>NC_134365.1:72025634-77025634 GCF_035582795.1 Mycteria americana
CACAAAAATGTTGGCTATTTGCTGTCAACTCTGTCTGCTCGGAGCTTAAAGTCAGGCTTGGTGGTGGCCAATAAAAGCAGGACAGTGGCTGTTGTCCCAGAGATGTGGGCAGTGCTGTGGAGGGGCCCTGTGCAGAGAGGTAAAACAAGAGGGGAAGAGAAACTGCCAGAAGAAACCTGTGGCAGTGCCGATCCATGAGGCAGTAGCAGGAGGTGAAGGTGGGAGGAAATACTGCAGACGTTTTGAATGTGGGCAGCTTGAATGTGGGAAGAATGAGCCAAATATTAGTTAGCTAGTATTCAACTGCAGAAGGATTTAGCAGGCAAATCTGTGAGAAGACAGAAGTATTTAATACCAGCTAAGAAAATAGTTTGCATCCCAGTTTTATTTAGACAGCTGTACTATAAGACACACAATAGTTTAAAAATTAACTGTGCTGCAGTGTGTATGTGTGGGTGGGTATAAATGGCAGTAAAACACAGGAGTGTGCCTTTTGTACCTCTGTCTCTTAGATCTGATGCAGATGTATAACTAATATTTTCATTCTGCAAATGTCTATGTGTAGGAAGAAAATGTAGCTGGTTAAGAGGCCATAAGCCGTTTTAAAATGCTTTCTTGCAGATCTGTATGAACTTCGTGGTTTTGAATGCTGAGTAAGAAGATATTCCCTCTGCAAACGTGATTGAGGTAGCCATTAAGCTTAAAGTTCAGGGTTTAAATACGGGACCTCTGTATAATGCTTTCTGAAAAATGGATGCTCTCCTGCAAAGTGTTGGTTTGAAATACAGGAAAGATAATGACCCGTGCATATACATGTCGGATAAGTGACTGGGGTTTATAGGCTGTGTATATGAGGCCCTTCCTGTCAAATGCTGCTAAAGGTGCTGTAATTTCAATTTACTTGTTAAAGGACAAAATACTAAACAGTGGCTGTTTTACAGTGACTTCAAGAGATGAGTCTGTGTCTTATGCTGGTATTCTGAGTATACCATGGACACAAACGGCTGGAGCAGAGAGTTTCAGGCTAGGGTAGGCGTAAAGAGAGGTACCTGAGCCATTTCTGTTTCCAGTGTTGGGTAGTGGAAGTAACTTTTGCCCCTGGTGCAGATTATCATGCAAGCCTGGCCGCCTGAAGATGCCTGGGTTATCACTCACACCCCGTACTTTGGTCTAGAAGAAGCAGCAGCTCTCGCATTTGCCCTGCTGTGCTCCACAGGAGCTGGGACATGTGGCTCATGCAGGCAACTGGGAAGCTGGGCTGGCACAGGCCACAGCAATGTGGAGTGGGTGGGTGTGTTGTGAGTGTGTGACAAGATGGGGTCCCATTTTGGGGTGGAGGTTTTGCATCTGTGCACCATGAAGTGCATGGGAAGAAAACAAGGGCGAAAGAAGGGCAGGGTGTGGGAAAGGATGGAGGGTTGCCTGGTGGGCAGATTCATGGTGGTAAAGGGCATGGGGCAGAGGGTCTAGTTTGGGCAGGTGGGATGTGTGCAATATGTAACATGAATCAGGTGAGGGGGCAATTTAGAGGTATGGTAGATGTGGAAATCAGGAGGTTCTTCCAGCTGGATGGGTTGTTGGGGGGAAATCAGGAGGAGAATTTGCAGTTTAAGTGAATGAGCTTCACAGATGAAAACCTTTGAGTTTTAATTAAAGAAGATGGAGCAAGAACAACAATGCTATCTCTGTGAACAGTGGCAGGGAGGCAAAAGCAGGTGCTTGGCCAGTGCTGCCGGGCTGGGCACTGAAGGTGCTGCATTTGGGAGCTCCCAGCCTTGTATTTTCAACGCCTGCTGACAGATGGAGAATACAGTGAAAGCAAGGTATTTTATCCCTCATACCTACTTCAAGGAGGAGTGGAACAAAATTACAGTAGAGATATTGCTTGATGAACAAACTTGATTTTCAGAAGGTACTCTACAGGTGACTGCAAGACCTTTTGAAAAGTGTAGTGTTTTACAGAACATGCCTTTACAGTAAGTAATCACGCAATGCTTGGGCTCCCAAGGAACTGATTAAGGCCATGGCTGCAAGTTTAAATTCTTTGATGAAAGCTATTGCCTGCTGGATGGGTTGATAAGGTATGCAGCTTAAAAAAAAAAAACCTTATTATGAAGATGAGATGCCATTATGTCAGCTATTGTGGCCCAAGACTTGATGTTTCAGACCGCAGCCTGAAAATTAATATCTTAAATAGTAATATGACAGTCATATACAATAAATGCAGGTCATAACCAGCTATGAGGCAGATGGTATACTTTCAGGGTCAAAAAACCCCTAAAACTAGTAACACAGGATTTACGTTAGCTTTTGTGGTATTTGAGGCTACTGCTTCAAGACACAAGACATCGATTTTAGGATATTTTTTTCTAAATTAGGTCTCTTTTCACACCCCAGTAAGAATTTGCCTTCTCCTTCTATTTTTGTTGCTGTCTAGGGAAATGAAAAAGAAATCTGCTTTTTTGTTTTGTTTAATCAAAATGTTTTCCTAAATACATGATTTGACCATGTCCGAAGTGTTTTTATCTACGTTTTGAACAACACTTGAAAGACGGTAAGAGCATCGTATCCCTTTAACACTCTGTCTTCTACCTTATTACAGATCTTCCCTACGGCCATTGTGATAATGTAACTCCCTGTCATAGGGCATTCACTTTCCAGAGACCTTAACCAGAGAGACATAAAGTCATGGTCAGTCAGGCAGGGAAGGACCTCAGGAGTCCAACCTCCTGCTCCAAGCAGGATCAACACCGAATCAGTTGCTGCACTGGCCTTTGCCCAGCTGGGCAAGGTTGAAAACCAAGGTTGAAAAATCAAAGCAAGAGGGCCTGTAGAAGACAGGAAGCCATTAGTACTGGTAATTAAGGACAAAAATATTTTACATTTTAGTGACTTGGCATGTTTAAGCTTAGCACAGGCTCGTTCTTTTATTTCATGATGCTGTGCTAAAATCATCTTGGCAAAGCAGGTGGCTAAGAAGGGCGTCAGCAAAGAAGCAGCTGCAGTTTCATCATTTAGTCTCAGAAGTGCCTTCCACTTCCTTATTAAAGGGGCATATAGGGCAGTGATATCACCCTGGAAGGACTCGCCGCCTCGTTTGCTAGGGCCGCAGCTTGCCTTTGGAGCTTGTACTGAAGCCGCCCCCTCCCCAACACCCACACGCACCGGCTTTTCTCTTTCTACGACACCGTGTTTCATGTATTGCCCCATTAAAACACTTTCCTTTGTTAGGGAGTTCTCATTCCTCTTTAATTATGTCCTCCAGAGTGGCATTCAAGGATAGGTTATTTTCCTTCTTTGTAGAGGATGTGGAATAATTTTCCCAAGGCAGTTTTAACTTCCCCTTTCCTTTAGTAATCCTAGTGTTTTAAATTACTCCTTTAATCACCGTCTCAAAGTAATCACCATGCAATAACCTGTCCTGCGATTCTAACTCAGGAGTCAGAAACTTCCCCTTTTCTGTGGCTGAGGAGGTGACTGAGAAATGACCATTTTGTGGTTTGTTTTTAAAAATTTTTATTAATTTTGCTCTTTTTTCCTTTCACCTACTTTTTAAGAGGATCTGAGTTGGAGGAAGGATAATGTTTCCTGGATGCTTCAAATTTCCCTTCTTGTTTTAGGATTTTTGATTAACTCCTCAGTTTTAATGATTATCATCCTCTGCAGAATTCACTTCCATTAAAAACCATCTTTTCCAGATCTGATTAAACTCTCTTTATTTAGCTCTTGTTGAGCCCTTTGTGATATGTGGAATCCAGCAGGGCTACAATTAACCAGCTCCTCTCCTCAGAGAGTAGCTTGAAGCCACCTTTTAAAAAACCTATAGAAAAGAATTAAATGTGTGGTCTCCATCTCTGTGAAATGGCGATGCTTATGATAATAGACTACCACACTTGTCTAAGAATACATGGGGCAGCCTTTTTTTCCTACAGAACCGGTTCAGCATATTCTTTCCTGTGTGGGCTTCACTTTCATTCTTTTCTACTAACTTTGCTTTCATGGATCCCAAACAAAGAGAAATAGTTGATAGTGATGTTCAGCATTTGCTCCTGGACTATAGTTTTTGTGCTGCCAACTTACAAGCTTTGGCGTGCAAGAATCCCAGTACCATTTGTTCAGAAAATTTTCAATACCTTGGGATTTCTTCCCACTTTTTCTGCACTTTGCGTTCACAGTTCTTTATTTTAATTTAGTCAATTTTCGGCTATATCCATAGGATGGCAGCTTTGTGTGGAATGTAGGTGGTGCTGAAATGTGATGGTGAACATCTGTGTGAATGAGACATGAAGATAGAAAGTGCAACCTGCTTTTGCAGACGACAAGAAATCATTCCCGTAATATTTTCAACTTGTCTTGAGGAGGCTGCCTTGTTCCTTGCCCATTTTTAAGGGGGTAATTTTTCACAACTGGCTAGTACATTATGAACTCCATTTCTCTCTCTCTTTCTCTTTCTCTTTTTGCTTTTAAAGCCTTGGGAATGTGTGACTACTGGGGGCAGGATGGCTTCCTTATCTGAATGGACTTTTGGAAAAGCCTTATTTTTGTGGGAAATCCAGACTTCTCTCATCTGGCTTTGGAGATGTCAGGGAATTTGCCAGTGAACCTTGTTAACCACAGAAGAATTGTTTTTGAAGGGCAAATGGACCAGATTTTTACGTTTCTTATCTGAGTCATATTCTTCAAAGCAAGAAGTCTAGGTGTTTTCAAAGTATGTACTGAAGGAAATGATGTCAACAATCAAAGCACGATCAGGTGTGCACAAGCCTTGCTTCTAAGGCAAGGACCATCCCTGGGGTGTGGGGAAGGGGAGGACATCTTGCATTTTGGACAGTGACTGGCATAATAGGATTTTTGCGGTACAAAATTACAATAAATTGTATAGAGGACATTTCAAGAAAAAGACATTGTGTGCAAGCTAAGGATGCCTTCTAGGGAAGAATGTTCTCTCTCCAGAAACCCACTTTGCCTGCTGATTGAAATAACACATTACACAAAATAAATCTATTTAGAAGGACTGTGCAACTGCACATGGGAATGTATGGTGGAATAGCTGGCACTAACATGGGGCTAATGCTTCTGTCCTCTCTGTCCTTTTGGTTTCACCCCACAAATAAAAAGATGTTCTGAATCACGATGGAGACTAACCTGGGACTTGCCCTTTCTTAAGTTTGGAAGGACCAGTCCCAGATTAAAAGTTAATGATAATTTATATACTGGTAATTAGCACTGGTAGAATGATTTCTGACTCTGAGAGGTCTATTTCCCAACAATCTATTACTAGTTGTTCTCCCAGTTTACTCAAGCAAAACTGACTAAGTCCCATTAACAGAAAGCCAAGCAAACTAAACCTTCCAAATCTGACAGTAGAGATCACGTCTGAGAATGTTGCTTGCTACCTGATCAGACTCCATGTGCACATCCACAGAAATTGGCTGTACTGGAGAACACTGGAGACCATGCCCAAGTTTTCAAAAAAGAAATTGAGTTCATACCACACTAGCCAGTTGTGAAAAATCCCCTCCTTAAAAATGGGCAAGGAACAAAGTGAGCAAAGGAAAATATAAGGCTATACTGTTCACTGGAGTCTTTCCTGTGCCTGCAAAATTTCTGTACAATAATTTCTTATGTGTTACACTATGTGTTTCAGTATTCCAGAGACTTGAAGTTAGGATCCTACTCTGTTTCTCTTACATGTATAACAAAAACCTGGGAGAATGAATCCATTTCAGAAGTGAAATTTAGAGGTAATAACTTCAAGCTTTGAAATTACTAGCTTTTAGAAGAAGCAGGTGGCTAATAATGAAGTAAAAAATTATATGTGGTTACATGATGACATTTACTTTTCTAAAAAAGAATTTCTTGTGCTGCCATTACACATTTTCTATGAAAGAGTATCCTGTGGCTACTGTCACTTTGAGCCGATGTAGACTGACATTGCCACAACCCTGTGTTTTCTCTCCCATATCCTCACCCATGTCCAGTCACTTCTGCATCTACGTTTCTGCAGCTTGAGTGGTGAACTGGACCTCAGAGACTGAAATGAATTAAAAAAATGGAGGAAAATATTAACTGAAAAGGGGCATTTCTAATGAGGTTTTTAACCAGGGTTCATCCCTCCTTACTGGTCCTGCTCAGATAACCCCCATATATGGGAATGACAAACACAGTGTGGGGTCAGAGAGTCGATGGGCCGGGTGGGACACAGAACAGCTTCTTCTGAAGGTTCTGTGCGAAGAAGACCCTGAAGCAATGACCTAATTAACATGCTGAGAGCTCTGAGCCAAGTTAAATTTCTTGGCAGTATACGAGGGGGTTTTTTTTGTTATAGTTGTTTTTTTTTTTCCCATTATTTTTTGGTAAATGGCTGCCTTGAGAATTTTGGGTTAAAGATCCATCATTGGTTTGGTCCCGTGTGGAGCACTTCAAATGTAAAGTCCATTCACTCCTCAACCCCAGATTTTGTAGCTCTGAAGTAACCCCCAGGTTATGCATGCATGCATGTCAAAAGTAAATAACTGAGCAACAATGAACTAACAAGGGTCAAGATATATAAGAATTTCAGCAGACGTATTGCAGCAGTGACTCAGGAGGACAGCATATTAGTAAATTAGGCTTTTGCCAGATGTAAGAACTGATCCTTTTTCAATTGGGTATCATCTGAAAGGTCAAGAAGTAATGAAGCATGGGTGTACAGATCCCCTATTGCCATGTGTTGCTACAAACTCTTATCTCATAATGCACTACCAGTTACAAGACACTAAACATAATAAACCAACATCCTGTGGGTGTCCTAGGTGCAGATCAATGGTCTAAAGAGTATTCTGCAAGAAATGACAATGGATGGAACAGTAAAGAAGGGGCATTTTACACTGAATTCTCTAATTTTATTGTTTCAGTGTATTTGCAGTTTTCCAATATTTCACATTCCAGTGCTCTCCTGTGATGCAACTGAGTGCTGTTTACTCTTGAATAATTATCGAAAGATCAGAAGCCAAATCCTCTTCGGATTTACACCAGAACATATTAAGCTACCCCTGTTGATTTTTAGCTAATTTGGAGTCATTCCAAGTGCATACTGGTGTAACTGACAGGAGAATTTGGCCCTGTATCTCTACAAGAAATAATTTCCTAGATGGATACGAGTCCTGGTACTAAGGTAAATGTGACAGAAAATCTGTGATTAGGTTGGATTGACTTCCACACTGGAAACCTTTTTTGTAAATACTATATATAAATACCAGAAAAATGCTGTTTGTTTTATATATCTGTGGATAAACACAATTTTATTAGAGCTACCAATATGTAATAAGGAAAGTAGCCATTTTAAGTAACAGATGTCCTATAGCAGCCCCCACAAAACAGAGGAAGGAATAAAACAATCTTAAAAATATTGTTGAAAAAGGAGTTCCACATTACCACTAAAAGTAGACCTTGTTTTATTTTGCTGAGCACTTTCAAAGTCTAGACCTTGGTTGTTCAAATTACATCCCCTCTGTTATTAAGAAGAATTCAGTAAGGATCACACTTGTCCCTTGGGTATAATCCACTTGTTTAAATGGGCACACCACTTCTCGAATCAGAGGACAGATTTTGGACCACTTTTCCTAAGTTTATTTTCAATGCTTATTGTATGTGATAAAGTGATTCCACTTATATGTAAATGCTTATATTGCACAGTCTAATTGTTGTTTCCTAGTTTTGAGACAAAAAACATAAGTTCTCCTAATGTCCTCTTAAGCCACCAGAGAGTCAGTAAATCATTGCAACTACTCTATTTTTTTCTGAACTTCTGCTTTCCTCAAAAAAAAAGGGAAGGGTGGAAACAAGCTTAATAGGTTAGACTTGGCCATATTAATGCAATTCAAATTAATATTTTCTCTTCCTCATCACTACAGATTACATACTTATGAGGGTTTTTCAAGTGCCTTTGTGTAGTAAGATAATATTTAATATCCACCATGACCAACTGCTCTGCTCCTGTAAGGTTTTTTTTGTTCAGTAATGTATATTTTCTATAAAATCCTTGGTCAGTGGTTATTTCTGGTCAGTTGTTATTTCTGTTTCACTTGATTGTACGTGTATTGTCTCTTCTAATCTTGTTGAGATCAGTTCCCCATTTATTGAGATCATTGCAACATCCAAAACCTTTGCGTAGCTGGTTTACTTTTCCATAGGTGCTGACATATATGTTGCTGCCTCTATATCTGTTCGGTGTCTTCTTGCTTGCACTACCGGAGATCATATCCCAGGTTCCCATTTGCTACTGCAAGCAGTGATGTTTTGGAGATTTTCCCTCAGGACCAATCCTCTTCCTCACTTTGTCCGTAGCAAAATGTAAAACAAATCCCAGCTAAACTTATTGTGGAGTGCATGTTGCAACAAGATGCAGGAAACTTAATCTGCATGGTCTGGATATTTGTGCAATTCAGACATTATCAGTGAAGTACCTCACTGCTGAAGGCCAGAGCATCAGTCTAAAGATTTTTCTACGACTTTAGCTGCCTGCCTGTTAGCTTTTTAATTATGTGGAATGGACTGTGAACTGTTTACACCTCTACCAATAGCAGTTACTCACATGAGAGCCCCACTAAAGTCACTGATGGAAGTAAGGAGCTCCATATGTGGTTCACTGCAATAGAGTATTAGTCAAGAGTTCCTATCTTACTGCCATTGGATTTTTACTTTCTACTGTGTTTTTGAGCTCTGAGTATTTATTCCATGTGAGTTTTACCCGTCAGCTGTTTTAGCCCCAACATATTCTCACTCCCCAGCAACACAATCTTAAACCCCACAAATAATAGTATAAATCAATTGTAATATGCTGGAAGACATGAATCATAACATCTGAGACAACATCCCTGCCTGCACCTGTAATTCACTGATTTATTGAGAAGAAAAGAGGGCAAAAATTTTCTGTATTTTTCTGTCTCCTTTTATTTTTGAAATCCATTGTTAGTAACTAAGCTGCAGTCTATTTGTGATCAGAACTCTATGACGGTTTACCTGTACTGTCAAGTACCAGTGAAAGCCACTCTTCTGTGCGACATAGACACTTACTAATCCATACAGTTGCCTTGAAACTAAAGGGTTGTTTCAAAATTAACCTTGACTTCAGCACAGGGTCTCTTAAATTGTGTTCAGTTCCTGTGGATATGTTTTAATTCAGACATTCTAGTGTACAAATAAACTATGTCTGGATAACTTGGGACCTACTGAATGCACTTTTGATGTTATGCAAGATCTTGTTAAATTTATCTATGTTTCATTGCCTTTTTTGCAGAAAGGGAGAGGGGGAAATTGGATCAAGGTCTTAGTTTACTACTATTCATCAACAGCGTGAAAAAAAATCAAAGCCACATTAATAAACTAAATATTACCTCCCACTGATCGCTGGCTACCAGGCAGATAGAGTTCTTTCTGATGGACTCCTAAGAGGGTCTTCAATAAAGTAAAATTGTGAGCTTGACGTTTCTCTTGCTTGCTGCCAGGAAGGTCTAAATTGAGTCCCAGTTGTTTTTCAGATTAATCCATTTGAGAGCATAGAATCTGGCAAGAGTATTTTACAACTTTTTGAAAATGTGTTTAAGCTTAATATAGTTTTGGGTATTTCATGTATGTGTGCCTAATTATAAAACACTCATCTTATATCAAGTACGAGGTATTAGCATGGATGCCTAAGGAGACTTGGTAGAAATAAGCAAAACACAGAGGCAAAAAGCAATGCTCAGCTTGGATGAGGGACAGAGCCAAAGCATCTGCAGTGTTTTTCTGAAATGTTGCCATGTTTTAAAAGTGATGACTGCTCCTGCAGTACTTCTGTTCCTGGGGGCCTGGTTCTTCCTCTTGTTTACACCATTTTTAGCTCAGTTGACTTGAGAATTAATTATATTCCTGTAAATCAAGAGGAGGAGGAGACTTTGGCTCAATCTTCCCTGTCAGCTGGAGAAATGTAATAACTCTCCGGTGCGGACTGTAAAAGAAATCTGAATATAGAATGAAGGGTCTAAGACTTTAGAGGCCATCTTCAGTTCCAAGCCCCTTCTTTTGAAGTTTGGTGACAAATATGGCAGTTGCACATGTAAAGAAGTGTTCAGTTTTATGAGCAATTAGCTTTTGAGCCCTACATGACTGCATTGGGACTTACAAGTGGTATGATCTAGAGCTGGCTGTTAATTTTTCAACCCAATGTTTCTCCCTTAGAACCTCCCCCCCACAGTTCACTGAAGCTGAATTACTTTTTACTGAAAGGCGTTGGTTTTGACTGAACCTTTGAAGGGAAGATTTTTTCATTTAGGTTGGAATTTTGAGAGAAGGTAAAATTCGACCCCAGAAGAGAAAATGTCCTCCTGATTGGATGAACCACAGCTGGGGGGAACCGAGGTGAGAAGAGGGTCTTGGACACTTTTACATGCCAAGTGAAACTGCAAACACTGCACAACTGGTCGTTCTGATCTTCATCCTCCTGTCCCTCCCTGTGGTCATCCTGAATGGGAGGCGGCGAGGAGTTTTTATTTCGTGTGAGTCTTAGACATGTTAAAGCTCTCTGAAGACTCTTCTCTGCAACAGAAGCCTGTGGATCACTAAAATTCTCCTGCTTGAGTTCTGACCCTCTGCGTATTTTGGGCCATACCTCAGAGACCTACCATTACTCCTCAGGTTATATGATGCTTTTTCAACTTACATTAGAAAATTGTTCCACCTTCTTCAACTTCCTTTGCTTTGTTCCAGAGGTTTTCACAAAGCTCTGCCCAATTTTAATCTGTGTGGACAGTCTAATGAGGCAACATGCATTATATTTATATAAATATATACACACACATGTGATATGCAAAAATCATCTACTGCCTCACATTCTGTCTGTGGATAGGCATCAAAGTCTCTGACAAAATGTATCACAGGTCATTGCTTGTTCTGACCCTAGTAGTATGTAATTCTACTAAAGGCCACCAGAGGAAATTGGTCAAAGTTACCAAACTTCCTTCTATTGGAAGCAAAGCCACTCTCTGACATTGGTATGTTGCCAGTGACATCTGACAACAGAGTATAACAAATAGTCTAATGATCATCACAAAAAATAGAAGGGAGAGATGTGTTTTATGTAAATTAATTTAGTTTTTAGAATTAATTCCTTGGCATGGCTGGCAAGTGTAAAAGCCATGCAGATTTTTTCCTTCTCTGGCTCTCAGCTGAGTTTAATATAGCACTGTTGTTAGCCCTATAAAAATTACTCCACTATGGGAACACACTTACTGCATGATAAATCGTATCACATGGATGCAAATATAACAAGGTTGAATTGGCACATAGCATATCTGTGTAGAAATAGCCAAAACTGAAAGTGGTTTGAAATCCCTAGGTGAATGACTGTACACATGGCTATACAATAGGTTAAATATCTACTCAAAGACAACGAGAATCAGGGTACCCCCTTTTGCTTCCAAAACTTTCCGAAATTTCTCAAAATTATGACATCAAATGACCAAACTTGTCCTTGGAGATAATGTGTTATTTATTGAATTTTAGGTTTGGATCAAGATTGATTTGAAAGTGTAGTAAGATAACTGAAACTGTAAAACAAACCTGTCTTGGAAATATTATGGTTGTTAAACAATGGAATTCCAGAAAGTGCCTATGAGAGTGGTTACTGGGAAATTAGCTACTGGTTATATTTTGAAAACAAAGTTAGGGTTGAGCTTGCCTTATATAAACAGGAATTAATTATATAATTTTTGTTTTTCTGACTCTTCAAGGCATTGGAGATTTTATCTTAATCTGACAGATCTTAATGGCTTTTAGAAAGATGTTTTATGAAGAAAATCTCAAGTCATTGTCCAAGAAAACCAGTCCAAGATTATTCTACCATCTGTGGGCAACTTGGATGCACACAGACATTAATCTATCTACTGGTCATGTCTGGGGCTTACTGACGAAAAAACTCTTTTATTAAAAATGCCACTTTCTGATCCTTAGTGCTCAGGAGGGCCTAAGCCATAATGTGACATCTGTTGGCTCAACCAATTATGTATAAGGCATTTTTGATGCAATGGTTTTGTTAGAACATGCCAAAATCATTGAAACTGTAATTGGAAAAAATTTCACAGGTCCAGATTTTAATTTCCAGAGAGGGAAGAAGAAGAAAAGAACCGAGTTCATTCATTTCAGAAGAGTCAGTAGTTAAGACATCCATCTGCTGCAAGAAGTCAGATTCATATGCCTGCTCTGCCATATTCGTCTTCACTGGCCCATGTGAGTCCTTTGAATGGACGTCTTAAGACAGCCTGGGCTGGTGAGTAAAACTGATATTGGAGTAAAAAAATGTGTCTTTATTTTGCATTAGACAGTAAATAAAATGGACATCCCTGGCAAAATAAAAGTCTGTTTGACCTCCCTCTAAGCAGTCTGGCTAAATCCTGGAATAGGCTGAGAATGAATTGTTATGGAGATAACAGTGCAAGAAGAAAGAAAATATATGTTTAATGTAAAAGCAGAGAATTGACCCATAGCCTGACAGTACTACTATTGAACTATGAATACCACTATAAACACAAGTCAGGGAAAACCGTCCTGAGAATAGAACATGTAGAGTCAACTTTTTAGGTCACAAGCACCCTAAGAGCCAAGTTAGAACCATGAAGGTCAGCATCAGTGTGTCATGGTCCCCTTAACTGCAGACTGGCTAATCTGAAACCAGATAAAAGTAGCAGTTCCTGATGTAATAGAAAATATCTGAAGCCCCGAACTGTCTCCTGGTGCATCTGCATTAGAGTTTTAATCCTGACCAGGAATGTGGTTTGATGTGAAAATCTTGGTCCCCGCCCCCTGTGGTTTACACCATGGTGAGGTCTCCAACCACAGAAATGTGTTCACTTCAGATGAAGCTAAACTGGAATATGTGCTGTAGGAGCATGCTTAATGGACTCTAACCACTAATAGAAAACCAGTCCACAGGCTAGGGTTATTTACTGCCTATGTTGGCAATAAGCCATAACCAGAGTTAGCCATATGTCAGATTTTGTTTTGTTATTCTATTCTATTCATTAGTTCTGAGTTTTTCAGATGTACATAATTTTAAAACATAATTTCCATAATCAAGGACTCAAAGAAGACCACTTCAAAACCACTGAACTATATTTTTCTAAGTAAAAGTATGTCACTAAATGTTGTAAACACATATTGAAAAGGATGTTCTAATTATACAGAAGTGCCCTTTTATAGTTATGAATTTTTCTATTCTAGCCCGGAGCCATAGGCTTTGGAGTCCTTTTCCAAGCATTTTAGGCTCTGACCCCTGCTTGCCTTGTACAGACTGTGGAAATTCAGGAAGGCAAGGTTCCGGTCTTGTCACCTGGGGTATTCAAGATTCTGCCTCGCAGCTCTCAGCAGAACCAGGTTTTCACATGTCCGGCAGCTGGTTCATGGATCACAGCCTGCTTGAGGTTCAGTCACAGCCTCTGGAATTTTGTGGTCATCAATTCTACAATGGCACCATAGGCAAGCCTCACCTGGACTGCTGCAACCATGGATCACGTAGAGTCTCCCAGACCTTAGGCTTTCCTTTCTGTGCCTGGGATAGCCTGCTCGATGAGTCTGCCACATACACCTTACACCCTGCCATGCCCTGCTAATACCAGGCACCTGGCTCTGGAAAAGCCTACAAGAAGTCCAGGGCTGCTTTTACTGGCATTCAGGTGGTCTCAAGCTTTTCTTTGTGTGATCCTCACAGGTAACTGCTTGTCCTGACAAGTTCTAGTGCTGATACTTGCAGGAAAGGAGGGTGTGAATATGGCACGTATGAGGGATCAACTGACTCTCTTCACTTAGATCTACAGGAGGAGTTGAGAGGGATGAACTCATGCCTCTGCTCATCATCCATGTCATGATCTCAGCCAGGATTTGAATTTATGTGCATAAAACTCAAGAAGATCTCCAGGGGACTCTTTCTTAAAAGAAAAAAAAATGTCATCTAAAAGCAGATGTCATGTTTTGGAGAGTTCACAAACTGTTTACAGATTGCATGATATGATCTGAAGCTGTGTTTTGATGCAGCCCTTTAAAAACATAGCGGCCAAGAACCCAAGAAAGTTGGTGTAAAGAGCTTGGACAGAAGATGTCTGAACACACTTTAGGCCAGCAAAGAAAGGTAGAAGCTGGTTGCATTTGAAGGGTACAAGTTGATTAGGGAAGGACTACTTCAAAGAAGAAACTGTGAAGATGAATTCCTTATTTCTTAGAAGACTTTGACAAATACGTAGAGATTGCTTTGAAAAAAGGGGAGGTGGTGATGGTGGCCTATATCTAAGGCCACCTGAAAACCATATTCAGTGGCAGGATGGCCACCCCTTTGGGTATGTATTCAGTCAAAGGGCGTCCTCCTACAACAGACATGAAACTATTGGGCTGTCCTCCTCATCTACATGGCAGAGAGATCTTGTTTGAAAAAGGAAAGAAAACAACCCCTCGTATCATCCTGTCAATTTTATTAGAGCACCTCTTTTTGCCACCTCATCTGCCATTCTATTCTTCATTTTAAATAAAAAAGATGCAAAGGTTGAGATCCTTGAAAAAAACAAACAAAAAATCCAAACCACTACTGAGAATGGAGAGATATAGACACATTATAGTAGTATATGAAGAAATAAATGGTGCCTATATACTCCATTATTAACTGCCTTCAATAAGAGATTGGGTTTATAGGTATTTCTACCTTTGATGTTTTTCCCAAACTCCTACTGAAAGGAAAAATGAAGCTTTAAAATTTAGAAGTCTAAGTATCTCTAGCCTTAAATAGCTGAATTTTCATGTCTGTATCAAAACTTCTATGAAAAAAACATCCTGCCTAAAAAAATAGAACCTCTTTTTTATAACCTAGCTATTTACACTTTTAAAACATTATTTTCCTGAATAATGGGTTATGTAAATACACGTTTTACAGCCCTTAATCTTTGCTTTCCCAGCTTCAGATCGTTCTGATTTTTGAACTGCTGATCAACTACATATCCTACCAAAGCCAACATGAGATGCTTGATTCCTATGATAATCATGGTACTTCTAAAAAAGTTTCTAAATAAGGTTGTAGCCCAGCTGGCTAGAAGACTAAAGCCCTAGATATGAGATCTCTATATACTATCACTGCAAGGGAATAAGTAAAACATAATCAATAAAGAAATTTTCATATCATATGTAATATAAGTTAAATGTTATAAGAACAAGATTTTCATGAAGCATTTCTAGCACAATGTATGAACCCAAGGGGAAAAAAAACGGGGGTAGTTAATAAAGTTCATTAATTACAACAATTTCTTGTACGTATGTTTTCTTGTGTCCTACATTTTAGACAGCTGCCTACTTTGAAATATCATTGTTATGAGATAGTTGGATGTCTTTTTTTTTTGTTATGGTGAATAAACTTGTAGCATCTGTGACGTTCATGTGATTCTTATTCCCATTGGAGGATGAAGTTTCCTTTGGTGAAATGAGATTCTGGCAAAAAGGGCTATTAATAAATGTAACTTCTTATGCGTAGCAAAGTATTTTGTGTACTTGCAGCATGGGGAATTCTTCAAATGGTTTTCTTTTATGAATAATTGTAAATTTAATGTTGTCGTCAATAACTTCTTTAAATGGCTCATTCTATATCTGAGTTACACAGTTCTTAGCAGCACAGCTCAGCTTTGATGAATCTTGTGCATAATTTTAGTTTATACTGTGTGAATACATAAGCAAGGAAGATGCTAGAATTGTTCAAATTACCTGCCTCTTAAATGGTTTGGGGAAAAAGGAATGCATTACACTTTGGTCAATGAGATTGTAAAACTCAAGGGAATCAACATTTTTTATTTTATTATTCAATTGCAAAAGATATTCAGAAAAATAAAGGGGCAGAACGCCTGCTGAAGAATAAAAGTTTTCTCAAAAATGAATGATCAGATCTAGACAAAAGGGATTTTCCTGAAAACAACTTTCTTCTGGAGTCTATGGGTGTGCTATAGACAACTCCAACTGTAACCAAACAGTTACTTGAAGCTGTGATGTTATTTGCTCATGAGGCCTCTCTATATGCTAATTAGAGTTCTCTCCACATACGATACAGCACAGGGTAAAGGAAGGTACAGCTACAGCTTGAACTGTATTGAAGTCAGTGTTTACAACTGTTATCCTCAAAAAGGAAGTTTCTGTACATGGTGTCATTCCAACAGTTCAATGCCTATGAAGAAATTTTACTGTAGGGCTTTAAACACCCCTCACACCCCATTGTAGTAAACAGCCTACAACTCAGTGTCTCAAGCTGGCTTTGGCTGATGCCAGTGTCTCGGTTCCTACCAAACACTTCAGGAGCAGGAACATTTCTATTCAAATTGATCAACAATAACAAAATGGAAGATAAGTATTCAAAGGTGGGATCTTTGGGGAGTTATGGAGCTGAGCAATCAATACAAGCCAGAAACCTATTCCTTTTCTCAACCAAATAACTGAGGAGAAGAGAGAAAACAAGAAGAGAAAAAACAAGTTTTCCTGGGGTTTACTGAAAGGGAAGTGGTCCTCTGCAACCTGCTTTAGCACTCCCTTTTATCTGTGTATGATGTGATCTCCAGCTACAGAGATTTTACATACAATAATCAGAAAATCACAGAATAGTTGAGTTTGGAGGAAGCCTTTAGAGTTTGTCTAGCTGGACCTCCCTGCTCAAAAGAGGATCATCTACAGCAGGTTGCCCAGGGCCATGTCCAGTCAGGTTTTTAATGTCTCCAAGAATGGAGACTCCACAGCCACTCTGGACAACCTGTTCCAATGTTCAATGTCCCTCACAGTAAAAAACCCTTTTTTAAAGTTTGACTGGAAATTGAGTTTGCGCCCACTGTATCTCCTCTTGTCACTAGGCACCATTGTGAAGAGACTGGCTCTGTCTTCTTTACACCCTCTCATCAGGTATTGATACACATTGATCAGACCCCCCATGAGCTTTCACTTCTGCAGGCTGAACAGTCCCGGCTCTCAGCCTCTCCTCATCTGACAGATGGTCCAGTCCCTTAATCACCTTTGTGGTTCTTCACTGGACTCATTCCAGAATCTCATTTGTTGCTGTTGTACTAGTGAGCCTACAACTGAACCCAGCACTCCAGATGTGGCCTCACCAGCGCTGAACTGAGGGGAAACAGCACCTCCCTTGATATGCTGGCAATGCTCTTCAAATCAACCCAGGATGTTGTTGGCTTTCTTTGCCTCCAGGGCACACTATTGGCTCATGTTGAGCTTGCTGTCCACCAGGACCACCAGGTCCTTTTCTGCAAAGCTGCTCTCCTGCTGGTAGGCCCCCAGCGTGTACTGGCACAGAGTTATTCCTCACTGGGTGCAGGACCCAGCACTTCCCTTTGTTGAACATAATGAAATTCCTGTTGGCCCATGTCTCCAACTTGTCAAGATCCCTCTGGATAGCAGCTCATCCAACTGCTCCTCACAGTTTTAGATCATCTGTAAACGTGTTGACAGTGCATTCTGCCCCATCATCCAGATCACTAATGAAGATGTTAAACAGTGTTGGCACCAATATCGATACTTATGGTACACCCCTAGTGACAGGCTTCCAGATGGATTTTGAGCTGCTGGTCATAACCCTTTGAGCCTGGCAGTTCTCCAAGTTTTCAGTTCACCTCACTGTCCATTTATTTAGCTCATAATTCATCAGCTTTTCTATGAGGAAGTTTTAGGAAAGAGTATTGAAAGCCTTGCAAAAGTCAAGATAAACAACATCTACTGGTCTACCCTTACCCACTGAGTTAGTTGTTGTCATAGAAGCCTATCGGGTTGACTAAGCATGATTTCCCCTTCATGAATCCATACTGACTACTCCTAGTCATTTTTTTGTCCTTCATGTGTTTGGAAATAACTTCTGGGATTAGTTGCTCCATCATGTTCCCAGGGATCAAGATGAGCCTGATAGGCTTGTAGTTCCCCAAATCCTCCTTCTAGCCCTTCATGAAGATAGGAGTTTTGCTTTCATCCAGTCCTCAGAAACCTCTCCCAGTCACTATGATCTTTCAAAGAGAATCGTGTCGCCTTGCAATGACATTCGCCAGCTCACTCAGCTCTTACGGGTGCCTCCCATCAAGCACCATGGAATTATGTATGCCTAGATTTTTTAAATACACCTTAACTGCGTCCCCCTTCCCTGAGGGTAAATCATGATTGCTTCAGATTTTCCCACGCATCTCAGAGGCCTGGGATTCCTGAAGGCAGGTCTTATCAGTAAAGACTGAGGCATTGAGGACCTCAGCCTTTTCCATATCCCTGTCACCAGTCTCCTGACTCGTTCAGCATTGGGCCGACATTTTCACTAGTTTTCCTTTCACTTCTAATATATCTGTAGAAGTACTTCTTGTTGCCCTTACCAGATTCAGCTCCAGGTAGGATTTGGCTTTCCTAATTCCATCCTGGCATACTTGAACAGAGTCTCTATATTCTTTCTGACCCTACTTTCACCTCCCATATGTTTCCTTCTCATGTTTTGAGTTTTATGAGGAGCTCCTTGTTAATCCATGCAGGCCTCCTACCACCTTGGCTGATTTTCTGAACTTTGGGATGGACTGTTCTTGAGCTTGGTAGAAGTGATCCTTCAAAATCGACTAGCTACCCTGGACCTCTCTTATCTCATGGACGACACCCCATGGGATTCCTCCAAGCAGGTCCCTGCAAAGGGCAAAGTCTGCTCTTTTGAAGTCCAGGGCTGTGATCCTGCTTTTTGCCTCATTCCCTCCTCTCAGGATCCTGAGCTCCACCATCTCGTGGTCACTGCAGTGAAGGCTGCCCTTGACCTTCTCATTCCCAACCAATTCTTCCTTTTTTGCAAGTATGAGGTCCAGCAGAACACTTGCCTCATTGGCTCCTTAATTACCTGTATCAGGTGATCCTTCAAAGCAGAAAATATTTGAGGGGTACTTGAATTAAGTCATCCAGCATCCTAGATAATTCAGACATCTCACACGTAGATACTATGACATAAAGCCATTAATTATTTATCCAGGCTTAGCAGGTATGACTAGAAGGTGCCTAGGCATCCTAGTTCACTTCTCAGGACTATGTTTTATTTTTAATTGCACATTAGAAAGCACTATTTACATGGCACATCTTTGTCAACTGATGGTTATTTTTATTTTGGAGGTAATGTGGTTCCTGCAGTTGAGCTCATAATTGCCAATATCTTTACTGGACAGCAAGGCAATGTCAGAAAAGTGCAAAGATAACAACTACTCAATGAAATAAGTACACCCCTAAAAGGCTTAACAGATAATAAGGTCTTGAAAATGGTTGTTTTTTTCCCTTGTCTTGCCTGATCTTCCTTCTCCTGCCCAGTATATAGTAGGAAGGCTGGAGTTTCTGGGACCCCAGGGAAGAGTTTAATGAATAAATGTCCTGTGTTCTACATTATATGAATCCTGCCTTAAAAAAAAAAAAAGTTGTTAAAGTTGATGAGCTATAGATTTGAAGTCTTTCCCTCCACTCACACATGCCTTGAAAAATAAGATAAAAGACAAAATAACCTCCAGCTGAAATTAATAAAACTATCTCTTGCAGTTTGGATAAAACATAAGGGCTAGACTTTGAAGAGATGGAGTCTAAGACATGCTCCAAAATTTAGACTGAGGTTCTTTAGTCCTGATTTTTTCTCCAAGCAATGAGCTCTCAGCATTTCTTACTAAAGAGGATAGAAATTTCTGAGGGCTGATATGTCTTGAAAAGTGGGTCTTTTAAAAATGGATTCAACATCTTATTTCAGAAGTAAGTGAAACACCGATTTGAATATGAGGCCTGAGGTCTGTTCCTTATATAGATCAAGTGTGAGCACATCCTTTGCATTGGATCACTCCCTAGCTAAGTCCTTAGTGCCATGGCGTGAGACGGGGATTAAAGTGGATGGGAGAGGGAGTGAAGGAGGGACAACTTAAGTGTCCATCTTAGAGAGAGACATCTTAATCTCCCTTTCCCCTTCTGTGCCACCCAGAAAATCTGCACTGTATTTTACACTTTATTTTAAAGATTTGGTTAAATATTTGTAAGTGGTAGTACACATTTCTTCTTACCCCCGAGTCTTTGAGCAGTCATACAAAAATAAGATTTTGCAACTTTTCTAGTTCCTATATTCTTTATAGGGCTGAAGACAGCTGTAGCACTTAGGAGTAGTTATTCATCCTTAGTGACCTTGATATTTACAAAAATCTGGCAGACCTATAAAAAGCAAAATATTTTTAGAGTATCTCTTCTAAGATTACATTGAGCAAACCCCAAAAGTCTTGATGACCGCTGCCAAATGAGAGCATGAGATGACCCTAACTCTGGGCAGGTATGTTTGCTATGCCACAGTGTATAAGGTGACAAACTCAATGAGATTTGGTATGAAATTATGAAAGGCTAGAACAACATGCCAAGAACCACCATATTCCTAGCTGCAGAAACCCACAAAGGATGATAGACAATACATCATGCAACTGCGCACATATAAACAGAGGGTCAATACTGCAGCAAAGCTTTTTAAGCCACTATGGAAGGCTAAAATAGCAGGTGTTTTACAACCAACATCCTGGCAGGACTATGGTTTTGGGGCCTGCACAGCATTCATTCAATGGGATACTTCCTCCTAGTGATTTATATTATATTGGCCGTTTGATTCTTGGCAACGCTTGATAACATGTTGGCTGTATAGATAGGCTGAGCCAGTACAATTCATATGGCATAAGAGGTTGTTTCTGTCAGACTTGGTCCTGCTCTGATCCTCACCCTTTTTGCCTTCCTAGCTCTTAAGCGGTGAATGAGCTCTGCATTTCTGAATGTGGAAATGAACTACATTTTCTATGAACTGCATGCTTAAACTTTTGGGAGTTTATGAAACATACTGCCACTTTTTTAGGTGGTACTTATGCCGCATATTAGGGAAGACAGGCACTGTGCTTTCTTATGGAAAGATTACTTCTTCCTTGGTATGTCCCTTAACAAACATAAGAAGGATTTTGTGGATGTGCATGAAACAAGGCAAAGCTACAACAAATGTGACTTCAGCCAGTTCCACTGCCAAAGTCCTAGCAAAATTATTCATTCTCAGATAAAACTTTAATTGGTTCCCCTCTTAATACTATTTCTGGACCCCAGAGTCCTTTCTAAAAAGCCTCTGTGGAATATTTTTCTTCATTTTTAATTAATTATCTGCAATGTAAATTAATGCACAATAGCATTTTTTTAAAGTCAAGAGGAAAGCATTTTCACTGTAAATTAAGATTCCTCCATCAACAATTTTACCGCTGCTAAGCTACATCTTTTCTGTTCTAAAGCTCCAGACTCTCCTTCGTGATGTTGCTCTGCAGCAGTAAAGAAAGAAACCACTGCTTCACAATGCTAAGCACTCCAGTGGGAAACACAAACAGAGTGCATAAACCAAAGCATTCATTTCATGAGATTTTATTAAAAGGTTTCACCTCTAAATTGAGCTGTCATATGCTGTTGGGAAACTTTTTACCACAGTTTATTTTAACTATGTAAAAAACATTAAAGAAATGAAAATTCTGCAGTTTTTCATATAAAAGGCGTGACCTCTTACACACTACCAGCAAGCTATAGTGCATTTAATCAAATTGGTTAGAAAGTGAAATCATGCCGAATGTGAGGGTTTTTTATTTTTTGCTCCCCCCTCAATTCTTAGAAATGACCCCAACCTTGTTAACATGCTGCAGATTCCTGTGTATCTCTGCAGCAGGCTCTTTGGAGTTCACTCAGAGAAAACTACAGCGCATGATTAAAAGATATCCTCTAGATGAGAAGGACGTTCAGTAATTTATAAATCATTCATTTGTGACATAGCTTTATACAGCTTTTCAAGGAATTGCATTAACTGCTTTTGCAGTTTCCTCAAATGTTGCTTTCAGTAGACAGTGTCATAGGTCATTACCAGTTTTTCCCTTATGTAAGCAATTCCAACTTTCTATTAAAAATACTAATTTCCACCCCACTACAGTATCTTTTGAAGTAGCATGTATATTAAAAAAAAAAAGTCACAAGTTGCTTTGAAATATTAAAGGAATATATTTAAGTGAAGGGCTTTCAGGCAGGTTGTTTTTCTGTATTCCTGATGACAGAAAGATTTTAGCCTACAAAGTCAATAGTAAATTTTATTAAAGTCATTATTTTCCTGTTACAGGCCTTGTGCTTTAAATAAACTATAGCTGACAATGCTGTCTTACATACTGTCATGCTGTAAAACAGCCTTTCTTTATTACCACAGGGACAACTCATTTAGAACTTTGAAAGTGTTTTCACACTGGAGTTGCTCATTTGTGGTGCTGGCCGATGGCTGTTCTTGACAAATACCTTTTATAGCTGGAACTTTCTCCTTTTTTCTTTTGAAGATACAGGGGAGGAAAAAAAAAACAAAAACCAAAAAACAAACCCTTGCATTCCCAACATTTTCCTGTTAAATATTCTACGCCCACCATTGGAGACATATCTCAATCTTTCCATATTCATTTTGCTATGACAGCTTGAAAAGTCTTAAGCTAACCCAAATGTTTATCAATTACTCTGGTGCAAATTGAAGGTAGCTTGAAGTAAATAAAAAGGAGCTATTCCTGTTATTCTAATGTTGTTATTTAATTAATATTACTGGCTTGGGCCCCTGGCTGAGGCTGTGGTTTCCCAAGACTGTTTTGATAGGAAAACCAGCACAAGAAATTTTCGCCCTCTCCCTCTCACTGTACTCGCTCCTTCTCTGCTGCAGGCCCCTTTCCTAAATGAAACTGGCACAACTATTTACAGGACCTTGGCTTTTTTGTAAAATTTCTATTGTAAGCTCAGATCAGTTCATTCTGCCATTTTACCACATGGTCCTACAAGAAGTGGCACACCTAAGGCTCAAGAGGGAGCTGAACAAGGAGGAGGTGGAAATAGGTGGCCAGGGCAGGACAAGAAGTTTTTTGAGCTGGTTTTGCTGCTGCTGCTTTGGTCAGTTTTCTGACCCTGCAGGCAGAGGTGCAGGGCCTGTCCCACCGGGGATCATGCCCTGGTGCGGTGAGCCATCCAACCCTGCTTGCTGCAGGGAGACCAGCTGATAAATGTGAAGTTAAGCATGGGTGTTAGTCTACTGACTCCGAGCCCTAACAAACAGAAGAGGTGAAGGTGGGAAGAGGTAGTGTAGGCACTTAAATGTCTTCTGACTCCCAGTTTCAACATCCTCTCCTTAAGTCGAATAATTTTTTTTAAGGCTACCTGAGTATAAGTAAGACTAGGTTTTGGCTCTTTGCAATGGATATATCCACTTGCTCTTCGTGCAAAATGTCTATTTTCACCCCATGAGAAGGGATGTTCTTGACTGCCTAACTTAGCTCCAGGCCTTCATCACAGAGCCATCCTTCCTGCTCACAGAACTTTTGTCAGCTGTTGTTATCATGCAAATAGGACTACAGCCAGGCCAATTTTGTAAATTGTCCAGATGAATGAGTTATATGAGCAAATGCTGCTTGAATTACAGATGGATAGCGCGATCTTTGTATTTTGCTGTTCTGAATACATTTCTATGAATTATGCTGTCTTGGTATCTGAAAAATGAAGGTTATCTCTTTGAACCTGTGTTAGAACAGTACTGTTAGAGTCATCCAAATATAGAGTTGGAAAAGACCACAAGAGATGATCTAGCTGATCTCTCTCCACCAAGAGGGAGTAACTGTGCCTAGAACCACCCCCAAGTGTTTATCTAAGCCTGGTCTAGCCGCATAGCTAAAAACTTTTTCCCTCCATCACCTCTTCAAGTCACCCCTGAAGCAAATTAAACCATTTGTTTCTTGGGGTTTTTTTTCCCCCCTTTTTGGGCTTTGAGGAAGAAATGAGTGTTACCTCTTTGTAGTGACTTTTTATGCATTGAAGATAGACTTTTTACTTTCTGATTTCCAAGCTGCCCAAACCCAGGCTTCTCTTACAAGTCAGGGTTTCTAAAAGTTCAGTGATGTTAAAAGGTCTCCCTTTCCCTTTCTCCTCACCACCCTGTCTCCAGATCTTCCTTCACCATGCGCCAGCACACATGCCCATATGATGTCTATTATAGCATGCTTAAAAAGCACACACCAGAAAACAAGCCTAGCAAAACCAGCCTGATAGCTTTCCACTGGGATATTAAGTTAAAGTGGGTGATGGCAGACTCTAGTAAGGATCAAAATCAGTGTAAAGGAGTGGATGTGATCACACAGCCCTGAGTAGGAAAGGACTGTGAATCAGGGAGGGTGGAGGGGAGCAGCAGGCTGTTTGGATGGCTCTGGTGCCCACAGACCTTCAGCCTCGGAGCACAAATTCACACTGAATTTTATTTGGTATAGCTGAAGGCTGCTGCTGAGAGAGCCAGCCCTTCTCTCCCCTTTCCACACTGCTGTGTTTCTATCTTTTCCTTTAGGGCTGAATCAGTGAATCACATACCTTCATGATCTGTAATTCGGTGGGCTAGTTTTCCCTCAAGCCAGTAACCTACTCAACTCGTAGCCTCCTAGGCACTGGATCAGATGTGAATGAAACAGAAGGAGCGAGTGGACAGATATGGGACTCACTTTTGGCAGCAGTCACAGTTGACACAGGTTAAACATCAAACAAGACAGGACCAAATTCTTCCTCTTATTTGTGCTGACTTACTCCAATCTGCCTATAACTTTCTATGTGTGATACTCCATGCTGGATCTATTACTCCAGAAGAGGTCTTTTCAATAGAAAGTAGAGACACACTCCCAGTAAATCTTCCAGAAATGTGATTTGCCTTTGCTAAAGTAAAGGCACAAGAGTCTTGACATGATACAGAAACTTGTTATTCATTCTCCGGTTATAACATTTTAGTCATCTAATTCAGAAACAGTAACTATCCTGCTTTATTCAGTTATTCAAATTAATTCTGAAAAGAACCCCAACAAAAACACCTCAACCCAAATAGTGGAGATCAGACTAATATTTCATAGACTAAAGTATGCTGAATCAAAATACTGAAAGACACCATTAGAAATGGGAAGCTCCTCATGGAAAACTCTCAAATGGAGAGAGAGAAGACTAAATGTGTCTTGAGTTCTTTGCTATGAATATTCTCTATGGTGTGACCATGTGACCACCCCACTCACTTTTTCCCCCCAAGAGGCTATCTTAATTGTTCTTTGTACACTTCTAGGAACTGTTCCAAACACAGAGGCTATAAATCTACCACTTGTCAGTTTGGGCTTTATGTAAAACATGCATCTGGTGCTCTGCTGATGTCCCAAAGCGTGTGATTCTTGACAAAGGATATGTACTTGTAAGTACCTAACCAGGAGGTCATGTTTAGAGTCTAAATCCGTACACTGTACTCATGATTTGTAATAAGCATTCTCTCTTTTGGTCACCTATGATTTAATTTGCTGCCTGTTGAATGGACTTGTGTTGTATGACAGAGTTTAAACACACTTCAATGATTTTTAAGTCTCAGTATGTCAGCTGTCTAGGAATAGCAGTAATATTCCAGAAATTATATTCTGATCACCCATGTTACGGTGATTTTTAAGAAGTGCTCACTTGTGGTATTATGTTGCAATTGTTCTCCTGGACATCAACAGATACTTTTCCACTTCAAGTTGTGGATTTCAATAGATTAAAATGCTCATGAGTGTTAGCTATCTGCTGCAGAACCACCTGTCCCACCTGCAGAACTGCCCAATGATTGTTAGCCAGACAAAAGATGTACAAGGACCGTTTCAAACTCTGACTTAATTGTTTTGCTATATAGCAGTATACATTCAGCCCACATTTTGCAACTAATTTTTGCTAGGTCTCCCTGCCAGAAACTGAGCTTTTTTTCCCCCTCTTCCCCCCACGTAATGTCCCTCATGCTTCATGTAGCTAATGTAGATTCTATCAAAAAGCTTGATTTGTGATGTTTGTGTGTTACTGTTTACTTAAAAGTGCTAAAACCACCTTTTCTTATAAACAGGAAACTTTCAAGATATTTAAAAGCATGTCTTTAAACCTTCTGGCAGCAATAAAGCAAAAGTGGCAGGTGGCTGTATGAAAGAAGCAGGATATGTTTATACTATAGCTAACCATAGCGGGAAAAAATTATACTGTATACAGTGAGCTGGAGTCTCATCTCTTTTACAAAGGTGCAAATCCAGAGTAATAATCTAACACCAATGCTTTAAAAAAAGTCAGACTTTACCTAAATGTGTGAATATAACATTGGACTGCATTTTCTCTAAAAAGAGGTGTATTAAATTTGTTTGGGTTAGGAAGGACAAAAGTCTGTTCTCCCATTTTCCTGCTGACCCAGGCTTGAGTGTGTGTGTGTTTGGTTGCCAGCGTACCACCAAGGAGCAGATAAGTGATTTGAGAACCCGCATTTCTCAATTTATGAAGCTGAACCTTCTCAAGGCTATAATACTGCTTAGATCCTTTATTGTTTGGGTACACTGGTGTTTTTCCTTATACTGCCTACTGTTGTTCCAGTGGTTAGACTATGAGAGCAACTGAAGTCCAAGACTAAGAGCTTTCTCCTAGCCCTGTTTAGTGCACGCCTAGACCAGATTTGGTAATTAAAACCCCAACAACACTGGTATTCCTGCTACTTTACTACCAGTGCTGAAACATTTCTGGGAAGTATTAAGTAACACCAACTAGCTATTTTTATACTAGCTTGTTGTACTAGCTCTTGTTATAAAAGGTGCAATGTCTGTGGGATGGCAAAGCTGAAAAATTCAGATTTCCTTTGAAAAATAAAATCTGAATTCTCCTGTCAGATAAAAAAGGTTAAAAAAAAGTTATAACTGTCTTTTTTCCATCTGTCCAGTCCTAGCCAGTCCTCTCAAGCCATGCACAAGTAGAATCTGCAAAAAAGTAAAGCAACAGCTATCTTAGTAAGGCAACCCCCATATCTGCAGATCAGAAGCAGTTACCATTACATAGACCAGACACATTGGTAAGGACAGTGGACAAGATTTAGCTTTTTGTAATGCTTTTTACTTCTTCAAAATCTATGAGCCTTTTGCAAACTAAGTCCTTGCTGCTGTTTCCCTGCATTTTTTTTTATATTGTGCTTAAGTGGAATAAGGACATTAAGGGACCTTAAGCTTGTCTGGTCTCTGATTTGGCAGAGTCTTTGAATCACAAAGGATTAAAATGCCTCAGAACTGGCCATATTTGAGAATTGTTTCCTTTATTCTTGTAACTGGCCGTGGGAAAGGGGGAGGTATCACACCTGTTTTGATGCTAAAGGCCCCTTCTGTTACAAAGTGATTGTTCTTGGTTAAAAAATAAAATAAAAGTGCCCCCAAAGACTTGAAAGGCAGTAGTTTAACAAGCTACATTACTTCAATTGTTTTTCTCCCCCTGTCTTTTCCATCTAATAGACTCCTTGGTGCTAGCGACCGGAGTGACACTGGAGGCAGCAGGCAATGACACATTACAGGAATTCCTCTAACTGACTTTTATCCAGTGACTTTGAGTGCAGGTGCGAGCTGAATTGTGCAAGGTAGCTCAAACTCCCTCTCTCTGATTTCAGTCTTTCCAGGGGGTCAACTGCTTATGAAGAATATCCATTATTTATACCTTTCAAGAGAATTACATCAGCAGGAACATATGTATTCATGTAATAAAGCTAGAAAGTACCATGCAAAGCCATGCTGCTTTAAATATGTATGTGAAATACAGTAAGTCAAGTTCTGTATTGACTTGTACCTCTCTTACACCACTGAATTCAGCAGAAGCACGCTGGCTGTAAGTTAGTAAATTTGGCTCGCTGGACCTAATGTGTGCCTGATTCAGCTACCCCTGTTGGACATACAACTGTGTACCCACGTGTGATGTGTAGGCTCAGGACTTCAGCCCTTCCTTTATCTGCTGGTATCAGGAATGATGTGTGGTGACATGCTTTCTTCCTGGGCCTGGTTTAAGTGTCAGTAATCATGTATTCCATGCAAACATAGGGCAATCTGCATCCTTCCCAGAGATGAGGTGGGCCTCTGTCAAGGACTGTGTTCACACATCACGGCAATTTAGTCCCCACCCACTGATCAACAAACACCTTGGCCTTCATTACAGAAATCAAATTTACATCTCCAGAAGCAATGGAAGCTTAAATGTTTCATCCTGACCTCTGGCTCTGACCTGTGGCATTACTTATCCTGAGCAACTACATTTCTCTTGGCTAAATTAATCAATTGCCCTTTCAGAGCAGGTCCCTTTCTTTCCTCAAGGAAGAAACTGCATCGCATTAGCTACCGGTCAGCTTTAAACCTTTCATTTTGGAGTATGCTCAAAGAGAGACTAGCCAGAGAAAAAACTGGAATCAATACACTAGGCCAGCACAATCTGGATGTCAGGTCAGCATGTGGAGAGAGAAATGGCGTTTGTGAGACTGATGGCCAGTGATCTGCTGTTTCTGGGTGAAGGGCAGACTTTTATCCTCAGTCTCCTGGACCTGTCTGCAGTCATTGACCCAGGGACGTTAGGACAGCAGTTTACATGAGGGCTAGGGGGATACACCTTAACTGTTGTAAGTCTTGTTGAGAGACACATCCAAACCTCCAACTTCAGATCTCTCTAATTGTGAAGTCCTCCAAGGATCATTTCTATTTGTACCCTCGCCAGTATCTAATGCAGTCTGGAAGAGAAAGAGTTAAAATGTGACAAATGTTAACAGATTGAGGCATATCAAGCAAGGGGGAAAAACTTTTGAGTGCTAAAAGACAGTAATAGCATAAGTAAAAGCGAATAGACCTGCTCCCAAAACAGTCTTTCCTACGGACTAGATAAAAAGCAAGGCTTCTGGTAAGTGACAGTTTTGGTTTAATTTCAGTCCAAGCTGGAAATTCAGAGCCACTTTTGAACTGTGATCTTGGTCCCACAAAAACACCTTCTGGCATATAGGTAAGACTCTTGCTTTATATTGGGCAAACTTTTTTTCACTGGAAAGCCTGCAATTGTCTCTAGCCCACAGCCTGAAGTACTCTCAGTTTCTAGGAGGTGTAATAATGATGAATTTCAGTGAGATGGAAATTGCTCCAATCTAAAGATGGCTCAACCATTTCATGGAGGGTACTAAAATACAATAATTTCAAATAAAGTATATTTAACTTTTTATTTGAAAGAGTTGGGCTTCATATGTGCAGTATACAAATAGAACATCCCTATCAACATTTACTGAACTCGAAATCTTTCAGGATAAGCCCTCTGAAAATTAAAACAGACATCAGGCTACACATCTAGATGAAAGACTTCCACAGCTGTATACATACAGTGCACTCAGAAGCCAAGTTTCCAAAGCTTCAGTAAAAGCATCTAATGTGTAAGTCTACATTGATAGCCCTACACATGAAAAATACAATATTTACTCTGTCTTATGGTATTACATTGGAATCTTTATCACACACTTAAAAAAAAAGTGATAAGTCCAAGCCCTTTCACAGAAGGTATTTTAATGAGAATTTCCAGATACCTCCTACGACCAGATGCAAACCTTTTGGCCGATTTTCACATAAGAGATGGTACAATATTTACATTACTGATTCAGAAACCTACTTCTCCACTCTTAACCAGTGTCGTCCTGTATTTGTCTTTCATTCTGACATGATCTTTTGGTAGCCTTATCACTTTAAAATTCAGATAGTTAAAATGACTTGTTTTGCTTCTTTCTTCCCAAGTTTGGTCATAGTAAGCGATACTGTCATCTAGCTGTTATTCACGTCTAATCGAAGCACCATTTTCTGACTCTGCCTTCCATCTTTTCACTCAGTCTTTCTGACAGCAACCCCATCTTGCCACCCATCTCCCTGTACTACTAAGAGGCCTGGCCAATGCGTGGTTTCACTAAAGAGATTTCACATTCACATCCCTTGTCTTCTGCTGCTTTGACTCAACATTTATGGTAATCTCCTCTGACCTTCTTGAAGCCAGCCAGCTTCCCATTCCCATGACATGTTCGAAATACCTCTGGTTAACGTATCTCTTCCAATCCCTACTTCTGACTATGTTACAGTATATGCAGATCCTCCTGTAGCTCTAATTCTTTTATGTTCGATTTAAACTTGTTCTCGAGATCTCTGCTCCTACTCGCCTCCAATTCCGGCCTTGCTTGGTCATAATTTCACTACCAGCTCTGATGCCGGTCTCAGTAATAAAGGGCACAGATCCTTTCATATCTGCTGTATTCTATGTTGTCTATTCTCAGTGCATACAGATGACTATGTCATTAGTGTTCACGTTATGTTAATTCATTTTATGTTAATTAATGTTGATGTAAATGTTTCATCTGAAGATTCTCTTCTATTGTGACACCTATAGGGATTATCAGAATTAACTGTTGCTGATGGGCAGCCAACCCAACCATAAATATTTACTAATTTTACATGTTTAAGTAGCTTATGCAAACAACCCAACTATGTGACCTCATGTTCCTGCCATGTGAGGAACACATGTTCCTCACATATGTTTTTCCTTTTAGATTTCTATGATTACAATACAAAATAGAAAGAGGAAAAACTTTTCATATTTTCTCATACCACGTGTAAAATCATTTACCATGTTTTGTACCGGGAGGGATTGTAAATTCATTGAGAAAAGGATGTCAATACATATTTCATAGCATTTAGCACAGTGAGGTATCAATCTTATTTCAGCATCTGATTTCCTTAAATAAATTGCTTTAACTAGTCTACAGAACTAATGTTAAGGTGCCAAAATCTACCTAATTAGGTGGTCTAACTTTCTGAACAATTGAATGCACAGCATCTCTTCTTATATCATCATATATACCTGCTCTCATACGCTGTGTGATGCTGAGCAAGCGGTTTTGTCTTGTAAATGTCTGAAAAATGGGTACATTTTGACAGATATGTAAAAGAATCTTAAGGGATTATTAATGCATGTATATAACCTTCTAAATGACCCAAGACCAAGAAGCCCTCTGATCAAAGCAGTGATTTGTATCGAGTATTGCGGACTCTTTGTATTGAAAATGGCATATATCTGTTGTTTATTTTAGATTAGCTCCTTACCTTTAAAGAAGCTGTATTCCTTTAGTGAACTGTTGGGGGTGGTGAGGGAAACAAGTCGAAGGAGGTATTATTGGATTATTCACTCTTCTAAGACAGAACCTGTTTGTATAATCAGCGATATGCCTTAAGTGGTCTTTAAAGAAAGTCAAATTTTGTTTAAAAAAGGGGAAGGAGGAGGCTTCATTAGCTAGACTGACAAGCTCCATAGATTTCTCAAGTGTTTAAATTAAGGATTGTGAGTTCTTGAAACTTGACAAAGAAAGCAGGATTGTCACTGCTGGCTGTCTGAACCAGAGGTAAGTGCAGATTAAGCTTTTCCTATCTCTATTATAAACATATTGCTCCTGTTCTCAAAAGTTCAGTTAAATAGAAAAGAGACTATTGTTTTTCATTATTTGAAAAAAATAAACTACATTTTTAAAGTGTCAGCTAAAATTCTAAAGTACTAAAATTGCTCAGATGCCGCTCACTATTATTCTAGTGGTAACTATTTGGCACTCGACACAAATTCCTTAAAGAAATAAAATTGAAATCAATCATATCTGGACACATAGAACCAAATTATAAGAGCAGTCATGATGAGCATGGCATACTTTAAAATATATTCAACCATTTCTGTTGATCTTTCCAGAATTATTTATATATCTGTGTTCAATCGATGTTGAATTCATGTTGTACTTGTGTGGTGTGTTTTCTGAAAGACCAGTTCTCGCATAGTGTGAATGTCTCTCCTTGTTCTTATGGATGCAAGTCTGGCAGAACAGCTTGAATTTAGAAAGCCTTACAAAAAATTTACATTGTTTGGAGGCAATTTTTTTCAGATGCACTTGGGAAAAGTAGGTTTTGGTGAACTGGCAAGAGTAGGCATCTCCTGAAGCAAAGCCTGGTCAAACCTTGGTTTATGCAGGGTTTGCATTCAGAAGAGCTGGAGAAGAGCTTCCTTTGACTACTCAGAACTACTCAGGGTTCATGAAAACAGTCATTTTGTGTCCAGTACAATTATTGATACAGAATTATAAACTAATCAGGCAGTTGTTACAGAACTACATTTCAGCTACCAACATGGGTGTCAGAGCATGTACAGGTGGCTCAAAGCAACTACTGGATCCCTCTCAAATTGACATCAAAATGGTCTCATGCCTTCATCACACCTATCAAGCAGCATTGCTGATGATACTGGGAAGCAGTTATATTTGTTTATGCCCCCTTGTGCCTGGCAGAAACTTTTAAAAGCCGCAAAAATTCTTTTGATTTTTTTCCAAGAAATAATTAGGCCCATGCACATTCTGAGAAAGCACAGTTTTTATAACAGTATCCTGTTTAAATTCATACTACTCCCCCCCCTACCCTGAGGATAAAAACCAGTTCATTTGGTTTTTTTTTTATTTTTTAAGAAAAAAAGGTACATGTTGCAGATGTTCACGGGTCTGATAACTTCTTACAGAGAACACCCTACTTGCATGCTTTTGTTAGACAATGGCCAAAAGCAAATTAAACACAATGCTTAAGGAGGTTCATACCATACATTTGATTTTATAATCCCCCCCCCCCAAATGCTTCTATTTCTTTCAGTAGGGGAAAACATGCTTTGGCTGCTTCTGTCACCTGGCTGAAGAATAAAAAAAATAAATAAAAAAAAAGTTACTGTGTGCAGTTAATATCGAACAGCAGCCATCTCCAGATGATCCCTGCTGCATCCAATTTCTGCCAAAATGCTTTCTGTTAAACCTCCATCAAACAGACACACGGCGCACAAAAGAAAACCTCATCACCAAGGGAAACTAATCCACCGGTGCGCAATGTAAGCCTGTCAACTTTTTATTATAAGAAGTCATCACTCATTTCAGTGAAGATTAAAAGTATGACTAAATTGAGAAAATCCTCTTAGCCATTCGGAATTTTAATAGAGGAGAAAAGGGGGTGAGTAAAATTTAAACTGTATGTGCGTGTGTGCCTATATATCTATCTATATATGTGTGTATGAATCAAATATATAAAATTACATATATATCTCCACACACAAGTTGTATTTTATATATATATACACACACACACACAGTAGGAGAATGAATGTTGGAAATAAGATGCTTAGAGCTGTCCTCTCATCGCCCCACAAAAATAGACTACCAAAAATTCATACATAAACATGTAGCCTTGTAGTACGTTTTCTCAGTTACCACAGACAAACAGTTTCTGATTCAGACGAGCTTAAGAGATAAGAATGGAAAATGAGTCCTCACAGCTTTAATTACATCGCCACTGGCAACAAGGTGTTACAGTGGCAGAATGACAATTGCTTTTACTCAGAGTATGGATTCAGGGTCAATATGCTATTTCATCCTAGTACACCACAGCAGATGAGCACCATGTTGTTTCTATATTGGCCTTGCACTACTTTATCCCTGCAGGTAAAGTTGCTCTGATGTGCAATTAGAATTACAGATGTGTATTTAGCTAGTGCTTGCTTCTGCAGATTATGGTGAAGACTGTAAGTTTCACTTAAGCTGTCATTGAAGATGTGGGTAATCTTTTGCATTTAGAGACAATAATCATCTTCCCATTCCAAAGATTTAGCTGGTGTTAAAGAAGAATTATGGCTGTAGTCACTTTAAAGTTTGAAAGTGGTCAGATGTTATCTTCAAAGCCTTTAGCTGCTTATTCAAAATAGCCAAAAAAACTTTAAAGTTACGTAACTCCCGGCAGCCCTCCCCCTGCTCCCCCAATCACTGTCTCCTAAGTTTTCATATCAATACCAACATTCACAGAAATAACTTGAAGAGCTTAATAGCAGGATTTATAAGGAAACATCAGGATAAATGGCCACGTTTCACAAAAGACAAACACATATGCACCTGAAGTTAAGTCCTCCGCTACCAAGAAGATAAACTGCAACTGAATCTTACCTTATTGCAGTTACACAGGCACCAACTGGCAATGAACTGAGTTGAAATTCTTTCTGCAAATCACTGAAGGCTGCAAGACCAGGCAACCTGCCTCTTAGAGCATAGCCGAACAGTGATGCTGACACCTTTGGGAGAGGCAGGGAAACCTGTCAGCAATTTCAGCGTCTCCTAGCCCTTTGATTAAACCTTTTTTTTTTAACTTGCTAAACCTTTTTGCTATTCAAGTAGCCTGATTTGCGAGGGGTAGACAGCCAGTGAACTGCTTCTGCTTTCAAAGCCTACTTTACTTTCCGTAACCTTCCCTTCCATCCAATGAAAAGCAACTGTGGCCTTTTACTAAGTAAATGAGCAAATATTTTCCCAGTGTTCACCAGGTTAGATCCCCATTTAATTAAACTGGCTCATTATGTCCCTATCTGATTAGCAGAGTAGAATCAATTATTCAATGCACAAACATGGCTGCAGGAGCTAGAGGTGTATACAGAGCTGTTCATTTAATTCCAAGGACACTAATTAGGTACAAAGCAAGCAATAACTTTAACAATTGCAGGCACAAGCATACATGCAGTACAGGACAAGGGGAAAAAAAACAGGCCTTCATTTTCTTAATAAGCTGGATTCTCGTCCCCCTAACAGGGTCAAGAAAAAACAGAAAGCCAGAGAGGATGAAATGTAGATCAAGAAAGCTAAGCATCCAGGAAATAACCCTTGGGATTTGCATATGTAATAGTGTGCTGCTACTTTTGTACTTTATAATCAAACAGTAGGCAATTATCCAAATTATTGACAGCAGATTTCTCATTTCAACTGCAAATTAAGGCCATTAATAAAGCTTTCTAATGCAAAAGTGACTAATTAACTAATGGAATGGAACTCTGAAGCTGTGATATCAAAACCAGTCCACCACATATTGTGGAAACACAGGGGAACTAATTAGTTTAATTATCAAAACAGCTAATTAAAATTACACAGTTGCCTAATTAGTTCTTTGCGTTTTTTCTCTGGTTTAATTGACAGGATGGAGTTAAATAGGTAACTGGTCTCAAAGAGGGAAAGGGAAAAAAGAAGGGGAAAAAATGTGAGGACTTGCTTCTGCTGAATATTTTAGCTGATGATATCTCATTCGTGTGGCAGACTGGTAACAGGAAAATAAATGACTCTCATCCTTTTGGTAAGCAACTCCAAATTTTCTGGACATAAATCTGCCCTCAGAGTAAGCTATCTAAACAGATTTTCATGAAGTTAAAAGGCTTGGATGTCCTGATGCATCTAAAGGGTCAGGGCTGGCACATAATTTTGGGAGGACAGTCAAGAGTTTTTCTTTCAGGAAGTTAATTTTTCTTTTTGTTTTATTTATACCTTTCTGTATGTGTGGTGTTATAATCATTGTCAAAGGACAGGCTGGAGAACAGCGGAACACAGCATACTTTCCTTCAGTGTCTCATCAGAGGAGCCTCAAACAAAAGGAAATAAAATATGAAGTTTTCATATCTGAGCCTCAGAAGGTTCAAAGTTCAAGTCTGGCTCTTATCTATGCTGCCTAACCCCCTTGTCTGCAAGGCAGAGCTGGAAACCTTGAGACAAAAAACATGCTAGCTGAATCAATGCTTGTAAAACTTGCAAAATATTTCTGCTTCATTCATAGCTCAGCTGCTGATTTGACACATGTCTCTATTCCAGCAAAAAGATTTTCTTTTTGTCTGTGTGTAGTATCTTCTTCCATTTATGCCAGAAGGTTTAAGCCTAACCAAAACCGCAGTAAAGCTAACCCCAGCTCAAACACTTGTTCATGCTACAGCTTCTACCAAGTTTATTAATAGTTTTAATAGAAACCTGGGCTGCACTGATGTTAAAAAATGAAATAAGAAAACTATAATGTACTTATTAAATCAAACCCTAGCATAGTTAAGATGAAGAGTTCTGGTTGTGAATTGGGCTGAAAATACTGCACAGCATTACTTAGTTACTTTCTTAAACTTGGAAAAGCACAATGGAAAGAACTAAAACTAAGAATAGGCAAGCAGCAAAGGGTCCAGTTCCTAAAGAAGCAAGGACGATTTTCCATGTTTGGCTTGATTTGTAGTGGCTCGGCTACTCCAGCAAAATGTTTCGCATAAATACCTAGATAGATGTTTCCTATGCTTACTTGCAGTTCGCCAAAAGAAATAATTAATGTATGTATTTCTTGCATTTAAATCATGTTTGCCCTACTTCTAGAACTATAAGGGGAATAAAACTTGTTTTTACAAAGCAGCCCCTTTATCAATGTTGCCAAAAAATGAGAGCTCACAGCAACGAAGCATCGAGATTATAAAAATTGTAGAAGGGCAAATGAGAATCTCAGTGTCAGAATACCAAAACCTCAGATAAGGATGTAGAGGAAATCAGCATGAATGCCCTGAACCTGAAATACATATTGAAATCTTCCTCTTGAGGGAGTCTCCTGGGTGCTGAGGCAAGGGTGAAATGAGCTATGGCGATGAGGGGTGCTCCCGGCTGATGGCGACAGAGGATAGCATGGAAGGGTTTTAGGGCCCTTCAGCTCTGCGGTGACAGTACTGAAATAGCAGATTCCAGTTATGACCAATATTGATTCCTATATTGGTAGGGAGCTGAGATCCCGGGCGGGAAAGGGGCCTTTGGTTCAAATTCCCATGTGGCACCATGTGGGCAATTGAAATCCAAGTTACAGTTCTCGGACCCTTTCTAGCTTTTCTTCAGCAGGAGAAGATGGTAGAGGCTGGAGATACTCATAACGTACCTCGCCTGAGGCCCTCGGGTAGGAAAGAGCGGCTGAGTAGCTGGAACTACTCATGAATTAACGTGAGCTCGGTTCTAACTCCAATCTGCGTGACTGGAGTTAGAATCCAGTCTCTGGGTTTGTTGGGTTTTTTTGCTGTGAATTTGGAAGTGAGGAGGAACGTAAATGCAGAGCGAGTGCCGCAGTGGCGAGGAGCGAGGCGAACGGTACCTGGCAGGAGGTGCCTGTAGTCACGGGCTGGCGGGAGCAAGCAGCTGGCTTGCGGAGGAGATGCGCGAAGCGTGCAGGAGCAGTGCCGCCCGTGTGAGGAGAATTCACTGTGGGGAAGGCGAGCACATTTCAGGACGGTAAGAGGAGATGCAGCTTCTGTTTTCTGGTGGTTTGAAGGGCTGGTTTGTGCGCTGGGTGGCTGCGATGGGCCAGGGACAGCACAGCCAAGCGTGAGGATGTGTCAAAGGCACTCTGAGAGGTGGCCATGGAAGGTCTGCATCCACCATAGCGTGGGTACGAAGGTGAGGGCTGTAACAGCCCCAAAGAACCTGCATAACCTCAATTATCCTGTCTGAGAAATGGTACAGTCCCTCACTGTAGAAACTACAGGCCTTGCTCAGTGCTAATGACTCCGGGGACTTGATACCCCAGTGTCAGGCAGCCGAACCCCAGCGTAAGGACAGGGTATCTCTGGGAGCGGTATCAGCCTTGGAAGGACACCGTCCACTTGCATTAACAGACATCTCTCCTTTCTTGATGTGTTGGCACAACCTGCCACGCTAACGTGGTGCTGCAGCTTCTCCCCATCTTCCTCAATGTGGAGCGTGGGGTCAGGAAGGCAGAAAGGCGCTGCAGCCTGGCACTTGCAGGGACAGGGAGCTCGGCTCCCCGGCAAGCACCCAGCGAACAGAACACAGTGGGTCCTGCATTTGCATAGATTTACACAAATTTGCATACTGGTGTGCAAAGAGAGCAGCTGGGAAAGAGGAACAGAAAGACTCCAGAGTTCCATTGTTTTAAAAAACTGCTGCCCCTCAAGCGCTTCATTATGTAAGCCACCCCTTCCTCCTCCAATTTGCTGTTTGCTCCATTTGCTGAGGAATTAGGGACTGACGGATGGCCCCGCTCGGCACAGCTCCTGTCGGCTAACCCAAAATACAGACGTCTGGATCGTGGTCCTAGGGCATGTTCCCCGTTGGCGGTGATCCTTGCTCCTGTAATTAAGTTCAAAATGTTTTGTGTGTTCCCCCCTGCAAAGGCTTTATGACTTTGTGAAATAGGAACTTCCTTTATTTTAGGACAATCTTTTGCATACTTACAGATGCCAGCTTTGGAGCAGGGGAAAGTATGGATGCTTCAAAGAAATCACTGGAAATTTTTTTTTTTCCCTCTAAGTATGATGTTAAAGACTAGTTTTCCTCCATGCTCTCAGGAACAGATTAACTTAATTACTGAACCCCTCCTCCTTTAAACCAGCTTGAGGCATTGTTTTTGGCAAAGTTATAAATGATTGAAAATAAGAGGTTATAATTGAGAATGTTAAGCAGCCATAACTTTAGTTTTCTTTATCAGCTCCATCTACAATACTTCACAGTACTTTTTGACATAAAATGTAGACTGAGGCCATGAAAAGAGCAAAGCGGAGGGCTTGTATTTATCACTTTGATATCATTCTTATTTAAGCATTACTTAACTAGCAGAACATCAGGCAGAGTTTGTTGCTGACTACAGCTTGCAATTCAGAACCGCTGCCTCCCGAAAGAAATGATGACCTGGTAAGTGTGCCCACATCCTTACATAACAACAGTATTTATAATCAAAGGGTAAAATTAAATGGCCCCAAATATGCTTGGCAGACAGAGAGCTTTGTGAATCATCTAGTGAGACTCTCCATCTAATAGAGGGTGGTAAGGATCATGTGAGTGGAGGGTAATGAAAAAATGGTAGTCACGTATGTTTCTCTTCAAGAGCCAGATGCTGGAGGCAAGTGATTCCACTCTAATTTTCTTTCTCTTGCTCCATTTTTTTTTCCTCTTTTTAATGTGTATTTGTGGTCTTCATTGCTGTGGAGGAAAGCCTGAAAACGTGACCCCAAAGTACTCTAGAGGCTCAAAATCTATTGCTTTTCTTAAAGAGAATTTCTTGATTTAGCAGACTGTTGTGTCTGACTTGTGATTTAAAAAAAAAAAATCCCTCATAATGTTGTGTTAGGAAAGGACGCAATGCTTGGCAGCATGAGAACAGAAGCAATGTTGTAGAGAAGTTAATATGTATAGCTGTAGCTAATACAGAATTGGATGCTCAGAGCTGCACTGTAATGTCCTCAATACAACATAAGATTAGATATCAAGAACATCTAAATCGTTGTTCTGACACTTATACTGGGTTGCTGCTTAGCCACAAATCACACACACTCTGTTTTTCCTGGTTTTGTCTGTCGGGGTGAATATGTTCTGCCCGCACTGGTGCGATGTGGTCGCTTGTTATTAATCTGTTCCTTTCTGTTCAGTCCTCTTGAAGGTGTTATGTATCCTTAGAATCCATTCTAAGTATCTTACATGGATGCCTGGAAAGAATACAGGAGAAAGGCCAAATCCCTCCATCAAGACCGCAAAGCAGTAACTGGCCTGTTTGGCAGAAGCTAAGTCAATGGGGTGCTGTATTACCATCAACAGCTCCAGAAAACTGGCATCTCGCTGGAGGGAGTACTACGGAAAGTGTGCCCAGCTGTAGATGCTGGGTGCACAGGAAGGTGGTGAATTTTAATAGTGCATTTCTGAAACAGAAAAATTGTTTGCATTATTTGCAGCAGTGTATACTGAATGCTTATACAGTATACATCTATGATTAGCAAAGAATATCTGTGTTTAGAAGGAGGTGAGGGACTCATCACATGATCTACTATAAGCTTGGGATTAATTCTGTCTGGCATCTCAAGCCCAAGAGTTGGGTGTCTAAGTTAAGTGAATTGTCCAAATTTCTTTAGCCTTTGAAGAGGTGAGTAGGTGCACAGTAAGGGATGAGTATGTAGATACATCCCAAGTGTCTAACTCCCTGTTGCCTACAAAGGGAGATAGATGACACTGATAGTTGTGGTTAAAAGAGATGAAACTGGGCCCGAGCATCTAGTTGCAGGTGTCTAGGAGATTAGCTTTCTGCATAGTCAATTGAGAGGGGGTGGTTTCTTCTGAAAATAATTGAGACCATTTCAGCTAGGCTCCTATTCTAAATCATTCACTGAAAAAGCTGTCCATGCCTTTACCTGTATACCTTTACCTATATAGTATGTCTACACTCCTAACCAGTGCCTAAGCACTGACAGTACAATTTATAACAACATGAATATTCCTATAGTTCCTGACTACAAAAGGCAAGGTTTTGTTGCAATGCCGATTTCTAACCTCCTGTCGACAGAAGCTTTCATATCAGTCTCCAGCAAATAATAGAGTATATTCTGGTTTGGCCACACTTGTAGTCTTAAAGAAAATGCTTGGTGATGATTGCACATGCTTTTACATTAGTGATTATCAACAAATAAACACTTCGGGCTCTTCCACAGTTCCTACAGAAACTGAAATAATATATTTTGTTTTGAACTCTTGCAAGTACCAAATTTCATGAGTGCATGGAACTAAATAATCCAGGAATAAAATTAGGGCAACATCCATATTTCCCTATGAGCTCCTCTCAGGCTGCTGTGGGGTAAAGGTCCTTTTCTGTATGAATTATGTCCAGTGTGCTGAAAGGTTTGGCTAGAGCCTTAGCTAACACAGCTTGGCGAGGGTCTGACATGGCTAGCCAAGCCTTTCTCCCCACTGACCTGACTACCAGGGCTGACAGCTGCCAGGTCCTGTTGTCCTCAAATGGAATTTTTCAAAGGTTCCTTCTCAAACTGTTGCCACTGACTGTCACAGAGAGAGCCCTGCTTTCTAGGTCAGCGGTTTTGTGTACATCACATGTATTTGCCAGCCCACACTTGTAAATTCTGTGCCCAAAGAGACTGCTTTGAATGAAGTCACTCAATAATTCACGTGTGAGTGTGTGCAGCATTTAGTGCCCTCCTTTTGTCCCAGTCGAGTTGATTCTTCGGACTTGGATTGAAGTAAGCAGCTGATCTGTACGTCCGTAAGATTGGCAGGATGCTGTGTAACACAGCTCACACGGCATATGGCCTGATGGTTTGAGAAGGTGCAAAGTTGTTAACCCTGTCTCTGCCTTCCAGAGGTGCTGAATTTAGACAATAAAAAAACATCATCGCTGCAATGCTGTTTCAAGCAGTTTTTCTTTAGGCAAAGTACCATGTCCCTCTTTTGGGATGGCAGAATATGTGGTGTATATTAGTGACCACCACCTGTGTGTCTGGGATAGTATCTCTATTGGATAACATAGCCTCCTGTGTCACTGAGTGCTGAGAAAATACCTGCATCGATAATGCTGAACCCTGGCATAAATAGGGCACTTGCTCTGCTAGTACCTTTCTCCATTGTGGGCTGCCAACCTCAGACTATCCTTCTCTCATCTCCTTCAGAATTCTGGCCTTCATTATTAATTAGAGGTCAACTTTATACTGCCATTGATTAAGTTATTCACGATCATGTGTTTAAATTATCAGGCCAAAATTGAAACTTTAGTAATGAACTTGCCCTGCATTATGGCATGAGGATGAAAGTCAAAATCAAACCTTCACCTACACAGGAATTGTAATAAGGCAAAGAAAATGTTGGGCAGAAACATCTGGATTCTGCACTTGAAGTCTAAGTTGATGAAAGATTATGAAAATGCAGGATGGCTGTCATGATATGTAGTACAAAAGGTGAGATGGCAGAAGACTGATCAAACTAAGAAGAGGATAAAAATCATCATCAGCTGTGAGACGAGAGTTGCTGTCCTGTAAAAATGGGAAAGTATATGTAATGGCATGGTTCTTAATATGAGGATTCAGACTCATTTCAATATTTATCTAATTACATGAAAAGATGGTTGCAAGAGATGTTGCTTGGGAACTGAACAGTCCCTGAACAGGAGGAGTTTTAGCCATAGTGCTACATAGTAACCTATTTTAAAAGGTACTGTTATCCTAAGTAATGGCGTATCTTTTTGTTATTAAACTTGGTCTATCACGTGTTAAGCCAAAATATCAATAGTTGTGTTGGTAAGGAAAGGATGTTGCCTGCTTCTTATGTCTTTCAGTGTGTTGCAAACCCTGCAGTCTTCTGCTCTCTTCTCTTGGTGAAAAGGGTAAAATGCTGCCCCAGGGCTGTTTGCATAGTGGTGTGTTCAGAACTTGAGATGAACAGAGCCACTGGAGGGGAAAGAGTGCTCTGCTTTAGTCTGTGGGTGAACAGAAATGAACTGAGCTACAGAGGGGGTTTCATTTGCATAACCTATGTAACTATAGCTATAATTTTAGGAATCCCTGCAACTCGCTCTGAAACGGTTACATTTGGGAAATGAACTTAAAGGGGAAGGAAAAGACTAGTAACTAGTTGGGCTCTCAGCATCCCTGATACTGAGAGCTATACTTGTAGGCTTGTATAATGATGCTTTTTTCTCCAATTAACATTGCACATAACTTGAATAAATCGTTGGAAGAAGGGGAGTTGCAGAGAGGTTTGTGTGAGGAAATTGCAGAGCAGGGCTGAAGGCTTGTCACCCTTTGCCACTCCTGAGCTCCACAGTCATTGTAACTTTGCTACATGTTGGCAAGAAGTTAAGACTAAGTAACACTTTCCCAGGGGCTGGAGGCAGATCTGAGTAAATTCCTTGTCTTTAGTGGTGCAAATACATGATATTCTGTTCATTGCTTGACATAGTGGCTGGAGAAAGGAAAGCAACATTTTAAGGGCCACTTTCACAAGGAGCCCAGTTACTAAAGCTCTGCTAACATTTTTCTGTGTATAGGTGCAAGTATGGATATGAAGCACATGCTGTGGTTCTCTTGATGACAGTGCATTTCTTTCACACTTAATAAAGGTTTTCTAGTTTTATCCACAATGAACGGTTGCAAATAGAAAGGCAGTAGATGTTGATGATATTTGAGAAACATTTCAGTGATCCTAGGGATTTCTTGGGGGATCCTCAGAGGTGTTTGTGCAGATGGTACTTTGTTTTAGAGGGAATTCCTGTTTTTTAATCTGATTAGTGTGGCTTTTGACTTTTCTTGATCGTGGATTATGCTTTGGATGCAAAGAGGTGTTGTTTAGATAAGACGTTTAAAAATACTACAGAACTCATAGCTTTGTGTTTAAAGTGGTTGCTGTTTCAAAATAAGCAGTAGCAAATATGTGGAACAGCAAACTTCTGAGAGAATTGCTCCTAATGGAATCAGTTTTGGGGAAAGGAATTGTAGGATATCCTGGAGTGATCTAGTGAGTGATAGGGCAAACATCAGTAGGATAGCTAAAGCCTGGTTTCATTTCAGAAATTTGTGGCAATAGCAAAAGTAGTATGAAGGAGAGGGATTGGAAGATAAAGAAAAAGAGACAAAACAATAGAAAGAAAAGCAAAGAAAGTGAGATAATTTATCTTTGTAGAAAGTGCCTAATGTCAGACTTTCACAAGAAATGCTGCCTCTTGCTGAGGAACAGTCAGGAATCAGGACACAGCAACAGACATAAGAGAGAAGAATCCCCCCAGCTGAGAAAAATGTTAAGCTTTTTCTATTAAAAAAAAAAAGGCATTTCCAGGGGTTTCCCTCCACCCCCTCCCAGCCCCCACACTAATAACGTTCTGGTTCATGTAGTGCCCACATCTGACTACTGGGAAACACAGACTTCTGCTTCTATTTGTAACAGTCAAGAAGAGCAGCGGCACTGTAGCATGTTTATGAGTGCGTATTGTTTTGCCTCATTGAGGGACACTTCTCCCTGGGGATAGGAGTTCATTTATCTTCATGTTAGCTCCAGAGGGAAATTGTCTCGAGCAGAGAATAGTTAGTTGTAGTACGCCCTGTATGTATGTGCCATGTTTTGATGTAGTTCACTGACAGCTAGTAACCAGACCTAATCCGTCAAACTCATTTCACCTAAGACCTAAAGTATAACTCCAATTCTGATCTTTAAGGTAAAAGCATCACAAAGCTACTTGGCTCCTAACCTTCTGTTTTTCAGTAAATAATACTTTTTCTTATTTCTTTTTTTTTTTTTTGCTTATTTCATCTTCAGAAACACTGCTTCTTTCAGTCACTGGAGTTTTGGTGTTCTGCGCTTGTTTGCAAAAAAAGAAAAAGCAGCTGGTAGTACTATGCAAACTGTTTATTAAGTATAGCATGTTATCATGCAGTCACTGCATTAACATATATTATGTAGCTGAACCCCTATCCTTACCTGTTACAGAGTTGTTCCTAATTGGTTGTTCCTTACCAGTTTGCTACATCAGGTTATACCTTTCAGGCTAATTAAAAAACTGGATTCACTTACAGTTGTTATAAAATTATCAAGGAATCTTTAAGAGCAGGAGTCTTGGTTGTAGGAATTGTTTGTTATCTGGGTAATAGCTATTAGCGAACAGGATTCCCAATTACAGGCTCCCTTTGGGTACTTCTGTTTCCTCCGACAGACTGGGAAAAAGCAGAGAGAGAAATTGCTCCACACTTCAAATTCTACCTTTAAGTTTAAGAAAGATCTTTCTCACCCTCTTGAAACAGATCTTGTTTGTCTAGTTTCTGTTTTCAATTTTTTTAAACTGTTGCAGGGTTGGCAATGTCCTCTTTCTTCTTCTTTTATTTTGAAACTGATAAAAATATTCTGGGTAGAAGCTGAAAATGCAACACGACATTCTCTTGATGCTGAAACATTTCATGACCAAAAGCTTGGCTTCTTCCCTTACTATTTTTATTGTTTCTGGTGGCACTACAGTGTACACAGAGATTTGCACTAGAAAAGAGGGAGAGCAGCTGACAAGGATCATTCTTTACAGGCTGGACCTAAAAAGGCCAACAGAAGATGCTGTTTCTTGTCTCTTCATCCCTCGCTTACTTCTAAAAAGAAAAGAAGGCTATTATATATCTTTATGAATATCAATAAATGGGAGTGGCTGGTGGACTGATAAGGTGGTGGCCAAGGGGCAGTGCTGTGCTTCTGGATTATCCTCTTGCTGGTGATAAAATTGCCTAGTTGTGACAGTTTTTCAGGGTACATTGCACTTGTTTCATCTGGCTGAAACAAAGATTTTCGGTTTGAGATCTTAGACCATGTATGAGGTTTAAGTGTTATTTGGCTTCACTTTGGCCAAGGATTGTGTGATACTTTGGTGTGGTGTGTGGTTTGGTTTTTTTTTTTTAATGATTAAAAGACATACAAAAGAATACTTAAAATCTAAAAGCAAGTAAGGAGTAAAGTTTATTCTGTTACTCTCAGCATCAGGCCAGGTAAATGATTTCTAAAAATTTATGTTCTACTTTGATTATATATGTTATTCTTCACACACCTTAATAAACAGATGTACACAGTGCATGTTACATGAAATTATAGTTTTCTCACATTAAATGATTAAAGAGTATTGAACTGGGTTAGCATTACTGCACAAGTACTGTCCCATAAGAAATCTTATCCTAAGGGCCCAAGAACTCATTTCTGTTAGCAACAGTTTCTTTAATATTGTCTACTGGACTGTCTTTCAGAATTGAGATTTTATGTAAGAAGTTGGAAATTGTTGTGGTTTAACCCCAGCTGGCAACTAAGCACCACACAGCCGCTAGCTCACTCCCTCCTAGTGGGATGGGGAGAGAATTGGAAGGGTAAAAGTGAGAAGACTTCTGTGTTGACATAAAGACAGTTTAATAGGTAAAACAAAAGCCATGCATGCAAGCGAAGCAAAACAAGAATTCATTCCCTGCTTCCCATGGGCAGGCAGGTGTTCAGCCATCTCCAGGAAAGCAGGGCTCCATCACATGTAACGGTTACTTGGGAAGACAAACACTATCATTCAGAACGTTCCCCCCCTTCCTTCTTCCCCCAGCTTTGTGCTGAGCATGACATCATATGGTATGGAATAGTCCTTTGGTCAGTTGGGGTCAGCTGTCCCAGCTGTGTCCCCTCCCAACTTCTTGTGCACCTGGCGGAGCATGGGAAGCTGAAAAGTCCTTGATTTAGTATAAGTGCTACTTAGCAACAGCTAAAAAATCTCTGTATTATCAACACTGTTTTCAGCACAAACCCAAAACATAGCCCCATACTAGCTACGGTGAAGAAAACTAACTCTAGCCCAACCAAAACCAGCACAGAGGTACATAGCAGTTCCATACGCAAAGATTGCTATTAGTATTACAGTTTAGTTCTGGCTAAGTGTTGACTGTATAAAAGCAAGGGAATAAATGAAGACTTTTGCAGTTACTTTGCCTAGGACATGGCTGAAGGAATCATGTTAGAATGAAGCATATTACACGTAGGTTGATGATATGAAGTACAATTGCTAGATAACATTGTGAGAATTGTAGGCAAAAACAGAGGTGGTGTTTCACTAAACACAGCTGAGTGCATGAGTCTTGACAATGCTTTCAACCCAGAGAAAGCATAAGCATGGTGGCTTTCAGTACCATGAGCAATGCTAGCACTCCCCTGAGCTCAGGAAGCACTTGTTGCAGCCTTGAGGTTACATTCATGCAGGAGAATTTCAAGAGAAAAGTGCTCTGGGTAATTTCTTGGAGAAGGTAAACCACAGGTTTTTTTTCTCTGAAGTTGCATAGCTGTGGGGTATTTTATCGACAATCTTGTATGAAGCAAGACTTTTCTCCTAAAAATCAGCTTTTTTATTACAAAATTGTGCTAAATTGCTGTATTTACAGTAATTACAGTGACTGATTTAACTAATATATATAAATATATAATGGAAGTGCTAGAATTAAAGATGCCAGTGGAACTTTAATTTGGTTCCCTTTTGCATATGCACTATAATATAGTCTTTAATTATGTGAGTATGTACTGCTTTATTCATACAGCTTTATCTCTGCATGTATCCAGAATATTCTGACTACACTATTTACCTGAAAGTCCTCTACTGCTCTGAAGTCTTGATATCACTTCTCAGTTTAAATTCTAGTACACAGCCAGACTTTGCTTGTGCTCTGGGAGTCTGCATACCTAGCAAACATGCTACTTCTGTTTTTATTTCATGCTTTATAACTGTACTATGCCCTCTTTGTTCAGCTTCCAGCTGAAGTTGTGCTTGTGTTCTGCATCTCTTCTTTTCTGGAGATGTGAAGGCCCAGATTTAGTAGCATAGAAAGCTTGTGGACAATGCCAAGATGTTGGTCAAGCAGGGTCGTACCCATAGTGCCATGCAGCATTGGGTTCAAACACATGCTATAGAGTTAAAAAGATGGAAACAGGACTTCTGGTGGTGCTCATCCATTCTCTATCCAGACATGAATCAGAAGGAATTTTATTACAGGACATGCCCCCCAGATAGTGCTGTCTAAAGTGTGATGGTGCTGTGGTCATGAGGGTGACAATATCAACCGTTGTATGATGCAGTGCCTGAGAGCCATGAGTTCTTTGATAGACAGGAGACCTGGCTAAGACGTTGCTGTGATGGAAATGCCCCTGAAAGCTCAGCTTGCCATCAGGGAAGGCTGTAGGGAATCATTACATTAACCTTAAAAGTTGTTGTCTGCATAGCTTGACTCACACCTCATAAATATTTTCTCCTAAAAAAGGTGGATGTAAACCTCATAAAATCTCATACTAGTTTTTGAACTCTTGTTCCTCTTGCCTCTAAATTGCTGCCTCTCTCAACACATTAAAATTATGAGGATCCTGTTTGGGAAGATGCAAGAACTAGGCTGACAGTAATAGCACACCTCTCTCCTAGCATTCTCTCATTCCCTCCAATTGAGCATCCTGTTGATACCCCTCCAACATCCACTCCTGTTGATATTGGGGATCCTGAAGCAGCTGCTTGTTACTTAATCTATTTGAACATATGTCCCCCTCCAATATGACGTTGGTGCACATGCTAACTGTACTAGATTAAAAATGAGCACTTATCATGTCTGTGTTGCTTGAGAATCACAGTGTGACCATAAGATCTTATAGTTATCATATACATAGTGCATTTTAATCAAACCAACAATTAATTTGGATTGTCTGTGCAAGTTTGTTATCAGTAAGGCTTTTTTTTATCAGTATAAATCTCTGAATGGTGATTTTTATCACTGCAAATGTATTTTTAAAAAAGCAATTGAAGTAATAGATAGGAAACACATTGCACAAAACTGTTAACACCATTAACTCCCAATATGCTTCAAATTCATTGAAAACGTGAATTAACAGTACAGCTAATTTTTAACATGCCTGCACAAGATCTGAAATTTTAGATATAAAATACCTCTAAAATACAGACATAATTCTAACTTTGCGAAATAGGGAAGCCCTCTCTGAAGCTCAGAGATTTAGATTTAAGCCTTTGATGTTTGCACAGCACACCTACTTTAAAAAAATAGACTGTTACTTAATTCTAGAATTCTTTTAATTTCTACTCTTAAGTTGGTGTCGCAGTTCAGTGAAGCCTTATCCTCCATTTGGTTTCACAGTTCCTGACAGATCCACAGAGCATGTGTACTGCCTGCTGACAAGAAACATCATCATCCCCAGGCTGACAAGCAAAAGCACAAGTATCATGTATTTAGAAACTCAGGAAAGCACACAATACATATGTGTCAAGAACTACAGAATGAAAATAGAGAGCCTCTAATGTCCCTCAAGGCGAGGTCATGTGTTACCACTGATGTTTGCTACCCTAGTGAAAATCCTATCTGCCTTTCTCAATAAAAATGCATGTTGGAAAAATGGTGAGATATCTTCCACCATGAATTGACATCCTCCATTCTGTTTAACCTTAAAAAAATGTGCAGAATATGCAAAATCAGTTCCACAGAACTAAAAAAGCCCTCTGGCTTATGTTGAGGACCCTGTGTCAGTTCTGCCACAGATTTAAGCCATAACAGGCAGCAGAAACTGCTATACAAGGCATATATCCAAAATGTGTAATATTATTTCCTCAAAGAATATGCACAGGTCAGCCCGAAGGAATTTAACTTAGATGGGGTATCCTATAGGCTGCATTGACAGAGGGTTTTAATCTGCCTCTAGCTAATGATGAGGTTATGTCCATTATTCTTGTAGATTCTGAGCAGAAACCAATACGCAGTTGTAACACAAGCTAGATATTTTGGCAGGTTTTGTTGTAGATCAACTGTGTGTAGATGATGGTCATGCAGTACAGTAGAACTACTTTTTTCCTCTAATGAACTCCAAGATCTTCTGCAAAGAAAACTGGGAGGGAAACATGAGCATAAATATATTCACTGTCCTCCAAGGAATGGCAAGACTTGCAAGACGGATAGCAATGAGCTCTAAAATGGTAGTTTGCATTCCACTCTCAGTCCAACAGTTGATATCTGCAGCTAGTAAACAGGGCTAGCAATTGGCTAGCCATGGCTGTGTATTTCTCACAGCTCATACAGTTCTTGTGCTGATACCCTGTTGCTACAGCTCAAGAGTAAGCTACAGACTTTCTTTGACATCAAAGGAAATATTGACATCAGGCTGAAGTTCCACAGCTGTTCCTGGGCATAATATCTCTGCAGTACCATTCTCCAGTGCCAGCTGGTGCTTGTTTCATGAGCCCAGAAATGACTTTGTGGGGAGAGGCTGTTCCAGAAAAGTGTTGCTCTTGAAGCCACTATTCACTCCATGCCTTTCACAGTCACCAAAAGTGATCTGGAAATGTAAGCAGAGAGAAGCAGCAGTAGTCACTATGGCTGGTCTCACAAATAATTCAACCAGGAATGCTTGGTTGGAAAGGAGCTGGCCTGAAAGCTGCTGCTGTTTTGGTGATAGCATATTAGATAAAATTGGCATGTTACCTACTGCCAACACTGCCATGTGGCAGTGTGTGGCATTCATGCTGATCTGTTGAGAGTCTCAGAATCATATCATCTACTTCAAGGAATGGCAAGGAAGGTGATGAGGATCTGGGGATGTTGATCCCTAGATGCGAAAAGCAACTGGTTCTCCTTAACTTCTGCTGTTATGCCACTAATCCCAGAACTGCCTTAGGCAGGCAGTAATGCAGAGGAGAGTAGGTTACCTGGTCATGTTACTGTGCTCATACGTGAGAGACCATCCTCCTCCTCCCTCTCCCTTCTTCATGTTCTCTCATTATATGATTCTTAGTAAATGCAGCTGTTAGTTTGGACAGACCAGTTAGCACAAAGCAGTTACAGCAAAGCCTCGTAGTAAATCTCCTTATATAGACAAGCCCTTGGATAAATAAATCAACCTCTTGTGACTTTTTCAACCTGTGGTTTTCACAATTTGTTGCAATATCATTTGAGGCATTATTCATGGGTACAAAGGATCTCATTCACTAGACTTAGCTCTCTGAAGTGATTATTTACATGCACTGGCTTGTTTCTGTGTATTTTGAGCTCTGCTCTGACACTGATTCTTGCTGTTTCCTTAGGCAATAACATAGATAGGTTTCTCTGTAATTTATGTAGGACCTGGAAAACTGATGCTGGCCATATGACAGTAAATAAGATGTTTGCTGCCACTGAATTTTGTCTGTATACTGAAAAATTTGAAATTCTTGAAACACTGAAAAATACTTAAGCTCTTGTCCCTTTCAGTATTGACCTCATGGGGTCAATACTCCCCAGAGCTGCGTGGCTAAGAGCAGAGCCAATCTCAAACACAGGCTAAACAAGCAGTTTAGGGCAGCAAAATAGCCATGGTTCTCTTGTGGATTTTGGCATATTCTACAGCCCCAGGAAGCCAGGTGGCTACAACTGCTAAACCAGTGAAGAGCCTGTAAGATGGCAACTTTGACTGGAAGGTTAGTAGTAAAAATCTTTGCCCTTTTCTGCAAAAGGCGAGAGTCTCTGCAGTTGTTCTACCAGCCTCCATCATTACATGTCTTCTCCTCAACCTAGAACAGTTGATCTGACCCACTTATCTTGTCTATGCTGCTGAGGACCCACTAGCAAACTCTGTTAGGAAGCATGAACATAATTATACAAGCCTTGCCCCCTTTCCTCCTTTGTTTCCCCTTTCCTCAGCTAGTTTTGCTGTCAGCCAGGTGCAAGGACTGACTGGGTTTTGGCTCTTGCTCCTTGTTCTCTACTTCATTCATAGTACAACATCAGGGCAGAATCTTGTGTAGCGCTTAAAGTTTATACTGTTGCTTGGATGTGTAAAGGGACGCTGAGTGCGATCATTCCCTGTGCTTGAAAACCAAATGGTACTGATGAGTGGAAGGACTTAGGGAATTATAATTGGGAACCCAGTTGCCAAGTTCAGCATAAATTTGTGGGTGGAAAATTCCACTCAGACAGATGCTCTCTGGTACCAGTAATAGTTTCCTTTCACATGGACTTTTCAACAACACAGTACATGATCATAATTATTCCATGTTGTTTTTAAAAAAAAGAGTATTTCTATATGCTAAAAATCATACTTAGTACTGTTATAGAGAGAGCTATCCTACCCTCTACTCAATACATATTTTTATATGTTGATAAATAAAATTTTAAGTGGATAATAATAAGCAAAATGTTTGCAGTTTTCTAATCTAATGATGGCATCCTATGGTTCTATGTAATCATTGGTTCCAAAGGTAGATGTGCCTTAAAATAAAGCTACTTTTTCTTTTTGGGTAATATGATTTAACATGAATGACCAGCCATAACAACAATAGTACGTCTTGTGCTGCCAGCTTTAATAGACACTGCATGGATAATTTCCGGCCAAGTCAAAAAAGTTTTTATCATAATTAAGTTCCAAATTAATTTCTCACTCATTCTCATAACCTAACCTGAATATCAATATTGTTTTATTTTGTACTAAACTTTTTTCAGTTTTCAGTTAATAAGGAATGTATTTTCTTTAAAAGATGCAGGCAACCCCATTTTCCCCATCTCCCCATGCACAAAAATAGCATATCTGTGCTCAAACCAATAAAGAATGCACTGTAGATAAATTCATACTGTACCAATGGAGTGTAAGGATTCCATTAATGCTTTAGTGATATCATCAAGGAAGAAAAAGGCAAAATGGATCCACGGCTTTTACTCTGCTGGGTCTGTAATGAAGCAGTGTTGTAGCAGCTGCTGTCTTTTTTCCTGTAGGCATCAGTTGGTGTATTGTGAAAGTTTAACAAAAAAAAAAAAATTCCTGACATTTCCTTCTTTCTTTTTCTGTGTCTATTTTTTTTTTTTTAAAGAACAGTCAGCTTCCTTTTGTTACTGCTGTGATGTACTTTTCCCTACTAACTCCAAGACGGAGCCTGAAATGCAATATGGAAATTACTAATATGACAGAGAAATATGAGCTTTATACTGTAGAAAAAGTGGCTGTAGCAATATATCAGAGAAATTATTGAATGTTATCGGTCATAGCACAATTTATTATTTTACCAGTGTGCTGTGAAAAGTTGCTCAGCCAACTCGAAGCTTTCCTACCATATTAGCTCTGTCTGGGAGTTTAACTGGTAGCACTTCGCTAAATGCAAGCACAGTAATTATTTGTACGTTAGCCCCTTGGATTCCTCCCTCCCCATCCCAACCCATCATCTTAACACACTGTACATGCAGTAATTTGATTTACTATTTTTATTTTGGACTTTGTACGGTAAGGCTTTCACAGAGGAAAGATGGCTGAAAGATATAAGGGGGGGCTGAGAATTTGGAAACTGTCTGCTCTGCACTTTGTATATGCTCTCTGCCAAACTCATGTGTAACTCTCATTAATGCTAATAGGATTTAATACATGCTGCAAGAGGAAAATATCCTCATTTATTTTGCACTGAATCGAGTGGTAGCAAAAGTGCTGTATTGACAACTCTGGAGCCCTCCATTTATCCACAGAACAGGCAATGTCAGAATAAGTTTCCTCTTACAACCTAATGTCTCAATGCTCTTCTGGAGGGACTTCTGAAAGACAGCACGGCCACTGCCACTCTTGCCTGCATGGATAACAGTTCTGTGATGTGGACACCTGTACAGTAGCAGCCTAGCCAAGATTTCCCACGCTTCACTCACGATACACGACGGTTTGGAGATGCTAAGCTTAGGTTGGGCTTGAATGAGTGCTAGAAGGTTGAACAGTACAAATAACCTCTTTCCAGTCATAGAAATGGCCCATCCTCACAGTTCTGCCTGTAAATTCTTCAGACCGCCATACCTGTGAGAGGGAAACTTTTCCTGATATTTACTGGCTTGGACATAAAACGTTAGGTTGACTTTTAAGTAGGGGGTTGCTTAAATAAGTCCTTTAAAATTGCTGCTGCTTCCAAGCAATGTCACTGGATGTAGGTGATATAGTAGTGACGAGTTTAGTGGCACGTATGTGTTATACACGGACTTAATTTTTCAGTATTATTATATGATAATGATAACTTTGTAAGATGTCTTCTGATATATGTATGTGTGTGTATACTGGTCAGAAAAAGCCGTTTGTTGAAACTCAAACTTCTTGCAGGAATACGTTAAGTTAAAAACATATTTCGGGGAAAAAAAGTAAGGGGGAAGTTCTTTATTAGGATCAAGGCAATATTGTTTTATTTTGATTGTGAAACAAAATTAGGCATAATTATATGTGATTTAACATGCTGAAAGTCACATTTCAGTGAAATTTTTAAATGCCATCGGTGGGAAAAAATTGAGTTGACTTGCCTTTTTATGGAAAACTGGTTTATTTATCTGTTTATTTTCACAATTATTCTGACTCAGCTAATCTTGATTAAGTTATTTACATCAAATAGACAAGGAGGCTCACCTGAGCTTCCAAAAAGAGCTGCCTCACATTCAACAATTAGCCAGGGTGACACTATACTGTTTTGTTCTCTTAGCCCCACTCCCTCTCAGCAGGGCTCTGGATGGAGTCTCTTTTTATCTGTCTGGCCTTGTACATCTTTCTACTGCATCTTTAGTGCTATCTATATAAAACACACATTGCCACATGCAGCTCAACTGGCTGTCTTCCAAATGGTAGCAATGTTAATTGTTTTCAGAAACTTGCTATGCAATGGTTATAATGAAGAGTTTCAAAATTAGGCATTATTGCTTTTTCTCTTTTGAGCTAGAATAGAAGGCCTTTAACAGAGGACATCTTGCTGGGGAAGGAGGAGTCGGAGCATGCATAATACCATCAAGCTTGCTGAAAGTCAAGCTCTTATTGCTCACGTAGCGTACTTTGGCTTGACTGAGGTTTTAAAACATTCTGGACTTCAAAACTTAATTTGAGTCCTACTACCAAGGAATTTCTTGTTGAATGTGTCTCCTGGGACACATACCTTGTCCCACCGCTCTGCCTTCTGCAATGAAAATCTCTAGTTCCTCAGGCTTTCATAACCCTGGATGGCAGTTACTCTCCCAAGAGCAGGGTAAGGCTTGAACAAATTTCTCCTTTTTTCTTCCCAGACTTCCTCCTATTTTTCCTTCTCCATCCCATTGAACAACAGCAGATGCCAATGCCTCTATGCAAAGAGGTGCAGAGAGCTATGAGAGCTTGCTTTTCTATTCCTTGCACTACCCTACTGTTTGCAAATCTTGCTGCTGCTTCCTCCTGAGCCCCTTGGAAATTCCCTCTCTGTTTCAATTTTCCAGGCTTAAAACATTTGTTTAGTGCATTGTCTGCCTTGGCCGCTCTTAAACCTGCATCATCCCCTTCTAATTCAGTCAAAATGCAGTGGCTAAATGTAACTTCCCAGCCTGCTAACGATCATGGTCATTGTATCATGACTGACTGACTGACTGACTTTCAAGTCACTGCACAAACTGCTTCTCTGATGTTATAATTCACACATTATACTGCTTAGCCTCACCTTAAAGGAAGAACAGGATAGTCAAAACCTTATCTCCTTTGTTCTTTCAGTAATGCCACCTTGTTGTCTCATTTAAATCCACCTATCATTGGATTGTATGTGGCTTCTTTTTTTTTAAAAAACCTTACGCTGGTGCCTATCTATGGAAAAATCTCTGAGTACTATAATCTCATTCTAACAGATGTATGGTCTTTTCACCTTCAAGTGCTTAGTGCAAAATGGGCCTTATGGAACAAAAAGCTTGAGTTTTTATATTGTCCAAGCTGTCGTCTCAGAAGTGGACTGAAGTAAAGGAAAACATAAAAAAGGAATCAGCTGGATGTTAACAACATCCTTGGGGTCTCTGAAGGCATCTTCTAAAACCTAAACCAGATACTAAGTAAATAATGGTTTAGTCAGTCTCTCTCTTGTTTTGTGTCATACCAGATAAATGGTTGATGTTTAGGTAGTAAATAAAAGGTATTGGAAAAAGAAAACAATAATATAAAGCTAAGATGTGTTTTGGAAGTTGTATACTAGTCTTTCCTTTATGTTTTCTTCTGTAAAGTTGCAGTTACTTGTTGTTTGGGACATTAAATCAACCTGCAGATGCAAATGCCAAGAGGGGGACCTCATTCTGAAGCTTATGTTTTGATTTTTTTGAGGGTCATCTCACCTTGCAGTTGCACTGAATCTTTGCTGATACTACAGAAGATTACTTGCTGAGGTCCATTTCTAATATATAATTCAACAACAACAATGAAAAAAATTTCACTTTCATTTGAGAAAGCGTGTGGTTGGCTTTTACAGATTGAGATTGGTCACCATTGCAAGATCTGCTGGCTACATGCCTTCCCATAAAAAATAAACTGGTTTGCTTCTCGAACAGAATTCAGACTTGTAGAGTGTGAGGCTTGTTTGCCAGGCTTTTTAACTCAGCTAAACAGTTCACTTCTATTCTACAATTTATTTAATTAATGTTCATCTCATTAGTAGGGATCTATCTTAGCCATCTACCATTATACAGTAAAATGCTTTAATGAATTCTGTGATTCTCTCAAAATTCCCAATCAGATGAGAGGCACTGCTAATGTAATAAGTCAAGAAAGTACAGCTTTGGAGATTCATTAAATTTTATTTCTTATTAATTGTCTCTGGAAAAACTCTGAAAGAAGCACAATACTAAAAAGGGGGCATTATTAGACCTGCTTGTTATAGACGACCAGAAAGTACGGATTTTAGTTTGGCTTTGAACTTCATTAGCACACTGTTGGTTTTTGATTTTTGTTTTTGGGGGGGAGGGTATTATTTATTTAACATCTTGTGGGAATGGGGGTCTACTTCAAAGTATTGTGATCAAATTCCCCTTTAAAGCAGGTCGTCAATGTCTGAATTTCTTCTTTGGCTTAGCTCGAATGACAGAAGAACAAAGTGTGTTCTAAGAAAAGTCCACACAAAATGTGCACTAAATTGAGTTGAAATGTGAGTTTACCCACACTGCGTACTGGAAAGGATTGGACAATGTGACAAAATAAAAAATACAGGATTGATAATTTTCCACTTAATTATTTTCCTAACCTTTTCCCTCTTCCCCTTCTAACTAACACTCCTCCAGTTGAGCTAGTATTCAACCTGATCAGAAAATCATGTGGAAAGGAATTAGAGCATTTATTTTTGTCAAACTGAGAACAAAACCAGAATAAAGAAAATTATTAATATAATACCTTTTTCTTCATTCTCTATTATGGGAAACACCTTCAATTCAAGTATTTGTTTCATCTGTTCTACTTTTTCACTAATTTTCCTTTATATTCTTTACAGAGAAGGTAGGCTCATGCCCCTAACCTGTATCAGAGTGGTGGTTAGGGCTGATGATGCACTGTTTAAATAGCGACTATAATGTAGAATGCGCTATCTGATTGTCAGCCATTACTTTGGCCACAGCCTCCACCTGGTTGAGATCTCTAAATCTTAGAGTTGCCTTCTGCTACAGAGTGAGCTGTTACCAGTCTCTGCCCAATTTTCTATGCCTAGAAAAGTCTTTTTTCACATTATATAGTTTATGTCCAGTTTATGCTGCCCCCCAAACTCTGTCAATTAACACTATGCTCTGATGCACGCAGTTTAATTTTCAGACAACTTGCACACCTTCTTGTTTACAGGCTTAAGTGTCTAGATACTTCTTGTTATATCTTACTGTCTAGATACTTTTTAATATGGAAATATCCTTCAGTCATCTTCAACTTCTAGAGGTTTATAAGTCTTTATGTTGATAGTTGTAAAGATACTGAAACAAATACAGTATGCTTTACATTAATACACACAAAATGACATGGTGCCCCTTCCCTGAGGGAAAAGTGACCAATACAGAAAAAGCTCACAAGCTTCTACAATGATCACAACGTAGTGCCATTTGGAACCGTAGCAATGTAGTTAATATAGTATTTTTTATGCTGCCAGAAAATGGGCAGTTCTACTTTTCCTCTTTTCCCTCTCTGTCCTGGTGTCCTCCTCAAAGCCTTGAAGCACACTTGTTCTCTGGAAAGTGACTGTGTAAAAGTAACATGATCCAGCTCAAAACATTTGCTTCCTTTGTGTGTGCAGACACTGTACACTGTGTGTGCTACACTGTACAAAACAGTCTTCAGTGCTTTTCTGCTCTTGTCAGTGCTGCAGAGCTAATACGGAGGCAGAGTGAAACAGGAGTGTGCTCTTGTGTGGCATCAGTGACAATGTTTATTTGGCCACAGTCTAGTTACTCTTGCACAGCCCTGGGAACTGCAAGCATTGTCCAGGTGCTGGCACAGGCAGCCCTTGCAAATGAGGTGTGTGATGGAGAAGAAGCTGCTCTTCGACTCCCAGCTCCCAGGCTGCCTTTCCCGGGCTCAGGAACGTTTAGGCTGCACCTCACTGGCAAGAGATAAATGTGGAGTCTCCTCTGCCCCTTTTTCAAAGTCTAAGTATAGTTAGTTTACCAGGAAAAAGAGGAAATGTTTTGCAGCCAGATTTTCCGTAAGCATAGCTCTGTTTTCCTGCTGGAGTCAAGAATGTATGAGTCTGCATGGATTATGCATATTTTTTTAGACACCAGGTTTCTTGTGTAGGAAAGTATAGGGCTAAGTCAAACAATTAAACTTTTTTCCTGTTATCGCCCTCTCTCCCTAGTAACTATTCCTTTCTTTAAGCTCTTTGATAGTCCCCATTCATAGGGCAGTAGAATGATGTTCCAACAATTTCCCTTCAGCAGCAGGAGACACACTGCTGTATATTATGCCCTTTAGCTAAAAGAAAAATTGATTTTGTCATGTATACATTTATATCTCATCTATTTTTTTTCAAGGAAATTTTTAACTCTTCTTACAAGACTAAGGTAGGAAATAATAAACTACTGACGTACATGACATGATCCTCCCATCTTGGGAAGACTGTCCATCTTGAGAAACAGGAAATTCAGAAGCAAAGCTAGACAGTGATTGGAGCTCTAGGTAAAAAAAGAAAGAAAGAAGGCAAAAAGCTAGAGAACTGAATGCAACATATGTCAAGTGTTTGGAGTCTCTTACTTTCTGAATCCTGAAATTTGAAAAAAACATTTCTTCAAACAGCCAAATTTTAATCCGTGTGATATTAAAAGGTCTATTATCTTGAGATAGCTGTATGTTCTTGCTAGGAGCAGGAGAGCCACTTGGTTAATTCACTGGGCTAATCAGGCCATCTGGCTTCTATTCCTGGACTGTCCTGTGTGATGTTGGCCATCTCAATTAAAGTCTGTTTCCTCAACTTTCAATCTGAAAAACTGTGATAATAGTTACTTTGCTTCGCCAAAGTGGAGTAAAAAATATAAAATGATGATGCTTGGTGCACATACAGTTCGTAGCACTAAGCATCCCCTAGGTTCTGTAGAAAAACAAATGCAGGCTGTATTACAGTGTTCTCACCCCAAAAGGTGGTCCGAAGACTTCTGTTAAAGGTTTTCCTTATAAAAGTGCATTTCAAGTCAAAGCAATTATTATTCATGGTAGGTTGGGCATTGACTAACTTCCTACATAAAAAAGGGAGGCAAAAGTAAATAAAATATTCAGAATGAAAAGTTTCTCACTGTCTTCAATCATGTTACTAAATATATAAAATCCAAATACTTTGAGCAAAAAACCCACTGAATATTATTTTGCAAATGAAACAATATTTATTTGGTGTGGTGACTTTTAGCTTGGATTTAATTTGAGATAAATTTAAAAATCTATTTTGAGGAAGTAAAAAAGACGCTCTCTGATCAAGTGCCCGGTTTTCTAACTTTGTTTCAAAACTGGTTTTCTCATGCTGTCTTTGTCAGCATAAAAGGCCTGTAGCTCTGTAGCTATAAAGGTTCTTTTCCTGAGAATATTTGCTACTCTTGAGCCCTAATCCTGATTGAAAAACATTGTTAAAGTTCTTACTACCAGATATGTAATTTTGATATTGCTGCTGGTTTTGGTTTGGTTTTTTTTTTCCAAGCATGGATATCAATGATCCTGCTTTTTGTTATTGGAAGGCAATGGGCTCACTAAATCGGTTCCCTCTGACTTAAAATTTTCATTTCTAAGCATTCTGCAGTTAGTTCCCCAGTCATTATCTTTACTGAAAACTGAGACAAAAGTGTGTGTTTTATTTTTGTCCATATTTATATTACATTTAATGTTAAGAGCACTTACAATCCTTTTCTGCTCTGTTAGAGAAAGAAGCTACTGGAGACTGAGATTGAGAAAAGGAATTTGGAAAATATGAAGCAAAATTTATCAAAATAGGGAAATTATTAGTATCTAATTACTTTTCAAGAAAACTCTTTGGGCAGAAAACCTAAGCAAACTCAGAAAACTTGGAGCTGCCGATGTTATCAGGGTTCTGTAATAATTTGCGAGTTGGAAGTCTCATGTTTGGTTTCCCTGGGTAGTCTAGATGAATTACATTTCCTGTGATTCCACACAGACTCTTGTAATGTTGAAGAAAAAATCTGAAATCGTGGGAGTTCCTGATCATTGCCCACAATGGGAAATTGTAGTCTGGCTGATATCCAATCCAGTCTGTCTGATCAATGTCAAGCAAACACACCTTAAGATGCACCTAAGAAGGGGGGAAAAAAAAAACCCATCCCAAAAAGCTCTACAAATACATTTTCATTAACTGTTTTTCAATTGAAAACTTTCATCTGCATGGTGAGGAATAAATGGACAAACATGGGGAAATGACTTAGAACGTTTCTATACGTGAATACATGGACAAACACATGTTTTCACAAACTGAAATTCTTTGTTGTAACAACAGAGGACATGGTGTTGCTGGGAGAGGAAGCTTGCCTGATATAGATGAAGATCCTTATTCCAGAACGGGTTCTGTCCTCTCAACTTATACCAGGCCCACGTGTGTCCCCCTGACTGAGGGTCCCCAGTTGTATCACCTTCTTTTTTTTTTTTTTGATAGTAGCTCTTCATGTTCTCCATAAAGCAAAGTCAGCCAAAATTTTTTAAGAACATATGTTTGATTATTTTATCTTAGTATGTTAAACTTTAAAAAGCGCTTTAGAATTAATTCATTGTGGAACCCTAGGGGTAAGAACCACATGTCACAGGTAACCAAATTAGAAGACCATGGGTTATGAGATCACAACCCCCTAGAGAAATATTTAGCGGTATGTTTACTTAATATCTAACAGCATGTGAAGTTTATTTATTAATATGCCTGCAGGTTTCTCTCTAATCCCACTTCTCAAAGATGCTCACACATAGATAGAAAAGCCAGAAGGGGGTGAATTGCCCTGGTATTATTTCCATCTAACAGGGCAATGTATCTGTTAAAGAAAAAAGTTAGGGTACAGTATGTACCTTACTGACCTTGACCAAATCTCAAGTCCTGTTTTACACAGAAGCCTGTTGTGTGCTGTTTACAGAGAGCAGAAAAGCGCATGCACAGCAACTTCCTCTTAGGGTTATGAATCTTTAAGTAAGAAGAAAATTTATTTTTTAACATAGTCAGAAGAGCAATTGCTTTCAGCTAAGCAATGAGAGAGAAATTCATCCCTCCTTCCTCACACCACGCTGCGGTAATTGAGCTTAGTGGAAGGAATTCTGCAGGAGGGAAATCTTCCCCCTTCTCTCCCTGTTAACAGCGGTGGAGCTCTGGTCACCACTTGTATCCCAGCCAGGACCAACAAATGGAGGACCTGGCTTGGCTCACGCCATGCTGAGAGGCCAGCCGCTACTGCCTGCCCCCCCTCTACCTGCTGGATGTTGCCCACAGCCCCGACAGACTCAGAAGGTCTGTTCTTCACAGGGCTCAGGAGGTGCAGAATTATATCTGTCTGTATTGGACTTGGCTTTGGTGCCCAGGACTGCTGGTTTATTTTGGAGGCAGTGTTACCAATGGACAGAGCACTGCTCTGCAGTTCAGGGGGTCTTGGTTGTACTCCCAGACCTGCCACTAACCCACTGATTTTTGAACTGATTTTTATGGGTGTCTGTGCAGCACAGGAATACTAATATTTACCTCCTTAATGAAGCATTTTGAGATTTGCTGACAAAGTTTTATGTAAGAGCAAGAGGTACAAGGTAGTTGATTACTTTGCTGAAGTACTATGAAGGATCAGTTCTTTGAGTTTGCCAGAGTACCTTCAGCCTTCTTGATCACTTAGTGTCCTATTAACGCACTAGATAGAACGTTAGATCAAGGCGCTGTTAAAAAAAAAAAATTGAATCAACACTACCCCTCCTCTCTTGTTCAATCTATGCAGCAGATCACTGCCTTAAATGTTAATAAGTAACTGCCTGGATTTCGTCTAAGTTTGTAATTATCAAGCTCATAATAAACCTGAAAATTAAAGGCAAGAGAGGTATTTTTATATTCTTGTTAAAATGTCAAAGCTTCAGAAAGTTTTAGAAAATGCTGAGCTCTTTCTGTCTTCTGTGTCAGGGGCTATTACCAGAGTAGGTGCCGAGACAATCTGGATACCTGCAATCTCCAGACAGATTCCATCAAGCTCCTATCTGTTAGAAGCTGCAGTGCTTGCATTTGGATTCGATATCTAACAATAATGTGGTATTTTATAAACATTATTGGGCCTGATTTTGCACTGGTCAGCAGAGGTAAAAAATAGGTACTTTTGGAAAACAAATAAAAAAGGAATTGGAACTGTCTCAGTAAATAGTGCAAATTGTAAATTTCCCAGAGATGCAGTCTTTTGCTCAGGCATAAGAAAATAAAGCTGGCAATTACAATATTGAGGAATTGCACAAGCTGCTTCTGCAGTTAAGGACTAATATTTACTTGACAATAGCTTTATTATTATATATAGCATTATGTCCTTTTAATATATAGAGTTGCAATTTCTCCTTTCTGTTGCATCAGAAAAAAATTACCCACTATGTCTGTATATGGAGTAAACCCAAGAATTTTCTGACTCTTTATATCAGTGGAGATCTTAATGCTTCTTTTCAATAATGCTTTAAAGGAATAAATGGGATATTCATGTTAGGAGAAGTATAGAAACTTGGTTGAAAGCTGGAAACGGATCTTCACAAGTCTCTTTCCCGCACTTTTTTGGTATGACCTTGATTAAGGAATATGCGCCCTATTTTCCCTGAGAATACTTCCCCAAACTACAAAATGAGAATGAGAAATTGTTTACCCAGAGAATGTAGGAAATGTTGAAGTTCTGAAACATGATTTCAAGGAATACTGTAACTTGTGCTTCTGAAACATCATTTTGATGAAAAAGTATCATAGCCCTATTGCTAAACACCTGTTTCAGTGTGTGATTTTTGGCAAAGAAGCTCGGTGAATATTGATGTTTAACATATTCCCTGTTACCCCAGCTATGGAACTTGGTTTCTAACAGTATTGCTTTTCATCCAAAAATACCTTGTAAGTGAAAAATATATATTTTTGAGATGGATATTGAGAAACAGACAGATATAGCCATGTTTAGGTATTTGAAGAGGTGACCTGCTTTTCAGAGGAGTCAGGCACCTCATTTTCTATGGAAGCCTGTGGCTGCTGTGGGCATTTTGAATGTTCAAACTCAGTAAGAGCCAATGCACGTTAATTTGAGGTACGATTTGTTCAACTCTAATTGTAGAGTAAAATGTAGTTGGATTACCAGCTATAACATAGCTATTATAGTGTAAAAAGTTGCAGCCTACACTTATAAGGGAAACAGTTATAAGGTCTTTGCTATCATTCACAATGTGGGCAGGTCATCTTGTCACACAAATTTGGTTTAATTTTTGTGTGTCTGTTAGTGTCTTTGTAGTGTGCCTACCCACAATGTGGATTATAATTTTTTTTTTTAAATGTTATTTGTAATTTGTGGTTCTTTGGTTGTCTGAGTTTTGACAAGTTTGCAGGGGTTTGCAAAGCTATCTTGCAATGGTTATGCCAATGAAAGCTGACCAGGACTGACTATGGTCAGTCCACCTTGCACAGTTTTCATTATTAGGTAAAGACTGGTTTTCAACAAAAAGCACCAGTTATGAAACATCTAGACAGATCTGCTTCACAAGTCAATGAAATGCCTCTCAAGTTTTCCTCTTCCTTCACTAAAGCATAGCGCAGTTGGTGCTATAGTTGACCAACAGTTTCTGACCTTTTCTGTGAATATTCTGTAAAAGAACATGAAGTCATGTACTTACTTTCACATAGCTCATATCCACCCCAACAAAAAAGTGGGCTTCTTGCCAGACACTTTTCCTGCTGTTTTATCGGAGGTGGTACTACAGCCAGTTTTGGGTTGAGGATATGGACTAGGGTAATATTAAGTTAGGTGGCTTCTGAGCAGAGAGGTCACAAACAGACAGCAAGCACAACTCAGAAGACTGGCTGACCATCAGCTTTCAATTGCTGGCGTGGCTGCTTATTTAATCTATCAGTTGCTTTGAATTTACACAGAAGATGGAATTAAGAGCTACACCTCAGACTGTGATAGCTGCATTATATCAGCGTCTAAGGAGTTAGCAAGAAAACCTATTATTCACAGTAAGTTAAATTTCTAATGAAGGTAAAAGGCAGAGTCTTAAGAAAAAAACAATTTAGAAAATTTTTTTGCAAAGGAGATAGGAAAGGTCCTTTTTATGTTTTGTTTATAGATTACCTAGACCATCTAGAGCATGTCAAGTGTAATCTATGGTAGATGCTTTTCTTTTAGAAAAATACCTTAAAAATGTCAAAACTATGTTTGAGCTTGTACATGCAATCAACCTTAAGCTGCAAATAGAATCTGTCTCAAGGAACTTTTTCCTTGGAACTTTTTCCAAGGAACAATTTCCATCTGTCAAGCACAATTGTTAAGGCCCCTGAGATGGTCTGGAATTTCCATTTCCATGGGCAATTTCAGCATTTCTACAATAGTACAAGAATTTTACATTTTTTTTAATTCTTTAGACTGGAAATTCTAAAATAGATACTGATTTGGGAATGCTATCTGGGGTTTTTTTGACATTTTGATTAAAGCACTTAGTTATCCCCAATGTTAGAATACTTTCATAGTTTTACATATCCAAATCCCTTTGCTTTGATAAAGTTCTACATTGAATGGTACTTTTCCATCATAGTACACACTCACAAGGAGCTCTGGAGTTCAGCAGTCTAATCTCGCTTTTTAATCCAGATGAATTCATTCTCCCAAAATACATCTGAATCATATAATTCCTATGACAAACCAAACAGCTCTTTCTTCCTAGGTAATCTTCTTTGCAAGAAGACATAGATGAAGATGGAGAGCATCAGGAAGGTCAGTCTCCAGTATTAGTTCAATATTGGTCCACACACAGATTTCTTCTTCTCTCTGCAATGGTTCTGTGGTACAATTTTTTTCAGACATTTTGATGATTTAGTTAGCAACAAATGGACATCAGTTCTCTCCCCTTAAACAAGTGTGTGGTTTATCTTGAATGAATTGTTCTCCAGATAAAAAGATACAGTAGAGCAACATACAAATGGTACAGTCACTAAAAGTCGGGTTTTTTTTCTTTTCTTTAACGGCTTGCAGCAACTATTATAGACTATACACTAATACGTTATTTCAGTAGTGAAAGATCTTTAATAATCCAAAAACATCACATTGACTTCACAGTGACTATGTGCAGGGAATAGGCATTGCTTACTGAAAATGGCTTTCTGGATGAGACATTATAGTGAATTAATATTTCTAAGCAGCAGCAACACATAGCATGATAAAAGAGAGGCATTACACTCTAAATAAGAGAGATGGAGAGTATCATCATTAGTCTGGAATGCACAAATTATCATGGCATCCCATAACTACTAGTGTATGGAAGCTTTACTCATCAGGTCTTTGTAAGAGCCTGATTTTTATTTATTTTTTTTTTTAAACCCCACAAGCTTTGCAAGAAATGACGATATCTTTTCTTGAACCGAGTGACAAAGTTGGAGGAATTTATATTGAACTAGAAAAATATTTTCCCAATAAATCTGTTGATAAATTGATCAATTCTTCCTACAAAGCTCATCACAGATATGCCAGCACTACTACTATTTTAAACTGTATCAGTGTGAAACCTGCCCTGTCAAATGTGTTGCCAGATTCCAAATATTTCATATTTGGTTAAAAAGAAGTCTGTTATAAGTCACGTTATTTCCAAATTAGGGAGCTTTAACAGTGATTTGTGTTACACTTCACATACTTAAAGTCTTCGTGTTACAAAAAAGCACATTGTTCTACAAAAACTACTAAGAAGTGCATGGCATATTGCTGGGGTTTTTGAATTAGCTGGTGAATAAGCAAAATTTCAAAAGAAGATATTTTGCTTTATAGCAAATGCTTTGTAAGTTTATTTGCCAAGTGTAGTTAAGCTGTAATTATTTATGATCAAACGTTATGCAAGACTTAACTGAACATTCCTCAGTGTAGTTTGCACAATTCAGAAGCGAGATAGTGGAATTACCTCCTACTGTTCTCAGTTGTAGTTGCACACATTTATACTATGCCTGCTTTAGTCTTTAAGGTCTTAGTGACTACAGCACTCTGCTGTTGAATTGTGATATTCAAATGGAAACTGAGTCTGCTGTATTGAAAGAAGACAAGATTTACAAATGTTATTGTATACAAAGTAGTTATTCTGTGTGATGATAATTTCTAATAGGTGTGACATAGGAAATAAATATCAGTGCATCATGTGTAATTCTGGATAATTTAGCTGAAGTCAGTAATCACAACTTCAGGGGTGAATTTTGTCCTCATTTGCAGCATAAATAAGAACCACTAGGAAGCTTTCACATCTGTCCATTTTCCAAATATTTTTGCTTGGGCAAATAAAGATGGGAGGTTCAGGTGTCTAAACACAAATGCCTAATGCTATTTTAGGTGCTACAGGCCATGAAGGACACCTACATATAGATGGCATATGCCCTAGCACAAACTGGAGACCTATGTCCTTCCAGACTGGCAGTTGGGAGGTTTGTAGGGTACCTTAGGGTGACTAAAATGAGGCTAAAAGCAGGTCTGGGCAGTTGAGTCCAACCCCGAGTTTCTGACTGTGTTTATCAGAGCAGGCATCTTAAAGGTGGGCTCCTGAGCCCCCAGTCTTTTCAATGAAACATCTGCATGCCTGTATACCAAGTGTTTTGGAAAAAAGGTGCAACTTGGTTTCAAAATAGATGCATAGATGCCTGATTTTATATGCTCATTCTAAATTCTTTCAATACTTGCTATCACATTAATTTACAATTTCATCTGAAGGAAGCTGATTTATTATTTTTTTATTTTCTTTTTTTTCACCTTTGATTAGCACCAAAGGGTTCATGCCCCTGGGTTGGACACGAACCCTTCATCCCAAGGAAGTTGTCCTTGAAGGAATCACAGCATCTATTCTGTGCCTTGATTATCCTTGTGCTATCCCAGTAGAAAGGGAAACTTATTCAGCCCTCATCTTTGAAATGTAGTTAAGGCAAGATAAGTAATATGGCTTGCCAAAGTCTGTATGTGTAATGGATTGTAACCAAGGTCCCCTGACACTGAGTTTGTGGCTTAACCACAAGACCATTGTCTTCTATTAAAGAAATGTTAACCTCAGAGAAGTGAAGGAGTCTATAAGCTTTATTGTCTTTCACAGTCTGGCTTAATGAGCTGTGGTGTCTGATTTTCAGTAAAGATGAAGGCACCGTGGAGGAGCCTGCAAAGCAGCAAGAGACATGAGTTAAACACTGCTTTCCTTTTGTTTCTTATTAGTGGGTAGAAATGGTTAGATGAGGAGTTAATTTGAGGGAGAGTATTTCCTCAAACATTTTTCACATCTCTCTCTCCGTCTTGTATCCAACTTGCTGACCACTGGGCAATCAATATTCTTATAACAAGTACTGGAAGTTTAGAATAATAAAATTAAAAATCTGTAAGGATAAGGAAAATGTCCTTACGATTAGAGCTGACCGTTACCTGTCACTAATATCAGCGCCTTCCTTATAGGCACTGAGAGTAACTACTTATGGTCTAGGGTGTGATGACTGCTCTCTTCATCTCTCTTAGTTTCACCAACTTGACCAGAGCTGTTCTACCTCAGAAGCCAGAGGAGTCCATGAGGAGAGACAAGTGACTGAGAGTTGGCACAGTTTACTCACTATTAAGGAAACGTATTTTAAGATTCTTCATCAAATATAGTGTTACCTAAAATGGGCTTGCCCTCTAGTGTCAGGAAACCTGAAAGATGATCTCATTTTTATCATTTTGTCTCTCAAGAAAGATTCTTTCCTATTTCAAGTGGTGGAGCTGCTGCTTTGCAATCCGTGACTTGCCAGGTCAAACCTAAGCAGAGCTGACACCTCAGAGAGGGTGACTCCTTAGACAGCGGCTAGCAAGTACCATCTCTGCCAGTGAAATTTCAAGGATTTACCATTTTACCATACTGGTGTTTACTGTTATTTTCAAAAACCTCTTAAGCTCTTTAAGTGAGGAAAAACACCAGAACTTGAGTCTGTTTCATGTTTGTGTGATTAGAAGCCAGTTGGTATCAGGTTTAAATCTCCTGTGTAGCAAAGATGCCATATTAAGACTGGCAATAAATGAGATTGAGGACTTTAGGGGACATCAATGCACAGTGAGCATGCTATAAAAACATTTGACTATAATCATATTACAGTGTTTGACTCAACAAGCTGTAAACAGACTCCCTGTCTTCAACTCCCCCTTCTCCTCCTCTGGAAAGAGACCAAATCCAAAACTGTCAGAGCTGATGAGAGAAGGAATCAAACCAGAAAGAACAGGTCTACTCTAACTGAAGAAACACAAGATGCTTCCCAGATAATTTTGTGGCACAGAAGGAATGAGAGCCCTGGCAGATTGTACCTCCTCCACTCTGCAGTACTGCAGAGAAGGTGGGAATAGGACAAGCAGGAGAAAGCATGTTCTTTGCTTCATGGGCTGGAGGTAGGGGTGATGATCTGAAGGCCAGGGCCAGAAGGGCTACATGATCCTGAAACCATGCAAGAGACCACAGAAAACATGGCTGAAGACCTAACCTTGTAAAAAAATATTTGGGTCCCATCCTTGACTTCTGTGACTTTTTCTTTGTAGACTGCACATTTCTCGCCATGAGTGCACTGGCTGGACTGAGCTTTGGCTCTGTGCAAAGACTTCTGAGTGGAGGAAAAGGTGTTGCAGCAAGTGATAGAAGAAGAAGGAGGTGGTAGCCAAATAAATGAGGGTCCTAAGGCGACACAATTAATGACCTGCTGTTTTCTGCAGGCTTCCAACAAAAGGAATGAGAGCGGAGGTGTAGGAGATCAATTCCAGTGAAGGATGATCTGCACTTTCTGTACTATCATTGTTAGTTTGTCTCCATTGGGCCTCTATATTTCCAGCTTACCAGTTAGTCACTCCTCCTGCCCTTGCCTTTATAGTACTTTCTGCCTGTCAGGTAGTGTGTGTGAGGGTCTTTGGAAAGGCCATGATCAGATGATAAATTCCCAACACCTGGGTTCCCATGAAATCACAGGATGCATATTAAGAGTGTTGGACAGTATATGTGTGATTAATAGTATATTTGCCAAAATGGCTGGGAACATCATTATAGGGGAGAAAATGAATGGTCCAAATCTATTTGCAAATTTGAATAGAATCTGACAAACTGAGATGTGCAATTTGGGAGAAGAAATAGGAAGATTTGAAAACATCTTAATTCTTGTGATGCAAAGTCTCATTTCAGAAAGGATGTACTTTTTCATTTAAAAAAAGGAGCTTCTCATTTCACACGGGCACTTAAAAAGTTATCTTCAAGTGAAAGACAGAAAACTTTCACAAACCAAATAAACAAAAAAAATTTATTGAAACCTTATAATAGGTTACAATCAAATGTTTAAGGTTGAACGAAGTGATGTAGCACATCAGTGTTTCACGGAAGTTGCAGAAATAAGGGAGATGAGTTCACATTTTGGTGCACTTCCTTCTGCTTTGATATAACACATTGTTAGAACAATGCTGATCTGTGGGGCCAGCAGGGTTTATGGTAGGGAAGCTCACAAGAAAATGATGTTTTATGCTCTGTAAGGTAGACAAAGATCTGACCCAAACTCCTGGATTCCAGCTCTTCCCTTTTCATCCATCCTTCATCCGTCCTTCTCCTTTTCCTCTTCCTTATCTGCCTTCCTCCTTTCTGCAAATCCCCCAATGTTTCAAAGCTTCAATATCCATTTTTTCTTTAGTCTATTTTAGCTACATGTTTTGAAATTTCACAGTTATTTGAGAATGAGGAAAAACATATGGGGGCATTATTTGAAATGAGGAAAAAGCATATATTCATAAACATGGTTGGTCAGAAAAAGGATTTATATTTGATAAGAAACTAATATATTTCAGATTTTTAACAAAAAAATCAAGTCTTCTCATGAAACAAGTTCTTAAAAATGCAAAGTTTTAGTCCATAATTTAATTTGGGTAATTTCTGATCAGTTCATTTTGCTTATGGCAAAACGTTGCCATACAATGTAAAATATATAAATACATTTATCTCATAGAATCTCATTAAATATCTGCTGTTGTATCAACGTGTTTGGCATAATGTGAAATTCTCAAATAATCAAGATTATGTTATCTAAATAAAATATTTTTATCCCTCTGAAATTAATCACCTCAGTGTTGAAAGGATCAGTATGGACTTCTCTAGTTTTAAAAATAAACAAACAATATTCTAAACTAGCACTTTCCTGCAATTTTTTTTTTTGTAATGGAATTACTTTTTTGCGTTGGAAAATGGTTCTGTCAAAGAAATTTTTTTTAGACCAGTTCTGTTTATAGGCTTATCATTGACTAGACTGAGGCCTGTGAAGAGGAAAGAACAGCAGGAGGCCTGGTTCATTTGCGTCAAGCTTGTGTTACAAGATGTCCATGATGCCTATTTGTTTGCCTAAGATGTGAATGCTGTCCCCCGCCTCTACACAGTCAGTCTGAAACATCTAGTCTAATAAATTAAAACAAAACAACAAGCTGAATCTGAACCAAGTTTTCTCTACCCATATTATCCATTCTCACCACTCCTGTAATAGTAAGGAGCACTACTACCATGCAAGTTTTCTATTAAATTAAGAGATTTATTTAAAACTACTTATTTTCTCTGTGCCTATATGAAACTCATCATCTTCCTCGCTCTAAGTGGTTTAGTATTTAACATAGGGACATCTTCCCTGCCAAGTCATTGTTTTAGAAATATGTATTTCTAATTCCTTCTCTTTTTATTTATGATCTTGCTACATTTTTTATCTGTCCATGTTTGTTTATTTTTTATTTGACATTCAATGAATTTGCTCTAGCTCTGTCTTTTTAGTACTGGATGATGTTTTATAACATATTGATTCCCAATATTTTAAACTGACCCACTGTTGATATGAGGATCACACTGGGAAGTAAGATGTTTACATCTCACTATGAATAGCAGATAAACGAAATAATAAAGGTTGTCAAAAGCTGAGAAATAAAGTACACTGGGTTCTTGTTTGCTCTCAAGGATATATGGCTGTGCAGCTCAGATCTAGCAAACTTCAGAATTCAAGGGAAGTAGTTATGGACTTGAGTTTTTTTCTTTAATTCTTTTCCTTTTTTTTTTTTCATAAAAGAAAAATAGTGCCAGTCTCCAGGACTATAATTTACCCATGATGTTGCATGAAAATAGTAACTTCACCAGCAGTTTTTTCCTATAGTTTTCCAGGTAGTTCCTTTATAAATAATCCATGTTCTAATGAGCACATAAATGAAGCAAACTTAACTTTCTTTCCTTGTTTTATTTGATCCTGTTGACTAATTAGAGACTTAGAATATGCAGAGATATTGACACAGATTTTTTTCTGGTTTCACTTACAACTTTCTGCCATATAAAAGCTTTTTTTTTTTTAAACTCTCCTTTTAAATTGCAACCATTTCCTATTGAGCTTAATTCCTTCTGGTATTTACTGCAGTAACATTAATCATGATGAACTCATCTGGTATTTAATTTTGATGCAATTTCAGTATATACTATTTCTGAATTAAAATACTTATTTTGTAGACAGTGAAAAATTATTTACTGATTATAGCACAACTCTGTGTGTGTGTGTAGATATAGATATATTGTATACATTAACGGTGACATGTAATTTAAATCTGCACATTTTGCATTATTCAGTAGTTGGATGCCAGCTGCTTTTCTTTTGTACTTTGTGATTAATTTCATTGTCGGTAGATTTTATGTTTCTGAAGAGTCTTTCACAGAACCTACACAGGATTCAATGAAGAGAATATGAATACCTAGTTGTCAGTGGTGTTTTAGCCTGATCTACAGCGCTAAAGTTCAATGGTCAGAGTTATAGGATAATGAGGGAGGAAGAAAAAAAATGAACCGTGGCATTATTTTCAAAGAATACTTGATTGACTTTTATCACATAACTAAAAAGAATTAATCCTCCCCATCACCCTTTTTTAATTTCCACTGCAATAGTTTGTCTACTTAATGGAAACAAATGCAAGGTAGGGGAGTGCTTTGTCTGAATTTTCCATGCAATGGGAGAGGCATCTTCAACTCTGAAGAGCACATAGCTTCTGTGTGCTTTTAAAGAGTTTAGATGCTGGAGTTTTCAAGCCTGTTTTATATATTGCATTCTTGCTTGCTTGATCAGGACAGCTTGAAACAAGAGCATGAGGAAACAAAAAGCAAGTAGTAGTGAGCACGAAAAAAAATCGCAGCTCTCAACCACTACCAGCAATTATGAGTTCTAAAGTTCTGTCTTTTGTGTTTGTTTTTAAAAGCAATTCAATACACTACAAAATCTTGGAGCAGTCTAGTCAGGGAAGTTGCAGGTAGAATTTATACTACATTTCTCAAAAGACGTAAATTCCCCTTTTTTGTAAAGCATTAAGTCCCTCCCTTAATTAAGCCTTCTGGGGTTTAAATGTGTTGATCTCATTTTAAACTGAGCTCAGCACAATTAGACACACTGAGAAGATAGCAGATAATCAGCACATACAAAAACATTTCAGACATAAATGCTTCATCCTGCCAGGCCCAAAATTAGTATTTCTTTCTTTTTTTTTTTTTTTTTTTAATCGGGGGGGCAGGGAGGGGGGGAGGAGAGAGAGAGAAAGAAAAAAAAAATTGATTATTTTCAGCTCGTCATACATCTCATTTGTAGTGGGTCAGACCTTCCCCATTCACAATTACCACTAGTTAATCTTATCAGAGAAAAATTCAATTACATTTATCAAGGTTATTCCATACACTCAAGTTATTGCCTCGGAAAAATCGGGTTTCAGTGTTAAGAATGTTGGCATTGTGTATGTGTATGGGGTTTGGCTTTTTTTCCCCCTATCTTTAAAAAATAAATAATTAAATCCTGCTTTTACACTGACGTTACTAATATATAGTTATAATAAAGTAATATTTGACAGCTTTGTAAAAGGGATCATTAATACATAGATTATGGAAGTTTAGGAGGGAGGCTCATAACTGTTAATAGACTTCAATTCTCAGCCTACACTGACATTTTAAAAAATCTAGTTTCAAATTTGATAACAGATTACCAGCTAGGCTGGGAGCCAGCCACCTGATTAAGGCAATTTAAATGCTTGCAAAGTGGTGAGATTAAAATCAAATAAGTGCCGATTTTTTCCCTGCTTCACTTATCTTTCCCTGGATTCGTTCCTTAACTACCAGGTGGCAGAGGACTCTGGGTAATTTTCCTCTGCGCCAATTACCCCAGGATGGTTTTTAGGGTGAAGCAGAATAATTACTGCACTATCAATCCAAAATGGGCTGCTTAATGTGTTTAAGAGAGATTTTGAGCCTTAGCAGGGAGGCTGCCTGAAGCGTGCTATGCTTGTGGTGCCAAAGCCCGCTCGGCCTGCTCAGGTAGTTAACTGTTCGCGGAGAAGGCAGCACACACCCAAGGTGAAAGAAAACAAGGAAAACTCCTGGGAAGCTGTGGGAAAGTTAATGAGCTCCTTCCAACGCGTGGCAGGCTGCGGTTGCAGGTGGCTGACAAAGCTAGGCAGGTTAAGAAAATAATATTTATCATCCAGCTGCCAGGACCATCTTTATCAAAAGTCTTTCTAAAATCCATACAACCCGCAGAAAAATGGGTTTGAAACAACAACAAACAACAACAAAAAAACCTGCGGGGGGGTGGGGGGTGGTGGAGAAAACGGGGAGAAAAATGCAGTCAATGAAGCAGCCTATCCTTGCTGGGTCATTTGCAAAGCTTTGTAGGGAAGCTGAGCTGATATGAGGACACATTGATTTTATTTTCTTTTTTTTTTTTTCCCTAAGTAGGAGGAAGGATGGGCTTGTGATTACAGCAGAGAAGGGGAGAGCCAGGGCTGATGTGGGCTCTGCCAGGGGCTCCGGCATGCCTGGTTAGCACCAGCCTGCTCGTAGAAGTCTGCCGAGGGAAGGGGGTGCCTGGCTGAAGCCCGGCTCCCGCTTGCTCCCACACGGCTACATCCACCCGTTGGTTCTAATTGGTGCTGCGCTGTCAAACGAGGTGCTCTCCAGATGCTCCCCCATTGACGCTCTCTAGATGGGAGCCAGCTACCCTCCCCCTAATCCTGGGACTGCTAGTGAAAAATTTGGCAGTAATTCCCCCGCTTTACAGCTTTCTCCCTGCATAACACGGAGAAAGTAACACTTGGCTCAGCCATGGTATGAGAAATAACTCGTTAATTATTGGTTCATTAAAGCATTTGAAGATCATTGGAGGAAAGGCAGTACGGAGAAGCTCAAGTACGAGGTGAAGAAGCGTTATGTTCTGTTATCAAACTGGTGTGTGGTGGGGGAGGGATGGAAGAGGGGAGCAGGGCTTAAGCTCAGCTGAGACTCTGAAATGACATTGCTAAATAGCATACTGTAGCAGCCACAAATTAAGTATTATCTTCCATCTGGTGACTATGCACTGGATTTCTTTAATTATTATTATCTGAATATAAATTGTGAGTTTTAGCCAAGAATTCTGGAAGGTTGTCCTTAGAAACAGAGAGGTAATTTAAAAAAAAAAAAATCATTCTATTTGTGAAGGGGTTGCTGCTGTTCCTTGCCTTTCAGTGATTTGCTTACACATTTTTCCATATGATCTCTACCTACTTGATGATGTACAGAGCTTTTTTATTATTTAATGAAAAATTGATCTGTGATTTTGCTTAGCAGATGGTTGGGATAATGTGAGTTAAAATGTTCAATTTTAAAGAGAAAGTCTCTATTCTGAAATAGTTTCAAGGTGCTGAGTGACCTCAAGTGGACTTCAAATATATCTAAAGATCACCAGCTATTTCATGAAGATGTTGATATCTCCTAGGAGCACAGGGTAGGGGTGTGCATGTGCGTTTGTGACTAGGGCTCTGTAGCTTATGGGTTCATATTCCAGTCCAATTACCTGTGCACCCCCCCCCCGCTGCCTTCCTCCAGTAGAACGGTGCCCTCCCAGGAACAGGAGGAGTGGAGGGAAGGAAGATCAGCTCCATGACTTAGATGCCAATTTTTAAGCTGACCCCATTTTAAATCACAGGAGTCTCACCTGCCACAGAAAACCTGTTCATGTCCATCTCACCAGATGTGACAGTTTATGCAGAAGTGTGTCTTGTAAGACACATGCAATCCATTTAAAGATTATCACATGAAACCATATTTACTTCAGAGGCCTGTAATAATTACACCTTCACTTGAAAAATCCCCAGGACTTTGGCTGCTGTGCCACAGATTTATACTCAAACATTTTCATTTGATGTGCAAAGTGTGAAGTACTCTTTAGTGGCAAGACAATTATCTGATTCTACTAATAAATGAATGCACTAGTAGTCATTTTTAATTGAACAATTATAGGATATTGCACTGTCAGTTGATTATAGAAGTCATTTCATAAATGTCAAAAATCTCTTTAAACGAATTATGGAGCTCCAAAATAACTCCGGCAATCAGCCAGCAATAACACAATAATCTGTTTACCCTGTTGTCAGGCAAACTACCGCCATTTTTTTTTTCCTTTTGAGGGGGGACTGAATCTTAAGGATTATACTCCCTCTCAGGCTGCGGCAACTACCGAGACTTTGATTAATAGAGATTGTGAGTGTTGTCAAGTGCTCTGACATGTATTAAATGCAAGAGAAATCAAAGTTGTTTTAGAAAGACGTCAATAGCAAACAGGAGGACAGATCTCCTCTTTGAGCAAAGAAGGTGGAAGTCTGAAAGGTGCTTCTAACATGTTCCTGTTCGCAGATGCTTCAGTTTGCTTCAGTTTTTATTTTGATGTTGAACGCAAATACCACTTTCTTTCTGTTGTTACATGATAATCTATTTCCTCTCTTTTCCTCGTTGTATGTACAAATGATAGGCTTGGACACACAAACAGGCTGGGTCTGCTTCTATCTATGAACACCTGTGTTCATGAACGTTAGTCACACTGTTTTTTCTGCCTACTCATAAAAATGAAGACAAGAATTTGGCTCACAGGTATTATGAATATGGCACGTTCTTCCCTAGTGGATTCATCCACTTTCTGTCTTGGAGTAGGGTAACATATAATAGTCCCAAGAGCAATTTAGGTAGGTCTGTAGGGATGGATTCCATCTGTATCAGAACAACTACTCTGGCCAGGGAAAAGTGAACAGAGAGCATCAAAATACAGGAGGTTGGACTATTGCTGTGAGTAGACTTGATAGATCTTTTGCTTGCTGAGAGACAGTGATAGGGGAGTATTTTAGACCTTTTGCTTTTAAATCGAAATAACAGGAGTGTGACTCATAGTTTTGCTAATAATAAATGGCTTTGAAATAAAATGCAGGTGAAATGTAACCAAAGGTAGAATTAAAATAAATATATTTTTAGAAGTGTTCACTTTCTGGAGGTTTTAGGTGTGTAGGTGGGGCAAGGGGTTGTTTTGTTTCCCTGTTTTAAGTGCTCAACTCCAGACACTTTTGGTCTGAATAAATTTAATGGGATTCCACTGCTTGAAATAATTTCTGGAAATCTGATGCCCAGTTCTAAAGTTGGTCATCCCAAAATGAGTGATCTTGAAATCGTGGACCGTATTTTGGGGGCTGATGGTAGTAGAATAGATGTACTGCTGGTATACGAGAAAATCTTTAATCCCTTTTAATCCTTAGTGATATAGGAAAGATACCTGCAGCTTTGGGTCTGCTTCTTGGCATATTCATGTTTTCAGGTGTTGAAAACTGAAATCCACTGAAATCAACCTCAGAGTCAGGATGACAAGAATAAGGGATTTTTAGTCATAGATGGTGATAGAAAACTTCAGTCTGGAGTCTGCATGACCTCATGATGCATTAAGGGAGGCATCACTATAGGAGCAGAAGAACAGGAGCCCTCTCTATTGTCTGTGCCTTATGGAGTAATCCTCTGCCAGCCCTGCATGAGCTAGCACAGAGGGTAGTTTTGGGAATGGAGCCAGAAGCATTATGCAGATTCAGTGTCATAATCATCCTATGCAAGCTAGGTATGCCTGTGGCTGTGGCCATACTTCCAGCTCTGGAGTTGGCAGTAGTGATACTGGGGTATATTTTCATATTGACCTCTTATTCACATTTCCCACATGAAGACTGCTTATTGGGATCAGATGCGTAGAAGCTAAGGGAAGATCTAAGGAAATGTCTGTGTGTAGGGTTTGATTGCTGAAGTCTGCAATTGGTAAAAACGAATACTATTGTACAAGTGCAGAGTTTTAAGTTGGCAGCACTGCAATGGTTTGGTATGCTGGGAGCTCTAAGTTTGCAATACATGGCCCTTTAGGCTGATTACTCTCTAAATAATAAATCCAAATATTTTGTCCCTTTTAATAGGGCAAGGTGTGCACAGGAGAGATTACATCCCTATTTGCTACATATTTCCTGGGGTTGGTGCATCTATGTTATAAAGAGTTACTATGCTGGCACCAAAGGATAGAATGGTCTGAAGCATTTGGTTAGACAAACAGAAAACTGAAAAGGAGTTGGAATAGTCAGAGGTTCATAAGGAAACAGCAGATAGTCAGTACTAATATTTATTTCACTTTTATTGTGAGGCTTTTGGTTTACAGTTTAGGCAATTCCACAGATTTAAGGTGAGCGGGATGGCATTTTGCTTGGTGAAGATGCGGCCCTAAAAACTGAGGATCTGCTTCTTTCCTGACTTACACCTGTATCACCATGTATATCTTTGCCAGCTCTGTGCCAAACATGGATGGTTTGGCAGCTTTCTTGCACACACTTTGTTCTGAATTTAACTGACTACACAAAGTGCAAGGCAGTCAAGAAGCAGCCTCTGACATTTTTAATTGGCATTGAATTTAAGTCATCATCAATTATTCTGCTTTAAAGGCAGCTTTATTCCTTAGAACTGCCATGCATGCTATTCAAAACTCTTGCAGGGATCCATCCCTGGTATCTGTCTTGGCTAGTAGGATTAAGCCCTTATGGCTAGTAGGTGGCTGAGACCTTACCATATGCTGCTGGTAGACAGCAGCAAAGCTTTACCCTGTGATAAGCATACTAAAAGCAATCTGTTGGGCTTTTTCTTTTCTTTTTTTTATATATATATATAAAATACACCAGCACGTGGTTAATTGGCATTCATATTATTAAACTAGCTTGTAAATAATGTGATTCTCTCAGGAATCACATCAGTTGCACTGTGGGTAAGTTTAGATTTCAAAGGTGCCATAGTACCTCATTCTGTGTTGACGGAATTGAACAGCATTAACCTTTTCACTTACACTAACAAAGACAAGTTAAGACAAGATGTGCTATGACTACTGCACATCTATGTTTTGTTTTTGCCCAGGGCCCTGTACAATTACCCAGCACTTCAGAGCTCATATTGGTTGGATGTTTACTTTCCCTCCCCTCCCCCTTCAATATTTCTACAAAATGACGACCTCATTGTTTGACCAAAAAATAACCAGTTACATAATAAATATATTCTCTTCTTAAAAAAAATGCTAAAAAGATATTCCAGGCACTTATAAAGAGATCTAGCAATGAGAAAAACATACAGACTCTGCAGTACAGTTCAGCTAGCATTTCTCAATACAAACCATTCTGCTGTCATTCTAAATTCCACACTGCATACAATATGGTATTGATAGCAATGAAACACCATGCTGTGCATGTATCCCAGAAAATAAAGAAAAAAAAAATCATTCTCAACAACTTACAGGCAAAGAAACCTATTTTATTTATTTATTTTAACATGCAGGCTCTTACATGAGTGTAACTAACTAGTTTGAATATTATCAGTATTACTTGATGTTAGCCTCAACTGTGGTACTGAAGAACCCAGCGCATCTACAAAACCTGCCTGAGAGTCTGGTGGCTAGTTAACTGTAGCCTGGCCTGAGACATCACAGGTTTTGAAATAATAGGTCTAAAAGTTAGAAAGAATACATATATGCAAACTGCAGTGATTGCAGGGTTGATGATACTTTCAGGATATTCCTTAGCACCAAATATATGTTTTGGCTGCTATATAATCCACTTCAGAAGCAAAAGCTTCCAAAGGGCTGGCTGAAGAATAGCCTTCTCCCTCCCTCTCTGTGGTGGAGAAACAAAAGATGGAAAATGGAGCAGAAGCACAGAGAGAATTAAGTGTCTTCCTTGTAGTCACATAGCAGTTGCACAGTGGCCAAGCCAGGAACAGAAAACTTATTCCCTGACTTTTATCAGCTGCTCACTATATACCTCTATAAAACTCGGCAGATTTACAGGGGTGATATTCACATAGCTTGTTGAGACCTGACTTGTTTGGCATATGTGAGATCAGTAACTGATTTTATCCTAGCTTCCATAGGACACTGTGTCTCACAAATTCACCATAGGCAGAGCAGCACTTATGATGAGGTTTCTTTCACTTAACTTTATACATCTAGAAAGTAGGTGTCTTTCTTGGAGGTACAGAAAGTTTCCTGCTGTGGACAACAGGCAGGAACACTGGTTCAGCTCATAGTATTGCTGACATCTATGACGTCATACAGTTTATATCATAAAAGAGTCTATTTTTCTCTCTTGACCTATGGAAATTCCAAACATCTGCCTCTGATATAAATGTCTGTATTGTAAATATATCCACCCCTTATTTCAACATTCTTAGGAGACTAAGCTTAGAACAGTGAATATAATCTTGATCATTTGTGAATTAGCACAGTAAACCAAGAAATTATTCCTTAGATAATTATCAAAATATGGCATCACAAAATCTTGCAGGGAAGACAGCAATGCATATTCTAGGGTTGACCATTCAATGCCTTTCATAAACACTAGTGAATCTGCCAAAATCTGGAAAGATGTAACATACAGCTTACATAAAAAGCACCTAGATCCCACCTAAGAATTAAGGACTAAGAATACAACATGTTCTTCCAACTGAGACAAGGATCAACCTGTATTAATTTCTAGTATGGACTGTAACCTATAGTTATGATGTATCATGACTGTTATCTTAAAATTGGTCTAAATTTTATCAGGTCTACAATGGTAAAAGTGATGAGAAGAGAGATTGGCAATGGTCTAAGGGTAGATAAATGCAAGATATAGCCTTGGTTGATTTGATGGGTATCCCTGAAGAATGAATTTGTTCATTTGGTAGTCAGTTTTGTGTGTAAACCTTAAACATGAATGTATGCTCTTTTAATGTGCTGTGTACATTCAGTCTTAAAATCATAATTAGTGGAGTTTGTGCCTATGATATTTCTCCTTGCCATTCCATAATGTCTTTGCACAATTAAAAATGTTCACCGGACTGAGGTTTGGGGGTTTTGTTTGTTTTTTGGTTGTTTTTTTTTTTTTTATTGTCTACAAACTTCCCACTGAATACAAATACATTTGGAAATAAATGTGATGCATTTCGCATCATAGGGAATGTGGTATAGCCTTTAGTTTTTTATATGGTTGCAGAAGTCACACATCTTAGACCAGTGCTAGCTGAATGATGTACTAAGGTTTGAAATCTGAGTCCAGGTTAGCTTTTGCTCTTTGTTTCATTGCTGTTAGTCTTGTAAGACTTCATTAACATCAGTGAACCAATTTCAGGTTTACACTGATATTACAGCATTGAATCTGGCCTTTTCTGTCTAGCCAAGTCACTCTTGAAATAAGTGGAGTATGTGACTGATGTGATGCAGCAAGTCTGTTTTATTCAATCCAAATGCTGGATTATCTTTAAAAACCAGCATAGCTGGAATTCTGAAAGGTGTTGGGTATGGCCAGGTCAGCAGGCAGATATAACTGATGGCAGTAGGCCTTAGGGGAGGAAGAAGCTGTCCAAATGAAAGAGAAGGAAAGAAGTCCTTAAGAGAAATAACATTCTGTGATCTTGACTTACTACAGCCTAAATCTCCGAGCTATCCAGATCCCATTCATACCACTGTTGATCTCAGGAAAAGTGGAATGTTGCAATGAGTTGAGGCTTCCTTCCTTTGGAGGTTTCTACCATGCTTTCTACCAACATGGTAGAATGAGATGGTAGTAATTTACAGGCCAGAAACTTGCTGTTATGTGTTTTTTGTGGCTGTGGGCTAGAATAAAAATGTAATAAAGCAAAAGTAGTTCTGAAATTGTTTTGGGTTTTTTTGCTTGAAGATGCCGCTTTAGGACAGACGTCAAACTGTATTGCTTAGGAGGTAAGGAAGAAATTTTTGAGGTTACCTACAGGCATTTTAAGGTAATAGGAATTTAACTGTCATTCATCTTCCTAACCCTTTGAATTTTAAAAAGAGTTTTCCTCTAATAATTTGACATTTCTTCCCCTTTCTTATGATAAACATTGTACAGTAGAACCCTCTTTAATAAGGCATACAGAGTTCTACCTCCACTGACCCTTGTGTTTCTGGATTATTTTAATCAAATTCAACTTTCTTGATTCCAGCAGGCTGTTGATAGAATAACATATTTAAATAAACATCTTATCAGTTCAGGTACCGATGTAGAATTGGATAGCATTCAGGAGACAGACTGCTTTTTGTAGTGGGTGGTGAAAAAAATTGAGTGTCGTTCAGGAAGTAGTGGGAGACTAGTCAAGATGAGAAGGAAGGACTTGGAGAGGACACTGGAAAGGAGAAGCAAGGATTTAGTGCTAACAGGGAAAATGGCCTTGAAGAACAAGAATTGGAAGCTGAGCCAGTCAGAGCAGCAGCAAGAACCAGTGAGAGAAACAGGTTAAAGGTACACCATTAAAGTCAAATTACCTTATCAAGAGACACAATTATTTAAAATAAAATGGACTTTACACTGTGTCAACTCCTGTACTGAATAAAAATAGGAAAGTGGAAGATAAATGAACAGGATTTAGAAAACCCAGACTTTTTAGTCTGTCGTCTCTGTGTTGTTTTCACCCTCCTAAAAAGAATCTGCTATTGAAAACTCTGAGAACAAGATTCAGTCCATCTAACTTTAACTGTGTTTTAGGGGATCATCTGGCTTAAGAAATCCTCTAGGTTCCATTTATAATGAGTGTAGAGGCACCTTCAGAGAGGTTAATCTCCCGTATTCTAATTTCCCCGTGCAGCTAATGGTGTAATTCTGTTCTTGAGTTGCCCGTTTCCTTTGACTTTAGAGAAAGTATAGACAAGTAACTTTAAATATCTAGAATTTAGACATCTAAAGCCAGGTGAGTTGAATCCTGTCTTGAAAAACTGGATTATGGGTTAGATATGCAACTCAGTTAACCTGGGAGAGCTTTTTTCTGTCTGTAACAAAAATATTCAGCTCACATCTTTTGTTCCTGAATGTGTGATAACTTTGATTAAACTACCAGATTAAATTCTCCTGGTTTAGATTTTAAACTTGTTTGAAACAAGGTTAGGTGGCATTTAAGTTCCATATCACTGTGTCTCCAGTAATGAAAATTAGTCTAATAGGCTAAGGTACCCATTATTCAGGCTAAATTAGCTTCCTGGGAGACATCCCTGTAAAGTAGCCATCATGATGAAGAATGTACCAATTAAACAAAGTAAACCAAGCTGATTATTGACATATTCTGAATTTCTTTTAAATCTTTTTCTCTTTTACATCCTTTATGCTTCTGCCTGTTGCAGAAGATTGGACACTATCGAATGGAGAGAAGGATAAATAAATGTGGAAGGGAAAGGGAGGAATTGCCCCATGTCTTGTTATTGCCATTGTTTTGGCTATATATTGGATCATTCTTGAAAGAATATCCTTCTTTCTAGATCTTCCTTTGAGATCATACAGGCCATGCCCTTCCCCACTAGCTGCCATTGGGAAGATATGTCCTGACTACAGCAGCTGCTCATATGGAAAAGTAATCAAACAAAAATGTTTAATATATTTTTTTTTTTAGCTGCCTATTAATGGAATTTAATATCTGCAAGAAGAGCAAACCAAAAGCCACTTGACGAGCTAGCTTTTCACAGATAACGGTTAGAGAAACATCGACATGTCCTGTTTCTGCTGTTGATGCAATGATTACTCAGATTATGCTGATCTCAGGGGCTTTCTATTGATATAATTTCTTCTGATTAAATGAGGAACTGGGATTTTGGAAGATCTGGATTGTATACTTGATCAATGTTTCAGAGGATGACATCAGAAAGACACACTAGAATCAGTTTTTAGGAGCATCTGTCCCATTTTCAGAAGTCATTTCAGAGGAGCTTTTGTTGCAGAGAGGTAAAACCTCACTGTCTGGTAACAGTTAGCAGAATGAAAGTTGTACAAGTGGCCACGTCAAATTTCGCCTTAGTTCTGATACATCTTCATTAGCAGTTTAAAAGAGTACGCTGGGTTTTGCATTGTAATGGCTGAGGGACAGGTATATGTTTGTTTCAGCTGTGGATGTGATGTGCACCACTGAGAGGTGAGGATAACAGTGAGAAATTGCATCAAAGCCCTTACACACTTATATCCATATATTTAGGCATTACTATTTTAAGCATACCAAGGCCAAGGTGACCTGTCACATAAAGGTGAATTAGTCATGACTTCCAGAAAACCAAAATTATTATTTTGAGGAACGGTCCTCAGTGACTTAGGTGGTCTTGACACATCCTGTATCTCCATTTCACATCTGTGAAATGGGAAAACAACACTTACCTACTTCTAAGACATGTTTCACTGAATATTTTTTGTGAAGCACAAGCCTCCTGTGGAATGAGTGCAAAGTATTACTCTATTTATTTTTATGAACTTTCTGGTTTACTGCAGTAGGAAAGCTTAAATTATCCATAGAGTTCTTGAGCACATTGGGGATGCCAAAGATCCTGATTTTGCCCACTCTGCTCCTGGCAAAGAAAAGACCCAAGGGATACTCCTAAATGAAAAATATAAACAAAACCCTGAAGGTACTCAGACCCTTAGAAGATTAGATTTTTGAAAATATGTTCTTTATAAGATAAGTTAAATGCATTCTTTCCCTTATTTTTTCCCCTGGTTTGGTCACAGGTTGCTCCAGGCATCCAAATGGGGGTATTCAATCCCTCGCTCTATTGATCCTGACAGGGACACATGCTAAGGTGCCCTATCCTCCCTGAGGCCATCACTAACTGCAGATTTAACAGGTCCAGCAAGGAGAAGGAGAGGTTCCAGAGGCTGTCATTCAGCCTGGGATCCATACTTCACTCTTTCAATCTCATCTGCCCCTCTGTATATTTCATTATTGTCAAGGTGTGCAATACTTGAATTTCCAGTTGTACTGCAGAGCCCTTTCGGGGCTGGTAGTTGTGGGGTGATTAGTGAACATCTTGTAAGTGGGAAAATTACCTTTTTTCCAAGCAGTGCTCTTTGCATCATTCACATGGAGGAGGGACAGGAGAAAGAACAGAAGTGTATTTTTGTGTGAATTCTTCTTCCCAAGGTACTTTGGGGGCTGGTCACATAAAAGATAAAGATAGATGGTCTAGATGTCATTTGCAGATTTTGACTGCACAGAGACATTTTAGGCATTTTTCTTTTCCTTTTGCTGATACCAGCAATTTAGAATTCTGCTGTAACTCTTCAGTTTTAGATTTTTGAATAAGTGGTAAACTCATTCTCTCACATTTGGATTTATATAGGGTCTTCATTCTGCTTTTTTTTTTTAATTAAGAATGTTATATACTTGTAAGAGTTAAGTACCTTGAGAAAATGCTAGTGTGGCTCACTGCTTTTCTGTTAACTATGACCTAGGCTCCATGAGTCAGTGTGTTACTCTGGAGTTTTGTAACTTAGTGCTTTTAGTCAGTGTAGTCAAAGGTACATTCTATGAAATAAACCAAGGTTTATTTCATCAAGGTTTTTATTTCTAAAAAGATCTCAAAGCCCTTTACAAATCAATACATGGTTTTCAGAAATGTATACACTGTCTGTATGGAGCACTGAAGTACAGTATGAACAGTGTCTATCTAATGCATAGCTCTATTTGCCTTAGTATTTCTAATTAGCTTTTCACTGATATAGGACATAAAGGCAAAATTAGTATTGGAGACGAAAACAAAGGAGGTAGAAATTAAACTGAGAGTGAAATCACATTATGTGGTTGAGTCTATCTGGGAGTCTGGTTACTACCATGAAGCTCTCGCTAATCCCTGTTTCCCCTGCTCCTCCAACTCCTCCCTTGTCCTTAGCAGGTGATTTGTCACTTCCCTTATGCTGGCTCTGGTGTGTCAAACCAATGGCCCTGCAATGTCTCTTATTCCAGACCAGCTTGCTGAGAGTGAGAAGAGCACTAGATTTTGGGAGGAAGGGGGGGATGTTAGGAGCATATGGATAGGAGCAGTGTAGAGGTGGGAGGAATGATGCAGGTGGGTGTAAAGGGTAGGAGATCCCCTATCCAGTTTTCACAGCAGAAGTCATTGAAGTGTCTAAGTCTTGAATAAGAATGCACAAAGGAAAATGAGCTTTGATTTGGTCCCAAATGCCTATATTTCACATATCCTTACTTCTCACATTGTTACAGACTGATATGGCTGGGAAATTTATCTTCCATTCTTCCCATTTACAGACAATGCCTCCTATTGCTAGTGCTTTCCCACCTACCCCTGGACAAGATATTCTTTTCAGAAGACTTGTACTCAAGTGTCACTTCAAGTAATTGAGTGACTACTCAACCACAAAAAAAACCCGGAGAATCTAAAGCAACTAAATGCAACTTGGGTGAATACCTTAAAATTAACAGTTATGTGCTTACCTACAGTTATGCAATGGACAATGCCAATTAACACTTTACAGATTGTTTAAAGAGCAACCTCTCTGCTTTTCCTCTGGTCTCTGCTCCTCCTTTTCAGCCTCTGCCCAGCGCACATCAGGAGAAATGTCTTGCTGCTGCTAGTAACTTGTGCCACGCACTGTAAAACGCAGAACACAGGACTAGTAGGATGAGTGCTGGCTGTATGCTCCCTGACTCTTTCAACTCAACCAACTATTAATACAGCAGTTAGTTGAAGAGGAGTGGTAGTCCAAACACTAGCTACTCTGCAACAGTAAACACTGTTTACAGGGAGCTTGTCATTGTTTAATAGCATCCGTGATGATTTTGCCACCCTTGATATGCTTCCACACTTGCACTGCAACAGCCTGTGTTACACACTTAATCTTGTACACCAAATTCTTCTGTCACAAATCAGCTGGATCACGGTGGGTCACAGCTGTGGCTGCAGCTCTGAGCACCCCATCACATTGCTTTTTTTGTCCTGACCATTTTCTTACGGGCTGTGATGTCAAAGCTTTGATTCTGTGTTCATTAATAGTCATTAATAGCACTGTGTGATCTACTGCAAGATCTTGTACTTAGAGGACAGATTAAATGCATGTCTTTTATGGGCGTCAGCAGAATGGGACAGCTTATCGAGAGTTTATATTGTCTTCAAGATTTTATTCAGTGTTTATGCTGTCTTTATGTTGGAAGACAGTTGATACCTAGTCCAGTGTGAAGTTAGACAGATGACGGCATATGATGCATAGCCTAGTATAATGCCTATTACTACAAAATTAAGCCATTAAAACATTTTCACTACATATGATGGGGCAGTGTGAGCTTATAAAAGATCAGCATTTTGTGTTGTGTGGTCTCAGAGATTTTGACCTGGTACAGAGAAGACCTAAAGCTGGATGCATGATGTTGTCACACTGTGGCCTTAAAAAGCATATACCTTCAGGCTTCTCTGAAGTCTTGGAAAGCAATCTACTCAACACCCCTTAGGATGAGCCCCCATGTCTCCATCTGGAAATAATGCTTACCTGCTCCATAGGGATCTGTAAAAGTAAACTGATTACTCATTTAGTCGGTGTTTGTACAGCACTTTGAAGATAAAAAAAGCTGTTCTGTGATTGTAAGTGCTATTCGCTACATTACATTTCCTATGTAATTATATATTTATTTTTTTCCCTGAGATCCTTAAATATATTTTAATCTTTCTAATTGATACTACATGCAGTAGAACATTATTCTTTCTCTAGCTAAACAGGGTACTGTAGAACTGTAGGGAAAGAAATTGATCTATCTGCTGCATTATCCACTGTGCTCTTACGATATTTTTGCGAACTGCTTTCATCAAGCTAGTAAGGATTTGTCAAGGTGTTTACCTGTTGGGAATCTCAACATGATTTCTTGAGGGTGCAATCTGGGGCTGAGTTATGTGTTCTCCTCTTCTGCTCTTCTAACTATTCGTACATCAAAGTCTCCACCATTGTAATTCTTTTTGGCCTGCTCTTTATTCAGCAGTTGCTGTACAAAGCAAATGTATGTTGTGCTCAGAGAATACTGTATATCATGTACATTTATCCACCCAATGAAATGAATGCACTCAGTGCACGTAAGCAGAAATGTCTTCTTGGGGAAAGCTAGTGGTAGCTTGCGCCTCATGTTGCGGAATGCAGTATGAGATGTAGTGTTTTGGTGGTGTAAGACAAAATTAAGCAATGGAAATTTTGGATGAGTATCAGGAAATATTTCTTAATACTGAGTTCAGGCAGTGGAACAGTCTCCTAAGGAACATGATGGAAAGCCCATTGCCCGTGTCAATTAAAACTAGACGAGTTTTAGAACTGGGGAATATACTGTAGGGAACAATCTTGCACAAGTCTAGATGACCTAATAACTCCTTTCCATCTGTAATACTTATGCCTGAGTTTCAGAGTTGTGTATTGCAATATGATTTCATCCTGACTGAGAAAAACTGAAATATTTTTCTTTTGTGTAGGACTTTTTTCACACTATCCAGAATTTTCATAGCCACTGAAAACTAGTAGGGGAAAAGAAAGCAGAACCAGATCTACACGCGCAGTACTCTTACACCAGTGGTCAGGCAAGAAGCTACTCCACTCTATTTGCACCTGTTATCTCAGGGTGGTTGCAAAAAGCAACCCCAGGTATCATTCCCACGGATGACAACTTGAAGCAGGCCAGGCCTCACAGAGACCCTAGGCAGGGCAGAGTAATGTTTTGGAGACAGAGATCCTCTTTAAGCAGCAGTCCCAGGATTTGTCTTCCTATTGACCACTGTTGAGTCCTGTTTCATGTATACCTGCGGTCATTGTTGGGGAGCTATGGATGATAAGAAGGTGCAAAATGTGAAGTGTGCACTGTTGTGTGGTTTTGGGGGGAGTAAAATGTTTCTAGTACATTTTAGATTTCTTTCTTGCAAGAGCCCTGGCAAAACTCTAACGTGACATTATTTTGAAATACAAAGAGACATTGAGAATAATCAGTGATGCATCACAGAAAGGCCCATTTGTTTCCATTTAACAGGGAAAAGGTTAGAGTAGTACATCATCTTGCTGCTTCCATTCTGTGCATTTAAGAAATGGTCCGTCCAGCCACTAATTGAGAAGTGAATTTGTATACAGAGAAACCAGTTTAGTAGTGTCAGTAAAAGAACTGGTAATTTTTCCACTAATGAGATGCCACATTGGTAAAATAAACCCCTATGAAACTGACACATATTGTCTATCTGCTCCTTAAAGATTTTTTGACTGTGAAATATGAACACCTGGGTTTTCCTTGCTTCTCTTTCCTCCTGTTGGCTTTTTTTGTGGCATCCAGAAGTTGAGGGGAAACTTGTGGTAGCATCCGACCTTCTTTCCTGGATCTAACACACCATAAAATAGCTGTTGTTCTGTAAAGACTTCCTTATGATCCTAGCAAAGTCAATAAGAGTTTGGCCATAAACTTCGTGGATAGCATGTTGAGCACCTAAGGCTTGTACACTCGCAGTATGGGCAGGAGGCCAAATGGGCTGGAACTAAAAGTCCAAGTTTCAATGCTTGAAAGTTTGCATCCAATCTTTGTAGCCTGGCAAATCTCTGAAAGCAATCTTTCTGTAAAACAATCTTCTACCTAAATCTGTTACAAGTCTCACTCAGTTTGCTCCTCCTTAATACTTTGTTTAAAACCTGCTTCTTCAATATTAGCTTGAATCAGTTTTTTGAATATTTGCTTACACTTATTTGGCTTTCTCTCTTTGTCTTTTCTCTTGTCCCTGATCTCATTTTTTTCATCCATATGACTCCATTTCTATTTGCATATATCCTGCTATGAAAAAGATAAAGTAACTAATGGTGCCAGCCCTCCAGCAAGGACTTTAAGGGACTTTCTTGTCTCTCTGACTAATTCCTTTTGTGGCCTTGGGAAAGTCACTTATCTTGTCTTTCTCAGTTTTCCCATATGAAAAATGGAGGTAACAATGTACACTGACATCCAAGAGATCCTGTTTGTGTTGCACTAAGAAGTCAGCCATCTCCAAATACAGATTTACTCTATGTGGGTATGTGAGTTAATTAAAACCTAAGATGTTGTAATATTGCGGATTAATCTTTGCCTCTGTGGTCAGCGTTGACCACATGACTGAGGGGAAAAATTATGAATTAAAATGAAGAGCTGGAAAAGTATTAACTTCTTTTTGTTATTATTCATTGCATTATTTATTTCTGTTTATTTTGTAATTATTGTTTGGGAAATAAAAAATAAAAAATCTATCACTGCTCTGTGCCAGCTCTAACTGCAGCTGCGGATTTAGAGACGAAATTCAAGCTTCAGCCTTTCCCTGGGGCTGATGGACTTCTCCTTTCAAAGTAGGACACTTCTATCTGATGGCATTAACCATAAAATCCCCCATTTCAAGTCTATGATATCCTGAAGGACAACGGCTCATTTCATTTCTTATCAAGAAATCGGGCAGATCAGTCATATTTCCCGAATCAAATGACATTTTCAGAAAATTCATTTGAACCAAAAATGAGGTTTCCTCTCCACAGACTCCAATTAGTTTAAAAGTGGTTTTCTGATGAAAATTCTTGAAATAACTGAGCTGTATAAAGAAAAATCTATATCTATATATGTATGTATATAGATATATGTACACATGCATAGTCGCAGTGAAAGCCATAGCCAGAGTACCCTATCAAGCAGTATAAATCTTTAATTTTGGCGATCAGCAGTAACGGTGAAATACCTTAAGATCTCTCCTTGCCTCCTCCTCATTTTATTTCCTCTCATCCCATCACTCTGGCTATTCCAGTGGGAGTGCGCGCACTCATTTGCTCCCTAAGTACACAAAATTAGCTGCTTATCTGTTGATCTTCTTACATGATCCTTTAAAAATCCTTTCTCTGTATGTGTGTCCAAGGCCGCTTTTGCCTTCAGAGGAAGCCCAGACAAGCCAATCCTCAGCCTTTCCCTTACCCGCTCACAGGGGGCCTGGGCCTAATTAAATTGCTCTCAAAGACAAGAAGGGATGAATTTCCTTCTTTCCATCTCCCTTGTCACCCATTTAACTCAGCTGAGATCCGTTCGTTCCTTTTTAGTTATGTTAAAATGGAAAGGGGGGAGCTTGGATCGAGGGGGACGTGCAGGGAAGGGGGAGGAAAGCCGGGGCGGAGGAGGCGGCGGCGTGCGGGTTGCACTGCTGAGGTGCAGCGTCCCAGGCACAAAGCGGCAAAACCCAAGTAAATGGGAGGTGAGTGGAAAAGAGCAAGCGCCAGAACAGTGGCTGGGTTTCTCTGGCTGGGGCCTCCTCTGGTTTTGTTGACTGTCCATTTTTGTTCTCAAACCGAAGACAAATGTGGCGTTAAAAAGACAAGAAAATATCTATGTACATTTCTGCGTATTTACGCGCTCTTCCAGAGCGACACTTGCTCCTTCCCCCACCCCTCCAAGACCTTTTTCCGATGAACGAGGAGGCCTGGGAAATGAGGACGGCCCTCGCCTGCTCCTGTGGAGGGGCAGAGGCGGCCGCTTTGGCTCGTCTACACTCCGTTGCGCAGGGAGGGTGATGGGGAGAGCTGGGGCAGCAGGGCTGCTGCAGCGGAGGTGCCGGTGCCTGGGGAAGGACAGCCACGGCGCTGCCAATGCCGGGGTCCCTGCACGAGCCGAAGCCTGGCAAAGGTCTAGGAAGAGCCAAGCAATTAGCCTTTGAAGGTCATCCAAAGTTGTTGGTTTTTTCCTTTTTTTTTTTTTTCTTTTTTTCTTTTCCCTTCCTTTCCCCCCACTTCCCTCTTCTCAGTGCTGTATCCTCCTCCTCCATCAACCAAACCCCAAACACATCTGAGGAAGCCGTTCAATTAAATCTCTCCCAGCTCCAGCTGGCTCCTGAGTGAAAGGTCAGCTGCGTCCGGGAGGGAGAGGCGCGTGCAAGGAGGAGCCGGAGCCGGCGCTGCTGCTGCAGCCGCCTCTGTCTTCCCCTCGCCTCCCTCCCTCCCTCCCTCCCCTCGTCTCCCCTCTTTAATGATACCCAATGGTCAATCACTCCCCAGCAGAGAGAGAGATGCCCTGAAGCATCATTGTGGTCGGGAGCGATCGATCAGTTTTTTTAAAAAAAAGATGGTAATGATAACCCGTGGACATAATGTCAGCGAGTTTGCGGTGCCTCTTGGAGGCCGCACACGCTCTGTCTGCCAGTGCTGAGGAGAGGCTTGGAGGGGCCTGAGAAAGCCTCTTCCCCCTGCTGAGCCCACTTAGCCCTGCCTTAAAGACAGCTAATTAGACCGAGGGCTGCTATGTCTGCTTACACCGGTGGGGGAGAGTGGGAGCGAGGAGGGCCTCGCACCAATGGCAAGCAGGACTAGAGCAACCTTTGTTTTAAAAGAGGCTTCAAGTTAACTGGAGGTAATCATACAGAGACACGGCTATAAATAATACATACGTGCGCTACGCGACCTGGATGCAGGCCCTCATAAGAATACCGCAGTATGCAATGGTGATCCACCGCTTGCTACCCCGTGCGCTCTTCAGGGCCTTTATTTTAAGACAGATTAGTGCTTTGTATTGCCAGGCAGATAGAGGTAATCACCAGCCCACGCCTGAGACGGAGATCTGAAAATCACCGGGAGGTACTTATCAACATGCGATCTGAGCACCGGTGGATGTGTACAGACCTTTTAAAATTCTATTAGTATATGTCTGAGTAGATTGTGGTAAAAATACAAACAGTTTTCTAAAGAAAAACTGTCAGTCTCTCTTCCTAAATCTCCTACCCTGCAGCCTAAGCATGGACTTCTGTTTTTATGGATAAATGTGATTTGTCTTTTAACTGTTGAGATTACACACTCACCGGAAGGACTGCAGACCCTGCTTGGAAAAGGAAATCTTCCCTTTATCCCAGTGTACACTTTATCAGAAAAATAATAATCAAACCTGGGGGCCCTCAGTCCCTTCCTTCCATTGAGGAGACATAGGACGAATAACTCCATAGCAATATTTTCCCATCCCAACACACAGATTTTTTGTTGTCACATTATTTTCTGCATCATTTGATGAACAAAACTACATTTTCCTCTGCACCTATTAAACTATTTGATGATGCCTTTTATTTTGCACTATAATTGGGAAAGCAATCATGTGATAAAATGTAAGTTTGTTGTGAAATAAAATAAGCGATGTTGAAAACATCCAAATTATATTGTCCGAGAAAGTTTCTCAGATGTTCTGTTCATTTAAAGAAATGATACTATTATTATTTTTGAGTTTTTTACACTTTTGGGAAGAAATCTTTGAGTATTAGAAGATACTTGTAACAGACATAACAGTAATGACTCATGATCCTGTCATTACTCCTCTCTTGCAGTATTAAAAAGGTGGGTAGAGAGTGTTAAAGTAGCTATGGTCTGAAATAGGAAGTTTATCTCGTTTCTTTCTTGGGCAGCTGGTTTGTGTATGTGAAATTTGGATCCGTTCATATGATTGAGCTAGTATAGAAAAGCTGCCAGGAGTATGTATTAACATGCACTAGAAGGACTGAAAACTTTGTGTAGGCTTTAAGAGAAACATGCAGAACAACATTTGATGCCATTTGGTATTCTGCACTGAAGAATCACAAAACGCCCACATGGATTTTCTTAATAAAACACTCTTCTTTTTAATTAAAAACAGAGGCATAATTTCCGAGAAGGAGCTGAAAATTGGTCTGACCACTTTGAAAGCCAGCAGACAATACACAGCAACTTTGTCCTATATTCAACCTCATTAGAGATACAGGCTTCATCTAGAACAGTGGTTGCAACAATTAACTGTATTTTATTGTTCCAAAGCTAGTGAATCAACCTGAAACCCCGCAACTTTATAACCATGCAAGTTTAGAGTGTACGTAGGAAACGTATATGGGACTCATTAATTCTTTAATGTGTTGAAATCAAGTACTGCACTAACCATGATGCAGCATCAATAGAGTGGGATTAATTTCTGGATAAAATGTTATAATCTCATTCTTCTATAGGGACAAAAGGCTTTTTTATACCCAAGGACCAGTTAGCTGTGAATAATGATGTTGTACATAAGGTCAGTGATGACATAGCTTTTAACCATCAGTGACAGTCTATCATGTGAAAGTCTGTTCCAGGGAGATTCCTTGGAGTGAGAAGCCCAATAAAAAGGGGGAAAACTAAGTGTTCGGTAAAGTCTAGGCAACCTGTTAAAGAACAGGACTTTTCTACTTAATGAGGTTTGTAGAACTGCAGGTGAGGTGCAAAGCCTTCCTCCCTTCTCCTGCCCCCTCCCTTGTTCCCCAGACCTTCACTGTGAAGAGTGGCTGGACGATGGTGAGCCAGGCCCAGGTTAAAAGAGTGAAAGTGTTCTGGTCTTCCAGTCCAGCGCTGGGGGTTCAGGCTTAGTTTTTGCTCCTGAATCTCCTGCTAACTTCCTGTATTGTGTATAACTCGGGGCGGGATGGGGGGGCAGGGGAGGGTAACTTTAGTCCTCAGATCCCTTTACTATCCTCCAGCTCATTTTTGCTGTTAATGAACTTTGAAATCTGCAGATGGTAAATTCTTAAGGCCTCATCTAAAGGCCACTGAACAACTTCCATTGGGCTCTGCTTCGATGTACTCTTATTAATATTTTATTATCAAAAGTATATGTAGAAACGTAAGCACCCTTGTCTTCCATAGCCATAGTCTTCCAGAATAATCCCATTTGCTACAGCCAAACTACTAGATGAAGGAGCAAAGAGACCACACACACAAGCAGCCACTGACTTGCCATTAAGCTTTTGAATACCAAGCGCTGCTAGATACAACTGAATTATTTCATGGACTACTCATCTCCCTCCAGCAATACAAAGTAACGGGTTACTTACTCTGACACCATCCCATTAGAAACATCATAGAGCGCTGTAACTGGACGTACAAAATGTTCAGGTGTATTTTTGTGTTAAAATAAACAACAACAAACATATGAAGCCATATGCTGCAGATTAAATATTTGAGGATGAAAGGTGTTTCTTCCTGTTTTAAAGACTTTTGAAAACTTTCTATCCAACACCATGTGTAAGATATTGCACTGTTCTCTTTGTGAAACTAGGTTAGTAGCTGCTCTTCCAACAATAAATAAATTCAAACAGTGGTACCTCTCATTATGGTTCCTTTGTCGATTTTTTTACTACTGTGTTTCTGCTGTACTGAGCTGAAAAGTGCATTTTGTAGACTAACATCTAAAGCACTTTTCTCTTTCCTGCTTTATTTGTAACTCCTGTTTTATCCTGTGTTACCTTTAGACCCTTCAGCACTGTCCAACACACTGTTTAGTTTCTCAGAGAAGTAAACAGGTGTGAAGTAATGTGTGAGGACGTTCTGATTCCATTTGGTTACAAACCGTCCCAGGAAAAATGAATTAACCTTAGCACTGGTATGAAATTTTCTATGCATTGAATTTGCAAATTATTCACCCAAATATTGAATTGAGTACTCACTGTCTGAACAGATAACAGATGTTCAACATTAAAATATAGGGCTTTTTGTCATTAAAAGTCATTTTAATACTGCATTGCTTACACAGTATAACACAAGTGATGCAGAGATGTGGCATACTTAATGCAGAAAGAGCTTAAAAAAAGTCGTTGTAAGCATGACCTCATAGTGTTTTATATTTATTTCCTCTGGGTGATTCTATGTCAGATTTACTCAGATTTAAAACCAGAGCCTCTCTGCTAAATGCCAGGGTTGTAAAAAACAAAACAAAGCAAACAACAACACCCTCCCAACCCCCCCAAAACCCCAACCACCTGAAAAAGAAAATCTTATTATGTTGTTTCTGTCATTTATGTCATTGTCAGACTTCAAAATTATGTTTGCCACTGATCTCTCTAATCACATTTAATCTTCTAAATTTAGCAAGTAGTTTTGATTATAGTAATACATAAAGTACACAGTGTAAGCTTTTGCATGGTTTCAGTAGGATTGCATATGGAGTTTGATGCTATGGACAAGGATGCCAGAATCTGAGCTATTCTGATGTGTTTGATCATATTAGTCCAGTTGTCAGAAAGCAGTGACATTTTAGAAAAAACAAGTCCTGCCTCAAATCACGCTGATTGAGCTAAGCGGTGTATTCACACATTTGTCTGTTTGCTTCTGTGATCACTTTCTGTGAACCTATTCGTCCTAGAAAGCTAAGTATTATTGGATTGGGTCATAACTTGAAAAGTTCCTAAAAAAAAAAAAATCAAAACCCAAAACAAACCACCAAAAACATTCAGCATTGAGTTGCAGAAAAACATTTCTAGAAATCGGGCCCCTGCTGTAGCCCAAGGACTGTGGGCTGTGGCCATTGCACCTCTCTCAGTGTTGGCTTGTTGCCCTGGTATGGACACAGTGCCAATGGGTCCTTAAGCTGTGGTGTGGGTCACTTGCAGCAGTAATCTTCAGACTGCAGGTACCTAGATCATACTTCAGTCTGTCTGAAAAATATCAGGTTTCTACCTTTTTTTGAGAGTTAAAGGTATCATAACCACTCTCTCATGGTCCCCACTGCTTAATTCAATGCCAAGTAAAGTATGTTTGTACGTTTACAGTGCCATATATAAATGATCATTGCATTAAGCATTTATAGCAAATTTTACTCTTTAAGGTTCCCAAACCACTTTAAGAATTTAAAACTAATGTAAATGATAAAAAGGGATAGATCTGGTTGAACTACTTATAATGAATAATTAATTTGACAAATCTATTTCTTTTTTCCTATTTGCAAATTATCCAAGTGCAGACCTGAATTCTTTTGTTCATCAGTTGAAGTTACTTGATTAATAGTTTAGGCAAAGAATTTCAGTCTACGGATTGCCTGCAAGCTGTTTCACATGGCAATTATGTCATACATTATCTATTTATAATTGATCATTTTACCTGCAAGACAATGACCTGCTGTAAATGAAGTGGTTTTATTTCTCCATGTTGTTTGACCGACTTTAAGAAGTCACTTTTGAATTAACATTTATAAAGAGAACTAAAGCGTAGTTCAGACCAGGAGAACCTTGAAAAAGCTCATGAAAGCATCCTTAGCAGGACAATAAATTGTAGTCCTTCTTGACAGCTTTCCTGACACCATACTAGGAAGAACCTTCAGGACATTTCAAGGGAACAGGAGGACAGCTGACAATTTTCTGTTTTTCTAGATCAAAGATGAAGAATTTGAGTCAAGCCTAGGTGAGATTTAAGCTAGCAGGGTGTAGGCTAGTACTAATACCTTGTCAGGCATCATCTGACAGGCTGTTGATGATTTCTTACCGGAGGGATGGGAAAGTCTGATTCTGTTGACCATCTCAGTAAGAGCCATACCAGTCAATGAAAAACTGCCAGAAGGGCCGTAAACTAAGCGTGGAGTTCAGTAATAATAAAGGGAAATTGTCACAAATATGTACCTGTGTGTCTGCACCTCTCTGCGTGTGAATCACAACCAGGATACCAGACATGCAACAAAATCAAGTGATAAGGGACATATTACATTGTAAAAGAATCACTAAACTGATGTTCAAGCATCTTGGTAATAAGTGGGCAGAGGCAGTATTCATATATGAGAAGAAATGTCATGTAGTTAACATTTCTGAAACTTGGTAAGATTTCGTAGTGCTGGAATCTCACTGAAAGTGGTTAAATTTTTTATCCTCTTAAATTAGGAAGAGGGATTGGAGGTGGACTGTTGCATCAAATATAATGTCGCATGTTGAAGAGTCAAAAGTAATCAAGTAACAGGAACTCAGTACTTCTGAGTCAAAATATAACTATAGATAGGATATCCTTGTACATTACAGAGGAAAAACAACCTTGTAGACAGTGGGATGAGCTGCTCTTTCAGCATCTTTCCATCAGTGTGAGGAGAAAAAAATCTTCTACTATCATAGTAGAGTTTAAACCGGGCAATATTTGCTGACATTTTGTTTTGCCAGCATCAGGATTCCCTAAAGCTTCTGAAAATAATAGCAGATAATCTCAGAGTGTAGAAATTCATTCTTCATAAAGAAGTTCAAAACTGAACATCATTCTGATGGCCAAAGACATAAATATTGCCCACCAAAGTGACCACCAAACAGGAAGAAGAGTTAAGGACGAGTGATCACAACCCGGTTATATTTACTTTATGAATATGCATTGTATATAACACCAAGTAGGCATACTTAGATGTTTTGGAGGGCCAGTTTATCCAAGCTTGAATCAGTTAGCATAACTAAGCAGGAATGTAAATTTTAATTAGGAAGTATTAATGAATACTGGGAATTGTTCAAGGACATAAACTTGCACCCAAAAATGTACAGTACTCAAAATGTCCTGATTAAAATACACAAAAGTAGTGTAAAAACATAAAATAATGATGTATCAAGAATGGAAAAAGACAGGATAAGTTATATGTTGAGACTTATAAGTAACTGATAAAAGAAATTAACAACTCGGGTAAACATCAATGGCCAATATGTTTAAAAACAACAAGAAGGCAATTTAAAAACATTTTAGCATCAAAAAGAATCTTAGGTCAGATATAGTTCCACTGAAGATGCAGATGGTGGAAATCATAAATAATGACACAGAAAAGGCAGAAATGTTTAATAAATATTTCTGTTCTGCACTTGGAATGAAACAGGAGGATGTATCCATCCCATATGATGTTGTGGATGGAAATGAAAGTTTGCCATCTGTAACAAAGAAAGAGGTAAGGCAGCAACTGCTAAAATTGAACATATTCATATCAACAGGCTTAGATTATTTAGGCCCAAGAGTCTCAAAGGAGGTAGCTAAGAAGCTAAATTTAGCCAGCTTATCAAAATGTAGAAAATGGAGGTATCAATCCTGCCCTGTTGTCTGGTAGGCACCTAACTTCCCTACTTTGGGAGATGAGTGGAAATACCTCTCCCCACCATGCGATGCAAAACCAGTCTCACTGAACAAACATAAAACCTTTTTCATCTCCAATTATAGTGTAGAGTACTCCTTAGGCTGATACAAACACAGTGCTGTCAATGGTCTTTATTGCATATTACGATTTCTCCAAGTTACTTTCTTTAGGAATATATACCATCTTTTTAAAAAGCAAACAAACAAACAAGGGCCCCAAGCAATCTATAGCAACTTGCACTATACAGGATTAAAAAGTCACATTAAAACGGATTAAAAACTGCCCTAGTGACAGATCTTAAAGTGGAGACGTTAATGAAGAAACATCAGTGAGTTACAACACTGCTGGTGGTGCTGACCATGGATAAGGTTTGATCTAATACTATTCAATGTTTTTGCCAAACATTTAGGTAAGGGTTTGGTGAACAAAAAATTGGATAAACTTACCAAGGAGAAAGATGAGCTACTTTTATAAACTGGTTTGAATTGCCTGGTTAATGGTCAAGAACCAGCAAAATATATTTAAACAAAGCCAAAAGCCAAGTAATACATTTAGGATGAACATGTAGGGAGACTATCTCTGAAAACAGTGACTCAGAAAAGGACTTTGATGTGTCCTCAGTAATTATTACCACAACGTGAGCTCTCAATTAATCCTTAGGTGGATAAAAGGGAAGCTCAAAACCAGCAACAGGGAGTTAAGCCTCATTTCTACACCCCACACTGGAAAGACCATGTCCACTTTTTGGACATGCCATTTAGGAAGAATATGGAAATAACTAGCAGGACACAGCAGAAAGGAGGACCACTGCATTGTTCTAGACACTGGCAAATAAGCCTTAGGGTGTGATGTACCTTACGGTTCTGTGTATGTATTTATGTGAATAGATATAGAAGAGATCTGACAGATAGGCCCTTTTTCCTTTGCAGACGTATTCAACAAATTCTATCTTGCAAAAGATGTAGATTTCTATAATTAAATATTAGAACAGTTGAAGGAAGTGGTAGACTCACCGTAGGTTGACATCTTTAAAATGAGATCAGATATCTCTCTAAAGGAGGCTTATGGGAAAAATTCTTTTACCTATGCATACCAACGGTCAGACTTGATTATGACAGTGAGTTTTTCCTAGTTTGGGAGTTTATAAATCTGTGAAAAGAAAAAAATAACTGTGAAATGTTTGTGAAAATTATTTGTGGACTAAAACTGTAGCAAAAATGTTCAGTTTTTGTTTGGGCAAATCCTTAGAGGAATTTTTTGCGATGCTGTCAAAGTGTCCTGGTTTTACTGTTAAAATACAGCAGTTATGTGGAAGAATTCAGCAGCTGCGGACTCTGCAGCACTCCTGAAGTTGGAAAGGGAATGATAGATTCATCTTAAACCAAAGGGAAAAGAGAGATGACAGAACAGATATGGTTGACATATGGGTAGGGCATGGGATGATTTTAGTAAAAGTGCAATGAAGGCTTGAAATAGTAAGTCATTGGAAAGGCTTTAGCTATGTTTAGTATATCTTTCTGAGATTATACAGTGCATTGAAAGAGAAGCGACTGCTTAATTGTTTAAATGGAATAAATTTTATGGTTGAAAGGCATAAGCTTGTTTGCTAGGATGGAAGGTACTTCATGTTGATGCTTCTGTTAGCAGAAGACTCATAAAAGCTTATACAAATTACAGTATCTGATGTTACTGGAGAGTAACAGCACTGCCCACAGAATATTTGAAATGTGTGTAGATGCAGCCAGTGTTCGGATGTTACCAAGAACAAATGTACAAAACCTGTGACAATGGACAGATTTCAGAAGTGTCTACCTCCTGTCTAAGTGAGAGCAGGTTTTCAACAGTGCTTGTGAACTAAAAACCACTAAGCCTACCTGAACATTACTGGAGTCACACAAACGAAAAACTGATGTTAGAGGGGAGCCATTCCTAGCATATAGTTTTGTGTTTAACAGAGGATCACGTTTTCAGCTTCATCAAGGAGTCAGACCAGCTTTAAGACCAGCTTTCATGGTCTCCATATTCTTCTGCAGAAAAACACAAGCACAGCCAGGTTAGCAGCTGTGAGGAAAATGGCAGCAATAGGCCCAAGTTCATAAATGTTCATAAAATTGAAAACAATGTAGCTGACAGTGTCATACTAATCACAGTTTCTAGTTGTCTTGAATTGCAGACACAACTTGTTCCCCTCTTGGAAAGATTACACAGCTGCACCAGCAGCAGTAGAGCTTAAAGCATACAGTTACAAGTGATGGGACTTGCTCACACTTCAAGTGAGTTCAAAATATTTCACCAACATTGTTTACTTTGTGGCCATCAGAAAATCACATTATTCTCTTGTGCTTCAGAATATAGATGCCAGTACAGTTATGGTAGGGTCTCCCAGACTTTTATCTCAGATCCACTGCAGGTGGGTAGGGAAAGTTACCCCTCAAAAAGATGTTTATAGGATTGTTTTGCTGAGTCTGGATGCAAGTTAGCTGGCAAAATGAAGTTAGACTCTTAAACAGTGCTTTTAAATCTTTTAGGAAGGAAATTCCAGCTCTGGAAAGCTGGCTGCCTCTTTAAAAGAAATTTTTGGGGGAATTCTGAAGAGCACCTACTTTCTTGCTGACCAAAATGGAGCCAAGTTAAAAAGTCCAGCATGCAGCTGAACATAATGAAGAGTGTGTAGGAGCCAGTGTATGACACTGGTTATGCAGCAGCAATTGGTGTTCTAGAATAATATCTTGTCTGAGTCATAACAGCATAATCATTGCCTAGGTGTGGAGATTTACAGTAACAATTTGGCTCTTCAAATGATTCACTGTGTGGCCCTCAGCAAACTACTTAATTTTGCCTTTCAATTTCCTTGGCTATGAAATGGAAATAATTATATTTCTGGAGCTCTATAAACACTTTGGGATCTATAGCTGGAAAGTACATAAGCAACAATACCAGATTTTTTTTTCCTCTAGTTAAGACACATACAAGGCCAGCTGCACCTAGTTTTCATTCTGCAGGTGGTTTACCTGAAGCTGGTAGAGTACAAAATTGCTGTAGAACAAATTTATAGTAAGACTAACTTCTTTATCATCTCTATTCTTTTGTTTGTTAGGGATTTTTCCTTTTTTCTTTTTCTTTTTTTGATTCATTTTTAAAAGGCTATTATCAAGTCTCTCTACTTTTCAATAGAAGTAAATATACCAGTGCTGATGCCAGACATGTCTATCAGACTTGTAGTGGCCGCTGCTGTGCAAGGTGTGTTTGGAAGAGGAGCAAGCAGGAAATCTTACTATTGGCATTGACAGCAGCCACAAATTTAGCTATAATTTGGGTATATACAAGGACTAGATCTTCCACCATTGTAAAGCAGCCATTTCTGGGGTAAAACATTAACAGCAAATAGTGATTTTGAATTTAATCATTAAAAATCATTTTGGGACAGAATACCAAGATGCTAATAAATTTATGGAGGCAGTAAGTTAATTTTCTGAGTTATAATTTAGCTGAGACCTTAATGATAATACCTATATTTATTCCAATGTACTTCCATTATTCAAAACACATACTATACTATGTATATTATCACTATACGTTAGCAGTTTCCAATAGCTAAGGGTTGTCCTTTACATCCCACCCCTTCTTGGCACTTCGCCCTCTCCCAGGCAGAGGCTCGTGCATGATGCTCATGCTTTCACACTAGAAACATTGCTGTGCAAGGACATTTGCTGCACAACTCTGACTACCCCTCTGTAGTTGTCACCTGCATCTCTCCCAGCCAAAGGTCTAAAATCCAGTGCTAGTGAGAAAAGAAAGATTATGTGTTAATCAAAGTCTAATGCTTTTATATTCACAGTTTTCCTCTCCCCTGTTGGGTGTATGTTACTATTTGCTAGAATGTCTGTATTTTGTCTGAAGATGACCCGTTATCGAATAGGATATTTCTGGTTCTGGAAAACTAGTGACAGTGTCGTTGATTTGCTGTGGCTTTTCAAACTCTTTAAGACATCTGTATTCAGAAAAAAAATCTTTTCCTTCCCCAGAAAGGAGAAGAAAATTGAATACGTTGTGATTTAATGTGATTTTGATGATACATGTAATGTTTCTCTGGGTGATTTTGCAACTCATTCAGGTTTATACATAAAGGGTTCAAAAGCAAAGTTGTACCTGCCAGATTTACTGATAAACTGATTTTTTCTTCTCTTTGTGGTGTAACTGTCACAGGATGACACAGACAGGTAAAAGGAAAGAACTGCCTGGATAAAAGTAAGACTATCCCTTTTAAAAGCTGGAAGTACTAAAAGGAAAGTGTCTGGAGACTACAGTTTGTTTTGGTCTGGGGAATCAATTTGTTTCCTATTACCTTCTGGTAACTTGTTCTGTTTCTTAAGTTGAGCCATGAGCTCGGGGTTAACAGGCAGGGATACAGGCTCTGTTCTAGGCTGGAAAGTTTCCAGTAACAACTGCAGAATATCGCTGTCTTATCCTAGTGCTTTCATACTGATGACAAAAGATACCAGCTTGCGTCAAAATTTTATCTTAGTTAAATTGAGACATCTCTGCTGATACAAATTTTGCTGCAACTTAAACTGAGTAGAAATTCAAAGTATTTCTTGATCTACACCTTACTGAACTCCTTTCTTGTCCTTTTGCTACAAGCCTAAACAGTACCAGTTCTGCACTTCCTAGGAATGAATCCATGTTTCATCTTGAATCTGAAACACTGGAGAATTAGCGTTCATTTCATTTGTTCAGGTCAGTGTTTATAGGGCCTAGCAGTTAATGACAGCTGGGTCCTGAGCATTTAAACCTTCATTGCACTGCAGGAGTTAGGTGCATAGCAAAAATTATTCTTCCAATTTTATGGCACTAAAAAACCCAAGAAACAGAAAGCTAGCCTCCTGTTTATAACTAGATCTCTTGGCTTCCAGTATCATTTTACTTGCAAGTCTACAGAAAGGGAAAGATCCTAACTAATAATTCAGTCATTCCTCTGATTTAGTTTCCCCAGCAGCCCAACATGCTGAACTAAACAAGGGTCCTGTGCTGCCAAGCTCTAGTTAAAATCCATATGTTCGACAAAATACCATCACTTATGTCATGCAGGTTCTGAATCATTAGGTATGATGTTCACATTATTACTCACTAAACAGTTTCTTATCTCGTTCAGGCCAATGCATATCAAAATTCATGAATTCTGATGGTTACAAAGAGCTTTTAATGATACCTTCAGAAGATGAAATATATAGGTTTCAAAAAAGTATGCGAAAATATGGATATTAGGCATAATAGTTAGAGGTAGGAGGAGCACACAAGATCAACAAGCCAGACAAGTTCAGAAACCTTTAGTGATTGTGTAGCAATCTGTAATGAAAATTCAAGTACCTTCTCTTTAATGATCCATTTATCTCTTCAACATTATTTTCTATCATTCTAACTGGCATGGCTCCTGTTTTCTGAGTGTTTATTGCAAATTTGTTTTGTCAAACAAGCCTTTAATACCAGACAGATCAGGCTGCTTCCTCAAGATTTTCTCTGAACAAATTCTCTTTTCTAAGGAAAACTCAGATGAATTATTTTATGTCTGAAGTAGTAATACTGATATGATTCTTGCAGTGAAGAAGGAGGAGAATTTTAAATCTCTAACATGTGGTGAATTGTTTCCATATCAGGAGGTTAGCTGTATGGAGTCATCACTTTTAACCTATACTATGTTTTACATAGATCAGGGTGCAATTCACCCAGGGAGGACAAGATATCTAAAAGGGTTGTTTTTTCTCCAATGTAAACTGCTAGTGCATATATCCTCTCGGTACGTAATGTGAGACTGGTTCTACCACAGCACAGAGTACCCCATAACATGGCAGCAATATCCAGTTCTGTTGGTTATTGCCTCTTCATGAAGTGACTTGGCTGTTTGGATTTTTGCTTTGGCTTTGCATGTGGGAGGGAATCACTGTGCAATTGCAGCTCCCTTCTGAAACACCAGGCTGCCTTACTCTTTATTTAAAGAACTACAGTCAATTTGAAAACTCCTTATCTTCAATAAATGTTAATAGCAAAAATAACACATCCTAATCAAACTCAGAGTATTGGAAAAAAAAAGAAAAGTCTAACAAACCCCATCCTGAAACTTGTTCCTTCAGTAGAATCTTTTAAGTCTAGCTGTCTCAGTTATTTGAATCAATATTTATTTAAATTTACAGACATATTTCTGTATATGACATCTTAGTACAAATCAGCAAAAATTGCCCTACAACTTGCAGTACTGATCTCATGCACTTTAACTTGTGCACAAAGGGAACCCTGTGAGTAGGCAAGCTGGGGTCTAAATTCAGAGCATGCAGGCACTCCACAATATCTTCCCTTGCAAACAGTCTTCCTGTGGGTACTTTATTCCATTTTGAAAGTGGTGCATCACTGCAGAATGAGAAAGCTGTTGCAGAATAGCTAATAACCCTGTAAATTCACACTCTGTAGTGCAAAAACTTTCCTGAACCATTAGTAAGTCATTCTTATTGATTTCAGAATCCCATTAACCTTAAAGGTATTCCTCACACATGGTAGAATCACTCAGGAAAGCAAGAACAAACCCTAAATTTGAGGCTTTGGGCCCTAAAAAGCATTCCCTTAACTCTATCCCTCCTCCTAAGCTTGCAAATTCTGAGTATTTCTATTCCTCTTACTGTTTCTTATGGCTTACTCTGTAGGTTATTGCCACAATTGCTACCAGTGGCTATCCAGCAGCTTCAAGTATCCAAGAGAGACCTGGGGAGCAGAGCAAAGAGAGTAAGCTGATGACAGCAAGCTGGAAAAGCAGCAGCTCTAAACTTTGTGATAGTGATATATGGTAGAATATGGGAACATTGGTGAAGCAATAGGATTTCCCTGTCTTTCAGCCTCAGATCCATTGTCCACATTAAAAATAAATGGGAATTCTGGGGGGAAAAAGTAATATTTTATATTGTATATATTGTATATACTTTTAGTAAGGCCTTGGTTCTTCAAACTGGAATTACGAGCATCCCATACGTTATGGGATACCTGATAACTGCTATTGAAGTCTAGATTAAGAAAGTCCTCTCTAGAGTGATTTAGATGAATTTGGGGAGTCAGTGTTGGGAAAAATTATTTTCTCTATTATATTCAACCTGGACCTGTGGTAAGATTTCAGCTTCCTAAGGATATACATTGGGTGTAAATGCAAACCCCCCCTGCTTCAGGCTTTAAAAAAAAAATACCACAATCAGAGAAGTCTTAAAGCAGAACTGATGTTGACTGTAAGAGTAATTTTGACAGGTTTTAAGCTACACTACTGTTGACTTTGATGAAGAGATACCTGAATAAAGACTGTAGCATTACTTGGGGAGAAAGTAATCTCAAATTACCTCAGATTATAGCTTTAACAATAATAAAGCAATACTAATAAGGACAAACATTTCTTTTGTGAGTGTATATTTATCCCCATAATGAGAATATAACTTTATGTCCTTCAAACCGATAATACCCTTTTTTCAATTATTTGCAAATTCCCAACATTATGTTTTTATGCACTGTGCTATAATCCTTACACATTAGCTTCTTTTTCTTTCTCTCACTCAACAAATTGAATAAAAAAATAGTGAGGACAAACATATATAGAGTTACCTATACCTTTTCCCAGCAAGACGACAAATAGAATTTTATCACATTTCTCTGTTCAGGGAATAAGCAATACCCTTGTAAATAGGGAGCCTAATATTGCAGATGAATTAACTGCTTTTTTAAAGATTATTCTTAACAAATTCTGTAGTTCATATATCAGTAGTGGCATATAAGGGAGGCATAAACCATGATCCAGCACTGGACCTGGCTCTGTAAGTAGACACACTGAAGTCACTCGTCATTATTTCTGTTTGCAGATGCTTTTCACTGCATCGAATCTCTCCCTTATTGTCTCTGAAGAAGCTTATGAATCATTTTTACAATTAATAGACTGAAGTCAGAAAATATGGAAAAATGTAAGATAGTGCTCACTGTTTTAGCACAAGTTCAAATGACCTAATTTATTACTTTGATGTGATGTTTATCTTATGACTCAAGTATTTTACAGATTAATCCAAAAGATGTGATTAAAACAGAAAATAGCTGCAACATTTGATTAAGGTAAATCAGACTCAGCAAGTGTGTCTTATAACCAGAGTCCTTTTAGGTATTGCACTAAACATTTTTTGTAACCCTCTCATCTTATTACATCACTGCAGTGCCCATGTAAAACAGATCCCCCAAACACTTGCTTAACTTTAAGCATTTAGACTCGTGCTTTAAGTTAACTGCATGTTTATGTCTCTTGACGACTTGCCTGTTTCTAATGCAGGATTTAACAGTCCTTGTACTGCTGACATTTTGGTAGTTATTCTGTAGACTGAATTTGAAGGTTTTTTTAATTGGGTAAAATAGAGAACTATTTTACTGTTTGCAATTTATCGGAGGTATGTTAAGCTCCATTGAGGCTTCAGGGATCAAAAAATCAAGCAAAGACAGAAAGGATAGAAAAGTGAATCAGCTGGGTTATATTAGTAAATAATTTAGAGTGCTTAAAATAACAATGTTCACACATTTTTAATTTAAAGCCTGCTAAATCCTTTTAAAATTCATTTGTATTTGCAATTACTTAAACTGTGAGCTGTGCACTGGAGGGAGTGAAACTATAGATTTTAAGTACGTAGCTGGAGGTAATATATAAATTCAATTGATCAGTCTGGCAGAGAATTGATGCCACAATTTGTACCCAGTGGCACTTTCTCTTTCTTACCCGACTGGCTTAGAACATTATCAGAAAGTCAATATGATACGCCAATATAGTGATATACTTGCAGTCATAAGTCCCTTGTTTAGATTAAACCCTAGGTGCTCACGATGTGGATTGTAATGGACAGACAGCCTGACTCCATCCCACTATGAGCTGTTCTGAAAGCACTCGACTTGACTTAACTCCAAGGTTTCATATGGTTATCAATGGCCCCAGCAGCCAGCCAAACCAGTAACAGAGGATGTCTGTCTCTGCAAGGCAATGTAGTGGGCAGGTATAGTGCATAGGCAATGCTCCAGTCTGGCTGCAGTCCCCTCTCTATCAGCTGCCTGTCTCTAACAGGCTTTGCACTCATCGCGATCAGGTTTCCTTTATAACTCTTCTTTAGTCTCATGTTTTGGTTCTCTCTCATCCTTGTAATTTATTAATGATTTCACCTCCTCTGCATTATCCTCTGAAATCCCTCCATTCTATAAAAGGCATCTTTATGAAGCCTGATGAGGAATGACTTCCAAAGTCTGCCTTTTGAGAATGTGCCTTTCTGTATGTACAGTAAATATAGGCTTGTATTTGTGGCTGCACTGAGAACTGGATCAGGCCGCTAGCTGCTAATTTAATACAAAACACTTATTTAAGTAAAAACCCATTATGTCTGGTGTGACATATAAAACTAGAAGGTCATCCACAAATCTGCCCTGAATATATTTTCCTCCCAGGGATTTCAGTTGTATATAGTATGTACAGTAACATCTGACACATCACCACACATGTTAATTTTTTCCTGCAGCAATGACTCTTACCTCTCCACCTACATAACATGTGATGTTTAGAATCAGAGAAATAGTGAGGAGAGCTGTTGGGTCAACAGTTGTTTAACCCTCTCTGTGATAATGCAGAATTATTCTAGCCAATATACCACAAGTACTTTGTTTTGTGCAGCTTTAAGTGACACCACTGATGAGCTCTTCCACCACTTTCCCCTCCTGACACTCTACTAGACTTCATTGTTAGGAATCATCTCCTGGTCCTTGGACTAAATTCTCCTGTGCTCTGGTTTATACCTAATATATTCCTGATAATTTGCTCTCTCCAAAACAGCTCCCACCTTTAGCTTTCTTTTTGAATACTTCTCTGTAATCCCTATTGTTTTTATTGTAGAGTAATCTTTAGGAATGGACCGCTTTCAGAGGCATGGGACTGCTATTTTTCCCTTGATGCAGGGCTGGTGACAAAGGCTAGGAAATTACTCTCAAGTTACAATTAGTGTATAGGTGTGAAACATTTTATACACTGTGTCACCAATGAAAGGGAATTGTGTATTTTCTTTGAAGAGAGGTAATTCTGAAACCACACAGTATGTCTAAGTCTTACAGTATGCAGTATTATGTTCTCTATTTCTGCTTGTTTGATTCCATGTAATATCTGGAAAATGAAAATCTCATAGTTATTTCGTGACCCATTAAAGTCAATTGTAGGCAAGTCCACATGGGTAAAGATCTCCTGCGAACACTCATACATGCACCTGCCTTTATGTTCATAAGTAGTTACGTTGTTTTCATGGATAAAGGAAAGCTGACATGTAAGTGTCTAAAGGACAGGGTTTTAGACCCAGTTACGGGGCTAGGCAGTCAAATGTTTGTGTAGCACAGAAGATGCACATAAATTTCCTGTGCCCTGCATATGTCCATGTCATTGATTTAAGTAGAGTGTGGGACTTCTAACCTTCAGGAACAAGGCAAGCTGTACTTGTTCTGATGCTGTTTCATACCGATCTATTCAACCATCAGTGACAAAATCCTCTAACTGTAGATTTGATTCTACTCATGACAACAAACCCTTTTTGTTAGGCTGAGATCAGGGTAGAAACAGCCTCTTAATCCATTTGGCTTTTCTATTTTAGTACATTGATTGCTTATCAGGAAATAAATAAATGTGAAGGTAAAGGACTTGTGCACATCAGGGCAAAAAGCAATAGCCATTAAGCCTGTAACATACTGTATATGCCCTTTTAGCAATAAGGACACCACTTGAAATTGTCAGTGTGACAGATTTACTCTTAATAGCTTAAGCAAATTTCACAGTTTATCCAGGTCATTTTGAAGTAAGAAACATTAATGTGTTTGGAATAAAAATTAAAGATTATAAACTTCACGCACATCTGCAGAGAGTCAGCCATATGTTTCATGTGTTTATTTAAAATATTAGGAGGTGCTTGTTGGGACAGAATATGTTTCCTCTGTGTGTATAATATAAATAACCTAAAGGCATTTGAATACATTTTGACATTTAAGCATATGTTTAAATCAGTTTTAATGTATTGATTCAGTCCTGTTCTACCACTGCACACCCAAGACTAGAGAGCACAAAACTTTCCGTGTATAACTGCTTGTACAATGCACAGTGCTTTATGTAGGTTCTTATTGTATCAAGTCATGGAGTAAAACATGGAAGAAAGGAGAGAGAAGGAAGAGAAAAGAGGACAGAGGTGTGTGTACCTGCACTGTACAGTGAAGAAGTAGTCATCTTCCCTCATGAAACTGGGCTGTTCTTGCCTCTGCTGCTTTTGTTTCCTTGTGGGGTTGGAAGGGCAGCCACCATTTTGGAGCAATGTGCTGTGCTTCCGGCAGCAGCAGGCTCATAAGCAGGCATAATTTACCTAGAGCATATCACTGGATTAAATCATAGAATCATGGAATCATAGAATCGTTTAGGTTGGAAAAGACCTTTAAGATCATCAAGTCCAACCATTAACCTAGCACTGCCAAGTCCACCACTAAACCATGTCCCTAAACACCACAAGTCTTTTAAATACCTCCAGGGATGGTGACTCAACCACTTCCTTGGGCATCCTCTTCCAATGCTTGACAACACTTTTGGTGAATAATTTTTTCCTAATAATCTAAATGTCCCCTGGCGCAACTTGAAGCCATTTCCTCATGTCCTATTGCTTGTTACTTGGGAAAAGAGACCAACACCCACCTCGCTACAATCTCCTTTCAGGCAGTTGTAGAGAGCAATAAGGTCTCCCTTCAGCCTCCAGGCTAAACAACCCCAGTTCCCTCAGCCGCTCCTCAAAAGACTTGTGCTCTAGACCCTTCACCAGCTTTGTTGCCCTTCTTTGGACACGCTCCAGCACCTCAATGTCTTTCTTCTAGTGAGGGGCCCAAAACTGAACACAGTGTTTGAGGTGTGGCCTCACCAGTGCTGAGTACAGGGGCACGATCACTTCCCTGGTCCTGCTGGCCACGCTATTTCTGATACAAGCCAGGATGCTATTGGCCTTCTTGGCCACCTGGGCACATGTACAAGTTTTGCTTTGGACATTCATTTTTTATTTCAAGTGGCTGTTGCAGTGGTCTTGGAGTTTTGCTCTAACTGGTTTGGATCAAAGGTGATCACTCTTTAAGCAGTACAATAATGTTATGCAAACTTGTTTAGTGAAAATCAGCACCAGTTGTTGCTACAGGCAGGGTGCCAATAGCTTAGTTTGCTACTGATGTCATCATTGTTGCTACAATGATTGCAGTGGGACATTTTAGAGATACAAAGGTGAAAAAAAAAAAGGCTTTAGGTCTGTTCTACTGGCTGCTGAGCCTCTGAACCTAATTCTGGAAAATAATTCAGCATGTGCTTAAATAGAGAGGATGGTTCACCTACTGATAGCTAAGTTTTGAGGGATTGCTCAGTTTGCTGAGTAAAAGCTTTACAGTTAAGCACACACCCAATCGCTCTGCTGGACTGGGCCAGAACACTTAGCATTCTGTAGGACTGAGCCCTGAGTGTCTAATTACCATAAAAAATATACGGTGGGGAATGATTATGCACTGGTAGGGGGGATGGTAGAGTAACCCTAATAAATCTTTTTGATCTTTAATTTCTCTACTAAAGTATAAATCAGTTCTGTATTTTTCTAAAGCCTGGGTTGGTAACAGATATTAATGTAGCTGAGGCTAAAATTAAGATGGTGTGTCTGAATATTATTGGAAGGAGTTGACTGTATCACTGAAGGTGGAGTGTGGGTAGACTATGACAGTATGTTGAAACAGCACAACCTGTGAAACAGGATGCATACCACAGCATGCACTTCCAGTGAAGGGACAGTCTTCCTCTAGCCCCCTTGTAAATCTATCCAAGAGAGTATGCTGATGAAAACTAGGAGATACTTTTTTTTCTGGAGGAGAATGAGTCTGAAAGTTTACCTGCTAAGACATGGACTGAGATTACTCTCGTTGCTCATCTCAACTTTATTATTAACAGCTCTTGATGGCTGTAGATCCAGATTTCCAGTTAGCACGAATTTGTCTAGCAGTGTACTTTTTTATGTGGGTTAGACTTAAGAAATTAATGTAGGCGACCTTAATTCTCTGTTAACATTTTTGTGCGTATTGGAATATATTTATATGGGTATATATTTATATGCAGACATACACTCACAGACATACAAAAAAATATAGCAAAGATGCATTAATTTTACATTGATTCAAAATATTTACAGTTTCAGTTAAGATGATCATGCTAAAGTGACAGAAAATAGTAAGTATTAACATTGCACTGTAAGTAGTGACATGTGCTGTAGATCCTCACAGAAAAAAACAATTGCCTGTGGCATCCACACAGTATATTTAAATTGGTAATCTCAAAAGAGAGGATGTTTAGATTTTCAAGCTTGTTTTTGGAAACTCTTATCTTAGCTGAGAGTTGTAAGTTTAGGGGGAGTTGATAATTTAGAGTCTGTTTTGTTTTTTCTTCTTGAGAGCTAAGAGGCTGATGTCAAAACTTCTTGGATAGGACCAGTTTTCACTATCTTTTTGATATATTACTATTTAACTACAAGGTTGAAATCTCAGAATAATCTCATGCCTGGGAGAGTCTCAAAAGGTGAAGATACATTTCACCTGCATAGACCCATTTTGTCATTATATACTCCTTTCATGACCTTTGCTTTTTTTTCATTTGCTTCTAGTTTTTTATATTCATGACGATTAAGCACCTCTTGCCACACCCATGAAAGCTGCCGTTCAACAGATAAGTAAGATGATGTGTCAGTAATGCTTATTCTCTGCAAGTCTGAATGGGTGAAAAGAATTTCATACGCCTTTGTTTGAGTCTTCTCTGGGTAAGTTCGTAACAAGTGGGTTCCTACTGTTCTGCTTGGCCCTGAGTTAGTGGAACAGTTCAGCACACTGTAAAATCAGAGGTTTGTGGTCCTCACAGCCTACAGGAAGGATGGATAATGATGTCTCTCTAAATCTGAGCACAGGGTATGCAGAGAAAATAAATGAGTAAAATATTTGTAGTTGTCTGGGAATGTGAGAAGTTTGTTAAATGTTGTACATGTGTGTTACATTGTGGTTTGATTTTTTTTCCTATTGGTCTCTTCTCTGTTCTGGTAACATCAAGTCCTAAAATACTTCAGGGCTGGAAGAGCAGCTGTAGACATCTCACAGCATTGTTTAACAATGTCTTTTGTATAGAGTAGAGGCCTTTTAATACTTTACTTAAGTAGTTGTTGCTCAGTCAAGGAGTCTCATTGATTATTCACTTGGGTAACAGCTGAAAGAGAACTGAGGATCCAGTCCTGTGATGTGCTGAGAAATTCCTCAAAGGAATTAAGTTGCTTAGGGTAACTGAGATCACTCTGTGCCACATGGGTTCAGTTCTTTAATTGCTAAAGTCACCCACCTAAAGAAGGTAACACATACAGAAGGCAGAGTTAGAGCTGATGGAGAACACCAAGCCTACCATGCTTAGTGTTATTTACAAGCGTGTTTGACATTTCTTAGTTTCTTAAATTATATTTAGGTTGTTAATAAGGATAAAAATCTCAGACTTTTTTCTTTGCTTTAAGGATGCCAGAATAATTATTCAAAGGAACACAACAGGTCAAGTGTTAACAATATGTGCTTTAAATAAAAAAAAAAGAGAGGAGGAAAGAAAAGCACCACACACAAGAACCAACCATCTGTTCCAAAAAGCTCTTACAGTAGCATCAGTCTTGGTAAGGATTTAAAAAATACAGTAGAATTTCTGTGTGGAGATTTATTATAAGAATTAACAGATTTACCTCAATTAAATGATCCAGAGTAACTTCTGTACATCGTATATTTACAATGAAATGATCATAGCCAGAAAGTGCAAAATGAACAGAACTTCTTGTATGGCTGGTTTTGTGTGAAAATAACATTACTTAAGACAAACAGCAGTTTTCAAAAGCAGTGTCTTCAAAATGTGATGTAAAGTGACTCAATTCCTTTGGTGTAGAGCCTATGAAATATTAAGAGAACTTGGATTTTCCTCCCATTGCTGAATGAACAAAGTACAACGAGTGTGGGCATAAAAGTCATTAAAGGCCAAAAAAGTCAGAATTAATTTTTTGGTTGGAAAAATCCTCAGCAATTCTATTGTCCATAGCTGGGGTTGCAAGGCTACAGCTAGTTCTTTTACTCAAGGCTTAACTTTTTTGTGTGTTAACTGTAAAGTAAAACAACCCTAGGCTAGGCTCTCAGTGGCAAAGAACTTAAATTTCCCGTAGAACTCTATAGTATTAGCTGGTTGGTTCAGGTCTTGAGGAAGAAAGTAAGTAGTGAACATTATTTTTTCTGGTGATCCTGATGGTGTGAAGAGGTTTTTAAGGAGGAGGAGGTGAGGTGAAAAAAAGCTAGAATACAGACCACTCTGAAGGAAGCACTGGGTGAATTAAGTACGTATTACTTATCTTTTGAAGGTACATTCTATGATACAGTCATTGCATTTCAAGTTACATCTTAAATGTGAATCAGAAAATATTATGGAACAAAGTCCTGGGAAACAATGCATTCATTCATATAATCTGTGTGCCCAGGGAAGGGCCACAGATTCAGAGGTCTGGAGAGCATAAATCTGGTGCTCAGATCAGCATGATCTAGTGTTATGGCCTATATCATAGGGTGTTATTGTGGCCTCGTGCTCCCACTCATACAGCATTTGGCTTGTAGATTTTTGCTGTGTGCACTTCTACTGAGTAGTCACACCACATCCATCGCTCGACCTGCTTACTCCCTGCTCCTCTGTTCTTTGTGAGGGTCTTCTGCTGAACTCTCTTGTGTTTTTAGTGCTCATTGGAGGTTTACAAGACTGGATATTAATCAGTCCTCCCAGCATGAAGCCCCTCAGTATATTATTACAGCAATGAAAATATCACCACTTGCATAAGTGTTTGATCTTAGTCAACCTATCTGGTAGGTTTTGGTATGGAGTTGGGGTTAATCCCAGATAGAACATTTACAGATTGAGAGGAATTCAGATCAGCCACTGTATAGGCAGTTCAGGTTTATTTGTAGGTAAAAGTATGATTGGGCTTGACTCTCCTGTCTGGATTGATCCTGAAACGTGCTGATCTTTTGCTCTTTTAATGGAGCCAGAAAAAAAAATCAGTGCGGATCTTTGTGCGAGAGAGGCACTGTGTTGCCTCTTTTATTCAGCACAATGCATTGAACATGTGTGCAGTTCTCCATATTTAATGGCTCTTTTATTAAACAGAGTTGCTTTAAGCAAAGGAATAAAATGAACTGTGTGCAAGTTGTTTCCTTGGCTTCCAGTATCCCCTCTCAATCCAAATATGCTGTTCCCCTACTGCCTGCAAATCAAACTGCACGTATAAAAAGGGAATGAAAAGGTTTATCTGCTTCCATTAGCAAATACTATATCTAACAAAGAGATTCATGTAATGAATAAATAAACACGTAGGAGGCACACAGATGTTTTGCCTAAGTATTTTTTTTTTATATAATTTCTGAAAAACACAGTTGAGTCTTCTTAATTGGCACAGGGACCCCAGCAGAGAGAGGAACATGACAATTAAGCAATCAGTCCAGTGACCAGAGGTGCCATGGAGTATCTAATGCAGCTTTTGTGTTGGTAGACAGCATGTGCCAAATCCACAGCTCATGTAAATTGGCATAGATTTGTTGAACCTTGATGTTCTGGCCCTTCATTTGGGCATTTGTGTACTGGAAACACTTTAACTTCCTCTGCCAATGTCAAACCTTTGTAAGAAGAAGTAAAGAATAGTGGAAAAGATCCAGGATTTGCATGCTAGGTCCCTTATGCCCGCTTTAGTGCCTTTGCAGGCACTAAAGTAGCTTTCTGGATACTGTCTAAAATCTAGGCGTGGAAGGAAGATGTTCTAGGTATAATACCTAGCTCTGTCATTGCCTTCAAGAAGTAAGTTTATGTCTTGGTAGCAGATACTACTACATTCCAACCTGTAAAAGTAGAATTATGGTATCATACCATTGTGCTGAGGTTGTCCATGCCTATAAAAAAAGGGTCAGTGCACTGAGACAGAAGATGTTAGAGAAGCTAAAAAGTCTATAATTTTTTATTAGGAATCAGACTCTGCCATTTATGACTTTCGGATTCACTTGTGTGTGGTCATAATCTTTCATCTGACTAGTGTGACTCCTGTAAGAGGTTAATTCATAAGGGTTAATTCTGAGAAGTTGCTATGAAAATGTGTCCTCAGGGAGGGACTGGCCAATTAGAACTTGCTCTTATGGTACAATATTTGCAACTTCATAACCTTTACTAAGCCTTTAATATGGCTTGAGGAAAAAAATGAGTGTGGTTGGTTCTCAGGGAAGATCCTAAAGTACATAAATATGAACAGAATTTTAAAACATTACTTGAACTTAGGTTCTCAAATCCATATTCAGGCACTTAAGGAAGTGGAAAGATTTTCAGAAGTGCTGAGAATTGAAATTTGAATCCAGTCTGAGCTGGTGGGTAACTCGCCATTTCTGGAACCCAGTTTACTTATCACATATCTAAATATGGATTTAAACTATATTTTCAAGCATTTATCTTGACCTAACTTTCCAGACCATGGAAAATCATGATGTTAAAGACTTATTTTTCCTACCACTTCTTAATGAGTGTTATTGCAACCAAAGCTGTTTAATTCCCAACTACCTACATCTGCTATGTCTGAAGGTGCCGATGACTTAAGTGGATGGGTCTGGACTACATACCAACTGCATCTAAGGGTATTTGCAAGGAAAGGAAATTCTTTTTTTCTCATGTAACAGCTTTCCTGTAATATATGAAGCTGATGCCTAAGGGTCCTCAGCACTGGCCAATCAGCATGAGAGAAGGATGCAAAGATGCATCCTAAACCTCACTGATTTTAATTGGAAAGAGATGGCTATGTCAGTTGCCATCATTTGAAGATGCTACCTTGAATGCTTTGTGACCTCTTCACGTTCTGAGAACATTGTATGGTTGGATGGTGTTCTCATCGTGTAGAAGTGCATCATCTTCTATGCTATGTATTTTAAAGAATATGTTAAACTACTTTGTGTCTTTATTTTTTCTTCTTACTATTTTTTTGTTCCTTTTTAGTTTTCTTGGACTTATCCCATTGCTCCCTTCCCTCTGCCCCAAGTGTCGGTGGCTTCTAATTTAAAGCTGACCTTTGCAGGTGTCTGTGGCTTTTAAGAGTGCTTTACCCTTTGTTGAAGTGGGTTTTAACTTTACTTTATATTTTAAAAAAAGATCAGTTGGGAGATTCTAATGCTCCCAATTCAGCTTTTTTACTAACAGTGCAAGTTAAAAGTCAGCATGGCTGAGAATAAGGGATAGAGAGGGAGAACATGAGCAAAGGAAAGCGCATATTGATGCATCGGAGTAGTGCATAGGAGCCATTATCATTGACGTTGTGTCATTGTTTCTGTATTGAGTGGAGTTCTCTGGGCAAGGATTGAATATATTTACTGCTAAATCATATCCAAAAATCTCTTGAAGATGTTGTAAGAGAGCACTGAATCCCCATGACCTGTATTAAATTTAGAAACCCTGCTGTTGTCTGGAATTTTCATCTTCAGATATATATTGAAATTACTATAATTTTTATTGAAAAAATATTTATCTATAAAGCTCGCTTGTGTCTCTGATAATATCTACTATTCTTCTGTCTTTACCAATCAGATCCAGAACCAACCTGAAGAATTTTTTTTATTTCACTTGAAAAAATTGGGGGAGGAACATGGGAGCAGTGGTGGTGAGGAGGAGGAGAGGAGTCTGGGATTGTCTATTGAAGTGAAAATTCAATTTTTATGTAAAGTAACACTTTACATATTTCTTCAGAGCAAGTTTCTTAAATAAGTCTTACTCCAAAAGTTTAGGTTTGTCAAAACCCATGTCTCCCATTCCCTACAAGTGTATTTGTTTTGAGATTTATTAGGAAGTGGCTGTGCATCTGGTGGTTTCACACATACAAACTATTTTCTTCAGAGAAAAGTCTTCTGAAGGACACAAGACCTGTAAAACCTCATGGGGTCTCATACCGACTTAGATTTTATGACAACACCATGTTGAATTTTCACAAAGGTTCTAATCCCACTACCTAACATCAAAAGGAACCTGATTCATAAAACATTGCTTCTATCATTTTTTCTTCTAGAATCTTGCTATAGATCTTTTGGAAATGGAGGTAGATATTGTGTGTTGAATTAATTCGTATATAAAAAAAAAGAAATCCAGCCCTGAAGGGTTAGTCAGTATTGGCGTGAGGAAGCATCTTGGCAATTGGACAAATTTAATTTTTCAAAAATCAAAAAAGAAGGATAAAGAACAAAAAAATGCCCATAAAGTACATGAAACAGATTAATTTCTGTAGCTGAAACAATAATATATCAACACTGTCAAAAAATCATAATTGTCTCAACACTGTAACATTATTTATTTAATATTGAGATGCTATTATTGCACTCTAGTTAAAAAAAACCACTCTTACCTTAAAAATGCATGAAAATAATATTAAAAATTAACACTAAAACTATACAATGTGGCAGTAGGAGGCTCAGCAAATAGATAATGGAATAAGGACACTTTCAAACCAGGTCAGAAACTACTACATATATTTTTTTGATGGCATATGAGAAATGAGACATTAAATATGCCCATTTGCTAGGAAAAAAATAGCCCATTTGTAGAATTTTGCCATCAAAAAAAGGCATAAAATACTGAAGGATGCCTATGGTACTGAGACCAAGAATGAAGTAAGGGACTTTACAGAGTGAGCTTGGCTTTCTTCTGAAGTAAAGCATGCTGGTGGAGCAGCATAGTGAGCATTCATAGCTGAAGTAAATGTGATATGGATGGAAGTGTACAAATCCAAAACAGGCAAGTTCCACTGTTACTAACTGTTCATTTAAGTTATGCTTTAACTGTTCACGTTCACATTGTAGTAGGACCTAAATGCAGCCAGCAAGTTGGGCTCATTGTGTTAGATGTGTTGTGAAGAAAAGACCTGTCATAAAATCCATGTGCCTGTTTCAGCTCTGTTATTGAAAGTGTAAATCAAGCTCTGTGTCAGCTTTATCCATGGCAAGTTTTCATCTGTGGCATTGAGTCACTGACCACAGCGGAAGTTCCAGGTTCTCAGGGCAATGGGTTGGGTTTCCTGTTGCTACAAGTGTTCCAAATGGACTCTGCTCAAATAAATGTGCATTTGGCTATTTTCTTGTCCTTTGCTGGAAGTAGTACCGTCATGAGAAAACGTTCATCAAATATTTTTATTTGCAAGATGGGAAAGGTATTGCTTTACATCAACCTAAAGAATGGCTCTGTCCTGCAAATTAGGGCTGTGTTTTTGAGAACCTACAGAAACAGGGAATGAAAGAATGAAAATAATTGTTCATAAAAGTGAAGGAATCATTAATATACATGTCATGTAGTTTGCAGAATAGTTGGAGTGAGGCTAATGGAGTTTCTGGAAAGAACAAGGTACCATTTTCACGATAGAATGATGACAAAGTTGTAGTGACAGTAGGAAAGTAAGTAGCAGACTACTACAAACCTGTATGTGATACATCACTTTATTGTACAATTAACTATACCATTTAACATATAAGTCTGCCTCCTGTTGTTCCTGCACCCACTGATCCATCTTTTATGGAGTATTTTTTATTCTTCTAGGTAGTGTTTCAAACTAGTGTCCAGGAATTATCTTCAGTCAGTCACACCTTTCAAATTCCCTTGAAGAACTTTCTTGGCCAGGCACAGTCTCGAGTACTTAAATTTGCAACCCTTTCATGTTTCTCCTCTGCTCTGCATCTTCCTGGGTTCAGTTTTGAAGAAAAATTTGTCTCCCAGAACTGAGGCTTTTCTTTCACCTAATTCTGAACTTATTTTTACATTCCTGGGTTGAGAATTCACATGAAATGATTCTGAGGCTTCACAGGACATAAAGATGCTCTAGTACTAAAGTGATATCTTATTTTAGAAATATTTAAGTTTGGTTTTGGGAAAATGGTTCTTAATGTAACGAATAAACACAGGAAGGAACAGGATGCTTGTATTGATACATACAGAAGGAAAAAGAGAACACACACACACACACACACACACCCAGTTTTTATCTAAAACATCTTTAAAGACAAAAAAATCCCACAGCTGCTGGGGGAAGGATAACAAAATCTAGTAATTCCTTTCTGTTCCTTTTGTAGGGGGTGCTGCCCTGCCCTTAACACTCTGATGGATGCTTGCAGTGAGAATTATCCACTAGGCTTTCCATTGTGAATATGATTTCAGTGGTACACCCAGGTTTTGGGTTCAGGTTTCAAATGCCTCTGTTTTAGAGGAACTTGTAGAATGGGTTTTTGTTTCAGAATGCCTTTGTTTAGGTACCTTATGGTAAGTATTCTTCTTAGAACATGAATAATTGTGGTTCAGAAAAAGTGCATTATTACTTTAAGTTACAACTGTAACGAAAAATTACAGTGGTGCTTAAATGAAGCTTAGTCTGCATAGCAGGCACCAGCCATCTGTGCTATGGCAGCACTGTTTGTATTTTAATGTTTAAACATACAGCAAAGATAATTAAGAATAACTATAATTAAAAATGATTACAACAAATTACTTTTCCCTCAACAGTGATGTGTGCCTGTAACTTATAAGTTACTTGATGAAGTAACCCTTTGGTAAGGCAGATACGATATCTTTGCAATTCTCACCCTGTTTCTGACAGTTCATAGATTTTTCAGGGGCTTTTTTTTTTCCCCCAAATGATGAAAGCATTTTATGTACTGGGCTTCATACACCTATTTGATGCGCAGTAATTATCACTGAATTTTCATCCTTCATATCAGTATCTTCACTCTTTTTATTTTTTTTCTTTTCCCTGAGACAAGATTAAAAGTAGCGTATTTCTCAGGCTATGGAAACAAAATGACAAGAAAAGAACACAAACTCACACATTTATTTTCATTTTCAAAGAAAAATATTAATATTTGTTCTTGACAAAAGCAAAACAAAATTTTAAACAGAGAAAAAAACTTTTAGGATAAATTAATGCAATTTCTGTTATGACTTCTTATACCTAAGAATAATAAGCCTGTTTGATTTTGCAGACCCATTTGTATAAAACTCAAACTCTTCCATCTTGTGTTGAGTTCCATACGGATTCTGTCTTGTTGATGGGTCCTGATGTCTGTCCTCATGGAGATTAACTTGTTTAAAGTGCATGAGATGGGTTAAAGACAAATTTTTCTTCAGTGGTCATGACCAGAATTTCAGTTTATGAGTGCCTCCTTTGGAAGATGTAAATGGGCCGAAAAAAGAATATTTTCTGTAGCTGGCTGCAGGAAGCCCTTACTACTGCTCTGCAATTCTACCATGTTCTTAACAGCAAGGTGAGATCCTGCCTGGAGGCTGGATGTGGCCAGATCATGGGTGCAGGCTTAGAAACAAGAAAGTCCTCTGAGATTCCTGTAGTATAGACATAATCTACATTTTCTATGATGCTCCACTGTCATCCTTCTTAATCATTTAGTATGTCTTTGGGTTTTCGTCCCAAAGGCTCGATACAAAAGGCGTTAGCAACAGCTTCTGTGAGGCACAGTTGCATTTCAGAATCCAAGTAGTTCTGGTTCAGCAGGTTTTGGCTTTCTTAGAGAAAATTGAATTGTTGCTTGATTGAATATATATGAAACCATTTGTCTGTCTATCCATCACATATCAGTTTAGATGGAATATTTTTTTAGCAACGCATTCAATACCTAAAGTTTTTAGCGATGCTGCAAATTTGCAAATTTGACTTAGTGTCAAAACTACCATGAGGTGCCTTGCAATAATTTCGGAAAGACTACAAAGTCATTTTACAGATGAGTCATTTTACAGATGAGTAACAAAGGAACATCATTTGCTTATGCCTACTTAGCATTTCTGAGGCAAAACCAGAATGATAGGATAAGGTATTTTGATTTCCTTAATTGATAGAACAAGAATAAAATAAAAGAGAGAATTATTGCCCATGGTCCTGCTTATTAAAGACAACATCTCCGCATCATTGGCAGATCTATTAAGAGAACTATTTTGGACTGCCACCTTCACTTAGTTTCAGAAAATCGGTATTTGTCATTTTGCAGGAACTATCATTTGAAGATTGCTCCAGAACTTACCAGTGTTTTATGTGACATTAGTGATGCAGCCTCATGAAAAGAGATTGATAGATGAATTAAAAGGCACATGTTTGTAAACTGAGACTGCCATGGTGGCACTCCTCTTGCCCCGAAGGTGATGGAGGTGCTGTGCAATCTCAAAGGAAGCAGAACTGTGTAGAACTGCACTGTTTGATCACATGCTGGTCACTTAGATTAACAGAATGAAGAGAATATATAAGCGGGATATGAATAAAACATTGCAATAATGTGAGGAAGAATCCAAATACTTTTCCAAACTAATGTTTTATTTACCACTTTAAGTAGTTTAGTGCTGTTCTGGTATGTAATATTTGATGGGTATTATATTTAATAAAGTTTGCATTGATAAAATTATCTGTCTTTCATACAGGGGAACCACATGGTCTTCTTGCTTGAGAATAATATTACTCCATAAGGCTGATTACAGCTATGTTTGAAATTCATTTCGTATTTAAATAGTGTGGGCCAAACTGAGCCCTGGTGCAAATCTGCTTGTGCCAATGGAACTCCACAAGAGGAATGTTTGACCCTATGGGTTAATGTAATGAAAAGATAACAGCATACTGTATGATCACATAAATTAAAGATGGAAAATACCAATTAGGTCAGCTAGTCCTTACCCGGGGGACCAATTTAGATTGTTCCCTACACTCTACTCCTGAGTGCTTTGCATTGTTTTAAGAAACTTGTGCAATAAGACTCATGTCTTTGGAGACTATACTATAGCTCATCAGATCTTACTACTAAAAAATGCTTTCTGAAACCCAACCCCAATTTTTTTTATTCTTAAGAATTAAGTCTCAATATCCTTGTCATAAGCTTTCTGTTTCACTGTAAGCAATATTATTTTGATTTTTCTATTGGCTTTTAACAAGATATGCTGCATATGTTTATAATCGACACTTATCTTGGATTCACTCACAAATAGAATATAGGAGACTTTGTTATTCTTATTCTTATTCTTATTCTTATTCTTATTCTTATTCTTATTCTTATTCTTATTTGGAGTGAGTTAAATTACCTAGGTCAGATAAGAATTAATCAAAATGTATTTTTATCCTCATAGATGAAACAGCCATTAAAAAGAACCAATATTATTTCTGAGTTGTTTGGTTTGGGGGTTTTGGTTTTTTTTTCTTTGAGAAAAGCTGGAAATAGAAATAGACAAGCAATTAGGAAAGGTTTTACTTTCATCCCAGATAAATCTAAGTAGTACTGAAGATTCCAGGCTTAGATGAGATAAAACCCAATTTCCAGATGTGTCTCCAATGTTGTACGCTTCTGGCTACAAAGCTAACACAGACATTCAAGCTGTCATGTACAAGAATGGTGTCAGCCAGTGACTCAGGCAACAAAATTTGGTGCATAAACAGTGCCATTACAACGACGAATGCTTTCTTACAGTGACTGGGTCATCACGCAAATACATTTGTCCTGAATTTGACCTTTTGGTGAAAACAAGACTACATGTGGGTCAAGTAGTCTCTATTCCCTAAATGGGGTGAGTCTCCTTGCTTTTAATATGAGAGACTGATTTTGATCCAGTGTGTGCCAAATAGATTCAGGAGTTGTTTAGAAATTGATTGGCTAAATTGTTTCTTGTGCTGCCAGTACTTTTATCTGAAACAGACTTAAAATTTTCCTTTGGACTACCTGGCTTTTCCCACAACATGCTATACCGCAACAAATAAATTAACTTTGGGGGTTCTTTTTAGATTTTGGCAGGTTAAATATTTGATCAGGTAATACAGTGCTTACTAATGCCAATCGTTAATAATTTGGGAGGCATTCATACAGCCTAACTTTGACACATAATTGTTAAAACATTTTTTTTATATTATGAGCTTTATTTCACAAAAATCCTAGTATAGGCAATGTAATGTCAAAGACAACTTCAGAAACCAATTTTAAACTAGCCTAAATCTTCTTTTGCTGTGGCTTGCCCCCAGAGGACACTTTCTGCTTTTACTAGAAGGGTCTCAGGCCCCCAAAGATAGATGTCTGTAGATATCATTAATAATTTCCTTGTTTACATGCTTTTTTGAAAAGGTGGAAGAAGATGGTGAGTTATGTGTATTAAGTCCTTTAATAATAATGATAACAGTAACTATAGCAAAAGTTTCTTAAAAAATATACACATCTATCTGAAAATATAATTGCTTGGAAAAAAACCCAGAAATAATGGAGTAAAGTGAAGAAAATACAAAGTAGGTCAAAAAATAGAAAAGAACAGTATCTGAAAAGAATCCAAGAGCAATCAGTTAGGGAAACTAGAAGAAATTATAAGCACTGGAATATTAAGGTTAACAGTATTTTTCTGTCAAGGCCCACGAAACCAGAAATGAAAACATATTAATATTACTGGTTATGTATTGCTTAGAAAGCATGCAGTAGAAGTTTTCCTTGATTCGTGAGCTCTTTCTGAATGACTGTCACTAGCCAAAAGCTCCTGTGGCCTTAGCCACATTGTCACTGAAAGTAATAAAACCTTTTTATTTTTAATTGAATTAATTGAAAGAAGGGTTACAATTTTAGAACGACTATTAAGATGGCTGTCGGGCAAAATAAGAGGCAGCCAGTCAGATTGTTGCCTGCACTGAGTTTTGTTGAGGTGTGAACGGGCATAGTGCCATTACCTACATCTCCCTGAATCCCAGGTCTGGCACCAGGAATGACAGCATAACGAGTGGCTGCCACATTCTTCCCCCCCTAACCCCTCCTGCCCCAGGACCTACCACTGCAGCTCCTTCTTTTCCCAACAACAGCAGGGAGACATGGGCACGGAGACACACAATTTCTTTTAGTAACCAGACAATTCCCTAACAGGTTTTACAGTTGCTTTACAGCCCATTTTTTTTGTCACCTCAGTGTCACAGAGGATGACGCTCAGCTTGTGATTCTGGCCAAGTTAATTTAATTTATGTAAGACGTATATGTTGAGAAGAGAAGTGAGAACATACAGTTTAAAAATGACTAGCATAGCTTCAGACAGAGTGCCAACATACTTAAATTATCTACCTTTTAGATCTACGTTCATGAGAGATAGGAGGAAATCAGAGGATGGCACTTCGCATACTACTTCACACATTCTAATAATACACTATAGACTCTTAGATTTGCACAAGGCATCTGCTGAATTTCCATATCAAAAATTAATAAGAAGGATAAGATGTAATGAAACAAGGTAAAGAATAGAAATTCTGGAGATAAATCTTATTTACAGTAGACCTTCCTGAATAACTATGTTGGGTTTTAGTCAGGCCAATGGCCAAGCCCAAATACATAATTAAAAATTATTTTGGGTCAGCTCTAAATTAAAAATGCTCAATTTTTCTTTAACATTCTGAAAAGCTGAAACAAATTATTTCAGTTCAAATTGAAGGTGTCATTCAGATTGAAACAAAAAGGTTTTGTTTAGCTTCTTGACTTCCATTGACTTTGTCAAAGCTTAGAAATATTTAAAATACAAAGATAGTAAATTTGTAAGGAAAACCAATTCTAGCTGAAAATTGGAATGTTTCTTTCATTTACTAGCTACCAGAACAAAATACTTCCAACTTGCTTTTCATACTTATTTTACTAAAAGTTGGCTGAAATTGTCACACTCTTCTTGACCCAAATAAGCATTTTTTTGTTTTGTTTTATTTACAAATAACCTTTTCAGCTGTGAAATTTAGAAGGAAAAATGACCAGTAAAGGTCACGTATGCATTCAGTAGCCTGGATACAACACACACAGAGTAAATATATGGATACTATGTATAGGTACATAGATTGTAAGGGTTTACGGATTATCAGTAAGCCTTGTGAAAGCTTAAAAACAAAAGGCATGTTTTCAAAGAAAATCTTCTGCCTAATATGCATGTAAAATGTAAATGAACACATATAAGCTTTATTATTATTCATAAGGAATTGCAGGAAGTAGTCATCAAACAAAATAGTTGCTTCAGGATGCAGGACTTGTTTAAAGTTCAAAAGAAATGGCTGTAAGTATTGATGTTATACATCCATGGCTTTGTATCATGCCTACATGCTTCACTTTCTCTTATAAAATTTTTTGAAAATTTAGTATTTTTGAAAGATGCTAGAACGAATTTTCTTGTCTTCAGCCATAAACTGTGCCATATGGAATGGTACCAAGTCCTTGTAGCTCAACCAAGTAGCAGTTTCATGGGAGACCATCTCTAAGGAAGACAAATTTACCAGACAGTCCCTGGTTACTAGATCTACAAAGGCAGTTGATAGATAATTGACACTGAGCCAAATTTTCGCAAAGAGATACTTTTCTCGTATGAACTTCTCAAAAGTTTATAGTGCCTTTAACATGCGACACTTATCAAGATTTTACAGCAAGGACTTCTAAAAGTTGGTAACCCAAGGCTGACTGGTGCTAGATTCCTAGTGTGAAGGAGACTGATTTCCTTAGCTGTAGAGTTCTTATTCTCATTTTGCCCTATCACTTTTTGTTTGCCTTCCTCTGAAAAACCTGTTTCTTTGTGTTGGCATACTACAACTTAATGTATGAAATCTAAACATTTATTTTGCACTTATTTTCAGTAGCTTACTGTAACTTTGTTTGATCCGACCTTTGTCTTGGTTTTTCTTCTTTCACTTACATACAGTGTGCTTTCTTTTTACCCTATCTTTAATTTTATGTAAATAAATGTTTCATATTTCCTTAGGCTCTAAGACTGCTGATTGTTGCATAAGATCATATTACTGCTCAAGTGAAAAAATCTGTAAGAAAGCTCAGAGCCCAGAGCTGAGGAAAAGGCTGATTTCTTGCTTTTCTTTAGTTGCTACAAGCCTTGGTTATTGACAAAAGCTTCCTTGTATACAAAAGCACAAGGGGGCAGCATTACATTAAAATAAATTGTTGCACTGTGTGTGTGTGTGTGTGTGTGTGTGTGTACTGAAGAATAATCAGCTAGGTAGTGCTAAGGTTGCAGAAAAAAATGTTGTTTGAGTTTGTTCAGACTGCCTTATTAGTTTACTTGTCCTGATGGCATTGGTAGGTTAGAGGAAAAAATTCTGAGGGCATGGGGAGTTTTATTTACTTTCTGTTGTGTGGCAGATCCTTCATACCTCTTCCTTTCCCTGCTTTTCCCTGTCAATAAATATTTATCTGTTTTTTAAGGACCAGCATAGTTTTTCAGAAGTCTTTCTTTCATGACTAGTTGGCATGAAAAACAACTCTTTGCTCCCTCATCGATATAGTACAGTGAATGCACTGTAGAGGATTTCTGCCAACCTTTGAAACTTTCAAAATTGATCATCAAGGACCCATTTGGAAAAAACCAGTTGAAATGGCCTGTTCTGTTGTGGTAACAATTATGTCAATGCAGTGAACAGACAGGCAGCTGGCTTCATGCAGAAATTCTTAAAAACTCATTTTTGGATGGAAATGCTTTGCTGTAGAAGGTTGACTTCAAGAAGCATGAATGTTTGTAACGACTTTGGAAGAATCTGGTCATGTCCAGAGTGTTCTGTATTGTTTTCCTGTCATTTATTACAAATTGATATTTTCCCAATTTTGAGTAATTAAAATCCCCAGTGTCTTTTTGTATGGAATTAATCATCTGAGCCACTTTCTAAAACCTGAATTCTGCTACTGTAGACTTGTCACTTTCAGTTTAAATTGACTGCAAAATCTGACATATCTTTGCAGGGTTGGGTCATTTTGATGGTATGCCCAAAGGATGTAATCTATTAATTTTTTTCCAGGAAGTGTAGTGCCAAGGGTTGCTAACAGAAGTGGCTCTATAATGATTCACGAACTCTGAAATATGAAAATGCATTGCCTGTATTTTGTATTTTTCAGCTCTACTTAGCTTTAGAAAAGAGCAGTTATACACTTAGTGACAAATCCTAATGCCACTTGAAAGTATAATATCAATGACTAGGGAAGGGTGTCAGGATTTGATTGCAAAGACCTAACTCCAGCCATTATTTTTGGTTTCTTCTCTGGGGATGCAAATAATTTGCGTATTATTTGGCATAATCTGTTGGAAGTACTCCAGAGAGTATTCTCTGAATCCACTTGTGTGAATGACTACTTCCACCTGTGTTAACATGTCCACACTTCTTTCTCACAGTCTTTCATACAATTTACTTCTGAAAAGGAGAGTTAAAAAGACTCTTCCAGGGCCTGACTGTTGAGAGGCTGAGACCCCTCAACAGAGGCAAAGAGGTTGATGGGATTCACTGCTTCCTGGGGCTGTCTCAGAAGATAAACAGAAGTTGATGCACAGCATATGTATTTGCACCTGTTTTAACTAATATTTTGCTCAGATGAAATGTAAAAAAGTGGTGCCTGGCTGTCAGCCCAATAAGTAACCAGTAATGCCATTAATCTTTGACAGTTGTCAGTCCTCCATGAAAGAAATTGACTGCTGCTTCCTTTCCATGCCAGAAAGGCCTAGGTAGTTTATAAAATGTGGACTTTAGGACTGAACTACAAAAAATGGGAAGGTTGGTAATAAAATTTTTTAAAAGTGATTTTTTTTTCTCTCAGTACACTCAGAATGTAAAATTATAAAAGAGGACCTTGTTTTAAGAAGGAAAATTTATAATAGTATCTTCAAGATAAAAAATATTTGAGAGATAATTATAGGGTCTTTTGTTGCCTTTTTTTTTTTCTTTCATTAAGTGAAAAATACACATTTGTTTTGAAGTAAAAATGAAAAGGTCTGCCACTCAGTTTGAATTCTGCCCCCATGTTTCTATTAAAAGTAATCCAAAGATGAACTTTGGGCTAAGAATTGGTTTTAATACTATTAAAATGTGTCCTTTCCTTCCGACAAAATTGCATCTTTGTGTTTCACTCTTTCAGCTGTGTTTTGGCCTGTTACTATGCTAAGTTTACTCTTATTTAAACGGAGTCTTTTTTTGTGATTTTTGTGCTTGGCACCTGTGAGAGCCCTTCTCAGCTCTTTTTTCTTTTTCTCCTAACATATAAAATGCCATCTTCCCACCATTTTTTGAATCTAGTTATATTGTCATAGCTATTTGTTCTTCATCCAAAAAACTGTAAAGAAGATGTTTTGGAGAATTTTTCTCTTCTTTCTACAAACAAAACATAATGATTAATGGCATCTGCCCCTGATTTTTACATGGGTCAATAGGTGTTGGCGTTGTTTGAGTTTTTTAGTCATATGAGATCATCAAAGAGATACACATACCAATCATCTCTTTTTGTGGAGAAAAGGTATCTTACGAATCATATCTGCTTCTGTAAGACGTGGTTTATATATGTATGCTCCGGTATCTTCTACCTGGAGATTTGAACAGGAGTTTTATTTCTATCTCTCCGTCTCCCTTCTCCCCAAAAAGGCTTATTCTGATATGAAGCAGTTTATCAATTTAGCAACACGAGTCAGCACACACTTGGAGTCGTATTGCTTCTACAGCAGGCTCATCATTGATGAAATGCCCAGGACTTGTCTCCTTTTTCCATAACAACTTCCTATTGAAATACAGCTCTAGTTACCTATCCCAATAACTTCCATTTCCCACAGGACTTCCCTTAGATATTTAGGTATTTTAGAGATCACCTTCCTATAAACATAATCTTTCTCTCTATATAGCTCTCATTTTAATGGACATCATTCATTGTAGTCCAAAAATTACCTCTAGTGTCATTCAAATTTGGTGACTCCATATATTGTTGGCAGCTATTTCCACAAAGTATGAAGAACTGTTAAATAACAGTTGCAGAGAGAATTATTTGTAGCAAAAGAAGGATTCTGCTTGTATTTTAAGTCTCATTTGATTCTTAATGATCTTTTTTATCATTAATTTTGATTGTTTTTCCACAATGTTTTCCTATGTTTGATCCAGGTAAAGTAGTATTCCTTCTACATCAGAGTAGTCTCTTTCCCATTCTGAGCTATTAACCGATGTCAATAAGTAGGGTTAGGGAGTTAGCTTAAGATTTAGGATGCCATATCTACAGAATAAGACTCATACCAACTATTGAAAGTCCTTTGGCTATACATATGGAACAAAAGCTGAACAGCTGAAATTAAGGAGGAGTTCATTTGTTCAGTTTTGCCAACAAAAAGAATTTTGACTTTTTCACATTATTGGGGATCAGATATCAACTTTTCTCTGGGACACTTCAACATACTGTAAGATTGGGATTTTCTGAAGGGCTGGGTTGGGCTACATTACTTCTAGCTCTAAAAATGAACTCGGCATCGAGGTTTAATTCACAGTTTGTTTCTTTGGCTTAGCTCTTCATTCCACGTAAACAAAATATGCTTAATAATGAATTTTAAAAACTCTACAGCCAGTACCACTCATCCCCTGTTTATTGATCAATTTATATCTCTCATAGGCTGAAGGAAAAGGCGATGGCACTTCACACTGTCTAGACTCAGAAAATACTGCAATATTAAGGTGAAGCAGCTCATAAAAATCTTTAAAGTAGGGTGGCTAAAGAGTAAGTGAATCATGCAAAAGTGAAAAATAATGTATCCTTCTTCATCCTGTTCATCCTGAAGGTCCTTCAGCTTCAACATACTCCATCTTTTCTGTGTCTATCATGCAATATAAACCTTTCACAATAAGCATTTTCATAAATCTGAATAAACAACAACAAAAAAGCCTCCTCCCTCCCAACGCCTCCTGAAGTGTTGAGAACTTTCTGAAGTTATCACTGTAGGAGGTAGTGAGCAGGCAGATCTTTGCAGGTTTCTGCAAATGCCAAGGGGAAAGCGCTGGCTCAGAGACACTCCCTCCTGCTGGCCTCAGAGCTGTGATGCTCTCCACCTCTGGAGCGGGCCGAGCACTCGGGCCAAATGCCTCACTCTGGTATAACTTTCTATTCATTTTTATTGCCAATCTGGTCGTCTGGTTTGCCCTCATTCTCCCCCTTTGTCAAATAAGATATTGCTATCCTGCTTTGTGACAAAACCTAAAATGCATGTTCTTCCTTGCTTGCAGTGGCTGAGAGCTAACATTGTTTTCCCTGGCACACACCCTCCCTGCAGCCTGCGTTCACCATGCGCAAGGCCAGAGCCAGATGCTCTTTGAGCAATTCCAGAGAAGTTATCGACTGCTGAGAAAGCATCACTGCATGGTGTAGTATAACACATTTATTTCTTAACACCCATGTTATACATAAACTAATGTTATTGATAAATTAGGAAACACTTTTTTTCCTTTATTTTCCTTTTGCAAGTGGCATGACATAGCATTCTGAAGTGAGTGTCCAAAGACTACTTAAACTTTACATGTGATTTGCAGGCAGCTTTTCTAATTTTATTGTATTTTTGTGGAGAAATTTTATTATAAATAGACTTATTCTCTAACTAAAAAAAAAAAAAACAAACCAAAAAAGATAACTGTCTGGTGTTCAGTAAGGTTGGTGATGTAAAGGAAGAGTAAATAGCATTTGCCTTATGTCTATAACTGAGAAGAGAGCTAAAGAAGTGATCCATTATTCAAAGATGCTGCCCTTTGCAATTCCCATTGACTTTGGGCTACATATCCAGGTACTTAAGTGAGATAAACTCTTAACATGCAAATCTAGAAGTGATTTTTTTTTTTAGGCATAGGCTTCCAATTTTTTCCCGCAGATTTCTCTCTTCAAATTTTCACTTTCTTTTTTAATTGTTTGTTTTTGCTGAACTTAACCAGATCTTAAAATCTTAATATATTATTTTGTTACACTTTTTTTCTTTTCAAATTAATGAGTATACTGGCTAGATAATTTCCTCAGGTTCTTTCAACTTCTGTAGTAGGCACAAGTGTTAGGACAAAATGGATAATATTGTTCTGTGTTACATTAATTTTATTCAATCTTCTAACTAATGGAAAAAGGGTGATCTTCTAATGAATAGAGAAAGGTTGATTTGTATAAACTTATATGTTCCTTAGGGGTTTTAAGAGAAGCCAGTGGGCTATACATCTGTCTTTAAATGCATAGGCATTTTTGACTTGTGTGTATTGTTCAACTGTATAAAACAAGTTTCTGATCTAGAAAGACATTATGGTTCAAACATGTAGAAAAGATTTCCTTAATAATCTAGGAAAGACCTTCCTCAGCCCAGGCTGAGTGAGCTGACCACCTTTGCTAGCACTCCTCACTGCAACACAGGCATGGGTTATATGCGGAATCTTCTTTTCTGACTCCAGGTCCAAGAGCGGAGACATGCCTAAGGGCTTGTGTCTTCAGAATTAAGACCCCTCTTCACCGGCACATTTACAGTGTAAGCTTGGGCAGGGCACTGAGCCTCTTTTTGCTTTGTTTCCCCATGTGTAAAAATGGATAAAGCTTCCTTCAGAGGATGATATCAAATGCTTCATGAAGATGAGACAGTTCTGTAAAACATTCTGGTACTACAGAAATGGACGTTATACAAGTAAATAAAAATAGTTTTTTACCTGAACTGAAGAGGGAAGGAGATAAGGGAGCATGAGTAAGGAAGGCAGACATCCAATTTATCATAAGAACACAGAAAGCTCTCAATATATAAGATGGGAACAACTAAGAGAAGGAAAGATCTCTCCCTTCTCCCATCCCTGAAATCTGCATGGCCTATGTACAGGAATACTAGTTTCTTTCCCTCTCTCCTTTTCTAAGTTTAAGAAGAAAACTCTCTACTTTCCTCAAAAGGGAATATCTCCAGTTCCTCTGCATTCCCCTCTCTTTGGCCACAGACATTACTGGACTTATTCCATTAATGGAAAACATGTTTCGGGAAGTTGATGTTGCTCAAGTGTGTCAGTCCCCTGCACTAGACCCTTAAAAGCAAGGAATTACCAGATTCAGAGACACCTCTTTAGCCTCCCCTCACACCCACACAGCATGTCTCTATTGACAGTGACAGATACTGCATCTTAATAGGGAACCCACTTCAGCCTCCAGCAGAGAAGGAAGCACTCTACTCATTAATCTCCCTCACAGTATAGTATGAACCCTTATTTACAGCCTCAGCAACATTAGCAAGCGTTCTGTGTTGACATATGCACACAGGTTAGGCATGTCAGACAGTATGAGCTTCTGGGGGAAGCTGATGTTTTAATGAAGGGTTTGCCTCCTCCCCATCAGAGGAAAGCACTGCCTGCTCTACCACTCACCATCTGTAAAGTAGCATCCCAATGGCATTCCTCATCAATCCAAACCCACATCTCTAAAACAAAATATGAAGGTGTTTTGGTGAAAGGCTTCAATCAGCCAGGCCTCAATGTTTCAAGCCATGTCTACTTGCAGAAAAAGGTCTTATTTCCACAATGATGGGCAAGATGTGAAAACCTGGAAAAAGAATAAATGTCTATCCAAAGTGTCCTACATTTCTGTGGTGTTTAGATATATGATCTATGTTTGGGCCCTTCCACTTATGTTTGATGGGAAGCATTGTTTTGCACCACCCAGCAAGAAAGAAAAAAAAAAACACTTAAAATAATCTCAGAAGTTTGTATGAATCGGTCTATTGTCTAATGAAAATCTGATCTGGGCAAAACCAGTGCCAAGTCCTGAATGTTCTGCAGCCGAAAGACTGAACTTTGAAACCATTATGTGGAAGATGTACTCTGAAAATCGGATAAACAAATAGCTTTGTGTTTTTACCACCTACATTTCAGAGTATGTAGTGCTAGGAAATGTCTAGGTGTTAGTTGCAAGCTTATAATATGCTAAAAATGTAATACTGTCAATACTACAAAAGGGCTTGTTTGTTTTGAGCTAGTTATCTATACTACGGATTAAGAATCAGTTATTTTGGTAGGGCTTAAAGAAAATTGAGTGATGCTCTGGAAAAGAAAAGTAAAGTTTAATTTAAAAACAAATACTGATTACAATATTAGAGCGATACTGTACTCTTGAAATATGATGCTAGCACTTGAAATCAAAGGAGCAGTGTGGCTGGTGCATGAGACTTGGACAGAGATTAGTGAGAGTTAGATTTTGTTTCTGGCATTTACTGCCAGTAACTTCCTGTCTGTCTCTAAGAATTTCTCTGCATCGCCTTCTCCCTCCTGCCTGAGCTCCATGCTCCCAGGAACAGGAACTGCCGGTACTTGCTTTTTGGTACAGAGCCACTCACAAGAGAGCCTCACCTTTGGCGGGGTCTGCTACTTGCTATGATGCCTCTAGGAGCATGTCTATGCAAATGTGCCAATTTGCGGTGGATTCATACTGTCAGAGTACGTCTCTAACATGATTTTCCTGCTACAGCTTCCTAGAGCTCATCAAGACTGGTGAGTTTGGAGGGTGAGGCAAAGACCTTTGGTCTGTCTGAATGCCTCTGTGTAAAAGCACCTGGAGATATTCTGGCACCTGAAGGAGAACTGGATGAGGTATACCTCGGAGAGTTGTACAGGTGAGTGGTTGGCCAGACGACACTCTTCTGTCTGTGTTCTCACATTAACTACAGGAACTACAAAGGACATCTGAGTTGCTTGATTCCCCTATATTATGTTCTATCTTGCCAATAATACTGACTAGTTAAGTTCTTCTAGGAATAAATAGTATTAGTTTCTTTTACAGGATGGGGACAGACCTGTGTGAAATTGGGAAGTAACCTGTATGTCAGGTTTACATTTAGGGCTATATATTCCGAACCCATGACTCTTGGCCTTGCTATGTTTTATATTAACCCATTTAATTTAATCCAGACAGGTCTCTATCTCCTTCTGTGAAATTCACTTGACCCTTCCTTGCTCACCCATATAAATTCCAGTATAGATTTTTTGAGGGATATCATCTGAAATGTTTTATTCATGGTACAAAATCATACATTAGTATCACAGTGTCTGATCCTTTGAATAATGATTGCTTGAAAACATGCTTTTTATCTGATCAAATGCTTAGCAACTCCTTATTGGACATGAGTCATGGGCCATTAGCTACCAGATAGGGGACATCCCTTAAAATGTAGGAGGATAGTCACCCTAACTTCAAATTTGTCTTAAGTATTCTCTAATATTTTAGTAGCTGTGTTAGGGTTACCTGCTGTGCTTAACAGCGTTAATCTATGTTCTGATAGCTGTCATGGAATAAAACCAAGATTTATCAATAGTCTCAATTAACAAGCAGTAACAAACTGACTCAGGGGCACACTAGTTTGCCACGTTTGCTTGTATGTCCCTGTAATTTTTCTGAAAACACTCACTACAATGAGATGTATGAAAGCAGATTTTGAAGAATGTGCCTAGCGAAGGGTCTGGAGGAGACGCTGGGTTTTCAGATAAGCCAAGCACTCCTTGCATAATGGACATAAACCACGCACGAGGTGTTGCTGCCATAGCCCCTCTTGCCGACAGAGGCTGTTTGGAATTCAGTTCCTTTGCCTTCACCACAACTGTAGATGGTAGTGAGTGGTATCAGGTACTTTGCAGGGAAGGATTAATCAGATGCGAAAGTCACAGAGATTGCTATCATCGGTATTTAACAAGACTCCAATATTAGGGAGAAAAATAATGCGCTTGGCTCATGGGTTGCTCTTTAGCTGTAAATTTCCAAGCATTTTTTTAAAAAATGGTGATCATTACTATCTTACTCTTCAGAGTGCCAAAAGAAAGTGAGATGCTTACTTCTATTCTGATAACATTACAATGAGTTAAAGATCCTGGAAAGAACAGAAATCCCCAAACGGACTGTGCCACATTGCCAACGAGTCTTCCTTCCAAGGACCCTGTGGCAATGAGTAAGCTCTTGAGATGTTGAGGAATAGGAGAGGAATAAAGTAGTACAGCCACAGTGCTGTGGAGTTTGGGCAGGATGATAGTCCTTGGGGCACCGCAGGGAGGGATCTACAAAATGGAGCAAGTCTGCTTTGCGTTTTTGAAGGCCTTCAAGACATTCAAGCTAGCTTCAAAGCCATGCCAACATGCAAATAAACATATAAACTTTTTTTCTCAGCTTCTTAGATGGATTTTGCAAACTGTGCTTGAGACCTTTACTGCCAGGGCCCCTTTATCTTCAGTGCCAGACAGTACCTTATACTAAGAAACCAGCTGGTAGCTCATTTGGCTGAATGTATACTGCATTTGCAGTGTTGAGAAACCCTTTCAGAGGCCTATTGTGCTGTTTGAGTAATCCTGAAGGGGTACCTCCAACCCTGAGAGTAGCCCTATCCTATTCTTGGGGCAAAACACCGTATTGTCTGCTACCCTTAGCCCACAGGTCTTGTGGTCTATATCCAGGGGCCTGGACTGTGGTAGAAAGGACTTATCTAAGGTGATGCAGATCCTTGTGGCAGAGCTGGACGCAGACCCCAAGCAACTTCTGTCCTGGTTTCAGCTGGGATAGAGTTAAGTTTCTTCGTAGTAGCCGATATAGTGCTGTGTTTTGGTTTTAGTATGAGAATAATGTTGATAGCACACTGATGTTCTAGTTGTTGCTAAGTAATGTTTACACTAGTCAAGGACTTTTCAGCTTCCCATGCTCTGCCAGGGGCACAAGAAGCTGGGAGGGGGCACAGCCAAGATAGTCGATCCAAACTGGCCAAAGGGCTATTCCATACCATAAGGCGTCATGATCAGTATATAAACTGGGGGGAGTTGGCTGGGGGGGTGGCGATCACTGCTTGGGGAGTGGCTGGGCGTCAGTCGGTAGATGGTGAGCGGTTGCATCACTCCCCCCCCCCGGGTTTTGTTCCTGTCTCTCTCTCTCTCTAGTTATGTTCTTTTTCATTACAATCTATTATTATTATTATTATTATTATTATTATTATTATTATTATTATTATATTTCAATTATTAAACTGTTCTTATCTCAGCCCATGAGTTTTCTTACTTGTGCTTTTCAGATTCTCTCCCCCATCCCACTGGGAGCGGGGAGGGTGAGCGAGTGGCTGCGTGGTGCTTAGTTGCCGACTGGGGTTAAAACACAACAACTTGACATCTGGGGCTGTGCCTTCCTCAGAGTTGTCCCTGGAGAAGACAATGGCCATGTTAGGTATGTCTGGCTAGTTAATCTCTTCTAAAACTAGTACTGAAAGAAAGGTAAAAGCAGTGATTACAGTGAGCCAGTCAGGTTATGAAAAATATACTCCTAAAAATCATATTCAACTGTTAAACTGCCCAGCCTTGATTAAACTGTTTTTCTTTGTCATGCTCCCCTCACACACCCAGTTTCCTGCAACTTCTGCACCCTTACTTGTGTTATGTTAAAAAAAGAAATCATGTTATATTAGCTAGTACGATATCATGCTTCTTCTATGGGACGTGAGCTTTTTCATTTGCTGCATAATAACTCATCCATCATTGAGGTTTCTCAGCACTTCCAGGGGTAGAATATCAGTCCTTTGCTGTTTTAGTTCTACAAATGCACATACACATGCTCTTTCAGACACACACACACACAAAAAATGCACTTATTTACTGGCTCACTCCGAAGGACAACGTGTTTGTGGGTTTTGGTTTCATAATTTTCATCTTCTGGTGTTGGTAGGAGATGCAAGGTGAAAGAAGCGTGGACATGAGCACAGCATTTGGCGTCCTCCCTGCCTCCCAGCGTGCGAGCTCCAGAATCTGCTGTTAAACACTGCAGAAGTTACAGAAAAGGGAATTGGCTCTGCCACCTCAGAACCAGCACAGGATTTGTAAGACAAGCCTTAGTATCTGTGGAAAAAATACCTAGGAGAAGTACTTGGATACTGACAGCTTGTCTCTAGTCAGCATCCCACAGCAAAGAATTATTACGTCTTATGATTATTTTTTATTTACATACACATCAAACTGACAAAATGAGGTTTATGCTTTCTCCACTTTTTAGTTTCCAGCTGACTATCATTTTCTTTTAAGATTAAATAAGTAATTTATTGAACTGTAACATCAAGTATTTATTAGGAAATTGCTGGGTAATTTTAACTGTATCTTTTTTTAAAACATAAATCTGCATCCAAGGCCTCCAGTAACTTTGTGCGACTCTGCACCATTAATTTCTTCCAGAGTGACATTCTGATATGAGCTGAACAGATGGAATTGCAGGATTGTTCTAGCAAATTTATCATAAAAAATGCATCCGACACCTGTGTAATTTGCCTAATCATTTTCCTAATAAGCTCCCACCATTAATTATGCACGATTTCCACAATGCAATCAAGATAAAAGTAAATCTGATGACTTAATACCCTTCAAAATAATTGGTTCACCCAACACAAGGCCTCCTTTGCTTTCCATAGCCATTCCAGTTAATTAGAAAAAGGGTGCACCCTGTAGGAGTCAGCAGAATGGAGGCTGATCGCATGGTGGGAGGCAGGCCTGCTGGTTTTTTGGGCAGGAGTCAAGGATATTAACTCTTGAAAGAGAGGAACGGGCCCCCCCTCGCCCCCCGCCTCTCATTGTTGCCTCTCTCCCCCCTGCCCGCCCCACCCAGCAGCAAACAGATGCGATTAGTGTTCTTCAGCCATCAGAAAACTGACTGCAGGACTCCGAGGGTCTAATGAGAATCAACTTTTCGGCGGCTGCTGTCTTGCGGTGCAGCCCACCTGTCACATCATTAGGTGCAGCATGTGCCTGGAATTCACTTTGCTAAATGAGATTTACAGGCCCCAGTGAAACCCATCCTGCAGCATTCCTGCTTCAATTAGCTAAAGATTAATTGTCTGAGAAAGGGAATGAAAGTTTTACTTCAACTGACCTGGAAAAGGGGGGGGGGGGGGGCGGGGGGGGAGGAGGGACGGAGGGGGAGCCGGGGAGGGGGGCAGAAAGTCTGGCTCAGGTATTCCACATAGGCCTCAGGCAGTGTGGAAAAACGTGATAATTTAAAGGTGCTGCAAATTTCCTACACCTCGTCTGGATGAGTGAAATTAACTAGCACTAAAAGCTGTCAAATTAAAGGTTGACTTCCAGATATTAGCACCTTAAATGTCACCGAATATTCTCCATCTCTCCCCTCCCCGTCCTCCCTCCTTTCTCTCCCTCGGCCTCTCTCCCCTTCCCCCCCCCCCCCCCCCAATCCTCCCCCCCTCTTTTTTTTGGCAAACACGCACGTCAGCACACCTGCACATGCACACAAACATTATCCTACTGCTGTTCCCGCTAACTGCTTGTGCGTGCTCAGGCCGGAGTCGCTCGGTATAAATCTCTGATGTAACCATGGCTACAGAACAACTGGCAATTACAAAATTTCCTCCATTTTTAATGTTACACTAATTATGTTTGAATGTGTTTTAATGGAGAAAGGAATCGAGGAGATGAAACAGTGTTCTGTACGCCAAGAGCGGGGGGAGAGCCTGTGTCTCCCATCTTCGGCAGCTTGAAATGCAAGCCCAGGAAAGGCACAGAGCATCTTGAAATGAGCTGGTGTGCCTGGGAGCATAGGATATACACACCAACACGTGAAATACGTGGGTTAAAGTTTGGAATCTGGATGGTACCACTAAAACAAGCCCACATCCGCTCATAGGTTAGGAAAACAAAATCGCAGCTTACTTTGAACTTCATTTCAAGATGAAATGGTGGCTCCTTGAACTGCAATGCCATTGCTTTGGATGCCCTGCTGGCCGAAGGTGGGGCTTCAAACCTGAAGCTGGTTTTGTGGCTTTTGTTCCACCTGTGATTTTGCATTAAAAACTGTTTTTCTTCTACTCTTCATAGTGTAAAATATTGGGGGGCTGAGGAAGTGGTTTCCAGGCTTGTGCGATGCGTAAAATGGCGTGCACCGCCTGCAGAAAGCTTTATGGGATCAGAAGAACCAAACTGTTTTGTTACCAATCGTACTCTCAGCCCCTAGATCTGACGTGTTCTGCCTGTGTTTCATCGCAAGGCTCTGTGTCGTCCAAATGCATGTGTCATGTCAACACGTTGCGAAGGAAGCCAGTAAGTCCTTGTGAGGGAGTGCCTCCTGCCCCAACTGAGGCGTGGGCAGCACGCTCCCACTGCCCCTTTTTTATCTTAATGGCATGCTGGAGGGACCTGTGCTGTCACCCAGATTATTCTGGGGCTGGGCACCAGCCTCAGAACTTTTCATCAGCAGTACCTAGTGGGTACCCTGCCAGGGTATGGTTACAACTGGATCCTGTGCTGGAACTGGCAGAATGCCTCAAGTGGGGCAAGATGAGACAAGTGGAAGTTAGTAAAACAGTAGCACACTCCTCCTGGCATTTTCAGCTGGGGTCACAAGGATGCCATGCAACAAGCGTAAGTATTTGAAGAGTCTTTTTTTTTTTTTATAAGACCCTGATTTGGTTAGATTTTACTGGGGGGGGAGGGAGCAAGTAAAAAACCCCGGCAAACAACATTTTGCATCATACTGCTCCATCTTCTTCTTTAACCTGGTAATTTAACATGCATGCACACCCACTGCTGAAGGTGGGGTGGGGATACTGTTACAAGTTTCCTCACAGCAGCGAGCTCTCCGTCCCAGCTGTGTCTTCAGCGGCATGAGCCAGCTTGATTATGCTAAAGCACCCCTGGATCCCTTCCTCTTTTGTTTCATTCTACCCAGGGTTTTAAAGCTTAAACATTTGACATGCTTGGGTAGTTTCTTCTCTAATTTTATCCCAGCTGACTGTGCAATGAGTTTAACTCAGAGCCCTTAGGTGCAAGCCACTTTCCACAATGTATATTAAACCTTATAAAACTAGCCGGTATGTCATTACGCAGAATATAATTACCTATATTGGAATTTGGCCAGGATACTGGGGCTAATATTGTTAGCCTTGCAAAAATTGGCGTGGGACTTTTTAATGACCACATGTGGTCAGTGCCATATGTTTCTAGCTCATCTAAAGGATGATACCTCTCACACAGCCATGCCCCTTTGCAATCACTTCAGGGTAGGCAAGCAAAAGCTCGGAGGCCAGACAGGACGGACAGTTGCTAGTTCAGAGACTGATGACATCTTTGATGTGGGGCAGGAGAGAGCTCTGTAGCAAACCCCAGCACTGCATGGCCAGGAGCTCTTATTGACCCAAGCTTTGCACGTTCCCTCCCTCTCTTTTGCCAGCCCTCACGCCTTTGTAACCTAGCCTGGTAAGAAGAGTCACTGCCCTTTCTGGAGATGATGTACTTTATGTAAAGCTAAATTTTTTTATCGCTCGTCATGTGAGTGATTTCATCCACTGAAGATATTGGTTTAGGCAAGATTGGCTTAAACCACAAACACAATTGGAAATGTTCTATAAAGCCCTTCTATTTTTTTAAGTTCCGTGTGTTGTGTGCCAGACAGTCATAACATGTCCTAACCAGGGATGACTATGCTTTAAAGTGACTAAGCTAACATTAATACTCACATTAAAAGGAAATCCCATTTAAATATTTGGTGCAATGTTTCCATGTTTGCTCTGTATGTCACCATGAAGTTTGGGATAGAAGCTTTCTCAGAGAAAACAGGTGTAGTTTATCGCTTCTCTGGTCAGTCTGATGAGACTAATCTCCATCTCATTCTTCAAAATGTTCATGAAAACATAAAAAAGCATGGGTTTTGAGCCCCTCTGGTAGAATGTCGTTACGAGGTTCAAAATGAAGCTTGCACAACTCTCCATTTTTCCGTCTTACCCTGATGAGAAGGCGTATTCGGTGTCCTTGTCTTTTCTCAGTTTTTTCTTTGGGACTCTCCTGAGTCTCTTCTCAAAGAGACCAAGTCACTGACTCTCCTGTGCTGCCTATGTGCCCGGGGTTCTCTCCCCACTCTTTTCCTTCCCACTTTCCTTTGAACCACTAAACCATATTCTCTTTAAATTGTACAATGAAACCCTCCATTTACTTTAGCCTGCAATAAAATAGATTTTCATTATAAAACATTTGATGGTACTGCTCTACTTCTGGCCTATGTGGCTTGTTAAGGCACTAGTGGTGGTAGAAAAGTGATGACCTCCCACCTCTGTTTTAAACCTAATTCTCTCCTGATTGTCAAAAGTTGTGAAGAAGAAATCAAATCTATTATTGGACAAGGTAAGGTTATCATTACGGAGGTTAGCAAGCCTTCATCTTTACAGCCTTCAACTTTACAACTATCCTTTGCTTGAGAGATCATCGTTTGGCTTTAACGATCTGTCTTGCCACAGGTAATGTTTAATCTTCCCTTTTTGATTAAACTAATAGAGATGGTTTTGCCAAGTCATCTCCAAGGCTCTGTTTGCTTCAGATATCCGGGACTTTTGACTTTGCTACAGCTTTTATACCTGAATATAAAACAAGGCTGGTATTTGTGACTTTGGTTGTCAATCTCTTCCTGATAATGACTAACGGTCAATTCATATAATTGTGGCTCCATTTACATGTACTGAAGATGTGGCAGATGAGCAGAAAGAAAGAAATAGATGTTATCAACAGTCGTTATTGTCACAGGGGTTAAGAAGCTCATAATTTCAGCATCTAGTTAGACCAACCACTGTGTCTAGATAATTAAATGGTAGCTGTGACAAGGTAAGCCTTTCCCAGATATGCATGTTGAGAAGGTACAAACTCCTCTTGCTTCCTGATTACAGCACAGTGACATGTTGTCTAGAGGCACCTCAGACCTGGTGCGTTTTCTGAAGCCAGGAATGAGCTCACGCTTTGGGCCTCATCACAGGTGAAGAGGCATGGGCTGGCTGTAACAAGTTCATTGCCCGGCATTAGGAGAGCGTCTGGGCAGGGTTTTTGTGCGCTTGGAGGGCGCTTAGCTGGAGAGCGCTGCGGGGCTGGAGGGGACTCTCCGACTCCTCTGCCGGTGGCTCAGCCACCACCAAGGTGACTTGCCAGTAGCAACTTCATCCACCCTTATGGAGATCTCTGCTTCTCCAGAACTAGCCCACTTTGGGATTTATGCTTTATAACCTGCATCAGTTACCACTAAACTTCTGCATAAAATTTCAGAGATGGATACTAACCTTTAAGAAACTAAATTACCTAAACCCATTCTAACTCGAGGAGGGGGGCAGTTTTTAGGGTTATATCCTTGTGATATTCCAACCAGGACTATTTGTCAGTCTGGCACAGGAGGTCTCTGACAGAGATACGTTTTCACTGTGGACTTCAGAGCTTTGAAATTCACTTCTTTGAGAGGGACAGTAAAATGAAGGCAGCAAGGGGTGGGAGGGCTAGAGACATGGTTATTTACTGGAAAAATCTGGATCTTTCTGGGGAGAAAGAGCTGCCTGCATTCAATATAACTGGATGTATATCTAATTAATGGCAGAATGCCCAGTGCTTTTGGAAAGCACTTACGGACCCAAAGAAATAATTTATTGTACAATGGATCCCTAGCGAAGGACCGAACTGTGATTCTTGCCAGGACCACTCTCTAGCTTGGTTTCTCCCTGCATTTTATGTTGTGATGCATATTTTCAGCCCTCCTGAAGACAAGATCAATGGGTTAAAAGCCTGTTTTGTAGGAGAACTGTGTCCAGTTATACTTACTCCATCTTAAGCCCACAAAATTTATCCTTTGCTATTGTGTGACATTATTTTGGGGTGTTCTAGGTCTAGGAGCTTATTTACTAGGAGCTTATGCACATTCATATCTCTGGTACAATGAGGTTGCAGAGATCTGCAGGAAATATTTTAAAGGCCATCTATGTCTTCAAAATGCATTTTGGAGTTGATGATTAACTCTGCCTAATAGGTTGACTACTTCTACAGCAAGGTGGTGTGATAGACTGGAAAATCTATTCATTTGTTTTCCTATTTAAAAGAAAAATAAGTGCAGAACCACAAATAAGGAGGTGAAGCATAACCACTTAACACACAAATGTATATTCAGCAACACTTGATGGGAACGTTTTACAATTTGTTCCTGAGAGCATTGCTGACCTGCGTAATTTTAAGTGTGCAGTCAAACGAAGGCCTTTTAGATGGTTCCAGCGATATCGACTCACAGGATGCTCTGCAGAACACCTGGACAATTGCAAAGGCAACTGTAATTACTTCTAAAGGTTCTTTTCAGGTGTATTTTCTGGTGGTTCAAGGTTTTAATCGCACAAAGAGGACATCTTGGTATCTGAGGAAAATACTATTTTATCAGAAGTTTGAAAACACATTTTGGTTTGTTTGGGGTTTTTTTGGTTTTGTTTTTGTTTTTTTCCAGAATGATGGTAGGATGTTCTCAAGGGATTTCTGAGAGCTGCTGAGCAAAAATTTAGCTTCAGTGAACTTTACTGGTATTGTTATTGTCAAGTAATCATCACTTTTTAAGTGCTCTTCTACTCTACCTCTGACTGGTCTTCTAAGGGTTTTCTTTTTCAGAATGTAGGTCCCTTCTACATATCCCATTAAATCTTAGTAATTTCTAATGATGTTTAAGTGTCTTATAAGAAAAAGGCAAGGGAAGCAGTGTCTTAAGAATCATTAAATGCTTACTTTAAAAAATTACTTTCCTTTAGTAGTATGATGCCCCACCATTTTTTTTTTTTTTATTTCTACTCTGAATTAATTATTCAGTAATGTTGGGTTTATTATTACAGCTATTATTTGCCTTTCAGATCGTCAGGCTTGGAAAAGGCAATCTGAGGCCATTGCCCCCCGCCCAAGTTAAAAGGACCAGAACTCCTGCTGGGACATCCTTGCTCCCAGCTGCAATGAACAGTAGGAGACTATTCTAATTTTTTTTAAGCTCTCAGTATTTCTGCTGATACCTAAATAGGGATTGCTGACTTTTTGGTATTTCTGAAAATGTCTGTCTTGTCTTAGTATCCTCAGCAAATGAGAGCTCAGCTCTAGCAAAAATTTGGCTCCAGGTCTGTATACTTATGGCAACTTCCTCTGTGAATAGTGAGCTCTGTTGTTAATTAATGCAAGCTGTGTTATCATTTCATCTACTGTTGTTCCTTCTGTTAGGCAAATTTTCTGTTTATTATAACTATCATTGTAGTGTTTATAGGCCTTAGTCAAGAATTTGGGCCTCGTGGTATATGGAAATAATAATTACTACTAGTTTCCTTTTTTAGCTTGCTTTCTTAAGGAAACATGGGTTATGCTGTCATGCTGTTTGTCTGGCAGCCTGCTCTAAATAACTTTGCAATCTTTTAATTAATTTCAACCAAAGTTTACTGTGGGAATTCTACCAATCTTGTGGAAACTGGCTACCGGCAAGAGGAGAAGGTGATGCAAATTAGGGTTCCTGATGCAAGGAAGACTGTGTTGTGAGCTCACCTTATTTTCTTTCTGGGAGCAGGCATGTGACGGCTGGCCAAGCAGCATAAATATAGCTCTTGTGCTGCCTCTTCCCTATTCAGTAATTAGGAAACCTGGGAGGGAGGTGGCTGCACTGTGTCCTCATTTTGAACAAGAATGCAAGAGTGGAGGGAGGTTGTAAGTAGCATAGAGGAGGACTTGGATATATTGAGTGGGGATTTGGGAAACAGTCTTCATTAGCTCTGCTGCTCTCAGATTAACTAGATTTATTTTTTAGTGTACTTTGGAGTGCAGATATTCACTAGGATTTTAATGGGAGTCTTCCTAAGGAGAACTGGGAAAATCCATGGGAAATCCTAGAAGTGATGATGATGATTTTCAGGGCTATTGATGGTAATCATTTGCATACAATGTACAAGTAGATAATTCAAATTTGTGCACATTTTACAGTTCTAATATATATTTGTCTGCACTAGAGGTGTCTAACAACCATTAGTGTCCATGTGCATTAGTTTTGGGGGAGATTTTTTTGCATGTTTAAATTGTCAGCTCCTTATTTTTATTCTGTTTCATTTAATCATTTATAAAGAAGTCAGCTGAAATTTTATCAAAGCTAGACAATTTTTCCAAATCTATAATAAAAATCATGAGTGTCATATGTTTAACTAGGAGATTATCGTGAATAAAAGCACCCCAGAGAACATTTCATACATTTTTTTTCCCTTTTCTCTACCTTCGGGTCCAAGAGAAAATCCATTTTGGGTATATCACAGATGCTCTGCATTGACCAGATAACAAGGTAATGTGATCAAAAAGTAAGGAATTCTTCTCTGGTTTGGATACCATTAAGGGGGTTTTTTTGTTATTCTTTTTATTTTATTTTATTTTATTTAACATTTTAATGTTTAACTAGTGTCCTGGCTGAACTCCAGCTTCTGGACAAATTCCAGCTTAAGTAATTGCATCCTATCTAATGAATTTCCCTATCTGGCATTAATTGGAAAAGCTATTCTTCACTTCCTGTCCTAACCTGGTCTATAATGTTGCTGTGTGCTATAGGTTACTATGATCAATCCTGGAACTGGCTGCGTTTTAGTAGACAAATACATATGCACTGGGCAAGTTTAGGAACAAAGCAGCTAGACAGATATGTCTCACTGCCGTCTTCTATGATGCATCACCTGCAAAACATGAATACTGCCCTCTTTCAAATAAAAATATCCCTACTCAATCACACTCTTCTCCAGTAGCTGGAAACCTTAAAAAAGAGGATATAAACTTTAATTCTACTTATAGGTATTAGAAAGGTTCTTTTTAGCTGGAGTGGCAAAGGCCCTGAGTTAAAGGTTCTGGATTTACTTCACATTGTCACAGGGACCTTGTTCAGGTAAGGCCCGTACATGTGCAGCTGGCCCTGCCTTTGTTCATGTAGCTTTGGGGGGAAGGAGGAAACCTTACAAATCAAGTGAGATTATAAATCAAGTGAGAATTCTTTACTACTGTTTTTGCAAAATTAAATTAAATTTCTCTAATCTCAAGTGGTATTTACAATATAAATTATCTATATATATTCAGCCTGTTAGCATCCAATATAATTAAAGCCAGAAAACCTGTTTCTATTATTGTTTAGTGTTTACACACCCTCATAAATTCTTGGGAGTTTTTGGCCATATTGGCTGCCTATTCTGAGTTTGCCTTCCTGGAGTTGCATGCTGAATTTAAATATGCAGCCTTAACTATTGAAAACATTTTCTTCAAGTTTTCTTTGTTTTGCAAGGCATGCTGAGACCTACATATGAAGACTAATTTCAAGAAAATTGGTTTAATAATATTATGCACAATTAAAATATGCAAGCTCTGGGACCTCTTTCCTGACATGTATGTATATACTTGGATACACAGAATATAAAGTATCATTTTTTTCAGCTTTCTCAATGTTAGCATTGCTGTGGGGCAGAAGGCTGGTTTATGGCAACATAGCTAATTATTTTGTATATCTACGTGTTAGGTTTCACAGACTTTTTGAAAACTCACATGAGGCAATTTGATGACCATCTGATCTGTCTTGCATATCACAAGCCATAAAGCCTCACTTGACATTCTGCCATCACAGTAATGTCACTATGGGCTGAAGACCTTGACTACAAGTCCTGATATAGAGACTATGGGTGATACAAGAATTGACTACAATCCTACTGTTCCATACCTTATTGTTACGCATGTGCACTTTATTTCTGAGCTGAATTGGTCTACCTTCATATTTCAGCAATTGTGTCTTATTACACCAAGGTCTTGCTGCCTATCAAGAACATCTAGCACCAGGAATTTCTTTGGGGTGAACATCGGGGTGAAAAAGTTTCTGTGTATTGTTCATTGAAATGAGAATTAATGATAGCTGACTGAATACTAGCACACTCCCCATGACTATCCATATAAGTTTACTGCTAAGAAAATCTAAATTAAAATTTTATTACAAGGTAAAACAAAGAAACACACCCTCCCACACACACCCCTTATTTTTTGTGTTCAGAAATATTTGGAAAGTTGCTGTGGAGCCTTGAGTACAGGTTGTTACAGCATATTAAATATACAATTAAAGCAGTTTTAAAAGTTTGGTAAATTAAACAATAAGACTGACCCTCAAACAGCCTAATCGTGGCTTGTTTTGCAGGCAGTATGTACTCTGATGTACAGGCTGGCTGGCTGTAGATCAAAACTGGAGGTTTTATTGATTAAAGTCTTCCTACAGTGGGGATTAAAAAAGTATGTCTTATCTTGCTATCTATTTGAAAGATATAGATTCCTGTTATTTGCTGAAGTAAGGGAATGTTGGCAGTATCAAGTTCCTTACAGGAGGACTGACATGACTAGATGCTCCTTTGAAGATTTACCTCACTATCTTGGAGGAACAGTCCAGCCATTCTGGGAACAAAACTACTGCATCTGGGCAGCCCCTTCCCCAGCCATCTGACCAGCATTGAGCTGGTTCTGCACCCTTGAGCAGGTTGTTTTGGGGTTTTCTTTTTGGTTAGGTTGTTTATTGGGTTTTTTTTTTCCCAACTACTACTTTTTTTTGTTCATTTGCAAATAAAATTGAGTGCAAATTGGTTTTCAATTACAGTCTTCACTTAAACCACTGCCATCATGGAGAAGACATTCAGAGACATACTTAGCCCAGAGTATGGCCCTGTATCAGTGTAGCAGCAGGAGAACTGGGTGAAGCTTTAGTATGTCCCAGGTGAGAGTACTTAGGGGATGTCATGTGGAGCAGGTTCGCTTATTTTTTGGACCTTATTCAATGAGGACCAACTCAGACTTAATTAACAGCTACATAGCAAAAGTAGCCCTTCATCTTTTCAAATATGTCATCATTTTTTTTAATGAATTGTTGGCAGTGCACAAGTGTTGGACAAATAATATATGCAAACAAACTACAGTCAGTGATTTTGTGACCAGTAGCATTAATTTGTCCTGAGAATAAACTTCAAATATTCTAAGCAAGGTACATCCAAGCCCCCTTTCAGAGTTAAAGGCTTATTAGGGGTTTCCATGAAACAAATTGTAAATAGGTTATGTGGAGTTACAGCATCAAATGAGCAGGTGGGGCTGAGCACCGCCCCACACAGGACAGAAGCCACAGCAGGCAGAGACCATGTGCTGGTCCCCCTCAGTCCCCTTGATCAATTCATGCAGCTGGAAATCTCTCATAAAACATGGCTGTTTATAAGACTTCCTAAAGGTCATCATTCCTACCTCTAGACCTGAGTGGAAAATAACAATTCTGTTTCTGCGAGGATTTACACTTCTGATATTTTTCTTTTACGTTCAAACTGTACAAAACAAAATAACTGTTCTCTCTTCAGTGTGGCTGGGCTGAAGGCTGAGAGCTTGGAACTTTTGACTTTAGGAGCTGGCTAGGTTTCTGAGGAGTTGGACAGGATTGCTGGCAGTAAACCAAGTAGTGTCCAGTTAGAAACCAGCTGATAGGAAGATTTCAAAACCTAAGTCTTGTTATGATCCAGCAATCCTGACTGATTTTTGGCAGAAGCTTATTAAACCTGCCTTTGTCCCACAGGTATGTTTTGATGTCAAAGAGTAAAATTTTTTAAAATTTGCTTATCTTCATATTTAGGTTTATATAAGTACTGATCTTCATATTTAGGTTTATATGAAGGCAGAAAAGGACCTGGGGGTGCTGGTTGACAGCTGGCTGAACATGAGCCAGCAGTGTGCCCAGGCCAAGAAAGCCAATGGCATCCTGGCTTGTATCAGGAGTAGTGTGGCCAGCAGGACTAGGGAAGTGATCGTGCCCCTGTACTCAGCACTGGTGAGGCCGCACCTCGAATACTGTGTTCAGTTTTGGGCCCCTCACTACAAGAGAGACATTGAGGTGCTGGAGCGTGTCCAGAGAAGGGCAACGAAGCTGGTGAAGGGTCTGGAGAAGAAGTCTCATGAGGAGTGGCTGTGGCAACTGGGGTTGTTTAGTCTGGAGAAGTGGAGGCTGAAGGGAGACCTTATTGCTCTCTACAACTACCTGAAAGGAGGTTGTAAAGAGGTGGCGGTCGGTCTCTTCTCCCAAGTAACAAGTGATAGGACAAGAGGAAATGGCCTCAAGTTGCATCAGGAGAGGTTTGGATTGGATATAGGAGAAATTTCTTTACTGAAAGGGTTATCAAGCATTGGAACAGGCTGCCCAGGGAAGTGGTTGAGTCACCATCCTTGGAGGAGTTAAAAAATGTGTAGATGTGGCACTTCAGGACATGGTATAGTAGGCATGGAGGTGTTGGGTTGATGGTTGGACTAGATGATCTTAGAGGTCTTTTCCAACCTTACTGATTCTATGATTCTATGATTCTGTAAGTATAACAAGTAGTTAGCATCAAAACCTGACTACCAAGTTCACAGTAATGGAGTAATGCACATCTTACCGGATTTTTGAATCTTTTTTAAACTATTGGATTTTATGAACTATTCATTTCGGCTTTCCTGTTTCTTATTCATGATTCTCCTCATATGAAAAGTCATATATATCATAGGGTATTGTTTCTGCTTTCTTGTCTATTTTTTCTCATTTATTTGAAAATTTATCCACTAACAGTCATAGTGTGCTAATATGTGCTTTATGGAAATAAACTACGACACCAGAATAGTGTTGTGCCCATTGTGCTTTCATCCTTTAGTTTAGGGGTTAAAGTCTAAACCACAATGACATGCAGATTTGGGGTGACCACCTTCTCTGTCCACATACAGACTGAACTCCAGAAAGGAGGACTTAGCACAGAAAAGCACAGCCACACAGAAACAGTGTTAAATTCTTCTCTCTGAGTTCTAAATTCCTCACAAATAGAGATTATCTTGGTTTTTCCTGGTCCATAAGGGGGTGACTAATACTAATAACTAATACACATCTAATACACACTAATACACACTAATACATACTAATACACACTAATAACATCTTTGTGTAGGTTATAAACGATATAGATTATAGGCCATAGGTTTACCTCCACGATGCATAATCATGGCATGCTTGTTACTAATCACCCTATGTCAGAAAAGCTAGCCAACTTATTCAGTGGGATGGGCTTTGGTCCCCTGAAGAACTTGAATTAAAGACTCAGTAACTCTTTCTGAATTTGTAAATTTGTGGTCTTAATTTAGCAGCAGTACCTATGCTATGTTTTTCCCCATACTGTATTCTGCTCAGTCAAGCACTGTCCAAAAGAGTTAAACCAGAAGACAAATGCAGTGTAAACATTCATTTTGAGTTCTTATGATTAATGTGATTGATTTGTGAAAGGATGAAATTATATTGTAAAGTTAATCATTAGAGAAAATAAATGCCTGAAGGATCTAAGCTTAATATATTGGGCTTTTCTTTTCACTGAGTCAATATAGATTGACAAGCCATATTTTCCATTCAAAGAAATGTTAAACGTGTTTACAGATTTCATGAAAGACTCTGAAGACAACATCACTTTAACAATGTTTTCTGTCAAAGGCTACAATAATAACCTGATTTCTGCTCTCAGTCATGCTGGAGTAACTGTCAGAAATGGTAGAGCACATTGGTTAAATAGAGTAGAATTTGGCCTAGCCACCTTGTAATACTGCAAAAAATATAATTGTTTGGGGTTTTTCTTTTTGTTGTTTTGTTTTTGGTTTTAATCCTGCAGGTAGATGTGACTGTGAGGTGAAGTAGACACATTATTCAGAGCTGCCAAATCTCATAGCTTGTCCAGCAGGGCTCACTCTGACATGAACAAGTCACCACCTTGAGTGGAAACATCCCACTAAAGGGTTTTAATGTTTTTGGCACAGCATCACATTACAACAAATGCCATTGCACCTCTGTGGTGTTGATGAGTGTCCTTGTGACACAGTCACGTTTCCCCTTGTGCTGACATGTTGTGGATCTCTGTGGAAGTGCCCAGTGCCCCTGCGAGCTGGGGGGACAGATCCTGCCCCACTCACTCCATGCCTTGCATTGTTCACTGTGTGCTTTGCACAGCTGCTGGTCTAGATAACTTGTCTCATCCCTCATGTCCCTCAAATAATAGAAAGCTATGCGGCCCTTACTTTGTATATCTAACATATTCCTTTGTAAGATACCCCTGGTCCTTTTGTAGGTATTTTGGCTTTAAAAAAAAAAATTACTAAAATCTTATCTATTGAAGACCCTTATTTAAATATTAAGAGAGAATTGGAGTTAGAAGTTCAAGCTTTTAGAAGTCCAGAATTGTCATGGTTAATGTTTCATTTGCTGTCCATGGGGGGTAATCACTCGTTTGGGACCTTATATTTTGTTAACGTACGCTAACAAGCTATACTTGCTTGCTTGAGGCAACTCAGTAATCTGTTGGTAGTCCACAAGTTATTTAAGACTATATATGACTTTGAGGACATCCTTACTTCTCTTTGACTTTGAAGTGACTAAAGATTTGAAGCCTTCAGGAGTCACTATGGAATCATATACTGTTTGTCAAATACTGAATGGTAATAACATCACAATTTTTCTTAGCACTCTTGTGAGATATGCTGTATTGTACGAGAAGCAGTGTATTATGAATTCCTTTCATGCACTTCTTCTGGATCATACAAGATCCAACACATGTAAATCTAAGACTGTCACCATATTTTATATTGCACTAATTCAGTAGAGCCCATAGTTTGAGTTTCAGTAAGCAGAATTTGAGAACTAGGAACTAATTCCAGCTCTGGCATTAATGTTCTACGTGAACTTTATCTCTGTCTCTTTCTTCCACGTGGAATGACAAAACAGTGTTTCCTTTCTACTTACAAGTATGATGTAAGGATGAATCAATTATTTGGAAAGTCCTTTGAGATTACTTAGTATTGAAAAATGCAAATTATTAATAATCGATTATAAATTCTTCTATTATAGTTAGTGATAATAATAGAGCATATCCTAAAGCACAGAAATGGGAGAGACTGATTTAAAAATGCATGGACAATTTTAACATCCAATTCTTCTGACCTTATAGTACACCTGTGCTCATTTATATCATGTCAGGTCTTTGATGTTTTCTGGGGTATTACCTGTTTTGAGTAATGGGAAATTGTTTTTTGTTTGTTATGCTTACTTTTGTTGTAAGTAAGTTTTGCAATTTCCAGTTTTGAGCAGAAACAGGAATACTATGTTGCAGAGAATGATAATTTTCTACACATGCATTGCTTGGGTCTTGTTGTCGTTGTTGCTGCATATGTAACCATTAGAAGAAAATAAAAAGGAAAAAAACCTCAATTAAAATATCTCTGTTGAGCTTTGAGTAATTAAATGAAGTCTGTAATACTTTGGCACTAGGGATTATTGTTTGCTTGTGTGCTTCAGGGGCAAGTTTGAATATGGAGAACAAACTTTATTGGTGATAGATTCAATTTGCTTAAAAGAAGGTACTATATCTGACAAGAAGCATTTCTTCAGGCACTCTACATTTACTGCCAGGTAAATACAGCTGTCTGGAATAGCTCCATCTGGTGAGTCACAGCATACAGCAAAGCCTACCTTTCCGCTTACTCTTGTTAGTTCTTTGACACTAATCTGGATCTGCAGGGAAGTCGTCACCTTGTGCTTCTGTTACATGCAGACGTTATTCTAAAAATGTGTATTACTTGTGAAGGCAGCGCTGAACTGATGTAACTGTGTATGTTGCTTAAGCTTCTTTTTTTAATTCATTTTTCTCCTTTCTCAATGAGGAAAAAACCAAAGCAAAACAGAGAGGTTTTCCTTATTGTATTCCCAGACCAGAACAAATCAGAAATGTCAATATCTTGAAATATATAATCTGATCTTTGAGACCCCAGAGCTTCTCTATAGGCAGCACTTCTAAGTGCTGATGCCACCCCAGCCAATGAAGATGTTTATTGATTTAGATTTGTCAATGTTTAATTATGCACCATTACAGAAATATATGATGTCAATGAAAAAGTGGGATGTATGAATAAAAAATTCTTTGCAGCAGAAGAACTGCATGCAGAGTAAAGCTTTTAGTTCTGCCTTTTAAAGTTGAACAGTTACTTTTTTCATGTAAACACTTTCACCCACAAGAAGGGTATAAATTTGTTTGGGAGGAACAAATCACACATTTAGGAGCACAGCTTCTTGCTTTTCATGTTCAGATGTGTGCTTGCATGCATAGATATATGTACGTCTGCTCTGTAAATACCATCGGTTCCATGTATAAGTACGATTAAAGACCTGAAATTGTTCTTAGACAAAGGAAAATGTATTCAGAAAGAACTGATGCTGCAGTGACATGGCTCCCATCAGGTTGGCACTGCAGCGGTGACACAGGATTCTTCTGGAAACGAAAGAACCCTGAAAGTAGCCCAAAATGTTGAGTTCTGCAGTCCCAACATTATTAAGTGTTTAAAAAAAATACAATAGAAAAGAGTCGTGGTTTGTTGTGTTAGTTTCTTGACATAAACAGAATTTCTAATGACTTCACATGGATAACTGTGTATTTATGGGCATTAGAAACACACAGCCGACAGAAGAGACTGCCAAAGTCCATTTACATTTGGTTCACATTTTCTTGAGTGTATGCAATATCACCTTTTCATTGAATTTCCTGGCTCTCACCTCAGTGCTATAAACACCATCTTTTGAAGAATTACTTCTGCCTTTAAGACGTATGCAACGGGTGCTAGAAGCTTCAAGAACTGCTTATAAAATGGCACCGGCAAGGCTTGCAAACAGGGTCTCGGGAGACCAGTGGGGGAGAGAGCCTGGGGTGCTGGGTAGTGGGGCAGCAGTTACAGGACTGGCTGCACGAGCCTGACCTGGCGGGTGCACAGGTGTTGTGTAGGATTTACAAAAGGGCTGAAAACTTCCCACGCTGAGGATGTGGGCTGCAGGCCTCCGTTTCTCTGTGTCGCTACTTTCTCTCCTGTTTTTTCAATGTGTAGGAGTTTCTTAACATCAGAGATAAGCCCAAGCTGCACCATCCAGATCTTGAGACAAGCATCGTTATAATCCTAATAATTATTAATGTGTAATTTATCTTTGGTTTTAATAATGGGGGAACAAGAAGGAGGGTAACACTTTGAAAAGCCCCGTGAGATCTCCAGTTAGTCAGTTAACACTGTTGACTTGCTTCTTCTAAGCCATTACAAATTCAGTGTGTGAAATCTTTGAAAATTATCTAATTGGAGAAGGTTGTCTTGCATTTGACCATTTTCTTTTTGCAAACCATTGATCTGCTGATATATTACAGTCAACCAGCTCAATGCACCGTTGAGATATTTTATTGTAATACATTAACAGAGCAATGGTCATTGATTGATAACAGGGGAGCAAAGGAAGATTTCTTCTATATGTTTTGTTTAAAATAAAATATAATAAAAAAAGATATGCTGGACAATATTCTGTTCTTACTCTGTTACAAATCCATAACCATTTCATTGACATCTGTGGGGTTTCTCCAGAGTTAAGGTGGTATGGCTGAGAACTGAATTTGCCTTGCATGCACTAACATCCAGTCAATATCCTCATTAACAGGCACATATTCTAATCTCAGATGCTTTGTTTGTATTTAAATGGAAATCATATATACAGTTATAATTTGGGTCTAGAATGATCTTTGTATTTTAACGCATGCACGTATGTCTCTGTGTGTGTGTATTTCTTTGAATAATGAATGGGATGAATAAAGACACACTTTACCTCCTGGAAAAGAACCTGACTTTTTCTTATTCAAATTCATGTTTTAAGCCAGTTTTTGCTGCTTTTCTTTTTTTAGGGATATTTTTATAAGGAATGGCTTTGTTTCACAGAGAACCGTTGCCATGCTAATTGTATCTCAGCTCTGATCTAAAGGGAGCATTTCCACTGGAAAAAAAAGCATTGTTTAGTCTTTAGGTCAATTGAATCTTTGGCCTCTCTGCCAAGTCTGTCAGCACTGGTGCCAGTTACTGAGAGTGGTGATTTTTATGATATCAAGACTTGTCTTTTGGGGATTGGGCTGCGACCTTCAATATCATTTTATACAAACCACTACAGGGTACAGTCTTTCTAATCCGAACACACTGGGACTGTTTTACCATTCGGATTAGTGAAAGTTCATGCTACTGCGATGCTGATGGTGTGCATTCTTGAGAAGTGCAGTTCAGGTTTTTTGCATGGAAATTAAACCTTTTGGCAAAAGGCAAGTTAAAGAAGCAGTGACATTAAAGCCCATGTAGTAAGAGCAGTAATGCATGTTGCAGCGTGAAGGCTGGAGCCTTCATGCTCCATGCATAAGTGGCAGATTTACATTTTTCTGACCAATGCGTTTGGGATGGTGTGTTGGAGCCTGGTGTTCCATCGTACTGAATGCATTGGAAATCGTGTTCAGTATTTTTTTATTAGTATGAAAACAAATGGGTTTTTTAGTGATTTAGGAATCTAAATTTAACATGTAAAAAGCATGAGATATTTAGTATCTTAAGTGACACTGAAATTCTAGGTTAGAATATGTAAATTGTATATGGGTTACAAATTTTTTTAATGGATCCATTTAAAATAATGCTTTTGCTACTGTAGTGCTTTGTTTAGTACAATAGCACAGAAATAATTTACCTATCCATGTTAACTCTTATGTCTCTTAAGATTTTCCAATTCTTTAATCTTCTGTTATAAACATATGGGTGGTTTCACATTTTCTTTTTGCCCTTTTTCTTTTTTTTTTTCTTTTTTTTTTTTTTTTTGCTTTTAGACCTCAATATATATTAGAACCTCATGGTTTGTTTGGGTTTGCAGGACTTAAGAAGAATGAACTGTATTAAAAATTCTTTGCTGTAATTCAAAATAGGCTCAAAGGAAACATTTTTATCCACATTGCCATTCTGAATCCTTCCCTGAACAATTTGCAACCTGTATTTATATTCACAATTTCCCCCATACATTTTTAAAAACAAGAATGGCCTTTACTCAGTATTCCTGCAAAAAGCCATTCTTCATATGACTTCACAACCTGCATCAAATTTCTTAAAAGGAACTGGAGTGGTAGTAGTGGAAGCCTGATGCTGTCACCTCTGACTTTTGCAATGATCTTGTGTTTTAAATAGTTAAATATAAAAATGTGATCTGAAAACATTTGACAAATTCAGCTAGAATCAAAAATTCCCTATCTATTTGGGGGCAAAATTTGGGAAATCAAAACATTTCAGCTGAAAAGGGTATCATCTGATTAGTTCCATATAGTCTCTAGAATAATTGTGGTTCTGATTCATCCTACCCCAATTTTTAAGTGTTATGTTCCTCTATATGTGTTCATGGGTCTACATGTTACATGGTATATGATGATGCCTTTTCTTTGGAAGACCATTAATGCTAAAGAGCTTGGAAGGTACAATCAGACACATAGAGAAGAACAGGTTAGAGAGATGCTCAAATATTGTCATGTGTATAATGAATAATGAGTGGCATCATATTCAAATACAAATTTATATATGTTTATGTGTGTGTGTATATATGTAGTGCTTTTATTTTCTAATTTAAAACCAATTATATTTCCATAGAAAATAGTGGCTTTCTGCACAGAGAAAATTGCTTAGTTTAGAATCATATTTTGGCCTTGTCTATTCCTGAACGGCAGTTGAAATTTGTGCTTTCAGACCTTTGCTAGTGACATTCCATTTTATATTGCTTCAGTGTTTACCAAGAAGAGAAGGTGGTTGTTTTTTTTTTTTTTTTAAGCAAACCATCACTTCCTAACTCACTAGTTCGTGCTAAATTGGTTTCCATTTTAGCAGTATGGAGTTGTCTTAGTTCTTGGAAACATGCTTCACTGAATCATCAATCACTGTCTTCACTATGATGGTGGTTTTATTTATACAGCTGCATGAAATGTTCGCTGTGAAGTATTACACCATATTAACGTCTTGTGGTTTTGTGCTTTGCTTCAGACTCTGCTCTAATTTGCTGAAAAGTTACACTGTGGTTCATATGCCTTTAAGTAAACATAGTCTTATTTTTGAGCTAACTTAGACTGGTTTAGGGAAGGCAGAACTATTTGTGTTATTAATACATTAATTCAATTGATTTAACTCTTCTTTGTTCATAGCTTACTTGTAAATGACATAGATTTTAAGATTGTGTTTCCGACTCAAAATTACCCAGCAAATATTATCTATTGACAAATTTTTGCCTCTGGACTGCCGTTACACACTTAAAGTATTATTTCTGCATTTACTTTTCAAGCCAATAGGGTCATTTTCTTCCCATACATTTAATCCTTAATGTGATGCAATTACTATTATAAAATGACTGAATGAAGAAAATACTGAGACTTTTTTTTTAGAAAAAGATAAGTAAGGCTCAGGTAATTTAATTAGGATACATTAACCTTTTTTTTCCCCCTCAATTATCCAGCCGCTCTCATATTCTGACAATGCTCATAAACACCAGATTTCTTAAAACTTCTTATTTCCTTCTGACTGAGGGATCATGACCTAAATTGCTGAATGCTAGACTTTTTTGCTGCTTACAGCAAATGTTTACATTTAATTTTCTCTTGCTACATTGATACCACAGAATAATGCATGCAATACTTCTTCTGAAGAATTCAGTGAGATCCTTGTATAGTTACTGTTTCTGTGCTGAATCTAGCTATGGCTGCATTAAGCAGTCTAAAAGTGCATTGATGTAACGCTACCCATTTTCCCATTTCAAATTATTAAATGCGTATTAGCCACAGGCATCTGTCCTGAGAGTTAGGGCGGGGCTATTTTTATACATATACTGTTGCATAGAGGCTATTTACCATAATAAATAGTTCAGATGTGAATATGCATTATTGTCCATCAATTTAAGCAAGTTCCCCAAATTTCTGCCATTACTGTTCACAGGGAAATGAATAATGAAAAGAATAAGAACAGAATCCAGCTTCAAAGTTGGTGTAATCCCTTGCTATTTGCACAGCTGCAATCATGAGACATTCATATTTTTGTTGTGAATATTTGAATCTGAATATCAAAGTGAAACTTACAGAATGCCACCCTGTTGACCAACATAATAGAAAATATTAGTACAAATCTCTCAAAGCCTAATTCTTGGGCAGACATGAATAATGTCTTATTGAAAATAATTCTTGTTCAAGGCTACAGTGATTTCTGAAATGTATAGAGCAATCAAATCAAGGGAGCCAAGCCTGAATACACAGATAGAAATTTGACCCATAATGCAAAGAATTCTTTTATTAGTAACTTTTAAAATGGAAAGTAATTTCCAGGCATCTTCATTGTAGTAACATGCTCAGGTCCCAGGACTAGGTATGTGTGTTTTCTAATCAAACAAGGAAATATCCAAGCTTTTATTGCCATTCATTGTAAAAACAATGGTGTTGAAATAGCTGCCTTGATGTAAAATCCCCATGGAGAACAACTACAAGTAATTTTGAAAGCACAACGGTTCCAACCAGTCTAATATACTTTACTTGCAGTCTGCTTTCACTAGCTGCCTACAGTGAGGTTAAAAAAATAGTCATCAAAAAATCCCAGAAACATTTTATCCTCTGATTTATTTTTCTAGCAGAGGAAATTTTTCTGTTTGCTTGTATGATGAATTGGCACTGATTAGCGCATGTTTTTCTATTTGGAAAATACAACCAGAAATACAGCAATACCAGAAAAGTCACCTTTGACTCAAAATGTTGGATAAAACCAACATTTTATTCACCAAATATTTATGGCTGTAGTGCTTCAGTGTTTCAAGTAGACATGAAATAGAAATAAGCCATTGACTGAAGGAAATTGGGGAGGATGACCAGCTATATAGATTATATTTAAAAATCTTGAAAATAAAAAGGGAAAACTACAATAAAATAATAATAATAATTTTAAAAACCCTAAAAATTAGGATTGGTCCTAAAGTTGTTCCTAATTCATTCACCACAGGTTGTGTTACCAAAGAAAAAATTTATGTGTCTTTGGAATCTTGATATGAAAACCTCATAAGTAAAGTGAAGAGGTAGGAGATTAAAATGTTAAAAGGAGAATATAGGCTTTTCTAACACATGGCTAGATTCCAGATGGCAAGAACTGTTGGTCCTCTGCCCCAATGGCACCACTCTTCCTAGACCAGATCCTAAATTTGGAAGGATGGGAAGAATTTCCAGTATCTCAATGTATTTTGCTAACACTATTCATCATATCTTGTAAATTTTACTTTCTTAACTGGAAACTATGGCAATTAAAAAGATATCTGGAATAATTAGAACAAATGATTCAAGAAACAAAACCTAAGGACAATGATATTGCCGAAGTGACTGTAAAATATATCTAAAATAAATTAAAACCTACAAATTAATTGTTGTCTGTCTGTATATGACCCAATGCTAACAGAACCACAAACCCCATGTATTTGAACCTACATTTTATAAAAGCTCACTCGCAAAAATCAATAGAAAGCTTTAGTGGGCAGAATGTGTGTAATAGTAACAAGTAGAAAGGTTAGTGTAGAAGTTAATGGTTCTATCAAGAATAAAACAGAGTTAAATTCTGAAGGAAAGCTCTACCACAAGTGGTTCATTAACCTTTGAGAACTCCAGTGTATCTTCAAAGTAAAGATTACAACAAACCTGACTCAGTCACTAGTAGCACTTGTTAGCTCTTGGCTTCAGAAATCAACAGCTTTTTCATTTGCATTATGAAACTATCAAGAAGCTTTCATTCCACTAAGATGGTTGACCCTGTAAACTGACCAGATTAGTTAATCCAAGGTCACATAGAGTGGTGGGAATGATGGTGAACACCTTACCTAAACCCAGCAGCGTGCATTCCCAAGTAGCTGGGAATGTCATACTAAAATGATCAATAGTGAACAACAGCAGTAGTTAATTGGCATCATAATACCAGGGAACTAACATTGCACCAATGGGGCTGGAGATAATTTTGATTAACTCACCTATGTACCATTGCAGGCTTCCTAAAACAGCTAAGAAGTGTCAGTTTTTCTTCCTGCAGCCTCACTGCGAGGTGGATGCTGGACAAGAGGCCCAACATCTGCCTCCATCTGCCTTTTCCTCAGCAGCAATCACTGCTGATGGCAGCAGATCTTGGTCCTCTTCTTCCTACAGCTCTCCCACATCTCTTTCTAGACCTTCACTTCCCATTTAGTTTTCCTGGCACAAATATGTGTAATGCTTAAGTTAACCGGACACAGTTAACCAGATCACTGAAATGCCTGGAATAAATAGAAAACTCATACATGTGATGTGGTTGTTTGAACCTGTAATTCAGGCCTCAGATATTTCTGTTGGTATCACATGAAAATGAACGGGAAGGTAGGAACTCTGTAAGCCACTACTGTGTTCAAACTAACAAAAAAATTGGAGAGGTTAGTAATAGGCTACCACACGTAGCAGTAGTTTCCAATTCAATAAAAAAAATGTGTTGCCATATTGTACATTAGATCTTAGAAAAGCCCAGCTCAAATAAATGCCTCTTGAAAATGCAACCAATGGAGTCCTGTTTGAATAGTAAGTACAGAAAATTTCTTTTGGGAAAATTTATTTTAATTATATATGTTTATCAATATGCATACTTATTTATATGTAATGTTTTACAACTAATATCTATGAACTAATATCACTATATTATAGTAGTATGGTTGTATATTCTGCATAAATACATATATTCCAATATATCTTTCAATATGAGAATGCTATGTTGGTACCCCAAGGATTCCTAGTTACAGTGCCTCATATTCCCTTTTCTTGCTAGATCTCAGGCTCCGCATCTGGCATTCAATACGAAATAAATGACAAAATGAAATAAATATAAAGAACATACTTCTGGGGAAAAAAGTCTCATGTAAGTTAAAACATAATTTCTTGTGGGAAAATTCAGGCAGGAAATTTCAAAGGAAAATGCCTGAAAAATCCTGAACTAGAGTTCCCACTTTGCATAGACTCTGTTGAAAATTGTGCTGATCATTTGGGTCACATTTTTTCAGCTCAGCCTAAGCTGCTGCTGCAATTTATCTGCATTAAGGAACCTTCCAAAGTCAGTGCACTTAGTTTCAAATCTCACATCAAACTATAATGACACACGTATATGTAAAATCAAATTCACTTTTGGCATGGCAATCAAGAACCTTCTGACATACAAAGTCAGCCAGTTTCATAACTGAACTTTGGATAGACCTTTTCCAGGTAAACTATTTTCAGGATGAAGTGACAGGGAGTGCACCTTATCAAATACCTTTTTTCCACTTTCCAGTGTAATAGAATAACAATTCAGTTAAAGTATGACCATAGTTGCAAAACCGTAATTCAATTTGCTATGAAAGGACTACAGGGAAAGTTGGTAACTGTCAGATGTATTATGCTATAATGACCCAAAGATAAAAATGATGGCAGCCAAAGGGACAGTTGGGACCAAGAACCATTAGCTACACATTGACAATTCAAATGCATTTGTACGGTAGCCAGTTTATTTCAGTCTCCAGTCCTACTATTTTTTCCCATTTCACTCTTCCCATCTTCCTCCACCTACTGCTGTAACTTTTCTTCCAGCAAGTTTTAGGGTGGAAGTTTAAATGAGCATCTGCCACAGCACCAATGCCAACGCTAGCTGGCCATCAACCAGCGGGGCTACTCTTGCATGGGATGCCTGGCTCCCCTTCGGAGGCTGCGCTTAACCTTTATGACATACTCGGATTCCACCAGCTTGGTGCCTCAAATCCCACGTTCCTGCTTCCCTCCAAATTTTCCAGTTGGTAACGTATCCTGATGGGGACACTCACACCCCTGCCCTTCATTTTCCTTCGTCTTTCTTTGCAAGTCAAAACAAAGAGTTTTTATTTTATTTCACGTTGTTTTATTACATTTATTTTTGCATTTAAAAAGTGAAACAGGGGGGGATTCAGTTCATAATTAGGGGAGGAGTCGTTTTTGGACTCAATCCCCAACACGAAATCTGTTATAAATGGATTCTGCCAAATTGCTGAACAGAGTGCAAATTTGTAATGTGCCAGTTTTTTAATAGGTTTAGTTCTTTGGGCTCTTTCTGCAAGTCCAACCCTCGTGTCATTTCACTGACACTTTGTCCTTGAAAATCTTGTTCTGCAACCTCCTTTTAAAACTATGTGATACACATGCTTAAGCCTTTCCAGCTGTGACAGCTGAAGACAAAAAAGTCAGCCTAGGTTTTGGCACACCTAGGGTCTTCTTAAAGTAATCTCATTTGTGCTTGTCCTAGAACTGTTCTTATTAGTCAGCATCCTTATCTCACATCCACAGCCGAGGATGGCATTGTGGCTTCCCAAAGCACGGTTACTACACTGGATAAAGGGACATCCAGATCTTAGTTACAGCAGACACCATCTTTGGAATCGACTCCGATGAAAAAATTGCCAAACCCTTCATCTGTTTTATTTCCCTTGCCTGAATGATGGGTTAAACAGGCAATACTTAAGAGTACAATAGCTCAAGCCATTTGAAATGCTAATTTTCATCTTGGCCACAATATGTTGAGCATATCAACCCCTTTTATACCTTATTGGTTGTAAAGTTAATGAGATTCTTTTAAAAGAACAGCATAAAATCCATGATATTCAGTATTCAGATTCCCCTCAAATCTTGCTCATGCATGCAAGGACTGAGAGCAACTTCAGACATAAGAAAGCATTGTTTAGATTTATAGCGTATTTGTAGTTAAAACATTAGCACCTCTGAGAAGCACTTCTTCACACTGGATAGAGGCAACTGGTAAACACTGAAATTTGTTCCTGTCTTAGAAGGCCTGTTGAACCTTCTAAAATGTTTTTCTTGGAACTGGATCTAGTGATCCGGCTATGTATACTCTTGCTATATTTTCCGTTTATTTGAATGCATGAAGATATGCACAAGCACCTTTGCAAAAGACCAGTCAAACAATAAAAACAAACATGTTGTTCATCCAGATTGTCTGCTGTTGACCCAATCTGTGCTTTGTATTTTCCAGACTGTAGTGTAAATGTTTCCAGGGACAGATGTTGTGAGAGAGCTCTGAAAACATCTGATGCTACTTCCAATCATTTCCAAAGATACTTTTCAAAACAGAGACGTATTGCACATATTTGTTTTTTGCAAGTGTTTTGGTTCATAGTATATTTACATAATATACTGACCAATACTTCAAAAATCTCTTTCTATACAAATAAACAATTACAACACCAATAATAGAACCATGGTGAAGAGGCATGAGGCAGAAAAAATAGTCCTAGATTTTCAGATATCTGTCCGAGTTTGCAAAAACATTGGTGGCTTTTAAGATTATAAAAACCTTTACAGTAGAAATTAGGGAGAAGGAGAAAAAACATCAGTGTAGAATAGCCGTTAAGTTTTATTTCTGCATTTTTAGACTTTAACCAGATACAGTGCATAATTGTGAGTGGAAGTAAAGAGCAGCTTCTAACTTAAGCTGGAATTTCAGATCTGAATTTCAGCTGAAATAGGTGGATATCAACCATTCCAATGGATCACTTAGAGTTTTTAGATAGCAAGAAGACTTGAGAACCGTCTATGAGGATTTATCTCTGATAAGAAATGGCATTAAAAATAAACAAAGATTTTTAAGCCTTCTTCATTTATAAAAAATTTCAGAATTCTTTCTTTTGTCAAGAAGTAAAATATTTCTGAAAAAATAATACTTTTTGGAAAAAATATGTTTGTATTTTTAAAATAAAACTATTTTATGATTAGATAAAATCTTTAAACGGAATTGAAGAATAGATTTTTTGGAATGTGTTGTCTATGTGGGATTTTACTTATGTCAGATCTCCCAGAGAACTACAAATTGTGGACATAAATTGTTTAAGGAAAATCATGTCTATATTGGAAATCAATTCATTGATACAGGAGAAGTTTTTTGTAAGTTCTTCCTTAAATCTTCTCTTCCTGATTCCCTACAGTAAAATGCCCTGAAAAGCTGCAAGTTTCTGCAGTTGATAATATCAGATAATACTCTATTTGAAACCTACAGCAATCCAAACAAAATGGAGAAGAATTGGCAAATTCACAAAAGAAATTATAGTCAAGTCCCAGTACCAACGTAGTTAAAGGTACAACACGATAGCTGAAGTTTTTATTTTAACCTCAAGTAGTTATCTGGGTTTAGGCCTGTGCTCCTGAATGAAGAGGAATCAATGAATCTAGAATAGCATTTTAGTAGTTCTCTTTGAAGGCTTCAGCGCACCGTATCTGATTGCTGGTGAGATGTTTAATGGTAGCGAGTTGAGTTAGTGATTACAATCATTTCAGCAGGCAGAGTCTCTCTGCTCTTGATAACTCTGCTGTGGATGGAGAGCTGGAGATGGAGAACTGCCACTGGAAAGGTGCAGGAGCCTCTGTTTCTTTGAGCAAGGATAATGCCCAGGCATCATGCCTTGCTGCCAGGCAATGCTTTCTGCTGACTTCCATGCCTGAAGACAGGGATTAGGGCATCTTTAATTTGCAAGCCATGTTTTTTTATAGACATGTATCTCCCCCCCACTCCCGAGCTGTGATTTTCCTGTTGTTTGCATGAAGGAGAAGGTCTCCGGACTCATGGAGCACTAGCTCAGCAGAGGAGGGTAAGGCAAAACAATGTGGCAAACAAGTGTGCAGCTTAGCAAGGGCCCATTCAGGTTCACTGCAGTTCATTCTTAAAAGCTTTCATGTGTGACTTAGACTTGCCCAATCTGGTAGTGGGGGACTGCTGTAGCAAATGGTAACAGTAAATAGAGATTTAAAATTGCATAGCTCTCCTTGGAAAAGCGACTTTGGAAAGCCATCTTTGCTACAACAGATCTGACTATTGCGTTTAGCAAAGCTAGTTCTTCAAATCTGACTGATGAATAAGACTGTACTATTTTGTTTTTCCTAGAACTTCAAAGACAAGGAGGAGGAGCACTGGAGGAGGTTTTATGTAGTGTCTCCAGAATTATTAAATTGTAGTAGTGGGTACAAACTGTACCTCAGAGAACTTTTCAATGAGGAAATTACTATCTGTGTTTCAATGAGGAAAGAGACTTTTTCCAACAGTATATAAGCTTTAAGCAAAGATGTAGGATTTAGTAAGAACCATGCCTCTCAGATGTTTCTGGAGTTGACAGCTGAAGGAAAGGAGATAAATTCAAATATTTTTTTTTCTTTTTCTCTCCAGTACTGTGTTCTCAGAAACCAGTAATCCATCCCCTCACCTGCACTTCTGGGCTTCACAGAATATGCTTGTCATCACAATGTAATGATTTTTTTAAATACTGATTGTTCTCTATTTGTATCACCACAGGACAGAGTTCAGGTTTTTGTTTTATTTTTTAGTACTTTTTTTTCCTGTGGATGAGGTCTCCACAGGAAACTTTAAGAAAATTCTGCCCTGTGCAATCTCCCAATGAGCTGAAAAAGAAAGACCAAACTTAGGTTCTCTTTGTGTTAATCATTTAATTATTTGTGGACACATTTGAACACATACCTTAGCAGCCTTATGTCAATCTGGAGCACTGTGAGAGAGCCAGAGTGAATTAGCCAGTTAAGCTGCATTTACAGATGCTTTGCATTGGCAGAGCAATACAAAGCAGCTGGGTAGTGTGCCTTAGTTTTCCCTCTACCTTCTGTCCTCCAGGTTCACGTTGCTGCTTGGACCTCCCTTCCATTCCCCTGTCTACATCTAACACAATTTCCCAGTGTTTCCTTGCACTAGTGTATTCAGGCATTTGCCAGGGTTCTCTTTCTTATTCTTCTCATATCCCCCTTTTCCTTCTCTATGGTTATACATTTAGAAGAGAAATATTGTTAGGAATTGTGATTTTGGCCGTGAATTTTCAAGAGCCAAGAGATACTCTCCCCTCCTCCAAGTTCACCTCACTCTCAGGAGGGCTGATTACTTGCACAGTTATGAGCAGGATTAAATCTGCAACTTCTGTCTTTTAAAAAAAAAATCCCTGCATTAACCCTTTCTCAGCAACTTGTGAGAGTAGAGTCAACAGTGATGTTAGACAGAGGATTTCTACAACCATAATTCAATGAGAAACAGTAGAAGATTCTTCCCAAAATGGCCGCCCAAATGTCAGTAAACCAGGAGCTAATGCAATCATGAGTGGTAGGAGATTAGTCATTTGTAGCAGACCTTCACATTTATCATAAAATCTCTCTGATTCTACCAGTGACCTTTCAAAATCAATAAGCCAGGCCACCTGAAACAAGGAAGTTTTCTTTAAAACAAAGAAAAAATAACTTATGTTAGGACCTTCTGTCTGCTGTTTTCTTCTGAAACAGTAAGTCACATTTTTAGCTCTCTTTTATCAAGCCACAAGTGTTCAAAATGCATTACTCACTAAATGAAAGATGATTTTCTTCTTAATTCAGTCATATGATTTCTGGAGATTATGAGTTGTATAGAAGGAAATGCTTAAGCATATTTTTGAGGAGACATGGTTTGTCTGTTCTTCCTGGCAACTGAGTTATAAAGTTGAGTCAAACTCAGTATAAACTCAGTTATAGATATAATTAGATTTTTTTGTAAAGGATTGGAATGCCAGAGTCTTAATGGAAGATAAGGTTTTTCTTGTTTTGTTCTGGTGGATAAAACAGGGTGTGTGTTTCTTGCTGGTATAATTAAATCAAATGTTAAAAGTAATAAAATTAATCAAAAAAGAGTACTGGATTCCAGCTAAAGAAATTGTTGAAACTATTTCTAATCCATTTCTGTGTTTATTACCTAAAGAATGCTATTGACCAGTTTGAAGCATTTATTTACTGAGTATCCCACTTTGGCAATATTTCATCCTTATTTCTTCAATATGCAAAATGTAAATGAATAAATCCCTGCATACAAATGCTGAATATTATCTTTCTTTTTATGTATATACAAATTAATTTTGTCGATACAGTTCTTTCCATGTGTCAGTATGCATTGACATGCGCTTTTTTTTCCCCCTAAGAAAATATAATCAGAATCTATTTGGCTACACAAGCAAAAGAGAAGAACTTGGTGAGAATAGTTTTGTTTTTCAGGTTCTTTCTGTCTGTCTCAGATATCCTCAAACAGCAGCCAGATGCCACTGCCTCTGACATGGTAGTAGAGAGATGGATTCCCTTTGTGCCACACTACTCTGCTTCTGTTGTGGCCAGAGTCCCTCTTTACTTGGATGGGTCTGGAGGTTTGAACCAGAGAAAGATGTCACGTCTGTCCTGGCAAGGAGAGGAAAGGTGCAGGTGCTAAGTTTCTAAGCTAGAATGACTTTCAATTTAATTTTAACTTGTGTATGTATAAGTTCCTTAGAAAATTAATCACATGTCCAAAGATCAGATCTGATTTTGACAGTCCCCTGTACTCTTAGGACATATAGCATCCAAATATTCATACTGTGCATACATATTCACTCATATTAACTAGGGATCCGTGAGTGACAGTAACATAATGTGTATAATGTATGTAATGTAATGGAAATATCACTTAGTAATGTACACACTGAATTCAAACTTTTGGAAAAATAGCTTCAGGAAGCCCGTTGTTTGAAAACATGATATATTTAACCAAGTGTCATTGAGTAATAAGGCAAAGGGACAAATTTCAAGATCTACGCTAACACAAAGTCAATAAATGCATGTGCAATCCAAAGATGTGACAGACAGATATATTGTACAAAAAGGATTTCTCGGACAGATTCTGTCAATATAAATATATTCTGTCGACATACATGTGCCTTGTCATGCTGCCTTGTCATAATTGCAGTCTCAAGAGCTTTAATTATGTCTTTAAACCATCGGTATTTACATTTGGTTTGTCTCATGGTCCTTCATTGCTAATGTGTCACAATCTTTTTTTTCCCCTGTGGGGGTGACAACTGGTCACTCTTCATTAATAAAATGACAAGTCTCTTATCCATGTTGTACTCGCAATAGGCTTTACAAAGTTAAACTTCAAGAGATTAAATTCCCTCCGTGGTTATCCTACAGAACACACACTTCAACAGAAAATGCTTATACATCATTGTTTTTCATCTGCCAACGCTAAATTCTCTTTTCCAAGACTAAGTAAAGTTGAGATGAAAACAAGAATATGACTCTCAGAATTTTGTAGTGAAACAGTGACATGTATGGTCAATCTTTAGAAACTGTAATGTAATAAGGAAAAAGATATTCCTGTGAACAATATCAGTCACTTCACTAACAGGATCAGTATATAACTTAAGTCTTCTGACATTATATTTTAGAGAATCTTCATTAAATCTAGTAAATTAAGTTTTGGTTCTGAAATCCAGCATTACCCCTAGACTTCACAGAATCACAGAATAGTTGAGGTTAGAAGGGACTTTGGAGGTCATCTTGTCCAACCCCTCTGCTCAAACACAGCCACCTACAGCAGGTTGCCCAAGACCATGTCTAGACAGTTTTTGAGTATCGCCAAGGATGGAGATTCAATTTGATCAGACTTTCATGTTCTTATATGGAGGTCAGCGTCTTGTTCTTTCCATTAAAATTAGTGAGAGTTAAAGATATGTAGCACTTAGAAATGAGGAAATTTTATGACAACTTAAGTGAAATAAAATTAAATACAGTGTCAGTTTTGGGTTCCCTGATCTATTTGTCACGGACGCATTTCTTTTCCCTTCTTAGGTGAAACCACAGAATTTGCTGTATGATGAACTGTGAACTACTGGTGCCAGTTGACCTTGAAACTGTGATTCTGGATACCTGCCTTAACAACTGATGAGAGTGACAGCAATGATGTTGCCTCTAGGTGAGTTTCCGTCTATCTAAAATTGTAAGCTGCGCTAAATAGTGGCTACAATCTTGCTGAACACAATATCATCCAAAGCCTTTTTCCAATGAGTAGAAAGACTGTCACTGATCTGCAAGTCCCAATCTGTTAATTTAAACAGGGATCATAGAAATTGTCATTTCAGCAGATGGCGTTTTCAAAGTGTGGAAATGCAGACCCTTGTTCCCAGGCATGCCTGGAACATGAGACCACTTAAGCCCAAGTGACTTTGTCAAACAAAAGACAAAACAGATATTTCATGGACCGAGGTGAGAGAAGGCAGTGTCTGTGTAGCTGTGGCACATGCAGCCTTTCCCTTGGAAGCCAAGTGGTGGCATATGCAAGTGACATTAGCTGTGAACTTGGCACTGGCACAGATTATGCACCTATTCTCCAAAGTCCTACTTGGGTGCCCTTGGCATGCTTAGCTTCATTTCAGCAAACAGAATAATAGATATAGTGAAGATGCAACACTGGAGAGTCCAACCAGCCCCACCAGGAACCCTGAGCACCTGGATCACAGAGTTTTCTCTGAATATATAATTATGGGACTAGACAAATACTAACCAAGAGGTTGGGAGTTCCTGCATTTTGGTGAGATCATAAGGGGAATATCTAGGCATATGGCTCTCAAGCTACTACCTTGCCCATCTAATGTAAAACTTGGGATACTACTGTCCTAGAGTAAGACTGGTTTCAGTGTGTCATGCCTCTGACTTCCACGGACACATAGGCTTAGGATGTGATTTTTTGTAGAGGTTATATAGCTGTGCTGTCTTCTTCCAAGGGCTGTCTTAGGAACCAGCTGCAGCAGGTCCACTGCAGGTTGGCTAGGCCAGGCAGGTAGGAGATGCAACCTGGCACTGAGGCCATGGCACTTTGGCTATGCAGTTACCAGGGCGTGAGCTATTTATTTACAGGGCTAGTTTGAGTTTGCCTACAGTAGATTGCAATGACTGCAAAGTGAGCATTGACAAAGGCAATGAAGCATTCCTGCAAATTTTATTCTTCTTAGATGGCTTTCATGAGAAAGGGGGTGTTTAGGCCTAAAAAGAGGATATGTATGGAAGAAAACCACCACCTCTGTCCAATGGGACCACTTAGAATGAGGATTAGTCATAAAACTTAACAAATGCTGGAGACATTTACAACTCTCTTCTAATGTAATGGCACCTATACCAAATACTTATATTAAATTGCAAATTTTATGTTCCTTAATAGTATGCACAATAAATTAGCAAAGCCTGTATCAATCTCAATGTGAATATGAAGACAAACCAGAAAAATCATGTTTATTGTTAAGGATAAATAAAGTAAAATACTTTATTGCTCAGTGACAAAAGATTATAATATACCTTACAAAAATAGAGCACATGCTATAGTCCATTAGAACAAACGGATTGTCTGATTATGGAAAAGACCTAAAATTCAGGAGGGAAGGAAAAGATGAGGTTTAATGGTATTATTTGGTATTAAATCTTAACTTATTCCAGTGAGAATGAAATAAAAAAACTTTAAGGAAATCGATTTCTAGATTAAAAAAAAAGTTTCTTTTGAAGGTTAGTACCTTTGAAGGTAGTGAAAATCGGCGGCTTATTTTGTAGGAAAATGTAGTGTTTAGATTTCTGTATGCATTCAAGTTTGTTTCACAAATGGTGAGGTAATAAATCCTACGTTCTGTTCTCACCCTTGACTTAAGTCATGACTAGAAACCAATCTTTCCTATTGGAAAAAATGAAATAAGAAACAAATTACAATTACATAAAGTTTTTCATCCTGATTGATCACAACGGGTTTTACAAAATGTAGGGAAAAATAATTTAGATTTGGCTGTGCTGCATTCAGGCAGTGTGGCAATGCCAGAAAGTATGTATAGTGAAGCTGGTTGTACAAAAGCATGATAGGTATACCTTGCTGGCACTTACCATAACTAACACTGATTTGGCCTTGGGCAAGCATTTTGTTGCTCAAGCTTTCATCTTGAAACCAAGATATGACAAAGCCAAACATATGTGCTTAAGAAAGAACCTCACCAGAGAATACAGTAGCTTTAACTACGTTTTATGAGACTTCTTTAGGAACTAGGAGATCTCAGTCTCATTTATGGTTTCTAGGCACTACTATAGTAAAGTAATGGGAAATTTTCTTTTTGCATTTTGAACTTGATTACATCATTGTGGCCTACAGACGTAATTCAAAGTTATCTTTATCTGCATCTGTCTGTATGTATTTTTTTTAACTACAGGAGGAAAAAGTCAGATTTTAAATCCCTAAAACTGAATGTTAAGTTTCTACAACACAAATAGAAGACATCTGGATATCTTTCCTTTTTTTTGAGCAGTTTCTAATGCCACAGATGTGAGTAAATATGGATATAATTAATTTTCATAACCTTTTAAACATGTAGTAATTTTCTACTAAAAAAAAGGAAACAGGGAAATTGTGCTTTGGAAACTTACATAATTCAATATTGTAAAGATTAACCAACCCTGAAATAGTATAATAAATGGGAGACGAGAGATGTTCAGGATACAAATGCATGACCTTTGGAAATAAATAAATAAATAATCAAAGCACAGGATTGTCATTTATAGTTGACTGTGGTTAGATTTTCATTGGAGGTAGCAGAACATTGATTCAATAAAACATCATTCAGCAAACTGTCCTTTTTCAGCAAGGCACATAAATATTTGCCTAACTTGTTTAAATCCCACAGAGTTTAATTCTATGCTGAATCAGGTAATGGGGAAAATGATGCTTAAAAGCAAGGCACAAATTTCAGCCTTCTGATCTTCTCATTAGTTCTTTGCTTCCTCTCTCAACTTTTGCTACTCTCTTAAATCCCTCTCCAATTCCTAGGTGTTATCAACTGAATGCCACTTTTTTAATATAAAAAAAAGTATTTTAACCATCTGAAACAACAGGTTTAACAGTATTTGGTGAAGTACCTATCTACACACCCGGACCCCCTGCTAGGTTGGAACTCTTTGACCACCAGAGGGGAGGAAAGGGAAAAGCCAACTAAAAAAATTTAAATCAATCACATTGCTTAATACTGATTACCCATCGTTGCTTCACTCGTATCTGTTGTTGCATTAACTGAGTTTTGTTTCTTTTTCAACTGTGCGACTGATAATTGTTATTTTTTGTGTACTCAAGTGTACAGAAGCACAGTGAGAGTGAAGACTTGCCTTTGTTCCGAAACAGTTGGCTTCACTATCTGACCAAAGCTAAAGGTCAGCAGAAGAGGATGACAACTCCTTTTGGATTACTAGAAATTTTGTTATAAGGAGCATTAATTTGCTCTAGCTTCCTTTTTGGTAAGTCTTTGATCTATGGCTGTAGAGCCATAGGGACTGGAACTAATGTCATTGCTTCAGAGGAGACTTCACAGCAAAACCTAACTGGATTTGCTCCTTGAGAAGTAAAGTAAAGCAAAGCAGGATTGACCTTAGCATCCAGCAGGCCAACAAAAGCAGAGATGCTATCCCAGATCTGGTCTGGTTAGCAGCAGTTCTGTCTCAGAGACATCTGATTAGATGAAAGCCAAATGGATACCAGTAGCACTAACTGGATTTATGAGTAAGACAATAACTGGAGGAGGGTTGTAGCAGATCTAAGACTTGCAGAGAGGATAGTTGTGCTGTGGAACAGTATGTATGACTCCTGTCCCGGTGCACATCTGTATGAGAAAAAAACAATGACTACTTGAGCTTTATTTTTATTTCCAAGAAACTTAGTCTCAAAAGACTCTCTTATTTCTGGCCCTAACTTCCTATCACTTTCACTGTTATCTGCAATTGTATTAAAATATTGACAACCCTGGGAAAGATATAACCTAAGCCATTTATCCGTCTTCATAGGATAACCATGACTGGTGATTAGATTATATTAGATCTGGACTTTGTCCTCCAAGGTAGTTCACTCTTTGGTTATTGGCTATCTTCTGGAAACTGCATAGTTTGTATATAGCAGTTGAGAAACCTTCCAACAGCAGTCAAAATTTTCTAAAAAGGAAAAGCACTAGCAATTAATGACTGTTTCTCCTTACAGAGAAGGATAAAAAGACAAAGAGAGGAAAGTGATGAAGATGCAAAGTTAAAACAGTTTTGTTATAAAATTAAGATTTCATGTAAAAATGGAAATTTATTCTTAATGGAGATAGTATACAAATAATGATAACTACTGTATTTCAAAATAGTGATCCAGAAAACTACTGCTGCCTACCAGACAAAACAGTAAAAGGTATTGCAGTGTGTACAAAAAAGGTCCTACTGACAGTGCCCTTTATCGAAAGACTACCCAAACTTTCATGGGTAAGGAAGGAAATACTTCTTGTAGGTTAACAACTGACTGAACAAAAAAAGGAATCAAGAAAAAAGATAAGATTAGCGAGTCTTTCAGGCCCTACCATAACAAAAGTGAAGGAAGAAAAAGGTTTTGAAACTTGATCTGAGGACATCCTAATAACAGGAGCTCATGAATTGGCAGCAACCGCTCTAACCAGATCAGTGATAAAGCTTCTGACATATTAATGAATTTGTTGCAAGTACTCTTTAAGTAAAAGCAGAATCACCACAGCACATCACAGGTTTTTATGGTAATGGAGGCTGAATAATGAGAAAATGGAGAGTTGTCATCTGATCATGCAGATCCCTCCCCATTGAACATAAAATGCTAAAATATCTGAAATATTAATATAATTGTACAAGGTCCTGAAAATCACAATAAAAATATTTTATGAGTATCCTTAGTGTGCCTGTGACCTATAGAGATCATTAATTTGAAGCCTAATAGCCTACCTGATACTATACAACTTCCACAACCTGATTTGGCAGAATTGTATTATATGTATAATATTGTTAATAACGTAAAACATAATAGAATGCCACATGGTATTATAAAAAACAGGAGAAGTAGATAATTATCAGTATTACAATATGCCAGTAAGAGATCAAAGAATATAAAAGTTATATGGACAAATGAAAGTCTGATGATCCATTAATTTCCTTTTCAAGGAAAGATTACACCACTGGAAAAAATGGACACAATTCCCATAGCTTTTGTCTTTAATAAAAAAAAAAAAAAGAAAAAAGAAATTGTGTAGAAAATTAGAGACTCAGTGCAGTAGATTTTTCTCACTTAAAAATATAATTTAAATGATTAGAAAGCACTGTAATTTTTTTCAGATCAAGGATACTTGATTGTCCTTATCATCTGTACTTTTTCTGCATCCCTGCCTGATATACCTCCTTATCACTTAACTAGCTAATCAATCACTAGACTTTTCCCTACATTTTAAGCACTGCAGAAGAGTGTCTTTCTAGAGTAAGAAAGGTGCCAATGTGTTGCCCTTACTCTGAATCACCTCTGTTCACTTCATCATCTACATCCCAAAGCTTAAAATAAAGCCATTATATATTAGAATTCAACAGGGCCTTTAAGAATTGCACGAGTAATATTTATTAAATGTTCACTTTATTAGGATTAAGATTGCCTGTAGTTGTAGAAATCTTCTGGAGAAAAAAAAAGTAATTAAAAAGAATGAACTGAAAATGATATATTATAGTGGTCTGCACAGGCAAGGCATGCCTCTAGTGGATCAGGGCTTTGCTTACACTGCACAAAGTACAAGTGCAGAGAAGAGCATGGAAATCCTTACCTCACTCGCTTCGGAGAAACCAAGCATGCCTGGCTTAGCCTGCCAGTACGTTATTATACTGCTGAATGAGACCCAGTGCTGTGACATCAAGTATCTCAAAAGGTACAAATGAATCCTAATTTTTCAACATCCTCACCCACTTACTTTTCTTTTTTCTGCTTGGTGGATCAGAAGCGCATTATTAAGCACAATGGGCCAAATGGTGTGCTGCCCTCCCTCCTTCTGCTGCCTCCTCAAGTTGAGGGAGCCTGTAGCTTGTGTATCTTACAGAGAAAAGATGATAGTGTAGGAAGAACAAACAATACCGTGAATCCATCAGGACTTTTTGCTCTTCTTTTTATACCACAAGATCCTGTTTTAAAATGAAATGGTGCTTATGGCAGGATTTCATTGGGAAAAATATTGCTGCTTTCTTCAGATTTCTGTTGACATGCAGTGATACTGGTCAGTTTGCTTTAGATTCAACAATATAAAAAAAAAGATGGAACTTTGCCTTTTCAGAATGGATTTTTATGGCTAAATGGATGCCTCTGTTACTACAGTGATATTTGAATGCAGAGGAGCTCATTTGCTTTTGCTGAAAGGGCATCTGAAAATTTTGCATGAGCAAAACGAGGGGTCCCGGTTATAGACTCAGGATTGGCTAAAGGCTGAAATTGGTCAAAGCATTTGGTCTAAAAAGCCACATGTTATTTCAGAAGGGTAAGAAATATAAAGTATTTGGCATATTTCTTAAGAACTTACATGTATTTCCTTTCTCACTACATACCTGTGATGATGAAGTTATGAAAACCCTTTCAGAAGAAAGTAAAAAATATCCCCACTCTATTCTGCTTCTACCCTCTGCTTCATAGAGCTTAGACCCTGCTACTGAAGTTTGTGTGATTCTGAACTTTGTAAAATGCTCTGTGAAATTACCGGAGTTAAATCTCTGTGAACAACTATACACCCCTTAAGAAAATCTCTTACTTCTCATTTTATGGCTACTGCTGCTTACAAACAAGAGTATCTGAAAGAGCAGAAAATTTTGCATGACTTTGGGATAATAGAAAGAAACCGCATTTTTGATATCAAATTATTGAACATGTTTGTGTTCACATTCACACACATTCTCAAAGAGTAAAGCATTTGATGTCACACAAAAAACAATCCCCAAAACACGTACTATGAAACTATTTATTTGGTATCACAGTTCTTTGAAGAGTAAAGTTAGCAGGCACAGACTTTCTTTTTCTTCTGTGTAGGCACAATGCTTGGCATAGTAGAGTCCTCACTTCTCTTTCTATGACAATGATATAAATAAATAAATACTATTGATATTACCACAACATCTGTAAGCCCAAGTGAAAGGATGAAGCATTTTGCTATGCGTGATACAAAAACCTGGTGAGACATAGTCCTGGCTTGGAAGGGCTTAGAATTTAAACAAACAGAGCAGACCAGGTGGGAAAGAGGAGACAGAAAAAGAGGCAGAGAGATGTAAACTGTCTTGCCTAAAGTCACAAACAAAATCACTGGCTGAAAATAGATTCTCATTCACTGAACTACATTGCCTCCCCCAGAGGTGCTTGCGTAAAGAAACACTGACTCTTTTCCTGCAGTGCATGTGGATATTCAGATCTGACTCAAACAAAAATTGGTAGTGGAAGTGTGTGCTCAGCCCTCTCTGTAAAAGGCTGAGCTGACTTTCAGGCTTCAGGGAACTGCAACGGTTATCAAAGCTAGCATCTCTTCGGCCATTAGTAACAGAAAGACCAACATGAGAACCAAAGTAACAAATGTGTTTCTCTCGCACCTACTGTTTTGGAAAGTGATTTCTGTACCTGTTAATCTATGCTAGCTGATAGGGGAAAGTTATTTGCAGTTCCACTTGATTGGTATTTCATCAGACATATAATTTGATATGCTTTAGGGTCTGATTTAGTTTCCTTCTAGGTCTGTGCCCCAAGGCTGAGATGACTAGTTCTCGTATCCATTTCCAGCTGTTATCCTGATTTTTAAAGCGAGAAATGGTGAAAGTATTTTCCTCTTTTCTTGTCATGGTTTCTTCATGTTAGCTGGGGGATTTTCAAAATGAGGTTCTTTTTCTAGACTCATTACCTGATTATTACTGAATTGATCAGTCTTAAATATTTTTGTTATATATATCTGTCCTGGAAAAGCACACCTTGTCAGGTGTGCTCTCCACTTGAAGATACAGAGCTGTGAAGTTTTTAGAGGACATATGAGAAAGGTTCTCTGTAGAGGATTTATCTCTGTAAGAAATAAAGCTCTATATGCAGTTTCAACAAGATCAGTTCCCCACCATCAAAATAGAAGAGAGCATCTTGGCTGCTCTTTGGTAAGTGCTAATTAAGAAAGGATTCTGCTCCCTCAGACAGATCAGTGCTGAGCTACTCCAACGACATTGATTGTGCATTTGTAATCAAGACTCAAAGGCTACCATAGGATTAGGTACAAAATCAAAAAGTGTTATTGAAAAAGAAAATCTGCTGAATCTAGCAACTATAAAGTATTCTAATCTACAACATATAAATTTAACAAAGATTTAAATGACAACAGAATAAGACAGAAATCAGGGGAACTTTAAGAGCTCCAAAGACGTGCATATGTCCATATTTAGACCATATACGTGTTTTCATAAGCTCATATGCTGGATATGTAAGCCATTATGACAAGTTACAATTTCTGATTTTGTGAATTTAATCTACCAATAATCTACACATTTGAATACCATTCTTAATCATAATATTTTATCTACAGAGATTAATATTAAGAGGTCGTAATTTGCCAACTATTTTTCTTCATGCTATCGGCAGCTAAATAGAAAACACTGTATTTGATGTTCCAACTTTTTCTTTTTCAATTCAGATTCAGCCTTTCACTAGTACTGATTTCTGTATAGGAAAATATACATGTACCTTCATGTTATTTTGAAACTCTGCTAGTCCTCCATTATGTCCAATTATATCATAGTGACTACAAAAATTACCTAATGTTGAGGGAGAATGCAAAATGGAGACAGATTTAAATTTCTCATGTCTGCAAAACCTTGTCTTGGCAAATTGATTCATTTTAAGATCTGTCCAGCCAACAGCTTGTCTGTTTTATTTTTTTTTTTCTCTAGTTGCTTAATATTTTGTGTTCAAATTCTGCAAATGAATATATTCATGGTTAGGTTTAATCAGTGGGATTCCCTTCATTCTTAGCTTTAAACACATGTAAGGATTTCCTGGAAGAAGGCTTTTAATTGTCTTTTAATTGCATTTTCAAGAGTATTACCTCCTCCTTTATGTTTCTCATAAGGATTGCAAGGAACCGTTATTTACTACTTTCTCCATATTCTGAAATTTTCACTTAGGATGTGTATAAAAAACCATGTCTTACACTCCTTTTTCCAGCATTGACCTCTTATATACTCTCAGGTGCTGCTATTTCTATTAAATTCAAGAAAAATAATAGTTGCTAAACAAACCTTGTCATCCCCATACTGTAAATATACAAATGGACATTTTCTATAATAATATCTCTTTTTACAGTCTCAAACTGGAAGCTTAAATAATTATAAGTGCAAGATTCCATCAATAATATTCATGGAAAGAATTTAGTTCATATACCCTTTTAAATAAGTATAGATCTATCTGTCTGAAATGATGTGCCACACATATACAAGTTGTCAAAAATGCAGCACCATGCCCACAGAAATGAGGTCACTGATTATGACTGAATTGAAAATGTCCTTTATGGGGTAATTTCTGTGCTCACTAACATCATACATCACGTTTTGCATACACTTGCATGATTTGACCCGAGGGTAGAATTTTCCTCCAAATTTCCTTTCTTACAACACTTGCAGTATTTGTGCCCACAGCCACCTCAGACAAGCTACAGACTGGACCTCTTGACTTGTAGAAGTTAGAGATGGAAAAGATCTATTATGTCCTTTACTCCGTTCCTCTGCTCATGTGAAATTGTTCTGTGCAATCTTTTTGAGAAGATACTGCAAAGTATAATCCTGCCTAAGCAGGGGGATGGACAGATGACCTAACAGGTCCTTCCCATCTAAAATATCTCTCATGTTAGGACTAACTTCACTGTCCTTGTTATCTCCCACTTACAAAATTCAGGGACCAGACATCTTCATGGGAACTGCTCATGACATAGGCTTTTACTGCTGCAGTTGTCGCTCTCTCTTTCAAGCTTCCTCCCCACTGTAAGCTGTCATGCATGAATTTCTTTTTTCCACAATATGCTGAAGTTTCTATCTGTTGTAGGTGCACGGTGAAGTGTGACTTGTATTGCTGGGGTGATATATTTTGCTAGTTATAGCCATTTCTGTTTGGTAAAGACTTCCTTTTTGCTTCTGCTATCACATACTGTAAGAGCTGTAGCAAAGCAATGCATGATAACTTTCATCCTGAAACATACAGATAACATCAATGAAAGGATGTTAAGTCATCTACATAATTAAATAGCAATTGGCCTTAGCCATTACTCATTATAGTGTAGCTTTTTGTCATTCTGTTTGATGCTAAAGGATGTTCAGCTGCTTGTAATTGATAGAGAGGTTTAATCTGCAGTGGTTTCACTGTAATGAGCCAAGCATGAAACTATTTTTTATTTTAAAAAGGCTAAAAGACCCTTGTTTGGGTGTAGGCATGGGGACAATGCTTGGGGTTCCTCAAATTCCCCAGGTATAGAAATAAGTTTTTCTTCTATATTAGTTGATTTTCATAAAGTGTTAGTTGAGGAAAGATTGCTTTTGCTTCAGATGTAAAAATGCAGACCTATTCACAAGAATTGAATCACACTGAAGCTATCAGAATAATGTGTTTCTAATTGGGGACTCAGAATAGCAGAGGGGTAGGAAGAAGCACTGAGCGTTTTGCCAGAAATGAATCAAGAAAGAGTTTTCCTTACTTCTAATGATCCTAAAATCTCTAATGAGGCTTCTAAAATTTGTAAAACAAAATGGATGCATTTGAATAGCAATAAATGGATTATATCGTGCAATTGGTTTTTGTGAAATTCTATGCAATATTCATAGATATTGGCTTTGAGGGGAAGTCAACAAGAGAGCTTTGAAGATGGCACTTTATTTTTTTATTTATTTTATAATAGTATCTCTAACATATTCATGACCATGGCTGGAAATAGTGTCATAATTCACATTACCTTAGCTAAGTCAGCAGAAGAAGAAATGTCCAGCTAACTGTACTGAAGGGTTCTGATCCATTGCCTTTGAATAAATGTTTGCAGTGGTTTAATATACTACCCAACTGTTTGTCACAGCTCTGTTACTGACAGTTTTTGCCTCCATCACAAAAGCAGCAGAATTAGGTGATATTTACTTACAACTCAGACATTCCACTTCACCATCCAGAGTGTAAATGTGAATTCACCTTTATCTGTGGTTTAATCTAATACTCTGAGTTGCTGTAGCTGAGGCATAGGCAAATCTTTTGTTTTGCCAGCTCCAGAACTGTGGCAGAGGAGTGGATATGACAGCTGGGGCATAACTATAGCAGCAAGAGTTAGTCAATGAGCCCTAAACCAGATGAAAGACAGGAGAACTTTTAGTCCAATGTTAATGATCATCAGCTATCCAGCAGGCAGAATGTCAATAAAAAAACTAAAGGTACTCCTTTTTCTCCTTTCCAAATTAACCCTGTACCAATGGTGAAGAATTCCTCTTCACCATTGGTGAAGAATTCCTCACCAATGGTGAAGAGAAATATGTCAAGACATTGGGAGACTCCAAAAGTATAAGAAATACGAGAAGGAGAGCAAAACATGAGAGAAAAACAACAACAACAACAACCCAAACTACAAAATAAACCAAAGAAAAAAACCACACACAAAAACCCCCAGGCAGCTTGTTCCTGAGCAATGAGATTGATCAGGAAAACATCCCATAGAAACTGTCATGAAACATTTAGCTAAAATCATAGACTTTTTTAGTTGGAAGAGAACTCTGGAGACCATCTAGTCTAACGCACTGCTCAAAGCACGTGTTGTCAGATCAAGTTGCTGAGGGTTATATCTAGTAGAATCTTGAACACCTCCAAGAACAGAGGTGACACAACATCTCTGGCAACCTGCTCTGGTCTTTGACTGCCCTTATTGCTATGTAGTTCTGAAGATAATGGAGAGAGAGGAGAAAAACAAGAAAGTGAGACTAGAAATTCTATGTAAGACCCATACTTTTCTCCTTATAAAGATATGACATGGGGGAAATCATAACCTTTGTGCCTTTGAAAAAACTGTTTGTGTCAGCAGAATTTGACTGAAATATAGAGGATGCATTATTAAGCATAGGTGTTGTGTTTGATGGCTGAGAAGTGAGCTGCCTAGTGCAAAAGACAAGGGAGAAATGTACTTTTGTGATTAACATGGTTATTTTGTTTTCTGCATCAAATCAATATGATTCTGCCTTGCTTGTGGTAGTTAAAAGTTTTGAACTACTCACCAAGAGATGATGACAGACTTTTCATATTGAAGAGAATTTGCTATAGAAAGAGAGTTTTTTAAAAGTTCTAGGACTGTATAGACCTTCACATGGCTGTAAAAGTAAGAAATGAATGTATAGATCCAGGGAAAAATACAGCAAGGTCTACTATTTTTTAGGTCTTTTTTTTTTTTTTTTCTTAGAGAAAAGATCAAACCAGCAATGCATTCATATTAAAAGGGAAAGAACAACACTGCTTCTTCATCAACACAAAGGGGAAAACATTATTGTTGTTTTAGACATTACCTAAAGGAGTGCTTTAATCTGATTTTCAGGTAGCACTTTGATCCTAAGATAATCACAATCACAAAAAAGGCAACACAATCATTGTCAAATATACCTTTTTTCTTTTTGATGTAACCGTGTAATTAGAAGTGACTGAGTTTCCATTCCCTGAGAAAATTCTGATATTTCAAAGTTTGATTTGATTTCATATCAGGATGTAATATTTACATTTTAATTTTTTGTCAAAAGAAGTATTTCAACTTTCTCCAAAAATTAGTTTTGCACGTCTCTATTATGCTACCAAATGATAAAAGGATATATTTGAAACAAAATATTTCAGTAATACCCAACATACATTTTTAATTAAATTGATATGTTCCAAAGAAATATGTTGATATTATAAAATCACCATTAAGGAATGTACCCCAATGAGTTCTAATAATAAATTGAATTTTTATTAATAATAAAGGTAATCCCTGATCCTAAAAATCATGCAAATCTCTGCTCCTAATCAGTAAGTAGTTTTAGCATGGGATTCTGTCGAGTCACTGGGAACTGTAGCCAGCTTCTAGCTTTCCTGCATAGTCTTTCTTTTGCTTTGCAAGATTTTCTTTTTTTTTAATATGCACTTCCTTTTCTATGAATCAATAACATAAGTAAATATAATATGCTGGCATGTAAATGAATTATGCACCTCAGTTTTAGCAATTAATATGGTATAGGTATAAGCTTTTACTTTGCAAACAATGATTCATCACTGGTACTCTACTTAGGGAGTACTCCACTTAGGGCTGGGTGACCATGCATCATGATTTTCCAGTAACTTCTAATCTGTGACTTAAAAAATTAAATTAAAACAACTTGTAATACTTTTCAGTATTCCTTCAGAATTTCCATCAGCCATTCTATGCTCATCTGAGAAAAAGAACCAAAGTGGTGTCCCCTTTACCACGGTGTTCTGTTCTTTACAGTGAGAAAGCTTTTAACTCCTGTTTAAGGCAAAATGAAAGAGAATTTTGGGATCATAGCAGATTGATATGACATATTAGATGGCCAAGTCCATGCTCCTGCCAGTTCAAGATAGTCCTAGTAATCAGGTATTAAACTGTTATTATAAATGACCTTAGGAGATAACTTAGCCTGTAAAATTTCTTTTAGAAGGTCATGAAGAGCTTCTGGGGATTTAGTGAATCCAGGGACCTCACAAATCCCCTGCATTCTACTTTTTTTTACCTCTCATAACTATCCTCTTGCACAAAGCTCTGTCTGTTGAGTTGGACCTCCATATAGCAATTCTGGTCAACAGCAATGCTTAATCACTGTAGTCCTTAAAAGGTGCAGAACATGAACATACATCCATGTGACTAAAACCTCACAACTAAGTAGATAGGCCTGCCTGTTGCTCCTAACAGTGGAAGTGGAGGGGAGAGGGGAATAATACAAGCAATGGAAATAAATAGACGTGCCGATTCGTACAGTCTATAAGGCAAGGTCTCTGAGGATCACATATCAGTTATGCTTTGGAAGACATACCTGAATGATGTGGTAAGCATTGCAGTGGCATGGAGTTTCTCCAGCAAACTGCATTACTTCAACTGGCAGGAGGAAAATTAAAGGTAGGTATTTTACTTGATTTTGAAGTTGTTCTTTGGAAAAAAAAAGCACACATCAAGGCTCTTTCTGCAGCTTTACTACCTTTCATACAGATCTTCATACTATAAAGGGAAATAAGGCACAAGTTGGCAATTCATAAAAATAACCAGTCTGAAAAAGAAATTGAAAGAAAAGAAATTGTGACTAAAGATCTGGAGACTGCAACTTGCCTGCAGTTTACAGGAGGGACAAGTCTCTAGGTTTTAAGCAAAGTGAGATGTAGTTCACATTACAGTCCCAGAGTTACCTCCTTTTTTTTTTTTTTATTTTACATGTAACTCCTTTTTCTAGAAAGCACTAATGTGATTATTTCTTAAAATATTTTTACCTGTAACTCCTTATTTTAAAAAAATGCACGAAAGATGTGAAAGTGAGATGTAAGAGAAGTGTCAAAGAGAGATTGCTCTAATAAGACATTCACGGGTGATTTGATTTCCCCTACTATTGCAGTAAGTCAGTAGACAAAAACATATTTTAGAGTCTCCTAAAATTTTAGAACTATTCACGAGGAGTATTGATGACATTGCTACTGTAGTTAGGTATGTCCTTTAATTTTTCAGTGAAGAAAAACTGTTGTTACTGTTTCCACTAGAATACTAAAGAAGACATGTATGTTAACAGAAGGAATTGGATTTAAGTACCATCCAACAGAACATTAATATTGTTAGTCAAGCAGCTACAACTGTAAGTGGGTGGTGATTTTTCCAAACTGAAGCTCCAGTTCTTAATGCTTCTGCACTATTAGGTCCCTGCAGCTGGGATCTGCTTTTAGACCCAAATAATCTCAAAACTCTTTCACTCTTTAAACTGTCATATATGTAAGGTATGCAACAACCTAAGCCAAATACTATTTTTCATGTATACTCTTCAACCATTGTTTCTATTTTTTTATCAAATAATTGATGGGATGAGTAGTATTTTGCTGTGACTAGCTTCTGCAGCTTTGTTCTATAAATTATTTGGCAAATAACAGAAACATTCATCAAATAATGTAATCTGCAGTATTGTATTCTTTTGGTGTTTGACTGCCTTAGATAAAAACATATCAGTAAAATGGAAGCTATGAAAATATAGTGATAAGACTACAGCAGCTGCCCCAGAAGGTTTCACAAACCAGAGTGGAAATAAAAAAAACACTGCTCATTGCTTATGTTCTCTTCCTTCTTACTTTCTTATTTATTTTTGTACCATAGGCATTAATTAATTGCTTAATTGGAACAGTAAAGAAATTGTGTTGTTGGGCACATGACACCAGTGATTCAGAAGGTGTACAACTGGCTACTGAAAATTGAAAGTCAAAAGACAAGAAAAGAAGGATTTAATGAAGTGTTTTTCAGCTGTTCAGTGAGTCAAAGAGGTGTGTTAATTATTAACATATACTTTCAAGATGTGTTTATATACTTGGGGTAAAAACGTAGTCTATATAATGCCATCATGTGCTATAAGGAAAAAAAAATGGCGGATGTCTAAAGTGGCTGTACCTTTACTGAGGTGGTCAAAACTCTGAATATACATAGATGTTGTTTTCTCACACATGGTGTAGGCTGTACCATGATCTTTGGAATAACACAAATGAGCTCAGAGGAATCACACTGAGAGTTCATGGTAACAATTGCAGAGATATGATGAGTTTGGAAGGGTGCTCAGTAACGTGCAGAGAGGCATTACGGGTAAATTTGACAGTGGACAGCCTAGCAGGGTACCTGTTTCCATGGTTGTGATGTGGTCAAATCAGATTGCCTACATCAGGCTGAAAAAGTTGTGCATGTCCTTACCTGTGCAGAACAGGAGCTACGAACACAGCCGATGTGCACCAGGGAACATTGCTCTTTCCCATGAAAAGGAGATGACAGAAAGAGCTCTAGAAATTTTTAGCTTTAGAGTCTTGATTCAAACACCATTTCAAGTCTTTCTGTTGATTTCAAGATAGCTTTGGTCTTGTTACAGGGGAAAAAAGAGATTGAATTATCAAGGCAGCTGGGGGTGATCTTGTTTAGAGTGCCTTTGTAAAAAGCTGGTGGCAGACAACAGCTGATGGCATAAAGACATACTTCATCAAATTATATGTCCACTTCTGGTATTAAAAACTAATGCATTTGTGACATGCAATTGGTCCTAAAGCAGGCAAAAGTACTTCACAGCATGTCCTCTGAGAGCTGTCATAAATAGAAATCAGAAGAAATTCTTTAAGGCTTGACAGCAAATGATGTTTTAATTTAGTGGACATACAAAACTCTCTTTGACATCTAAATGGATGTGTGCCATTAGAAATCTCTCCCCCTTCCCTCAAATATTTGTGACAAAAGAAGACATGTACACAAACCTAATTGTTTATTTTAATTTAAAAAGCAAAATTTGCATAGTACAGAAAAGGTTGCCTTCAGAAGGACTGAGCCCACATTCCAAAGATGGAGACGTTAGCAAATTGAGAAAAATTTTATCTCAAAGTGGAAATAGGACTCTTTAAAACTAGATCCCTATTCTACAGTAACCTCAGCACAGACTGGAGTACACTGGCATCCATAACACAAAGAATAAATTTTATGATCCCAATCCTTTACCTCAGGATTGGCCTAGTGACTGTAATTACAATGAAGCAGAAGGTCAAACTCTTGGAAAGGAAATCTTATTGCTTTTGCAGCTGCTACCTGTGTCAAAATGTTTCTGTTGAATCCCCTAAAAACCTAACTACCAAGTTATTTGCACTTCTAAACCCAGAGCTATTAAACATGAGGGACAAGACAAAACTAAAATGTTATAAAGCATCCTTCAGATTTAGTAGTTGCATTTGGGATGCCTTCTGACCCTAAACCTAGAAAGTTACACTGAAATGAGCAGAGACAGTTTACTATTGAAAGGTGCTGACCTTTCAGCAAGGTTACCGGTTCATTTATATGCTTCCTGAACTACTCATCACCTTCATTTATGATTAATAAACTCCAGTCATCCTGTTTGCACTGGATCATAGGTTCTTTGTCAACTTTTGTTTTTCGTATCCTTTGGTATAAATGCAGAGTGCAAGGTTTGTGGAAATATCTTGGACTTTGCTGTGAAAGATGTTGTAGCTACATATGCAAAAATTAATCAGGTAGGACTCTCCAACCATGATCATAGCATTCGAAAATTTATGATGAACTCTGCATGCAGTGTCTAGATTATAATAGTGCTGACTGAAGTTTTGGTATTTTTGTAGTTGGGTATGCTTATTCTCGTGGTTTGGTTTTTTTTTTTTGATTAATTTTATTTTTCTTATAGACTGCTCTGGTCTGCTATGCAGCTATCATTAAAACAAGCACAATTTCCATGGAGGAGAGCAGAATTCAGGGAACAGTGCACAGTTCTGCCACTTCCTCAGGGACTGGAATTGAGTGCAAAAAAGTGTTCCTTCATAAACTTGTTGCTCAAGGCTCTAAGCTTCTTTGGCAGATTCATGCATGTCTAAGAAGGGAGAGGCACAGTTCCTATCTGTCATCTTTTCTCCTGGAGGGCCTGTACATTTTGGAAGGACAGGACACCTTAACACAAAACACAGTGATGTTTTTCTTAGTCTCTTGACAAAATCTGGCCTGAATTATGTCTGCAGAGTGGACAGAGGACTCCAAGTCTTCCTGAAGCCTATTTATCTTCCTACAAAGATATACTGTTATCTGTGTATGAATAATGTCTTGAAAAGCTACAAAAAGGCTAAAAGAAATTTTGATTTTGCAGAAAAGGTAGACAGAACTGTCTTTTATATTAACTGTTTTAGAGATAGCTTTTAATTAATAGATAATAGAACTACAGTCCAAAAAATCCTCCAGCAAGTTTAATAACTTACAATGTTCTTATGTATGTTATTTCTGTGGGACGGGCAAAGACCTCCAGAGCTCTTCAGGTTCAGTCCCCTTCCTTGACACTTGCCAATTCATATATTCCATTTCATAAATAAATCTATCTTTAAGAAAAAGTTAGATCTTTTTACCTTGTTGCTTGTATTACAAGACCTCACTGGGTTCACAGCATTCTAGAAAGTCTTCTTTAAAGGTCCTTCTGATTATGCCAAATGTACTTATTAACTCACCCCAATAATCTTTTTCTGTGGTTATCTGCTAAGGTTGTTATAGTGCATGGCTTTGTCTCAGTGTGATTTTAAATGAGATGCCTTTGCTCTTTTTCAGGCCCCTGCGGTCACAGCTTTTTTCTATTAACTGTATAAAGGAAATAATAAAGGTTATTTTGGTTTGTATAGTTTCTATTTCAGTCAAAAACACTTTAGCTAGCAGTTGTCTTTGCATATTAGGGGGAAAGACGGATGGTCTTGGAGATGAATTTCTTGTCTCGAATCACAGACAGACAGTTAATTTCCTAGCTTTTGGGAGAGAGTTGTTCCACAGACCTAAAGACATTGGAGGTAGGATTCAATTAGTTTAATTTTAGCTGGCTAAAATGTTGGTGCTTAATCTAAGGAAATGATCTGGATTTCTTGAGTCAGTGAACAGAGACGGGCTTTAGAAACCTCTGTTAGTGTGGGAAGAGTCATTCAGCGGCTGTTTGTCTCACTTTCTCTCTGTCTGTCTCTTTAATGGTGGAGGAAGTCTAGAGCAGCTACATAGACTTTAAGACTTCAGATCTTAGATGAAATAAGTCATAACCCCCTCTGGACTTGTTCCTGAAAAATGCCAAGCACTGTAGCCAATCTAGCAAATAATTTTAACTCTTTTAGAGTTTTAATCTGTAACTACTCAATGGGGCTTTCATATTTTATTCCTAAACACAATCATAACAGCTTTCTGGATCCAGCCACAGAATTTATCACTTTGCAAGACTCAGGTCTGTCTCCATGCCCATTTCCCAAACTCTTCAATAGTTCCTTCTCCCTTTCATGACTGAATCATCTGGGATTATGTATGCTCACTATGTATTTGAATAGTAAAATCCTTCCACAATGAGGCTTCAATTTCAGTGGCAGCCCTAAGATAACACTAAAATACAAATAATAGATAAGAACAAATACGATAGACATTATTATCCTGTGTCTAGAGATAGAAAAGAAATAAAAAACCTGAGCAACAAGCCTGAAGCCTGTGTTCTTTCAGGCTCAAATGGGACTCGCACTTCAAAGGTGAGAATAGTTGTCTCAGTCCAGAATCCAAATTTACAAGTGAAGTTTGACTATGTCAGAGCTAGTTCTCTAACCCTACATGTTGTAAATACCTTTGAACTCATTCCTATGAAACAGAATTGCTTTCTGAAGAAAAAAGTTGAAAAGATAAGTGGCTTACGAGCTACTGTAATTAAAATCTAAAAGATGCTTTCCCAGCTGTTGCTTTTGAAGTTATGCTTAGTTGGTGGCTAGGTGCCAGCATTCAATTAGAAGTATGCATTTTTATTAACAGACTATCATGTGTTATATTATGTCAATAATTCCTTTTAAATTAATTCTTTTTATTTCTTGCAATAGTCACAGGTGTCCAGGTCATTAAATATTAAAATGGGCCCCACTGACAATTGTGCAACATCCTACGTTTTTTTGGTGTTTTATTTGCACTTCATTTGAAGTTCAAAATTAAAATATCTCTGAACTTGTAGAAAGGAGGGTTTGGCCAAGATAAGTTAATGCCTGAGGGGAAAAAAATCAAAAAGAGAGATGCAGAGTCTATGTGCAACTTTTTGCCTGCATTTGAGTTTCTAATTATCAGGATTTCATTTACTTACTCATCATATGCATGTTGCAAGTGGGGGCCTCATTATTTTGATTCACTTTCTTAGATGTCAAAGTCTCAGGCTGGAATTAGTATTGTGAGGTGGGTTTGATGTTTGTAGGCTGTTAGAGGTACTCAACTCCATGTCAGAATAGCACAAGAATCATCTTCCTGAAAACAGTCCATTTCCTAGTCTCCCAGCTTTCTATTGCAGGATTCATCTCACCTAACATTAGACGGCTGCAGTGTGGATACCTTCATCTAAGCTTGACGGCTAAATTTTTTTAATCTGGCTAATTCAGACAGCTATTTTGGGTCAAGATGAATGGAGCCTGAAGTGCCTTCTAGTCTTCCTCACGTGGTGACAGGAGCTTTAAACAGCAAAGTCAGACAGACTTTATCTACTGTCTGAAGATGCCTGAAGTCAGAAGAGGTGTTCCCACCCATATCTTCTTCATTTGTGGTTAAGGCCCTACTCAGTATAAAAATGAATTGAGGCATATTCATTTTGTTCAGGGTGCCAGTGGAGGTTCAGGATACTATCCTCCCATCTAAACAATAATATACAATATTGGGGTTCCTCTTCCTTTATAGCTTAGTACCATGACAAATTCTAGACTGCAGGTCATACAGACTGAACTCTCCAGCCTGTGGAGCAACTGGGCTGGTGTCTGTCAGTACTTGTTGCTAACTAAGGTGGTCACTTCTGAGATGAGTAGAGGGACTCTCTACTCGCAATCAGTTTTGGCTATTCCTTTAGAAATAGCATAGGGAGAAAATTAAATTGCACTGTTAAAAACAAAGTTAAAAGCAATAGCCTGGCTGCTTGCTTTTTCTCAGTAACCACTCTCCGGAACTGAAGATCCTTTGAAATACTCTGTTAATTACTAGATATCAATAATGATTGTAATACAATACATATCCAGTTGGTAAAATATACATAATTAGTATATATAATTAGTAGTGTCCTTCATTTGTGGCTGACAAAGGGTGTCAAGGAGTTTTGCCAATACAAATTAATTCCTTCTTACATAATATTTTTTAATAACTGCCCTCTTCATTTTACACATGGAAAACAAGTGATCTGTCCGTGGTCATGTTGGAAATGTGCTAAAAGCTAATTGGAAACCTAGACATCCTCATTTCTATTCCTGCTTTGATGGCTCCTGTAGACGTGGCTGACAAATGCTGTTTCTTGAGATATTCTGGAGTTAAGAGCACTAGGAAAGCAAGTGGTATATATGCTCACCTGCCACCCCATTCCAGCTTCTCATTTTAATCTCAGATGAGGGGGGTAAACCTCTCATGAGCTCAAAGGATGGAGGGAATTGTTAGAAATAACAAAAGAGAAGAGAGAACAATTACAATGATGGAAGAGAATAAGACAAATAGCATTTAAAAGCCGTTTCTTGGTAACAGCATTTCTAAATGATTTAGCTAATTAAAAAATACAGATGTTGATTTGACATATTAGTCATTTTTCATTTCACTTTTAAAGTTTTGGATCACAATGTATTTTTAACCATCTGCAATAGCTTAAGAAAAATATATATGACAAAAGATTCTTTTTATAACTGAACAGCTCTTTCAGTAAAACCTAAATTTTCACATAGATCTGTGCAAGAGCTGATGTTTCTTCTGTCTCTGACCTATCCCTGACATCTCTAAGAGCTACCTTCAGGAGATATATCACTTCCCTCCATTTATAGCCCATCTTCCACTGAATAGTAATTGATTGCTGGCCTTTGCCAACAACAAATTATGACTTTAGCTGCATTGTCCAGCTGTGTTGTAGGAAAGAAAGTCAACGTTTTGTCTACTCCTCACTTTTTTTCTTCATGCCGTACCTGTCCATTCATTCCAAAGAGGCCCAGCACCCTCAGTTTATGTCTGTCCAACAATCTAAAACTGTGAGTAGCCTAAGGAAGTTGGTCACTTGCCATCCAACCCAATATCCCGCACATGAACACATGGGCCACTTGTCCATACATGCGTAGACTAAGTGATGGATTGCAGGATGTAGCAAAATCTGCCAGGGACTTGGAAGGATTTCAGTTTCTTTGTATGGTCTGTGACCTATTTATGCGTGCTGTATTGATAAATGAAGTGAAAAATCTTTTACACCTTTCAATGAAGGTGCCGTTTGGTCTGGCAACAGTGCTGACAATTTTAGTGATGTCCTATAGGAAACAGCTGGGATTATTAATTCATTTTTACACAGGTCACTAAGCATCCAGAAGTCAATATTTCTTTTAAATTGCTCTCAATCTGGACCAAATCCATTCTGAAGGTGAAAGGTTCCAGATATATACTGCTACCAGCCATTATTAGAGTCCTTTTTAAGTCTTGCCAATTGTTTTTCCTTGCTTCAGCCTGAGAATGACTGTATTAGGCAGAACAGAAAAACTGTACATGCTCTTTAACTTTTGTTTTCAGCTCATGGTGTGATATAATTTTTTAGTTCTTGGAAATATACTTTATGTTATTACAGATGACACCAATCAGGGTGAAAAAAAGATGGGAAAGATTTTAGATTCTGAGTCTGAAACAATTGCTCAGTGACTCAAGACTCAAATGTAATGAGGAAGGAAGAATTGCAAGAAAGAAAGATTTACACAGACACAGTTAAGGATAAAGCTGAGCAGAACAGTACGGTTTCAATTCACAGGAATTTCTTCAAACCTGTAATTTGACTTTGACTTTGTGAGAAGACATACCTGCTGACTCTGACATTTGATGAAAGTCAGAGCAAAAGTACTAAACTTCAAGGTGTGTGATGTCAAAACCATGGGTCTGAAATGTGACCTTAACATCCTCAGTCTTTGGAGGAGAAAGGAGGCAAAATGAAACTTTGCTGTTGATCTCTCGAGTGATAACACTATACGCCTGGGTCTTCAGATGTAATTTACACCGCTACCTGGCTGGCTTAACACATTACTGATTCTCTTTTATAACCCTTTTTCAGAGTTGTGAATGACTAAAGTCCCAGAGAATCAAGCCCTATATCTTACTTGGATATTAAACAGCTGGAAAGAGTATGGAGAAGAGCTACTGTAACTATGCAAGGGCTGGAAAGAGTGCTTTGCAACAAGATGTTAAAAATGCAGTACTAGCTCTTTAAACAGAAGATCAAAGATTATTTGATTACAGTGTGTAAAATCCTTCTTGGAGAGACACTAGTGATACCTGAAATAAGAGAAACAGGCAGTACAAGACTGGTGGCAGGAATATAAACCCACACGTATTCATATTAAATATATAAACAATCCTCTTGTCATGCAAATTAAAATAGCAAGGAAAAGAGTGCACCAAAGTGTTGATACCAAGCCTGCATGTCGTTGTGCAATGCAGCTTCCAGCCAAGCAAAAGAAACTAGTCACACTGTAAGGGTGGCTGGATGGATTATATCACTGATGTTATGCAAGAGGACACACTAGCTGGTTCTGTGGTGTCTTTGGGTCTTGTTGTTTGTTGCTTGACAACCCTGACTCTGTCCTGCCTCCAGCCTTGATGTGACGTTTTGGCATGCTCCTTGTATTTGGCAATACCTGAAGTACTAGAGAGTCTGTGGAAATACCCAGACCACCTTTCAACATTAAAAGACATGTTAAAAGATGACCTGAAAAGTTCTAGGGCTACTCCTTTTTGGAAGTTGGTTCTATAATATTCATTCAGTTAAATTTTCATTTTTATTACAGATGGACTGATCAAAAATGTGACAACTTTGTTGCTACTCTTTTTGGTTTTAGTAATTATGGGCTTTACCCTCCAGTTGGGACAAGTAGGCATGCAAGCAGCTGGACTGGAAGCATTGCAAAAGACAAGAAAGCCAAATATTCAAGAAGCTTCCTAATACAGTTTTCAGACCAAGGAGATTTGAAGAAGGCCAGTGACAGAACTGGTTGGGAACTTTCTTTCATAAAATGATCTCTCTTTAAATAAAAGTTTTTTGTAGAAAAAACTTATTTCTGCAGATATTTTTTGAGTTTACATCAGGAAATCCAAGCCCAAATTCTTTAGTTTTGGGCTTGTTGGACCTGAATAAAATATCTCGATTTCTTCAACTGGCTAGAAACAGCTAGTAATGAGCCGGTTCAATATTATTCTTTGTTTTGTTGTGGTGGTGTCCCTAGGGACCTGCTGTTCTCCTAACTCATTCCCATTCTATCCTGTGGGGCAGATTGATTATCTGTATATAATACAGCTAGATCTCCTCTGGAAACAAGAACTGTGGTGCAGTGTGGGAGTTCTGTGATGTCTTATGGAAATGTCATCCCTGCAAAGAGCAAAGGAAAAGGAGCAAATGTAGGTATTCATAGGTCAGGTGAAAAAAAGAAATAGTATGCCAAGGAACCATTTTAAAGGAGTATCTGCATTATGGTCTTTATGATCAGCTGAACTATTATTGAGAGAAAAAAAAATTAACAATTTTCCTTCTTTCCACTACTATCACCTCTTCTTTTATCTCCTCTAAGCTCTATTTTTCTTTTTTATCTGTCATATTGAAAGCTGGTAAGATTCTTCTTCATCCAACCTCAGGCACTCATTTTCAGGAAATTAACTTGGCATCATAACAGCTCTTAACATCTGTGACTCTTGACTTGGAGATAGTTGACTAAAGGGGCTAGGCAGACTTTTAATTTATTGCCAAATAAATTATTGATTTTTTTTTTTAAACTAGGACTTAACAGTTTGGTTTTTTCCTTCCATTATATTAAATTTATTTGGGTATGAGAATAACATGAGGGATAGAATGTGTTCTGTACCACAACATATTTCAGAGAACAAGCCAAAATAGAATATCCTCATATCTCCAGAAAAATTTTTGTCTTTGCTGGTATAAAGATTTTTTGTTTCTTTTTTAGACAGATGTTGATAAACCCTTGCTGTGAAATTTGAAGTGGATGTAAGGTGCTAAAAATATTTGCTGCAAAATAGCTGTGCTCTGCTTTACTCTCTTAGTTCCAGTTCAGCATCAACTTCACCTGTGTTTACACCACAGTAAAACAAAAGACCCCAGAAAAAAGCTACCAACCAAGCCTATTTTTACAGAATAGTGATACTGTGATGAAAACATTTTTGTTGCCAATGAAGATGTAAGACAGGCAATAAAGAGCATAATGTAACCCTACGATCTACATGTGGAAGATGGTAGGCACACTAAATCACTCTATCCAGCTGGTTCTGCACCTAATTTTCCATTCCTAATGTAAAGTCATATTGATACTTAATTTACTTTCCACATACTATTCCTGATCATCCTTTCTTCTTCATGGTCTTTCAGATCTCTCTTGATTTTATTTAAGTTAATCATCACAGGCAGCTATGTCAAAGCCTTGCAATCTGGAAGAACTCTTCTGCATTATAAGCTGTCTCTTTTTTTGTTTTGTTTTTCATAATTTTCATTGTATTCCCACTCTTTTCTATTCAATCTTCTTCCTGTTATCAGAATTTTCTAACTTAACTAGAAAGGCAAATACTGTAGTTACCGTTATAACAGTTGAGAATTCTTTCCACTGAGCTGGATCTGCTTTTGTTAGCAGTCACACTCAGACACAAACTGCATTTGGTTCAAGATTCTAAATTTCAGGTGTTCTCCTTCCTGCAAATGAACTGAAAAAAAAGAAAAACCCTTGAGTCTTAACAATTCTGAATTTTTATATCTGGATCATCATGTTGAAGATGAAGTCCATTCTAGCTTTTCCACCTAAATTCCCACCACTTACTTAGTAGTACCATATTGTTTTCTCTTTCTTATATTCTTTTTAAATAGTAATTAAAAAAAAAAAAGTTAGCTACATTTCTACTTGAACTATTATTCTAGAAGAACACAAAAAATGGATATTTGGGTGGGAAGTGTGTATATGATTTCTAAAATGATCATATGCTAAAATTGTTAAGCAACTCTCTTAAGAGTGACTTCAGAAAGTTCAGAACTGAAAGGTTAAATTACAGCCTGATTTTTCAAAAGTGAAAGCATTGACAATCCCCAGTGGAATCACAGAAAAAGCAGATTTAAGTACATATCTTTAGATGTGTATATTTGAAATTTTCAGTCCAAATCTGCAAAGTATAAAAAGAAAGGTCCTATGCTATCACTAATCTTTTAACAGTCCAATGCCAAAACAGTATTAAACTGGCATGCTTTGGTGTTCCTAAGACTTAGCAGAACAATATTAGGTATTTTACATGTAAATCTTCTGCACGAATTTCTATAATCAGGTCAACAGTACCTATTTTGAAACTCCTCATTTATCAGTTTATGGAAAGGGACAAATAGCCAGTGTTTAGAAAATTTCAAATGTAAGACTTCCTTCACTCTTTTTCCAAATAATTTTATTCCGCATTTATGTACTACTACTTCTGCACTACGGGTGAATTTTTTCTAAGTGTAAAACTTGTCTTTTTAACCAACTGACTTTAAAATGTTCATGCTTAAACCTCAGTATTTTTGTTACTTCTAGTATGGAAGATCAATAAGTCAAAAGTACTAAAAAAGTTTTAAGGGCTGTACTTCCTACTATTTACTTTTTGCCTTTTACTGATGAAAGAAGTCTGTTCCATGATTCATATGTTTCAAATAATTGTAACCACAGATACTTTTTAATTTTAAGACAGAGATATTGAAATTATTTAACTTGCAATTACCATACTCCTCCTCCTCTCTCCATCTTCTCTTCAGGAAACCTTCCAACCAGCCAAACATGAAAACTTTTAGAACCCAGCCTCAGGTGATGACAACCAGAAGAGGTGTCCTGCAATACAAGTCACCTCCTCTAGGGCCAGACTCTGTTCACGGATACCACCTGGACTTGTTGCCATTTCTACTAGCTAGGAGCATTAAAAACCCTGACCTAAAACCCACCGGGGAGTAGCGGTAATCCTACTCTTACATTCGCTAAGTTTTTCATTAGGATTTATAATTATACTGTACCATTTATGCAGGATACTGAGATGAATGAATGAAGAATTTAACTTCTTATCTTTCTCAAAACAATCTGATTTTGGAAATCTTCAGTTAAATGAGTTGTCCTGACATGTCTTTCCATTTTCTAAACAGGAAGACTTTGTTGGTAAATTTCCACTTGGAAACATGGTTGGGGTTTTTGTTTGTTTGTTTGTATGTTTTTTTCTAGTTGAATATTGGCTTGTGGAAAAATCAAAATTTTATGGAGGAAAATTGTGATGTCAAAAAACCAGAAAACGTTCCTTGGTAAGAAGGAATATTTCATCATGGGTCAGTTAAACCTATATAAACTATATCTGAGTGCATTTTTTTTTCTGTATTGTCTCCAAAACATTTTACCTGTATGTCCTGACTGAAGTATTGCCTCGTAGTTTGTACATAGTACAAACGTAGTTTGTACATAGTTTGTACATAGTTTGTACATAGTTCCTTCTACCTATCTGATTGCTAACAACAGCAATGCAGACAGTGGCACAGATATCCGTGAGGGGTGGTGGTCCTCAGAGGCACCCATCATACAGCATGCCTGTTCTGCAGTCACATTCTCGGTTGCTTTGCGTGACCCCACTAGAGTATGGCTGAAGATGTCATCCTGCCCCAGGGGAAGCTGGTGAGAGGGACCTGCAGGGACTTCTGCAGTCCTTGGTTTGCCTTGTTTTGCTTCCATGGGGGAAGAACCTTAACCTTTGGTTTAGGTTTTGATATACATTGTCCTGTTCAATAACCAGAAACAAAAGAGAAATTGGCATTTTCCCTCTTTTTGCCACTTTCCTTCCTGATAACACTTGAAATGTATTTAATTCCTCGCCTAAGAACAATTCATCTCATCTCCTTTTTAACCGGTTAGCAGGTAATAGATGTTTATTCTCTGCGATAATTGGCAGTCCTATGGTGATCAGCATAGTATAAGAGCCAAGATAGAAAAGAATGTGTGTTTGTAAGCTAGCAGGCTAGGGATTTAGAATTTTCCCTTTTCAGCTTTAAGAAAATCTTGTAACCTGTATGGGCCATCCTTTTAGGTCAATTTCATGCAGACTATTTTCTCTTTTTCTATATCAATCCTAAATTAATACAGTAGGTGCTCTGCAGCCAGCATGATTTTGCATTGATCTTGGCCAGCTTGTTTACAGTGTTTTGGCAAGTTGCTGATGTACTTCTCCCTGGGGATAGAGCAGGGGTTAATTGCTGTTAAACTCTCAGTGCCAAGTAATGGTTCAGACTCTGTGCTACATTAAAGATGACACTAATAAGGAAAGAGTGCACTGGATTGCTCTGTGTTGAAAATTGGACTTCTGGTGACAGAAACTTGGAGCAGAGCTGATGTAATAGGGAGGCCATAATGTAATTATAACTGCTGAACATGTGTCATACCAAGTTAAATGATACATTAATGAATCAAAACAGGTGATGGAGTGTTGCTCTTTCAGCAGATAGAGGTGTTTTCAAGGTCAGATTGTCATTAATTTAATAATCTGTAAACTGGATATTCTTCAAATTATAAGCAAAATCAACTTTCATGTTTTTTTAGTGTATTTCTTGCCCTGCACCAAAGGGGTGAAAAAACAGAAGATGTTCTTCTCAGTATAATTTTGTTTATCCCTCTTTTATTATATCGCTATTATACCTAATACAATATATGTGTACCTAACATTTTTCAACCAGGTGTGAGCTCTGTTTCCCTGTGCTCCGAGCAGACTGAACACAAGCCAAGAGGTGTGTAGACATATTAGTATAGCATTGAGCCGAGCTAATAAGCTTTGCTGAGAGACAGAATACATTACACCAAATACAGTCAGTAAACGGCTTCAAGTCAGCTTGAACCATGGACAAAACAAGCTCATGCCTGCTCAGAGCAAAAGCAAGCGTGTAGTAATATTGTGAGTTATATTATGTATAAATGTTCTTTGCCTATTATGATTCTGCAGCAAATGAAAAACCATCTCTTACTTCAGCTGGTTCCTTATTTAACTCCAGTGTCATGGTGAAGTTCCTATTTTTTAATTCTGGTAGGACCTCTACGTTCAGTAGTTAAATAAGGGCTTCTGTTCCAGATCAGGCGACAGTCCAAGACACCACTATATGAATGATACTTGACTGCCTGAACATGACAGTATGCATCTATCTCTCCAGCAAGTTCTGATTACTTAAAGAAACCCATCACCTATTTTTTTTTATGAAACCTACAGCATTTTCACAAGTAACCTTGGTTGAGAAGTTAAAACAGGGCCCCACAGAACAAAGAATATAGCCATTTTTGAGAAAAAAATATCCTTTCTTGAATGTTGCAGTCCTCCGATTCCTGCCATGCCTAAAAAATTCTGTTTATTTCACATTTGTCTTGCATTCCATAAGCTTCTCATTTATCCTCATGCTGTTAGAAAATGAAGCAAAGATATTTTTTAAAGGGGTCTAGCTGAGTCCAGTGCTGAGTTTCTATTTAAAAAATGGGACTTTAATGCCTAAATCAAATTGGGTCTTTTGAAAATGTCACAGTAAGGTTACACTTTGACTTTATTTTTTAATTCTTAATTGTGTTTTCCTAATATGGCCAATAAATATTAAAAAATGGAATTTTGCAACAGATTCCTTGCTAAATGGTGCTTCTGTATTGTTTTTATCTTTTCCTTTCTTTTTCATAAAAGTTTTTGGGGTTGAACTCCTTGTGTTTGAGAAAATCTTGGATTTTACCTCATTTTCCTTCTGATGTCATACTATTTAAGGGAGTCAGGTTTTTCCTGTTGGGAAAGTAAAATAACAGTAAAACTACAAGCCCTTATAGGTCTCAGGAGATCTGCTAGAAACCAAGTCCATGCCAGCTCTGTTCATCAACATGTCCTGTCTCCCAGCGTTGTTCTCTGGCAGAGTATCTCCTGGAGGCTGGGCACCTCCCAGGCATGAGTTTGTGAGGAACACGTGAGGTAGGAGGAACTGTTCACTTATTCTTTCTCAATCTTTCCTGTTCCCCATCCTCTTGTCTGCTTCTTTCCCTTTCTGTATTTTGACAAAACAGATGATAAGCTGTGCAGCTCAGTGACTTCATTGTATGGCCACCCTGCAAGGATGAACAGAAGGGCAGTAGCACTTGTCTTCAGCAGATTAATTCTGATTTCTTAAGTTTTTTCCAAGTACATTTGCAAGAGAAATTTTTGTTCTTTCCACAAAGTTCAAATTTGGCCTAAGAGTAATTTGCATTTAGGGACTACTGAAATAAAAGACTTCCCTTTCAGAAGGTGTCAGGGAAGTCAAATTTTCCTGAAGGGAAATGTCCACAGAGGAGACAGCATCGTTGTGGACAAAAACCACATTCTCTCTGTCATTTGGCATCCTTGGCCCTTGAAATACTGGCCATTCAATTCTGGTGGGGAGAGGTAGAAGAAAATATTGCTTCTGTGGTATGTACTGTAAGTCTTCTGCCTTCACGGTCAGTTCAGCATTTTTTGTAGATGGTATCCCTGAACTTTTTTTTCTGTGAAGATTTTATTTCAAGCCATGTCCATCTTAGTGAAAAGTGAACATTGCTTATCGTGCTGGGAGCATGCATTAATAAGCTGTGGCATATGGTCTCCCAGCACTACATCTACTCTAGTCATCCTTACTATAGAGGCTTGACACCCCAGCACTTTCTTGTTTGGCTGGTCAGTTAACCAGATCTAAGAATCATGGATATTTATTATGGTTGCCAATCTAAGACTGAATTTCACCTTTGAGAGTCATAGGAAATTTCATTGCCCGTTTTATTTATCGCAGTGTAATATTGGAAAAGAATGGCTAAGCACTATAATGCTCAAGATGACATTCTCGAGGAAAATTTGTTACCTTACGAGGGATAAATTATCTAGAACATTTCATTAAGAAGACTTTGCAATACCCAGAAGTTGTACATGTTCGGGGGAACTCACTGACTCTCCAAGGTGTAAACTGCCACTTTCTTAGTGGAGAAAAATAGAATAATCCCTTACCATGAAGCAGATCTGATCAAAAATGTTATGTTGTCAACATTGAAATGTTCTGTGGGAATATAGCAAATTTGTAGAGATATTGTGGGGAAAAAAGCCTTTTAGTTTTGGAATGGACCATTGAAACTTTTGGATTTGAAGCAATGTTTTGTGTCAAGACGTATTAGATTTTGGATTGTTAACCATCATCTATGATTTAAAAAGTCAAGATTAGACTAAAGGATTTTAATTTTATAGAAGCAGAGCATAACCCTAACACAAAATTAATTTCTGTCATAAATTTTTACTTAAGTGGAATAAAATAAATGAAGAAATGCTCTTGTTCTGACTGTATAAGAGGAATAATATGAAGAGGAATGTGAACCAGAGTTGGAACACATGAGGTCCCATCCAGCAGATGCTGAAAGCTTACCTTCAGAAATCTCTCATTCCTGGTGCTCCCTGAGACAAGTACATTGATACCCTTCCTGAAAGTCAGTGATTGTATGAGATTAATCAGTCTCTGGCTCACCAGTATACTGGTATTGATTCAGAAGGAAAACAGATCTAAAAAATTGTGATATATGCTGCAAAACGGAAATTTCAGGCTTTAAACCAAACTTTAAAGAATGTCCTGATTCTGCTTTTCTCGAAATATCTTTCCCTGTATGCAGCCACCCATCCAGGGCAATATCCCACTCTTTGGTATATGTCAATGGTAAAATTTCTTTTTGGGTGTTTAAAATCATGAAGAATTGCCAGTGTCTGTGGAGGTGTTCCCATAGCACCATTACTATGTTACTTGTATGACATCATAGAAATAAAAATTATGTTTAGGAGTAAAATCACAGTGTCACCAAGTGCAGCAGGGCTTCTTTCACTGACAGCAGTGGCAGGTTTTCTGTCCGGTACTTACATAATATAATAGTAGGGTCATTTACTTCATTGTTATCCCCATTTAGAGCCTATACTGGTTATTAAACGTGCCTTCACATGTTACAGGCCTGTCATTCTGTAAGTGTCCCTTATCTACAAGTGACCCTTGATCAATACCTGTAAAATCTATCTGGTTCTTGAAAATAAACAAAGCTCCAGGGAAAATTTTGATGTCTTGGTATTTCTCTGCTACCTTTTTTAAACCATATGTAGATGTTGAGTTATGGTCTTGATAGAAGGATTCCTTTGAAATATATTGAACTGTGTAATGTAATTCACAAGAAATTGCAATTGAGTTATCACCTGTTACTGATGACCACAAAAAAAAAAAAAAAAAAAAGCTCAAATCAGGTATTTGAGGTTAATGTGCCTGAAATACTATTCAGATTTCTCTGGTTGGGTTGTAGAGTGATTAAGTTCCCATGATTTGGTCAAATAGATTTTTAAATTCCTCTCTCAGGCAATCTATTTACTATGGTCTGAATCCTGCACATTTGCTCTGGGGCACTGAGAGAGAATAATATACTTTAACATGTCTGAGTATAGGTAAAATTAAGGCTTTGGGGCCGTGTGAAGGTGGACTTAGGTAATATGTCCACTTGGCCCAGGATAATCTACTCCTTGGAGGAAGAACTAACTAATTTCTTAATATTGCCCTTATAATGACAATGTTCCTTTCTACCAAGTGTCAGATCTTGAAGACACATATGTCTTTTCTAAGGAAAAGGAAAGGTGCATTTCAGAGACACTAGCACACTCCCAAAGTCAATGCTGTTTGTTCTTCCAGTTCCATACACCTTTCCACTGGAAACACAAATTCTTTTATGGCACAGAGGCTTGAGTTCTGTGCATTATCAACATTCTCTGGCATCATAGTCCCTGTATGATGTAGTTAAAATCTGGGATTTCACTTTGCTAATATCTGTACAAACACAAAAATGGTTCCTGCCCTAGGGATTTTACAATATAAGCATTTTAAAAAAATAGACAATGGTTGAATTCAAGAACAAGACAAAGAAAGGAGACAGTAGCGGTCTCAGTGCATCTGGGACCTAGCAGTTATCAGGTTGTGTTGGCATCACACAAGTCAGTTTTAAGACTATGAAGATGAATAAGGAGGTAGCTTTACAGATTATAATAAGGTCCTCCTTTGAGGCCTATCTTCATCCTTTCTATGTTTTGAAATGCACACCTTCCTCCTTTCTTGTATACCCTTTGTAGCCTGAGTATGGAAGAAAGAGGAAGAGGTGCACTTCAAGCTCCATAAGAAGATGGAGACCTGTCTCAGGTATTGATTAGAGGTCAATGTTAGATTTCACTGAGCTTGTGTTTGCATATGAGATTACCTGCAGATAAAAAGTAGGGAAAAGAAAAGTGGACAGAGGACAAAAGCCCCCCAGTAGGACACTGAAAGAGGATAAGGCAGGTTTACCAAGGAGTACACTGTAGAAATAATTAGAAAAGTAGGAAGAAAAGCAGGAAAGAAGAGGGTCACCGAGGCCAAAAGAGAACAGTTTCAAGAAGAGTGTGGTTCAGTGCTTCAAAGGCAGGTAACAGGTCAGTGTGGATGAGAAAGGAGGCATTGTCCTAGCTATCCTGAGGTAAGAGAGCAGTCATTTCACAGCGGGAAGAATAATTTCATTGTACAGGAAGGAAAATGATGGTATTTTTGATGGGATTGTAAAAAGTATAATCAGTGAGTTCACAGATAAAAGGAGACTGCAGATAACAACTGCACCCAAAACATTGCCAACTGTGGGATAACAAGAATATTTAGTTAACAGAAACTGTTTATGTTGATTTATGAATTAAATTAAGCTTTTCTTCATCCATAAAGTTCTAATTCTTGTATTTTCCTGAATTTGCCATGACTTGCAAGCACCTTTTGTTTACATTTCTTTGCATGGGTTTGGGTTTTTTTTGGTTTCTTTACCTTGCCAATTCAGAAAATGCAAATAGACTATAAGCTATTGCTGCATTTAAATGAGACACATTTACCTTAACCTTAATTTCATATTAAGGTTTCTTCAATTATTTGAAGAACCAATACTAAAATTACTTTTGCAAATTACCCATTGAACTTCCACTCTGATGCGATCCCCTTCTAGTCTCTTCTATACTCCAATCCTTCTTTAAAAATGGTCTTATCAGCCTTTCTCTAGATTTTCCTGAAGCTACCATTGTTAAGTGTATATTTATGCTGTCCCCTTTTCCCTTATTTATTTATTATCTTTCTGCTATTCTATTTGATATATACATTTCTGTCATGGGACACATACAGTGGGATATTTTAGCTGGATTTTTACTGTGATGTCTTGTGTTCCAAGTCTTTGTAAAATGTATTTATTTTAAAGTTTGACTGTTTCATATGCTTTTGAGTTGGGAATGTAGACCTAAATATTCTAAAGAGTTCTAAAGTGTTGCCATTGCTACAGGTTTTGATTCACACCCTGGGAATTGCACCACACAGAAAATAAACCCCTGTATTTATTTATGTATTTCAGTTTTTCTAGAGCTTCCTCCTGGCTCAAGATGCAATCGTTAAGGGCACCAGTTTCCCACAAATGCAGTTAACCGTATACTGCTGCTTAAAGAGGTCAGTAAAACAGCCTTCCATAACCTAACTATTGCACATGGTAAATCTCTGACACTCCCTATCCATTAGCATTCCCCTCAGAATCCCCAGTCATAGCATGCTTAGCATCTTCTAGGCTGCAGAATTGAGCCTTAAAATACAGTGTAGCTACGCTATTAACAGTTTATATATTTTAAACTGGACAATTATCTGATTCCTGGGAAAAAACATGAAGAACATTCCCCTTCTGAGTGACTACTGTTTCATTGCAGCAGGGACTCAGCTAATAAAGTTTTTTTTTATATTAAGGGAGTTATAATTTGCTAGCAGGTTCTAGACAGTTGTCTTTAGAATAAGACAATATGCCTTTCTCCTCCCTACCGGGCCTAATTCCCTGGTAACCTTATTGAAAATGTGCATGGGCTACAAAACTAAAGATTAACTGTCCAGGGACCTGCTTCCTGGAGCTTATTTGAAGATTAAATCAAATGGCAGGCAATATATATTTGGTAATTCAGCTTTGTTTCAGACTTTTCCAATCTAGTGGCAAGTATAATAGAAGAATCTGACACTCAAAAGCACTAAATGGGTTTTTCTTTTTTCCCTTTTTTTAATTTGAAAATGCCTGGTGTTTCTGTCCATAGCAAAATTAGAATTAATGATTTATTTCCTCATGTCTGAAGATCCTGTTCTTTTATTTTTGAACATGAAGCAAAGTCATTTTAATTACAGATGATGTGAACAATTTTTCTCTTTTTGATGAAATATTATTCTTTCTTATTATTTTAAGTAACAAATACCAGCAGAAGTTTAAATAGAAGCAATAAAATATCTACAGCATTCATTTAAACATAAAGGGAAACACACATACTGGTTTTTAATTCAGTGTTTAAACTATGTATTAGTTAAACAGATTTCTATTCAGCAAATTGGATTGAGATGGATGGAGATGTTATGCTGTTTTAAAAAACTGTATTTAGAAGGCACATTCAAAGACACTGAAGTGCGATTTGTCCTAGTAGCAGGCATCTGAAGAACAAGTGACATTCTTACACAAAATCTATATTGGTGATGTATTTAATTACAGAGTTGATTGAAATTGACAGCTTCAGTGACCTATGAGTGCACTGTTACTGACTGATGGATGCTTCAAATCTGGTTACTTTTAAACCAGTTCACATACTGTTCAATAATATCCTGTCAAACTGCAAACTACATTTTTGCATGTATATGGACTAGGCAGAGAACATTTTAATTAAAATAAGGTAGAGATGAATTATGTTTAAAAATTTATTTAATTCTTAAAAATACGGTCATTATGATTTGAATAGGAGATATAGAACTCTCAGTATTATTCAGGGTGGCTGTATTCCTTAGGAAACGTGTATTTTACTTTCATGCTCACTCATATCAGCACAAAACCTTTCAACACAGATTAGCTCTCCAGCCTCTTCTGCACATACAGAGGCAGTTCCCATTAACAGCTAGACAGAGTCATTGAGAAAATGGTACCTGAGCTTTCTGAAAGCCTGTGACATCTGCTAAGAGAGACTCTGGAAGCTTTACAGTCAACTTCAGTGCAGCGGCCAAGTCCCTTAGCACCAAAAGCCACTCCAGTGGTCACTCTGCTCAGCCTTTCTGGAGCATAAATCGCAGTCTCAACCACAACACGTTTCTCCTGTCTTTGTAACAGCACATGCAGCGTAGATTGCAAAAGCAAATCTGAGATCAGCAGTGGGCAATTCTTCTTTGCTTCCCCTCCTTTTCTCCCGCTTCTCTGTAGTTCTGTCAGGGTAGATCATGGTTTTCTCAAGCTGTTGGATATTGACTTGAGACTCTGTGGACAGGTGGTAGCTTTTCTTAGTAATATTTAGAAGCATAGCTTATCTTTTGGAAGAGTAGCCAATAAGTGATGAACCTCTGGCTGAAGTGCTCATGTTCCAATCTGAAGCCAAGAAGATGGCATAAAGGATGAACAGCTACTTGAGATGTCAAAATATCAAGTAGCCTTATAATCCCATTCAGTTCAGAAAAAGTTTGGGAGTGACAAAGGATGTTAAGGTACTTTCACAGCTGGTATCAGAGTTATAGTTAATAGCGTAGTCATGTAGCATGGAGCTAGCTATGGACTAACCAAAAGACTTAACCAGTTTCTTTGTGGCCTTCATTGAGCTCTGAATTGTCATTGAGGATAATTTAAATTAGCAGTTAATCTTTACATGCTTTAGTTCATGGTTCATGTACACCTAATTGAAAACTGCAATAAGTGCAGACATAGTTTACAATGAATAATCCTAATAAAACATGTTCTTATCAGGGAGAAAAAGGCAGCTGTGTCTACCAGGTGTCTCTTGTTTGCAAGTTCAGAACAAGTTATACTTGACTAGAAAGAAATTTCTCTCCAGAAGCAACTGAAATGAAGATAACCTGGTTACTCAGCAGTGCTCAAGCCCCTCTCTCCTTCCCAGGCATAAGGATTCACAATGCTGTGGAGCAGTCCAGGCTGTGGAACTAATCTGGGGTAAAACTAAGCTTTCACTCAGCCTGGGTCCCTGCATGGCTTTATCAACATGCACTGGGATGAGAGAGGAGGTAAGTATAAAGAGAGGACCGCTATGGTTTACAGCAGATTACTGCTGTGTAAATTAAGCAGATGTTGAATCTTCCTTCTCCTTTCATATACGAGTGAGGAACCAGTTAACAGAGGTTTTGAAATAATGGGCCCAGAGGGCCTGTATTAATACTTTCTGAGATAAGTGGCATTGGTCCCAACTTACGATTTCCTGTGTGCTGGTTTTCTGCACTTTTCTGGACATACCTATACTGCATACCCTCACTCCACTGATCTGAGGTATCATAAGAGATGTAATAGCTTTTTAAGAATAAAGGATAAAAATGAGGAGAGCAATAAAAATAATGTCATACTTGCTGTGACCTATATCTAGGAAACACAGAAATTTTTCTTTCCATCAGGAAGGGTATGTATTGAAGACTGCTAAACCCACATTAAAGTTTTGTACTGAAAAAAAAAAAAAACTCACAAAAAAACCCCCAACCCAGGCTTCTTTCCTCTACCAGGAATATCTGTCTCTGTGACAAAGGGTCACCAAAAAATACCTGTTGTAGAAAATGAGTGTTCTGCTGAGAACAGAAGATAAATTATTTAGGCAGAATTACTCATTTATTTTTCACTTGCTTTTGAAAACAGTGTGCCAGTAGGTTGCTAACCTTTTCTACCTGGCTATGCCTTCTTCTCTGGACAGCCAACCACTCCTCTGTGCTTACAGGCACAGAGCACATGGCTTGTGTACTTGCTTTGTGAGCTGGGCACAGATAAGATCCTTCTGACCCTTTACCTCAGATGTAGTTGTAGGATCGCTTGGGTCTAGGCATGTTTTCTCTGTTTCTTCATTGTGTTAAGTGCTAATTTCCAAGACTAATTTTGGCTTGAACTTGTTGGGTCAGTTTTATGCAACTTCCTTTGCAATGAAGGCTCCAGAATGTTTACATTTCTGTCCACACGTGCATGATCTAAGTGGAACAGCTTAGATGGAACAGCTATGCCTCTAATTGCTTAACTAACGCTTTGTAGTATAGGACCTTGTTTTCAGCTCTTTGTAACTTTTTCAGACTTCAGAAATGTTGGCTGAAATTTTCTGGGTTGAATAGCTGCCTCAGGCTGAATAGGCTAAAATAGTTCAACTGTTTCCAAGAGCAAGATTAGGAAAAAAGCCCATTTTTTTCTCATGTTAAAAACTATTATTTGCAACAGGTTATAGAGAAAACCTTGTTAATATCTATGTTTTACTGACAGGAGAAGCTGGGCAGTCAGACCTCTGCATCAACAAGAAAAGTTATAAATTCAAAGCACAGATGTCGCTCCATTCCCTCTATGCCTTGCTTCATTCGGTACCAGTCCGAGTGTGTGGAGAAAAGCTAGTGGAGGAGCAGGCATACCTCTGACAAATCCCAGTTTGGTTATTTGATTTGAGGACTGGTGTGATTTGATCACCGAGCCAGCATAGCTTATGAATTATGCAAGCAGCATCTGGCCCCTAGAGAGCAGAGACTGGCCACGAATTGGCATAACTGCTCCACTTTTCCACTTTTTATGCAATATCCTCTTTAACCACAGTGCCCTCACACTATCATGAGCATTTCAATATGGGCAGGATGGGCCTTCTTTTGTACCAGGCCAGCCTGAAATTCCCTTTTGTGTTGTTATTTCCTTGTTGACCTGTTACAGAGTGCCTGGGGTTTCTTGAGCAGGGTGAGTGAACCACCAGGTTAACTGTGAAGTTACCTTCTGAACTTTGTTGGATTATAAATGGAGATATGGGTGTTTGGTTCACAGTGTTGGAGACAGTGGCTAGTTGTGATGTTTGGATATAGAGCTGAACTTTACTAAATTTTTCAAGTATTCAGGCCTCCTGTCCTTTTGGAATGGTCTCTTGTTTAGGTACTTGAAACTCCTAGGAAAAGTTTCCCCGGAATTAATTTTTACATTTACCTTTTCCCATCTAATCTAACAATGATGAATTAAGGCAATTCTAGCTGCAATAGTCAAATGTTAAGCCAAGTATCAATTTTTTTCTCATAAGCTTGTTCACTTGGCTATAAGTGTAGTATAAGAATAATCTCTGCACATCAGGAAAAGAAATACAATGATGTGAGTATTACACAAAATTTGAACTGAACAGGAGACTCAATGCAATTTTTGTAATTTTTCTTTTCATTCCCAACTTTTCTATTTTCCTCTCTAGCATTTCTGGATAGACATTCCAAGACCATCACTATGAATAGGATGTAACAACAGCCATCTGCAGGTCAGATAAACCCATCCATCAGCATATCAGCAAGTGGACCTAAAATATTTATAGAATTTTTATTCATGAGAGAAAGAAACCGTTAATTGGTGATTAACATAAGAAGGTAATAATGAACTCAAATCTGTGTAGTACAGTTTTGTTATTACTCATTTTCTGCAGGCAAGATAAGAAAACAAAATGAAGAAATTAGTTTTCATTTGCCAGAAGAGCTATTTTGTGTAGATTACTGATGAAATGCATTTTGAAATCTGATGCATCTGTACATATCTGGATTCATTTCTCTGATCTAGTGAAATATCACAGATACTTCCCAAAAAAGGAGCTTTATAACAAACAGTAAAATCTATATCAATCACTGTGTATTCATAATAACTCATAGCCCTGATACTTAATTATGGCTAAATATAATTTCTGACTTGAAACATTTTCAGCATAGCACTCAGCATATTCCTAACTTAAAATGCAGTTTTTTGTATTAAAAGTTCAAATACTTTAATGGATTTGAGGCTGTCATGAAGATGTCTATATAGTCAGCAATTACTGAGTTTAAAAGTATGAAAATAAGTTTGATTTGTGTAAAACAGACAACTCTGTTTGAAAAAAGGTAATGTTCCTTTAAGTGGTCTTCTTCAGAAAAAGAAAAGCTGAAATGCCATAAAAAATTATATCCATTGCTTGTCCTCTCTTAGTTTAATTTCATTTTAACTTTAAATAAACATTTCTTTACATTTAGCAACAGTGAAAAAGGCTGTTCTTACTCATTTTGTATGATTAAAACTACATTAGCAATATAGATGTATTAATTTACAGATACAGATACTAATTGCTTAAATATTGAGTTCAAAACTAGACACTGGTACTGGGAAGGGATAATTGGTTCTTGCCGTAGAAAAAACTATAATAAAGAACTTGAAAGTGCTGTCACATTTCACATAACAAGCAAAATCTCAGAATATTTGAAAAATATTCTGAAAGAAAATGTCTTGGGGCTTTCTTAATGAGAATGAATGTGGTTTGAAAAGATCAAATAATATCCACATATGTCAAATACAGGTTCTAATAACAGTAAGAGATAATGAATAAAATTAAAGTAGGTCATTTTTAGTCATTTAGGATCCAATAGGAGGCATACCTCTTCATAACTGCTTGTTAAAATATAATTAGAAGCATTTGCTGTATTTACAAAAAATGTCAATATCAAAGATTAAAAAAATTAAAATGAGATATTTTACCATTCTTTAATTTTATGTTTTTGTTTTATTAGCATTTGAGTAGTAAATGGCATGTAAATATGTTAATATTGTACTAACTGGCATAGCACAGTCATAACCATGAGTAATATGGCAACTATAAGTAATCTGACAGGAGAGATGGGTTTTTTCCTCTCCCCATGAATGTGGCAGCTTTTAGCAATCCACAATTGTCTAGGTATATATGGAACTGAACATACAGAATTATGTAAAGAAAGAAAAGTCCAGATCACAGCATTCTTCGGACACCGAGCTAATGTGTCAATTTTAAATGACATCAAATTTTTACTGAAAATGTACAGAAAGTCTTAAGGGAGGAGGAAAAAAAAAATAAGGGTGAAGAGTCTGATATAGAAGTGATTATAGGAGAGTTTTCAGTTCAGTTGAATTCAGTGCAGATGTTCAGCACTTTTCAGCATTGGGCTAAATTTACCAAGAACATGCCGGTCATTCATCCATAACATGGATGCTTAGAAATACAATGGCTTGTCAGGATGTTTGTTTTAGAGATGGATTGTGTAGTCACCACTAGATCCTGGTTTACCACTAAGAGCTGGTTGGCATTTATGGCTGAACTATTTCCTGATTCAAAATGCTGATTTGTGAAATCAAATTATTTGCAATTTTGACAAATCTCCACATTGATTTTTTTTAAGCTTTGTCATTGTGTAATTTTGACATTTTCAAGAGGAAAGATCTTGCTTTGCCTAATTTTCTATAAATTTGAGGTTCACTTCACAGAGCCATAGGGCAAGGAAGATGTTAACCTATACAACAGTAAAGGAACAGATGAAAATAGACCATGCTGAAAATGATGAAAGAACTACAAGAAAGCAGGACGAGACCACTCATGAGAACACAGATGAATGAAAGGAGTCAAGAGACAAAAGCAATTCAGTTTTCACAGTAAGCCTCGGTAAATGTCTTAAGGCTTAGGGAAACCTGTAGGCCAGTGGACTCAAGGGACGCCTTGTGAACTGAACAAAACTGTCACCTACTTACCACAGGACAGGGGAGAGAGATTGTTAGCTACAGATATATTCCGCTGGCATCTTGGAGCCGGGTGAATTGTCCTGTTGACTGCTCATTTACTGCCCATTTATAGATGTCCCATTGCTCTTTCACCACTGCCTTCTCAATCCTCAACACTGCATCACTGCACAAACCATACTGACATGGATAGAAAAGAAGACCTTGGATAACTCATTGGGAGATGCATAAAAAAGTAAGCAACATAATAATACTCAATAAAAACATATAAAATTGGGTATTATTGTGTTACTTACCTTCTCTGTGAAACCTCTAAGGTATGGTCTCTTATACTCAACTGCATAATTGAAAATCTCTTTGACATTCTTGTCATCTTGAACCTCAGTGAGTGGCTTTGAGAAAGATGTTATTAACCAAATTATATAATTTCAGAAGCTGTGGCAAGACTGTCCTCATAGACACCCATCTATGGTGTCTATCCATCTATCCATCACCCCTCTAAAAGCTCTTCATGATCTGTTCATACCACTTCATTGATAACCTTCTACAAAGGCTATTATTGAATGCACTGGGACTCTTTGCATGTATGAGGAGCCTTAATACATGAAGAATTTCAGGGTAGGGTCCCATTACTGAATTTATTACTGCAGTTTCACTCTTTCTTTTCTGCTTTTTTATTTTTAGTTTTTCTTTGTCTAATAATTTTGAGTTTGTCTCCCTTGTGGATTTCTTGCCTTTGCCTTTTCTCAACCCTTCCAGCATTTCTTTTTCCTACAATACTTTCTCCTGATGCTCTTCATTGGCTTACTTGCCAAATACATTTTTTAAAGCTGTTATTTATTTGTTGCTGCTTGGCCAAATCCAGTTCTTTCAAAATCTCCCTGGCTGTTTTTTACAAACTATTGATTTTTAAGCACCCCAAAGATCAAGTGTGGCTGCCAGTTGCAATGTGTTTCTCTTGCTGCAGCAGCTCCTCCTTTGAAATGGCTGACTGAGTGAGATATGACTCAAGTCATGAGCAGGAAGCAAATGATTTCCTTCTGCTTGCTTCTTTGACTAAGTACTTGGCAAACATCAAGAGATCCTGCCAAAGAAGCGACTCATCAGCTAGTTCTTGTTTTTCCTTCCTTTCTTTCTCTCTCTCTTTCCCTGCATGCCCCTCACAAGCACACATTCTGGATGGTGGGATATTCTCAGCAACATGACTGTGGTTCAGTAACCCTTCCTAAGAAGTTACTAGGAGGGATGTGTCAAAATCACCTTTTTTCCCCTCTCATTGTCTGAAGTCTCCTCTGTATGGTACTGCATCTTATCAAATACTTATGGATGGCATAGATACATGAGGAAACCAAGCATCACTCCTGCTCCTGTTGAAGTCAGGGCTTCCTGCAAAGCAAAGATGGCTTTTTGAACACAAAATTCCTGCAATCATCTGAAGCAATTTGTGTTTATCTGCCATCATTGGCTCACAGCTATGATCCTAATTACTTCCAATTAAGGGTCAGAGCTAAGCCTTTAGAACAAGGGGGAAAAGAAAGCCCTCAGTGTAATTTCTGTGAAGTCTAAGTTAAAAGTAAGGGTGTTTGATATGTTGGTTATTGTTAGCCCCATGACTTTTTGTTGGTTTGTCTGAGCTATTTTTCAATAGTCTGTCTTCAAAGAGGAGCCTTGAGGTTTGATGAGCTTCAAGGCATGGACTGTTTCTGTAGAGTATTATGGTAGTGTAATGATCCTATTCATATGTACCTTAAAACTTTTTGTGCTGAGAATTGATAAGGTAAAGGCTGAAGTTGAATAATATCTGTCTGCTCTTCCTGTAAGGATGGCTAAGGCTCTTTTGTTTGTTTTTTAAAGCCTGGTAAGAGTAGAAAGCACGATGGCATATGGCTAAATGGTAATGTGTTCTTGAATGGGTTTTCTAGCCCACATATACAGGAAGGCTGTTGTCAATGACTGGACTAGCTATTTTGCACAGGCATATCTGTGCAAACTGCAGTTTGTAATTTGACCCCATACAATTACAGTATAGATGTGCCCTCAGTATCACGTCAACAGCAATCTAGTCCAAAAACTTCCACGGTAGTATAGGTTTGGTTTGTTTGAGTTTGTTAGTTGTTTTGTTTGTTTGTTTGGGGGGGGGGGGGGATGTTTGGTTGGTTGGTTTTAATTCTAGATAATCAAAAGCTCTTTAAGAAATAGTCACTTATATCCTGACAACTTAACCACAAACTGCTGATGCTCTATCATGAAAGATGACCCAACTCTCCCAAGCATAAGCATTCTTAGCAGCTTAGACTTCTACTACAGGGAGTTATCAACTAAATGGGCGCTAGGTAAGTTACATTTTCCCATTTAACTGATCCTATGACTATATGAGGAAAAATACAAATGACAAACTGCAGATCAGATCTTTTTGCCAATGCACAGATCATTGCATTTTGCACTATCCCCCTCTGGGCTGTATAGTAGAACATTAATTTTATAATCAGCACTTTATTTATTTACTCTTTCCCAAGCAACATAAACTGCTCTTAAAGTCAAGTCCTCTTAATGACACAGAACCTTTTGCTCCCTTCTTTTGCTAATATATTCTTCAAGAGAAGACTTGTATGTTTGAAGATTATTCTCAGACGTAATGAAGAAATGACAGAAAGTCGTTTGGCCTAAAAAAGAGCCATTCACATCCATTCATTTATGCATATCCCACTCACATGCTGGTAGTGTTTTGTGACTCGTATTTCTATCCCCTTATCCATGCAGTTATCAGGCACCATATGTAAGGCAGGCATTAAAGCAAGAACATCACACGTGACACCTAGTTAGTTGGTTAGAGACAGACAAAGTCGTTTCTTCTTATCTCAGCAGGAAGCCACACTACTTTGAGCCCAAAGCTTCTTGGTTCAATTTCTTGCTGGAATTGATTCCTTATAAATATGAATTACTCTTCATTTGATCTTTTCTCGTTTGTGGGCAGGGCAGCAGTGCCCCACCGATATGTATGTGGAGGGTCCACATAGGTTTTCTATGTTTTCTCTGTGGAAAGCAAGAAATAGGGATTCTGTGCTTCTCTACGTGAGACTTTGGAGGGTGCACTTTATTTGATGCAGTCCCATTGAAATGGGGGTTTAAAAGCTTAGAGGAACAAAGGGACAAACATGGTAGATATACATTAAACCCCTTCTCATTCTGTAGAAAATCATCACAGTCCCCAGAGAAAATCTATCTTTAAATGGTGGATCTCTGTGACTTGAGCTGGGGTCCTGTTCTGTGAATTGTCATTGCATTGTCATTCCCCAGATATGCAGGATTAGAGAGGAGGTAAATAGAGCTTTAAAACTGATGAAATCTGTGAAAGTGTAACATAGATCCTACTTTTTCTTTTTCAGGGAGAAGTGAAACAATTATCTGCTCATTCCTGTGAGAGGAATCAAGCCATTATCTTCTCAGTCACTTTCCATGGGTTTAAGAATAAGAAAGACTGACCCAGCCCTTGGTCACCATTTTGTATTGTAGGAAGTTAATTTACACCTTTGGACTTTATTTTTATTCTAGATAGAGTGTATGGGTGGGCATACATGTTAAACCATTCTGTGTGTCTCAGTGATGTGCCACTGAAGTGTTCATATGCATCATCTTATAAATGTAATCCCTTTTGTTTTTAAGGTATTACAATATCATAGAATGCTTGATGTTGGAAGGCACTTCTGGAGATCTAGACCAACATCCTTGCTCAAAGCACAGTCAGCTAGAGTAGTTTGCTCCAGACTGTGCTCAGTTGAGTTTTGAATATCTCCAGAGATGGAGGGTCTCCAGCCTCTCTGGGCAACCTCTTCCAGGGTCCAATCACCCCCACAGTTTTTTCTTATGTTTAAATGGAATGTACTGTAGTTCAGTTTGTGCCCATTGACTCTTGGCCTGTCACTGGGTACTACAAAGAAGACTATGGTTCCATCTTCTTTACTCCCTCTGCCCTGCCACGCATTTATATACATCTGCTTGTTTTCCTGTGCACTAGGAAGGACCTTTCTTGAACTTGCAGAAGGTGATCTTTCAAAATCAACCAGCTCTCCTGGACCTCTGTTCACTCTGTGACCATATCACAAAGTGTTCTTCCAATCAGGTCCCTGAACAGGGCAAAGTTTGCCCTCCTGACGTCCAGGGTTTTGATCCTTTCTTTTGCCTTGCTGCCCTCCTTTCATGATCCTGAACTCCACCATCTCATAGCCTCTGCAACCCAGGATGCCCTTGATCTTCACATCACTGTCCAGTTCATTGTTGTTTTTAAATATGAGGTTCAGCAGCATCTCCCCTTGTTGGTTCCTCAATCATCACCTGTGTCCAGAATTTATTATCAATGTACTCCAGAAACCTCTTGAATTGCTTGTGCCCTGTCATGGTCCCCTTCTAGTGGATACCATGACATTTCAAGTTCTTCATGAAGACCAGGGCCTGCAGATGAGAGGCTTCTTCCAGTTGTCTGAGGAAGGCCTAATTTGCTTCTTTTTCTTGATCATGTGATCTGTAGCAGATTTTCATGCCAGTGTTGCCTGCCTTGGTCTGCCCTCTAAACCTGACTGGTAAGCTCTCAGATGGCTCAACATTCCAGCATGTCTCTGTGCTCCCAATAGGATCATAGCCCTACATCTGCATGGAGACCTCTAATTCCTCCTGTTTGCTCCCTGTGATTCACATGTTAGTATACAGGCACCTCAGAGATGCAGCCAGTCATGCTGATTCCCCCGAAAAAAATTCCCCATAATGCTGTCTTATCATAATTTCTTTACGCACATCTTTCAGCCCTGTTTTGCTGATTACAGGATCTCCCATATCCATATCACCCTGCACCCTTCTCTTGAGGAAGTCCACCACTTCCTCATTTGATTATAGGTTGTCAATTCCCCACCAACATAATTCCTAATTTCATGCTCTCCTTACCAGGTTGGCCAGCCTGTTAGCAAAGATGCTTTTTTCCTACTTGGTCAGGTCTTAGTATTTATTTGTAACAACACAAACATTTATCCTTATGATGGAGCAGTATTAATGTCAACCATCTCATTGACTTGGTTGAGTCTACTTGTGCAAATTATCAGAGTGACTAGAATATTAGTCTAATTATTCTAGCATCATTAGTCTCCAAAGGTGAAATATATTTTATATGAAGTTTGTAAAACAGTAGCCTTATGATTCCATTGTCATTTGCTAACCACTTGTGATCATGCAGATCTGTAACTAAGACACGCAACATTTTTTGAAAAAGAATGGTATATGACATTAAACAGCACAGGAAGACTCCATTATACAAGCAATTATGATACTAACTGTGAGCTATCAAATGATGCTGCATCTTGCCATCCTTTGGGTAAAAGGCAGGCATCTTTTTTCACTTCTTTATGGCTTTTTCTTAGGTGCATGCCCCATACTTTGGCCAACATTTCTACTTTTTCTCACAGTTCTGATACCTGAACTATGTATGATAGATTGCTGACTGTATAATGACAGTAAGTTTGCCAACACAGTCACTCCATTATCTAAGTCATTGCTCCATAAAGTGCTTTGAGATACCTTGAATATGAAAGGCCATATAACTAAATAAATTCTATTCTATTCTGTATGGTGCCCAAGCTGTGCCAATACATATTCAGTGCTCTGTGTGATGGGAAGAAAACAGGAAGGGGAAGAGGACAAAACCCATTCTTTACTGTATTACACTAGCCTTTCTTTCTTCAGTACACAACTATTTTCTGATGTTTGACATTCACTCTTGAAATTGTTTCAGTAGAGTTATAATTCTGTAATGAAGCATGGCAAGGAACTCCTTTTAAGTAACAAGACTTAAAGGACTGCTATGAAAACAGCAGTTTCTTTTTTCTTAAGCTAAAGCTAACAACCATATTTTAAATTTTGTTTTCATGCATGACGTATTTATTGGACCACCAGAACTTTTCAAAGGCGATACCGATTAGTTCTTTTTACTATTCCAGCATGCTGCTAAGGTCTGGAAGAAGGTGTCCCTGGTCAAAGGGCTGATGTCTCATGAATAACTTCAGACTTCACACTATTCTCTCAGTGCTTTTGATCTCTGCAATCACCTTTTTGTGGTATATTAAAGTGGAATTATGCTCATTTTCTGTGGGTCTTAAGCCTGTTACATGCTCTTTAGAGGTGTTTTCTGGGCACTGTATTGTAGATGTCTGGGACGGGTGTTCTGCAAGCCCTTCCGATTAACTTCTCTTGGTTGCATACATAGACAAGAACACTAGATCTCTCACACTCTTTAAAAGAACATAGGACCATAAAGGAGAGAATATTTTTGCATGCAATTTGATTTCTGAGAAGCTTTTGAAATATTTTGTTACATTCAAATTAAGAGTGGCTAAATTCAACTATGAGGCTGTTTCAGTATTTCAAAATATGGATTATTAAGTGAACTTCAGTAAATAACATGACCCTCCTGAGGATGAAATTGGCTGGAAAACTCTCAAGATCTGGCATAATATTTTGGCATTAATGTTTCTGGCAAGGCTGAAATCAGGATATGCAGAATGCAGCAAAATTCCAAAATAAGAAGAAAAGTAACTTTTTCAAATAAGTTACTCTGAGTGATGTAAGGTTCATTAAAGGTGGCATTAAACTGCAAAGTCAGAAAGTGATCTGGTTCCAGTCACTTCAGTGTCTGAATCACAAGTTTTTGATTAATTCATTGTGGAGCACTTATCATTGTGGAGAGAAGAGCCATGTACATGATTTTGGACTTTGTGTTGTGTGCTGCCACTGTATTTGAATCAAGAGCTACACTATGATGTGGCTCAATGATTGGCTTCATATAAAAATATTTCCTATATTCCTGAGTATTCTCTGGCTAGTTATCTCATCCCTACTTGAAACTGGTCTCTATTATTTGTGTCCTATGACTGTAGAAAACTTGTACTACTTCTTATGGGTTACCTCATGGATATTGCATTAGAAAAAAGCAGACATCTATCTTGAGTTGCATTAATTGTAAGCTGAATGGATGGCTGCACGCCTTCAGTATTCTGTTTTTAATGTTGTCATGGGTGTCATCTCTGTTTCCAGCTTTTGGTTTTATTGCAGTTTTATTTTCTGTAATTTTCTTGAAATGCAGAAGATAGAGTTATGCTGTGATTAATGAGTTGGGGAGCCTATAGCTCAGACACTAGTTTGTTCAAAGATTGACCATTGAATGTAAAGTATGCAAGGCTAAGAACAGTTTTGATATGATCCATTGTTGAATGTGCAGTGATTCATTTTCCTTTTCTAAATATGCTATCTTTGCTGTAGTTCTACCATTTGTCACATTTTTCTATTAATAAGTACCCAGAAGGACAAAAGCATGAACAGACTTTCCAAAGTTCAGTATAAAATAAATTAAATTAGTATATAAGAAATACCTTCTTGACATAACAAAACACACACCTGACAGCATACCACATAAATTAGCATCTTCTAAGATAGTTTCTGCAAAATGATAGCACATGGAAAGCTTTTCCAAAAGGTGATATTGAGAGCTGAATGGGAATTTCATGAGCATTTGGGAATATTTGGCTCTCATTTCGGGTTATTTTATTCATAGTTCTGTCTGTGATGAGACATGTGCCTATATTTATAGGGACATCACATTTAAACCTGTGCAGGTACTGTTGCAAGTCTCAGATCAACAAAGTAGGTAAACATTTACTTTATATCGCCCCCCTCAGCAAAGTTATAAACATATGATAAAATTTAATCACATGTTTATATTCTTTACTGAATGGAGGGCATAGTAGTCTAGGCTATTAAACAGATGTATGGCTGTATTCTTATATGGCCATAGGCTGCGAGGTTCATGGCCAAGTTGCTCATGGAATTCATGATCTTGAAATACTGCAACATACTGGAATCTGCAGGATTTAAAATAAATTAAAGAAAATGAATAATTTGTGTGTTTTATCCTACCACAGCAAAGCCCCCTTACTGCTGATTCCACTGTGAAGATCGGGAGGGTATTGGTTATCCAGGCAATGATACCGCTGGATTAAAAACAAGCCAGGTTGGTAGAGATCCAGGGTAAAAGTGCTAGCTGAGAAAAAATGAAAAGGTAAGCACATATGGCTGAACAGCTGCTTTCAAATTTATAAAATATCTTCTTTAATCCCTGCAGCTTTCTTGGCTTTTTCCTCTTAATTCTGTTTCTTTACAGAAAGCACTGTGAAAATCATTCCATTTTTTAATTGTAATTTTCCCCAAATATTAAATCACTTCCATTTCAAGTTTATAGTTTTGGCTTTCACCAGAATACCCCAAATGCAGAAGTAAATACATCTAGAGGAGTTAAACAGAGTTTCAAATCATAACATGGAGAGAGAGGGAAAGAGAAGAAGAATTCTTCTATAGCAAGTCAGATTATTTATTCTTGTATGGTGGTGTGAATTTTTTTCTTACTGCTTTTGCTGCAGCAAACTTCAAACTGAATTTATATCTGTGATTTTATACATAGTCCAAATCAGGGATGTTTTCTTGCCTCAGTCTCAAGATAATAGTTTTTAGCAACACTAACTTTCTCTACTTTGCCTTGAAATTCTCAAAGAACATTTAAGACATTAATTTATTAAATTTAATAATACACCTAAAGGGAGAGAAAATATTCCAATTTTCAGCTGTGAAATATAGAGATTGCTACAATGCTGATACAATATGAGGAGAGTAGGACAGAATAGAGATTGAATCTAGGAGAGTGGCTCCTTTCCATCATTGTCTTAACCCACTGAAACATACTTTAATATATTTCAGTTTTCATAGGAAATTAAACAATCCCTCATGCTATGGATTGGTCTATAGGAACTGTCTACAAACAAGAAAAGTTTACCACTTCATTGTATATCTCTACAACAGAGCTTTATTTTTGATCTAGTATACTAGATCTAGTATACTTTTATTTTGATTCTTATTAGCTGTGGGAACAGTAAGTCACATGAAAGATTTAATGTTTTTTCTGAGAAAAAGGTCATGTTTCAGAAAATAATTTTCTTTTCAGGTTTTCAGTAATTTTTTTTTTTCAGATGTCATTTTAAGGAACAATAAGTTTTTCAGGATTTTTCTCTAAAATTGTGTTTTTGATTCCTTCAACCAAATTGATGGCCTCAAGAAAAACACCAAATTTTTGCTTTGCTTTTCAAATTTAGTTGGGGATGTTCTTGGCTACTGAGTTGGTTTTTAATAATCTTTTGGGTTACTGTCTTTTGAAAAGAAACAAAACTGAAAATGTTGCCCAAACCTCAACTTTTTGTGTCAAAAATGCTCTGTGTGTCCAGACACAGGTAATAGTTTGGGTATGGGAAGCAGTAGAGTTGCATCATGATGACATTTCACTTGGCCTTCTGCTGCTTAGGTTTATAGATTCATTGATTTGACCTTACTACAAGTGCTTTTTCACAATCCAGCACTATGCCACCTGGACATGGATTTAGACTTCTGGATCCCATTTTTTTAAAGTTGTTTAGATGTTTATGGGCAGATTTTTCAAATCTTTCCCAAAAGTACCTGGTAAAACAGATAGGGACCCACTGGGATTCCGACTGATTTCATTCATATTTAAAGAAATCAGTCATGGATTGTAACTGATGTTAAAGAGAGAGAAATTCCAGTTAGGTGGCTTTTGTGCCCCTAAATACCTTTAATACCTTGGCTCTTGGACGTAGAACACCTAAAGCACCTCAGGAAGAGAAGTCCTGTCAGTGTTTAAGTCCTGTCAGTGTTTAAGAGGCATTTGGACAATGCCCTTAATAACATGCTTTAGCTTTTGGTCAGCCCTGAAGTGATCAGGCAGTTGGACTAGATGATCATTGTAGGTCCCTTCCAGCTGAAAATATTCTATTCTATTCTTATTCTTATTCTTATTCTTATTCTTATTCTTATTCTTATTCTTATTCTTATTCTTATTCTTATTATACTGCAAATACCATAATAATGTAGTGTCAGAAATCATTGGTAAAGACATTTCTTTATAAACAAACAAGTACAAATAACTTCCAGGTGGTTTTTTTTCACTTCTTGTAGTAGTCTTCGATGTGTGTTTTACTGTAGAAGGACTGAATAATCTTAGTTTGACAGTGCAAGTATATTTTGCAGAGGGAAAAAACCTCCAGAGTTATGACCACGTCTGCATTTGGCGGCTCAGTAGATCTGTATTTTTCTCTTTTCTTTCAGCACATGAGAGTTTAATAGCTTACCTGTAGAACAGGAAGTTCAGACCTGGTCTTTAAAGACCTGTGTCCTATTCCAGAGGAGACCTCTATCATTATTCCAACTACGCTGACAACACAGAACACACTGTCAAAGTCCTCTAGGTAATACCCTTATTACATGTGTCATTAGAGGATGTTTGCCATATCTGCTTTAACACTGCAGACATTTTAAGTAGGTTATTCCATCACTTTGCCATTTTGATTATGACAACAAAATGACACCATATTGAAATGGATTTTGGAAAGAAAGGCTAACTGTCCAAAGAGGTCCATGCTCACTCTAATTAAAATTGGCTTAGGTGGCACAACCTTCATAATTCAGACTATGACTATGAAGGATATGCATGTTGAAAGCTCTCTTTGCTCATTAGTGCTATTTCTGTCAGACACTGCTACCTGCTCTTTTCTTAATGAATGCTAAGCCATCTCTTTAGAAGATTGTGCTGCTTCCCTGAACTGAGGGAACTGTCTTATTTCCTCCCAAGTTCGTTGAGAGTAAAATCGGGGAGTCACCTCTTTGACATTTCCCAACCTCTGTACTTATTTATCTCTTTGAGACCCTGCGCTCCAGAGATATCACTGTCTTAATTAAGAAGAAGGATGTGACCATGGTAAATTGACTGATTCCATTGATTAAGGACTAGCTGTACAAGTAACATTGATTTTAACAGTGGGTCTACATAAATGTAATTGTTCGAACATGGGGCTGCATAATTATGGTGATGTACGAGAATAGTTGGTTTGTCCTTTTCAACCTTCACTAACATTCTTTTGCATGGTAATGTACCTCGTTCAATTAGCAGAAATCTTAAATGTTACAAAATGTCTTTCGTGAAGGCACACAGTAATCATTATAGTCTAATTTAATGTAACAGCATCAGACAGATACATCTCTTTCTTTTCCTTTCTTTGTTTCTAGATTTTTCTCCCCTAACCCCCCTTTTTTAGTACTTAGGAACACTCATACACACATACACACATAAATGAGAAAAACAAATGGGAAAAAGAGCCTTCCTCACTCTACCCAATTTGTAAAGTGTATGATTTTGAGCCAGAACCCACAGAGCTCATTCATGATTATGGACAATTTGTTTTCTGCTTTCCCCACTTCAGATACCTTCAGGGCATACTGGACATATTCTGCATCTACTCTGCAACTTCCTCAGCCTACCTCTGGTGAAAAAATTGCATTTTTGCCCAAATGTGGGCAAATCTCATGTCTTTTTCAGAATTAACCATCTAACTGTCTGTCTCTCATCTCCATGCTCCTCTAAAAGCAGCATATGCTTGACTGCACATCTCTGGAATTTCTTTTTGGGCAGAATTCATAAGACTTTAGTGCATGCCTTGCTGTTCATGGGAGTCAGTAAGCAGAATCTGGAGAGCCAGAAATTTAAGCAAGGAAGTAGTAGAAAGCAGCAAAGAGCTGAAGTTTTAATTGCTACAATAAATATGTGGGCCACTTTCAGAGTATAGAACTTGTGCTATCAGTTCATTATTATTTTTTATGGTATATTCTCCAGACAGAGCGGAACTCCGTGGGGCATTAGGTTGTTAAGTCTTTTGGGCAAGAACTGTCTCTTGGCACTGTGTTTATATGACTGGTGAGTAATTCTTGGTAAGAAGTAATAACTTAGTTTTGTAGGGTTGTTTATTTGCTCAAAAAATGTGAATTTGTGGCACCAAAAGTTACTTGGAAATCTGAGTCAAAGAGCTGAATCACTGGCTTCCGTTTTCCTTCAATGCTTTAATGTCTGTTTTCAGTAAGCACAAAACTGGCCATTTTGGCACTCCCAAATCCGTTTGAGTTTACCATTTTGATGCAGCTTATAACTGGAAGATACAGATATGCTTGTAACCTTGGTTCAATAAATAATACAGTCTGCTACAGGTGATCAATGTAGATTGAGGGACTCACTCTTGCCAGTTTTGAATAAAGGTCTTGAACGTTAATATCCCGAACCTTGGATAAGTGCTCTAGCTCTTAGGCAGGAAATTTCTCCAGGCAGGCTGGAGAAAGAGTGGCTCTACAGTAGTTAGGGCTGTCAGGCTAAATTGAGTAAACACTTCAGTTTTGCGTGCAGATTCAGTGGGAAGTGTAGTGTAGCGTACCCAGAACACGAGTACAAGTTAGCATCATTGCTCCGATTCAAGCAGAGAGGCGAGCGGAGCTCAGGTGCAGCTCTCTGCCACCTGAGGCTCTTAACCACTGAGGTGTGGCAAACAGGCACTGTGTTCTTCCTTTTGCCTTATTGCACATACTAAATGCTGAACAATTCTCCTCTTCATCACCCCATAGCCCAAGAAGTCAAGTGGCCCTCCAAAGGATGTAGACAGAAAGGGGGCCTCTCCCAAGTGACAAATGTGTTCAGCCTGTCATTAAACATTTTTGTCAACATATATATTTTTCAGTTGATCACTGCATAAGTTGTCTCACATAGAGGCCTATACTGAAACTTGCTATCATACCAGACACTTAAGATGATTTTTGTGGTCATTGTATGGCAGGTGCCCTTGAAAAGTTTCATTTACCTTTTTTGGCCTACTACAAAATGCATCAATATTTATTCCCTATAGCTGCAGTAGGAAACACTTTGGATAATCAGTCTCTTCCATACTATCAAAAATAGGCAAAAACTGTCCTTACTGTGCGTGTGCATGAGTACATGATATATCTAAATGAGAATGAAAGCCCTCCAGCAATCAAGTATGCACACAAGTTAAGAGAAGTGACACCAATACACACACTTCAGCACATATACATGCATACGCACAAAAAATCATATCCTGGATTTAAAAGGCTTCAAGATTAAAGGCCCAAGGGGCTTAAAATTTAAAGAAATATTTCTTCCACCTCATTGCATATTCATGAGTTAGTATTTTGGCAAGCAGGCTGAGCAAAATAGCTTACAGAATTATGGAAGGAAGATTATTGTTGATTCCTGTGTGCCACAACAGTGCTTTCACAGAAAGAAAAGAAAATGTAAATACTCATCCAAATGACTGCATTGACACCAGGTAATTCTGAGGCCCCTATCCAACCCAGATCTTGCTACATATTTTTGAGCCATGTAAGCTGCAATACACAGAAGAAGGGTACTCAAGAGGCCAGCCCCTTCCAGAGACAGGTTAAAAGGCAAGAAAGAAAACCTGCCCTGCACAACATAATGTTGCAAAGGCAGCTTTCCCACAGCTTTTCTCTGTTGCTTTTTGTTTGGCCCAGACCTAAAGCTCCCATCAGACATCAGGGGTTTGTATAAGGTTCTCATGTATTCCACCAAATTTACTCTCAATTACTGTGCAAGAAGAAGAGTTGCCAGAGGCCAATTTTAATCTCCAGGTTTTTCATTTTTTTATGACCAACCACCTCTGCTGTGCTGGTTACTCATCTGGATTTTTCTGTCTTCCAATTGTTTTGTTTGTTCTCATCATCTATTTTGCCAAGGCTCTATCATGTCTGCAAATTTTTCAGGGTAGAAAAATGTTTTTCCCTGTATCACTTTGACAGGCACCATGAATAGACATGATACTAGGGCTTTATATCCCTGATTAGCAAAAAGGTTCAAGAAATTTCAGTGATAAAAATGAGCAATATTAATGAGACAACAATAGATTCTAAGAATAATAGGTAAATAATATAATTAAAATACCAAGAAAGCAAGGAAGAAACTCATTGAAGAAGTACAAAAGTAAGCAATTTGCCACTTGTGAACCTTTATTCAAATTGACTTAATTTACGCTAAAAACAGTGTGAGCAAAGGATAGCTGCTTTGAAAAAGCTCAGTTTGTATGCATCCTCTGGTAGCAGACAGACAACTCTGAGGACAAAATTATTGCTGTCTTTGCATGTGGAAAGGGTTCTTAGCAGTGTGAAAAAAGTAACGGGACATAACAGACAAAAGTATTGCTACATCTAGTACATGAGACATATCAAGATTCAGATATCTCACTCAAACAGTAATGTGCCTTGATTTCTGACATGAGATCAGACTTTTTGCGATAAAAAATAAAGACTATGTTTTTTCCTATGGGCAAATGAGTATAACGGAAGTGGAAGTTCACTGATGCTCCAGATGCTGCAGGGATAGGTGATATAGAAATATGCAGCCATGAGAAAGGTGATATGAACTACATTCAGAAAGCCTACTTTCAGGTTAAAATAATATTTCACAAAATACTTTTGCCCAAAGTTTTCTTTTTTCACCAGGAAGCTTAAAAATGTGTATATTCTACAGAAATATTTCTGGTTTCTTGCAGAGCCAGGGTTTCTTGAACTCTCCTGTGATGTTGTTTCTCATACAACATTATTACTCAGATGTAACAGCCTAGTTTGAGTTTCATGCTGTCCTTTCTCTCTCTCTTTTTTCTACTACCCTACCCTCATACCTTTATAGGTCATAGCCCTTTCCTTTGGAAAAGGAGTGCTTGACACCATCTCTCCCTGGGTCAGTTAACCGTGACCTTCCAGTTCTCTGGGGAGAGAACGTGAGCCGGTGGGGCCGTGTTCAAGAACACCCACACCGTGGCTCTTGGCTGTCATGAAAATCTAAGGCACAAGTTAAGTTGCTGCTTGATCTTTGCAGAGACTTTGGACACTGTGGCATGACAGAGTAACAGGGCATTGCTGTGTCCCCTGTGCAAATCAGTGAACACAGGGCAGGCCCAGCAGTCTTCAACACGTGTGAGGTGGAAGTATAAGTTGTGACCTCATTTTTTATGTTCATTTTTAGTCCCAAGGCTCACTTTCTTGCACTCTGGCATTATCACTGGAGCCAGAAGTACCTTAGGAAAACCCTGAGGAGAAGGAGGAGAAGACGTGCAGTTAGTGCACAGCCTTGCTCTAAAATGGAGCCTGGCTTGAGCAACCTTTGCCTTTGAAACAGTAGAAGTTCTCTCTTGCTCCCATTTATACAGCTGGTTAAAAACACAACAGCGATGTGTTTCCCAGCATGACCTCTGTATTTGAAGTATCAGCACAAATTGAATTTCTACTGACAACCTTCAATTACTTGAGCAGAAAGCAAAGCATAGCCCAAACCTTCAAGATAGCACTGTTAAAGGTATTCAGGTCTTAGACAACACCATTTCCCACAGGCCACAGGATTAGTATGTGAACAAGTGAAAATGTGGCTGTGGGGTATATGTGATGATAATTCATAGCACTTCCATCCCAGAGGGGATTTATGGATCCGCAGTATACAATACCCTTTTTTTTAATTTTACTGCCCCTGCTTTGAATTAAAAATGTATTGTAAATATAAAACTTATGCTATTGAAAATATTCCTAATAGTATATTAGAGTCTAAAGACTGAATTTTTGTGCTTTTTTAAATGGATTTTTTTTATGAGATTATCCCACTGTCTTGAGCTTTTGCAAGGATGACTGTAGTATGCATCAGAAATGCTTCTCATCTGTGTCTGACTGACACTGAACAGGGTCTGTGATGGTTTTGTATGAAACTGTAATACTGAGTCCATAATTAACACTTCTTACACTTGCAGTTAGATGCTGCAACTTGACCCCTCTGCCACTGATTTTATTCACAATCTTTTGTTTTGTCTTTCTGAAAATATTCTTGTTCATTCTTAAAGCAAGGAATATTAGAGAATTGTGAGGAGAGCTCATTGGCATATGGACTGCTGTTTGGAGTACTGGGATTTTGAAAAACCGTTGCCATTTCCTGATAGCCTTCCATTTTTTCTTGTTGGAGCTTAATTCAGAAACACCTTTGCGGAAAAACTTCAAATAATACTCAATTTTCAATAAGAACTACTGCATAGAGAGAAATCAAGGTTGGTTGTAGATTTTTGAATGTATTAGGTATTAATTTAATTTTTGGGAGCCAATTGTAGGTCTGTGAACGTTAAAAATGTTAGGAGGAGGCTAGTAGAAATCACTAGTAACATGAAGAAATGTGCTGAGTTTCCAGAAGGTGAGTGAAATAAGACAGAGAGTTCTTCTATAATCTACATTTTTTTACTTATATCTAGTTGACTAATGCAAAAGCTTGTGATTTCCAAGTTTGTAACATGTGCCCTGACACAAGAAACTTACAAAGGACTTTCATATTAGTTTGATAAAGTACTTTATATGAGGAGAGAAAAGTTTTCATTCTTTGGAAATGCATCAACTACTGATCCGTTTGCACTCCTCTAGCACTTTGAGAATTCCTTCCTGAAAATGCCTTTGTCAGAACTCTGTTTTTTGTGGATTGGTGTGTGGTTTTTTTTTAATTCACAGCCACTAGGCTAGTATTTTCAAAGGCATACAGACTGATTCTCTCCCACTGTATCTCAAACGTGGCTGGTTTGCGAAACAATTGCCAGATGCAAAATAGAGTTCAAGGGAACTTTTTCTGTTCTTGAGTGTAACCAGTGAAACAGTAGTTTTAGGGATGGTGTCCAGGAAACATCTTATCTCCTGGGTATTCTGCAAGTTCTGCTTGCACTTCACTGAACTAATAGATACATAAATAAATAAATAAGATAAATTTCTGATAGCCAAACTGGCAATTGTGCTTCTCACTTATTTCAGAATTTCCTTTTACTCAAATGTCATAAACTTTTTGAAGATGATTAATTCTGCAATGAAAGTAAGCTTGGATTCAAAAGAAATTCCATAATTTGCACTTTGGTTGGTTTTGTAAAAAGCCTAGTTTGAGGAAATTAGCTAAGCCAAGCTTGTCTTCACACAAAAAGTTACACCAATTTAATTTGAATCGCTTTATAAATCGATTTTGTTAAACCGATGTGAACACTTGTTTGGACACTCCTAAATTGATTTTGCCCTGGCTTATATTGATTTAGCCTAAGTCAGGAAGGAATTCACTTAAGATAAATTAATGCAAGTCTGAAATAAAATTAAAAGTGCCCACATAGGGTTTGCATGGGCTTGCTAAATTGATTTAAAAATACACTTTTAATTAAACTGATGTAACTTTGTGTAGGCCAAGCTTAACACCACAGAGAGAAATCTTTGGCTTCCAGAAATTACAAACTCTGTCATGGCCTGAAAGGGCCTTAAGTCTGATAACTGGTTCAAGGGATTACAAGGTTTGTCCATTGATACTTGAAATAGCTTACAGTAATTTTGCAAACACAGCTCCTCTCCCCATCCAGAATAAATTTACCACTTCTTACTCCCACAATTTTCTTTTTTTTCCAGTAATCAATATTGTTTCCCTTAAGATCAAAGACAAGTGTGAAACAAAATCTGATTTCTGAACTTAAAGATTTTTCAAAATCTGAACACAGATTTTAGCTTTACAGATCTCCACTGCCTTTAAGCAAACCCATCTCCAGGACAACTTCCGTCACACCACACAGGCATTGATTTTTGCCTATCGGGGACTAATTTCTAGTGGAGGCCTAATAGGACCCTTGCTGGTTTCATAACTAATGCCGTATTACTATTGTAGAGCAGTAAGTTTACATTGTACTGCCAATTGTTGAATTTTCATGTGCACTTCAATACACGATTACCAATTTTTCCTCAAATCTATTTTTCCAGCAAAGAGATTCTAGACACCAGTGCCCTTGCAGAGTAACCCTGAATAATGATTTGGAAACCAGGCTGTAACCTTTGTGATGTTGTCTGGAATTGGCAATCAAAATCAGAGATTATGCAGAAACCTCTATCTCAAAATGTGCCTTGTTTGCTGAACTTCTGCCAGATGCAAAGTACAGTTTGAGCGAATCTACATTACGGATTGTCATGTAGAATTCACCCCACACCCCACTCCCTCATCTCCTCGGAACAGAAAATAGAAAAATGACATGTTTTCAGAGACAAGGCTATTCATGGGACGGTAATCATAGCTGGTGCTGGATAGGGCACTCATGCTTGAGAGATGCGGTACTTCACGTACAGACATTGCCCTTTGCAGTTGGCTTGGTTCTGTGGTATTCCCACTTCCTCCCTTTGGTGGCTCTGCAGGGAATATGATGTCCTAGATTCCTGATGTTCAGTTCACTTATAAACCAGGAAATCTTTGCTAGTTGTAGATCTGGCAAGGTGACTTTCGCATTTCTGAATCAACCAGCCATATTTTCTGTGGAAGAGTTGCCATCTATCTGCTATCACCTAAATAAAAAGCTGAGTCTGGCCAGTACCTATTTTTTTTGTGTCTTCCACCAACAGGAGAATAAACAATGGATTATCTTCATCTGCTTAGTCATTATAGTGTCCTATCTTAACCTTTGCTTTTCTACACACACAGAAAAAAAAAGTAGTTTCTTAAACCTGTCCAGTTTTTGTTGTTCTTGTTATTCTACTTAGTACTAATTCCAGCTAACCTACATCTTTGTTAAAGTATGGTAGCCAGCTGGCAACAGTACTTTGAAAAAAGTTGTATAGTGGCTTCCTGTCTCTTATGTAAACCATTCCTCATAACACATTTTAGAATGAGATTTATCCTTCTGTTGCTGTTGCTGCAAGTAGTTGACATGTTTTGTTTGTGATATACTTCTATATTGATGCTTTATGAATCATCCCTCAATTTGTATTTGTGTATTTGCTTTGTCTTTCCTAAGAAGAAAAGTTTGTACTTATCCATATTTAATTTCATCTTGGTTTTGGGAATGTTGGAGAGATCCATAGAAAGGTCCAGACTGGATGGGCCATTGAAGTCAAACTGCTTTATTGTCAAATTTAGTTTGAGGCACATTTGTGCAATGGAATGGAATATTTGCAAAATATTTATCCATGCCACACCTGTGTTTTTTCAAACATTGTATTTCTAACACCAGAGTATATTTCAACAGTGAAAAAACCTCTACTCCATTTTTAAAACCTGGTACGATAACTGAATAAAAAGAAAAAGTTATAGTGTATGAAAAGTACTTAAGAAAGAAAGGTACGCTTACTGGATGAGTCATGGGCTCAGTTTCCACCGCCTGAAGGGTGCCTACATGGCTCCAACGACCTCTTGAACTTCATTAGTTAACTGTACTGGAATTTTTCCCCTCTTGTTTATTATTTTTTTTGTTTACAGGCATTCGTGCCTTCAGTGACTACTATATTATGCTTAAGTAAGTCTCATGGTAAGTCCAAGGATTTTAATTTCCTCATTCTTGACTTCAGGGTCTTTTTGAATAGGTTCATCACTTTTTGAAATGCCATTTTTCCAAAGTTTATTTTCACATACAAGGTTGTAATGTGATTCTTCCCTAACTGTGTTGCACTTTCTTATATTCTTGTTTCTAATACCTGGGGACTACAGAGTTGATGCTTACAGACTCACTACCTTTGTCTTACATAGGGCTAAGACAAGAATAGTGCTGCCTTTTTTATATTACAGAAGTAGTTTAGAAGTGGTGATTTAAATCTACATGATTTAAAAATCTTTAAACCTAGTCCCAGGATTATATTTCATCTGGCTATTGGAGTCAGCTATTCATCTCCTGCTAAACTACATTAATCTCTTTCTGCATTATGTGTTCAACATCTTTATTTCTAGTGAGCAGGCAGAAATACTCTGATACGTATAAAAGGGAGGAACTTTAGCTCTGCATTAGTCCAACACCATCTGAGTCACTGTGAGAGCTACCATGGCTCAAAAGCATTTGTGTATCTCTGATTTGTGTCTATCCAGGTTCTCCTTGCTACACCAACATAATTAAAATAATGCCTATTTTTTACAGAAACCCATAGATTCCACAGTTATACTTGTCTTTGTTATGATTATTAATAATTCTTACATTTTGAGTGGTAGTATCTATCAGTTGAGACCGATCGTCTCCTGTGCACATATAAGACATATACAAATTTAGGTAACGTCAACCCCCTCCCCCACCACAAGTTGAGGTAATCAGCAACAAATAAAATTTAAAAAAGAAAGAAATCATAGATGAGCCTTCAATATAGCCATAATGGCTACAATAACATTAAGGTTTGGCTTAAAGAGGGATGTGAGTTAGTAGAGAGAGAGTTCACTATTCAGAGAACATGTCCTATACACAGAGGCATGAAAGGCAGCACAGTTTCAGTAGCCAAAAGGAATCCTAGAGACAGAAAAATAGTGGGAATGCGTGGCATTAGGACTCAACCGAAATGCACAGGTGAGAAGGGAAGGACAGAATTTCAGGGAAGTGGTTACATGTGTGGTGCATGGCAAAGGACTGTCTCTCCATCCAGCTCTGTGCACATATCTTTGTAATTGCAGTAAACAAAATGCAGTGAGGAAGAGGAGGAGAGGGGGTACTGGTCATAGGGGTGGGGATGCAAAAGAGGTCATAATGAGTGTAAAGCTATAGATAACGATGTAAACAAAGTATATAACAGCAAAACATCCTTACAGAACACACAAACATACCTGGTACCCACTGGTGGATCTCACCTTTCCTTGAATAATGCAGCACACTCTTGCAAGAAAACAATTGATCCCTTTTTAAGTTTTCATACAAGACATTGAAGTTCAAGACTGTGGACCAGATTCTTACTATATTCAAACCACCCTGAATTTGGAGAAACTGAAGGCAGATGCTACCCGAAAGTAGCGGAAGGAAGGACAAACTTGTGCTTTTTATTATAAACCTTCAGAGTCTATAAATGTTAAATTTGAGATGATCTATTATGATTTATTCTTTTCTTATAGTTACCTTTGGTCACCACTTGCTCTGTGTGAATTGTAACAAAAAGGTGGGAATCAAGGTAAAATGCATTATTATTTAAGACTTTTCTTATTGTGCTGTTAAAAAAATAATTCTATGCAGAACAAGTTTAAGAGCAGCAGATACCTAAGAAGCTGTCAAATAGCACTGTTAACTATAATAATTTATCCTATAATTTAATGTAGCCCTGACCCCTGTCATAAGTTAATACACCATGAAGAATAGTGTGCAAAAAACATGCTTATTAATGAATTGAAGAAATAATGTGACATTGTTTTTTGCCATTTCCCATGAAATATCTTAATATTGGAGTTAGCAGAGCCTAGACAATTTTTGCTATGTAATTATGTCTGTCCATATCTTACTAACTTGTGCTGTGATTAAAAGGTTTGTAATTTTAATTGTGCTATCTGAAGACAGTTGTTTGATTCAAGACAAAAATAACAGTATGTATGAACTCCACATCATACACTCTTTTATTTTGTCTATTTTTGCCAATGGAGTGTCTTAATTTGAAATTCTTTATACATAAATGCTAGCTGCAGATGTGTGTATATACTGCTAGCTCTACGTAAAATACACAATTCCTCAGAGACCTCAGTGGTCCAATTATTCTTTTACTAATGATCATCTCTTCTGGTTGCAGAGAGGCACAAGGCCCTAAATACGTTGGAGCTCTTCTTCTGGAGTTTCCTGCACAGAGGCAGGGTATGTATGTGAGGCTGAACATTCAAGAGGAAAAGCTGACTGTTGGTACTGTGATTGTGTTCCAGATATTACCATACCCTCTCTGTGGTCTTCTGTACCGTTCCTGCAGTTCATATACTGTCATTACTGCTTTGGCTCAGATGTGCTAGGCTGTAGTTACTGGGGGAAACTAGATTGTTTTCCCTGAAAAGCTTGCATTTAAGGAGCTTTTTTTTTTTTTTTTTTCAAAAATATGGCAGCAATTTCCATTACCTACTAAGAGGAATGTTCCTGCATCCTAGAGAAGCTTTCTGAAAATACTTGTCTGTATTCTCATACTGTGGAACTAAGTCTGAAGACATCTGAAAGCCACAGATTAAGCTCTGGAATAGTAAATAATCTTCCTTCTATACATTATCTGGCTGCGTGTTGGCATTACTAGTATGTAACTCTGCTTAATATTACCTGATGCAGAAGAACTATATTGAATTTGAGGATAAGCTCCTTTTGTAGCTAGGCTGGAGCTGTACTCTTTGAGTTTTCCTTGACATTCTCAAATGTGTCTTAAGCTGAGAAGCTTCAGTGAAGAGGAACTTGTGCTAAGACTACTGACAGCTCTGGAAACAGTGCAGCTTTAAGATGGTGAGCATCTCCAGGAAAAGGAGACCCACCCAGGGGACAACCTGCATAGGAGTTCCTACTGCTATAGCTACGGTGCTAACAAAGTATGAGTTAGCTCCTTTAAAAAAAAAAAATAGAAGAAGTTTTTCTAGACTGGGCATCTAACAACACTGTAGAGTAGTCGTATGGTAAGACAGAGACAATTTTTCTTACAGCTCCATTTTTTTTGAACACTGAGACCTTAAATTTTCTCTTTTAAGTCTATGGTTAAAAAGCTAGGCTTTAATTCAACACAGTATTTCTGTATAATACATACCTTCAGTTTTCAATAAAATGTTTGGACATTCAAGTCAATAGGATTCCTGGACAAGCTTAATAACTTCTTTTTTTTTGCCATAGAAATGGACTTCCCTAAGCAGTTTTACTTTTCCAGATCAATGAAAACTAACAGGTTCTCACTGGTTTTGAATATTTGACCACTTGCTTAACAATGGACTTGATGGTCTAAACTCAGGCTGGTTTTAAAAGGCTTTCCTTTGTTTGCTTAAACATTTGATAGGATCTTTTTGGACACCTATTTTCCTAGTAACTTTCCAGTAGAAATGCTGGGCCATTTTACACTCATTTGATTCCTCTGAGGTTTTCTAACTTGGCTTGTATACAGTGCTCAATAGCAATAAAGGGGTTAACTGTCTTGTTGTTTTAGGTTTGCACTGTATACAGGGACTTGACATTTTCACACTAATTAAAACAGACTGCCTCAGTCCCTATGTACATGTAACTCATATTTAATTCAATGGAAACATTGAGTGTGCATTGATGGAAGAGTTGGGTCCATACTTTTCCTATTGTGACAATCAGGAAATGTCTTATCCAGTGGTATATTTAATTTACCCACAGCCCAAATATTGAAATATTCAAACCTTTGAAATAGTTCATTTAAATTCAGTATTCATATCAATGAGGGAAATCTTAAAGACTTTCCTTAAGCAAAACTTCCCATAGATTAGGACCTGAACATATATACGAGCACCACCTCCAGTACACTAATATTATTGTAGAGGTTTTTGTTGCTGCCATGCAGTGTGAATCATACTCATCTGCTTAAGGTGTAGGAATTCATGGTACGTAATTTTTTATGGATTTAATTTCCTATTTAAGCGCACATTTACTAGAATCCCATGCAGAAGTGCAGTCTTTTCCTTTTAGTTACAGAAGATATGAAGATTTCTGGTGTCTCTGAGGTACTCTTTATTGGTTTGCAAAATGAAAACCAGATGCTCTGGCTACATCTAGACTTAAGGGTGGGTTTGCAACATAGTAATCATAACCTGAGCGTGTTGGTCTCTCAGTAGCCCAAATCAAAGATTTGTTAGGAGTATGTCTTATTGCTTCCAGCCCATGAAAGTAGGTTTCCTTTCCCTCAGAACCAAGCCATAGGGAGAGGCTTTGTATCCCTAAGTACCTTAATATGTTACTGAGAGGCAGTACTCCAGTGTCCAATAGTTGAGATACAGCCAAAGTATAATGGAGTTGTGGTTTTGTCCTGTGTGAAGCTGTACCATATCCGTGTACCTTCATTAGGGTCCACACCCTTACATCTGCAAATAGTCCATTCTCCTAAGAAGATGCATAATGGGGGGGGGGGGACACGACAGGGGAGGAAGCAGGTTATTAGGTAACCTTTGCCTGGCAGAATAATGTTTCAATTCAAGCTGATTTTCAAGGTCTATTAGTGCCATTTTTGCCCTGATCAATGGAAGAAAATAAAAACTAAAGAGGAACAAAAGAACCCTCTGCTGATTTCCATTTAAATATAAAAAGATTTAGCAGCTAAATAATCATTGGGTGTTACCTCTATTCCGTCTTGAGACTGCTGTGAGCGCTCGTACATGTATACAGTTTCTTCCTTAAAATCCCTGGAAATGTTGAACTATGTGTCTTAATATAGTTTCTTATATTTTAGTGAAAAAGCAGCTGTAGATGTCATCATGACTATGGACTTTTATAGTGCCGTAAAAATTCAGTGTCATCATAAATTCATGCTGCTGAAAATGTCGACATTTATGGCAACTTCTACAAGGACATATTTTAAAATGATATTAAAACTTTATGCAGCAACTTTTATTTAGTTAAAAAAGTAAGATTATAAAGCAAAATATTTACTCTCATTTTAGAACAAAGAGGTGTGACAAATAGTTTATAAAAAAGGGAGAAAATGAAAAGGTTTTGCAAAGCAGATCAATCAGACCCCCAAAACACAAGACACTTGAATCCTGTTTATGTGAAACTGGTAATTGAAGCAAATATAGTTAATATTCACATCTATTGTCCTTAACGTAGATTGTTTATTATTTCGTCATGTATCAGCGGCACAGATATATTACAACATTGCTTTGAGGGCTTAGCATCTCTTTACATGATTTACACTGAAATATCCTTATTTCTATTGAGCTTTTAGGACCTGTAAAGTAAGTGAGCTTAATGAATACTGTTAAGATTAAGAAATAATGGAAATCTGGATTCTTGTATCTACTGAAATGTGAGCTGCAATGCTGCAGTCCTTTGGGAATCTCGCTACAAGGGACTGCAGGGACCCACAAGTAACATAACCCTGCACATTGAAACTTCCAACATAGGGACAGTTGCTTGTGAAGCACCTGATCCAAATCTCTTACACTCAGTTAAACCATTGATTTCAGACAGCTGTGCAGTAAGCATAGCATATATTTCACAGAAACTAGCCAAAAGGCAATGTGACGGACGTGGGGGAAGGTAAAATGCCACTTGGTTTTTCTCCTTGAAGATATTCAGGAAGTATCAGCTAACTTCTCCTGGGTTTCCACCAACTTTCATTGAAGCAGCTTCAGAGACTGATGTACCTCAGAGAACAAAATATATTGAGTATTCCCTCAAAACAGTGACATTTATGTTTCAGCAGAGCTTTAGGGACTGAGTTTAGGGACTGAGCCCATTCCTACTGAAGTCAGTGAGATAGCCCTATCAATTTCTTTGCAGCAATATCAGGCACTAGCACTGAAAAGAGCTGAATCAAAGACTTTAACTTCATACTAATACATAAAGAAGATATGGAATGAATTTTCTCACCCCTATACTCAGATTTGCCTAATTGTTATATATAAGAACATAAGTTTAATGGCAGTTTTACTTATGCATCTCTACAGCTTTCCATACACATTTCTCCAGCATGTGTGATTTTGTTTTCAGATTAATGAAAAAACAAAATTAGAGTCTCTCTGAAAGAATAGCTATACAGTTGCTGTAAGTGAATATAAAAGAGATGACACATATATAGCAAATGGTCCTCTTTCTCATTGGGTTAGCCACAAAGTTGCCTTGCCAATCATTTCAAAGGCTGTTGGTGTAGATAGATATTCATTACGTCCAGAAAGATTTCTCAGTGCTTCACCCATTTCACTTAGGGTACCAAACAGGCTTCATAAAATAAATTTAAATGATGACACACCTATGCTGAATTTGAACCTGAAGCCTCTGTACAAAAACAAACAAACAAACAAACACACAAACCTGTGTCCTATTGTCAGGGCTCCCTCTTCTGCTCTGTTTCTTCTTTTTTGTTTTTCTTATTATAGTATTACTAGGCATTATCCTCTATAAACACCTCTGAGGCTACTCAAGGAAGGCAATCGATAACATCTTCTTTTTAATTCTCAAATACATTTTATTGAGTCTCGTCAGTTCAACATCACTTTTACAAGCCTGTGGGTCTGATGTAGGAAGTCTCTCCAAGTCTCAATTTTTGTATGCTGTGCTCTGAATTACTAATTGTTTTGCTTCAAAGACAGACCTACAGATGCATACGACCACTAAACAGTACCACTAATCTAAGACCATTTTATTTCAGACAGAGCATCTAAAAAAGACTGGGGATGTTGAACAATACTCAATTGGTTTAATATCTTCAGATATTTTTTATGTGGTGTGGAGAAGTAAAATACAATGGGGAGGATTTTTTTTCCTTATGGTTGTCATAATTTTAGATATTTTTTAAGTAAAGGAACAAAAAGACATGTATACTCGGTACAGAAGAAATGTCTGTTTGCACCTAATATATTATAGAAAAGTTCAAAGACAGCTTAACCTTGTAAAAATGTTACCTCTGTAATGCTGCCAAGATCAGTAGCTGTATGAATTATTACTTTGATTTGCACACATTACTTTTTTCAGAATTTATCTAACTTATGCAGTCATTAATTGGTGATTTTCATATGCTAGTGATTTCATAAATTGATGATTCATTTCCTCTTTCATTCAAACTCCCACCTGCCCTCAGACTTATAATATTCAGCTCACGCATTATTTGGTGAATATTGCACATTCAATGCATTCCAAAATAGAATTTATTGGAAAACAATAGCAATTGTTTTATGTTCAATATCTAACATCAGGCATAGGACTATAGTACTGGCCCTGTGTTAAGGTTGTCCCCTCCATTGTATAATATAGGAGGAAAATATTTGCAGAAACAGACCTGAGGTCCACATAGATCAAAATTTCCTTTGCAAAAGTGGACAATATGCTTTGATGTTAAATTACTAGAGTAGGTAATTATGATAAAAGCCATTCTTCTCATACCTAGTAGAAAGAGATTGTTTAAACCATAAGTATGTTAAAACTTCCACCTGATATTCTTTTTATTAGTATGATCTATAGATTCTAGATACCCTGGTTACATTGTCCATTGATCCGTGTGAATATTTGGCCTCATATGACAGTGGCTTTTTAAAGAAACTTTTGCCAGTCATTGAATATCCCACCTGCCTGCTTTTGAAAGTCCCTCTCTTCTGCATTTTGAAAATGTGTCTCAAGTGTACCACTCTTGCAGAAAGAGAAAAGCTTCTCAGCTGTATGGTCAGGCACATAAGGAATCATTCTTATTTTTTCAAAAGCTTCTCTCTTTATTAGTTATGTGAAATGCAAAGATATAGGAGCATGTAAACCAATAATAGTTATTCAGTCTAAACTCTAAGGATAACTTACTATGGGCACTGGAGGCTGAGATAGGATATTGTATTTGCATACATACAGTATATGGAGAACTGTTCTGTTTTATGGAGCAGCAATCATATTTAGTTTAATGTCTTATAAGTCCCATAAAATGACATTAAGAAATTTTGCTATTTGGCTGGTGAACAATCTAAGCAGTGGTGTTAACTCATCATAACACCACTACTCTGAAAGCTCAAGCCTCATAAAATTTGGGATATAAATATGCCAACTCAACTAAACGAGATCAGAGATCTTGCATACATTCTTTCGTAGGTTGGCATCCAAAAATCTAGTGTTCACCTAAATCTTTTAAGAATTTCTACCATTTGTAGGCTACTGGGGAGTCTTAATCTCAGAAAAATCACACTCTTGCCCTTTTGTTTCTAAACATATCCAGTCACCTGGAAACCTAGCAGACAACCTAGTAGATTTAGGACATCGTCACAGTGCTAATAGATGTGACATGACACCTCTGAGAGTCCTGCACTCTTATGAAATGGCAGATAGGTAACAGGAAACATTCCTAGATAATCTAAAATAATATTAGATGATTTCTGGAGTGGAGGAGCTAAAATGCAAGGCAATGACAAGAATACAATTGCAACAGCACATTAATCTTTTTTCTTTTCTTTAATGTGGATGATTAATGTTTGAGATTCCCTTTAATTTTTACATGAAGATTTAAGGCTTGCCTGACATAAATCTGAATAGCATCTGATGATGCTAATCATGAGCTCCGCCAACCCAAAATAACAGCAACTTCAGTTTAGGATTCTTTTGTATACTCATTGTTCACCTCTGTTTTGATTTGTGTCCTTCTTTTGATGTATTAGGAACTTACAAGTGGTAGCAGACGGAGTTACAAATGTTAGATAGCAAGGACACAGATTTTGCTCCTGGCTAGACTGATAATCTATATATTTTGCAATGTGAAAACAAGCTTGTTAAGCCTGAATGCACTGGCCTTTCAGTTCTGTACCAAAACTCCATCTGGGCTGTACTTTGTAGTCCAACTCCTCCCATCCTCTTTATGGAGGATTTTAACTCCGTATGGGTCTTCTCTGTTTCTTCTGCAGTTTCACAGAACATGAGTAGAGATGCTATCCAAGAAATCATCTGCCCATGGTGACAATTTGCCAGAAGCTGATACTAACCTTCTGGCAAATCTGTGATGTGCTGCAAGTAGGACCCTTCACTTGGGGACACATACTTAGTTCACCCAAAACATCTTCTTTATTTTTAATGGACGGTAAAGAAAACAGATGCAGAAAAGTCAGCTGGGTCTGCTGTGCATCACTTTGTGGTCTGTAGACTGAATTCCTTACTGACATTCTCATTAAAAGTTCCTGCTGCCGAATACTGTTTGCTTTTGCCTTTAGAACTGTCTGCATTAATAATGAGAGACTCATCTTGAAAGTTATTTACCTAAAGTTTTGTTGTCATGTCACTGCCACAGTCAGCAGCTCCATGTTGGTTGTGAGCAGAGCGAATACCCTGTGAATGGATTCACAGCACTGTGTTACCCTAGGGGCCACAGACTGCCTTACCCCTCTGCTTCCCCCTGCCCCTGCCGAGAAAAATCTAACCCTGTCCTTAGACAGTAACAATACTACAGCTTTTTTATTAAAGGAAACGCCTTCTTGTCTCTTTGACATCTGGTTCTGAGGTGACTCGCCCCACTCTGACCAGGTTATCTGGCTAGCTAGTGGACACAGTCTGCCCATCCAGAGAGCAGATAAAAAGGTCCTGTAAGGGATCTCATGTCAAGTGGGGTTGTTGATCACTTCCTGGCTCCATTCATCATAGGGGTGATGGTGCTGCATGATAGCAAAGGGTCAGATGTTTCCTAGTGAAACACACACACAGATATTTCATTAAAATACTCTTTTAATGACCCACAATCTGCAGCTCAGGAATGCCCTGAGCCACAGGTTGTGCCTTTGTGTCTGATGGGCCTTGAAGTTGCACCTAGGATTTGTTCCCTTAAATTATTTTTAAGTATTTGACATCACAACAATTACTTTGGATTGAAATTTTCAATCTGCAAAACAAATTTTCTTTTGGTGTGACTAAAAAAAAAAACCATCTGGTTTCTATAAGCTTCATTTATTTAATTTATCAACAAATCATATTACTTTTACTGTTAAAATTAGATGTATGCAGACTGATTTAGATTAATTTTTTAGAATTAGCTGAAAGTTCATAACTTTTCTGGAAATTTTAAGAGGCTGAGTAACTTTATTCATGTGTCTTCTCTAGTGCTTTTTATTAGAAGACACAAGAGAGAAGAAGTAGTGCTGTTTTTACGGTATTTCCAGTCCAGATGGAAGAACCAAAATTCTTATTTCCAAAGTGTGGCATTTTATGTCATCACCCTTTTTTACCCAGACAGCTGCACTAAGTTCGTCCCAACTCTACACTGTTTAAATATTCAGATAAAGTTTAAGTAAGCATCTATGCTTCTGGTGATTATTCAAACAGTCTCTCAACCTTTTGTGGTTCACCCATCACCAGTTAATATCACATTAAAAACTGACAAATAATGTTGCATTTTATTGCAACTTGTACAAGCTGGGTAACCTGCCCATTAATTCTCTGCTGCTTTGCACTTAACATCATTCTCTTCCTATAACAATAAAAGGACTAAAGATTGTACGGAGCTAAAATTAGTTTTTTATTAGTAGACAACTGAGTCCTTTCCCTACTTTGTAATATTCAACCTGGAGGGAAAAAAATCCATTTTGATTATGCACTGGGAAAAATTTATTTAATTCATGGAAACAAAATACTTTTATAAGGCAGTAAATTCATCTAGAGTGAGTCAATTTTGTTTCTTCAAAAAATAGCCTTTCCTACAACAAATACACTTTACAGGGTTTACTTTTTTGCTTCATTAGAAATTATCTAATATGTTTGCAGAAGAAATGAAAGTGATTTTTTTTTCTTCTCTTTTCCAAAAGCATAAACTTTTTTTGGCTTCCAACAGCCAACAATACTGGATATTGTTTTTCCCTGGGAAAGAAAAATATTTTCACCAAATCACCAAAAGCATTTCCAGTGCCAAACAACTCTGCATTCACTGGTGAGATTTTGGCTTCAGTAATGGCACTGCACAAGGAAGATGGAATCCCAATCTGTATGCCATGAAACGCTCCATCTTCAAAGTAAGTGTTTTTCATATTTTTATCAAAGACAAAGGCACTTGAGATGAAAGATCTAATTCTCTGTTGCTCTGTAGAGTCACTGGCACAAGCACAAAGCAGTTGTAACATGATGCTATATGTGAATTGTATCATTTACACTCATTTTGCATTTCTGATGAAGAACAATCTGAAGAAAATTGAAGAAAACTGAAGAAAATCTGAAGAAAGTTAACCTAGGCTTTTTTAAGGCACACATACAATTCTTATCTTTGTAGGTGGGAGGTAATTGTATCTTATGGACAGTTTTATACACGCACATAGTCATGCAAGCAAATTAATAGTTTTTAAGATGCATTTCTAAAAACTGAACAAAAGACTTTAAACAGCTTTGATCCCTTATGTCCTCAATACGTCAATTTGAGGCTGATGTAACTGGAGGGGAGGGTTGATGATCACAAGGTTAAGGCTCAAGGGGCCACAATCTTTCCTCCGAAGGAGCTGTGCGCAGTGCAGAACCTCAGGGTAAGGCAAAGGTAGCTTTCTATCTCTCTAATATCCCTGTAGACCACAGGACTACTTTGCAGCTCCCTTAACATAGCCCCAGATGGCAGTGCTGATGGGGATGCTGCACCCCTGTGCCTGGTGAGGGGCTGTGTGCCATCCAGCAGCTCCCTGCAGGACTGATGTTAGCTCCAGATCTGGGCCAGAAAGCAATGTGACCACCAGACCATCAGCCACGACAGAGTCGGGACTTCCAGGTTTGGTTCCTCAGCCTCACGGCTCCTGTGGGCCTCAGCCTCCCTGTCTCTGAGAGTGTTTATCTTCCTTGTCCTGGTGGTTGGAGGCTGAGTTCATCCCTGCTTGGAGATGGTCTGAGGGAAGATAGCCCAGAAGTTCCTACTTTCTTCCAAGAAATCCAGTTATAGCATTGTCTCAACACGACCAAACATCCTAAGACTCTCCCTGGGAACAATTTCTTGTTATTGTTGGCATTTATTGCCTGATAGTTTCAGTCTTTTACCATCTTGCTGTTTACAAATGGATCAAAAGGCAGTGCAAATCATTAGAACTAGCAGTGCAAAGTTACTCTTTTTGGCAAAATCCCGCCTGCTGTCATTTTCTATAGTTAAGACTTTTGCCTGAAGCCTTGAATGTCTCACCCTGACACCAGCCTGCAGTAATTAATCATTAAACAGTGATTGAGGCAGTGGACCCCAGAAAATATCTTCATATTCTACCATATGCTGAAGCCAGCTGCAGCAAGCACTCAGAGAGAAGCCGCACAGAGGAAAACGCTCTGCCTGACAGTCCCCTGCTGTGACGTCCAAGCACAGAAAGCCTCTAACGAAGGGCCATAGACAGACTGTTTGCTTGTATTGACCTTCATTACCTGAGCTTGTTTAGAAGGCAAAATGTCAGTGTTAATGTGCTAGAATTTTAAACATTATCGCATTTTAATGACTATTTCCAGCCTCTCGCATACTCACAATGTGGAACAAAAATGTGGATTAGTGTAATGAAAGGTTATAACAACAATAACAACAACAATAATGAGGGATGGGCAGATGTGTTTTGCTTAATTTCAAACTCCCCTGGAGCATCTCGGGCTTGGAATTAAGAGCGGTTTCCACCCACCCGAGGTTCATGTTTTATTTGGGGCTGGCCCAGCGCCACGTCTGGGCTGTCACAGGCCACAGCAGTCATCCAGAGCTGGGCATGAGCCTGCCTCCAGCTCTGGTGAACACAACTGAGTTGACAGGTCCCCACAGAAATGCTGGGGTCAACAGCAGGGTAGGGGAAAGGCAATGAGCATCTTCTGGATTATGGCGTTGCCAGAGCCGGGGCAATTTACAGGCTGCACACCAATATTATGGTTTCGGAAGTCCCACTAAGACCCAGGTGACTTCCTAAAACTCACAGACATCCTGGATTTACCTCACGTGCCTTCCACATGTTGTCTCCGTTGTGTGGTCTGCCTTGCACAGGCACATAAATAAACAGCTGGCTATATAAGAGACACATTTTAAGGGATGTTCCCTTCAAAAAATACAGGCTTTGATATTCTGATCTTCATTAGCAGACACAGAATACTTGTCATTTGTGCTACTGACATTTCTGCAGAGACACTAGGAATGGCTTGAAGGCTGGGAGAATCATAGCATTTCTTTTGCAAACTTCCTTCCCACTCTGCATGATGGCACCTTCCTTTGTCAGAGTGCTAGAAACCATCTTTCTCTGTCATTCCCATAACTGACCTCTTTGAATACCTCTGGTTTTTTATGCAAACATGAGTCTCCATCTGAAGCTTTCCTTAAAAACAGAAAAGAACTTTTGCACAAATATTTGTTTTATGGGCATCCCACAGATTCCACATTTCCATTAGAAATCCACAAAGCATTTTTGCTTGTGTTGCCCCTTCCCTACTCTATTCTTGCTTTGCAAAAGAAGTTAATCATACCTACATGGCATAAAAGATGTTTGTTTCCAGTGGACCTTTATGTATAGAGATAACAAAGAGATTTAACACTGAAAGAAGTAATTTTCCGTGCAAATCATAGCTATACTGTGATGGGGGTTTTTTGCCCCATGATGTTGTAGCATTCAAAAACGTAAATGGCTTCAAAATAAAGTCTAGGAAACTGATGAAAGAAAAGTTCAACTGAAACTATTATAGAGTCACGAAGAAACAGTCTCTGGCTTAGAACTATAGTTGCACTGCGGTTTTCTCTAATCTGGGAGGAAAAACATCGCTCTGCACCAGCCCGGCTCCTGTACTCTATCTCTGAGCATTAGCCACAGGCCCCATTCATAGAGAGGAACCTGAGATAAGCACATCTTTCCTCCTCCTCATTCATACATGCTGTAATGCAGGACAGATCAAGACCATAGCTAAATACAGAGTACGGAAGCTGTGTCAGAGGACCGGATAGTCCTATGTCTGCCAATCCTATTTGTGCAGGGTTACATCTCAGTCCCCCAATACCAACATTCAGGGAAATCTGCTGGACTATGTACATCTGGCATAACAAGTACAGAGGTGCTTTTGTTTTGCTGAAATGGGTTTTATTTTGAAATTGTTGGATGAATCATTAACCATCATTTCTCTGCGACTATTCAAGGGAGTGGTAGTTCAGCCTTCCACCTTTTTCCAAAGGACAGGTTCCTTGGAGGATTTTCCATAATGCAATGTGAACTTCTCTCAGACCAACCTTTGCCTAGGGCATCAAGTGAATCATGACTCTGGGGGAGCATAAGAGATGTAGTTGCACCAAGGTCTCACTGGGGACTTGATTATGAGGAACCCAAAGTCTCCTGCTTTTTTTAAAAATAAAACAAAAAATATTCAAGGTGCTCTGAGATGTCTCATTTGTCAAACAAGGAGAATTTTATAAATAGTTCTGTTCTGCTACCAGGTATGTTTTAATCGGAGATTAAAAGCAGCTTTATTGGGCACGCACTGGTACTTTGGCCCACCTGTATATATATATGATCTCATATTACATAGAACAGGTTTAACAGAAGTTTCTTTGTCACTAAAATTATTTACACCATCAGAAGTGCTGCCCATCCATTTTTTCTGCTGTTTTCAAATTACTGACCCTAAGAATATCATTCATTTGTGTTCTTTTTTAGACTGAGAAAAAAATGCTTGTTCTCAGCCTGTTCAGCTAAGAACATTTCATCAACATTAAAAAAAATAAGTGAAAGGATATATGCGTACTTAAACACACAAGATTGACCTCCTTGTCTTCAAGTATTTCCAGAAAATAATCAATTATATACTAACTCTATTTTTCAGTTGAATAAAATAAGGCAGAGGCTCACAGCTACACAAGATTGTAGTACAGTAGGAAAAGATTTATGGGGATGAAATTTTCTCACTGTTTCACGTCCAGGATCTGACATGGTATTTGCATAGTAGGAGGTCTATTAATGCCATGTCTTTGTTTTAAGTTTGTTACATTTGAGATTAAGTTTATAGGAATTGGTGGCTTGGGCTCTTTTTGCATCATTTCAATGTTTATCTTTATGGAATTTATATTGATTTTTATATAAATGTAAAATATATGTACACTTATATTTAAATATACACATATAAATATATGATATTTTATTAAAATAGATTATTATATAGTTATGGGTTATGTTTACATAATACAGTATATAAATACTTATCTATGTATTTATTTGAAGCAATTTGTTTGGGGACTTCTTTCAATTACTATTATTGTTATTACTACTATAACAACACTATGTACTGTAATCATGGACAAGCCTACTATCATATTAAATACAAAAATGGTCTTTGTCTCCAAGTAGTTACAGTATGACAGATAATAGAAGTGAACTGGCTAATGGAAGAAAGCAAGAGGACAGCAAGCTACTATACAGGGCTATGACTGGATGACGGTCTCAGTACGTCAGCAGTGTATTATGGCGTTTTTCATAGGGACTGTGGCAATTCAGAGTTTTATGGAGAAACCTGAAAGAAGACACTGAGGTAACTGCAGATGTTTTCAGGTGACTTCTCCTGAGGCTTTGAGAGCTTTGAGAGGAAAGTCAGAGGTCCTTTTCTAAAACCTACTTGTCGAAAAGTGAAGACTTACAGACCTGGGGAGTTACTAATTGAGTGTTCAGCAAAACACTTCAGGTAAGATAAGGTTAGCTATGAAACACCCGGCAATTAAAATGTATACCTTATGGACAGAACAGGAGACTGGCAGAGTGCTCTTTGCAGTAGCACTCTGTATGGATATGATCATGTCTGCTAAGATAACAAAAATGTAATAATCAAAACAAAGGATAATGAGTACCTGAGAAAGACATTAAACTGTTTGGTTGGGGAAGGCAGGTCGTATCTAAAGATATAATAAGTATCCAACTGACTATAGATTTATCCTGTATCTGAGGAGATTAAAATGAGACCGACCATACTGAAATAACTATCCACTTATCATTTTCCTTCAGTGTAGCAGAGAAAAACTAACTTTGGCCCAGGCCCCTTGCTCTAATGTGTAAGAATGAATAGTCCGGACAGTATAGTTTAATATTTATACTAGTTAGACTGAATGTGGGAGGGAGAAAAGAATATTGCCAACCATGTTTTTCAGGTAGAATACAAAGGCAGAAAGACTTGTCCAAGGAAGTATTTGGGAGGACATGGAATTATACCTCTTTTTCTCATTCTTACCCTACTTTCCATCACCCTTCTGCACACACAAACCTGAATAACAATGCACTTTAAGCATGGGCTTAAATTTAGTATATGTATGATGTTCTGGGTCTTAGTAATAAAAGAACCATCAGATACCAGACAGAAATGCGTGATAGGGCTGATTAAAAATTTGTAGCCCTCTCCCTTTAATTTATTTTCATAGAAAATACCTAATTCAAAGTTTGTTGCATTTGGTAATTAAATAGAGAAAAATTACTGAGGAGCTTGAGAGCTACAATGAAGTTGGCTTGGGTAGCTAGTCATGAACATATTGAGGTACGATGAGGCCACAGAATTTGAAAAAAGTGCATCTGTAAATTTAAGTGGCAGCTTCAACACTTCTCACCAGTATATGATGAGACAAATGAAGGAGACTACAATGGAAACACAATGATTTTTTTTTTTCCAGATCTCTGAGGCAAAACCCTTTTCGACCTTACACAAGGGATAAGTAATTTAGTGGTATGGTTGTCACTCTCAGAGGCCATCATGCACTTAAGGCCTGAGCTGAAGGGGCAGAGAGGAACTATCAGGTTTTCTTGCTAGGTCACTGTTCTCTTCTTCTAGTCTTGATCTTTTGCAACTGAGGGCAGAACATACCTGGACAATGTTATCTTCTGTCATCAGCAAGGGAGAACAATGTGAGGAACATGTTGTAACAGTCCAGCCCATGTGGGGAGGTTGGAGGAGTGAATTACTGTACCAGTTCTCCTCTACAAAATAGTTCCACTACCAGCCAATGTACCTGTTTCATTCAAAACATTTCCCTATGGCTAGAGATACTGGATAATCTCAGACTAGCCAGAAACACCATTAACAAGAAAACAATAACACAATTCTGGAGCATCACTGTTATGATACCCTCATGAATACCAAGATGACCACCATTAAACCATTGAGTCTTCCCAAAATGAGATTCAGAGTCTGCATCAATGTACCCATACGCTACAATGTACTTTGGAAAAGGATAATGGTACACTCCTAAAAGATCATATGCAACATAATATGAGGCAGGATCTAAAATATCTTTGCCTGAAAGAAGAAGAAATATATTATTTTACGTCACTCCCAAAAATGGGCTTGATAGGGCTCATCAGGAAAGTAGATCAATTTTTACTGGTACCTGGCTTGTGAGAGACGCACTGATACAGAGCTCTTTTTCAGGGGAGTCAAGTATGAGAAATGAGTTGTAATCAACAAGCTATAGGCATATGAAAATACATTTGATTATGAAGGAGCCATATCAACTAAATTCATTGAAACACCTAAGAGGTGAGTAGGTCTTAGCAAAACATTTAAGCAATTTGCTTTTTTTAGTGTAGGACAAGGAAGTAGAAAGTATGAAGATATGAAGAAGATATGAAGGTGCCCCTGAAGTCCTATTTTGTTGGCTGGCACCTGCATCCCTTGAAAAAAGTAGACTACTTCATACTCTTTTCCATTATTTTTAACAAATCTAAACACAGACTTTATGCTTACCGGAAGTAGCGACGTTCTGGGAAGTACGCTGTATAGAAACTGTCTAGTGGGTGGGGTGGGTGTTTTGCCCCTTGTACTGGGAAAGTTATTAATGTTTTCTGGTAAGCTATCTAAATTTATGGTGCCTGAAGGTATTTTATATATGCTTTCCTGAAGTACAAATTACAGCAGCCTTGTACTTTTTTCCTGAGGTCTTTTTCACAGCTATATATGCAGATGATGTCTAATAAATTGATTTATACTTCTCTGTTTCGTAACAGAACTACTTATTGTAAAAAATACCTCTTGTTTTAAGACCACCTGATTTTATAAACAATGAGTCAGTAAATGTGAATAGTTAACAAGGTAGACTCTGCAATTCCAAATAGCAGTGCATGTAAACACTCTTTTAATGGAACGTAGTTTACAAACTTCTTTAATACAAAATATAATGAGTTCCCTTGCCTGTTAATAACTATTTTACTGTTCCCTTCTGCTTGATTTTGGAAAGGTTTTGAGCTTCCCATGGGATCTTTATATGACTGCAGTTTACTGAGCAAATAAGACTTTGAATGATCTAATAAAACAAAAAAAACCCCACAACTTTCTCTCTTTTTGCCTGACAGTACATATTTTGTCTGAGGAAACAATGGGGTGAAACTTAGTGCTTACATATTCCCCACAATTCTTCATTTTAAAAATAAATTTAGCTGCTCTCAGTGGACCCTCATTTAAGCAATGTTCTTCACTGTCATTTCAAATTTACCCATATACCATATGTATTTCTTGTCTTTTTATTTGTAAACAATCTCTCTCAGAGGAAAACAAAAAGAACAGCCTGAAAGAAAATCATAGAAAGAAATGTTTACCTAAATTTGATGAATCCTATATCACAGGGACAGACAACAACCTCGAGACTATGAACCCCATATGAGTTGTATTACTCATATGTATAAGTCTTTGAAGGACACAAGCCTGTAATATCTATCTACCTACAATAAGAGACTGTTATTGTAATATTTACTGTAGGACCCAATGCAGTGAGGCACCCAAATGCATAAACTTTCCCATGGAAATCAACTGGCTATTCATGAACAAAAGTGCTTTACTAGATCAAGGTCTGGACTGGCACTGAAAAATTTTCCAGCTGCAGGAAGCAGCTGTTTCTAGCTGTCTCTTGGGACCTGGCTCCTCTGAGTGATTTTGAGAATTTACTCTTTAGCAATCCAGAAGAAATGGGTTTTTTGGAGGTTGGAGCCTGAGAAGGCAAATAACGTAATGGCTTGCAAAAAGCAACCCGGAGTAAATGTATGTGCTTAGAAAGGGGAGTAAGTGTGTAGATGTGCTTTCCACACAACAGCAAAGATTGGGCACTTTGGCTGCCTTTGAGTTCAGAGTTACTCACTTCTGCAGCCAAAGGTATACATCCAAAATGTATGTGTACATCCAAAACAGTTCCCAGTTTTACCTCCCCTCTTCCTTCATATAGGTCTATGGAGAAAAACTGTGCAAAGTTTTCAACCAGGCATCCCTGGCATGCTCTAGCTGTTCCTGGTGTACTCTCCAAGGGGCAAGAGGCAGCCTCTCCCTCCATCACAAACCTCAAAAGAAAAACATGGCAAAAAGAAGGCTTCAAAGTACCACGAGATTTTTACCATGGGAGTAATTAACACTGTCCTCAATATTAACAAGAAATCAGAGTGTAGTCCACTTGTCTTGAAGCTCAAATGGCGAAGGTCCTGAGACTTCCCTGAAGCAAGCCCAGGTCTGTATCACAGCACTGCTGTGTCAGGGAGCATGCTGCCTCATCCCTCCACAGAAAACCTCCAGTCTCCTTATGGTGCAGAAGTTAGAGGCATCCAAACTGTAGTGTTCCCACTAATGGCATTTTGCAGAGAGGAAAACTAAAAAATACATAGATTTATTCCAATTTACTTTTCAATCATTTACACAGGCTGGGTGGGATTTTCAAGTGCAAGAGATGCACAAACCTTCCTAACTCACTGCAATACTTTTGAAAATGTGTTTCTTTATGGAGCTTAACTTGCAAGGTTACCTCTGAAGTAATGGCCTGATATTGTAAACACCTATACTGTTAAGTTAAATTATCTTGTGATCTCATAAGGAACAAGAATTTTTGTTCTGTTGAAAACTGACAATTTTTTTTTTTCTGATTTGAGCCAAAAAGAGAGAGTTGTAGTTTAAAATTTTGTACCAGAAGGGGAAAGGAAAGAAAAAGAATTTGAGATCTTAAAATAGTCTTTAAATACATCATTTTAATTTGTTTAAAGTTCACTGTTGCATTTGATTAAAACATTAAATAATATTATATAGACAATTACAATTTTGAAAAAAAACCTATATCTTTTGACAAGAACAGTTCAGCCGAAATATATGTTATCAGTTCTATCATTTGGATTGACATTCCTTTGGCACCTGCAGATGGATAATTACTTTCCTATTTAATTAATAAAAAGTTTACATATTCAGTGAAGAAAAAAGTATGCATATTTAATAGCCATTATGGTGTCAAATTCCAGACTAGTAAATACACAGCTGGGGCCTACTATATTCTGATATGGCCTACAGAATTCTGGTTATATACAGACAGGGACAGGAAAATCATATTTGTCCTGTTTAGAAGAACGGAGAAGAAAAATTTTCTTACACCAAGTATTAGCAAAATAGTCTTGAGATGCTATGGTAAAACTTTTTACTTTAAAGAGGTGGAAGTTCACAATTAGGTTCTATGACAATTGTGCCTACCATGAGATGAGAAAGAAAAAAAATCCATCTAAAAGCAGTTGAATCAACTCAACTCTGCTGGATCTATCCCAGGTAAGAAGACATATTTATTCATGTTATTTATTTACATGATGCCAGTCTACAGGGAAACCAGAGAAGTGCTTCAACTCTTCCTGGTAGTCTCAAGAGAAATGTTGAGGGGTATCTCCCTCACTCTGTTGCATGAAACATCCCAAGGCTGCCAAATTTACGCATTATGGTTTTGTGTCTGGTGGAAGCAAAAAGATTTGAAGAAGTTGCATCCCATACAATATGCATGTACAGGTGTCTTAACAGTAAAGTTGAGCAGAGACAGTTAAATTTTTAACTTAGAATTAGTGTTTTAATTAAAACAAAACTTTGCTGAAAAAATATATTTCGTCTGCAGATTTTCAGTTATTCTACAAGTTTCCTCACATTTCCACCGTATTTTTAAAATGGCCTTTTCTTTGTTTTTGCTTTTCCCCCTTTTATTTTACTAAAAGCAAAGAGAAAAAGAAGAGAGAGAAAGGGACATGAAGCCCTTAAAACATCTTATATTATTTTCCAAAACAAATCCTATTGGTTAAAGAGCAGAAGACGTCCATTTCAAATAGCTGAAATATTTCATTTTTGTGTTCCTTGCAGACTTCTCATCAGAGAGTGCATCCATGATTTGCCCGGCCTTGCCAGAGAGTATGAAAGAATAGATATCTTGATGCTATGGCTGCAGCATTCATGGCAAAGTTGGTCAGCTCTTGAACATAGGCATCAGGCTTGAAAAGAAGGAAATTGTAGCAAATTTACTGACAATGCAAATCATAGAAGATGGCAAAAATCTGTTTCCTTGACAACATGACTGCCCTAGAGGATGCTGATTATTTTTTTTTTTATTATTTTGGTGAGGAAGGGCTGGGAAATGGAGGATTTTGACAAATGCATCTTGAAAAATAACATGCTGAAATCAGTACAAATATATATTTTTGTACATGCTGTCTCTTCTTTTGGTGCCTAACTGACACTGGAGTCTGAAATGAAGCACTCCCAGCAGTTGAGTTTTGTACATTTAAATCTGTTCATGGAAATATATTTTGATATGTGAGTTACATTTCCTCCTTGCCAACAGAAGCCATCTACTAAGCCGAGGCCGCCCGCTGTTAATTAAACTATGTTCCACCAAAAACCTGCAGCACAAATACATGGTAGCAGAGCATGTTCTGTGTGCTGTTCCTCCTCATGTGATAAGCAGTGCATTTCCTCAATGGATGCACATTGCTTACATTTTTAGAGCTATTAAGCCAGGATAATTATGGAACAATCTAGGCAATGTTCAATAGCCCATGCAGATGCCTGACAGGGCATGTTGTCTCTTAATTAGGAATTTGAATGCCTAATGCTTGTATATTAACTGAAATAATTGGATAGATGTTTTACATTTTCTTCACTTTTACCGACAACCAAGCAAGGGACCACAGGAATCAACATATCTTCCTAAAAGAGCTCATTTCATTTGCACTTTCTAGGTGATCTAATCTGTTGTTTAAGTGGGATTTTTAAGAAAATGGATGCTGGCTGCGGTGTAAATATATTGTAAGATGTTCCTCAGTGAGTCTAGCAGTTTTAAGCTGGTACCTTGTTGCTTCCCGTACTATCATAACCTGCACAGTGTAATTACCTGGCTGTATCTTTTTTGTTCCTCAGAAGTCAAGTAAAATTACAATAGTTGTTATCATTTTTTTATTGTTTCTAAGTGCTGATAATGAGATATGTATTGTTTCAAACCCAGTTCTGATACCATACTGGCACAATTTGCTACCATTGATGTCAAAATCTGATTTGTACTGTACAAGGCTGCTTTCTGCAGGTTGAGGGTGTCTTTCAGGGGCTGGGCTTGCTGGACTGGACTCTGCAGCTCTGGCTGCACAGGAGAGGTCTACTTGGACATCCCTACCCTTGCTCTCGCTTTCACTAAACACAGAGCGAGCCTTATTGGCTCTGGCCAAGCTGTGTGGAAGCAGGTAGGACTCGAGGCATTGCATTCAGTGGTATCATCCCTTAGCCCATTTCCACAGCTGAAACACCATTCATCTCCTATTAACGTAATAAAAAGAATCAAAAAATTCCTCTGGGCTCCACGTTAGCAGAACTGGGCCCTGAATGAGCAGCTGCTTTAATCCATGTCTACTGTGTCTGTGAGGAGTACTACGCTTGCCAGTATATACATTGTTTATATTTAGGATGTCTGATAAATGTGTTTATTCACAACTATTAGTATAAAAGCCCCTTTAAAAGCAACAAATTGCTCTCTATTAGTAATGTGCATAATGACCTATTTCCATAAACATTTTTAGTAAGAGAAATTTTAATGTGCAAAACCCTGCAGACATTTTATGGAAATTTGACTGTATTCTGCAGAAGTGCATCACAGTCATATTTTGTTCTTTAATATTTTGTTTTGAGAGGTGAATTACTTTCATTCTGATATATAGTACAAAAGAAGCAACCTGGCACAGGAAAAAGGAAAATGAGTCTTAATGTGTTTTCTTCCTACTAATGTATATTTGCTTGATTGATGTAAGGACGTTTTTTTGCAGAAAATATAGAGCCCCTGTTGGTTTTGGGGGTTTTTATATATATATATATATATATATTTATTTATTTTAAAAGGGTGATGGAGGCTTTAAAAAAAGCTCTTTAAATCCAGTCATAAGGGAAAAGAATAATAAAGGAATATCTTTATGGTCAAAAGGATAAATAGAGCTTATGAGTCTATATCTGTTGTATTGCACCTGATTTCTATACCTAAACGCAGGTCAAGTGTGCAAAACTGTATTCACAAAATATTGTGATGCAGTTTTAGAGGCATGGCTTAAAAAAATAGCCTGAGGGGGTTAAACATGTGTTAGCTTTAGTTTTTTGTTTGAAAAGCATGCAAGCAAATCATCGGTATTCTATGGAGACTTAACAGCATTTCTGTATGTTATGTACTAAATGCAACCTGAACAGCAGCAGAGCTTTTCATATTAATTTACTATAACATTGGAGCAAATAATGCTTTTTTCTTCCATGCAGAGCTTAAAGCTTCTCAACTACCAACAATTCCAACAAAAGCCTGTAAAAATAATCTAACTTGTGTCAGGTGCAAACCGTCTCATTTGTGGTTCCACCAAAATTATATGGAGAAAGAAAGCAAGGTTTTATTTTAAATTAAGCTAATGCACAGCCATGCAAAGGAGGTGGAAATGGAAAAAACATCCATAGATCTAATAGTAAAGAAACGGTGCATTATTTCAACTCTGCTTTGCGGGTACTCTGGGCAGCCTTTTTTTAAGGAAACGTTGCTCCACGTTAAAGCACAGGCAGAGCACAACTCTGAGTTCAGTTCTGCCTTTGACACTAACTGTACGAATTTGGGCAAACCAGCCAAGTGACATTTTTAAGCTGGGCTTAAAAGATATTCACGTCTAGCATTGTTACCCCGTCCCTACTGCATACGGAGAATGCTTGCTTAGCTAATAAAGTGCTCTGCAGATGTACGGAAAAAAAGCATGACGAAAGATGTCAAAGAAGTGAAAAAGATGAAAACATGAACACCTTTAGAGATATCTATGAGAAAAGCAGGTTCTTATACTTCTGATTTTGTCTTACAAATGTTGATATGCTTTGCAGTATCCGTAAGTTCCATTCAAAAAATTAAGGATATATCCCAGCTGGAAAGAAAGTCTAAATTAAAACCTACATTGACGAGGAGGTACATGAAGTAGAAACATAGCCTTAGATCATCATATTAGTTAAGCAGTTGCTTAACTTTTAGCATGTGCCATTGGCTTCCATGACCTTTGAAAGAGAAGTGGGTATAAGTGTGCTTAAGAGCTTGACTAAACATCTGACTGAATATGAGGCTAGACTCTCCTGTTTCGGTGGACGGTCAGCTGCGCACATCAGTTTTGCAGCTGTAGTAATACAGTTGCTTTAAGATCTTTTTTTTCAAAGCACTGAGCAGCGCTTAGTAGCTCCCACACATATGATGAGAACTGAGAGCACATAGATGTACCAAGGCCTATACACAGCCCTTGTCTTATCTCACTGAAGTAAATGGCTAGCTGTAATTAATTTCAGTGGGATCAGGGATGTGCTACATAAAGCTTCCAAAGGAAACCTTCTTCCTTCTCCCAGTCATTTTATATGATCTTTCCTGTCATTACCATTGCTGTACATTCGTGTAATAGACAGTTATAAAACCTTAAATGAGAAGGAATGAAATTTGAAGTGTTGAATTAGTCAAATGAATTAGTGACCATGATTTAGTGGTATTTTTGCTGTAGGAAGTGTAAAGAATCAGTCAAGATTTTCTCCTGTGACTGCTGTATTGTATTGATTTCTTTTTCAAATGACCAAGCAATTAGCATAGCAGAAACCTAGGTGCTCAGCACCTTCTCCATTAAACAGAACAAATGTCAAGTCCTATTAATATAGTCAGCTGTTCCATAGTGGTTGATCAGATGCTATCTGTCATTATATGTTTATTATCTTGTTGAAATAGTATTATGAGGTTTTGCTGACAATAACTTTGGATGATGCGCTCTTTTTCATTTTAATCCTTCTTTGTAGTTCAGGCACAAACAATTTCATCGTGTCCAGGCTGGTAAACCATTAATTGTGAGAGTCCAGATTTTCAGCAGTTCATGCTGGTACAATAAGTCTTCTTTCCCCATCTCCTCTCCCAGGTGAAAAGAATCTGTATTTTTAATAATAATAAAAAGAGATAATCACTTAATGCAGAAATGTCCATTGCACCCGAACAGCAAATCCAGCTTAAGTGGAAATTTACACAAAGAATTATTTATAGGAATCAATCATAATTACATTTAATGCATGCTGCAGCTGTTTATAATTGTGGTTTTCCCAAGGTTATTCTCCTCCTACCATCCACCCCCACACACATGAAATTTGTTTCTGTGGAAATGCTTAGGAAGCATTATAATTTTCCCGTAAGTTGTTACAATGGCAGCTGACTGTTGTGAGGCAGACTAGATCCTGATTAGTGAGTGCAATAAAAAAGAAAAGACGACTATTTGGTCGACCAGTAAAAGAGTCTTGAGAAGCTGGTTGGTAGTAACTATCAGGACAAACCTTTTCCACGTCATCCTGTTTGCTATTTATTATGACAAGCAAATCTCACTGCTAAATTAGAAAGTTAATTTTTGGTAATCATAAATTCAAGATAATGTGGGCCAAACTGAGAAGCCATGCCTAAAGTGGTATAACTGGGACCTTCTCACACTCAATTAGAAATTTCCTTCCCTGAAAACTCATTGCTATAGAACTGATTGTAAAATGCATTTCTTTTTTTAACTACTGAAAAAGCTGATTTTTCATAGAGAAATTAAAAAGAGATTTAATTTGGAGTACTTCTTAGCTCCAGTTATTTGATAAAAAATGAAGGCTTTATAGGAAAGAAAATACATGGCATACACATTTTTTAGTGTGTTGAAGGCCCACGTGCCCAACCAGAAAGTCTAGAAGGGAACACATCGGGCAGCCATTTGATGTAAGATATATGGCTACCCATAAAGGACTCTGGGTTGCTTTTTCATACATAGAATGAGCCAGGAGAAGGTATAAATTTAAAACAACCATTCTTTTTGGTATATATTCCTCTGGTCCCCTCAGTCTGCAAGTTTTAAATTTTAAATTTCATTGCATATTGATAGATTTCCTATGATGGTGATTAGCTCTAAGGTAGCTCAGTGGAAAGTGTGACCTATGTTATACTATTGTGTTCATCCTTCTGAAGTATGCTCTGTGTCTGTGGTACTCATATCAGGGCTAGACCATCTCAGTCAGCCCAAACACTGCTGAGGGAAAACTCTATGAAGCTTGAAACCTAAAATCCTCTGAGCTTTAGGGACAGTGGTATTCATACTGTTGTCTGAGGTTTTTGTCGTCTTAATTTTAGTCCATCTTTACAAATTATCTCTTTGGCATGTGAACATTTGGGTTTAGATGTTCAGTTAGGCACCTGAGTTCAGAAGTGATGTACGTTTCTGTTATGAACATCTTTGAGTCATATGATAGAGAATTCCTGTAGTAGTTGTAGTGGTGTTGGGCTCATACACTACAAAAAATTTCTGAGGGTGGAAATAGTACATAATTAGGTATGATTTTAGTTTCTCAATTCTGTCTTAACTTCTGGAGCATGGTTGAGGGAATCTGTAATGAAAGGCCAGTTATATATAATACCAGATTATTAAATTTGCAATTAGATATGAAAATCTTGAGTCAAAAGTCTGGTAATTTAGGGTGGAGCCCTTCTGACACAGTTAACTGAAATGTGACCAAGATTTGCCCCTTAGACTTCAGGAACACGTTACCAGGGGTGCTGAAGGAGTCAGAGCTGTTGGAGTTGATTTGGTGAAGATGCCCAAGTGACTGAGGAAGTGCCCGTCCCTCTGAAGAGCTTCATCAGTGAGCGAGGCACAGTGGGGAGGGCTGCGGAGGTCCCAGCACCCACCCCAGCCTCTGAGACCGAGAAAGTTAAGCCCCTTATGTATCAGCACCTGAGCTGCCTCAGTTTACAGTGCAGCTTCTTAGGACAGCTCACAATCTCAAATCTTAAGTCACTCTGTGGGGAGCCTTAAAAATCCCTCCACCTTTGCAGTGTCCTGGGGCATAAAAAGAGGTTCAAGCCCATTCCAAATCAATCCACTCACTTGCTATTTGTGCTTTTATTTCTCCCCACGTACCTTGTAGCATAGAATTTAACTGTAGCTGAGATACAGCATAAGTAAATAACCAATGGGGACCAATAATAATTGCAATAAACCTATAACTTCGATGCTCCAGTATTTAACATTCTGGATCAAACTCTGCCCAGCCTTACACTGTGCAGAACCCTCCTGAGGGCAATAGGATTTCATGGGGTATAAATCAGGGCAGAATGAGGTGATTTCAGAGTAGGTGAAATTGCTGATGTAACTTCCCCATCTTAAAGAGACTTCAGCCAAAAAGTAGGCTAGTGAGGGCAATAGGGAAGAAGGTCACAGTAAGACATTTAAAAAGAAACTAGAAAAATGTTTAAATAGTTTACTGTTCTATGGATACTGATCTATTATTTGTAGGGACTGGGCCAGTTTGGCAGGAAAAAAAGAATTAACTATATCACTTGTTGTATAAAACATGTCTTCCAAAACAGGTGCTTGAATTTTTCTCTTGCTGGTGGTACTCCACCTGAATGAAAAAATAGTCTGTGTGGGGTGTCTCTAGATAACTGCTGTTTGATGCATTATTTCTTAGCATCTATGACTGACCAGTTTCAGTCCACTGTAGCAATTTAGCATTGACTCTAGAAAAACTAACTATATTTTTACTGTTACAGACAAGAGGCCTTGAAAATCTACAGGTGAAACGAACATTAGTTTAAAGTGGGAGTGTGGTTCCATGGAACGACAGCTTCTTCTGCAGAGAAGTAAATTGAAATCCCATTTATTCCAAGAGAATTTTCAACACTAAACACGTTAAAAAAATCTTGTTTGTTTTTGAAATAAACTTCTACTTAAATCTATTTTTTTTTATTTTCAAATATTTTCATGTTCTAAATTGATATCTATCTTTTTTTTATTTTCAGGAAACAAAAGTGAGTATGAATATTTGTGTTCTCATTTGTTTTCTTTAAAAACACTGAAAGTTTTAACCAGATGGAAGCTTTGCCTTAAAAAAAAATCAATAGAAAAATAAGTTTGTTAGAAAATATTTAACTGAACTAAAAGAACAGATTTATTTGGTGCCTTACAGAATTGGAGAAACTTGCAGTCAAAAGATGGCATAGCTATAACATCTGCAGAATAGAGTTGTTATCAGAGATTATTTTCCCTTCCAAAGTAAGGTACTACCACTTCAGCTCAAGGAGCTTTCCCTAAGGAAGTAATCCATTATATTTTCTATGACCTATTAGTATAAGATGACATCTTGCAAGTAAACCCATGGCCTGTATTTTGCCTCCTGAGTGACATTCTACAACAGCTCTTATTCAACCAGCTTTCTTGAAATCAACATTTTGCTGCTTTAGTTTTCCCTTAGATAACTTGCCCTGTATATTCCAGCAGAAATGGACCTGTAAGCTGAGCTATGTACCTCTTTCATCACCACTGTTGAAGAAAGTGCCTTTGGAATGTACCTGATGGTTCAGGGAGAATAGCCCTCCACAGCTGCACTGCGGGAGGGAGGATGCCAGAGGAGAGCGGGATCATGGGTTCCTAATGCCCTACACCCTCCATCACCACTCATGTTTCTACAGGAGAGGTTTAACACCACCACAAACAAGGAGACTGCTGAAGCAATTTTATATTAATTTAAAAGGTGACACAACGTACAGGGTACTGAAATCAAATAATGCTTATGAGCTAGGTACTAAGCAGAGCAGTTATGGTGAGTAAGAAGGTGCCACAGAGGCTTAAAATGGTTAGTAGAGCAAATAAACCGCTCCAAAAGAAAGCTCTGAGTGTCAAAAGAATTGATTTTCAATGTAACTATCCATACACTGAGAATCCCCGAAGGGACATTTTCAGCTGGGGTTGAAAAGTGTCTATTTTAGTGCAACGATGTATTCTTAAGCATTGCAAGGGAAAGCTGTGCCACCTGTCCTGTATTCATGTACAGTGGCACACAATCTCTGAAGGTCAGGCTCCAGACACTGATTTTTTGGGACCAGGTTTGGGACTTATAAAGGCTATATGCCAGTGCCAAACAACTATATTTACATGATCTCTTTGTCATGTGTAAAGGATTATGACTGTGGTTTTCTGCTGCCCACAGGCACACAGCCAAGAAACATAGTCAGCATGCAAACCTAAACTCTGCCACTTTTGCTCTGTCTTGAACGATAGTTTTCAAACAAAAAAAAATGGAGTCCAGAGCTGCAGAGAACTATTGGGTGGCATTAGGAGCCAGCACTCCTGTCGTGTGCTGAAAAATGCATTTGGCATTCCCAGTCCAGTTCTAGCATTGGTCGCTCTCAGGAGGAAATTGAGATAGGTCTCGCGCATCAACCAGAGCTGGGCTGAGCTCCTCTCCCCTCTCCTCCCCACTGCCACTTCAGTGCACATCTCTGACGGGTGCTACAGGGAGGTCTGGATCTGCAAATAATTCCAGCCGTTTGTGACCATCTGAACGGCAGCGCTTTGTTCCTCATGGCGGCAGTGAGGAGCACTGCTCCTCGCAGTGGAGGTTCGTGGTTGGCAGTGGCTGGACTGTGTTTATATCATTATACATAGCTGGGATGCTGTCAGAGATAAGTAGATTTAAATTGTGACTTTTGTTTTGTAGAAGACTTGCTTAGTAGTGGTTGCTTAGCTCATTTCCAGGGAAACAAGAGGAGATTAAGAGTGACAGTATTTCATATAACTGTATTAACATGTGGGGCCTTTCACACTGCCCTTCAGTTTTCAAGCCGTATAGTGAGAACAATACAGGTCCAAAATCTTGCAGCTTGCTGCCTTTCTTAGCTCTCCTCCACCCATACTGAAATCTGCCCTGCCTGTCTGCAGGGTCTTCTCAGGCTGAGAGCAGTAGCTGCTTTGCAGTACTGTAATTCTCTCCGAGGAATTTTTCCTATTACAGAAGTCTTTAGACCCTGGGATCAAATCAGACCTCAACCTGCCATTTAAATACCTATTTCTGCCAGGTGCGCAAAGTCACTGGCAACGATTAAAAAATTGTATCTCAAGATTTTCAAAGATATAGCCACTACAACTATATTAGCACAGACAGGCAAGGCAGCTATAGATTAATTAACTCATGTACCATTAGCTGTTCCACACAGGGTAATCAACATGAGGTAAATTACACAGGCTCTTAAGCAGGTTTTACAACCCACACTGAAATTCCTGCTGTTGAGTATGGTATGACTGCCAGGTAGAAATTGCTGTGTTTCAGTAAAAGGTTGGAAGAACAAGAACTGACATATGTAAAGTGTTCATTGTGGCCTTTCCTCTAGTTTCCCTGCAGAAATTTGCTTTCACAGGCTATCCTCTGGGAAAAAATAAATGAATTTTAAAAAATTACCCTCTGCCATGTATACACAGTTCTCCTTGAAACAAGCCATAGTAAAACAAGCCATAGTACCCCGATGCTGAGTATGTATTCAAAGGTTAAGAATAAAAACATTCTTTGTGGACTTAAAAAAAAAAATCAAGCTGCAAATGGGATTTTTTCTTTTTCCCTAAGAATTTTAAAGTATTGTTTATTACTGATGAATGCTTTACTATTTTTCAGATGTCTAAACTGAGTCAGAGATATAACTAAGCCCTTCATATAGCTCAGATCTTCAAAAAGTCCTACAGGATCTAGGCACTGAAGTCTTAGCATCAAAAACTGATTTATGTCATTACAATACACTCTGCCTCCATCAACTTCAAATTAAGGGTCCTGCCTCCAAAATGCATTCAGAGCACATATGTAGTCCCTGCATGAAAGGAAAAGTTAGTTGCCTTGGAGCATCATTCACAAAAATTGGCATGTTGAGCAAGGACCTCCATATCATAACAACGAAGACCGCTCAGGACAAGAGTGCGATAAATTTCATTTTTCTCTTAGATGCCTTTCTTGGCAACAGTCAGTACTGTGGTTACCTAGGCCCTTTCCTGCAAACCAATCACTTCTATCTTTGAAAATTAGCGTGTAGAAGAAAGTGCCACATTTTAAATGAAGGTTTAGGAGTCAGAGCACTCTTCCCAGCCGTGAAAGATGTAGTTTCAGTCTCCTCCTCTGTCAGAGGCTTCAAATGCACTTCCATGCCTGGCAGACTTGCTTAACCACAGGATATAGGCAAGCTGAGGGAGAAAGAGGAGGAAGAAGATGGAATTAAAATTCTGGATTTTGATTCTGCTCTGCCTATGTTGTTTTAGCTTCTAAGCATGGACACTATGGACCAGGTCTTTAGGATGTGCTGAGGTGCACAGAAAAGCACTCATGCACTTGCCTCCCACTTGTGAATCTGATTCATAAATTCGCAGTGGTTTTTAGATCTGAGAGCAGGATAAATCCTTGTCTTTTTATCAAACGTGCTGTAACTAAAGCCAAGAGGACTTGGTCCAGAATTCCTTTGCAAATGTCCGGCTCTGGGGAAACAATGTCCCATGCCTGTTTCATTGGTAAATACAGAAACTTGGTGGAAATTCTGGCATGTTGTTGGTTAGCAGTAAAGGTTGCTAGTACACATTTTTAAAAATTATGGTTTCCTCCATATAACACAGACTGCTTTCTCCACAGACACGCACGTGCGCAAGGCACACAGATGCTCAAGTGTCTGTGTGCGCTTGCGCACGTGTGTGCTTGTGCATCGGCGTGCCTCTGAGTGTATTAGGCTTATTTTTCCTGAGCGGCGAAAACTGTGCCAAAAAGTCTCTCACTCTCAGCAAATCCAAGACCAAGGCTGGAAGCCATGAGAATTAGCTGCAGGTGCTTAGGGTTTATAAACTGCTGAAGGGACGAAAGACCAAGGTGTTGGCTCCAGGTTAGTTCTTATGATCAGCTATTCTTTTTATCTTCCCATAAGACCACCTCACTCTTTTGTTGGCAAGGGGGAGGGAGAAGGAGGGGCAAAAAAAGAGTTCGACTGTTTGATTTCAAATGGGAGGTGGAATTCCTCAGAAGACGAGCCTGTAGCGATCAGGAAAAGCAGATTAAGAGAAGCAGATGTGGGGAAGAGGGAAGATGGGGAGGGGGGTGGATTTATTCATGCAATTTAGGATATTAGCAGTAAATTGAGGAGGTGGTTTGTTCTGCGTTTAGTCTTATACAAATTCTGCCCCCCTTTTCAGCACGTTTTCCCTTTGTTTATCTCCTGAGAGATGCCCACATGTGTACAATACAAAGAATCGAGTCATAAAAGCGCAGGCCTGTCAGCCTCCCTGAGGACCAATTAATGGTGTTCCAAATCTTGTGGGCAGGCAGATGAAAAGGATACAGAGAGAGAAGGGGAGGTAGATGAATACTCAACGAGAGCAAGGCAGGTTTTTCAGATGTTGGTAGAAACTTCTTTAGGTATTCTTAGCTAACTTATTTGGGGTTTGGGTTTCTCTCCCGCTTCCACGGTCCCCTGGTCATAACTGCAATAGAGGGAAAAGCTGCACTTCAAAATATCAATTAGGCTTTTATCCAAACAAATAACAACACAATGCCAGTGTGGGAGAGGGGGCAGAAAAAGGCCATTTAGAATTTTTCCAACCCTCCTTTCATATATTGGCAGTTTTATTGATAGGTACTTGAGGTTATATTACCATTTGTATCGCTGAGCTGGGTATTGCTCTGAATGCAGCAGGCTTTGTAGTGCAACCTTTTACTCCTATCTCACCCCCTACGTGTCCACAGGCCTTTGAACAGCAAGTGAGTGCCACTTTGAAATCAGGAGTTGAAAGTGTTTGACATGGAAAGGGGAGCATGAAAGTCTTGCTCTTTGAACCTTTTCTTTTCAAAGTCCCACAGAAAGTAGAGGCAGGACAATAATGGACAGTCTGGGGGCTCTCAGGGTGAAGTGGGGATATGTGGTAATGAGGTTTTAAGTGTTTCGGCAGTCGTTCCACCCCACAGTTTCCTTCCCTATGTACTCCCAGTGAATTAAATCTACCGCAAGATATCGCAGAAATCTTTAGCTAGACATATATTCTGTCCCTGCTTAATTCATTCCTTGATTAAGTTCTGGAAATGAAATTGAGCTGACGAAAACAGGAAAGAATGGTCAAAAATTATCATTAGGTTTCTGACTACTGAAGGAAGATCAATTTTTTTTTGTTTGTTTTGTTTTCTAATTAAATGAAGCCAGATGTACAGTAAATGCAAGTTGCATGAGAAATGCAGCCAGCTGTTGCATCAAATATCAGGTGCAGGCCTCTCCGTGCTCGTATGCAAACTCACCGTCTCTCACCTGTTGTGGTCAGGAGGGTGAATTAGTAACCTTGGCAGCTCCTAAGATTTGCTTCAGTTATTTTACCTGCATGTGAGATTGGTTAGCGTGGAGAGAATGAGAGAAACTTGGAGGCCCTGAAATGAAACATCTCATTTAAGAGCTTCATTATATTTAAGAAGAGAAGAAGTAGAAGGCTAAGTTATTATTCTGTGAGGTCCATGAACTGATCTTTTACTCTTTGGAGAAAGGTAAAAAAACCCAAGCTCAGAAACCTCTTTATAATGCATCTTCTCAATTGTGTAATCCTCTACCTGGGAAGAAAAAAAATCCTTTCTGAGCGATGTAGCAATCATTTTACACACTCAAGCATGAAATTTCATCACCATTATCTTAGCTTGGATGACTGTACAGATGTTGTTTGGCCATAAAATGTATTCAGCCCTTTTTTAAGTCTAACTACAGTATCTGACTTGATGACCTCCTGCAGCAGTTGGTTCCACGGGTTTGGACTATGCTTTACTGAGGAAAATTTATTTGTATTGATTATAGAATTAACCAAGCTAGGAGAGGAAGAGCTGAATAAAAACTCACTGTCAAAATGCCCCAGAATGTTCTGATTGGTCTATTTTGCCTGATCTCTTTAGGTTCTTGTGTCATTAGTCCTGCCCAGCACTTCCAGAGAAGGTAAAAGGGTGCCCTTCTTTCAGAATAGCTGATGCTAATGTCCTCCAGCAAAAAGTCACTTTTTAAAAAAATCGGACCCTGAATTTGAATTACTTGAGATGAACTGTTTTTCTTTCCCATGTGGAGCTTGCTTAATGTAGACATTAATCTGACCTGATACTAGCAGTCATTTTCAGTGATTTCCAGTAAAGCTGGTGCCACCGCACTGCTGTGAGTGCCATGCACACAACTCCAGCTTCCTTGCAGAACCTCAGCAGTGTCCCCAGGCATCCCTCTGCTGCAGGATCACTGTGCCATGTTTGTGGCAGGATTTGTGCCCGAGAGGCTGATATATAAGAAGATCTCCTTGGGAGCTGCCTTCTTGGAGGCCACCTCTGGAAGCCCCTCTGCTTCAAGGATTAGAAGCAGAAATGAGGTTCTTCCTTTCCTTTTCTAAATGTGTCGTTTTAGGCCTTCTCTTTGCAAAGTGAGGCTTGAGGCAGTGAGGACAACTTTCAAGGAGAAGGATTGTCTCTGATTTCTGTGACTCAAGGATATCTTTGGGGTCCCAAGGATACAAATGTCTTAAGGCTTTTCAAAGGGCTGTTTACAGTTTGTGCGCTGGCCAGTACTGTGGCTCACTGCACATCCACAGCTAGACTTTCCTTCCACGTCAGCTGGCGTAGCTGACCATGCATCATGCTCACAAGGCACCAGAAGCTATGTGGTGTGAGATGGAGTGGGGCAAGGGAACTAGCATAGGACTGATACCACTCCCTCTGCAGCCTAGATCACCTGCCTGCCTTACTTCCCCCAGCTATCAATCAAGGGTATTAACGATTGTCTACATTAGAAGCCTAGGTATATTGATTAATTAATTGCTGTCTCTACAAAGGTATGTCTACACACAGGTATGCAAAATCACATGCTTACCACCTCATCTGAGCCAGGGTTCTGGTGACCTACCTGACCTCATGGGTCACAATTTGCTATTCTTCTTAATTCCCATAGTTCTAAAATGCTATTTGTGGTCAGGATCTGGTGTGTATTTCCTTTGAGATCAGGACAACAACAACTATACATTATAACTCTTTAAGTAATGGAATGAGGCTTAATAAATATGATGACTCAATGACTATTTTTTACTTTGGAAAACATATTCTCAATGTTTTTTCTCAAATGGGTTTGTTTCTTAATATTTTAAAAATCTAAACACTTGATAATGTCATGTCCAGGAAGATATTTGAGTAAGTGTTCTTAAATCATGTATCTTTGGCATTCATATGATCAGACTGAATGGTAATGTTCAACAGATAAAAGCAACAGAGTTATATGCAATACTTAACCATCTGGAATGAAAAATAAAGAAGTAAGAGAATGTTGTAAATACCTGAGTTCTTTCTTTATGACCTGGCAGAATAATGTTGGAAGGAGGCAATGAACACAGTTGTTTCTGTCATACCTCTGTCAAACCTCATTCCTGCGTCTCAAGGCATTTAAGTACAATGACTAGCACTGACTCTCACATGGTTCTCCAAAACCTGCCCCTACGTATGCTTTTGATTTTCTGCCAAAACTCCTACTACTTTTTAAAAATAATGATATGATGTGCCTTAGCTACACAACAGTCTCTCAAATAGTGTGCCCTGATTTGGTTTGAATAACTTCAGTGGAATATTCTCCCCTCAAGTTCCTAGCCCACCAGCTATTTTTTTTCATGTACACTTTCTTCACAAATTAATTCCTCCAGTGTACTGTCTTCTTGGTTTTGTTTTTCAGTGTTTTCACATATTTTCTCTAAATTCCGGATGGTGTGTGTCTCTGTTATGACTCAATACAGGTTCCAGTAGGTGGTATGCTACCTGACACATGACATATATTGGGCCCAAAGTTTGCTCAATTTTTTATTCTCTCCAGGAATTTATATTAATTCCATCAGAGCAACTTTAGCTATTTCAAAAGAGACTTCCACTCAGGCCAACAACCCCAAATTACCATCTATTTTGAAAGTGGAATCTGAACAGGCTTCTCTGAAGCATTCAGAGCTGTATCCCACAGGTAAAGGTTCACATGACCCTAGCAATGGGACTTTGTCCCCTCAGACCACATTTCACAGCCTAACTGACCTCTCTGCCAGGGTGGTCTTTTGAAGACCCAGATGATTATTTTTCTTCTTCTTGCAGCTCTAGTTATAACCTCATATCCCATTTAATTTGTTCCTCCCCATTCTCCACACAAGATTAGGAACACTTGTAGTCTTAACATATATCCTCTCTTAATTATCTCATAGCTGAGCCATACATATATAGCTCTTTTTATCCTCCCTCATATGTAAATTCCACTGGTCCCTTGACCATTTTTGTTTCTCTTCTCTGAACTCTCTCTAATTTGTCAATATGTTTTTGGTAATTAAGGTTCCCGTAACTAAATGCAATGTTCCATATGCCTTCATGCCAGATCCCTACAGATTTTCAGAAGAGGTCACTGCTCACAGCTGGGGCCAGAGTTCCAAAAGCACTTTGAATGTTGAGTGCTTTTGAAAATATGGCTATAAAATATCATTATGGGAGCTTTTGGTTAAGGAGCATTTTGAAAATCTTAGCTCTCATGTAGGTGTCTAAATGGAGCTGGGACTCTGTTAAAATGTGGTGCCACTAAAAATCTTGAGCACATGAATACCTGTCTCCAATCCCTTTCAGAAATCTGCCCTATAGAGGGGAACTTTTTTTTCCCTTCTCCATATCTTCTATTTCTATTTCATGTTATTAAGATCAGTGGTATCTGTTATGCTATATTCCTGTGTATGGTTTTAAGTAAACAAAGTTTAGCTTTAAACTCTACCTAAACAAGTAATCTGTAAAGTTGTATTAGAAGTAGTTAATAGTCATGGAAGAATGGTGCCCAAAGATGCTTACTGATAAGGTAGATGTATCTACCAATTTGCCATGGTTTTTACACATCACAAAGAGTGGAGACATTGAGCAAAACTGAGTAAATAAATCAGGCAGAATGGTTGGTTCAATGTTTTTTTTTTCCTATGAATGGTCACTATTTTTACAAATCTGTTTATTTAGATATTTGCTTAGTGGAAAAAGGCAAAACTGTCTTTCTTTTGTTGAATATACACAGCTTAATCAATACTATCTTGGCATTAAGTTGTGGAGCTTCATACGGATGAGTTCAGTTCTTATCTAGATTCTTTGGGATCAGTTGGGATTTTGTCTTTTCTGTTTGGTGGCAGAGGGGAAGACTGTTCCAACCTCTTTTTCTAACTCTCCAGATCACCCATATTATTAACAGAATAATTTGGATTGCAAGTTTTTTAGACATAATGCATCTAGGAGCCGAAAATGATTGATGTATGGTGTGGAACACAATGCTTCAACAATACTGTTCATAGAAAAATTCTTGTTTGCCTTCACAGTTACTTCTACTGAGCTTCATGCTGGACAGTACTGAGAGGCGGGGAGGGAGGAAAATTTTTTATTTTAGTTTGGGGAGGGGGCTTAAAATTGCAAGAACTACCATTGAAAAATAAATTACAGAAGGTTAAATAATCTCGATCCTTTTTTGTGCTGCAGTAAACATATTCACTAGACAGTTAAAAAAATTGTTTATGATGTGCCTAATAGAGCTATTCTAGTTTATCAGTTAAATATGTATTCATAATTTTTTAAAAGGAATATTATTTACCCAGAAGACCAGAACAGTTTCTAAAAGAGCTTTTCCAGTCCGTCATGTAAATATGTATTTAGGACAAGTGCTGTGTGTACAGTATTAAAAAAAAATCCTCTGAAAATCTCTTTGAAAAGTTATTACACATGTCCACTGCTGCAGCAAAGTTTTAAATATTCATATCTCAGCTGTTTCCTTTTTCAGATTTCTCAATTTGGTTTGAATATATTGCAGATGAAGTGCTTTGCAAGAGCTTCATTTGTTGAATGTTAACAGGCTTGTGTCCCAAAGGACTGCTCATGTGTGTCAAGCTACATATGTGCTTAAATCTTTACCAGATCAGGGACTTCATTTTGTTAGGCTAATTTAAATATTATATTCATGTGTAAAGAACTGTCTTCCTTACATACTCACAAACCAGTAGAGATGGTTTATCTACCTCTTGTCTGTCTCTCCCTCCCATTTTCCCTTTGGTGAATTATCTGCATGCAACGATGTGTCTCCATTATTTGGACGCTTTTATGTACATAGGAAAGTCCTCACTGCCCTACAAATCATCAGATAAAGCCCTTCAGATGTTGTGTCAGAGGTCCATAGCACAGGATGCTGGGAGATGGCAGAAGTGGGTGTAATGAGAGGTGTGTATCTCTGCTATGTTGAGATTTTGAGCTTGTATTGCCCTTTCTCTGTGATACCAATCATGTGCTAAACAGGCAAAACCAGGTAGACTGGATATTAGGAAATTCTTCTTCACTGAAAGGGTTATCAAGCATTGGAACAGGCTGCCCAGGGAAGTGGTTGAGTCGCCATCCCTGGAGGTATTTAAAAGACGTTTGGATGAGGTGCTTAGGGACATGGTGTAGTGGTGGTCTTGGTAGTGTTAGGTTTACAGTTGGACTCAATGATCTTAAAGGTCTTTTCCAACCTATACGATTCTGTGATTCTGTGAAGTCCTCTTTATGGCTGGCCTAGGCACCAGAGAACTCTCTGTGGAGACCTACCATGTCTGGGTAGAGGTGAGAGTTGGTCAGGAAGCCCAATCTCATTTGCATAATATGTTGGGGATTTGGAAAATGTTTTTCCTTTCCTTTTTCACAATAAAAAAAAAGTGAAATTCTTTTAAGAAACACAGAACTACAATATTGCCTTTTGGAAATAATAAAGAAAAAAATTAAAAAAGGGATGAAACCCCAGCTCCATGTTCCTCAGTATATACTTTGCATGAGTTTCCTAGAAATTCAGTTACTAATTAATAAAGTTGTAGGGGATAAAAATGGGCTTATTTCTGTATTGCTTTGCATTTGTATTTTTGTTTGCTCTGTGAGTACAAGATGAGTGTACAGCAGTACCAAACCTGAGTCGGGGTATGTTGTATTAATTTGGCAGTGTTACAAATGGTTATGAACATGACAGATTAACTAGAGAATCAGTACTATAAAAGAGAATTATTTTCTCCGGTAACCCCTCTAACATAGACTTGAATACATCTTAGATACAACTCCTTTCTTAAGTGTCTGACTATAAGCCAGTGCAGAATGGTATTTATTTTAATTCCATTAATTTGAATTTTAGACTTTATTTCAATTTTGCATTGACTTGCATTTTCCTGTAAGTATTGCAGAGATTTAAGAATCAAAAGTTAAGTTTTCTTTTTATCCTCATGATAAACTGCTTGGGTTTCTTTTTTCCTTCAGTGACTTGGTAAAAATTTGATACTTCAGGTCATTGAAACAAAGTTCCCCTTGACTTCACCAGAATTTTTGGCTCTTTCAATGATTTAACCAAAGGTTTTAACCAAAACAGCAAGCACAAAAGCATCAAAATTTGGAAAATTTAAATTTATAACATCATGGCAGATACAAGGAGAAAGTATGGAGTGTCTAAGCACACATTTTGCATGTTTTCATTCTTTCACAATGCTCTAAAATACTGTTAAATTCTCAGTAGAGGGTGGGTTTTTTTATATGAAAACTGACAGCTGTCTTGAATTTCAGAAATGCAAATATAGATCCAAATTTTGAAACAGTCTGAAGTTCTTCCAATAAAATAAAAGCAGTAAAAAATTGCATGTGCTTATTGCAAAACAATCAGTCTGAACCTTTTTCAAAAATGAATATATTTACATACAAAATTCCCATCTTTTCCAAAATTCTTGTTGTGGAATCTGTCATGACATCTTTCATCAACGTTTTTATTGAAATATCTGTCAAGGTTTTTTACTGAAAACAAAGCTTTAATTACATGAAAATGAAGATAAATCAATAATTTTATCTAAAATACAAGTTAAAAACCCCTGAAAATCACCTTTAACATTATTCAAACAAAAGATCAACATCTTCTTTAGAACTGCTTTTCCATTTTTGAGAAGGTTGATTTCAGAACGGATTTTTCTTTGTTTTCTGTCTATTTTTCTATCTGGCTTCTCTCTATATTTGACTGACCAGAGTTGCAACAAAAGAGGAGCAGAAAATCCTCCACTATGTGTCAGAGCTTGTCTAATTATTTTATTGTTGCTGCTGGTATGACTGGTTTATGTAAGAGATTCTGTTTTCTGAATTTGGTTTGAAGACTGGGAAATTGTTTAGGGTATTAATGTTTTATTCCACTGAACTTTCCTTCTCTTTGTTAGAAATCCATGGCCAGCAGCACCACCTCAATTTTATTCTGTGACTACTGGTGTACCTTCTTGTTCATTCTGACATACCTCACAGTCTGTTCTGCTTTATGCAGATCAGAGGAAATACTCTCCTCTCGGTGAATATATGCAATATTTTTCAAAGACAAATATGTATATAAGGCAGTGGCTATGTGCTACAAGTTTAAGGCCTTCCAGTTAAGGGGTTTTTTTTAGCTAATATGAGCACTGTGCCCAAATCTTGCTCATATTTAGAAATGTTCCATTCACATACCTGAAGACTTGCTTTTAAGCCACCTTCTCCACATTGCATGGAACTTTGTTTTGATTATTACCTTAATCATTATTTTTTAACCTGGGGATTATTAATAATGCTGTTAGCACCTTAGAGTCTTGATGTTTTTATGGCCCTTTAAATCTTTATCAGTGCTCTTACGTTTGATATTTCAACTCTCTCCCTCTCCTGTGGGTCTTGTCATGAATTGGCTGTGTTCTTCTCCACTTTTCCCAAAGGGAGAATCTGCTTAGTTATTCCCAGGAGGGTGCTGAGTCTGCTTAAACACAAACATATTGCCCTATTTAATCAGTTTCTTGATCTTGTATTTGTTGTTTTCTATTTGTTTTCAACTTTAGTAGTTACTGCAAGTAGCCTGAGGAAACATTAAACTGGTAAAGCTCTTCTGCTTCTAGGTCATTGGTTTTCATCTATATAAAGTTGATCACCATCAGATGGTAAATCTATACAGGAGAAAAGATTATTTCTAACCAGGGGATAGTGTGAATTTCTGTTAAAATATAGAGGTTGACTACAAGACCTAAAGGCGTTACATTCACACTCATTTAATTTAATGATGGAACTTCAGTGTTTTTCACTGGGAGCAGGTTTGCACTTGACTCTTCAAATGGCAAAGATGCATATGCAGATTGTCTTTTAATTTTTCCCATTTTACATACCTGGGAGAACCATGTATTTTTAGTCAATTTCTTGTGTGATGCATGCAACTTATATTAAGTATTCTACTTTAGAATCTGATTCCATTAAAACAGCACCAAGCTTAACATTTTTTAGTTATTCTCTGTAAAACCTTTCCAGTCTATAAATGAAGCATTTTCTTTCATTTAATTGCTAGTCTGACAAACTCAAAAGCTGTTCTTACCATTGCACAACCCCTTCCCTATTAGTAGAAATGTTTTCTGTGCCAAATTAGGCTGCTTCCCATGACACTTATACTTCAGGTTTCCTTATATGGCATAAAACGTTGATGGCATGATTTCTTTCAGCAGTTTTGTGTAGATAGACCTTATTGGAATGGAAACCATTCTGTTGATATTGCTTAACATGGAGTAGAGTCTAGGCTGTTGATCTTCGCTAGCTCTCCCTACAGGGGTAAGAATGAACTATGAGTTTGTGTTTCAATTAATTAAGTCTGTAGAGTTTTTTCTTTTCTTTTTTCCCTGGAAAAACAAAGAAACCCCATAAAGCTCCATGGCTTCTAAGCCATATTTCAGTGTTGCTTTTGTGCTGTTCCAGTCCTTTGTTGTTAATCAGATCAAGCCAGCTTGCCACTGAGAAAGTAACAGTAGTGCCACCAGACTGCAATCTGTCAAGCTCTCCTAAAAAATTCCTTCGATTGCTTTTGTAGGCTTCCTGTCTCTTTACAGAGTCCCTGGGCTACATCCCTGCTGCATTTTGATAAAAGTTCTCCTCACGCGCTGTGTAAATGTCAATGATTGTGTGAGAGCACAGAGGTATCTTCTTGAGGGTTCCAGAAAATGCTGTTGAGTGCGGGGCAACTTGCCATCTTGCTTTGTCAATCAACAAAAGTAAAAGACGTTAATGACAGCTGTGGAAGAGTTCTTGAATGTGTATACTTTGCTCTTTCCCTCCTGGTAGCTGTTGCCTTATTTTCAACGTTGTTTAATCTGTGTGCTGAAGTTCAATATGACTGTCCCTAAGAAGTTCTCTCACATTTTACATTGTGGATGTAAATAGCAGCGCCCTTCTTGCGCTATTTCAGCACTTTGGTTGCAGCACTGTCTCTCCAGAGAGAGGACTGGTAGGGTTACGTAAGAGCTTACATGAGCATCACAACATTTCATAACAATGGTGGCATCAAATGCCTCATTTGCAGAGGTATCACTCTTGTGATAATCTGCTCTCCCACTTCAGTAAAGAACATTTTATTCAATAGCTAATTTGACCTTGGGAAACCTGCAAAGCTCATTTCCTGCAGTTGAAGAAAAGCATCAGTCCTTTCTATCTTGTTACTTAACAATCCCATATAATGTTTAAATTTTACTTCAGATGAAATGTCTATTTCCATTACTTTAGGATATTCACTCACCTATTTCTTATCACTTTTTTCAGCCAGAGGAACTTTGAATTGAATGTATTATTATACATAGATCTAGAAGGAACCTGAACACTGGTCTTTCTATTGGTTTTTAGGTATGTGGAGAGTTGGTCAAATTATTTTTTCACAGAAAGTTTCAGTGAAAATAAAAACATATTCATTGTTAACACTTCTCCGAAAAGGTTTTGTTCATTTGCTTTGTTTTTAAATAATGAAAATAAAAACATTTTGGCTAAGGTCAGAATATTTTGATTTAGAAATGCCACTGCAGTCCCTCACAGTAGAATTCCTTTCCAACACTTCGTATTGAGAGTCCAACTTCCTTTTCAGACAATATTTGCTGTAATGTCTCAGTTCCCTGCTTAGGGAATGCATCTTAATGGCAGTTCCATATTGCTACGTGTTATGGGAAAAGACTGTGACCAGTCTTTGGAGTGACAGAAAACATGACATGGACTATAGTTCCCTTTGAAGCACTATGATAGTAAAGATCAGTAATTGTAGATTATAAGAAAAACAGTATTTTTGTGCAAAGAACAAAAGAAAAAATAATGCTCAAAGATTCCTCTAGCTGAAAACATAATTTCCCATGGGAAAAACAATATAATTGGGAAAAATTCATTAATTTTAAAGTGGAATTATTCATATTTTAAATGACTGCAATGAGAATCTTATGAAAATTTTTTACCCTCCTTTTAGAATGCAACAAAAATTACTTCTTCCACCTGAGGTATTCCTCTTCACAGAAGACAACTATCCTGTGCTTTAACTCTCTATTCCTGCCAGGAACAGCTAGAACTTTGATTTTTCATCATATCCTACTTAGCTCTTTGAAAGTTACTTCTTTCAGGCACAGACTGCAATATAACATTTATGTTCCTAGAACAGAAATTTCTACAAATATGGTAAGTTTCCATAAATATTTAAGAATATCATAAAAGTATAAACAATTAAAACAAATCTTTCTGAAAAAAAGATAAGTAAATTTCCCACCATCCTACCCGCATAAAAATGTATTTTTCTCACTAGTTTATGCTGGTATGATCCTTATTGCACTGTGAAAATATTTTTCATAAAGAGGTGTCATATATTTTTAGCTCTTTTTCATGAACAGAATCACAATTTAATTTTTACGGGTTTTTTCTATACTATTTCATAGATTGAGGAACACTTAATTCATTCTAGTGAGTGTTTATGCATTTTGCACAAAATAATCACTTGAAAAGTGAGAGGAGATTGTTAGGAGTGAAGACTAAAACTGAGGTATCTCCCATGTCCCTAGGGTATGACTCTCACCATGGGCAGAGTCCCCAGAATCTGGCAGTACACCATACTTCCCATGGACTCACCTCTGAGTAGTCTGGGAGCACAAGGTAAGAGAACTACAGTTCCCATGGTGCATGACCATGACATATTTACATTACATCTTGTAATGTGATGTGGATGATGTGGGTTTGAATTTTCTTGAGCTGATGAAGACACCAACTCCAGTGCTCCACACCTCCTGGAAAGTTATCCAGTATATGAGACATTAAACAAAAGGGATGGTGACAACCCTCTCAACACTTCTGACCAGATTTTTTAACCATAGATGATCAAGTCATGTCTCCTACACTCAATATTGTCAGTACAGCTCAGTGATTCTTGGCACATACTGAATGGAAGAGGCTCCACAGGACTTCTGAACAAAATAAAGCAGTGGCTTTATTTGATAGGGGATGCTCACCTGAGCTGAGATATTCAGCACAGCCAAGATGAGACAGCTTTGTTTTGGTCAACAGCAGAATTTCAGTAGTCTAAGTAAAAATTTGTCCAGTTAATAAAGATATTAGTCAAAATACAGCTTCCTACAGTTTCTCACACACCAAATGGGAATATACAGAGGATTTGCGAACTCGAGCGCTTACTTTCTACCTAGGCAGAATGTTTTTCTTGGAGCTAACCTTACCTATCTCAGTTCCCCATCTGTATAACAGCCATAACTGTGCCTTCCTGGTTTATATAGGTGTTTTAAGGATAAATATTTTAATTAGAGATTTTGTCATACTCAGGAAGCAGAGCTTTGGGGCATACAGATTTCTCAGATGCAATCTACCATGTTTTACTGTGTAATAGCACCTGTAGGTTGTTCTAGAGGAAATTTCAGTACGCTGTGTTGACAGATCTTAGGGACTATCATAAGGAGAGCAAAAAAATATTCTTCTGTACAAAGATAATCAATTCACCTTGCTGGTGCATGTGATCCCTTGTATTGGTTTATTTAGGAGCCTTCAGGTGATAAGCATATTTCTTTTGCAGGAATCTCCTCAGGAAACAAAAGTATCCCAGATGCTAACACAACTGGTAATGCATCCATAGAGCTAGCCTCTCACAGCCACATAGGTAAGCTCTTTTTGTTCTTTATTTTATAAAAAACCTTTATTTAATAAAAGAGATGTAATCAAATAATTATACATAATAAATGGAACAACTAATATACTAACAGAAAAGGTGATTGACACTTCCATTGAGGAAAGAGATGTGATACCCTCTGACACCCCATACTGAAGCTGACTGATCTCACTATACAGAAGCAGCATAGCACTGCTCCGTAACGACCGGCGCAGGAGCAAGGCATATGCTACTGTTTGTCCGCACAATTGTTTGCTAAACAACCAAAGCTAAATGCATAGTCTCAGCTACATTTTGACCATTCAAAAGGACTACAAGGATCTAAATTCTTAAACTGCTCACAGAGATCAAGGTCACAAAAACCTCACAGGCCCTCAGGCTATTTAATCCCATCCGCATGCTTTCCCTTCTGCTGTGTGTTTTTGGGGCTACCTCTGAAGTGGGTCAGGGAACTCATTAGGTTATAAATAACTCACAAACAACCCGAAACAGTTGCATGAGCATTTAAGAGGGACAGAGTGTGGTAATGGTGGGAGGCAGGATGGCTCAGAGGCTATTTATGCTGACCTGTTGCTGAAAGAAATGTTATTCGAACTGCAACTTAGGCCATCAGACTCTCTTCTGTTTCCTGCTCTGTACTCTTTCAACCTGCTTGCCATTCATACCTCCTGCAGCTGTGGCTAAGCTTAAAACACTTCAGTTGTCCAACTGGAATCAGTAAAGACTGGATTTTTGTTGGTAGTGGTGTTTGGTTTTGGTTTGGTTTTTTTTTTAATTCAGTTTTCCCTAGTTGGCCTGTGGAATGTATTTCAACAGATGGTCATGGAGTTTTAAATGCTGTGAGTGGATTTTTAATAAGTCTGACTAATTTTATGATCATTGCAGTTCATGTGCACTCAACATTCCCACTGACTTCAACAAGAAGGGTTGAATGTGCAAAAAATGTCATATTGCATTCAGCTGATGTAACTCCGGCAGCACAGATAAATAAGGGAATTCTGGCCTCATGCTCTGGGCCGTAACAGTCAGGTTCGATTGTTTTCCTCCATTCAGTTGACTTAAATGTATTATAGGGCTTTTTTTCCCCCCCTTGATAGCATCAGGTATTGGCCACAGCTGGAGGCAGAAGTTAGAGTAGTTGTCTGATCAGCTGTGACAAACCCCATGTTTCTTAAAGTGGTGTGATTTGTAGGTAGCTCCAGCTTCTTACTTCACTGCATAAAAAAATCCCACCATCACTGTTAAAAACTACTGTTCATTTTTCCTCTTTCCAATCTGACCGTTTTCTCTCCCCCCTTCTTTAAATTCAGTGAATGAGATCACAATGTCTCTTTGAAACCTTACCTGTTATTGTCTCTAAGCCAGAAGGTAATATGTCATGGAGAGATGGCCTACAGCTATGCCTTACAAAGCTGAGGGGGAAAAAGATACTCTGCCCATTGTCAAATTTTCTTCCTGCACTATTGCTACAGCAGAGATACACTGTCCTCCTGCATTTTCTTCCCACTGACAAGTTCACATCTCAGGCCATCTGTCCTGATTTGATAAAGTGTTTGGTCATACTGCAAGTCAGAGAGGATCGTCAGCACAGGTATCCCTGAACCAGCTGCTCAGAAAATTTCTATCAACGAGTTCACAAAACAGTAAATAGTAAGTGTTACCAAGGGAGCGCACCTTCAAATTTCTTTTCTGCACATTTGTTGGGGTTTTCTTGAATTTTGTTTACCACTGACAAGCGTAATCTAGCAACACACTACAAACCCCCTTTTGGCAGCCATAGGAATATATTTCAAACAGGTTTTGTTTGATACCTACAAGAAATCTCTGTTTGGTTTATGTAATAAGACAAATGTATGCAAATCTATCCTCCAGTCCTGTAAATTATATGCCTGGAATCAGTAAGTAATACAATAAAAGCTCACTAAGTTGCATTTTCCTATCCACATATCCCATAAAACTGACATAAAAAACAATGGTTTCTTTACCATTTCTCAGCAAATATTTAATAGCAGATACAATATTTTGTAAGGTCTCACATTACTGCAACTTCCTGACTTTTTACAAAATGTAGTGAGATTGATTCTTTATAAAAAATACTTCACAACTTTTATTATTACTCTGCAGTGCAAATATGAGCGTAAATAAATAATTTTGAACTGTATTATCAGGCAAATGTAACTGTTGAGATGAATACATTGGTTTTGTGTGAGTATTTCTTCATCTGCTCTGCCATTTTTCACAATTCAGTAATTAACTGATAACTACTGAATTATTATTCAGTCTCTTAGAACAACATTTTCAAATGGGGATATATGCCCAGGACTACAGCCCTCTTTTAGGGCTAAATTCACAACAAATGAACAGCTTTGCTGGTTGTTTCCAGCACCCCCAGTCTCAACTGCCTGCTACAAGAGAATGTACTACTGCAATTGGACCGCAGGCTGCTTAAGATGAGGACAGCTGGGCCCTAAAACTTGGGTCCAGAACAGTACATATCAGTGCAAAGAAAGCTGGGTTATCCAAACTAGCCTCTACAAACTGCAGCGGGGACAGAAGTGTCTTAAACTCTGGTCATTTTCCATGTCTTGACCAACCTTGAGTCTTCTTGAGTTTGATACCGGTGTCTACTCCACTTCATAACACATGTGGAAGGAAAAGCCATTTCTGCCCCTTAGTTTGTATCACATTGATAAATGCCCAGAGGACTTAACCTAGTCAGTGGAAGATCTGGATTTGTATTCCTGCTTTGTGAAAAAGGGTTTGAACCTGCGACTCTCTATGGATCTGCCAGCCAAAAGTGTGTTCCTGGGTGGATCTCTCACTGGTCCATCCATCCCACTGTGTGTGTCGTGAATAAGAACTAAATGTAACAGAAACAGGGTGGAAAAAAAAGCAAGGATTAGCATGGCGCTCTTCTCTATTGGCAATGGGAGCTATTGGGAAGTAGAGAAACCCAAGGGATACTCACTGCTCCAGTAAATACTTACCACAGTATATCTACAAATCTACACACACGTATAGATGCACATAGACTTGTACAAGTCTGCTAACCGTTGGCTGCAAAGTCTTGCTCACACATCATTTTCCTCTATGGCCTAATGTATGTTTATTATTCCATACAGAGCTTCAACAAGAAGGACTGAGCAAGATCATCATTCCCGAATACCTGTTAGCATAATGGTTGGAGTTTTCCCCTGGAAAATGCAGGTTTGTTTATGCTCAGAGAGAGAAAAGAATTGAACCCACATTTCCCATATGAATGCTCTAATCAGCGAACCCATTTAACAGAAGAATGGAGCCAATCTAGCAGGCGTGTTCAGAGAATGAGTACTGGGACAGGTCCTGCCAGCCAGAGACATAGAAGAGTGAACTAGGTGTCTGCCTTCTGCTGCTACTGAATCTGACCCTTATTCCATGCTTTGATCAGGGATCATTCCTTCCTTCACTGAATAAGGGTAACAGGCTGTTTTGCAATTGCAACATGTAAGAATTGACCCTACTTACAAGATATTTCTTTGCTGCAGAGACTGCAAGGGTAGACTTAGCATCTGCTGCACACTGCTGCTTTTTCCCATTACTCCCTTCAGCATATTTATTTCAAAATAGCTGTAAGACCTAGCATTACAGCTACAGCCAGGAAACTAGAGCTTGTCAACACTCTCTGGTGGAATATCTTTCATTGTTCAAGTGCTAATTTGCCAAAAACAAACTTTCCTCCAGTCACTTTGATCTGAGAAATAAAACTAAAAAGGGCTTTTACTTTTCATAGGGTTTTTTGTTTGTTTGTTGTTTTTAACAAAAGGTAAGGGTAATACAAAATAAAAGTAATTTAAATTGGAGAAAAATATTTTTGTTTTCTCACAACAAGGTAGGGTTTTGTATGACTGCCTTGTTCACCAGGTATGTGTCTATAGTGTCTTTTTCAGAGGCATCCCAAAGTCATTTGGGATTAGATACTCCATTTCTTAAACTTGTCAAGCTTCATCATAAAATTAGTTAGTTGTTCTCCACTAGTTTTACTGGAAGCTGTTTCAACAACTCCCATCAGTGGTTAGAGAGATTCTTGTAATTTTTCAGCTGAATTTCTTCCAGGGGCAGTTAGTGACCTTTTTTTTCCTCTCACCAGGATACTCTGAAACTTAAGAACTTTATCTCATCTAGCTCTTTGGTCTTCATCCTTTCACTATATCTCTAAAAATATTCAAATCATTTAACCATTGTGTTAGACAAGTCAAGTTCAAGATTTTGGGGAACTTGTGTTCTCACATGTCAAGCTAACTGAAAAGTGTTCAACTACATTGACGTAGTGCTCAGCTTAATATTGCCAGCCTCATGGAAGGACATGTTAGCTTGCTTCCAGCACTGTATTAAGTTGTGGCTGCTGGGCTACAGAGCAGCTTGGAGCACAGACACACAGCTTCTTAGAGCATTTTTAATTTTCTCTTATGAAGCAGAGTCTCCCTTCTCCTGACCAACCTACTAGTACTTTGCTATATCAGTTCCAATTTGTGTTCATATTTCTTGTACGAGAACAACCTGAATTATGTACAGCATTTCAGGTCTCACCAGGGGTTGTACACTTGTATGGTATCATTAATCACTTCTCCAGCTCAAATGCCTATTATATCCTAGGTCTGTATTTCCCTGTCTTGTTGCTGCATCGCATTTGTGGTTCGCAGTCACTCTAGCTTCTCTTTGTCATGTTCAGTGCAGAGCATACAGAGCAATTGCTTGTTTTGGCTTTGAAAAACTTTGTACTTCTACTTGCTTACTCATTTTTTTTCTAGATGTGTTTCTAATCTTGTTCCACACTGCTCATGTCTCCCAAATTTGTCATCAAACTTCTCTAGTGTTTTGTTCTTTTTTATGCCGAGTTCACCAGTGAAAGCATGAAATTAAACCAACTTAAAGCATTCCTTCTCAGAACAACCCACATCAGTCTTACCGTTAGCCACTACCTTGTCTACGGTACCATACTGGTAGGAATGGCTTCCCAGTTCTACCTAAGAGGTACATTGCTCTTGTGTTCAAATCTATGGGAAGGTAGTTGCTCAGATCACTCAGCACATTACTTGTATTCCATACAGGTAGTAATTTTATTGGTTTTGGTATAAAAATGATGTTTTACATTAAAGTTCAGTCCATGTACGAGCTCTCTACAGAATCTGCTAGTGATCCTCTAGTTCTTTGTATCTGAGCACATCAACATCTTTAACTTTGCATCAGTGAGATATATTAAAATTATTTTTCCTGCCTGTACAAACCCTCAGCCTCCTGCTTTGCCCTTACCTGCTCAATATTTTTACCTTTACTGAGAGCTGATGTCAGCTTCTCACTTATTTGATGGACTACATTTTAATTTTTTTCTCTGAAAAATAAAATTTATTTATTCTATTTTAGAATATCTGATTTTCCATAGAAAAAAAAATAAAAATCATTCAGTTCTAAAAATCTAAAAAATATGCGGGGGAGGGGGGGGGAGAAGGGGCTGCTTGAAAAATAATTATTCCTCTTTGCAAAAGTTTAGCAAAACTGAGGTTAGCACAGAATTTTGAGTACCATTCTGTGGTCCAAAATACTATAAAATCTTACAAAACAAACTAGAGAGGCAAGCTGGTACCTAAATGTGCAATGTTTGTATAGTTTTTGTAAAGCAAAACAGTGAAGCATTCTATGGATATCTATTCTCTCCACTAACAATTAGCAGATTTCTTAATGAGCTGATCAGCTGACAACACCTATAGAAGACAGATGGTAACAATATTTGGTTACTTCCAAAAACCTATCAAAGCCCAAAATTTACAATGTAAAGGCTTGAAGTCGAATAGCAGTCCCTGGAAACTTCTAGTACCCCATTATATACCAGAAATGCTTTTGGCAATTCTAAGAAGTGATATGGGAAATATTCAAATAATTCCACAGGGCTTCAGCTACATATCTTACATTGACTTCAGTGGGAATCACGCAGTGAAATCCCCACTTACTGCTTTGAAAATGTACCCCTTAGTGTTTCATGTCATGCTGAGAGACAGAGCAGTGATCCAAGGTCCAGATCCACAGCAGGTAGCAGTACACACAATGTGCCGGGATCCTGTAAGGCACCACTGTGTTAAAATATGCAGGCTTTAACTTAAAATGACAGAAATCAAGGGCATTCCAAATTAAGGTTCCTAAAAGCCTCCTCCCCTTTGTCCTATTTAGTGATGGTCATACCTTTAGAGCTCTAATATGTAAAGTTTTTTTTGTCTTCTTCCTTTTCTCTTTTCTATCCTGCCCTCTATATGACCTCTCTCCTAATTGGAATATATCTTGTTTTTCGATAATAGAATTTCCCCAGGAGATAGTCAATTTTTAGAGCTGAAAATTAATTTACGGACCCTGCTTGATTGCATGCGTCAGATATGTTTGTCTTTTACTACATAGTGACCTTCTCCTCCCCTCTCCCTTTACATCTTCATAGCTAGGAATTCACTTCAGAGTCAGATAACATGCCTTTTCACTCTGTGAGCCAGGTAGTTGTGTCATGCTTTTCACGTGCTGATGTTTGCATACCGATAGTACTCTTGGAGAGTTGTGTCCCAGTCAAAAGATCTGAATTTCTATTATCTTTGCACAGCAGCTTGCAGGACTGCAGCCATTCTGATTTTGTAGCAGTTTCCGCTTCGTGCATGTAGAAATGCCTAGGGCTGAGAATGGGGTCCACACCACTCAGAGATACTTTTGCCGTGCAATTTGGTACTTCAGCATGAGTCTCTTCATAGCTCCACAGGACCTCTCTCCTGGGCTGTTTGAATGAGATTTAAAGGATAGATCCACACAGTTTGTTGCCATGTGGATACAGTGGATCTTTCCTTCCAGTCCCTCAAACACGTATGAAAAAAGGCCTCTTCATATATGAAGTCTTAAGAATAGTAACCTGAATGTATTGAGGTTTTTTTTTCATTTTATCAGCTAAGATTTTTGTTTTTCAAGTATCCTAGCATCTTTCTACAAAATATACTCCTATGCAGAACCAATCTTTTATTCTGTTCAACTGATGATGTACTGGAGTGCCCAATTTGAAATGAAAAGTTGAGCAAACACAGATGCTATTCAGAGCCGCGCGTTTACTCACGCTCAGTGTTAAGGACACTCGTTCAATGTTATTTTGATGAGTTTATTTAAGACAGTGAGTGTGGGATTCATCTCACCTAGACTTAGATGGCTGCAGCATAAATTTTTACACCTCAGCCAGCCATCCTCAGTGGCCTTTCTACTCAATAAAGAGGAATAGGCACATTTAGCTCATAACTCATCTGACCTATTTTAGACATTTCCAAACCTTGCATCCTGAAATCACTCCAGTGAATATAAAAGGAGTCTAAGTGGCTAAATCAGGTCTAGATGTCAGCAACTGATACATTTACCACTGGTGAAACAGATCCCACTCAAAGTTACAGGGCAACATCTTTCAGAAAGTGAAATCTGTGTCGTACCCTTTGGTTTTGAAACTTGATCAACCTTGTGATACCTACAAAGAGGCCTTTGCTGGGGCTCAGCTCAGAGCTGACGCTCTTTGGGTTAAAGAAGCTTTTGAGAGCAATCTATAAGATGTCTATTTTAATGACTGTTTTTTCCCAACTTTCAAATGTTAACACAGTCACAAGGTCAGTCAATGAGCATGTTCAGGTTACGTGTTGCTGTAAATTAGATCCTGAAGTCTACATACATGCAGACACACCCATGCATACACGCACACACATTTTGCAAAGAGTGAATAATTTGCAACTGTTAAGGTCAGTCGGCCTTCAAACATAAGGGGCATTTGCTCTTTAAATCAAATCATCCTGGCCTGTTCGGATAGACACAGATTTTCAGTCAGTATACCACATCAAAAGGAAAGTCTTTGGGAGCACTGGGGGCAAGGGGGACAAACTTTACAAATACCATAAAATAAATAAATTAATTAGGTGAATTGGATAGCAGCAATAGTCAAATTGAAATAAGATGGTAACCTCAAAGTGTGGGAGAATGGGATAGTATGTATATATGCATACATCGTTGAGAAAGATCCAACAGATCCAGGTTTTCAGCAGCTATCAGAATTCTAGGCCTTATTTTGAATGTCTGTAGACCAGCACAGCACTGTTCCCTAACCAGAGAGCTCTACCAGTTTATGCCACCAGAGAATCTCATCCCTAGTCTTTATTCTGGAAGGAAGGAAGAATAAATAGAAAAAAGACCCAAATAAAATCTCTCCAAGCAAACTTTCATCTGTTTAGTGCGGGTGTGCCTAATCTTTCAACAGTCCAAGAGCAAAGAAAATAAAATATACAATGTCAAAATGTTGCAAGCTTTTAAAAAGCACTTAAATTAGTATTTCACTGATATTTTTATTGTAATGACCACTACAGGACGACAATACAACATTAGACTTTGCTGACCTTCATTTGTCACAGACTTAACACTGATAAATATTTTAAAACTCATTTGTATAATACTACAGTTTTGTTTAGTTTCTTTATAGGTAACCAACTTTTATTGGGGAAAAACAGCAGTAACAAAATGTCATTACCTTGCACAATACAGTCAACATATCACCTTATAACCAGCCTCATGCCACAAGATCCTTGTCTGCTGCCTCCATCCCCAGACACGAGCTCTTGGTTTCCAGCTTGGCAGGAGCCACAGCCTGCTGCCTTACATAGAAACAACGTATTACTGATCTGCTAAACAAAAGTGTTGCCAGCCCCAGGTGAATTCAGTCCATCACCACAACGAGTGTTAGGTGGCTTAGGAGCCAGATGCGTCCCATTTCATATTATCTCATAGGAAACACAGAATAGTCTTTTCAAGAAGTGAAGCTCTCGTAAATGTAATGGCATACTGGAGAGGGATAAAGCAGGTAAGTTATAACTCAGGTTGTTCTATGCTATCTGCTATTTCATATAAATCGCTATTAATGTTTGCTTCTCATTGTTAGAAATATACAAGTGAAGCTCATGGGTAGGTGTGGAATTAATTCAGTTCATAGTTCCTCCTGTGCAGGCTGCAAGAAACAGAGGAAGCTTCACAGACATATGTATTAAGCTCCCAAGAAAAACCTTAGTCTCCTCCAGTACCTCTAAAATCTCCATTATGGTACTTTATCATCTGACAGTTTCAGCACAGGTGATAAACTGTCTGTTATGCAAAAAAACCACTTGTTATACTTCTTACTCACTTTCCCACCTGCTGTCTTCCCGTATGTCTGGGTTTTTTCTTGTCATAAATCTATTTTTGTAATTCTGGCCCAAAGACTGTCTTCGTTTGTAGAGTACCTGGCATAATAGGGTCTTAATCTCTGATTGCTAGTCCTCAAACACTGCTATATTACAAAGGACTTATAAAACAATTTCAAAATATCTGTCATTTGGAGAAATTACCTTGAGTGAGTTCAGATCTCCAGCTTTAAAAAAAATTGATATTTATTTAGAAATTCTTGTGGATAAAAATAAAATTAAAATTCAGTCCAAAAAGCTGGTTTTATATAACTCAGAGTGTTAGAAAATGTTTGCTTCTGGCTGACAATTTGTATGCAAATGAAAAAAACAGAGCTATAGCTGGTGCTCTCCTGTAACCTTCATAGTGTTGCTCACTGGGTGCCTTTACAGTAAAGTGTGATGCTTTTGTCAGAATTACCAACATTTTTAGAGAAGTAATTCTGAGTAGAATTAAAATGACCTTCTGCACCTTAAAAGGGCAATGAAAGGGGAGGAGAGGGAAAAGAGAGAGTAAATCAGTACATTCCTGTTCATTATGAATAAAGTATAGTTATTTAAATCAGGCCACTCTGCAGTGAGACATGAGCTAATACTTCGTTGCCAGTATCTTGAAAGCCATCCCTCTCAAGGGGAAGAGCATTTTCTCAGCAGCCGTTGACTGAGCCCACTGTGACTGCATCCCCGTGTTACTTACAGAGAAATATGTGGAGAACACGTATGGGGGTAAACGCCTAATTGTGCAAGAAGCTGAGTGCTCTCCATTCTCACTGAAGACCACAAAGGCTCAAGATGTTTTGTAATTCACAGGGTTTTGATCCTTGGGTGTTACCTTGCAGTAGTGACTCTAGAAGCCTCTAGAGGAAAATATATCAATCAACATTTTCCTGGTATATACATCTCCCCCTTCAGAAGAACCAGAAGTGTCAGTGGCTGCTTCTTCCTTATTTCATCCTACTGTTTCTGTTAGTGATTTAGAGAAGACAGACACCGGGACCCAGAATGTCTACAAGATGTTATTAATGCTCATGTTTCAAAACCAGCTGAGTTGATTTTGAATTTGATACTTGGAGTGTGTTGCCTGCCTCAGTTTCTGTCTCTCACAACCAGCCAGACCATTGTACCAATAACAGCAAACAGGCAAACCTTAAAAAGGCATATAGACCTAAATTACTGTTTTTGTGGGATCCCAAAGAAAGATGAGTCCTTGAGGTTTAGGGGAGTTGAGGTCCAAATTAACAAAGGATTATTCTGTGCTGGTATAACAGCTAGTTGAACAGAGCAGGCTTTACACAGAGCAGAGCGTGATCTGTGGGTAATACCGAAATGCATGTAAAACAATCCAATGAAAGCTGTGCAAAACTTTGGTACAGTTTAACAGTAAGGATAATCAAACTCTGCATTACTCTCTGGAATGCAGATGTGGTAAAAAGACTTTGTGTTATGCCCCAGCATGCATTTCAGTGATGATTTTGCTCTGATTTTGAGCGATCCTGCTAGCTGGCTGAGGCATTGGGTTGAGCTCATAGTCTGGTTTTAAAAACTGCCTGAAAGTCAGCTCTCAAAAGTAGTGGATGATGAAGAAGAAGGACTAAGAGAGTTTTATTCTTCAGGCTGAGCTATGTAGGGGCCACTTGCCCATTCATGCTCCAGGGTGACAAAGTTCTGCCCAGTATTTGCTTTTCAGCTTTGTTATAAACGTAGAGTGAATCGAGACATTTTATGGAGAAGGGAAAGCCAGTGTCGCTGCCCTGCTTTTACATTCCTGCTGACACCCAGTGGCTTGCCAGCACAATTGCACACCGCGCTGCATGCTGCCTAACCTCCTTAGTAGCGATGAAATAATAAAAAAGTCACAGCAGCATTTCAGGGAATTTCAGTGAATCTAACTGACATCGACGTCCTCTTCTCTTTTAGTCACTTTTTAGAGGGAAAAATAAAGATAGAGTAAACAAGAAAACATGCTGCGCAACAGCGCCCAGGCAGCGACAGTCCTGCTCCATCAGTTGGGACCTGGATCCGGCTTTGGAAAGCATAAATGGTCTCAGCAAAAAACCCAGAGGACAAGCTCCCTCTGACTCTTGGCTTTTCATGCAAGAAGAAGTGAGGAATCGTTTTGTGACTGCAAAAGGCATTTGAGCATAAACTAATTTTTCACAGTACAATATGCCATCACCTCCAACCCCCCAAAGTTTTCATGTACAGTTTGGGGAAAATAAAAGAAAAAAAACCCTTCACACAGCTTCAATTTTCTGTAAAATAAGGTGATTTCCTATAGAAACAAATTTCATACCCTGCCAAGTATGAGTACCAGGCCCTTGATGTTAGTGGATATTTGATATTTTCTTTGGGTTCCTCTCAGCCTTTGGTGAAAGGAGTCCCAAAATAAAGGAGCCCTGCTAAGGATCTTAAGCCTGGCCTATTATTGCTTTCTTAACAACAGCCCTTTCTGCTTTAGGAGACAGCTGTCTTGTAACTCGTTCTGAGCAAAAGGGGAATAGGATTTGTATAAAATCCCAGGCATTTGTATAAAAACTCATTTATGTGCAGGATCCAGCCTTGTGAATGTTAACGGAGGCTAAAAACAAACTTCATATTTTCTATTCCAGAAATATGGAAAAAAAGCAGCCTGTATAAAGCACGTGGAATTCACTCACGCAAACTTGACCATTCAAAGGTATTAAAAGTAAAAAGAGTGAAATAATGAAGTAAAAGCAAAGCAGTATCAAAAAACAATATCAGAATCCCTGAAAGATAGTTCACAGGCTAAATGAAGCAGCGGTGCAAAGAATGTATAGGCACAAGGAGTGCACCCACACATCATGCATTTTAAGAACTCACCAGCTAATATTTCCCATCTTTTTCCAGAAGCCATACGGTAAACAGATAGCACTAACAAAGTCAAATATTAATAACCAAGAACTGCACATCTCCAAATCCCCTTCCCCCAACCAGCAAAACCCATAGAAATTTACACTGACCAAAGCAAATAGAAAATAAAAGTCAAAGCACTTACATGGTTGACATTTAGGGATAGAACCAAGTACCCTTTCCATCCTTTTAAATTTCCTAAGTTATAACATTAACAGAAAATAAATACACATTGAAATGGAGTAACTGATGATCGTGACATATAGTCACTGAGAAGTTACAGTAATAAGGTCTTAAAACAGAACATCCCAAGAAGAAATTTTAAACTGTGTCTAGACAGCTCAGATCAATTTAGCATTTTGTCACACTCTTAAGTGATCTGGTTAGCTTTGTCCACCCAGAACAGCTTTCTCAGTATAATTACATTCCAGCCATACAGTTCGTTCTTTTGAGGAGCAGCATATTTTCAACTCTCCCAACACTATGATTGATTTCTTGTGCAATGGAAAGAGATACAGTTTGCGGAAGCATGAAAACAAATCTACGAAAATGTTGATGGAGGGGACATGGCTCAACCCTTCACCTAAAACCCGAATGATGTGTTGGGGGGTGGTGGTGTAGAATTAAGGAGGAGGAAAAAAAAAATCTATTGCATATTTTATTGATGTTTCTGAGCCCTGTCCAGTTTTGAAAGTAGATACTCCAGAACAATGCATAGAAAACTTCTCAGCAGCAAGAAACCATTCCTTCTAGCCCATGTAACCGAGCAAATGACACCAAAACCGATCCCTGTACTTTCTTGATTGTTCAAGAGTTAGACCCCACAAGGCCTACTCACAAAAGTGTTGGTGACTACTGACAGCTGTCTTAAATTCTTACACTTTAGTTGTGCAAATGAGACACTGACTACATTACGTATTTTTCACCCTCTACCTTTAGCTCCTTGCTCCTTTTAATTGAAACGTGAACTGAAAACTCTGCAACATATTGCAAACTTATTTTCCACTAAATTGCATATTGAATTTAAATTCTGTAAGACTGAATGAAGATTAGTTCAGAATCCCTAGGCATTATTAATAATCTAACTGAGATTTTTGTTAAAATGGAAGTTGGAGGAGGACTTGGGTGCCTTACAGACTTGTTGGTTCACCAGTTGGTAGGGCAACAACTACTGTTTACTGAAACTAATAACTGATGTTCAGGCAGATGAGAATTCTTTTTCAAAAACAGATGTTCCAAGAGAAGAAAGACTTTTTGTCTTAGTGGAATTATTGTCTTTCCTTCACCTATTTCCTCCCTGTTTGTTAATTTCCATTGTCTCATTCCATGAGATGCTTGTTTGGAAGGAGGAAATCTTGGCTTTTTACGTCAAGTGCAAGGGTAAAAAGCGTAAGTATTTAGACAACAAAAAGTTAGTTATGCTTTTGTGAAAGAGATTTCAATCTTCTTCAGAGGTTGTGAATTTGATGAGAACTTTGTTTCCTCCCTGAAGTTAAGGAGACTTTCCTGCCTTTTTAGATTAACTCTGTAATTGAACATAATCTTTTTTCTTTTCTCCCATGGTAGGATAGATGCTGTTAATCTTCGTCTGTATGGTCTTATGCAAAGAGAGTCATTTTGCCGTTCATTAATTATTAGAAAAGCAGTAACCTAGTAAACATGCACACACAAAAAATGGGTATGAGAAACCCACAGCTGTGGGTCAGTGTGTCACCACTGCTCCTTGCTGCTATACAAATACATGCCAGATCCCACCTCAGTAAGGAAGCAGGGCCAGCCAGCAAAAACGTATTTGTACCATGGCTAAGCAAAGATTTCTTCCCACTGTCCCTTTTCTACCTTCTTGTTCATTATTGTTGCTGGTTTTCCCTCATTTAGCATTGGTTCATAATTGGTTCCTTATTTTGGATGGGATTGGTTCTACCTGGATAAATAAATTTTCAACCAGAAAAACAAGGCTGTAAAATAATGACTGCTCTTTTCCATAGGAATACCAGATGTCATGGATGTGATTGTTTACCCAGGCAGAAACTGCTGTCAAGACCAGGGATCCAGATCAAGGGGAGTGACACTGTGTAAGCTCTACTGAATAGTACACAGAGGGCTCACATGAACTGCGAGTTGTGCTGCATCAACTGCAGGGCAACTGGCCCTCAGCTAAAGGACAACTTAAGCCACTAAGAATAGCAGTTTACAAGGCAACCAGGCCAATAAACATTATGTATGTGTCTGCTTGCAAATAACCACCACAAAGAAGTAGAGTCAAGATCAACATGAATAGTCTTCACAAGTTTGAAGGAACACCCATGCCTAACTACTGGTGCATCATTCAGGTACTTCTAATGCTTTATGATATATCATATTCCTTGTTATATACAGGCCTTAAATATACTTTTTGCATGCTTTGGAATTCCTGAATCCACTAAAGTACCAAACCAGAAAAGAGAAGAGAAATCTTGGGCTCTACTGAAAACTTAGGCTAAACTTGAATAATCTTTTTTTTTTACTGAACTTCTTTCCATGTTGCCCTTTGCACTTGCAACTTTTTCTTCTCTCTATGTATTTATCTGCATTGAGGCAGTGCTTGCAAGTCCAAGTCATTGATGAAGACTTCTCTGTGGCCAGAACTATGCAAACCCCCACAAAAAAATCCCTATGTGGCTTACAACATGAATATAAAACATTAAGTACTTGTATAGATATAGACACATGAGTGTAGAAAACAGTAAGGCTGCATATTTGCAACACCCTTACCTCTTGTTTTTAAAACAAGAAAAAAATAACCTCTGCTATCTCAGGATTTTCAGCATGCACTGAACACGTAGTTATCTTGAAAGACTTTTGTCCCCCTCTCTGAAACTCCTAAGCTTCACATTTTTTAAATGCCATTATAAACTAGATTTGCAGAGTCAGGATCTAAATATGAATTTCTCTAGCATATGGGACTTGTTTGGCCTAAATTAGGAAATTAAGCCAAATATCAGTCAGAATTCACCACAGATATAATTGGGAGGTTACATTGTGCTCGTATTTTTAGTATCAATTATAAAATTCCTTGATTTTGTTGATAAGCTTTTGTAGGAATCAAGTTTCCTCCTGACAGAAGAATGATGGATGCTATCAGTGCTCAACAAATTATGAATAATTATACTCAAACTAGCTGCTCTATTTTCAGTTAACTACACATAGGAGATAATAATAGTTTAGGGAAAATGTGTTTAATGTGGGTCTCATTTTAGGGAAGGGATATGTGAAACTGCATCCAATGTCCGAACAGGTGAATATATAAAGAGACTGAGTAACTGCCTGTGCAAATGAGACAGAGGAACTATCCTGACATTTTGTATATGGGACTAGGTGCTTATTTCTAAAAACAACAACATTAAAAAACCCACACGTCCCTACATTCTTAAAGGGCTAGAGAAATTTGTTGTCTGTGGTAAACTGCTGTTGGATCCATTTGTCTGACTACATTTGGCTAATATATTATAACAGATACTGCTTTGTTTCCCATGACATGATTAAGATCTATAGCTGAACTGATTATATATTATTTCAAAACCAAATAAATGGAAAGAATACCTATTTTTGGGTGACAGTACTCAGGCAGATAAGTAGTAATAAGAGGAATGCATGTGCTCTAGAAATCCATTTATTCAGAAAGATCCCAAAGCACTTATTAGATTATTAAGAGAAATCACTTCCACAACCACTTTAACAGTAGCAATGTAACAATACTACCCAGACGTCTGCAATGAGAAGAGAAGAATGTCTTATCACAGTGATTGTCCCACTGCAGTCTATAGATCATCAGTAACCTTTACACTCATTACTGTTAGTAATTGGTCGTAAATATCTTTGTTAGAGCCTTAGACAACGTATAGAAGATGAAGTATGTCAACAGCCTGATCCAAAACTCTTCAGAGTAAATATCCAGGGACCTTAATAGGCTTTGACTCAGTCTCTTAGCTTCCTTTATTTCAGTGGGACTACTTGATTGCTAGAAGATAACTATATCTTTCAGAGCAATACTGTTTGGATGTGTCATATAAACCATAGCTCAGAAATGTTTCGATTCAAAATAACAGTGGGAAGGAGAAATCATGAGATGTCAACAGCAGACTTGAAGTGAGCTGGAATGTCAAAGCTCTGGCTACAGCAGAGGATGATGCTCTTGAAACAGTGATAACATAGTAAGAAAGGTCAAAGAAGTCAAGAGCAGTGCCTGTACATCCACAGGAAGCAGATGGGGAGGCAGAGTAATCTTTTCTTAAGGTAAGCAAATATAGAGGGTCTGCTGGTCACACGCATTTTCATTTTTGCCAAGGCTGCTTGTTACCTACTCCCAGCCAAAGGCGTTCATATACCTTGATGCTAGGAGTAGAAACCGGAGTGCTTGGAGTGCCCACATAGTTCAAGTACTAAAGACAGGAGCTAGAAGCATATATGTAAATTAAACTTGTCACAATCTGTTTGCAATATGTTGTTGTTTTCTAGAGAAAATGAATGTAAATATATGACTCATTCCAAATATATGTCATTATCTTCCCTCTGAATCCCATTCAACTGCTTTACATTAAACCCTAGTTAGTATTTTTTTTACTGCAACATCAACTCTAACAAATCTGCAACGGTGACAGCATTACCTCAGTTGTACCATCCCAGTGTGAGCACCGATGTATATCAAAGGGCTGCTAAATTATCAGTGTCCCTCTGATACCCCTCTGATTTTAGAAGTTAGCACGCTCTAGAGGCAGTGTAATAGCGTCAGGGCAAGAGATGAGCAGGGGCCCAGCTCCACTTCCTTCACTTGCACACTTGGGAACTTAAAGTGAATTACTGCTGCTGATTGCTGCTCTCCCTCAGGGCACCTGCACCACCCAGAGACTCACCAGGTTTCTGAGCCTCCTTTGCAGGTGGAGAGCAGCTTCCTCACCCTCCACACCTCAGCTGGCAGATCCATCCTCCCTTTACATGGTGCCTGTGTGGGATGCTCCTCCAGGTAGACCTCCTGGCTGGTTTCTCAGTCTCTAGGAATGGTCAGCATCATGCCAAAGTGTTTGGCTGTCAGTGAGACAGTAAGCAGTACTGAAGAAATTAAGAAAGTTAACTCTCCATATAGTATGTGATGGAGTAGAAGGGAGTATTGGTATCCTGTGCAAATGACCACAGGGAGACATTGGAAAAGGAGTCATTCCAAGAAATATGGGGTGATACATGTGGGGGCGATGAATTTGACCAAAAAGTCCCTTGGAAATCAATTGACTACATTAACATTACAGCAATGAATTTTGTTTCTTCCAAGTAACTGTAGCAGCTAAATGAGCAGTGCTTAATTTAATAGTGAATCAGCTTTTCCATGTTCTTCCTTTGCCCCCCTTTCCAAACTTAATAAGAGTTTTGTGGAAAACAGTCAGGCTACCAGAAAGCAAAGGCATGCATAGGTTATGCTGAAATGAACACACATTTGAACCAGCTTTATCCATCCTTGCTTTTAATGGGGCCCTGAACTCAGTAGAGACTGTTAGGTGCTTTTGTAATACAGATTAACAATAATACTAAAGTTCCTCCCGTATCTCATTCCTCCCAAAGAGAGAGACTTAGGCTAAGATACTTTAAAGCTCTCCTTAGGCTGTTGTGAGTTCAGTGTGAAAATACATCCGTTGCCATCTCACGTTAACACTTATGGCTCTAGAAGTGGGGGCCTTTTGCTTTTACTATAGCTTGTCAGATTATGGAACTGAAGGAATCATTGATCCCTGAAGGATAAAAATCAGTGGAAGGCTCCTTAAAAGAAAAATACAGTATATTCAAACAGTGTTAGAGAAAGTCCTCTCTTTGTAGTTTGAGATGTTGAAGGTCAAGGGGAAAAAAAAAAAAAAGAAAGTCCTACATAAAAGTTTAAAACAATTTTACAAAAAGGAAAAAGTTTAGGCAAAGCAGCTATTGCAAGTTAAAGTAAAAATAAAAATAAAACTAAAGGTTTTTCTGGTATCTGTCCTTTGTTTTTATAGTGTAAGCTATTTAAAAGAAAAAAAAAAGAATAAGCCCTCTGCTTTCAAACTGCTGTCTTAAGCTGCTGATAGTAAATAAAGTATTTTATTTATTGTTGAAGAGCAAAAATGTTGAATTTATAAAAGACCAAATGAAAACTTTAGGAAAATCATTGTTGAGAAATTCTGCAGGATTTGCATATCTAATTGAAGAGAATGCCATCGTTTTTAACGGGAGCTAGGTAACCTTATCTCTCCAAAAGGAAGAGCAGCTTTGGAAAGTTTAGCATTAAACTATACATATACTTAGTTGTAACTGGGATAACATTTTGCAGCGGGAGTGAGGAAAACTGGAGTACCTGGATGGTGCTGTTCACCGTGTAGGCTTATGAATTCCTCCCTTCTCGTGCCTTGTGTCACACCCTAATAAATGACATCAGTGAGGTAAAACTTGGCATTTTTAAGTCAGAAGTTTGTAGGAGGCTTTTCTTGGGTGGCAGAGGCTTTCCTTGGTGGGCAGGAGCAGGGAATGGGGTCATGTCTCTAAGGGAGAGGGCTGCTCCCAGCAAAGCCAGCCCTGCTTCCAGGCACGTGAGTCACCAGCAGTCACCTCCTGAAGGCTCTGGCTCTGTCCCCATGGAGGAACAGAAACCTCCTTCTGGTTCCAGCTGTGCTGGATCAGGCTGGCAGGGCCAGCTGGCACAGTTTGTGCCCCGGGGATCGCACTTGGAGGATTCAATGCAGAGAAAAAGAGGGGAAACAACTCGGTGAAAACTGTAAAACTCAGAAAAATAAGTTAGGACTCAGCTGGAGGGGAAAAAGAACGGAGTGAGGTTTCACAAAAAAGTCCATTAGCTTTCCTTCATGTGGCCATGGTTTCAGATACTGAATGTATCTAGAAAACAACTAATTTCCTACTTTATGAAGAAACTTTCACACAACACTTCTTTTTTTTTTTTTTTTTTTTACAATATTGTACTCTAAGGAGGCTGCAGTCTTTCTTTGAACAATAATAATGGGATCTGGGTTTGGTTTGGCAATTTTTTCCTGGACAAACCATTTGGGTCTTATTTTCAATACCTACTATTTTTACCTTACCAAGCTGGGAGTGAGTTGTACTTAAAACAAAGAACTAAAGATTTTTTTTTTTTTTCATTTTTCACATACTAACCTCTGGCTTTTGGCCATGTCCACAATATGCTCACTTTATGCCTGTCAATTTAAATGAGTTTTGTTTTAATTTTTATACCAAATGAGTTCATTTAGTGGTCTTCAAAAAGGCTAGGCAGAGAGTTTCCCAGAAACCTAGCATTTCCAAATAGCTTTTTCAGGTGGAATCACTTACTGCAATTTAAATATTCAAGCACTTTTGTTTTAAAGTTAATATTGTTTATAGGAAGCAAATGCAAATAAGTGGTAAAAACCTTTTGGTATTAGGTCATTAAAAATCCATTCTTGACTTCCTGCCCACAACTACATCTTTTTTCAGACCTGTCACCCATTTCATTTAAGCACTTAGCTTTCCCCTAATGAATGAATTGGCATTTCATATTACCTTATTATCCTATAAAGCAAAATGCATACTCAATAACATTAACAGTAATTTCTCATAAAGACACATTATCGATCCGGGTGCTACCTGTAAGCATTGAAAATTGCAGCCTGCACACAGAGCTTTTCACATCTGGGCCTGAAGAATTAAAGAAAAATTAAATTTGACAGCAGTAAATTCACAGGCACAATCTAGGCACCAATTTATATGCAAAATGAAATGCTTTATGAAAATTTCCTCTATTTTCTCACGGAGATTTGGGAAAAAGATTTCACTAGATGCTTCTTTCTCTAATATCCCTCTACTTAAATATTATACTGCAGTCACTGCAGACTCCCTTTGATGTATAAATAATCAAGTTAAATTATGTGCAGCAAGGAGACTAGTGCTCTGCCATTCTTATTTTACAAAGTAATATCTACCCTAGAGGGTCAAATTTCCCTGACAAATTCTTAATTACTATGTTGCAACAGAAGCAGAATCTATTTGTGCATAAATCCCGGGCATTCCCATGTGGTAAGTAACTAATATTACCAACCATTTCACTTGGCCTGTTCACTGAACTCCATAATTAGATAATACTTTTGATGATGGTACATTTGAAGTCTTAATCCATTTAATTTTTTATGAGATTTTTTTTATTTTAATAGGGATATGTTAGTGACCGCTGCCTATTTAAAAATCATTAAAATTCTGTCCACAGCAGTAATAAAGATTAAAGATTACTAATATGGCATTCATAACCTTGCTGGTTTTCTAGAAATCTGGGGCTTAAGGTAAATGTTAAAGGTCATTTAATATGTTAGTCAGTAATTATAATCCTGGGTAATAGGTTCCTTTTCTAATTATCCTGGTATAAAAGTTCTATTGTTTGGGTCTATTCTTCTGATTTTCTTATTTGGGTTTTTGGGGGGATGAGTAATCCTGGAATTAAGTTTCCGAACATTGATGAAGGTAGGTAATGCGCAATGATTAACTGGCTAAAAGCCATATGTTTGAATGCCGCATAATATCTTGCCTTGAAGTTACTTACAAAAGATGCAGCATCCCTTTCCAGGAGAAATAAAGCAGAAAGGTCACTGCAGAGATTAATACCTTTTTTTATTTTAATATCAAACATTGACAAATAAGATAAAGGCTTTGTGAGCAAGCTCAGAAGAAAGTGAGAGTTAAACACTAGATGGGAGAGAATCTTAAAAGAATAATCTGCTGGTCATTTCAGAGGCAGGGAAAGGAAATTTGCTCCTTGAGGCCCCGATTCAGGAAAACATTCAGACATGTGCTTCACTGAATGCAGCATATTCTGCATGCTTTCCTGGGGTGCAGCTTGGGACTGCATCTAACTACTGCCCTGTGATACAAGTGGGGTTGCTGAGGCTTGCTAAAGAAAATGTTCTTTCCTTTCTGCTCATGCCAAAACTTCTGTGCAATTTTCTTTTAGAAACACATTTATTTTCTATGATGTGGATATTCTGCAATGCCTTCCTTCGCTTACCTGTACATATGTATATTCAGCATGTTTGTAGATGATGCATTAACAAAATTTACATACCAGGGCCTGAATTCTGGAGTAAGCATATAAAATCACATTTAAGTACAAGGCACTTGATTTTAAACACATTCTTAAGCTCCCTTTAAGTTAAGTGTGTACTAAAATGCTGTGTTAGGTCACAGTGCCCTGCTGAATCAGCTTGGACCCTGCAAAAGGTCAAAAGGGCCAAAAGTACCCCTGCAAAACTTGGATTTCTGGCCAGACGTCTTCCTGCTGGCTGTGGATCTCACGCCACACACCACAACACCATCGTGTACTAACTGCAGGAGGAAAAACATAAGGGAAAACCAGAACAGTAGTCAGAAAATGTCTTTGAGAGGTGACCTGCTCTTTATAGTGTTTTTCAATTTTAGCACAATACAAATACATAATAACATTAAAAAAACCCCAGTGTCACTAACTTATTTCAGCGGTAATTATATCTTGCTAGCTGGCTTTGGGCAAGTCACTAAGGTCACATTTGAAAAGCATCTGCAGGTCAGGATTTTTCCATGGGCATTGAGCAGCTTCTTGAACTACAGATTTGTGCTGGAGTTGATGTTCTGTACTTCTGAAAATCAGGCCTCCAATGTCTTAGCATGTGAGTGGAAAAAATGTTGAGAAACGTATGAAAAATTTGGTCTTAGCATCTTCATTTTAAAAGGATGACAGTGATACAGCCTGTTGAGGTGGTATGAAGTTTAAACAGTCAATTTTTATAAGGCGTTTCCCTTTTCAATAGAAAGGCAACTGCTAGTACACCAGTTGATAAACCACTGAAAATCATAACCCAAATCTTTTTCAGCAGCCCTTTTTATTCTTGAAGATTTACAAATTCACAGCCTCTTATACTTAGAGTTATTTCAAAGGAGCTAAAAAGCAGACTGATGAATATAATTTAACTGTGATTGGTGAAATTTCAAGAATGCTAAATCAGAATTGTATATAAACCCTTGATTAAGAAATTAATCTCTTATAAGCATTTCCTTCATACTGAAACCCAAGTAGCAAAATCTGAGGCTTTCTTGTACAGAAGCAATAGCTGACTTGAGAAAAAGTTTAACTTCCTGATTTTATCAGTAAATCCATGTGAGCAGCCTTATTTCAGAGGTTTTCTTTAAATACTAGAGTGAAGGGAGTATGTTAAAGTTCCAATTCTTTTATATTTTTCTGCCTCTGTGTTTTTGGCTTTTACCTAGCTGCAGCTTCCCAATGAGTCTTTCATACCATACATTTCATACTACACAAAATTCATTTAAAGGAAAATAAACACAGTAAGAGCTTCATATTTACACACTCACACTCAATTTACCCATTCACTCACAGAATCTTATGCCAGATAAAATTAATGAGCAATTCTCATGGCTACTTCTGGGCAATTCTCATGGGAACTAAAATGCCGATCCCAAATTAACAAACTTGGTTGAAATTAGTAATAGTCTAGTTATTATGAATATTCACAGGAACTTCTGGCTCAGTTTCTGCCCAAAGAAACTGTGATCAAATGTTAGCTCTTTAAACTGAATATCTGTCAAAGAAAAGAGCACTGAAAAAAGAAGACATGTACATTGTGCATCACCAAAGGAGCTTCCAGTCATTTGAACGACACAGAGTCAGATTATGCTTATCCTCTGGACCTGCATGGCACACCACCAGCAGCAGGCAGTCTCCAAGCCATCTTGGCACCAGCCAGGGCTCTCCAGCCCTTCTCAAAAGTTGGAGCAGCTTCAAGACTTCATCTAATCTATATTTAGCTAAGATATTTTGCCTTACCTTGAGTCAGGATGTTCTTGCCGTGCTTCCTTCCTACATCACATCTCCCAGGCTAGTGATCAAATGTAATTGGACCTGCTTTGCCTGTCCCAGATGTATTCTGTGGATAGAGGACCCTTGTGGATAAACCACATCTTGCACGTCCACAGCTGCATAAGGGCTGATGCAAAGTACCCCTGCAAAGTCTAACAAAGAAATATTTTCCTTATGGGATATTTATTTTTACTGTATTGATCTTTAGTATGCTTCTTCAGAGAGTTTTCCTAAAATATTTTCCATTATTCTGCAATATGAATGAAAAGGGTAGCTAGAAGATTTTATATTATTCAGTCATCTGCAACTTAATCCTCATGACTGTGAAGAAGAGCTAGATTTCATGGGACTGGGGAGGAAAGATCCACAGTGAATAATGATCGAGCACAGTGGAAACCTGCAGTACTCTTAGCACCTTCTTCCCATCTCTATCAGTGTGTGCAGTCATGTTGCAGATGAGTATTCACGGTAATTCTGTCAGCCCAAAAGTCAAACTGGTCAAAGTCTGTGGGTGACTATTAGGCATTACTGGTGAGCCACAAGTGGTATAGCTCCATGATACCTTCTTGCATATTACTCCATTTCTGAGTGCTGTTCCAGCCATCAGCAAACCCAAGGAAAAGTAAATTTCATCATAAGCAAGAGCTAACATTAGATTTCACCCAGTCATCTCCTTAGTAAAACTTTGAGATTAAATTTGGGGTCTGGGGTGGTAAATTTTCATAACAGCTTTGTTCACTTGGTAAGAATTAACTTCATAGCATCTAACCAGGGAGGTCCCAGTTGACTGGAAGTTAGCAAATGCGATGCCCACCTACAAGAAGGGCCGGAAGGAGGATCCAGCAAACTACAGGCCTGTCAGCCTGACCTCGGTGCTGGGGAAGCTGATGGAGCAGATCATCCTGAGTGCCATCACACGGGACGTACAGAACAACCATGTGATCAGGCCCAGTCAGCATGGGTTTATGAAAGGCAGGTCCTGCTTGACCAACCTGATCTCCTTCTATGACAAGGTGACCCGCTTTGTGGATGAGAGAAAGGCCGTGCATGTTGTCTACCTGGACTTTAGTAAAGCCTTTGACACTGTTTCCCACAGCATTCTCCTGGAGAAACTGGCTGCTCATGGCTTGGACGGGCATACTCTTTGCTGGGTAAAAAACTGGCTGGATGGCCGGGCCCAAAGAGTTGGGGTGAATGGAGTTAAATCCAGTTGGCGGCCAGTCACAAGCGGTGTTCCCCAGGGCTCTGTGTTGGGGCCAGTTCTGTTTAATATCTTTATCAATGATCTGGATGAAGGGATCGAGTGCACCCTCAGTAAGTTTGCAGAGGACACCGAGCCAGGTGGGAGTGTTGATCTGCCTGAGGGTGGGAAGGCTCTACAGAGGGACCTGGACAGGCTGGATCAATGGGCTGAGGCCAATTGTATGAGGTTCAGCAAGGCCAAGTGCCGGGTCCTGCACTTGGGTCACAACAACCTCATGCAACGCTACAGGCTTGGGGCAGAGTGGCTGGAAAGCTGCCCAGCAGAAAGGGACCTGGGGGTGTTGGTTGACAGCCACCTGAACATGAGCCAGCAGTATGCCCAGGTGGCCAAGAAAGCCAATAGCATCCTGGCTTGTATCAGGAATAGTGTGGCCAGCAGGACTAGGGAAGTGATCGTGCCCCTGTACTTGGCACCGGTGAGGCCGCACCTCGAATACTGTGTTCAGTTTTGGGCCCCTCACTACAAGAGAGACATTGAGGTGCTGGAGCGTGTCCAGAGAAGGGCAGCGAAGCTGGTGAAGGGTCTGGAGCACAAGTCTTATGAGGAGCGGCTGAGGGAGCTGGGGTTGTTTAGCCTGGAGAAAAGGAGGCTGAGGGGAGACCTCATCGCGCTCTACAACTACCTGAAAGGAGGTTGTAGAGAGGTGGGTGTGGGTCTCTTCTCCCAAGTAACAAGAGATAGGGCAAGAGGGAATGACCTCAAGTTGCACCAGGGGAGGTTTAGATTTGATATTAGGAAAAATTTCTTCACCGAAAGATTGCCAAGCATTGGAACAGGCTGCCCAGGGAAGTGGTTGAGTCACCATCCCTGGAGGTATTTAAAAGACAGGTAGATGTGGTGCTTAGGGACATGGCATAGTGGTGGTCTTGGCAGTGCTATTGGACTTGATCTTAAAGGTGTTTTCTAACATAAACGATTCGATGATTCTGTAATTCTAAATATACTATGTTTGTTATTTCTAAGTTTAGGACTGTAAATGAGCAGCTGATGTAAAGAGCTGAGAATCTCAGAAATGATACAATGAAATTCTATAAAATTATTTTATATTTTGTTGTTTATTTTCTCTCAAATTAAACACAGTTTCAAATTCTTGAAGCAGAATGAGAGGGAGAATAACATTCAGAATGTTTTAAGCTATGATTTAACAAAAGTTTTTTAATCTTAAAATTATTTTACATCTACGTATACCTTTTCCACTGTTTATTTCTTTGCAAAATTGTCAAAGTTTTTCCCTATGAGCATATAATATACTACTACATCTATCAATATGCATAGAGAGTCTTGAGGTTGATAAGAGTATATAGGCATAACTTATAGTATAAACTGTCTTATAGATCTGAGGGTTAGTTCAACAGCACAGAGCAACATAATTAGAACTATCAAACTATATTACCTTCTGTCACAGATTTTTACTCGAAAAAATTACAGAATAGAAAGGAACAGATTCCAATGCCCTATAGCCATGCTCAGAAACAGCAGAAGACAGTACCAAAATGCACATCTTCCATGAAAAATTCACAGAGACATAGACAGGTTGGTCTGTCTTCAATCTGAGGTATTTGAAATCTAAATTCAGATTTGACTCTGTTAGTTTTTATAAACAATACCTTAATATGTTTTAAAATGAGCAATTTCCTGTTTATAATGTTGAATGACTCAAATAGGCAAAAAAAATTTAGGAGAAAATCACAACATTTAATTAAAAGTGTTCTTTTGCTCCTGCTTGAATTCCAAAATTAAGAACAAAATTCTCAGATTTATTTTTAGTAAGTTGGTCTTCGGTTTTCTCCTTTCTTTAGTTTTCTTTTACAAATCTCCCCTTCCAATGACTCGTTACGTTCTCAATCATCTTAACAGGCTAAATTCTGAAATTAATTGCTATAGCTGCATTTGGAAGAAGGAAAGCAGAGTGACATCTACCAGATACAAAAACCTCCTGCTGGTGAGTGCTAGACAGGTGTGGAAGAGCAAGGCTTGCTCCAGCAAAAATAACCATTTGAGCTTGCCTGAGAAATGCAAAATTATGCTCCTCTAGTTAGCACTTAGCCTGTCCTCTGCTTCATGAACCAGCCTGGGCTGTAAGAATCTTTTCCTTTGCAGTTTTGAGGCAATAACTGAAGGAATACTGCAGGGTACTCCTGAGCTCTAGCAAAGTATGCTGCCCTAGTGGAGAGCTGGGACTACGGACTTGGCTGGTGACACAAAGCTCTCACTAAAATATATAATTCATTATCTGAAATAATTTTGTGACTCTGGATACATCTGTCCTCTGTATGGGTTTAGAACTACATTCATAATGTGATTTATTCATCACAAACGCAGCTGAATAGAGGTAGCCAGGCTGTACTAGAACCCATAACTTCGAATTAGGTGATTTGGGGATAGGATAGGAAACAATAAACACTCTCAGTAGGAGAACTGCTTATGGCTGCTGAAAGGAATTGGTATACAGAAAATTGTGCCTTAAATACCACTGGTCTATGTGACTTGTAAGTAACAACTCTGGTAAGAGAAGAACATAGTGGCAACTGAGATATAGGTATGAATTGCAGTAAACAGTGCAAGATTGGTTACATGCAGAAGTGCCAGATAAAAATAGGAAGAGACTCAGAGAGGCATAGGATGGAGGCACTGGAGTAGTGATCATGAAGAATACAAAAAAATATATATTTAATAGGCCTTTTATTTGATAACTAAGTAAATTCTCTGCTTGCTGTAACTGGATAGTCCAGGGATAGCAGATAAGTGCTATTTTGCCTAAATTAGAAAATTCTGCGTTTCCTTTGGTTTCCACCTCTAATGTAATGTAATGCAAATATCAGGAATGCAAATAAGAGGTATCACCTTTGTATCACTGTAATTGCCTTGTGTTTCTGTTCTTTGGTGTTGTAAGACCAACAGAACTTGGTCTCTTGCTATAAATTCATGTGGGTTATGCCTACGGAGATTGCTCACCTTCTGAATCAGCAGGACAGTTGAGACCAGATTTTTTTTCCTTGGTCACCAAATTATAAAATACTATGAGAAGGTGGCAGAGGAAAGATTATTCAGTTCAAATGAAAGAAGAAGAGGACAGAAGAGAAAAAACGGTCTGTTTAGAAGTTAGGATTCTCACCTGGGGAGAGTGAAGACACAAACTCCATCCAGCTTTTGCTCATATGGTTACATACACATTTCACAACAGGATGCAATCTCTAATGGCCCTGCCATATGATCTAATGCAGTGCTTTCTCATTTGCTGAAGGAAGTTGTGTTTGAGAGGTCTGGAGGGAACTCTGGTTCTATGCTGCTACTATCGCAGCAATAAAAAACAATGCTCCTTGCATCATCGGCTCTACTGTGGTGGCAGTGTGGCTGTGGACAGAGTCTATATGCCTATGGATAAGCTTGACTGGAGCTCAGGTATTTAGCCACTGGTCAGGACAGATGATAATGACACTACAGGTCTTGTCTTCGCTCTACTAGTTCCACGATTCCTATTTATCCTTCTGAGGATGGAAGTCAGAGGTGAAAGGACTGAAGCCCTTACTTTTAAAGATGCCTTCACTGCCTTGCCTGAGCATCTGGTTTGGTCATTGCCTCAGTTTTCCTGTCTGTAAAATTAAAATGTAGTTATTTGTTGCACTGGTGCGTCAGAAAGATTATTTCAATGGTTATAAACCCCTTCTGGAATTGTATAATGATAAGTATTATTTGTATGCACGGATCTGAAAAGGGGGGTGTTTTGTATAATCTAGAGCTATTCTTCTGTGTTTGTTTTGTTTGTATATCTGGAGCATATCAGTAAACACAGTTTAGAGAACAAACATATGATAGCATATTGTGGTGCAAGAAAAAAACTACAGGTGCCTAGGTATGTGCAGATGTGAAAGAATTAATGAACATTTTAAATAACAGGAGAACCTTTCTGTTCAGAAATAGCAGTTCCCATATATATAATTTCATATATATGCATATATAGATGTACATATTGCCACGTTCTCTTTCAGCTAACCTTTGTGTGAGAGAAACTTCTGCTGATGTCAAACGACCAGGAGGACATTAGCAGCTGATATTGGTGCCTGTCGGGTGCTGTTGGGTATGTCTCCTCACCACCAGGCTGGCTTCCCTCGCTACTGCCACTGACCTTGCAAACAGCTCCGACAAAGGTCGGAATGGATTCATTGATCAGCCAGGCCAAGCATATGACAGTCTGTGCCTTAATTGAATCCCAAAAGGGGGCAGACTGGGTTTTTATTACAGAGGCCAGACGATAGCACTCATTAAAAGCTCCACAGACTGTGTGGTTTACTAATTAGTTTATTATACAGACACCTTGACGATGGGCAAAGTTGTCATTTTGCCCTTTATCGCACAGGGGATGTTGTTAAAAGTTTAATCAGCTAACACTGACCAACTTAGCTTGGCAGGCTGTGGACAGTCATTACCGAGGTCACCCCTGCTGTAGCAATTCTGACAGGGTCACAGCATGAATCTCCAATAAAAAGCACGTTACATAAGGTAAGAGTGCACCTGAAAGGGAACCAGGAAAAGAGATGTGCTCAGTGGGGAGTAGGAAACAGATGGACTGTTAGGACAAGTGAAGCCTGTTATGGTTTCTCTTTGCTTACATTGTTTAACATATGCTTTTTGGAAATATGGGGAGCTCTGAGCTATTGCTGTGATATGTTCATTAGAACGCAAGATAGCCCGAACCAAGTGGTGTGTGAACAGGCATTAAGCATCTCTGGTTTTGAGAAAGCAGGGATGATTTCACTAGTTAAGCAATGCCTAACACCCAGGTAATGGGCTGGTCCAGAGCGACAGGAGAACTTGCACTGGGAAAACCAGAGTGAGACAATGCAGGTTCTTCCCCTAAATATTGCTCTTTTTTCCAACATACTCTGGGTAATTTCCTAATGATGTACCTTAGTATATGTATTCCCTTCAGGTGTGGGCATGTGGCATGTGTTACAGCTTAGAGATACTTTTCATAAGGTTACTTTTACTTAGTTTTATTACAGTGATATCTGGAAGTCCCAGCAGAGTTCAGGGTCCGTTAATACTCAGTCTTACACAAACCAATGCCCTGTATCAGCCCCATATCAGAAGACATAGAGTATAACTAGATATGTCAGATTAAGAGTGGTGTAAAAAACTGAGGCAAAATGACAAAGGTCCTTGATCTTCTTTTCAGAGTCCCATTGACTAAACCATACTGCAACTTGATATTTTTTCTTAGGAAACTAGCTAAAAATAAAAATAGCTTGATCTGTCTGTCAGTCACACCTGTGAGTCAACTTCAGTCAAATCTGAGGCTGGATAGGGGCTTCAGTTCCTTTGAGTCTTCTGGAAGTTGATATTTTCCACAAATGCTGGTAGAAGAGTATAATTTTTAATTATTTTCTTGAGGGAAAGACAGAGAAAACAGCAGTCATCCCTGCTGTTTGGCCACAGCTGGCTGGCAAATCAATCGGTCAGTGTGCCTGGTGTACCAGATCAGCCATGGCATGTGCTGTCTCTTATTGAGGCACAAAGAAACTCAAGTAGGTGACACAAAGTGGATGGAGAATCTGTGATAGACCACATGGAGCATAAGGGTATTTGAGGGCAGGTTGGGGAAACACCATCATTTCCCAGGGAGGAACTGAGGAAGTGGGATGACATGGGCAAATGAGTTTAGAACAGGGTCTTAAGAGAGGGATGGAAAGAAAATGAGTTTGTTGAGGTTGGTATCTGTAGAGGATATGGGACAAAATTCCAGATAAAATGGGATTTTGCTTATTGCTGTGCATGGAACAAATCTTTTTTTGGGGTGTAAAGCAGCGTGACGTGAAAAGAAAATCACATTCCAATCCTTGAAAAGGTTCATGAAAGAAACAAAGTAGAGATGACCCCACAAGGAATCTCCTAGGCCTGAGTTTCTGTTTACAGGGACAGGAGTCATCTAGACATCATGTCATCTAGAACCTGAAAGTGACTGGGCCTGAATGTACACATTGCTGGAACTAGCAGTGAACAAAGATACCTACAATACTGAGTCCCAGCTACAGCCTGTGATGAAAAAAATGCTTGTCAAACTGGAAGCATTTAATAAGTGTGGTGACTTTGTTACCCTGATAGAGTTACCCAGGATATTTATTCTTGGCTCCAAGTCACCTAGGACAGAATAAGCTGGACATGACTGCGTTTTGGCATTGCCACAAAGCACCACCTGTATTCTTTGTCTGAGATCTGAATTAAGGTCTCTCGTTTCAAATGCTGTTCACAACCAGCAGCTGTAATCCCAGAGTATCAGTTCACAAACGGGAAAAAATACTAGATAATACAGGATGTGTTATCTTCTGGGAGCTGGAGCAGTATATGAGATATATTGCATTGGTTTCGCTTCTAATTTTGGCTTTTTTATTTGTACATAGACATCAGCTGAAATTCTGGCTTTGGTGAATCAAATGGGAGATTTGGTTGTTGACTGTAATAGAGAATTTCACGTGGAATATCACTGCATATATTTTAGACGTGCTTCTCCTAGCCATATGCATTTACAATTGCATCACACACCGAATGAAGGTGGAAAGGTAGGAGACCAGTTTTCTTGTTTCACTTTGGCTTTTTTCTGTTCCAAATGTCCAACGCATCCACCTTAATACCCCATCATCATGGAAGACGTGAATGGCAGAGTCCATGTCAGTCATATTCAATCCAGCATAACTAAAAGACTGTTACAGTCTCATTTAAACACAAAATGCAACCTTGAAATGAATAGGCTAGTATCTGTGTCTAGCTAAGGCATAAACTATGGTCCTGATTCTCCTATGCCCAGGGTGAGAATTTTGTCAGACCACTCTGTAGTTTTTTCCAGCCCAGAAACCTTGGTTCCTTTGCCAAGGAAACAAGTCCTAATGTAGCGGAGCTTATATACATGAAAATCTCATGCTGTTCTGAAGCTGAGATACAGAGATGGGCCCAGAAGGCTGGTGTCACCATCATATTCCCAAATAAATGCATATGGGGATACAAGAAGGTAAAGCACAGCCTGGTGTGCTGCAATGTGTACTATTCATTTTCATTTGAACATTAGCATAAGGTGCTGTGGCAGCAAATTTATATCTGTCATCATCTGGAGTAAAGATCAATGAGTGTGTACTTACAATATGTCCCGAGAGCAGCGCGCTGTGGGGTGTGCAATAAAGGCAATGTGATAGGGAGCCAACTCTGTGACAAAACACAACAGATGCACCTCTAGTCACAGCAACGTCATCTGAATGCTTAGGACAAGAATAGAAAAAGAGTATTGGACAGACCCTCAACTCGCATTCATCAACGTAGTTCCCTTAACTTTAATTCTTACTGGTTGAGTTTGGCCCGTGTCTATTTGAAATGTGGATCCATTCACATTACTCACACAGGAATCTGGCCAGAGTATATTGCAACACCAGGGCGAGCAACGGGTCATGTAAAATAGAAGTACCATTGCTAGTTAACGTGTCTTGGTAGTCACCCCAGGAGCCTTCTCACAGTGACAGATTGCTCTGTTACAACCACACAGGCAAACGCTCCATCATTAACTCACTTTAAAAAAAGCTGCCTTAACTGTGAAACTAAAAGACTCCAACTTTTCCTTTTGCTGTAGCTCCCCCAGGCAATGAAGGAATTTGCGATGTGTGTCAATGAGACATTTGAAATCTCACACATTTAAATCGTCCCGACTTCAACAGCATTTTAAATACACTGAAACCAGCAGCATTTCTAAATTCAAACACTTACCAGTTTCCTTCCCACAAGCTTGCTCCTACGAGCCTCAAAGGCAGTAGAAAATGTTATTATGCCAACAAAGTGTCTCTCTGTAACTGAATTAAATATAAATCCATTAAAAAGAGAGATAGATAATACAATAATTAATACTTTGTACTACTCTATTACCTTTCTATTGCAGACTAAAGGTATTAATTCAGCCTTAGCCCACCATTTCTCTTCCCATTTTATAAATAGAAAAATTGAGGCACAAAGGGGAAAAGTGATTTAACTGAAGGCACAAGGCAAATCAGTATCAGGGCAGGCATAAAATCCTGGAAATCTGGTTCTTAGGGCTGCATCCACTGTTCTGGTACCAACCTTACCACAAAGCAAAGATACAACAGAAAAAAGGTGCCACCAACAGTGCTATCTGAAAATGGAAATACAAATGACTACAATGAAAAACAACAGTGAATCCTCAGTCCCCAGATCTCAGCCTCAGAAAGATGTACGGCTCAGTGGAAAGAAATCTCTCTTGCAATAAGCACCGTGGCCATTATTTCAAGCAAGCTACCACATGCATCCAGTGGTTGGCAAATCACAATAACTTCACTGCATCATGTGTGGTATTTCTCAGTGTACATGAAGAAAATCTCATAATCCTATCCTCCAGTCCTTCACCATGCAGGTCGGTGAGGAGTTCCCATTAAGTGCAGCAGTGTGAGACTGCAATTAAGCAGCGATTAAGAGTCACGCAATGCAGCCCACTGGAGGGATGAGCTGTGTTCTGGCTAACACGATCGGCAAACAAACTCTTTTGAAGTGCCTAGACATACCGTGTTAGAAAAAGTACCCAGAGCAAGGAATTACTTTTCTGCCCTCATGCAGACATAAATCCAGGCTTCACTCAGCCCTGTAGATGGATGGACCTGTTTATCCTCCAGAGGGATTTTACATGGCACCAGCAGGCTGCCCACAATGCAAAATCAGGCCTTTAATGATTGCTTGTGAGAACTCAGAACGACAAAGCATTTCATTAATCGTCCATTCCTAATCAGTCTCTTAATAGATCTATAAATGAATAAATACCCTAAGGAAATTGCTGCTTTAAAAAAGGAAGAAATTGGGTACCACTTTGAATATTGGCAGACACAAGAGTTGCCTTTTAACTCTGGAGTCATTCAACTTTTGTTGGAGTGTTACATAAAAGCTTTTAATTTACCGAGTACCTTTTTGTGAGTCGAGGGGATCATTTGTGACTAATGAAGAGCAAAGAACATTTTAATAATAGTGACAACTGGCTTTGATATTAATATTGTCTCCAAAAAAATCTCTTTTGAAGTCTCTGAGATTATGAAAACCCTTTATATTTTATCCAACCGTGTTAATAAAATTGCCTTGCCTACATAATGCTCTCTCCAAAGCGAAAGTAATTTTCCCCCATTTAGTTCCCTGTGCTATCTTTTGGATATTTTTATATAAATTTTTTCTCACTTGTCATTTTTCTGTGCATCAACATTTCTAATTTTTTTATTAGTTTTCAGAAATCATATTTAAATGAAAACCCTAGTGTAATGCTCTGTTTCTTACAAGAACTTGAACATATTTCATATCTTTAAAAATGGAAGCCTTTTTGCATGTCATAGATATTTCTTGGGACCTTTTTAGCAGGGAAGTAGGACTATGTTTATGTTCCTTCAATGTTTCTTAGAATTTCTGAAGTCTATTAAAGGATCAGAAAAAACAGGTTACCCAATAACAATACTGTTAGGTGAAGATCCCTTCACACGTTTACATAGGCTAGGAAATTTAGCTGATATGCAGAAATATCTACATTTAAAATGCTGCTGAAAATGGCATTATCCACTTAAACAAGACACCCTCCCTTGAAATGCTCTGCTACTCCAACTGGATTTGCTCTGGGGATAGGAAAAAAACCCCAAATTAATATGAAATCCTTCTAAGGAGATAGCACACCGTCCCTGTGTGCTAAGGGACATGGTATTTCCACACTCAGTCATAGGCTTTGTGATTCCTGTCCACTTCTCATTTATTGTTTCCAGTAGGTGAATTGCAATCCCAGTGTCACAGTTATGGTTTCTTTAAATGCAAGGAATTACATAGTACGATCTTCCTGAATTTTGCTTCCCTAAATTCTTCCTGCATTTCCAACAGGAGCTTATTTTCTCATCCTTTTCATGACAAACTGTTGTGCAGTGCCCCATGTCTTTCAGTACATGCCATATTTTCCCCAGAGAGAACTGCATTTAAGTGGTTGTACGCGACATGGGCAGGTGCTTTTCCCTGTAGGAGTGCTGAATGGAAGCCTTCTTCAGGAAGGTATCAGTTTTGTAGAAATTATGACAGAAGAGAAGGAAAACATTAAGCTAATTCTGTTCTAGGTCTGTTGTTCTATGCCATATAGATGTTTCTTATGTATAACAAACCCTGAGATCATGTCATCTATTCAGGTGGACATGGAGATGACCACAGCTGAGAGTAGGTTACTTCTGTTTTGTTTGTGAGCTCTGTGTCCCTAAAAACTTTATTACATCTTACAGATTTGTTAAAGTCATAGTGAAACAGGACATATTTCTGAACTAATAGACACATCAATATTTAGTTCCACTGAAGGGGATCAGCTACAAATGTCTGATGTGAAAAAAGTGTCTCTAAAAAGTGGCAAAAACAATATAATGGACCCAGTTCCTCTTGGGTCTAAACTCTATCTTCACTTAGTCTTTCATTTTTGAAATGAAACACTGCTCAATTTTCCCATAGTTTTCAGAGAGGGTTACAAGTTAAAGCAATACACTTGCTTAAGAATCTTGTTGAATCAGGACTGCATATGATGTATTGCAGGTCATGAATCATTTGAAGCATAAACCAGAAAAATTTCTTTTTCTTCAGTTTCTTTCCTACTGCCCATGATGTATTCCCTCCAGCTCTTCCTTAATTAGGGAAGTTAAGACCAGTAATTCATCTCTAGTTGTTTCCTCCAAGCAGCAGCAGCAGTAGGAGCATTAGCATAGACTGAGCTCCAGACGTTTTGCCATGTGCTCTAACCCTACTGAGTAGGTTCCCATCAGTCCCAAAAAGCAATGCTGTTGCTTTTGGTACCTTTTCCAAAGAACAGACAACAACAGATAGCAGTCTACTCAGGACGCAAACACAGAACAAAACAAGTCTACAGTCTTATGCTGATTTCTGAAGGTGCCCTGTGTCCTTGATACGTTAAATATGGTCCAGCTGTGTTATACTCAGTGAGAGACAGAAGAGCGTGAACCACCTCTCTCTCTCTTCTTGGGAGAGGCCCCCTATAGCACATGTTTCGGGTAGTTCTGACCAATCCAAGTCCAGTTTCCTGTTTTGATTATAACTATTTTTAGTTACAGGAAAGACTGCAAGCTTTGTACCACCTTTAACTAGAAACTCCAGGCATGTGATAAATATGTGTAATTTGGCACAGAGGGAAATTTGCTAAGGGGTAACTAAACGTAGGCCTGCAGCTAATATTTATGGACAAGTTTCAAACAAAGGGATGATAGGTCTAGGCTGCTGACTCAGCCTTCCCTATCTATATAGGGATGCTGTCACTAGAGTAAAGATAACCGAGAAGGTTATGAGGGGCCACAGAGGCCCCTGTGATCTTCAGGAGCCAAAGCGCCCACAGAGACTCATTCACTTCTACTGCACCTCAAAGTGGGAGGAAGAAAAGACCTTGGTGAGTGTTCGTTCAGATGAAGAAACCTTTTATGGGAGTTTCTATAATGCTTCATTTTGAATGACTATGTGGTAACTAGAGCTGGATGACTGTATAATAAGGCTCACTGGCCCTCTGATAGAAACTTTCATAAAGGAAAAAGTTACTGATGAAAGCGAACGGGATTTTGTGTGCGTGTGTTTCTTGTGCAGCTTGAGGTTTCATCTGGATTTCAGTGCCTGTAAAATGAGGGACAACAGGGGAGCAGGCCACAAACCTTAACTCCCTGTGCTCTCTTCCTGAAAGTGAAAGAAGAGCATCAAAGGGAATGAGAGTGACAGACTCTGTAACTGAAAGGCATTGTATATTCTTGCTTTAAGTCACAGCCATGGTTTGCATCACAGAGCAAAGTCTGTCTAATTTAACATTTATGAACTCCTCATTTCTAGGGTGCAGTCTTAAGTGGGCTTGGAAACTTAGGGTGATAGTGTAGAGTTACAGCCATGTTTTTTTATTTGTTTTTTACTTTTGGCAAATTTAGAACTTTCCATTTATGCCCAGGTGTTGGATGCCTCCTTCATTATGGAACCTTTCCCCCTTTTTCCTTAACCTCTCTTCTCTACTCATCAGGCTGAAAAAGTAAAAGCCTTACCATGTCACCAAGTTTATACCAACACTTTTACATGAATACTTCCTTTGTTCATAAAATACACTAAAACATTACAATATACACATGAATGTAGAGAAACCATCAATGAAGTGTGTATAAATTGTTCCCACCAAATGCAAAGGACAATCTTGCCTAACTCATGTTTCTGCATTCATGTTAAATTCGCTTTTGCACAGAGCTCAATAAATGAGAAAAGGAAAAAAGAAATGTATGTAGGAAATGCAAAACATTTATTATAATAATAGATTGGGAACAACACAGCACAGAACTATAATTACTGTATTTGTAGTTCTAAGAAAAAGTATAAGCTAGATTTTCCAAGATTTTAATAATTTTACAGATGTTGAAAGGTGTTTTTGAAATAGCTTTCTAGCATCTTCTTGCTAATCTCATTTTTCAAGTGCTCAGTATGCAATTTGTTATATATATATATATATATTTGTATATGTGTGCCCATACTGTAATCATGCCATCTCAGTTATGAGAGCAAATGGGCTCACTTGAGTAAGCACTCACACTCGCAATGCAATTGTGAACTGGTGTACTGTGAACGTACTAAACTGGTGCTCCACTACTGTGCTCCAGCACCAGGCTTCAGCAATATGGTGTCTTCTTTGAAATGCAAAATGTCTTTTTTGTCTTATACACTAACAAAACAGGAAGTTCAAATACACAAAGCTTTTTTAAATCAGCTGGCAGAAGGATTTGAAGGATAGAATTGATGTTAACAGGAAAAACAATAAAGTAAAACCCATGCCTTCGGTTAAGTTCTTGGCATATGGTTTGGATAGATTCTGTTAGTTTTGATACAGCCCAGTAAAATCCCCCATTAGTCCTCCCATTAGCTACTGGACTGGCTAAAAGATGATGTTGAAATTCCCAAGGGGGTTTTTCTCTATTCTTCACTAAAAAAAAAGTTCAGCTGTCCACCACAAAGAAATAAGATATTTATATAAGCAAAGAATAAATTAGAGATCACTTTGACAAACGTGAACTTTTCCTATTATTTCTGGGTGGGCTGAAATAATCCAGAACAGGTGAGCAGGAAAATGAGAGAATGATTGGAAACCTAGAATACAGGAAATGGGCAAGCATAGTATCTGATTTTTAAACAGGGGAGAATTGCAGATAAAGAAATTCTAGGCCAAATAGATAAGGAGCAACACTCAACCCACCTGTAAGCAAAGGATATAAAAGTGATAAGTAACAACTGACAGATACATCAGACTAAGAATCTGTCAAACCAATCATGGTTCCTTCAATGGCAGGGTAACAGGATTCATGGAATGAAGTAGTTGTGAGTCACCATCAGATTCTGACATGATTTGAAAGACGTTACCATAAATAAACCAAGAAAATGCAGAATGGGCAAATACTGTAAGCACATCAAGTTAGAAAACTGAATTTAAAAAATAGTTATAATTGTGTTTCTGTTAAACTAGAGCAATACAGAAAAGGAGGAGAGGAGTCGAGTCATACTTTGACGTGTCCTGGGTTTGGTATTATTCCCCATTTTCGGTAATGAAGGGTGGAATTTAACATATGTAATAATTTTTGTGTACTATACCCAACCGGGATGAGTTGCAAGCACCTTGGAGGACAGGATTAGAATTCAAAACAGCCTCAGCAAATTAGAATCAGAGTCTGGAAAAATAAGAGACCGTTTAATAAAGCCCAGATCAAGGTGCTATGCTTATTTTGATTCTTCCTGACCAAACTCATGACTTCTGCACAAATAAAAGATGAGGGAGTGCCGCCTACACAGCAGTTTTGCCAGAAATGGTTTTGGGGTTATAAGGGATAATAACCTGTACATAAATCAATAATTTTAACCACTTGTACTAGGATGTATAAAATGAAGTGTCACATATAAATCACGGCAAGTAATCTTTTCAATCTTCTGGTAAAGCCCTCAAGTCTCATCTCCTGTTCAGGTTACTACATTTTAAGAGAGATGTGAAGAAAGCAGAGGCAGTCCGTAGGAAAGTGACAAAAATGATCAAAGACTTATAGCGAAATGTCTTATACGCAAAATTTGAGAGGGCTTGTTTAGTCTGAAGATCAGAAAACTGAAGGGAGATGTAATAACAGTTTTCAAATTAGTTGATTCCTGTGAAGTGAATGGCAATAAGTAAAATTCAATGCATAGTGAAGGTAGAAGGGGAAGGATGGCAAGGGGTGTTACGTGGAATATCAGGGTCCCTTTCTGTCTGTGATTTTCCAACTCCTCTCAGAAGAACAAAAGAATTTCCTCCCCCTTCCTACCTCTGTCCTTTCTAAATTAAAATTATTCAGTAGATTTAAGTTCTGGAGCATAATTCAGTATTTAGGCAAACGTTAAATATAAAACTTTCCAAAAAACACAGTTTGGTCTCTGTTCAGTAAAGATTTAAGCATATGACTAAATTTAAGCCATTCAAGCAGTTTAACTACTCAAGTGATTGAAGTTGGGTGCTGTTTGTTGCATATATCTGAACTTAATCTGAGTTTAGTCTAATATATGTGTACTTTGCCAATTTAGTTCCTCTATTGCTTAGGAATTTATACGTATTTAAATAGAAAATTGGTACAGATGAACAAAGATCTCAAATTTCTGAACGTATACATTATAGACCTTCATCTCTTTCCCTCTTTCCCTCACCGGCAGGGGGTCTATACATTAAGAATTTGTGTTCTGACCTTATAGTTTGAAAGGTATTGAGTGCTTTAGCCTCCAGTATTGAAACCATTCGATGTCTGTTGCTGACTCAGATAGAAACAAGGTTAAGCCTGTAAATAGTAACATTATTGAAAATCACTTTTTTAACTGCAATTTCCTGACTAACACTGGGGCTCGTTTTATCAAACCTCTCCCCTAAAATCATGTGTGAGGGCTTGTACACCTGCACGACTATTAACACACTGCTGGGAAAGCAGTCAGCTTTGCCCACATTTTTGGGAGGACACTTCTGAACATGTAGCTATTAAAATACTAATTTCTCTGTTACCCTGCAGTCTGGGAAGTGACTGCAGCCCGGACCTACACTTGACACTGCTCACCTGTGGAGGCCCACAGTCATAGCTACCTAGGTTTTCTATGGAAATCCACACAAACAAGTCACAGCTGTTAATTCATTTCTCCTTCACTGAGAAGGGTGGATGGCTGTAGAAGAATCACTGCATCCCAAGCATTAGGAAATGTGTGGAACATCTGTTTCTGTAGAGCTACAGGCAAGCTGATGGCCAAAAGGTGGCATCTGATCATAGAGCATGAGGAGCTAAACTGTGCAAGTTTGGTGCCTGAGGTGGTAGTTAGGTGCATAAATCCCTTTGTGAATCAAGCCCATAGAGAACAGAGAAGAAAATTCTAGGAAGCCACTATTAAAATTAACACTTTTTAGTGGATTTTTTTTTAATCTTTAGCTTTGTAAATTTTAATACTAAACTACAATATATCCTAAATTACAACAGTGGGATAGAAAGAATCTTATTCTCTACCTTGAGGTAAAAGATCATTTTTCTATTAAAAAAAAATGTAAAAAAAAAATTATAATTTGCATTCTTACTTATTTGTTATGATTTTTTTATTTTAATATATTTCTAATGGTTATTCAAAATATTTGGGTTCTTTTTTCCAGCTGAGGACTGTTTTTTAAGCAAAAACACACTGTGATGCTGTCAAACTAGTATAGCGTGAAACCTGTCTATGGCATAAAACCAAAGTATGTATTAATTAAGTCGTAGAAATTGTTGCTCTTTGTCATTTAGGCATAATCATCTTTCCTGCTGAAAAAAATATAGTGATGAAAGATGAAGGTCAAATCCTCATCTGATATGAATCAGTTTTGTTTCAGTTGTTCCAGAACAGTTACTGGAATTTGGACCTTCTGAAGTCAGTGGCATATTGTCAGTTATCCCTGTGGGAAACTACTTTTAAGAAGCTCTGGTCTGTGCAACTTAATGTAATGTTATGCAAAGACTCATGTTATACACATGTGACCACTCGAAATATGCCTACCAAATAGGAAAAGTCTCTACCAGACTCCACAGCTGTTGATGTAAATTGTGCAGTATAAGGTTCAGGTAAAAACCTGGCTCTTGGGTTCCACCTGCCTGCAGTAGCCCAGCCCAAACTATTACCTTGAAGGGTTGTTTTTAATCAGCTTTGGGAGCAGCTGATTCTGTAGGAAATATCTTGGTGACATGTTGTGGAGAATCAAAAGGCTGAAATGGACACCTCGATATCTGGACAATTTTGTCTATGAGGGAATGACTTCTGATGATCTACAATGAGTTTACCAGTTCTTCCTCTGCTCACTACTGTCTCTCACAGTCATGCGCTTCACAGGCTGAATTTACACAGTGTTTTGCACACATAAACAGATAAAATAGAATAAACATAATAAAGGAATTTGAGGGAATTATTTGCAAACAGACACAGAGATCTGCCCTACTTTTATTTTGCTCTACTCTTTATTATTCTGAATTTTCCTCACTGGAGCAGGTGATTCTGGTGGGAAAGAACGTGAGTTTTCTTTTTGTTTTAATCCTTTCACTTTTTAAAAAAAATTCTGTTGATTGGATCTTTTTCTCCCTTATCTGGTCCAGTAAAATAGCTAAAGTCTGGTACTGAATGTCAGTACATTCAAAAGCTGTTATGAATAACTAGTGGTAGCATTGCACAGTGGATTTCCCAAGGTATTCTGTAATAGAAACAAACATGCTCTGGCAATACAATATTAAGACATACAGCATTTCAGCACTTTCTGTGCTTCCAACAATTAAATTACAGTCTACCCTGTGCTGGGCTATAGGAGGAGGAGCAGAATTCTGTTCCCATACGACTCTGTGGAGCATTAAACCTAGTTATTTTATTAACTAAAGGCTCTCTTGGGAAAGCCAACTAAAATTATCATATCCTCTCACACACATAATGTAATTAAGGCCCCTATACAAAAAGGTACTTAAGCACATGCTTTACTTTAAGCACAAAGGTAGACCTCTTGATTCAATCAGGATTACTGCTGAGTTTAAAATTAAGTGCATGCGTAACTGCTTTGTACTGAGGTTCCTATCACCAGAATAGCTAGCGAGCTATCAGGAGATAAGTTTTGCCTTGTTATCCAGAATTAAAATGGATGAGCTACAATGCTTTTTCCCCTCAAGTTATTCTTGATGCCTACTCAGAACTTTCTGCACAGTGAAACCTGCAGGATCTCCGAGGTCTCATCTCAAAAAAAAAAAAAAAAGGATATTTTTGGTTTGCTGTGGGCACCACATCTTTATTTCCTTATTTTAGGCCTTTGGTTGGGATTTCATTGATTGCAAAAGTATTTAAAGGATATTATATATTATCATTGATTTTCTTAAATGACTTAAATGAACAGCACTGAAAAAGTGTGAAAATAATTCCTCTGGGACTCAGCTTCTCAGTACATATATTTTTTTGCATGAGCATTATATGGTCAGCACAAGGTAAGCCTCACTCATCTAACGTTGCCAGAATTTTACATCTCTGACGCGTGAGACTGGAAGTGGGACTATCCCCCGGGTTAATTCTGTGTCTACAGGCAGTGGTGTAGCATTACTGCTCCAAATGAGAACTTCAGTCATGCCTTAGTATTTCTAGACAGAAAACCTCAAATCAAGACTAAAGAAGACAAAAGGTGTTGAGTAGCTGCTCTAAGTTACCTGTTCTGGATTTGAACTGTTCTAGTGCAATGATGAAAAGACCTATAATGTAATGCTGGCATCTTCAACCACGCTTTTATACTCAGGTAGCAGCGTACAAGAATGCACACCTACGCTCTCCTACAACATACACATAGACCCAGATGCTCCAAACTTGTGAGGTTCTTGCAGCTGTGTTGGGGTTGGCATTTCTTTGGCAGTGTTGCTTTGACAAATTCAGGAAAATGAAGTAACTCATGATCTTAAGGTCCTTAGCAAGTTTCTTTAATTTTTTTTTTTTATAAGATCATGGTACAACTGCTGAGAAAAGACACGAGAGGACAGAAAGGCCAACGGACTGTGGCTGCTCCATGCTAAATAGGAAAGCTCTGGAGATCAATTTAACATTTGCTAGATATTGCTTTTTATATTTGTGGCTTTCAAATGCCATGAAAGGCCTGTGTTACAGGCATTTCCTTGCACTACAAACTTGGAGTAGCCAGGGGGAGTGTGTGTCACCCCTCACTCCCCTCCTGAACGCAACTGTTAACTGTTTGACGTGTAATGGAAGTATTTCCATTCTCTGGTCTTTCTCTGCTGGGTACCAGAAATTTGCACCCAGTCAAATCTCCTGATGGTGGTGAGCCAAGGATGCTGCTGATCATGTTTCACTTTCCCTTTAGACAAATCTTTGTTTATCTGGGTTGTCAGAACCCTATCATTCCCAAGCACTAATTTCAGATAGAAAATCTTGAACAACCAACCACATGCATTATCTTCTGTGCTTTTACGTCAACCTGCTTCTTCCCCCTTTACTCTTCCGTTCAGTCCTAAATGCATCTTTTCCTCATACTCTCCTGGCTGTCAAATGTATCTTATACTTCAACTGAAGGAGAAAATCCCTTAAGCCACGATGCCACATGTTCAATGAAATCAAACGGAATTTGGCCTGTGTTAATCTAGGTGTGCTATATTGTATGCACCTGGGGGGTGTGTGTGTGGATGTGCCATATTGAGAAACCATACATTACTTATCTCTGAGCTGTAGCACAGAGAAATAAGCAGCCATATGGCAAATGAACTTCGTTTTTTATTGCTTGGTTTTATTTGTTTCAAAATAGCGCAGTGCCACAAATCCAGAATATTAACAATGCTCCATCTGGAAAGTGGAAGGTTTTGCTGCTTTGCCATCCCAGCATGTTAGCTTTCTTGAAAAACTTCGGTTGCTCTCCCCGCCTCCCTGCCTCGCACCTCAGGGATTTGCCGTAGCCAGGGAGGTCAGTGGGAACAGAACATCTTTCTTTTGTCTTTGCTGGGCTCATTAAAAACTCGGATGCACAAAGCAATGTGTCAGATAGGTAATAAAGGAAATCAAGTTAGAGATACAGCTTGATGATTTCGTTACTCCGTGATTTCTTTTCCTGTTGAAAGAGAGTGGAGTCATTTCTCGTTCTGCCATTCTTTGGCTGAAAGAGCTGTTGGAGAAAGTCAGTGACCAGTTCTATGCCTTTGTTATTACAATATAAAATGGAGGTAATTCATACTACTATAAATAAAAAGCAGTGATTATTAGGTATGCAACTATCATTTCTCATTATTCCTATATTGAAATGCACAGCTATATAACCAGACCTCTAAGGAGCATGTATGTATAATTTAACAAGGTCTGGGTTACCATTCACTTTACTACTGTTTCCTTCTATGTCAAAATAACTTTTTGCCATCTAAATCACTTAAAATAAACTATTCTTGGCCTATATTTGTAACCATTATTACCTCTTAGGGGCACAAAGTCACAGTGTTCATAACCACACAATGATATTCTGATGCACAGCCTGTTTTGCCAAGTTTACAGTCTAACTTCCCTCGTACATAATCAAGTTAACATGTATTAATGATTTACCACCTGTGACAACTAACTATGGGCAAACTCCTAGCCAGTAACAAACATAATTGCTTAATTTTCTGTATGAGAAGTTTAAAATAGCATTTTTTTAATGCCTATTGGGACAGACAAAAATATGCTAATGGAAACTTGTGAAATTTTATGTTTGAATCGTAAGTCAAGAGAAAAGTAGCAGTCTAATTCCCCTTTAAAAATGAGGTATGACCAAGAGGTATGACCAAGAGGTATAAAAACCAAAGAGGAAGATTGTTTGAAGGTACAGATTAGTATTTGCAAGTAAATAGGTTGCTGTGCTTATCGGTTACATTTGTAAGCAGAGCAGTGGCAACTGGCTGCGTGGCTATGTGACTGGTTCCACATCTGTTGCAAACGCCATGTACAAGGTTAAAAGGACCTTCATGCTCAGTGTGTAAAAGGGCCTGGGACAGGTCAGGAGCCAGCAAACAAGCAGTAACATAGTACAGGACACAAATACAAACATTTGTGTTCGAAAATGCAGCTGTCCATATGCTCGTTGTACAGAACTGGACACATTACCTAAGTTCAGATCCCGTTTCTCAACTTGAAGATAATTATCTTTTTCTTTTATTCTTCTGTCCTTACCTCTTTTCTCCTCTTTCCCTCAATGGAACTTGCCATTGCTTTCAGGTTTCAGGAAGAAAAAATTTTACAGTTATGTGTATTTACACGTGATCATATTTTCAGTGTCTTCAGCCCTTTTCATCCTTCCTCAAGCAACCAGAGGTGTGAGTGAGTATATTAAAAACTTCTACAATCATGAACAATGCAGTTCTAATTATAGGAAAGTGTCATACTGTAGTCAATCTCTCAGCAGTTCTAATTATAAGACATCATCAGATAAAATTAATAAATAATGAAAGTTAATTTAGAAGAAGTTCTGCAAAAAATGTAAATGACATTTTTACATACAAGTAGAATTTGTAGTTAAACTGAAAAACGTCATACAATAACTTCATAGTTGCATGCACAAGTCTGTGAATTCTTTGCTTTGATCTTTTTCCTCAGATGCACTGGCGGATCATGTAGGCTGTCAAATGGACATGCTAATTATCCATTTACAAAATTTCCTGTGCTTAGTAACAGATATAAACTCAAATGAAACTGTACCACAATCTATTCTAGATGTGGACAGCAGTGCTTTGTCCTCTACCTCTGTACTCATTCTTCTTGTTCAACTGTTGACCATTTCACCTCTCTATATTTTAAGACCTACGTACCTTAACCATACAAAAGAGACTTAAAGTCTTTTCATGATGAAAGCAGACCATTATAAAACACAAATTATTATGAGTTTCATTTACCTCTCATCCAAACTTAAGTGGCTTACTTTATTCTTGGCTTCTTGTCCTCTCCCAAAATCAACATGTATTGTTTTATTCTCTGACTTTGTAATGCTATTATGAAAGACAAAGCATCTAATAGACAAGGTTCTTCTCTGATGCCTGTTTAATTTGGTAATTTCATTTACTTTTTACGGAGTTTCCCCCCTACCTAAACCACCTGCTAGAAGGGAAAGGTAAGATATTCAAAAGTGACTAATGCTCTGGGGAGTCTGGAATTTTAGCTGTCAAATTTTATTTCCAGTATTTCCTGGAAGTCAGGCTCCTTTATTCATTTGGTGGCACTCAAAGTCAGTATTCACTTTCAAACTCCTGGTCAAATGGACAAAACATATCCCTATTTATAAATCAGTGTTGAACAGGAGCTTTGCCTTTGATTTTCATAGAAACAGGCATCAAAACCACATTTCACTTATAAAGGACACAAGACTTCAAGCTGCCAAAATTCCTTAGCTTCAGTTTACTGGGGCTTTTTCTGGGATCCATACTCATGCTATTACCGTTGTCAGCAGCACGAGATATGAGCTTGGAGTTGATCACAGCCTCAGAAGAAGTTTTTAATGGTTTAATACCAAAGCATTAAATGAAAGGAATTTGTTCCATATTTTTCTCCTTAAAAGTGGTGAAAGGAATAATGGTGAAACAGTGGGCAAAAAAATTCAAAATATGGCCTTGTCTTCACTGCTTAATAATGGACAGCCTTGAAAAATATGTGCCTGTTGAATAACTTTTTCTGAATTTGGTGCTGTTTGTCACTGAGAATCCCCATGCTAATGAGAGTGAAATGGAATAACCATGAGGAAATAAGCACATTTATCTTCATCTCAATTGTAGCTACTCTAGTGCATTCTTAAAGCTCAGCATCTAAAATCATGACAGAGAGACTCTCTGCGACTGTTTACTGCTGTTGCCACCTCCATCACCACAGTGAGATCAAAGTGGTCTTTTAGTTTCATGTAAACACTTATCATTCTAACATATTTTACAGAGATAATAAAAGAGACTTCATCACCAGCTTTACTTGGCTCTTCCAGTGCCTTCCCTCTTAAAATCATAACTGGTGTTTCCTGGAGGGATTTTTTTTTTTTTTTTTTTTCTGGCAAACATCTTTTCTATTCCCACAGCTATCCAATAGCACAACTGCCATGGCACACCCTCCCCTTTCATCCTTACCACAGGATCCAACTCCTTCAAGAATATGACTTTGAATTTAAGGACTCGGTGAACTCACTGGAAAATTTCATCTCTTGTCATGATTGTGAAAAGCATCCCAAATAAGTGACTTAGCAGCGCTGAAAAGGCAAAAACTGAAGAACTGCTTTTTTTTAATGACATCCATATTTTCCTGAACAACTCCATGATATCCATGGGACCTAATTTATAGTTTCTGAATACTTTGAACTGACTATAGTAGAAACAGTCAGCAGTAAAAAATTAATTCATCATATACATTGGTAATTTGCATTAAAGGTGAAGGATGCCTGACATTGTAAATCAACTGCAAGATTATCAAACATTTTGCTGGGTCTAAATTCATGTATAAACCACAGGGGTGGGGGAGCAGATCATGGCAAAATAATGTTTTTTTAATTGAAAAAGTACATATTATCAGATATTTTCACACACAGATTTTCAAGGCTTCAGCCTAGTCATTAACATTATATCTCTTTTGTCAGAGAAGAAACCAAAACAGAGAGATGTAAAATAATCCAGTACGCAAGTTCCAGAATTGGAAAAATATCCCATGTTCTTGAGTTTCAGTCTAATGTTTTATTTACTGTATACCACTGTGTCGCGTATAGGCTATGCTCCTTGAGATATTTAAATTCACATAAAGCTTACTCCAAAGATTGACTTTTGTGTGTTTCAGGTTATGCTGCTGGAGTTCCACTGTGTATCAGAGACATAGTATAAAATAAATCAGATTAGATTCTCCTATACTTTTAAATTAATAGCTTTTCTTAATTTAACTACCTCTAAAATTTATGGTATTACTTACCTTTCTTCCAAGACTCCTGTGAAAGGGAATCAAAGTTGGTAGACTTCCCTGCAAACAAGGGCTGTATTAGTGCAACACCGTAGTATAATTCATTCCTTGTAAGACTGCATTAATGAGTGCTATTGGAAAGACAGATTCAATCTTCATAGGTTTCTAACTCCTGGACATTTCTGTGTGTTCATAGAGCTGTTGAGTATTTTTTTAAGATTGGGTGCTTCATGACAGATTCTAATTCTATCCTTTCAGATACAGTTTTAGTTGTATAACTTGACTTTCACAAATCACCCTATAGGATTTCTTGGCATCAGTCACATGCATAGGTTTTTGCAGGCTAAGGCTGTTAGCTCCAGACTTCTGCCATCAGCTTTACTGAAGCCAAAAATGGACCAAATACGGTGCAACACAGAGAGGGTTTGGTCTTAGGTTGCCAGCAGACAACAGTTTTAGAGACTACAATTGTCATTCATGAAATTAAGTATTTAAGAGAAAAAATAGGTTAACTTGATAGAATACTGAAAAGTAAACAGTAAATTAAAGAAAAATTAAACTTTTGTACTTAGTTTATTTCTTCCTTTCCACTCGGAATAATTTTATAGTTCTCCCACCCCCACTGACTGCAAATTAATATTAACGTCTACTTCTTTGTAAGTTTTACAAAATGGCTTTAATACACATTATATATCAACTGCAGATATTTTGTCTTTTGCTGTAATAATCACTGAAGAGTAAAGCAATGACACCAAATGCTAACATAGCTGTCAATTTATTTCTTGAGAGTGTGTGTGTACACACGTGTGTGAAATGTAGTTTGTAATCTAAACCTGGCAGGGGGAGCTATTACACTTCGGTAGTACTTGTGAGCCTAACACTGAGAATTCAAGCCAGATAGTTTGCTATTCCTTGGAAAAATTAAGAGACGGTAAAATCAAAGCAGACAACACCCAAATATACTTTTCTTACCTCATACATCTTCCCTTCCTGTTTTAAAAGGAAGCTTGCTCTCTCTGAATGGGGTTTCTCATTTAATTTCTAGTCTTGTGGTTTAGCAAAATTAGAAACATACTTTCCCAGTGTTGGTTATATTCACATCTGGCCTCAGAGCAGCAGGTAAAAATCTATTCTGTACATTGCTGGTTTATTTCATTTGGATTAAATAGCTATCAAAAACATAAAGTATTTGGAAGATAGATTTACGTATGTGCCAGGATTAAGCTGTATATGAAAATTAGAAATGGGATTTCATTTAAAGGTATTGATAAATAATCTGGTCCTTCCAAACCCTGGGAAAATTGGAATTTAAACTTTGAGAGTAAGGACTGTTCTGATAATAGTCCCTTGAACACGAGTAACTTGGAGGCAAGCTTTGCAGAGTGGATCACATTTAACATACATGTTATCAATTCATACAGGAATCGATTCTGAATTGCTTACAAAGATGGAAACCCAGCCCAATTTCCCCAGGGTCACATGTTATGAGACCGAGAGAAAGTCACAGATTCCAGGATCAGACAAATACTACTATTTAGAATTTGACTCCTGAACTTCTGTTTTTACTCATAATTTAAACCTTTCATTTTAAAGAGAGATTCAAACAACAACAGAAACAAAAAGTGTTTCATGGATAAGGGAAGCCCCGTTTATATACACTGAACAGGAGAATGTTCACTTCTTCACTCCAGAAGCTTAATAAACAGAACTCTTCAGATTCAGATAGGTCCTTCCGGGAAAACACCACGCCAAATCAAAAATGTATGAAGACATTCTTTGTTCTTCTTTCCATCGGTCATCTGCAGCCTTTGATTTCTGTTAGGTTCTCTTTTACTAGCCAGTCCTTGCAAAATTAACAATAACAGCAGGTTTTGCACGTGTGACTGCTCACAAAGACTATTTTTAGGATGTTTCCTCTTTTCTTGTCTTTAATTTATATTGCTGATGTATCTTATGAACAGTATCTGTTTGGAGTGCCTATCAAATGATAGCCAAAATCACAAAAGGAAAAAAACTAGTCCCTTACCACTTATCTTCTTCTTCCTCTTCTCCTCAGTTACTTAGGTTTAGCAAAGTGACTGTGTTGGATACCCACTAAAGGTGTAAGTGGATTGAAATTGCAAGACCAAAAATTGAACTGTATCCTGTACACTATTTGTACAGCACTCTTAGAGCAGGACATGGGAAGGGCAGCACTGGAAAGCTCTCTCATGCAGTATCAGGTGTGTTTTCACAACCTCTTAGACTACAGAAACATCCTGCATCCCATATGCGTCTGGCAAGAAAATCATGAGATTGGAGCAAATATTGGTGAAAACATGGGTTTGACGTCCTTTTTCTTCACTTCCTCTGTCTTTTTGTCTTAACAAGTAGACATGAATTTGCTCTGCCTATGCTTTAGGCTAGCAGGGCACAAGCAAGCTGCTTTCCAAAAATCTTAATAGTGGACAGCTCGAGCTTTTACCCCTCAGCAGGAGATAGTAACGCAGGCTAAGCAGCACTCTGGTTGTGTGGCTTCTGGTTCAGAGCTGGTTTGTGTCCGTCTAATCTGGAGCATGGGAAGAGCTATTCTGTAGCCTGCCATGTGCAGGCAACATTTACAAGCATTTCCTCAAACTTGAGAATGTTACTTTTATTTTAGAAGAAAGCAGAGATCATCACCTAATCCCTTGACCACAGGTGCTGGGACTTTAAGAAGAATAACAAATATCACAACAGTCCCAAAGAAAACAGAGGGAGCTGGCATTGCTGCTGTTGGCAATTTGAATTTGTGAACAAAGTTCAGGCAAACTATTGGTTTCAGTCTCATTTTACATTCAGGGCAGTGTTCATTTTTGAGTATTTCTGTGGTGTGATCTGAATAGTTTTTACTACGCTAGTCAGGACGATTATACCTTTGACGCAAGCTGTAGCCCTTGTGCTTCTGCACCCAGCTCAGTTTTGTTCCCTAAGACTCAGGTGAGAGACCAGTTTTTCCCAGTCATCATAATTATCACTTGTATATTACAAACACACAAGCCTCTGTAGACAAATATGACATCTATACAAAGCCTGAAATCTGCATTTTTGCATTCAGATGAGACACACAGATTTTAGACTGTGTGCTCAAAGTGCTGTTCTATTTTCCAGAAACTTTGATTAAAAGGAAAGTTGGGCCTGTGATAAGGACACTAGACCAGGGATGAGGAGAATTTGGTGTTATTCCCAGTTCCATTATTGGCCTGAGTAGTAAATCTATAGAGGTCATTTTATTCCTTGGTACCATCTTTTTAGTCCAATTTTATTCATTTAAAATGTAAAATGGAGATTATTGTTGACTCTGAGACAAGGATGTGCCTCTAGATCTAAACCTAATAAATACAGTAAATTAAGATGTGGATGTGTAAGTGAAGCATTTGTACAACTGCTTACCAAATATCTATACACAAATGCCCATTTAAATTTGAAATTCTCAGCTTTCTTTACAGATATATTTTTTACTGTAAGTCTATGAACTATTTTATTTCTTGTAAACAAGAAGAATAGTGTCCTAGTGCTGTTATTTGGGTGCAAGTTTCCTGCATGCTCGTGATTCTTTGAATAAAATGCTGGCTCAAAAAACATAATCAATACTCATTTCCAGTGAAAATATAAATAATTTGAACCTGCATGCTTCTGTAAAGGGTCCCTGTTGTGCACATTACAACAAAATGCAAAATGTTGTTGACTGGGAAATTATATAAAACAAAGGGCAAGACTGTCAATGGAAGAGCTCAACTGTTTCTGTCATTTAATAGAGAGAAGTTATATTTTCTTAAAAATAAACTTTTTTTTTTTAAGCCTGCATATTTCTTATTCACCTTCCTAGAGAGAAGAAATCCACACCTTTCCCCCACCCCCTTTCAGGCTAACCCTTTAAATTTGGGAGAGGTAGGCAGCTGTAGCTTAAGTGGTTAGTAAGCAGCTGGAGTGCTAGTTGCTGTGCTTTCTTCCTTCACTCCCCAAATTTTTAAATTTTTTTTAAATTTTAATTTTTTGAGTACTCTAAATTTTTGAAATTTCATCTTTTTTATATCTAAAGAAGAATTTTCTCAAAAGGGAGAAGATATGAGGTCAAATTTTCAAGAATTGAAGTGACTTACTTAGAAGTATAAGGCCTCTTGAAGAGCATTTCTCAGAGAAAAAATAAGTTTCCTCTTGGGTTTTGGAGTTGTGATGTTCATGTGGAATGAAAGCAGGGGGGGAATTATGGATGAGGTTGTGAGGGACAGCTGCTAAGACTGAGAGTTGGTTGAAAGTAAGAAATAAGGAAATAATGAGAAAAAAGTGGTATGAGTTCAAAAGAGGACAATTGGGTTTTTTGGGGGGTGTGGTGGTGTGTCACAACGAATTAAATTAAACCTGCTTTATAAGTAAGGGAAATGAGTGCTGCTGAGAATATAGTCCCTTTCCAGGGCAGTATATAATTTATCTTCAGTACCTTCAACACCTGAAGTCTGAAGAGTTGGGGTTTAATAAGATCATAAAAGAAGCAACTGTAATATTCAAAATATGAAGTGATTAGGATGGCAACAGGATTGCAGGAAAGGAAAACTCAAGGGAAGAACAGATTCAGACAGCTTTCCAGAGGTACCAATAAGCTTTTTCATATAGAAGCTCTGGCTTTTTTTTTTTTCTTATTCTAATTTGTTGGCAGTTTCCTTGTTAATTTATCTTCTCACTTGAGGCCTCTCCGCTAATAACATATAAACCAAAGTTTCTTGGGAAGGAGTGTCAGCAGCTCAATACGTTTAGCTAATTCTTGTCCTAATCTGTTACGTGCTGTTGCAGTATGCTGTGAAACATGTACCGCAGTCCCCTGTGAGACAATTGCATTTCAGTGATGGTTACAGTGGCGATTATCCACATACTGGGGAGATCTGTGTATTGAGTTTCAGAGTTACATGATAAAATAAATCTTCTTACATCTTTACCACTTTGTCAAAAGTACTTCTAATCAAGCTTCTGAGCAATCATGAGAAAACCTAAACATCCACTTTTATATATATATATATATATTTTTTTTTTTTTAGTGAGGCCCCAAATCTAAAATTGATTCCCCTTAATAGGGAACCTTCCTACCTTGCAGGAAGGTTAATGATTAGTCTGGGACAAGCAGGGTGTTTGAGAATCAATAGTAACTAATTTACTACTATCAGAAATAAGGAACTTTTCATTGCAGGGAAAGAGATGCTCAGTGGCACATTTTAGCATTGCTGCCTCATGCGTGGAGGCCCCAATGTATGGGATGTAAAAGTGAGGCATGTTTGATTGATGATGAGTGGGTCGAGTTCATCTGGTGGCTCTCGAAGCTTACAATCTAACTATTATCTCCTGATTAATGTCAGGCCTCAAATTCACAGTTGCTAACTATGACCGTCTGTGTCAGACTTATCTGGGCTGTGAGATGCAGGAAGTGCTATTGGTCCCATTTAGACTGTATCAGCCTGCAGTGAGAATTACACTGAGGTGATCAACTACTGTGCCATCGTTTTAACAGCTCTTGTGGATATTCTGTGTGGGATGTCTAAAAGTTATGCGCCCAAGTTTGAGCAAGTCACCTAAGGCTCCCTTAATAGTCACAGAAATACAATAGATATCTCCAGAGTGTGATTTTTCTGACCTATTTCAGACACCCCCATCTCGGGATAAGATAAGTTGCTCTCTGGAGATGCCTGTTTCTCTCTACTGATAATAAAGGGAACTGAGGGTACCTGCCTCAGACCTTGGGCAGATGGTGCCTAAATTAGAGCAAATGAATCACACCTTTGCTATCATTCAGGAAGAGTAAAACAGGATTAGCCTCTTCATTTGGGTGGCAAGGGGGAAGGAAGAAAAATAAGAATAGGGAATTAATGTACCTCTATATACAACGAAAGAGCTGCAACACTGTCAAATAAAAAGGTGAGTGGTTTATTTCACTTAAGAGTCTGGTTAAGATTTCCGGATCAGCACTAGCTTAATCAGAAGATGAAAAGTAAGGAGCAGCTGAGGGTGTAATTAAGGGCAGAAAAGGTAACAAAAAGCAGAATGCTCCCCAAAGACTTCATTTTCCTCCCAAGGCAACCATCAGTCATGTGAGAAGGGAGCCCCTTAAGCTCTCTAATAACCCAAATCGATGATGATGATTATTTATGCTTACCTGGTGCTTTTTGTACAAAAGTTTCAAGCCTCTTCAGAAATGGGGGTCAGTATTATTACCCTCAATATACAGAGGGGAAAGCTGAGGCATAGAGTGGCTATAACTTGTCGGAGATTATATGATTAATAAGTATTGAAGTTGAAATGGGAGTTCAAACATTTACTCCCCGTCATCTGACCTAAACACTAGCTATTGCTGCTTTTGTGTCTATCTTCTCTCTCCATTGACAAATGCACAATAAGGACTTGTTCTCAGGGATTTTTAAAGAGCATGTTGGAATGACTCCCAAACTTTTTAGAGGCTCACCTATTTTTTTGTGAAGGCCGTGAAAGGAATTCAGCTTCTATTGCCAATAGGAGCTGCTAGCTGGAGACAATCTAAGTATAAAATTGACTACTGAGAAAGCAGCGTGGAACTGCTCTGAAGTGCACCTACATTGTATAGAGGGAGAAAAAGTCTCTGAAAGATTATATTTGGGGTTTTCTACTCGCTGATTTCTTCTTTTTTTTTAATAATTCTAGTCACATTTTCTTAAGTTAAGTTCCAAGATATGTGTTGGTATTCTTTCCTTTTTGTACTGCAAACTGTTCTGTTAACTGAAGACCTAGGCCTGTTCTCATAGAATTAGGCTAGAGGATGTTTTTAAGGGCAAAATAAATTAAAAGTGATCCACCACAAGTATCACCAACTCACTGCAATCAGCACTTGAAAAAATTCTGCAGGCAGGTCCCCTGGTTTTAACAGCCGTGTCCCCTATGCCTGCTGGGAGCACAACTCATCAAAATGAGACTGAAAAAAATATTTAAAACCTCATACAAACTTCTACCACTCATGACTTAATGGTTCAAATGAGAAATGTGTCTGCATATGCAAGTTTCACTGTCCCAAGAGCAGAGCTCCTGAACTCAGTTAGCGTCTATTTGAGATCAGTGGTCCCAGGCACGTTATTCTCTTTTTGTTTACTTTTGCTTCACTGAGTCTGTGGTTCTGAAGGCAATAAGAAGCAAAAGAAAACTGAAGCCAGGGTATATTGTAGCAGCAGAACACTTATAAGTGTGATTCCTAAAGACCACATCAAGACAAGGTGTGTGAGAGACTGACTGTTGTGCAGCTTGTCCTAGCACTCATACTTTGTTGAAGCTGTATGACGGTACTTAAAGGTACATCTGTAGCTCGAAACTAAATGATGAAGTATGTGTTAGAAACATCAAATCTTAATTGAAACATAAATATAATTAGAAGGGCAAGAACTTTTTAAAATAAAATCCAGGAACTGCAGGCACTGCTGTCTCAAAAGAAATAATTTCATTTTAAACTCTAACTATGAAATTTGGTAGAACTGTTAGAAATTTTGGAAGGGAGTCTGTATGCAGTGACACTTACCTGATGATTGTTTTGGTGAAGGATGATTTTTCTGTGGTAGTTAGTTCTCCATAAATAAAAATGAATGAAATAGCATTTTAAAATTAGAATTTTATGTGGATTCTATGAAGTCTGACAGACTGAGGTCCTGAACCTGAGATGGCATGTGGGCAGCAATGCGACAATAAGATGAATAAAATGACCCTCGCAGAGCACTGGTGACTTCAATTGCAGGTACTACAGGCTTAGAGGTCTGTCCATGACCAATTCCACCACAAGGTGAGTGAGGGCTCCAGGACTTCTGGTTCACCACAAGACAAGATCTCATGCTCAGTGGTAATACATGGATGGTCTGAGGTCTTGCTGAGATGTTTTAGAGGAAAAGGGCCAGCGTGAACACTTGAATAGATGTCAAACCAAATAAGGTTTTCTTTAAGTCAGAAATAATTCCATTTTTTACAGCTTTTGAAGTCCCTGTTGAGTCACTTTCTAAGCCAATGAACTGAATATCCCCAAATACATTAGTAGAAACAGCATTTTGTGTTCTGATTCTATGAGATCCTGAGTGTCTTTCCACTCCTATTGAAATCATTAAGCACGTCCAACATTTTTCAGTATTAAGCCTTTTATTTTATTATTTTCTATTTTATTTTTAGCTGGCATTATCTTCATAGAGAGAATTCTTAAAAACATCATAGTTTCCCTTGTGATAGTGAGGAAAACTTTTTTAAAGAGTTTGATTTTCATTCTAAATTAAACATCAAAATGAGGAAAAAAAAGATCATGTTTTTATTTTTTTAAATAGACAGATGAAAGATTTTGTTATTAATAATTGACATGAAAGCCTTTCGTCTTGAACACTGGTGTATGTAAACCTCAATAAAATCCTAAAAGTGCTTTTGTAGAACAAGAACAGTCACAAAAATCTGAATAAAGCCACCTTTTCAAAGAACACGATGAGAAAGGGGAAAACTCTTAGATGTGCAGAGCAACACATTTTACATTCATGCCCTAGTTATTAGGAAGCTTTGAAGTATTCACTGTTATTGAATACAGTGTATACTGTAATTCATTTACTGCCTTCATGTCGAGCAAAAAAGTTCTAGCCAAAGTGCTTTGGCTATTTTTGTGAGCATGTGAATTTGGATGCAGGGATAAAAATGGTGTTCCAGTCTAAATCTCGTGTAGTCCTTAAGGTTTAACTATAGAAATTATCATAGTGAAGCTTACATGAAACTAAGATAATAAACACTGGGAGGGGGGTGGGTCAGGAGATGGACTTTTTTTGTCTTTGGATTATGTTCTCGGTTCTTTATTGCAAAGGATAAGAAAATAACTGTTTACAGTGTGAAGCTAGCTTCTAGGAGATGTTATAAATTGAAGATCCTGTCTGTCTACAGAATAAAACAAAATCATGTTCTAATCTGCCACAACTCCATTAAAACACAATCAGTTACCTTTGCTCAGAGCAATTTTAGGGGTAGATTCAAGACTATACCCAGACCATAAACCAATACTGCCTTCATCTCAGTAAGATACTAAACAGATGATATCTCTTAAATCACTTGTTCTTGATTAGTTGTTCCCATCTCCTTGGGAAGTAGGGATGTTGCATTATTGTAGTCGAGAAAGCAGCAGTGAGAAACTCATTACTGACCCAACCCTGCTGTTTTTTCATGTTCAGCAGACCCCTGTAAAAATATCCACTGGAACTTGGTGAACATTGAGTAACTGTCCATTAGATGAATGTTACTTGGAGTTAGGGTCTACCCTTGTCTGATAGCTTGCTTCTTCAAACCCATTTCCATACTGTCCTCTAATGTATCCCAGACATGATCTGCTTCAAGAGCTGACAACAGTATTTACTGCTCTGTCTCTATTCATCTCTCTATCTCTGCAGAAACCCTTTTCCTGCCAGGTGTTACAGTGCTTGCCAATACATGATTGATGTGCGCATGTGTTTCTGCGGACGTACTTTCTGATGTGCTGAGATTATTGCATATATTTTTTCCAAGGCACTGGGTAAATGTCATAAGATAAAATCTTTGGTTGACTTTTGTCTGATTCCAACTGGTGTCCGCAAGTAGGAATGTGTGCAGCCCATAATAAGCCCTTTGGATCTACTGGTCAGTATGGTGTCTGTTTTACTGGGTTTCGTTCCTTCAGATTGCTTATGATTAATCTGATACCAGTCTCTGTGTACTGCACTTCAAGCAATTGCTACGGAAGTGAGCATAGTGGAGCAACCATTTGACTTCAGGGGAACTGCGAGTAGCAGTAGGTTAACCCACGTGTCATCCTGTGTTTAGGAGTAATCATTCAGTAGACTTGCATTGTTTCTAACCTTCCTAAACACAGTCTCCTGATTCCTGTCTTCCCTCCCGCAGAGAGAGCATAAAAACCCCTTTCCACCAGACACTTTGTGTCTCAAGTCGTGTAGAAGAAAACCAGCATATTCTTTCGGCTCTGTCTCTTTACCCTTGGACAACCAGAGGGAAGGATTAGCTCACAGTTTATTTTACCAGAATTCACTATTGCCATATTCAAGCCCCTATTGTAGAAATGGCAATATGTTGTTCCTTCACTCTGGGATTGCCCTAATTTATTCAAAATAGTGAACAGACAGCTAAATTGTAGGGTGCAGCAAAAGACTATTTCTTTTTTTAATTTTTTATATCTGGATTCTTTTAGACATAATAAAACAGCTTCTTAGTCATTTCCTAGTTATTTCCCTAGTTATCCATAGCCATTTCTCAAGCAATGCCTCTGATTTGTTGCAAGCCTGGAGGGGATGAAAGGGGCCCTTCAGCTTTCATAATTTTTTTCTGGGAAAGGGGGATTTTTTTTTTTTTTTTCCTTGACTGTGGTCTTAAACATACTAAGCAAAATGAAACATGTATTTTTAAAGCTGTTTGAATGATTGTGGTAAGTAACCGAAACAACCATATTTCTTTTTAAGAGCATTGTGATTTCTAGACTGCTGTTAGACTTCAAGCATAGGGAGTAACTCAATGCTCCCTATGTAGGAGTATTGTTATAGAGGCATTTTATCAGAAAAACAAAGGACAAACTTCTTCAGTATACCTGTGTCTACCTCTGGAAGCTTGAGGATGTTTTCTGCCTAGGCCTTTAGTTCTCAGCTGGCACTAAATTAGCACTAAAGTAGGAAGAAATTTAAGAGGAAGAGATTGTTTGTTCTGTAGAGCGTTGGTCAAATTCCTTTATTTAGATGTTGAGTGCACACGCCCATAACACAACGTTTTAGCAGTGAACTAATTTTGAAAGGTCCCTCCTTTCCACCCAGACCCCACTACTCCTCCCTGCTACGTCAGCACTTCAGCTGGCTGGTCCTGCAGTGCTGACACAAGAGTTGGGAACACCTTTTCCCCTCTGATTTTTTTTTTTTTAATTTATTTTATTTTTAAGGGTTTTTCCTTCCAGCCAGGTCTCTTCAGGGCAATACAGCAGGACCTGTCTGCACACACTTGAGCATATAAGGAATGACAGGATAGGGCCAGGAACAAGCTGTCAAATGTTAAATTAGTAGGAAAAAAGTAACCTGCATCTATTAGGAACATCTTAAAAAAAACTATGTGTCCTATATTGTGAGGCACCTCACTTAGGAGACTAGCTGCAGAAGGCTCCCACATAGTAAAAAAAATAAGATTTTTCAAAGGGCAATTAAGATTCTTACATCAGCCAAGAGACTGCGGAAGGAAACTAAACTATGGTGACTAGACTGCCATATCTCCATTATATGTATATAAGCTTGGTGGCAAGCTGACACTTAGCGGCTAGAACTGCTTGCCACAGGCGCTATTCAGAAGTTTGCTTCCCAGTCCTTCCTGTCCCTAGGCAGAGAAGGATCTTGAGCAAGTTCCATATATCAAGATGCAGGAGGAATTGAAGATACTTCTTTTTTTAAGTATGGCTGTTACCAGCATCACCATTACCAGCCCTATGTAGCCAAAAGAAGAGACCCTCTCTATCAGGACCTGGGACAGCCAAAGTTCAGATGGGGTGGTGTCTGCACCTTTCCTTAGAATGATCTCCCAAACAGCCAAAAGATTTACTTCAACTGCAAGTAGAACAAATGGCTCTCTCCTTTTTAATGACAATAGCTCAAATCAGCTAAGACAAAATAGAAATAAAAAGGCTTGTAAACAAATCTTCTCCCGTCCACTGATCTTGCAGGTGTCTCTTCATTCAGTCTCTTTTTCATAGATGAGTGGGATTTTGGTCTACTTTAAGCTCTTCACACTCCTTTTTAGGGTCCAAGGAAAAGTACGTCCTTTTGCCACCTCAGTAGTTCCCTATTTTTTCAGCAGCCTCTCAACATCTACAGTATTGCCCCATTTCTGAGTTCTCCTACTCTCCCAAATATCCTTCTGCCTGCCTCACCCTGTGGACTGGAAGTGTCTCCCTCAGCTGCTACTAAAACAGAGGTAACTTCTCTTTTCTCCCAAAACTAATGTTCTGTCCAACACTAGAACAGGACACATGAAGCAGCCCCACTGCTGCCCAGCCACTCTTTGAAAGAAGCATGGCATGTCTTTTAAACCAAAAAGCAAAACAAATTCTATCAGTCAGAACTCCACTGCCATAAAATCACAAGACTGGCTTAAAAATTATGGAGTTTAAACTAACAAACAGCAGACACTTCTTTGTTCATCTGCTGTTAGAGGCTAGCAGTTTTAAAGCTCATCTTGGCAACTACTAAAGCTGGAAGCGTACTACTGGGGAGGGGGAAGAAATCTGAGACTTGTATGTGATTGCAAAAGTTGGGTATTTAAGGGGTGGGGAAGGGGGGAAGACGTAGGAAGATTTCAGCAAAAATAAGAGTCAACACTCATATATGCTCATTGTCAAACACAGTTCTAACTTGAAGGAGAGCTTGCCAAAAGAAGAAAACTTAGGTGGATGGCTCTTTATATCTGGAAGAGGTAATCAGCTGTAATGAGTAGGTGGCTATTTTGCATCTTTTTTCTTTTGTAGACTATATGTGCCTTCCAGATGGTAAATATTTTTAGTTCCTATTTTTGTCCTTATTTCAAAAGAGATTTAAAGATCTCAGAGGAAGCATGTTCATTTTCCATTATGCCAGTTTAAAGCCTCTAATGAAGTTTGAGAGCAGAATTTGGCCCATAAAACATAGTTCTATGTCTATGATACATATTACACAAGCCCCCAAGGAACTTCAATAAATACACTTATTGAACTACTGTAACACTAAAATATGCTGCTGGGCCCTTTGGTTGCTTCTATACTAGGAGGTTTCTGAGAATTGTTGTTTACATCAGCACTTGTACAAATGGGAAATCAAATCATTAATTTATAAAATGGCATCTGGAAGTCTTAATTTCTGATTGATCTAGCTCCCTCTGGATTTTCCATGTCATCCAGCACCATAGCTTTTCAGCATAATGTAACTTAAGTAGGTTAACATCCCACGATTCAGGGCAGATTTCAGAGAGGTTTCCACCCTGCTGAATTCATAAGCGAGACTGAAGAATCAAAATAATTCCTTAAATATCTTTCAAGCATACGTAAATCTTTTGGACTTGAATCTACCAGGTAAATTTGAATAGTTCATAATACTGGCTCCGGATGGATTCCCTCTTGCAGATCTGACTCCAAGGGCGCCGTATAAACACAAGCTTTCTACTACTGCTGCTAATGGAGCAAGACCCCTAGCTCAGACACAAAGGCAGGGGAAGGGGGTTGGGGAGGCTGCCTATGCTGACTCCTTTTAATTTTGCACAACATTTAACTGCCTACCATTTCTCGTACACTCAAGTCTTGCCTTTCCTCTCCTCTGCAGCCCTCTGATGGGGTAAGGACATAGCAGTGTTTTTTCAGCTTGTGGCTACCTACAAGTTGTATTTTCTATGTTTGGTTTTTGTGGGGTTTTTTTGTTGTTTTTTTTTTTTTTTTTTTTTTTAACTCGGACTCTATTATTGAGCTTTATGGACTATTGGCCTTTCCCAGATGCCCAAACCAGGTCTCAGGTGGAAGGCAGCAGGTGCCAGCCTCTCTGAACCAGAAAATTTCACAAGCACTTCTCCGCTGAGGGGTGGAGGCAGTCCTGGACCTCTCTGCTCAAGAAAAATAACCTCAAAACAGAGTGTTTGCTCTTCTCAGCAGTGGCTCAAGTAGGCATCGGCAGTCAGGAAGTTGACCAGCAGTGGAGTAAAATGATGGGCAGCCCACACTTGTACCATGCTCCTGAGCAGCCGTGGCTGCTTTCCTCTGTGTGCGAAGTAGAGCTGCCATGCTCTGCACCTGGGTGGTCAATGAGAAGAGCTGAGCCTCCTGCACAGCTGGCATCTGCCCCAGGAGGCCACAGCTGCCAGCACTGTGCCAGAGCAGTGGCAGTGCCCCTCTCCTCTCTCTTTCAAGAGGTCAAATACTGGTCTCTGTTGGACTAGGGCTGCTGGGTGCATCCTTCCAGGGACTGAGCAGAGGAGATGCACTTGTTCATTCAATCCTGCTTGGAAGTGGTGGCTGAGAGCTGCAGAGGGACAGAGAGGCCCTGAAACAGAAGATGTGGTAGCCCAAACTTAGGAGTTAAATGTAGGCAAGCGAAGGTGCACGTACGGGCTTTCTCTGTGGTAGTCTGCTCTGGCGTTCCCTCTCCTCACAGGCGCACTTACTGTGGTACATTTATGTTTCAAAATCATCTTCTGATGAAGCAGTAACCTCTTTTCCCCTCTGGCATTTTCAAATATGAGAGTTTTTTTCTTAATCTTAGGTGTATGACCTGGAACTGTGTACATTACATATTTTTTTTCTGTGACTAAAGTCCTCAAGGATACCAGTGCTATGTCTGCATTAGCAAGTAGCACCATGCAACAGGAGCAGATTTGCTGGGTGAAACGGCTTGTGCTGAGGGCCCCCATGCTCTAAGCCTTTGGGTTATGAAGGCAGGGGACAACTCGCACTAGCCCTAGCCCGGTCCTGTGAAGCAAAGACCCATTAACAACCGGACTGCCTCTTCAAAGGTTCACTTCAAGAGGGCACTAACTGCTCCAAATGAAAACACTAATGTGGATGCAGCCCCACCTCCTGTTCAGTATTTTGATCCTCCTGTATATTGACAATATTTTCTGAATTACATGGTTCCCAGGAAATTTCAACAGGCCTCTTTATTGTGTGTCAGGGTATTGAATGAAAATAAAGGTTGTTGCAGGGTCAGCCATTGAGAATGTATTTTCAGGCAACCCTCTGGCTTGGCAGTTACCCCTGCCAGTCCTCCTAACTCTTGTATTTTAGCTGGTTCCTGTGTAATACTAGCTGTAGAGCTACTAACTATGCAGTTCTAATCCCCATCCTCTCCCTTTTAACTAGAAATACCATGTGAAACACAAAATCTGGTGCTTTTCTCAATATCAAATATATTAGATCTGCTGTGTTGTCCTTGTCTAGAAAATTGTATCAAAGAAGGATGTCAAGTTTGTCAACTCCTACCTTTAGCGAACCTGTGTTGCATTTTATCTTACTCTCTACTTATGTCACTATTTTCTTATTCTGCATTTCTCTTGTCAAAATTCTTTACTTCAGATTTCTTTCCTGAAGCTTTATATACTAGTAAAGTCAGACCATTCAGCAAGGGAAAGAGTTGATCACTTTTCCCCAGTCTTTAAATACAGGTATGATACTAGAATTGCTAATGGTGTATCATGCTGCCTGAACGTAGATATTTTTTTAAATCCTAATGAAATAACTTGCTATTTCATGTCCTTGTTCTTTTCATAATACTTGGGCAGACATTAGCTGGTGTTTTGACACACATGCATCAAGCTCCTTTGTTTTTCTCCTGCTTCAGATCTATATAAGCTTACCGCTTTTATTTTAGCTATCCTGCCTTTGACACCAGGTTTGGTAACATGACTTTTATTGAAAGCCAAAGTTTAGCTTATGAAAAAATCTAAATTGTTCTCAGTGTCTGCTCCTCCTTCTTTACAAAGAAGCAGCTTTTTTTTTCTTATTTCATATGGGTGAAAAATAATTTCCTATTTATTTTCATTGCTTTGTGAAGTCTGTTTGACTCTGGTTGTTCTCACTTAATCCTTATTGTCAGCTATGAGCATAGCTTTCTTTCCTATAAATACCTTCTTCCACTCCTTGAAAGCTACCTGTTTCTTTCTAGTACTCTTTAAAACACTGTTACTAATCCTGTTGTGCTCAGAGCCCTTCTCTGTAATTCTTCTTTTGTGCAAAATACAAATTGTATCTAATTTGTATGCTTTTTGGGCTACAAGTGGAGAAAGCTTAGGCTCTGTGTAATTTCTTACCTTTTCAGTCCAACTGATTTTGCTAGCTAGTTCGCCAACCTTCTCAGTCTTTTGAAACCAGAAACCTTAGTTATGGATCAGGGAGGGAGGTGTGTTTGTTGCTTCTTCCATTCAATTTAGGTTTAATCAGCTTATTCTCACCCAAGCTACACTTATTTTCTAAAATGTTTTGTAATTTATAAAAACAAAGTATAAATAGCATCACCTGCTGTTAGTTTTAAGGAATTTCTGGCTATCCAAGGTCTTCTGCAACTTTCTATAACTATTCTAGTTTATTAAGTTAATCAGCACAATAATTTTGTACCTTTTAAGGAAAACTAAGAGGTGCAGCAGGCCCTCAGAAACAACTTATTTTTTTTCTATCCATATCCTTAGTGGTTTTGTGACCTGAAATGGCTCGCTATTACCAGAGTGAATTTGCATAGATGCATCCACAGGCAATTAAAAAAAACCAAAACAAGCTGTTCTGCCATTAAGAACAAATTATATTTAAAATTTTTATGTGTTTTAGAGGCCTGCAAAGTGGACCTAATAGGGGAAAAATGTGCCAACCTATTGAAAAGCTGAAAACTATCTTAATTTCAGTTGTGACCCGATAAGGAAAACAAAAGCTAACTGGACTCTCTGATATTTGCATCAGTCTACACAGAAGCATGGGAAAAAGATGTCTGAAAAATGATACATGTACAGAATAAACTATATTTCATCAGATCTATTAAAAGTGTTCGAGACATACACTTAACATAGTTGAGCAAGATAATTTGTTGTGCTTTAAACAGTATATGTCAAGTTACTATTAAAAACAAAAAAACTGAGTTTCTTAAAGGAGCCCCGAGAGAATCCGAGACAGTGAAACACAAACCCCAGGTACCTAAGTCTCCAAGGCATGTTCTAGATTTACAGCTTTAACACTTACATGTGTTTTATGACCTTTGATTTTCATTCTAAACTCAAAGCTGCACTAACACTTCTAAGTGAAACAGAGCATCCGTTCAGCTCCGAGTGATACAATCAGTGTTTTTTCTTGTTCTTGAATTGTTGAAAAGGGCATATTCCAAAAAGTGATTGCAACCACAAGCTGACTACAGAGAAACTAGGAGGTAGTGGTTTAGTAAAATGCAAACAAGCAGAGCTTTATTGTTATTTATACTGATTCTTATCCCATCATTTTTTTTATTGCATAAAGACAGAGCAAGTTAAAAAATATGGTGGGAAGTTATTGTGTTGGCAGTGGTATATGTATTTTGTAAAACAAACAATTTAAAGGCCCATTAAACAAACATCTCTCATTCTTGACATAAGATCACAGTGCTGCTATCTGCTTTTTAAAGCCTGATTTACAACAGAAGGTGCAGGGTAGAATAAAAATGCGTGAGAAGCATCTGATTAGGTCAGTTGTAAACATCCCCTCTGCCAAAGAGAGTTTTTTTTATCTATAGGTAATGGACAGAGCCATGTTTTCTGCATCTTCTTTCAGTAGCATTATTCTATTCTGACCAGGCTCAAGTTAGAAATATAGGTTTGTTGCATTGTTTTCCTGTGATTACTGTATGAATAACTCTTGCTGCAGATTTGCTTTCATCATTTCACAGATAATATTGACGATGATCTTATTTATGATGCAGGAAGACATTGTATGTGTGTGTATATATTCCATTTCTATCTATTTATCTGTGACCCAACTGATTGGTGATAGTAATATTATAGTAGCTAAACAGTGGCAGGCATTTATTTGTGAGTCTGGAATAAACTAATTTTAAGTGATCCTGAATTTGTTCCTAGTGGAAGGGGAATAAAAAGACCATCGCAGCAGGCTATTATCAACTCTCCTGCTGGAAGTCTCAGGTAAAAGGTATCAAGAATTGAAAGGTTTCACTGGCGGAGTACCAGCAGGGTAGGTCCTTGGGGTCTGGGACTAGGCGAGGTAGAGGGTATGAGACATTGGGGAGGTGTTTGTAGGTACCTATATCTTTACTTTTGCACCTTGACTGTGATTGCATACCCCAGGAAAGCAAAGCGTACTTTGTGGTCTTGCTGACTTGACTGCAAGCCAAAATAAGCTCAGCACTTCAGAAGTTCAAGGCCATAATAAATAGAGGGTATGGTTTAAGGGCATGCTCATCTCACCCACCAGTAGGTTAGTCAGCTAGTTCATCCAGACTCCTCTCTGGCCAAGGGAGGGCATGTTTACACTGCAAGTGAAGCCCAGACGATCCCCAGGTTTGAGGCCTGAAGTGCTTCCTGTTGACTTTGTTAAAACCAGATTTGAGTGCTCCTTTGCTCTGGGATGTTCTGAAAATTGCTGTGCCCTCAAGGGTCAGCACAGTAAGGTGCCTATATGCAATGTAAATATACTTGAAAGGCTAGGCTTAGCCTTGCTCAGCCTGGGATAACTTGGATCTTGGGTCATTACTGCTTTTGAATTTTCCAATCTCCCCGTTGCTGCCGTGGGAATCCCAGCCTCAGCAGTAGCCAGCTCCCACTTCACGAGTTGTCAGATGACTGCTCAAGCACTTGAAAAATTGCAAAGTCCCTGTAGAGTTTTATTTATTGTTAGCAGGTAGCTTTAAAATTAGCCTGCCTACAACGATGCAAAACACAATGAGACCTTAACACTATTAATTGCTTTTAAAAAAAGATGGGGAAGAGGAGCTGGCAATAGTCACTGGGAGCTGTCATTAGTCATTAAAAGAGAAATGCAGCACAGCAGTGAAATTTCCCCCACCCTGCTGTAGCCATGAAACTTCAATAAATTTGGCTTGCTGTTCTCCTGGTGCAGGAAGCCACCCCTATAGCAGAGCCCTGGCAGGGGTGAGGACATTACCACAAACTGATTCACAGATATCCATATTGGCTTTGCTACATGGCATCTAATTGAATGCAAAGATTTGTTTTGTTTCTTTGGGTTGGTCTGTAGAGGTAGGTCCCGATCAAAGTCACCACTACAACACATAGTGGGGACTTCCGAGGTGATTTTTAGCATGCAGTTAAGTTCCTGCTACAAGTCTTCCCCCCTTCCCTTTCTCACTTTGTTTACTATAGAGGGGCTGACAGTTGTCAGTTGACTAATGAACAATGTAATTTTACCATTTGTTACTTTATGGGGTAAAGCCAGCATGTGGAGGATTCCTGACCTGCTCATCACACCACTGGGTCCTCATCTCCACCCCCCATCTCTCCCCCCACTCCTCCTGGCCCAGCGTGCCTCCTCTTTGCTTGCGCTGCTACAAATGACCATGAGTCTGCAGTGCTAGTTGGATAAATTCACTGATCCAGGTTAAAAAAAGGGGAAAAAAAATCTTTAAAAGAACTTTAACTAGACTGAAAACAAACATCCAGAAGAAAATCAAAGGGAAAAAGAATTTGAGGCCAATTTTGCCTCGAAAACTGGAGTATTGTGAAACCATAGGCGTAGAAACTTAATTGGTTAACACCAAAACCTACAGATGACAAAATGAGTTATTTTTCCAAAACTTGTAAATGATTATGACTGTACAAGACTGTACAGATGACAAGAGTTTCAAGTGTCTGGTACTAAATGAAACCTTGACTTCTCTCCTCAGTTCTCAAAGAATTATTCCTGCTTTATTTATAGTCAGCATCACTTAACCAGCACCAAGCTTTTTCAGAATTGCAATGTGGGATAACTACTAGGTAAAGATGTAGATATCACATCCCTGTTTTGGGTACTTTTTCAGTAATTACCATTAACCTGAATATAAACCTTCAATTGTAAGTCAGCAGTTACCCATAAAATCATAATGAAGTGATTGGCAACTGTTCTTTTTCTTCTTACTTGGGAAAAGGTGCCGATACTGTCCCACAGTATGTATTTGTAAATGCTAACCAAGAAGGAAGACTGGATCTTCACTGACACTCAGACACTAAAAGCTGGTCTTTTAATAATCGGAAATAGAATAGGCAGGTTGATAAAAGGCTAGTATTTTATCCCAAGACAAAATGGCACTTGCTTTTCCAGGAAAATTTTTTTTAACCTACATCTCCATATAAGCAAGGGACTTTCTCTTGCAACTGTTCAGCTCTGTGTAGAAACAAATAAACAAACTGACCTCCCTTTTTTCCTTTCATTCAGAGAGCTCCTGTATCAGTAACTATAGATGCACCCAACAAGAATATTTAAAGTTCATGTCAGAGGCAGATCCTGTTCATGACGGTCTAAATTCAACTATTAAAGCAGTCTAAAGTGGATCAATTGCTAAAGATTAATTGGCCTGATGTTTTTTCTTTCCTGATTTTTTTCCCCATGAATTTCAATAACAGTTCTGTTCATGATCACACAAAAGATTTTAGACCGACACTTATTTTGAACTGCCGCAGGCTTATAGTGTAAGTTATTTAGGTCATGATATTCTCTCCCTCCTTGCCATTCCCCTTGTGCTTTTGGCCAGTCCAATGTTTTTTCTAGTGTTACAACTTCTGCTCTTTTTTTTCTTCTTCTAGATCAATATAATTCAAGGAAGAGAACTTCTTCCCATGTTCCCATGTCTCATTCTAAGGTGTCTTGCTGTCAGGAGTTTATATCCAATATTTATCTTCAGTGCACTTGTCCTAATGTCATCCCATTTCTTACAGAGATAATCCAAGCAGTCATTTTCAATTTATTATTATTAGGAATAGGAGAATTTCAGTGATATTAGTAATTCCAGTCCTAGTTCAGGACTTCACTGTGCTAGAAATTATGCAACCACCCTCACTCCAGTGCCCTAATATTAATGTTACTAAAAAGAGCTTAAGTAAGTCCATATAAACAAAAAGATGTTGAATTTTGCTGCTGGGGGAAGTAGGGGGGACAGCAGAGGGAAGCAATGACTAGTGAGGTTGTTTATAAAGAATTGCCCAAGATGATTACTGGCAAAAGGGATAGCTAAGCAGTCAGTTTTGTGTTCAAATATGTGGTCTTTAATTGCTTTAGTGTGTGATATTTATTATTATTATTATTTATTTTATTTTTGGTGGGAAGGCACAGGGGATTGTCTTGGTTTTGCTTTTTCCTCTAACTATGTCTGCACTGATAGGCAAGGAAAGGAAGATAAGCTTGGATACATTTGTTATTAAAGTAAAAGCAAAATTCAAGGGACATATGGTTTGGGGGGGCTTTGTTTGTTTGGTTTTTGGAATGGAGTTAATTTAGATTGTAGCTCTACAGAGTTACATTGGCAGGGCTGAGTGGGTGGGAAATATGGGAACAGGAAGGGGGGGGAATAAGCAGGTAGGACTTGCTGTATGTCAGTCCAGAAATTACTCTATCTCTCATGAAGCCCTTCATCAATTTGTACATTTTATATCCCCAGCATGTTAAACCAAACTGGTACTGATTCAAGTGACCAGACTTATTTTTTGGTGTACCCCCACAACAGTTTTCTGGAAAAGTGCACAGGAGAATGTGGTAGTGACAGTGTCTTCTAAAGTCAAAGAAAAGGAAAACCTGAGGGGTACATGCAATTTCCTTTAATTTTGCACCTTATTTTTCCCCATTCTACTAAGCACATCTTATATCTGAAGGGTAGAATTTATTCTTCACTTCAAGGGGAAGAAATCCAAAGGTGTACAGGGTAATGTACAAGAAGTAGATTCTTCATGCTGATGGATTTTGCTTCCTTTCTACCACTATATCCTCACGGACACTGAAAAACTAAGGTCGCTGTTTCTGATGTGTTTAGGGTTGTGGGGATACATGTTCTCTTCTTTAAGCCAAACGATAAAAATGAAGTGGAAAGGCGTAGCAGGGTCTGTTCATAGCTGTTGTCATTCATTTTTTTTTTTCAAACATCTTTAATTTTTTTATATGCTTTTAAGTGGCCTATTTTGCAGCTGTATTGTTCAGAGACCCTTGGCCACCCCTTGGATTTCAGTTCTTAATTTGGTGAAATCGCCCAAAGGTCATGTCTCTAATGAGGCTGCAGTGAGTTTTGAACAGTCGTGCTGCTCATAGGGACAACAGTGATGAATGCCTTGAAAAGCAACTTCAAGTATACATTCACTCCTGATTTAACAACTGCTTCTGTCCCTTGAAAAGTTGTAACTGGTGTGTAATCTTATAACGCAGTGTCAACCTTTTATTTGAAGTGAGCATTGTACATACAAGTGCTGTATGATGACTTTTGGACAGTCAAATACCTTTTTTGCTTTTTAGTAAGTTGGTTCAAATTTCCAGAGCTATTAACAAAGCAAACAGAATGGTTATATTTTTATATCAGAGCATAATTACGTTTACCAGCTAGCTGTCTAACTTATCTTTCTGTCCCTGGTAGCTGACTATAAGAATGATTCTTATCATTGGGAATATGTTTGATTAAAACCCAGAATATTTGAAAACTTCACTTAAGTGTTCTTCCTCTGTGCAGTGTTAACAGAAGTCGTGCTGTTTCCAGATTTTTAATGCTTGTTCATCTGAACATTAGTCCATATTGAGCCAACAGATATTCCAATGTGTTTATTTAACCATTACTTTTAATGAAAATTTGGGGGAAAAGCTTAACCTCTCATGAAGGTTTAGTGCTAAGTGCTGAGCTTTGATCTTTTTATATATTTTAATCCAATTAATATGTATAATATGAACTGAACAGTGAAATAATTCACCTATACAGACTTCACCCATGATCTCTATCATGGCAAAAGATGATGATCTTCTGTGCTAATGCATTCTGTATTCTGAGGTTTGCCTTGAGAACATCGTGATGAGTTTGTAGGGATTTAGGTACCACAGTGCCTCTGAAGAGCTTGCCCTTTTGCTGTCTTTCTGACAATTTCATTTTAAATATCCTACATGTTAAGGGAAATAAATTGAATAAACTACAAAAAGTACAGTTAATCACTAATATTTCACCACAGGGATCATAAAGAAGAGAACAAGTTTGAGATATGAAAATGGAAAAGAATACAAGTTATCACATTTTTTTACCTATGTGTCTGAATTTTGTCTGTCTGACTACAGGATCAGATCTTTGATTTCCTACATATCGGACTCCAACTGGATCTTATTGCCAGTGAAGTTTCTTGTGAATTTGAACTGGAAGAGGACTGGGGTGGGGGGAGGCAGAATTATACTTCTTCAGAGCATAATTCTAACTACACACTGAAATACCTAGAGCAAACTTTCATGTTGTATTTTAATAAGATTTCTAGACATTTCTTGTGATCCAATAGTTTGAAACTCTTCACAGGAATAACCCATTGGTGTTCTGTTAAATAGGGGCTGTACTGGACTACAGCATGTAATCATGTAACCCATCACATTCTAGGGGCTATGCTTATTTCATTTGCACCGGTCTCATCATACTACCTCTGTGTATCTAAATGGCATGTTTTGAAACTTTGGTATTTACCTGCTGGAAAAAGCCTATTTCCTTGTTCTCATCACACACACCACTGAATTGAAAATATCACATCTGTTCCTTCTTAGTGTCTTTGTAGGCCTTTGTAGCCCTACATCAACAATCATTGTCCCTGAAGAAGTTTAGCAAGGTTTTAAGTGTATTTTAGGCGTACATCTGAGTATCTCAAGGTCTGTTGTTGCTCATTATAAGACTAGCTCAATACCAGTTCAAAGAACTGGATGGATATCAGGATAACCATGGTTGACAATGTAGTTGTTAGTCTGTGTGAGGACACCAGACAGCTCTTCTAACCCAGGCCTTTCTGTGCTGTGGTATACCTCTTGGGACCTAAACCATCCAACAAGAAAGATTGAGCATCACTTAGCAAGCTTGACTGGCAGGGGGCAATCTTGCATGCATATCATTGGAAGACCCAACTTTCCAGCAAGAACCACGACTTTGGAATTTGAGAGAGAATAAAGTCTGAAACAGCTCAAACACCTCCCTATTTGTCTAGCGACAGTCTCCTTTCCCATCTGCTCTGTGCACAGGTCCTTGTATTGCTCTAACAGCAGACATCAAGCTGGCTAGGACAGAGCAGCCTGGTCTCGAATTCTTTGTCACCTTCAGAAATCATTTGGATACAAACACAGCACTCTCCTTGCTACTAGCCTCCTTGCTATTTGACCTCAGATAAGAGAAAGAGGCTGACTGCTTTGCTCTTATCCACCCTGTGTCAAGAAATGTCTTTCTAAATCCCTTTCTGCTGGTGGTGAGAATACTATATTTGGCAGCACCAAGTGTGGAAATCCAAGGTTCAAAAGCCTGTATGGGAAGAGACCTGTCTGCTTTAAGCCTACCATCATGCATGTGCATCTCCTGCTACGCCCTGACTGTCCAGTTGTCCTGCTGCAGTGTGAGTGTGCATGGGGGAAAGGGGAGGGCACTGCAACTCTGTTCGGCGTTTGCCATTAGGCCAAACAGGCAACAACCTGTGCCAAATTCTAAGGCATATCAGGAGGATGCAGGGCACACACTTTCAAGCCTTTACCCCACCACGGGCTCGCTCAGTGTAGGTCCTACTGGTCTTCCATATAACCTGTCATTTTTCTAGATAAGTGTCTTCGCATGTTGTCTTTTCCATAAGAAGATAAAAAGCCTGTCTTAGAAATAGTGATTTTTGACAAAGCCCGAGCTCTGCAAGCAAGAACACACTTAACAGTCCTTGAGGAATTGGCTCCTGTTTTGAAGATATGTGGGTTTTGGTTTTGTTTTTTAAAAAAGAAAAAAGTGGAAGACGAACTCCTCATAATATAGGCAGCTAGCAGCCGAGTCCACGGCTATAGTAGTACCCCCAGTTATGCCTTATGCTGCCACCTCAAAGTCCCCCTGCTATGCTGACCCCCTAGATACTTACAGTCAGCGTGGAACTGCTGCTGTGTTCCTCCTCCCTCTGGGCATGGTTGGAAATCCTTTGCTACAACTGGAGGACCTAAAGGTTTCTGAGTCAGCTCTTTGTAGCCTAGCCTGCTGAAACAGGGGGACAGCACTCCTGCCAAACTGCAGTGGTACCTTGATAGAGCTGCTCCCTGAAGTGACTGAACAAACCGTGAGATGAGGCTCTCCTCCTTAACATGCTGTTAGCAGGCCACATCACGCTCCTTGACAAGTGACTGCTGGGCATGCAACTACCGATGTGGATTGATATCTGCGTGTGGGAGGCCAATGTTGTACGGCAGCCCTTCTCTTGCAGAGTTCCAGCTGCTAGTGCAAGACTGGGATCAAAAACTGATTTAAATGGTGCATTCCACAGTAATCAATGTCTCCGATCTGTGTCTGTGCCTCAGGCTCCACTATAGATTACATTCTCACTCCTCATCCAGTTTTCTACTTCCAAGATGTAAGAGATGGCTCATCAGCACTCAGCTCCTGCTCATCCCCATATGGTGGGTGATTGCTCTGGTATCTCTGAATCAGTCCTGGAGCAGGTGGTTTGACAAGTTAACTCATGGCCCTGTGATGATGAGCTAAGGCAGATGGTGGTTTACCTTAGCCTGCAGCAAGAGGGAGGCTCTTCTGAGTATCTTCACTGCAGGTCTCTCTAGAAATATCTTTGTGAATGAAAGTTCAAGAATCTCTTTCCTCTCCCTCCTGTGGGGTGATGAAGTCTATCCAGTGAAGACAGATTCTGTATGGGCATCATGCACTTTTCCCCAAAACATTTCTGGAGTGCCTTTTAGCTGAAGGACAGTATTTGCCTTCCTTGATACTGCTCCAGTTTTGTTTCAATTTCTTTAGTTTAGTTCTTACACCAAAATGTATCAAGACCAATACATGCAAACCTGTGATCCCCACATTTTCCCTCAGTGAGGATGAGGGAACATCTTCTGCCTGTGGAGGAACAAGTCTGCCTGTGGGACCAGGTGGCATATGGGGGGCACATGACACCTTCAGCCTTGCCTGAACTGCCCGTGTACTTTCACGTCGGTCTGCTCAAAAGGCAGGAGGACACCTTAGGGTCAAGTCAAATGCAGGATTTCTTTGCAGAATGCAGAAGGGCCAGTGGATTAAGGGAGATGGTTTCTTGGCCACATTGCCTTTGACACAGGCTTTTTGACTGTACCCAAGATCCTTAGTAAGAAAACAGAGGATTAGGAGGGAACTGTCTCATCCCTTCTGCACTCTAGTGTGCGGACTTCTCATTTAAGGGACTATAACCTTTATTGTACCACTTTTTATTTCATGTCCTCCTGGAGGGTAAGAGGGTCTGGAGGAAGAAAGGTTGGCTGGTTGGTTTCTACTGCCCCTCAGTTGGCTTGTAATCTATTACACACAAAATAAGAGAGGATCTTTCTCTTGTTATAGAGAAAGCCAGGGGAGGAAAAAAAAAAGTATTTTCTTTGTTTGAAAACTGTAGCAGATGTCTGTGGCAATAAAAAGGCAATTATACTCGTATTATCATGAGAATTTCCAGCAGGAAATCTTGACAAACTCAAAGTTTACTTAACTGAGATAAATACAGTAGATAAATAGCAAACTGAATTTAGTTTACTCTTGTACACAGGTGTACTACACATTTCCTCAAGCCATGATTCACAGCCATAACCTTTCCTAATCACAGGCACAGCAAGATATGGCAGGAGTAGGAATGGGCTCATGTTATAAAATACAGCTATAGATCCAAACTTTAGAGAAAGTTTTGGTATATTTGGAGCTGATAAACAGGCTTGGGCTCATTTCTGTATCTCTAAAGGGGAGGAACTAAAGGGCCCAATTTGTTTTTCACCCTGGACATTTTATGCTGCTCTGAGGATGCAAGTTTTTGATTGAAAATATCTATAGGGTGTCCTCCGCTGGCACAGAGCCTATGGCACCGCTAAGAATTTATTTCTTCCCCCTCTTAGAGCAGCCTGGGAAACAGCTTCTCTCTAAGGCTGCTCTGATTTATGCTGGGAACAAGATAGACCCTGGCAGCCTTAGAATCTGGAGGCCCACAGATAGCATGAGTGCAGTAATGTAAATAAGGGATAATACTCTGGGAATTTGGAGAATTCTGCTCTTGGAGTAAGGATGCCAAGCAGTACTTGAAGAAAAATTCTCTGTTCAATATTGTTTCCAGGCAGGCAAGCAAAAGAATATGTAAAAGCCAGCTGTACTCTGTTTTACTAGTCACTTCAACTAGAAAATCACTAAATATCCGTCTGATAACACACCAAATTCTTCTTACAATTTTAAGTTTGTGGAATTAGTTCTTTTTCCCTCAGTGAGACGCCATTTGTATATCAAGGGTAGCCTTAGCTTGCGAAATCAAATTTGAAGGAGGCTATTTAGGCTTTCCATTTTCTTTCTTATCAAACAGCAGCTCAGAAATGTGTATGCTGTTTACTGGTTATGCTGCTGTACTTGTGATACAGATTTACCCTCTGAATATATTGACAGCAGAAAAGCCATTGACTTTAGGACCATTGCTGAATTATTGTATAATAGTTTTATTATTATAATAACCAACTACAGTGGAATTATTAAATTAACTGCAGATGAATATCCAATCTTCTCAGCCATCTTCTGATAGATCAGGTGATACTCAAACAGTAAAGACTTTTGCTTATATGGAAAAAAAACATTTTATGGAACTTAGAAGCTATAGCGCTTTAATAAAATATGCAGAGCGTTGGAAGACTTGTTTTGTCAACAACTTAATCTTTTTTGAAATGTAGGATGCTGTACCACTTTAAAAGACTACAAGCAGATTGTTACTGTTGCAACAGACCATACTAGAAAGCACGGAACATTAAGACTGTCACCCAGCACTTCTTGTTGCTGTTCAGTATGTGTAAGAGTATCTGCAACTCTGTTCTTTAGATCCTCAGATGCTGCCAAACTGCATGCAAGGATTTTAAGCCACCTCAGTATCTGCCCTCTTCTCAAAGGAGTTGTTTGGCTATCGGAAGAAACATAAATCAGAGCAATCTAAAGGCTATTCTGTCCTATGATAACTGCCGTCAGCACACTGTTCCTGTAATCGGGGGTTGCTAACCATAAAGATCTTCCTTCCATATACCATTTTGCCTAGCTGCATGTCCTGTCGCACCAACAAGGAAAAATATCAGAGGAGCGTCTTGATATCATGTTAGACTTCCCCTGCACGAAGAGAATCTCTGAATGGCCGTTTAAGGCAGCCTTTTGCTAATAGAGAAAATAGGCCTGGAAACAACCTTGAAGTCTGGTCAACATCCTGACCTGAGACGGGACTAGCTGAATATTGACTGTTGTTTGCCACATCCTGGCAAGAAGGGATGATATAGACATATTCCTGTGAGATTGAATCACCCTGTTGAACACCAGCCTTAATATTTAGTTTCATTTCTTTGTTAGATATTGCTCTCTTCTCAGATTGTGGCCATCTTTAAATTGCTGTGCACAGTGGACCAAATAAACCTTCATTCAAGGTACTCCATGATAGGCAGAATCCAACCATAATGGGTTGAAATAAAAAACAAATTTCAGATTGAGCTGTGAGACTATTTAATGCATTCATTCTTGCAGAGTTCTACACTGGAGTGTTTGTTATAACATTTATGCTTACCAACCCAGGGAAAAAGAGGTTACTTGTATAACTGCCATATATGCAAGGCAACCCAGCTAACCACAGCAGTACAAGTAATATATACTGCAATTCTTATTAAAACCCAGCAACAGACTGAAAAATGCGTGTTAAACAAACTCAAGCAGTATAGTTTAGGAAATTGACATTTATTTATTGAAGTTCTGTATGTAATAAGTAATGTATGATTAACTATTCATAGCCACTTATTTGTGTAGATCTACAAAAACAAACAGAAAAAAATGCAAAACAGAACTTACAAGTGTTGCTGCCTCTCAACTTGTATATACTTGTTCACATTGTTTCTCCTGTTCTCATAACAGACTGACTAAAAAGTGTCAGTCCTGGGACTGGTTGCCAAGGCCTGCTTACAGGACTGAATTGCATATTTCACCCCTCTTATGGGGAAGAAGTTGTTGAACTCCCCATAAACTATGTGGAAGGGAGAGAGAGCAGAGACACATGAAATATAGCTCATTCTTTCAAAAGGAATGAGCAAGAAGTGGGCACTTGGCAGAAAAACAGCCAAAAAAAAGTCGTGGCAAAGGCCACGATTGTGTTACTGAAGCAGGAAAGGTAACAGGAAAGGTCAAGTTCATTATCAGTATCGTAGTGAATAACAGTAGGCTCTGTATGATGCTAAAAAAGACAAACAAAACCCAACCAGACAAAAACAACAACAAAAAAACTTCAAAACAACCTTTTCATGGAACCTGCTGCTATGACCTGAAAAGGAAAACTTCCCTCCTCTCCCCAAATTTCGATCAGTGTGATGTGAGATATGAATGGTATTTACTAACCAGGCACCTGAGGACTTTGATGGCCCAGGGGACATCAGTGCCCCCTGCAACCCTTCCTGCTGGGGTGGTCTTTAGCAACAGGACTTCTGCTTTGTCCCCAGTTACGGTGCACATCCCCTTACCGGGGCTGCTGATCAGTGTGACGGCGGCAAAGGAGTGAGAACTATTTCACTTGTGTACCTCACTTGTGTACAGCTTTAAGGCCTTGGGGAAGTACAACGAACATTGGCCCAACTCCTTAGCTCCAGCACAGGTAGACGTGGGATTTAAGCTGCTTCTCCCCTCCTCGGCATTTCTGAGAGTCCCTGGTGGTTGCCCAAGTTCCCAGTCTAACGTGGAGCAACCTGAAAGCTCTTCTAGAGCAGTTTGGTTGCCGGTGAGAAGCTGCTGCTGTGCAGCCTGCAGAACAGCATGGTTCTGGCATCCCCACGCCATGCTTGGGAAGCGGATGCTGTGGATTCGGCTTTACAAGCTAACTGCTGAGGACTGGATTTATGGTATCTGTACTCCATGCAAACATGGCATGAACCAAAATGTGACTCAGAATTTATCTCTGAGTTTACCCAGCGTTACAACAAAGGAGTATCTCCTCCTTGCTTTCCCAGCTCTGGAGCCCAGCGGTGCTCAGAAGATGGGTGCACAGGTGGATTGCCTAAAAATCAAAACATGGCCCTCTATTTTTGCTGGTGTGAGGCAAAACAGAAGGAAAGCCAGGAAAATTGTTGGGGAACAGATTGTAAAAACATGTTTAATTTTGTTTGCAAGAGAAATAGTCGGTACTAGCTAAAACCCTGCAAGTTGTAATTTCTAGTACATTACTGCTAATTAGTAAATTTATTGTAGCCTAATTTGATCTCTCAGAGAAGGCACTTTTTAAGAAAAAGTTATCTTCTGTGAAGTGACCAAACAGGCAGGAGGCTATTGTCAGGCTTTTTTTTCTTCTTTTTGCTGCTGAAGCACAGTGCTCTTATTTTATGTCCGTGGCATCTGTTACTGGCCTTTTCCCTAGCTCTTTCTACTTTCTTCCTCCTTTCAGAAAAAGTTGTTCTCTGCTCCTCATCTGTCGGTCCTATTACTGTGCAAATAGCACATGCAGAAGCCTATTAATTCTGCTCTATCGGAGTATGCGATGGATGGTGTACCAGGGAGAGCAGGAGTTTTGAGCCACACTGTAAGTGCTTATTCCCAGTTTCATCGTGCAGTACCGGTTGTGAAGCTTCTCTCTCTCCCCTTCCATCGTTATTGAGGCTGTGCCTGCCTGCGTGCTTTCGTCTCATGGTTTGTGGGACTTTGCTGAATCAAGGCGACCAAGTCAGTGTTCTTGTCTCTTTCCCATACTAGTTTTCCCCTACAACTGCCTCAGCAAAGTCACCTTCTACCCAAGGTGTAGCTTTGTGTACCTTAATGTATATCCCCATGTCATTCTTACCATACAATCCAGTGCTGTTAATGTAGTTTCTCTGAGTGACTGCTATACTTGAAAGTTTTTCAAGCCTCTTTTCTTCCTGAACTATGTTAGTGAATGGCTGCTAAAGGAGAAAGATTGCTTTGGTATTTTAAAAATTATGTTTTGCTTTTCATCAGGCAGCTGTTTGAGATGTTTCTAGAGGCTCCATTTTTTGTACTGCCTTTTGGTGGAGACAAACCCCTATCAGTAAGTGCTTTTTATGTATTGAAAAGCATGGGTTTTCCTTGTTTCTGCCTTAAGTGATTTTATCTGCACTTCAAACACACAAATGCATGTGTGTGCGGACACAAACAGCCCCAAGAAAAGCAAGAACCAAGAACGGTACAGAAATTACTTACTGCATATCTGTTTCACTAGGAGTAGATATTGTGTAACTTTTTGTGATTCAAATTTTTTTTTAATTCAGTTGGATTACTCACAAATGTGAGGTCACTGAGGGATGGAAGCCTTTACAGGTTTGTAGCTCCAGATTTGCTTTAGTTTAGTTTTTCCTGTGTAAAACACTGTTTAATTTTAAAAAGTATGCAACAACCTAAAATATCAGAAAAATAACTTCATCTAATAGCATCATTCTTACTTAGCCATTTTTTTGTTTATGTTTTTTAGTGGTATTGATTTATCTTCTAAAAGACTTCCTCTGATTTTAGACAGAACCAAAATCAAATCCCTCAGGCTTTAACTGTGAATCTGGAGAAGCTTATTAGGATTTTTAACATTCCAAGTTGCTTTCTGAACAGATTGCACCAGCTAGCTGATGAAACTTGAGCTAATTACTCTAATGTTGACAAATGCACTAGTACAAAAAAAGTCACATTTAAAAAAATAAAATTAAAAAAAAAATTGCACCTCCACAAGAAATATGAATTAGATTCAGTGGTTTGTGGGTATAACAGAGATATTTTTGCAGGGTTTCTTTAGGAGGAGAAGAAAGAAAAAAAAAAAACCAACAACCCAAACCACTATTTATTAACAAAAAATGTGGCATCACTGATCATTTGAGAATTAATGTTAATGAAAAATGCTTAGGATTTTCGAAAATTGAAATAAAACAATTTGATAGTTGGTAGGGTGAGAAACTGCCTTCACAATGCGATCTTGCTATGTTAGGGGGTACTGAGAATTTTTACAGATCCTCTCGGTCTGTAGCGTCACACCCAGGAGAATTGGGTCGCGATCACTCAGTGCAGCCACTGGCTCCCCAGGGTTCTCCTATATGCTGAGTTGGCTGGTACTGCATCGAGTTCCCTCAACTTTCATTACCGTAGGTAGGTGAGCTTAGCTTACAAAGTAGACAGGAGTTGTTATCACAGAAAGCCTCTCTGCACTTTAGCAGCAGGCAAACTATTGGATCTATAGATTTAGTTAAATCCAGCTTTGGAATAACTATATTAAAGTCTAGAGAGATCTGTAACTCCTGAAATAAGGATAAATTCAGGCTTGTACTCATCTTTTTTTTTTTTTTTCTTGTGCTTGACTATGTAGATGCACACTCATAAATGAAGGGGAAGTAATTAGTAAGGATATCATACTATGATACGCTTATTTTAAAGAAAGACTCTGCAAAAAAAAAGTATAAATTTGAAAACATGAATATGTGTTGGAGGTAATCCAAACACCCTTAACCCTGCCCAAATTTTGCTTGTCAAAGAACAACCAAAAATGCTTAACTAATTGCTGATATTTCAGTTCAGTACTCTTTAAGCTTAAATGGAAGCAGCATGGCTATGACATGAAGGCTTCCTGCCATTTAAACTTAGTATGCCTCAGAGAGAAATGTACCATCTTCTCTTTCTTTTTTTTTTTACTATTTACTTAATAGTTTTGACCTTTCAGCCAATTGTCCTTATCCGTCATTACAGTGCATGATCAATCATTTCATGCCTTGCCATCTATAAAATACCAGCAAGAGGGAAAAGTTTTATGTTTTATTGCTTTTCTTGAGATATATATATATATTTTTAATCAGAGTATCTTCCTGTTTATTAGGAAGGAGGAAAAAAAATGCTTCAAGTTACACTAGTTTAATTGACTTCATGGATTTCATGAGTGCAAATGGATGAGTTCACTGGAAGCTTATCATTTAATTTGTTAATTTTGGTCTTGGTTGATAGCCAGTACTTTAAAATGCAGCAAACAAGCCATGTTTGTATGTCACTAACTTCCTTCTGAATCTTTGAGCAATAAACAGAGGCAGAAGTAACCAGTCACACTATATACCTGTGCATACATACACACACACGTGTACACTTATGCATGAACATGGTCTGTCTGAGGATGATCCTTCAGTTAGGACGGGGTTTCAGATTTCTGCAGATTCAGGTAACCTTCATTGCAACCAACTTGTGCAAGGCTAAAATTTTCAGGAACACTTCTGTTGCAGGAGCCTAAATGGCATTTACAAACTCAAAGCATCATTTAACAGGACTTGTCTGCAGCAGAAAGCCAGAGCGGTGCGAGGATCATGAGCTAGTAGGAACACTGTAAGACAGTGTGACACTCTGCAAACATTTCAAATTGAGGCCTGAAAACAGCCCACTGTTCTCAAAAAGGCCTTTCTGGTCTAGGTGTAGTGATATGTAAACATGTCTTTAACATTTCTTTTTCCAGAAATGGTGTGTAGGCTGCTCCCCAGAGGAGCACTCTGCTATGTTCCAGTGAGCAGTATAGAAAAGGCTGCTGGCTCATCCATACTGTTGCTGGAGCACAGCACAATACTGTTTGTAATGAGGGTTAAGTGATTTAGGGTCTCAAGTACTTTTGGAAACCATGCTTTTTGCTTCTCTTGTCTTAATTTTTATGATTATAAACCAGAGATAATAGCACTTCTTGACTTCCCATGGGATATTGAGAAGATGAGTACCTGAAAAATTGAGAGAACTTGTAGCTACTGCATGGTGACCCAGGAATGGGGGCACTTAAAGTACCTTTAGGTAAACAACTTCAGCAAAAACATCCACTTGCATCCCTAAACTCAAAAATGTCAAGTGTATGGTTAAAAACTTCTCAAATGGTTTATGTGTTGGTTTGTTGCGTGGCAGGGAGTTCTTTTGTGTTGTTATTTCAGGGAGGCAGAATAGTCATGCAAATTATTTGGAGAGAATGAAAACTTGGGGGAATACACATCAGACAGAGTAAAAAGGAAGGAGACCAAGCATGTAAAAAACTTCAGGCATGTATTATTTGTGTGATTATTTGGCATTCCTTCTTAACTGAGACAACTTACTCTCTCCAGTGCCTGAGAACACCAAGGACATCCTTCATTATCTGAACCTTTAAAGTACCTTGGTTTTATTTGGGATAATTGGGGTTGTTCTAGCAACAGTTTTTCTGTGATCCTAACACAGAGCATGAAAAGGATAATATAAAGAAAGGTGAAGATACAAGCCCCAAACCTTAGTAGTATGTTTGTAAGGCAAGTTTTGCACAGCTCTAGTTGTAATTCTTTAAAATATACATATGTCCCTTTGATGTTGTATCGAAGCAGAACCCAGACATAATACTAGCAACTTAGTTGCTGTTCACCACTGAAGCCAATGAGCAGTAGAGAAACAGGGGAGTGTGCTTTGAAGTGCTTGGAAAAATGCACTTCAATGAGAATGTACTGTGTGCAGGAGACTGCCGTTGAGATGAGCTTTAAAGTCAAAAGAAGGGCAGGAGCCAGAAAGTTCACCTTCAGGTTTGTATCTGAACCTTCTTGAAGCTTGTGGGGCTATTTATATCCTCAGCCAGCGCAACTGATAGAAAGGAGCAAAGTTTGAAGTTGAGGTCCAAATCGAAACTTTCATGGATGATGGATCTGTGTTTGCAGTTCTAGTCTGGTTTTGATCTCTAATACCTTGCTCTTCAATGACTTTTCAGCAGTGCAGTTCAAAGGGCTCTGTGAAAACGGGGGGTGGGGGGGGAACTGTATAATTAACTTTATTTTGCAGAACAGAATCCAAGGCAGAAAGCAGTGTCCCAGAGAGGTGGCTTGTACCTGCTCTCCCAGAAAGCAGTGTCCCAGGGAGATGGCTTGTGCATGCTTCCCCAGCTCTGTAGTGGGACAGGTAGTTCTGCTCAGAAGGGCAGAGTATTGCTAAAGTCATTGTCTCTTAATGGGGTTAGTCATCTTCAGCTGATTATATAGTTGATATGATTTATATTAAAAAGTGTATTGCATATTGAACACAGGAAAGAATTAATGTAATGAATGCACAACGTCCGTTGTCCACTGATCAATAGATCAAAATCATTTTTTAACTTCCCTTAATATTTGATTGTTCCTTTTTCAAGAAGGGTCACCCTTCATAGCACAGTTCTAGCCTTTTATTAATGTTTCTAAACTCAAGTGCCTGATTCTCTATATCGTATTGCACTTTTGACTGTTACTTACAGCACTGCAGCGTGTTACCAAATAAGAACATCTTTCACAAGATGGGACAACAGGCCTTTTGTGTGGATTTCACATGGCATGTCTCACCAGTTTCTGCAGTGGAAGGTCTGAAAACCTTGATGGTCTGTCTGGGAGTGAGGGAGTCCATCATTTTACAATCTGTGTGTTATTAAACAAGACTTACTCTAGAAGACACTTTCTCACTCTTCCTATCCTCCCTCTCCCAACCCACAAGAAACCTTAAGATGTCAGAGCGTTTGGCAGTTGGACATAGTCTTGCTAACACATGCTTATTTTCATACAATCCACATACTTGGCAACTTTCAGAAAATGTACCTGAGTATTTGGGGAATCTCATTCTTAGTGAAAAATGGAGGCTCCCTCTGGCCCGGTGTTCAGCCTCTGGCAGTGGCCATGAATGACAAAGCACTTACTGATGTGTCCCCTGTTTTGCCCTCCCAGCTCATTTGGGTCTTCGTGAGCCTGAGGTTGTGCGTCTTTGTTCTAATAGCCCCTGATTGATACTGACAAAAAGTTTAGAAGTGTTAGACAAACTAATGTAAGGAGAAGAAGAAAAAAACCAAACCAAAACCAAACCAAACCCAACCCAATGTCTTGTGCCAGTAGCAGCTTGTTTTGTGGGGAGGTGTTAAAAAACATCTTTTAAGGCAACTTCATTCAGTCTCTTTCAGCTCAAACCAAGAAATTGTGAACAATCATTGCCTAGTCACTTTGTCTGTGCCTCTCATGATGTTTATTGCCTTCTCTCTGCCACCTCTTTCTTTATGAAGAATCCTATTGAATCACTCCTTGAACAGAAGCTGTGCAACCTTTGCTACTCCTTATTGCCTTCCTGCCATGACTTTTTTCTAATTCTGTTATATCGTTGTTGAGAGAGGAGACCAGAACTGCACAGATGATTTGAGATGTGAATGCACAGTGGATTTATACAGCGTCATGACAATGTTTTCTGGTTTGTTCGCTGTTCCTCTCCTACTCATTTTTAACGTTGTCTGCTTGTTTGATCACCAGTAAGCTCTGAGGTGGCATATTTACAGAACTAGCTAAAATAGCTCCAAGATCCTGTTCCTTAATGGTAATAGCTAGCATACAGTCACTGTGAGATGAGGGGATGGCTCATTTTTCACCATGTGCACTGAATTTAATTTGCTATTTTATTATGTTTATATGTTACTATTATGAAATTATTTCACAAATCTTTACAACTGAATATTCGTTTTGCTACCTGTCAATTCAGTACTGCCAGCAAGTTATGTTTGTGATAACACTCTTTGTCATCACTATTTACCCCCACCTCCAAATCTCTTACGTACGTGGCAAGCAGCCAGACCTGCCATGTCAGTGGTGAGCTACTGTATGTAGCTGAACTTCAACCCACAGTGGCACAGGGGGGGAAAAAAAATAACTTAAAAATGCAATTCAGTTGTACTCTTAATCACAGAAACTTGAAGCAAAGAAAATGAGTTTAAGGCACCATGTTTTAACAGGAACTTACTGGAAAGGGAAAAGTGTAACATGACTGTGGGGAGTTCATCCTACCATCCTGCTGTGCATTTAATACTCTTTTGTAATACTATAATGCTCTGAAACACCATGTCTGCACAAGACCCCAGTTGGGCTTCGGCTTTGTCTCTATCCCCTTAAAAACCTTGTGAACATCTATCCTTAGTCTAAAACACTCAGTAATATGAGGTCTCCAGGAGTGGTGGGGTTTTGAAGTGGTTTTTTGTTGTTGTTGTTGGTTGGTTGGTTGGTTGGTTCATTGATGGGGGGTTTTTTGTTGTTTGTTTGGGATTTTTTTTAAGTGGCTTCGAAATGACTGCAGCTACCTGAACACCTAACTCTTCATTGGGGTTTAATTTTAGTATAAAGCTTTTGATATAGATACACTGCAGAGATGAGTTGGAGTGGTAAGAGGAAAAGAATCTGCTCATGCAGATGACTGAATTGGAAGGGGGGGTGGGGAAGCAGTGACAGAGAAAGATTTGAATGGTGCAGCTGAACTATGCCTGCTTGGCACAGGGGAAGGAGATAAAAATAATTCCTTTCCCTAATTAGCAATAACACAGTTCACTGTTACAAGCAGGAAAACTTTAACTCCTTACTGGTACAAACTCTGCTGTTTGGTTTCTAGTTTTTCCCAGCTATTGTGTTAGAATCAGAACCACCCAGCCAGCTTTCACAAACAGCTGGTCCAGCTGTTTGACATTACAGACTTTCTGGCCTTTGATGCTTACTCCTGTTTTCATTAGGACCACCTATTCCTCCTCACTCAGTCTATGAATAGTCACCAAAGAGTTAACTTACATCCTAGCACAAATGAAAGGATGGAAATTTCTAATGGGAGAATGGGAAACAATAATGATTTTCTTTTTCTGATCAGTTACTTCTTATGCTTAGAAAGCAAAATTTACATCTCTAGTTAGGAAGGATTAGTTGCCTTCACTTCTTGTTAGGTTGTTTTGTTTTCATGCACCAGCTAAATGCTATAATGCTTGGTTTGCAAAACCTTCCGGAGAAATGTTTTTGTATATGTCCATTACAGGTACCTTTTTTGGGAAGGAAAAAAAAATAATAATAAAGGAAAAACAACAGATCTTGAGTTTGAAAGGGTTTCTTTGGGGACTAATTTACAATTCTACTTGTTAATCTGTTTAAGTAATACACACAGATGGTGGGAGAACTATACAAAGATAATGGATAAACTAGGAAAGGGAGGGGGCTGTTTTAAAAGAAAAGGCAATCTTAACATTTGTATCTAATCAATATCGAAGTTATAAGTCAGTTAAGCCTTATGTCCCTAGCCAAATGACTGAGCATAAGTGTATTTTTATATGGCTCTTTAATGTTAAGTGACAAGGAAAGGCAGCCAGTTAAAAGTATTTGACATTCATAAGCATCCAAAAGACTTTCTGTCATCTTCTATTTATTCATTCACTAGACTAGAAAAAACTATAACGCCTTGGTTTTTCCCTTTCTTTCAGGGCAGCAGTCAATGCATCTGTGTCAAACCTTAGCTCTTCTCATCTATGCTTCTGGTGTCCATATCCCTTGCTTCTCTTTCTCTTTACTGTCACCAAACAGCTTTTGTGTGCCCATTAACAGCGAGGAGTGTCGCAGCTGGAATTTCCAGCTCCCCCTCTGAAAGGATTAAAGGGACATTGAGTGTGCTCCTGCCCCTCCCGAAGTCAGTAGCACAGCCCCTTTCAGCAGAAGCAGAATCAGACCGAGTGCCAATCGAAAATTTAACTTGGGTATTTTTTCCAGACAATTTAAGTAGCTTATTTCATACTTTTGCTTTAAGAGTATTTTGGGTGCTTTTCTGACATAACACAGGAAGCTTTTAATTTGAAAAATATTGCTAGTGTTCTTCGACACCTTGAATTTTAGCTGGTGTGCACTTGCTTTGTATATTCAGCTTTGCATGTAAAATGTATTCAGATTGCCTGTAACATTCAGAGTAGAGTACAGGAATGTTTGTTTGGGGTTTTTTTCTTAAATAAAGCAAACAGTCCTCTTTCTTAAAAATGTGTCATACAATTAGTTCCAATGTTTAATTAAGTCTGTCCAAGAGTATTTAGGCAGCTAAAATACTAAGCTAATTATGTTGGAAGAGTTTGAAGATTTTGCCTTAAGGAAATAAAAATATGTTATTTTGAAATGGAGAGTTAAAAAAAAAATATAAAAGCTTGCAGGGAAACAACAGAAAACTTTCTGAATTGCTCTAAATAGTGTAGCTGGCACACTAAACAAAAAAACCCTTTGCACTGTTACCCATAACCAAATAAAAAGACTTCTGCAAGTCAGGATGTTTTGACCCTTTTTAAGTTGATCTTCTAAAAAATTTAAGCTTTTCAATTCCTATCTGTCTGTCTGCCCCTGCTAATAACTATTGAATACATTGTCTACTTTTAACCATGTTGCAGAGAGGAACAGTTTTAAGGACGCTTTTTGTCCCTACCCATTTCAAGAAAGTGGACAGAGTCCCACAAGTGCCGCTCTCTTGGAAAGACTACAGTGGGAACTTCAGTTTTATTAGCCCTTAGAGAATTAATACCTGAAAGTGTTGGAGGAATGAGTCAACCGCAAGAAAAAGATTAAACTTTACTTTGTGCCTTACTAGATGAAAGAAACCAAACACAGTACACAAAACCACATGAAATGGAGCTACACAAGGTCTGCCCTGTGCTGCTGCTCGTGAGGGGTATTTTAGGATTTGGGATTTTTTTTTTTTTTTTTAATTAAAGGGATAAGTGTTTCAGCAGTTTACTAGCTGGTACTAGAGAAAGGAAGGCCGAATGTCATCTGTTCTTTAGTGTGGGTTTTCTTCCTCTTCTGTCAGGAGAAGAGAAAATTGAAGTTCTGTGGGATTCCTTAGTGTCTGTAGAAAAATATGTTGCTGTCCCACTTTTCTTGCTGTCTCCTTCTACAGGTTGTCATAACAGAAATCTTCTCTTTTTCTTTGGAAGAAAAGAAAGCACAGCCAGGGCTATTCAACTGCAGGTTTGCACAAGCAGGCAAATACAGGTGACACTGATCAAGGATGCAGGGGACAGGGATATTCAAGTAATCTGTGTGTATCTCCTGTTGTACTAACATTTGCAGGGTCCCAGGAATCGCTGTGCAATAACGCATCTAAGTGCCTCGCTCCTGAGGTGGACAGGACCTAATGCTTCGAGAGAAAGAAAAGGAAAACCAATAGATGTTCTTCCAGCTCATGCAATAGAAGTGCAAAAAATTCCTAAGTATAATGTTGCTTCCTTTGGAATGACTCCTGTTAGTGTTTCAACTGTGAGGTTAATATTCCAAGCAACATGCTAACAGCCAGAGTCACACTTTCTTACTAACCTCTGCATTTCAGCGTTTACAGTGTGTGTGACATCCCCATTTGTAAGCACACAAAGCATCATTTAGCAACATGCAGCAGGTTAGTTAAGACCCGCATAACCAAATTGTGTGAGCAGACAGAGTTTGCTAATGTAGCAAATTCATACATGTGCATGCTTGCAGTTAAATTCTGCCTTGTATATTTAATTTCAGCCTCAGTCTAAACATACTGCTTTGGACCTGGAAAAAACAGGAGCTTAACAATGGAAGTGCTACTGATGACAGTGCTGCAGTTGCAAATGATGCCATTTTAATTCTTAGCTGATATTCAGGAGCTTTCAGTCTTGGGTTGAAGAGATCTGATTGAAAATCAGATACAGGCATATATGGAGAATTCCAGGTTCCCCAGTTGCCTTGAAGTTAAGTGGAGTGGGCACTTGATTATTACGAAGGCTAGAATTGGATTGAAGAATCATACTTATAGGTGTAATAGAGCTCAGAAAGTGTCAGACCTTGGAAGTACCTAGCCCTTGATTGTAGCAGCTGGAAGTGATTTAACAAGTACTTGAGGTGACAGAATCAAATGCTTTATGTGATGAATGGGCTGTTTCAATATAGCAAATGATTTTGCTCTTTAAAAATCAGAATTAAACAGTTTGTTTTTTGTGAGGAGTGAGATCACGGAGCAATGAAGTATATGTGTGCACGTGCCCAGAGATATCGCATTTCATGTTAATCTTGTCTTTATAATAATAATATGTTCACTTATTTTTGAATTTACTGCTATGCACTGGTCCTTCTCCTGAGGGGGAAGAGTGAGTGTGTATTTTATGCATGATGGTGTCCTAAGAAGCTGAAATAGCATGACCTAAGTAGAACCAGCTCTTTTCCTTAGTGACTTATAAGATGAAAAATATATTTGCTAAATAACATTATCAGCCAAATTCAAGAGGGAAATAACTTCAAATATCTCTCACATAACAGTATTTGGCAATTGGGTGTCTGGGTGAATATATACAGTACTGGATGCAGAGCTGGGAGGAGATTCCTCAGATTCATGCAAGGGGGGTTTAGTCCAAGTAGTGCCCCATCTTAGATTCAGTCATATGGCTCACTTAACACTGTTCCACCTATAGAAGTTCCACTCCACTTGACACTCCCACAACATGGCAGGAAGATTTGTTCTTCCTGTGGCCAAGACTTCAGTCCTTATCTTCCCTATTACACAAAAATAAAATCCCCCACACCCAAACCTTTCTTAAAAATGAAGTCAAACTTGAACCTGATCCTATAGCTGTTCAGTGAGCAGAACAGTTAACTATAATGTTAAGCTCTCTTGCATTTTTGTATAGGAAAGGAAAAATGCAGAGAGGAAATTTAATGTTTATTTTTGGTCTTGGTACTAATCAGAATTACTTGGGCTGTTACTGCTCTGCTGTTCCTGAGGTTCAGTTCTGAATGTGCTAAGTAATGGACACAGCCAGTCTCAAGGGACAAACAGAAGAGAAATTGCATTTTTAGGATCAATGTTTTAACATAACAACTCCAGGAACACCACTGGATGTCAAGGATGCCTTTGTATTGAAGTGGAACCACACATGCATGATTTGTTCACTGCCTCTTGTGATTTATGATGCAATGTGGGACCTAACAGGGTTGCAGAAGGCTGGAGGTTCTTGTAGTGCACATGACTATGATTGCTTTAGGGATAACCAGTTGGCAGCAAATGATCTCATTGCTTCCCCCAGTCAGCGATGAGACAGATGCTGATCTTCGAGCAGACTCTGAGCTCCAGCATCCAGATGGATCCAGCCAGGGCTCACAAATGCTTGATGTTGCCTCTCTTGCTTGCATCTTTTGGGTTGTGTATTGACTGCTGACCTGAGCGTCGCTGAACAGAGAGAGCAAATCTCTGCAGGTTCAAGGTTTTCAGAGTCTGTACTGAAATGCCTCCGATTTGACTATTCCCCAAATCAGGTATACAGAGAAACAATATTCTTCTTTAAATCATGCAATACCTCTTGATCCCTGGTCTACCATGCTCAGAACTCTCAAGTGCTTTCTTCTCTTGTACATGAGACAGCACCATATCCGTGCACAAAGGGGGAAAAGTCTGGCACATCAGGTCATTCGGTAGAGCAAGGCCTTCAGCCCTACACTGGAGCACCCCTCCACACAGCATCTTCCTCTTTCTCCAAAAGAAGCAAACACCACTGCTTCTCTTTTGTTATTTGGCTTCACATCCCAAACATGCCTGATATGTGAGGAAAGGCCATACATTTACAAGCAGAAAGCCAATACAGTTCCCAAAACTGGAGATTCAAATACAGAGGAGTATCTCCTAAGCAAGGAGATATCATAGAATAATCAAGGAAAGAAGGAATTCCACCAAGCCCAACCCCCTCCTCAGGGGAGAGAGAACTGCAGCATTAGGTCAAAGTTAGATCAGTTATACAAAAGGTTGGGGCACACTGATGCTAGGAAACTCTTCAGTTTAAGTTAATGAAATGTCGTTAGTGATGGTATATTCATAGGTGCTACCTTTCAGTATCTGAAAAACATATGTTGTTACACTTCCCCTAGAACTAAAAAACAGATTTGAAATGAACATTTTTTTCTTCAGAGATATTTGCATAATTACAGAGCGTGTGAGTGTTAATGAAGAGCTAGTAATAAAACTGGATGAATTAGCATGACTGAGTGACTTAAAGCAATCCTGTTGATCATAGAGTTAGGGGTGGCTTGCATTTTGCCAGACCTTTTTTTTAGTAATCTCTTGCAATTGCACATTTGAATTTGAACTTTCATTAATTATAGCTTTATTTCATGAACATGAAACTTCATTGACTTAAGTGTTTACATCAGTAGAACACCTATTCTAAAATATGTGCACCTGACAAAATTGTTAATGAACACCTCACCACCACCCTCAACACGAGTACATTTTGGAGTCACTCCAGTTACGGGAAGCTACATTTTCCTTTTTTTAATACATAGTACACTTTTTGGTATGCTTTTAACTTGCAGGATAAATTCTTTTTTCTTTCAAAATTAGAAATAGCAAAACATGTAACCTCAGGATAGATATAGCTGTAGAAGCAGGATACTCCTTCAATAACAATGTTATCCCTCTTCCATCTCCTTGTCTCCTGGGACTGTTTGTTACTGGTCTGCAACTGAGTTGGTTACCTCACCTCTCATACAGTCAGGTAGGTGAGGCATGCAAGGACATGTAAGAACAGCTGAGAAAGATGTAGCTAAGCCAAATCACTTTGTATTGAAGAGGAGCCACTTGTGAGTTTTGTGCTTCTGACTCTATTAGGGGGGTAATCACTGGAAGGTAGTAAGTGCCAGATTTAGGGAGAAGTAATGTCTTAATCTCAACAGGAATATAGCTGCCAAATCAATTGGGCACCTATGTCTTTGGTTCTTAGGTACACTTAAACCCCATTGATTTTTTCCTCCCTCCTTCCAGTTGTGGGCAGTGACATTGGAAGGAACAAGCGGACCCAGTCTATTAATACATGGCTCCGTGGCTGGTGTCAAGGTCACAGTTTTGGGTTTATTGACAATGGGGTGGCCTACATGGCACCAGGCTTGATGGTGTCAAATGGGAGCTACCTTTCTCAAAGGGGAAAGAGGGTCTTTGCCCAGGACCTTGAGGGGCTCATTGACAGGGCTTTAAACTAGATTTGAAGGGGGAGGGGAAACGTATCAGGCTTGCCTGCGGCAAGCCGTGGGAGGACACACAATGGTTAGAGGGATGGGGTGCCAGTATGGGCCCTCAACCAGTTGCCCAAGGGCATGCTGGGGACACTGCACCACAGTCAAAGTCTTGCAGAGATGAGCTGGGGGCTCCTGAGGTAGTAGGAGCCAACAAGGAAACTTCCAACAAGGAACACCTTAAGGGAAGCAAGGAGTGTGCCACTAGGAAGGTGACATGACCAACAGCCCATATGAAGTGTCTCTACACGAATGCATGCAGCATGGACAACAAACAGGAGGAGTTGGAAGCTACCATGCTGCTAGAAAGCTATGACCTGATTGCTGTTACTGAAACTTGGTGGGACAAATCCCATGACTGGAGTGTGGCTATCGATGGCTACAGGCTATTCAGAAGGGAAAGGTGGGGAAGGAGGGGTGGAGGTGTTGCCCTCTATATCAAGAAATGGATGGAGTGTGAAGAGCTGTCCCTGAAGAATAGCCATGAGCAGGTCAAAAGCTTATGGGTAAGAATCAGAGACCGAGGCAACAAAGGGAACCTTGTGGTTGGTGTCTACTACAGGCCACCTGAGCAAGGAGAGCCTACTGATGAAGGCTTCTTCCTCCAGCTACAGGAGGCTTCATGCTCGCAAGCTCTTGTCCTACTGGGGGACTTCAACCACCCCGACATCTGCTGGAAAAGTAGCACGGCAAGCTGTAGGCAATCCAAGAGACTCCTCGAGTGCATTGAGAATAACTTCTTAATCCAGGTAATAGACACACCTACCCAAGGGGATGCAATACTGGACCTGATGGTCACCAGTGCAAGTGAGCTCATCAGTGACATCAAGATTGGAGGCAGCCTCAGCTCCAGTAATCACGCATTGGTGGAGTTCACAGTCCTGAGGGATATGGGACAGGCAAGGAGTATAGTCAGGACCCTAAATTTTAGGAAAGCAAACCTCCAGCTCTTCAAGGAGTTAGTCAGTAGGACCCTCTGGGAAACAGTCCTCAGGGACAGGGGAGCGGAACAGAGCTGGCAGATCTTTAAGGATGCTTCCCATAAAGTGCAAGAGCTCTCAGTCCCCAGATGTAGGAAATCGGGCAAGGAAGGGAAGAGACCAGCATGGCTGAGTCAAGACATGCTGGTCAAATTAAAGAGCAAGATGGAACTGCACAGGCAGTGGAAGCAGGGACAGGTAACCTGGGAAGAGTATAGGGACGCTGCCCGCTTGTATAGGGATGGGGTCAGGAATGCCAAGGCACAGATGGAGCTGAACTTAGTAAGGGATGCAAAGAATAACAAGGGCTTCTACAGGTATATCAACCAGAAAAGGAAAGTTAAAGAAAGCGTACCTCCACTGATGAACAAGAATGGTGACCTAGTATCAACAGACGAGGAGAAGGCTGAGGTGCTCAACAATTTTTTTGCTTCGGTCTTCTCTGGCAACTGTTCTCCTCACCGCTCCTGAGTCAATGGACAACATGTTGGGGACCAGGGGGGTAAAGCCCCTCCCATTGGAAGGGAAGATCAGGTTTGAGACCACCTGAGGAAAATGAACATATATAAGGCTATAGGACCTGATGAGATGCATCCCAGAGTCCTGAGGGAATTGGCTGATGTAGTTGCCAAGCCACTCTCCATGATATTTGAAAAGTCATGGCAGTCAGGTGAAGTCCTTGGTGACTGGAAGAAGGGAAACATTGTGCCCATTTTTAAAAAGGGTAGAAAGCATGATCCTGGGAACTACCAGCCTGTCAACCTCACATCTGTGCCTGGGAATATCATGGAACAGATCCTTCTAGAAGCTATGCTAAAGCACATGGAGGACAGGGAGGTGATTCGAGACAGCCAACATGGCTTTACCAAAGGCAAGTCCTGCCTGACCAACCTAGTGGCTTTCTACAAGGGAGTTACCACATCAGTGGACAAGGGAAAAGCAATGAATGCCATCTATCTGGACTTCTGTAAAGCCTTTGACATGGTCCTCCACAACATCCTTCTCTTTAAATTGGAGAGATACGGATTTGATGGGTGGACTGTTCAGTGGATAAGGAATTGGTTGGATGGTCACATCCAGAGTGTAGCAGTCAATGGCTCAATGTCCAGATGGAGATCAGTGACAAGTGGTGTCCCTCAGGGGTCTGTACTGGGACCAGTGCTGTTCAATATTTTCATCAATGACACTGACAGCGAGATCGAGTGCACCCTCAGCAAGTTTGCAGATGACACCAAGCTGAGTGGTGCAGTTGTCATGCCAGAAGGACGGGATGTCATCCAGAGGGACCTGGACAAGCTGGAGAAGTGGCCCTGTGTGAACCTCATGAGGTTCAACAAGGCCAAGTGCAAGGTCCTACACCTGGGTCGGGGCAATCCTCGGTTTCAATACAGGATGGGGGATGATGTGACAGAGAACAGTCCTGCGGAAAAGGACTTGGGGGTACTGATGGAGGAAAAGCTGGACATGAGCCGGCAATGTGTGCTCTCAGCCCAGAAGGCCAACCGTATCCTGGGCTGCATCAAAAGAAGCGTGGCCAGCAGGTCGAGGGAGGTGATTCTGCCCCTCTACTCTGCTCTCGTGAGACCCCACCTGGAGTATTGAATCCAGCTCTGGGGCACTCAACATAAGAAGTACATGGACCTGCTGGAGTGAGTCCAGAGGAGGGCCACAAAGATGATCAGAGGGCTGGAGCACCTCTCCTATGAAGACGGGCTGAGAGAGTTGGGGCTGTTCAGCCTGGAGAAGAGAAGGCTGCTGGGAGACCTTATAGCAGCCTTCCAGTACTTAAAGGGGGCCTATAGGAAAGATGGGGCCAGACTTTTTAGCAAGGCCTGTTGTGACAGGACAAGGAGCAATGGCTTTAAACTAAGGGAGGGCAGATTTAGATTGGATTTAAGAAAGACATTTTTTACAATGAAGGTGGTGAGGCACTGGAACAGGATGCCCAGAGAGGTAGTGGAGGCCCCATCCCTGACAACATTCAAGGTCAGGTGGGATGGGGCTCTGAGCAACCTGCTCTATTTAAAGATGTCCCTGCTGATTGCAGGGGGGTTGGACTAGATGACCTGTAAAGGTCCCTTCCAATCCAAAGCATTCTATGGTTATATGATTTCAGTGGAGCCTGATCATGGGACCCATAATCTCACCAAAAGTCAATGTTGTGTCCCTTTACCTGCTTAAACACGACTGAAAATATCACAAAGCACCACTGTATATCGTCAGATGATGAAATAACTTAGATTCCCTCCCTCCCCCTTTTGGGCATTCTCAAAAAACTTACCCTTAAGCTAATAATGGCAACTGGGACAGGGAAAAAGAAGATTTTGTTATGATATGTATGAAATTTCTGCTATCGCAATCATTTTGGCAGACAAATGCTAGAAGTTTCAATATCAAGTATGTATGAAGGACATCTTTGCTCAGAAACTTTACCTATGTTATTTCAGTCAGGAATGAGGTTTTCAAATTCAGTTTTCTCAGTCTACATTTTTGAGAATCCTCATATTGTCCCATTTATAGGACTGGAATATTGAGATCATCAGTCCCTGAAGATAACTGCTAAATATTTAAGCACAAAGAAAAATGCTGAAACTTAACAGTGAAAGCATTCCTTCCCTGTTCCCATTCTGCCTCCAAAGATGGAACAGGCAAGGAGATATGTATCAGCTTTGGCTTTTATTAAATTAAGTGACAATGATAATTTAACACTGAATACTGGTGAAAAATATAGACTATTATATAATATATAGTAAATATATATATTTAATTATTTAGTAGAACAAAAGACAGAGATTTTGGTAAACAATCCAGTATAGAATTTCATTTAAAAATATGGAAGATAAGCTTATAGCTCATGGGTGATTTGAAGTGAAAACCTTCATAGGTGTGTAGGAAGAAAACTGGAATTGCACTCCAGAGTTTAACAGCCAGAAATATGTATATTACGGTACATACAGCCTGTGAGATTAATACTGTCAGAAAGTCACATGCAAGGGTGAAGCCAGTTTGAAGTGAAGTTGAAATAAAGTTGGCAGGCCATACATTTTTTTGACAGCAAAATAAATAAAACATTTTGTATGGTTAATGCACTGTAAAATAGCCAAGTCCATACTGAATACCAGGAATTAAGAGATTCCCTTCTGCCTAGTCAAGTGTATCTGAGCACTCGTAAAGAGTTATTTGTAGAAACAGATGAGCCAAGCTGGTTTAGGAATACTCTGGTCTCTAAGAAAATAGGTGAAGGGCATCCCAGTTCAAAGCAGGGCATCCTCACTTAGAGCTCTGCAAATCAACAGCACAGGCAGAATTCTACCCCAAAGAAGACACAGTGCTCTGTACATTAAAAACCAGGGCTTCCTCAATATTTTTTTTTCTTCTGGGTTTTTGAGCCATGTCTTTTCTCACCTGTTATAAATCTATGCCAATAAATTACCATAATATTGTAATTCTTGAAGATGCTTGTGTCAAACACAAATATGGAAAGAACACAGGAGAGAGAGAGAGAGAGAGAGAAACGGGGTTTAAGTTTAGGAATTTATCCAGGGAGCATAGGTCTGTTTTAACAATGGAAAACCTAGGAGTCGCTTTTTTCTCCCCGTGAATCTGTGCCTATCTTGAGCTTATTACTTATTTCTACAAAATAATTTTGATTGTTAACATGTAGATATATCTTCATAGATTTTTACTACAGATTATTATTTACCTCAATATTTTTATTCCCAGTTCAGTCTTTTCCCTACCCTTTCATTTTGTTGTCTAACTAGCAATACTCTTGACTTGTATCACTAAATGAATATAATAAGTGGTAAGAAGCCACTGCAAACAGTTAACAAAATTCTTAAAATTGTCGTCTCTCGAAATGATTTGCCCAGCAAAATTTGAAGGGCACTAAGCAAAGCTAGAGTGGCATTTCTGTGGGTGCTCCTTCCCTTTAAGGACCAGGAATTTTGCCTCTCATACTCTTGGCCTAGCCTTGTTCCCCCTCCCAAGATGCAGACTTCCACTGAAATCTTACGAACATCACGCTAGCCAAAGAAAGCTTACAGAAACAGACAGTGACATTTTACAACGTTATTTGCCTGAGACCAGGTCAGCTGGTAAAACATCATTGGTATATGTGGGACAAAACAACAACAAAAGAAGAGGGCTTTTGGTATGGGAATAGGATAGGACATAATTGGCAACAACTGAAAATGCTGAATTTTAGAGGATGGAATAGGTCCTGAGTGATGAACAGATTTGGCAGCTAGGTTCATATATGAATTTCTTCACAGCTTCATGAAATGCAGGCTGAGAGTTTCAGTTCAGGCACATCTATGGAGAACTGTTCATCTGAAAGCAATATGCTGCAGGACCCTCTAATTTCTTCTGTGCATGAAAGACTCCTTTGCTACTTAGAGCTTCTGCCTAAAATGATTTCAATCTCTTCACCTTTCAATCTAGTCTTTCCAGTTGTCTTCCATAGGCCAAATTATAGCCCTGCAGCTCATGGCTGGCAAGGATGCTATATACCAGCTAGTTGTCTCCTGCAGCTAGATGTATCTAGTGTGGGAGTGGCATGGAGGGAAACATTGGTACTTGAAAGCATGGTGCCCCCAGGGATGCTTGGAGCATCCCTGGGTTAAGAGCAGCTCCGGTTATCTGTGCAAAAACGGCACGCTATTTTCTCTTACGCTCGCTGCTTTGATCTTGCTTATCAGTCTGCGAGTGAAGCACATGTAGCTAAGCTCCTCCAGTGCTCTCCTCTCCTATTGTGTGTCCTGGTATTTGTCTTAAACTAGCTGCCTCTTGGTGCTTAGGAAATTACCTGTCTCTAGTTAACTTATACAGGGACAGCCATGGTTTATGGCATCCTGACATCTGCTTTTCCATTTGAGAATTCAGCAGCCATCATATTTGGTTTTTCCCCTTTAACAAAGCCAACATTGATCTTGCAGATCATGCACGCTGCACTGTCAGACAAGATAGATAATGATTTGAACTGCAGCAAATGGGACTATATGACATCACACTTTTGTGAGCAGACAAATCTGTAATCTTATTTAGTTTGACAGGTATAAAGGGCATTTCAAAAACTGATTATATCTGCTGTGATTTTAAGAAGGTCTGGGATATGACTGGAAAATCTTCACCCAACCTATTCCCCAGGGAACAAACTCTTCAAAAGAATACTGCAATACCACTTATTTGGGGTATTAAACCACACATTTATCCTTTTTTTTTTCCATGTTGTGGAAAATATATAATACTACCCCCGTGAAGACTCCAAGGGTGAGAGTGAGGTGCTAGAGCTGAATCTCCATCAAATCTGGGAAGTCAGGTCTGCAACCAAGCTTTGCAGATCAATGTGAAAGGAAAAAGCTGAACATGAAAAACATCTAAACTGTTTAATGAAAATGTAGATCTGTGCTGATTTTGCAGATCCATCTCTTATTGCGAAAGCCCCATCGCCAGCTGGGGATAAGATTCATAAGCATTTCTGAAGTTTCCATTAATAGTCCTACTAAAACCAGCTGTGACAGACTTGCTGTGCAGCATCAGTCAAGGTCAATATGTGTAACGGCTCCTACCTGCAGGGCCCCACCTTTGAAAGTGGGATGCACAGATGTCAGCCGGATCCTTAATCTCACAGAGGAAGGTTTTTGGTAGCACCTGGACTATCATGGCTGCCCAGCTGCACCAGGGGGAAAGGCTGGTGAGAGCAAATGCTGAAATCCAAGCTCGTTTTCCTGAAACTTGGATGCTTCTCTAAAACCCAGAGTTAGCAGCTGTGGGGCTGGGATTCGCAAATATGCTACTGCACTTAGATGTTGAAATAGTCTCTTCGCATGCGGATGGCGTGTTCAATTTTTTTCTTTTAAAGCGGATCTGGCATAGGTGCCCATCATTTACGCAGGGGACTCGTATTTAGGGAACTGACAGAGGCAGGAGGGCTTTGTTATAGGCAGGGGCAGATCTGCTGCTGCCCTCATCCCGCAAAGTGCCCTAAGCAGCTGGCCACAGGCACCCTCTGCTCCTCTCCCCAGAGCTGTACCTCTGGGAAGGAGGCTGAAGCAAAGGCAGGCAAGCAAGCAGAGGGAATGGTCCTCGGCTGAGGGATGAGGGACTCCTAAGGACCGCCCTGGGATGCTCAGGGCTTTTACAGTTTGGGTAGGATTTGAGGCTGATCTCAGCCTTGCTCTTTAATCCTGTCGCAGAGCCACCCAAGTACTTTTCCTTTTATCCAGCCCAAAGATGCTAGGACATGGTCTTCTGTTGGAAAATGAAAAAGTTTCATTTCTCACTCCGTCTGCATCACAACACAGTTTTCTGAAAAGTGATACTGAGACAATCTCCCAATGAATTAAGCATGGCTTGCATGTTTCACCCTAGCCTCATGAGTATTTTGTCATGGGAGGTGAAATATTTTTGTATAAGTCATAAACCACTAGAAAGTGTGATCTGCCATACTGATAATTTTCTAGATGTGTCTCTATGGCTGAAATTACAATCCTTTAATCTCTGGTTTCTAGTCTAATCTTTACAAAGGCAATTCTATTGTAAATATTTTTGTTAATTCCTTCCTCCTGGCTTTTGGTATTAACTATGTGCCCACTTCTGCTCTCACTAAGAGGAATGGTAATATTTTACTGATTATCTCAGTGAGGATAGAGCTGTGTATGGGTATGGCTTTCTGTTATGTCCTGCTGGAACATAATGATTTTGCTAATTGTCATAATATAAATTTTAAGTCTGCATAGTGTGAATATTAGTGAACTGATAAACTTCCTATAGAAAAGATGCATCTTGTCTATATAACGCACCTTAAGGTACTCATGCAGGATGAAATTAGGCTTGGTTTCACAGAATTTTGGGGTTTGTCCCATAGGGCTCTTCCTTCTATTTCTCCTTTGCTTCATGAAGTAGGGAGGGTTCCTTAGGTGGGTCAGGCCTATATCCTTAAACATATTGCATTGAAGAGCACCACCATTTAGCAGTCGCTTCTCATCTGAATAGCCTGGAAGCAAAGGAAAAGCACAGCAAGTGTCACCTCTCTGCTGCAAAAGAACAGTCGGTGCTGCCAGAGTTCTGGCGCAACATGTCTTCAACAGAAGGGTGCGATTCAGTCGCTGACAGAAACAATCTTGACAAGTAAGCTCTTAAGTCTGCCTGTGTGTATGACAGAGATTGAAATATCAGTCCTTGAAGAGTTGGACATGTATTTTATTGGCCCAGTGCTTTGTTACATGTTAGAATTGCTTTTAACAGAGGAGAGAGAAAAGAAAAAAAAAACAAAAACAAACAAAAAAACACCACAAAGAATATGTATGATGTCTTTAAAAAACCACAACTTTGAAAAAAAAAGTTTATTACTGAAACCTATACCCTGCAACTTCACTTATCTTCATTATTTGGTAAGCTCTGAAAAAGGGGCGGCTTTGAATGCAAAATCATAAAGCAGTTACTGTACTGTTTGAAACATTCTCAGTCACTTGGTAATTGTAAAAGGACAAACAAAGACCAGATTGGAAGTAGAAAATCCCATTTCACTACAACTAGATTTTTTTTTAGTGACTGTGTTAATTTCGGTTATGAGAAAGAGACTATATATCTTAAAAACAAGAATCTTTTTCTGCCCTTTATGAAAATAAACAACCCCAATTAAGGGGAAAAAAAAGAAAAGACAACATTACCTGTTATTCCAAAAGGAAGTCTATACAATGGATACTGAAAATCAAACCCACAAAATAGTCTTAAACATTTGAAGTGTCCATTCTTGTGGGGAAAATAACCTATTGTGTTAAAACTAGCAATGAATAATCATGTTAACATCCATATTCATTCACATTCTCATTGATCTTCTGGCAAAAGCCTCTTGATTCTAGTAAGAATTTTTATTTGGAAGGCAATTTAAGCACAGTCTGAATTATTTTACTGATCAAGTCTTGGGTATCATAGACGGGCTGAAGAAGAGAGAAAAAATTGCCTTACCTGGGTATGAATAAAACTCAATAGTGTTTTTTAGCATTCGTGTGCATTATGTGCACTCTATTTCAGACACTGAAATAAAGATGCTAGCTAGTAAACCAGACAATACAAGGCCTTTAAGATATTGTCCTCAAGTAGTCCAGTAAGCTTTGTAAAGAATTTCTTCATTTCTTTTTAAATTAGCAAAGGCCTAAATAATTTCTCTTCTTTACTTCTTTGTTCCTTCATGGGTTTTATTATTATTATTTTTCAGCAAGCCTGATCTCCTACATTGAATTTCAAGTCAAAATATTCTGATTTTTACTTAGGTATCCATGGTGTTCATAACTGAAGTTTGTGGCCAATGGCTAAATCCTGATCAGCAGTCACGTTATTAGTCTTTGTGGAGGAGAGGTTATTTTACTAACTCATTAATGTTGGAGCAGGGTAGTCCTTGTGCCGTACAAGCATGTAATTCATGGGCTTATCTTCCAAAAGAAGCTTCTGAACCCTGTTTTGGTTTTTGGATTTTTTTAAAGAAAAAAAAACCAAGCCCAAACATTACAGGGAAGATGTGCCTGCCTTAGCCTGTCCCTCAGCCCAGTCTATTTTACCCCTTAACAAAATTACTTTGGTTTTCCAGAGTATTCCTGGAAGGGACTGAACTTCTACCAAAGAATGTTAAATTCCCTCACAGCCTGTCAAGTGACACACTGTGACAACAGTACTTTTTGCTTCTGTGCCTCTTCTTTCTAAGTGTTAAGGAAATACTCCCCATGAGAAAGTCTCGGTTAACAGGCTTAGAACGAAAAGATTTTAACGTAAGTCTGTAGACAAGCATGAATTTTTTTTTAAGTATACCAACATTTTGATCTAAAATAAGACAAACAGCTGCCCTACTTGTCTTATTTTCTCCATCACTTCCTTGGTTCAGAAAATGTGAATTAATACCTTTTCAGATTTACAAGTTATTTTGCAAGTCAACAGTGCCAGCAACTTCCTGACTCTATATGAAACTGGATGTTTCTGGTTCTAGGGGAGGGATTAACACAGTAAAAATGTGTGGATCTGTAATATAATGGATCTAAACACATTTCCCTCTGAAGCACTTGATGCAAAACTATGGCATGCTTCTGATTTGTATTCTCTGAATGACATGAGCCCCTTGCGATAATTCTCCATCTCTGAGCAGAAAGCCACAGAAGTTGCTACACGGCAGAGGCCAACACGTAAGCTTAATTTTGCACCATGCGCAGTGTTATGGCAATCATGGGGACACTTGCCCAAACATTCACAGGCATTGGGCCACAAAAGGAAAGATTCTTATAACAATTAAGGATGAGGAAACATGACAAAATGCCAGGGAAAGACAGGAACAAATAGACTTGAAGCAAACTCATTAACAATTTGGAGTCTGATACTCCTTACTTGGTCGAAAAGAAAGGAAAACAAAAGTTCTGGCTTTCATCGAGGGTGGTGAGGACAGTGAAAGTTACTTTGCAGAACATTTTCCAACTTGCCTTCTGCAAAAGTCTATTAAAGTCTCTTTGGAGCACCTGTCTGTTGTGAAAATAATTCATTTTGTCATGCCTGGTAACACACTTGTAGTCATTTTATGAAAGCTTATGTAGCAGTTTCACCTCTAGCTTTACCCTCTGTTATACTACATCACAAACTCATTTAAATAGTGATATTAATGTTTTTAGAGATCACTACAAATGGTTGGCAGCATCATTGCAGTTAATGTCTCGTGGGAGCTATACAAGGGAATTTTATCAGCTTGAGGCTGAGGTATTTGATGAAGTAATAATAAACTAGCTTTGAATTGTCTTTCATTACCCTTTATCTCTCCTAGAGAGAATATAATCTTATTCAAATTATAATGGCCTCTGTTATCAATGTGGTTTACTATTTATTTACCTGCACATGGACATGCAAATGTACATGCATTCTCCTCTTTTTACCGTACCTGTAATGAAATTCCTTCACTATCAGAATCATGCATGATCACAAATTACAAACTAGTTACTCGGAAGTGTAATTTCCTCAGCATTAAAAGCATTAAAAATAAAATTAAAATCCAACTTTTTTTTAGGAAAAAAAAAAAGGACCTCGATAAGGAGTACAATCCAATCATTAGACTTTAAATGTACCTTCATTTATCTTTAAGACAAACATGATATTCTACCTCAGAAATAGATAGGCTGCCTCATGTCCGGGCAGAGAAAGAGACAGGAAGAAATGTTTAAGTAGCACTACAGGGGGAGGGAAGTCTTGGGACTGGAGCAAAGAAAGAGATTCAGATGGCAAAGCTTCGGCTCTCCCTGACCGTATCACCTAAGCTTTTCTGAGCCTAGGCTTATTTCGTTCAAACAGGTAAGAATGTGAGACAAGCGCAACACCGTTCTAGGTTACTTTTATTAATTACTTGGTGGTTGTCGAGCACTTACTAGAGAAAAGGAATATACAGGTGCAGAGTTAGGGCAGGACTGTGCAGGTAGATAGAGGGGAAATAATTTTTATTAAATGACTAGGCAGCAAAACAACCGGATACGTGCTGGTACACATTTGCTCTGCTTAGCTTAAATGCACACTGAAAAAACCCAAAGCCTACAACCTTGCTCCAGTGGCTGTAACAGCTGCAAATCAGGCAGCAGATATCAAAACATTTTGTTACTCATTCTTCCTTTGAAAGGCTACTTGGGTAAAAACAGGCAGGTGGACCGTTCGAATTGCTGTTTTTCTATTACCAGGTCATCTCATTCGTGTGCTGAATCAGGGTCTTTTTCCCTTTTTTGTTAGTGTTGCAGGATCTAAATTCTTCCCTTCCCAACACCGGCCATGCGACAGCCTGAAAACTGGCTCTTTGGCTGATCTTGACTGACGCACTAGATTTTTCTCTGCCGGTTTGCCATAAGGCCATTGATTCTGATCGATTTCTAGTCAGTGTTTACTTACTGTCACTTTAATTAAAACCAGGCAAGGGGAAGCGATTATTTAAGCCTGCCTTATCAGACCAGCACTCAGAGTGAGGACAAACACTCTGCTGCAAATGACAGATATTTTTTACTATATAGTCTTCAGGCTTATGTCACAGGGAAGTGTTAAATATGATTTCTATTCTTTCTTTTCAACAGAGCTAGATAGAAACCAGGCATGTAACTATAAACAATACCAAATAATATTTATAGCAGTATCTATATTAAGCTTTCTTTGTAACATGAATAATTTGTTGTTGCAATGTATCTGAAACAACCAGATGTACATAAATACTGCGTAGACAATGGGGATATTCAATCCTGAACAGATAAAAGGCTTACTGAGCAAAGTGGAACCAGAATTTAGGAACAATACACATACATATCAAGGAGTTTAAGTAGATTTAAAATAAGAAAGGCAGTTCAAAGTTTGCTGAATGACAGAGAAGCAACAATGCTCAGCAGAAAGTATAGAAACACCAAATGTGTAAAAGCTGATCAAGCCAGATTTTTACTTAAAATTCAAACTGGAAATAATCTGGAATTGAGAGGTAAAACTCATAAATTTTAACCATCTTGCCAGGAGATTTAAAAAAAAAAAAGTTTCTTAATAAATAACAAAATAGTTGTTTGAAATGGAAGCTAAGGTGAAGCTGACTACCAGACTACTTTAGAGGATAGTTCTTCTCCATTGTGGAAGTAGATCAAATTCATCAAAAAGAGTGTTTGCCAGATCAGGAGATCAAATACAACCAGGGATGCCCAGGTTAAAGGCTGAGCAAAAGAGGAAAGGAATAGTGATTTCCCACAGCCAACAAAACAAGCACAGTCAAGGGCCATGAGATACTTCATGCAGCTCCTGTTAATCTGGCCTTTATTTTTTTTTCTTTACCCCTGATTTGGTAGGAAGGATATCCTTGCAGCAATGACAGATAATGGCTGGTGCATTTTGTAGAGGGAAGCAGATTCCAGAGGATGAGAACTTCCCCCAGAATGCCAGAGATGTTGGCGCACTGGACTAGATGCCAATATGAAAGGGGATTGGGACTTGAGGGTTAGAATTTTTGGAACCAGGGTCAAAACCAGGCCTTGAATGGTGCAAAATAGCTCAAAGTGGTTCTTTTTACTACGTTAAACAAAACCCTGAAATCCTGCCCATTGCTTTTGTTATATAAAATTTGCTTAGTACTCGCAGAACAGGGATTTTAAGCTTTCCAAAGCAATCCTGTGCAATTCTGTTTAATCGCCCCTCTATTCTCAATTAGATCTGACATTGTAATTCCTATCCTGTTCTAAATTGTTGGGAATTGTTTCTGTGTGTGCTAAAGTAGCCTCAGTATTATACTTGCCAGTGAAATGACCTTTATAACTCTTGTGCAAAGACTATAAAACAGCTTAGTAAATTCATTAAATATTATGTGTTGTCAAAGTATAATCAATTTTTCTAATATCAAGTGACAATTTTTAAAATTTATCATCAAAGCATGGAGAGGAGTTCACAAACTGAATTTCGTTTGCTTGCTTGCTTCAGTTATTTACAGCATTATAGCCCTCACTGATTTTCAGTGTTCAGACATGACACTTAGCGAGAACAGTAATCTTGAAAATTTACACATTTAATAGCAAGAGAGGCTCAAATCACAATTTGGAATTACTTTGCTCTCTTGAGTTGCTTAAAGTTTGGATCATGAGCCAAACTTTTTTGGCTTGAGCTTTTCCTATAACCAGTTACAGTTTGTAAGAAGTATCGCTCACTCTGTAGGTATAAAGAACTTAAACTTTTACTTAACACAAACAATATTGCTAATTTGATGTTCACGTTTGTAGTGCCAGCAGTTTTAAACAGCTGGCAGTGGGCAAGAAGCAGACAAACCTACCCCCTGGAATTTATATTCCCTTCAGGCTGAAAAAATCCAAGTCTGTTGACCTTTCAAGATTACCTAGAGGCTTACGAATATACTCAGAAGTTTTGATGGTTAAAGAATACAGGATTTTGTCTTTTAGCCTCTCTTGGCATTTGTGAATTCTGAATATTGTGTGCACTCTTTTACAAAATGTTTACCTACCTACACATTTAACAAGAAATGTCTCTCATAAATCAAGAGAGGAAGCAAATAACCTTCTAGGTAGCCATAACTTGAAGGAATTCAAGTCAGTATGTCCCCAGACCAGTGTGTTTCAAAAGAATTTTCTCCTAGTTCATCCTTCCTCTAAAACACCAAGGGCATTTCTGTATTTGTTTCTAAATGTCTTTTTTTCCTCCAGACTTCCTTCTGTACCGAAAGCAGGTATGCTCCCTTTTTATTAAATAGTGATGATTACTTATCTCAGTTAATAAGTGAAGAACGAAAAGCATCGTAACTTTGAGTAGATAAACTAGTTCAAAGATCAGTCTGAGCACTATTAGGGACTAACGGAGTGAGAGGTGGACTTTTTCTCTAGCTATAACAACAGATTTGGAGTAAAGTTCATAATTTACATCCAGTCTTTAACTAAACTGACTGCTATCTCTACTAGTGGGAGTGAACCCTATCGACCCTACTGTTCCACCTAGTGGCTCTGTCAGTAGGTCTGTCCATGACAGATGCATTTCACGGATATTACAAATGTTCCTAATCATTGTGACAATGTTGTTATTGTCAAGCAATGCAATACAGAAATACACCTGGATATACAACAAAGGTAAGCCAAATCTGTAAAGGTCAAAGATGAGTTCAAATATGAAGCTGTTTGGAATGTGGAGGATACATAAGCAAGAATTTAATTTGGCTTTTTACAGAGACAACATCCAGTCAGGAAGTTCTGCTCTTTGTGAGGACATACAATTTCCAAATTTTGTGGTGGACAATAAGAAAGGATTTTATCTAACATAGGTGCATAGACTGTTTCCAGTGAGGTATAGGGCACTTCTTCCCCATAAATTAGGGGGGACTAGTTTTGCTAGGTAGGGACTAGCAAAAATCCCTTGATTCAAGAGACATCATGTTGTGAAAAATGGAAAATAATTGATCACTTTGAGGATTGACTAAAGTTTCAGTCCTTTGCTTCCAAACATAACTGCCTCCCAACACACCTCCTAGTAGATTTTTATCTTTGATTTTTTTTTTTAAAGATCTATCTCTATGTGTCTAATGCAATCAGTGAGCTCTTGCTCAAAAGAGCACCCAGGGGCACTGGGATTCAGCACTGAACCCCAGTCAAGGGTCTCAGAAAAAGTTGGTCAGTAATTTGATATTGTTTCATTTTCTCCCTCTGCATCGGGGCATCTGACAACACTGGACCTCCTCTACCTCCCCTGCTTGCCAGTTGTTAGATCTCTGTAATACCTAGCCTGTGACAACTCAACAATGTTATCCATTGAATTAGCAGTTCAGTTCTAGCTTGTGATATGAAGAATGCAAAGAAAATTGGGTTGGCCTCAGCTAATCTGGAATCTTCATGGCCAGTGTGCACGCTCTGCTTCCCCTTCATGTGAATTTGGTTCTCTGTGACCAACCTCATTATGTGAGGGTTATGGGAACTCCACTTCTTTTTCCACATATCTGAACCAAAATATCTCCATAAGCCCAAATGTGTGCAAGGTCTGTAACCTTTCTTGCCAGTTTATCTTCTCCATCCCAGCACCTTAGCTGAGATCTCTGAGAGGAGGAAATCACTCACCTGGGGATGGCTATCGTCCTCATACTTCCTCTGGCACCATTAAAATCCCCCACCTGAATGGTGGGTGCAGCACTCACTTCGAGCCCGCCTGACAATAATATATCCTAGTGCCAGATATTATTTATAGCAGATTATCATACATGACACTATAGAATTAAGCAGTACTCATTCATTAGCATAAGTAACTAATTCTGTCTCTACTTATCCAATGTGAGCAGTGAATTGTTTGTCACAGCAACACTCGGTGGAATCAGTGCTGAATCCCAGCTGCGTATCTCTAAGGAAATTGGCGATTTCATATCAAGTGCTTCATTTTCTTTTACTGCACTGAAATGAACCCACAAAAAGCTAAAGGCTGCTTGAGGATGCAACATGAGTGGGATAGCTTCAAGCAGGTGTTTCATATCAAAGCCTGAATATTCTGGCACTCCCTGTGCCCACCTAATTCCAATCAAGCCAATCCTATGGGGCATTCACTAAGAAAGGCACAATGTCTGTGCAGTGTCTGCAGATAGAACTTGCAAAAATTCCTGTGTTTACTATGCGGTTTAAGTATGTAACAAAGCCAGGCATCAGATCTCTGCTCAGGCTGTGCTGCAATTAAGAATAGGAATGACTATATTATTTTTAAAGAGCCCAATGTCTGAGCTCCGTTTCTGCTGTAAACTGGACTTCTTCGTTCTTTCTTTTGCTCAAAAGGAAGAGAGTTGGGAGAGTATGTCTGTTTTATCAGCCACCTCAAACCACTCCTAGGGAGAAGGGACACTTCAATGTACTTCTGTGAAGTGAATTAAAGGGTCAGTAAAGCAGTTATACTTGAATTTATAAATTAACACTGGAAATTTTCTAGTCATCCCTGCTAGAGTTTCTGGGATATATGAATGGGTCTTGGAATACATCAGAATCACAACACTACGCTCAGGAATCAATAAAGTTTCCTTTTTGGACCTCACAGATGGGGAAAAAAATGGTATGATGTGGACTGGGTAGATATAACATTCTGATGCTAAAGTGAGTAGACGAGAGTTCTGATGCTAAAGTGAGTAAAGAGCAATACTAGTTCTGTTGTTAGAAAAATGGTATCACTTTCAAATGACCCTATTGTTTTCAGTCTTTTAAAAGGCAGTAAGTTGCCCATTGCATCCTAAACAAAGAAAACCCCTCTACACTATACTAATAGAAATTTCTGTTTTGCAAAGAGACCCTAAGCATGTAACACAGCTCTTCATGGATGTGTCCAGGGGCACTGTTGCTTATTTTAATAACATAAATAAATATTTCATGCTATTTTCCCTTCAGGATCCATTCACCTAGGGAGAGAGCATGAGGTAGATAGTATCTTTTCTTTTTACTCCTCATCAACAACAAAATTGGTTATTAATTTCCAATCAGTTTTCATCTAGAAAACTGGCTACGGTAATATATTTACCAAAATGTTACACAAAAAATTATTTTGTCAGCAGAACTTTTTTTTTATTTGTTATGCTAGTTGTCACTATTAATATTTAGGAATAGTAATCCCTAATATTTAGGAATTTACTTTATCAATTAAGTAGGATTTTGCATGTCCTCCAGACAAAGTGTTTCATTAAAGGACAAGGGTGCACACTAACCACCAAGCTATACTACACTGACCTGAGTTGTGAGACGTATTTGGCAAATTCTATTGCTTTGTAACTGTGGTTGGTAAGCCCAACAATTGCCAAGGGTGTTTATTATAGACAATATTTATAACTTCCCCCATTTCAAAACAGGAGGATCATTGTGTGATCTAATCTAACCGCCAGCATAGCACAGATACAGAGCCTCAATCAGGAATTTCTACATTAAGCCCATAATTGCTGTGTATCTATATAAAGTCAGTACTTCCAACATTCAGGGAGAACCCTCCAGTGGCATGTGAAAAGTTTAAGAAATATTTTACAATATGATTTAATAAATATTGCATTATGACAAATTAAGTGTTCAATGAGAGAGCAGATAGAATTAGTGTTATTGTGTAATTTAGTATGGAAACAAATGTTCAGAGCCCTAAAAAATATCCCTTTCCTCTCCTCAACAAGGAGAAAAAGAGCAGACTGTACCCTCCTGGGTGTCCAAACCCAACAGGCTCTCCCATGTGATGCTAAATGACACAGAGCACTTGTTGCCTTTGACCACCAGAATTTGTAAACTCCTTCCTATCTCTACCTCCAGTGCAAACAGGTACTGGAAACACTGATTTTCACTGGAAAATCTGATGCATGTTTAAAAAAATGCTAAAAAAAACCCTAAAAAAAGCAATATTAGTATTAAATACCTAGAATCTGCTAGCTGTTAAAAAGAGCCATCTATTTAGTTCATTACGAATTTTAATACTCAATTCATTGAAATCTTTGGTTTTCCAGTGCTCCTGGAGGGCAGCAGTGCATGACAGGATCCTCGGGCTTTAAAACATGCACGTGTTCAAGCTGTTCTGTGTTTCCCCATCCAGGATCCCACTAAAACACACTAAAACAAGAATTCCTGTGTACAGAGCTGTTTTCAGAGTTGGGGCCTTTTTCATTAATCTTTCTAAAGGCCTGGAGAAGACTTGGGAAGACAAAGGTGGAGTAGTCAAAGATTTTTTTTTTTCTTACTGTTATTATTAGGTAAAACACAACCAGCACATGCTTTATTGATCATACCTGATCCTGTAGCAAGCTATCAGTCTAGCAATCGTATAATGGAGATGGTCTTGCGTGCAAATGAAAATAATTTAATAACACAGAGAAAAACAATGAGAACCATTGTTTCCAGATAATTTATACAGATATTGAAACATTCTTTTTCTTTTTTTATGAATTGAATTCACAGGAGATTTGTGGAAGTTGCCTGTCAGGTCAAAGGCTAGTGCTTTATCCACTTAATCATTCATCCCTGCTTGATTAATAGACTTTTTAAACAGAGTCATATATTAATAATGTAGGCTTTAACTGGGCATCTCGATCAAAGAGCAGATTTTAGAAGTTGATTGGTTTGTATCCTCTAGGCCTGTGATAAATGTCTAGAGATTTCTTGTAGTCATTTTTTTCTTGTCATTTTTTCATTCTGATATTCATTTCTCTCTTCAACATTGTCACATGAATATTTAAAACAAGAAATATAATCAGTTCAGTACTTTTTCTCCAGTGCCAGGATCATAAAGAGAATAACTGTCATCACAATATTTAAGCACTGTCTGTTTTACCTTGCTTGTTGGGAAGCATGAGCTGAAAATCTTATATGCATCAATAGGATTATGAATTGAAATTTATTCTTCAGATTTGGGGTTAAGTGGGATTAAGAGGAAGAAAACTCAAAGATAAAAAGACTATGGAGTTAATAATTAGGGGGGGGTAGAAAATTTTCAGCAAAGCTGTTATTGTTGGAAAATGCCATCTCATCCAAACTGAACTGTTTTCCAGGAATGGGCCAGTGTTTAGGAAATTCAGATATATACAGCTAAATTAAATCAAAATACACTCTTTTTTGTTTGTTTTGAGCTTACTTTTTATTTCCAAATCTTATTTTCTTCAGAAGTCAAAATCTGAGGTGAGATGACTTAAACTGAAAGGAAATACTGTAACTGAGCTAAATATTTGTGAAAACTTTGTATGAATATTTTCATTTCTTTTAATTTTGTTTACAACTTGGAACAAAATCAGTACTCTGAGTGAAAGAGTAATCCCAGTTCCAAGTTTCCTGTAGCATTCCTCTTAGCAACAGTAATACACTTATTTAGGATATAAAATTCTATATCTTAATAAAGGCCTAAACAAAAACGATCACTTTCCTGATGCCCTGAGCTTCAAAGATCAATGAAGACTTCCATTGTGGAGCAAAGTAAGCTGACTTACCTGGTATTACTCACATGTGAATAATCACACCTCATTTATAATTCATAGTGTATATCTCTGCTGTCAGTTCTGTACTTGTTGCATCTATAAAACTTCCAACGATACCCAAAGCATTTCCAAACAATTCTCTCCCATGTAAGGCACGGATTTACAGAGCTTGCCATGTCTTGTTTTGCACATTGTTTTTTCTGGTCCAGCTCTGCCAGCCACGTGCACTAGGTGCTGCTGATGGGCCAGCTGTCCAGCTCCATCCTCAGCATGAGATCACAGAGCAGGATGAAATGGGACCTTGCTTCTGGCTATAACACAGTGTATGAGATATGTGATGCAGAAAGGATCCTTGTTGCATGGCTTCTGCCTCTACGTCATTCCTAGGAGGGAACTGGAAGTAATTCAAAGCCCAAAACTGTCCATTAAGGAATGACACTAAAAATGAAAGTATTTGGTAGTGCCTTGATCTGGAATAGAAACTAGATTCTGCAAAATTGTATGGGTGTGCTCTCCAGGAATAATATTTCTCTTTACCATCTTTTACGCTGCTGAGAGCTTGGAGATCCTTGTACTCACTAGAGTGAAGGACTTCCTGGAGAATCCTGTCACACAGCTACAAATCTTGGTTGTTTTCTGCAGGAAGCTTCACCAACTTGAATTTAGCATAATGAAACTGGGAGGTGTTGATGCAGTTACTTTGTATTGTTGCAGGTGTCGTAATGTCACTGATTTCAGTAAGGGAGAGATGTTGCCATCACCCTGCACAGCCTCCTTTCCTCATTCCCTCTGTCTGCAAGTAGTAGTTGCTGGCTGGCCAGTGCAAGTTATGAGATGTGTGACTCCCTGAAGGGCCGTGGTATCCGAGGCTTTTGGTGTATGGAAAGATGTAAGGCTCTAAAGCTTGTAGACAAGTTCTGCATAGCTGAGAAGCAAGAGAGTCCCTCTTAGGAGTGCAGCAACGGTGTGTGGGATGGGAGTTCCTCTAAGCACACCTCAGCTATGACACAATGCAGATTGCGAGAAGGTACTCCAGACTGAGATGGCATCATGGGGTACATCCTGGAAGTGCTAAAAGCCTCATCTAAATATCGTCACTGTTTCTTTATTCCTGTAGTGTGGTGCAGAAATGGCTGAAGGAGAACAGTCCTTTTCTTCAAAGCACTCATGTGGTGATGGCAACTAATGGTTGCTTGGTAGTTGATCCTAATATACCCTGTGGATGAACTGTGCCGTCTGAATTGTTCCAGTCTTGCCATAAGAGCTTCTGCTGTTCACATGCTGTTGGCAGGCGGATCAGACCAAAAACTGACCCTCAGGGTCATTGACTCAAGTGGGAGGGTTTAAGACCTGTGTGACTTGTTGTTTTAAAAGTCCTCTTCACAGCCAGAAAGGCTCAGTGTGGGTGTGTATAGATATATAAAAATAATAATATGTAGTAATGCTGAGATTCACAACCCTGCAGGAAGCATAGGCCCAAGTTTACTGTGGCTTAATCAGGACCTGTGTATATGTATACCAATATTAACAACAGTTTACTTATACTATAAAAGCGTCACCACCATGAATTTGGGTTGACTACATTGCTTCCTGGCTTCTTTTTTCATTTTAATTCATCAGACATAATGTTGCAGGGATGCAGTTATCCCACTTAATAATGGTAGCTTGTAAACATTGTTATGTTCACAAAGTTATCCATTCCTTTTCTATGTCCATCCACAGATTTCTGGTATGATCCTTCATCTGAACCCTGCAGAGTTCAGTTTGTTTAATTGTTTCTGAGGTTTTGGTTATTTTAGTGAGTTGGTTTGTGCTTAATGAAAATTAAATTTGTGGGATGAAAAAACAGCTATCCTTCTACTCTTTTCTTTATTTAACAGTCATGGTGGCAACAGTAAGGTAATATATTTTCTAACGATTCCATTACTTTGTGAAGAACAGATTTCCAAATACAGAAGTAATTTTTAATTGTCCTCCAGGTTTTTTTTCCTCTTCTTCTGCTCTTCCCTTTCTTTTGGCAGTTTCTCTTTTGTGGAAAATGGATTTTTCACCTCTCCTCGCACAAATAAATGTTTTTTCTTTTCACCCTCAATGAATGTTTCCTCCGGTCTTATGCCACACCAAGGACTGCCCTTTCTGTCCCATGCTGGTTTCTCTTCTGATAACATCTCGGGGAGCACAGTCTGTCTGTTCCATGAGATCTTTTTGTCCCATTAAATTCATCTTCCTCCCCCTAAGCTAGCTGCTTGGCAGCTGTGCTGCGAGAAACACATAAGCCATTAAGACGGATGGTATTGACATCTTCTGCTTTCTTAGGGATTACAGCAAGCCTACCTTTCAATGATCCACAGTTAGCTTCGGTTTCTCTACTAATGCAATCCTGTGCGACTGAGAGTGCCACAGGCGGAGACTGTGGAGAGCTGAGTTTTGAAAGCCAAGGGGGCCAAACCAAACCTTATCCCTGGTACAGTACGTGCTTCTGCCAGAGGAAAAACTGAGGAAAATATTAAGTAAAGTCACATGAGTCCTATCAAGTCTACAAGGTCTGCAGTAACAGTGAGAAGGGAGCCTGGGGCAAGGTGAGAGAGACAGCACACACAACGCTGGCTACTGCCCATTTGGGCTTCTTGGCTACTAGTGCTGCTGAAGTTGTTGCTAATCCGGCAGCATTAGGATTCCTTTCAGATAGCAATAGAGTTGACACGTTAACTTCCTTAGTGGAACAGCGCTGACTGACAAACAACAATTTCTGCTGAAACTGTGGGTGGTGGGTGACCCACTGTGTTTAGCACTTTGACAAGCAATATCCAGGGTGATATCACAGCGAGATTCTTTTTTAGATTCAGTTTTTGTCACATATGACAAGGAGTTCAGAAAAAAAAGCGCTTTTGTCTAAGTGCATGCATATGTGTGTGAGAGATAGAAAGATGTATTTTCAATTTTGCTTCTGGTCTGACTATAACACAAAGGAGAACAGCCTTCGCATGACTCTATCAAGCCGTTAGGGATTACCCATGCACCGAAAAGGACCTGTTGGAAGGCAGAACAGAGAGGGTTCTCCTTTCAGAGAGAGATATTTCTAATCAGTAACTATTACAGTGTCAGGACAGCATCTCCCAGGTACTAGGACTGAGCATGAAGTTAAATTTTAAGGCCATGCCAACACCCATAAGCCTTTCTTTCTTTAAACTTCACTATGAAAAAAAGTTTACATTTTATTGATCTAAAGAAAGAAACTGAAAATTTCAGTTTTTCAAATTTTTGAAAATTCCAGGGGCCTTTTGGTAAAATTACCTTTGTGGCGAATTTTTCCTGAGGAAGGCAAGAACATGAGCAGATGATGTGGGTGGCAGAAAAGCTCCCTGACTATGAGTCATATGTGGAGCAGGGGATGGCAAAACTGTTGTTGTCCTGGACCTTAAAATAAAACCCATTAAAAAAATCCCTGTAGAGCTCCTGGGGACCTTTCTTTGTATCAGGCAAATGCTTGTCAAGCCTGAGATGTTTAAAAAAAAAATCAAGTTAAATTAAAAAAAGAAAAATTGGCGATTCAAAAGGCAGTTTTTCAACTAGCGTGCCTTTAATAAAGAGGATCATGTCCCCACAAAAGGTGTCTCTCAATGCAGTGTAGAACAAAGCTCCACCTGCTCGTTTTTCACTGGTACCTGAAAAGTTGAATCTACTTTGCAGACAATTTATATACTTCAACTAATCTACTGTTTCATGTTCTAAATTGTGAAGATAATAATCTTCGAGTTTCTTCCCTAACCTTATCCGCACTGCAGCCCCCATGAGTAAGCCCCTTGACCTAAGGCAGAGCATACAGGGCTTGGACGGGGAGGAGAAACTAGTGGGGTTTGTCTTCCTGTTTCACTTTAGATTTGTCTGTTCCCTTTCTTTCCATTTCTAGATGACCAAGAACATTGGATTATCTTCCTTTTTTTTTTTTTTTTTACATATGCTCAAAGCCAGAACAAAGCTTGATAACCTATGCATTCAACAGTAAGAAACTAATCTGGGTTTATCTGAAATGTTTCTAAACCTCTGTTGTATTTGTTATTGTCGTAGTAGCTTTACATTCATTTGGGCATTGGGCTGTATACATGGTGCCAACTTGGTTTGTAACTTCAAAAAAAAACCAAATGAAAAATGAATTTACAGGAAAAGTTGTCTGGTTGCATAAAAAAAGTTTAAAACACTTAGATGGCTAAAAATTCAGTTAGAAGTATTTTGAAGCTTGTCAGAGCTCCTTAATGGAAGTCGTTGCTATTTAGATGGAAAGGTATAACATGAGTTTAGCTATTAGGCATATTCCAAGGCCTTTGGAGTAGAAAGCAAAAGCTGTAATAAGAAAGTTGTCAGAGATGAAGGTGCTGCTAATAGAACATTCCCTGTATTAAGAAAAATAAGACTTAAAGAGCTGTGAATGGTCCTCAGAAAAAATTGCCCATACTTGAAGGACTTGAAGGGCTTTTGCTTTTCACTGGAATTAAGAAAGTTCAAGTTCAGACAATGTTAGGCTGTGCAGTGTCTCTGTACTGGATTCCAGTAACTCTCCCTCTCTTTTTAGAAAGGCTGTATTTTCAAGATTTCATTTTGGCAAGAAGAGAGGAATTCTATAAACTCTGTGAAACAATGCAGTCATAGAATTTTTCAGCTGAAGCAAGTGGCTTTAATATTTTACACAAAATGGCTGCACGTATGCAAAATGTGACAGTATTTCTGAAGAGCTGAGCAGATATGACAAAGCAAGCGGTAGTTCGTTTCCCAGATGAGCTATGAATCCTCCTCAGCTACAGTGCCGCTGCTGGCAGCAGAGGAGCCAAGTGGAGGTTCGGTGAGCTCCTCCCTGGTGGCAGGACTGTCGGCTGCTGCTCTGCTGGTTCTGGGACGGAAAGGATTTTCAGAGGCCATATGAGAGCTGGTGCCTCATCCAGAGCGAAGTCAGCAGGATGGCTCCTGTGCACTTAAAAGACCAGTATGTTGACACATCGAAGAAGCAGACTGCTGGGGTTTTTGCTGAAAAGTGGCATAAGATCAACACTCGAATAACCCAAGTAACATAAAAGTTTTGTATAGCCTTGGTAGAGGTGGTCGTTTTTATCATCGTCACAGTAGCATTCCTAAATAATAAACTGCAAGGATGTAGCCAAGTGAGAAAGGTTTGCTTTGGATCTTTTTTTATTAAACTTTATTATTATTACATAGGTGTGATTAGATTGATGTATGTCCTTTGAAAGTCAGTTTATATGTCTTCAGAAGTCAGGAAAACACTGTTTCAAGGGTATTTTATGCAATATATATTTTGCATCAAAACCAGTATCTCCACCTGTGAAGCTTTAGTTACTGAGAGCCTAATTCTGCAAGGACACATAAAAATGTGATCTATACCGTATCATTATTACTGACATGTGCCACTTTTTTTGGTTTGGTTTGGTGTTTTTGTTTTTTTTGGGGTTTGGGGTTTTTTTTGCGTTATCTATTATACCTTTCAGGTCTGATGACTTGTTCTTTGGTACCTGTTGAGAAACTAAGAACTGCTCCATTCAAGGAGATATCAGTCCAGTTTCTGACTCTATTGAGTCCAAGATGTAGAATGTTTCTGGTTTAATATTAATAATAGTAATGTTACGGGTCCCAAAGCTGAATTTTGCCCATAGTAGTAATGTGTGTGAGATCTTTCTGAAGCAAACACCTTGTCAATTATGCAGCCATCAGAGAGAATTTTGATTAATTTTGAGAATAACTTTGTAATCATTACTGAATGCTGGGTAATGCTCAGAATTACAAGACTATATTTAAAATGAAATTCAATAGAATGAAGGATTAAAATTACCACTTAAAGGAGGGAGGAGTATTTTTCCTATAGCATATCTGCAAACAGATATGTATGTATACACATTACCCAGTGTGTACACTTATGATCTTTCTTTTTCTTTCTCTTTTATATATCCATCAATCACTTTTTCTACCATGTCTCCATTTGGAAAGTGACATGATGCCTCAAAATCTGACTGTTTTCCTCTGCTCTGTGTCTTTCACTGACAAAGAATGAATCAAGGTCATCTCTTTAGAGTTCAGCAATTCATTAAATATTCCAATGGTTCAAATATCTGCAGCTGCACCTTCCACTACCCCTTATTTTCCATTTATTTAGGAAATAATGCAACGCTTACTGAAGTTTTGATGTGGTTGACTGTGATTCATATCTTAAGTGCCATGTGAAATCTGTATATATAGTTATATCTATATACCCTTAAATTTATATCTATATACCCTTAATATCTAGTTACATAGAAATACAAATTAAAAAATCACGTGGTAGCTATTTCATAACCTTTTCATCCCCCAGCATCAAAACCATGACTTTGGTTTCACAGTGTTTCATATCTGTGAAACCTACGGTTATTAATATTTTTATGTGCTGACAGTAGATAATTGATATTAGTCCTCTGTATGCCGGGGATCAAATTCATCCATGGATATATAGTGGAAAGACTCCGCCCTTTGAGTTAATGCAAATTTACATACCATTTTTGTTGATCTTGCAGAAATATTTTTACATAGGTCTGTCAAGAAAAATACATTTATGTGAGTATTCAAAATTACCTCAATTCAATGCATCAATGTTGTTTAAGAAAAATGAAATCAGTATTAATGAGACAACAATATTTTCAAAAATGGTAATTAGTTGCCGTGTTCACAGTGTTAGAATTGTAAAATACGATATATTCTTCGGTGCTGCAGAGTATCAGAAAAGTTGCCTAATTTCCATCAGAAGTCACCCAGAGGTCTTTGTTTTCACAGTTTGACCCTTAAAGTGTCCGTTGAGCTCCTATCTTGAAACAAGTGCCTTTTTTCAACTATTACCCCAAGTTTCAATATACGATTCATTTTACATGACTGATAACAGGAAGGAAAATAAAGTATTACATTTCAGCCACAAGTCATCAAAAGGTCCTCAACCTATGAATTTAGGCTTTAATTACAGATTATGTTGGATATGAGGCCTCATGTTTGGGGAAATGAACATAAGCTAAGAACAGCATCTAATATAAGTAAGGATCGAGCAGTTACACAACTGATAGATTCTTTCACCTAAATAACAAGGAGATTTTGAGTAATTTGAGTAACAGCAGAAAACTTTGTAATAATTTTTTATAAGCACATTAATGATTTTGCATCATTAGAGACAAAAAATGGGATCTGATCAGGAAACTATTTTGGATGGGCAGCAAACTTTCACCTTAGAACAGCCAGTGAGAACTGAGGCACAAGTGCAGCTATGCAAAACTCTGGAAGTCGGGAAAATTGTGAGACAGGTTGTTGGAGTTTTAGCTCACTGAAATGGGAGAAGAGTACGGGTAGGCATTTTTTTAGCCTAGAAATGGCCTGAAAGTTCTCTTTAGGATGAAATTTAGGAGAAATGGCATCATATAAACTAAAAATAGCTGCGATAAAAATAAACCTTGCTTACCGAATACCATGAGCAAGCAAGTTATCTTACCAGTGTTCCACTTAATTTAAAAATTAATATATATATTAGGTGGCAGGAGAACCTATTGTGAAGTATGAGAGAGATTACAGACAATTAAGATGAAATGGCTATTGGGAAATCCCATCTGAATTAAAATGAACTTTCTTTGTTCATATCGTGAAAAGAGAACATTTTTTCAGGAAGAGTTAATGAAAAATTAGTAAAAGTTAAATGTATTTCCATTAAATTTCTGCCCTGTTTTTCTTAAGGCCCAGTAATTTGAAGTATATGTGGTGCATTTCTAGGCTTTCTTAACTTTGTGTTTGATTTCTCCATCTGCAGTAATATTTTGTGCATAAAAAAACTGCACAAAGAAGATCAAACTGTCATCCAAAGACAAGGGTCCTACATAGCCAGCCATCAAGATATTTGGCTGGGTTTTTTTCTTTCTTAGAGCTGATGTTCCTCGACTCATGTGATGACTGGCAAATGCAGATAAACCCTCCATTAAGCCTTTTTTAAAAAACCTCTGGATACCATTCAGGCTAAAGTATTTAACTAACTCCTGAATGTTGAATACTTGGCAAATGATGTGGGCCAGCTTCTGAAAATAAGGTGCTACTGTTTGGCACTGGGAACAAAAGGAAGAGATTAAATCTACTACAGTAGCATTTTGTTTGCTTGTTTGTTTACATCTGGAAATTCAGTAGCTAGGGATAAATAGATGGATGTTGTCTTTACCATGACCTCCAAACATCCAGAGATGCACAAAACTGAGTGGCACAGGCAGCTTACAGTGCTTCCACCGGGAATGGGTAAATGGACGATACTCTAGCCCTAGAGAGGAAAGCTGAGGTTGACCTGAGGACACCTCCATGGTGTAAAAGAATTGAGTTGCCCTAAAATCAGTGGAATCTGGCCAGTTTACTCCAGCCACAAATCCAATACCATGTGGAATAATTTCGTTCCTAATATTTAAGTCCTTGCATGAAGGGCCAAGTCAAAACTTTAGCCTATTTTTTTGCTGAGAGACCAAAACATAACCGTTGTTTCTACCATAACATAGATGCTTTAATTATGGACAGTATATGACACTTTTGAATGTTGGGGTTTTAAGCATAGTAGTAAAGCTGCTGAGTAGGTATTTACTAGGCAATTGTATGATCTTAATTCACAGAGGACCATTTTTTTTACTGCAAACCCCAGAAAACCAACAACTTTAAGTAAGAATCATGATTGGACTATGATAGGAGTGCTAAGGTTTTTGAATAAAAATCTTTGTAAGAGATGTCAATTATTATTAGGATATTCTTTTACTGGTTGAAGTTTTGCTCCATAAAACATGGGACAAAAATTTTGAAAAATGGTATCTGCTGTAATAAATCTTGGGGATTCCTGTAAGAGATGCTACCATAAAAAAAGAAGCAGCTCACCTTACAAAGTCATCGTATCAAGAAAAAAAATGATCAAAGTTCTTTGTGACATTCAGTCACAGTTTCCATTTCATATGCCAGAACAAGAAGCAGAGATGACTGATAATTTCTATAATCATTCTTAATAATTCCAAAAGGCTGACGAACAGATAATAATAATATGTATTCTTCTGCTAAGCTGTTCTTCCTCCCTTGCTTTTTAAATTTGGCCATTGTGCTCTGTCTATTGCAGATAATCTGTCAGGTCAACAATATCAATAGTTTTTATTACAGAAAGAAGATGTTATCAGCATCCTATCTGTCCATTTAATTAGAAATGTGGTACTGCTGTTAAGCTTAAGAACAATTTGAGGAAGGAAAAAGAAAAACAATACATTACAGAGTTCTTAAAGAGGCCTAGCATTTCCAAAAGGAGAAAGGTGACAATTTCTTTAGGAAGCCATACACAAGCTAAGCATATGGTTTATGGCAAACTATAATAATAGCTTAATGGCTATTACATTCTAGCGTGAGGTGACTGCAAATTGGTGTAGCTCAATTTACTTCAGAAGGAGTGCATGCATTTTCAACAGCTGAGATTTGTCTCTTACCGGCCTCTTATAAAGGCCTCTCATGACAGCTGGGGTTTGCAGGGTGTTATAAAGGGTGGACTAGGGAGGACTGGCCAAACTTCAGGCCTTGGCAATAGAGATTCCAGAAGGGGACAGAAATGAGCATCTCTCCCTCGCCCCTTCATTTTGACCAGCTCCCGTCCTGCTGGCTGCCAAAGTCCGACTGCCTGGTTGTGCTCGCTGCTCTTCACCCTGCCTCCTCCTCCTCATCGCCACGTGTCACTACCTTGGCTCTGGCCCCGATGCTGCAATTATTTCTGTTAGTGCCTCGTTTACGCTCACTAAGTTGTCCTGGTGGACTTCTTGCAACAGTGCAGCTTTTAGTCTTGTTGATTTATGCTAGGTTTCATGGATTTTAAGTTCTTTCCTTCCCTTTATCTGCATTGAACGCTCCGTTCTAGTTCTTAACTAGTGCACCATTTTTTATTTTCTTTTCTTTTTGTGTATGTATGTCTTATTGCCTATGTGCATGTTGTGAACACAGGTGGGCTCTCTCTCCAACTCAGAAGGAAGTGTCCTGTTATAGAAACATGCTTGTCATGCTGGAACAGAGTTATCTCGTGGCTGTGTTCTTGTGCTGAACGGCAGCCCCAGAAGGATACAATGGCATAATTAGGTGACTTAAAATCTAATGTGGATTTTAATCCAAAAAGAATACATTATGGTGGATTTTAGCTTAGATCATCAACACCCACAGATAAATGTCCAGGAGAAAAAGAACCATTTGAGCTGATGGGAAGGGTTGGTTGACTGTGCTAAGAAATGTATATAAACTAACCCGGAATAAAATTGGCTTGAAAACAAGGGGAATGGACCTGTAGAACCGACTTCAACTGGATGGGAGGCAAAAAAAACCCTGAAAGAAGTGGTTTTATGATAGTGTGATCAATTACCATACAGGATATTTTGATCTTTTTATAAATAGGAGAAAATAGACTCCGTGACCTAGGGAATCGCTCCCAGTCTTGTCGTCTGAGGTATTAGATTTTTGTTCAAATATTGTCTGGATCCTTTCTCCTCCTAGCAGTATCACTGAGCTGCAGACATGAAGACTTTCAGTAGTTTGTTTCATAGGTTGAAATAAACCCCATCACAGTTACAACACTTTGTGTTAGGTTTGACTGCTCTAGAAGGAGCGCTGGCAATTTCTGAGGCTGGTGGGTTTGAGTGTGTTTCAAATACTGGTGAAGTAACTTGAAAGCATCCAGATATTTAGAACACACCATAAAGTTTTTCACAAACTCAGGGACATAAAATGAAAAGTTAAGTTTTTGCCTGGTTTTGCACTTAAGGCTATGGGGTGGGTGAGAGGAACGATTTTGGGTATGTCGTTCTGGTCTGCGCGGTGCTGGGCTTGGCAACGGCTGCAGGCTCGAATGCGAGCTGGAAGCAAACTAAGCCCTGTCCGGAGGGAAACTCTCACTAAAACACATTTCAGCCAACATTATTTATGCCATCTTTGTTAGCAGCTGGATGTGTTTACAGTGAAATGGTGGTTGAGCTATGGTACGTGATACCATTGCACCTAGTTCTCCAAGTTATATTTTCTTCTCATGTGAATGAATACTGAGTATCGGAAAAATGTGGATGAAATCCTGGCCTTGCTGAGGTTTATGGGAGCTTGGCTTTTACCTTTAGAGAGATTAGGATATTTCTCATTTTTGTTGTGCAAGATACCCTTTGTTTTAGTTGTGTGTGGTTCTGTGCAGTGACAGCTTTGAAAAAGAGGTAAGCTGAACAGTATTTTTTTTTTTTTTTGCCTTGGTCTCTGACTGGAATAAATTCCTGAGGCCAAGCTGTTCCTCTGATCGGCATTAGTGTTGTGCTGGGACTGCAAACAGAAAGAATTTCACTGTATGGTATCTGGTAAAATCGGATCCAGAGTACTGAATGTGGTCACCCAGGCTGTGCAGTACCGATTCCTCCCGCGGAGGGAGGGGACCCGGCCAGGAGGGTGGTACCACCGCTCAGAGAGGCAAAAGCAGGAGTGCATCGGCATCGCACACGTACAGACGCACTTCAGCACTCGTGCAGAAATATTATTTTCGGATATTAAGAAAAAGCTGTAACATAGCACTACAATAAACAGGTTAAACCATTTCTAGCTCTTAGTAAGCTGACAGGTACAGTTATTCCCCCAGGCCCTCACCATTAGTTTGTCTCTTAAAGGCAAGCATTTCCTTTGGTTTATGACCCCAGGGAAGGAGTCAGCCAATTTTATAGAGAAGTCTAAGGGGAGAAAGAGCAAAAAGATGGCTTAGGTATTGCTTCACAAACAATCTTACTGGAACCCTGAAGTGGGGTTTAAGTGGAACTCGAGCATGCTACTAGGTGGTTGCAGCCTACATTAAAGAAACAATCTCTTTTCTATACCTTACTTATGCAGGTATTTACATTCTGAAAGCCGCACCACCCCATCATTTTTTTTATACTATGTATTCGCAAGTACCATGTTCATTATGTAGCTGTTGCCAACATCAAATGCTCCAAAGGTGTCAGAAGAAATTCTGCATTGTCTAGCAAAACTGGGAGGCAGTACTTTCATCATTTCTGTTTAAAAATACAAAATAAAAAAAATTAGAAACAAGAGGGAAAAACACCTCATCTGGGGAAAAATGCTTGTTGCTTAAAAAGAAAATACAAAACCCAGAAATTCTCAAATGTTTCTTAAAAAATTGACATCTCCCTCTATTGTTTCCCTAAAAAAAAAATTTAAAAAAAAGCTTCAGCAATGTGTTTATGACTGAATCTGCTATAGATATTTGCTATCTACTCTGCTATGGTAGATATTTGTTCTCATCTTTCCCCAGCTTTTAATAGTTAAAATAATATGGCTAAGGATTGCTGTACTGTACCTTTTCTATGACTACCATATGTGTGCCTCTTGCAAACTGCATTAACACAGTGTTCTTTTAAGAGCCTATCTGAAGACCATGAAAGCAAAGAAAATTCAGTTCCTGTAAAATTGTCACTCTAGCCATAACTCATCTTGTTGCACTGAGGTATGGGCAGAATTTTCAGAAGAGTGTATGATCCTGCATGCCATATGCGTTGTAGGATATCCAAGCACAATGGGTGTTTTTTACAGCTGATGGAGATAAGAAATGTAAAGCAAAGCGGACTGTCAGTTTCTGTGTTTATTCTGGAAAAAAATTATATTACAGAAACCAAATTATTTGTTGCTTGACATTACCATGGACAGATAATGTTGCTCTGGTTTTTGTTCATAGTCTTGTGTATCTGTGGCTGCCCACTGGAAACAGAAAGCTGAAGAGTATCAGCCATTCATTTCAGTGGCTCGGAATTAACATGCTTTTTAAGTGATCATAGTCATTTTAAATGCAGCTTGATCAAAATATTGCTATTAATTTACAGTCTCAAAACAGAGCCTGAACTCATCTGGCATGTCTTTGAAGGAGGCAAACTGGGAAAAAAAGCCAGTGTTTTCAGTGCTAACAGCAGAAATGGGACTAATTAGCGAAATAATGACACTAGTTCTGTTATGCTAGTAAAATCTACTTCAGATTTAATATCACAGGACAAGAGCAAAAAAATTTCAAACAATCTGCACGTCTCAGGCAAAATATTTTTAGATACTGGAGAATAAATATGTATTCTTATCTTTTCATTTAAGTGTCGTCTCATCTTCAATATCTTTTCCGTTAAAATATGTATGTTCTATCTGATATTTACCAGGATGAATTCCAGTTACAAAGTTTTGGGCCTCAAGAGCAGTCAAGGAAACACTTAACACTCCTTGTGCAGAGGCACGGATCTGGTAAGGGTCTCTGGCAGGTTTCTATCCCCTTTTCTGATCCTGCAGTCACCCTCCACTGGTGTCAGCTCTCCATCACACATGGAAGCAGATTGCAGGCTGCTCAGGTTTACCCTAGCAGCTAGTGAGCATAAGGGACTTTTCTGGCAGCAAGAATACAAGAGCTGTTTTCTTATACTTTTTATCAGCTAGAAGAGCTCCATATTAAAAACTAAAACGTATTGATTGTTGGTTTTGAAAGTCAGCTTTTGATTATTATATTTTATATATAACTAGATTCCTTCTTGTGAGGGACTTGTCAAAGGCTCTTTGAAAGCCGAATTGATTATTTCAGTGTATACTTTCACTACTATCTTGCTGATACATTCATTCTGAAAGATTCGAGGGACATGACTTTCTTGTACAGAATTGTACAGAATACTGGGCATTAATCTTAATATCTTTTCCAAGGGTTTTCCGTTGTAATTCTCTCTCATTGTTTCATCTAGTTTCACTGATGCTAAAATTAATGCTTCATTGTTTGTTGTTCCTAAATTCTCACCTAAAACAGCTTTATGTACTGGAAATAAAAATATTGAATTCACAAGTCTAAGAAGATTATTGGAAATACTTAGCTATGTCCTTGTGAAGCTGTCAAAAATAAAAGATGCAGAGATAGTAATCATGATTCTAAGGTAAATGAAATATGGCTGAATCAACTACATTTTATAATTTTTTTTCTGAGCTTGTCCTGTCGATAACGTCATGTGTTTTCAATGCTGTTAGTACTTTATAATCTAGATCTGTAAAACTTAGGAAATTACAGCCATCTTCTTCCTGAAACATTTTTTGTACTTCTTTTATGAACATGGCTGTATCATTAATAATTCGTGTTTGTATTTGTGTCTCCTAGCATTTTCCACATTAGAAGAAGTGTTGGTATCTAACTACCAAATAAAATGGATTCTGGGTTAGATTCACATAATCCTTAGCTTAAATACATCTTTGTATCAAAAGAACAAAAGACCAGATACAAGATGATCTTTTGTGTGTGAGGTATAGATGGGGAAAAGGTAAGCCAATATTAGTGTCCAAACCAGGAGCCTTTCTGATTCTGGAACCAAGGTCCAAACAAGCCACACACACAACCTCTGGTGTGGGATGGAGGGGAACCTTGGTGGCACAGCATTGGGTGAGTGGGCCTACATGTTGGTATAGTAGGTTGGAAGAGAGACCACGAGACCTCATCTGTGTTGGTTTCTTCATCATCATGCTTTGCAAATAGCCAGGCACTCCCCCAACCCAGTACTTGGAGTATCCAAGGTACTCTCAGGAATGCAAAGGGAAAGTCCTTGTATCAGGTCCTTGTATCAGACTGGAGTGTGGATTTCACTTTCCCAGTTCATTCTCCTTCTCATGCAAAATTCAGTTACTTTAGCTTCATGCAGTTTAAATTAATTTCCTTCCATCAGTATAAATAATGTCAGGGAGATATTACACCATACATCTGTGTCTTTGCAGCCTGGGGATATTGTAGGGTAGCAGTTCTCAGAGCATCTGAATGCATTCTGCAAAGGGACTTTTTTATACAGTTATCCCAAATTGTCCTTCAAGGCACCTCCAGGTTCTCTTCCAGCTGAACCAGAACTGGGGTCATTAATCAGTGTGGGTGGGCGGAGAGAGGAAGAGAGAGGAAAAGAAAATACTGGGATAAATCTGCTAAAGAATAAGGTCCCAAAAGGCTCTGCCACCAAGGAATTGTAAAAGCTTGTAGAGCTTCTCTGGTCTAAAGCACAGTAGCATGCCTGCTATTTTATTCCTTGCTCTTAGTTCACACCAGAAGCTACTGCAACACCTCTTTGAGAGGCACTGAGTTGATAGGGCTAGACATCTCAAGGTAACTCATGTTACAAGCACAGGACATAAAAGTCTTTCTTGGCAGAATTACTTTTTTATGGATCTCCTGTTCTGAAGTCTGACCCACTAACTTGCCATCCATGGATAAAATTTTAGGAATCCCTGTCCTTTGAATTAGTCCCTCTTATTACTGATTCCTTTGCAATTTTTTATGATCAAACTCATCTTTTGATCCTACTTTAAGATTCATGTTCAAAATAATCTTTTATATACTGACAGAATATTTTTAATAACTTCATTTAATACAACTTTCATGACTTAGAAGGCTATAAAATAATTTATTGTTTGTTATCACACCTGTTAAGAACTGTCAGACTATACTATGCTTAGATAAACAAACACCTAGAGACATAGATTGTCTAATGCACAGGGCCTAATTTTCTGATCTTTCAAATCATTTTAATCTTATAAAGTGCAGATCTAATTGGGATTTGGAGAGTGAGGAGGAGAGTATGGATGAATGACTTCCATCAACCATGGGCACTTTGGTAGCCACAGCTGAACCTAGTGCTAGCTTCTCCAAAGCTCATGGGCTTTAGATTTGAATTCTATATCAGCAAAGCAAATTTAGTTGTGAAATTCAGAAACAGATTTGGAAATGGTCTCTTTCACTCTGCTATTTGGGTTTGCATTAAAAATTATGTCTAGAATAAATAAGGAATGAAGAAAGGTGAACAAATGCCAGTGAATATATAGAATTAAAACATGGTTGGATTGAGGTATAGATATTGTGTGTGTGTCTCTTCAAATCAGGTGGTATATGGGATTCAGATCAGAACCTAAGTATATCTTGCTTTTGTGGGGTTTTTAAATCATTACCTACCTGAAGCCATCAACTGAGGAGAAGGACTTGGGGGTGTTGGTTGATGAGAAGTTCAACATGACCTGGCAATGTGCGATTGCAGCCCAGAAAGCCAACGGTATCCTGGGCTGCATCAAAAGAAGCGTGACCAGCAGATCAAGGAAGGTGACTCTCCCCCTCTACTCTGCTCTCGTGAGACCCCACCTGGAGTATTGAATCCAGCTCTGGGGCACTCGACATAAGAAGTACATGGACCTGCTGGAGTGAGTCCAGAGGAGGGCCACAAAGGGCTGGAGCCCTTTGTGGATCAGAGGGCTGGAGCACCTCTCCTGTGAAGACAGGTTGAGAGAGTTGGGGTTGTTCAGCCTGGAGAAGAGAAGGCTGCTGGGAGACCTTATAGCAGCCTTCCAGTACCTGAAGGGGGCCTACAAGAAAGCTGGAGAGGGACTTTTTACAAGGACATGTAGTGATAGGACAAGGGGTAATGGCTTTAAACTGAAAGAGGGTAGATTTAGATTAAATATAAGGAAGAAATTCTTCACTATGAGGGTGGTGAGGCACTGGAACAGGTTGTCCAGAGAAGTTGTGGAAGCCCCATCCCTGGAAATGTTCAAGGTCAGGTTGGATGGGGCTTTGAGCAACCTGGTCTAGTGGAAGGTGTCCCTGCCCATGGCAGGGGGGTTGGAACTAGAAGATCTTTAAGGTCCCTTCCAACCCAAACCATTCTACGATTCTATGAACTATCACTGATCTCAACACAGGTAGTAATTAATCTCAAATCATCTTACTGTTCTTGCTGGTTGTAAAGAAATTATTCTGAATATGTCCTGAGAATGACCAATATAGTCTTGTCAGCCTAAGTCTTCTCACACAAAGTGAAACTCGTTATAATGGAGTGCTAACTTTATGACCAAGAAACGCAAGCAGAGTTACTACCACTAGTGCTTTTACCTGTGGCAACAGGAGGATCGCAGCCTGGCCATTTGCTTTCCAGTGGGGATGGGGTAGGATCATAGCATAACAGGAGACACCTATATCATTACATGCCTTGAGCTTTTAATTGCTTTAATCCACTTTCTGATGAAACATAGATGTCTCTCAAGAAGTTAATAGAGTTGGACCGAGATGAATATGCTCTGAAACATTTATAAGAAATGCTTGCGTACTGAGTACTATAGTGTGAATCTAAACCAGCCGTGCACTGAATTTAGAGAAGGCAGTGCACAGCCCTATCCAACAAGATGTTGAAGATGCAAAGCTCTTCTTTATGTTACAGTTCAGGGACCTAGTTACTATAGCCACAGGATATTTGTCATAAATTAGAATACCAATTACATTCATGTACTCTTCATATCTGAGAAAATAGATTGGTTTCAATACATTTCTTATTCTATATATGCTGTATTAGGACATAACAATTCTCTGCAACACTTCCAGAGTATTTGCTCAATAGACAATGAGCTGTAGAGGTTATTGAAAACGTTGTTGAAACATAAATCAGACAAGAGCAGAGAGATTTGTGATGGCCTTGGGACAAAAAGTTTAGAGAAGAAATAACATTTTCATAGGTGTGGCCCTTTGATGTTTTCTGTATTACAGGATGAAAGACTTGGACCTTGTTCTCAGGTTTGATTTCTCACTCCATAAGTTTTTCAGATGAATATGCACAATTTTCCCCTCTAGATCAGATACATAAAACAAGGATAAAAACGCAGATTTGAATTGAAGATGCAGAAGAAATAGCATGGTTTTGGTCTAAAACAATTGCTGAGTTACAAAGTAGTTAGTAATTTCTGTGTGTATTCTTTCCATAGTGAATTGTTTGATGGAAACACGACTGAAAGACATCAAATAAAGTTTTGGGAATTCCTTATCTGTTGCATATCAGTGCACATTATACCTTAATGTGGCATCAGATAAAAGTTTCAATACTCTCTTAAGTGAATGGAAAAGGGAAATGAATGCATGTATTCCCTTAGATCATATTGCTGTATGTATCCATTAAGTTTATCTAGACAGTTTTCAAAAGGCATGATGATTCCTTGGTTATGTCTTCAGTTGTCCACTGATTATTATGGTCAGAGCAATTAATTTTAATAGTTTTGTACTGTTGCATAGCAAAGTTTCACTTTTCCTAAATCAAGTTTCAGTTGAACGTCATGAATAAAGACCATGAAACAGGAATCTCCATGTCTCATGACATGGAAGTAAGGCTTGTTTTTAAATTTTTAAAATCAGGCAGTGGCAAAGGATCTCAGAGTATATTTATACCACCCAATATACATATTAGAAATTCCAAGCTAGCTCTGAATGGGCAGGTCTGTCGGTATCAGCAAATGCATTACTGCACAAAACCTACTGGAAGTTGTATCAAGAGTGAATTTACAAGGGGAAGAACTAAGAGGGTTGTGCTTTCTTTGACCCCTTAACACTGTCTGGTGGCATGCTCATTGCTGTTCATGTAATGCAGTAACAGGTGTGTGCCTGTCCATGGCCACAAACCAATTGCATGCAGTTGGCACAACGTCTAGTTCTGCTTGTATGCAGGTTAACATGAAACTGTTCTCAGACAAATTCACCTTGCCTCACAGCAAAGCAAAATACCATGCTGCTGTCCCAGTTAGTGCTGCCAGTTCCAGAGCTCGTTAGTTCAAAGCTCTCTCCAATATCACCTCTGTTTCTGCACAGTCCTCCACTGCATGCTATAGGTACATTTAACATTCTCTCATGTGGATTTGGGCTTTTAAATCACTGTGCAGCATCTGAAAAATATATTAAAGACAACCAAATCTTTGTGAAATACCATGGTTGTTTTTTATTATTATTATTATTATTATTATTATTATTATTATTATTATTATTATTATTATTATTACTGTTGAGCACCAAATAAAGATTTCTGGAAAAAGGAATGACCAGTCCTACCCTCTTCCTTCTTGGAGGCTTTATTCAAGAAGGCTTCCTTCCCCTCCACCTCTCCCCCCACCTCAAAGGTCCCTCACATCTACAGGTAGATCTTGATAAATTCATAAGTAGCTTAGGTTTACTTTAAAGCTAAGCATGTGTGTGGTACTTCCTTGAACAGGATTTCTAAGGATATGATCTTCCATCACTTTGTACCTCCTGTATAATTTTCCATATTTATGCCACTGTGAATGGCACAGAGCTGTGAAAGGAGCAAGGTTTTCCTGTTTATTTTCTGAGTGATGAACTGAGATTTCTGGTAATTTAAAAAGCATTGCATCAGTCTAACAGATCTTAATGAACTTGGACAAGTCACAGGAAACTGCAAAAAGTTGTCCTTTAGCGCTTGACCAATTTGGGGGCAGGGAAGGCGGAGTCCTATCTACCAGTTCCTGTGAAAGCCGGAGGAGGCTGAGCATAGTTTAGGCCAGGGCTGACAAAGTAAATCTGTGAAGTTTCATTCAAAAATCCCACAATGACTGACTCTCTCAGGAGCAGAAAAGATTATTGTAGATAACTAGAGAAAGTGGCTCCAACACATTTCTTTTTTGAATGATGCTGAAAAATAGAGGCAATATTTCAAATATGAGAATAGTTTTCTGAATACTTCTTATTTGTAATCCATCAGTATAATTCTCTTCCAATTTGTGTAGTTTCTTCTTGCATTCTGTTATCCACGATCACAATATTTAGGTAAAATGAGCAAGGGCAGAAGGACAGGTCTGAGCTCAACTTGGTTTCAGCATTTAAAAAGACCTAAATTACCCAGCTATTCTCAATCTTAGCAACAGGCTGTGGCAGGTGCACCCACCCTGATAAAACACCAAGAGCATTAGGACCACTGTGTCCTTACTTTTCGTGCCCTTACTTTTGCACCTTTACAGGACGTGTGCCAACCGGCACGTACACACCTTGGGTCGGTGATTATGGTCACAGACACACTGTGGGTGAGGAGTGGAAGTTGAGGCCCCCAGCTAATCAGAACTGACCACAGCTCAGATTCGACCGGGGTACAAATGGAGCCCCGTCGGAGGGCAAGTTGAGTCGGTCCCGCTTGGGGCAGTGGGTCTGCAGTTGGGGACTCTCCCCTTGGGTCAGGAAACTCCTCGAGGTTGAGGAGCCCTCATCTCATAGATGAGTTATTGTGCACATTTTGAATCCTCATTTCTAAAGCCAACTGTGCGGTATTAATTCCTCGTACGTCATCCTGAACCTGTGGTTTACTGATGTTGAATGATTTTGATAAGCCTCATTTCTAGTTGGTTTTCTGTTAAACATTTTTGGTTTAAATAAAGTTTATTTTGAGTTTATCACCTGCCTAATTTGACTTTGTGCGCCTCCGCGACACAGGCCAAACCAAATCTTCATATCTTGACATATTTGGGAATGTGGAGAAGTCCAGATTCATGTGCTGTAAACTTGTGTTGAGGTATCAAAGACTTGCATAGGGCTTCTTCTACCTTTTATATTCATTGTATAAAACACCACAATATTTTCAAAACCCTTTTGCATTGAGCTCTGGTTTTGATTTCTCCTGCAAATTCATGAAGGAGAGTTGAGTGAGATCACTTGGAGTGTTTGAGAAGAATAGTCACCCAAAATACAAGTAATTAGATGGTATTTTATATGTCATGAATTAATTAACCTGGGAACTATATTTGAAATAAAACACCTGCATAGATCAGAAAAATGTTGTCCTGTTGCCAGCCTTCTATGTGACTTCTTTGCAGCTATATGAATCGTACATCAAAATCTCAATGCAAAGTAGCCAGTATAGCTTGAAACGCAAACAAATCCAAAGCGTACTAAAACTTTTGTTGAATTCAGTTATTTGCAGGCAGAAAAGAGTTGTCTGTGTGTGTCCAAAGGACAGCCATAGGTATTATCAATCTTAGCATATCTCCGTGGAAAAGATCAGGCAAAGCTCAGAGAGTCAGCCTCTATCCTTTTGGATGAGAAATAGCTGCTTAGTCTGCAAAGATTCCCTGGCACATTTCACAAGAGCAAAATTGCATGTCTCGGGTCCCATCCTGGTTCCTGCCTCAGTCAGTGTACTCTAACGCCTGAAAGCCAGGAGGTTTGCACAGGGTGAGCTATTCATCCCCTCTCCTGGCCTACTGTGTTTCATTACGTTGCTGTGTTTTCAAAGGCTGTTTTACCACGCTTTCATTTACCCAGCTGAAATTATTCCAGTTTTGCAATTGGATTGATAAAGTTTTTCAAATGTAGTAGGTCCATAGGATAAAGATGTTTCATTAATGTAGCAATAAAGATTAACACAGAAATACTGTTAACATGGTTGTCCAAGTTAATGATTTTTAGAAGCTGTGCTGACTGGGAGTTAAGTGCTTGGAGTTGAGCGCTGAGGTTTCTCACACTTCTTCGTGCACATCAGCCCCTAGGAATAGAGTCTTGCAGCATTTATTTTCAGCTTCCGCATGGTGGTTAACTGAAGTGCCGAGTTCTGCAGGTCCTCCTGTGATAGCAGGAGCTAATGAAGCTGCTCTATTTTAAAGAGCTTCTTAATCTATGTTAATACAGTGAAGATTATTATAGAAGCAATAATAATCATAGAGAAATTGATAATGACTAGAAATCAATGTCTGGCTTGTTAATTATAAAGCTTTTACTATAAAAAGAAATCATTTAGCAACTGCAATTAACCAGTTAGGAAGAATTTTTATTAGAAACTCCATTTAATGGGTCTTGTGGTTTTTAATGTACTGGCTGAACCATTGCTATTTTTACTCTAAATCCCTTCTCTGTTTTGATGGTCGGGATGCAGAACCAGGTGAAGATTAAAACTTCCATATTATTGTCTTAACAAAACATCTTTGCTTTCATGCGCAGCCATTCACCAAGACACATGGGTTGCCACCCTCTGCTTTGCAAGGGTACATGCATACAGCTCACGTACAGCAGGCATGCTCTTCCTTCCCGAGGAGGTAGGGTCTAGTGCCACTGAAGACCCAACAGAAGGTGTTCAAAGGGCAGCCAAGCTCTCCAACCTCCCAGAAAATAATTCAAATAAAGGAAATGGAGGCTGCTGTAGGGCCAGTTTGTGTAAAGGTGTCTAAATGAATCTGCCGGTTTTTCCTCCCTTTTTGGTGAAGCAAGAATAGGCTGTTGTTATGCTTCAGTCCCAAAGAAGGCCTGAGCGCCCAAAAGTTGATCTAGTTTTTTCCAGCTATGTTATTTGGTCTAATAAAAGATACTCTCTGTCTTTAAGTTTTCACTTTAAAAAGATATGCCTGCTTCTGCTACAAACACAAAATGCTAGTCAGATTTACTTGTTTTCTGTAATAGTACATATTGTTTTAATCACATCTAAGTTCCTTTTACAAACTTCTTTGAGTTCATTTATATTGTTTACCCTGGAAAATTTCAGTTTTGACATGGCATTTACATAAAATAAGATGAAACACGGAAGTGTTGTTTTTTGTTTTGGCTCTTCGGCTTTATTAAAATCTCCAAGCTAACAAACCTGGACTGGTAGTAGCCTTGTTGGTCTGAAAACGTCTAAATAGGTCTCAAGGAAACTGATCTGCTATAGCATTACTTCCATAATTTTGAATTATTATTGTGCTTTCTCCCCCAGCTGTGCATCTTGGGTTAGTTAAGAGCTGGATCCAAATTTGCCTAAAGTTTTAGTTTGTTCCAGAATAATCTGTGAGAACTTGATGGAGACTGGAGCTACATGTGGAATGCCTGTCAGGCACTGACATCCAAGGCTGGGAAGCCCAGTCTCTCTAAAAAATAGCAGTGCTCTTGAACAGAGGCTGAATGTATCACACCGTAAACACTGCTGAACTGGATACTATACTTGATAGATAGCATGCCCACAAAACATCCAGTTGCTATTATAGCTGCAAAGTTTTAGACTTCGAAGGCTTCACTTGAACAACTGACTGCACTTCATGGTGGCAATAAAGGGTGTTTCTTCTTTGCTCCTGCAGAGTTGTGATGTGGTACAAACCTCTTTTGCATTCTAACTGAAGCTATTCATGCAACTTGTTATCTCTGTAACTTAGAGTTTAAAGATACGATTTGACTGCACACCTTTGCATTGATTGGTTCTGCTTGCAAATCTACCGAATTTTGTAGCCTACTTCCCTATCTAACTTCAAGGTTTGGAAATATGCTGGGTATGCTTACATTAAGCCAGCAAATACTGGACTTGTATTGTATCCCTCCAGGGCTCCCTGATTAAGAGTGTAAGAATTATATTGCAGCATCTAAAAATAAAGACAATCTGCAACATGGAGCAAAGCTCTATTCATAAAAGCCCATGTACTTTATTTAAAATTTCCAGGTGTTTTATGACTCATTAATTTTTTTTTTTTTTCTGGAGCAACTAGTCACTTTTATTTACTATTTACCCAGGGGATTCACGTAAGGAATTGATGTAAGTGTCAAAACTTAGTTTTCTGATGAAGAAATGGATGAGAGAATCTATGACATTTCCACAGAAAAAGAAATTGCAATATATGTGTAGGAATCTGATTAAGAAAGCTAATGCTAAAGGGGTTCTTGCTTCTCTACTGAAGCTATGAGAAATGTTTGTGATGAAACAAGGAGCTACATGAAACATGTCCAGGTTTTCTTTTTCACCTGTAATGTGAAATTCACATCAGGTCTGACAAAAGGTTCATGAACCTCTCAAGGAAATCTCGTGTCAGGTGGTTGGATTTTTTTTATTACTAATAGTTTTCTAAAGAAACAAACAAATTTTTAAAAAATTAATAATAAAGGCATCAATATAACAATTATTATCTCATGCACAAAAAGAGAGACAAATATATGTCTATTATTTTGGACTCTTAGCCTTTGGTGTGGGTTTTTTAAATAATTAATAACCTGTGTTATTATAGGTATTTTCTTTGAATGATGCCATGCCATTAATACTTATTAATATACTCCTATTTCAATAATTTTTCTCAAGCTAGAGCATATTTCTAAGTATAAATATTTGTCCCTGCATGAATTGGATATTTAGAATAAGTAGCTGAATTAAATCCTCTAGGTAACATCAACAAAGTATGTGTTCATATATTTGTTCAGTAAAAAGATATTTAGCCTTCAGCAAATGGGAATCTGACATACCCCTATTTTCTGCAAAATATTTGACAGTATTGAGCCAACAGCTTTAGTAAGGCTGCTTATAGCAACCCCAAGCTGAATTTTGGTTCCTTTTAAGATTTCTGTTTCAGGTGGTTATAATCTGCTATTCAGTACTTCTCAATTTTATTTCACTATTTTTTAAATCTGAAAACAGAACCAACACTGAACCAAATCCTAAATGATCATGCAAGTGATGATAATATTCCTAACTTACAGTATTTTGAGTGGAATAAAGCTTAGTGTTTGTGTCTTTTTTTCTCAGACACTGCTTCAAAGAAAGCATTCAGATAGCCTAGTGTTTCTGATGATGAATTTGGAGCCGTAATGGTTTATGTAAACTATATGACGGTGTGCTTATTGGGTGTGCTTTAAATTGGTGTGCTTTAAATTGAAACAATTTAAAATTGTTTCAAATCATGCATCTTTCAGAAAACTCAGAAGCTTCTCTGGGTAGATCTCAAAAACTTAATGAATAATTGGTACCAGTTTTCAGGGAGGATGCTGCTACAAAATATGGAGGCAAAAGCAAAATAAGTACTGGGAATGAGGGCCCGAAACAGAAACGCATTCATCTGGGTTGGAAGCAAATAAGATAATAATCAGGTTAGCAGGACTAGATAATCTCCATCACAAAATTGTACAGGAAATGGTGCATGACAAAGCAAGTCCAGTAGAAAGAAGTTTTAATAAACCATTTGAGCCAACAGTGGTACCATCTGAGTGGAAAACAGCACATGTAATATTCATACTGGGAAGGATTATGAAGGGATAATGCCAGCATTATTAGCTTTGAAGATTTTCCCTATCTCTGGCCAAACTATAAATCTGGCTTGGACCAGAGTGGGAGAAAGCCTGCCAGCAGAGAAGAACAGTAGACCCTAATGGGACTAAAGGGACCATCCTTCAAAAGAGGAGTTGTCGGAGATCCAGGTCCTCTTCAGGGAGTGGGAATCTGAAAAAGCTAGGGCCACCAGTCATCAAGACATGATAAGGCTTTGTAAACCAGGTATTTTGGAAAACTGCTTTTTGTTTCTAGGTAAATTTATCCTTATTACATTCATTTTTTGCAAGACAAAAAAAAAAAAAATCCCAACCGTCTTAGATTTTGCCACTGTAGACTCCTTTGCCACTGTACATAGGTATTAAAACTCCCCAAAAGAAGAACCACAGGTGTTCAGACTCTTTCAGTCAGGCAGAATAACAGCAATAATCCTCAGAGTGCAATAGCCCAAGCCCTCCTCTTCACGGGGAGAGCTGTGAGCGCTGCTGCCCCGGCCACGCATGCAGAGACTGGAAAGGAAGCAGCGGTGAAAGGATCCCTGCTGCCCGCACAGGACTGAGACACGCCAGCTTTCTACTGTGCTGTGGCAGGTGTGCTCAGAAGAACTCCTGTGACACTGGCTTCATGGGCGTGATGATGTACAAGAGGAAGGATGGCTTAGGAGTCAGGCACTGAAAAAGTGCCAGGCCAGGGCATAGGAGGTTCTTCTTTAATGCTTCCCTTGGAAAACTGGATGTTATTGAGGGTAGCAGCTGCACTGAGGAATTTTCTAATATACTTACACTGATATAATCCTCTCTGTGGATATCCTTATTCTGCTGTAGCAGTCTCCACCTGGAATCTTACCTGCTGATATAACTCCCAGACAAGACCCCAGTCTGTAATGTGCCCCAGTTACCCATCTATGAAATGAAAATTATGGCACCTCCATCCCTCACAGAGATGTCATTAGGATTAAATGCATTATAGACTGTGAGGCACTCAGGTATTATAATGTAGTCCTAGAAGTATGATAAGGTGCAGAGGAGAAAAAATGTGTGTCTCTGTAAATCATAGCTCTAGCAGTGGCACGTCAAACTCATGAGATGCAATCAACTGAGCTCTGATCAAGTCTTGGTCACCAATGGTCCAAATTGTGCCAGGCCTTTTCATGAGACTTTTTCCAGATTTGAATCCTTCTCCGGAGTTTGGGGGTTGGGGAAGTGGGGCAGAAACGAAGTTGGAATTGGCTTCCACTTTATCTGATACTTTTATTTTAATTCTTAGAGAGGGTGATGGAGAAAGTAGAAGAGTTCTCTGCTAGATGGGTGGGCAGATGAAGTATAAGGAACTGTAAAAAACTGACCAAACAGAGGGGTGCTCTAAGGACAAATTTAAGTCTTAGTGACTGAAAGAGTTTCCAGTCCTTTGGATGCTGTAGTGAAAAGTTTCACACAGGAACTCCAGTAATTCAAGCTGCATAAGTTCAGAAGAGATACCGTAGACCAGAGAGATAACAGTGTGTATCCCTGGGGGCCCTGGCTGAGCAGGCCACTAACAGATCCAAATGATAGTGAATACCACCATTCTGATAGTAGCAACATTGAAAGAAAGGGAAAAGATTTCTTCTTTTGTAGAGGTGAGACAACAGCTCAGGACCTTGGGATCTGAGGGGCCAGACAAAGAAAGGAGGGAAGGTTGGAAGGAGGAAGGAATTGGACTGCAGAACAGAGGAGGTCAGGTGATTAACCCTTCTTATACAGAGTTCTCCAAAAGGAGTGTTTGTTGCTGTATGCAAAGCCCCTGCTATGACACACAACTTGTTTACCCCTAATATTCTCCCCCATCAGAGAGCTGAGTTTGGTAACGTGGAGGTGGGTCAGACCAGCTGCCGAGATGTTGGCTGATGGGCACTGAGCTTCGGGAAGCGGTTGTTCTACGTTGCCTTGATGCTGCAGAGTGAAGCGGCAGCGTGTGACAGGGGTCTTGTTCTGCCACCTTAGGGTATGCACTCCAGTAGCCCACTTATAACCACAGGTGCAAAAAAGGCTTCTCCAAAATGTGTAAACCCTGGCCTCTAGGAGCATGTGGGCCTTCTGGAAGATGAGTACACGGTTAAAATCTGAAGTACAAACTTAAAACTGGGATTATTAGAGACAGATGAGAAAGCAGTAGCACATACAACTTTAATGTAGCCTACTCTTCTCCACTGGTGTCATTCCATGGGACTTCATCTGGATTTGGGACTTTGGCCTTGTTTTAAGGTTTTGGGGTGGTTAAGCATGTGCTGGTTGAATTTGGTTCAAAATATTTTAAAATGTTGAGCAAAAGCCATTAGAGAAAAGAAAAATCTGTGAGGCACTGACAAAACAGGAGAATATCAATCAGTTGTCCTTTGCTCCATTCAGCGGTCTCAGTGGAGCAAAAGGTGTAAACTCACACTGCAGAGGAGGCCTAAACCTTTACAATCTTCTGGTCTGTCCTTTAAGTCTTATTTTCTTCAGCTGTCTATTCCTATTTAGATACTTTCTCATCTAGTTCCGATTTGTGTAAATAAAATTTCTGTCTGTGCCTTGCTTCTCTGTATTGTTTCTAGGAAAATGGAAAGTCCATTTATATTCACTGCTATGCTCGATCTCACCCCCCGCTGGGGAAGCTGAATGCTGGGGCTCAGCGCTCCTGCCAGCCTTGAGCTCTGCAGATAATCCTTTTAAATGGAGGTTTGAAGAGACAGACTTACTTCTAAAGTGTTTGCAAGGGAGGGGGAAAGCATTTCAGGTCACAAATAAAGGGACCTGCTCATAGTTGGGAACAGCAGAGGGGTTTGGTGTTGCTCTCCATCCCTCTCCTGCAGCAGTGTACAGCATGGCACCGGTCATTCTATTTTATATGGAGGTTTTGGCCCTGGAGTTTTTCCCAGCTGGGAAGTTCAGCCGGAAAGATTGAGTTCGGGTAGGTGCAGGGGAAAAGAGTTCCCATACTGGCACTTTTGGAAGCCTTTGGGAGTGTGCGGTGTGAGTCCATAGGGACCCTTTGCAGCACCAGAGGCCAGAGCATGTGCCCTCTCTTACCGCTCCTAAGCTTCTGTAGAAATGTGAACTGATGCTATTCGGCAGTTTGCTCTGCACGTCAGAAGTGGTTTCATTTCAGCTTATTGTGAAAAGATCTCAATAATTATATTGATACTCTTGAGTTAACGGTTATCTATGCTTATTGTAAATGCTAGCTAGGATAGCACATAAGAGGCTGTTCAGAAAGATGTTTACGCCTCTGTGTGTGTGTTTATATAGGTTTCTGTGATTGGACACTACTGTGTGTACTGAAAATAGAAATATATTAAAACAGAAGATGTTTTAGCCTCTGTAGACTTGATGCAATAGTGTTAAGCTTGCTTTATAGGCTACATTTATCAGTATGCTGAAAAATTAACTTTTATCCTGCTAAAACATACTCTCTGCAACTCTAAATTAGAAAAAGAGACAGATTAATGAGGTGAAATACTAGCTCTGGAGCATAAGAATTGCTACCCGTGGACGTGTTTGTTCATTTAAAACCAATATTTTCATTCTATTAGCACCAAAGAAACTCGTTGCCCTTATTGTAACGCCGAGGATGGGAGTTTTCATTCAAATTAAGCACTGCAAGTCTTTAGAAGGTGCTGTCAGGTGGGGGCAGAGGCCGCTTCGTTGCCACCTTCCGAGCTTTGCGATTGCTGTGTGAACTTAGGGGAAAAAAAAAAAAAAAGAAAAAAGAGAGAGAGAAGAGTGTCAGGTATTTTCCCCCTTGATACAATTTCCTCGCTTTTTCGTCGTGTTCTGTTCGGAAGCTCTCGGGAGGAGGAGGCTGCTGGAGCCGGGAGGGAAAACCAGCTCCCGCCCAGTATTTCCATCGGCCGCTTCCACCAGCGGCAGGTCCGTGAGCCGCGCCGGACCGCCAGGGGGCGCTCCGGCTCCCGCCGCAGCGGGGCAGCGCGACCCGCAGGGCGCGGGGGGGGGAGGCGGGGAGGCGTGGGAGGCCCGCGGTGCCTTGTGTGCCCCTCTGCAACGGGAGGGAGGCGTTAATCCTGCCTGGAGAAGGGCTACGGCTGTGCCGATGGCAGCTGCGGGAAAACGGCAGCTGTGGCTGGGGGGGAAAATGACACCCGAGACGTGCGTGGGGAGGAAGGCTGAACCAGCCCGCCGTGGCCCCGGCCCTGCCGGGACGAGCTGCCGCAAGTCCCGTCCGTGCTGGGGGCGGCTGTCGCGGAGCCAGCGGCGGCGCGGGGCAGCGGGGCCGCGATGCCGCCTCTTCCCGGGGTCCAGGTTTGCGCTCCCGCCCGTGGCACCCCCTGGGCTGCAGCCTGCGGAGGCGTCGCTGGGTTTTTTTCCCCAGGTTTCGCTGTCCAGTCCCAAATGTACTCCGGAAATAACGATAACTGTCCCAGTTGGGTGGTCCACAAAAGTGTGTGCGTTGGTATTTTTGCACAAATACTGGTTTGCATTAAGTTGTGGATTCCAGCAGTTCTTGCCTTTGAGCTTGCGTTTAAATCAGGCACCCTAGTCCCTGGAGTCAAGCAAAATTCATCTCCCCCAACAGCCCAACCTATTAGGTTAAAACTACGCAGAATGATACACCCATAATCAGATTTGCCCCTACTCTCACTTGCCCCCCACCCCCAAAAAAAGTCCCAGACCACCGAGAGTTTCATTCATGTTATTTACAGAGAACAGTTCCTGGCTGATGGTGTCCCCTGCGTTGTGTCCCGGTGCCATCAGGGAGTGCTGTGTGGTGCAAGCCAAAACGTGCCCGCTTAGTTTGCAGGTACAGACATAGTGGCTGAGCATCACCGTAAGTCATCCTCAGTGAAGTTGCCGGCCATTTATTGTGCAAACCATAATGCTGAATATAATTGGTGAAATATCTCAGTAGCTTATCTCGAGACACTGATGAACACGTACTGTCTATATAGCTCGTGTATGATAACAAAGGAGATACATACAGCCCTCTTCCACCTGAAGCACTCACTGAGGTTCCCCAACAGCACCACAAAACTCAATCTGGGCAGAGCTTCAGATGCCGCTAGGCTTCCAAACCAGCGATTTTCATTACATCTTGCTTCTGTAAATGTTTAGGACGTTATTCTGCTGGGGTACATGGGTGTCTGTGGGAGCGTTCCAGTATGTGGTTAAGTGTGAGAGCACAATCAGCCCTCTGGAGTTGTAAATATTTTTAACTGTATGTTCAGGATTCACCATAGTTATACAATTTGAAGTACTAGTGAGCGTTTGCATGCATGAAAAGTGTTAGGTAAGCCATCTCAGTGTGTACCAGGTAGCATTTCATTTTATATACGTCATGGAATAATTGAAAATGTCAATGATGTGATGTACATGATGTTGGTAGCCAGGACATCTAGGGAATAACATCTTTTTTTTTTTTTTTTTAAAAGATGTGCATTTTTTTCAGTTAATCAACCCAGGAGATGTGGATATACCTCATTTTTACTAGATCCCTTTCTCTGTTACAATATTTTTGTTTCTGTCGGGAAAGCTTTGATATACTCATGCCTTACATGTAGACAAATGTATATAGAGCAGAGAGAGAATGTGTATACAAGTGGTCAATATTTAAGTGCCTCTATTTAAGAAGGAGGAAAAAATCCTTATTGGTTTTACCAATGGCATCCAATCTTTCAAAATGAAAAATATAGATAAGTGTTTTCAAAGTAGCCTGCGGGCGTTGCGCACACATCTGGAAGGCAATTCTTCCTCTAAGTTAAGGGGATTCTGTCAGCTGCTGATCATGCTTTCGCTTGTAGAGGTTGTAAACCAAGTCGTGTGGGTTGCCCAGTGCTTTCGTGTGCTTGGAGTCAACCACATCAAGTGTTTGTGTGTTGTCGGCTTTTTTGTCTCTACAGTTTGGTCCAAAATTTCACTGAGTAGGGGATGTGTGGGTCCATTAAACTATTGTTTCTAAAGGACTTAGTGATCTGTTTTCTGCTGAGTTATACAAACTGGGTTTTGTGGGTTTTGAAAACAAGAGACTGAAAGGCAGGTAGAAGAGCATAAAATATTACAGGAAAATCCAAGAGTCTTTTGTTGAACTGAATTTTGTTGAATTGTGTTTTGTTGATTTTAAGTCATGAACTGTTTGTATTCATGTTAATTTTGAAGAAAAATCATGCTTTTGCTTTACAATGTGGAAGTTTAGAACGCAAAATTATTTACCAAAATTCAGAAAGGTACTAAAAAGCCTGAAAAACTAAATACTAAAAAGTATAAATATACAAAAGATATTTACCCAAATACTTGGATTAGTGTTCTGAGAAGCTGACAGCCTCCATGAACTGCACCAAGAATACAAGTTGTATAACTAGCATATTCCAACCTCCAAATGCCTTTCATGTCAATATGAGAGATACCATCAGGCACTTTGAAAGCACCAACCTATTTGTAAAGATACCATCAAAAAACCTGCCTGATGCAGCTGACTTATGAATCAATTATCTGGACTTCACCAATGATATATCTGTTCTGAATTTTAGAGCCATATGTTTAGAGCAACACCGTACACAGATAGTCTATTCAGCATCCCAACAGGGTTCTTATCTTCATGTATAGGCCTGTCAAAAAGAGGGAGAAAAATATCCTAACTGTAGGACCTGTTTCCCAGAAACAGTTTGTTAAGGGGAAAAAAAAAACTTTGTGGATATCAAGTTATATATAACTGGAGGTAGAAGGAAAAGATTGATGAGGAGTAGCATGTATGGGATTGGTGCTGACAGCAGACAATAAATTTAATTTATTTGAAAACTATTGAAGATGGTCAGTCAGATTTGTATTTAAAAAAACCTTTTTCTTAAGAGTTTGAATGACGTAACAGAGAGACAAGTTTTTTAGCACAGAATTTAAGCTATTGTGGGAAAGCATAAACAATCCTGCTTGCGCACTGAAGCGAATAATTCTGCAGACATTTCTGTGGGCTTTAAGGCCCAGTGAAGAATTTCACAAAGGCAACCATCTAAACTGTTATGTCGTGGTCTTTTCAGTCCAGGCAGCTTCATTTCCTTCGTCCCAAATCACCTTTCCATTTGTAGATACATTTGGAAATTCAGTGCCCTTATATTAGTGTGCTTATGCTCTATCAGAGATTTGCTACGGCTTTGATAAAGCTGTATTGAAAAGGTAGATAAAGGGTGTTTGTGAAACTCTTCATGTGCAGGACCTTATGCCAGTTGTTACTTCTTATATTGCCCTTACGGCAGGAGGCTCCAAGCTACAGCCGTGTAAACCGATAAGCACCCTGTCCTGGGCTGCCTGCAGAATACGGGCAAGGCAGCTGAGGTTGGGAGTACAAAGTGGCGCAGGTTGCTGAAGCAACTTATCCAAGGTCACTCTCTCTCTGTTTCAGTTTAATTTGTTTACTTCTCTGAGGAGATTACGGTGTTGAGCTGTTGGACTGAGTGTTAACATTTTCCGAGTTCTCATGGGAAGTCTAAGTTGTTACACACCGGCAACTAGAAGTGACAAAGCTGGCACATCGTACCAGCCCACAGGAATCCACTCATCTTCCTTCCTATAAGAATCATATCTGCACTTAATCAGTCAGAAAAATATCCTGCCACGTTACGTGACACGACTGGTGTTCTTTGCTGGTGAATAGAATAACTCAGAAGAAAATAGTGGGACTGTGTGGATAGTTGGCAAGTGAACTTCTAAAAATGTGACAAGTTTTAGATTGGAATTTCATATGTGACACTGAGCTGTATTTTTCTAAAGTTACTGGAGATAATGATTATGGAGTTTGAGACAGATTTTCAGAGGACAAGTGTTTGGTACTTTGGCAAATCAAGTCTCCTGAAAGACATAGCAAGCTGGCAAATCAAGTCTCCTGAAAGGTATATCAGCCTTCTCTCCCTGCTTCCACTCCCCCCCCCCAGAAAAACCCCCAAACACATGGAAGTTGTATCACCAGCTTTCTGAAGATCTGAGTTACTAACTAGGCATAACTGGTGACTTTTTATATCTTTTTTTATGATTGGTAACTAGATCTGGGATGGGAGAAGAAAAACTACCTGAAAAAAGCTGTAAATCTAAATTTCTTTTGCTAATATAACAGATTGCAACAAATTATAAAATAGACATGGGCTCACACTTATAAATATGAACATACTGATAATTTGAGGTGATTGACATTTGGATATGGATCGGAAAATGTGGCTTGGGAAAACTTGTCCCTTCTTATTACCTAAGCGATGCCAGCGTCCTGGAAGCTGTATTCATTCAATACTGGAGATAATACTGCCCCTAACCCCACAAAACAACTTAAAAGCAGGGTGCCACATGATCCTATCCATACAACCTAGTCACGGTTTCTGTTTCAATTACATATAACTTTCTACAGGCAGGAACTTTAAAGATAACCTCTCTCTAAAGAAAAAACAACCAACCACACAAACAAAAAAAGACTGTAAGTGTTCTTATCTAGTGACCTTATCAGCATACGGAATTCATCTCTTACGTTGAAGTAAAATTCTTCCCTGTGGATGGAGGTGATCCCCCACAAAATCCATGGTGACTATAAGTAAACTCCCAAAAGAGATCTGAAATGGTCCCCAGGTCATGTCTTGGGCCTTTCTACAAGGAATTAATTCTAATATTAATAACCTGGGATTTATAAATGGTATGCATGTTGTATGAGGCAGGTTGGATGCCTTTCTTCTGCAAGGTGCTCTGTACCCAAGCTCCATCCAAAGTCAGTAGGAAGCTGCAAGGGCTTTAGGGCACCTCTGAATTCTGGCCATTTAAGCATTAATGGATTTGAGGAATTAAACAGCATCAAGCATAGCAAATATTGACCTCTCCTCAGAAAATATTTACCATCTCATTTATTGTTGTATGTCCCCTGCACTAGGATGATATGTTGACATTAGCAGCTATGATTTGCTAGGTGCACTAATGTTCTAAATTGACAAACTCAGCTATTTACTTAAAGGCCCCTTGGATTGATTTCTAGATGCTTTGCTCATTGTAAATGCATCTGTTCCATGTTAAAATGTCACTTTGGTTTTAGGTATTTCTGGCTTTATAGCATAATTTTGAGCCTCATTTATTTTATATTAACAACTTGCCAATTTTGTGAGTAATAATATGGCAAGTGTTCGTATACATGAGGCACGTTTTAAGCTGAACATTTCCAAGCCTTATTTAAAGAGATATTTGAAGTAGCACACAGATTTTGCAAACTGGGAAACTGAGGCATGCAGCTGTAAGAGTTTCACTGTGATATGTTTTCACGGCAGCTAATCCCCCTTTTCATAAAAGACTTCAGGCCTTAGTCACTTGAAAAGTGAGGTGCTGGGCTTCTATACATTCTCAAACACGTATTTCTATATAGAATCTGTGTTTTCTGCTTTCCAGAACCTGGATCTACAATCTAACAGATAGTACGTATTTCCCACATCTCTTTCTCTGCCCATTGCTAAAGCTCGTAAGTATTTCTTCTGTAGAATAGTCAGAAAGCAGAAACAATTCTTGCTGTTGTAGCGCTTTGTTCTGTGAGAGCCGTTCTGTGTTTGAAATTAGGATAAGCACTGAGTCCATCATTTAACATTCTCATGTTGTATTTTAGCTCACCTTTACCTACCCATCTGTGACACTCCGAGGAAGCTGGAAGAAAGAATTAGGGAAAAGAGAAAGGGTCAGCTGACAGAACCTGATCAGGCCAATTACACATTCCCTTGCTGTGATTTGAAATGAAATGTAGCACAAACGCCAGATCTGTCCTGCGTTCTCAGGCTATCCAATGTTAAAAGCCTGTCACTTAAGCTCAGACTATAGAAACACAAGAACTGGTCAAGATGTCATTCGTAAAATGCTTTATGCTTTGCTTCATAAAGATTGGCTGATAAAGGAAAATACACAAGTCAAGGCTTAACACAGGTATTTACAATGAGGAAAATATTTAGACTTTTCTTCTGTTTCTGTCCCGAAGCCCTGAACAGAAAAAGGGTTCTTCACTTAAACCTCTCCCCAACTGCCTAGAAAAAAACTTTTCTTCTTTAAAGAAGAGCTTTGAAAAGAGTGAAGTGATTCACAGAGACAGAATCAAGCACAAGTTGGTACACAGAGTAATTATGGAGAGCACATGTTTTAATGGTGATAGTCTATTAAGTTTTATAATCTGAAATCAGTGACATTTGCAATAATTATTATTAATAGCCCAGTTTCTTACTAGTCATATTTAAATGGAGCTTTATGGCTTAACTAACTAAAGTAATCAGCTTCCAATGGTGTATTATATTAGCCTAAATCATAGAACAGTTGAGTTTTAAGATGTGCATTCAGTAACTCTCTCTACCTACTTATTATGCTGTAAATAAGGTAAAAATAATTCTCAACACTATTTACCCTAAATTACTCAGAGGTCACTAAAGGAAAGTCCCACTGAAACTCAGATATAGTTTTCCATAGTAGAAGGAAAGACTAGCTGTTTGTGACCCTTCATTGAACCTGAGATTATGCAAGCCGATGCACAGCACCTTGACACCAGTCAGGAGATTTTCAGTGATTCCAGCATCTTGGGATCAAGTCTCTCACCACCTAAATCTTGCATAACACGTTCTCTAGATGTTGTGCCACCAAGGTGATGTGCGTCATACGTATTCCTAATTTCTTTTGTGCTGACATCTTTGCTGAGAAGACTGCTGCTAGTCATCTGAGAGAAAATAAATGAGATTCAAAGCAACAAGAATAATGCAGGTGAGCAGAGGATTATGAAAAATGAGTACAGCAAAGGACGATTTGGAAGACTCCTCTCAGAAACCAGTAGTGGGTGGAAGTGCCTGTCTGCATCCTAGTCACACTTGCTGGGGACTTGAGAACTTTGTGTAGTTTTAAATTGTCTGAGGATCCTACAAAAGCTTTTTTGATGCAGCAAGGGCTGATATGCTTTAGGGAGCCACTGGGAACAGTTTTTCTGAATAGAAAGGTGACACTTTAAGTGCCTTTTTTTTTTTTTTAACTGTAATCATGCTTTTATCAAAGGCTTTCCTTAGAAACTGTTTTATTTCTTAATACCCACACAGACAGCATTAGCTGGTCTCTTTTAAGTAGTTTAAATGTTAAATTCAAAGTAAAAAGTTTTCTATTCTTTGGGGGGTTTTGTTGTTGATGTTTGGAGTTTTTTAAGGACATAAAACATCCAGAACACTTTTCCTAAAGCAGTTTCTGGATTTGATGTAAGCAGAGAATATCCATTCAAAGAGATATATTAGAACCTTTTGTAACAATAAGTAAAATAATTCTTAAGAGGTAAGAAACTAATTGACTCTTCAAAGCCACTTTTCTCAAAGGAGTTAACATACACTGGATGCATGAAAACAGCTTATTTTTTTCTTCACTTTTACTAACCTGGCACCTCTTTCTTTTTAACTTGCCCGTGTGTTTTGTACCTATTTTAAGTGGATTAAAGTTGAGCAATTCACAGTATTAATGCATTTTCCGTCAGGCCATTACCGCTTGTTTTCTCAGCATGTTCTGCAGATCCATCTAAAGAATGGATCCTGTCATGGCAAAAATCAATTGGTGTGCAAGGTGGTCAGCATTTACCAATAACAGATAATTAGCACTATAGTAAATATAGAGTGTAAAGGAGGTACTCAAAATATGGTTTTGTTGGTCTATATTTTGGTCTGTTAAATGCTATTTTGTGTTATAGGTAGTTGGTGAATGTAAAGATTTGCATTCATTCTAGATACTGCATGCTACAATGCCTGTTAGTAGCTGTGTACCTGGCACATCTGTCAATTTTGTGTCTTGACCTCCGGGTCTGCTACAAAAATATGCTGTATACCAAATGTAAGTGGACTGGGACAAGACTGGAAGACAAATGTCGGAGCTGAAGTGAAGGCAGAGTTATCCTATCACAATGTTTTTTTGAGTATCATGTAATAATTTATATTCTAGCTATTCTTATTTTCATACTTGGTAAGGCATACTCATTTACGTCATTTTCATCTGGTCATCTTAGCTTTCATTAAGAGTACACTGAAATTCTTTATAAATATCCTTGCAACAGGATATTGCAAGGAAGAGGAAGATGTTTGGAGCTGTCATACAACCAGACACGTCTCCATGACTATTCTTAAGGACTTGCCAGTGATTGTCAGTATTGTCCAACCATGTGGTCCACAGAAAGTATCCTTCTAGCTCTCAGGCTTTCCTTTAGACAGGCAGAAATTTACCACTAGCTCGGAGCTTAGAAGCTATGCTATCTCCACTGCAGCTCTGAGAGATGAGCAAAGGAAGGATGTATATAACAGAATCGTATGGTTGGACAGGATAGCTGGAAGTCATCTTGTCCAATCCCTTCTCCAATCAAGGCTAACTTTAGAGTTAGATCAAGTTGCTCAGAGCATTTTACAGTCAAGTTTTGAGTATCTCCTAGGACAGGAGTTCCACAACCTTTCTGGGAAACTTGTTTCAATACTTAACTACTCTCATTGTTAATTTATTTCCTTATATCCAACTGGAATTTCCCTTACTGTCACTTGTATCTGTTGACCCATGTCCTTTTGATGTACATCTCTCAGAAGAAGCTGGTTCTGTCTTCTCTATAGCTCCCTAGTAGGTAGCTGAAATGGGTAATTAAATCCCACCTTAACCTTCTCTTCTCCAGGCTAAATAAACCCATTTCCCTCAGTCTCTGCTTACGTGTCGTTCTCTAGCCCCTTAACCATTTTCATAGCCCTGTGTTGAACTAACTCCAGCCTGTTTCTCTTGCACTGGGAGCCAGAAACTGCACAGTCTTCCAGAAGCAGCCACACAAGTGCCAGGTGGAGGGCAATCTGCTCGCTCCTTAATCTGCTGGCTGTGTTCTTACTAACACAGTCCAGGATGCAGCTGGCCTTCATTGCGACAAGAGCGCACTGCTGACTCATGTCCAACTTGTCCACTAGGACCACCAACTCCTTTTCTGCAGAGTTGCCCTCTCACCTGCTCAGTCCCCAGCCCATACTGTTGTATGGAGCTGTTGCATCCTACATGAAGGACTTCACATTTGTTTTGCTAAACTTCATGAGGCTCCTTGTTAGCCCAGTCCTTCAGGTTGTCTCTGTCTCTTTCCAGGGGGTCTCTCTGAGTGGCAGCCTCGCGGTGTCTCAACCATTGCCCCCCACTTGGTGTCATTCACAAACTTGCTGAGGGTGGGTTCTCTCCTGTTGCTGGGGCTGTCAATGAAGATACTACATACTGTCAGTCCAGTATCAGCCCCTGACAAATGTCTGTAGAAACCAGCCCCAGTTAGACTTTGAACCACTGAGCACTATCCTTTGAGCCTGACCATCCAGCCAATTTTCCATAGTCCTCCTGTCTAGTCCATCTCTCCGATGTGCTTTTGACTGTGTCAAAACCCTTGCAAAATTCAAGGTAGATTGCATCCACTGCTCTGCCTGCATCCATGTAGACACTAATTTCATCATAGAAAGTGATCAGGTCAGTCAGGAACAATTTTTTTCCTTGGCAAATATGTACTGGTTGTTCCTAGTCATGTTCTTATCATTTATGTGTCTGGAAATGGCTTCTAGGGAGACTTGCTACATAATCTTCACAGGGACTGAGGTGAGGGTGGCCACCTCAGCCAGGTGTCCCCCTCCCTGGTACAGGTCTTACTGAGGACAGCTGGGAGTTGCAGGAAGGAGGGTTGGGATCTTAAAAGAGAATCTTACCACTGCAGAAGTTTGACCATAGTGCGAGAAATATGAAAGCACATGCAGTTAGCTAAGCTGGACTCAAGTGTGCAGTTTCCTCATCAGTGAAGGAAATAGTTGAGGTATACCCTAGATATGAAGTTAACTTTAGATAGTCATTTCAAAGTGAAAAAGAAATATTCTCCAGGTTTACACTCCATCTGATTTCTTTGATTACCTCTTTTCATGTACCTAGGGTGAAAATGGAAAATCTTGGGCATCAAGAATTGCAGGTTCAATTCCTAACTTGGCTTTTGGTATAAAATGAAGATCATTTTGTGACAGTGAAATGGGGGAAAGCTGAAAATTTTAATATTGGATAGTTAGAAAAATTGACATCAACAACTGGTTATTTCAGTATAACATTTTTTTTCATTGCTAAAAGTGTTATTGATTTCTGCTGTATTTTTATTCGCCCTTTGGAAAGTACAAAGCCCTTAAATAATTTGAGTTTTCCCTTATTCCTCAGAATTGCGGCATATGACTGATAACTGCCTTTAGAACTCCTAATAGCTAAATTACAATTATTATGCAAAGACCTACAATAGACAGTTATATGGATTGTTAAATGACTTTGCCTTTTTTGCAAACCATAATCATTTTCCTTTATTAGCTGAAGGATTTCATAATTTAAGGAAGATGAGAACCTATAAGTCACACTTTCAAATAAGGAACATGGATATTGCAAACATTAAATTCTCCCATAAAAATGTTAAGGCATCATTAAACTAGGATCAGATTAATACAATTCAGTCAACTCTAGATAGATATCTCCTGTAATAGGCTGAAACAATACCTAGTGATATAGGATGTATAAGATTTTACTACAACCAATTTATAAACCTATAAAACATACAGGTATCACTCAAAGCCATCATTAATTTTGCATGCCTTGTATTAAATCAAGTGAGTTTGATAAGGAAAAATATTCCCCTCCCTTACTGTATCTCCCTTTCTATTGTTAGCTGCTATCATAGCATCTTACTTCTACCGTAAGTCAGATGAGAGATTCCTTCTGGTAGAGGTTGACCTGAGAATCTGTGCTTGATTTATCCATCTGTTTAGGTGTCTGAAAGATTTTTAAATGAATTTTCAGGGCATAATTTAGTTCTCACTTGTACCACTGTAAATCTGGAGTCCTTCTGGGTTTGTTCCAGAATAACAGCAAGCAGGATTTGACCCCAAGTTTAGTCAAATTAAAAACAAAAGCTTGCATCTTTTCTACTCAGCTGGGCAAAGGAAGGGAGATAGCTGGGGAAAACAGAGGGTTTGAACTAAAGGCTCTGTGCATGTTCCTTCCAAAGGTACAAGGTAGCTCTGTGGATCTGGAGAAATGGCAATTTCAGAAAAGTGGGGCAGAACCAATGAGACAAGTGCTTTATTTATCAGCGTGCCTTCCCAATCTTTTGAGTGCGTACCTGCCGTGAAGAGTACAGCTGAGATTGCGCTGGGCTGCATTTAATTCCTAACCTGCTCATTCAAATTTAGCTTAGATCAGTTTTCACATGATTCTCAACAGGGCCCATGTGGAATATGTCTGTGTTACTTAGATGGTAATTTTGGCCCAAAGCATCGCCTAGTAAGTAATCAACGACCAAACAGATTTGATGGAAAAACAATCCTTTCGTTTGGGGTAACGGGAAGAAAAAATACTGGTTAATAGCAGGGGAGAGTGTCGCTGGCTATGGTGTCTTATGAGCAATCTTCAGAACTTCTGTTAGACCAGCATCTGTCTCTCTCCCATTCTGCATGTAGGCGTACGTAGCCTGTGGCCAAAGTGGAAATGCAGGAGTTCTGATACATGGTCTGTTATCTATTCACCCTGTGACTTGTGCCTGAGGAGTGCTAGTATACATATTTAAAGTATTGTATATATTGCCCTACTTTGACCTCCATTTGGGTATACCTGTATTTGAATATGTTAGCACAGATTTCCAAAAACAGAGCAGATTTATCACATGCACATTTATGCGTGCATAAGGGATGAGAAGGGAGAGGGAAATGTTTCTCCCATGCCCGTCGCTTCCCCAGACACGTATCAGTGCATTATATTAAAAATAGATCAGAGCATGATAATAGGCTGTAATATACTGGTTCTATGTACTAGTAATTGGAGTGTACATACCCTTTGCTGCTGACTTCATCACAATAAGATCCAGAGATTGAAGCTGGACTGAGAAGGAAACAAAAGAAAGGAGAAGGAGTAACTTGCTAAGCTGAGCACAGCTGATGTGGCTCCTAGTAGACTTACAGCAGTGGTACAGACAAAATCTCTTCAGAGGCACTCTTTAATGTCTAGATGGGAAAAAAAATTAGTTTAACTAGTTCTGTGAAGCCAGACTGGACCATTCAGGACAGACAACCTTGTATATACTGGCCTTTGTTTTTTAATATAGGCTAAACTGGATGCACCCTGGATGCTTAGAGAAAGAAACACCTACACGCACAATAGTGTTTGTTTGTAAATCTGTATTAATGATCAAAAATGCAATGCAAGCAAACAGAAGGAGATTTCAAACATTGTAAAAGATGAGTATAGATTAGTTCCTTTGTAAAGCTTTTCCATTTGCTTCTAAGATAAGTTACGTGATTTAGCTCAGTATTTGCAGTATTCCCTAAGGTCTGTATAGGACAGATCCCAGACTACCTCCATCATTTATTGAATCGTCTAATGCAATTGAATTCTGAGTGACAGCCAAAATTATATGTAGTTAGTAAAAATTGTTGTTGTATTTAATCATATAATTGTGCATCCATTTAGATCAGCCCAGCAATCATAAGAACCCTTATACACAAATAGCTTTACCTATGTGACTCGTTAGGAAGTAGGAAACCTCACTCAGAGGGCATTCTCATGCAGAGAATTTGAAGAATGAGGCCTAGCTGTATGCCAGCAAGACACATTTCTAATAATCCATTATTGTAGATGAGGACTGTGTTTAAATTAGGTTTTTTGCATGCAGCCATCTTGTTGCAAAGTAAAAGATGCTATCCTGGTGATATCTCACATGGAAGAAACTATGAAGCAATTTCTGTTATATTTTACCAATTTAACTGTATAAGGGGGAAAAAAGTGTAAAATAATATTTCAGCCTAGATTCCAGCCTAGATACACCATTGAACGTTTCCTGAACTGCCCTGTCAGTACATTCTCCCACTAACTTCTGAACCTGTTAGTAAATATCAGCCAAATTTGAAAGAGGAAGTGAAGTTTCAAAATGTATGGTCTTCCCCTAAGATTCGTGAAAAAAAGTCTCAGAATGTAACGCAGAGACACAGATTAGAGCTCTCAGTGAGGGAAAGGTATTTACAATTCAGGTGCTGCATATACTCTATAGCAGCAGCCATCTGGTCCATCAGCAACATGCATACTTCTGGGCTTCTCAGACCATTGTTTGAATACTGTAGTGCTGTAATAGCTGGAGATGTGATGAGAAACTGGTGTGACTGTGGCCTCCCATCGGTGGTCTAAAGGAAATAGCTCACTGAATAACTTTGTTGTTTAGTTAAACTTCCTGTTTAATTAAATATTTTAAGATTAGAGCCATTTGGTGCAAAATCCTCCAGTTGCAAAGAGGAGGGCATTCAACGGCAAATCAAGGCATAAATGATGCAGAGATTTTATGCTGTCCATTTGCAAGTAATGAGCTTGGTTCATTCATATGGCTGGTAATTGCTATCAGAGTAAGTCACAAAGTGAGCTAGTATCTTTGCTCACACACAAATTGTCGAAACATATTTTCCAAGTCAGAAAACAACCGATTAGTTGAATCACTAGCTTGGGAGTCAGGAGACCTGATTTAACTTTCTGCTTGACCTTAGGCTTTTGGAGTTACCACAGACAAGCATTTAAAATATGGCTTTGCTGCAGACTGCAGTGAAGCATCAAGGTCTGCTAGTTAGTTTTTAATGAGCTAGCTTGGAAGCAATCTGTGGCAGTACTCAGTTAACTTATCCTCAGCTTCATTTCCAGTTCATCCATTAATTTAACATGTGACAGCTGGATTTCAAGGTGTTTCATGAAGTTCAGCAGGGATCAAATATAATCCAGCATCCTGATCAATCATATGAAATAAATTTAGCATTAAATGACCCAATGGTCAGCTCAAGTTAGATGTTAATTGTCTAACCATAGGGACTCAATTGACTTTGTAAAGTAGGACAGATGGGCTCTGTAGGGCTGAAGATGAAGGGTAAAATAGCTAGCAAAGAGCCCCAAGAGGCCATATTTGGAACATGATTCATCTCACCTAACTTTAGAGATCCCCAACTCTAATTACCTTTATAGTTGGTGGAGAGTTTAATGCCTTTTGGAGCGTGATTCATCTATGTTATTTGAGGCATCACCTTGATGAGATAAATTGTTCGGTAGAAAGGCATCTAGCTGAGATGGGAATCTAGAATACCTCTGTATTGGGCCAGGTGAATCCAACCTTGGAGTCTTTTGCAGTAAGTGACCTTGCTCATTTAAAGTAGTGTATCTGTACTACAGCTTACAGATAAGAGAAGAAACACTCCTACCTAACTCTGCCTTAGCCCCCTGCCATGTGTCCCTGTCATGTTCTGGGGATAATACCTTCAGGAAGCTGTAGAAAGACAAGGTGGAAGTCAGACCTCTTCTCGGACCAATAGGTGTAGCTGGGAAAATGATAGAAGCTTTCAAGCCCTTCTTGAGGATATTAATATGCACGGGCGGTATGTTAACAGAAAACCTTTCGGCATCTGAGATGAGATAGCTGAACTTTATTTCGGTGAAACAGCTGAGCTCAGAAGTGTCAGTCGTGAGAAAAACCTTACCAACATTTGCAGTTTTATTAGTAAGGATGCTGTCGAATGAAGCTTATGAAATGTCGTATTGTTAAGCGCAGCATAATCGATAGCAGAATTTTATAGTATTGGAAGGAATGAGGGTTTTTACCTGTACTTTGTGATCAGCGTTCTTGGCTTTATTAGCATTGATGTTTCAACCCGGGAGAAGCTAAAAGGCTTCATTGCTCACCGAGGAGGATGAAGTGTGAGCAAAAAGCCACGAGAGGGAGCTGTCGGAAGCAGTAAAGCTGTCGGGTTTCTCATTACGCAGCGTGTTACTTTTAACAGGCACTCAGCAAAAGATTGTTAAACTTTCAGAGGCTCACAGCATCTTTAAAATAAAGTTTCTTCTGGGAGGGAACTCGCCTGAAAAGTTAGAAAACGCTACTGAACAAAACAAACACCCACAACAAAAACCTGTGCAAAGCTCATTTAAAAAGTTGCGTCTATTAAAAATGAAATCTTCCCTAGATACCACTATGCCTATAATTTTAAGGTCAAATGTTTTAATTTCTGCTTCCTTTGTATTTATTTCAAGTAGTAAAATACATTATATAATACAGATACGATGCCATTTTGTTGCTGAATATGAACACCGGAGCGTACGAGGGGACAGACCTGCTTAGATCATTTGGTTCAAGCCCCACGATAACAGCTCCGTTCTCCACTTGCCTCACTTGTAGTACGTATTTCTCTGTACTGTTAGAGCCCTCCACTGGAAAAACTCTGGATGTTTTGCAGAGTTCAGCAGGAATTGAACGCGTATCTGAACTGCTAGCCAGTCTTAAAAAATGAATGTGGCAGTAAATGGCTCAAGTCATGTCAAATATATAGGGCTAAACGTGGATATTAATTATGTAACCAGAGGCACTCAATTTACTTTGTAAAGCAATTAAAAGAAGACAGAAACTTACAGTCTGTTTCTGGAAAAGAGTAATGTCTGTTTAAAAATAACTTTCTACCCAGAATAGCCTGCCTGTCTCACATAATATCAATTGTGGGGGGAAAAAAAAATCCACCAGGCATTTACAGCACTTCTTCTTTATGGAAAAATCAAACCCAAGTTTTAAACCAATGGAAGTTGACAGTTAGGTGCCCAGATCCACATTTAGGCATGTAAACAAAGGATTTGCTTTTCAAACTGGCTGAGCAACACATTAAAATTTAGCTTCCCCTTGTGTTTATTCTCCATGGGCAGGTTAAGGCAATGAGAGAGGCCTGTGTTCCTGCGGACAGGTTTAAGGAGGTAGAGGGTTCATTTTTTTAATATAGAGTACAGTTTAGTATTGCTCTGGATTATTCTAGTAGTCTGGTAGTCTTTTTTTTTTTTTAATGTATTTCTTGCTTCAGAGCAAATAGGCAAGGATTCCTTTCAAGCATATTAATTAGAGCTGGAGTTTGTTCCTATATCCATAAGCACAGTAGATCTGTATGAAAACTTCATTAACCTAAAGCACCTGCTCCAACAGGCATCCTGATGGAAACTTACTGTATTCTTCGATACTTTACTGCATTTTGGTTTTGCTTTGAGTGGTATTCGTAACACCCTCTTCTTTACAGTGTACCCTCTGAAAATACCATTGAGTGATCTGGACCCGGCTGTCAGTGAGAGCATGGTACCTGTTGAGGCCAATAGCCACAGCATCTGTCCCTCTCTCTGCCTCCTGGCTGGGCAGAATGCCAGGATCAGACATCTTCAAATATCTTCTGGGGCACCATCTTCAAAGCAGTGTAGTCAGACAGACAGAAAGGAAAGCAACAAGACTGTCCCATGTCCCCGCCTTCAATGCGCTTCAATGTGCGCCCTACATAATCACTTTAGAAATCAGCTTCTAAAAAAGCTAAAAAACCCTATAGCATAGTTACTTTTGTATTCAGAGTATAGTACAGCATCAAAACTTCTGATCCACCTTTTTTATTGCTAGCCTGATTTAAATGTTTTAGAAAGAAACAGCATGTTTAGTTGGTCTACTCAATACTGCACTTAATTATTCCTTCTTCCAGGAGTATCACGCTTTAAGTTTTTCTTTGACATTTTCCCCTCTGCCTTGTTGTGAATGTGACTATAGTGGGATTTACAAAAAGGAAGAGTTTAATGCATACAGACATGACAGCAGAAAAAGGAGCTGAGGTTGTGTTTGTCTTGATTGTTTATTTCAAAACTATAGTGAGAAAGAGCTTCAAAAACCACCTGAAAGCTCTCTGAGAGACAGCATTTGGGAGACAGGGGCTATTACCTTTATAATTCAGTAGAATCTCTTTGCTTTTACGTCACTGTTTCTAAAGTAAAAAAAAAAGTTCAAGACAGGGAGAAAGAACATCAATTCTGAGTGCCTTTCTCAGGCAAAATTTTACCGAAACTAGAAAGTTCATATAAACAAGGATTTCCAGACACAACAGCAAGAAACTTTTAACTCTTGTATGGCAATTCCAAAAACTTTTGGTGAGAAAGGACAGGGTCATATGCTGAAGTAATCTGTGGCAACACAAATAGCTCTGTTTCCACTCTCTTCAATGAGTTTGATATGCTGTAGGTGATGTCACTGTCAAAGGTAAGCATCAAACATCAGTTACATCATTTACTTTGTTATGCAAGCAGGGTTCTTGCTTGCATTTCAACTGTGGCTGAGCCAGTAACATATTACCTTCACTGTTAAAACTCCAAGAAGACTTAGCAATATATATACACATATCAGTCTTTTAAGTATCTTATTTTTCTTTAAAAGGCCTTCACTTTTAAAAAAAATAAATACTAATAAAATACATTTAGAAAGGGAGAATGTATATCTGCTTTAAAATTTAATTCCTTCCCAAATTCTGCACTCTTGTTCATCTGCACTTACCAGCAATAAAAGACAAGTGAAATCCTGATCCTAAGAACATCAAATTATGTCTATACTGGGTACTTTAGCATGCTTAAGTCTAAATGCATCCTGCAGCTGTTTCAGCTGGTTTTCAGATGAGTGCAACCTTGCACATGGGCCAGAAGACAGCCACTCCGTGTTCCAACACTTACCCCATCTGGACAAAAAGGGAAGGAAACTGTGGGGTATACTGCAGATTCCACCTATCTGGAAGTCCACATTCCCATTAATATGAGCAAATCAAAACTAATTAGCTTCTTTGTGGCTGTCCTGACAAATTTTTAATGGATAAAGAATTTTTAAAAAAAGTTCTCTGCTATTCACTGGATAAAGGTACATGAAGGCTTCTTCACTGTGTACAGGAAACACAGCTAGAGGCTCTCTTTTGTGCAAGTGTCTGATTCCCAGATTTACTTTTTTCTAATTTGAATTCCAGATCTGCAGGGTGCTTCACTTTACAGTAGTCAAAACAGAAAGTCTGTAGCTTTATACCACAGTAAAGGGAAAAAAAAAAAAAAGCATTAATACATCCATCTTGTATCCAGTTTATTTAATACCATAGCAGTAAATACAAATAAGAGTTCTTGAATCTGGCAATGCTAGAGCTGGCGAGATACAGCTACCTGACAGATCAACAGTCTGTTAGTAGTTCTGGAATTCCATGTGTGCTGGAAAGCTGAAGGGTGTACATGAGTAGTCTTCAAGTTCAGCCTCATAGATATTGACAATACAGTTAAATACACTACTCCTGATATGGCAGAGCAGCATCTGCATAGAAATAAAGCAACACTGTGCCTGTCAACACTGAGAACTATATTCCAATATTTGTAGTCTTAAAACAAGTGAAATAAAGAGTATCTTTTCCTTAAAAAAAAGGAAGTGGTCTTTGGTCAACAGTTAAAGTGGCTTTATTTTTATTTTTACAACAGTAATGCTAAGATTATATAGCTTTTTTTATGTTACCTTATTGGGAGTGGACATTTGAAAATCAGTACTCTGCTGTGACTGATAAAGTAATCTTACTAGTTTCAATGCAGATAAAATTTCAGAGCAGAGGTAGGCTTCAATTCAGCAACTTACAAAGACTGAATCCCAGCTGTCCTCTGGAATGGGTAGGAGGCAGTAATTCATCTTCAGACAACTTCTCTTGCCTTTCATAATTTCTGTATGAGCACAGCACTTTCAAACATGCTGGGCTAAGCCCTTATTTAGTTAAGTCTACAGTAAGAGCTCTGAATGTTAATTGACAACATATTTAGACCCATCTGATGTTTAATATCCACATTTGAAAAGTGTAGCTAACATATTCCTTAGTGTTCTCTCAAGTGGCATTTCAATACCATAGTGATGACTAGTTGTAAAGACATTGGTCCTTAGGAAAAACACTCTATGCAAGTTAGGAGCACGGGTCTTACTGGCAGGCTGACCTTTAAATCCAGGCAGACACCCTGAAGAACTTGTGCTCTTTACCAGTCCATGTGCTTTTCAAGCTTCCACTCCCATCTAAAACTGAACAGGCACATCCACCTTACAAGTAAGGAAACTTTGTTACAGTCCACAAGAACTGTGCTGTGAAAGGGACCAGCCCAAGATGTTACACTGCCCTTACACTGGCACTAGCCATAAAATTATTTCACTAAACAACGACCTTGCCAAAACAGTCTAATGCTCACTGACTTAACATTTCACTAACATTTCAGTTCCCACCCTCCTCAACCTTCTCTACTTTCTTTCATCACTCAAAAAAAAAAAAACTGAAACAGGAGACAATACTGCTTTGTTTATCTGCTTCTGTACTTCTGGTGCATCTGCAAGGCAGCTTTGCAGGTAAATGCCTTTTGTAGATTTGGTGTCTGAGCATTTAATTCATATGACTTTCAGCAGGTGTTAGGCACTTTTAGGCACACAGGGATCTGAGCCATCCTTCCTTGAGTTAAATACATTATCACATACAGCAGCAGTATTTTGCTTTTCTTTAATGCAAGTGTTCTTGCACAAAAAAAACCAACTACTTCTCAGAATTCTGAAGTAAGATTTTGATCAGCAAGGATGAGTTTATTGGAAATAACTGTTTATACTTCAGCCGTACCTAGAAGCTCTATCCAAGACCACGTTGGTGTTGAATAAATACAGACCAAAACTCTCCTCTGAAGAACTTGAGATAAAGGGTGAGAGGAGTAGCTTAGAGTTTAAGTGACATAGCCCTAACACAGTAAATCTCTAGAAGAACTAGAAATAGAAGGTCAGGTCTTCCAGGTCTAGACCCTGTCCACTTGACCATACTATCTCCCACCTTTGGTTTCTACTGTCTTACTCCTCCAGACATTGACCTTTGGAGGAAATTGACTGAATCCCAAGAGCTGCCTGTGCTCCATTATTTCAGCTTATTCCTACTTCAAGACTAACCATCTTTTACACAGATTTCCTTCTCTTTCCAAACACATTGTTGATTAACTTGGCCATTGACTTTGATCCACTTGGTCGTCTCTTTTCCTTCACTTTGAAATTTGAGATGATATTCCTCAGGACTTTCGTGAACATCGTCACAACTTCCTGATAATGTTCTGCTGCAGACAGTTCACAGAATTGGCACTTGTTATCCATTGCCAGCTTTTGTCCTTCATCCCAGCCAACTTCCCTCATGTGGGATAAATCTTGTTTATTACCAACCAAAAATACTGATGACTCAACCATTCTGGAATCAAAAAGGTTCCAATTAGAGAAAAGATGTTACAATACTGTGCTGTATGCTGTTGCTATATAAACTGTGTATGAAAAGTATGTATGTTCAAGATAATAGGCATTGCAAAAAAACCCAAAAGAACAAACCAACCCCCTAACCTTGCCAGGTAGAGTTATAGTTTTCCATTTGCCATAGTCAAATGTCAAAGGATTTTCCAGACAAGCTATTCTCTATCAGTAAGTTTTCATTTGGTTCCTCCACTCAGTGAGTTCATGTATTTTTAATCCACTGCAGTTTTCATACTCTATACTGCTGAGTATATTGTCAGCTCCTGGACTTCATGAAGAAGCAAGCTGATCATTATCTCCATTTGTAGATAAAAGAATAGAGTCAAAGAGATGCACCAGTGTCAGTGGCATAATTCAGAAGAAAACACAGGAATCCTAATTCCAAGCTTTTGCTAAAATCACTCCTTCCAGGGAAACCTTAATTAAGAAAGGTCAGCAGTAAGACAGACAGAAAAGTGGTGTTTGTTGTTTTTTGTTGTTGTTGGTTTTTTTTACTCCACTTCTGATACAAGGAAAGGATTTAACTCTCATTTATTTAGAAAGCACCTCAGTTGACTGATGCAGGAATATACACCACATCATGTACTCAGACTTGCAATTTTGGTGGTTCTTTTTGAAAGTAGTTTGTTTCTTACCATATGGTCACCCATGTACACAAATAATGTTGGGGTCATTGCTACGGCAGTTTAGGAGACATTCATGGTATTATTCCCATTTATTGTGGAAAATGCTTTCTTCAACCCCACATTGGTGCATCTCCATTGGTAATAGAGTGGGGGAGTAAAAGCATAGACTGACTATGCCAGGTTTTTACCCATGTAAATCACAGCAGACAGATTTATGGCAATTGTTTAAATAGTAGAGCTGTAAGAAATAACAACGAAAATCCGGATATACTTGGCTTTGGATACAGTGAAATAGATTGCAATTTGTAATACAGTTTACCTTCAGGTACCTTATTGTTGGTATTGTATTATGCCACTAGGATGCTGCTGGATTTTAATTGCTACTAGGATGCCTACAGCTCACAGAAATGTTCTCAGCTTTTTTGTATGTTTGCTGAGGGAAATAAAAATAATGCCACTTACTTTTTACAAGCTCCTATGTGAGACTCTCGGATCCTGTACAGCAATGCTTTTGCAAATGCAAATGATGCTCTGTCACTGATGTCGTAAACAATGATAAATCCATCAGCCCAGTGGAGCTCATCTGTGAGGGAGAGCTTCCCCCGCTGTGGCTGAAAGAAGTTCAAATTCACATGCAAAGAGAGTGTTACTGTTGCACTTCAGAGTATTTCCTTTGCTGCAGTGAGTGTAAGAATGTTGTATCTTTTCTTGCAAAAGATATTAATAGGTCTAGGTGCTGGCATTGAATTCAAAGAGAGTCCTGCTCCAAAAGCCTAATAACCAACCATCACTAGAGATGGCATTTTGGATCATTGACAAATTCATTATGAAACATTTACACTTTATTTAAGCAGTAAAATTGCATAACCTGTACAGCCATTGCTTATGCTGAACATTCTGCAGAGTTACAGGAGAATGAAACATACAGGAGCCACCAGTATTTGTGCTGTTTCTTGTTATAGCTGTTTTGCATGTTCCTAATATTCTGACTGCAGTGAGCTTAATTTGTTAAAAATTCTTTGTTCCCACCCATTTCTTCTTTGCATTGTTCAGGTCTGAAACAGTATTTACCCACAGGATAAATTTCTACAGGGCTAGCAAAAAAAAAAAAATCTGCTTTAAAGCCACTGGTGACTTTAATAAAATTGGTGACAAAGTCACACAAGTGATAATGGGGTTCTACCAGTCCTTGAGTCCCTTCACCCCAAGAAAGTGTCACACTTTGATTTCTAGAAAGCAACAGCTGCAAACTGTCCCATTAAGCTAAAGAACGTAATTTCAAAACTATTTTAAATTAGCTTATCCCTGCAGATGATTTGGCAGCAGCTAGCAAGACCATGTGCCCCAAGATAGGTAAAATACTGGAGGCTGACAAAAAAAAAAAAGAAGAAAAAGGAAAAAGAAAAAGAAATCTACTTTTGCTCTGTAGAAACCCCATCTTGGATAGTAATTTGAGGACTGTTTAAGTTGTTCCCCCACTAGTTTACAGTTTTGCTCCTTGCAGTGTGTAGCCTCCACCAACATCCCACCCTGGCTGCCTTGATTAGCTCAGCATCAGGGCAGCACTGTAGCATCATAAACAGCTGTACTGGGAAGGCTGTAACTTACCATGAGGATGGTAAAAGAATGCTGGCAGTGAAAGGAGATGCATGAGAAAAAAGATGAAGCAGGTTTCCAGAACTATTTGAATACTTCAGTATCTTTAATACAACAGTTTTTTAATATTTTTGTGACTGTGCAGCAGTTTTACGGGCAGGAGAGGTGACTTGTGTGTCACAGCTGTTTCCCAGATGGATCACAGAATATATCAAGTTGCAAGGGACCCATAAGGATCATCAAGTCCAACTCCCTGCTCCTCACAGGACTACCTAAACCTAAATCATATGACTAAGAGCATCATCCAGACACTCCTTGAACTCTAGCAGGCTTTGTGCTGCGACTACTTCCCTGGGGAGCCTGTTGCTGTGACACACCACCCTCTCAGTGAAGAACCTTTTCCTAATGTCCAGTCTGAACTTCCCCTGATGCAGCTTCATTCCATTTCCTCATGTCCTATCGCTGATCACTAGAGAGAGGAGATCTGCACCTCCCCCTCCACTACCCCCCTTGAGGAAGCTGTAGACTGCAATGAAGTCACCCCTCAGCCTTCTCTTCTCCAAGCTGAACAAGCCAAGTTACCTCAGTCACTTCTCATAAGTCTTGCCCTCGAGGCCTTCCACCATCTTGGTTGCCCTCCTCTGGACACACTCTGATAGTTTGATGTCCTTCTTATATTGAGGCGCCAAAAACTGCACATAGTACTTGAGGTGAGGCTGCACCAGTGCAGCGTAGAGTGGGACACTCACCTCCCTTGACTGGCTAGCTATGCTGTGCTTGATGCACCCCAGGACATGGTTAGCCCCTTTTGGGTGCCACGGGACACTGCTGACTCATATTCAACTTGCCATCAACCGAAACCCCCAGATCTCTTTCTGCAGGGCTGCTCACCAGCCTCTCATCCCCCAATTTGTACATATAACCAGGATTACCCCATCCCAGGTGGGGAATCTGGCAGTTGCTCTTTTTAAATTTCATAAGGTTGGTGATTGCCCAGCTCTCTATAGTCTGTCCAGATCTCTCTGTAAGGCCTCTCTACCCTCAAGGGAATCCACAGCTCCTCCTTCTTTAGTATAATTGACAAACGTACTTAATGTACATTTGCTTAATGTACATTTGATTCCTGCATCCAGATCATTTATAAAAACATTAAAGAGCACTGGCCCTAAAATTGAGCCCTGGGGAACCCCAGTGGTGACTGGCTGCCAGCCTGATGTAACCCCATTTACTATAGCTCTGAGCCTGACACATCAGACAATTGTTCACACAATGTATTATGGACTTGTCCAGCTGTATGCTGGACATTTTGACCAGAAGGATACTGTGAGAGACAGTATCAAAAGCTTTGCTAAAATAAAAACCCCACATCTGCTGGCTTCCCTTGGTCAACTAGATGGGTGACCCTGTCATAAAAGGAAATTAAGTTAGTTCAGCAGGATTTTCCCCTCATGAACCAGTGATGACGAGACAGTGAGCTTTGCAGAACAGGGACCCAGCTACTAGAGAGAAGCCTCAGAGCAGCAAGATTTCTGGAAGCAGAAACAAAAATGGAGACTCTTCCTTCCCTAGTTTCGCTTCCTCTCAGAACCCACTTTTCTTCCCCAGCTCCCATGGGATACAGGACCTCCATATACCATCCATCTCTTTCTAGAATCACCAGTTCTATCGGACAAAAAGCAATACCACCACTACTCGCTGCCTACTGCTCTGCAGGCACTAACGAGAAGTCAGGAAGACAACAGCAGAAGGCAGCAAACAGCTAAAGTTAGGCCTTGTTTCTAAGGAAGAACTGGGACAAGACAGCTCAGTGAATGCTGGCAAGAGGAGTTGCCCTTAACACAGCTGATCTCTCTCTTAAAAGCAAAAAGGTGCCCAAACTGCAGCAAAGTCTCTACCCATAATGTAGTCTAATCTGCTTTACCCTAGATAGCTGCTACTCCCAATGTTTCAAGAATCTTAAGAGTTGTTCACATGTCACAGGATTTAATATGACAGTAAGTGGAAGAGGACAGTAGGAAAGAGGTGGGCTTCGGAAAGAGGTCTGAGGTAGGTGCAAACCAGTCCACAGAACAGTAGCTTCTAACAGACTGTATGGCAAGGGAGGACTCCATAGGGTAACATGGCACAGTGGCTATTTCAGGATCCCCATTGCCCTGGGACAAGCAATGCTGTTGCTTGTCTCTAGGAAGGCTCATTTGTTTGATGGTTCATTTTATGTGCTCCCTGGGTTAAGTTTTTTTAAGTCCTTGAATTTAAGTCTGACTTTCAGTGCTTTGGCTTTAGCATTCATTATCCTAGTTGGTAAGAGGCAAGATCACTGCCCAAAGAGGAACCTTGCAAGCTAATGCTATTACCCAGACAGACCTACCTAGGTCTGCATGTGTTACACAGTACCAAAGTTTCTCTATTCCTGCAGTAGCACGAAAGAAATTAATACAGAAAGCTTTATTACAAAGTGGTTTATTGTGATCAAAGTTCAACTGTCAACATGTACAAGCCTGCATTATGGCTTTCCTTGGATCTGTTCTGTGAATGCAAGTCTTACTTCCAGGCCTATCTACTTTGACCATTTCTGCAGACATTTAATAAACTCCTGGCTTTATAAACTAAATTTCATCCATTTAGGCCATTTGAGAAACCTGCATATAACTTATCTGTGTATTTACCTATATAATGCAGAAGTGGGAAAAGTTATTTCTGTTTGTAATATTCCAAAAATACAAAAGCATTTACAGAAAATTTAAGCAATGAAGCCTTCTTTATGAAATGGGAAAGTACTCAGCAGTTCTGAGCTGCAGCAACTATAAAATTTCAATCTTTTCAAAAAAACCAGCAAGCACAAATTCCAAGAACCAGACAGAAAGGTTGTAAGCCCCCAACTCCTTCTACCATTACACAGGTAGAATGAGGAACAGCCCTTCTTTGCCCCCTAAAATTCTTACCTGTGAACAAGGGTCATAAATTTCCAAGTGTATCTGTCTCCCATCCAGGCATAAGTGTTTAGTGTAGATGCATTCTAAAAGATACATGGCATTCAAAGAAAACCAGCATTAGTGTGACTGGAGATGGTGGTCAAAAGAAAAGGTGGCAAAGGTGAGATTTGCTAATACTGAAGGGACATTTAGTTCCTTGGGTAGTGTTTGGTTTTGGTTTTTTTTGACACACACTGGAAACAAACCTATTTCATTTTGCAACACCTGAGCTGCCCAACCCCTTAGGCTGACCAACACCACTTCACTGTGGTGTTCCCATGGAAGTGCTGGTGCAACTAATACTTTTAGACCCTAGTTTTCATCTTCCAAAATGGAGGCAAAGGGGCTGCACAATGCTCAGAATCAGCTAAATGCTGATGACAACTCAGCTTGCTACCAAGGTTCAGGATTATGAAAAGTAGTAAACCAGCCTATGTGTAAGTTCTGATTCTGCACAAAAGTCATTATTTGGTAATAATGTTTATTTACTATGAAATCTGATGCTTTAAGAGTTCTCATGCTAGGTAGCATTAGATCAATAGTATTTACAGGATCTTGTCCCTAGACTAGATCTTAAAATATTTCTGTAGTGTCAGCTCTCAGATTTAGGACTCTCCACCAGCACTAGCAACCCTGGCAACTCTAGTGCAGACAGACCATCACTATTATTTTAAGCAGTGGGTTGTTCTAAGCAAGTGTAACCAATTTGTGTTCACAGCACTGGTCACCAACAAGCCGTCTACAGTATAATTCCTCAGAGTGACTGAATTACAAAGACAAGAACTGGTGTTGTCACTACTGAAAATACACTTCAAACTGCGTGTAATGAGGGCATAGATAAGGGCTATGGTCTCTGGAACTGAGCATCTTCAATTCAGCACCATGTTCATCTTAAGCATTCTTCATGAATGTCTTAAGAGTTCACCTCATGATGAACTATCAGTCTGAAGCATCCCAGGGTATCAAATCTACAGCCCCTTGGTGGTTTCCATAATTAAACGAATTTTTAATTAATCCTTTGACTCCACTAAAAGTGTTCTAGGATGATCTTGTATTTTATCACTCCTATTCCCATTTTTCTCCTCCTTCCTCCCATCTCAAAATAGACCTAAACTTATCTTCCAACAAAATTTTTTTTAAAAATGAAATGTTTTGGGAGTTTGACATGCCTTTTCTGATACTTGCAGTATTGGAGGGTCAGAACAAGGAAATCTGTTTTTAGTTGTAGGTGGCTTAGAACACACATGGAGCACAGAGAGCACTACATAACTTACATGTGACAGCTTAGACTTAGATAAGCCATCTGGGACACAAACTGTCTTTTCAGTCTGTGTTTGTATAGTGACAACATTGGTAGAGCATTTATGTACAACTATACTTTCAGAGTAAGTTCATCTGGATACATTCAATGCAATTCAGCTTAGTACTGCTATTTTTTAATTTATGGATCATAGAATGCTACTCTGATTATTGAAAAAGAAGCTTTTGGAAAAAGTCTTTCATGTTAGCAGGGAAAGTGAGGTAGATCGCAATCTCCTTTCCTTGTTAAGTTTTGGGACTTCTCGTGCCCCATCAGCTGGAGTGGCACACTTCCAAATGTGTTCGCATATCAGTTAAATAGTGCTTCTACCCAGGATGTGAAAGTTCAAGTCCTGCTTTGCCACCTTCCAAGATCTTAGAATCATCTTAAGGATCAACGTATTTGTTCTGGCATGAACGAGAAATTCTATCCTCAGCACGGTGAGCTTTCCACAAAGCTATCAAATCAGTGCATTCCTGCAAAAGCAGGGGGCTTTGCATTACGCTTTGATTAACCAGTAGTGCCTGATAAACAATCTGTTTCACCTCTCCTCTAGAGCTGAGAAGGGGATATTCAGTAGAACAGGTGTTGGTTTTCTTTTTTTTTTCCCTGGTCTATTTCTTTACTCTCTTCTTTATCTCCTCTCTGATTGAGCTTACTATAATCTACCGGCGCTTTGCACACGCAGCCCGGTTATCTTTCCTTCTTAAGTCCCCTCACAGTTGCTTTGCGAGGAGCACTTCGCCAGCCCCCGCGCCCGGGTGCGCTACTGGAGTTTTAAGTGATCTCCCCACAGATACCTGCCTTGCCTTTTCCCGTCTTCAAAGCTCATAATCAGGAACTCTGGCTGATAAGCAAGCGAAAACGTAAATCTTTCTGAAAAGTTCTGTGAAGCTGCGTTTCTACCCAATTTCTTGTTCAAGTAAGTGTTTGAAGCTTCGCATCTTGCGTTCCGCGGGGAACCCACACCGCACAGCCCCGAGTGGAGGCCCCACACGGCGCCCACCCCCCCCTCCCCGAGCCCGGCGGCGGCCCGCGGCGCTCACCGGCGTTGGACGCGTACTCTCCGATGAACCGCCTGGTCAGAAACCGCACCGCCAGCGCTGCGGGAGGGAAGGAGACGCCAGGTTTAGCGGGGTCCCGCCGGCCGCCTCCCCGCCCGCTCCCCTGCCAAACCTGAGGTAAGGTCGGGCTGGGGGGTTACCGGGGCCGGCCCCCTTCCCGCCTTACCCGACTTGCCGGCTCCACTACCGCCCAGCACGGCCAGCTTCACCTCGGTCATACCGCCGCCAGGCCGCGCCCCGCTGCTCCATTTCTTTATAGCCGCCGGGGCCCCGTGCGGCCCCTCCGGCGACACCGCCCAGCAGCCCGCCTCCTCCCTGCTCCCCCGCGCCGTCCCCCGGCGGCTTTCCCCGCCCCACCGTCGAGGCCGGTAGGTATAGCTCCCCGTGGGGGGTCGGTAGTTTTCATCTTCTGTGACAGGCGACCTCCTCCTCGCCCCCTCCGTTCCCGCCCTCCTTGTCCTCATCCCCTCCGTCCCTCCGCCTCGTCCCCCACCGCGTGAACTTTCCTCGGGCGGCCTTCCCGCCTCCCGGCCCAGCCCGGCCCAGCCCAGCGCCTGTGCTCCTCGGTGAGGCTGGCGGGCGGTTCCTCGCCGCCTTCTCCTCCCCTCGCTCCCAGCCCCGGGCCCCGCCGTGCGCAAAGCCGTTAGAAACTAGGGGGAAAAGGGAAAAGAAGGAAAAAAAAAAAGGGGGGGGGGGAAGGAGAGAAGGAAAAGACATTCTCCAGCTGGGAGGGTGTTTGTTTATCTTTACTGTAAGTTTGTTTGCAGGCTGTCATCCTTTTGTACCAGGAACGTGAAAGTGAAGAAACTGAAGTGATTTTTTTTTTTTTTTAATTATTTTAAATGCTTCTGAGGTAACTTGCTAAAAATAAGTGTTTTGCGCTTCTCTAGTGTTCTCCACCCCAGGTTTCAAAACTCTCACCACTCAGTAAACCTCTGGTCTTTCGAAAACTTAGGTGGGCGTGCCTTTTTATGTGTGTGAATGTTTTCATTGAATTTAAGTTTAAAGTTATATGATGGACAGTGCTCAGCTGAGGTTTACAACACTTTTCTGAAGCAGGAAAATATGACAGATGTGGAAGGTGAGGCACAAAGGGCTAAATCCGCAGAAAAGACACCCTGTGTCTGCTGTACGTCTGATTTTGTTATGAGGCTCCTCAAGTGCTCTCTAATGGCTATTTAGCTCTGAAAGTGCATAAAATACTTGGGTGCATAGGTTTAGTTAGTCCACTGGTGAATAGGAGAGACTGCTCTAGCATCCAGGTTACACTTGTATACTTATTCTGTGCATGTTTATTTCATTTGGTTTATATAACTTGAATATATTTATTTATTCTGATATTTGTACTCTCTTCTGGTGAAACTGTTGTGCATTGTATAAATGTTTCAATAAAGCACTGCTTCAGTATGCTTGCTAGTGGGTATTACAGATACAACAGATTTACATGAGCTCAAAAAAAGAGGCAGGCAAGATATTTGAACATATGTTTGTTACAGCTGAAGGAAATGCTTAGTGGAAGAAAATATATTTAAGAATAAACATGCAGAAACAACTTGGCTCCAAAGTCCCTGACTTACAAGTTGCTAATGGCCAGAGGTGTGTTCAGGGAATGCTCCTATCTTGCTCTATGGGTCTTTTTTGGTAGGTTTCTGCTATTGCTCACTCACAAGACCAAAGTTACTGTCTAAAAAGAACTTGAGTCTGACCCTTTATAGCTATTTTAACATTAGTTTTTGAAATAGCAGGATGCCGACATCACTGGAGTCAATAGTGGTATAACTGGCACAACTTAGTATTTTACTATTTCATATACATTGAAACCACTGCAACAGGAAAGTCTAAACCTGCTTGTCCATGTGCACCCGTTATCAAGGTTGTGACTTTTGCAGGCAATTTAAATACATGGTTCTGATGTTCCTTTTAAGCAGAGGTGTGAGGTTTGAACGTGGCTTTCTCACAGCTTGGGAACGTACTTTAGTTTCTGTTGAAGTATGTGCAGATTATCACTATGCCATGGAAAGGCCGATTAACACAGTTTTAACCCCTATAAACAGTCCATGGTGCAGGAGAACAGAGGTTAAATCCTAAGAAGGACTGTGTTTGAGATGCACTCCTCAGGTTGGCTTTTTCTCCTCCCTGATCTTTTTTACGCATTGCTCATTCATGGCAGTGTTGGTTTATTATAGTCCTGTCACTCATTCCTGCCCCTGTGGCATGATGGGCTGGCACAGCTCTTTGTGAAGGTGTGTTGTGAAACTGAACAGGGAAATGATCGCATTGTTTCAGCTCAATAAATTACATGATATAGCCATAGTGGAGATTTCCCAGTAACTGAGGAAAGACTCAGGTCTGTTTCAGACACTCTTGCAGCCAAGAAAGTGCAAGCAAAATCAGAATGTGGGAGACTTCACTGTACAGAAAGCTTAGGCATCAATATTAAGGATGTGGCAGCTTGTTCAAAATCAAGTGCTGAAGTACTGAATGTTGTACTGGGATGTAAATTGTCCAAACTCTCATTTTATACCCTTGGCAAAGTTAAAAACAGAATCCAGCTCTCCTGTTCCCGTTACTGAGACTTAACTACATGAACACTTCTCTCACCTAGACAGCAGATGTGATAACCAAACCAGGGTCTTGCCCATGTTAAAGAATATACTGCGTGGAACTTTTATTTCTTTTAGTAATAGAAAAAGGTTTCTTAAGAAGACTAAGACAGTTTGTTGTGTATATTCTGTATAGATATTCCTTAAAGCATTAGAGAAATTAAGTTTTAACTGAAGATTAAACAACATGGACATTTCTTTTCTGAAAGACTATCTTTCTCCATCACTTCCCAGAACTAAATGGAATTGAGAAAATTTATGATGGAAGGAATTCCTGATTATCCACTCTAAAATAGTTAATTTAAATCTTATTCATAAACTTTTCTATCCATTTTCTGTTGTTACTGCTGCCTTTGTGTTTTACAAGTGTGTATACAGAGAGATTTTTTAATTCCTTCACACATGGAGGGCAAATCTCAAATTTCTTTTGCATGAACACCCCCACAAAACTCAACTGCAAAAGTTACTCACGCATTTGAACAATGCCATTTTTGACATTTCAAGTTACAATGAATATTTCTGTTGATCAGCTTATTGATACACTTTGAATAACAGTAAGCTTGAAGGAAAGTATCATGTGTTAGAAGAAATGTTGCAAAGTAAACGTACATTCTTTATGAATTATTTGCCTAGATTTGACCTTTTATATAAAAGCTTGTGATTGTGGTTGAACAGTGTGGCAGATGCAGTAGTAATGCCTCTTCAAATTGCCTCAGCCGCTTGCTTTCTTTCAATGTGACTGCCCTTACCTGCAACTTGTACAATTGTCTGTTTCAGTTCCTTCTAGTACTAAATCCGTGCTGGCTATCCCTCTGTACTGGAATGGTTTTGATTTCATTACTCACTGGTGTAAATGTCTGTACAAGGGTAGAGGTGCATAGAAAACAGTTCATCTCTCTAGTGAGCAGAAGTTTAGTTTCAGGTCTGGTCATCAAAAATGAGTCAACTCTGTACTGCTCAAGTTAGAAGTGAGTAAACTTTCTTTACATTTGTAAGGCTCTGCTATTAAAATAGTAGGCTTCTGACAGGTATAATGGAAATAAATTATTAACCAGATAAATTACTTCTGCAGTGAACATGATGGAGAATTGATTTTGAACTGTTTAAGCTAAAGGTTTTCACAAGTTTGCAGATCACTGGTCACTTTGGTCACTTTGGATTTCATTGTCAGTTCTGTAAATTAGGATTTCTATAGCTTGATGCCAGACCTCTGGGAGGAAAAACTGCTTGTGGAGAAAATGAACATCAGAAAAACATTTACTTTCCTTTTTAGCTTTTTTCACACAGCTTAGCTGCTGGAAATAAGGTGACATTGGGAGTATATGATGATCTGTACTCTGTGTACAACCATAACGCTTCGACCCAAAAAGCACAGTTAGAAACCACTGGCTGAAGCAGGTGCCAGCTGTTTGCTCTGTATGGCACAGGATTTCTAAAGCTTGCTGAGGTTTGCATCCCTGCAGAATTAGTCCCCTTTTGGCTTATGGAGTAATGTTTTCCAGAGAAGATCTGTCTTTTAAAGCCCACTTTCCACCAAATCTTCACGTAGAGCACTGTAAATTTTACATCTGCTACTCTAACTGCTTCCATAGCATGTGAACTGGCCAACTAGAGGTCTAAAACCACAACAAGACTAAAAAAACCTAGACAAACAGGATTTCCAGCTAAATGTGATGTTTTTATCATCTATGGACTTGGATACATTCCTCAGGGGGATACTCAAAGGTATTTATTCATGACAGAAAGAAGACATGATACAGCATAATCCCAGTTCCTTTGTGTTTTCTTTGGAAAAAGATGAAAACTGCCGTTTTCCCCTTGAAAATGGTGAACTGCTCTTGGAGGCAAGTTGTTATATTCGGTGACTGAAATTTTATCTTGCTGGCCATGAGAAAGTGGGGTTTTTAGCAGAAATTACAAATTTGATCTGTGATAAAGTACCGTTAAGTACTCAAGAATAGTCACATCGGATGTGAAAAACAAGACTTCGTAGCTTCTCTCAGACATTTCTCACAGACTCTGAAAGTGCATATCCCCCATGGTGTCATTAAGGGTTTTGCAGTCTCATGATATGCCTCCTAGCTGATAACCCTTGGGAGTGCAGACAGTATGACAGGGTTAGTTCTGTTATGGCTGCCATTACCTTACACCCAGCCACAGCAGTGCACGCAGGTGGTCAAACACTTATAGGACTCTGGTCCCAAACAAAGTTTGGACACTACACAGTCTAGTGAGAATAGCTTATGGTCAGTGTTGTGGGAATGAAATCTGAGGCATCTAGACCTAAATGTTTATAGCATGTATCATCTATTGTTGATATAAATACATGTCTTTTCTTCATAGCATGAAAAATATGCTCAGAATCTTTAAAAAACTGGATTGTGTGATTCTTGGGTAAACACTGTACTTTGGGTTGTGGAAGTCCCACACCAACATTACATTACTGCAAGATAAACGGTCAAGTTGATTTTCAGTTTCTTACTTTAAGTAATTAAGTACATAAACCATCTATTTGTTTAACATCTGTTCTACACAAACTTTCAGACACAGATTATCTTTTGAATGTATAACTGTGAAGGGACTAGCATATGATAAAGGCCTCTACATTTCACTGTAATGCAAATATTAAAGCAAAAAAATAGTCTCATCATATGGCTTGGACTGCCATATGGAAGCTTTAAAAAAAATCTTTCTTGAATAATTAAGGTGTTAATGACAAGAGGCAAGGGATTTTAAATGGTATGTATCTTCCTTATATAAAATCGTTTTAAATTCTAATTTTAGTCAGAATTCTGCTCTGCTTGAGTCTCATATAAGAGACTTCCCAGAAAACAGAAATCTTTTTCTGTGTAGTTAGACATTTAACTTAATTCAAGTTCAGCAAAAACTGAGTTGCAAGGCTAACTGCTTGCAGAGGGTGCTTGTACTCAAATCAAAGTGTATAAAGATTACACTTTTTTATTTTTAGTGCTTGGAGGAATGTTATCTCAAATTATGCCAATCTATTTGTAACAGAAATACAAAACATATCTTTCACTATGGTCTGTACTAGAATTAATTTCTGTAATTTACATTAAAAAATTAAACACAGTGTACAGAGGAAGTTATTAATAATCTCAGAAGAAGTAAAAAAAATTGAAATCTGTTTCTGTAATGGAATTGGCCAGAAAGCAATATTGCTTGTTGAAATAATTCAAAGTATTGAAGATTTTTCCCCTCTTCTGGCATTAGAAGAAAAATAGTTACTTTCCAGATATGCTTCGCAACAGTTTTAAAACAAGACAGAAAGTATCATCCTAGAGTAATTAAATAATCTTGTCATTGAGGAATATATGTTTAAGATTTAAAAAACCCAAGCTCAAGTCCATGTCCTGAATCAGAACAAGGATTTAAAATTCTGTATCCTACATGCCAGGTGATTGCAATGCTCTTAGGGGATGAAAACAGTTTTTATTCTCTGCCACTGATCTATTTATACAAGAAGTTAAAAAAAAAAAAGAAGCTATAGTAAAAAATATTGTAAGGAGCCTTCACATTCCAGGCAAGAATAACCTTTGCCACCAGGTTATTGGGTGCATTGATTTTTTTTTTCCTCACCTACATTTCCATCTCTGATTTGAGAAGAATTTTGACCAAGGAAAATTATTCTTTTTAAATCATTTCTGGTTCTTAATGCTCTAATTGAGATCCTAAAATAGTTGCCATTGGTTGCGCTTACAGACTAAAATAAAAGAGAAGCATTCAAGTTTTGTTGTTTGTATGGAGAAACTGTGAAGCAATATTCAACAGTGGAAATATTTAATTCGTATTCGCATTCACAGTCAAAATTGCAGAAAATCTATCTTGGTTTTCCTAATGAGTCTGAACCTAAGGGTCAGAAGACTTATTAAAAAAAAACTCAGGGTGATGACTGTTGATTTTCAAAGGGCAATTCCACTAACAGACATTGGAGTGTTCTGGCTAGAATTACATACAAGATTAGCATCGTGTACCTTCATGATTTCTGTTGTTCTCCCTTTTTGGATGTTCACATGTAAAAAAAAAAATCATAAAAATTAGTGAGCTGTCAAAAAAATCACACTCAGAAAAATACATAGTGAAAAAGTACTTATACCGTTTCCATCAACTGGAGAAAAAAAAATCGTGAACTTGCATCCTAGGAGCAATTAAGAATTGACTACTTTCAAGAAAGAAAGAAAAAAAGATAGTCACTACTTTTTTTTAATTAATGTCTTTTTCTTTTAACTCCTTAGGGAAAAAAAAGGGGGGTTTGTGATATGAAGAGGATTTAGCATATTAGAAAAGCAATCCAACCTGTATTTATATGACTTTTCCCACAATCTAGAAAAAAGTGTCCCATATACAAAAATTGCAGAAACTGCAACTGATCTATTTTCCCCCAAATATGTGAAAGAAATAGAACCCTGGAAACAGACGCTATGAGCACAGCATTAGATTACAAGTTTTTACTGACAATGAAGTAGGAAAAACAGACCGTCATGAACTCTGAAATTGATTGGAGAGCTAGTCACTATTAAAGCTTAGGGCTGGAAATGACGCCTAACCTATTTCTGCTGTGACGGCAAATGCTTTTCAGTGGTCATTGATGTTTGTTCAGTCTACATCGTGATGAAAGTCCTACAGAGGGTTCTCAAATAAGTTACAGGGAGATAAACTAGTGTTTGAATTTGCAACACTTTAATCATTCTGCAATAAAATGCCAACACATATGTTCTTATCTCGAGTAAACATGTGAGATACGTTGATCTGTAATGGAAGTAAGGTCTTTCTGCATGGTACTTAAGATGTTAGTCTTACCCTCTGCTTGGGGCCCTTCAAGTTTAATGTCAGGTCTGTCAATAATCAGGAGAGGCTTGAGGTTGCTTCCATCATTTTAGAGATGAAGGAAGACTCCAGCTGAGCATGTTCGTTGTCATCTGCAATTCTCCCAACTCTCAAAGTCACATCTCCTGCATTTTTTGATTGTAGATATGTTCTGCAAAATCTGTGTGTTTGAACAATATATATGAGGCAGCAGATGGATTTTTTTTTCCCCCAGTGAGGCTTATCTCTCTATAAATCCATGACTTGAGTCATTATGGGATGTGAGAAGGAGAAACACAGTTTCTTTTTAAAAGTTTTATGTTTTCTTATTATATTCTTAATACATTTTTAATGTTTGCCTGTGTTATATGTGTTATAATGTTTTTCTGTGAGTTATATGTCACCTCATACTAATATCTTTTAGATGAGGTTTTTATTAGGTCACAACATAAATAAGCAATTACTAAACTCCTAGTTTCTGCTAGATTAGTACTGTGAAGTTCAGAGTGCTTTCAAGCTGAAGTTGCATTATGTCCAACAGGTATTAGAGGAATAAAGTAGAAAATTAAAATAGACAACATTTATTCATAACTTCTTGTTCTACGGGAGATGTTCAGTCTCCAAATACAATGTACTAAATATATCGAAATCTAAACATTGCAGGAAACTACAGAGCTCTGTTTCCAGCTCTGTGGTTTCCATGGTTTGGATTCAGGAAAACGCTCAAGAGAAGATTCAATGTTCACCTTAAACTGATAGAAGATACTTTGCATCCAACTCTCCCCTATTCCTTCCTATGGATTCTTGTGACTTCTGTAGCATTAAATCTCATGGTCTTGTGGTGCCTTGATTGAACGGATCAGCTTGCTGATCTGATATAAAAATAAATTTCAAAAAATGTTATTGCATTTGGTTTTATCTTGGATCAATTAAATGACCTGACTCAACACTGGATCACAAACAGTGGTATAAAGAATGATGTGGGAGTATGTAGCTATGAGCAGGAGGGAGAGCACGCCTGCTGCTTTCAGAAGCAGCCTGCAGTTGAAACAGCTTGAGTAGTGTTGGACAAATATTAGCTAAACAAGTCCATGGGACCAGATAGTCTGCATCCCAGGATGCTGAAAGAGCTCTCTATCTTCTTTGAAAGATCATGGAGATTGGGAAGTCTTTGATGACTGGAAAAAGGTAAATCTTGCACCCATCTTCAAGAAAAACACAGAAAGGACAATCCAAGGTCAGGTAACTTCACTTTGGTTCTTGGGAAAATCTTGGAGAGAGTCCACTTGGAAGTTGTTTCTGTGCACATGAAAGAGAGAAAGGCGATGGGGAACAGTCAGCATGGATATCAAAGGTACCGTGATTTACCAAAAGTAAGTCACATCTGACCAGCCTGATGGCTTCCTATTATAAAATGCTTAGACATGTGAATAAGGGGAGAGCAGTTGATGTCATTGCCTCAACTCTAGCATGGTCTCCAATGCTGTTTCCCACAGAATTCTTCCATCCATGCTGGGACATGATGGTCTGGATGGGTGGGCAACCAGATGCGTAAAAAACAGGTTAGATGGTGGGGCTCAGAAGGTAGTGGTTAACAGGTCATGATCTGCTTAGAGGCCAGTAACAAGTGGAGTCTCACAGGGGGCTGAGCTGAGACCTGTCCATCACCTGGAGGAGGTGACAGCTTGCACTTTTGTATAATTTTCAGATGACACTAAATTGGATGTACCACTTGATACGCTCAAGTGCAAAGCTGCCACTAAGGGGGACCCAGACAGGCTGGATGAATGAGCCAGTAAGAACCCCCTGAAATTCAGCAGGGCCGAAGGCAGAGCCCTGCCCCAGGGAGGATGAGCCCTGACAGCCACACAGGCTGGGACCTGTCTGCCTGGGGACCGGCTCTGCTGAAAGGCCCCGGGGCCTGGTGGCAGCGAGCTGGGCACGAGCCAGCAGTGCCCTGGCAGCAGAGACAGCTAGTAGCCTCCTGGGCTGTACCACTGGGGACACGGCCAGTAGCTTGTGGGAAGAGAGGGATCATCTCCTCTGCTCAGCATTCATTAGACCATGCCCAGAAAACTGCATTTTTTTTTTCCCCGCTCTCCCCATGCAAGAATGCTGGCTAACTGGAAGAAGTTCAGCAGAAGCCCACCAAGATGGCAAGGGGCCTGGAGCACTTGCCCTGTGAGGAGAGGGACCTGACAGCCCCCCAGTAGCTATGAGGAGCTTATCAAGAAGTTGAAGCCAGGCTCTTCACAGTGGTGCATGGTGGGAGGACAAGAAACAGCAGACTCAGTTTGAAAATGGAGAGTTTCAGACTGGATATAAGGAAAATCTTTTCTGCCATGAGGACAGTCAGGCAGTGTAACAGATTGCCCATGCTCATAGACAAGCTGATGAAGTATGGGCTAGATAAATGGCCAGTGTGGTGAACTGAAAACTGGCTGAACTCTTGGGCTCAAAGGGTTGTGATCGGTGTCACAAAGTCCAGCAGAAGTCTAGTCACTAGTGGTGTACCCCAGTGGTCAATAATGAGGCCAATATTGTTTAATATCTTCATTAACAACTTGGATGATGGGACAGAGTATCTTGCTGTACCCTCAGCAAGTTTGCAGATAGTACAAAACTGGGACAAGTGGTTGATACAGCACACATTTGTGCTGCTATTCAGAGGCGCCTGGACAGGCTGGAGGAATGGGCCAGCAGGAATCTCATGAAGTTCAACAAAGGCACAAGCCAAGTCCTGCACCTGGAGAGAAATATCCCCATGTACCAATACAGACTGGCAGCTGACCAGCTGCAAAGCCGCTTTACAGGAAAGGTCCTGGGGTCCTCGTGGACAAGAAGTTGAACATGAACCAGCAATATGTCCTTGCAGCAAAGAAAGCAAACAGCATCCTGGGCTGCATTAGGAAGAGATCTTATCATCACCTGATGGGAGGATGTAAAGAAGATGGAGTCAGACTATTCTGTCGCATACAGTGACAGGAAAAGAAGCAATGGGCACAAACTGAAATACAAGAAATTCAATTTAAACATAAACCCCCCCTTTTTTTACTATGAGAATGATTGAATACTGGAACAGGTTGCCCAGAAAGGTTGTAGAGTCTCCATCCTTGGAGATATTAAAAACTCAACTGGACAGAGTCCTGAGCAACCTGCTCTAGCTGACACTGCTTTGAGTTGGACTAAGCAATCTCCAAAGGTTCGTTCCAGCTATTCCTAGGAATTCCTGGGAACTATCAGTTTCTTCAGCTATTATATAATTCTAAAAGATTCATTTTTTTAAAAAGTATTTTGATAGACAAAAGGTGACAAATGCAAATTAAGTGCTTTGTTACTTATGGTACATGGACTCAGTTGACCTGATTACATTTAAATTTGAGACTGTTTTTAGAAATTTATTTTTGTAATGTAATGCTATGTCTGTGTATAGAACTGTAACATGTAATAAGAGAGCTTTCTGCCCTTTAAATCTAAACTGTAGAAAAAATTATAATGAATTGGACTACAGGATGGCTAGTTTCACTCTCTTTTTTCATGTGATATCATGGTACCTGAAATTCTAAAACTGCAAGACTGTCCAAAGACAAATGGTAATATTTGCATTAGTACAAATATTCAGTTTTGTAGAAACATTTTTTATTTGGTGGTAAACTTAGTTGAATGTCCTTTTAAGTTCATTCCCATTGCAATTATGTTTGAGCCACAAAAAACATCTTTAAAAGACCTTGGAAGTTCTTTAAGGTACTATTATTGCAAGGTGTAATTCATATGAAAAGGGGCTGAGCACTCCAAAATCTATCAGCCAGAATAGTCAAGTCATAATATAGCTATGTGATTTTGCTTACACTCTTTAATAAGGTTGTGCACCTTTAAAATAGTCCCAGAGAATTTGCAAGTAGAGTATAATTAGAGTTATTTATTAGTGTATTGTAGTGTGTCATTCTAGCTAGAACACTCCAGCAGCTCACAGTAGAATTGCCCTTGGAAAACTAGCAGTTAATACCCTGAGGTTTTTTTAATACGCCTTCTGACACTAAAGCCTACAACATGGTTTAAATTTTTATGGTCAGTTTTTCTAATTAAATGCATCATATTTTTGTTTAATGCTACTTAAATGTTTTACTAAATGTAGTCTCATCAGAATAAGATGCTTATATTTCAAGATAAGGGTTCAGACGTAGAGTTCTACTGCAGATAAAAATGGTAACAAGTAGTTATTTTGGTTCTGTTTTGTATACACGTAAAACCTCAGATTCTGAAGTTATTTTTACGATCCAAATTACTATTAATAATTATATTGTTTATGTACCTTTTGAATTTTTCTCTGTTTGGGCAATGGAAATTGTTACAGTTTAGTATGGCCAGCATTACTTTCAAGTTCTCACTAGGGATTTTGTTTTGCTTGGTGCACTAGAGAATGCAAGCATTTCAGGGCTAGAGTTACTAATTTAGGCAATTATTGCCATTGGAGTTAAAACAAAAGCCACGGCATATTTTTCTTGGACTGAAATTTAGTAGGAGCTGGTCTGACTCAAAACTGACTTGATAGTGCCATGTTAAAAGTGTATCTTGTTGCTAAGATCTGAAAAGGACCCATTTTCATTAAAACTTACTGAGCTGTAATGTACTGAAAAACACTTTTTTTTTTATACAGCATAGGAAATCTTGCATCTTTCTGGCTTTGAAATGAAAAGTGGAAAACACAGCATGTTCACAGAAAGCTTTTGGGTTTGGGTTGTGGGTTTTTTTTTTTTTTTTTTTTTTTCTTGAGGGCAATGTGTAAATTTATTACTGAACCATTCTTTGGCCTTTATTTGACTGTGAGAAGTTCTTGCACATAGACTCTCATGAGAAATTTATAAATTATTTTATTCTCATGCATATAGTGAGGATAATAGTAGTAAAAAAAATAATCAAAGTTAGCTGTAGGATTGTGGAATTCAGGAATAGAAACAAGCCCCAGGTATATACCACTACAGAGCATACTGGAGACACTAATGGGGCTTATGACTGTGAGGAAAAAATACCTCAGGATTTAACATCTGAATCTTGAATTGTTATAGATGCTTTGTGTGCCCACAGCTGTTGACTCTGCTGCTGAAAGAAGCATGAGGGAAAAGAAGAATAGAAACACATTCATCAGCAGGTATCTGCATCATGTAAATACCCAGTTACAGCCAGTTTGTTTCATATTTAATTTGTTGAGTTTTTTAATTAGCTCAGGTTCTATATGAAGCTTTAATTTGTGTATAGGAAACTGTAACTGTTCAGAACCGTTGATATAGTGATGACAGCTCAGTGTGTGGGGTGGGAAGACTCTTTGTTTCTGATAGAGCTAGGCAATTTGAAAAAGATGTACTAAAAGGCAGGAACCAAACAGTTACTGAATGGATTTGCAAGAGCAGACAAACCAAACAAGTGAAAAGACATCCATTTTAGCATGTTATGCTGGGGGCAAACTTTTGTGGTAAAATGTTGCAGTAAAGGTGATGAATTTTGAATTTGAAAGTTGCATAACAATTAATTACATCTTTGCTTGTCTTTTTGTTCTGTGTCCCTTTTGAGGCCTGTTGGTGTCACAGAATCAATCATTGCCCAGGGGGCAATGAAATAGGAGAGTTTTGGTGGTCCTGCAACTTGATGATTTGCATTACAATGTTGCTGCTCCATTTAAAGGGCTCAAGTGTTTTCGATGTAACTGGGAAGCAGAGGGGAATAGTCTGAGTTTGGTAAGCAGAGTGTGGTGACGGTGTCAGCTAACTTCAGGGTTGGTGAGAAGTAGCCCCAGAGCACAGATGGCACATCCTAATACATTTGCAGTTGAACATTCATTTTAATTTGAGCATCCTGATAAACCAACAAGGATGTTGCCAGAAATTATCAAGTCAGGAGGAAAACCAAGACTACTGCCTTGCAATTTATTGCTTATTGTGCATCACAACTAGCAAAAGCAGATTTTCATCCGAAAGGACCATGGGACATCTAGGAAATTACTTAGGTTTAGAAATGGTTGATGCAACATTACCTGTTAGATAGAAAAAGTACAGCCGCTGACTTTTCCATACACTTACTTCTGTAAGTTTCTTTATTTTCACAAAGTAACCTAAATAACTGATCTTCCCAATTTCACACATCTGGTTTTTTTTCTTAAAGGAGATAATGATAAATCACATTTTGGTTCACATGGAAACAGCCAAGCTCCCTGCAGCCCACATATCATGACCTTAATGTGTCAGGAGTCATAAGACTACTACCTCAACTTTTGGAGGGCAGAGAGGAGCGGTGTTTTGTGAGTAATTCACAGGAGTGATATGAAAAGGGGTCTCACTGCTCCATCACTGAACAGGCTTGGGCATGGCTGTGCTGGGCATGCAACTCTGTTCCAGGCTGGCCTCGGCAATGTCTTCTGCATTGCTCCTCCACAGCCTTGGATTCTGATTGCCCAGAACCTGCAGGTCAGTGTAGACCCATCTCAGCTTATAAAATGCAGCCTTAGGCTGGGGGCTGTGCTTGCCTGCTAGATATGGTTAGGAGTCAGAGATTTTCTACCTTATGACAAAACTGATGTTCAGATTCCACCTGAGATAGGGTAGGTTTTGTTTTCTATCATATCCTTGCCTTGGTTGTAAAAAGAAATATCATAAACCCTTCTGTTTCTTGAACAGAAAACAAATGGATGTAGATCTCTAGTGATCCAAGTTGGGTCAACAGGGATATTTTCTGCCTGTCTAAATCATACTGAGATTTCTTATGATAATTTTGTGTGTCATAAGACTATCATTTGTAAGATAAGTGCTATCAAGAGCCTCATCCTGTTCCTGTTGAAGTCAATGGGTGTTTTTGCTATTGCTTTTCAACAGTAGTAGGATTGATGACTGAAACTGAGCAGCTGATGAAAGGTTAGTTTTAAAGTAGAATTGTGGTCAGAAAAGCAAAGTGACCCTGTCAGGCTGACATGCTGGGAGCACTTCATTTATTTTTTTCTCAGTGACTTCCAGACCAAATCTGCTCAGTTTAGAAGTCAAACATTTTTTATTGACTTCCAGAACTGCGAAGTCAGCCTCAGTGTGAAAAATCAAAACTGTTACTTCTGCTTCATTCCACATTCTGCATTTAGAACTTGGTTGACATGTCACTGATGCATGGCTGAATCCAGCCTGCCTTTCTATGCCTGTCCTAGCTCTGGAGGGTGAAAGCTGCCACAGTAAAAATTTATTTGTTAGAAGAGTAAACAGATATGACTTGCAGAGATAAGGAGATATACTGGGGAAGTAAGGGCCATTTTTATGTCTTTCTTCTAGTTGCACCTACGCGTTAATCCTTAACTTCTGCCATGATAACAATTTCATGTTTTCAGATTGCTTTAGTCTGGGACTACAGAGTCTAAACTGTCTTCACTGTAAAATAAATTTTCCAAAAGTGCTTAAATTTTATCATAAAAGTCATGATTTTAAGATCAGTTTAAGACTTCAGAAACCACATCTGAAAGAGGTGACTCCTCCCAGGTCATGCAATTCCTTGTTTTCTCTCAAGGGTTCACTGAGTTACACAGGGATATGGATTGGAGAACTAATTCAGTTTATTATTTAAAAGCTCTTAACATTATCTAAACACAAGAGGGGATTCAGCAGATGCTGGCCCGTCATATTCGTGCCTTAATCTGACCCTGACCTCAGAATCTTGATGTGGCTCCTCAGGCAACATCACCGGATCTTAAACTGCTTGCTTGATTAATATACTATAGTTAATATGTATGCTCAGTGCTAAAGTTAAAGCCAAAGCTCTTCCCTTCCATCACAAGTGCACCAAGGGCAAAGAGATTTGTTTAAAGCTTTGCAGTGATTAAGACAGTCCAGAGCAGAATGCTGTCTTTCTAATAAAGGGATAAGCCAGGACTATTGTTCCAGTGATGGTCTGAAACAATAGTTTCGGATTGCTATTTCACTTAAAAAAGTGAAGTAGCTTCCACTCCTGTGTTTTGCAATGCCCGTGGGCTGTTCTAGAAGTTCCTCTGGATCTTTATTTTCTTGGTTATCACAAAGAATAGTATTCATTCCAGTGCCTGAATGTGTGTGCACACTTGTTTATGATGAAGTGCATGAGACAGATGCACATTTTTAAGACATGTGCTAATTTCTACCATGCTTTATACCACACATACTGTGTTGAGTAATGCTTTGTGGAACTTAAGTCTGCTGTCTGAAACGATAGCTATTTTTAAGGGCAGTGAAGTATTAATGATTCTTCTGAAGTGTGAGCATATGTTAATTGAATTCCTTGGATGCTACAAAAACTTGTCAGATTTTTCCTGTGGGAGACTTTTTCATGCTTTCTCTAGGTATTTTTTTTTTGTTTTATTCCTCAAATTCACCACCAATGAAAGTCACAAAAGTATTGGTGATTGCCTTCATCTCTAGAGTTCTTCCTTTCTTCTGTGGATGGCAGAACTGTTTAGTGAGTTTGTTAATCTACAGCAGGTGAGACTTTTTTTTAAATGAGGGTGTGCCTAGACAGAGGAAGAGCTGCCTGTTGACCTCGTTCTGCATCCTTGGTTGCTGGTAAGCCTTTGAAGGGCAGGGGAAGATTGCTCCTCCCCGGAGAATGAGTGAGCATGCACAGGTGAGAGAAGTTTTTTGTGAGACGCTGGGTGGTAGGAAGAATGGGATAGAGGAAGTGAGAGCAGGTAGAAGGCTGGAGAGTAAGAAACTGAAGAGGAGCAGAGAGCTTTCCTGCAAGGGGGCTGCAGCAATGTTTTGGAGGTAGTAGAAGGAATGGCTTTCTTGAAGATCTGGAGGTTTGCTCCAGCCAGCATATGCTAAATGAGAAAGAAAGGCTGTTGTAAAAGTTCCAGCCTTCAAGAACACCACCCTTGGGGTGCAGGTTGGTTTCAAACCTCTCTGTTTAGTGTCTTTGTCCTGTGGATGTGAATTTTCTCTTTTTGAGGCTTGTTTTTTTTCTTGTTTACTATTTTGCGTACACTCAAGAGCCAGTGTCAGAAATTGGAAGTGTTTGGTATCTGTTGATATGCTTGCTTCTTAAAGAAGTTAGGCGATTTGCTTTTACTTTTAAAATTGTGGTAAGGTATGATGATTCGTTTGCATGGATCCAGCTTTCCCTTTGTGTTGAGTTGCATAGTCTCTTCAGGAACTCTTTCCAGTTATGTAAAAAAGCTTGTGTGCAAACATATAGTAAAACTGAACCATGCATGCATACAGATCAATGAATTAAATCCATTGATCCACTGTGTTCTATGTTACTGTTTTGCTGTGTGTGCATAGCTCAGATCTGTAGTGCAAGCAACTAAGTTTGTTTTCTAGAGATATCCATGACTTTTAAAAAATACAAAGCCAAGAAACAACCCAGCAAAAACAACAAAATCCCCTACCCCATTTGGGAAAATGAACAAAGCCACTACAGTGTATGGAAGTACTCAATGACATATTAAGTTTAGCTCTGCTTTTATGCTCTTGCAGTAGTAGAGTATCCAAGGGTTACTCTCTTTGGCAAAAGAACCCCCACATCTTTCAGACAACAGCGAGCTTATGGTTTAGAGGCTGCCTTATAGCAGTATGTTTTTGTGCTTGAGCTTACTGACTCAGGCTTTTCGACTTCTTCAAAGAAAGATAATGTATAATTGTACGTAAGTGAAGACATTAACCTTGAGGTGTGTTGTACAAAACTTATGTATGTCCTGTATGCTGTTATAGAAACGGACAAGCCATAAGAAGTTGTTTTACGTGATCAGAAAATGTTATGCTTCAAGCTGTTCTGCAAAAGGCCTTGTTTTAACAGTTAATAATGACTCATTGCCTTATATGTGCCATTAATCCAGTTATGTTTGCTAAGTTCTTATGAATAGGTACAATGAGGACAATATGGTCTCATGAGCTTCCTGCTGAAATTATTTGTTTATGAGCAGGGACACCACATCAGCAAAGCTGAAGTGTCACCATAGTTTAGGAGTGAACACAGATACCCTCAAGTTTTCTTCAAGGGAGAGAATTAAACCTAAAAAGTCAGTGCTAGTTTGTTTTTCCATGAATGGCATATCTCTCTTTCTCATAATACATGTGTACCGAGCTTGGATTTGTGATCATGGTGTTGCTGATGTTAGACAGAAATGCAGATAAATGGTGTTTATCTGTTTCTAATTTGTGCATTGTAACAGTAATGTGCTCTTCCTGTACACTGAACAAATGAGTTTACCCAATTTTTAGTTTACATCTGATTTAAGTCTTGGCTACCTTCCAAACTCATGTGAATACCATTCATATATGGAATTTGAGAAAATGTGTGTGCAAATAACTATGGAGTTACATGGGGGACAAGAAACCAGCTGAGCAGGTTTTTACTGCATTAGTGAAAATTGTAAAATGAGTGCGAAAAGTCAAATACTTAGGATTTAGGCCTGCTTGCGTGTCACCTGATTTCCCCAAAACATCAAGAATGTATAGTTCTGCTGGGCTGCTTTTTAAGTTGTGAAAGATTACCGCTGCAAAACTGACACTGTTTTATGCAGGTGAAAGCCAAATTTTGCCATCTTGAAAAGAGGGTTCTGTGCCCTCTCCGTGTGTATCTCCTTTGTGTGTGATCTTTTAAAGTAATTCCTGCCAATACATTTAATACAATATGAATCAATATAAATATTTTTATGTCATATACTATGGCTGAGTGCCTGTTAATGTAGCATTTTCAAGGAGTAATCTTGATATATCAAGTGGCTGTTGGAATACTGACAGTTAAATTTCTCCTGTATTTTTTTTAAAAAGGAATGTGTTAATATGCATTATTTAAGCTTTCCAATTTTTAGTGATTAAAAATGTCCAAATGTATTAGTTTAAGTTACAATATTGTAAATTTTGGATTTTTTTTTACAATGGCTTGCACAGTTTGTTTTCTATAATTAACACTTTATAAATCAGTAGGAAACATCTCATTTTCTTCCAATAAAACTGTATAAAGCACAACTTCTCCAAAGTCAATGATATTTTTCATCTTGTTCTCTGTGGTCTTGTGGCCTCCGTTTCTGTCAAAATCAATTGGATTTGTAGTTGTTTAGTATCAGTGATATGAGAGCTTTCATAACTTCAGGGCCTGTAAAACCAGAAAGGGTCCTTTGGTTTGTATAGTCTAATCCGTATATAGTTTATAAATCATGCTATAGTCCCCTCAGTTTGACATTGTTTACCTGTCCCATTAGGTCCCATGACTTCTGTTAACTTTAGCTTTAGTCAAACAAAGCTATTCATATCCTCCAGAAAGGCTTTCTGCCTAGGTTTTGAGATGGCCGGAAATGGAGATCCTGACTTCTTATGTGGTTAGCTGGTTCAAGTAAATAAATCTCCTTTGCAGTTTAAAAAAGAATAATAATGCATTCACTTCAGACTGACTTCAGTTTCCGGCAGTTGATTCTTATGAGGATTTTGGGTGCATCTGCATTAGCACGTCAGTTCAGATCTGCAGCAGTGCGTTTTGAAGCAAGTTTACTCTTCCTTTTTTTTTTTTCTTTCTTTTTTGTCCTCCATCCCCCCCCCCCCCCGCCCCGTGCTGCCATTCCCAAGGGAGAAGGTCCTGGAGCCAGCGAGCAGATTCCTTCAGAGTGAGCCTTCACCAGCAGATGTATTCTGGGAGCAGGAGCGTGGCTAATGTGCTCCAGCTGCGGAGAGGCATTTGGGGCCAGGAAAGCAGGCTATGGCTGGTCTGAAATCACTCTTCCTTTACCTCCTTCCCCCCGTGAGCCCGTAATGTGTGGGCATCAGGCCCTCAGCACCCTACTGATCCTTTCCTAGTGGGACTGTGCTGCCTGGCAATGTAAACAAAGCCTTTGTTAAAGGTCAGCTTAGTACATAGTAACTTCTATCTGTGAAAGTATTTATATAGTGGGTTGTAGCATGATGATGATGATCTCTTGAATGATCTAAAAAGACCTCAAACGCTTAAGTCTTTTGTGAAAAGAGGGGTTTTTTTTTCAGTTCATTGTTTTTCTGAGCACAATTTTCCATTTCTTCAAAGTTCTTTTTAGAAGTCTTTAAATATCTCTTAATATATTTTAAAATATTTTATTTTTGTTTTAATTTAAAATATTATTCTTTTTAAAGAGTGCTGATCAGAATGTCATGTGGTACTAATTCAAATGTGATATGGAAGTGAAAGATATTCAATTTAAACCTAGTTGTATAAACCAAAATGAAACCAGAACTGCTTCCCACCCCCCCACCCCCTCCCAGGTCAACATATCTTTTGACAGGAATATAGCTAGTGCCAATTATTTAAGCCTTTATTTATTGGCCTCTTCTCATTACTTTGTTCAGGATTGAAATTCAACCAAGCAAGGTGGATTTTTTAGTGCAGCTTTTATGCTTGCATCCAGGCTACCTTTTTGGAATATAGATAGACTTTTGGGTTTCTTCCAGTCATGTAAAATATATTCAGGGCATAAATTGTATTAGATTTGGATGCACGTAGGCCAGAGAAATCATCTGCAAATATATTTCAAATATTCACTGTGAGTTATCTAAGTATACTAATTTTAAGATTGTTTATTTCTTGTAGATGTTGTTTAACATACTCTTTAGTTACTAATGGACTGGAAAGTACTTCATCTTGTTGTGATACTAGCCCATCATCCTGCTTCTCTCCAAGCATACAAGAAAAACGTACTGAACCTTTTGCCTTTTCTACTTCATTAAAAATATTCCTGTCTTCACATAGGCATTTGCCTTTCGCTAGGAATTCTTCTAGTTTTTCTCATTTAGTTTAGGTTTTCCAGCCAAGTTATAGCAGCAGAAGCTTAGATATTAAGAGGTCTGAATTAAAATCTCTGGCTCCTCCTCAGGCTCCCAGTTAGCCTGAGACAATTAATTTAGGGTCAGATTTTAAAGGCATTTGAGTTTCTACAGATTTGGGGTCTTACATATTTGTATGGATTTTTCTTTGCTTCAACTTCTTGCAGTCTTGCTTAAAGAATAAGTGTTCTGCCATTTTCATTAAATAAAACCAATGATAAATTATTATGGGGCGGAAAAAAACCTAACCTGAAACACTGTTGAGACACTGGCATGGACAACTTTGGTGAGAAATTATTGTATTTAGTAGAGCATACTTCAGAAATAAAACTGGAGTTTGGTGTTACTACAAATAGGGGAACAACAGTCCAAGCTACTACTGTTTGGGGTGGGGTTTTTTTTTTTGTTGCTGTACTGAACAGGAACTGAGCAGGCTACCTTGTTTATCTACCCATATAGCACTGAGATATAAATTTTGTATTCATGTTGCTACTTCTTAGATGTATACTTTGTTAAGATTTCTCTTAGATGTACACTATACAGTCTCAAGAGATTCTTGTAGATAACAGAACTCAAAATACTAATTCACCAAAGATCTAATTTAGAGTAACAATGTCTTGTTATTGAAAAGTATTTTAAAAAATGTCCAGCAAGCACCCTATCCTCTTTTAAAATCTTTAGAGAAAAGTTGTTGCACTTCAGTCTGTGTGGTTCCTGCTTTTGAATAAATGCTACAAACTGTGAGTCCATCCTATTTATAGCTGGCATTTTTTTCTGCAATGAACAAAATTGCTCATGCCTCCATTTAAATACAACTTGGCCACCTCCTCTGTATTGTTCTTTCATGAAGAGTATTCTTGACTTCATTGACATTCAATAATGTTGAGGTATGTTGCTAATTATTCCCAGCATGAATGCCTGCTTATAATTGCAATTTATCATGAATGCGTAAGATTTGTTAATGATTTTTTAAAAAACTTTCTTTTTGCCTCAAGTCTTGAGGGTTTTATTGTTTCTAGAGCTGCTGAATAACCTGCTGGTTTGAAAATAGTAGTTAATGCATACCACCTACTGGTAATAATTACAACAAAGCTTTTTGCCCCTTCTAGTGTGCTAATACTGCAGAGCTTTATGAATTCTTTCCAGCCAAAGAGCTCAATTTTCTTTCAGTGCATCAAAGTTAAGAGGAGATTTCTACAAGAAAAAGACTGACTTTCCTATGTACCAAACAGGCATATATATTGCATCTGACCCACTGGGAAGTTCCTAGACATAGTAAAGGCATTCTCCAGCAATATAGTGTCTACATAACCCATCTCTTAATGTTATGTAGGCAGTAAAGAGCCCTGGAACAGTTTTGCTGAAGCCAGAGCACTGCAAAGGAGATGGAAAAGTTGACTTCCCTAAACTAAATAATGGCAGTTTGCATGTGTGGTAGATATAGGCCTGGATATGGACCTTTTGTGACCTAGGCTTTCTTGTAGCTCACATCAGGCCTGTGCTAGATGCGTTTGTTCCAGCTGATTCCTGGAGCAGTTATTTAAAACTTGCTTCCCTCAACCTGCACTCTTCACTGCGGCTCTGCATTACTCCTGGGAGTGACTCCAGTTTGGTGACTGGCTCCACTGCTCTGGAGTTTTGTGTCCGGAACAGATTGCTTGTAAGTTTGGGAGTCGTAATTTCAGGCTTGGAAGGAACTCTTTTGTGTAGTGGCAGAGTATTGAATTTGATTTCCTTCCCCTGCCCTTCATGTTTCTAAGTAGAGAATGTGTCCTGAGATACAAGTGGCAGCAAATACAAGTATTATAAATTCTGTTAATAAACATTAACTCTGTATATTTTAAGCTGCAGATACTGCAACAAGATTCCTTGACTGTTCATGATACTTGTTTGTCACCATGCTCTTGAGCTTTCTTTGGAGTGAAGTAGATCTTCCCAAGACTAAACAAAAGTATGGTTCTGGAGAGACTTTGCTCTAAGGTGCAGTCTCTGTTGGTAGCATGGATAAGACTGTGCTAGGTTTGACTAACTCTGTCTTTATAAAATCCTCTAAGGCTATCTCTGAAGGACCTGGATTCTGAAATATCTCCACCTTATCAGAGCATGAAGGGCACTTGCTCTTGGCATCAGGCAGTGGAAAGCTGTGATGGCACTCATTATTTCAAGGCAAGGCCCATGGGAGACCCAGGCCAAATGTTGTGTGTGGTGTTGATGGGACCCATCTGATTCAGAGGTGGTAGATGTTGAGGAGTACAGACATACATGATCACTCCCAAGGGTGGCTGCCTTTGGCAATGTTTGCTAATGTCTGCTGTTGCAGCTGAATATCGTTTTGGTGCAAGTAGCGCTGCTATGTGATGAGGCAGGTGGAGGTAACGGACATCCCATTGGTCTGTCTCTTCTGCACCAACCTAAATGCCACTTTATATACTGAAATAAGCTAGACTTCAAAATAAAAACAGTTATGTTATTGTAATCGCTACTAGAGGAGGAGAAAGCAAAAAAAGAAGGTATTTGGATAGGACTTTATTCATCAATGAACTCTCCAGTAATCCTATTATGTGTTTTGGGCTTGCTGCTAACTACTGGATTCTTGATACTGCTAATTGAATTCAGGGCATAGGCTTTCAAAGAGCTTTAATTCCCATTATATTGTCTGTATTTGATATTGTATGCGAAGATTCACTGAAATGTGCAAAGCAGCAAGGCATATAAAAAAGGGAAATGAAGACATGAACTCAGAGTGACCAGACAGATTCAGAAAACAATTATGAAAAGGAAAGTTATGTTGTTTGTGCTCTGTAGCTTCTATCTGGTCTGTGACCTTGAAAGTAGCATTTCTGCCACCTGTTTGTGCAAAGCAGCTTCTTTCTCCACTGTGTTTCTCCATGCATTGATTAGAAAAAGGGGTGGGATTTGCTGAGTGTCATGTATGAAGCTTAAGCATGTGTCTCCAATTACTTTAAATACTTTCATGTAGTGTAAAAAAAAGATGGGAAAATCTTCATGTTAATCTTAGGTTACGTGTTCCTTTGGTGGAGAGGTCCTTTTGGAGGGATGGGCTGTGTGAGTGGTGGAAATGTTTAGTATCTGAAGTTGTGTAAAATGTTGAAGTAGTTCCTGCCTAAAAACCAAACACTACTATTAGGACGAGGCAGGAAACAGGGGACTCTGTACTAGCTGCCTAATCACTGTGTGCCATGGAGTTCCCGCCTGTGAGTTGTTATATAGTTTGAGTACACCTAGACTCCATATCGTTGAACCTTTCTCCAGTAGGACACAAATGTGAAAGGCCTGGAGGAACTGCTGTGCCTTGATCAAGGGGTAACAATAAGGATGGGGCAGCTATGTGAGATGTAGAGAGATACAGGGCTCAGCTGTGAGGAGACCTGCAGATATCTGTGTCATGTTGTTGTCAGTCACTTCTGAAAAGATATTTGGAAGATCAGCCATCTGAGCTTGCCTCTGTTCAGAGAAAAGGTGGTTTTCTTCTATTTTTAGCTGGTAGGGCAAATAGTATAAGATACTTTTCTTCTTTCAGATATGTTGTGAATATTAGGGAGGAATGTGAGTTTTTCTTCATGTGCACAAATTTCAAATTATCTTGTTAACTCTGAGTTTATTATGAGTCAGTTAAAATAGCTGGAATGAGAACTTTTTTTTTCTTAAGTGAAAGCACAGTCTGAGACTGCAAGGGGTACGAGTTGTGGCTTTTTCTTTTTTCTGGTTATATTTTTTACATTTTGATGGCAGTATACGGTAGAAGAAATCTTTTCCAGAGATTAGTTACCCTCTGTGCAACTCAAAGTCAAGTTGGATAAAGACTCTGTGCCTGTCTCGCTTCCAGATCTGGGCATAACAGTGTGTGGGCACAGGGAAGGAAATGGGGGTGGAGGGTAGGAAACTGATGTGCTGAGCATGGTGCACCCTTCCTGTGAGCTAGTGTCCCAAGCAAATGCAGAGCTGATCCTATCCATGTTATGGGCCAAGCGTGCTCTTGAATGATTCTGGCACAAAAGTCATGCCAAAATTGCTTTTCCTCTTTTATTCTTCTTCCTATTCCAGCTGCAATTTGATGGATGGGGGAAAACGAAACACAACACTAAGTGATTTATTTAGGGTCCAAAATATTTAAGCAGATTTATTGGTATCTTAAAAAAACCAAAACACTGAAAACCACACTATTTTTAGACAAGTCTGTCTGCTATTTTAATCTGATTCAGATTTCCTTAAGAAAAGAGGTCCTGTGTTTTCCCAGAAGTATGACCTTTATGTTGATACACTTCTGGTATCTGTAGAGGCCAAATGCAGACAAATAAAGCAGTTAATACTGGCCTATGTTCATATAAAACCTATAGCATCTTAGTAAGGAATAATTCGTATGGCTTGGTGAAAATGGAGTTAAAACTTGGGAATCTTGTACTCAATGTTTACAAGGGCCAAAGTAATTCCCATTTTGCAGTTGTAATAAGTTCACCAGAATGTCAGGTTGCTGAACCTCAGTTTGACCGGGAAAAATTATTCCCAGTTCAAAAAAAAAAAAAAAAGCATTCCCTCCTATTGCCATTTCAAGTTAATAATGTCATGGAAAAAGTTAGGCATACTGTCTGTAGTTCAGTTATGAGTGTGGCTTGCTGCAGCAGTGTGTGACATGAGACTGAGAGAGGAGGCTGTAGGTCCCTTTGCCTAGACTGCTGTTGTCTGCTCTTAACACTGGTCAGTTCCAGGGCATGGACAGGATTGCCGACTGATCCTCAGCATGAATTCCCTTGTGCCAGGGAGGTTTTTTAGTTAGAGCTCTGCATACGAGCCTGAGCTCTGTCAATTCGGGATTAGCTCCAAAAACAGTGTCTTTGGTGTCTGTGTGTAGTTTATCCCTCTGTTACAGAGAACACAAGGGGAAGAAGGTGCTTTGTGTGGGACAGGACGCATAGCCCAGGAACTCTGCTGGATGCTGTGGAGACTTCTACCTCCAGCCACAGCCTGAGGAAGCAGGAGTCTAATCGAATTTCCTAATCCTGTCCCAATGGAGACTGCCAATCCTGGTGTGCCCTGCATAGCTCTGCAGGGAAGGCTGAGATGAAGTGGGGCTGATGGCTTTTATTTCTTGGCCTGCTCATACAGGTATCACATTCAGAAGCTTTCTCTCTTGTTTGGAATCATCCACTATACACAGTCTGTTTTCATCAAACTTTATTTATCCATCCTTTAAAAAAAAAAAGTGCATTATCTACTTTTTCATTAAAAATGCTCTCAAGCAAAAAAAAAAACTTTTGCTGCTTCTGATGTCCTGCTGTTACTCCCCAGTGTTCATGTCTGACTTAAAGATTAATTAAAATAAATATCAAGTGCTACTGAAATAATTAATAAATTATACAATTTACATTCGATTGTAAGTAGAAGAATGTCTTACACTTCCCTTTAAAAAATCAGCATGGTTCCAGAAAGGAAGGAAACATGCTAATTACAATGCCTCCATGAGACTTTACAATTCATGGCTGAGAGTTGATCAGGAGATGCAAAGGAGGCAAAGCAAGCATTTTAATGTTTGATACTTCAGTGCTTCTAATCCCAAAGCTTGCTATTAAAATACATAACAAAATTTGTTGTGCGTTTCCAGCAGTTTGATATTTCCTGACCTTTTCCATCTAGAAGAATTAGAGACATTTAAGGTTGGATGCTGGTTCCGTGCTACTTTTGGCACTGAGGTAACAGGACTGGAGTTTCTCCTAATTTACAGCAATTAATGTGAAATTGGAACTAGTCTCTCTTAGGTTCTAACAAAATATCTAAATGTTTCATAGCTTTTTTAACATATATCCCATGACCAGCATTTATGCAACTTTTCCTGGCAGACAAGGAAAAGAGCAGAAGTTCTGCCTTTGATAGAAGCAGCAAATGTAGTGTGTCCAATGCACAGTCATAATGTCCGGTGAAATGGTATGAAGATGTTAATGCATCTCTGAACATATTTGTTAATTTGGAAAGTGATAGCATCTGTTAATAGAACAGTGACAAGAAGAAGCAGAATAGAGAAGTCTCTTCTACGGGGCTGGGTATAAAGGTATCTTCTATGAATTATAAAGCCATCTTAAATATACGATCATGAAAACAGCCATGCAGGGTCAGATTGAACATCTAGCTTGGAGATCAGTGCAGGATCAATATAAGTATGGTATTTTTCTCATATAGTCTCTTGGCCTCTAGCCTCATGGCTCCTGAAACCAGAGGGTGTACTACCTTGTCTCTTCACTTAACTTTTGCACTGCCTCTTTTTTGCTCCCATTTCTCTAGTGTCTTAACATTCCTCCTGTTCCTTCATGATATACCAGAGCACCAGTAGCAGGAGTACTGAGAATATAGTGAAAGCAGTCTGGATGCTCATTATTTCTTTCTCCTACTGAATGGGAGAGAGCCAACTGCAGTAAAAATCCAGCTCAGTTTTTGGCTGAAGTATGTTTATCCCTGTGTGGGATTAGTCTGTGCTCCAAATGAGTTGAGAGGCTTGAGCATGTGCACTGCTGTGAGTTGTTGGAGATCTGAACAAGTCCTACACTGAAGAGATGTAAAGTTTTGGGGTGAGGGGAGGAACTGTAATTTTTTCAGATATGTAGGGAGTTTCATAGGAGCTATGGAACCCATACATTTCTGAAGTAGAGGCCCTTGCTGTTTCCTGCCAACCTTCAAATCCCGGTTTGATCACATGGCAGGCTTTACAGCTCCCATTAAAATGCTTTCACTTGGTGTTTTTGGCTTGTTTGTTTTCCCCCTCCTCATCTTATTACTTGAAACTGTGAAAGCACTTTAAAAAAAAAAAAAAGGCAAATACCTTGAAAATATGAACCAAAATGGATAGTCCGGGTAAGTTTTATGAGTACTGAAGTCAGGATTTTGTAACTGGACTTTTTTGGGCTGGTCCTGTAGGAGTAGTGCTGCCTATTCTGCCTTCTAGAGGAGCCTAGGCAGAAGGTTTCAAACTTTCATCTCAAGAAATGGCTTCAAGTACAAGCAGTTAAACTCCATATCAGTATGAACCAGTGTCCTGTGCTAGTAGATAGTTTGCCTAATACAATCTGTTTTATAAATTCATAATGTTCTAGTTAAATCCTGTCAGAAGTTACTGTGTTATTTTAAGCCTATTGCCCTTGTAGTTCTACAGAAAGCATTTCCTGGAGGGGAAAAAAAACCCAACCAAACAAACTGACAAACCACCAACCAACATTTCCTTGTCACTGTCATCTGAGTAAGAGCAGGGAAGTGTATAGTTGCCCAGGACTCCCTACCCTCTTTAATAAATCTTGTGCTCTCCCATTCCCCATAGTATGTAATTTAATGCTCTGGAATGGTGAGATGCAACTGAAAATGCAGTCGTGTTTGTGATGTAGGCATTTAGCAACTTATCTCAGCAGATGCGAGCAATTACAGAAGTTCAGTGAAGGATGTGTCTGTTAATTGTGATGGTCATTAATATACTTACTGCCTGAATCCTGAACTCATCATATAACTATTGTTTTGCTACTTAATTTCAGGCATATAGAGATAAGTATTCAATTTACTTTCAGTGCATGTTTTTATCACACACCTCTCTTTCATTACAAACACTGTATTTTCATTTTAGTCACCAAACTCTTTTTTGAGGCAAGAAAGATTGTGCATTTCCTAAGTATAGAACAAACTAACATCCTGATTATAGTTCAGAAAAATCAAATAGAAACATAGTATCTGATAAATAGGTATGTGATTATACAGGGACTGTAGGGTGTGTGTATAGCATTCATGCTTCGGAAAAATATTCTCTGAAAAGTTTGGTTTTGTGGTTGGTGTTTTTTTTTTATATTTGGATTAACAACACTTATTTTTTTTTTTCCTAGGGGAAAAAATAGGGAACACAACAAAAAGCATAACTGTTTAATTTGATAATACTGATTACTATTGGTTTTTGACCTAAAGACTCATTAACCTTTGTCCCAAAAAGCTTATCTAAATAATTCAGGATTTATATTGGGAGTGGGAGAGCAGAGGATGTGGATTTTTGAACTCTGTTGGAACATCACTGGCTCTGCATTTAGAACAGACTTGACCTTTCTCAGGCTCAGGTCCTGGGCTCAGTGTTCACCAGACTTTCTCAATGGCTGCTTTTTTTTTTTTAATATAAGGAGGGGAGAAGTCAACACTTGTTGGGCTTGAGAATGTTTTTAATGCAGGTTTTTAGTTTGCAAAACTAATACCTTCAGAAAACAGGATGTTTGAGGTGAATGTCATGGAAAGAAAATATTATTCTCCATGGACAATTTCGCGGAGTACGTGTTGTTTCTTGCATTGTGTGGAGAAGATGGACGATGCTGGTGCTTGTGAGACTTCTTTGAAATTGTTTAAATATATTTCACTGTACTCTTGCACTGTGAAGAAAGGCAGAGTAGTAAGATCAAATGAGGGGAAATATTTCTCTTCTGACAATTTACAGTACTGTATGTCTGTCTTTGCAGCTAGCAGCAGTATGACTGACCATTTCTTATTCCATTTCCTGAAGAACAGAAGTGAACATATCCATGGTCTCTTAGTTAAATCTTTAAATGTGTGTAATTCATACACAGTGCAGTTAAATGGATTTGTTACAGAATGTAATACTTCATTTTTTATATTCTGTAGATACAGTTTTAAATATGTTAGCAAAGATTAGTATGTTAGAAGGTATTTGTGCCTGTTAATTTCTCTAATGAAAACTTACAAGGAATTTTGAGAAATGGAGAGCATCATAGGTTTTAAAAAGGAAATTTGAGTTGGGAACAAATACCAGCTCTCCTCAAATCCTCTAAAGATGGACAAAACAAAATTCAGGAGTCAGTTATGCAAAGGAGAGTGTCTTATCTGAAGTTTGAATTCAGTTCTTGGCACAATTTAGGGGAAGGTTAGGAATTATGGAAGTATCAAATCTTGGTTCATCCCTATAAATCTCATTTATAATGATTGCAAGATCTGTATGGAAAAAAATGAGAGCATCAAACTGACCATCTAAAGAAATAAATTCAGGCAAATGAGCCTTCATTGCATTCAATGTTGAACAAATTCAAACTTCAACACAAATTGTAAGAAAAGTTTCTTGGAAATAAATATGATCTGTGAGGAAATGTTAAAGAAATAAACCTTATTTTAAAAATTGAGATGGCGCAAGTTGCTTCATGATTTTCTAGATTGGGTCTTGTGTGCATCTTCCGTGATGTTCACTGGATGTACAATAACTTTGAGTTGTGAATTCTTTCTGACCACTTGCAGTTGTAAAGAAGTGGTGGATCAAGCTAACTAGAACTGAGCACCAAGCCAGCTACAGCACAGCTGAAAATGGGTCAAATAACGCACCCACCTGAATGGCCTAAACTTCAAGAAGGAAAAGTCTGTTCTGTTCCTATATTAGGAAGGGTCCAGTTTATATCCACTCTAAAGCTAAACCAACACCTTTCAGAAATAGGAATTGATTACATATGTGTAAATGCTTCATTTGGGGGTAATTTCCAGGCTGAAATGCTATAAGACCTTTTTAGAAATGCTGCGCACTTGAACATTTCAGTTGAATGTGTGTAAACTAGGAAAAAAAGTCATGTACAAAGGATAGCTGGGAGATTCATCTTGCCTGAATTTAGGATTCTGCTTTGTATTTTCCTGTAGTGGAGACAGAGGTTGGATCCTCTGTGTGGTCAATGAACACAAGAGCGTGTTTACGTTTGTATGCCAGGATTCCCATCCTAAAGCGTCTGTTTCTCTCACTTGACTGAAGGAAGTCTAGACAACTAGGTCAGACCAGGATGTAGTTGTCTGAAGCTGGCTCAGCAAAGTCCTATTTTTTTTATGTACAACTTGAGATACCTAAAAGTGAGGCTTCCAAAATGTTTTATTTATTTTAAATGTTTCCTTAGAATGGTTTACCATACTTGTCATAAGGATTCACTCAGATTAGTGAGTAAACGTAGTAGAACAGAAATGAGAACAAACTGGTTGCTTTGACTAAACCAGCACCTCAACCGTTTTTGTTAAGTTTAAGGAATGTTGATTTGATTTATTTTTTTAGTATATCTTTTCAAAGTTAAGGCTCTGAAATTTCACAAAAAAGAGCTTCTGGCCTTGGTTTTTTGGTGGGGGGATTTTTTTTTTGATTATTTTTTTTTTTCCAGGCAGAGAAGCTTAACAGACAACCCCGATATCATGATCATGAATGGTTTCATTAAATAAGTAAATGAGTAATTGTTTGTAGTGTGAGGCTTTGGGAGTTGAGCTTACAGCAAGAAATACCAGGAAGTTCAGAAGAGCCCTTTCTTGTAGGCTGGGTGGTGCCGAGCTTTCTGCCACAGGAGGATATGTAGGGAGGCTTTTGCTGGAATAATCCTGAAGAAATGTGATCGTCGAAGAACAGTCCCCTTTTGTCTGGATGTGTCAGCCTTGCTGGTGTTTACCCAGTGATCAGTTTTCAGTGTAGGATTGGACTTCAGGATTTTTCAACCTGTAAATTAAATAGAGTGTCTGTTGTTTCCATTAACGAAAGAAAGGGGGTGTGGTGCAGATCTGAAAGCACAAAGCTGGGCTATTGAAAGGACAGATGCATCCCTTACTCTTTATGCTATGCGACCTTGTTCATGCTGCTTTGGAATCTGGAGATGAAAAAGACTTATAGCAGTGTAAATGAATTATTTTGATTTGTTGTAACACAGCTAAGACTTCAGAGAAGATGGGCACCGCTCAAATGCTTCACTGAGAGAGCATATCAGAGGAGTACTTCTTTTTTTTTTTTTTTTTTTTCTTCCCTGCAGTATACTTTTCTGACTTTTCCTAATTGCACTGATGTGAGTTTTTTCCAGGCATGGAGATATATATTTAGTCCTATAGTCTCTCTTATTGCTTGGAACATTAATAAAATTCAACAGCAGCATAGTTTCTAGTTTAATTCCAAGAGAAACAGTTCACCCATAAAGAATTAAAATCCATAAATCCATGAAAAAATAATTGAAATTCATTATAATTTCAACAAGAGAGGAGCTTCCCACTGGAAACAATGATTTTTATTTTTTGATGAGAGCAATTTTAAACCACAGAGTTGATATTGTTCTCCAGTAGAGCAAACTGACAACGATGTAATTTCACTAGCTTCAGTTGTCTTTCTCTGTTGCAAGAAAGAGATTCATTGTTGCCATAGACAAGCTACAGTTTTAACATGTTTTTTTTTCCCAAAGGAGATTTAGATTTAGTTGTTGTTCCTTTAAAATAGAGACTGACCAAAAATGTGTTAATTGGTACAACCAGAAAACAGAGCAAACAGGACTAGCTTCACTTCTTGAAGCTGCGAAAAAGGATCTACTTGCACTCTGTGCTGAATGTGAGTGTGCTAAGCATCCTGCAGAAGCCAGTTAAGATAATCTATGCTGCTACGTGTCTTCTCCAAGCTGCACTGGGAGGGTTTCTTCTTGAAAGTTGGCAGGAAAGGCCCATAGTTGTTGACTATGGTTGTGAGAGTTGTAACCAGGTTCTTGATGGTGACTCTTCCTTTTCTGTACCATGAAAGTTGCACATTCCAAGTCTTTGAACTCACCTGCACGTTAGTTTACATCTCCAAGAGCCTTGGATACCAGCCATTATATTTTTTGTAACACCCCACCTTCCTTTGCTGTAGGTTAGAGAAAGAGAGGAAGGAGCTTGCTACAATAAATGTCGTCTTAGTATTTCTTGCTGTGTGTTAAGTTGGACATGATTCAGTATGTGTAGACACTGTCAAATTCCTAAAATAATCATTAACTACTACTTACGGCTGGGAGATTGCTCTATTTCAATGTCAATGTTGGAAAACAGTTGTCATGGATTTGCTCATCTTGATAAATTCCTAATTCTTAGCTCAGGTCCCCTAAAGTACAAGGAATAAGGCTTCTTTCAACCTGAACTCTTCAACTTGTTTCAAATGGGCTACACAAATTAATTTTTCAGTGTTAATTAATACTGTGAAAAAAATAATGATCTGTCTCCTGTGAGACTGAAGGTTAGCCTCATAGAAGGGCATGAGCAGATGACACTGAAGACCTGTGTAATTTTTAATTACTCCAGAATCACACTAGAATTCCAGTCTGATGGACATGTGGTACCTGTGCTCCCCACCACAGTCACTGGGGGAAGAATTAAGAAGTTTATAATGGGATTCTTAACCAGGAGGCTGGGCATGAAGCTGCTTCAGGTAGCCAGGAAGAAATGCCGAGCTCGATTTCAGGTAGATGCTCATTTTGGGACCTGTACGGTCAACTCTGGCATGCTGAAATCTGCCTACTTTCACTATAGTGATAATAAGCCCTAAATCTTCTCTAAAGGCAAGAAAGTTAGAAATGCATGTTCTTTCAAAAATTGCAGAAGACTTGGTTTGTCTCTTTTTTTTTTTTTAAACTTGTGGAGAACAGCTGGAGATGGAGGTCATATTCCTCCTTTCTAATGTTGTATTGTACAGTCCTTTCCAAGTCCTTTCTTCTTCCAGAGGATGCAAGCCCATATCTTTTTCTTCTCAGAAGAATGCCCTGTCTTCTAGTCTAACACTGTGGAAGAACTTCTAAGGGTACGCTGAGCAATTGCTGCATTAAATACCTAAAAAACTTCTTGCAATAGAAAGAAATAAATCCTTCTAGAGAAGTACCCTAACCGGTAGGATAGAGAGATTCTTCCTTTTCTGACCCTGTGACTTTTTAGTTATTCCATGTAAAGCAGCACAGCTTGAAAAGTAGGCTGAAAGCTAGGTCCTTGGTCTCTGTGTGTCTCAGGAATAACTTAGTGTTTATTAAAATTTATAGGCAATTTTCCTCTCGTACATCACAAAAGAAACTTGGAGTTGTCCATATTCACAGTGTGTTTTTTAATGACTGTTGTGCACACACTGTAGTACGCTCTGTTTTCCCAATCTCACTTAAACAAAAGTGGGGATATGTTGTTCCTTTTCAAGATCTGATTCCCTGTGTGTCTGGCAAATGTGCTGTGTGTATAGCAGATTTACACCTGAAGAGTTGGGAAGAAAAATGCCTAGTTTAGACATACCTACAGTTCTTAGGTGGTGAGATGCTCAGGCTCACAGTACTGAGGTAATTCTGAGTGCCTGCAGGCAAACTTTGGGTCCAGTGACATTACCCGGTGGGAACAAAAATACTCCGCCTCAAGCTCCTGTAGAGACATCTGATGCTTGCTTAGGTTCTGTGTCTCGCTAGAAAACTTCCTGTTCCTTAAGTGTTGGTGACTAGAAGTAAAGGAAAGCCCAGCTGAAATTGCTCATGTAATATTCAATTTCACATCATCTTAATTCTGGAAAATTGTCCCTTTCTAACAGGAACATTCTGGCACTGTAGCATAATCTCCCAACTTTCTGCTTCACCTGTTAAACTGCCAGAATTATTTGGACTGTAAGTGGTGAACATTACATGAGGAGAAGTAAGGGTGGAAAATGCCTTCATTTGCCAGGTGGTTTTGCCATCCTTTGGTGCCTGGAGGTAAAGGGAGCCTTCAGGTCCCTGCTGTCCTCATCAGTTTAAACTGCATCCTCAGCACCATACCTGATCTGCCCTCACTCACCTACTTGTTGTGATCAATCATTCTGCTTCCAAAACAGTGAGTCATGGATGGCAGTGAAGAAAAAAGTGTTCTATATGTACATCTGTATTGCTTCCACTAGCTGACGTGCTGGTGGTCTTGAAACAAAGAAACATTACATCAGAGGCAACACGCTGGTGACACTAAACGGTGCATTTTCTTTTATTTTCTGTCCCCCCCCGCCCCTCGGAAAACATTGAAGTTTTGTCCTCTTCAATACAAAATCCTATTGGTCTGCAGGACAAATGCAACCTATAATAATTAGATGATCATAGTTCTAGGACTTACTGGAAGAAGAGTATTAGTCTTTCAGAAAATATGCATTTCATAGCATTGTCTTTAGTTTTGTGTCTATAGCGTTACACTGTTTCAGCACAGATATAAAGAGATCTACAAAGTAATTTTTTTAGAAGACATAGGTCCTGTTTTTCTTGGAATAATGCTGTTGCACTTTTCCTTGCTAAGTTGGTTATTCAGAAGAGAACATCTTTTAACTAGCCTCTTACGTTCTACAGTGTTTCTCTGATAGTTCTTCCCTGTGGGTTTCTATTTCTGAGGGGAGTTTTTTGTTGGTTTTTTTGTGTTTGTTTTTTTTTTTAAATAATATGCTTGCTGCAACTTTAGGGTATGTTTGTGCGTAATGTACCAAGACCTTGATGAAATGTAACATGACACATTTCCTCAGTTGCTATTTCTCTAAACGGAAAATCCATCTCTGGAGTACATCAGACTTTTGAACAGTCAGCTCTGTACAAGGGTGCAAATGCCAAGTTAAACACATTTCTCGAAAGAGGTACTTTTCTGTCTGTACGGGGCGGGGGGAAAGGATTATGTATGTCTTTGCTTCATATCACATAGCTAAACTTTCTCTGTTTACCTTCTCCCCAACCTCAGTGCAGAAGCCAAAGAGAACTGAATTTTTCAGTGGTTGTTTTTTTTCTTAAAGCATGTTTTCTTTGAGTGTTTTTCCTGTGCAGCTTTGCCTTAGTTTTCCTATGCTTTTTTTTGAAAAGAGAACAATCATTGGGAGTGAAAATTTATGAAGTGAGCCCAGTCTAGCAGTATCTCTCTTCAGAGGAACCTGGCTTTAAAGTATTTCCTTAAAAAAACAAGGAGAAAGGAATTGCAAAAGAGCAAAAGAAAAATGAAAGGCCATTATGGCCTCTGTTAACATAACCTTCTCTTTTTTTTTTTTTTTTTTGTCATTCACTATTTATCTCAGGGTTTTAAATGAGACTTAATTCTGTAAATACATATTTATAAAATCAATTTAATGCACACAGAGCAGAGAACAACTTGTGGGGGAGGTTGGGGAGTCTTAATGGGTCTTGCACTGAATCTAAATGAGCAATGTTATTTCGCTGTGAAAAATATCATCCTGGGATATGTAAATAGGAGCATAACCTGAAAAGCAAGTGATGTATTGTAGAAATTTTAGCTGGATCATTGTGTCTATGTTTAGGTGCTCTACTTCAAGGAGGACCAACTAAAGACAAAGCAGTGAAAATGAGCAGAGATCTAGCAGAGTATTGAGTAGGCATCAAGAAGGCTAGTTAGCTTTGAGAAGGCTGCAGAAGGAGGACTCAACAGTGTTCATCTATGTAAGCAGCTGCTGCAGAGGGAGCAAAAATAGTCTGTGTGCTGGATGGAATGGAAGATAATACATTTTATTGCAGCAAAGATGACTTAGAATAGGCATTAAGAGAACTTGTAAGAATTTATAAGAAAAAATAAAACTACAAGAATCCAAACCATAAACAACAAAAAGCCCTCACCACTTGATCTGATGCCCTGAAAAGAGTGACACCTTTAAGAACAGGTTAAATATCTATCAAGAATTGCTTGAGATTAATTGACCCATTGCTGATCCAAACAATGGATTAGATTATTTTCTAGGGTCCCTTTCAGATTTATGATTTTATGATGATAAATTTTTAGTATAAAACATTGATTTCTTTTTTCTTTTTTTTTTTTTTTTCTAAATAGGGAAATAGAAGTTAGATTCGGGCACATCAACTGGTGCTGGAAAAAAAAATCACCTAAATGTTAAGGGGAACTTGGTTTTAGTTAGTCATGTTTTCAGTGTTTGACTTTCGTGAACCTGTGAATGAATTAATTTTAATAAGATAAATGTTCACAGGAAACAAATCGTGTATTTTCACACAGAGCTCTTCCAGAAATCAAATCTTGAGTTTGCATGCATATTCTACATATTGGCAACACGTAAACAGAGTAAAATCAGAGGCCTGGTAACGTTTTCTGATAAATAATCAGTAAAACACATCTTGAATTTTGGCTGTCAAATAAACATAATTGCTTACTTGTAAATTATCCACCAATAAAAACTATAAAAGAGAGAATTGATAATTAGTAAAGTCTGAAAGGGACAATTTCTTTAATGATCAGGAAGAAGCCAGATTATCAAATAATCTACAGCAGAATTAACTATTTTATCAATCTAGCATTTGAGAGTGATTATTTTCTTTTGGAAAGCTAATATCCACTGAATAGTGAGGACCAACAAAAAACTGGTGACAAATAGGATCTAAAGAATGATGGAAAGGGAATGAGCAAAGCAGGTCAAAAACACTGATAAGAGAAGGGGCTTATAGATTTTCTCCAATCTAGTAAAGTGCTTTTTGCTCTAAGTATTCATGTGAATTTATTAGCAGTGTGTGTCTAACTAGCAATTAATCTGCAGTGTTCAGAATTGCTTGTGCCTCCCTGTTTTCCGTAGCTGCTTATCCAGTGACTGAGTCAGGTTTGCAGAACTGATTTCATAAAGATGGCAGCTGGCAAACACTGAACCTGCAATGTAAACAGCCGCTGACTTATAGATGTGAAGTTACTGCTTTGCTTGTTTGCAGATCTCTGCAAGATATGAACTTCTCATGCCTTTTTAGAAATATTTTATGCTGCTGGATATATTAAGCTCCTTTCTGCATAGGCTATCCATGCTGCAGTATTGCACACCATGACGCGTAGCAGCAAATAGCCATACAGTTTTTAGTTGTAACTATCCCAACGATATATCAGATTTCCTTACATGCAGGTTACCTTGAATGTGCAGCATTTTTTACTTTCCTAATTCAATTTTTTGTTGGTCATCAAAACAGCAAACTTCTATGTACTGGACACAGTAAATCAACATCTAGAGAATTAAGTCAAATGTCTTGAATCAAGTTCATGCAGTATCTCACAACAGCGAAGCATATAACTAGGGAATGTAAAAAAAAAAAAAAAAAATTGTTCAACAATGATTCAACAAACATGGCAGGCTTCATTCAACGTCCAAGTCTTGTCTAATGGATCACTGTTCTATAAAATTTGACTCTTGGAAAAAAAGTCTTAATGATGAAGTTGCGTAAGGCATCTTTCCCCAGCCAAACTGAACAACAATCAGATATCAGTACAATGTCCCCTTGATTGTAGGGTCTGTCTTTTTTTGTTTTGGTTTGGTTTTTTGTTTTTAAGAATGTCAGAACCATTGCTTGGAATTAGGTCGCTTGTGCTCAGACCAGTTTCAGAGATGCCTCATGTTGTGAGACTTGCATGTCTTCCCAGGATGTGTAAGATAGCAGTATAATTATTAGTTTATGCTGTTACATCCTTGAATTCAGCAGTTCTGCATGTGGTGATGATGGGTCTCGAACACTTTTTTAACAAAGGAGATTAGTCAGAGTCTCTTACCTTGTTACAAGGAATTGGACAAAGCTTTGAAAAATTTACCTGTCCTTGGCAACAGCTTTGCAGCTACCATTTGGACATGGCTGCTCTTTACAGCCATTGTTTTCTCTCAAAGTTGGCACAGCATTGCTTTCGTGAAATGATGGCAGCTTCTGGGACTCTAAATCAAGCTGAGACTTGTATTATATCTGTATCCTTAGGTGTTTGGAAATCCTCAGTAATTTTGACATAGGTTTCAAAAAAGAAAATTTTTGTTTACATTGTTCTGCTACCTGTAAGATGTCAGCATCTGATAGTCTCTATATTGTTGGTACCACTCTGTAACTTAACAGCATAAGTAAAAACCAATCTGACTCTGCAGTCTATTGGAGTAGGTGTTTATTGTGTTGATATGGTTCTCCATGAGGAAAACTAGTGGTTTTGTCTCTAAACCAAAGCTTTGATGGAGAAAGCTTGATGCCATGCCTGCAGATCTGTAGCTATTGTCAGGATTATTGTCAGATATGCTGTATTAGCAAGACTGTATTTGATATATATGGTTACCTGTGTTTAGCTAGAGTATTTTATGGTGTGCTCTCTGTACAGTGGGAATCACTATGTAGGACAATGTAGCTTGTTGGAGGAGTTGTTTTTTCTTTTCTTTTCTGTCATATAAGTCAAATTCTTACTGCTCTGCCTAAGGGGATGTGTGGTTTTGGTTTTGTCTTTGTCTTTATTCCCCCCCCCCCCATTATGGCCTCTTTTCTAGACTTGATCCACAGGTAGTTGGGTTTTTATTAATTTGTACTTAAGTTATATGCTGCTATTCTTCAGCCACATCTTCCATGATAGATCTTTCCAAAGGAGTATCTCATTGTATCCACCACTGTCTTCTCTTAGGATGGCTTTAGAATGGCTTTGTCTTTTTCATACTGAACACCCCTTGAGTTGTCAGGCATCACACTTATCCATAAGCCTTTGCATCAATCACAGCAAGTCCCTTCTAGCTTTTCCCTGGTTTGCTTGCAATGTTCCCAGCCCTATAATGATAGTCATATATAAGAGATAGAGACCTACTGCCTTGCACTGTCCATTCTCATACTCCTGCACCAACAATAGTTTCTGGCTGGCAAGGTTGCAGGGCAACAGAAAAACAATGGGAAACTTCATACTAGACAGAACCAGGGAATATAAGACCATAATTACATGAGAAAGCATCGCTATGTTTATCTCTGACTCTATAATCCCGTGATTGGTGTGAACGACAACTGTATTTTAGCTGCTTTCTAATACTTGGAGAGCATAGCTAGCTACCTGGAGTCTGCCACCAGCAAACTGATGCTACTGTGCTTCGACAGTTGTTTTGGCATATATTTGCAGCATCTTTGAGACCATGAAATCAGCTAGAATGTGGGTCGTCAATGGTAGACTTTCCATTTTGGGGTGTGGTATCTATATTAAGAACTGAAAAGTTCTGGAGAAGGAGCACAAATGTTTCTGGACTGCATCAGACTCTGGAAACTATCCATGTGTGATTCTTAATACTTTATGGCATAATAGTTGAGAGCTGGGAGGTCTGCCAAGGTCACTGACTCATGGAGGTCTGTGAAGCTGTATCTCCTCTAGTCTCCGGGCTTGTTGCCATCCAAAACATCCTGGACAGCACTGTGTTCTAGATTCAGTGTTTGCTGAAGCCATAGATGGGCATGCAGTCCCAACTACTGCATGCAACATTAGGGTATTACCACCAGCAGTGAGTCAGAGACACCAGATGCATCAATGAGGGATGTATTCTGGGACACAAGTGCCTGCCTCCCTCTATCCCTTTCCTGCTCCTTTGCAGCCACAGGCACAACCACGCATCAAGATGATTAATATGTATGTCTCAAAAGTTTATCCCCCTCCCCCATCCCTTTTTCCTTCATGTCTTCCAGAGTCTGTCTGTGTCTTTTCTGACACACTAGTCCTCCTCTGCTTAGCTTGCCAATATAGCAGAGTTTTGTGTTTGTTGCCAGTCAATGGCAATGATCAGTATCTGGTTAAAAAGGTTTGAAAACGTGCTCCCCTGCAGATGCTGGCTGCCTCTCGCCTGTACCTAACTAGCCAATGGAAACACATCACCCAACAACCTACCTAGATGTCCTGGCTTAGATTCCATGCCCAAGAGTCAGAGTTCACAAGAGTGTCCCCCGTTCCAGAGTTCCCCAGTATGTTGTGTGTGCAGGTGCAGACAAGCACTGTTGCTCTAGTAGGAGGAAATTTGCTGGCAAGACTATGCATGCTCCCAGACCAGCTCCACTGGCACACTTAAACCAGAAGAGAGGGCACATATCTGTAGGTTCAGGATTCGGATTCTATACGTACAAAATATGCCGGTTTTCCTTTCATTGCCCCTCTCACCTCTCTCTTTTGTTTGTTGAGGCCATCTCAAGTCTCTTATAAGTCACTCAGATCAAAAACTCTGCTTCTATTGTCAGAGAGAGACAGAATATAAGTGCAAGCTCTTAAGGTAGAAGGAAAAACAAGAAGGTATTTGGTAGCAGTGGTCTATGTCCTTATGTCTGTAGTAAACAAAACGTGAAAGTCATCAAGTATTTTTGTTCTTCTAAACCATGATTCAGGACTGTTGGCTCCATGCATCTTCATGTTAGAAGTTGTCTGCATATCTGCATAAGCAAGTACACTGAAGAACCCTTATTATAAAATATGAAGGGGGAAAGGAAAGGGGGGGGGGGGGGGCAAAACAAAAAACGAAGCTGCATTTCTGTATGGCCCTAAGTTGTTTCATTAATTCCTGTGGGTGGGCCACATCACCCCACTTCCTACCAGGTCAGATGTATTAGGCTATGGGGCGTCTGCTGCTGTTTTTGATGTCCTTTTGACCTATGCCTGACATGCATGATGCTCTGTGAGACTTCTCATAAAACTGCTCAGTGATTCAGTGAGTTGCCTCTCTTGTGCCTTCAGCTGAAGTAAACAGGTACCACAAGATGCTCTCTTGCCTTGCAGAAAGTATTGGACTTGGTGGCTCTAAGGAGGCCTGGCTGTTGCAAAGGCAATGTGCTCTCTCCTGGGTGGTAGTAGATCTTATTTGCTGGTTCTCTTCCCTCTGTCTGCTGTTTGGTAGCACTCTTAGGATTGTTATCATTTTGTTGTGGGTTTTTTTTTTTATAGTCTATCTTCAGCAGCCAAGAAGCAGTTGTATATGGAAACTTGAGCTCTTCTCTCAAAAATAGAAGAGATTTGCCTGTAGTGGGAAAACTGATCTGAGAGAGTTCTTGGAGAGCTCGCATTGCTGGTATCCCTGCCCTACCATGGATGAGTAGGGCTTGCTCTCCAAGAGCTCAGAGGTTAGTATGCTTTATTAGTACTAATCACATCAAAAGATATTTTTAAAGACTTACTAAAACAATTCTTCTGTCATGGGAAGAAGTCAGGCCTGAAGTATTTCACTTAGTTGTTAGTCAGAACATTTACTCTAAGTATGGAAGAGACAAAGAAAGACAAGGTAATAAGGTATAAAAAAAGTGAGAAGGAAAGGAAGGGAAGGTCAAATAATAATAAATACTCAAGATCCAGTTGTGGACTGTGAACAAACATTGCCTTTTTAAGCTTTTAACTGACATGCCAAAAATCAGTATTTTAAAAGAAATTATGTGGAAATGTGGTGTTTTGTTTCAACACTTTGTCTGGAGTCCTTTCTGGGCTTTTAAAATGCATTTATCTTAAAGGACAAGGTTTTCCAAAACAGAAATCTATAAGTCTGTCTTCCCGTAGCAATAAGTTAAGGAAAAAGCAAGTGTTAGCCGTAGTCTAATGACACAATACTGGTATCTTGGGACTAACATCTGCTTTCCAGAATTTGAAACCAATACTGATGTTGCATGTTTCTGTAGCCAAAATATCCTTACCTCTTTGTTTCTGTGCAGTCCCTGTGAATTCAGGAAGGTTGTTCAGATATAACTGCTAGTAGACCATTGTCAAGCTTTGTGGATTTCATCTGCCTTAAAGGATATAAGAAAGTGAAACTTGGGGACAAGGAGAAAATTAAAAACAAGATTTTTGTTTTGCAACCCAGACGCGTAGGCTGAATTCTAGAAAGTTTAAACTCTAAGAAAGGGGTGTGTCTGTGTGTACATGAGTATATATCCATATATAGTTTGCTTCGGATGTGGAGCCCTTGCTCTTGGAAATGATTGTCTCATCTTTTTAAAATGGATAGATCCTTTGGTATTGAATGAGATGTTCCAGAAAAACAAATTTTGATTCCAAGATTTCAGTTGGCTTTTGTTTTTTATAATGAACTACAAAATGCTTCTAATTGCCTGTGAGCAAGATGTATTGAAATGGTGCAATGGATCACTACATAAGGAATGATAGTGGGTGAGAATGCACAAAAAAATGTAGAAAGGCACCACAGATGAAAAGTTGTGGTCTTGAGAAGGGCATGAAATATTTGTGCAGATGTTTTCCAAGTCCACATCCAGTTGTGCTTCTGTTAGATGGAGTTTAAACTCCTCCTTATTTTCTCCCCGCTTGTAAGTATTATGGACTTGTAGGTACACTGAAGGTTATTGCAGTGCTCAGATCTCTGCCGTGCACCTTCAGCACCTGGAATTAAAAAGAAATTTAGGTGCTGAAATGAAGTTTTAGTTGTGTTCAAGTTGGGCTGAACAAAATAATGTTAACACTTGAAAAGGATAGTTTGAAATGCAGAGTGCTGAAGTAGCTTCTGACTTTCCAAATGTTAAAAATTTTATTGGTTGGTACTGGCAGGCCAACTATAAGTAGTAGTAATAACAATCATTTTATTTATTGGGCACCCTTCCATCGTTAATGTCCTGTTAGATGGCTCACAAAAGATATAATCTGCTGTTAATGTCCTGCTAGGAGCCTCATAAAAGAAATAAAATATAAAGGCAGTTATATGCTTAATGGTTTATGCTTTTTCTTTCATGTTGATGTAGAAGATTACAGTAAAAAGGCCAATTTTGCATCTTCATTGAAATTAATGGAGTTTCAACGACTTATCCTGGATCTGAAACGGGTCCAAAATATGTTAATGCTGGTTCTCTAGGTTCAGTCAGCTGATGCTGGAACATTCCTGGTTGATTTGCAAGGTACCCCAACTGGATTAATTAGAAGAGAAAAATACTATTTTCCCCTCTAAATTCTGCTTACTGCAAAACCCACTTGCTATAAAATGTCATGTTAGGGAGGCTCCTTTTCCCCATCTTCTGACTAAATTGCCATTTCTTGTGCTCATTCTTTTCATCTTTTATGTTGTTCATTAAAAATGTTACATTTTATGCCCAGTATTGTTCACAGTCTACAAGGTTTTTATCACTTAGATAAAAGCAATCTACTTGATGCACAGCTGGTCTCCAGAGTGATCTGATTGCTTTTGTGATAGGCCTTAGACACCTAATGCTGTGCAGAGCACTTCTATGCTTTTTTCCAAATAACTAAATTAAATTACTTGCAGATGAACTTGTTTTATAACAACATATCTGAAAAAGACTTTCAGATTTATGGCCAGTCTCTGCCATCTTTTCTAACATTTAGTAGCATCGTGGTCTTTCAGTGGTTCCACTGATTTCTTGAGGAACAAGGTACAACTCAGCTTGAACGTGACTTCCTTTTTCTCACTCTTCCAGTAGAGTGGGAGAAGGGAGGAAAGCATCTCACTTCTGGAGAGGAATCACGACTGTAAATCTTAAAGAGGAAATACATGCTTTTCTATTAGTGTGGACGTAGATGCCTAATTACTTATGAGGTCTAAAAGTTGGTGTTGGGCCTCCGCACTGGCTGTTGGATAGCCTGGCCCACGTACTTCTGTGAATCCTGTTCTAAGGTCCTTGACGTTCTCTGTGTCTCTGAGGCACTGGCCACTCCAGTCCCAGCTCAGCATTTCAGTGGGTAACAGGGCACCTCACTATTAGGCAGTGGAGTATGATGCCTAAGTTTTCTTTGCTGGTTTAGCCCAAAAATGAGACTGGTGGCATCCTGCTTCTCTCCAGTATGATTCTGCTTTTACCATACATAATCTACTTGCTCCTGAAACAAACAAACAAAATCTTTTAAAAGTTACTACTTTTGCCCCATCCCCAACATATTTTCATATAGTCTCAGCTTATAATAAAGCAAACAGGAGGTTTTTAAACAAACGTATTGTTTAGTGCACATACAGAGACCACTTAACAGCTTTTCTTCTTTTTATTGAAGATTTTTTTTTTAAAGCTGCCAACCTGCTTCCAGATGGTATCATACATGGGTGGTAACAGTCAACTGGTACCAAATACACTTTCATCCACGCTTCCCTAGGAATATATTACCTAGCTGGCTTTGGTCCCAAGATAATCAAGTAGTTGCAAATCCTAGGTTATTAGGCTTCATCAAATTCTGGTGAAAGTTAGTCCTGGTCACCCTGTAGCGAAGCCAAAGTTATCACACTTTTTGGTCATGGGAGACTTAAATCTCATTTAGATTTGATTAATTTTTTCAGAATTTTTAAACCTATTTACTCTAACAAGAAATGTGTCATCCTCTGTGGGCTTGGAACTGTATTACAGAATCTTTTCTGTTGTTTCTTAAGCACTGTCTGGCTTTGTCCACACTTCATCAAAGGCATGTAGTGGCTCAAGAGGATTAGGATAACTCAAATCCAGCATTTCTACTCCCAGTGGAAATTAATCTCTTGAAAAGAAAGCTGCGCAGGTTTTGTTGTTGTTTTATTTCTTAAACTGCCTGTAGCTCTGTCATAATTTCAGACAGTGTTTAAGGACCCCAAGCGAAGCCCAGTATATTAAAATATTTGATTAGGGCTCTCCCTGATATAGTTTGTGTCAGCCTAATTACTGTATCTTTGGGCTTCCTAAATCTTCTCTACAGTAGCAATGCCTACTGCTCTAGATATTGCTGCAGGTGTAGCAGATCTAAAAAGATTATGAAAGTTTGCATTGCTATGCATGCCATAGGATAACATTTAAACTTCTTTTCCAAGCACTATGCGTATAGTTGGCTACCTCGAGCTCTAGTCATTCTCAGTGGTGAAATATCTTCTAGCACCAGACAATTGCACCCTGCTTCCAGTTGCTGTTGTGGTTCCCTCTTCTACTTCCTCCTCCCTCCCCCAGCAAGAAATACTTAAAAGTTATTAATAGTTCTTTAATGACTTGCAATTTTCAAGAGTAGAAACATTGCACCCAAAAAGTGAATTTTCATGACCCAGCGTGCATGGCCTGTTGTAAGAAAAGAACCATTGCACTGTATCTTAAAACAAAGTGGCCATAGATATAGATTTGAAGGGGAGGAAATAAGGGGGAAGTATTACATGCAAGTTTTGGCACTGTTCTCAGAAGCAAATATGGCCAGAAAACTGCAGAGCTTATATTCCATTAGTCAGCAGCAGGCAGTCCTCAGTTGTGTAGAGTTATGAATGTGAAGTCCCAGCTCAACCTAGCAGTGGAGTACGCCTGTCATGTACAGATACGTGATCAGCAATGATCTAGGCTAACATGTTTTAGTTCACACTGGATGGCAGTGCTCACACGGAGCCGAGTAGCAGTAGCACTGCTCCAGAGCAGATAACTTGTTGAGACTTGATAGCTCATCATCTGTTTTTATGCCTTGCAGAATTCTCCATCTCTAATTTTCATGAAACTGAAATAAGATTATTCTGCTCTAATTAAAAGAAGATGCCTGACAATTCCCTGTGTAATCATACTGTAAACAACTGTGGGTTATTGTTCTTTATTTTCTATTGTTCTTTACTTCATTTCAGTCTTCCCCACTAATCTGTGTTGTACAGCACTGTACAAAGTAGTAATGAAAAAAGTGTAAATATATTCAGCATTCGCACTTTGTTTTGTTTTCCAAATAAGAAATAATTTCAGACTGTACTTTGGTTGTACAAGTTCGTATTCATCTTATTCCTGAGAATCTCCTTACCTGAAAGTTACTAGTACAGATTTTTGGGTTGGAATACTAGAGCATCATAGAACAGGAACCTCCATTGCCTGAGTTCTTTAATGACACATTTTTACAAGCTTATAGAGAATAGATAAAACCCGAGCTTAATAAATATTGAGGTTAGACTTGAGACTCAGCTGACAGGATAGTAAAGCTGTGCAAACTTTTTTTTTAAAAACTTCATCAGGCACTGGGAAGCATCATGTCTGAGTGTGGAAATGAAAATCTCATGGTTTTGATACCAAACAAACCTTGTATTTTATGAGGAATCTTCCTTGCACCCCCCAGCTGGAAATCATTAGGATTATTATTACTCATGAGGCAGGACCTAGAGTAAGATGCTAGCATTTACAATAAATTTTCTGGGTTTTTTAATGCAAGTCCTTCAATTTTGATAAACCTGCTCCTTGCACTTTTCTTATCACATATATGTACACATACGCATCTTCCTTGTCTTAGAAGAGGACTTAAGGTCAATGTTTTTTTTTGTTTGTTTGTTTTTTCCCAGATGCCTTTATGGTAACTGCGTTCCACCACTGCCCCAGACACCCCCGTACAGGAAATGTTTCATAGTTCATTCAGTATGTATGTGAATTTTCTTGCAGTTTCTCATGCTGTTTGTTTTGTTTTTTAAATAAATCTCCCTTGACAGAAGTTGTAAGTAGAAGTCACAACAGTGCTGTGATCTGTGGGGAACCTGGTCAGGAAGGGTGGTGTGCAAGTCAATTCTACTTCAGGCCCCCCATTTAAAAAATATTATTGTAAAAAAAACAAAACAAAAAAACCCAAACAAAAAACCAAACCCAAACAAACAAAACCCAACCCAAAACGAATAAACAAACAAACAAACCCCTGAAAAACTGCCACCTAAAAATGCTTGCATTCAGTAGCATTTTCATTAAGGATGGTTAACAGCTCTATAACTGTTCAGCTGTTGCCAATAGCATTTTTGTATTGCACCTTCTGGGGGTTACTATCTTGCTATTTAAAAATAAATAGACTGATATATAGGCAGACACACCAAAAAGAGGTAGTATTACTGACAACTCCACTGTAACTTTCAGCCTGTTAACATAAAACCCCACCACTAAATCTCTCAGGGTAAACTATGCAGAGATAGAAAAGCCCCAAGGTATTAAGAGTGATTTTGATATAAACTCCAATTTTATTTTATGACCATTTTACAGCTGCTTCTAGATATCTTCTCTCGTAAACTACAAGGTACAAGGCAAATGTTACCTTTTTTTTTTCTGCAGGGTTTCAGACAGTTGCTTTATTGTGACATGTTAGCAGCCTTTTCTCTGCATTGCACATTCATAAGAATGAATTTTAATGAGACTAAGCTAGCAGAAGACCCATAAAGAAGATACAATTATGTTTTAAGTATTCATAAAAAAAGTTACATTAAATTTACACATTTTGATTTTGTCTGTGACAGTCAAAAGAAATAGACTGAGAGCATATGAGGCTGTATAAATCCATACAGTTGAAATGACTTTATTGTATGGGCTGCATATCCAGAAAACATTTCTCTATGCAAATAGGAAAGCTTTTTGCTGGGGAAGGCCATATGGGGGAAAAAAATAATGCTGGAAGCCACTGGCCAGTGCCAGAGTACTAACTCCTGTTAGCATCACTGCTGAATGACATCATTCATGCACATATGGTTATAGGATAAAATCTTTACTTGGTCACTAAACAGAGATACCAACAACTTATGGTTTTCTTACTTGTTATCCTTATTTTAAACCCCACAAGGAAATTTTAGCCCTGTAAAAGGAAGGCTGCTTTAGCAATGTATGGGGTGATGCCTGAAATTTGGGGCAGTTCCTATCACGAGTGGGATCTCCATCTGCAAACTGAGGTGATACTTTCATACCTTAGCAATAGGCTGTGAGTTTAAAAATAATAAATAATCCATGAACAATGATGAATGAACAAATTCTGTATGAATTACATATAATGAATGAGTAGTAATTTCTCCAAACTAGTATTTTATTCTTACAAACTAATGTCGCTAAAAATATTCCCCCCCATTTTTCTCATTGGAAATTGGTTAAAACTAAAGCTTGATGGGACACTTTGAGTACTGTGATGGAACTTAGTTTAAGAGTTTAAACTCTTTTTTTGGACTTGTATTACTAATAGTGCAATTCTAGGTTGCCTACATTTCCTCTTGCACATCTTTTTACATCAAAATTTGACAGTATTACCTGCTGCCTGTCAGAACAGGGAAAAAATATCATTGCATAAAGCAAGTAATAAATAAAAATTTCTACTACTTATAAGGAAAAAAGTGTTCTTGCTCTACAAGAAATATTCTTGCTGTGAGGATGGTAATGCTACAAGATTTTTGATTATCATGATGTAGTTCCACTAAGCACCAGAATATAACTTTTCATCTTCAGATAAAGACATAGTTAATTGACCTCTTCATCACTCTATGCAAGCAGGTTAGTAAACATTAAAAATGATTTAATAAATGTTGTGTACAAGCTTTGTGAAAAAGCTAGCAGCATACTCAGTTATTCTTAGATTCCAGGCTTATGGCCAGGACCCTTGATGTGCAAAGGGAAAATAATTTTAGTTGCACTAATGTAAGTTGGTAATGCCTGTCTAATAGCTACTTCTCCTGTCTTAGCTGATACCATTCCCTACCAGTATATTTAAAATATCTGTGTGAGGTGAAATCTTCCCCTCTTCAACACCTTCAAAAATAGTTTGATTAGTATTATTCTTGTGCAGTTTTAGATGCTTTTTTCCCATATTTATTTTGAAATTCAAAGTAATATATTGTTAAGAATATCAAAAGTAAACACTTAACATTTTCTAATATTTGTCAGCTTTGCTTATCACAGGTATAAGATAAATAAACTTCTGATTTAAAAAAAAATCAGCTGACTAAAAATGCATTGTTCGGGGAAATGAAGTCTTTGTTGAAAGTTTTGTTTGCCATTTGGGTACTGGCATTGCCTTGCTGGCCTGCCATAGATAGTTTCTCAAATACATACCATGACTCTTCTGAAGTCCACTGGAGTGAAAGGAGACCCGGTAGAACTTACTGCTCTGATTTAATTTTCATAGAGTAAGTCAGTGGGAATATGGACCTTTTTTTTTTTATCCAGTTTCTTCTTCAGTTGCAGTTTTATTCAACTACTTAATTCTATCATTCTATCACAGTACAGAAATTCTGCCTAATATTTTTTTTCTTTCATTCTCTTTAGACATAATAGGATTTTTATTTGACATTTATGTCTTTAAAAAGAAAAAACACCTGGTAACTAATTTCTATTCAAATCCCTTTTAAGATAGCAAAAAAACCCCTAACCCCTAATCAGTTCATCTTATCATAGATGTTCAGAGTCATATCATGCTGTGAACAACTCTAAGTTTCTAATGTATGTTAAAAACTCTGTTTTGTGAATTTGAGACTGAAAACCTAATAGCACAGAGGTATTTGATTTGGAAGTACTTCAGTTCAACCTTGCTCAGTCCTTTCTAGTGGTTCAGTCAAAGGGAGTAGTTGGTGAACCCTGGTCCATCGATTTATTACTTCTGAAGTTCTTTGCTGGTCCCACATGGGAGCTTGCCTACTAGAAGGCCTAAATAGCAATTTCCCAGTCAAATGAGTATGCCTGGTCCTCCATGCTGGAGGTCTTTAAAATACCCCAAAAGATCTTTTTTCCCAGCTAAATGTGTATTTGTTCATAGACTGGACATATGAAGAACAAATAGTTTTGCTTCTTGAAGTCTGTGAGATCTTCCTCCCTTGAGCCCCATTAATGATTTTCAATTTTTAGCATGGGATTAATTTTTCATAAGTACAGATTAGCTCACCATAAATATAGTACATAAATATAGTAATCAATGTTAACATTATGGAAAGTTTCAGCTAGTTTTATTCTGAAAGAACTGAGAGACCTTTAGAAATGGAACTTTTCACGGCTGGGTACAAAGTCTGTTTCACTTTACACTAAAATTTAGTTGTCCACTGCCAATCTGAGTGTCTAAAATTGGATCTTGTGTTTTGAAAACACTTAGCTATGGTTTAGATTAAGGAAGTTCTTGACGATGCAGTCTTTCTGCAACTTAGGTAGTTGTTCCGCATCAGCTAGTCTAAAAAATATATTTAATATAAAGTTGATACTTCTTGATGGAAAATAACACTTTACAAACACAGTGTTATAGAGGCAATGATAGAATAGATTTTTCAACAATAAGTAGTTGAAGTATACACTGGTTAATCTTAGATATCCAAATATTTTGGAAAAACTGCTTCTATTATGTGTTGCATTCCCACCTTTCACAGAAAAAATAATCTATGAAGTACATGACATCATAGTAAATGATTAGTGATGTGTAGATCATTAATTTTCCACTGACTATCAAAGAAGAAAAGCGATTGAGCAATATTCATCATTGCAATAAACCAAATTAAACAAGATGTTTCCTAATGTGCTTTATCCTGAATAACAGGAGCGTGTGAAATGATTCAATGCAGGAAGGGAATGTTTGGTGCTTTTGCCCCAGGCTTATGTGTCACTGATACGATCTAACTAAATTGATGTTGTTAAACAGCACAGACTCCTGGGGGGATGCTTACTTGGGCTTAGAGAGTGGTTTATTTTGGTTACAGCTCTTTCTGTTTTAGTAAATTTAAGAGGAGCTGAAATCTATTGTTTGTGAATTGGGAGAAGATTGTCCATAGTGGAATCTGTTTCCGTTGGCTTAACCAAACAAGGTTATAATCACAACTGAGTATTCACTAGAGCATGTATAGATAACAAGGTAGACAAATACTCTGAGTTTATGGTACATTTGGATTTGACTGATTTCTGTTCTTTCTCATCTAGGTTTCTAAGATCCTCAGTAAATAAATAGATCTTTTCTTCTCCTGCTTCTTGCTGATAATTTCTACCATTGTTCATTGGGTAGGTGCTGTAATTCACAACAGAGTTTGAGGAAGGTACTTTTATATTTCTCTATTTTGTAACCAGAAATAGCTCCTGGGCAAGAGGCTGTGGTGGTTTTTTACTGTTTTCTTTTATTTTGATTATTAACAGAGAGGGTGACTAGACGAGTGCAGAACTGTCTGATCTTCCTGTTCTTGATATGTTAGTGCTTACACCTGTTGTTCACTCAGGTCCTTCTGTCTCCCAGTTCAGTGCTGTACTAGTTTTAGGGAGGTCTGTCATGAAGGATTGATCAAAGTTATCCTTTATTTAAAAACAAACAAACAAAAATCCTAATCTGAATTACACAGAGAGCAGAGCTTGGCCTCTCCATGAAAGTTGTAGGTATATCAGTGACTTGCTGCATGTAACTGGACTTGTGTAGGTCCAGTCTATGTTAATTTTGTCATTTTACTAATTTATAGCTTTGCACTTTCCAGGTACTGCTTTAATTTGAGCCTTCTGAGTGTTCACTCAGAACAAGTTCTGCTTACTCAATAGCTGGTCTCCTGGAACTGTGAAGGGGGTTTTTGGTGTTTTGGGATTTTTTTTTTTCCCTTCCCTTTGTCCTTTGATATTCTTACCACCTAAGTCTGGCTCAGCTGTAGCTGAAAAACAAAACAAAAAAGAAACAAACGTTTCCATAGATGAATGAAACATCATTGCTGGAATAAACAACCCAGCTCATTTTTAAAAATTAAACCTGATCTGAGGCTCTAACTGCACTGTAACACAGAATCCGTGGCAGCAAATTTCACATTTTTGTATTTCACCTTACCCAGTGCCTTATGCTGCCTTCAGCTTGTGGGCGATGGGGTGGACAAAGCTATAATGAAAGGGCAATCTTTCTCCTGCACAGGTCTTCAGAAAGCAGGACCTCAGTACAGGCTTCTTGGCTACTGTGCAGTAACAGGACATCCCTCCCATTCTGGGATCCCACACGTCAAACACAGCCTTGTGGTGACTCCAGCAAGTACATGAGGCACCTGTGGTCTCTGTCAGGGGTGGGGGGGAGGGCCAAGGCTCAGTGGGAGACATGCTGTTGGTGTGGAGCCAACTCATTCCTCAGCTGTCATGCATCATCTTTATACAGCATCAGGTACCACCCTCCTGACGCTTTACAGACACTTCATCACAGGGTAGCTTCTTACTGGTGCGTGTTGATGTCTGTTTCCTAAGAAACAGACGTGATGGTAGCGCATCTCTCAAGTCTTTGGTCAGATCTTACTTCTCTAAGTTTCATAAATATGTGAACAACTTTGTGTATGTGCTGTGTTTAGCATGGTGTACTTGTATTGGTATTTTGCTGAATTGGATGCTCGATTGTTACGGTACCTGAATTACTGTTGTCCCTTCACATTTTGTCCTCATCTTGATCAAGAACAGCCAGTTGAATGCATTACCTTAATAAGTTACATGGGGATACTGCTATTCCTCTTGCTGTCATTGTTTGGTGAATAAATAGGAGCTTTTTTTCAAGTGCAGTAAATCTTAGAAATACCCAAAGCACTAGAATATCACCCCCCCCCCCCCCCCCCAATAAAATCTTAAGTGTAGAACAGAAGATTTTAGATTAGCAATTATAAATTTATTTGGCATATCCAGTTTTCTGACAGTTGTGGTTTTTTCTTTTTTTTTTCCAGTTTTCATGATGAAAAAATTTCCAGAAAGTAAACAAAGTTTTGACATAGATGTGCAAGTTTGTGCTGTAGATTGCAAGGATTAATTTCTGTCTTTCCACAGAAATTTGGAACTTCAAAAAAAAATAGCAGTGAAATTATGGTAAAAGAAATGCTTATAAAGACTACATAATATCTGCAAGAAATAATTTTGTGATCACAAGGTTTCTTTTATTACTGTTATCTATGAAAAAATGGATACCAGAAATATTTTTTCCCATTTCTTTTCTAATAAGGTCGTCTTTTGTTCACCCATCAGTCCCACTGAAACCTCAGTCTAACTTCTCTTTTTGAGTAAATTGAAATGTAGATGTTTTGATAAAAGCTGTGAAGTATTTTACTGTACCTATAGATCAATCGAGTGATAAGGACTTTTTAATTGACAATTTTTGTTTTGGGAAAGAAAGGCTGCTTTGTCAGAGGAAAAGCAGAAAGCTAACTGAGAGAAGTTTTCATGTGTAGTATAATAATATCCAGAAAGACAGAAGATGATGATTTATCCAAAGATGTTACGAATAAGGTCAAAAATGTTTTATACCATAAAGTGAAAAGTATCAAGTCAAACTTTGTCACTGTAACTAAGTGCATATTCTTAATTTATTTTCATAGCTATGGGCACAAGACTTCCTTATTAAGAGAGATACGATGTCAATCATATAGGTCACCTTTCATATCACTATTTTGTTCATATTATGACATAGAATTATTTGTATGCCTATTTGTATGTAAGTATGTTTTTTATATAAGGATGGAAGTTGCCTTGATTTCTGGTGCTCTTATTAAATACATCATAGTGACAATTCTGACCTTATTTTTTAAGTTCTTTATCTTTGCTGCTTTCTAACCTGACTACAGGAAAGAAATTTTGATCAACCCCACAGTGTTGTAGTGAATGAAACTGTAATCATCCTTAATGACAGGAAAAAAAAAAACTAGGGGTGTCTGTGTGGTGTGGTGTTGTGTTTTGGTTGGGGGTTTCTTGTGTTGTGTGTGCGTGTGTTTTTTTTTTTTTTTTAACTTCCATCCTTCTTATTTGATGATCAGCCTAGATCCCTAATTTGCGAGTGGATGGGGGAAAGCTTGCAGTACCTGGTAGCATTGAAGTATAAATATCATTATGAAACTGATATGTGTAATATAGGTGATGCACTAGATTATCTTTAATGATGCTCAGTCCAAACATGGATAATGGATTTCTATGAAGCAATGTCGATTCATAGGTTGTCTGTGGATCTTGTTTTTTCCTGGTACACGTATACACTATATAAAATATTAAATTTGGGGTTGTCTCTAAAGTAAATCTTTCAAGACAGTTTTGCCTGCACAATTCAAAGCAGGCTAATGGAATATTATCCTGGTTTTGATCCTAGGCAAATCTAGAACCTGTTTCTTCATTAGTGTTTTCAGTAGTTTCTCTTTCAATAATCTGTGGAAATATAATTAACTTTTTCTTAATAAGAAAAAAAGACTGGAAAAAGCGATATGTAGTGGTCTGTGATCCTGTTATGGTAGGGTTGTTGATAAGAGGCAATTTTGGTTTTAACTGCTTTATTCTGTTTTTAACTTTAGCATCATAATCAGTTTCATTTTACAGAGTCACTTCCTAACAGTGATGCTGTACTTCAGACAGTTAAATTACAAATAACTAAAAAATTATGAATGTTACAGTTAAAAACATATACTTCCTTATGGTTTTGTAGCACTGCACTGGATAAAGCTAAAGCTGCTCTCTAATTGTTGCTTAGCTGTTGGTTCTCATTGCTATATCTGTAGTGAATTGGCTTTCCAAAGTTAAACTGTATACAGTTGTCATTGTAATATGCTTGAAGTATACCCCACTGACCTGTTACGCAAACCAGTACAACGCTTTGCACTAGATACAGTAGATGTGCTTCGAAAGATTAATATTAACTATAGTATGCAGTTACAGTTACACAGTTGTACAATGCTGTCACATAGTAGGAAAGCGTGATCCAGTACATTAATATGGATGAAATAAATATGTGTTAATATAGAGTCCCTCTATGACCGCACTAATTGTATAGCTAATCAGTGCTTACTGGTACAGATAATAAATCAAGCGCTATTATTTTCAGCCCAGCAGAACAGGTCAACAGGAAACAGAACAACAACACTTAACACTAGTTATGTTTATAGATAGTAACCAACTCATGCAGGTACAAATAAATTTATAGATTTTAATACTAGGAAAAGAACACAATTGCTTCATGTGATGGCTGATAGTATAAATAATGTAAAGAAATATTTCTAAAATTAGTCTGTGATTTTTCTTTGCTAAATACAAGTTGAAGTAAGGTTTTCAGCTTGTATGATGTGGACTACAAGATTTAAGCAGTTCACACCAGCTAAGAGTCTATCCCATGAAGTCTGAATGAGATGCATTGCTATCAGTACCTGTCAAGGACTAGTAGCTTATCATCTGCAGAACTGAAATACATGTATTGCACTTACTTTGACAGAAGAACCATTCCGGACTTCTAGTATTGATAATAAATGTTGTAGTTAAGATTAGAGAAAATTTTGAGATAAAATAATTTGTCTGATGAAATGAAGATTATAATTGAAGAATGAACGAAGAACCCATTTTCTAATTATATTCAGTTATAACTGAACCACTTCACATAAAATTGAAGCATTGTGTGCAGCATCCTTATAAACAGCTTTTATTAGTTAGTTCTGGTAAAATCAGCAAGGTAAAAACTAAAGTCACAAAGTGAGTGTTGCATGGCACTAGGTATTGGTAGTAGGATGAAATGGGATCTCCTGAGTCTATACTGTTTCTTCCAAGGTGACATTGAGATATTTCAGTAAGGCAAGGCAAAGTAGCTTGAACTGGTGCTCACTGCACTGTAGTTGACTACCCTGCACTGTTTTAAAAAGTATTTATTCCAGTTAGTGACTTCTGCCAGCTAACTGAAAATCAAATAGCTACTCCTCTTTCTTCTTAGTACTCCACGGAACAACACAGGCATGAAAATGATCCCAAAGTATTTTGTTCAAACAACAGGCATTAGAGATGTGAAGGAATCATTATCTTTTCAGGTTGATTTTGTTATTTCTTCAGTTTTCAAGTAGTGACTAGTTTTATCAATAAATAATAAATATGTGTTTTCATTGGGTTTCTTGTGTAGACCACATTCACATTTTCTAGATTCCGTATTCACCTTTTGGCTTATCCTGTCGGGAGCAGTGCTGGTCCACAGCACTCCGTTTGCACGTGTGATCTCGGAAAGGGAAGATGGGTGGCTTGGTGTAGTTGTGCCTCTACCTCTGATCTCCTTTACTGTAATTAAAATGGTTGTTTTTTAATCTTTGAAGCTTCTGAGGCCTAAAGGATAGTGTAGCAAATAATGAAATAAAAAATGTGGGTTTTTCTTGAGTCAGTAAATTACACTTGGTAGCAACTGTTTTTTCTGAGTGAAGGGAGAGAGAACAGTAGAGATGGAGGGGGGTGGGGGGAAGATGAGTTTACGCTACCTTGCCCTAGCATCTTGTCAAGAAAAGTTCCTTATGTTTTCCCCTGTTCAGGTTAGAAAATTATGAGCCCTATTTTTAATCCCCAGTTCACAGCAGCAGAACACCAGGTAGTTATTTCTAGCATCTGTTTGTCATAAAGTAAGGTATACCCTAAAGAGACACTCTTCATAAACACTGAGCACCAGAAATACTGTTCGTATTAAATTGGACCACATGAATAATACAGAAGTCATGAATTTAAATTATTACTGGCATTTGGAGAAAATGGCAGTATTTCAGCCATTAAATAACAACTTTGCTTTATTTCTGGAAACAGAAAGTTATTAAGTTGTAAATCATATTGATGCTATGGCTCAGATATATTTCTGGTTCTCAAACCATCCAGACATATCTCAGCAGTACTGTGTTGCACTACAGTTGTTTCCTCAAAGGTCTTCAGCCCACTTCTGTGAGATACTTGAGCCATAGCTGTACTATAATGGCATTACTTTATCATACTAGGTCCAGGTGCCACGGTTTGTGGAGCCAAAGTATCGTGGAGTTTGAGGTAGATTGTCTAACCCATGTTGTATCTGATTCTTCTGCAGTCCCATAACTGGTGGTGTCAGAACATCTATTTAAAGCTAACTGGGGTACAGTACACTAAGTAGTGCTGTTGCAGGAGCTTTTTCTCCCTGATCTTTGAATTTGATCTGTTTAGTCTTACCCTGTTACAGATATGTAAAGCTTTACTAGATGACCACCTACATGAGTAAATAAATACCTTTGTAGTCTGCAGTACTCATGATTTCCCTTTCCTATTTCTGCTCTTCCTTCACCCCTCAACCTACTTTCTAGCTAGTAAAATTAAGTTGAGGCGAGTTGTAAAAATAAGCATTAAAAGAAGTGACTGCTTGTTGATGGGGTCCATAAGGGTCTTGTGTCAGAATGCAGAGGAGAACAGATTTCTTTCAGATGATTTTGGCACAGGAAACCAAAAGTTTCCCTTCTCTGCTTTAAGAAAGATGTCCTGAATTATCTTGAGAGAAATCGTTTAGTCTTTCCAGGACTTTGGTTTGTAAAGTACACATGCTGTATTTGCACAAGTACCAAAAAATAAATATAAGAAGAACTAAGGAGACACTTGCAGTTTGAGGAGTCTCTCCAGTTCATATTGTTTGGTGGAAAACAAACTGGGTATAGTGACCATAAGAATAGAAGGAAAAGGTTTCTTTGGACTTTCCATCAGGTCTCTTATTGTTGCTTCAGTTATTATTTCAAAAGGGGAAACTCAAGAGAACATAAAAAGATCTGGTTAGAGAAGTTGCCTACACTGAAAAGCTCAGAGACTTGAATATGTAGGGGTTTCATATTTCTCTTCATCAGAGATACAAAAGACATCAGAAACCAGAATAGTAAGCAGTGGAAAATGCAGATATAGAAGAGTTGCAAATGCAGCATGAGAAAAATAAGCTCCAAGGGGAAAACACCTTTGGAGAATGAAAGAAGCACTGAGCAGCACAGGAGGCTACATGCTAGAGCTCAAGCTATGTACAGATAAGATTTGATAAAAGTCAAGCTGACTTAGACCTTGTGAAAGAAGTCAAAGCAAATAGGCAAAGGTTTTTCAGTTATATACATAAAAAGAAACTAAAGAAAGGAAAGCCTTCTAGGTTGTAGGATGGGATAAGATAAATTGTAAAAATGGCAAAATAAATAATGTGCCTCACAATCTGTAAGGATGATTAGGCTGCATGTGGGCTCAAAGACGGGAAAGAAAAAGGGAGAAAGGGAATGAAAGCTGAGATGCAGAATATTTTACAATAGGAATTTAATGACCTTGAAGTAATAAAAAGAAAATGAGGTTCAGCAGTACAAACTGCTGGGTCATTTTTTTTAAGGATTAAAACTATCTGTTTCTGTTATAAAGTGCACACTGCTACTTTTGGGAAAAGCTGAGATGAAAAACTCGGGTGGAGTGGGCACTCATAGAGTACTTCTGAGCTGCCACCAATGTGGTGTGTCTGTGGGACAGGAAAATACAAACTGAAACTGAAATAGAGGCAATTATTTCCACAGAGACAGGACAGTTGTTGCCTTTACATGAGCCACGTTGCAGAAGACGCTCACCTGTAATACTGCATACAGTTCTGGTCACCTGTACTCCAGGAACATAATAAACCCAAGCTGGGGTAGGAGAAGTACTACAAAGACGTTGGAGGTGGTTTTTGGAGAACCTGTCCAAGAAGGGGAAACTAGGAGAGCTCTGTTTTTTTCAATCTAGTAAAACAAAATCTGAGAGAGGTTGTTCTGGTAATGGAGCATGAAAATAAGAAACATCACTAATACAGAAGTTATTATGCAGGGTGAAACTCTGGCATCATTGAAATGTTTTTTGTTTTGGGTGGGGGAAGGGGAGGTTAATCCTCTCTTGTCATTAGCAAATAAGCAGTCTATCTTGTTTAAAGTCACAGGGATTTTTTTCCCCACACAAATGTTCATATAGTATTCATATCCCAATCTATTAAGGCCACCAGTTCTTCACAAATCTTGTTAGTCTTTTTCTGATATGAAGAATGTTTTTATTTAAGGAAAGCAAGTATTCCTACATTCCTAAAATAATTTGCCCATTACCCCTTTCCTCCCTCACACATGCCTGAAATTATCCTGTTTTTTGAAACATTAGGGTTGAAAATGAACTACTTTAAAAAAAAAAAAAAAGTTGTAATATTCTTTACTCCATCAAATAGATTTGTATGATCCACATGAAAACAACAATAAGATTTGGGTTGTTCCACCACAAAGTGGAAGATAAAATGGAAATACATAATAGTTCTTCAGGCGAATTAAATCAAAGCAATAGCAAGGCAGCCACAGTTTAGATTAAGACACTTCTCAGGAAATAAAAGTAAAAATAGGTTAAGGCTCCCTTTTGGTATCCCATGATGTGAAATACTGCTAAAACCCTACTATTTGTCCTTAGCTTTCTTGTACCACTTTTCAATTAATCCTCTCTTTACAGAAATAAACATTTTAATAAGCATATACAATAACACCAATCACTGATGGTAATTACTTTAAGTAAAATAGCTATTTTTATTGCAGCAAATATAAAATGACAATTTTAATTATGTAAAGTCTCTAATGCCTTAATGATTTTAGCCCATTTTCCATGTTTGTATATGAAAGCTGGCTCCATATTTTTACTGTTACCAAAGTTACAAGGAGATATTATTGGGCTTTAAATGTTTATTGTCATCTTAGCAAAGTGGCTTTTATTTTTTGTTTATGTTGTAAAAGCTTGGCAGAGTAGTGGCAATCCACACACTAATGGCTAATCTGGGTTTGTGCCAAAAGAACAGTAATAGCTATAAGCACAGAAAAAAACATCTGAAGAGTAAATGCCAAATTAATCCCTGATGTAACTCTTTTGCCTTAGTGCAGTTACGCTAGAGAATACATTTTTCACAGTGTGCATCCTGTTATAATCCATTATCTTCTAAGGGGGCTTGCTTGCATATATCAGGACAGTTGAGCACACTGGGTTCAGCTGTTGCCTTTCTATCCGAAAGAATTCCAAATCACGCTGCCAGTTGTGGCCTGTGTGCCCTACTATTCAAAATAGCTAAACACACTCAATCTCCCATTGAGAAGCCTAAACGAATTACAACTTTACAGCTGAATGTAGCATGTTATAACTTTCTTGAATGCCATAAAAACCGAAAGTGATAGGTAAGTCCCGCTGAAGTCAAAATAGTTGTATGTTTTAATGGTAACACTGTGATGATTTTTTGGCTTTGTTCAATACTGAATGTTACCATTTTGATACCTGCTGTATTTCATTCTTTTTAACCTGTTAATATGCTTATTATTCCCACAAAATAGGAGAGTTGTTTTCTTGGGGAGAGTAAGGTTATTTATACTTGCTATGAGCTAAGTACTGTTCTACAGAGAACAGCAGTATGCCGTTGCTTCTGCTGCAGGGTTTTAAATTCATCAAGCTCCACCCTTGGCAAAAGGAGGAAAAGAGGGAGTGTTCAAGCTCCATACAGGGAGGTTTTTGAAAAATTTGAAAGTGTTATCTCTTAATGATGATCTGCTGAAAAAGAAAGTTGCTAGAGGCTGAGGCACCACCTCAATAGTCTGTCATTAATAATAATTTGATTTAACCAAGCAGTGGGACACAATGCTCCACTGATTTAAAATGGATGACAGTAGAAAGTACCTTGGACTTCCCTCCGCCCCTTGTATTCTTTCTGTATTCAGGAGTGTAATTTCTCCATGACTTCTCTCACCCTAGGCAGATGTATTGCCACAGTATAGTGTGAGAAACTCTTGGTTCTTCTCTGTCTGCATAGGCTTTCCCCACTGGTAGCTGTTAGCTATAATAATTGAATAGTTCTGTTAGTTCTCTGATCACTGGTTGTGGACATGGTGCTTCCCTGGCCAGGTGAAGTCTGTTAGATCTCTAGAAATCTCTTCTTTTTTCCTCTATCTTCCTAGTCTGCTTTTGATAAATTTTATCAATAGCACTATCATTTCTAAACAGGGGTACCAGAGCCTCTACTAACTGGGCAAATGTAATATTCACATTCACTGTTTCTGTTTTCTGTCTCTGTTACTGATTACTGCAATCAAGCTTATACATTATCTCCCAAAAATTTTATCCAGTGATAGCCTAGTCTTAATCCATCAAAATCCTGGCTACATTCTTGTCGGGGTTTGCAATCATCCCTGTTTGCTTTGGTTTTTTTTATTGGGGCATTGCTGCTGTTACTTAAAGAATTTTTGTGATCTCCCTGTCATTCATTGGAGATCATGATATCATGTATGTTTTGAGCTGCATGTTCTTTGTGGGTTGATGAGCATTTCAGCTGATCGATGCTGTTATTTTCCCTGTGTAAGTGAATGACATTTGTTCTGAATTCAGAGCCTTCATAGTGTGCAAAAGATTTTCTTTGGAGATATCTGCCAATACCATCTGGTTCAATGCCATTGTAAACTCAGATTCCCACAGTTGTTCTAATAATTCATCAGGTCTATACCTGTACCTCTTGGGGAATGAGATCACGTTTAATCTCTAGAAGTCTGTACGTAACCCAGTGACTTGCTTGGTTTGGAAATTATCATCACATCTTTTTCCAATGGCTGTGTGATGCTATTATCTCTTATTTAAACTTTTTTTTTTCCAGCTTAATTCAGCTTTTTCAAAATCGAGTGATTTACCTGCAAGACATTTGCTAAGATATGGTCAATATGGTAGCTGAATGCAACTCATTTCTTGTTTTCCATAGACCCCATGAAAATGTCCTGGAGTATTTCCAACTACATTCTCTGGTTGTGTGTGGGTTTTTGTGCTTTACCCACTCCCTTGCTAGCAGTGATGTTCTTGATTTCTCATCTTTCATGATTTCTCTCACCTTTTACTGTTTAAACATATTCATACTTTAAATGCAGGGAGTTTACAGATCTGCAGTCTGGTTGATAACTGTAGTCTAGATAGTCTACTAAACCTGGCAGGCTCATTGTGTCCAGTATGTTCTGCTTGCCACCTGGCTGTTAACGAACAAGAGTATGGCAGAAACTGAAAGTAACCCTTTGTATGCCCTGTACTATCTGTGTGTCTTACTAAATTGTTATATTAGCCCATATGGGCTGCTTCATCCAGAAATCAGTTGGTCATTGACCCAGTAAGTGCCCCACATGCCCCAGGCTTTTCAGTCTGAGTGCTTTGTGTTACTGTTTCTTGCTATCTTGGTCCTTCATGAAATATTTACCTTCATTCTTAGTCCACTTTCCCTTGAATGCTTACTATATTGGACTCTTTCCTCTGTCATCTTGAGCTTAACTAATAATTGATCCAAAATCCTTGCTTGTTTCCTTCCTGTTGGGGTGGAAGAAGACAAGAGAGAAAGCAGTTCTTTCAGAAGAACTTAATTCCTAGCTCTTAGGAATTAAGACTTAACCCTTAATTCCTAGCTCTATCCCATTGGGTTTAGAGAAGGAGGTAACACACCCCCACCCCCCACCCCCCACCCCCCTTCTGTCCTGGGTGTCGTTCTGAACAAATAACTAGAATATGGTTCAAATGAAATTGCCATTGGAAGGGTGAGTTGATTTTAACTGTTTGAAAAATCATATGCAGAATGGTATAAAGGCGTTTCTATAAAGCCAGAAAAATGGAAAAAGTGAAACTCCTAAGATCAGCTTTCTAAAGATCTGAATGAGAATGGCAGCTCTCTATGATAATCTAAATGGGAGAATAAGTGAGCATACTACATTGTCAGAATGAAATTCAAAATGTTCCTCATACTTTGTAGCAATCATCTAGGAGAAATTGTGGGCCAGGATAAGAACTAGTGCTAAATGGCATACTTTGAAAATAAAAACAAGAACATGAGTAAGAAGGGGGCAGGGGGCATATTTGGCTGTGCTACAGTATTCAGAAGCTTAATCTGGCTGTTGTAGATTCCAAATTGTACTGGTCAATATTAGATTATTTGGGATTTATAAACAAGAATGGTGTGTTAGACCCTGGAGGTAATTGTTGTTCTTTCCCAAATGGTCATGAGGCATTAGCAGGATTAACACTGTATTATTTTGGACATTGCTCTTTAAGAAAAACAGTGAGACTCTGGAGGAGGATGGTAAAGGTGAAGAAAAGTTTCAGATGACACCAAAATTAGGCAATACCAGTTGATACATTTTGAGTTTGAATACAACTGTACATGAGCTTACACAGCTATGTATGGTGAAATCCTGCTCCAATACATGGAGTCAAGATAGTGATAGTGGTTGAGAGGTAAATTGGTGAACTTCCATCTGTTTCTTTTGCCTCATGACTAAACGTCACATCAAAGATATAAAGTAAGTTAGGTTGTTGAGGATGTTACTAAGAGTCTGCATACCCTTTGCAGAACAGTATACACTTTGCTGCAGAACTGAGAAAGTTTGAAAGTGTCTGATCTGCCTTCCACAATTGGAAGAATAGCTCCATAATATGTACATTGAATAGCCCCATAAATAACTTCCAGAATTGTTTGTCTGTTTTGTCTTAGATAATGATTTTCTTGGGCTGATCATCAGTAGGCACATAACTGATTCATCAAAAAAATTAAAGCATATATAATAATATTGAGCTGAAAAATCTCTTTAAACGATGCTTTTATGTAATGCTTTCCAACTGAGGTAATGTTAATGGTTTAAGATTCATGTAGCGCTGAACACCAAACACAGTGAAATAGTGGTAATCCTTCCTCTGATTTCAGTGAGCTGTGGAGAAGGCACAAATAGTGGAAGATGTTGTTCCATGTTACAACCAGAGCAAACAAAACTCGGCCATGACTGTTCCAATATTATTTATGGTTGTTGTTTGTTCCTCCCTCATCTGTACAGTGATGTAAGTGTATGTGTCTTGTGTGTTTGTAGGTTGCACCACACCCTGACGATGTGTGGTGAAATTGGATTAACACCAACTAGAAGGAAGACATCTTTTTAGGCTGATGTTTCTTTCATGCCAAAGATCGCACATTAGTTCTTTGAGCATTTGGCCTTCAACCATCTACAATAAACTCTCAACTGTTTTACAACTCACAGGTCTGTCTAGATCCATTTGCTTCATAATGCTTCATAATTCTGAAGTCATAACCTCAGACTTTTTTTAGTACAGTTTATCATTACATTGATTTATTTTTTTAATTATTATTTATTTCTTTTCCTAAATTATTTCTGTACCTCAGTATGTAACTCTGGTCTCCAGCACTGCAGGTCTCTCATGTAACCTCAATGTTCTCTCACACTGTGTTTCTAAAAATCAGCTGTATTTGGTGTAGGCCTGATAGCAGTTCCCAGAACTTTCCCTTTCAGTTTCAATTGCATTTGAAAAGGTTTTTCTACTATTGCCTATGATTTTTATTTTCTTATTTTCTCTGTCGTTTTTTAGATTAGAGGAATATATTATCACACTTGCTGTTCACGTGTAGTTGTCCTCTCTTCTAACAGTGTGCAAAGACTGACACGTGTCTGCCAGGTGCCTCAGTTCACTGTCCTTTCTCCTCAGCAATTCTTCTGTGTGTTGGCTCATGACTGGTGATGGTAGGGCCCAAAAAGGAAATGCTTCTTTCCACTGCATCCTCTGTCAGCTACTTTCAGTTTCCACTTTACTGGAATTGTTTTTTTTTTATGTAGTAAAATAAGTCTAGTCTTCCTAGTTATTCTGTAGACATTGTTCTTTTCCTTGAACCATCACTGCATCATAGAATTTTAGGCCATATTCTTTCAGTCTTCTAGAAAAAAATCAAGAAGTAAAAATATCTCTGCTCTTTTTAGCTGCTTAAAACACACATAAAATTAAAAAAAAATTCCATTTCCGTTACCTTCAGCCACAGTTGGCATTGCATCCATGCATAACACTCATTTGCTATGTTAGTCTTGGATGACTCTGAGAGCTTGTGAGGGCGCTCAGAGTAAAACAATAGCTGTGCTGTTTGGTCCTCACTATTTCTGTTCTCCTGGAACCATGGCCCATGGATTTAGGAGGGTTTTTTTCTTAGTAAAATGTAGAATAATTTTGTTTATCAATTTAGGAAGAGATGTAGGAGACATTAGGATGGCCTACTGTGAAATGGTTGGGTTCCAGCCAGAATTAAACTGAAACCACACATCCAAAGCCATAGGCACTTGGTAAGATGCTCTAAACCTGGACTGGAAATAAGGTGGTTGAAGCAGAGTGGCTCAGCACACAGGCTAGTTGTACCGTTGAAGTATACCCTAAGCACTGTTGACTGTCAGATTTTTTTTTTATAAAATAATTTCTGATCTCTCCCATCCTGCTGTAAAAAAAAAAAAAAAAAAAAAATCTGTGGGCCTAACATGAGGAAGCATTGCTACTGCTCCAAAACAAAAAACAGAGATAAGTTCAAAAGCAGAGTTGTATTTTCTTGTAATGATTTCTTCATTTGCCAGAAATTTGCCAGAAAGTATTCCTCGAAGTCTTGGACAAGATTTTTTTTTTTTTTTTAATCAGAGATCACATAGGAAATGAGGAGGGTGAAGAGCACTGTGGCTTCTATGACAATTTGATTGTACATAAAGCTGAGATACTAATTCTTACGAAAGCATCAACTCCTCTAGGTAGCTTTATTGTTAGAGGTTCCCACAGTTTAACAGTACAGAAAAAAATACAAAATGAATTATGATAGGATTTTTCTTTCATCACTTTAATAAACTTCTCTGGGGTACATCAGTAAACCACTCCACAACTTCTCCCACCCCCTCATTCCTTCAAATTCATGTATTCCACCCTGACTGGTATAATGTATGAAGAACGATACTACGAAGAGACTCAGAAATATGTAAAGATCCCTATGCCTTCCCTGAATATGTTAAAATAGTCAACAAAAACATGGTAATTTCAACTCCAGTTCATTTGATCTAATATTAAATTAGCTGCTCTTGGGATATCCTCTTTTTAATCAGTCAGAACACATTTGTATGCTCACATTTTTCTGTGGGTTCATTAAGAGTTAAGGAATTGAACAGAACTGCTTCAAGTAGAGATGAGAGACTTCCCCTCCCTCTCTCCCAGATCATTTTGACCCTGTGATATTTTGGGCATCAAAAGGATGAAACCTACTTTGCTGTTTAGAACCAGGGCCATCACTGATGTCAACTCTCCGGTATGGGGATGAAAACTCCATTATTTCTCAAAAACCCACTGAGACAAGCATATCAGAACCAAAATAAATTCTAGGTTTTAGTTTGGAAAAATGAGATGTAAAATTCTTGGAAAGAGGCAAAGATAAGGTAAACTTTATTCTGAGCACAAGTCCGTACAAGAAAAGGAGAGGAGTGAGGTGGTAGGAGGAGTGAAGTAGAAGTGATGCATATGTAATTGGGAGACTTTTTTTCTTTTAATTTAACTATGTCTTATACCTCTGTAAAATACATAGTAAATTTCATTAGACTTGCATGAAACCCTCAGAGAAGCAAAGAGGCTCTGAAAAAGAACAGAGGTCTATTAGTATGTGTCACCTTGCAAGACCAGAACCTTTATGGTAGTGGACATTGCTAGTCATGCTGCTGTGGTCTTGTAATTTAATTTTTTTGTGTGAAGTCTAGGAAAGAGAAAATATGTTACGGACCTTTTTATTAAAAAAAAAACCAACAAAACCAAACCCAACCAACGAACAAACCAACCCCCCCACCCCCCCCACCCCCCCCCAACCCAAACACCCAAACAAAAAAACCCCAACTGTACAAACACACTGGAGGGGGGAAAAAAAAAGCCCTTTGAGTCCATTAACTTCATTGCATGCAATTCTAAAAGAAATAGCTTTGGATTAGCTGGCAATTGAAAATCCCATAGGAATGGGTTAGCTCGTATACATGCTACCCAAGAGAAAACAAAATTGTCACATATTTTGCTTAAGATATGGGAGGAAAAATCAAATCAAATAGCATTTTACAAGTGCATGTAATAACTTGAATTTAAAACAAGATATGTATTATTCAAGTAATTCTAAGCATAGTATAGTAAATTTTTCATGAAGGTTAAGAAAAAAAATGACAGAAATATCATTTAAACTGAGTGGTTTTGATGCCGAACTTGAAAGTGGGGGATTTAATAGAACTTTTTTTAATATGACGAGTCTCAGATAACATCATATTTGGCAAAGTGCTTTATTGGTTTTTGGATTAGAGTTTTTTCATAAATTTTTCTCTTCAAACTAATAAAATTCATGTAGCTGTCAGTTTGGATTTGATCCCTATTTTGTTTTGCCTCAACAGTGTAATCTCAATCAGTCTAACTTATTTTTATGCTGCTTTTACAGGGTATAAAGATGACAAATCACTCATGTCTCAGTGCTGGTATTTTATCAAAAGTTTGAATGAATATCAAGGCTGAGGACAACAGCTGTGTGACAACACAGGCTGGACAGATTCTTCCATCTGTACATCACTGCTCAATAGTGCATTGTGTTAACAACCCCGTACAAATCAGCTTTGCCCTGGCGAAGTACAACCTCATTTTTTCTGAGCAAAGGTAGCAGAATCTATGGGGAGGACGGATAATGCGATATTGTTTATGGAACTGGTGAGGTCTTTGTTTTAACCCTCACCTTGCTCCTGACTCGAGTGTCATTTCTGATGCAATCTTTGCACCTTCTTTTGATGTTGGTTTTCTTCCTGACTTGTGACTACTGGCAAAAGGGGTGGTGGTGGTCTTGAGATATATCAGAAATTACCTCAACTATATTGCCTAAACTAAGAGCAGGAAAACTCTATATAAATGTAATTACTCTGAGTACTTTCTGTTGTATTGGTGTTATACAGATTTTAAAATCTTAAGAGAAAGGACTGTTTCTTCACCATGTTTTCATGCAGCACATGGCAGAATGAGGTCCAAATCTCAGTTGAGACTTATAGGTGCCACTGTAAAATGCTATAATAATAATTAAACTCTGATAGCTTGAGAAATGTGAGTTTGCTTTTCTAGGAATTTCTATGCTTGTTTTTTTTCTTCTTTTTCTTAAGATAGGCTTTACCTCAACTTTCTGATTCAATAGTCTTTTATTTCTGGCATGTAAGATGATGTTGAGAAGACAGAAATCCCCTGAGTATCATTTGTTGACCAGGCAAAATGTTTCAGGGGAAGAAGTTGCAGAGAAGCATTTTTCAATTACAGTTTCTTAGTCCCTAACTTGTGATGACTCACAAGCAGGCAAGAATGTAGCAGTGAATTTATCCTCTGAGGGTCCATCTCATGTGGCATTTGAGATGATTAGAGAATTAGGAGGAGGGATTAACGTGAAATATCAGGCCCAGGAACTTCTTGTGCCAAAGCTGGAGGATCAAATATCAACCTTTGGAAAGGAATTGCAAGCTCTGAATCAGAAATATAGTAGTCTAAATGAGAAGGCTAAAAGGGATAGTCATTTATCTGTAGTGTTGGTAAAGGATACCCTGGGCCTTCACAGGAAAATGGAAGTGATAGAAAACCAAATTAAAATGAAGAACTTGAGGTTGCTTGGCATGGAAGTGAAGAACTGGATATAACTGAAACTAGGGATGTGATGTAGGAGTTGCTTGAACTTTGCGTTTCAGCTGCTATTGATGAGGCATCGTTTTTCTGTGTTCCTCAAACTTTTTTCTGTTGTTAAAATAAATGTATTTGATAGTGGTGAAGTTTTTAATGCAACTCTTGCCTTATTTCTTCAGAAGGTAATAAAGAAGTACTGATATAAATGAAAAGTACAGGACAAGAAAATCACTATTATTGCATAAGGAAGAAATATATGTTATCCTCGCATAAACTCATCTGGGGAATTACAGTGTGCATCTTAAAACCGTATCTCACCAGTGCAGAAGAGGTCTTGGGTTTTGATTGTTAAATTGTCTGACTTTTGCTTTCAACTTCTTCCTAATGTACATCTGTAAGTATCTAAAACAAAATTATAAAGCTCTTTTCTTTACAGATTTTCTTGGAGGAAGGCTTTAACCATATTTCTCAACCATATCCCTTGCCAGTAAAGTCTTCTATATTGTAGTATCTTGTTAGAGACTCTGCAAGTGTGTTTGTAATTTCTGATCTTTTTCCAAAATATGTGAAACCCAAGCAGAAGCAGATAATGCTAACTGCTGAATGTGTGTAATCCCAGAGCTCCATTGATAAAGATGCTATCCAAACACACTCTAATACATCACTTTTCACATAGAGCTCAGAGTATAGCTGGACATGGAAACTAGTGCACAGTTTATGCAATGTTTTCATTAAATCCAGAAGTGCTTTAACCTAAACTTTCATCATCACATGAGGTTTTTTTGACATCACCTATTTCACTGAACATGCAGACTTACCCAAGAAGTGAGGCAGAGGAGTGAAAAAGCCTAAAAGCACCACTGCCAGATTTCTCAGAAGAAAGTGAACAGGAACTGAAAAAATCTTAGATGATAAATGGCAAAGAACACGACAGTGATAGGAAGAAGTTCTAGAGAGAAATTTTTGGGGTGTGTGGAATGGAGCAATGGTGTGTGGAATCTCTAGTGTTTCTTTACCAGGGGAAGGTGGTACCCTATCCAATACCATTTGGTTCGTGTTTGATCATGTACATGTTGCTAATGAACTTGGACTGAATTTTCTAGTCAAGTCCTTAAAAGTTCTCCCTTCCCCTTCTCTCTCCCCACCCCTCCAATATGTATGTTGTTCTAATTTTAAACTTTCACACTATCAATAATCTCCAAAAATAAACAAATGGACGAATTGAAGCACAGAGAAAGTGACTTACATTTACAGAGTAGATTCAATAGCTTAGTCCTGATCTCTTGAGGCTTCATCCAGTGCCATTGGGTGCCAGTCTTGGACGACAACTCTTAGGTGATTTTTAGGATTTTACCCCTTGACCCTTATGTGATTTGCCTTACTCTGAAAGTAATATAGCACTTTTTTGCCAGGAGGAGTTTGTTTAGACTAAGTAAAATGATTCAGTACTCTTAATCCTTTTCGTATGGCTTGTTGAGGTCTAATTGAATTAGAAGTATGTTGGAAATGGCATTTCAGTAAAGAGATGACAAATACTGAAAGGATAATGAAGACAGCTACCATCTTTTCAAAAACAGATTCTCCTCAGCACTGGGATGAATTTTATTGTCGATATTAAGGATATATTGATATATGGCCAATAGTAAGGGTATATTGTCCATACCAAGCCTCTTTAGTGGGTTGAAAGTGCTTCAGCTCTTGGCCTACCAACCTGGCTCTTTTTTTTATAAATGCTAAAGTTCTGTTAAGTAAGAAACATTTTAAACAATTTTTATACCAACTTCTCATTATTTAGCATGAAAACAAATTAACTTCAAAGGATCTTCTTGCTATCTTCCTAAAATATACTTTGGGGTTTTTTTACTTCTGAGGCCAAGGCCGATTTGTACTCTCACTAGCTGTGAAAACCTTGAAATCTCTTTCGAGATGTATTGAAACTAACAAAGACATGAAAATCCCTGATATTTATGTTATTTTTTTAGAAAGTTGCTATCTCTGTATAATGAATTAGGCACAACTAATTAGCTAGGCACCACAGCTGTGAAGATTTCTGTTAACTGAACTTCAAAGCTTTCATGCTGACTATTTGCAGGACAGTGATCATGCTACGATCATCACTGTGCTTGTCTTGGTTTTAATAGTGTCAGCACTAACATGAGATATGCACTGATTTCCTTAATAGAAGCTGGAGGTATGGGGATCCTGATGATAGTAATAGGTTTTCAAAACCTGCCTGAAGCATATACAAAACTTAACTGACACATAGATATGGTCAAATTTCATTAAAAAATTCCAGTTATGATAACTGGGTATAAAGGTGTATTTTGAGCCAGACCCACAGGACAGACTTTTTGGTTTATCAGGGCTGTTACCCTGGTAATACAGACTTATTCTTCACAGAAGATTTAACAAGGTACTATTGTAAGAAGAACCTATGTTCTGTGTTTTAGTGGAAACTTAGTCACTTGTAATCATCTCTCAGCCTGTATTTCTCTCACGAATGTGATTTTCTAGATTATTCCTGTGTGTGCAAAGGACTCTAATTCCCACACTAAGGGTGTGGAAGTCCTTGTATTCATTCATATGGTAGCATTTGTTTCCCTAGAGTGCACCCGTACCTAGTACTCTGGATGGGAGATAGAGACTAGACTTTTGAGTCAGCTAGCAACAAAAAGAAGGGTAAGGGCTGAGACAAAAAGGGTGAAGACCTATGCTAGCTTACATCCAATCAGGATTTCAGTCACCTTAGGCAAAGGACTGAGAAGCTCTGGCAGCGTGCTTCCCAGGAGGTCAGTTCTTCTTCATCCAGAGATAAAAACAGAGGCTGAATCCTTTGCAAATAATTTTTTTTCCAGTAAGCACACGATTTAATGCTTATAAATTGAAGATATAGTATTATTTCCAAGTTGAAAACTTTTTCTTTGCCCATTTGATCAATTTCTTTACGTTTTTCTGTACCCTGAATTTTCCTTAGGGGTATTTGCAACATTTTCCAATGCAGTGTTGGTTGCAAGTTTAATTAACTTGTTGCTTATTTTTCTTTCTGCTATTCGATTTGAATTTTAATATATTTAGCATTAATAATAGTCTCTGCCTTAAGGAATTTACAGTAAAAAAAAAATAGGGATATGTACAATATGTGACTGAGTGTCTTATTTACAATTATAAACTCACCTCTTGCGGCTATTGTGAAAGCTCTGTATTGTAGAATGGGACTTGAGTGAAAGGCAGTTAATAGCTTGGCTTTAACACAGCTTCTTCCTTATCATGCTAGTCAACACCTTCAGAAAAAATATTATTGACAATGACAATAACTATTCGGTGTTCTCACACAACTCCTGAAACACAATAATATCTAAGGGGGGGGTTTCCCCCCTTTACTTTTTCCATATACCCTTTATTTTTTCTGTACTTAAATCGGTGCTCTGATGAATGAATAGATGTACACAGAGCACTGATCCTTATCTTATTAGCCTCCTGGATCTGATTTTATCTCACTTAGAGACAGAATTTGGCTGCAGCTCAACACTTGCTGCTGTCATGCATGTTACTGGGCATGCAGAGAGCTACTTTGTCACTGTAATGGATTGCTGGATTGGGGACCAGCTCATCCCTATTCAGCAAAGAGCTGAGAAATGTGCATACTTTTAGGAAAGTGCCCAAGTTGTTGACCTTAGTGTTCACTGCAGGGATGGTGTGCCCTGATGTGCTTTGCTGAACTTGTACCCTCTTTGTTTATTAGGCACTGACAATTACTTCTACCATAGCAAGCCTGTTTCTGGGATTGGTTTAATTTTACAGTACTGGGCTGTGGCCACTTTGCTTCCTCTTACGCATTTCATAAGAATTAAGTTTTACAAGAGCTTAAAGCACTACTAATAAGAGGACAATGGGTTCCAAATGGATTATTTTTACCAGGATTTTAAAAACCTATGCCAGATCTAACCTACATGCAGTTTAAATATGTGTAAACACACTTACTGTTAGAGATTAGTGAGACTTACGTGCACAAAGAATTATGCTAACACAATAGCTTTCACTTTACGGAGCACATCTTGGTGTCTAGTTTTCATGCTTATCCAAACTTGGAAAGTGGTAATTCTGAAATTACTTGAATGTGGATATATGAGCAGAAACTTGTTCAAAATTAGATGAACCTGGCAGAGAAGAGAGTACCTTTTCTGGTGCTCAGCTGCCTAGGTGGTATTTTTTTCTACTGATAACCACTGAGAGCAGTTTACAATAGGTTAGATTTACACAGCCTATACTGAGGAGATACTCCTTTTCATTTTATGTGGAAATTATAGACTATAAAGGTGTGGTAGTTATTAAAGGCCTATGAACAATTTTGTTTGCTTGAATTTAAAATCTGTAACCCTGGTGGAGCAGAGGAGGGCCTTAAAGAAGTTAAGTGAAGTTTTTAGCAATTATTGGTTTTCATGCTCAGCAGTTCCCTCTGTCCATTGCTTTGATGGTTCACTGGTACATTATAACTGGAAAACTGTAATATTTTTGAAGCTTACATTTTAAGAAGTGTTAGCTCAGAGGCCACATGTGGGTCAGCTGGACAACTTCAGCAGCCCAAGCAGAAAGGAGTATGAGTGGGTGCTGCATGCCCGTTTTCTTTGTGGGAAAAACCGGTCACTGAATCATCCCTGTCAGGCAATTTGAGCAGCTCTAGTTGCACAGTTGGACTCTCTTCTTGGACTTTGAGTAGTGAGGCTTACTTTGTGTCCGGCTGTCAGAATATTTTACGGATCATGCTTGTAATTTTTCACTTGCCTGAGTTTTCTCCTGTTTAACCCTCAGTTCAGTGATCAGGGCTGCAATTCTTTCCTGGTTTCCTTTTCAGAAAATGCTTGCTTCATGTGAAAATGTTCAAAAGTGTTTTTCTACACTAAGTTGAAATGCTTTTTCTTTCTTGTTTGCGTTTTAAACTCCCCTAGAATAAAAGACTGCATTGCTGGTTCTCACTCTGGCTCAGCATGATCATCACCTGGGGTGCTTTCTCTGGTTTTGACTAGAAAACCCATCACACAGCTTAGAAACTTTTCTGGTGGAAAAAGTACTCTAGCAAGTTTTATATTCTCACAAAAGGTTTTGGTTTTGAAAGATTAAGAACCTAAACAGAAAATGGAGATTGATTTGAAAAATCCATAGTTACTTCCATCCAGGGATGTTCACCATGCTTAAAACCTAGCTGAGTCTTCCTGCACTTCCAGAACTGGGCCTAGTGAGTGAAACAACAGGCTTTATCCTATTTATAAAGCTGCTTTCACATAGGAAGACATAATTTTTAGCTGTACTAAAGCATAACAGGTGTCACTGAAATAGGGAGCTTCACCCATGTTGTGTGGAGTCCCAGCATGAACCACCCCATCAGAGTTTTATATGTGGAGGAAAGAAAGTCTGAATTAGTCACTCTCCTGCCCCTTAAATCTGCCCTATTATATACTAAATACAATATGATGGTTAAAGCTACTTTAGTACAGTGACCAATTGGTATAGCATTGCGTAGCTCAAAATCCTGAACTGCAAGTGTCAAGGTCTTGTAGCTCTTTTCAGCAAGATGGCTGCTAATCAGGAGCTCTAATGAATAACATTTAACAGCGTCACATTCACATGCATACCATTAATTCTTGAAGTGCTTCATTAGTGCTCCAAGTCTGGTTTGCTTTCCTTTCTTCACAGCAAAGAATGGAGTGGGAAGAGTTCTTGCTAAGGGCCTGCTTTGCCAAAGCAGCCTGCTGAACGTACTTCAATTTTTTTTTTTTTTTAATGTTATGAAATGCTGGAGTTCAAATTAAATGGTGTTGGAACAATAGAATGAAATCCACTCACAAAAGCATTGCAGTCATGGCTGTAAGACTTTTACATTCTGGCCAAGTATTTTAATACTGAAATGGGACCTAGTTTTGTAGACCTGGTAGCGGAGTTGGAAGCTCTTTCCTAATTGTTAATTGACTTTTGAGGGGTTGAAAGAGCATAGCTGGGGCAGCATTACTGAAAAAGTTATTAAAAAAAAAAAAAAGCCAAACCCCTCAAAATAAATTTTAGTTGAAGTTACCAGGGCTGTTCATTTACACGCTTCAAAGCGTAAGATTTTTAACATTTTTGCCCATGAGAAACTTGTAATACTTAATGTGTGGATGAGGATGTTTACCCAGACTTGGCAGGGTAAACAAGTAAAAGACAAAATACTGAATTGCACTGCTTTCTTGGCTTCTTGTTTCTTCTTGACGTATTTTCTTTTCCTTACAATTGTTGTATAGTTTTTGTGGATATGCTGTCATCTTTCAGTCAGTTACTGTTGGTTAGAAACAAGCACTCATAGTTGTCCTTTTAAATCAAGGTGAAAAATAGCAAGCAAAAAAAAAAAGTATAATGGGAGGAAGGTGCAGGAGGCAGCTAGGGAGGTAAAGTAAGGTTGACAAAAATGTTGGAGCAATAAGAACAGAGAAATCCAGCTAGGCTAGAGAAAGCCTAAAGGCATTGAAAGGCAGCTTGTAATGGTGTTATCCAGAACCTATGGTAGTCTATAGGGTTGGGGAAGTGTTAGATTTTCTTAATTCTCTGGGAATTTGGTCAACTAAATGTAGGTCCCAAGCCACATCCTGACTGGAATTAAATGTATTCCCAGAGGTGAAGTGGTGTCTTTTTCTGTTCTCTTTCTCTGCTTCAGCTCCTTTGCTTTCCTTATTCTCTTTTGTATCCCATTTTCATAATATATCAATTTTCTCTCTACAACTTTGTGTTCTATTTCTGTGACATCTCTCTGCTCTGTTTAAATATTTTTTTGCCTCCACTGCACTTCTGCTTTAGAAAATGCCTTCCTTCCTCTGCTTATTTCTTTTTCCATCCTCTACTGCCCTCTCTGATGACTTTATCTCTTTTGCTCCCCTCTTTATTTGCTGTTCTTTCCTTTGCTCCTGATTTTTTTGATCCATTGCCACAGAGCTTTGCCTGCTTTCTTTATTGCCGTTTCTCTTTCTTAATTTCCTTTCTTCTTTACATCTGGTAGTATTGAGATGGCCTATATCTTAATGTGTTTTCATACCACTGAGATCAAGGTAAAATATTCAGACCAATGAAATTATATGTGAGTTGGAATTAAAAGCAGATTTCTTCTACATTTCTCCTCATTTTCCTCTCTGAGGATAAGACAGAGCATCAAAAACCTCTTGTACATCAAAAGTGGTTTTCTAGTTGTCAAAATGCGTTTTAGTAGTTGATAATTCCTTACTAAGTGACCAAATGTGCTTCCAATAAATTTGATTGACCTCAAGCTACATCAGTTTTAGATATTTTCTTTGCTTGTTAGCACTCTAAAATCTACAGTGAAGTTTGAGACCATTACATGACTCTCATGAAACACAGTAAGAAGTTTCCCCTTAGATACTAGTATCTAGATATTAGATCTAGTATCTAAGATAGATCTAGAGACAAGTTTTCCCAAATTTTTAGAGCCAAATGTTTGTTAAAAATCTTCCCCAGCTATAAGGAGAGAGGGAGGTGAGCCAACAGGAAGACCAGAGATGGAAATAGACTTACTCCAGATCTCACAGGAGCCCTGACTGTGGCAGAGTAAAGAAAGAGTGCTGAGATCTCTAGTCTCCAGCCCCAGTGGCTTTTTGTCCATTTGACTGTGGAAGGTCTTAGTGATGAGGCTTCCCCATTACATTATAAAAAACTGTGTTGGTTTTTTTTTTTTTTCTTTCCTGCTGTGGTGCTATGCCTTTGCCGAGGAAAACAGTGTATTTAAAATGGGACATACTGGGACTGTTGAGGATTAGGACTGTTTTGCATTGCTCAAGTGCCTTCCACCTTGAAAGGAAGATGAAAATCCATAGCTTGTTCAGAAAGCTTATTTTTTTTTCTAACCCCTTCAAAGACTTAATATCCTTAAAATAGCAATTTTTAGAAATAGTTGTGATTTCTTTAAATTTTGCAGTAGAATATTCCTAATACCACATTCTTACATAGTGCTTTCCTTCCATACCTTTCGAAGAGTTTTACAAGCAAAGTCAGCATCATTATTCACATTTTACTACCAAACTCAGCCTTACACAATAAAGGTTTAGATTTTGTATAACACTTTTCTGCTCTGTTCCCCAAAGCTGGGGTGAAATCCTGGCCTACCTGAAGTTGGTGGCAGAAAGCCCCATTAACCTCCGGTGGAGCTAGAATTCCACCCTCAGTGCCTGTCATCTATTTTACTTTCTCAGTTCTTAATACCCTGGAAAATTGAATTCACTGAAGCAACATCCACTTCAGGCCAGGCTCCAGGGAATTCGAGCTGAAATTCAGCCCTCAGAGATGAGGATGGATCATAAAGCTTTTGCCTTCTGGCAAATGGAGGAACAAGGGGCCCCTGAAACCCCACTATTCTTTCTGCAAACTTTCTAAAACATATCACTCAAAAAGAGAGAAAAAACAAAACAAAGAGTATTTCTATAAAGGATCCTTGTTTTGAGTATTGCAGTTCTTTCAACAAGCTGTGTCTAGCTGCAAGAGGATATCTCTTGCCTTGCCCAAATATTTCAGTGGTGCAACAAAAGGCTTCAACGATATGGGACTGAGAAAGATAGTAACTGAACTTCAGCAGTTCATCTTGTTACAGATGAGGTAAAGAGCAATAAAAAAAAATGCTTGAATCAAAAAAAAAAATGCAATGCAAGGCAGTTTTCTTCACTGTCTGGTACCTTTGTAGGCTTAGCAGCATCAGGATGTCTTAAGCTTCTCTCGTTAGCTAAAAGGGGCACCATCTGCAATTCCATGTTTCTTCATTGGCATGTATGTCTAAATAAATGTGTATCTGGTAGTTGGCTGTAGTTTACTCAGTTACAGTCTTCTGACTGGAAAAGGCAAAGTGGTGCTTTCTGCAATGGAAGCACAGGCTTTATGGTTCATCCTGCACATCTTAACATTTTAGTTACCTGATCTTCTAAATGGCACTGAGGTTGGGACAACTTGGATAGTCGGAAGCTCAGAATCTCTTAACTCTTTCTTGCCAAAAAATCAGGTCTCATGGTACTTCCATGATTTTCTCTGCTTAAAGGTTTTTCTTGGGTTATAAAAGCAGTGACCATAATGGCCCTTACAACAATTTGAAGCTCAGGAGGCATGGGTTTGTTTTTGCAGTCACAATTACTTCTACTGTGTTAATAGCCCCCTGGGTGCTGCTCTTATGTGCAGAAATTTGGGATGGCACACATCAGCCTGTGGCTCCAGGGCCCACAAAATTACCTTATGGCCAACCTAAATGCTGTAAATCAGTTAGTAAGTTCTACACTTCACTTCTACTTTTTTGTAGCCTTCTTAATCTAGGTTATTTTAATCGAATCTTCCTAAACAGTTATTTTATGTTTTATAGCTGCCCAGAGACTGTTTCTGAATGTCTTTTTTTTTTTTTTTTTTTTTTCATAAAAATTGCACATTGGATTAAAGCAGAACCCCAGCCTGCCCCAGAGAAATCTGATCTTGAGTTTTGAATTTTGGGAGCGCAGAATTTGGCTGGCTATGTAACAGCACAGCAAAGCCAATGCAAGTTTCCTTATCGAGGCTTCCATTTGCATTCTCCTTCCCAGCTTCCTTTGACAGTGAGCTTGAACCAAAATTACACAAGTGCATTGTGAGAATTGTCCAGAGAATTTGGGTAAATAACTGAGTTTCCATGCCTGTTCAGACCATTAACCTAATAACCAGAAAGGTGCATACTTTTCTTTTTTTAGGACTAAAGAGTTAAGTCTTTGATTATAGTTTGTGGATTTGTGATCAGTTAACCCTAGCCCCTTTGAGTTTACTAAAATTTGTGCATATTGCCTAGAGCCTTGATTAGGACTCACTAAAAAGACTTAGTTTTACCATGGTCAGTTTTATTTGGCCTCACTGCAAGTTCTGCGTGGTGGTTTCCTGAACCACATCACTGTGCAGAGATTCCCTCTCCCACCCAAAAATACTTTGCATGTAAGTGAAAAACATGTTATTCTTCCCCAGTCACATTCAAAGCAGAAAGAAATGTATTAATCCAAAAAGTGAATCTGGTCAAAGTACTGCTCCTGCTTAGCCCCACCACGTGCACACACTTTGAACGCTCTGGAAGAACAGCAAGATTTTTCTTATACTCAGTGATTGAGTTAGGTAATGGGGGTTTGTTTGCAAGGGAAAGTACATAAAAAGAAGCTGGGGGGCGGGGGGAGGGAGGAAGAGGAGCTCTGTGCCTTCTGTCTCTGAGTTTAAAATTGTAAGAGTATCACTTCTCATCATACGGGTTCAAAGGGTTAATAGAAAGCAGGATTTTCATTGCATTGTGCACAGTACCTATGATAGTCTTGGTTTAAACTTTAAAGGACAGGTGAAAAGGGAGAGAGGGAACTGAATGCTTGCCTTATATATTGGAGAAATTGTTCATTCGTGTGAAATGCTGACCTCTGTCATCCTGCCAGGCTGACTGGGCCCTAGGGTGAGCGGCTGCTTGAGTGCTGGTTGCAAAAGTTAAAGCTGCCTGGGGAGTACTTTAAAAGGACAATGTCAAGGTTGGTATACCCAAAATCTGACCTATCATTTTTTTTCCCCTCTTACATCTATTTGAAAAGTTCATGTCATTCGTTTTTATGTTTTTAAAAATCTTTTCATCTAAAACAAAATGCTTCAATTGCTATGGAAGGCTAGTGATTAGGAGGGGAAGCTGCGAGAGTTCAGTGTTTAGTGTGGCAATGCAGATGTCAGGAAGAAGGAAATATCTTGAAATAAAACACAGGTGTGGGGGCTGTCTTTGAATTAGGTGATAATTAATAACAGAGAATTCAGGTTGAAGTGCATAAGGGATCAATGAAAAAGAGCAAGGATAATTTTTACTAATGAAAATATCAATGCAGATCCAAACTTTAAGTTCACAAGAAGTTAATTCAAAACCTCTATTTCTATTCTAATAGTGTTTATTCTAGTTGTATGTGCTGATTCTTTCTTGGTAATATTAGTTTGTTACATATAATTCCTGCCATAACTGAAATATACCCTTCCTTCTTATTTTCTTTGCTTGATGGCCTAATTAAAAGCACATTATATCAGTATCATTTTTTTCTATATGATACAGTATCCCAAGACCCTCCTCACTCTTATAACCTTGCTATGCTACTTGGTATAAAAACTCTCACACAACTATTGCACCTACTCAAATAACTTCTAGTCTAATTGGAAAACAGATGAAACAATTACATGTGCAAGTCACAAAAGGAAAAAACCAAGAGGAAGTAGTAAAATCAAAGTAAAGAAAATCTTTTTTGTACATAATTATGTTTCCCAGAAGATGCAGGGGGAAAAAAAAACCCAAACCCTCAAAACCTGAGCTCTGAGGGTTGCAGTTCACCACTGGTTTACCCTACAAAATTTCAGAGCAGATAAAATGATCATGCAATATACTGCGTGATCACAAGAGGGCGACCGGATTAGACACACACGTTCGCTTTAAAGTTGACCTTTCCAAGCTTTCATGACTTTATCCTGTTTTCAAAAAAGTTTTCCTATGAACTCTGAGGCTCACTTCTGATTTCCTTCTCGGTTCTGAAAAACACGCAGTTACTAAGAAACCCTGGTATGTCACAATCTCTTTCCAAGCTCCAAAATGTTATCCTTCCCTCTCCTTATGTTGGACAGGCTTTTCTAAATCCTGGAGGAATAGATGACCTTGCTCTGCACTGTGGAACAGGGCACCTCTGGTGAATGGGAGGAGAGTGGAGTACAGGTCTCATAGTAGCCGACCCAATGTCGAGGATACAGGAGTGGCCACAGAGAACAGGAAGTCTGCAAGATAAGTTTCTCCATCCCTTCCCAACCCCAAGTGTCACAAATCATGCTGTGCCTTGGGAAATCACTTTTGCAAAGCTTTTGAAGGATATACCAAATTCTAGTACTTGCTAACAAAGATGATGACTGGAGAAAACAAACAAACAAAAAACAAACAATCCCACACCACCTTTTTGCAAGACAAAACCTCTACGATAATAAATTCTAAATCCTCTCTTTGTAGCTAAGATTTTCTGTATCCTCGAAAGCAGACTAAAAACCCAGGCAGCAGTAACGAAGTTGTCTTGCTTAAAAGACACTCTGCCTCCTGCCAACAAGACTATTTAGTGTTTATCTCTATTACATCCATCTGTAGCTAATTGTATAGTTATGGTAATGGTGCCCTCCAGAGGAATTTTGAAGGAATTATAATACTCGGAGCTAATACAAAAGATGTTTTAAAAGTGAGTGCAACAGGAAAATGGGATATTATTAAAATGATAAAATACTTGAACCTCAGGGGAAAAAAAATCTCAATATCAAAGCTCTTTCTATTTTGCATGTGCATTTACATCTAAGAAAACCATATTCTAGTTACAATAGGCTTCTTCATAGCCTGATAGCAAACATGAAGTTTGCATAACTCCATTTGAATCAAGGATATAAAAGTAGATCAACCAAGCGAAGAATGAAATAGCTATTCCTACTCTGCAGCAGATGAACAATGTATTGTGAGTGGGCTCCAGCCTCAGTCTAGGACGTCTGGATTTTTCCTGGACTTGCTGCTATAATGTAAGCATGGCACAGTTAATTGAGGCAGTCAGAAGTAAGTGCAGATGTTCAAGGAGTCCTGTGGATGACATTTATTTTAATATCAAGATAAACCATGCTTATAGTCTCAAATTCCAGTATAAAGTGTTTTTTCATGGCCCTGCTGTGATGCTAGGCCTCAAAGGAAGGGCATGTTACTGTGGTACAACATTTTAGACCGTGTCCTGGAGGCCTGCAGTACAGCCTTCTGAGGTGACACCTCAGCACCTGAATGTCAGGTGTATTTAAACTTCCTTGTTTTTCTTTTGTTTTTTTTAAAGGCTCTCAGCCTATGGGGTCAAATTGCTCTGTTTTACATTCTGGAACTCCTGTCCCCTCCTCCTCTGAAAAACAACCAGCCCTTAATGAAAACCAAAATGACAGTGAGTTCTGTATTCATTTGCTTTTAGGCATACCCCAGGCTCGTGTTTGACCTGAATGCTGCAGGTTTGCAGGCAGGTGTCCGGGCTTGGAGCGTTGCATCAGGATAGCTCCCGCACTGAGGGTCCCAGAACTGGAAGGAGCAGTCTGGTGTTCCCATGCTTGGGATCAGATGCATCTGGTAAGTTCAGCACTTCCCTGGGAAAGAAGGGAAGTGGTTGTGTTGCTTGTGATGTATCTCTTCGTAATAGCATCACCGCCCTCAGTCTAAAACCTCTTCTAAACTGAAGTCTCTTATTTTGCATGAACCTCAAAGGAGAGTGAAGTGAGCTAGGCATAGGCTGGGAGGGCAGGGGTGACAGACCATCACTGCTGAATGTAGGGAGTGTACCTAACCCCAAAGCTTCCTGTTTTTTCACTTTCCCTGGCAACTGTGCTGAAAACTGTGCCTCTCCCAATCTGCATTCGTGTCATCAGGGCACAGTGGTTTTGGCCATCTTGTAGGCCGTGGTGATGGATGGTACTACTTGTTTCTTTTGTAGTAGTTACCCGCCACCCCCCACCCAAAAGTTCCAGGAAATTACTGTCTATGGAGAGACTCTTGAACTTTTTGAATGAGAGGTTTTTGTGGGCTGTTGAATGGGTGGGGATGAGTAGAGCGCTCTCTTGCTTTTCTCTCTTCCTTTCCTAACCCAATGCTTGCCAGATGATCTGATCTCATTGTGAGCTGGGAACCTGTCCCTGTAAGATACCAGCCACCTGTAGAGGTCATTGTGCGTGGATACTAAATCCTTCTCCTTTACCTTCTCCTGAGGTATCTCTACTTCAGCAGAATTTTCTCTTGCCCTCCCCGCCTGGGCCTCGCAGTTCCCCCCGATTGTACAAGTATAGCAGCTCACCTCTGATGTGAAGCACTGTGCTGCTGACTCCCTTCTTGGCATCCATTTACCTGCACTTGAGATGAAGACAGAGCAAAATGGGGAGGCCAGCAGAGCAGAAACAGTAAGGGTTGGCTGGGCTGCCCAAAATAGTGCAAAACACTACACAAATCTAAGTCATGCCTACTGCAATGGGGATGAATACCTTTGGTATCATCGAGTAGGGTGTATGTTTATCGCTGCAGAAGTGCTGTGGTGCAAGTGTTTTGCCCAGCCGCAGTGGATGCACCTCATCTGTTTAATTCTACAGGTCCAGCGAACAGGGTTTTCCCTGTTGCTCCCCTGGTTCATACATACAAAACCATCATTAGCAAAACCATGAGCAGGCTAGCACAGGACCTGACACAGCAGAGAGCAGTTGCTATTCTAAGAGTAATCTGTGTGGGTACCATTGATGGGGAAGGTACTTTGGGGTGATAGATGAAGCTGGATTCTCAGCGCTGCAAGTATCTCTTTGCCAGCCATTCATTCAAGGGCCAGTCCAATTGTGGTGGAGGGCTGCTGTGAGCTTAATTTCACATTTGCAGAAATATGTTTTATTTCAGGTAAGCGGTCCTTTTGCATTATTTATGTGGAAACTCAAGTAAATTATTCTTGGCTTTCATGCTGCAGGTAAAGTTTTAATGAAAACAGTAATGAATGCTTTGCTGGCATGCATAGGCAACCTAAGTATGCAGCCAAATTAGCTATCTAAGCAGATGCTTTATATCCTGAATTGCATATAAGGAATGCTGTTCAGTTGGTTTAAAAATTATATATACACCCACAAACTATTTTTTTGTAAAAGCCATATGTTGTTTTTTTTTTTTTTTTTTAAAGCAAGTGTTTCAGTCATACTGTGAGCAATTATGACAGTAAAATTAAAGTCAGAAGAAAGATGTAAGAAGCTACCCATGTGCAAGAAGTTCAGGGAATATTCAGAAACATTGTATTATTTAAGATGTTGTGGTACTACTGCAATATGTGCACTATTGCAAAGGTAAGCAAGCATTCTCGTGGAAAGGCAAATCAAAGTTGATACTGTGTAAGCAAGCTGTTTTTTTGGCTTTAGATGCCTGTATTTTTATGCTTAAACAGTTATTAATTTGGTTTTTTTTGATAAGACAGTAGAGCTGATTCAGATGTTATACTAGGTTTACAGCATATACTAGCTTATAGTATCGTATATACTGGTTTATAGTATAAACCTAGTATAAAGTTTTATAATTTTACTGGCTTCACTGAAGGTACCCGTGACATCAATAAGAGAATTTTACTACTTCATCTGAATACCGAACAAGCCACTGAGCTGACGCGTCATGCGAACCAAAGGTCTGCTCACAGCAAAACCCAACAAGGAGTGCAAGTGCGTCTTTATTACCATTTCCCCTCGCCTCTTATGTGGTCGCTTAGGAACTGACTTTAAAGCCATACTTAAGTCAGGTGCTCTTCAAGTCAGTCATCATATTAACAGCTCCCTGAGGCAGCATGGCCAGGCTACAATAGCAAAGTCGCCCTGGCTCTCTCACCCCAGCTCGGGTCTGCCAGAGTGGCCGAGCTCTGTGCTTTGGGGTGTCCTCTGCTCTCCTTCTGCTCTAGCAGGCCTGTAGAGCCCCATGCACCACGAGCTGCAATGGGAGGGGGTCTCAGGAATGGTGATGAACGAGCTCACTAAACTTTCCATAGGAAAAAGCCTGCTGTAGTGGCTAGGGAGCTTGTCTTAACAGTGTGCTAGTATCACAAGACTGTGTTTTTATATTTGTACAGTCTATGATATGAACAATTTCTGGAAGGTCAACAAACCCTATTGAATACACTGGAATGACAAAGCTGAATTTCACAGAAAGCCATTGAGCAAGCACACTGGACTGGGGACATGAAAAGACTAGCACAAGAAAACAGTGGAAAAAATCACAGAAGGTAAGAGAAATGGAAGAAAACAGCACAAAAGGAAATTTATAAAGCCGTATGAACAAAAGCTTTGGCTTTAAGCACTTCTCAGCTTTAAGATGTTTGGATCTTTCAGCTGAAACTTGTGGCTTGACTTCTGTTCTGAAGCATTTAAGCTCTTTTCTTGGGTTATTTAGCGTTTGTTAGGCATTTATATGTATGTATACACATATATTAGGCTTTTAGAGAGATCTGTATATACATATAGATATAACATATGCATGTATGCATACACATGTATGTTTATGTACATATATTTATATACAAGCATACATATATGAGTGTGTGTGTACATGTGTATATATACACATAAAAATCTGCCTGCTTGTCTTATTTTAACTCTATATTTTAAGATGTTTGCGTAAAGTCTGTTCTCCATGTCAGCATTTAATTTTCTCAGCAATTTGATTTTTTTAAAGCTGCAGTAATTGTTTCTGCCAGAAACTCTGATAAAGTGTGCTGTTCCTTTCAGAGGATCAAAGTACAAAAGATGTTCAAATAAAAGGAGAGATTAAAATCCGTAGTCTTCACTTAGTCATGGCTAGCTTTCCCGTCTGCGTGTGCAGACTGTGGGGGTTGATCTTTCACAACAGCGTATTTCGAACCTCAGGAGGGTGTTGGTAACTTAGTAACTTTGTATATTATATGTAGGTGTCAGCAGAGCCTGTGAAAATGTTTTCCATGTAAAACAAAATGCTTTCTATTTCTTTTTCTTGGAAAAGTGAAACTTTGCTTCCTTCTCCCTCCTCTTCTCTCTGTCCTTTCCCTGACTTATTCTGTGTGAGTAAATAGAGGGTGAGAAGTGTTTTCAGAATTGAAAAGTCCTTTTGGCCCGTTACAGCAAATGTCTCCTTTACTGGTGAATCATTTGACAATGATTCAACCACTGTATTGTGTTTGTTGCAATTTTTATTTTCTTTGCCCAGCAGTATCAACTCTGCTGGGTTTTACTACACGGGTAAGAAGACACAATCCCTGCTTGATGAAGCTTGTAGGCGAGAAAGAAATAAGGGCCTGTAATACAAAAAAACCCAGATCTTAACATCGTTTTGTTACCAGAATTCTTGTTCATCTGCTGCTTAAACACAACAAAATCTTGACATAGATCACCTTGTTTTCACCAGCACATGGAAAAACCCTGTTGTACCTATGTAGTTTTGCTGATACCTTGTCATTGCTTTGGTGCAGCAGTGCTTTGGAGCACTGATCTGAGAGAAGTAGTATCACACCATCTTCAAGCAGGATCTCAACAATCATGACTCTTTCTCATAAAGGGCGACCTTCTTACAGGGGCCATGTTCCTCAGTGATGATGACAGATACGATGACATTCCCTGCAGCCAGACATAAAGCTTAATTGCCACTGTGCTTGACACAGTGATCTCGGTTCCTTACCTCACAGTTTTGGGGAAACGACAGTAGGTGGCACTGGAGAATAGTAACACAGATGGCTGGATCTGTTATGAAAGGGAGCATTTTCCTCACTGGCTCTCTGTTTAGCCAGTTTTCTGGCCCCACGAATTGCTGAAACACTTTGCTGCGTTCCCTTTGCAAGCCTGTTATTACGCGAAGCCTCAAGGCTTCAAATGCAAAGGTGCGATTTGGGAAAGCTCCAAACTGTGTGTGAAGCAACACTGAGAGCAAAAGCCTGCTGAAGATGCTGTATTTCATCTTGGGGTGTGTTAGAGCGACTATTTTGCCAGCTCTTTTACCCGCAGCTTTTTATCAGACTTAACTCGTACGAGGATGCTCACACATGGCTGAATCAAATACATGATTCTTCTTTAATCTGAGTGAGATGTAGGCTCCTGCCGGTTGGTGGAGCAGCGAGAGTATCTAACAGAAGGAAAGGAGGCATCCCAGGGAGTATCCAGTTTTCTTTGTCTCTAGGGATTTTGTCCCACGTGCTAGCAAGAGAGGAGACGACAATTCTTGGTAGTTCTACGAGGAATTAGGGTAGAAAGTGACTCAGCAGTTTCCTGCCTCCTACTTCGATGGGAAACATAAAAATAGTGGCCACCTTAAAAGCCTAATAAAATCCTGAAAATGTTCAGAGTTTCCCAAAAAAAACCTTCATAACCTTCTCCTGGAAGTCACTGTGGAGAGAGAGGGTGACGTGTCCCAGCCTAGTTCATATTATGTGTATGGACTTCTGTGTTTGCTTGGGAAGACGAGCTCTTCCCATGCGTATTTCCTCTGTTTTCTCGATCCTTCTCCTTTTACTGTGTCCAGTCACTGTGAGATGAAGCAACATCACACGGCCATAAACTCTGAAATGGCAGCTCCTAAAATTGGTGTGTTCCTCTCTCTCAGGATCACTTCACTGTAATCACTGGTAATGACTGCAGTACAGCACAAATGCCACCAAATAGTTTGCGGAGCAAGTTGACATTTTAAGGGTTGGAGAATATATGAGAAAAAATGCATCACCTTTCACCAACTGAAATAAGTTTTGTCCTTGGCTAACTGCTTTTAAATCACAATGACATCGACAGCTTTTTGCTATAATTTGAAGGGCAGAGTTTTCCCTGTAATGCTTTATCAAATTATTACTTCATTCAGTTTATCAGATATAAGATATCTGAGATTAATTATTAACTTTAACTGCTTTATGCTAATCTGTTCAGTCTTACTGCATGGGTTTTTATAACAAATATTGTTTTGTTGATACTGACTCCCTCACTGTTTTTGAGTACATTTTCCTGCCTGTAACAACCTTGGAGTAGACTAGGATTGGGATTTTGTGTGGATTCTGAATAGCCACTTCAGTGGAGCAATGCATACCTTTTTAAGGAATAGTATGAAGTGTGGAGGCAGAATGGTCCCTGAGAGAACTCCCTCTGCGTCATGCCTGGAGCAGCCTCTGTTGCTCCCTTTTATGGAGGGTACTGGGCTCCTTGAGGTCCAGGAAGATGCTCGTGACCAGTGCTGTATTTACTCCTGCTCTTCAGCAGGCCCTTTGCAGAGGGGCAAGGCTTTATCGGTCTTTAGGAAATATCCCAGCATAAGGGAGGTTCTTCCCTCATTAGACTGTCCCAGCTCTGCGTACTGAGCCAAAGCCAGAGAGCCTCTCTGCTGTGCAAGGTTTGTACCATCCCCTTCTCCTGTGAGCAGAGCCAGGAGCTCCTTTCAGAGCACGCACCACCAGCACAGACAGATGGAAGCTGGATGAAGATGGAGTAGATTAAAATCTCTGAATCCTGTTCTTGTGCAGAAGTCTTTCCCTTGGAGAAAGTGTCTTGTTATTTTAAGCATGTTTGATACTTGTACTGAAAGTGTGAGATCATCTACCATCAAGTTTAAAACAAACAAAAAAAAAACCCCAAAAAACCCCAACCAAACAAAACAACAACAAAAAAACCCCAACCAAACAAAAAAAGGTTGGGTTCCCAAACTGAGAAAGAGAACAGATAAGGTGTTAGCTTTTTATTGTTATTGCTGTTTGAAATTTCCCTGAAGGAAGACGTGGGAAAGAATCATTACCACAGTAAACCGGTTAAACAGGAAGGAAAGCTTCTGATGAAAAAGTTACACCCCCTTGATACTGAAAGCACATAGGTCATCTGAATGTGTCTGTGAACAGGAAGACATAGGAGGCTGTATATTCTTCTAACAAATTATGTGTCTCAGGTAAGAGGTTGCAACAAATGTTCTTATCGCTTAGCAAGTTGACCAATAGTCTCCTCTGGATTCCGGTAAAGAGGGAAAATTGAGTCCACAGTGCACCAAGCTTTTATACTAGAATGCATGTGCATGCTGAAGTAAGGAAGGTATTTTTGTGTGCTTGGACAGCAGCTACAATGTTGTGAGCATTGTGCAATGCTGTCAAATCTCCTGATTTGTAGCGAATATTTTACAGTATTTGTTGGGATTCTCCCTTAAAACCCCCAATCCCAGAACTACATGATTATGTGAAAACACAGCTGTCATTTAAAAAGAAAAGGAGGTCTTCATAGCTGTAGGAGGGAAAAAAAGCCAAACCCTCCAAAATGTGAGTTCAGAAACCACAAGGCAAAGAAAATGAACCTAAAAACTTATGCATTTTTTTCAGAAAAAGGTTTATGAATTTTGCCTTGTTAGTGATTTTTGAAAATTCAATGTTATCAATGCACTTTGCATGATTCAATTGGAGTAATAGTGGCTGGCAAAGAGCCAAATCCTTTCCTGAACTTTCTGTCCTATTTTGAAAATGATCAGGAGTTGGCCCAAATACAGAGCCTAGTCCTAGTAACCAAACTAATGGGTAAGACATAAACCACTGAGATTTACTGTGTGACATGCTGAGTTTCCAGTCTAAATGGTCAGTTTTAAATGCAAGTCTATATAAAAGAGACGTGGTGCGTCAGTGCTGTATGAGTTTCTTTTCCCTGCCAGGCTCTCCCTCTGCTGTGGTCTGGGCTGGGAGAGGGAGCCCGCTACATCGTGCAGACTTCTTGTTACTCATGTGGACTTCCCAGCCCACTGAGGAGAACAGGGGAGCAGAATGCACAGACCACCCTTTGGCACCATAGCTAAACTGCCTGCTTTTAAAGACTGCTAGGAAAATAATACTCCTCCTGAACAGTATGGAGAGTGCAGGAGATAAACATTCATATACAGATAGATGGAGGTGGGTGCTCTGTGTGTGCATATGAATATTTGACTGTCGGAGAAATGTGGGGTGTTACACATAAAAGCCTTAGCAGTGAATATGCAGGGTTAGCTTTTAGACATTTACATATCATTATAAACAAAATTTGTTTGAAATGTAAAGAAAATATTTTAGAAGCAATTGAAAGGGTGTAGAAGATACTGTATTTTCTGTGCCTCTGTTATAGTCTTCCAGGTAGCCAAACTTTATTAAGGAAGGTGGGTCTGGAGGCAGACATCATTCTTTTCTCTTTTATTTTTCCTGAAACATTCCAGTTTTCAAGAAAGAGGGGAAAAAAACCCCAACTTTCCTGATTTAATGGATATATCCTTCTCTTTCTTGTTTCCTTTCTTTTATTCACCTGCTGTAGAGATGAGAAACGGAGGAAGTTGTAAATGAGGACAATTTAATAAAAAAAAATTCTTATTGCTATGCTTATTAGTATTTTCTGCAAAAAATGGTGTCATCTTAATCTAAAAACATAGTGAACTTCAGGATTCACTCTGAGAGAGAGGTGCAGAGACTTTAATTGAAGTTCATGCTTAGATCACCATTCAAAGTGGTATGCATTGTTTTGGTTATCTGGCTTAGTGTAACTTCATAAATGTTGGTTTGGGGTTTTTTTTGTTTTTTTTTTTTGTTTTTTGTTTGTTTGTTTGTTTTTTTAGCACAGTTAAAGCAAACCAAAGCACACAACACGTGGAATCACTAAGTTGAGTGCTTGAAAGAGTAGTTCAGCCTCTAACTTGGAGATTTCATTTCAGCCTATTTAACTTTTCATTTCTCTTCTCATTCTTCACTGTGGGTGACAGGAGCCTATGTCACCTAGAGTTTGACTTCAAATAAAACAAAAATAAATAAAGTTGTGATAAATACCTTCTGTTGTAATATAGATTTTCATTGCAAGGTCCTATTATCTAAGCTAATACAGTATAGATCTTGGGGACATATTGCAAAAGCCATTTGTGGAGCTAAGCTTTAGCAATTTCTGAGCACACTTTTCATCTCAGGTTTTTTTTCCTGCTAGGGAATACATTTTTTATTGGATTATTAAATCAAATGTTTCTATTTCTTTTATGTGATAAAGTACGCAGCACAACTGTGTACTTTATGTGGTATTGCTATTCTGTGTCATTTGTGTTTTTAGGCTACATCTGTAAATGAAGCAGGCCAAGGCCTTGAGGGCAAGTGGTCCAGAATAGATTTTTATTTTAGAACTAGGCCCTCTTCCTTAAAAAAAAAAAGATACCCTCATGCCTACTGACAGCAGTCTCCAGTACATGCTGCCCATCTGAACCATGGGACTACTTGGCACATGCCAAAATCATATCAGGAAGTTTGCTAGTAACAGCATGAATGATGGTGAGCTTCTGCAGAAGCTCATGCCCTTGCCTGTTAATTTACTAAAAAAGATGCAACCTCAGGCTTTGAAGATACATCTGTTTTGAAAAACAAAGAAATAAAAAAGGCTGAAATTTATTTTCTTATATTTGTTTTCTTTTAAGTATACCATATCCAAGCTTTTGGGGTGTAGTATTTTGAATATTAATTTGAGATCCATGTCTCCTATGTTCTTTGACTTAACTTTTCTTCACCTGATTACACTAGGATAAAAAGAGGTAGAATGTGAAGAAATTTGAGGCACAAAAAAAGAGGAAGGTGTGAATGAAACTGCTGTTAAAGCGACCATTAATACAAAGCTTTCCTACCTGCTTGTTTTAGATTCCTGCAGTGTGGTATGCAAGTGTAAAATAATGGAAATAATAGAGGTTTTCTTTAATATTTGTCAGAATTAGTATTTCAGTATTTAGATCAGTTGTTTCAGGCATCCTGTTGCTATTATTTAGGAGTCCAGGGTAATAATAATTTAATAATAATAAAAAAATATGTCTGGAAATAGGGATCAGGCAAAAGAATATTCAGAAAAAGAATTCAGAAAATATTTCCACCCTGTGGAGAAAGCTCTAAGGCAAAAAAGGACCAAAGAAGTGTACTGTTTCCATTATACTAGATATTTTTGGGTTTAACTTTTATTCTGTGCTTGGTTTCAGTGGGTATGTAGCTCCAGTTCTGAACATTACTCTCTAGACCTTGGAACTACTGTAAGACTTCCCTGAGAATTAATAAGACTGAAGAGAAGAATCAGCCATGGCATACTTTGGGATGATGCCTTTCTCACACGATGAATTTTGTGAAGGACAGGCTGGGGACCAAGCATCTTACCCAATGTACCATTCTGGTTCTGCTGGAAAGGTCCGTCTAGGATTCGATCGAATAGTTGATGAAGTCAGCAATGAATTTTTTTTTTATGGTTCATCCCATTCACATCATCATGAAGAAATTTTTTTCCCATCAGATGTCTTTGGTCTGAATGTGCCTGACCAGCAGTTTTGCGGTCAGCCTCTAGCTGCTTATGGTGAACTTTACCCTGGAAATCCTATCTCTCACTGGCAACAAGGCACAGTGTCACCAACCGTTGGCTTCAGATCATCTTTACTATCTGATTACAGAAACTTCTCTCTGGTGGATCCCTACCCCTACAATCAAGAGACAGAAATCTATGAAGGGAATATTATAACTCCAGTCACAAATGTGTTTGATTCAAATGTGGAAAGAGGCAACAAAAATCTGAGTTTCCAGATAGGCTTTGACAATGTAGATGCTCAATATCCTGTTTTCTTAGACAACTATCCATTTGGACAAGAATTGAGAGATGAAGGTGGAAATGGGGAAGCTTGTTTAACTGACACTTCCAGAAGTCTCGTCGTAGGACCTACCTGGACCAGCAGCTATGGGCATGACAGAGAGGTATTTAAATTTTCTCGTATTAAGAGTGCTTAAACGTCTTTATTCTTGTTTGTGTCCTTGCACTTTGTATATTCACTCACACTGGTGCAATATGGATTAAAAGCACTTGATTTAAAGACCTGATGAAAAAGAAAACATCTATGCCTTGGGGGAAGCAAAAGCTTTTGCTCCTATAGAGAGTTTTTGTCATGTGTCTTTATGATTCAGCTGGCCAAAAGCAACTGTGAGACTTCTTACTTCTTATTTGGCCTTTACTACTTCCAATAGAGATGCAGGGAAGCATCAGGTATATTTTCCAATAATTGTGTAAATTGATTTTTTGGCAGTCAGAATTTCCCTCAGTATTTTTATATCTTTACAAGGAGGATGCCCTCAAACAAACAGTGCATGATTAGTTAAGAGATTTTTATACAGTATGAAAACATCCAACCATATTCTTCCTTTGATTCTAATATCAGAAGAGAACCCAGCAGACCATAAAAAATGACTTCTGAAGGGAAGGTGCCTACTCTGGCTAGCCAATGAGGATTTTATACTGGCAGAATCTGTGTCCTACCTGTTTCGTATTTTAGCCAACTTATACTTAAAATGGCAACACATTTCTGCAATCTACCTATTAAAAAATACTTCATTTTAAAGTAATAGGGCCAGTTCCTCACCTAGTATAAAATGAAGTATCTCCGTTGACTCTAATGGACGCTTGCCATTTTACACCAGAAGAGAATCTAGATTATGGTCTAGAATGCTCCAGTAGGCTCATTTTATCACTCATTGAACCATAAAACTACCACAGAGGGATAAGTACAGAAACGCAGAGTAAGATGTGTTTGAAAGAGATAAGATAACAAATCTGTATGGCCTGATATGAAACCTGAGATTCAAAATAACAATACCTTATACTGAATCTGTTTTTCTGTTGAGCCAGATTGTTGTTTCTGTGTCTAGTTTGGCTGCCATATCCTGATCCTGAGAGATGAAACATACCAAGTCCTGCTTTCACCATGTTCTGCATGCACTTATGTGTGCATATAGAATTATTTTCTAAAAATAGACATATTTACTATAACTGTGGAAGCAGATCCTATGACATACACTCTGTCTTTAGGTGTCTCTTTGAAGCAAATACTTTATCTTTTTTTCCTCCTTCCATCAGGTGTTCATAGCTCCATTCGTGGCTTTGCTGTTTTTAATAATGATGTCTTATGGGACTCCCATGTCTCTCTCTGATGTTATATCTCTCCTCATTTTCCTTCTTTCAAAATCCTGACATAGGGAAGGAAAAAGAAAATGATAAATCCTCCCTTTCCTCTAGTCCTTGTTAACATTCTGAATCATTATAGGAGTCCTGAAATAGCCTACAAGGTACCTCTGCACTGTGAATATTAAAAGACAGTTTAGGTTCACCTTCTGCTTTTAACTCCCAGTGATCACAGTATCATAAAGCAAAGGGGAAAAGGCACTTGACTGAGTTGTTTCTATGTCTGTGAATAGGGAGAGCTATAGAAATAAACATATGCAGACCCAGACAGATGGGGACGCAGGAGGGGGCGGAAGGGAATATATCTGAGGACAGGAACTCTTAAGAGTAATCCTGGGCAACACATTTTGGAAGTTAAGTGATGAATACGAAAGAGGGAGGGGATGAATAGGTGCAGAGACAAAAGGTTGTTGTTGCTTTTTACTTATGATAGCAAAACTAAAGCATGCTGACATCATGATGAAAAGAACAAGCCTTCTCATGAGAAAAGTAGAAAATAGTGGGATACAAACGAGCAGGAGGAGATTAAATTGTGGTATGGGAAGAAGAGGTGCTAGAGGAAGCAGGCATATAAGAACAGGCACAAACGCTTTTGTGATGGAGGAGGAGAGAATTATAGGGGAGGGAAGAGATGAGTGAGTCAAGGGCGACTACAATCGAATGTGTGGGAGGATTTGATTAAGTCAGGGAAGTATTCGAGCTGTTTAGCTAGGAGAGGAAGAAATGGGAGAGAGGAGAGAATTGATTTGTAGCAGAAAAATCAGTGTGGTCACAGGAATTCCTCCAGGGAGACACAGCCATATCAGGATAGAAAGAGAACCAAGGCACAAGGGGCTGGCAACTGAACCCTGAGATGGTAAGAAAGGGAAGATAAGAACGAAAGTTGAGAGAGGGAAGGGGAAAAAAAGCCTGTGAAGAAGTAACTCATTGCTTCTGGGCTGGCAGTTTTGGAAAAGATAAGTAGGGCTATGGGGTGACAGGGCTGATGCCAAGTAAGACACTCAGAACGGTTGGAAAAGTGGAGCACCACAGCAAAAGAAAGAGAATGAGCAGAGATTGGGTTGGTGAGGTCCAGGATGAGTAAATGATGCATCTGAGTAGTAGGAGATGAGAACCAGGACTGCAGACAGAGTGAAATGGAAAGGATGCTGAAACATGGAGATTAGCATTGAGATAGGTCATAGGTATGCAAGATGAAATATTCACATTGCTGAAACCATACTGTCATTCTGATCCTTAGCTCTTGGATGCAGTTGTATGGCCCTAGGCTTTATTTAATGCATACTAATCAAAATGTGTCCAGTGTAATAAAGGAAAAGTTAATTTTCTCTGGCCTTGTCATCACCAAGTCAGATGTTCAAAAACACTAAAGAAACTGTCTTCATAACATCCCTCTGAAAATAAATTTTATTTTCTCCGTATTATAAAGAAAACTGAAATACTTTTTCGGTTATATCCAATAGATTTGGCTGTGCCATCTACGGTATTTAGGATCTAATGTTTTCAGAATAACTAGCAAGACTCACTTCTTCACCCAAGCCCAATCATCAGACCAAATTTCATTATTTCAGTTTGGGTGCTCCAGAAATGAGAAATACACAATTAGTGTTCATATTTGGGAAGGATGGTGCAGATGACTTGATTAGCATAATGTGAAAAATCTGTGGATGGGAAAAGATAGATTCCAGTTGTCCAGGGATGCACTCTGTTATTTTATCCCTGTTGTCATAAGTTCTCTCTATACACAATTCTCCGTCTGTACACTGTACGCTTTCAGATATTTGCAATGAGTGGAGACTGAAGTCCTATAGAAAAATAATGTGTGATAGTGTAATTAGTATCTTACCTTTTTATGCAATAGGAAGAAATTAAAGTTTCTGGACACCTGAAAAGAGAAATGACAAAACTAAATCTCTCATCCACATGATTCACCAATGGAGTTGGAACTATATATCTCCTATGTACACCTCTGCCACCAGAACTAATTTGAGTTAGTTAGCAATGGTATATTAATTCCCTCTGTGTAGGCTATTACTAGTCTACACAGGATGCATGTTTGCCATTAGGATTCACTCAGAAATGCTGCCAGCAAAGGTGCAGAGAGGCAGAGGGCTCCTGTGTTATTTGTCTCCTGCAGGAGAGGGTCCGGATTCCAGCTTTGTCTGTCAAGCTCCTTTTGCCATCCTTTAGTAATTATTTAATCACATTCTTCTTCAAGCCATTGTCGCAGATGGAGTGATGCACTTCACTTCTAAGAGAGAAGCAAAAATATACTTTACTGATATAGAACTGAGTTAACAAGGTTCAATGGTAAATGCGACAGTGGTTTAACAAGATTCGATGGCAAGGTACACTTGATTGATTATTTACTGCATAGAGGACAGGGTCAGACAAAACTGCCAGGGAGACCCTCCCATTGAGTCATGAGGTTCGGAAAGGACCCCATTGCTTTCTAAACTCCTCCTCAGAGAGGAGTCTAGGTGCTGCTAGATCCAATCCTAGTCCCAGACTTGGTCAATGGTTTATGTCTAAAGGATTATATATGCGCAATCAATTCTTTGTATCACTTAGCCAAGGTTTCAAAGTTTAGCATGCCGTTAGTCACTTACTGAGGATCTGTTGCGTCAAGGAATCTCTCAACCTCGAGGAGCAGCCTTGAGAGGTGTCCTTACTCAAGGAGAGATCCTGGTGCTCAGCCCACTGCTGTGCAGGAGAGCTCAACAGGCCCTGGGCTGCTGTCTGTTTATGGGGGTAAGATGATTGACTCATAGTCATATTTGCATACCAACCACAGATTTTAGTTTCTTCACTGTGGTTAGGTGGGCGCATCGCACAATAGCCCTTGGCAATTGTGGCATTGTCTGTCTCCCAAATCCACTTGGAGCCAGATGCAGCCATCACGACCAGATGCATCCATCACCACTGCACTGGTGGTTATCGCTTGAGCAGGGTTACAGGAGATAAAGGTCAGGTTGGTGGGGGGGCAGCACACTGTCACAGCCATGAACTTGAGGATCCATACCCATGTTCTTGTGGCGTCATCCTTTCCCAGTCTTGGCCCTGTCCTTGCTTAATTCCTCTCTGTTCCTCCTTCCTCAGTTCCCAAATGCAGTTTTGCTCTTTTAATATCTTCAGTCCCATTCAATGTCATGTCCCAGCCTCACCTTTTCTTACCTGTGGCTTGGTGTTCTTAGCTTTTCATTTATCCACTGTCTGTCTCTTTCCATGCACTTTTTCCAGGGCACTGTACCTGCTCTGTAATGACAGAACTGCAGGTGGAAAAGGAGCCACCTTGTGTTGCTGGAAGCAGCAGGTTTCCAGCCTTCCCTCCTGTGGGAGTCTCCATCCACTGCTCCTGTAGGGTAGTCTTATAGTTGTCCCTCCTTTGCAGCACAGGGCTTGGGTGGTCCTTAGCTCTGTAGAGTCCCTGTCAATCTCCTGGCTGCTCACCTCCTTCTGCAGCTCCTTCACCAGCAGCTTGGCACCGCAGCCAGAGCACAGCTCCCACCAGCGAGGCCACTGCTGTCCCCAGCCCCAGGGAGAGGCACCAGACAAGCCCTGAAGCCAGAGACCTGGGCTGCAGCATCCTTCCTCTGGAGCTCTGTGTGGGTCAAAGTCTTTACTGTCTACAGGGGCAGTTTCTGCACCCCATGATGAAGATTACACCATGTAGTATGTCATCACTATTACTGTGTAGCCTTCAGCGAAGGTTCTGGGCTCCCTTTGCCCCCCTGCTGCAACAACTGCTGCAGGTTTACCTGCCTGCTGTGCTTTGCGAGCTGTGCTCCTGCTCCTGGTTGAAGAGGTCACCCACAAACACAGCAATGTCTCTCTGAGCTTGTTATGGCTTGAATTCCTCCTTCTGGAATGTAGGGGTACAGAACATCCCAGATGCAAACTTCCTAGAGCCTTGTCCATATATCTTTTTGTAAAACTGTCTACCCTGATGTAAGTGTGATCAGAAATGGTTTGTTGCTGTTGTTTTTTGGTTTTGTCTTGGGTTTTTTTATGATTACATAATTTTGGGAGGCCGTTACTGTTACCAAGTTGTTCATAATTTCTAAATAGTGAACCTCAACCAGAAGTTCTTATTACTGTCTGCTGAGGTAAATTGTAAGGTAGGTGTTTAACCAAGGTGGAAAAAAAATGAACCAGTGGAGGTGCTATGCTTTCAGTGACTTTTGAAGGAGCTTTTTCAGCAGTCTTTAGAATCAGAGGGTGATAGACTACTAATTTGTATGGCTAAATTTAATTTCACTCTCTTATGTCAACCCTCAGGGTTATCCATTGTTTTTCCTACCAGACATTTCAATTTTTCCCTCTGTTGATGATGCCCCCTTATTATCTTTAAATTTCATAAGCACTCTCCTAATGCTTGTGCTATTGTGGTTAATGAAAATACTACATACAATGAGACCCAAGAGTGATGGTATCTATAAAAGGTTTGTAACTTCTGAGCTTTCAGTTCTGCCACTGAGACCTCACCACTAGCCGCCTCCCAACAGAACTTTCATCTTTTATACTCATCCAATCTTTTAAACTCTAACTAAAATTTCCCAGCCTGCATCTTTTAATGCATATTGCACTTCCTTGTCCAAAAAAAATCTTAAATTTGGTTTATTATTTACTATTAATTTTTATAAATGTACGTACATACTTGTATATAAATTATTATTAAAATTATAAAATACACCTTTTGCCATACCTCACTTCCCTCTTCTGTGGCATGTCATTAGTTGCTTCTGTTTCTGAAGGGGTTTAAAGGTTGGTGTCTCAGCTGAGTCTTGTACATGTCTCTATGTACAACAGTAGAATGGGCTTGCAGATATAATAGTATTAAGCTCTTTCATGGAGGTAATGTTCTGACTGAAGGGTACTATGGCAACAGACAAGGGGGTGCTTTGACCCAAAATAGTGGCTCAGACCTGTGCTCTCCAAGTTTAGAGAAAGTATCTGGGGATTTTTCATGTTCAACAGAATACACTGGCTTCCTGTTATCAGTCTTAGGGACTTACCTGACAGGTTTATGGAATTTGAAGGGATCCTGAGCTTCCTTCCAGGGCAGAAAGAGAGAAAATAAGGATTAAAACTCACTGCAGCATAAGCTTCATTTTGTCACCTCTCCCTTTTGTAAACTAAGCATACATCTTCTGCATTTAGAGTTATCTGTGCTCTGACACTAGGTGAGTTTTGAAAGCTTTGTCTGGAATTTCTTATATTCTGCACAGAGGGGAAAAAAAATTGTTAAACCCAGGGTAGCTGATGCTTTGTGACTTTGTGTTTTTCCTTTGAAAGCATTTAGAGTGCAGTCAAAACGGGGTTATTTGTGCTTATTGGGAGCTCCAGCAAGTCAGGGGAGGGATGATAAGGTATGAAAGTTAGTTCTAACGGAACTGAATGCAAGGCTAGCCTTATCCTCCTTCTACTTCTGTTATCTAAATAACTGAGCTCTGTTTCTTCTGGTGTCATTTTGGTATTTTTAGGCTACAGGTTGGTCTATCGAGCTGGTTGAAGCAAATCAAGGAAGTAATGAAAACACAGTTGCTTTTTGCAATGCAGTGGAGAAGTAAGTAATGAAAAAAACTTTATTCAGCCAACTATGACAGTTCAAATATTTATATTAATTGGATTGGTTATTCCTGCATTCCTGAACAGTGCCATAATTCCAGTATCTACTTAAATATGGAAATGCTCCTAATTTTGGTTTACAGATTAAAATCCACAAAGGAATGTTAATTCCAAAAATATTTTCTCCTTTAGCTGTCCCCTTTATCAGTGGTAAGTATATTTAACTCTTTAGTGTTCATCGTTTATACTGTGTGAAACTTAAGACCCATTTTCTGCCATTGTCTTGGACAATATTAGTGCCTGTGTAGCTCAGAGCAGGAAAAAAGAATTGGAGGAACTGACTGACTGAGAACAGAATTACTATGTACTGTCATGATGAAAAGTGAGACTTAGCAAGTGACAAAAACTCCCTTAATTGTTGTTCACTGTTACAGTTAATAGTGTGACTTAATGGGATAGAACTTTTTTTACTTTCCTAATCTTCCTCTCCGGAAGAAATTGTGTTGAAATCCAAGAGCACTAAGAAATACAAGTTTTTAGACCATCTGTGCAGATTCATTTTCCTTTGTAGATATTCACTGATCACACTATCAAGTTGTTAGCACAAATGCATGCTTTTTCCCATAGAAAAGTAGTTGGAAAATGGAATGCTGCTTGCTTTTTTAATTGGACTTTAATGAATTGACTGTATTCAAAGTCAGCCAAGCCTGCTTTTCTTAAAAGAAAAAAAAAAAAACAGTTTGATGTTGCCCTGAAATTAACAGTGAATATATTACATATTCATACGGGGTGGATGGTCAGCTTCAAAACATACTCATTCACGTGCGTCTCAGTTTTTTTTTTCCCACAGTTCATCAGTCTGAACCCCAACCCAATTCTACTAACATCAGATGCATGAAGGCACATTCCACGTGACAGGCTTCCCTCTCAGATACTCAGATTTTTTTAATGTCCAAACATTCTACATTTAACTTTGCACTCTAATTATAGGAAAAGCTTCCTATTGATTTTTTTGTGAATAGATGAGTTTATTTACAGGGCTAAAAAGATTAATAGAATTAAGCCATTCCCATTTTGCAGTAACTTGTTTAGTGTGCATCACTAGCAAATACTCTTAAAAAGAAAATAAGAACAACCTTTGCTTTTCTTCTATCAAATAAATGGGAAAGCATTCTTAGGACAAAATGTCACAGCAAACAAAAGACAAAAAAAGGTCATAAATTTGCAAATAACTAACGTATTCAGTCTTGCCGAATGAGCATCCTTCCAGTGCCCAAAGAATCTCAATAACTGGCAGTTTTATACATCAGAGGCAAGATGTATAATTCAAACTCTGTGTCATGCAGACTTGCACCTCCAGCATGTAGCTCAAATAGAAACCCATCATGTTTTTCTCTAGGCAATATTTGTACAGGTAGCAATCTATAATTGAAACATTTCATTGTACACAACTGTAAAGCATTTTTCAAAATCCCTTTATCAGGTTACTTCTACAATTATCGACATAGCTATAGTGAATGTTCATCCATGGGTGGCTTCAGCATTCATCCTAAAGAGAGTTTGATATGAGAAGATGCCAAGCTGATAGTCTCGGGGTTCAGTGCTGCAAAACGCAGAGTTCCTCCATCTCCTACTGACTTCAAGGATGTGCTCTGCACTGCAAAAATACATAGCATTATGAAATGCTGTGAAATAACATATCCCTACAAATTTTAGTACTTTCTGCATATGTTGAGTTGTTGCAGCACAGAAAGCAAGTAGCACAAGATTTTCTTCATGTAATACTTGTGTAGTACTTCAGTTATGCCTTGGAAGACCTAACCTTTCAAAATTTTGCGAAGAGCATGTTTTGCCCACCTGCTCAGGCCAGAAGCCCTTTATCACTTGAAAACAATAGATGGCCATAAGTGAGCAACGCTTTCTGGAATTGAATGCATTTTTATCTGAAAAGCATAAAAAGCAAATTTCTGTCCCCACATTATCTTAAAATATAGGTAGTGTGGAGGTAGGGAAGGAGATGAGGTTCACTTCGTTTTGAAATGACTGCCAGTAAATTGAGGAAGTGATTCATGCCCTGTATGTGTACGTAGCCCATTAATTTGATCCTGGAGAAAGGGTAGTGAAGTTTCCAGTCTTATTCAGTCCTTGGCCTTCTTACAGAAACAGGTTACACAAGTGAATTTGGTAATAGGGGAAAGCTTTATGTGTACCTTGCTCACAAAGAAAATAGACTGACATCAACTACGTAGGTCACCAAAGCAGCCTCTGTAGTATAACGATTTTTTTACTATGAGTATAAATCTATCTTGTACTGGAGGTGTTGTCAAGCTTCATTTTCTCCTGCCCCACTGAAACATCATGCCCCCTGGCTTTTCATTATAAGAAATGGGCTGCTTCTTTGGATTATTAATTTTGGAAACCTAGGCTTTTTTTCCTTCTTATGCTCAAGAAATACATGGCATAAAAGAGTAGTTCATCCTGTTGTTTAAGGGACTTGGGTGGCAGCCCTGAGGCAGGAGGTAACATAGTAATGAACCTTGTGAGAGAACTATGACTCAAAATACACTGTAATCAGAGACACTATAAAGTGCTGCCAACTCAGAAGCTACAAAATGCTTCTTGCACTAACAAACAAAAAAAGAATGCAGTATGCTTAGTACAGGATGTTTGAGTTTAGCTACTAAAATATTCAGGCCAATTAGTGAAATGTAAAGCTTCAGCTGGTATAATATGTACCCTTACCTGCAGCTGCAAAGTATATTTGCTTAAAAAGCAAGTTTAATCTCAGCTGACAGGCATAATACCTGTGACCAGTGTTCATTAGGAAATGGTACCTCAGGAGGAATTAGTTTCTGTGAGTCTTTGGTAATTGGAAGGAGGAGGGGCAATATATTTTATAGGTAATGATATATCAGAGGGACTCAATGACTGTAACAGTTATGGCTCTACATACATTTACATAAATGCCTAGGGTTTTAGTAATGAGGATTTCAGATTGGATTCTAGAGCACTGTGAAAATAGGGACTTCTTAAGATTTTTGCATAGAGAGAATGTTCCTGTATTCATTTTGACCAGCTGTCCTAGTTGCAGCTGTCTCTGCATGTGCTCTTAGTTAGTTTTATGTTAAAACTCTGTTATTTGAGCACCCTCATTTCTACTGTGGTCAGTGTACACTGAAGTCTGTGTTTAAACTCCTTTTGGCTTCACTGAGGTCAAGCTCAGCAGTGATTCTGTGAAGTTCACAAAGATTTTACTGATGGTTTTCCTATTAAGTAAAAAATGTTAGTTATATGTATGGTATCTGATATGTAGTTATCTCACTAATGCATGAAAACAAAGTTTGAGTTGCTACCATTTTCCCCTCTGCACAAAATTTTATTCCTAACAACTCACTATGTACTATTATTATAGGTATCTTGTAGAATTTTTGTTTTGCTCTTATAAGAGAGCTGAAATGCATACCTATTTAGACATAATTTCATCACATGTTCTTTTCAGAATAAGAAATGCCTATCCTGCTTTTGACTTGAAGACAAACACTGGGAAAATCTGGAGTGTCGTGACAAGGTTCCCAGACTGTATCCTTGGTGAATCAAAGTTCAGAATCAGTGTTTGGACAGGTTCTTCACCATATCCTCTGCTTCTTACACAACATGGTAAGTGATTGAGGTGTCCGTATTCTTCCACACTTCAGTTCCACGGAGATGATAACAAAATGCATTTGTTATCTGGAAAGATACTTGGAGAACAAGGTTTACGTGGGTCTCGAGTGCATACTTTGTCGAACATTTTCAGCATATTTGCTATAAAATTAAAATCACATTAAATATTAAACCTTGGTGATCTGTAGATATCTACTTTAGTAACAATTGGGACCAATTCTGGCAGTCTGAGAATGGGCCAACATTCAGACTTTGATCTGGAAGGAATTTAAGCTTGTGCCTAAATCCCCATAGGGGTATCCTTTGGTACCCCAAAGGGGTAATCCCCATATAGGTGTGGAACTTTTCATAGCCTTGACTCTGTTTCTGAATGCAAGACTTAAGAGTCTGCAGTTGCTAAGGCTCCTCTGCAGCCAAGGTTATGTACAGGTCGGGGAAAGTACATATTGGTCATAAATGAAACAGGAGAAATTCCAACTGGGTATAAGGAAAAGGACAATAATTAAGAATTGGAACAGTTTGCCCATGGAGGTTGTGAAGTCTCCGTCCTTGGAGGTTTTTAAGATCTTACAGGACAAAACCGTGAACGAACTGGCCTGAATTCAGTGTTGACCCTCCTTTGGGAAGGAGGCTGGATGTAGATGGACCTACTGAGATCCTTCCCAACCTGAATTATTCTCTCACTAGTGACTGTGGGAAGCTACCACTGCTCCAGTGCATCCTGTATCTGTGGTGAATGGGAGAATATTTGATTCCAGCTCTGGTAATTTTTACCTTTTAAGCCACATAAGCAAACATGAAATACATTTAAAATAAATCCCCCCCCCCCCCCTCCTGTGCAGCTTCCTTAAGTGATAGACTTTTTTATTAATCTTTTCTTCAGTTGTCAAGGAATTATTTGGCTGTAACAGGCTAAGTATTAGTTTGTTTGATGGGTTGAAAGCTGAAAATCCAAAGCTCTACAGAATGTTAGTCAACATATATTAAAAAATACATCTTCAAAATACAATAGCCAAGACTTCCACTTTTATTCATACAAGTTTGGTTACTTGTATTTGGAGCATCTAAATATTTATTGGAAAGCCAGGCAAAGTAGTAGGTTGAATAATCTTGAATCAATATTTTGTGGATTCCATGAAACAAAGGGCCAAAGATCTCCGGATGCTTGGACCAGAAGGTAGTATTTCCAGCACTTCCGTCAGCTAGGCAAGGGTTCACTGTAATGCAGAAGTCTGAACTACTGACAAATATTTTATCATATAGCATTGTTTACCTTACAGATTGTTCAATTTTTAGTCTGCATAACTTTATTAACAAAAATGCTTTAGGAGGCCCAGCTAAAACTTAAGGGGATATAAGAAACAGTCCCTATCCTAAACTTGCTTACAGGCTAAGTAAACAATAAGATACATTCAAAGAGGGGAGGCAGGGAAGGAGTACACTTTTTTGCCCCATCTAACATAAAGAGCATAAAGAATCGTTCAGTCATGCAAAAAATTTTGCAGAGCAAGGAAAAGAAAATGGATCTGTGGAGAGCAAATGAATGATACAAGCAAGTTTCAGGATTTTTTCCAATGAGTGACCTGAAAAAGTACACATTACAGTTTTAATTCAAGATTCTGTACCATTCTCCTTTTTCTGGTGTGCATAAATTGAGCAAATAAGTGCTGTATTTTACATGTCAAACCAGCTATGAGGAGGTGCTTAGAACAGTGAGTTGTCAAAGGGCTAGACATTTAAAACTAGTACAACTGGTAGAAAATATTTAATCAAAGTAACTTTCTGAGCAAAAGAAAAATGGCTTTGCAAAAAAAATGAAAATTTTCAGAAGGAACTTTTGAATCCATTGACACGTTAGGTTTTCCCTGGGGAAAACCAAACCAAAACAAAACCCAAGCTATCTATGGTAATCAACTCTGTTTTCTTTCAGCTTTGTTTCTGTCACAGCCCCCGCTCCTAAAAAAAGGTCAGCTGTCCTCTGAAGTTTTTTTCAGTATCACATTCCCTTAAACTGCCCTGCAAAAACAATTTTGCATTTCTAGGTTTGTTCTAAAATGATAGCATAGCAACTCTGGACCAGATTTGCCAGTATGAATTGGCTGCTCTGGGCAACTGGGTAATTCAGAACACCATTAAACCCAATGAAGCTGGTTGGTTAGGCTTAGTTTGAACCAGTTGTCTGAACTTGGAACAGTGTAAATTAGTCAACACACAAGTCTGGGTTCCATATTTAGTTTCTGGGGATTTGTATTTAACTGTAGGTAGTTTCCATTTTTTTTATATTAAAAAGTTCACTTAAGACTTGTAGTAAGAGCTCTTAACTGATGCTTATTTTGAAGCAATAAAGAAATACCATGAATGAAAAACTGAAAGAAAAATCTACTTTGGCTTTTCTGTTATCAGTTACAGACAATGTGATTGCCTGAGAATTATGGAGGAAGTCCAGACTTTATTTTGCATTGCAAAACCATCTCAGTACATTATAGTGAAAAGTTTTCATATGGAGTCAGATACTTCTCTTTGGCAGAAAAAGTATCTCAGACTTGAAGCATCAGTGCTGGTGGAGTATGCCCTGCATGCCTGTAAAGACCAAACTTATCAGACATGTTTGCAATTTCACTGCCAGATTATGCAGCTATTCTTTTCCATGTTTTGATCAGTTCTTCTAAAATGGACAGAGAGGAGGTATATTGGCAGGGTTGGAAAATGGCTTAAAAAACTGAAGTAGCGCTGGAGAACATTCTCAAGATGCTAGAATACTTCTGAACAGCAGATTGTATGAACTGACATAGAACTTCTTAATTTGTATGCATTATATGTAATATTATATATATTATATATACTATTATAATATCACTATACATAATATTAAATAATATTAATATATAACAGATATAATACATAAAATACATATGAGCATTAATTTACTTCTTGGTTATGGCTAAAAAGGTGTGCACAGCAGAAACAATAGCAAGTAAAATTCTGGAGCCTTCTTGTGTCATGAGTGGCAACAGAGTCAACTTTTGCATCAGGCCATGTTCGCACATGGGAAATGTACCAAGATATTTATCATGAAAATGAGAAAAAAAAAAAAATTGCCATTTGTCTCTTTGTTTCTGCTTGGGAAAGTTGCTCAGCTCTTAATTCCAGCTACCTAGCAAAGTGCTAATTTCCTCTAAATGGACATAGATTCTGTGAGTTGTTGTAGAGTATTTGAAGCAAAATTAAAAAAAAAAAAAAAAAATCAGGTGTGGCTTGATCTAATTCCTCTTGATGGAGCTAGTCTGCAGCAGTAGTTAGGAATTACAAAGAAATTCTTATTTTCTTTGCTCAAGTATCTAGCCTGGAATTCTCTAGCAAGCTACTATTAATTTTTCTTGCTATCTTTATTTACAGCTGGCTGTATTACTCATGACTTAATTGTAGAGATCCTCCATTGTACAAATCAATACCCAGTCCAGGAGGAATGCCTTCTAAGTGTTTGCGGGTCTGATGAATTCTTACAAAAGTAAGTATCTCATTAAGAGACCGTATTGAGTATGTTTTGTGTAATATAAGCTGAGCATTTAATGCACTCGGCTCACGTGCCATGTAAATAGAACCATAGGGAGAGTTAGAGTATTATGTTCCAAACACTTAATGTATAGTTTCTGGAACTCCTGGAACACACGGTACTTATGTTCTACAGAGATGATGGTGTACTCTAAGTGCAAGGATTCAAATCCTGGCTCCTTTATATAAGCTTTGTGAAGCCTTGAATAATTTATTTCACTCCATTGTCCTCTAGTCTTTCTCATCCGTAATACAAAGATGCTGCTACTTTCAGTATCTCATAGGAGTCTTATAAGCATGAGGGGGTATGCATATCCTCAAAGGGGGAAATCACCAAAGAGAGAAGAAACAGTATTATATAGCTGCATAGCAGGTGATTTTTCTTCATATCCAGTTGCAACAGTAGTAAAGCAAATGGAGTCAGCACTTTGGTGCTGACTGCAAGTTAAAGAAAAACACGTTATACATACAAACAAGTCTTTCTGAATGTGTGTAGTCTACAAATAATGAAGTAAATGCTCTGATTCACATTCATTCAAGTAAACTCTTGTGGTGGTTGAAAACACTACTGAACATGGCTAGTTGTTTCTTGCCCTCTGGCAGCTTAAATTCAGCTGTCAGCAAAAGTGAGCAGATTTTGTGTTGAAGCAGCTGAAGTGCAGGCTCTTGTCAGCTGTGCTGTAGGGTCAGTGACTTTCAGCAGAAGGGGAGAAGCTGGCAGTTCTCTGTGGTAACATGTTAAGCTGGCACTGCAGGAATCACAGCTCCTCTGTTAGAGACGTAAAAAGTGTTAGATAAAATAGTATATGCCTATAATTGAAAGGGAAATTTTTAGAAACGGTTGTATTTGCAGTATAGTGTAAAGATTACCTGAACTAGCCCAAAGCAAGTCAGCTTGATTAATGAAAGTAATGTAGTTGTGAGAGCAAGTGTCACACTGTGTAAATTAGCTTTGCTCTATAGCCAGCTTGGACACTTCTACTCTTACACAGGTCAAATGTTCAGATGTTTATGGTGAATTATGCTTTGCAACTAAAGATGGAGACTTCGACATTTCTGAGCCAACTCTTGTTCAAACCTCCATAAAGCAGGAGCTGGTACAGCAGAGCACTGTGCGAAGCGTTACAATACTGGAACCGCTGAGCAGAGACTCAGGTCATACATAGATCTGTTAATTACATAAGGAGGCCAGGGCTTTTTTTTTATTTTCAAGTCTCTCTTCTCATTTCAAACTAATTGCTAAAGAAAATGGAAATAATGAGTCATTGTATTGAGGGTGAGCTCAGTGCGTTTCAGTACACTGTACAGTATGTTCTAAACAGTTTTATTTTCACTGTTGGGAAGAAAGCATCAATGGTGGACTGTTTAAATTCCTGCACTTGCAGAATCTCTGCACGTCTCATTAGCAGTGAAACAAGGTCAATAATGTTCTCAGCTTTTTTGCTTTGCTTCTTCACTGTCATGCAGAAAGCACTGTGTTGCACTTCTGGCCTCAGCAGCTTGTAATTCTATACTATGCCTTACTTTCAGCTCCCTTTCTTCTGCCTTCTCATCAGAGTCCTGTATCTGAAATTTGAAACCCCAGACCATAATGATCCCTTGGGTAGCTTAACATGGCCTGTAGAGTTGCCTCAGGGTGAAATTTTTCCCATGTTTGGGCTGTCTTTCAGTGCAAATTGCTTTCCTCGCGATGTTGCTAACAGAGTGATTTGATGTACTTGTGCAGAATTCTTCCCCAGAAGAGTATTTGGAAATCATTCAGGGATGAATTCCAGTAGAAGTTCCCCAAGTTATAAGACAGCAAAGGGAATACTCGGCTGCCCCTGCTTTATTGTAATCCAGAAAAAACTAAAGTGAAGCCAAAGCAGTGACGTGATTAATTGTTCTCAGACCAGAGTGCTTTAGTGAACCAGACAACATTGTGAAGATCTGTCAAAAGCTCTCATTTACTATTATATTGGACTGTATTATTGAGCACTTCACCCTGCCTACTGCAGAAGCACCTGAAAGACTTGATGACTTCTGGAATCCATTTAACTTTGAATGAGATGGGGGAAAAAGTACTTGTGTGCTAATGACCATTACATGCAGCACCACAAGATTTCATCATCTATTATTCTCTTCCTAAGGAGATATCCTTGAGCTCACATCCTATCTAATTCACAAGTAGAATATCAGATTTCAAATATCCAAATTTAAAAAAAATCAGAAGGCTGTGTATAGGCTGCAGGTCAGTCCATAACTAATAGAGCCATCTGTGAAATTCTGATTTGGAAATCTCATTTGGTTTCTGGTCTTTAAGTTCATTCTGTTTACTGATCAGAAATCCTGGCCTTGCCTCAACCTGCAGGACTTCTTTTTCTTCCTATGTTTCCTTTTCCCACAAGTTTTTCTTACGGTGTCCGTAGAAGCTATCAGGATTCATTGCTACCTTGTCGCTGCCCCTTCTGTCTGTCATCACAAGGTGTACGTTACTTACATTCCTAGTTGATTTGCTGCAGTTCCTTTTTTTAGATGTTCGGTGTAAGCGCATCTGGAGGCAGAATCCTGTCTGAAAGACAGAGACTCCTTGAAAGAAGAAAGGAGTAAAACCCTATCTGTGTCATCAATTTTTACCACTATTGAGGGAATTTCTGATTTTTCATATGTATCCATGGACCCTCCTTCTCTGGGTTTCCCAGCTGTGGGTGTGCTCTCAAGTCCCTTACACTTGTCCTATTTGTGATCATCTTTTATTTCTTGGAGGGCCATCTGCTGTTTCTAAAAATTCTTTGCTTTATCATCCCGTCATCCAAACCTTCTACATCTACCTTTAAATCTTGCTCTCACTGTTTCCTATCTTTCCTTAGATTTAGAATAGGTGCCCCTAAAATGATGCCCTTCATGAAAGATGTTATAAAAAAAATAAATTAAATGGGGGTTAAGCAGCTTGTGTCAAATAACTCCTAGCTCTCAATGCCAGCAGCAAGCCAAAACCAACCATTCTCATGTGACAGCAATGAATCAATCCTCCATTTAGACTTTTTTGCCTTTAGAGCTACAGGCCACAAGCTCAGAGCATCCTGAAATGCCTAATAAAACAAAGCACATGACTATATAAGAATATAGGGCGCTCTTTTTTTAAAAAATATGTTTTTATTTTTTATTGATCTGTCTGTTAGCAAGAGGTTGCAATAATGCAGACCCAGCAAAGGAATGTAGTCCAAGGATATTTATAAGCTTTATTTCTAAACATGTCTTTTTTTTCCCCCCCCCAAAGGCATTGGATTTTTTAAAGGATCTTTTCATATGTACTTTTAATTCCATCCACACTCTACCATAGTGTAATTTGCACAGTTAACTTATTGCTTTGCAGTTTAGCCAACATAGTGAGCTGGGGTATGGAACAGAAAAGACTAAATGCTTATCATTTATGCTCACATGCTTGCCTGTGACCTTATAGATGACATTTTTTTTGCCTTAGTAATTCTATTCTCTGAGAATTGAGATCTAAATAAGAATTGGTTTTCACTCAAAGTGAAGTTTAAGCTATTAATTATACACTGGGCAGAGTTATATTCATGCAGATTGGGATCATAAGAAGCAAGCACCTTTTGGATGAATATGTTCTTTGTAAAAAAATAAACTTCATTTTCTCTTGTCACCGCAGATTAAATTTCTCATTCAGAGATGCTGCTCAGCTAAGTCCTTTAAAAAAAAAAAAAAGTCTGATTGAACTGCATTAGGATTTGGAGCTTATGGTACATCAGAGAACCTTGTAGTGGGGAAGCGAAATCATCTAGCAGTGAGGGATTCTCAAGAGACTGAGGGATTTTTTCCCTTTCTCTGCTTCTGTTATATTGTGAGACCACAGGCAAGTCACTTTACTTTGACCAGTTCATTACCATGTCTCTTAAAGACAAAGACTGCCTTTTGCTTTATGACTTTTGTCATGGCACTCTTGTCAAAGCTGTATTCTCCACGTAGTAATTCTAGCAAATAATATGGGGAAAACTGTTGAGTTAATAAAGTTGTAGAATTTTTATTTGTGTTTCCTTTACAGAGCTCAGGGCACTGTAAACCAGTTACCAATAATCATGCTGTCCTCCAAAGAGGGCTATATTAATTTTATCTTAATAGTACAGGTATAGTAGGAGATCTGCATAGTGTGTTACAGCATGGGGTATGGCTAAAAGCTAGTCTGTCAATCTATGGCAGAGCTAAACCTCTGTTTCTTGTAGTTCACTTTTCATCTAGACCAGACCAGGTTTCCACATTATTTTATTGAGGCATTAATCCATTTTGTCTAGTCTCTTGTGTCACAATACCTGTCAAAACTTTTCTCTTTGTATTTGTGCAAATAAAATCCACTCATGAAGTCAACTGTGTGGCCAGTACTTCTGACTGCAATGTTTCAGGCAGCATTGCTATGTCAATAAAGGATTTGATGATGTATACTATCTGCCTGACACAGCAGAGCTAACACAAACCACTAGAGTAAATGTAGTTATAACCACAAAATTCAACTTCTGTTGGTGTAGCTTTGCCTGGAAGCATGATGACATAGAATAGTTATACTGGCAAAAGATAGTTTTTATACGTGTGGTACAAAATTGTAACTACAGAGGAGGGTATAGCTATATCAATTTACACTAGCAGAATGCTCCTCTGTATTGGTATAGCTATACCAATTTCTGTCATTGGCTTGGTGTAATGTTAGCATTGCAATAGGAATCTGTATACTGGAGGAATCAGGAAAAAGTGACTTGGGACTCACAGATGTGTTTCTTCGTAATTTTCTTGTTACTACGCCTGTCCTAAGGTTGAAGGTAAGGCAGAATGGAAAGATCAGGAATAATGGTGGGGTAAAAGGTAAAAAACAGGTGTGAGGCAGTTCTAAAGGATGCAAAGATCATGGGAGAGTTCATCATTAGAGTCAGGAGGCAGACGTGACTAGGTGAAATGAGGAGAGGAAGAAGTTTAAAGGAAGCCATGGGTAGGCACAACACAGATATCAGCTGAGGAGCAACAGAAGAGAATCTATGCATTGGCACAGTCCCAGGAACCAGCAATCAGTCGCTTGGACTTTTGCTTGTAAAGGGATTTGAGAAGGGTTGGGGCATAACAGTAATATGCTCTCCACCAGTACAGGTATTTCACTGTATTGGGGTTAACTTCTCTCACTCTTACATCTGTACTTTATGCTCTTAAAATAAAGGAATTTTGCAAATGTATGGAAGTGTTCTCGGAGGACCTTGCTTTAGGTATTTGTTATGTCAGATGGAAATGAGTTTGTCCTCTGTGAACTTTAATGTATTTGTTTAAAAAAAAAAATCCTATATCTACTTTTACACCTTTTGTGACCTCTAATGGAGAGTATGTATTTTACTTAACTACGGTGTAGTGTAGGTGCAAAACATTTACAAGATATATGAATTCCCTGTAATTGTGCTGAATGGCAATTATGTACAGCACATTTATTTAAGTTTAACCATTCATTTGTGCTACAGACCTCTGCTGCCATGTTGAGATATGAGTCTATCCCCTAAGTCACACTTTCCATGATTTATTCATAGGGCGAGTGTTTTTTTGGAACTAAATCCAGTCAGTTTTATTCAGACATTCCATCAAAAAGCCCTTTTAGGTAGAAAGAAACACAGTTTACATTGGAATTCTGAGTTTTCCATTGCACTTGGCAAACCAGAAAAGAATCATCTTTCCTTCATGGCCCAGGGAGTTCTGAAACAACTTACCGTACTGTAAATCTGTATAAATATGGAATAACTCTTTCGGTGCTTGTGTGGCTGGATGCTTGAAAAAAGCAACATGAATTGAATTGAACATGCACTAGAGTTGTAACTGATTATGCATATTAGCTTGTTTTGGTGATGAATTTGCCTTTGCAAAAGTCAGTGTCACTTCCTACCCATTAATCCCAAAGGATTTTTTTAAAATGTAAAAAGATGTTTGCCTTAACTCTGAAATAATTTTTGCATTATTTCACCTGATTAAAACAAAAAGTGGAAAGGAAACACTGAAATTATTTTTATTCCAAGTAATTTTAAGAGTGATAAACTAAGGCTGTATTATATCTTAGAAGAAGTTGCCAAGAGTGGTAAGTGGACTAGAAGCTACTCTGAAGAGGCAAATAAGAATAAGGAATTCCCCTGTCATTGGGTGCTAGAGCACCCTTGACCAGCAGAGTGGTTTGTAGGAACCACTCCAGCTGAGTGAGTAGAGCTCTGCGGCTGACCTTAGCTGGCATATGATTTGAGAAGGAGGAAGACCGACTCACAGTTTCTTTTACTATCTCTATGTGAGCTGCATGGTATGAGAACTTTGATTTCTTTGAGACTCAAGGACCACCTGTCTTAATGTATCTGATTTTCAAACTTATAGTTAATATGTGATTTTCAAGTTGGGTATCAAACACTGCAAGTCATTCTGCAATGGTGCATTCATAACCAAGATACTTTGTATGAATTGCACTAATTTGGGTTTGAAGAATATGCATGAATAATCTCAAGGTTTGGGAGCACATGCAGTTTGTTTAGGATATTCTTTCTCGGTTTCATTGTTGTTCTGTTACAGAACTTAATGGTCAAAGACACAACTAAGCAATTCTTCTTAAATTGTTTCACCAGAAAATATGCCAGAACCAAACCCTATCAGTTTTCACAGTAGGTGCCAAGTACAGGTTTTATATTATTCAATTAGCTTTGCACTTAAAAGCACCAGTGGACTAAATTCTAGGAGGAGAGGAAAAAAAGAAGGAAGTGGCAAGCAGAGATAGCCATTTGTGGTTTGTTGTTTGTTTTGTTTGTTTGTTTGTTTTTTTCTCCCCAAACTGCAGTAATCGTACTTTGGGCAGCCATGAAAGTCTTCACAAAGCAACCACCTGCATTCAGCTTCGACTACACAACACTAGTAATTTGAAGCAAAGTTTAGCTCGAACGGTATGTCGTCTTTTTTTCCTTCTCTTTCTTTCAGCATTCCTGAAGGAATAAAATTCCACAAATCCTTTTATGTAGCAACCTGCAGTAATAATCAGAGAGATTGTTTGATTTCCTGAGAATGCATATTTTACTGCTGAACCCCAGTTGAAATGTACTGGGGAACATCTCTGCTTTGCTCCCATGCTTGTATCTAGTGTGTTACTGTAGAGAACACACAACTACAAAAAGACCAAAGGTTACCTTTTTAGAAAAAATTCAGTTTTGTCAGAATTTAATGCTATTTATTTCAGATGGTCAGAGAATTCTTATTTTTGATGGGCCTTTCTATGTTTTGAAATATAACAAGGACAAAACCACTCAAAGTACTGTGTAAAATGAATTAGATCCGGATTCTTGTCGTTATCACTGAAAACCAGGGCAGGCTGATAAAAGCCAGAATCACAGTTGGTGTGTTTGTGCATGTGTGATGCATACGTACGTGTGTGTATGTGCTTGTTTGTAGACATGCAGAAATGTTGTCTCTAAGGACATGTAGTCCTTACAGAAAACATTGTTTTATCATCATATTAAATCCAGGGAGATTCCTATTCAGATTATTTGAGTTTAAGCAACCTTGCAGTGGATTAGTGAGCTTTAATGACACTGGCCTATGCTACTAAATGTGAGCTTTATTCCCAGTGGACCACCTTGAATTACTTCCAACCCAAAGTTTGCAGTACAGCAGAAGCTTTGTTCTCAGCAGTGTTCACTGGCAGTGTGTTGACTCTGTTCACAGATAGTACCAATTACCTGCTTTGCATAGGTATGCTATCAGCCCGAGTCTGTCAATATGAGTCAGATGGCAGATTTCTAACAAAAAAGGATAGTGGCTTTCTTTTCACTTCTGTTATGTGTCACCATGCGAAACATTCAGTTCAACACAATATTACCCTGCAGAATTAAAGGAGGACTATAATGAGGCCAAATATATATTTTTTTTTTTAACATTTTAAGCAGCTTATAGATAAAAGCAGAATAACTTAGTGCTGATATGTACAATCCTGGCTTAAATTATTGGTATTCTTCAATGCCAATATTATTAACTTAATTTTTATTTTTTAAAAACCATTGATTCTTCTTGATATAGCACCGTCCAAAAGAAAGTTAATTAGAAAACATGGAAGCTTTCATCACCAGGTCACTTCTTCAAATCTGATTCAGATCAATGAATTGCCAACTGCTTGCTCTCAGTCTAGAGAAAATAAGTTGATGTTTGAATGTACCTTCAGAAGGGGGTGAAAAAGTGACTATCTCGTGTCCTTTCTCACCCCATCCCTATATCACAGCAGGAAAAAGAACACATCCAGTGACCACTGGAATGAGTTTTGTCTTGGGAAAGTATCTGTGGTACTTCGTTGTCATTTAACTGCAAGTTGTGAGATTGGGGCAGGAATCGCCATGTGATTTCCATTGTCTGCATTAAACAGCGATTAGATGGTCATCATAGTCATTTCTGGTGTTAGATCTGTGACAAGACATCCTGTGTTAGGAGATGAAAAACTTCATTTTTCCATATAGTGCTGCCAAAGACGGGCTTGAGAAGAGTGGAATGTTGGATATTAGATATAATTATGGACACATGTTAAGTATGTGTAATGGTGGAAAAATTATTTACCTATTTAGGTCAGCATCTCTGTCTTTTAAATGGAATAATATATTATTGACCCTTCTGCTGGGCAGTTGCAGGTTTCCAACATTTTCTGCCCTGAGAAATCAGTGATACGAATTAGAAGTTTGATACGAATGCGTTTTGCTACTTATATGCATATAGTATGTGCTGAAAGTATTTTTTACATGCATATACTGAAAAGAGGGAGCCTTATACAACTTCCTGACAATCTCTTCTTCAAACTTCCAAGCCAATGGTTGATTCTCTACAAGTTACTCTGTCTTCAAACAGAAAAACTAAAATATAGAGCAAATGACCTATTTGCTGTATATAGATCTGCTGTTACTATAGATCTTCAAAATCATCTGCTTTGGAACCTAATGATATGTTCGGGAGTCTCTTCTGAAGCTCTAAAGCTTGTTTGTGTGCTAAGGAAGCAAAACTCTGTACCAATGCCATCTGGAGACTGCCTTCATGTTTCTTGCTTACCTTACATAACACTGTTGAAATTGGGATGCATAGTTAAAAATACCTGCCTGTACATGCAAATTACTATTATTTTACTATTATGCTTAATAACCAATATAAGTGGATACTTACAGTGCAACTAATGTTTTCTAACCTTTTTTAAGCTTACGAACTTTGGCCAATAACTAAGTGTTCACAATTCTTTCGTGAATTCAGCTGAAAACCATATTTTTTTAAGGTGAACACTTGCTTCCTTTCCTTTTGTGGGAAGCTGGCATTCTGTTATGAAGTATTCAGAAAGAGGAAATTGTCTTGAACTGAGCACTTATAAGCAAGAAATTTGGTCTGGGGCTTTACATGGAATCACAGCTCTTTCAGCCAGTGGGTGACCTTTAATTTGATTTTGTTTTTTTGAAACATGAGATCGATCAGCCTTAACACTCTTGAACAAAAGTCTTTTAAGACCCGAGTTTTCAATGCGTTAGATTCCTACTAAACTTCCAAATAAAGCTTATACAGAGAACATAAGGTTATCTTTATGATATAGAAACATATTGAAGCTCAGTTTTATACCATCTAGCCAGACAAAGAGCTTCTGTTGACAGGAGTGGGAATTCTACACTTTGCAGATTTTTTTTTTCTCCACACATCGAAATCTTGAGAATGACGATGAATGTGGAGAAAATCCAATAGTCTTGTAAAATGGTTGCCCAGTGTACATGGGTTACAATAATACTGAATGGTGACTGCTAGATTTATTTTGACTATACACCTGTCCTACTCTGTATTTTAACTTAGGTGGTCTTTAAGAAGCAACTCTTAACCACAAACTCCACAAGTTGTAGTGGTTCAGAAACATTAAATTCCTAGTGGCTGGGTGGTGTTTAGGAAGAAATGTGCAGTGGAACAGTGTAGAAGCAGAAACCTTTATCCAGATACCATTTCCAGGGAGTGCTCTGCATATCCAAGAGACTCATTTTTTCACAGTTGTCCCCCCACACTGATTACCTAGGTAAAGCATGAATATTTGCAGTGAAGAAGGAGCAAAGAACACTTACAAGTTTCTAACAAGAGTCTCACTTGCTTCCAGAAAGGGATTTTTGGACTAAAGCAGTCAGCAAGCAATATTTCCTGAAAGTTCAGAAACATTGTTATTGTCATATATACAAGTGTTAATGGTGTTAACATTTTGCTAGACATAATGAGTTAAGTGTTAACATTCCAAGCATAATCACAGACGAGAAAAGTCAGTGGTCCATCATGATAAGAAGTTGGGGTTTTTTTCCATTATTTAAATGTTTGTGACTTTTTAGAGGGATTGTGTAGTACCTCAAATAGAAGGGAGACTTTTCTTGTCTTTAAGTATCCCTTGAAATTGTGCTACTGTGAAATGCTTCATGTTCTATTAATATCCTCAAAGTCTCCTTCAACTCTGTTGCAGTTTGACAGGTCTAAATAAGGTTTATTATACTGCAATGCACTGTGAAGGCCAGCAGCAGAGACCAAGCATCTCTTGATGTTTCACACATCAGAAATGGTTACAATTACCAGGTAGAATGATTACAAACAAACAAACATAGTCTTTCAGGCAGGTAACTAACAAGCTTGGAAGACAAATTAGCAGTGTTCAGGCCATTAGAAAACATTTATTGTCTCAAAGAATTTGTGGAACTGTAATTAATAACGTACAATAGGGTTTAACCAGGAAGGGTGACATTTTAAGATTTCTTCAAGTGAATTATTGATCACCCCTTTACGGTAACTGACACAGCTCTGAAAGCTTCAGGCCATGAAGTTACTTCAGGTTACTAATAATAGCAAAGAACATGAGCAGCTCTTGAGCTGGCATAAGTCATAGACGCAGAGTTTTCCTCCAGCTGCAGGGCATGCTTGTGGCAGAGCACTCGTATCGGAAAGGAGAGGTTCTGCTCACAGGCAGGAGCACCGGCAAGTCTGTCAGGACCAGATGAAACCTAATGGAGGAGACACGGACTATGGTGCATTGAAAGCTGCAGTGTTTCCTTTCACTCTGGACCCAGTTCTGTAGATCTCTTTGGGTCTACTGAAATCTGCCCCAGCCACACTGAATTCAAGGATCTGAGGTAGTCTACACTGAGCTCAGTCAATTTTGCTGTTGCTGTTCTCTGAAACTTGCAGCATTGGTCGTAAAATGTATTTGAAAGTCTCAGACTTAGAGGCAGTTTATGGAAAATAAATTTCCCTCCCTCAGAATTCATATAAAAAGATGTGAAAATAGTGTGCTTTTTTTAAAAAAAAAAAAAGCGCAAACTTTTAGACTTTTAAGATTCTTCAGCTATCTCAGACAGTTATGTACATATGCAGCTACTGTTTATTTTTGTGAGTTAATCTGTGCTCACTTGTGGGGAGAATTTGACCTGTGAGCTATAGGATCCTTCCAAATTTAAACTTTGGAATGTGTTATTTTATAGAAATCTCCATTAAGGTTGTAGTTGAACTAGCGTCACGGAAACATATTTGTATCTTGACAGCCCTTCTATATAATAATCACCCATATGTATTCAGGTGCTAAATAATTCACATACTCCCACCTTTTGCCCTAGTCCATCAGATCCCCTTAAGCTTCTGGGTTCCTATCAATCACACATACCTAATTTTTCTCTAAGCTTCAGGGCTCCTTCCTTCAGTCTGTGTCACGTTGTTTCCAAGTTCATCCCTCCCTGTCCTCTAGTCCTGTCAGTGTATGAGATCAAGGAGGAAGTCTGTCATTTATCAGTCTTGGTCTGTAGCTCAAGCCTTGTCCCTGTGATTGCTCAGTTCGCATGTGCTCTGCTATTTGTGAGGTCTCCAGAGGTGGCAGTGTGACAGCTAAGCATGCAGTGTACATTATAAAAATGCAGGGTGGATTTTGCAGAACATGTACGCTATTCATCTGTAGGGTAATGTGACTTTTAAAGTAATAAAAAAAAAAAGGGGGGGATGTGATCTACTGAGATTCAAGATGGATGTGATTGACCATTGCTGTCTAGAAGTAGCAAATTCAAATCATGATATTGTAGCAAGCAACTATGGAGTGCTTGGTGCTATTTCATTCCTGGAATGCATGCTTCTCATTATGGTAGCACTACAAAAAATTCTCAAGGCTTGAGATGTTATACCAGTCCTCTAGCTTGCATTGGAGCAGCATGATAGCTGTCAGAGGTCAGGTGCTCCAAGCCTCAGAGTATGGTATGGGCAGAAGACATGAATCATGAGCAAACCCAGCAGTTATTAGGTCAGAGCCATATGTAGCACAGTTAGTGCTGCACTCAGGAAATTGGCATCCATAAGCTATTTTTGTAGGTCTTGTAGTCATTGTTGTAAGAACAACTCAGTGGCGTTCAGAGACAGATTCTGAAATCAGCTGAGAAAAGACCATTTACTCTCAAATGCATCCCCTAACCCCCAAATACTTACCCTGTCTTCTCCTCTATAATAACATTTAACACTCTCATGCCAATACACTGAGATAAGGAACATGGGTGTTTGTATAAGATCAAATGCCCAGACAAAGTGGAGCTTAGTGCTTAGGTCTAAGACACATACATTCAAGGCTTAATGCATGAGAATATTTTTCTTACCTTCGCCCCCTTCCATTTCATTCACCTAATTCATCTTTCATTTATTGCCACTATGTGATAAAAGAGATAGTAGCGCTCCAGATGGGAATTCTTTATGGAACATCTGTAATGTATCTAGCTCAGCAAGATCCTGCTCCTTAATGGTGCTATTGCTAAATCTCTATTTAGCGATCTAAAGCAGAATTAGTGTGAATTAATTCATGTCAGTTAACATATTTAAATTGAATCCAACCATAGCAGAGACACAAGTTGCTCAGGAATGTTAGCTTTAGAACACTACTGTACTTCAATTAACTAGAAAAAATTGCTGTGTGGTCACCTTATTCTGAACAAGCTTTCAATATTTTAATTCACTAACATTCAAAATATTAGGAGAAGTTTTTTTTAGCCAAGTAAGTAAAAGACTGGCTTTTTTTTCTTTAGAAAATACAAATTTGCTTTCAAATTCTGTTTAAAAGGGGAAAAAAATAATGAATCATATTTCATCACTGTTGGATTATGCTGTTCTCATTTTTAAAAAATTTTGTTTATTGTATTAAAGTTATAACAGGAAAAGATGAACAGAAGATTTTTTTTTCTTACTGAAATGTTTTGCTTCAGGTTAAAATATTTTGTCTTCCCTTCACAAAGAACTTGAAAGTTTCATTAGTTTAGTCCAGCCTAAAATGGAGTCACCTTTCCGATTTTTCTGTATCCTTGGCCAGATTTAATTTCTGTCCTCTGCTTCACCTTTGAGCAAACAAATATTTTAGATCAGTACACATGTAAATAAATAGACTGTAGCCTGGTTGCCTAAGCTGTGCCCATCCCAGCCATCGTTTGCATTTCTAGAGATACTAAGAGAAATAATGTCTGGCAGTTGTCCTAGCCGCCATGGAAACAGAAGCTCATCACCACTGTTCTCCTGCTTCTGTTTTCTTATTTAATTCTTTTCTCTCTCATCCCCCCCCCACCCTTCCCAGGGTTATACCTGTTCATAAGTGTCATTCCCTTCTTTGTAATCCTTGACCAGTGAATTTGGGGTCATGCTTGTCACAAGCCCCTCCGTAACTTTTTCTTATGAGTTATAGGGATCTGGGCTAAACCATGAGTCAGAAAAAGGGCAGAATTTTCAGGACATGGTGTTGCCTACAAGCTGGCAGTACATGCCTAGTATGGACTGAGCTACCTCCATGGGATGGAAGGAGTTAAGGCATCAAAGGCAACAAATCCATGGGGCTGGAGAAAGGACTATATCTGAATGGGAACAGGCTTGGTCAGCAGAATGTGTCAAATAAGGCAAAATCACAAAATCGTTTAGGCTGGAAGGGACCTCATGGGATCATTTAGTCCAATTGCCCTGCTCAAGCAGGGTCAAGCAGCTGGAGCAGGTTGCCCAAGACCATGTCTGGTCAAGTTTTGAATATCTCAGCAGATATTCAAACCTACTCCACAACCTTTCAGGGCAACCTCTTCCTGTGTTTGACTACCTTCACAGTATTTTTTTTCTTGTGTTAAGGTGGAATTTCATGTGTTTTAATTTGTGCCTTTTGCCTCTTGTCCTGTCAGTGAGCACTACTGAAAAGAGTTTCACTCCCTTGTCTTCATTATTTCCCATCAGATATTTGTACACATTGGTAAAATTCCTCCTGTGCTTTCCCTTCTCCAGACTGAACAGTCCCAGCTCGGCCTCTCCTCATACAAAAATGCTTTAGTGCCTTGATCATCTCTGTGACTCTTCATTGAGAGAAGTCCCTTCAGAGGGGTTGCAAAGGATGGTACAGATGTTCTCCATTCTGTTCTCTCAGAAAAGGAAGCAGGAGAGAGGTTGTGGATGCAAACTGATTTCTGCTTCATGACTAATGTATATTGCCATTGCAAAAAGGTGCCTTCTGCTGTCTGTAACAAGAAAGCAGAGGCAGGGTTTACTGAGGCCTGGCTGTAGTCTTAATCTATACGTAGCTAGAAGGAACAATCTGGTTTGGCCTCCTATATAGTACAACCAGTGTAACATGAGAGAGATTCACCAAATAAAATTTCAGACCAAAGCATCCTGAACGCTCTGAGAGTTCCTAAAAGAACATGCTGACTTTGGAATATACCAAGCAAATCTCTCCAACATACATTCTTCCTATCAGAATACTATATCTCGCTGTATGCTTCTCTTCCACAGCATGAGGATGACCAAAGACGTTTCAGCGTGAATGAGCTGTTAGAAGACACTTGTGCCTGGAGACTGACTCGGTAAGAACACTGGTATTTAATAGTATTTCTGTTTGTTCATATTTGTAGTGAGCCTCCTGGCCTCAAAGGACAATTCTGAGACCTACTGGGGACAGGAATGATAACAAAGAGAAAGAAAATTGGTTCAATGTTTTAGACTCTTATTTTCAGACCTTATTGATTGCTTAGCAAAAATCAGTAATCATTTATAGATCTGTGTAATTTTTCTCCATTCTCTCCCTTTCATGTCATTGAAGGTTTCATTAGAACTTTCATGTTTCCCAAAGATTCCCATAATTGAAGGAGTCATTTTCATGTGTGTTGCTCTTAGAGAATTTTTAAGAGTAAATACTGTAAAAATAATAGATTTGCTCTTAATTATGCCTGTGTTTTCACAGTTCAGTGATTTTTTTTTTTTATTTTATTTTTTTAATGGAGGCTAGCTATGACAAGTTTTTAACTTGGCACTCAAGGCGTATCTGACTAAAGCTAACCTACTATGGACAAGCACTAAATGAGATAGATTCCTCATTCAACCTGCGTTATGTTCTGTTTCATGCACTTAGATAAAGAAGCTGTTAATGCTTTTTGTAATGTTTTTCATCAATGTGTTATGAAGTACTTTGCCAAGAACGGTAAATGCCACACCTGTCATTTAGCAGATGGAGAAAAACAGAGAGGTAGTGACTTGTTCAAGGTGAATATCTGGTGCTTACTGAGGACCCATCTGGTTTCCTAGGAGCATGGCCCAAATTTCCATTCTGGTCCTTGCTATAAAGATATCAAACCAATCATACAGTCTATACACACACTACTTATTGACTGTTTTATATCTTGTGATGTAAAGCATGTGGCCTTTTCCACTGCAAAGAGAGTCTTCAGAGGGCATATGTGATAAAAGATGTTGAGCGGCAAATCAACATGGTCTGCAAAATTTCCTCTGATACTGTAGGGCAATGAATAACTGATAGCGTAGGCAATAAATACTGTCTTTCTTCAGCCACAAGTTCAGTAAATATTGAAAAAGTAAAAGCTTGAACTGTGTTTGATCACTGTTTCCTGTTTGTCCCATAGATTGTTGACAGGTAGGAGAAAACATTTTCCAGCAGTGATGACCCAGAAAGATCTGTGGTCAGGCCCTGTGCTCTCAATTGCATTTCTAACTTAACTGAGGAAAAAAAGGGGTAATAGCTAAGTGATAAAAGTTTGCTGTCCATAATGTGCACAGGAGCTGCCTTGATGATTTGCAGAAGGATTTTACAATGCTGAGTTGGGTGTGTGATAAAGTGACAGATGAAATTTTGAGAAGATAAATGTAGATGGGAGGAAACAGTCTTAAATTCCCATATGAAATAATAGGCTCGGAGTTGACTTTTACCACCAGGAGTGAGTTCTTGGGGTTATAATAAATAGTTCTGAATGTCAGCTTGGTGCACAGCAGCTGCAAAAAAAAGATAAAAAAATGTTGGGAATTATTATGAAAGAAATGAAAAACCAAAAAAACAATATTATGCCACAGTATCAGTGTAGGGTGTTCATTTATCTTTAATACGGCCGGCAGTTCTGCTTCTCCCATTTCAAATATGATGTAATAGAACTTGAAAAAGTGAAGAGAAGGGCAGCAAGGATGCTCAGAGGAATGAAATGCTTTCCATATGAGGAACAAATAACTAACAATATTCTTCATCCTGATGAAGAGATAATAGAATATGAGTATTTTATAGATGACAAGTCTATGAAATTGAGGAGCACAGAGAACGTCTGCAAAAAAGGATAATTTACTGTATCTTCCAATGCATGATAAAGGGAGCATGAAGTGAAAGCAGCAGACTCAAAACAGACAAGAGTAGGTATTTCTTTGTATATGTCCTAATTAAGTAATGTCTGGACACAGCCCAGCTTATCCAGGATTGTGTCCAGATGACTTCTGAATATCTCCAAGGAGGGAGACTCCACAACCTCTCTGGGCAACTTGTGCCATTGCTCAGTCACCCTTGGTACCTCCTGTGTTTCAGTTTGTGCCCGTTGCCTCTTGTCCTGTCACCTAGCACCACTGAAGAGAGCCCGGCTCCATCGTCTTTACACCCTCCCTTCAGGTGTTTATATACATCAAGAAGCTGATGAAGATCAAGCTGATCAAGAAGCCACCCTGAGCTTTCTCTTCTCTAGGCTAAACAGTCCCAGCTCTCAGTCTTTCCCTATAGGAGAGATGCTCCAGTCCCTTCATCATCTTCGTAGCCCCTTGTTGGACTCTCTCCAGTACATCCATGTGTCTCGTACTGAGGACCCCAGAAGTGGACACAGTATTCCCGGTATGGCATCACCTGTGTTGAGTAAGAGGGGAAGGATCACCTCCCTCAACCTGCTGGTAATACTCCTCCTAATGCAGCCCAGGATACCTTTAGCCACCTTTAGCCTTTTTTGCTGCAAGGGCACATTGCTTGTTCATGTTCAGCTTCCTGTCCACAAGGACTGCCAGTTCCTTTTCTGAAAAGCTACTTTCCGGACAGTCAGCCCCCAGCATGTACTGGTGCATGGGGTTATTCCTCCCCAGGTGCAGGACTTTGCAGTTCCTTTTGCTGAACTTCTTGAGGTTCCTGTCAGCCCATTTCTCCAGCCTGTTGACATCCCTCTGGATGGCAGTATGACTCTGGTGTATCACCCACCCAGTTTTGCATCATCAGCAAACTTGCTGAGGGTACACTCTGCCCAATCATCCAGATCATTAAGGAAGATGTTAAATAGTACTGGGCCCAGGACTGACCCCTGGGGTACACTGCTAGTTACCAGCCTTCAACTAGATTTTGTGCCACTGATCACCACCCTCTGGGCCAAGACATTCTGCCAGTTTTCAATCTACCTCACTGCTCATTCAGCCCATAGTTTATTAGCTTCTCTGTGAGGTTGTTATGGGTGACAGTATCAAAAGCCTATGATTTCATCATGGAAGGTTATCAGGTTGGTCTAGCACAACTTTCCCTTGGTGAATCCATTCTGACTACTCTCTATCACCTTCTTGTAGTTCATGTGCCTGGAAATGGTTCTCAGGATTAGTTGTTCCATCACCCTCCTAGGGTTCAAGGTTAGGCTGATCAGCCTGTAGTTCTCTGGGTCCTTCTTCTTGAAGATGGGAGTGACGTTTGCTTTCCTCCAATCTTCAGGCACCTCTTCCAAGAGTCATGTTTGTTTAAAGTTCATCAAGAGTGGCCTCACAATGACATCAGCCAGCTCCCTCAGCGTTCATGGGTGCATCCCATCAGGGCCCATGGACTTATGTGTGTCCAGTTTAAGTATTCTCTAACCTGATCCTCATCCACTTCCTAGTTCATTCCAGGGACTGCTCCCTGGAGGGGAACATCCATGAGACAGCACCACACTAGACTCCTTGTACATATGCGGTCTTTCAGTGCTGTGCTTAAGGCTTGCTCCAGGATGTGCATTACATACCTTTGATGCTATGGTATGGAAATACCACTATGGCAGACTGCCTCGTTATGTTGGGCATTTTGAAATGAACCTCCCCCTTTTTAAGGAATAAAAAACCTATATGTCTTAGTAGCACTGTAGAGATATAGGGGGCCTGGAGTAGGCTCCCACTTGGTGCTATGCAGGGTGCACAGCTGGTTCTATCTGTGGCTGCTCCAAGTATTGTGAACACAAGCCTTCATGCACTCCTTAACTTAAGGATCAAAAAATCACTCCCTGGAGCAAACTTCTTCAGCAGTGTTCACATGTTCTTTTTCCCCATTAGAGGCAACTAGTTTGAGCTGAAAGCACTGGCACAATTATTAAGGCACTTAGATTTGAAGCACCACCAAAATTATAAGGTGAGCCATACAGTGAAGAAAAGCCCTTGTTCTTGTAAGCAGTGCCACTCTAGTATTTTTTTGTGAGTAAGCCAGTCAATAGTATCATACCTAGTCATAACAGCCGTTTCTAACATAACATGCAACAACATCTTTGTGCTTATTCTGTACTGGGATGTATGTTTGCAACATGTTATAATTCCTCAAGTCTATATCTAGCTAGGGCTGTACTAGAGGTGGAGTAGATAGATGCAGTGGAATGGAGATGCAGTAGAATGGGCTCAACACAGGCTGTGCAAATCTGCCTGGCACCTAGGAAGGCCAGCAGATTACTTTCCCATATTGCTGTGTCTTCACAGCTGTGAGTATTTAGATTAGCTAAATAAAATAATGCTTAGGGTTGTCTGCATGTACTGTAGTTACATTTCTGATTGTAGCACACAAACATTTGTCTTTTAGAGAACGTATTGATTGAGATGCTCAATCTACTTAGATCCAGCAGAGAAGGAAAAAGAACTGTTCGAACTGGCTTGACATGAAGTAAAAAGAATGAACTGGAACTTTACCTCTGTAATAATCAGATTTCCTCTCACAGGCAAATGTGAACAAATAAAACCAGCAGCCCCTACATCGCTTCATACACTGATTTTCATAGCTTGAAAACCAAACACAATGTAAATCAATGAGTGCATTAGAAGAACTGCAGTCAATTGGCCCATAATCTCGGATACTGAGGTGCCAGTAACTATAACACGATGGCTAGTCTGATCCATGCAGTTAGGCACAGCTTAGTTAGGCAGCATGGTGATAAACAGCATTTTAAAAAGGAAACCTAGTATTGCTCCACAGTAGGTGCTGCTGCCAGGAAACTGAAAAATTAATGCTGTAAGTATATGCTATATACTTCTCATCTTCCTCCCATATAGACCAGCTGGGATCTAAGACTGACTCTCTCAAGTTGTTTGTACTTTTCTTTTTTCTTTTCTTTTCAAAACTATTGGACCATATTGCCTTGCTAAAAGGTCCAAAAATTTCCTCAATGTCAAAGAAACACTGCATGTTCATGGCTTGGTTAGCATTGCCATATTTATACACATTGTACAAAGATGTACAAGTGTGAGGTATGTCTGTGTGACAACATATGGGTGGTATTAGTTATCTAGCAGCCAAAGATTCAGGATAGCATTAGTAGAGGTATTTTGATTATTGTTACAAGTTGCTGGATCTGTTTCCTATTCATTATGTAAAATTATGGCTACTTTATACAGAAAATTCTCTAGGGTAGAACAAACTGATGGAAAATATGTTAATTTTTTGGACTAGTATTATAAATTATGAAATTATTCTGAAACCTGCATTTAGAGCAAGCATGCTAATAAGCATGCTTACCTGTATGCATCAAGGCAAGCCCATATGTCCAGAACTACTTTTGAGCTGGGTAATGCTATCAAAAAGATGTTATGCCTGGAGATTTGGTCAAAGCAGAGCAACAACTTGTATTGGCTATGATTTAACAGGATTACAGGAGGAATTGCCAGACAGCTACTCAACACACAAACTGCCTGGCTAGATAAGGCTAGTGTAGATTGGAAATAAAAAGCTGAAAAGGCAAAACCATCTGTCGGAGGAGGTGTACAGTAGGCATCTATGGGGAAATGCACTCTGGTATTAGCACAGGGAAGGCCACCTAACATTTCTCTATTCTGCATGACCATTTCAGTGCAATGACTCTTTCCTTCGCTTGTCATACAAGATATATAATCAAAGTCTAACCACATACCATGAAAGCTGTACTTTGGACCGTAGTTGCAACTCTACTCTCTGGTTGCTCAGTTAGCCCAACTAAGATACATGAGGACACACACAATTTCTCTGCAAACAGTAGTCCGTTTGCTCTGAAGCAATCAAAATACTTTTGTGACTTTCAGCTACCAGACTACAATGAGGGGGAAATTCCTTCTAAACCTGCTGAAAAGAGAGAACCCTAATACAAGGGTCAGTGGGAAATACAAGAGGAAAAAAAAGTCAAGGATAAAGTGATAGAGTAAAACAAATAAACACTGAAGAAAGAATATAAATTGAAATTTCCACTTTTTCATAAAAGCACATGCAAACCCTAACTACCACTGAGGACCATCAAGGCAATAAGTAGTCTATTTTACCAATCAGTAGGCTAGGCAGGGTGTGGAAGTGGGAACTAAGGTTTCTGTACCCTTTCCTGAAAATTTGACCCTACAGAGGAGGCTGTCAAAGGAAAAGGAAGGTGTATTCCTGTGTGTAACAACCTTAGCCATGGTCTCATAGGCACCTTTTCTGTTTTGTTCCAGTTGACAAATAAACGATGGCTAGAATTTCACTGTGCTTGAAACACAGAAGATTACACAAATGCTTCTTAAAAGCAAAACTCTGATTCTGGTTATCTGTTGCGGATAGCACTTGAAGCCTGTGGCTCTAAAATGGTGAGATTTACAGCTGAAGCCTCAGTCTTGGAGTTCAGTGTAGAGAGGAATATACTCCTGTTCATAATCCTAATTAATTTAGTGAAGCTTTGTGAAGGCACAGCAATCTGCCTGTACAAACTTTGTGGTAACTTCTGCAGCATGCCAAAGGCATGGGACTACAGAGTCGTATATGTCTATCTACAGAAGTAAAACAAATTCACAACTTGGGTAACACTATGGAAAAGGTAGTTGCTGAAACAGTTTAAGCATGTAAACTTGAGAACTGTAAGCAAATAAAGTTTAATGAATTATGTAGCAATGGTATCCCTTTTTATAATATACAGTTTTATACTTGTGAGTTAGTATGGACTTTTGAAATGTAGAGCTTTTCCAGATGTTTTGCAGATGTTTTGCCTGATTCTCTGCAGCTTTAGTCTGTGGAGTGATTGAGAAAGAAGGCATTGTAGCATGTACTTAAGTCCATCCTTTTTCAAGGTAATATTTAAGCACTTCCTTAACCTTAAGGAGTAAAATAAATGGGATTTGGAGTTCAAGAGACACTGAAATAGCAAATCACTTACTGGAGTTCTTTCATTTGGGAAATGTGTATCCTCCAGGTATAAGTAGAAGATTTTTACATCTATGCTTTGTGGCGAATGACTACCAAAAAAATGTGGAGATCCAGGCTCAATTACCTGACATCTACATAAGCACTTGTCCTTATTTTATACCAACATAAAATCACTGTCAGTTAAACTATTTCCAATTTATAGAATGTAGAAAAAATAAAGCAAACCTGTTCTCTTTATGTAATTGTTATTAACTTGATGTTGTTTTCTTTTTTCCATTTTCCAGATGAAACCTTGTTTCAGTTGTTATGAAATACAGAGGTCAAGTGGAATATCTATTGCAAAATGAGGTATTTGTTCTCAGTTTGTTATACCAGAAAAGCATTAACTTCTATATGAAAGGTATCTAATTATTAATCTGTCTCAAATGCAATTAAGGAAGACTTTTAATTAAGGTTGTTTAACCTGACTTGGAAAGGATATAAATTCTCTTAATAAAACTTGGCTTGAGATTAGGAAGAAAGTGCTACAAATTTTAAATGTCAGACGTGACTGTAAGTGTCAAGGAGCCTGTAAATAAAACCAGGATCGTTTGTGTTGGCAGTGTAATATTTGGAATTAGTAGAGGTATAATACACTATCTGTATCTGCAACATTTGTCCCTGATTTTGTAAACCCACAAGCCAAATGTTTATATATTTAGGATATATATTCAAGCATGTGATAGTTTGCAGGATTAGGTTTAGGCAGCAAAACTGATAAGAGCTTTATTTTAAAGTATTGTGGGCTGCCAATTGAATGTTACATGCTTGAAGGCAAAATCTCTTAGGAAATCTTCTCTGCTAACTAATGTTTTAAGGACAAATGTCTAAACAACAAATGCATATTTGAATGTTAACTTGGAAGAAACCAAATGGCTATTTGATCTCAGTTTCAGGTTGTCATGCTAACTGACTTTCTAGGGTTTGGAACTGGAAAGAAAACAAAGGACGTTAATAAAATCAAAGAACACTGATGTAGCGTGGAGGTATTCCAGTGCATCCCTTCCAGAGTCATAGCTCATTATGCTGAAGTATGGATTTCTTTGAAATACATATTAAAACATAAAGTTCTTATTTTGTTTCAGAAATCTGTCACCTATATTCAAGTCCAGATTCTAATCTTTCTGGATATTCGTGATCTATGGATATTTCTATTTTGAATAGTCAGAAAACATACACATACATACAAGTGTGTATACATATACACACATATATAAATGTACATATATATAGACATGTACATGAATACATAAATATATATCAATACATATGTAAATATAGATAAAAATATTATACATTTTTGTATAAATCTTTGACACTTTTCTTTTGCAAAACACATACAAATTTAAAAGCTGTTGAACTGTGCCTAGCTACAAAGTAAAGCAAAGTAAAGGTTTTGATACTGTGTAAGTATTCACTGAACTTTTCTTTATAAGCAGCTTCTCAAAGGGGACTATTTAGTGTATAAAATGTGATGCAGTCATAACCATTTGGAAAACTGAGGTCCCCAAACTCAAATGTGCATATATATTTTTCTTTACTGAAGTAGACCCATCAGTGTAGTTACTCACATTCACTTGAAATTTTAGGGCCTAAAGTAAGAAGATTCCAAATTCAACAAAAGCTACAATCTCAACATTAATGAGTCATTACAACCACCCTCTGCAACTGACACCCTGTAGATATTCCTCGGACCTATAAAGAAGCACTCTTAAATTTGTTTTTGCTAAAGATTTTTACCTTGAGTAAGCAATTACTTGAGATCATTAACTTTTTATAAAGGGAAGACAGGACGTTTTTCAAATATTCATTCTATGTTAGAAATATGCATGTGTTACTCTAGAGCTAAATTTCTCTGTAGTTTACTTTTTTTAACAAGGTCTTGTCTACACAGGGACACTCAATAAAGTTCACATGAATTGCTTAAAAGTGCAGGATTGCAAGTAATGACATAGGTCAGATCATCATGCAGATGTTTTCATTCAGAGGCACCAGAGTATATGGAGCTTTTTCAAACCTATAATAATTAAAACTAGTGTTACTGCTTGGCTTTAATAAGCGGCTTGAAAAATTATGGAGCTGTAATGTAATAAGTTATAGTCATAAATATATAGTAAAGAAAGCAAAAAATGAGAACCCTTTATTTGTTCTTTGAATCCTTGTTTACTTATTTTCTCTAACATCTGATTATATTCCTTTAAGGAGGTTTAAAACTGGGACCTTTATAACTGCCCCCTATCCCAAGGTTACATGGGAATAATTATGTTGATTTTCAAAGCCAGCATTCACATTACTGGGAGGGTTGTTACCCTTCTGATTCACCATAATCCACCCTCAGCACACTCTGAACTTTAAGCCACTGGGAGCTACTCACATATACTAAATTAAGTACACACATACCTGCTTAAGTTCTGTACTCAGCTGGAACTTCCTTAAGCATTCAGTTTTAATCAGACAGATCTTGAGATTCTCAGTTAAAAAAGCACAATAATTTTTTTGCACACTTACCTACCTAATTACAAATTTACTTGTTCAAAGATTTCTGTTAAAAAGCCTTGGAGTTACCAATACTTCTGACTTATGTGACAAGCCCACTATTGTTATTATTAGTAATGATCAATAAATGGATAATGCCTCTATAAAATGAAAACAAAACAAAACAAAAAAAGAGCTTAGGATATTTGGCACAAGGTGGGGGTGGGATTGGTGCTGTTGGGGTTGAAATGTAAAGAGTGTTCCCAGAGAGTGTGTGCAGTAAGATAACTAGCCATTTTAGTTGATAATCACTTGACATGCACTTCATTTTTAAATCTATTCAGAATGTACTATTAATGTAGAGAGAAAACTTTGTAAATTTTTAATACAGAGTATAGAAGTTCTAGAATGAAGCAGCCTTTTTTATCATATAAATAATTTAAACACCAAAATATCCTTCAAAGGTTCTGCTGGTATTTAAATATGTAGAGGGAAAAAAAACATATACAAGATGTTGACTATAATTCTTTTGGACTTTCAGAAAATGTAAAACTTCTGTAAGAAATGAAACTTTGTCCTCCCTTCTTTGGGACAAAAATCAATGTCATATGTCTACATATGGAAAAGGAAAACTCTTTACACGATAATATCCAAAAAGAGAAATAGTGTGAAATAAGTCATTGTTCATAGTACACAGAATTACACAATTTTTTTTATATGCTTGCTCTCCTTGATCTGCAATGTGCTCCTTAGAAGTAGCTACCATATAAACAAAATCTATGGTATAGTAGCTTCTATAAAATATTAAGTACTTTGTTAATTGATCTCTAAATGGAATAGTATATGATACAGAAATGGACACATTCCTCAAGATATCCAACTCTATGTGGAACAGCATATATATGTATGTACAAAAATACATGAACTGTTGGTTTGGTTCATTTTTTTCTGTCCAGCAGTATAGCTCTTTCTCTACTCAAGGATTAGTCTTGTGTATGTCTATCGCTTGTGTACTGCTCAGAAATTGCCCTGCATGAATGTGTCTTTATAGGCATAAAATCCCTTGTTCTAATAATCCATATCCACTTTTGAAGAAGAAAAATGCTAAATTAAAATGTATTTAAATCAAATGCTAAATTAGAATTATATTTATTTTTTAATTACAAACTATATATAGTAATTAAAAAATTATATATGTATGTATATGAGTGTGTACATATATGCATTTCTTCAACTGCACAGTAAACTGGCATGTATAATGCTTTGGTTTTGTCAATGTTATACATGGTAACAAAACCATGCCTTTTTTACAGGTTTCTACTTCTACTGGCAAGGTATGTGTGCACAGAGAGTATATCTTGCAAGAGTTCAATTTAAAAATCCAAGCAGTAGGAAAGAAATATGAAAGAAAGGAAATGCACTCCTTGTAAATTAGCAGAAGGGTAAATCAGCTTCAGACCAAAAGAAAGTCTAAAGTACTCAAGGGATCAGTCAGCCACAGCCTTTTTCTCTCCAAAGCCTCTAGTATGAACAGGTGTCGCTGTCTTTAATTACTAAAAAAAGCCCAACAACTTATATTTAAAAGAATTCTGACCACCAAATATTTGAGGATATTTTATGTAATTTGTTCCTGCTTTAGTTCTGCTCAAGGCAGGTAATGTGGAATTAGTAACCTCAGTATATTTTTATATTTATTTATATTAATGACAAGTGGTAACCTTCTCAGAGTACAGTCTGGATATAGACCTTAAGCTTAAAAATAGGAAGTTCATCTTGATACAGTTTTTCTTTTTCAGGCATGAAATGGATGAGTTAGAGAAATGGTTTTATCAGTATATACACATGCTGTAGTGCACTAAAAGGAACATTTATCAGTACAGAAACATGGAGAATATTTATAGGAGAGCTTCTAGTTGTTCAGAGAATGTATTTTAAGCTTTAATGAAGTGATATAACTATGCAGGAAACCCATGAATTTTTATTTATTTATTGTCCTGAACATAGAGCACTTGATATTTGAAGATTGCATTTTCCTTCCTTTGGGATCCAAATCTGTATTATCCAAATACTTGAATTCCCCAAAGTATTTCTGAGATTATTCATCTAGAGATTTTTTTATATGGTAATATTTAAAGATCTAAATTTATTATCAATAAGATCTAATAGTTTGAACTATATATATATTTTGCAGAAAAGCTAGTTGCAGAAGTACTCAGTCCACAGGTGTTAGATTATGCAGCCTCCCACACAGTCACTATTTTTAGGAGGAACATGGCTGTCTGCCAGCTCTCACAGAGATGGGTAGGAGACAATAGTGGGGATAAATTCACACTATCATAAAAACCTCAGAAAGTTTGTGAATCATTTGGGTTCAGGTTTCCTCAGAAGTTTTTTTACAGTGCTTCTATGCTCATGAAGTTCAGACAAACCAATGTTTTGCCTCAAAATCAGTCTTAGATACCAAATTTGTTCATTTTCAACAAGGCACATTTTGTGAAAGATAATTGGACTTCCAACAAAAATTATGCTATCCTTAGGAAACTATTGGTCACTAGCGATGGCAATGTAGCCAGACTAATGCATGGTGTGTTTGAATTTTGCGTGAGCAGATATGATTTTCTAAATATTCACTGGCATGAAGTTTGTGGTAAGGTGTTTCTGATAAATGGTATTTGTCTACTGTTTGCCTTTTTTTTTTCTTTCTTTGCTATCAACAGCATAAAGTTGATAATGTGATTGAAGCAGCAAAAGCAATCTGCAGTGTCCTCTGTTGTGTGGAAACCAGAGACATTAGTGATGCAGTCAAGAAACTCTGTGCAGTGCCATTGGTGAAAGCACAGGTAAAAGACGCAAGTTGATGTCCTATTTTTCTCTTTAAAACTGGAGCTTGAATAGGTATCACTAATTTTCTGATCGACCAAGGCCATTCTACTGTCTTACTACATATTTTCCCTCTGACAAGCATTAGGTAGAGGCACTATAAAAAAAAGAAAAGATTGTTGACAATGTGTGACAGAGGAGCAACAGAGGACTTGTCCTGTGTTTAACTGTAACTGATATGCTCCTCTGGTTGTTCTTTCTTATTCCCACCAAACATATGAATCTCTGCTTTGCCATGTCACTTATTTACCAAATCATGTGATTTCAAAGTATTAAATTTTCATATATTTAGCATGGGTTGTTGACAATAAAAAAAACCCCTATTTCTGTAAATGTCATTTAAGTTATGAGTTTTTCAGATAGAAATGTCTGCTATTTATGCAGAGAAGGACCAACATCATATAGTCCTGATTTTAGTTGGAATTCTCACTCTTAAAACACTGAAGTGGGTTTTCCAGCTGTTACTGTATAATTGTGAACTGGGACTTTGGAGGGCAGTATCTGTTCTCAGTTTTGTCATCAGCCTCTTTGGTATGACCTTGGACAAGTCGCTATGACCTGATTTACAGAAGTTCTGAGCACCCAAAAATTCTTTTGAAGTCAGCATCTTGGAAATACAGATGCTCAGCAAATTTGAAAATCAAGCCATTAATCACTTGGATTTAGTCTGGTGTAACCTTAAGACATGCTAATTTTTTCCCACCCTAATGAAATTACCTCTTCACACTTTTTAAAAAAAGTTTAAGTTACTAAGGAATTTTTTTCTTTCCTTGTATGGTCTCTGTCTTGTCATTCTTTCTCACAGCAAATATTGTTTAGTAAAACATGCCAAACTGGGCAAGATGCTTGCATTCTCAGACCATTACCTGCTTACAAAACTCTTATTCTTTCCCTTTATTGTTTGCAGTTGGGGTTTTCTGTTTGTTTGGGGTTTTTTGTTTTTTTTTTTTGTGGGGTTTTTTTGGTTTGTTTGTTTTTGGTTTTGTTTTTTTTTTAAGCCCACGGCTTGTGATATGTGTAAGATTTTGATATGTTTAAGAACACCTAGGACAGGACAGTAAACAGCGGGATAATTAGTGTTAACTGAGTTAACTAGTGTTAATTGGAAACATGTCTAGCTACATAAGTGGAATTTATTTAATCATGCCTGATATGCAGTTAGAGGTCCCAAACATAAGACTGGGGAAAGCTAGCGTAGTTCTTTTTATAACATTTCTTGTGTCATAGGAGTGATGTATAGCAAATTAATTATATACTGTCAGCCATATACACTTACTTTTGACAGGTTCAAACCCTCCAATAGTCATCATCTTACAGGGGCAAACTTCCTCCTGAGAGGTGAAAAGACTCACCAAAGAGCAGAAAGTAGGTTAGTTGAAGAGGCTCTAATGATGTTCAGAAAACTTCTTTTCTTAAATCTCTGCATTCTTAGTCTCTGTTTATCCCTCTTAAATGAGAGGGGGGAGGGAATAGCTTCCAACTCAGGTAAAGTACAGGACCCAAGCAAATAAACTCTAGAACATCAACGTAGCTCTCTGCAGGTCTGTGTTGTAAGTAAATCCCTGCACCGTGTTTCTGGAACAGAGGACACTAGAGATCACAGAGCAGACATTGCTGCATGGCCCTGGGCAGAACCAGCTGTGGCCTTCTGAAATTAGTTATATGGGTGCTGTCTCTCTGAAGGTTGGCAAGTATTGTTAAGGAGCAAGCTGCAAGAAACAACATAGCTCCAGTTTTTTTGCTGTTGCTCAGAGCTGACCAGCTGATTCACTTAAGCGCCTTCTCTTGCTTCCCTTCTAGGTCATGACTCACTGTAAATCTTGTTTCTATAGCATCCTAAATCTTTTCATGTCCACTTCAGCATCAATTATTAGAAGTCACTATTCTGGATAAATTCCAGCATAAATGGGTCTGTGACAGCACACATTTTATCTGGCATGTTGTTGATTTAAATGCAAATAAGAATATCTCAATTTAAGAAAAGTTCTTCCTGTATATTGGAGGGCAAATACAGTAGAGAAAGAGATAAAAGAAGTAACAAGGGATTCACATGATCTGCTTTTCAGTTAAACCCCAGGCTGTCCTGAGAGGTGTCAGGCAGATCAGCATCTCCCCCTTGAGAAAATAATTTTGTCAACCCAGAATCTTTCTTAAGAGATAGATAAAGGGCTTGGTCCAGTAAAAAGATAGAGAGGACAGTAACAGAACACATTCTCCTTTAGGAAGGAATTATAGCAGAAGAAATGTATTGGGACCAATTTGTTAAAAGATTTCTTTTGAAGTTATCAGAAATTTAGTGTACTTTCTCTTTGAGTGTTCAGGTCAGCTCTGTGAACCCAACGTGTAAACTGCGTTCTGTGACTGGCCTATATTTACTGAGTATCCTTGAGTCCATTTTCAGCCCCATCCTCTGAATTCTAGCAGAGAGAGCGATATAGTGGTCAAAGAGCCAAATCAGTTCCTATTAGTGTGGCCTGTCCTGAGCAATCAGAAAACCCCATGTCATGCTATGAAGAATAAGATAATAGGATAAAAAACAAAAAGTACAGGTCATCTTTTGAATTATGAGCTGATCTATCCTGTAGTAAAAACAAACAAACAAAATCCAAAACAAACAAACAAAACCCCCTGCTCCAAATGTTCCCAGCTTGCCATTGCTCATTCGCCGGCATATGTCCAATTTCCAACTCCACTGTGTAGACATTCTCCAATATATACAGGTTCTGCTGATCCAACTTCCATGTACTTTGCACAGAGGGAGTAATACGCTTTCCTTTTTATGTTTTACCTATTTAAATTATAAGCTCTTCAGAGCAAGGAACACCTCTCCTTATCTTCTATGTATAGTCTCCAGCACAGTAGAGTGCTGGTCCTGGCTGTCATCTCCAGAGGCTAAAAATGATAAGTGGTGATGGTAGCAATGATAATGATGGTGTTTGCTCATCTGTAATGAGCAAAATGATACTGTTCCTGAATACCCTCTTCTGAACGTTAAAAAGATTCTGTCCTGATTGAATATTTTATCACTAGTCTTAAAATATTTTTCTGTCCTAATATTCACATAAGAAACTGCTTGTCTCCACATTTCTCTTGGAGAATACTGACTAGATTGTTACTCATTTTTTAAAGTTTCGAAGTTTTTGAGGGTTTTGTTCCCTTAACGTTCCCTTTCAGCTTGGTTAGCTGAACTAGTCGTCTGTCCCTTGAAACCTTTCTCTAAAGGCTGTCTATGACCTTGACTGACACCCTTCTTCCCCTTGCTCCCTCCTTGGTGAAGCAGACCTGACTAACAACTGACTTCAAACAAATGGAGAGAAAAAAAAAAAAGAAGTAAAAAAAAAAAAAAAAAAGAAAAAGTCAAACTGTTCCTGCACCAGCAAATGCTGTTGCTGCTGCTTGCTTTTTACTCCTTTGAGAAATAAGTGCTAGAACAGTCGATTGGACTTCAGCAATCTAGAAAAGTTCAGTTTTGATTTTATGAAGAGCTTCATCTTTCCCAGCAGCAACTGAACTATAAATGTCATAAAAGCAGTAAAATATATTTCTGCATGTTCTGTATCTCGAACGCTGTTCCATTTTATGAAAATAGAGATTACACATTCTATGCAGCTACCTCATGTATAGAATAGTATATAAATATAACAAATCAGATTTTATCTATAATTATCAATATTTACACAAAGACAATGGACCATCTCTCCTGTCTGTATCAACATATGTAGCCAAAATTAGTACTCAGCAGTTGGATGTTTGATGGAGTACCAAGTCTTCCAAACCTTTTTTGAGTTAAACTCATAATGAAGTGTAGGGGCATTTTATGTGAATTCTGGGTACTGACAAAATGATTAAATACTGCAATATTAGCGTATCTTGTCAGTCTGCTTGAATTCTTTCTATTACGTTCATCAGCATAGTACCTCCAAGACTTTTTGTTAGGTAGAAGAGAGGCTTTTTTCAGACAAGCAGGGAACTTGCACCACAAGTAAAGTGAAATTTTTGAGGCTACCTGTTACATCTCAAGTGCTGCAGCATTACACATTGAATAAGGGAGAAATTCCAGGAAAAAAGTTCTAATTGCTTTTTCACCATGGTTTCCTGATGCTTTAGTATAATGTATGGTGTGGTTTTATGTAGAATACCTTTTAATGTATCCATTTGGCAAGTTCCATGTGCACATAATGCCTCAGGGAAATGACTGCTTTCTCCTTCCAATGTAAATTACATAGGGTGCCAGTATATGTTTGTGTATACATGTCTGTACATGTGTTCTTGCATACTTAAAAAAAAAAAATCAATGTGCTTCTATTTAATTCTGGTTTTATGAAAAAAAGAAAAACAAACACTTCTAATCTTCTGTGTTTAATTAAACTGTGCTTATTACCTCCTTACTGCCTCCTTGGTACCAGTACCATGCATTCCTGTAACATGGTAAAGAGATTATGAACGCAACTGGCACCAGTGATAGTTTCTTCTTAACTGATTGCGTCTCTTTATAAATGTGATTCATTCAGTCTCTAACCAGCCTAACCCTGGGATTTTAAAATCCGTTCAGGGGAAACTCGGGGCCTGCTGCACAATTAATGGTTTTCATATCTTTTTTTTTCCTCCCCTTCCTTTCTTACAGCAGCTCAAAAAAAGTCCTAGGAGATCAAATCCTTCTAGAACAGGCACTAATCCACTATATATTAAATGGGCTACACTATGTTGAAATTATAAGCAGTGTTCCAAATGGTTGTTTACTTTCCAAAATTTGAGAGAATTGAACAAAGGTCTCTGTTCCCATTTGTCTCACTGCATTATAAAGATTGTGAAAACATATTTCTCAGCCTGGAGGTTGCTTTTCTCCCCTCAAGTAAGCATTTGACTTCTCTTCATATTTACCAGACAAATGCTGGCAGCTTCAAGCTGGATACCAGAGGGAGAATGTACATCCAGCATTGTACTTCTTATGTCACCTCTGCATTCATTGTAATTTTTAAGAAGTATCTTGCTGAATACATATGTACTAACACGAAGCATTCTCAACCTGCTGCAAAGGGATTAATGACTGTAAAGGATAGTAAACCTTTCAGGGACATGAGTTCAAACAGTGCAAGCCATGGGCAATACCGAAACACAGAATTAACTTTCTAGTCTCTCTGGTCAAGATTTGCACCTCAGTAACTTATTTCTATGTCACCTTGGAAGATGCAAGTCTGATGTCAGAGCTAGGTGAAGACAAGGCAGACTGAGCAGCCAGCAGGGGAAGCCAGTCGCCCACGCTTGCCTTCAAGCTGAGGCTGGGTCCCACCTACGGCCCCAGGGATGCGGGTGCCACCTGTCCTGCTGGGAGACAGGCCGAGCTACCTGCCGTGACAGTGTTCTTTCCTGTGCAGATGGGGAGGCACAGGCAGTGTAGCAATATTTAATTTTGTCCAGTGTCTGAGAAGGCTGGAGCAAGGTCTGACTGATGGCAGTTATTGTACTTGGGGATTTAATAGAGCAGCTCTTTTTTTTAAAAAAAAAAAAAAAAGAAGTTTAATTAGACTGGTCTGTTCAGTCTAAATAACTGGCCTGACCTTTCAGTGGTCATAAGCACCCAGCAGTTCCTGCTGACAGCAGTGGGATATGAGAGGTGGTAATCCAGATACTGAATTAATGTTAGGCATCAAGAGCTATGTTCAGGCACCAAGGGCATAAACACCCCCTAAATCCCTGCACCTAATATTTCCTGTTGCCCCTCTCTGGTTGACTGCCGGCTCAAAGGCCTTTGAAGAGCATAGCTATTTTTGCTGATTTGGCACAGGAATGTAGGTGAAATGTAGGCCACTTAGAATCATAGAATCATTAAGGTTGAAAAAGACCTCTAAGATCATCTAGTCCAACTGTCAACCCAACACCTCCATGCCTACTAAACCATGTCCTGAAGTGCCACGTCTACATGTTTTTTGAACTCCTTCAGGGATAGTGACTTCACCACCTCTCTGGGCAGCCTGTTCCAATGCGTGACAACACTTTCAGTAAAGAAATTTTTCCTAATATCCAATCTAAACCTATCCTGATGCAACTTGAGGCCATTTCCTCTCGTCCTATCGCTAGTTACTTGGGAGAAGAGACCGACCCCCACCTCTCTACAACCTCCTTTCAGGCAGTTGTAGAGAGCGATAAGGTCTCCCCTCAGCCTCCTTTTCTCCAGGCTAAACAACCCCAGTTCCCTCAGCCGCTCCTCATCAGACTTGTGCTCCAGACCCTTCACCAGCTTCGCTGCCCTTCTCTGGACTCGCTCCAGCACCTCAATGTCTCTCTTGTAGTGAGGGGCCCAAAACTGAACACAGTATTCGAGGTGTGGCCTCACCAGTGCTGAGTACAGGGGCACGATCACTTCCCTAGTCCTGCTGGCCACACTATTCCTGATACAAGCCAGGATGCTATTGGCTTTCTTGGCCACCTGGGCACACTGCTGGCTCATGTTCAGCCAGCTATTGACCAACACCCCCAAGTCCTTTTCTGCCTGGCAGCTTTCCAGCCACTCTTCCCCAAGCCTGTAGCGTTGCATGGGGTTGTTGTGGCCCCAGTGCAGAACCTGGCACTTGGCCTTGTTGAACCTCATACAATTGGCCTTGGCCTATCGATCCAGCCTGTCCAGGTCCCTCTGCAGAGCCTTGCTCCCCTCAAGCAGATCAACACTCCCACACAACTTGGTGTCATCTGCAAACTTACTGAGGGCGCACTCAATCCCCTCATCCAGATCATTGATAAAGATATTAAACAAGACTGGCCCCAAAACTGAGCCCTGGAGAACACCGCTTGTGACCGGTCACCAACGGGATTTAACTTCATTCACCCCAACTCTCTGGGCTTGGCCATCCAGCCAGTTTTTTACCCAGCAAAGAGTATGCCCCTCCAAGCCATGAGCAGCCAGTTTCTCCAGGAGAATGCTGTGGGAAACAGTGTCAAAGGCTTTACTAAAGTCCAGGTAGACAACATGCACAGACTTTCTCTCATCCACAAAGTAGGTCACCTTGTCATAGAAGGAGATCAGGTTGGTTAAGCAGGACCTGCCTTTCATGGAGCCATGCTGGCTGGGCCTGATCCCCTGGTTGGCCTGCACATGCCTGTTGAGCACACTCAAGATGAACTGCTCCATAATTTTCCCTGGTACCGAGGTCAGGCTGGCACGCTTGTAGTTCCCCACATCCTCCTTCCAGCCCTTCTTGTAGATGGGCGTCACATTGGCAAGCCTCTAGTTGTCTGGGACCTCCCCTGTTAATCAGAACTGCTGATAAATGATGGAGATTGGCTTGGCAAGCTCCTCCACTAGCTCCCTCAGTGCCCTTGGGTGGATCCCATCCAGCCCCATAGACTTGTGAGTGTCCAGGTAGCATAGCAGGTTGTTAACTGCTTCCTCCTGGATTATGGGGGGTTTATTCTGCTCTCTGTCCCTGTCTTCCAGCTCAGGGGGCTGAATACCCTGGGGATAACTGGTCTGACTATTAAAGACTGAGGCAAAGAAGGCATTAAGTACCTCAGCCTTTTCCTCATCCTTGGTGGCAATGTTCCCCCCCCGCATCCAATAAGGGAAGAAGATTCTCCTTGGCTCTCTGTTTGTTGTTAATGTATTTGTAAAAACATTTTTTATTATCTCTTATAGCAGTGGCCAGATTGAGTTCTAGCTGGGCTTTTGCCTTTCTAATTTTCTCTCTGCATGACTTGACGAGATCCCTGTACTCTTCCTGATTTGCCTGCCCCTTCTTCCAAAAGTGTTAAACTCTCCTTTTTTTCCTGAGTCCTAGCCAAAGCTCCCTGTTCAGCCAGGCCGGTTTTCTTCCCTGCCAGTTCATCTTAGAGCACATGGGGACAGCCTGCTCCTGCGCCTTTAAGACCTCTTTCTTGAAGAATGCCCAGCCTTCTGGACCCCTTTGCCCTTCAGGACTGTCTCGCATGGGACTCTCAACCACTCCACTTGAGTGGAGACTTGGTACTCCTGTGAAAGGGTGCTGTGAAAGGATGCTGAGGCTCTGCCTGCTCAGCGTGGTTGTGGGATTCACGTATGAATATATAAGGCATGCAAAAGGATGGAGAGGATGCTCTTATCTCTGTTATATCAATGCAGAGGCTGAAAATGTGAATGCACCTCAAATGTTGTAAGTGCTTCTTTGTATCTTGACATGCCTAAATACTGTCAAAAATTAGGTCCCAAGCGACTTGTCTGAGATAGTAGAGGAAGCAGGTGGAAGAGCTGGAAAGCAGGTCCTCGTACTTTGAATCCCAGTCATATCTTCTGTCATCATAACATTAGGATACATCCTTCCCGTTTCTTGCCTTATTTTCCATGAGTACTACTTCTAAACCCATTATAACTGCTATTTGGTCTTTTCTGAACTAACATTACTTATTCCCTTGGCTTCTGTCTTTATAGAATTCACTTCAAAGAGTGGAAACACCAGACAAAGGTAAGGTGTTATTTTAAAAATATGTTAATTCAAGATTTATCATCAGAAAACACATGTTTTGCTATTTGTTTATATTAGTGAACTGTTACTGTTGGCATATTGCAGATGTTTACATATTTAATCATATTATAACGTAATTATGACAAGTTAAATTTTAAGTGATCTAAAAATGTAAACAAAACATAGCATTTCCCAAAACTAATCTGGAGATTCAAACACGGAGAACAAATAGTAGAGTGAAAGAACTGATTACAGTTAGAGGCGGTCATAGCAGTTGTCCTTAATTCCAACTCTTTCTGTGGAGAAAAGGGAAAATAAGGAACTTCATTAAAGTCTAAAAAATTATTTTTGTGTACGGCTTTTCTACTCGGCTCCAATAACTTTCATTGCTTCCTCCTTAAGCTTTAGTTCTTTGTTGTCTTTTGTTGTGTAAATAGTGCGTTGTCTTAAACTATGTACTGTCATAAGAAGAGTAGGTTAATTAACAGTAATGGACAAAATCAGAGACCCTGCCTTGTTTAATTCCTCAGCTAAAATTAGTTTAGACTCATTGGCTAATGCCCAGTACTGTTAGCATTACTGCAGAGCACCTCACAGACTGAGGGATGTGCAGGGGTCCGTCCTGTCATGGGTGCCTGTGTTGGGTTCCCGGAGGGGACAGCCACATCGGGGCATGGGTCCTGCTCTACCCCTCTGTGGCTGGCTTGTGACGTGCAGCTGGGGGTGCTACTCGGGTGCTTTCAAAGGGCCCTCCGTCTGAACGTTGGGGTGGACTGGGGCGTGCTGTGGAACAGTGTTCTCTTTTGTTTGAGGAAAAAAGTGGTCTCAGAGATGCTTCTTTTCCCTCTTTCTTTTTTCCTCTGTCTGCTTTTCTCAATTGCAATGTACTCAGAGAGGCAAAAAGGTGAACCAACCACAAAGATTGCAGCAGCCTTTCAAATACAGAGGTGGTTCAAATGCAGGATTCCAAATGTCAGGCTTTTTTCACCATTATTCAACTTCATGAACAGCAAACAAAGAAACAGCAATTATATTTGTAAGCTGCCAGGAAAAGCTAAGCAGCTGGAGGGCCAGGGGTTTGGGGGAGAACACGCAGGTGCAGAAGGGAGGAGAAGGTAAATACAGTTTGTAGGATTCTTCTCCCTTGGATATAGTCATTTATCCCATGAATTTTTTTTAACACTGTTAAAGGCAACTAATTCTTGATGATGAAAAGAATGAATAGTTACTAATCAGTATCTACCCTATAAACATCTTCCTCTGCACGTTGTTCAGAAAACCTGGCTGGAAAATATCTAAAACATTACTCTACTTAAAGATATTTCCAAATTTGGACTTTATTGAATCAGCAGCTTCCTTAAGGAAAATCTGATTTATTGAATAACTGTAAAGGAATTGGGCTTTTTTTACTCTCTACTTCTCTATACCTATTATTTATGCCAGGAAACCTTCAACTGTGAAGAGTGATGCTTCTCTGTTTGTTCTCGGCACACCCTAATTTCATAACAATTGCAGAATCCTTTTGGTAGTGTAATATTAGAAACTGCAACTTACCGATTGCAAGTCAGAACTTGCTAGGCCATTAGTCATTCTGTGGAGAAGCCTACATTCAAAGTTGTCCAAGGTAACGAAAATTCAAATTGACTTCCTACATGCAGTGATATACATTTCATGTATGTTTTAACGTACTATATGCCTTTCATCTGCACCTATTAAATAAACTTCTAAAAGCCAGCAAAATATTTAAAAGTTAGGCTAACGAGTATTAACAGAAAAGTCTAGTTATCGTATCAAAGCTGGCATTAAGGACACGTCTGATAAAAACAAAGTGTGAGAGCAATGACCAAAACTGTGATCTGCTGGAACCTAGGCCTGATTCTCAAGAAGTAGACAAAGCCACCCTACACATCTTTTCTTTTGGGGATCAAGAGCTTTCCTTAGTCCCTGTTTTCTCAGTGCTCACCTTCATGATAGTGCCATGCCCATCTGTTGACCTAGGGACACTGAGCCTGAGAGGAATCCAGATGGTATTTTCACCTGCTGAAGCTAGAAGTAAAAACCAACTAGGTGGCGAGATGTGCATTCCTGCTGAAATCACCTTGTGTTTCCTTTTCCACCCCATTTGCTTCTGCCCTCTTTTTACTTCATTATGCTTAGCTGGCTAGAATTGCAGGCATGCAAAAATTTGCAAGCCTGTGACCCAAAAGTAAAGTAAAATCACAACCTTAGCTCAGTGCTGGTAAATTTTTCCAGATCTTCAGGAAGCTAAACACCATGTGCTTTGCTTTCTCTAGCAGCACAATTACAAAAGAAGTCAGCATCGACAGCCGAGGAGGAAAGAGACTGTGTTTACCATTTGTACTGTTCTTTTCTGTCTCTTACACGTATTCATGTTTATCTTGAAGAAAACAGGATTAAATTTGGACAGTAAGAGCAGCAATCAGTTACTCCAACTAATAATTTCTTTTTCCTCTCCTCTTTCTCCCCCAAGTGATAGTTACTACCCTAAGTATCATAAAAGAGTTTTGGTTTTCGTCATTATAGCTTCTCTCTACCACAAAATAGAAAAAGATAAAGGATACTATTAAAATTAAAGCCTTACTTAATTTGTTTAGAAACTGCTTTAACCTTTCTCTTTAATAAAAGATTATTAGAGGTTTAATATTAGTCATTCACCATGGACTAAGCAAGTCAAAGACTATATTCAAAATATCTAGCCTTGATTTAGTGTTGCAATAACTGGTTCTATTAACAGCATTATCTCTGTAGACCATGTTATTCCATTGCTGCGAACAGAGCAGTATTTATCCATGTTATGCCTAAGTCTGGATCATGTTCTTTTTCCTCTATATGAAGTCCTTAAACATTAATATAATTTTCTTAGTACTCAAAGTATTTTTTTATTTCTTCTTAAATGCGAGGAATGATAGGCATTCCTCGACATTAGCACCTTTCTGCAGCATCAAGTGTCCCCAGTAAATAAAGAATAAGATTATTCAAGTTAGAGATTTAGCATTGGAGTTTGCTGCAATCCAGAGTATGAAAAGACAGGCTCCAAGCTGGTACAAAACTGAGTCTTTGCGTGTTTCTCAAAAGCTGATAAAGAATGTTTATACAATGTTTACAGCCTTGCTACTTCAGGCAGGGATTTCACCGGATCAGACGTAATAAGCAGCTTTTCGAATTTGATCAGTAGTTCTCTGGGACCCATCCCAGAAATTCTAGTATGCACCATGAACTGGTGATGTTGAATCAACAGTCTTTTCCAACTGAATTGCTGGAGTTGCTATCTTTTTGAATAAATGCAGAAATCGGATACCTTGATGAGGATACATTTAATGAAGTTGTCATTACCTTTAAGGGTGTAAAGGTTCACTAATTGTGCTTGGGATTTGATAGTTGCTTCTAGACCTGATCGTAAAAATATTCACCACAGAAAGTTTCCCTCCCCTCCCCCCCCCCCCCCCCCAAAAAAAAAAGGAGGGGTGAAAAAAAATGGAAGGTTATTTGAAGGTTTTCCTATATAAAATTGAAAACTCCACTTCCTTCTTTTTCTAGTACAAAGCCATTATAGTTTTGTTTTGGAAAAATCACTTTTTGTTTCAGAATATGGAAAAATGTCAAGAGCTTTTTATTGATTGCATTTCATCTCTGTGTCTCCTGCATTGTTTTCAAATCTGAGCATGGCTCTTTACCTCTAAGTTGTTGCTGTGTTACATCCTGATATGTTGTTCTGAAACCCAGCGGATTTTTAACCAATTTTTAAATTGGTTTTTAGACCAATTTTTAAATAACTACAACCCCCCAGTTCTCAAAAAAAATTAAACAGAAGTTACCAAGGCCTTGCAACTATATAAAGCATATAGTAGCAGAGACATTTTTTGATACCAGGATAGGAGGAGATTTTTAGGTTTCTTCCAAGGGATAATTCATAGGATTCTTCAACTAATAGGAGGAAACAATAAGGTAAATATTGGGGCTTGGAAACTGCATCTGATCAGCGTTTGCGTTACAGCCTTTTCATGTTTTGCCCTTTTCTTATTATAATAATGGTCTAATTAATGCTGCTTAGCACCTTACCTAAATCTTAAGGGTGTTTTTTCTGGGTGTTTGGTGCGTGTGTATGACCTAAACTGTATTTAGGATCTTGCTCTTTTTCATCTCTTTGAAAATAAGTGGGAAAGAACAGTATCAAGCTTCTGTTCTCCAAAATATCTTTAAGGTGTCAAAAGGGTCTTAAGCCTTCCTTGCAAATTCTGTTCAACCAGATATTTGTCATGTTTTACCCAGAGAAAACATGCATACAGAGTCAGAAAGGGCGTGTTTAATATGTGTTAAATTGACATCATCTGCTAGTGCAATAACAGCAAAGTACCTATGCTGTAGGAAGGTCTTGGACTAAAATAATATGTGGATTGTAATACTGGACTGAGAAGATGAAAGTAAGTGGTTTTCTATAAGGAATATGCTAGTATATTCCTTACTAAATCTTGAAGGCACCTGCAGGTATATTCATTAACACTTTTAGGGATGGCGTGGATTGTTCTGTTTCTCCCCAAGGGTGAAATTTATTCCTTCAAGCTTCGTGTACAAGGAACATGTGTCAGAAATAAGCATATCTGGCAGCTGTGGTTAAAGTTTACTTCCCTTGGTCTCATCTCATTTCTGTAAGTCTCATTTCTTCTCACCTTCAGTAAGAAGGTGATGCCAAATAATTTCACACCAGAAATAAATTATGAGGTTTGAGTTGTGAGATTATTAATCTTGGTCACAATTCACTTTGTGATGTAGTGTATTCATCATATCCTAGATACTGGCTATGCCTGGGACACCTTTCTAGAAAATAAACCCTGGCATAACTGAAGCTGTGAATCCGCTGTAGGAAGTCCATAGCCCGTGCTATGTAAATCAGTGAAACACCATAGTCCTTTCTCATCTAAGATTTATTAATCATAAAAGTCATAAAAAGCAGTAAAGTTCTCTGGCTTCATGAATGGGCGATATAATTTGAGTGTACCAAATCCTTTTCAGCAGCTCATAAAAATATAGTGAAAAGATGCTGACCAACTCTTGTGAGTAATGGACACTTACAGACTAGCCAAGATGTTTGTCTCTAATTTAGTTAATTGCTACTGGGCTTAATGAGTGAAGATTAGGGGAAAAAAGGGCTGACTCTGGCATAGAAACCATAGAGTCATTTTAAACTGAGAGCTGAGAAGAGTAAGAAAATGAATGTAGAAAAAATGCTGCAGCTGCAGACCATGTCATACTTGGACATTTGCTTACACCTGAGGAACTCTATTCCTGAGAAGATCTTCATTCTGGATCTCCTAATAATTAGATAAATAACGCTGAAGTTTCATTTGTCTCCCTTTGCTGGCAGCTGAACTGATTGCCCCATTGCTGTCTTCAGCCCTCACATGCCGTCTTAGCAGGAGAGACAGCCTGTAGCCATCCCCCAGGCCCTGCTTCCAAACTGGCTCCGTTTCTGCATTCAGGCACAGACTGTAAGCCCACGGGTGAAAGGTGGAAATTTAAGAGGGAGAGGAAAAAGAAGAACATTTCCCAGCTTCCTTCAGCAGGGAGTCTCATGGACATTGTCTGCAACTAAGTGAAGACTGTTAACCTTGCCCCATCTAGCCACTTAGATCTTGTAGCATGGGCAGGTTCCTGACACCCAGGAAACGTTTTTCACCTCACCACTGACAGATTGAAGCATGTATAAATAATTGAGGCAAACAATTGTGCTTTTCCTTGTTTTCTCTCACTTTTGGTGGTGGGGTTTTTTGGGTTTTTTTTTTTGTTTGTTTGTTTGCTTGTCTGTCTTTTACATATCTGGCATTCAGTTTTGTCTCTCAGGTAAATAATGAGAGTCATTCTTCTGCAAATGTGGCCAGTGGACAAGATAGCCTGGATATAGCGATAGGCATCTTGCGTCTTACTTAATTCCTTGCCTGGCACGTGTAAATTTTCTATTATAGAGAATATTTACCCTGTCATGTATGTTTCTCCTGACTTTTTTTTTTCTTTTTTGTCCAAGGAGTATTCCCTTCTTTCTTTGGCTTAGCTGAAATATAATACATTTCCTTTTGTTCTGGAGACAAAATTTGAAACATTGCCTTACAGCCTAGAATATGGATTGTGTAAAAACTGCTGGTGGCCAAAGGGTACGTTTCAACACACAGCAGGAAGTTTACACAGATTCTGAGCTACGTTTCACTCTCTTTTAGAGAAAATGCTGAGAAGGTTCTACTCAGCAATCATGGACTTCAGTAGGCCAATTTGCATAAATAAGGGCTTTGCTATTACACTACATCTACCTGTCTGCCACTTTGAACAGACTGGAGCCAGGGAGTCTCCTAAGTAGCTGTTTTTCCTTAATGTAAATAGTGTGGTACTTTTCAGATAAAGTAGAAAATACTGGTTCAAATAATAGTCCACTGATGTCCTCTTCTGGACCTCTTAAGAAGGCTTTATGTACATGCCTATAAGTAATTCCTTGGAATGTAAAAGAATTCAGTGCAAATTAAACATTTAGTTTGGAAGGTACTAAGTTATTACACATCCAAGAGAAATGGGTATGAGAATAAAATGCTATTCTAGGCATAAAATTCATTAGAGCAAAAGATTTGTTCAGAACAATTATGGTGAAGGATGATAAATAGAGAAAATAGTAAAGAGAATAAATAAAAAGATAATTAAAAACAAGTGCTAGACAGAGAAGTATACACAAACAGAGAGTAAAAGGACTGTTTTCTTAACCTGTTAGTCTCTAACATGTTTCAGTTTTCCTATGTGGAAGATGATTACAACACGACAAGGTGTAGTATTCTAGCCAGTCCTTCATGAGTGCAATAATTTGCTGTCAGTATTTCCAGTAGCAAACCCCCACTATACATAGTTGCATAGTTAAAATTTGTCTATTATAAAATGAAGACTGAAATAATTCCTTTACACTGTTTGCAATGCATTTTGTGACTCAATAGTTCTGAGTATTTGCTAGTTTAAAGGCAAAATGTATTAAAGAAGGGGAATAAAATTCCATACCGAGGATATGTTTTTTGGAGACATTTCTTCCAGGAAACTGAGATAGCTAAGTCCAGTGAATCGTGGTATCTGTATCTGATGTTGGGTAGGATTCCTGCACCTATCCCAAGTATAAAAAGCTAATATAAGCAAGTCTCAAGCTTCCTATTCCTGGGATTATTTTTTTTTTTCAATAGACACTATTAGACACCTAATAGATGGCTGTCGAATACAGTGGCCAGACAAGTTTAGGGAGTATGTCAGGAACTGTAACAGGTGATGAGAGTATGTTCTTGATCATGTAGGAACCCATGAGTTAGAGGGGAAAAAAAAAAAAGGAGAATTCGGGGTACTCCTCTTGGAAGACAAATCGTCCTGATCTTGGAATGATACAATGTACTCTGACATTTTTCTCTCTCAACCTGTCCCTTGCCTGAGAAATGAGTGCTTGTACCAGCTCTCTTCACTTGATGGAGGCTGCCAGGACTGGCGATTTTAATTTACACTGCAATCAGGCGATCCCTAGCTGTTCCAAAAAGCACAGAGAGAGAGAAGATGGATAAAAGCCAGTAATTGCAGAAAAAGAGCACTGCAGAGCTGAAGCCAGAGGAAATAATATAAATAAAGGTGTGATATAAATGAGGGTACAGCCTGCATTTCATATATATCTGTATAGATATGTATTTCAGTGTCCATCATTGTGTAATGTTATCACCAATCCATGACCATCTGAATGCTGGCTATGTCTGACTGTGGCTGCTATTGTATATATTTTATGAATTGTTTACCTACAGTTGCAGCAGCTTTGTAGTCTTAAAATTTAACCAGTGCCTTTTCTCCATTCTACTGCTGCATTGCCAATTCCCTTGAACTAAGTAGCTACTTAGCTGATGAAATTATAAAATACCTACATAATAAAAATCCTTCCAGCACAGAAATTAGAAGACTTAAATGGCATATCTGAGGCACACACTAACTTGCTGTAGTTTAAAATGCTTACTTTGAAAATGCCTTAATTTGAGAACACTGTGATGAAAGACTGTTAATGATATACCAGAAATGAGCTAAGGCTGATTTCGGAAGCACAGATGGCTAATTGGCTTCAGTTGGTAGGTTATGTCATTTTAATTAAATTTTATTAGGAAGCATTTCAAAGCCATAACTGATGGTTTAAGATAAATATGGTTCTTCGTAAATGACCTATTGCTAACCTTTATTTATTTCCTCTCCTCTCAGCATTAATAGAGGCTGCTGTGACTGAGCTCTCCATGGCCATCTCTTGTCTCATCCATGTTTACAGCAGCAGCTTTGATGCAAATTTCCAGCTTGCCAGCATACCTAAAAGCCCTTCATGTGCAGACATCAGCCTAGATTCCCAGCTCAGCTTCACTGTTTATGCTGCCCATAACATCCCAGAAGCCTGGGTGAACAGGTAGGAGGAGATCCAGCAGGTGTTTGCAAGAAGAGGTGTTGTCTCTTAGATCACATATTTTTCACAGATACTAGCTCACGGCTGTTGCATTGGTGATACTCTATATTAATGTTAGAAACTGAGTAAGTGGGTGTATCTCCACTGTTTTTCTAGGATAAAGTGCATTTACTTAAGCTTCACTGACTAGGAGACTTCCAGGCCCCATAGATAGATGGCGAATCAAAGAGGTGGCCTAGATGGTTGCCCTTGACCAGTGTGGAAGGATGGTAATAGAAGCAATGTCAGAGCACTGACCTTGACGAGTATGTGTACAAATGCTTCCGTGACCAACTTGCTCAGCGGGAGGGAGGAAAGGGTGTGTGCTGCATGCTGAGGGAGTTTGGACTGGGACTTCCTGTGGCCTCTGCAGTACAAGTAACTGGAAGGGTTGAAGGCCAGCTTACCAAATTAAATAGAGGGATGCTTTTGCTTAAACCCAATCTGAATGAGGCTTTATCAGCAATTTTTGTTCTTGGTGTATTCAAACCACATTGCTTGGCTAAGCATGTGCATTGACGATCCTCTTTATGGATGGTGATTAAAATAAGTAGTTTATAGGTCCAAGTATACCTAGTATATCAGCATAGCACAAGAAAGAAAAGAGGGAGACAACTTTAAGAAAAAGCTGATTGAAGTATTCTCTTCTGCATTGTTTATTTGGTCAAATTAGTTGTCTCTTCAAATACCTGCTTTTCCTACTCTGAGCAAAACTGGTGTTCTTCTCTTACCGCTCCAGTGTGATCGAAGGAGGACAGGTGACTACAGTCTGGTAGCATTATTTTTATGAGTCAAAATGCGGTTCTCCAAGTTTTTATTAATACTTTCCCCTTGCTTCCACTCTACCTTGAATTCCAAATGACTGATTAAAAAACAGTGGGATCATTTGCATTAGACTGTGAGCAAAAGAGTGTACTATACAGCATTAGCTGTAATTAGCAGTTTAATAAAAATCTGAGAGAGTTTGCATTAGTTAAGGTAATAAATACAGCACTATAATCACTATCCTGATTTTCAGATGGTTATACCATTTCCACTGCATTTTATGTTTTCCCAGAAAAATGTGAAATTACATATGGCCTAAAGGCCACTGACGACTTGAATGCTATGATCAAACATGTGAAAATAAGAATCTCTCCTCCTCCTTAATTTCCTTTTCCAGTCTTTCCAATACTCATAGCTAGCATGGACTGCTGCTCTGACACCTACTTTCCTCAAACACTTTTACTAACTTCATTCACGTGCATACTCCCTGTTCTTATTTCTGCACTGCACGAATTCCTGTGGGCTACGTCATGGCTCTTGTTTTTCCTTTCCCAAAGGTCACATTTTATGATCTTGCTGCTGCTTGTAACATGTATTTTAATATATATTCCTGCATATATATAATATATGTATTATAAATGTTGGAATTTTGACATCCCTCACTGTCTGTCTCACATTGGTTTTTTTCTATGCATACCAGTATGTGATAAATAGCTTTTCTTTTAATCATTTGGGATAAAGGAGAGTGAGTTGTCTTATGTTTTACAGAATCATGTTAGTATCCTGTCAAATCCATCTCAAGTTCACTTTTGTGGATTGGCTTTTTGTCAGTTTTTATATTTATGCTTTCAATTTCTTATTCCTGTCTTACTGTCCTCATTAAAAAGATAGGTACAGACATTATAAGTTGCAGAATAATGATGCAAAAGTGATTACCTTCCTTTCTTTACTGTATTTTCATTCCTTCTTGTTTCTTTTATCAATTTGTTGTTTTATCTCATTTAAATCCCAAGCAGATGTGCCTTATTTGCTGCCAGTGGCATAATGTTGCTAGCTTCATGCTCAACTGCATTTGTTTGTACAGCCCAAAAAAATCAGATTCCTATCTACATCCGGATGATATGATCTTTGGGACAAGACTAGAGAGTCATGCCTTTGAACACACAGGGAGGCTACCTAGGCAAAATGCTCTATAGAGACCTAAAATGTGTGGAAGTGCATGTGCTCTGAACAACCTTTCTGACTTCAGTCAGACTGAAGCATTGTGTAAGCATTAATCTTTCCAGGATTAGGTCCTTATAGTGTATAAATCAGCTTATGTCTGTATATTATGTATCAATACTTCTGTTTAAACAGCAGTGCTTAATCATTTGATTGTATTAAAACCTATTATATCCTGCACTATCCTCCAACTGTTTGTAATGTTTAGACTCAAGGAAAGATGCCATATTTAAGAGCAGAAGCATTTTCTAGTCTTACAAGGTATTTTTTTCCTTTGTCTGCATTGATAACTCATAGGTACTACAGATTCCAGATCCTTTTCTTGAATTAAAAAAAAAAAAAAGATTAAAAAAAAAAATAAAAAGCATATCTGCTACAATAATTACTACAATTATTATAATGTTCTGGAAAAGATCAACCATCATTCTTGTAAATTAAGGTAAAGCCAGGCACCTTCAGTCTGCAAATACATCAAATTTGCTGTTCAAATTTGACTCTGTTTCCCATGTTCATCATTGTTGTACAGAATTTGGTCTAAAGCTGAGAGTGGCAGGAAGGTCTGGAAGTTACAAGACTAATTACGAACATTAGTTGATTATATGCTTTTCCTCTATTTTGACTAAAATTTTACAAGATTTCAGTAAGAAGAATATGAAAGCAACAGATAGCCCCAGACCTGAATTACACTATGAAGCTTGTTGGTTAAGTATCTGAAGAATGCCAACACAGAGGGCTTTATGCTTCTGCTGTAATGAATGTATAGATTCCGTTAAGTACTAACCTGTTTCTTACAGATTGGGAAAAGTAAGTATAAATAGATTTACTGTTGACTGAAGTTGTATGACGAGCAAGTTGTAACACTTCAAAACTTATGTCCAATCTTTCCTTGACTGCAATAATGAAAAAAAAATTAGTCTTAATGACAAAAACATGGAACAGAATCTAGGTGACTTAAGTACTTTTCTTGAACTCCGAACATTAAAAAAACAAACAACCCAAAATAAACATCCCCTGCTTAACATGAGATTCATTATTTTAATTGTTTTTGCATGTAAGGATGGATTTTCACAAGTTTCTGAATGGTTAGCCCCAAATTTACTGTGCTGGACATGGTACATTGCAATTAATCTTTTTTTTTCTTTCTCTCTTCCCCCCCCCCCCCCCCCCCCCCCTTTGTAGCTACAAAGTTTTCTCTTTTTCCTGTTCACTAACTTATGCTGGGAAGACAATATGTCAAGTGAAGGTTTGCAAAAATATACCCGTTAAAAGATCCTTCTTTTTCCTGGTTGACTGGAACGAGAAGTAAGTTTTGGTCTGTGTTTGATATATGTTTGTCTGACAGATTTTACACATTAAATATTCATTTAAAAACAAAAAAAAGACCCACATCTTTATTATGGATCTTCTGAGCAAATTAAACTCCACAGAATTCAGAGAAACTTAGGGAGATGGGCGTGAGAAATTAGATTAGAAACAGAAATAGATTCTGTTCTTATTCCAAATCTAACACAACCCTTAACAACAAAATCAAATATTTTCACATAAAGACAGGAACTGACTGCTTTACTGTGTTGTGCTTACTGCAGTGTGACTTTGGTATAGTATCAGAATAGTAGGTAGGATGGTGATGCCGGAAGATCTTTCCTGTATGAAAGTATGCATAGGGAAGGAAATGTTTATGTTGTTTTTAATTTATTTTATATATGAAATACTTGTTACAGTTCTATAATGAGAAAATGTGGGTTTTGCTATTTGTCCTGCTAACCCTCTAAGAAAGAATAAACAAACAGCACCAAACTTGACAGAATAATCAGTATATTCAGAATATTTTGAAATATACAGAGTGAAAGAACAGTAGAGGTGGTGCTGTATTATCACTGAAGGTGCTATGTGCCTAACTGGCATAATTTAAAACATACTCAGGAACAGGCTTTCCTACAATAAATACATGTATATAAATGCTAATTAATACTTTTTGCAAGAATTCAAGCTGGAATTGATTAAAAAATAGAGTATTTTAATGAGTAAGTATTACTGCAGTTGTTCTTCCATGTCATCAAGTGGCACCATTTCCTGTCATAGGAAGTCTGGGCCACTAAACACTGTAACCAAGCTATGTTCATTCTTAGTTATCTTTTGGCTATAACATCACCTTTCTGAAACAGAAGGGAATATGTTTGCATAAAAAGTTTACAGAGGAGACAATTTCTTTTTTGTAAAGTTTCTTTCCTTGAGTTAAAGCGCTCCTTTTGTCCTAACCCATATGATATCTTCAGTTGATCACAGCCATTGAAAATGCATATGGTAAAAGGTCACCAGGAAGAGCTTCTATTACATTAGGACTTCATATATTCTCTATACAGTTAGGAATCAATCAGGCCAAAAAATAAGCCTAGCTGATTCAAAATGAGTCCTGATCTTAGATTGGGATTGACTCAAACAAGGCAAAAAAATGGAGTAGTGTTTTAATGATTAGGAATCTAGGAAGAGAGTTTCTACAAGACTTGCTTTATTTGCTGACTGTCATGTATTTGGTTTGTGTTTTCAAGTGCTTTAACCAGGTACTGTCTGAACTTTAACTTGATAGGTTTTTGTGTTTAAACATGAGCTTTCATTGAAGTCTTTTGTCATATTTAGTCTTTCCCAGAATGTTCTCAGAAAAGATGGGAAATGTTTGATTCCTAATGATGTTGCCTTGTTAGTGTTTCTTCTGTTTGTCCCTTTTTAAGAGTTTACTTTTTGCTTTAGAATTTGTGTGTTTCCTTTGAAAAGTGTGATTGCCACCTTGGTGCAGGTTCGAACAGGCTGATAATATCTAGCACATAATGTGTAAAGTCCAAAAGTTGCCCCCTTATTTTCTCATCAGTTTCATTTTTCAATGACAGGGCTCTTAATTATTTTCTTTCTTTTGTCTTAGCTGGTTGCTCTTAATATATTTATTCCACCATTTCCTCTTTTTCCATCCTCCATTTATGTTAAACCTACAGACATGAAATATGGAATTAACATTAAGCCTACCATTCATCACTTCAGATACTTTCTTGGCATTGGGTTTTCCTCTTCTCCATATTTTGTTTGGCTTGTCTGTTTTGTTTATACTCTCTCAGGACAAAGCCTGGATTGCCCCAGAGCTCTTCTGTGTTGAGTGTTCTTATGATATGAGGCCCTTGGCCTTTGAAACCAGCTGTGTAACTTTATCTAACGTCTGTGAATAGCACCTTCTCAGTGAGTACCTTCTCTGTTCTTCTCAGCTACTGTTGAAATTGTTCACCCACAGGGTGTCTTATTTCTGGCCACTGTTCCATTTCATCCTTCTTCTTCTTAGTCATCTATTTGACAGCCTCATGCAGTCAGAAAGGATAATACCAACTGGGTAAACTCAGACATGCATTAATCAAAGTTCTTAAAAGCAATACAGATATTCCCCTTCTCTGTGTATCACATGTCACTGGAAGGGAAATTTTGCTCCTCTTTGGCCCAGACTTTAACTCTTGGGATGTCTAACTCTTGTCAAAGTTTCCAGGTTCTTTTCCTACTGGTGTACATCTGGTAGTGCTATATATTGTGTCCTAGGGAACCTCTGGCAAGCATTTCCTTTCTGCAGTGAGGATATTGTAAGTTTTTTCATTGCTCCAAGTTCACAAGGAGCATTAGCAATTGTCTGTATTAGAAAATGCATGTCTCAATTTTTTTTTTTATTTTTGTCTCTTCACAACATTAACAATGCTTTAAAGTTAAGTGTAACTCTTTGTCGAACAGTTTTATGTAACATGGGCAGAGTTGTTGGCCTGTAAGTGAAAAAGACAGAATAAGCTATCTATAGCATGTAAAACAGTTCAGTTTACCAATAATTGTTTCTAACTAATTATGAGTGAGGAAGAGGGCATGAGACAGGGAAAGCAGAGTTGAAAGCTATAAATAGGGACATGTGGGAAGACAGTTGAGAATTGCTTCTCAAATCTATTCATGTTAATTAGAAAGAGTGGGAAATTGCTGTCTTGCTTTGTTATTCAAAGAGAGAGGTATGCACATTTGAATAATTTCCAAATGTTTAGGACTGATCATCTGAAATGTTGACACTAATGCTAATTTGGAGTACTTCAGAATTTCAGCTGAAAACCATCTACTTTCTTTTAGTGGTTCCTCAGTGCATTCAAGGAAACTTTCCCGAAGCCAATAGAATTTTGACGGATTTGGAACTAGGAGCAAAATCTTATGCTAATTTTACATTATACTACCTTGTCTTATTTCTGCTACCCATAATCCGTATGTTTTTCAGGCTACTATACTTTTTAAATACCGATTTCTACATTTGCTTACTGCTTAAGTATGAGTATACCTTTTTAAAAATGCTGAGAGTTGCATTGTTCTGCTAGTCTAGATTGAATATCTGAAAATAAAATAGAATCTATATTATTTAAATTTATCTTCTGGTGGTTTTCTTAATCTTAAGTTTATGCAGATCTTTTGTTTTCTTAATGCTTATGTTGTCAACGTGGAATAATTCTTTTAGCCTTTAGCTCCTTCTATTGATTTTGTTTATACAGAGAAATGTAATTAATTTCACTTTCCATTTGGGAAATTTAAGTTTGCACTCAATATACATGGAAAAAGCTAGAAATGCACCGTTCACCATAAACATTCTCTTCAGGAAAAAGAAAATATAGACTTGCACATGTCTGGGTATTTACACATATGATTTTTCCATACAGCGTGAAAGGATCTTATTTATTGGAATTGTTCTAAGTTACTATTTTGAATCAATTCATATAATCTATATAAACAAATTGAATGACCAACCAAGTTTACTAACAGTCAATACAAAGTTGAGATAAATATTGATAGATCTGAATTTTCTCATTAAAAATGTGAATCACTCATTGCTGTTGAGCAAAATCTGCCTTTAAATTGTGGTTGGGAAATACCACACCACCAAAGCACATCTGAACAAGAGAATGATTATCATACTCTACTTACAAGCAACTTTTAGTTTCTTAAGTCGTGTTTTTTCCTCTGAAGACACAAGACAGCAAATAACTAACTATTGGTTTACAATTACCCTTAGGGGATGCTTATTCTGAAATAGCCCTTCATTGATAAGGTAATTCTAAAGCAAAAGTTTAGCTAAGCTTTTCCTGCCTTTGTCAGCTCTAGTGGTTACCACTGAAGTGAATGAGTTTTTATATCCCTCTTCTCAACTACTATTACCCAAGTTAATGGTTGGCAATACTCATCAGTGTGCTGAAGGGATCTGTCAGTTGCATTTTCCTTCGGAGTACAACTCTTGTAATTTATAGCTTGATAAGTGTGTTAAGGCATCTAGAAAACTGTAGAAAGAACTCACTTGTGGTAACAATGCTGATTTTTTTTAACTTTTATTTTGCTCTTTTTCTTATTTTGCTTTAGAATCAACTTTCCGCTACGAATAAAGGCTCTTCCGAGGGAAACTATGCTGACAATAAAACTACTTGGAGTAAACAGTGCCTCTAAAAATACAGAAGTGCTTGCTTGGACATGCTCCCCATTGTATCCAAAAAAGTAAGTTCAGTTTTGTATGACAGCTTAAGAAAAGACCATTCTTGAATAGTATTGCACTCAACTTGGGAGAAATATAAAAAGACAGACATACTCATTTGAGGACCTTACTGTAATACGACTGAGACTGTCACTTACAGTAAACTGCTCTTGATGTGCCAGTAAGAGCCCCATCCATAAGCTTTTCTTTCTTTCCAATACCTTGTTTTTGAACTTGGCTTATGTAACTGTTTAACACGTACAATAAAGTTCCCTAAGCCTGTTGAAAGGCCTTGCTGTACCCTTTCCTTTAGCTTTGCAAAATCCTTCTCAGCATAGCCTCTTGCTCACAATGGTTGGGGTTTTTTCAGTCTGCATTCTGTTCTCACACCCATTCATTCTGCTCGGAGTGGGGCAGTTAGTGATGACCACAATGAGCACCTTTCCCTCTACACACCGCTTCAGAAGCTTTCTCCTCTTTTTTTAACCTCTTCTTTCTACACAGCACACAATGTAACAGTAGGTTAAAGATGCTTGTAGCCTTGCATGTCTCTGCAGTGATGTATAAATAAAGATCTAAGGTAAATTTTCTGCAGTGCTCTTAATATATTTTAATAGTACTGAGACATCTGAATTTAGATTGAGCCTTTACAATGATACTTAATTTTTATTTAGACTCCATAGCCCTGCATGCCCTCTGGGCAATAGATGGATACATTCAAGCCCCACAAATTTTTCCATTAGCATCCATCTCTAAGCTATAGCTCTTTCCTCATCTTGAGACATCTTCATCTACTTCTCCATATGGTGGCAATCACCATTTAAAACAAATTCAAGATTGCTCTGTTCAGAAAAAGAGAGCATTCTTCTGTGATTTAGTGATTAGACCACTTAGCTTGAAGGAAGGAAAGAAACATGCATCAAATCTCTGCTCTAAGGATTGCTTGGGCATTTTATTCAGTGACTTTTCTTTCATAGTTAGTCTGAAGAAGAGCACATCACTCACTTTCCATTGTGTGTGTCTTCTTAAACAAAACATGCATTATGTTTATTTTGAGTATTTCTACCATCCTCATGCTTAGGGTGAAATAGATAGAGGGAATATCTTGGCTGAGAATCTAACCTGAGATGAAACGTTAAGATGTCCTCATCCCCAGCAGGCTGATATGTGCTGAGTACGTTCAGAAGCAGAGCATTAGTTATGATAACTTAATCGGAGAACACTTAGGTGCCTTTGGAGGTAAATGGGATATGTGACAATCCTGTTCTTGATGACCTGTGTTGTACTAGAGGTTTTCTTATTTTTCAGCATTCAAGTCCCAAAGGAATGATTTTTGGAAGATCTGAAAGCCCTCAGCTCCCTCTGATATGTATTTTTTAATGTATGTCATCAGAGCAAGCAGATTGATTTTCATTAGGTAGATCTCCAAGTCTCCCAGACAGTTTTGAAAGTTTTACTGAAAAATGTCTCCATTCTTTCATGGTGCACACAGTCAGCACAATGAAGGGGATAGAGGGCTACTTTCCTTTCATCTACTGTATAATTGTAGGGATCATTGCTAAAATGACCCTTCAAAGCAGAAATAAAAGTTGAGTTGTTGGGGAGGAATTATTTAGGAATAGCATGTTCAACACCCCCTAATCTGATAGCTGTGTCATTTACAATTATAGTAATTACTAACACAAAGAAGCCTACATGCTTTTTCTTCTTTTAGCCAACCACAACTCCACAGAATTATTCACTCACCGTGATTTCCATTGATAGACTGGTTTAAAAATAAGGATAGCCCTGAAATTCCTTCTGAAAAGTGAAACTTGAAAATATCTGAACATTCACCCAACCTGCTTTTCCTTTTCTTTGGAAGACCATAAATATTTTTTGGTAGAGTAAACTAGCTCTCAGGGTTACCTACTTAGAAAGTAGCAGGATTAAAGCTGTCAGGTGATTCTTAGTAGGTAATGCTATCAGTTAGTTGAGAAGCAACAGTAGGACTTGGAGAGGCTGCTTCCTGCTCCATAAAACATTTACAAGTTAATAATTGTTTTTATTTGACTCACCAATTTTGTGGAAAACATTAATAAACTGAGCAATTAACCCAACTTCACTCCCCTCGCTGTTGGAATGCAACTAAGCTTCAAGACCTATTTCCATAGAGTACTTCTGAACTTGAAAGTATGTACTGAGAAAAGATTTGTACCTGTAGTGTCATGCTAATGTGTCAAGAGTACCTTGTATTATTGCAAAGATTATGGTATTAAGGTCTCTAAATAAACAAACTCTGTAAATGCATACAAAGAGATTAAAGAAATCTGACCAGAAAATCTTTGGCAAAACATTTCTAACTTGGAAAATACCACTTTCTCAAAAGAAAACTTTTCTCAGAGGTGAATTTGAGTTCTAAAAAAAAGTCTTAACATTCTCATGTCTAGGACTTAATTTATAGGGGAAAGGACAGAAATAAGCTCTTTGAAGAAGCAGTTGCCCTGAGGTATTTGCCTGGGTCATCAAACATCCTTGTTCAAATCCTTGTCCCAGTTTGTCACTGAGCCATTCTTCTCAGGGTCAGCAAAGATAAGGACAGAGAATGGCCTCTTTATCCCTATTCAGATGCTTGTTAAAAAAATATATATTTTTTGTTAAATATTGGAAACAGAAAATAAATATCAAACATTTTAAAAATACTGTCAGTTCCTCATTTCTGTCCCATTATATCTTATTCTGATTAAAAACACAGGAATTCTGTTCAAGCTGTTTGTGGTTTATGTTAAAAAGAGAAGGGAAAAAAATTATCAGTTTTGGCTTATTCCCAGATATTACTTAGGAATCTTGATCTTTGAGTGACCTAGGGCAAAAGAACACTTTATTTTAAAAGACTCTGAATTTACTCCTCTCTGTAAATTTGATACTATTTTCAACTCCAAAATGGTTATTGTCATTGTATGGTCGCTTCTCTTCTTCATAGTTTAATTCTTTATCTTTGGTTTGAACTGAAGATTAAGAAAAACTGAATTTATTTTAACATCTAAAGTATACAAATTCCTTTTATCTGTTTCAAGAAGTGTGAAGAGTTTCTCATGCTTTTGGGCAAGACTGTGTCAAAGTCCCTTGCCACATCAAAGGGCTGTAGCTATTTTCTGAGATTTTAACATTCCAGTTCTTCTCTAGAAAAATACTGACTAAGCAGAGTGTATGAGAAAGATATAAAAAAGCAGAAACAAACCCCAACTGTTTAAATAAAGCATGTTACTTATTATTTAGCATATCTTATTGCAGTCTCTTCTCCATACCTTGCCTATGTTGAAACCACACAATACCTAAAAATGTTCTCAAGAATTTGGCTTGTTTAATTTTGGGGCTTTTTTGTTGTTGTTGTTAAAGGCTTGTCAGTGAACAGATGTTTAGTAAATTTCAAATTTGCTTAATTTACATTATTTCCTGAATTCTAGTAATATCTCAGTATTCTGACTGTTGTCTTGCAGTGTGCTGATTTATAACATGACTAGCTGATGGATATACAGGGCAGCCACTATACTCTTTATCAAATGTGTGTTGGGATTACTACTTATCAGCTTTGCATGTTTCTGTACAAATAGTATCACTCTTTACAAAACTGACTTCCTGCAAATATTCTCCAATCTTTGCCTAAATGTAGTTGTTTACCTTAAAGTTATTGCTTGTAACTTATTTTTTAACTTTATATTTTGGGGCAAAAATTAGAAAAGAATCAGGAACATAACTGCAAAGTTGTTTTAAAAGTCTGGAACAATCTCATAATTTTGTATTTGCTGTGTTCGGCACCTTCAAATTTATGGAAGTTATTTAAACTAGAAACTGGAGATGGAAGATGTCCTTGTAAATGTCTGTAGGACATTTAGCATTACTTTGCAGTTGAAAATTATATCTCTGATTTGAATTTTCTAGAATTCTGTAGTATTTGTAATTATAATAAAGGAGTTATTTCACAGTATCATTCCAATGCAGAATTAAGACTGCTTGGGCCATAAGATATGGAGTTTTTATAGCTTAGCAGCTTTGCATTTCCTTTAAATTTAACCTCAACTCTGAATTTCTGAGGCTTATAATGTCAGCTTTGGGGATAATTACATTATTTTTACACTATATTTTGTCCTCATTTTCCTGGTATATCCAGTCTAAACAGTAACTCTACTCTAATGTTGTATACATTTGGGAATGAACAAGGTAATAATGATTATAGCTGCCAACTTGTCCAGTAGGTGAGCCTCCACATCCACATTTGTCATACTTATCAGGTAGTTGACTTTAGATAGTGGCCGTAAATCAATGCCAATAAAGCCCTTGATGCTGCATCTGTATCAAGAAGTCTTATTAGATGCAAGAGGCAGTTCAAAAAGTGTTTGCAAGCCTGTGCGCCAACTTTCCACTCCTTCACATCAGAAAAATGTGTTTGTCTCTTGGGCTGAATAGTTTAGTGATCCAGAGCTAATTAACAAATCAGAAATCCATCATTTTGGGGCAATTTGGGAGTTGTAATGTCCCCCCCAGTGCCCATTGTTCTGACTTCATTGATTCTAACAACACAATTTATTTTGAACGGGTATTTCCAAATCAGAGAGAGCAAGCAAACAAAATTTCCTCTTGCTGGGTGTGGTGAGGGAAGTCTTCCATATAACTTCAGGACGCCAGGTTGATTTTGTTAAGTTAGGGTAACTTGAGCTGTCCTTAAATAGCCATGTCCTCTTCTGCTGTAATAAGACGGGAAGTTTATTTTAGCTCCCGTAATAAACAAGAGCTGGGAATCTGTGTAATTCCAGGGGTTTCCATCTGCCCTGGTTTTGCACGAGCATATAAATAAATAAATGGCAGTAGGCACAGAGCAGCACTTGTTTATTCACCTTCTGATGTGCTTGATGCTTAAGTTGCTACATGGAAGCCATTGTCTATGGCTGTGATCATTATAGAGTCTTTAAAAAAGGCAGTGTCACTATCCTCACCTTACAGATGGGAAAACTGGCAGGCAGAATGGGGAGTGACCTGCCTGAGCTCATCAGCAGAATCAGGTAGCAGAGAGAGGAATCTGTCCGTTCGGTAAAGGTTATGGTTATCGTGCTCGTGATGCTAGCTCCTTCCTTTTCTGAATGGATCCTGAACACACTCCTGCTTCTTTTCCCTTTCCTAAAAATAATGATGCATCTTTTTACTGTTTCATTCACTTGCATGGCCCCTGTTATTGTTCCATTTGTGTGTCCAAAAGCAGATTCAGTCCTGAAGAACGTTAGCTGTGCAGTGCATAAGTGCCCCAAAGATTGCTAGGGAAAGCTGTACCTCAAAAACATAAACTGTATTTCGCTATTGTCGATGAGTCTTCACATCTTTTTAAAAATGCTTCCTGTGTTTACAGGCTAGCCTTAGTCCAAAGAGTGACCTACTGATGGAAGATACATAAGCTGCTCGCTTATTTGTAAATGTAAATTAGGCTACTCTATATACAAGGCATAAATATGTGTCTAGGTTTTAAAACAAATTCATTTTTTCTTAGGAGATATCATCTCCATACTATCAAAGTGTTTTAATGTCTTTGGTTTTACTCACAGTCCTGTCATCTGCTTTAACATGTGAAGTCTTCTCAGTCCAGCAAAGATACATTGCTTTATTTGCTGTTTCTCCAGTTGAGGACTCTGAGAAGCCCACCTGCTGATTCTTCCTTATCTTCCTGGACAGTCTTTAGCCACATCTGTACTGGGTGCAAATGAGTTGAAATAATGAGCTCAGGAAATGTCTCAGTTAAACACATCTACAGTGCCTCTGAGGTCTGTGCTACTTCTTGTATTTGTCCATACAGGTTTCCCAGGAAAAAAATCCACTGTGTGGATTCTTTTTTAAAGCTCCCTATAGTTTTAGAACACAATATGAAAGTGATTAGCAGTAATGGGAGCTCAAAAGGATAATTTAGTCTTCATGTTCACAGTTCTCAGCTACTCTTCTCCCTTCTAACAAAAATGCCAATTAGTTCAAATTATGATGTAAACCACTGTCAACAAAGGAGTGGTTGAAGAGATGTCACTCATTTATTAAAGGTCATCTGAGTACACATCACAGAAAAACAACTTTGACCCACCGTTGGTCACTTACACATTCACATCAGTGACCTAATGTCAAAGACTTCATATCACACAACTGCTTTCCCCTGACTGCTATCTTGTTCACATCACATTTTCTTTTTCTGCCTCCATTGCCCTGCAAATGCACCTACAGCTGCAAAAGAAACTTCAGAAAATGATTGTGTCTTTAATCCCCCTGAGCTGTCTCACAATAAAATAAAATGTTTGCACTAACACCATGAGTAGCTGGAGAAGTGAAAAAGAAAAATTAGCCCTGAATTAGGTTTACGCTGAGTGTTGACTATAAAAATGACTTTGCGGGAGTTTCTTATTTCTTCTTCAGATGACTTAGCAACAATTTATTTCAGTTTGCAATTCAAAAGGTACTTTCTTACAGCAATGTTGCAAACTCATGCTGGGATCAAAAAGTCCATCTGGGTTCTCTTGTACCTCTAACATCCTCATCTCAGGTAAAAGCTGTGCACTCAAAACTCATCTACCTGGCTGGCTGTTTCTGTGGCAATGGGTGGAAGAGAATCTAGCTCATTCTCTCAGTTGTTTTGACTGAGCAGTGCTTAGAACAATCATAATAAAAATTATTTGCCAGTAAAAGAAGAGTTGTTGAATGTAATCAAATTTCTGACATCACTAACCATTAAGATGTGGACAATGTAAAGGGTAAGTCCAGTGTACTATATCTTCCTTTATTCAGGTACTGCGTTCTTAATTCAAGTGGATTGGTTATGATTAGAATTTACACCTGAACTTTCTGATTTTATTCAGGTTGTCTAGCCTGAATTGTGTTGACCTGCCGAATCATGCTGGTTTTCTGATCTGCAGACCACGTGCATGTCTGTTTCTGATAAGACTTTCTTGTACATGTAGTGCTCAGACTGGTACTTCAGACCATAATCTTTCATCTGTCCAAAAACCACATGCAGCACATGTGGTACAAACTATCCCACTCACAACTCCTTTCCACTCTTTGGAGGCTCTGATATCATACTCTCTCCTCCCTGCAATCTACACATAAAATCAGCGAGGATCCTTCCTGGTTGCAGTAGGTTGCCATGAGTTTCTTCTTATTGTGGAATAACTGTGTACTGCCCTCCACCTTATACAGTGTGTTGACACTTCACAATCTCTAACATATTTGTCCTCAAAATTAAATCTTGAGATAGAAATGTGGTATTCTCCTTTTACACTTAGCTTAAATGGCAACCCCTGTCATAAAAGAAGTCAGTGGTAAAGTGCAGAGCTGACCTGGAATGTCTTGGCAGCTTGATTTGTGTCATGATCCCTGTAACTGCACACATACCGCTACAGCAGTGAGGCCAGCAGTGTACAACCTCTACTGATCTAGGCCAGATTTGTACTACCCACATGAAGATAAAAGGTTTGCTCTCCTTTTGCTTGTCTTTTAAGCTATCCAGTTCCATGTTCTTTGAAGTAATTTCAATAAACCCTGGTCACCTTTTCTCCAGTACTGATGCAGTATTTCTGTCTGTGTGTATTGCAGGCGGCTCATTCATGGAACTGTGCTGCTTAGCATGACATTGTACAGCACGCTTACAACAGCAATGATTGCTCCAGGCATCTGCAGTACTGATACACCAACCTCAGTAACATTGCAGGTAAGAAAGCGAGAAAGTAAAGGAAAGGGTTGTTTTCTAACAAAGTGCAAGAAAAAAGCTTTTTCCAACAGCTCATCAAGACCAGACAAATTAAAAATCCTATTTCTGTTATAGCTGCTCGAAGAGCATATGATACTGTCCATATCAAATACTACCTCTGAGGGCTAGAGAAGGTTTTTGTAGGGTAATTTTTGTTGTTATAATTTTGGGTCCAAAAATACTTTTTACACAAATTAATGACTTGGTACCTGACTTACAGCTGCCTTTTCAAATCTGAACTTTTTTTCTGAGTACTATTGAACTGCATGTCATTATAAATGTAACATACAACTTGCAATTAGGCTGAGTAGCATAAAGGATTTGTAAAGGAAGTGGCTACAAGCAAGTTGTCAATAGGCATTGGTATAGCTTTCCCTTGATGACTACATGCTGAGCACCCACTCATTCTGGGCAGAATGGTACTCCCAGTATTGAAAATGCATTAGGTCTGCATGGTAGTTTTGTCACCTTTCCAGGTTAAATTAGCAACTGGATACTTCAAGGGCAAAGCCAATTGTTTTCTGTATTAAAAAGCTGAATGACTGTTAACAAATGGCATGTAAAAGCAGATAATACAGATAAATGAGGCTGGCCTAAAAATGTCCTATTTTTAATAGACAAGCAAATGTGGATTTTCTCGTCTGAGGAGTTCAGTCAAAGACAATGCCTTAAAATAGCTCTCCCTATTAATAATAAAGGGGAGTTGAGAGAGTAAATGACTATTAATTTATAATCTCTCTGCTGAAAGAAATGGAACAGGGGGATCTCTCACTCCCCCTCCTCCCCCCCATTTCAGTTATTCCTATGCATGTGACAGTATCACAATTTGTGAACATGCTGGAAATGTCATAAAGATAGCTTTTCTGATGTGACTGACAAGACACATTTTGTAGGGAATAACTTTGTTAACCTTTAGAAGAGTGATGCATACCAAATACATATATTAAAAAAATAGATCTAGATAAGAGATCATGGTGTGTGTTAATAAACCAAAATGGGATGTGCAAATTGAGGTGAATTTTGAAGAACAACCTGGATTTTCAGCTAAGTCTGTACTCAGATTATCAAGCACCTCAAGCTTCGTAATTTTGGTTTAATGTTTTACTTTCTCTGTATCTTAAAAACATTATCCTAAAGTTCTGACACCCATACCTAAGTGTAAAGAATGAAAAATTAATAGATGCTGTACAATATATATGAAATTGAACATCCAGAAGTGAAATCAGGAATCTGATTTCCATCTCTTACACTTGCAAATTACACATCACAATTATCCCTACTTTTTCAGGAAAAAAAAAAACAAACCCACCAAAAAATCTACATTAATGGAAACTTTCCATTTAAGAACCATCTTATTAAAAATCAGGAAAGGAGGAAAAAAGGAAAAAAATCCTTTAGCTTTGAGTTTATGCAGTTCTAATAAAATTGAAATACAGTGGATGAAATTCTCCCAAGAAAGTCAGTGGCAAAGCTCCCACTGATTTTCGTGGGCTGAGTTTATCACCAACATATTTAAGTAATATATTACATACAGTGAGCATTGTCAAAGAATTATCCCTTCTTCATTCTCTCACATTTTGTATGCTTTCTGTACAAATCCAAGATAACATTTATTGACAGGTGTATCTGAGAATACATATTGCTAAAAGGACTTCTGTCTTTTTTTTTTTAAATAAAGATTGACTTTCCAGAAACTAATTTGGAGTTCATTAAACCTGAACCTGAAGAAAGAAGAGGTGATCTTGAAGAGCCAACCAAAGACTGCCTGAAGCATATTACAAGACTTTCGCAGACACATTCTCTCTTGCTGTAAGTTGTACCCAGCTAGCCTTGCTCATTTGGCTTGCTGTACTTATCCTATCGATCACAATTAAATTTATCCAATTCTTTAAAAACAAAATTTTCCTCTGAAGGAGCCTAGCTTGATTGATTTGAGAAGTAACACCTCTAAATCAGAGAACAGATCAGAGCAAAGCCTAAATAAGCACCTGGAGGTGGCAGTGTATTTTACCAGTTTAGAGAAGGATTGTTTTTCCCTTTCTATTACTATATCTTTTTGTGTCTTTGAAGTGAGAAACTGATTTTTGATTCAAAACGTAAGATTTTCAGGTGATGCAATAAGTCTACATCAGTATTAGCAAGAAAACCTTTGGGTTCTATGAAAATCAGTCTCCTTTAGTAATAATACACTCAGACTTCAGCTATAGTAGTTAAATGGCAAATAAACATTAAAACAATCTGTGTCAAGTTATAAGCAAGGAAAGAAGTATGGAAAGTTTAGCTTTCACAGAAGGTGGATAAAGACAAAGTGAAACAAAACACACTGTATATACTGGGGCAAATTAGTATGCTCAGCTATATGTATGTTACACTATCAATTAGGATTATGTACTGTATAAAATAATTTTAAATATAATCAGAGTGGAACTGGGAACATAAGTGCTTGCAGAGAGCCATTATACCAATCACAGTTAGTTGTGTGAATTAATCCTCCATCAAAGGCCAAAAGGTGCATTAGTTGTACAACAACTAAATAACTTAAAGCCAGCCCTCTTGGTGTGATATGACATATCTGTTGAGAAGACTTTTTTGTACTGATTTCTATGTTGGTTGGTTGGGTTTTTTTAAAGCAATTTCTTTAAAAAAAGACAAGAGACAAACTTGCTGGTGTATTTGATGTTTGCTTCAACTTTTAAAGAGACAGGATGAAATGTAAAATTATTTTTATTAACCATCGGATCTGTGATCTGGTTCTTTTTTTATTTTATTTTTAAGTATGAATGGCAGGTCAGTATCTTATTACTGTGAATAGCCACTGTGCCAGGGCACTGGCAGGTTGCCAGCAAAATTTTCACCTGCAAAAGGTTCTCCAGAGTGATTTGGGGAACTTCAAGCCAATGCATCTGACCTGTATTCATGGTAAAATGGCGGGTTCTGTAAGAAGGAATAAGATCATTAAGCATTTAGCTAAGTATGGAGTAATTTGTCAGGAAAGAGCCAGTGTGGCTTCTGTGAATAGAAACCCTGCCTCACCAACCTGTTGCTGTCCTAGACAGTTGTCAGTGGGTGCATGGATACTGGGGCTTTGGTGGATGTTCAAAAAACTTCGCTGAAGTTCCGCATCAGATTGTTACAGAAATGAAGCTGCCATGGGTTTAGAGGAAAACTGGTTAAAGGCAAAGATTGAATGTTTAATGGTGGCTTTTCAGAATGGAAGAATCAGCAGCAGGGTCTTTCAGTGCTCAAGGTTGGGATCAGTTTTATTCAGTATCTTCACTGATGACATGGAGAAGGAAGTGGGCGGGGAAATCCCCAGGTTTGCAGATGGTACTAAACTCTGCCAGATTGACAAACACCGTGCCGTGGAGGGGAGATCCAGAAGGACCTTACAAAACTGGGCATAAATATGGCAGATGAGCTTCAGTGTGGATAAATTTAAGGGGATATATTTAAGAAAAAATTATCTTAGTATCTGTGCGTGACACTGAACTCAGAACTGGCAGTTACAATGCAGGAAATACATCTTGACATTACTGCTGATATTTCCCTGAACTCATGAGTACAATGTGCAGCAGCAGCCAAAAGCACCAACAAAATATTGGGCATCGTCAGGAATGATGTAGAGAAGAAGCCAATGTGTGCCATTTCACTGCTAAAACCTTGATGTGCTGTATTTTGAGTATGCTGCATGGTTCTTGTCTCCACAACTCCAGAAGGACACAGTAGATCTGGAAAATGTACAGAGAAGGGCAACTAAAATGATTAAAGGGATTAAGCAGCTGCTTGACCAAGAGAAGCTAAAAAGGCTGGGACTCCTTAGTTTGGGGAATAGAACAGCAGAGGATGTGTGTGTATGTATGATTAATTTTTATAAAATCTTGATGGTGATGGACAAGGTGAATGCATCATCAAATCCCACAATATTCGGATTAGGGACATTCAATGAAACAACTAGGAGATCAATTGTCAACAAATGGAAGAAAGTACTTCCTAAGACAGTCAGCGATGAACTTTTAAAATCTGCTGTCACAAAGCTGTGGAGGTAGACAACATCATCAGATTCATGAAGGCTATACACAAATTCACAGATAACAGGTTCATAAATAGGTACTATAAAGACCAGGCAAGGGTAGAACCTATAACATCCCGAATACAATAATTTTGGGTTCTGTGGGAATATGTAGAGACCACTGAAAGTCACAAGGCTGGAGTTAAGGCTTTGATAAGTTCAATAACAGATTCTTGGAGGAAAGAGAACGGTAGTCCTGTTTTTTTCCTCAGTTTGTTGTTTTCGGTTATCCTATCTTCTTATGGGCCAAGCTGGACTACCAAATGAATCATCAAGGTAAAGGGTAGCATATTTGGGGTTTGAATGAAGGAATTCCATTTTTAAGTACTTTATGATCAAGAGGAATCTGTCAGCCTGTAATTTGCGTTGTATCTGTATCAGATGCATTCTTTTTACCTTCCTTGGTCATGATAGTTTTATTAAAAAAATTTGTAACAACATATGGGTATCCAGACACATTATTACCATGATATCTGAAGATCTCTTCCTTCCTTTTTTTTCTATGTCAAGAAAAAGAGAGGAATCTAGGTAGCCTTTCAGTGACAATATGTCTGTATGATGATGCTTCAGGCTTACAAGCCTCAAATATGATTTTGAAATAAATGGGTGTCTGTAGTTAGAAGACACAAGAAACCTTTCTCAGGCTGCCGAGGTCCTTCTGTTCACTCTACTGAAAGCAGAAGGCATATGTGAATGGATAGAAAATCTTCTTAACCCTATAGTAGAAAAAGAGGAAACAATGGTTAAAAACAGACAACTGCATGGTTGTCCTTGTTATAGGCTATTGAATCCAGTAGTGTTATGAATGCAAGGCTGCTGTGGGTCCATGTCCCCAGGTTCAGCCATTGGAGAGGTGGACCACATATTCCTGATAGGAATATCAACAAATCAACACAGGCAGAAAGCAGTACCTTACCAGCACACAAAAACACATAGTACTGCCACAAAATGGACCGCATAGACAGCCTGATTCTGTTCCTTCTCTCTGCCTGATCAGGGTCAAAATCCACTGGTGGAATACCTATACGTACATACATACATATATTTTTATATATAGTATCAAAATATTAATTGCTCCAGGAGTTGGGCTCAGACAGTCAATCCAGTAGCAGGCCTGAGATCTCCCTGCTCTCCCCAGCTGCTGACACCCAGACATGTGAGCCCCCAAGGTTCACAACTACACTCCAGTTGCTGGTGCTTGGACCTCTCCCTGTTACACGGATGTGGGTTTCCCCAGTAGCTGGTCCAGACATATTGTCTTCCCCTAGCAGCTGACTCTTGGACCCTTGCCTCTCTGGTAGCTGGCTCAGATCACTGGTCTCCATGGCCAGCATCCCTTGGATGTTGATTAGTGGGGGGATCAATGGGATTGAAGGAAATGAACTGCACCATATGGCTCTCATGCTCCTCACAGCCCTACACTGTGTGCTGCTGTGTGATCTTTGGCATCATCACCAAACCAGGCAAGAGAGGGAGGACCAAGAGAATTCATTAGTTACTGCCAGCCACTTTGGCTGACTTCTGAAAACAGTTCAGGTATGAGCCTTTGGTTCCTTTTAGGATTACCGTGTTTGAAATACAAACCCAAGAAAACTAGCTGTCTGAGATAATAGCTGCTCTTCGAACATGATACAGCCTGCTTGTGCACAGTGGCTCCCAGTGTAAGGATCAAAGACTGATTTGAAGCCAGGAAGATGATGGTCTTGTTTCTGCTATCTTTCTTTCCTTCATTCATCGTTTTCCTTCTACCTTACTTTTTCCTCTCTTTCAGCTTCCCTTTTTCTTTTCCTTTTCCTTTTTGCCATTTACCTGGTAAGAATCTAATTTGCCTACCAGTCATCATGAGAGTGCTGTTGCTGTGAATTGTGATTAGAAAGGCTATTTCCAGTTGGGTGAATAGCGGAACAGGTCTAAAAAAAGTGCGGTGATGCTGCACGCTTTCCTAGTCTGTCCACGGGAGAGAAACTTGCAAGTGAGAATCAGTGCTGGGGGACAGAAATTTGCATTTGCGAGATTTGCTGCTCTTTCCTCTTTTTGCCTTTTGTCTTGTTCTGCTTTAGTACTGAACATGAACAACAAAACCAGCTCAGAAGCATTTAAACTCATTTTTCCCATTTCCCCCACAAAAAAAGTAATAATTAGGACCAGCTAATAAAGCTTTCACAGAAGCTTTTTCCTTCATTTAGCTAAAGGGATTAATGAAAACTTTAAAACTGAAAACTACTGAATTATTTAGGTTTTAAGATTTTTTTATTTGTGTTGAGTAGAAGGCTATGTATTTTAATATAGCTGTTATATGGAGGGAAATTTAGATACAACTCTACCTAAAAAAACCCCATAAGCTGCATTTTTATCAATAAAGAGGGTTTATTATCATCTTATCCCTATTGAGCCAAAGAAATGTCCTTGTTAGCATAACAATCTTCAGATGCTGTATGTATGCAAAATACTTTTACCATCCATCTTAAATGTCCTGTTACATGTATATGTAAACTTTTGTTACAACTAAGAAACTTAAAATGTAAACCTAAACCCCCCCCACCATACCCAACCTTTAATTTCATCTCTGATCTTTAAAACATGGAAAGAGAAAATGGCATTGCCTCTGGAGTGAAGTCAGAGGCAGAAATCTGTTATTTAGAAAACCTGATACAGGGATTGATTTCTTATCTCCCTTTGTAAGCTCAGTAGAGGCTTTAGCTGCTTTAATCTGAACAACAGATTGTCTAGTTTGGAGGATGCTGTCTGAAAGCTTAAATCCCTTTTTTAAAGTCAACATATAAAAGGGGTCCTTTAGCTGAACTGTCCTGCAGAATACTATCCGAATGCATAAGAAAACCAGACAGGCAATAAAGTCTTAGGCCTACTTTTATCTCTTTTTTTCTGTGTGTGACTTCTTCACGCAAACACAAAGACATCTATCTATTGTCACAATAGACATGCTGTGAATTCTGAAGCCGTTTCTTGAAATGGTTATCGAAATGATACTTTTCTTGAAATGATAACTAAAAGTCATGACAGAATTTGTGTCATAGTTAGATTCATCTTCTACATACTTTTATGAACTTATTCTCCTAAGGGAAAGAAATGAACATTCACTCTTGTGACAGTAAAAAACATGCTCATCTTTGTAACGCCACTCTCTGTTCCTAAACGGTTGGCAATTCAAAATTCCAAAGAAGAAAAGTTCTCCAGTGCATACAGAGCCAAAGGAACTCATTGCTATGAGTTGTGAAAGCCACTATCTTGACAGAGCAGGACTAAGATAGTTTTTTGGCTAAGAATGTCCCAAAACATTGCAAATAGAAGGAAGAAGACTTTGGAAGGAATGTAAACACTTGGATTTTGAGCCCTGCTTACACATCTGGATAATGAAACACTTGACTGGAAACGAGCTATTTACTTATAGCCTTCTACAAAGTTTCTCACACCTTGCTCTGAAATACCTAGGTCTGTTTAAAGTCACAGTTATGTTACATTATTAAGTAGATGGATCACCAATCTGGTCAAGTATGACCAAGAAAAACGATCTTCCTCTTGGTTTCAGTAATGATTTGTGTGAACTGGTGATTAGTTTGCACTCTCAAAGCTTGCTTTTGAAGGCTCTGATATCAAATTAAGGAGATAATCTGAGCTTGTCTCTCATGGGGATTTCTTTTTCTGTTTTCTGATGGTATCAAAACCTAGGATTTAATATGCATGAGGCAAAGACATCTGAATTGTTGACAAATCAGAGGATGTATTACAAAAATTATTCTGAGGCATTTCTTACTATGGTGAAATATGGTAGTGATGACTGACCATTTTATCAATATGTCATGTAGATATCTAATATCTCTATGAGGAATTTGGTATTACATCTTTTTTGAGCGTACAGCGAAGCATGGCATGCCAGGCCTTGCGAACAGACATAGGAGTTGCTGGGAGCTTTCCTTCCCTTTTCCAAACTCATACCAGTGCTAGCGATAATCACACTGGGTGTGTGTGCATGCACACGTGCTCATGTTCTTGTGTATGTGCATGGATGTGCCTAAACCCCGTTTTAAATGCAAATACACTAAAAATAGACACACCTGCATTAAACAGTCAAAGCAAGGGCAGGAATGAAAGCTATGGCTAGTAGTGTTGTATGTCTAGTTGTTACAGTAGTTAGAGATGATGTGTAGCAGATGAATGTAACAATAATTTATCCAGTGATAACTGCACCTTCTTTGTCAGAAAACCCCAGTAAAAACAAACAAACAAACAACAACAACAGAGACAATGGAGAAGAAAAATGGGAGTGCTTGGGATGTGAAATAACCATATATGTGTGTCTTTTGACACTTCATTTTTATATGACCCAAGGCTGACAGATCCAGAGTATAAGTATCACTTTTCTTATAAAAGCTGGTCTGCAGAAAATTATATCCTACCCCAAGGAAAACATGTACTTAGCCAAAAAGCAGTGTACTGTATGACTTGGCCCCTCTGTACAATAAAGTTTGTTGCTACACAAAGCTCCAGGTGGTTTTAATTTCAAACTGAATTTCTAATCTTCTCTTCCAGACTCTCAGAGCAACAGAAAAGAATCTTATGGTTTTATCGTTACTACTGCAATAATCAAAATTGCTCCCTTCCTCTGGTGCTGGGCAGTGCACCCAGTTGGGATCGAATGACTTTATCAGAAATGTATGCCATGTTGAAGAGATGGAGATTTTCTAACCCTCTGGAGGCACTTGGGCTTCTGACATTCAGGTAAGGGAAAATTAACTAAGTAGGAAAATAACAATAAACAGAATGATCATGTGCTGATTAATTCAGCGCTTCAGTTTGCTCAGCAGAGTATCATGCTTTGGTTCACTGACTGTGCTTTCAGTTCTGTCCCTGTGTCAAAGTGAAAATATAGTTGCAACTCTTGTGATGACCTTGAGTTGAATGTGCCAGCCCTGCCTTTGTGGCTGAGAAGGTTTTCTATTTCTCAGGATAACGAAAAGAGTATTTCATTCTCTAGAGCAGATTCAGTCAGTTTCTGGTAAGAGGTGATCAGTCAAATACTTAGCACTTACATAGCACTCCGTATCTTCAAACTACTGTACAGACATGACGTGACTAATGGGAGATAAGGAGGACTGAAATATGCTTCCAGATTATGAGACCATGTAAATACAAACAGTCCCACCTGTAGCCCATCTTTCTGAAGTAGATAGGATGGAACTTTGAAGTCAGTTCCCCACGCTTTGAATAAATTCTGTTGTGATGCCTTATATTCCACCCCCATTTCTTACACTGGGAGCTGGTTGTTTGTTGGAAGGCTTTCTTGATGTTTGAGATAGTCTTACCTGTGATGTAACAGCAGATGTCGGGGGACAGAATCTGTGTCAGCAGTTACATTTCCTCCAAAAGCTTGGAAAGTATTTTGCATTAAGTGATCTACCCGTGAAAACATTAAACGTGCAGATGAAATGGTTGAGCAAATTTGGTTTATCAAGCCCTTGCTTGTCTGGGTAACCTGCACAAGCCACACCAGCTTTGCAATCTCAGTTCCATGTTGTACCTTTAGAAAAAAAAATACCTCACCTAAAGCTTTACTTGAGAAAAGACTGTATACACTCACCTCCATGTTATTAAAAAATAGCTATTTAATAATATAAAACTGGCTATCGACTGTTATTTCCCTCTGGATGTGATTTCCTAAGAATACCTGTGTCTCAGGCTTACATCTGAACTATTAGTAGTTTCACATGTTTGCATACATGTCTTTTTTTATGTTTAGTGGGAATGATGAAAGCAAAGATCCTGAAAGGTCAGGTCCTGGAGAATATAATCGTTATCTTATTTCCCATTATTAAATTATTAGAATCCATTTCTAATTTATAAAAGAACCATGTAGAAAGGAGTATATGGGTGGTGTGTTGTCTTCCACAGCCCAAAGTAGCAAGAGATTTTGAGGTGGTTTGTCAGAGCATGCCAGGCTTTCAGATCAGACCTTTTGTCAAACTTTGTTTCTGTGTATGGGTGGCATTTCTGCAAAGGAAGAGCTTGATTGTTCTTTGAAGATGTAGCTCTGCATCAGGGTGTGGTGGAGAATATCAGTCCTGTCAGGTGCTTCACAGGATATTTAATATGACTCAGCCTGTCACAGAGCTTCTTAGTGTGTAGTGGATGCAGTGTACGCACTGTTCATTCTGGATACCACAAAGATTGCTGGCATGAAAAGACGGGAAGATGTCATCGCTTTGTCTCTCCTGGTGCCACCGTTGGGAGTGGCTGGCACCTGCAATGGTGCCAAAGAACAAGTACTTCTGATCAAGATCTGGGATCTTAGCTGGTTTGTCCCTTTAGTTTCTTTCTCACAAAAGATAATATCAATCTGGGTTTTCTTCCTCCATGCTAACACTACAGAAAAGTTCTGGATCACGGTACAAATCCTCTTTAAAAAAACCTGTCTGTCCTTCACATATCCACAATATTTTGTAGGTGCGTGAACAACTGGGAAGCTAACCTTCAGAAACAGAGGGATTACATTTCCTTAAAGATGTCTAGTTTCAGAGGTGATTTAACTGCTGAGACACATGTATATGCAAATTGAGAGAGTGGGCTGAAGGAGAGGAGTACTTTCCATATAAATGGATTTCTGAGGTTTCTTCTCTTGATTCTTTTTCTCAGATTTCAATCATTTTGAAAAGTAAAGTAGCACTGGATAGGGTCCAACTTTCCTTCACCATTACCTTCACTAACTTTGGATTGTAGGCTCTGTAACTGAGCTGTTTTTGAAGGTTCATTCAACTCTATCCTGTATTATGTTTGGCACTGACAATTCATCAACTCAGTTCCTCACTTCTATCATCCACAAAACAGCTCTCTGATTTCTTGTGATTACTGAGACACAGCTGAAAGATCCACGTTCATATAAGACATGAGCAGAAAGTAAAAGAAATGCTTTTTATATATTCATGTCTATTTTAAGGACTTGTGTTACCATCACTATGAAATAATACGTAAGTAAAATAAATTAGGGCTGATCTTTGTCTTCATGTATTGTTAACATAACGCAAGAATGCAGGAGCAGCTGCGCTAAATCAGGCCAAAAATCAGTCTAGTGCATCCTGTCTCCAATAGTGACCAAGAACAGATTCCTGGGGAAGACAATGAGAATGGGCCAAACAGAATGACACTGTGCTACTCTCCCACCTTCCAGTAATCTGCAGCTCAGAGACTTCCTGAGACAGAATTTTTTAGTTTAAGAGCCCTCTTGCATTTTTCTTCTATGATTTTTTCCAAATAAAAATCGATTCCACATAAACATAACATAGGCTTTCAGAACATCCTGTAGCAAGGAGATCCACAGGTCAGCTCTATGTTGTATCATTTCTATGTACCACAATTTCTTACATTGTTAGCAATACCATAAAAGACACCAAGAGTTTCTAATCACTCCGAATTTTGGATGCTTCCTTTGCTGGAACTTCAGTTTGCAGTGTCTTAAAAAACCCGAGTTCCTCCTGCAGGCATGTGCTTACTCTTTATACAGTTTAGAGGGGGAACTCAAAATCACTAGTCACTTTTGCAAGCCTTGGGCTGGGGACTCTAAATTATCCTTCTTCTCAAAGTGAAAAAGCAGCATCTGTCCTGATGATTAAGCTCAAGCTCACATTTGCAAGTATAAAGAAATAAAAGTCATTGGACACGCTACCTCATTGCCTGGGTTAGAAGACAGCATGACAGAGCTTAGGGAGAGGTATCATGGCCCATCAGATCAAGCCCTGTTATCACACATCTGAGTTAGAACCCCCTCTGCAACTTTCTGAAACTTCTAAATTGTTTTGTTCACTACACAGTTAAATGTACAATTTAATAGATGTTTCTTGTTCTTTGAGCATGTCTCTCCAGCTTATGCTCTTCCACTTTGCAGGCACATCTCAAGGCAGCCAAATGATAACATACTCATTTATGCAGTGGAAAGGAAGAACTTTCATAAATTGGAAACACAATCATGGTACATTTCACAGAAAAATTTAGTAGCAACCTTGCATCCAGTCCTTGCAGCAAGTGCATTGATTCTTAAAGCCTCAGAAGCCAACGCTTAAAAAAACAATTTAAAAAACAATGAATGTTTCTTTAATCAATAAAGACGAGATGGAGAGGATGGCAGGGGGAAGTGCAGAATAAGATTTTATACTCTTAGTTTTACCTCTAATTTCAGGGAAGGGTGATTATAAGCCATTGCTAATTTTCCCTAAGGCAGAAGGTATAGAGCTGGTCCCTCCTACTCAGCACTGCTTGTTGGTACCCTGTGCATTTTACCATTGACTTCACTTACTGAGTTTGGTAAAAAGCCAAGCTTTAGTGGAGTTAGAGCTTTCTATAACTGTATCTACTTTGCATGGTACACTAGCCACAGAAATGACACCAGTACACTTGTTTATTTAGAGAATTTTCTTGATGACAGAAAGAAACCAAAGGCAGTGTTAGAAATGCCATCATTGATGATATATTGCTAACGTGCCAATGTTTTGTGTATGTATAGAACAACTGCACTTACAAATTTTTGTCAGGTTATTTTGCTATTCAAATTATTGAAAATGAAAGCCAAAACATATTCATTAACCCAAATAGCAGAATGTTTGCTCCAACCTTCTTTTTCTGGGACATCTAGAGTACACTTGCAGACCTGTGAGGTATCATGGCTAAGAATCAGGAAATTGAGCTAGAATCAGGAAACAGCCACCAAAGAAGGTAACTCATTTTCCAGTATTGTGCATGGCTGCAACCATTCTGAAGAGAGAATTTTTATCAGTAGACAGTGGAGGTGAAGACATAACTTCACGGGTAGGCTTAAAAATTTTTCCTAGAAACTTTCTGCTAAATTCTAGCTCTGTCAGGACAAGTGCATGGAAAACGACATTCCTTTAAAACCATGTGCTGATTCGGAGGATTTTGAGATCAGACGTTAAGGTGTCAGAGGGATTTTATGCTACCTTACTTAATCCCCTGTATGGAGCAGGCAGAGTAGGGGAAGATATGACTTCTCCTACCTCTCCTTGGCCAGAGAAGATGCCCTTTTGGTTATAGCATCCCTCAGCCTTTGACTCTGACAGTATTATTGTTGATTATTATGTTATGTAGCAGAGTAGCTATTGAGTTTCAGATGTTAGGATATATACCAATATATGTGAAACTCACTTTCTAACCAATAATTATAATAAAATGTGGTAGCTTGAAGCCAGAGTTTGTTCTTACACCTTTGAAAGCCAAATTGATTTTAAAAGTGTTGAATCAGATTGTCATTCTTTTAATAAAAGCAGAATATGAACTGTTCCCTGAGAGTCCACAGCGGAATGCCCAACAGAGTATTTATCAAATAGATACAGCTAGAGCATATCTTGCCTGTTTGCATCTTACTTGGTTTAAAAGGCTGTAATTGTATATCAATGTGGAGAGCAAACACTGGCTTATGCAAAGAATTAAGATAAGAACAAGGCAACAGTCTACAATTAATTTGATACTTTGATGTACAGAACACACTACTGATAAAGCTTTAAAACTGCTTTGTAGTAATGTACATGAAATTTAGTGATAACTTATGTGGGGATGTATGCATTGTTAGGAATAGACAACTCTTCATTTTAAGCATCATAATATGATTATTCCCCCCCGCATTTAACCATTTTTAGCTTTCTTGGCAATAAATATGAAGAGGCTACAACAGACAGCTATAGTAAGACAACTAACAATGGACAACTGTGTAGGATATGGCATGCTTTCTGTACGTAAGTGTGCAATCTAATCAGGAGGCTAAACCTGTAAATAATCAAGTTTTCCATGTTTTTGTTCTTTTGTTTTAATGTAACAGAGAACAAAGTTTGTCTCTGGGGTGGGAAGAACCTTCTGGATCATACAGGTTTCAAATAGAAAACTGCTTTTTGTTAATTTCTTTCTGTCTTGTTCTCTCCTAGGATAGGGTTCACCATATGGTCTCCATGACATCTTAAACTTATTACTAGTTGTTTTAGTCAGAATTTCTTGTAGAAAATCTATGTAAGTGTTAGTTGAAGCATATTTTCTGTGAGTAAATTCTACAGATCCATCTGCCAAACGATCAGCCAAAGCAATAGCTAGTGTATCTGATCATGAGCTTTGCAGTGGGGGGGGAAGGGGAGGGTTCGCACGTCTTATCACAATGAGGAGTGAATATATTACTCTTTTTCAACTGAAAATTTTGAAAATCTGGTGTCCTTTTTACTGACAGTATTTGTTATCTATCTGTACTTTCTTTTAGTCCTTGCCATTTTCTAATCTTCATACACTCACACAGTGTTTTCTTTAGAAGCCCTCAGAGGAACAAAAAAAATCACCAACAGAAAGCAAATAGCCTTGCTAATTTTATCTATATGCTAAAACTAAAGGAATTCCTTAATTATTATTCTTTAAGTTTCTTCTCTCTTCCTGTTTAAGTACTTTTAAAATACTTAAATTGCCACTCGAAACTTATCTGTCTATTCTTTTAAGCAGTTCTTCCAGACTTTCTCTCCTGGCCCAATTGCACCTGTCAGTGACATGATACCCTTTACTAAGTGGGTTTTTTTGCCTTGAATTGGTATCTTTATTCCAATAGGTTTGGTAGCTCAGCCTTCCTTGTTTCTAACAGACTTAATAACATGCATTTCGTGGGACCAGAGTCTTTCTTTTTTGGAAATGCAACAGAACTTAAAATGTGAAGGGAATTGCAGTATGTGGTATGTTATAAGCCCCTAACTTAAAAGATGGCTTGTGAAAGGCCATTCTGTTCTCTATAGAGATCCTTACATGCTAGAAAATGTAGTGAACTGTACAGTTCCATTTACCTGGCAAATATTTTCCAGCATAGGGTTATTCGAGACAGTGCAATAAAATTACAATAATGAAACTGTTAAAAATGAAATGCACATCTATTTCTCATTTACAATCAAGTCACCACTGGCAAATGCTAAAATCTCAAGAGAATTTCACAAATCCACAGGATGCCTCAGCAGCGCTTAGTTTTCTGTTTGAATCTGGTTTAGCTGAAAGGTACAGCTGGACAAATAGCTCCCTACTGGCTATCTATATGAAAAGAATCAGACTGTAAATTGTTCTTACTTCTAAAGCAAATTGTAATGTATGCTCATCCAGCTCAAGATTCAACTTTTACAAAAAACATCTGAAAGTCTCAAGGGAGACCTAACGATCTACAGCTACTTAGACAGAAGTTGTAAAATGGGTGGCTGTCGATCATTGGCATCATGCAGGGAGGGAAGAACAAAACAGCAAAGGGGGTGCTGAGGTTAAATATCAAAGAAAATCAGTTTCATAACTTAGGGAGAATCCAGGTTGCAAAACAAGCTGTGAAGGGGAAATGTGAAGTCCTGCATAGTCTGACTTATTGCTAAGGACTAGACTCAACAACTATCATTTACATATTGTTTATTTTTCAGTAGTGTCTCTGAGCATGTAAACCTGGAATAAACTCAAAAGAAGTAACGGTCTCTGTTGTGTAGTACTCATTACCTGAAGAGAGGACAAATAAAATCAGCCACAAGAAGAAAACTACAATATGTTACAATGCAGTCAGGCAAATTAATGAGGAGCACCATAGTTCTATTCGCTTAATTATTTATTGACCAATGGGTTGTTTGTCAAGGAAAAAAAATACAACTAGAAGTAACTGGAAACCTGGATGAAAATTACCATTTTGAAATTATGCAAAGAAAGAGTCATACAGTCATGGTTAAAGGTTTTTGTTTTAAGTTACTTTTTTCCTAGCTAAATTCTCAGAGATTTTGGTGACAACCATAAAACAGCTAGGGAAGAGAAGTGCCTGAATCTCCTGCCTCTCTGAAGCCATCAGAGGCCACACGTCGGGAACCGGATAATCTATGGTTCAAATCCTTTGCAAAATTGATCTGGTATAGATGAGCTGTGGTATAGATGAGCTCCTCTTTCTTAGGAGAGTACCCTTAAAGATTAGAATATTTAATTCGTTGTGATACAGTAGTCTCACTTCTCTGCTTCCAGAGTTTTCAATATGTGTAAATAATTACATATTCATTATAGCAAGCCCCAGAAATCAGCTGTCCCGTAATATCCAAACTATGAAGCTGTTTTTCTTAGGCCTGAAGTGATTTCTTTTGCATTGAGTCACAGAGCCAAAAAATCAATTAATTGTGTCCTCTAATCAGAACTAATTTATGGATTACTGAAATCAGATTTGATGCAACACTCAAAAGTTTGCCAGATTATTCACTGGAAAAACCTCTCTAGCCCTAGTTAATTACCAGACTACAAGATGGCATAGTTTCCAGGCATGTGAAGGGTAGGATTTTTTTACTCGGGTCTGCTTCTGGACCTTACCCCATTATTGGCTTTTAGCGAATAAACTGATGTATGTAAGCGTGAATAGCATAAGCAACATATAATACTAGTTGAGTTCATAAGCATTTGCTGTAGTTCTAGTGTTTCTGAGTATGTTAAATGTTTGCTCAAATACAAATGTAAGGGGTAAATCAAATACAATTAAATATTTTTCTATTGTACCTGTGGCCCTGAACAACATTGAAATTCAAGAGAACAATGGATATTACATCTGGGGCTTAACAAATTGTCAGGTAGTTAAGAGAATGTGTTAACTGCCCATTCTTTCAAAAAGATTCCACTCAGCCTCAAGCTGACCTTGAGATTTACAAGCTGAAGGAAACAGTTTAGTAACCAGGACCAACAAATTACCGAAATCTCATTCAAGAAGAGTGACAAGAGCCATGTATCCTGAAACAAACTAACCTGTAGATTTTTCACCACAGTGCCTATGCACTAGAGCTCATAATTATTCTAATCACATCTTCTATAGATACTTTTGCTAACTTAGATATAGCCCCAGTTTTGCCTTACAGTAAATTAATTCTAAGCAAATTAAATGTTAGCTGTTGAATTTTCTGGAAAGGCTGAGATTAAAATAATTTTATCGTTCTTTGTTTAGCTGGAAAAGATATAAGAGTTTCTCTCATCATAGAATTGCATATATTCAAATGCTGGCTGCTAGTAAGGACAAGCAGTAACTAAGTAATAACATTTTTCTGCTTGACTTGGTGCCTATATAGAGCATATTTCACTGTTCAGTAACCTGTTGAACTACGCGAGAAGGGGAAGGGAAAGACTAATTTCCATATTATCTGCACATGCTTGGCACACAGGCCTTTGGAGCAATTGCATAATTAGAAGATAGGATGATATGAAAGGGATTAATTTTTTTAATATGCAGTCCTCCTCCAAATATGTTTTGTTCTAAATAGCCATGTGAATATTAAAGTAACAACTTCATATTCCTAATAGGTTGCCTAGAATAAATAAATAAATAATCCTTGCAAAATCAGCTAATTTGGGGCTATCATGATAATTTATTTATAATGTATTCCCGCTCTCCTCATCAAGGCCCTCTCAGCATTATACAAACAATTATAAAGTGTATTAAAAACATCATCAAACATGTACCATAACAGAGAAACAAAATAATAAAATCAGACCTGAGCTGCATTGTTAAAAGAGGGTTTGAAAGAGGCTACAGGTGGCAGCCAATTGCAGCACAGAAGCCAGGCCTTTCAAGTAGGTCCAACTGTGGACCTACTTGTGGACCAAATTTTTTTTTTCCCAAATATCTACATTTTTATTTGATGGCCTGTAGTTAATTCAGTGATCAAAGTGTACATGTTGTTTTGCTTCAGCTTGTTTTATTGAACTCAAAAGCTCAAGTTTAGAGCTGCAGGTGCCATTATACTTCTAAGCACTTACCTTTACAATTTCACCTCTTTCTCTCTTGACAGCAATGAGCAGTCGTTGCTGCAAATGTGGCACTGTCTCCCGTGTTTCACTTCTGATTTATTTTTCTAGCGGGTGTATTGTTGGCAAAAGGTGCTGGATGGGAAGCTGGGAAAAGAGCAGTCTGTTTTCGTGTTGAGCTCATAAAGCAGCAATACTGGTGGCCCTGTGACACCTTCTGCCATACGTGATGGTTCTGATTTCAAAGGGCTTTCTCCAGGGCAAAGTGTCAGGATAATCTGTGTCCTTCACTCATCATTTTTATGTATGCCTAGACTGCCAAATCCGAGGTTTTCAAAAGAGCCTAATAGCCCTATCAGTTCAGAGGGGAGGGGTTCACTGCTTTTTGTGGGGCAGGTACTTGCCCTCAGAGAACTGGATCAAAGCCCAGCTGCTCTTTTGAACAATATCTAATCGACTGTGGTGCTGTTTGAAGACATTTTTGCCCCTTTGGCAGAGGTGACCACTCTTGTGGCTCTGGTGACTGCAAGGTCTGTATGAACATTTCCAGTTTGCTTCAGGAGAAGACAGAAAAGCATCTTGGGATGGCAGTGGACAACTTCAAGTACTGACAGATAGTTAAGGGTAACACCACATAGCAGACATACACAGAAGAGCACATCTGTTCCTTTCTTTGTGAAAGTGGGACAGCAGCAGAACATCTAACTGTGAACCAATCTACACAACTTCTCTGTACATGAAATCCTCTGTATATCACAATGTCACAAATGCAACACATGAAAAGGTGGAAATTATTTTTATATTTTATTTTTTCAAAATAAGTCCTTAAAAGTTTATTTTTCAGCTTTCAAATATTAAAGAAACACTGTATACTTTTTGTCTTTTTCTCTGAAAAGAGAGAAAATGTTCTGTTAAGAGTCAGATTTGATCAGTCAGGTTACACCAAAACTTCATTCTTTTTCTTTTTTAAAGAAAAATGTTTTGACCAGCTATATTATCCAGCCTTATTTCCCTGTTTTATCATTGCTGCTACACTGTGTTTTCCTCTTTTATCATTTTTATGGTTAGAGCTCCATCACAAAATCCATATTAGGCTACAGCCACTCTGGTTTCAACCAGAATTTGTTGAGAATACAGCTTATGCTGAATACTCAAACATTTTCCAGTCAGAAATGGCTGTTTCACTGACTTGGAGCCTTTCTGGGGGAAGATGTTGACTTTTTACTAAATTTTCCTTTAGAAAAACTAAAAAGAAAACATGTTTTCCATTTCAAAATTACTTCCGTTTAAAAAATATTTTTTATTGTGTTGTGATATGAACCAGAAGAGCTGACATTGGAATAAATTGTCTGAAATGAACCCTTTTTGTGGGGGAAATTTCAAGCTTTTGTGTTGTTGCTCAGAACAAAAGAAGTCTTCAAGTGACTGTTAAAAGTTCCCATGGCACAGAAATTTCCTATTTCAGGTAAGTAGGAGCAGCAAGACAAGATCCATAATTTGCTTCATATTTCAGTACATATAAAGGAAATTACAGCATATGATAGCTCAAACTAAAAAAGGTATTTGAAGATCAGGGTTTTTTTCTTTTCCCCTGTATGACAGTGTAACAGTCAATTCAATTAAGTTATCTGCTATTTGTTTCTTGACTCTTGTTACAGTAAAGCAAATGAATTGATTTTTTTTCTTATTCCATTTTGAGAGAAAACCTGTTTTTCTAACATTTTATATCAGTGAGAGCTCAGGAGAGTTGCAGTGGTTCAGTAGCTCTTAATGATATCTATTTGTTTTGCTCTAGTTTTCCAGATCAAGATATTCGCAGAACAGCAGTCCAACAAATAGAAAGTCTGTCAAATGATGAATTGTTAGAATACCTCCCACAGCTGGTTCAGGTAAGGAAGAAATTGATAGCCGAGGAAGTCTTCTGTCCAGATCAATACCTTCATTAAATGCTTTTGATTCTTTCAGTTTGATAGATACATTGTAAGAGGAATAAATAAGAAAGGCTGGTCAGCTGATGCAATGATTGAATTAACAACAGGGCTGAGCTATAGACTGTTTTCCACTCAAGAGAATGTAGTTGTTTGGCATGCTGATTGAACTTTTCTGTATACTTCAAGAAGGTATTTTCAAGGAAAAAAGAAAAATAAGAAGTGCATCTGAACAAGAGAAATTCTGCTATGACCACCAAACCAGGGGCTGGTGGTGGCAGGGCTTCATTGCAGTCAAGGAAGCAAGTGGTGTTGCAACGAATCACAGTTTTCTTAATACCACATATATGGGGAAAATCATTGTCAGCACAGAGTAACCAGGGCGATTTGGGTGTAGAATTGTCTCTTTATAGATGTACATTGCATTTCACTGGAAATTAATGTTTTACAAGTTATGGGCCCACTGCTTCCAAAGCAATTACATTGTGGTTGAGTAGGTCCTCTGTTGCAGTTAAGGAGGAACCAGCCATTTTGAAAGCTTTATCCCCTTACTTTGTTACACTGTGCACATGGATTGCTTACAATTCCACGTTTCAGAGTTCCTCAGGGGTTTTTTGTGTGTTTTAAAATATATATTTATATAAATGCATGCACATATATACACATATCTAGATAGACATATATGTATACATGTATGAATATATTTATGTAATCCATTGCTGTGAAGCAGTGGAACCTGTACAGCTTTATAGCATTCACACTGTAGGACACTTATGTGACCTTTCACCTTCCACAGCTTCTGTTTCACAAATAAGTTTATTTTCCAAACCAGGTAATCAGATAAAAATTTAAATATAGCATTGATAGTTTTAAGCGGGGGAAGAAAAGCTGCATATTTACATATATGTTAACACAGCCAGAATCAGGATGACATCTGTCTGTCTTACAGATGGTGGCAGACACTTGTGTCCTGAAGTTTCTTTGCTCATTGCATTGCTAGGGAATTCTCCACTTGTTGGATTGCTGTGTTCAAGCTAAGCACTGGGTCCTTTCTGATTAATTTTGTTATAAAGGAAGGACAATGAAGCCAGCATACAAGTGATTCTTAGTATTAATTTATCTGTTAAGGTGCTCAAGTTTGAGTGGAGTCTTGAAAGCCCTCTAGTGAAACTCCTGCTGAATCGTTCTCTTCAGAGCATCCAAGTAGCCCATCAGCTTTACTGGTAAGATCATTTGCCATTACTACCATAGTCCTTTTGTGTTACAGTGAACTTTAGCCATGATTCTGTTGGTGACAAACTCTCTTTTTGTTTAAAATCAACAGAAAACTTAGGGTTTTTGCTCCTTCTTTGTTCTCCTTTCAGTACTGAGTACGGGTAAATTGCATAAAAGACTTACTTATCTCTGCCTTCATCCTGCCCCTGGCGGGAGGTAAGAGGGGAAGTTCTGTTCACCTAAGATACCATTTGTATTTGTCTGCATTTTCTGGTTTGAGCCAAAAATAGTCTTCCTCAAAATTTGCAAGCTCCAAGCAGCATTGGCTTACTTACAAAGGATCCTGCTTTTGTGATTTCTCTGACCTCTCCTGAAGTTGTCAGACTTCTCATGCGTGTCAAAGTGTATCTCTTACCCCTGTGCATATCAGTCTGACTTGTGATGGTAGAGTTTGCAATAGTTCCTTTTCATGATTATGGAGATGTACCAGTCCTGACAGTACGTGCCATTCACCACCTACCTCTACAATATAAGGACCTCTGTAATTGTATTATTGCATGCGGTGGTTATTCTTTTTGCTGTGCTGTTACTTCAAGGCTCTCTGAATACGAATGTGGCTTTCTGCCATCTGAACAACTGCCCTGTGATCTGAAAATCAAACTGTTGTGGGTTTTGGTTTTTTTGTTTTTTTTTTTTTTCCATGTTTAGTAATGATAGATGAACTGAGCTTTCAGTTACAGTTCAACTGGTTCAGACCCCTTAAAAAAAAAAGCTTTCCTCTCTGCAAAGGAAAGACAACAACTTGAAATGTAGTTGTTTGGTTGATGAAGTGTGAGGTCGGAAAGAGCATAGATCATACTTTCATACCTGCATGATCTCTGGAAGTGTTAGTGGGGATGAAACAGAATTATGAATGTGTTTCTTTCACGGAAATGAGTAGGATAACAATAACATGCCTAATAGGTGTATCTGTCAAATAAAGAGGAATGACATTTAGTGAGCCATTTTTCTGACAGTGCCTGAAATATGCCTGAGACGATTTCTACTATCTTATATTAAACTTAGTCATACCGGGTATACAATGTCCAGTCTAGAGTTCTTAAATGTGCCTAGAGAGTTGGTAGTTTTCCTGTGCAATTAGAAATTATTTCTAGAGTTCAATGGACAGTGGGAACATCATCAGTTTGCCTGTGTTTTCTTTAACTCCTCTCTTCTTCTCATGAGAAAAATGACTAAGTATCTGCGGTCTTCTTCCTCTTTACTTTGCTGTGTAGACCTGTGTAGATTCCCATTTTTTCCCAAATTTTGCTCAAGCTGTCTAATATTATAATCTTGGATAATATATGGCAGATATTCCATCCTGAGTAATAGATATCCTTATCTGACACAGTACAATTTAATGTGGCAAAATACATTTATTTTATATATAGCTTAATATATAGCATAACTATACATACCCATATCAAATAGAATATTTCTCAATGTTCACTGTCTCTGCCTTTCAGCTGGTACTAGCCCTGTTCATGTCATCCAACCATGGATTGTTTTTCAAGCACATTTTCTCCCTGTATGCATTAGCAATTGGAGATATCAGCTACTGAATGTTTGTTAAATATTTTGATTACTGTCTCTGTCTTCTGCTTTGGTTGCAGATGGAACAGTTTACTGGTTTACTAGTTTACTAAACTTGTTTCTAACTACACATATCCTGGAGTTGCACATGATTGTGGACACTTCCCATAAATAATAATGCTAACTGTATAAATAGTGATTTGCTGTTTATCCCTAAATAAAAAGTACCTTCTACATGCAGTGTGAACTTTAGTTTCCTAGAAGGACAGCTTTTGGTTAAATTTTAAAATGAACATGCATTTGTATGTATGTATGTGTAAATGTGTGCATGTATATAAAACATATATATATATATACATACATTTCTAGAAATATTCAAAGCTATTTACTTTTGGTTTTTTCTCTAATCATTATTCTTCATTATTCTCTTTCAGTATTGTCTTACTGAGTCACAAGGCAGAAATGAATGTAATTTTGTCAGCATTAGGATCTCGGTAACATAACTGAAGAATACATTGCCAGCTAACACTTAGCATCCACTAACTTTCCTTGTAAACTTGGTAATATTAAGAGTTTGCTGTCAGGGCCTCCTTAGCCAGAAAAGCAAATAATAGCAGGAGAGAGAAACACTGTGATAGTGGATCAGGTGTGTATATTTGAGTTCTTTTTCACGGAACAACCTGTCAATAAACTGCAACGGATGACTTGTTTCTGAGAACAAATTCACCTAATGGTGATGTCTTAGAATATGGCAAAACCTGGAAGAGTGGGGAAGCGTGAGCAAATACAGCAGACAAGTAACAGCAGCCACCTCTGTGGTAGTCATCCTTGGAAGTATAGTGGTAGAACTATGTACACCTAATATAAACTGAGTGGTCATTAGTTTTAGGTGGGGGGGTTGTTTCACATAATATACTTGCTGGCTGGCTGCTCTCAGTTTCAAAAACTGGTAAATTTTAAACAGTCTGACTAAACTTGCGTGTATAATGTATATGTTTAGCTGCACAAACTAATTGTGCAAGCATCTAGTAGTCCCATTCAATTTAGTGGAAGGAGCTGGGGTACCACTTTTATTTAGGCTTTTTGTTGAAATGTTTCAACTTAAACTGAGAACTTAAATATGGCACACATCTCTTAGAATTTTGCTTCTTGTATTCATCACACTATCACTTTTTTTTCTTTGGTTACTCTACTCCACCATGTTCTTCAGTAGTAAACTATTGTCTACCTAACATTTCAATTTATGTAATTATTCATGTTCCTGTTCCAGTATTTTAAAAGGCAGTTCCTATTTACAAAATTTAACAGTAATGTCATAGTTTTTATTAATAAAGCCTTCATTAATTAATTAATAAAGGCTTTCCTTTACTTCACAAATGGAATTTCAGTCCTTATAAAAGTAATGGAACACAGAGGTTATCTTCCACTTGTCTCTAAAGAGATTTTAGAAAGAAGTTCAAAGATTTAATAATGTGGGGAACACGTGTGTGTGTACACTCAACATAACTTCTTTTAAGAAATACGATTAGGTAACATTTTATTCTCAAGTGTTGCATTTTGTTTCATTACCAAATTAACAATCAAGAAGCAAGGACTAGTAAAAACAAACTTTAGTAACAAGATTATATTTATTTTTAATTGTAATGAATGACATTACCATTCCACTATTAAAAATTACAACATTGTGCATGGTGTACCTGCCCAAAATAAAACTTGGAAAAGGAGACTCTAATGTAATTCAGAAAACTGGTGATGTGATTTCAGAACCACAGGGGAAAAGTCAGCTGATTTTAACTTCCATGTTTTACAACATTCTTGTAAATCTAGAAACTAGTTACCAGAACTGGTGGTGACTGTCAACACTAGCTTATTTTAATGACAAATATAATTTATAATAATATCTCAGTTATTTAAAATTGAGTCAATTTCTCTGCACACCAGTGATAAGCAGCTACCCAACAATGTTGTACCAGCGCATCACCTTTTTACTATTAATGTTGCATAGTATGTTATTAACTCCTTTCCATCAAGCAGTGATAAGTTTGTCTGAAGAATTTATTTAAAAATTACGGACAGCAATTGGCAAAGGTGGACAGAACAGACTATTCATTCTTAGGACGCATCTTTAGCTGTTGTAAATCAGGATAGCTTTAGTCTGCTCTTTGCTTGTATCTGCTGCAGATTTGTCCCATTAATTCTGCTATTTAGAGTAAAAAGGTAATCGATCTTACACCCTGTGTTTGTTTGTTTGCTTTTCTTATCATGGGTGACTTTTTCCCTCTCTAAATTCTTGAGGAATTTGGGCCGTCTGCATCTGTCAGTGTTCCAGCTCCTCACTGGTACTTTTGAATGCACTCCCCTTCTCAAGGAGACTAAAACTTGCCCACACGTACAGTGCCAGCACAGGACCATGTACCACTTAAATCCCATTTTAACCTTATTTCAAGAGTTCCTAATGTCCATGAGGCATGGGGAACATTTACCCTGCCCCACTATATTCTAGAAATTTACTCTCATTCTAGTCTGTTCCCCTCAGAGTTCCTGGGAGGGGAGAAGGCTGGAGCAAATTTTCCCATTCCCTGGAGCTATGGTGAGAAGAGAAGTTATTAAATTGGTTTTAGCAAAGCAGCAGACTTGCCTGAGGGGAAAGAAACCTGCTGAGCCCCTTTGGGCGCTTCCGCTGGCTGAAAGTCTCTGTTTATCTCCTTGCTACTGTGTTTCACACACAAGGGTTTTTTGTCAGCTTTTGTGCCGGAGTTTTAATCCAGCCCTCTGTCTCTGGCAGCCTGCCAATCGGTTTCACACTTGCTTGAGCGTTTTTGGCTTTTAGCTACTTTCATAGGTGGCAGCTGCGGCATACAATCCAAACAGCTGGCTGGGGCAGCAGGTGGCCAGGAGTGTGTCTCACAGATGGTTGCCTTCCACAGGAGGATTGAATAACGGGGAGAAGTGTAGCGTCCTCTAAGAGCTGTGGCAGCTGCATCAAGGTGGTGCTAAGAAACAGGTTTCGTTGTTGTGGAAGAGTACGAGTGTTTGTAAATTTTGGTGGAGCATGAGAATCTGGTGTGCTTAGCTCAAGAAAAGAAAAAGTTAGGTGAAATCCTTGCTGAAGGCAAGAAGTCCTTTTGTAGCTTGTCTTCTAAGTTCTCTTAGTTTTAAGTCACTAAAACTTTACGGACATTTTCTAGTTTATAATATTTCTCTACATTTTGACTGACAACCAAGAGAAAAGGGAGTAGTCTTCTATCTGTTCCAGTCCACATCTTGTAGATAAGTAAGAATGTAAGATTAAAAAGGAACTCTTAGTGAAATCCAGCACACTGAAAACAATGTGAATTAGACTATTGATTTCAAGGCTAGAACATAAGATTTTATTTTTATTTCTTTTTCTATATAAAAAAGAACTATAAGAAGCAAAAAGAACATAAGCAATGTATAAAAGTTTAAAAAGACCCCAGTTCAATTCTCTACTATTGGGAGGTTTGTCCCTCAATACTGTTTTCCAAAATCGTTACCACTTAGTTTCATTCAGCACTCCAGCGTTGGAACAATAGATTATTGCTTCATATTTTCTGAAAGGAAATATATTTTTTGCTGTCAGAACTGGTCAACATTAACCATAATTTACTTGAAGGCTTCAAAAGAAGGAATAAATCAAGCAGATACTCATCCGTCCAACACTCTTAATTATCTGAACATTAAACAGGCGGCCATCCTCCAACTCTTTCTCTTCCCACATCATGGTGTCTTTCTCCCACAGTCAGAAGTTATCAAGTCTGCTAATTATTAATGAACTTCCTAAATAGCTGTGCAGAGCAGGCAGAAAAGCCCAACCCATTAAAATGACATTAATGTAAATACAAAATACTTCTATATTGTTTTGTGTTCATTTGCTCCTTCTTACTGATCACAATCAAAAGGTCACTTAATCATATACGTAACCTTAAACCTGTGAATAGCCCGTCCCAGTATATATTTGATGAGTTGTTTTGCTACTCTGCATTAGGATTTGAGTTCAAGTTATCAGTGTGTTACTGTAGTGAAAAAATATGCCACTATGTATGTGTACAAGCGAACCTACTTAGAGCTGAAAAGATAAACTAAAAAAGGTGAAAGATTTCTGAAAATAAAAAAAAAAAAGAAAAGAGCAATTGGCCTTAATTCTTTCAGCTTCTTCATGATTTATAAGGTAGCACTAAGGAAAATGTTTTTCAGTACATTGTTTTTCCAAACACTGCTTGTCTGATGTCTTTTTGTTTTGGCTTCTTTTACATTTAAAAATGTTGAAGCTGACAAATCTAGTTTTTCAGTTATGCTGGAAAACTGCCTACTAGCTTCTAGTCATATCCATCATAACCCCTCCGATAATGTAACTGAATAGGAAAGATGGGTGTTGTTTGTTGGATATCCTCTGTGGAAAGGATTGAACATGCCATTTTGGTGGTCTGTTACTGTCTCTCTGATGCTGGGATGTGATGGACTATAATAAGGCGTTTGTGGAGTTGAACAGGACTGAGGAAGCGGACCGGGTGTTGCTGAGGAAGGGATTCAGAGCAGGGCCCTGTGCAGATGTCACACTAGGCTTTCATCTGTGCCTTTCATCTTTCTTCCATTAAAAATGTTTTATTGTTGCTTCCTTCAAAAACAAAATAGAGAGCCAAATCTTTCCTGATGGATACCGCACATAATCTTTGCTTGTCCCAGAGGAACATTTGGGGATGTAAACCAGAGTAGTAATAAATCAGGAAAGCTTTTGACAAAACATTAATCTAGTTCTGTCACTTCAAATGGATAATTTTCAGTCATGAATTTGATGGATGTGGAGGAGTTGCTTTATTTTTCATACTGTGAAAGACTGCTGAAAAAAGATGACTGGAAGTAATCCATGAAGCTATGTTTTACACTGAAATTTGCTTTAGTATTCGTTGAGCTAGGCCAATATATGAAGAATGACCAGCTTTAATAATCTGAAATGTCCAAATCATAAATAATAACAGTAGCTGTAATTTAAAGAAGATGCAAATTTCCCAAATCAGGCTGTAATGATTCTGGAGAGTGAAATCCTTAGTCGGAAAGCAAACAGCATGGAGGATCTCCTGTGACTCTCAGCTGAGCAGCTGGTGTTGCATTTCAGTGGTGAAACGTTGCGATCCTGCAGTTGAGAGGGGTCCTCCAGCAGGCTGCTTCTCTGCTGCAGAATCGTGGTGCTACCTGATCCCGATTGCTGAGGTGAAATGTTAGGAGAGGACATCTCACTTTAAATTTGTTAGATATAATATCTAAAAAGTTTATTTTCTTTGCATTTCATGCTTGCACTTTCACTTTTTACCTTTTGTGAATGTATGGAAATTATTTCATTATGATCTCCTTTGTATAAAGCTTTTTTTCTATAAATGGCAATTATTGTATGCAAAATTAATCTGCAGATGTTTCAAAATTGCATCAGATTATGTAAAACATTTTATAAGTCTTGCTCTGTCATAGGTCTTTTGCTCTTTTCAGCTCAGCAAGCTTTTGTGTTTTAACTACAGCTGTTTGAACCAGTTTTTGGCAAAATTTGTCTTGAGCTACCCTAGGGAGTTGTTTTCAATCCATTTTTCTTTGCATGTGTGTTGCAAAGTTCTTACCACATGACTTCAATAAAAGTAGTGCAGGCTCCAAGTTTCTTGGATTGATATGTTGGGAGTCCTCATTTATAGTTATCATGCAATTGATCACAGCCTTGTCTGACAGGTTTGAGTTTAGTAAATCTTTCCTATATCTGAACACTTTCAGTGGCATCTTTAGGGAAAAGTATGAATAAACATAGAGAGACTTCAAGTGGATACAGGGCATTCAGTGTAATGAATTATTGGTCATCTTAATGTTGCTGTCAGTTGTATATTTCTGTGGTTAATATTTCTAGGTTTAATCATCATTCTCCACCAGAATGAAAGCAAGGCCTTGGACCTTTGTCTAAATGACTGAAACATTAGAAAAAGGAGAACCATGAATTAGACTTTGTTGAATATTTTCAATCAATACATGACTTAACAGAAAATTACTTTGTGCCTAATGGGAATTTTTCCAAGAAAAGAAGTCCCTGATGTAAAAGCAAATAAAATTATTAACAGGTTTGGAAATTAAAAAAAAAAAACAAACCCTATAATAAAAGGCAATATTTCTAGGGAGGAGAGGCGGAAGGATCGATAAAAGGTCCTCCCAGGTCAACAGTGCAGAATTATTATAATTCAGTATTTTTAGGTATTTGCAGATGATGAGTATTTCAGGATTAAATTCATAAAACCCTTGCTCTTTGAAAATATTTCCTTAAGCATTAAATGCTTTCTGAATTCTCACCCGTACTAAATAGTATATTACCCTGTAATAAGAATGTTGTCATTTGGACAGGGTCCAAATTAAAAATAAGCTGACAGAGGAAAGAAAGAACTGTCAGATGAGTTGTCTTTGCGTGGCTTTTTTGCTTGAACAACACTGCTAACATGTTGTAATAACCTCCTTTTAAGCAAGAGAATTACACAACAGACCATGTCTCACATCGTCTCATTCTGTGTTTTCTTGGCAAAGAGCCCACTTGGTTAAAACTGATGTATGTTGGACCTTTGAATTAAATAACAGGAAGTGGCCAGTGAATCTAAAGAAATTAAGATTCCTTCCAAATCTGAAGTCTGTAAAACTCTGCCCAATAGTTCGTACAACCAGTAGACATCTCAGTCAAAAGAGAGAGATGGATAGTTCCTTAGCTTCCACTGTTGCATCCTTCAAATACACAGAACATTGTTTGGTAAAGTTCATGACGCTATTTCTTTGTTTCAGAAAGAAAATCAGGCTACAAGAATTGACTTTTGTCTCTGAAAGGCCATTATTCCTATATGAAGATATTCAGAGATTTATTATCACAAAATTATACCAATAGTGGGTGGCTGTTGGTGCAAGGTAGTTAGTAAGGAATTTTTAACTTAATATTTTTTGAAAAATTTTCATCAAAATCAAAGCTTTTCACAGAAACATTGAGCTTAGACGGAAACATTCAGATGTTATCTGAAGTGCCAGATGAAGTTGAAAAAAAAAGTCTTATGCTAGTTAAACTAATTATGCTAGTTACTGGAGATGTAAAAGTAGAGAATTGTGGATGAGGTAATCCGGTGAGTGCCACATTGAACTATTTTGAATTATTTATCCTCCCCCTCCCCCATATTGTTGAAAAGTACCTCATTCATTCCAAAGCAAGTAACCAGCGTTTTTTTAAACTCAACATAGAGGAGACGCAATGCATATTTTAAGACAGTCCCTAGTACAAAGGTTGTCAGATCAGGTACATCTCTTCCTCTTGGTGTTCATCTGAATTGCTCAGTCCTAAACTATTAACAGATTGTCTTACTTCTTAGCTTGAAAACAGACTGTCTTTTAAATATAATGATTGATGAAATACCATTGGTATCTCACCTGTGCTGTATGTCACCTGGCTGCTGTTCACTGATGGCTATTACTTGAGGGAAAATCCATTTGCCTATGTTAAAAAAAAAAGAAAAAAAGAAAAAAAGATGGTATTAAGTGGAGGGTGGGATGTAAGACAGGATACATTGCTGGCAGGATGTATATGGGAAATTATTTGGTTGTAAATTTGATCAAAGCTTCAGTGCTGGAGCAGCTATTGTTTTTCATTTGTCTGTCTTTCTTTCAAAGAGCTAATACAAATTACCAAATTACTGAAAATTTTAAAAGGTGAATACGAATTTGTTTCTGTTCATACTTTGTTTCTACTCAGTTCAGGATTTTAGTAGGCAAAAGCAAAATAAAACGCTGGATGTTGGTCTCATCAGAAAAAAAAAAAATTAGAGGACCAAATTTCCAAGTTGTGGTTGAGCCATGCGAGCAGAGTGCAATGGAACATTTGCAGTTCTAGAGTGGTGCAGGTTCTGTTGTGTGGATAAACAGGCGTGGAAGTAACACCAACACCTTTTGTTAGTATTATTAACATTAGTAATGATGAGAAGAACTGCAGAGGTGGTCAATTTTAAGATGTTTTAGGAGATGGCATTTAGAGATTATCTGGCCTGAACTAAAAAAAGGATTTCTCTGCTGCTGACAGTTCTCGCTTCCCTTAGAAGGATATAGATAATCTGTAGTGAATGAGCAGGTAAATGAACCGTATTGTTAGTAAAACTAAGAATAGTGAAGTCCTCCTCATTAAAAGGAAAGAGAGCACTGTGATAGGTATTATAACATAGTAATAAAAATTTAATGGTGACTTAAATAAAGAAGCAATGGCACATACACACGTGGATGGTCTTTTCAAATCAGCACCATCCCCTCTCTCACAAACTGAGATTTCCTTTCTCATCTCATCTAGTAAATGGCTTGGAGAGTTCAAATCCTTAGACATAAAAGGTGACTCTAACTATTTCAGTGTAAACAACAAAGCAGGCCTCAACATCTCTCTCAATAAAATCCTGTTTTATGCTTCTTACTCTTCATTTTTCTAGCTTGTGTAGCAGGGCTTATATCCAATAGATTAAAAAAAAAAAAAAAAAAAATCTCTTTTCCCTTACATAAGTGCTCGGTTTTCATGTTCAGCTTCTCCCAGGAATTGTTCAGTCTGTCATCCAGTGAAATTAAAATAGCTATTCCCCCAAGGCCTCCTTACGCTCCATTCGCAGATCAGCGCTTTCTCACGTGTATGCGGTGGTGGTTTTATATTTACAGATCTACGTACACTGGTGCACATGCTTTCCTGCGCACAGTCTTTATAATCTAATCTATGGTGCTTCATATTTGGAAACTGAAATCTTTCTCCAAGATTGATCTGGAAATGGGTAGAGGATGTGATCTACAAAGCAGCATGCTTCTGGCAGTTGAAAGGCTTGAAACTGGGAATTCTCTCCACCTGGCTCGGCAAGCATTTCTGTCTCTCCTGCTTCAATATCCCAATTCTTCTCCCAGGCTGAGGAGTCAAGGCAGTCTTCACTGGCTTGGGAAGGGAGGGAATTGCCACGATATTCCCAGTATCTGCACAGAATAGTGGAACTATGCTTGAAGTGATGCAAAAGAGGCTTTAGGCAGGCTAAGGGACAGACTAGTCACTGAGGGAACTGAGAAGGATAGCAAAGCAAAATATCTTTATAGGAGGAAGGATGCAGAAAAGCAAAAGAGGAGAGCAGAGATAAGTAGTACAGTAAGTAATATAGTTCTGCTGTGTTATCTGAGAAATAAGAGTTAATTTCTCCCAGCTGTGAAGTTTAGATTCAGTTGAAGACCTCGTGTGAGAACTGGGAGATTTAGAACCATTTCCACAAAAAAGCATTATTCCCAAGTATAACCTGTGAGGTTACTCTCCCCTCTCTATATAGTGTAATTTTGATTTGATTGCCTATATTGCTACATGTTCCTCTGGAGACCCTTGTGCCTAGACATGTAACCACCCTGTGCTTCTACCTCAGTCTAAGTTATTGATTCTAGAAAACAAACAGTCATCAACTTCCCTTTCAGAGGAGCCACTGGAGACTCGTACTTGATCATTTCACACAAATCCTGACTTTGACTGAACTGTCCTCCTTTGCCTGACAATAGCTTTTCTAAGAACCTGGAAGATTGTAGGCCAAATAGTGGTAACTAAACAGTCAGCTGTTCATTCAGAGAAAGAAGATCTTACATTTTTTGCATTGCAAACATGCAAGAGAATGTTGTCCAGGCAGTGGCATAGGCAAAAGCCCAATCTCTGCTATTCTGTACCCAAGGGTAGTTCTGGCTGATGTGGTTTAGACAGTGTAAAGAATAATGTGGAGTCTTTGTTCATACCCTAAAATTAATCTATATGACAGAAAGTTCGAAGTATTTGCTGTTCCTGTGACAGTTGGGCCCCAGCTAGAAGTGCTTGCCAGAAATTGCCTTTCAGTTGCAGTGCAGTTGAAGGGACTGAAGGCAGATGAGAGTGATGTTCACAGCTTAGAAATGCAGTTCTTTGCCTGGTTAGTCAAGTTGCTATTTCCAAAAAGTTATGATGGTCAGCAGAATTTTAAGTCATCCTAAGGTGACTTATGGTAACCACCATATCCTTGAAGGCCTGCCTGTCCTTAGGTCATGTCTTTTGAAACTGCCTCATGTTTTGGGGACTCATCATCATCTGGTCAAATTGCACCTCTGTTACTTTCCCTGTCTCAGGAACTCTCCCAACCTGCTGCTGAGGCCAAGACCTCTGAACAACCTGATCCAATATCAGAGTTAGCTCTACTCTGAACAGGGAACAGACCAGAGGACCTCCTGAGGTCCCTCCTGATGTCAGCTGTTATGTGTTTCTGTAAGTTATAAATGAATTCTGTAACTGACTTGGCTTGTTTACTGATTAAGTTTCCACAGTCCTTCAATTCTTGAGCCATCAGGGTGGTCCTCAGATAATGTCTTGCAGAAAGGGTGCTCTCATCTTAGGAAGGATTGAGAATGATATGAGTGTTTCCTAAATAAGCAACCTGGTAATAGGTATCATCTGTTGGATGGACACTTTCATGAGTAACTTTCTGTAGTGTTCCACACAGGTCATTTTACAGCTAAAAGATAGTATCGTGGTGAAAACCAGAGGATAGGATCCCAGACAGACAAGAATAGTCAAATGATATGTTCAGCTCCAAGGAATTCCACTTGCCAGCAGCGATGACAGTGTTGGGCCACTGCAAACACTCCATCACACAAATGTTAATACTATCTTTCACCCAGAAGTGTAATGAAGTATGCTTCCTCCTACCTCTTGTCAGTTCCTTGATATATAAATATTGACGTTCAATTGTAGCCAGTGAGGGATTTTATATTTACGTTAGAATAAGAGCAAATGGCATAGCAGTAGGGATGTGCACTTTCTTCTGTAGCATCTGAAGAAACCAAGCCTGAAGGCAAGCTGAACAAACCCAAAATTATTTAGTAAAAAAAAAAACCAACCCAAACTAGAGGGGCTAAGTTCAACACTGCTTATATGAAGAGTTGTTTCTTACACTTTTATTCATTTGTTTCAATCAGAAGTTTTACAAATATATAAAGGAAAATATGAAGAAAAATTGCGAAAAGGAAAACCTTTAAGAGAAATTACCTGATTGTTCCATTCTGCCCGCATCACCAGTCACATGCTTGGGTATAAAAGTTCTACAACTAGGCAGAAAACATAAAATTTGATGATGATATAATTTGAAAAATAGCTGTATAAAAAGCCATAGTTATAAGTGACAGCAAATGCTCTTTGGAATAATAAACCAGTAGTTTTCAATTAGTGTTAAATGAGAAATTATGTTATGTCAGCTGATATTAAACAGATATAAATGCCTGGATTAGTACAAAATTATCTGATGTCTGGAAAAAAATTTAATTTACTGAATTGATATTAATCAGGCTCATTAGCTTTAGTGTGGCAGCTGCCATCTTGGTTAATGCAGAAGGGATTGAACAGCGATTTCCAGAGCCAAATCCATGGGCGTGGATTAACTGAAAGAACAGTCCCTCATCGTGAGTGCTGCAACACTTTATACATTTTTAACTGAGGGAAGACCTTGTTTGTACATCAGCAAGGGACGGGGGGTTCTGCCTGGGAAATAGGGCATTGCTATCTGTCATAATTATCCTGTGAGCAGTGGGCACAGAGGAGGTCAGACAGTAAACAAGATTTCAATGCTTCTTAGGGCTTGGCATAAGGACGGCTGATAAAACTCTGCTTACCTAGCTCAGCTAATTTCCACTTTGACCTGTAGCATTTCCTTTGTTGAGTCTGGTATTAGAAGTCAGTATTTATTCTTCTACTTAACCTTCTCCACAATGTCATTCCATTGTGTGTGATGATTTCTATCAGGAGAAGCATTTTTATTAATTAAACTTTTCTAATAGGCACTGCTTAGCCAGCTTCTGAGTGACTTGCATAAGCATCAGATCTCATGTATGTGTTTTTGTTGATAGGGCGATTTGTTGAAATTAATTTAAACATCCATCGTGGCAAATTTTCTTGCAATTGTCAGTGCTTTGTGCTGTGTGTCGCTCAAAAATACATTATGTGGTCATGGTATGAAAATGGGAAGTCACTTAAATAATGGCCTATTTTAATATCATTTTTTGCATCAGTGTAAAGCTGACGCATGCAGCCTTCAGCTGTTGCCCTGCTTTATCATCAGGAGATTTTTAAACAGCAATTTAAAGGAGGTTTAAACAGCAATTTGCCTGGCTCTGCAAGGTCTGCCCATGGCTGCCACCCTGTGAGTACTGCTACTGCTTTGCTGGTAGAAATAATATGGCACTTATCCATGTTAATTTTTGGCACACACAGATTTTTGCTTACTCAGCAGAGTACACATCTAAGGAGAAATGTGGTTGATTCAGGGCTATGCACACAATAAAAAGTGAATGAGCATGCATATGATGGGAGAAGGGAGGAAAGTTATGATTTCTGCCTCTCAGTCCGCTACCCAGCTGCACCCTCACATGGACTGAGCATAATGACAGCGCTTCGAGTGCAAGAAAGATACCTATAGCAGAGCCAGTGAGTTTCAAAGTCCCAGCAGCTTTTTGTGTCGGATGGCTGATCTATATTTATTCTGCCAATGCAGTAACTGCCCCTGGAGAGCACGCTCCACTCTTTACCTGACTCAGGACATATGGAAATAATGACATCTGCTTACTGCAATAACACTTCCACAAATGTGATTGTGAATCTTGGAACTAGAGCTGAACTTTTCATCACAACAACTAAATCTTGATTCTGCTTTGCTCATGGGCAAAAAAATGCCCGTGGCTGCTATTTTCTCCCATATGATTGAAAAATGTTGGCTACACGAGTACCGCATGGAAAGGAGATGGCAATGTTATTAAACAGACCTATTTGCCATGGCATTTACCTCTGTGGCATAAGAGCAGCTTACAAACACAGCATCCTATGAGGAGGTAAATAATCCTTTTCCTCTTTTGAAAAGCAAAACAGAAGCACAGAAAAATTAAAGAATATTACCAAGTTCACCCAGCAAGTAAAATCAGGAATTCAGGATGGATTTTCATTCCTATATCTGCCTTAAATTCTTCTGACATTAAAATCTATTAATTTTAGTACCAAGACTATACGGTTTGATCTGAAGAGAGTCATGTAAGATTTCCTTGATAAAAGCTTAAGAAGTAATGCCTTCTTGGTTAGGGGTTCATTAAAAGGGAATTGAGCTTATTCAAAAGTTTATTCAGATCTGGTCCCACAGTTGAACGTGTCTCAGCAGAGCTAAGATGGACTTGTAAACCTTGATGAAACCTAATGTCTACTACCCAGCAATGAAAGATCAACAAGCTGTCTGAAATGCGAGATTAATTTCAGCAAGCCTCTGCAAACTAAGCCAACCTAATTTCACATAGGTCTATGCCTCACTTTCCTACTGTGCCTGCCCTCCAGCTCTTCTGTTTTCCATGGTAACTAGGCCGGCTGTCAACTAGAAAAATACCCTTGGGCCAACTAAAAAAGAAAAGTTTTCTCTTACTAATATCTTACAGCAAGCTTTCCCTGGTACACGAGCTTAACTTCCAATTCCCACTTCTCTTTTTACAAAGCCAATATTTGGTGGCAATAAAGCGGTGAAACGGGAGTTCAGAACCAGACCAGTATTTAAAAGAGAGAAATCTAAAGATATTTCCTTCTCTGCTCTCCTCTCCTACCCTTGCAAAAGGTACTATTATTATATATCAGGGGGAACGAAAAATGAATAGAGACCAAGAAAAGAGGAAGAAAAATAAAACCAGAGAGGAAGAAAGAAAACAGGCCTAGAAAGAAGGGCTATGAAGATAACAGAAACACTCTTCTTTACAATGTAAATGCTTGTTCTTCTCTCCTGCCACTGACAGGAATGAGCTGACAAGAGCCGTCTCTCATGGTCTTCTCTGCTTTAATTAAATGAAAGCATGGTAGGTATCGTCGTGTTTGAGGAAGACTGCAGAGTGGCCTTATGCATAAGGAGAGCTGCAGTCTGAAGAGATTTCTCCCTTAGAAAAGTCAGAATAATGAAAAGATGAAAAAGCATTATTGGGATTCTAGAGACTCCACTATTGAAAAGTCTGATTCTCTGTCTCCTGTTCCCTGAAAACAAATGAGTTTTGCTAGGTTTTTTTGAAGTGTAAAGGACCGTATGTCTTCATGATGCCACTTGATTTGAGCTATGGAGGTTCTCTCGAAGTTATTCTTCTGACAAAGTCACACACATGCACAGAGGTTACAAGTTGCTGTGATCTGACGATCTGATCCATGCATCCTTTGTTGTTGTGCAGCATTCGTCCTATTACTGAAGCTATACTCTTCAGTAGGCTTCTCTAATGAGATGCCACATGGCAAATTGCCAGAAAAAGATGACTTGGCATCTTACAGAAAGCATACTACATCAGATATGAGAGGAATACTTAAAACAGAAGTTTTGCAATCTTGTAATTACACTGAGTTACCGTCATTGCTGAAACACCTAAAGCAGTACCTTGCTGAAGGCTCATTATGCGTCCCTGTTCCTGTGTAGGCAGTGATCTGAACAAAGTTCCCTTTGTTAGATCTTGGGAAAAGAAGATAAGCAGGGCCGCTAGCTAGAGCAGAGACGACCAGATGAAAGTAAAGATCCAGAAGAGACAGACATGTCAGGAAGTAACGTGGGATCAGGATCCTAGTTCTTCTTGAACCTCTATTACCTGCGCCTAAAACACAATCGATCTACAGACAGGTTCTTCCAGAGAAGTGATGCTGCCTTAAAAGAAACATGAATTCTACGTGTATTTGGAATGTATCGGATCTCATCTATCCTTCCTCTGCTGTTGACATATGAGCACCTTGTCTGTAAAAATCTGAGACTCTACTTGAAAGATAACAGCTTTGATTGTAGACATTGTTAAACAAAGCAAATTCTTGTACTGAGTGCAGAGCAAATAGGAAAATTAACAGTCCATTTCAAGATCTACTGCTCTGCAGAATAGATTCTTTTGAGGGACATAATATTTGCAAAACAATGTCACTCTCTCTTCCTATTCCCCCCACCTCCCAAAAACCAAACCCCTCCCTCACCATGCCCAGGGTGAGTCATAAGAACGGTAATCTGAAAACTCTAGGATTATAAAGTACAGATGTGTATGAATAAAATCTGGAACTGCTCCTAATAAGAGCAGCCAAAGGCCATAATGACCTTGTAGAAAGACAATTTTAGTTTTCTAAAACTAAACCCTGAAGCTACTTCTATATTAGTATGTAAAAAAAAATTTTAAAAAAACAACAACAACAAAAAAACCCCAAAAGCCAAAAAAGTGCATAGAGCATTTTAAAGTGAAGTTAACCAAAGTGTTACAGTGTAACTCAGGTTTAATTCTGCAGTTTCATATAAATCTGGATTTCCCAGCGCATGCAGAACCATACAGAATTAGTTCTGTGTCATACATTTTGTTTTATAGTGTCATGAGGGATTTTTTGTTCCAGCTGTGAAGCTAGTGGGAAGCTACAGAAGCTATCCAAAGCCATTTTGGTAGACATGAACTACCCAAACAATAGGCAGATGAAGAAAAACATTTTCAGATTCTCCTTGGTGTATTGCTGTGGTAACTGTGGCCTAAATTCAGATACAGTACAAAGCTTAGCAACTCCATTGGCTCTAGTGGACTGCTTGAACATGGATTAATTTTGCGTTTTATTTACGTGGTTTGAATGTAGAGTAGCTTAGTCACCTCCTGTGTCCAATTAATTGCTGGCATATTTGGACATCATCCCATTAAAGCCATTGGGTCTGCTTATTTTAGTGGTGATTATCCCATCTAATCCCATTCAATGCAAGCTTCCAATGCAGTTACCCACTGGGAAGAATACAACAATTTCTGTTATGCCTGGAATGAATGGTGCATTTCAGTTCCTGTGCTACAAATTTACTCTGAGCTATTACAAAGATAGATGGTTTGTAGCTTTCAGGCTTGCTGATTCTGGTGTTAAGTAAAATACTGCATGAAATTCTGACGACAATATGGCATTCGTTCTGAGGAGAAAATCTGCAATTTTGAAATAAGTGCAGACAGGGACATACCTAGTCACACGAAGAAAGCACCGGCAAAGATGGAACCAGACTTTTCAAAATTAATGCTAGACTTGAATGCCATGTTTCTCATTCAATGCAAAATATTACTGCCCCATTGATAATCTTCATGGAGATATTAAATGCAATACATTTGTTATGCAGCTTTTTTTTTTTTTAATTCAGAATACAGTTTTTGGAGGGCAAAGTTAATCATTCTCTTTACTGAGATAGTGGTACTTTTTCTGTTAATAGTTGAGAGCATTTAGATCTATAGTTGCAAGCCTGAGCTTGAGTCACTCTTGGCCTTAATGACACTTCAGGGTGAAGGCATTTCATTTCTGTAGCTTTGGACTGATGCTTTATTAGGGTGGGATCCTTGGTGGACTGTGAACCCTCACTCATGGATTCTGAAGTTATCCAAGGTCAGCACTGTTGTATACAGATATTGTTGAAAACAAACACTAATTCTGTTATGTTGGTGTTCTGCAGGTATTTTTTGTGTTCATGATAGTGTGTTAATAAATTTGGTCCTCTGCTGCTTGCAGACCCCACCCAATGAAGAGAAGCAGACTAGAAAGAGACCAACTTTGCTAACAATTTGTTGCATTTTTTTCTTTTTTTTTACAAACTGGAGCAGAAAGAGACAGACACTGTTAGCACTTCTTTTTACTAGATAATTCTTGTAGCATTTATATTAACATTAACACTTCCATTCAACAAATTGGAGAAGTCATGTTCTGCGGGTGGTCACTTCTTTCTTAGACCTTAGACCAGGTAGCATCTACTATCTGGCAGTGATAGTGGTACCTGTGCACCATTATACTCTCCTATTAATTCTTGATACAGTTCATTTTCAAGGTAAATGCTCTTTTTTCTCCAGACAAACCCAGTTTTATCTGGGGTTTATTTTCTTAATACAGAAGTGTATGCAACTAACTATATTACGTATCAAATAAAACATTGTTCTGCTAAGGCAACCTTAGCAGGGTTTGGCAACTTACTTGCATAGCGTAGCATAGCCTTTGTTTTCACGGATCTGCTGATTTTTGTGAGTCAGCAGGACATGCATTCCACAGTTAAGGCATTCAGTCAGATCGGGGGGAACTGGTTGATTGAATCTACTGGATCAAGTGATTTGTCTGGATGCAAATTGTGTTGCTGTGTTCATAAAGATCTTTGAGAGGAGATTAGCAAATAATGGCAACTAGTCCCATGGCTCCCTTAGAAATGTTGTGTTTCCCAAGCCTAACCAGCATACTTTATAATAAGTCTGCAACAATTTTTTGTTGTCTAAGGGAGACCAACGTGTTAGGCATATGTTCTAAGTTATGTTATAAAAAAAGAATCAGAAAACAAAAAAGCAAAATGTATTGCATGGCCTTTTAAAACAAAATTTCACTTTAAGCAGAGGTATTTTCTGTTCAAGGGTAATGCTTTGAAAAATGAGTCTATAAAAGCAGCTCTGTTGTATGAGAAGCAGCAGGTGAAACTGACTGCAGGTTTCTTATGTGAGAGTTGTGAAGATCCAAAAGTGGACAGGTGCTGCAAGCTACTGAACAGCTGCTGCCCTTCCATCCTGGAGACTTACTTGGTTAGAAAGATTCAGAGAAAATACTGTACCACGCTTCACTCAGTCTACTCAAGAAATGTAAACTTTCATTCTCTTCTTGTTCTAGAATAGAAAGAAAGAAGAGAAGAAAGATCAGCAGACAAGGCAGAGTTCTGCCAGCCCTTTTTTGCCTCTCCCTTTCTGCTGGCTTTGTACTTGGTCAAAGAAAGGGAGAGCCAAAGGGAGTTCGGTCTTGGTCCTTCCAGTCAAGTGGGTGATCTTGCACTGTGTTTCTGCAAAGCTATGGAAAATGCCCAGTCATTTGGGAGAATGCTATGAAATGAAAAATGCTATGAAATGAAATGCTATGAAAAATGCTATGAAAAATGCTACAGTCATTTGGGAGAACTGCTATGTCCCTTCCATCTTTGTTGTACATTAACTCTTCTGCCTAATTGACTTTGCTCCCCATTCTCCCCTGCAGAAATTGTGTTGTTCTCAACATGTTAGGCATTTTGTGCTTCTCAGTTGTTCGTTTGTTTTTATGTCTGTTGCTTCGTTGATTGCCGTGCCCAGAAGATCTACACAGAACAGTGCTGTCATTTCCTGTGTTTTCCTTTCTGACTTGTAGTACATAAATCACACCCTCCTAGAATTTCAGGTTAGTTTATAAAAGGAGGTATTATCCTCTATCTATTTTAAAGGAAGTTGACAGAGATAGCCTGTAGGTTTCTCTTGAATAACAAAGGACCATGAGAACAGAGCCACTTTAAGGCTTTCCAGCAAGGTTAATGAAATTAAATTTTGCTGTCCAGTGAAGGCTTATCCCACTGAGGCTGTGAAGGAGGCTGGGAACAGCAATTACATTGCAACAAGTGGAAGTCTTCCCTTCTGTTCTCTGAAGCAATAGCTGCCATCCTATAGACGTGTTCCTGGGAGCTTCAGCAAGTTCAGTCATCCATTCTAGGCACTGGCAGAGAGATCAGAAAAGCCACAGTCATATTTCCCAGCTTGGCACTCTGCTGCCTTAGAGTCTGGCCGTGTCTAAAGAGGCTGTGGCTGAGCAGACCAGCTAGTAAGTGAAAAAGATGAGTTCTGCAGACTTGGCTGTACTCTGCAGAAGAGTAAGGGGAGTTGCGGGCATAGGGGATGGAGGACGACAGGTACGTATTAGAATCTGGAATTCATTGGAGTTCACAGTGTTTGTGCAGTACTTGCTATGTTGATATCTCTATCAAAGGGATTATTCCCCTTATCGGTGGCGGGGAAGTAAAAACCTTGTCCAATGTAATCTTGGGGAGATAAAAGAAAAAACTAAGAAAGGTTTTACTTGCAACTGAGTACTTAATAGCAGCAGTTGCCCACTCATCCTCATGGCCCATCACACGCTCGATGGAGGTATTAATCTTCAGCTGCACATTTTTGTCATCTCTCTCATCCTTGCGTCTACAAGTAACTTGCAGTGGGATTTAAGAAGCTGCAAACCCAGATGCAACCCTGCTGGCAAACCACCCCTGTTACTTACTCTCCTGTTTAAGAATGCAAACAGTAAAATGTTTTCTTCAAGGAGTTGAAAATGAAATCTGTCATATGCTTCAGGCATGTGCTATAGCTCCATGGCACAATAGAGCACCAAGGACAGCTTAGGAGTGTTACAGGATGTCTAATGAAAATCAAGACGGATGGCAACCTCAGACATGGAAGCTGTGCAGTGGTAGGGAAGTGGGTGTGCTAATCTTTTGATATGAAGGGCTGTGGAGAGTCATTTTAAAACAATTATTGCTATAATGAGCGGCAGTCTTGTACTAATGTTCTCTTCTCCTGTGACTTGTCCTGCCCCCAGCTTAGCAAAACAGATAACAAGTATAAAATATACCTGCACAACAAAGCATATTGACTTCCTTGGTCAAGTTTACCAAAGATTGACCAACAACAGTAGTAACTCAGCACTCACCTTAAAACCCTAAGGCACCTCATTTTCATGGTGTGTCTCTGAATTCAAAACACCTTAAGCAAAGAGTACACAGTGTGTGTGCTGGTAGGCACAGCTTTTGTGTAATAAATACCAGTTATCACTTGGAAACGAATTAACTAGGGTCACTACTCTGGCTTTGACACCACATGTACATAACCCAGTCAAACTGTACCTAGCTCTTTCATAGCAGGTAGGGGCTAAAACCCCCAATAAGATACTGGAGATCCTGGCCTTTTCTTGGGCTTTTTTTGCTACAATGTGATTTAACAGGCTACCTGCAAGCTAATCTGTCCTGTCAAGCATTACTCTCTGGTTCACCCTGCTCCCTTTTCTGAGGAGACAAGGAACAGATGTTCAAGCAGCAGAGTTGTCTGAGCAGCCTCACTCTTTCACTTGTCTGCCAAATTCAACTCAGGGAGCAGACTGTGCCTGCTGCAAGGGCTTTAGAGCACCAGCTTCCCTTTCTCTCCACACCACAGAAGGAGAATGAGGCCAGCTCACCTGTTTTGGTACCAAGATCCATCCAATCTCATTCCTTTCCTTCCTTTTTTTTTTTTCTTCCCTACTTTTTTTTTTTAATTTTGATTTCCCTTTTCTCCATAGCTGCTGTTTTTAGCCCTGTTTCTCCTTCTCTGACACAGCAGCCAACTCAGCCTGATTCAACCCCACCTTCCTTTCTGCCCAGTGGCAAAGGTCTCTCCAGCACACTTGTGTTTCTGTACCTGGAAAAACCATACACACGCTTCTGCAGCTGCGAGTGCCAGAACATGGTGCTGGAGCCACCTTGCAGGCATGGAGTGGGTGCATGCAGAAAGGACGAGAAGCAGCTGCTTGCAGGAGGAAGTCGGGGCATCTTTCAGGGCACCCCAGAATCTGACTTGGAACCTCTGACTGCTGCTAAGCAGGGGCAGTCTAATTTGCTTCTTTACTAAATTTCAGGTCAGCATCCTTCTGTTTCCAGCCCCGTTGTGCTATTTCCTAGAAAGTGACCTTGGGACAGTGTATCTGAATTTCCCTGGCCTTGCTGAGAATGAGGGCATTTGTCCCAAATCAGCAGACCCTGAAGAGTGAGGAAGTCTCCCTGTTGTTAGGAGCAAGATCCTCTGTCTAGGCCTGGCATAAAGCCAGGCTTTTATATTGAATTCTGTCTTGCAGAACCCTGTGAAAATTGTCAGGGGAAAAAAAAAAAAACCTTCACATATTTCCTTACTGGCAGGCTTGAGTTTTAAATCACTCCAATTTTGTCTTCCTTTGCCACAGCTAGGCATCTTGTCCTAACTTGAAAATTTCATTAGTGTCTTGAGCATTTCTCCATCCTGCAACCTCAGAAGCTGCAGACTTTCCTATCTCTGCTGAGTTCTTACAACAGCAGGGTGAAGATGTGTGGGCCAGGAAACCGGGAAGACAGAATTACAACTGCGTATTTGTTCAGTTGTTGAATAAACATTTCCGCAAAGCCTACAATGAGTCATCACATTAAAAGCTGTCCTTTGTATCCTCCTTGGGATTGCTTTTATAAAATGAATATAAAAGTCAGACCCAGTCAATCCAAATAATTTTGCAAATTAAGGTCTACAGGCTTTTAAAATCATACCTACCCCAGTGGGCAGGCAGATGGAGGTTGTGCTGCTTGTACTGCAGTCGCCAGACACATTTTGAGTGCAGAGCCCCGAGTCCCTCATGGGGCTGCTGAGGAAGCACATGCCCTGTCAAAAGCTGCCGTGTGGGTTCAGACTGTGGAGTGTGTGCTGGGCTGCAGCTGGCATGGAAATGAATTTTACCCGCGGGATCGTGATGACTGCCTCAACTTTCCCTGTGGACTGGGCTCAGGAAGCACATTCAGGCTCTATACATCCCCTGTCCTCATGCACACGTTATGCATAAGCTATCTGAATCTGGCCCATATTCCTTTCTCAGGTCAAAAAGAAGTCTTTATGTTGTATGTGCGTATAAGCTTTCTTTCTGTGAACACTCAGCCATAAGAATAATAAAAAAATGGAGCTTCGAAGTTGATCTGCCTTATGCAGGGAGTAGCTCTGTTTAAAATAGGAAAACATTTTGGTTTTGCTATTTTGCTTCCTGTATGTGAAATCCTAAGCCTTTCATTTTAGGGAAATAAAAGTTGTTTTAATGTTCTGTATATCTGAAAGGATTAAAGGGACTTCTCAGACATGAAAAGGTAGCCTTTCTGGATTCCCTAAATATGTACCATTAAAAATGGAGTAGATGAACTCATATGATGTAGGTGCTTAGAAGCTGATTCCAATGCAAGCCTAAGCGCAGACAGAAGATTCTGTACCAACATAACCTGGCCAGTTCAAAATAGATATCACAGTGATGTCTTCTCTTAGGTGCACTTGCACTTGCCTTTGCAGGGCAGAAGTGAACAAGTTCATTCTACCTGTGCTCCAAGAGAAATGCAAGGTGTTTGTCTGGACTGAGACTGAGCTGGGCTCTGCTTCGGTAGATTAAAATTCCTGCCTATGTGACAGTTTGGACTGTGCTAGTAATGCTTTTGTTTAAAAAATAATTACCAAGCCTGTTCCTGACTTGCTGTTGAAGTGGACAGAGTATGTTTTTGTTTTAAATCACCTTGTTTGCCTGCAACTGAGCTAAAAGGCCACTGCAGAGTGTGATTCAGTACCCTAAATTTAGGATATTTTACACAGTATAGGGCATCTGAGACATCTGCATGGGAGTGGCACACATGAGTTATTGCCTCTAGTGGACCCATGCCGTTCCAAGGCAGCAGCTGGAGGCCAAATAGGATTTCGTAGGATATCTAAAATGGCATGAGGTATCTACTATTAAGCAAATGAATCCCATCCTGTGGAATCTTGGACTTACTCTGCTTGAAATCTGGGAGAATTAGTTTATCCACCACCATATATGCATGTGCTTTCAGCCTTCTTCAGTTTGTGGAGGATTCAGGATAAGAATACAGCTGTCTCTATGTGCTGGGGTTTGCCTTCCACCAGGCACTGCAATGACAATTTGTATTTCTTTCCAATCCAAAAAGTAATTATTTGTTTTTACTAGTCTACAGAAAGAAATGTCATTTCAGTCTCGTCCAGAGAGTGCTGATGATAAACTTCTCGTATCTCTTAGCTTTCATGTCTAGGCATTTCTGATAGAAACACCACACATTCTTTTAAGATTTTCAGTACTTATAAACCCTTAGATGTTCAGAGGTTTTGTGTAACTGGAAAGGCTTTTCAGAAACCAGTAGGTGATATTATTCTGCATTGAATTATACAAGAAAAGAGGACCTAGAAGGATCGTTGCCTTATGAAAGATGACAAGAATCCCTCATTGCCAAAAGATGCATGGGCTGCGGTAGCAATGTTGTAATGCCTTATATATGATTTGAAGGATTTGAAGTGTCTATAGTAATTACAATTTTTTACCTTTAAATATCAGTGCTTGATATATATCTTGTTCTTGCTTTTTGTTATGTGACATAATCATATATGATGTGCCTTGAAAGTCAACAGCTTCTCTGATTTCTGTCCCGTGAAAACTAGCATTATTTGTTAGGTTTGAGTAACCTCGTCAGGTAAGGGAAACTGCATTAAGATTCAGACATTTATAAGGATTTTAAGGTTTGAGATGTTCTTAGGGATGAAGTTGTGGGGAGGAAAGTTCAGACAAAAGCAAAGAACAGTTCATCAGTCCTTCAGGCAAAGGGAAAACTCAGGCAATGGGCAGGATGTTAGTAGCAATATAAAGCTGGTGATTACATCTACACTTACAAAAATAAATTAAATATATACAAAATCTCTGGGCCACATAAGGAAAAGATTTCCCAGTGATCAATTCAATTAACTAAAAAACCCCTGTAAACTCCACAGCTTTCCTGGCCCAAATGAATGTGTAATTAGAGAAGACTGCATGGTAAACAGGAGGGGGAAAAAAAAAAGTATGTTTTGTTTTATTTCTGACTTTTATGTTGGTAATAACTCCAGTTCCAAAGCTTTTATAAACTTCAGTAGAACTAAGAGCTGAGGTTTTGCTCTAGACCAACACTTACCAGTAAAGAAAGGAATAAAGTGGGCTCATTTCACTCTTTTAGCAGTATAGCCAATTTCAGAAATGTCTCCTCAACTTAAAATAGTGAAAGTTTCTAGAACTGATGATATGTCTGAGACTAAAATGCTCTTTAAATGCACCTCCTAGCTGAAAGATGTGCTTGATTGTGCAAGTGTACTGGCAGGAGAAAAAAAAAATAGATGTAGGGATATATATTAAGACTAGACTTAAAAAAATATAACTTATATTCACTTTGTAAACTTTTCTTGCAGAAATAAGAAGCAATACAGGCACTGCACTATGTATGACAATAAGAAATGGCAGGTTCGCATTGATTCAATACACTTGGAATCTCATTAGTTATCAAATGGGAGTTGAGTACTGCCAACAAATAAACAACATTTTTTTTCATTCTCTGCTGCCCAAAGTCACCAAATATAGATTAGTCTGGAGTGCATTTATTGTTCCTGCTAGAGGTAATATAAAATAAAAGTCAGTTTTAGATACACAGATGTTTTTTCCCCTCCTTCTTTCAGGCTGTTGAAGAACGCACAGAATGAAGTTCGTTTCAAAATCTGGTATCAGAAACTACTGGCTGCTCTCCAATTCTGTGCTGGAAAAACCCTGAACAATGAGTTTTCTAAGGAGGGGAAACTTATCAGAATTCTGGAAGACATTGCCAAAAAAGTAAAAGCTGCCGATGACACAAAAAGAAAGGTTTGTTAAAAAATACCTCCCCTTCCATCTAAGTTTCTTCAGGTAATTTTATTTTTTCTAAGGTAGTACCTCTTTGCTATAATGCCCTTTACATAAATAAACCCAAGATTTCACTAAAATTTGTAAAATTTTGTGCTGCTCTGAAAACAAGTAAAACACATGTATTTAATGGGACAACGCTCATCATTGTTACTCTTGAGGTCAACAGATCTTTTAAGCCATTTAAATTCCTTCATCAGTGGTTTCTCAACCAGACTTGAAGGTGACTTGAAGACTTGAACAGAAATAATGACAACAAAGCTGACTGACATTTTACTGAAAGGAACGCTCACATTCAGCACCTCATCCCAAAACATTTGACTCCTGTAGAACTGCAGTGTTTCTTGAAAACTTTGCTAAGAGTTGTCCATGACAGGCTGAACATCCTCATTTCTTAGCAAAGCCAATCAGAGTGGACTGTACTTAATATCTCAAATATAGCATTCAGAAATTAATACTGTACGCATATATGCAGAGGCGCATTCCTGGCAGTAGAAGGCTTGCAGTCTTCTTCTCCCATGGGTGCAGCTTTTATATTGCATAGGTACATTTCCAATTCAAAACTGTTCATTTTCCAAGACAGTTGTTGTTACTTACCTGATGTGTAAAACTGCTTCTTGCTGAGATCTCAGCAAGACAGACCAGAAAGCCAAATAAAAATATACCTGCCACTGCTGGTTATCATGAAAGTTATCATGAATTCTTTTTGCCTTGTTAAGGATTCAAAGATTTTTCAAAGGCATTTTCAGAAAACTCTCAGTGTTGCTACTGAGAGCAGCAAAGCAAACATGGAAATAAAAAGACAAAAATATTTGCAGAGAGAAAAATCCATGTAAAAAGAAATAGTAGTGATACATTATACATTACTGATGCATAATTCAGATTTTAGAGATTAATCTCAAGGCTGCAGTTACTGTGATGCTGAGAAACTCCCAAAACTTGCAGTTAACGCACCTACAGTTAGGAGAGGGAGATCACAGTGTTGGGACAACAAGCAGCTAATTGTGAAGTTGTCCAGCAAGGCAAAAAAGACGTGAGATGCAGCAGAGCAGGTGCAAGGCTAATCAGCCCCTATTGAAGGGTATTGAATCTGAACCTACATGACAGCATGAAGTGGTAGTGCATCTAGGCAGAAAAAGCATGAATATGGAGGAAAATCACAGTTCTTAATTTTAATAACTGCACCTCAGTGCGACCTTATTAGCTGTTATAAGCTTACATGGATGCTACTAGCTCCAGAAATTGTACTGCTTGTTTAAAATATAGAAAGACAGTCAATGGCTTAAAAGCTGCTTCTATGTTCTTTCTTGTTGCCATAATGATTTACATGTTGCAGGAGGTGTTAAAGGTGGAACTCAACAGACTTCAGCAGTTCTTCCAGGAGGTAAAGGTTTGTCGGCTTCCCCTGAATCCTGCGCTTGTTGTCGAAGGCATAGAGGCAGACGTAAGTCTAGCTCATGCAACAGATTATGTTTTTGGGTTTTGTTTTTTGGTTGGGGTTTGTTTTTTTTTTTTTTTAGTATAAAGGAGGAGAGGGAGTGAATGGCTGCGTTGACTGGGAAATAATCTTACTGGTATTAAGCATGAGTCATCTGGTAAACTGACATCTAGCTTAATTCCCTTTAAACTGGGGGCCTTTGTTGGAGGCAGAGGTAAAGCAGATCATCCAGATGAGCAGATCATCTTGAGTGCCATCACACGGCATGTAGGGGATAACCAAGGGGTCAAGCCCAGCCAGCATGGGTTCAGGAAAGGCAGGTCCTGCTTGACCAACCTGATCTCCTTCTACAACAAGGTGACCCGCCTAGTGGATGAGGGAAAGGCTGTGGATGTTGTCTATCTAGACTTCAGTAAAGCCTTCGACACGGTTTCCCACAGCATTCTCCTGGAGAAACTGGCTGCTCATGGCTTGGACGGGTGTACTCTTCGCTGGGTAAAGAACTGGCTGGATGGCCAGGCCCAAAGAGTGGTGGTGAATGGAGTTTACTCCAGTTGGCAGCCGGTCACAAGCGGTGTTCCCCAGGTCTCTCTGTTAGGACCAGTTCTGTTTAATATCTATCAATGATCTGGATGAAGGGATCGAGTGCACGCTCAGTAAGTTTGCAGATGACACCAAGTTGTGTGGGAGTGTTGATCTGCTGGAGGGTAGGCAGGCTCTACAGAGGGACCTGGACAGGCTGGATCGATGGGCTGGGGCCAATTGTATGAGGTTCAACAAGGCCAAGTGCAAGGTCCTGCACTTGGGCCACAACAACCCCATGCAGCGCTACAGGCTTGGGGCAGAGTGGCTGGAAAGCTGCCTGGCAGAAAAGGACCTGGGCGTGTTGGTTGACAGCCGCCTGAACATGAGCCAGCAGTGTGCCCAGGTGGCCAAGAAAGCCAACGGCATCCTGGCTTGTATCAAAAATAGCGTGGCCAGCAGGACTAGGGAAGTGATCGTGCCCCTGTACTCGGCACTGGTGAGGCCGCACCTCGAATACTGTGTTCAGTTTTGGACCCCCCACTACAAGAGAGACATTGAGGTGCTGGAGCGTGTCCAGAGAAGGGCAACAAAGCTGTTGAAGGGTCTAGAGCACAAGTCTGATGAGGAGCGGCTGAGGGAACTGGGGTTGTTTAGCCTGGAGAAAAGGAGGCTGAGGGGAGACCTTATCGCTCTCTACAACTACCTGAAAGGAGGTTGTAGAGAGGTGGGGGTCGGTCTCTTCTCCCAAGTAACAAATGATGGGACGAGAGGAAATGGTCTCAAGTTGCTCCAGGGGAGGTTTAGACTGGACATTAGGAAATTCTTCTTCACTGAAAGGGTTATCAAGCATTGGAACGGGCTGCCCAGGGAAGTGGTTGAGTCGCCATCCCTGGAGGTATTTAAAAGACATTTGGATGAGGTGCTTAGGGACATGGTGTAGTGGTGGTCTTGGTAGGGTCAGGTTTACGGTTGGACTTGATGATCTTAAAGGCCTTTTCCAACCTATACGATTCTGTGATTCTGTGAAGGGGACTGCTGGAGTGGGTGTTGCGTGCACACCTCACCTTGCACAGCAGCAGCAGCAGCAGAGATTTCAAACTCTGAGCAGCCTGCTCCCAGCTCAGCTGCCCTGCCGTGGTGTTGGGATTGGTAAGGGCACCTGGCTTCCCTGAATCTGAGACCTAGTTACCATCCTGCCCAGGTAGCTCTTAGTGGCAGGTTTTTTCCCATCTAAGACTCTCCCCTGTCACGTATGGGAGCAGCTAAAAGTCTAGAGCTAGCTCTCTTTTTGCTGAGGTGAGACTAGGTACATGACTGAGAACTGCTAAAATATTAAATATTCACAGTAACTTACCTGTGCCTATGACCCCTATTAAAAATGACTTAAGAATAAAGGAAACAACAATGCTTTTTAGTGTTACTTGACTTTACTTTGACTACAATATTAAGACTCAGTTATTCATTGTTTCGAAATGTTTTCATAAACAATATTATGCCAGGAATAAGCTGTTCCATCTGTGGAGAAGGAAAAGGTATCCAGCAGCAAGAGAAAACAAACCTGAACACCCACATATATACCGGTTATAGCTGCCTAATTACAGCAATTTGTGCTCTATTTTTGTTCTCTGGCTCATTATCCACAGTGGACCTGATTCTAAGAGGTGCTGATCCCTTCAATTGCCTTTGACCTGTGATTCTCCAAGTAATTGCTATTCAGCCTTGATCTCACTGAGAACAGAGGTCTTCCAGCACCCCAGAGGCTTGGGCCAATTGTGTATGATATAAGTCCAAAGAATTTGAAGCCTGCTGCTTCTCACTGCTTTCAAGCTTTTTGGAAATAATGGCTAATGGAAAGGTATCTCACCATACAGTCATGCTATTTATACTGCACCAGCTTGGCTGGACAGATACAAAATGTTTAAATATAAGTATCTGAAGAGAGATCTTTTTTTCATTTTTCTTATATCATTATAGGCTATTATCTTGCTATAAATATATGCAGCTTCTTGATTGAACTGTATGTCAGTATAATCATGCAAATTAGAATTTTTAAGTGCTTATAATTACCTAAATTTAATTCATTTTGGTATCATCTATTGATTTTACTAGTAGCAAGCACTGCTCCCAGCTCCATCAGTAATGCATTATCTCACAGTAACCTTTCAAGCACTTATTGAGACATTTCAGTTGGCAAAATTCCATAGGGGGTCAGTATTTCATCATCAATAATAGCTATTGCACGTTGCAGAGGTATGATGTGGCTAAGACAATATCTGAATGCTTGCACCATGCTTCGAGATGTTTAGATGAAAAGCAAGAGACAGCTGTGTCTAGTAGCGTTTTTGTTCAAATTAGCCTCCCTTGCACTCCACCCAGTAAGGACAGCAGTAACTCCTGTGGGGTGCTCGTTATTTCTAGAAACCAGGCCATTAATTTACCATTGTCTTTGGTTGTTTTTTTCAGTGGTTGCCCCCCCCCCCCTTTTTTTTTTAATGATGATAATAATACCTCCCTAAGTCACACAGGATTTGCAGTGCTTGCCTCATTAATGCTTTTTGAAGCCCTTTGAGGTCTTCAGGTGTAAGGAGCTGTAGGGCATGAGAAGCCAGAGTTTATGTTTAATTAAGATAAATTCCACATAAAATAGATGGTGATTTTCAGAATTTCCTGTATTCTCAGCCAGAGTGAGGTCACCAAAGAAATTACCAGGTTCTTTGCTTCCATAAAGATTGTATGATTGAGCAATTTTTTTTTGCAGAAAATAATAGGAACGAAGGCTTTTCAATGCTTTATGGATTCTCATTAGATCAGTTTTATGTACTTTGTCCACTCAGTCCCAGCCAAAGTTTATTGTTAATAGACCTGGGTAAAAATGAAAATCAATTAGTACAGAAAATGTTATCCATTCATATAATCTGATTATTGAGTGAAACAAATTGTCTGGGAAAAAGAATTTCTCATTTTCCTGACCCAATTAAACAGCCAATAATATCAATAATTATTTATTTTTGTTATCTGTATTTGTTATCAGTGAGCAATATTTAAAGATGTTACCTTTTTCAGAGGTATTGTATTAGCCTGATGTTTTGTATATGTGACACTGTTTTTGTTCTCTCTCCTCTCTTTTTCCCTGAAGTCATGTTCATATTTTACGTCCAATGCTTTTCCATTAAAAATCTCCTTCATCAATGCAAATGCTCCAAGTGGAAACATCAATGTTATTTTTAAGGTATGTTCTTCCTCTAATCTTCAGTTCCTTTTGTATGGAAAATGTTCATTCGAAATTCACCTAATTTGTATTTTAAACCTGAAGCCTGAGAATGTTTGATTTGTTTCTGCTGTTCACTTTTCCCAATTATTTTTGACACTAGAACTTTTAATGGAATATGCTAAGGCAATGCACTGAAGTATCAACTTTTTGATCGGTAGAGAATCAAACGACTTCTTGCAATTTTTTTCTTAGTGGAGACAACCAGGCTAAAATATGAAGTTTATATTTTAAACCTAGTTTATTTATCACGCTGGAGTCAGAGGGCAAGTCTCAGAGAAGGGATAGTTCAGAATGACTGAATCCAGTAGCCTTGTCCATATGTCTCTAACAAATCAAAATACTGGAGTGTTAGAGACCGCATTTGCTACACAGAACTAATTCTGCCTGTCTGCCAGCATGGGGGAATGGGCTGAGGAAGAGGGAGGTGGAGGGAACAGCAGAGGAGGTCTGTCTCTTTGGAGTACTTGGAGGAACTGACTCTGAAAGTAAACTCCGGTTTATTTTCCAGCTGTCACCTTCAAAGTTTTGGAGTTCGGGACAATGCTGTGCCCATCCGCAAAAGGCAATACGTGCAATCTAAAGTTACTTTCAAAAGAGTAAATGTCTTCCATAACAGTTGATACTGTTTTCAGAGAACACTGAAGTTCATAAAATCGCTGACGGATACAAAATGGTCAGCATTGCCAAAAACATTATTCCTAGATCTTTTGCAACATGATGTTCTAAACCAGAAGCCTAAAAATTGATTAAAAAAATATTTCTAGGCTGTCTTGAATTAAATTGATCTTTAGAGCAGCTGTGATTCTCAGGAATAGAAGTACATTGGGGGAGGCTAGCAATGTTAAGTTTTTCTGAACATTTAGAAAGCTGGTTCTTATGCTATTTCATCTGAGAATCAGTGTTAAATAGACAGGTTCCTACTTACTTGAGCAACTTCAGCAAATGCCTGCCCATGCGGCATTTACCATTTGTGCTGATTTTACCTAGACAGTATTTTCCCTGCTCTGTAACGTTCAACAAGCAACCACTTGTCCAGTTGCTGTAGAAGTATAGCTGACATCACCTTCACCTGTCAGCAAACCATTGTGTAAAGGATCTTTTACTTGTACTGTAGTTCCATTGTTTGTTCATGATGGATAATGCATACATAAAATGATAAGCACTGATATCATACTAAATTGTCTACTGACTCTATATATGAGGGAAGGACGGGAGATAAGTGGAGCGAACACAATTTTTCTCAGCTTAGAGGTACTAAGAAGAATTAATTGGAGTTAAGATTACCTTTAAATGAAAGAAAAATGTATTTTGATTTTTTTTTTTTAAAGAATAGTCTATGTCTCCTGAAGTACTCATTTCATAGCATCAAATGTCTGTAGATTGGAATGCTTATATAAAAAGAATGTAATAAAAGAATAAAGCACTTAAAAATACCAGTAAAAGTCACATGTATTTTAGATGAGGTGGGGAGGAGGAAACAAAAAAAGCAGGGCTTTTGTTTTCACGGGCCATTTACCCAGCCATGGTTGAAGATAATCTGTTCATTACCTCTTGTGGCTACAATTAAAGCCCCATTTCACTAAGATGGTTGTTTGACTGACTCCATGGGGAGAGCAGTCGACACTGCATCACTGTTTGAAACTGAATATGAATCATGTCATGGATAAAATATAAATTCATGATAAAATGCCCCTTCAGCCTGCTGCAAATACCAAGTTGTGAAGCTTAACATTAGAGAAATGCTGTCATTTGTGAAAAGGGATCTAGCATTAGGTAGACTTTAAAATGTAACTAAATTAGGATCCTACCTCCGGATTAAATTTTCAAACTCTAATAATTATATAGGAATAATAAGTAGAAAGGCTGCAGTTAATCAGGGAGCATTTGTGACCATCTCAGTGGCTGCCAAAACTGTTTCTGCCTATGTGTGCCATTTACTCTGTCCTCTTCTGACACAGAAAGATAAGTAGTAACTTTGAAGAAAAACAAGAGGGATTTACTGTAAAATGAACGTAGCTATTTTGGTGAGGGAAAAAATTCAAATTAAATAGGAAGTTATTTCTCTCTGGTACTGAAGGAGAAACCTGGATTTCTTGTGCAATTTTCACAGATAGGTGATGATCTACGTCAAGATATGTTGGTTCTGCAAATTATTCGAGTGATGGACAGCATTTGGCTCCAAGAGGGACTGAATATGCAAATGATCATTTATAGGTGTTTATCTACAGGAAAAGGACAAGGTCAGTTTTACATTATGAAAGCTACCTGTATTACATTATTCATATCTCACGTAAACAGCAGTATACAAAAATCTTCCCTTTAACTTCTATTTTCATGGGTGTCTTATTTATCTTCACCCCTAAAGAAACAAAAAATGCTCAGAATTTCTGTTACTCAGGGCCTAAATTGTATACTTGCCCACTCCTGAATGTTCATTTTATTTATTCATTCTGCCTCTCCAGAATATGTACAACGAAACTTACTGAATTTTGTAGCAACTTAGGCTAGAATTTTCCAAAAGCCTCAACACCATCAACTTGCACCAGATTCTTAGAAGTAACTTCACACATCAAAAAGAGAGCTTTGGAGAAAATTGGCCATAGCTACTAAAGTTTTAATCCAGTGTGATCCTGCATAGATGCTTAAATGAACCTAGATGCATGTGGCTACAGAAAGTACCTGTAGACAAGTGACGACAGCTTCGCAGTGTTGATTTTGAAATATTACTCTTGTGATTTATGCTGCTTAGGGCAGGCCTGACTCATCTGAAAGCTTTATTTCTCTCTTTTATGGTTGTTATAGCAGAGCTGTAGCAGGGATACCAATTGCTTGCTAAAGAAATTTACTGACAGCAATAAGCTTACTATTTTTTACTGTCTCTCCAAATCTTTTACTGAAAATAATCCTTGCACAAATAGAAGACTGATGGATCCAGATTACCTGCTGTACAAAAACTATCAAAAAAAAAAAAAATCATTGCTTTCTGAGCCACAAAGAGGAAATGAGAGAGGATGAATGATGTGAAGGAGCTAGGAGAAAGTATAGATGAGTTCACACAGATGGCGGGTGGTTAAGGTGACCTGAAAAAGACTCCTCCCTTCTTTGTAGGGGTGGGAGTCAAAGCTTGAAGGCTTCTGCTTCAAAGGCAAATAATACAAGTATACCATTTCTTAACATAATATTATAGTCTCTGTCATATGCTAACACTTAATTTGATTTTTGCCAAGAAAGATACAGGGATCATCTGCAAATAATATTCTCTGCCTCACAGTCTCTTCCTTTCAGCACCATAGCAGCAGAAAACCTCTCGGTGTCTGACAGATTCTCTTCACAATGTCTTTCCTTATGAGCTATAGAAGTGTTAATATAATCGATTTACGTCAATTAAATGTAATCAGTTAATGATTAAGGATAAAAGGACCAAGTGACATGCCAGTGGCCAATACAGGACATGCACTAAAGTAGCCTTGTGCACCCAGGTCTTCCAAGTCCGAGGCTAACAACTTGCTCCATGGGCTGCCTTTTCTACACAAGGGAGACAAGAGATGATAATTTCATAGTCATGGAACCACAGAAATCACAGAATCACAGAATCGTATAGGTTGGAAAAGGCCTTTAAGATCATCAAGTCCAACCGTTAACCTAACACTACCAAGACCACCACTACACCATGTCCCTAAGCACCTCATCCAAACGTCTTTTAAATACCTCCAGGGATGGCGACTCAACCACTTCCCTGGGCAGCCTGTTCCAATGCTTGATAACCCTTTCAGTGAAGAAGAATTTCCTAATGTCCAGTCTAAACCTCCCCTGGCGCAACTTGAGGCCATTTCCTCTTGTCCTATCACTTGTTACCTGGGAGAAGAGACCGACCCCCACCTCTCTACACCCTCCTTTCAGGTAGTTGTAGAGAGCGATAAGGTCTCCCCTCAGCCTCCTTTTCTCCAGGCTAAACAGCCCCAGTTCCCTCAGCCGCTCCTCATCAGACTTGTGCTCCAGACCCTTCACCAGCTTCATTGCCCTTCTCTGGACACGCTCCAGCCCCTCAATGTCTCTCTTGTAGTGGGGGGCCCAAAACTGAACACAGTATTCGAGGTGCGGCCTCACCAGTGCTGAGTACAGGGGCACGATCACTTCCCTAGTCCTGCTGGCCACACTATTCCTGATACAAGCCAGGATGCCTGGCTTGGCCACCTGGGCACACTGTTGGCTCATATTCAGGCGGCTGTCAACCAACACTCCCAGGTCCCTTTCTGCCTGGCAGCTTTCCAGCCACTCTTCCCCAAGCCTGTAGCGCTGCATGGGGTTGCTGTGGCCCAAGTGCAGGACCTTGCACTTGGCCTTGTTAAACCTCATGCAATTGACCTCAGCCCATCAATCCAGCCTGTCCAGGTCCCTCTGCAGAGCCTTCCTACCCTCAAGCAGATCAACACTCCCGCACAACTTGGTGTCATCTGCAAACTTACTGAGGGTGCACTTGATCCCTTTGTCCGTTTTCATAGAAATGTGAAAAGCAGATAAAGCACTGGTAGGATCCCATTTTGCAGGCATGGTATAGTAGAGGAAGCTGTCACCAACTGAAATTGTTAGAAGAAGCCCTTCCTGTAATGCAGAGTTGTGGGAGGACATGCAAGGGGACCACACACAGGGACAGGGACAGAAGGCTGGCCAGCCAGGTCTCAGTTCCAAAAAAGGAATTAAGTGCATGCAGTAGAGGCAGAGGATTCAAGTGAAGCATTGCAAAATGCTTGGCTTCTCTCTGCACTTCAAAGTCCCAGTTTGTGTCATCTTGGATTAGGCTAATTTCTGCACTATCTAGTATTCTTTCTCCCAGCTGTGATCAGCATCACATACTGCAGAAAAATTTGTGTAGCATTCTTGACAATAAACACATATGAACTAACATATTTCGTAGTAAATATCTGATCCTATTTTTTATAGATTTTTGTTTTTTGTGTACATATTCTACCCACTTTGAATCTTGTTAAATTGTTGGCCTTGTTGGTACTTTGAGGCAGTTATTTCCACAATATTGTTATTGGTGTTTTTAATCTCATTTGCAGAATTGCCACTTTTTACTAAGTGTCCTTTGTTTTTTGTGTCAAAAGAGAGAGAGAAGAACAATCCTGATCTATATTTTCTATTGCATTCATTATTTTACAAGCTTTTAGGCATGTATTTTTTCTGCATAGAATGATCCAACAATAGGCAATATGCATTGATGGTCTTCATATCTTTTTAAAATTGAAGGTTTTTCATGTGAACTCTTTTCTGTCTGATTAGGATTGGTACAGATGGTGCCAGATGCTACCACACTAGCGAAGATCCACAGGGAGTCTGGTCTGATAGGACCATTGAAAGAAAACACAATTAAAAAATGGTTCCGTCATCACCATCCTCTGGAATCAAGTTACCAAGAGGTAACATCATAATGAAACTTATTATACATTTCATGTTTTACCATGGGATAAAAAAAACCAAATGGCAGTAAGCAGCAAAAACAAATTACTCAGACACAAGACAAACAAGTCACATGCATAGAAGCCAGGGAACTGACTTAAATGCCACTCTTTCTAAGGAGATATTGCTCTGGATCAGGTGCATTGTAATACATTTTCTATAAAAATGTGTCATAGAGATGTTTTGAAGTTTAGTGGTAAAGTGAAGAGAAGCTGAAGTAGAAATTAAGTATTGAACTCAAAAACATTTAGTCTGGGTAGATTTTCTGTATTTGGAAATGACCATGTCAATACCCACAGTTTTAGAAAGCTGTTTTATCAAAACTACCTAGTCATATGATACATAAGATCATGCTTTTCATATCACGTTGTGGGACCCCATGTAATGAATCTGATTTTATGAAACTAGACTTTATGCATGAGCCAAAAATTGGAAATTTTATTTATAGAAGCAGAGGTTTCCCAAGGAACTCTTTCTATTCATTCTTTGTTGTCTGAGCGTGTTCTGAGGTCCATGAAAAACCTTTTAATGTTTGTGTTGCTGGGACAATTTTTAGAACCCTACTCCATGCCCACAGTAGATTAGTAGGCAAAATTTTAAATTTAAAGGGGAGCTTTGAGTGTTTACCACTCTGAAAATGATGTGCTTTTATAACAGTTTATTAGTAGATGTATAGCATAAATATGTTTGATAAACTTTAGTAATTTTGTAATTATTCCATAGGCATTTGTTCATCCACATTTTCAGTAAGAGCACTTGAATTCCTAGTATATCATCTTGATTCAATTAAACAGGAACGATCTGTATAGAATTTTTTTTTACAAGTTTGTATGTTTACAGTGTTATGGTAGAAGTGCAGCCAACATTTGAATTGAAAAGTGAGATACTATTAGTTATTGATTGAAAACCTGATTTCTTGCTGCTGTTTCTATTTGTAAAAAGTACCATTAATGTGGAATATTCTAAAACCATTTTCAACCCATTTTCTTTCAATTTTTTAAACATATAAAATACAGTCAGATCTGATTGCATAGGGCACGCATAAAATTACTACTCTACATTCACCTTGCACTCGCTGGTGAATGAACCTTTCTCTTTTATTCCTTAATAATTTTTTACTCACACAATACTGTTTCTAAGGTGCTCAAAAATTCATGCAGAATAAGCTTTAATATCCTCATTTTACAGTTGAGTGAACAAAATCACAGAAGGCTTAGGTGTTTTATCCAAGGTCATCGAAGTAAGTACTACAGGTAGACATAAAATTCAGCAAACTCTTGTGCTGTGGCCTAAGTCTTCCACAGTGCTGTCATCCATATCAGCCATTGCAGGTGGCACCCTGCATCTACAGGGAAATCCTCAATGCCTAAATAATTATTTACCTTGGCTAATGTAGGTTTTGTCCAAAAACGTAATGATCACAGATTAGGATTGTTTTGGTTTCTATATAAATGAATCACATTGTGATTGAGATTCATGGGAGATTAAGACTTCTGAATAAGAACTGCATTTTCAGTTCTTAAACTGTAGTAGGTGAGATTAAAAAAAGACAAAAGCTATTCCTTATGCTTTGAGGTAGAAGAGTGATCATCATTTCAATCAGGAATAACTCTCCCCTGAGAGAGGACACTGAATTGTGCGTTGTGAAAGAGGTTGGGCAGATTCTTCTACTTGCGGTTTTTAAATATTTCACACTGAAGTTAGCAGAAAATTTGGAATCCACCTATGAGTGTCTGGTGAGCAGATAATTAGCTTGTACATTTTCCTACATCCGCCATGGGCACATTTTTGTCAAAGAGCAATGCCACAATATAATATTGTGAAGAGATTGATGAGACAGATCTGAATGAGCTAGTCTACTTACACGAAGCAGACTAACTGTGAAAGTATGCACCTCCACCACGTAAAAGAGCATCTGAGGAGTAGGTTATATTAAACACAACTGCTGGACTGGTTTTTGCTTTACTCACTCTCTTAGGTCTCTCTGCATGACACTAGGTTTGATCCCATAGTCTATTCAGACTCGCAGATGCTATGAGCAGAAAATGATTTAGGTTTTCTTTGTTTCAGTTCATTTCTGTAAAATGGGGTTTAATTCTTTGGGCTGAAATATTGTGAGACTTGATTAATTAGGATCTGAGAAAGGCAATTGATTTCTGGAGAAAAAAGACCCATGTAGGTACAGAACAGTACAGTGGGTGTAAAGTAACCTTTCTTTACAAAGCAAATGGTTAAATTTGTGGATTTCCAACTAATTTCCAAACAATTGTTTTTACAATACACATGCAGGCTACTGAACAGAAAAAGTCAGCTTCCTGCCAAGAAGCTTGCTTTACTTAGGTACGTTTCACCTTAGAAGTTTTCCATAGAATTCCAAGTATCTGTAAAACACAAGGTGAAAACCTCATGCATAAAATTGTTTTTGCATTGTGTCGTGGTTTAACCCCTGCCGGCAACTAAGTACCACACAGCCGCTTGCTCACTCCCCATGAGTGGGATGGGGGAGAAAATCAGAAGGGTAAGAGTGAGAAATTTCGTGGGTTGAGATAAAGACAGTTTAATAGGTAAAGCAAAAGCTGCACATGCAAGCAAAGCAAAACAAGGAATTCATTCACTACTTCCCATGGGCAGGCAGGTGTTCAGCCGTCTCCAGGAAAGCAGGGCTCCATCACGCATAACAGTTACACCCAACGACTGATGCCCAGCCACTCCCCGAGCAGCAATCGCTATCACCCAGCCAACTCCCCCCAGTTTATATACTGAGCATGACGTCTTATGGTATGGAATAGCCCCTTGACCAGTTTGCATCAACTATCTTGGCTTCCCCTCCCAGTTTCTTGTGCACCTAGGAGAGCATGGGAAGCTGAAAAGTCCTTGACTAGTGTAAACATTACTTAGCAACAACTAAAACACCAGTGTGCTACCAACATTATTCTCATACTAAATCCAAAACACAGCACTATATTAGCTATGAGGAAGAAAATTAACTATCCCAGCTGAAACCAGGACACATTGTAACTTTGAAATTTGTGTATTACTTGTTTGAGTACCATTCCTACAAACACCTGTCTCTTAAAATTTTAGCAACATGCATAGCATTTGTAGAACTACAACTTTTGGTTTTCTTATTAGCGTCACAAAGAAATACATCTGTGTATATTTCCAGTAAGTGCTTTTGTTTTACTAACTAGGCAATAAGGAATTTCTTTTATTCCTGCGCTGGCTGGTGTGTTGTTACCTTCATTCTGGGAGTCTGTGATCGACACAGTGACAACATAATGCTGACAAAAGCTGGACACATGTTCCACATAGATTTTGGAAGATTTTTAGGTCACGCACAGACATTTGGAAGCATAAGAAGGTTAGTATCTATAGTAACGCACATATTAAACTTTAAAGCAGTGTTCTGAAATTTCACAGTCTTATCAACACCCATGGAAAAAATAGAAATGAGATCATGCTTTTTTCCTTTCTGAATTTTCCAAAACAACATCTTTTCATTGTTCACAAAACCTCTAAAAAATGTAGGAATGACTGGAAAAGGAATTAAAATGAGATGTTGGAGATCCCCTTTCAGTCTAAAAAAAAAATCTAAATCCTTGTTTGGTCAGAGATTTGAATGATGCAGTTCAGTAATAACCAGAACAGTAGACTGGCCTATGCCAAAAGAATTCTGATGTCTATTGTTTTTTTTTTTCTAGCAGAGGATCATTCCTATAATGGATCCAAAACCATAGATGTATCTAATTGACCACTTTCTTCCTGTATTCAGAGAAGAAACCAAATTTTCCAAATAGACAGGGAGAACAATTATATTATGCCTCTGTGGGTAAAATTGCAAACTTTTTCATTATCTTTTGAAGCTTTACATCTAACCACACTGAACTGAGGGGCTGTTTTGCAAATGTCTGATTTTACCTAAACAAGACTTTGATTTTTCTGTTTGTATGTATCTGTGATGTAACTATCCCGTGATAAAGATAAGTAAAATAGTGTGATCACGTTTTCTAGTTCCTAATGTGAACATACTATGGAGGAATGAATTGACATGGAATAAGAATAGATAGGATAATGCCAGTATGTGCAAAACACAAAGAAGCTGTTATAGCAGAGTAGAGAATGGATAAATGATCCCCAATACTGACAAGATGGGGGGGGGGAAGGGAGTGGTGTGTGTCTTTCCTCCATGTTTCATAATAATTTCCAGAACTAGTCCCAGAATTAAGGTTGAGGTAATTGTTCCTTTCTTTTTTATCTTTTGGGGTTTTTTTTTAAGCTGGCCTTTGACTATTCTAGACTATCTCAGTGTGTTAGACAGAAATAACAGCGTGGGAGTATTGATATGAGGGAAGCTGATGGGGCTAATAAGTACTTCTAAGCCAGGCAGTCAAAAGATTTAGTTGCAGTGCTCAGAATTATCGTCAATCATTCAAGATATGCTCCCTTAATCCTACTTATTTGCTGTGGAAAGAATAAAGCAGAACAGAGTAATAAAAAAAGATACTCATGCACACTCTGAGTCAAGTGCTGCATCCCTCTCTCCAGCAAACATCCCTTTCGAGCCTAACATGAATTTCCGTGAGCAGTAATTTTACATGAGCAGAGAATTATCTAGTTTGAACAAAAGGACAAAGCAAATATAAGGAGGGACACAACAACCAAATTTAAACAGAAATTGTGTAATAGCAATCATAAAAATAGATGTTCATTTTACTGTTTTACAACTCAGTCATACTACACCTTATAAAGTCTAAGAAAATGACTTAAAATATAGTCACTTCCATAAACAGCAGCCATTTTTTCCTGTTTCTCCATGCAGTATATTGCTTTTAAACTATAAAATAAAACAATACATTTTAGGACTTCCATTCATGGAGTGCCCTCATGGTACTGTAGTAAAACTAGGACTCACACTTAACAGTAGGTTTTGAACATCATGGGACAGTGGTTGTCTTCCTCATACCTACATGCAACTGAGCTGATACAATATTAGTGACTATAGTTCTCATGAGCTGTATGCACCTTCATGAAATGTAATATATTATTTGTAAGACAGGAACACAGGGATATCACATTTCTACATCCCATAAATTTCAAGCTCTCTCAAAATTTGAAACCCTCAGTGCCATTTGTATCTACTCATTCCCACAAGGCAAGTCCTGAAATAGGTGTAGCCTCTGGTTTCTTTAACAGCTCTTTATATTAGATTTTTATTTGAGTTCTTATTAGATTTCTATTTGAGTTCTTTACACCCCAAACAATGTCATACCCCTAAAATAATATTGATAAAACAGCAGCACAATACTTTCAAATCTTTAGAATTATTAGTGTTGACCATTAGGGTTTTGTACAGTAGATGCTATCCACATACTTGTGAAGTTCTATAGGTGGCTTTAAAGAATGAAAAGTATCTGACACAAATCCCTATACATGCAACTGGTTTTTACATACATTACACAAACAATTTTTTTTTTTTAAATGGAATCTATGCAAATGAATGAAGGCTTATAGAAAAGGAATTCATGTCTGAACTGTTTAAAAAAGTCATTCCTTTCAGAATTTAGGAAGATAACTTGCTTGCCACAGCTGTCCATTTTCGGTTCTCAAGGTGTGCTTTTGCCATTAACAAACTCTTATTCCTCACAAAGCTTCCTGAGGATACGTACTCTCCAGTATTCTGCATATGGAGCGTTTCTTCTGATGTAAAGAAAGTGAAAAGCATACATGGCAGCTTTGAGAATTGCACACTGTCATGCATGGGCTGCAGTTCTTTCTATCAAATCCAATATGAGTCTTCAGAGAACCCTTTGAAGCTGATATGACTCATGCAGTCATGCTAACTTTTGTATTCATGATTGTATAACACCCCAACAATGAAGGAGTTAACTTTTCTAATTCCTGCCCTCATCTTTAAATGGTGTCCAATAAATCTGCTCAGTTTTGAGTCCAAGGCACAGATCAGTAGCTCAGCTCTTACTGATTTCAGAGGGAAGAGGAATGAGGAACTTTCTGTCTTTTCCAGTTCCATGTACCTTCATAGTGCAGCAAATATGTTAAATAGTATTAATATATATGTCTTTACTTGGGTCTAGGAAGTTATGTTTCAGAAGTGTTGGAAAGAGACATATGATGTATCTAACCAATGGCATAATAACAGAGCTTGGCAGGAGAATTATTCCCAAAGTCCTACGGAGAACTCTCCTACTGAACCATGAGATTTCATTATCTTTTTTTTTTTTTTTTTTAAATCATACTGGATGACACGTTTCGTTAGTAGTAATAAAATACTCCTCCTTTCATTCTCCAATCCAGCTGCCACATTTGACCCTACATTCCCCTAAAGCAGTGAATTCTGCAGGTACACTTCAAACCATATGAAGAAATGTTTCTCATTTAATTTCATATAACCATCCTATTCTTTATCTACTGAGTATTCTGTGGCAATCATCTTAGACCCACTGTGACTGAAATAGGTGTAATATTATCCAGGTAATCCTACGGGACTAGGTCAGTCATCAAATAGTACGGAAGAAGGTGTCTGGCCCATGGTTGTACCTGCCATGCTTTCTTTGCTTTTGTTTTCTTCTTTTCAGTTCTGACCAGTTCCTTTTAAACATTTTTTCTTTGGTGAATTAAGCAATAAGAGATTTATTTAAATCCTGTGCTGAACTAATCCTAACTTCAGCAGTCTCATCCTCTCCACTACCAGTCACTTCCAATATTGTCGTCTATATTTTTTCAGTCAATGAGGTCTAGTCTGAAACGTGATGGCAAGTTATGGAGTAGTGCAGCTCATGACACACTGTATATTCACCTTTTGATAACCTAGGTGTCCATTATTTTTTTTAAATACCCAGTCATTCTGATTATTTACAATGCTCACTGGCCTTTCTTTTCCCTGATGTGAATCACAGAGATCCTCTTGTCTCTTTGCCAAACTAATCCCGCGTCTTGGTGTGGTTTTCCCAGAAGTTAAATCTGCTAAGATGGTTTTCTTCTACAAAGTTAATTACTAGAGGCAGCCTAACTATTCCATTGGGAAATTCCATTTTTTTGAAAGAAGTTTCAAAAATATGGGAAAATTATGTTTCCCACACTTTTTTCCTTTGTCAGTGCTTTCCTATACTGAAAAGCACTTAAAAAGTCTGAGCATGTAGAAAAGTAGAACTGTCTCTTTTTATTTTGAAAGTAACAGATTTCCTTTTTCGTGTTAATAACCTAAAATGAGTGTTACTGTCTCACTGGAAGTGTTTATTTGAAAAAAAAAAAATGCATTCTTTTCAGGTACTTCTTTCTAAAACAGAAAAGCTGGTCTACAGTCAGGGAAAAATAAGTTGTATCTACATTCTTTGACTACATTGTATCTACATGTGTTCCATCTTTTTCCTAAAAATAGGAAAAAGTGGGGAAGGAGGAAGATAGAAATTTGAGAATTTCACATTTTACTTTTTTCTTTTTGCCTATTTAAAATTTTATTTAGGGTATTCATCAAAAGAAGAGTCTAAAACTTGAAAGTAAAAACTTAAAGTGTAATCACTTTTCATTTTCTCAATTTGTGCATGAAAACTGTTGGACTAACCTGTATTACCTGCTGAAAGATTTCATTAGGAATTTTCAGTATGCCTATTTATTAATTCATTTTCTGCAGTTTAAATTTATTTTTCTGATATGATCAGTCTGGAGCTATTAGTTTATGTGAACTGGTAACTCCTAATTCTTTGCCACAATTCACTTTCAGCACTTCCTGCATGCCACCCTCCAAAAATCTCTCACTGAAAACCTGGAAAGATTTAATTTCATGACTTAAAGCACCTTAGTAGTCCCAATGATCTTAATAAGATTATACAGATGTTTAAAGATAGTCATACACATAAGTCTTTGCATAAAGACTGAAAGGTGAAATATGCATAAAGACTGAAAGGTGAAACAATGTCACCTCCAAGGTGGCAAGGCCTAAAGGGGCTTGAATTTATAAGGTAAGAAGTCCATCACTTCTGAAAGTCAGGTGTCTCTAATTGCCCCAAATTAAACACCAAAAGCACAAGTCGAGTCTGAGAACATATGAGCAGCACAAGTCAAATCGGAGAACATATGAGCAGCACAAGTTGCAGTCGTGAGTTTCAGATGCATTTCTGTTATCATTGTCTGTCTTGAAGAGTAGGTGTTTATTGTTGCTGTTTTGATGCTTTCTCTACTTATTGAGCCTGGATAGTAGTTTGCCCTTTACCATTGGTTATTTATTTTCAGTAACAGCCTCTTGTGGAGGGCATTCAACTAAAGCTTTTTGAAAACAGAGTAAATTATGTTCACTGTCCATTTTGTATCCTTAATTTTTTTGGCTATCCTTTTCAAGGTACCCAGACAGTTAAGGGAGGCACTGTTTTTCTCATACAGTGTCTGTACAGATTTGACCCTATCCAGTTTTGTTCATCCAAGTGCATTGTTCTTCTGCTGAACTGAGTTCCCTGGAACCCAGTTCTCGTCTGCCACAACTCTCAGTATCCTTCTTGGCTTTTCATTCAGTTGAAGTATGGCATAAACTGCTTTTCTGTCTTTAGGAACAGCCACTTTCTTGAAGAAGTTATCATGTATTCTAGTTAACAATTATCTGGGCTAGAGAAATTGTTTGAAGCCTTCAGAGCCACTAATGGAATTCCCTCTGCTTTGGGAGATTTACTGCACGTGAGTTATTTAAGTGACTCCCTATCAACTTCCTGCTTCAGAGATTTCTTCCTGCCCTTTCCCCTTCCCTCCTTCTCTTTCTATTAGAGACCCCCTGCTTTTTTGTAGAATGTAACTCTAGAGACAGGAACTTTAACAATAAAACAGAAATAAAAGGGGAAAAAGACATCACATTCACTGTCCATTTTGATTATATTATTTTATTTATTATCCTTTTCAAAGTATAACTGTTTACAGAGACATATATTTTCTCTTTCCTGTTCCCATCAGAAACATTTTGTTGTATCATCTCTTTCTCCAAAAGCTTTCTATACATACCTTTTTATGTTTGGGGGAGCTGTTCTCACACACAGTCAAGTATACATCAAGCACTTTTAAATTAATCTCTGTTGCTTGGTCTTGGTATCTTTTTCTGCTTGTTCTGCACCCTATGCCTTTGTCCTTCATCCTTAACTGAAAAGCATACTGGTATATTTAATTCATGTAGGATTTCATCCCCTGCCCTAAGGAATTTCTGTGCAATTCAACTTCTTCGTCACTGGTTTATTCCTCTATTTTACCTGGTGATATACAAAACTCCTGCAACAATCTGCTACTGTGTTTTCCAAATAGCCATCTCATACTGAAAAGACCTGTTAGCTGAATATTTGGTAGGTATGGGATATAAGCCCACTTGTTCTATTTATTTTAAGGCAACTTTTAGGTCTGAGTTTTAAAATCTTGTTTTCAGTACTGAGAGTCAGTCAGAACACAAAAAGCAGTTGTCCAACAATCTCTATTAACAAGAGGAATTGCTCCAATCTCCTCGTGAACTAACTCTCAAGTGTTTTATCAGTAGGGTTAGTAATAAACTCCTAACAAACCTGGAAAAGTGATAGTCTTAGAAAATGGTATAAGGCATCAGGAATGCTGTACTGAGCACTTTTAAATATAGGTATTGAATGTGAAGTGTAGAAGGGATTTAAATCCACCTTGACATTGTTATGCAGTCTGGTTGCTGGTGACTCTGAATGCAGACTGCTTTCTATGTGTCTATCTGAATATAGGATCCTAACTCAGCTCAGAAGGTGCCTGAGCTGGACACAGTAGTGCTTTTTAACCAGTCAATATAAGATGCACATGGTTGCAACAGGACAATGTTTGAAACTGTTGAAGACATGTATGTTCTTAAAGCAGAGTACATCTTCTTTCAGGGAGGATCTTTTTTTGATTCTTCCAAAATATACAAGCAGCTGACCGTACAAAGTGGTTGAAATTCTGTGACAGAAGTGAATAAATTCTGTGGTCAGACTGCAGAATAACTAGTGATCGCAGCAGAGACTAAGGCAACGCAGCCATAGCGAAAACCATCAAGAGATGCCTCAAAGGAGTTTCTGCTTTCCCATCAAGAGTCTATTGCCAATTTTCTTGTTACAAGGTAAGGGTCCGGATGAGTCCCTGTTGCAATACACACTGCAAATACTAGGTCTACACTAAGAACTGTAACTATGGCTAACCTCAGCTGTAAACATTTGTGTTAGCTATACTGTCACTTAGCATAGTAATCCTACGGGACCAGGTGTAATCAAATCTCCGTGATTTACAAACTCACTAACTTCAATTGGCCCACAATGAAAGGGATTTTAGTTAAGTCACATTCCCTTGCACTTTGCACCGGCAAAGGGGCACAAATAAATAGTTACTATGGCTCAGTTTATATGGGGAAACTAGATGTTAACAGAATGATCAGTCAGAGCCCTTAGCTTAGGTGAGGATTATAGCTTGTTTTCTACCATATCCGTTAAGCATGATTAAATCTCAATGTAACCAATTCAATTGCTGACAGAAATAGATAAATCTTTCAGAATAGGTCAGTCCAATGTGTGAAATATTTCTATTACTACTGATCAAACTAGCAGGTATGTCCAACACAGTGGTTTTACTGGAAAGTTAACATTAAGGCTCTGATAGTGAAAAATAATGACAATAGCAAAGCTGATATACACATAAGAAGAACTAACTTAATGAATAAATAAGACCGTAGTGTTTTAAGAACTGTTCTCAGTTACCTAAGGAATTCAGGACATTCTTTCTAGCTTGATGTTTCTGCCTCTAAAGATAGATGTTAATATAAAAATAATGTGGGTAAAACTGTAATCAGAAATGAGATTTCAAATTTGTAGTTAGAAAACTTTTTATGCAGTAGATATCTCAAACAGTAGCAGAAATGGCAGAAAATAGAGTTAAAACCATGTTATCTTGTATAGAGTTGACTTCTGGTCATTTGGTTGAAGAATGTAGGTCAAAAATATTAGATGCATGTTTTGAATGTCCAGGCCATGTAGTTTACCTGAGCCAAGGGTGCTCAGGGCATTCAGGAATCTTTCTGTGTAAGTATTAAGGGAATAAGGTCAACACTAAATTCAGAGTAGTTTATCCAGGGCTATGTACAGTTGAATCTTGATAACCTCTCCAGGCAACCTGTTTCAATACATAATTATCCTCATAGTGAAGGGTTTTTTTCTTATGGTCAGTCAGAACCTCAGCTGGTTCAATTTTCTCTCTTATTCTTGCCTGAATCCATCTGTTTCATAACCTCCTGTAGATACTAGAAGGTTGCTGTTTGGTCTCCTGAAAACCTCCTCTCTTGGGTAAACAAGACCACCTTCCTCAGCCTCTCTTTATAGGCAAGTGCTCTAGCCCTCAAACATCTTGGTGGCCGTCTGCTGAACTTACTCCAGTTTAGTGACATCTTTCTTGTTTTGGCAGGGTATGGACTAAAAAGTGCTAAGTAAAGGGCATCCACTGGCTGCTCTCCCATGAATTCAGCCCAGGATGCTGTTAGACTTCATCACTTCCAGGGCTCATATTTGGCCCACCACTGGCTCATGCTCAGCTCCCTGCCCACCACCTGGGGGGCCTTGTCCATGAAGACTGAGGCAAAGAAGGCAATGAGTACCTCAGCCTTGTCTGTGCTCCCATGCCACTAAATCACCAGTCGGCAGCAGGTCCGCATTTTCTATGTCCATCCTTTTACTAATGATGTATCAGTAGAACTTCTTCTTGTGCTTCATGTCCGCCACCAGTTTTAACTCTAGCTGAGCTTTGGCTTTCCTAACACCATTTCTGTGTGCCCAGGCAGAGTTTCTATATTCCTCCTTTATAGCCAGTCCTTACTTCCACTTCCTATATATGTTCTTTTTGCCTTGAAGCTTAGTCACAAGTTCCCTGTTTGGGCAAGCGACTCTGTCTGTTACTGGAAATAAAAGCTATTAAAAATACTGAGAGTAAATCCCTCAGGATAAATAAATTCTGGTTTTTTGGAAAGCTGTTTCAAATTTGCTAATTCACTTCTATTCCTTTTTATGGCATTGTAATTACTATATAGCAATTGAAATTTAGACATGGATGGATATACGTCAGGTCTGGGTGATTTAAGGAATAGAGTCTCAGCAAGAGGCAGTTTACACTTTCCAGGAGCAGACACATATCTCTGGAACTGTTAGCAAGATTTCTTCACTAAAAGAAATAGAAAACAGAAAAGTTTTCTAAACAAATCTGAACATAGATTTGCAATAGGAGCCAGTGAAAATGCAAGTGGAAGCAACTATCATTGAAGTCAATAGGAAAACTTCTGTCAAGTCCAGCAAGTGAAGTATTTCTATTTTAGACAAAGCTCAGAACTGCTGCTCTATTATGAGGTCACTTAAAATATTTACATCATTTAGATTCTATACTTGCTGAAGAGACCGTCATCTCCCCTCACAACAGGTTTGTGATGGGACTGACATCTTTCAATATTTTCATTAGTAACCAGTGTGATGGGATAGAGAATATGTTTGTTCATTTTTTAGTAGAGGCCTATTATAAGAGTTTTTGACTGTGATGAAAATTGGAATTAGCAGTGATAGGTAGTTTTTCAGAAAGGGATCTGAGAGTTATACTACAGACAAGTTAAATATGAGTTGATGATAGACTATTGAATTGGAAAGCATGAAATGTGAAGTAATCATTTTGCTTCACATGGCACTGGTAAAACTTCAGCTGGAATATTTTCAACATTTTACTTCTAGAAAGATGTGGATAAGGAGTCCAGAGAAAAACAATTAAAATTATCAGACAACTGGAAAACAAGACTTATGAGAGAAGGTTGACACGATTGTCTATAGAAGATTGAGGAAAGACATAACAGTTTGCAAATACATTTGAGGCTGCTGTAAAGAAGACGGAATCTTCATGTTCCCTTAAGAAAGAGCAAGAATTAATAGGATGAAAGCACAGCAAGGTTAGATTAGGCGTTAAGGAAAAAAACTCTGTGAGGGGAGATACTGGAACAGAAATTTGATAGGGAGGTTGGAGAAGAGCTCTGTCACTAAAAATCTTGGAGAATAGGCTAAATGAGCATCTCAGAAGCATGTTTATGGTTGATCTTGTCCTGGTAAGCAGAAAGATGGAGTATCTCTCGTAGTCCCCTTTCCAGGCATATTTTTTTATGACTCTCTATGTGCTTTCTTGAGACAAATTGTATTGTGCAGTTTTTCACTGTTTCATTCTTTAATATATGAAAGGAATACACTTGCTCATGTTTTTTTTTTCTGTGTCTACAAATATATATGATTACTATGATTAGCTGTTTTCACTTGGCTTAGAGAAATAAGCACTCATGTTCATTTATTTTGTGTGAGTGTGTTCTTTAATAAGCTTTTGGCTTTTGCTGCAGAGCAAAGGATGTCAGCATTCAAACACTCCCTAAAAGCTTTTCCTATTTTACTGGATACATCTGAATTCCACGTAGTCATGCTGAATACTATCAGTCACTCTTGACTCAGCCAAAATGATTTTAAAGCAGTCAGGGAATATATGGGGGCGTATGCTGCTGAGCAGCTGATTTTTAAATTGCAAAGAGTTCTGCATGGTTTCTCACGCACTGTCTCCTACGTCCATATGACAAGTTGGACTACAACTGTTTTGATATTGTATTACTGTGTGTGACTTGAACTTTTCCATAACTACACTATTAGGAAGTTTAGATTGGATCAGAGTAAAGGTCATTTGTTGTTGATTATCTCATATGCTTTTTCTACTTAATATAAAAGGAAGTCAATATATCATTCTTAAATGTTCTGTACAGTGAGATTCATAGTAGAAAAAACTAAAACCATTGTTGACCTTACAGACTTTGTTAATCAGTTTACATCTAGTGTTTCATAACAAATCCTGATGATCTTACTGGCCTTCTTGGAAGGCAGCATATTTCTAGCCTCCAGTGAAGTCCCAGTAAATGTTCCCATCACCCCAGACAAAGTTTGTTTTTGCATGATGATCTCTTCAGTTGCTTGAGGTTTCCTTTCTTTCCTCCCTCTCATGACATATCATCCAAATATTCCTAATCTCCAGAGGAACTGCAAAACACATTCCCATGAAAATCTTAAATCTCTAAAAGGAGTACACAACAACAAAAAAGAATAAAACCACCATAAAACTAGCCTTGCTTCTCACTGAATGACTTGAGTCAACACTTTTGTTGCAGCCATAGTAAAGTATAAGTCTTTAAGGTCCAGGGCTGCAATCAGACTCTGTCATAAATGGGGGTATTGCCTTTTGGACTGATTTCAATATTAAAACCAAAGGGCTCATTAATCTCATCTAGGGCTTTAGTGGGGAAAAAAAAGGAAAGGAAAAATAAAAGAGTGAGCGAGCTGTGATAAGGTAGCTTTAATAATTTTGGGAGGCTTATTGGCTGTACATCTTTGGTCTATCTCAAGCCACACCAGTTCTCTCAATGAGGCTTTTTTTTCTAGAAATTATGGTACCCAACACTAGCATTATACAGTAGAGGTCATTCAAGAATGCTTCAATTCTGTATTTCTTTAGAACACCAAAAAAAAAAAAGACTTTTGGTCCTCTACAGAGATATGCTAAAAGGCTTTTACTTGAAAATACTTCCTCATACCAGTTTTGTTAAACTGATGCCAGTTATTTCATTAATTTGATGGAAGCAGCAAGTTGTAATAGATACAGATTTTAGGCCAAGGGGCTCTTGTCCCATTGCTGTAACACAGTCATTGGTCTTTGAACATGCTATGGATGTAAAGTATTATAGGGCTTAGCTGTGATCTTGAGGGTATGTTTTGGGGTAAGAAGTATTTCATGTTTATACCTTTTAGATAACTTCATGTAAGCAAGCTAGCTAATAGATTTATGTCCAAATGAGTGATGTCTTTCATATTTATTATTACCAGGCCTTTGGATGTGTTGCATATCTTCTGAATAAACACCATCATCTAATATGATCTTAGCTATGTGCCAGAAAGAAGGCTGTCAGTTAGAGATGTACTGGTTTAAATATAGAAATAGAGGCTATGCATGGGGGTGAGGTTCATTTGCACGTGTGTGTGTGTGATAAAATAGAATGCTCATGCAACACCAGGGCAGGCATAGCTTTTTTTCATATGTAGGCTAAAACAGCCTCTATTGTTTGCTGATGTAAATTTTCCCATGCATGATGGACGGTGACTTGACTTGTCTGTTTGTAATTTTGCTGGAGTAATTTTTAGACTATCCCCTTCTATGTTTTTATATTCCAAAGGAGTTTGTGAAAGCAGCAAGGAACATTTTGCATCTGTACACAGACATTCAGCCCTGTCAATTGGTTTTTCAGAATCCTTAATGCGCTCTTCAGTGAGTAAGCGTCTCCTCCCACTGAAACTTTGCTTTTTAATATTATCTTGAGAAATGACTGTGTTGTTCCTCCTAGTGGGTTTTGTCTCCTATACTAAGGTGGTTTTATGTGTTTTCTTTAATTTCAATTGCAAAGTGTTCCCTTTATGAGCAGCCGGCTTACTTAGATACATGCAGGAATGGAGCTTCAGCATCTGACTGATTGCAGGGGTTACCTTGCGGGAGAGGCTCTGATATCACAAGACCTTGAGCAAAACCAGGGAAAGCAAATTTTTACATTGTATTTTGCAGGTTAACAAGGGAGGACAGGCCTACCACCTTAGAAGACAATCTTAAATGATACTAAGAAATTTAAGAACCTTGTAAAACTGCTTAAAATCATCTTATAAGTAAAATTAATCTATAAATAATATAAATACTAAAAGTTATATGTTCAAATGGATCGTTTAGCAGCAACAGTAAGAGAATTGACTAGTGTTACAGTCATTGCATTATGTGGAAGTTGGCCCACAGCCCAACCCAACAATGTTAAACACCATATTTCTTCCAGTAAAGTAACTTCTGATTGCAGTATCTGTTTTCAGCTCAAGTAGCTTAATGTAGGAGACTTGGACGAGCTCAGAAAGGGCTATGTTTTCATAGTGTAATTGTGTCTCTTGATGCAGTTGGACATCAGAAATCAAATATGAATTTTGAACATAATACATCATATGGGACCTTTACAGCAGTAGTTTTGACTTGGAATATTTTAGCCCCAAAACATAAAAGCAGAAAAGAAACTGCTTTGGTTTTTAAACATTCTCAAGATGCTAAAATGCTTTTAAATCAGGATTTAGATTGGACTTCTGTCCACAGATAAGTGAAAATGTTAATGTTGCTAATTTTCTGGCTCTATCTCTCTTTCTTATTGGCTTCAACAAATTGACTTCTGTGACCCTAATTAGATCAATTTATTTAATACTTAATGTCTATTTTAAATACCACTGCTAAAAAAAATAAGCTAAAAGATGAATGAAGGAATGAAGGTTCTGGGAAAATCTTGCTCTCTGAAATCAGTAATAGACACAGGTTTGTAATTCTCTAAGAGCTACAGCACAAAACTACACAATAACTATGTAACAGTCATGCTGCAACATAACTGTCACACTGTGCACTCATATCTGTATAATACAGAAAAATGTGGAAGGAAAGAATAAGAATGACTATTGTGGACCTTCATCATTCCTAGTACTACCTAGCTGAAATTGAATAATATATTTAAAAAAACCTTAATGGCCAGGGCTGCTTGAGGTGAATGACACCCGTAGGAGGTCTGCTTTGGAAGTTATCTTCAATGTAAACAAGGAAGAATTTCCAGACATAAGAAAGGGAAGGCTACCTGAAACATTTCTTGTGGCTAGGACTTCCAGCTGCAGCCTAGAATCTCATGGCAATTTGACTTTCTTTCTATGATAATAGAAAGCAGGCATTTTTATAGAAAAATGAGGAAAACTCCTAGGAAAGCTTCTCTGTCTCATTTATGAATGAATCAGCAAGCACAGTGGGTTCGGACTTGGCCCACGTTTGATGTTTTAGCAAGAAACAGAGACCCTCGAATTTATTTCTGCATTCAGGCTTCCCAAGAATATTTAGTTTACTCAAGTTCATTTTGAATTAAGGGTTAACACGCTCTGTATATTTCCTTGGAATACATCCCTCTAATCTGTTTACATGCCTCTGTATACACAGTTGTGATGAGTAAATCACTGCAGTGGTTTTGTCTGCGCAAGGATGCAGTATATCAGGCCTTTCTGAAACTATCAAATGATAGGATTGTTAGCAGAAGCCTGGCTAATCTCTTTTCTTCTGCCATAGCATGCCGTAGCCACAAACTATGCTAGTGATAATAAAAAAAAGGCAAGACATGGGTGTCGGATTCTGCACTTCATTTACTCTAGGGTATACAGATTAACTATACAGAAAACAAGACAATGTATTTAGGTTCATTCTGTTGTAACTTGGGTCAGAAACATCCCTTTAGAATGGTGTATATTTAACGATAGCATTATATGTTGTATTTTTTGTTGTTGTCAGATTGTGGAGTTGTTTTTTTCTTAAATTCACCTCCTGCCTAGTGCAGAGTTGATATTTATATCCCATCCTCTTTGAGAACATCTTTTAAATATTTCAATACCAAGAGAGAACTTGTTTCCAGATTCGCTTTCAGGCTGGAGTCAAGAAATTAAAGCAATGAGAGTTTAAAAAGAAAAGTAAAGAAGAGCCAGAAGAAAACATGTAAGTGCCAAACTTGTTCAGTTGTTGGCTTTCTCACTAGGAAGCTCTTGCTGTGAGACCTGTCTCTGCCATAATTTGTCAGTGACACCAGGCAGAGCAATAGGGCTGTCCACATTGAGGAAGGGAGAGATGAAATAATGAGGAAGGTAATACTGAAAAAACAAATGTGAATAATGAGTTACAAATGTTAACTGTCTTGCATGATTTGCTATTTTTGGTGAAATTTCTCATGTCATTGTTCTCTTTTCAAGGGACCGAGCTCCCTTCATCTTCACATCAGAGATGGAGTATTTCATCACAGAAGGTGGAAAAAAACCCCAGCGTTTTCAAGAGTTTGTGGAGCTTTGTTGTCGAGCTTATAATATAGTCAGGAAACACAGCCAGTTACTCTTGAAACTGCTGGAGATGGTAAGAAGCTTGAGGATGAAACCAAAACCCAGTTTCCTCTGGTGTCCTCTTCCCTTCTACCACTTCTCTGCTGCCTCCAGTAGCCCTGTGATTTCAAGGGGCATCAGCTGCACTGCAGGAAGTTTAGTGCTGGCACTTCCTGTGCAAAAACCCTATCCAGTTAGAGTACTAATTTCTGAGAAAAGAAGAGCTAAGCTGCTTGATTTTTTCCCTTTTTTAATGCATTCTTTTTTTACAAAATAGCAGAAGACTGCAAAAGAAGCTGAGTACAAGTTTCACATTCAGGAATTTCACTCAGCCCTTTTTCTAGGTCTTCTAACAGTCATTTACCAATCCCGTTCATGGTTACAGCAAGACAAATAAACTAAATATTTCACAGAGTGGGTGATGTGACAGTACCTAGCAGCACTGCAGCTAACAGTGATGCCATTAGAATGTTTATTTGCACATTTCCACACTCCCTTCTTAGGATGGCAAATGCAGGAAAGAAAAAGCACCCATATTAACACAGGTTTAAAAATCCTTTTGTATAGGATTTTAAGACCTCTTGGAGTTTTTATCCCTTAAGTATTCCTACTGATTCACATGCTGTGGCAGATTCCATAACTGCTTTATGCCTCTATTTACTCTATTTATTTACTCTATTTATGCCTCTATTTAGGTTAATGATTTTCCCCTTCACAGGTAGAATGAGAATATTAAATAAACTAATATTTGCTAAGTTGCTTGGCTAAGATATTAATCTAAAACTTATGTCCAGGGCCCAATGCAAAACCTAGGTGACTGGTCTGTGCATGAAAAAATCTACACAACCTTATGAACAGAACTGCTGCTGAAGTTGGGGTACAGCCAAGAAGTTGCTCTGTAAACACTGCTCTATCGTCTCCAACTTCTGCAATGGAGAGGGGAGAAATGGCAAGAATTTGCTCATCTTGTTTCTGTCTTGTCCATGGATTCTCATGCAGTGGTACAGTGAGTGATTTCCCAATATGGAGCAGGAAGGATTGCCCCAGATCTCTTAACCCTGCTTCTAAGTAGTCACAAAGGTGCAGCAAAACTGCATTCCTGTCATAAAGCATAATTTTGCACTGAAAGCAGTGGAGAGTGCAGTTGTAGGAGGTAGTCTAAGCTAAAGAGCCTCTGGAAAACTTGGGAGCACCCATGCTCCCTCATCCACAGCAGTAATCTCTGCATTTCTGAACAGGTTGCCTAAAACCACATGCTGCAAATATAACTATGTCTTCTGCCCACCTCCTTGTCCCCAGTGCAGTCCCTTTTTCTGCAATCTGCAGAGATAATGATGTTGGATTACTCTGGGATAACAGACAGTGTTAGGAAAATGTTCCCAGCAGGAGCTCTGAAATAACTAGCTATCTCTGCCTGGATATAGCTCAGGTTGTCTATATTCAGGACATGCTGCATCTTCTTTTGTTTCTGCTGATCTTTAAGGAGAGGTAATAGTGCTGAGCTAAAAGTCAGCATACAGATACATTTTAACAATTATCAATGGGCTTCAGTTCAGTCAATTGTATTGCATTTCATAATTGAAAAATAACTGGCAGCATACTCACACCCCATCGATGAGCACTTCATATCAAAAGGAAATTAAACAAACAAGACAAGTTTGCGAGCACCTTGTTTTTGCCAGTGATGTTTGGAAGGGTGAGTCTGTTTCAGCACTTGAAATGGGGTGTTAGTCGGAAACTTTAAGTATCAAAATGTTTTAGTTTCATGGGTCATTTCTAGAACAGTAAATAGACTGTGAAGAAATTCTACTTTGAATTTATTTCCATGAAAAATATCAGATGTTATCATGAAGGGGCAAGATAAACTAACCACTGCCTATTTGTATCAGTGACAGTCTAAGTCACTCACTCTCTGGAAATCTGCATCATTAATCTTTCCTTCCCCTCCCACATTCTCTTTTCTGAGATGCTATTTATAAAACATTGTTAAAAAAATCTAAACAGTAAGGCTATTTAAAGAAGTACAATACTGCACAGGAGTAGTAAACTGTGCTCTGGATGGTCAGTAACTGTTAGTAATTTCCAGCAAACGGTGATTACGAACAACAATTTTGTTTTTTTGGCCCAGTTTGGGGCTTGATGCTTTTTCTTGGTGGTGAGCAGCATGCTTCTAGAGCGTACTGACATTTGCTACTGGGAGTAAGAAATAATCCATGAAGTTTCCATCACTTTCAAAAGCAGAAACATCTGTGGGGGACCCAAGATTCTGCTGGCAGAGTTCAGCTGCGTAAATGCCTGTAGTTCATGAGCTTTGCTCTCATTAAAGAATCGATGTGAACTGTTATAAAGAGGGTGATCGCAGGATGCAAACACCTTTCAATTAGTTTAAAAAAATGCAAAATCCATTGGCGTTATAAAAATTTTTCAGGTAGAAAATTATTAAAAGGGGCTTGGATGTGACACTAGACAGCAAGTAATTGATCCACTTGCCTCTGTTGTGACAAGAAACGGGTCAACCTAATAGTATAAAACAGGAGACAGTACCTAGACAGAGCAGATCTAAGACTCAAGAATCCCATGTCCCCATACGAGTCATTTCACCCTTCTACAACTCAGAAACACCATTTGGGAAAAGAGGATCAGGAAACACACCCGTTTTGGAGGTCTAATGCATGGAAAGTACATGCCAGGACTATTCATTTTTCAGGGGATTTCATCCCATTTTCATCCCATTTTCATGGGATGGTGGGCTGAGCCTCACACACCAGCTCCAAATCCAGGCCCAAGGAGAGCATAGGCAGCTCCACTCAGTGAGTCAGAAGGTCTGGGATAACCCAGTGTGGTAGGTCAAGACAAATGGGTGGCCTCGTTTGGCAAACAAGGGGAGCAATGCAGGCACTTAAACTTAGGCATCTAGTCACATTTGAGTTGCCCTAGGCAACCTGTAGTTGTTTTCTGAACAGTTGTTCCATGTCTTATCTAATTAGCATCTAGTATCACTAGCCACGGTTTTCAGAAGCCTTCTCCATCAGGGGACTGGGAACACAAAAGATGTGCTATGTGGAGCAAAAGGCATGAAGCACTAGAATAAGCCTCTAAGACCCCCTTGCAGCCTGCAAAGCACTGTGTAGGTACTTCCCAGCTACATTCTTTTGCTTCAGCAAATGCTTTTCCACCTTCTGCAATGCAGAGAACCTAAGAAAAAATCCTGTTTTTCAGTTGCACTGCCGATCATTTGGATAATGTTCATATCTGGCATTGTTCCCTTCTCTAATGCAGGGCAAGAAGTTTAATTTGCCCATGCAGCAACTTTTTTTTTTTTTTTAAAGGGGACAGGAGTTACAATCTTTTAGAAATGGGTTGAAGGCATACAGATAAATAACGTTGTGTGTCTTTAAGTGCTGAATGTGGTATTGTCTCTGCTCTCAACTCACTTAAATTCACCTCATTGAGCTTTCTCATTTTCTCTGCTCCTTGCCAGCCAGAACTCTGTGAGATGGCAATCTAACTGTCCAGTGGTAGTATAGATTGGGTCAGACACGAAGCAAGATTTTCCTCATAATGCCAAAAAGAAAATATAAAAAAATATTGAAACTTGACTTAAAAATATTGAGAAGGTTTGAAGGAATAAGGAAGATACCCCTTCATCTCTTTTCCCTTACTCTGTTCATCTCTCAACCAAACGTTAAAATAAAAGCAGTGCTTCCTTTCTTCTTTGCTGTTATCGCAAAACTCGGTGGGTCTTTCTGTCTGAGCTAGACATAAATATCAATGAAGAATGCACAGCAGTGACTGCAAATTCAGATACATTTCCTTCCGAGCAATGTGAAGGAGTGATTTTTTTTTTCTCCATTACACACAAAGCATCACTCTCAACTTACTGTGATTGTTGAGAAAAATCAGTAGGTTTTGAAGTGAGTCAAAATTATTTTTGTTGTTGACATTTTAAAATGCCTGGGGAGAACTGTATGGGCAATTGGACACACTCGGTTGTCTACCCTACTCGTTGAGTTACTTTGCAAGGGGAATATTTGCATTATTTGTCTTTTGAACCTAACTTGGCCAAATAACTAGAACAGATCTGTCCCACATCCATGAAGAATGATACACTTCTACAGAGGGCAGTTCTCTGCACCCGAGTCAGGGCTCCTGCCATGAATCGATGTCCAAAGGAACCTTTGTCCTCCATTGACTGTAAAGGGAGTGAATCTATGATCCCTTTGCAGGAGGAGTCCAGAGCAGTGATGGTGGAATCAGTAGTTACAAATGAGAAGGTGATGTTGCGCTAAATTGGATTAGGACTAGGATGACACTGTGAGCATAACAGAAATCTGGTTAACGATTGTTCAGGGGGCTGAATTTGGTCGCTTTCGCTTTGTCACCATTAGAAGGCTATGAAGGAAGCTTAGCAATGCACACATTGAGATTATATCTACAGAGAAAATAAATAACTAAAATGGATCAATGATTTGATCCGTGCCTGTTTCCAGCACCTCAGTGTGAAGCTTTACAATGCAATATATTCACTTTAGTGTCCAAGGCATTGCTCTAGCATCAGAACCACTTTTCAGATCAGCAAAGCTTTGTGTTTTACAAGAAGTCCTTTCAGTGTAAAACCTTTCTTTTCCCACTTAGCCCCATTTCATTTAAATTTCTTTTTAATAGTTAGTGGACTAATGATATTTCTTTACTTTAAGATGCTGCATGCAGGATTGCCTGAGCTAAACAGCATTCAGGATCTGAAGTATGTGTATGATAACCTCCGTCCTCAGGACTCAGACCTCCAGGCTACCAGCTACTTTACAAGGTAAAACTAGACTATAATCCAGAAACCTTATCTCCTTCAGGCATGAAGTAAAGCTGTCAAATTAAAAAAAAAAAAAAAAAAGAAACTCTTCTTCTGTTTTGTTAAGATGTTGTAATCAGTGAAATTACACAAAAGGATAATTGGTCTTCACATGTTTACTTTAAAAAAGTCCATTCCTTATGCATGTTATAACCAATCTCCTCAAACTTCTGGCAGAAACAGTTGTGCATTTGTGGTACACTTGTAAAAAGACACTTATTCAGCACTTAGAGATTTCTTCAGCTTTCGTGGTGAAACCATCCTGGCTTATTTCTAGTCCGCTTTCCATTCTGCTTTTAAATGCAGCAGCTGCATGCAACAGGATTTGGACTGCATAAAAAAGTTCAACTTGTTAATGGACTGAGTGAGGACCTGGAATTCCTGCATTTTATTCCCTTTTCTGTTCTTCTTTTGACCTTCTGTGTTGCTTCAGGCAAGTTACTTCGCCTTTGTTAGCCATAGTTTCTCCATCTGCAAAATGGTACTGATTCTTCCTTTTAAGTACTTAACAGGTCTATCACAGAAAAGCATTGTGTGTGAATATATGTATGTTTAAACTTTGATTTCTGTTAGGATAATGAAACCTTTTACTTGTTTGTGATAATAACTGAGGATTATCGATGAGGAACTGCAGATGACCTGTATAAAATCAGTTTGAAGCCCTCAGTCTTGATCTTTCAGGTCAGGCCTCTGCATTACATATAATTCCAGCTGTTTATGTGATGGTGCTCTAGATGGATCCAGTGGAGACTGACTGGACTTGGAAACTCACTTTCCCATTCTAGGCACAGTATGAGAAAATCTGTCCCTGTCAGACCCTGTCCTGTGCAGCACCATCGTTTCCCAAGGACAGTCTATGAATTCACGCACCCTGGACGCCACATGCACATGCAAAGCAAGCCAGACTCTTCTGACCTCTTCCTCTGGCCCAAGTGCAGGGCACATATCCAGGTCACAGCACTGGACTCTGACTGAAGGGCTCCTTTCAAACTCAGAGCCCTAAAGGACGCTCCCATAAGGCAGTACAGTTCTCTGCACTGTGCAAACTGCCTTGAGGCAAGAGCAAACCCCCTACCCTTCGGTACAGCCAGAGGGCACGTTGTAATGAATAAATGAGATGAACGCTTGAAGTGGGGCAGCTGAGCCAGTCTCGCTACTATTACAGAGGCCCATATGAAGATTTTGGGCAATTTGAATTGTGTTGTTTATATGTTTCCTTTTCGTGTATTAGAATCAGAACTGAGGCTGCAGGTTTGGAGAACGCTGGAACAGAGACCTAGAGAGTTTAAGGAAGACCTTTCTTTGAAGAGAAAGAGGGGACCTCTCAAACAAAACTATTGTTCCAATACTTTACACACAGCAGAGCACTGACTTCCTTCTCCTTTAATGCTTGTTTTTTCATATGCTTTCCTTCTTGTCCCTTAACAAAATTATTTTATTTTAAAATTTAATTACAGCTTCACATTTACCGTCTACTCCTACCTTATCCTTTCCTTTAAAATTTCACATATTCCCAAATTACAGACTTATATTTCCACTTCAAATAGGAAACGTGCAGTTTCTAATTAAAACGTACAAGTCTTGATTCTGTCAAATCATTTGGGTGATTGTGTCTGTCTCTCATGGGTAAAAAACCCCCATTCATTTAATTAGTGAAAAAAGGCTAGGATATACATAACAAATAGGGAAATATGAGTCTTCAAAGTGAAAATCACATTGGTGTCATGCAAAGCTCAGAGCTCTAGTGCCCAGCGCTCCTCTGGAGATGGAAAGGATCAGTATGCTTTTCAGTTGGGTAGGACTAAGGTTATGGTTAGGGTTAATATCACTGCAGTCTTGCTTAGCTGGAAGATGAAGGATGAGGGCTGGGTTCAGGACAGAGCTGTAGCTCCACACTCTTTCTTGGAGTTGGGCAAGATGGTTGGTGTTTTGAGGGTTAAGGTGAAGGAAGTAAGGGACTTCAGAGTGGGAATTCAACTGCAATCTTTCTCAGCCAAAGCATGTGGAATAACAGTTGGTATTAGGAAGGAGATGTGGCTCAACACTGTTTTGGAAGTGGGAAGAGTTAGTGTGCTTTGTTGCCTGGTAGAGGTTTGTATTAGGATTAGGATGTCCTGTTCAGCCCAGAGAAACTATAGGTAGGTCTCAGAGGCCAGCACATTCTTCTTCCCATAAGATTTCTTGTTAGGGTTGATCTTAAAGTAATGAAGGCCTTCACAGTGGAAATGCCACTCAAGTCCTCCTTACCAACAAAAATGGCTAAATGTTTTTAGTGAACTCCAGATCTATTGTTCAAATTTCCTTTGAAATGCTGAAGTGTAGATTTGTTATTGTCCATACAGATCATTACATCACGTAGAAAAGCCAGATATCACTAGGGTGCACATTTTGTTCTTTAATACTCTTAGGTTATGTTTGTATTATATGTGCTTATTTGCAAGAAGAAAGTCTCTTGTCATCAGCTCATGAGTTTCCATAGATCTCATTTCTCTTGGTGCTTTTTTTTCTTTATTCTGATTTCTATTCATGTTTGAACATAATTTGTGTTAATTCAACACATGTATTAACTAATATTTCTACATGTCTAAACATGGGCAGAACATCAGGTTTCATGTCTAGTAGTATTTTAACTTCTGAAAAGTGTATCCAGGCACTTTTCCAAATAAAGACTTTGGGATGGCCTGATACCTGGACCCATGCAGAGCTTAGCCCTCTGTATAGGCATTTTCTGCCCTGCCCCCAGGAATGTTAATATATTGAGGCTTTTGTGAGCTTTGCATTACCTACGTCATCTTTATTCCTGTCCTTCACAAAAATTCTTCCCTACCTCCTTGTTACACCAAAAGTCCAAGTGAGAAAAAATTCAGTCACCCACTTCTCATGGTCACTCTGTAGCTTATTCCTGTATCTATTTTTCAGGCTGTCCTTAGAAAGCCAAGGAAATTGAAAGTTCTGGTTATTAGCATAACTTCCAGTACCTCTCAAATCCTTCACAATTCGTAGCTCCTTTTTCTCCATAATTACTTCCAAAACCATGTTATTGTTCTAAAAAGTTCTTTTCTAGATAAGGAGTGTGGTCATTGGAATGTTAAAATCAGCCAACAGAAAGTTATTTCTTGTTCTAAGTACAAGGTAGTTATTGTAATCTTTCAGATTCAATCATATAATGTGTATCTACTGAAAACCCCAGTCTTGTGCTAGCGGAAATAGGAGAACAGTATTTCTCTGTATTTCTGTAGAAATAGGTTGCTTCTAGCAATTGTCTGAGTTTGGTTTGAGCAATAATACTGACATTGCCTCTACTGTTTAAAAACAACATGAAATGATGAACAATGTCACAAATATTCCTGGCAAAACAATGTTAATTTGTTCTTTGCCATCACCTTTTTAGCCAACAGAATAATGCTACCGCAGTTTGGAATGTAATGTACTGACCCCTTTCAGGATTGTAAAGCATTCTGTGTATTACCAAATTCCTTTCCTCTCATTCTTGATTTAAGACACGTTCCACAATCTGTGGTCTCATTTGTGTACTGTATTCTTCTCACATTGGGTCAGTTCACTGCTATGAGCTGATGAGCGGCAGTGTTAAGCCCCACAGCTTACAGCCTTCTGGAAGGTCGCACCCTCAGATTGTGGATAAACAATGCACCAATTGAGAGTTAAACAAGAGTTTCTGTGTTTGCTTGGCAGTTCTGTGCACCTACTGCCAAATGAAACATTGTTGTCTCTCCAGCATCTGCCCTGAACTCAGTTTGATCCTTGAAACTCAGCTTGATCCTTTCCCCTCTCTCCTTTCCTCTTCCCCTGACAACACAGTTTTACCAGAAACTGGAAACCTATCTTGCTCCTGGATATAAATTTCCTCTTTGGTTTTCTGCAGATGTCTTCAGATGTCAGAATGGTGTCGCATGCTGCCTGACGTTTTTACTGTGCCTGTAAAGGGATGTATATTTAAAATTATTTTAAGGTATTAAAGTTAGCCAGTGCAATGAAAGGAGTTGATTTCAATTGATTGCAGTATGCAATCTAACCCACTCATAGAAGCCCATGAATAAGAGATGCACGGTGGATCTGACAATTACCAGCAAAGCACCATTGCATATCTTCAGCAACGTGATTGAGGGGGTTGCTGCTTGGGTCAGCTGCCATCTTTACTTGTTTATTAAAAGAATCATTTGTCAGATACCTGTCATTGCCCAGGTCAAGCATATCCACTCCTCACCACAAATACCAGCAGTTGCAAAACTGGACAATTCACAGTAACTCCTTTCAAAACACGATGCTAATCTCAAACTGATTAGCCGATCCCTGTTTCTCAGGTGGCTGCAGATATTCCAGCAAGAAATCTCCCAAACAAGTGAAATACCAGCGAAAGCTGGTGACTTCTGAAAGGGCATAGGCAAAACTATGGTACTAAACTTCTCTCAGCGGCATTCAAGCAGTTTGTAAAGATCGTGGTATATGTGCCTCAAAGGAACAGAGGCAGACGTCCTCCTTGAATTTATGTTGTTTGAGGCATTCGTACTGTTGTACAAACCCCACATGCCACCAGCTCAGGGGAGAGGAATGTCCTCTGTTCTGGGAGAGGCGCATAGGAGGACTAGTAGGGAAATTAGACTGGAAGATACACTTCAGGAGAGTACGTGTTGTGTTCAGCCCATAGGATCAGAGTTAGTCCTGAAGTAAACCTGGATTTTAAAGGCTAACAAAATAAGGGGTAAAAAGAATATGATTATTGCCCGTATACTATCACAGTGGGAAATAAGGTATTAAACTGAAGGGTTATCACTGCTGTACACAAAAAGAATATCAACTGTCCATGAATAAATGTTGTTGAAAATTAGAAACTGGTCTGTCCCTGAAAGCAGTAATATTCTGGAAAAGTCTGTCAAGAGCTGTTGGGGGCATACTACCCAACTTGTTTTAAAATGGAGCCTGGTAAATTCATGGATGGAAAAGTTGGATAGAAATGAAACACCATGTTCATTAACGTCTGAGAATCCCATGAAAATAAATTTTGCTCATTATACTCTAAATTCAGACCTAGACGGAAATGAGAAGCAGGATGCCATCAAGAATGATAAAGAAAATTATTCTGAAGTTTGGGGTGAATATTTGTTATTATATATACCAAGACTAAGATCTGGATAGCTAGTCAGTAATAATGAGTGTATGTGCTCTTAAAAGGCTCTGGAGAAAGGCTGATGTTTCCAAAAAGGTCTAAGCACCAGACCTCAGAATACCTGTCCCATAAGAAATGTCTACTTCCTAAAAATCAAGGCACCAATTATCACTAGTCAGTCTTGAAAACGTTAGACAATCTTTTCAGCCATCTCTGTTTACACAAGCAGCCAACCAGTCTGTGCATGTTTTACCTGATTTGACAGTTCTGTAGAAAGACTGTGAGCCAAATCTGAAATTCAAAGTCAGTTCAGCAGGTGGAAAGCAGAAAGTCATTACTTTTCAATAATCCCGGATATTTAACTCACTTTTCTGAGAAGTAGGTCAGACACCAATCTGCGTGGTAAACAGATATTGTCATGTGGAAAAAAGTAATTTTTCTGCCTGAAAACTGTGTGTTAGCAATATTGTCATTCACAATTAATATTATTCTAGTTAATGACAGTTTCCTGTTTTCTTCTGATTAACCTGTGCTTTTGACGCCCTTCGTATAGGTCGCTTCAGTTTTCCCATCTATAGACCATTAGGCACTAATTCTCTAAGCAGCTTGGACTACCAGAGCTCTGAAATAACTAAGAAACTTTTTGTCATCTTTGTGAAGGCACAGCCAGCTTTAGGCACAGGCAAAGATGGTAATGGCCTAGGGAGCAAGAGGATCTCGGCCACAAATACCCATGACCTTACCAACTTCTTTGCCTATGGCTAAACTTAATGTGGCTGTAGAGAAAAGGAGGAGTATGGGCATCTCAAAGAGTTCAAGGAGAAAGTTCCACCACTAGTCCTTAGGATGAACTTTAAAAATGCTAGCAGAAAGGGGAATCGGAGTACCACAATGTGGTGAACTGGGTCAGTGAACTAGTCCACGCCAAAAATATACTGCAAAATTTAAAAAAGATAAGACACATGGACTGGAGGTACCCCACTGCTCCATACATAGTTAGGAACCAGCTTTTGGGAGGCTGTGGGAAAGAGGGTTTCCTTAAGCCAGTTTGCCCTTGAAAGAAAGTACAGAGAACCATAACCAGAGTTGTTCTACTTGTTGTAAAGACATGCTCTGAGATGTCATCAGAAGAGCAAAGAGACATTTTCAATTCTTTGTTCATAAAATGACATGAAGATTGCTTAATGTTTTCTATTCTAACAGGGAGGACTGCATACAAAGAAAACAGAATATCGAGAGAGGGAGAAAAGAACATATACATCTGGTTTTATGTTATTTTAAATGTAATCATTTAAAATAACTCACAGGAAAAATCTGCAACAACGACAACAAAAGCCTCTGTTTAGATTTAAAGTATGTGATTAGCAATCTGGGTGTTAAAAGTATTTTAGAAACTTAATGGACCCATGGAAAGAATAGTGGTATTCTGATATCAGCTGTTCTGTGTAGTGATGATGTCTGAATTAATACTAGTTTATAAGCCGAGGCCTGCTTTATGCAAATTAAAATGCACTGTATTTAGCTGCAAAGTTAACATACCTTTTATAGTAATGCAAATTCCCTAACTGCTTTGCTATAATATGGGCCAGTTACAGATTCTATAACCTAAATCATGTCTCTGATTTAAGAAGTGTTTAAACTAAGCATTAAATTAAATACATAGAGTTAAAAAGGAAAAGATCACCATAGTTGCAACCTAATTAATCAGTGCTGAATTGATTTTGTACTAATATTTTGAAATAAGATTTGTTTTCTTGTTTTCCATTTGAGTGTTAATTTGTGTCTTTTATTAAATAGTCTGTATGTATCTGGTTTTGGAGAATGTAATCAATAATTAAGATAATTAACTGAATCAATTCAGAGATACCTTTCCTTGTATTACATTAAGAAAAACATATACATCTTCTTTACTCAGTTTAGTATGCCTAATTGGTGTATGATAAATTCACACAGTATTTTGAATGAAATCTCAATTTGGGGGGGGGCAAGCTGGGGAGCTATCTGCAGGTAGAATATTCTTTTTGGTATAGTTGCATCTGTGAAGCTACAGACTTCAGTGAGAACATCTGAGATCATGAAAATTAGGCTCATGCAATGAATGGAGTTGATTTCAATTGATTGCAGTATGCAATCCAACCCACTCACAGAAACCCATGAATAAGAATTTAATTTAAAATGACAGGTGAAGCATTTGCTCAGCTTTGAACAGGGGATGATGAAGGTGGTTAAGGGTATTGTTAGCCCTTGTAAGCTAGTTAGATATAGTCCAAAACTGGAAGGAAAAAGAAAAAGAAAAAAAAAAAACCCCTGATAATTTCGTAGAGGTTTGCTGCCATATGGCCTGAAACTAATGGGTTGTTATTCTGTAACATCAGAACCTATCCAGAATATCTTCAGAGAGCTGTAGAAATAAGCAGGGAAATAGAAAAAAAATTAGCATCTTGACCAGCAATTGAATTCAAGAGGGCAAGTGTTTTCTAATGAGTACTGCATCTTACTCTTCAAAGACCAGTGATTATGTTGCGGTGTTATTTCTCAAGTCAAGTTTGCTTTGATGTTAAAACACATTTGCAGTACATATCTACATGTATAACTAGTTATTTTTTATCTATTGTGTCTTTTCTGATGAAGGATCTTAAAACTCCAGGAAATTAGAAGTGTGTTCTGGCTCCCCTTGCACAGGGGATGAAATGGGGGGAGACAGGGGGAGAAAATTTCTCTTTCTTTTTTTTTCATCTTAAGCAGCTCCCCAGGGATAGAGCTCTTAAGACCTGGGTAGAGGATTTAGCAACACATCATGCACAGCTAAATCACGAATTGGATGCTGGAGCCTTGTGCAAATACACATAAATCCATGTGAGGTTAGTGTAACCAAAAAGAAAGCACTAGGGCACTCTCTCCTACCTGTTGAAGTGAATACATGTTCTACCCTGGAAATCCTCAAAACACACATGGAAACATTCTGTCCGTATCTATTCCAAAAGAAGGCTGATGGTATCTAGCTCATGAAGAATAACTACCCCAAGGTAAGCCATGAGACAGGCTATGGCAAGAGCACTCATTTAAGCAGGTGAGCTCAGGGGCTGGACATGCTGTATTGCTGCAAATAGCGGTGACCAGTGTATATGTGGGTACCTGTTCGTGTAAGGTAGGTTTTAGAATTTGGGTTTTTTTGGTTCTTGCATCCATGAAACCAGGGATCAAGAAATGGAAACAAAACAGATGCATGAATAGTGCCTCTTCTGTCTGTTTGTTCTTCAGGAAAATAAAGGAAAGTTTGGAGTGCTTTCCTGTTAAACTAAATAACTTGATCCACACGCTTGTACAGATGTCAGTGACAGGCTCTGCAAAGCCTCCAGATCCAGAGACTGTCCCCCAAGAATGGATGATGCTGGACACAGAGAAGTCAATTGCAAGAGCCACCATTTTGGGGTTCAACAAAAAGTCTGACTCCGTATGTATTATGTTCTTCGCTTGCTCTCATTTGCCTTGATCTTTAACGACTCTTCTGTGAGCTTATATACTCTCCCTCCTCCTCTATAGAAGATGTGCTTGTGCCACATTAAAGGATCACAGGATGAACAGCAGTGCCATAAGCTACCAGAGAGAAAGAACACCAGGCAGACAGCTATTAGCAGGGAGCCATTAAGGAGAACAGTTCATGCCCTATAGTGAAAAATAAATCAAGAGCTAATTAAAGCATCCAAAGGGAAAGCATGGCACAAAATTAGGAAGCCTAATAGAAATCGGAGGCTGTTATATGATGCTTTAATGGTGCATTATTAGTTTTCACACACTGCAGTGATCTTTCAGTGTTTGAGTTGTATGCTATCCAGGCAAGTTTCTCTTTCTGTGCAGCAAAGAATATAAATTACAAACTGAATTCTCTGGCACTTGGCACTACATTAAAGAAAGGTTTTTCTTTGTTAAAATCACCCTATATTTTCTCTTGTACATTTTTTTTTTAATGTGCCTCTCTGATCATTTCTCTTTTCTGCCTCTCCCTTTTCCCCAATACAGCTATATCTAGTCCAGGTGGTGCAAACCTGCAACGTGGTCACTTTTGTGGAAAAATCATTCGACCAGTTCTCAAAACTTCACAGCCATCTCCAGAAGCAATTTCCGTCACATGCCCTCCCAGAGTAAGGCAGCATATTAGCGAATGTTATTCTGCTGTTAAATGGTTTTCTCTGTGCACAGATAAAAATGTGAGAAAATGTACGGCAGACATATTTTTAGAAACACAAAGGCAATGTGACATATTCTATCAAGCCTTCTATTCAGCCCCAGAAGAAACTGAATCATAGACCACTGTGATAGTCTAACTTTTATATGTTTTATTGTTCTTTTTTTAATGGGAGGAGAAGGGGGGAACAGTTTAGGCCTGACACAGCTATTCCTGAAATCAAAGTGGTAAGTGGTATTGACTTCATTAAAGGCACAATAGAGCCTTTGTTAGTTTTTATTTTCTGCATGAAAATGCTGATCAAAACTCATAGCAAAATCCATATATTAAAGCAATGTAGGAATGTTCACACTAGGTCAGAACAGAAAAAAGCCAATCTCTTGACACTGGCAGGTGTGATCAACCTTTTTACAAAAAAGATGCACGTACTCCCCAGCTGAGAAATCTTATGTACTATCCTGGCCCCAAAAACCAATACTTTGTGTCTCCCATCATTCAGTTTCATATCTCTTGAAAAATATCCTATCATTAGTTGCAATAATTCTGAATATTACTTTTTATCCATGTGCATGTCTATTCCTGCTCGTCATATTCTGAATCTTATTTCTTCACAGTTTCCTGGGACAGCAAGTCCCACAGTTTATTTCTGTCTTATGTAAAACAGCTTTGCCTTGTGTAATGATTGTCAATGGCTTTGGTAATACACGTGGAGTTATGTATTCTACAAATATCATATAAATTTTACTGCATACACCATTGAGAACAAAGTAGTCCTCTCTTAAACAGTCATGATGACTCACCTGATACAAGCCCCTCTTCAAGATCAATCTACAATAAAGCATAAAGCTGGCCAAAAAGACAGGCAGTTTACTTACCAAGCTGAGATTCAAGTGATATGCTTGAAAAATAGAAAGATCTTTGAAATTTGACCTGAAGTAAATAGCCACAAACAACATGATTTTGACTTAAAAAAAAAAAAGTCCATGAAATTCAGATCCAAATTTTATATTTCCCCAAGCTTGTGAGAGTTATTGAGTTAAATGGCTTTAGGTTAGTTAATTCTAGAGAATCTTTCTCCTACCTGAGGGGATTCTAATTGACTCTAATTTGACTCATTATGAATGGCTCACAGGAACAGGTTTGCAGCAGTTGGTGAGAATCAGAATTTCACTAAACAATGAAAGTTCTTGAATCATGGTTTTGATTTGGAGATATTTGCACACTAACTATTAGGTTGTAAAATAAAATATTTAACAAGTACCTCTTTATGATTTTTTTCCTGTGGTGAGCAGAGCCCTCTGAAGGAAAATATATTTATCTTTAGAAATGCATAGACCTCAGAAACCCCGTAGTGAATTTCAAAAATAGTACTAGCCATTTTCCAGATAAATTACCTTTAATAAAGTCCCTCGCATTTTCACTGCAAAAGAGAGTTCCAGAACTCACAGAGGGTTAATCTGCGTATACTGAGGCTGTGTCTAAGAGCTCCAGAGCTTTCTTGTCATAATTCAGTCCCAGCAGTAACCTGTCACTGTATGATCTTTCCCCAAGACTGTGTTAAAGTAATTCATTTTATGATGTTTCTTTATATGTACGTTGTTTAATGTTAAAGTTTTGGGTTGTTGCCTAACAGAACTTTGTCAGTTTGAGGCTTTTCATGCATTCCACGTTTTATTCTAATAATAAAACCCTAATTATTTCTTTATAGAAAGTTATCACTGAAACTGCCATACCATATCAGACCATTGGTCTGTCTGTGTGTTACAAAGTCCAGCTCTGGCCGACGCCAGATGCTTCAAAGGAAGGAAAAAGCCTTGTTCCATAATGTAACCATAAAATCAGTTTGAAAATGTATGATTAAAAGTAAAATGTCTAATATTACTAGAATAATTGGAACTGCTAACAGAAAGGACTTGGTTACTGCTTTGTATTGATTCATGAAATTGTATATATTCATGTCTCATTAGGAGGAAATAACGCAATATGAGTCTGCTTCATACAAGTGCTAAATACTGGCTATATCGCAAGAAACTAATGGCAAAAGCTCAGAGTTCTCAGCGCCTGAAATTTTGCTATTGACATGTAAACATTCAGCCCATATTTATAAGTCAAAGCACAGCCGCCCGAAGCAAGCCCTTGCACTCTAGCACCTTCCCTCTTACTTGGTTTCAGACGGAGTATTAATTGTGTTTAATTATTGCTTTTTAAAAGGCCAAAAATCTTTTCACCCAGCAAAGCATTTAAGTGACATAATTTATACACAGAACGTTCTTCAAGCTAATAATTACGAAATGGAATCTGCTATGCAGGATGTCTGCACGTGGCGCGAGTTTATATTTTTCTGATCTGCTTAAGGTAGATGCAAAGCTCAAAATCAGCTTGGGAAGTTAACCTTTTCTAACACAAGTGTGTTCACAAGTGCAAAGTCAGTTTCAGCCATAGGCGCAATTCAGCAAAAGCGTGAAGGCCTTTTAAAGAAGTGTTCAGTACTGCCACAAGGTGCATATTGTCCTTCACTGCAGCAGAGTTATTGATGCTATCAATCAGCAGTTTCTCTGTCCTCTGTTTGGCCACTGTGCTTAGGATGCATCTTCTGAGGGCCTACGTTTTACAGCCAGAGTCCTCTCGTTGTGTTTTACAGTCTAATTAATTTTAAGCTGCTTCCAAACAGATCCTCCCTACCACCTCTTGAAAGAAGTCCTTTTTGTGCCCCAGAGGAACCCAGCACATTCACAAGCTATCTATGTGTGCCAAATGACCTGGGCTCTATTTTTATCTGTGCAGCTCATATACGTCATGATCCTGGGTCATATCACTTCCCCTGCCTCATTATGTGTCCTGCCACTGTAATTTCATGAGGCAAGAATCGCCTCTTACTATTCATTTGTACAGCGCCTGAGCCCTGATCTTTCAGTGCTATAGGCAAAAATAATCAAAAAGTCATACATACATACAATATGCTGCTATCATCCTGGCCCCTTGCTGTTTTAATTGCAGCATTAGTTATACGAGTGCTGAGTTCTTCCTCAGAAGTATTACACAAGATGGGTAAAGATCTGTCCAATCCTAAAAAGAATTACAGTATCTCGTTAATCAGTATTCTCTTCATAAAAGGCCTTCTGCTACAAAACAAGCTTAAAAAAGCCCAACCCAACAGGTCTCATTACAGTTCATAAAATCTAATTACACTGAATCTCTTGGTAACAAAAACTGTGGGTTAATCTTCTTCAGTCCTTTTATTTTCACTAGGTGAGGCTGCTATTTTCCATTTTTACAGCTGGGTGGTTTGCAAAGCTGGCCAGTGTTCCCCTCTGGGGATGGGAATCCAGTGCTCCATGTGTTGCTATTTGGCTGGCCTTTGAAAAGCTGATGACATCTTATCACTGAGCTGTGGAATTGGGTAAAACCTGTTCGAAGTAGGATCTGACCAGCTGCCTTTCAAAAGGCTGGCCAAGTGTCTCTTTTCAGTGTATTGCACTGCTAGATGGCTCTTTTGTAATTTGTCTGAAGCCTTCAGATATCTCTTGAGATCTAGTGGATAAACAAGGTTGTACCAGAAGAAAAGAGGTTTGTAAACAAGATATGGTTAACTATTTACAGTGGTGGTGTAACATGAAATACGACCAGATCAAAACTTCTACCTTTCTATGTCACATAGATTAGAGGACATAAAGCGTAGTATTAGTTATGAATCCCAATATTAGCAATCCATATCACAAACCCCATTACATGCAATTTAGCACAGATAGCTTCTCTAATGCTCCTTCAACCTGAGAGAGAAATAGTCCTTGTCAGGGCAAGGTTAATATAAATTGATTATGTGTATTGTTAAAAATCTAACCTTTTGACTGATCTAATGTGCATTGGCTCTAAAATGCAAAGATGATGCCAGTAAAAAAAATGCGGGGTTTTGACATTTTCAGTCACCAAAACATTTGAAAATTGACATTAGGCCATTCTATGCATATGTGGTTTATTTACTAAACTGAAATGAAATTCATCTTAATAAAAATTCAGCAAGAGCATTACTATTATTATTGTTATTGCTTTTGTTGGGATTGATTTTGTTATTGTGATGATCATTTGTTTTCATATATTACTTTTATTATACTAGCTCCTGAAATTACATATGGGATCAGGGACCTGCTCTGAAAAACTTATCTACACTCTAAATAGCTGAGGTAAAAAAGAAAGCAATGATATATTCATAAAATGTCATATTGTTGCTGTAAGGCCTTGGTATTCAATATTCTATGGTAAGGGTTTGTATAGCATGAGCCGTGGGCTGAGATCAGACATCTGTTGTGCTGTGCGCAGTGCAAAAACTGGGGACGGTAGTGTTTTCCTGGGATCATAAAGGGCCAATATTTTAGAGGTATTTAGATACTATAAAATGCAAATAAGTGCCTTTTAGGTTTTTGGTTGTGGTTTTTTTTTTTTAAATTAACGATTTAGACAGAAAAAGGGGTCCAGTATGAAACGGAGTATCAGCAAATTATTAGAAGAACCAGAGTCAGAGGGTAAACAATCCTCTGGACACTGTACCCATCCCTTCCCCTACCTGCAAAACTGCTTAGAAAGCGTTAACTTTATTCTGTTAAGTAGAGCTGGAAATATTTTCAGCAAATACAGTACAAGAGTTATACTTACGAATATTCTTCTTTTGCAGGTTTCCCCACTCGTGGCATTTACCTTTTACAGACCTTGAACATAAAAGAATGAAGGATTTGAATCTCTATCTGAAGCAGCTATTAAGTGGATCCAGGAAACTGGCTAATGTGAGCACTTCCAGTATTTATTTTATTTGCATATGACTTTTAGTAACATTGTACTAAAAGAATCAGGAAGCTTTCCATGGTCTTATTTGAAAAAAAAAAAAAAAATTACATAAATGACATGTCTTCTAATGCAGCCGTTTTGAGATGGAGCCATTGTAGCATTCATCAGAACTTAAGACAAAGACAAGAATGACTGAAAAATAGTTTATTAGACCTGGCAGGGCATTTTTCAAAATAACTTCTCTTCCTTTGCTGCCATCCAAAAGTAGTGATTCACTGAATTTTTGACAGTAAGGAGTAGGTTCTGAGGAATGTAATGTCTAAAAAAGGAGTAAGTTTTGAAATATTGAAAAGTCTGATTTTGACAGTTTTTAAATGAAAAGTTCCATTCTTTCAGCCCAGAAATCCTCTTAATTTCAAATTTATTTAACACGTTAAAGAAATTGTTTCGCAAACATAAGACCAACACCAGAATGTTTCGATATTATCAGAACGATGCATTGTGTCCATTAAAATTGGTGTTTTCTCATTTTTTATTCATTATTGTTTTCTGAGATTTGATGTTCTCTTCCTGTTTCAAAATGGAAAGCTGAAATGGTAACAAACACTGGCTCTTCATTATCTGGCCCAGGACAAAGCCTTACGTACCTCAGCATTGTAAAAGCCAGGGCCAAGAGCAACTAACAGGCCCCATGCACCCTGGGAGGATGTTAAATCACTACGCTGCGTCACTTTGGAAGTTGAATGGTCAATTACTGATAGTGGCACCAGGGTCTGAGAGAAGGGAGCACCTTCCAGTGACCAGCCACCGTCAGGAAAGCTGACAGGCAGGCAGGAAAAAGCAGTGGTTTACATTAGATCCTAGGCTTATGTAGAGGCTAGTAAATTCAAGGGAGCCAAAGCACGAGCTCGTGCGTTGACCCTGCTGCTTTACTGTTGGTACTTTCTCTAGCAAAGCTTGGACCTCTGCCAGGTGAGCCCTGTCATGTCCCGTGGCCTCAGGGCCATAGCACAGACTGAGGCTGGTTGGTTTAGTAGCGCAGACAGTCTAGGATGCCAAAAGAGGGAATGACAGAATGTTTTTTCTCCAAAATTTCAAACATTTTGCAGGAGGAGAAAAATTGTTGCTGCCTAACTATATAACTTTCCCAGCTGTGACTGTGTAATGGAGATTAAAGAGGAAATTGTCCATATGTAAAACAAACAGGAGTTTTCTTATTAATATGAATATAAATTCTGTGCCCTGAGTTGAAATTGAGAAGATTTCCAAAGAGGATAGATAATATCTGTCTCACAGAGCTACACTTAATTTGGTATGGACAGCTGACTTAGGTGCTTGGCTCCCTTGACTGACCTTGCCAAATAAACTGCACAAGTCGGGGTTAATTGTTGTGCACTTTCTGTCACTCACGTTAGGGTCATGGGTTTATTTTACATTAGCGCCTTTTGGTCACAGCTGAGGAAAAACTGATATAAGCCAGTGACCTAGAAATGAAGAGCTCTGTATCTTCTGCTGTGCTCTGGGCTGCTGTAAGGTACATGGATTTTCAATTTGGGCCAAGCACTGCTGTGTAGAAGCCTGATCTATGGTTGAAAAATTAGACTGCTTAAAGCCCTGGGATAGTAATTAAAAACATTTCCCGGTGATGCGCAGCTCTCTTCTCCCTCCTGCTCCATAGTCTGTGAATGGGCTAGTAATCAGCCAGAGCATGCTGCCTTGCAACGGGCTTCCTAATGCCTTTCCTCCTCCCTTTACGGTCCTGCAGCATGCACCCGTGGAGCTGGGTGAGCTCTCCCAGCACGTTGCTGCTGGGACACTGGGACACAACCACGAATAGGGTATTCAGAGGAACTGTGGACAGATCTGCCTGGGGACATAGGCTGGTGTGGCTCTGAACCAGCCCAGTGGGGCTATTCAGACACGATGAACTACGCAGTTGCTGAAAACCGTTCCAGTCTGGTGCAGCCTATAGTGCTGAACCGCGAGGAGAAGAAAACCATTTTGCGTCTAAGAGGGCTGTACAGCTACTGCTGTGCTGGACTTGGAGGACACGATAATAGATGGAGTAATGAGCAGATTGTTTCCATCTGTAAAGTGCTGTTGCATTCAGGAAATCATCTTGCTTACCACCATGCAGCTAACCTGCAATTCTAGATGATAACCTTTAAAGTTATTGATACTCTATAAACATCGAATCATTATTTTTACTTCAATATGCTTCTCCTGCTGGGAGATGTGAGAAATTTAGAAAATACTGACGTGTTCTGACCCACTTAGAACAAGGAAACCAGTCAGTGGGTAATTTCCTTTGTATTCCCAGCTGAAGGCTTCTTTTTTTACTTTTCCCTTTGGTATGACTCTTTTAAAAAAGTGTCATGGTGTCTTCTTGGGTTTAGTCTGAGCAGAAAGCCAAGCTAGAAGGCTTTCTTGATAAAAATAAATACAATTATTTTGTCTCTCTTTGTGCCTTGGACAACTTTGCAGTCAAATTTGTCCTGTTTTCTCAAATTGCTAGGGAGCCTGACCGAAACCATTTAGTGAGTTGTCTGTTCTCAAGCATTACCAAACTGTCATTCCTATGAAACAGTAAAACTATGTAGGAATAAATAATTAATTCAGAAATTTGTGAAGAAATCTTGTAAGAGCAGATGCCTGTAGAACAGGGTTCCCTTTAATTTCTTGACACAGTCATTTCTTTCTGCTGAATTGTACCTGTATGGTATCGTAGCTGTACTGTAACTGTACAGTATGCTGGAGTATTGTCTGAGATGGAGAGAAGAGCTTTTATTTCATTATAAAATACCCTTGCTATCACTGTAAACACATTACCCTGATTGACTAGACACCGGTTTCAACTCTGAAAAGTTTAGTCCAGTCCACACAGGACTGACTACACGCTTGGTTCTACCAATTAAGTAATTAAAAATCCTTGAAATAAAGAAAGAATTGGATTATATCCAAATTCCTTCCTCAGTCATGCCTTAAGTGCATGCTTTTTAGTCCAGACTAAGTTCTGGTTATGAAAATTGTGTTTTAATTAAGAGTAGGTCAGAATGTCACTGACCTTTTCTGCTAAATGGTTTGAACAAAGGAGGAGAAGTGGAAAATAGCTGCCTTCTCATTTCCATTGTAGCTCAAATGGAATTAAATGTTTCCTCAAACCCTTCTTTAAAGAACAGAAATTTCAAGCCACCTTTCTTTATCTCTGAATTTTAGTATCAGATCCAATAAATGCAGGAACATCAGTTGATGGAGATACTGGCTGTTGGGCCAGTTTAAATGCTTAAACGTGCTCATGCCTGTCCCTATTCAAAGCATTTTTTTAAGTCTGTGGTTTACTTTGAGCATAAGCCTCATTTATTGACTTTCTCTTAGAGATTGGTTGAAGAGTTGCCTAGAATAGGAGTGCTTCTCCTAAATTCAGGTTAACACTCGGTTATAAATAACTACTCCACCAGACTATATACATGACCATCAAGCTATATTCATTACATCAATCACTAAAATGCAAAAGTTGATGCACCTTCATTGTCATATTGAGTCATTTAGGACAGGATCAAAAGCAGGTTTCAGCACCTTTTTTAGTTTCATTCTACTCCTCCCAAACTGTCCTGCTGGCTGGTATGGGGCTACGTTTTGGATTTGTGCTGAAGACAGTGTTGATAATACAGAGATGTTTTAGCTGTTGCTGCACTAGTCAAGGACTTTTCAGCTTCCTGTGCTCTGCCAGGTGCAGAAGAAGCTGGGAGGGGACACAGCCAGGATAGTTGATCCAAACTGACCAAAGGGATATCCCATACCACATGGCGTCATGCTCAGTATATAAAGCTGGGGAAGAAGAAGGAAGGGGGGACGTTTGGAGTGATGGCGTTTGTCTTCCCAAGTAACCATTACGCGTGACGGAGCCCTGCTTTCCTGGAGATGGCTGCACACCTGCCTGCCCATGGGAAGCAGTGAATGAATTCCTTGCTTTGCTTTGCTTGCGCGCGCAGCTTTTGCTTTACCTATTAAACTGTTTTTATCTCAACCCTCAAGTTTTCTTACTTTTGCTCTTCTGATTCTCTCCCCCATCCCACCGAGGGGGAGTGAGCGAGCGGCTGCGTGGGGCTTAGTTGCCGGCTGGGGCTAAAGCACGGCACAAACCAGTGGCAGTATATGTGATCACACCGTAAGAATATTTAGTTTTGTGCCAGTTGCACTGTTGCTGACTGGCTCATCAGCTGCATGTGTTGAAATGCCTGGGTCTTCTACATCAGCAAGGCAACATACTCAACAATGTTTAGACTCCTGGAGTTTTGCTTCATTAAACAGCAAAACAACCAAGTGGTGCCACCAATAAGAGGTGAAGCATCAAGAAACAATAAATTGAAGGTTGGTAACATGGAGGAGGACAAAAATATACATTATCAAAGTATAAATCAAATCTCCGACAAAAGGCAGCTGCTGCTGACCACTTTTACATTTTTCTCTATTTCACTCAACTCTAACTGAGTGATGGGCTGAATGGAGATTGCAGCCCAAATCTCATAACGTATCATATAAATTAGGGCTGCCCTACTGGCTTGTCATTTTACTGCTGTATTGCAGGAGGGTTGTACACTCCCTGGGGACACAAAAGCAAGGTAAGGCTCCATTAATTTAGTCTCCTCTTGGCCCTGGTGTCAAACAGCAGCATTCACAAAGCTGAATGTCTTCATGCTTATCTTGAAAAGACAACTTGCACCTGGCTTGGGCATTACAAGTGAATAATCTAAAACTGAATCTAAAGCAATGCTTTATATAGCAACTGTCTGCATTTGGTACTGTCGTGGTTTAAGCCCAGCCAGCAGCTAAGCCCCACGCAGCCGCTCACTCACTCCCCCCTGGTGGGATGGGGGAGAGAATCAAAAGAGCAAAAGTAAGAAAACTCGTGGGTTGAGATAAGAACAGTTTAATAATTGAAATAAAATCTAATAATAATAATCATAATAACAATAATAGTAATAATAATAAATTGTAGCAAAAAGGAAAACAACGAGAGAGAGAGAGAAACAAAACCCAGGGAAAAAAGCCCCAGGTGATGCAATTGCTCACCACCCACCGACCGATGCCCAGCCAGTCCCTGAACAGCGGTTGCTGCCACCCAGCCAACTCCCCCCAGTCTCTATACTGAGCATGGCACCATATGGTATGGAATAGCCCTTTGGCCAGTTTGGGTCAGCTGTCCTGGCTGTGCTCCCTCCCAGCTTCTTGTGCACCTCCTCACTGGCAGAGTATGGGAAGCTGAAAAGTCCTTGACTTAGTATAAACACTGCTTAGCAACAACTAAAACATCAGTGAGTTATCACATTATTCTCATGCTAAATCAAAAACGCAGCACTATACCCGCTACTAGGAAGAAAGTTAACTCTATCCCAGCCGAAACCAGGACAGGTACCATCAGCCAACTGGTAACATTCTATAGATGATATTCCCATCTCTCATCATTTAAAAGAAGTGGCATTTAACTTGTGGATATTGTTATCGATAGCACAGCTCAGACACTAGATGTACATACTGATCTTGCAAAACTACATAGTCTTAAATAAACATATGTTATTTGTCCCACATCTTTCACATAGGTTGGTTTTGTGTGCAAGTTCAGTGGGCTTGGATGTTTGAGGGGGTTTGTTTATTGGGGCGGGGGGTTGGCAAACATGATAGTAAGTGCAGGTGCACAGTAGGCTAATCAGTAAAAAGAAATAAGGTATATTGGGTTTTGTCTCTATAAAAATTTTCTAAGGATCCAAATTAACTAAGGACTTTGGGGCCAAAGATAAACCTAGGGCAAGCAGGTAAGCAAATAGTGACAGTGTATCAGCTATGGATAGGTTCTATAAACAGCTTTATGGTGACTTACAGGCTGTGTAACAGGGCTTTAAGGAGGATGTAAATGGAAATGATTGTAAATTATGTTCACTCATTTTCAAGCATACAGTGAAAACCAGGACCACAGCGTTGTTTTAGAGTGACTAATGTTTTACACTATAAAAGTAATCAAGTTTGATAAGAGCTTCCCATATTTCATTTGTATTTTATTCACTGGCGCTACTTGGGATTTGCAGAGGTGAGAAAATAGCTCCTGCAGTGCCCGTATGGAGGTACGTAACGCAGTGGCACAAAGTGCACCTGAGGTACGTGGGTCCCTTAAACTCCCACCACTCCTGCACTCCTGCAGCAAGGCATCCAGCAGAGCCAAAATGGGGAGGGTTCAAAGTCCTCTCTTTTCCGCTGTCCTTTCCTGAAGTTATAATAGCTGCAGCAAGGTCAGCTTTTTCTGGTTTCTTTCTTTCCTGCTGATTCTCCATCCTGTTAAAGTATAACAGGTGCATGGGTGTTCTCTGACCCCAAATCTACTCTAACACAGCTGAAAAGAAAGCTGAAAGCAGAGGAGAGGCTGCTTTTCTTTCTAAGGAAATTAAATCTGGCTGTGTTTCACTAACAGCAGAGAGCTTTTCTAGTTAGTCTCCGATGGAGAGCATTAGACAAATTCTACCATGCTACAGTGGTGCAGGACTGTGCCAGCTCCCCCGATGCCACTGAAATTGCTTATTGCAGTTGTATCCTAGTGTAAGTGAAGGTGCCTTTTGAGTTTAGTGGCTGAAAAAAGGTCATGCGTGAGTTCTAGCCAGAGCAACGCTGATGCACCCATACATACCTGGCTGCTCCCCAATAGGCTGATGTTATTGAGTGACCTGGAAAAATACCAACATTAACTATTAAAGATTGTTGTCTTATTAGCTACGAATAGTTAGACAAATGATAGGAGGCTTTCCTAAAAAATCCCTAAATGGGCAGTATTTTAAGGCATTTCCATTTACCTATTTAAAGGTAAGAATTCCAGGGGGAAAAAGGGTAGGTGAGTAGGGTAGGTCATCCTCAGTGCCTGCCTCTCTGCCAAGACTGTCACAGGGTCTCTAAGATTCCCACCTATTCGAATCTTTGTAACAACAATTGCTTGTTTAGAAGTGGACTCTATCCACCTAAATACAGTGTGCTTTTGATCATACATATGTTCAAAGCGCTGATGTGTCTCTTTCTATTTAGCAGTGTAATTAGATGCGTGCTTAACTCTAAGGACATGCTTGAGTCCCATTGACTGGGGTCCAATTGATTGAAGTCCCATTGATTTGGGAATCGCCTGAAAGTTCAGCATGTGCTTTGGTGGTCTGCTGACGAAGGGTGAACTTAAGAAGGTACTTACACACTTTGCTGGTGGAAATCTAAATGGTGGACTCCTGCAGCAGGCAGATGAACACAGTTCAGGGAGAAATTGCTGTCTTATGAATAACAGTGTGCAAAATGCTTGTTGCCACAAACACGTAGGAGATCTCCTCTATTGCTTTTGCAGCACTTTGCCCTGGATAGACTGCTACATCTGCCCCTGAAACATGACCTGTTCAATTATGTTTTTGCATTCCATTTGCCAATATTAGCCTTGCTGCGTCCCCACATGCTTCAATACCTATTGAGTACAATGGACACACAGACAGGGAAAGCTTTGAAATCAGTGCTGTGGCACCAGCAGTGTACACGCCTGTCGTGTTCATGCCTGATGTAAGATCTGCATGAATTCCACTTCTATACTTAAACCAAATGTCATTTTTTTCCAGAGTGTTGTCTCCTTTAGAAATGAGAATTTGGAACTATCACCTGAAGCAATCTTTGCACCTCCTGTTTTCAAACCTCCCTGTTCATATATTTCCATTTATTGCTGAAAGAGTAAGTGGAGAGGAAGCAGAACGCCAGGCTGCTCAGTGTGGAATATTTTATTTCTCTTTCAAGTCAGTTAGTGTATCCTTCCTTCCACCTCCTGCCCACTTCTCTCAAGATCTTTGAACTCAAAAGGCTACTTAAGTTTCTCTGCTTATTTTCATGCTGTCAAATAAAGTCTGAGCTGCCAAAAATATACTCTTTCAACCCTTGAGATTTCCTACGCTTGGGACTTGTGCTGAAAGACCAAATGGAGGTCCCACAGGGAATAACTCCGCTGTTTAAAGCTACTGGAAGCTGAAGCAGGTGTATGGGCTTTCCCCTGTAAGCTGTCTTCACAAGATGAGAGAATAATTAGTCATGCTCAGAAAAGAGAGGTATATTGGCAGTCCACTGCTAATAGCTTAAGGATTTGTCATTCAATTCAAGGAAAACAATTTGTTTGGTTTGTTTATTGTTGGTTTATCCTTTTTTTTTTCCCCCGATTTTTCTTTTAAAGAAAATATCAGTGTGGGAGGAAAAACTCCAAACAGTAGAATGAAAAATAAAAGGCAACTGCTAAAATAAATCCAGATTGCTAAATCTTATCTCTATGCTGAACATACACATCTTGTTCCTTTGTCTGCTGTAACCACATGTTAACTCCTCACTAGCTGCGTTTGTCACTAAACTCTTCCTTTTCTTTTTTCCTTGCACACATCATGCCACATCTTGTCAAACTGAAACAAGACAAATGCTACATGAAGTACATCTTGCCGATAAGAGACAAATTATTTTCCATGGCCTGGAAGAAAACAATGGTGACATTTTAATGCTAGAATCTGAAAAGTCTCTTGTTCTACCCATTCATTACAGTGTCAGTCCAAGTAACATCAGTATGAATGTTGCAATTCTAACCGTCTTAAAGAATGGCCATTCTGAAATATGGCTTTATGAAAAAGCTAATAAAATGTAATTAGTGTCCACCTTTGATTCAGAATCATAAGAGTCCATTTCAGAATTCACATTTTTATTGCCTTGCACAATACTCAAATCTGGGGATTTGGTTTATTGTTTTAATTCTCTACAGCTGAATGTAACTACCTGTTATATATGTTCACTAGAGCAGTACAGGTCAGTACATAAAAATAAAAGTTATAGTGCGGTACATAAGGTGGATTACTCTTTTAAACAGGATGGCGAAATATGATCATCCCTTTCACTCCCCGTTGGTTTCTGGTAGGAGTTAACTCTGTATGGAGGTTTTCAGTGTGAATGTCCATTAAGCTGCCATGTGAGGGAGGTATGCACAATATCTAAGCCTCAGGGGGGCACACATTAGGTCAGATGCTTGGGCTCGCTCCTGTGCCAAGGGCGAATTTCATGCTGACTACACAATACACGGTAAAGATGTTCTCCTGCATTTGTTTCACAGATGGGCTGCTCTGTAAAAGTAGTTGCAGCTGCTAATACATATCTTGAGACACTGGAGATCGAGCAAGAATGCAAATGTATGGCCCACATGGCACACTGCTGTTTGGAAGTGTGTTGACAGAAAGGGGCCAGGTAGGCACCAATGCAGCGTCCCTGAGCCAGTGGTAAGGGGCTCCGTTGTCTTCCCAGTGCCTGAGTAGAAATCATTCCCTGGGTGCCTTGTCCATGATCAGAGGGGGAAAGGCTGCCCTTTATTGCTAACTCTGATATATACGTTAGAAACCTACCAGCAGTCTGCCCAGAGGGGAATAATTTAAGGAACAGAGCACAACATATGATATTCCCTAAAGTATTTTTATTTTCTTTCAGAATGAGCTTGTACTCAGCTTCTTCCTGAATTGGTCCAAAAATACCTTGGCAGAAGATTCATCATCTGTGACCTTAGGTATGTGGATTACCGATTTACTTGTTTTCTAAGAAGGACTTCTTTAATAATATTAAATATAATAATGCAAAGGTGAGTCTAAAGCATTTAGGTGGCTTCTTTTTTTAAGATATAAGGGTACCAACAAATAATTCCTGATTTCTCAAGATCTCTGAAAATGTGTTACTAATGTGACCTGTGGCTTTCTTTGACATATTCTCGCAGGCCTTGCTTCATTTATTTTTGAATAAACATACCTATATGCAAAGTAAAAGTTTATTTACACAAACTGTGGCAGCTTTCTTGTTTTACAAAACAAAATCTTCAGAGAAGAATCTGGAGGAAAGGATCTGAGTCATGACAAAGCACAATGTGTGCTTGGACAAGCGAAGAAAATCAGGGATGATTTCTAAAGTCATTTTCACAATGAGTGGTGCAGGTAAATAACAGAACATTATGTTAATGCCTAGGCATACATTATTAATGATAGTGGTAATTCACATCTTACTAAATGAGATTCTGCACTGTTCCCTTAGCCTATCTAAATACTTAACCCATTTCCCTCTTCTGTCCAGCACCTAATTTAATCTAATCTCTGGCATTATAGCATTAAGAGCCAAAGCATAAACCATAAAATGTAAACTGTGAATGTTTATTGTCTTCCACTGCACTAGTTCTGCACTGAAAATAATCTTCCGTAGTCAGTTTTTAGGCAAAATAAAGTCTCATAAAGAAGCCTGCAGCTGCATTCTGCACCACAACAATTCAGCTGGTTGTTACGTGCTCCAAGTGATAGGATAGTTTCCAAGATCACCAGTTATCCACATTTCAGGAAGGAGTGCAAGTATCTGTGCATATTTAGTGTGCATGTCCATTAAGTTAATTTAATCTCTCTGCAGACAGGGGCTTCATTATCTCTTTTCCTGGGACCATTTTTTTTAAATCCATCAGAACAAAATAAATCCCATTCTGGCTTCTCAGCCTTAGGAAGATTCCCCTTGTGTAGAGTTTATTTGATTAGGGCATGCCATTATCATATTAAATCCATTATGACTATTGGAAATTACTAATGGTTGCTCTAACTTTTACAAAGGAACAAGGAGATAATGCAAAGATGTCCTAGGTGTTAGGAATATACAAGGCTAAATCTTGTCACAGAAAATCCAGACCAGAGTTCAAATGTAACATGTAGTCTGGGTCCGTGGGCTACCTCTCTGCAGACTCTTTAACCAAACATGCAGACACATGAGACTGAGCTGAGGCATAAGGGAGTTAAAGTCCAAGGTCTTTAGAAGGATTTTGACATTTCACTAATGTTTAGGTGCCTAGTTATTACAGAGAATCTGGGTGTAAAAGTCTTATGCAAAAGCATGAATTGAGTCTGTAATAAAGTTGAGAAATAAATTACAGCCTCATAATTCCTACAGTGGTGTCCTGAGCCAATATAGTCTGAAGGGTAGCCCTTTATTTTTGTTGTCAATGACATCAAAATCAGAGAAGAGAATAAAGAAACAGAGGTAAGAATGGGTTTAGTGGGTGTTTGATGAAAGCTATGTGACAGGTAACCCAGTCTGCTGGTTCACTATACACTTAGTGGAGGTGAAGGTCACAACCTGGTCGGGGGAGATTAATGTGTCTCTGGCCTCAAGCAGTATGGTTACAGAGGGATTATTTTTTTCCTGCTCAGGAACTCTGCCTTTTAAAGTTTGGACACTTCAGTTCTAGACTCAGGGCAAAACCTTTGTTTAACACAAGAGAAAACAAACAAAAAAAACCAACCAAACAAACAAACAAAGAAACCCACCTCCCTTTGGCATAGAAAATTCATTGCTATCATTTATTGATAGAATACCAGTAGCACTTAAGGTCCAAATCAGGACCCAATGAGTTTAGACTCTATAAAAACAGAGAATAAGAATAATGGGCTGAGGTGCTCTGGGTATGGCACCGCTTCTGGTCAGTGAGGAAGGGAATGTACCTGGTCAACAGTCAGTTGCAGTGAACTGTGGAGGTAGGTGAGCTTAGCTGTAAATGAGCTAGCTCAGCTGCCAGAGGAAGACGAGCCATGCACGTGCTAATTACCCACCTGAAAAATTATTTTCATCTATGTTAGTCTATGCTTCGCTCCTCATTGTTGGAGTTAGGCTGCTGCCTACCCTAGCTAGCTCACTTAGACCTTTGCTGCATGGTATTCTGCACCCCATTACCATCCGTCCTGTGAGAAGGAGAAGACACAAGTGCAGCTAAGGCAGGAGGTGGCTGATCATGCCAAGCTGCCAGGTAGCAAACAAGGGGTTGCTGGGAAGAGCACAGTGGCCCTCGAGGCTCTCGTGTGCTGAGGGTGCCCTGAAACACTCTTGATTTGAACATAAGCCCTGTAGTAATGCCATAGTCAGTCTGAGGCAGGAATTAAGTTCACTGAGCCTGCAGGAGAGAGGCAATTTCCATTGAAAGAATACATCCTTCTCCCCACAGCTTTCATTGCTTTATGAGCTTATAAGGGCCTTAATTTTTGCCTGTTTTGAAGAATAACTCAGGTTTCATATGGGCTGTAGCTTTCCACGAATCTGGTGATCTCTCTCTCAGCCTTTACGCAACCAAATCATCTGTCTCTTAGTTAGGATCCACATAAAATAAAAAGAATGCCCAATAGAAGCAGGTTATGAATTTTGATCAAGACAGTATCTTTCTCTTACATTGCTTTAATTTATAAATGTTGTAGGTAATTACACTTACTAAAGTAAAATAAAAATTAAAATTTATGAATTTGTACTGTGCTCCTAGCAATGAAGAGATTAAAAATCAGTGCTAAATTTACTTTGACATGAATACTGATTCAGTACTCCCAGTGGAGTGAATTCTGAATTATACTGAGTATTGTCAGCATTTCATTATACCAGGCTCACTACAAGGGAGTGAGAGTAGATATCAGGAATGATTTCACAGACTGCCTTTTATAAAGGCCCTTTAAAAAAAGGGAGAAAGAAAATCTATCAAAAACATTTTTATATCAATCTTGTTTATTTTTCTTCTCTTGAGTTTATACCTCCTGAAAATATTAATAATTCAGGCTGTTTTGCCAAAGTTATGAAATCATGAAGTCTTTGCTATTGGTTATAACAGCGTACAACTCAGGTCCGGTTCTGGCATGTTTGATTAGTGCTCCATGCATTTCAATGGGCTTCTGACCACTTAGTGCAGTAGAGAAACTGGCTCTGTGTCCTTCTAAAGATCCAAGCTTTCCAAAAAGACTATCATATGGTATGCCTCTCCATGCAGAATTGCAGTCCTCATGAACAGTCCCTGAGGAGAGTAGGCTATTTTGCTCATGTTACATAGTGTTTTGATCTGCTGCAGTTGCTCATTCTCAATGTAAAGCTTTTGCCCCAAGTTGCGTTCCTACTTCAGTTGCATTTAGGGTGTTTTGCTGGCCATAAGCACCCCTTGCTGGCTCGTGGGACAAAACCAGTGAGATAGTTGGTTAATGTATTTACAGCTGACTATCTGAAGTTGGGTACATTGGAGGCTTATAAACCCAAGCTGTAGCTAAAGCAGGCAGATGGTTGGCTTGGGGCGTTCAACCCTGGCCCTGGAAAGCCAAACAGATTCCAGTATCCTTTGGTGCCAGATGTCAAAACAGGCTGTCATCAAGAAGAAAGGTCTAAGAAAAATCTGAGAGTGCAGAATACAGAATAATACTTAACTCCCTAATGTTAGTGCTGTGACACTTAGTTAATTAGTGTTTTCACATTGCTTTGCAGTCTGCGTGTGAAATGCAATGTATTATTAAATTATAGTTTCCCTATTGGTTTTGTCAGTCTTCTGTGTAGCATCTTCCTCGCTGTTTATATTTCTCATGCATTGTGCAAAGTGTAATGCAGAGCTTATTTCAAAATGCTGCTAATGAAAACATTGCACAAATGGTAGAATACAGAGCCGGTAGTTCTCCAACATGCTAGAAAAGACCATCCAGGTAAAGAAAAGAACTGCGTATTTGACTACTCTGAAGATGATTCCACCTTCGGTAGAAGTTTGAACGCTAATTGCCTTAATTTTGTCATTCAAAAAGAAGAAAGGACCCACAGTTTTCTAGTGTTTATGTTCCTTGATAAAAGAGATTATAAACTGGCACAGTGTTTGAGTTTTTCTGCAGTAGGGATCGGTGGCTGACTTCCACTGCAGAGTGCTGGGACACAGAGGCACAAGTCATATAAAAATGCTACGAGTGCTCCAGGGTCCTCGTTTGGTATTTGACAGCTTTTGCATTGACACCATTGAGTGAAGAATCAATCCCTGGGAGGAAAATCTTGCTTCAGCTGAAGTCAGTGAAGCTTTTTCCTGTATCTACAACAGACCAGCACTTGGTCTTTGCTTATAATGGAGTGCAAGTAGAGCATGACAGTTCCTAAAAATGCAGGGCCTGAGCTCAAGTCCATCTGCCCAAGCTGGATAGACTGGAAGTAATTATTGTATGTGTATTTTATTATCATTTGAAGCTAAAATCACCTAGACTTCAAAGAGGCTATGATTTAGCATTGAATGTGGGAAACCTAAAATAGAACAGCTGAGTGTAGCTAACAGTGACTGTCTTTTATTATGAAATATAAGCGATAGAAGTTTCTTCCGTGTTTATCAGATTCCCTGCACTCTGTTATTGTTTTCTTCTCCTTCCTTTTAATTTTTTTTATTTTCTCCATTAGTACTCAATTTATTACATAGCAAGGGCAAATATTTTAGTAATAGCCATGCCCATTATGTGTGTTTCAGACTTCATTTTACATACTCAATTAGAAATGCATTTTCCCCTCCCATGTTTTTCATTATTTTCAGCTTGGTTAGAAACTTATTTACATTTGGTTTTTTCTAAATGAGAATGCCAGCTCCCACAGAGAAATTCCTTCACTGGATATGAGCACTCACACACTATAAAACTTAAGTAATGCAGAAAAAGGCACTGGTAGTACTGGTAGGAGAGGAACGGCACGGTGTTCAGCTGAATTCTAATGATGTAATTTAGCCTCTGAAACCTGTTGCTCTTGCTAAACCACTCAGGATGACCCACTGCAATTCACAAAATTAACAGAGCCCAGCAAGTGAATTGTGCCCTTATGTTAAAACACAACTCCCCTTGTGTTACACTGTGTTTAATGGTCTAGGATTCTACCTTTCCTGTTGCAACTTAAAGGTAAAAGGACCCACAACTTAAAAAAAAATACGGTAAAATAGCTTTGCGTGATGGTGGGAAGAACCAGTTTTTGTGGGCTTTTTGTTACCCTGGAAAAAACTCAACATTGTCTGGTTCATGGAGTTTTCATCCCCTATCCCTCCCTGTCCTTATTTGCATACAACAAGAAATGAAATAAGGTACAGTCTGGCTAAGTGATTAGTCAAAGTTCATAAAGGAGAATAACAAATGAAGAACCGCACCTCGGTCTTCTAAGTCCCAGCTTAGTGATTTCTTCATAAGATTTCAATTCTTCAGGAGTCTGTTTTGGGCCCTTCTCTAATTAGGATGTGATTAAAAATGGATTTTTGTAGTCTCTAAAGGGAAAAAAATTGGAGATGGATTCATATTCTAAAATTCCAGTCCAAACATCAGAAACTCAGAAGTGTTGATATCCAGTCTGCCTGGAAAAATTATATTATGGCAGTCGTACGTACACACTGTGTTATTTTTAATTCATTTGAATTCCTTTCCTTAGGATAAATGGCAATTGCACTAGCTCTCTGGCTGTCAGTAGTACATGACACCACTGTAATTCTATCTGCTTAGCAGTTATTTTAGCCTCTGTTCACTCCAGAGGTTACACATTTGGTTTCTTTAGAAAAATACAGCCAACGTGGCTTATTCATTATAACTTCCCCTCTGCTGCCTCCTCTACTGAATAACAGAGTAAAGGCTGAGGAGAGGGAGTTTGATTTCTTGCTCTTACAACCCTGGCTGTAACAGCTCTGGTACACACGTGGAAAAGAGAGAGCAAGAGCGCGACGGAGAGTGCACAGGTGTCTGCTGAGGCTGAAAGGAGGACGTGGGAATCCTGCCTGCTATTGAGGACGAACAGTCCTGATACTCTCTAAAAAGCCTCTTCTTGCTAGTGCATAACCCTCGCGTGTGATGGTAGTTCTTTCATTCTCATCATCCTTTCTCATTCCTTCCGCTTCTTAAAAGATATGTTTCTATTTGAAGAATTAATTACGACTACAGTTTTTTGTCTCGTGTCTTTATCTCACCCTGCAGCGGGTTTAAGGTTGCTGTGTCAGTGGCAGATCCCAAGGTGCATGCAGGGCAGCAGGACTTTTCTGTCTGAGGTCTCAAGGTCAGCTACTTCTTTAACAGGGAGGCGGGCAGAACAGAGCCCAGCTCATGACAGATCATTATTTTGTCGTAAGGTTAGCAGGATTGAGTTCTTATTTTTCCAAGTATAATAAATATATAATACTGGTTGTAATACAGCTTTGGTCTAATTAAATGAAGCCCTGTTTGCATAAGTAAAACCAGGCTAGTTCACACGGGCAGTGTCTGGACTGGCTTTGATGATGACCCCATGGGGAGAACCCCCGGTCTCAGACCGAGTGGTGCGAAATGACTCATGTCCACCCTGCTCAGGCTCAACACTGCAAAGGAAGAAGGTCAGATAGATAGCGAGGAGAGGTGGTTGTGTTCACCTGGTATACCGTGGTAAAAGCTATCCATATTTTCTCCGCTGTCTCTGTGGGGCAGGTAAACCACATTACTTACCCAACCTCAAGGACACACCTTTTTGGCAGTGAAGACAGCTGGCTCAATGCCTCCAGCAGAATGAAGGAACAGGATATGCTTAGTCATTTATTCCACATTATGAGACTGATCCTTCTTGCTTGGAAACTGAAAAATGTTTTTTTCAGTGGGAATGGAATCAAACTCTGTAAATGCATCTTGGTAGAAAAATCTATGAAAGCAATGGGTTGCATGAAAACCAGCCTGGAACAGGAAAAATACAGAATGAGGAAGGGAGAATTTATATGTGATGGATATAGATGTTGTTTCTGTAACAGTTGTTTTGGAACAGGTCTGGAAATTGCTCTTTTTTTCTTTTATTTTCTTTCTGCTGGGAACTGGGGGAAAAAAAAAAAAAATCCAATGTTTTTAACCAGACAGAATTGCAACAATACTGACTAGTGTCATTGATGATTGCCAACCCCCCCCAGTTATTTGTTACTCAAGCATAAATTTCCCACTGAAATTCATATTGATGGCAATTAGAAAACAAAAAATCTCACTGTCAATGTATAAACAGGAAAGAAAATGAGCACTGCATGTCAGACCACTTTATTCCATCACACTCCTTATCCGTGTTTTCTAATTTCATCCCTGATTTAAGCACGCAATAAGTTCTTTTTATATATTAGTTCATGTGTACTACAATATTTTACAGATGTACTTCTGCTGAGCTGTTAACTAAAAAATCAATCTGGCCTTTTTTAGGTCCTCAGTCAACTGATCATAAGCCTGGAGTACAATTAGTCATATCCTACGAGAGCACCCGTCTGACAATAATGTTAAAACACATGAGGAACATTGTGAGTATTTTTATCATAATCTATAACTCATAAGTCCTTGCGTTTGCCAAGTACTGTGAAAACATTAATCCTCAAACACCCTTTCTGGGATAACTAATTTTAACTCAAAATAACAACGATGCTGTTCTGTCATCATTTGACACTTGCTTTCTTCCTTTGAGCTCACTCAGTATGATTACAGGTATGGGACAGATACAGAAACTGGGTTTCCTTAATGGCTGGTAATGGTCTTTTCCAGGCCATATAGAAAAGCAATTTTGATAACTGTTTTGGCCCTTTCAGCTGACACATTTTGCTACCAGTCAGACATAAGGCATCATGCGGAGGCATGACTTTTTGTAGGATGTCAGCCTGGCGTTATTGATTGATTATCCATGCATTTCTTTCCAGTCTGGCATGACTGGTCTTTGAATAGGGAAGAGATCGGCAGAGGGAGTAGCGGTGTATTTTAAGATGCAAAGTCGTTTGGCGGGGTGATGCTCAGCTTTGTAACACGCTCTGTGTCACGAGGCTAAGTGGTAAATGCTGTGCATTCCTGGAGCCAGTCTATGAAAGGGGGAAGCTGACAGGGCTCCCGCAGCACGAGACAGGTGAAATTGGCTGGTGAGGATATCCTGAGAGATCTAGCTGGTGCCATGTGCGATCTTTTGGCTGAAGCACCGTGTCTGCTGTTTCATAATGAGTCCGGCCACCTAGATGTGCTCTTGAATTCCCAATTGCTCAAGTGTCAAGTAACGGCTGTGGAAAAGAGATTCTTCACTATCTTTGCTTAGCTGGGAGATTAAAGCATTTATTAACTGTTGTGGGTTCTCATTGCATACATTGATGCTGCCTCCATCCCAAACTGGATTGCAATCGCTTTCCCTAAATGAGGCCTGTCCTGGTTTCAGCTGGGATAGAGTTAATTTTCTTTCCAGGAGCTGATATAGGGCTGTGTTTTGGATTTAGTATGAGAATAATGTTGGTAGCACACTGATGTTTTAGTTGTTGCTAAGCAGTGCTTACACTGGTCAAGGACTTTTCAGCTTCCCATGCTCTGCCAGGGGCACAAGAAGCTGGGAGGGGGCACAGCCAAACTGGCCAAAGGGCTCTTCCATACCATATAACGTCATGCTCAGTATATAAACTGGGGGGAGTTGGCCGAGGGGCAGCAATCGCTGCTTGGGGACTGGCTGGGCACCGGTTGGCGGGTGGTGAGCGGTTGCATCACTTGTTTTTTTCCTTGGGTTTTGTTCCTCTGTCTCTCCCTCTTGTTTTCCTTTTCATTACAATTTATTATTACTATTATCGTTATTGTGATTATTATTATTAGATTTTTTTTCAATTATTAAACTGTTCTTATCTCAACCCACAAGTTTTCTTACTTTTGCTCTTCCATTTCTCTCCACCATCCCAGTGTGGGGCGGGGGGTGAGTGACCGGCTGAGTGGTGCTTGGTTGCCGACTGGGGCTAAACCATGACAGGGCCAAACTAAGGAGCTTATGTGAGCACCAGCCAGTAATAAAATGAGGCTGAACGTTTAATTAGTTGTATGAGACACGAGGCTTACGTAGCTCCAACTGTTCTCTGTTGGCCACTCCGGCTTCTGATTTGCAGTTCAAGCATGTTCATTTTGGTCTATAACATCCAATAAGTCTCTGTCCTGAGAGACTCGGCTTTTGTTTCCTGTGTGCCACCTTGACAGGTGAGATCAGCCTCTGCTGACAGGTCCAATTTATACAAACTTTACCTTCAGCATATAGTATAAGACCCTCTTTATTTTTCCTGTTGTGCTTTTTAAAGCTAAGTGACTTTGATAAACTTCTGGTAAAGTTCTAGTTGGCAGGAGGGGTATCTGTAAGTGATTGCCAGGCTGGCGATGTCACTGTGAGTTCAGGCAGGTGATGTGGAGATGAACACAAACAGAGCTACAGATGTTGGAAATAGTCTTTCTCCCTGTTTCCGTCATTTCTAGTGTATAGACTCCTAACAGTGTTCTTTAACTTAGAGACTTCCAGCCATTTTAATTAAATGAAAATAAATTACAGCAGAGATAGCTGTGTATAGCAAAAACAAAATCCAGGGTTCGGTTCACTTCATTATGGTAAGGGACAATACAACTTTAAGTTATTGTCTAGCTTTTGAAAGTAGGTGGCTTAAATCAAATCCGTTTTAGTGAGTTTGCAGAGAAGTCGTAGGAGTCCAATTCAGTAACACTAGCAATGATTCATGACTTGAAAATAAGGTCATTGTTTTAGCAGCCTAACTTAGGAAATCATGTTTTTAAATCCTGGGCTTCCGATTCCTTCCTTCCATCCGGCCATCCATCCATCGTCATCTGATCTGAAATATGAAATAGTAGTGCTTTGGAGTGCTGTGATACTGGCCTGCCTTCAGACTGGTGACCTATTACAGAAAGGTTCCTTATCCCATTAATAATCTTCTCAGCTTTCCAGTCATATAGATCAATCTCTCTGATGTGCTCTCTTTTATTTTTTCTTTCCTTTGCTTTTTTTTTCTTTTTAGTTGAGATGAACAGGGATTTTAAAAGTATGCCAAGATAGTATCTTATTCAAGACATGTTAAAGCCATTTCAGGTATATTCAGTCTTTTGCAGAGTCTCACTAATTACATTTTAGTGGTTCATCTGTGCAGAGATTACTTTGCTATCTTGTTTTATTTCATAATTTATAGTAAATAATTTTTGTGCTGCTATTCCCCATTTAATTTATTTCTTTATAGAGATTTTATGATGTGTTCAGATGTGAAAATAATTGTAGTGGGCCAAATTAATCCCAAATGTAGCTTCACAGAACTGACAGGAATTGTGATAGAGACTTTTGATCCATGTAAATAAATTTTATTTACTATTTGTGTGGGTTTACTACCAGGGGTTTTAATAGGACATCTAGATCCTGCTGTGCAAATCCTAGATTAATATACAACGCACAAGAGAATCCCTAAGGAGATGGTGTTGTTTATAGCCATTGTCAAGTGTCACATGGTTTTTTAAAGGACGAAGTCGAAATAGTCCAGTGCTATAGTTTTGCAGGTTTTTTTCATGAAGCTAACCCCATTCATGTGGGATGTCATAGACAAAACCCGCTATAGCAGTTGAGGGAGCATTGGTCTGGTGCAGGCCTGCCAGAGGGCTATCTTATGTGGGTGCATGCGTGGGCTCCACCGTGCAGGCACTTTTGATCTGATGCATGCACATGCGCCAAATTTGCTGCAGACGTACGAGTCAGTCATCCCTAGATCTGCTTCAGAACGTCCTCTCCCTCGTCCTCTCATCAACATTTCAGTCGTGTTATGAAAGCCAGTCCTGCTCGAAGAAAACTCTATCAAAAATGCTTCAAAGACCAACAATGGAGAACAGCCTTATAGATTTTACGACTGGAAAGGACCATTAATCTAATCTAACCTCGTGTAAAGCACAAGCTATATTTTTTCACTGAGAAAATACTTGCATCTAGACCAGCAATGCAGACAGAGAAACTGTTTAACAGAGAGATGTAAGACTGGTTGCAAATGTTTGCGGTTTAAGACTGTGTGTGCATAATGAAGACGAGTTCTGCTAAATATATATCTATAAGATACTAACAATGTTTTGGTCTCAAGATTTTCCTCAGCAATTCATAGTTTTGTTTGAATCCTGAGATTCTGTAAGTCAGGTGACTCATGTCAGACTCACTGCTTCTACTTATGATTTGAATGGCATCACTATGAATGCTGAGGAAAAAAACTTTAAATCCAATTTTCAAAGACACAAAAGCCACGATGCTAATAAAATACAATTTTCCAAATACGCACAGTATATAATTTTAATTCGGCCTCTTGGGGCATTACTTTCTCCACTCAAATGCAGACAGTGCAACACTGGGCACTTTATGCATAGGCAGTCCAGGCAATATTGTCTTAATAAAGTGAAGCTGGGCTAGAAGGAAACCTTTGTGGAGGGATGAAAACTGGAGAGGTTATATGGAGAGACCGCGGAGTCATGGAGCATGTAGCAGCAGGAGGGGATGAGACAGGGCAGGCTTACCTACAAACACAATAGCACAGTACCTGGCAGAGTGCACTCAGTGGTCTTAGAAGGAAGATACAGGAGCCCCGGGGGGGGGTTGTTTTGGCATGTGAAAGGACTTGTTAGCTAAGAACAAAAGCAGTCCAGTTGTGGCAGCACAATACCCAGAAAAATAGCAGCAGGCAGGAAGAGGAGCACAGGGGGAGCGCTAGGAAGAACGCCTGAGAGTCTACCTTAAAAAGGTAGGCTCCTACATCTGCATAGAAGCTGTGGAGGTGGATTTATGAAAATTGAAAGACACGTAGGTTTTGAACTTGAAATCCTCAAGTCCAGTTCCATTCGTCTGTATTAACCAACACAGAGAACGGGGCATATCAAGACCATACCAGATCTTACATAGAGCGGACTATGGGCTAGCTTAGTACTGCACAGCCAGAAACAGCCAGGCTACCTACTGCTGCACTGCTGGGCTTGCTCATCTATTCAAAAAGACACCAGAGGCAAAAGAAATAGCCATTTCTGAAGTTCAGAAAAGGTTGGTTAATATATTTCTTTTCCTGCTTCACAGAGAACCAGAAGGGAACAGTGGTTCAGCGTTGGCTCAGAAGGAAGTCTGCTTTGTCTGCCGACTTCATTGCCATGACTTCAGGCATGCCCTGTTTTTCTAGATAAGCAGCTAAACTTCCAATCCTTGCTGCTAAATATTTTTGCCCGTTACTTCTTGTGGACAGAATAACTCCTCAGGGGTAGTGGGGAGGAGAAACAAAGCCAACTTGTCCTGAACGTCATGCCAATAAATGTAAAATGTTACTAGAATTCAGGAAAGCGCGTGTGGGTGATGAATTCAGAACCAATTTTACAGGAGGAAAATTTGCTGGAAGAAAAATATACTCCTACAGTACTTTCCAAAACTACTTCCAGCTTTCCTTTTATAAAAGCGCCGAAGCTGTCATGTACCACTCTTGGTGATTAATGATTCTGGGATAGCTGATATGTGGGTGACGAATTAGTAATCAGCTTTAGGCTTACACAGACATCCAGCCTCTTTCCATTTCCTGTCCTACACCATCCAAGTACAAATTGCTTCCAAAAGCGTTTGTGAGATGTGATGGCTTAAATGCTTTGGGAAGAAAGGCGAAAGCCAAGCTTTCCCTAAACCACGGGGATGAAATCTATTTCTAAGCCTGCAGGTGCAGGGCTGTAGGGACGTTCCCATGTACAGGACAGGTATATGCTCCACTGCCTTTGCTGGGCTTTGTCTCTAGCTAGAGTGGGTAAGGGGTGGGGATTTTTGCTCAGTTTTAGTTGGTTCCCATCATTCCTCGCATGGGCCCACTAACTTTTACGCTTTACGAATATCATTATATAGATTTAAACGGAAAATATATTACCTGCCAGCAATGCAATGCCTGCCAATTAAATAAAAAACCACATTATCCTTTCAGAATATTATGAATGTATCCTGCTTTCTTTACTGTGGCCCATGGATCAGCCAAGAGGGATTGGGAAGAAGTTGTGTAGGTAGGCCAAGCCTGGCCAGTCATCCAGGGATGGAAAACAAGTGGAAAAAATCTCTATAAGCTGAACAAAAGTTATTCAGAAAGTAGCGGTGACAGAATGAAATCAGCAGTTTGGCTGACGGAGGGAGGTAACATATTCAAATGGGGTTCTCCCTAGACGGGCACAGAAAAACAGAATAAAAAGCCATGAAAAGAAAGCTCTTGTACTAACTCTAGCTTATAAAGAATTTGGATTTAATTTTATATTCATAAAAAATGCTTTTACTTTAAAAATGAAGGCAAATTAGCTTAGATAGACTATGTTCTCTTTTTGGACTGAAAATTAGCTGAACATCTATAAACAAAGGGTACTACTACTCAGCAGTAGTTTAAATTGGGAAGACATGAGGTCTGTTCTTGTGGCACAGGGATTACTGTTGGATTCCAACATATTTGTTATGAAAGGTGTTTGACAAATATGTTGTACAGAAAGTTGTGTTATTATTTCTTGTTAAACCCTTTAATCTGTCACAGTCGCAGTACTGCCTCAGCTCTAAATTCTAACTGCTAATTTTTAAGTAAGTAATTCCCTACACAGCTGATTTGTGCTGAATAAGAAAAAAGAAAACCAAACCAACAAACAGTGAGTTCTGTTTAATAACATGAGTGATCTGGGAGATGAAGGTGAACATAAATTAAATTTGCCACTGGTTGCAAATGAAGAAAACATTAAAAATAATAGCGGAGACAGCGCAAGATCAAGAGAATAAAAGTAATTTCCAGAACCCTACAACCAGCTTGGACAAATGAAAAGTATTTCCTCAGGGAGGTATAGATCTATATCCCACAGTAATGTGAAGATAAAACAAGCAAATGGTGAGACACGAGGCTGCTATGAGAGATGCCAATGAGAAAGGCCAGATCCTGGTGTCATGGTGCAGAAACAAAGTAGTTCATCTTTGTAAGGCTTTGATAGTAAAATATTTCTCTCAGGACCTTTTTTTTAGAACTAGAATACAAGTTCAAAGAATAGTTCTGAATAGGGTTTCTTGGGAGTGATTGATTCTTCAGGAGTGATTTATTGTTACTAAAACTTAACTTAGTTAAGAACAGACTAACAAGGACACAAGTCAATTGTGCAAATATTTGAGGGAGAAGAAAGCAAGGTTCAAGAGGAATTATTTAGGACATTGAGCAAGAGCGTAAGTAGAAGTAATGAGATGTAATTAAGGAGCAGAAATTGCATACATCTCATAATGAAATGGTTTCTTACAAAGGGAGATGGCAAGCTGTAGAATAATCTAAAGAAAAGTAGAGGGAGCTCTGTACAGTTTGAGAAATTATAAGTAGTTTGGATCAGGCATATACAGACTTTTTTAACTAATTAAGAAACTGAGAAGAAAAATAGTGCAGGGCAAAGACACAGATAACAGTGTCAGTATTTCTTGATGCATTTTTATATCCACTTACTATCTGTGTCTAGGCAAGGAGAGAAAAGAGTACGTATGTGACAAAAAGATAGAAACAGAACAATAGCATTTGCTTGTGTTTCTTTTCTCAAAGGCTATTTTTCTTTCGTGCCTTCTAACAGGCAGCAATGCTGTTAATCCTAAGTGATTTCAAAAGTAAAGTGAAATGGGGATGTTGTCTTAAGTATTTGTTCTCCCATCTGTTTTATTAAAGAAAGAAGAAGTTCTGGGATCTATGTTTCTAAGGGTCCAAATTAGATCAGTCTTATCTCAGCCAGCGTCATAGACTCTGCAACTAAATATTCATCTGAAAATTAAATGTTTCAAGTACAACAATAATACAGGGTTGAAAGCAATGGAATTTATCTTCTTTATAGGCTTGGTGGTAATTCTGGAATAAAAGCTTCAGAGACCTGTTCATGAAATCTGCTCTCTGCATTCTATGCCCTGCACCAATGTTACTTATCCATAGAATAATATGATTTTAAAGCATGACTGAACCTTGATTTCTTTCATCTATGTAAAAAAGCAGTGTCTAAATGACTTAAAGATAGCAATACAGCATGTGGTTCAGGAATCTAGAACATATCTTGTCACCTCCTCCTCTTTCGGAAAAAACTTCAATGTGAGTCTTGCTCAAATCTTTTACTGAAAGTTGTACATTTAATACATTCGCATTTCTAGTTATACAGTCACCTTCTTCTATATTATTTTTGCAGCCTTGGTAACTTTTTTATACCCACATGGTGCCATGTGGAGCACCCAGTAATCCAGTCCTGAGCACTGGTGAAGTATTAGGGGGGTGTCAGAGCTCATGAGCTAGACTGAGAGACACAAGCCATTCTGAGACATCTTCTTCTTTTTTGTTAATTCAGAAACAGTAAACACACACAAAGCTGTGTCATTACTTGCTGGAGCTAAATTCTAGCCCTCCTTGTCTGCTACTGCTGATGGTCGGTAAAAGGCATGAGCCTGTTTTACCTGACAGTTATAGTCACGTAGTTGTACAGACTCTTCCCCATTTCATTTGGGATTGTGTCTATCCTAATATACAACTCTTTTGGATCATCAAGGCAATAAATTACTCTTTTTAAACAGGGCATCAGAGCTACGTCTTGGTTCCTTACTTCATCCTTCTGAAAGTGTTCAATTCTGGATTCAGAGTTCTATAGAAATAAAGGCTTGGAAGGGAAACCCTTATGACCTTCTGGGTATCACAGGCCAGCTTTCATTTTATTTACTTCGTTGTAAGCAGAGTTAGATGGGCTTTTCTCTCAAATAACTGAAGCAGATCAGAAGCATTTTACATTGTTCTTAGGAAGTTCTGAATCTTTTGAGATCCAGCCCGTTTCCCAGAACTGTCTTTCTCCTTACAAGAAGAAAAAATGGTTTTGTTAAATATTTAACAAATAATACTTGTTCATTTAAAAAAATCCCACTGTCTGTGTGCCTTGGTCTAATTGGAGTGGGATTCAGTTTGAAACTAAGATTCATGCATATATGATGTGATGGGATTCAGTTGCCTGATCATGGCTGTTTTGAGTACCGTGAAGTATCTTCCTTGACCACTCCAGAATGGTGCCAGTTTCCTGTAAAGCCTGTCATATTTCCAATTCCTTACACACCTTTTGTCATCTGAGGTGACATGAGGCAGCAGTATTTTAGAAACTGGATCGTAGCCTAGATGCCGAAGCTCCCATTTTGATCAGTGGAGACTTAAGTCCCAATTCGTTTTCCTAAAGATATAGGAGACGACCTGACGTGTCCCATCTGGCCTCCAGCTGCCACTGCAGAAGACAAGGGCCTCAGATAAGGCTTGTGTCATGTATGAGGTTTTATGCAGATCTCTTAAGCGTCTTATGTATCTCATATAGTGCCAGACACCAATGTGTGGGCAATTTAACCAAGCCAAGCCAGGAGATGTCCACAATATAATGAGTTGAATCTTTCTGGCCTCCCTCCTTGAGAGCATTACAGAGATCTGCTTAGACTTTACTGGAAACTTACATACCTACCTCACATATACACCAGGATAGGTCAACACCTCGACATTTTTGCCCAGAACGGGTATGTTTATTGCAGTGCGTTAGCTGTGAAGCTTCCCTTCCGTCTCAGTGACTGAGTGTTAGTTTTTCCCATTTGACAACCAGGAGACCTTGGAGAGTGTCGACTGGCTCACTCTTTAGAGATCTGGTGACTTAGGACAGCTCTAGACCCTATTTTTGCCAGCATAGTTCTCCCCGTTAGGAATGCAGCATACTGTCTTTTATTAACAGCTAGACTGCACGAGGCCTTGCTACGCTACTACAAACAAAGCTGAACCAGCAAACCTGCACTTTTGTTGCCAAAATGCCGTATTTCATTTGGAGAGAAAGGGCTGGAATAAACTACAGTGACAAAAGCACTGCTTTTTCGTGAATTACCAGCACCCGCTGTTCACCCATTTGGTGCACTGACAAGCTACATGCAGAGCAGGCAGGTTGATGAGGACGTTGAAGGTATTGGACTGCACCAAGTGCATAAGCTATATTTGGAGATTCAAATCAATAACACAGATAGAGCACCTCTGCATTTTTATCATAGTAAATGACAAAGCCATCTGGAGGCTTGCTCCACTGATACCACTGATGCTACCGGATTTCTGAAAGGTAGAAAATGCCTGCTCAAAAAATGCTTTCCAGAACTTCCCTGAAACAAAATATATGTTGTTCTGAAACAACGTGTCTTTTAATTTCCTCGCTTTAAATTGAGATAAACTTCCTTTCTTTTTTTGTCGCTTTGCCAGTGACCTTCATGCTAGTGACCTCTGTCACAGTGTGTCTTCTCTGTTTATGTACCTACCCAGCTGCGTGCATGAGATAGGAAAGAAGTTAGGAAGAGGAATGAAGTTGCTCTCAGAGAAGAGGGGGGAAAAGTTGGGATCAGAAAATATAATAAAATAAAACTTGTCTTGCAGAGAAGCAGTTAAATGTTTTCAAATTTTAGGTGAAAAAAGCAGTTGTTTGGGAAAGAAATACCTGATTTGTGCAATCGCTTTTGGCCGGTTGCTTTTGCGTTTTGTCTTGCCAATAGCAGAGAGTGCAGAGTGCACCACAGCAATATAGTGGATTATCTTCTTTTGTAATTATTATTTAATTGCTGCAAATGTGATTTTATTTTGAATTTTCTTTGAAGTAATTTGAAAATATTTTGTGGCAAGAAGACTAAAGGCTTAGTAGCAGAGTAGAATAGAAGTGTTCAGTCCTTTGGGATATGCCAAGCTCAAAGGAAAACAAGGAAGGGCTTCGGTGCCACGTTAGGATTTATGAAGTAACAACGCAACTGCCCGTTCACACAGCAATCACGTTTGTCCTGAAGGTTTATATATCTTATTAATCTGTTTCTGAAGGAACCTCTTGCTTTGTAATATCATTGTCTTAGTGCTGATTATTTTCTCAGTTCTTTAAATTTAGAATTAGCCCAGAGGATGTTACCTTTCTCTAAGGCAGAAGCTGTATTTGTTAATTAAGCTGCAGCTGACAAAGGCAGGGTTTAGCCTTTCTCTGCTAAGTAACACAGGGACTCAGAGAAAGTGAAAGACAATGGAGCAGCAGCGATGGCTTTTCTACATTTCTTACTAGTTTTAATTTAGTCAAGAGACAGCTAGTAATTTATACAGGTTACTGGGGTGCAAGGCTGATTTCTTCTGTGGATTTTTTTTCTAATCCTCCTTTATTGGATAATAATCAAACCTGCCTCATGTCTACACTTAATATATAAACATTTTCCTTTGTAGCTGTGAAGGTTTTTTCTAACCATTTGCTATAGTGATATGGTTTTTAAACGTGTAAGGATATCTCAATATTAAACATTAAGGAATATTTTGTACTCCTTTCTTCACTGTGTAGAAGATAAAGTCTCATGGCAATACATATAAGAGAAAAACACAAGATGAAGGGAAAGGATAGGAAAACTGAGAGTTAGAGCTACTGGATGAAGTGAGTGATTTTCTTTTTTTTTTTTTTTTTTTTTTAATTTGGGGCCGGTAGCTGAAATGGGACCCTTTCTAAAGCCTGGATTTCTCTTTTTCATTGAAGAAGGGGAAGAAAGCAACTGAGATTTGAAAATGTGCAGGAAATTAATTTGGGGAGAAGAAAGGAAGTTATTTATAGAGGAGGAAAGGTGGTATTAGTTAATGCAAGTTACCTTTGATCATTTTTTTTTTTTGTCAAGATGGTTGAAAATGAAAAATGGGAAAAAGAGAACAGCAGCTGGAACTATCAAATGTTCAGGAGCCATCAATCTGTTTCACACTAGGACAAAAGCTGGAAAAATATCTGCATGTCTAAGACTAAGAGAAACTGATGACATGATTTAAATTTGAGGCAATAGTCACCTAAAAAAAAAAAATTATGTCACTTAGGAAGAGGTGAGTTTTAAAAAGCTTTACAATAAATTATCCCTAACATGCATTTTTTAAAAATCATAAAACTTTCCTTAAAATTCATATGAGTAAGGCCCAATATTCATATTGGCTGCTAAATTGCATAGTTTAATGTATGGCAAATTTTGAAGTAGATAGGCTTTTCGTAATGCTAACAAAGGATCCATCTTTAAGGAGAGTTGTGGATGGTTAGTAATGATCAAGGGAGAAAAGTCATTAGGATAATGTAATTCTTGTGGAAAAATTAATTGAATTTCATCCATTATTTCCCAGCTACAGCTAGTATATTTAAAATTAAATTACACAGGACATAACCTGTCTGCGTCGGTTTCTGTAAGTAAATATCAATACTTTTTTGGTTTTGGAAAATAAAATTGGAGTGAAAAATGGAACACAGCCATAACAGATACATGTTTGTATTAGTTTTTCAGTATTGAATTACAGATGTGGAGAGAAGTAAATCCAGAGTATTATTTCCTCTCCCTCACTCCCCCTCATTCTTAAATATTTTCATCACCTTCTGCCTGACTTTAGAAGAAAATAACATTTCAAAAATAAACTGCTTTTTAAAACATACATACAGGCAGTTGTAACTGAGTTCCTTAAAAACATCAGTCATTATCAAGGTCAAGTAGGCAGGTCATTCTCTGAGAAAATTGTTCAGTCGTTGCTTGTTTGTATTTGAAGAAAGCACAGGGAGTCAGCTTCTAAATTCAGCTCAAATTTTTTTATTGGAGATCAAAATCACTGGGGTTTTTTTGTCCATAGGCATAGCAAGGAGAGCTATGGCATTTCTGTTGGGAATTTGGTTTTATACCTTTCCAGCCTTACAGATTTTTATAGCTTGAATTTACTTACAAGCATACACAATCAAAGATTTACGACAGTAATTTAAACTGGGAGTAACTTCTTTTAAAGGAAGTAAACTTCTTTTATTTTTGGGTTAATGAAATTACTACAGAATTAAACATAAATAGAACTCAATCTAAAACTGTTTTTTTCTGCTTGCTTGATCACAAGTACATTCAAGCTATAAAAGTTTTGGAGAGTAGTTAAAGTGCAAAATGGCATTCCCAAGCTACTCTTTGATTTTTCCTTCTGGCCTGGACTATGGACAAAAGTCAGTGATTTCTGATCCATTAATAATAACAAAAGGGGGTTTTGCTGGATTTCAGAGTTACTCATAAGTCTGCTAGAAACTTACTCTGTGTTTATAATGGACCCACCAGAACAGATATTCTTTGGTGCAAATGAGACTGGCATTTAGGCCAGATACTCTTCGTGTTCACCTAAGTTTATAAATGTGCCAATGCAGTCTGAGTTAGCAGTGAAAGGATAATCCAGGGGTTTTGCTCACTAGGTGTCACACTGTAATATGACAGAAGACATCATCTCTAGAAAGACAAAACAGCCTGATGTTTTCTCCATTCTCTTTTATTCCAAAAAATGCTCAACTCACATGTGAAAGCCTGAGAAAGGACTAGTTTGCCCGAAAGCTTGGGGTTTTTGCCTGCTATGTCAGTTGTCTTAATAAAACAATTTCCTTCAAATTTCACCTACTTTAGATTTAAAAAGATATTTCTGCCATGTTAATCCCGCTCTTGTTTTCGTACTATGATTGTCAAACTGCCAAGATCCCTCTTTGTCCCTGGTAGAGAGGGGTCTAGCAAAGTACATCTCCTTCCATGGCCATTGCAGGTCTCGTCTCAATAAATCCTTTGGTGAAACAGGCTCTTCACACGAAAAGATTCAGCTATTATGCCAATCGAAAGGGAAGCCAGCACAAACTCATCATACGAGCTACCCAGACTCTGCTCCTGTAAAGCCATGGCTGATTTATGCCGGCTCTTCCTCAGTAGTTTTGAATGACGAGCGTGTAGTGGGACAGAGCCTTTTTAAGAGTTAGAGACCCTCGTTAGATGGGTTTTGTCACATCAGGAGGCAGGGGAGGGCAGCTGAGAAGTGGAAGATGTGATCTGGCTTTTGAAGAGTGCTCAGCTGAAGCTTTTTGATGCCTTGATGGCATAACAGTGACACTGCAGATGGAAAATCGGGACAATTGTGGAATTTGGAGTGGCCTGTTTGCCTGTCCTCAGCAAGGGAAGATGAAGGGGGGAAATTTTATCTGTAAAGTGGGGTGGAGGGGGAAACCAACACCCAACAACCAGAACTAAGGTCTCTAGTTGGAATTCAGGTGGCTGCAGTTTAAATTACCTCTAACAGTCTGGCTGCTGATTGCTACTATTCATGCAAAGTGGCTTTGTTTTAGTTCTGAAAGATCCCAGAGCAACTGCTCTGCCCTGAGTTTTCTTCTCTGAATCGCTAAAATATTCTCTTTTTTGATTTTCTCTCTTGACCCTCTCCTCCCACTCACCTCTTTCAACATGTGTTTAGCTACATTCAAAGGGATAGTGAGGAATTAGTTTTCTGCCTGTGTTTCATACGGCCACAGCACTACTGCAAAACGCCTTCCTTAGATTTTGGGAGGAGTTGGCTGATGGAGGAAGGTTAGTTAGCTGAAGGCTACCTAATGTGCCAGCGTTGCTAGCAGGGTACAAGGAGCAACTCAAGGGCGTAGTGACAATTTTATCTGACTTTTTTTTGATTCATCATATGCGCTTCTGGATACCCCGGTCCTGTTAAACAATCATACGGCAATCAGCTTGGATTCTTTCCCTGGCAGGTGAATGTCAGACTGAGCTTGTCTCAAATGCCGATGACGCTGCCACGATCCGTGCCTTTGTTGTCCTGAGGTGTGCAGTGGGGCACAGCACTTCTGACTACACCCTGTCCTACCTCGCCAGCTCAAAGGGCAGGAGAACTGCACGGATGCAGCCATCCTCTCTGTTACCTTTGTAGCCCATTACCTGCCATCTGGGCTCCTCAGCCCGGTGTCCTTTGCAGCTGCTGCTGCTGACCCCAACTTTTAAAATTAGCTCTGACATGGTCCCTGGTTAGGAAATACACTGCTGGGATGATTTATAAAGCCTGACGTTTTTTACAGGACTCTCCCTGTACTGTATTTCCATGCTTGAGATAGTGGAGATCGTTGTGCTGGGCCTCAGCAGTTGAGCTGATAAGGTTTTCTTCAAGAATGACACACCCCCCTCCCTGCTTTTTTTTTTTAACCATATTCCCTTTTTTGTCTGAAACAACTAAAATCTGTTGACCTTCAAGTTGCAGTGATGCTTATCTATTCATTGAAAAGGGAAGAGCTTGATTACAGTTAGGATCCTGGTTGCTTGAACTGGAATTTAAGGCTACATTTCTTTCTCCTTCCTGATTCTTAAGAGACTGTTAATTTCACTGTTATTTGTAATCCTTGATTGAAGTTTTAGTATAGTCCTAGATCAATAGAGATGGGCTTTCAAACAGACAGTTTAAATTATAAATCCTGTGTTAACAATATGGTACTCTGTCCTAGGAAAATACCTGTTAGTCTCCCTGCCATTTAATGGCATTCTTATTTTGGCTGTTGAATCCCATCTATCTAAATCCCATGTATATTTTAAATCAGATGTACTTTGGGGAGCTTAGCAATAGTAACATTAATTGTTCACGTAGTGCTGACAATATGTAATGATTTGAGTACTACGTCCTTTGATGCTGTATAGAGTTAACGATAGCAATAATAAGCTTTGCAGTTGACCACATCATTTGCCCTGAAGGATCATTTCAGATAACAAAAAACAGAGATTCGTTGCAAAAGAACTGGTTGCTTACACACACAAGCACTGTTTTGCTTCCCAATAGAGAAGTGATTTATTGCTAGGACACCAGCGGTTTCTCCTATCACAAGGATATGTTGTTGATAATGCCTGTAGAGAGCCTCATGTTTCTAGACACATACTGTGAATAATCAAAATCTGAGAAACAACTTCATTCTGAGCTAGGTGAAATTACAATGGGAAATATAAATGCAACTGCCGGTGTAATGCTCTGGGTTCATCAGTTCCAAACATTTTAAGATCTCTTCTTTTTGCCTGTATTTTCATTTGCGTGAACTGTCAGGTGAACTTGCTGCCTAAAATACTGATAACGCAATTAAAATTACTGATATTTTGATATGCCCCATTTTGCGCTTTCTGATTGTATACTATGTTACCAACACAAAGGTTTCTGCTTAATTATAAGCTAAACACTAAGTGACATATGCTGGGAAGATACCTCTTCCATAGGTTGTCACGATTATGTTTCTTGTGTGTTCTTTTAAAGCCTCTCATACTACCAATGTTTTTTCTGAGTAACTGTAATGTTCCTTTAGAGTAACCTTACAGCTGTTCAGAAGTAATCAAAAAAACACTCCACCCACCAGCAGTAGCTTGTGACTGAGCCTGGTTAACAGATTGGCTCTGATCTCGAGTAGCTACCATAAGATGGAATATCTGGAATATCATTAAGTAATCTGAACTGGAAAATTAAAGAGAGTCTGCAGCTGTGTGATGGGAGAGATCGGAAAGACTGTATTATAAGAATCCTGTTCTGCCCATATTGCTGCAGGAAATGGTCCTGGCTCTTCTATAGCAATATGCTTTACCAAACACCCTTAGAAACAATCAGTTCTCCCCAGCATCAGCACTGCTACTTACAGGTTAAAATCAATAGGAGCTTACTGGCTAGAATCCAGTTTCTATGCATTGCTCTGGAAAATGGAAGGGCTAGACTTTGTATCAGATTAAGCTGAGTTAAAGTAGATTGAGGCTTAAGGGTTTTTCCATCAGAACGTAAAATATTAAAGATAGGCAATTTTACCTTGTTCTTGTATTATTTAATTTCTATTTTGCTGATTCAATATTAAACTGAATTCTAAGAATTCCTCTTGTTTACTGGACTAGCACTCCAATTTAGCCAAGAGAATACTGAGAATGTAACTTGTTTCTGTGTCTGCTTAAAGTCCAGATTTCATTTGGTACTTTTTATTTGTTTTCATTGCTAGAACATGGGCATTCATATTTATGACTGTTTTGTTTTTCAGCGCCTCCCAGATGGCTCTGCCCCAAGTGCCCACGTTGAATTTTATCTTCTGCCGGATCCTTACGAGGTCAGTCGAAGGAAAACAAGAACAGCTCCAAAAAACTCTGACCCTACTTACAATGAAATTGTGAGTATCTTTCACTTTCTTCCACCATTCTTACTTGTTTGATTTTCTTTGCCCCCTCTTGAAATAATAGAACACCACAGTATTTACAGCTGTTACCATGAGTATGATCAAAAAGAAGGAACATATCAAGCTGAACAACAAATGGGGACAATCTTCTGCTTTGCATCTTTCGCAGAAGTGAAACAGTCTCTTTATGTCTCTCTCTTCAGGAAGGCAGTTGCATTATTCACACTGCTCTCTCTTACACCATAACCACAGTTACATGTTAGCCGAATGAGACCAAGCATCATTGCACCAAAACCTAGGCTGTTTTGAATGCAGATTTCTCCACTAACATGAAAGCACTAATTGAAGGATGCTGTCATTCAAATTCACGTGTCCTAAATTCACTGTCCTAAATGATAACACAATAATAAATAGCCCATTTCTTTTTATGTCAAAATGCTAGCAGTTCACAGCTATATATAATTATTTCACACACCACTGAATTGCTCGCGCCTCTGGGGTGAAAAAAAACATTAGTATGGAGAAACATTTACGACAGAATGGGAAGTGGCATAAACTATATTCTTTTGTAAGGGCAGATGAGACTCAAACAGTAGGTGGGATTGGAGATTATAGTTATTACATATAACAAATCTCCTAAAGATCTCAAAGCAATTTACAAATGCACTTTGAGCAGGCTTTGAAGTAGAAGGCACGGAAAATATTACCACTCCACCCTGTTTCATAGATAAGATATGATGAAGCTTAAGTTAGTCAGCTGAGACTAAGAGTCCTTATCGCCTAGTTTCCCAGTCCTGGAGTTTTAATATTTTTCTTTTTCTTTTCCCACATCTATTTGATTACAAAAGTTACCTACTTACACTGATGACTTGCAGCGCTTCTGTAAGTAGGCTCCTCGAGTAGTATTGCTGCTAACAGCTGAGACAGATTTCCCTCCCTATGGTTCTGCAGTGGAATAACAGGGAAATAGCCTTTATTTTTTTCTTATGTTCTTTCCCTTTTTCACATTCAAAGAGACAGTGGAATGAGTCTAATTGGCCTGTCTAAAGAAATTCCTTTACATTTGAAGGACATTTAAAACAAACAAATATAATATGGTTATATAATAACATTTATTGTAAAATATCCAAAATGGACTACAGACAAGAACGAGCCAGCAACACTGGAAGACAATTATCTTTCTAACCATTATTAGATCAAGTTGAATGCAAGAAAATCCAAAATCCTGTCTGCAGTCAGTAGTCACTGGGAGGAGATTTAATTGTGGTTAAGGAGCATTCCACTGCTGTTAAGAGAAATTCTATGAAAACTTTAATACCTTTTACTCAAAACTTACAGCCTTCTTCACAGTCTTTCTCACCAGGAACTGCTAATCGCAGTGGGGACATATGGTTCCATTGAACTTGGACATTTCAAACCCGATGCTTGTGCTGTTAGCAGCTCTGTTCTTCCATATGTGATATCATTCTGTATGCATTTTCTATCCAAGGCTGGTAGACTGAGGCAGAAGCCGCCCCAGGGAAGAAAAACTACTAAAAATATGTCAGCTGTCTTTTAAGTTACTTACTGTCCAAAACGCTGTGTACAGAAATGTACTAGCCTTTTTTATGAGTTCATAAGTTTTTATTAAAGCCAAATAGCTGGAAGGAAGCTGTATATTAATTTCTCTCTGTGTTCGAGACTGAGAAAATTCTGAAATGTGCTTCTCTTGGGTATTTTTGGTTTTAGTTTTATACTTTTATTGCTTATGACTGCCTACAGCAAATTATCAGCCTTGCAAAAGTGCATTTTATTTTTTATTTTTACTCATGTGTGTGAGAGTAAAGATGTGAAGTCCAGGAGGGCTGACAATAGAATGAACTATGCCAAATGTTTTGGAGTTGCTTTTAACAAGCACTTCTTTTTTCTCTTGTTCCTTTATTTGGATTTTGCAGTTTGTTGCATTCACACTGGTATAACATCGCATTAAAAAATGATGGTTCAGAAAAAGAGGAGAAAGAACACAGAAAAATGGAATGCAGTGTGAAGAGAAAAAGAATAACATACCTGCTTATCAACCGCTGTTAGGAATAAATAAGATTTACTTGGGAGGTTCCAAAGTAGTTTACTGAAAACTAAGAAAGTAACAAAATGGAAAATAAATCTGAATGATTTATGTTCAAACTCTGGCCAAGAAAAGTCACAATGACCAGAACCAACTGCAGTGGGATCTTGCTCATATGTGTAGCATTTTCCCTGAGACAGGCTTCGAGGTCTCAGTCGTCCTCAGTTTGTCTCCTGAGTGCCTGCATGTACGCGCACCCACAAAATGAGCAAACCTCCAAGACAAAGCAGAGTGCGCATTGCCATAATTAAGCCAGAACGAGAGGCAACTCTCTCCACCCTGCCCTTGGGGTGCGGCCAAAAGTGAGCCAATATCCCTGGGCCACATCAGTCTGTTAGTGTTATTGCGGTTGCCCCCGGAGCAGCGGGGACACTGGCCTGCAACAACCGGGGCAGCGCAAGCAAGCCTGGTGGAGGGGGAGGAGGGGAGCTGCCCCAGGAGCCACAGCCGCTCCCTCCAGCACCGTGCGTCAAAGCTAATTTGGACAATTAAGAGCAAATCTAGGAACCGTGCCATGGCTACCTAAGGAGAAGCAACTGTCCCGCATTTGCGATTAAAATGTCATTAGACTCCTGTAGGTCAACAGCGCTTCTCTTTTTGGAGCCAGGAATACTTGAATTCCAGCCCTAACTGTCCCACTGATTTGCTGCATGGCCATGTATAACTCACCTCCATTTGATCTGGCTGTATAAATGGGAAGCAAGTATTCTTACTACACAATCACTTCAGGATTTAACTGTTCTGGTTATGGAATTCTGGCAGGTGGCATTTGTTTTACCCACATACTAATTCAGCTATCTGCAGACCTTTCTTCCGTCCCTACATCCTGATGATATATACCTTGCTCCAGCTGAATTTGCAATACCATTTTAGAAACAGTTTATTGGGATCATTTGAAAACCACCCACCCTGCACTGTAAGGTCTGTCACTGACCCTGCACTGTAAGGTCTGTCATTGCTCAAAGCTTAAAGCCTCTTTTTGTCCAAAGATTGAAAGTTTTTTATTACCCCAGTTCACAACTGTTGTGATCCACTGTACTGAAGATTTCTTAGCTCTTACAGCTTACGTGTACACTTTTTGGTGATTTAAAGCAACAGGTGAAGTTATCTTTAATATATTGGCAAAGAAACAAGGCACCTTTCTATGGTAACACTAGCATCGCTTCAGTCATCAAATCATAGATTTATTCTAAATTAGATTATCGCTTACTGTACCTGTCCTTGCTTTTTGGATTTTCTTCATCATTTCACTCTGATTTTGGTGGGGGGATGCCACTGGGGGACAGAGAAGCTGGAATTTTTAATTCACATACATACTTGGCGAAATAGGCACAGTAAATATCAAAATGAAAAGCACCAGGCGCAACTTCACGGCAGCTGTTCCAAACTATGATTTCCAAAGGTTTCTAAATGGAAAAGGAAATGTGGCTCCCTGGTTGGACCTTTCTAGTAAAAGCCAGTTAAAAAGAGTGAGGGTGGGCGGTTTTTCTTTCCCCCGCAACCTGTGGCGGTGGCCGTTCATCCCCGCAGCACCGACTCTCCCCCTACACCAGAGAGCTTGGTGTCCCGTCTGTTGGTGCCTGCTGCCAGGGTAGCCCGATGTCGTGTCTGTCTGGCGCTTGCTGCACCACCCCTGCAGCTTGCAGTGCAGACAAAATCCCGCTGTGGTCCCGCAGGGGCAGCCGAGGCCAGCTAGGGCGTCTGCGAGAACCAACAATTTTGTGCCTCCTGCGTCCACCCGTGAAGTTCAGAACCGCCTTTCTGTTGCCACTCAGCATGAGGAACGTCGCTGGGGCTGAGCCTTTATAAACTCTGTCCCTGTCTGAAGGACGTCTCCCATGGCTATTTCTGCTTCTTACAGTTGGAGGCACAGAGAGGACGCAGCAGTCTGGCCCACAGAGATCCAGTCTAGACGGGGGTTGGTCTGACTTTTTTTTTCCTCAGCAGTGCCGTATATAGAGACTGCGTTCAGACTGCACAGCAAATCCAAGCAGGTTGCGTGGCAAACTCCTTTTAGGCAGTTTTAGGTTCGCTTTCCCGTTCTCCTGAAGTGTCAGTATGTCACTGCATTTGCTTTTTAAACTGCACGGAGACATTAAAATTTAAAGCATTTTTCCATTGCAACTAAAATAGCAAAAACATTTCCAGCCATACAAATTTTAGATTAAATGTACTTCTCTTAACAAAGCTTACCTTTCAGGCCTGAAACTAGCTGAGAGCATTCTTTCACGTTTTATCAACCCACATGCAGTTCACTCAGCAGTTTTTGATTAATGCAGAGACTGAAACATAGGAATCTGTTCTGAATGCGGCTCATTCTTGCTAGCCTATCACTCCAGACTGTTTTTTTTAAATTCAAAAAATACACCATTAACATTTCATAATTAACCTCAGTGTGTTCTCATAGTCTTAGGGCAATTTCAAGGATATTTTAAAAACTATAGGCCTTAGTAATTTTCTAAAGAGATGCTAAGCAAGCTGTCTCATTTAATTTGAGAAATATTAACAGCACTTCTTGAGTAACAGAAATATCCAAATTTAGTAAGTTCCACTTGCTAAATTGGGTCCAGTCTCAGAGATGTTCCATGTCTACAACTTCTTCTGAGTGGGCTGAACTTTCTGTCATGTTTAATATTTGATGATTCCATTTAAAAATGCAAGTATTTTCATAATGGGGACATTTGGATGCAGTTAGCATCCAGAATCATGCATGAAGTTATTTGTATTGAAATAGTAAAATTTATACAGACCATTTTCAAAGGAAAATTATTCTCTCTCTTATGATGTGGGTTTGTTGGATCCACAACAGTTACGAAATTTTATGGAAGTCTCAGAAGAAAATTTGGTTTTGCTTTGGCTTGATCTTTTTTAATTCTGGTATGTAGCACAAGACTTAATCACAAGTACCGTACTGAGAAAAACTTATAAGGTACTGTGCACTGATGTGATACACCTTTATGAGACATATCAATGCAACATAAAGTTGCTTTAAGGCACTGCTAAGCAACATGTAACAAATACAATATACATAGGTTAAAAAAAATTTGACATCAAAACTGTTTTCCTGTTTTTTTCTGATTTTTGCAGAAGAGCAATACCATTTATCAAAGCATCTGCTATAGAAACATATTTAAAAATTATAATGATCTACACTTTTACAGAATTACCTGTCTTATGTTTTCATGCCTCTGTCCATGATGAGTACCCTCTATCTGAATTTCTCCTCTAGAAAATCAACCGTATTTTCATTCCCTGGTGAACTTCATGAAGGATCTGATATTTCTTCACATTTGGGTTCAAAACTCTGCTTAAGTTAGAGTTTCAATTTTCACGGTGAAAATTATGTATACCTATTTTTTTCTCAAGCATTGCGCAACATAGGTTTAAAATTTATTTACAAATGCTTGGTAATCAGATTTCACAGGCCTAAGCTGACAGAATCTCTTTTACATAAACTACCTAAGGTCAAATATATTTCTGAGGTAAATTCACTAAGTTGAGTGAATTTGGCTCATGGTTAGTAGTTTATAATTCTGGAGGGCAGTTTAAAGCAATTATTACAAAACTGTAATCATCATCCTGAATGCTGTATTGAAGTAAGTGTTTTGCCTGTCAAATAGATTCACAAATTTGTATGTCTTTTTCTGTTTCACTATATGTTATTTCAGGTTGTGTATGACAAAGTCACAGAGCTCAAAGGCCGTATACTGAAGCTTGTTGTGAAAAGCAAAGGAACATTTGTGGGAGCTGTTAACATTGAACTGAGCAGTGTCCAGTTAAATGAAGAAAAGTGGTATCCACTGGGAAACAGTGTAATTTAAATGTTGTCTAAGATAATTCAATTATTTATCCACTAATGTTTCTTTATCCCATTTCCCACAGTACATTTTGTCTCAGTTGCCCTTGAGAATATGCAGTCATCCACTGATCACATACTTTAACATTTCTAATCATAAGGCTATTGTCTTAAAATTGCTACCGTCTTCCTGCAACTGATTCCTGTCACTGTGAATTTAAGAAATCACATGCTAAGAACTGGTAGCAGCACACAGGAAATTCTTATGACAGCAATAAAGATTTTTGGTTTGTTTGTATTAAATAGTGCTGTAAAAATACTAAATTCTGTACACATCGAAGTGTGGGGCCTAATTCTTTGCCCATTAATTCCACTGACTCTGTTGAAACAATGCTGATAATGGTGTAATTTATCAGCATCTGCTATGACCCCACTGCATATGATGATTTCACCAGAGAACCATGGGATGGTTCCCTGGGTGCCAATACATTTCAGATGTCTAGCAAATTTCGTGTTAAATCTTATACAATCAATACGTTCTTTTTTAAAAAAAAAGAACTTAAAAGCTTTGCACTTTACACATTTTGTGCAGTATATGGTGGTGTGCTTTTAACTTTTGATATAATACAACATTCAATCCAGGGTATTCATTTGTCAATAAGATATGTCATGGTTTCTTTTATTCTGACATCGAACAAGCAGATATAACTGGTCATTTGTGAGAAGAAAGGAGGAGGGAGAAGCTAATATTCACAAATAAATAAAACATACTGATTGTGAGCTTTCAGTGTGGTATTTATTTAAGATCATGCTATAAGGAATCTTTGTTCACTAGTCTTACCTCATTGCATTCTTATGCTGCATAAGGGAATCAAGTCAATACATGCATTGACCTCAGGGCTATAAAATGTATATATACATATTAAACAATGAACGTGAGTGGTTCCTTTGAGCTCACTGAGGCTAATTACGGGCCCTGTTCTTCAAAGCATTTTTACCTAAATTGAGGAAGCACTTAAGCACATCTTTAAACATTTAGCATGTGAGCAGCCGTTAATGAACAGTCCATTATTGCCAGCCTCTTACACACACATAGCTGACCATGTATATATACCTTTCCAGGACCAAGGGCACGTTTTTAAGGCACAGGAGACATGTTGATTTGTGACCTGATATGCTGTAAAATTTTAAGTTACCATATAGCGAGTAGGTCTGACATTTGTCCTACCAGGTGGAAAAATGGTCAACAGAGGGATAATAATGCCAGAAGCTGAAGATAATTGCCGCCTTCTCTCAAAGGACACTCACAAATCAGTCTTCAGAAGGTAATGTTGTATAAAGCTCCTGAAGTGGGACTAGGAGTGTTATTTAGGAAACTAAATAAGCTGGAGTTTTTCTCAGCATCAAACCAATTGACTATGTCACTTGGTCAGTTTTTATCTGAGAATAGATACACCAGATTGCCTGGGGAAATTAAACTCCTCCTCAGTAAGGGGAGGTGGAGGGAAGTCTGCTTGAATATTAATATTATTAGTATCCTTCGGAGCTGAAAAAAGCTGTAAAATATTTACCACATGATCACTACAAAGATCAGTAAGTCTGATTTTATATTATAGGCTCTGCTGGGTAAAGAATCAAGTGACTTGTCACTCAAGCACAGAAAACACATTGAGGCCAGCTTACAATGTTATCAAATTACCTGACCTTACAGTTCAATATTGATTTTAGATTCTTCTTTGTCTACTGCCTTGGTTTCCTTATTATAACTATAATGCAATTTTCTAATAGTGTTATTTCCTATGACATTTTCTAATCATTGTTTACCACATGCCCTGATTTTCCATCTTAGAGCAACATTAAATAAAATAGCATTAAAATGGCATTAAATAAAAAGAGCATTAAAATATAATATTATCAGAACTGTCTACAAACATAAGCAATACTTTTTGGTATTAAAGAAAGAAACCTATCAATATAACATCCTTTTTAAAAAAAATAAAGCCATGTTTGAGTAACAAATCTGCAATTAACTGGGTAGATACAGTCCTGTGGAAGCTCAACAATACTTCAGTTTTGTAAGATGGGAAAATTGTGTCTTATGGGCAAGATTTACACTGATAGCTATGTCAGGCAAGAAGTTCTCCTCAGAGATCTTAAATCACACAATCAACCTTTGCCTTTTCTAAAATTTTTCTAGTCTACCTCAGAGCATTGTGCTTCCTGAGTTCACAGTAAGATGTATCCTGAGCTCCCTGCTGCTATGAGGAACATAGCCCGTTACAAATTAGTCCGTGAATTATTTGTCTTTCTTTAGCAGCAGGAGGTTCAAGACTAAGCTGAGAAATGGTACCGATATTAGCATCTGAGTTTTTATCATTTTAAGAGCTGTTTTTTTTCTCAAAACTATTTTTCCAGGTAGCAAAATTACAGTGGACATTAAAGAGGTATAGCCCAATCAGAAGCTGCTGTTATTATAAATTTAAAGGGTACATTGTATGTGTAATTTTTCCTGTTTCCTTGGAAAGATGCAATGGTAAGAATTTTTGTTCAATACCAATAAAAATGTCAATGTAGCATTCTTATAAGTTTACAGTCTCAGATCATAGATATTAGAATATTATTCTCACTCAGTAATTAATCATAATTTTGAAATTAGCTGCAAATGAAATTATTAACTGAATTTAAAAAACGTCCAAAAAATTTCAGTTCTTATGAATTAGTTCTAAAGAATGGTAGGGCCAACGTGAGTAACCACTACTTATTCAGGCTACCATTTACTCACACAAGAAGTCCCATGAGATTAATAAAATCATTGAGAACGTGCCACTCTGGAAATCAGACCACTGAGTTGTTGCAAGCCTAGTGATGTTGCTTTATTGAGCAGGGTGTGATCCTCCAGAACAACTGCTACTGCAGAGCATCATTAATAGTACCAGACATGAACAAACAGTGCTGCAGGTTCGAGATTGGCACCATCTTTGGACAACAGGGGAACGTTACGGTAACCTGTAAATATAATGATGCTTCATTAGTGTCTTAACCACAAATGCAAAGATTATGATGGAGTGTTTTTATGATCTACTATGCAAGTAAGGCATAATTTATGATTCTCTAAATAACTCTTTAAAATAAACTGAAATGATCCAGAACCCAAATCCCATTTCTACTGGTTTTCTCCTCTACATATACAGTATTTCAATTCTGGCATTTTTGGACACAGCGTGAAAAACTCCAGTGTCTTTCAGGATGTGGTGTTTTTTGAAACCGAAGACTTTTAGCCCAGTCATATTTAAACATGAGGGAAGCATACATTTTAACATCCAAAGATGTTATGTGCTGCACTTATTGTTCTGATAGCAAATTAAATAACTTGTGAATCAACAGTGATGGTGCCTTAGAGAAGAATGGTATTGCAGCAGTAATGCACTGCCCAGCTGAGGCAGAAAAAAAGTGTAGTGCCAGACCTTCTACCATGACAACTTAAGTCTGTTAAAGATCTCCTTTTACATATGAGTGATTCCCAGTATCAGAGATAAGGCATGCCTCAGAAACTACATGTTTATCTGGTTGTTGAAACATTTGGAGAAGCTATAGTTCTCAACTTCAAACTTAATTAATGTACCTGCACAAAAAACAAAACAATCCCCTCTCCAAAACCCCAAACCTGTTTTGCTTTATATGACTGTAAATGTCCTTTATTTCATAATAATAAATAATGTCACTTTTGATTTAAAAAAATGTTCTGTGTTTTATCTATGTATATATAATTGCAGTTATTTAAGTAAGTATCTGTTATGAATAAGTAACTACGTTCAGAATTGCAGTTTTCAAAATCCTTCTTTAGGTGTGTCTGGATGTGTGTGTAGTCTTTGGGACCCTCATTTATTTCGGTTTGGATTTTCTTGATTCTTTTATATGACATGAAATTTCACCTGGCATCTAAGGTTCAGCTTCTGGGCAGCAGATATTAAAGCTGTCCAGGCGTTATGCATTTGAGATCAACTTTTAGAGCATGCACAGAGTATGTGGAAGACTTGGTTTATTTTCTATCCAAAGACACACTTCAAGGACTAAGACTCATTTCTAAATACTGTATTCTAGCCCCTACTTACAGAATATTCTACAAAGTGTCCTGAGAGAAGTAAAACTACTTTTTTATAGAAATTGTTCCAATTTGTATGAAATAATTAACTATTCATTGACCCAGTGATAACAGCAGTAATAACTGAATTCCTGTCCTGTATTAGTATTCTACATGGCAGATTCATCGGGATAGGGACTGTAACCCAGGACCCCCCTCCTCTTGCCTTTAACCACCCAGCTAGAGAATTATTCTCACCTTCAGCCCCTCTGAGTATATCTACTTAATCATTGCATGAAAAATCAAATAATGCTACAGGTAGGCAGCAAGTATTCTTCCCCAGTGTAATCTACAGCTGGGTTGGGAGGCTGCTGCTGGGGAAGGGAAGGCAGTGATGATATGCATTTGAATCCTTTCAAGAGAAAATGCAGAGGAGGGTGGCAATGGCACAACTTTGTCCCACTGCCTGTCAAAGAAAAAAAAAAGATGTAAGCACTGCTCAGCTTTTGGAAGCAACTTGCCCTCAGGGGACACATCAGGGATACAAATCCTAGGGAAGGAGGGATGGTCCTGTAGTGCAGATTAAAGCAATCGGAGCTGTGAACAGTAAGATTTAAATCCTAACTCACTCTTCAGCATGGTTTAGATGATTCTTTCCTAAGAAATTGAGACTGTTGTGACTCCCTCTGTAAGACAGATTATTTTCCCCTTTCACTATTTAGGGAGCTCAGGTACCTAAAGCAAAACCATGGTTCCAGACCTGGAATCCAGAGGTCTCAACGTTAAGCATTGCAATAAATTTTGAAATTATCTGTCAGTTCATCTCTTAGAAGCATTTTATTTATGCCTCTGGGCATCTTGATGGCATCTTACATTTTTTTACATTGTGTTAAGTGGGGGTTGGGGCAATTTGTTTGGCACTGTTTATAGTTTTGGTACCTATGCTCATCTCCTAGCATTTTTAATTACTCCACTCAAAATCTTTCCTGTAGAATCTGCATGCTCTTACTTTTCCAAAATAAGAATCCCCCATTTGTGACTGAAATACAGGCACATTAGAGACATACTGAAAAATTATATATAAAAAACAATAAATCCCAAATTGATGGTTTTACAAGCATATGTAAGCTTTAGTGTCTGCTATTTAAATTTGTCTCAGACATCGTGAGTTGGGGGGGGACGTTTCATTATCCTGAAATATATAAATAAAAGGAAAGTAAAAGGTGATCAGTGTAAAAATTTATGGTGGAGAAAAACAAGTGTGCTTTAAGAGTAATATCTTTGTCCTTGTGTAACTCCTCAACCTCAACTAAGAATCACAAACAGCTTTATGACTTCAGAACCTGGAAAGAAAAAGCCATTAAAAATCCTGTTAAGCTTAATAAAAAAGGCACAGTGCCCATTGCCAGCTCCAACATTTTTCCTTCACATCTTCATTCACTAATAAAAGTTGGTTGGTTGTTTTGTCAGAAATAGCTTTGGAAATTCAATATAGTAAACAGCCATTTTACATAAGCCTTTCTCTTTAGCCTACTGACTTCTGTGTCTGCTCTTTAAGTGCAGCCTATTAATCACATAAGATTCCAGAAGCTATACTGGTACAATAAAAGGAACACTACCAAGAAAAATACTGTAAATATTTTGCTTAATTTATATTCCTCATTCTCCACTCTGAAAAGTTGCAGATAGGTTACCTGAGGTTGGGGGGGGGGGGGGGGGGGGGGGGGGGTTGTTTTAATTTGGCTTGTATTGAGTTTTGAGCCTAGCTGAGTAGAAAGTGCACAAAACTGTTGCCTTTATAGTAGTTCTGACTAATCTCTCTTCTTATTTCCTATTATAATGAGTTAAAATACCATCTGAGCAGTTTCTATCTAGAATGGCATACTGCAGTAGGAATAATTAACTTTCATTAATATTCTTTCGATTTCTACACCATGGATTTGCATTCCGAGACTACAATGACTTAAAAAACCAGAGAGTGCAATTTTTACCTACTGTTGTACAATTCTCCTTTAGGAAATAAACATTATGCTGTATTCTAGCAATACTACAGTAATGATAAAAGCCTGGAATGTTGTAGGTTTTTTTGAGCTGTTAGAAGTGGCTCACATAAAAATATTACCTTTACTCAGGCTCAGCAGTGGTAACGTGAATTGACCAAGGAATTCATTTGCAACCAGAGATATCTCATCCTCCACACAGAAGCGTATCAATGCCAGTTCTGGAACTTGGACAGTAAAAGAGAAAGTTTCATCCCATCTAGGGCACAAAGCTAATGAAAAGAGAAAATACACAGTATCAAAATACCATTTCATTTATTCTACTTAATATCTGACTTATTGTATTTGCTATCACTACTCTGAACTGGTGAAGATTCATTCTTTTTCCCCGAGATTTCTGTGCCCATTTAAATAAATGATGAGACTCCCACTGACTGCAGTGGTATATAGGTCACATCTTTGGTACAGATTATGGAGTTAAAACTGTCAGAGGGAAGCTCTCAGAATGAAGCAAACACAGACAGCTTGGGACTTGCCTACAGTATGCAGGCCAGCCCCTTCTAAGGATTTGTCATGTATTAGTTACATAATACTGTAAATCAAAAGCCTAAGAAAGTTGGTGTCATCTCTTAGAAGAGAGCAAAATGGGACAGCGCTAGCCAGGTTAAGAACCTCTGCTCAACTTAAATTTTCCTATAGCCACAACAGTTTCATGTTTTTGCCAAAGTTTCTCCTTTTACAGTGTTGGAAATCAGGCAGGAGCTAAATAAATTAAGGCAGTAGAGCGATCACTTGACTAAAAACACAAAAAGAGGATGTGGAACAGGCGGGGGTGTGTGCTCTGTCTTGAGCAATGCTCATACAGAGAGAAAAGAAATTCAGGGGCCGATTTAAAACAGCAGCCATCTACAAAAAGGAAAAAGGAAAAAGGAAAAATAGAAGACGGAGGTACAGAAGAAGGGACATCACAGGGAACTTTTAGTCTGAGACTTCAAGAAGATCTGTATGATAAAGGTAAGGGAATGCTCGAAGACAACGACAAAGAGTACACACTTCACCTGTCAAGCAGTGAAGGGACTAGTCCTACTAGAAACTTCATATGAGCTAAGTGATGAAGTCACAGAAATTTCTTCAGAAAAAATGTCTTTAAATTTACCGATTAGTGTACTGGTTGTGCCTGGGATAGGGTTAATTTTCTTCATATCAACCCATATGGTGCTATGTTTTGGATTTGTGACAAAAACAGTGTTGATAACACACCAATGTTTTAGCTATTCCTGAGCTGTGCTTACCCAGCGTCAAGGACTTCTCTCTTTCTCACACTTCAACCCCCTCCTCCCCATCCCAGCGAGTAGGCTGGGGGTGCCCAAGAAGTTGGGAGGAGACACAGCTGGGACAGCTGACCCCAACTGACCAAAAGGATACCCCAAGATACATAACATTATGCTCAGCATAAAAAAACTGTGGGAAAGAAGGAGGAAGGGAAGATGTTCAGAGATACAGTGCCTGTCTTCCCAAGTAACCATAACGCATGACGAAGCCCTACTTTCCTGGAAATGGCTGAACACCTTCCTGCCAATGGGAAGTGGTGAATGAGTTCTTTATTTTGCTCTACTTGCATGCGCAGCTTTTGCATTACCTATTAAACTGCCTTTATCTCAACCCACGAGTTTTCTCACTTTTGCCCTTCCGACTTTCTCTCCCATCCCACTGGGGGAGAGTGAGCAAGCAGCTGTGTGGGGCTGAGCTGCCATCCAGGGTGAGCCCACAACAGTGAGTGAAGACAACACATTCCATCTTCCTTCAGGAGAGTGCTACTAACTAGGAGAGTTTGCGCTTCCTTAATCTACTAGTCTACAAAAATGGCACGTAGCATGAACTTCTGCTACAGATTTTGTGCCAGAAGATCCTAGTCTAGAGAGAAATAATTGCAGTCTCTGTAAGTACATAACAACTTCTTGGGATAAAAAAATGGTAATTCCTTATAAAATATTATTGTACTTTGTTCACAGTCAAGAGAATAAGACTGATGCTCACCATTGCTTTTTATAACACTAGATTTCTTTTTTGCTTGATCTTCTGGCACACCGTAAATTTCTATCTGCACTAAAGGGTCAGCTTTGTTAGTCTTCGACAGGTTACTGGGTGGTAACTGATGACCACTGATGAGCTGGAAAATTAAAGTTGTAATGTATTGAAATAAGTGTAAGAATGAACTTTACATAGTAGCCATATATTAGTCATAGTAGCAAAAACTGTTCCATAAGAAACTACTATAAGAAGCATATACCAGCCATAATTTGTTATAAAAATACATATTAAACACAATGAAATTAAGAATATGGTGTTTCCTATTTAATTTAATTCCTGGCTAACTTCATAGAATCATAGAATGGTTTGGTCTGGAAGAGAACATTAAAGGTCATCTAGTCCAACCTCCCTGCAATGAGCAGGGACATCTGCAACTAGATCAGGTTGCTCAGAGCACCATCCAACCTGACCTTGAATGTTTCCAGGGATGGGGCATCTACAGCCTCTCTGGGCATCCTGTTCCAGTGTTTCACCACCCTCATTGTAAAAAAATAAAAAATCTGATCTCATGCTTTAAATAATAATTTTCAGATTTAAATTTTTATCCAATAACTAGCCATAAAAATTATATTTGGTTACCATGCAAAATAATAATGTTGGAGGAATCAGTCTCATGATTTTTGCATTTTCCGAGATCAAGATAATGAATTCCTGTTAAAGCTGTGTCTAGTGGACCAGCGCTAACACCCATGGTGACATCAGCATTGTGTTACAGGGTACGTAGCAGACTGCCTCACCTGTGTTCCTTCTCTTTCACAATAACACATAAAAATTCTGCATTTAGTAGGCTCCCTGATGTTTTTCTCCTTAATTTAGTTAGCTACCTGGAAATTTTGCCTTAGATTGCCCTGTAATCTGGCACCCAGCCTAAGAAAGGATTTATGAAAGTCACAACTTTGTCTGCTTTCTATCTATATTTCAGGACACTGAAGAGAGAATAACCATCTGTGCAGTAATCTGCTTTTTAGAAATCAATGTATGGAATATATCAAGAGAGATACACAAGCCTGCAAGCCTAGGTGAAAGATATGACTCTCATGATCCAGATCTCAGGACTAAGCATCAAAACTCATGATACAGATTCTCATTCCCCTGTTAACCACCAAAAAAATCAAACCCCACAAATTCTACCTTTTGCTTAGGTATTTTGTGTAACACCTTGCTCCAAGAAAAGTTCTAGCCTGAAACACTGAAGAGCAGTGGCTTAGCAAATCCTGATGCTGTCCCCTTTCTTCCTAGAAAATAGCAACCACCTTCACTAGAAAGCTTTGCAAGATGCAAGCACTGATGGACTGTCCACTTAGAACCAGGGAAAGTTCTTTGACATGCCCTGAATGTCATGACAAAAATTCAGCCACGTTGGCCAAGTCTTGCTTCCCACTCTTACCCCATTGCTAGACCCAGTCTAAGTCTCCCACAGGGTCAAAAGAGCAATCTCTTTTCAGCATGCTATGACCCAAATCCATAAATCCAATCAATTTTTGAGACCCAAGGTGAAGCAGACATACAGAGAGAGTAGTAAATAACATTGTAGGCTCAGAAGTTTCCATATGAAATACCTTGAATATTTGTATTTCTGCTTCAAAGGCTATGTGCTTCCTGTTGATGGGAATTGTGGCATATCAGGTTAAGAAGGGTATTGAATGCAGTAAAATCAGGCCCTGTGTGATTTTTTTGTTCACTTATGTTCTTCTCTCCATTCATTCATTCACAGTCAGTCTGAGAGATTTGACCCCTAGATGTTCTATATCTTTGCCCCCTGTTAAGTAATTTCTCCATTCATCAAGTTTGCAACTCTTCTTTAGCAGAAACTGTTTTCCCTTTGACTCCTGCTCCTGGCTCTTTTTGTCTTCAACCACCATTTCCTGTTTTTTGCTGCTGACTCTATGAATGGGGCTCTCTGCACCCTATAGTCCTTCAGTTGGTGGGATGCCATTGCTTCTTTGTATCCTGCACTACCTAGCCTGTCATCTCAGTCTATGGCCTGAAAAAGCTGCCTTTCTCTTCTCCAACTTCTTCCAAACTCAGACATTTCTTTCCCATTGTCAATGATTTTGTCTGTCTCCTGCATTACAACTAGGGATTTTTCCTCGTCTTAATTAACTCCAGCTTTATACAAATAAGGGCTAAAATAACTGATGTATATGCATGGGTGCTTGAAATCATCCAGTAATGTCTATTCATAATTGGTATGCTCACTGTTAGGACACTAAAATGTTCTTGATTAGGTGCATGCATTATGTAAGTATTTTATAATTGTTATTAGCTAATGTTTTATCTCCACTATTTATTTCTCTGAAAGAAACAAAATAGCAATTATACACTAATTTTATGCTAATTAAATAGCATTTATGCAAGTAGTGTACTGTGTAATCAGAAATAGCACTTTTTCATTGGGAAAAGGTAGTTTTCTAACTAGTGAACAATTATAAAACATTTACCTGATCTCAAAAGAAGGGGTTTTCTAACCCATTATTTTTAAATGACATGTATTTCTAATATTTTTAAGAAGTAAATCAGATTTTTATTTGGGAGACATAGAAATAATTCAAAGGCTTATTGATTCATCACCCGCTTTTACACTTATTTACATCATTTTGGGATGATAAATAGTGTTTTACATATGCATAGGAAGATAATGAAACTTAAAAGAAGCATAAAGCTTCCTGTTGTGTCTTTAAATGTTTCCATTTGTCAATTAGCATTATAATAGTACATGTGATATTACTAATAGTTAAAGTAAATAACACCAAAAGCATACATTCGATTTCTGAGTTTTCCGAGTTCAGTCCCCACAACCGTAACTGACAAGTCACTTTGTCAGCTACACTTGTGACACAATGCAAGTTATAGTTCTATTTCTGTACACAACACCATGACAAATAATGTGTTTTTACAAACTCTTATAACTTCTGAAGACCTACATATTTTTAGCAAACATAAGTGAACTACAGATGGGAAACCATCCAAGCAGCAGTAGATACTATATGAGAGTTTTAACATGTTGTTAAAAAACAATATTAAACCTCCCAACAACCAGGAATGGGGATAAAATGAGAAACCAATAGTAGATAACAAATAGGTCTGAACTTATTAACGTTTGTTTTCACATTTTATGGAACAAACCAATAATTAACTAAGCTTACCCTTATTGACAGAGACATTGGTTTGCTGTATCTTCCCACATTATTTGGGGTAAATGTTGAATCGTGACTTCTCAAGAATTCTGGTTTCAGAATATAGCCACAACCACCATTGTCTAGGAATTTTCCATTTTGCAGTTCCATTTGTACTCCCGGTGTCTGGAAGTTTAAAGCCACTATAAAATTAAATAAATATTGATTTTAGTGAATTAGAGTTGATACCATTTCATAAAACAACTCTTTGATGATAATAATAAAAACAAAAGCAGATGAGATTAAAATATGTATATCTTTCAACTCATATGTAAGTTCCTGTTATTTCTCTTAAATTTAGCAGTATTCAATAAGGAATGATTCATGTGCAAAAGAAGTGCACTATTTAGAACTGCACCACGTCTTAAGAATTACCCTATAGATCTTTTTTACACTTCAGTGTGTTGTGTGTTTTCCCTTTTCTTTCTAAATTAGACCTTGGAGAATATGAAATGAGAGATCTTTTTTCTCTATAAGGACTAAATTCACATACTAGTTCCTCTACAGTGGCAAGACCCTGCACCCTGAACCTGCTTACAAAGTTCTGGTGCAGAAGGCAAAAACATAGGATTGTAACTAACCTTAGTTATGGTCAGAATTCATCACTAAAGCATGTCACCCAGAAGATCAAGAAGCTTCAGTTTAGAGTTAGAATATTCAGTGCAAATACATATAAGTTTATAGATGTAGAAGCAATTTCAAAACTGTTCTTAAATTTATGTGAGCAAACTCTCTTCAAGCTTAATCCTCCAGTACTGGTGTTTATTGTTAGTATACACCTGACAGATTTTCCTTTCCTTGGCAGCTCAAAACATTTTTGGTTTGCTGCAGCACCAATAATAAAATAACACACTTCTCATCAACAGGATATTGTAATTCATGAGATAAAGCCAACATTGAAATAGACCTGTTTAATGACATTTTCCCCTATTCCAGTACATTGGAGCTTCCTGTCACATTCAAAATAGAAAATGCACAAGTCAAATCAGCGAAGTGATAACATGACATGTGTTAAATAGAAAACGATAAAAAGTCATTTACTTGATAGCTTGGTAGGAAAAAAAATTAAGATTTTAAGCAGTACAAGTGCATCCTCATAATAATTCAGGAAGAGGACCTTATTACATGTTCCTATGAGATAATATAAATGTATTGAATGAACACTTGGCAGAATTCAGAAATCCTTATCTCATGTGGAAAATGCAAGAAATTTGGATCTGTTTCACTGCAAAAATTGTTTCTTCACTGCTTCGATGATCCTTTTAAAAAATTCCGTAATAAATGACACAAATAGGAACAGATCTGTAGAGTGACACAGCTGGTACTACGGACCTAATGTTTGTACTAAGCATGTTTTCGGTGGGGTTACTTCAGAAGAGCTCTAGCCTGGTCCCATGACCTCAATAGCAATTAATGGCTGGAATACATCAAGTGCTCCCAGAGTGCATCCTCTATTTCATCTGAAAGGAATCCCATCTGCGCTAGCTAAGATTGCTCTGCAACGTGAACCAACGTGCAGTAAGTAGGAACAATTGGGAACCTTGCCTAAAAAAACTCCAAACAAACAAAAAACCCCAAACCACCACCAACAAAACACAACATGCACTCCTGCTTTGAACTAAATGCTAATGTAGATGCAGGCATAGATTCTGTGTCAATATGCAAAAGAATTTTTAAACTTATTTTACCTTTGACAACAGAATTTAAACTTCAAAATATTCATATTGCCCATTGCATATCATTGCCTTTTTTAAAGAGGGTAAGTATTCTCTTGGTTTAGTTTTCGCAGTGGTTCACAATTTGTTTTTTATGACTCAACACATAATCCAGAAACAGACCCAAATGTGGTGCTATATGAACTTTGTTGTATCTTAATACATTGATTCAAGCAGTGCAATGGATGCTACAGAGCTGCAACCCTGAGGCCTCTTGAAGCCTAAGTCCTGACATGATCTACAGGCAACCCAAGATCTCTCAGTCCACACGTAATTCCTAGGCCATACTTTCAGAATATGTGGTTTAAAAAGTGTAACTGAAATTAAGGCAAATTGAACAGTCATAGCTTCAAATAGCAGCTTCCACATGATGAAACAAATTACATGATTGCACATAATGAGACTGTTGCTAAATTTGCCAAGCTTCATAGGCTACCAAGCAGGAAAATCTGATTTAACAACAGAAACAAGCGAAGGAGAATACTTTACATTTTATCGTTAGGAAAATTATTTCTGCAACACAAGTGAAGGGCAATGTTATTATGGGTTGATATCTTCAAACATCAACACTATATTTTTACTTAATTTAATTTTACGTTAGAATAAGTTAAAAACACACTGAACAGTAGTTTTAATTTACATACTGATTTCCCAGTATTGCAAGTTGTAACCCAATTAAGGTAAATGAATGTGAAATTTTGTATTATATTCTCTGAGATGCATACCTCTACTACAACTGTTTGCAAGGTTCATAGCTGCTTGGGGCCTCCTAGGACAAAGCTTTATGGTGTAGTGTTGATGCGCAGCTTTTCTTTTTAATCAGATGCAGTTATAACCCTTACACTTCTTGAGAAATGGCAAAGTTCATAAATTAAAACCTACGTTTTCCATTGTCTAGCAGTGTGGTCTTAGCAACACCTTTCTGCAAGGAAGACTGAATTTCTATCCAATGTTTCATCTCAGTTTTGTTGAACTCAAGAACAGAACTGTCAATAACAGGCTTTGTACTGTTGTTTTATGAAACAGTAGAAACTTAAAGCATGTGCAAAGAGACCTTTAAACTGCTGGTTTCTTTTGGAAAGAAGCTCAAATATGCTTACTATGAAACCATCTGAACAGTACATAATCTTAACGTATGGTTTTCATGGGAAAGTACAGGCATCTGAAGTTTAGCACTATGTAAGTTAAACTTTCTCCTCAGTCCTTCTGTTAAGCACTAAAAGCCTTTTAATATTGGCATCAAAATCAGACCAGCAGAGCAAAACACAGGCTTGGAAGACAACCTGAGCAAAGGAATTCCTCAGTGTAATTCCTGCATCTGAAATGGATCCAAGTCTTCCTGGAACCGTGAGGCCAAATCTCCTTCAGATCAGAGTATTTAATACTCAAGTCTTCTCACAAAGTACCAAAGCTGCCGTGGCTGTCCCTGTTGGCCCCAGATGTAAATAACTTCATACAGCAAATGCAAGTTAGGAAATAGCCTAGCTCCCAAAAGATGAAACAATCCATAATGCACAGAGGACTACAAAGGCTATATTTCATCCCAAACCTCTGTATCACAAGCAGTTAACTGAAGTCAATGCAACAACTAATTGCAGAACTAACCACAATCTAAGTATTCAAATACGGTGCCTTCCATAAGCACTACCATTCAAGACATAATTGATTTTTAGACTGAAAGCAAAAGCTTTTGAAAACCAAAGTGAGCACTGGGGTTCTTAGATTTCTAAGTGACTATGATTTGAAGGCAGTTGAAGAAAACTGCATGTCTTTCATCTGTGATGCTGCCTCTCAATTAATATTCCTATTGGGACTTTTAAATTGTCATTTTTTATTTTTTTATTCTTTGCTTCCTGGTGCTATTAGCTTTATTACAACCCTAAGGTTTAATATATTTTCTGCATTTAAAAGGGAAGATTTTAAAATGGATAAGCATACATTTGTCACCAATTTTCCTTAAAATGAGTTACTTAATTGCATTTTACACCATTTAAAATCCATCTCAAAATGTCTGAATTTTATGCAATCTCCAAAAATATCATATGCAAAAAGCACTCAGTGCCAATGTTCCTATCTCCATGATTTACTTCACTCATTCGAGTTGAAAGGGATATAATAGATCACACTTCCAACCCTTTGATCAGTCTTGTTGCCATCCTCAGCTCTTTCCAGTCATCTATATTCTTAAAATGGGCGGCTAACAATGAATGAAACACATCTTTTGTGCCTTATATATCCAAAATTTGAACTGAATTCCACACAGACTGGGAAATACTATGAAAACAGGACCATATCCTAATGATCTGGAGTATTTTGTCATTGATTATGAGATGATCTAGGTGATTGGATTTGAAGACACTGCATTCATCCCACATTAGCACTCCCAGCTGGACATTGACTGTCTATCCTTTCTCCTCACACACAGGTCACAGTTGCACCCAATCCATCACTGCCCAAATTTACAGAAATATTCTCAGAAGTCCTTACATGACTGGGTAGTCCACATTACTTTTTTCAAAGAGATGTAGGTGGCTTTTAAAAAATTTCATCCACAGCCTGAATAAAGGGCACGCTAACTGAGTATGAGTTGAATCAAAATGTGGATGAAAAGGGAGGATATTCAGTCATCAGATTACGTCGAAATGAACTGAAGACATCTGAAGGAAGGATAAACTGTAACGTGATGACAAATTGTCACCTGTTACATATACCAGGAAGCAGGCATTCATTTAACAGAAGCAGCATACACAGCAGGAGGATCTCTTATCAGTAGCAAACAAATTCTATCAAACTAAAATATGATAATACCTTCATCACTTGAATGATAAAATAACACTGATTTCTAAGCCCTGTGCAAACATTAACTATCACAATATCCTCAAGTACAAATAATATTTCCCTTTTAGTATATTGAAAATATTATTCAGTCTTATATGCAATCTGATGGAGTTTGCATAAGAGAAATTCAATGCATACTATAGTACCCTGTAAACCCTTCTCACTAACAGCAGATGTAAGGAAGATAATGTGCTCTATCACCAAGTAGTCAGAACATGTAACCTGGAAAAATGGTGGAACACAGTCGTTTTTAAACACCTTTTTCATCTGGGTCTATCTGAGAAACTAGAAAGACTTCTAGCATAATTAAAACTCTGCCAAATTACAGCAGCCTCCTCAGGCTGCTCTGAGCCTGAGGATTACTTGCTGTTCTGGTCCTGTCTTGACATGTCACTCTGATCCCCACTGCCTTCTCTGGGTGCTTGTTAATTCAGACTTGTGGACATACTGTCTTTTAAGTGTCCTCAGCATCCCCTTTTCCTTGGGCTTTATGAGTTTTTTAAATATTTATGCAGCTTTAGCCCTCTTGCCAAGCCAGTGAATAGGTGAGATCCCACCCAAACTTTATGAGCAAGGACTTGTGTCTACCAGGAAAAAAAAAGTATAGAGTGAGTGGTTCCCTTACAACACACAGCAGACTTAAGTGGTTAGAAAAAATGTTGGTATACAAACTGTCTTTCATCTCTTTTTCTGACCAAAAAATTTGGTCAAACTGTATGTATTTTTTTCTTCTCCTTAGAGAATAAAGTGGGGCTTTAGCTATTTAGACTCCAAATTTTATTAAGCTTAATTATAATTTCTGACTTTGTTTCTCACTGACACATTTTGAAATGGATTCTTTTATTCTACAGAGACTTCATTTGTGAATGACTTACTTACAACATGAGGTATTCTGCCTTAGTAAGAGGGACTACTCTTCTGAGAACAGAGTAACATGCATAACTGTCTGACACATGATGCTCAGCATGTGCAGTCAGTCTGTCCTTATTGTCTTTGGGCCAATTCAATACTGTTCCTCTAAAGACACTGTCATCAGAAATGTTAAGAATTCACTCATTCTAATGTTCATAATTGCTGACGTTTCTACTTAATTACAAGTAGGTCTACTGGAAAAAAGATGTCAAGTGATTAAAAATCATCCATTGTCCAAGTATATCTGCAACTGGTTTCAATTATGGATCCTCTCTTGTGAGGCTCTCATGGGAAAAGTACCTAAAGCATTTCTGATAAACTATCAAATCTAGAATCTAAATTGATTTTTGCTATTTAATTAATGTGTCAGTCTGAAAGTTACACTTCAGTGTAAGTCTGAGCATCTTTTGGTTGCCATTTCACACCTGAAACAGATACTTTTCCAAAATAACTTTTGAAATCTGTTTGCCTTGTGCTTCTTGGCAGAACAGTGTATATTATCAGCTTCCCTTTCCTGTTTTAGTCTGGGTCTCTAACACAGAGTTTAGAACAAGGTCAGCAAGGAGTTCAGATACAATTGTGTCCCTGCAATTTTTTCTGTGTTTCTTTAAAATGGACTAGATTTCAGATAAATTATTTAGTATTCTATTAGTTGTCTGCCGTTGTGGATTTAGTGAAGATAGCTGGAAAAATTGATGGTAAAATTAAATTTCTGTGTTTCTTTGCTTTTAAGTGAAATTCCAGTAACTATTACACACACCAAAAAAAACTTCCTCCAGAGTAGCCCAAGAGCTTTGTGATAAACCTGGCAGTTAGAGACATTTCTGCAAGAGAAACATGAAACCTTTATTTAAAACACCTCCCAGCCCTTGGAGCCATTCCAAAGGAAAGGTGAGTGTATTCAGGTAGCTGCTACATATATCAGGGTGATATTGTCCCACCTAACTTGTAGATGTCTACACATGAGTTAGCTGCCCCACTACAGCTAGTGAGGATCTAATCAATGAAGTTTAAGGGGCAATGTAACCAAAAATAGGTCCATACTTTAAATACAAGATTAACCATATCCCTGGAGTCTGAAATTCTAATAGCTGTCCCATTGGGCTGCGGACTTATGGGAGCAAACAGTAAGGGGTGAAGCAACCCTTTTTAGGGGTTCCATAAACCATGATGGCCATGTGGCCTATCACAGCTATGGATTTTTTTCCAACTACATGACTTTGCTAATAAAAACCACACTTCTTTGTTTGGCATCTTAGTGTTATCTTTCAACAACACACTATTCAACAGTGTTTAGTAAGATTTATGTCAGTTGTGCAAGATCTAGTTTTCACTTCCTGAAGATGAATTTTTGGACTGTTAAAACCATATTAAGAAGACAGTAATAATATAGGTATTGACCCCTGTGCCTTTTCTGCAGCTGACCTATGATGACTATTCCTGTCCTTGAAACCTCAACAAAAGGGAGTGACCAACCAAGAGATACTTTTCTATGCCTTCTCATTTCATTCTTCCAGGGCATTGCTTGGCCTGGGGGCTAGCAGGAAATCTTTCCTGTCTTTCTTACAGCACATTCTCCATGAGTCAGTTGTGGGATAAGGCCACAGCAAGCCCAAACAAAGAATGAGCTCTAGACTGGAAGGATAGCTGTACAGAACAGCCTGGGTGTGTTTTTCCCATGAGGTGTATGACATGTCAGACTCATCCCCTGCCTTTGGGCAGAAGAGGTGTTTTAGTCTGGGACAAAATCTGGAGCCCATTTTGGGAAGATAGCTGAAGCTCTGTTCAGCGGCTGGAGACTATTAGGCTTTTAGCTGCAGAATGAACAAAGATGAAATGCTGTGATGTATGTGTCTTTTCCATGACATAGGCAATATTTAGAGTTAAGTCATCTGCAAGGTTTTAAGGATCACAATGCTAGACTAAGAGTGTTCACCTAGTATCCAACAGCAATAATGAATACTGCAAAGAGCTTTGAGGTATTGTAATAACCTAACCACGCATAAAAATAAAAACATTAAAGCATGTCACTTCACAAATTTCACTAGAAATTCGAGCAACAACAATTCAAAGCTATAATGTAATGAGTATTCTCAGTTTGTTTTAGATGTCACATTAGCTGTTGAAAAAAGCCATTTTATAGAAAATGGTTGTTTTACACTTTTGCTGTGTTATAAAAAAATTTCTAGTAAAAATAATAACCAAGAGTATCAAGTTATCATGCTGAAAAATGAATTAAATCTATAAGAAAAAGTAGTACTCCACCATCTTTTAGAATGGCTCTAATAGAAGAACCTGTGTTTTTCCTTAAATTCAATTTCATTATTTCATAAATTCCTTTACTAAATTTGACACTCCATTACATATTCTAAAATGTATAGTGTTCAGTAAGATTGTAAGAATATCTAAACTTCCCATGATTGAACATAATCTGTTTATTTAGAAAAAAAAAAAAAATCAGTCCTGTTGTCTCCAGTTTTGCCATTTGTCCAGCAAGAAAGGAAAATACAGTTTCAGAAAAAACATACAACAACCGAAAATTCCAAAGTAAATTAGTGATCCTGTGCCCTCTTTTTCTTTATGAGGCTTTCCAAAGTCTGCCTCTTCTTTAAGTTTTCACTCGCTTAGAACCCAAGCAAGGTCAGACTTGACAGTCATTTTAAGTTGCACAAGTGAGGCATACCAAGATCTTATTAGTGGGTATCTTTTCCCTAGGTAGCTTCAGAGGTTAAAATCAGAACTAGTTAGAGAACTCTTTATCACTCATCTTTTTATGCATTATTTTTTGTCATATTATTGCACACAAGGTTTAGCCACAAAACAGATGTGACAAAATTGCCAAGCTGCATTTCAATGTCACAGGCCACAAGAAAACCTACGATAAGAAAAAATCCATCACACAAGTAGCGGAACCTTCACAGTAGCATATAAATTTTTATGAGTGCTCCAGAAAACATATGCTCTATATAGCCTCTTCTAAAATAAAATTCTGTACCTGCCATACCATGGCTTTCTCATATAACTTATGTTTTGGTCATTCCTGTAGATTGTTTTGATACATGGATAACGTTTTCTACTGCATGCAAAGGACGTATTCAAAAGGATATTTAAGTCTTTCTATTTTTATTTTCACTGAGGTTTTCTTTTGGTTTGTTTTTTTGCTGTTTTTCTCAGTCAATATAATACAACTGATATCTGTTTATTTGAATAAGTGTCCTGAATTTTCTTTCCCTGCATAAATCTTTACATTCCATTTTATTTACTAAATAAAAAGGAGATATGGATACGCCAAAGCAGTTCTTTCTGGTGCCACGCTGCAGTTGTGTGCAGGAGGCATACTAATTTTCCCAGACTATAAAAAGTTATTGTAGGTATTTTTTTCCATAAGACTTCTTTGTTCACAAATCCTATCCTGTTCTTATAAGTCTCAATTTTCAGAGAATGGACACTGAGTGCACAGTGATATCCAAAAGTGATTTTGTGGAAACTGTACTTTTTACTGTGGTTTTTAACTTGCCTTCCTCGGGAAATTAGGTTTACACAATTACATAATTCTTGTCCTCAACCCCAACAAAACTTGAGCCTGTTGGACCATTTCATCCTGCTTTAGCTGAGTGCCAGGCTGCTCTGAGTTAATATGTTCCAACCAATTTAGAGAAAATTGCTGGCAAGGTACAGAAGAGAGCACTGTTTTGGGTCTATCACTAAGTGAAGTGAAGGAGTAACTCAACTCTCATCATTTACATGATGCAGAGGCCTGGCAGGGAGGTTTGAACAAAAGTGTAGGTATATATGTGTATATATGTAGGTATATAAGTGTATATATGTAGGTTTGAACAAAACCTAACATATTTTCTTTGCCCAGCCAGAACAGTTATGGATGTTAGAGGAAGTTAAAGGTAAGTGAGAAGGGTAAGCTAGCAGGTGTGGGGAGGGTGAAAGGAGCTGAGGAAGGAGAAATCTAAGAGTCCTGTGAACAGTTTTAAAAGTGGTAGAAGGGATCTGGAGGGATTACTTCTGTGCATGGGATGCAGAGTGCAATGGCAGGGAGACAGGGCGGGTATGTGGGCTATATGGACACAGGACAGACACAAAAATTAAAAAATCTGTGTTAAATCTGTGGAAGGACATCAGCAGAAGATTCACCAAGTGGAGCTTTGGGAGTTGTATTGTGAAGTGCGGTTATATTTCTGTCAAACAGTTATCTAAAACAGATTAGGGAATCAAGAATAGATCTGACATGGCTTGGAAATAATATATGTGGAGAATTGCTTATAATCAGCCTATTCCTATGAGAAAACTGTTTCTTTAAATGAAGATGCAAATGATGTGACCAAGAGAGCAGATCTAACCACTTCCTGCATATTTTTAATTCTTCCAGGAAGGGGCCCAAAGCCCCTATACAGAAAAAATCATATGTTTTGTATGCTAGTGTTCAGAAAGACTTTTCATTAAAGTATACTCTCAGTCAACAGTCAATGTAGTAATTTTGAAATACTTCAGTCCTGTTTGAGATCTAACAAATGGATATTCTTTGCAGACATCAGTGTGGAGATTTACAGGCTAGAAAGAAAACTAGTAAACTGCAGTATGGTAGGCCTGAGAGATGAATTACATTTTAAATTAAGGACTTCTGGCCAGAATTTCCTCTAAGCATGAAACAAACTTACTAGTTTTTAATAGCAATGTAGATAGGAGAGAGAGAGTGCACCACCCCAGGTAAATAATCCAGCAATAGCATGACATCAAGCTAAGTGAGGATCAACCACAAGGACAGAATATAATCAAACCAATTTCAAATGATATGGTAATGGCGAGATACTTCCCGCAACAGCCTAGCCCAAGTCCAAATCTGTACTATAAATAAACATTTATAATGACACAGACACAAAATTTATACTACCTAGTAATTTTTTTACTCCTACTGTAGTTGTAAAACTATACCTCAATACAACAGTCAGGATGAGAAGCAGAATTTGTAACAATGAGAGAATTATGGGGGGTCTGAGTACATTTCAGTTCTTTCACAGAACAGCCAGCACTGAGTGGCCAAATTCACACAATCTCCCTAGTCATTGTTCCCCACGTTACCTCAACGTGTGGCACTGACAGCATGGCATAGCTCGGTGTGGGGACAGCAAATGGTAAGAAATTTAGGCTTGGGGATGTCCTCCACCACTTGTGGTCAGGGGCACAGACGTGGGAACAGCAATCTCTCAGTGAAAGCTGAGGCGTGATGCTCCTTCTAAGTTCTATAACTGTAGGAAAGTAGCTGGGGATACAAATATCTCGTATTTGTAATGATTGATTGGAAATAGCACACTGTTAAAAACATTTCTGAGAAGGTAACTTGAAACAGAGATATTTTGGGAGCTGAGAAAGGAAACAAGTGAAAAAGGAAGCCTGGAGCAAGGGTGCACATAAGCTCCAGGGTCCTAGAGGCAAAGTGAAATCTGTGCCCATCTCTGTGTGAGTGTGTATTGTAATATAGCAAAGTGAGACCATACCTTTCACCTCTCAAAACTGTGAGCCTACAGCAAACTGCCCTGCTCACCCCACAGTCTCCCTCAGGTGGCCTTGGTATAGAATCAGAATAAAAGACAGAATATATATGTGGATGCAAAAAATATTGTTCTCTACTTTACCTAAGACTGAAGAAGGTGTAGCAGACTGATGTAGAAAAATATTCTGCAACTGAGAATCTTTTAAACTGAAGAACAAAAAAGATGAAGGCAAGATTGCTACTAATGCCATTAAAAAGGGGAAAGTGCTTACAGGTGAGAGGTTTTTCCAAGTCTGCTGAGTAGAAAAGTCATGCTTATTTTTAACAATTTCAAATTAAAAACTAACTTGAAATGAAGAGAAACAGGTTATTGTTATTTCATTGCTCAGGGAAATCTGGGAATTCTTTGCACCAATATTAATTGTTGTGCCCACATCTCCTGCATCTGTGCCACTCCAGTTGCACAAAACCATTGAAAATCCACAGATTCTTCAGATGAGGCTTCCATTGCTGTGTAAAAATTCCTAAATCACACATATATATCTTTCCATCACCTCTTCTAATTCAACGCTATAGGGCAACCTTAGGCAAAAGCAAATGCAATTGCGTTCCAACAATTCCCACCTTTAGCTAAACAGGCAGCTGCTTCTATTCCCTTGCTAACTACAAAGTAGCTGTGAAGAGTGCTAGACCTCAGCCAAAAAAGAATTGTTTTTTAGAAAGAGAAATAATAAAACAAGAGAAAAAAGGAAAAAAAGAAGGAAAAAAAAAAAAAGGCAGCAGCTACCATTCCCATTTTCTCTTATAAATGTCCTCTATTTACACCTTAGCCACAGCTGACAAATAAGCATGGAGGTTATGGAATGTGATTAATACAGCATGCAAAAGCATGTAATCTATTTTCATTTCCTTGAAAGGTATATTGCAAGGGGGTTTTTTGGCAGTACGATGCTTAATGCATAGCACACTCTTACCTCAAAACCTAAGGCAACTTAATTAACATCATAATTTCAGTCCAAACAGACAGGCAGTAAAATATAAATTATCACTTAGACTCTCCTTACAGACACCCACAGATAAATATTGTAGAATTATTAATAAAAAAGGAGATAATATATGAAGAAAAAGAAGAAAATTCTGGTTTAGTTGTTGAAAGTTATTTATATATGTGGTTTTGCTACAGTGTTTCATAAGATAAAATCATGCTTTGTTTAGTCTTAGGGCTAGGAGTAATACAAAATAAGGTTCAAAACTTTAAAATGTTGTATTGTTCTTACTAGTGTTTTTCTTATTATCCAATAGTAAAAAAAAGGTAGTTTAAAGGAATGAATGAATTATAATAAATTGGGATATTTGGGATAAGATATAGCTATTTAACAGAAAGTGATATTTATAATTAGTTAGGGCCTAATTGTAACTAATTACAAAAGTAAAGAGATGAAAATAATATTCCCCTTAGTTATTCTATATCAGAATTCCTGGATTCCAGGATGTAAAATTACTAGTATATGTAGACTGAAGGAGGTTAGATAACACAAAATTAATGTGATGCCACTGAGGGAAAATATGTAACTTATATAACACAAAAAATACTAGAGGAAGGAAAAAATCTTGTATCTGTATAGTCGCTGCAAAGCCTGGAATGCAACGGTCTCTGCAAACTCACATACCCATTTGACACCCCACATTCCAGAACTCTTGAGGATTATAATTTGAAGAGTTTGTTCTTGTTCCCTTGGGGTAGATTCTTGTAATGAATCTTGAAGTATGTGAAACAAACTCTTTAGCTGAAAAACAGAATGATAAACACTTGGTAAGAATAACTTTATTAATAAAGAGATTCTATTTGAATAAATAATAATAAAAATATAATAACTGATCCAGCAATTTTTTTTTTTACACGATCAGTATATCATATCAATGTATTTATATTTTAAGGCATTTCTATGCATGTTAACATTAGCATACGGGCCACTCTGAGATATGGCTGAAATCCTATTTTAAAACCTTAAAATGTGATAGTATTTTGTGTATATTTGAATGTGATACTATTTCTGTCTATAGTGCAGACTTTTGTTAAAGGTTCTATGACCAAGAATCATTCCTTCATGGAAATATTTTGTTTCTTCAGCTGTTCATTAGGTAAATATATGATTTTTATACTAAAGCCCACTATGTTCTCATGGAAAATTGGAAAGACACAAAACAGGAAATTGATCAAAAAGCCCACTCATTCTTTTATAGTTCAATAAGAAAAAAAATTAATCCCAAGATGATCTTAGCTTGATTGCTGTTTTGAGGTTTAAATAAAATGACCGAATAATCTCAAGACGAGTGAACAGTGCATTTCTAAAAGACACTTAATTGGTTCCTTTATAATCTTCAGAATATATTAACTATTCAAGTGAGTTGATTTTCTTCTTCCTAGCAGTGTTGCCTCCCACAAAGGCATAAACTAAACAGATGTGGAAAACTTCAAATTACTTCTATCTACACTATTCCTGTTTAGTAATTAAACAGAAAGTTTTACATTTCCAGGATCAACACTCTGATCCTTTCCATCCTCCCCTGACCCCCTTTTTTTTAATAGAACTACTTTTATGCTCACGAGATTGCTAGAGGAACCAGAGAGGACTCTGACTATGGATGGCTGGCAAAAGCCTACATGTTTCGATGCCGTTCAGCACCATTCACCTAACCAGCCATTGAATCGTCTCCACAATGTGGTGGATGGCAGTTGGGCTGACCCTGAATGAATGGGCCTGTGGCAGACTTCATTCTCATGTTGTCTCTGTTCTTAATACTCCCTTAAGGCTGTTGGCAGACAGCTGGAGTTAAAACAGCAGAGGCTGCACTGTATTGGCTGTACAAAATGGAGACGGTCCAACACAGAATGAGTTTTGCATAATCCAACTTGACTGGTATGAAAGATCTGGTCCAATGGAGCAAACTGCCTGCTACGGGGTTTATTCATTCCATTAATGCGGATTCTCTTATCTGCAGTTATCATCAAAGCCAGGACTACTGCACGCCCTACTCCAGTGAGTCCTGGGGGGACTCAGATCATACATGGGGGGCTGAAATCTATTCCACACATTTTCAAGTATTGACCGTAACTTCTAAATTATTTGATGCAGAAAACAATGAATCAAAAGGTATTCATACATTTCTGTATACTATGTTAATATTTGTTCTTATAAAACTACATTAAATTAAAACAAAGCTGAGTTTCAATTTTCCTCACAAAACCAACTGAAATATAAAAATGCAGTGCAAATGACAAGATATTTCTAAAACAATGTTATAAAAACAACCAAATAAAATTGGACAGCATGTGTTTCATAAAATTTTAACCCTCCCAATACCTAAGTAGTGAACCATAGCAACATTGTAACTTTTATCTGATTGAATCAAAAGAAATTACCTGAATGTTTTACAAATTTTCGTGCTCGAACCTCTCCGATTGAATTATTTTCATAGCACTTCTGATTAGCTAGGGAATGCTCAAAGCTCACAAACTTCTCAGATTTGGTATAAATCACAAGGTCCGACAACGCAATGGCAATTTTTATCTTCTTCATCTAATAATCATAATATAAAATAATGGCAGAATAAAAAAATCACACATATTTCATTATTATTATTATTAACAATTGAGAAGAAACTATAATTTTGGATGCATAAAGCACAGGAAAATGTGTCACAATCAATGAATATTTGAGCTTAAGATATGACTTTTGATAGTGAGAGTTGATCCAGTCAGAGACCATTAGGTTATTATCTCTATATTAATCATAGCAATTGTAGGGTGAATGGAGAGATGCTTCCAATGCTTCCTAGCACAGTGTTCTGTTGGACAGCTTTATCATTTCCCTGCTTCTGAGACTGGTATGCAAGTTAACATAATTTTTCATGGCTCTTAACAACACTCATTTAAAATATATGTCCAACTTTATATTCCTAAATAGATAAAGTACTAGAAAAGGTATACTGGTAGGAAGTACTTGGAGAAAAAAAAAAGAGCAGGAGAATCTATATACATCAATAGCACAAACTCAACTACAAAATGTAGAATAACAGGAGAATATTTTACCGTGCCAAGCAAATCAATCATAGGTATATTCCTCCAAGCCTTGCTCTGAAGTTAGGAAAACTCTGTTCTTCTTAATTAAGATGGAAAGTTCTTTGGCCAAAGTCTTTGTTTAGCCTTGCTCCATTACCAAAGCAAGCAAAAGCAAAAGCTGTTGTACATTGAAACAACTGAAATTTTAGCAGGGTCTTATCTCTTAAACTGAGGTACTGTGTGACCTCTTCATTTTAGTTAGCATGAACTTGTGAGCTAATCAGTGGTAGTAGCCAGCAAAGAGCTGATGGTACTAAAAGAGCTGATGGTTTGCATTCTTTTAAAGTTTTGAAAGCAAATTCTCATCTGACAAAATAATAGGGATTGCCTGCTCATGGCTCTTAAACTACTCAAAGTTCAAGTGCATTAATTATTCTGGGGCGATAGGAGTCTACTGGCGCAGAACTCCTCAATAATACAGTTCTCTGGATGTGGAAGGCAGTAACACAGCCAAAGCCAACAGCATCACTAGGGTATCTTGGGTGTGGATTCAAATGCTCTCCCACCCTCCAATAGAGCAATAGGGTGAGACCTCAGAATAAATACTGCCACTCCAAGTAGAGTGGGACCCTGGAAACCATTTTCTCTTCTGCCTGTGAAACATGACCAGACATCTGTTGTTGCTGCTGTTGATCAAGATGTATGTGGTATATGTTCTGGTCTGTAACATGATGTTACAAATATATGTGACCTTATTATCTGGAGATTTGGCCTTCCCTATTCAAAGAGGGCTTCATCCTTCCTCAGATTTTTTCCTTATTATCTCTCTATATCAGATGGAAAGAAAAAGAAGCAAAGATCTTGACTTTCAAATCACTTAGCAAAAAGAAACACAGAGGAAGAGACACTGCCTCTCAGCAAAAACACTGAGCCCTGAGGAGCAGTGCCAGTCTATCTGCATTCAGATAATCAGAACACGATGTGCAAAAGTGACTGGATGCTAGATGCTTCTTGCCTGCTCAAAAAACTTGAACAAAGCAGTTTGAACCCTGATGGAGCAACAGATTTCTGTGGCAGAGAATTACTATTTAAAAAAATGAGTAAGTTCAATTTGACTATTAAAAAGAAAATTACATCCAATTTTTACACTCTCTTTCAGAAATAGTATTTAATGTTAAGTCTCTACATGATAAATGTAAAAATACATTTTCTATTATAAGTGCTTAAAAATGTTTTAGTGCAACCAGAACTCTACACCTAATTTCATGCATAAAGCCAGAACAGAAGAAAATAGGGGAATGGGAACTCTTCAAAATTTCCATGATAGACCGGTGGACTGTGGGACGAAATAGTTAACTCTGTCCTTCATCATCAGGGACTGCTATGAATGTTCTCCATGGATAGCTCCAGGAGGGCCTTGAGACCAACAAAGCAGTTGGGCAACTGCATCTTACTTTTTGTTGTGGTATTGAGCACCTGGGACAAGCACAAGACTTCTTGAAAGTGAAAAATGCAGGTGGAGTTTAGGATGGGAACACAGGAAAGGGTTGCTTTTTAGTAGGATACTAAAATATGCTCCAGTTTGGAGTACCTTGTAAGAATCAGGAAAACTCTGAAACCCTGAGCTAAAAAATTTTTTTTTTAAATACATTACCCTAAGTAATTTTAAAGACTACCTGTTAAATTTAGTCTCTATTTTAAGATAATATATTCCTTCTTTTTAAAAAAAAAAGCTGGCATACATCTATATGTTTTCTAAATTCAACTGAGACAAAAGTTACCTTTGCCTTTTTTCGAGGTGGGGGTGAAGGCCTACGTTCACTTTTTCTTTTTGAGGAATCACTCTTTGGGTAAAGAGGGGCTTTTTCATCAGTCTCATCTTCATCGGAAAGATTTTCGAATTCAGAAACTTCCCCTGTCTCACCATGACTGTCAAGATCTCTCCTGAGCATACCTTCCTCAATTGTTCCAACTTTTTTATTTTTTATCAGAATTTTGAATTTTAATGCCTGTAGAAAAGAGGTTAAAGAGCAGTAAATGGAATTATATATGGACTAATTATAGGTTTTCATATTTAGATATTGCTTAACAGACGTTCAAAGCTGTTTATTAAGTATAATAAAGTGAAGTAACACAATGAAGTAACGATAGGTATCAGTGAGGCGGAAGTCAAAAGCAAGTAAAACAAACAGAATCTGGGAATCAAAGTACACAATAGAATGTGAATATCTAACCCCATGACAGAAAAAAAGGCTCTCCACCACACAGATACATAGATGCTGAAACTGTGAGCAAGGTTAAGGTAGGAAGTTAAGTAAGTGTCAGAGGTGATGGCCAGGTAAGATATAGGAGGTGTATTTTTTTACTATGCATGAATTAATTTTTATATATAGACTTATAAACATGTATCTGATATTAATTTGAATTTTTTTTTTGCTATCATTGCAGCTGCTCGAAATTTGTTACCCTATTTGATTAGGGCATTTGTGCATATCTGTCTAGCATACCAAAATAAAACTTTTGTTGTTATGTCATTATACAGTGGATCCTCACGCTGATCTTACCTGGTCAGGGAAATTAACAGAGTTTGGTAATTTGTTGCCTAAGCAGTTTCTCTATTTTTAAATGGGCATGTTTCAGCTTCCATAATAAAAAATGTAGGAAAAAAATTCATTAAAGTTTATAATTTCTAATAAGATGGCTTTCATCTATGCGCCTGAATCCTGAGTATAAATTTCACTTAGATTTCTGAAATAATATTCATAATAAAACAGCTATTATGTAGCAGACATTCATCTTTACCTGTGTACACAGGAACTGCCAGTGAGTAACAGGACTTAGGTTCTTGGATAAAGTAATCCACAAAAATATTCCTTAAGTTTCATATGCACTAGTGAAAAGGAAGGCTATACTGCTGGGAAGGTTACAGAAACAAGGAACAAATACTTACACATTAAATAAAAGATAACAGAAATATTGTATTTTAAGGTACCCATTAAGTAAATATCAAAAGCATGGATGATAGAAACATATATATAAAAACAAAGCTTTATAATAGAAACTAGAGACATAGGCAAAGAAACAGACATTCCATTTATTTACACTGCAATCTCCATTGCTGATAATCCCCTTATCACTTCAGATCTTGTATTAGTAGTTTGTCAGTGTGCCAGTGGAACGAGCTATCCTATGCTTAATATCTATCAATGCCATGATAGTGTAAGATTTGATTAGTGTCTCTGCACTGGTGATTCAGAATAAGGATGCCCTTTAACATTTCCTTCATTTCTTATTGATGCACTCATTTTTTTTTCTGTGATATTTTTAGAAGAGTTGTAATATGAGTAATGCTACTCATATTTTAAAGAGTTCTGTATTTTTCTTTGCATCTTCATATTTCCCAATATTTAAAAGCAATTCTATCTACTTTTGGTCTTGTATTTTGTTATTCATAGGTAAGATTTAATTCTACAAGTTTAAAAAAAAGACATGGTATACAAGGGAAGGAAAACCTTTCTGTGGATATATTACTGCCTCCTATATGTAAACTTGCCTGAAGTAAAAAAAGACCATAGTCTGTGTCATCATATAAAAACGGGCCATGATGTTTTAAGTCAGATAGTTTCTAAAATTCCTTTTATGAACTGTTAGCAAAGATGTAAATACCCTGAGGTAGGACAAACGTTTCTTTTTTTTTCTCTATAAAGATAACATTTTAAAATCACAGCTATCTTTTCAAAAACAGTTACAGAAAATACTCTAGCAAGAAGAAATTTTGCTATTTTTTTGGCCAGAAGCAGATTCCAATAATAGTTAAACCAAATCACTGAAAGCGAACCATGAACTGAAGAAGACATACCATGGATTTTAAGTCTGAGCTTCAAACAGATCTTCAAAAAAACTTATGACAAATGTATGGTTACAAAATCAGTGACTATGTGAAATTTGAGTTCTTTAATTGGTAATCAGCAGTGCTAAACATGCGGCATTTTTTTTGTACAAATGTCTAAATCTTCTAAGCAGATAATGAGCTGAAAGTCTGAACATTCACTATAACTTCTCTCTTCTAGTTTAAATATAAAATACAAAATATTTTAAAATTACACATTTACTATGTACTTATATATAAACTGTAAGCATACTAAAGAATTTAAATATGTAAAACATAATAGATCTACCCTAGAGTATAATAGGACTTCAAGGCTGGCATAAGCAAAAGCACCCAAGTACAATCAATTGGAACAAATATTTAAATAATTAAATGAACAAAACTTAGTTATTGTACTAAATAGGCATTCTGGTTAATGTGATGTACAACATGAATCAGAACAGCTGAAGTAATACAAGACACCAAGACAAAATCACAAGCACTTTGGAATAGATCAGGCAAACCCACCTACTGACCACTGCAATTAATGTAAAAAAGGACAAAATTCAGTCCTCAGAAATTTAGAGAACAAACCCTGGATTTGGGTCATGAGTATTAAAAAGAGAAGAATAGCTTCCCCTATTTAAATTGAGCATGTTCTTCTCTCTTCTCTCCTGACCAGCTGTCGGTGCTTAGTAAGAGGAATATCAAACCCTGAAAATCTTGCTAAGTAACAAGGTTAAAATCAGTTTAAAGTTTTACATAATTTTGTATTTCAAGAATTATATTACTGTCTTAAATACGGATACAGGGTAAAGATGTGACAAGATGACATCTAACATGAGTGAAGCTTTTGAGGCATTCACAAAATTTATCTTGAATGAAAATAACAGGACACTATTGTTAAGTACAACTGTTAAAAAAACCCCAACACCAGCATTCTTCAATGATTCGAGAAGAGAATCACACCTAGTGAAAGTGTGAATGGATGTCTTTGTGGCAGCCTTATAAATCACAGTTATTGAGTTATTTCAAATCAATACTACCAGTAATGTCTGAGCTCTAGTTAAATGGATATTAATTATATCAGGACCACCTTTTTAGCTATCTCACAACAAGCTTTCATACGATACAGTTATCTAGTGAGAAGTCCCCTACATTGAAAATTCCAGTTCTGTGTTGTGCTCTGTAGTAGACACAAAACATGAGAGAATCTTTCTAAATGTCCTTTTATTAAAAATACAAAAAAAAGCAAAACGTGCCTAAAGAAGGAAATTGGGAGAGGTGACACTGGCAGACTGATTTTCTGGAGGAAGTGAAAACCTGACACAATCCTGGGTAAAAGTGTACGTGTTCTAAGAAACATTCAGTCCTTAAAAACAATTTTGCAAGGTATTATTTCTCATTCGTCTACCAGAAAGAGTCCCAATCAGGAAGCAAACTTCAAAGATAAGGAGAGGATCAATTTGCTAATGGCTCAGAGGCTTGGCCTTTTATAACTTTTGACAGTAAGGTTAGACGCCATTGAAAAATAAGAACCTTAGCTGGCAATGTCTTGTCCTGTTTTACCTGAGGACTCCATCAGACGTAAGAGAAATATTAAAACACTGAGTTTCCAAACCATGCAATCAAAAAGACATCTGACAGTAGTCTTGGAGAAAGTTCTAGTGCAGATAATTTTGCATTTCTTAGAGACATTTCTTTTAAGGCAAAAAAATGGGGTGTGACTGATCCGCAAATATGTTGCAAATAACACTGTTAACCAACCTGCTGCTCACGGTTCAAGAATCTGCAACAACTCAGAGTCAGAGAGTAGCAAGGGTCAGCAGCTGCACAAGGTGACCCAGGAGCTGAGGGTGACAGCAGGGCAGGCATGGGGCAATGACCTCACCAACAAGGGCAACAGTAAGACAAGTAACACAAGTCTGGTGATCGTAGGCAAGTTCAGGAAGCAGTCCAGTGACTGCCAAACAAGCCACGAGGCAGGTTCAAGGTCAAACCAGGAAGCCATCTCATAGAAGTACATAATGGCTGGGTTTGGAAGGGACCCCTGGAGATCATCTAGAGAATCCAGGAACTGTATGATAAACACTACCGATTTGCTTATTTTTTAGGTCATTACCAAGGCATGCTATATTTTCAATGTCTTCTCATTTTTGTAAAGAATAGATGCCATAGATTGAAAGGCAAAACAGTGGACTGGAAATGTTTTTGACTTGCTAAGAAGCAAAGATATTTCTGATGCAAAGATTTGGTCAAGACATTTGCATATGTGACTTGTAGATCAAAAAAATAGGAATGAATCTCATCACCAAAACAACAGAATTAGATATGCTAAAGCAGTCTTGATCTTGAATTTCTGAGTGAAAAATCTTCATGTCCTACTTTTTCAATAACAAGAAAATAAGACTATAAAACCCTATAAATATATGGGAGAGGAAAATTTGGAGATGGTTAGACTGAAAATTGAATCATATAGCCACAGGCTAATCGACTATTACTCTTTTGTCAGATGTTACAGACAGTCAGTAAGAACCTATTTGCCAAATTATAGACAGCCAGGAACAACCAAACACTCAAATGTTACATCTAGCTGTCAAAGACCGTGGTACTTGGTTCACCCAGACTGGTGCATTCTAGGAAAACAGTGTCTGTGTATGGAAAGCTCCTTTGTATATTGAGTAGATACAGGTAAAGAAAAAGGTGAAGGAGGAGCCCTGCTATGGAGTTAGTTGGTTTTCCCCCTAATAGTAGGATTTAAAATGTCCAGAGAGCATAAAGTTGTACTGGAGAGCTTCTATGAATCTTTCTCAAGGAGATAATTAAGTAAGTCCTTTTATTTAGATAGCATGGCTTTAATAACTATGGGGGAACCTTGGAGATCATGGCCAGAAATGCTTCTGAACCACCACAACATAGTAATTGATCTTGCAGCTGTGTGGTAAACATTGAAGATGACTTGTAAAATAACAATAGTTGCCACTTCACTTTCAGTTAACATTGCATCAATATCTCTTTCCAATTTTGTGATAGGAAACCTGCAAATAATGAAAAATTCCTAAGTAGTTCATATATATATCATGCCAGCAGTGTAACGTAGTTTGATGTACTACAATGCAAAATAATTGTGGAACAAACCTTAATCAAAAACATCAGTGCATTTACATTCTTTTTTGTGTGTTACATTTGAGGCTTACTTGTTTCTTTCAGTAGCTGTCAAACCCATTAGAGAGGAAGGATTCAGCAGGGTAAGAAAAAATTTATCTCACTTCTAGGATTCTAATATTTTCTAAGTTCATCTACAAATTGCTGCACAAAACACCGCATTCTGTCACTTTATATCAGCATAATCCAGGAGTGCTGGTGCAATCAGCAGAGGTCTCTGGCACCAGCCAGTGATGCAAAATATAATTTAATGTGGGAACTGATTAAAAGGATCTGATATTCCAGTGAATATTAAAGGAAGTTCATGAAGTCTCTTTAGAAGCATCATAATGGCCAAGACCGCAAGGAGAGGATTGTAGTGGGTCTGTTGCTTTGGGTGGCAAAATATCTGCATGGGAAGGAGGACAGATAGATATAAGAGATTTCGTAAGAGGTATACGTAAGAGGATAGATACTGTAGAAGAGATTGGTGAAGCTCAAGGGTGGCCTCAGTTTATCTTAGTGGATAAGGGGTGCATGAAAGAACGAAACAGTGCAAAAGCCTTCTCTTTACTCTACTCCACATGTAGAGGAACAATTGTCTGTTGAGATGCTACAGAATACAGTAATATTCCAGGGAATTAACAGTACTAGTATAGTCAGCTGCAGGGTGAACATAGGATCGAGGCCAAAGAATTAAAAAAACCTCTTTTCCTGTAATTTTCTGGGTTTTGTGTTTCAGGGCAAGCGGGTGTTGAGAAAAAGCAGAGAGCAATAGCTTTCAGCGACCTTTTCTGGACCTTCTTGTGATCTTCACTTTGACTTACAATGGTAGGAGACATCATGCATGAGCTGTGGTCCAAGGAAGTACCTAAGACTAGGTTTGCTCTGCATTTTAATCCTTCTTCCAGACACACAATGATCTCATCTCCTCTCACAAAAGTGTAGCTCAAAACCTACTTAGAAAAGGAAGTAGGAGATTGATCAGACAACAGAGGAGAAAATAATTTCCATGGAGATCTCCAAATCTCCAAGATCTAAATAAGAACTTGTAATTGGCAAATATTTCTATGAAGTGTTTGGAGAAATTATGTGGTATTCCACTTCATGTACAGATAAGGGCACCATTTGATTCAGATCTTGAAGAACATTGAGAAAGCGGTATTAAAAGGAAACTTTGCATGAGCTGCGTATACCCCTTCATAGGAGGAGCAAAGCTAGGAACAACAACAGTAGCTGTCAGATGAGGAGGATTCCCCACCCAAGAAACATAATGTTTCAGTCTCATGTGACAGGGAGAAGCTGGATGTTGAAAGTCCTTGCCAAAGCAATCTGAGAGAAAAGGGAAGGAGGGCTGAACAGGTTAGTCTGGAGCCAAATCTTTGAGGGGTCCTACAAGCAGGTTGTTAAAAAAAGCCTAGCAAAGGCGGCAATAGCACAGGTCATGAACACAAGAGGTGACAACTAAGTGATTGATAACTTGTTGTGATGCAGGCAATCAGAGGACTTAAGGGACAGAATTATGCCCATTGCATTTATAGGCCTGTGAGGCACATGTGGAAGTAAAGAGGTTTGTGCTGTGTCCCTAGGGTTATTATTAGATTGGAATATTCTCTAACAGAGCATATTATAAAAAATGTCTCTGTGGTTATTGTTAATTTCAATGAAGAGTGAAAGACTCTACCCTTTCAATCCCTCTCATCTTCCTTGCTAAGATCCAGCCAGAAGGGATGGGGGTGGACCTCAAACCAAGGTAGGTGAAGACGACAAAAGAAGGTAAACAAGATTGTAGGGAAAATGGAGGTAAAGCACTGTAACTCTAATCCAAATACCTTAATTTTTAAACTCAGAGTAATTCAATTCATATATATATATACACACATGTAGTAAAGTGACTTGAAGTATATTCACCTTAATACTGGGCTACTTTAGTGTGACATTCATATTCATTTATAATCAAAATAAGTAAATTTTTTAGCATATAAGCAATTTACCACCTATTTTTATTTTGCTTTAATACAAGACAGTGCAACAGTCTAAAAAAGAAGCAACATTGAAGAAATCATCATTTTAAATTAATATTTAGAACAGACTTTAAAACCATATCAAATAAAACATGCTAGGGAAAAAGCTAATAATCTAGCTGAAAGGAATGTATGTTGGCCACAGAACATGCTGAACAGGCCTCTACAAAGAAAACTTAAGACCTGTTAGTAGGCTAAATTGGAGCATATAACTATTTCTTTTAAAAAATGTTGCTTTTTGCTATATTTTCTATCTCTTCTTTTTATTTCAATATTCAATGAAAGATGAGTTACATAGGAAAGTTTCAAAAGAGGAAACTGATTTCAAAGCTTTCCATTTTTATTGCATATGAATATAATATAGATACATACAGTTATCTGAAAAGAATTTTGCTAGTAAAAGTATTCATGTAGGCAGGTACATCAATTCCCTTGAGTGCATTATTCATAGTAATTTTTTTCAAAATGAGTTATCAGGCTATCGGTTGTATCAGCCTCTAAGCAAATTTATTTACTGCACTTGAGCCATGCCAATGAACACTTATCATACTTTTGGACCAATCTCATATCTGAGCAATTACAATGAACTTTAATCATCCTGACACTTACTATATTTTATTAGACTTATACTAGAAATCAGAAGACTGTCATGTTTAAGTAACAATGCCTTTACTCTGTTACTGGTGTTAACACTTCTGATACAATTTTCTTCCTGGAAGGGCTTTACCAGTTGGATTCCTACAGAATCATACCAGATGCAATCGCTTCTTCCCTATTCTTACTAGGGCTCCGTTTTGAAAAAAGTGGAACAGTAAATTATACAGGTGACAACTATTTTTTTTACACTAACTGAGAATCCTTCTCACAAACAGCATTTTAAATTCATCATTTATGGTTCTATAACATCTCTTTTGCACTACTTAAGTAAAGCAGGCTTAAGACTTAAGTTCAGCATCTGGCTCACTCAAATGGTAATTAATTTACCCAGGCCTTGAATTTGCACAAAGGACCCAAGCTTTAAGGATGTGATGCCACTAAACTTTTGAACATGGACCAAAAGCAGTTCTTCAAAAAGATGCTAGCCAAAAGTCAACCTTACTACTCTATTTGCAAATTCAGTCATAACTACATATTTACATTGCAAAATAAAATCCCAATGACTTTTCTTACGTGCTTGATCAGAGCAGCTAAGAGAAATGGAGATGATCCTAATCCTTGTTCATTCTCAACGTAATGATTTATTAAATTCAGACTTTTGTAAATCAGCTGAGGACAGTGTCCTTATTTAGGTAACTCTTACATTTTACATAGATGTGGAATACATATCACATAACTTTAAAATATTAAAAGTTCAATAGAATACATCTCACCTGAACAGCATACATTTAAGTGAGGAATAAGTATGGAACCTAGCAATGCATTTTCAGGCCAAAATTCTACAGAGCTGACTTATGAAAACTCTGAGCTATGGAAATATGAAGTATGAATTCCCTGTATCACAGTAAACATATGGTAAGGGACATAACTGATAGAAATTAATATTTTTAAGTATGTGATTCAGTGACTTCATGATTCAGATGCAGTACACTGATTTTGTGTTTGCTACAGCGGACATATGATCCTTGGACATCTATTAGACTGAATGCAGCTATGCTTTGAGAAGCTTTAAAATAAACCCTCATGTTTAATACAGTTTATATTTTTTTCTAATTTACAGAACAGTTTTCAAGGTTGCAAAGTGATATTGGACAGTGTGCTATAAAAAATATGCTACAATCTAAAGAAATATGTTAGCTTACTGAGAAATTTATTAAGATGTATTAAATATATTTATGACAACATTGCTATGAAAATATAACAGGATGGTAATACTTTAGCAAGTCTTTTGGACACACCACTTCAAAAATGTTTTTTCTATGACAAATCCTTTACAAAAATACAACTCTGCGTGTGTTGTCTTTTCTTACGACAGTGTTTCCTCCCCACATTCTCATTTGCATTGTTCCTCTTTCAGTTACTGTAAAAAAAGGTATAAAATATATCTGATATATCACTGATAACAGTGACAAGCCTAAATAACTATTTTGTTTGTATGCATGTATTCGTGTTACAAGAGATTTAGAAAAATCTTTTGTCCTTGAAAGAAAATTATGTGCAAAGACTGGAACAATTGGAATTTATTTGTTTTAGTTTGCAATAAAATTTTCAACACCCATCTAATTGCCTTTTCTGACTTCATATCCCAGGGGTCTCAAGCCACCAGCTGAGAAACACTGCCTTAGGGAGAAACACACTGAGAAAGAAAGAATGTTTTTGCAGTAACAGAACTCGATGAAATAGTTCCATCAACATGGCTATTAACAAACAATGTAGATTCAGTTTTCCATTTCAATAAATTTGAAGGAAATTCAATCTAAGGAACAAAAAATAAATTAGAAGAAAGCATACACTAATGTTTAAAGTGAAGATTTTTTAATTTTGGTTCAAAACATAATGTTGTTTAAAAATTATACTTTGTTTCCTCTTTTAAAACTAAAACACTGGAAGCCTCATTTCAGATAAAAGGAAGAGAAGCGAGGAGAGGAGAGGAGAGGAGAGGAGAGGAGAGGAGAGGAGAGGAGAGGAGAGGAGAGGAGAGGAGAGGAGAGGAGAGGAATTGTTCAGTTTAACCTCAAAATGTTGACTTTACAGGTCAACAGAAATTTTGAAGCTGTTCATTATAATACAATGTTTCAATAACTTGAAATTTCCAAAATTAAATTAATCAGGTGTTTGCATAGCTCTCAGATTCAGAGTTCAGATTCAGTAGTACTTCTACAATCTTTGGCAAGTCATTCCTTTGTGTATAAATCTGCCCTCTTTAAAGGCAGATGCTCTTTTCTGTGTTTAGACTACCACATCTCCAACATAGGACTACTGCAGATGAATCAGACTATGGTAACTTAATTCATAGTAAGTAATAATTTACTTTAAAAAAATCAGAGTAATTTCAGTGTCACTACTCAGTTTTTGATATGCAGGTTTATTCAGTGTTAGGAAGTATGGTTCAAAATAGCAAGACACATTACGACAGCTGCCATGTTTCCAAAATAAACTGCAACCCACAAACTTTACTTACTTTATTTACAAATACTTTACTGTATTTGTATATAAAATAAAATAAAACTTCTAATGCATCCAAAGCACCAGAAGTTGGATTGATGTGAACTGCAAGATGTAAGGCTTTGCAAAAATGTTAGTATATTAGCTTTTAACAAATACGTGCTTCAGCATTGTACTGAAAACAGTTTTTCTTTAAACAAAAATTTCCATATCAATCCACATGATTCATTTTTGCTTTTTCTGTTTTCTTTATCTTTTCATGTGGGTTTTTTGTGTTGTTTAATTGTTTTTTTGTTACCACCTAAAGTCTATTTCAGACACCAGATGAGCAGTTTCATAAATTGAGTTTCAGAAGATTAAAAAAAAAAACCAAACCAGTTTTTTTTTCTATATCTTTCACAGAGAAAAATGCAATGTTATTACCTCAGGAGAAGGTAGTTGAGTCACCACTGTATCACCGATTGTTGAAGTAAGAAGTTTGTCACCCAGAATACTTTCTAAATACTCTGCCATTACTTCCTGTTGCTTAGGGCTGCAGTGGTTCTCCAAAGACAGTACAACTGGATAGTCAGATGCCTGGAAATATAATTTAAAGGCTTTTACTATTAATAAATAAAAAGAGGAGTACTTGATGTACCCAAAATATCTTACAAAAGTCCCCTTGGTAATCTCTAATTTATTTTCAAAACTTTCAGAATATAGGTCATTAGTTTCAGGTTAGTAACACAATAAAAAAGCTCACAATATTTACAGAAAAGAGAAAGCACAATTAAAGAAGACAAAAAAATGCATCCTCAGGAAGTTAAGGGGGGGTAAAACAGGGCTAGACATACGCAGAGATGAAAAAAAGCAACTAGGGAAATTAAATGAAGATCAGTTAAGAAGGACACAATACTTTATTAGAGAAACTAGGTAATAGCTGTGCTGATCTTTGGGAAGCACATACTGAAGTGTATTTGCCCAATAACCCTTAGAAAATAATTTATCAGAGGCATTTAACATACTGATTAATGTTGGATGTGAAGAAAGTAGAGAGAAAATAAGTGTTAAAACAAGTAAAAATCAGGCTGATTCAATTGCACAGGGCAGAGTACAACCTGCAAGCAAAAAGCAGAATTTCTCACAGAGTTAATAGCTCAGCTAAGAAGCTAAGAGCTTCTAAAGAATGATGCATTGGCTACTGTGTGTCTGAAACAGCATTTCTCAACAAATGAACTTACAAAGAAAAAAGAGGAATTATAATGTCATCTGCCAAAAAAGGAGGATGGGGTAAAACCTCCCAGACATTCTAAAGCATAAAAAAAAATTTTAGGTTAATTTCAAAGGACACTTAAAGCATTCTGAATTGTAAAACCATCAATGTTGACCATTTCGGTGTTTTTCAAAATTAAAGAAATCTTCATCTCTTCAGACCTAATATCTGCTATTCCCAAGAAGCTCTTTCTTTTGCACCTAGAAGTTATATCACAACTGCTCTGAAATTCTGTTGACTAAGTCATCCCAACAGGGAATTATCACATTGGGTAGATGAATTTTTTAGAAATAATGACTAAGTTTTGTGAAAAATAATTTCAATAAGGGGAAATAAGGGAAAAGAAAAATAGGAAACAAAATTATTGCAATCTTCATGTACCTATAGGAGAACTTGGAAGATTTGACATAATCATGTACCTTTAAATTTGTATCTGACATATTTTAGTGATAGCTCCTTTAGTGGTTGGCATCTATTTTAAAAGACATGCAAAAACAATGATAAACAAGGCACAAGTGGCTTTCAGCTAAATATTAATTGTAGTCACCAGCTTACTGTAAGTGACAGATTTAAAATATTTCTCCGTTTTGTGGGGGAAAGTGTTTATTTTGTGTACAGAATTTCCTCCATTGTTTACACAGTTCTGTTATGAAAAGAAAGAATTGTTTTGTTTTGTTTTTAAAAGGTAAAATCAGATTCTAAAATTGCAAATGACAAAGTAAACAAGGATTAAATATCTTTTGCATTAATTTATGACAGATTTTAATTGACTACATTTCAAGTTGACAGTATCCTTAAAATTTACCTAGAAATCATTGACTTCACATGAGCAAGCTATGCATATTTTTTTATAATATCACAAACTTTTCTTGGACTCTTTACACCTTACTCATCACAGTAGTCAAGTAAGACAGGTGAAACACAGGAAATCAAGTAAAAATTAGAGAATAGCTCAAATGAGACATGTCTATTTAGACTGTGTAAATAAATCTCATAACTTGCCAGTAATGCTGGTGGCTACTAAAAACAAACACTCTGAATAAAATCTTTGCTTGGGCAGGACCTAAACTGTCGATTCCTAAGGGAAGTACCATTTTATGTTTACCCTGTTTTTACACTTTTCCCCTGAGCATTTGCTATTGACCACTAATAGAAGCACACTTTAGTCTGGATAGACAGCTGGTACGAACCATTACCTATTGTTGTGATTGCATCATCTTATTGTAACTTTTGCCTGTTAAATGAAGTTTGTATTACAGTTATGTACAATATGCTGTGTATTAGCAAAAACAAGTGAGTTATATCTAATGGGTCATGAAGAAAAGCAAAATAAAACCATATTTTTGTTTTCACTATCTTTTAAAATCAGAGACTACTTAAATTTTATATAGAAATCAGAACAGAAAAAATATAGCTTTGCTTAACTCTGGAAGGGCTATAAATATATATGTATAAAAATCCATATAAATGTATGATCATAGGTATATATATTCACACACATAATGCTGGTCTGAATACAAGAGTTATCTTAATAGTCATTCAGGACGTCATTTGAGCAGGAGTTTTGCCAGAAACCTATACAAAAGACTAAGACAGTGCCAAAAGCTCTCCAGCTTTCGTTGCTTTTCCAGAGATAAGCAGAAGGGACATTGCCCTAATAAGTCATCTGACAGAAAGACAGCAGTAGATGGTAACCTCTATCAGGCCTTGAATTCAAAATAAAACGAGAGGAAATGGAAAACAGAATAAGTCTCAAACTCAGCTATAATCTAACATTTTTCTCTGTTTTGTAAATTCAAGCATAGGATATAAGACAGCCTGATAGCAACAGAAGAAGAAGTGAAGTAAAAAAAATGAAAAGATACAAAGAAGTAGTAAAACATCAGACTGATTCTGAAGTAATTGTTCACTTTATATTAAGTCCTTGCTTAAATGACCTCAGGTGAGAATTCCACCTAACAAGCTGAGTAAGAGCTTCTGAATTCCTTTCATTAAGTTTGGTTTATAATCATTATCAGGAAAATATGTTTCCCGTTCCTTAAATAAAATAAAAAAAGATATTAAGAACAGATAGCACAGTTTCCCCACAATTTATTTCAACAATGTCCGCTGCCACAAGCACTGTCTCTGTTTCATATTTTTTTACCCTGGAGAATCACTGACAACAACCATGTCCATGGGCTTTGTTAAAGCCACCATCACATTTTAACCAACATGTGTGTATATATATATATATATATACATACCAGAAATGCATACTTGTCTATCACTTGAATTACAGAACGAAACAGAATTTTGCTCGTTAAAGTGTGACCATGATACACGACAGGTTCATTGTTTGAGCCATCCCAGCAGTCAATCTCCAGGCAACGACATCCTTTTAAGAGAGCACTTCAAAAGAACAAGAGAAACAATTTTACAGTTAAAAAAAAGATACCACACTTTCTTATACAAACCGCTGTATTTCTGATTGCAAGCACTTTGAATAATTACAAAAAAAATAATTTTTCATCACAAAAGAAAAGAAATCCTATAGAATTATACAGATATGAGACAGAGCTATATTTTCTGTTGTTTATCTTAGGCATGTTAGGTAATAAACTTTATTAGAGCATTAAGGACTAACATGGATTATCTGAATAACCTTCATAAGAGACTAAAAATGAGGGTCAAAGGTTTAAATAAAAGAATTTTGGAATGATGGCAAATTGTTGCTTAAAATAGAAGAAGAAATGTTTGAAAGGGCCTTTTTCATTACTATTCCAGGATTTTTCTGCAAGTTTGGGAATCATTGTACTTAAAAATAACAACATCACACTTACAGAATCAGGTTGTGCTTGCTTGGTCTTTACATAATTCAGTTGTTCTCTCCCCACCTTATTTCTAAGAGAGAGTGTTAAAGTTTCTTGGATGCCTTCAATTTACTGTGTGTTAATTTTTAATATGTCCATGGAACCCCTTAAAGGTCTTAGTTTTCTAATATTTGGCTTGTTACTAATTTAAACATTTCTTGCAGACTATTTTACCTAATTACCAATCTGTCTTTTACATGCTGCCCTTTACATGCTAACGATATCTCAAAGATGCTTCTAGCTTATTTTACCATTTTGTATTTTCCTTACAGAAATAGTAGATAAAGAGGAAGAGAGGCGGTTTTATACCCTCTTTGCAATTACTGTAAGCAATGCAGTATTAATGTCGTATCATTTTAAATACTGTTAGAAATAAATTCACTAGTGTTTCTGATGATTGCAAGCCATTATAGAATATCCAGAGAACAACCAAAACAAAAAAGTTCAGATAGATAATGGTTGCAACTGCTTTCACTTCACTAAAGTAGTACAAAGTAATAGGAATGCTGGACACCTGTCCTCCAAATTCTTCCAGTCCCTCTCTGTATTGCCTTTATTGCATAACCCATTTTCTCCCTCCCTGATCATTTCTTCTAAATGCGTCTCTGCAATAAGGCATCCTGGTTTCCTTTTCCTCTTGGAGTCATATGCTGCACGTTCAAAGACAAAGTTCTTCTCCTTCCTGGCTACTATAGTGCCCATTTTTGTTGTTGTTGTTTCTAAATTGACCACACTGCAACATACACTGATCACAGATACCCTTGATGTACTCCACCGTACTGTGCCCTTATGTCCTGTATATTGATCAGATTAGAGTTTGCCCAGAAATTTTACATTTATTTCAGGGAGTTATTTATTTTTGCATGGCATGTTGAGGTTAAAAACTGATTTAATCATATACTGTGCAGCACACTATAGATTTCATTTGCCGTGAGGTAGATTTTTTGAGATGCAAGTGAAAAAATAGATTGTTTCCAGACTATGAACAGATGGTTTGGCAAATATATTGAAAAGTGTACATACAAAATAAAATAGCACTCTCACATTTTCTACTCGTATCTGGTTTTGTTCCTTATTGCCAAGCAGGATTATATGTGACTTAGTACTCATTTAAAAAAAGCCAAAGAATGTTTAAAATATTAAAGAACACTATTTAAATACCTGGTATATCCCCATAAATGACTGGCCCCTATTAGTTGGTCAGATATCAAATAAGTGTTGTGAGAAGATGAAATAAAATAGTCACATAATGGGTGGTTCATATCTTGGTAGATGGTCCTGTGATGGTTTTTAAATATTGAACAGTCTTCTGAGCTCATGTACCTTATAAATCCTTCAAATGACATCTGCCTTCTTTTCCTCACTGAACAAAAAAGAAAGCAAAAAATTTCTAGTATGAAGCTAAACTGATGGTTATATCTGTGTATTTCCATAATTTTTAATAGCCAATTTCAAACATCGCTAAAGGTTATACAGCATAACACTTTCCTGCAATTTTAAAATTCATAACAAACAATATAAACACAAACATCAGATGTGTGCAACTCTGGAGATGAATTGCTGTGGTTCAAAATTATGAAACATTTTTATTCTTCTATGGACACCAGTGAGAAGAGTTTGCAGTAGTCCTAATTAAATACAAAGGAAAATATTTGTTGTTTTTTAGGTTTGGAAAGTAATGTGCCAGTCAAGTACAAAGACAATCTTCTTTTCTCTGTAGAAAGAACAGGAATTGTTCTCCAAAATGTCAGTCAGAGACTGTCAAAATAATCTTGCAGAAACTAAGATTCCTAGCACCAAATATCTTCCCCAGTGGTAGAAAATTTCAAATAAATAGTGATTAAATAATGTTTAAATTAGAAGTATTTGAAATAAAAATAGCATCTTAACAAAATAAATGACTGCCCACAAAGATGAATTGCAAATCAAGCTTATTATATTACTTCATCTATAACAAAATGTGCTAATTGCCTCCATACCAGTGAGAGTCATCCCATTTGTTTTGTTTTTAACTCATTTAATGACAAACAGATCAATTATACTGCCAACTGCTGCTCTAAGGTCATACTTCAAATGTAATAATTTTGCAAATGATATAATCTCAGAAGTCAGCTTTCCTTCAAAATATAACCTAGTTTGAATTAGTCAGGGATTTTTCCCAGTTCTGGCTGCAAAATAACCTTATTTTTGTCATCATAGTTGGCTAGTGATAATTAAGCAGTAAGTAATCCAAGATTACTTTCTGTTAACAATAACTTAAAGAAGTCAATGTATACAAACGTTTGACAAAAAAAAAACCCAAACCAAAGCCCAAAACACTTATCTGACCTGTTAATTCTCGATACAGCTATAAGAATCACAATTTACAGGTTAGAGTTGCAATCATCAATCTTCAATATGTGTACAGACTGAAAGTTTTATATCTAAATGAGGCTTTACTAAAATCATTCTGATGATGGTAGAAAATAATTATTTCTAAATTATACATTTCTTTGAACTAGAAAACTTTGCAATGTTTTAAAATGTTAAATAGAAATAGAAAATAAGGATGAAGGCCCTCCAGAGATCATACATACATACACTGTTGTCCTTAACCCTACAAGTGTTATTCCTACCAGAAGTCTGTTGAAGTTATTCTTAAAGACTTCCATTGATGAAGAATCCACAGATATCCTAGTAATCCCATTTCAGCACTAGGTAACCTTATTGTTAAAAAGTTTTCTATAATGTTTACCCTGAAACTTCCTTGCTGTCCAAAATATTTGTTCTGTTTTGTACTATTCCTCTCCTTTTTTTTCAGTCTTATACACATATGAAGACTGCTATTACACTTCCCCTCATTCCACTGCTTTCCAGAAGAAACAAGTTCAAGTCACTGTATCTTTCTGTTTAGGTTAGGTTTGCTTGGACTTCTGATAATTTTCTTTGTTTTTCTACAACTCTTTCCATCTGGTGAACTTCTTTCTTGATGTTTGATGCCCTAAATGGAATGGAGTGCTTCACCTTATTGAACACCATCCTTCTTTTCTATATCATCAATTTGCCAAGATCACTTTGACTTCTAAACTTGTTCTCTATTATACCTGAAGTTCTGGCATTAAATCTAAATTTAATAAAATTAATTTCTATTCCATCATGCAGCTTATCAATGACATAATTGAAACCTGGATCCCAACACAATGCTTAGTGAAACTGTAGATTGATGTAGTCTTTCATTTTGACTCTAAGTCATTGATGACTAACCTCTCAGAGTACTTTTCTAATGAGTTGCTTATGTACCATATAGTTATTTTGCCTGCTTCCTCAACTTGTTTTTTAGAATGCAAGACAGCATTAAAAGTATAATTTTTCTTCTATCCGCTGGCACTGGTACTCTCTCATAGAAGAAAACTGGATTCTATATCTTCATGGAATGTCCTGACAAACTCTTACTCAGCCTTACCATCTTAGAGGTGATTACATATTCATTATTTGTTCCATTTTTTTCTGGTAACTGACTGGTGTCTTGTTCTTTAGATGTTCCCTTTCTAAAATAGATATTATATTTTATCTTTCTCAGTCTTTCAATTCATCATCCATTCTCCACATGTTTTCAAAGGTAACCTGTATTAGCCAAGCTTGTAACAGTCTATTTTCTAAGAACTTATGGATTTGTCAACCTGTCTTCACTGATCTGATTAAGTCACTTAAACATGTCCTCCCCTGTTTTTTCCATATTTTTGACTGTGATCTTACTCTGGTCTCATTAATAGTATTAGCAACCTGATTGTACTTAGGTAGTGGATCAAGAATGTCCTTGGTCTTTAACTTACATATTTGCAGAATGACTTATTGCTACCCTGATGACTCTTGACAGTTGTACCTTATTTAGCATCTTGACTTTTTTGATTTATCCACATGCACATTATATTGTTTTGTACTTGTAGCAATACGATTAAGTTTCTACTTTCTGGGTCTTTAAAAAATGTTTTGAATTTTTTTACATGTTGCTCAAAACAGAATACATTTATCCTGTATGCTTTATCTATAATGAATTACATGAATTGTAGACTTAATTCCTTTGAAGAGAAGGCTTTTCATCAATAGTATCTGGTTTGCATTTCTGATTAATTTATTTTTCATGCCCTGTGTAATTCTCTGTGTAATTACAAGTTGGGCCAGTAACTCTTTTTTTTTTTTTTGCTTTTTTTTCATTTACTAACTATTCTTAACGGATTTTTTTTTTTACAGTTAACTTTTAAATTAGTTAAAAATACTGACTTTCCAAGGTTTTGCTTATTTTCTGATTTATTTTTGATGCTTTTCTGGCTGCTCTTGTCATTGATAAAAGATAACTACAGTGTTCTCAAGAAGAGAACTTATGTTTAGATAAACATGTTCATGACCATAGTCCCCTAAAAGTGAAAACATTATAAAGTAAATTTGTGTTATTTTGTTAGCCAACATGTAAGCTCTTTGACTTCAGTAAAATGTTCAGCTCGTGTCTCTAATCAACGGACTAAAAATATTTGTATTTTTATACAGTTTATTACAGGCCCTTGCATTACATTGGCTTACAATTTTTTTTCTCAGGTATCTGTAGTTGCTGTCCTTGAACTGCATACATCTAAAGTCACCATCATGTTTCTGGAGAACCACCAAAACTCCAAGCAAGTTTGTAAAACAGTAAGACCTATCTGTAAGCAGGAAAAGATTGCCTTTGCACTAACAGTTCTGGCAGCATATGCAGTTCTGTGAATTGAGATATGCAAAAGAACAGCACGTGAACATAAATGGCATACCATCTGCTAGAATAAATTTTCAGAGATCTGATGTTTGGTAGAAGATATTATAGTTTTTAGTTTAAGATAAAGGTAGGCTTAATTTTTTATTATTGCTGCTATTCGTTCATCCTTCTTTTACCAGTGGAGAAAACCTACTGGATTTCTTTAGAACTCTCTTATCTTTGTCTGATGAAGATACCAAAGCTAGTTAGAAATGGAAGGGGGTGCTTTTTAAGTTCTGAGGAATAGCACAGTCATACTATTTTCTGACCATTTACAGATACTTTCTGCTTCTATATTAAAAGAAATGGGAATTCATTTCCATAACTATTCCATAGTGAAAAGATATTTTCAAGACCTCACATTTCTTCCCTAGAGGAACATCAGTCTTTTTCTCTGTTAGGATCCTTTAGCAATAGTTAGTGCGCACACATACCCATTTGGTGTATAAAGAAAAAGAGAAAGCAAGAAAAGATTTCTGTCTTCTTGTAGCTTCTTGTTGTTTATAAAGTTCAATGCTTTTTTCTTGCCCTCCCTTTTTGGATACTCTGGAATACAATTTATTAATAATATTCTTTTTTCCCAAACATAATTAAAAAAAAAAAAATGTTTTTCCACATTCCTCCAGTTAAGGTAAGTTCGAGCTCTACCATATATACAAATAGTGCCATATCAGAGAGGAATTATGGATATAACCTGAGTATTTGAAAAACTTGGATTACATATATGCCTATGCTTTTTAGAGTTTATTACATTCTGTTTTCTTATTTATCTTGGAACTTCTTTGGAAGAAAAAGAAAAATACTTGGAAGTATTTTTCTTTCTTTATGGAAAGAAGAAATTAAAGCTTTCATAAGATGTTTGCTGCCCTGAAGGGACTGAGGCCTATGGAGGATCCACGCTGAAGCAGATGAATCAAGTAAGAAGGAAGCAGTAGCAAAAGAAAAGTGTGAGAAAGGTGGAGCGGCAGAAAGAAATCACTATGCATTGACCACAGCCTCCTGCAACGCCTGTTTCCTCACTGAAGGGACTGAGTACAACCTGCAGCAATGACAAGGTGGGAGGAGAGGTGTCTGGACTGAAGTGGAGACTAGGAAGTGGGGAGGAGAGGAGCCTGAACTGAAGTTGAGCCTGGGAAACAGGGAGAAAGGTGTTTTGCCTGTGTTTAAATATTTGTGTTGTTTCCTAGTAGCCAAATTAGTAATTAAATGTTTATGTTAATTGCCCAACAGAGATATTGAAGTGGGTACAGATACATCTGCTGGGAATTTTAGGGGTGAACTCATGAGAAATACTTGCAATCAGAGACAAGACTCTGCTATACTGGAAGAAGGAATTTTTCAATAATTGTTAAAAGTATCAAATAATAACAGCCTCAAGGCAGAAATATTATCAGATGGGATTTCACACTGTGAAATTTGGCTACATAATGTCAGACTAAAACATTTATATTCTAAGTGAACAGTAAAGACAGAACTATTTAGTTGGCTAAAGTGAGAATACAGTTATTCTTTCTCTATTCTGAGTTTACATTCTAGGGAGTCTATTTTCCACCTGACCCACACTTGTAACTACTACTGGTGCATCCTGGAATAAAGTAGCTGTCTGAGCTGCAGTTTAGTTTTCTAAGGGCTTGTATCTCATACTCAATTTTCTTCTGGTGAAAGCTTTTTCTAAAGCTGGATATTTACAAGCTCTTTCACACATCTGAATTTTTGTGTCTCATAAATCCAGCTTCAGCCATTGTCTTAGTTGAGATTTTTAAGTCATCTTTCTTATTTCACACAATTTTTTATGGAATCTGTAGGAATTTGACTGAAGTATCTACTCTGTTAAACTTGGTTTACATTGGCCAAGGGGATCAAAAGTTCTCTCCTGCAAATGCATGCTCTCCCTCTTGCTCTCTCTCTCACACACACATGCATACACAAAAAACAAGTTTAAAAGAATGTATATCCTAGGAATAAATTGAAGACGGTTTTTGGATTCACAAATACATTCTGGATTACTCAAATTCTTTATCTGACAGATGCACCAAGCTTATATTGTCATTTACAAAGTAAGCAAGTTTTTCAAGACAGGATTCTACTTTTTGACCTGTTTTTGTACTGCCTAGCAGGAAAATACAGAGAGAGGAGCAGTGTCTTTGAATGTCACTACACTGTAAATAATAGTGGGATGTACCTTCTTATCCTCACTGTGCCTCTAATCCTATCCATGCAAATACTGAATAATGAGCAATAATTTTTTTAAAAAGAGATATATACCAAGCTTAAAAAAATTAAGTGCATTTGGTTGGCAAACGTTTTCTTTAATCTCATTTAATAACTCAAGACTTCTATTCAAAATTATTAATAAAATGGAGAGATAATTGAATGTTTGTGTAGAACAAAACTGACATTTGGATGTTAGTAAGACAAAACGGTTGGGTGTGAATCACATATCCACTACTTTTATGATCAATTCTATAAAATAGTTCCTTCAGCCAAAAATGCAAGCTTTAGCACACACACACACACAAATCTGTTAATGCAGCATTTTGCTGTTAGAAATTTAAAATGTACAGTAAAAATGGAAGAGTAATGTATTCCATGCTGTTCCTGAACTAACTACAGCACCCTCAGTGAGTTAATTCAGAGTTATCTGGCTCAATAGCATTGAAAAGTCTTCTCTCTCTGCACACGAATGTTAGGGATGCACTACATGTTATAGATGGACTTATCAACATTGTATATAAAATCTAGTCACTGTTTTCATCTTAATCTTGACATACTAGTGCTATCAAGTTTATCAGATAATGGTCGTTACTATTAGCAAACCAGTCAATCAAGTGTCAAAATCTGCCCTTTTCCCTTGCTGCAATGCACAGGACAAGGATGGCAGACGATACCAACAGATCATCCTGATGAAGAATATTCTACACCAAATTCAGAATGACAGTTACACAAAATGGTCTATCACAACACCATATGAATCAACTATCATGTCAATCATATCTGGAACTTTCCAATAAATATGTTTGAGTGGGAGTATTAGTTCGCTCAAAGGAGCGTGAACAATACAGCTATTTTTTCATTCAGTAAGATTATTTCCAATTACAAGACAAACAATTTTATCACAGATGAAGAAACAAAAAAGAATTTGGCTCAGCATCTGAAATTTAAAGCAGACATTAAAATAAAACTATAGAAACTTCAGCTCATATTTACAAATGTGTTTTCTAACTGACTAAATATTCTTCATTGTTTAACCACTTTATAGCTATTAACTTTCCCATCAAAATAGATAACTCAAAACAAAGGAACTTTTTAAACTGGTAACTTATTATATAGTTAATTAGTAAATACATTAGTTCTCAGAAAGAGTAGAATATATTCAATAAAATATGTTCTAATTTAAAAGGCGAACTCAGAAAGTAATGGCATAAGGAATCAAAGGGGTTTTAGCTATTACTGGACAGTGAGTGACTCATAATGAAACACCAAATATCTTCTGTTTCTTGTTGAAAGTGATCCAGTTTCTTCTTTCCACCACAGTGGGAAGGATCAGCATAGATATTCCAGGGTTATTATCCCAAAAGGAAGATTTTCTCCTTGGGTTTATTTTTCTTAACCAGTTATCAATTCATCCATTATCAAAGACTGGGAACCAAGGGAAACTAACAAAGTTAAACATCTGAGATTCACCTTCCACTGAACAAACTAACAGCTTGCAATGAAATGCAGTTAGCTCTGATTTCCTTTTCTTAGCTTAGTTGCCAATTTTGCCTCAGGTTATGTTCAGTGAAACTCAGCAGAAATGTTACACCACAACCTGAAGCAGCCTTCAACAGCTGAAGAATACGCATATTACAGGTTTAACAAACCTCCACTCATCTCAGAGTTCTTATGATTCAGAAAGGGTGATCAGGCACCTATGAAGATCTTACCTAGTGCTTCTTCTGCAAGCAAGTCAAGGGGACATATAAGTCTTCGGGTTTCAGTGGGAGGGGGTGTGCATTATCACTAAATCATTCAAATGAGACAAGACAGTATCATGAGCAGACAAGCAAAATGGCAGATAAGAATCCTAAGAAAAATAAAGTTAAAAATGGTTTGTAATGACCAAGAGCAAGTTGAAGAACAGAATATATAGAAGGACAAGGGAAAAAAAATAAATTATGAAAAAAAGAGCAGATAAAGGAAAGCACTATGAAAATAAAGAAATTAAAACACAGAATGAAAAAAAAGATAAATATATGAAAAGTAAGACAAGGCTTTTAAAGTAGTAAATGTATGAGGTTTTTGCATAATGGTTTCAGAATATTATTTTTATGACTTTAAACACTCAGCAAAACTGGAGCTTTTCCTTAAAAAAATAATGGCAACCACACATAAACGCTTCCATGGTAGCTAAACAAATAAATTATGAGTTCTACAGGTATGCCTCGCTCAATAGGAAGCAGAACTCATTGGTTAGAAAAATATTTTGTCTGCAAAGTATTACTGAAACCTGGAAGAACCCAGCTTAAGCTCCCGATTCTAGGCTGAATTACCAGTGCTAGCTGCTTAGATAGCTTCCTTCTACTGCAACAAGAACAATGTCATGGATTCACTGAGAGAGCAAAAGTGAAATAGCATTAAAAGGAAACTATAAAACTGCCAGTAAAGTGTGGGCAGGCTGCAAGGGAGGAATATAGAAACAGTACTCAGGCATGATGAAATGGTGTTCGGAAAGCCAAAGCTCAACCAGAATTGAAACTGGCAAGGGACATCAGTGGCAACATGGAGCACTTTTACTGCTGCATTGGCTATGTAAAGGAGTAAGTGGGCCTGCTGCTGAATAGGGCAGGTGGTTTAGTGACAGCAAACCACCTGCTGTCACTAAAAGGAGTAAGTGGGCCTGCTGCTGAATAGGGCAGGTGGTTTAGTGACAGCAAACAGATAATGCTAAAGTACTCAGTGCTGTTTTTCTCAGTCTTCATCAACAAGGTGTAGGCTTTGTGCCTACAGACAGGGTTCAAGGAGAAAAGAAACTACCAGCAGATAGAGATTAAGATACAATAGAGATTACTGGAGAGAACTCAACACATGATAGTCCATGGGACCAAATGAGATGCATTTGAAAGTGTTAAGACTGTTGGCTGATATTACTGCAAAGCCATCCTCTATCATCTTTGAAAGGCCACAGAAATCAGGGGAGGCCCCCATGACTGGAGAACAAATGTTGCACTCATTTTCGAAAAGGGCAAGGACTTTCTTGCGCTTGCAGCCCAGAAAGCCAACCATATCCTGAGCTGCATAAAAAGAAGCGTGGCCAGCAGGTCAAGGGAGGTGATTCTGCCCCTCTACTCTGCTCTGCTGAGACCCCACCTGCAGTACTACATCCAGCTCTGGAGCCCTCAGCACAGGAAAGACATGGACCTGTTGGAGCAGGTCCAGAGGAGGGCCACAAAAATGATCAGAGGGATGGAACACCTCTCCTATGAGAAAAAGCTGAGAGAGTTGAGGTTGTTTAGCCTGGAGAAGAGAAGGCTCCAGGGAAAACTTATTGCAGCCTTTCAATACTTAAAGGGGGCTTATAAGAAAGATGGGGACAGACTTTTTGTAGGGACTGTAGTGATAGGACAAGGGGTAATGGTTTTAAACTAAAAGAGGGTAGATTTAGACTAGATATAAGGAAGAAATTCTTTACAATGAGGGTGGTGAAACACTGGAACAGGTTGCCCAGAGACATGGTAGATGCCCCATCCCTGGAAACATTCAAGGTCAGGTTGGACGGGGCTCTGAGCAACCTGATCTAGCTGAAGATGTCCCTGCTTATTACAGGGGGGTTGGACTAGATGACCTTTAAAGGTCCCTTCCAACCCAAACTATTCTATGATTCTATGATTCTATGATTCTATGATTCTATGATTCTATGATTCTATGATACTATGATTCAATTCAGTGAGCTACAGGTTGGCCAGCCTCACTTTCATCCCTGGGAATATCATGGTGCAAGAACTCTTGAAAGCCATTTCTGAGCACATGAAGGAGGCTGTGGATCTCTGTCCTTAGGTGTTTTCAAATTTTGACTGAAAAAAGGCCCTGAGAAACCTATTCTGAATTCAGTGGTAACCTTGCTTTGAGCAGAAGGCTGGAGTAGTTGCCCTCCTGAGGTCTCTTTCCATCTGAACAGTTCCATGATTCTGTGATAGTACAAGTCTGTGTTTAGAGACCTACTCTTAGAAGCTGATCAGAGAACAAAATGGAAATGGCATTTTCAGGATGGGAGAGCATAAATAATTAATTATAGCTTTAACCCCAATAACATGGATAATGACATCAGTAGCCACATGATGGGACAGGTTAGTAACCAGACTCCATGCCCGCTGAAGATGCTGAGGATCCAACACATTTGCAAGACTGCTTCAATGCATCTCTGATATCATTACCAATCATATCCAACTGAGGGCAAACCAGAGTATAACTGTTTAAGGTTTCAGTCTTTCTCAGTAAAGAAAGAGAGATATAACCTTCTCAGTAGATACATCCTTAGAAGTTGTCTTCCTCTGTAAAAATCTCTGTTATTAGATTACTTCTACATTATAAACTTCCTGCCATATGAGACTCAAATATAGACATACCAGTGCAAAAAGTATGATTCATGGAGAGCATTCTATTAAAACAAGTTGTAGGTTTAAATAGTACAAAATGGAAGTACTACATCAAACTCTAGTAGCACATATTCTTTCCATTTGTAAGATAAACTTTAAGCAAAAAGCTCTACTATATCAACAATGCTGTAACAATTAATGTGACCCCCAAGTGGGATTAGAACAATCTTGGTTGTAAAATATGCTTTGAAATGCAATGGGTTTAACTATTCTTTTCACTTTATTGTGATTGTGGATCACAGTACTGAGTAGTTAAATCAAACTAAATTACATAACATTAAATTTTGACATTTTCTAGCCTTCAAAAATGCTGTCCTCAGTCTTCAGATTTTCATACCGAAAAATAAATTAAAAAAAAAAAATCATCCATTATTACTGATTTAATTATGGTTGATTTCCTCTAAGAGAAATATCCTGTGCTGAACAGACCAGTTGCTAACAAAACATACTTTATATTTTTTAATCTTTGTAATCCAATATTTATATTCCTCTAATTCATTAAGCAAAATTATTTTTTAACAATTAACTAAACAAAAAAATTCAGTCTGGCTTCCTAATAATGGTCATTCACATGTTTCAGTGGGCATTAAAAAGATTTAGTGCAGTTTATACTAGCTCATTTACTTTATGAAAATTGTATTTTGTTTGAAGCAATCTACATGTAGGTTTTGGACCAGTCTGCTGCAACAAGCAGTAAGAATGATGGATCTGGTAAGTAATGTAATATGCTATCACTGAGCAATATGCTGTGTAAATTTATTGTGCTTTATTAAAGGTTTCTTGTATTATTACATTCACAATATTTAAAGATCTGAATTTCAAAAAATCAACAGTTTGTACAAGTGCTTACAAAAGATATTATACAACATACATAATTATAACATAATTGCTTATATTAGTTTTCTTTAAAATGCTCGATTTGTATAGCCAGATGAGTATTCAAAAATATAAACACTGTCACTGACAGAAGCACAATAAATAAGAGCTAGAAATCAAATACTTAAACTATGCATACCTTCTTCAATGGGTTCATACTTCAAAATAATTTCTAAGGCAGTCATTTCACAAGCTTCAGTTTCATATTGTTCTTTTCTGAGAAATTCAGTGAGCTCAGTGTCAGCTAGAATTTTGCTGTTTGGAGAGTAAGCACGGAAGAGTTCATGAAATTCAGGTCTGTGTACAATAGTTCGATAAATCGCCCGGAAGTCTTCTATGTTAATCGTATGTGTCTTCCGTTTGTCAACTGTTTTCTGGGGGGGAAAAAAAATCAAAACAGTCAATACAAAGATATGCAATAATACAAAGGAACACACAAAACACTCTATTATAACTGATCATAAGAGCGAGAACAATACAGAAAACCTCAGGCAACAGTGACTGCAATGCATTATCAAATTATATTCTTCTACTTCTATATGCAACTTTTACATTTGAATTTGTGTGTTAAAAATATTTCATACAAATTAAAATGTACCATATGACATAATTAGCATCTAAGTAATTACAATAAATTTCTATATAACACATATGCAATATTAAAACACATTATATAAAACCTCTAAAATGTATGCAGTATAATAAATCTGCAGTATAAAAATTATTGAGTGGAAAATGTATTTAATACAATACCTCTCCAAGAGCTATGTAAACCATATTGTAAATATTGTCAGTTAAATTTACATACAACATACAGCAAACAGTAATCTAAAAAATGAACTAAGGATAACCAAATTATCATGAGATCCAAGACTTTAAATACATCAGATAAGAAACACTATTAAAGTTTGGAGACAAGATACTGTATAATAACCTATGACATCGTGTTCTATTCTTAACAAGCCAGAATGTTTAACTCAGATTAATTATTCACACTTTCAGAATTCTTAAACTGTAAGCTTGTTTTCATAGAGCTTACAGAATGTTAGCACATTAATTAATTTCAGTGTTTCTGTAGAAAAGTCACTAGAAAAATCAAAAAGGCAAAAGAATTTGAGTAGAATAATACTTTTTAACTATTTCCACCATTTACATTTTTCTCAGGATTAACAATTTTATTTATCCTTTAAAAGTTTCTACATGAAATATGCAGTTGTGCATATGAAATATAGATGTTTCTAACAGTTTAGCTTGTATTATTCTTAAACGTTGCCAAATTAAGAGAAACTTTGGAAATTTACTGACAAAGTTATTCACAAAAATCATAAATAAATGGCAATTCATGGCCTCATTATCATCACTGTAAGCTGATCAAAATTCATAATTGTTGGCTCCTTAAACTGAGACTACCAAAGAGGCTAAATTTCAGCATCTAATAACACGGCACCTACTGTGGTTATTAGAGTTTCCCCAAAAGTGTCCACAAACATAAAATGGCTTACTTGAGCTTTGGCTGCTCTTTGATAAATACTTTTGATTACTACTAAATTAGGTTAGTTTTGAAGAGACACCATAAAAACTAAAAGTCTAATGATACATTACCAGCTTCTTCCTATGCAGTACATTTCCTACTGAGAGATGTCTGAATAAGTACAATAAAAGTAAAAATACATTAGATAACCAAAACAAGTACAAAACTAAATTTCATGAGGAGTTCTAGCCAAAAATTTTACAAATCAGTAATTAAGTATTTGCTCTGAGTTTGTGAAAGAGAATTGTAATTATCATTTTTAACAAAAATCACCAGCAAGAAAATAATTCAATACAAATGCTAATAATATGCATTTCATTACTGCTTGAGAAATCCCACATCTAAGGTTGATATCCTCAATCTAATTTTTAACATCTTTAAGAAAACTGCAAATTTACTCATAACTGTTAAATAGAAAAAGAAAATACCAACATATTTTGGAATTAAACAATCTATCAGGACTCCGAAGACCTTCACTTAGGTTTTGGCACAAAGTGAAGCTGGGTAAAAAAATTAAATTTTCTGTCTCAATTGCCTCTTTATGAAATAACAGCAATAATACTACACAGAAGAGCTTTTCAAATTAAAGTTATGAAAATCATGTCAATATAAAGAAAAAGATTGTTGTAAAATTTTTGTTAGTAGATTTTTATTAATCTTGGTTTTATTAATGCACATCAAATCTTTGCTATTCAGAAAAAGAAGTATCTTGACAAAGACAGTCTTGAGAGGAATTATATGAAAAGATATTATTCCTTAAAAATCTTAACATTCATAATTCTGATATTGCTCAAAGGAGCATTACAGTAAAATAAATTCAAAGATAATAGAAAAGAAAAAGGCAGATTATTCTTTAAAAACTATGTTTTCTATAAAATTGATTTTGTCATGTATAACCATTCGATTAACTGTTGATGTATAGTTACCGACAATGATGCCAGTAAGATTTCGTTCCAGAGTGCTTTGCATTTTTATGTACTATTACACTGATGAACAATTTGAGCCCCAAAACTATTGAAAAGACTCAAATCTCTCTCAAATAGCAAAGAATACCTAACAGTCCTGCTACAAATAACTAGATCAGACTGTTGAGTATATTATATTGTTACATATAACTAAATCGACTTGTTCTATGCAGGGCACTTCCTCATATAATTATTCTCTTCTCTACCCACAACTGATCATCTATCTCAAATTTCTGTCAGAAAGAAAAGCAGGTGGAAAACACAGGAAACAATAAGAAATAGTTTCAAGTTCTCATGAGATTCTCAAGGTTGGCAATTCTCTCAATGCAGTGCAAGTTCAAAAACCACGGGCAGCCTCTTTAGCAAGGGTTGAGTTCATGCTGCTGGCTTTACCTTGGCTCAAGAAGGCAGAGAACAATGAGAGAGGAAAAAGATAGAGTGAGGAAATCCTAATGCCTTCCCTCTGCCTACCTGCCTGCCTGTCAGCATGACGTGACCTAAAATTTCTGACTTGCCATAGTTAATTCTCCTTTGTCGAATCTGGACAGAATCAGCCAGCTGGTTACAAAATTATCAAAGAAATCACATATATATCTAGCCACTTGGCTTCATTCCCTTAGGAAAACAGCTTGACCAAACAGCTATATTTGGTAAAAAAAAGAGCTAAAAGGAAAAATCATACAAATTTTGAGTAATTACTAGAGGGGACCTGAAGAACATGAAATCCCAATATGTCCAAAGGCACTCAATTTTGCAGTATTTATTCACTGGGACTGCATCCGCTTGATGGTAGTTTGCTTACCTACATTAAAATAACTTATTAGTAAGTCCAGTTTCTAGCTCTATCATGTAACCTTCATAGAAATCTTCTAAATGTTGCCATATCTCAAGGCCACATCCTTCCCCAGGGTTTAGAGTGCAACTCCCATCCATTCGGGCACACCTCTTAAATACTTCAAAGGAGAGGTATAGTGGAAAATTGAATGAACAAGTGTGCTGGATCTATGTTGACCTGAAGCCTGAGCAGATCAGACAACTCCATATTGTCCTCTTGGCAAAAGGATTTTTAGGAAGTCACTCTAATGGCTCTGCCCAGCATCATACAGGTATGTCTGGGCTCGTTAGCTTGATCACAGAAGCAGCTGGATGAGATGAAACCAGAATATTTTAATTTTTCTCAAGTGACACCTTGTTAGAAAAAAGTTGGGACTCAAGACCTACATATTTTCCATCACCTTACACTATTTTGGTTTGGTGAAGAGATGATGGTAATGCAACCACTCAGTTATCTATTTTACACAGAAACAAAAGACCTGAAACAAAGCAAATTATTTGCTGATTTAGCACACCCTATTAGCATGAAATTCACTTCCCAAAACATTAATTTTAAAAAGTCAGCAAATATAAGGCACTTATGTAACTGGACTTCTAAATGTATTTAATTGCTTAATCTACATATTCCTCACCTTGAAAACATGTTTTACATGTGCGAAATCAAAAGGCATTTGCAGTTTTTCAAGCAGCTTCATTGTGCTGTCTAAATCAATCTTCCCGGTCCTGAACTCATTCTGAATGATGGACAAAAACCACGTATGAGAGATCAGGTTAAGGAAACTTCTCACCCGTGTCATTGCCTTTTCATACGGGGAGGAGGGGAAGAAGTTTAATTATTTTAAACTAAAAAGCTTGCACTTTGCTTTTCTCATACTCTGGAACATCCTTGTCTTCTGATTTCTGATAATGCAGCAGGCTCTGAGGCACGCAGGAAGATACTTTTGCTCTGTGCCCAGAGACTCTGAGGGCAAAGGAAGAAGTGGTTCTGCCCACGGAAGTGGTTGAGTCACCATCCCTGGAAATATTTAAAAGACGTTTGGATGAGGTGCTCAGGGACATGGTATAGTGGTGGACTTGGTAGCGTTAGGTTTACGGTTGGACTCGATGATCTTAAAGGTCTTTTCCAACCTACACGATTCTGTGATTCTGTGATTCTGTGAATGGCGGGAAAAGGAGTGCCAACAACAAGCAGCAACGAGGTGAGGGTGCTCAGCACTGCACCTACCCAGCCAGCCTCAACCAGCCCTGGCTGGACCAGACCAGACCAGACTGGACTGGCTACCCCAGGCCCTCCCCTGCTACCCAGCTGGGGGGTCCCACGTGTGCACAGGTCGGGCCCGGACCTGGGGGGAAATGGGCACACAGGGGAGGTCACACAACGGCAGTTGTCGCAGGGCAGGGAGAGGGCAGGAGGAGGAGGAGGAGGTAGAGCAGCAAAAGGAGGAGGAGGTAGAGCAGGAGGAGGATATCTGTTCTCCTCCATGGCAGCTCTGCATCGCCTGCTCCGGACTCTTCACTGTGGTGGCATTGGCGGTGTTCGGCAGGACATCACCTCAGCTTGCTCTGGTTCCCGGCAGCACCCCTTCCCTACCACACCCCCGTGCCCCTGCCGGGACGCCCAGCGCCCTCAGCACGGCCCCCACGCTTGGCCCCCCACCAGCGCTGCCCCGGGTGCCATTGTGAGGTCACAAACTGCGGGTCCCCAGTGCAGGCCCCTTCCTGCCACCGGTCCCCCCACCCCCGCCGCCATCTTGTGCCTTTTCCCTCCAGCACGAAGCGCCCACATGCCCTCCCCTTGCCTGCAGTCTGCCACCCTTTGGATAGCCCTCACCCCCAACATGTGCACGAGGCAGGAGCTGCGCGAGCCAGAGAAGGTGCCTCTCATTTGCAGCCTACTGCGCCAGTCCCCTCCTGGGGAGTTCGGCCAGGTTGTCCGAGATCTCTCTGCTCTGGTCCAAGATGACAGGCTGGTGAGGCAGGAGGCTGCCCGCGTGGGGGCCGGTCACAACAAGAACAGCTTCACCCCCATCCAAATAAACGGGCGCACTGTGCTACTGACCCACTACAACGACTTAGGGGGAAACCGCTTCTTTGACCCTCAGGAAAAATTCTCTTTTGAGTTTGACCACCTGCGTGGGGTAACCAGCAAACCCCAGCTGCATGGTGTGATGCTAGATGAGGGGGAGCTGTGGCGAGAGGCCCTCCACAGGGGCTTGAAGGCCTACGTGAGCTGCCACTTTCCTGTAGGCAACTGCTGTGTGTTCAAAAAAAGCCTGGGGAAGAGGCAGATGTTTGTGGCCTGCATTGAGGCTCATCAGTACCAGCTTCCAAATCACTGTAACAGCCTTTGGAAGTCAGACTGGACTTTTGCCCTGACTCCATTTACCACTCAAGTTACAGGGATCTTTCTCCTCCAGATACACTACTTCAAAGATGCCAACCTCCATGTAACTGTCAGCAAGTCTGTGAGTGAGACCCTAAACGTGATAGACCAAAGTCAGTTTGCCACAGATTTTGTGAAATTTGTGAAAGCTGAGGACATGAAGTTTCATATTGCCATTCTGGAAAACATTCAGGCTTTGTCAGAGGATATATGGGGAAAAAATCTGCGAAGGAAACTCCCTGTTACTCGCACCTTTATGAACTGGAATAAACTATTGAATGATCAGCATCTGAACACCAATGTGTATACAGAATACAGAAGTGCCTCCATGCTTACTGAAACACACTGTATGGTGGCCTAAATAAAAAAAAAGGAAGAAAAATACAAAACAGGGGTGTTTAGTTGATTTACTTCTGCATTACTCAGGAGAGTGCAGAAACTGTCATCAGTCAATCAGCACTTTGAAAATAATCCAGCTCTGTAGTGACTGAAAATAATTTGCTGTGTTTTTTTATTTTCTTTATGTACTTTTCAACTGCTTCTAGAGGTACTAGTAATGGTCATTGTCAAAGGCAGTACAGTGCTACAGATAACCCGGCAAGCAAACTCTTGCTTTCCTTTGTAATTTTACCCAATATTATATTTACTTATATAACTTCATACTTTATGTACCATTGGTTATAAGGAAACCAGTAAGGTAGTTTGGCAAAGATATCGAGGCATTATTTCTAGATTTTTTCATTGCTACTGAAACCCTGCAAATTCAGCCTTCAGGCTTTGCCTGTGTATACCTCTCTGTATGCACAAGAGACATCCCTAACAGAGTAACATGAACAAAGGGAGACGAGTACACAGGAGGAATAAATTTCATATAGCTAGTGCAGAAGATATTTCAGGACTGACCAGGGATGTATGCTGGGTGTTGCAGCATTACAAAATAAAGCAATGCTACTTCCCTTCTCCCAATGTTTATTATAAATGCCAAAGGAATGTACGTGATTTTGTTTTACTTTCAAACTATGACAGTGATGCTTTGCTAACATGTTTATTACAAAAAATGAAATGCCTACCACGCTTACTGTTTTCTGTAAACATACCTTTTAATTAGAATTTTATTAGAAACAAAGTTTAATTTCAAGCAGTAATGTAAACACTAAACTTTCTAAAAATATTGCTGTGAACATTTAAACATTATTCTCATAAATATTAGATGTTTTTAATGTAAGCATAAGATTTTGCTTTTGTTCATCACTGCTGGTGGCAATTACTTTGTCACACGGGTTGAACATGCCCTTTTGTAAATACTGATCAGTGGCTTTATACAGCTCCAGTGCTCAGACTGGCCATGATTGCTTTCATTGTCTTTGCTTTAAAAGGTAGTAAAGAATTATGCATGGTTTTGGGGATAACCAACATTGTGCGAAAATGCCATCTTTAGATTACTCTTTTGATGCAAAATGAAGATTTTGCATCTGTACTCACACCTGGTTTGGGAGGTTCCTTACTCTATACATCTAGATATGACAATTAATTACCCAGAGAAACCAGTAACGAAAAGGTGTCTAATATAAAACCCATCATTCTACATCATTCTGTATTGTTGATGACAAAGTCATATGCTCAGTTTTTATTTATAAGCACGTTAATTTGCAAAGCCTGATTGCAGAAGATGAGGTTGTAGTGTTGCCAATATTTGAATGAAACTGAAATAAATCAAATGGTTCCTTTGATATATACTGAATTTCTTCAGATTTGCATTGACTAGAGCACATTTTTCATCTGGTTGTTCATCTGTGTGGTCACTCAGCACAAAGATTCTGGGACTGTTGTACTAATTTATGTGCAGAAAGGCGCTCATCGCACAGGGTTTCCTTTCTGCAAGCAGGAAGCAGACTGCTGCCCTTGTAACAATGTCCCTTGACAATGCCTTTTACAGATGCCCATTTGTTAGAGAATCTGCACCATGCACTTGAAGAGGGAGAAGGATGGAGCATGGAGAGCATTTTCTGTGCTACTTCGGTTCTTCACAGAAAGCTGCATTACCTATGGGTCATTCTCTTTTCACCCCACAGCTGCTACTGACATCCGTTCAACACCAATCCAGCCCTTCTAGTGCCTATGTTGTTGCTGGAGACTATTCAATGAGCAAGCAGCTGTCTTTACATGGCGTTTATCTGAATATGTGATTATTTCTTTATTGAAAATAAGAGTAATTTTATTAAAAATGTTGTGCAACCAAGGGCTGCTATAATGAAGATGGCCTGTTGTGAGTGTAGTTCATGTCTGTAGTACAGAATAATAGATGAAATTTTGGACATAAATTTAAGTGCTAACAGAAACAGGGACATAACACTAGAAATTCTGGATTATGAAAAAAGCACTTTATTGAAACACAAATATTGAACATGAACTAACAATGAGGAACAGTAAGGAACAATGGAAAAGACTAAGCAGTTAGATGACTTTCAGTTTCAGCATTTATTCCACCAGATCAATCCCTTATGAGATGCAAATATATGACATTTTGCAAATATACTGTTCTGTTCTGTCAAATTAAATTCTCTCTTCTTTAAAATGCAGTTTCTATATGGCAAAACTGTAGCAAGGAGTGCAATAATAAAAATATTTAATATTGTAGGATTAGCTACTTTTCCTATCTTCCAGATCAGTCTGCCTTTATGAACTTTCCATTTTCCCTCAATTTCCTTTCTCTATAAAAGAGGGAATCTGTGATACTAGAATCTGCAACAAAAGCTGCTCAGAAGGATGGAGTTTGGGCAGAGCAAATGTTCTGATCTGGCTGAAAACACTCATTTTTTGCAAGGCCTATGAAATTAATCTGGAAAAGGTAATTACAATACAGGCTTTGTCAATTTTCCCTCTATATTCTCCATGATGGGCTTGGAATTTTTTTTTTTTTTGGAAGTTGAAACTTGGGGAGGAATAAACATTATGAGAAGAAAGTGAAGGTGTACAACTCCATTGAAAACTTTACTGAACTTTTACATATACACTTCTGTGACTCTGAATATGTTTGACATTCAGTTGCAATTTCTTACTCTTTTGCCCATACCAGAATTTTTTTGTTGTATAGGGAATACATTCCAACTCACGTTATCTTTATCCCTAAAATCCCCCTCTTTTTCTGTCTACTGCTTTGAAAATCATTCACATTCTTATAGCTGCCTGTGAATCCACCTCTTTTTATTGGCATCAGTACCCCGTATTTTAAGAAAAGAAATGAAGACTAGGCATATATAACTAAAAAAATAAGTTGTCAAACTGAATCTTAAAATAGGTTTCTACTGCAGGCAGGAGTATAGCGTACCTAGAATTGAAGCTATATCTACCTATTTACAATCACAACTATCTACTGTTAAAGACTCGCTTTGTGGCTGCAAAAATACATTATCATTAAGTGTCTTTCTGTAATATGCTTCCAATACTGCTTTCTCCTTCTTCTTATCTTTCGTTGTTACTGAGTGGCCATGGTTACTTATTTCAAGGAGAAGATCACCTACTCTATCAGTTCAGAACATTTACACGATGAGATGTAATTTTCTTTCAAAATAAAATGTGAATCTTATTGAAACTCTGTTCCTCCATTTATAGGCTTGCAGACTCATTGGAATCATAAAGTTGGTACAAATGTACCTGAGCCAAATTGGCTCAAATTTTTTATTTCTGAAAATAATTTTGTATCTACCATTAATTGTTGCTTCAGAGAGAATTATCATTTTTATCACACCAGTAACATTAGAACTTAGCTTGGACTTCATTGTCAGCTTCCAGCTGCATTAAAATTGGAAGAAAATCAACACTTGATATTAGTATTTGGATTGAATATTTAATGTTCACATTATAAAGTTTGCTTCATGTTTTGCTAGTACTGCAGGAGGTGGAAAACCTATCAAAATGAGCAAAAAAAGTTTCATCATTTCATTTTCAAATCTATGTGTTGAATTAAAAGCAACTTTGTAGTTTCAGAATAGATAGAGAAATCTTTAACAGGCACTAAAGACTCAAGTCATCTGTTGGCAGAAAGCAAGGTCTATTGATACTCCTAGTCATTGGAAGAAATTCATGTTTTCCCCCTTACATTCTCCAAAAATAGTACTAATTCTTTCTGTGCTTCATTTATCGAATGAAAAAGACAATACTGTAAAAAACCCCACCTTTACTTGTATGTTTTCCAGGCTGTAGTCTGTATTAAAATCTCCACTGTATTCCTTACTCTCTACTCCTTATCAAGTTGTGAAGAAGAAAGGAAAACATGATTTTGAAACAGAGGAAATAAAAGTGAAGGAAATACAAAGAACGTTCTGTCAAGTGTATATCTCTCACTGATTTCAAATAATGAATGCATTAATGCTCCAGTTATAGTAAGACCAAATTCAAGGATTATTTTCCCTTCTACAGTAAGAATGCTACAGAAAGAATATGTTCAACAAATCTGAAAAAGCGGATTTATTACATTCCAAGTACAAGATATTTTCCAAGTCTGTATGTCAGTATGCCACTCTTACACAAATAGTGGATTTTATAATTCTTTTTAATGAAAGCTTTGGAGCTGTTAAAAATGTGGAGTGGTTTCAAAAAGTCACTATTTCAAAAATTAACTATTATGAACTATTCAAAGCATAGTACCCTGGGATTCTCCAAAGTTACAAGAGGTATTTGTTATAGTAAGACTTAGGAATCGCCACAATACAAAACTGAGGGAATAAGAGACCTAATAATAATTTAAACAGATGACCCATGTTATATTAAGTCATTTATGTAGCAGATTATCTTTGAATGGAACAGGAACTACTAAGCATCCTTAAAGTCATACCCAGAAAATATCCTGAGATTGTAGGATACTAATAATATGATCTGGTTGGTTTTGGCGGAGTTTTTTTATATTATTGTTCATATAACACATTTGGAAGAAAAGGGAGTGTGGGTCTCAGCTTTTTTCTAGATGTAGGTATAGGCCTTTCAGTCCTGAATCTTTATACATAATTAAAGGTTTGTATTTCCTATTTGCTTACTAAGGAACATATCAACTCTTATATACACTGCTTCTTAAATAGCATTCATAACTGCTGCGTTGGTAACAAGAGCAGCTGAGAGCCTTTCTAAATATTCTTCCAGAACCAGAAGGCTAAAAATTAAAAGTCTGCATGGCAATAATCAGTCATCTTTTCAAAGTATGCTGACATTGATAAAATACTAGAGTTTTAAAACAGACCTTTATAAGGGCTCTACCTATGTATCTCACCAGAATTGCATATGAGACAGATGTCTCTCCTTAGGGGAATGGAAGCCCAGTGTCTAGTATGACATTAGAGGAGAACTAGCAACCTGGAACAGGAGGATAATGGAAAGGGCAGTACTGGGGGGATGTTGAAGAAAAATGTGAATAAGGCACATTCACATTTGGAGAAAGGAAGAAAAAGAGACTATTATTATAATCCCACTGTTCTGGAACTTGAGGAGACTGTTCAGAAGAGTAGGACTGAAATCGCAGCTCCCCCACTGTCTTTCCTTCCTTAACTTTTGGGCAAGTCACATGGATCTAGGTTCCTAGAGATTTCAAATCAGTACTCTGGTATATGCAAACTTCAGTCTTTCTGTGCCCAGGAAAGCTAACAGTTCTTCCTAATCTCATAGGTATCTTATGAGAATGCATTAAAATGATAAATAAATAATACAATAGTTGGCTCTTAACAACTAAGATAGGTAATAATTTAATTATATGTGATATGTGTGCAAAGTAACCATGATCCCAAATGAAACTCTCTCATAGTTAATACAAGTTTATTTCACAAAACAAAAAAGCATTAAGAAACAGGAAATTTTTTACCCTGATTGAAACTTAGAATTGCAAACCTACATCCTCAAGCACACTGCTGTGTTCTTATGTATGACATCTTTCTTTACCAGCAAAACTTCACGATCTACCTACACAGATCACAGATCAGTGCACCAGGCCTTGCAAGCCCACAGCTACTTAGGTATGCTCCTCTCAAGCTCTACTGGCAGGGAGCTCATGTTTCAGGTAGGAACAGCCCTCAGGGGCAGACCAGTGGTAAAGCAAGGGATCAAAAGACTTTGCTTATTCACTTATTCATTGTTTATTCTTAAACACATATTGTTTATTCTTAAACACAAGAAGTTTAGAGGCCTGGGGAAGACAAGAAGACATTGAGTACAGTGCTGTTTGTGTAATTTCACTGTTATCTGACTTCTGAGACATAGTTTGTCCACCAAGGAGTTAGACTTTCACCCCAATGCATGGTGCAGGCCATACTAAGTCCTATACATACAAAGAAGATGAAAATATGAGTTTGTGTTCATAGTTGTGCATGTTCATGGCTGGAGACTGTCACAGCGGCACATTCTGACATTAGTCCTCCAGTCATTCTGCCTGGGCACACGGTGGACTGCTCATTTCCTATGGCTCATTTTTTGCCTACATGCCCACATTTCTTTCCCTTGGAAGTGCATGTGTAGTTTGGGGTTCTGTGATGACAAGAGGTTGGGACAGGACTGGGGAATGTATCCAGATCTGGGAATTCACCGGCTGAAAGAGTCTGAGTTCCTCAAAGGGTCAAGAAAAATATGTATTCACTCTGCAAGCCACTTCTCTTTGAGTGGGAAATTGACAGCTAAGCCTCCTAGAGAGTGGTTTCAGTGGAAAAAACTAGGTTTCAATAAATGTCTTTCATTTCAGATAGAAATACTTTTTGTCTAGAATGAGATAATCAAAAGGAAGGTGAAGATGTATGCATTACTAGAGATTTCTTTTTTTACCTTGTAGAGTTTTGGGGGTTTTTTACCTTGCACTGACGATACCGTTAAGAGAATGCCCTCTGAGAAGCTCACCACTCAGAAGTCAGACTCACAGAGTGAGAAATAGAAACGCTTGTACTGCCTTTAACAGCTGTGTTGTCCTGTATGTATCATGAAGCCATTAGGACTTCGTTGATCTTGAAGCAAGTGCCATACATAACGTACCTTTAAAACCAGGTATATTGGAAGTCATAAAGTTTGCTTATGCTAACTTTCTTGCATTATAGCTATATATTTAACAGATGAGAAAAAGCATTTTTTGTTTCTAATGTGTATGAGTTCATTAGTAAATATCTTCTACATGTCCCTCTGATTATTTCAGAAAAACATTTTTGCCAGTTCACTGAAGATATTATTAATTTTACTTAAGAACTTTATTTCACACAAGACTTCCCATTTGTAGCTTACTTTTAATTATGTCCTCATTAGAGACAGATATGAGAAGCACAGATTATTTCAAGTATTTATTATTCATTCTTGTATTGTTAATGAATTAATGCCTGAAGTGCATCTGCAGTAAAAAGTCACCTTCTTGTTCATCAGTTTTGCATGTCCATAAAACAAATGTGATTGCTTCAGGTACTGTATTACATAGATTCAGTACCATTTCTTTCCATATATAGCATCTACATGCAAATGTATGCTGTTATTCTTTCTTAAATAATTAACATTATCTCCTAATATATTCTTGCTCAGACCAGTTCCTCTAGTGATTATAATTGAGTGTGCAGTATGTATTCACTGAGCATCTATAGTTCCATTCTTTCTCTTCCCATCAAAAGGTCATTTTGAAGACACATCAACAACGTGCTTTCTATGATCTGTAAGCCCTGCAAAAAACAAGCTGTTATTTCAGCCTCTGGGCTGTAGTTCCGTATGCCTAAATCCATTACAAAACATGGATTTAGCTGAAGCCAATGAAAAGCATAATTAACATTTTGGTATTCTGTGTGCGATAACTTATTTTCCATTATCAAAGTTACATAGGCTGCCAAATGTGTGATACAGATTATGGGACAAACTTTGCTTAAAATGCAGGTTTTTTCAAAACAACGTGTTATGTCCTGTGAAGTATTCATGGGGAGAAACAGAAGATTAAAATGCATAGGCTCTATTTTGCCTTCAGCTGTTTTCTGGCTCCTCTGTTTAAGTCCCAGTTCAACAAAATACTTAATTGTTTGATTAATTATAATTATTTGACTATTTCCACTGGGAGGAATAGTATGATATAGGTACTATGATGATACAGCTGGTTAAATGGGATCATACAAAGCTGAAGGACCTGATACAGAAGGTACAGATAGCAGCAGAAAGATTCCCTTCTTTTGACTGTGAACTTTAGACTGGCCTGGAGAAAGTTCCTACAGACCAATTTCCAACCCTTTGCTCCAATCTATCTTATAAATTAATTTACATTATCTGGCTCCATTTTGTTGTCTTTGTCTATGAAACATGTTGATTATGAAACAATTCATTTTCTTTAAATTAATTCCACTAGATCCAGAAATGGACTTAAAAGTCTAGAAGCTTCAGTAAATTAAATGATAAGCATTTATTTATTCTCTAGTCAAATACACAAAGTCAACTGAAGAACCCATGCAGGCCATGGGCTGAGCTATAGGAACCTTACTGTAGGCTCTGAGCTATAGCAAGCTTACTCCCTGCAAGAGTGTTCAATGTCTTCTTAATTTAAGGAGGTTTAACTCTGTGTCTCATCCTTCCAGTGGAGTGCCCTTACAGCTATGTTATGGACTGGCACTCAGAGGAAGCACACTCCACTACATCTGTAGAAAATGTGTTAACGTATACCACGGAATGCACAATTTGTGGGCATAAAACGAGCAAGATTAACATAATTCATGACTTAGCTGAAGGTAGCTGGAGAACTGCATTCTGATCACTTCTTCTGTACTATGAAGGTGTAAAACAAATTCTTTAAACTTGCCATACTGCTTTTGTGGATTCAGTAGAGTATAATTCCTTTTAATGATGAGGTAATTGACCACTGCATATTGGGAAAGTAAATACATGAAAGACTGTGAGCTGCTGAGATTCTGCAAGAGTGGGGGTTACTTATGTGTCTTCAGATAACAGGAGGGAGAGAAGAAATTAGGTGCTGAATGAAGGAGAAAAAAACTTGGATTTTTGCCTGCCATTAGCATCCTTATTTTAGACTTTGAGGTTATTTCCAGTACCTTTTTTTAAAAAAACAAGATCAATTTATAGAATTTCGTAAAGATATTTATAACTATTAAAAGAATTTATTTAAATTCTGTGAACGTGTAGGACCATACCAGAAGAGGTCAAAGCATTTGCAAGTTTACCCCTGTAACTAAGTAGGTAATTCCAATGGCTATCTTCTTTTGATATTGGCACAATATTTTTATAAGCAAAAAGTTGGAGTGGAAAAAAAAAGAACTCAATATAGTTATAAAATTCTGCATTCAAAAGTCACTTTGATGCTTCTGTTCCTGTTTCATTAAACCCTTCATAGGCAGCATAATCCTGATAATTTTAACTCGCTAGAAGAATATTCTCTATTTCATTTTCTTCTAAAAGACCAAATTATTAACTATGTCATACTGTAAAAATGTCATCTAAAGACACCATGATGTGCTAAGTAGAAAGGAAATTGCCAGGGGCTGTAAGCTTTGGGTCAAAGGACAGTTGTTTGTAGCTCATTAGTATCATGAAGTGAAATCTGAAATTATATTAAATGTTTGTTTAAGATGTAATTAGTGAGGAATTTATGCATTTTCAAGTATTCCATACAGATCTGTAGTCTCATATCAACAGTGGCAGAAATGCTTTCTTGGGTACATTATTTGCCTCCTCCAGGGGCAGGAAAACAGTGCAAAAGCCAAAATATACTGCTCAGCATTTGTTTGCTTTTATTCTTTTTGCCACTTGTCTCTTTTCTCAGCTTTGCAACCCTGACTGCCAAATTATGATTTCACAGGAGAGCTCAACTCAGCCTGTCCTGTTTCCTTTCTGCCTTTAGATACCTGAAGAAAATTCAAATAAAAGCTGAATTAGCCTCATGACTTTGGACCATGTAGGCCAAAAGTCAGCATCCAGGTTGGTGTGACATGAGTACTAAGTACTTCAAAAGGCTATTTCTCAGGTGCACAAGCTAAATGCTGGATGGTCTATTTGCTCTGACTGGTCAATAGGAGAATAAAGACTTCACAAATGGGACTTCAGCTGGACTCATTGTTTTGGATGTCAGAGAAGCTGGCATGAAATAGGAGATTCCACTTTTCCCTTGGGAAGTTGGTCTTAATGCCTTTCTCCCCCCAAGTACACACTCTGACCTGTGCTGCATGCTCAATTCAGTGGTTTACCCAGTATCCAGAGCTCTGGGCAACCACTACTTCCTCTCTTTAAAGCAATCTCTGGACACAGAGCTTCAGACCAAACAGTAGAAGCTCTCCTTCAGTGTGTTAGGGGGAAAGGATGAAGATCCTGTTTTCCACTGGTGCATAGAAAGGAAAGAGGACTTGGCAAGCAGCCCAGTGAATGTGAGCACCCACAAAAAAAGAAAAGGATGAAGACAGAAAAAAAAAATCTAAGTATGGGCTGAAAAATGAGTGCTTGTTCTTAGGTACAGTAGTGCCTGACCCATTTCTGAAAAAAGACAGAGAATACAATAGATGCAGGACTGATATACTTCTATCAGACTGTCAAAATAAGGACTCGTGAATCCTGAAAGAGAAAAACGTTAAAGGACAGGAACATTTCAGAATGTTCAGAGTAAATATGGTGTCCTCTAGATGGTATTGTGCTTAAATAAGAACAATGCACAAAAATAATTCAATGAAACCTATTACTTGCCTGCTTTAAATAAAAAGAAGGAATGGTATTTCCCATGCAGCATGTAGTCATTATTTAGAGTGAACAACTGAAGATAGTTACAGTATTAAAACAAAAAACCTATATGACCAATGGCTTACTAATGTCAAAAGACATGTTAACTAAATATAGTGCACTAAAACACAACCATGTTGCATTAGGTATTAGAAAAACATATCCTTTACTCCATTAAAAATGCCATTTTACATTTAGATCAATTTTGGATATTTTCATCACAGTTTAGCTACTCCATTTTATACCAGGTGAAAACCTGGGCTCAGGATTTTACTACTAGTGTGGCAAGTACTGATTGCTGTCTGGATTTTGGATAGTAGCTTCTACCAAGTAAGAATCTCCCATCCATTTGGTATTAAATCTATCTAAAATCTTTGCACAATAGATCTTGGTACTGGGATGTCAAAACACCAACCAGCCTAATTCTTGAAACAGATTCATTACTGCTCTGTCAAAAGATCTAAGATCCAGGCTAATGAGATGACATGCAACATAGAGCTACTGCAGCTAGACTGATTTTAGAATTAATGTTGTATCTCTGATAGAATCCCCAGCTGTGCTGCATAGTATAACTATACCGGCATTGACATTGCTACCTCAGGGGTCACCGCAAATGCATTGTGGGCAGGAAATGCCCTGTATAGGACAGGACAGACCTGCCATTAGAAAATATATTTTAGGGGAGGAAAAAAAGTCTATATATATATAAAAAAAAAACATGAAGTGTGTGTGTGTGTGTATATCTATATAAAACATAAAGAGTGTGTATATATATATATATACACACACGTACTTTGAGATGAAATACAGCCAATAAAATTAGGAGAGCTAAAAATCATGAAAGGGCTAAGCTTTAATTCACATACAGGATGCAAGCTGTAGTCACTTATTCAATGTTTAATGTTGTATCATTGAAGATTCATCCTATGCAAATTTCAAATAATCCTCACAAGAAACAAGGTTGCCGTGTAAGGCATAATTGAGGAATTATTGAAAAACAAATGTATCTAAGCAAGATGAAGCTGAGTATGCTGGGTACGTCTATAGCACTCTACACATTTCAGCATAATCAAACTTTTCCTTTGAAAGAAAATTTAATGATCCGATAATAACTGGTTGACAGCTAAACTTTTTCCCTGGTTGCCAAATAGATTTACAAATATGCAGTTAGAAATACTGATTTAGCTACTGTGTCTAATATAATTACAGAACATTGAAGCTTTATAAGCTGCATTTGTTGGTGTCTCCATACTTTTTAAAAAGACAGCAAATACTATGTTTTTCAGAATCATAGCCTTTGAAAATACTGTCTTAAAACATTGGACTTAAAACATTTTTGATCACAGATTATTGTAAATACCCTAAAATGTGAGTTACTGTATATAAACTTACTATCCTCATGATAAGAATCTATCCCACATTAAAATACTACCATATTTAGTCTAATTTGTTTATAAAAAGATATCACTTATACGAAAGGATAGCTTTGGAAATAATTTTTTATTTAACTTTTGTTGTTTACATTAAAAGAATATTTAAATGCCTTGGTCATGTCAAATCATGTGAAATATCACTAAGAGTGAGTATCTGTTCCAAAAAGATTCCAGACTGAGTAAAGGTTTGTGTATGTATGATTTTTGTAGCTATGACAATGCCCATTTAGAAACCTAGACAGAAGGAATATAAATATTTATTAAAGACATGTTTATCCTGCTTATAATAGTATTACATATTCTCATAAATTCCCAAGAAGAAACTCTGCTTGTACCAGTACCATGCATCTTGTACCCTGCATCTGTCTTATGGGAAGCCACATCCTAATGAATTAATGTAACAATACAGAAATACTTGCAATTACATATATAGACCTCTCAAAATAAAAATTAATAAGTTTTGGTTTCTTGAGCAAGGATCAAGTGCATCAGAAAAATCAGTTTCCACCCTTGAGGGGAATAAAATTGTAACAAGTGATAATTCAATCTTAGGTGGGAGAAGCAGTAAGGCCCTGGAGGCAGAATGAAGTCTTCCCAGAGAAACGAGGTGGAATTAATAGTAGAGCACTGGCATCCAACAGAGAAGAGCTGCAAACCGAGCTATCGTCCTCATTCCAAGTGGGATCAGTTTTATCAAATGCACAGCGAGATCAATGAGTATACAGTTCCTGCCCATGCTCACATTGCTCCTGAGAAAGGTTAGGGATAGGCATGGGGTACTTCTGCAAGTACTGTTCAGACAGACCATTGCTGCCTTGCCTCATCCCTGTGCATGTGCTCCTGAGAATCAGGCTGCAGGGGAATGAATGCCTGTGGTTACGGCAGGCTGCTCCCCAGATATGCATTTTTCCATAACGCACATTCCACATCACGTGGACTGCATATGTGCTCTCACATGACAGAGGAGGAAACATCTGACTCTCAGGAGAGACGGTGGCCAAAACTAGCCCACTGTTGTTAGAGCAATTTAACTGGCCTCCCTGAGGGGTACTTGTAAAAGAGCACAGCCTGAAACCACAGCTTCTCTGGGTCCCTGTTTCAGTGTTGGACCAACCTCATGATAAAAAAATTTTTTCTTATATTGAGTCAGAATTTCTCATGTTCCAACTCGTGCCCATTTCCTCTTGTCCTTCCACAGTGTGTCTCTAGGACACTGGACCTATCTTCACCACATCCTCCCATTAGGTAGCTGTAGACAGCAACTTCTCTTTTTAAGGCTGAACAGCTTTGCCTTCTCTCTTTAAGGCTGAACAGCTGTCTCTGCCTCTCCTCATACATCCTGTCCCTCTAACCAACCTGATGCCCCTTTGCTGGACTTACTTCAGTAAGTCAGTGTCTTTCTTGTACTGGGGAGCCCTTAACTGGACACAGTACTAAGGTATATTCTCACAAGTGCTGAACAGAGGGCAGGTCTTCAGGCAGCCCATCATTACTGAGCAGATTTCTTCCAGGTTTATGAAGAATCTCCCTTGAAATTGAATCTACATGCCACTGAAAGCAGACAGATAACCTCTCCTTTGTTTTTCCTACTCCTATGATAGCAAGCCACACAGCCTAGGGAAGCAGGAATTAACTGTATTACAATGCAGAGGGGTAAAAAGCTTGTGAAGAATAAAAGAGGGATGACTAGGGACAAGAAGTTAAAAAAATGGGACTTGGATAAGGACTGGAGGCAAATGGATTCTGTAGCCAGCAGACTTGCCCATAGCTCCCGAATATTATTCTGTGTTTTGCATGTAGCTCAACTCTGAATTTTTTTCTACTGTTTGCATATAGCTCTTGAAATTCAGTGCCAAACTATAACCTCCTAGCTTATGGATAGCTCTCCGTATGTCAATTTGCTATGACATTTGGCCTTGTTTACTGAAGTGACAGACATTTGCACTGTGTAGCTAAATGATCCACTCTTGTGCATGAAAGAAATATTGATGTTGTTTCATATTTCAGAATTCTTGTTTTGGTCAGTTTCCTCTTTGAAAATTATATTTAATTTTTCTATTTAAAGAACAATATATTGAAAGCAAAGCACTAAGATGTTTACTTTTAAGTATTCATATTTTCTGATGCATTCTTTAACTGCACAATCATACATTAGTTATTTTCAGCTTGCTTGGTTGGTGTATTGGTTAGTTTGCATAAGAGTTCTGTTTCATTCATTACTTTGTTTCATTCCCTTAGATAAATTGGGGATATAATTTAAATTTTCTCTTTTTTCAACATGAAACATGTTAAGATAAAAGAAGAAAGAACTTTATTTTGAGGTGGGCTATTTTTAAAATAGGTTTAAAACAGAGTGCTGTTGCTGTATAGAATGCAAAACAGAATGGTACAATTTAGTAGCCCTGACTTCATCAGCAGACTATCAGCCCCAATTCACTACACATAGCTGTTCATCTTTGAAAAAGTACTTGAATGGCCACTGCAAACTCTCATTTCTGTCATCAGTTACTTGAATCATTCTGGATGCAAAAGAAAGGCAGTTAAACCGTTAGACCTTCAGTGACATACACAGCTTTTCAGTTACAGTTTATTCCCAGTCTTAAGAAGATGGACTATGTCTCAGGAAATAGATTCTCTTCTCCTTTAAGCCGAAGAACCGTGCTTTTTCTGCATATCCTGCTCTTTCTTCAAAAAGATTTATTACAAAAGATGTAGAAATTCTAATGAGGCTCCCTGAAAATTTAGATTCCCCGAAGGCAAACTCCGCAGTGTAAAGCCTCACTCTTGCAGTGGTGTCTTATCACACGAATCCCTAAAAGTTGCTGCACGTCTCCACTGGGCTCTGTATCAGAGCACACGGGATTGTGGCCTAACCACGGAGAGGAATCTTCTGCTGTACTGACTGCTGCTTTGGCTAAACCAGGAAAATCTGTATTTCCACTAGAGGTTAACATCAAAAGCATGTTAAGACTGAAACATCTAATCTACCCAGTGTTAAAAACACACATAAACTTCATAGATTGTTGGGTCATGTACCAGAGCAGAGGAGCAATAACTTACCTCTTCTTCTCTTTAAAACAGGTGAGTTAAGTAAAAGGAATTAATCACCACAATGTTCCTTGTTATTACTTCCAAATATATCCATTTAGGGGTAGGGAGGGAAGGAAATTGAGATTAAATTTCACTCCGTGTACACCATAGCACTCTCTGGGCAAAACCTATCATGAAGAAACCCAGGGTACAGTCACTGGCCAGGCCTTACTCTCTGCATTGCTGTGAAACTCCCTCTGAACTGATCAGTAAGCTGGACATGTTCACCTTGGCATACCTCTCCCACTTTGGCAGCTCCTAAAAGGTGAAGAAAATGCATGAACTATAACCTCACCATCTCTTTGTGCTGCTGTTTCTCTGCTGAGAAAGCAAGCAGGGAATAGTGAGTGCTAACAGAACCTGCCGATGTGATTTGATGCTACATAGGATGTACAGCTGAAAAGCCTCCACTTGTGTTTGGGGAAAGGCCAGTAGTAATCAAGGCTCAGAAATTTTAAGGTAAGAATATATTAAAAGCAATTACTCTAATTGTATGTTACCTTCACAAACTGAAAATATGTGACCTTTATTTCATCTGCTCTTTTGTGATTAAGGATTGCTTATGCTCTTGATGTTTGTGCAAGCAGAAAGCCACCTGTCCTTAAAATATCAAACGAGTGCTTGTAAGAAGTTGACTAACTGACATAATTAATTCTCATTCTCCCTCGAGGCTAGAATATTGCAATTTGACTTACTTTGGCCTTGGCCTCGTGAGCCAGAAAGTACAGGGGGTGTGAGGAAATCCTTAGAAATCTCCAGAATGTAATCTCAATTTTTTTTGCTTGTAGATATCTGGGAGACAGGAGTTTTCATTTGTAACAGGATTTGAATAATTAAATCATGATTTTAAACTAAAGGCTGAAAAGTTGGTAGCCATGCTCATTTTGGGATCAACATTGGGAAGGCAGAAATTTAATCATTCCAACAGATGATACCCCAGAAGTCAATCCTTTATTATTGAATTTCAGCCAGTCACCAAACCTTTTGAACCACAGCCTTCAAAATGTTGTATACTCATTTATTATGGACAGTCACATATCAAATAATAACAAGAATAATTGATTTCTTGTCCTTAAGGTTACCAAAGGCCATCAAAAATTTATTAATGTCTTTCACCAACTTTTCAATTTGTCGATTCCCATGGGTTCCTATCCAGAGTATTTTATCTAGCACTGCTGTCAAAGTGGTGAATGAGTCTCCACTATTCATAAGGCAGGTGACATCATGCTGTTCTGAACACTGAACAGAAGGTTGAAGCAGAGCCCTAATCTTAGTCATTTTTGTCTACCCAGCTCCTTTTACAGCATCTCTGTGTTGTGAATCACAGTAGGTTTAGTTTGCAGATCTTTGTTCACCAACAATAGTTCAAAATGCAATTTCACTTTGAGATCTAAATACAGAGGACATCCAAAATAAAGTTAATTGAAAAACAAAATTAGTTATATGAGTTATCCTTTTTGAGTTCAAATTATATTTATGACCTAGCAATTGTTCACTCACATTTGTTTTATTTGGTTTTCTTGAAAAACTTGCCTTTACTCCAGTCTTTGTTGAGAGATTCCCAGATGTGTTGTAGTGTGATATATTTACCTGTTTGAAGTCTTGTTTGTTGTGATTAGTCGTCAAGAACTCACTTGTTGAGAAACGTACTCTGATTCCCTTATGTCCCTGCCTAGATGATCATAATTCATATGATTAGAAGGATCATTTCTGCTTGAGAGAAGCTATCTCAATTTTTTTTTCTGGTGTAAATCACATTTATGTCGAACTCAGACATCTTAGAAGTATTCTAGTTCTCTTCCCTGTGTCTTTCTGACTCAGAGTGTATCCTTGTAAATTTATTGCCTTCTCTAATTTCCTTATGCAGTCTCATATTTATTTAATACGAGAATCTCTCAGTTTTTCAAGGAAATATGGCTGGATGTTTGTATGCATTGATTCTCTCGTACCATCAACCCTCACCCCATAATACATTACACTGTACCAGATGCAATTGCTGTACTGTATTCTCTCTTTCACTCCCCTAATTAATGGGACATTACCCTAAAATTTATAATTAATCATATTATTCACTCAGTTTTACATCAGGAATGGTCTGTCTGTTCCCTTGTATCACCAGACAGAAGTGCACGGGACTTCTAGAACAGACAGTACAGGAATGCACATCTAATCCAGAATGTCCTCAGACATCATTTGCGTTTGGACAAACATTCATCAACAAACCACAAACAGTTCAACATCCAATAGCTACTTTGCTGTAAGCCATAGGCTCCTCCTAGAGTCTCCCAGGTCCCAGTAGCTCTTCCCCAATTCTACTACCTCCATCTCTCCAGATGAAGCAACTTACTTTATGGAACTGATTTCTTTGAAAAAGCTCTGCCATCCTTAACAGGAACTGTGTGCTATGATCTGATTGATCAGAAAACTCCTCCACAGGGTCCAAGCTTCTGTTCTTAAAACCATCTTAAAAATTGGCTGTTGCCAGGCATGTTTTTGTCAGAAAGTTGAACAGCTGTTTAACAGGTGTTAATGGTAACACACATTTTAATATTTCCTATTTCAAGCTATTTTTTCATATTTTTGAATCTTTAATATAGATGAAGAAGATATATCTGATTGCTCTCTCATAGACAAATTCAATATAACATTGAGGAATGAAAAGCTATTCTATTTTTCCTTGTTACCTCAGCAACTTTATGCAGAAATACTGTACATTTCTTAACAGAGATGGTATAAGAATGAATATTTTCCTGGAACTAAATTTACAGTGATAGCTTTCTGAGATACAAAGAAAATTAATGTAAGCTGATGGATAAGATGGAATGTGGAACATTACGTATTTTGCCTCATGGCTACTGTCTGTAGGGCTGCTAGTAATACTTCACCGATGAAAATACTATATATATATATATAAAATTGTCTTTGGATAGACAGCTACAAGACAGCACTATATAAGGAACTGTGAAACAAATGGTATAGGTTGTAACAGGTATAAGTGGGACTGATTTGGGATTGAAGAGTGCTGGCAAGCTAATTTGCAAACACGGATGTGTGGGCAGACATATTATATGTATCCTGAACAGTTCTGCTATGCCATTCTGTACAGAATTATTCTGGCTATAAGTAATTGATAGAGCAGTAAAATGCCAGTGAAATTGATGCTTAAAATTAGGTAATATGATTCTTTTTTGAAGGTGGCTGGCTAAAAAAGCTGGTTTGCTGAATAGTTTGCCTCAAATTTGTTAGAAAGTGCTTGGCAATAGTTACCTGCTAATGAATATGTGTAATAAAGTATGCTATTCTCTTGTCAATATAGTTTAGGATCTTTTAAAAGTCAGTATTTCATTTGTGTTTTGTAAGACCCTCAGACTTATTTTACAGTGCTGCATACTCTCACAATCAAAGTAACCACAAATTCTGCCTCCAAACCCATTCTCTTTCAGGTGGCATTTCTGCTCAATAGACTCATTATTTATCATAATTCATATAGGCTTGTCTTCATATATGAAAAAAGGTAAAAAGTAAGGAAATATGGTTTATATCCACCAAAAGTTTCTAATCAAATTTTTAGGTATCAAAGTTTAAACAGCAATAGCTGTTGTTGACTTCAGGTTGAGTTGAGAGGACAGATTATGCATCAGTTTAACAAATAGCAGATCAGATTAATTACAATGACCTCATCGGCATGAGAGAGATGAAAATATAGTCTTATGTCTAATACGCAAGTTTAAACAGGTGACCATAAGTCTACTGTATTATATTAGGAAATGGGAGCTTATATATCAGAAAAAAAAAGCTCCTCACTTTTCTGTTTTTTAACAAAAGGGCAATATTTTCTGTATCAATTTACCTAGGTATAAATCCACAGTAATTACCAAAAGTTGATAATAAAGCTTGCTAGCAATTGGTATATGTGGTGTTTCACCTTTGTTTGTTTATCAGTTGGTATATCTGCATTCAACTTTGGAGACCTAAAGCTCTTCATAGATGGGAAAAGCTTCAGCCCCATGGCAGTCAATGAAAACAAAAAAAGAACTCCGTAAATTTCAGCTATGACACAAATAATTCCTTTTCAGTATAGCTGACTGTCAAGGTTATGGTAATATCTATGAATTCAATCTCTTCTGAAAGGTACTCATGGAGAATGATTTAAATCTTGATTTTAAATCACATGCTGTCCCATAAATGCTGTATTTGTGTGGTGGGGAACTTACATGTCTACGGGATTTCTCTGCAGAATACTGCACCCTGTCAGTCCTTCAACTTGATTGATGATGAACATACTCTGCTCTCAAGTATGCATATAAAATCCCACTGACTTCCAAATTTGGAACTGAATGTACTGAAATTTTTGGAAAGGCATATAAAATCAGTCTGCCATTATTTTTATGTCAATGAATTGATGTATATTGAGCACACAAGTTGGTACTTTAAAGTGGACTCCATGGACAGCACAATAAATGGAAGATCTGGATTTCTAAACATTTCCTAAATTACTTGCTGATTTTTTTTGTTGTGTGCTGCTCCACAAGTTTGGTGTTTATGTAGGTTGTAAAAAAGTCATGTATTGATATTAAATTAGAAATTGGTACCTTCCTGTAATCCTTAAACATGAGTTACTATTTAGAATACATTAATATTCAGTTAGGTCCAAGCAATACAGATAAATCTTGTCCCAACAACCAACAATTTTCCTTTTTTTCACACCACACTTCCCATATAATGCATAATAAGATCACAAATTTGGGTCCATGGAATCTCAGGGCAGAAAAGCAGAAGGTAGAGGGGAGCAATCAGCAATTTGTTCAGTACAAAAAATTGTTTCATTCTATATATGAAGATTATGGTTAGCTAAAACATATTGATGCAGTATTTAAGGTTGCACAAAGCATTATTATAGACATTATGTTCTGAAAAATATTTAAAAAATCTTATTTAATCAACACGATCACAATGTATAAAACTAATCAACCCAACCATGCTATATAAAACTTGCATACTGGATCTGCAGACCATCTTACAAATACTGTCATTCTGAGTAGATGTTTAGGGAGAGTTTATCAAGTGTAAATATAAGAGTTTTAAGTTTGCTCTCTCCTCTGTTTTTTCTACCTCATGCATTGTTTTTTTTTACATTTTGTCTTTTATTGCTCTAAGCTGTGTTTCTGATGATAGCGTCAAATCTGAGGGCTATTTAAGTTGTTTCAGTTTAAATGCATAAAAGTAAATAATTTCCAGTTATGTAATTATTGTCACTCCAAATAGCTGTGTCTTTCTGATTTGCTTTATAACTACTGTCACTTTTCAGTGACTAGCAGGCATTCAAACACCGGTACTCTGGCTGAGAGCCATCATTAGCAAATCAAAGCAGATGTATTTGTATGTGTATTTTTTCTTCTCAGCCCTCAGAGTTCTCTGTACTTCTGCTACCTAAGCTTTTCACTCCTGCCAAAACCGTTAGTCTGCCTAATAGCAGGCATTGTTTTGGCTCAATATTGAGATTTTTTAGCAAGTACATTCCTAATATTAAGGACAGAAAAATGGTGTCTACAATGGTTTTATATAGCCTTCAAGAAAGCCCAGTGGCAAAGCCATGATTCAGATGAATTTGTCTGAGTCATATTCTGGAGAGGCCGCCCTCATTCCTGCTCCCTGGATTTCTCCCTGTGCCAAGGAGCCTTCCTCTCCCACGTGCTGTCTCATCCTCAGGTGAGGTACCATAGCCGATTTGCCCTCAACAAATACTGCTGTTTCCCACTAGAATACAGTTGTTGGCAGTTAGATTTCTTTGACTATTACATGCAATATTCTTACAAAACTATTTTTCCCTTGTTTAGTAGGAATCTTCAACAAGGAAATAGTATGCTTAAGAGTTCTTGAAGTGAGATATACGAGAGGTTATTTAATAACTACTTCACTTGAGGAAATGACCCACATACTTTGGGCCACAGCTCTCTTTCTGTTGAATGAGGATGAAACAGTCTCTTTCTTTTAACCTTTCGTCATCTGTTTAGATTGTAAGGGATGCAGGTGGTGCTTTGCAAAGCACAGGTCCTCATTTCAATTGGAGAACCTTCAGGACTGAATTCATTACAAGGGTCAGGAAGAATAGGGACAGATATTAAACAGATTAAACATTGCAGAAGTGTCAATCACTGAAAGGGTGAAAGATTTCTAATAGCCAATTTTCACTGAAAAGAAGAAACAAGGGGAAGAAGAGCATGTTCCTGTGCAATGATACCTACTCATTAACTCAGTAATAATCACATCTTTGGCTAGTGAACTCCTTGCATTTCAGACCTGAATTTTATGTAGCTGAGGCTAAAGTCATTATCAAGACTCACTCCTCTCTCCCTAGCTTATTTTTTAAGTTCACTGTAGTGATAAACCTGAAATAGCTTAATTTTTACATCCTTCTATGGCCTTCATGCACTAAGGTCATCAAATTTGTGTCACTACTTTATTTCCTACTGTAAATGCTGACATCTGGAGTGTGTAGATCACCAATGTGTTTATTTTTTTAAATTGCCTGGAACATACAGTTTTGCAATAAGAGACAAAGAAGCAAAAAACCCCCCATCCTGATATTTTGGGAAGACATGTAAAAAACCCAAACCAAATTTAGGGCATGATTTACTTTAATAGAAGATAAAAATGTGCAATAAAACTCTAGGTTTGTTTTTGTTTAAATTGTTTTCTGATTCTGTTGTCCCCAGCTGCCCTCAAAAAATAGTGTCTAGAAATTAAATTGTCTTATTCTGTAATATGGAATAAGTTTCTTTGTAGAATGAGACAGAGTGGAAGAATCTGGAACTTCATTAAATGAGGTGGTACTTATTTTTTTAAAAAGGCTAAACAAACTAATTTCCGTATGCATTTTGGGAGAGGAAGGGAAAAGAAGGTGCTAAATAGGAAAAGAAAAAAATAATCCAGTAGGAAGAAAGGTGATGAAAACAGGAAGGACCAAAAAAGCTAAGGTCAGAAAGAGAGCAAATAACTGATTCTGCAGAATGACAGCTTTTAATCTGATTCACTATTGTTTTGGCTACTTAAAGTCCCAGTTTTATACAATGTCTTGTGCATTGTATGCTGTCTTATAAACACAAGTAAAACAGGTAGCTCTGTTGTATTCAAAAACTTTCAAATCCAAAATGGCTGTGAAGAGTAAAAAAAAAAGTCATCTTAAAAACTATCTCTTGACCACAGATTTGCTTTCAAAAATTTGCTTTAGTAGGGCAGCCAAAAGTTATAAACATAAATAGCATTCAATATTTATTGACTTTTGCCAACAAGGAAAATATTATCTCAACAATATTTTAGAAGACCTTTCATGAAAAGCTAATGCATTATATATATTTAGGTCTTTTAGCCATTAAATGTGCCATTTGACAACATAAACGTTTTGCTTCTGAGTCCCACAAAAATGGCTTTTCAAAAGGACAATAAAATTGCAGATGAAATGCTTTTATTAGAGATTTGGGTATTGTAAAATTAACTGCTATAACTACATTGGCAACTTAAGGGATTTGGAAAGCACACTAAACCACTCTTAACCTGCACTAATTGCAGATCCTGGTTTTTCTAGTACTCTACCCTAGCTTATCTTGTAAGGATATAAATTAAAGGACTTAGCAATTTTCTGTGGTGGCATAGTACAATATTCTTTTGAGCAGAGTACGAAAGAGAGAAGACTAAAATAATAGTATGTAACGCTTGGTATCTAAGAAGTGCTGTGTAAATAATAATTCTTGTGAACAAGAGCTTCCTGACACAATATACACCTCAACTTCTTTTCTACATATATAAGCAGCAGACAAAGCTCAAAGCCAGTCATTTAAAACTTCAGGCTTTGAGGAAGAGCAATGCAATATCTGATGCAAGTGTTCAGTAGACAGAGATGTGTCCCTCTGACTGTATTAGGAGCATCCCTGCCTTGTAGAATACTTGAATTAGTGTCGAGGTATCTCAGCTATGGTACCACCTGCAACGCTTGCTGTTCCTGCTTTAGGGGTGGCAAAATTGAAACACTGAAACTGCAATCTTAAACTACCCAGTGTGTCCAGCAGATTAAGCCAAGAACCCAGGAGAGGTCCGTCTTGTGACTAAATCTTGATTTTTTTCCCAGGAACACACTATGTCCTTCACAACAACTGCTTTGATCTTAGCAAGTCTTTAAATAACTGTTGTGAGAGGCTAAAGGAGGTGATCACTGCTGTTTTGTTAAGGAAAAAAAACAACACACAAAAACCAAGCAGTCACAGAATACTTATACAGAAATGTTCTTGATATTTGTTGTTTGGTGTTTAGCTTCCTCACCAAATTCTCCAGAAAAAAATTGTATGGTACCATATAATAAGTATATACTCTGTGTATATAAAGCTATACACCAATCTAGGCATCTAGGTAAGTAATCAATATTGTACAAAATACACCTTCCTTTCTCTCCAGTGCATGGGAGTCTGTAACCACTTTTCCTGAAGTCAGTTCCAGTACAGTACTTAAACACTGAACTCTGAGTGCTCAGGAGTGCTCCTGCAGACAGCATAATGCATCCCTAAGTAATTTGTTGAAGTTAACATTGAAACTGGACTTTCATAGCACTGAATCAGATTTACACAAAACGAGTCCATTGCTTTTAACAGGCATGTGATTACGATAAATACATATCACACGGTATAAGTAACTGAGCAACTGTAACTGGTAGGTTGTGAGAATCCCATTTTCCATTCATGACATTTGTAACTGAATTGAACTATTTTTATGTTTTGACAGATGAATATGATAGAAAGATTAACCATGAAATTCAAAATAAGCAGGTAGAGTCATCCAATATTGTGTTTGTCTATGGCAAGAAATACAAAGTACACAGAACAGACCAGGCTCAGCAGAAAGAGCAAGAACTTAAATGATATGATGTTGAGACTTTATTCTTTCAGTTGTGTAATAGGGTACAATGTAATAGTGATAGGATATCCTCCAGCTGTCCTGGAAAATAGGAATAGAGGAGTTTATTATATGGTGAATGTATAACAGTGAATGTGTCTTTCATACTACCATTTGTTTCCTCTGTTCACAGAATACTATAACATACTTCTGGATAGACTAACAATACAAATAACTTGCTCTCTGTTTTCAACTACTAGGAAAGTAATGGCTACTGTCTATTCTTCATACAGATTTTATGTTCTAACAAAACATGTATTGTCTTTGTTTATAACAAATGAACACTGATAGCCACAATGAACGTGCCTAATAACGTAGATGTATATTCTCAGAATAGTACCCAAGAGTGTCCTATTCACTGCCTGATTAGGGGAAGCAGGAGGATTCCCAACTCATATTTAGTGCACTGCTTAAAAATTGATGCTTTGTTGCTTCATATGCAATTCATTTGAAGAAGAAGCAAGAAAAATCCTTAGTTGGCAGACATACAGCACCTCCTAACTAAATGACCACCATTATTATTGGCTTTATTAATAAAATTACATTTTTGCAGTTACTTCAGTATTTGCCAGTGAATATCATGCAATTAATACAATTTGCCACTGTGAAAAAACTATATGCTGGGTAAACAGGCTCAGCGGATAGGAAATGGAGGTGTCTGTTAGCAAATGCTGATTTTTTGCTAGTAATCTCACAGGTCAAAGTAAAGTAAAAAAAGAAAAATAATCATTACATAGATCAGAAAGGGTATTAAGTTAAACACAAGGAGGAAAGAGAGAAACTATAGCAACACTTTTGTTGGAAATTAGTATGGCCGAGTAGAAAACCCATGGGAAATTAATAAACAAATGTTCCTGAGACAGAAAGTCCCATCTTGCCCGTGGCAAGTCCATTTTGTCTTTATAAATAGCATCCAAAGGATGTGGGTCATACATAGCAGTCTGGTTAAGCAGTCTCTAATTCCAGGCATCTAAAATTTGGTGACATCAGAGTCTGAATTAAGATTCATTGTGAGGATTTCAGTGACTCCACTGGAGCAAGAGTACTGAGGAACAATCAGCAATAGTTCTCCCCTGTCAAATTTACTTGGGAGTGAAGAATAGACCTGGGTCTTTCTTGGGTTGTTGACCATTCATTACTTTAAATATGTCTGTTCAATAGAAATTCCAAAATTAAGTCTCAAACTGGAAAGGAGGATTAATGGGGAAGAGCTGTACACTCTTATTTACTGTCAAAAATTGTGCAGAAGGGAGGTCACGGTCTGGTATTAAAAATGATCTTGAGCTGTTTCTCTGAGTCACAAGAAGAATAAAATACCAAATTAATGAAATTTATTTCACTTGTGATGTCTTGTTCTCTGCTGTGTTCTTTCAGGTATCTCAACAAGTAATTTTAGTATAGTCTTTATGTGAGCTGTGGAACGGTAGTCAAAAAATAACTTCTTCAGTGGAGGTCAAAGGACCAAGTAAGTACCACTTTCTTCTCCATCAGACTGTTTTCTTCCAGAGATTGTTTTTAGAGAGATAAACAAAGTTGTCATATTCTAAATCACTGCTGTCAAACTTTTTTTCAAAAAAAAAAAACTTAATTAGATTTTTAGATAACAAAGCTTGGTAAATTCTCTCAGTACTGTCAGCATTCATTTACAGGAATGTTAGCTATGTCACATCATCCGTGGTCTTTATTTTGGAACAGTACTAATGCTGGAAATCAAGCTGGCTAGCAAGCAGCTTAAGAACACAAAAATTGTCTTTTGGAAGAGACAACAAACTTCCATCTGCTTTCAGATGATCAGTGAGCTCTCCCTAAAGGCAGAACGGTGAGTGAAGTGTTCCTAGATGGCCACTGCATAAGCAATGGCAGAAGAAACCAACCTCTCCAGGCTGTCAGACGAGTGACCTACAGTTTTGCATTTAATGGACTGAGCCATATTAGTGGCAGCCACTATCATCCAGAGGCAAGGACACAGGAAGAAAGAGGGTCTGTCAGTATTTTGGGGAGACTATGTGGCTTGAATAATGGAGCACAAGTTTTATATTTCTTACAATGATAAGAGCTTGTCACAAAATTTTTTGTAGCACAATATCTTTCCATTACTCCACACTCTGGCATGCGATATTTTCTGTAGAGTGGGCTATACTAAAATTGTCAGCATTAAGTGTAACTTATTCTGTGATTGTTCCTGACACTGCTGTACCATTCTATTCTCTACCGGTCTAGCACCACAACTTTTAATGGGGTCTTATAACGTTCTCTTACAGCCATCAACAAAAGCCAGAGGCTAGATAGAAAGCTAGTGAATTATCAATTAGATTGGATACATGCTACATAGCTGATGTTATGGTGATTTTGTTAAAGATTTGCAGTAAGATGATAAACAGTATCTCAGATTCCAGCTAACAGAAAAGAGCAATATTTTGCCAATTTTATGTCATGCATGATGGTTATATCCAGGCCTTTTTGTTGCTCGTTAATTAATCATGTTTTGCCTGTCCAAAACTAAAAAAAAAATAGAGTATTAACTGTAATACTTTGCATATAGGATAATAAACTGCACAGACAGTCCTGGGCTCTTCAGCTTTCTTTATCTTTTACTGTTTACCTGAAGTGGTGATCAGTATTCTAAGTCAGGCCAACCATTAATTTTCTCACAGAAAATATGGATCAGGCCTTTCAACAAGCAGATGAAACAAGCTGAGTGTTGCCAGCCTTGATAAATTTTGCTTAATTGGACCTGGCAAACGCACAACAAACACTGTGATGTGAACTTAATATAGCACCTACTCTTCTAAAACTTTGTCTGTAGTGCAGTTGGCATAGCATACAGAAAGTTCTGCTCTCTACATTTAAAGTGCTGCAATAATTTATTCTAGAGATTCACAAAGAAAATCAATGTTGGTTTTGGTTTTTTTTTCTGGGGGAAAAAAGTAAAAAACCACATCCAAACCAAAACCCACAACTCAAACTAAGTTTCTTTTTACCTTTTTCAGTCTGTTAACAAATACAGTCTCTGGGAACAATCTGTTCTGGAGACATGACCCTGCGTATAACCTCAATTAACCATTAGAAACCAAAAGAGCCTTTTGGGGTCTACAGTTATTTAAGAACTCTAACACTTAGACGAAAGATGTAGATGATGTTACTTGTTTCATTATAAAGTCACAGTAGTGAGGTCTTAGCTGAGCAAGAGCAGGTTCCTATTCTACTGATCTGTACCAAACCAACAGGATACAGCCTCTGTCTTACAATTAACCATTTCAAAAAGACAAAATGACAGGAGTGCTACACTATGTGAGCCATATAAGCATTTGACCTGCTGCCAAACCAGGAATTACTCTCCAAATTTCTTCAGTCCTAGAGCACTGTATTCACTCCAAGACCACCCACTCTTTGCAGCATAACAAGGTAGGGACCACTGACAGCACCATACAAAGAGACTGCTGGCAGAGACCTTTTACATCATGTCAATTCTGTACAGAAATAATTATTTTTTTCCTTTTTTCTATTGCTTTTGTATTTATAAAGCTGTAATGTCTTTGTTCTTAAGCCTCTTGGATCATTGCAGTTAAAAGGGGCAAGCAATTCTGAACTGGTTGTTAGTATTTCTTGGTAATATGCTTAGTATTTTCTTGCTGTAGCAAACATTCAAAGATAAATGACATTTCAATATATTAAAACTTAAAAGTTCTCTGATTATCAGATTATCTGATAATTTAAACTGATACAGCTTCATTGGCTTCTCTGAAATTTATCCATTTTACACTGGCAGAACATTTGGTCCCACAACTACAGCACAGCCATTCCACAAAGGGGTGAATCCAATGTCTACCAGGACAGACATCATTACCTTTGCTTTGTGTTGGAGGTGTCACATATACCTTCTCTGAGTGACTCTGGGACTTCAAGTTTATAGCTTTAAAAATATTCTTGTCAGTGGCTGTGGTGGGTTGACCCTGGCTGGACGCCAGGTGCCCACTAAAGCTGCTCTATCACTCCTCCTCCTCAACTGGACAGGGGAGAGAAAATATAACGAAAGGCTTGTCGGTCAAGATAAAGACAGGGAGAGATCACTCAGCAATTACTGTCACGGGCGAAACAGACTCAACTTGGAAAAAATGAATTTATTGCCAATCAAATCAGAGTAGGGTAGTGAGAAAATAAAAACAACTCTTAAAAACATCTTTGTCCCACCCCTCCCTTCTTCCCAGGCTTAACTTGGCTCCCAATTTTCTCTGTCTCCTCCCCTGCAGCGGCACAGGGGGACGGGGAATGGGGGTTGTGGTCAGTTCATCACATGTTGTCTCTGCCGCTCCTTCCTCCTCCCACTCTTCCCCTGCTCCAGGGTGGGGTCCCTCCCACGGGAGACAGTCCTCCACGAACTTCTCCAACATGAGTCCTTCCCATGGGCTCAGTTCTTCATGAACTGCTCCAGCGTGGGCCCTTTCCACAGGGTGCAGTCCTTCAAGAACAGACTGCTCCAGCATGGGTCCCCCATGGAGTCACAAGTCCTGCCAGGAAACCTGCTCCAGCGTGGGCTCCTCTCTCCATGGGTCCACAGTTCCTGCCAGGAGCCTGCTCCAGCGTGGTCTTCCCACGTGGTCACAGCCTCCTTCGGGCATCCGCTTGCTCTGACGTGGGGTCCTCCAAGGGCTTAACGGTCCCCCACTGTTAACCTCCAAAGGCTGCGGGGGGACAGCCTGCCTCACCATGGTCTTCACCAGGGGCTGCAGGGGAATCTCTGCTCTGGCGCCTGGAGCACCTCTTTCCCCTCCTTCTTCACTGACCTTGGTGTCTGCAGGGTTGTTGCTTTCACTATTCTCACTCTTCTCTCTGCTGCTTGTTGTTCTCGCCATTTTTCTCCCCCCCTTCTTAAATATGTTATCACAGAGGTGCTACCACTGTCGCTGATTGTCTTGGCCTTGGCCAGCAGTGGGTCCGTCTTGGAGCCGGCTGGCATTGGCTCTGTCAGACACAGGGGAAGCTTCTAGCAGCTTCTTACAGAAGCCACCCCTGTAGCCCCCCCACTACCAAAACCTTGCCATGCAAACCCAACACAGTAATTTACTTTGTCTTGCCCACTCTCACATTCTTGTACTAGTACTAGATTTTCTCGTAACCGTTCCCTAAATCCTTGCTAACATCTGCAGGTGACAACCACTTAACACTAAGCTACTTTCACAGGAAGCCTGTATCAAGCACACCTATTAAGTGATTTAGTGGAAATGAGAGGAAAACATAGTGGCCTAAGGAAGGCAAGTAGCATCTTCGTGAAAATGCTAGAAGCACAGCTGCCCACAATGGTACAAGCACTCCTTTCATACAAGTTCCAGAATAGCTAAGGTGATTACAAGGGGCCAGACCCAGAGAAATTTGATTTAAATATGTATTTTGAAATATATTTTAGTTCTCTTTCAAGAACTTCTGGTTGTAAAGTTGAATAAAATATGGTCTTCTTCATTAGGTTTGAGAAATCCTGGATAACCTGGCTGGATTCTGTGCTTCACGGTGAAGGAATCATAAAAAGCGGGTATTCATAGCTGCAGTTTTAGGTGAAGAATCCTTGGCAAAAGGAGTTGTAAGAGAAAAACTGGGTTTTTAGGGAATTTTTAAGGAAGAGAACAAGGATTCACTTTTTTTTCTTTTTCTGTGGGAAGGAGTCTGTGTTCTGCTCACCCCTTATAAAAGAATTGAGATGCTGCAGGGGTTTGCTGTGATCTGACTCACCAACTCTGGTCAGAACTTGGGTAGAAATGGTCTCCAGAGAGCAGATTAATGGGAATGACTAATGGCAAACCAGATTCACACAAAAAAGTGGTAGCAGACAGCACGTCCATCAAGATCAGCAGCCCAGAGCAGCAACTTCACTGGCACTTCCATTTCCAGTGAATGCTGACCACTGGGGGTGGGATAGACAGCAACATTCCCAGACCTGGATCCCTGATACACCCTGCCCTTGGGAGAACCGATCCTTCTGCTCATGAGTTGGTTTCATCCATGTCTAGACACTAGTGAGCTTGTAAAGTACTGCTGAGGATGGCTAATGGCTGGTTACTTTTGCTCTCACTCATTGTATTCTGAGGTGTGATGGTCTTGCACATTTTGGGTTGTTTGGGTTTCCGAGTCGTTAGTCTTAGTGAGTTTCCCTTTCATCTCTGCTCCCTAGTAATGTTCTGCTTCTCTAAATCAGTTTAACCCACTGCTTGCAAATGGAGATTCACAAGCACTTCTTACTGAGAACTCAGATAATATAATTCATATTCGTGAAGGGCTGAAATGTGGTTTTATGTTTTGTTTCGTATTGTTTTGAGTAGTTTTCCAGTGAACCTGGCCATTGGTTTTGTCCGTCAGTGCCTGTCAGAAAGGTTACGGCAGTTTGCAAAAATCTGGCTATGACTTTACTGGATGTAGATAGCTGGATTAGTGAATGCGGGATTCACTGTACAATAAGCACCTTTGTTTAGGGCTTTTGCAAAGTCTGGAAGCGCTGGCACTCTGCCTGGTTCAATGTAGCTATTAGAGTCTTTTCATTGACTTTAATTGGAGCTGGATTAGGGCCGAATCATTAAAAAAATCTTCATCCTGCAGCGAGCAATGGTCACATTTGACCTCAAAATTTCAATAAAAGGCATTGGTAGGGGAAAACTAGAACATAAAAGATAGAAAAATAATATTTTCCTGTCAAACAATGAATGATAGATAACTGTATGTAGTACAGTGACCATATGCCTCAAATTTGTCTTGAACTCCCCAAATTTTTTTCTACGTATGATCTGTCCAATTTTGATTTTTGGCAGCTGCCAGAGCACAGTGGAAGAGAAGGCTGTTTGTCTGCCTTTAGCTGGTGTGGGATTTGCTGTTGGCAAGCACAGATGACAAACACTTCAGTTCTGTGACCAAATGTCTTTGCCATTGTTTTTATTAGGCTGTGGGATGTTTTGCCTGATATGAGACAAGATATTTTTGACAATTTATTGCAATGTAATAAATGAATAAAATATTTTATCTGTATGTATATGTATGTGTATTTTTATGTATAAAAGTATGATATATTAGTTTGTAGATTTTTTAGAAAGGGTTTTACAGTTCACAAAGTCAAAGCTGTATCACTGTTATAGATTTGCAGTGACTGTGCATCTGTGTCTCTTGCTCTTTGCCTTCAATTTCTTTATATTATCTATGTACTACAGCTGAGAGGTCCCATGCTTCATGCCCTGTGAATGTCCAAATGGAGCATGTGAAGTGTAATGGAAGCGCAGCTGAACTGAGCCAGAAAGATTAGTAATGCAGGAAACTCTAAATGCTGTAATATTATTAATGTTGTTATAATGAATTTCTGTATCTTAGGTCTATTTTTATTTTTAGGGAAGAAATTTTTTGACAATGCTATTAGGGACGTGCATTTTGTTTTGGTTTTTGTAATGTATTATGAGAGTTGTTACTTTTTGTTTCATTTGAAACATCTGCTATTTGGGAGGCATGAGAAGAATAATCTCTGTTAGTTTTATTACATCTACTGATCTGAGATAGGAGGTCAATAAGATATGGCGAAAAAGATCATGTTAATTTATCAATGTAAATAACCCGTAGTTATGTGTCTTATGAAACAAGCCTATCTCTTTGCTGTCTTAAAATACTAAATAGTATCCTGGTAACACTTCATTAAAGGAAGAAGCTTCTTTAGCAGCTTTTGATCATGTTTCTTCTCAAGCATTGAAGATTTTTATTCCTGGCATACAAAATGCTAGTTGGTTTTTTCCCTCCTCCTTCTCATCATGAAAGCATTATTATTTGTATGCAGTCAAATGTGGCAGACAATTGGAGAAACTTTAACATAGGAACAATATTGTTCAGCCTGGCAACTTGTACGTAGAAGTTTATTCAGTGTTCTGATAGCAAGAAATGGAAGTTGTTGCAAAGAAAATCTTTCTCTTTTCTTGTTTTGTGTTTTCCTTCTTTCCAAGGCAAATAATTTCAAGCTAATCTCTTTGATTCACATACTGATGGACAACTGTGTCAAAATTGCTGGAAGCGAATGCTGTAGGGCATGTGTTTTAAGAAGCTCTTGATTCATTTATGTACTTACAAGTTTTCTGTTTTTATTCATGGTGAGCATACTTCACCACCCCTGTCACACCAGCTCAGAGACTGAATTGAACTTTTCCACTTTAATGGTTTTATCTTCTGAAATATCTGTAAAGCATATTAGTTTGTTCTTTTTTTAAATCTCTACTGGATGCACAACTACACATTCATTTTAATTCACGATGACTACAGCACGTATTTGCCATCCTCAAAATTGTGTACTCTTGGTTATACCAGATAAAACTTCTTTGCCAACTGAATAATGAAGACAAAATATTGATGTCTGTGCTCCTCTATCTTCTTCAATTTTGTTGGGTTTTTTTACTGTTTAGTAGCAGTTAAACAGGTTCAGAACATGCCCTTGCTGTTTTCATGCTCTTGCTTCATTTTTTTTTATTTTATGTGCAATGAAACCACCTGGATTATAAATACTTTGCAATTCAGGCCACATTTTAAGTGTCTAAATAAGAAGTTAATGACCAAATTCCTTGTTCTTATTTCTGGGGGGGAGGGGGGAGTCAGTAGGTAAGGTGAACTAATTATCATATTTCTCTGAAGAATATACTAGAACATACAGGATTTATTTTAAGACTTGACTTCTATTTGAGGTGACAAAAATTCCTGTAGGCTTCAAGGAAAGTTGGTCAAGACCCTTGTAATGAATACTAAGCATCTAAGGCTAGGAAAAATTGGGGGTGGTGAAGAGTCCTTTTGGAAAAATATCACGCACACCATTCTGGAAATGGAGGCAGAAGATTGTTTGAAGGAGACTTCAAGCCGTAAATCATAGAAAGGAAGACTGTGGGACAAGAAAAGTCAAGAAAATCATGGCCATTTCTCATCTTAGACCCTAGGTTTTCTCTTACCTAACAAAAAAGCCCTGGAGAAGGAAGGGATTAAACAGTTGAACAAATTATATACAAGGGAATCTCAAGCCCTGCTTAGAGCTGGGCTTTTTTACAGAGCTCTTGAAGCCAAGAGTAGAAAAATTAAGAAAGTGAGTGCCAGGAATCATCAAGCTGTGGCAGACAGAGCTGGAAAGCACAGCCCTACAGAAAATGGCTTTTCAGGGAATGGGGAACCTTTGGGTTACAGAGGGAGGAAAAAAAGTTATTGCAGGCCCACAAAAAGCACCCAAAAAAGAGAGGAGCAGAAAATCAGTCCCAAGATGAGCTATGAATGCAATCACATAAGTAAAAATGAATTATGCCAGAAGAGAACATTGTTTTAATTATTTTGAGCAGAAGAGAAGCAGGGTACCTGCAGGCCTATTCTAGGCCTTGAAGTACTTTGAGACATCTTCTGTAAAAAGCCCTACAAATTCTGAACTGATGTTTACTCAAACTGTGGAGTGTGTCACACCCCTCTGTTGCTTGCCTCTTGTTTTGGGCATATTTCAATGTTACATTTTCTGCTGTTTCTCCATCACCTCATTTCTTGATAACATGTTTGCTGTGCAGATGCTAAGGATGGCAAACTGCTTGCAGAATTAATGGGACTCAATAGCAATGTAATAAATGCCTGCCTCTCACCCCAGCAAGAAGCATCCCTCCTGTTTGCTGTGCAGCTTTGACTTTCAGCTCTGTACATGGAGGACCATACATTCTGATATAAGTGCAACTTATTTATGGATCATTTAGTGCTATGTTCATAAAACCATTGCTAGACTTTTAACTTTCAAAATTGGGGAACGCAGGGGAACTAAAGGTAATGCAATTACCTTTAATGCAAGGTAATAAATCTGTCATGTACCATAATATGCATTACCTTTCCCACAGTTATATAACTTTCCCTCAAGCATAAATTTTAGCCACTTGTACACTCATCAGGATGTGGGGCTGAATTGGTCTCTCCAAGCCAATGTGATGACCATCATATAATCAACTCCTCTTTTCCATTCACTACTCAAAACAAAATTCAGATAGAGAACTCTTGTTTTGTTGATGTAATTATTTCATGTGACCGCAGAGGCTTCTTGCTTTGTTTGTTAACCAAAGTAAAATAAACAGATTTTTCATATGGAAATCTGCAGTATTAATCAAGTTCACTATAGAACTCTGTAAATATGTGCTTATGTCTTCTCTGAAAATGGCTGAGCCTGTCATCTTGCTTCTAGTGCATATGCAAAAGTCACTTTGACTTCAAAGAATTAGTACCACTGTCTCTTAAAAACTTTAATAGGCAGAATAGACTATTTCAGTTGGAAGGGACCTACAACGATCATCTAGTCCAACTGCCTGACCAATTCAGGGCTGACCAAAAGTTAAAGCATGTTGTTAAGGGCATCGTCCAAATGCCTCTTAAGCACTGACAGGCTTGGGACAATAGTACAGAGAGATAGTAAAAAATATATTCAACTATATTTTCAAAGGGCTGTTTTGAAACCAGCCTCTAGTTTTGCACACCTAGTGAGCTACGTGAATATCCCAAAATTTGTGTGCACAAACAGGACAGGTGTCAGCAAACTGTGAAGCAAACCGCCATATCAGTGTACACAAAATAATGTCTTGAATGGTGGAACCTGCTTTATTTTGTTCCCGTAGCTCTCTATTACAGCCATTGCGGTCATCTCTGAGCCCTTTGCAATCTTCCCAGAGTGAGCGTCAGGCTTCTTGAATTTTGCTTCATCACAAGGCCAGGAGCTAGGGCTGCAGTTACGCTGCTGCTGCCGTGGGAGGGAAAATGAGGTGAGGGGAAAGTACAAAAGCGAGATGAGGAGTACCCTGGGATATCGGGTGTCCTGCTGCTGCCTGCTGGGGCCACCTCCAGCCCTGGCCACGGCTGTCACCTCCAGCCGCCCTGGGCAGCAGCAGGAAGCAGGCTGGTGTGTGCTCTGACATAGCAGAGAGCGGGGCTACGACCTTCGGCGAGCCCCTCGCAGCTGGGTGTGCGAGGTGCTGCCTGCTGCACGCAGAGCCAGTGCCACGATCTTCCTCCAGCTGACAAATGGGTCTGTGTGATTATTTGACATCCCTCCATGTCCAGTCAAGAACAGAATCGTTAAGCTTTGCTGCTGAATAGGTAGCTTTTGGCAGGTCATCCGTCCAGATGTTAGTCACAGCAGTGAATTTTTTCCAGTAACTATATCCAGATGTTAGCTTTTTAAGGCTTTCTTATGCATCCTTTTTAATGTTTCTTTTCCGTTCCACTGTTGGCTCTGCTGACAACTGCAGTGCTGCCGGCAGCCTAGCACAAGGACTGCAGTATTACTGTGGTAGTACTTTGTCTTTCTGAATGTCCTCCTGCTTTCAGTCACATAGGATGAAGAATGTGTGCTCTATCTTGCTGAGGTCAAATTCATAAATTCTTCAGGAGCAGAAGAGTGTAAGACCCTTTCAGGGCTATCAGAGGGCAGTTACTGATACACACCACATCCCACCCACCCCCCGATGCTTCTTTTATAACTGACGTTTGTCATTACAATAAAAGGTCGTATATATTCCTGTAGCTATTCTAATTGCAAACCACAGTTTGAATAATGAGAAGTCGGTGACTACAACAAGCGTGCAATGCAACAGTTGCCTTCAGACCATTATTTAGCTGCCCAGAAATATGTTATAATGCATCTTTTCTCTCAACCCACAGATTTTACTCGTCGGGTCTCCAGTTCTTTGCTAGCTGTCAATAACAAATAATTTCCCCTTTCCTCTGCCCATTGCTGCAGCCACCTGGAATTTTCAGCCGCTGTGGCTGTGGTGTTGTAAGTGGAGAGGTGGGAGGTGACGTGGGGGAAGAACAAGCAATGGTTCTTCAAAACCCGTGGGAGGGTGAGAGGGAGTGCATAGGAAATACTAATTTTTCCCTTTTTCTTTTTAAAATTCCCAAGTTGTGTGTTTGTAACTGTACGGTGTGGTGCTATTGTGAATCATGTTGGAATAATACGTTTCAGCATGTCCTAAATACTCGGTTTCTATGACTAAAAATAAATTAGTCTTGTTTCTTTAAATGAGACTGTTCTGTATTTGTTATAGGAGAAGTCCTCTAAAGGTGAGGAAGCTAGGAGCCTGATAACTGCATGGGCCGTTATCGGATCCCACTGGGAAATGATCACGTGTTCCCTATAAAGAACTAAAATCAGACATTTCAGGGAAAGATTTTTTTTCTTTTCAGAAGATTCTGAAACTAGGGAACTAAATGCAAAGAATTTGTTAGAATAGGATAAACCAATGTGAATGCATTACACAGTTGAGTCAAGGACTAGCAGGGGCAAGACAATGAACAAAATTGCTGTTTTGTTTTGCAGCACCTAGTTGGTATTTTTAGCATACGTTTTGAACCCCATTTAAACTGCTGATCTATTACAATCCTTTGCTGTGTGCAAAGTAAAAAAATTTTAAGCTACTACACTCAGTTCTCATATAAGTCATTCATATATGCCAGTGCTATCTCTCTAGCTGTTAGGTATAGGTAAGCATTATCTTTTTGACAGTAAATGTTGTGACAGAATGAGTCCTTGACTGATGTTCTGATTGCAGGCCACATCAGTAATAATAAATACACAGAACTCTTCCAAGTGTTTTCTCATGAGTGTTCAAATATCTCTAAGTGCTTTGATTCTTCCCATGTTTGGATTTTGCATAGTTGATTTTTTTGGGTTTCAGAAAAGTAAAAGTGCTTTAAAAAGATGTGTAATGTACAGTATTGTGTCTCAGTATTACTTTGGGAACTTCAAATTCCAGTTAGTTAGCAAATGTGTATGGGTGATTTCTCTTAAACAGAGTAGGGTTTTGAGAACCAATGCTAAGTTCTGCTCATGAATTCTGCTGGTTATAATATTTTGCAAAACACAAAATTACTAACCATGGTTGGGCAGAGAAAACTCTACCTGAAAATTTTAACTTCTGATTAGGAAACATATGAAACTCTGCCTAATCATATTCCTTTTTTTCTGCCTGATTGTTCTGTTTTATCAAAAAAATGTATTTTCCAGTAATTCATGCTTCCATCTTCTAATAGCTTTAGCCTGAAAATGTAATGGCAGTATCTATATATTTCTCTTGTTTGCTGTGGTACTCTCACATTCTGTCACAGGCTAGAAAATGCTTTAATAACTGAGAGGCTTGACTGATTATACAGTCAAGAGTCAGTATACAGACAAAGCAATAGCTAGAGGATAAAGCATCTTGCTGGTCAAGCTGATGGAGCTTTAAACTTTTACCTAAATCCACAAAGCCAACAGCTAATTGGAATGGTACGGTTCACTTATATAAATCTTTGATACACATGGTGCATTTTATCACAAAACACAATAGTAATTCAGAATTGTATCATTCTCTGTAAAATATAACACCCTTGTGATCTCTGATAGAAAAGGTTCTACAGTACTGTGCTGGAAAGTGAACAGCTACAGCCGGGGATATCAGATAGGCAGACTGTAATTACTAAAATTTTGCCAACAACACATCACCTATACTTTTATTAAAATAGTCTGTGAATCCTTTTGAAGGAACAAACAAACAGCTTCCCCTTCATCCTAAAAACATGATTAGGGATGTGGAGGTGGTAGCATTGGCAAGAAGCAATAATTTATTTTTGTTGGAAAATTCCAACATATCCTGGCAAATGGTTGACTAAGGATACTATTTAATGGTTCAATACTAATTCACAGAAAAAAAATACTGTGCCGTTGTGGCTTCTTGAAGTGTAGTTGGTTCTGTATGTGGTGATCCAAAATAGTCCTCAGAAGGGCTGAGTTATGATGAAAAGAGCTACATTCAAGTCAGGATTATGACCAGAGACAGAATTATGAGCTACCATAAAACACACATAATTAAGAGAGTTGGTAACATTAGGAGTCTGGCTCAGAGATGCTTTGGTGCAGGTTTTGTAAATCCTAGTTTCTATAGCCTGTACCTCATCCTTGTCTTTATTCCTAATACCATATCACAGAACATGATCCTCTCCTACAGTGAAGTATAAGGCAATATCTACCAGCAATGGCTTCCTCCTTAATCTTATTGTTCATCTGATGTTTAACACTAAACATAGTTTTTACATGCTACAGTCCTAACACCTAACATCAGTTTTAACCCTTGTCATACTTCATAGCCCATGGATATTTACAGGACCTATAACTAAACAGTAAAGGTATTTAGCGCTGCTGTACTTAACATTCTTTGCTGTACCTTCTCAAAAGCGACTCCTGGAAATCCTAACCCTAGCCACAGCTCCATACCAGGACCTCTCCAAACACTCCAGGAGCACTCCATTACATTGTGATGGTTAGAGCCCTATAGTCATCTGTTCCCCACTATAACTAAGGAAAAGCCACTTGCCCTTACCTGCACCAGTTCTTACGCTTGCCTTGCCTTATTTGAACTCTGCACCACTTCAGTAACTCCTTCTCTGTAACCCTGCAGGGCTCTATTAGTTGTGGAGTGAGAATTATTCACTGTGATATGAATAAAACTGGAATTAGGGGTAGGTTTAGGAAATTGAGAGGCTGAGGACTTGCGATCACTTCTGAATGCAACTTAGTCCAATACCTCTTGCAGTAAGGAAACTTTAATTTCTTGTTGCCAGGAAGTCTTAAAGTTAATTCTGATAGGGTTCCTGTTGGTTTATGTTGGACTGTTAGCACAAAGCTAAGTCAATCCTGTTAGTCAGCTGTATGTGAAATAAAGAGTTTAAGATTAGGCCAGTTATGTGCTTAAGAAAATAGGGCCAGATTTCAATAGATCTATCTTTCTGAGAAGTGAAGCTGTTGGTTTCTACCTTATGCTCCATCAGTTTAGCTACAGAAGCACATGCTGATCATCACAATACATACTTGCTTGTCTTCTCTCCAATTTCTTTCTCCATAGCAGGATAATGACAGAGGGAGATACGTTTGTAAATGTAGGAGATCAAAGCATTTGATATGCGATGAATTATTATTATGCCTAAGAGACAAAAGGAGACATTTGTATCAGAAAGCAATTATAGCTCTATTGTAAGCACCTTAACCTCTAATATGTAGCCAGTTATATAAGGTTTTGGGTCTACTGGAGAGGAACCTCGAGGAAGACACTTAACCTCCAATCGCAACTTCTCTCACCTCTCATGTAATTTCTAGTTCAACATAGAAAGGGAAAAGGGTTGACACAGGGAACAGCTCCTTATGTGAAGGATAGGAGGCTAGTTCCTGAGAGAGAGGGCACTGAACCTACCTGGTTGGAGTTGTCTTCTCCTGAGTAATATTATTTGGGCAATGTGGCCTCATTATTTCATTTCTGGTGCAGGAAGATGATGGCAGTTTAAATTCTGAATTGCTGTGGCACTCACTGAGCTGGCTGGCAGCAAGCCTGACCTAGCTACATATGGGCATAGGCAAAGGACATGTCTATCACCTCCTGTCTACAGCCTCCCAAGGCAACTGCCTATGTCTTGTGCCAGTTCTACTAACAGGTCATTTGCCTGTTTAAAAAAATAAAAAATAATAACAAAAAAATTCCCCACAACATTCTTCGAAGGACATGTTTGCATTTAAGTTATTTCTGTTGTACTCAGAGAGTTAGTTGGCTTGTGTGTAGTTAACATGAGTCATTTAATCCAAAAATAGGATTTGCACACACGTTTTGCAAATCTGCTAACAGCCCACATTAGTTCTGCACTCAGTCCTGTTTGCAGCAATGCCTTCTGGGTGCATATCCCTGCTTTCTTGAAATCCATTTCGTCTTTCCTATTTTCCACTTGTTCATACCTCATCTTTTTCTGTTCAGCTGATTAAAGAGATGTGTTCAGTCACGGACTTCAATTTTCATATCAAGGTGACAGGGAAAGGTCACTGTTTCTAGATTTTCTGACATATACCTATTCTTCTTCTGTGATACCTTTGTATCACAACAGGAAAATTCAATTAAAGAACACCTATGAAACTCTACTCCCTTGGAGTACTAGAAAAATAGGATTTAGTAGTCCAAAAGCTTCTTTGAAAAGCTGCGGGTAAGTATATCTGTGATAAATCAGTTCAGGTACAACAAGTCATGCAAAATATAATCACCTGGAAGACCAGAAACCCAACTGCATTTATATATATATATCTTATAATCCTTAAATGGAATACAGGAGCTGTCCCAAAATCGTGTCTTTTGAAACAGATATGGTTTTGATGCCCTTGTATTGTTTTAGTAGATATAATTGATTCAAATTATAATAGGTATAATCAAAGATATAATAGATATATCAAAGATATAATCCAGTAGTCATGGATTATAACATATAAAATAGTATATGAATGAAAAATGCTAAACTGGTGGTCATTTAAAATGTCATCTGGGTTTTTCTAGACAGGGATATCTTCTTTTCTGATTGATAGAGAAGTTTGGGGCAGTTATGGGTTTTTTTGCGTTATTGCTTTTTTTTAAAAAAAAAAAAAGCTGTTCTTGAAATGTTATATTTGTGGTGTTCTGTTGTCACAGCAATTAGAACTGTTCAGTTTCCAAATAAAAGCTGCAGACTTGGGATCAGACCTATACAGATCAAGAAAGCAACAGACTACTGTGTTTGCTGTGCCATAAGGTACAGAGATCCTTTGGCACATACAGAAAACTTGAGCCCTGATCCATTATTGGAAACCATTAGCATAAATACTCTGCAAGGTCATTGACATCTGCATTACCAAATCCCCCTGTGGGACTAGATATTCAGCACTTAGATCATGCTATTAGTCTATCATAAGGTAATGAAATAATAATCAGCAAAAAATGCATGCTTAGGAATTCCTGAGTTAACATAGAACTGAAATAAAATTAAAACTGCACACAGCTCCTTATAGTTTGGTACATGATGTATAGTGGATTGCTTCAATGTTCTAAGCACCAAGCTTTGACTCATGTTCAGACTGATCCAAAGACTTAAGTGTGAGTCGAGTGGGTCCCACTCAGCCCATAATGCTTTTTAGGTAGCTAAATTATGCACAGTAACTGTATAACAACAGTAGTTGCCAGAAACCAGCTTCCCTAATTGCATGCTCTAACCTTTGTTGACTGCATTACTTCTCATCTCGGAAAGATTTTTGTATGTTTCTTGGTAAGGGCAGGTCAAAGCCATCCACTGAAATTTTCCGGGTTAAATATACCTTTCCAAAGAGAAGACAGAGGTACGGGAGGCCAGAAACTCCTTTAAGTTATTTTTGATGCCAAAGAATTTGCCTGAGAAGTAATTTTAGTCAAAAACTCAGAGGAAAAAGTTAATCTCCCTTGGGAGAGAGGAGGACTGCAGGGGCAGTTTAGACATCTTTAATTTTCATCTTATAATTCTCAAACACTTCAGTTTTAATGAATCACCAGAATACCATCTGTATCATTAGGCCATTGTAGGAATTGTAATTTTTTCAGGTGTAGGGAGCTAATCATAACTCTTGCAGTCTGTGGGTGTATATATGCTTTAAATGATACAACTGCCACACCTAGACATTGGGGAGAAGCGTTGGGGACATGAATTTCTTGTTCTTCTAGCCTGGTACAAATAAAGCCAGCCATAAACTGAGCAGCACATACATCTTACCTTAAAATCATATTTCGCTACAACTATTTATGGTGTTTGGTCTGATATGTCCTATTGCAGAATGTTTCTGGGAATTAACTGGAGTAGGTGTTTTGGCAGAATTAATCTTAACCTAAGTGCCCTGATTTGACAACTTATCAAGTGTGGAGCAGAAGATAAGCTTTACAACTGTCTTTATCCTACTATTCAGGCCAGTGTTATTAAGGTGTGTGAGATTTACAGTAAGACCCTAGGAGGTAGATTTAAATTTAATAGCCAGGAAAACTAAATTTTGTTTGCTCTAGATTCAAGACAGAGAATACTAGATTTTTTTGGTTTACTTTCCAGTAAGCTACTTTGCAAATAACACCATAAATTTTACACTACAGTTTCAATTACCAAAGGTTTTAGGCACCTGAATAGAATAAGAAATTTGCATGCAGATAAATACATGCAACATTCCTTTAAAACAAAGAAATAAAATGTCTTACAATAAATAAAAATCCAAGATCCTCCATGGGTAAAACATGTGTCTCATACATATTGTGAGAAATATAAACAATACAAGGAAAAGGAACAAACTCATAATTCTTACCCAGGAATAAGTATGCAACCATCAATAGCATCTTACAGTTTTCAGTATTTATGATATTTATATAATACCTTTCCCTCCACCATTTCAAAGTGTTTTCTTTATATTAAGTTTCACAGAAGCCTTGTGCAATAATATTATCCTCATCTAGGCGATGGAAATGCAAAGGTAACAGTAACTGACACCTAAAGAGCGAGTGCCACATTCAGAATACAACTAACTCCTACCTTCTTGCACCAGCTCTTATACACATACTCACTTCTGGAAGTGTCTGTTCAAACATGGGGTTTTTTCACTTTATTCTGAGTTTTTTTAAATATAATCTGCTTCTGAAGAAAAAACCTGTGATCACCAACTTTTCTCTGTCAACTCCAGTATGCAGCAGTGTGTCTCTTCCACACCTACATTAGCACACTCTTAAATATAGAGGAAAATGGCTTTCTGTTTGGCAAAGTATGTGTGGCAAAGATACCTGAATACATTTTTCATTTATTTTGGTTGCTGTAACACATGGCACAGTTCGTGGCACAATAATTTGGGGTCTTTGTGATCTGTATAGAGATGTCATCACAAGCCCAATATGAAAGTCACGATATGATAATTTCTCCTCTTGGAAAATTCACAGCAAGGTGGAGATACTCAGCATATTGAAAGTATAGCTTTATGCAGTACTCACTGAAGAATGTGCATGCTCCTACAATCCCCTGTGGCATCTAAAATTTCCTTGCAACCTCTCCTGAAGTCACTCTGAAGTATTTGCCTAACATGACCCTGTTCTGTTTGTGAGATCACAGCTCACAAATAAACAAGCTATAGCGGCTTTAGGCATTGATCCTATTACTCCCGTACTTTATAAGAAGGCACTATAAAATTACTCTTGAAATGCTGGGCTAAAGGGCTATTACTACTAATATACCCTAGAATGCTGGATTTAACTATAAAAAAATGTGAAAAATATTTGAGAGATTACAGAGCACAATTTCACTTACAGATTATGTAGATGCTTTCTATCACTACATCATCTAATTAGCAACTCATGACATCACCAGACTTTAATCAATTTGGCTGACATTTTCTACACTACTTGCCACAGGCAGATGTAGCTGTGGCTCACTTTCCCTTTGTAAATAGGAAGCCATAAAGCCATTTAGCTCACAAAAGTGTTAGGAACTAGTTTAATAATTATTGGTTAGGTACTTAGATATTGTAATGTAAGTAGAAAAGTCCATGTGGAAATGAAAAAATGTTGTTTTCAGAATGTGGTTTGAATCTAGGTGAGGCCTGGGGCTGCACATTGAACCAAATGTTGAAAAATCCTTAGGCAGCAAGCACCATCCATTCTATGCATGAGTGAGTCTGGAGTCTAGAGAAAAAATTAATATGTGATCATGTAATTAGACTGTGGAATAATTAGTATACACAAGGGAAGAATAACTTCAAATACAGGTAATCTTAATTCAATTTTTTTTCCTGTAGTTAATTTTGCAGCCTTTATTTTCTTTCTCTGTAGGTTTTCTCTGTGTGATAGATGGTATAAAGGAAAGCAGACGTGCAGTACTATTAGCTGATTTTATTCACCTTTCTTAAATATTAATGTAAAATCTGCAACAAAGAATGCAATTGCCCATTTACAATTCTACAACAGTTCAGCCATCTTTCAATCAAAGAGAACTTCTTGGTCACTTAACCAAAAAAACCCAAAGTCAGAATCTTTCACCTTATCTGCCAGGCTTCTAACTATCTTAAGTATATGCTTGAACTTTGAAATTCCTAACACTGTGTGCAGAAGTCATGAATTATTTCTAGTTCACCAGGAAGGACACATCTCTATTGCAAATATAACCATGTTAGGTTATTGCCTTACAACAGTGTTACGCCTTAACTTGGTTTCAACAGAATTAAAATCTGTAGAGTGCTAGGAATTAGTTGTGTTGTGTCTGGAATAGAGGATAATCTTTTAGTTTTATTCTTAGTTGTATTGACCTCCCATCTGAAAGTTCCATCCAAGCTCAGAACTTTATTTATGGTATGAAAGTACAATTCAGCTTTCTTGTACCATTCATAGTTTACGTTTCCTAGTATATACTGCAACATATAGCTCATCCCACTGAGAAAGCAGAGTCATGAATATGCCTTTGCATATAAAATAAGCAAGCACACACATACAGGAATATTCACAGGGAAGTCTGTACCTATATTGGTATCAAAAATTAGTACATTTTTCTTATCTTCTAGTAGGCTTTTGTTTAAAGAAATTGCAATGTGAAATACCCTAGAGCTATGTATTCAGTAAGCAACAAGCACTCGTTGCTTCTCAATCATTAACTCTCATTTTATGCCTAGGTTTCAGGCAGTTTCATGCTTCCCTGTATTTCCTAGAGCTCTGATCCTGCTGTTCGTGCCCATGCGCAAGCCTTGTTAACATTTCTCTTCAAAGGCTGCTGGGGCAAGACATCTGTGCAGATACTACGTAGTGTCAATTCAACAAACAGGCTTGACAGTAACAGTAAATGTTCCAAAATACCCAAAGTATTGTAATAATGTCTACAGAATATGTACAGCTATGGTTGTGTAGTGAGGGTGGGAGATCCAATTCTACCTGCTCAGAAGTGAAATGCAGAGCATGTAAAAAGACGTTTGTTCATGCGTATCATTATAGCAGACAAATATAACTCATTCATTTTAAAGATACCTTTTTTTTCTGATGGCTTTAAATATAGAGATCGGTGATTACGGCTGCTCTCATTTTCCTGGTCACCTTTTTCTCTTCTTACAGGACTGGAAATATGACTCCACTGAAGCTGTAATTTCAGCTTCCATTCCTGGCTAGCTTAGCTCAGAAAGAGAACAATTTGAGGTTCACTTTTCATTAAAGACATCAACATATCTCTCGAAGTCAACAGCAAATCTCTCATTTAATTCATTTATGCAAGATCAGGTTCTAAATTGGAAAATTCAGCAGATATACACCAGTAACTGAGAGAAGAATCAGACCGCTTAGGCAGACAACTTTGAGGCTCTTATTTCTGTTCCTCTATAGTCAAAATTAAGCACTGTGGTAATTCCTGTTTCTGGCTGAGAAAGTATTTGTTTAATAGCCTCAAAAATTTTGAAAATATCCTCTTATAAAAGGTGAAATTTAAGATCTAGAATGTACTATTACAAAGAGAGCAAGAAATAGTGTTAATGATTTTGAAGGGGTTTGGTTTTTTTAATGAGTGAAAACTCATAAACACAAAGAATACTTTTTAAAATTCCAGTTCTTTGTTCCATAAATTCAGACAAATGTTTTTTACTCAGATTTAAACTTTAACTATGTAGAATTCAAGGTATATGACTCAACCACGAAGTTAAATAAACGCCATAATGTTCTTTTGATATTGCATTACAGTTAGAGCTGAGAAAACAAATCAGGTTAACTTCTTTGTCTAATTCCATGTCTTTCACATTAGAAATGGTATATGACTGGCTAACTTTTTCTTGAAAGTCAGTCATTTCACAGCAGTGTTTTCAAATATTAATTCTGAGTAGTTGTTAATAATTGAGCTATTTTGGTTGTTACTGTACAAAGGTAACCTAGAATGACCCTCCTTCTGGTCCTTCTTCTCAATTTTGCATGAGCTTCCTGAACTACAAACTAAAGAATTGCTGTAACATATGAAAAAGTTAAGTCATTCCTTAAGGATTAAGGTCAGGAAAGTATATGTGCATGTGATATAACTGTTCATGTTCTTACTGTCTTTTTGCCTCATGATCCTCATCATTTCCGTCATTTGCTTCAGCAGATCTTTGCACTTGTGTTTTGCTGCAGACTATAACATCATCTTAAATAAGACCTACAGGATTCCCAAACATAGACATAATCATTGGGAAAATACAACTGATGGGAAGTCTCATAAAAAATTAAGATAAATATTGATAGAAAAAGTATTGTGGTATCTGCCAAGCTGTCGTTGTGCTGTAAAATCAGCATTCTGTAATGCCAACCCAATCAATCAGCCAAATTTTTCTCTAAATGTAATGCAAGCTCTATACTTCACCCAACCCTCCTTGAAAATTCTGGCTAGGCTTACGAAAATGAACATGGTTTTAATTTTGGGGCTTGTAACAAAATCTGAACCCACGTAAGTTTCATATCGCTTAGGAATTTATAAGGAAAAGTGGAACAGAACTGAACAAGATTCAATTTTCATCTAGACTATAAAAGTAAAAAACTTGGACAGTTTCACTTACAGTGGGTGAGATAATCTTTCTTATCATGGATTGCTATGGAAGAACACGTGACCAAAAAAGAGACCAAGACTGTTCTCAACCTCATTTAGAATTACAAATGTTTATTGTCATTATTTATTACCATGGAATTACTAAAAGGAACTTAACATGATATGGCCACAGTCTGTGTTAGGACCAGTTTGTGGTAGTCCCTGGTGCTGTTGTCCTAGATGCATAGTAAGTAATGCATCTCGTTGGGCACACTCAATTTTTCTAGTGAAACTTACAGTTCTAAATGTGACAGCAACTGATCATCAGGCAAGTATTTAGTAGTCAGAAAGAAACACCTAATTCATGCAATAAAATGTCAGATTATTACTTCTTCATGTCATTTAGACTTTATTTAACAAAGGTTTATTCCTGTTCTCAGCCATATGACTGGATTTGCATGTAAGGTCTTTGTTTAATTTCTTTAAAACATCATTCCTGTTTATACATCTTCTGCAATTCCATTTTTAAATGTAATTGCTTCTAAATCTCAGGGGATATTAATAGCTGCCTGAACTGATATGTTTTAATACTAAGAACTGTGATTTAAACTACTAAAGCAAAAAATGAACAAAGCAAACTAGACACAATTCTAATCATGTTCTGGCAGCTGATTCTTTTTATTTTCTATCTGTACCAGTTATTTTTGTGTCTGAGATTCAGCTGTAAGTTTACAGTTCCACAAGGCTACACTGATGATGTGAAAACAGGCCGTTCCTGCATTAGAAACCACCATTCCTTCACCTTTACTTAGGGTGAGGACACTTTCTGTTGACCCATTCTATTGGAAATTGGATTGCATATTCCTGGTCATCTGATATACTTTTCCAGAGTACTCTTCTGACTGGGAAAGCCATCACTGAGCTTGTAGCCATATCTGTAGACAGCTCTGTTCAACAGGAATTTAAGCAATAAATTTTTCAATGTTTGATGTTAGTGTAAAGGACACCTCTGTTGTGCAGATACCCTAAAATGGCAGTGGAAAGCTCATTCCTCCTTCACTGAGAAGTCCAATTTTCTGTTTTCTTCACAGGTGGATGGTGGAAATGACAGTCTTTAACTTAGAGGATGCCTGTAATGTGTTTCAGAAACTGATGAGAACAATTTCTTATTACAGAGAAATAGAGAAATTACATCCTCTCCAGATTTCCCCCCCCCCCCCCCATTTTCTTTCTGGCTGAATGTATGTCAGACAGGCAGGAATGAACCCTCTTCATTTAGTGGATGTGCTTACTGTCTCTAGCCACAACATTTCTTAGAGCACAGCTCCTGGCTCTCTTTGAAGATACCCATGACACTTACGATTTGTATGGACGTACTAACATAATCTTCAGAGAATTAATCTTGATACAGGCAAAGATATATCATCAATGCTGCTTTAATAGCAGCATGATCCAACCAATCTTTTCCATACTCTAGCTACTGAAACTCCTAGATTATGAGGAGTTTTAGCAGTGCACCTCATTACATCCTCCCCTCAGTGCCTTGCAGTCAGTAAGCACAAACCCCTGGGGTTTTTATGTCTTATGGAGAGTCCTGATCTTTCTTGATTGATTTTTTTCCTCCTTTTACTGTTCCATATAAAATACTGTTTGTCATTCTCATATATATGCATGTGTGTGTGTATAACATATGATTGAAATGATTTTAATAGGTGTGTTCTTCAAAGTTTCTAATGAAGGGTTCTGACGCCAATAACATTTTACCATACAGTAAGTAATCTCAAAAGCATTTTGAAAATTGGTTCCACCTGTTCTACCATGAAGACCTTGTTCGTGTCTGAATGATCAGATGAAAAGGCATTTCTGTGTTTTCTGCCTTAACCAAATTTCCCTAAAGAGTAGTTCCATTTTTTCTCTTTCAGAGAGCATCTTACGCTCACTGAGGAATATAGCTATGCCAAACAAGAGCTGTATGTAAAGCAGCTCAAAAGAAAGTGGAGACATAGCAATAAAATGGCTGAACACTCCCTGGTCACAGATTAGAGCAGTCGGTTACCCTTAATCATGTGTGTCTGCCTATGGCTTGAATGAGTCATTTCAGCAACCAGGGATCAGCACTGGCGTACTTCACCTGCTGCCCTTTCCCTAAGACAAATCTTCTTTTTCAGATCCCAAAAAAAGCCTGACATAAAATGGTTTCATCATCTCTCCAGCACCTGCGAGTTTAGGCAAAGAGTTTGTGCAACAGCTAAGTCACAAGTTCTACTCTTTCTTTTAATTCCTTTTTCTTTACCATTTCTTCTCTTTCAGTCTACAGCTACTTTCACTCTCATATCTATCCTGTCACTACCTCTTCACTTGTCATCTAAGTTCTTTTCCATGGCATCACATTTTTACGCTTCCTGCTCTTTCACAAACATATTCCATACAGCCCTTGAGAGCGCTGTCTCTTCCAGTTCCATCACAACAATCTGCTCACTTCCTTTTTCCTTGAGTGATGCTTTTCTTCTGCATGGTCATTTTCTGATGTACTCCACCTTACTGCATCCTGACCGTGCTTTCAGAATACAAATGCATTTTCCTTGTAGTACTCTTTCTTTTCTTGTTATATTTCCAGGTTGTTCATAGTTTTCCACGCTTGGGGACCTGACTCAGACATTTACATCACATACCTATTGTCCAGCAATCCTTCTAATTATGCCACACTAGGAGCTGTGTTATGAAGCCTAGACTAATTAACAAAGTTTTGTAAGATGTGTCTATGTAGGCTAAGTGGAGCTGCTCCAGTCAATTGCACCGGTGAAACTTCCAAGGGTGGAGACACGCTCGCCTCCTCTGCATAAGAGCTCAGGCACAAAACTACATGACGAATGCTGTAAATCTCAGGTCTTCATTAGCCACACAGGGATGCATTTAAGACATTCCTGTTTTTCCTTTGATTATCTCTACTCTGGAGACTTTGCCCAGGCCAGCTGTAAAGACGTTAGCTCAAGAACAGAAACAGTCCAGCTGTGACAGAATGGAGTTACATTTAGACCGATTTTCCCACTTGCTATTCACAGCTACATGGGGTGTTTGCAACCAACGGTGTAAACATACCACTTTCATTTCCAGGACTGATAATAAAGACAGTCATGCAAAAAGAGTTCTAAATCCTGAGTGGGTATAAATGCCCAGGTTATATACCCACCTCCCTTTTATGTAGATCCATTATTTTCTCCACTGAATTCCACTGAGATGTTGTAGCCAATGTTCCTCAGGTATGATGAGTTAGAAATGTGATTTAACACTTGCATTAGCAGAGGCTTTGGAAAAGGGAAACAACTAAGAGACAAACTAAGTTTTGCAAAACTGGTGAGATATTTCATATAATTAGCATGTAACAATGATAACAGTTCTGAAAACCTACAGTAGTTTATGAAATACCCAATCTAAATTTAGCGCAATTAGTTCACTGGTATTTACACAGCTGATTTTGGGATTATGGTTAGAAAAGTCTTATTTCCCAGTATGAATACCATTTTGGCTATAAGAGGAAATTTTTTTTTTTCAAACTCTCTTCCCTTTATAAAAGCAGAAATAATAAGATTAATATTAAATAATAAATAATTAATAATAATAATAATTTAGTTTTTCTGTATGATTTATTTGCAAAAAAAATTACCTTCAATGGGATCCTTAGCTTTCAATTAAATACCCTAAATAGTTCTCAGCATGACAACAAATGAAAATGAAACAAAGTGTTGGTAAAAGGGCAAATTACTAAGTAGTCCAGTGGTTTTGAATGTCATTCTGAGTAGAAAAAAAGCCATGAACAACTGGCATTCTGTGTCTCTGATGATATTCATCAATATCGCCTGGGGCTCATGAGTTGTTGTGTCTTGAATAGCCAGTGATCCTTTTGGTTTGGACAAAAATCCTGTGCATTTACCAGGAAAGCAAAGATGCTCTCAGCATTTTAGGTATTTTTTTCTCTGTCTTTTTCCTTTTCTGCCTTCACTCCCAACTCACTTTTCAGTGTATATCTTTTTTTCTTACAGACTAGTGTAGGATTAGTTGGAACGTTTAGAAAGAAAACACTTCTCCAGGTACCTTCTCTTCTAAGAGAAGTAGTGTGTAGTGCTAGGAATGATGGCCAAAGCTATCATTTCATATAGGACAGCTGACCAAAGTGCTGGAACGGGGCGGGGGGGGACGACCTAAATCAAAACAAACCAAAAATTTGTGACAAAGAAAGAAAAAGTCAGAGAAATAGAAAATACTATGAAAGCATATAGGTTACCTAAATCGTAAATACATCTTTGATGTATCACTTCAAACCAGTTGTATTCTTTCCTTTTCTTAACTGTTTTCTTTTTCTGTTTGGAAACTCCTCTTCTATAAATAGACATTGCTATTTTCTGAGTCCCTTTCAGCTAGAAAACACGCTCCAAACTTCAATCCAGCACACTGCTAATTTATTCTGTGGAATCCATCTTACTTCAAGTGTTCTGATTCAGCAAGTATACTTTCACAGCAAGTGAAAAAAAAAAAACATTCTCATTCTCTCCAGCCTCAGCTGGGGTTGTTTGGAGAATTAATTTAGCAATAATCTAAGTGCATTTGAGGTCTTCAGACAGAATTCACATTTTTTACAATCTCAAGAGCTGGATGCTGTAAAATTCTTTTCTTATAAGCTCATTACTTGAGTAGCAAATGTTGTTTCTTCCTGTACTATACAAATCTGCCCTGTTTGAGCAAAGTTTCATCACTCTGTCCCATATCTACAGCCTCTCCCCAGAGCTATAATGCTGATGCTTCTCCTTCCAATGACATTTTTCCTCCTGAGGTAGCTCCTTCTTCATGAGAGTGGTCAGAGCACTAACATTAGCTTGAAACTTTTTGAAAAAAGATGTCATGTTTTCCAGGATAATTACCCCAGAGTGTACCATACTTCATATGTGACCTAGCATCCGACAGGGAGTGAAAGCACTCAGTTCCTCCACTCCCAGGCTGAGCCATGTGCAATACACCCTGGGCACCAGAAGGATCATTTCTGCAGTCTAACTCAGAGCATTTTCTGGGCATACAAGAAGAGACACCCTCAAGGCTTCTGGAAATAGAAATCAGACAGAATTGGATGTTGCCATCAGAAAACCCATTTGGTCCCTATCCATACCTGGCACCTGCCAGGTACCATCTTTCCAGGAGCCACTTGTGCATGTGTGGAGACCAGCATCGCACATATCGCCTGTCCACTATTTGGGGAAGCAGCAGGGCTGCTGCTCACATGTCGCTGGACTGTCCTGTGGCCAGCTGGGTCTCACAGGGAGGTAGCAGGAGGGCTAGCTAGTGCATACGGCGCTTCCCTTACCTCTGCAGTAGCTTGAGCAGCCTAACCTGGAGGGCTGGGCATCGCTGATGCAGCGCATGAAATGGTTAGTGCACATCAGCTATAAATGTGCCACACAGAGGGAACCGCTGGCAATTGTTAAACCAGACCAGGGTACAACTGCCTTTAAAAAGTACACGGCATTTCAACAGCTGAAGAGCTGGGATACCAGCAACATGAAGGGATACTTGTTTCTAGCAGCATCTCAATCATCTTGTAGAACTGAATATTTCCAGTTTTGCCTCCCCTCTCTCCCCCTTTCTGACCCTTATCTCCTTTAATTGTTTGTTAGGGGATCATCTTTTGGCCACATGGCTGCTTGTTTGTTTTCCTTGCCTGACCTCCAGAGGGATCTGTTAGATAGGGATTCTTATCTTCAGCCCATAATCTCTTCAAAATCTTGCCCAGCTCATGGCACTCTAGTGTACTCCATTCAAAAGAACCTAATAGCTGTGTTAGGTTATTTGCTTTATTATTTTTATATGGTTATTCATTAACGTCAGATGAGATTTTAAAAAGCAACACTGAAAAAAAGAAGAGAAAACTTCATACAAAATTACACACATATTCTATTCTATGCAGTCACAAAAAAATCAAATTCTGCCCTATACCATATGCCTATAATAATGTTTTAAGTACATATCAAAGTCAAAGCCATTAATAGCTCTGTATTTCAGAGTTTGATTGTAAATGTCTATTATTGCAAACTACACTATCACTTTTATTCTAAATAAGGATCTTCAGAAAGACCTGACTATGTACCTACAGCCAGTTTAGACTCAATTTTATTTGAGAGCATAAATAATGATGACTTTTAGCTTTATGATGACTTGGAAATCAGGTCAACATTTAAATATTGGAGGGGAGGTTGTCCCCTATGAGTGGATTCTGCAATTATCTGCTCTATCTGTGAGATCTGGGTTACACTTCTGTTTTGGAAGCCAATGTTCTTTCTCAAGAATATTTATGTCTAAATAAGTTAGGCTAAAGCTCCAACAATCTTTGCCAACTCGTTCCCCTTGCAAAGGGGGAAAAATACACTCCGGGAAGGCAATCATTTCAGTGCTTTAGCATGCCTGGACATAACTATACGAACAGTGAATAGCTCAACTCTGTGGCTGCATTAGGCTTGCAAAGATAAGCCAAGAACAACAATAAAAATCAAATGTAGATGTTAGTAGATGCTGCTATTGTGATTGTGCAGTTCAATAAGTCAGAAATATTCCATAGCTTGTAAATAGAATTTCATCCTACTTCCACCACTAATAAATAAATAGCTGTTAGTTTGATCAGCAAACCCAATTGTGGGCAAAATACCATAATATAGAGATGTTTGCCAAATGCTGTTTGGACAGTGACCATAGTTCATGCAATTGTTCTGCCATTTTTTTCTTCAATGAGAACTGACACACAGTTATTGAAAACAATCAAATATTTGCCAAGCAACGAACAGAATACACAACAGCAGCATTTCTCTTTGGCACTGGAGGACAGTCAAACACAGTCCTAAAGAACTTTGTATCAGACTGTACTGAAATATGTGTATACTTTTTCGACTGCTCTTTTTTAGAACATTTTCACAGGGCATGGGCTTGCATCAATGGATGAGGGTACTAGAAAACATGTGATTCCTACTGAGCATCTTTTGAAGATGGATTTCCAAATGAAACTTCCAAGAACTCCAGACACTAGTGTAGGGAAATAGAGCTTATTAATTAGCTGATTTTTGCATTGTATTAACTATAAATGTGAAAAGATGACAGAAGCAACACACTGCAATGTCATGGTAATGATACATGTGCATATTGAAAGATACAGTAAGTTCAGCTTTACTGGGCTCATCACCTTTCATTCCTTTAAGAATGGGTGATGAAAATGAGAAAAAAGGATTGGACTAGTTTGTTCCAGTAAAGAAATCCTCTACTGCATCAAACCATATTCATGGAAGTTTAAGAGCCCTTACATCTCTTTAATAAATAAGCCAACGATGTATATAATGGTACAGTAATAAAAATGCTAATTATTTAATATTGGGAAATAATAGATCTGCTTGCAGTAGCCCCATGTTAATCAGTAAGCTTCTTTTTTTTTTCTCCCAATGCAGTTTTATTTTCATTAATAATACTATGCTGTTTCAACAGAGAATGTTTCCTCTTTTGGATTTCACAACTCTCCGGGGCACACTAGAAAGTGAATCATTTATGCCCAACATGCAAACATTCAGCAAACAGGAGACTCATTGAAGTTATTTTGGTACCTTCTCTTTGATTTATGTGGAGTAATTTTCAGCAAAATATCCTATAGGAAGAGTGCAAAACTTTTCGGCACATTATGCGCTAAATTAGACTTACTTAGGGAAAACATATATGTCATGCTCAGTATTACTGTGGGATATTAATTTGATTTGGGAAACTATATAAAAGATTTTATGACTAAAAATGTCTGAAGAAAAGAAAGGAAAATCATTATAGCATTTGGTATATATTCTCTAAGGTTTTGATTACACATTAGTAAAGCTTTATAATACCTTTGTTATGTAGATATTTTTGCCAACATATCTATACCTTGTGGGTAAACTGAAGATAACAATTTACCTAAATCATACTACTAGTGTTGAAGCTGTCTTTATTTCCCTTCCAGTAACCAAAGCAATGGGGTCCTTCATAGTGTAAACACAGCCTCTAAATTCCTGCACACTTCTGGGAAACTCTCTCCTAAATTGTAAGAAATATTGAAAATTATTACCTCTACATTAACATCCTGGATTGCACACTAACATTTTTCTGGTCAGTTCCTCATAAACATAAAGCCAAAATCCACCTATATTTAATTTCAGTACTAAATGCAGTATATATTTTTGAATTTTACATTCTGTCTTCACTTTTTTCCTTTGAGATGGTGAATAACAGTTGCAAACTGTGTTCCTCTCTATCTGTCTGATTTGGAGAGGGGAGGGGCAGAGAGAGGAGATGTCAGTTGAAACAGAGGAACATTTAAGAATGTAATGAAGATCTTTAAACTGAGCTATGGCATACAGCTGTAATAAGTCTCTCAATGGTAGACCAGATTTGCTTGTTTCACTGTAATCTCGCTGACCTTGAAAGACCAACTACATGATCTTTTCTATTGTGTAGATTCTGTCTCATTGTGTGATCTGAATAAAAGCAGCCTTTAAAAATGTAATGTCACGGTGCTATTCTCAAATGATAAACTGTAGTGTCAATTATAATTTACTCATAGAGAGAAAAGATAATATAATTTCAAAATAATATTACTTCCATAACAATCAAGGAAAATATATATATTATGAGTGACTGCTGGTGGTATTATTATTATTAAAATTATTATGCTTATTATTAAGATTGCTAGACACTATCTGTTATAATATAGGGTTTTTTAATCTGGCAAACTTTTACTGAAAGGCTAAAATTCGCCATACTAGATATCTGCTTCAGTCCAAATGTTAAGTACAGCCTGAGCCACATTATCCAACTGTATCAGTGAATAGGGATAATGATTTTTTTTTTTTTTTAAGGTATGCTCATTGGGAAAGTGAAATGTATTAGTGTGACTGTCAGTGAAGGGTAGTTCTGCCATGAGCAAAGATTCACTGGATGAGGAGACTGAAAAGTGATGCAGGGAAAGGGAGCTGCAATGAGTTATCTCGACTTGACGTAGCACGGAATCCCAGAGAACATTTAACAGGGACAAGAGAAAAGACACAGGGCAGAGCACAAGGAAGGAAACTCCCCAGCAAGCCATAAGAGAGAGTCTATGTGACTGGGAATAGCGTGGTGTGGAGAGTATGGGAACAAGGGAGAAACAAGCTGGACAAGAAGCTGGGGGCAATGGACTGAAGGTTGGCTGGGCCAGGAGCCCAGAGGAAGAGCTGGGAAAGAGCTGGACCCAGTTAGGGTTGTTTCTGAGTCTTCTCATTTTTCTGCCATCAGCAGCTAAAATCCAAAGACAAAGTGACCCATCCTTCTACAGAGCATCTCTGTGGAAAACGCTGGCGTGCATTACCTCTTGTTGACTGTGATGCCAGCATTCAATTAAGTGTAATTCCCTTTTTTCAGTTTATTTAAATTAAAAAAAGGGGGGGGGTGGCAAATTTCATAGAGTTTCTTTCCCTTCCTTGGCACTCACTTAGGTAGGGTGTCCTTCATGCACTTATTATGGACTTTTGTATTTTTGTTCTTTTCTTCAGCATTCATGAATGCCATGGCATCCACAGCTCTAAAACTGTGCTTCTTGTCAGTAAAGCAACCTAATTTCTGCCCTTGCCCCAAAGAAGTCTGATAAGCTCCATGCATGAATAAAAGCAGAAACAAAGACATTTAAAAATTAAGGTGAAAGGAAGCAGGTTGCCTAATATGAGAGGCAGAGAGGTTGGAGTCAGTGAGGGTGAGACGGGGACTCAGAGTGGCTCAGAAGAGCAGAGAAATCACAAAAAAGTTGAAAGGCCAGAGCATCAAAGGAAAAGCAAGGCAAAAGAATGACCACAGTTGTGTGCATGAGTCATCAGAAATGGCATTTGACATTCCACGCTCAGCATTGCCAGAAGGTATATTAGTATAAAAATTACACCATTGTGCTACTTCCTAAATCTGGTAACATGAAAATATAAACACCTCCTCATGTCCCATTAAAATCAATGGCATTAAAGAAGGATTAATTACATGAAAGGAAGAGATTTACTAAGGTGTCTTCATGTCTAGTGCTAACTAAATAGGTGTTTTACTGTGCTAGACAACTTGGAGTATCTTATCCTACATGCTCTGTTTCCAAAGCAGGGAGAATCAAGGACAATCTGCAGCCTTTATCATGGGTATTTTAATTGTATTTTCACATTTTCAAGCCCGAACACCAATCATACAAATATTTGTGGCATTCCAACTGACTAGATATTTTAAAATTAAATGATTTACAGAAGGGGAATGTAAATGGTTTACACAAAAGGCTTTGAACAGTTCCTTTAGAAACATTATAGCTTATTGTACAGAAGTGTACCTTTTTCAAAGTGAAATTTTAGCACAGTGACTTTCAGCAGCTGCTCTCAAGCCTCTGTGGTGCATTGTATGAACTCTGCCTGCAGTACTTCATGCCTCATTTCCTCTAACTTGACATTGCGTATATTTGTTGAATAATTGCTGAAAACATATCATCGTTAAAAATGTTTACCGTTCTATTCTAATGGGAATAGCAATAAAAGGGTAAGGGCAAAAATATGTCATTTTACACAAAAAGCAGCACAACTGCACCCTTCAGAGAGGCCTCACAAGGAACTATGAAAATAATGCTGTTGAGAAACTATTTGGCTTCTTTCAGATTTTCTTACCGCTTCTTTCTTTTTTTCATGTGGTGGATGTTTGCATGAAAACAAGAGGTCAAGTTCTGCTCTCAAATCAGCATAAATTTGAAATTCAACAGAGTTACCGTAAACAAATAGCAGTGTAAGCAAGAGAAATCCCACACTGGCTTTCTGAGTATGTTTTATGGCCAATGACCTAGATGTTGGAACAAATTTTTACCCAAACGGCATTGCATGCAGACCTCTGGAATTATTCTGCTTCAGCCTGATTTTTAAAGGAAAACCTCTTGGTGTTTTTCTTTTCCTTTCTTTCTTTCCTTTTTTTTTTTTTCACTTAGAATCTAGAGGACGTCTCATTGCTTAATTGATGAACAGCAAGTGCTGTGCCTGGAAGTGTAGAAAATGGGTGCTAATGCCTCTTTTTGTCTGTCTGACAGTGGACAAGTCAGCTAATATACTTGTGCCTGAGTTTCTTCACCTCGATAGGAATGCAGACTAGCTTTAACAAAAGTTTTGAGGACCACTTAGTGATACGTGAAAAGCACTTTGGTTGGAAGGGGCTACTGAACTGCAGAGTATCATTATTGGAGCAACAGCAGAATAGGTTCAGTCATTTTTTATCCAAAGCATCAGAGTAAACAATACAAGTTGGAACAATGCACTGTTTCCAGAATGTGGTTTTAAAGAATGTGTTAGGAGATGATGATGTTGTTGCTATGGTTACAGACCCATCTAAAGAAGTGAATGCGCTAAATACTATTATGAAAATTAAGTAAATATTAAGCAACAGTTTAAAAAACAGGTGTGTAGGAGTCAATGTTTTTATTTTTGTCATTTTAATTACTCTTAATACTTGCGAAAGCAGCGGGCTGAAAGAGCTATCCAGAAAAGAGTATGATGCCTGGTTAGTGCTTGGAAGGCAGATCTCCAGGGAGCATCTAGATGTTGATAGCCACTTTGTGGAGATCCAGTACTCTTCACCACTTCTTTCCATTTTCTCCTGAACTTATTTAATATGCAATGGAAAATCATGTTATAGGAAGAAATGTGAACACATTCAATAGAATTCTTCAATAGAATTCTTCAGTAAGAATCGTTGTATTAAACCTAGGATCTTACATGGCAGGTGACGAAAAGCTTACTCTTTACAACTTACAGATGAGGATAAGAAGCTCTGCAAGCTCATATAGTCATGGAAATGGTGGTGTGGGTGGTATTTAATTATCTGTTTGACCATGGTAGCACTTATAGCCCTTAGTCAGTACAGCAAGACTATATGGCATCCTAAGGGGCTTCTATGCTGTCAAGTAAGTGAGCTCCCCAGCCTTGGTTGCCAGTTATTGATAGTGCAGGTACGCCAGGGCCTTTCCGGGCTCCTTTCTGAATGAGTAAACTTGTTTCCTCCAGGAGGGAGGAAACCAAGGCCCAGTTGGCACAGTAGTTTGCTTCAGGGTACACTCCAGGCAGAAAACGTGAAATAGATGGTGCCAAAATGGGCTTCTTCAGCCTGGGACAGACTTCTGACATGATGCCAGCACGCTCTGTGCCCGCAAAGACAAGCACATACCCTCAGGACAGGCTGCAGGGCAGGCAACGCATGCTTTTGGCATCGTGCTCTGGAGACACTGCTCTGGTAGGCTGCGGTACAGATTTCACATTTTTTTTCAGATTATCTCACTTTATTATCACTTTGAAAACACAAAATATTCTACTTATGTCTCAGGGCCGCAGAGCCAGGAATTGCTTCCTGAGGCAGATGAGTTTAGTAATGTAAATGTAGCCAGACATACTCTGCACTTGTCTTGAACACCATTATGAATGTATTCCCTTCTATCTGAATTCCTAAATTTCAGGAAAAGATGGAGCTATTGATTATTAACAAACCTTGAGTGTTTAGTATGAGTGTTCACTTTCTGTAATCATAAAAGGGACATGCAATTTATAACGCCTACATTGAAATACATGACAGGTGGTTGTCTGTCAGAAACTTAGACATTCTCTAAGAGTTTGTACGTAAAAGAGTTGAGCTTTGGGAGAGACTTAGCATATGGTAGTTAAAGAAAAGCTGATTTTAAAATTATACTGCCACTATATCTAAATATAATCCTAAAAAGAGAGAAAAAATATCAAAAACCAGAACTGTAATTATGCTTACCAACCTACTTCATTTATCAAAGCACATTATAAAATGAGCAGAGAATTTAACTCGGGGAACCTGTACCACTTTCAATTATCAGCCCTATAAATTACACAACCAGTGAAACGCAATGAGATCAAAGACTGAACAATTTGATTTTCCTACACATGAGTGAGTGGCTACTGGGCACACTGATTACTCACCACTGCTGAATAACTAGGACAATATTGAACTCTATACATGACTCTGTACTCTATACACTGACAATGGCAGAGAAATGAACCAGTGGATACTCTGGAGGTCTGTTCAACAACAGAAGGCTGCTGTATAGATAAGCAAATGTCTTATGAATGTGCTAATGAATTTGCCTTCTAACCCCATCACCTAAAAACACTGGGGCTAATTTCTTTTTCTTTGTCTCTTTAGAATATGTCTCATCTCTATAAATTGAAATGCAGTCTCTTGAGTGTGTTAAGAACAATTTCTAATTTCTAATCTGTTCGGGGCAGCCTCCAAAATCTGAATTATACTAGTATCAGGTGCCCTATATTATTTCAGTATATATTTCTTACAGACTATTCAACTTAATGCTTTCATCTTCTATCTGAACAGAGAGGGTAGATGATTTGACAATATTTATGAAATTAATTTCATAGAAGTTTTAGGAGAAAAGGTGGAAAATACTGCCTTTAGTTAAGAGGCTGATCCAAGCCTATTAGTCTTCCTGTTTTCTTCCAATAGCTTTTACTCTGGACTTAATTGTACAGTTCTGCTTTGTGAAGTTGTTTTTTCACACACTCTCCTGAATAACTTCTAAATATACAGCGGGAAAGGAGGCAGGGAGAAGGGAAATAGAAAAAAGGCCATGCAAAGGCCTTTTCTCTCCCGACCCTCTGAAGTGTTTTGAAACATACTTCACATGCTAAATAATCTGTAAATATTTCCAGCAATGGTGGCAGTGCTTCTTCCTAAGCAGGAATGGAGATGGGCATTGTGGGGCATGCGGGCTCTGCACCGGCCGGCTCCACTGAGTCAGCTGTCAGGGTTTCAGCTGCTACCAACTCAGCAGACAAATCCTTCTCCTGCTCCCCGTAATAAGGACAGTAACTGAGAAATCGCAAGTCCCTCCCTAGGCTTGTCACAACAACTGTGCATCATTCCCAATTGATGGTGTACTATAAACTGACAAGCTAGCCTTGTGTTTTTACCTGAGACTTTAACCTTGTTTCTTTTTAAGTATTTGCTTTTACACGTAAAGCTGGAGACTTTGCTAGTCACACGGCTGGTCCGTGTGAAAATTTGTGTGTGCTAAACTAAGTTTTTTACTAAGGAGAATTTTAAAGCAAAGTGTAGACAAGAAGAGGCAGTTCAACTTCATTAATGTCAGACTTTGTACAATCCACTGAATGTGTAAAGCCCTATATAATTTCTAGGTATTACTACTAGTCTTGAGTGAGTAATTAATGTTGAATTATCTGTTTGCCAAATGTCATCTCTCTGTTTGTGAACTGTCATTGAAATAACATGATTTTTTTTTCCCGGATTTGTTCAAAACTCCTCTCCGAATAGCTTCTGTCAGTAATTCTTAGCCTGCTGCTTATTCATGAGCAATTCATTGTAAGTGTCTGATAGTTGCAATGTGAGCTGTTTTGACTGCCCAGTTAGGTATTTGATACACTTCCTTTCAGACATTTGATGACCGTAACTTTGAACTGTGTAGTGTAGATACTCATCCAAGCCAGTATTAAATTTGCTTTCCATGGGTACTGGCTAATATTTGCCTTAATATGAAATGTAGCCCTGTTTTAACATTCATATTGTGTTAGCGACTAGAAGTCAATCAATTTGAGAATACGTTATTTTGAGAATGATACAGATAGAGTGTAAATGATAGTCCCTGTTCCAAATTATTTACTGTATAGAAGAAAGGAGTGATCTGTTTAACATTCTTGTCTGTAGGAGAATAAATAGAGTCCCAGTAAGGTGATCTGAAATTGGAAATGAAAGTGAAATGTCAAATAGCTACAGATTGCTATATTTCAGCAAAATGTCTGTACATATAAAATACACCCTAGCACATTATGCTAATTGGACAAAAACACATGGAAATATATTTAACATTTTCTGAAGGGAGGGGAAATTGAGATGTAAATCTGGAATGCCAAAGGGATGTGCACTAATTTCTAGAGCATTCGCCTAATCATATCTCAACGCTGTTCCATGCTGAGAGTGCACCCAAGGTTGTATCATATACTATCATCTGAAAAGCAAAAGTAGTTGAAAACTGTGAACAAGTCTGATTTTAAAAATTATTTAATCTCTGAAGTCCCTAAAAATCCAAAATTAATATCTCTGCAAAGATCACGTTTATTATTAAAGTAAGGGTTTTCTTTAAGAACATAAAATTGTATAACAGTTTGCTACTTGCTGATATATAAGCAGCTAACAGACAAAGTTATTATGAGAGATCCAAAAGAGCTGAATGCACTAGGTCCCCTTCACTCCAGTTAAACTACAGTTGGTGTAATTCCAAAAAAAATCAGAAATTCTCCGCAGGAGAGGGATTCCTTTTCAAGGAAAAGAAAAAATGTTAAAGTGAGGGTTAAAATTACTTTGTCAATATATTACAGCGTGCCTATGGAACAGAACAGTCCTATCAGTCTCACTGTAGTTGGGGTTGTTTCTACCTAATGTTTTTCAAAATGGTGTACATTCTTCATTCTTTTTAATTAATCGCTCTCTTTTAATCTGAATAATTTCATTTTTTCTGTTTCTTGAATTTGAAGTACCAGAGCATTTTGGAAAATTGGTGTGCTTACCTGATGTCAGAAAATAATACCTTCTGCTCACACAGAAGGTGCCAGGGAAAGTGGAGAGAATAACCTGTTATAATTCATCCCTGATGTTCTAATGCAGCATCTCTACTAAGTATATGAATACTCTGTTCACTGCAGTTCTTCGTACAAAAGAGGCACAGAAGGTAGAAAACCTCTTACTGTATATGACCATGAAAAAAACAGATGCTAATATAATCGGGAACAAGGAAAAAGCTACTGCTTTAATTTTACTGAGAAAGATTATTTGCAAGAGCCACCATTTAATGGAAGAACTGGAAGGACTTTGTGTGATGGCAGAACTTTCAGATTGTGGAGGAACTCCACGTTTCTGAGTACAGTTTACTCAGAGGCAATGGAGTTTCAAGATTTCCGGAGTATTTGTGCACCTAAAAAGGAGATAGACAGGAATGATATGAACTCTAGCTACTTGGACCTGATCTTGCACTCTTGAAAATGAGTGGCAAAACACCTACTGGCTTCAGCAGAAATAAAACCAGGAGCCGTTGAAAACACATATTGATCCATATTCTACCCTGCTGGATGGCTCATTTTATTCCTCTTGAATAAGAATGTAAAGAAGGCATTTATAAGTATTATGCCATCTGCTTAGAAGAATGAATAGATTTTTCATTTTAAAAATCCATTTCTTTTAAGTATCTGGAGTTTCAAGAAAGTAAAATGATATAAAATACCAAACTAAAAGAGTTCATGGCCTTATTCTGTCATGATTTGTATCCAGTGCATATTATTTGACTTTAGTGGGGTGGCCCAGACATATGTTAGGATAATTACAGGGGAAAGAATCTAATTGTAGTGTACAGTGCTGGTTTAAGCTGACAGATAACAGGTTGTTATGTATAAAACATGTGCGTACATAGAGTAACAACATGTTAAATATCTCATTACATCTTGATAGATAGATAGTGTTGGGAGGATGTAAATTAGAGTACCAATTATTCTGTTGCGGTGGTAATGAAGCATTAGCGTCTTTATTCACATGCATCTATATTTGTGCAGCTAACAATGACTCTCCTTAGGGAAGCAGATTGAATGGTTTGATGTTGACCTCCAAGCTATTGCTGCCACTTTTAAAATTTTGTGAGTTAAGGATGCATACGAGTGGGAGGGAGGACACTAGTGACAGTGTAAGAAAACAGAACAGGACGGTATAAGCAGTGTATTTTAGAGTGCTGTATTATATAAGAAAACTAGGGAAGAGAGGACTTGAGGTAAAGGAAAACAAGCTATGGGAAATGACATACAGAACAGTGTTTCACACAGGAGAAATATTGTAAGAGCCAGGAAATTGTCATCATATGCAACATCAGTCTCAAACACTGATTCACTGCTCTCTTTAAAAAGGTTTCCTTATGCATCTATATTCCACAGTTATTTGTCAGTCTAACAAATACAAGAACAAAGATGAAATGTCAGCAAATATATCAAGCTGTTGCCTTCTTCTGTATGTTGTGCTTTCACAAACTGCCAATCCAATCTACCAGTTTTCCAGCTTGAAAGATGTAGATTATTTCAGATCTTGTAGGAGCAGATATTGCCAATAGCAGTGAAGGGCTTGTCTTATGGCAAAAGCATGTTCAGGTTAGATAGAAGGACCAGGTTCACTCTTTCTAAAATTTCCTTTGGAAGTTGAATGACTGTTTTCCACAGATTTTAAAACTTATTTTTACCTCTTATCTAAATAACTATTAAATCATGCCAATAAATCCCCCTTCATATTGTAATAAATAGTTTGGACAACATTTTGAAACAGCAGAAAATGCTTCACGCCCTGAGACATGAGGAGACACAGTCTCACAGGCAACGAAGCCTAGTGAAAGCTGGAAAGTATCTGGAGGAGTGCAATGGCCATCTCTTGGATTTACGTCACGAATGACAGAGGGCTAGAAGAGAGAAGAAGGGCACAAGAGGAAAGATTAATAGAGGAATCTCAAGGAGAAAAAGGAAATCGTTTCAACAAAATTAACTGAAACACTGGAGGAAGAGCACACACTGTCCACCTAGGTCGGAGACCCAGACAGGCCAAGGGAAGGGGTCACCCGGACCCCAGTGACATTCGGCAGGGCCGAAGGCAGAGCCCTGCCCCGGGGAGGACGAGCCCCGGCAGCCACACAGGCTGGGGCCTGCCTGCCTGGGGAGCGGCTCTGCCAAAAGACTCAGGGCCTGGTGGGCAGCGAGCTGGGCACGAGCCAGCAGTGCCCTGGCAGCAGAGACGGCCAGCGGCCTCCCGGGCCGTACCAGCGGGGACACGGCCACTAGCTCATGGGAAGAGAGGGATCATCCCCTCTGCTCAGCACTTGTTAGACCGTACCCAGAATGCCATGTCCATTTTCAGACCCCCAGTACAAGAAAGTCATTGACAAACTGGCACAGGTTCAGTGGAGGGCCGCCACGATGGGTCATGGGCTGGAGCACCTGCCCTGAGGGGAGAGGCTGAGAGCCTGGAGAAGAGATGGCTTCAGGGGTTCAAACAGTTGTGGCTTTGCACGCTCCATCCTTGGAGGTAGTCAAAATGCAGCTGGACTCAGAACCCAACTCTGAGCAGCTGGTCTGATCCAAAAGCTAACCCTGCTTTGAGCAGGAGGTTGGACAAGATGACCTCCTGGGCTCCCTTCCAACATGAACTATCCTTTAATCCTTTGATTTATGTATCTCCCATTTGGATAACATTTGAGAAATTCTTATTTTTAAGACTTTTTAAACATCCCTGCATAATTTGCCCTGCACCTGGAAAACTACGGCAGAGACAACACAATTCTTCTGACTGAACTTACGCTACATGTCTAACTTTTGGGTAGTATATGCTAATTGCCAGCACTCTCTCCTTATGCTGGGCACATTTCAGGGGATACCATATGCCAGAGATTGTTCTGAACAGGATTTTGGATGTGATTATCCTGTTTCGGGCAGAAGAAAGCTTGGGCATGTCAATGCAAATTGGCCACATCACCTGATGTGGGGCCAGGCAGTGGACTCTTGCCTCTACAAACTAGAACCGACTTAGCCTATTAGAGCCTCACAATGGGATCCCTGAAGGATCTCCTATAGCAAAATTTGCTTCTCTAAATTATATAGATATAGAATTCTTATCTACATTATACTAAGTTGCACAAGTTCAAGGACCTACAAACGACTTGCTGCAGCACCCCTGTTCCCTGAACAAGAGGAGAGATTAGGGAAGGTGATGAGGTGTCCTCTGAATCCATGGGATTTCTGCGGGAATCGGTTTCCATTCCAGACATACTTTGTACGTGCCCTCTGAATTCAGTCCCTTCTCAGCTTACCCGCTGCTTATAGAACATGAGGAGTTTAGCTTATTACTTAGCCATAATTCTGTGCAGGAAATAAAAACCTTTCAAGTCCAGCTGTAGCACATTTTGAGGGCCTTTCTGAAGGTTGAAGTCTGATACAATATTGTGGAACCCATCATCACATAGAACAAAGAAAGGTAGGAGATAATTCTCAGATATGTCGTGATTCTGACATTGATAAGGAAGCCAACCCCTTGAAAGACTCTGTGGAATATGCTGAGAATTTCAACAAAACTAAGGTAATAACAGGGATTTCAGGGAAAGTAGGACATTCAAATTCCTGCCTTGTTTTTTCATTTCTTTTGGAAATCAGACCTAAAGAGTATATCAATCAAGTATTAAAAAGATGAGCATTGGGAAAGGAGACATACGTCCTGGATGTATCAATCTCTTTTTTTATTTAAATAACATTTTAAAAATAAAAATATTAAATGTTTAAAATATCTCCAGCAATATGCAGAAATTGCACCATAAAATGAAAATAATAAAATTTGACACCAATTGGTGTCTCAGAGTTCTTGTACGACATTCAAAGAGGGAGGGTTATAACAAACAGCAAGGTACAATGGAGTATAATATTACAGATACATTGCACGTTTGCTCCCTTAAACTTGTTTTTTTAATATTCTTTAGCATCATTTTATCTATAATTATCAAGTGGGAGACTTCAAAGACATGAGTGTATTACAGTGGATTTGTCTGGTCTTCCTTGGTTATTAAAAGAAATAAAATAAGGGAAATCATAGACGGATCATTAAATGCAATGACAAAGCAATGGAAAAGATAAAGGGGAAGACATCTGTTTCATGCAGGATTTATATTTAGTGCTGAACAGTGGGGGTTTTTCCCCTGTAGTTCTGCAGATCAGGTCACTGGAGGAGGAAAGGATTACAGGAACATTTGCAGTGGGATACAGTATTATTTAGGTTTGAAACCGACGAATTGTGAAACACTGATGAAAATGAAGAGTGCTACAAATCACTGCTGTTGAACCCTTTTTGATCATAGTGAGAAGCTGACAATTGAAAAGAAACTAGCTACTTTCTAGAAATATATTGCTACAGTTCGGCTTGAAAGCTCTTTTTGTGAGTCACTCCATCTCTTCTGTAAATAGTCATTATTAGAATGACTTGAACCAACACCGTTGATTCTGACAACCCTGAACTTTGTGAACGTCCATATTTGAAATCAAAACTTCACTGCTGCTTGGGATTGTTTCAAATAAAAAATGTATACAGATTTCTTCATGTGTTAATGTTTTTCAAATTCAGTCTTAAATTAATTAAATGCTAGCGTGATCTTATGAAATGCACAGAAATGAATCTACTGTGGAGTATAACAAAACACTCAATATTACATATTTTATTTCAGAGTAGGTTACTCCAAAATAGTTCCATCTCTGGTTAGGACCAAAATAGAAAAAAAATCTTAAATATTTAATCCCTAATCAGTCAATCCCAGGAAAAGCCTTCCCACAACCTGCTTATTTAGGCATGGGCTACAAATGGAGAATAGATTCATTTTAAATACCCCAGTGCCTAGATTAAAATAAGGTCATGCAAAAAAAAATTGGATTTCTGTCGGAATCCCAACTCCAAAAGAATGTAATCAGAAACAGGTCAGGCAGGAAGGGCAGCGAGACTGTCCCAAGGATCTGCTGGTTGCTCTCCAGCTCAGGCCACTCCATCTCCCAGGAGCAGTTGCCATCTCTTTCAAAAAAATTAGTGAGGGTTGATTAGTGAATCTCCAGAATATGTACAGTATGGGGGCCTGTGTGGGTCTTCCATGTGCCCACAGCATCTCCAAGCTCTCCAGGAGAAACTGGAGGCAGTGGTCTTGGTGCAAACATTCTCAAACCCTCCTTGGTTAGCCTCTGTCTTCTTGGGCAGTCTCCAAGAGGGCCCAACTACTTCTGCACCTCCTCGGTCTGTGAAGGTAATGTAGCAAAGAAAAAGGATTGGCCCTGTATAATGTCTGAAGATACACATGTACGCTGAACTGTTGCCCGTAGCCATCCTTCCCACAGGCAGAGGTTACAGCTGTGTTTGCATGACCTTGGCAACAACGCTCTTCCTTGCAGACAGGGCTGCTTTCAGGAGATCTGGACAGAAGGGCCCCCGTGTGGGCCCACAGGACAAAGGAGGGTGTTGGGCAGTGGGTGCATGTGCAGCCTTCTGGCAGTTGCCAGGGCCAAGCTTCTGGAAAGAAGTGTATCCACCGGGACATGTGTTTTCTGTTAGCCTGTAGAGTGAGAGGACAGTGTCCTCTCTGGGACATTAGCTCATTCCTCTGCAGATAACATCCCCAGTGCTGCTGTTTTCTTGGCTCAAGTTGCCATATGAGACTGTCGGCCAAGATAACAGGTCGCCCTTCCCCAAGGCAGAGAGGTTGGTATGAACACGATCAGTTAGGTAGCATGGTTATCACTGTATGTGGTGAAAATTAGATGCTGACCCAACTAGCAAAAGCAAGATGCAAGCAAGAAGTAATACTGTTTACCATATGATCAGTACATTGAAGCTAATATATTTTAAAAAGAAGTTTCTAAGACACCATCACTCTTCACTCATTATGTACATTAAAAATTGGCAGGTATTTTTAACTTCATTTTGATTAGTGACTTAATGTGTATTTGGTAAAATTGTCTTTCATCTGCTCATTGACTACATAGATTTTACAAGGAGCTTCTGGATCTACTACATCTAACATCTCCTTCAGTAATGCAAACATCCAGCTTTTTCAGTCATATTGGTGAATTAAATGCTAATAGGATTGATATTGGCAAAGATATCAAAAAGAAAATATATGTGGAGCTCAGAAGTGATCGCTTCTGTTTAAAATAACACAACTTTAATGGGATATTTGGACAAATTGGAAACTGTGATTAATCTATTTACATTTTAGAAGTTTTCTAGTTTACAAGAGCTTTTGAAATACCCTATATAATTAAACTAATAATTTATTAATAGATAAGAACAAGGCTTAGAAAAGAAGGTGATACCTTTAAACACAGTAATATAGCTGGATATACCAGGTCTGAGGGACCCAAGTTCCCATTCAGAAGCCACTGATCTCAATCTAAGTACAGTTTGAGAACTGTTTCTGTGAGTTGAAATGACTCTATTAGTCAGATTGGGACCTGAGTTTAACTTGAGAGAAGAAGGTGGTTGGAATATAAGGAGCAAGAGGAAATGTTAGAAAGGAACAGGCAAGAAGGTTGATAGCTCCTGTAAGTCAGAAGGATGGGCAGGTAATTGTTGCTGATGAGACACAGAGGATTTAGGAGGAGGTGAGGACCACATGCGCCATCAGACTAATAACACTACAGAATCCATGATTTTTGGACCAGGCACCTCTTCCTTTCTTAGAAAATTAGATTTCCTAATATACTCATTGATAGATAATAATCATGAGCAGCACAAATACTTTATATATCCTAATTTCCTTGCTTTCTTAATATTTTCTATGACATCATACAGATAGAGATCAGAAGTAGAGATGAATAGACAGATACAGATATAGATAGACCTATAATCTCTACTTATCTAGGTATAGCATATTATCTATAGTAGCCACACTACATTAAAAAAAAGCTTTGCCAGTGTGATGTTTCAAAGGCTTTGATTTTCTTCCTGTAACTAAATTGCCTACAATTTATTTCTATAAGCTTCTGCAGGAAAATACTCAGTTTTCTATCAGACTGAACGTTCACTTGGTCTGAGATGCTGCAGTTTTTCAAACTTTATAAAACAACTGGTAAGCAAACCATATTGCTAGCTATACTATATATGCTAGATATGCTATAAACCAAATATTGCTAGAGAAATGGAGAAGGAACGTGCTGTTAGAAGCCAATAGTCACAAACAATGCATACTGGTCCATAAAAGCAAAGAGGGGAGTGACCTTAAGAACGTAGTGACAGAAGGAAAGGTGGCTGTTCACGGGAGCAATGGGGTTTGCCTCAGAGCACTGAGAGGTCCACTGCTCACAATTTGAAAGGGGCAATACATTAAGAATGTTTCCAAAAACTGCTATGTGCTTCTGCCAACATCCAGACATTAATTTGGATGCTACTTACTTTAATAAATAAGAAGCTCTTGAGTCACAGTGGTGGATACTGAGAGAACATTCTGGAGGTATAAACTGTTTATTTACCATGTCTTTACATCATCGTGCATCTGCTAGTAGCTGTGGTCAGAGAGCACAGCCCCTTGCTGAGAGCTGTTGTGGCTCTCCTTACTATCCTAAGTACTTGTCTGATTGATTTTGCAGGTTGAGTTGACAGAGGACGCAGATTTAGAGGGTGAGAGGTTAATAGATGCATGTGGGAATGGATTTTTTAACCAAGAAAAGTACAGTGTTGGCTTCCAAATATTGTGACTCTTTGTATAGGCATTACAGAGCCGCCTGATTTATACAAGGTTTCTGACAGATGAAACAGCTACAGCATTGTTAGTTCAGGACTTGCTGTGCTATGTGAACTGCATCACAGAATCACTTGTTAAGGATGTGAAGGAGCTGGTGTTATGTTAACTAGTATTATCGAGCAATCTAATACTAATTAAAATTGTTTGTTATTGTTTCACAGTATTAAATTTTAATTAGAGTGCATAGATCTCTCTCTTGACCACTGTAAAGTTAAATAATTAAATAATAATGTTTTCATTCCAAATATTAGCTGCCATCTCACTATATTTTCAATAACCTTGAAACACACTGTAGAATGATACAAAAAAAACCCTACAATGAAATATAAAGATAATAGTCTTCATGTTAGAGTGAATTGCTGTCTTATGGTCTTTGCATTTTAAGCTTGCTTTTGTAATCTATCCTGTTCAATTATTTCTGTGTTCCTAATCAGGGTTACCTATCTCCTGTGATGTATTGAATCACCCAGGAAATTGTCTGGTGTTTAACAATTAACCAAGCTCATTTCTACTTCTAGCAATAAACATTTAAGACTTCTGAATTGATATTTGTCTCTGAGCTTTTAAAAATGTAAATTTGTATAGCAAGTAAGATAGCTACCAGAAAATTCAGATTTCTTGCAGATACCTAGACAAAAGTGAAGAAATCACTTTCTTCCACAGGTGTTTCAAAAAAAGCAAGGTATTGCTTAGCCTTAAGGGCTTGTCACTCTAAATCTACTCTAAAAATGAAATAATGTTTTATTCAAAATGGAGGATTTATCAACAAACACATGGAAATTTACTGAAAGCTTCCAACTGTGGCAACTTGGCAAAGCAAGGCATTCTGGCATTTTATTCTCTCTGTACATATGTTTCACTCACTTATATGTCATTGAGAATTAGGATGCACATTCATCAAGAGAGTCTACCATTTTAGGACCAGATTTGTCATCCTTTGTCTAACAAGTAGTCCCATTGAAGTTAGTGGGTGTAATCCTGATTCTGAAATAGTTAAGAGGAGTCAGCAAGCACAGATTTTCAGCCAGGACTGTGGGTTTATATCACACACTGTTTCCTAAGGAAAGAAATTGTTTAAGTATAGTAATCTGATGTTGTGGCACCATCTCGATTTCTTGAGTTTATTTACCTGAATTCCTTTGGAGTTTCACTTGGACAGCCCTGTATTTCTCTTTGCTGTTCCCTTAGTCCAAGCAGTTTATACTATCACCTCTGAGAACCTGCTGATTACTTGGGCTTATTTTCAGTTATGAGGGGGGAAAAAAGAGAACCACAGGCTTTTTTTTCCTGGTAAGTTTATAGCATTTTAATTAATCCCAAACCAGAAATCTTGCAATTTGCAACTGATGTGCATGCTTTCTGCTGCTAAAAAGCAAAAATAATTTGTCTTTAGCATGATAATGAAAATACTAAAATAATAAAAGAATTGATCTCCTTAAAAAATAATTTTGCCAGTCTTTTTCGTGAGTAGGGATACTTCAGCTCCCCATAGTTGAACAGGCCAGTTTGTTCAAAGCTAGGCTCTCAACTTGGCGCCTACTCTGTTAGCACACATTACACAGCAGTGTACAGACTGCAAGCAGCTACTAAAGACCGATCTACTGCTTAGTTCTGAAGCAGCAGATCAGTCTCTTAAACTAGATGAATTACTGATACAGTGTGAGAGTTTCACATGTAGGAACTGCTTAAATAAAAAAATAGGATGTTTCTGACCTTCATTCCAACAGTGGTAAACAAAAAAATGTCTGCATATGACTCATATAGACATTGGGCCATATTCTTAGTTGCTGACAATGAATGTGAGTGTACCATGCTGTTTTAAACTCTCTCAGGAAAACTTAATAAGCCGGCCAAAATGCATCAGTTTATATTTGTCAGTCTCCTTAACATCTTTGTAATTAAGAGTTCTTATCAATCTATGCTAGTACTATTTATTATGGAAGATAACACAACATGTGTAAAACTGAGATTACAAGAAATTTTACAGGCACCCTTTTTTAATGCAATGAAATATTCCAATTTTTTCAGTATCATCTATCCATCCATTTTAATACACCAAGTTAATAAGTCCTTTTTTTTCCCTCTCTGTTGCAAACAGGTAAATGGAAATAAATCACTATTTGTCATTAGATTATCAAGAAAAAAACCTGAACAGCTACTACAAATGAAGTAATATTCCTTACTCTAGTCAGTGCACTTGTACAGACTATTTCCAGTTTTACTTGTGAATCTTTTATCCATGGCCTAGTAAAAGTTTTTTCAATGATACAATGGTGTGATGGTTACCGGTGTGGTGCTCTCTATTCAATGGAAACAACTCCCATATAAACTACTTAAGACTGATGCAGGCTTGTCATTATTCACACAGCATAAGGTTTTCAGGCAAACAGTCGGTTTCATTGCTTCCATATTTTGGATTCCTCTCCTTCCACAATGTAAAGGTGACCTAATTGCCAGAAAACACTGAGTGCCCTTCTTTATTTGTGATACTTCAAGGGTAGGTAGACTTCAGAAACAAAGATGTTAAGAACCCGGCGGATTTTGATATTGCAATGTACATGTTGTATGAAGGTAGCTCGAATGCTGTGATCTCACTTCTGTTCTTTGGCAACCCCAGAGTGAAGAGGTCCTGTAAGAATCAAGACGAGGGACTCCACATAGTAACACAATGCCCATGGGAGCACAGCACTTCACAAAAACACGTATAAAAATATTCCCATAGAGTGATAAATTTGTAGTTTTTTCTACTATGATAATCTTGGTGAAACTTTTTCTGAATTGACAGAAAGAACTCCGACTTTAAGCTCCTTCTCCTTCAGATGTTACTGTAAGGTAGTATGTGACCTTTTAGGATATTTATGATGTGAACTGAACTACCTTTAAAAATATAATCCTTCAACTGTCAGCACATCCTTGCAAAGTTCAACAGATTCATAAATAATGGAAGTTAATATTCCACTACAAAACTTATGTAAATTATAAAGGCAGATACAAATGGGCTGGAAATAAAAACACAATACTTTTTTCCATTAGTATTACTTCAGGTTCAGAAGAGAAAAAATTCCAAGAGTCATATCCAGAATAACATTTGTACTCCTGATGCTAGCAACTTATCTTTTTCTTTTAAGAAAGTTCATTCTTGCATTTTCCAGTGTGCTGATTTAGTACTTTTGGCACTTACCCAAATTCAAAAGTAAAATAAAGCCTTGATGCTGCAGTAACATTTCCAGCCTCCTCTTTATCTCCATTGTATTGCAAATATTTATCCTTTGCTCTCATGCAGCCTCCCACTCAGAACAGTCTGCCAATCTTTTTAAAAGCTTAGGTCAGGAGATTGTTCTCAGTGCAGCAAAGCTTTCTTGGAAACATAGGAAAGGTCATACAACAATAAGAGTAGCATCAACATTTTGGCTACAGGCCTTCATACCTAAATGGTTATGACTACTACTAGCATAATCATTGGTTCAGTAATAGATGCTTACGGTGAGGGCTGTAATTTAACCTTCCAAAACCAGTGGTGATTTTTCTAGGGGAGCTTTGTCTCGAGTAGGATACAAAAAGGTATTGTTTGCATATATTAGTGAGCCTGTATTAACATGCTGGTTTTATCCCTTCTTTACAGAGTTGGGAACTGAGGTCCAATAAGATTAAGGGTTCCTATCAAATAAAGGACTTGGTTATCCAGAAGGAAAGATCTGTAACTTCTAAGCACTTGGCTCTCCCTAAACTGTTAGGCATACTAGTAGCCAATATGTTGCATAGAGAACATGAGGTATTTCATAAGATTTAGAACAACTAGTATGCAAAAAGTCAGCAGCACATCTAAAACCAGCACATTTAACAAGCCACAAGCTAGTACCAAGCAACAGGAAAACAGTAGTCGTCGGTCTTGCCCCTTGGAGGTGCTGGGAAGTGGATTCTTTCTTTCCTTTCAAGAAGTACCTTTTTCCTTTTTCTTTTTTTTTTTTCTTCTGAAACATTGCCTGAAGAGAAGGGGGCAGTTTTGGTCCACTTTTCAGATTCTACTGTGGATTTTCAAGGGAGGCTTCACCTCACAGCTGCTCATCTGCAGTCTTCCTATAGTTCATGAAGAAAGAGAGAAGAGAGAGAGGCAGTTATCTCTGTCAGCAGATTCATCCTATTGTATGATAGAAGACTAAGGCAGACAGAAAACGTTGTCACCAGAGACATCTGGTGCAGCAGAGAATACAAACCAAAGCTGAAGGAAGGTGTTTGCTGCACCTGAGAAAAGACTACGCACAGGTCTTGCCCAGTTAGAAGTGGACAGGCTGTATTCATCCATACCCAGCCTTGCCTGCAACATTTAGTCCTCCGTCCCTTTACGCAGGAGGGAGCAGTAGCTGGGATTTATCCACCCCTGACGCAGATACTTGGAAGTCAGCAGAGGCTTGATTAGGAAACACATATATGTCAAGATGGTTTCAGACCTCACTTGTCACAACAGAATCCTGCTGCACTGCCAAAAATTGTAAGCCAGCAAGTCACACTGGCAACATGACTTCTCTCTAAACTCTCAAATGTGTTGTGAGAACTATTCAGCCATTTACAATTGCCCCGGTATCTTAAACATCGAGCACTCGCATTCTCTTCTGTTGTTATTAAAAGAAGTTGCAAACTCAGGCAAAAGAAAGAAAGGTCCAAAGGAAAATAAATGAACAGAACTGGATGTAGGTTAGAGTAGGCAGAGGAAATTATTTAGCTTTCATGGCCTGTTTATCAAAGGGCAACAGTATTCAGACTATTTCACCAATGGTTATAGCTAGCCTTGGTTTGGGGATGGACTGGTAAGCTTTTAGGGTACCCAAAATCTTGAGGAATCCTCTTTCAGGGACTAGTTAGACACATGGGGTTTTTAGTTTTTCATTTTAGAACACTCACCATGGATAGTTTTAACTAAGCTTAGAGTAGTCTGAGCATCACTCAAAAAAGCTTTTAGACAATGACTTCATTGCTCAGATACGTTCTTGGGCACTGCCTATTTCAGACAAATCACATTTCAAAAAAACAGGCATTTCCTATGCTAGACTCTACCAAGTGCAATTTAAAAACTTCTTTAGCCTTTAAATATCCAATTTTATACATAGTAAAAATCTCTTCTCCTTTTGACCTTTCACACTAGTCAGCCAGGAGCAAGATTTCCTGCTTGAAGATTTTCCAAGAATTGCCATACCTTTTTCACCCCACAAAGTTTAACTAGTGCTTGTTTACTGTATGTTAAAGAAATTTTCTGCTGTCTGAATTTAGTCATCAATCTGGAGCCTGGTCCATGAGGACAACTATTTAAAAATCAAAGTTTTAACATTTGTAAAAAAACAAGAATGGCAAAAAAAAAAAAAAAATAGTAGAACTGGATACACCTGTGTATTTGCCTTCCAAAGTGAATAATAAACCTGGTTAGCCCTGTAATATTTTACCACACAACATGAAAACTATCAGGTTTGGGCTTTTATGCAGGGGATATCCATCTCAGTCTCATAGCTCACATTTGAGAAGATTTACTATTCAAAGAGGTATTAAAAAAAAAAAAGCAGTAAGGTTAATTATATGTCCATAAGGAACACAAGCAAAAAATGTGAGGAATACAAAATACTATGAGCCTTTATTCCGAGTAGAACATAATGCTTTCCTTTCTTTTTATTAAACTTTTCAGTTCTTCATTTACATACTAGTCACTGCTTCAAGTTCACTAAGGGCAGCAAAACAGAAAACCTCTTTGGTGCAACCAAAATTTTAAAAAGCTATTGGAGTTCCATTAACGCAAAATTATTAGCTATATTTCTTATTACCACATTTTCTAAGAACTGCAACAAAACAGAGTTTTCTATTTTCTACTTTTGATGTCTTCTAACAGTTTGGACAGGAGCATATATTTTCAATCCAGTTTTTTTTCCTGACGTATTTTGTTCTCACTGCCTCTGAAAATCTAGCCTTATGGATACATCTGCATTGCTGTGGGTAACGCCCCAGGAATGCTGTCAAAGCCAAAATTGGTATGTGGCCACAGGAGGTGAGATCTAGAGTACTCCCAGGGCCAGCTCTGGAGAGGATTTCCTATAATTATTAGGGAAAACCTTGACATATAGAGCTCTTTTCAGCAATACCCGAAACATAAAGCAGTCGCATGCAGAGTGAAAGGCCTCTGGACCTCGAGCTGTCCTGTCTACCCTCTGAACTATGGTTTTCTTTGTAAAAGAGCCCTAATGGCACCTGCCACAAAGACAGATAAGATTCCTGACTCCTAGGAAAGGCAAGTTTCAAGGCAAGATTCCCAGAAGCACTTTGGCAGGACTAGTATAGACACAGGCAGAGTGTCACAAATTCAAACCATTCCAGAATTTAGCCTGTAAGTGCGTGCCACAATTTTTTTATACGCTTTGTATAATACTGCCTGCCTCAATTGAATCTTGTGAGAGTTAACGATTGTAAAGCTCTTTGGAGCTTTAGAAACTTAAAAAGCTTTTAGGGGGGAAAAAAAAAAAAAGGGAACTTTCCTTTCTCTTTGCAGAAGGGAAAACTTAAAATCTTTGCTCACTTTTTGAAGGGTGTCTGGATGGATGTGTCTCTTGAAGCAGATGTACTGGAACTAATACATAATGACTGACTGACATTCAGCCCACAACTCTTCAGTGTTAGTTAGCCTAGATTGCCTAAGCCTTTGATTTCACCTAACTCTGGGCATAATTGCATGAATTCTGTAAGCTTTTGTTTTGCTTTTAACAATGGTTGGTGATTTTTTTTATTTATTCTTCCAATGTGGCCACAGAGTGTTATATTTGCCAGTTCATGGTACGATAAAAAGATTTGTCAGTCTACCTTGCACTTTCTTTCATTGGCTTCTGGATGCTTTTTTCTTTTCAGCTTCACTGTTTTATTAGTATCATAAGTGTTCTTATTTGGTTCACCAAACTCTTCGCAACTAAAGCCTAAACTGAAGCAGAGACATTGTGAAAAGATAATTAGTCTGAACAGCTTAAAATGCGTGAGCTTCCATGGGTTAAGTCGATGTCTTACACACATTGTACTCGTTTTTCAAATCCAAACAGCATGAGCACTTTGTTAGGATTTTCTTAGGTTTTGGTCAGACTATCTTTAAGTATACAAGAAGGACAAAGAATAACCAAGAATACAAAAAAAAAAAAAATCATTACATGTACCTGGAAAGTTTTCTCAATTTCTTGAACAATTCTTTTCTCCCTTCGTCCTCTGGAGAAGGATCAATCAGGACCCCATTTTTGCTGACAGCTAAAACAAGGCGGAGTGTTCCCTACCACTTGCTGCTATGCTTTAATACAAGAAGGAGAGCCTATTTCTTTTGTTCTTCATTACCTTCATTCTGCATCATTTTCAGATGAACTGTCATAAGACTCTGATGCAAACAGCAGAATTGCTGTCTCGACATGAGCGCTGTACACATTTTACGTAGAGATCAGGCCCTGAATGGCCCTAATCACTCCACAATAACTGACTTATGATTTATATTCTTCTATGAGCTAATCTGAGGGAAATTTAATATGGTCACTGTCCAAAATACTACAGCTCCAGAATATGCATCTGTTCATATATAGCAATTATAGTGACTTAGATGCACACCTATTCATCTTTGCTATTTGTAATCCCACACAGTATATCAAAACCTCCTCTGCAAAGTGAAAAGTCAGGTTCAAAAGTTGCTTTGATGTGAAGACAAAAGGCCTGATTCTTCTTTTGGACTAGCTTAAAGTAAGTCTGTTGAAGATTGCACTTGAATTCCAAAAAATAAGCTCAGTCTTAATTTCACACCCATTTTCTATCATTTACTTTTACTTAGTGCGACAATCTAAAATATGTTTTCAGGCAAACAGTAGAAATCAAAGAAACTGCCACAGTACTTCCCTCAAGAAATTGCTTCCGTCTAGAAACAACTTTATTAGTTTGCATTAATTTGCTACAATTATTTATTCTTAAACCCACATATTTAAATATAATTATCTGCTGAGAACCTCACAGTACAATCAACATTAGTCACCAAGAGTTGCTTCTTTTTTTGCAATTAATAAGTTACAGAAATTGGTATTTTAAGTGAAGGCAAAGATGACTAAATTCATTTAAATCATTTCACATTAGGGAGAAATTCTTCATCCTGCACAAGCTTATGTAAAAAAGAAACTGCTTAGTTTCTCTGCAGATTGACAGATCATCTGATAATCTCTAGAGAAACAGAGTTAGAGGTAGGGTCTATTTCTCCTGTGCTACGATCGACACAAGACTAGAGTACTAAAGGAGCAAAGAGGTTTCAAACCAGTGCGATGACTTTTACGTGCTTATTGCTCCCATTACTTAGGAACCCCTGAAATGACCAGAGAGTCTCCACTGCAGCCACCCAGCCACCGTTTCACAGCCACAGTTCCCTGGTCAGGAGCCTACAATGACTTTGTCCAGCACAAGGGCTGACCTAACACCTTTCCTTTAAAAAGTAAGACTTTTCTGTGCTCTGTGTGGAACCCTCCACCATACACTACCCTTATACTATGATTTCCCTGCTCAACACAACACTTACCTTACATACCTGACCTACCAAGTATCTCTCCTACCTAGAAGAAAATAAATGTTTGTAATTAGAAGGAAAGAAAATTATAGCAAGGAAAGAAAAGCAGGAAGAAGATCTAAGAAAAGATAATACAAAAAGTAGAAACTTTCATTAAAGAATCACATATACAAAGTAAATTGTTCAGCAAGTGTATCAACAGGAACTATCTGTGGATACTGACTTGCTAATCATTTGTAAATGAAAAGAGATAATTCTGCACAGATGGGAGAGTACAGATGGGGGCTGGGGGGGGGCCAGAAGTTGTTGGCATGTAACCAATTCTTTTGGACCTTCCATAACACATTTGACTCGGGAAGACAGAGACCATTTAGCATACTCCTAGAGTTTACATGGAAGTCCCATAAAGCAGAGAACCTGCTCTATAAAATTAGGGGATTTTCCAACTATGCTTCTTTAAGCAAACCAAAAGAACAACCAAATTTACTTATTAGAAAAACAAGCTACAAGTGTATGCAAAACCAAACAAGCTGCCACAAAGCTTGAACGCTGCCTTTCTTCTTTGCTTACCAAGGATCACACACTCTCCGTGAAACACAGAGATTTTGAATGCCTGAAAACTACAGTCAAAGCAAACCTACCATTACAAAATCAGATGACAGTCCTGTTTGGTGTGGGTTGGGAAATTCAAAATTTCATCTCAGGATGCCCATACATTTAAGTCAACATAACGTTATTTTTGTCATCTCAAGTTAAAACTTGGGGTTGTTTCTTTTTTTCCTTTCCAAAAAGGGACAGAACACTTTTTGTAAAATCAACAGCAAACCAAGGTAGATGGTGAAAAAATTCCAGAGAGATTCTGTTTTCAGTAACTCAGTGTCATCCAGACTATGAAATGAAAAGATGTAATTGTTAAAACTGCTGTATAACACATCTTCAAACACAGGAATGTTTTGGAGTAGCTGAAAATGCTAATTGCTTTTTAGTTTAATCAAAACAAAAAATAAGGAAGAATAACTTTAAGATTTCTACCCGAAGTCAGGGTGTGTATATACATACACACAGGGTGTAATTCCCAATATGTTAAGAAACAAAAGCAAAACTGATCCTAAAATCAATGTCTTCTGCATATCCACACACCCTTAAAAACAAAGAAAATACAGCAAATAAAGGGAAAAAATCATGATAGCTACAAGCAGCTCAAGTTCAAACCTCTGTGTGCCACTGGAAGTGCTTAGATTGTACAATAGACTTATCTTGTTCAGAATTTCTGATTTTAAAATTAGGATCTAACATTTTAACACCAACTTGTATCAGAATGCTTGAGCCATGTATTTATAAGATACACTGCAAACAATGTTTAAAAACCGAAAGACAGATCATTAGCAGACCACAGCATAATCCAATACATTTCTTTTCTCAGTATCATTACCAATACGATCCTCCAAAATGTCTACACATCGTAAAAGTTCCTGTATGACTGCTATGTGGAAAGGACACTGCAGACTGTGAAATGCGAGTAAACATTTTTACGAATACCAGTGATGTTTCATCCCGAGTGTCTGGTACATGTTAAGCAGCAACCTGTCTTAGGGAGTAACTGTTATAAAGGATGTCTATGTAATTAAGGCTAAATTAAGATCAGGTGACTAGTACTTTTTTCTTTTTTCTTTTTGCTGAGCTATACAATAGCTTATAAATATTCAATCTTGATAAAATACCTGAACGAAAGAGATGACTATGAGTGTGCTACCTCTTAGATAATAAAAAAGTCTTGTTATGACATGCCCAAACATTTTGTTTCACTGACAACCCTAGAGAATCTATTGCAAAATGGAGAAATGAGCAAATTGTATTAACACTTAAAATTAAATTAACTGAATTTTCTATATGTCTTAGAAAATCAGTTATTGCCACTGTCATGCTGAGCAGGAGAGTGCATGTATAGCCAGGTTCCAGTGGCTATACATAGCCAGTGGCTAAGTAGCAAAATGTGTTTTTCTTTCACAGAAGAGAAGACTTGATTATTTTAAAGTCTGTATTTCTCAGAAGGTAAGTACCTGAATTACAGTCCAGCGGTGCTCTAGGAGAATAACACCACAGTGTTTCACAAACAAGTTTAACCTTCATTGACTAGCAATAGGTACATCAATAAGCAGCTGAGGTTGCCATGACTGGTTAGGCTCGTTACATTGACACAGCCTATCGCTTTCTGCAAGGGGAAACGCACTAATGCCAAGGACGGCCGAAACGATGCTTTAGCATCTAGTGCCATCAGCCTGAAATGGCACTTGCTTTCTGGTCAGAATAACTGACAGTTATCTTTAACTTGAAAGGAAAAAGAGTTTTGAACTGCTTTGTAGCGTAGGGAGTTCTTACCACATTTGGACAGGAGTTTAAAAAGGCGTAAGAGCCACCAGTACCTCATGTCGGTACATCAGGCAACGTTAATACCTCCGTCTTACATTTGAGGCTTTGAGGGAAGAGGAAAGATTTGGTTGTGACTCACAAGCAGGAATATTTACTGAGATTACATATTTTTTTAATAATGAATTGTCAGAATTCTGCTTACCCCTAACATTAATGTTATCTTCGATGAAGTGCCTTGGTACTCCCATAATTTGATTACTGTCTACAACTTGATTAGATAACTGACAAGGCCCTGCATTGCAAGATCTATAATCCTGTGTTGTATCAAATGATCTGCATTTACAGTTAGATTTCCGTATGACCAGTGAATTGATCACATGTATTGCTTCTGGATGCTGACTACAGCAGGTGGTAATAAAACTTCTAAACTCTAGTAAACATGCTCGCCAGGCCATTTTTATTTTGCTCTCTGTAATGCCTAAGATATTTGTAATACAGCCAGCCCTCAAGTTTGTAGCTTTGTAAACAGCAGACAAAAAATGACAAGGAACATGATGTGGGCAACTGGTTGATTCCAAAAAGAGTGAATAGAAAGAGGAAAAACGTATTTAGACTTAATTAAAAATCATTTACACTTCTAAGTCAAGAATTTGAAAGTCAATTCATCTGTCATTCATCTGCAAATCTTGGGGACTTTTTTCTTCTGAACTAGTAGATAGCATTTTACTCCCAGAATAGTACCAGATGAAAAATAGAGACATTAAAGAGTAACCTGACAGAAATGAGTCAGTAGTTACACAATTACATTTGGCGACCGGTGGCAATGTGACAGAAGTAAAAAAAGACTGGAGAAGCAAAACACAATTTTTCAAACCTTCTGAAAATGTTAAAGGCTCTATATTATACAGGGCTGTGCACCCCTAAAGCTCATACTAGGCTTCAGTCTGTCACAAGGATTCTTCATGTCCTATATGTTTTCTTTGTAAAAAAATTTGCAGCATAGCCACAGTCTCACCCTTTGGGGTGAGTCTGTGTAAGCAGTGCCTGGTCTGCTTACCATGAACATATCAATAAGCCAGATAAAAGGCCCTACCCAGGTGGAGGCGGGAGGCAGTCATGAGTTCAGCATACTAAGAACAAAGGAGCTAAAGCTTTTCAACTTTCACACTCTCAGACTCTTAGTAACAATTCGCACAACCCGCGTCTGCCCAAATGATTATGTCAGAGAGGAAATCACCATGCAGTACCCCAGAGGGTGGGTAAGCCTTCACCAGAGAACTGGCAGGAACAGTCACATTTACACCTGACATTCAAACTCCAAAGATATTCCAGTAGGGCACAAAGAAAGTCTTTCAGTTTGCACAGTTTCTGGGTAGTGTTAGCAGATATCCTAAACCTCCAGTTTTAAAGGCTGGAGAGCCCCTTAGGTATTCTAGCAAACAGACACTGGGCAATTAGAAAGGTATCCAATTATCAAGCAAACCTAGGATTGCACTTATGTTTGCTCTGCTTGTTTACCTGCTTTTAGTAGTCTGGCTGATATCCTGCCATCAAATCCTGCTCAATAAATGTAAATGTGTGTGTTTGTGTGATTGTGAGGGGGGAGGTAGTCTAACTACTTGCCTAGTATTCTGAGCACAAAGTGCAGCGAGGCAAAATAGGCAAACCCAGGTTACTCCACCTCCATGCAGGTAGCAAATCCAAATAAAGCCGAATATGTGGAGACTTTTGAAGGTTCGGTGTTCGCAGAAGTATCACAAACATAAGCTGGTAGTATCTCTGCCAAGATGCTTAGGGCCAGTGTGAGGGCTGGCACACAAACGTTGGGTGTTAGGGATATTTCCTCTCTGGCAAACGTAAGCTGGAGCAGCAAGCAGAGGAGTTATTTACTCCTCCTGCTTTAAGCAAGTCCAAACAAAACTCCCAATTTGTTGAATAGAGTGCAGAAAGTGAAACTAAAATGCAGTTCCATGCTTCTCCAGTGAAATACTTATTATTTTCACGGTATTTCCTTATACAAACATCACTCCTGGAAATCGAGCCAATGTAGAACAGAGCAACACTTGTGTCTTGGCCTCCAGTTCTCTGGCCAAGATAAAGGAGAAAGTTTTGGTAGTCTTCCAGAACATGAAACGCAATGCAGTGCTCAATATTATGTGTGCTAATGGGCAAAAACTGAGTAGAAACTCACAGAACCAGAGGCAGCAATAACAGCTTTCCAGAGCTGTGCCAGGTGCAAGTACTGACCATGAACAACGGGGTGAAATGGCTGGTCTTCCTGGAGAGCAGGAGCACACCACATTTGCACCAGCCCTAATTAAAAGACTCAGAGGTGCTACATGCCAGTGACAACGCTGGTGACAGCTATGCATAGGTTTATATGATCAGACTGCCGCACTCTATTTTGCACAAAATAACCCTCTGTAGAGTGGGCTACATGGGAAAGGGGCATGGGAAGACAAGATGGAAAAAACAAGGAGGCCCAGTTAAGGGGCACGGTTTCCTTTATTTTGTTACTTAGCGGTATTTTTCGTTTCAGCATTAGGCACGGGCGGCTGAGTCGCGCAAGGAGCTGTCAGAGCAATGCAACAAATCATCAACTCACCTGCAGCAGCAATAGCAATTTTGCATTTGTTTGTGGTGAATTATGAAAAAGGAGCACATTAGGAGCCAATGGCAGTAGAAGGTTTTCAATATACTCACGCACGTGAAACGGGTGTTATAATAATTTTAAGCGGACATTTAGGAGTTTGGGGGAAAGGCAAAAATCCCCAAGTGTGTACACTTGGACTTGCAGTTTCAATGGGAATACTGTCTGGCTGCAAACTGCAGGAGCAAGCATTCTTTGTATTATTTATTAGCATGAAGTTTCCCAATTTTTTTTGTGTTTGTTTTCCTATTCAGTGTGGAATAAGAGCCTTAAATTATGATATTAAACCTTTGAAATGGCCTTGAAAGCACAGGGATTCAACAGTGCACACAGGGTAAAATGCATCTGCCAAACTTTCTATTTTTATCTCTTTAAAGCTATTTTAATACCACTTCACTTGGGAAAGAAAACAGAGTCCCTTTTACTGTTAATATATTATTCTGCTCTTTTGATCCTTATGTTTTGCTTTCTAATTACCTAAATGTCATGCAGGCCTAATAAATTGGATAAAGGGTATTGATTACGCCTCTGTTTTTTGTAGCCAAACCATAGAGTCAATTAATCTGCATTGTATATTTAGGAAGATATTCAGCTATTAAAATTGAAAGGAGGCAGACAAAATTAAACTGAAGAGTATTTCAGCAAATGAGTCCATATCTAGTATATATTCACAAGATTTTCATTCAGTTGTGTTTCAAAATAGTAAGCACTGGAAATTATTGGAGATAATAATTTGAGGAGATGTTGGTTTCATGTTTTACCTGCCCTGCAAATCAGGTAAATAAATGGTTTCTCAAGCTTCCCAGGGTTTTGCCATTTATTTAAAACAAAACAAAAAACCAACCAAACAAACAAAACCCCACAAAAAAGCACAAAACTTGGAGTTGTCGATACGAATGTATATATACTTAATTTTCTCAAATGCAATCTGAGATAGAACTAGGGAAGGGGAAGGTACAGGTCATATGTTTTAGCACTGCCTTTGCTATCTAAATACCACATGATTGTGATAATGTGTAAATAGATGGGGTTAGTCCGGTTGAGCCGTCAGCACCGCTGCTGGTATTGCGGTCGCCCGAGCCCTGCCACAGCCGGTGTGCAGTGCCCGGAGCTGGAGTACCGTGGCCAAGGGCCTGGCAGGGTCCCTCCTCCTTCACCGTGGGAGAAAGGTGCTGGTGGTCTGCGGAGAAACGCGTCGGCGTGTGGGGTCATACCGAGGCCTCCCCTCCGGCAGGTGGGCTGGGAGCTCCTGGACACCCCAGCACCCTGCGGAGCCGGGACAAGGGAAGAGGGAGGGAATCTGCCTCGAAGGGTGCAGTACCCCAACCGAGCTAAGCATGTGAACGCCGTGTTAAATGAAGATAATGCTTTCCTATCACAGGGAGGGAGAGTGAAGGTAAACATATTAAAGATGTTCACTTACTGCAGCGCTGGCGGCTATATAAGCCAACGATGGCTGCATAGATTAAATGCCAAAAAGCCCTTCAGCAATGATTAGTCCGTGGCCACACTAACTGCTGCTTCAGCTGTGATCATAATCACCTCCCTCCGACCGTGTACCACCCCGCGTCTGCTCTTCAGTTGTTTCTCATATTCTGCTTAGCTATTGCTTTAGGAGAGTTTTACAATGAGCTCTTCAATGTGTTTGTACAGTGCATACACAATAGGGCCCAGTCCCTGACTGAGACCTCCAGGCACTAGAAGAGTACAAATGGCAGTAGCAATTGCATACTCGCTGAGGATTCAAATCTCTTGCTAGAGAAAATGTGAGTGATGGCAGGCAAAGAATGCCAAAGAATTGGGCTTGCTTTCTGCCTTTCTTTTAAACTTTTCTTTAATAGTAGCATTTGCTTCTTTTCCAAGGAATATGGCTATTAGTGCATCATTGCATTTTTGTTTTTCTTTTCACTCTCATGTTTTCTAATCCTCTAAAATAATCTGAAGGAACCGGGAACTCTTTAGTCCTGAAAAGAAAAATGTTTTATTTTCAGGTATAATTTAAAATGTATATTACTGGAGTCAAATAGCATTCTTAACTTTCAGCCTAAGATGGTAGAACATATAACAAAGTATTTGCATTGTTCTCATCTTTAATATATGCAATGGTTCTGAGGAAATCTTCCTTCTGGTCTTAAGGATTTCTAAAATAATATGGGGTACTAGAAAAGGAATTTGCTCCAGACTAGTTTATAAACTATAATATTTTTTCTTCAGTTAAGGGACTATGTCTAGAATCCTTTTAAATATTAGCAAATTCTACATGCTGGAAGTATTGCATTTTCTAATTGAAAGCAAATGAAAAACAGCAGTAAAGGTCATTTTTTTCTTCAGGTTTTATTTAAGCAAATAAGTAAAAGGGAAAGGTGATTAGAAACCTGTGAAGTTTTGTTTCAAACTTACTTTTCAGTTTCCTGACCCAAGCATAAACACACAGCCAATTCTGCTCCCGTTAATATGAAATGCTGCATAAGGGATTCCACTTCCCTCAGGAGGAACTGAATCCAGATTCAGGGTGCACACAGCAGCACCAGTTCCACAGAGTAAACCCACTGAACAACACACGTTGGAGGGGACCTTTGGAGGTCCTCCGCTCCCACCTCCCACTCAAAGCGGGGTCAACCTTGAAAGTAAGTCAGGTTGCTGGATGCCTCGTGCAGCTGAATTTTGAAGACCTCCAAGGATGGAGACTCCACAGCCTCACTGGGCCCCTGCTTCACTCCTGCTCCATCCTCCTGGTGCACTCTCCGTACACTAGACAATCTAAACCACTTTTTCTTTAGGCGGCATAAATTTCATCAGCTAGCTAGTACATAGGTATGCAAAATCAGTATAACCAACAACATCAGAAAAAGAAAGGTTTGTAGAAGATAACTACTCTCTTTTGTCATACCAGTAGTGGCTTTTCTCTTCTAAAAGACCTTCTACATTTGAACCATGTTAAAAGAGACGAAGAACAGAAAACGGAAAACAAAAAAAAGGAAAGGAAAGGAAAGGAAAAGGAAAGGAAAGGAAAGGAAAGGAAAGGAAAGGAAAGGAAAGGAAAGGAAAGGAAAGGAAAGGAAAGGAAAGGAAAGGAAAGGAAAGGAAAGGAAAGGAAAGGAAAGGAAAGGAAAGGAAAGGAAAGGAAAGGAAAGGAAAGGAAAGGAAAGGAAAGGAAAGGAAAGGAAAGGAAAGGAAAGGAAAGGAAAGGAAAGGAAAGGAAAGGAAAGGAAAGGAAAGGAAAGGAAAGGAAAAGAGAAGAGAAGAGAAGAGAAGAGAAGAGAAGAGAAGAGAAGAGAAGAGAAGAGAAGAGAAGAGAAGAGAAGAGAAGAGAAAAAGAAAAAAACATTCCCAGCCACATTCATGCAAAAATTACTCTTTATCATTTATTTCTGTGATTAGTCTTTTTCTAACTCACCCAAAATAACTTGGTTTTAATCACTGTTACAATCACATTTCCATTGCAAATATGAATGGGAGTGCTGAAAGGGTAAGAGTCAGTAAGGCCTGAAGGGTAGCGCCTTGGGCTTAGGCATCAGAATAGCTGTATCCTATTCCAGCCTCTCCTGCCTACTCTGTTTGTGAAGTATAACCAAGCTGTTTCATCTCCTTATGCTTTTCACCATTTCTTTTTTTTTCTAGGTCCTGAGTCTGCAAAAAGCATACAGAAGACTTACAAGATTGGCGACTTCTTTGAAAACTCTCTTAAGGAGGTATCGTCTCTCACCACAGTTCTCCATAACGCCTCTGACTGTACCATTAATGTCACTGAACTTCTCAAGGCTATCCCCTAAAACTAATAATTAAAGATAAAATTGAAGGGTTCAAAACTGATACTTAAAAAAATCAGTTTAATTTCATTAATGCTCCCTGCACCCCTCCTACTTCAATTAGGATTTTTGTCACATATGTTAAAGTTCATTAATTATCATACTTTGGGATCTTGGCAGGCAGTTTGAAAATAATCACGGAGCCTTTGGAGCTTTGATTTCAGAGGATTAGTTCATTATACTCCAAGACTGTTGTCTATCATGCTTGTGCTGTCTGACAACCAAAAAAAAGGGGGGAAGCATTTAAACCAGTTTTTTTTTCTTCATTCTTTTTGTTTAAACGTATTTTCATTGTCACTCTGCCGTGAAGCCAGGCAGTCAAACATAAAAACATTGCCAATAGCAAAATCCAGATGTCATGGAAGCTTAACTAGCCATATTAGTTGCTTCACAATATATACACATACAATTAAAATCAAGATACTGAAAGGTATTACTCTGTTGCTCACCTAATTGATGTGCTATAGACATTCAGAAAAAAAAGAAATCATGCTTCCTACACATATAGGAATACTGTAAAAAGTTGAAGGAAAAGAAAACACAGCAAATACAACATAAGATGAGTTTTCCTCTTGTGAGAATGAACAATTACAGAAAATTCCAGGCTACTCCTAAAAAACACTGCTGACACTCTTGAAGCGGCATTATTTAGTGCATTACATCTCCCATTACCAGTCCAGCTGGGTTCTGACATTATTAATTTCCATCTGTAAATTGCAGGTTATACATTATAAAAAGAAAATCTAACAAAGGAGATCATGATAGTTGGGGCTATGAAGAGAAGGAGGGAAGCATAGGTAAAGCTAGTGGGTGAACGCAAAACTGAGCTGCAAAATTGTATATTTTTGTTGTTGTTTTTTCTTTGGTTTGGGGTTTTGGTTTAAAAATGGAATACAGACATTTTGTCCGAGTCCAGTACAGAGACAGAACAGTTGTTGTTCTTCTGCCAGAATATCAGATACCTCTGTGCAAGCCTTCCTTCTCCCCATCAGCTCCTGTGATCTGTGATTCATCCTCCAGGGGAGAAACAGTGGAAAGAGACAGCAAGGCTTGGTAACTCGTACGGACTACACCAGAAAAGAGATGCGATGTCAGCAATATATCCAGAAAAATGATCCTTAGCTAACTCACATAGCTCCAAAGGAAGTGGGAAAATACAATAGCTGCTCTGCCTTCCAGCAGGTCTCCAGGTTGCCCAGCAGGCAGAGAAGGAGGCCATGGCTTTTCAGAGCTAGGCACACAGCTCTGGCCTCGGCCTCTCGCTGCAAGGATTTAAGTAGGGGCATTTCTAATAATTTTTCTTCCCATGTTTTTTATCAAAAAAGCCACAATCTGGCCATTGAATGAAAATTTAAATCACACATTTCCTCCGATCAGAACTGTCCTGGCTTCTAAGCTGCCTTTATTCCTTTATAACCAAACAACAGTGTGATGAATGGAGCTATTGTGGCATGGGAATAGAGAGAGGTTGGTATCTGACTGATGATAGGCGGGTACGAGAATCTAGTGTTCTTTTGGAAGTCCCACCCTTGTTTATCTCATAGTGTTGACAGAGTCATCTGTGGGAGAAAGGGCTGCCCCATTTAGTTGAGTGAGGCTTTGGAATGCAGAACTTCACAAATAAAAAATCCTGTAGACCAGGATGAACTCAATTATTATAAACTTAAGTCAGTTTTGACAAGGATGTCATAAGATGTCATAGGACCATATTTAACACTCAAATCCTCATCTGGAACAGGTCTCAAGTACGCTGAGTGTCTGGCTCAGGATATAACATTATATTACATTTTTCATTCCAAAGAATTCCAAATTACTTTACAAATTATATACACAGCCTGCCTAACCACTTGAAAGCAATTGCTGATGGGGACAAGCTCAACCAGTGTCAAGAGCTGGCAGAGGAAATGTAGCTGGTAGAAAACTGAGGCTTTGTCTTGAGTCACCAAGGTTCAGTTTGCTACTCTACGTAATGCTGACAGGTTGCCACCTAAAAAGCGGTTATCACTGCATGGTGTAATCCAATAAACAACGTAGAGGTGACCAGAGAAAATGATGATTGTAATTTTGAAAGTTCCTTTTGTATATAGCTAAAAAGGAGAAAAATTTACCCCAAAATCACCACAAGGTGCATTACTTGGTTTTCAAGATCTCATGTGAAAAGAAAACATACCAAGTAAATTGTATGAAACTCACTATCTGTATCGCAGAATAGGGAATGGCTCAGTGGATCTTGCAAGATTGAAAGTGTCTGGGTATTTTAAACGTGATGCTTAGACGACTAAACTATCCCCTCTGGGAACTGAGTTAATGTTTCAATTCCAATTCAGTTAAAAAATGTCTTACTGGCATGACAAGCTAGAGGAGTGTTGCCAGAATGTGAGGAAGGTATTCCAAATGTCTGTCAGGGGCGGATAATGCACTACACTGCTGTTATTTCATGTTTCAGCATCCCAAGGAAGGGCTTTCTTCCAAAGCTACTCCTACGGCCACTGGAGACCAGAGAAACGGTCAGACGGTTCCCCAGCTCTTGGTGTGTGACCAGGATGGCCGCTGTAAGATGGCTGCCAAGTGACTCTACGGTGAGACGCAGGACCCCTGAAGCTGAGAAAACTGCAAGATAAACCACAGGAGTTCAGTAAACAGGACATAGATTCTAGAGCTGTAAAAGACTATGAAGGAGAAACTGCCTTGGATAAAATCAGCTACTAGTTTTCTAAGGGGGAGGAAACAATTAAGGGACTGAAATATTGTTGTAATAGTGGAGACTTCTTTCAAATCCATCTGTTGTCGCTCAGGGGAAAAATCAGCATGCTGCACTCTCTGAGAGAAAACCAAGTTGTTTTCTGAGAGAGGGAGGAAAAGGGGGGCTGCGTTTCAAAGTTTTTTCCTACTGAACAAAATGTGCCATGATCACTGTGTCTTGCCTACTCCTACTGTCCAAAGGGGCTTGTTCCTCCAGGTGACCAGTGCAGGACCTGGTTTTTGCTCTGGCAAAGCCTGCAGCGACTACCACATTTTCTGAAAATACTAATTACAACCCCCTAGTTAAAATTAGAGCTATGCTAATTCGTCCTTTAAAAATTAGCAGCTTCATGCAAATTAAAAACAGACGTCTGCGTCTTCAGTCAATGCTAGTTAGTTTATGCACTTCACACAGCCTGTTTTACCATCTCCCCACAGCCACAGCCTCCTAGAACAGCGTTCCACCACTGATCACAGGGCGTGCAGCACAGCTCCCCGCATCACTCGCGCCTTATCCACACCTCTTCTCTGCGAGGGAGCTCCATAGCTCAGCAGTGGCCATTTCTGTCATTTTATTATTGTTTTCTTTAGTGGGGTGCCAACCTCTGATGATTTGAAATTCTGGGCCTGGCGCCAATCCTCTAGGCTTTTTGAAATTTGCTTGTCACCAGTGTAAACCTCAGGCCACTATAGTGGACAGGTGACAAATTCTACCTATTTAAGGTTGTAACCAGCTCTCAGTGTATGTGCTGTTAGTACAGTGTATGCATGTAAATCAAACTGCTAGCATTAACGATAAACACTGGCACTGCTTGAAAATGTTTGATGGTGTGGGGTCAACGATGCAGACAGAACAAACCTTTTCTGAGCTACTTTATCACCGAAAATCCACAACCCACGCATTTTTGTTTTATTTCTTTTTAAAGTGCTGCAGTGTTTTTAGGTAACAAATTTTAAATGGCTTTACAAAGATTCTTGCTTAACAGTATCTGCAGCGCTGCTTCATTATCATCCATAATACTCCAGTGAATCACAGTACCTGCAGAAAAATTACAACAATTCTGCCTTTGTAGAATACCTACTGCAGGAGTGGAAATAAGCTTAGTGGAAATATAAATAATAGATTCTAATAGTCAGAGCTGTTCATAAATAAGAAGATATATATAGACCAATACGGTCTAGTGAAACAGGCACATTTTTCTCTAAGACTGACTTGCTGGATGATTTTGAAGGAATCACTTTGTCACTTTTTGGCTCAGTTTCCAAATATGAAATATAAACTGATATGATTCTTACCACTCAATGTAAATAAAATTCTTCGAGGATATGAATAAAAATCAGCGTAGAAATGCTAATAGATTATTTTCTAGCTACATCCACATTCTGCACATGCAACCAGAGAGTGAAGCTGGATTTTTGCTTTTTGCACATCTGTGCTACTAGTGGAAGCTTTGCAAGCCAGATTAGGTCCTTGGGGACATAAGCGCATTCCTACCGCTCACAGTGTGTTTGTACAGTTGCAAAGTGGCTTAAAATACTAAGCAATTCTGCTCATGTGTGTACAAAAAATAACAGCCATCATCTTACCCTGTTAGCTGCACTGGTTCTTCAGTGCTAAGCAAAGGAAAAATTGCACCCATAATACGAGAAATTGGGAGATACATGATTCATAAAACACAGAAGGAGTTTACAGCCTTATCAGGATGAGAGAGACCAGCTCTGCCTGGAGAAGCTATTGGCTTCTACCAGCAGAATATTTCTGCTAATTCTGCTTGTTAAGAAACTGTTCTCGAAATAGCAAGAGGCTTCACTTAATTAAATGTTAGCCGGTTCCTGCATAATTTATATTTCGTTTTGGTCAAAAGTCATCTGAGAACCCCAAAATACTGTGGCAGAGCTGAGTGCTAAATTCTACCTTTATTTATACGGCTGCCGTTCCACTGAGGTCTACAGAATACTGTGTGATGATTAGGTCTTGTTAAATTCATTTTACATAGAAGATGAAATATTGGAAAGCCGAATAACTTGCCCAAGGTCAGTGACACAACGGGGAGCTGAATTACCAGGAAACGACGAGTTCCATTTGCTTGCTGAATTCACTAGACTCATTGAAAATTTAATTTCTGCTCTGCTGACTCAATATGTAGCCACATAGGTGTGGCTTCAGTATAGGTCATAAAAGTCTTTCTAGGGACGCTGCTGAATCACATCTTCTTGTTTGGGCCTATTCTGTGTGTACATTCAAAAAGGATTGCCAGGTCTGGTCATGGTGATAGCAGCTGTTCAAACTGAAATATGATGCTGTTCCTGCTGCCATCAAGCACTATGGTTTTTCTATTAGTTAATAAACAGATATTCTCCTTTAAGGTTAACCACAAAAATGTCTTTAACTTAAGGAACAACACTTTTCAATAAAGATAGAAAAACAAAGTTAGACGTGTATATTTACACATACTCTATTAAAACAAATAATTTCAAGGTTTTAATAATGCACTCTTTAATTTTGAAGTGTACAGCTTTTAAAATATTTTTAGAGTCTGTATGACTCAGGGGAATAGTAACAGCGTCTATATACTTCTTTTTTTTTTCCCTAGTATTCCAATCCAGCCTGGGGTCATTCTCCTGCCAACAGTTAGACAGCAAAGGACTTGGCATCAGCTCTCACTAAGACTTTTACACATGCTTATGCCCAATCCCTAGTCCTATCAAAGCTAACAGGAATACTCATATTGTAAAAACTTAAGCATATGTTAAATCTCTAACAGATCAGGGACTACATCAGCACTGGTTACTGCTGACTAAATACAGGAAAAACATGTAAGTATTAGAAGTAATCTGACAATTTAAAAATAACTTAGCAAATAAAATCAAACTACATTTTTGTAGTGTTGTAACCCCTTGTAAATAACTGATCCATATATATATAAATGAGTGAAATATGTTATTCCAAACAAATGACCTATTCACAACCATGCTAAGAGATGTGTAACTAACTACATGGTTTTCTATCCACATATTAACAATTCTCTAGGTTTTTATCATGGCACTGAAATTAAATGCTCGAATTAGGAAGAACAGCTTTAAGATCTTATCTTTTTTCATTAAAGAGAACAAAATTACTTCCATCTGTAAAATCAAACTTCCACCTGCAAATCAAATGACAACCTGGGGATCCCTTTGCTTACTCCAGAGGACAGAAATTACTCACTTTACTCTTTTAGGTGCTCTCTGAGCATGGTTGTGGTACTGTGCCCCCTCTCCCACATCCACTCTCGGAGTGCAGATGCTGACTAGCAGCCAGGTTCTTTCCACCCATCATACTTTTCAGGAAGGGAGCACATCGCACAGGCTATGCCATCAGGTTAGAAGAAGTCTTTGTATATCTCTGAAGAAGCTGTGTGTATATCATGAATGAAAGCCTCCCCCACCCCCCGAGAATGTCTTGAGGAATAAAAGCAGCTTTAAGTAATCTTTCTTCCTCTGTATCTGGGATGGGCAAGGCTGCGGCATAGCTCAGGTGAGGACCAAGGGGGAGGGCCTGGGCTTCAATGTAGCTCCTGCGCAAACAGGGGAATCCCCCAGCCAGGTTTCTCCCAGCTCTTCTTCACTCAGCTCTTTGCCCAGCAGTCTCACCCAAGGTCACCGCTGCATCGTACCAACGCTGGCTTTGAACGTGGGCAGCCAAAGCCCTCGGTGCGAGCGGAAGAGGTGACGGAGCCTCTGCACTTCACTCAGAGACTTGATGGTAAACATGTTAGAAGGCTTATGGCAATTTCTTCTTTGAAATTCCTATTCAATCTTATCAGCGATTTGGATAGAGATTTTCTGCAAAAGGTTGAGAATATGGGGTAGCCAATGGCTTGATGAGATTGTACGCCCTTTTTGTTACAGGACGGTTTTGAACATGTTAGGATTAATCCGTGCCCTCTGGGAAACTTCTGTAATTTTTACTCTTGGATTTATACCTTAGAGGCATAGTGCAGATAAATTGATTAAAGTCTCTCAGGAGGTTAAGTATAAAATGATGAGGGCAATATTGCAACCTATGTAAGTACGTGAGAGCATTTTGTTTGATACCGCTACTCTAGTGTGCACTATGTCTTTGTGAAAAGGACTGACTGGTGTCCCAACAGTAGTCTTGACTAAGAGTGGGTAGCCACACTTTCTTCTAGGCAGGCCATCTGTTTATCCTGCCTAGGAAGAAAGAAGTGTGCAACTGCTTTCAGGACTGCAGAGCAGCAGTCTTTCCCACGTGAATCTCACCTCACTTGAGAGCAAAAATGGCATTTTCTACAAACCTGAAAACAGTGTTGGTAAAGGTCATTCTTTGCAAAACTGCATTCTTTGTAAAGATGACCTATACATGAAAAAAACCCAAACCAATTAATGAAATGGTGAGCATCACAGCAAAAATAAAATCTGGACATGTGCTTAAACACAGGGTTGGCAGTTGTAATTTTTTAATTTTCTGTCGTTACTTAGCATTTTGGAGAAAAGGCTGTCATGAGAATAGAACACCCTTTCACAAAGTGTCAGAGTAAACATTGCTTGTAATTCCCAAAGAAAAATCTTCATACTACTAATATGCTTTCAAAATTCAACACTACCAGAAAAAAAAATTCTATAAGAACTTTCTATTTTTATATTTCATGAATCAGAAAGGTCACTTAAAGGCCAATTTAAAAAAACATGCCTCGCAGGCATGAAGGGTAAAATGTTGAACATAAGATGTAGTTTATGAGAAAATATTGCACGTCACTTGTCACAGGGATGTATTCTTAACATAATAAAGCAAATCCAGGAGAGACTTGCCACCTGATTTTACCCTCTCTTACTTGACCATTAGATGCTCATTCTTCCATTTCTTACTGGCCAATTTTAAAAGCATCTCCTTGTCACTGCCATGCTATTCTCCTGACCTTCCATGCTGAGCTGATCCATTTCCTGAACTTGAAGAAGCAGAACTGCCTCTTCTAGCAGAGAAGAACAGTAGGGTTTTAAAGAGGGTGGGGAGGAGGTTTGAAGGTAGTAAAGGACAGAAAGGAGAATGTTTGACAAGATTTTGACATCTAGTAAATTTAAGAGAAAGTTAATAAATAGAGAGCAAAAAGGGAAAAAAACGTTTGTGGATAGAGAAGGTCATTGGGTAGACATTAAGATTTGAACATGTTGGGGCCAAGTAGAAAAAGGAACTGGAGACAAAAGGCATGAGTGGAGATCTGAGGAGAAGTACAAAGAGTAGAGTTGAAGTATTAATAGCTGTGCATTAAAGGTCAAATCCTACAGAGTGTATTTAGAGTTTGGTTCTTCTTTCATTTATAATTCCTTAACATGGATGTAACTCCACTGACTTAACTATAGCAACCTTCATCACCTGACCTTGATGGGGTTTTTTTAATAGAGCCGGTGATTCCTGTTTCAAACCGTCAGATCTACTGATATTCTGAACTGGATTTTAGCCATAAGCAGGAAGTCAGGAAGTGCAAAAGAGCATTTCTTTTAACAAAAAAAAAAAAAAAGGTATTTAGGGCAAAAGATATTGGACATCTGTTAATCTTGATTGCTCTGACTAAAAGCAGAGAGAGAGAGAGGGTTGAATCCCTTCATGTATTCCTATCCTGTTAGTTTCACGCTGTTTTCTCAACACTAGTGTGACAGGGATAGCTGAGCATAACCATTCTTATTCATACGTGGACAGAGCCTGTAAACACTAAATCCCCCTTACAGATAATGACTAAACCCCACTTTCAGTGAAACTGGAGTAAAATGTCAATAGTTCTCCTGGATCAAGGAGGTGATCTGATTCCAATTATTACAAAGGCAGCAGATTGTACCTTATTGAATATAAAAAAGTAGAAAATTAGCAGCCTAATAAGTAACCAAGCAACAGAAGCTAGACATTATTGCTGTGAAAACCTTAGCTTTAATATTCACTGATTTTTACCCTAAATTTACAGAGCTAAGATGACATTATCCCAGGCTTTTGCTAAGAAAGGTCCTGTATCACTATCATCTTCTGTGATTTTCACGCCAGTCAGCAGCTTTCTCACCAGGACTCCACCAGAGCCCCTTAGTCTTTCCCTTCTTAGCTGCCTAACAGAGCTGAGCTCATTCAACATCTGTCACAGATACCATGCTTACACTTCTTAGTGCAGTGCAAAGATACCCAAGTTAGCTTCTTTACAGAGCAAATTATTCTGTGCAGAGCACGCCAGCAGATGCTGCTTCCAGGACCCCACCTAATCTCTTAGAAGTATCTTGAGTATCTCAGCTTGGTACTGCACTGTGTGGTGGAGACATGTTATCGCTCGCTTAACAACTTATGTGAATGCCTTGGATTCTACTTCCAGTATCTTAAAAAGGGGTTATCCTGCTTCCTTATAGGAGTGCTATAGGGATAAAGTCATGATATACTACTGAAGTACTCAGCATGGTGAAAGAAGCCGCGCAAAACTCCACCGGCGTCCTTCTCCGGGTGGTGCAAGCTGAGCCGGCCCCTCAGTGAATGTGTGCATTCCTCCGGCCTCCCGATGCCCTGCGTGACTTTCTCCCTTCCTTCCAAGCACAAGTCAAGCAGTGGATCAGACATGCAGAAACAAGAGAAAGAAGGATTTCTCCCCATCCCCAGTCAGATTAGTGGCCATTCAAGCATATAGGTTTAGAGGAATATGTGAAGTAAGAAAAGAGAGAAATTACTAGGTTGTGAAAGGGCAAGAATGGAGAGTAGCTTAATTAAATTAACTGAGGGAATATTTACACTTCCCATTTCTGAGATTTGCAATTCTGTAGAATAATCTCCCAGAGGAGGTCATGAAAACCTCATCACTGAGCCATTTTAAATGAGTTGGAATAGCTCTACAGTGAGCAACAGTGTGGGGGCTGTGGACTGGCTTATGGTTCCTCTCTCTCTTTCTAATCAAGCATGCTCCCCTAATATCTCTGTGGCATGAACTGTGGGATAATCCATATCAACACATTAATGTATTTGACTTTTAAAGCCTGTATAGATACTTATCCCAAATAAATTAATAAGATTACCAACAGGATTAATGTACTGTTGTTTGTCGTTCTCCTGTTTCCTGTGATCATACAATATAAATGTTAATTTAAAATTTTTGCCTCTCTCTTGAAAGCATTTCATGATGTGGATTCCCCATGCACACACATACCTGTTGAAAGCTTTCCCCATAACTTTGCATAGTACTAAATATTTCTTCTCTTGTCTAATCCTAGGAAACTTTAGGCAAAACAAGACCTTTATGGGTCAAGATCCTTTGTATTCTCTTATTGTGCATCTTAGCATAGCCGTTTCTAAGATAAAAACTGAATATATCAGAGGATTTGAGTTGGCATTGCACAGCCCTAGGGACAGAGCCCATCTTGGGTATACCCCAAAGGGATCCTCTGCAGAAGCGATGAGAACAGCTGCATCGGAGATCACAATTTCCAGTGCCTCATTTGGCATTTCTGCGTCTTTAGCAAATGTAGAGTCTTATATTTGATAATTACCTACATTGTGCACTGCTGTTTTGCCTCCAATACCTGGTGCTGCAACAGTGGAGTAGCTTTTTCAAGTGTTTGTTCTCCCATGTATGTACCAGATGAGGTAAGTAACAAGGTCTAAATATGTAGCTAAATATGTAGGCTTTGCATAGTACACAAGCTTACTCACCTCAGACTAGCTAACTCTGTTGCTGCTCTGCAGAATTAATTCCACTTTAGCTTACTATGATAGTTTGTTTACATTATTCATAAATATCTTGATACTTTAGCAGAAAAATGATGAAAATTGAAATGAGAAAGAAGGCTGAAAATTGTATTACCAGGCGGAAGACAGTAGTTACTGGACCCACTGAAGTTTTTCCTACTATTTCAACTAGAGACAATATTATGCTTCACCTTCTATTGGAAAATTATGTTTAAAGTTTCCATGAAAAACATCTGCTATATTCCACCCCAGCACTGGCAGTCATTCAGCGATAGATTAAATCACTCATTCCATATATGCTAGTAAATTTAGTCTCCCTTCTGCTAAAGTTGTTATTGATCATGGCGTAGTGAAGGACTCATTTTGTAAAAGTCGATTTCTAACTTTTTCCAATTTGACTACTCTTTACAAGTAAATACCTTACTTTTATCTTTCTCTATCATTTGCACCTTGAATGCATAGGCTGTTCCCAGGCACACAGCATTTTGGAAAATCAGGCCATCAGACTTTCCCAAACATAAATGAACATTTATTTTAAAGTTGGCTTTTGATGATGATGCAGACGCTATTGCTCAGAACTTTTTGTTTTATCACAAAGGTCTTATTATAACGTGGGCAAAGGTAATCAGGATCCCAGCTGATTACTTTGTACATTTTCTATCTTGAACTACAAGAACAGCTCATTAGAACAGCGTTACAATACAACAAGCACCAGTCATTCCCTGAGCAATGGGGCACATTTGTGCAGCTCACAGAGCAGTAGTGTTCTACATATTTAAATGTTTTGGATAAAATTGATTCAGCTATCTTAAAATTAAGTATTAATTTTGCCAGTGGGTTTCATTATTGACTTTTTGCAATAAGATAAACTGAGTTTTAAAGATCCCTAGCAAAGACAGCATAGCTAAACACCACCAGAAACAAAACTAAAAAAACCCCTGAGATCTGTGGTTTCCTTCTTCTAGCCACCAGCAAAGGAATTTCAAGGGGAATTAGAGAAGTTAGGTACCTAAGTCTTAATGACATTGTCTAGACCATGGGGTAGTTACGCTTCATGGCATGTTTCACACTCGATGTCCACCAGTTACCTTGAACTTTTCCAGAGCACTGCAGGTGTCTCATAGCCCACCCTCCAGGTCTCATAGGTGCACACCCAGGTCTCATCCTGAAGAGGAATTTGGACGTGACTGGATATGCACCTGGACCTGAGATCTGGGGAACGTTTATGGAGCCACAGAACCGACATAGACTGTTTAAGTAAAAGGGAGTAAAGGCAGTGCCTTAAAAGTTGGGGTTTGTGGGTTTTGAATTCTCCATCCATATTTCCGTATTCTGAATTATGACTTAGCCAGCGTCAGAAAGAAGAGTTTCTAAAATATTGACAAATTTTGATGGTTTTCTTGTATTCTCCTCAATACTCAGCTTTAAACTTAGTCCAAGTAGAGTCCGGTATTTAAAAACACATTAAGTTCTTAAACCAAAAATTAATTGATCCTATTTTGTGTTTGACTGGGTCGGGACTCTGAATCTGATAGAATGTCGATTTTCATGCCAACGCATTTTGAATTTCCAAGACATACAGAAGTGTTTGAAAATGTTTCCATGCATACTTGAGCCTTGTACAATAACTACCATTATTGCACAAAAAGACCTCTCTTCACTTTAGTCTACAAAGAATCAGTTGCAGAACACTACACGGATTGTAAGTGGTAAATTATTAGTATCTCTAGGCAAATTTTTTATCTGCCAATTTTTACACTGCAGAAATTGCCCCTTATATGTAGTTTACAGTCCTCCTACTTAAAGATTATTATGTTTGAGAAACTGAATGATTACTTCTTTCTTATGATAATTCATGTAGTTTTATAGATTTTTATACAGAATATATATACTAACATGTAGGGTTGTAATTCTATTGTATCCAGTGCAAGCAGAGCACTGTGAAATAAAATGTCTATTTACAACCTTTATTACAATAAAACCTTGTCTAAACTTCAAGAAATAGGCTGTCTATACCTATCATTATTAAAAAAACAGACTGTGAGTAAGGCCAAACAGTATCTTTCTAAAACTAATAGGAAACTTCCTAAGAGTCATCAACAAATGTGTCTTATGAATGATGTCATGTACGAAGAGAAAGTAATGAGACTTGTATGTAAAAGGAACCTGACTGGAAAGTACATTCCTTATGCCTTTCTTTTGCTTCTAATGCAAACAGGTAGCTGAGTAAAGTTAAAAAAAGAAGTCTGATTAGAATGAAACCTCTGCAGCACACAGACTGAGGCTTTCAGTCACCAAAAATGAAAGTAATGAAAATCAGGACATGAACACTCACTGTGTCAGGCTTTGGGGAAATAATAGCTGTCTTTCAAATCAGAAGGCTTCACAAAGCCTGTTAGAGAGTGCACAGCAGCAACCCACATAACTCTGCCCTCGTGTTAGGGAATCCAAAACACAATTCCACCAGCAGTGCTGCATGCAGGCTCCACAAATATTTGATTATATCTCCTCTAAGAGCCTAACAAAATCTAAATGAATATTTGGGAAGATGACTAATAGCTTAGCATGAATATTCCAAACCAGCCTTCCTAGGTATTTGTATAAAGCAACTCAAATTAACCTGCTCTTTCGTGTGTGTCTGCACATCTAGATCAGTGCATTTTCATTCCTTTTATTTGTTTCATAACATGCATATAGACCTGTGTGCCAGACAAACATGAATTAAACAAAATTACTTACTACATAAGAATAAGCAATTAATTTACAGCGTATAGCATTAATACCCAGTAAAACATTACACTTTAAGAGTAATTTGTTCACCTTCAGATTTTTTTAATTAGCTGGTCCCTTTATCAAGCTTAACCCATCACCCAGGTTACTCTACCATTTGCTTAACTTTAAGCTCACATTTCTCATTAAGCATAGGGTAGAGAGTTTGAGGCCTTAGAACATGCCAGTCTTGGATATATCATTCTCTTCACCCCGTGAGAGCAGAGATAGCTGCAAGATCACAACAACAGCTCCAGTGGAAAAAGCTATTAAATTTTATTAACCAGGGCCCTGAACCAGGAATCATTACTATAACAATGCAAAGTGGAAGTAAAATATCAGCTCAGCAGTGTGATAGTATTTTACATCCATTTCATACTTATGCAAATGATTGCATATGTGAAAGGCAATAATGGATTAATGGACCAACCACATAGTAGCGTCAGGGGTAAAAATACAAATTTATTTAGGATTCACTAGAGTGATAGAGCAAAATTTTAAACTACAGAGAGACTCTTTTTCCCAGAAAAGTTCTTCCTCGCATTCACATCACACCTACAGCTATCATTGAATTCTAATATGCCTTCAGATGGATGTGAAAATTATAATACACAAAATTTGTAATTGGTAGAGGACGTATTAGTTGCTGGTGGGATAGGAAGGCGAGACCCCAATGAGTTGACAACCTTTCAAGTAAAAGGTTAAATTTCTGTTCATTAGATTGTAGGAAAGGTAGGGTTTTGATGAGAATCTTTCCTGGATGGCTGCTAATCTTTTTGTTCCGCGCACAGATACACTGTTGCCTATTGTCATGGTAACAAGCAGCTCCACTCCGCTCGGCTTCTGTCTTTTCTTAGGCTATGGACACCCATGCACTTCTCCCCAGGTGTAATCCTGTCATTCTTCCAGTCTTATCCTGAAAGTTTTGCATCGGCCCTTACCTTTCACACTTGGTAATCCACCCCTTCCCCAGGAAGGGACCTTTCGTTGTTCTCAGGGACAGGACACAGCGATGAGAGTTATTCTTTACTGTCCTGCCATGGAAGGTGCAGGCACCAGCTCACGTTCGTGCTCTACCTCGCTGCCTGTACAGGTGCAACTGGACCACACCGCTTGGCTCCCAAAACTCAAGCCGGCATTGGAGCAAGTATAATGTGATATAGGCACACACGTACTGACCAACACTTTACTACACAGAACAATTTTTATTTAGTAGCTAGAATAACGCACTAGAGGAAGAAAGATTCAAAATTAGCAGCCAGGTTTCAAGCATGTTTAAGCTCATCCAGTCTTTCACTTGCCTGCAAATTCTGCCCACCTGGCTTTCTGAGCAAAGCGCAGGGACAGACCCAAGCACGCATCCCACCAGCCAGCCTGCTTGCACCTGCCTGCTGTGGCTCCCTCCCCTGCATTCCTTTCACTATTTGCTCTGGCTCTGCACCTTAAAGACCCTTCTTGTATTCAGATAAAAGGACAATTTTCTTTTGCCTAGATGTGCAGTTCTGCTAACTAGACAGATCTCTCAGAGTGAAATATTTATCCTGCTCATAATGCAAACACGCCACGAGAGTGACAGCCTTTTCCAAACTATTACAAATCACCCAGGATCACCCCCACGCTTGTCACACATACCTATTCTCAAAACAGAACCACACATTGGCAGATTTTTCAGTCGGTTCAGTGAAGGCAAAGCGGCCGATAAGAAGCCCGAGGGCTGTTCTAACCTACACCAACTGGCAACGCTCCCAGAGGGAAAGTACTGGGGAGAGGCTGGGGAGAGGCGTATGGGCTCCAGTGGTGAGCCTCAGCCCTCCCTCCTTTGGGAGCTAAGAGGGGGGACAGTGCGGGACCCAGAGACGGGGATGCTGTGACTGCTGAAGCCACTTACCTACAAGGAGAATTGCCACCTTGCCAGAGCCAGGCACTTTTTTAGCTCCTTTGGATAACTTAAACAGCATAAAGTCTGGAATAGACAAGGGCATCTGGCAAAGAGATTTCAATATATCGACTGAAAACCTTTGCCCCCAGTTCCAGGCCTTTTATTATCATCTTGTCATTTTTTATCACTGGTCTGGGAGTGTAAAAAGAATCTGAATTTCTGATGTAAAAAGCACAGCAGAAAAAGAAACAAAAAAAAGTTGTTTCAGACCCTCCTTACTTTTCATTAAGGAATAAAACAGGGTGAGGAGGGTGCTATTTGTTTTCCTTTTCTGGACACCTTTGCAATGAACAGGCCAACACAGCCAAGAAGCATCTCTTGACTTATTCAGTTAGCATCACTAGTAATTTTTGCTTACCTTGTTTTTTACCTAGGGCTAGTCTGAGTAAAACTTAGGTTAAAACCTGGAAGGAGACCTCAGGCTTTGGCCCAGTATGTTTTCTGGGTGCAAATGGAATGAATAAATGAATGTATGAATGCATATTTAGTGCTACAGGCATTACTTGTCATATTTAATAATAATGTTGTATCCTTACCTAACACTGTTCATTTGAGGCTCCCAAAGCAGTTAATATTTGCAATAGTCATATAGTATAGTCATTAATTATTATTGTGTTTACAGATACAAGGTGAGACGATAAGATACAACTAAACACCTTCTCAAAGCCATACAACACAATCTAAATCTGCAGATTCTCGAGAAAAAGACAAGCTTAGCAATGACCTGGTTTTCACCTCTTCATGATCTAAACACTTGGCCTTTCACTTGTTATGGCCCACCTGAGTTGTCCATAATTATTAGTAGCAGCAGGAATTTAAAAAAGCTAGGGAGGCTCAAAGGACTTGTTGCCCATGTACAAAACTAAAAACAATAGAGAAGGCCACTGGTGCAGTGGAATGTCAAAGGGAAACAGTCTTTCTCAACCATGATAATCTTACAAAGCAATTGTAAGTGACATTGGGCTTTAGATGCTGAATAGATAATACAGTACCATAAAAAAAATTTCTATGAGTAGATTTTACTTTACTTGTATTTTCTACTATAATCTTTCCTTTCTCTCTATTTTTTCTAGCCTGTCTACCTATCTTCCTTATGTGCTTATACACAGAGCCTTTCTCAATACACAAGGAATCTATTAAATCTTCTTTGGAGAAAGTAAACATGCATGAGAAAAGATGCTGGTATTATTCTGCACTATCTCACCCAGCTCTCTGAATGCAAGTACAAAATGTGAGCAGCAATGAATGACAGCTAGGGAAGGGTTTTCCATATAAGAAAGAGCCCATATTTACCCCAAAGCACTTTTATCTCCAGCACAGTACAGTTTCTATGTTAGTGCAGCAACTGGCTCATATATGAAAAGCCTGTTATGCGTACTGTAGATGTAGTGACAGCTAATGGCACCAGAAGCAGGCAGACAGACAGCACAGTTGTAAAATAAATGACTAATAGGAAAATAACTTAGGATGTCAAGAGTGAGGACCCCAGACTGCTGATGGTGTACAGAAGGAAAAGACAGGCGTATAGAAAGAGAAAAAAGAAATACGAGTGCACTGGCCAAGACAGAGGCAGAGCTTAGTGTGGAAACTGTTCAGAAAGCTAAATAGAAAAAGGGGAATTTTCCCCCTCTTAAATGCAGCTGGAGAGGAGAGAGCTGTATGCCATACACCCCCTTTATTTTCACTTGTGCTTCACAGAGGGTCACAAACAGGCTGCTCCGTTATATATGATCTTTAACAACCTCACCCACATAAACATGTGCACCAAACCAGAGGATTGATTGTAACTTGTTCCCAGATACAACATGAGGCATTTGGGCCCACAGTCTGCAGTCAATTTCCAGACTCTGCAAAGGTGACGAGAGACCTGAATATTTTTCTCATTCCTACATTATTACTGGCTCAAATGTCCTGAATTAGAAGAATTAGAAGAATTACCTGATTATATTAACGTAGGGAAAGAGCTGAATAAAAATCCATGATTGGATTTCAGGAAAACAGTCTGCATTAGAGAGTAAAATCTCTCTCCCTCTACCCCTCTCTCAAGTACTTATATCCAGCATGTAGTGCTTTTTATAACCCATTTTTGGGGTGCTTGAATCTGAGTGAATATTGTCTACTCTGAAAGATTATGAAGTCACCTAGGACTCATCTCCTAGGACAGCAATAAACCAACCCTCCTGCCAGTCATAAACACATAACATGCCTGTATTTAATGTTTGCTCTGTTCCCTTTGACATGTTAATCATCTCTATGTAAATTCTAGCATACTGAAACTCAGCTCATATTAACTTCAAGTTACCTGATTTAGATACAGTAGGGGATAAACATTTATCAGCCTTGTCTTAAAGATCAAAGCAGCTTGTCCCTAAAATATGTCCCATAACATGCAAATGAATCTTAATGTCTCTAATTAGATTATAACTTCAGGGCGCTTTCTGCTGTTGAAATAAAGTGTTACTGTATCATTGGCTTAATACACTCCAAGGATCCGATCTTCTCAGCAAGTCACAACCACACTTCCTACCCTGGACTATGACTTGCCTACCCTCGTCGGTTTTGTTACAAAAAAATTCAAATCTCTTATCCGACACCTCCTCTTCAGCTCTAACACTGATGATATTGTGGAAGCGCTCAGGGAGACAAGACTCGCTCATGATAAGCGTACGAGTTACTGTGGCTCTGTGGTGCAACATGTTCAGCAACTGTATATGACAAGGTCTAGAGCTCTACGTACTTGCTCATGAGTAAGAAATTAATTCACACTTCAAGCTTATTCTCCACTGCTGTATCTTATACAGGGAGATAAGTATGTCACAGTGGTTATCTTGCTTTAAAATCCCAGTGGTGAGAAACTCTTATACTTCCACTGAAAGGTAGCAAAGTGAGGTCAACGCTACATCATACGCCTGTAAGTGACTCCACCTGCTATGTTTCACAGTAAAATAAGAATTTGCTGTCTCCACGAAGCTTTAAAGCAGGAAACAAAAATACAGGGTAGTCATCATGTAGGAAAACATTTTGTTTAACTTGGAAAGAAAAGCCTTAGTCACCTGGCGCAAATATATGTATTTGAAAATAAAAAGGTGTGGTTGGCGACTGGACTAGCATTTCCATTTCCACAGGGAATAGTGCAAACTCTCAAACAGAAGCTACTTGGTAGGCAGGAGGTGAGAACAGAAAACGTGCAGAGATGGCTAAATATTTGTTACAAACGCAGCCCTTCTTCATGCTCATGAATCATTTCTTAACTGATCCTGATTTCTTCAAGTACATTTGCTGTTGATATGCTACAGGGTACATCTTTAAAGCAACATTGCGAAGAAGCAAATATCATTATGAGTTATGTGCACAGGAAATGGGAAATCTGACCCATCTCTCTCTGCTGTCTTATTATATCAAAATATTATGCCGTAAGGTTGCTGGGGCTTTTGTCTGTTTCTGTAGTTTTGGTGTTTGTTTTTTTTAAATTGTGATCTCTTAAACTATTCCTCAGTAAGTCCTGCTGGTTTTATTTGGGCATCTCTAGGTTAATATTAAAATCAATATAAATGTTTTTCAACTGATTTGTGGGAATTAACTTAAGCATTTGGATTTTCTGGAAACACTGAAGTTGAATATGCATAAGGTCACTTTTTTCTTTTTTTTTGCACAAATACTGGATGGCACAAGAGCAGAGAAAGAATTTGTATCTAACAAAATCAGAAAATGGTGCTAATGAATAAGAATTGGGAAAAAAAAAATTAAGAATCTGAGGATGTGTGATTATTTTCAAGAATATTCAACTCTTGCTCACAGATATTGGGACAACAAATACTGGGGCTGCACAAACAGCAAAATAAACTCATGTTTCCTGGTTTTCAGGATGTTTAAAACTCAGTTGTTCATTAAAATAAAACAAGCGGTAATTCCAGGATCAACTTAGACTCCAATGGGTTGTTTCATTGTGTATTTTTCCAAGTATGTTAGAATACTTGGTTTGCATGTTCAGTGCAGATTTCTAAGAAGAAAAATTGTGCAGAATGGATTTGAGGACTTTCACTGGCTGCCTGCAAGTTTCACGCTGAATTCTGTTATGTGCAAAGGCTAACGTTCTTGAGTATTCAGATAAGCACCGGAGTATTAGTAAAACGCAGACCTTTGGTGTAGGATTTGACCACAGATTTTTTTAGTGGTTGGACAAGATGAGAATGGGCGTTAGGTGGTTAGTCCAAATGTGACAGGCCCAGGGCAAGGAGAAGGGTATTCAGATGGGGCTCAGCTCCACTCAGTCCGTAGGGACACGGACAAGGACTCGGGCACTGATGGGCTTTAAGAATGCTGCCTGTGTTCTGAAGAAGCTAATGAGAGAGGGTGGCGGCAGAGTCTCTAAACAAAATAAACGTTGTGAGTCTAGGAATTAGAGAGAAGCAGAAGGCTGTGGCTGAGGCTTCCTAGGGAAACTATGAGGCTAGTTTCCTTCATGAGAAGGAGCTGGCAGAGAATTAGAGAGCTGAAGTCTTTGAACAAAGGTGTCCTAATATTTGAGCTGGAATGGTCAGAAGAGGCTGGCTCATACAAGACCTAATGAAGTGGAGCTTCCCAAAAGGAAACTTTTTTCCATATGAGTCATGTTTTTGCAAGAGCTGAGAACCTTACAGTGTCACCAGTGTGCAAGGAATAGGAGAGCAGACGGATGAGACTATGCCTGAGCCCTGCATACAGATATGCAAATTTAAAGAGAACCACCCAAAAAAATCATAAGCTTATGATAATAAATAGATTTACATGTAAAAATTCTAGGTCATTCTTCAACAACAGCAGATCTCTCACTGAAGGAACCTTGCATGCTCCTCACCACTAATTTAAACTGAAAATATAGTCGAGTCATGCCAGATACAGTCAGTATGACAAGATCTACAGGTCTAATCCACTTCCCTGTAAAATGAGTTGAATAGCATTTAACCTGTATGCTGCAAGTTAGTGTAGGCCCATTTGAGACTGAGCATTTTAACTTTTTGTCTTCCTAAAATCAGTCATATTTGTGTCAAGTGGAAAAATGATAGTGGAAGAGGAGAGCTAAGCTTAATACATAACAAAACGGGATATAATAAGGAGAAATTTTTTCACTCTTCTACCGAAACAGATTTACTATGTAATTTTCTTATGAATGACCTTCCATGGCTCTATTTGACTAGCACAGTTTGCTATAAAATGCTATGTGTGTGATTCTAACACTACTTTAAAGCAATGTTGGATCAGATGTAGCTGAAAATGGCAACAGTATTTTTTTTTCTCATTTGTCAGAATAAACACAGAACACTAGATTTATTACTCTGAGGCCTTTTGGTTCTAGTGTGGTAGATATTACTGAGATTATTTTTATTCTAGTAGCATCCATAGCCTCTAATGAAATTGGGCCCTCACTGTCCTCATTATGGTTACAATCTGGGTCCATTTATGCAAGTGGTGACATGTGATGAAGATGAAATATTTGGGTTTTGCTTTCTGGATATTCACTCAGTCATTTCCAACTGGATTTCTTAGAACCAAACTGAAAAACTTCTTTTGCAGCAAACAGGCCTGAATTTATTACCACCTTTTTTCTCATTTATGTCTTGAAACATGAAATGTTTGTAGTCCACAGGAGCCTGAAGCTTTACTTGTGAATAAATTATTTGTAGTACCCTGATTTATTGTGGTGTTTTGGGGCCATCTTCTTCTTCCTGAGTGACATCAATTAGGGTCAATAGCATCTGCCCAAGGTACTTTGATTTCAATTCTGGCCACTTGGACCTATAAGAAGTAACATGGAGCTCTGACAATATCAGACACTTTCTGAAGACAGACCTTTGGTTTTATGCTTGCATCAGGCAGGGAAAATTGCAGATAATGCATGAATTATCAAAATGTTATGCTCTCTTCCACAGAAAGCTGATCTAAATGAGTTTAAAGTCTCTTAAACTATTCTGTGTTAGACATCTGGAGACATTGATTTAAAATTCATTACATTATCCTGGATTAGAAGATATTTGGACATGTAAGTGATCCGGCACAGCTTTAGGAACCTGTCCTGAAATGTCAGGTGAAAACTCCCTGAACTGGTCTCCAGTTTGTCAAATTTAGTCACCAACAGGCAATTCTGGAGCTAGTAGCTTTCTTGGTGGGTCACAGAACAGAGATCTGGAACTGAAAAGCAAAAAGAAATAAAATATGTTCCAATTGGCTCTAAAGGCTTGGTTTCCTCTGTAATTTAGCGGGCTGTGGTTAGTCTGCTTTAGCTTTGATCTGCTATGTAATTGTTCCTTCTCTATCGCACGTGTGCTCCTGGGAGCTTCTGGTTCTTGGCAAGCTTGAAAATCAGGCAATTTATTTTGGTAACTAAGTATGGACATAGGACACCCAGCTTCAGATATCCATTTTCCTTGCCGATAAATCACTGCTGGGCAGCTGCCTGCCAGCAGCACAAATGCCATGAAGGGCTATACTGGAAATTAAGAGCTTTTAGCCAAATCAGGACTTCACGAGTATCGTGTATTGCCATATTGATTTCTATTTCTTTATGGATGAGATTCTCTAAGCATTATTGCCTGCTCTGTATATTTAGAGAAGGAAATAACAACATTTCCATTCCAGCAAAACAGCTCTGTGGCCTACTTGCTGCTGAAATCCATTAAGTGACTCTGCAGGGTGGGAAAAGAGGTCGTTTTTTCTCTTTAGGTTACATATTTTACAGCTGTGTCATAGAGTATGAGTCTGTCTTTTGGTCAAGGCCATCCACCTGACTGCTGTATCTTTGTCTTACATTTGTTTGTATCAGCACCCCTTGTGGATATCATAAAACACTTATTTTCAAAGCACCGAAAGTGTAAAAATACGCTATTCTTTCAGAAACACTTTGTCAGTGATAGGGAGGTCATTGCCAAGATGAGAGGGAACCTGGCAGAGGCTTGTTCCTTCAGCTCCACCCAGCTTTGCGCAAGTTTCCAGCAGGCTTTTTAACCGTGCATCTCTAACTGGCTCCAGTCAGCTGGCTGATGCTGAAATTGCTGTTGTTGTAAGGTCAGCAAAGGCCTCAGGTTTTGTTTGTTGTTTTCTTTTTCTTGATTCTAAGCTCTTTCCTGTTGTGTTATTGCGTAACTGGAGCTCTTGACAAAACATGTGTCCCTAAGACTGCTTTCTCTGGGAAGTGCTCAGTTAGAAAAGAAAGTTGCCAAGTTGCAGTAACAGCATTTGTATTCTGGGTAAAAATTCGTTTAATGATTTCGGATTCAACCGTGCCACTAAAGGCTTAAAGAGGCATTTTTACAACTGAAACAAACCATACCAAATACTCAGTAAGCTGTTCAAATGTCTGTGTCATTACTAAGACTTTCATTTCCATGGGGACATAATGCTGGGTTGGGTTTGTTTGTATGTTTGCAATGCTTGAAATACGTGACAGGCTTCTGGTTTTCCTCTTCATTTGTTCTTACTTTTTAAACACAGTTGTTAAATGTTACAAAGACGCACTGTTTTCTACAGTTGCTGAAGCACACAGTGAAGGGACCTTTTTGATGAGCAAATTAGATTCCTTGCATTACCTTCATTTGAGATTCCCTACAGATTTTGGTATATATAGAACCTGTTAAAAATAATTTTTTAAAAAAATTAAAAGTAATTCTTATGATCCTGTTTAAAGGTTATGTATGTTAGGGATTGAAACACTTCTCATTTCCTCTTCAGATTTTCTAGAGTTTTATGTTTCCTTCTATGCAAGGCAAGGTTGTCTTGTTAGACCTACATGTGGCTTATACATTTTGTTCAGCTTTGTGTTCTCTGTCAACTTTACCAGTCAGATATTACGCTAGTAATCTGGTCCCCATAAGGTTGATTCTTTCCAAAGACTAACAGAGCACTGAAGAAGCGTTTAAGGGATGTGACTGTAAACACAGGGGCTGTAGTTAGCATTGATTCTTTTGCAGGAAAGTATTTGCCAAAAGCTTCTTATGTCACTTATTTCTAACAGTGTTTTGGCTTTGGATAACCTAACAAATATCTGACATGCTGAATGAAGCAAGCATCATTCCAAAACTATACTTGTATTCAGTTCTGTGATGCCTACAGAACTAATTGGGTTTTTACTTAAAAAGTACTTATCCAGCACTTCTTGTCTTGGAAATAACTACAGTGCCTTGATACTGAAAAGCAATGAAGAACTATGACACCAAAGGAAGTGGCAAATTATCTCAATCTTATTTTGTTCCTTTTTTCTAATCCTGTGAAGACCTGTGAAATGGATTTATTTATAGATTCCTCTCTATCACCAGTGTAACCAAGCTCTCTTTCTACAGCTCTTTCATTCCTGGCAATCACAGTAAAAGTAGCTGATAATTTCTCATATTTTTCTTGGATCATTTTCTTTCCTTTCTCTAGTTTCCTTAGGAACTGGCTATAAACAACTTACATATATATGCAGTATAGTAATACTGCACATGTGCAGAATTGAATCAGGTCTCTTTCAGGTCTGCAACTGAACAGGTTTGGGGTTTTGGTGTTTTTTTTCCAGTGACAACTGCTCCAAAACCGATTTTATCTGTCTTCCACTTACATTCATTTTTCTGTATTGTGGTTCTAGCAGTTCCCTAGGAACTGTCAATCAACAGCTAACATAACTTTACTGGATGAAGGTAGAATCTATAGTCTTTTCAGATGTATGGCTGAAACACTTGTACCCTTTTGGCACAATTGTCCCTTGCACAACCGTTGCAGAATCATTTTGAGTTCTCATCCATTTAGATTTATCTTTTGTGTAATATGGTGTTCTCTATCCCAGTATGTTATCTCCCATGGGAATGTGGCAGCATCTTCTGATGTCAGTCCTCATGGGGTGGTTTCCAGTATTTTTAGCTATTTGCATGCTACTGCGATGTGGTTACATCCTGTTGCCTTTCTTCCTTCTTGTCACCCGTGCTGGAGGCAGCCTACAACCATGGCCTCTTCTGCAGCTTATTGTTATTATTCTCTTTTTTAAAGGTGTTCTGGTGTGAGCATTTCTATGGCATTAATATGATTATACCGGAAATCTGTCTTTCTCATTTCTCTCATATTTCTTCTGTTTGACTTCATCGTGTTACCGGAAATGTTGTATATTCTGCTGGTGGCATAAACAGTGCTGCTGGTTTACGTGATCTTTTCACTAGTGGTCAACAAAATTTAAGAAATTGTTTCCTGGAATAGCTGAACTGGTGAACCATTTGGTTTTTTTCACGATCATGTAAACAGCACTGAACAACTCCTGTTAAAAAAACATAGTCTGTCTTTGCTTGTTTTTTGTTGCAACAGGCAATCTTTATAAGTGGTGCTAGAAACAAAATCTGTCTATCATCAAGCAGGAATCAAGCATGTTCTTTCCTCTGCAAACTTTCTCCTTTCCTTTCAACATTAGTAAAGGGACACACAGATGATAAGAACTGCATTGTCCCATCTCCTACCACAAATATTAGGACATTTATCTGATACTCTTGTGGCTTCTTTGAATGCAGTTTAATACACCCACTGGGGTTTACATAACTTCTCTAGCACGGCGGCCATGTGGCAGGGAGCTCTGCTGTTGCAGCTCGCTGTGAAACACCAGCAGTCTTTGGGGCCTCTGGCATACTGCTGCTTACTCCTGTTTTCTATTGAGCAGGGTTGCTTCATTTTTCTGTGCTTTTGCAATCCCCTCTGCAGTTGTCTTTGTTATACGATCTATTTAGATGCCCTTCCCCCTGCCCTTACTCAGGAATTCTGATTTTCTTTTTCTGTCATTTCCTAAGATTCCAGATTACTTAATTTCTCTCAGTTTCCCAAGAGTTCTCTTGCCTTTCTTTCAAGCTTTTCCCAGCAGCCTGATCTCACTGAGATTTTCCTGTGTTCTTCCTAATTTGAGAATAGTATCCATTTTTTTCTCACGATGTTTTAGGAATAATAATGCATGGTGGCAAAGCTTCAAGAAGTTAATCTCTTCAATTTGCAAGTCTGCCATATGCCTTCTTGCCCTCTGTAAAACCTGAAATATTAAAAAGTTACAGCAGAGTTTAATGTTCTCAGTCGCTTGGTTGATGGAAGGAACAAGAGCACGCTGAAGTGGCATGTGGAAAGCAAAACAGAGTCCTTATCTGGAGAAATAAAGCAGCTGATCTAGACTTACAGAGGAGCACAGATCTCAGTGTAGAAAATTAAATCATCAGCTACAGAAACAGCAAAATGGAAAGCCAGAAGCCAGTCGTAATGGAAGGCCAGCTGTACAGGAGAGAGAGAAGAATGGTGTCACATGGACATCAAACATAGAAAACAAGGGGGCAGGTAGAAAAAAGAAGCGACAGCCAGAACAGACTGGAGGGAGGGAAGCCTCGTTATTCACAGCACCAATGTGACTCCTCTGGGGACCAGCCGGAGGTGCAGCGTTCTGCAGAAATTATCACAAGAGAGGACAGGTGCACAGCCAGTGTCGGAGAGAAGATGCAGAGGAGAGGTCATTTTGTCACAGCTTTTACCTGTTTCTGTGCCATGCTGGTCCTCTTTAGAAGGAGCAGAAGTGTAAATGGAGGGAGAGAGCGGTTGAGTTAAAGGGGAATACTGCAAGAGGCAAAGAAGATGAGGAGGAAGTAAGGTTCAAGGCAGAATGGGCATCAGCCATTTCAGAGGCAGAAAATGGAAGTCGAGAAAGGGAGGCAAAATGAGAAAGTAAAAGCTAGTGGGAGCAGCAGAGCAGCGAGGCAGAAAGGAAATAGAGGGAAAGAAAATTGATGTCCTAGTGAAAAGTGGTATTTAAAATACTGAACAAACAGAATACGGTGCTATTTTTCTGTAAGATTCTTCTGGTGGTAAGGGAATTGACTGGTGAGGTAACCGAATTAAAACGTTTAGGGAACTTGATGCAGGAGACAACAGCAATTCTTAAGTAAAAAAACCTAAACCCAGAAGCTTTTGGGTATTTAATGCCAAATAATGAAGGGGGGGGGGGGCAACCTACAGGGACTGCAGGGATGCTAACTCTAAGTGAATAATACTTCAAATAGGATATTTTAAATATGCAGAAATCTGTAGAAAAAAATTGAGATGAATATTGCTCAATAAAGAAAATTTAATTTCAGAAAACTGAAAGTATAAGGATAAAAGGAAACTACCACAAATCAAGGCGGGTTAACCTTTGCTACAAGCTGGGACAAATGGAAATAACTGGAAAAAAAAGAGATGTATTAACAGCAATATTCAACCAGGGAGCTACAGACTGTGTGTGATCCATGAACTACTAAGTGTTTAATGAAAGATAGCCCTGTTTTCAGTGAATACAACCCTGCCACACAGGGCTCCTGCCTCCCCTGGAAAAGAGAGCTCCACAAATCAAAAAAAGGTTGGAAACCATTTGAATGACAATAGTATATGAGAATATACAGAGTAGGACAGAACTATACGAGCATAACACTTAATGTACAGACTAGCAACTGAGATTATGCAAGAACTAGCGAGACAAATGACAGTGGGTTTCTGGTTGTAACCGAGTGACCCGTTGCCTTAGAGGATGGAACGCTCTCCAATACAACAACTGTTGTCAGTAATACTTGGTGCCAGCAACTGGCTTAGCGGAGCATTTTTAGTTTCTCCTTCACAAATTCCTTCCTCTTTTGTAGCTTTATTACTTTTACATATATGCGTGTTACCCTTTTTTTGTATTAAAGACGTTTGTTTTATCAATAATCTAGCATTTTCTTTAATGCAACTTAAAAGCCTTACATGTGAGCACTAGCAAAGGTAAAAACAAAAGATGGCACAGAGAAAGAAAAGACTAGAAGAAGTAGTAAGCGGAGAACACTATGGAGCAGAAACTAAAAAAGTTCAAAGCAGATTAAATTCTCCAGAAATGGAGGATATTGTTGGAGGAGATTCAATCAAATAACACATTTTTTCTTTAAAAAGGAGATAGGACTGATGAAAAGGAAGATGAATTAAGGTAACTCTCTTTCTGAGTACTGCAAGACCAGAAGCACCAGACTGCAAATGAGAAATCCTGTGCTATAGTGATTTGAGAAAATACTGCGCTCTTGGAAAGACTGAAATATTTGAGACACAGCAGTTGTGTAACTAAAACCAAAAAGGAAATCTTTCAAGATACTTACAATGTTTGAAAGTACTGTCAATCGTGTAATTTTCAAAATCAGATCTGAGAACAGAATACTACAGGGATCAAGAGACCCAAAACTCAGAAAAGGCTTCTAGAGGAACACAGTTTTAGCTTAGTAAAGACTGTGAGAATTACCTTGGCTGCAGAACAGAGCTAGATCTGATTACAAGTTTTGAAAGGGAAGCCAGCTGATGCTACAGAACCACGTCACAAAATGAAGAAGCAGAACAGATCTGAAGATTCAGAGGTGAACTCTAAAAAATGCAATCAACCAGAGAGAATTTTCAAGAAATAATGGAAGAGACTGATGGGAAGAAAATGCACAGCTATATTCATAAGAAGCAAAAACATTTTGCAAAAGCTTCCCATCAGTGACTACAAGTGTCTTTAAAAGACATATTCTATATGGGGGGTTCTTTGTGGGAACTATTCAAATTATAGTTATGTTTCAGATGGGATTTGTCTCCTCTGACTACAGCAGTTTACAATATAGGTCTCTACTTCTGCCTGGGGAAGAATCCCATTGTCGTTAATGGAGTGCTAGTCAATGTAGTCAGAATAGTTCAAGGTGTGATTCAACTGAGCGGATATAGGTACCTACATCAGAATAAGAACTGCACCATAGACTATATTGACTATACTGACTAGCCCACTGCTGCTGTAAAAGTGGCCTTGGGACACACCTTCATTTTGTCAGAAAAATCCAGTCCCAGTACCTGAAATACAATGAATATGAGCTGGACACAATTTTGCAAGTAAAGTTTCAATAACTTTTTTTTCAGCTATATACCTATCCAGCACAAGTAGGTAAAACTCATGTCATGCAGTAAACAAAATATTCTTACTGTGAGTAAAATGTAAATCAGATGTAAAGGAAACAAATGTGAAAGAACAAAACTCTCTCTTACCTCCCATTGGGAGAGCTGGAACTATGGAAGAACAGGAGTTCATGAAGATAAAATGAAAAAGATGCACATAGGAAAGCTGAAGTACATGAAAATATAGCAAAATAAGAATAGAATTTCTAGTCAACAGTCCAGGCCAGAAAGAAAGTGCTAAGATGATAAAAGGTGAGTGCTGTTAACAACACAACAAGTATTGGAACAGATACTAGCTCGTATCTAAATATACTCAAGGAAACTTTAGATCAACAAGAGGTGGCCTGGACTTGTCTAGGATGCTGGGAAAATTACAAAAATTACTAAAAATAGATTACTTTTCTTGTTATTCTGCTATAACACTATTAAAGAATATCACTGCTACACTGGTAATCTTGTGTCTAGTCCGTAAAGACTGACATACATATTACACCAACTGTGGTAATTACAGAAAATGGACTGTGATTTGATTATGATGTTAAATGTCTTGCAAAAATAGTATCACTTAAAGCACTTCACAGCAAAGGTATCCACAACATAATGGTTTCATGGAAAATGTTATCAAGATTGCAACAAGGGTGTCTACAAAAATCTCAAGGGTGAAACACACTATTATTTCGCCTCACTCTGCAAAGTGTGAGTATCAGTTGCTGAAAGTTTAATGGGGATAGCTTAAAATTCATTATATAGTTGGTAGTATTAAATACAAAGATATTGCAAATTCTTACTAGCCCCATTAATGAAAAACAAAAAAAAAGGGAAAATGCACGAGGAAAGATATGAGAAAAGATCACATAAGTGAAAGCCCTTGCAGCCACAGGGCTCTGTATATCTTACATAATGCAAACCACAGGTGAAGCCCTTCCAGATATTCCACATGAAGCTTCTTCTTGTTTGTTCAAGCAATTACTGAACAAAGACAATTCTTAGGAGAAACACAGGTCATCTTCTGCTTCTTCCAGAACAGAGAAAGCTTCTGCATCTCCTGGAGTTTGAAACAGAGCAGGCTTTTGAAGAGTTGGACAGCAGCAATGAAGAGAACTGTGTGAAGAAAAGCAGATGTTGAAGTCTACCAGATACTGAAGAGATCTGTGAAACAGAGGAGCCAGCTGAGAGACAGAGAATTTATTTTGTGTTGTACTGTATATGATTTTCTTCTGGATGATTCAAAGGAGAGGGCTATTTGAAAGACGAAATTTCCTGGCTTCAGCCAGCTGTGGCTACCAACTGCTAGTGAGAGGACAACTGCTAGTGAGAGGCAAGTGGGATATTGAGATCACTGTATTTCCTTCACAAATTTTTTCCTTCCTAGTATTATTTTAAACTAATCCTGGTAATAAAGGTGATTAAAAAATGTCATTTGAGTTGTGTGAAAGTCACAGACAACCATCGTTATGGTAGGCTTGAGGGCTTCCTAAACAAGAAGGCTGTGAAATGGTGTGAAAAGGAAGAAAAGAAGGTTCCAGCAAAGCAGCTCTTGATCTTGAGGCCTCAATCTTTTTTGAGATATTGAATATTATACGATCAGTAAAAGAAACCTGAAGGTCCCAATTACGGCATCCATCATTTCAGGCTGGAAGACTGGGCGAGAAGCTCATCATGGTATACATGACATGGACAGTAAGGTAAACAAGTCTCTGAAAAGAGAGTTGTTACAAAAAGAGTGTTCTCTGTTCAAAATTGCACCAAATGGTCAGTATGATTCTGACAAAATGATGCTGGTTTGGAGAGTAATAAGCCCTTTTGCTTTTCTGATGTTGCCCGCCAGTGCAAATCTCACACTCTGGCTTTGGAGCTTGTTTTGTATTAGTATGACAGGATCTTTAAAAGAAATCAGCCTCATATAAGGACTCACTGTCCCAAAAGTAACAAAATTTTCACACAACACAGCTATACTTGGAAATCATTAATTGCAGTTAAAAAAAAGTTTTGAAATGAGCAAAACTGCTTTTTCTGTCAAGCACAGATTGCAAAACTTCTTAAACTGTAAAATAAACGCTTTGTTTTTACTGCCTGAGTGAGTGCAGGCTTTAGTTCTGTATCGCACAGCCTGTGAAAACAGTCTGCTAGGATATCTCGTGCTGATGACAGGGAGGCTAATGACCCAACGCTTTTTCAGTCAGACTGATGCTTTACACTAACCCAGAAGAGGAGTACTGTGCCACTTGTACCAATGACCCCCGGAAAAACCTGCAGCCTTCGGAGCTACCAGACAGGAGTCCTGAACTGTTATCAGGCTCTTTATTTAGAGCAAAGGAGAGGCTCCATTCTGCCAACAGAGCTGCCTGCAGAGGCTGTGTTAGACAGCTTTTTTCCTCTTCCTTATTTCCTCTGACCTAGGCTAATTGTTACTTTCATCTACACAGAGATATTCTGACTCCAGAGAATGTCAATCAGCGTACTTGTTGGTTTTCTCCGCCTCTGTCATTGAGGAATGTAGGCTAAAAGGAGCGGTTCCTCTCTTCCCATCCTATGTGTTGGATCTAGTTATCGAGTGACCTCAGGACGAGTTGGATCAGCTTATTGATCTGATCGGAAACTAATTATTTGAGAGGATTTGTGATTTATTTTCTACCAGATCAGCAAACTGATCTAATCCACCGTGGGCTGCAATACCGGTACAGAGGCAAGAAAAACTCATGTTTAGGGATGGGGCAAAAAGGAACGTACCCTTCAGAAGCAGCTCCCTCATGAGAACGTGTAACATAAAACTGCACCACCAGCAATAGTCTTTTCTTGCGATGTTAAGCGTTATATTGTCTTGCTAGTTAAACAGCATAAAAATGTAAAGTCAGACTCCATGAAATAACCTCATCCAATTTGATTCATATTGGCAGAATACACAGAATCAATCCTGACGAACACAAGTCTGTGAAGAGGTTTTAGGTGGAGCGTCGGGACTGCAGTCTACTCCCTGGCTTTGTCAGATGCTATGCTTAGATGTAGTCCTTTTTTTCTTGGCTCATCACATGTTCGTTGTCACCTCATACCTGTTGGGAGAGGTGTGGGTGGATTTCTCTGAGTCTTATTCAATGAATGTTCTCCCAATGCTGGTTTTTAATTAATCCCATTTAAAGGGATTCATTGTTTTGTGGGCAGGGTTCTTTTGCCTCAGGAATTTTAAATATTTTGATTATTGAGCCAAAATGATTTTTTTTAAACATCAATAAACTTACTACTCCCTTAGTACTCCCTGACCCTGAGGGAGTTGCTAGGAAAGCTACTGTCATGAGGAGGTGAAAGAGGAAGGAAAAAAGGTGGGGTCGGAATGGAGAACCAGGGGAAAAAGCTCAGTGGAGCTGGGTTTTTACTTTATCCCAAGCTCCCAGTGATGGGTAGCCAATATACTGGTGGGAGGGCTCTGCCTCACACACAGATTAACAACTTGCTCCACATCCTCTGTCCACTTCCCATCGGTGACGGGAGCAGCAGATAGATCAGGCCATACACGAAGAAAGCAGAGAACAGTTGCGTCAGTGGTGGTCACCACTTCAACAGTTTGTCTTCAGCTCTCTGGGAAAAAAAGTGTTGGCCAGATGGGAGCATCCTGATGGATTTCTCTGAGTCTTATAAATCAGATTGACCAATTTCACATTTGGAATCATTAGTTCATTCTTACAGTAAAAAAGAATGATGTGAAAGGTACAATATGTAGTATCTTAAATTATGCACGGAGTTGTTAAGGTGATATAAACTGCTTCTAAAAGAGATCTTTACTCCCCTTAGTGATGTGGCTTTTTAAAAAATGTTATTCTCGAGTCCCTCTTTTAAAAGCATTCAAGCACTTATCCGACTGTAGAAAAGACGTACTTCTAGTGAACTTTGTGAAAAGCTGATGTGTAATTTGTTTTTATCAAACTTCTACACTAAGTTTGAAGCAAAAGTTTTAACTATGGAACCAACAGGAGGCTTCAGAAAGAAAAACTGCTGGCACCAGCCTGCACAAATGTGCAGGTTTCCCTCATATTGTTTGGAGTTCATGAGCCCTGTTCCACAAAATGGTAAAACTCTGGGCTCCCAGAAATCACCACGAGTTCATGGTGCATGGCACCTTGCAGGATTAGTTCCTGTAAATACAGTCATAATGTGCTTTCCATGTGTTCCAGAACTAATACTGGATTTTATTTGATGACTGTTTAACATAAAATACATCAGAGTCCCTGAACAATGGAGTAGAACCAAGATCTTCCATCACTCCCTGGATGAGCTTCCTATTCATGAGACCAGCAAGTCATGTCACCACCCTGTAGCCCAGTAATTATATTTGCAAAGTAATGTGACTTCAAAGGGGGAGGAGGAGCACCTTCAGTATACTCATAGAATAGTCTCAGCTTCAGAATAGCTTATAGCTTGGAGCAAAAGCATTTTCCCGGGAAGCGAGTGACATGGTTTTAAATGCCCTTCATCCTTCAGGCTGAAGAGGTTTCCCGTAGTGTTTGTGGTGGTGACTCTGCCACCAACCTGTTTGCTGTGAGTTATACAGAAACTAATCTTGTAAGTCCTTCTTAGGTGTGGCTCGAATGCGGCCGATCTATCAGGCCTCTGCGGCACTTGAAGAATTGTGCAGAGTCTTGCCTGAGAATTCAGCCAGGCTCTGACATATTTTAGGTACTGCACTCTTGGTTTTACCAAGATGGCAGCAATTCTAAACATATGCAAAGCAGAAAGAAGGCTGCAAGGCAAGGTACTGGCAAAATTTAGTTGCCTAAGGAAGGCGTTTGGCAAAGCACATGCTGGGACTAGGCAGGATTTATGCAGCTAAATCCTACCTAAATACGTAACTTATGGATCTAGACCAATCTAAGTCTAGCTGTGCCGCGTGTCCTCCTCTGCTAGAGAAGCAAATGGATTCTGCATGGTGGAAGGTAATCCAGTGTTCTGGAGATCAAGAGCACTTGCTCTCTTGCTCTCTGCTTTGGTTAGGCTGCATGAAAAGTATCAGGATACGACCACTACCACCTCAGGAGCCCAAAACGCATGTGATTTCCCCCATGCTGCTGCCAGGCAGCTTTCCACAGCACTTCAGAGGAAGTGCCATTATTCACTTTTACTCATCATCCAAGGGCTCTTGCTCTTAGAAGAGAAGGGAACTGTTTATAGAGTAACTTGTGTTTTCTCCAGTGTATCCTTTTTCTGGCAGACTATAAGTCTCAGATGCTGTCAGTGGTGAGTGGAAATGAAGGCTGTTGTTGGACAGGGAGGAACTCTTGTCTTACCTCCAGTTACTTAAAGGTAACTTAAGATCTGTCACATGCTCACTGCTCTTCAGGTCTGGAATATCTTGTGTGGGGCAACTGGGTTTTAAGACTTTGACCACACGGTGTGGTGGAGACCAAACCACACAGCAACTTGTCCTGTCAAATTTTATTTTTCCCCAAGGTGTTCAGAGTGGGAGAGAGGACAAAGCTGCTATGCAGAATACTGTCAGCTGTGATTTTCAAATGTTTTTGTGGACACAGGAATACACCAGACTTCTCAGCTTTATTCCTCATTCAGAAAATGGTTTTGTAAGGCAAGATTCTCTTAGAAATATCATGGCCACAACACAGTTTTAGTAATTTACATTTGTTATTTATAACTTAAATCAAAGGCGTGCATAGCTATGCATAAATGCACAGGCAATCAGATTATTCACGTGAATAAAAGTATACACACACACACACACACTTCCATTTTTGCAGACGTGGATTTTACCGGCATTACTACCACCTCCCTAAACACTGAAACTATGTATGCATCTCATACCCTAGATCTCTTTCGGAGGACAGGCACACAGTTCAGACAGGCTTGTTTACATGAAGAAAAAAAGATGGCATCTGTTTACTCTTGCCTCTTAAGACTACACCTTTATATGAGAAATTTAAAAAAAAAAAGCTTAAAGTTGAGGCTAGGAGAAGAGCGTATACGCTCCCAGAGGAAATCCGACAAAAGTTTTAATTTCCTGTAGGAATGCGTGTCTTTAAAGACCCGATGAGAGATTACCAGAGGTGGTGCCTCACATCTGTAGTTCAAAGCGCGGGGACGTGCGGTGCACGCCGCTAGTTCCGGGGGGGCCGGGCCCCTGGCTGCTGGAGAAACAGCCCCACGCCAGAAGCGCGGGATCCGCTCCCTGGCGAGAGGAAACGCACCGTATTTGGCTCAGCTCTCCATCTGCGACACGGGACCGCCCCAGCCCCCGCGCTCCTCACACCGTTACCGGACTCTGCCCGCCCGCGCCGCCCGGGCGAGGCCCCCTCCCTCCCCCCGCCCGTTGCCGGCAGGGGCCTCCGCACAGCCGGCCCCGGCCGCAGCCCGCCTTCCCCCACCCTGCGGGGCAGCCGCCGCCGCCGCTCGGGCACCGCTTCCCGCCCCGCAGGGCCGAGCTCGCCGGCCGTCCCCTTCCGGGGGGGGTGCGACACCGCCCCGCGGGGCTCCCTCCCCGAGCGGGCCGCCCGCCCGCCGGAACCCGCTGCCCGGCGCCGCCCCGCCCCAACGGCCCTGGCGGGGGCAGGCGGCGCGCCCCCGCGGGCAGTCGGCCAGGGCGCCGCGCGCGCCCCCGCGGCGGGAGGGGCGTGCCCGCGCGGGGCGGGGCGGGGCGGGGCGGGCCGCGGCACCCCCTCCCCCTCGCGCTGTGCCCTCCCTCTCCCCAAGGTGTTGGCGGCGGCGGCGGGGACGCGCTCGCTCGTGCCCGCGCCGCCCCCCCTCGCCGCTCCCCTCGGCTCTCCCCGGCTGCGCTGGTAGCGGCGGCGGCGGCGGCTCGGCCATGGCGGCCCCGGCGGAGCTGAGCGCGGAGCGGCTGCGGGCGCTGCCCGCCAGCTGGAGTTACGGGATCAGCCAGGGCGGCCGCGTCTTCTTCATCAAGTGAGCGGGGGGCCGGCGAGGAGGGGAGCGGGGCTGGGCTGGGCGGGCGGGGGGCCGGGAGGGGCGTGCGGGGGGAAGGCGGCGGGGGCGGCGGGGCTGCGCCTGCCTGACTCGGTCCGTGTGTCCGTCCCCGCAGCGAGGAGGCGAAGAGCACGACCTGGCTGCACCCGCTCACCGGAGAGGCCGTGATTACCGGGCACCGCCGCAGCGCAGGTAGGAGCCCCGCCCGGGGGCCGGGGGCGGCCGGGGCCCCCGGCCCTTCCCCGGCACGGCCGCCCCCGCCCGGCCGCCCGGCGAGCGCCGCCTTTCTCCCCTCCCCGCTCCCCGGGGTCTCGCCGACCCCGTCGCCCCGCGGCTCCCGCGGCCGCCCCCCGGCTCCCGCCGCCGCCCCCCGGCTCCCGCCGGCCCCCGGGCGGGCTCAGCCCCGCGGCCCCTTCCCCCCCGCGGGCGCGGGCAGCGGCTCTGGCTTCTCCCCGTTGCCCCCAAGCCGCCCGACCCCAGGAACCCCCTTGGTGCCGCCGCAGGCACCCGAGACAACTCCTCACGCCGTGCTTTCCGCGCTCCCCTCACTTCGCGCAGTTGTTTGCCCCCAGCTTGAGCAAGAATGACATTACAGTGCAGCCTTGCATGCCCGGCTTGCCATCGGTGTGCTCCTCGTCTTTTTCTTAAAACCCTTTCCTTTGCACCCGTGTTTCCCCTCCGTGTCTGTGTAATTTCTCTTTCTTCGCTTTCCTTCGGTTGCCTTGTATCACCCCTGTAACATTGTATAGTTACCATTGGAGACCGCCTTATTCCTCTCGTGCCTCTTACAGGCTACCCCGGTTATTCACCTGCAGAGCATCCTTTCTCAGTTTAGCATTAAACCACTCATCTTAATTCTGTTTCCAGCAGTGCCTAGATATAACCACGATAGGTATACTAGAAATGTAGGGGCTGATTCCACTAAATGTAGTCACCTAGAAACCCTTTTCCTCCCTTCGCTTCCATCTAGGCTGAGAGTGTGGGTGGTTTCTAAGTGACTGAGAGAGGTGGAATAGGTAGGAGGAAAAGGGACTGAAACATTAGGAATAACTTGGAGGGAGGAGGGTGGAATCGGTCGTCTTTGCTACTGCTGTTTGCTCCACTCTGGAGAAGTAGCAGCAGGAGGTGCTGGAGGAGGAGGATTTACAGCAGACACTCTGGAGACCCAGAGCCAAACTCTGACTGCTGGAATTGCACACAAGCTACATATGCCACTGGGAGGTGGTGGAGTGTAGTAATAAGTGCAGTTGTTTTTATGTATGTAATCACTTGGATAATCGCAGGAAAAATCTGCAAGTGAATTGGACTATATCAGATTATTTGCTTTTTATGTTTGGTTAATACTTATGCATTAAGAAACCAGAAACAGCCTTTTAGAAAACTGTGGGCAACCTTTTTTTTTTTTTTTTTTTTTGAGTTGGGAATAGTTTAAAAAGCACAGGTTTCTGGCTATTAGAAGTCTGCAGTTTGATCTGCAGTGAAGGGCTGTTGTTTGTAAGAAGTCATTTAATGCCGGGAAATAGAACTACTGATTGCTATCAGGCTCCTCTTTTCCCTGCTTTCAGTACTCAGATTAATTGAGAAACTGGCCTTCATCTACAGCAATATGCATGGGGGCAGATGTATGTGAAGTGCTTTGCTTGTTGGACACTAACATTAGCTGAGGATTAATTCTTTTTTTAAACTATTACCAGTGTCTCTGTTGAGTGATGGTGATTTCCCAGTAATTTGCTAAGTGTCTCATTCGTTTCTGCCATTAAGTGCCTTCTAAAGGAAATGCAGTTTGCTTTTGAGTATCTGGAGTATTGTATGTAACGTAGCAGAATTATTATCAGGTAAAAATTAAACTTGTTTCTGAACACAAGCGTGAGGCATGACCTTGGATATACTGACCATCGTTTGTCAATCAGATGCTGAAGTGTCTGCAAAACAAACGTGTTTCTGTAGTTTTCCTCATTCATGTGTATGTTAATGAATCTCTCCATACGTAGGTATAATCAAACAGATGAATTCTGGGTTTTATATCTTGTTTTGCCCTGACTATTGTTTTGTAACCTAGTCAAAATATGTTCAAAATATGTCTTCTCTTAAGAAACAATTTTTGAGCAAGTAACACTTCTTTTGGAAGTGTATATTGTTGTAAAACTCCTTATTAAATAATATGTGAGATATTTACTAGACAATGAGGAAAGCTTTGTCCTCCATTATGAATTGAAGTACTTTTTATTCCTTGAGATATTCAGCACTGGAAAGGTATTTTTTTGCAAAATTCTTATAGCAGCCATAAATACTTCTGCTAGAGGGACTTCCTGTTTGCTGTACTTTGCCCTGTGCTCTTATTGAAAGACACCTTGATTTTTGTTCTAGACAAGACAAGAGTGAAGAAAAAAGCCAGCCAGAGCAAAGAAGTGAACTGGGAGAAAAAAAATCACATGACCCAGACTGAATATTTTTTTTTAAATTAATTAATTTAATTAATTAATTAATGCATTCTTGCTTTTATAATTCAATGAGCAAGTCCTACATATCAGTTATTGTTTTTATTAACTGGGGCAAACTTTTAAGGGTAGTGATGTATCTAGAGTTGCATAGAGGTGCCCAACATCTTCAGAGCTTCCATTACATCAGGAAGCTGTTACTTGAAAAAAATTGACCATGAGTGGTGAGGTGGTTTTTTTTAATATGTGGGCTCCTGACTCTTAAGGCTGATAATAGAGAAGGGAAAGATGTACCCACTTCCTCCACTAGATTTGCATTGAAAATTATTTTCATGTAAAATTGAATAGAGTTGTAAACACTGCAGGAACACTTGTTAGTCACAACAGTGGTGGAATTATGCTAATATAATGCTAATGCTCTGTGGTATAGTTGATATCATGCCTGTTAAGATGCTTGTGACTAGCATGTAACGCAAACCAGAAGTAAATTGATTTTTGTTTAGATCTCTGCCTGTCAGGTAATTTGATGCTACTGAAGTTCAAGGCAGAAAGATCTGGCAATGACCGTGAGTTCTAGTTACTGGTCAAAGGAAGGAACCTTGTTAAATAAGGGCACACTTAAACCCTTATTGTTATTATTTGGGAATGAGAAATCCAAATCAGATTTTCATGCATGTAGCTTCTCTTGGATTACAGAATTTAAACTGAGACAGTATTGTGAGTCAATTCTAAAATATTTATTTATAGGACTAAAGCTTTCAACATGTGGAATCAGACACACACAATATTTTAACTACCTTAGTTTTAGGGAGTAGACCAGTATGGCTAACATAATTTCAAAAGTTAATTGGAATGTTTTGCTACTTGTTTTCCAGACTTACCCACAGGTTGGGAGGAAGCTTATACTTTTGAAGGTGCAAGATATTATGTAAAGTAAGTTGAATGTTCATCTGTCACAATACTATAATTTTCAATTAGTTTGTCTAAATGTTGCTGTAATCTTGAATGTATTCCAAACTGAATTTAAATGTTATGCTATAAATCTAAAAGGAGTATTCAAGTTTGTCGTAGTGTATGTAGTCCTTTGTTTACTGAATTCTGCACAGCTAAAACAATTTCTTGAGTTTTTGTGTTAAGAGTTTTAATTAAAGCTGCTTAAGGATGCAGATTCAAATGAAGTTTCTGCTGTGAGTGTGACCATCTAGCAACAAATGTCCTTGCAAGTCAAGAATACCTTGAGTTTGTCTGACACTTGTGTGTATACACTGTCATGCCATGAATGCTTTCAGAAAGGCAAGATCGTACTTCGTCACTGGGAGAAGAGTCTTGATTCATTCCTATTCTCTAGTAATTATGTTGTTTAAAGCCACTCTGAAGGTTTAATGTGGCTGTCTTCTTTGCAGACCTCCTGTTTCTGCTTCTAGCATTGATTTTCATTATTTTTTTATTCAGTTTTTAGTATGTTTTGAGGGGTGCGTCCATTGTGGTAGGCTTGCTGTATGTATTGTCTTTTTGAATGAGAGGCATGGAAATAGAGCTCTTATGTAGAAGTCCAGAAGTTGTTTTGATCAGATCTTTACAAGCTTTTCCTCTCCAGATAGTCAGACCATACTTGTCTGGAAAATTTTGAAGTGGCACCTATGTATATTTGTCCCGTTAATATGCTTCTTTTTCTATTATTCAACAATTTGCAGGCTTTTCTCGATTCATTCAGGAGTTTTTACTCACTACACTGTGTGTTTGGTTTGCCATCTCTAAATGAATAGTGTCACCAGTGGGATAACTTGTATGAGTGAAGGTTACTAATCGTCATAGAGGTTATAGGCTGCAGGTAGGTTTTTCTGTGTCTTAGTGTCGAGCAAAAGGTAGCTGCTCTGTGTAAGTTGCATTGTAGACGTTGTAAGATGGGCGTTACGTATGTGTGGCATAGTTTATTTTATATAGGAACATGTTTGATTTGATCCTAAACAAAATTTAAAAAATATACTGAAGGATAATGCTCCAAAAATCTGGTCAGAACTGGTGCCAGGCTCTCTAGAAGGGGTCTTCTTGTTAATAAGCGACACATGTTTGTTTTACTGTTCTACTCTGCCTTCTTGTAATTTACATTGTAGTAGTGTTGTATAGCAACTGACAAGAACTACACCAGACTGAGGACAGGAATGTACTAAGGATTTCACCCCTGGTGTTCTGTTCAGATTATTAAATGAAGACGAGTGAAAATTAAAGAAAGCTGTATTTGTGTGCGTATATAATATAAAAAGAAATTCTTCTAGACCTTCAGATGGAACTCGTTCTCATAGAATAAACCTCTGAACAATGTGTTAGTTATAGTAACTGGAAAATAACAACTTGAGTTTTCTTAGAATAAAAAAACTGTGTGGACAGCTATTGCAGAGTGACTGATGCGCTTATGCACAAACTTACCAAATAGGTAGGTTGTTTGTGTACTCTTGTCCTTATAAGATCATGTGTTCAAGGTGTTATCATAACTGTTAGGATGTACATTAAGGTGATTGTTTTGCTGATAGCCAACACTAAATAGCTCTGTTGATATTTAAAAGTTGTGCTTCATCTTTGAAAACATGTTGCACAAACAACACTTCTCTGTGATTTGATAAGTGTAGGAGGATAGCAGGGATAGTGCTGTCAAGCCTGCTGAAAGGTTCACATGGTATGACCAGTTTGGCGTCTTTAGTTAAATACGTGTTTGTTGTGTAGTCTCTCAGGCTGAATTTAAACTTCTGCCCAATGATAGCTTCTCCTTTTAAAGCTGTCTAACATTCAGTCCTACCGGTGCTAGGGAAGACGTGAGACCTAACGTAGACAGGGTGACAACATTATAATCACTATCTTATAGTCCTAGGCAATGTAACTCTGGATGATGTGTTGATGATTATAATTCTAGTTGTCTGAATCTAAACTTCTGTGGTGCTCCCGCGTGAGTGGGAAACAACGCAGGTTGTTGTGACCTTGTGCTATACAGGCACCCCCGCGTGTGGATTTTTAACTGTAACCTCATTTGAGTGTACTGATTTGCTAAATATTAATGTTTATTATGTTGATCACAGCATAATAAAACTATGTTAAAACTAAAAATATTGAAAACGTGTTCATGGTCAGGTCTGAAAGAAATATGTTGGTTTATGTTCTGGTATGAGTTACAAAGTTACAAGGGAATGAATGTTAATGGTAGGCTATTGATGCATTCAGCCATGTGAAACTTGGCTGTTGGATTTCTGTAATGTGTCCAGTAAGAGAGTTAGACAAGAAGGATAGTCAAGTTTCCTGATCACATAAATAATTTCACCTAACTTCTGAGGCACAGCTTCAAATATGTGGGTTGAATAAAAATATTTAACAACCTTGCTTTATGGTAAGATCTTATGCTAGACTGTGTTTGAAAATAAAAACCTTTTGAAAATTATTCTTATGGTTGTTTAATAATAGGTCTTCACTGTTCCAAGTGGGTGTGTCGCTGAATCTATTACTGCGCTTTTTCTGGCTTTGATGTAGTAAACACTGTATAATCAAATTGGGATAATGTTGAAGAGATAATAGTCAACTAAATCTTAACATTCCTTGGACTAGCATTTCAGACAAATGACTCGGGATACAGACTGCATTGAAATGTGATTATTTTAAAAGGACACTGTATTTTTCTTGGGATGTGTACATTAATTTTCAGAATAAGTAAATACCAAATTATGACTATTTTACACACTTTTGCCCCCCCCCCCCCCCCCCCCCCCCCACATTGAATTTGTTCTAGCTTTAAAAAGGAAAGATATTCTGAAACAGGGATAGATACGGAGTTCTTTCCATTGCATAAGGTGGTTTTGTTTTTGTGTAGAGTTGTATTAGTAACTTGATGCTAGCTAGGATTTTGAACTTTTTTTGCAGTTTTTTGGATTAGTAGAAGAATTCTGATACCTGGTAATAACAGAATCATTCCCCCACATCCTCTCCATCCCTTGTAAATGCAAGTGACAAAAGGTGGTGTTTGTTATTTGGAGTAAAAAAATATGCAGTGCCATAATACATTGTATATGTTCTCATGAGATGTGGTTACATTGTTAAAGTGTTTTGTCTCTTTGGGAGTGAGAAAGTCAGGTTTTGTTTACTTACTGTTAGAAATGTGTGCAGGTAGCCCTTCCTCATCACTTGATGGGAAGTCTATCAGTAAACTTTTCTGAAATAATGCTTGCTTTGGGTATAATCTTCATTTATACAATAAGTAAACTATTACCTGGAATATAGAGCTGTATGACTGTAGAATCAACACATTCAAGTATAACCTTTAATAATTACTTTATTATCAGTTAACTATTGAATTTTCTGTATTACGAAGTAAAACAAGATATAGGAAAATTCCTCAGTTTGAAAATGATGGCACAGCATGCTGAAAAAATTCAGATTTTCTTTTGTTCTGCTTAGAATACTTCACTGGACTATTTATTTATGCTTAGTGTACTGAGCACTCATTGAGCTCTGGAAAGTTAAGGGCTTTATCCCCAAAACAAATTTAAGCTGGATAGTAGTATGGGAAGCTTAAGTTACTTACGTTATTTATAAGTGCATAAGGAAATGGACCCATGTGACAATCCCAGTATGATACTTGTCAATAGAGAAGACATACCTGGTCACAGGCTTCAGACTCTTCATCTATTAAAATCAAAGAAAATTTCCAACTTGATGTTTTTAATAGCTTGTAATGACTGCATAGTCATTAGGCACCAAGGTACTGTTTTTGAGTGCTATAAGATTGCATAAATAAGTCTTTCTCCGTGTGTATGTATATGTGTGTGTGTATTTTTTCATATGCATATATTTAAGAAACCCTTATTGCTGGCTAAAACCACCTGACTATCTAAACTCAGACATTTACTTACTTTTCTTGCCTTTTTTCCTTTTTCATTTCAGTAGTTCTGGACATGCATTAGGATTTTTGTATTTATTTTTTTTTTTAAACCAGGTTTATATTATTTAGGTCATTGATTTACCAAATAAAGTTGTTTTAAAAATCAATCCAAGGATGATATTTGCATCAGTGTAACTAGTTTGCTTCTACAGACACACTCAGATAAACTGTTTGGGTGTTAGAACTTGATATTTCTTAACTCTGCTGTAGGACCGATACTTCTGGGACAGTACAAAAGCTGACTGAAAAAGTTCTTAAAAACTTAAAGAATTAAGGAGGTTAAAGTTTCATTTTTAGAGTTTTGTATTGAAGTTTACCTTTTTCTGTATTTATCAGAACAATTTTTGCCTGTCTCTTGCTGAAGCAAGGCATTGGCAAACCCAGGCCAAAGCCGAGGTGAGTTCACTGTTGCATCAAATAGAGGTTTTGTATGCTTTTATAGAGACTTTTATCAGTGCAGGTTTGCTTATTGTAGGCATGTAGCTTGAAAATTGGGAAGGTAAGAAAAATTTATTAAGTGATTAAAAGGGATAAGATCTTTTTCAGCCTTGAGTTTCTGTTGTTTACTAAAATAAATCTGTGCTCGTTGGGAATTCGGCTTTTGTTTGAACCTTTGTCTTTTATGTGCATTCTAAAGATCCTCTGCCATTCAGCTGAGAAGTTCTCCTGAAAAATCAAAGAAAAGCTAGTCATGTTTGCAGAGAAGCCCTTTCTTGAAAAATGGGATTTGCAAAAAAATAAGAACAGATCAGATTGTTTTCTTCCAACAGTAAGAATCACAGCGTTCCTCCCAGAAATCTAGTTCTTCTCTTATTACCTCTAACCTTTATTTTACTAAAATTAAGGAAAGACTGAAGTTTATTCTTGGCCTTCATTTGGTTCATTCTTTCATGGTAAGACCTCTAGGTCAAATAGTGGCATATGGCTAGATGGGTGAACTGGGACATAACATTGCAATGAACTAACCAGTGCCTCTTACCGTTGTAGTAAGCAAAGCTGTTCAGAAAAGGAGAACTTTTTAGGAATGCCTGCAAATTTATTATCTATTTTAACATTTACTTCTTTATTCCACTGAAATATTTAAAGAACCAAAAATACTTTGTGTGGGGAGTGTCTTGCTCTGGCACCTCACAGTGCTCCCACTCAGCGAAACGTGTCGCGCAGTGTTAGGGCTTCTGGGTGCAGGTCTCCTTCTGGGTGCAGGTCTCCTTCTGGGTGCAGGTCTCCTTCTGGGTGCAGGTCTCGTCCTGGAAAGGGTGAAATTGTCGCCCAGGAGCCCTAGGAGAAGCGCAGGCTTTTGCCCTGTGGGTAGAAAATCCGAGGAGGTAGAGACAAACAAAAAGGGCATTTATCTGGGAATCTTGCTGTGGGAGAGTTGTGAAAGGGACTAGCTATGCAAGGGGGCTACAGCAGGAGAGGAAACAGTCCAGTGGGTGCAATGCCAAAGCCAGGCATGGAAGTGGAAGGATTCTAGACACAGGAAGAAATAGGTGTGTGTCGGGAGGAGAGGTGGGACTGCATCCAAAAAGCAGCTTATTGGGGGGATGTGGAAGGAAGAGGATAGAGGTGGTGACATACTGAAGGAGAAGGCTAAAAGGGTGGGAGTAGTTGCAGAAGGGGGAGGAGTGGAGACTAAACTAGGCAGAAAGGAGTGGTGGCAGAGGAAAGTGAGTAAAACGAGTAGAGGTGGGAGCTGATTTCCTAGGAGCAAACTTGATGGAATTTCTCCCAGAAGGAAGGGTGGCAAAAGTTCACCCTGCAAAAACATGTTGTCTCACTCGTGTGCAGGGCTGGCAGGGCCCATTACTCCTGGCTTATAAACCTGTTTCAAAGTTAGTCTGGCAGGTAGAACATCAAATGTGAACACTAGGAATTGCTGTGCTTATAAAGCCTCTCTTCCAGTGTGATGTCTGTTGATGTTTTGAGCTGTCTCTTTCCTGAAGTGTGTTTCTAAATTGGGTAATACCTTGAATGCTTCAGTTTTACTAAGATACACTTAAAACCATGAGGAAACTTACTGATTTTTTTTTTTCAACCATTACCAAGTTTGTAAACACTTGTAAGAATTAATGGATAATAATGAAAAATACAAAAACATCTATACGTAAGTTGTTACATTAAATGTTGAAATCCATGAGAAAGGCATTGAAGATACTCAAGCTTTTTGACATCTGTTAACAAATTGGTAAGTTAACTTCCCCAGTTGTGGATCCTTGGTTTTGGAAGTGGTAATATTTCTTCCCTAACTTTGGCCTTAATGGGTGATGGGGTTAAAAATAGCAGATAAAGCTAATATATACTTTAAGATGTTATTACTGTGAAGTGAATTCTTCTGTGGTCTTTCATTTTCGGTGTCTACAATGTAGGAAGAGTGGTGAAAAACAAAGGAAATGCTGATGGATTGTAACTTTTTATGTGGGTGGCTGCTGCATTATTTTATAAATATAGTGATGCATTTTTTCCCAACCCCTCCCCCCCTTGGAAAAAAAAGATAACTGAACTGATGTGCACTCTTAAGACTTATTTTGGGACCTGTACCACTATTTCCTCATCCTGTTGTGTCAGGATGTCGCACGGGTTCTTTTTCTCTTCCCTGTCTTAGTACCCGTGTCCTGCAGTACCTGGAGCTGAGGGACACTTCCAAAACTGCCTCAAGTGGCAGGCAGGTACCTTGTGAACTTTTCCAACAAAGTCCACTTGGTGTAGCCACTATTCAGGAGAACTTTTATGGATCCGAATTTTATCTGGTGCACATTCTGTTTTGCTTTTACTTAAAGGAATTGCACGCACTGTTTTTCTGTGGTCTGCAAGTGTTTTGTTGTGCTGGATCAAATCTAGCGTCTCTTGCGGTGCTACGCTAAGCCTGTTTTTCCTGCATATGTTTATGTTACACTGGCTCTTATTATAATGAATTACATCTGCATTAAACCTGAGATACACTTTGGTTGGCAGTTCAGAGTGATCTTCAGTACGCTTCTGTGTGCGTGTGAGAGGGAGAGAACTCCTATGAAGCTTGAGGCAAATGCTGGCTGGAAGCAAAGCTCCACAGCCCTGACTGCTGGGATTTCTGCCAACGTGGTGCCTGTATGTGTGTTTTTTCTGTGTTTCAGTAAGTAAATACCTGAATTTAAACACTTCCACCTTCTCTCTCCTTCCCTTGCCTTCTTGTGAATGTGGATGGTAGCCGTTTCTCTCTGTTCACTTCACTTGCTCTTGCATTTGGTTGAAGGGAAGGTATTCTCTGACAGTGATGTTGGGGGGGCGGGGGAAGAAGTTGCATCGGTAGCCACCTTCAGAAGTAGAAGCCCGGGCATGGGAACTTGATAGCCTAGGCACTCCAGTAAAACTCTTTGGGAAAAATTCCTACTCCCCAGTACTGAGTAAGACAGGGAGGTCTGCTTAAATAGTTGGTTGTAATGTTTCATCTTTCTGCTCTGGACCTATAAACCTGGAGTTGAATACTTGGTTGAAATCTGTGATGTGGGGAAAAAAAAAAGGCTTTTAGACAGCATTTTGAATGCCTCTGTGGCCTGTGATGGTCATAGACCTTTATATAAACAATTAAAAAACACTCGCATATTCAGGAGGGTTCCGAAACTTAGTTCTTCATGGCTTTCTCCATGGTGACTTAGTAAGAACAATTGTTTGTAAGGAGAGGTGTATTGCCAAGCAAATCCTTCAAAATTAGCTTCCTGTTTTTTCTCTTCCAGAATCTATTACAAATTATCTTTAGTTATGTTACAAATATTTAATGTTACAATGTTACAAATATTATGTTACAAATACAAAATTAGTCCTTTAAGTACTTTGGAAACATTTCAGTGTGTCAGACCAGGTAAGAGGGGTCCTAGTAAACAAAGGTGTTTGAAAGGAAAATACCTGGTGAAAGTTTTGATTTAAACTGCTGTCTTTGCCAGTAGTTCATGGAAACTTTACATTCTTTACTACTCACTGAGCAAGTAGGATTACTGAAATTGTATAAATCCTGCAAAAAATACAGCTTTTGATGCTTTTATCTGAGCTGTACTACTAGCAAAATTCTGACACTTTGCATTTTTTCTTATTCTCTAATTTTGTGTTAAATCCTACAGATTATGCAGCTGCTGACCAATGTTTAATATTTATCATTTTTGAGAATATCATTTGGGATGTGTAAAAACAGATGACAGATCATCTTCAAAGTTTTTCAATGAACCTGCTTTATAAGAAGGACAGAAAGCTCATTTAGAAATAAAATGTTGTACGCAACAAGAATAAACAAGTGGTGCTCTCAGAATCCCTATGGGGAAGAAGAAAACATTTTCATCTGACTGCATGTTGAAAATGATGACTTGGTTTCTTGGAGAGAGTAAACCTGGCTAAGACTGTTGGGGTTGGGGTTTTTTTTCGTTGAGTTTTTATGTGTTGGCCACACCATTTAGTAAGGCTGCTTTCTTTTGTATTTTTTCATGTGTGAAGAGAATCGTCTAGATAAAATTAAAACTTCTTGATTGAAGTCTTTGATAAAGTTTGATACAGAAGATTGATGAAGAAAATTACAAAGAAAAATATGTGTTTGAGCAATCAATGTACTAGCATCAAATGTTTATTTTAACAATTTTAACAAAAATAATGATGCAAGTTAAATCTTATTATAAATTCATATAATCTGTTATGATTTTAAATCTCTTTTCAGGTACAATCTTTATCTTCTGTACCTGATGTGGGTATCAGTTACTTATCTGGTCTGAAACACTGAAATCTTTTTAGTTAATAAAGCACACAAATGTTACTAAATTTTCTTTCCGTTAATAAAACTTTAGCTTTTATTAATTGATCCATCTTCGTTATTTTATCTGCAGAGTTAAAAGCATTTGACATTTGAACCAATACATTTTTAGTATAATTGTATACAATTATACTAATATATACAATTAACCAATACAATTAACCAATACAATACATTGGCTGAATTGAACACCTAAGAATTTCTCTAATATAGTGAATTTTACGGGTGTAGGTCACTAACCTTATCCTTGATCAGGCAGGAAGTAGTTATTAAAATTGTTCTACAATGAATTTGAAGAGTTTAGGAGCCTAAATACTTACACTCATCACTGGGAGTCTTGGGCCATCTGTCTGTAGTTCTGGTCAGTAAAAAATATTGACTTAGGGTTTCTTATCTCTTTATACAAGCATACCTAGGGACTACACCAGGCTGATGAGCCTTGAGACACTAGTATGTTCTGATCTCTGCCATACGGTCTGTCTCCTGCTTCTGTCCCTCCTGTTGCTCAACTTCAGATAAAAATGAACTGACAATCGGCAAGGCCACTTAATAAACCTTGCCTTGAAGTAGTGTGGAGATGAGACTAGAAGGAAACAGAGTGCAAATTGTAACACTGCTGGAAAAGGTGGTTTGACTCTCATCATTTTGTCCTGAGCCTTGCATTTCTTTTTCTGCAGCTCCTGTCTGTCTGATAATTCAATTACTAAATGAAAGGGTTTTTTTCTGGAAAATGAATTAAAAACTTTCGCAGGTTAAAATTTTCTCTGCAGTGTTTGCCACAAATAGTGTTTAAGAAAAGTTTTGTTCTTAAAAGCAGATAAACTGACAACAAAACCATTAAATCTTCATAATTTTCTAGCTGAGTACATTGCACAGTACATAGTAAACAGCATAAAAGGTGAAGTTTTGGAATTATTTAGATGAATGATACCTAGTATTATGGTTCAAGTGATTTCTGTTTAAATATAAATTAAATGAAAGAGTATCCTTTTGGGCCTCTCATTGCCAGTAGTGGTTATATATTTTATATATATACACACACAGACATATATATAGGACACATTGTTCTTTATGCCTCTTTCAAGGACCCCCCACTCCAATTTTCTTACATGGAACACTTGCATTTTGCTTCACTTTCAAAATATAAAAAGATTTCTAGACATCAGGAAAAATCTGAACCTTTTCCTGGTGTATCCTTGTGTCCTGATGTATCCCAAGCTAAACACAAAAGAGATTTTGCAATACTCTTCAGAATAGTGCTCACTCTGTTGTGGTTTTGTTCAACTTCAGGTGAGAGTGCCAAACCTGTCTAACAAGAAATTCGGGATTTCTGTTGCCTCCGATTGCTCACTTTGTGGTTTAAACCAACAAAAAGCGCTATCAAATTCAGCAGTCAGTTCAAATGCCAGTGCTTTATCCTCTTCATTATAATCTTTTGTTTGGGTGCCTGCTGCTTCAAAACATTTTTGAGCTCATATATGTAAGTTATGTGAAAATCTTGCAATGTTGTAGGTGGAACAGAACTACGTGAAGTGAGACATAAGTAGAAAAAAATCTGTTGATGAAAGCAGTGATGTCCTATTAGCTTGTAAGTGGGGTTGGTTGTGTTTAACAGCCCTTGGTGATTTGAGCTTGGGCTGCCTGAGAGAGTGCATCAGGCTGAGGAGTTGGAATTACTAGCATCCTGGTTTTAAATAAGAGGGGAGAGGGTCTTTTGCAGTCATTGTTTGGTAATGGAGTTGGTTTTTCTTTTTGACTTCCAGTGATGCTATTTGTAAGTCATTAAAGCAGGCAGAATCTTCTCAAACTTTTCATGAGGATTGAAGGTACCGTCATTTTAGACAGGTACTGCAATCAACGTTAATTTGTACAAGAACTCTTGCATTTCAGTTATTTTATGACTTTGTTTAAACATTGCCTTGTGCAATTGGAAATAGAGTTTTCAAAGAAATTATGGTAACAAGGTTTTTATTTAATTTTTCAGGGAAGTGAAGAAATGAATCTGGATTGGTTCAGAACCTGTGTCTCTTGTACAATTTTACCACGCCTGGTGTATAGGAGGTTATGTAGCTGGCAGAGTGAATCTGTAAAGAACAAACATAATTTTTACTTGTTTGAAGATGGGATAAGAATTTCTAGGAAAAACGGGAATAGGATTTTCTCACTGGCTCTTGTAGTCCTATCTAATTTCTTTGCAGCAGTAGGGACCTAAATTGTAATGAATGGAGGTGAATACATTTTGAATTTGATTTAACTGCTGAATTCACCAGGTGTGTCTATTACAACTGTAGAGGGACTGGTCAAAAGCAGAACTTATGGGGGAGTTTTCTGTTTTTGTTGGTTTTTTTTCTGTCCAAATTCTACATAGGTAGAAATCAAACCCACAACAAGAAATCAAACGCAATGCAGACAAAGCTGTAGTTGGCAGCTGTTAATTTATTTCGAGCAGAGACAAATATTTCGAGTCTTCTGGTTAGATTATTTTCCTTGAGTTTAAGTAATTTGTTTTTTACTAGTTGAAAAGCCTGTCTGCAATACTGTTTGAAAAAAAATTAGGGACTTACTTATATCAGGAAAACAACTGTCTCCAACTCTTGTCTCTTCAATTCTTCTTCTGCTGTTTGACCTTCTCTTTTGCTTCTTCCTTTTTATTTTATGTCTATATATGTGCCCTTATCGTTCACCCTACTCTTTTCACTGTTATTCTCTTTGCTTCTAGCACTGGTAGCTCAAGTAGTGTTAGACATGATCTTCCCCAGTTGGACTGCATGCCAAATTTTCCTAAGGGGAATGTAAATACTGTGAGGTCAGTTCAGTATCAAATGCCTGCAGCCTGAAATGAACCCTGCAGGATCTTCTGCTATTCAGTCAAAATTAGGACCTGCTCAGGATACGGTGCTAAATATTGAAAAGTCAAGACTTTAAATTATATGTTATGCTTTACAGATTTTTTTTTTAATTGAATTAAGCTTATTTTTTCCCTAAACTAAAAGCAAAAGAGTGAACACTAGGGACAACTCACTATAATCGTGGTAATTAACAGATATGTTTAAAAACCTCTTTATATAAACTGATGGATTACTTGATATATTTCTTTAAGATTGTAAGCCAGAGGAAGTGGTATATATGTGCGCATGCTCATTTGCAACATACCTAGAATGGTGATACTTAAGCATTGAACTTATGTGCTTTTGATAGCAAGTAAAATCTTCATCCCATCTATTCCTCCACGTTTCCCATCACCTCCTTCCCACCGCCCTTTCTCCCTGAAAAAGAATGGTGGTAAGAGAGGACTGTGGTAAATTCACGTAGCAGAGCAAAACCAAATTGCTTTTTATGACTTTCTCCTGTACTTCATACAAACCTGCTAGTCATTCTTTTGCGGGAGAAATGCTCAGTGTGTTTCCTTCAGATCAGTGATGCTCTTTAATTGGCCATATGGTAGTTTGAATTGCTTGCATCTATGTCCTGCTAAGGACTTGATGCAGCACTTCTAGTTTTACATGGAGTGAAAGAATAGATTAACAATTGAACTTGAGTATTTTTGCTTTGTAGTGCTGTCAGTAGATTGGCCTACTTTAGGCATTTTTGTCTTTTGAACTGTTGTCTATGAAAGATTGGCTCCTATTAGTTTTGGTGAAGGAATCCGTCTAATTGATGAAACTAGATGAAAATAAACTCTGAACATTAATAGACAAGTCAGGGGTTGAATTGTTCTTTGGTGTATTCTGTTGGCCACACCATGACAAGACCAATTAATTCTCCATTTTATCTCCAGGTCTTTAAGATATTGTGATAATGTCACTGTGAAATGACAACAGAAAAGTATGACTTGTGGTCAGCGAATTTTTGCTTTCTTTTTATCAAAGCAGTTTTATTTTTGTGAGGAGACAAATAGTGTTGTGGTCATTAGATAAGTCCAAACAGCTTCACAGTGCTTTTGTAATGTTCCTGGTAAAGTTTTACCAACACATCTGTGGTTTTGTGTGGGAGGCTTTCATGATACTCAGATGAAGAAATATTTGATTATTGAATGCTACACTTCGATTTTCTTTGTGGATTAAAGTGGATACTGAAATTAGCTGTTAGACGTATTGATGAAAAAGTACAGTGCTGAACTGAGAATAAAACAGATTTTAAAATAGAAAGCATTTGTAGCTGTCTTGTAAGTAAAGTAATGTTAAGTTCAAATTAGTACATTACAAAATGGCTCATTCTGAAGCAAGGATAAATGTATTGGGGAGTGTAAAGCCATCTTTGAAGATTGGTACTCAAATACGTTTCTTGAACGGGTTTATTAATACTTAGTTTTGTGCCATTGAACAACATTTTATACTATACTTGGAATTATTTATTTGGAGATCAACTTTACATAACATTTCTCTCTGAAAATGAAAAGCATAAACACCTGTGTGCTGGTAGGATAATGCTTAAAATATTCAAGTAAAAATTCAGGTTAATGGCTGTGAAGTAGTAGGAACAGCTCATCTACTGGTTCTGTGCTTTCCTTCAAAATAAAATAAAAAGCTATTTTTGTTACTTAAACAACAACCAAAAAACCCACATTCTTTTGATTATGAAATCATGTAATAGTCATTTCTAATTTCCATTTGAAAATTATGGGAATTTCATCAGCAGGATTACAAGAAGTCTGGTATGTGAATAGCTGTGTAGGATTTGTGAAGTTTGTTTGGTTTTGTTGTTTTACAACGCTTTGCAATAGCGCTGTTGAATTTCTAGAGCCTTGAAGTCAGGGAATAAGGATGTTGTAAATACTAATACGTGCATAACTTCATCATATGGGTTGACCCTGTTTTGACTTCTGGAGCTGCCTGAGTGAGTGACACTGTGTCCGTTTAAGTCATCGTTGCATCAGTGCTTTTCTTGGTCTAATTCTGTAACCCCAGGATTTATTTTGGAAAAGATCCAATACTATTGGCTGAGAAGTCTACAAGGGAATGTAGGGTTTGGTTTTTTTCCTATAAAATAGAATATTGGTCTTTTTTAGAAGCTTCTTTTGAAGTGTTTAATGAATCCTCCTCATGAGGTGTGATGATTAAACATGGTTCCCTGTGCATCATTAAAAGTTAAAAAAAAAAAAAAGTGCTGATATCCATTTTTCATTTTGGTAGGAAAGGATGCAAGTCTATTCTCTCAAATTTGGTTGCATTTGCTCTATTTTTTACAGGTCCATTCCCATTAGAACACTGTTTCTTACTGTTGCTGAACGAAAAATAACCGTTCAAGGGCTCTGAGGACAACTGTAGTTTCATCTGCCTCTGGACTGTGTGTCCATTAAGTGTACTCTGGGACTGACATTAGATGTTGGAGTGTAGCCTCTGTAGTGTTGTCTCTCTGCAAGCCACTGTCACCTTTTATACCTGTATTTAAGCAATTAGGCTATGCCCCCTGTTATGTAGATTAAATACTACTCTTCCTAGTCAGTGAAGATGGATTCCTGGAGTTCTGAAAATGAGTTCTCTTACAATACTGAGGACAGTCACAACGCCTGTACTCCTAGTGCACTTACAAGTTGCATCTGATTGGTTTTTTCATCTTAAATAATTTAACCCAAAGTTAGAGGCATTCTTAGAAATATGTAGAGCTTATTGGTAAATTGTCTTTCTTCACATACAGGGTTTTTTTACAACAAATGAGTAGAACTAACTTTTTTTTTTTAAATGGGGGGATTAAACTGAAAGCAGCTAATTGTTTCAAATCCTGACCACACTGTAGACAGTAAAATGTATCTGAGCAACTACTGGAGTATCATCATGTAAAAATTAAAGTTACAGGAAATTATATTGCTGTGGAAAAATTAGTTTGCTTTATTCCCACAGGCACTAATTATCATTGTTCTAAACTGAAACATGTACTTTTCTGCAAAGGATCCTTGTAAGGAAAACATAATCAAGAGCCACTAAACTCCGTGTTCTTATTTTTAGAGACAAATTGTGCTATTTCATTGGTTCCATTCCAAGTTATGTATTGAAATGGTAAAAACAAAAAAAGTTGCTTGACTTAATTTCATATAATGGTACATACTTAGCACTCAGCACTCGAATAAAAGAGATGGGAAGGGAGAAGAATCTAATTTCATAATACATTTCCATAACTTAGCAACTTGGGTTTCAACTATGTGTTTAAATACTTGATTTTTTTTTTTTAATTTGCATCCAAAACCACTGTTCTTGTGTCTTTATTTTTCAAAGAAGCGCAGCTTTTCATGCTTTTAGACCATGTTTTGTGCTGCACAAAATACCATGGAAATGCTTGTTCTAGAGTTATCTGGTGATACTGCTTTGAGCTATTTCTGTATATGTTCAGATCTGCCTTCTTTGGTGTTCTGATAGTTCTTTAGGCCACCAGAAATTATACAAGACCATTACTAGTCTGTAAGCTATATTTAGATATTTAATAAACTAGTATATATTTACTTGCTCAGGGTGTAATGGAGAAGAGTATATAAATGTTGTGTGTGGAACAATCTTTGAAGCTGTGATTTTATTTTCAGTAATTAGCTGTACTCATCTTCCAGTGTTACTACTTTATGCTATTATGATTCACTTGGTAGTGTAGTAATGGCCAGGATAATAATTTGGGAAAAACTGACTCACAGAAAGCTGAGGAGACACGAGCCCCAAAAAAGATAATGGTATCAGGATATTAGCTCATGTGCATCGGTAACTGTAAGCAACCTATTGAGTGGTAGAAATATTGTGTGAATTACACCAGTAAATAGGGAGCTGAGTGGGGAGAGGCAGCATGCTTCTGAATGGATACATTTCTTCAGAATAAAAACTTTTCATGGGAAAAAAAAAAAAATCTACAAGGAAGGTTGCTTTGTGCTTCTACAAATACTCAGGAATAGGATTGGCATATAGTCCCAGCGGCTGAGGAGAGAATGATTAATACCTTACATGAAGTTAGGACAGGAATTTACATACAATTACTGTTCTCTTGAGCTTAAAGGAAACAGCTATGTTTTCAAGATATGACCTGTCTGGGCAGTAGATGAACTGAATAGTGTGAATTCATCAAAAGTTCATGTATCTTTAACCTGTTTTGAGGCAGCCGAAGTGGTTCATGTTAAATATTTCACATGGCTCAGCTCTCCCTTTTGAAGAGTTTTTTTTATCTAACCAAAGTTAACCATCTGCTTGTAGGAGACCTTTTTGCCACAAAAACAGATTAAAGGTTTTCATTGTTGTACAAGATTAATAGGTGGAAGAATATGAAGTTAGAGGCCAATTAAACTATTTTCTTCTTTACCCTGTATAAGTAGTTTGAAAATGCCTTGAAAAACCCTGTATAAGGCATTGAAAAAAAAATTATGATGAGGTCTGTAGTGACATTCTATAGAGAACTTATTTTAGTGAATTTTTTCCCCTTTATATACTTGTTAATTATGACTCCTTAATTGACTTTCTCCCCCCTTTTTTTTATTTGCCTGGGGAGAGGGACTTTCCCAAAGTAAAATAATAACCCGAAAAAGCACATCTATGCAGTGTTAATACTGGTTCACATGGTTTTTTTAGATGACTTGTAGTGTTTGTATTCTTTAGGTAGTGATTTAAAAATTGAAATACCTTTCTTTGCAGATTCTACTGGTTTCTTTAAAGAAAAAAAAGTGTAATAATCTGCTTCTTATGTAAGGTAACTAGGAAGAAAATTGCCCTCTCTAAATGTGCCGTGTTGAATTCAGCAGTAACATGCAGTACAGAGGAGAGTATAAGCTCCATGTTCTTTCAGAATGCCTTTCAAAGATTTCCATATAAATCCCAATTGTTGTGAATAGGAGTACAGATTTTGTGAAGTGGGCACTAAAGTTAAGCTATCAGTCTTGTTTCTCAGAAGAAGTTAAATAATAGCATTTTTTTTGTTCCCTGATGTGATTTGAACATCTACACGGGCAATCTGCAGATGATAAGATGCTATTTTATCACTTCAGTCTATGGAGCCACCGGGTCCTAAATTTTAGTGGTGTCTTTCTAAAGCTGTCTAAGTTTTGTTTTGGTTTTGTTTTCTTCTTTATATCTCCTTTTGAGCCAATATCTTAATTGAATCTTTTATTTCCCCTTTGTTAAAATAAACTTAGAGCAAATGTCTGTTCATAGAATGAATGCTCTTGCAGTTTTAGCAAGGAAGCTCTACATGCATTTAAAAAAAAACTTTCCATGCAACTGTATCAATTTGTTGTCTTACTAGTATCTCCAAAAGTGGTGGGAACTTAGCAGTAGGTGATCAGCATTCCTGGTGCAGTGGCAGGCAAGTGGAAATAGAGCATCTATACATAACTAGCATTTTGTTATCATCTGCTCTATGACCAGTGCTGTCCAGACATATGCAATGATAGCTTGTTTATTGGAGGCAAGCAGGGGTTGTTTCTACTTCTTGCCACTTGCCACAATCTCCTGGCAGTGCTGAGAGAATCCCAAGCCTTTCAGGAAAGTGTTTAAATAATTTCATTTGGAAAGTAAAAAGGAGATACTTCTTTTTGATTCTTAGGTGTCTTTTTTTGTCATGATGCCGCTGCTTTTGACTGACCTTTTCATGCAAGGATTTCTAGCTCTTTTTAACAAGATTTCCTATTTGAAAGGCAGCACTACTTTTTAAAATTTAGTTGACATCTTCATGATGTTAGGCCTATGAATTGACAGAATTGTGCCCCCTCAGGATATATATAAAAAAAAATAATCTATTGATATTCAGATTATATTTTATCACTTTCACTTAGGAAAAAAATGGAAGCTGTGGCCTTGATCCACAGTGTAGAGAAAACAGACTTCAGTTGAAAAAGTCACGTGACTGTAAAGGCTTGACATCTGAAATAATATTGTTCCAGTTAAGTGTGTCTGGAAATATGAGCATAGCTTTGTGCTAAAGAAGTATGGGTTTAACAGGAAAATGATATAATAGAACTAGAGAAGATACAGAGAAGTTTGACAAGGGTGATCAAAGATGGAAGCTCTTCATTTGAAGAACGCCTACAATACTTCACTGAGGGCTGATGCGGAGACCATAAGCCTATAAAATTATAAAAGGTAGAAAGGAGAGTAGATAACACATTTGCTGTATATTCCAATAAAAGAACTAGCAGGAGGAATTACAAATCAAGAAGAGTTGACCCTTGTGGCTAATGTTCAACAGGTCTGAAAGAAATGCATATGTAATTAAGGAAAGTGACTGAAAACATCTAGAAAGTATAGCTCAGGATGCTGTGGGCTGTAAGTCTGCATTCATGGAAGAAGAATATGTAGGCACCTCTTTCACTTAATATCCCCACCTCTGAGGCTTATAATTGCCGAAGCAAGGTATCGCTGTGCGTCTCTCCTGTTCTGATGGGCTCTCCAAGACATTTGCTACTAATCACGGCTGGGAACAGGACACTGCGTTACATGGACTTTTGATCTGACCTAGTTCAGCTGCTCTTAAGAACAACACTAATCGCCAAGTCATAAATATTCATTTACTAGTAGTAAATGAGAGGAAAGTTGTTTTAATTATGGTTATACAGATTCTTAGGAATGGTCTTGCAGAGTATCTCTGACTGGTATCTTATCACTAAAGCTTTGATGGATGCTGTGTGTGCACAAAACATTGCTGTATGGGAACACTTAATACTTTCCCTATAGTAATGTGTCTTGTCCCTTCAGTAATTGGTCTTAACTTGTTTTGAAAATAAACTATGTAAACATGAAAATGCTACTGATCTTCCTACTTAAGCTTTACTACACACAGAGATTTAATGAGAGGAACATGAAACTTATGAAATCATTAGATACTGTCTGCTAGTTGAGTATTGATTTAGGCTGATGTAACTGACTTGACTTTTTGCATGAAGAGGTGTGTGTGAGTGAGACAGTACCTGGCAAAGAGACTGTAAAGCTAAATAGTTTTTCCGATTGTAAATGGAATTGAATGGTTAAACTTGTACCTGCTTTCAGAAATCCTATGAGATCATTTTAGAGATAGTTGGAGATTAATTTAGATGATACCAGCTTGGGGAGGGTAGAGTGAGATATTTTCAACAGTCTAAATGACGGACTGATTACTTATTTGCAAAAAACTAAAAAAATTATATTCTCCTCTTTTCTCCATTTCTTCACAAAAGACACGGCTGTTCTATATAAGCACATGGGCATTTGAAGAATGATTTTTCTTCAACTCTAGATCAGTACTTGGATTATTAGGAATTAACTATCCTTTCTATGTTACTCTCTCAAGAAATTTATTTCAAGAAATAAATTCTTTGGAAAATATAACAAGTGGGATACAAATATAGTAGAGCTTTAATCATAATTTGTACAACTTTTTTCTCTAAAGTTATAGATTTGAATTTTTTTTTATTAGTGAAACTGTAGGAATTTATTTGAACAATGAATCTGGAAGCTTTCTTACATACAGATCTCAATGTTGGTCATCTCCGAAAATTAAATTTTGCTTGCCTGCACGTGGCCCATAATTGATGTCAGAATTTAGAGTTGCAAAGTAACAAGCACATTCATAAAAACTAAAAGACAAGGACTTACCTTACGATTGCTAATACTAAATCACTGTAGGTTGTATACACAAAACTACAAAAGGCTTTGGAGTACAAGAACTCTTTATTAGAAGGCTCTGTAAAAGGTTTCATCTTTTGGAATGAGTATTATCTTGTGTTATTAAAGAAAAGAGAAAGCCTGTGGTGTTGTTTCTTTTCAGATATTTTGAAGAGTGGAAATACAGACTTCCTGACTGACGCAAATAGCGTTTTTTGCTGTTGAAGTACATTTCTGGGAATAGACATGTAAATTGTCTCAATGGATAGGAATCAATTCCTAAATTTGCTGGATGTGCCTCTGGAATATCTTTAAAATATAAAGAGAAAGCTACGAAGAGAATTTAGCTGGTAAAAGCTGCTTAGAGTAACACCACCTGGATTCCTAGTCTAGGATTCATTTGCATTTAATTATTTCTCATTTGGATGGGGAGGAACAAGATTAGGAACAAGTATATAATAATACTAGAAACCTGGGTTTCATTTTATCTAGTAAACAAATAAAAGAGAACTGAGTAACAAGAATATTGGAAGCTAGTAATTTATAAATCAAATTTGTTCATTTAAGCTACTCATCACCAGGAATTAGATTGTGAAGCATTCTACCAACACTGCCTAAATTTAATCCTACCAGGAATTCAGCCAAGCTTTTTAAAGGCATTTGATGACTTTTTTGCATGGCTTATGCATTTCTGAAGAGAGAATAAGAAAATAACAAAACTGAAGAATAACTGAGTGAGTTTCCAAATGTTGATAAAGATCTTGCCATGCTTTCCCAATTTTCAGGCTCTTCAATTTTGACTGTTTTGTGACTACTGCTTTACCCAAAAAGATGTCAGTTTAAATCCTGAAAAACAATAGAAGAATTGTTTGGCAGAGAAGTCAGCAACTAGTGTCTTGGCACTGTCTTCAGCTTTTTAAGCCAGGTTGCTGACAGCAAAAGCAATGAACAGAACTTTGGGGAAAAAAAAAATCTCCAGTCTTCTAAAAGTAAGTCTAAATGGAAAATGGACTCCACTTTAGAGAGACTACATCTTTCTATGCAATTACTTTAAAATTCTTTTGTCTAAAATAATAACACTTGAAAAATATTTTTACCTGGAAATAGGTTCTGTTTTCTTTACAGGTTAATTAGCTCTTGTAATTACTTACACCTACGCTTTAATCCATGTGGTGGGCACTTCCACATCAAAATGATAAATTACTGGGGTGCAGCTACATTTGTTTCTAATTTTTATTCCCTACAAAAAACTCTTTAAGACGTAATTCTTGCAAAACTCTTTGTAATAGATGAAGGAACTGGAATACAGGAAATAACATGAGGAATTATCTTAGAAGTTATGTCAAGGGCTGCCACAGTAGCATTTGCTCTCTGCCTCTGTTTGATGTATACTTTTTGAGCGGGCTTGAAGCAATGGTGAAATGAGGCTGCTTTAAGTGCTGACAATATAAAGTATGTAAACAAAAAAACCTCAGACAAGTGAATTCTGTAACAAAAATCTCTGATTGTGCATGGAATTGTCAGTGGAAGATACCATTTATTAATTGTAACCATTTTAAGTGCTGTGCAAAACAATTATTTTGTGCTTTGTACATTCTCCCTGAAGCACCCATGAAATCAGTTACTCTTTCATAACTGATCAAAGAATTGTATAGTCTGGATGTAGGTTTGCCAAGTCCAAACTTAATGGCTCACTCCAAGGAGAAAGGTTTTTTAATTTTTTTTTTTAGTGTACCTTTGGAACACTTTCCCAGGATAGGTTCATCTTGGCTTAAATTGATTTGCAACTATCTAGAAAAGATCAGTCCCACAGATTCCTTTCCCTCTAGTCATGTAGTCCTTCCTCTCTTACAATGGCTTTTGCAATCATGCAGTCGTAGGGCAAGTCAAATCAAACTGAAAATTTGTCTGTTGTAGGAATAGTTTTCAGTCAGATCTGTGAGCCGACTTGAACCTGTATCACTTTCAAGAAGTGCTTCTGCAAATACCAGTGCATCAGACAGCATCAGCTATTCAGAGAAAAGACTTTTATGTTGGCATAGCTCCATCTGTCTTAAGAGGGTTTGTTAATGCTGAAATGTTTCTCACTAAATAGCATGCTGCGTGGTACTGCTCTATGGGGAAAAATCTGCTATATGGATTTGCTTATAGTTTTTATGCGCGTACTTAAGTAATGCCAGCTCAGTATTTCCCTGCGACTCACTCGTGTTTCTATTTATACTTCGTTTTCTTTGATTAGCTAAAACAGTAAGTAGGTGCTATTTCCAGTGTAGAAGGCATATTGAAATAGAGATGTAAAAATATTCTTTGAAGTCTGCTTTTATGGCTGTCTCCAAAACCAGCAGAAGCTTTAGAATCCAGCAAAATTGATAATACTGTTTTATTGAATTGAACAACTTGCCTGTCTGTTCACAGAAATTTGAAAAAGAATGCTGTAGTGTATAGCTGAAATGGTAGATGAGTTGAGTTAAAATGTAACTGTACTAACGGGAATTGATTTAGAATAGTAGAATTAACTGTTCTGGTTTAGGAGATCTTTAATAACCAGAACTATTTGAGATTAGTTTAAAACCTTTTGATTACACTTGTAGGTACAAGTCTAAACTTTTATGAACTCTTAAAAGTGACTTTGGGAATGGGGGAAGGCTACTTCCCCTTCGTGTTTTTTCCTGACTATCATGTGTGTGTGCATGTGTGTATATACATATGAAACAAGGTTTGAGATTTGTATAGTTTTCTGCTAGTTTCTATGTTAAAAATTCAGGTCCTCTCTTAGACTTCTAGATGACAGCTAGAGGACTATTGAAGTTGACATAAGAAAATGAATGCCAAGCTGACTGAGCAGGTAAAGTTTTTTTTCAATTTTCAGGTTAATAATTTTCTTTTAATGACCAATCCCTAATGAATAACTATGAGAAAAGGTAGAGGTGTACTTAGATAAAATGATTCACGTTTGAGATCTCTAAAATTCCAGCAAAACCAGAAAAGAATTGACTTAACATTGCTAATGTTTCTGTGGTAAAGCAGGCAATGAAGGTAGAATTCATAGAAGGGGGAGGGAAGCACCAAATATAAAATGATGGCAAAAGGAATGTTTGCCTGGCTACAAATTCCTGGAGGAATTTGAATCCTTAAGTTGTCTTTGTGCTCATTACTATAATTAATTTTAAAAACCAAACCAAACAAAAAACCAAACAACAAAAGAAGTTGGCTTCAGAAATGCAAGTCATTCATCTCATTGATAAAATAAAGGAAAAGACCATTCATTTATCTGACTTGTTTGTAAACACTGTTTTTTCTCCAGAGATTATTGGATGTGTCTATTGGTTTTAAAGGCAGAGAATGTATGCCATACTTGCTTCACTTGTTATCACAGCATAGTATTAAAAATATGGACCTATATGCCTGGAAATAAAGGAGGTATTTCTGATGGAATACCAGAATTTTTGTCAGTTTTGGCAAGATGACTTAAGGAAATGGTTATGCCTTGAAAAATACTGTCAGAGACAAGTTTTCAGTGCAGAAACTCTATTGCAGGGAATAGACAGCTGCTGCTGCTAACTTTTGCAGTGCTTTTTGACATAGCAATATAATTTTGTCAGCAATGGTAGGGGCTTTTGCCAGCTCTTGATGATAAGAAAATGTAAATATCCTTAAGAAGTGCATAATCTGTGACTTACCTCATCTCAATTCTTGCCCAGAGAGGCTGTGGGGTCTCTGTCTTTGAAGATTGTCAAAACTTGACTGTACAAGGCTCTAATTAACTTGAATGGGTTTGAAGCTGGCCCTGCTTGGAGCAGTGGGATGGGCTAAATGAGCTCCAGAGGTACTTTATAGCCTAAATCATTGGGTGATTTTTGTGAGTGAAATAGTGGATCTTCCATAAGAAGCTAATGTTGTATAGTAGCTTTTTCTCCATGGGCATCAGCTTTTGACTAAAATGTGGATGGAGGAATACTAAGAAAAAATGTAACTACATAGACAGATTTATTTTCTGAGAAGTGCTTGATATCAGGTTGAGTGGAGATTGATTGGTCTTTTGTTGGTTTTGTGTTTACCAGTACAGTTGTAGCTTACAGAGAGTTGTAAATGTCTCCGAAATTGCACAGTTTGTTCAGTAACGATGCAATCTGGGCACCTTCGTGGATCCCAGTGCTAAGGAGGGGAGAGTTTTCAGTTTAGTCCTCCTGAGCTAAAAAATCAAGACAGACTTTGAATGTAGAAATTAAAAGTTTTTTGTCTGGGTGTACCTGGGAGGGAACTAAAGCTTAAACTGTGGTGATTGGCTCAAGCTTAGTTCAGAGCAGGCTGATGTGATGCAGTCTGGATTGGGGTCAATACTGTAAGCAAGCACCATCCCCAGGGGTCTAGTAAAAAGCTGTAGTTTGAGTTTGTTTGCAGTATTGGATTTTTGTATGATGTTAAGAGAATACCTAAAATGTGTTTTGGGGGAGAAGACTCCTTCGTATCTGAGTGGGTATGATGAAAGGTCAATGAATAATAGTTGAGATATAGATTAAAGGTTAATGAGATGGGTTAAGGCACCAACTCATCCTGAATGTGGTGACCTGAGGAGGAGAAATTTATGGTGCTTTTTCTTTGTGTAGTATTTTTAGTGTTTCAATTATGTTCATAGATTTTTTTGAAGGCAAGGATTATTTCTACTTCATATTAGTTTGTATAGTTTGTTTGGAATCTTTAAGTGCTACAGTAACTATTAATAAAAATCATTTCCATACTATATTGAATTTGGCACTTAGAACTTTTAAACTTATAAAAACCTTGTTGAAAAAGGTCTTAATAATCAAGATTATCTCTTCTTTTAGGACCCAGATCTGTCTAGGACAAGGCATTTTTCCTGGTCTTGTGCTTTAACTGACAACTCAGGAGTAAATATAACAGCAGAGGGAGCTTGATAGTATTAGCGTCTTTAAATGCATCATTTAAAAACAACAACAGCCAAACAAAAAAAATCCAACACTTTGCTTACCTCCTTTAGAGCGCTTTGTGGTGCACTTGCAAATAGAAGCATACAGTGAAGCCCCAGAGCAGTATTGGCAGTTGCCTCATTTCTGGTTTGGTCCTGTAAACTGTTAGTTGGTACAAGAGAGGTGCAGGGGCAGGAAAATCTCTTTTGCTTTTTAAACATTTGCAATACCATGGATGATGGAGTAGTGTTTCTCAGTTTGGTTCATATTGTTGCGGGGTTTTTTCACATGAATGGATAGCAGAAGAACTTAAATGTTAAAAGTTGATTTTATGAAAATTTTTTGTACTTTTAATCTTTTCATGCTTTTATACCTGCATGTGTGTCCATGAAGCATTTGATACTAAATCATTTAAAATGGAATTGGAGGAGGATTGAGTGTGACAGCTTTTCTGGATGTTACAAAAACACACTGGTGTTACCAGACAAAATAAGGTTAGTGTTGTGGTGTGTGTGGTTGGTTGTTTGTTGTGTTGGTTTTTTTTCTTAATTCAATAGTAGTTGAATATTTGCTTACAACCATAAGCGTAGATGTTTCTGGTTTCCTATGTGCTATGTATTCTCTAAAATGTCATTCTATTACATAAACACAGAAGGCAGATTTAAGGATTGATAAATTGTGTTGTATTTCTTTTTTTAACCTAGGAAGCTAAGAATACTGCTGGGTTTGGGAGTCTCAACAGTGTAATATACATGAAATAAGTTGCATTAAACAATGCTAAATAAGAGTAGTGGTCTAAGTATGTGTTAATAGTGCAGATGTAAGCTACCATCATGTATTTATTATTTGAGTTGACTATTTGTTGATAAAAAGCATTCAAACAAACTGTATGTTATGAAATCTTAGGTGTATATAGGTTTTTTAGGTACTAAACATCTCTCTCCACAACATTATTGTATTATATATATTTACTGATGTGATACAGAGGTACTTTCATTTTTTTATTTTTGCTCTTTAGAAACATTTTTTTCAAACATTTGTACTGACCTGAAAGTAGGCTGGAAAACAGTGCAATCTTATTTTATGTGTTTCCTTTAGCTTTTATTTATATAATGTAGCTGTAAATATTACCTGTAAACATGGTAAAAGGAGTCAGAACTTCATTAAATTTTGGGATCCTGTTGTTACTACTTGCACTACGTGAAATGTTTTTGGTGGTTTGAGTCTGTTGCAGTGCTTGTTACAAATAAACCTATTTCAATTTATATTTCAAATATAATTTAAAAATTAAACAGTTCCCTCTGTTATGTGGGGGTATAAAGTGGGAAGAGAGGAATATGGACTCTTGTAGAAAAAGTGTGTACTGATGGACTCATCTTTATTTTTTTGTTTCATAGAATCATAGAATGGTTTGGGTTGGAAGGGACCTTTAAAGGTCATCTAGTCCAACCCCCCTGCAATAAGCAGGGACATCTTCAGCTAGATCAGGTTGCTCAGAGCCCCATCCAACCCGACCTGGAATGTTTCCAGGGATGGGGCATCTACAACCTCTCTGGGCAACCTGTTCCAGTGCTTCACCACCCTCATCATAAAAAATTTCTTCCTTATATCTAGTCTGAATCTACCCTCTTTTAGTTTAAAACCATTACCCCTTGTTCTTTCAGCAGGCCCTGCTAAAAAGTCTGTCCCCATCTTTCTCATAGGACCCTTTTAAGTATTGAAAGGCTGCAATAAGGTCTCTCCAAAGCCGTCTGTTCTCCAGGCTGAGCAACCCCAACTCTCTTAGCCTGTCCTCATAGGAGAGGTGTTCCATCCCTCTGATCATTTTTGTAGCCCTCCTCTGGACCTGCTCCAACAGGTCCATGTCTTTCCTGTGCTGAGTGCCCCAGAGCTGGATTCAATACTCCAGGTGGGGTCTCATCAGAGCAGAGTAGAGGGGCAGAATCACCTCCCTCGACCTGCTGGCCACGCTTCTTTTGATGAATCCCAGGATACGGTTGGCCTTCTGCGCTGCGAGCACACATTGCCAGCTCATGTCCAGCTTTTCATCCACCAGAACCCCCAAGTCCTTCTCTGCAGGGCTGCTCTCAATCACATCATCCCCCAGCCTGTATTGATACTGGGGGTTGCCCTGACCCAGGTGCGGGACCCTGCACTTGGCCTTGTTGAACCTCATGAGGTTCACACAGGCCCACTTCTCCAGCTTGTCCAGGTCCCTCTGGATGGCATCCCATCCCTCAGGCATGTCAACTGCACCACTCAGCTTGGTGTCATCTGCAAACTTGCTGAGGGTGCACTCAATCCCACTATATCGTTGATTAAGATATTAAACAGTACTGGTAAACAGTTTGTTGTAGAGGATCTTTGATAGAAGTTAGATAACATATGCACTTATTTTAGGGAGTTTAATTTTTTACATTTTGTCCATTTTTTTTCTAACTACTGCTTTTTCATGCCAATAGATTAATTTCCTAATCTTATTTCATAGGTATGTTTTTCTAGAAGAAATAAATTGTGAGGAGAAGGTCTGGGATTGTAACTGTGTTCCCACTGATGTACATACAGACTTGTCACTCAGTTGAGGTCACTTTTTTGAGTTGACTGGGTTTTATACTCTCTAGAGACTTCACTTAGTAAAACTTTCCTGTGGCAGATGCAGATCACTTAATAGAAAAATAGCTTTGCCTCTTTATGTGGGAGAAGAGCAACTAGTACAGGTACAGCTACCCTCTGACAGCTTTGTTGTCTCATTCTTCTCTCTCTCTCCGTCTTCCTCTCATGCATGTCCCCCCCTCGCCAGTGTATATACAGCCTTACTTTGTCTTACAGCTATTGTCACCTGGACAAGGCCATCTGTGTCAGCTTGAGTGCACTGTGAGAGTGTTACTAAAGGACTTGAACTAAAGGGCTTGTTGATGTTGATGTACATGTTGTTGTTCTCTGTCTTGATTGTCAACCAAAGGAAAGCCAGGCTAAAAGATTATTAGGGGCCAAATGTGACCATGGAAGATTAATTGATATGCGTCTCTAATTCTTATTTAATGACACTTGAGTACAGTAAGTAATTTCAGGCATGCCTGGTGTGTGTTAGAGCTCAAAGGTGATTAATTCCTACAAAGTTTTGTGAAAACAGGTAGAAGGATCTATTCTGTATGGGAAAAATATCATGGAGAGCCTCAAAAATTAATTCCTGTGTTAGATGTTAGTGAGTCCACTACTTAATCAGGAAGTCCTTCCTGAGTGAATTTTCTGGAGCCTAAAAAGGATGTGTTTATTTGGTTTTTGTTTTGTTTGTTTTTAATTTCTGGCATACTTCTGTACCTAGTTCCAGACCAAAGCTTCATTACTGCATAGTTCTGTGCTGTGTGCTAGGATTTCCAGTTTGATCGCTGTTAGAGATTTCCACTGTGCTTTCACATCTTTAACATGTTCTAAAGTTCTTAACATTTGCTAGTAGAGCAGAGTGAAGGCTGTCTGATAGATGTCTTCCAAAGTGTGGTGTTCACCAGCATTCAGAAAATAGAGCAAGCATGAACTTCTGGGCACCTCCTAGAGGGAATCTGTGTTGGTGAGATCACCACTGCAGTTAATTTTAGTTCATGCTTCTGGAAAAAATTTGGAAGCCTAGATGAAAAAGTGGTACAATGAAAAATAAAGAGGAGGAAATTCAAAGTAATTTTTAGGGTGCATACAGTAAAGTTTGACATTTTGGTGCAAGCAACCCCACTACCTATACCATGGTGGCAGTAGCTGCTCTGAATAGTGTAGGGGGGAGCTAAGTGAATTACCTCTTCCCTGCCCCCAGCCTCCAAGGCACAAGAAGTTGGGATGATTCTTTTTGGATGGAATAGTTTCATATGGACAAGGTAAACTATTTGTAAGAATAACAAAAATACTATAAGCAGCTCATTTATGGAGCAGGATATTGAGAACCCCTTACCTGTTGAGTCTGCAACTTTTTCACTTCATCAAACCTGTTTCTTTCAGAAAATGAATATGAGTCATGACTGCAGTTCTGTCACATTATATGAAAGGCTTTGATCTTTTATCTAACTCATGCTAATTTCTTTGACAGTGGTTTTGAAGTAAAATCAGTGTACATGTGTTGTGGGGTTTTGGGGTGGGTGTTTTTTGTGGTGGGTGATTTTTGAGTATTCAAATAGCGCTCTCCTATTAGAGATGTTGTTATTGAGGAAAAAACTGCAGGAGTTTAGCAGAGGGCAAGGAACCACAAAAGCTATACTTAAAGGCTGCAAATTATACAGGCCTATTGAGGAGGCTTAATGGGCCCAGGACCTTACTTCTAGTCACAGAGCTTGTAAAACGAGATTATGCACACCTGTACTTAGTAGGAGTGCTGTCCCCGTTCTAAAGGAGCATTCCAGTTCTGAATGTATTGTTTGGGGTTTGTTTACCTAGAAATTAATCTTAGCTTTTCAGCTTGATTGCTTAAGGGGGCAATAATTGCCAGGTTAGTAGTTCAGAAATCTGAGAAAGATTAATCTGAGAATTTAGGACATGGATTGTTTTTTGACTGGTGGAAGCAGAAGAGAAACAGAACTTAAGCTTCTTGTTGAAATGACCCAAATATTAAACTGTAGCCCTCACCTTTTCTCTCATAAAGCACAACATAAGTTAGGACGAAGTGGAGTAAACACTTGTATTGTAAACTAATAATATGCTTCAAAGCATGAAGCAAGACTTGCTTGTTTTCATCTGTGGGAGACAGAGTCTTGTTATTATGTCTGTTGTGGCAATGTGTGAAAGTGTCTATTTTATGAGCTTCAGAGAGCTATCCAGTAATATTTTCCTCTCTTTACTTTGATTTTAATACTTTTTTTTTTAATGGCCTGAAAGGTATCTGGATGTTTAATCTGTTTTCCAAATTAAGAACAATTCCACCCAATGTTTCTCTCAAACACCTATCAAATATTAGCTATCCTGAGTCCAAAACTTCAGTACCTTTCTCATTTGAAATCATGAAATAGCAAGTGCTTGTGAAACTTCTTCCATAGGTCCTTAGTTTCCCTTTTGATGAGTGTTTGATCAAAAACGAAAACCTCATCTTTGGGAGGAAGAAAAATAGTCAGTTGCTTTTGTGTGATTCATTTTACCTGAACTCAGTCAGACAAGGGAGGACATTCATCAGCAAACTTAGATTTATTACTTTAAGACCAACGACACTGTAGCTATTATAAATTACGCAATGAAGCTGTGGTGAATGTAAGGTTTAGTGAGATTTGTTTTAAGATTATTAGTATGTTGCACAACGCCATGTACATGTGATTTGTAACTTTCCTGGGTGGTGGTGCAGGTAATGAATTTACAGTTTACAGCAATTTACAACCAGTTTAGGACCTTGTCTTTCAAGTGTATAGCAACATGTAGTTAAATAGGTAATAGTAATAAAATGCTAGCTTTGCTGTTTGTGTTGCTTTGATTCAAACACAGTGTCTCTTAAGCTTTTCACTTAAGGAGGAGTCTTGGCAGTGAACTATCTTACCTCAATCTATAAATGGACAAGGACTAGCACAGAAGGAAAAAGTAAACATCCATTTTGTACACCACTACTTAATTGGAGTGTGTTCTTCCTTGCTAAACTATGAACTTTATGGTTGGTGTGGTCAACAGGAAAAACTTGTTTTAGGCCTCGGGGCAAGTACCTGATGACTGCTCTGAAGCTGTTGTGGGGTTTTCTTTTTTCCCCTCTCTTTTTAAATAATTTGGGATTATACAAACTTTTAATGCTGGTGTGGACTTTTCTGCTTTCTTGAGAAATAATGCATGATGTCGGTGTGAAAGAAGGAATGAGTGAAAATTGTATGACTTTGTAAACATAGCTTTGTATAACTGGGATTTATAACTTTTCAGACCAAAATATTTAAATACATTTGGTTTAGTGAGACTAAAGTTTAATCTTTTTGGAAGAAGATACAACAAGAAGATACAAGAAAAATCCCTCAAGACAGGAAGTAGTTTCATGAATGTGTGTTTTGATTTTTAACATGGAAAATGGTATATCAGATTGGTACCTACCAGGAAAATGAGCATAATGGAATTTATAACATGACAACTCATAAATTAAAATAAATAAAAACAGCAAAACCAAAATGTAAAACCAAACAACAAAAAAAAGAGTAAGTGCAAACGGAATGTTTGACTCAATATGGTGCTTACAAAAGTTGTTCAGCTTTAAGGATTTTGAGATTTTGGATTCTTTGTCTGGGTGAGGGGAAAGGGTCAAGCATTTTCAAGCAGGAGTATGACTCTTGGAAGATGTACATTTTGCATCGGCCTGCACTTTGTAGCTGGATGCTTATGTTAGTAATAATGTTGGTGATGTAATGCTTTCTGTTCCAGCACATACTACAAAGGATAGTTTGTATGTAGCAGTCTGCTCTAGCTCTCTAAAAGTCTAGATGTATACAAGTTAATTAGACCATTCCTTTAAAAAAAAAAAAAAATCCTAAAAAAATTCCAGTCTTTGTTTTATTTAGGAGGTTATTTGGGTTTTTTAGGGGGAGGAGGGGGAGAGAAAGAAATTTGGGAATTAAGAATTTTCAAAATTTTACTGTTCCTTAATAGTCTGTAATATTAAGACACTGGTGTACAATAAGATACTCTATACAGCATGGTATGATACATATGAAACTGGTACAACTTTTCAGCATTTTTAATGTTTGTGCTGGTGTCAGACAGTCCTTTTAATGTGCAGTCCACTGTCCACATTTAATTGTTCTTAAAATATTTTACCTGAAGCGGTTAGAAATCACCAGTATCAGTGAAATAACATTTGAACTTCTGAAATAATGAAGTTGAATAGCTGTCAAAAGTGATAGGTAATTCAGAAATACTTTTAAGTCAGTCTTCTGGGTGAGAAGGCACTTAAAGTGGCAGACGCAACCTGAAACATGGTGTAGTTTTCTGAAGGAAGACTCTAATTTGAATATGACAGAAAATGGACTACACTAATATGTTACATATGTAATAAGACTGGAAATGTGCAAGATAAAGGAAGCTGAGTTGATCCCTTTAATGAGTCTATCTTCGGCTAGACTTCAGCAATTCATGGTGTTTTAATTTAAGAGGTTACCTCACTTAGATGTTAATTTAAAGAGGTTACCTCCCCACTCTTTTACCAAAGATCTTTTTGCATCATCATTTTAGGAAAACCAACACAGCAAGAGATGTGTCTGTTACTTATAGCGCAACATAAAGAAACTCCATGGCTTACAGTTCACAAGTTAGCACGTGTATTGACGGCTGAGTTGATGGTAAGCATAGTCATCTTGCAGGTGCATAGTGATAGGATGAAAACAAATGCAAGTTGTAGTGGGGTTAAATTGAATTAAGTATTAAGAAAGGAAAAAAAAAATTACTATAAGGGCCGTCACATATTGGGACAAGTTTCCCAGAGAGTTTCTTGGATCTCCATCCAGGACTCAACAGGACAAGACCCTGAGCAACATGATCCATGCTGGCTCTGTTCCGAGTGAGGAACTGGCCTAAGTGATTTCCAGAGGTCCATTCCAGTCAAAATTATTCTCTTATTTAGGATTCTGCCTCCCCTGCCGCAGGCATGGAAAGTCATAGGGTTGAGGTGGGGCGGGCAGCTGTCTTTTAACCTGTCTTAGGTCTTGAATTGCCAGAATGCATCTCTGAGCTGTCAGGTTATAAATGTCTAGATATTCTTTGGCGGTGGGGGTTGTGTGTATATAGAAGTGTATTTGGAAGTCTTCTCATAACCTCAAGTAACCTAATGGAACTAATATTTCCATTTTTTTTCCAAGTAGTACTTCAGGGGAAAAAAAAAAAAGAAGAAAAATCTCCTCACATGATATATACCCCAGGCATCAGTTGGGTATATAACACATGAGGGGATTTTGCTCTTTTGTATTTTATCTTTAGTAGATATCAACTGGCATTTTAACTAATTAGTTACAGATCGTTATCAACTCTTAATGGTAGATCGTTATCAACTCTTAATGGTAGTCACTGTCACGTGTGAAAATACTGAAGTGTCTCACTTTTTCTTCTGAGAAATGTTAGGGATATAATTTTGCTTCTGCAGTAATTTCAAGTGCTAAAAATATATTTAAAATCCTGGTAATTTTAAGACTGTCTGGTAGCTGCAATATGCACATTTTATGTTATGGATATGACTAACAGCCACCTTCTTATCTTCCCATTTACATTAAAGAGAATGTCTTGAAGTCTTCTGTTAGTCAAAAAGTAGTTTATAAATGAAGCCAAAATACAGAAGTCGGCATCTGAGTTTTACTGCGCTTTGGGGGTAAGGGAAAGAGCCCTTTTAATTTAAATCCACATCAAAGAGTTCTTTCACAAATTGTCCGGAGTCAGGATGGTCACTGCTTGACATTTGCACTTATGCCAATGAGTAATCGTTAACAAAGTTTCTTATGGAATTATAGAAAAAGATAAGGTATAGTAGTCATCCTCCTTTGGATTTTTAGTGCCTTTTACAACAATAACAACAAAATCTTCTAAAGTTAATTCCTTTTTTTTATGTCTTGCAGTCATGGTTACACCTTAAGAATCCCTTTTAATAAAGACTACATTGTCAGATCATTGGGAGCATGCATTAATTTGCAGTGTTGCCTTCCCTGCCTGCTGGGTGGTAAAGCTGCCCCATCTGATGGTCCGTTATTGGCCTGTAAGCAGACTTACTAATTAGAAAAGATTACGTAATTAGAACTGTAGACCCTTTAAAACTTTCACTAACTTCCATACCATTTGTTTGCGGGAACAAAACACAACCCTCTGCAAGGCTGTTTGAGACGCACCTAGAGCATACTTTACTGGTTTGTAGGCAACAACAGAACAAGAGAGGATGTAGACGAAAAAGAACTCTTTTCTTTAAGTGTGATTATCATACTCAACTAAAATATCCCAAATAAAACTAAATATCCTACCACTTGCTTGCCTTGGAATCTTTTTGTAAAATAATATGACGTTTCCCAATTTTTAAATAGCCTGACTGCTGGCATGTTTAAATTCAGCTTCCAACAAAGGCGTGAAAAAGTTACTCTATGTGGTTGGTTTCTTAATTTTATTTTGAGAACAGTAAAACTACCATGCAAGTTTGGCCACCTCCTTCTGTTGGAAACTCGTAAGATTTCTGTTCTGTGGTGGGCTGAGCATCTCCAAGCTGGAGCGCTCTTTCCCTGGTGTGTCTCCTGCACAGATTGTTACCTCCAGGGAATGCAGACCTTCAGCTCTACACTTGGCCAGCCGGGATGGACCATTGAAGGAAGTAGTTAGTGACTTAAAGATTTCCTTCTCCTGCTACTCTGTATCAGATGCTTAATCTATGGAACTAATCTGTAGCTACTGTGAAGTAGCTGAAAACAAAACCAAACTAAACTGAAATGTGTAGTGTTCACATCAAGTCCTTGGCACCAAAGGTTTTGCTTTAAAGATCTGCTCCTGTTTGTTTCCTCTACTTGCTACTGTAGTCAGTTACTGTTAAATGTGCATGTTATGCTCTTTGTGTGTCACACAAGGTTTTAAAATATCTTTGTTCCTTACTTATCAGCAGGAAATATACAGCAGTTAAAATAAAATAATACGTTTCTGATGTATTTCCCTGCTTATTTTCCTCTCTGTTCAAAAGTTTTCTTGGATTGAGACTGTTCAGGATTTTAAACATTTTTGGAAGTTATGTGCCTTTTTTTAACTAGCGAATCTTTCTAATTTAGCATACCTTTCAGCTAATTTGGACTTCTTCCCTTTTACAAAAATCTGATAGCCTAACTCAGTTCTAACATTTTGCAAGCCTTCCATTATGCCCTTTTTGTGATGCCTTGCTGCTGCTTTCTGTTCAGAAATTTCCTCGCTTTGAAATGTCAGTGCCAATTAAGGCAGCAAAATAATAGTTCTTAATTTGTTAAACATTTTAGCTTGTTGACTGTTGTTCATTAAGGCCTACTTTTTTTCTCTTCCTTAGTTTTGGTTGGTGGATGCTAGAGGCCTTTTCAGCAAAGATGGCTATAAAGGATGTATTACAGTTACACAAGTATTATATTAGGCACTTACTATCCAGAATCTATAAATTCTCCACAGCCTGTAACTGGATGTACATACTTTGTTTGAATACTTGATGTAGAAATCGAAAAGTAATCCAATATCTTAAATATATTTAAGCATGTAAAGACTGCTGGCACTAGTTTTCACTATAGCTTTTTTAGCAAAAGTAACTATTGTGGCACGCTCAGCTGTAAAAACATAGAACAAAAATATGAAATATGTAGTATTTTTCCTTATGCTGTTATTGTAGAACAAATTGCTGAAATATGTCATGTTTTAAATATGAACTGTTTTCACAAAACACACTGACATTTTTTTTAAAGAACTTACTTCAAACAAAGGAGATGCATTTAAGTAGAGATGCAAACACAAACTCTGGCAACTCAGTTCCTTCAAAGATTATAATCCGAGCCCCAAAGTACCGTGTACTAGCAGAAAGGGATAGCTGAATTATCGCAAAGAAAAAGGGGTCCCTTCAGGTATGAAATGGGCCTCTGGTTTAAGTTATAGCTGTCACACAGTTAGGCATTGATATGAGTTTGCAATATCTGCTTTATGCTAGAGTAAGTAGAATCACTGAACTGAAATGCTTGGACCCTGGACACAGACTCCTTGGCCAGTTATGTGTTACTGGGAGACTGTTACACGCAAGAGGAATACACGGTTGTATCTTGCAGCAAATACATGAAATGTCTGTTTCGCAGTAGAACATATTTATTCATTTACTCGAGCCTTTTAATTTTGTAAATGAGCAAGCAGTTCTGGTTTCAATTTTCTCAACACACAAATTGGACTGAAATAAATCCAGAAGGTAAGCTTCTACGTTATTAGCCCACCAAAGTCACTCGTGTACTGTGTGCTTCCCAATTATTTTATGTTTAAATTTTCACTTTAAACGTTTGGTTTCAGTAACTGTTCTGATATGAGAACAGTACAGTATTTCATGCTCATCAGAAATCTAAAACATATATGAAAGCTTAAAAATAAACAGGTCTATTTAAAAAATCTGTTTTGCTAAGAGTTTGTTCAGGTACATAATCACAAGACCTTAAATCTAAACTGCATTGTTAACTGGATATATTTGTCTGTAGTTTTTTCTGCACAGGAACTAGAGCACGTCTTAAACTGCTTGAATGTGAAGAGTTTGTTAGGATATGTACTCACTCATGCAGATCTCTTAAATAACTATTTCTTACCTAAAACATACAAAGTACTTTGAAAATCCATTACTATGGATTCTATAAATTCTATAAATTTATACTTTCCCTGTAAAATTGTTCCTTTAAAAAAGAAAAAAAAAAAGCTTTAGTTTCTACTTCTCTTCTGATCATACTTTTAAGATGTACTACACTTACCTTGTGCAGATTTTAACATTTTTATACTTGGAAGATATTTGTAAATGGAGATGTAAAGACATTCTGCAACCAGGTGTAGAACACTTTTTTTTTTTTTTAAGTTTGCATATTCGTGCTAAGTGTTCATTTCTACTTGATATCCTCAGTTATCCTACTGTGGTGTCCCATTCATGTTCTAAGCTTTTCTGACATTTCCTTTCCTCTGTGAGCGCATAGCTCCTCTGTGGCCCCCTATGTTTCCATATGAAAAGGCTGGCGAGAATGTTAATAGTTGTTATGGCAATAAGCAATTCATGAGGGACACCACTCCCCTAAACCCCCCAGTATTTCAATATTTATTCTTGCCAATAAAACACAAACACAAGTCTCGACTTTTTGTTAACTTTTTTCTTGTTTTGATTGTTGATTGATGGAGAATCACACTTGAAAATGTCATTGTTTGAAGGGCTGGACTATCAATGTGTTTAGGTGTTAAAGAAACAACTCTGGTTTGTTATAAATGGAAATTCAGAAGAAGTGATAAACGTAAAATGCATAGCAACTTCTAGTTGCCATGGTGCTTCAACTTGAAGTCATTTTCTTTGATATTAAAATACTTCTTGGGTGTCGTCTTTGCTTTTGAGTAGTCACTAGTAAGAAGGAAATGGCTCTGGGGAGAAGTAATGAGAAACTATTTTAGACTATCTAATATGACAACCAATGAAGAAGTGTCAAGAAAAATCCGTAGTATTCAGGAATCCGTTTGGGGCCTGTTTATTTTGGCAATATAGGTAACTGCTTGTATGACACAACTTCAAAGCACTAAAGAATGGTGGGTTACTGTGGGCTGCCCCCAGCCCTGTGTAGTGAGTCAATTCTTCAAGAAACAAATATGAAATTGAGTTTGTCAAAACATTGAGTTAGTAGTCTGAATCAGTCTCCACTGTATCCTTTCCCTGCGTGTCAGTCAGCTACTCTGGTTCATGCGTGCTTGCTCTTCTCCTCCCCAGTTCTGAATTGACAGCCCTTTTATCAGTTATGTTAATGTACCTGTAATTCTTACTTCTATGATAATTAAAAGGATTCTTTGTCTGACTGGACACGCCACCGTAGAAAGACTTTAAACTTCTTCCAGAGCTTTGATATCTTGCCTCAATAATTTTCGGTGTCAGAGCTGTTAAGTGTTAGACTTGGGTCCCCCATGTGGAATTGAGCTGCACTACGGCTCCCTGCTTTCCCAGCCGAACTGCTGTTATTTACTCTTTTTTGGCTAGTTTTATTTACTCGTTTTGTTTCAAATGAGCTCCTTCCATATGTTGTTCTTGAATAAGACCTTTGATTTTTAACAAAACAAAAATGATAAAGAATTCTATAAGTTTATTAACCATGTTATCTTGTTCCTGGAAATAACAAGGGCTGGCAAAAGCCTCTGAAGTGTTGCGTGACTTTGATACAGAAGTAGTAATAACCCCAAAATGGTAGTCTAGAAGCTGGCTGTAAATGAATTTGTGTTGAATTTCATTTAAAGAGTTTTAATACTGAGCGTTTCTCTCTGACACTTCAGCTGTATGGCATATAAAAATTGGTAAAAAGCGTCTCAACAAATAACTGCAGGAAGTTGTTTTTTCATAAAATACTTTCTATTTTTAAGCAATAACATTTAATTTAGAAAAACTTGAGTTAAAATCTACTACTTTACTGTAGTCACGCAAAGATTGCAGCTGGTGGAGTCATTCTGTACAGTGAACAGGCTAATTAACACAGGTTGCATAATACAAACTTCAGATTGCAGCACTGGCTTCTTTAAAGAGCTTGCATCATGTTTATTGAAATGATCAATACTGTGTGAACCAAACATGGCAATTAACTCAAATGACCAGGTTTAGAGTTAATTTGTACCTCTGTATTTTGACTGCTACGATGTAGCTGCTGAAACTCAAGGTATCTTTGCAGAAAAAAATATCGCAGCTTGTAGATTAAAAGTCTTACCCCTGTGTTCAGTTAGGGTTAGTGTTCACTCTGATTATTAGTGAACCATCAGTAGAGAAATGAAATTACTAATATTTCTAGGAGAAAAAAAAAGTTGCCTCAGGTGTGGGGTTTTGTTAGTCTTGGAAGCAACGATCATCTTTCTTTTCTACTTAGTCACTAAAAACATAACAATCTACTACTAAATATAGCATACAGGTGTTTTGAATGCCATTATTTCAGGCTTCAGGCTAAGGCATAACAGGACAGTGATCTTCTTAACACTAAAAGATGACCTCGTCAAATCAGCATCCTGCAACTGTTCAAAGTTACCTAATGGGCAAAGCTGAAATTAAGTTGCAGCTTTACCCCTGCTTCCAAGTACAGTGGAGCAATGGGTGGTTATTTACTCTTGCTAGAAAGCTCCGTGCGTTCCAGCAAGGTTTTACGCAATTTCGTCTCAAAAACTGGAGGGAGACCACTCACATAGCTGGAAGGCTATAGGCTGTATACCACTGTCTGGGTAAACGTCTTTTATTAGTTGAAAACATGACAGTAAAAGTTCACATATTTGACACCTCCATGTTGGGTTATTTAGCTGCAAAATGATTTGGGAAACAATCAGAAAAACAGTAGTGAAATCTGCCTTCTAAAGAATGTTTTTTTTGACCCTGTCACGTTGCTGCAATTGGTTATGATGAAAACCAGAATGTTTATGTTCTGGTTCTCAGTCTATTGCTCTACCAGCTTAGGAGCTCTGTCCTCATTTCAGAGCCAAGAATAAATCACATCACCTCAGAAAGCAGGTGAGTTTTTGAAATGTGCCTACAGATTAGTCCTTGTGTCTGTCAGCAGTCAGTACAACTTAAGTTGCTTTTTACTCAATTAAGGTGATGTAACTGAGCAGTACGGTGGACATAGCTGAGCAGTATGTTAAGCTTGAGATGGTTTGCCTGCCAGCAAATTCTGCTGGAACTTTCACATCAACAACTCAAGTTGTTATTGTAAATGGGATAGTATTTTGGGTTAGAATTCCTAAGGGATTTAATCTTACAGCTTCAGGCACCTCAAAAATTATTTCAAAAGGGATGCCTATGCTGACACTTACACTGTAGTGTAGAGATTCCTGGGATGCTTAGCTTACACACCAAAAGCAGTTAAACCCTAGCAAAAGACAGAACTTGACATGCTTTTGAAGCTTTCTTCACAATGCCTCGGTTCTGCTTGCACCTTGAAACTCCCTCTGCAATACCTCGCTAGCGATTCCTATGTTTTCGTAGTTTCACCTGTGTTACTTCAAGTGCCTTCTATCATGCCAGCTTTCAGAAAGGGCATACATGTGCTGCTGCTGTTATGGCAAAGCTTATCATTTCAAGCATATTTGGCAGCTCCTTCATTCCTTCGTTAACAATCTGTTATTGTGTATTACTTCCTGCTCAATTTCAAATGCTTCTGTATTTTTTAACAAGATTGCTTTGTTTTGCAAAGTAGAACTGTAAGTTAAATCATCTTATTCATGTAGTTTCTCTAGTTTAATACCAAATGCTTCCAAAAGGTGCTGTTACTCGAGGAGCTTCTTGTGATGAGAATTTCTCAGTTTGTCTCCTGTTCCTGCTCACCAGCAGGTATCAGCGATGAGAAGCATAGCCTAAAACTGTAAGACTTCCAGTTGCTACCAGGGTGATACTGTCTTAGGCAGTAGATTTACTTAAAGAAATGTCAGCTAGGATGTTAAGTCCCTTGAGTTTACTATAGCAGCTGTCTAGAAACTGTAGATCTCATTGTCTTAACAGCTGAGTGTGTAATATCCTCATTACATTGAGTATTCTTTACTAAACTGATTTGCAGTGTTAAGTGCAGTGTGTGATTGTGTTGCTGCTTTAAAAATACGCTGAACCTTTTAGTTCAGGAGGTGAGGTTTCTCTTCACATCAGCATGAGAATCACCATCAGCTTCAGGCTTCTGTTTGCATCTGCTCTTTGGATCCCTGTGGCCCTCTCGTGTAACTTTGTATAAACAAAAGCCTGTTTCCACATTGCCTAAATGTGTTCAAACTGGCTTTTGAAATAAAAATGATGCCTTGATGAAGTTGCTACCAGTGCCTTTAGGCTGTCATCTTGGATTCATTCCATATGAAGAAAGACCTTGTAACTGACTTAAGGTTGGGTGTCAGATCTTTTTTTGGTTTTGAGGTCCCACAAAAAAAGATGCCAAAGCTTCCTTAATGTCAGAAAAGGGGTGGGGGATGGTATTTACAAAGGCAATTAGGATTTATTTCTAAAGTCAGTAGAAATCGTGATCTCTGAAGTAGTGTATGAGGAGTAGTAATAGTCTTAATCTGTGTGGAAAGAGAGGCAGTTTTGGATGTACTCCAAGAAAGAAGCTACGTTTTAAAATGCAGTATTTCATTCTAATCTTTATTTTCCTTGCAAGAAACCTGTAGAGATTGTCTGGTTTCTTAATTTTTAATATTAGGGTGGTACCAAGAGGACTGAACCTGCTATAAAAGGAAGTAAAATAAGAAGAGGCAAGTTGTTGCAAGAGGTAAGCCTGACACAGAAAGGGATGTCCTAACTTGGAGAAGTTAAGGCAGCTGTAGATATGTGAAATGGAAAGTAAAGTGAGAAGTCTGCATATAAGAAGAGAGAGTGGAGGAAAACAGAAGGGAAATAGGAATACACATTCTTTTGTTGTGGCTCTTACAGGATATAGGTAATAAATATCTCATATCTAATGTAATATGGGAAGGGGAAACCTGGAAAAAGGAGTCTATAAGTCTGGGAAAGGTCTCTGAAGAATAAAATAATTAGTTAGTTTGGCTAGAGTAGCTCCAAAGTGTTTCAATAGTCTACTATAGGCTGAACTAATTGGTAGCTTATGAGCTTGATTTTTGTTCCAGAGTGTCTATTTAGCTTTGTAACCCTGAGCTAGAGGATCAACTATAGTGATTTGAGAGGAAGGACTGGTATTGGCCGAATTTTCTTCTGTGCCTGTATAGCTTATTGGGGTTTCCCCAGATTATGTTCAGTTTATTCCTTTATAAATACTGGATCATTTCTTACATGTCTTCATACTTGATGATTTTCTCCTTTCATCTCTGTGCATTCTTGTTATGAGATTTGATCCCTCGACTTGGAATTAATGGCAAAGCCAGGCTTGCCACTGGTAATCTTGCACTCAATGCATTCTTCTTTTCTGTTCATTTTATGCTCTTCTTGTTCTCACTCCATCACATCTCGGGCAGGAGAAGGGCAATAAAGACTATAGATATAAAGGATTGCTTAAATTTCAGTAGGGCCATGCTGTTGTCCCTTTCGGAAACTTTTGAGTTTGCTTCCTTGCTGAAGCCACTCCTCTCTCATTCTTAGGAGCATCCTGGAGATTGACCTCTCTGGTTGACCTCAGTTACTGCAGAAGTTGATATCAACTCAACTGATGCTCAAGTCCCATTAAAACCCATCCTTTCTGAAGTGCTTTTGGCAGCAAAGGTTCTCTGAATGCTTCAGAGGTTGGTACTGCCAGTAAGATTTCCATGTCTACTTTTGTCCTATTTTCTGGAATGAGGGAGCACTCACATAAAAATGTAAGTATACATAAGTAACTTCTAAAATATTATAATACAGAGGAAATAACCCTTCATTTAAGGAGAAATTGCAATCTTTTAAAATAATAATTTGTATATTAATGTATAAATTGATCCTGGATTAGTGCTCTCTCCATGGGCAAACTGTTCTCTTCCTTTTTGTTCCACAAATTTTTTTTTTTCCAGTACTGATGTATTGGTAAAATGGACAAGTTGGATCGGTACCACTGTTGGTCCTTTGGAAAAATTTTGTACCTAAAAATTAAATCTTGAAAAAGCTTGATTCATTTAGTACTCGTTAGAGTTACTTAGTCTGGGATTATCAGTAGTCACAGGGGGAAGTTATTTGGTATTTAAATAAAATATTTAATCAAAATAAGTTCTTATTAAGAAAATACATAGGATGAGTAAAGAGATATATATATTGTTAGGTATTAGATCCAATGATGTTTTGTGATGCCTATAGTTATGAAGCAATACTTCTGTCTAGAAGTTAAAAGCACATTTGTCTTTTGGCCATTCCCGACCCACCATTCCCACTAGCATCATGGTGGTTTGTCTGCGGTTCTCCTACCGCTGCTGGTTTCTAAATTATCAGAAAACAGCAACGAAGGAACCTCAAAAAACCCTTTGTTTGCCTCTTTCAAGGAAAAATTAGAGCAGTTACCCAAGTGGTGCAGATGAAGAAAATGTTTTGAATGTTCATACAATGATTGTTGCTTTGGAAAGAAACTCTGAAGCAGCTTTTTGGGGCTTGTAGGATAGAGTAAGCATTTCTCCACAAAAGGGAAGTTTATTGACAAGTTGTATATGTTTTAGTGACACATTTGCTTCATTTAAAAGAAAGTTGGTATTATTCTAAGACCAACAGGAGATTATCCTGCCGTATACTGTCCAGTAAGCTTTTTGTTACAAGATAACTTTCAAGCCTTTCTGTAATTAATTGACTTTCAAAAGTGTCTTGATTTCCTTGTCAGCAGTGCAGGAGTTTTATAATAATAATTTGCTAATTCTTATGTCCTTGCTGGAGGACAATCTTGTTAGTATTCTTTCTTGCCAGGAATTGATCATCCTGGATAGGACTTGTAACTGAATCTTAGAGGTTGCTGTACAATTGATTTGTCTTATTGTGAGAGCGCTGCATAGGTGCATCCTCAGCTGTAGAGCCTTTTGTTGGAGATGATCTAAAAATAGAGCAAAATTCCTTTGCATTTAGTAATGTGTGGTAGAAGTTTCCACTATAAGATTGTTGAAGTACATAGTATGTAGCTAATCCTGAGTGCTAGTCAGATTCTCTTTCCAGAATTTATTAGATACCTGTGTTTATATGTGTATCTGTGATTGCATGTCAGTTGTGTAGTATCTGAGGGTTGTAACTGTTTAAATCTTGCCTGGTTTATAAGATTCTTTAAGATTTGTTTTCTAAGATGGGGGGGGAGGGGCGGGGCATAGAATGGAAAAAAACCCCTAATAATAAAAACATGGAGTGTGTCTGAGGATGAGACGTGCCAGTGATTTCATCAGTGCTGGGAATCTTGGATTGTGAAAGCCAGTTGTCCCCAATCCAGTTTTTTAGAGCGGGAGCCTGTGTAACATGATCAGGGTGAATTAGACCCTTGTTAAGGGTGGTAGTGGATTTCAGAATATGCAAATTTCTGCTTTCTTCACCAGTCACCTCAAATGTACTGTAGAAAATACTGAAATGATTGTAAGTTCATGTGTGTACTATATTTAAGCAAGAATAATCAGGTGCACATGTGAAATTGCATCCAGTGAGTGCAGACTTTCTGAGATACCAAAACCAGTGCAAGCCAGTTGGAGAGTCAGTTAAGGAAACACAACCTGTAAGAAGAGGTTACTTAGCTTACAGAATAGAAAGCTGAAAGGGAACATAACTCCAGAAATACATTAACAGCTCCAGCAAAGTGGGAGTAATTGGTTTTCTATGTCTCTGGTAGTTACAACAAGAAATAATGGTCTTAAGCTGGAGCTGGGGAAAAATGGTCTAAAAGGAAGAATGTCCCTGATAGTTTCATAAGCCTTGATGAGACAGCCTACAATGACAATCTGTATTTGTATACATTCACGATGCTAGCATACCTGCAAATTGTCGTTTTGTTTTATTAAATGTGATAAAAGCATTAAAAAACCTAGCTATAGCCTAGATTTATTGGCTAAGAATACACTGCACATGAACATCATTGCTCCCACTGTCAAATTAATGTGTCACTTCAGAAGTGTTAAACTTTATAAATAATTGTTTGCTGAGCTGTTTTTGGTTGGGTTTTTTATGTTGCTGTCTGCTTTTTGAAAGACTTTATAAATGCCTATTACTTTCAGGAGGGATTTTTTGGTTTTGTTTGTTTTCCTTAAGTAAATTCATCAGTTGCATTCTGTTGCATATTGTCTGCTTTTTTGGTCTGTGTTTCCTCTTTCTATATCTGAATGTAATCTCTTTGAAGTAGAGGCTTTATTCTGTGCTTATATGTAAGGTAAGGTACTAGTCCTTGACTAAGATCCTTTGTTTTCCTGTATCATGTGTAGTGTACAATTCAAAATACCACTTGGTTTCTGGGACAAGAAAGAGGTCTTCCAAGTAAAAACTGTCATACAGTCGGTAGCCTGCATACATTTGTAATGATATCAGGGTTTCAAAGCAGCTGTGTTATTCAGCAGTTATTAAAGACTGGAACTAGTATAATGTAACTTACTGTCTGGTATATTTAGGAATCAGCTTTGCTTTGCACACTGGAGCAAGTGTTTTCAGCGTTCTTTGGAGAGCTGAATTTCTGATTTTCTTTTGTTCCTCTGGTTACACAGTTTTTGTATGTAAATGCTCCTTCTGCAGGGAAATTAATTTTTGTCGTTTGGGAATTAATGCTGTTTTTCTTACGAATACATGTGTAGCAATGGCTGAGTAGACTGCCTGTGAAACAAGTAAAGACTCTTTTAGTGCTCTTTCCTACCCAAATGTTGCTTTCTGTGATTGTTGTTGGCAAAATTCTTGATGGAAAGCACAGTCATTTCCTCTGAATCACAATATTAACCTTACTGTGATGTAATGTAGGGATAGAAGTCCATGCCGTTTTAAAGCATATTCTGCAGGATGCATCACAACTTTGCTTTTTTTGGAAGTTTGGTTTGAAGTCTGAAGTGCAATTAGTAATTAAACTTTGCGCTAGGGTGCGGGTGTTGGGAATAATAGATTTATTTTTTATTTGTTAATAAACTAGTGAATTGGGAGTGCAGGTTCCAAGCTATGACATGAACATTGATTTAACATATTTTTTGTTTTAGTCTTTCACATCAGTTTGCTCTTGTAAAGAATTATATTACTAGTTTCAAAACAATGCTAGTTCTTTCCCTAAATGCATATTCAGGGTAGGATTTTATTGTAATCTTAAATGTTCTATTTTATTATTACACTGATACCCATGTTCCTACGGTAGAAAAATGTTAAGGCTGCCTTAGGCCTGTTTGGTCCAAGTGGTGTTATTTGATAGCTCAATCTTAATTGTCTGGTAAATGGAGGTTAGTTTTTTTGTTGTTTGTTTGTTTTGTTTTGTTTTTTTAATAAATGTTCATCTAGAGTATAACCTCAAAATGACTGTACTAGGCAGATCAAAGAGATCTGTGTGTGATGACTGATAACTATGAAGAGTGCGTGGGTGCAGCTAAAAACTGGACCAAAGTGTGTTGTAGTATTTGTTAGTACTTTATTCTGTATATGCACGTGGGGTTTTTGCTCTCCAAAATACTTTGTGATAAGGAGATCCAGAATTTTTATAAGTTCCAGTTGTTTCTTTTGTTAAACAAATGTTGCTTTTCAGTAAAGTTACTATTAACGTTACCGATTCTTACATCTGCACCACTTTTCACGTTTGTCTCCTCACTGCTCTCTAAGCTCGAGTCCTGCTCAGTTGAGCCTCAGCTCTTTTAGACCATTCCATGTTTCTGATTGTCCCTTATGGAGTCTTTCAGTACGCGTTCCGAGTTGGGGGGACAAGACTGGATCTCCATGCCCCATAGAGACCAATGGTGATATGGTTGTTTACTGTTATCAATTCCTCTGACACGTTTGCCTTGTTGACTGCCACTGAGCTGACACCTTTTGATTCCACCGGGTAGATCTCCAGACCTTTTCTGAGAGGCGGCACCTAGTACAAGCCTGGTCTTTGTCTCTGTGCTTCTCTTTCCCGTAAGAATCGCTTTTCAATTAATGTGCTTGGTTTCAATTGCTATCTTGTATCTCAGGCACAGGCTATTATGGGTTTTCTCGGCAACTCTCTTCAATCTAATTTTGCCTGTCCTGAGTAATTTCATATCAATTGCAAATTATTCCTATGTTATTCACTTGCTTTTTCAGATAGCTTATGAATATCTTGTGTATAATGGGTTCTTGTATTTTGCATCTTCCTACCCGTACATACAGAGGACTCTTTTATTTCATTGCAATTGGGCTTCTTTAAGAAGTCTGAATGAAGGACTTTGTAAAAATGGGATTTTTTTGAGATAAGCATATTGATCCGATCAGTATGATTCCATTGCAGTAAATGTGCAAGGTGAAGCTTTCCCCTACAGAGGCGGTGTTGACTCTTTCACAGTATGCTGTATATATTCAAATATCTGTTAATTCTGTTCTTCTTTATGATACCTGATAACTCACCCAATACAGAAGTTAAACTTGAAAAAAGTGAAGCACTTTATAGCACATAGGATCACCATTTGGCATCTTCATTCTTCCGATACAAAAGCCAGTTTGTATGAGAGGTATGCCCTTACATCATACTCCTCATTTTTTTTCCTTAGAAATTTTTTTCCATTTATTTCCTTAGAATTATTAAATAAATACTAATTTGACCTGGTGGTTTTATTGCAGTTCACTTTTATCAGCTCCATAAAATAAATCTCTTGTGCTGACGTTGCTTTGAGACAGTTTATAAAACTCTCCTGCTAGAAAGAAACACTTTGGCACTTTCAAGGGGAACTTGGTTTCTCCAATGAGAAAAATGTGGCTAGCTCTTTTGCTGTGGTTTTGTCTGTCTTGAGTGCTCCTTTTGCATCTTCAGATCAAATCACTTCTTCAGATTCTGGAAGATTTTTGTGTTTGGAGAAAGTTCCTGTTCAGTTTTTGTGCCACACGCCAGAGGCGATTTTTCTTGGCCTGCCAAATTGCGACGTTACATTTTTGCTTTCCGTGCTTGGATGCGAGTTCCACTTTTTGAAAGGTCTTTTTCCTTGCGGGTTTTATTTAGTGGCTTTTATGTTTTAAAGACTTACGACTGGATAAGAGTCAGGCTGCCGTCTTTACTGAGCAGCTCCTCCACCTCCCCCTCCCACCTCCCCACTTGCTTGCTGCCAGCTGAAATGGAAAATTCTCGACTTTCTGGTAGGTGGCAGCATTTGCTGCCTGTTCTCCTGCCCGTCCCAGCGCTCTGCCGGAGGAGCTGGATGGCTGGCTTCACTTAATACGGGCTCAGCTAGGAGTAACGTGTTGAAGCAAGGGGGAAGAGGGGGGGAAATTTTTGTCAGCTCTCTCTCGAACTGGGAGCGAGCACTGCCAAGGGCACGATACCGACCGTGGCGATGCGCCTTTCGGCATTAGCGTCGCTTTCTCTGAGCATCTCGGCTGAGGAGGGATTTTCCTTTGTCATATCCTGGCTTGCGTGGTAGCTCTTGGAGGAGACGGAGTTGCTCGACCTCTGAGTAAGAGGTGAATCTAGTCTGCTGCACGAGTCTAAATACTGACTGCAGTATACATATACTGTAAATACAGTATATATAAATACTGTATGTTTAAGATTAATTGAACTCAGACGAGGCTTTGGATTTGAGCATAAAGACTAGGATTCTTCCAGAAAGAAATCTGTCATTATTATTGCCTTGCTTTAACAGCGGAGATTATCCAGGCTGTTTAAAGCGGGTGGTATTTTCAATCTTTATTTCAAACTCTCAGTATTTTTTCTTCTTTGCAAACGTGTTACAAGAACACAGTCAATGTCCGGTCTTATATTTTACTTTGGCGTAAGCTTAGAAGTGGACTATGAGGACAAAAAAGTAATGTGGGAGTAGGATCTGGAATAGAATTTAATGGGACACAACTGAAGGTAGCATGGGAAAAGCAGGTATGTCAGGGGTGAAGAGAATTGCAATATTCAGTGTTTTCATCCTGGTAAAAACAAGCATGCTTGGCTTCATTGGGTAGCTGTGCTTTAAACCAGGTAGTATATATGAGGGGGGAAAAGTGGAAAGATATTTTTGACTGTTGCGTTTTATGTCCTTGAAATGATTAAATGTTAGGGGAGGGAATGAAAATAGTTCATTGCATTATGGAAGTGCTGACTTTTGTCTCCAAATCAATTCAAGGAGCAGAATGAAAATACAGTCAAAATATGTTCATTATGTTCTTCCTGTTAACAAAAACATTTGGATATTTTTTGCCAATCATATTGAAGACACTTTAAAATCATCAGAACATATATAGAAAAATCACATGTCAAGTTGGCTATTAAAATTACTATGTTAATTAACAGTGATCTGTCGTTTTAGAAGTTGTGAACTTGTTTTATTGATGACCTGTCATTTAGTTTGACAATTGCTTATTGCCAGTAAGTTGTCTCTTTGTGTACTGTAATATTATCACTGGACAAGTCATTCTGGGTTGAGTTTTGGTGATAACCAAAGCACGTGATGCTTGTTATTCCTTTTTAACGTCTTTGACATTGTTCTCCACACAATGGCATGAATAGAGTGTATCCCCTTATTTCACATTTGAAAATTGCCAAAGAGATGAACCAGAACACACCAGAGGGAAGAAGAAAAATGGTGTGGGTTTTTTGCGTGGTGGTGTTTTTTTGTTTGGTTTTGGTTTTTTTAACTATCACCTGACAGGTCTGGGTAGTTTATTATGGCTGTAGACACAGAGTAAAACATTCAGAAGTAATTATTAAACTTTCTCTCTAAGAAGGTAAGCCAGGACCAGCAGGAAGTATATGGTAATGAGCAAATTCATTGCAACTCTGTTAGTCTGGACAAATCACGGTATGTTACTTGGATTTGAATCATCATATTCCCATTCCTGTTGCAAAACAGAATTTGTGAATAAGAAACTTGGAGTCTATTTTATAATTTATGACTAATGATGGAACCTGTTTCAAATTGGCAGTGGCAGCAGCAATGTTTCTTACATAAGCTTCTTAAATGACATATGGAAAGCATTCCTAGCTTTTAATTCCTTTTAAAAAGCAGTGTCAAGGAATTAACTGATATAGGTACTGATGTTTTATAAATGTGACATGCATGATTAGTTACTACTGTTAATTAGTTAAATTAAACAAGTATCTTCTTGCCAAAAGTGTTTTATTTCCTGACACACACATCCCCCTTGATTTGTTGAGCTTTTTAGAAAGCTGCTTTTATTTGTTAGAGCAGTGTTTGACTATTTATAGTAGTGGACCCATATGTTGAGATTTGAGAAACCCAGAAATTAGGAATGACTAAATGCTTAGTGACTTTTTTTTTTTTCCCCCCTGGTGACAGTATTTAATTCTCTAATCTGGAAAGTTGATCTCAATCCTTAACAGCTTCATGGTATGTTATTTTGCATCATGTGTGCAATTGCATTAATAGATGTAGGTATGTTTGTAAGTATGTGGAAATGCAGGCTGCAATCTTAAAAAATTTTCATGTCATTATTTTACTTATAAAAGGTTAGGTCTAGAGAGCCTATGAACAGGAACTGAAGTGATACCAAATGAGGAGGCAGGGTAGGGGATGCAGCTAGAATGGGGGCTTAAGCTCTGCAGCTTCTCCCTAAAATCTCCTGAAGAATTTGTAATCCACTGACTGGTAAAAGCATCAGCCTTTATGGAAGAACTTTAAGAACTTTATAATACCTGTGCCGCAAGTGTTAAATCATGTGTCGCTTTCCTAATGAGCATCTCTAACATGTTGCACTTTATTTGGGCTATAAATCTACTGGAACTGACCAAATCCGTCTGTGTCTTGGAGGCAAAGGTTGCTGGTGTTTTAGGAGTATCTCAGTGGGAATCAATCAAATCATTGATTCAGAAGAGGAAAGAGAATGAGTTTTGTAATAATAAAGATTCGATATGTAAAGTAATTCTGTTATTGCTAGGAATAGAAATTTGTGACTGTTCAACCCATTCTTGCCCTGTCTCTCCTTCTTCCTCTGCTCTGTCCTTGAGTAGGTAGCCCAGAGGAAAGAGAAGTGTTTTTTCCCAGGAAACTTATTCTTTTTCCACACTCTAAAGCCAAATTCTGTTCTTTGTATAAACATTTATGTAGGTCCTTTTTCAGTATCTTCGAAACTTTAGATGAAGTCATGGACAAACAAATGTGAAAATGTTTTTTCTGAATAAATTTACCTTGTGTCCATTCTACTAAAGATGCATGTGGTTAGGCTAAGAGCTATCTCTGTGGCAACCTTCCTGCTCTTGCTATTCAAGCCAGGAAGAACATATAAGGCTCATCTTAATAAATGCAGACTATCTTATATTATGTGCTTTGCCTTTTCAGTACAAGCTAAATGTTTGGATGGGATTTTTTTGTTTGTTTGGGGTTTTTTTTTTTGGTGTGGTTTTTTTTTAAGTTGCATTTGTACATTAATTTACACTTCAGATCAAGTTACTTCTGTCAGATACTTCTGTGAATAAGTTATGTATGTTCCACATTAAAATATTAATGGAGGAGATATTTGACTCCTTGGCACAGGACTAAGATTTTCCAGGTGAAGTGACTTGAGGTTGCAAAAAGCCATGCCAAGTACTGCAGTGGCAATGAAAAAGACTAGCTTATGCATAATTATTTTCAGACGTACTACCTACAATTAATTACTGTATCACACTTACCATCATGAATAAACTTGTAAACAGTTGTTCAAACTCTTTAAGTTATGCTTATATGAATCACTTAAATACTAATTGTTCTGGGATACTGGTAAGGATTCTGGGGAAGGAAGTTGGCACCTGAGTAGAACTTCTTGAAGTTTTCAAGAGCAAAGAGGAATTGGGAGGTGATTTTTAGAACGTTATTGAGACCTGTTGCCACACTAACCTACATTCATACATGAAGAGGCACAAATGATCTGTGCATGGCTTGAAGGCAGAAAGTTGCCAGGAGGGACACCAGTGTAGTAGTCAGTTCACCTTTCTAAAGTTGCTCCTAAACTTTAAAACTTGGGTGAAATAGTTGAGGCTATTTAATAATAGCTAATAAAATTGAAAGCTTTGGAGTAAACGCACATTACATGCAAATATGAATTCTGACATTTTACTTTTGACTATTTCTTACCAAGGCTTAAAAGAGCAGACATGCTATATCTTGTCTTTAAAATAAATATCTAGGTTTTAAAATTCATATCCAGAAGGAATAAATTTGATAATCATCAAAGTTAACTTCTGTCTTCAGACTCAACAGGAAATTCAAATGCCTGTCAGTCAACTTATACAAGTCACTTCTCAAGCACACTGAAATCTGAAACAGTTTGTCAAAAGAGATTAAATAAAAGGAAAAATGTAATATGCCACAAAGTAATGTTAAAAAAATCAAAATGCCCCTGCAACTAAGAAAAACACGTTTCCTTGATGGTCTTTAGTATATCATGTTTGAAATATGAAGTGGTGATAGTAATTTTGAATGATGGTACAATAATGGCACTAAAATATCTGTATGCTTGTAATTCAGATATTTGTATTTCTAATGAGGTTTTGATAGCATTTTTTTTTTCTATATGTGCTCTCTGGATGATTCTTATTTACATTGGTTGGCAGTAGAGTACTATATTATTGCTTAGGGAGATTGATTTTTACCTCCTATTATAAAACCTAAAGGAAATAGCAATTCTAAAATCTGGGGGCGATGGGTGAAGAATTTCTCTGAATATTAGCCTTATAGCAAGCTATTAAAAAAAATCAAACAAAACCAAAAAAACCCACAACAAAACAAAAAAACCCCGCAAACAAACCCTGCAACTCCTGTGTTTTGTTAACAGCAAGTCTTTAGTAATAAAATGAATAGTAATACAGTAAGTAATACTTACTGTAACAGAAACTTACTTTCAAGAATTGGTAGTATATGTGTCTTAAATACACACATTTAAGAACAAATTTTTTAAAACTCATGGCAAAATTCACTTTTTTAAATACTGCTCATACAATATTTTGATGTTTCAGTCTGATAGGAACCCTGGGAATGTCTTATCTAGGCTAATTCAGATTTTAAAAAAAACAAACAACACAAGTCTAAACACACTTTGCATCAGGGAGAGGGGAATGGGATTGCCAACAAAGATCAGGATTTTAATGTGTTAGCACATTAATTGAAACTTACTTTTTGAAAAGCACTTTTTTCTTTGTCTATCAAACTTTCAGTTCTAAACAAGCGTCTGAATTTCAGACCCTTTTTTTTGAGTGGGGAGTGTTTGGGTGTGTGGGGTTTTGAATGCGGGTTGTTGTTTGCTTGTTTTAACAGTGAATTAATTATTCAAAATGGGGGAAAGATGACACTGAAACTTCTTTAGGCACAGCGCAATCATGTGTATCCCAGAACTTCTTGGGCTGTGGTGTGACTTCCAGTGAGATGGAAGCTGCAAGTATATGCCTTGGGAGCTGCCCTCCTCTAGGTGGAAAAAATTGAAAGGACATTAATACTTGATTAATAACCCCCAATTAATATTTGGGGTTTATTTCATACTGCTGTCTCATTAGTCCTTGCAGGTACAAGATATTTCCAGAAGTAAACACCTGTAATACACCCTTTGCTAAAGAAATATAACAAAGTCTTATTTTTCGGTAGTGGCAGAATACTGCCAACCTAGTGCAGTGCAGCTGGCATCGCTCCACAATCGAGAGCGCAGTAATGCATTTTTGTGATACTTGATATCTGAGCATTATAGTCTTAGCAGCTAAGGAGCTACCAATAAAGAGTATTAATCCATAATTAATGTTGTTTCATAATTATTGTAACAATACTACATTTGTATATACAGAGTAAATTAGATCATTGTTTCAAGGGTTTTCAAACATAATGTAATTTGTTTGAAGTGCAGCATAGGATATTGTGTGGAAATTCGTAGTTCTGTGTAAATTGTTTTTTAAAACACTTCAGACCACCGAGTTCTTTTAGATGGAGGAATTCATGTGATAAAAATGTTACTTTTGTTTGTCTGCAGATGCTTTCCTGAGAATTTTGTAGCTGGACGTGATGTAGGGATGGTCTGGTAGGGTTTGCTCTGTGCATGGTCGAGTTCTGCATGTCAAATGAATGTTGTGAGTTTTGTCTACAAAATCACTTACTGTAAAACTGCACATTGCAATGATAAACTTCTTTGTGTATAATGCATTGTAGTAGACAGAGCTGCTATTGGGAAGAGAAACTTGTCGACAAGTTGAAATAAACACTGTTTCAGGTTTTGTTCATTTATGCTGTTTGCACACTATCAGTGTGCTTGGACTCGCACTATACTGTGCCAAGATTCTGTTTTTCAAACATTGAATTACTACAAGTAATTCAGGCTTTTTTAATATTTTTTTCTTTCTTCATTTTGAGTTAAGACCAACAACAGTTTGTCATCTCTTTTTTTTTTTTTTTTTTAATTTGAAGTTATGCACTTGTTTTAGCAGTTTGCTTTGAAATCTTGAGTCACAAGTGACTTAAAAGGTGCAAAATCAGCAGCAGGCTTTAAACACAAGCAAATTTCTACTTGTTCTTCTCATCTCCTCAACAGTGGATTAAAGTAATAAAGTTCTCATGTAATGAGTGGCGAATGAAGCATTGAACCTTTCTTTTATTTTTCTGTTTTTCAAGTAGGATGTCAAAACAATTTTTTTTCCATTTTCATGTTCAGTACTGCTTTGTGACTGTTTGTATATCTGTGTGTGTGTGTCTATGTGTACATATATATTTCTAAGGAGTACCTTAGCCTTAAAAAAAAAAAAGTCTGTCAGAGGCTGCTTGAAAGAGAAGTTAAACTGTGAATGAATTTCCTCTGGCTTGTATTGAAGACACACATTGGCTATCTTGCTCATTAATTTTTCTTTTTCCTTTTTGTACTAACGGGGTTTTTGCAGTTTGGTTTCAGCATGTAATATACGACACACTTAACCACTCAAATTTCCTGTGATTTTTTTTTTTTTAAGTGCTTTGGATGAGAATGAGTCTTACTTATAGGAAGTCAAATCTCCAATGTTTACCTTCCTGCTGTTAAAGATACTGTAAATATTCATTATTCCCATGTCAGTGTGAGTACCTCTTAATTTTAAAGATGGGTATTTTAAGAAAATATGAATAGCTTGCAAGACACTCTTGGTGTTTGCTATCCTAACTAAAATGTGACTCTAGGATTCAAAATTGAAGAGATTTTTATTAGTCATGTAACTCCAATTTAATTGTTGATTTTCTCGTGGTTTGGTTTGTAGCTTATTTCCTGTGAATCACGTTTGAATCCTGAATACAAATTGTATACTTTTTGAAGGACTTGAAATATTGGAGTAATAATGAAACTTTATCCCTGGGCTGTTGGCCTGAAAACAAATGTCAATTAAAAAAGCATTTAAAGTGTTGCTCCCTCTAGTTTTTATTGAAGCATGTAGGCTTTTTCATATTGAGGAATATAAAGCTCATTAGATCAGTTAAATTGACTTTAACAAAAGGGAAAGCCATAATATGATGATTTTCATCTGTGCTGCTTTTATTTTAACTGTCACTTTGATTAGATTTGCTTTCAGCAGGTTTAAGTGGTTGGTATCTGACAGTAGGAGTTCTTGGTGAGGATAGCTGTGCTGAATTGGTGGCAGCTTGTACGGAAGGAAAGCCTGTGATATTAGCGCCTAATCCAGCACTGTGCTGGATCTGGTGATTCGGTTGAGAATAAAATTAAACAGCCACACGCTAGCTTGTGAATTTGTTGTCCAAGTATATTAAATAGTATCCCTATTTTAGGCATCTATCTATGGGAACCCCCTAACAAGGATTCTTATATCAAGTATCTGATTGAAAATTATAATTATACACCTATGTTGCGTAGTAAAGTTCAACTGCAAATTAGCAGCAGATCATTCAGAGTTTAGTTATCCTGTTCACTTGTTTAATAATCTTCCAATGTTTGTGGCTTGAGAATTACTCTCCTCTCCCTTCCACAATCCATGCTACATTTATATCAATTTCCAGGGAGATCGGGAACAGTCCGTAAGCTCTGCCTGCTGGAGGAAGATGTTCATATTTGGCAAGGTAGTGTCATTTTAAGTGAAAGTCAACTCTATGCCACAAGCTGGTGAATCATTCCCTATCTTGTTGAAAAGGATGTTGGAGAAGCCAGGGGAATAGAAAAAGCTGTTTGAAGAAATTTGTAAGTTTGAAAAAAAACCCCTAGATTTGTAATAAACTGATACTATAATAGCGTTCCTAGTCAGCTTTACAGTAGCTGAGAAAAGCAGCCAAATATAGGAGAAATTATCTCTAGTAGTTTGATACGTCTTGTCTTCAAGGTTTCTAACAGAATGTATTTGTGGGTTTTGCAGCAGTTGCCAGAAACTGAGATAGCCAGAGATGAGGATTTTTGTTTTGTTTTTGAGAACACAAGAATTCCCAGCCAACAGCAGTCTGTGGTTCAGTGACTTCCAGAGGCAGAGGTGATATTTGTATTTAACTGCACGTGATGGGTTTCTGTATTCATTCCTGAACCCACACAAACTCTATGAGTTGTTTTGGAGCCTAAACGGAGCTCCGTGCTGCAACTGCATGTATGAAGGACTATCACCTTTTTAGTTTTGAATTGCTACCATCTAGTTTCATTTGGTGTGTCCTGCTTTTCATGTATGTGCAAGTGATGCATAAAAGTTTACCATAAAAGCCTGAGTGATAAAAGGATCTTTATCACATCCCCAGTCTAAGGCCTATCAATCTATTTTTGTTCCTTACATGTGGAAAGTGTTCTACACCCTTTAGTCATTTTTTTGGAACTTCTGTGGTTTTTTTGTTTTGTATGTGTGTAAGGATTAATCTACACACAAAACTTTCTGTGAGTTCTCCGAGATGACTAGTCTATGAAAAGGTATCTGTTGTAATACTAAGGCTTTGTTCTGTAGTGGAAATGGTCAGCTCAGAGCCCATTACTGAATATGTAAAATACAGGGGTTTTTTTCATTTGCGTCATGTTACGTACCACTGTTAAATATCAACTGCTATTTTACTGCTTGCATTCCTAATCTTATATAGTTTCTCTGTGATTCTTCAGTGGGGCCCTTGTTATCCTGAATAACTTCATTGGTATGAGATACTCTCTGGTAACATTTTACTTCTGTATTCATCCCCTTTTTGAAATCAGGATGAAGAGCATATGTGAGCTCAGGCCCTTGCAGGTCTTATTAATTTGTATCCTTTCATTCTTTTGAACCAGTTACCATCTATGTGACAACCCTCTTACCCTCTGGCAGCTTAGTTTCTTTGGATGCTTTTAGGAAAACCAGATTCTCTGGGAGCTGAAAGGCCTGTTTGCCTCTTTTCTGTTGGTTTTCTTTTTTTGTTTGCCTTTGTTGTTGTTGTTAGTTTGTTTATTTACTACTACTAAGTCTGATAGATCTCTGAGGTATAGCTTTCCTTTTCAAAAGCTGTGGTGACTCTTCCCCGCTGCAACAGATTTTGTACCTGTTAATTCAGTTATTTAGAACAGTTCTTACTGGTTTGCCTGGTAAAAACCATAGGGTTTACCTAATCTGTAGTCTTCTAGCTGCCCCTAGAAGCTCTGTAAAACTTGACATAGAGTCAGGGGCCTTCCAATTCTGTGGAACTGAGGCACTTTGGGTACCTTGGACAATAGCTAAGCTCTGTGGTTACAGAACACCATCTGGCTGCTTCATCCTATTCAACCAATACTTTAATTCTGCCTTGAGTCAATTAGAGGAACAAGGGTGAGGCTTCCCCAGCTGTGAAAACAAATACAGTAAAATAATGTAGCTGAGCTTTCTGCAGTAGCGTTACCTTCTATCAGCACTCTTGATTTTTTTTCTTTTTATTTTTTTTTTTTTTTGCTTTCTTTTTTGGTTGAAAGGCTTCCAGATTCTGCACTTTGAAAGAGGAGCTCTATTAGGCTTGAGATACAGGGTCTGTTTCTCCCCCTTTCACCCTCTACACATTTGTAAGTGGTTCCTCAGAGCCTGCAATGTATTTATTTTTTCACTCGCCTCTTTGTGAGTTTTCATTTAACCTAGTATTCTTTTTCCCATTTGAACACTTTCAGAATTTTTCTTTCTTTCAGTAAACTTCTCTTAGTTGCTATTGCTAAGTAGCTATATAGCTAAATATAATGGCTTTATAGCTAAATAGCTATAAACTTGCTATTTAGTGAAGCTGATCTGTCTTTTGCTTGAAATAATTTTGAAATAAGGGATACACTTTTTCTTTGCAGTATATTACATTTTCTGTAATGCAGAAGAGCTTGTCCTGCTCTCTTTCACTGAAGGTATTTCGTCAACTTAATTTTTTCATATCAAGAGACTTGGGAGATGAGGAAGACATCTTTAGCGCTCATTCGGGTTGGTTCAGCCAGTGCTTGTGTCTGTAATTCTGTATCAGGTACACAGTCAACAAGTTGTCAGAGTAGCATGTTTTTCTAAATAGTTAATCTTAAATTCATTAAATGATTGTATTTGTTTCATAAATATTAAGTGATAACTCTACAAAAGGATATTTTTACTTTAGAATTCCTTCTGTTAATATAAAGAAGCAGCTTAATGGGCACATGTGTAACTGCGATTCAGAATTAATTTGAGCCTTGCAAAGAGCTTTGGCTGGCTAGTAAGTTAGTTTGAGAGGAGAATTCAGATATTTTCCAGATGGCATCTCAGCAGTTTTAACTCCGGCTTTATCGGTTAATAAAAGGGATATGTGCTATGTGACGGTTATTGAATAAGGATTTGAAAATGACTATAGGTCTTGCAGCACAAAAGGGCTGCTGAGTTTCACTGTTTCTTACACAGAAACTTGTATTTGATGGGTTGTTTCACTTGTGCTCTGTGTTGCATCCAAAACTGAAAAATATTTTATGCTGCTTTTGTTGATGCTAAATAGAATTGAAGGATGTGTTAATCAGCCAACGAGGTCTGTAGTGATGTCGCCCTAAAAAAATTTCTTGGACTTGTACAATTTTTGCAGTATAAGAAATTTGCAGAAAAATCAATTGCATTGGACATTAAGAATAAGTATTCAGATTGGATTCCTGAGATTGTCGGTTTTGAGCAGAAGTAAGCATATTCATATATGGAATCACTTACTAGGTTTTTTTAATGGCAATTCTGGGAATAGACATAAAATAAGAAGGAATGGCACTAATGGGTTGAATTTTAGAAACAGTCAAGAATTTGCCTTACCAAGTACAGTTCCTTTGTCAGGCTGTTGTTCTCTTGCCCATCTTGAATGTGTTTCTAAAGCTAATGGCTATTTTTAAAAGAAAAGCAAACTTGTTAAGAGAATAATGGGTGAGGGGGAATTCTGTCTACTCTGAGGATAGGTAGTGGGTTGTCTGTCTCTGTGTAGCCAGAGCTTGTCATCAGGATGGGCACATATGTAGCTTGTATTTATGAAAGGTGGTTGGTTCAGACCTGGTCTTAGTCTCAGACACCCTGTAATATAAATATATAGATAAACTTGGAAAACGACACTGACAATCTGGGAAGCAGTGGCAGTTTCATATGTTCTGGCACATTGTCTTATACAGTTTTCCAGATTAATCATCTGTGGTCATATATTAAAGACCAACACACAATCTGCTTTTATAAGCTGTGAACAGCAGATATAAACCTTATTTTTCCATTATAGTTATTCAAGAGCACAAGTACAAACTATTGTATCTGTAACGTTTGGTATACCTATAATTAGGAAGGAAATGACAATACAAATGATAATGCACAAACTCATAGTTGACTATTCAATCTAATTGTGGGCATATGAAGAGTGAAAGAGTATAAAAAGACAGACTTACCAGGGGCTTGCAATAACTAGGTAAGGAATAGAATACAGGTCTCTTCTCAGCTGATGCAGTAAACGTAGTTTGTGTATCCTTTGATGCCTCATTTGCCCTTTCATGCCATGTCAGGTAATTGTCAAGTCCTCCATCATGAAGCCTTCAAAAGAAGAGAGGAGGTAAGGAGGACGTCCTTTGGAGAAGGTTCTTTGAGTCAGGAATGGTAATGCCCTTTTGGTGGGTTGTGCAAGCCCTGCAAGATAGTTGAAGGCTACCTGTTCTTTTTAGGTTTGCTGCAGGTGCGCTGAGAGAGATAAACTCGGGTGGAGTAAGAGACGTGTTGCTTCTCTGAATGTCTGGAGTTAACTACTCAGATAAACTGTGAAAACAGAGATAGTGACAGATGTAAAACAAACACCATAGATAATAAATGCTATCTTTCTATGGTGTTTTTATGTCCTAGTCCTGATTTTGGTAGTCAGTTCCTGATGCCTCTAGCCATATGATATGTGCATTAATAAAAGTTCAGAAGGTTTGCGTGTTCCTTTTTCTCAACTATTTTTGTTCCCGATTGTTTGAAGTTACTATTCATGAGTAATATTCAACATCTATTTAATTTGCTTTCAGTATTGAAGGCACTGGGAGATGGGTTAACAACAGGGAAAAAATAAAAGAAGAAAGTTGAAGAAGGCAAAAATAACACATGGGATGGAAAGGAAAGCTGTAAACCAAGACAATATTTTCAAATGAGATGCAAGAATAATCACAAAAGAAAAAAAAAAACAGAGAAATGTACTTATTAGCATAGGAAGACTTAAATATTACACAATAGGCACACTAGAAATATGTAGCACAGGCAAAACTATGAATAGAAACAAGAATGTAAATGATGCTACATAAATAAGAGAAAAATGACTCATCGTTTGAACTATGCATATGTAGTTTTTTCTCTTGTAGTTGTCTAGACCCAGATATACACTTTTTCTTGGTTTTGTTTGAAAAAATGTTCTTTCCACTTGAATAGGTCAGCTGGTACTTAAGATGTAAAAACATAATGGCAAACAGATTTTAAATTGCTACACATTTCTGGAGAACATAGCTTTAAACTATATAGAAAAGGAAGAAATTTTAGATATCTGTGACATAGTATTTGAGAGGGGCATTTTGAGGTATTACTTATAGTAGACCAAATCCAGGAAAGCTGCTTACATGATCATGCCAAAGCTGAGAAGAGAGCTGAAAGAGCTCGTGTGTGAGAGACAGGGTTGTGAAATTCTTTTTGGGATGCCAGAAAGTCTTGTGAAACTCAGCTGTATATAATTTACTGAAGAATTGATCATGTTTAGTTAAAAACATCAGTTGCATAAGTTAAAGCTTTTACTAAAATCCATATAAAGCCTAGTTATAAGCTTAAAAGTGAATCATACTTTGTTCTGAAATAGTGGTGAGTTTGATATTGAGACTTAAAATGAACCTAAACTTAATGCAAAACACTAATCTTATTAAAATGAGCTGCTCTGCTGTCAGAACAGGTGATCAAAGGTGTTCATGTGTGAACTACTGCTAGGGAGCTGTTAGAATGCAAAGATGGAGCAAAGAGCAAAGGAGCAAAGATGTCTTAAGTATTCACCACCTGATTTCTTGATAAATATCTTAAAAGAAAAAAGACCAACACCACTTCAGTCATCAAACATTTTCTATCATGTCTTCTAACTGTGTGCTGAGTTTACTGAAATGAATCTTAATCCTGTAATACTCTCCTAGGGCTCATTGAACTCAGTCTTTATAGCAACACAAAGTAGTCTGGCATAGTTTTAGCACGCTGTGCAATAACAAGGCTTTGGTTTGGATATCGATGCAGAAACTTTACAAAAATTATTCAGCTTCCAGGTCTGAAGTTTGATTTTAATCTAATACCAGCTTTGTCAGGTTCAGAAGAATAATTATTTTCTGGAATTCCTATGTACAGGGTATATTTTCCTACTTATGTGTTAATTTCATTTTTTTACTTTCAAGAGATGTTTATTAGATTGAAAATTGGCAAATTTATACTCACCTACTATAAAACTTTCTTATCACATGTACAGGTCTTGAAACTCAAATTTATGTCATTGTAAAGGAACCCTTTCAAGTTCAGTGAGAGAATTCTTTGCAAGTAGCACTTTGAATTAGTTGTGGAATCAAAGTATTTTGGTTTTATGTGCTATTCATAGCCCCTTTGCATTTCATTATTGTAGCTACAATTTGTAGGTCATTAAGAGAATAAAGTACAGATTCATCAAAAGAAGAAACAAAACCTGTCCTGAATCTTCCTTCAGCTCCTCTAAGAAGTTGGGCAGATGTCCAAGAAATGCAGAGGGTTTTTTTTTCCCATGAAAATTTGTCTTTTGGGGGAGAACATACCCACAAAAAATTAACTTCAGGGCAGACCTTTTGAACTTGTAAATTTTTGTCTAGCTCAAAGAAAATGCTCATAATTTGTGCTGAGGTTGATGGGATTTTGGGAAACAAAGGCGAATAAACCTGACACGAGAACAGTGTGTACTTCCATTTTAATGGATTTTATTAGGGACTTCTTTTTCCCCTTCATCTTCTATATGTGGAAACTACAAACTACTGATTAGGTAGATATGGATTTGTACAATTCATCTTTCTTCAACGGCTTGCTTTTTTTTTTTTTTTTTTTTTTTTTAGAATGAAGCTAGATCAAACCTGCCTGGATGAAAATATTTCTCATTCAGCAGGCAACTCTTATGTTAAATGCTGCATTTTAAAAATATGTTGTATCTCACCAGTCTGAATCTCTGTGGAAGTTCAGAGAGCAATAACAAAGCAAATGATGAAAAGTTAGGTGAAGAGAGAAGATAAGCTTAGATAAAAATGTGAAATATGATTTAATAATAATTTCGTTTTCTTTAAAGAGTTCATTAGCTGGCAAGGAAATACTGAAATTCTTATCAAGAAGCAGACTTTTCATTGCCTAATGGTAGACTGTAGAATTAATTTGAATTTTGCAACCTGGACAGATCTTGTAGCAAGGGTTGTTTTTTGTATGTATTGGTGTAAGAAAACTAACTACCAAGGTATTATGTGATTAAAAATCAAATGAGTGCAGTTAGTGTTACGTGATTATAAATAAACTTCTTTTTATAGTAATGTAGTATTATCTCTGGAATATGAAATGGGATGTTTCAGTTTGTTCATGCAAATCAGGTTTAACTGTGCTCTATTGTGCATGTTGACTTTTGGGTTTATGCCTGGAGGGAATTTCTGAAGTAAAAGTACTTCCTATCATTTTGTGTGAGTTCAAAGGCAAAGGGCAAGGATGAATGTTAAAATAGTTACCTTAGTAAATATTTTGTTTTCATGCCAAGAGGATTTTCAAAGCATAGGAGTGCAGTGTGTGAGTCTTAGACTTCAGATCGTTATGGCTGAAGCTGCAGATTCTTACACTAAATACAAGCATTTTTGCATAGATAAGAAACCCTCATTTTTAAGTTACTTGTAGACATCAGTGAAGCTTAAGAACAATGTCTTGCCTCTCTACTGAACATTGTATTAACCTTTATCCACCATACTAAAAGTAGAGGATTTGATACATGCCTTCCAATTAGTAGAGTTTATTCCAAATTCAGTTAAGTATTTCTATGCCCAGCTATGGTAGAGACCAGGAGGTGGGCTGTGTTGGTTTTTATATAGCATCTTTTGAAATATAGCATTTGTAAAGTAGCCTGCCTGGCTTTGACTTCAGCTTGAATGATAAGCAGGAAAGCCTTAAAAAAAAAAAAAAAACCCCAACCAAAAAAAAAACCAAAAAACCAAAACAAAAAAACCCCAGAGGTGCCTGGGGCATAGCTTTTGTCTTCCCACAAGATGGGAAAGACGTAGTGTATTCATTTGAAAAAATGAATATACAATAAATATTGAAACAGGCCTGTGAGATAAAGAAAACCAAAACATAGAGGACTTCTGTACTACTTGTGTCTGTCTGTGGGTGAATTAAAAGATGTTAATCTCTAAAGAGAAAGGGTTTCAATATGTGTTTTCTTTGACATAGGATTTTTGCATATGAATAACCTGGCTTTTGATATCAAAATATATTCTTTCATTAAGAAGCTAAATGGTTTCTTTATGTATAAAGAGATTTTAAGTGGGGTTAAAATGCTTTGGTACATAAATCACTTGTTAGACAGTTCTCTGGCCTTCCTTCTTACCTCCCCCACCCTAAAAATAAAGCTGCCCAGAAATCACCAGGTAGGATAATTCATAAATTGATTTGGAGACTATTTAACAGATTTGTTGTCTTTGTCTGATTTATGAATTGTGTTGCTTAGTGTTCAAATCATATGCTATCCTGAAAAGGTTTTCAGTCTATTACAGTGGCATCATGTAATTACATTGAAGCACATGATGATAGTGTTTAAGCCTTAGGATGCCTTGCAGGGAAGTGGCGCAAATAATTATCTGTGCATCAGTGCAGATTTAAAAAAAAAAAAAAAAAAAATCAATACTGCTTGATGGCTGAGTTTTACGTATTCCAGTTAATGATTTTAGATTTGCCTTAAAGTTCTGAAATTGTTTGGAAGTAGGCCATCTCATGCTGAGATGAAGCATCAGGCCGTTTTAAATTAGATACTGAGCATGCTCATATCAAGTACCCACTCTTAGATTTTGCAGTGTGTGTCTCGGTTCCCTGTTAGTAGAGCTGTCATTCAACTGAAGTAGGGGAGAGCACAGCATGCCCTTTTGTCATCTTTCTATCAGTGCACATATGATTTCTCTTGGAACTGGAAACTTGAGATGTGAGACAAGCCTTGCTGTTAGATCGCCAGTGGTTTTGGTGAGTCGATATTCATCTCTTTCCTTTCTAATGCCTTTAGATATCTCAGATAAAACTCAGCTTCATACGCTTCATACTCGTCTCTATTCTCTAATAATGGTATCTATTTGAAAAGTCTCTGCCGTCACTCACTTTAGTAAAATAATTCTGGTACGTATGTATTAATTTCTTTACTGGGGAAGAATTGCTTTTTTAACAGAAATGCTAGGCTGTTTCGCTCAGAAGTTAAAAAAATGGGCATATATCTTTTTTTTCTTCTGACTTCAAATTAGCTAACTATTCTAAATATAGCAACAGTTCTTCAGCTGTCACTTCTCAGTCATTTTTCATTTTCTTTGTGTTCTTAGTAAATTGGTTTAAAATCTAGATTGTTTCGTGTATCTCATATATTAGAGGGAGCTTGAGTAGTCTTGCAAAAGAGATTTTTATTTATGTAAGACAATGCTGAAGGATATTTACAGTACTTGGTTTCAACACAAATTGCTAAACAGGGTAAGTTAACTGTTGTCATCTGTTAGTTTTGCTGATAGATATGCATGTATTTCCTTCTTTAAGCAGCTAAGAAATAGAAAAAGGCATCTCCTAGTTCTTTTGTAATGACTGAGATTTTGTACTTTGTTAGGATATAATGGAATTTCTGAACAAATCTATAGTAGCTAAAGTGAATGTTTGATACAGCTTAACATTTAATTAACTTTTAATTAACTGTGGGAAGGCAGGATTTATGATTTGAAGTATTATCAAAGCTTAGTTCTTGCACTTGATTTAAAATCTTATTTTCCTCCAAGAGCATCTGCAAAATATAACTTTTAAATTCTTTAATGCAATGCATTTAACTTGTAGCAAAAAGTCAGTTGACAGTATATTTTTAAAACATCTAAACTGGGGTTGTAAAAAGCAGTGAGTGAATTGATAAACTGACACCACCCACCCCCCCAAAAAAAAGTTGGTTCCTAATTGCACTTATCTCCCAGTGAATAAAGATAATTTAATATCATGATTGAACTTCATGTGTGTGTTAAGGTTTCAGTTGTGACATCCTAGAGTTACTTCCTAAAATACAGTTTATCACTGGATTGAGATTGGAGGTCTTAATTATAATACATTCACATATATTTTGGGGTTGGGAGGGTTGTTTGTTTTTACAGGCAGATACTCTTTATCCTGTTGTGATTGTGCATATATACTTTAAATAGTCTTCTGGATAAAAGATTTGAATTACAATGGGAAAAACTGCTTGTCAGTGAATTCACGGAGCCTGACAAAAGAGATTCTTGCTAAACATAACCCCTGTTATGGTTCCGATTGACCTGATTCATAGGACTAAAATCAATAAACCTGTAGGCTTCATCATCACCTTGATAGTCCCAGTTGGAAGGGAGAGAGGACGGGGAGTGCTGTGTGTGAATCTTGAGTACTTGAACGTTAGTTTGCCTGACCCCCGATACAGGTTTCTCAGGGAAATGATCTAAATGGGTGTAATAGTTAAGATTTTTGTTAAAGCCTGAGGATAATGCACTTAATTGAGGCCTTGCTGTGGCAAAAGGCTGTCATAACCCATCAGAAAACCCGCACTTTGGCTGCCAAAACAGGATTCTAGTGTGTGGCTCTGACAAACGATGAAAGAGAGACAGCGAGGGGTAACTGCAAACCTATGTTGTGCAAAATATATTACTATACTGACTTGTTATCTTCAAAGCACGTTATTTGCTCTTATAACTAGAATATGTTGTTTCATAATGGTGGTGACTTCAGGTGCCATGAGTGAGCTGTGTGTCTCGGAAATCTGGAAAATGCTATGGAGCCATACAGATTTGCCGTAGGACAGTTTCGGGCTGAACAGCAAACCTAGAAAACTTAAGATATTTAGGAAGGGAACAAAGAGATGAGAAAGCTAAAGACTTGCATTAGTGGCTGCAGAGCAGGCAATGCGAATGGCACTATAAGAGGAACAGATTTATGAAAGGTAAGCATGTGCAAAGAAAACAGCATTTAGCTGCTTTGGCAGTGTTCCTTTATCACTGCGAGCGTGCAAAAATGTGAGATTTCTGGTTTGGACTACTGAGGAAGTTTGAAGTTAGTATGATTCTACTGAGATATCTCTTTTTGAAATAACTAAGATTAAAAGTATAAAAAGTCCTATTTTACAGGTTTTGTAAAGGAACAATTGTTAGTCTCAAGGAAAGCAGAAATTTGCAAGTGTTAAACATCTCAAGTTATTTTTGTGACCTTGATCTTGTCTATTTTACTTTTCAGAATAATGTTTATCCTTTCCTTTGAAGTAAGTGCTGACTCTGGTTAGTTTTTCCAAAAAGGGGAATTATTATATTATAGTTATAAAGGTTAACTGAAGTTTTACAGGCAAGATACTGTCTGCTCTGCAGTGCTACTCTTGTCTATACCCATTCTATTTAGCATGTAAATCCACTTTTGGTCATGGGTAGCATGCAGAAAAATTTGCATTGTGTTTATGATCTTAATGGTTATTACGCATAAATAGGTGAATTTGAGATCTCGGAGAACCTGACACCCATATACTACCTTTTGTTTTGCTGTAATTTCACTCTGTGTTAGTTTTGTTAATGTCTTTATATATCCATATATGTGTGTGTGTGTGTGTATATATATACACACACACACACAGAGAATATGCAGAGAGGGAGGGTGAACATGTGTAAGGGCTGCTGGTTGTACAAGCTTATTCAGAAAGCACTTAAATTGCACTGAATTGAGAACTAAAATGAAAAAAGATAGTTTTATTCAGTTCCAAAGAATGTTATGATTCAGTCATTTTACACATGCCAGTCATCAGTAGGATTTTATTTTATTGTGGATCAATATATTGTAACTTGCAATAAAATACCAGAGTGTAAGGTTTAAGTTCTTACGACTCCGCTATGTAGACCTACCTTTCAGATTTTCAGAAACTGTAGGTCTCTAGAAGGATCTTTGAAGTACCCATTCATGTGATTGGCAATATAAGGCATGTAATTCACCTTGTTCAATTATTTTTTGAAGAGGATGAAAAAATTTATTCTGTTTTCCACATGAATAAAAAGTTACTGACTTGCGTGGCCCTTTTTCACTAGGAGAGCAGTATACCTGTAAGAATGTGGTAGTGACTTCAGTCATTTTGAGGAAGCACCACTGCTGAAATGATGTTTAAATAAACTTTGTGCTGCTTGAATTTTTTAAATATAAATGTTTGTACAGAACTAAGGAAAAAAAATCAGAAAAGGATGTGGCAGCTAGGGATGTGGGGTGAAAGGGAACCTCTTGTATATATATCACTTAAGCTGCCTGCCAACTATTTTTTGAATTATTAAAATCTTTTGGACAGTGAAGGCTCTGTCTTTTTCCATTCACGTTGTCTTCTAAATGAAAGATTTTACTACTGCTGACAATTGCACATACTCAGTTCATGTGCCAGATGGAGAGCCTGTGACAATTTTAGACTGAAGGTTGTGTCTAAAAACCTTGTCAGCATTCTGCATCAAATCTTGACCCATTTTAGACAGTATGCTACAATCTGATACTTTCAAGAGAATAATTCCATTTTTTAGTTTCTTTTTTTATAGAGTGGAGCTATGTTTCACAAGCATGATCTAAATTTACTTTTCCAAATGAAAAAGAAACTGCACACCAGTACTCATTTAAAATAATTGGCTGTAATGTCAGCATTGGGTCTGAGATTTTATAGAAAAATAAAGAAGGCAGTATTAGTTCTTTCTATATGTATGTAGTATAAGTTGAGAAACAGGTTTATTAAAGTGAAAACCTAAAATGTTTTAAATTTTTTTATTTTTAAAAAATCTTCAGCTTGTTTGTACCAAGAGAGTGGAAATGGTAAGTAGTTGGCCAAGTCCTGGCTGAATGAGCTGAGAATTGCCTCTGCTTTTTCAGTACATTATGGTTTAAAATGGGTATTAGATACAGTCCTGTGAATTTTGGCAGATTTTAGCCATGAATATACTAGATCATGACAATTCAATAATGAATAGGTATTTAGCCGGAATGTCTATCAATAAAAATTTAGAAAATTATTTTGTATAAAGTCAGTGTTGGGAGCTTTACATTCCCTAAAAGATGACCAGGAGTAAAGCATTCCCTTTTGTAAGTCAGAATTTCCAGCCCCCCAAAAAAACACAGGGAAGAGAAAAGGGGAAAAACAAAGAAAAAAAAGTTTGGGAATGTTTCTCAAAATAGTACCTAAGTTTTAATTTTTTTCCCTGTGTTTTCAGCACAGTACAACATCACTTTCCTTATGTATATACATGCATCCATATTTTTTAACAGAATCTGGAATATTATTTTATGCTCCAGAGAACATCAAGATTTGAAATATTTTTGGGATATTCAGTCTTATGCATGCTTCAGTACTGTGGTAGGGAGACAGTAGCTTAGGATTTAAACATTTCGGTAGCTTTAAGAAAACTAGAATTGCATTGTGTGTTCTTAAAACTAATCTGAATTTAATGGCAGTATGTGCTATACAGTGACTTACTTGTTTCTAAGCCAATCACAAATTTATGCTCTTCCAAAGCATGACCATTGAGAAAAAAGAATGAAAAGTTAATTTTTATGTACTTCAGGCCATTTGAAGGGGCTGGTATACAGTTCATATCTTGTGATACATTCTTGTCCAAAACCCTCAAACACCAAAAGGTTTCCATGTTCTATAGTTCCCCATTTATATAGGAATGATTAATTTAATCAGTATTTCAGTATTTAAAGTTTATGCACAAATCTGTCTGTCTGTATTTATATTTCAGATGCTCCCTTTGCATCTTTTGCCTTTATATATAACGTGTGCAAGTTTTTTCCAGGGAATTACATAGGCATCATAATATAACCATGTTGGTAGATAATTTGTCATTTACCTGAAAATTAACATATGGTAATTAAATAAAGGCTTTTTAATCAGTGAAAACATGGTGTTTGGTGACAAAACTAAGTAACACCCTTAGTGGAATGACCTTCAAGGTTTTGCTAGAACAATATTTGCTATGGAGTCTTTTTACTGATGTCTTTTTTTTTTTTTTTTTTTTGGCCATATTAAGTGTCGCCCATCATTAAGATAAAAACAAAAAACCAAAATGGCTGTATTGCACTATTTTAAATTGTGCCAATTCTTTCTGACAAGTTGTGTTCAGCATATGATGGAGGTTTTTGAGGGAGAAATGTTCCAAGAATCAAGAAATGTGAAAAGGTTTTCAGAACTGTCATTAAAAAACAGGAGATCAGTACAATTTTGAACAATTTTACTAAATAGAAATTTGTCTGATATAAGACATTGTATCTTACCTGGGAAATCTAAAATAGACTTTTTCTTTGTTTTTCACTGTTCTGAGAAATAGTATGAAACATCTTTTTTTTCCTCTTGGAGAAAATAGCCTGAGATATCAAGGTTGTCATATCCTAGCAGAGAATAAAAAGGCATGACTTAAACAATGCCATTTTCTGTAATGCCATCTGTTTCATCCCACACTGCCCAATACATTTGTTTTCTTTATGAGCAAAGAAAAGACACATATCCTTAGTAGCCCTCACATTGAGCCTGTCAAAATAAGTACTTCAGTGCCGCCTTTGAAAGTATCTCAAAGTACAGCATGGTTCTAGCCATAATGCGTTTCCTGCAGAGGCAGCTTCAGTTACCTGTCTGGTAAAGTCTGGCTGCTGCTCAGTGAATCACAGCAATGCCAGTGGGAGGCAGGATTTGCACAGAGGATGAGGGAAAGAAGAGGTGGTGTGAATCAAAGAAAATAATTATAAGAGTGATGGAATGTCACCAGATCCTTAAAACTATATCCTGAAATGTATCTTACAGAAACATCTGTAAGATGTAGCTGGTTACAGATGGGCACTGGTCAAGAGAAAAAGGAAAACCAGCTACTTGAGCCCTTTGGAGTACTCCTGACACTAAGCAGTTGAGACCTTTCTTAACTGTTTTCTGGACCTAGTGAGTTTGATTTTTAAAACTGGTACTTGATAGGTTTTGGCCGCATTTAATTTCTAACTGCTTCAATGATCAGAATAGGTTGAGAACATTCCCCACAACCTTCCATTACAGCACTAGTATCTCACAGTTTCAGTTGCATTTAGTTTCATTAATGATGGGGAGTATTTTATATCATGATAGTACAAATTGGAAATGGAAACAGAGGTTTATTTAACGAAGGTCACATAGAAAGTCTAATGAAGCAGAAAGTGAAGCTAAAGGGCATATCCCTGATGCAATTAGCTTGATGTTGTGATCCCTGAATGATTGTCAGTGAAATACCTCAGGTACTGAAATACATGTCAGTGCAAAGCTGCACCTGGCCCCATAGGAAGAAAAGCCAAATAGCCTCAGAGAAACTTTTTCCTCATGAGGCTAGACTGGTTTTGAAATTTTAGCTACCAGCTTTGCATTATCCCATCTAGAAATTCCAGAGCACTCACAGCTCCTTCTGGTATCTTAGCATGGCACTGCCCTGTAACATGGCAAGTTTAAGTTCCTTACTTCATCGACTTGAGACCCTGAGCTCTAAGGTATTCTCATCCTCGTTGTGTCCTGTAATGATTCTCGTTTGCAGGATATATTCAGATTGATACTTTGATCCATTGGATGTGGTTTTTTATTTCATTAACATGTCTGTGTTAAAATCAAGTAAGAACAGTTTAGATTTTGTTTAAATAGAGATATTAAATATATTAATCAGTGTGGGACTTCAACAAAATTCGATTTATTTAATTTCTTCATTTTTTTGTTATAGTGACACATCTATTAGAGCAGCAATGTGTCATCTTCTGACAACTGTGTTGAAGTGATGCTGAGAGATTCTGACTGCAGTCCCCTCCATTTTCACATTAAAATTTCTGAAAACTTCTACTGCACCTATGTAAAGCTGGAGCAAAGTCTGAGAACTATATGAAAGAGTACTAACACAGCAGTCAAGGGAATAGAAGCTAAGAAATGTCAGAGTCACTGCAGTGTGAGTGCATGGGGGTGTGTACGTATGTGTATATGTAAGTCTAGCTGGTACTTTACATTAACCACCACCACATTGTCGTTTCTCTAACACTTCTAGACTTTCTGGTCCAGAAAGCACTTGAGCTTCCCATACTGAAATTTTTGCTTGTTACCCCCACAGTTTTATTTAAAAGATGAAATGAAAATGGTAGAGCCATTTCCTTGAAAGGCATTAGAAGAAAAATATTCTTAATAGTTTTAAAATGTTTCCAGCTGGTTCTCTGCAAAGCTCTGATATCCCTGTGGCATTGAGGAAAAGTTTTAAAATTTAGAAGATTGGACCCTTTTTCCGTGAAAAGCATTTCAGGCTGTGTGCAAATAGTGTACACTTTTTTTAACTTGTGGGACCTCTTGCACACACCAATAACATTCTTACTGCTAAAAATGTAGGCATTGTGACTGTTGAATATACTTCCAGTTTTCTACAGCTTTCTCATACGGAATGAACATAGAAGTTTAATTGAAGAATTACAGTAACAAGTAATGATAATAATCAGTAAGACCCTGCTGCTCTTGATCTAGAAAGTAAATTAGTTGAAGACAGTAGATTCCTTTGCTAATTCTGTTTACATCACAGCCCTTACTCTGAAAGCAGAAATTATATAATTTACAGATGTTATAGTTTAAAGTTACTGACAAATAACTCTAGCATGTCATCTATGTTAGAAGCAGAACCCATATACGTAGAATAAAGAAGCTTATAACTTTTAACTAGATGGTTTTTCAGAGTGTGCCAAATCCTTTATAAGTCTGGAGATGGTTACCAGTAATTCTGTTTCTGTCAAAACATTAAATTCATGTTTTCTGACAGGCAGTATTCATTTGTGTAGGCAATAGATGTGGATCATCAGAATTTATTCTGCAAAGAGCTGAACTGTTCAGAATTTGAATCTTCCTATAATTATTGGAAAAAATGTGTCTTCTCAGTCTTGAGTACTGAATATTTGATATCTGGATTATTTTTGAGATATTAAAATGACTGACCTAACAGTATTTTGTTTGATGTACCTCAGTGGAATGCACTCATGGAAACCATGCCAGTGAAGATAAACAACTGCTGTGCACCGCTATGAACACTTTCAAAATCATTAAAAGAGAGTGGGAGAAAAATTCTTACAAAGCTACTTCTTGCACTGTTGTCCTAATTCTCAAGGAAAGTCTGCAAAATGCATTTGAAAGACAAGCACAGGAATGAAATTCCGAAATCTGTTAGATCTTAAAACTTATGAACTCCATGGTTTTATACCACATAATTTTCTTGTCCACTTCAGCTAATCCCACCATTTTAGCACCTTCCCCTTTAGAGGGAGGAAAGAAGGAATAATAATAAAAAAAGATTATTAACAAATCTCGCTCCCTTCTACTGGACTCTTAACTCCTTTTCTTCTTAGCTGGTCTGATAAACATACCTAATTTCAACTCAGCATGATGGTTTTCAGCTTTCCTGAATCAGTGAGCACTGCTGCTCTTATTTCAAGCTTGAACAATGGCTTTTGCTTTGTAAGCTGGTAACTCGTTTCCAGCATTGTCAGTAGATGTAACAAAAGATGATGATCCTTGTGTAAACCTTGCCTTGCTGGCTTCAGTGCTGCTTGTAGTAATGCTAATATCAACATCTGACATGATTACTCCATGCAGACGGCATTTGTTTTACTGACAGAGCATACTCTTTCTAGATGGGTTGGTCAGTTCATTCTTCTGTTCCTCAGAATAAATGAGGGACATGAAGGCTGGCTAGAACCACTTTATGACAGTCCAAGGGCTTTGACTTAATAGCACATAAGAATCTCGAAGTATGTGAAAATAATGAAGGTTGTTATTTCTCTGTGTTAGAATTAAAGGAGTGGTACAGGAATCCTTGGAAATAAGAGAAGAAATTCCAACCTAGAAGTTCTTAAGATGCAGTTTAAACCATATTTGTTGTGACATCCTTTGGGGCCACTCTAACCTATTAGATAGCTTTGAGTTTGTATAAACATTGCATATTTAAGTATATTATATTTAAAAGAAGTGCAGCATATAGGTGGTTTTCAATACCTGTGTTAGAGAATTTTTTGATCGCTTAAAACCTCTGGTAAACTTAAGAATTCAGTTTTAAGTTAACTTTCTTAAGTTGTACTTACCTGCAGTGGGTTTGGTTTGGACCAGTGAGATTTGATAATTGGTTTTCTTAAATACAGTGTTTAAAGTTTTGTGTTAGTGTTTTGGACCTTCAAATGTGGGTTCAGTATCTCATCTCATTCAGTGCATGAAATAAAAAGGCCCTGGGGTTCTTTCTTATCATTCCTTAAGGTTACTGAAGGTGTCTGGTAAGTAATTACAAGATAATTCAGTTCAAAAGTGACATAGGACATCACTTGTGCAGCCTCCTGCCCAAAGCAGGGTCAGCTCTGAGCTCAGACCAGGCTGCTGAGGATTTATCCTGTATGGTCCTGAGAGCCCCCAAGGATGGAGACTCCACAGCTTCTCTGGGCAACCTGTCCCACCACCTGACTGTCCCGCCTGAAATAGCTTTTCCTCATGTCAAGCCTGAACCTCTCTGGTTTCTATTCATGTCTGTTGTCTCTCAACCTCTGGCCATGCTCCACTGTGAAGATCTTGGCTCATCTCTTGATAACCCTCCTTGTAGGTACAAGAGGGCTGCTGTTAGGACCCCCGAAACCATCTCTTCCCCAGGCTGAACCAGCCCAGCTCCCTCAGTATCTTCTCACAGGACAGGTGCTCCAGCCCCTGCCCATCTTGGTGGCCCTCTGCTGAACTTGTGACAGTTTATCAATCTCTTTCTTCTATTGGGGGGCAACAAAACTGGACACTGTCTTCCAGATACGGTCTAACACGTGCTGAGCAGAGGAGATGATCCCTCTCTTCCCCTGAGCTACTGGCCGTGTCCCCGCTGGTACAGCCCAGGAGGCCGCTGGCCGTCTCTGCTGCCAGGGCACTGCTGGCTCGTGCCCAGCTCGCTGCCCACCAGGCCCTGAGTCTTTTGGCAGAGCCGCTCCCCAGGCAGGCAGGCCCCAGCCTGGGTGGCTGCCAGGGCTCGTCCTCCCCGGGGCAGGGCTCTGCCTTCGGCCCTGCCGAATGTCACTGGGCTCCGGGTGACCCCTTCCCTCGGCCTGTCTGGTCCCTCTGGATGGCAGCCCCCACCCTGCAAATTGGCATCATCTGCAAACTTGGTCTAATCCACCTACTTTTGTCATTTTCTTGAAGGCTCCTGTCCTCCTCTCTATTCCCCATTTGAACTTCAACTTCTACCTATTGCATACTTGAACCCACCTAGACTACTTGGCCAACTCTTAGTTGTTAATCCGGTAGTTGATCCAGCCAGATCATAGTCTTCAGTGAAATCTTTAGTCACCGCATTGGACGTTGGCTTCGATGCCATTCCCTGTGATTTATCTGGGTTTGTGCCATCTACTTGCCTCCTGCTGAGCCGTCCCTGGAGTGCGTAGTTTGAACAATACCCTATCTTGACCAAAACAACAGTCCTTCCATGCTTTTGTTACTAAATTGAAAACAAGTTTGTCAAAGGGTTGCCACAGCAGAGTATCTACAGTGTTGCTTATTAACAACTGCTAACATGCAAGCCTTTACTTAGGTAGAAAATAGCACGTGACACTTTTCATCAAGCTTTTCAGTAACACATCAATATCCCTGTCAGAAATTTTGAAATGTTACAATGTTAATGTTAGTGGATACTGCTGTTGCATTCCTCTGTTACACAATTGCTAAATTTTGTAGTTCTGTTAAACAGTTACTAGACTTCGCATGTCACACCAATGATGCTTTTCCATTGCTGTTGGCTTCCTTGCGTTGAATTCAGATTTCTAAGACTCTTAGATTAAAAGTCACTTTTCATAAGTGGTATACTAATTTTAAATTGAAGTCATTTAGTTGTTAGGTGAGGCTAAATTGCAGATTAGATGCCACTAATATAAGCCGAAAATATTTGAAATAACATAATTTTGCAGTCAATCTTTAAATATAGAAGAGTGCTACTTACATAGGTGTTTGCTGTATCTATGGTATATCCTCAAAGTTACACTAAATGTCAGAATTATTTTTGTAAAATAGTCATTTGGCTCACCTTTCAGAAAATACTATTCTTACTATGCTCACTTTTTTTAAAACTTTTTGACGCTTATAAGAGATACATCAGAATACTGATAAGAGTAGGCAAGTGATATCTGTGCAGCAGCAGCTTTCTGTGAGGTTTTGGGGGGGTTTTGTTTGTTTGTTTGTTTTTTTTAAGCAAGATTGTTACTAATACTTCTATCAAAAGTATTTTTATTTTTAAAGATGGCCTTTTTTCTTTATCATAGCCGGAGAAAATGGCTGTCAACTTGAGGATTATAGATCAATTTAAAATCCATTTTCATTATCAACTACTTTATATTTATCAGTTCCTAAAACTTTTTCGCATAAATGTGGATTCAAGATGAATGCTGATTTAGACTGTTAATTTTTTGTAGAACAAAAATCTCCTTTAAGTACTAGAAATTTTCAGTTTGAAGAACCTTCAAGAACAGTACTGTATGAGCAAGTGATGCTTCTTTAATGGCCTCCTCCTGGATTAATTTTTTTTTTGCCACTGGGGGGAGTAGAAGACTGTCACGGGCTCAGGGAATGGAATAAGAGTGTCTTCTGTTTCAGAAGACTCAGGTCTTAGTGCTGAGCTGTGGGAGACTGTGGGTCTTTCATGTCTGGCACATGCTTGAAAATCTGTTTTGCGGTGAATAAAATTCCTAGATAATCAGGTTTCATGATTGCTTTTTTCGCCGAAGAGTTACACTCTGAATTTAGACTGGATTAAACATGAATTGTGTTTTAGAAAAGGAAGGGGAGAAAATAGCCTCTACATTATTAGTCATAGGAAGAGTGGATTGTAACTGGTGTTGGCTTGAGTACTAAATTTCTTCTCTGAAACTTTTTGTTGCAGCTGTGCCTAATGGCAAGCTCCCTCTCAGCACGAGAGTGCGATGTAAGTGACTACATCACGTGGATTGGGGTGCAGTTTGCTTTATTTAAAAGATGATGCTGTAGCTGAGCAATGTATATATTTTTTTTAAAACTAATATGTGCATGGCTGTTGCTTTAACAGACATTTGCTTTAATCCTGGTCTTCCAGAATTAAATCTAAAAATACTGTTTCCTTCCTCTAAAACCATCAGAAAGGAGGAAACAATTTCATTTTCATTGTTTCTTTTAATTTTATATGCATAGAATCAAAGGCTGTATACATGTAGGTTACTATAAACGTGTTACTCCAGAAAGACTAGCAACTCTAAATGCTAACTGTTTATTCCCAAGCTTATTTAAGGTTCTCTGTCAGTGTTTATATGTCACTGTAATTGAGAAAAAGTGTCTCACAGGCTGTTTGGGCCTTGCCATCCCTGCTAAGGTTGCTGGACTGGTAATGTTCGTGCTGCATGCAGGTTCTGCTACGTGTCTTTAACCTGTTTGATGTTTGGGGCAGAAGAAGAGTTCCAAGTTCTAGTTCAAGATAAGATGGAGCTTTCCCTTTGGAAAAACTTGTTCTGTCTGTTCTGCCAACAGTGAGCAGTCAAAATTCCTGTTTTAAAATTCATTAGTATTTTTGTTCATGGTGTATAGAACTTTAAGCAGAACAAGCTTAAAGAAATGCTAAAGCAACACATCAGTGCTTTCAGTCATAGATTTACAGGAATTTCGTGGATATAGCAGAAATAGCAGAAGCCAGCCAGTAGGTCCTGGAGCACATCAGCAACCTGGGTTCGACAGCAGCCAGGACCAGTGGTGTCTTTTCCGTGGGGTCATTTTTTGTTCCACCTCTTCTTTCTTGTTTTGACAGACATAAGCTGCCTCAGGTCCCCTCCCCCTTGTGTTTTGGGGGGGGGGGGGTTGTTTGTTTTTTTGTTGTTGTTGTTTTTTTTTTTTTAATAAGACATTCAGTTATAAGTTATTTTCTGACTGGTGTTTGAAGTAGCTATAGATTCTTATTCTAGGAACATAACCTTTTTAAAAAAAAAAAAAAGTCTGCCTTTTATTCTGAGAATCCTGTAACCTAGGCAATATTTTTCTACTTATTTTACACATATGTAATGAAAAAACAAGTGTTGCACTTCATGAAAGCCCAAGGTTTAAATAGAGCTTGCCCAGCCAGACATTGGAAGCCTCTTGTTCAGCTGAACTTAAGTGTCATTTAAAATAATAAGTAAATCTCATGCATGTTCACACTTGTCTATTAGTATCCACACAAAGCAATCCATGTCATCTGTTACTCATCCATTGTAATAGTCTGCTTCTGGCATTCCTTCATTAAGTAGAGAAACTTTTCCTGTTCTATGTTAGGTGGGCATCATTACAATCCCTTCCTTTTGAAAGTGTTTCATGGTTTGGTGCAGATGAGCAGCTTGTGGTTTTCTTTTTCCTCTGCAAGGAAATAGATACCTCATTGTTGCTTAGGCGAGGTACATGGGTAAGCCCATGGAACGAGGTGGTATCCATCTGAGGGTGCCGAGTGAGCTGGAAGATGTCACCATGAGACTTTTTTTTTTAATCAGCATGGATAACCCTGATGACTGGAAAAAGGCAAACATTACTATTTTCAAAAGAAAAGCAAGAAAGAGAATCCAGGGAACTAAACACTGGTCAACTTCACCTCTTTTCCTGGGATTATTATGGAGCAAAGTCTCATAGAAACTATTTCTAGGCTCGTGAAAGACTAGAAAGTAATTGGAAATAGCCAGCATGGGTGTATCAAGGAAAATCTGACGACCTTCTATGATGACTGCTTCTGCAAGTGAGGGGAAAAATAGTGGATGCCATTTAAATATTTAGCATGGCTTTTGATGTAGTTTCATGTAGTATCCTTGTATCCAAATGAGGGGGTATGGATTGGATGAATGGACTGCAAGGTGGGTGAAAAACTGATTGCACCATGGGGCTTAAGGAGTAGCAATCGATAGTGTGAAGTTCTAAATGAGTGGCTGTTTACAAGAAGTCTTTCTTGGAGTTGATACTGGGGCTGAAACTGTTAACATTCATCAGCAAGTTGGGCAGTGAGGCAGAATGCACCACCAGCAAGTTCCTGGATAATGCCCCCCTTGGGAGGAGGGATTGGTATGCCGGAGGGCAGGGTGGTCATTCACAGGGACCTCAGCAAAATGGAGGAGTGAGCAGACTGGAACATGCTGAAGTTCAGCAAAGGCAAATGTGCAGATGGAGGAGCAGCATCCCGGAAAACGGCCTGCGGGTCCTGGTGGACAGCAAGCTGAATGTTAGTGTTATGCTCATCACTTTTGAGGCTATCTCTGGAATAATGTGTCTAGTTTTGGCCACATCAGTATGAGGGTGAAAGAGAGGGAGAGATATGAGAGAGTCCAGCGCTAGCATGGTTACGGGGCCAAGACGTATGATGTACAAGAAGAGGCTGAAGGGTATCGGTGTGTTTAGCGTGAAGGAGGGAAGGCAAAAGCAGGGACATAATTGCAGTCTTTCATTACCTACGTGAGCTTTATAGAGGAGACAGACTCTCTTCAGAAGTGCACAAAGAAAGGGCAGATGGCAATGGTCATAAAATGCAACAAAGTACCTTCTAACAGGTTAAAATAAAAATAAATAATAATAGTAAAAGATAAACCACAAAGCTGTTGAGCACAGAGAGGCTATGGAATCATCATTCTCGAAGATTTTTGAAACTCAACTGGACAAGGGCCTTTGCAACCTGATCTGCTATTGAATTTATCTCTGAGCTTGAGGTTGAACTTGATGACCATCAGGGGTCTTGTCCAACTTAGATTTTTGTATGAGTCTCATTTACGTGGAAAATCTTTTTGACTTAAGGTTTTTATATAGCATAGCGCTTATCCTGAGACTGTCCATAAGACAGCCTGTTGCATTCATCAGAAACACATTCCCTAAAACAGATGTCTAAAGACCTTAGTAATAACATGAACATAAAACCCTAAATTCTGTGGAAAATATAGGTAAGGTTGCCATGTGGTCATCTGTACATATGTGCCCAGAGCAATTTTATTTTCCCCTGCTCCTTTGACCCAGTTATGTTATTTTGGCTTTATATTGGCTTGACTGAAAAACAAAATAATTTTTCTTCTTACTTGAAAATAGCAAATTAGGTTTACTGGAACAGTCCATAGCTCTCCAGGATAGTACACTCAACAGTGACAAATTATGACCAGTTGTCCTACTCTGATTTAGATTTTCAGGATTAATCTCAGCTATCTTACATTTTTATGATATTAAACTATTTGTTTAAAATGATAATGCTTCAGCACTGGGTGCTATCTCAGTTTGCAGGCCATTCAGAAGTGGGGAGTTAGCTTTTTGCTGTGAAGTAACTATTTTCGGTTTTTACTGAAATCGGAAACTGGAAAATAGCAGAAAGTTGGTGTAAGTTTTCCTCTCATTCAAAATTAGGCCTTACCTGATGGTAAGCTACTATGTCTCAAACCTGATAGTTCTTCTCTCTTCCAGCTGCCTTGGTCCTGCTCTTCTTTGTCTTCAAACATTCATGTGCTAATGCTTTATCAAATCTTAACTCTGAAATCAGGGCTGGAGGCTATTAATGAAACTTAGATTCTTCTGGAAATAGCACAGCTCTTACAAAGAGAGGCATTAATGCCATGGAACTAACAGGAGATTAATTACTTCTATAAAGCTTATCGTATGCTAACAAAAAAGGAGGAAGAGATTGCCAACTTAATTTCAAGCAGTGGATCAATTCTGTACATGAAACGTGCAAGCAAGTGAGAATGGGAAGCATAGTCTCTAGTACTGACCACCTAACATGTGACTGATGGTAAAACTCTTCAATTTTCCAGCTGATTTCTGGATTGTTAATTTTTGCCTTCAAGTCTCATATTCCGTACCTTTCTGGAAACACCTCTGCTCAGGTTTTGCACTCCAGACTTTGGCCATTCTAAGTGTGACAGGTGAAATTGTTTCAAAATGGGTCACTTGCTTTAACGGTTAGCACTTGTGGGTTTTGAAGCCAACCTCTTTCTGACACAGAAAAGTTATGTGATCTCACCCATTAACAAGACCAGCCTCATTTTAAAACTCTTTATTTCCAATTTACATATCTCAGACAACTTTCCTCTGTTTGTTCTAGCCTCAAGCATTATTCACCTTTCTTAGTGTTTGATCTATACAGCTTAGAATCTTCTTTATGTGGTGTAGTCCTGTCCTACTTCATACTGCTTGGCCAGATGAGGCTTATTCCTGTAATCTTCTCTCTTAGAGTGAATGGTCATATTGGTAAACTTTTATTTTTGTTCTAGTTTAATAGGTATAATTAATTGGCATAGGTACCTTACTTAATCATATTCTGATTCTGCTGTCTTTCAACCTTTCTCAGGTTATGGACCCATTAGAAAAGGGACAAAAAAAGTTAGTGGGAAGTGCAGACTTCCCTATGTTTTACCATAGAAGTAGCCACAGGACGCAGAGGTAGCGATCTCAGGTTAGAACCATCTGCGTGGATACAGGATGCCGTTCACACTCCTGTCTATTTTTTAACATATTTTGTTAGTTAGGGATATCGCCTTACATTTGTACTCCTGAATTTTGTTCCACCACCATTGCTCCTTCCTCTTGGTTATCCGTTTCTTTCTGTAGGAAACTCATCTATTTCTCCTATTTTATCAAATATGGCTCATATGTCTTGATGATGCCCTGTGGCTTTGTCACCAGCAGACTTCATTACATATGCCTTTCTTTTTAGTTACTAGTGAAAACACTACTTTTAAGTTGGTCCTCTGAACAGGATTGAATTCTAGCAGTAGTCTTCTGTGCATCAGTTGGTTCCTGGTTTAGCACTTGGCTGCTTCTCTTGAACCAGTTTCCTCCCTGCCCTAACAGCAGCCTGTTCCCATGCATTTATTTCTGTTAGTTCGTTCTGCCTCCCAGCTCCCATGGTTGATACTGTTCACACTGCAAACTGAGGAAGAATATTACTAGCTCCCATTTTAACCCCTTTCTGACTGCATGCCAGTTTTGGGGTTTTTTTCCAGTCCTTATTCCTTCTATCAGAAGAGTGGGTTTAGTGTCTAACTTGGGTTGCCATTTCTTTACTTTGAAGGCCTGTGTGTTCTTTCTGGTTTGTTCCTTGATCCTTTCCTTAGAATTTCCTCATCTTACTCATGCTGGATCATTTTTAAAAAGTAGTGATTTATCTTGTGAATTTGGAACCTTTTGCTGCAAGATTCTTCTCTTTATAGGTCGCAGATAATTTCACTAATTATAACGTCAAAAAAATTCAGGCCTCTTCTGTACTGAAAGGCTTGCACTGCCCTCAGTCTAGTTGACTGAAGGCAGTACTTTCCCACCCAGTGCCCCTGTTGATTACTAAATTAGCATACTGTTGGTTCAAAGTCTGTGGGCTGTCATATTTAAAAATGCGTGACATTAATTTGAAAATATTCCTGAAGATAATTTTCAATGCTCATGATTTTAATATGAAAGATGTCTGTCCATACTCTAGTCTAAATTTTGGGATTTGTAGAAGACCCCAGCTGTCCCTGCAACTGCAACTCTAATTTTTACTCTTGCAAAAGTGAATTTTACATACCACATAATTTATTCATGCTGTTCATCTTCTTTTTGCTTTATACTTTTGAAGTAGAATGTTACTCCATGGTTTTTCTTTCCTGTATAGAAATTTCCTTCAGTACCTCTTATGATGATTCCTTTCCTTTCTGTGGTGTTCTTCACAGTGTAGCTTCATATCCTGCATTAGGAGTTTGGATGCATCCATTTTGGTATGAAAGTTCCTGATCTTAGCACACAAGGTTTACATTTTTGCTGATGATTATTTTTTTCTTTTCATCCAGTTTTCCTAGCCTTTTGTTTCCCAATGGAATTAGGCAAGCGCTTTTTGAGGATTTTAGATTAGAGTCCATTGTGCTTCCAAGTAGTCCCTGCAACTGGGACAAGGCATGCAGGATGAAGGAAAGAATAGTGGGGCAAACGTTGGGGCAGAAGGAGGTCAAGAGAGTGAAAAGGGTGTCCCGGCTGAGGGCCACCATGCAGAGTTGAGAACTTCTTGGCTGGAGCCTTGTAGAGAGATGCCCAGTGCTGTGGTGGTCCGTGCTAGTCTCTGCTCTTCCCCTCCAGCTCAGGAAGTGTTTTATGAATATTGCTGCAACAAATAAAAACTTTGCAGGTTGAAGGTAAATTAGAAGAGTGTATCTAGATAACATAGCCAGCAGCTGTTCTTTTTCACTTTTTCTGACTATAACATTTTGTCTAACCCCCTGATATGCTCTTAAAAATCTTTACTACTAGCTCCTGTTGCAACTTAATCCTGTTGTGAAATGTCTTGACTACCATCATCCAGAGGTAGAGATTTTATTGGTAGAAGAGAGTTGGTAATTTGGAGCCGCAGTAACATTTCAGAAGTATGTGACATCACTCCGGTATCAGCTTTCTCGGAGGCTAGCAATCCTGACAGCTAAGTTGCTTTTTCTCTGGGTCAGGGTTGTACAGTGCTCATTAGGGAGCAGCTTCCCAGAGAAAAGGGTTGTACCTCACATCCTTGTGTGTTTTTGTTGTTTGTGTGTCAAGCTTTTGGTAAAGAATGAATTTCCCTGGAGACTGGTGAGTAATTCTTATACGTTTTAACAACTGTTTTTCTTTAGACATAAAGCATTTCCTCCTCCTTTGGAAAAACACTGTTTTGTTTTGGTTGTTTTTAATCCATCGTTCAATAATTCACAATATATGCAAAGTAGCACACAACATTTATAGCATTCAAGTTAAGATTTTTAAATAGAAACCTAATTTTAGGTAGATATTAAGTGTTTACTGATTTATTTCTTACTGTAACTGTGTATAACTTCCAAGATTTTTATTCAGACATGCTTGTCTACTAGATTACATGTCTAAGAGATTGAATGTAGCAGGAATTTGAGCTTTTTTAATTAGCTTGCAACACTGAATGGGAAGTACTCTCCAAGTAGACGCTTGTAAGTTACCTTATTTTAACATACAGCTCATACAGCAATGCTAATAGATGGCCATCTTTCAAATGTTATTTTGGGGGTTGTATACGCATGTAGGGGGGGACCAAATGGAAAATCAGATGCATTTCCAGTCAGTGTATGTATCTGTATGTATATCATCTGCCAAGCTGTATGTTTATTTCTATGGGAATGTCATATATTGAGCTGCAAAATCTGTCAGCATAAAAATTATTTAGGAAAAAAAGAAAAACCAACCCACAAAACTGTATCTGGTTGTAGCTTAAGTTTTAAATAACAGAAATACACTTTCGTTTCCACTTCGTGGAAACTGTTTTTTCATCACAGAAGAAATATAGAATACATACTTTCTTTTCTCCTCCCTAGCCCTTAAATGTCTATTTGTAAAAGTGCTGCAATACTATGACATTTGGAAATCTTGGCAGATTCCAATTTTGAAAGGGTTTTTATTTTAATATGCTGATAATCTTCCATATTATAGCTAGAAAAGTACAGCCCACCTATCTACACAGAAGTATTTTGCAAGGGAAGCCTAAGGTTTTGCTGTGTCACTGGTTTTGGTTTCTTTTGGTGTTTTCTTTAAGGATGACAAGTCTTGATGGATGAATACATGCAAAAATATCTTATTCATCTGTTTGAAGATTCTGGGGAGTAGTGAAACTCATCTTGGTAAAAGTTAGATATTGATTTCCAGCAGGAAATCATTTCCAGACTGAATTTAGATGGTCTGAATCAGAGCTGTAGGTAGCTACGTGGATGTAATATGTTAGCTTTCAGAAGCCTGTGCTTAGGATAATTTCATTAATGCATCAACTGACAATTTTTATGATACAGTAGTGTGGTGATGACATACTGCAGATACAGAATTGATATATTTATGATTTATGTGATTTGGCAGATTACAATTAGCATAAAAGTTCCTTTATAGCTCTGACTCTTCATGTAGGTGGTTGGCTTCCAACCCAGAACTAAAAGCAATAAGCTGTGGGAAATGCTTTTTAAATTATATTGTCATGAATAGAACTATTTTCTATGTCATTGTAGATTTCAAATAAATTTTAATGTTGAATGTAGATAAATTTTAATGTTTCATTTTAGTGAGATGTTTATCATACTTACGTGGCTTTTTTTTTTAAAGCTTGAGAAGTTAAATTTTATTACCAGTTTTATCACTGTTTTTTTAGTGTAATTTGGGCTTAGCTGAAATAGGTTTTTATAGGCAGTTATATCAGACTGTCTTCAAAGATGTTTAAAGTGTGTTGTGCTTTTTGATATATGTAAACCCTATTGAATGTACTATTAAATGGAAAAGAATAGAGAAGTTATACACAAAAATGAGGTGCTGGTAGCATTTAAGGTTAGGAGTCATATAAGTTGAAGGACACAAATAGGTATTTTCCTGTTCTGTTGACTGGAATTTAGGATTGTGCATGAACTTCTAATTTGCTGCTTTTCTTTACCAAAAGAAAACATGCAGCTATACTTTTAAATTAATCAAGATAACTTGCTTAAATCCTGTCCAGGAAAAAAAAAAGGGAGTGGAATGAGAGAGGCCTTTCTTAAATATAGGTCTAAAGATACATATTACATCCGTTAGCTTTATCACATAATTGTTAATATGAAACTTTCTGGGTTTGTTGGTTAACTGAACAGAGCCATAGTTAGTTTGAGTTAGTGTGGCGATGGCTGGAATTTTCCAGTTACTTTTTCCTACTTATAGATGAGTAACAGTCTTGCTCATAAGTTCCCATTTCTCTTGCAGGATTAGGTTTTTTTAAAGGAGAAAAGAATACAGTTTAAATATGAGGAAGTGTTTTTTAAACCTTAAAGTAGATCTTGATTGAAATGTGTGGCTACCTCATAGAAGCTAAAAGAGGAATATATTGATGTATTTAAAGGTATATGTCACCAAGCCAAGTGATTGAAAGAAACCTCTGGCTCTGCTTCTAAACTGACCCAGATGTATCAGTCTGCCTGTTTTATTGGGGAAGAGGGGGTGGGGAGGGGGGTTAAGTATATTTCTTCTAGTACTGAAGCTCCTATTTTATCTAAGTATATAATCCCTAAAGGAACACAAACGGTGAACATTCCGTATGATCTGTATTTTCCCTTATCTGACTTTAGAAACAAATTTCCTTCATTAAAAGAGTGAAAGCTATCATTCTGCCAGAAATTTTCAAAAGCTTGAAGTGTGGTGTTTATTTCGGGGGTGGAGAGAGGAAGGGGCGAATTTCCGATTTCACCTGAGCAGTGAAATAGTTTAGAGCAATGATCATTGAACAAATTCTTTACCTCAAAATACCTCCTGCCTAATGAGGAAAAAGCATGAACAACATTCATGGCAAGGCATTACCAGTTGTTCACACTTGCTCTTGGTGAAGCCGATGAATTTATTGCTTGGCCTTAACTTTTTATTTGATATGCCTCATACATTGATCTGTTTCCATCTTCTAGAATGTTCTTTTTTTGCAAAATACTGAAAAGGCTTATTTTGTGAAGATCATGTTTGCTTCTGTAAAATACATGCTATAGGATCAAACTTCTAGCTTAGCATTAAATCATTAAAAACATAGTTAAGTAGCAATGCCAATCATTTTCAGGGTTGGAACTATCCAAGTAAAAGAGAAAATAAATTTTATCTGAAGTTGATCTACCAATATATATTTTGGCTTGTGCATTTTTTACTCCTTTAAAATGCATAAAGTAGGTTGAATTCTTTGATTTGGATGTGTTTGCCTCAATTGTCAAGTGGCATTTTGTTTTCAACATGGAAGACTTACTTTTGTGCTCGTTTTTCATGTGGAATGAGAAATTGCTGGTGAATTGTCTTCCCCCCCCCAACCTTCCCCTGTTAAAATTCCTGACCCTTGCTTTATGAGACTCAAATGGGATAGAAGGGGAATTAATAATATTCACAAATAGTAGTTAATTCTACCCAGTGAAGACCTGGGTTATGGAGCCGCTGTCTTTAAAGTTGGTTTTGCTTTGTGATTTCTCGATTCTTAATGAATGGTCAGTCCTAAACATGATACAGAAAGATTTCCAAAGGCTGTGTCTTGAAATGACTTTTTTATTGTAATGTCCAGCATTAAGGAGTAACATTATTGTACATACAGCTCTAGACAGTAGCCTGTTTTAGAGATTTCATTACTATGTTGATCAGAGCAGGGATAGACAATAAAAGGCTGATAAGGAGTTAGAGCTGGTCTGTGATACCTGTTCTGTGATTTACACTGTGCCTGAATCTTTAGTGGACACCGGGAATCTGGATTTAAAGCAAAAAAACAAACCAACAAGTGAACGATGCTCTTCTCTGCCAGGAAGGGCCAGGGGTCTTTTTAGTGGAACATCTAGGGTTTTTTCTTTGTAGCAATGATGAAGTATTGCTACTATAAACCTGCTGGCCATAAATATATTTCAAAACTCCCACACTGCATAGCTAGGAGAGGGCGTACACCCATATAGAGGCTGGATACCCATAAAGAATGCTAGGAAGTTGTGGATACCAGAAGAAAACCATTCTGAAATAATTTAATGTCAGAAGGTACATAACATGCAGAACTGTATTGAGTAGCTGGAAATCTGTAAAAATTCTGCATAGTATAGTTGCTTTATAGAACTGGGATATCTCTAAAATTGCTGATTCTGGAAATTTTCTATAAGGTGAGAGATACTGTACAAACATCTTTTTTTACAAATACTCTGGTTTATAGTCTTGAAATGTAGCCTAAAATCTGCTTTTCTGATAGAATGTGTAATCCAGAAAGGAGGAAAAAAAAAAAAAAAAAAAGAGGGAAGGAGTTTTCACTTCTGGGTTTCATATGAAAATTCACTGCCTCACAAATCTCTTCCTTATGTTCATGTTTTCTAGTGGTAAAAGGAGAAATGAGTAATACTCCATATGGTAAACTGCAGTTAATTTATCTTCTTGGGTATGATTTTACTAGTTCTTTAAAATTCTTTCTAAAGCCAGATTCAACCCAAGAAAAACTTAAACAAGCTCCTAAAGAAGTTGGTAGAAGATAGTGTTCCCACCCAATACAGAGGGTGGTATTGGATTTTCTTTGTCATTTAAAAATTCCATTGAAATGACTTTGAGTGTGATGTCTGCCGTCCAAGTGTCCCTTTGTCCTTAAACTCTTGCTCTTACATAAATGAAACAAACCGATTTGTTATTTTTACATGTTTCCTTATGAAATGAGTCTTCACCAGGACTTTTTTTCACTACTATATAGTAACATTCTTAGAAATATCTAGTACAAATGAACTGCCCTGACATTAAAAACGTCACTTTTGCCAGCTTGAGGCTGAGGATGTAGTTACACCAATGCAATAGTTAGCTGTTGTCAAAAAGGCCAGATCCATCTCCCCTCGCTGCACCCCGTGCTGTGAGCCTGCAGGAAGGTTAGTGCTATCAAAACCAATTTTCAGTTGCTTGAACTGGATCACCGCCTGATGGCTTGAGCACTGCTGCCAGCACAAGAGCAAAGGGTGGAGTGGGCTTGTCATTCTCGAACAGCTAGCTGTTTTCTCAAAGCAGTTGTAAGAGCGTAGCCCCAAGACCTGGCTTTAAGCAGAAGATGTGGACCTGCACACAGAGCATACCTGCACAGATGACAGCTATCTCAGCTGTTCGGGTGGGCTGGGCATACGCATTTCCAGTGCAACAGCCGTGTATGTACCTGCCTTACTGTGGCACTGAAGGTGAAGCCTGTGCTGCTTCTATCCCAGTTGCAGGTTGTGGGCTGTATTTTGTATGCAACATCAAAATACTTCAGTGTTACAGCTGCCCCTGGGTTATATTAATTTCAGTGGTCTGTGGCAGGTGCGTGAGTGTGTGCACTTCACATGAGAAAATTCTAGCTGTTGGGATTAAAACTCAAGAAGTCGTCACCGATGCTGTTAGCATTTTATTACTCAATATGTGAGAGAGCAGCCTACCAGAGTTGGCCAAAGATGGCTCGCATGTAGACTTTGAATGGCACGCCACAATTCCAGCAGCTTGGAGTCTCACAACAGCTTGAAAAAACCACCTGTGAAAGAAAACGCCTCCCAGCTTCTGGCTCTCACAAAGGTATTAATTTAATGCAAGAAAATGCTGGCAAGGTCATCAGAGGCATCATGTCTGTTCAAGAGGAGGTATTGTTCTGCAGTTTTTTCTACTGCTGCATTTAAGCTATGATTGTAATTGGAAGAGATAGCCTGGTGTGCCGTTTTCTGAACGGGTATGTGTTGCTGGGTCAGCAACAGTTTTTAATAAAAACTAAGTGTTATTTCACTTGTATTGTGGGATAAAGATACAGTTGTGAGGGTCAGGATGTAAAACTAAGAGACTGAATTATAATATCTTTTTTGCTGTGTGTGTTTCCTGCATAGCCATCAAATCTGCTGACAGTTCATTTTGTAAATAAACTGTAGTTGTTCCTTTGCATTTATGAAAGAAATGGATAATGCAGAACAATCTGTGTAGGTGTCGAAACTGAAGATGTGAAAATACAAGGGGAGGCAGCCAAGAAATACTTTTGTCAAATGGAAATTTACAAACTTCCAGAGCCAATGGTTTGATTATACGAGACCAACAGGCATCAAAGTGATTGACAATCTGCATATAAGCACTGGGTGGTAGATGTAAACTCTTGATCAGATGGGGTGCTGAAATTTCATCTGGTAAATTGAATAATGATATAGCCTACTACCTACATGACCTTGCTCTTACGGTACTTATTTTGGCCAATTCACCTTTTAAAATACCTGACTGTATGCATTAAAACACATTCTAAACAGTAAATCTTTTTTTCAATGTAGTGCAGCCATTTCCTAGAAGAAAATACCTTAAATAGTTCATGTGTGTTTACTCACCATACAGAATTTTCTTCTTTATTTAAAAAGGCCAAGTTGTTTTCATCTACAGAGAAAGCGTATTGTAGTTACTCTTCATCAGTTCCGCTTCCTTACCTAATAATGAGTAACAGCATTGCTGAAGTTGTCGTAAATGGTTGCTACTACTTCAGCAGTCTGTCTAAATTGGGGGGGTTGTTTATTTTACAAGAAACTTAGCATTGAGATGGGAAAAACTAGCTAAAACGCTACGTAAAAGAAATCTTAATCTTGTGTTCAGGTTGACTTGCTTTGTTTGCTATTTGTAGATAGGCTGGTTCTAAAATCAATGGATTTTATCACAATTTTTACTGTTAATAATCTTCATATGGAAGTATCCTTTTAACTGCTTTTTCTTTCTTAGTGTTCTTTTTTTAACTAAATTGGCATTTTTGATATTGTTTGGGGGAAGATGTTTGAATGATGTAAAAGATTCTATACAGCTAGGAGTGTTAAGTATCGGACGATGACATTTGTTAACACTACCGTAATGTTACTAACTTTCTGTATGTGCATTCTGAACTAACAGAAAGATACGACAGTATCTAGGGCTCCAGCCAGTTGTGATGATGCATATAATAACAGATCAAGAGAAAGCAAACCAAAACTGTATTTGAAAGAGGGTTTTTGTTTGTTTTTTTTTTTTTGCGTTTTTTTTAATATGAATTTGACTAATCACCTGTTACCTAACCTTAGACATTTTCCTTTAGACCACTGCCTCTAAATGCTCCCGCCCTTCCATTTAGTGCCTGGTAACAGAGGGAGGGCACCCATCTCCAGTTCCCAGCCGTAATTTGGCTCTGCCTGTTTCCATAGCATATTTCTCAGTCCTTTTCTTGTTGCACAGAACTGTGGGCTTCCATTGCTTTTTGATCATATGCATCAAAGTAAAGAATTAATGCTGTAGACTAATAGCATTAAACAGCACGGAAGACAGATTCAACGCTGTAAAGGGCTGGTTTTGCTAATTGCTGGCAGGTATTCTTAGCACCAACAATTAGGCATAGACAGTCACTTAACTCTAATGGTCAGAGTTAAACTCACCATAGGAGCATAAGAGCCGTCGCTGTAGATCAGACTGTGGGTCCATCTGGCCTGGCATTCTCTCCCTGGTAAGGACTTGTGCCAATGTTTAAGATGAAGGTGTAAGAGGAATTAACACCACGTTGAAGGGTGATGCTGTTCGGTATTTTTTTATGGATAATATTATAATGGTGTTTTTTCTGAAAAGCAGTATTTGCTGAAGTGTTGAGGCCTGCCTAATTTTTAGAAATACTTGAAGCTAACCAGATGAATAGTAGGGAATGATGAATTTAAAACCAGAGAAAAGAGAGGAAATGTGGCCTCTTTGCAGTTAGATCTGTTCTCAAGGTTTCCTACAAGCCTGATTGGCATCCACACCTCTAGATTAAAATTCATTATATCTCCACCAGGATCTTTAATCTGAAATATGTGCAAATGAACATTAAGTGCAGACATGAACATTAAGTGTGAACGTTTCAAGAAAACAATGTAGGTTTTTTTAAAGGATGTGAGTGTGCAGAGAAAATCCTGAGCTAATTTATGATCTACTTGTGATTTCAAATAAATCCCAAACCAATTTTATTTGTTGCTAATGTTTCAGTCTTTTGGAGCCTTCTAAAACAACTTGCTGCTATTCTTCTAAGGCAACAATATTATTTTTCTGAAATGATCAGCTCCTGAAGCTGAACCTGAATGGACTGAAAGAAACAAGAGAGCTGAGCGAGGCTGAGCTGCACCCTCGGACCTTGGCGATGACAGCTGACACGTTCAGCGTTCCAGCTCAGTGCCACGCTTTATACCCCGTGTGTCTCTGTACTTGAACTTTACGTCATAAGCAATGAATATTTTTAATAGAGTTTGTACTCTTTTGTCTGAGATGAATGCGGGCCCACACATGGTGTAAGCTTCAATTAATTATCCTCTGGGGTCTGGTGCACATATTTGCATATGCTCTATCAGTGGACCACCAAGATTATTCAATTAAATCCTTACAATGGCTTTAAGAAGGCCGGTGATTAAAGCATTAGTGATGACTGTTCATTTATAAAATAATTATTTTTATAAATTTCAGTGTCTACCCTTATTTATTGCAAAATAGGATCTATTGTGAGGGAAAGCCTGAAATACAGGATGTGTCTGAATTGGTACCATGATTAAAACTGATACACAAGTGGATGCACCAACATTTCAGCTGCTTTCTTCTGTCAAATTGTTAAAAGAAATATTTCTAAGCATTTCGCAGAGGATAATGTATTTACTTTGCAAAAGCTTGCCAGACCATTTTCCTCTCTCAGCAGACTGAGGAAGTGTCTAGTTATGACCTGGTATATTCCCCATATAAGTGCTTGATAAGCATGGTTTTCTTCTTTTAAAAGTTCTACTGTGTTACTAATAGAAGTGTGTTGTTATTTAATAAAAATGGCTGCTTACTAGAGATGTGATTGTGGAAGTATGCCAACTCCTAAGGCATTGGGAAAGTGATCAAGAAATTATGGAAGTCATGTAGCTATCTGAAGACAATGTTATGTTGTTACACTTCTGTGTAACCTTGGCTAAGATAAAAAAGGGATTTGCTTCACAGACAGCTAATACTGTGATTCATATAATCTTTAAAAAAACCAAAAACAAAACCAAAAAAAACCCCAAACAAACAAACAAACAAAACCAAACCAGAGTAATCATAAATAATAGCAGATGGGATAAGGGAAAGATGTCCCTAGAAATCTGGCCGAAGGTAAAAAAACTTTTAAGAGAAGTAAGGTACTTTACTTCTGTTAATGAATATCAGATTTTGATCCTGGTATGCTTAGCTAGATTTGCAAAGCAACACAGGATGATTTCACCAAATGTCTCTTGAAAGTCTGCTGTTGAATTTGAGGTAGTAATTTACTGAAATTATATTTTTAAAAATATTTTTATATATAGATATATATTGCATTTGTAACTCAATAAAATTAAGCAGCTTTACTTCCTTGCAGTTCTACAGCAGGAGTTTAATTGAACAATTGACTTGTGCTGTAACTCCTGCAATTATTCTTTAAAGTCACTGCTGTAAATAGTTTGAGACTAAACTAAACAAGATTCTGAGTTATATGATACAAGAATAAAAAAAATACTAAGTCAGTCATATCTTTTAACAAACCAGCGAGCAGTCTTGAGTGAAGATAATTGACGGCTGAGATCTAAGGAGACCAACAATGAAAGCAAAGTGGAATGTGAGTTTTGAGAGAATAAGAATCCACAAAATTGGGGTTATTTCAGTAATAGGTAATTGTATGCTGTTATTGAAGAATGGAAAGTATGGAGAGGAAGAAGGCAAGACAGTGAAAGCATTGAAATCGTTGCACAAAAAGAGTGGAAAGTTGGGGAAGGAACTACATGCACAGTTAATCATTGCATGGTCCTCTGGCTTTGTTAACTGGGAGAGAGGGAGAGGCAGAGACAAGGATTTTAAGTGCTAAATATTGAAAATGGAAGAGTCATGCAGTAGATGATGAACATATATTCTGTTAGCTATTCACATAGCATGCTCTTTTGTCTACACCTTAAGAAAAAAAAAACCCAAACAAAAAAAACCAAACCACCCAAAAAAAACCCAAACAACAACACAGCACCCAAACCCCACATAATATGGTGAAACCTGGGGTGAAAAGAAATTTGATACATGATGTATGTGGGGCAAAACAGATTATTAGTAAGAGAACTATACATAGGGGGCAACTATAGCAATTTACTAAATACCTAGATTTTGTGAAGAGGAATTGCTGGCTGTCCTGAAATGCTTGTTCTGTATCAGAGAATGCTCCAAACTGGTTGAAAAAACTGAGGTGAGTAAGGGCTTGTAGGATTTATTGTTCTTATTAGCAAATGCACAACTGTTTCCGAATGAAACCCAAAGTTTTCTTTTTTTTCCTGTGTCCTCTGATTACCAAATCCATTGAGATCCCTTTTGAACTTAAAGTGGAGAAGGGGCTGGATTGAGTGACAGGGCAGTCAAGTTAGTGCTTGAGGGGTGCAGAGAAGTGACAGTGGTGCAGGCTCTTCAAGTCAAATGGAAATTAAGACATTGCAGCACAGCTTTGACTTTTTTCAGGGTATGCTAACTGGAGACATCCTGAGCTCTTGTAACCATCTGAGCTTGCAGAGAAGTACGACCCAAGTCAGACTTCAGTTGGAAATACATTTGACAGCAAGATTTTATTTTTTTTGCTTAGGCCATATATTAATGTATTTTAAATTATATATACACATATCTAGGTATTAAGCTGCTTAATTTGTCTGCATTCACTTTTCTTATAGTTATCTTTAGCAATTCTTTTTCAAAACATAATTATTGAAAAACATATACAAATTGGTAAAAGGAACTGTTATTAGAGTAGGTTTCTCTTGCAAAATGTCTCTAGATTTCATACAGTGAAATGGAAGCATAAGTCGAAATTGCCTTTTGAGTTTGTACTTCTGTTTCTAAGACTTGCTCAAGAGCACATTTCACTTACACTTCTAACACTGTAATATATCATGAACGCCAAGGCTTGCAGAATTGAGCTTAGTGATAAGTGTTGGAGATATTTTTCTGTCTAGTGAGCTTTGAAAACATATGAAGTTGGTATGCAGCTATCAAAGCATTTGCTAAAAGTTTTTACTGAAATTGATGCTTAGAGTTGTGGAGGTTGACTAAGACAACAGAATTCTCTCTAATTTATTTGGTGTGATGAATTGCTCCATGTAGTGTCGTACAATCGTGATCATGCAATTACACAGCCTAAGTGCATTTGTCCCTTGTAAATTCAAGTCAGGTTTGTTTCTGGTTCTGAAAACCTTTAACATCATATATGTAAGAAAATATCTTAATGAAATGCAGCAATTTATTAGTCTGCTAATCTGAGTGGTCTAGCCTCAGCAGCAAAGAAGAGCTTGTTCTTTGTATTGGAACGCAGTTGACTGTGGCTTTTTGTTGTCCTCTCCACAAGTTAGCTTTTACTTGTTCCATCTTCTCTACCCCCTCCCTCCTCTCGACGCTCAGGAGGCTTCAGCGTCCCTCCTGCATCGGGGAAGCGAGCTTTTGGGCAGCATTAGCTGATCAGACATCTGCTGTCAGTCTTCAACAGGAAGAGGCAGTAGCAGCCAGACTGGAGCATCCAGTGCTGCTTCTGGTCCACAAGCCACCTGCTGTGAACCATGCCACTCCAAATCCCATTTTTCTTTAGAAAACAGATTGTGGGTTTTCACTGCAGAATTGTTATGTTACTCTGGTTCTTGGAAGCTTTCCAAGTAGTTAACCATTAAGGCGTACTTGGATTTCAACTATCAAATCTGAGGCTTACAGATAGTTCTGCCTTCTAAAACCCACCTCACTATTTTCTCAAACTTATCAAACAGCAAATGATGTATTCATCATTTTTATTACAGACTAATACTTACAGAATTGAAAATTTTCTTCATCTGCAGTGCTGTTATCAAGGTACTATATTAGACACTGTGCCCAGGGCTTAAAGTGTATGTAGTGAAATGTTTTATAAATTGATGACACATGGCAAGTACATCTCACAAATTGCCACACTTCTGTTTAAAAGTGTGTGGCTTTTGTGACCTTGATCAAGTCTTAGTGTCTTACAAATTCCCAAAAATGTTATCTGCAGAGCGAAAGACGCCATCCCACAAAGTTTTGGGAAAACTGAAAACAATAACCCTTTCTTTTTCTGCAAATGCAGTGCGTGATTAGAAAGAACAGGTACTTATTAAAAGCTTCTCAATCTGTAATATAGTATACACTATTTTAGAAAGTATTTCATTCTAGCATTTTGAAAGAGTTTTTAATATTTGCACTTAATTACATAAACTTACAGTTTTACATTAGAAGTATGTTATGAGAGCATGTTAATCGTATTTGCTCAAGTGAGAAAAGGCTTTGTTTTTACATAAATATTTTCATTGGAATATAAATCTGGTTTTAGAATGGTCCCATTGCAAGAAAGGTTTACAATTTCAGGGCAGTAGTGCTTAATCTTTTGGAAAATAAACATAAATAATAAATGAAAAGCTGAAGTACAGTCAGTTGTATAGAAATGTCCAGGTGCTTTTTCATTACAGTAGCAGCAAGGATACCAAAACTCCCATGACTGTAACGAAGGAGGACTTAAAAGGAAAGTCTACAGAACTGACATGTGGCCTGAAAAAATAAACTCATTGTACACCAAAAAAATGGTGGCAGCAGCAACTCTAGTTTAGATGTTGCATTGTCTGCCAAGAAAATTAGTAGAATTTTGCATGCACCTTCCCAAGTGTGTACACACACAAAGGATTATAAACACTTTGCTCTTAGCAGTGTATGGGATGTTATACAGGTCTGTCAGCACTTTGCTTTGAAACTTGCTGTCTCTACACCCTCTTTTGTTCGGACTCCCTGATGTTAAGTTACCATACTCACATGTTTTCCAGCGGAGCCGTGCAGCCTGGTTTCCAAAGTTGTTGTTTAAAAAGCTTAATTGAAAAAAGGCTCGTAATTCTAGGGTATGATAGCACTGACAAAAAAGTGCTTGCATTTGCTATTTACTGTACAATGTGGCATTACAGATTTAGTAAAACAGAACAGTTGGTACAGCCACAGACCACATCCTTGCTAACAGTTGTGTAGGGACTGCATTTACTTAAATTTTTTCCAAATTCAGACAACTTTTTGTTAGATAACTGTAAGTTACTGCATTTATTGCAATTAGAAATGGGACATCCTTACATGAGAAAGCAAGCACACAAGGTAAAAACTGCTGATGTGATTTCCTGGCCCCTGCCCCCCCCCGTGCAGGAATGAAGTGATTTACAGAAGCAGAATAAAGCTGGCCTAGACTTGTCTTATGTTTGTCTCCAGTTGAACCTTACCTTTAAATGTCAGTACAAAAATTTAGCATTAATGTAGAGCGGATGACTTCATTGCTCTGGTAATTTTGGTCGTCTTACCTTATCTGTAGTCTTTTAAAGTATTTTGTCATGAAGCAGGTATGAAAAATGCATAAAACTGCTTCTCATAAGAAATATCGCTATGTAGTCTGAATATATTTGTGATATATAGGGATTGCATGTTTGCATAATAGAGATTAGATTGTCAGACTGTGAATCTTATCGAAGACATAGAATAAATGTTAGGAGGCAGATACTTGGTGTAGCGTTTTTCTGAAATGTGTTCTTCAGTGTTCACTTGTCAAAAGGAACAGTCTTTCTAAGTTAAAGATATAGAGGACTGTTGAAAGCTGTGTCCTGGTTTATGATTTTGTTTGTATTCTTTCAGTGAAGTAGAACTCAGCCTTTGCTTTGATGGTCACGTTGAGAATGAGCAAATGAGAAGGCCTTAGCATTTAAGAACACATAAATAAAGCCTACAAAGAAAGGGCATGAGAGAAGCTTTGAAGTGGCATCTAGTTTTAATTTTAGTGGGAGAAAACCAGATGTGTCTTTGGGACTGCTGGCCCAGCTCATTTTTTTTGAGAGGACAGGGAACTCAACCAAATCATACAATGGAGAGACCCCAAACCAACTGTCCCCACCCTCGTACTTTGATCTTTCTTGCCACTTCTGAGTGAGTTGCTCTGTTCCAGAAGAAAGATGGTCTCATCCTTCATTTTTAATTGTGTGCATCCTCCTGTACAACTGGATTACATATCTCTTTTTTTCCATTCCAACTGCTATTATCTGAGTTTACTCCCTATCCAAAAAATCCTGGTTGCCATTTCAAAATGGCAAACGGGACAGAATTTTGAATTTACTGATTTTGCGGTGGTGTGTGTTAGAACAAAATATCGGTACACAGTGTTTCTGGTCCTGTAAAACAGAAGGTAGAGTGAAAACAAACAAACAATCCTGCTTGCGTAGGACTTCTGTTGGCAAGTGCTGCTCCTGGAATTATGCATTCTGTTGCTACTTACAAATAGAATCATATATTTGAATGATGTATTTGAGGGCTGCTTTTTAGTAGTCCTTGGATCACATTTGGCCATCAAAAAGACTACTCTTGACTGTACGTTTAGTGAGTAGATTAAAACTACACAGCAAGGTTTTTTGAACATGTCTAGAAAAGAAGTAAAATAATCCTGTCTTCTAAAGAGATTAAGGGTCTCAACGGATGGAAAGGAGAAAGAGTAGATGATAAGGCAAATAACATGAGTCAAAGTCAAGGTTACTGTCAAGTTCTAACCAGAACAAGATAAATCCTTTTGCTCTGAGGGCTTGTCCATGTGCCAAAGCTAAGCTACCTGCCAAGGCTTGCAGTGTTCAGAGGAAAGGATTGGGAAGGGAAAGTTTAAAAATTCCGGAGAAAAGAGGTCAAGTTGGTGCTGTTAAGTTGGTATCAGTTGTCGTGCACTGAGATAGCTAAAAATGGAACTTGTCCCTGTGGGAGCTATTTTGGTATGGTTAGGATTTTGTGTTGCGGGGTTTTTTTATTAATGTTGTTTTTTTCTGGTTTGGTTTTGATCCTTTTATAGCAGGTCATTGTCCCAGGCCACTACTGGAATCAGGAACAGTATATTGTCTTGATACATGCAAGAACTATGCTTCATTTTGCATTGAGATGCTTATCTCTTGTGTCATCTTAGTCAGCTGTGTCGATTTCTGGAGCCCAACACACCCCAGTAGCAAATATTAATGATGTCTAGTTTGTGCCATGTACTGAGTCTGGAGAATATGCTCATGAATACTAATAAAATACACAGGGAATTTTTTCCGTCTTTGGCTCTAGGGTTTAGCATGCCATTAATACAGCCTAACTGTGGACGCTAAAATAGTAAGGGTCAGTTATATCCTTCAGTGTAAGTGCAACTGTGTGTGTATAGTTACCCTGTGTTCTCAAAACGTGTTGATACGAAAAAATGATTGGAGGGAGGAGTGTTGTTTCCATATACCTCTTGGAGGCTGTATCTCTGCATAACCAAAAAGTTAACACACTGCCTTCTAGCTGCCTGTGTCAGTGAATCACTCTTTACCACATAATAAAAGCGCAGACACATAAATATGCAGAGTTGAAACTCTGAATTACACACTGGAGTTTGTATAAAATTGAAATTAGAGTTCTCAGTAAAAAAAAACAATTTTTGCTTTATTTCCCCTGAGATTTATTGATGAGCTATGTATTGTTATAGCGTAATATATGAAATACTAAGCGTGTGTGTGGATCTGGAAATTCATGGATAACTAAACAACTAAATCGGATGTTGAAGATTGGGAATATCAAATTGTAGCTTGGTTTTAATGAAACTTTCTGTAGTCTGCAAGATCAAGTTTGCAAGTCTGCAAGATAAAACAAATGCCTTAACCTACTGTTATGTGGGAGGGTTATGACAATAATTATCAAGCTACTCTACACCTTACACAAGTATTTTGAGAAGTCTTGTCAAAATATCAGCTAAATTAATGCCAGAAGTGCAATAATTCAGATGAGTAATGAAAAAGTTTTCAAATGGAAGTATTGAAAATCTATTCATCCAGTTAAACATGTTTACAGTCGTCACACTTCTTAGTTGTACAAGCTTAATTTCCAGTGTTCGCTTATGAGATTTCACTTGCGTCTAAGCTGAAGAGAAAGGAAAGGTTGTTCTTCCTTTGCCTCGCCTTTTTAGAAGGAAGTGACTATAAAGGTCTCTCAAATGCTAGAAAGAAAGTATTGTATATCCCACAGGAGAGTGCTTCATGTCTACGATATTTTTTCCCTTTTTTTATGTAATGTCAGCTACACCTTTATACATTTCAACGTCAGCGTGAGTAGTAAGGAAAACTGTATTTTGTCCAAAACCATTTTGATATTTTTTGAATACTGACGTGATATATGACTCAAGTCTGAAACAAAATATTCTTGAATAGCTTTGTAGCAGTGCTTCCTCTCCACTCTCTCTTCTTTTCCTCCCTCCTCCTGCTTTCCCTCCTGGTTTTGTATGACTTCCCCTTACAGTCTTGGAGCGTGGCCTCTTCCTGTGTCAGCGTGGGCTGGGCGCACTCGTACAAAACATAGGATGTGCCTCCTCTCTAGCGGTCCTGAGTATTGATGGTCCTTGATCAGAAGTCCTGATCCATTTATTTCTATGTTTCTGGATGTCAGCTGATAGCCAGCTGTCAAGGTTTAACGTGAACAAGACAGCAACATTTTGGCAAAGCTTGCGGAGCGCTAGCTCATCTCCATAATATTTTTTTTTTTTTTTTTTTTTTTCAGTTTGGTGTGAGAGTTTCTGAAATGTCAGAGGGAACAAAAAGAAAGTTTTTGGAAGGGAAGAAAAAGAGGAATCACAAAAAAACCTGGATGCTTCCTCAGGAATGTTTTGAATTTTAATTCTCTTCAATCGGGGCCATTTTCACTTGAAAGGCATTGTAGGACCATGGCAATTAGGAATGGCACAGACTCAGGTCCTCTCTGTAATGGATGCATTTCTGAAACAGAAGCTTCTTTAGAAGCTAAACTTAGAATTCTGCTGAATTTAGTGGGAAGATAAAGTACTGGTGTCTGCTAGCTCATTAGTTAAGCTCCATAACAGGTCTATCCATTTAGGTATTAGCAGGTTTTTAAAATCCCAGTAATGAAAGTGCAAAGAATCGGGCTATCTTTCTAATCTTGTGCTTTAGGTTTATGCAGATTTATCCAACTATCCATTGACCATGAAAGTAGTGTGAATATTTTATTAGGCTTTTATTTGGGGGTAACTTTTAATTGGTAACGCTCCATAATTGCAAAATGTTATGATCCACAGAATCACAGAATCATATAGGTTGGAAAAGACCTTTAAGATCATCGAGTCCAACCATAAACCTAACACTGCCAAAACCACCACTACACCGTGTCCCTAAGCACCTCAAGGAATTTTCATGAAACCTCAGGAATGTTAAGACAGTCTTGTTAAGTCTAGATTGTTTAAGAAGCAGGAAGGGTAGAGAGTAACATTTGCAAGATGAGCTGTGCTTCATAGTTCTGAAAGCTAAGAAGGTTAAATGAATAGGCAATAAAAGAAGTAGGTGTTAAGGATAAAGTGCCATTTAAAGCTTTTGTTGTTCTGCACCTCTTCTGCTATCTTGCAACTAAAGCAGGGTTTTTTTGTCCAGGTTTTTTCTCTGTCCAAGAATATTTTTCAGGGATGAACTTTGATAAGAAAGGCGTAGTATTATATAAGATACCTTATATGAAAAGATTACCATCACATATTCTTTGCAAAAGTAAATACTATCAAATGGAATTACTTTCCTCATGGTTTACAGTGCTGATTTCAGATACCGTTTTGTTTGCATTATATACTTTTTGGTTATAAGTATTACAATTTTAAAAACGAAAGAGGTGAGTTTGTTTTGAAGCATGTGGGTTATATCCAAATAACGCATCTGCATTATATACTCATTGCCCTTTCTTAGTCTGATTTCTGCTTGTATGCTTTTTAATCACTGAACCAGGTTTAAATTTCATCAGTGCGCCATTCCTGCTCTCTTTCCTACATTTTGGAGCCAGAGGGTTCAGAGGGGGTGATTGGAGCTCAGCCACCCTTGCCTCTCATAGTTGCATAGTCTTGCTGCTGTGCCAGCTCCGCGCCCTCAGGTGTGCTCATCGTATAACAGGGGCTGGGACCCTGCCTCTTGCATGGAGGCTGGGGGTAGAAAAGCCGCAGTCTGCAGCAGGGATGAGATATAACTGTCAGGTGATTGACATAGCTGGTAGGAGAAAAGGCAACTCCTTTTCTCCCCTTCTCTTCCTTCCCCTCTAGGGCTGGAGGGCTCAAGTCAAAACATTTCCTTCTTGAATGGCACCAGCTGATAGTTGTTGAATTTTGGCAATTTATTCCAAATTGTGGGAGCTGCTGTGATCTAGCAACATCTGCAGTTCAGGGGAACAAGATGCTGCAAAGTGCGTGTTTTGTGCTGATGAGGGTGAAGCCCTCAGCCAGCAGGCTCCCTGCCACTTGAAGGTACTCCCAAGAACGACGCTGCAGGGGAGTAGCACTCTGAATTAAAGTCACCAGCAAAAGCAGAACTGTGATTGCAACACATCACGCTGTTCCAGTCACTGAATATTTATCTGTATTATCAGAAAACTTTGAACAAGTAACTTCATGTTCTAAGCTAGAAGACAATTGCGTTTACTGTATTGTTATTTTATCCCTACAGAACAGTTGTTTACGTCTTATGTTTAGCTTGGCCCTGTCTAGCTGAAGTCCTGTTTATGAATATTTAAAGACTTATGTGAAGTGAATTATCGGTGATCATATATGAACTAGTAACTCTCTTACTGCTCTAGTTTTTAAATTCAAAACCATTACCAACCCAGTGCAAATGTCTTCCATCTACTTTCAGGGTATTCAAGAAAATTCTTTAATACTCGTTATCCTTTTTGTTAGCTTATATATATGTGTGTGTGTACACATGCGTTGTTATATGTCGTAATGAAATATTGATAATTATTTTCACTGGACTGATATACTTGATATACTGGATTTATATACTTGAGTTTGAAAATCAAAAAATTATTGCCTCATAATTTTTCTTATCTCTCTTCCGCAGTCATAATGAACGAAAAGTAACCTGCAAACATCCAGTAACAGGACAGCCATCACAGGACAACTGTATTTTTGTTGTGAATGAACAGTAAGTGGCATCTGTTTCAGTCTATAAAATATATATTTTAAAACTTGGTAATATTGAAGTAAGATTCAGTGTTTGCTAATTGCAAGATTTAATTTATTTTTTCCAAGTCAGATTAGCATGTATAAAGTTTTGCTTGTTTAAATTATTTGAAACTAATATTAAATATTTAATACTAATTTTTAAGATAAAAACCATAGCCAAAATTAGTTATATGATAGAAATGCACTGTGTTTATGCATTCTGTGAATTTCCACTTGTCACTTTACTTATTCTGTAGTGTTAGCAAACGAGCTGTATAATATATAATAAACCAATAAACTTCCAAAAAGGAATAAATTTTTTAATCGCTTGGGGACAATCACGTGCCTTTAATCTATGATGTTTTGCCTGAGTTTCTCCTCAATCAGTTATTTTCTTGGCCAGTTGAGACACTTTCTGAATCATTGGATGATAACTTGGTTTTGCTATCTTTGCATTAGTTTTGTAGGATACACAGCTATATGAGAAGGTATGCATGGAAGTCATACGTGACCTCAAGATTTTATATGTGGCTGGGTATTGGGTGTCCTACTCACCACCATTGCTGCAACACGTTATACGGTGGCTAGAGTGAAAACCATCAGGACTGCAAGATGTGAAATTCCACAAATGCGCAGGTTCTCACTGAAGTGGGACAAAGCCATATGGGGTCTTTGGAGAGCGTTTCTTCCCATTTCCATCTCATGTTCATACCTGTCTTTTTCCCTCCCACCAACACCTTAAACTAATAGAGAAATCCTATTTTAAAACAACGTCTTAAAAGTCATCTATAATAGATTTAAGTTTAAAGCACAGTGCAGGTAACTTTACAATGAAGTATGGACTGCTTTCCAATTGAAAAAGTAAGACACAGGCTGTATTAGGCTACATCTAGGGGTGCTTTTTAATAGCAGTCTGCACACACAGCATGTTCTAGTGCTATTACATATTCTATTTTCAGGACTGCTGCAGCAATGACATCTGAAGAAAAGAAGGAGCGACCCATAAGCATGATATGTGAAGCAACTAACTATAATCTGACATCAGATTATGCTGCTCATCCAATGAGCCCTGTGGGCAGAGTAAGTCTTTATGTCAAAATTAAATTAAAATTGAAATCATTCAGTTATTCCACACAGTACTAGACAGTGCTATATATTAGTATTCCATTGAAAAAGAGAGACAAAGCATGTATCTTTTTCAGGGTACTTGGCTCCTTTCATGTTTAATTTGGAAACTGAGGTGTCTGAAACAAATTATCACTGAAACTGTAATTTTTATCAAGTACCTGAGATCTTATGGCTTGCACATACTTAAATTGTTTACAGAATCTGACCTTTCTAATCAGTATGGACTAGCAAAATCTTGAGTGACTGATCAGACATCTGGGTAAGCATTGTTACAGAAATTGCTTGATCCCAAACAGTTGACTAGATTTCTCCAGGTAAAATAGAGAGAATTGTAACTGTGTAAGAAGTAGTTACAAGAGAGATGGAATGTGACCCTGTGGTAAAATTAAAGGGCAGATGACATGATTTGCTGTCATTGGACCAGAAGTAGAAGTCCTGGTTTCCTAGGAAAATTCCTGGGAAAAGTCCTGGAGATTTCTAGGTCACCTTAATTTGTGTCTCACTTTCTCCATTCACCCAGCTTCTCAGAAGGTTAAGGTGAATGCCCAGATGTTTATCGAGGTGATAAATTAAATTATATCAACTTTAAGTTTATTGGATAAAGCTGATGAGGCTATTGCATGCATTTTTTCCATCTTCTGGACAGCTTTCCTGAAAGGAAAGTGCACTTGCTACAAAATTTAAAATTTCCTTAAGTTTGCTAGGACTTTGATACAACCAAGATAACAACTTTGATCAATGATGACAGACAAGAGCTCTGTAATCTCTTCTACCCAGCAGTTAACATTTAAACAAGGAAAAAAAACCCCATACTTTTGCTAGTCATTGAAAACTTTAATCCTGAGAAGTACTTTTTGGCAGATTAATCCAGCCTGCAAGAGAAAATTAAACTTTGGCATGTGTTTTAACTGAGCAAATTCCTTAATTTCAGAAACTTGGATTGAAATAATTTATTTTCCATGTGGTAGGAAACATCGTAAGGTTTCTTTAAGTGCATTTTGGAAACCTTTCTTTTTTTGTTGTTTTAAATGTCTCATTAGACAGGCAGAATCCTTGACCTACATTAGAAAACTATTATTTAGTGAGAAAAGTGTCTTAATCTGTCTGTGTTGCTGAGGAAAAAAAGAGTCGCAGATTAATTATAAACAGTAACAAAATCCATGATTTCAATGTTCATATGATCATGTTTAAATCCATGCAGGAAAGCCAATTTAAAACAAAACAAAACAAACCCACCACCAACAACCAGAAAAACACAAACGCACAACCAGCTAAGCCCTAAAACAACCAAGTGAGCAAAAAACCCAAGAAAACTTATTGTTAGAGCTGTAATAGGGATGTAGATTGCAGTAGTTACACAGAAAATGAGTTCCAACAGAACTAGCTAGGAAGCGCTCCCAGGTTAAATGTAGGAAATTAATTACAATTTAGGAGCACGTGTTTTTACAAATATATTTTTCACACTCCTCTTTCAATAGAGAAGTTTAAAATGCCCTTTAGCATGTTTGTTTCATAGTGTTCTAGAAGGAACTTGAGATTGCTGTGGCCCGGTTATTGTAATTTCGTTACTTTCATTGGTTAATGACACTAGTTTCCTGTGGCAATTATTATATTTTGAAGAAAGAGACCTTTGTTCTACTTTTCATTCCTCCTGTCTGTTCTAGTTATTTAAATGCACTTAAAATATTAATATGATTAATGTGACTGTATGTGCAATTACTGTACATCAGTTTTCAGATGTAAATTTGTCTGGATTACTGCAACACCATTTTAAAAGTTCTGTTTTCAGAAGATGAATGCTTGCAAAGTAGAGCCACAGCTAATATTAGTCAGCATTTTCTGGTGGTTATTTAAGGCTAATGAATTGAATCATTTTTAAAGATAACTGTATAGAAATGGCCCACTGGTTGTACCTGGATACAACAACTAATTTTCTTCTGTGTTTTTATTGGTCATATTTCCCAACAGTAGAACCTGAAATTCTTAGCAGTCTTTTCAACCTTTGAATATAATATGCAGAGGCTCTATGTATTGCAGCACCATAAAAGGGAAGTAAAATATTGGTGAGGAAAGTAAATTACAGAGCAGAAGAATGCTTCATGTGGTTGCCACACCTATATTTTAGGTGTTTCTGTTTTCAGAGATAACTTATGAACACACCTAATATTGGACGGTAATGAGGAATGGAAGAAAAGTTTGTGGCACAACTAAAGTTTCAGACAGTTGAGGTGTATAGAAACAAGTTCTCCCTTTCATTAATGTTAATTGATCCTGAGTAGGCATGGGACCTCGAGAAGTTTCTATTTTGTGGCAGAAAGACTCACTGAGTCTAATGCTGCCGCTGTCTCAAGGCTAATATGAGGTGAGGCAAAAATCAGTCTCTCCCCAGGAAAAGTCTTATTTCTAGTCCTCCCTTCCCACTATATACATGATGCTGGCCAAATAACAAACTACAGCTCTGTTAAGTGCTGCTTCTTCCCCCTTAGCTTGACGTGTATTTCTAAACTTGAAGCTACTAGCACAGATCTCTGTGAAAAAGATCTACATAAGCTTGAGATTGCTACAGAGGTATATATTTCCACCCCTCTTTTTAAAATTAAGAAGTTCTTGTAGTTGTCTTCCTTTTTATTCCCGCCCCCCGCAATGTTAAAATCATTACCTAGACAAATATGATTATATGTCCTGAAGTGCATTCAGGGAATAAGCTTTTTTAGTGTGTAAAATCAGTCGTATTACCAGTCACCCTCCACAGTTCATCTCCCCTGCTCTTCATTGCTGTCCTGATTATCAGCAGAATAACGCTAACAATTTTCGCACAGTAAGTGGAATGGAGTGTTAGCCCAAGACAGCTGCTGCAGAGCTCCTCGTGTCTCTATTACAGCTAGGATGTATCAAATTGTTTATAAATATTCATCAGTTTGCTTATAGATATTTCATACAGTGCTTAAGCCAGTCCAGCTTTAAATGGCTAGTCTCGGTATAGCCATACATGTCTTCTCAGGATTCAAGTTAGCCAGAAATTTTGGAGTAATAGTCACGAGATACAGTAGCAAACAGCACAGTAAACAGGAGCAATGTGAAGGGCAGTATTGGTGCTCATGGCCGAACATCTGTACTGTGTTTTCATGGTTTATATTCAGCCTAGTCCAGTAGTGCTCCTTGTGCATCTTACACTGTAGTCTTATCCAAAATAAATCCAGTTTGCTCTACTATGCAAACCAAAGCACAGTGAGAGTGAATGATTGGGAGATTTGCTTCAAGAGCAACCTTCTGGTCCAAGCTAAAATGCTGAGGCAGAAACCCACTCAGCTCATGGAAAACTGCAACATTGGAAGGCATTGAAATTGCTTACAAAATCCAGAAGGCAGCATCATGTTGGTCTGTGGTTTGGAAGATAATGTAAGCCTTGAAGACTGGAAACATTTTTAAACCAAAGTTGAAAGTAACAAAGATTCAGAGTTCCATTCTTTGAGTTCACATGCAGAAAATTTCCTTATCAGCAAGGTTCTCAACCCATGTTTTTCAAATATTGACGCAACAAGCTTAGTGTTAATTAATTACTTTTGTGCTAGTTCTGAAACTGGGGAAGAAGCCTTACATAAATTCTGTGTCCACTACCAGCTAAGCAGAGAGAAGAGCAGCTGGCAGAGTGAAGAAGTGTGCAGCCCCAGCTACTGACTGATCTGTTGCCCAGAGTTCAAAACCCTACCAGTGTTTGTTTTCTTCAGGTTTGGGAAAGAGTGAATATCACTGTCTGCACTTCCCGGCTTCTTTCTCAGTAATGGAGCCGTACAGGGTCCCTCCCGTAGGTTCTTTTTTCAGAGGCATCACAGTTGCTGGGACCCTTCGTTAGAATGGGTCAGATGGTACCAGATGTGACTATAAGTTTGCTAGCTCTGTTACCTTCTACACCTTCCAGCAAGTGATTAGTAGTTGGACACGTCATTCACTATCCTCCTTTTCTCTTTGCCTTCTCCAGAAGCGGGAGCCATGCAAGATGTCCAATGTGCTGTAGGGTAAAAAGTATTTGAGCCCTTCAGTTACTATTTTTTTTTCCTTTCTTCCTGTTTCCCCAGTTTGATATATATTAGATATGTGTGTGAGAGAACGTGGGATGATCAGGGATCCCAGACATAACAAGAGGAGGAGGTGATCTAAAAAGTTTGAGAACTCATAATTAGTTTATATATACACCTACAATATTTCAATATCCTAAAATACTCATTGTCTTGAGGCTCAGAATTTGTTGTGAAGAGTTATTCTTATTATGCAGTGTGTGGTAAAATAATCACGAGTCATCTAAAGTGTTCTCTGTATTAACTAAAATTAGAAAGCACTTGTGATGCTCTGTTTGTTTAATGGAAGTTTGTATTTACCGTTGGTAAGATGTATAATTAACCCATTAAAACTTTGTGAAATTTGAGTCAATACAGTTCGGTATCAGACCTATATAGGAGATAGCTATCTGTTTTATCTCAATTTGTTAGTAGACTTGACATTAGTAGTACTTGTGGTTGGATGTGTTTTCAGAAGCATCCTTAATGTGTTAGTCATTGTACAAGCATAGGAAGTCTAGAACATTCTTTAGAGGTTTTGAACCTTTAATACCTATTAGAGCAGGTATGAGTGTTATGAATTACTTCTAATCAAAATCTTGGCACAGCTCTTGTGTGATATGCCAATAGAGTAACTATACAGGTTAACTGAGATGGATGTAGAGTTAATTTTGTAATGTGCTCTGGAGTGTTACAGGTTCTCTGTATATTGCTTTTTTACAGCTGGATGTCATAATTCTCTTGGCTTCTTACAAACCTTTGGCCATTTTGCACTGGTGGAATTTTTCAGATGAAAATGTGAAAGAATTTTACTTTAATTAGGTTTTCAATTGCTTGCTCTATCTTGCTTTCCAGAGTTGAGTCAAATTTCTGTAACTCCAAAGCACTCTGATTGTTTTTGTATTCCCTCCTGATTCTTTCAGAAAAGAAATACAAAACGACCTTGTTTCATTGTGTTGTAGGCTTAAAACAAATACACATAGTTTTTGTAATGTTATTCTTTTTGGCTAAGCTATGTTCTGTTCTTCATTTAATGGCATCGTTGACAAAAGCTGCACATCATTTTAAATTGCAGTTTTCAGTTTATGATTTGTAACCTACTGTGGAATTCTCTCTGAAGCATGTATAAAACCTAACCCAGTTCTGTGAAGCGTGTTGAGAGAATTTCCATAGAGAAACCCCATACCCTAATTTACAACAAAAAGCGAGTGTTTGTTTAGCCTTCCTCCTCTAGGAACTTTGCATAACCTTATGATTAGTCTCAGTAGTAGAGATGGGGAAGCTGAAGCACAGGATTATATTGTCTCAGTTCAAATGGTGGATTTGGAGCAGAGCCATGAACACGGCTTAAAAAACTTATTTGGACTTTACTTCTTTTGCAGAGTGGGATACTTTGCTATATTACATTGCATGGTCTCTGAAGCACCAATTCTTACACAATTTAAAACACAAGTAAACGTTCAGCTCATTTAGTTGCAGAAAAAACTTTCCAAACGTAGGCTGAAAAGAATGAAGTGAGAATTGGCAAACCGCTGCATGTTTCTTTATGCCTTTTCCAATTTCTTTTGGTTGCTCAAGTAGAAGAAGAATAAAATCTGAAACGGGTTATGTATCCTACTTAATCATCTGTGATCATTGCACAGCTGTAAGGATGTAAAAGGTTTAAGCAAAAGTAGATATAAGCGCTGGAGTTTATGGGCAAAAGATTCAAAGTAGGCCTTAGTGCAAGCAGGTAAAATAATGAATATTCAAACCAGCCAAGAGATCATAGAGCAAGGGGTTCTTGAGGGGGAAAGAAAGAATTAAAAAAAGTTAGTGTATGTTAGGAAAGGGGGAGACTCAACGAGAAGCCTTTGAATTATATCTTGTTGAAATCTGAACAAGTTTTCATTTATGAGGCCAGTGTTGGAAGCAGGAAAGAATAGAATTTTCTTGCCCAGGTGATGTAATTTTTCATAATTAATGATAGTTCTACTAATTTTACTTCTCTTTCTACAGCTTGGTAGGCTTTCTACCTACCTTACAAGAAGGTCAGATACGTATTTGGTTGTTAAAAAAATTTTGAAGTACTTGTCAGGATTTGTCTTTAAATTTTCTGCAGAGGAGAAAGGAAGAAATGCTGAAGCCAGCAGAACCATCATAATAATTATTTATCTAAAAAAGGAATACAGTTTGTATTCTACAATCCCCCAGAGAAACGTGTACGAAAAAGATCTTAAAGAAAAGAAAAGGTGTTATGATTTTTCAACAGATATTGATGTCATGTTTTCTTTAACCTGTTCAATTCAATTTAGACATCACGATCTTCAAAGAAGGTTCATAATTTCGGAAAGAGATCAAACTCAATAAAGAGAAATCCTAATGCACCAGTTGTCAGACGTGGCTGGCTCTACAAACAGGTACTCTTCCCCATTTCACCCCCTTCTTTTTTTTTTCTTTTTTTTTGGGGGGGGGGGGTAAGGTGTATAATGTACAAAAGACAATCATTTGCATAAAATACAGTGATAGCAATACCAAAGTGAAGCTATAAACTGTGAGGAACTGACACATGGTATTTTAATTAATTAGCTACTTATCCAATAACATTCTGATACAAATGAATAAGGGCATCAGACTAGTACAGAATGTTGATATAATATATGTATATATTTCTCTTTAAAATACACAAAGGGCTTGAAAGATCTAGGCAGATATTGGTAGTAAATAGCTGAATGAATTTCAGGCATGCTGAGATGATGGGACAAGGATGTATGGCCCAGCATATTGGGTTTTTAAATTCTGAAGTTTCTTTTGTTAGGCTCTATCTTTTAAGTTGTTTTTCAGTAACAAATTGGAAATCAAGTAATTTTTTCACACATGAAAAGAGAGAGGAATGCCTGTTTTCTTAACTCAGAGATAATCATCTTAAAATCAGAGATCATTTTAGTTTATCTATTGAATGTAAACTAATCTGAAGTATGTGCTCTTTAGTATTTAGTGACAGTGTACCCAGCCTGCTGTAGATTTGCTATTCTCTAATACCAGACCACTTGCACTTTCTTGCTCTGCAGGGAAATCAGAGTAGACTAGTTTGATCAAAAAATTGAACAACAAAACTGATTAGGCCATATTAGGAATATATTTTATAAATCCACCAAGAACCCTGTAAGAACCTGTCATTTAAATTCAGGTGAGGCAAATGTGTGTATGTAGTTTTCAATCTACACTGTCATTTACTGTCCCTACTGTGATAGACTAGTATGACCCACGTAGCTTTCTGGATGCTGTTGGTGAGTCAGTTTTTAAAAATTACTATCAGATAAAAAGATCCACAAGTATTTGTTTAGTAGAAGATTTTTCCATGTTCAGATACTCTTGTGGCCTCTGCTCATTCAATGTTGAGAGTGAAAAGTTGTCACAAAGGTGAGAGATTTTTTTCTTTTTGCTTTGTTTTGGGGCTCTTAAACTTTTTAGCTTGAAAAAAAAGTCACTCTATTCCTGAAGTAATGTTTTCTGGATTTTTGAATTAAATGAGACAACTTGATTGAAATATGAAGTCCGAATTATAGCACAGGTGGTTGTGGACAGGAGTATCTGTGTTATGTAGGTTGTTATTGCCATGCACGTGAGTATAAAAATCTCCCCCTATAAGAGCAGCCAGTAGAAACACTAGAGTTTGCTGATACTTTGCTGCCTGCTTCTGAGTAAGTTAGATTCGTGATGATCTGGCTTTTCATTCTGAGGTCCTTTGTAGTGAGTTTTACATGTATGAAAAGATACAGTTATCTACCTGAACTAACTTACTGGAATGCTCTAAAGATTCTTGCTGTTTTACGTCTCTTGTTTCATGTCAAACCATGGATATTCAGCATATAAAGTAGTACAAAGATGTTGCTTTCCTAAAAATTATACTCGTTCATATTACCAAGTCCATTTTAGTGTACAATTGTATTATTTTACTAATGAATAAACAGTAGCTATATTTTAAGATCACAGAATCACAGAATTATGATGGTTGGAAGGGACCTCTTGATCATCTAGCACAACCTCCTCTGCTCAAGCAGGCTTGGCTAGAGCAGGTTGTCCAGGACTGTGTCCAGTCGGATTTTGAATATCCTCGCAGATGGAGACTGCACCACAACCTCTCTGGGCAACCTGTCCCAGTGTTTGATCACTCTCACAGTAAAAAAGTTTACCTCTTCTCAGGTGGAATTTCATGTTTTTTAATTTGTGCCCATTGCCTCTTGTCCTGTGACTGGGCACCACTGAGATGAGTTTGGCTCCATCTTCTTTACACTCTTCCATCAGGTATTTATACACGTTGATAAGATGCCCCCTGAACTGCCCTTTCTCCAGACGGAACAGTCTCAGTCTCTTTATATGAAAGATGCTCCAGTCCCTTAATCATCTTTGTGGCCCTTTGTTGGATACACTCCAGTATGTCCATGTCTGTCTTGTACCGGTGAGCCCAGCACTGAACCCAGCCCTACAGCTAGACCTCAGTAGGGCTGAGTAGAGAGGAAGGGTGTCCTTCTTCCATCTGTTGGCAACACTGCTAATGCAGTCTAGGATGCTGTTGGCCTCCTTTACCATGAGGGTGCACTGGTGGCTCATGATCATCTTTTTGTCCACCAGCACCCTCCAGGTCCTTCTCCACAGAGCTCCTTTTTAGCTGATCGGTCCCAGTGTGTACTGGTGCATGGGATTATTGCTCTCCAGATGGAAGACTTAGCATTTCCCTTTGTTGAATTTCATGAGATTCCTCTCTGCCCAATTTCCCAGCCTGTCAAGGTCCCTCTGGATGACAGCACAACTGTCTGGTGTATCAGCCACTCCTCATAGTTTGTATTACCTGCAAACTTGCTGAGGGTGCACTCTGTCTCAGCGTGCAGGTCATTAATGAAGATGTTAAATCATCTTGGCCGCAGTATCAATCCCTGCGGTAGACCAGTAGCAACTGGCCGCCACTGGTGCCACTGATCACCACTCCCTGAGCCTGGTAGTTCAACCAGTTTTCAGTCCACCTCACTGTCCAAGTTGGACAGGGTTTATGTGTAAAATGATTTAAATGCTGTGATGTTTGATTGTTTTTTTGTAAGAAAAGGGCTTGCTGTATGTTTTCATGTTGTAGTAGTAATTGAAAGCCAATTTAGTCAAGAGTTTTACCAACAGATACTATCTTCAGAAATTTACAGTGAAAGCTTGTGCAGGTTTCTTTTTAATAGTAAGATAACTTTCTTAACATGTTTATGTAATCAAAGAGAACAGCAAGTTCTGTTTGACTCGGGGTGTGCTGTTTCATTGCATGCAATGGCATTCTTCTGCCATTTTCCTACTAATTTTTAAGTCCAGGGTCGACTCTTTTTTTGGAAGGTGTTTACTGTGAACATACTGTTACCATATTATGACATAATCACAATCAAGAGGGAACAATAATTAGTAAATCCACTGATACAAAAAGTATGTACTTTAAAGTAGAAAAGAATTTAAAATGAGAACCACACAATCATTTTGTGTGCCTCCCTGCTACGTCTGAAGAAGGCTGAAAGATCATTCCTAGCGTGTCTCATTGCTGGCAGAATTTTATATGTGGCCGTGTAGAAACCTGTTGATGTTTTTGAGTGATGGGATAAATGTGATGTTGCATAACAGCCTCTTCAGAAACTCTGTCTGAGGGTTTGTGATAATCCTTTATACTGAAGAAGTTTGGGTATTTTCACATCGTACGGTTGATTTTTATGGCCAGTGCCCTTTGGGCCAGGGGTCTGGCATCCTAATCCGCTACTGAGTCAGTGACCTTATCAATGAGGGGAGGAAGGCCGTCTCCCGTCCTCGTGTCTGCCTTTCCGGCTGCGAAATAGGAGCTGACTGCTATGGACAGTGCTTCCAGACTTCATTAGTGTTTGTTGAACCGCTTTGAGGTCCTCAGAAGGAAGGTGCTATAAAGTGTTTAGTTATTCTATTTATGAAACTGTTTGTGGCAAAGGATTTTTTATTTTTTTCTGAATAATATTTCCTAGCTAATGCTTGTTTTATTCTTTCTCCTCCCTCCTTCAGCTCATTTCCGACTGCCCAAAAAAAGCAGAGCCTGAAATATGAGGCTAAAAATTATGCTGACTTTTCAAAAACAAAACAAAACCCAAAAACAAACAAACAAACAAAAAACCCCAAACAAACAAAAAACCAAACCAAAACAACCCCAAAACCAAACCCACCCCACCGCACAGAGTTTTTCATTATAGAATCTCTCTTCTTGGTTGTCACAAAACTTACATACTACAAGAATATTGATAATTCACACGTACCTTTCTTCTTGGAACAGATTAACATATTTATTAAATCTGATTCTACTAGGATGTGCGTGCTGCAATGCTCTGGCTTATTTACACTGCAGTAGCGATGGCAGTCTTTCATTCTGAGTTGTGCAGTGTAAATTGGTTATAAGCATAAAGAAAATGAAATTGCTTGAGGAATAAACTTTATTGGAGAAAGAAATTTGCTCTAGATATATGAGTGGTAGTGGAAGATGAAGTTCAGCAGAGAGTTTTGTCAGAAAACAAAGGAGGATGTACCCCAAGTATTACCTTTCTCTTTTCCTTTTTTAAAAAAAATATAATGTTTTTCAGTTAACTGTAGATTGTAGTCTCTAGCATGCTAAAATAATGGGCTCTCATGTCATTGATTCTTGAATCATGTTAACTTCAGGCTTCCTGGGTTATGATCTTTGTAGTGTCAAATCTGTGATGAGAAGTCAAAGATACTTAAAATACCTTAGTCAAGAAAATTAACTACTAGCACACCACCACAGTTATGTAGTAGCTGCTTTACTTTATGAACTATTACTATTAAGAGTCTGAAAGTTCTTACTTGATCACTTTGATTAATACAGGATAGTACTGGAATGAAGTTGTGGAAGAAACGGTGGTTTGTGCTCTCAGATCTGTGTCTCTTCTATTACAGAGGTAAGTTCCACTCAGGAAAGCTTCATTTGCTAATTTTACTGGAAGCAGATAAATTTTGACACACCACTCAAATGTGAGAAAAATTAAGCTGCTACTTAACTTAATGGGTAAAATAGTTGCATAGCTGTCAATACCCAGGCCTGCTACTTTCCTCCCCTGTCCCCCTTCTTTCTTAATTACTGATTTCACATAATTGCTTCCTGCCTGTCAGGTATTCTCAAAGGGCAAACCCATTCACAGCTACCTCTCTTATTAAATTCTGGATTGTAGTTTTCTCACTGCTTCTGTTGTTAGGAACTAAATATGCCAGGTTGAATCTGATTTTTTCATGCAAATGAAGTAACTGAAATGGGGATAGGGAAAGGGATAGTGCAGGGGAGCTGAAACTCTGCCTTTGGAATGATAAAGAGGATATCTATGCCTTTTGGGAATCTAATCAGTGTTCATGAATACTTATAAAGTGAAATGTTGTCCAATTCCATACAAGTAGAAGTCTCTGCTGTATTTGGAACAAAGAAATCTGTTAGTACCCTTATGTAGCTACATGAGACTTATTTTACATGGGAAAAATTAGCTGCTTATAATTCTGTCTGGAGATATGTATGTTAGAAAACTGATTCCTTCACCATTACAGATTATTAACTGTAGTGCTCCTGAGGGGATAAACAAATGGGATTTGTGCATATGGAAACATATTCAATCCTGAAATAAGGCATACAACCATAACGGTTTAAAGGAGGCTAAGAGCAAAGAAGATTGTAAAGCATGGCAAAATAGAGGAACAGTTAAGGCCATCTGCAGCCTTGTGAAGGGTAAGAAAGGGTTTCAGTTTAGGATAAGGCTTTAGAATTGGTAGAAGTGGTGTTGATGCTCATGATACTGAAAGCAGCGACTGGTTAGTTTAAAATGCTGTTCTGTTGAAGTGCAGCATGGTTCTATTCTGATCAAGACAAATCAGGTCATAAAACACAAAAGCTTTGTCTTTAACTGTTTTAGTTAACATATTCTGAATTATTGAAATATAATCATTAGGCTTTGTTTCTTTACCCCAAGAAGTATACGTGGTTGGATAAACCACTGCTGAGTCAAAATTAGGCTATAATTTCAGTCATGGAGGCATCGATTGTGATACAATTACACTGCATTTAGTTAAGTGGTCATTATATACTCTGCTTTCTTATAGGGTTTTCTTATTTGAAACAAGTCTTCAGACTCTCTCTTCCAAAGGTTCAAAAGAAAGTGCTGCTTTGTAGTTGCCTAAAGAACAGATTAAATTGACTTAAAGCACTGCACATGAAGTATCTCAAAAGAAAACAGAAAAGCAATAAGCAAAACCAACAACAAATAAAATAAATCCAAACAGCTCTATAATCTTACTTATTCATTTCTACATGTTAGTGTGCTAAATGCTGAAATACAAGCAGAATAGTGTAACTTGTTTACATGATAAACTTAGCTTTTAGCTATCCTTCACTTACTAGAAAGCAGTTAAATGGTAAACATGTATAGTGATAGTCTTAAAGGTATTAGAAATGGCTACTAAAATATAAAAAACTCACACTCTAAATCCTGTGCTTTTCTGTTGTTGTTAATTCTGTCTCAGATATTGAAAAAATTGAGAGGGGGGAGCCATGCACTTACTTCCAGCTCGCAAACAGTGTTTCTGGTTACGTGACTGTGGTTGTTGAGGGTTTTTTGGTTTTGTTTTTTGGTTTTGTTAGTAAATCTTACTGAACTTTTACAATTGTGTTAGAATGGTAGCAGCTAATGTTAAATCTAATTTATACATGAAAAGAAAAATGATTTCATTGTATTTTTTCAGAGCTTAGAGCATACTCTTTTTCTGTTTCACGGAGGGATAAAAGACTCTGCTTTCATATTGGAAGGTTATTGTTGCAACAAATAAAAGATCTTAGAGCTGGACAGAAGATCTGCTATTTTTCTCTTGTATTATTCATACACAGCATACAAGTAAAGATGCGTACGGGGCAGTGTAATGTGTAGATAAAAGCTAGTCTGATGGGAAACAGATTTTTAAAATCTGGAAATGGAATGTAGCAGTATGTCTTCAACAAAGACCAAAGTCCTCCAGACATGCAGCTGTTCAGTGGAACAAAAATGCTTAATGCTTTTCTATGGCGCTTGTGGGTGTGACTTAGTCATGAGTCAGAGTATAATCTAGCAGAAGAAGGGAATTTTTCCCCAAAACAGCAGTCCAAATAAAGTAAACCCCAACATTGGCCATGCGTTCTGGGACAGGGGAAAAAAGGCAGAAATTTGTGTGTGTGTGGCTAGCAAGGAGTAAATATTTGAGAGGGGGAGATGGGATGGTTTCAGGCATAGTTATGAGTGCAGTTGAGTACCTCAAAGTAAATCTACTCCCTTCATTTCTTTTCTACCTTTTAATCGGAATAATTTTATGCTCAGTACTCCAATTAAATAGTTATCCAAGAAAGCATAATTTATACATCTAACATGTTATGTAATGCTAATATGGCTGGGCAGAGCTTTCCCCATATGAATAACTTAAACGAAAGTTGCGGCTTTTCAGAATTTAGTGAGTAAATGAGAACCGGGAAAAGATTTTTAAATCTGGGTATAAGAGGTAGTCATTTTGTGCTGTTTACATGTATTTTAATTGTAACAGTATAAATTTTCCATGCTTGAAACTTTGGAATATCTATGTTTTCATCTTAATTTCATAGATACACAGTCATTTGTTGTGGGCAGTATCTTCAACTAAGGGAAGTGTTATGGGGGACAGTCTCCTAAGATACTGCTTGTGAATAGAAGTTCTGTATGTGAAATACAATGAAGATTGACTTTGTTAATTGCATCCAACTATTCCTTTATTAAAGTATAGTTGGATTTAAGAGCTGGTTGTTCCTCTCAATTAAAATGACAATTTATTATTGTAATGTATTGTTCTAAAAGTTTGCAAAAAAACAATGTTCTCAAAAAAGGGTGTTTGGTTTGGGGAATTTTTGTTTGTTTTTTACAAATTATCTGAAACACATGCATTCTTACAAATAGAACAGATTGAGTGTAAACTGTTCATGGGAAATATAACAATCTCGTAGCTTAATATGCCTGGTATCAGAAGAGGAATGTACAAATTTTCTCAAAGACCAACAATCATAAACAGTATTTTAAAATACTTCTGCTCTCATGGGTATTTGCAAGTTTTACTGAGCAGACAATAGATAGCAGGTATTTTTCTTGTCACTGAATTGGAGCCTTGACTTCCATCTACTTTTCAGCTTTGAAGTCGTATGCAGGTACACACCGATCCCCAGAAAAACGTTAGGTGAAGCTATTTGTCGTGTTTTCCATAAGGTAGCTCACATACTTTAACTTACAGAACTGGCACTCTCAGGAGGGTTTTTTATGCTTGTCCATCTTGGGAAAAAGTTGAAGGTGGCCATATTCAAATGGCCTGGAATTCACAGTGCTTACCAGGTTTTTGGGGGTTGCACACTTGTGTGATGCGGGTTCTGTGGCACGTGTTGGCAGAGAGGGACTGCACAATTGCTCTTGCGGACTTGCGCACTTCTGAGACTGTATAGAGGCACCTACATAACAAATCAATCTGGCTTTCTGATTCTCTGATGCATTTTCTTCCGAGGTAAACTTCTTGTTACTGGTCTTGTGTTGTTAAGCACAGAGTTTCACTGAAGGGTCTGAATACAAGTATTATGTGTCAAAACACTTTGTTTCTCTAATCAAAGACTATACGTTCACAGATGAGAAAGAAGAAGGAATACTAGGTAGCATACTCCTACCTAGTTTTCAGATATCTGTGCTTTCTCCTGAGGACCATATTAACCGCAAATATGCCTTTAAGGTAAGGGAATCAAATTTGCAGTTTAATTTTATGTCTGAAAGCACGATAGCCTAGTGAACAGAACTCATTTTACTGAGTTGTTATGCAAAACAGGATTGACAAACAGCTTCTGAGACTGATTTTTGCGTAATACAGTAGCAGAGGATTCAAGTATTTAGCCTGATGTGTAAATATAGACATAATTACTAGAATAAGAAAATGGATGAATACCACTTATTATTAGTCTTCTGGGTTTAGTTCATGGATCTTAAATACGGTGTGGTGTTTTAGAATTGTAAACTGTATCCGCAGCTAGACTTATCCCACTAATGAAAGTTCTTTAGATACGAAGTATCTTTACATATAAATAAAAATAAGGTTTTATTATCATTTAAATCACAATATTACATGAATCATTGTTAGGAGTGTGTCACAGCTAATCTTTTTAATCATGATATAAATCACTCTACTAAATATTTTATCTTGACCTTTTTGTTTGTTTGTTTTATGAGCTCCTTTTGGCTCTTCTTTTGGCCTCCTAAGCAACACATCACTTATTTACTATGGTAAGTACAAATGAAAACTTACTGTATCATTCAGACTGCAAAAATCTATGCCAAAATCTTATTCATAATAATTATATTAATCTACATTAATGGATAATTAAGATAGTTTTTAATAGATTGAAGACATTTAAGGGCTTTTTATTGAGTATATTAATGAAGAAGCAGCTATGACTGAAAACTATAGGCAATTATTTTGAAAATATGAGTGCAGTGACAGAGAAACATTGAAGTATTCCCTCCAATATTTTTTCTGATAATATTATTTTCAGAAATCTTATTATAGAAAACATTAGAGCGAGTATACAGTAACATTATTTGCCTCTTTTCTTTTACAGGATCTTACATTTTTATTGCAATGACCATGTCATTTCCAATCAGGCAGCTCATCCAAACATGAGGACCTATTATTTCTGCACAGATACAGGGAAGGAAATGGAGTTGTGGATGAAAGCCATGACAGATGCAGCACTTGTGCAGACAGAGCCTGTGAAAAGGTAACGTGGATTTTCAAAACAGTGGCACAGCGTATTTCTTCCTCATATTTAGTCTGATTTATTTAAATACCTTAAAAAAAGGGCATAAAAAAAAGGGCATACCTTAAAATAGAATGTAAATTGGCTGAAGTAATTTCTCCTTATATTGAAGAACCCTTACTAATTTAACAATGTTGGATAAAATTTTGAAGTAGTAAAAATAATCTGAGTTCTGTTCTGAATACAGATGCTTTGAGAGTAAAGGGTTAGAGGACATAAACCTGACTAGTTCCTTTAGCCAGAGGCATCAAAAGAAGTTCAATGGCAAGTCCTGTGTGCAGGCATGTTTGACTTCCCCTACCCTCCTGACTGAACAGCAATAGCAGCTCAACTGATAGTAGTCTTTGGCTTCAACTTGTCCTAAGTCTCAAATTCACAACTGTAGTTTCTGGCTAAATTAAAGTTGCACCTATGGGCAACCTGTGGGGAGCCATTCTTGCTCATCATTAAGTTGTCATCAAATTTATACTTACCTGATCTGGAGCCTTATCCTTTCTGTATTCATGTGTTGACAATGAAAAGCAAGTTATCACTGGAAGCCTTGTGTTCTCAGAAACTGAATATTGTCTGTTGCTGTCTGTCCAGTAAGAGTCACTTTCTCTCTGAATGTTGTCCTTTGGGTTGGCTCCCTGTCATCTATAATGGAAACCCCATCAATGGAAAACTTAAAAGCGCCTCGTTATTGATGGCACAGAAATTATTGCTGATGGCTGCTGTCGCTTTATCTACTTCTGCGCTCTGTTAGTTCCTGCTACACTGGAGCTAAATGAATGGCAGCAATGCTGAGAAATTTTAAGTTGAAAAAACAAAAGGTGGTAAATTCCATAGACACAGATACCAAAGAAGGAAAAGGTACAATTTTTGTGGAAGAGTGAACACATTGAACTTGTTGTCAAAATACAAGCAGTCTTTCTGAATTTTGCATCAGTAGTGCAAGTCATTCCTGTTAACTTGTTCCTGACATTTCTATATCCCATGTTCCATCCACTATGATGCTGGCAGAAGCATAAAATGGAACGCAGAACGATTAGACACTTTTAGTCTTACATGTTTCAATGTTTTGTGAGCTTCTCAGTCAAACGTAGTGAAACTTTTACTTATACCAGTCTATGGGATATTCAGAAGGATAACTGTAAACTCAGGACACTTGTAAATTTGTACCTGTGCAACTGTTTAGTCACTAATCTTAAAAAGTTGAAATCTTAGCTTTTGTCTCTAATATCCTTCAAATATATAGATAATATATGAAGTATTTCATTCTTTGCATTGGACAGCATAGTGAAATAGCTTTGTAGAAAAATACATTGTTCTCTGTACTATGGAAAAATAACAGATGTCCTTCAAGCTCTCAGCTGTCATGTTTGTTTTTCCCAAAATTACTGAATATGAAAGATTTGAGCTTGTAGAACGGAGGACTGGTAGGTCCAATTACCACAATGACATTTGATCTGATTATGTATTATTTCAAATTATATATGAAGATGTTATGTTCTTTGTCTCCTGTAACCCTCCTCTTGTTTGGGAACAATAGGTGGTATGGGGAAGGGATGAGCAGAGTGAGAGAGCATAAGCAAGCAGATACTTAGTAGCATTTTCACCTTTTAATTTCTTCATTCAGCGCTTTTAAGAGATTGCACTTAAAAGAATGGTATCACCTTGACAAAATAAAATATCTCATTTAGCTTAGTGAATAATACACTTAATCTGAAAAATCCGTTTTGGTTCACATTGTAAGTGTATTGCAGATAGCTGTGGTAGCTTACAGATGGAGAAATGATTGAACCAAATCAGACCCGCTTAACTTCAAACAAAAATCATGTATTGATTGTATAAGCACTTTGTAGGGGGAATAATACTGAAGTGGGCCATTCTGAATCTCTTTGGACTGGTGAAATGACCTTCATTTGGTGTTTGCAATACTGTGAAGACTGAACATTTGAAGAGGACATCTTTATAGCAGAAAAAAAATTTATGTGAAAAAAGTACATCTCCATCTGACAGTGTCTCCTTAATAAGTGTCGTCTTCATAGTCTCACCCGTAATAGTCAAAGCTCTGTAGAAGATATTTAGTACACCTCATTATATAGACAGATGTTATATTATTACTTGTGACATTTCTTTTAACATAAGAAGCAATCCAAAATGGTAATGTAAATATCCACTTTTTTGTGCAGTTCACTGCTATATCTGTACAGTCATGTTTGCTGCCTCGGAGCCTAGGAAGATTCGTAGTGAGCTCACCCTGGTGCCCGGCACAGCTTTGCAGGCTAGTCATCCTTCCCAGGCTGCAGTGCCATGGCTGCTCTAACACGACAGATGTGCAGTCTGCTGCTGTGAAGGGTGTTCCAGCCTCCTGAAATGCTTGGCCATGCACTCCTACTCCCTTCTTTCAGCTGCAGTGCCTGTTCCAGTACTGACGTCTGCCTGTTTCAGGTGTTTGGCAGTGTATAGGCAAATGGTGGGGATTCCCAGTACAGCTGAGCTTATCTTACACTTTTCATCCAGCTATACATGCTCCTGCAATCTGCCTTGCATTGCTTCGGGTGCTTATCTTACTCCTTGGTGAATCACTGTAGCACACTAAACGAGTAGAAAGCACTCAGCAGCAAAATCAGTAGTTTTCTGCCTGGATATCGCAGAGAGAATGGGCTTGCCAACAGCCAAAACAAGTGAAAAGCAGCAAGAAAAGCGACTTATGTAACACCATCTTCTTGTTTTAATTCAGACAAGAAACCCTAGAATGAAAGAGAAGTAGATGTGACCTCTTTGAAAAGTTTGTTAGTAGCCTTGAAATAATTACTTGAGAGAAAATACACTTCAAGACCAGTGAAGTCTCAAAGACTTTCATGTCTGTTAGCTATAGTAAGGAAGAAAATACTTCAGACATCTGTTTTCTAAAGAATCCATCTTTTGGCTATCAAACCAGTTCTTAAAATGAAGCATGTAGAAGGATATGATGTTATCCAGAAGAAATACTGTTTCTTCCCTGTAAAAATCTGTTAAGTGTTAAGTATTGTATTACCTCATCTCCAAGTAACCTAATGTTTGGCATGCACATAGCTCTAAGCATAAATGATTTTGGTTCAGTCAAATTCAGCCAGTGCCTTTGTTTCTCGATTCTGTCTTTTCGAGAGGTTCTAACATTATACCGAATACAGTTTTCTAACAGACTAGATACTTACGATACAATAGCTAGATTTATTAAGAACTTATTTCCTTAAATATTTATGCAAGTTGCTGTTGAGCCACCCTTAAGTGCTTGTTAATATAAATTGCCCAATGATACATCAGAGTTTTTACACTATAGTTCTTTAAATCTAGAAGTCAAGGTACTTCACTGCTTATGATACTCTGGAAATCCAAACCCAACAGTCTGTTAAATTGAATGTTTCAGCTTTAAATAATTTCAGAGTTACAATCTGTATCTTTATTTTTTTGAGGATGTGAGTTCCTTGGAGAGAAAAAAGATAAAAGGAGTATTGAAAATATTAAGTTGTGGGGGGGTTGCCCGCTTTTCCATAAAATATTCTTACTTTCCTCATATAGTTAGCCACATAATACAGAAATGAGATACTGAGGTGAGAAAACAAAAATGTAACCATTTCTTTTAGAACTGATCTGCCGTCACAGCAGAAAAACTCCCTTCTGATGTATAACTGCAGGGAAGGACAAAAATTATTTGGTCCTATTGACTTAACTATAATTACTCTTTTCTAAACATTTTTGTTTTAATTTTACCTAGATAGTAAATTCAAGTTTAATAATGTACTGAGAGACCTATCAAAATAATTAAACACGAATACTTTAGTCAGTGAGGAGCTATTTAAGCTTATGACTCAAAATATGATCTCAAACAACCTCTCTGAATTAGCAAAACATCATACTCATTCCATCTTGTACCATTGCAGACTACAGTTAAGTTGTGTCTGAGTACTGATTGCTTGCTTGTGTTTGTAGATGCTAATGTCCACCAACATACTGATTTATCATTTTTATCCTAAATGCTGATTCTCTGCTCTCCCATGTTTAAGAGCATCATTTTTCTATCCTTTCACTGTCAGCTGTGTGTGCCAGAGCCTTTGTTTCTTCTGAGTGATGCAGCACATACTAAGAAAAGAGTGAGTTGGTTCTTTTCCTCCTAGTGTAGTTACTCTCCCCAAACAGCATAAGCTAAGCTGCCAAAAAAGCACTTGGTAGCGTAACGACATCCACAGCGGGGCTTTACTGACGTCACTGTGTTTGAAAAAGATGGCTTTTTCTTTTCAAACGCCTCTGCCTGGCTTTGTTAAATCAGTCTTCGTGTCTGTCTGTCATACTTGATTACATGTGTGTCCCCCCTTTCAGAATTATTTACATATCTAAAACAGCAGAAAATAGTACTTTTCCTGTATTACTGTTCCATACATATTATTCCTGTTGTGTTGTAGAAACCTATAAATTGCATTCAGTATATGCTGAAATACGTATGTACGTTCAGTGCTCATTCTCTTTTGTCTTCTCCCTCTCCTGTCATCAAAATACCCTGCAAGTCTTGTTGAATACGTCTTTGAGAGCCAGATACAAATACAGAGCCAAATATAAATATGGATTTCTGTTTCTTACATTTACCTATTAGTTTCTGATAATTCTTTCCCATTTGGATCCTTTGCTGTGGAAAGAGATCTCTTGCTCACACCGAGTTGACTGGTTTGATGCACAAAGTTAAAGGAGAGCCCAGAAGTCTATCTGAATGGCAGTCATTCAGCCTCTATACCATCACAAAGGATGTCAAATATAAATGCTTGGCTCTGCTGTGTATAACCGTAGTAACAAGTGATACAGCATAGAGATTGCATGGAAAAGCAATTCTGTGATTTTGGGGTTTGTTTTTTAGTTAAGATCTACAGTGGGAAGTACTATGATAGTGTGAATCGAACACTGTGCCAAGTCTTGACTTTGCTGCCTATCTGATGAATGTCCTTAGAGATGCCGCTCTCCCACTGCACCACAGATTTTCCATCTGTAAAATGGCAACTGCACCTCTGCTGTAAAGCACCTTGAGAAAGATTGATATAAAGTGCTATATAAGGGGGTAGGTGGTACTATTAAGACGTTGCATATATTAATGCCCGTGTTTAGGATTGTTTGCAAGGTAGTCCTTACATTTATTTGTAAACTCTTGAACGCTGGCTGAAAACAGACATTTTAACACCCTTTTTTGACTTGATAATTGTGGGAAATGGAGTTTTTCATTCACTTTCCTGTTTGGGGAATTCCTTTAGTTTGTGGTAGAGCACTGGGTAGTACAGTTTTGAGGTGGGAGGGAGGAGGTGATCTGGTTTTTTTCCATAGCCTTGAGAAGGAACCTAGGCAGAAATGTTTGGTCTTGGGAACAGTTTAAAGTCTTGGGGGGGAAAAATAAAAAGAAAACACCTCACTTTTAAATTGCAGTAGGAGATTAGCATAGCATTTCTTTGCTGATACTTGGAAATTATAGAAAAGATGATGTAAGTATTGCAGTTCCACCGCATGTGTCCTCCCCCACAAAAGTCTACATAAAAACTGGTTCTACATCGAGATTTTTTTCTCTAAAAGTTATGGTTGGCAGAAATATTACCCTCTCCTTTCTGCTAGTAGAAAACACAGATGTATCTAACCTCTGCATTGAACAGTGATGTATTTGAAAAAAACCACTGTGTTTAAAAATAATGCTGATGCATATAGCCAGAGAGATGTTCACGGTAGATTATTCGTACGAATGTTTTCATTTGCAATACGTTTGACGTGTGTGTACACTTTCATGTCGGCAGCTCAGGAATAATCACTGAAAGAAAAATACTATTTTGAGCTACTTATATAATTTTGAGCTACTTATCTAAATAGAGTGAATTTTGGAGGACTTCTATAACTTTATGAGGTATCAAGCAGAGATTGGGATCATCACAACTATGTCAGGAAGAGGCATGGGGAAAAAAATCGCACCCATTGTTAACATGCAAAGTGCATGAGCATTTCATTCTAACTCATGTACAGTACGCAGAGGACATTGATGTCTTCCTGTTGCTGACGGATATGTTTGAAATGGTGTACTTGTCAAGGCAGGAGTCTCTTGATTCCTTTCATGTCGTGGAGAATTCATAGCAAGAGTAGGGTGGTAATGGGAGGTGCATTTAAAATTAAGTGTTCAGTATTAGTAGCAGTGTATAGTATTTTATAAGGACCTTACAGTTTTCAGTCCTTTATGTATTTGCTGGGGTTCTGTTCCAAATAGTTGTTGGCCTGTTGGGAATTCATGGCTTAAATAATATGTTAGGGAAGTGTAGACTTGTTGGACATTTAAGCCTCATGTTAAAGACGGGGTAAGCAAAAATGCCTACAGCTATGTACGTAGTTACTCTACTTGGAACTAGAGCATTTTTCAGAGGAGCGGTTGTACTTGTGCTCTTGGTCAGTTGTGTATGTGGTGGCCTTTACGCACAGATTAGGCACTTGAACTGGATGCAGTTATAAAGATGAATAATGCATTTGCAAAAAAGATGCAAAACAGTGTGAAAGGCTAATTTGACATCATCTTCAAATAAAACCAAACCAAGAACAAAACTTTATCTAGAGATGTAATCTTAAAGAATTATATCTCTTCCTCTTCTTTCCTCCTGTACCAAAAAGTGTTGATCAAAACATTTAGGGTTTGTGTGGGTTTTTTTTCTAGTGAACTGGAAAAAAAAAAATGCAGTGTCTGAGCTGGATGTTCACTCCATGTCCCAGTACGGAAGAAGATCCAGCCTCTTGACACTTTGAAATTTTAAAAAGAACATAGCTAATTGGACTGCATACATTGAGTACTTGTGTAAGTACTGTAAAGCAGTAACTGTTCTAAAAATATCATCATTTTTGTGGTACAGTTCCCTAAGTCAGCAGCTATTTTCCCCCTTAAAATTAGGGAAGCCACAGTTATTTTCCACAAAATGTATGCCAGCCAAAGTGATAACATGCCAGAGAAACCTAACTGATGCCAGTGACCATGAAAAGTTGTTTGCTTTCTTTAAAGGAGCTCATTATATGTTAAATTCAGCAGTACTGTGAATCACGAGCTGGTCAGCAATGTAATCTGCTACCATTTTTAAAGATGGCTTTAAAAATCATCTGAATTTCAGGCTGTTGACATCTGGAAGCTTTAGCTCTTGGAGAGCCACTGAATATTTTTACTGTTTGAATGTCCAGCCCTCCAGAACTGAACATCCACTTTTTCAGACTCTGGCTTTATTTCCTCTTGTGCACATTTTTTCTAGGGGGTTAATTTGAAGTTGGCTTAAAAAATTTACCCCATGTTATAAATGCTTTTAAAATAGCAAAGAAATAGAGAAGCGTAGAAGAAAAAACACTCTCACTCTCCAACCAAAAAAAACCCAAAACCAACCAACCAACCAAAAAAAACCGAAAACCCAAACCAAACAAAACACCACCACCAACCCCAAAATAAAAGAAAACAAAACAAAAAACCCTAAACAACAACAAAAAACCCAGCCTGTCCTTGATTATTGTGAAAATGTGTCCTGGATTTTTCTCTCAAAGACAAGATAGATACTGGTGTAAAATATTTGGACTGGGATTCACTGAAAGAACCCTGATAAACACAAATATATTCACTTTTCATTTTTTATTACTATTTTTAATGAATGTTTTGTTGATATTATAGCTTGTCTTATATTTCTTTCCAGAGTAGAGAAGTTAACCACTGAAAATACACCACCTCGAGAGGCAAATAATATTTCAAACCATCGGGTGCTAATTAAGCCAGAGGCACAAAATAACCAGAAAAACAAAGAAGTGAACAAAAATGAGGAGAAGAAAGCTTTGGAAGCCGAAAAATATGGATTCCAGAAAGTTGGGCAAGATAAACCATTAACGAAAATTAACAGTGTAAAGCTAAATCCTTTGGGATCTGAATACAGGACTTTACCCGTAACCACAATTCAGGCTGGACACTTCAGACCGATTCATTTAAATGGGTCTGAGAATAAAGCTGTTGGTGTTGTCCTGGCAGACACTGGAGATGGAGGCCAGCACAATGCAGTTCAGTCACATATGGAGTCTGAACGAGTTATGCAGAGAACTAATTCAATGCTGCAGTTGGAACAGTGGATTAAAATACAAAGAGGAAAAGGACAAGAAGAGGAAACAAGAGGGTAAGTACTATGTAATTTGGTTTTTTGTTTTTTGGGTTTTGGGGTTTTTTTGCTAGGCTTTCTAGCAAATAATACTTAGACTTGTATCCTGGTTAAATTCTTTAGGTTTTGGTCTATATTACATAAATATATAATTCATTGTTCTCTGTAAGAAGTGCCTGGATGACTGCTCAGAACAGATTTATTAAAGTTTCTCTTTTATTAACATTTGAGTGATTATTAATAAATTAAACTATATTAATAACTTAATGAATAAAAATGGCCAGAAACCCTTTTTGGGTGTTAGAAATTTCTCTATCCTAGCAGAGAGAAGGTGTCATCAATCATAACAATTCTTTTTCCTGTTAAAATCTGTTCGTGAAATTGCCCTATCTTCTGCATTTTTGTTCACAAATTCTTGTAATAATATTTTATTTAAAATTCTTCAAAAATATTCCAGGGAGCTTTTAAACTTTAAACAATCTTTAATTGAAGAGAGAGAGAGAGAAGCTTTACCTGAGAGTAAGTCATAGAAATCTAACTTCATGCTTAAAGCTTCTCTTCTCATGAAATTAAACATCTCCCAGTTCTAATATTGAGTTCCCGTGCTTATTCATGAAGCTTTAAAATTATGTGTGAATGATACTGAATCTTGTGCCGATAGCAATTTTTCTGTCTGACAGAAGTGTAGGGACGTTGCTTCCAGTCTGGCTTACTGACAAGCAGCTCTAGCAGTAAAATATAAAAGTTTTTAATATTACATTAGATAAGAAATAATGGAGATGCTATCACAGGAGACATTTTGAAGAGTTGGAAGTTAGGGAGTTTGTGTATAGATGGATGCCAGAGCAGAGCTTAAGATAGAACCAAGTTCGGAAAATGTGTTTTCTGCAAATTTCAAAATATGGGGGTTGGGGGCTTTTCAGTTTTGGCAAACACCTGAAAAATTTACATTAGTTTGACTTAACTTGCCAAAATTGGTTCAACATTTCCTCATTGCCTTTAGTCCTTCGTTAAATATAGTTGGGAATCGTTAATGTGTTGTTTCATGAAGTACTCAACATAAGTAGTTTGATCAAGTTTGAACTTCCAGTACAGAGAGCGACCCTGACATTTATTTTATTATGCATGCTTGCGTAATGAGAACTGAGAAGGCTCTTTGATGCAATTAGATTTTTTTTAAATTGGACTGTAAAACTTGCAGCCAAACAGGAGAAATTTGAATAGCTGTGCCATTTTTCAGTTGCGTACAAGTATATAAACCCTACAACTTATTTCATTGTGGGAATCAAATAGAGGGAAGTACTCTTAACAGTATGTTACTGATTAACAGTATTTTATTCTTGACTGTAGAGGCCACTTGTTGCTTAAATAAGGGTAGCACTGATAGCGCAAACAGTATGCTTTCAACTGCAGTTCCACATAAAGGTAGCAAATGGAAAAAGAATTGGCCTTGACCTATCTTTTTTGCTTTGTGTGGAAGCAGCCTTGAATAACTATCCAAATTTCTAATGTATAGTGATGTCTTTAGAATGTGGTTTCATTTAAATTTCAAATTTTATTTTTGTTCAGATTGCCAGTTTCTGGCTGGAGATGGAAATTTAAGTAGAATTTAAGTTGGTGAATGAGAGGAGAAAGAAACTCCAGTTTATGTTAAAGCTTAGGGTTGGGGTGAGGTGCCAGTAAGGCTGTTTGTAGTAAAACCTGTTCAACTCATAAATTGATTTTTTTGAGAAAACTAGTCTTCACTTAATCGGGAAAAGTTTCTGACTTTTAACAAAGATGCTTTCCATTGCATCTGTGTGTCTAATATGTTAGAGAACTCATGGAGGACCAAACTGAGTATCTCTGGTGTGTCAGACTGAAAAATAATTTAAGAATACTAAATTTAAGAATTTAAGAATACTAACTTTAAGAATACTAAAATGTTATCAAACAGGTTCAATTAAATAACTCCATATAAAATAGGAGCTGTTAGCTGTCCTCAATATGGAATGAAAAGGGTTCACTGTAAAGCTACTAATCTTTTAGAGGAACATGCTGACCCCTTAGTAATTTGATTTCCTGAGAAATTAATGAGAATGACAGCAATGCAGTTTTTAATTCTTGAAGCGGTTTTCTGCCATTTCTGTGGATCTAGACATCTAGTTTTGCAAGAACCACGTGAATAAAGACAACTGATGCCTTGAGGAAGACAAACCTTTTTTTTTTTTTTTACCAAAAATAAATGTGTTTTAAATAAATACATTCCACTTCATTTTATTAAATTAATTTTGCACAAGTTAGTTACGAATAAATATTTTCGCCAACAGTAGTTTACTTGAGTGGTCTTTCTCAAATGTGAAAAAATACAGAAGGGTTGCATGGTACTAAGTGAGGTTTTTTTGTAGCTGCCAACCCAGGGTGTCAGCCTTTGTCTCCCCACCTTGCTCATATAAGCCTCATCCTAAATAATAAATACCTGTGGTACAGCACCAGGTTTCCGTCTTCACTCTGCCACCCTTTGCTTTATTCACACGTGAAAGTTCTGTATTCTGGGCCAGCTGGTATTTGCATTCTTTAGGATGAAGGGCTATTTTGAGGTTTCGATCTGAGGGTATTCATAAGATTGCAGAACTGAGCCCCTAAAGGTTTAACAGCAAAGTCACTTTCCCAAATAGTCCATCTTGGACACCAGAACCAGTATTGCTACCCAACAGTAGTCCTAGAGACAACCTCTAAAGGTGTCTATAAGGAGTCTATAAACTCATGTGGAAGCCTTTTTTTCATATGGGAACATTTGTAGGGAGCTATTTATGATGACAGTTGCAGGAACATTTTTGCAGCCTCACAGCGTGCATGACTGCTTGACTGGCTGCAGCAGTCTCCGCTTGTGTGCAAGGTAGCTGTAAGTTGCAGTACTGTCTAGAGTTGGTTTTTGGATTTGACTAGAATGACATATTTGCAAGTATCAACAGGACATTGGTGAGTCTGTTTTGAATTTATCAAATGATGTAAAAAAAGGCTTAATATCGAGGCAGTTGGGCTTTTTACAGTTTTCATGGTTTACCAATAGAAGATGGGTATGTTATCTTCCTAAATGTTCCAGAATATAAGTAATTGCTATCTTTACATAGTAAGAACTTCAGACAGCTTTTCTTCAAGTTGCCTGGCATATTTAAAGGAGCCAACAGGATTACACTTCTCATTTAATTAGTAAAATGGGAGAGGAGCTTCAGTGAGTGAAGTGTATCTAGCTACCAGATATCTTCATGAAAGTATCAGGCTTCACCATACCCATTTGTGAATAGCTAAAATAATATTTTGAAAGTTAGAAATTGAACCCAAAAGTGTCTTGGTTGGTTATTTTTTAAATATGGAGATGGAGAAAAGCCCTCATCATTAATGATATGTTACGTGAAGAAATTTAGAGGTATTTAAGCAGGTTTCGCAGCAAAAGAATAGGATTTAGAATCCATTTCCCTTTTTTTTTTTTTTGTGAGAATGGAAAGCTATCCAATTTACACAATGGGGATAATACTTCATTAATTCTTGGAAAGCTTCAGAAACTGTAGCAGATTTTGTATGTAAAGCTCTTTATAGCAGTTTTCATCTCCAAAATATTACAGGTGATCATAAATACTCATCTTAACTATTTTCAGTGAAAAGTGGGTTTTACAATCATCAATTTTCTTGATAGTTATTCCATAAGGATCTAACATGCATAATTCTGGTTTACCTTGCCATTTGCCCTACATCATTTCTTCAATGTTTTTGTGGCACTGAAGTCCTTCAAAACCATCTTCAGATTCTGGTGCCTCATTCATGGTGGCAGGGATTTTAGTTTGAATTAGTCTGGGGTGTAGCTAGAAGCTGAATCATGCCCAATTTGGGATCAGTTTTGTTGTCTCTGGGCAAGCATCTATCATAGATGTGATCAGTAGCAAAAGACTTTAAAAGGTGCTCATCTGAATTTTAGATAAGGGTTGAATGAATCAATGTTTATGACCTAGAATTTGTCCTCTGAAAAAACAAGAAATGCTTTGTCATACTTAAGCATGCATCAATACTCGGTATGGAAAATTTTGCATTTCAACTAATGCTGAAAGTTGCTAAATGGCTGTAGCACTCCAGAATTTTAATGTGGCAACAAATTAAAGAATAAGCCTTTGAATTCATATCCAAGTTGAAAAGCAATACAGCATTATTATCAAACAAAGAAATATTTTGCTATTTGTTTCGCTTGAATAGCTGGTATGGAACGGCTTGTCCTTGACAATTGCAAAATATAATTTCATTAAACAATTGCTGCTCTTTTTTCTTGGTCTGCTGTTAAAAAAATCATAATTTTTTTTTTATGTCCATAGTAATTGCTCAAGATTTTCTTAGGGAAACAACAGGAGATCTTTTCACTTTTGAAAAAGAGAACATTTAAAATGGGCTCATATAGAAACAGGATAGAACTTCAAAGCTTTCAAAACTTTAACCTATCCAGCATATAGACAAGTTACAAGATTTGATCTGAAGTTGACATTTAAAGTAGACTGTTAAATTGGTAAAAAGATGAAAAAGGGATTATATAATCATAGAATCGTTTAGTTTGGAAAAGACCTTTAAGATCATCAAGTCCAACCATTAACCTAGCACTGCCAAGTCCACCACTAAACCACGTCCCTAAGTACCACATCCAAATGTCTTTTAAATACTTCCAGGGATGGTGACTCCACCACCTCTCTGGGCAGCCTGTTCCAATGCTGACCACCCTTTCAGTAAATAAATGTTTCCTAATATCCAATCTAAACCTCCCCTGGCACAACTTGAGGCCATTTCCTCTCGTCCTACCACTTGTTACCTGGGAGAAGAGACCGACCCCCACCTCTCTACACCCTCCTTTCAGGTAGTTGTAGAGAGCCATAAGGTCTCCCCTCAGCCTCCTTTTCTCCAGGCTAAACAGTCCCAGCTCCCTCAGCCGCTCCTCATCAGACTTGTGCTCTAGACCCTTCACCAGCTTCGTTGCCCTTCTCTGGACACGCTCCAGCACCTCAATGTCCCTCTTGTAGTGGGGGGCCCAAAACTGAACACAGTATTCGAGGTGCGGCCTCACCAGTGCCGAGTACAGGGGCACGATCACTTCTGTACTTCTGCTGGCCACACTATTCCTGATACAAGCCAGGATGCCATTGGCTTTCTTGGCCACCTGGGCACACTGCTGGCTCATGTTCAGGCAGCTGTCAACCAACACCCCCAGGTCCTTCTCTGCCTGGCAGCTTTCCAGCCACTCTGCCCCAAGCCTGTAGCGTTGCATGGGGTTGTTGTGACCCAAGTGCAGGACCTGGCACTTGGCCTTGTTTAATCAAGCAGCTAATCAGAGAGAAGATCCAGTTTCGGCTGCTACTGTGCATTCAATCAGTATAGTTGATTCTTTAATTGTTGTCTTGATTTTCTTGCATGTTTTTAAAATGACACTTGTAGTATTAAAAAAAAAATGTAAGAATTAGCTAGATAAACCTAACCAATATTGAAAAACTTTATATTGCCATAATATTAATGCTGTCCACTAATAAAAAGAAAATTTCTGTTTCAGCATAATCTCATATCAGACATTACCAAGAAACATGCCAAGCCATCGACCTCAAGTTTTACCCCGGTACCCAGAAGGCTACAGAACACTGCCAAGAAACAGCAAAGCACGGCCAGAGAGCCTCTGCAGTGTAACGCCGTCGGCTTACGACAGAGCCATAGGACCAGTAACAGCCGAAGAAAAACGGAGGTCGATGCGCGATGACACAATGTGGCAGCTCTATGAATGGCAGCAACGTCAGTTTTACAATAGGCAAACAACTCTTACTAGACACAGTACTTTAAGTAGCCCAAAAACTATGATTAATATTTCTGATCAGACGATGCATTCGATTCCCACCTCACCTTCTCATGGTTCAATCGCTGGTTTCCAAGGATATTCCCCACAGCGGACCTACAGATCAGAAGTGTCTTCACCAGTGCAAAGGGGAGATGTAACTATTGATCGCAGACACAGGACGCATCATACTAAGGTAAAAATACTTATTTTAATAGTTAAAACTCTTATTTGCAAGGATTTTTAGTTGAAAGTATACAGTTACTGTAAAACTCATGTTGCACTGTAGTATATTTTATTATAATGAAGATTAAGTTACATCACTGTTTTCAAGGAGAAAAGTTTTATTTTAACAAGCATTTAAAAATCAGGTTGTAAAAAGGTAGATATTTTGCTAATATACTAGCTGAAAACATGTTGTGCTAATATTACTGTCCATGACATGTTTCTCTAAAGGAAAGAAAAAGAGTTAATAGGCAAATTATTCAGAATTGTTTTAGGCACAGAAATCTTTCTCCTTTCTAGCTTTTTTAGCTGGAACTCTAAGGGGACTGAAAAACCCAGCTTTTTCTCCACGTGCTGTTTTCTATGCTTCAGCCACAAGTTTGGCTGCCTTGGGTTCCAGCAGAAAACTGAGTGTAGTTGTTTCTTCTGATGCCTTTGAGTTATTAGGGAGATCACTAGAGACCAGAGTCTATTTGCACACAACCTTAGCGCTTGACTAGCATAACTTTCCCTCTCACTGATGAAGGCCGGCAGACACAAAGAATTGTAAACCTGGGTGCCGTATGTGGCGCTGCGCTATCCACCATGCTTGTGTTATGCGTGTTTTTTGATAGATTGGAGATAATTACATAAAAATTACTCTTTAAGTTGAACGTAAAACTAGAGTTTCTATAAAATGCTGCTGAACATTTTTCCTAAATCTGTATCTAAGGTGTCTTTATGTTTCTTGATGCAGGAAAAAAATCTTTTAACAACATCTTAAAGCAGTTTAAACAACTTACAGTTGATTACTAGGTCTTGTTTTTGGAAGTTTTTAGGACCCTATCAACAAAGGAGTATTTTGTTTTGACATCCTTTATGTCTCAATTGCAGTGGAAATTTAGTAATCGGTGCTTCTCACAAATCTGAGAAATACCAGTAGGGTCAGTGCTGCAGAGCATGTGCTTACTTGTCCTTTCAGCCATGTTTTGCTTTCTCGTATTATTTTCCTTGTGGAACACTTTATGCTAGTATTTCATTTCATATTTGGCATCTTTTGTACAAGATCTTTATTTACCTTCTATTTTTCATGCTATTTGGTTTATGGTTTTTTAGTTACACAACTAGCTTTTTCCATTAACTTAGAAACACCAACCTGTTTTTAAGAGGTGGATAGTTAAAAGACTCTTTGAAATCAGTAGAGTAAATTTAAGATTTAAACTCCATCTGTATAGAGCTCTTAGGTTTTTAAACAGCTTTCAGTGACAGATGAAAAACTAAAATTGTTGTTGTTTACATGGGCTATGATTAGGGCAACAGCTGTGAGGGAGGACTGTTAATTAAAATGAATGAAGAAAGCTGGGTTATTTCTAGAGGTAACCTATTCTAGTGTCCTAGATGGTAGATCAGCAGGGAGCATGACTGGCCAAAGCTGGCACAAATCATAGCAAATTTGTCATGAGTGTGAAGTTGGCTTGACTCTTTTTTTTTTTTTTTTTTTTTAGCATTTAATAGTTGTTGAGTCTTTAGATAACTATGGATCATACTGTGCTATTTCATTTTTGTACAGCATGTCTTTGTGCCCGACAGAAGGTCAATGCCAGCAGGTCTGAGTTTACAGCCTGTTACTCCTCAGAGCCTCCAAGGCAAAACAGTGAGTTGGATTTTTTTTTGGTACATGAGGTTTTTTCTTACAAGTAATTCTTTAAGTATGAAGAGGCAACACTGAAGTCTTATTCTGTACAAAGCTTGCATTAAATGTAGCCTTTATTTTAATTTTCAGGGATTTTTTAAAGCAAATAAAGTAGTACTCTGTGGTTACATTGAATTCTGATAATATTGCGTAGCTGCTGACTCCAGATTTTCTTTGAGAAATACAAGGGGGTTTTTTTAATCATCTTTGTTACATTACAGAAATTCCTGGGAGAGGGTAGAATACGTCACAGAACACTTATTTCTCCTTTAAGTATTTAGAAAATCCTAGAAGTGAAGTTTACCTTTTTTTGGAAATCTTAAGGATACTAAAACTGCATTTGGTAAAATTATGTCCTTTCTGACATCTCCAATTGTTCTGTGATAGAGTTGAAACTCTCATTGAAGGTATTTCATCAAAGTAATACTGGTGAATACTGTCCACCTTCCTAATTAAAACACGACTCTTAGCCAAAAGCTAAGAAATTGTCCTAAATTTACTACATTTATTTACCAGTTTTTGTCTCCTTTCCGTAATCTTTCTCTGTCCATCTGAAATTACTGTTTGAGGCAGTTATGAATTGAGAATACACATTTTGAATCATACTGTGGGCAACAGCTCCCCAGTCAATCCTTCTACTGTCTCAACCCCTGTTTCTTGCACTTCCCAGCATGAATCGCTGATACCTTCAGCAACTTACGGGTTGGCCTTTGGCAGCTGGCGCCTTATCTCTGCGCCTTGTCTTCCGCAGACGTTTCTTTGGGTTCATGGCCCCATCAGCTCTCCTGGGCTCTGCTGCTGGAGCTGGGCCGATGAGCAGGGTAGGGGGCAAGGAGGTCCAAGCTTCTGTCTGTAGAAACCAGAAGTCCTGCCCACAGCACAAGTGCTGCAGGGGCCAGAGGAGGAAACCTGTAGGTAGCTCTTTAAACAAAATTCTGCGTTGTGGTTGTTGCAAGAGTCCCGAGAGGTGTATCAAAAGCACAGCACTTACAGCAGCATCAAAAATGTTTGCAACATTATGAATGTCTAGAGAGAAGTAGGAATTACTGTTTGATGGGGTCCTCTATGGGAAAAGTTTGCTTGCAAACATTGGATTTAGGTACCATTAAATCGTTTATTCCTAATGCACTAAAATCGGGCTTTTGCAGAACACACTGAGAAGAGTTTTGATCTTGAAAAAGTGATTCACTGTTCCTTTTGTTTGAAGATGCTACTTTCAATTCTCTTATTTCTAAAAATAAGTTTTCTTGTGCTTTGAAATGATGTTAATTTTCAGACTGAAAGCGTTGTCACTGATTTTTGGAGAGAACTTGAAAATGTCTTGTATAGCAGTCTAGATTCTTACGCTTACTCTCTGAAGTTAAGTATTTTAAATCCAGGTATTGAAAGAGTACTATAAGAGGAAGATTGGCCATTAGACAATTTGGCTTTGGTGTTGGTTTTCCCTCAAAGCAAATGGTTTTGACAACTGAAGCTATGTGGAAATCCCTTGCTCCCTCTTGTGGGCTACTTCTGTACGAGCTCTCAACGGTGCCAGTGCCACGCTTACTCTCAGGGATATTTTCTTCTTCTAAGAAACTGGTATTCGTTTTTCAGTAATTTAATATGTGGTTCTCTGGAGCTTTTTCCTTTACTTCTTTGCTTTGGGGAAATTCTGTGACTATGGGGAGAGAGCAAGCAGGTTTTTAAGGTTTTTTGCATTTGGGGTTTTTTTAACTCACAGAACTTGTGAGAAAATCAAAATGCTGGATGAATATTTAACCTCTTATAAGACTGACTTCTGGAGAAGTGTAAGAAACAGAAGCAAACAGGAGCATAACAGAAATACTTGTGAAGTGTTTTGTTTTCTTTGAAGTATTGCTACTAGAAGTGGTTCCCAGGCATGGTTCAGGCAGAGTTTCCCAAACTGACCTAAACTGATCTGTGTGGAACTACCTGACAAATACCCATTTGAGTGTGACTTTATTTCCATTATATATATAATCGTGGGTTTTAAATACTATTCTTCTTCCCTTCCAAAGGCTGTATTGTACATCTTAGTCATAAAAGTAAAGCAATAAATTAGCTGGTAGCCTCAGACCTGTGGAAGGTGGGATGGAAAATTATTTTTGTCATGCTTGTGCACTTTTATTTTGTGAAAGGTGATTGTTTCTGATGTAGTTCAGTTATGGTTTTTTTTATTATTTTTACTCTTAATCTTGACGTATACCTTTTGAAGAATTATTTTAGAAACTAAATTTTCTTGAGGGCATTTTTTGGTTCTTTCACCAAGCTCAAATGGCTGTCCATGTCCAGCCAGGTAATGATATCCTAAGGGCTGGAATTATCTCCCCCTTCACTTAAGTCAGTATCATCAGTTTGATACGCGTGTCGGAAAAAGTTTGAGGGCTGCACAGACTTTCTCCTGCAAAATCCTCACTTATTTTTGTCCGTTATACAGAACGTTCTACTTTTACGGCATTTGCAGTATCAATTGGTTTGAATAGTTAAAAGTTAACCCTTTGTTATGTATTTGAAAGTGGTCAATTTGGGGAAAAATGGTGTATCTTTTGTTGTATCACTATAGGAAGCTTTTGTAAGAAAGATACTAAGAAGCCTTATTTTAATTAAGTGTTGTTTAGGATACCAATTAACCTTTTTTCTACTCTTTGGCTTCTCACGCTGCACTCCTTCAGCCAGAGGAGCTCACGCTGCTGCTAATAAAGCTGAGACGGCAGCAAGCTGAACTGAGTAGTATCCGGGAACACACACTAGCACAGCTCATGCAACTAAAACTTGAGGCCAGCAGCCCAAAGGTCAGCTATAAAGCAATGTGTGTCATGTTCCATTCTCGCTAACTTGTAGTCATTCATTAATCAAAGTTTGCATTGTACCATTAGTGCAAAATTTTCTGACTACTATGGGAGTAGAATAGAGTAACGCTGGTTCTTTGTGTATGTGATGTTCTGCTATTAACCCTTTGAGGCTTTACTCATAGCTTTTTGATATTAGCTGAGTCAAAATTACATAGGAATATTTTAAAATACATTGTAGTTAAGTTTAAAGTTAAAGGTTTTTAATCTGTTGTTATAATCAAACTCAGTAGTGACGGATCATGAGATAAATTTATTGTTTATACTGCCTTATATCAGCTACAATCTTATCTGTAATCTGTGTACGAAAATCGGGACATGTTTAAAACACAGATTTATCAAAGGGTTTATAGTTGTCTGGGTAGTAGACATTTACATGAGCTTTTACTGTATTTTATATGTAAAACCAAAATGTAATGCAGTAGTTCATAGTCTCATTCATGGCAAACTTTCATCACTTCTGTTTCGGGATCAAACTTGTTAACAGTTCACCAAAAAAAGGCAGATAAAAACAGCATTATATGTCTACGTAAAACAGAAAGATCACTGTCTAGTTTACATCTTTTAAAGCTCTTTTCATGCATTCTGCACCTTCTGTCCCTTTCCTTTTTCCCCCTGACTGCTGCCTGCTAGAATGAGATTCTTTCACATCACCTTCAAAGGAATGCCATATATTTGGATCATCAGGTGGGATTTGCAATTTTCTTGTGTGTTTACATTTCTTAATGCTTTTTGCCTGCTTCTATCAAGCTGGAAATATTTGGGGAGAAGGATTTTCAGTGCTTTTTATGAAGTTGGATATTTAATATGTGCCCTTTTTAAATAGCACAGAATATCTTAATCGATTACAAATTTGACATGTAATGGAAAAAAAACCCTCAGTTTAAAATTCGTCAGAATACAGTAGCCACTCACCAATTAATTTTTCTGTTCTTCATTTCGTTCTTATAACACTAACTGTAGCATTTTAACATCTTTAACCAAAGTCATAATATATTTCCAAGCTCATATGACACACATGCAATTTATAAAAAATTAGTACTTCTGATAATTTTAGTTTTCTGAATTAGTAAGAGTTAGATGTTTCTACAGGACATTAAATGAAAGGGAGGTCAAACAAGAAAAACATTTTAAATCATATCATGGCTTATTACTTTTTCTCCTTTTACTCAGTTATTTCTTAAAGGTTTATGTAAGAATTAAGATTTTACTTCTTTACAACTTCTGATAACTTATGGAGTGAGGGTACAATTCTGTCCTCACTAACATAATTGATTGCCAAGTGAAGAACTGTGATATCACATACCTCTTTTTATGGCTTTGTTGCATGATCAAATGGGACTTCTGTACAAGTTGTGTGTGAGAAGTTTTTAAATGGGAAATTTTTGCTAGCACTTATTACAGACAGTCATAAGTGCGTAGAAGAAATATAAGCAACTAGGTGTCAGTTAAAAATATAAAAATCGCTAAAGCTTTTTCTTTTTCTAGTATTCTTTCTTCTAATGAAATTTTTCAGCCTTACACTTAAAGCCAACTGTTCTTAGAACTTTTATGTCCTACATGTTCCTGTGATAGGATTTCAATGAGTTACCAAAAACCATACGTGCACAGAGACATACACACACGTGTGCACTTGGTTCACCCAGTGACTTTATTTTCCTATTATCTCTTGGAAACGAGGTGTGAATTGTGACAAATTCAGTTAGATGACAATGCATTTCTAAACATCTCTGTCTTGTCTTAAGGGGCTGTAGGAGGTCCAAAACAGTAGGGAAAAACTACTTGCTAAATTAGGCCAAAATATTTCATCCAACTCAAATATTTCCAGTTTATAATGTTTTGGAATAAGGAAATAATTCTGTCTTCAACAATGTAATTAATTCATTGCCAAGAAAGGACAACTGTCCATGTGAAGTGTAAAACTATGTACTATGCTGTTGCTTGATTAGCCAAGCTTCTCAGTGTAATAGACAGGATTAAATGGAGAGAATTGCCTATGTATAACATGCAAACTGGTAGAAAGGATTTTCTTTTTACTTGCTTCAGGTAAAATTTAGAAATGTAATGTGATGTGATAAACATAATTTAGGGAAGTGTCTAAACCTTACAAATGTGCCATAACTACCCCTACCAGAGATGCAAGAAATCACTGCACTTCTTACAGTAAGAAATCATTATCAAGTCCAAAATATATTACCTTAATCACAAAATCATGGAAAAGCAGGTTGGAATACTTGTCCCAGTTTCTGATCTTTTTTTTTCCCCCTTGTTTTAATATAATACTGCCACCTACCTGTATGAAATAAATCCCCCTGAGAGACTTTTTGCTTTGAGTACTAGTGCTTCTAAGGGTGGTGTCTCATTTATATCTTTTTGTTACTTTGTTCATTATCAGTTTTCCTTTACGTGGGGAAGAAAAAAAAAAATCAAAGTTTCTTTTAGTCTAATTGAGCCTTTCCTCCTCGTTATCTGCATCTGTAACCAGCTTGCATAATGACTTGCCCTCTTTGAATTTTAAATGTCCAGTGTACTGAAATGAGGTATTTCCACTCATATTTAATCTCTGAAAATAGTGTCGAAACATGCTTTGCCTAGAGCATGTGGTAGAACTCCAGTCCCATTATGTTCAACTCTCACCTTTTTGGTCACAAAGAGTTCAGTACTGTACATAACAATAATTAGTAAGTTTGTACTGAGGCTGCACAGGTGAATTTTCAGGCAGACTAAAGTTCATGTGTAGGGAGGGTAACTTTTATGCTGCTGCAGTAAGTTGTTGTCTACAAGTTAGGTGGCTTTCTTATCAAGACTCAAGAATATCCCATAGGCTTTTTTAAGTCATACGTCTCTTTTGTACTTTTGTACTTTGTATTTACATACGTTTCCTTTTGAGATACTTAGAAATTCTTATGTTAGCTTTTTGATGTTTTTGTATTATGCTTTCAGAATTGTTGTTGTTGTTGTTGTTGTAGTTCAGAGATAGAGAAAAAAAGATTGAAGAGACTGACACATATATATCCAGCCATATGATTTCTTTCATGTCTTATGGCCAAAAGAATGTCAGGCATCTTTTTTTTTTTTTTTTTTTTTTTTTTTTGAAGTGAGGTTGTGAACCACTTCGCTGTCTCAAAGTTCATAGAGAGGTGGGAGAGAGACTTGTCTGCCTTTTAAGAAATAATTCTTTGGACATAGCTAGCAACCCTAGGCAATGATGATTTGTTTGCCAATGTGGGACATGTTATGAGGGCACATATAACCTCAGTCTTCTGCATTATCAAATTTTAAGGGATCACTTACTGTGTATTACTAAACACAAGCCAAATGTCTCCTTAATGTACTCAGTAATTACTATAACAGTAACGAAAAGTTAGAACATAGTTTGTTTGGGTTTGGTTTTTTTTTTTTTCAAATAAAAGCTAGACATGCTTTTTTTTCTCCTTTGTAAATAAAGCCATGGCAGGAGGTCCCACTTGAATCTTTCTGTTACTATGGAGAATTCCAGCAAACCAGTCTTTTAGTACGCTTCTCAATTTTATGTTGATAGTAAAACTTTTGTTTGGCTGAAAAATCCTTTTCTACTGAGCTCAAGCTATCTAGGTAAAACTCTCCATGCATGTTGTTGTGTTGATCTCGGCGTATCCCAGGTTGGTTTGTCACAATAGAAGCTCTACTAAATTTCCTTTAGTCTTTTTTTTTTCTGTTTTTTGAAATGGCTATTTATGTGAATAGTTTAGGCATTAAGTTGTTCATATACTTCTGCTGGTACTTTAATTTTTAGTTTCTTTCAGTTTTCAAAGGGTGCATAAAAATAAACAGAACTTGAACAAGAAGTTGTCAAATAAAGGAGTAAAGGTCCCACAGCCAACGTCTATACTGTCTTGGTGTTTTGCTTCTGTTTTCTCCTCTTCACCACCCTCTTTCTGAGATGCTGAAGGTGGTTCTGGGAAAGGTAGTAAATTAAGGAAGGCTGGAATAGTACCAGGGGGTTTGGATAGAGCTGACAGATACCCTGTATTATATCTGGTATCTTGTGTTTCAGCCTAAAATTCTATGTCCTCTATTAGCAACATATAGAATACTACTCCTACTTGTATGTTTCCGGTTACCTGGAAAAGGTAAGAGTGAGCTGACCCAGCCACCACTGTTGTTCTTTCTGCTGCTGCTTTTTTTTCCTTTTCCCTCCCTGGAGGAAGAAGGGAGGCTCAAGGACAGGGGCTCTGTAGGGTGAAAAAAAGACTGTGCTGGAGGCAGCGTTGCTGTAAGAGGCAGGCAGGAAGGAAAAGTGCTTTTTCCTTCTTTTTTGGACAGAAGATGAAAGAGCAGAGGAAAGGTGGAAGACAAGCTTGGTCAGGTCCTATTGCCACTGCTTTTTACCTTCAGGAAGCTTGAGAGGAAGTGGATAAAACTGCCAATCTGAGCTCAGTCTTTTGTCACCCGTGGCATACGGTCTTATCAGTGAGGTCAACTGTCCTGGTAGGGAGGCACTATTCCAGCTGATCGCTGCCACCAGAACAGCACATACTGAAATGTCATCTGGGTAGGGTGTTATCAAACATGGAAGAGAATTTAGGAAAAGGAAGGAAGAGAAAAATTGTCAATAGCTTGGCTTTACAGTTTAAAACACAAAATACCCACTCAAATGCTCACTCATAAATAATGTAGCTGTTCATATAGATCATATGTCAAGGAGGTGGTTTTCTTCATTGTTTCCAACTGGAAAATACGTTTTTATATTACATCAGTAAAGATAAAAGCAAAGATGAAGCATCGCTTCTGGGGAGAAAGAGTTATTTACTAGAAGTAGAAAGTGATAAAGCCAAGACTGCTGGATTTTATTTGGTTTTACTGCTGTGTTGCTGTGTGGCATCAGGCAGTTCACACTTCAGTTTGCTTATGAAAATCTTAATTCCGATTTTTGAGACTTCTTTAATTGGAGAGACTGTATAATACTACTAGTATTATACATAGGATCTAAAAGGTGTCCTTTACTGTACAAAATAATTTAATTTTTTTTCTGAAGTGAGAGAAATCAAGGCTTATTTGTGTTATGAACAAGCAAATATTTTTCCTTGAGCTATTTATTCAATGTGAATAGTGTCCAACTTTAGCTTGGGAGTAGCCTCATGCTTTAAGAGCACAAAATAGGTGTCCTGTTCACCATTTAGAGCATGGGACTTGCCATTGTGTCCCGCATAGCTCTGGTTTACTTTGCCAGTTCTTCAGTACGCGTTGCCTTGTGTGTGCGGTAGCTTTAGTTAGCAGAAGGTTTGTGACAGACACGTACTCCCTCAAGAACTTAAATTCTCAATAGTTAAATATCAGTATTTTTTAGAAACCATATTTCTTAATGGGGAAAGAAGCTTGCTATATTTGACTGCTACAAAGACTCTTTGGTTGGCATTACTTTACCAATTATGTGGGGTTTGATCTTTGTTCCATAAGGGCTTAAGGAACTGCAGCTTTTCCGGAAATAACTGGCCTTTGCAAACAGTTATTAGATAAGCACGGTTAAGCACCAATGGTAGTAAAAATATTGGAAGAAGTCCTATAAATCAAAGTTGGAGCTGGCTGAAGGACAAAACATTACTTCAGAACATCTTTTGAACAAATCCACTTTGCTGCTTTTCTGATCTGGATGAAAACAATCTTTGAACAGTTCCACAGAAACTAATTCCAGTGTTGTCTGTTATTGGTCAGAAATGAAAAATTTGAAATATTGTAAAACAGAATTAGCCAAAGAGCCTGAAGCTGTTGAAATCCTCCTAATAAAAACGCAACCAAACCAGTATACTCCTGATAAAATATTTCAGCTTTAGAGCAATTTTTCCTTTACAAATGTTTCAGTTAGCTGTAGTTTGATTGCTTGGCTTTGGACCTTATTGTTGATCTTACTATTGAGATATCTTTTGGTATCACCCGGTGCACCTACTCTGGACAAAATTTTAATGTAAAGGGAGAACAACTTCTTGTGTCAGTTCTAGTTTTCTGTTTATGTATACTGTAGATGATGGAGCAAATGGGAGGGGTTGCTTGTTTGGGTTTTTTCCTGCCTTGAACAAACAGAGCATCATAAGCTTGCCTTCTTAAGACAAGGTACTCTTTATTGGGTGATTAACTTATCAGCTGATCAGACTTGACTATGTATAAAAAACAACAACAACAACAACAAAAGGTCCTCTATCTATAACAGGAAAAACATGTTTCCATAAGGAGGAAAAAAAAAAACCCCAGAACTCCAAATGTACAAGTTAGGTTTTTTTCCTAAATAATTAGGGGCAAGAAATTCCAAAAGGCATCAAAAACTCAGGCTTTCTGTGGCATTTCAAACTGTGAAACAAAACCTTGCCACGCAAATTCATGGTGAGTGCATATATATACATAAAGAAAGAGTGAAAGATCATAAATATTCATACACACACTTCCTTCCTGTGTAACCATACTTGAAACAGGTATTGCTGAAGAGGTCCTAAAGTTTCCAACAAAAATAGGAGGGGGATTGCGCATTAAGTGAATTTTCAGTTTCTTTTGGAGAGGAAGACTGTCTGTTTTCATAATTTTTCCCTTACTGTTAGGAAAGTCTCCTTTTTAAAACCAAAAATCCCATACTGTTGTCTGTGTTGTATACTTTTCTGAAATCCTAAATGTATGCAATTTTTACTGTAATAATCAAAGTATCTGGTTTTGACATTGCATACATATCAATAAATACTAACCATTATAGAAAATGTCTGACCAGTTCTGAAATGGTTTCACACCCGTATATGGGGGTGGATACATACAATGAGTAATGACTCAAAGTTCCTAAGTATATAAAGCAGTGCAGTATATAAAGGCATTTTGTAATATATGAACACAAGTCTAAACCTCGCTTCAATATTCAGAGGCTGGGAATGCTTATATCTTTTTAATGGACATTGAGGTATAAAATCTATAATTTAAAAGGTTTTCTGATAAAGATTTGAGTGTTCCTATTGCATAATCCGATAATACCTTTCATTTCAATATCGTGCAAAGCCAGGCTTATTTTAAGCATTTTTATTTTTAAAAAGGGAGAGTGTTGGTGCATAAATACTACATTGGTTTTGAGCATTTTGTGGTTTTGCTACATTTGTTTGATGATATTAAACTTTTCAGATGTTGATATTACTGAATGATGGAATATATAAAAAGCATGGGATAAAATGTAATCTACTGCATTATTAGAAAAAATTAAAGTAGAGGCTATATTTTACAGTGTCGTCTTTCAAATCTAGCCATGCTGTAAACTGATGTTTGCTGTATGCTCCTCCTGATTTGAAATAGATGAAAGAGAATGAACCTTTAATCACCATGGTTCACACTATGATTGAGAACTCGGCGCTAAGACCGCAACTGTACCAGCAAGTAAGGTCTTGGATAGTGAATGAAATTGCTTTATCATCTGCGAAAATTTTCCTTAGTGACAGTTTTGGTTGTTCCTCAGATTTATTCATAACATTGGTGTTTCTCTTATTTGCTTTGGAAAACCACAAGTCATCCATGCTTTATAAAATGCTGCAATATTGTTAGCATGGCTTTTGCTGCGTTTTTGTTGTTAAGTATTAAATGTACCCTTTTGAATAACTTTTTCTGTCTAGATGATTTAAGTAGTTGATGTTTTATGCAGGTGTCCAGTAAATTCATGAAACTTCCAATAAGCTTCCAACATTTGTCTTAGCATGATTCTCTGCGATTAGTGTTCAAAGGTGCTTCTTTCTTTTGACCACTACAAAAGCATGTGAGTGGTGTTTACCTGGTCATTTCTGGCAATTTTGTTTTGTTCTAGGAAGTGGATTTACAAGTTTTTGTTTGCACCTACCAAGTCTTTAGCCACTGAAGAAAGGAAGGATCAAAATTACTTTGATCTGGGGACTGTAAATCCAAAAGACAATGTCCGTTCATAAAGTCACAGCAGGCTTAACCGTGCACACTTACAGAGTATCTAGTGATGGTTGTAAATGGTAAGATGGAAGAAGAATCAGAAATGTGAATGGAAATATTGTCTGTGAGTTGAGACCTGCATTAACTTATGAGCATGGCCAATACATACCTGTTGGCACTGCAGTGTCAGGGATACTGGGGCTTAACTGAAAAGCTCCTGTCACATCAGGGGATGTTTAAGAAGTTTCTGGCCTCAGCTGCAACAATGATATTGTTCTTACTTAAATGACTATATTTTGTAGCGGATGAGGTATGCAATTCTGGCTGCCAGTCAGAAGGGAATATCTGACCAGTTCCCTACACTTGCATTTATGCCCTTGTGAGCCAAAATGACATACAAAGGTTGCATAGTTTGAAGAAAAGGAGACGTTCTGCCATTTAAACCAGTCATTTATCAGTGATTAATGCTTTGCCATGTTTCTAAAAAATGTTGGAGCTTAATTTCATGTTTCATTTTTTTGGAAGTCTACTCCACTTTGTAGATTTGCTTGTGATCGAGAAAAATAGCAAGAAAAATCTCAGCTTTCCAAAGAAGTTGGGTTGTGAGTGACTTTGATTTCAGTATCATCCAATTTGTGCTCCTATGTGCAAAATAGGAGCTTTAACATGGAACCTGAAGGAACTATTTGAGAGAGGAATAGGAGAAGTACAGTCCCCTCAAGCCCTAAATGAAATTGGGTTTTGTTGTTTGTTTGTTTTTTTAAAGAAGCCGAGCTGTTACGATTTTTTTTAAAGCAAATCAATTTTCTGTAATAGAGCATGTAAGACAAATAAGTCAATATACATATAATGAACAGAGGTGCTTTGGATGTGTCAGGGTAAACTAGCTCAGCTTCTAATATTAATATAGACACCTTTGAGGTATAGCTGTGCCTGGGTAGTTGGCCCACTTATTTAGGGATGCCAATAAATTTCAGAGTGCTGTCTTGACAAAGCTATGCTGTCAGCTAAGGTATCACTGCACAGCACTGCCTTCACCTTGTAGACATACCTGCTGCTTCGTATTTGACGCTGAATAAGCACCTTTTTTGACATTCTTGTCAAAGAAACAGTGAATCTAACGGGTCATGAAGATTGAATAACCTTTTGTCACTAGAGATGTGGTCTCTTCAGGTCAGAGTGTTTGCGACGTTGGCAGGTCTGTGCAGAGGAACCCATGTATTGCATAAACTGGAGCATAGCAAGACCTTCTGCTTTCACGGATGAAGTTTCCTATATGAAATACTGCATAAACTGACGTCCAGGAAAGGATAAAAATACACTCAAAATTTCACTGCCTAAATAGTCTTCTAAACTTTCATAATGCAAAGCTAACCTGTTTAAAATTCTGGCAACTTATTTAGAGTTTAAACAACATATAATTTTTTATTCAAATAAAATAAATTGTTTTTACCAGTCATCTTTCCCACTGCAGTTTTAAAGAAATGTAAACAATTGGGAGAAGCCTCTGTGTAAGTGGCTGAAACCTGTTTTGTTGTCAAGATGATAAACTAGTTTCTGACGACCGTAACCATTCCTGCGGGTAGAGAAAAGGATCTTTCTTTGCTTCAGTTTATTCAGTTCAGTTTTATGACTGAGCTCATTTAGAGTTAAGCAAAGGAAAGCAAGAAAAGCTTGTATTTAATTAAAAATTAAGGTGTCTTGCTTCCTGTTTGTTTGTAATGATTAACAGTTCTTTAGTAAAATAGCTAAAATATATACTATTTCAAATGTCTTGAAACTATTTATAAGACGTTTGTGTTTGTGATTTGTCACATCTTCACAGTTATTTAAATCACTTTGTCTTACATCAGTCTGCTTTACAGACTGTACTGTAAATTTACAAGCATAAGCCAGGGCAATGATTCCATAGGTAGAGACAAGAAAAATAGAGGCTTTTTACAGCCTGGACCCATTTCTACCTTGGGGTTTTTGTTTCTTTCTAATACTAGGTGAGGAGCGTTAATCTTGTTTTCTAAAGCAGTATATGCTGATTTTAAAAAGTAGAATTATCCTCAGTTCCTCTTATGTGTGTGAGTTCCCTAAAGGTGGAAAACCGATAATCTGAGTGCAACAAGCTAACATCCAGGCCTTTGCTTGGATAATTGTTCTTAGTGATAGTCCTTGATTTTTTGCTCCCCTAAGGATAGGGAGATCTTACTTATGGGAAACTTCATTATTTTTATTATTATTATTATAGCAGCTGCATACGTTTAAACTGTTATGCATTGTTAGATTTTGAGATTTGTAGGTAGAAATATTTTTCAGGTTTTGTTATGAACACGAGATGATTGTATTTGAGCTAAAAATCTTGTATTTCCAATTTGTATTTGAAATGTTATCTGTCACATTATGCAAAATGAGAGGAGAATCTTGCTTACTGTGGGCTAAATGCTCATTTGCCCTGCTTCCTGATAGTAAGAAGTACTTTAAAAAAAGAAGAAAAAAAAAAAAAAGGCTCTTGGAAGTCTGACTTTAACCCCGTGCTCCCCACAAAATGTCCTAGATTGTCCTGTTTTAATTTCCTAAGTGCAGTATCTCGTAGAGATGCTTAGTGTGCTCTCAGGGTGTGAAATTTCCTGCCATATATTTATTGAATCAAAATGGTTAGTGGAATCTGAGAATAGCTTATAAGGTAATGAAATTATACTGTCACTTAAACGTTTTTACTATTGACTGCTTAAATAGCTTTAACCCCTCATGTCTCAAGAGAGAGATTTCCCTAATCCTCATTTATTTGGGAAGAAATTTCCCTCTAAGGACATCTTATATTGTGTCCATTGTGGTGGCTTTATCCACTTCTGTGATTCATCTGGTCCTGGCGTTTGATGGAGATGGGGACTGTAGAGTGGGACTGTAAAGTAGATGACAAATTATTTCCAACATAAGATGGAGGTTCCATTAAGGTCACTTGACCTTTTCACATGTAAGATACATGTTTGGCCAAACTCTGCGTGTGCAGTTTGCCTTTCAAAAATGGTAAGTTCTGTTTGTAGGTATTCAGGGTGCTGCTCTTTAATGCTTGGGAGCTGTGCAGTGTATTTCTCCAGGTTGAGACGAATAGACTTTTTTGTATTTGAGTAGGCAAATGTCGAGGAAAAGTGTAGAAGTCAGCAGCAAGTGGTGTCAGGGGTTCAGTAGGTGGCACTCTTTCTCTGAAATTACTGTCCTGGGAAAGTATTTGTAGGAACGATTTGGTGAGAGGCATTTGTGGAACGTGACATAAAATATGTTTCGATAACTTGATCGTTGGAGCTCTTATAATGCATTTTCCAGGGTTATGAGGTTGTTAACCTTGCTTGTAATGTGTAATTGCATTTTGTCTACTGCAGTTCCTCTCATAATTCCAGTAGGATGCAATAGCGTTCTGCACTTTTTGCCTTAAGCTGATTTATGGATGTGCTGTGGAAAGAGGAGGTGCTGTTCTGTCAGAGACGGATTGTATCATAATATTTTTAGAGTTTTTGCGTTAAGTCTACGTAAAACGTTGCCGTAGGAATGTTGAAATGAAGTGGCTCTCCAGCAGTGCCTGTCATGGGAAACTAGTACCGCTGACAAAAGCAAGAAGTTGGCAGCAGTTTTAAAAGTGTGATAGGATTTTAATAAGAAGAATTAGCACATGTATAGTATTCTTTGAAAATGTGTTTTCATTTTCTGAATACTTAAAATATATTCCTTTTGGGAGGTAGGCAGGGATAAGGATGCTGAATTGGCAAGCTATTTTAAACTCAGCTATAATTAAGGTTGAAATGCCAAAAAAATAAATGTGTGTCTCTTTTAAAAAATAAAAAAGTGTAAAAAAATACTGCCTTGAAAAATTAACATTACGTTTTTCCAGGCAAGCCATGTAAAATGCTGAGCAGTGTCTTAGGAAGATGTATTCATCTAATAGGGGATAATCTTTCTTTTGTAAAATCTTTCTGTTGTGAAATATAACTAGGTTTTCTCTGTAAGTTAAAGACATTTGGCCATGTTTATGAGGTTTTTTAAAAATATTTCCATTCCTCATTTTTCTCTCATTGTGATAAAATCAACAGTTAAAAAACACAACTTTACAATAGTAGGAGTTTAAATAGATATCTTAATTTTTGTGACATTCATGAAGTGCAAAAGTGCTGTGGCTTTTTTCATATTCCAACACTCATTTTCATAAAATGTCCATTTCAAAGAAAGTTACTGTGTGGTTTTAATACACTATACATACTTTTAAATTGTCACCAGGTGCATTTGCATGAGGTATGTGGACATAATGTCTTGAAATGAAACACTTAAGTGTGTTGAAGATTTATTGTCTGTTTGGAATGCTTGTCTGGTTAACCCTTCCCTAGTCCTTTTATTTATAAGTGTCCTTTAACATGGACTTGTGTTTTGATAGTCTTTCTTGCACTATTAAGTCACGATGACCTAATTATGACAGATACATGAAAGGAAAGCATCTATGTTGGGACTCAATGCACACGTGCTTTTAATTAAATAGAATACGAAGGTTGATATTGTTATGCCAGTATTTGCTGTATAGGACATTAAGTAGTTACTGTATGTGACAGTCCATTCTAACATGGGGAGCTACCTTTTTTCATGTAAAATATTTTTCAATCTTGTTACTGGTCAGTTCAGAGACTGAAAGAGTTAAGAACTTAGTGTGAGGAGCTGTATGAAAGTAGTTTGAGGATACCTTACATGCTAACTGGCATGAGGAGACAAGTTAGCCTAGGTCCAAAGATAAAACAGAAGGGCTTCCATTTATGGCATTTCTGGTAGTACTCTGTTGGAGGGGAGGGAATCCATATGAAAAAGTAGGCAGAAAGGCGGCATTTATTGGACATGTACCTGTAATAAGATAGTTTCCACATACTTTGTATACTTAGGTCATTCTGTTCTGATTTCAGATTCACATCAGAATATCCTCCTTGTGAATACACTTGACTTTAGTGGGCCTAGAATGGTTAAGTCCAAATAGAATGAGTCCCTGTATTTAGAATGCAGATAAGAAAACGTACATAACGGTGCATAAAAGTGTCTAGGTGTACTCTGGCAGTTTCATCTTCCTACATAATCCACGTTTGATTGAGTTCCAGTTTGCATTAGAAACATAGCCTGTTAAGTTAATGCAACTTTCTACTGACAGTCTGCTTGACATTCCATTTACTTATCTTCATTAATATATATTGGCTAAAAATATATTGTTCAATGTGGTATGTTTGACTTTCAAGCAAAAGCTGACTTCTGTATTAAAACTCTTAAGCTGAACAGTAGTTTCATTTTCATAGTCCAATTAAGTTGTTTTATGGCGATATTATTCTTCCTTATAGTTAACACAAGAAGAATGTAGGGGTACTCTATACAAATATAGAACTGAAGAGCTGGATATTGATGTAAGTCATTTGTATTTCTTCTTCCTTGGAAATGTTGGTATTTGTCTCTATTTTGATAATTATTTCCCCCTTGACTTTTGGGTCTGACACACAGTTCACGTAGGTTGCTTTGTGAAATTGAGGGGCATAAGGTTCTTTTTGTAATAAGCTTCCAACTTGCAGGAAGTATTACATTTTAGGCTGAAATCTCAAGTATTGTATCTGTACAAAGGTGAACTGCTTCTAGAAAGGAATTAATTGCTTTAGAAGGGAAAAATTCTGTAGTTGTAGTTCAGTTATAAGCATGAGAGATGTCATTTCTCAGGAAATATGACCGATATTCCAAAACCGAAATTTGGCTTGGGTAGTTACCATTCAGAGTATTGGGTTGCTAGTAACTAAAGAAAAAGGGGCTTGATGTTTAAAGTCAGTTTTAAAATTGGTGGTGAAAAATACACACCTATAGTCATACTGTTTATGCATACATATGCATGTCTATAGTCATACTGTTTATGCATACATATGCATGTCTAGTCATTCTTGCACAATGCAGCTAAGAGTAGAGATACTGATTTAAGGGATGTTATTTTATGAGTGAAAAAGAAAGCAGGCTTCCAGTGTTATCTTAGAGTTAAAAAGTCAGAGCAGCACAAAATGAACCAAAAAAGTTGTTCAAATAGAAAAGTAAACTTCTTCAAATTGGTTAGAGCACACTGAACAGTTATTTGCTCAAACTGGAGCTGGAGTGGAACAGTTTCAGTCATAGCTAAGCCTCGATCGGAGGTAAAACAGAGCAGAACATGGATAGTATTAGTAACTAACTATTAAAAACCTGAAATAAACCATGGAAAAGACTGTGAATGTATGCAATATTCTTTATAATACTTAGGAATATGTAAATTAAATAGGTATTTAATACCTATTATTAAGTTGTAAAGCTTTAGCTGTAGAATCGTAAATTACATGTTTTGAGCCACGCTGTTTCAAGTTATAATAACACTTATTTCATAGTATCTTAAGAGGGTTTCTTAAGGTTAATTTGAAAATACAACACTGATGCCTTCAGAGTTTTAGAATTCATATTTTGTCGTAGTAAAATTTTATATAGATTCTTTTAATGATTTGATCAAGTTTTATTTTGATTGCTGAAGATGTTAAAAATGAAATCCTAATTGCGATCATTTTCTGTTATATACTAGGCTAAGCTTAGCCGTTTATGTGAACAAGATAAAGCTGTGCAAGCACTGGAAGAGAAGCTTCAACAGCTACACAAGGAGAAAGTAGGACAATTGTATTTATTACCTAAAGTGGATGTTATTTTATATGCTTATTATCAGAACATTGGTAACTGAAATAAAATGAAAATCAGCCCAATGATGCAGAACATTAAAAATAATTCTTTTTATTATAATAGTACACGCTTGAGCAAGCTTTGCTATCAGCGAGTCAGGAGATAGAAATGAATGCAGATAATCCCGCAGCCATACAAAATGTAGTCTTACAGAGAGATGACTTGCAGAACGGACTACTTAGCACTTGTCGAGAAGTATCGCGAGCTACTGCAGTAAGTAATACGTTCTTGCCAGTAAAACTCAATGAAGTGTTAAATTATTATCTTTGTGTTCATATTCTTAATTGGGTTGTCTTTGGTCATTTTTCATTACGTTCCAGCAAAACTCAGTTATCTTTTACTTGCTTGTATTTTTGTCAAAGGCAGCTGGAAAGTGATCTTTTCACTATATTCATCGAGTAGTCTTTCTTTACTTGGCCAGGAATGAGTACATACTGACTTTAATTGGTGTGGTAATTTTCATCTCTATAATATGAAAAATGGATTACAGAAAAAGTAAATAATGCAAATAAGCTATTTTATGTGATGGCAAAGTATTAGCAAGCACCAACTTCATCAGATATTCGATCAGATGGGTGACTTATTTTAAGAAAAAGCAGCTGCAGGATGAAAAGAAGAAAAGATTATACTGCCATGGTCTCTCTTAATAGTGGGCCATTATATTTAAAAGACCTTTCAAGTTATGCACTTTCAAAAACCTTAAAAAAAAAAAAAAAAAAAAAAAAAAAAAAACCAAAGGAAAGGAAGGGATGCACTATTTACTGTCCTTTTCTACTTCATGATGGTTTCTACACTGAAATGACAAGGTAAAGAATCATTTTTGCCTACTTACATATATATCCAAAAAGATAAGTCAGTGTCAAAATCCAGTGGTTTCCTGTGGTGAAATTGGTACCAAGTAGGCCCTGAAATACTGGTTTTAGTCTGAAAGTTAGACCATATTGTAAAAGGAATTGGTTGGACAAGGAAAAAGGAATCAGGGGAAAGGAAATCCTCAAGATACACTTTCCCTCATTAGCTTTTTAATTTATGTTAAATTGAGTAAATTGCTTGATGTAGGCTTAAAAAGTGAGATGGTAGAGCTGACCTCAAAGAAGATTTTCTTTTTGCGCCTTCTCCCTTCTGGTGTTTGTAGTTTCACGTATGTAAAATAATAGTGTATTAGCAGGCCTGGGGCATTCACTGGTAACCTTACAGGCAGGGCTGGATGACTTACATTTGTCTTGCATAATACATTGCATATACACACACATGCTGTGCACTCACACATATATATTCTATGTGATAAAAGAGACAAATTTGCATCCATTTTTGTGGGTTTTCTGCCTCGGTGGAAGAACAGCTTAAGACCCACATGCCTGCCTGATTATAAAGACATATTCTGAAGATTTTGCCCTTGCCTGCTATCTTTTTTTGTTTGTGAAAAGACAAAATGCTGTTTGTTTTAATTCTGTTCAGAATCATTAGAAAATCAAAAAGCTGTTTAAACATTGCATTCTCTAAAATACATATTTATTTATTGCTGATATCTATTTATGCATTGCTTCCTGAAGTTTCATGCCACTGAATAAAGAAAAATAAGTATACTTTTTTTTTTAACTTGAATGTGTATCCGTAATTCTTTACGTTTGTTATATACTTAGGAACTGGAAAGAGCTTGGAGAGAATATGATAAATTGGAGTATGATGTAACTGTAACAAGGAACCATATGCAGGAGCAACTCGATCGGCTTGGAGAAATTCAGGTGAGGCATAGGTCTTCAAGTACATTTAAGTCACTTTCATTTTCTATGATTTTGTTTAAAAGCTACACAAATGAAAAAAGGGGGGACATGTGGTGCATTAACTTACAAGGTATAAAATGAAATGAAAAGTTTGTAAGTTCTGAGGAGGTCTTCAGCTTTTCCTGGTTTTTTGGAAGCTACAGCACTGGTTTTCCTGTCTCTGGAAGCCTCCTCTTTCTGTTTCAGTGATGGTGTCCAAAACGGAGTATTTTTCTCAGACCTTAATTGCTATGACAGTCATAGTAAATCTTCACACAAATCCTTCCATTTAACTGAATATTTTAAAATGTAATTAAATCATTCTATCAAAATAAATTATGATAAAAAATATTCTAAGCATTGCTTCAGGTCTTACATATGAAGAGTTCTGACGTGTATCTTATTACCTCGCTGTGCTGTGGAGGATCGGACAGTTAGTTAGTATAAGTTTTGAATTTCTAAGGAGATCTTTCTGTGAGAGACACACACACACAGATGTGCATACATTATCTGGAATAGGCAGATGGGTGTGGTCCATGCTGGGAGGCATTAATGGCTATTTGCTCCAGGGACTGATTTTCTATGCAGCTATGAAAGGGAGATTACAAGGAAGCCCAAGAGCTGAGAAATTTGTGTTATGCAGCCCAAAGCATGCATGGCCATGAATGCAAAGAGGCCCACAGTTTATATGCTAGTATGCAAACACCATGTTCATCTCCACCTATTTTGGGGTTGGAACTGATGATTCCTTGTCTTTCGTTGTAGGTAGGCCTCCTGTGCAAAGTTTGCTTGGATTTTCTTTGGAGACAGTAGATACAATTCTATTCTGAAGTGGAGTTTGAACTAGCAACTTGCTATCAAATTAACTGACACATTATGAAATTACTTAATCTTATACTTTTTGTTTCTGACAATATTTAAATGTTGCATTTTTATGGGAAAGGAGAGTGTCTGTCATTACTGCATTTTATTTTCGTTCGTTGGGAGAGGATATGCAGTGTAGTCTAATGAAAAAGGTTTTCTGGTTTTTTCCACTTGCAATGTATTCTAATTTATCACCTATATATGCTGTTTGTTTACTGGCAGACTGAGTCAGCAGGCATACAGCGTGCTCAGATTCAGAAGGAACTGTGGAGAATTCAAGATGTCATGGAGGGTTTAAGTAAACATAAACAGCAAAGAAGCTCTTCAGAGGCAGGTAAACTGATTATCTCGTAGGAAGTGAGATTGGATCATATACATTTTTAAAGGATAAGCTCCATAGTTGCTTTTGTATGTTTGAAAAGATGGTACAATTGCTGAGAAAAGAAGAAAGCAATCATCGATTTTAAGTTGTGTATTTGTTTGATAGCAACAGGTTATAATTCATATTTTAAAAGCTATTTATTCAAAACAATTTTTCTCTTTCTTTCTATGCCTTTCCCGCTTCCCCCAAACAGGCATCATGGGATCAAGGACCTTTTCAGCTATTAAATATAAAAATGAGGTATGGTTTTAGTATATTTACCACTTTAGCATCACTGAATTTCTATATACATATGATGAAAATGAGCATTATTGTAATTGTTTTAAGGATATCTGAAGTATGTACTCAGTATATTTCTGTGAAAATATTGCATTATGAATTAGTTTTAAAGACTGATATCTCCACTAGTAATTCTAGGACTTTCATTTGTTCTGTGTCTTTATATTCTCACCGGTATCTTTCTCTCTTCCATTTCTCACCTTTTCCTCTCCCTAGGCTCTTACCCTAGAAATATAAACCCTGATTTATGGATTTGTTTTCTACCCACCACACTTTTCATGGGAAGAAATACATTGCTTTATATGTCTATTCACATATTGAGCCTGGTTCTCAGATGGCCAGAGCACCCACAAGAACAGCTGAAACTGTGGGAGCTCCCAAATGTTCAGTTCCTCTGAAAATCTGGCTAGAAGTTACAGTTTTAAAGGGACATTGTCATGGTTGTCTAAAGTTTATGCAATATAGATCTGGCTGACAGAACTTTCTAAAAGTCTACTTTAATAACGAATCTTTAAAAAGATACTGAATTTAATTTTTAAAAGGATGATTCAGAGAGTTCAGACATGTCTAACAGAAAGTGCAGGTGTTAGAATTGAAAATCTTGATAAGCTGAACAATGAAACTATTGAAGTATCTCAGTCTAGGTGGTAGTAATAAAATAAAAAGCAAACAAAAGAACAAAAAAAACCCCAAAGAAACCCAAAGAAAATAAAGCTGTCTTGGCTTTTTTTTTTTTCCCTAGTGTGACATTGTCCCTTTAATTCCAAAATCTATAGCTGGTGTAGCTATGGTAATATATTTTTCTTTTTAAGTTATAACTAATTGTAACAGGTGTGCACATCTAAATAAGGTGACTATTCTACAATCTTTAGGAAGAGGAAGTAGTCCCACCTCGTCCTCCACTCCCTCGGTCCTATGACTTTACAGAGCATCTTCCCATAATCCCCCCTCTGCCCAGTGATAGCAGCTCCTTGCTCTGTTATAGCAGGGGCCCAGTACATCTGCCAGAAGAAAAGAAGATTCACCAAGTTCAAGGATATCAGAGAAATGGATCTTACTGTGTAAGTGGCTTAAACTGCCACATTGTTCTTGAAGCATCCCCCTTCCTTTGCATAGCCACGACTTTTATTTTGTCATCTGGCTACTTTCGTGTCACGTTTTTACTTTTGGCTACTTAGTTTTGTTTATAGCTCCATTTATTGCTCTTCACGTTTTCCTGTCATATATTCTGCGCATATATAAAATGTCTTAAGACTTAAATGCCTGTATCTGAGTAAATTTCAGAAAATTAAGTTCTTCTACTCGCAAGTTCTCAAAAAACTCTAGGCTCAGAATCAGTTTTTGCTGAAGCCTGATACAAATTTGTTTCCTGAAGATCATTTAAAAGAAAAAAAAAAAAAAACCCTCCACATTTTTATGGCAATGTTTTTCTGTAATTTCTGAAAGTCTGCAAATTTTATTACTCAAATTAACTACAAAGAAATACTGCTGCAATAGCACTTGAACAATGTAACATTGTCTTAAAGTGAGAGCAGAGTCATCACAGAATAACTGTTTTGAGTCTTAAGACATAAATACTTGTACAAAAATGCCTGTTTATTTACCTCATAACTTGTCGTTCCTCAGGGTCCTGATTATAGGCTTTATAAGAGTGAACCGGAGTTAACTACAGTAGCAGAAGTGGATGAGTCTAATGGCGAAGAAAAAACAGAACAAATTTCAGAATCAGAATCTACAGCTAAAGGTTTGTCCCCAGGCGTGGTGTTTACAACGTTTCAGCCTTTTTCACGAGGAATACAAAGCTTTAACTGTGTTATAGAGGCTATATCATCCTTCGTATTTTTGTAGCCTGTCCATTTTTTAATATGATGAAACGGCTTCCACGATAAAATAATGATTTAATTATATGACGAGAAATATTTCAGTCAATTACACCGCAGAAAAATCAAACATTACACTCACCAATAACCCTGAAATCCTTATTGACACCATGTCTAATCACATCACTCACATTCCCCACACACCATTCCCTTGAACAATTACCCATTTTATGTTCTTGCCCTTGAACAATTATTCAGTTTTTGAATCAAGCTCCCAATGTTATGTCACTGGAACGTCCAAAAAGACAGCACCACAGAATTTTCAGGCTCTCATAAGGCAGGGAAACAATGTCTTTTTCTTTTTTTAATCTTGTAATTGTTGAATTGCCTTCTGTCCTCTGATATAATAGGAATAATGATCATGACCTTGGAGTGTACAGACAATAAAGGTCTTTGCAATTGCTAAATGCTTTAGATTCTTCTCTTCATCTAGCTTCCATAAAAGCTACTAATTGCTTGGTAGAGTCTTTTACCAGGAAGTGCTTCTCAATTCTGTTTGTTAAAACACACAGAATAGTTTGTTAAAGGTGACTTCAGGAAAAGCAGTTTGAGCACCTCCCAAAAACCATAGTAAGAGCTTTTAGAAAAAGTGACTCAACTTACCCATTTTTTTTACCGTAACGGTTGATGTTTCCAGTGCCAGCAAGATCACTGCCTTCTGTTATGGTAGTTTGACTAAGCATGTACATAGCAGCCTGGTGCAACGGTACCAGAATTTGACCAAGAACTGTGATCATATAAGGATATTATTTTCATCAAAACAGTAACGGAGGTTTTTAAAACTAAGGTTAGCATACAGTTTGGGTGTAAACAATGTGAATGGCCCTATGATATATGATATAATTAAGTTTGCACTTACCAGACAATTAGTCAATTCAGATTCACTATGGTATTTGCTGAGGTATAACGTTCAGTTAAGATAGATATTAAATCTCTTTTAACATGGTGGTGAAAAGTGCAAGGTTTAGCCTGAGACTTGCTAATCCTCAGCTGCCTGACTTGAGGAAGTTGCCTTTCTGACAACATACCTAGGTTTTAGTGACCTGTGGTGTTCCAGATTGTTTATAGTAATTTATGACAAGAGGGAAAGTAATTGTCAAGACAATATAAGAAATCCTGTGCTGATTATATAAAGCAAACCAGTACTTCTTGAGCACCCCAGTCTGCTTTCTATCTTCCTCTGTAAAGACAGAAGTAATTTTATTATGTCCATTTGTAGAAAAACAGTCCTCAGTAAGGGAAAGCAATAATACAGATTCTTCTAATGTAAATAATATTTGGGGTTGGGGGAGAGAATAGCTGCAGTGGTAGCAAGCAGCAAGAGGCTTTTTATCTTCTTAAACAACAGTGTGAAGTGGGTTTATCATAGCTGTGTTTTATCATCTGGTCCACACTTTTGAGCATGTGAATTTTCTAACGGGTATTTCTTGTTCTATGCATTCACTTATAATAACAGTCCCCATGCCGTAGGAAAAATATAACCACTCCTGTTGTGGGTTTTTTTTTTTTTATAGTGCGTATGCCATTACAACTATGTGCTGTTTCAACAAACATTTTTATGCCATTCTATCTTAACAGTTTATAAGCTGAAAAGGAAACAAACTCAAAGGCAGCTCATCTCTGCAATTTTTCTTTCTTGCTGTTTTAAGAAGTCATACTTAAAGGATATAGTTTCCTATTGAGGATGGTTCTAAAAAATAGTAAATTTCAGAGGGAATTTAAAAAGTTTTTCTAGTTCATTGTGCACATTGCTGTACTAGACACTTCTCATGTTTCTTCTGTCAGCCATTTCCCTCTCTTTTCAAATGTCAACAGTCAAAGAGAAACATTTTAATGGGACTATGTAAAGTAACCCTTACAGCTGTTTGCAAGCAGAGGAATATTTATGACCTGAGTGGTACATAAAGGTGACACAAAAATAAAATGGACTTCTGCTGTGTTTTATCCTTTTTACATCTAAAGGAGACCCAAAATGTTGCTTTATAGTTTTTGTTTTGAATGATGGATTTGGCATTCAAATACCTCCAGACTATTTTGTCAGCCTATCCAACAATTTGGAGAAAGAGTTGAGCCTTCACCAAGTCAATATATCCTCTGAAATCTGTGCAACTTCAGGAAAAACAAGGAGAAATAATTTGGCTATCAACAAAAACATTATATCTATTTTTAGGCAAAATCAGTGAGGAAACAATATTGTTAATAGTTTGATTTCCTGCATGTATCAAGAAGCAAAAAATGAAGCATGTGTTATTTAATTATATCTGTATGTTTTGGTAAGCTTTAACTTACTTCAGTTTTCTACCAGTTTAATTACATTTTGGCAGGGCTTCTCTAAGTAGAAAAACTAGTGGTGGGTATTGTTACGAGAGGCTGAATGTAGTGGACATGAGGACACAGAATATCCTCCGCTGCCAACCAGACAGAGCCTGGCTGCTGCAGTTCCCTGTCCCCAAGTACAGCGAGCTGCAAGGCTGAGGACGGAGTCCCCCTGTGCACAAGCACAGCCACAGCTAACCACAACAGATAACGCAAACAGGTTTGAGACCAGAGCTGTTACAGGCGCCGCATAAACAAGACCAGCACTCACAGGAAGGTGAAACACCACAAATAGCATGATCCTGTTCTCGCTTGCCAGCTAACCAGGCTCAAAGCTTGCTAGCTGATCTCGTACACAGACAGACGTGAGCACACGTGTGTGCGCGCACACAAATGAGTCCCTCCAAGAGCTGGCCAGATGTATGGTATCTCCATCAGTCCACTCTCAGTACCTCTGGCCTCTCCAGTATCTGAACCCTAGACTTAAGGTCTCTTGAACAGCTGGCTCCCACACCTTGTATTCTGCTTGCCATCTAGTCTTGTCTTAAGTTCGTTAGCATCTCACAGACAAAAGGTTCCTCCTGGTAGCAAGTCCAGACTTACGGTCCCTCTGGTAGCCAACCCACAGACCTGCAGTCTTTCCTGTCTTTGTCCCCCAGACCTATGTATGATCTCTCTGTAGCTGTCTCCTACTGGCAAGCTAGCCTCGCTTGAAGACCACTAGCATCTCTCACGCTCTCATATGCAGAAGGGAAAGCATGCTTACATGGAAAATACTTAAGAATAAAGTTTAATATGAAGATAGGACAGACTGCAATGCTAAGGCATGGGGCTTGGTCAGACAAGCATACTGACAAACATCTTATTTATGTAAAACTGGCCCCTTTTATTCCCCCTCCTCCCCATTATTCCACGGCTGTTCTTTCCCATCCGCCTTGCCCCATCCCTTTCGCAGCCTTTGTTTCTTCCCAAATAAACAACCCACCCATCATTACTTTTAGTTCATTGGTCCTACTTCTGCTAAATTTTATATCTTTGACACCATTATCTAGGTAAGCTTGGCCTGAAGTGGTAGCACTGATATGGTTACCTAGGCACTCTGCTGGCCTTGCAAACTCTATTCCACAAAAAGTTCCCAGTACTGACGTCCGATTACCTGTGAAGTTTGGCCATCTTTCACGTAATTCCCCCTTAACCCTCTGTGAAATCTAGCCATTCCACACAGTGCTATCTAACTTGTGTCTGTTTCTCACAGACAAAATTTTTATGTTTATATTTTCATGTCCACCAGTTTCTCGTGCCATCTCGTGCCAAGTAGTTTCCCATGGGGAAAGTCATCTGCCTGCGTACCTTAACAGACGTGATAGTTAGGCATTAAGATCTTTGCTCCCTTTTGAAGAATAGTTTCCAAGGCTGACAACACATATTTTCTAGAAAACAATAAACAGTTTTGGCGATGTTTTGCATAGCACTTAGTATATTGCTTTACTGTTTCACAGGCTCACATTTTCCTGTGGGAGTTGTACCACCCAGAACTAAATCACCAACGCCAGAGTCTTCAACGATAGCATCCTATGTCACTTTGAGGAAGAATAAGAAGATAGACTTAAGAACGGTACTTAAAAATAACCTTCAAGCATAGATGGATAGTGATGTGTTCATTTATAAGCTTATTTTCTGTAGTTACTGCAAAAGTTGTAGTTATCTTTTTAATTTTCTTTACAAAAAAAATTCACTGTTATAAAAATATACGAAGTTAATGGAGACAGCTGTAGAAAGAATGACAAAATTATAAAGGTCGTGTATGTTAAACTGCATAGAGACACTCAAACTGGGCAAGAACTAAATGGTAATGATAAATCTACTAAGCCACTGAAGTTCAGGCTTGAGTTGAAAGGACATGAAGCATCTTAAGTTAAAACTTTGAAGGACTTGTATTTGGCTTCTGGGGCAATTTAACAGCCCTTGTATAACAAATACTGGCTTTTATTTATTTTATTACTAAAATTATTTGGGAAATACCTAAAGCAGCCAGAAAATAAGGATGCAGTAAGCAATATCTGGGTAATAAGCCTGGAATTTCAGATTAGAGAGTTCTGTAGTCTCTGGGTTGAAGACAGCCGTTTACATGTAGTTCATGCAAAAGGGAGGAAAACTTTTGCCATAGTTACAGCATAAATAGAAGAGGAGAAGTTGTAGGAAGAATGAGAGAGGAGAGAGAAACTCACAGGATGTTGACTGGAGAAAGAATACCACTTTTCAGAAGTGAAATCAGTTACTGTGAATGTACTGAACGCAGCTGATTAGCCCAAAGTAATTTTTTTTCTGTCATACGAAGTACAGATCTATCTGAAAATCAGTGAATTTCAAGAACAGAGTAGGTACAGTGATGGTTGTTATTTTGGGAATAATATAATGCTTAGAATTACAGATTTTTAAGTGGTGATAAATTCACTATGTTTCAGCCTGCACTTGCTGTTAAATAATGTCCAGCTGTACTTTTTCTTGAAATAAAAAGGCAGAAATCACTCTTAGATCAACTGGTATAAATGTCCTGGATCATTAAATTTCGATTATGTTTCTGTCTCAGTCAAGTAACTTGTCTTTGCCTGTCATTTAAAGTCTGGTAAATTGTTTCAACTTGATAGGAAGGCTTTAAGAGCCTTCTACCCATTCTCTTAATGTTTATCATTGGTGGTGGTAATGTCACTGTTCAAAAAAGCAAATTATTCCTTCCTTTTATTTTGAATTTCAGTGTTCATTTATTAATAATTGGTTCTTGTACTTTCTTCACATATGTAGGAGATCTTTACTTGCCCACTATTTTTCTGCTTTTTAGTAAAGCGTTAGGTGATCTTTTCTGATAAGCTAAACAGTTTAGAATCTTGGTTTTTTAAAACATATATTTTTTTTTTTCCTTCCATTTAAGGAAAGACCAAGAAGTGCAGTGGAGCAGCTGTGTCTTGCAGAAAGCACACGGCCTCGAATGACTGTGGAGGAACAGATGGAAAGAATAAAAAGACATCAACAAGCTTGCCTGAGAGAGAAGAGAAAAGGACTCAATATTATCGGCGTTTCAGACCAGTCTCCTTCACAAAGTCTGTCGTTTGTCAGAGATAATCCATTCAAATTGGCACAGGTGGGTCCCACGTTATTCAAAAACTTTAATGTGTCCAATTAAAAAAAAAAGAAGTTACAAAACTGTTCTTTTTCCAAAATCGCATGACACTATAGTTGTCTATTTGAGACTGCTTGTATAGAGTACCAGTCACAATTCTCTGCTATACACAAGAGAAAGGGAGAAGACAATCTTCATGCTTATACCGAATGACAGTAGAAGTCACTTTGTCCTTTTGGAAAATAAATAGTTCAAATGTACATATGTCTGATTATGCATTGTGATGTTTGTTAACAGGTTTTTTTTGTCAAATTTAGCAAACAGCATGAAATTGCAAGCTTTGTGACTAAAAGCAGTGTCAGGGAGAAGCATGATTCAGTTGGTGTATAAATTATGAAGATTTTTCTGCCATGTAATATATTCAAACATCTGTAACATTTTTAGGTAGGAATGTATATTTATGATGACAGATCTTAACTGGTGCTCTTTTGCTGTGGTTTTGGAGCCCATAAATACATAAAAACAGAACCTTCACTTCTGTTTTCACTCATTCTTAAACTGTTAAAGCAAAAAAGTGAGTTTATTAAATGGTTAAGGGTGGGGAGAGAGGAGGAAGATATAACTGCTTGTCATGAACCAGGAAATACTATCCAGAATATACATCTTAACAAACAAACAAAAAAACCACACAAAACCCAACTAATAAACAAAAAACCCCACACCACTTCAGGACAAAAATAGATTCAGGGTAGCGGATGTTAGCCTACTACTTTCTAACTGCTAGGAATTAGTTTTCTTTTTCAGTAGCTTAATGGAATTATCTCTTTCTTTTTTTTTTTTTTTTTAATCTTCTGGCATACTTTTTTCCTCAGACCACACTGGTTTTTTGTTTTGTTTTGTTTTTACACTGACGTGGAAATGCCTTTTTTTATGTTTTGTACACATTTTAACATCTGATTTTCCAAAACCAGATTAAATGCATTGCACTGTTAAGAAGTCACGTATTTCCAAATAAGTTTTAGGTTTGTTTTTTTTTTTTTTTCCTCTGAGCATGCTAAACTGCCTTCAGAGCTATACAAAAGTTACTTTTCCTTCGACAACATTGGATCCCCAGAAGACACTGAATTCAAGTTTTGCCCTTGCATTAGAGCATCTGTATTTGGGATGACATCATGAATGCTATATATGAAGGGGGCTCCTACAAATATTTTTGTGATTAACACTGCCTTTCTCAAGAAGAGGACGTGCAAAGCAAAGCCTCGAAGATGTTTCTTTTTGTAGTTTTTACAGAGGTGTTTGAGCTTTACCACTTTCCTATGGTATCATTTCATACCTCAAGGTGAGGAAGCTGCAGTCCTGTACGTGTCATGCCTGGTTAGCCAGCACATTGGGAGCAGAGTGGGGGAAGTGGGCAACTCCTCTGTGCCAGCACTACTTGCTATACAGAACTCAAAAGAATTTTGTTCATGTCAGTGTGTTCTTCAGTCTTCTGTGTGAAATCAGTGATACGTGCCTGAGATAAGAAATTTATAGAATAAGTGAGAACGTGTCTGAATTGAATACTTAGCTAGTAGTCCGTGCTACAAAATCACTTTTTCTATCACAACTTCAATTCTTCCAGAATGCTATTTGGCAAAAAGCCCCAAAATGAGGTATTACACTGTAGTAATAGCTCTTATTTTTAAAAGCATGGTTTCTGTGCCTATTGATTTTTATATAGAAAAATGGTGCAGTGGTATTAACTTGGAAGTTAAATGGAAGTCTTTTCAGCTGGGCTTTGGTCATTTAAGAATTGGAGGAAAAAAAGGATTTTATAAACAGCCTACTGTGTAATTTTTAAGCAATTAGCAAAATACAAAAGGAAGTTGCTTCACAATTGTTATTGTTTGGGACAAGTGTATGATATGGGTGCATACTTTAGTTAGGAAAGTAAACAGGTTGATTTGTGAACTGACTTACATGGAATTTCCTCTTAACAGAGTGCATGTGCTAAATCACAGGAATTCAGCCACAAGATTTACTGCTTTCATGGCTCCTATTTTTCTCAGCCCTAGTACTTAGTTTGATAAGACTTATATGAACCTCTCTTCAGTTCAGTTGGCTACTCTGCCGACATAAAATTCGCAGTTCACAATCTTAAGCCACCTCTACCATCCTTCCTCAAAATTTTTATATTAAATGATTCTCTGTGCAATGGATTTGGTTTTTTCCAGGAATAAGTAATGCCCTCTGCCATTATCAGATGCTACGTTGCCCTCTGTTAAATCAGTTAACAGCATAGCCTTGGAAGATACCCAAAATAATTGGAGAAAGTGCACACAGGTTCACTGTGAATTTTGTATTGAGAGCAGATTTTTATCCATCTTTTTTTTTTTTTTACCAGGAAAAGCTATTTTTAAAAAAATCAGTGCTTATGAATGCAAATAAGAATGCTCCTAAGGCTGTGTGTGACTGAGCTAAATATGAATGGAATTTCAGAAGATAAAGGTGACTAATAGAAATGCTGCAGACTTGGCGGGGGGGACTAAGTCCTTAACAATTTCCATTTTCCTTATTACAATGTGGTGTGCTTAAGGTTTTTTAAGTTTGTTGGTGGGGTTTTTTTATCAGAGGACAGCGCAAGACTCAGAACTGAGACTGTGATAACTTTTTTAAGAATACATCTATATATCAATTTTGTTCCACAGAATCGAAAAAAGGATGATACTGTGTCTGGTAACCTGAAGGAATTAGAGAGCATCAGTAAAGAAAATAATGTGAAACAAAATAATGAAAGTCCTGGAGAAGAAATAGCACAACTAAAACATGATGGAGAACAAGAACATAATTTGGGTTTTACTAAAGAGGTACTAAACTATCTTTTATTGAACTGTTCATCAGCCTGTCTTGCAGTAAAAAAATATTTTGAGCCACAGACAGCAGAGTATGGGAAACAGAGCCAGTTCCTTTTGCTTGGAAGATTAAGATATCTTTTCGGATATAATAAATATTCTATAGAGAAGTGCAAAATTGTATCAGATCTGTCTATAGCTGAGCAATTGAATTTTCTTGTATATAGTCTTCCTAAATTTCATTTTACTTAACTTTATCTGTTACTATCCTGATTGATTAGAAAATTACAAAATTATGGTCTTTACTTCTTTGGAAACAAAACCGATACTAATGTATCTTTAAATAATAATCATTGATCTGTTCATTGTTCAGGATATCCCAGTGTAGTTTTTGACAACCATTTAATACACCTGACTTTTTTGTTTGGTTGGCTTTAGTGCTTCAAATAGTTTATAGGAAGCAGAATAAAGCTGACACAACAATTTGTATATGGAAGTCGGCAGTAACTGTAGTTTGTGCCATTTAGTCACCACATTGATTTCTGTCTTAAAATAGTCTCAGACTCACTTCGCAGTGAGTTACCTTGGTGTTTCTGGTACTACAGTGCCCTGAACACTCACCAAAAGCAGACTGACTGTGAAGAATAGATTACTGGAGCTGTTTCTACGTAATCATATCCTGCTTATAGTTTGTGGTTTTTTTTTTCCTCACTCATTTTTCCTTTTGTTTTCCTATTTTATATTTAGCTTTTTTAAACATATGTCTGATGGAGAATGGTATAAAATCAAACAATTAACATCCGTTGTTATTCTTTAAAAACACTTTGTATTGAGAGTCTGTTGCTTTGTTAAGTATGCAAATCTTTTAAAGGAAAATTTTGTAATACACTTATTGGTTACATCTAATCAGACCTTTAAGAGCAGTGTTCAGACTTATCAGCAGTATATTCCAGTAGCTGGAATCTCTGTTGGCATTGTGAAGAGAGGGATAGCATGAAAAAATAGGCAGGCTGCAATCCAAAGAGTTCAGATAAGTTCTGGAAGTTATTAAGCCAAGCCCTGCCCATTTGCTCTGGTATAAGTTTCAGGATAACTCTATTAACCTGAATGGTATTGATAAAAATTTCTTAAATTATGTAATTCTGAGTTACCAAGTATACATGATGGCAAAATTTGTCTGTTAATAAAACTGTTTCCTGAAACTGTATTTCTTATCTACTGCTTAGTATGTGTTACAGCCTCTTGTTTCATGATTTCAATTTTTTTATAGCTGACAAAAACTGATGATCTTTTATCAGATGCACATGTTGTATCTGACTCAAAAGAAGTGAGTAACGAAGAGAAAACAGAAAAGAAAAATAAATTGGAAGAAACACATGATGGTGATATAAGGTAAAAATAAAACAAGATGTTCAGAGGCTATTTTAAACTTGCACATTGTATTTATTAGCTGAATGGACCAAGCAACTAATGAAATATTGTCGTAAATACTTATAAGGTATATTTATATGTTTTTGAGTGGTTTACATATAAAGAAATCTAGTGAGAAACCTAACCACTGCAGGGGTTCAGTAAGAGGTGATGAGTTGGCAGGAGGAGCAATGTTTATTTTCAAGTATTGCCCCGGTTATAAACAGAACATGTTCATAATCCTTGCTTTGGGATACAAAATGTATTTAGTAATGTCACTTCAAGCTTTGTATCAGTTTATTATGAAAGCTTCAGCCAGGGCTTCCGTAGCAAGCTCTTTACCACTGATATTTAGGAAAACATCACATTCAGGAGCAGACTAAACAATTTATTCTGTATCTCCTGCTTAACTTTTTCTTCACTATTCTGGGGTATTGCAGAATTAGAGGAATATTGTGTCTTGGATATTCCTTTTTAAGGATTCGTAACTTTATTGTAAGTTGCACTGCAGATCCTAAGTGAGTTCTTACATTAAGTCATAACTTACAGCACCTAACTACCAGCAAAAGAGATACCACACAGAAGGAAACTGCATGAGTATGTAAAGGAAAGGAATTCAGCTTCCAGTGCGCTTTTAAAAAAAAAGTCTTAACTTTACAAGGTAGAAGGGTTTCAAAATATGTGCTTAATTTATATTACACAAACTTGCAAGTTGCAACTTTTTCCTATTAACAGAAGAAAATTAAATTGTAACTCCTATTCTTAGTGGTTAGCACCTGAAATTAAGTTAGAGTGAGTTCTAAACGCTGTGCTTTTTTTAACCAGCTTGCAGAGTGTGACCACAGTTACAAACCACAAACCCAAAACCAGTTCAGAAGAAAGTGAAGTAGCTAGTATTCAAGAACAAGGAGGGATTATGTCTTCATTTGAATTAGCAGCACAGTCTTCAAAAGGAAATCAGGCAACAGCAGGTATGGAAAAGAGTGTGAAGCACAGCTTATACAGTACATATGTAAAACTATTTCATTTTGATCATGTCTTTTGATGCTCTGAAACCCTTGTGAATTGAAAGTGCTGAGCTAGTCTAGATGTCAAGTGTATGGTTTTATAACGTAGAGAAAAATAGTTTCCCAGCAGACAACTACAGAAATTCCATTTTTCTGAGATTTTAATGTAGATCTTATGCTTGCATTTAATTCAGGGAATTAAATAACTATTGCCAGAAATTGAGTCATACTATAGTTGTTGCTTGGAGAAAATCCTTCCCTTATTCATCTTGTAGAACAGCATCTTAGTCCTGGATATGTATAGATTATTTATCCTTCCCTCCTTGCTAATGGATGGCCTCAGGTATGCCCAAGATTGAGGAATCCTTGAGAGTTTCCAATACATCTAGTAGATTTTGAACTAGCAAGTAAAAAGACCCCAGTTTGGTCATGTTTTCAGGAGCAAGAAAAGACGAAGAAAGAGAAGACACCAGCTGACTGGTAAAACGACTGGTGGTGTACTACTCTGCAAGAAGAGAAGGCTGGAGTAAAGCAAAATTGTTTGCAAAGAGAAAAAAGAAGGGGAGTGTGTAGGGGAGGAGGAAGGAAGAAGATAGAATTTAAGACATTATGAGGATATTCGGTGATGGGAACGGTTAAGTAAGCCAAATGGTTCCATTTATGGATATAAAATGTGACCTGGACCTTTGTAGTGCAGTCAGCAATCCTTTCTGTGACTTAATAATAAAAACCAGAACTTGTAAATACATTTTATAGTGCTCAGCAGAATAAAAAATGCTTAGTTAATCTGAGCTGGGATATAAAGGTGGGTCTGGGAGTATGCCGACTAGTTAAATTTTACCTTTTTTTTCTCTCTCTCTCTTTGCAACATAAATAACACCTCAGCAGCATTCATGTGTCTGTTGTTTGTTCCTTAGGTGTTCTAGTAGTCAATTATAGGCCTGAGTAATGATCTTTCTTGAGAACAGCTATGCTCTTCCCTGAACTTGTGCTCATTGTGCTGATCAGATTTTAAGTCTACTTATGTAACTTTCCTTTGGTTCTGCTTATATTTATTATGGTTTGAAATCATGCCTTCTGTAACTTGTATTCTTATTTATCTTGCTGTATGACTTGCAGTGAAAAGTTTGCCTTCTTCACCAGAATCGTCATTGTCACCAGCTCCATCTACACAGACACAGCTCACAGAAGGATCACATTTCATGTGTGTATAGTTACAGAGAAGTACGTCTTCTTTTCCCACCCCTCCTGCCATTTTCCTAATATTTTTCTAAGTATATGTATTCTAGTTATTTTTCCGAGAAACATCTGTAGACGATGCTTGGCAAGACAAAGTTATCTGCAACATTGAATATAAACTAACCAGAAAACAAAACAAATACAGGTATTGGTTTGCTTGCAAGCAATGTATTCTCTATCCAAATACAAAGAGAAAGGACTAATTGGCTTATCAAGCACATTCTCCACAACTAGCAAGATAATAGCCATTCGAATTACATGAGAGACCTAAGCTGTTACAAAACAGATACCCAGTTAAGGTATGAGCATCGGTGCTCAGGTGCAAATGAATCTTGATGCTTCAGTCGTGGTAATAGGCAACTAGAGCTGTATCTCTTAGTGATGCATAGGAGGGAATGGTCTAATGGGCCAAAGAGTTTATGGCTTAAGACATAGATGACTGAGGCATGACAAACGGGGAGGGAAAAAAAAGAGGGTGGAAGAAATGTAACAATTACAAAATGGTTTTTTTCCTTTCTATAGAAATAGCCCCACACAGCTTCTTCTCCCTTGTCCTAGGAGGCTATTTCTTCCAGGACTCAAGTTAGGAAGCATAAGTTATGCTAGATTTACATGTTCCTACCTGTAGTGTTACCTACTTAATGAATGGAAATAGAAGTAAGCATATTTGTTTATATAAGTGTTTAAAGAAATGAATAGGATACCAATGTGAATGCTTCAGCACTTTACCAGCATTTAAATCAGTCCACATTTCTTTGTAGTCAGGAAATACCTGTTTAAATAAGCTTTCTACTAAAAGAATGAACTTTGTTTCAGTGGTAATGTTAAATGCCATAGCTAACGTAACTTAAGAAAACTTTAAAATCAAGAAAACTTTAAAATCAAGATTTTTTTCAGTCATTTAGCATGAGGAGATCTGAAAATGCGTTTTTTTTTTTTTTTCTTTTTTGTTTACTGTCCCAATCTGTATTGCCAAGCTTTCATCTTAGCAAAATTAGACATATTCATCACAGACACCTTTCTTGGATGAACTATGGCCAGGAAACTATTTATATTCTTCAAAAAAAAAAGGAAATTATTTTCATCTTTTTCTCCTTTTGAGAGAGTGGAAAATGGACTCTTCACATTCGGTACTGACACCTGTGTTGCCGGCTTCCTAATGGCTGTGGTCTGTCATGATTAGATTTAGCTTGGACTTTTGCGCTTGTATTGAAAAGTTTTATTACAGAACTGTTTAAAAAGGATAAGTGGGACTTACTCAGTTTTTCTAGAAATACTGATTTGTGTTACTGCTTCTCAGTTTCCCTGTATAAATAGACATGCCTTTATCATGCATCTTCTTTTTAAATAGAACAAACATTACCCCATCAACTCAGTTGACTCAGGTCAGTAGTGAAACTGAAACTGCACTGCTGAATTCTGTCTGTAAGCCACCACATGCCTCTCTGGAAAGGGGAAGCAACCTATAACTTCACCAGAAATTTTTTACCAGTTGCATTAAGTTGCTTTCGGCTCTTGTCATCAGCTCCAATGATAAGATCAGCAAATGCATTTTTTTAAGGATTTATGCTAAATATGAGATTAGCAAAAGTGAAGTGCTCATATAGAGATCTGCTTTGTAACTTAATGCCCAAGCCTTGACATCCCACAGCGTGGTGTATCCTCATAGGTAATACTGTAGCTGTAACATTTCCGTGTTAAGTACAATTCTACAAATAGGCCTTAATTGCTTATGACAAAATGGTGCATCCGGGCTGGAACTTGTAAAACTAACGCTCTGCTTACACATGCCTCGCTATAATGAAGCAAGGATTCCAGAACTTAAAATACACCCCTTTCGGCTGTTTAGTATTTTAATTGAGTTGGAAAAAGCATTCAGCTATGTGCATATACATTCCACAGTTCTTTGCTGCACTTGGTGCCTCTGTTGATTGCTTCCTAGGAGCTCCAAAACAAATTCATGCCATGAGCTAGGCCTAGTATACATAGGAGATGTATGAAGCATAGTCTGCTTGCCTGCAGTATTTCCTGCCCCTTACCTTCTGGGGCTGCTGTTCCAGTATTGCAGTGCTTTGCGCTTTGCCGAAAGATAGGTCTTTTAACGTGCGAGAACTCCGTGTGTCTCAGATGCAGGAAATCCTACACGGCAGAGGGAACTTCAGAGCTGTGGGATCAGCCCTGTTCATATGCAACCAAATTTTTCAGGCAGCATCTGGAAAATGTATGGTAGATTTCAGAGAATAACAAGGTAATACCTATATTTGGCTTTTACGGTCAATTAGTAAAATGATACTCTTGGCACGATGCTGAGGGAATTTGGCATAGGAAATTGGTGGCACAGGATATTGTAGGACTAAGGAAAAACCCATTAACACAAAGCTACTTTCTTTGTCACGGCTCTTGCTTTGCAGAGACAAATCTGGATGTGTACCACTAACATTGTTACGTTTTAAGCATTACATTTACACTGAGTAATGGAGGGATAATGAAATTTTATACAGCACCTGGATCCAAAGCTCAGAAACATTTTTACTAACAAACTGTTAAAAGCTATTTATAGAAGTCCTTTCAGCTATTACCAAAATGCAGCAAGCTCTGGGTGGAGCACTTGAACTTCAGAACACCTTACAGCTACGCTGCCGTTATGGTGTAGCGACTTAATAATACTGCATCCCTCTTCAAACCGTGCCTGTCATTTGTAAGAGCAATTAGAGTCTTTGCTATTATTACCGGTTTTATATGAAGAACATTTGGAGATGGCCATGCACAACAGGATAAAACTCTCGGAATAAGCAGGCTTTCATAAGAAGTTGCGTAAATTTGAAAAAAGCTTGCTTTTGCTGCTTGCTGTCAAAGTATCTTCACAGCAGTATTATTCATCAGGAACTGATTTTGGAAACAACTGATTTCTAAAATACTTTATTATGTTCTACACCGTTGATAACTACTGCTAGGATGAGGTCAGAAATTCCTTACTGCGTTTAATCCCAGGAGTTGCTTTATACAATATTCTGTTGTTGCTAAAATAGAGTAATTTAATCTATGTCTGTCTTTCAGCACTAATGGCTTCTGTTGAAACAATTCATGCCTGAGATGTATGGACCTGACCTATGAAAATATGAGAAGATATTGTACAGTATATTTTAAATCTATGAAATTCATAGTTCTGATGCTTTTGGCCACAGAGCATCATTTTATCACTTCCTGGAAAATGTTTATTCCAAGAGAGCTTTAAATGGCCCACATGTACACTCAACAACCTTCAGATTGTTCTCCTGATACCAGCTTGCTGCTATGATTTCTGTGCACATAAAATAAAGGCTCTTTTTCATGTGCAGCCTACAGTCAGAACTTTATTTGATATTCTCCAGAATTTAATGTTCTTTTAATTATGGATCATATAAGTTTACTTTTTTGCTTCTTTTAGATGCCTAACTCGGTTAATTTTACATATCACCACTAAACCTTGTTTTACACTTTTTAAACACTACAGTTTATTGTTTTAACATTTTATTTGTAAAATTTTTATATATATATACATATAGATATATTTAAAATGTGCCATTTTTATTATTGCCTAGTAAAATATGTCCTGTTTCTGCTGTAATTATTTCTTGGTCAAGTTGCAATGTCAGCAGTTACTGCCACACTTCTGTCAACATATACATTAATGTTAGTGGTTACTTTTTCTTAAATAAAATGGAGTGTAGGTATTTTGAGGTACTGGGCTTTTCCTTCGCTGGGTTAGGGTGTGTACAGCAATAAGCAGGTTTTCAATCCAGTACTTAGTTTGTGTACAAATGTAATTATGTTCATTGTGTATATATTATACAATGAGCACATACAATGTAAGTAGAAGACACTTATTATTGTTCAAATACGAATGTTCATATCCCATTTCTTTTATATCATATTAAATAAATGTTGATGTTCTTAAGGACTTGTATGGTTAGTATTTCTTCCAGCAAACAGATGTCACACTGTGTTCCACCTTTTGCTGTGGGGAATGCAACAGCTCTTATCTCATTGGCGACATCACCTGTCAACCAGAGTAGCAGTGACAGATTCCAGTCTTCCTCTACGGGAAAGAATAAGGCTGCATCACAGAACAAAAAGATAACCTGAGACTGAGATGCAAGAAATACAGGTTCAGCTCCTGACTCTCCCAGACTTGTATCATGATGTTGGAACAATCACTTAGTCATTCTGTGCCTCCATTCCCTGCCTGTTTACTTGAGAGGTAATAGCCTGTCTTACTGGGGTGTGGTGAGTAGTAATTCAATATTTGCAAATGTTGAATGCCACATTCAGTGGGATTAAGGAGAGAAGTATGATGATTCCTTGAGGCTTTGACATCTGCAAAGCATCTTCCAGAAACTGAAAGAAAACCTGAAGTAATTTGTCAAGTGTCATCGTACTACAGATGTTACTAGCTTCACTTTTCCATCTCACACAGCTGTCTGATTTGCCTGAGACAAAAGAGGTTTAGAAAGGAATGATGAAAAATGAAAAGATTTAAGGGAAAGCTTTTGAATCTAGGATGTAAAGCTAAGAAATCTTTTAAAGGTTCAGGCAACTGCTGTGTGCTTCAGTGCATGTGTGTGCCATAAGTGGTAAGGCAAGTTTCGTAAGAAGACGACTGCCAGCTCCTGTTGTGCTTTTTTATCATACAAATCATATCCTGCTCAAGTTAATATTGCTGTACTAGAGACTATATAATTCATTGTGCTTTTCCATAGAGGAGTGCCTGAGATTGACAGACAGTTTGAAATTAACTCTTTATCTTTGCCCCCCTAAGTAGGAGTTTGTGTTCGTTGTACTTTTCTGCCACTCCCAGCTCTGCTGCCAGTTCTTCCTGGAGCTCTTTGCCGCAAAGACAGAGAGTACGCTGTCTGTCTACCTGTCGTTTTGCCATTTTCTTTGAAAAGTGAAGAAATAGGAAGCAGAGTTTAGCAGCAGAGCTTGGAGGGTCATAGTGAAAGAGATGGGTGAAGGAAAGAAGACAAATCATGATGGAGGCAGACAGCATCCAGCTGAAAGTTTGACCAAATAGCCTTTCTTCTTTTTTTGGAACAGTAGCCCCAAATTAGTGCATCCTTCCATCCAAAACACAGAGTGGACAAGAGGAATGTGATTGTTATTGCTCAACCAGGTGAGGTTTAAGTTCAGTGGCATCACTGGAACACCTGGGGCAAAGCAAATATGACACACCCTGTTCTCTCCCTAACCCTTCTAGAGAGAGCTGTTCAGCTGTCAAGCTTTGCAATCTCTTTCTGTCCTTGCTGCCAAGAAAAGAATTGCAACCAATAAAGGAAAGAATGACTAAGTGGTTTTTGGACATTTATAGATCTTGTCTGTGTTTAAAGCGGTTGTCAGTTTGGTATATCTGCGAAGTATGTGCAGTTTATACTGAAGCTGGGGGAGGGTGGGAGAACTAGCAAGTTTTTGCTGATATAACTGTTGGCAAAGACAGCAAACCTAAATGATGCAGGAATGTATTAATGCTCATAGACTATAATTTCACTTCCTGTGGGGACTTGCAGCAAAGACTTGCAGTTTCATTGGGTGCTCTATTTTTTTGTCTTATGGAAAAAATGTACGGCTTTGTGTTATCACAGAGCATCTACTGTCTCTTACCTCATCAGAATAAATCATCCCAGTGATCATACTCCTGAGATACAGAAATATCAGAATACTGATATTGTCAGCCTTCAAACATCTATTTTAAGTTTGTATCTAGGATATTTTTATATTTCTGACTGATTGCTTTATTGGCTATTGCACTGACACTTGTATATATGGAACATGTGCTTTTTTTCAAAAGCAAGAGTCCTTAGGAATAATGCAACACATTCTCTACAGATGTTCATGCTTTTCAGAATCAATTACATCTACTTTTGTCTTTTGTTCACCGTTTGCATTGTTCCGAGACTACTAGAGAATGTGATTCTTTTAAGTCCCTTAATAAAGTGACATTACTCAAAAAGTTATAGTTGGTGTCTTGGCAGTTTTTGTATGTCATGGACTGGCTCAAAGAGAAAGACCTCACCAGGCAGTTGAAACTCAAACCTTGTTTATATCATTTCTGAGGGGGGGAAAGTAGTCCTCAGTTAATATTTCCTCTTAAATATATCTGTCATAAAATGAATCCGGTAAGGTTCTATTTTCAGGAAATCAGAAAAATTTTAAACAGTTCATTTCTATCTAAATCACTTTAATTGAACAGTCTGGGAAAGAATTATTACTCAGCTTATAGGATGCACTAGATGTAGTAACCAGGAGTACGTACATGAAAAACGTTAGTAGATCTATTACTAACGGTGTCATCCATTAAATTCTCTCGTACTTGGACTGGTGGCTTAAGTTGAGCAAAGCAGCAGAGTGGAAGATCTTTAATCAGTGGTGGTGCTGGATAACTCTTACCCCAAATTTTTCATTGTATTGTAACAATAAGGTGGGGGGGGGGTTCTAATAAAACAAATGATAAATAGTACTCATTCAGATCTCAGAAGTGGGTCATCATGTCTTTTCTGCACAATACTTTTTTTGTCCCTGTGATCCTGGATTTTGCTATACTTATTTTCTTAAGTTATTCAGTTTGAATCCTCAGTTAAAATGTTATTTTCCATCCTCTGGAAAGTTGACATTTAAATAGCCAATGAACAAATTGCCTATACCTGGCATTAATAATATATCTGAAACAACTTAATTTAACTTTTTTAAGGATGCACGTGAAGATAACAAAGCAACATCTGGCCTTCATTTCTTCCAAAGAACATTATATATACTTGCTGTTATATCCCTGGAGCTGTTTAGCTTGTCCATATGGGAACACTGAAGAAGCTGCTACAAAATAAAATGGAATATACTGGTGGCTGAACGCAAATGTCTGGCCCAAAATGAAGGCTAAAAGCAGCTGCTTTCTGAACTTGACACACACAACTTTTTACCCAGCTGTTCCAGATGTGTAAGTATTCAAATGTTACTTGTGGAATGAAGTTTTTGGTATTTTTTTTATCATGTTTCTTTATCCTGTGGTATGCCAAAGAAAATGTTTTTAAGGTCTGTCTAAATATTATCTAGCTGTTGTTGTGAAACTGCAAGCAACTCTTAATTGTGGCTATGGGTAAGTAACAACACCACAGCGGTTGCCAATTGGCTCGTGTGGCAGTCTTGCTGTGGAGGTGTTTTAAGAACACTTATTTAATCTGGGTTAGGTTCTGTTTGGAATAAAAGAAAAAGCTGTAAGCAAATGGTGCTGTTTCCAGTGGACTGCTGTAGAGTATATCAAGACAAAAACAGATGTGATCTCATTAACTTCTTTACTGCTGAAACCAAACCTAAAATAAGGAATTAATTTTTTGTCAAATTCTATCCAGATCCCTGTTCTATGGAACAGGAATACTTCAAAGAATTTCAGACTAAAAATAGAAACACCCTCTTCCTCTTTTGAAGGTGAAATGAGTAATGTTAAAAAAAAAAGCAGACCCCGCAGCTTTAACTTTATATGTAGAAGAAGCAAGATTTACTTATGGCCTAGAGATTCGGTCAATGAAAACTTTCAGAAAAATACCTGATCCTCATCTGTTGTCATCTGGTAGTTTTCCTGAATCACAGTGAAGTGACTGGCACTGTCCAGGACTCTCTTCTGCAACTTCAAATCCACTCCAGCCCAATCTGTAAAATATTCTGCATTCCTTGTATGGAGAAAAAATGCTTTATCCATACAACAGCTGTCTGTCCCTACATAAGCAGCTGAATCCAGGCCACCAGTTTCTTGCTTGAAATGGCTGAAAACTGCAGGTGCTTAGCATCTTGAAAGATCAAGCTCAAAGCATTCATGTGAGACACCCAACATTTCCAAGTAACTTGCATATGAATCTCCCTTATTTTCAGCAATAGATTCTATTTAGTAGGAAAAAGATTTTTTTTTTCTCAAAGTACCAGTCACATTGCTAGAAATCAAATAATTGGTAGGTACAAACAAATATATAAGAACTTATTTGAGAAAATTGTCATTAATTGACAAGAGTACCTTTGAAAGCGATTGGAAAAAAGCTGCAAAATTCAGCAACTCTCAAGCCATAAAAATCACCTCTTCACAATATTAGTTTCTGCTGAGTCTTGACACTGATTACATACGTAGTCGACTGCTCTGTATTGTGCAACTTTCTTCTTGGCAAAATCCCAAGTCAGCAAGAACGTAAAGGCTGTTTCAGATGTTTTAGCTTTAAAGATGAATGATTTTTATTTTTTTTAATATTTTCATGCTCATCCACCAGTCTTGGAAAGAGCCGTTAGTGGCTATTGCATTTATTCTTTTTATACACTGAAACGGTCATATCTAGACAGAGAGAAAAAAGACGACTGAACTTTCTGATTAAAGTTTTCTGAAGTTTGTGACTGCTGCTATTCCGTGTTTGATTTCTGGCTGCCTGGAGACTGTCTCAGAGAGTTTACACATGCAAGGGCTGGTACTGCACGGAAGCCAGCTTGTGTATGAGTGAGGACTAGCTGAAGGTGTCATTTCGTGAGCTAGGAGATTGCCTGGAAACCTGGGATTGTTTGATCTAAAGCACCTTTGAATAACATTTCTTGGCTGTTTTCTTAGCCTATGCCAACATACCTATAATATTTTGTAACTACTGTTTCTAGTATATTGTGCCTACAAATAATAAATATTTTTAATAAAGACAAAGTGCCTGGATAATGTGTGAGATCCTGATTGCTGTTCGCAAGGTAGCAGTCACTAATTAAAGAACCAGCCTCTCAGCCATTTAGGAGATTGTGTTAGTGAAGAAGAATTGGTTAATACTCAAATGAATTGCAACATCGGGAAAACCATACTTGCCTATATAATCTGATTCTTTGGAATATGGGGGGGGATATTCCTGAGCTTCTCTAACTCACAGCATTTTATTTTAAAACTTTTATTTCGTGATCTTAAAGCTATTCAATTCCGTGTGATCAGCTAAATATAACCTAGCTAAGCTCCTGTTCATTTCCATTATCCAGAATTTAGGACGGGGAAGAACAGAGGTCATGACATTTTGATTATTTTTGCCTCATTAAAATCTCGTGGACCCCAAGGAGCACAGTTAGGTCATGTTTGTAAGAGGTAGGAGTCTAATGCCTTGCTTTGAGCCATGCCTATTTCAGAGAAGTGCTCTGCATGAATTACCATACATCTTTCCCTGTCTGTCTGTTTCCAGACTAGAGCACTTCTGTTATTTCACCTTTGAACAGAATCCTTAACTTTTACAACATTTTCAGGCAATTAATCATAGGCAGTCTGTGAAGCCCAAGATCTCTTTACAGCTGATGGCTCTAAACTATTAGGAGGATGACTGTATACAGGACTGAATCCCAGTTAAAGCCTAAGCACTCCAGACTTTCTGAGCAATTCCCAAACGCTCAGATGCTGTAACTGCATCTTTGTCTGAACGCAGCAAACTGGATTTCTATTCAGTTCATCAGATGGCTTCCTCCAACAAGAGTTGAGGAGCTGTTAAGGATGCCCAGCAAGCTGGACTCGTGTTTTGAGAAGTGCTGCCTAGCAATCAATGTTATTGCAATAGGAGGCTTTCCCTCCCACAGCCCTCCCTTTTTCCTGCAGCTGTCAGTAGGCACAGACTCACTGGCTTGTGCTGTAAAAACAGTGTTATTACCTGTTGGCCTTGATGCAAAAGCAGCCAATCTAAGCTTCCTTCCAGTATCTGCACTGGGAAGATAAATTGTGTTAACAGGGGAAGCAGAAGATGAAGGGCACGTACATTATCGGCCCAAGTTCAAGTACTCGCCCGGAAGGACCCCAAAAGAACAAAGTTAGCCTCGCTGCAGCTGCTGCTGCCGCTTTCCCACTTTAGCTTTCCTCCTTTTTCCTCTCTGCCCGTGCTTTTGTCCTCATGGCGTGGTTGCCATTGTATAGTAGTTTTAAGGGATGAAAGCGAATGATTGCTGATGGGTGACATGATAGTGTTTTAAATGGGAATGCAGATTGGTTCCAATACCAAGCAATGTAGTAACACGGACAAAGCAAGTGGCGGCAGCACAATAGGCTTAGAACGATCGCCATAACCATGAGTGACTGACAAAAGCAACTATGATATACAAATACCAATATGTGTTTAAAAAAAGCCCTGACATTAAAATGTCCAGAAGTGCCAAAGATCTTGTGGTCTGGGAAACTGTGACTGGCAAGCTGTCCAGATGCAGCACAGGCTGCAGCTGACCTGTCATCTTAGTAATATTTAGTATCCCATTCTCTTCTGACTTTCTGGGAATCTGGGTGCTGAGCACGCGCAGGAAATCGGGGATTACAAACTTGTCTGAACTTTTCACTGCCAGACATTAGCATGCGGATGCAGCAGCCTGTATGTAAATGATGTTATCTGAGCTGTTTTATGCATGTGTTTCCAGGATAAGAAAGGAGATTATTTCATTGTGTGAACTAATTACCTGTGAAGAAAAAATTAGACCCTTTTTAATGTTAATGCCAGGCTGTATTTTTATTAACCTTCATACTCAATGATCCAGTGTTGTATGTTTATTGTGTATTTTCAAATATTAAAGACTTGATCCTTTAACCTAAATGAAAGAAGTTCTTGATGTGACTTTGCATAAACAAGTTTCTTTGCAAGGTTGTAGCCACATCTCGGAGCCTTCCTTTGCCTATAAAGTGGGGTTGCTTCACCGACCATAAAGACAAAGTGACTTTTAAGTGTCATGCTATTGCTTCTTAATCATGCACAGCAACAATTAAAAAGTGGACAATCGTATTAAACTGGAACTACAGGACAAATTACTGCAAAACAGAGAAAATATGTTGTTGGCCTAATCTGGAGTTGCATACAACCAGGGCAACAGAGTTCATGTTCATATAGCAGACCTGAGCCCGGATGGGAACAGCCTTTTTGGCTTCAGGTGGACAGCTTGTATGATTAAAAGTTAGACATGCTCGTACTGCAAACATGATGACACAAGAGAGAATTTGTGCGAGAGTCTGATCTCTTGTGGTTACTACATCTCAGCCGAAATTCAGCATGTTGCTTATTAACACTATAATTAGATAAGGGAGGAGGGGAGTAACTCTCAAATATTTCATGTTTTAATATTTGTATAGCTTTCAAACCAGCATTTATTTTGTCATACTTTGCTAAGCATGATATAAACTGGATTGTTGAGGTTTGCATATATATGTTTTACTATAGAGCATAAGCTGATGATATTATGTTGCATGTAATGGAACTGAATATACATGCAATATGCCAAAGGAAGTTACTACAGTACAGTGCAGGTGGTGGACTGAGGTCACCTAATGCAATAAAAGAAAGCCCCCAAATCTGACTGTATTAGTATGAAAAACACCTCCAAAATGTGTGCTAGTATAACAAAACTGAAAGACAAGTGGTTCACGGACATTGGTCCAGCACTTAATTTATGTGAAAATAATCACGGGTGGCGGGGGCAATGTTTTTTTTCTGTGAAGTCCCATTTTAAACTGCCTGCTTTGCTACCTCTTTACATGGAACTTGTGGTTGTGAAACTGGGAAGTGAACACGGCTGAGGAACATTTGTGTAAGATCAGGTCCTCAAGGGAGCAGGGAGTACAGAAACCACGGCCTGAAGTGGTGCCAAAGCATTTTCCTTGGAAGAAACAAGGCAGAAGCAGGTCATGGCTCTCTACAGAGCTGATACCTTAACACTTTTCAGGGCCTGAGTTACACTTCTATAATACATGCCTCTCTGTTGTACCTCTCATGCACTAGCACAACCTAAATCAAATAGTTTTCTCAACTTAGAGTCCCCGGTTTTATGTGAAGATGTGTAGGCATGAATTGTTGTAAGATGCACCACATCTAAAATTAGATCTTTTTCACCTTGCTCTAAAGTGCTATAATAAAAATGTTTCCTCTGTTTTCCAGGCTTTAAATGGCTGAATCCACTTTTCACCAAGATGAAGCCAATACTTAGCATTGCCAAACCCAGCTAGAAATTCAACCATAAAGATGATGTTTCTGATAAATTATCTAGTTAAATGTAATATAAAGCCAAACTGCTGCCATTTGTCCTGATAGTAGGCCTCTATAGCAACAGCTTGCTAAGAATTTATAATGCCATATTTTCCTACTATATTTTAAGTAGTATAGTAGGTTGTTTTGGGGCACTGAACTGCCTAGGAAAAGTACTGGACAGTATTTGTTTCTTGGATACAGTTTAAATGTGTCACTAGGCAAAATCATTAAGCACATAATAAATGTTCATCTTCACTGAAAAAAAGAAGTTTTAAAAGACTGAATAGAATCAAAAGCGTTATGTGATTAAAAACTAGGCCCATCTCTATTAAGAATGCTCCATGTGTATCTATAACAACAGCTTTCACTGGAAGGCTTCAAAGACAGACAACTATACCTCAGAGCAATACTGGGAAAGAGACTCTAATGAACATCCTAACCATGGTTAAATTGCTGCATAACAAAATGATAAAATGGTTTGCCCACTCCTATACAGTCAGTTGCTTTGGAAAGCCTGTGAGCAACTGAGCTGGGAATAGACTTCAGGAGAGGGAAATCGCTGCTTTGCCTATTAGAAGACATGCAGCGTGTCTGCAGGGCATGTCATTGGGGCATTAAGCTAATTTAGGATTTAGGTCTCCCAATTCTGCAATGTATTCCAGGCTTCCTGAGAGAGGGACCCTTTGAACTATTTAAATTCTGAATTAAGGAAGGGTCACGGTGCAACTTAGACTCTCCTGTGCGATACGTGCTGAGTCCCTGCCTCCTAGCAGCCATCCTCCATAGGCCAACAATATCAGGATTTGCTATGAGTTCTTCAAAACTCCTTAGTTCCCCAGCTCTCGGGCTGAGTTTGACATTCTGGCCCTACTGAGGTCAATGAGAATTTTGCAATCAATACCAGAGAGGCCAAAGTTTCAGACAAGGCTCGTAGAGTTCATCTGAGAGCACACATCTCTGATCATTTAATTTGCAATAAAGGTGGCTGTTGCAAGATTGGGTGTAAAGCGCTCGATCTCAGTTTCCATTCCATTAGTGATAATCAGCAGGAGCATAATGCAAGTTTCCAAATGTTCATGTTTATATTTCCTAGTGCTTCAAATAAACAGTATTGGAACTTGATCAACATGTGCATAGTCAAAAAGACCTTACTTTCTCCTTCCTCGTTGACATTATGAGGGTCTTTTCCAACCTATACGATTCTGTGATTCTGTGATCTCATCCATGCAGCAACCATTTTCAGTCATTTTGGTAAAATAAAAGCTTCACTGTGAATGGAATAGCCTCATAGGTCCCCCACAACTGGTGCTCATGGTGATTACAGTGGGGCAGCTGACATGGACGGCAGGTTGCCTAACTGTAGCGTGACAGACAATGCATGTAGTTGGAATGGAATGTCCAGAGTTGACCAGATAAGATCCCACCGTTGTCAAGAGTACGACCCCAAGCAGCTGATACTGCCACAGAAATCCTCTCAGCCACTTGCCCCAAAGCGGCCATGCAAACATTACAGCGTACAGACATGCTGGCCCATAACACTGAGGTAACAGGAATGGCAGTTGTTACATCGATGGAGTTGGATTGCAGAACGTGCTGGTGTTTGTATAGGTTTTCTACAGATTACTGCTGCCTTCTACATGGCATTTTTGTTGCCAGGGAGGGGCAAAAGGGAGTACAGGAAGGCTAGGTGCTGCCCCTGTTAAACCAGATAGATGAACAGAAGGTGTGCAGGGGACAGAAGGGGGAGGAGGAGTGCAAGAGAGTTCCATTTTTGCCAGATAGCAACTATATTCCAGATTCAGAGGGCAAGAGTGGGGAAGTTTGCAGAGTAAAACCAGGGAGATTTGACAAGCAGGCATTCCCCGGCTCTGTTGTCAGTACGCAGACAGGCAGCGCAGTTCCTTTAGCACAGAATTGCTGCAGTGAGCTGATGAAGATCTTTTCAGTCCCTGGACTTCCCAGTGCTGTCATGACAACAGCTACTTTCTTGGTCCTGCTGAAACCCCTTTTCACATTCAGTGAATGCCATTCACAGAAAAGTAGGTTGTTCTCATCAATCTCCCTCTCTCAGATTTCATTGATTGAGAATAGGGAGGGACGCTGTACTTCTGTGGACTTGGCTTATTTTCCATGAACATGACAGATCCTCAATCTTATAGGAAAGGTTTGAAGAGTTATGAATTGGAAACATCGTTTTAATAGCTCAGAAGACAAATACACTACCTGTAATAACTATTTGTTATTAGTGGCAAATGACAATAAAGCCATCCTGCTGGTTTTGTAATTGTTAAATTAGTTTCAATTACTTTGAGTATGACTTCTGCTGTTCAGTGAATACCATAATAATGGAAAGACTAGTTTTTGGATGTAAATCTGAACTTTTCTGAAATTCAGGTGTTTGCTCATGCTCAAGCCTACCAAATAAAAACTTCTATTTAAATACGCTAATGCTGTATATCTCTAGCTGTTTGATAAACATTCCATGACCTGAATTTTTCTTGTAACGTAAGCAGAGCAGGGGGGAGAGAAGAGGAATCATCTAGCTGTTAAGGTTTTGGGAAATCTGGACTTTGACACCTTCTCCATGACAGTATCTTGCCCAAGGCTGACCAGAATGTGTGATAAATGCCTCTCTTAAGGATAACCTCTCTCCCTTAACTCTCTAGCATGCCAAGATCTGGCAATCATGGAAAATACGTAATCTTAGTTGCACGTCACTTTTAATCTCACAGGATTTAGCAGGACCCTAAATTTGTCATACACGCTATCATGGGAATTCTGAATGCAGTCATTAGTCTTTCAGGCTGCATCTAAACCTGCCTGCAGGTACTCACGGCTTGGTCCCAGTCATGCAGCTCGCCTCAGCTTCTGTGGCTCCTGACTAGGCCTCTCCCTTCCCATCTTTAGAAATCGTGGTGCAGGGCATGACTGGTGTGAACATGCTTTTCACCCCCACGTGAAGCTGGGGTAAAGCCAGGGTATATGGTTATATTTGGGAACTCAGAAAAATATTTACCGTTTTTGCAGATTTGACAATGCCTGTGTCTTTGTGTAACGTGGGTATAATATCTCAACTTACAGAATCACAGAATAGTTGAGGTTGGAAGGCACCTCTGGAGATCATCGAGTCCAACCCCCCTGCTCAAAGCAGCGTCAGCTAACACAGGCTGCTCAGGACCACGTCCAGGTGTGTTTTGAATATCTTCAGGAATGGTGACACCACAGCCTCTTCCACTGCCTGACAGCCCTCACTGTGAAAAAGTTTTTTCTTATGTTTAAATAGAATTTTCTGTATTTCAGTTTGTGGCCATTGCCACTTGCCCTTTGCCAGATACCACTGAGAAGAGTCTGGCTCCATCTTCTTTACTTCCCCCCTCAGACATTTATACACCTTGCTAAGATCCCCCTGAGCCCTCACTTCTCCGGGCTGAACAGTCCCAGCTCTCTCAGCCTCTCCTCATCTGACATGCTCCACTCTCTTAATTATCTTCAGGGCCCCTTGCTGGGCCCACCACAGCATGTTCTGGGAAGCTGAGAACCGTGGTTGGAAGGACATGTGTTCACAAGAACTTGACCTTGGAAAGACGAGATTCTTTCAAGAAAAAAAAAGAAGGAAAAAAAAAGAAGCACAAACATTATAACTAGATTTCTGCAAGGGAATTTTCATTTAAATTTTATGAAATATTAATTTTAAAAAACTTTAAGACTGTTCTATGAAAAACCCATATTCTAGTTATGACCGCAAATTGAAGAAGGGGAGTTTTAAAGTAATCCTAGAAGAATGTGGAAAAGCTGCTGTAAACTTGTACTCCTTCCAAGCTGTGATTTGTATTTAATTAGCATTCAATTCATTATGCATTTCTGTTTGGTTGTAACAGTTACACACCGGTTTTGCAACATGCGAGATCTTGATTACTTTTACGGTTTTGAAAAGAATCTCCTTGTGTGCAAAGAAAGACTCTGCTCTTGACTTCACATCTATATTTTTAGAAAAAAAAAGGCTGGGATTTACTGCCTAGCGTGTTTGTGCAGAACTGCCCCCTCCATTGGGATGACATCCCTCTGATTTTATTGTAATGTTCTGTAGTAACTGACCTGCAGAAAATAAATGGACATACTGGTGACAATCCTGTATTTGTGGTTGGGCACGCACCTTCATTTAAAGCTGGAATCCAGCTCTGTTTTGCATAAGGGCGTAGAAAACACACATTCCCCAAATTAACAGCATGTAAAGACTGGAAGCAAATATGTTAACATATTAACATCATGTAATCTGGAAGCAAATATGTTAATTATCTGTGGTTAAAACTAATCTAAACTGCACCTTTTAAGAATGTTGATTCTTCTGGGACTTAAGAATTTTGTCTGCCTTTTATTGAAAAAGAGCAAACTGTGCCAAGTAAAAAATGTACACAAGGAGGCATAGGGTACTTTGGAAGGAAAAGAAAATGTCTCTGATAAATTATAGATTTTTTTTGGATCATAATATAAAAATATTGACAATATTCATGACAGAGAAAAGATGCTCTATTTGCTTGTACAGTACTGTATATATTATTGTTTTACCTGTTCATACGATGTATTGCATCAGCTATTTAAATTTTCCAAGGTGGCATTTGGAAAACTTTCTGAATAGTTTCAGAGAAAAGCACAACACATTTTTAGCATATACTTATGCAAGTCCCTGGAACTCACAAAAATGTAGAGACATGGGGTGACAGGATTAATATTCAGATAGATATACCAGAGCAGAAGTATTGCAAGTAGCTTTTTGGTTTTGAGGAAAATGCTGAGTTGGTTCTCAGGGGTATCTATAATAGCTAATAGCTTATCATAGCTAAATAGTATCTATGTGAAATTCTGTGCTGATGTTTCAGGTTTTGCAACAAGCTGCAAAGCACATAAATGGACTGTATTATGAGGCCTTCTAATGCCTTGAACTCAAAGGTTTATATCTTTCACTTACAAGAAATCCTCATGCTTTCTTGTTTTGCTTTTTGTGTTTTCTTTCAATATTATTTGACAGCGAATTTAACATCAGTTAGCATGCTTTGGAGAGAAGAGGTTTTACGCACTTGTAAAATATCTGATTCCTTTCAATTATATCAGAACATCTATGGAACATGGGCTTCCTCTTACTGTTTGTGTTTATAGATGGCTTAACGCAAAGATGCCCTCATCTCCACTGGGCTTGCAGGTTGTTACAATAATACAAATGCAAATATAACGAATGTTAGGATGTGCTTTTGGATGAGCTCCAGAATGATAGAATGGGGTTTTCTATTCCTGAACTAACTCCTGGTCCTTTGTGTCACCTTAATAATTTCTTAATTTTTCTGTTCCTTTTTTCCCATCCCCCAAATGGGCACAGTTACGTTTAACTGAGCTGTCCGGAGTTTTCTAAAGTCTCACGACCTAACAGCAACAGAATGCCATTTTATTTTTTTTTCTCCTAGTTACCACTAAAAGCAGTTCCTTGGTCTAGCTCATGGCGTGAATTTCAGAGACAGCTGTGCTGGCACAACAGAAGCAGCAGTGTGTCACCATAAGAGCTGTAACAAAGCATGGCCAGGGAAGGGGGGGAAGAAGGACCCGAGCAGCATCTAGAATTCGTATTGCTGCCAAGTGTTTTGCAAAGCCAGTGTACAGCCCCAGCAAGGGCTCACCGCCCAACGGGGAGAGACGAGGGACCCCAGCCCAACACGCACTGCCAGCAGCCTTCCTTTGATTGACCCAACCTAAGCAAGGCTTGAAGTTTCCTACAGTCATGGTTTCTAAGCAAACAATATTGGAAAAGATTAAAGGCAGCTTTAAAAAGAAAACAGCGTAGAAGCCGAGTTTAAAGGGAGCGTTAACTGGGTGCTGCAGGAGAGGGTGGGGTCAGAATTGCAGAACAAGGTAGTTTCAGTCCGGTCTGAAGGGAAGGGTGAGAACCGGGTGCTGGATGCTTACTTGAAGCAATGGGAGATTGCAGCCTCTTCCTCCAGACCTTGAATCTGGATGGGGAAGGGTGGGGCAAAAAGAAGGGAAGGGTGCAGTTTCCAGAGGCTGCTGAGCAGACAGAATACTGTGACTAAGGTGAGTCATGAGGTTCAGGCAGCAGGAATTTCCTGCAGTACTTAAGACGTGCATGCGGAGGCAGGGGCAGGAGAAGGGAGTTCAGTGACAAAATGTTTTGTTGCACAGAATTTCCCCTGGTATCCTAACAAGTGCAAGGTGGGATGTCACTTTTCCTGTATCTTAAGCCTACGGCATATTTTTTTCGCCCTTTTATAGGCCTTTCTTACTGTTTTGAAGTGTTTTGCTTACATACTATACATCATAGTGTTATGGTGCTGATCAACGTTAGGAAAAAAAGTTCAAAAAACCTGCCTTACATGTACGAAGTCTTCTGATGATCTCACCTAACTGTCCTTCAAAAAACCCCTACAAAACAGCAAAATTACTGTGACTCAAGAAAAGAAGAAACTACTTCTTTGGAGTGTGCTCATTACTGATCTGCTGTCAGTGTGAATGCCCTGCACCCTGGCGTTCCTCAGGTAAGAGAATAAAATCTTAATTTCTTCTCCCTGCTCTGCTGAGTCTGCAACGTTGTTTGTTCTTGCACTAGTGGAGAATGGTTCTGCTTGGACTCTTTGCCCGTGAATAAGCTTCTTCTATTTTACCTACTGACTTTTTTTTTAAATTTTGTACTTCGCTGAGAATGTCTTCCAAGTACCACAGATTAGGATGCCTCAACATAAATATCTCAGCTTTACAGCATTGTCCCTGTTGTAACATGATCATACCAAGCTAGACGGAGCATACCAGAAGCCCTTTGTGTGAACGACAGAGTAACATCCACTTTCAAAGTGTAAATGGACGTGAAAGTTCTTTTTTTCCAAAGGATTTCCTAACAGCGTGTCTCCTGCTTTGAGCTTTTATCAGACCATTCAAATGCAAGTGATTTAGATGCCTTTGCAAGTTCTCGACTCACCTGTTCTCAGACAGATCTCCTCTTTCAAAAGGTTTGAGAAGTCAAAAACCTTGGAGAAAAAGGAGCTTACCTTCCCTAAGCTGGATATTTTTGAACAGAGAAAGCTCAGTAGCAAGAGACTCAAGTCATCATTGCTGCTTGTACTTGATTAGGACTTTATTACAGCGCTCAAGGACCAAGCCTGGATGCAGAATTTTGTGGTTTAGAAAAACTGAGAGCAGTATACCAGGAGATTATCACAGAGTATTTCTTTGATGACTGACTGCTGCAGTAGTGACCCCTTTGGTACTGATCTCTTGCTTAAATGCTAAGTGATTTCCATTAGGCAGGTTCACACCGTCCTTCCTATTCATTTGTGTCCTGAGGTTTCCTTCCCTGATCCTCTTTGAATACACAAATTACCTAATGAGCTGGCGTCTCTACCGCTCTACTTAGGAAAGTGGAAAGTGGGAGGTCTGAATCACCCTGCTTGCTTTCGGTACACAAACACGAGGAGCCTTGCGTGCACACACGACCTCAAGAAACCCAGAGAGACTTGGGGGAAAAAAAAAAAAAAGAAAAGAGTACAGCGATGGGCTTGTGAACACACAGTGGAGTGGCTTTGGACAATTTACATTAGGGTACATGGAGTCCTCTGAGATAATTTTTCTCCTTTTTTTCCCCATACTCTTAGGTTGTGAAAGGTGCTTTTTACCTAGGTCCTTTATATATTTTTGGTTTCTCATGACTTGACACCTCTCTGATTCTGTCTCTCGCTACAGCAGAGAACTCCAGAAGGGAATCAATGGGTAGAAGAGGCATAGGAATTACTTCAGCTACGGCCGTCTTCTGGCTGAATCAAAGGGTGTCGTTTGTTTTTGAGACCTCGCGTCTCGTGTTTGATAAGACTAGTGACGGCAACACCCACCCGGGAGTGCCACACGTTCGTAAGTGAAGACTGAAGTACAGAGCACGTTGTTATCGGGAGGGAGGGTTCCCGATGTAGAAGCTCAGGGTTTGGTGACTGTTTTGTTGGAGTTAGTAGACCAGTGATACATACATTACACAGATGAAACAGCATTACAGCTGTCCTTGTCTTTTTTCCTTTTTTTTTTTTTTTAAAGCATTCTTACCGTTTCCACTTTCTAGCTGAGGCTGGTTTCTAGAAATCTGGGAAACTATCATAACTTTTTTGAAATCTGGGAAACTATCATAACTTTTTTGCTGTTGCTGGTTTCCAAAGTTTGCTCACGCTCCTCTGCAGGTTAAAGATGTCATTGGTTTGTTTTTAAAGATTAATCCAATGCCATGTCCCTTTTCTCCAATACTGTGTGGCTGTTTCAGCACTGTGGCGTTCTATTTTCATCCTGCTGCACCACGGGTTGCTGGTGTTGCTGCTAACAACTATATTTGTTGATGGGCTGGGAGCCATCTCCAGCTATGCTAACTCAGGTCTTAGGAGCACCCTTTCCAGATTTTAATCCCACGCGGTTAACTTCTGGAATCTAGGATCTCTGTGGATATGCCAGACACGCCTGCTGTAACTTGAATTGGTGATGTTCTTCCTATTACGCAGAATGCACAATGTTTTTCTGGACTGAGTTGTGGTTCTGTGTTTTGTAGTTTGTTTTTAAACTAAACTACCGCTGCTTCACAATTTTTTTTTAAAATGTGGCAAGCTCTTTAAGAGTTGGGTAAAGAAAGATGCACATATGACATTTAAAATTCATGTGGAATAGCATTTTGTGCTTTCAATTACCCTCTTCATCCCTCCAATAATTTTCCAAACCACCTGATTTCATCTCTGTGTTCAGATTCTACCCACCTTCCTGTTCTACTGCAAATCCCCATCCTATAAACTTTTGCTAATCGCTTCCACATGACAATTTATCGAACACTTTCTTGATGTCCATGTAGACAAGACCCTTGTCAAAAGGCCTGTCACGTTAGTCTGGCATGATCTACCTTTAGTAAGCTTTATCCCATTTCACATTAATATTAAAATGGCTTTAATTTTCATAATTTGTTCTGAAGTCTTGTATATGATTGATAATCATTCTGTTCAGCTTTCACCCTTCCCCTTCCATACATACGCAGCTCGGGTTTTTTCAGATGGCACAATTCCCAACTCAACAAATTCACTAACCCCATGCCTCCAGAACAGAATTTAGGTTCCTGAGAAAAAAAATTAACCAATTTCCCCAGTTTTAGTACGTTTAGTACTCTTTGGGTTTACTCCTATTTAAATGCAGTAATCTATATTTTGCATTCCCCTTTAGTCATACTGCTTTTGCCCTGTAGCCAACATGCCTCTCTGCTGCAAATGGAGGTTTAAGGCCACATCTAGTTTGTTCTTTTTGCTCTCTTTCCTCACTGCATAGCACGACTGCTTTTTCATTCCTTTTTGTCAGTACTGCTGAAAACCTTTTTCTGTCTCCTTTGTGTCTCAGCTGAGCTCGTCTTTTGACAATTCTCTCTGGGTAATGTCACATCGTGACCTGCACCCTGTAGCTCTCTTTGCTGAGGAGCCTCGTCTCTCCCTTTCTCGTAAGCTCCATATTCCGTTTCCCCCCTATTTTAGTTACTCCGAGTCCGGTCAGCTCCGGATTCCCTACAGCCTCCTCCCACCCCACCCCACCCCACCCCCGTTTTCCTCTCACGGGTACAAATGTCACTAAGTTTTCCTCCGCCGTGACTGCCGGTCCCTTCGCCCCCTCCCTCCGGCAGCCCCGTAGGCCTAAGGCTACCCAGCCTCTGACTGAACCACCCAGCAGGCTGCTGAGCCCGAGAGGTGTGGGACGCTTGCGCCGCCGGGGTTCCTCCCGCGGCGGGGGGGGAGGCGATGCGGCGGCGGGGGCTGCGCCCCCTGGCCGGGAGCGCCTCGTCCTCCGTTCCCGGCTCGTCCTGCCGGCCTCCCCTCCGCACACGGGCGTTTAGCCGCTCTTCCCCCCGCCGCGGTGAGTAACGATGACGCGGTTCAAGCGAGGCGTGAGGAGCGAGCCAGGATCCCCGCCGCCCACCCGCCGGGCCGCCGCGCCGCCCCGCCCGACCGTTAACGCCCCTCCCGCGCGCCGCCTCCCTCGGCACCCCGCGCCAGGGGCCGCCGCTCCGCCCTCCCCACGTTTTTGTCCCCAGGCGCGTTCCGTAGCGCGTGCGGCGGCGGCCCGAGCCCCTCCTCTCTGCGGCTCGCGCCGCCGCGCGATTGTGCGGGTGAGAAGGGCAAGGGGAGGGAGCGCGGGGTGTGGGGGAGCGCGGCCGCGCGCACGGGCCACGCGCACGCCCCCGCCGTTGCCGCCGCGGCGCGCGCCCGGCCCCGCTCGGCTCCGCTCCGCTCGCAGCGACTCGCAGGCGCCATGGCGGCCGCTCGCAGCGACATGGCGGAGCCGGAGGGGCTGCTTCCCGGCGAGGCGGCGGCCGCCGCGGCCGAGGAGGAGGAGGCTGGGGCTGGATCCTCGTCGTCGCCTTCGTCCTCGGCGGCGGCGGCCGCGGCGGAGACGGAGTCGCTGCTGCTGCTGAACGGCGAGGCGGAGAGCATGTCGGAGCCGAGCCCGGAGAGCGCCAGCCAGGCCGGGGACGGGGAGGACGAGGACGAGGAGGAGGAAGAGGAGGAGGAAGAGGAGGAGGGCGGCGAGGAGGAGGAGAGCAGCCTGGTGGGGAGCAGCAGCACGAGCAGCGGCTGCTGCAGCGACGAGACCCGCTCGCTGAGCCCCGGCGGCAGCAGCGAGGCCGACGCCAAGGAGGAGCCCAAGGGCCCCCGGGGCAGCCAGGAGGACGGGCTGGGCCGCGGCGGCGGCGGAGCCGGCGGCGGCGGGGGGAGCAGCTCCAGCAGCGTGTCCAGCGGTGGCGACGAGGGCTACGGCACCGGCGGCGGCGGCAGCAGCAGCGGCAGCAGCAGCTGCAGCGCCACGTCGGGGGGCCGGCGGGGCAGCCTGGAGATGTCCTCGGACGGGGAGCCCCTCAGCCGCATGGACTCGGAGGACAGGTCAGTGCGCCTCCCGTCCCCCCGCCGGCGGCCGCCGCCTGCGCCCTTCCCCGGCCCCTCCCCGGGGAGCGGGGGGTCCCGGGGCCGGAGGCCGGCGGGCGCCATGTCCGGTCGCCTCCCCGCCTCGCAGCGCCGGGGGGCTCGCCAGCCCGCCCGCCCCGCCGCAGCGGCGAAGGGGCCCCTCTTCCCCGGGCGCCGTCCGCCCCTCGCCCCCCCTCCCGGCCGCGGGGGCTGTCAGGGCGGCGGCGGGGGGCAGCCACAGGTTTCTCCGGCCAACTTGTGCCGGGCGGGGCGGGGGGCGGCCTGTGGCGGCGCGGCGGGCCCTCCGCCCCCGCCTTGGCTTCTGCTCCTCCAGGCCCCCTGCGAAAGCCTGCCCGCTGCTTTTGGGAGGAGGGGGCGCTCCCCCCTGGCCCGGCACCGGGCGGCAGGCTGCGTGGGGGCTGCTGGAGCTGCAGCCATCTCCGGTTAGGCGAGAGCCCCGGAGCGGCCCCCGCTGCCATCTGAGCACGGGGCGCTGCCTCTTCAGGTGGCGGTATTTGGTTGCCGCTTTCCTCAGAAGCTGCTGATTTTTTTCAGATGGTGCTTTTGGGGTTCTTTAGGGTTGTATCTTGCGCGAACACACAGGCGGGGTGTACCAAAGCTTCAGGATGGGAAATGATCCGTGGATGTGGTTTTACCCGCACCCGCACCAGGGTCTCTGCAGTAGACGCAGAAAGCTGAGTGGCAACCTCTTAAAGCATGAGGGGGGAAAAAAAAATCGAGTTTACTAAAATAAAAAGGAGACCAGCCTTTCCGTATTAGGTGTGCACAAGTAATAAGCATGCACAGTATTAAGCGAGGCTCAGTAATTTGAGGCTCAAAGTCATCTTTGGATGAGTTCTGTAATAGTAAATGTAAAGATGACTTTTTAGGTTTTTGTACATTAAAGGTATGCATCTGGTTTTACCAAGACTTTAGCCTGATTCTTGTGGAAAGGCACAACCAAATTCTCATACGTGGTTGAATTCTACCTTTCAGGTCTGGTTTAGCCTACTAAGTCAAGCGTTTCAAAGAACATGGGTTATGGAGTAGCTTTCTTGGATGTTGCATGCAACAGTTTAATTGACAAACTGAAAATAGGATGAAAAATGGAGATAAGAGCAGTCTTAAAATGCTGTAGGTCCCTTTACTAATTAGTCCTTTCAAATAGTTTAAGAAACTTGTGCTATTTTTTAATTTTAGTTTAGCATTAAAAAGTATTAGACTTCCTTGTTAGAGTTACAGTTAAGTAAAAATTACAATTTTGTTTGTACTTTCTTAAGATTGTTTCATTGTTAAGTGTGAAGAATTACATGTTTTGGTCCAGAAATGTACTTCGAATATATGTTCGATCAAATTCTGCGTAGCTATACAAATACCCGTATTTCAGAAGTGGGGCATCACTAGATCTAACCTCAAGTGTTAAAAACAAACAAACAAAACGCTCGTGAGTCAGTTCCCCAAAACCATGTAATTGGCCTAAAAGTCTTAAGATGAGAGAAAAAAATTCAGTTCTTTGGTTTCCATCTGACTTCTGAGACTCATAGGAGTCACATCTTCTTTCTTCCAAACTTGTGCAAGATGGAAGGAGGGGGTAGGTGTTGGGGTTCTGTTTGTTTGGTTTGTTTTGTTTTTTCAAAAGCTGAGACTTTACATGAAATCGCTAAGTATGAGAGTAGACTTCTGGAAAAACAACAGGTACATAATGGAGTTTTAAGAATAGTTTCTTGTTTTTCATCAAATTAAAATCTAAATCTAATCCTGATCTTATCTGAGTGCATGTAAATTTGTGGGCTGAGGAAATAACAGAAATAACTTGCAGGGGTTTTCTGGAAGTACAGTGTCATTATGTCTTGCTTGTGCACTCCAGAGCTAGTGTGCTACTTTCTTTCTCTGTCATTGTTCTCATGGTTCTCTTGCTGTAGTCCCACAGTTAAATCTATCTGTGTACTCGTGGTTGCTCCTTTCCAGTACCGTTGGTACGGACGCAGCTGCAGGAGTGGGACTCCTTGCATTTAGTGCTTTAAATAAGGACTGTGCCTTGTTTTTAATCTTTGCAAAGTTTTATCTTGAACTTCCAGGCTGAAAACTTGGGGTGCTGAGAGGGAATTCTGGGCTGTAATTTCAAAGCCTGCTTGTTAAGTTGGGTAGGAAAAGAGCAATGCTACCAAGAGTGCCGTTTGTTGTTCCTGGTGATCAAAAATTTCATTTTGTGTGCACTCCTTGCTGCAGCATGGTGGAATGCTTTATTATTTTTGCTACATGTAGTCCAGCAAGTCACTTGCTTGATCTAGTGATCCAAATGATTGCTGCTGCATGGAAGCCAGTCACAACATAATCTTGTGCCTTTTAGATGATCAGACAGACGAGCAGAGTGTTGCAAATTGTAGGGGATGTGCTGAAGAGCTAGCGTATGGGAGGTGGGATGGTGAAATACCGGGGAAGAGCTGGAAACAGTTTAGACTTATAGGTAGAGGTACAGGCTTATGATAACATATTAAAATCCTTAAAGACTTAATCATTCATTGATTTGGTCACCTCTGCTTTAAAATCTAAGTTCTGTAACTATTAGAGAATGATATTCTGTCTATTAAGTGATGTTTTATATGGAATAGTATATTGGACAGTACTTCATTACCTTTGCTGGCTACCTGTGTCTCTGAAGTCCTAAGGAATTTAGTGTCTCGTCTCACAATGTATTGTAGACTAAGATTACCTGGGGGAGGATAGATTGAACTAACATGCTTGAATTTACAGTCCCTGGGTTAAGCGAGAGGATGCTGGTAGAAGGGTATACTTGGTAAAGATTCCCCTGCTGTAGGCAGGTTTGGTAACATTCAGATCATGCCCCTAGGCTTGGGATTTTTTTTCTTGTTTCCTCTTTAGAAAATTTGAATAAATAAGAGGGTGTGGTGAGAGCGCCTGAATTCCATGAGTGATCAAATTCCTCTTTCCCTGTATACAGTCTTTATAATTCTCCACAATTATCGATGTGTTATCTCTTTGATTTTTGTTTTAGTGGTATCAAATATAAAATAAACTACAAATAAAATAGCTGAATGGGAAAATCTTGCATAAGATCGAAATATAACTACTGTTCAGCAACTACTTCTATTACTAACATTTGGAATGTATTTTGAGAGTATCTATTAACAGAATAAATAATTTGGGCCATTACTGTAAGAAATTCGTAAATATAACAACACAGGAAACAAATATAATGAATATTGATGCCCTGAAACTTAGGGTTAATTTTAACCAGCTATGGCCATGCATGTAGACAGACTTTGTACTTTGTTAAAACATATTTATCTTCCCCCCCCAAAAAACCCCAGAAACCAAAAAGCAAAACCCAAACTGATACCTAGGATAACCAGGTGGCATTTTCAGCTCAGTGGTATTGGTAATGAGAATTGAGTGCAGTAACTCTAGGACTGGTAGGTATCTCACTGATCTGTAATCATTCCAGTTTTTGTCTGGGAATTGTGCTAAGTTCCCACTACTGTGCTAAAGTTTGTCTATGACTCTTGAGCAAGCTCAAATCAGCTGGCTCAATAATAATAGACTGCATTCAGGTGTAGTTATCCTCCAGATTTACAGTTAGAACAAAGACTATTATCAGCATGTGAATGCTAGTAATTTTCTTGTGGCTTCCCCTAACTTCAGACATGTGCTGAAAGGATGGATGTGTTTCTCCAGAGTTCTCTGGAGCAGCTAGTCTTACTACAATGCTGAGAAACATTTGATATGACTTTAAAAGAAAAAATAATGGTTCCGTTAACTATAAACACAGTAACCGAGTTCAGCATTGGGCCACAGGTATTGAAGCTAGACCTAAGCAGATGCATGGATTTGGGTATAAATCAGCTGATCTGAATGCAATGAAGATGCATCTGCAGCTCACTGATGTGTTACTGCTGAACTACAATATTTACTTACAAACACTTAGTGTTAGATTACTAAAATCATTTAAATATTGTTTACTGGAAAGTTTATTATGGAAGTATATTTAAATCTGAAATAGTTTCATTATCAGATTTTGTTTGATTTAGAGAACAGTGGTAGATCTTGCAATTGTAATAAGATGTTTAGCAGAAATATAAGTAGTAAAGCTATATGAAGGGCTTTTGTTCACCCATGTGAATTTGTCTTGCATCTTTGTACTCTCACCTAGAAGTTACCTCTCGTCTTCTGTTATTCCATCATCTTTCCCCTTCTTTAGCAGTTTATCCTTTGCTCCCTCCTCTTACTGACTAGGCAAGAGGCTGAAGCACTGAATATGTTTCAGCTGGAGGTATCAGCTGTTCTGCTGACTGGTATATAAGTGCTGATTGACTAGCTGGTAGGCCAAAGGTAACAGGTTGTTGTTGGACCTATGTAGTAATCTTTCCCTCAGGCACAGCACTAATTAATGTCCATATTTTTCACAGAGTGGGTAATTTTCGTGTAACTTGTAAGGATTGCTCCCCCCCCCCCCCCCCCCCCAGGCCTTTTCACATTTACTGTTATTCACCAACAGAATCGGTTATCGGGAGGGACTGACTCAAGGAATACTTAATAATACTCAAGGAAACCTTTAGCTATCTTAACCATATTAGACTTTTAGAATACTTCTAGAAATGTTATTATTCTGTTCCTGTGTAATAGGCGAGCAGTTTTGAAAATAGACATTTTGGAAAAGTTTTTCAAAAAGTTTTTCAAAAAGTTTTTTTTTTTTTTGTGCTTCAGTTGGTCAGGTTTGTTCATTTTATCAAGTGAAATGAGGCAGTGTGAAACTAACAGGTTGAAAGATAAGAGATTTAGACATGAAAAATCCAGGATCTAGGCTGAGTTTTTTTAATCTAGCTTAAAATGAAGGCCTTCTAAACCTTTAATTTGTATGCTGATTTAAAAATATTATTACTTAAAGGTTGAAATATAGTCTTTATCTTATCTAGTTTTTAAACTCATAAAAGTGAAGAATTTTCAAGACTGACTAGGCAGTGACATGTGAATTGTACGAGTGATGCTTATGAAGGCAGAACAGTAAATTTGAAATATAATCAGGAAGGCATATGGTACTAATAGGTATGCTTCGTGTATCCATGTGACCAGATTAAAAAGTGCTTCAGGCCTCTCTTTGCTGCATAGTCTCACTTGTTCCTATCCAGGAAGTGAAGAATCATTCATTAGCACTTATGTCAAGGTGGTTAAGTCGTTAAATTTTTTTTTAGAGTGTGTGTAATATTGACATGTCAGAGCGGGCTATATAGAAGATTACCTGAGATTCCAAAATTCTGCTGAAAATTATATTTGCAGTGTTTCTGACTGCATTTATTGTTGCTGTTTTTATTTGCTTTCAAATTGCAAAATAAAACCCTTGTTTCAGTAATGGTTATGTTCAGGCCTTTCTGGCACTGAAGAAAATAGCTTTTGATGGGAAGACAAAACAGCCCAGATATTTTGTATGGTGAGTATCTTTAGTAATAAAGCTGTTGGTTGGTATAATTGAGTGGTTAACATGAGGTCTTTTTGTGAACTACATGAAAGAGCTTGGTATAATGAGCTGTTATAGTTCTTGTAGTAAGATGTAAATATACTTCATAGAATTCGAGAAAAATATTTTCCTATTCAGTGTAAGAGATAAATGGTATTGCTTTTATGTTGGATTTGTATATCCACACAGGTCTACGTGCATTTTGTTTTAAGTTTGTGACATCATTAAGTCTGGTAACTTCTGAATATGTAGTTTGAGTGGTGGGTTGTTTGGGGGAATTTCCTAGGCAGTAGTGGAAAGAACTGTGTTAGTCTTTTTTATTTCTTCCTTTTGGGTGTGTGTGTGTGTTTTTTTTCTGGGGTTGTTGTTGTTTGTTTTTTTTCCTTTTCCACTCAGGTTAAACTGGGTGTTATGTGCAGCCTGAACATCCATTTAGCAAAGATGTGACATCATGCATTTCTGGAGTTGGTCACAGATCAAACTAACTGTTTTGGTTGATGCAGTGGAAATGTTCTACCATAGCCACTCTTACTCAAATCTGCACAGCTTTCCAACAGCTTTCATAGATTTATGTCTTTTTTGAAAAACATTATCCAATTAGAGGATAATGATGGGGGAATGAGCAGTATGCAGAGCTAGCATGGAAGACAGCAGTATGGAAGTACACCTAGAACCCATTGCGTTGGGGTAGTTGTAGAGCAGTCTGTTACTGGGTAGGAAAGTGGGGACATGGCATGGAAGGGAGCAGATGGAGCATTTGAGGCGGGAATAGGGGTTTCTGGCAAGGGGGATATACACAGAAAACTTTTGGTATGATAGGGAATGAGATATGCCTAATGGCCTGAGGAAAAAGTGAGAGCTTAACCCAAAGGAAGTGAAAAATTGGTCCCTACCGTAAAGGAGCCAAGTAATTGCAGGGAATCCTTGAAACAGGTGGGAATGTAATCTCCAGTTAACTTGTGCAGGAGAAGGGAACAGAAGAGAGTAAGGAACTCCTTTGGGTGAACAGTGAGTTTTATCCACTCTCCCAGTTGCTATTAAAAAAATATGGTGGTGTGACTTGCAGAAAAACAAGTGCTAGTTTGGGAAGATTCTTTGAGGTACAGGTTTCTTTGTTTTATTGTCTATCTATATAACTGGTTCCTTTTTATAACTTGTATATGCATTTCATCCAGGGTTGTTCATGTTTAGAATATGAATGTGTTCAAATAGATTTGTTTTAGAAAATGAAATATGAATATTCCCTGTTATGCTTGCTGTTTATCATTGGTTTTGTGATGTGCAAAGATAGTGTTTGCAATTCTCAGATTGTGATTTTTGCAAAACTAGAAACAAATAATTGGGGAAAAAATTTGAAGTCTCTCACTCAACATACTGGTGTGCATTTTTCCCTTCACGGTGGTAAAATGCAAAGAAAAAAAAAAAGACCTGGGATTTGTTTTCCCATGTCTAATTTTCTTCTCTATGCTGGAATTTAAGATCTGAAATATCTTTTGTTAAACTTCAGTTGCTAATTTTTAATGGATACTTTCTTCAAGAGAGGATTAGTTAAGGTATATGCAAAGATATTTGATAGTGATAGAAAAGCAAAAGATTTGTTATGATCTTGAAAGTCCTGTTGTCATCCTGATGCACCATAGAAGAGTGCTGTAATTCAAATAGCTTGTGTAGTGTCAGAGGGAGTAAAATGAACCTAAGTTGTTTGAGTTGAGAGACTGGTAGAATACAAGATTATTGGCACAAATAGTGCTAGTATCATTTATTAAATATACTTTACCTAAATAAGTATATAGCATAAAGAATCTCCACTTATTGTTAATGTTGTTCCATGCAGCATCTTGTACAAATTAGCAGTTACCCTGTAAAATTGCAGTAAAGTCCTTATTTTGATCATTATAGTTTATTGTGCTGTAATTGTAACTTAGATTCCAAATACAAAGAATTCTTAAAGGCACAAAGAAAATATTTTCATTATATACACAGTAAACAGAGAAACGTAAAAAATTTTTTCATTTGAAATAAAACTGCTATTGGCATGTCTTTACGTAGACTTCCTTAGGTTAACTTGCATGCCAAGTTGTAGACTAGACAATTTGTACAAGTAGTAGTTAATTCAGTGTCCAGTACAACAGGAATCAGACTTTAATTTATGACCTTTCTATTAGGAATTGAGTCAATTAGTGGAGTTTTACTTTGGCTGGCTTGTCTGCTTTTGATGCCTCGTTAATACTTGAAGTAGCAACTATTCACTGAGGTTTGAATAGGCAACACTGCTACTTCATGGAATGCTATCCTATCTATGTATTTTCATTCTCTATTAAGTTGAACCTATACATGACGGTAACTGAAACTAGAGGGTCTTTTTAGGTCTCCTCTGGGAGTTTTGTGTCTTTGGTCGTTTTGTCTTCTGCTCATTTTCCGAGTTTTGTGTTCTGGGGGTGTTCTGGGGGTTTTGTGTTCAGGGAAGGTGTCCTGAGGATGGGAGAATGGGAGGCTAATAGTTATAGCGGGTGGAATTTCCCTGACACCATGCCTGAAGGCTGTTAACTTCCAGTGCTGATAAGATTACTTCATATTGATTATGGTTCTCGGAAAGCACAGTTAAAAAATTAATTCTGGTGGTGCTTTAATGACGGAATATGTTTTTTCTATGCTTCTCTTAAGCTGTGCTAGTAGACACACTGTTTTATCAGTAAAGATTGAAAATTATGAACCACTTGTTGCTGTTCCGTAACTTTCCAAGCAAATTATCAAGTTGAAGATAATGTGGTTCCCAGAAATGAAAGTCAGTTTTATTTGTATCTTTAAGGCAGAACCACTTACAGTTTCTTGATTTGTGTAATCCTTTTGCATATGTAGTCTTTGTGCTGTCATATCACAAGGCATGCACGTTTAACCTGCTCTACTCTCTCACTGCTCTTCTGATATTTTGGCATTCCCAGTTTTTTATTGTGTTACCTGTTCTCTGTATGCTACAAATCCAGCGATAACCTGGGTTTGTGTTACGTAAATATTATGAGCCCAAACAGTCTAGGGCTAACAATCTAAATAATCGAAGTAAGTGATCCAGGAGAGTGGAAACAGCTCTAGAGAGGTGGTGATTCATAACACACTTTCTCAGTCTTGTTTTGTTTCCTGTGCATGTTTGTTATTTTAAGTTCCTTCAATTTCTCTATCTTGAAGAGCTTTTCTGTCTTCCTCTGGTTTTATATTATCAATCTGAAGTGTTTGCAGTGTTGCTCCCTTTTCTAGGTATTTAGACGTCGCTTTACTCTAAAATAAGCTGCTGCTTCAAAAAGAATTTCAAAACAAGTTTTTTAATGTTATCATTTGTCACACTGTATAAAATTCTCTCCCTTGACTGTTTTATTTTCCACTACGTTTATTTCTTAGTAGTCATGTAACTATATAGATATTCAATAGAGTTTTGCAGACTTGTTTTTAGGATTCATTTATGAATACTTTTTGAGTCTTGTTCATTTTGAGAAGTTTTTGTTAGAATAACTTAATCTGTGTAAAGGATAGGCTTGCTTTCCAAAAAAATACCCAAGTGATTCAGAAGCACAAGTGCTTCCAAGTGAGTGGGTGCTCTCTTAAATCATGCAGTCCTGGAAATCATGGTCTTTTTCCTTTATCTAGAAGCTACCTTAATGTTGCTTTTACCTATTTAAAGGTATCAAGAACCTGAAGGTGCTTCTGGAATATGCTAGACCACCAAACACTGCTATTTTCCTTTTCTATCCCTCTTAACTTTTTAGTATTAGATCTCTTACTTGCTAGGTTAATTCTCCCTCACAAAGTAACTTTGACATATGTAATTTTTGCCTAGCCTGTTTCTCCTCCCTTGCCTCTGAAGAGCCATGGAGTTAGTTGTGTTGTCTAGTATCAGGGGACTTTGTGGATAGGAGCTGCAAGAGCAGATGTGAACACAAGGTACTGCCTTTAAAACACAGTGGTGGACTTTCACTTCATGTAGTTCTGGCTTATTATTTTGATACAGGTATTCTAATTTCTTGTTGCCATGTGAATTATCTTTCTCTTTGGCAGCTGTATAATGGTCTGCAATCTGTTTTTGTTGTGTTTTTGTTTTGATGGTGGCTTATCTGCATACACTATCTCTTTTCTTACTAGTGGTAGATTTTCCTGAATTCAGAAACTAATCGTTATCAGTCATGAAATTATTTTGGATACTTTCTATTTAAATTAAAGACAAATGATTTTCTCAGGAAAATCATCAAAAAAACCCCCCTTAGAAATGCGGGTAGCTGAAGTTATTTTCTGTCTACTTTGAAGATTCTCTCTGGAGAATTTTCTTTTTTAACTTGCTGGTTAGATGAAAATAAACTGTAGGAGTTCTAAAGCATTATGGCATTTCCCTGCCACAGTCAAATGACATCCATTAAAATAAGGCAAACTGTTTTGCTTGTGGAACATAAATGTTTGATTTGGGGAATTAAATTGATAAATCATAGAAATTTAGTAGTAGGAGCATATCTGTTATCAATGTGGATGCATCATAAAATACCAAATTCACCAAAGATGGGGAGGGGAACAAAAAAGATCAGGTAAATGTTAAACTTTTCTACTCTGTTGCTGGCTCATAGTGGTTGCTCATGTCTTGTGAATTCTTCATTTTTCTTTGGATCTGTTTTAATCTCACTTTTAAATTGGCATGATCATTTGGAGAGCATAAAGCAAAGATTAATTTAAATCTGCTTGGACACCTGTGTATAGTTGCCTTGAGCACTGTGTTTTATTGCATACTGGTACCCTGATGCAGATGTTCTGATAGTAACTTCATAAAGAGGTTGGCATTACATTTTGCTTAATATTCATTGAAGGCAGCAAAAGTTAAATCTTAATTCAAAAACATATGAATCTATTCTTCCTCTGCTTTCATTTAGGAGCCAATATAGCAATTTCTGTTATTAATCAATTGTATCGAGTTCAGTTGTACCATTGAAATTGCTAGTTCTTAGAAATGACGTTTGTCCTACTTCAATTTTTAACAGCCTTCGTCTGCAGTTCATATTGCTGGGTGGAACATAAAAAAGTAAAAGTTAATCAGGTGATGCTTCTTGGAGAAGATACAGTGGCTCCCATGTTTGAAAGTGGTGCAGATTTTATAAAAAAGATAAAATTGCTAGGACAGATGGAAGAGCTCCCTATCAATGATGGGAGCTCAGGGCTGATAATTTGATAATTTTCAAGCCTTGTGAGGATTTATCTTTGGTTGACCATTGATTGCATTAGGAAGTAGTGAGTGTAAATCACTTTGAATTTTGTGGTCTCAAAAAACTGTAAAACTGCTAGGTGGTCTGTTGATTTTGTGGAACGAGTCCACTGGCCAGAGCTGTACACCAGAGTTTTCCACTCCTTGTCTTGGAAAGGGATAGAGAATAGAGTAAAGGGAGACTTGTGAAGTTTTTGTTTTCAATCTTGACTTTTCCGAGTGAAATGAAAATAATGAAGTTCTGGTGTATGTCATTAGGCATGTCGTCCGTGTCGTCGTGTCCCCCTTCAATTTTTGTTCTGACTTGGCATTCGTAATTGAATGATTGTGATTGATACTGTTTGTTTTCTTTTGGGATTAGTACCTAGTTGTGATTTGGTCTTCCATGTTGTAAAAGCTTTTCTGTTGTATTCTAGGTTTTAACCCTTGAAGTTGCTGTAAGAATGACTGTCGTTCACAGTGTTTCCATTATTCTGAGTTTGTTTTATCTGAGTGTTACAGTTTGGCTTTCTTTCTGAAGCTTCCCTCATATGGACTGGAACACTGTAGCTGAAGCTCCATGCATAAATGACAGGGTATTTCAAGGACTAGTAAAAGCTAAAGAAACTAGCAGGGTTTTTTTTAAATCCTTAAAATATTCACCTACTTCCAGTGAGGTTCGTAGTATTCGGATTCTTGAATGTTAATTATGCTTTTTCATCTAGTCAGAGGCAATCTTCTGTGGATTTGATGCTTTATTACTGGATTATCACTCTGTACTTTAGAAGAAACTGTTTCTGAAGATTCCTTACCTGCATTAGTGTAGTGTGCAGCTTGATGGCTACTCGGTAGTTTTGGTTTCAGTGACACTGCAATGTGTGTTCACTGAAATCTCTGCTCATTTTTAATTTGATGCGTTACAAGATGAGGTTATTTATTATAGGATCTGTCACAGTCGTTTCCCTTGGTGTTAGCTGAAATCAGCTGGGTCCTTTGCTTACCTACTGAACATCTGGGGACTGGAAGCTAAGCATTCTCGGCTGAGGTACTGTAACTCTGAAATGAGCTCCTGTTGATCAGACTGAAGTAGTGCTTGTTGACCCTCAAGGGCATGGTATAAGGCCCATCTGTTAGGTCTGAATTTTGCCTGAGGGAAGGTTACTTCAGTTAAGGTCTAGAGGGAGTATGTTTAGCAGACATTAAAAGTATAATAGCAAATTGATTGGGCTTTTGTGCATGTGTTCAGTGCCTGGCTTTACTATTACTTCAAGTGGACAGTTGCATGGAAAGTAAAAATGAAATTACGCAGTTGTTCTTCTGTTTTTGTTGATATTCCTTCTACACTCCTACTGTCTGTTGTCCTGAAAGATTAACAAAAAAAAAAGGAAAGAAAAAATTTTGGGCATTCTGCCCATTAAATTCAATGGAAGGGATTACTTGCAGTAGTGAGGAAATTGATCTCCTTGGAGAGCCAAGTGTGTGTCAGGAATGATGTGTGATACACCATTTTCTTTAATGCATTAAATCACAGGCTCGTTATATTTTAATTTGCATTTAACTGTACACAACAATTAGTGCCCAAATGCGCATGTGGTAAATTATGTGGTTTGAAATTTGTGCATTTTAAATTCAGAATAATTTGGAGATATTTTTTTTTTTTCTTTATAGAAAATATTCATATTTACAAGACTCCAACAATGGCTTAATTTTGCTCAGATCCTTAAAGGAAAAGAATATTCCGGGATTTAAAATGCTTGAAGAACTTTTTTTTGTTCTCTATAAAGTGAAAATGACTTGCATCTTCTTATAAGTTTTTTAGCTATTTTTTGTTTCAGTTTCAGGATTCTTTTTAAATACAATTTGGACTGGATTTAACTAGCTAGATGCATTTGGTTCACATGGACATATAGATTGTGCAAGTACTAACCTTTTAACATGAAAGTAATGCTAAAAAAGTCTTAATCATCTTGATTATGAAGATGTATTACTTATAGCTACAGGTAAAGTAGGTACAGGTAAAAATACGACCTGAAACAGTGCCTTTGAGGTAATGCTTCCTCTGTTTAAGCTTGCATTAATGTTGTTGCTTAATGAACACACTTAAATGTCAGTATCATTTCAAAGGTGTTGATCCCTTGGTAGAGGGAAAAATTGTAGGAGGAGGGAAAAACTGTAGGAGGAGGGAAAAAGGTCTGACTCTTCTGAGAATGTTCTGTGTTTTCAGTTCTACCTTGCTGCATTTGGAAGGCACTGTTTGCCAGTGTTTGCAGACTTAGTAAAATGAGGTGTTAGTTTAGTAAGGTATTTTAGAAAGGCATTCAGCTCTTGCCTCTAGAGCTGTGATTTTTACTTCAAGTTGATTCTGGTGCTCGGATTAGGATGAAAGTAGGGATAACATAAGCTTGAAGACTATGTTGTGCTTGCTGTAACAGTTTTAAATTTTAGTAATTAGTCAGTCTTTTGAATGATGCTTCTTAAAAACAGCTATTGTGTATGCAGGCTCTCTCCAGCAGTGACTGTTTTTGATGCTCTATTGTTTGGGATGACCCCTGAGTTGAACTCTCTGAAACTCAAATGTCTAATGTTCTTCATCAGGCTATGGTCTATAGATCCATTACAATGGAGCTGGAGCCTGCTTACAGCTTGGGAGCAAACCCAGACCTGTCTGTCACTAGCAATAGGGGAATGCCACAAGCGCTTAAGTTCTACTCGTGTCATTCAGCTTTCATAGTGGCAGTCAGGATTTAAACAGATCTCCCGGCTGGGGAAGAAGGGCTTAGAAAAAGGCAGAAAAACTTGCCTTAACTTATTTAGCTAAAAATTTGTTTCAATGTCTTTTGTCTTGTTACCAGTAGTTTGCCAGAATGTCTATGTTTACCTTATTTTGTTCTGTTTTTTCTCCTTTGATACACATTATTTACTTTGCCTCTTACAGGCTTTGTGGATTTCAGATGAGAAAGCAGAAGGATGTGATTTCCATTACTACCTTCCCTTTGTTAAGGAACTTTTCCCTCTCTTGGATCATCCCAAGCAGATAGAAAGTCAGGTTGGATTGAAAAGCCCCATTCATAGATTGAAAGTTATACAGACACTATTTTAGTAGTCCAGCCCTTCTTGGGCTGAGTTGATGTGCTTCCACTCTTTTGGTCAGAAAAAGACTCAAGTGGACTGGAAAAGATGGTGGAGTGTGTGCACACATCTTACCTGCTTGTATGTCCTGTCCTCTCACACTTTCTGAAATTCCAAGAAACAAAAAAAATGGGTGAATCAGCAGGTCTAACAAAAATGGCGTTGTGGTTAAGTCTTTGCAGACTTAGCAGCAGCCATAGCTCTGACTATAAAACTTACCATGATCTTTCTGCTTCTTCTTGAATTGGCAGGTCAAGGGCAAGAGACCTCCCAAGTCAGTGTCTTCTCTGATGCTATATATACTACAAACTTTTATCTATAAAGCTTCCTGATATTTTCTCAGTGTATGGAGGACTAGAGAAAACATACACATGCTTGAGCTGTACAGGGCACTATGACAGAGAGGAAAGATGTCGCTGGTCTTTCACAGATTCTCTTTTCAGCCTTTACCTCTTTCCTGGGTGACCCAGAATTCACTAAGTGAGAAAGACAGAAACTAATTCTAGGTTCTCAGTACTGTGAGGTGCCTGATCACCTGAAATATGTTGGTTCTGGAGGCACAGAAGAGAAAATGAAACAAACAAAAAAATCAATTTACATTTTTATTTAATGGGTTATTTCTAGAGAAGGAATGTGTCAGGGCAGTGTGTTTCTTTCATTTTGACGGAGCCTATCAAGAGAACCATCAGAAAACGGTGATGTCTTGTTGAGTGACTCCCAGCCATTTTCTTTTATAAGAAGTTTAGCTATTTCTCTGTAGTTCCTGTTGCAGCAGTATTTGTCTGTAGTCTTTAATATCTTACACGAAATCCTTCAAACTAGAAGAAAGGAAGGCATTCCCTGTTAAATAAAGTACTGATCTGTTATCACTCACCTGGATTTAAGTTACTTTTTTTTTTCCATTTTTAGACAGTATCTTGAATAGATTATAGAATCATAGTCCAAGGTAGCACTTCATCATCAATTTCCAAGAAATTCTATATGCTACTACTTGGTTTAAGTGCTATGGGCAATCTTTTTTTAGTCTGGTTCCTCTGATACTAAATTTTGATATCGTGTATGCAACTCTAATCTGTTAGCCCTTAGCAAACACTTAGGCTATTAGAACCAAACCAAGCAAACATTTAAACTATTATAACTAAATCAGCTTTCTAAGTGTTATTGGTTTCTCATGTCATTAATAACCTTGCTTATCAGAATATCTCTTGCTGGATCAGTATTACTAGTTGACTTTTATATATTTTTCTCCAAAACCAGTAATTTTCTACAAGTAGGATAGCATTAAAAAAAAAATATATATATATAAAGCCTAAGTATTTGCATTCCTTAGGCTGTAAAGTTAGAGACCTGTGATTTTGTATCATAAGGTGGTCAAGGTATGTGGCATTGCATTTGCAATATGAAATAAACTCTCATGCTACAGATTCATCAATCTGAGGTTTTTTTTTTTTCACCTTTGCTTAGAGCAGTTAACCAGATTGCACGCCTGTGAACCGGAGAAACCACACACGTGCATGAGTGCACACTTCTGCCCCCCGCCCCCCCGAACTCATTCTGGGTTATGTTTTCTCATTGCTTTCCCACTTAAGACCAGGCTGTAAACCCAGGGAACCCTTGAGAGAACTGTGCTGAATGCCCCATCATAATCTGTCCTTGTCACCGAGCACCGTACCTCTTCTTAGTAGGAAGTTTGTTTATGCCTATTTGTGGGGTTTTTGAGAATGGTACTAATGCTGTCAGTGGATGTAGAAACTCGGACTGACTGTAAATAGCTTGGAAGTTTGAACTCCTACTTTAAGTACTGTACTTTGGTACCTCTTAACTGTGACAAAGTTAGGGTTACTTATCCACATGAGATGGTCTGAGGCAACTATTGCATGGGTGCTGTGTCTGCAGTCCTTTGCCGTCCTTGGTTAAGCAACTTCCTGTTGGAACCACTGATCTGTGTAACATTACTGTATGCGACAGAAGTGGTCAGGCTGTGTGCCATCTTGGACGCATTCAAATCTACTTCTAAGTACTGATTTTGAGAAAACTGTATTTGGATAACACAAAGTCAGGTGTGTGGGGGTCACATTTCATTATTTATTCAATTTTCCTATCATCCTGTTGGTAAACTTTGCTTTCACAAGACAGTTTTACAGATTTTATTTTTGGGGATAATTTTGGCTTAGGCATCAGCTGAGGAAGGAGGGGATATCAGTTCCCTAGTTGCATCTGTTGTGGGCCTGGCATGGTGGAAAAATTGGGATTGCTTGCAACATATTTTGCACTTAAAGCTTCTGACAATTTCCTAGATGGGTCCTAAACTACTATTGCCAGTAGTTTAGTGGCTGTTAACGCTGTTGGTGTTAACGCTAGCGACTGGTAGCTTCAGCTCAGTGCTAGTTGCGTTTTCTTGGAAGTTTTTGGTGAATATAAAATAAGCTTTTTGGGAAAGGCAGCAATATGGAACAGATTCAAAACCGTATCTATAGACTTCTGTTGGCCACCTTTTCTTTAGTTGCTAGTCACGGATTGTGAGCTTGTATGTCATGAAAGGAACTGAGACTACTTTGGGGTAGGGGGAAGGGGGAGATGGGGAGGGATCATGGAAAGTTGTGTGTATTCAGGGTATAGAAGAGGGGAGAAAATAAAAATAGTGGGCACATGCAAAAATGCTGTGTAGCAGCAAAGAGCCTGTATGACTTTCATGGGTAGAAGCCATGCCTTGTAAATTGTTAGATCTCTTTAGAAACTCGGGGGGGGGGGGGGGGGGAGCATGTGGCATTTGTATAGCGTTTAGGAAGTATGTATTTGATATACTTTTATTAAAGCAAACTGTTGAGAAGGTTTCTAAAACCTTCTTTTTAACTTGGAAAACAAAGGCCTAAGAATAATTGGTCAGTTTTAATAATAGGAGGAGACTAACGGGTTGGAAGAAGATTTTTAAGGGATCTACGCTTGGGATACGGTAGTCAGCGTTTTCATAAATGTTACCTTGCTGGTGTGTCTCAGATCAGAACTTGCTCATGAAACCAAATTACTTGGGGTAGCTAAAACTAAAGCTTAACTGGAAAGCATTGCTAAAGGGAATCTGTTATTTTGAGTAAGGCAAGACATTTTATATTGATAAATGCAGTGGAATCCACATGGTGGGTGAGGGGTGGAAATCTAAAGAAGGCAAATATCTATGATGATTTCAAGATCTATCACAGGAAAAAACTGCTAGCACAGTAGTGATTAAAAAAGATACAGATAACCTGAGAAATTGCTAGTAAAGGCCTTTAGAGCAAAAGAGCAAACATGATAATGATATCTTCAGATTTTGAATAATGGTGTTTTTGTTTCATCCTTCTCAAAATGTGTAATAGAACAATAATGGGTATGTAAACAGTGATGGTAAAAAATATGGAACAGCACCTATACTTTTAAAAGCAGAATGTGTTAGCATAGTAATTATGTGCAAGAGGTGGGAAGAAAAGGGATATGATAAAAGTTAGAAAATTATAAGTATTATGTACAGCTGAATAGGAAATTATTTTTTTTTCTTTAATGTAATTAGATATTTGTTTTTCGTTGCACTTTGCTCAGAAGAATATGTAAAGTAACCTATGTAAAAATTACTTCTGCATACTGGGCTGTATTAGCAAAAGTATATCTATACGGCCAATAGAAGTGATTCTTCACTGCTACTTGGCACTGTTAAGACTGTGTCTGGATTACTGTGTCCAGTCTGGGACTCATCCCAGCTACTTGCATACTGGAGAGGATCTGGTGGAGGGTCTCCAAGGTGGTTAGAAGGCTGAAGCAAATGCTGTACATGGAGAAGCTGAGAGATTGGGTGTCTTCAGTTTTAGGATCAAGGCAGGATTATTGCTGTTTTCAGTGACCTGATAGGGAGGTTTAGCAAAGGAGGAGCCAGAGTCATCTCAACCCTACAGCTGCCAAGGATGAGAGGCAACAGACAGAAGTTGCAACACTGGAAATTCTGATGAGATGTTGGGAAACTTTCCTCCTCCCCCACAATAACGTTAATCAGCCATTGGGAAAATTGTTCAGAAAGGTAGCAGAAACTCCAGCCTTTGAAAACACCTATTAACAACTCAACTGGACAAGACCACAAGCAATCTGATCTCACTTGCTCCTGTTTGAGTAGGAGATTTGACCACCTGATCTTCTGAGGTCCTTTCAAAGATGAGCTGTTCTGTAATGCTGTGGCTTTGTGGAAGACAAAAACATAAAGGTCCTAAAAGGCAGTGAACAGGTTCACGAGGTAAAAAAGAGATACATCAGTAGCTATTTAATGTTTATCCAGCAAGAACATCCATCTGTCTCCGTACTTTTTGCTTATATATGGAAAGAGCACAGTATCTGCAATTTTTTTCTGGTCCAGTTTGATACTTGGCTCTGTATTTGCCAAGATACAGAGCAGAACAGCTGATGAAAATGACCCCTGCTGGCCACATATTCCCACTGCTGCTGCTGGCTCCTCTGGGAAATTTTAAAAGAACAAAACAAAAAGCATTAGTTTAGACCATGCATGTGACAGACACCATGCTGGGACAAGTGTTGGGAGTACCTTAAACCTTCTATAGAACTTCACTGCTGTATTCTTTTTAAGGATCTAGTTTTGGTGGTGGATGCTGGGCTAGATATATCTGGTCTGACCCAGCATGCCTCTTCCCCTGTCCCTCCCCCCCTCCCCCCCCCCCCCTTTTTTTCTTTTTCTTTTTCTTCTCTCCAGGGAAATAAAAATAATGAATGGCTGTCTAATGTAGCTTAAAAATGACTGTGTTAATCACATGAGAGTTAATTTTCTGACAAGTCAGTGCATGGGAGAATTTTCCATCCCTCCCTTTTGTTGCCAGTGTCCAGAGGAAGTTATACTGTCAATTAATAGTAGCTGTTTTCTGACTGTATATATGTGATAGTTAAGGTGATGAACCACAATAAATACTAAGTTTGTGTAATATTTTCTTTTCAACCTGTCTAAATATATCTGAAACAAAACCCCAAAGACCTATGGTTTTTTTGTTCTGTTAATGTGCAACAAATACGAACTTTCTCTTTTTTTTGTCTTACAGCATAAGCAGCACTATTATGGATGTAGACAGCACAATTTCCAGTGGGCGTTCAACTCCGGTTATGATGAATGGACAAGGAGTTCCTGCCTCCTCTGCAAAAAGCATTGCTTATAACTGTTGTTGGGACCATTGCCATGCTTGCTTCAGCTCCAGCCCGGATTTGGCAGATCACATTCGCTCTATACATGTGGATGGTCAACGAGGAGGGGTTGGTGTTACTTTTTGTTTTCTCCCTCTTTCTTAGTTGCCAATATTTTACACTTTAATGAAAGTAGCAAATTTTATGTTTTAAAGTATCAGTTCTGTAGCTAGTGGCAACTAAGATTGGGCCTTCAGCAGTCTGGTATTAGGCATTCAGCTGTGTGTTTTGCATAGTTCACTTGATTTGGAATTCTGTGTTTTTAATTGAATGCCTAACTTTAAGAATGTAGTAAGCTCTTAATAAATGATTTGAAGCTATCAGGTTTTTGATAGATGTGCTAACTTCTCAACATCCTGAAGCTGTTGCTATATCTTTAAGTGCTTATACTTAGAATTAATTTTCTTAAAACTGTTAGCGTATGTGTTACTGCATGTGGACTCTGAAGTCATATCTTGATTATTTTTACAAATGGAGTCTCACTAGAGGTAAAATGTATACAGAATGTATACCAGAGAAGATGTGAGATTCAGTGACTTGAGAGTACAAAGTCTTACCAAAACAGCTCTGCTTGTAGTACTGATGTCAAGTAGATCTTCAATATAACTGCATCTAGTTTTTTTTTTTTTTTTAAATTGAGGTACATGCATAATCATGTGTATTTCAGTCTAATCTCTGGTCAAATGATGCAATTTCCATTGGTCTCACAATTTTAATGTTTCAAAACATCTTCTAGTAGTGTAATTTCAAGTCTGTACTTAACTACCTGCCCCTCCCCGACCTCCCAAATTACCTTTGATGCCTGGAGTATGTCATGTAAACTACCTTTACATCAAAGACAAGCAGTCTGGCTGCCTTCAGCACTGTATGTTGCAGATCTTTAATTTCTTGGAGAGCTAATACCAAATCTTAACTTAGAATAGTCATTACCTTTTGATTTTTTTGTCCTGCTACTTCTCCAGAAGTAAAATGTTAGGCCATTACACTTTATCCTGAGTGAATAAGAGACTTAAATAAAATGCTAATTTGCATTACCTTAAATAATTTGTTATGTAATTGTGTCACTGAGGCAACCATGACTCTGGTTGTATTTAACTAATGTTTTTTGGTATGATTGAACTTTCAGCTTCATATTTGGTGACTTTTTTTCATTCCAAGCTCTAATCAGAATCATCCATCCAGTGATCTGGCTTTTTAGCCACCCAGGAGATGATTTCTGTGGTTTGCTTCATAGGTTTATAAAAGTGTTATGAATCCTGGATGAAACAATGAAATGGATGAGGTATATTGGTATCCTGTGGACTTTCACATAACTGCATCTCCGGGGATCTTTGTTATCCCATCCATGACCCCTTTTCATTTCTTAAAAAGGGACAGGAAGATTTTCTAGGGTTTTTTTTTGTTTTTGTTGTTTTTTGTATTGTATTTCTGTTCACTTACATTCCATGTGACATGATTTGTGGATATTTTTATTTAGAAAATATAAGACTGTATTTGTCTTTCTGAAAGAAGAGCTTGTTGGAAGCACCAGGTGTCTAATAACTGTTGCATTCAGTTCACACTTTTTATCCACCTATTGGAGTTGGTTTATTTTTTGAAAATCTCTTTGACTTGATGCTATGCAAGGGGACTGACCCTGGCTGTTTTGTTTCAAGGATTTGTCTGCCACCTGCTGGCGAGGTGTTTAACTGGTGTTAGAAGTTATATTCTTTTGGTTTTGATTGGATTTCAGATATTACTCAACTACAATGACTATAAATTTGAAGAAAAGTGGGAGTAGTAACTGCTTATTGAGAACTTAAAAGCAATATGATACACATTTTACCATACAAGGATGCTTATTTTCAAGCTAATACTGAGATAATAGCTCTAAAACAAACCAGATAGATCCATGAAGAGCCTTTTATCTCCCAAAAATTTTTTTCAGAAATATTTTGGATTCAGCCTTTTGACAAGGGTTCCCAAGAAGCCTTGCCAGGACTTCTGGTGGGTTGTTGTAAAACCAAGTGCTTGTTTTTTGGAGGGATTGCATTTCTACAATCTGTGACTTCATAGTAGTACTCCTTTGCTGAGTGCCCTGCAGTCTGCAGTTGCTGATAAAAATATTGGGACAGTTACAGAGCTGTTGCAGAGCCAGGAATCTCAAAAATTCCAATTCTGTGGCTTCAGGGGGATCTCAAAACTGAGGAGCAGCAGACCTCAAAGGTGTAGGGGGTTGGGCCTTATGTATCAGTAGATCTGGATCAGTCATACAGTCATGCACGGTTTTCCAGCTTTGTATTAGTAAGCTGGGTTATCTATATATTATACAGCAAGTACATAGCACTCCTGTGGCTGCTTTTTTGTTTTGAAAATACAGTCTTTTGAAGATTGAGGTTTTTTAATCTCCAAAAGAGAACAAGAAACTAAAATCCAATTAGTTTCCTGCAGTTCTGAAAACCTGTATTATGGACAACGCTATTCCTGGGGACTGTATTTTGCTGCTACAAATCAGGGCTATACCTCCCTTCACACACAGACCTGTTGAGGAAATTCTAATGAAAGGCAAGTTTGTTGAGCTTTTTTATTCTCTCAGTTATAGATAGACACAATGAGAGGAGAGAGAAAAGCAGCATGAGCAAGTTCTACTCCCCTTAATGCACTATTGTGCATGTGACTGATCTTTACACTGGAATCACAAAACACCCATAGGCTTTGAATCCTGGGAGAAATTGGAACTTTCTTCATCAGGAATTGAGTATAAGGCCCTAACTAGAGGTATCCAGTATTCCATAATATAAAACTCTGGTGTCTAAACAACTATATTGTAATGAAGAGTTTTTACTTTTTCACACTCAAAGAATAAAATTATTACTTGCTTATGAAAGTAAATTATTTTATTTCTATATCTGCTATCCAGAAAATGTAAATTTGTCATTGGAAAATGTTCTGTCCTAATATCTGGTAGATACAGATATAGAGTGCAAACACAAACTCTTTACAGTGGATGCTGTGGCTTTTGATTGTGTTTATCTGCAGGAGCATCTGTGTTTTGATATTTTATTCCAGTGACCTCCTTTTTTGAATACTTGCAGTTGTAATTATTTTTTCCTTGGTGAGATATAAGAAGTGTGTTGCAAAATAAATGGTTATTGTTCAAAATTATTTGAAGTACTTCATATTGTGAAAACAGGCTTCTTTGCTAATCTGCCTTTTTTTTACCGTTTTCTTTGACTTGCGTAAACTTACCACATTTTTACTCTATTAGGTGTTTGTTTGCTTGTGGAAAGGTTGCAAAGTGTATAATACACCTTCAACAAGTCAAAGTTGGTTGCAGAGGCATATGCTGACACACAGTGGGGACAAACCTTTCAAGGTAAGGTTCACTGTAAGATATATCATCCCTTATTTTAAGAGCGATCATATTTATGTTTCCTGATACATTATATTTAATTGAAAAATGCCATCACAGGAGGATTTCTTAAAAAGTATCCAGGGAGCTGAGCCTTCGTCTTTGCAATAATTTTGCCCAAAGGTCCTGTTCTGTTATGAAAACAGGTGAAGATACCATTATTGCTGCTCTATCGCTGTTTCTTTTAATCTATAAATGGTAGGGGAGTCTAAAACTAAATAGTGCTGAAGTTCAATTTTTTTTGTGCATTTTCCAGTTGAGCTGCTTACGCTGTAACAGTGAGATGTTTTGCCTCATGCTTTACACTTCCACATTAAACTTTGGATCATGCCTGATGGTGCATATTCTGTGCTTGAATAAGAGCTGGTTTTGTTAACAAAATTCATTTGAAACACAGTCAGTGACTATTTATGGTTAACCTCTCTGAGAATAATAATCAAGTCGGGAATGCAGGATCGTTGAGCTGACTGTATTTCCTGCATGGTATTTTCTAACTTTCTCTTTCTTTCTCCCCCTAATCTGTACCTGCAATTCTAGGTATAGTAGTGTTTATCATTCCCATATCCACCAATCCGTTATTAATGAGTTGCTTCATCCTCTTATGGATACAGTTGGGGCAGTTCATAGCTGTCAGTCCTGGATCACTTGATGGTAAGTCCCACCCACACTACTTCAGATTGAAGTTCTCCTTCCATGTAGGATATGAAAATGAATCAGGGTTTTTTATTAAGTTTAGGTAGCACTTTATGCCTTCCTCTCCCTCACCCCCAACCCCACCAAGTTTTAGTCACTGTGTCTCCACTTCCCTCTCCTCTCTTTCTTCTCAGATAACATCTTCTGCTTTTTTTTTATTTTAAGGCAGTTTTATTACTAAAAAGTACTTTTCTGTTACAGTGATGTCTTCCAGAAGTTACTTCTCCTGCACAGCTTATAACAGTAGTTGTGACAGAAAACAAAACTAAACTCAAAACCTAGAGAGTAAGAATAGTGTGTTGCAGGTGAAGTAGTTTTTTAATAAAGGTTAGACTTTTTTTCCATACTGAACTGTGTAGTTTAGTCTGAAAATTCCTGACTGAGAGAGTGAATAACAACAGGAAACTTCTCTTGAGGTTATCATACCCTTTGTTCATGTACCCTATGCCTCATGGAAGCATAGCATAAGGAGCATAGATCCCTGAAAGTTTCAGAGGTGATCATTCCAGCAGCTGATCTAATCTTAAATGTTAATCACTGAATAAAACAAAACAAACACACACCTCCACCCCCCACCCCCCAACCCAAAACAGTCAGCAGAGGAAACTTGTACCTTCGGCCTTCTCATTTTGGAATTAAATATTTTATATACCTTAAAGTATAATGGCAAGCTTTGGTCTTGAAGGAAAGTCTTTCAGTAGGGTAATCTGTATACTTATTTGGTCTAGATCAAAGAAACTCAATTTCAGAGACATTGGGTTTAAAAGAGGTGGGCATAGCTCAGAAATACCAGTAGTACTTTTGAGTCTGTCAGTTACCTAGCAAAGTCAGTAAAAGTTGGTATTCCAGTTTTTTGGCTAGGCTGGTTACAGCTAGAGCCCTAAAATTTAAAACAATTCATTCTGATAATAATCATCTTGTGTTAAATATGCGTTGTTTAACCAGCTGATTTTTTTGTACTTTCTGGTCATACTAAGGGAAAGAACAAGACACAGGCTTAGGATTGCAGTAGTTAATCATCATGGCTCAATGTGTGTCACTTTAGCATTTTTTTCCTACTGTTGTCTTCAGTCCCTCTGTTTGTTTTTTATCTCTGTATTTCTCAATCTGTTCCTGGGGGCTTTGAATGGAGGATAATTATTGTCTGAGTAGAATTTTGTAACATCTTTTGTTCCCCTGTCATTTATGCTGAATATAGGCTTCAGGGCTCACATGAGGTAGCCAAGTATGTAAGTGTCTGTGATAGCAACCTATTAATTAACTAGCTCCCTTTCCTCGCTTCTTTTCTTTTACAAGCTTTTGAAATCTATTGTGATACAAAAACACTTAAAGTGTTGGATATTAGTCTTGATTGGTCCAAGAACAGCCATTACTAATTGTTTTATGGCAGTCCTTCAAAAATGGAGCAAATGTTTCCATTTGCATTTAGCTGTTCTTATAAATCTTAATTGCTCACCTTTTAGGAAAAGCCAAATTTTTTAAAGTCAGTGTTGGATTAAGGACCTCTTGTTCTTGGTGATTAATATAGACAAAATATCTCCCAAAACCTAAATTACAAATGGAATTTCTGTTGCCTCATGAGAATACACTTGAGTTCTAGCACAAAAGAAGGAATCTGTCATTTTAGAGAAGTTGCTGAAAATACCTAGTCATTCAGTGTTTCATTTAAAAAAAAAAAAGTCAGGATTTTTGAGGAAAGCCATACAAGGCAGTAATAGAAATAATATAGCTGTATGCTGTTGTCTGAAGAACTGCTGTTTGGGATGTTTTTAAGAAAAGCAAAGAATGTTAGCTAGGAAAGTTAGCTAGGCAGTTAAAAGCATGGAAAATTTACTTTTGTGAAGGTAATAGAATGCTATAATTGTTTAATGAACAGAGGAGAGTAATAAATACATGGCAGGTTGCTATATTCCTATACTTCTAGTCAAAGTAAGAGACAGAAGTATTTTCTTAAATTGAAAGGCAGTTGGGAACTATCTCAGGCATAAAGCTCTCCTTTGCATTAGAACTACTCTGTTGAAGGGTATGTCCCTGTCCTGTCACCCTTTCGCTTGCAACTGGACTCATTTTAAGTAGTTGCCCATTCTGGGTTTAATTTTCTATTTTTGTGATGCATGTGGTGTTGTCCTTTGACTAAAAGCTGTATCTGGCTGTAAATGAGCTGCTGTGCTTTCATATTAAAAGGTCTTTGTGGGTTTACTTGCCCTTTCCATGCATTCATATAAAATATGTGACTGTGTAGTTCATTTGTCACAGAAATGAATCCACTTCTGAATTACAAAGGCAAAATGTTTCATATTTTCATAAGTTTCTGCTGTTTTTTCTGTTTGTGTGGTTTAGTGTGTCCCCCTCAGCATTAATATTGCAATACCTCTGTCACAGAAAAGTGAATACCTATTTTTGAGACCTTTGTTATGCTAGCTCTGTTTTTATATGGGGCAATTTCCTGGTAGTGTATGTCCAGCTCATAAGGAGGAGACATTTTGTATCTGAGTCATCTGCTGAACTAAGGAAAAAAAAGAAAGATACCCTAGATCTTTGGGCAGAATTTAGGACCTCAGTTCCCCTTTAGTCATCAGATTGCTTTTCTGTTTATTTCCTCCCTTTTTTTTCCTAAGTTTTTAATACTGATGGCCTTGGGTTTCATGTGGAACACATGGATGGAGGTTTTTTTTTTTGCTTGTTTTCTTGAGGCCATCATGACTAAGTCTTGTTATTGATAAAGGGTGCCCTATCTTTTCCTAGGGCACCCACAAATCCCTCCACGACAAAAAAAGTATCTATTAAATGAGTCATAGTTACCGTTCATTGCAGCTAGTTCTCAGTCTGTAGTCAAATATTATTTCTGCAAAGCAGCATGCTTTTCCAATGCTACTTTTAGTAAGCACCATTTCCTAGATTTGTTTTTCTTGTCAAGAGGGACAAACTAACTAACTAGTCTTCCAGAACATGTTTCTGGTTGAAAACTTGCCGGCCTTCTTTGGCCCACTGTTAGGTATTTTTGAAGTTACGCTGCTGCTCTTAATACCTGATAATACCTGAAGTTCATTGCTCTTGTGCTGCTGGAAGTTTTCTCTTTGCTTATTGCAGTCTGATTCTAGCCATCCTTTCTTTTTTTTTTTTGTCATTGTAGACATTCATTTAATATCGGTACTCTCAGAGCATGTAATTGTTTCTCTGAAGACATTTCGTATGTTCATGTTTGCGTATGATTTTACATCCAGAGTTGAGAGAGAAAACTGAATATTATTCTTTTTTAGTTCTGTTATTGCATAATTTTTGCATCTTTTTAGAAACTGGTGGAATGTTGTGGAGTATCATCAACATGTAGTGGTGGTTCTGTTGAAGGTTGAGCAACTTAAAAACTTTCAGGCTTTCAGAACATGTAGACAGGTGGATCTAGAGGAATAATCTGCTGAGTTAGAAAACTGATGCTGGTAACTGTCTTTGGCAAGCTGAGAGAATTTCTTCATTCACTTTATATCTTGTCCTAAACTTGGCTGTTACAAATAATAAGTATTTGAGTAATTAATGTGCTGTGACAACCTGCATTTTCCAGCATGGTTTCTGGTGCTCAAATTAATCTAAGTACTACTCGCCATGCCTTGTTGCTGTACAAGGTGTTGAAAGTTACTTGAAGACATATCAAATGAACTCTTAAAATGTAGTCTAGGTGACCAAATAAAAGATGTTAGGCACAATGAAAGGACAAATGGTAGAGTGAGCACAAAACAGTGAGAGATTTTATGCAAAATAATCGCATATAGCATTTTTCTGTAAAGATTGCATGTGGGTATGCTATCAACTGCTTTCACATACTGATTCCAGTGGGTATGCTCTTCATGTTTAAGATCAGTAATGAAAGATTTGCTCATGTGCGGTAAATGCTTTCAATAACAACAGATAACAGTACACAGGTTCATTGGAGGCTTTCATCCCTTGTTTAAAAGGGGGGAAGAAAGTAATAATAAAAATGAAATTTGGTGCTCATTCTACTACCTGTAACTTCCAGAATTCATTAGGAGGTGACTGCATTTGGTATGACTCTCAGTAGAGTAACACTTGCTGAAATTTAGAAAACACAGCCAAGCAGCTTCAGTCCTCATTCGGAATTCATGTCTGTTACTCTTGGCAGAATATCTTGTATCCATTAGAGCATTGCAGATGCAGATAGAAAATGTAAAGGCGTTCTGCCTGAACACTTAGATGATGAGACAATAAGGAGGTTTATCCAGAAGTCTAAAATATTACTGTTAGATTTACTGGAAAAATTACACATTGAATATTCTAAAAAGGAGATTTGGTTATTTTGAATTTAATAGAAAAAAACCCAAACCCTGTATTGCTAGATATTTTTATCCTGTTTGTTAAAGTCACTGCTCGTTACTGGCCATTAATAATGGTGGGTATGGGTACACTGGAGAAATTAAACTTACTACGTGTTGACTTATTTTCTCTTGAAGTAACATATCCACCAATCCGGACCCAATCTATCATATTTAAAATTGAATGCAAAATTTTGAAATTTAGGTTTTGGGGGAAAAATGAAGAGATTGGTTTAAAGTTGTGCATAATAGTTGAGTTTGATTTATTAGAAGCCCTCTAGATCTGTATAATTATCTGGTGGGAAGCTGATTTGGTGTGACTTACCGTCCAGAGATCCTGAAGTGACAGCCTGAACTGCTCCTTTATCTTTGGAGAGAAGAGACTTTACCCATTAGTAACGGATTGCTGGATATATTATTTTAGAGAAAAAAAAGAAAAAAACAGGTAAGATTTTTCTCCTCTTCTACTATTTCCTGTCTACTACAAAGGCATTCTGTGTCATCTTTGATATATCAGCTGTTGATTATTTGATGACATGATCAGGTAGTCTCAAGCTACACAATATCTGAATGTAATGATGTCTGCAAGTGTTTCATACTGTGGCTGCAGGCTATAAATAGGCTTTCTGGAAAAAGATAATTTCTAGTTGCAAGTTGCATATATTGAAGACTTAAGGATGCTGGTTTGGGGCTTTTGAAAGTAAAACTTGGGTGGAGGAAGAAAAGTGGTAACTTCTGTAGATAATATGTATAGAATATCTGTGATTTGTTTTCTTTGTATATGACTAGACAAAAGTCAAGTTATGATATTGTGAGTCAAACTGCAGTTTGTCATAAAAGAATGTTTCCCATCTGACAAGAAATACAATTGGGTCTTATGAACTTGTGTTTTAAAAAGTTTTAGAAATGTGCCTGACACAAAGTTTATGTGTATTTTCAGAAGGTATTGCCTTTTGATACTATACTTTAATAAACTTGGAATATGGTAATGCATGCACTGTACCAAGACTTTAGGTTATTTTTGACCTGTAGCAGGCATTGGCAAGACTGAAATTTTAGTTTCTTGGTGTGATTGCACTCCAGGGTATGGGAGGTTTTTTTGCACTCCTGCCGCTGCCCCCCCCCCCCCCCCCCCCCGGTGTTTGTAGGATCAGAAAGAGCTAGAAGGTGAAGTCAGGAGCACCTTAATGAAAGTTAAACCTAAGTTTAGATTTAGTTGCTTAGTTTAGTTTCATGAAACTGCTTTTATGGGCAAGACAGCTATTTCAAGGACTTAAACTGGAGGATAAAGAATTATTTGAACTAATGCATGTATTTTACCTGTATCTGTTGATTGTGAGTTTCATCATCTTTAATACAACTAAGTGGGTCAGGTTGGATGGGGCTTTGAGGAACCTAATCTAGTAGAAGATATCTCTATGCACAGTGGGGGGGTTGGAACTGGATGGTTTTTAAAGGTCCCTTCCAACTGAAACCATTCCATGATTCTATAAGTGTAAATTTTAATCTGCAATATTAATTCGAAGTAATAAATATTGCACTGAGGTTACCATAGTGTAAATGAGATCAGGATCTTGAGTGTTTTGAATTTCATAGATGTGCTGGGATTTCTTACATTGTAAGTCACTACAGTATAAGTATACAATATTGCTGTTGTTTGAACATGGGAAATTATAGGGCAAGGTAAAAAAAGCTGTAGGTAGGTTTTTGGTAAAAATCTTCACTGTTCTTAAGATACTTATTACTGGGGGAGACGGGAGGAACAAATACAGTGTGAAGGATCCTAAAGCTTTTTGTCAGGGAGTCTTATGTTTGTAGTTAGCTCAATACTTGGAGGAAGTTAGGGAAAGCTTTCTAAGTTTGTTTGGGTTTTGTTTGGTTTTTTTTCCCCCTAAAAAACCCAAACACAACAGGCAAATAAAAATGTGAAAAATGTCCTCCTATTTTTTGTCTTTTACTGTCTGGAAATATATATGTGTATTTTTAGTCCTATAGCAAGTATTAAGTCCTTGGGGATAACACAGGTTTTTCTCTTCGTGGATGCTATATTGTTTTATGATGATCACGGAAAACCATTTGGTAGGTCTGAGGCAGAAATAGACTTTTCAATTCTGCAGCCACATTTGGAATACAACATAGATGGTTTTTAGGGACAAAACATGCTGAGTGGTGTTCTACTGCTGTTTTCTTGTCTTTCAGTCAAATGTGCAGGCTTGGGGCAGATTACTGTAAGAGCTTGCAAATTCATCCTTAGTCTTCAGAGAAAACTTAGGGCTATGTACATGGTTCCAGCATTAATTATTCCTGAACTCCTGTTGGAGATGCCTGGTCAGTTTGCTGTGAAGGGAAGTGCTAGAGAAGAGAGGTACAGATGAAAGAGCTGAGAAAGAGGGGGAGGAGCAGAACAGATGTGGAAGGAGGAGAACTTTCCAATGGTTTAGAGTGGTTTCTTGCTACTGCCTGATCAACTCATTTGTCCTACTACTATTCTCTGGATCAGAAGAAAAATTGATCATGTGGATACACAATTCATTGCAACCAATGATGGAATGCATTTCTTAAAATCACTTTTCTATTACTCTTGTAAGCTCAGAGCGCAAGAAAGAAGGTTTGTGCCTTCCTCCCCAACAGTATAATTTAAATACTCATTTTGCAAATAAATAATTGTAAATATAAACCAAATATTTATAAAAATACCGATAATTATTGTAGCCAGTACTAGCTTAGTTGCATGTATCTTGTGATTTCTGTGTTTCTGCTTATTTATTGTTGGACCTTTTCTTATTTTTCTGTTTAAGAAAGAGAGGGCATTTTCTTTAAATAAGAACTTTCTTAGCTACTTCTGAAGTAATAGTAGCATCCCAAAACAAATGTATAATACCTAATACAACTTTCAAGTTACTGAAGTTAAAATTTTAGACAGAACTGTAAGATAACTATTTATTGACTTTGTATACCATTTACAAAAAGAGTTAAGCTGTTTCAAATTTAATATGGGTAAGGATGTATATTTTTACTTCTGCCTTGTCACAAGAAAGGAGGATGTTGGAGAATGTTACTGTTATCAAATGCAGAAGATTGGAGAGCTGTTGAGAAATACAGAATAACAGTGCAGTATTTTGAAAAACAAGGTCTTTGGTTGTTGGTCTGTAAAGGGGAAAGTTCTTCAGAAGTATTTATCTTCTGTGGGAAGAGTTTCAGTGCATTGTTTGAGATTAGGTTTATGCTACACAATATTATAGAGTATAATATAGCATAGAAAAAGGTGATTATACCATGGAATAATTGTTGAGAGTTATAAAGTTCAGATAGAAATTTCTTTCAGATTATGTTTCTCTTTTTCTTCTTAAGAATCGCATGGTCATTAAGAATTTGTTTTCCTTTTAGTGTGTTGGAGGTTGAGCCAGAAAAGTCAAACTGAAAGATCGATCGAACTCTTGTGAATGAGTGCCATATAGCACGCTGATACAGTTTTGTTTTTTTTATCATTAGTGTGTAGTTGGTGGGTGCAATGCCAGCTTTGCATCTCAGGGAGGACTTGCCCGTCATGTGCCCACACACTTCAGCCAGCAGAACTCTTCGAAAGTTGCCAGCCAGCCCAAGGCCAAAGAGGAATCTCCATCTAAAGCTGGAATGAATAAAAGAAGAAAGTTAAAGAACAAGAGACGGCGATCATTACGTAAGTATTTCCAGAAGTAGAAGTTCTTGAAAGCTTGTCTTAGATAGGAAGTTTCTTTTCAATGTGGATGTTTCTCTGCAGATGTGGGTCTGGTAGGGTTGGTGATCTTTAGCATTAGAGTGTTGGCATCCCTTCTCATGGGGGTAAAACAATTCCAGATTCTGTTTGTGTTCCTTTTCAGGGTAAAGGATCTGTGTTCAGCAGAAAAGATCAGTTTTCTGTGAGCAACAGTTTGAGTTTACAATTTAAAGATGCTTTTCATTTTAGAGTTGCCTTCTGTTTACTGACTATATTACTGTTGGAAAATGTTCTGTTTAGTGATGATGAGATCTGAAGTTCAGTACTGCAGACAGAGATTGCAGATTCATATAAATTAGAGATAAAGGCATATTATATAAGCTCTCTTTTGAGCACAACATTTCATTAGCTTAATGACAGTTTTATGAGCATAACCAAGATCTAATTTTGGGCAGATGTGAATTGCTATGTTTTTTTAATCTTTCTCCACACAGTTGATGTTCGTTAAATTTATATGAATCAGTGTGCTGAGAAGTGTGATTTATCATTGAAGTGAGAATTATTTCCTCTAGCAAGTAGTAATCACTTACCCAGTACCTTTTCTAGTCCATTTTGATGCAGTTGTTTGATTCCTGAGTTATCCTAGCATCAGACTAATAACCATGTCAAATTTATTTAGAGATGCTAATGTACAGAAATGGTTAGGAAAGACTAGGCGATTGTTACAAAATTTAGCTTTGTTTTATAATTGCTTTGGATGCAAATCTCCAGTACTGAACTGATTATTTACTAATTTTAAACTGTTACTGTGACAGTTGCATTTTAGAGTAGACACGTAAAACCCCATTTAGGTCTTTTCCTGTCAGTATGTCAACAGCTGAAGAAAAAACTTCCATTAATTTTTACCTTACAGTGGTAAGGTTGTAAAGCCAACCTTACAGTGTTGGAGAGAAACACAAGATACCTTTTTTTATGAACCACTGGACCTGTTGTATCTCATACTGCCCACAGAAATGGAGCTCTGTTCATAAGGAGGCAATTATTTCAGTCCTGGCTGGCAGTAGGATATTAGTGATGGTGTGCTGGAGAACTTGTGTTACTTTGCTGGGTCAGCAATTGTAGTCTTGTTTTTCTGGAACTCTTCTGTGGCAGAACACTTTGCTGTATTGATCTTTCTGTTCCTGTGAAGAAATACAGTTATCAGTTATTCAAATGGTACTGCAACAATGAATACATGTACTAGTGCTCTTAAGTGATTAGTCTATATCACGATTGTGATTATTCTGATCTTAATACCTCACCTGTGTTTTAAGCAACTGAAATTTATGAAGCGGTGGTCATGTTTCTGCCTTGAGCGCAAAGAAGTCTGTCCTGGAAAGTTACAGTATCACCTAGAACTCTGAAAAGTGTATTTCCTCTGTATGTCTTCCACACTGTGTGACAACTATGCAGTTCAGTGCTAGAAGAGCCACTGTTAACTTTAGTTATGGTGATTTTTTTTTTTCTTCTTTTTTTTTTTAAATGCTTGGGTATTTTTAAAATATATGAGAGCAAATCATATCATTAAACACATCTTGAAAGTGTAAACTTGAAGAATTCCTCTAATTTTGACACTGATTCAACATTCAAAGAAGGTGGAAAGCTATTTTTGTTCTTTTCAGAATTTGACTTTCAAAGAGCTTTCCCTTTCACTCTAGCAATCTATGTAAATGAGAAAGTTCAGGAAGGGAAGGCTGATCAATGAAGGGTTATGTGGTCACTTTTCAGTATCCTTTTAGTTCATCTTAGATGTAATGAAAGAGACACGTGAAATAGTTGCAGGTTCCTAGAGGATTACCTTGATTCGTTGACTGTGTTACTCAAAACATAGATGTCTAAGACTTGCCACTTCAAAATTTTCACTTTCAGAGACTTCTGAGTTGCATCTTGGCTTGCTTCTCCATATTGATTTTGTTAGGTGGCTGATTTAATGCATCTTAATTCAGTTTTCCCCCTAGTATATGCAGAAGTAGTTTTTCAGGTTGGCATTTAATTAGTAATTGATGAACGTTATTGACTTACAAGTTTCAAATCAGAGATTCATAGTTGAAACTTCAAATTCGGTGCTAAGGTATTCTAGTAGTAACAAGAATTTACTGCAGAATTCTTGAATGAATCTATGGCAAAAAATGTAAGCAGTAAATATTATGGGTATGCTAAAGACCAAACTGTAGTACTTCAATGGTCTGCTGTCTTGATCAAGTGTTGAGCAGGAAGAAAAGTGACAGCTGCTTGAGCAACTTTTTATCTTCCTGCCTCTTGAGACAAATGCAATGCTGGCTGTAGAGTTTTGCCTTAAGGCAGAAATCATCTCCAACTGAGTTGGGAACTGACTACTGTAATGTATTTCTCCAGAGGGTACGTGACCCAGAAATGTATCCAAAGTTGATGGCATTGTCTGAAAATGCTAAGTAGTGGTAGCTTTTCTTTAAAACTTTGTGTGGATTATTGTTAATTAGGTGAACTTGACAAAGGGCTGATACAATTTTGCTTGTCTGTTTCTTAGCTTAGTTTTAGTTAAAGAATGAAGTGTGCAAGTTTGTATTTTTTGTCTTTATAAGAAGAAGGGGGGGGGGGGGAGGCAAGGACCCTTATCTAAGAAGCCAAAGTAATGAAATAACAGCATTAAGTATTTTCAGTCTGGAGTATATAAAGCTAGGAACATATATTTATATTTAGATATTTTAAAAGGAGAGATATGGAACATATGTACCAGGTTCTCTGCAAGTTGGGTTATAAGAAGTTATGACAAATGGGTGTAAAGCAGGATGCTATTTGATAGTGTACAGTCTGTTTAAATCACTCAGTCATTTAATGAAAAAATTAGTTAAAAATGTTGTCAACATGTTCTTTATACGTCTTCATGGTTTGATTAGACCCTGGCTTTTTTTGCAAGGTGTAAGTGGCTTACTAAATATTTATTGGCAATTGATTGCTAATACATGCTGCTATTGAAGCATCCTTGTGTATAAATTCTTCACAGTTTAAATACAGCAGATCAATACATTTGCTTCCTCTATATAGACCTGTGTTTTATATCTGAAGGTTAACACCCTTCTGAGAGACATTAATGCATAAATAAAAAAGGGGACTTTACTATGGCTTTATATGTGACAAGAATATGGTCTTCTAACTTGGACTATAAAAACAATTCCTACTGTTACTTGATTTTCTTTTTTTCTTTCTTAACGTCTTGCTGTTCTCAAACTGTTTTGCATTTCTTTTTTCCTGTCTGTAAACAGTACGTGTTCTTTTAAGTTTGGAAATTAGTAATTTTGTGATGAAAGCATGTTTTACTATAGACGCCCTTATAGCTGGTTACATTAGTGGTGCTGTAGAGACAGTCTGATTTGTCATATAAATTCTGATGTTGCAAAATAATTTGGGATTACAGTCAGTAGCTTGCTTTCTCTTCTGCATAGCCTTAAACACATTCACTGCTCCATGTAGTCTGTCATTTAGAGGTATAGATACCAAACATACTGAAAGTGTGTATCTCTAAAATAGGTCATAGTATTGCTATTCTGAAGCTGCCTCAAAGAATTTTGCAGAAGGTAAGATTATATTTACAGTATTGTCACTTGCTTTTCCAATAGCAAAGATGACACTATAGTTATTAACAAACATGATAATTGAGTTCACTGGAGAAATGTAAGCAAGATAAGGAAACTTACTGTTCGTGGAATTTACAGTAAGAATGTTAGTTACCGAAGACTTGGAATTTCATTTAGTAGGCTACTGGTATGAAGATTTTAACTTATTTGACTTAATTGATGTGTACTTGGATCTTGTATTAAGCTGGAAGGGAGACACCTTACTCCGAAAATAAATTCGAGGGAATAGATTTAAGATACATGGAAGATAAAGCATTAACACTCAATAAGGAATAAATAAAACTATTCATATGCCTTTGACAAATTGTGCCTTTTCTTCTGCATCTGTTGAATGTTATCCAAAGGTAAATCCTGAAGAAATTTGCTGTGTGATACCAAAAGCAAAAATTTGGGGTTATCTTTTCCTTTCCACCCTCCCTTCCTTCCTCCTTCATATTTATTTATAAAATATTTATATGCTTGCATCACTGACCACCTGCAGCATGAGCTGCGGTTCTACGTTACCACTTACAGCAAGAAAACATTTCAGTGAGATGATTGCCTAATTGGCAGTATCCAACTGAGATAGAGTAAGGACGGAACATAATGTACAGACGAATGCTTAACAACAGTTAGTCCCAGGAGTGCAGCAAATACTAGTTTTAAGTGGAATTTGTAGTTTGTTTTGAAATAATGGATAGATAATCTTGGTGAAAAGGAATATAGAAGTTGTTTTAAATGAAGACAACAGAACTTTGAATCACTGTTTTTGCAGATTACAGGATAATATATAGTTGATAATGTAATATCAAATCCTATTCTTAGTTTTAATTTCAGTGTATTTATACAGAGGATTACTGCTCTCAAATAAGGCTTAAAAAAATCTGAATACTTTCATACTGTATTTGCTCATGTAATTTTACTACTGTGCTATACGGTATATTTTAAAAAATGTGTGTGAAGTATTTCTAACAGTATGCAAATATGTGCCTAGTAGCAGTTATTTTTTAGTTAAAGTACTTTGTGTGGAATTGATAGACCTTCTTTACACTCCAAATCAGAATTCAAGAATTTTTTACTGTTGAAGAAACAGTTAACTATAAAAGTCCTTTTGGAAAAGGGCTTTATTAGTGCATGCTGGTTTTAGACTACTTGTAAAATATCAGCTGGATGTTAATTGCGCTTACTATAAATTGAAGTGTAGTATGTGATGCAGTTGGGGCTTCTTGGCTAGAAAACAATCTGTTTACTAATAATCAAAGAACATGGAGTGACAACTTTTACATAGAAAGAAACATGTCTAGCAGTGTGGAGTTTTTCATGTGACTATTCAACATTATCACTCCTTGGAGATCAAAAATTTCTTCACGAACTAGTATGTATGTTCACAATAATTCTTACTTAATTCTTTGCTTTGTGTTCCACTGCAGTAGCAAGCAGTTTTGTTTTCAGTGCCATTGTTGATCTCTTTGCAGCATCCCAGTGTTCACTGGAAATAGCTGGGTTTTTTAGTGCTTATAAATTAGATCAGAGCAGACTGTTTTTAATAAAGTTAAGAAATAAGGTATGGGTATAATTCTGCTTTTAAGATGTTGATTGTATGCACTATCATGTTTTGAAGTACTTTAATACTATTTTTTAAAAAGTCACAGCAGTAATATTGGAACTATTGACTGTGCTGTAAGGGTGACTTGGCCAGTTAGGTTCCCATAAACATCACAACCTAACTAGGCTGTTTTTGCATTAAATTAAATTAGAACTCACATTTATTAATGAGTTCTGTGTTTAGTTTCTTTGAACTGGGACTTCTCTCTCTCTCTGAGATGATAGCAATGGATGTTCCCAGAGGTACTCAGCAAAATTAATGAATTCTTAATTTTGAAGATTAAGAAAGAATAGAATTCACTTGAAACTTAAAAAAATGAGTGAGTGTAATTCAGTGTGTTGAAATAGCTGTTTCATCTACAAGGAGTATGTTTTGACCAAACTTAAATGGATTGTGCCCTTTTTGGAGTCATTCCTTCCTCTCAGCTAAATTAATGTTTACAACTCTTTGACAAGGTAGTGCTACTGCCATAATGATAAATGATTTGCTAATGACACTTAAGGCTTATTTACATGCTTGAATGTGTTTGAATGCTTTCGATGTTCTGAACACTGAGGATCTCTTTTCCTTTTTTTTTTTCTAGCAAGACCTCATGACTTCTTTGACGCGCAAACACTGGATGCTATAAGACATCGAGCCATCTGCTTTAACCTCTCAGCACATATAGAAAGTTTAGGAAAAGGCCACAGTGTTGTATTTCATAGTACTGTAAGTATATATATATATAAAAATAAAATGCGTTCTGTTTGTTTACCTATGTGTCTGAAAAATCTAATACTTCAGAAGACTTCTGCTTTCCTTTTACTGCTGTAGGCTTTTAATCAGAAATCAGTAATAGTGGGCATTTTACATTGTTGATTTGTCCACTTTTATTAGTAGATTAACTTTTTAAAAGTGGTGGTAATAGTTGTTGTAGCTCACAAATTGAATAGCTTGCAACATTTCCTGTCTGATACACTTGGGGAAATATCTAACAGCAAGTATGTGTTGCAGAAAAATTTGGTTATATCTTCTAAATAAGAATACAATTCAGATGGTATTTCCATAGTCATGAGTGTCAGGGCTAATTTATCACAAGGAATATTTTCAGGGTAATTGTATAATTGAATATTTAAAGATGCTGATCTGAAATTTGTTTTATTCCTTTTTTCCAGTTTAAAAAATATAATCCTGAATAAATGTATTGTCCCCCTTTTTTTCTTTTTCTTTTAATAAACTTGCCACCAAAATGTCAGTGAATTGCTAGGAGGAGGCAAGGACCAGGTGGGGAACTGGCCTTTAGTCCTGTTTCCATATCCTATTTTGATAATTTCACTTGTTTGTGGCTTGGATAGACATCAGTATTAATTTAGAGAAGTTCAAAATGGGGGAAGAAAAAAAGTACTGAATTGAGGTATAGGGATCAGAAGTTCAAAAAGTATATAACCTCAGGTTTTCTTAACCAGATTGGAAAATATGAACATATAAAAGGTAGAGACTCAGCTGAAGAAAAGAATTAAGAGACGGGACAGAATGAAGGGGGTGCTTTGTAAATTGGCAGATTAGTGCAAGATGAACTGCAGTCTGAGGAAGGAATGCTGACTGCTGTGTCTTCAGCTATGGCTTAACCGTAACACATGATTCAAGCTATTGAACTGTCAGTCGCCTTCCATAAATAAAAGATGATTTTTTTATGCACGAAACTTGTTTCGTCCTGTTCTACAAGACTGGTGACTATTATAAATATGTGGCCTCTATTAGAAATTTTTCCCAAATGGTTACTCCTGAATTTTATGTGCATTGAGCACCAGCTGCAAGTGGAGATTTGCAGGTGGCTTAGCTGTTACTGTATTTAAATCTCCTTCTAGTTTTTATGGCCAACGTGGATTTTATAATGCTGTGAGAAAAGCAGATTCTTTTCCAATTCACAGCTTGCTTTAATCTGAAATGTCATCCAGACAGACTACTTGGTTGTGGAAGCTCACCTTTGGCTATTGGAATAATTCATAAGGAGATGGAATTAGAGGGAGGAATGTACTCTAAAAATGCTTTGAATTAACTTGGAGGAAGTGGTGAAAATCCTTTTAGCTTATCCATGCATGTGTCACTTCAGGTGGTAGGGGGTTGATTAGATCTGAAATTGCTTAGACCTCAGTTGTGGGAGAGGTTGTACCAGTGGCAGAACTGTTCTAAGATTCCAGCCCTGTGCTGCACTTTGCTACCCTATTTTAGTGTGCTGCTACAGTTGTGTGGGGTTGAGCTGGACATCAGCTATATTGATGAGACTCAGCCCAAAATCTGCTTTAAAAAGAAAAGGTAGAATGGAAGCAGTCTTGTGGATGTACACTGTTATACTGAGCTAATGGTCACCTTAGATGCAAATACATTTTGCATAACTTAAAAGCACTAGGACATTGAATTTGAATGGTGACTGCTAAATAGCATAATATGGTTTGTGTGGTCCACCTTCAGATGAAGAAAAAAAATGTAATTATCAGGGGCATTTAATTTGAAAGGTGAGAAATATGAAGATAAAATTGTCTTCCTGACTGAAAACTGACATAAATGGTGTAGGTTTGGGTTTTTTATGCAGCATAAGAATAATGTCAGTACAATGCAGTGTTTTACAGGATGGATATCCTAGTGAAAAATTACTAATGTGAAGAATTTCTAAGCAGTCACTGTAGATACCTTTCATCTCCCTATGAAAAGGCACTCCTTTTATTTTTTTATGTATATATATTTTTTTTTTAAACTCATCTTTTTATAGATATGGAAAGCTGTAGAATGCAGTTATCAATAAAGCCTTTTTGAAGAAATGCTTTTGCCATCCAGAATTCACCTCTGACTTTGTTATGAATTTCTTTTTTTCTTGCTTAGTTTTTTTTATTGGAGTCAAATTCTTGGTACTTTGATTCTCTGAATTGTCAGATGGAAAATTTCAAGCATTTCCATTTAACCTAAAGAAGTAGATATTACACTGATTAAAAAAAAGCTGCTTATAGGTTACCCTAGCCTCCACTCTATCTTCTTGAAATGGGTAGAATTAATTCTCTAAAATATTTGAATACTAAACTTTCACTGGTTTTTTAGCTTTTTTAGATATTTCAGTTCAGCAATCACATGTATTGATACTAGTTACATGTGTTTTGAAATCTTAAAACTTCGAAACACAGTAGGTGAATACAGTAAGATGCATACCAATTCATAGGCTGAATTTTTTTTCTTTTTCCAGAAGAGGTCAGCAGAACTCCATTTCTGATTTGAGACAACATTGATGCACGTTTCCTTCACAGAGATAAATTCAAATTAAATTTCCCTTTTGTTTCTGGGACACTGCATGAAATTTAGAGAATATAGTAAGAGTTTTTTCAAATAAAGCTATATTGAGCATACATCTACTGGCTGAATTATATTTTTAAATGAAAAACTTAAACGGACTTAAGTTCTTTACAAAACAATTTTAAGCCTTCAGAGCATCATTATTGCAGACATGCTAGATTTCTTCCATTTCAGTTGCAACTTGTGCAGACTTGACCATAAAGCTCTGATTACTAGTGTCAAAATAGCAAATAATTTTTTTCAATTGCTTTTTTTGCAAAATTTTTGCAACTTTGCATTTGTCTATATCATAGCTGTGTTTCTGACTCTAGCCTGCCTAGGATATGCTAAAATTTTCATTCACTAATTATAAAAAGTATCCACTTTTATCATACCTTTTATAAAAACTTCTTTAAATTTGACAATTTCAAAATATATGTGGGGAAAAAGCAATGGCAGCTATAGATGCCAGATTTCTGTTGTCTCTTAACGGAAAGCTAACATACTACTTTTAATATTAAACAAAAATAGGCTTGTTCTATATGTGGAGAGAGGATCTTTCATCTCGGTCAAAAGCAAGTGAATTGCTCAGATTTTGAGTATCGATTATTTAGTAGGGACAAGGTAGGCCAATGATATGGAGGGAAAAAGTCTGCAAAATTCACATTGGGTACAAGTATATCTCTGTGTGCAAGCATCCTAGCTACAACTTTCATAGCTTTCATGTATTAGATATGATTAGCTCTTTTATGAAAAATTATTTTTTTTATTTTCTACTGCTAAAAGTTACTTTCTCCTCCTATTAAACTTCTGTGGGTGTGTGAAAGTTGGTTCAAGCCCTTAGTTTAGCACTGATTGCTTGAAGATGTTGCTAGAGCTCTAGAATAAGAGAATGGTACACTTGCAGTGGTATAATTCAAGCAGTACTTCAGTTGCCCTAGATTTTGTATGCTGAATCTTTTTTACACATCAGTGGGGGTTTTTTTGAGTTTTTTACAAATAACTCTCTTCAGTGTGGTGATGGTAAGACAATAGAGTCCTAAATGTTGTACTGCATATTCCTGAAAACAAGAAATTGTTAATGTCAGAGTTTGTACTTTTTTTTTTTCCTCTTGGAGAATGCAGGTGATGATATTGGGTGGTTCTCACAGAAATCTATGAGGTTCTGGAATCACCACGTATTATAGTGTAAATCCCTGTAGAAGCAGTGCTATTGATCGTTTTATAGAGGGACAGCAGCACCAGCTTTAACTAGTACTTAGATGTAATATGCATCTGTGACTTGTGTATTCTGTATGGTTTTGTAGTACATATTCTTCAAGTTTTAGATAGGATGAAGAGCAGTTTGTGGAGAATAACTTCTTCCTTCTAACTCAGGTGTAGCTAGTTTACTGTGTCCAAATGCTAACATTTTAAAATGTCACCTGTAAAGTTTTCAGTGTGTGATATCCAAGATGCTTGCTTTACATGAGAGAACGTATGTGTCTCCTTAAAACTTGAAGGTTGAGAATGAACTGGACTATACAAGAAAATGTATGGTTTTGAATGGGAAAGCTGATGAGAACTGAGTTTTATTTGCCCTGTAAAGTGAGCTTTGATTTATCTTTATTTGGTTCCAGACTCAGGTGCTCCAGGCTACAGCAAAGAAACTGAGTTTGCAGAAGAAGGGGCTGTGTTCTGGGCAAAGGCTAAAACTTAAAGTTGGAAGGGATTGGAGGAGTGCTTTCTTTCTAATCTTTCTAAATGTTTATTTTAAAAGGAGTCAGTTTTCATCCCTGCTCCAAATTTAGCAAAAGGATGTATCCTGTTGTGGGTGTGGCTTGAGGCTTCTGAGGAAAAGTCTTAGCAATGTTTTGCATGCCTAAATTAAAGAACCTTATAGTATTCTTTGATACAAGAGTCAATTAAACTTTGTCTAATTGGCAAAGACTACTAGAAAAAGGATTTTTAATGTCATTTGTCTACATTGTCCCACTATGTGTCGTGGTTTAGCCTCAACCGGCAACTAAGCACCACGCAGCCGCTCGCTCACTCCCCCTCGGTGGGATGGGGGAGAGAATCGGAAGAGCAAAAGTAAGAAAACTTGAGGGTTGAGATAAAAACAGTTTAATAGGTAAAGCAAAAGCCGCGCACGCAAGCAAAGCAAAGCAAGGAATTCATTCACTCCTTCCCATAGGCAGGCAGGTGTTCAGCCGTCTCCAGGAAAGCAGGGCTCCATCATGCGTAACGGTTACTTGGGAAGACAAACGCCATCACTCCAAATGTCCCCCCTTCCTTCTTCTTCCCCAGCTTTATATACTGAGCATGACATCATATGGTATGGAATAGCCCTTTGGTCAGTTTGGATCAACTATCCTGGCTGTGTCCCCTCCCAGCTTCTGCACCTGGCAGAGCACAGGAAGCTGAAAAGTCCTTGACTAGTGCAGCAACAACTAAAACATCTCTGTATTATCAACACTGTCTTCAGCACAAATCCAAAATGTAGCCCCATACCAGCCACTATAAAGAAAATTAACTCTATCTCAGCTGAAACCAGGACACTATGACATCCCATTGCAGTTCCTGCAGGGAGCATTCCTTCAATTTATCTTGAATTGCCTGATATCAAAAGCAGATTTTCTCACTCTGCCTTCCAGTCCCATTTCCAGATGAATTGTTTTTCATCTGAATTTTCAATTCAGATGAAACTCCAATTCATCTGAATTTCCAATCCTGAATTCCAGATGAATATATATTAAATGAGAGATACTAAAACTGGGGCTAACTAATAGGAACCTCCTCCTTTTGGTAGAACTGTGCATTACTGTACTTTGTTTATTGCTTCTCTAGCCTTAGGCTATTGGAAGGCCTTTGCCATACCTCATGACAACTTGCTTTAAAACCCCTCAGTGTCAGACTTCAATATTTTTTAGAAACTCAGTATCTCAAATGCTGGATGCCAGGTGCCCACCAAGGCTGTTCTATCACCCCCCCCTCCTCAGCTGGACAGGGGAGAGAAAATATGATGAAAGGCTTGTGGGTTGAGATAAGGACAGGGAGAGATCACTCACCAATTACAGTCATGGGCAAAACACTCGACTTAGGGAAATTAATTTAATTTCTTGCCAATTAAATCAGAGTAGGGTAATGAGAAATAAAACCAAATCTTAAAACGCCTTTCGCCCCCACCTCTCTCTTCTTCCTGGGCTCAACTTCACTACTGATTTCCCTACCTCCTTCCCCCCGCCAGCAGTGCGGGGGATGGCAAATGGGGGTTGTGGTCAGTTCATCACATATCTTTGCCACTCCTTCCTCCTCCCACTCTTCCCCTGCTCCAGTGTGGGGTCCCTCCCACAGGAGACAGTTCTCCACAAACTTCTCCAACATGAGTCCTTCCCATGGGCTTCTCTCTCCACGGGTCCACAGGACCTGTCAGGAGCCCGCTCCAGTGCAGGCTCTCCACGGAGTCACAGCATCTTTCGGGCACATCCATCTGCTCTGGCGTGAGGTCCTCCACGGGCTGCAGGTGGATATCTGCTCCACTGTTAACCTCCATGGGCTGCAGGGGGACAGCCTGCCTCACCATGGTCTTCACCACGGGCTGCAGGAGGATCTCTGCTCCAGTGCCTAGAGCACCTCTTTCCCCTCCTTCTTCACTGACCTTGGTGTCTGCAGGGTTGTTGCTCTCACATATTCTCACTCCTCTCCTCTGGCTGCTGTTACACAGCAATTTTCCCCCTTAAATATGTTATCACAGAGGCACTACCACTGTTGCTGAGTGGCTCTGCCTTGGCCAGCAGCGGGTCTGTTTTGGAGCCAGCTGGCATTGGCTCCATCAGATGTAGGGGAAGCTTCTGGCAGCTTCTCACAGAAACCACCCCTGTAAGCCCCCCTGCTACCAAAACCTTGCCATGCAAACTCAGTATTCCAGTTCCCATCTATAAGCATATGGATACCTTCAGATACTCAAATATATCTGTATTGATAATCTGGCTGTTAAATCCATGGACACTTCTCTCTGCATCATTTTTGTTTAGAAGATCACTGCATAGTTGTAAAAATAAAACTTTAAACAAATTTGTGACTTGCTTGAAATGTTATGACTAAGGTTAGTTTACTATAGTATTTAGTTGTGGGAAATTGCTTTGGTTGATGCATATTATGGACTTCAGTATTTAAGTTCCGTATGCTACATTTTAGTTCAGCCTTTTTCATAAAGATCACTTGCCACCCTTCTGTATTTCTGTGCTTTAAAGGTTCTCTAGTAAACTTTTTGGAGTTCACAGCATCTGCAGTGGCTATGGATAAAATCTTTCAAGGATTTAATAAGCATTTTATGCTCAGAGGTGTAGAAGGTGGGTGAATTGGTGTTTGAAGCAAATAGGAAAAACTGTATGAAGTATTGTGACATGTAGTAAAGGCGAAGCTGAGGGTAAATCAGTAGAAGAGGAAGCAAACAGCTTTTCCCTGTTTTTCTGGATACCATAAATTTTTGGGATACCTTTTGAATGTGGGTGTTAAAAATATATATATATTTGTGCCTGAATGAACAGATTTCTTTTTTATACTTTCTGTGTGTGTATTTCTAACTTTATCTTGGCTAAAGGTGGGAGTCTAGCTTTTCAGGGTCCTGCACCTAAAAACTTTATTCTCTGTGAGAGTATCTTATGTGCTGGTCTACTCTGAGCTAGTATGAGAAACTATGAGAAAGTTCTTCTCACTTCTTGTCTAGGACCTTACCGGTGGAGTACATATGTTCTGCTTAAACTCTATCAATTGTCAACAGGTCTTTGACATGTCATTTGATTTGTCATTCATATAACAGTAGTAGCGAGTGTACTCTCTACAGTGTTAAGGGTCCCCGTTACGTATGCATTAATCTCTGTAAGCCTGTGAGTTCTTCCAAGTAGCCTTTGCCATTGCCTCATTCAGTGCCTGGTTTAGGAACTGAAAAGGAATGAGCAAAGGTTATCTAGGAAGTTATACATACCATCTGTCCAGATGTCAAAGCATTTGTGAGAGAAGATTTTATTCTTATACCATGCTATAATTAAACCATAAGCTGCATCAGTTTCTCTCATCTTCCGTAGACATCTTGTGGAACAACATGGGCATATTGGTAGAGGAATGTATGTTCTTCAAAGCTTTTGGAGTGGCTGCTTAAAAATGTGAACTATTTTAAAAGAAAGAAGACTACTTATAGGATGGGTTTTTTGTTGTTGTTTTGTGTTTGGTTTTTTTTTTTTTTCAGGGACAACTCAGTAGACAAATGTTAAAGGAAAGTATTAAACTTTGCCAAGAATGGCTTGAGTAGCGATATGTACATTCTACCTATATATAGAATTAATACAACTTTCAAAGTGTAACAGTTTGCCTTTTATGAATGTCCACTTGAACATGAGGAACAAGTGTTTTTGAGCAGAAAATCTGCAGATTTGGTTTTAATTATGATTTATGTAATTATTATCAGGTAATAGCTAAAAGAAAAGAAGATTCTGGAAAAATAAAACTCTTGCTTCATTGGACACCAGAGGACATGTGAGTATATTGCTAGTGATATGATACAGGATTTCAATGGGGAAGGATTTACAGTGAAGTAAATGAACTGTCACTAAATTATGTTATGCCTTTGAATATTTAAATTAAAGTTCATGTTTTCAAAATGCTTTTTAAAAAGTAATTTAGAAGTTTAAAAAATAAGAAGCAATGCTTTAATTTATTTTTACTTTAGCTTTCAAGTCTTTAGGCTCTGATACCAGTTTAGGTAAATTTGAAGCTGTATTTTTGATGCATTTTGGTGCTATGGGTATTAATAAGAAGGTCCTCTAGTTACTGAATGGGGAGTTCAGGTTGGTTTTGCCAGCCATATACATAAGGAAATCTATCACTGAGACAATTTCGTTTTACCCACTGATTCATCATAATCCTAAAATACTTTTAGGTACTGAAAAATGTACAATCATCAGTGTAACAGTAGAACTACAAGAATCTTTGCCTAGTTGCCACAATTTAACAGTATAATAACCCCAGTTGGCCCTTTAAGGTATCCATCTCGTATTGCTGCTTCTTTGGATTCTCCCACTGAAGCTTGGAATAATCTTCCAGCGTGCTTGGCTGCTTTTTTTCTCTTGGTTTTTCAAAGTTCACCAAAGATGGTGATGCAAAGCCTTAGCATAACAGAAATTTACCTTTGCTTTGGTGAAGTGGTTTAAATTACTCAGTTTTGTAGTGTCCCAAATTAGTCATGTGCAGTAGTGTGAACTTGGCAGTGTGACTATTATAACTTTTATTTGCAGAGGACTTGGGTTGCTGATAAGTTATCTGCAGCAATGTTTGGCATTTTGGTGCAATTGTAAATCATCTGTAGCTTTTGCCACTCATTACAGCACTTGTAGACTGCAAATTTCAATTCACCTTGGAAGAGAGTAACTAAAATATTCTAGTAAAAAGTGTAGTTTTTTGCTTCCTTTTAGGACAGCTCGTAATACTATATGTAACAGCATTCTGAAATTATTAAGATATTACAGATAAGGACAGTTAATTGCATTTTAAGATAAAAAGCATTAAAAAGGCATGTAACACTGGGAACATGAAAAGTAAATTAAAAAAATCAGTACTTTTTTTCTAATACAGAGTTGAATGAGTTTTTTTGCTTATGCAGATGAATACAATATTAGAATCTCTGCATTGGAGAAGACAAGTTATTCAGTAATGTTAAGACATCCCTGACTGAATGTAGATTTGGTTGGTTAGATCAAAGGAATAAGGTGTTTTATATTGAAATTTCTTGCATCTTGGTTGGGTTAAGTAGAGGGTATATTTCCTGCACGGAATGATGTAGTTTTGAATTACTGAGTATTCGGTAGATTCAATTTCATCTTGATTATTACAGTTAAGAACAGCAACTGCAAGCTATCATGGCTCATGTCATTCATCTATCTTAAACAGTGAATGTACTCACATTTTAGGAAAGTTGAATGCACTCATGATGATTATTTTCCATTGTGCTGAGCTGTTCATCAGCCTTTCAGATGAAGCTAGTAATAATGACTTAATTTTTTCTACTCTGAGTCATCTTGAGAAACTGTTAAACTGCTCCAGGTTCTCTGTACATTAAGTATTTTTTCAGGAAAAATAAATACTAGTCTTTAACCCATTTCCTATGAAGAGGGAAATAATTTTAAAAATTTTTTTTGAGCAGGAATTTATTCTTTGTGCCAGTGATTCTTTCCTAGCTCAGTGAGTTGTCTTATATATAAAGTACTCTCTGCATGTGAAAAGTTTTCTTACTTGCTCTTTTTATTATTTTGCATCTTCAGCATATAGCTTCTACTAAAAATGTCTTTCAAATGTTGCTAGAAGTCTTACGATGTTTTTTTTACCTTTTCATGATCTGTATTAAACCTTAGTAGATATTTGGATTGTCTCCTGGGTGTCCCCCAACACTTCTCCCCGCCCCCCGCCTTTTCTTTCCTTTTTTTTTTTCCACTTTCATCTGAAAAGGGAAAAGTATCATTGGAGAAGCTCCTTTTCCTACTGTGATAGAAGTTCTCTGTTTCATTTCATTTTTTGGATGGCTTACCCAAAAAATTGAATTTGAATTACAGCTAACTTTCAATGCTAAAAATAGAGATTCAGTTTAATAATTTGTAAAAGTCTGTAATATTGCATATAGCTTTGGTCAGAGAAAGAACTGTTTCATTTAGGTAGTCTTAAATGTTGGGTTTCTCAATTTGAAACTTATTTCAAAATGTTAGAATTCTGAATTACGAACTTAAGCTTTTTTCCCCAACCTGAAATTAATTTTTGGCTTCTAGGTCATGTTAAAAAAAAAAAAAAAAAAAAAAAAATTAAAAAAAAAAAAATCACTTTGTGTGGGCTGAAAATAATCTCAGGGGGGTTTTGAGTGTGGGTTTTTTTGGTTGCTGGGGCTCTTTTTTTTCTGTTCTTTTTGGAGGGTTGTTTGTCTGATGGTGTTCTCCTCCCCCGCCCCCCCCCCCCCCCCGTAGTGGCGGCAAAATGGATCACTTGTTTGTTCTGCACAGCCTTGGTCAATGCTAACTTTTGGAAGGAGGCAGGAAAGCAGGTTTTCATTAAGATACTGATGACCTCTGCAAGCCCAGTGCCTCTCTTAACAATGTGTTACCTGAAAACCTCAGCAGGGCCTTAAAAACCCAGTGTGCTTTTAGTAAAAGAAGCAATAATGCAGTAGGCCACTCTGAAGTAGGTGTGTTTTGATTTCAAAGAATTTAAGTACAAAATATAGATCAATTGTATGTTATCTCCAGCCATCTTCCCCAGGTTTCACTGCAAGTGGCATTGAAGCAACAATTCCCTTTAATGTATAAAGACCAAGTTTTATTCCATCTCACAACGAGAACTGTTACATAGCCGAAATATTTTGCAGTGATTGCCTGGATTTCCTCAGGAGATAATCAAACAATTAACTTCAGCAAAGTTGGAGCATTTTGCCGTTGAAAGCTTTGAACTTGGAGCAAGCAAATTAGTGTAACTTGAAGCTTAGTGCTTGCAGTATATTCTGGCCTTTACTTAGTTTTTTGACAGCATCAAAGAATTGACAGCCCAGTAAAATATTTTCAAAGATCTGGGTTTTGATTTTTTTGGGGGGGTGGGTGGGTGGGTGGTTTTTGTGGTGGTTTTTTTTTTTTTTTTTTTTTTTTTTTTTTTTTTTTTTCCTGCTACCCATTTTCACATTAAATTGTTAAAATGGAGAATGTAGGGCCATTATCATTGTATGTTTGGTTTAGTATTCTTCTGGAATAATCTAAATTGTTTAGTATCTTTTTCACACTGAGAACTTGAAAAACTTTGTATAATGTATAAAGATTGGCTGTCTCTTCCTCACTCCACTGAAGATGCTTTTTAACCAGTGAAATGTGAAGATTACTTTAAAAAACTTCATATGTACTAGTTTACTGCATAATTTTATGGTAAGAAAAAAGGTTGATCTCTTTTGAATATTTTTATTTTATTTATTTATTCATAGTCTGCCTGATGTGTGGGTAAATGAAAGTGAGCGACATCAGTTAAAAACTAAAGTAGTTCATTTATCAAAACTACCAAAAGATACTGCCTTGCTTCTGGACCCAAACATATACAGGTAACGTCCTAATTTTGAAACTTTCTTTACTTAAATATAGTCTTAAGCCTCACTTAACTTTTAGACGTTGGAAAATCAGGATTGCTAATGCATTATACACCAGACCAGGGAGCCTTGATCCTGTCAGCGTCCAGGAGTTAAGTTCTGAGGTCTTAAGTTGTTTCAGAATTACTTAACTTCTTGAACTGAACTCTAGTTACTGAGAAATGGGGAATGTGTGTATTTACCAAGTGTATTTTACTTTTTTGTGCTTGGTGTACAGAAATTCTAGTAAAGGAGGTACATACAGTGGAATCCTGAAAGATCACTTCTGTTAAGATCACATACTGGTTTGTATACCAATTTTTTTAAAGTCCAAATTTATCTTTACATATTTTATATTCAACTGTAATACATGCAGTATTACCTTGAAATCCGTACTTGTATACAAGTACTGTTATTTTTTAATACAAGATTATTTAGAGGGGGACAGAAGGGGACAGTACATGTTACTTGTCTTTAAGCTACATTCACATTTGTGTTTTTAGGACTTCAGATTGGCTTCTAATCCATCTTGTTTCTAATAATTTCCTGATTCCCCCCTCCCCCCCCTTTTATTAGTGTGCTCACGTAATTGTCAGTACCCACAGTTCTGTGTGTGTACAGTTTTTAAAGGTAATCTGAAATGCTTAATTCACTCTTAAGTTTTTGAATGTCCAAAGATACATCTTTATGGGTTTATATTAAAAATTCATGAAAATGGATTGGAAAGGAAAAAAGTGTTTTCTGCCATAACCAAAGTTCAGTGTTCCTATGTTTCTTCCTTAATATCCAGTGACCTAGCATCTAAAGGAATAACTAGAACACTAATCTGAGGTCTTGATATGCAATAAGCCTTTCAGTTCACCTTTAATATTCAGTGTATTTCACTAATCAAATTAATGAAAACTTGGTTTACAATATGAAAATAAATCATCATACTATATCTGCTATCTTTGTAAATGTAAGTATTTAAAATACTTACTTTAGTATATGAATTACTGATGTTAACAGTAAATCATAAAAATACTATGAGGAAATTGGATTGTGTTTTTTAAAACAGCTTAACACAGTGACTCTTTTATAATATAATTTAGGTGTTAATCATCTTTGTATTGATTACCTTTGCAGAACTTGATTAGTTTGATTTGAAAAGGAAAAAATAACCTTTTAAAATAAAAATATAATGATCTTTGGGATTAAGTCCTTGGAGAAAAATAAGCAACCCTTTCTACCTCTCCCAAATAAAATTAAGGTCCCCTCCCATAATGATGTACTAGATTTTTAGCAGTACAGATCAGTGTGTGATTAAAAAGAACTTTGGGACCAGCTGTGGGAGATCAAAGAAATAAAGTTGAAGACCAAATCTTTGCCAGGGAAAAAGTGGTTAAGGGAATTCAGTGCCAGCTATTAATACCATGCTAAAATGATGACTCCAATAGAAAGTTTGAAATAATTAGCTGAAATGTACGCTAATACGGGATCATCTAAAATGGCTTTCAGTTTTAATCAAATTAAATGAAAGTAGATTTTATATAGTCGTGATTTCATAGTATACTCTAGCTGACTCGAATTTACATCTCAGGGTCTTTATGTAAAACTGTACTATCTTCTTTTACAGAACAATGCCCCAGAAGAGGTTGAAGAGGTAAAAACCAAGCAAGTGGGGACACCTGCAGTCTTAGTCACTGACAATGGATTTAGAAATAAAGTTGCACATTAGTCCAATCCCATCCTTTTTTTTTTTTTTCTTAGATAAATATTTATGCTTAGTGTAAACATTCTGTGAATGAAGTTGATGCTTCGGTGGAATATATTAATATATTACTGTATATCCACATTTTCATGGAATGGTACAGTGGGAGACTGAGCAAACACTCTTCTGGCAACTTAGTGGAACAACTAAAAGGCTTTGCATGCTTGCTTCTTTAAGCTGCTTTTTTCTTTAGTGAATACAGTAGTTTATATTTGATGAAAAGAAAAAGTAACCATCACCATTTACTCACAATTCCCGGGAGAACTGTTAACAAGCTATTAGGCTTCTTGTCAATGTTAACTAAATATAACACATGCCAGACAATAAAACAGCTACCAAGGGATTATCCTCTTGCCCTTTCAGTATGGTGGATACTAATCATTCGTCATTTGTAATCTCATGTCCTTTTGCAGATCCCTAAAATATGTTGGATTATAATGTTTAAACAAATGTTGATGGAATGCTTGTCTTTTCCGATCAACTATGAATACATATAGTACGGTTTAAAGATGTTAAGAGTGTTGCAGTATGTCTGATCCCCCTTTTCAGGAGTAGTATAGTATGTTAATGAGATCTGCTTTTATGTGATCCGTATCAATGGACGGTTTTTGAAAAACCTCTACTTAAGCAGTTAGTGTTATTGGTGTTTTATTTTACTTTTTTGACCCTTTAGGATCCCCGTTCACTTGTAAAGTATACTTTTTTATTTGGCCTAATGTTTTCTAGATGTAAAGAAAATGGTATTTTTTAAAAAAAAATCTAGAAAATCAATCCTTTATGCACCAAAGTTGGCTTTGAAAAGGAAAGTAAAATCATTTTCTTGCTTAATAAGCAAGAAGCCATGGATTTTTTTAACTGACAAATAGAGATGTGTCTAACCTGTTAGTCTTTGTATGGAGACAAAAATGTTGCATATAGATAATAGGACATTGCTTGTAAATATTTCAGCAGATTTGTAATATATTTTTATATTATGAAATGTACTGTAGATGTTTTTCTAGAGGCATGAAAATTAAAATGTATATATTAAGGTAGAAATAATATTGAAGGATATTGTAATTCACTAGTGCTGCCAGAAGAATTGTTTAAAAAAAAAAAAAGCACCTTCCTTAACAATAAAAAAAACTTCTTTTACATACCTAAGGGACTATATACTACTGTTAATATCTGTTGTAAGAACAAAAATACATTGAACATCCTTCCCAGAAATCTTAGAGGGATGAATAGTACCCATAATTAATTCATGGCGCTCCTTTCTAATAGTGAACGTGAAATTAGTTTTTTCCTTGCTATTGGAAGGAACTAATATGTAAAATTTGTATGGATATATGCAGTCAAACTGCAGAGTTAGTCCTCCTTATTGGGGAGGAATTTACTACAGTGAAACTAATAACCAGCAATTTTTACACTAAATTTTTATTAAATAGAATAAAACTTAAAGTAACCCTTTGGTTGCAGAAGTGAGCATATCCTAATATAATACAAATGCATTCTGCATTGATACTGACACGAGAGTCTTGCTTAGCTCCAATGGGTTAAAAATGTTACTTATATACACAAAAAATCTTATCAGACAAAATGAAGTGCAGATTAAAAGCACCACTAATATAAGATGTTCTGGAATGGTTGTTTAATAAGGGTATTATTCATAAAATCTGTAGTGATGTGACTTTATTTTTGAAAAAATGCAGTGTTTTGGGTTTTTTTTTGCTTGAGCACTTCACCTACTGCTTTTTCTGTACCTATAAAGTAATCCGTAATCTTTGTTTCTTTTTTGAATTTGTTATAAAATTGCCAAATAGAAGTGTTTCAGATATAGTTTGTATTTGTATTTTTTTAATTTTATTGCTTCATGAGTTTCTTGTAAGTCACTTATAATTGACAGATGATTGTAGACCTTGCCTGAGTATTTTTTCTAATAAAACAAAGCAAACAAACCTCATTAGCTTCAAAATTGTAAGATTTCAATGAAGTTTTCAAAGATAAATATAAAAATGTCATTATCTCTTTATTTCCCCTGTAAGTAGTAACATGCATACCTTTACACAATTGGGAATTAATGGATTCAAGTCATGCATTGTTCATGTAAACTGTGACTTTCTTTTCTTGGGTTTGAGAAAAGTATTATCTGATATTCTCATGGTACAGCTTCTGCCTTGGAAGGAAAAATCAGTTAAAATTCAAATAATCTGTGAACAAATGGATACATTGGAATTAATTAAACATTCCATAGTAGTCAAAAGGTAAGTAGATTTTTGGCAGTTTTTTACCTTGAAGTTATCAAAGTGAATTGCTAGAAGTATTTCTGCTTGCAAGTTGTTTATATTCTACAAATTATGTAATTACTTGGCAGTGTTTTGTATTTCAAATGGCAGTCATGTCTCTCTAAAGCTCTGCTTCAGTTTTTGTGTGTGTCCCTGGATGAATTTCAGTTTTGTTAGAGTATCAGATACATGGAACTGGCACTTCGTGCTAGGAGGCATTGGTCACTTTGTTCTGAAAAAAATCTTATTGCTCATATTGTTGTTCTTGAAAAGTGTTAATGAAATAATTGGCTCCTCCCCTTTGCAGTAGTTCCATGTGCTTTCTTTTGCTAAGTTTTTAGCAAAAAGGTTTCCTCCTGTCTTTCTCAAGAATATATTTTTTTTAAATGGATTTTTCCAAATACCTACAGAATGCATTCCCTCTCAGCTGGAGTGTTTATTTTCTTTGTAGAGAAATGTCACCAAGACAAACCTGTAGTTATTTTACCCTTCATTGTAGTCTGTTTCCAGACTGCTTTAATGAGTAACTATATAAATACCCTAAACTTACACTTTTTTGCTTAGAGGTTCTGTATTATCTTTAACACATTACAGAAGGTGAGCAAAAAGAAGATGACTAATTTTACAGTTAAAGTTAACTCATGGCAAAATACACTGGAGTGTGTACTCCATGAGGAGAGGCTGAGGGAGCTGGACAAGTTCAGCCTGGAAAAGAGAAGGCTTTGGGGGAACCTAGCAGCAGCTTGCCAGTACCTAAGAGTTACCCAGAAGGCGGAGCCAAGCTCACTTAACACTGCACAGCAGGAGTGAAGTCAGTGGTCATGAATTGAAATAGGACTTTTTTTTTTCACTATGAGGATAGTCAAGTGTGGGAAGAGATTACTCCCAGAGATCCCAGAAATCTCTGTCCTTGATGGTTTTCAAGATCCGGACAAAGCTCTGAGCCACCTGGTCTGGATTCAGTGTTGTTAGTGTTGCACTGAGCAGGAGATTGGACCAGATGCTTTTTTGGAAGTCCCTCCCAACATGAATTATTCTGTGTTTCTGTGATTCGGCACTAAGTAGGCTTTCTATTCCAGTCCACGTGCTCAGGAAGACATCAGCTATGTTTAGATCACACTAGCAAGCTGTTCATATGTTCATAGATCATGGTTAGAGTTGGAGCTGTTTGAATTGAAGACCCATCAGCTGTGGCAGTAACTTGGATCTGGGGCTTTAGTCTATGTTTGTTTTGGCCCACTGTATGCTTGAACTACACTGGCACTACTGTCTTAGGGTAGATGCTGATGCTTGAGGATCTGGGTCAGAAAAGGGCATGGGATGGTGTGTTTACTCCCCCGCTGTCAGATGACACCAGCAAGGGTTTTCAGAAATCTCAAATGTGTTTGTGGGTATCTTGGGTTATCTTACTTCTGGGACACCTTTAACAAGGAAGTACCAAATCAAGCTCTTTGGAAGTTACACTTTTCAAGAGTTGCAGTGCACCCAAATAGCTGTGTCCAAAATCACCAGTCCTTTTGGAATGTGTTGGCTTGAATTTTACAGTTTTCTAAAGCTGAATAACAGGATTTTTGAGTGAGGAGTGCTGTTTTGGGAATGAAGAACACCTCTGCCCTTTGCTTAAGTGGATGGAAATTCTTCTCTGGCAAGACTTCCTAGCATTTGGGCATAGCATACAGCTGATTGTTTGATACTAGACATCATTCTATCTACTAAAGCACTTTAATAGATGGAGCAGAAACACATCTGTTCTTTTTCTAATACTTATGCATGTAAGTTTCTCTGAAGTTACTGTGATTTTTGAGATTTTGGCCAAATTGCATAATATGCAAAGCTGTTTTTTTTTTGTTTTTTTTTTTTTTTTTTTTTACATCTATATTCTATTAAGTAATTATATCAGTAGTTTCCGATTTAAATTACATATTAAATCTGGAGTAGCTTCATTTGGGAACAAATAGGTTAATTGTGTTTAAATATGCATTGTTTTTAATAATAGGAATCTAAGTAGTTTTCTGTTCCTTTCAGCTGTTCAGTGCAGCATGTGAATTGATCATTGTAGAAAACCAGTCTTATTTAATACTTCAGTCTGAAATTGATCATATATCCTCACTTAATACTTTCTTGGCTGACATTTTAAACTTGTATGAACCTATCATAAGTATTTCTCTTGTCACATTAATGTATGACAAGTACAACAGGAAAAAAAAATCATCAGGAAAGCTGGCTTTTAAAAAAGGAGCTGAATCTATGGTTTCTTTCATTCATGTTCTCTAAGTTGGTAAGTAGATGTTCTGTGAATGGCTCTTATATGCACATGGCTCTGAAAGTAAAATAAACAGTTTGATCCCTAAAACAAGATCTTCTAAACAAAACATTCCAGCAACAGAAGATGGTCTTAACATCCCATAGATTTTCTTAGTCAACTAAAGGTGCCCTTAGATCTGTTAGTTATCCTGGTGTTTATTTAGTCCAAGTAAAGAATACTCTCTGGTAAAATATGTTGCTTCAACTTTAAAAAAAAACCCTTCTGAATTACATATTTTGGAGGGAAGAAACCCCACCTGCACTATGGTTTTGAGCAATACGATGGAAAAAAATATTTTAAGATCAAGAATATCCATTTGTTCGTGCCTTTTCAATAAGACCCCTTTTTCTAAATTTGTGTGCTTGCAATTATATAAACCAAATTGAGACTAAAAGAATGAATACTCATATTAATACATCTGTACTGTCCTTGTGCTTATAAGGAGAAGAATCAGGTATAAATACTAGAGGTGAATCTCTCAAAGTATATTTATGAGAAGAATTATTACAGTGCTGAAGGGCTTCCTTATTGTAGTCTCTATTATAATATTTTTTTCTAACATAGGATGAACTAAAATCTGACCAACAATAAAACTCATACTCCTGGAAGATTAGGATTTTTCTTCAACCATCTATTCTGTTATGTTTTCCTGTATATAGTTGACAAACTAGAACAAACAAATAGATTTAGGTATGCTGTCAAATCTCAGGTTATCTCCTGCAGGGGGGGAAAAAAAACCCAGAGATATAATGGTTTGTGTTTAAAGCAGAACATTAGTTCCAGGAGACAGGAACTGTGAATGTACCCTTTCCAGGTAAGAAACTGTGGTGATGAGCATAGACCAGTGTTGCAACCTGTATTTCTGGATTTTGACTGGAAATTGCAATACCGAGGATTTGCTTTTTTACTGTATTACAACAGCTGTCCTTAGAGTGAAAAATTCTCCCCAGACTTTGTCCAAGTGTTTTTATACTACATTATTTTTAGTACATTTATATTGTATACATATATACATATGTATGTATATATGTATACATATACATACAGTATATACATATACAAGTATTTATATACTACAAATATAGTAGTATATAAAAATATACTACTATATTTTTATACTACAGCATATAATACTCTGTACAGTAATCTACGGAGTAAGTATGTTTGGGTTTTGATGTAGTTTTATCAAAATCCTCTGTAATCACTGCTTTGTATTTTTCTCTATTTTAATGAAATGTATAGTTAGAATACTGTTGTCTGCCTCTTACTGCTTTGTAATCCTTAAAATCTAACCAACTTGCTTATGTTTTCTGTCCAGTACTTTCCATGCTAATCCATTTACACTATATAATAGCACACGGTAGTACAAGTACAGAGGTGGACTAAAGTTCCACATATACCCATAATTCTTGTGTGCCCTAATATTTGAAAACTTGTCTTGCAACCTCGAAGTACTTTTAGCTGTAATTTCTTAAATGATTTAAAAATATATACCAATTCCAGTGTATAGCAGCTTACCATCATTTTCAGGGGTGATAGCAGAATTGGGAGTTACCTGTTGATATCCACAAGGCTCACTGTGCTGAGATGTCCTGTTGGAGCTAATAGAGTAACTCGGACCAGTAGTGGATGTCATCTTTCATGCAGACTTGGAACAAGAGGGGAAGAAGGAGATGTTACTTGTGAGTTTGGTAGCTGTTGGAGATTGAGAGTTAGTAATACTGTGCTCAGTTCTAGGCTGGAAGGAACTGTGATCTAGATATCTCTAAGGTTCTATGCTTAATTTTTTTTTCTTTTCTGTTTTCCACTATTTTCAGGCAAAAAGAGCAGCAATGTTCTGGTCTAGCCTATTGTTCTGGTCCACTGCTGTTTTGCTGCCAGCTGTACATTAAGTTTCTCATATTTATTTCCTCTTCTCTCCCACATACATACTTGCACTTCTGTCTCTAATTCTTTTCTAGAGAAGAGTTAAAACCAAGATGTCTTTGATGTCACAATGTAACTTACAACAGAATAAAGAAGTGTAGTTCTAAGTGTAAAGAGAATAAAATTGTGTTGATTGCATACTAAAAGTGGGCTGTTTGTTGACAGCCAGTTACAGGTAAATTAAACTATTGCAGTTGTTTGTGAAGATTAATACGCTGTGATTTATGCTACATTATTTGTTTGTACTAATTCTAAAAATGGCCCTTTTCACTCCTGTAAATCCTCCTTGGTAGCAGAGCAACAAATGATAAGTAATATGATAAATCTGTTTACTTCGTCCCAGATGAGAGATAATTGCTGATCAGCATACCCTTGGGTTGGTTTGCTTACAGAAGATTTGAGTACTCTCTACTGGATGCTATTCAAAAGTTTTGTCAAATTTTGATATTCTTTCATCTTAGTACTTTGTTGTGTTTGTAGTCTCAGTGGTAGATACAAGATCCCCTCATACATTTACTTTGAATAGCTGCCTCTGATTTGAGACAGTCAGTAGCCCCTCTGACTAACAGAGGGAAGCAAGAAAATGTAGTCAGTGATGGTTTGTTTGGGGTTTTTTAATGTATTTATTTACTTGAAAGTGCATAGTTGCATTGTATTTAAGGAGGATGTTTACTGTATTAGGGAGATAGGTGAATCTAAATGGAAATGTTCCTCCTTCCCTAATACTTGCTTGTGAGAACAGCTGCTTTGAACAATATCCAGCAAAAGGTGTGAAAGATGTTTCACCATAAGTTCCAAAGGGACTTATGAAATACTTGAATACTAGTAACGCACAACAACCTGACAGTCAAAAGCTATTCCGTAATAGTACTAGATGTTTAATGCCACTGACCAAACTCGGAGATCTCCTGTGTCTGAATGTCATTGCTCAGTCGTGTTTTTTGACTTGTTCCATCCATGTTATGTCTAAGCTCACGTAGCTCAGTGAGATTTGTACAGGCACATGAAGTCTGACCAGTGCCTTGTTAACTGTAGAAGGACTTCGTTATGGATACTTGACTTGTCTACTTCAGTTCAAATCCGTTGTCTGAAACCCAGATTGTGGAATCAAGAGGAATGGAACATGGTGTTGCTGATGATTCATCTAAGTGAAAAAGCTCAACGTGAGCCACTTAAATGTGTCTAGGCACTGAAATATATGTTTGGATTTACATAATTTCAAGGCCAAAAAATTAGTAAATATGTTCTTTTGGGAGCAAAGCATTGGAATGTGAGATTAAAGGCTGCCCTTAAGCAATAAAGGCATTTAAACAGTTTTAATTTTAAACACTTTGCAGCTTTTACTTTCTAGTGAATATGAGGCAGGGGCTTGGACCCTTCTTGCTTTTTCTTTCTTCATGTCATAAATATTCTCTCCTAGAGCATGGAAAATATGTCAATTACACTTAAAACAGTGTTTATTGCACAGCAGATGTGTGCATACAGCAACTGTAGCTGAAAGCCAAAGTATTTAATTAGCAGTTGCCTGCAGCTGGATTCTTTCTTTTTAAACAAGTGGGGAGGTGGGGAAACATAAAAGGATGTCAAGAGACATTCTGCTGACAGTGAGCAAGTTCATGTGTAATTACTTATTAAAAATTTTGCTCTGCCTCCATACTCAGAGCCATCATGTGATATTGCTGCCTTTTCATTGTGCTGTGCAGTCATCTATGAATTTCATGTCCTCGCTGACCAGATATGTGCTGCCTCAGTCAAATAACATTTGATTGGGTTGTATAGCCTTTAAAAAGGAGAATAATAGATAAGATTTTTAAAATAATCTTGTGCTCATCTGTTAGTTTCATTGTAGTTGTTTCCTCTATAGTTGTTGAGGGTTTGCCATTGATTTGGATGCTTAGGATTTGTGTTAGTCAGATCTGAGAGTCTGGAAATAACCTTCCTCGTGGGTAAAAGTCTGGATTTACTTGCTCACGCATTACATACGTAGACTCTCCAGTTGTAATATAGGCTGTGTAGGACAAATCCATGGTGGCAGTAATTTTTTTGCATGTTTTACTTCTCATTGATGAGTTAGTAATAGCTTCTCAAATTAACAGATGAGGATAAAAGTTGAAAGTATGCTGTAAAAATTTCAAAGAGCTGGTTTTAGGGTGAAAGGTGGCCTCTGTCTTAAACTGCATAGTTCCCTTACATTGTTGTTCAGAAGTACATTACTGCAGAGGAAAAGTGCAAAACAAAAGCTTTATCTTAGCTAATGCCTCATCTGGGTAATCTACTACAAGTTGTACAAACTGCACATTGTAGTTTCTGATGTATTTATCTCCTTGGAGCCCTCTTCATCTTTTTTTTTTTCTTTGCTAATATATTTGTTAATTTTAATCTTAGAAGGTATTTCATAATTTAGTAACCATTACATGCATTCCAATGGAAGCTGATTTCAGCAATAGAAGATGATGTGAAGATATTTTAAGCTGGAAGATGGTAAGTAGATGTCAAGACATGCATCCACCATGCAGATTATGGAAAGTATAAATGATGTTCCTTTCCCACCCCACTGTTCTCTGAGATGCTAGGACCCCACATGTCACAGTGTGCATTTCCATTGTATGTGCGTTTTAGGTACAAATTTAATTTCATCACAATCTGTAACCAAAAGGTGGCAGCAATCTACTACACTATGACTATGCATAAATTTAATATATCACTTGGTAGTTATATTACTTAAGGGGTTTAGTTCCTTTTCTAAACCAGTCTCCTTATGTTCAGTTTGTTGCCTTTGTTGATATAGGATGGAATTATGTATTACTATTTTAACAACTCTCCTAACTGTCTTACTGGTTGGTCTATATCTCTCAGATATTGCAGAGGAGAATAGAAACTGCCTTCTCTTTTAATAAAACTGACTAATACAAGTGAAAATACTTTAAAGAAATGTTTTGTTTTATTATCCAAGTACTAAAAAGATTGAACGTTATCAAATTCTCTAAAATGTGGCTGGGTAATTATGGTGCTTGGTCACTTTCTTCTCTAATTACCTTTTCTTTGCCAGTGATGCCCAAGATGGCACTTTTGACCACCTGATTATTTTCCTAAAGGGGCATGATGGGAAGCATGTTTATGGAATTCTCTATTTATTAAGTTGCATATCAAACTTACTTGTTTAGGTAATCAGATTTTTTCTTTTTTTTCTCTCCTCCCCTAAGTAAAAAAAAAAAAAAAAAGGGCAATTTCAGCATGGATTAAAAAAAAATCCAAAACAACAACAAAACTTTAAGTTCCTGCCAATTGCAAAAGCTTTCAGATTAGTATTCACCTTAGGAGATTAGATAAAAATGCTGCTAGAATCAGGATCACTGTTTATTTTCTATCTGAGTAGTCCTTTCAGAGGGAAAATGAAATTATTGTCCATAAAAATGAGTAATCACATACAAGGCAGGATTGCAGGAAACTTCCTAAACTCAGAGCTGCAGTTGCCTTCAGAATTGTCCAATAGCAGCATTGAAATGATGGCAGCAAGATGTCCCAAACCTCTTTCTGTGCAGGTATTTATAGAACTTCTCTGAAGAAAACCCTTTTTCCAAAAAGTGGTGTTAGTCTGTTTGCTTTCTACTGTATTTCTTTAATGATGCGAGGTCTCTAATGGCTTCTGATGCCCCAAAACTTTGCTATGCATCTACTGTTTTGCAGTAATCACCTACATAACCTTTATCCTCTAGTAAATGAAAGATGATGCAACATAGTGCTGTTCCCTGTAAGAAAGGGAATTACTTTGCATCTATCCAGGAGCGGTGCAAAATAATGTAGTAAACCCAGAGCTGTTGACATACAGTGTCTTTCTTGCTCATGCTTAAAGCATGAAATTCTAAGCTGGCATCTCAGAAACCATCTTGCATGGCCAGATGTGGAAGAACACAGGAGTGGATGGGCTGCGCTCCACACCTAGCCCAGGAATCATAGAACCTGAGCTTTACCTCATACCAAATCTTTTGGTTGCAGCCCTCTTTCCTTCATTCAGCAGTTGTCTGGAAAGTGACCAGCTTCTCATCAGCCTTGCTGTGGCTTTCTAGGTATTCCGATAATGTAATTGTTAAGTTTCTGGTGTGCTGTACTCATGGTTATAGTCTTGGGCTCTTTGGAGCCTCAGGTAGAGATCAGTACATTGTGTACACTCATGTCATACTTTCCAGTCTCTAGTCACAATGATGAAGGCTAAAAATACGCGAGTAGATTAATGGCAGATAAGGCTGATGCGAAGGCAATCCCTTGACCTAGACTTAAATCTCACTATTGCTATGGCAAGGACTTGCAAGGAGAAGGTGGTAAGATGGCAGTTTCTTACACAGCGTCTTTTCTCTGTTTCTACAGATCCAGTTCTTTATTTGATGGTGAGTAAATAGGAGTTTGCATTTTTTTGGCAAACATCTCAGCTATGTAAGAATTTGTAGAGCCAAATTCAGTGTTGCTGTTCAACTCAGTAGTCATCCAAAATGGGTGCAAAATACTGCCAAAGCAGAAGTATACAATTTCTGTACTTGTTCTGCCATGATGTGAAAGGCAATGGATGATTAACTGAATGAAACTACTAGAAATAATAATGGGATAGTGGTAAATGAGTCACAGTTGAAAATTGGATTTGGATGTTTTGGGGATTTTTTCCAGCGATTCAAAGCTAATTTTTTTCTTGACCATGTCTATTTGTGCAAAGTAAGTTGTTTTCTAATGATCTAGGTGGTTTTGAGTTCTTATTTGTGTTAGCAAGGTGCTAACACACCTTGCTAACACCTAATCAGAAGTTACAGAAGAAATCTGATTGTCTTTTGGTTGCAATCAATGATGCGAGTTGGTTTTTTTTTTCCCTATTTCTACAAACTGTCTAACCAGCATCCTTCCCAAAGCATAAGGTGCATTTACTCTCTGTGTGGTTCCCCTCCATGCCCCCAACAGCAGTGGCATCACCAAATCATCTTTAGGTTTTAAGACAGTAGTTTTATAACTCGGGTAGCTATTTATTGTTTATCCCTGAAGCACCTGCTGAATGTAAGTTCACAAGCAAATGCTGAGTAACTAAGTCATTACTCGCATGTGTATCACAAAGCCTAATGTAATTTCATGTAAGTGGTGATTTGAGTCATAATTTATGTGTATTTCCATGGTCCTTAACTATGTGTTTTGTATGATGTACTGTGTGGACTTTATAGTGAGATCTATTTTATTGTAGTTCGCACAGCTAAAAGGAGCACAGTACTCCTATTATTTTTTTAACAAACAAATCCACTGGTTGATGTATGATGTACACGTGACAGTAATCTGGCAGGTGGTGGTGAGTATGTCAGTAGATACTGGCTGCCTATTTAGGAGACATTCAGGCTTTCGTGGAGCTTAGGGAACTGTCTTGAAGCTAAAAGTCAGTTATTGGTGTATGGTTTTTGTGCATTGTCACCATTTGTTTTCAGTTATGGATGACTTTTTCCAAAGATTATTTCATTCCAAGCAGAGCCTAAGCATGAAGTCAGTGAGGAGCAATGATTGCTTGGGCAGGTTTTATCTTTCCAGTGGTTAATTTATCACTTCTGTAAATAAAAGATAATCTGGGCTCTCCGTTCTTTTATATTTCATTGTTAAACCCCTGCCATGCCAAAGAGTAGAGATGGGCAAGATATTTTGCAGTCCTATATAGAACAAAATTGCCAAGTGATAATCCCATTTTTATTCCAGATGGATGAGGTGATCCATTTTTGCGTGCACCATAATTACAGTTTATGAAGCAGCCAACTCAATACACAAGCTGCCATCTGCACTTCATCAGTTTCTTTTATAATGGACAGAGTTTTAGCTGTCAGTCGTACAGATGTGTGTTTTGAGTGATTGTATATTTTAAAAGTAAAAATCCAAAAGTCAACATGTCCTTCTGTTCCTGTGTGCACTTTCTTCCTCTTTCCCCCTTTGAAGATCAGTTGGCTTCAGTTTGGGGGCTTTTTTGCTATCTTACCACAAAAGCAGCTGTGCTGTTTTTTCCCATAAAAGGGGCACCCACAGGGAAGGAACAAACTTTTCGCAGGTAAAAAGCATAAACGATGGCCTGACGTTGCCAGTTTACTTCCATTCTGACCTTCCAAGCTGACCTTCATTAGATTTCCAGTGCTAAAGTATCATCCCTATCTGGAGGCTTTTTGGGACAAATTGGGGGAGAGAATAAAAACAATCAATATGCACCCTCAATTGGTGTCCAGCACTTTCTCCTTCATAGGATGTCATAACTCACAACATTGCTACTCCAAATTCTTCCATGTGTTTCGCCACTGCTGCAGTCCTCCACGTTTCCTTAAATTCCCTTCCTCTTTGGCTCAGCTGTGCTGCAACTTCCCAAGACACCAGTGACAGCAAAGGATTTGGATGAGAAGACCTGGGTTCTGTTTCTGCTTGGTTTAGTAAACTTACTGGCAATGGTTGCTTACCATTTCCTGTTTGGGCAATCACAGGGGCACCTCACCTAAGCATGGCATGTTTGCCAAAGTTGATAGGGTTTCTGTCCAAATGATGACTGAGCAAAAGTGTGAAGATTTGGTCCCGAGATCAACATTGCAAAATAAAAACCAGGGGAAGGGGAGAGTCGAGGAATATGCTTCTTACAACCTTCTGTATATCCAAAACTGCTTGAAACATTGATTCTGCTGGTTAACAGTGGATATAAAAATGTGTTTTCAAGCATCCAAAATTATTTTGCTGTTCTATTCCAGCACAAGTTTTGCACTATAAAAATCAGAAAGGGTCCTGGTTTCTTTTTACGAGTGTTACCAAAAAGGAGCCACACTTTGTGTTGAAATACAACAGAAGTGTGATATAGTGGATTTTTGTGTGAGAAACTCCTTCACTGATGCACAATTGACTTCAGAAATCTATCTCAAAAATAAATTGAGACCCAACACTTTGATATTGTTCAGATGGTCTACATCTGATAATTTATATCTTTATTAGTTAGCATACACAGCTTTTTTTCCCCCTAACTTTCTAAAATGTTTTAATGAAGGAAAACCCATTCAGTCTAAGCCTCCCACAAAGAAGAGGGCAGTTCTTGTTTACTGTTTCAAACCAGTTTTATCAAGGAGTGACGAGAGAAACTTCTGTGTTATTCAAAGGCAGAGGTATAAAATGTATCTTCTGTGTTACATGAGATCAAATATCTTAACTGTTCAGGTTAACCTAATCCTACCTGAAGAGAATTAATGTGTGATCACCTGAATGCTTTGTAATAAATGGCTGGCATGGTAGTCTCTAAAGATGGACCTCTTTTGCTAGTGCATCTGGATCTGGAAGAGTGAATTTGCCCAAAATTTTACACTGATGTAAGACGTGAATTCCTTGTAGTCGCTTCTCTGCAGCGACACCAGGGGCTTTCTTCAGCTGGATGTATGTGAGAAAGGACATCAAGCCAGGCTGAAAAGTGACTGAGATAAATATGCCTTTGTGCTTACATTGGTAGGTGAGTTTAACTTGTATTGGTGTGTTGTACTGGTAAAACCTTTGTGCAGACAAGCTCTTGTTTTCTCAGTGTAAAGACAGCTAATAGTTCTAATGTATTAAATCATACAATATTTGATGTCTGTGAGTCCAGATGCTGTAAATTTTTCAGAAAAGAAAGGATACTTACATAGTTAAGGGGGGAAATAGAAAAGGGCTAGAACCTGATGAAGTGTGTGTCTCATCACGGAGGGGGAAAGAGTGCCCACAAGCCATATTAAAATGGAAACCTACTTTCCTATTAATGCCTTAATCTGCCTCTCGTTTGCCCTACTCGTCAGGGTACTCTTAGTTACCTTTGTATGAACTTTTAGGTTCTGGCATGATTGGTCATTTTGCTACATTCCCCGTCTGTTTAATACTGTTAGATAAATGACCCCAAATGACTCCAGCCTTCTGGACCTGTTCACTATTATTAGCAAGGTTCCATGAGAAATACAGGGGCTGATGCATTAACTGAGTCTTTCAGTAAACACAACTTATCGGGAAGTCCTGTTTTAGCGGCAGAGAGTACAGCGTGTCTAGGACTGATGCTTGAGTTAGCTGTACCAGTATTTCTAAATTAACAAAGTATTCACTGTGTTAATACTGTTTTATCAGGCAGCTGCCTTTGAGATGGTTATATGAAAGGAAAAATTTTGTAAGTTTTCTTCAGTGCAGGCTTTTTTTTCCAGCCCTGAAACAGTGATAGATTAACTAGTCTTAGTCTGAAGCATGTGTATGTGTGAAAGACAGCAAGTTCTAACACATGAATAAGGGTACATTTAGTAATGATCAGCAGACTGCTGCTGGTTATAACATAGCAATAAAATATGAGGCATTGGAAATTGCATCTGCCTGTAGTGTAAGACCAAACCACAAGGTTAAATAAGGCTTGAAACCAGGTTGCAAAAGAGCTAGTACAGAAACTACACTTAAACATACTTAGTTCTGTGATACATGTCTGTCTCTCCCTGTGAATGATACTTGTCTTCTTGATTGCACTGAAAGCATATATGCAAGCTGAGCATACAACTTTTCCTTGTGTCTAGGTTCCTAAAAGGTGATACAATACCTAGTGCTCAGGCTGCAGATCAGAAGGTCCCAGGTTTCATTTTCTGTCTTTATGTGAATTCGTTTGAGTACCAAAATCAGCCTAGCTGCTCAGCTGTGCTGGCTACCGCCTTCTGATTCTTGTTCTGATGGCTCAGTGGTGCTAAGAACCACTTCTGAGACCTCAGCTGTTACCAGAGGTTTGGTGTCTTCGTTGGTGTTGGACTCTTAAGTTCTGTTGGGTAAACTCCCCACCCCCCACCCCCCCGCCCTTTCAAGATTCACTGGTTTCCAAAATACAGCTTCAGTCTTCACTGTAACCAGGAGTTTGGTGCTCAGCTGAACCTAATTCCTAACATGCTCTTCTGCTTACCTTATCTGCATGCTGTAGTTGTACTCGTGGCATATCTACCTGATCAGAGGCTTGGTACAGAGCATCTGTTAGACTGCATGTCCTTAATGGAAATTCCTTACAGCATGTCATCAAACAACTTAACTTGCCCTGACATATACTTCCCTATACTCTCTCCTTCAAAGTTGGTTTCTTGTCCAGTGCACGTGTTTAAAAGACTGAGGATTCAACAAAAATTATTGTCCCTTTTCAGCTGCTTCTCTCCCTTGTTTAGTCTGAAAAAAAGAAATTTCTACAGTAAGGGTAAGTGGGTTTTGAACATGTAGTCACAATAATCATGCCTACGTACAATTCGTACAGCTAATTCATATTTTGTACACCTGACCTTATGACAAAAATCAAGCTCTGTAACTGGTCATTTTATTGTAGACAAAATGTAAAGACCTGTGTACAGGATATTACATGAAACGGATAAAATATGAAACTGGCTATACTTAGATGTCACTTCAATGTCAGAGCTAAACTGAGGAGAGTGTTTTTGGGTAGATGGGTTTCATCATCCCCCAATGAAATGACATTCTGCATTATTTAAACTGAATATCAGATGTGCTTTAGTATACTACTGGGATTTCCAAACCAGCCATAAATCCTTAAAACTGCTAACAAATAAAGCTGCCTATGGGTCTCTTAAGCTTTATTTTGCAATGTAAGATAGTTGATAGAATAGAGAACAGGATAGTCTGTATTTATTTACATACAATACTAAACATATATGTATTAGAATATAGATACTGTGCTTATCAGTGTCTCTTCAGCATTTTGATTGATAACAGTATACTATGTATGTCCTAATACGGATAAATTTTTAGGAAAATCAATGAGAAATTGAAAAATTATAGTTAAAACTGCGCACTGCAGAAGGGTCAGCTGTGCTACAAAGAAAAAGCAAATCATGCATGTTTGACTTTTCTTTCCTCATTTTATTTATTAGGGGTTTGGTTTTTTGTGTGTTTCTTTTTAAGACTGTAGTTTAGTGTAAACATCTTATGTACTGCTGGTGCTGTTAGGACAGGTCTGTTCCTAAGTATGATAAAATTAAAGGTAACAGTGTAACATGGTGTGGTCAGAAATGGTAGTCAATGGCTGCATAATTTGTTGTGACGCCTCTTGCATGAAAACCTCATCTATGTAAGTTTTCCTTTCTTCATCTGTCTGCTTAGCTGCTTTAGTAGAGCTACAAGATGCAATTGTGTGTCAGACTGCTCAACCCCATCCTAGGTATAACAGTTACTGGTTAGAGGCCGTGTTTTCCCCTATTTCTCTATTTTCAGTGCCAAAGTGTAAAGCCATTGTTCTATGAGAAGAAGCAAGATTAATGCTTTTAAATTGATGGCATTAATGCTTTTGAAGATGGCATGATGTGATGTCTTGGATAGAAAGCACATATTTTTTTCTGGTGGAGTACCAAAAGTTTGATTTTCATGATTTCTTTTTATTTTTGAGGGCAGATGAACCCCAACCCAAAGAGCATGAAGGGAAAGTCCTGATCTTTTCTAATAAAATTTACTTGAATGGAAGTCCCAGCAACCAAATTCTGTACAGGTTCACTGGTGACTTTTTATGTAAGGTGTTGAATGATGTAACTTTATTAATTGCAGCTTATATGCTTGTAACCAGGTATTTTTAGGTATTTGTGTGGAGGAGAGGCTTTCTCATAAGCACCTGAGATCTGACCTGAAATGAAGCCTTTGGGTAGGCCAGCATCTGTTGAACATAAGGATCTTCAGAGGATTGTGTGAGCGTGGAAGACAAGGAAGTGCACATGTGGAAGGGGCAGTGGAAGTGAGATCCATCAGCATTATCTCTGGTGGATAATAAGATTAAGCAGCTGAAAGCAGTCTTAATGATCAATAGACAAGGTTGCCTTCAGACCAGTGGTACAGGTGAAAATGTGTAATGGGCAGTCTCATGGTATTTAGTCTCACATGAGTTCATATGAGATAAATTGTATGTAACCCTGAGGGCTGCTGTTATAAATCCCACTTAATTTGCAAAGTTAAGCTCTGAACATTAAATCTGTTGTTCCTATTTTATCTGAATAAACTTAATCCTTCTTGTTCAATGCACTGAGATTCAGTTTTGTTTTATGATGTTACAAACAATTTTTAGCTATACGCTCTGGTAGTGGGAGGTGAGGCTATAGCTCTACAATGTTAAATGTGCTCCAGTTAAGCTTCGTAATTAGAACTAAAGGAAGGATGTCACCAGTTTTGTTCCTAAAATGATGCATGATTTTTTTTTTTTAATGTATTCCCAGCTATAGGTGAGACAACAGTGGAGAACTGAGTGTTTAGGACTCTTTGGTTATGTTCTAGGCTTTGGGAACAGGGTGTGGTATAGTTTCCAACAAGAATTGCATGCAACCATAGGCAAGCTCTTCAGGTGTGAATGTTTGTTCTGGACGTGTCTTGGGGATGCTTTGACTTTGCTCTGTCATATTGCAAGTGTAGGTTATTTTAGGGAGAATTACAAGTGCTTGTTCAAATACCGGTGATGGGGAAATGCAAAAGGGCTATCTACAGCCTGAGGAGAAGGTAAAAGAATGGGATCACTACAGCTTTTGGCACTTCCCCTCAGCAACAGCCGTTTTTCTGGAAAGTGTGTATCAGCAGGAGAAAGAAGGGGTCTCATGAAATTTTATCTTTCTTTTACAGAGGATGCCAGGTGTTTGACATTGGTAAATCTGGAGTCACTGAGGTTCTGTAGTGGGGGGCAGGAGGCTGTCCCGGCCAATATTATTGTAGGCTTGGATGTTTCAAAAAAAAAAAGGGGGGGGGCAGGGGAAGGGAAGTGCCAAAATGAATCAAAATGCACTGGGGTATGGAGTGGCCAAAGCAAGTTTAATTTTAAATGGCTTCTTTCATTCAGCTCCCTCCTTCTTGAGCACTTAACTTGCTTTTACTCTTGCTTATATTCTGTTTCTTTTTCCTATCTTTTTGGGAACTATATTCAGTTTTCACAAGCATGATTTAGTGTTTTCCACTGTCATAAAAGAGAGGCTAGTTTACAAATTGGACCACCCAAGTGTGGACTATTATGTCAAATAGGATGGTGCGGGAGGTCTGGGCTTGCTGCTTTTATTTATTTATTTATCGCTTTGGAGGTGAGTATAGTTCCCAGGAGATTGCCAAAGCTCTGTGGAATGGGGAGTTTATTTCAATTCATCTCCAGCTAATGGATGCAAGCCCAAGAGCTTCAGTTGCTTTTGATCCAACAGTGACTCCAGTTGTTTTTCTTTCAGTCTAGGAATTTTTTTAAAGCAGCTCTATGACAATGGTACCTCTGTTTCATTCTAACAGGACATGCCTATAATTCCATTATTCAGAGGCACAAAAGAGGCTTTTCAAGAAAAATAGTTATTCAAGTAGAAGTCAGTGTGGATCTCCTGGTAGGTGTGCAGAAGCCCCAGCTGCAGTGGTATTGTAGTCTTTTGAATACTGACATCCTTTGGAGCACACGTGTCTCCCTGTGCTTCTGTTCAGGATCTGTGACCTTTATTGAGTTTGATCCTAGCACTCTTGACAACAAGATGGAAGCTGGAAAGTCTCTCATCTGCTGCTGTTTGTTTCATCCTCAAACTTCTTATGAATTTTTGGGGGTTTGATCTTTTCTGCAAGATCAGAAGAGAACCTCAACCAAATCATTATGTTTCTCCCAAGTACTACCTCCCAGGCTAACCAGCAGTTTGTACGCTAGTTCTCTACTGGAAGAAAAGGGTCTTATATTCCTGTTTGTGCTGCTACAGTGTCTAAAGAAAAGGCAAATATTTGTAAAAAAAAAAAAAAAAAAAGCTACAATGAACAATGAGTCCAACTGTGGCTACAGCAGTCATCTGGGGAGCAATCACCTACCTAAATATAGGCATTTGGTATGCTTTCTAAACTGCAGGGTATCTGCACAGAGCTGGCAGAGGTGATGCAGATCCTATGGGAGACCTTGCTCCTTCTGTAGCAATAGCTGCAAACGAGGTGGGTCATGCTATGATGTCTAGAATTTCATGAGACACATGAGCTTTGTCACCTAAAATAGTCCCCTGATAACATCTAGGGCTAAAAGGAAAAGACTGTTGAAGATGGAGGACCACTCTTCTAGGGACAGAGCTCTTATTAGTCTGATGGATGAGATGCTTCCCTCGTTCAATAACTTGAGGGCAGTAGTGAAAGTGTTGCCTCTATGCTGTCAGATATTGGTCCTCAGGAGGACGCAGAATAATGTATTTTACCTATCACTTCCCAAATGAGGTATGGCCACTCATCCTTTCTTTCTCTTCTCTCTGCTCTCTGTATACCAGTCTCTTTCCAAAGGCAATAGGCTTAATGTGGGATGTTTGAGAAGCCTGTCAAGGTCATGCCAGAGCTGATCTGGAAACATTACCTGTTCTCCTTCATGTGGGAAGAAGTTGTAGCCAGTTGTACTCGGCTACCTTCTTTCTTCCATGCTCTGAGGTAGTCTGGTTCCTTTCCCTCTGTTTTTTAAAGATGTTATCCTCAAAACTGGCTATTTTCGTTCATTTCGGAGAGATATTCCACAGGAAGAGATTGATTAACTACATATGTGTTTGTATGTATATAAATTTATATATATGTAAACATGACTGAAGATACATATGTAAAGGGGCAACTTCATGTCACATATCCTCAGGACTATTTTTTAACTCTGAGCTTGCAGGAAATGCATATACTTTCACAATGACACAGCTGAGACTTACTAGAGAGCAAAATTATTACAACATATGTCTATCTGCACCTACGTAGCAGGTAGTTTCATACTGTGCTGTGCTGCTAAATAAGCCTCGCTTCTGTTGAATTTGTGTTCTCAGCCTGTTTGTGTCTCAGGTGGTGTCTAAGTTGAGAAGATGACACTTCTCTCCCCTGTTGCAGATCCTTCTTTGTTCGTTCACCAGATATCCTTCCAAAAGAAACCAGTATGTGGGGAGGAGCAGGGGGAGGATATAATGCATACTTGGGCCTCGACTGTCCAAGAGTCAGTAAGACTTCTGAATTTGCCCAGACCTGAGCAATAGGAACCACCCTGCTGAACTGAACCCATGGTTTAGAAACATCCTCAGGAATCTACAGACAGCTAATGCTTGTTCTGTTGCGTGAGGGAATTGCACATTTTTTTTTCCCTCAAAATGGCAGTGACAACAACAAAAAAAATTCAGCAGAGAAGGGTTTATTCCAATTACAGGGATTATCTAAAGTAGTACTATCAGATGTGACTGTAACAATGTGGTCTTTTCTAACCTGACTAGTCCATCTGCTTATCAGACTTCAGGATTTGTAAGTAGTAGAGCTCGGACTTAGTTTGGTTATTGTTTTCCAAAGTGTCTCATTAATAAAATACTATAAGGACAATCTGATGGTCCTTCTGGCACTAAATGATGTCACTGAATGTGGCACCTCAACACTGCTGATGTCTAAAATGGAGTTGGCTTTTGTGACCATAATATCATCCAGGATGTTACAGGGTACCAACTGGAAAGCTTGTTCACTGCTGAAGCTCTTGAATACTTCCGTGAAAATACTTTGGTCTTTTGTTTAACTCAGTTGGAGTACACTTACTCAGCAAGTTCTGGTACGTAGCCACTGATACTGTGTCTACTGTCATTGGACACTGTCCAAATGTTTCAGGAATTTCATGTTCTCGGTGACTTGTGAAACTCATTCCATCAGACTTGGATGGTGTTCTTGGTGTCCTTCTGTGAAGGATCCTATCTGATATCAGATGTGTAGGCTGATACGTTGAGCAGCTCTCTGGAATTAAGCAATCTGTGCTGCTAGATCAGATAATGCATCTAGAATATTGCGCCTCCTATCTGCATTTGTCTGTGCAAGGTTCCCCTCATGCTGAGGGACCTGTGACTTGCAGTGGGATCTGTGCTGACTTCTCACTGAAGGAGGGATAAGTTACCTTGTAGTAAATTGTGACAGTTTGAGATGTTTCTGCTGTGAAACCTAGAATCTGCCTCTGCTCTTGGACTTCCAGGTACTGTGAAGTTCAACAAAAGGACTTCTAGAAGAGTCATATTGCACCCTTGATGCCTCTCTCATAGGAGGAGGAGACAGACTGGGACATGTGTTTGCCACATGATGGACCAAAACTTTCAACAGATTCTGGGCTTCCCCCATGAGAGGGACAAACATCAGTGGTGAGATCTATGCCGACTGGTCACTCAGTGTTATTACTCCTAAGCTAAGTGACCTTTCTTTACTCTGCAAACACTTTGGGCATCATTTGTATTTGGATTTCAGAGTAGTGGAGTTCAGAGACAATAGTATCTTTTATGGGGTCTGTAGGATTTACTGACATTGTTGCAACTGGCTTGCAAAGCTGCTGTTATCCTATTTCTCAGATATTTCTGGGATCGCTGTCTTAGCATTAAGCGTAGGAACCAGCTGAGTTAGAAATTAGTAACACCTGAATACACAGAAGGCAGGAAAACGATGAAATGGAAGAAAATGTCAAGGACCCAATCCTTCTTAGTTTAGGATGTAAGCCAATTTCAATGGGGGTCTTGTTTGGTGAGTGAGGTGCTTGCAGGATCAAGTCCTAAGCTGTCCAAGAGCATGTGCAAAGCTTTGAAGAGGCCCTGTTTTAAGCTGTTCAGTTCCAGAGTAGCAACGTGTTGTGTGATTGTACTCCAGCCACTGATGCAAGTGTATATTACAAGGGAAAAACTGCCAACAGCACTTAGGGCGAGTACCTAGGCCTACAGTGTGTGAGGCAGAACAAATATCCCCTTTTTCCAAGCAAAACATGTCAATCAATTTAAACTTTTTTTTATAAACTATCCTTTCTCTTCAAATAATCTTCTATGCGGGAGCTCAGAGCAGCAGTATTGGCTGGAAGCATTATGGCTATACAGTGCACAAGCCATACCATAAAGCAATGTGTTCACTGCAGCTTGGGGAGCAATGGAGGCGGTAAGTAGAAAGCTCTGCTAAGACTTTGGAAACCCTGTGGCTGGCTGGTGGCCCTGCCACAGCACTGGTATCACCTGGTAGATGCTCTGGGCTGTGTGGTGCTACCAGCGCTGCCTGCAGCTCCCCGCTGCTGACCTCAAGGTGCTGAGTGAGGAGATGCCTGCTGGCCACAGCTCCGCCCTGATAGCACACTCCTGCTTTCAACCACCAGAGTTTGACCCAAATCAACTTTGCTAACACTGCTTGTTTCAATACTCTCTGGAGACAGAGTCCCAAATACATAAACCATTTAAGGGCTGATTTGTTAAGGTCCTGAGAGCTCTAGCCTAATTCTGCTGGGATCTTTTGGGAATTGTAGGGTAACTGGAAATTTTGGAGAAGAGCTGCTTTTTTCATGACAAACCGGTGTTCAGAAAGATTAGTTTTATCACTGTTGTTAACTCTGTTTCCATACATCTGAAAGGACAGCAGAGAGATTCATTTTGCATGTGGGTGAATTAGTCTCATCCTGTCGAGCTCAGGGAATCACTAGTGCTCATGTCTTACTGGGATCAAGCCCTTGCTTTCTGACTTGTGTTGAGGCAAAAACAGAGCTTCATTTTAGACCAGTGGAGGAGGCCATAGTTGTTTACCCTCATGTGCTTTTTTTTGTGGTCTCTCCATTGGCTCAAGCTCTGGATCAGACCCTCTTGGAGCCTGCATGAGGTGCACCTGCTGTTTACGTAGGTGCCAGTAGGACTCTTTGGACAGAAGTGAATTTCACCTTGGGTGAAACTAAATGATATGTGTTTTGTCTGGCAATAAAACCTGGAGTTAATCAGTCTTTTCCTCACCCTGTGGTTACAACGGGTGGATGTTTGGCAGCAGGCTGTGTTTTACACACCCCTGAAGTTCACCCCTGGCCCTGTAAATTAATGGAAGCTACAGCACCTTGGGATCAAGTTGTTATTGTCTAGTTGGACATACTGATTTGTTTTTCTTGGACTCTTAATCAACCGCAAAGTTTGATGTGTAGATGACTTAAGTTTGCTTTAAAAAATAGACATTTTGAATTACCTGTTATCTTGTACAAAGTGAAACTATTTGCCCAACCCCATAGCTGCCTTAGAGACTCATTGCGAACAACAGATATAAGCATGAGCTTAATATGAGGAATGTCCAAAGGACAAGTATGTGAGTGTTGAAAACAGAAAGATGCAACATCATCATTGCAACATCTGTTGGAGAGTAGGAGACTATTTGCAATATTTCAGTTTTGTTGTATGCTGGTTAGAGGCCTCTGGAACCTTAGGCCAGCACCTGGCATTTGTATTTCTTCCTGAAGGCCATTAAGTGTTTCAGTTGACATTTAATCCAGCTCTTTCCTTCTGAGCCCCCAGATTGCCTTCTTTGAAGGCAGGAAAAATCTGCTTCTTTCAGACAACATGGAAAAAAGTTCCTTCTTAGCATTTGGGAAACAGAAGGCCAAACCCTGGAGTTCTGTCCTGGATTTTATTCAGGATCACAGGCTCTGTAGAATTTGCCTGATGTAAAGGCTTCTGCATTTGTCATAGTTTTAGTATTCATATAAAAAAATTAAAGGTCACACTTGTTAAGCTTTCATTTATAAAACAGTTATGGGTGGCTATCTAGTATATTCTAGATGTTTATAAAAACATAGATTGAGTTTGTTATATAGGCTTAAAAGCCAGTTATTAAAACATCTGTGAATCATTTGATACTGTGCATTGCAAATAGAATATTAATAGATACAGCAATAATGTGTGGTCAGCTTAGGATCCCAGTCCTTTAATAAACTTTGCCTAGCTGGAGCTTTTATGTTCTAGCATTTCCCTACTCATACATCTCAATTGTGTCTAGAGAGAAGTCCCAACAGAAACTGGGATCCGCTGGCATGAATCTATTTAAGTGGAGCCTTAGGTGTCTCATTCCCTTCTTGTGCATACATCTATATGTAGTGGAAAATAACAGTTAGCCGGCAAGGTCTGCATTTTCTCAAATGATAAAGTAAGAAGTCAATAATGAGCTTCAGTTTGTATGGGATTGCCTAATAGCAACAGAAATGATTGTAGTTAACTTGAATTCAACTCTTAGATTTTTTTTTTTTTTTAAAGGGGTTACTAGTGTACCAGAAAGGTGATAGTTCCATGTTTAAAACAGCTGTAGCAGCTGTTATTCTCGAGCTAATGAGATCTTTGAAGTTTTCAAGCAAATTTAATTCTGCAGGCTTTGAAGAGCAGGAGGAACCCTATCTTCAGGCTAATTTGGAGGGTATTTTTGAAGCCCACCTAAACCCCTGTTGAATTTAGCAAAAGAAGGGCCGAGGGGAGACCATGAGTAAGTACAGGAGTACCAGGGTGCCTTCCAAGCACAGCTAGGGATAACTTAAGTTTTGGTGTTCTTTTTTTTTTTTTTTTTAAATGCCTATCATGGAGGGGGAGGGTTTGGGCAAAACCTGTATAAGTGGCTTATCTAGCTGAAATGACTGTTTCCCAGGAAAGGCGCACAGCTGAAGCTCCACAATTTCAGGATCATCACCTAATTGCAGTAAATGAGCTGCTTACATGCCACCACCCTCCTCTTCTGTCTCCACTGAATTTACCCATGAATAAACTGTGTGGCTCCCACCTGGCAGGCAGGGGATGGGAAAACCCTCCTCTTAGACTCCTTATGTGTCACAGGTGCTCTGTAGATGGCTGTGCAGATGGGAGCTGGGCACCCCACTAGGTGCTGACCTTAGCTAGCACTAAATGCTGCTGGTTCTCTGTTCACCCAAAAGTCCCTGGTTTCTCTGAGGGTTAGGATTTACAGAGAGTGTCTTTGAGGTTGTAGAGACAGGGGGTCAAGAACTTGGCGGCCTAATTTTATGTTGTCTGCTTTGTTTTCCTGTCTTTCATTCCATTATAAGTGTAGGGTATGTTTCATGAATGTCATGACAAAAAGTTTCTGGGCTTCACTGGGGGAGGAAATCACTAGTTTGACTTGTATCTCAAGACAACTAATTGATACGTGTGGAATAATTTCACAGATACTGATGGATTTTCTGGTTTATGAGCTTAAAGGCTTTCCAGAAGCAACTGATGTGATGAATAATTGGTGCCAAACAACAGAAACAGAAATGGGACTTTCCTTCTAAGCAATTTTACTTTTCTGGGTTTTTGTGTGTGTGTTAGGGGGAGTGATCTGGTTATTTTTATATGACATGCTAAACCGTCAAAATGAAATAAAGGTTTGTTGTGTTGTCAAGGCATCCAGTCAGTACCTAGGAGATGACAGCAAACAAAATCAAGTTCTAAAGAGAGACAGGAAGTTCTTTTTAACTGCAGAGGCCCATCTATGCTTGAGGATCTGTCCTGTCCAAAGCGCAAGTTTGCTTTTTACTGCATCAGTGTTGCTGCAAAATTCTGAACTCCTATTGGCACACGAACAATTTGTGTTTTCAAACTAAATTTTGTCTCCCCTCTGCAAATAATGACTTTTCCCTTGCAGGTAAGAACAGAGGAACTTTGAGAGATCTGATTTTGCCTAGCTCTGATCCGCTTCATTTCAATAGGGATTTTACACAGGATGGATGTCCTAGTATCATCACCATCAGGCCTTGGCATTGCTGCAATACAGGGAAAACACTTTCAAATGCTTCTTAGGACATACAGGGTCTAAGGTGAGTAGAAGTCCGTGGAGTTACTTCACTGCAAGTGGAATTTCAGCACAAGTTTTGCTGTGTATGAAATACTGGCCAGTCTGCCAGCATTCTGATCGTGTGGTTATGTAGCTCTCGTATAAGGTTTTAAATGCAGCTTTGTTCAGAATTTCTCAGTGGGATCACTGACCGTTGCTTTTAACTGCTCCACAATAATGCTCCTGATCAGTGTTTTTCTCACTAAAGCATCTTTGAGGCAAATTGCCCAGAGACATCACTTCTGAACATCATGTAGACCTACAGTGTCATGTTTCATGTGTAGACTTGTGCATCTATACCCTGTTCTTTCACTAAAGCAATAGCACCATAGTATTTCATCCCAGTCTCATGCCAGCGCACCCTCAATTCGTCTATCAACTTGCAGTACATGATGCGTGAGATCTGGGAATGGCAGGTAAGATGCAGCATGCTGCAACAGTGGGGTAGAATGGGCTTCCTTTGTGGTATAGCTCCATAGCATAAGACTATATCTATCATGTGACTTGCTGGCAAAGAAGTGGGCTCCCTTTTCACGTGTCTCAATGTGTAGAGCTTCTTTTCTTGCATCAAAGGAGCTCCAAAGTCGTGAACATGATGAGCCTGCATGGTGCCTGATGCATAGGTAAGGTTTAAAACAGTGGATCGCTCTTAAGATTCTTGCACTCCTAAATGTATTCACAATGGTGTGTGTGGATTATAGTTTGGTTTTATGAATACCATTATATTCAGCCCTTCCCTGGTAACAAGTTAGAACTCAGTGAATTATTGTACAGAAGCAGAACTGTTGTTTTGAGAGTCAAAGTAATTTAGCCAAATGTATGACTGCTGCACTGGAAAAAAAAAAACAGATGTTGGTTCTGTTTCCTGCTGCTTCCCAGATGCAATGTATTCCTATAGGAAAATCTTGAAAATCTTTGGCATGTGCACACCTTTATTTTTTGCATAAGCAGTGAGCATGTTACCTAATTACTTAGATAAAAGAACCCAACTTTACTATAAATTATGTGAGACAATTTTGTATGCACGTGTGCCTTGTTTCTTGAGAGAGAGAAAATAAGGCCACCTGGTAAGCAGGCTTTTAAAAACATATTAAATTCAAGCATCTCTGTGTGTGTGTGTGGTCATAGATAATATCCTTTTAAATGTTGCAGAGTTCTCTATGTATATATTTAAATAAGAAACAAAGTGACATTCAAGTCAGGAAAACTTCATAAATCCTACCATGGTGTTAATCTGTATACCACACGTTTTGTGATTATGCACTTGAAATCATAAGCAAGGGTATGCTATGACAAAAAAGAAATTGAAACACTGTTATAAATCCTTGAATTTGTCCAGCCAACAATGATGATTTTTTTGGTCTTAATTTGAATCACTTAATTACAGATGTTCATAGGAAAAAAAAAAAAAAAACCACAACTCATCATAAATTTCCAACCCAGCTACTAATCTACCATCTAAGGACAGCTGACAACCCACGTCTAGCACAGAGAATCCCAAAGTGAGAGGTGGGGAGAGCCCACACAACACAGCATGACCAATACATGAGACACAAGGTATCAGACAGGGAACATGAGTTTCATGCTCAAAACTGGGGACTGAGATTGGAGAACTGATTAGGCTGGAGCAGAGATGACTCTGTCTATGATGCATTCCTTGCTGAATTGTAGGATGGCAGCCCCCAGGAAGCCCATTAATGGCTGGCTTTTCTGAAAGACTGCCTCTGCATTCCTTGAGACTTAAGGCCGTCTCTGTCTCTGGCATGCTGTTGGATCTATGTTGTCTATAAATGTGTCTGTCTTTTCTGCATCCCTGTGAGTGCAGAGTGTCTGAATGAATTGCAATGAGCGCTTATATATGGTACAAATTCATAAATGAGAGACCAGCTGAAAAAAGAGAGGGAGAAGTATGAATGGAGCAAATAGTTAAATACTGCATTAAAAAAAAAATACAAAAGTTCATTCAGCCACAGGGAAGAAGAGAGCAATGAATTATGGATTTTGCACAGTTGCTTAGTTTGCTGTTCACAGAAAATTGCATGGTTACCCGAGCAAATGTCACATCAGATGAATTGTCCATGATCTACATGACATCTCCTTCAGTGAAGCACACAGGCACATCCCAGTCACATGGGCTAGTTCTTGCTCAGATGTGTTTATTGTTGGACTAGCTACAAGAAGCACAGAACTGATGCTTGCCACCATGTGAGTTTAAAGCTGTACAACTCCCCCTTCCCCTCCCTCCAAACTTTTTTATGTGTAAGGAGAATTACTCAGTCACTATATCCTATCTTCTTTCTCCTACTCCTCTCTATTTCTCTGCCCCTGTTTTCTCTAGTATCCATTCTTCCAGAATCTCTGTTTGGTTAACAGATTATAAAATCCTTAGAGTGCTCAGATGCATCTATTCATACATATTGACCTTTTCATTCATCCCTTTCATCCCCTGATCTCCCAGGTCACTCTAGCCTCTTGGTGCCGTGCTCCTTAATGTGTTTTATTGCCCATCAGGCATGGGGGTGGTATTATTCCTGCTTTTACAAGGATAATAGTCCCCACCTCCAAATTTATTTAAGTCTATTTCTGCCTTCAGATATTGTATAGGATATATCTTGCCTATAAATGTTTCCTTCCAATTTTTTTTTTGACTTTTCAAAAGCATCTGACTCATTTAGAGTGACACATTCCTCCAGGGTTGTGCTGGAGCTGTTGGGATCTCGGCTTGTTCCTGAGTGAACTGTTACAGTGCACTTGCTATTGCTGGCTTCTTCCCCCTGCTGCTTAGAGAGGTGGTGGTGGCGGCAAGTTTTCTACCCCAGCCTTGAGCCTCTGCAGGTATGAACCTTTTCCACAGGTGCCCATTCCTTTCCCATGTCAGCAACCCCACTTCTCCAGGGACACTGCTTCTGTCCCTGCTCCCAGACCAGAGAGTACTGCAAGCCCAGCACTCTGAGAGCTGTGTATGCAAAAGGGTGTCTTTCTGTCTTGCAGTCAGCTCGCACCCAGTGCTCAAAACCCAGGTAGGAGTACATATATGGTGGATGGTCCATTGGCTACTTGGAGTTTCTCCTTCAGTTGTAGGAAAACCTCTGCAGCACAAGGGACACTGTGAAAAGGGTAGTGGAGGACTGTTGGTGAGCTCTCATCATCTAGGTTGCATCCTCTGCAAAGAGGGTGGTAAGGCTTTGATTTCAGGCTTTGATCTGTACCTGCAACAATCAAAACCTAAGTTCAAAATGGAAAATAGCGATGTGCATTGGGGAGGGTGTGCAGAAGAAAAATGTGTGGGAATGTGGGATTACAGAGCTTGACTTTTCCCAATGTACTTTAGTACATGTTACCCTGACTTACTTACGGTCATGGGATCACCAGAGTGAAAGTGGGATTTGATCCTGTGGTCTTTGAGCCACCATCCGCCAACTTTCACCTGTCCCTTTTGTTTTCCATCATAACAAAGGATCATGTCAAGCGAGCGCAATCTGAAACTGAGGAAGCAGAAGTTGGTCCTGACTTTCTTGCATCTTAAAGCACACTGCAATGGCTGTCCTGCAAACAACTACCAGCTGACTAAGCTGTGTTTAAAACAATGAAGTAGAGACAATATATTCCATGTCTCCCACAATTCAGTATATCAACTGGGAAAGTAAAGTGTGTACAGAGCTAAGATATTTACTTTGCCATACTTGCTTGGCATTTAAGATGAAAACACTAATAGGACCGTGGATTTGGGGTGGGTTTTTTTCCAGACAGTGATTTGACAGTAAATTTTTTTGCTAGGTCTCTTAACTGGATTTTGCCCATAAAACTGTGTCTCAGACTTATTCCTCCAGACGTGAACTGCCAGCTCTGACGCATGTGAGCTGGAGCTACCTGACTCACTTCAAACCTGGATGGTCCTGAATCAATAGAGACATCTTACATCAGCAGCAGTTGTTAAGTGCTGCTAAGGGGCTACTTAAACTGCCAACTCATGAATCAAGTTATTTTTGGTACAGGTGCCTGAATGGTTTAGTTCCTAATTAAGTGAATTCAAGTAAATCCTTTATATTTTTCAGCTGAGAGTGGTGGTGATGCACAGATTAGACATAGCAAGTCCAGGTTAGCAGAGGGCAGATGGTAAAATGTGAATGCAGAACAAGTAATGGATAGAAGCTAGAACTGCAGTGATAGATGAGGTTGTGCACTTCTGGGTTAAAAAGTATTTCTGCTCTTTCTGAATCAGTGTAAATAATCACCCTAAGATTCTGAATCAAAGCATGAAGCACAGAAGCAGTGATAATGCCAAACTGCCAGATGTCTTTGTAAAAAGGTGTAAGCAGGCTGTCTTTGAGGGACCTTCTACCACTTGGCTTGCTGGGATTAGACTGTACCAGCAATGGAGCTGACAAACTGCACTGAGAATTTTGCACCCCTGTGCAGCAGTACTTGGAAAACCTTCAGTCATCAATACAATAGTGTGATCATGTAATAAGCAAGAACAAAAAAGTCCTGCCTGGATTTGCCCAAGAATCAAAGACATGACCACAAAATTAGAACAGGGAGCAGAACGTAGGTCAACCTGGACAGTCCAGGCTAAGTCACAATGACCCTGATAAACCCTTATTTTTTATAAATCACTTAATTTATTTGATTTCTCTCTCCTAGGCCACCTAAGAGCAAAGAGGAGTGCTGGTCCCTCTTAGGTAGACTTTGGGAGCTATTCTAACCTGGCCCTGTTCACAGAAGCTGTTTAGTCACTGTATCAATCTGCTGAAAATGAACCTATGCAATACCTCCCACTCCCTCTCCCCTCCTCTTCCCCCAGCAGTTTGAGTAGGCATAGCATGATTCACAGGCAGAGGTACTCCTGGGTGCTAATCATGTGTCTGGGCCTTTTCTTGGGCTGTGGACTCAAGAGTCTGAAAACTACAGGTTCTGGAGTAAGTGTGATGCCCTTCCCATCTTTTCACCACAGAAAAATACCTGACTATGGGAGCTGACCAGATAAATCCTTAGGGGAAGAAGTGGCTGGAGAGCAAGACAGTAGGATTAGCAAAATGAATTTTTTAACTGTAGCCTGGAAAACTCTGGAGATCCTAACAGCCCTTTGGAAAACAACAAATGGACCGGAATGCTCTGCCTCTGCCTGACCTCATCCCTCCTGAGCCCAGAGGCTTGGTTCGGCATCCTTGTGCTGGCAGCTGGCCTGTCATGTGGGCTCTGCTGGTGGTCTGGGCTGGTGCTCTGGAAAGCAGTCATTTCTTGAAAATAAGCTTTTTCTCACCTCTGCCAATGTCTCACCTCTCCCTGACCCAGCCTTACCCAATTTCTCAGTAGAAAGTTATTCGAATCAACAACAGTACTTTAATTGCCTGTAGGTCCCATGAAGGAGACTTGTTAAATGTTAGCCTGAGTGATTCTCACATGGTTATCTCTCTTCCAAGCCTGTGAAATCCTAGCATGACCATGGTGTCAGAGTTGACAGATGTTGTCAAACATCAATCAGTTTTCAACAGAAACTGGGTATCTCAATCCACTGTGGAGATTAAAATGCAGAGTGAAAGTTATAATTATGATGACATTCATAAAGCAACAGGCAATTACAATTTGACACACATAAAACCCCTGTCTGGCATGAGGTATTTAGCACATGAACATTGTAAATGTGCCTAAGCTATTTAGTTGAATAAGAGCTGCTGTCTTTTAACAGCCTCTGAATGCTCCAGACACTTGTGAAAACAGGGCTTAGCTTCCCATGTTGCTTTTGTGCTCTGAAAATGTTATGTGCTTCTGAAAAGAACTTTTGGAAAAGGAGGAAGGGGCACGAAGTCACACCTGAACATTGTACAAACTACCTGAAGATGCAAAAGTTCGAACAGTTCTCTATCATCTTAAGTCAGGTATTCTATCGGAGACAACAAGAAAATACCAGATGTGTTAATTTGTCATGAGAGTTATGAAGTATAAAATGAATATGCCATAAAGATAAAAAATTGATAGCTTACCTATTTTGTTACTTAAAAAGTGCAAGCACGTTATTTGCAGATATCTTAAAATTTTACAGGTAGATACTATCTAAGGTCAATATTTATAGTATATCAATATATTGTTTAGCTTTGCTTTGGAAATTACCTGTGGAAGAGGTAAGAGTAGTTCTACCCAGTCAACTTCAATAAAAATAGTATCAGAAAAATCTCTTCCCTTAACAGAAAGAAAAAACTTGATGTTGATTGGGAATGGATCTTAATGCGGACAAGAGAGGGGAGGGGAAAAAAAATCCTTTTCTCTTGGAGAGGAGGTGGAAACTACAAAAGGAATGGTAGGATTTGAGCTTTCTTTGAATTAATCAAATGGATTCTAAGGGAATGATTTGGAATGTAGGTACCTTCTGCGTGTGAGCTAAGCCTTCTAGGTGCCTACCCTCCCTGAGGGCATAAAGAGCAGAATTGTCCAGCTACCCCGAGTTCATTCTTACAAGCTGTTGCTGTGAGGCAAAGTCACTTGCTGGACCTCTAGTGTTATACCATTCCAATAATGTTGTTATGAGTTTGTACTCTTATAATAATTATCTGTGACAGATGAGCTAGGAGGAAGTACATGAACAAAACAGCACTGAACCTGAAGCTGCTGGTGAAGACAGTGATAGGAAGATGCTGAAATGCCTCCAGAAAAATCCTCCCTGCAAAGTCTGCACAAGTTAGAATATTTGCTAAAAATAAGCAAGAAAAGGTTTAGATGCAGAGAAAGAGTGACAAACAATGAGAAGAATGTATTCAGCTGGTGCTATATGTGTACTGTTTCTCCAGGACACTGGCAAAAGAAGTGGTAGAGTCGAATGTCATGAAAAGAGAAAAACAGCTAAAAATGCTAGAAAACCGTAGCCAAAGACCAGGTAATTATAAAGAAGGATAAAAGCATATGAGGGCAAGACAAGTGATAAAATTACTGACTTAAATGAAGCAAGGGACCAGGAGAAGTCAGTGGATAAATAGGCATTACCACTTATATACCAAGGAAAACGATGGCAAACACTGGTGTGATGTTACACAACTTCCCTGAGAAGAACCTGCAAAAGACCTTATCAATGAAAGTTATGAAGGAGGAGTTAGTCTCAGTCTGGAAGATCATAAATTGCCCATATTTCCTCTGTAAGAATCCCCGTACAAGCATTAAAGAGGACATCAAATGGAAGGGAAAGGAAAGCCGGTCATACACTTGCAGGTCTTACTTAGAAGCTTCCACCATAATCCACTGAGGAATGTTGTAAAGTGAGATGTGCTAAGAAACATAGCACAGAGGTCTGATGCTGTTCTTAATTATCAACTTCAACAATTGATCAATTGTAGGTGTTAGCGTCAAACTTGAATGCATTCTCTCACCTCCAGTAAACAGCATCGTTATTGACTTCATTATGAGAAAACTTGTAGATGTACATACGGAGTCATTACATGCTTTGATAACAATATACTAGAATAATTGCACGTAGATTATGTAGCTCTTTGATGTGACAGTTCAGTCAGGAACAAATCAATGCAAGAAAACCATCCAAAAAACAGGGAGTTGGTCATCATTTTTGGAGGGGGTGAAAAAAATAGCCCTACAAATAAATGTAATGAGAAATCGGAATTTGGACTCTAGTTTAGAAGACAAAGAAAGAAAGAAGTGACTCAATTCACATATCTTGGCAGTCATACCCTCATGAAAACGTCAGAAACTGGCTGAGGCAGGGTTGCATTTGGCAGCTGAAGATTTGTTTTTGGGAAATCTGCAGTTTGAAGTGAATCACTGAATCTTCAGTGTTCCATTTTAATAAATGTGTTTGAAAGTTGTAGGTCTCCTAAAAGTGCAGAAGGAGATCTAAACACTTCGAAATGCTACAACAAATTTCTAAGAAATACAGGGATTCAGCAACTGTCAACAACCCCTTAGATTTGCAGAAGCTACTAAGAGGATGGAAAACATTGGACCCTGTGTTGAGAAAGAGTGTCTACTTGAATACTTAAGCAATTGAGTAATTGCCAAATTATGCAAAAGAGACCAAGGAACCTAGAATCCCTCCAGGGTACTATTCAGAAAGGGGGGAAAACCACTGCTACTCTCCAGGACACTAGAAGAAAGGCTCAATATGGATAAACATTGTGAATACTTCTTTATGGATAGTAATATCTAATACACCGGATTTTAAAGTCAGTGAACACAGTTATCTACATTTACAGTGATTCTTGGTATATTAAAAAAAAAATAAAATACAAAACTCTAATGAAAACTAAATTCTATTCCATGCATTTCTGATATCCTAGGAACTGAAGATTAAATGTGTAAGTAGAAGCTTTCTCTCTGTGGTTTAAAAAAAAAACATGTTTCCTGTATAGCACACAATGCCACTCATCTGTGAACGCTCTCAGTGCCTTGTCTGAGAGAGACAAGGATAAAACTTTGCTAGAAAAATTGGTGTGTTCTGAAGGGAAATTTTTTGAATAACCTCGGTTTGCAGGTTAGCCTTTCTGTCAGTAAGGCCTCAGTTCTCTTTAGTTATGACTGATAAGTACAGGCAAATGAGGCTCCTCTTACATTTGCGTCAATGCCAGTTTGGGTTACAAAGAATCGTGTATTATAGACATGGATTGTCGTCACCAGTGTATGGAAAGAGACAGAAGGTTCATTACAAGTATAGGCTCATTTCTTGCTAAAGGGAATAAGCTCTTTTTGAGGTTCCCTGTGTTGATGTCCAAGACAGCACATATGGTGCCTTCCTTCATATGGTGCTTTCCTCTATAGTAAATCAATCCTAATACCAGTGCCAATGCTCTGGGGTTATATTTGTTATTCAAATTGTCTGCCTCTGTGTCTATTTTTATATAACTAGACTCATTTGAACTCAAATAGTTACCTTAATGCTAGAAACAATATATATTAATTCATGACTGGATTTGCGGTGGCATATCTAAATTAACATTTCTGGACAAACTTAGAAAAGCATAAATTACTGCTTTTTTCAGGGGCAATGGACAGGCCATGATCCTTTGCCAAGGCGTGGCCTCTTTTAAGAAATAAACATTTGTAGAAGCTGCAGATAGGCTGTCAAAGGGGAAACCATAACTTTATTACAGAATATGATAGAGAAAAAACTCCCAAACAGTGTGAGGTTTTTGGGAAACTGAGCCAGCTGTGAAGGCTGGATTGGATGTTACTTGGGAAATCTGTCACCAAACCTAGACCAAGAAGGATAAGGAATATTGAATTAATAACTTGTACTTCATTTAAGTGTCTGGAGATGCCTAGAAGAAAACCAGCAAGAGGTGCAGAATTGGGATACAAGGGCTTTTGAATAGTACTATGTTGGTTGTAAGTGCCTGAAGAATTGACTTCAGGCTGGTGGTCCGAACACATCACAAAAAGAATTACTCCTCTCCTGCTTGTGGGTGCACCTTTCTGCTTCCTTTTGCCAGAGGCTTCTCTCCCTGCAGCTCAACTTTCAGAAAAGAGCCCAGAGGTTACAGCAAGACCTCCATGGGAACTTGCCCCATCTATTGTGTATTCCCCCATGCAGTTCGTTGTGTTAATGCTCCTGGCTGAGCTGCCGTCTCCTCTCTCCTCAGCTACGCTGCTTACTGTTAGCTACAAAGGCAGCATTGCCCTCTCTTTCCAAAGAACAGCTTTTCAGTTTCAAAGGGTGCATTAAATCTTCTCGTACAACTCGGTTTCTCCAACAGCAGCTATCTGACAGAATGGAGAAAAACCTCAAACTCCAGCAGAACAACATCCAGTCCCAGCTGCAATATTCTCATCTTCTCCTGGCTTCTACAGGCAAGTTTAAAATTTTCCAGGATTTAATGAAGTACATGGCAGAAGTCTTAGGCATTCTCTAGAAGGCTGTCCAAGAAAAACAGGAAAACTTTTGGAAGTATTGCACTTGTCAACACAAGCAGTGTAACCATGCCCGTCTGGCATACACCTGTATAGACCTTGGCTATGTCCAAAAAAAGCAGATGGAAGATATCAAGCTCCTGCAAAAGCCTTTTAACATGTTTTTTTGCTCCTGTGCCTGACTGCAGTGCTTGAGGGAATCGAGTAGATGATCCACCCTTAATGCATTCTGTGGGGAAAAGCCATCCTTGAAGCATTTTGTATGAAAGTGTTTATCCTGCATTTTTTTAAAATGGTAGTGATGGATTATGCGATATAATTTTTGTTAGAAAATCTACCTATGTAACTCATTAAAGACTGCTAAACTAGCTACAGCTCCAAACAAGTCATCTCTCTGCCTTATATGTCTCTAGGTTACACTAAACGTAGCTGGCACTCCAACATATGCAATAACTTGTATGGATGCCATCATGATTTAAGCTTTCTGAAGTCCTCTGAGTGATCCATGTAACAGTTGAAGACATCTGTCTGAGATTGTCTTCATCAGTGGTGTATGTTATGCTTTCCACATTATAACATGCTCTCAGGCAAGTTCTGCAGGGCTTCTGTGTCATCATTCCTTAGAAAACCAAAACAAAAGAACAGAAAACTTGTGACAAGAAGCATATTTTAGTGTGACGCTATTCTGTCACCAGCCACTAAGATTCACAGATTTAACATGCTGGAACTGGAAAAGGTACCCAGTGCTTTGGATGAGGATTCCCACATTTGCTGATGACACTAGGAGCATTTTGCACTATTTTTCCATTCTACTGTCCTTGAGATCTGAGGAAGACTTCATCATGAAAGTTCTGTCAGATCTATTGATCTTAGCTTTCATAAACTTATTAGGTCAGATAAATCTACACAGCTTAGTATCCTTGTAATCCCTTTGGCTGTTTTCTCTCTTTTTTTTTTTTTTTCTTTTTTTTTCTTTTTAAGATTCTTTTCACAGGAGGAGGTTTTTCATCATCTATGTTTGGACCTGCTGATGGAGGTGCTTTTAAAGTTCGGGGGTTTGTCTTTTATTCCTGATGCTTTTAAAGAACTAAAGGGACTGGAGGCACATACTTGATCTCTAGCATTTTACACTATTTACTATTTCAAATTTTGAATGATGACTTCAGCCATGTTCCCTACATTTCATCCTTATTATGATTTATGGATCTGAAAGATGTGAGAAGTCTGCTTTACTATTCTGATGCAATCAGTTAACCTTCTTTAGTGACTCAGGGCTCTAGATGGAAAACTCATCGGAATTACCCTCTAATTCAGGATCTCTGAACCACTTGGTAAGCTTGCTTGTGCATAAGTATATCTTAGAACCCTGAAGCCTATGGCTGATATACAAAGTTTTCTTCTCCCTTCCTCATGGATTAATTAGTCATACAGGTGGATAATACCATAATAATGCAAGTAACTAATAAACAAGAGATGAGAAGACAACCTCTCGTTTTGTCAGGATCCCTTACTGCTTCATTCTGCCCCAAGACATCTCAGTATTGATGCATGTTTCCTCTAATTAGTAGGAATTTTTCAGACAGTCTTAAAGACTTAGTCATAAAGGGTCTCTTGAACAAAGAGGATTCCCTGGAACAGAACCACTTGAAATAGAGGAGTTGTGGCCCCATGTGTTGTGTGGGAGATGGCTTCCTTTTCTTTTGGACACCACGACTGTTGTACGTATTTAATTCTGAGAATCCTAAGAAAGTAAGGCTGAGATTTCTCTGTCGTGGGACAGATAGTCCTGGTATTTTGCTCTGCTGGCAATTGCAAACTAATTGATGGCTTCACATACCTTACTAGATATTGTCTTTCAGAACAATGAGAAAATCCTGTAGCTGGTGTCTTGATCTATTTTTGTAGCAAATTATGTTTGCTTGATTGAAGGTCCAATAAGAGACCTCTTCTGTTTCGGAGGTTCAATGCAGTTTACTTACAAAGCCAACTTTTTCTTTCTACCTGAGCACTTCAAACTAATCTCTGCAGACCTTGATATTAATGAGTTCTTCACTCCTCCTGAAACAGCATGTGCTTTTCTATTTTTTTTTTTAACATCTTCATCAAAGTCCACTAGGCAGTAATATTATGCAAAATAACCTACTGCATTCTTAGCCTTCTTCCAGAGTTTCTTGCTAAGGCCATACAAACCATCATACAGAAAAAACATAAGATAAAGGTAAGAAATCCTGGTTTTATTTCCTTAACCTCGTATTAACCAAGGAAGAGAAACTCTTACGTTGTGTGGTGAATTTTTTCAAGCTATGCTGGGCTAGGGGTAGATGGTAGCAATTAAATATCTACAAAGAGGTTGTCCAAGTACTTCAGAAATTCAATCAGAAACTGTATGATGTAGCTGGGAAAGAAAAATCCTGCCATGTTAGGAATTGGCTAGACTCTTTTCTATGATGCATGTTTCTATGACACATTTTCTATGTGGAGAATATAATACTTGAGATGGACCAAAATAATCTGGAGTGACCCAGGAAGCTTGATGTTCACATTTAACTGTACCCAGGTATGGGCTTCTTGATAGTGTGCTGGGTTTAGGGATGTTATCCAGCAGTCTCTGTTCAGATGGGACCCCTTATGCCTGTTCTGTAACACAGAGAGGATTGATCAATTGTTCACCAAGAGTGGACTCTGTGCAGGCAGTCCCTGGAAAAAGAAGAAAATTTTCTTTACCTTACAGTAACTATGAATCTTCAAATATGTTTTCTGGATTGAATCTATAATCTGTTCTTCCTCTGGATATTATAGGATCTTTCCTGCTGGGACTCCATACTGACCCCGTATAAGCCATGTAGGCTAATTCCAGTCTTTATGCTGTCCTCAGATCTTTCCTGCAGACTTTATTGTCTGTGTAGCAGAATGGATACTGATGTCAGAAGCCCCCAGTCTGAGTCCTGATGTGAATGAGCACGGATGCATGTAGACACCTCAAAGCATCACAGTTTCTCCAGAATAGATAATAGCTCTTAAAGTTTTTGAAAGTGGTGTAGATTACATATCTAAACACTTTTGGGTGTAGACAATATATAGCAGTGACTGCACATCACTTGTAGACTGCAGGAAGAGAGGAAAAAAGGATTTTTTTACAAGGAATGTGAAACAGTGAGAAGGAACTGTACCAAAGCAGTGGCATGCATTTAAAACTATGCTGGAACTAATTCTTATGTGCAGCCTTTTGTTTAAGTTATGTAGAAAGGTCTGTTATTTAATTTTCTATTTATGTTGTGTGAATACCTAATAACGGTACCTACTGCTTTTCTTTTACATCAATTATAATTTGAAAAAAACCAAAACAAAACACAGATTTAGGTCCCCTCTTTTCCTTCCTGAGAATACTGCGAAAGTGTGCAAAATATAGTATCAACTGGCATTCAATGAGAAATACAAAATTAAGGGTAATATTTGGGGAAAGATGAAAACCAGTAGCAGTTAGATTTAAAAATGATGAGGCAACATAAATTTTAGCTGGCCAGAGGAGAAACTTGGGGAATTGTATATAAAAGAGCAGGTAAAAGTTTTGTTTGAATATCTGATTGGATCCCTGACTGATTAGGGAGACAGTATGTGTACAGACTGGAAAATAATAGTCAAATAATATTATACTGGACTGAGTTAAGAGTATTCATGCTATCGTTACTTGATTTCAATCTTTATGTATGTGTAAGATTAGTTGAATTCAAAGAAAAAAAGGAGTATTTCTGTTCTTGGAAAGACATTTGATGAAGTATTGCATTATATTGCATATTATGTATCAAGAAAGAAGAACTAGAGTAAGATGGCTGCACAGGTTTGGAAGGTTGCTACTAGATACTTAATATGTTGTAAATACCTGTCCAGTAAAGTTGTAATCAGGGTTTATTTGGTGAAGGGTTTCCATTCTTCCTGAGGCACTCGCTTTGATTGCTGTTACAAGTTACTGAGCTGAAGGGACCTCTAGTCTCATCCTCTTCAGCCACATGGTTTAGAGAACTTTTATATATTTCTAAGAGGTTTGCAGAAAGGGGACACAGGGCCTATATATGGTCAATTCACAGAAGGTACATATCTTGAGAGAAGTAAAACTATAGCAGAAGACAGACAAAAACTTGAGTATCTGAAAAGGATAAAGTAAATAAGATTCATCGATGACAGAGATTAAGCCCAAAGAAAAGATTGGGCAAGTTACTTGAACCTGGAAGATCTTTGGGACAGAGACTGTTTTTATCGTTCTTTGTACTGGGTCTGGCATAATGTGATCCTGTTACAGCAGCTCTTTGGTGCTGCCATATTGCAAATGAAATAATAATAGTAGCTATAGAAGAAAAGAGCTGTGGCAGACTGTCACTGTAGGTGAGAGAATCTAGGGATAATGTAATGACTGGAAAAGTCAGATAGGTAAATATTAAAACTGATTTACTGTAAACAATGCAAGTGTGGCGTTTAAGCTATGGAACAGATGATTTGCTACTTGAAGACAGGCAGTTTAGTCCTCTGTGTTGGTGGGATGCGGGTGGGCTGGTTGATTCAGAAGGTTGTTTTCACTGACCTAGCGTTCAGGAGTAAACTGAAGGGGTTTGAGGTTTTAGTAACATGATTCTCTGGAAGAATCCTACAGCTGCAATAGCTGCAAGATATGATGGAGGAAAATATACCTACCATCCTGTAGAAAAACACCTGTCTGAGGTGTTTTTTTTAGAGCTTCTAGTAATTTGTACCATTTCATACGTGACCAGTCCCTTCAGTACGGGTGCTGGTGCTGAAAGGCATAACTGCTCTATATGGCACACCCCTGTAAAAACAAGGTGGTTTTGCACCTAAAAAAATCCTGTGTTGTACATGAATCTGCTAATGTAGATGGTTTTAACATTCAGAAACAAGGAGGAGGCAATTAAATTTAATGTTCTGATGTCTCCCTTCAAATAACTGTGTCTGAATTTAGATAGATCCAGAAAACCTGGATCAGGGTGAATTTTTAAAGCTCTCGTGCTATGTGTGCTCAGCTTTGAAAAGTGGAAAATCAACGCACTTGCTGGACATCCAACCATTTGCTTTACAGACTCCTCTGTGTATGCTTTACTCTTCAGTTCATTAGAGCATTTGATCTCAGGTTTTTTTCATTAGCAGCCTTAGAAATAATCCTCTCACCTATTGCTTCCCACAGTAGTCCTGGCTGCAAAGGGCTGGGACTAGGACTCTGAGAAGGAGCAAAGGCAGTGTTTGAATGCTGAGTAGCAGAAGAGCTGGTGAGATAAAAGAGCTTTTGGTAGAGATTATTTTTCTTTTCACTTCTCCCATCGTCCACAATTTTAAACAGAAGTTGTTTTTGAGTTTCAGCAAAGCTGACCATGCAGACACCTGGGGGATACCCTGGTCACAGGCTCTGGACAGGAGTGTTGCTGTCTGTGGAGAGTCTGAGGAGTCTGCCCATGATTTGGAGATGGGGGAAGAAGGAGCAGCAACAGGATGGTGGGTTGTGATCAGTTCTTTCTTTTATTTGGCTCCTGCTGGGCCTAGTTAAGTTTTTTAGTACTTTCTTCAGAGGAATGAGACTCCTGCAAGGTCCCCTCTATACCCAGCTTTCAGGCCACAGCCCTGGCCTGGAATTAGTGGTTTGCCATCACACTGCTTGCACACCAGAGTTGTTACAGCTGTGAGCAATTGCAGTTGGCCCTGGTAGCCAGGGCAGTGCTATTCTTCACAGCTGAAATGAACAGAGATCCTTTAAAAAACTTGAGAGAGATCTCTGAGGTCAGCTCTGAGTAGTTGTTTGTCCTGACTGTGAAAACAACTTGATTGTAAAACAACATTTATGACACTTTCAACTCTATCAGTCAGTATATGTTGTCAAGATTATTTTGAAAGATAGAGAATAGACCAGGGATAGAAACATGCTTATTTTTTAAGCAAGCTGAGATTATAGCAAGCGTTTACAGTTTTGCAAATCAAAGAAGCCTGGGACTTGCGTCTTTGGAGACCCTAAAGGCCAGCTCTGTCAGCCAGAAATAAAACTTGCTAGATAAGACAACATAGCTATATTCTGAATCCTTGTCCCATGGTGACATGATCCTGCTGTGCTGAACTGTCTTAGATCCGCACCATCAGCTGCTCTCCCTGGGGACCAGCGTGGCCTCCTGTGACCTGTCTGTGCAGAGCACTCCTCTGACATGAGCATCTGCTTGTGACGCCAGTGATGGAGCTGTTTGCACAGACTCTGTTTACAATGGCATGTGGCAGTTCTGGCTGTGCCGTCTTCTTGGTTTTATTTTAAAATGACTGCTTCGTTTTCTCCAGTGCCCCTCATCCCTTTCCTCCTGCCTTCGGAGAATGGATTTACAATGTATTGCAGACTTTGGCCAGTGTAGCCTTGACCAGTCCCTTTTTCTAGGGTAGGAAGGAAGAGAAGAAAAAACCCACAACAACAACTGTTGATTCTGGCTTTATTAGTGTAAATACCACTGTGCTGCAAAATGAGAAACTAAGCATGCAGCTTAGATATCTATCTTTGAAATGTGTGGTGGTAATTGAGTTTGTTTCTTTTTTTTTTTTCATTTTTCCTTTTTTTTTTTTTAAACATGATTTGATTAAAGATCCCTTTTGACCAAATTTGGAGAGATTCGGGTAAAGGCTTTTGAAGAATGCCTTTCTGCTCCAGCTTTCAGTGAAATTCATCCAAATATATGAAACGAAAAGGTTGCTGATACAGTTTCTTTGGAAGCTGTGTTGTATTTTCTCTACATTTCAGGCTGTTTCCTTGAAACTTGCTTTCTGCCTATTGCTTTTCTCACTGAACCTGAATCCAAAACAACAAAAAGAAAGAAAGAAAGGGGGAACTTCTAGGTCTGTCCTAAGTTCTTTTCTGTGGATCCCAAAAAAGCATTCTGCCAAGATTACCAATGAGTGTTGTATGCCCGGACAGCTGTAGGGGTAAGCTGGGGCAGGGGAGCACTATTACAGAGCTGTACAGGAGCCTTTTGTGGGTTCAGTAATTGTGGAAACTGATCCCAGTTTGATTGTGCCAAGTTCCATGTCCCTCAACAAGCTGCAGGATTTCCTTCCAAGCTTAATATAAAATTTAAACAGCTATTCCTCAGGCTCCCCCTAACTTCTTGCCACTTTGGCTCAAATGTTTGTGAGCTCCTTTTCATCTCATTGGTGGTAACACCATCCCATTCTGTTATACCTCTTTCTTCCTTTTACTGAAAAATCCTTCAGCTGAAACAAATTGGGCCTTTTTCCTTTCCTCTTGCTATTCTTGTAAGCTTCTTCTGAGATATCTCGAGCATTAGTGCTAAAAGTCTGCAATAAACTAGTACAAGAGGACTTCCTTCTGTGTTTCCCTCTTGCCAATCCTATTCAGAGTTGCCAAGATGAGTCTTGAAAGCAAGTCCTGAATCTTAACAATCTCTCCGCCTGACATTTTGTTCCATAGACAGTATGCTGTGTTTTGTGCCTATGTGTTGTGTGTATCCTTGACTTCATGACTAATTGCATACCATTATAAACATTATTACTAAAATAGTTTTGTCCATCTTCCGTAAGAATACTCTACTAGCTCTCCAGTATGTTTGTTTATAACATAAGAAAAGACATATCAGAGATAGCTGGTCTAGATATTCTTTTTAAGAGTCTCCTGATTTGCTTTCTGCTGCTGCTTCACTTTTTTTTTTTTAATGATTTCAATTGTTTTAGAGACTGGTAATATTTAGACTCTGTAAAATTCCTTACTAGTAAAAGATTGCCTATGTCTTTATGGATCTACTTTTGCTTTGTCTTTAGTGTGGTGTCTTCTGCCTGGTCTGCATTTCTATTCCTAGGTTTGGGGTTTTTTTTGTGTTTTTTTCAGTCCAGACTTGTCTGAAATTTGTTTTTTTTACACTCACATGTGGTTGTTTGGGTGGGTGGTTTTTTTAAATTTTGTTTGTTTGGGTTTTTTTTTTTTGGTCTTGTTTTTGAGGAATTAGGTTCCCCACACAGACTGGTAGCGGAGGTTTTCACCAGTTTTCCATTAACAAGTCTGTTCCTGGGGAAGGCCAGTACTCTCTCAGGTACTGCTGTGAGTAGTCACAGCATCATACCTGTGATTGACTTCATCTGTCAATGTGCAAGTTGTGAAAGGTAGATCTTCACTGTCACTTCTGCTCATTTGAGGTGAATTCATTAACATTTTCAACAGTTCCCAGTGTCTATTCTACTGTCTCATGTTCTCTGCTGTTTTCTTGGGATGTGAACTAACAGTAAGTCTTTTGCATGAAATGAATTCTGCAAATATGTGACTGCTCCCTTCTTCCTATGTTCCTGAGTCATGGTCATATTCTGCTCTATCAAATGTACTGTCAATCTTCAAACATTTTGAAATGTTGTCACATTTGCAGTGACTGGATTCTCTCCAGACATGGGGCTATGTTCCCACATGTGATGGCATTGATATTACAGATGACCACTTTGGTAACCCGAATGCCTCAGCTTCATTTGTTTTTTTTAATCTTGCTTTCCTATTCTGTTCCACAAATTTGCCATTTTTAAGCAGCCATGCCATTACCATTCTGACTGTTTGTTGTCTTCTTGAGAAGAAAGCTAGCAACGAGAAGTAGAAAAATAACCACTGGCCAAATATCTGTTCCGCCAGGGCCTAGTGAGAACTAATTTTTGTGTTTACCTGTGCTTTCAGCAATCGGGACATCCAGGGTTGACATGAACCTTCACAGCCTTGTTGATGATTGAAGCCAGTTTCAGCTTACAGTGTAACTTGTACAGATATGTGTATTCTACAAATCACACTTTTCATGCTTAACAAAATAATTCTTAATAATTACAGTTATTTACATTTATAGTAGTATGATGCTTTGATGTAACACCTTGGCTTAAACATGCTGTTCTTCAACATGTGTTGCATGTGTGCTTCGTTTTAAACCTTTTAATAATTTGAAATAAAGAATTTTTTTATTAGACTTGAAATGCATCATAATGATGCAGATATCACTCATGATAATGAGTCACGGTCTAACAAAACCAGTATCTTGATAGGGGATCTCTTTTAAGCATTCTTGGCTACTGCAGCAGTCTCCAGGATAGGATTTAGAGGTGGCAGATAGATTAAGTTGCTTGCAATGTATTCCAGAAGGGACTAGAGCAACACAATATGGATTTGTTTTCTGCCAACACTTTAAAATCTAAATCCATATATTTTCCATCCACTCATGCTCAATAGAATTTGTGAACAGCAAGGCAATAGAGTTTGAAGAGCTGTTAGTAGAAGGCTAAAGATCCTTTGTCTGAGCACAAATAGACCTAATAAACATACTGTAGGGAACAGAAGTGACTTTGTGCTTGTGTCAGAAGCACAAAATCTGGCCGGCATCCCTGGTTCAGTCACAGACGCAATCTGCTACACTGAGAAAGTTGCTTAGTTTCTTTGGGAGGCACATAGATCCATTTTTAGGTGAATAAAAGGTGGTGGATTTTCCGAAGCGGTAACTGCTGTTTCCATTGATTGTATTAGTCCCCAGATACTGTGCCTAAGCATCCATGTTTAAAGCTGCTAATCTTAATTGGTAATCACATATGCCACTTTTCTTACCTGTAAAATCACGATTGTGTTCTTTCTCAAAAACTTTCTCTCATTTAACTTCAGCGTGTAACTTGGGTGGGACAAAGTCTGTGTCTTGCTGTGTATAGGGAACCTAACAGGATGGAGCCCTAACCTTTGTTGGCATCGCTAAACAGCTGTTACTTTATATATAAATAGTAAAAAATGTGTTGATTTTTTTTAACCTGAGCATTTTCAGAACACAACATCACAAAAGTCATAAATATCACTACAGTTTGCTTTCAGACATTATTGTGATGCCATAAAATTATGTACTTTGTATAGCCACTATCATAAGAGAGTTAGCTTGGACTGAATAACGTGGAATTTATTTTAAGTCAAGATCAGCCTTGTCTGGTTGTGCCAAAAAACTTTAAAACTTATTATCCTTCCATGCATGAGTGGCAAAAAGCTGCTCTTCCGCTCCATTTCTTACTACCTGCCTCAATGGGAAGAGGTAGAAAAATCAAAAATGATGGTGGGATATCCATCTGCTGGGATAAAACTACTGTTGGTTTGTATCAGCAGAATATTTATTGAGAATGAGAGGGAAAAGCTATAGAGATGGGGTAGCATTTCTTGCACATGTTGTTAAACAGTGTGTGGGTTTTGTTTATCAAGGCTATATACTCTACAGCACTTATTTGTGGGACGAGAAATGTATTTAGAGAAAAAAATGCTGAAAAAACATAGGACTGCTTTGGATAAGTAAGAGTTGTGGAGCTGTCAGCAAGCTTGTTACTTCTCCTGGCATGACTGCTTGCTGTGATTCTTGAATGAAAAGCACATTTTCTGGAATTTTAGGTGTCATCTGCAGAAAACGCCCAAAGGCATAATGGACAAGATGCCCAGAACTAATTATCTTCAACATGGAGGGAAGTTTGTAGTGCTTCTGTTTTGAATGAGTAATTCCAATTACTTGAGGACACTTTTAAAGCACTGGCGTATTTGATATGGGGGCGGGGGGGGGGAACCCAATCACAGCTTGTCAATGGAATCTGTTGATGCTGGCATTTAGTGGTGTAGATATTAACAGTGGGGTAATACTTGCAATTCATTTAGCTTGACAAACAAAAGCATCCAGTGGAAGGCCAAGGTTTACAATAAATGAGTCTCTAAAGATAGGCTCCTCACTCAGTATTTATTTACTTAATAAGAAAGATTGCTTTTTAAAAGTGTCAAGTACTCATCAACTGCTATTAATACCAGCAGAATGAGTAGCAAAGGAAATAACTAAGAATGGTGCCATAATCATTAAGTTGGTTTTGTGCTAGGTAATCTGTGCCTGTGGTCAGAAGCAAGCCAAGTGTTCAGTCTGCAGATTCTGGCCCAAATAAGCCTACTCTCTGATGTAAAATAATATAAAAAAACAGAATTGTGTGTTACAGACAGGGAGGTAACAAAGGTAGTAGAAGAAAGATCATACGGTCAACTCAGGGAGGTGTATGTTTCTTTTGTGGATTTGACATTGTATTTTAACTGTCCTAATTCCTACAGGCAGCATGGAAAGCAAACGTTGACAGAGAAGGTAGCTTAGCAGATGGACTTGGACAGCATGCCCTGTGCAGAAGGGGCAGCATGGAAGGTGACACCGAGGCACCTGTATGCCTTTGAAGAAGGAGGCAGGAGATATGGACAGATTGGAACGCACATGGCCAGTATGATATGAGCTCAAAATGTAGGCTTGCTGTGAAGGGTACTGAATTAGTTTCAGATGACATCATACATAATTACTGATTATATTTAGAACATGTGGTAATATGGTCTGAGACCTTCCACAGGTTAATTCTGCAGACTTCAATAAATATCTACAGGAAACTTGTGAAATCAAAGCAAGCCTAGGTAGGGAAAATATTTTCTCTATATGAACTTTAAGCGCAGTTCTGCAAAAATGTAACACACCACAACCAAAGTTATTTTTTTATTATCCAAGTTGGTTGTCTTTAATGTATGCAAGAATTGCATACTTACATATTCAGGCTTAGTTCATATTTTGGGACATGAAGGTATTTGGTCCATATTTATCAAATGTAGTGGTTTCATTGAAAAGTAGAGAGTAAACATTTCTAATGTATTACATTATAATATGAGCTTTAAGGCTCAAATACCTCTATGGAATCTGTTAGCCAAGGTTGAAAATATTGCCTCTGAAATATCTTAAAAAGTTACTATATATGGGTGAGCTATTAAAAAAACCACAAACAATCCCCCTCCAAACAACAACAACAAAAAAAACCCAAACCCCAAAAAATGCTTGTAGCCTTACTTTTTATTTGTGAGATCTCTTACTGTCCTTCTGTCCATCCTTACAGTGATCTCAGAAGCATAATACCAAATACTTGAAATTATGAATGTTCATCCTAATAGCAACCTTGTGTAGGTAAGTAGCCTGGGCCCTTAAAGTCAGCTACAGGGAGGATTAAATTAGTTAAAAGCACATTATTAACCTAGGCTGAGCTGGGACTGATGCAGACTACCTACAGAACATTCCTTCTACCTTTAAAAATCCTAATCTGTTTTACTACCAGTAATGCATGGATTTTGGTTGAGCATCTGTGGGACAAACTAACCTGCAAATACTTTTTTTTTTTTTTTTTAAAATAGAAAGTAATTGTCTTTTACAGAAAGTCTAGTGGCAAAAATTACTTTTCTGAAAAGACTGAAAACTTTTGCCTGTGCACCAAATAATTTGATTTGAAAACACTGCTGAAAGAAACTTGGAAATTGTAGCTCAGTTGTCTTATGTTCCCAGTCTACAAGGTGACACTTCGTCTGGATAGATCTCATAATAAAAGTTGCAAAATTGTTGGATAGCTAGACCTAATCTGTTTGAGGAACCCAGTTCAGACAGAGTGTACAAAACTAAGTTCCTGAACTACAACATCTTATCAAAAGAGACTTCAAATTTGAGATGAAATAGATATGTTCTGTAGAAAGCCTACACTTCTCTTTCCTACTCCTCCTCAATATTTATTAGAAAGCCCAAATTTCAGCTGAAAAAGTGTTTTAACAGAAAATATTTGACTGACCTACTTACAACCTCCTGTTTGAGAAAAATGGTTTACTCAAATCTGTTGAAAAGCAAATCTTTGTTATGCAGGGAAGCTGTGATTTAGCTTAGGTCACGTGGCAACTAGGTGTCAGGCCTGAGAGGTGTCTTTGGGAAGAATTTCCCTTCTTCCTTGTCTTTTGATTATGCATCTCTTTTCCCCCAAATAATTTCTACTACTATATGCAGGACTGAACTACCACTCTGGCTGTGCACAGAAGGAGTACAAATACTTCTCAGAATATTTTATTGAAGGTGTTTTTGTAGTAAATTCTGATGTGGCAGTGTCCCACCATTAGTGTTTGAAATGTGAACCTGCAACTTCACATTTCACGCAGCACTGCCTTCCTTTCATTGAAGATTTCCAAATATATAACACTTATTTTACTGCCATGGTGATATGAAAGCACCATGGCAGCACTTGCTGTCATTGGAAGAATTGGGACTGTTTGTTCTTCTGAGCTGACTAATGAAGAAATGGAAGAAACCAATTTCATCAATCTCCCATTTTTGTATTCTGGTAGTTTTGAAAAAGAGAACTTTTTTTTTTCTCCCTGTGAATAAGGTGTAGTAATAAACTTTTCCATAACTTTACTAAACCAGATCAGGTAAATGCTCTGGAGTGGGGTCTTCCTATACTGGTCAGGCAGAAGGAGGTATTTGCTGACTGGCCCTCATAGTCCTCTTTGGTGTGGTTGTAGCTGGTGTAAAGCAGTGGAAATGACTGAATATTAACATCAGGGGGCTGAGTAACCAAATGGAGAAATTTATGCTAGTAGTAGGGGAAGTGAAATGGGCATCAGAGGGACAATATCAATGATGTATAGCAACAGTCTTGACTGGAATAGATGTGAAGGATATTTGATCTTCAGTTAAGGTAGGTGGTTTTGCACCAGGTGTCAGTAATAAAATCTTCTGCAAAAGAAAAATGAAAAATCACTTGGCAGAATGCTGGGCAAGTCTGCTCTAGACCATTTGGGCTGACTTTAAAAGGGAATAGAGATGTCTTTCTGCTGTTAGAAAGAGAGCGACAACTGGGAATTGTACTATTATGTGAAAGTTCAACTTCCCACATTAGAGAATGTTGCAGAGTCCAACAAAAAACAACAAAACTGATACTATTTTAGGTTTAGTTTTGGTAAGCAGTAAAGGCCCAGAAAAAAATAGCATAGAAAATAACTTTGGACAATACGATTAAGCATGCAGAAATTGTTGTAAAACCCATTTACCTTCATTTTATTACTGCATTGTTGTAGAGACTAGATAGATTATTTTCTTTTCAGATATCACCGGACGTTTCTTCACTGCTTGTTTTCACCAGAGAGTTCTTCAAAAGCTGCTCAGCAGGAATTGCAAACTGCTTCCCCAGGGGTACAACACAATCTCTTGCTTTGGTTTACAAGTACCCAGACAAGTTCATCTGCAGCACCACTTTGTTCAGGTTTGCTGTCTGTTTGAAAATAATGTACTTAGTGGTTTAGAGCTTTCTGTCTTTTTAACAGTCCTGCAGCTTTGGTGCAGGAGCTACGTGTTTCAGGATGCTGGAAGCTGATTCCTTGCCTTCTTGGGAGGTCAGTTCTTAGGTTTCCTAAGAGACAGGTTGGGAAAGGCTTGATGGTTTTCTTTTTTTAATCTCTTTTTTTGGCTTCTTATTAAAAAAGAGATGCTTATGGGAGTGGTGTTTTATAGTTTTATCAGTATGAATAAATAGAGGAGACAAGAGATGACATGTTGGCAAAGACCTTGTGGAGAAAATCAAAAATTCTTACAAATTTAAGTCAGTCTCCTACTACAGGCCCATCCATAGGTGGAAATGGGGAGAATAATGAGAAAAGAGAGTGACTACGCATGTGAAAAGCCAGCTGAGTAGCATCTTTTCCTAGTGTTACGCTAATAGGATTACAGCCTGCCACTGCAACTGTCTTTAAGAATTTGCTTGTCCAGATCAAGACATCTTGCCTCTTTGAGTACTTCATATAATGCAATATACGTGTCATGTTGGATAATGAGCTGAAACAGACTTTTAAAAGAAATCCCTTTTCCTGTTACAGAAAGGAACAGAATTCCCATGATGTGTACAGTGCAGAAGGGAACTCAATACCCAATTAGTAGTTCACTGCCTGGCATTTAAAATCAGTATAATGATACCAAAATCAGCAATGGATTATAACAGCAACCTTTTATTTGCTTCAGAAATATTTCAAATATTCATAGCCAGGATCTTACTGAGAGGAAGCTCTGCAGAAGATGAGGGTTTTCCTTTGTTGCTGTTCTCTGGACAGTGAATTTCCCCAAGGGGGAAGGAGCAGAATTTGGTGACATCCAGAGGAAGCCATAAAACCTCACTGCAATGCTCACCTACGAACAGACTCACCTAAGAGGAGAAGAGAATCAAATGGTGCAATCTATCACCATCTGCCTGTTATCTAGTTAGATATTGTAAGGAGGAGAAATGATGGTTTAGTGAGTGAATTCAGTTCAATTTCCTTCCCCCTTGTAGTGCTCAAAGGACAGATCATAGAGTTCTTTCTGCTTAACAGGGTAACTACCTTGACTTATAAAGTCAAATGGTCTGACTCACTCCTTAGACACTGAAAATGAGTAGCTTGGTCTCTACTTAGCCTCCCAAATGTAAATAATAGCACAGAGGTGTTCTGAGGTTTCAAAAAGAAGCGTGCAATACTTGGCTTGGATACAAGGGCAATGGAAGCAACAGAAGAGGCAGAACATAATGGACAGCCTATCTGACAAAGATGGAAAACATCTGTGCCAAAGGCAACAGGGAAGACCCTCGGAGCTGCTACAGTTGTACTCTGTCTTCTGACTGAATGGGGAAACTCCTGCAAGCACTGAAAAGCATCCTTGTGGTACTGCACTCGAAGTTAGGGACTTTTCCTGGAAACAGCTTAAGCGCAACTCCAGCCAGGTAATAAAATCCCTCCTCAGACTTTCACCCTAAGAACTGACTTAGCTCTGATGTATTAAGACACTGGCTTAGTTAGCCAATGCTGTCATCTTATTAATTTCCCAGTATACAGGAGTTAAAGAACTGAATAATGTTAAAACACACTTTGAATGCCCCTAAGACCTGTTCCGATGCTTCTGACTAGAGGAGCTGTTCTGTCATTCTTGTGTGACAAGAGGTCTTTGTAGTAACTGTGTACCTCTAATTGTGCACGTAATCTAATGCACATCAACTAAATAGGATTGCCCCATGGCAGTGCGTGGTGTTAGAAGGGTTTTGAAACTCCTGGTGTTTCAGATTTTAGAAAACTTGAAACTCTCCGCTTTTGTTTGGTCTGGCTTTGTATTGCTTGATCTTAATGTTCAGTTTCAAAAAGAGGTTTGGCTATATGAGGCACTACATAACTGTGTGCATAGTCACAGATGTGCACAGTTGGGCACTATCTGAGGCTTTCTCAAATGTGCTTTCATTCCTTCCTCCAGTTCATGTGTCCAGATGCTTCCTGAGAGAAGTCTAGCATCAAACATAAGAGAAAGTATTTTGCCCTTTAAAGTTTGAATCACTAAATGTTGCTGTTCCCTTTGCTTGGGGTCAGTACAAGGTTCTGCCAGTTCTAAGCAGGGTAGAAAATTGCCAGTGTCCCTTTTTTTTCCATCTTCACAGGATTTATACGTGTGCAGTCACTGCTGACTGAATTCTCCATTTTCAGGCACCCAGCTGTGCTGCCTGAATGCTCACCCCAGCCTGCTTGCCAATTTTAAATGCTTTACAGGGTCATGTTTTTATTCAAGCCAATCTGAATTACATATTGCATCAAATGTTCTGCTTTAAAAAACAAAAACAAAACAAAAAAACCCCAAAAAACAAAACTCAAAAAAACAAGCCATAAAAAACCAACCCCCCCCCCCCCCCCCCCCCAACTGCCCCCAAGCCCCAACCTCACATGGCTTAATTTTCTGGGATCTCCCACTGTAGAATCACTTGTCTGTTATGACATGTCTGTCATGACAAGAAATGCATCCAAGCAGGAGTAAGGTTGGGCCCCTCTTGAGAATTTCAGTGGTTGGGTTGCATTGTTCCTCCTTGAATATCTCACCATTTCTGCCATGGCAGTACTCTTTCCTCAGTCATCACCTTTGCAAGCTCAAGATGCCTCATGCCATGGCAACAAATCTCTTCCAGCCACCTTCTGCATGAAAGAAAAAAATGTCTTGTCATGCAGTGAATGAAGTTTTGTAATTCTTTTCCTATGTTGAATGCTCCATTATTTTGTACAGAAGCTCTTTTCTGTATATTTTTTTTTTCCTCTTTTGATTTGAAAACTGAGCTACTTCCATGAGTCAACCCATTATGTGCTTGGGAGAATCAAAGCTGATTTTACAGCTGGAGGGAAGACCTTGTGAAACTTAAAGGATCTATGCACTTTTGACTACAAACCAGAGAAACTGCAGCAGTTTTAGTCTTGATTGCCATGGCTTAGATTGCTGTCAGAGACATCTCTCTCTCGTATGATTGTCTTCAAAGTATTTCTCCCCTTGATATGCTTGAATGATAGCATGCTATGTTTTGAATAGGCTGCTGAGGCTGCAAGATAACAAATGTATGTTTACATAAGTAATCACTGATATTCCTTTTTTTATGCTTTTATCAAAAGGGATGTGACATTTGTGTCAAAATTGACTCTAAACACTTCTCCAATGTTATTGGCATAACAGCCTTTGTTAAGAAGGCTTTAGGGTTCTGCAAAAACTAAAGCTAATCTTTGAGTAATAACGTATGTAAGCTTTAATTCAAAAACCTACTGGAAATAGTAGAAAACTGACAGAAAGTTGTCATGGAAACCACTAACACCTAGATATGGGTGAAAAAAGAAGCTTTCATTCAAAGACCACAATTATTTGCAAAAGAATCTGTAGGTTTCTGAAACATTTTTTTTTCTACTTAGCTGTGATGGTAGGACTGCTTTTAATTTTCATAAACGTGTGGATTCACACGTACACAAATGAGGAATGTTGTGCGTTGTGCTGGATGAATAAAAAAATAGTTTTGGAAGATGAAACTGAGAACCAAAGAGACAGACCAAGAGGAGGATTTTATTGGCCTCTTGTGTTTGATTAAAGCTTTTTTATTTTTGATAAAATGTGTTTAATTCTTGTTGACTGAGTGCAAGAGAGAAAAAAGTGCATATAAAATAAATGTACGGCCATGATGTGGAACAGAGAATATCTGACAAGTCTGGCTGGTCAGGAAATAAAATAGCAGCTGAAATGAAGAAGAAGAAAGGAAGACTGGGTTTATAGCCTGTATTTTATTTTAGATACTCTTCTACTGAGTTTTTCTTGCTAAAAGTAGCTCAGCAGTTATTCGGCATTCCTAGCAAATATGTAATATGTATCTAAATATGGATTTACACAGCAAATTTTTTTAAATTCAGATTTTTAAATTATCTAAACATTGTGTTGGATGATGATAGGTCTGCATTATTTAGGTAGTCTTTTTAAAATGTCACCTTCTCTATCTTTACAGAGCTCTTTCAACTCAAATATTTAAGTGTTACAATAATCTTTGGAATGTACAGAACTGACAGTTCTGCACAGAAAACTCACACTATGTTCTCAAGGGCCTATTATATACGCTTTGAGGAATCTGAAGTACAGAGTGACTTCAAATAGGGAAAGACAAGACAGATCTTGAAATTTTTTTGTGTTCTTCAGGTTCATGAGAAAATTACATCTACAGAAAAGATTTGAGATGGTTCAGCAAGACAAGTAGAACTTAGAACAATGTTCCAAACCCGCTGGGACATAAGAACATTCGTAACTGTTTATAGAAATTGTCCACAAAGCCCAGAAATTTATCTCTAGGGAGTGGACATACACAGACAGATGCCTGGGGCAGAGTGAGAACAGGTCATACAACAACAGCACCATACAATAACAGGTTTCGTATCAATTTTGCAGGAAACACTCCTCAGGTTGTGGTCTTTATAGACCTGGATGACTCTCAGGTCTTTAGATATGCTAGCATGTATGGGGCTTGTTGTTGTTGTCATCAGTATTTCTGTGAAGACCGGGCACCCAATTCAACTTGTTCCCACAATGCTGAGAAGGCTTAATAACATACAAGAGGTAATAAGTAAGACTTAAGGTCAAGCTTTTAGCTGAAAGACCAGAAACACTTGGTGAAAAATTAATAACAGTTCTGTCTCAACAACTGGGTAGTTAAACACTAAATTTTCTTTTTGAAGGTACTGTAGACATATTCTTGCTATCAGAGATGGGGAGCTCAAAGTCCACAAAGAGTTCAGTGAATTGCTGCTCTTGGATTCTGAGACAAAGCTGGAGAGAGAGCTTATAGCTCAACATCAGACTGCTCTGTGCTGGCAAGCTCTTGCCAGAGTTTTTCCACCCTACCCTTTCTGACTTGGAGACCTACCAGATTCAAGGTGTGGTTTTCATGGAGTTACTCCAACTTTGGTATCTTCCTTCAGTCATAAGCGGTGACTTCTTCTCACTTCTTCTCACTTTTTTTTTTTTAACCCTAAGCCCGGCTTCCTATTTCTAATCCAATGCAAACACATTTTTGAAGACTTGCATCACTTGCTTCTTTGGTATTTGGAATATAAATGCAAATAAGTTCACAGCTCTTCTTTCTGGGGATCAGTGCCTTGGATGTTTGAGAGGTGTTATTCTTGGTTTGGTTTGCTGCCCTCTGTCTAATGCAGAGTTTTAAAGTGATGATGTGCTTCCTTGATCACTAATACTTAATCTTTCCAGTGTGGGATCATTTACTGTTACTTACTTGATCTCAACTAGGAATAGTGAGGCAATAACCTTATATCTTAATTAACCAGAATTCATGATGCAGTGTTTACGTTGACCTTCTGCTTTCATGTCAGCACTGGGAGGACAAGCAATATGTGACTCAATATGTGACTAAAAAATCCCAATATAGGAGTAACAGATCTGAATTGGCAAAACGATTACGCTTGATTTAGCAGTAGAGGCCCTAGAGACAGAGCTACTGAATAAAGATGCAGATCCCTAGATACCTGGTGAGACCTGCTGTTGACTCATGCTAACAATTATATAGAAAAGTAGTGTATGTATTCTGTAAAGCTCATGGTTTCTTCTACATTATGAGTTTGCCAATGAAGCTTCATGTTGAATAAGAATGGCATATCTGGGCCAGATCCATCTAGTCCTGTATCTTGTCTCTGATAGCAACAGTAGCGGCAATATAAAGCAGGATAGAAGAATAAAGCAAAGATATAGTTCTTGAGTCAAAGGTAGTGTCTTTGAGTTTAAAAGAGAGCAATGTGGATGGCAGGTTGAGTAGTAAGCTCTTTATTCAGCTTGCTTCCTCTGGCACTGGTGTGTGTGTTGGGGGCAGGCCCTGCTTATCACTGTCTTCAAAGTGCTGCACTGACACTACTGTGTACACGACCAAGGATTGTAATGTCTCAGACTGCAGTACTAATATCTTTCATCTGGACAGAAGGTAAAGCTCTGACCCAAAGAAGTCAAATACGATTGCTTATGTTTCTGAAGCTTGAATTGTGTCTTTATCTTGAAATGCTAAGGGACTGCATTAAGCCGGTTGTAGAAATCATTCTTACAGAAGCTTAGTTGACTACTCTGCCTTGTTCTGTTGATACTAGGATAAAACAACTAAAGGTTTAATATGGATTTCAAGCAGGTAGCCCACACTATTCATTTCACATGAATGGTTATATACCCATGTCTGTTTAGCTATTCATTACCTTGCCCTTTGGTACAATTGCTAACTAAAGACTAATTCATTCCTATTTTTATTAAACCAAGTGTACTTGGTGCTGTAATGATGAGCAACAGACTAAATCCACGATGGAAGAGAATTACAGCTGGAGCCAGAAGGGGTTTAGGAGATCAACATAACATTTTTGGTGGAAGAGAATGGTAGGTTCATAAAATATAAAACAGGATTAATGCTGTAGATGACCTTAAAATACTGAATAGCGAAGAGCAGAGTGGCAATTATACGTACATGTATAGCTGTAACTGACTGATAGTGAGTCCCTGTAAGTTTTTTAAAAAGACAATCAAAATGGTATAAAAGGCTGTAAATACTGAATGCTTGTGTTCATATAGTTTAATGTGAATGTTAGCTTATGAGAGAAGCAAACAAAAATAAGCCCTATTATTTCTCCCATTCTGTGAAAACGTAAACAAAACTGGTTTTGGAAAGAGAAATTCATTAAAGCAAATTTCAGTGTTTGACTATGGTGTTTTAACTGCCTGGGCAGGCTCGACAGCCTCTCAGGTTGGCTTTCCATTCTCATGCAAACTGTATCTCTCTCCGTTCCAGGACCCCCACAGTGCACCAGGGGTGTCCATGTGGCAGGACGCGTTCCTCTGCTGGGAGCAGTCCTTACCCTGCTCAGCGTGCGTAGTGCTGCACTAAGCTCCCACAAACAGCAGATGATTTCTTTGGTGTTGTGGTCTTGGAGACAATTAGCCATGGGCTGATGCTGGGGAACGCAGTCTGCCTCCAGCAGGTTCTCCCAGAACTTTTGAGGGCAAGAAACTATATTTTTCCCAAGACCTCACTTGTTATGTTTATAAATGCTCATTTTTAAAAATAAACTCCAGCAAACATTTCTCATGTGTCTTAGTTCAGCTGAGATGTGCAATAGGTCCTTGCCTTAGCCTTTTGTAGTAACATTTTTATTTAATTCACAGGAACACCGAACACAACTTAGGAGATAACGCTGAGATTTGCTTACAGCCAGTGTCAAAAATAAAGCATTTTAAGAATGATTTGTGACTGAATTATCATTCACCTTCTGTTTATTGTTGAATTTTAGGCTATGTACACTGAAATGGCACTTAATGATTTTTGCTGGAGCTTTAAAAAAACTATTTAATGCATTTTTAATAACATTGTGACATATTTTCCAAAGATGTTGGATTAGTTTTATTAGAAATGGATCCATTTTTATTATATGTTTTAATGCTCGTAGTACCTAGCCTTATGCTAACAGATATTTCATAATAGCTATGCTTTAGTTTTGTAAATATTTACATTTGTAGTAGGCATATCGAGTAATCATATGCCCGCAGGTATTAAGGCCCTCTTCTGCTTCAGTCAAACTGTTTTCCCCAAGTGCCGCTTATTTGCGCTGAATTTGCAGTGCGAGGGTAAAAGTCTTTGGCCCTTGCTGAAGGGACATGCCATCTTCCGTAGGTATGGTAAAATGACTGATTTCACTGAAACCTGGCAACCGTGCCGTGCTGCAGCCCGCTCTGGACAGTGCAAGCAGTCACTCAGCTCTCTGTGACCGAACGCCTGGGCTCTGACGGAAAGGTCTGGGAGGAACTTGCCCGCAGGGACTCTGATCACCTACCTGTATGCTGTGATCAGGTTGGGTTTAAATATGGGTACCCTGGAGCTTTTCTTTTGGGACATGCCTGATGTGAGGCAATTGCTGTGTGGAATGGAGTTGTATACATATAAAAGCCATATGGCTTCCTTTAATAATACTCAGTTTTCTTGACTTGTGAGCATTTTCAGTATTAAATCCTGATTATGGACAATGCATGCTGGTTCCAAGTCAACAATTTTAATGTGGGCTGAACAGCCTGTTTGTGGAGCAGGGTGCTGCGTGCCTCCATGGCTTTTGCAACTGTCGACCTCTAAGCATGTTGCAGTCTGTAAAAAGTGATGCAGCTAATGTCTGTTATGTGTTGTTTAGTCTCTCAGCTTTTCCCCTGGAGGACAAATGTGCGTGCTGTTATTTGTACCATTTTGTATGGGGTTTGTTTCAAAACAATCCACAGCTGTATTCTTGTGGTAGAAAGAGAAAAGGGCAAGGTTAAAGAAGTGTGCTTTGCATACAGATTGGGATGTGGTAAGACTTGTCTTAGCTTCTGTGGGAATTTTTGGACTGTCCTTCAGGAAAACTCAGTATCCTGCACAGCTGAGCTTCGCCTTTACGTAAACGAAGTTGTATTGTGCTAGTGTGCCATCGCTGCTGGCAACGTGATTTTCACCTTGCAGCTTTAGGAGAGGTCTTAAACATATACCTGCAATACCTGAAGGCAACCGCATGATGAGCAGATAAGGACTGTGACCTGGCATTACGCTTTTTGCTGTGGGAAGCTGTGACAGGAGAACAGAGTAAGTCAGAGCAGCTCGTGATAGTCTGAATTGCAGAGGAGAGGTGTTGCAGCATCTTCATTTATCCAGAGTTTATTAGGAGCTGTTGGTTTTCTGTCTGGACATGCTCTGCTCTTGTAGTAGATGTGTGTCAGTTAAGACTGGTATCTTCCACAGAAATGGGATAAATCCTTTAGCTGATTGGGGATGGTAAGAATGAACCAAAAAGACATCACTTGCAGTTTCCGTGGGCAACTGAAAACAGGACCCTAGCATTCAATGGGGAGTTAAACAGGAAAGCAATTTCCCATTTCTAGAAATTCATTAATACTCCCCCCACCCCCCTATTAAAGTTCTACAGAACTTTATAAACAAACTGGAGGTTTATGACCCAATGCAGCAGCATACCTAAGTACTTGCTTAAGTTTAAGCAGACAGGCAGTCCTTTTGAAATCTGAAGATTAAACCCTGGCACCAGTGGGGTGAGTAGTCCATTGACTTCAGTGAGCCAGGATTCAATTTAATTCCCTAATTAAACGATCCTGTTCTTCAGAAAAAGTATTAGAAAGAGAAATGTTCAGTAATTGCTTCAAGTATTTTCAGTGAAATCTATTTGCTTAGGATAAAGCTTTTCCATGACAGTGAAATAACTACTTTTGTGATTTCAAACTGTGCAAGAGAATAACTTGAAGGTGAGGTAGTGCGTTTGTGGCCCATTCTCTCTAGCTAGTGCTATTGGACTCCCTTGAAGGAAACTAATTGACCACAACATTTGCTCATTTTTCTGTCTCAGACTGTTGAAATCAAAGATGGCAAAAGTTGTTTAAAATACTCCTGCAAAATCAACTCTTAAAATAACATTGGAGTTTTTTAGCTTCAGACCTGAATACAATTATTTAGAAGACAAAAGCCTGGGGAAGGAGGATATTTCTCTTGTGAACAATTTCCCCAGTATTCCTTCTGATCTAATTGACCTAAAGCAAAACTCCTCTATATTTTCCATTAAGAGGAAGAAAAGGGACTTTTTTTTTCTGCTTCAAGGAGAAAAAACATGATTTGGCAGCCTCTCTTCCAATAAATAGTTGTATTTACTACTTTCACACTGGAGAATTATTTTGCACTTGTAAAATTAGTCCTGAAGATTTGACCAGGTTTTCTGAACAAGGTGACTTCTGTGTTTAAAAAAAAAAAAAAATATCAAAACAAAAAGTTGCCTGAACAAGTCCCACTGCCACACAAGAAAGAAGATCACATTGTTACTGAAATGTGGGTCACAGCAGGATAGGCTTCATATGTTTAATTGAATCTTTTTATGAATGGCACACTTTCATGCATTTCTTATTAAGGGAAACATAGTGTTTTCATTTATTAGGAGGTAGGAGCGAGACTTGTATTAAAGAGATTATAGGGTATGATTTATTCATTACCGGCTGCCAGTGCTTCCGACCTGTGAGATGATACCTTATGAGAGGGCTTTCTAAGGGCAGGAGAGTCGGGATTTCAGCTGATGCCCTGGGGGAATATTGTCTTCAAGGACATGATCTCCTCCTCTGTAGAGACCTTGAGTCACAGACGAGCTGGAGGGTGGGAATGCCATTTGAACACTCTCTCTGGTAATATAGCATTTGAAGGAAAGTTGTTTCTCCTTTTCCATGTCCGTACTGAGCAAGGGAATACAGAACAGAGACAGTTAGCAGCAGCAGTTAGCAGCAGCAACAGTTAGCAGCAGCAGCTCAGGTGTGTATTACATACAGCATTACATTTCCAAGCAGCGATGTAAGCTGGGAGTCAGCCCTACTTCTGGTTCCCATGTTAGCTCATACAGAGAGCCATCTTAGGTATCTCTGCCCAGCACTGAGTAGTCTTCCCATTTTGGACTCAGTCTGTCAGGGAGCCAGACAGATGTCTTTATGCCAAAATATCCTAAAAATTGAAACTCTGATCCAGACAGAGCTTGCTATTAGGTTAGCTGCAAAATTTTTTTCTCTTCCTAAGCGAGAACGATCCAAGACTGCAGTTCCCTTGGACTTGGAGAGAAGGCAAGGCTCTAGCAAGACTGGGAAAGATGCAAAAGCAATGCACTGACCCTCTTTCCTGCTGCAGCAATCCACAGGGATGGGATAGGAAGATGATGTTGGGTCTTGTCTGTATTGATGCAGAACTGTGTGGGGATGTTTTTATTTGATTTAGATGTATTCTCTGTGATGGTAGGATAACTTGCTAAAAGGAAATAGCATCTGATTTGGACAGATGTCTGTCATTGTAATTATAAGCTTTCAGGTGGTTAGTGACAACAAAAATGGTCAGAATCAAAATATTTAGGCTGCCTCCCAAGTGTGTTCTAAATCAGGCTGAGCCCTCATGCAGAAACTTGAAATAAATAAGCGCATCCTCTCTGGGGCCTCTTGCGCACACAGATACAAAACAGTTTTTATCAGGGGAAGGTAAAATGCATTTGGTAAAGCCAGAAACTGAATCCATACAAAAATAAAGAAGAAAATGTATGTATCCCTCCTCTGTAACATTAACATGAGTCTACTTCACTATTTCCTTTCCAGTAACATCCAGAATTGGGCCACAGTTTCAGTTCTCCACTCCTGACTTGGAGCATAACAATAACTGCAGAGGGCCTTTAGAAAGTCTTTTTGTTTGGCTCCCCTTAGGAGGACTAGAATCAACTCAACCAGAGATTTAGGTTTTCGGTTTTAAGATCTCAGCTCTGCTGCTCTCTTGTTTTATCCCTCTCCACAAGGTCCTCAGCTGGTGGAATTTCTTATCGTGGAATAATCTGTTCTGTGTCTTGCAGGGGAAGCATAATCTTTGTTGTCTCTGTTAGCCAAGTCAACAGCAGGGAGAGAGAAGAATGTTTGGGGCTTTTGAGCGGAATCATTGCTTGGATTTCCTGCTTGCTTGGGACTGTTTTCTTCTCCCCAAACACCCATTCAAGGCAAGCGCTTTTCCTTGTCCAAGCTCCTCTCATTACCCAGGACTCTCTTTCAATACCAGATTCATATTAGTCAATGTTTATGCAACTTTCCAAATGTTACAGAAGGAAGAAGTCTTTGCCAGCTATAATTTTGGGATGCAGGTATACATGATGGTAATAGCCCATCACATGAGCTAATTAGTAGATGATTACTTTAACAGGAAAGGAAAACATACTGTCAAAACTTTCTTGTATTCCACTTGTCCTCATCAAGCACTAACCCTGATCTAAGCCACTTCCATCTCTTTTTTTCCTTTTTGTTTTGATATTTTAGGAGGTTTTTTCCCTAGGGCTGTTAAATCTGCTTTACAGCTTTTCCATATCTTATTTCAAAACATGACCTTATGAAGGATTCAGTTCATCAGTTAACAATTAACAAACAGGCTTGTTTCCAGTCATAAATACTTAAGTTCTCTAAATGATGTTTATTCTGATCTCTTTTAAATGAGAATTATTTATGCAAACTCCTCTAACCCTGAAATGGAATTCAGATTGCCTGCAATTACCTGCAAATGTTTGAATTTACACAATAGAAGCCTTTCTCGCTTCACAAGCATTTTTTGAGTTCAGGGTCACTCCTCAGCCTCACCTACAGAAGGGCGATTGTTTTTGGTTTTTTGTGTCCTACTTTCACATCACATCTTCCTAAAACGACGAGCAGCACTGCCACGCACACTGTTCAGCTAGAGAGGATTTGTGTAGGCTGAAAGACAGGTCACTGCTGGCAATCTGCAACTGTTAAGTCATGAGTGGGCAAATTGCCTGTGTCCTACACCCCATGCTCAGACTTTTCAGCTCTCTTATTGCCATGGTCGAAATATGACTTGCAACAGGTAAGAAATTTCCCCAGTTATGGGGCTTCCACAGGAAACGGTATTTTCTGTGTCCTCATCCACTGAAATTTTGATATCTCCCTGTCTGTGACAGAGCGAGGGGCTTGGGGTTTTTCTCTGCTGGAGTCGAGCAGTCACGGAATTTTCTGTTTCAATAAAAATTCAGAGGTTTTGAAACTGCACCTGCATTGCAGATAAGATTACCTGTCTTTTTTGAAGGCCTGCAGCCAGCCTCGTCTTTGGGGAAAATAAAGCAAAGGAGCTAGCTGTGCAGAGAGTCTCCTATCTTGAGGACTGCCAGGCCCCTAGCCACCTGCCAAGAAGCTGGCAGAGCCTCGGTTGATCTGCAGCGAAGCCTGGGATCCCAGACCACTTTGAAAGGTGGCACCAGTGAAGCCACTGTATGGAAGAGCTGAAGGCTGGTCTGTGGGTGCTTCCAGGCTTTCATCTCCCTGTCACGTGGCGAGGAAGACTTCTGGGATTAAGGGTAAGGAGTGAGTCAGCTTCCAAGCTGATCTCTCTCTGAACAAATTCCTTCCAGTGGAACATTTCAGAGAGAGCCATTTCCCAGCGGAAAAATGTAGTGCTGGAATATCATCTGGCCAGCTCTGGTTCCTGTTTTATTCAGGGCTTGAGCACTCCAGTCCTAATTCTTCAGTTCCTTAAATTTCATCCAGGCGTTTACACCTGTCGGATGTGGGTTTAATAGCCTTTGCTGCTCTGCTTTTATGCCTTTCTTTGTATTTTTCCAATACAAATAATACTAGAACAGTAAAAACAGAATAAATGGCTAGGAGAGATGGGATGCAATAGGAAACCAAGGTGTGTGTCATTTTCAAAAAAGCAAGATATATTCAATCCACTGCCTGTCTGGTTTCTAGGTACTGTTCACTTGATAAGGGAATAAGGTACATTGGAAAATTTTGGAAAATCAGTCCCTCAAAGGAAAAGCAAGGATTGTACCTGCTGACAGATGGTTTGGTTTGCAGATACCTATGGTTTGTGCCATGAGCCAAGAGTTTTGCTGAGTTCGTTCAAAAGATTGAGATGTCAGGAGGGAATGGCGGGACACCCTGAGTTCTGCAGTCAGCTGAACTCAGCTCATTAGGCTAATGCAATAGAGGAGTTATCCACCACTCTCGGTCCACAGATGCTCTGAAATTTAAGCCAGGTTTTCTGTCATCTTGGGAAGCACAGGCTCTGATCCTCCACAGTGTAAAAATGGAGCAGAACGCTATAAGGTTAGAATAATGTAGAGATTTCTTAGCAGCTCCTTGTGGCTCTTGATCTGTTAGTGAGGGATATGTGGCTGGACCACCCCCATAGCTGGTTGCTGATGGATTTCCAGAGCTGGTCCTGGGAGCTTAGGCAGTTGGCATACTCTTGAAACAAGCTCACTTGTGGTAGGGAGTTGACCGGGCACCTGCTTCTCCCTCAGGTTCTCTAACACTCTCAGTGCAGCTGAAGTGATATAATTAGCATTTTAAATAAAGACAGTGCTTCAGAGAAATTATTTCAGTTAAGATGACCATGTGGAAAGGTTGCAGTGTATGTTTTATGCACTCCTGACAGCCTACCTCCCCTGAAAGACTGTGATCTGCAGTAGCTAAGGCTTCTAGTGGAGTTCAGGGACCTCTTCAAGCAGAGGTGGGTTATGTCAAGTCAGCTTTGAAATAATAAAAGTTTGAATAACCAGCGGCAAGGACTGCCCTGCTCAGTGAAAGGGTGCACTCTCCCGGTCATCCTAAAGTAGCAGAAATAATTCGATGCCATAGCTGGCACCCAGAAATGCAGCAGCAATGATAAGGTACATCAAATCTCTGATCCAGCAAACTACTGGGAGTGCCTAGTGTGCCGCTCTGTATGAAACACAGAGCTCCGAAAGAACAACAACTTGGTTTTTTTCCTTAGCTCTGGTTCATAGAGCTTATGTCCGTGTTTGTTCAGGCCTACTGGAATACACAGCAATGCCCCATCCCCATCTGCGTGCTCAGAGGATGAAAGGAGGACTCAAAGGAAAGGAAACAAGCAACGAGTAATGGAAAAAAAGACGATTCCCACCCAAACTGAATCAACAGGTAAACCTTCTGTAAATAAGTCTGTATGTTTGTAGCGTTCATAGTAAGATAATGCTGAGGTAAAACTGTAACAAGGTAATCTAGCTCCTAGATGACTGAGTTGAATTTGGAGGAACTGAGGTACATGTGCGTTGCTTTAACAGAGAAAAGTGTAGGCCTCTGAGTCTGTGGTGTATGTTTGTGGTCTTGGCACGTATCCTAAAGGCCAGACATCTACAGAAGGGAGGGACTTCATGTAAACCTATACATATACACCACCTTCTTGACAGTAAAGCAAGTTAACTAGACAGTTGAAAATTTTAAGGTGTTTGAACATACCAGTTGGTCATAAGATGAATGTCTGTTTAAGGGGAGATGAGACCTGTTTATGCCTAATTAGATTACTGCCAGCTGTATCTGTATGGCTTAGGTCTACTGAGACCCAAGAACATCTGGTCTTCATAAAGACTATGAGCACAAAGAGGCATTTTCGTTGATGGGAAGAATACCTTGCTCATGTGACTGTGAGGCAGATGGCAAAAAGTGTGAGGGTAGAAAAGTTCCTCTGGGAGTCCCTGGTTAAGGGGACACTGTAGGCCATGTTAGCTGGAGGAACCTTCTGCCCAATAAATTGTTTCCTGAGGCAAACGGTATCTGAACAAAATAGATTCTTGATGTAGGTTGTTTTCTTCCTGCCTTGATGAGATAGCTGGCACGTATATCCACAGGAAAACATCACAGCTCTTGTGTTATTTTCTGTAAGGGATAATCTGAACTGAAACACTGGTCCTGGAACAGGAAAAACTTAGCCTTTTCTCTGACTTGTTCAAAAAAGTGGTTGTGATTAAAATAATGAATGAAAGAAAAGAACTTGGACTTTGATTGTTAAAATGTTCTCTATTTCACCAAATTCTTTAATGCATTGAGCTTCAAATCCTGTTCCTGCTAGGTTGCAAATAGCAGGATTTTCACTAGCTGTAGGCAGTCCTGGGTCCCTGGAGCTTTGATAAGCAGAGAGAAAAGTATAAAAGTTCAGCATCTGAGGAAAGAAGTCCAGATTCTTTTTCTGGTAAATAATAGCAATGAAGTAGTATTGTTCCTGTGTTTGCACTAGATCGTGGAAGTCACTCAATATTCCTCTTGCGTGGCATCATTTTGCCTTTACGTCCTCTCTACCTGACTATTGCAGCTCTCTGGCCCAAATCCCAGCTCTTCAGCAGGAGCAGAATGCTGCAGTCTGCCCTCGTATATATGTGTCAGGAAACATGAATGTCAACCTCATTTTCCAACAATTACGTTGACTCCCATCTGCTTTAGAATCCAGCTCAAAGCACCCTGCGTCTATTTAAAACTCTATTTGACAATCTGTATGTTAGCACAAAGATGCTGTTTAGCTTTTTCTTGAAAACAAAATACAAAGAAAGGAAAGAATTTTGTTGAAATATATTAGTGGATATTAAAAGCTGGAGCTTGTTTCAGCCACTGCATTCTCTATGCATCTGGCAAAAACAGTGCCTGGCTTACCTATTACAGAAAACTGCGATCAAAATGTATTTCTGCTGCTGGAAACCATTGTAATTTTCTTATCTCTCATTATTTACACCAGGAGAATGAATCCTAATTAATTTTTGTTAGGTACTTGCTGCGATTGCTCAGCTTTCTAAAGGGAGGATGGAGGTCAAGAATCAGAGTTCATGGAAGGATTTGCTTTTTTGAGATGCTTTCCAAAGGTTTTCATTGCACCTGGAATTTGTCAGCCATATCCTCTTGGGCAGTGCAGGGGGAGTATTATGCATGAACTTCTGGAGCTAGTGAAAGAGGATGCTCCAGGATTAGTGCCTTAAGCAGTCCCACACACTTTTCTTCCTGTTCCATTTCCCCTTCTTTAGTCCCAGCACTCCCAGCCCCGACCTGCATTTCTGTGGCAGAGATGAGACTTTGGGCACAGGCAATAGCAGGATTGTGTAGTTAAAATGTGAGTATCTTGTGAGATGAAATTCACAGCCTTGCCCTGATCAGGTGAGATTAAAACCCTACAGCTCAACTAAACTTAAAAACATTTATGGCTATTGTTGGTTCAAAGACCACCTTATCTAAAACAGATGAGAGCTTCTCCTTGTCTTTGGAATTCATTATTCTTAAAATTTCTGCTTAGAAACAAATTATCAGTATTTAATGAAATAAGCCCCTTTCCTATAATGGCATCTATACTGCACAGTAGTAAGAAATAAAACTTTGCAATAGTGTGTTATTTAATGAACAGATAAGCAGCAACTTTTCTAACATATTGAAATGAGTTTAAGGAAGTGGGGTTTTTTTGTTATGACTTTTTTTTTCTTTCAGTGACATTTGGGCATTTAAACCTTGGGCTGCTTGGAAAACAGAAGTCTTACTCCTTATTTGGCATAGAATTCAAATGGGGGGGGGGGAAACTGTCAGAGTCTGGAACTAGATAAAAAATTTCACAGATTTTATAGACAGTTTGGACTTGGGTTTTTTATTTTGTTCATTATAAGGAAAGAAGCCAGGCAAGAAGTTATATGTATTAGAATATTTATATGGCTCTCATCACTAGTTTTTGAGTGAAGAGATTTGGATCTGAATTTTGGCAACAGTCAAGAGTCTGGACCAAGGCTTTAATTTAGGGCCATCTTTCATTCTAAATGGCTTATGTGCGTTTATAATCCTACTTGTTGTTTTTTTTTTTTTTTTTTCTTGAAACTGAATACATTCAGATATTTTAGGCAGCACATTGATTTAAATTGGAGAAGTATAGCAGAGTTGTCTGCAGATAGTGAACTTGTGGATATCATGGGAAGCTGACACCTGTGATTGTCAACCTTGACCTCCAACCCTCTTTGCTTTAATTAAAATCTTTGTGAAAAGCTTTGTCTACTCAAAGATCTCTGAGGAAAGGGCAAAATATAAGTATCTTTTGTAGTGAATGCACCATAAAAGCTTAAAAAAAGAAATCCATTTCTAATGATGAAAAAAAAGGAAAAAGATATATATACCAGCTCAAGCTTCAGAATAAATTGCCTAGGGATATGGGAAAATCTGAAAAGGCAAAAAGTTCTGTGTTGCTTCCTGACGTTTGAGCAAACAGGTTTTTGCAGCTGTGTGTAATTACAAGAAGTTAGAGGACTGTTTATTTAACAATGATATATTTATACATTTACTAGGAAATATGGCATTAGTCAGAGAGGCATTAAAATATCTGTTAAGCTATCTGTTATAGTATCTGCAAACTGAAGCCCTTAAGAAGTAGTATTCATCCACTCAATCATTTTTCAGTTTCCTGTAAACACAGTAAGAAAGGCATAATCCAAGGGGGAAGTTCATGGAGGTTCACACAGAAACAGAGATGTGCACCTTTTAAGTTTATTTCTCTCTCTGATATAAATTTAACACCTGTTTACATCTCAGGACTTCAGTGGTTTTTTTTTTGTTGTTTATTTTTAATGTTTGCCTTTGTGTCACTTGTACTAGGTTAGGAAACTGTAGTATCTCCATTCCTGATTGGGGAAACTGGGCTCTGGACTGCTAAATGCAAAAGACTTTAGCACAGAGGGGGGATTTAGATGCCCAAACCCAAGAGTAACCTCTTACCTGCACAGATAGTCCTACAGACACCTTTGCTAGTGAAGTTTTTTGTTCACGTGAAGTAATGCATGTCCCAAATGGCTTCTGTTATGTTATGGTAGAGCAAGCTGCTGGACCTCTATGTGGATCCAGGCAGAATTTGAACACCGGTTGTGCATTCCCTCCGTGGTCTGGCCCCTATCAGGATATCAGTCAGGGTATATCTCTTAGACTAGGCTCCACATGGACTGCAGCGGCAGCCTTGGCATTCATGAGAAAAACATGTGAAGAGCTAGATGGTGACGGTACTCCAGTTTACACAACAGTCTTGTGGTTTGAGCATTTGATGGTGGTGTGATGCAGTCCCTTCCCTATGGTACATGGGATTATAGTCCACGTACTGTAGACATGCTATTCTTGAAAGAGTACCCCAACTATCAGAGGATAGTTGATGTATCGAAGATACTTGAATTTCAATTCCTCCTTTAAAAGTTTTCTGTTAAGTGAAATAGCACAGGGAACTGAAGCCAGTTTTTCAAAGTCACAGGCTAGCATCCTACCCATTCATATTAAAACCAGAAGATGGAATTTAGTTTTAATATTTTTCTTGGGTAATTTATTTTCTTTCTTCATCTTCTTGAATTAATTTAGTCGTGTTGAAAAGTTCTGAAATTATTTCCTGGACTAGATTCCTTATTTAAGACAATGGGAGTTGTTTATTTTACTTCACTGGGAATTAGAACAAGTAATTTATTAAAAGGCAAGATACAGCATGAACGAGCAGTAAAGCCAGCTCTCCCTTCTCTTGTTCCTCCTACAGAGACACACAGGCACTCCCGCATGTAATTTCAGCTTTGATCTCTAATTGTGAAATAGGTTGTTCTCCAGGCTTTTTCATTTCTCAGTGATTTGAGAGAGGTTAGTAGCGATGTGGGCACCTTCCTACTGCACACTGGTGTAATGTCATGAATTCTTCTCACAGGTTTTATCAAATAAGTGCCAGAGTGTAACATGCAGTATTTAGAATAGGTTTTTTTTTTTCTGGTTTGAAGCAGTTATGTGGTGTGGCGTTCATAATGTTTAAATGACTTCCTTGCTGGCACACCTGCCCTGTAGATTTTAGGGGTGGGGAGCAAAACAGAGACTGTGAATGAAAATGAGTAAACAACCAGTGGGATGGATTTGTTATAATGCAGCGTCTTATTAATAGGACTGAAGTGCATATTGCCCCTTCACCAGTAGACAGCATAAGTCATTACTGATGTGCTGTTATCACAGCTGCAAGAGCATTACTGATAAATCTCCTGAAGTGTGCAAAGCCCCCACACCAGCGAGCTGCTTTATGCATGTGAAGGGTAAATGTGAAAGCCTTTTATTCTCTGCCCCCAAGAACATAAGTACTTGCCTTAATTACTGATTACTGCAAATCCTGCTCCTGTTCCTGTAGGGGTCAGATCTTTGCAGCTGATTTCAATGAGAATATAATCAGGGCAATAGAGAAGAGGGTGCCTCACAAAGAAGAGAAAACCTTTTATAATAAACCTCAGTAACTATGAGGGATGTTACAGCTTTCTCTTCCCTGCAGAAAGTTGACTTTCAGTTTGGTGTAAAAGGCAGACTATGCACTCTTAACCCATTCTAGGACTTCTCCCATAGATAGAAAACTAAGCAATGTCAGAAGTAAAAAATAAAAGTAGTAGTGAACCTGGGGAAATAGCACCTGCAAAAATGCAAGGTTGTGAATCAGACAGGAGAAGTTCTAAGTGGTGGAGAGAGTATACCATGTTTTGTCTTACAGTGGAGAAAGATGTCAGTACTCTACCTGATGTATTCTGTTGGGCCACAGTTGATAAGACCGTATTTCTTTTGATGCCACCAGTTGTGGTTAGAAAACCAGCACTGAACAATGCTATGACACTAGAGGGGGAAAAAACGCCACTGACCTTTTCTTTTGCTCTTATTCTTTTAAGCTTCGCTAAGGAAGGCTAGAACTGATTGGAATTAATTTTATGGAGAATCTTAAAGAATATGTCTTAAGGCTTTTGCTTCTTTCTGCTGTTAACAATACTATTGGAAGGCTGCAGGTATTGCTTTGCTGGAGCAATCGTAACTACCCATTGACTTCAAGTTCCATCTTATTTACTTCAGTGACAGTGACTTGTGCAAGCATGATTAAACTGAGACAAGGCAGTTATTTGTATGGCATGTTCTGCCTTAAAATTATTAATATCTGCTTATTGTCCTTAATTTTAAACATTATGATGTATTACCCTACAAATGCCCTTACCTTACAAGTCAACCTGAATCTGTTTTTGAACACTCCAGTAATTTTAATAAATTAATTTTCATAGTGTTAAGAATCTTTTAATCTCACTCTGCCCTAGGATATGATTTTCACAAGCATTCATCATTGATCTAACCCTTCTCCCACTGAAGTTAACAGTGAGGCTTCCATTAAATTCAATGGGAGGCAGAATTAGGCCAGCTTTAATCCTTTCCAAAACAGTACCTGGTTCATAGACTGCTTGCTGCCTGAGCCCTCAAATAGGAAATTACAATTGAGGTTATAGTTTGATAATAAAACTCTTTGTCTACAATAAACCAGATGACAGGCTGGATCCCAGTCTTAGCAGTAAGGGAAGTTTAGGTCCCTACTTGTCTGATGCTTAAATCTTCTGCAAAACAAACTAAATAATTTGTCACTTTTAAGAGCCAGAAGGCTGTCTTGTAACTCTTTCTTCTGTTTATTGCTCCCATCTTTGCATTCGGTGCAAATAAAAACTCCTGTAAGTAAAGACTGCAAACTTCTTCTTTTCCTCATAGTAACCCTAAATCAACTGCTTGTTAATTCTCTGTATTTTCCTGGCTGTATACAGGGATAGGAATGTAGAATATATGGTGGACTGCTGTGAGGTTACCCTGCTGATAGCAACATTACTCTAAAGATATAATTCTACAACATATTGTCTGACTCTGAACCTCTAATTCACAAGGAGGACATAATAAATTGTGTCTCTTCCTATAGAGACACATTCCAGTAATCCTCAAAATCACGGGCAATCTTTGCTTTTCCATCCTCTTAAATACCCAGTGGTCCTGTATCTTTTACAAACAGTCAACATCCTTATTGCTTGATCTTGTTGCTGCTTTCTGACTATTTTAATTCTGCAATTAGTCATGTGTCCTCCACAGAGCTGTGTAGAAACATAATCAACTTTGCTCTACAGACAGAGGATGAGTTTTGCAATTGGCACATTGCGATGAGTCCATTTGGGACCCTAATGAATATATTAAACTGGTTGGGGGAGATGGGAACTGTTTTGGATTTATCTGAAAACAATCTTTGGAGCAAAACAGCAAAACAAAACAAAATAAGAAAAAAAAAATGTTTTCAGTGCTTCAATTGTGACATTGTTTGCTTCAAAATGAAATGCTTCAGTTTTAGGTGACTTAAACTTCAGGCCCAGTTCCAAAGGAAAACATCTTGGTTCAAGAAATAACATTTTAGCAAAACTTTTTAATTATTTTGATTCACTGCTCCTTTTTCGTGCCTTTCCCTTTCTTGTGTCTGAAACTGCCAAAGTTGTGGCACTAGAGCTGTAGTCTGACCTTTACCATTTGCCACTGCATTTTTTTGCACGGTTCCAGTTGCATTGTCCTCGCGTCACACCAGAGTGGAAGACAACACTGAAAGCAGAGCCTGGACAGTCAGAGTTTCCTTGAGTGCCCTCACAGACCTTGAGACACATTTGAAGCCACCTCTCTGGGCATTGCTTATGTCATCTGCAGAACAAATGGAATAAAGATAAAGGCTAACAGAAATTGCATTCAAAAAAATGCCCTGAAAGGGATTTAAATATTCCTGGCTTAAGGGTGTAATCCTATTACTACTGTAACTACTGGAGATGAAGGGTTATAAACTCTTCTGTGCTTGTACTTATTTTCTGGTTTCTGATTCTGCCTCTGGAGCAACTGTGCTGGCCACTGTAAGGAGTAGGAATGCTTAACTAAATAGAATACTGGTACGGCCGCTTCTAAAATCTTCCCTCCATAGCAAGATGGTTATAACTAACTGTCCTTTCTGGTGTTTGTGAAGATACTAAAAAAAAAACACTATAGAAGAACAAAGTGCTATCAGTAGGTAATGCTGATGAATGCAGTTACTGGTTCAATGGAGCACTCATGGGAGTTTGACCAGGATTAATCTTGAAGTCCCAGCATGTTTGCAGGTGAAACATGTTCTGAAGTGAAATAAGAGGTTAATCATTAGAAGACAGCTGACTGCTCTATGCAACAGCCTTTTTTCATCAGTGCTTGTGATGCAAATTAAAAAACCAAACAACCCTACAACTAAATATAGCATAAAAGTCCTCAAAAGCCAGTCAATAAACAGTAATTATCTCTCACAGCTGGAAGCATGTTTTGCCTTGAGTGTAACCAACAAACTGTGCTTGACTGTGTGATGATTATTTCAATCAGGTTATAAAGGAGAATGTTATTTGGGAGCTGCTCTCTTGGAAGGTGTTCTTGTAAACGTGTGCATATTTCTGAACTCTTCTCCTCCTTTCCAAACTGCTACAGACCTTGATAAATGGCAAAGCCTGGCTGATCTGAATGCAAAGTCGATTTGTGATTCAAATACTGCTGTCGGGCAGAGCTTCATCAGATCTCTTCCCTGTGCTCCCATGTGCTACTCCCGTGCAATCACTAGTCTCAAAATAGCAAAGCAGACTTCCAGTATTTGATCCAGGTCCCATGGATGAATACCACTTGGGAGGTGGTGAATCACAGTATTCTGGGAGGGGAAAAAGGAAGGGAAGAGACAAGAAGGCAGCTCTTGGAAGAGGAGTTAAAAAAACAGGCATGGCATATTTCATCGTCCCTGACACAGTGACTTTTTCAGATACTTCAGCAGTGCTGGGGAGTGGCCTAAACTATGAGAGCTTGAGAAACATGATCCTCATGACTGGCTACCCTAATGCTGTCAAACTGCAGGACAAGTTTTAACTGATTCTCAAAATTAACATGCCAACAACCAGATCAGGAAACTGAATTTTGTAATGCATCCTCCGTGTCCCAGGAAATTAAATTCTCAGTGTCCTGCTACCAAACTGTTCATAGAAATCTGGGGCATAACTGCCACTTCAGTAAGAGCCACATTTTTTGATATCATCTTGTAATTCGTGGGACCTGTTTTAGAAACTGCATGACCTTTGAGGGTTTCTTTTTCCGTGCTAGAATGATGGTTGTTTTTTGGAAAATAGTAACTATTCTGATGTTCAGTCTCCATTTCTGACAGTATCCGCATATCTGATTGTTTTCTCAGAGCATAAATAAAATATTGCAAGGCCCTTGTAGATGGGTGTGTACTACATGTCGATACTCCAAATTATTATAGTCCTTCCTGTTTGGGTTGGAAGGCTTCAAAACCCCTGTGCTGGGTTTTGAAGCAGTTTCTACCTGAGATACAGCTGCAGCTTCAGGTACTTCACATATTCTTATCTTCCTTCTTCCTAACTAGATTGGTTGAAGTTTTCCCATTTGTTTTCATATCTTTGGTGTATTTGGGAAAGAAAAGAGGCTGCCAATCATTTTACTTATTAGTTAAGCTGATCTCTGTTTTTCTAGAATGACGTGAGCAAGGAAGAAATTTTGAACTCCCAAGAGGGATATTTTACGTTGTTTGGTTATTTTTTTCAAACAATGGCCTCTCTTTCTTGGAAGACATTGACATTTTCATAACTCACATTTTAGGATGTTGAATGTAACTTTTACTCCATTGTGATGTTCAGTTTGTATTTCATGACTTTAAAAGTCCCCAATTAGTCTGTCTTTAAAAGTTAGTTGAAAATAAAAGGTGGTTCCTTTCTAGGTCAGATGCGGCTTTCTTCTCTTTTGATTTTGAATTATTTGTGCCGTAGGTTACACATGAAATTACTTCAATTCACATGGGGAATGTAAGGCTGAGAAGTTTTGTGGAACATCTCCAGACACAGCATATTTTTTTTTCCCTATCACAGCCAAAAGGGAAGGATCCCCACTGTAGTTAAAAATTGTGTTTGATTTTTCTCAGTATTATGTTCTGTCTTACCATGAGTGTTCTAGGGCTCTTTATAAATTAGTACAGAACAGCAATGTCAGCAAGGATTTCAAGACAAAAAGAATGGCAAAGCAAGTGAGTTGTTGATTGACTGGTAGAATTCATGTTGCTAGCTATAAGATGTTATGTGCCATGCAACTGGATAACAGTGTGGTCTTGTTGGGAGTTTTTGCTAAACTAACCATTCTCCTAAACAGAATGTCAAACAGGACACACTAGATGTGTCTGAGGGTTTTGCAGTGGTGTAATTTCCAGCGTGTGCCTGATCAACCCTTGAGAACCATAAAGCTTGCTCTAGTAGAGAGGTATTTTTTTCTTTTTTCGGTAAAGGCTCATATATGGAATGAGTCTCCCTTGATCAAAGCTACTGAGGAATAGGATAGATGGAGTTGGGTGATCATAGGTTGAGGTAGCCCTAAACATTGCAAAACTATGACAGAGTGTAAAAGTATGATACAGCACAGAAATTCATTACAATCAAAAGAGGTTCTCCTGAGATTAGTGTAGAACAACATATCTTGGTGACGTTCAGATGTTCTCTCAAGGCAACATTCTTGGCAGCTATTCAGTTTGGCTGGTCTTTTTGTTTTTCCAACTGTATATGGACTTTTGTTTCAAATTAGTCTGATTGGCTGCAGCTGTACACTAAAACAAAGGACATTTTGGTGTATGTTTTCAAGTGACTAACGATTAGCATTGGTTGGAAACTTTTCCGTTGAAATGATTTGATGGACATTTGTGGTTACAGCAAAATTGATATTTTCTGTGGAAATGCATCAGTTTTGCCAAGGGGAAAAAAAACCCCAACTTTTTTTGTCAAGTCATCCTGAAATTAATGGTTTATTTTAGTTCAGCTTGTTAATGGCTCTAAGTTGTTGCATTGTTTCAGGGCACTACTTAAGACTTGTTTTTTATGACCTCTTTTGTTGCTCTGAGCTCCATTAATCGGTCTACTTCATATCTCAGTATCTCCTGTTGGAGATGGCATGATAGCAATCTGGGAACTGTAGGCTGTGATGCCTTCAGACAGAGAAAATATCTCATAGAGGAGGTTGTGGATAAGATCACAACCCTTGTGGGGAAGGTGCAGTAGCACTAAGTTAGTAGTTACAACTTGGTAGGGGTTTGGATGCTTCCTGTGCAAAATGTAGTTGTGGAAAGCATAAAGCTTCCTTTTGAAAATACTTCTATCCAGTCTTAATAGGATTAAAATCTTATTTATATGATGCCTCCTGTTAGCATCTGTAGTTTTAGCACTTTATTTCTTTTTGCAGAAATGCCTTTGTGCTCAATTTTAAGGCTTAAAAATCAAAACAACAACAATAATAAATTCTTCTACTTCTTTTTATTCGAATTTTGAGGGTATTTTTATAAAATGTTTAAAATTCCCTTAAGTCTCATTTTCAAGCTCTTCTCCCCAAGCACAGGGCCTTGAAACTTAGCTTTCATTAAGAAAATAAAAGATCATTAAGTAATTGCTTGTTTTCAGGAACTGTGGCTCTAAGGGGAAAACAAAAACACGTAAGACTTCCATTGACATCATGGGAACTGGTAATTTGGGATAGTGATAGTGCTAGCTTTCCAAACACGTATAAGAGCCATTGCACAGGACCGATTGTGATACTTGTTTTGGTGGTTATTGCAGTAGATTCCAGGCCTTTAGGAAAAACCAGAAGCAATTTTTCCATTATCTATCTTCTTGCTCCATGGGTGCAGTAGTCTACACAAGGGGCTTGTGTACTGTGTGTCAGTGTGCTTGTGATCCCAAGACCAGATCGGTCAAAGGAAAATCCTTCCTCCTTTCCTTCCCCAAGAAAAAAATAGACGGAGGGAGAAAAGAAAGGAAGGAAGAAAAAAGGGAATATGGAAGGAATGAGGAAACTAGTGGGGAAGAGGGTTGGGAGAAGGCTGCCAGACCCTCCCCTGGTGTAAACGGTTTTCACTGACTCCAGTGGAGCTAGGCTTACTTGTTTTCCACAGGGGAGACAGCCACTGAGAGCGCACTGTTTGGCAGGTAATGTGGCATTGGGTAATAACTAGAAAAATGTAAGATAGAAATCCTTTTGGCAGTGTTCTTGCCCCCCTATCCCCAGTGGTCATTTCAGAAAGCCTAATGAATATCTGTAGTTGCCCGAGATTAAATCATCAAGATCACTTTCCAGCATTATTTTGCCTTCTCCCACTAACATTTATTTCTGCTCATAAATTACAGCTCAGAGCTGCTGTGAGCTCAAGTTTGTCTTGACAGTGAGAATATACTGAATACAAATAGTTTTCCTTGAACTCAACAGTGGGCCAATGAAATTTCTCTGAAGCCTGCAGTAAGATGCCTGGGATAAACTGAGTCCAAGTGTACCTTGGGCCAAAGTGAGGTGGGATGTAAGCAGGCGAAGAAGCCAAATTTGTTGGAAAACTTTTAATCTCCAAAATGTCAGTGTCCCAAGGCAAAAGATTTATAGTATTTATCAGTCTGAGTGGAAGATAAGCTCATTTCTTCTTTACTCCATCATTTGTATACCTCACAGGGAATTTTGTTACAGTTTGTGCAAGAGAGAGGAAGTCTTTTTTGCACTGCAAACTTACTTTGTAATAAAATTGGTAAGTTTTTTATAAAAACCTGTCTATTTTTTAAACAAAAAAAGGATGCATTTTTCTCTTTTTGTATCTTTTCTCACGCTTTTGCCAAAATGGCTGTCTCTAGCTCTGCAGTGGCTCCCATCTCTATGATCATAAGTCATTAAATGCTCACAAAAGTGAATAAGCTGCTTAATGTCCTATTCCCCTGTGACTTGAGACTTTATCTAAAAAATCCCCTAATAAACATCCTCCCAATTACTTAAACATCTGTCCTAGTACCATGCAATTGGAGCATGGAGGAAACAGAAGGGACACACTAACCAAATGTAATTCTTGTAAAACAGGGACATAAGGAGATCAGATTGATAACTGAGAACATCAAGGATTTAATGTCATCCAAATACTTAAAGTCCATGCTTATGCAGGTACTAATAACCTCAGACAATATCTACAATATTCTTCATTTGAAGAGAGAATAGAAAAGCCCACTCATTTGTACCCTAGTGTGCATGCATAGGGGCTCTAACTTATTAAAATTAATTTTACAATTAGAGAACACACTGAATCTGTGAATTAGCACGATAATGACAGGAACAGATGTCACTTGCTGCTGAATGAGCAACAGAAAATATCAGGAGTGTACCATGCAATGCTGTCTCATGCTTTCTGACAGCCAACTCAAACTCCCTGAAGTCAGCCTGCTCCTTAAAAAACTTATCCTAATGTTTGTCTAGCCAGAGGCATATTGCAGTGGTGACAGAAGGCACCCCCTCTGCAAGTCCTAACCTTCTCCATCCCCTTTCCTCAGTCTGCCAGAAATCCTGGGCAGAGTCTATTCAATCTACTCATTGCCCTCAGGGATGTGTCAAACAGAAAATCAAAGTTCATTCTCCGGAGACCTCTCTTGGAGAGGTCCAAACCACATACAGACCTAATCCTAATTATATAATTTTCTATTGTCAAACATAATTTCACTGGGTCAAGTTGTTACTCATATCTCATGAGAAGGCTTTTTTTTTTTTTAAGCATTAGGTTAATTTAAGGCAGAGGTGTGAACTCTTGGTCTCACAGCTCCGTGATGCCAGCAAAATCATAGAAGTTTTTTAAAGGAAGGGTGGAAGGATTGAACAGATACTTTTCTGTGATTACAAAAAGAAAAGTGAAAATACGATGACTAGAGTGTAAAGGGTGAACAGTCTAGAGGAGACATTGCTGCTGCTTTGGTGATGGGAACCATCCTGTGGCTTTTCTGTATTTCATTAATAAGCAAGATAGGGTTGGAAGGGTTGAAAAGTTATGCATAACATAGGCATGCATAGTTGGCTGCACATTACTAAAAATGTGAAAAGGGGTAATTGATAGCTGGGGGTCATCTGTAGGGTGTCTGAGAAGACCTGGTGGAAAGATCAGCCATGCAGTAGTTCTTCAGCAACCTCAACACCACTGCAACTCTGCAGAAGGCTATTTCTGTTTTTTCCCCCTCCTCATGACTTCACAGCAGAAACAGTACAGACAAATTATCACCAAAAATGTGACAGTTTGATACTAGGCAGTTTTTAATTGAGTGGTGTTATGGTGAGAGAGACTCTAAGGGAGGGAGACCTCATTCCCAATCTGTTTACACAATTACATGAATCTCTCATGGACACGGACAGTCATATAATCCAAATTACTTTTTGTGAACAAGCCAAGGTCAAGTTGCTTCCCACATGCCCCGAAAATGGAGTAATGGGGTTTTGTCAGTGAGTGCCCTTTGCAGCAGTATGAGGTGATGTCAGGCACTTGAGGTTTGTTGGCCATACAAACCCTGTTCCCATTCTTGTTGTTTGGTTCAATGCAAGTGATTTTATGGGAAAGTATTTAAATCAAATGAAATTATGTTCTCCAAAGAAATAGTGGAAAGCTAGTATAGCATTTACAGACCATATACTCGTGTTGAGTCTCCAGCTTGTTCAGGAGGGCTTTTCTGCTCTAATTCTTTTGATTTGCTTAGGTGAGTCAAGCAATTGTGTGACTTAACAAGTGTTCCTATGGACACATACACACAAAGGCCTTGGATCACGTGGGAGCTAAGACACTGAGTTCTTGTGAAGCAATAGTATGGTTGAGGTGGAAGTGTGCCGATCCTGTCTCTTGAAACATTGAGCTTAAAGGTCTGTGTTTTGCAGTTATTACTAATAGTTGTCACGTCCTCATTTCTTATTTTGGAAAGCTTAGTTTCCTCTCCAGATCCTCAGTGCAGAGTGGCTGCAAGGTGTCTTTCAATTCCAAGAGAGAATCACAGGCATGATCTCTGGGATCTAGCCTGTCCAGCTTTAGGTTTTCTGCTCAGGCGTGTTTGCAACCTGAATATAGGAACATTGCATCCTTGTAGCCCACGGGTTCTTATCACCCGCTGGGGAAAGTAAACTTAACTTCTCCTGGTGGCACATGAGCGCACTGGGTTAGTGCATATATAAGATCCTACCTTTCTTTAAGCCTATTCTGTTTATAGTACGTATGCATTGTAATGCTGGGAAACCATATGAGGCTTCAACCTGCTAAGACTGTTATCAAGCAGAGTTTTGCATTTGACTTCAGTGAAAACCACTGTGGTCCCTTACCATGGTTCACTGTAAACTTTGGTAAGCTCTGGCGGGCCAGATAAGGAAAGCATTTTTTGAGATCTATTTTTAAAGACCTTTAGGACATGTGGTTAACAATTTCTTGTATTTCGCTTGTAGTTTCAGTGAATTGCCTTTTTTCCTCGCGTTCTAGCCTGGGTGCCTCCCGCCTAGGGAGCCCTGTACCAGGCAAGACCACGAGAGGGCACCCGGGACACGCCGCTCCCGGCCGCGCCAGCCAAGGCAGGGGCAGCCCCGGCGCACCTTGCTCCACAGCCACGCTCGCTGTTTTTTCGTGGGTAACTTCAGTCAAAGTGACTGACGAACCTCAGCTGCTTTATCTCATCCTTCCACAGGTGAGGGATGAACCCCATGCGTGCGCACCCACATCTCCGCGTGCTAAAATCAGCGCTTTGTTCCGTGAAAACACATAGGTCACTAACAGTGAATGAGCAATCCTATGTCAACAGCCTATTCTCATACTTGCCAAAGCATAAGAGCAACGATTTTCTAGTAAAGTCGGGAAGCTCGGAGAAATATTCAAGCCTGCTAAAGCTAAAAATGAAATGAGACTGAATTGCTTTGAATTTCCAAGTTTAAATGAAGTTTATTCTTGCCTTACCGGGCAAACTTTAATGATTTGCCCAAGGTACTGTCATACATGCCATTGGTTATGGCAATCATTCTCTAACTCCTAGTTTGGGTAATAAATTTTTAAAAATAGATATAGATCCAGACATCTCTCATGAGAAGATGTAAATCAGATAATCGCAGTCCTCTGCGTTTTTTTTTTTTTCCCTGTCTCTGGTGAAAAGGGCTACTACTGGAACCAGAAAGAAGTTGTCAGAAAGGTTAGCCAGATTAGAATGTTTCTGCCGTCTTCCCCTAACTTCTCGGGAAGGAATTGATCAAACCTCAGACTAGCTGCCTAAAAGCTACAATCCGAATAAGTCATCAATCTGCCCTCAAACTGTCACAGAAACAAACACCTAGATATCCGTTCTTCCTGTCTGTTTTGAAATAGTCTTTTACAATGGGAAGAATTACTCCTTGAATATTCTTACTTTTTTTTTCCTGGGAATGATAGAAAAAGCCGAGGGGCCTGATTCTTAGATGGCTTAACTGGCCAAGATGAATGCGAAACAAGAGGACCAAAACTGGCTAGCAATAGGCAGGTGAAGAGAATCAAAGATCCTTGTTGTCTCCCCAGCATTACTGACCTTGTCATGCCATGCCCAGCAGGTAGTCTGTGAAAGCTTCATGAAGTGCTATTTATTTGGCTGATAAAATTTTTATTTAAATTCTAGGACTCTCCTTAGTGTAAACATACAGTTTTTGGTTTCATTTTTATATAAGACAATGGGCCTTAACAAAGGAATAAATCGCACATCGTGAAAAAGATACCTGCTGTTATTTTTTCTGATGTTTTTCTTCTTTTTTTCCTTGTTTTGTTAGAAGTTTTCGAACAAAATGTGACAAAATTTTAAAACTATGGGAGACTTTGTAACATCAGAAATAGGAAGCTAAACTTTCAGGCTGTGCTGAGACTGCACAGGAGTTGAGAAGATAGTGAATATATTCCATGGCCTGAAGGCAGGACTGATGCTAAACCTTCCACACTTTTCTTTGACTATGAGTTCCCTTGGCAAAGCCTGTCTCTTTCTTTGTGTAATATAAAGATTTTGACAACATGAGCTGAAACCCAACAGGACTGGGACTTTTTGTGGTCTTGTAATAAGGGTGATCAGTGGAAAACCACATAGATATCTGGTATGCTCTACAGCACAACAGTGTCATGCTTATCTTGTCCTGGGTTATACACAGAATAATTTTCATTAATATAGGGAGCTTTATATCTTAAAAAGGCCATTAATATACATAGAATGTACATATGTATAAAAATATGGCCAGATTGCAATTTTGTTTTCCTTCTGGAAGTTGGATATTTTCAGACAAACGTTATCTAGCCTTTTATCATGTTTTCAAAAAGTTTCAAAACGCAGGATTCGAGAGATCTGTGATCACATTTTAATCTGTCATACCCTTTCTGTAGCTTTAAAGAAGTTTTCTTTTTTTTACCTACTCCTTAGTTTCTCCATTTGCAAAATGTAGATAACTCAATTTTTCAGGGGTGATGTGAGAGTAAAATCCATTAATGATTTTGAGACATTCATATTAAAGCTGTGAGGGCCATATAAGTACTGAGATGTCAAGAAATATTAAACAATCTGCTGCAAACATCTCTGCTTTTTTCTGTGTGGTTCATTAGTGTGGACTTGGAGATGACCTTAGTGTTGCTGGTGGCACCCTTTCAGATCCTGTTTAAAACAACTGTTGAATGAGTCACTGTTTTAGGAATATGGAAAGTTCCCCAGAGTGCGTTTATGCTCTACTGTCTTAGACTTCAGGAGACAGAGCTGATCAAGAAGGTTGTTAGAGATGACTGAATGCACTTATAATGCGTGGACTATTCTCCCCTGCTTTGGAACATCTGATGATGATTTTAAAAATAAATAAATTAAAAAAAAAAATCTGTTGGCTGTGCCTGGTAGGAAGCAAATACAGGTTGTTTTTGTGTCGCTGATGATGTATCTTCAGAGGATTATGCATGCCAGTTGCTTGACTTCAAGGAAAATTTTCACAGTGGAGTGATGACACAGATGTAGTGTTGATCTAAAGTAATTTTTCTTTTTTCCAGTACTTCTGTTCTCTCTTTGCTACTTTAGGCATGGCACTAAGCCTTACAATTCAAATCTAAACTCCAAGATTCTTAAAATGTGAGTTAAGATGTAGGTTTTTCACACGGGTTGTTTTCAAAATTGGCATCTCCTTCTTCCCCCGGCCAGGTTCTTTTCTTCTGTTTGTTCCTTCAGTGAAATTTATAAGCCCATGTTTTTGCCATGGCATGCTGTTGCTGTGGAAATTAGTATGATGTCATAAACCTGACATTATGACTTCAGATTCAGAGGAAATAGACTGCCAAGAAGCAAACAGAAGCTTGTTGAGTATACAATTGTGTTGGAAACAGATGAGTGAAACTTGAACTGAGGATGCAGAATCTAAATTCTAATGGGAATTTTCCCAGAACTGGAAAGAGAGGAACTCAGGATGTGGTCTCCAGGTCTGTTCCTGACACAGTCCTGAGGGTGGTGGATATGGCAGGCCACGCCACAGTCATCTATTGTCTACAAGTTTATTTAGAGGAAAAAAGGAAGTTAAATAGATACAAGTGGCATCTGAAATTTTCATTTGAAAATGGAAAGCATTTGACATTAGTGGGATCTGATTTCTTCCTTGAAGTGCCATTTTGCTTTCTAGATTTTCCTTTTCTCTTTTCCTCTTTTTTTTCTCCCTGACTGAAAGTCTTTAGTAATTTAGTTGGGGAAAAAACTTTGAAAAAAAAATGACAGAAGTGCTCACATCTGCCTGCAAATAAAAGTAGTATGAATCAGTTGGTTTGGAAATGAACAAATCATCTCATCTGGAATAAATGTAAATATCTGGTTTAAATGTCAACATTAACTATTTTACTGCTGGTCAAAAAATTAAAGGAGAGTGAGTTGATCAATGGAGGAAAATTTGCATGAGTTCTTATCTTCATGCAGCCAGTGAGAAATACTTACAAGTCTGAGTGGATAGCTTTTCTGAGTTTTGTTTATTTTTCTTTATTGAGCATGGAGGAAGAAAAGGGAAAAATATTAGTGGAGAATGGTGTATCCTTTGGACCGACTAATGAGTAGATGACATTATAAATCTGAACATAGCATCCAAGCTCAACAGAGAAACAAAACCCCTGATGCTCCGAAATTCTGCTAAGAGTTAAGGATACTGGAGGTGAATTATGTACATTTGTAGTTTGAACATCTGCTGCTAACTAGCACTAACACCTTTTTCTCAGTTGAATTTGAATACTGGAACACAGAATCACAAATTCATACATTTAGCTGTAACAACACTCTGAGTGGGTAGATTGAGAGAAAAGACGGGCTCCACTGATAAAAAGTGTTTCCAAAACTAGGAAGTTAAAGTATGTTGTGCTTTCTCTAAGATATTCCTATTACATGCAAGGTACCACTGCCTGGACAAGACACTGGAGTAAAAAAGAATGGAGATGAGAAGATCACAGTGATGATTCATACTTTGCTTTACAATGAAAGAATTAAGATACTTGTAGCTTGTGAAAAAGAAATGGCTTATTCTTGGTATGAGTGCTTGCATGGTGGGAAGATAATGACAGGTTCTTGAACTTAGCAGGCAAAGTTATCACAAAATTGTAAAGAAGCAAAAAAACCCTCTTAATTTGGATACAGAGTGCATATGTTAAGAGCAGAGGTGCAAAAGCTATTTAAACACCAAATGAGTAGTGAAGATTCTTTCATTGGAAGGCTGTAAATATCTATGGGATGTAGTTCTTAGTGATATGCATTAGTGCAGTCAGAAGTATTGGACTGGATATAAGAGTTTCATCCAATAAGTCTGAGGCCTAAAACACAAACTAGAGTTTCCGTGTTTCCCAGCCTTGCAATCCATGAGTCTTGAATACATTGTTGGTTTTGACAGAGCAAAACTATGTTCGTATTGCAGGAGAGCTATTCCTATGATTAGACATGATAATAGACAGACATTTCATATGTGAATATGGTTTACCAATGCATTCTTGTACTTAGGAAATGAAGAGGGGAAAAGCAAATTAGTCTTTAATATATCAGAGATACATGAGAAAATAAATTCAAGTAATGATTTTGAATGCCCTTATTAGGCTTCGCTGTTATGTTGCATCTCTTTACAATGGTTTTGATTGCATTCTAGGTCACTATTTTGTTAATAATAATTTTATTGGTTTTTACTGTTATTATTACTGTGGTTGTAAAGCTTTGCAATATAACACAATAAAGACTAATGAGCTGTTGTGAATAAGGTATCAAGGCTACTTGGTTTAAATAATATTTGGAAGAGTGAATTTGGCTCATGAGCTGCTATGACCTGAATTTTCGCTAGATAGGGTTCATTTTAAGGTAGCGTGAGGCTATACGACTTGTTTAAATGTTAGCAAGATACTGATTTTAACTTGCAAGAAGAACCTCACTGCACTTTCAGAGACCTCTTTTTCTCTTCATCTTTGATGAATAGGTTTTATTTTTAAACTTTATATATATAATAACTATGTGTGTTTATGTGTATTTAGAAGTTAAATTGTTATTTCTATTGTAAAAAGTGTATTTGTGAAAAATGTTCCAATAGTCCAGGAATAAATAGTACCCTGCAAATAGCATCAAAGACACATCAAGAACATTTTCTTGGATGAACTTTTTCTGTGCTGCTTGTTGATCTTAAGTTGTGAAATGTTCTGGCAATTTGTGAAGCAGTGAACAGATGAGTTTCCTATGGTTCTAGAAGGTGTCATGGATATTGGACCACAACATTTCTTCTAATTACAGCTGAACACATTGGTGCCTTGTGGTCATGTGAATTAAAAAGGAGAAAATAGATATGCCAAGTCTTTGTGCATATTCATTAGACTGATATATTGAGAGAATTATTTATGAGATCATGCCATCTCACTGAAGTTATCAGAGGTCATTTTTTTTAGTGTTTTTTGTTTTGTTTTTGGTTTTTTTAACTTTGTTTTTTTCTAAAATGCTGCCAGGAAAAAAGATGTTCTGGTACATGGATAATGAGGCATTGCATCAAAGGTATTTCTTAAGTGCAAGTAGTTACAATAAAAATTGCCAAGTGTGGCGAATTATCTGGAACACTTGCTTTTTAAAATAGCACCCTTTCCCACACACCCATATAGATGTACTCAAGAAAAATGCTGTGGTACCACTGGTCTGTATTACAAAAATCCTGCCCTGAATTTCCTTTATGTCTGATTAGGATTAAAGAGATTTATGCTATTGCACAGACTGCAGTGTAAGGCATCTCCTTGGTCATAACCTTGCTATGGCAACCCTAAGTGTTACAGTGAAAAAACCTGTGGTTCCTATGGAGTAATTTCTACTAAAAAGTTATTTTCATGGGTTCAGGTCTACAGGCTGATGCATGCCTTGAAGCACAGTCAGGGTTTTTCCCATTTCCCACCTCCCAACAGCAAGGTTTGTGTGAAATAGGGACCCTTTTTACCCTGCCTAGGTTTTAAGTGCAGATAGGCTGCTCTTTATACCTTACCTTGGATTCAGTGTGGACTACAGGTAGTCCTTTTAAATCCGCAGGAGAGCTGATGGTGGGATGTGCAACTCACCAGAATCTGGGGAGAGAGGGGGGAGAGAATTAGGTCAATTGCTGGCATTTTTAGCAGAGGCGCCTAAGGGGCTTTTGAGGCCAAATTCCTTTTTTGGTTCTGCGGGCAGCTGGTTTGGCTTGGTCTCAGTTGGAAAATATAGGGATGGATCTCATATTAAGGCTTGTCTTTGGAGGAAATAATTTTAAAGATAAATCAAGGTATGATCTCAGGTCAGAATCATTATTCTGCAATAACTTTTACATAGATGCTTGTCTTACATTTTAGCTCACGATGGTTTTGCATATAGATTAAATAGTATGCAGGCGGGTTTACTGTGCAATAAGAATGTCCATATGGTGAGCTAGTGCCAAGTTACTAGTCAGAGCCATTTCCTAATGTTAGACAATCTCTTACAGGTGTTTATACAACCTCTCTCCTGTGAACAATAAAGAATGTGGGTCACTAGAGCTATCAATTAGACCCTTTCATTCTATTAATTTCTGATGTTACTAAAAATGTTTTTTTCGCTTATGGATTGAATGTGATAAGCTAAAAGCCATGAGGAAACTCATGGTCTAAATCTTCAAGCTGCTCAAACATCCATTTAGGAGGAAGAATTTCTCTTATTGCAACATACGTGTTACAATATGCTTTACTGAAAATGGCACATTAGAATTTTAGGTAGATAAAGAAGTTGTTCATACAGTAGGTCTAAAACATATGAGAAATTGAAGCTTATAATATAATCGCAAATAACTGTAACTGACTGGAGAAACATTTGCTCTTAAATGGCAGCCCAAAATATTTATTAAAGAAAAGGTTGTGGGTTTTTTTCCCCCATCAGAAATATTGAAACATATCAAAACAAACTTTTCTTGTTGCTTCTAAACAGCCTTTCACAAATGGTTTTGAAAAGCATGTAAGAAATTGGAGAGAGGAAATCTAATTCTCTATTTCTTTTTTTCAAGGAAAAAAATGCCTAAAGAATAAGAAAAAGAGATGTTTCATCTTCACTACTAATTTCTATTTCAGGCTTTTTCTTTTTTCAACTTTTCCTTTAAAAAGGAACCTTTTAAAACCTTTCTTTTGAAAGACAAATGAGTGGAGAGAAAGGGAGACAATATCATAAATACCATGTGAAAAATTCTAAGCTTTGCATTTCTGCTAAATGTGTTCAAAGAACATTTTCAGAGGAAATGCAATGGTATCATTTTCTTTTGACCTGCAGTCTCAACTGGGGTTGAAGTGTTGATTTTTTTTTGTTTGAAACTGGAATAATTAATCAGAATTGCTTTGCCTAATACAGTATGTGAAAGTTGCACATTTTATCCTGGCAATTTTGCAGTGCTTCTTGCAACTTGCTATATGAGGCTTTGTGTATACGGAAAATTTCTTAACTGGTACATGTTGGTCAAGTTTGGGGGTTTTTGTATGCTGTTGTGCAATTCTAGAAGTGCCAATTTTTATGTGGTATATCAAACTGAGTTTCTTTTTGCTGGCAGTAATTGAAAATATCATGAACTGATCCAATGTAGGGAAATGATTTACCTTTCAGTCCTAGAAATTGCCAACGGTGTGATTACCTACTGTTTCCTATGGCACTCACCCTATCTCTTTAAGGGTAGCATTTTTACTGACAAACATCTTGTGAGCAGAGGCAGTAGGCTTTACAGAAGTGGATAGCTACCAATTTCATAGAGGTCTTTAATTATTCTTTGCCATAACCTATTAGTTCAAGGTTTGATAAAAGCAAATTTAACACCAGCGTTAATTTTGTAGAAGAAGTAGATACAGATACCGTTGGCTGTGAGCACTAAGTTCTTTAAACACTGAAATGGAATTTAGTTACCCAGAAACCTTTGCAAAGCTTCGTCTTTAGAGAACTGGAGTTCATACAAATTCTACACATCCTTCTCTGTTAAGTCTGTAAAATGCCTTGAGACCCTTTAGATCCTTAATAAGTTGACCTGCTTATGGTAGAAAGACTGAGGATGGAAATAGAGGCATAAGAAGTATAATAAGCACCCCTGATACTACAGTGTGAGAGAGAAGAGGTGAAATGTCTGGCCATATGAAAAAGATGGACAGTGTGAGAGAGAAGAGGTGAAATCTCTGGCCATATGAAAAAGATGGATCTTGATATGGGAGCTGAAGAATGTTGTAGGGAGGCTGTCTCACATGCTGAGAATAGCAAGTAGAGACCTATATTTAGGAACCTGACACATTCCTGAAATGTAGCTCAGTAATTACTTTGCATGTTATTGTATGGTCAGATTCTTAAAAATGCATCTGATGTTGGATACTAAAAATGCCAGCTGTCATGCTGAAATAGTAACTGTAATTAATTGTTGGTAATAGTTAGCTGTATGTACTGTTGTTTATCTACTGATCTCACAGCAGTTCATGAAGATCATCAATATCCCAACTGGGAAAGTGTCCTTTTTTAAGGAAGCCAGGTCTTGAATTCAAATTTTCCTAGCTCTTTGCTGTAGTTCTAAACTTGTACTGTCAGGACAGCTTTATTTCAGCTTTTTGCTCTAGCCTCAAAACTCTTTCTTTCCATCCCTCTTTACCCTCTTATGAGTGATTTCAGTTCTTTTTGTCCCTCAGTACCATTTTTCTCTGCCACTCACCTCTGAGAGTAACCTACTTTTACCTTTTACAGTATCCAGACTTAAGTAATACAAATTCTGACGTCTACAGTCAAACAAACAACGTTTAGGCCTGGGTAAAATCTCCTTGTACAGATGCGAGTTCTTGCTTAATTGATTTCTGAGAGGATGAAATCGGATAAAAACAGAAGATTCGGCAAAGTTAACTGTGGAGAGTCAGAAATCTAAACTGCAGAATCCACTACTCTTGTTATCAGCTGGTGAGCATTTAAAATGAAAAAGGGGATGATAATCTATAGAGTCTGAACCATCAGAACTGAAGCATGTATGTGGATCTGTGTAAAAAATCATGCTATTGTCTCTGCTTTTCCTGTTTTGTTGATAAACTGTGCTCTTGTCACAGTTTTCTTGCTTTTATAATAAAGGTAGTATAGAATACTTTGTCTTCTGTACCATAAAATTCAGCACTGTCTAATTTCACAGCTGCTTTTTTGACTATTAAATACAATACCATTTAAGAGGATTTTTTTCCAGCTGTGATTTCTCAGCCTATGTGGTCTAGTAAGAGCCTCTGGAAGTGTTCAGGAGTATACCTGGCAGATCAGTACAACTAATCTTTTTATTTATACTGATTGGCAACCAAAATCAGTCCCTCAGGAAAGGCTTTTCTTTGATTACGAACTCCTCCATAGCCATACCATACACTGAGAAGGATTCGTTTTCATCGTTTTATCTGTTGCTTTGGGTGTCTAACAGTGTTTATAACTACATCAGTGTCTACCTCTTTACTCTCCAGAATAACCTGCTATTCCAATTTACTTTCTGTGTGTTGAAGAAGTCCCTCCCATTAGAATTATTGGCCTGTCTAGGAGCCAGACCTGAAATGCAAAATCCATCACAATATTTTGGTTCAGAACAGTGCTGCTTGGTAGCATGTGCTAGCAATCCCAGCTCAGCACACGCAACCCTTCACACTGTTAGTTTATGTGTATATTAAGGACACAGCCTATGTATAATTTCTGTCACAGCCTTTTCATTAACACTCTTTTGTTTTGCACCACCTGTTCTTATGGTGTATTTAGTATTTCTGAAAGGTATTAGGTAAGTGGTGTACAGTCTTCCAGATGCTCCCAAACCATCCTGCCAATATGTTTCAAAGCTCTTATTGCAGTGTTTTCTTATTAAATGGCTTGTTTATAGGTAAGAGGTTTAGGAGCAAGACATATTCAGATCTGGCTATTCTCAGCTGAGACTCCTGCCCAGACTAAAGTGTATTCTAATAGAAATAGTTATGGATATCATCTCCAACTGTTAAGAAGTTGTCTGAAAGAACGATCTGTCTTCATGTAAACCATTGACTCTACCTACAAACATCAATAACTCTTGATCACTATTAACAGTGTCTAACGATTTAGGAAAATCTGTTTTGTACTGTGGAGTGATAAATAGTTCAGGAAACCAGCAAATCTTACGAGGTTGTCTAACACAATATATTGATCCAACCTCAAAGGAATGTGCACTGGCCAGAAAGCAACAGTCGATTCGTCTGGGGAAAGAAGAAAAATTACCAGTATTAAAAGAATACACAAATGGTGAAAAAAGCTGTACTTCTGGAGCAAGATATTTGATGCCAAGTATTTATTTAGAGTTTTCTTTAAAATTTCAGAGCAACTATCAAATTACTCCTCAAATCCAAATTGGAAAGCTTTTTTTCCTGGCACGTGTTCATGGACCAGCACAGTTCAGAAGCCATGATAGGTAGTGAAAGAGCATTTATGATGAGAACCTAGTCTTTTCCCCGGTTCCTAGTAGCACTCTGGACACCTGAGCGGTTATATAAAACAGGTGAGATTTAATCATCTGTCTGCAGATGTAACTGTCATGGTTTGATATTTTTAAATCGCATTAATTTGGAGTAGTATGGAGCTGTCCCAAGCTACTTTCTTTAAGCTTGTTTCATCATCAAACATGTGACAGAGCCACTGGAGCAAATTCATGCCATGTGGACTTTACCTATAATGTTTGTTTATACTCATGGACTATAGGAAACTTCTTTGTAACAGTCTTTCTGTTGTCAAGATGTTGGTACTTCGCTTACTACAATTAAAAAGAGAAAAGTTGATTGTAGCTCCAATTTATTAGGTATCAGACATTTCACAGCTGACTTCATGGAGGAACTGTTAAATTTCTGAAGTGACATTTTGGAGAAACATTACTTGTGAAATTTGGCTATTTTATGCAAAAATAAGCTTTATGATTTGAAGAAAGAAACTGCATATATTTAATGAGGATGACAAATACAGGTTTGAGATGTTTGTTGGATAAAAACATTGGTTTTTTTCAAGTTCGAACTTTAAAATTCTGTCCTTACATGCATTTCTCCATGTCACATTCAGAAATGGAAAAGCCCCTTGTTTTCATGGATCCTGTGCTGTGGTAACTGTTAAAGTTGACTTTTGAGTAACAACTGCTGTATGTCTGATTTTATGAAGTTCATGTTCTCATAGCTGGCAAAGCAAGTTACTAGACTAGACTTTCACAGCTAGGAAATTAACTCCAGCTCTATCTGATATTCCTACTGAGTAAATAAAGTCATATATTCATTAAATTGTCCTCACTTACGTTGTAAGTAGAATTATAGGGATTGACTGCAATGGTCACTGAAAGGAACTAAAAAGAATATTTGTGGGAAGGAAATTTTAAGTTCCTAATAATGACTATTTGCTCTGGAAAACTGATTCAATTCTGCTCATCTGAAAAAAATGGAACATGTGACCTTTATATTAGTGCAATTAAGGTGGTTTTGAAAAATCAAATGCTACAACAAAACTTAAAAGAGAAATTTTGTGCTGAATGTGCCTGGAAGTGTCTACTATTTAGGCAAAACATCTCTTTCTTGTTTGTGCATGTGAATTGTTGCTTTGGCTTTGTTTGAATCAAAGCATAAGGCTGAAATAAGACATACTTATGAAGAAGCTGATTTAAAAACTGTGGGAATAGTTATGCATCCAGCTCTTACTGAAGTCACTTACACTCTGTAGCCACTACCTTTGATTTTTTGGGAATTACTTTCCTAGGAGACTAGTCCAAGATCATCTGAATTTGTGTGTACAAATACTGGATTGTAGTTATTCGGTAGATCATAAATTACTTTATAAATTATGACAGCATATATAGTAAGATCTATATTTTCAGTTTAAGTACTGTCTAATAAAGAATGCTACTACATTCCATCCTATTGTAATATATATAATCTTATAGTGACTAGAAGCTTCCAGTTAGGAATGTGATTTTTCTGTACTAGGTGCTGTTGTAAAATACAAATGAAGATCCCCGCTAGAAGTGTTTTACAAACTTAACCTCCACCTTGAAGTTCTGTATTTTGTTCAAATATACTCTCTGCTACTGAAGTCTCTGTATCCTTCCACTAAGTTCTACTTTCAGAATTTAAAGAAGTTTAAGTGATACCTAAGCTTCACGCTTGTCTCTCACTGGCTTGCAAAAAACATGTGGTCCTGGAAAATACATTGTAAATTCAGTCACTGCTTGCAAGGCTCTGTTACAGCCCTTAATACTTCCTGTGACTTCCATGCAGCAATTGGATTTTGTTTTCCAGATGTATATGCAAATTAATTTTAAGCACTTATGGGAAATTAAAGTTTGCAAAACTTGTATTTGCAAAGTTATCTGAATGTTTGAAATTATTGGTCTATTGAGAAAGATTCAGACCAACTGTTTAATTATGAAACAGTGGCATTTGTTCTGTCTGAGAACATCTCAGGGATGCTTTGTGTAAGCTGTTTACAGAACCTCATTGCTTCAGAGACTATACCAGCGTAATAAAGGCTTTGTTTGGTCATATGTTTACAAGACCATAACCTATACTGTCAAAGATTAGAGATTTTCCCAAGACTATAATCCTGTACCGTAACTGGCAAATCTCCTAGAATTCTGAAGCGCTATGTACCTGGAGATAAAATGTATGTGTGTAAACAAATACTGCAAATTGTATGAACAGCACTTTATTATCAAATGCTGTAAATAGGTACGGTAACCTCTCATTGTGATTACAGATAAAGCTAGGCTGATAGGTGTTGTTTTCTTATATCAAGAACATGGTAGAAAATGACAGTTACTAGAGAAGTGTTTGTTTACCATAGGCCCAAAATTTAGAAGTATCCTTTAGAAGGAACATACCATCTGCTATACCTAAATGCTTTTAGAATAGGATTTTTTTCTTACTATCTGGCAAAGAGGAATGTAAATGGGTAATTGCATGGTTTTGCCTTTGTAATAGTTAAAAGTTTGAAAAGACCAAAGGTACAGAGCCCTACTATGCTCCATAGTGAATACCCCAGTGGTATGACTTGCCATGATAAATGTATCCATCCATTTGTCCACATACTATACATAGACTTTATAAACTTGCCTGCAGCTACATACTTATGCCTTAAAAACAGGGCAGATTTTCCCCTTGTGTATTTGTCCTGGCCATGAATGCTCAGAAAAAGCCATTCCTTTCAAATCAGGACAATGCTGCTTGAGGCACACAGATACAGTTTTCCTACAATGAAAGTTGTTGCTTTGCCTAAAGGATCAGCGTAATCCTCTTTAAGTGTATGCTGGCTACCATGACAGTTTGAGTCTGGGAGACAGAGGGTCTAACAACATGCTCCTCCCCAAATTTCCCCCACTACACATTGAGAAAATCAAGCATTTAGCCTACTTTGCTCTGTTGCAGTTAAATACTAATACCTTTTCACTGCCTCATACTACTAGCACATACCTCCATCAAAGAGCAGATGACAGTTTGCTGCTAAAATCTATATATTCAGAGAGATTCAGATCACTCCGGTGAGAGAAGTACAGTGTTTTCATTGCTTCATCCATCTGTTTTCCCTTTAGACTTGCATTCAGCAGGCTTTTTTCTTTTGTTTTGACAAACTTGCTGCTGATAACATCATTAGCACTTCCGTCCTGTCCTCAGACACCGTTAAAACTGGTCAGAGGAGCAGCAATCAGCTGTGGTGGTATAACCAAAAGCTGAGTACAAATCCTCTTTCACCCCCTTGTACCTCTTAACTATATACTCCTAGGAGATTTCAGCCTCAATAGATGGGGTGAGATGGAAATGAAGAAGGATCAAACATGGTTCCCTTTTCAGCATATTGGAAGAATCTTGTACTGTCCCCATTCAGCCAGACCTGTTGCTGTTAAAATCAGTAGTCAAGTTCTGTGAAGAAAAGTCTGGCCCTTTTTAGTGCTCTAGAAGTCTAATTAGATATGGCGCCCACGTATTACCTAGGCTGACAGTTTCTCATGCATCGGAGGAGTCTGATCTCACTCCCACTGAAACTGCTAGGAGACTTTCCATGAATTTCTATGGCAACTAAATGAGAAACTGCTTTTAACAGGTACTTTAATACTTAAAATATTGATGAATCTGAAGGGTGTTTGGAGACTTGGTATGACAGAAGAGAAAAAATTTGTGGTAACAGAAAAATCTGCACCCTGAACAGTCTCGAAACAATTGCTAAGTAGTGAGCAGTAATGGAAACTTGAAAAGGCTCCGATCATCAAAAATGGAATTTGAGATGTTTTACAATGCGTTAGTAATGAAGAGCTGGCTTATAGACTACAAAATTTTAAGACTTATAAAAACTAGGATTCTTGGCATAATGCAGCAGTATAAAGTATGCTATTCCTTTCAATCTGCTCCCTTTGGGACCAATTCTGCAACAAGATCAGTGGCACAGATATCTTTATAACTCCGTAGTGTCTCTCGGAGTTAAATATACTCCGTAAAGACTCAGGGGTCTGAAAGAATGAGTTTAGTTGCAAGACTGCGACCTATGCTTATAAAACTGAGGTCTCACCAGATGAAGCAAACATGAGTGTGATAACCCTGACACATACAGAGCAAAACATATAACTGAACTCTGAGCAGGTAGATATTTTTTTAAGACTGTTTACTAGCAAGCTCAAAGGTCAGTAGTACCTACCACTAATTCACTATTCCCTTCTCTTTAAAAATCTTTTAACTGGGTGTTCCCATATCAGCTCCTATACAACATGGATAGGATAATATTGTCAGAGACAGTACTCTCATGTAGTTTTGGTGATTGTAACATTATACATATTATCCTGTAACACACTAAACACCCTTACTGGAGAAGTTGTTATTTCTGGTATTTCTGCCAACTCGTATATATTGCAACATCTCTCAAAGCAATGCAAGAGACAATACTCAAATACTATTTTAAACGACTTTTTAAAGCTTTTTTTGTTGTTGTTTATTCAAGAACAAACATGTTCTTTCTGCAACTTGGTAACAAAAATGTGGAATGGAGAATGATTATAGAGATATTCTTAGAAACTGGTATCAGTTCAGCCAGTAGAGCTGATATGCAATATCTGATTCTGCAGTGAAAGGACAGCAGTAATCCTTCCTTTTCAGTAAAGGACATCTATGGTGGAAAACGAATCTCATTTAATCTAGCAGTTCTTACTTCCATACATCCAGTTTCAAAGCCTTTACATCTAATCCTAATAAGCTTGAACTGAACCCTGCTGAGTTATTGAAAATGGTTTCCAGGCTCTCTTTTTCCATGTTTCCAATGTAGTTATTTTTCCTGTCAGATAAGGACGTATTGACTGACATCTATTTATGAAATGTTGTTGATACAGGTAAGTAAAAAAGGTGTGAGACTGATAGATAGAGTAACACTACTGATAACTTGCTCAAATATTGTATTTGTTTTACTTTGTCTTTGCTAGCTTGTATGTTTGAGCATTACAAAAGATTGAGCATGTGTGAGCAAACAAGCTTCTTTCTGTAATCTATGCTACCAATAGCCACTCTTTGTAAATGTTTGCATTCCGCTTTGCTAACATTGGAATATATTTCGGTCCTCTGGTTCACACCTTTCCCTTGCTCTTGGGGGCTAGCATTTACTGTAAGTGAAGCTAAGATTCTTGCACCAATTTCAGCAGCTGGAGCTTTGACAGTTATCAAATCCTGTGAGATTCCACAATAACATGTAGGAATGGTTATCAGCAGTTGTTCCTTTCTTTCCTTAGGAATATTTTGTGCGAGTTTTGAGCTATGAAGTTGTGCAATCTTTGGAAGTCAGTGTGGATTATAGTCAACATATGCTAGTTAATCAGGACCAGGAAATGAGTGAGATCCTTGCTGTGGCCCCCATGGATCACAATGTCTACAGTGCCAGCATGGAACAAGTGAAGTCACCTGAACCTTTCTTTCTGATGAAAGACTGGGAAAATGAGTACAAGGCCTCCATACTTCCCTAGAAGCAAAGAAGGCTGAGTGGCTGATTGCCAAGTGTACCATGCCAAGAGTTGCTGGGATCTCCGACACATTCCAGTGGGAATATTAACAGGTCTGCATATTGCTGGGTAAAGTCTTCCAAACTTTCAAGAGTGCTGTGAATTTCTACTGTTTAATGTATGTATGGTTTGTGGTCCCTAGCTATCCGGAAACTCTCAAAACTCTGCAAATACCTTATGAAAGTCTCACACCCAGACAGCTCTCCAAACATTCCTTCTCCCCTCTTTGAGCATATGTGGTCTCTGAATCCTAAAACCATCTGGAAGTATAAGCTATAGGCTTCCAATCGTCACCTTGTAATAGGATTAGCACCCCATCAAGCCCACAGATGCTGGGCATCTGCTGAAATAGCTGTAATACTTTGAAATAGAAAATATCATTAAAAGGGTTTGTGGAGCCTGATCCAAAGCTCACCAAAGTCAGTGAATTCTGCTGCTCCATGTGTCTCAGTGGGTTTTGGGTTAACCCATGGTCAATAATGCTTTGGATCCTCTGGGTGTTTATCCCATCTGAATATACTCTGAAGCAGCTCATAAAGACCAGCTGAGAGGTATTTTGTCCCTTTATGTTCTGTGAAAAGACTGAAATAATATAAAGTGCCTACCAAAAGTCTGCTCCTGGACAGGGCAAAGACACTCTGTGGAGAACCTCTAGAAGAGCCTTTTAATCCGTGGCTTTAGGAAGGCGAGAGAGTAGCTTGTTAACTGTAGACAATGCCATTTAGTACTTGACTGAGTCCTAGCAGCACTGTAGCCCACAACAGGGTAGAGTGCAGAAAAGTTCTAACTTAGGTTTTAGGTTGTCTAAATTATATGTTGCAGATAGAAGTCCAACGGCCTAGAATTGGGATGTTTGAAAGATTCCTTTGCTATCTGTCCTGCTGCACTGTGGGTGCCGTGTTCCGTGTTCCAGAAGGGCAGTAAGGAAACTTGCCCCTATGCTGCTTGGCACCTGTTAAGCTTAAATTTGCTCTCTGACTTCATCAGCATGGCAAGATACTTCAGTTCTAATATTAAAAAAGAAGTTAACATTGAAGACATGCCCTTCACTATTTTGGAGGCTCTACCTAAGCCCACATCCATTTTAAACGTCAAGAATATTTTTAACAGTTACTTGTAGCTTGCTTGACCTAATTTGATAGATTTATTAATTTTCAGTGCTTGTTTGCCTTTATTTTGTGTTCTTTCTTGGACATCCCATTAAAAAGCATGACCTGTGTTGAACAATCAGTCCTTCCAGCAAATTATAAGCTGTTTGGAAAAAATCTAAAGTAGTGCCACTTTTGAACAGGAGATAACAATGGCTCAGTCTTTGAAGAGGCATAAAAAGGTTATCAGGTACTATTACTTGCCCACTGAAAGGTTGGCATGAGTTCAAGTACTTTGCTGGGTCTGGAATATACTGAAGAAACATCCATCACAGTAGGATGCTGTGGGGTTGTTTGGTGGGGATTTTTTGAGCAATATGGAGTTTCTGCTGGAAAAGTGAGATGTAAGTCAGGATCTAAACTTCTGAAAGAAACAGCAGGCATTTGTTTTCTTGCTCAAATTCATGTTTTCATTTCACCCATCAGGGGAAGGAATCTAATGATGCTTGTTTCCAGATCTGAACATCATATGACATTTGAATCTCTGTCTTTGGTGTGGACCCATCTAGTCTTTAAAGTAAGGTCAAAAGAACGGTAAAGGCCTGGAACTGAAAGTCATATTAGAAATTCTTCAAAAAGGAAGGCATGCATTAGCTGACAGTAAAGGAATTTTAAGAGGCAAGCACCAGCTGTTACACTAATAGAAGAAAGGTGGAACACATTTGACCTGGCAATTGTTTGGGGACTTTATTGTAGTAGAACAAAAGCAGAGCCTGAAAGCACACAAAAACTCTTATGATTGGGGGGGCAGGGACTGGAGAGAAGGGGAAAAGAGAAGAGGAAATTACACATGCCTTCAGTTCTCATTTACAAACTGGCCTCGTTCCAAATGAAAATTAAGATGCAAGTTGTTTTGTCTTTTCTCATAGACTGCAGTACTTATAAAAGCAAACTCGACTCAGTGTATTCATGTTGGGCTTAATTTGCTCATTGAATTGTGTTTTCCTGGAACAACTGAAGTGGGTAAATACTGCTTGAGCTGTCACCTTCCCTCGAGGTTTTATGCCAAGGTGGGTACCTTTAAATTGTAGCCGTATGTTGCCCACAGGATGAATTGTGTCACTGCTTCCCCCTACACGTCATCTGCCCGAAACAGTTTTTTGGCTGGCACTCCTTCTTTGGGATCAAACAGGGTAGCTGTGAGCCCCCAGCAGAGGCAGGTGATGGAGATGCCGGAAAAGCACATACCCACATCTCTGGAGAGGCTTTCTGCTTCCTGAGTTGTTGTGGCAAATATTACTAAGCTGAGGAGTGTCAGAATTTAAGATTAAGACTATCCCTGAATGACAGAGAGATCTCTTGCAAAACTTGAATCAGATTTCTGGCTTAAGTTTGCAATTATTTGAACCTGAGATTTTGGTCTGCATTTCCCTGTAGTAGGAACGAAGAAAAGTGATTTGAACAAAATGAGAAAGAACTCAGTGTTCACTCTCAAAATGAACTGAAACAGAATCTTTTCTTGCTGTTTGAAGTTTCTTTAACTTTAAATTATTAAAAAAAATTAATACTTTTCTTGATCTTTTTTTCCAGACTTGACAATGAAAACTGGCTACTCTTGCAGAACGTGTGCTGCACTGGTCTTGTCAGTCAGGAAATGCACAGTCTTGTAATTGGTAAATAAATTGTTGTTTTGCTTGCTTCGTATTAGACTGGTCATTTCTTATTGTTATTACTGGTAATTAATTTAATAATTTGGCAACTTGAATAAATATAAAGCTATACATCCAAAATGAAAAAAAAAAAAAAAAGTACAAATACTAGAATAAGAAAACTTTGTAATGAAAGGTAACTTTGAGATTAAAAAGTCAAAAAATGCTTAGAAACAGTGACATTTGAACAAACTAGTATTTGTAGTTAAAAAATACTTCAGTGAAGTATCTCCACCGAGCTCTGACAGCAGTTTTTTTGCAGTTATTCAAATGTAACAGTGTTATGTGTAGAATATTGAATTGATGGATGATGAAGTCAGCCACTCAGTTTCAGCTGGTTGTGAATCAAGCCCTAAATGCCTGTAGGCATTTCCTAAAATTATTTTGTACATCTTATATGGCAAAATGAACCTTTTCAAGGGTGGCTGGTACTGAGTTAAGGTAAATAGTTTTAGAAATGTGAGAAGTTGTGAAAGGGCTGCTGTCTTTTTCTGGAACTTAAACAAAACTGCAACTCTTGTGCTGGGTAAGATGGTAATTATTTCTGTACAATAAGAAATGTGCAAAAATAAATGCAGGATGAGTGAATATGGGAGATCAAAAACAGGATGCCATAAGCATCATTTAGGAATAACTTTGTTTCAGAAAGAAGGGGTGTTTTTTTAAAGCATATTAGGAATAGAAAAGCCACTCAATGGCTTTACTTCAATGAGATATTTATGAGACAGACCAAATGTGTCTGGTAAATTGAAAAATTCTGTTTAACATGCAGTGATCACTGGAGCAATGGGAACCTTTGCTTGCTTTATTTCTGTGGTGCAGCTCCTTTGCAACTCTTGACTTTTTTCTGACAGTAACACATTATGAGGGGCATACAGACTACTAATTGTTTCGTACAGCTACACAAGCAAAGTAAAGCTTCATAGTGTTTCAAAGAAACTACAGTTTATATTTTTCATTTGGTGTTTGCAGTTGTAATGATCATGTTGTTACTTCTGTCATTCTAGGAGGGGCTGATTCAAAGCCCAAGGAAGCTGTTGAATGAAGTGGTGGTGGTCTTTGATGTCATAAAAAATTGCAAGTATTACAGACAAAGTGGATGTGTTAGATTCAGTCAAGTCATCCTGTTTCTAATGTCACAATAGGTTATACTAGGTGATTCAGTTTGACCTCTTTGAATGTCAGAGATGAACTTGAAATTGTCAAATTATTCAGCTACTTGTGTTGATGAAATGGTGCAAAAAGCTGAAAAAGATAGATCTAATAAGCAGGGAATTGAAATGATAGATCTAAGATAGCTGAAAAGATAGGTCTAATAAGCAGGGAATGGCTAGAAAGGCGAGGATAGCTAGTGAAGTGTGAAGACTGGACTGAGGTTCTGAAATAAAAGGAGAAATCCCACCGAATGAGGCCTGAAGTAAGGTGAACTAGCAGAGGCAGATAGAAGAAACATTCATCTGGGCCTGTTGAACCAGGTTCCCATCAGCAAGCCAAAATACGCAATCTGTGATTTCAGTGTCAAGTGGAGGGAAAATACAGTATCGGCAAAGAACTAAACTGGAGGAAGAGCATGCCATGGGCCCTCATTTAGTACTTAAAAAATATGTTTTTACTTAGTCATCAAAGGATATGTAGCTGGGTGACGGTGACCAAGGAAGTAATGTTAAGCTGTTTCTGACCTTTGTCCTCAACGCAGTTGGGTGGTAGCAGTTGCCTGGGGATGACATTCCAGGGCTCAGCTGTCCCGCTCCGTGGGGAGCAGCAAATTTGCTGCCAAAGAGGGTTCAAACCAAGTGGGTTCCCATCTCTCCACACATCATTTGGGGATTCTGCAGGATTAGGGAGTCTCCATCAACCTCTGAGACTTAGTCCAGGAGCAGATGGCAACAATACCTGGGACGGCAGAAAGAAGTGTTTCTTGGCAAACGTAAACCCATGTGCTTGTGATGAGCAGTAGGCAGCTTCTATTGCAGGAGCAACCCATCATATGAAAGCAAGTTAGTACCGCGTCCTGCAACTGTTTCAGTCTAGCACTCATCCTCTGAATGATAATTTTGAGCAGGCCAGTTAGACTGTTACCTCTTTTGCCTGTCTTTTTTTTCCCCCTCAATCTATCCTATTTGCAGACTTGTATTTTTGCCTTTTCTGTAGTACCTCCTATGTCTTGCACTTAAGTGTTTTTCTCATTTGTTTCTGTCCAGGGGGGAGGGTGAGAGGGAGGAATATGCCACACACACTTTAGGAATAATAGAGTGTTCCTGGACTAAAATAACCAAGGATCGACACATCGACCTCTTCCACAACTCTGTCTGGCAGTAATGGCTATCAGCTGCTTTGAAAGGAGTTCCATTGAGACTAATGAAATGGCAGCCCCACTGCAATCAGCTACACTGCCTCAAGTAACTTCTTGTCAGCCAGCGATAATCTGCCTTATGGTGACTCTCTTTTCTGTTCCATAGCCAATTTTTAGTTGATGGAGACATAAGTTCTTTCTCTTGTCCCCACTGTTCAAGACATTTGTTGCATCTGAAACATTAATCTCCTGTGAAGTTTGTTAAATGTTTTCTGAGTATCTCAGGAAATGCTTTCTATGCTATCCCCCCCGTATGTGTACCCTGGCCGACATCCCCTGTGAGAACTCCAGCCAGTTAGCAAGCCATGAACTCCTTTTCCTGAAGCCTGGTTGGCCATCATTAATCAAGCTGTTCAAATAGCTCACTTTGTTTTAAAATCAACTTCAGCTAATGTATGTGTAATTTCCTGCTGCGTCCCCAGGCTCCCAAAAACAGTGACATGATCTGAGACCTTTTCTGGTTGCCCAGGCTGCTGAGGGATCTCAAGTGCTATAAAAGTCATCTCTAAGGGAGCAGCACCCTCTTCCTCAGCCCTGCGTGAGTGGCATGCTGCAAGATGGTGATGATTTTCCAAGAAGGGAAATAAAGTTGCTCGATTGCTGTGGGGATTCAGGGTACCCTGCTCATGTATGCACCAGCACTTCATAAGAAAAAACACTCTCTGTATGGTGCTGTGGGTCACTACCTGTCTCTGATGGCTCCATGGCAAATTAGTGCTAAATTCTCTGAAGTGACTAATGGACTTACGTTAAGATCGTTGATGGCAGAATCTGTTTTCTGTTGCTCTTAGAGCTGCATTAATTAATATCCCAGCTGAGGGATATGACACGAAATAGTTAAATCATGGAGAAAAATTAATCGGCACCTTTTATCAATCTTTGAAATTAACCTTGGCAGGGAAGGGAGCCTAGGGTGACAACAGTTTCTGTCTTACCGCTAATTTGGAGACAGAAGTAGACAGTGTAGGGAGGACTCACCTCAGTTCCATCTTTTACCCCATGATGTTTCTGACCTTAACGAGGTATCCCAGAGTTTTATGTGGTGGGTCATCCTGCTAGAGATACTCCACTTCAATATTGAATATCAAGTGAATGAGTCAGTGGCAGAACTTACTTACCTGCAATAGGAAGCCAAATTATTTGATTTATGATATATTCTCTTTCCCTGATGAACATTCAATTATTTAAGCAAAACAAAACAACCTTCTTGGGACAAACAAAAGTGTCCATGCAGTAGTATCCTTTGGTTAGATGAGAATGTGAGAAGATAGCATTCACACCTGATTAGGAAAACAGAGAAGTGAACCTCAGTCTTCAGTATCCTGGACATGTCCTATAGTTTCTCTGTTCTTGTGTGAAGGGGAAGCAATCATGAGAACTTCAAATATAACTTTTTATTTGCTTTGTTTTTCTTGGTCCTAAAAGGAAAGGTTTCTTATTCAACTGTAGGGAATGTTTCATTTGACACAAACCAGATTTCTCCCTCCCCGCCCCCCCCCCCCCCCGCCCGGCCTCTCTCTCTCTCTCTCTTGTTCTCGGTAAGATATTTTAAGTGTTTTCTACAGTTTTACCATGAGAATTTTTTTTCAGAGAAGCATTTTTGATTCAAATGCTGAACCAAAAAGGATTTGTGCAGCCCTGCTTAATATATTCAAGATATTACTTTAGGTGAAATTGGCAATTTAATAGCTTTTTTTAGTCAATGAACTGTTTTTGTAGCCTTTGGATGCTCTCTCTCTACATTCTACCATGCAGTGCAATGTGTTGTAATGCATTTTATTTAGTTCATTATTAGTTCCCTTCCACTTCTGATCTTCATAGGACTAGTGCTAGCTTGCAGTGTGGAGACTAACATAGTGCACTACTGTTGTGCTAATGTTGACCAAATCAATCTGTCAAATGAGCTGTGAGATCATCTTGGTAAAAAATAAATATTTTAAAAGTGGATTTGGTTTACAAGAGTTCCTATTATTTGCTTTCTCTCTCTTTTTTTTTAAATTTCTATTGTTTTGGTGATAAAAGAATTAGAAGTGGCAAAGATGTGATACTGTTAGACAAGCAGGATGGGTCCTCTTCAAAACCCTCCAGTTTTTTTGCAAGATGCAGTTTGGTGTTTTACATCAATAGAGATGTAGCATAAGCGGAGCTTCTTTTTCTGTAGGCAAAGAATTATCTGTGATTAACAGTAGAGGAGGCAAAACTTAAGGTGGTATCAAGTAATTTTTAAGGTGGCAAAATGCCTGTCAATGTTAAACTTTTAGCCACTTGTAACTTTTAGCCACATGTAAAATGAATCCTTTATAACAGGATTCATTTTACATGTGAAGCTCCTGGTTTTTAGAAAGGTCTTTTCAAAATATAGCGCTGTTCTTATATGGAGTTTTTAAAACTCAATTTCCTTTAAACCTTTCACATTCTTCAAAAATCCCACTTTCAGAAGGCTGTAAAATATGTTTCAGTCTTCTGCATCTTGTCCTGTTGCTTGGCAGGCAGCTTCCAAAGAAAAGATGATTGTATCGATCCATAGCATCTTCCAAAGTAATTATATGCATTTTATGTAACTGAGTAAGTGTCAGAACTTTTACGGAGCATCACAAGGGACACCACTGCTGTGATAAATGCCCGGATAGGTGAGGTCTTTTATGGCGAGAAGATACATGATCAGCTTATGGACAGGGGCTACGGGTGGGATCAGCTCAAGCCTTTGGTGAGGCAGTGGGTTGTCAGAGCTCCCCAGTTCCTCGGGGGAGCCTGTGAGTGCGGGTGGGAGCTCCTTGCTGAAGCTGCTGCCTTGTCCTGCCTTCCCAGGTGGCAAAAGCCTCTGCAAGCCTGACCCTCCAGAGACCTCCCTTTGGCTTGTTGCCCTTTCCCATGGCAGGAATGGCCTTGCCCAGGCTGGGCCTTGGCAAAACTCAGTTCTGTCTGAGCTGGTAAGAAGCTTTGAGTTCACCCTGCCTGTGAAGAAAACTTCCACAGAGCCACAAAGAGCGGAAAACCCAGAGGAGTGGCCCTTTCTGGGCTGAGGGTGCTGAGCTCTTGGCAGCACGGGCTGCAATGGGACGGGTTAGGTGACACCAGTGGGGACTGGAGCTGATTTTGGTGGGCTGAGCAGCCTCTGTGGGGGAAGACGGCCTCCAGTCAGACCTTCACATGAAGAGGGAAAGGAAAGGCCAGCAGAGACGTGCAAGCAGGAATTGGGAGAGGAGGGTGAAAAGCTGCAGACATGTAGCAGTCTTCTGCTTCCTTGCTGAATGTGGTGTAGCTTCCCTGGCACTGCTGGGGACAGTCCCCACAGCCACTCTGCTCTTAGGGAGCCTTTTCTTTGTTCTGGAGGTCTTTTTCTTTCTGCTTAAATGCTTGTTGACTATGGAAATATGCAGGCTGCTCTGTATGGAAACTATACTGCTGTTTGCATCAAAAGGTTTTGTTTACGAAACCAAATAATAGTTAAACATAATTTATCATAATTATTCACTAGCTGGTCATTTAAAAAGCAAAAACCTTGGTACTATGTGCTTGGTGCCTGAAGCTGTTCAGTTTAAACCTTTATTAATAATGTTCTCATGGCTTTCTTTTAATTCCCATAATGGCCGGATACTGTGCTGCACATCAAAGGAATTTTGGTTTTAAAAGCAATGGTGAGTGCTACACACTGCATTCACTCCCCTTTGATCGCCATCCACAGCACAAATAAGTCTCATTAATCAATACTTTCTCTATTTCCTCTTTGCCTTTCTGTCAGTGCCAGAGATCTGTTTCCGATTTGCTATGCTTTGTTTTAAATGAGGGGAAGATTTCTATGGCTATCTTCTGTCTAAAAGGTAAATTTCTCATTACTTTAGGAATGAAACTGTATCTGTTGTAACTAGGGCTTGATCTAAGCCTCCTCAGCTTGAATGTCAAAGCAGGAATATTGAAGCAATTAGGACAGACACAAGTCTGTGAGCAATCCATTGGCTAGGATTCATTCACATAAAATATTTGGTGTACCCTTGCCAACTGGAGACAAATTAATAAAAGTCACAGTCTGTTCACAGACAATTCTTGAGAAAAGTGATAAATTTGCTGAACAAGTTGTGACTTGCTCATCCACTTCCAGTTGTGGCTAGAAATTATTATGAGTAACTGGTGTACTTTCCACACAAGCCTCTGAGACACAGTCCTCTTTCATTTCCTCCTAAACTGCTTTGTAGTTTTGTTGTGCGACTCCACACGCTTGCTGCTATGGTGTGAATGAATAACCTGAGAAGCAGTTTCAGTGTAGCTTGCAAGTAAAGGTGAGGAGGAACTGGAGACCTTTGGACGAAAGCCAAAGGTCTTTCTCCAGTCATTAGCCGTCTCCGTCTCCACATTACCCAAATCCTAGTTTTCATCAAGCCAAGTATTTGGGCCGTATATATCCGCAGTATATGGGGTCATTGGGTGCTTCAAAGCACTGTTTGCCCTTGAGAACTGAGCGTTGCAGAGGGAATCCAGTGGTGGTAAGGAGTCACATCTGCAGAATTAATTTTAGGGACTGAGAGTACACAGTGACTAAAATATAATATTTTTAAGGCAAGTTAAATTGCTTCTAGCCTCAGAGGTGCCCTGTTCCTAACCTTTACTATGTTTTAGCTATGCTGTACTGACCATTACTTCACTATTTCAAGTGTGTTATCTGTTTTAAGACTTCAGTGTAAAACATGAAATGCAGTTTCACCTCTCTGCATTACGTACACTTGTGGGTTTTTTTTATGTTTTGGTTCGGTTTTTTGTGGTGGTTTTTTTTTCCTATTTCCCCTGTGTATGTTTTCTATTTGTCTTCAGTTTCTTGGTGCCAGACATTTTGGTGCATCTGCTGCCACCAACGAACGGCTGTGCCGGGAAAATCCAACTCCTTAGAGGCAGAAAGGGAGAGAATGGATGATTATTTTTTCCATTCTATTGAACAAAGCTGGCTTCTGTTGCCATTTTTAACACTCCAGTGTTACTGGAATTAATTTGATGCATCTGTTCCTGAATTACCTCCCATAGTTCTAGTCCTTACTAGACTTCCAAACCAGTGTTGATTTAGGCCTGTTTGTTCCAATCCATATTGCATTCCCATAAACCCTTTGCTATTTTAAAGCAGTTTAATTGCTTTTAAAATCCTTCAATATGAAAGTTACAATAAATTTCAAACTTCATTATGTTATTAAACATACATCTCTCTAGTGCTGTATAAAGCCTGGCACATATCACATTGTCCAAGTAAGTTGTGAACATGCAGGATCCAGAGCCTGGTCAGGGACAATTTGATGGGAAATCCCCAGTGTGTAGCACTCTTTCCATAGGGATTCTCCAGATCCCAGCTTAACTTGAACCTATTATTGTTGACTTAAACAGCATAAACGTTGAGAGAATAAAGGCCTGTTGGTCACAGACAACATTTTCTCACAATTAACCCTTTCAGGTAGCATGCCATTGACAGATAGTTGCTTCGCCTTGAATTTAATGTTTTTGTACTTAAAGCTGTGGGGAGATAAGGATTAGTTTAATCAATATATATTTGAGCTGATCTTGTTGAACACACCTAATTTCATTTGACTGATGTCACTGTAACTCATCCTCTGTGAGTTTCCAGAGTTGCATCTCCTTTTGGTTCTTATGCATGGATTAATTCAGAAGCAGGAGGAGCAAGGTGGGAGAGAAGTCTCTTGTAGAGAGAGATTAAAGAGACAATGCTGAAACTTCCATTAAAAGCAAAGGTATCCTATTAAAAATCAGTCTTTAAACATGCTGCTGGGGAGATCCATATTTTCTGCCTTCTTCAGGTTAAATCATTTAACTCTCTAGTCAATATTTCTCCCTTCCCTTTCCCTTTCCCCTACCCCAGGAAACAGAGCTGAAAACACAGTGGGAGACCTAAAAACTTCCCCTAATCTTGGTCCAGCCTGGGACATAAATTTAGAACAGCATTACATTACACTTCCTATGGCCCTGAGAGGCTGATACGATGGCCAAGAATAGCTGAAATAGAGCAATGCTCTGGCCATGTTCCCTCAACCTCTCTCACACTGGGAACCGAAGCAGGAGAGGTACCGAGCTATTGCAAAGGTCCCGTGCTGCCCGGGGAAGCCAGCTGCACTAGCGGTGCCCTCCCTCCCTCCTGCGTGTACTGATGTAGGTGATTTATACCACCAGAAAGAGTTAGCATGCGTGCAACGTGCTGAGTACGTTGCTGAGTACGAGCTTTTAAATAGGTTGCCCATATCAGGAGTGAGAACAGTGAGGAGTTCAGAGGCAAAAGATTTATTTTAGGCTGGAAAGAGGTAAAAGAATGTAGGTTTGATACGTACCTTTTTCTAGCATTTCCATCAAATCTAGCCAGAGTTTCACACTACCCACAGTTACTCTAAAATCCATTGGAGATTTTTTTTTCTTTTCCTAAAACTGGAGGTAAAAATAACCACTTTACCCAGTCAAAAGCATTTTGAATATTAAGTGATTAGGCTTTTTAATGAAAGAAAACACGTGGCTTATTTAAAAAACAAACTGTGAAGACAATAGTTTTAGCCATTTCGGTTCTAAAACCTTTTGAAATCAAGTAAAATACATACCTGTATTAAGGTATCTTATTTTGGTTTTAATTTGTTTATACTGCTTTTCCTTTGTATGCATGAAAGAACAATAGTTTCAGGTAGGCCACTTACAAACAATTGTAATGAAAGCACACATTCCACAAACCATCAAGTCACTCTGTTTAAAGGATAAACTCCTTGGCCTTAAAACATTCCCTGAGGGTCAAACACTTGAGCAAGGGTGGAAGAAGAGGTGGTAGGGTTCCAGATAAACATTTCCGCTCTCTGTCTCACCCTTTTAAACCCTAAACTAGGCTGGACCTTTTCAGCATTGCACTGATTTTGATCAAAAAGTGGTTCCTATGAGTAAATGGAATTCCTTAATTTTGTTCTTGTGAAAGAGGAACGCTAGTGCTAATCCTTCTGCTTTTGCTGGGGGAAGGCAATAGTGAAAAACTATTGGTGGTGACCTACCTGGTTTTTATTCTGTTTCTGACTAGTCCCATCAATGACTGAATGTTTCCTCAAGCATCATTTATACTCTGTATTGCAGGAATGTTGAGAGAGAAATTCTTCTTGGTCCTTTGCTTCAGAGCATAATCCAAGGTATGTTTGATCTGGAAATTGGATTTAGGGAGAAAAACGCATACGCAGGGTGCGGTTCACCTATGCTTTTTGTGCATGTAAACTCAGGCAAAATTCACCAATTTTTCTTTCATGTGCAAAATATTGTAGTGCACCTTCCCTTTGAGGAGACAGTAACCTTCTAACCTAAATCAGGAGGTTTAACCTGAATAAGAAGGCTCAATCCCATTTGCTAGAAATGTCAGAAATTTCCAAGTGTTGCTGTGCTCAACTTTTTTTTTTTAATTCACCCCTCTGACATGATATCTTTTGCATCCTCTTTCCCTCTCTCTAGCAACAGAAGAGATTAGGTTGCCTGTGTGGATGAGACAGTGTTGTTCTGAATTTACTTCACGTAGCTGGAGTGACTGTGCACTGGTTGTGGCATCTCCTTTTAACGGAAGGCTTCAGGTATGCTCTTCGTAGGTCCATGCGTTATGATGGCATGGTATATGAGTGAAGTAAGTGTACAAACTGGGGACTACATAAAGCGTGCATGTGTCTGTCCTTACATGAGCCAGAAAGGCTGTAAATGCTTCTGTGGTAAGAAAGGAAAAGCAAGGTCTGCTGCCAGACCCAGCTGTCAGCTCTGTTCTTTTCAAGCATTTTTAACCTACCTTTGTGCCCATGAATACTAGAGATCAGGGTGGTACTGGATAAAACAGGAAGATTTTGAACCTACTTTTCCTGGAAGTGAGTGACTGTGCCAGGTACAGGAGAAGAAGTAGGCAGGCTGAGATTGAAAACTAAGTTACCATTTTTGTGTATTCTTGGTCTTCAGAAGCAGCTGATTCCTTTTGGCAACAAGCAGAAAACATGCATATTGTAAGATTTTTTTCTTAAGTGCTCAGGGGGCTTAGGAAAATGAGTCCGATTAACTTTCAGTGAACTTGTTCAGCTCAGCCCTAAAGATGTTTTGGATATTTTTCCCTCTAAGAGACGGTCCAAAAAGTTCCATATCATGCTCAGTGGAAATACTGTTCGTGTTTTCTTTACTGTTTCTACAATTTGTGGAAATGATCTGGTGTGAAATTAAATCTGTTTCCTTCTGTGTCTCTGTCCTTGCCCTTGCCAGAAGTTCTTGCCATTTCTTCCCTGGCCAAAGCCTGTATTACAACAAAAGCATGGCAGTCGTCTTGCAGCTGGAGGATATGAAATATAGATTAACTTCAGTCCTGCATTTTTGGAAAACCTCTTCTTGGCCTTATGGAGGAGATCATAAATAACCTTTGGCTTCTGCTTCAGCCAGTCATTTTACCTGGGAAGATCAACTACATGCCTCATTTCCCATTTTCTATGGTTGTTACTAGTAGAAGACAAAAACAAAACAGTAAACCCACTGGGACTACAAAAAATGCTTGAGAGTACCAGGAAGTCCAGGGAAGCTACAGAGGGAAGTGTCCTCCTTAATTGTGATTTATAGCTACTTCTCTTTGTGCGTGACTGCATTACTGAAGAGTGCTTGTCATGGAGAAGCACCTGCTGGTCCGGGCGTAGCGCAGTCCTGGGAGAGGGACATGGCACCATGTGCTACCTCCCGGCCAGGGGTGTCTGCGTATCATACTGACCCACAAAGCCTTGCAGTCTGACTTGGCTCTGCTTGACTGTTGTTATTCCTGGTTTACCTTTGTGTAAACTAAACCACAGGGATGTTAAGTTCATCCAGGCTGAGCAGTTCATTTGCTTTACATTAGCATAAGTCAAATACAGAAAGTCCCTGATTCCAGACTCACTCAGTAAATACAGCACTGCGTTCTCTCTCGCAGCTGCTGATTGATGAGCCAGTATTGAGTGGTACGGTACCTACTCTGACTTTTGGATGATTAAGTGGGTTTGGGCATTCACAAAATTATATTAAAACATCTTAACTGTGTAGAAGCTTAGCTTAGGAATTGGTCCCTTTTTCTTTATGCTCCTTATATAGTCATAGGAGAGAGAGAGAAGTTGTTCACGTTTTGCATGACTGTTTGAAGAAACAAACCATCAAATCAAATCAGACTAGGCTTCTGGCTTACGTATCCATATTTAGAAACTCAACATTGAAGGTGTGAACAATTAAGGAGGAATTTATCTGTGCTACTAAAATGCATGCCTATTTAGCTAAGTGCATTTCGCTAACCAAGTTTGAAACTGGTAACAGATGGGTGTCCAAACAAGGGGATGATACAAGGATCACTTATAGTAGGAGCAAGTAGAATTTTGGTTTTCCAAGCAGAAAGATCAATGTGTCAACCTCTTGTAAGCTGAATTGCTTATTTGTTTATTTAGTGTTTTTTTCAAAGTCTGCTGAAATAAGATGGTTTTCTTCAGAATTCCACCCACTGAAATCTGTGGATTTCTGTAGTTATCTGGTCCTGTATCTTATATTTTTTGTGAGCTGGAAGGAAAGCAGAGCTTGTCCGGAAGGAAGCTTGTACTGAAGTTTCAGTGTCTTCTGCCGAGTTAGATGCACTATTTGGCTATGGAAATGATCCCCAACCTATTAACAACTTTGTACACTCACAAACTTAAATTTATTTGGAAGAGTACTGATTTTTTAATACATGTAGTAGATTCTAAAGTGCTTTTTATATAGTTCAGTTCAGTGGTTAAAGAGAGAAAGCATGAGAAATGTAAACATTGTTGACATGAGCTGTTTTCTATTAATTAACTTAGGCATATCAAACAGAATGTTGTTGCCAGCACTTTGCATGCTGTTCCCTTTCCCCAGAAGCTTGTTTGCCAAATACAACACAGGTTAGATGGTGGGAAAAATAATCAGGGGAATCAAGTCTTGATCTAAACTTTTACTGCTATGTACGTATCTGGCACTGGCACACCTGTGAACATGTTTACAGGAGCAACTAGTTTTACTACATAAACACAAGGAGCTAGACTGCTGAATTACCTCACTGAAGCTTTCTACTAAGTGTATTTGGAGGTTTTGGGTAATAATGCTAAACAGGATCTCTATGCTACTTTATGCCTTCTTGGATAACTGGTAATCAAAGACTATGCTGTTGGCTGGGTACTTGCAGCCTTGCTCCTTGGCATCCAGCCCTGGTATTCTTTTGTCTCGATTCTGCATAGTGGTTATCACACTGGCTCAGCACAGAGAAGGAGCAAAAATATTTTTAAAAAGTGCAAAGGAAGAAGTAGAATTAAGAGAAACATTTACATAACTTGGGAAAATTACCCAGGAAGGACTGGAAATCTGATGACATTCTGTTTACCTAGTGCAGTATTAAAACAGTTTGAGAGAGATACAAACCAGAACACTTTGTATAAATCACTGTGAATGTAAGGACCTGTGAAGCGAGACAGTAAACACTAAAATTATCAAGCTGGCTCAGCATAACAGAATTTACTCAAGACAATATTTTGCACAATACCTTTACTAAAGCTCCCTTGAGAAGAGAAAAGAACGAGATGGTACACAGCTTCACATTAAGAAAAGATATTATATACTCTATATGTAGCATCTACAAACTTTACCCATTCTAACCAAATCTAGGCCTTGCTATTCTATAAATGCAGGTCTTACTGAGACTAGAAAAGGTGCATTCTTGCTTCATTTTTGTTAGGATACTGTTACTAACATTAGATAATCATAAGATGTGTTTGCACTGTTCACCCATTTTAGCCAGTAGAGGTAAAGTTGTGCAGAAATCTAGGCTTTATATTGACCAGTTCACTTGTCTGCTTGATACAGCCTTACTGTGGCGTCCCAGAAATGTCTTCACCCTTCTAAGAGATCAGACCCCATCTAAGAGATGCACCCTGTTTTTTCAGAAGCAGATCTTTCATTTGGAAAACTACCACAATATTTGGCTCCCCTTTCTGAAGCTAGTCAGAATTTTTCATGCCCTCAGATTAGATTAGATACATGTTTTCTCTCAAGATTTCTTTGTAACCCTAAACAGGATTTTTTAAGAGTTAGGGTTCAGTTGCAATATTGGAGGAGGTGCTGGCAAGAGTGGAAATGGATGTTTCCTTTTTTGGCTGGGCTAGTCTAGCAACCCTCTTGATTACAGCATGTGGTGTGTGAAAGCAAGCGTCAAACCAATCAGATAGGCAAGGCTGGAAAGAGAAGTAGCTAAAGAGGTCTGGGAAAAATCCACAACTGGGACATCTGAGCAAAAAAGAAGTTGGAGAATTATTAATGTGCAGATGGATCAGAAATCCTTCTCCAATGGGAAAGGACCACAGCAACCACAAATTTCACATTTTCAAAATAAAATACAAAGATCACTTCTTTAACCAAAGCTTCTCAATAATAACATAAGACAAGCATATTCATTAAAATAACATAACCACCCTTCTCACTGCCTGGGAAGAGAGAGAGGAATAGGTTTGTGCACAACTTAAATTTTGTAATAAATACTGTATAAGAACATAAGCTAGATAACATATGTCATGATAAACAGAGTCTAGTCTACCAGGAGGCATTTATTAATAAAAACTACAGTGACAGCCAAAAAAAACAGGCTTCCACAGAGCTCAAGTTTCTGCTTCATATTCTTTATTTGCCAGTGATGTCTAGAGCTCTGTACACAGCAATGAGACATATAGTAGCTGAACGATAAGTCAGAAGATGGATACAAGCTACTCGGTTACACCAGTAGATACGGAGACACAGGAAGGAGTCCTGTGTCTGGCACTAGATGAGATGAGAAAGCACAGAAGAGAAGAGGAAAGTAAGGCTAATGAAGCACAGTGAACACAGAAGTGTGACAACTGTGAAAGGAGTCCTGGGAGGAGGAAGGATGAGTTGCTTGAGTGCTGGAGCTGATTTATTCACTTTTTGTGGGAACGAAAACTAGCTGTAGATCCCAGCCCACTGTCAGTTCTGAACATCTGGACAGATTCTGGACTTGCATCCAAACACTGTGTTCCCCTTTCCTTCTTGCAGTTTCTTGCCCTTTTCTTTGTCTTTCTTATGTGTCTCTGCTTGCTCTGGTGGCAGATGTGTGCTCCTTGAGGATTTCCCCATGGGAAATATTTCTGGACTTTCTCAAGTCAATGGGGAAGCTGCTTCTTGGATCAGTACCTGCGATCAACATGGCATGGTGCTCAGCCCTATTAGCTGACAGTAAAATGTAAATGCACCTTTCTCCGTCTTATCTTTGTCAAAGCAGCAGTGTTCAGAACACCAGGAGGATGTCATGGGATTTTGGGTGCTGTAAGCATGTTCATATGGTATCTTGTTTTATTTAGTTTTATTTTGTTTCTTTTTTTTAACCGTTGGAAGCAGGTTTTATTTTCTTCCCTTTGTAAGCAAACAATTGATTCTGAGGCCAGTAAAATGTAATCCCTTCATAAGACCTAAAGCTGAGCCTTTCCCAGTAATGTCATGGCAGGTCATTGCTCTGTCATAAGATTATAAACTTTTTTTGGTGTTAAAAAATAAATAAATCAATAAGAAAGTTGTACGTGCCCCCAGGGCACTCACTTGGCTATGAAAATACAAAGTACAAGTACATTTTTCATCATAGAAAGGAGAATGGGGATATGTTCGGAACAATAGTAGTCAATTTCAGAAATACTGTGATTTATTAAGTGTGGCAGCTTCAGATTTTTGAGGGATGCATAATATAATCTTTCTGCCCCTCCCTTTTCCCCAAACAGATAAAACTTTTGGTTGAATTAGGACACAATTCACATGATGCTGTATGCTAGAAGAGCAGAAAAACATTAATTCATAACAATTTTCTCTACTCTTCTCTGAAACAGATTAATAATTAATTGTCTTACCAAAAATTCAGTGTCCCCTTTAATAACATTTTTTTTTAGATACGGTTCATCACTTCCCTAGAAGTTAAAAGCCACGCACATACCATGAAGAGCAAGATGAGAATTCTTCTCTCTCAGGCCAGCTAATATTCAGGTACATGACAAAAATGTGAAATGTTTTATGCTTTTGTCTCTGTATTTCCTCTTTAAGACACAGAGTATCATAACTCGATTTATTTTCCATTAGGATGGTGTTAAGTAGCTGTTATCGATAACATAAATTAAGAATACTGTAACATAATTCTTCCATAGAAGTGATATTTGAAGAAGTTTCTTCTTAGATGGGAAGGCTTCCTGATGCATAGTTTCCAGAGGTTCATTTTTCATATAAGGACTCCCCATCTCAATACAGAGCTGAGCTTGCTGTTGGAGCCCTGACTTACTTGTGTGTTAACAATTTTTGGCACTTGGAAGTAAAACTTATGGGTGTTGAAGCTTAGGTTGGGGAAAAAAACGATTCATATCCAATCTCTTGCTCAGCTTTTGCACTTGGGAGGTCTCTGACTTACTATAACAATCAGATAAATTGGCTGCCAAAATCAAAAGTCATAACAATCTACTTAACAAACTTGCCAGATTTGCTGGAATATCTAACACTTGATCTTCGGACATCTGCCTTTAGTCTCTCTGTCACTCAATAAAAGAATATTGTGTCCTAGTTAGGCTTGCTTCTCCCCATACATAGCAGGGCCATTTTTCTTGTCCTACCAGACACTTTGTGGCCCTGCTTTGGTTGCTGTGGTTAAGAAAGATCATTCTGACTCTTGTTCACTGTGAATCTGTCTCCACCAAAAACGATAGCCTGGACTTTTACCTTCCTTTTTCACATGAACTAAGGGGTTGGTTAGCTCCCGTCAAATCCTACTTTGCCCCACTACAGCTGCTCCTTGGAAGCTTGCTGGCAGAGAAATGGTTCTTATACTTGTCACCTATTAAAAGATTAATCATCTTCACATTGAAAACATACCTTTTGGCCAAAAGTTGTGATCTGCCACATCCACTCTCTTCTTTCTCGCTTGTTTCAGCATTGGGCAGGGCCGGTGTGATACCAGCAGCCAGAAGGGTTGTTCTGGGACAATGGAAGTGGTAGATGTAGCCAGAAGCAGGCTATGACTCACTGCACAGAAAAGTCCTCATGCCGCGCTGGATGGGGTCCTGGCATGCTCTGCTCTGTGACTGGGAATGTCATGGCTGGCTTTGGCTAGATGTGCACAATAATTACCAAGTGGGTTAAGGAGGAAACATAAAATAGCTGGAGCTTCAGCCTTAATGAAAGCAGGGCTATTTTGTTTCAGTGTAACTGCTTTCCCTCAAGCTAACTCATGTACGGCTTTTTGTAGTTGTAACATGACGCTCACCCTGTTTCACCCCAGAAAGCTAAATCTCCTTTTTACCATGCCACTTCATCATCTAATTGTTGGTTGTATGCATTATGTGAGACAGTGCTTCGGCACAGCAGGGAGAACTGATCCCTGCTGCAAGTCCATTAACTCAGATGGAGCTACCTCCAGAGATGAATGTGTATAGAACTTCAGCGTTACTTTAATCAGAGTATTTCATATTCATGAACCTGTGTGTAAAGAGAGCTGTGTAATTAAGATCATTCATAATGTTGCAAGGTATTCAGGCTAAGATAAGGAAGGTAACTTGTTTTTTAAGGGCACAAATCGATCTCCTGCTGTGGTTAGGAAAGCTTGATCCAGTGCGTGTGTTCAGAGGAAGATTTAATGGTTGTGCTGCAGCTCTCTGAGTGCATGTAACAAGAAGAATAATGTTTTCTGATAAATGGCATGTTCATTTTGCACAGTGTTGATGGCTGTAACCAAGGCTAAAGCTCAGTAATATGCACAAAAATTGCATTGAATCAATGCAGTGCTTGTCTACAGCCCTCTCCTGAATACTGGGAAAGGATAACATTTTGCGAGATAAACTGCTGTGCCTTTCCTTTCTCTCAAACTCCTTAGAATTCCTCATCATGTGAAAATACATGCGCCTTTTTCTGAAGGGGAAAAAACCACAGCAGGTGTAAGGTGTATGCACAGTCTCATAGTTCCTCACTGTTTGCCTGGCTCATTCAGAGCCTAGGAAACTCTCCTCCACCTAAAATATGACCTGCTGTGGGAAAGCAGAGTTTTGTCCCTGTAAGTCTGCAAATGGTACTTATGGAAGAGGTTAAAAATGTTTCCTCAGTGCTTTCAACACATCATGCAATTAATAATCAGCTCTGTATTCCCTTTTGGCTTAAGTTACAAAGGAACGAGGCATTCAACAAGGCTCTCCTTGCTTTCCACAAATCTCACAGCAACTTGCAATGAAATTGTTCAGCAGAGAGGCCAGAGAGCTGATCTGGGGAGGCTTGAGAAGCAGTTTGTCTGTTATTGCAGACTGAGCCCTCAACTTTTTGGGATAATTTGGCACTTTCCTTAAGAAAACTAATCTGAAGGAGAGGCTGTTGGATAGGAAAACACCACCTCCTCCATGCACTTGGTGAAGGGCATATCCTATCTGCAGAGGGAGCAACTAATTTTTCTCCCATTTCCTTGCATGCTGACTCTCAGACCTAAGAGAAAAACCTTCCTTCTCCCATGGCAGCACCTCTTTAATGTATTGTGTTCTCAGTTCCTTCTCCCTTTAGTGTGGAAATCTCCAGGGGACTTGTGTGTCCCACAGCCTACACCGGGTCCCCTAATTCCTGACTCAGTTCCATGTAGTCACCAACTTTAAGCGTTTTGGAAAGTGGAAATGGTATTGCCAGATTACTCACCTGGGAAGCTCTGTAGGTGGATCTGAAGGGTTTGTTTGGGTTTTAGATTTACACAATGTCCCTGCACTCATTTTTGTATCACTTTAAAAAAAAAAAGACTTCTTGAATTTGATTTTGGTATACCATTCTTATTTCCAGTCTACTAGTTTTTTGACCTCATAAATATTCATTTGCAGTTTCCGTGAAGGCTCACCAGCAGTTTCTCTGATACTGTACTTTAGGAAATGTAACCTGATTTTTGCCATATTCATTTCTATGCCTTGCACAAACACTGTTCCAAATGACATTGGGAGACCTGAAAAGCTGATATAATTTGATATAGTAATGTTTATATCTCTGCACAATAAGAGAGGCAGAAAGCCACTGCTCTAAAACTTTTGCATGGATGAGAGGATGGGTTTCAGTCTAAGTCTAAGACAAATTTGGGTGCCTTAGTATAAAGGTATCTGTATGTGAGCTGGGAGCTTTTGTTTCCATTTTAGTCAATACAGGTCTAGTAAGTGCCATCAGGAGAGTCTAGAGAGCTAATCAGTTGACAAGTCACTAGAGGCCTGTTTCATACACAGACACCAGTACCAATATGTACTCCCAGCTGTACCATACCTGGCCTCCAGCTACTCCTCCAGGAGAGCCTGTGTCTCACATCGCCCCTGTGACAGATCTGCCAGCCCCACCTTGAAGTCTCGGATAGCAGTGGGCGTCTGTGTTCGGACAACTTAACTGAGCCCTAGATGTCTACTTTGGGATGAGCTGAGATTAGTGAGCTACTTTGGTGAGAGCTCTCAAAGCTCAGTTGAATGATTTGCCTGGCTCTGCATTAGGCTGTAGGTAGAGTTGAGTCTTACTCTGCAGCAAAAACCCCACCTTGAATGTATGGAAAACTCCAAGGTGTTTCACAAGAATAATCATATTGTCTCTGATGCTTCTGTCAAGTTCTAAACGAGATTATTCTTGATTTGCAAAATTTACCAGATGCTGTTAAATGGCTGTCACCCCTCATTGGTCCTGAATTCACTGGTGGGTGAACTGACCCAATGTTTAGCTCACAGAGCAGTGTCAGGTTGGTAAAGGAGTTTGAGATTCTCTAAAGAAAGAGACTGTTGAATATAAGATTATAATGTTGAACAGAGCAATCCTTCTGCATACACTGCACATTTCATTCAGACAATTTACAGCAGCTGAGGAAGGACAAATGATGGTTGTACATTTCAACACTTACAGAAATTTATATTTTAATAAAAATAAACTTCAGAACTTTTTTCTTGACATTTAAATCCAATAGTGGTTTAACTTCCAAATCTGTTCTCATGCCTAGAGAAATACCTTTACAATTTATTAGGGCTAGATGCTTCTAAAGTTTAAACTGGCAAAAGAGAATGATTATATGTATGGCATTATGCAGTAATGAAGGTTTTGAGTGAAAGCTAAAAGATTTTGCCATAGAATTTTCCATGAATTGTAATGGAAGATGCATGGTTAAACCACCCATACTGCAACCTTTATTCTCATTAGAAGTTCTACCACTACCTTCTTTCCCTGCACTGAGGTCTCTTGGTTTTTTATTTTTCTTTTTTTCCTTTTTCTGCTCCAGACAAATACCACAGTGATGAATGTGGCAGAATAACTTATAACATAATGGAATTTCTGTTCTTTTCCCTCTGTACTTCACCCACTATTATCTGATGATATTTACAAATAGATAACCAATAGCTGAAACAATTCTTTTTTTCAGAGAACTCCAAGCAAACCGTTCTGGAGATTCTAGAAAGCTTGAGTAAGTTATTTCACAGCAACCCAAATATTTATATCCCTGGGCATCTCCCAGTTCTGGAAAGAGGGAGAAACACCAAAGTACTGTGGCACAGTCACTTTTTTAATTACATTCCTGCTTTAACCTCAAATGGGAGAACTTGCCATCTAGACAAATGTCTTAACCACCTGGATCTATTCCAGTATGAGGTGCTCTAAGTTTCTGTGAGAAGCTTTAAAGTCTTGGGGTTTGTTCTGAAGAAATGGTTTAAAGGTTTTAACTTCCTAAGCCATTTCAGGACAAAGAAATGGCTTTTCAAACTATCTGAGCCTTTCCTAATATTAGATTTTATAGGTAGGTGGATGAGTAACTTTTTGTTTCTGATGCAATAACTGTTAAAATGCATTTCTAAGTAGTTTTTCAAACAGTAAACTTATTACTGGCAAACTAGTTCATCTGTAAACAAGTAATATCTAGCTAGAATTTTATATAACTTTGATGAATATAGGATAGCTAACTAAGATTTTATCTAAAGAGCTGTGCTTTGGAAGGAGATCAAATAAAGTTTCTCTTCTGATTGCAATTTTGGTTTGCTTCAATGTTTTTCTCAGAAGGATTGGGATTATTATAGCTGAATAGAAAAACATCTTTTCCCACTGATTTGAAAGCAAAATGTAAAACAAAGTGGTGTAATAAAACAGTCCATAAATACAGAAAAGAAAGAAGAAAGGAATACCCTCAAACCAAACAATCAAACCAACCCATTTTCTTTTTGGTTGTTTTTTTCTGGTGATGACATTCAGTGGTTGATTAATGTTACATCACGCCATATTTTGTTTTGCTACATAATAACTTTCTGCAAACTCTTTTCATGCCTTTCTGTATGATGACAAGAGCTTGGATTTTCCTAGTGACGATTACTGTCTTGGGGCTCTTCTCAGTGTGGTGAGTGATGCTCTGATTGTCCATCTCATCAGGCAACATTAGAAGCAAGTGCTTTCTATGGAATATTTCTTGTACCAGAGGATGTGCATCACTACTCCAACTCTTTGGTTTCTCTCCTTCATTGAGATTCATTTGGATCTGCAGAGTTGTCCCTTGAACACGAACACTCTTTGTGCAATCGGATATACCTCATTCCCTTCTAATCTCTCCATCCCTTGGATATACCTCATTCCCTTCTAATATCTCTATCCCTTTATACCCATTTGTACAAGACATGCTTATCATTCACAAAAAAGCATTCTCCTTTCTCCTGTAGTTCAAGCACTGAATCAGGCTAGGTAGATTCTGCTAATGCTCCTGTCACTTCTTTTTTTATATGACTTAGCATAAGTGACCTGGCCTTTCAGTATCTCAATTGCGTCATGTCTCAAATAAGGATAAAATGCATTCCTGCCTTCACTCATTACTGTTATTTCTCATTCAGACCAGCCAAGTCTATGAGTGAGGGAACTGCATATTTCTCAGGATAGAGTCTCAGTGACAGGGAACGAGAATAAGGCAGCAGCCTGAGTGAACCCAAAAAGGAAGAACAGAGAAGCCATTCGGTGTTCAGCCTGCGTGGTGAGCTGCTGCTCCTGGACAGCCCGCTTCTACACCTCATTGCACTCCCATTCCTGCACTTTGGTTAGCCTTTGCTGCGATGTCTCACACAGAAACCGTATAGGGCTGCCTGCCCACCTCCAGACCTACTGGCACTGGGGCCTTCCTCACATGTTCAGTAGCAGTGTATGTGACATGGCAGAAGAACAGTCAAAGTCAGTATGTCTGCTCAGGTAGTATTGAGGCACCGAGTTCAAAGAATAGAGAACGATGTATTTGAAGTGTAATTTTTCAGAGGCCAACTAAAAAGAACTGTAGAAAGTATATAATATACTCTGAAGTAATTATTTTGTAATTTTTTCAGAATTTTATAGACCAGTCTCCAGAAATTATATTTGAAAGTTTCTTGATTTGGTTCATTTTGAATACTCTAGATTTTTCTCCTTCAATTTCATTGTGCGGTAGAAAATCACACAAGTCTACTTCAAAGGTTGGTGCTTCATTTCAGTAGTAAATATAAATGCATTCAATTTTTTTTTAAGAAACAGACTAATTTAGTATATAATTTCCTGCTTACTTTACCTGTACTAGTAACTCTTTTGCAGCATCTGTTGTAGTACCCTTGTAAATAGAGATTTAAAATTTGAAAAAAAATTAAAGGTCTGGTTCCCACAACAGAATCACAGAATAGAACAGCATTCACAAAATCGCACAACAGCTGAGGTTGGAAGGCAGTTGTGGAGATCATCCAGTCCACCCCCTCTGCTCAAGGCAGGGCAGCTACAGCAGGTTGCTCAGGGCTGTTTCCAGTTGAGTTTTGGGTATCTCCAAGGACAGAGACTTGACAATCTCTCTAGGCAACCTGTTCCAGTGTTTGATTGCCCTTACAGTAAAAATCTTTTTTTAATGTTTAATTGTATTTTCCTGTGTGAGAAGAGTCTGACTCTTGTCGTCTTTACTATCTCCCATTGGGTAAGATCCTCCCATATTGGTAAGATCCTCCCGAGCCTTCTTCTCTCCAGGCTGAAAAGTTCCAGTTCTCTCAGCCTCTTCATATGACAGATGCTCCAATTTGTTCATCAACTTCATGGTCCTTCGATGAACTCAATCCAGTAAGACCATGTTTCTCTTGTACTGAAGAGTCCAGAACTGGACACAGCACTGCAGATGTGGCCTCACTAGTGCTCAGTAGAGGGGAAAGATCACCTCTCTCAACCTTGCTGGCACCACTTTTCCTAATGTAACCTAGGATGTTGTTGGTTTTCTTTGCTGCAAGGGCATGTCACTGGCTTATGTTGAACTTTGTGCCCAGCAGGACCCCAAGGTTTTTCTCTGCCAAGTTGCTTTGTAGCTGGTTGGTCTCCAGCATGTCCTGGTGCATGGCGTTATTCTTCCCTGGGGCAGGACTTGGCATTTTCTTCTGTTGAACTTCATGAGGTTCTTCTCTGTTCAGTTCTCTGGTATGTTTAGGTGCCACTGAACGGCAGCACAAGCACCTTACGCATCGCTCCCTCCTCCCAGATTTTTATCACTGAAAATTTGCTGAGGGTGCACTCTCTCCATCATCAAGGTCATTAATGACAATGATCAACAGTATCGGCCCCCCAAAAAATGCCTGGCGTACAACCCTAGTGACCAGCTTCCAACTGGATTTTGTGCCACTGATCACAACCTTTGCAGCCCAGTAAGTCAGCCAGGTTTAAATCCACCTCACTGTCCACTTATCTAGCCTGTACTACTTCAGTTTGTGTATGAGAGTGTGTTATGGGAGACTGTGTCAAAAGTGTTGCTAAGGTCAAGATAAACATCATCTACTTCACTCATCCACAAAACCATTCATCTCATTGTAGGAGGCTATCAGGTTGCTTAAGCATGATTTCCCCTTCATAAATACATACTGACTACTCCAAATCACCTTCTTGTCCTCCACAGGTTTGGAAAGGGTTTTCATAATTATTTGCTCCATCACCTTCCCACAGACCTAGGTAAGGCTGATTGCTCTGTAGTTCTCTAGATCTCCCTTCTTGAAGATAGGGTTGTTTTTTCCTTTTTTTCTTCTTACAGTCCTCAGGAACCTCCCCTGATTGCCACGACCTGTTGAAGGTAATTGAGAGTGACCCTGCAATGACATCAGCTAGCTCCCTCAACACCCATAGGTGCACCCCATCGGGTCCCATGTACTTCTGTACATCCAGTTTGGTTCAGTGTTCTCTGACCTAATCTTCATCCACTGAAGGTAAGTCTTCCTTGCTCCAGACTTTCCTGTGCATCTCAGGGGTCTGGGATTTCTGAAGCCAGGTCTTTCCAGCAAAGACTGAGGCAGAGAAGGCATTGAAGTCCTCAGCCTTTTCCATATTTCCTGTCACCAGACTCCTGTGAACCAGTCTACAGCAGGCCCATATTTTTCCTAGTCTTCCTTTTGCTGCTGAAATACCTGTAGAAACCTTTCTTGTTTCCCTTCTTGTCCCCTACCACAGTGAAATCCAGGTGGGGTTTAGCTTTCCTCACCCCATCCCTGCATACTCAAACATTGTCTCTCTATTACTCCTGAGTCACCTGTCCCTGCTTCCACCTCTTGTACATTTCTTATTTATGTTTGAGACTAGTCAGGAACTCGTTCATCCCTGCAGGCCTCCTGCCACCTCTGCTTGATTTCCTTCTTGCCAGGATAGACCAAGCTTGAGTTTGGATGCATTATCCCTGATTATCAACCAGCTCTCCCAGACCCCTCTTCTCTCCAGGACTGTCTCCCATGGGATTCTGCCAAGCAGATCCCTGAAGAAAATAGTATGCTCTTCTTAAGTCTGGGGGTTGTGCTCCTGCTTTTTGCCTTGTTTTCTTCTTACAGGATCCTGAACTCCACCGTCTTGCGGTCACTGCAGCAAGGCTGTCCCTGACCTTCACATCCCTGACCAGTTCTTCCTTGTTTGTAAGTATGAGGCCCAGTAGAACCTCTTCCCTTGTTGAGTCCTTGATCATGTGTGCCAGGAAGTCATCACCAATGCACTCTAGAAACATCCTGCCTTGCTTGTGCCCTGCTTGTTGTCCCTCCAGCAGATGTCAAGGTGGTTCAAGTCCCCCATGAGGACCAGGGCCTGTGAACATGAGGCTTTTTCTGGTTGTCTGAAAAAGATCTCTTCTTCCTGATCAGGCAGTCTGTAGCAGACATCCATTGCAACATTGTCCATGTTGGTTTGCCCTCTAATACTCACGCACACACTCTCAGCTGGCTCATCGTTCATCACAAGGCACAGCTGCATGCATTCCCACTGCTCTCTCTTATAAAGGGAACTCCGGAACTCCTCTCATCGTCATCCTAGTTTGTCCTTCCTAAAAAGCATCAGATTGCAGCGCTACGGTCATGTGCGCTATCCTACCACCTCTCCACGATCTCAGTAAGTTTGCAGCTCTGCAACTGCACACAGACCTCTAGTAGTGTTTGCTCCCCACACTGTATACATTAGTGTACAGGCATTTCAGAGAGGCATCCACTCATGTCGATTTCCCAGAAAAAGTGAGAGCTTCCCCCATAATGTTGTCCTCTCGGCAATTCTTTATTTGTGTGCATACACTTGGCATGAGCCTCCTTCTGCCCTGTTGTGGTGCTTCAACTTAGGAACACTCAAAAAAGAAATGTTAATTGCTGATAGGCTTAAGTGTGTATCATAAATTAATTTCCAATTGTAATACCACCACTGGATATCCAGGAATGGTGACTGACTTGCAGTTGCCTATTGTGGCACTCATCTCTACTTTTTCTGACATCTCTGTATTTACACTCTCAACCCTATAGCTAAGTTGATTGGAACTAGCTGTAGTAAGAACTGTTCTGCTGGCTCGCTGCCCATAAATAATATTCCATCATTTCCTGAGGGGAAAAAAGTCTTGTAGACTCATTGCCATTTGTCCTTACATCTATTTGCAGCTCCTTATTTCCCTTGAGAAGCATCCAAGACCATTTGGAAGTTGTACTTTCCGATGTCCTCACTGATCTCCACCCCCTTCCCCCTCCACTTCTTGGAAGGATCGGCTTATGAAGACAAATCTACCACATTGTTTAATTCCATTATTCACTACTATGTGTCCATTTTATTTCTACTCATCACACAGCATTCTTTAGCTTCTCCTCTTTCTGAACTTATTTGGAAATCAGCCTCCTGTAACACTTAAAGATGCATAAACATATAAAAAGTGGACACTTTATCGTGTTATAGATCTTTTCTTATTTAACAGCAGATTCAACTATCAGATTATCATTAGTTAATGTGCTGACATAGACATCCCTGAGGGAGACGATTGTGAAGTGCTGGAGGAAAAATGATCAAGATTAGCCTGCCAAATATATGGTAGGTATTAATCATCATCAAATAGAAGCTGAACCAGCATTTTTGCTCAGAAAAGCAGCAAACTACAATTCAAAGTTTGCCCTTTGTCTGCAGAATTACTGTAGCATACAGTGAACTGGGTGTTTTTGACTGAATCAGCCTTGACAGCATATTGATCTAATAATTTCACAGTTGCTTTCTAGCATTTCGATGTTTTGTCTTCTCAGAATTCCCCTTCAACACATAAACACACAGAATTTGATAAAATTGGACTGAATTCACATATAACTTACATTATCTCCATTAAGAGATTTCAAACAAAGTCTTTTCTCTCATTCATTGATATTTCCCATCATTGAAAATGCCAAAACCTACCAGACCTTTTCAATATATGTGTACCTTCTTATGGTTAGAACAGAACTTACTTAATATTGCATCTTTGCATTCTATATCCACTACTGTATACATAGAATAAACATTAAGATGCTTGTATGAAGTACTGGAACTTAAATCAGGACTTGATATCTTGAGCCTAGTGAGATTCAGATCCCAAAGCAATCAATGTTAGTAAACTGAGGCTCTAAGCATGGCATTAGACTCTTTGTAAATAGTCTCTCCCCATCCTTTGAGAGACATTAGTGAAGTATTCTGAAATGTAAGTAGATATGTAGGGAAAAAACGATGTAGTAAAACGATGCACAATTAAATTTGTCGTGTTCCTTCAAGGTCCATTTCCTTTCAGGGAAAGATCAGCTGTCAAACAGAACAAGAGCTGTTCTAGAGAAACAGGATAATCAATTAGTGACTAGTGGAGTACTGTTAGCCAAATGATCTTATCCATTAATACAGTATTTTTCCTAGCACAGTTGAAGAATGCTGTTTTATCTGAATAGTTAATGTTGTTCAGAGCCCAGATTAATTTCTAGCTTCAGACTGGGGACTGAACATTGTAGGGAGCATAAAGTGAAGAATTTTGGGAGTTTTGGCCAAGACAGTCAATTTCTCCAGTAAATGACTCTTTGAAGATAATATCTTCTTCTGCGTAAAAACTGCTGAACTATTACCATAATGCTATTGAATTCTTTTAGTTCCTACATATCAGTTGGCATAAAGATGTTAAATTATTCTGCTGACAGCATTGCCATAAATGATACAACACAGAAGTATGTTAAATACATTACTGTTTCCAGTTAGATTTGCAAGTACTTACATCTGAAAAGAGGACGTGAGAGGATGGCTATTTAAAATGCTTTTTCCTTCCTCACATCCAATACGCTAGGTGAATCCAATGTTGAAACAGATGGAAGTATTACTGTATTCTGGTCATGAACACAAGGTACCACTAAGCACTGGTTTTTTTTAAAAACAATCTTGTGTAGGTGACCTCCTGAGAATGAATTAGGGAGTGTGTGATCACATTAAAATGAAAGGATTTGCGTAGCAGTAGCTGGAAGCAGAAGTCGATTTGTTCTTCTGCCAAATGGATATATACTGACTTGCATTGGGCTTCTTTAGTACATGGGGACCAAATCGTGTTTTTATTGAAACCAGTGACAGAACTCCCATTGACCTGAACAGGATCTGGATCTAATGCTCTGTTTCTCTGTAACTTATGTTTTCACATCATTTATAAGAGGCAACTTTTTCTTCCTGGTCAACATGGTAAGAACGTGTCAGAACATCATAGAGACCTATGAAGTAACTGCAGACTAATGTCACTGGAAATGAGAGGAGAGTTTGACTTGCTCTCTGTTGGAGAGGAAACTTGAAGTAATGAAACCAGAGTGCAAGGAGACTACTAGAACTGGAAGATGGGCTGCTATTTGTAAACAGCATGGTAAGGTTGTAATAGCCACTGCAGCTCCAAGATTGCTGTAGCTAATACGTGGTTTGGAAAGGGGGGAATTTCTTATCCCTCATACTTGCTCTTAGCCGCTTAACACAGCTCCTGAGAGAGGAGCTGGACACATAAAATATCCTGAAGGCAATTGGAGCTAGAAAGTATTTGGCTGTAATATTTTCTTTCTAAAGTTCAGGCAGGAATTGTAACGAATAGGTACAACTAGTGGCTTTTTCAGCAAATGGAGTGATACCTCAGCTGAGCTTTTCCTGTTCTCTCGGTTCCCTGGAAAATTATGTGCATCATAACATGTTCAGAGATGACATTGATGCCAGGTCACATAGCTACTGGCTGAGAAGCGCTGATGTGCAGTCTGAGAATGGTTAATGTTTCTTTTTCATTGCATAGCCAAAATAAGACAGAGCTATACTGCAGACTCTTTCCCACTTATACTCTGGGGATTCTGAAATATTTCACTTTTCCTGGTGGCTATATGCAGCAAAACATCAGGCAGTAGTTTACATTCTTGCTGCCTGCTTTATTTAGCACCAACCCTGAAGTGACTCTGGGCATTTATAAAAAGAGAACTCTCACAACACTAAGCCCATGTGAAAGATGGTGTTGGCTTTCCTCTGTAGAGATTAAAAACAGAGGGTATGCTGTACAGTGCCAAGCCTAATTTCATGGCTATGGTGAGCTAGGGAGCCTGTTTTCTGCCCCATCATTGACTGTGTAATGCTATCTGCAAAAGTGCTTTCTGGGTTAATGGTATGACTTTTCCTGACAGTCTTTCTTTCCATGTGAATTCACTGGTCTGAGGATGTGACTGATACTTAAAAATGATGCCTGAATCTAGAACAAAGCAGGACAGTCCTCCCCAGGAGAAGGAAGTACGTATTGCAAAACGGATCTGAATTGCCGTTGCCCAGAACCTTCTGTTGCATTAGTAAAACTGGTACTAGGTTAGAACAGAAACATTTTATATCCCTAAAAGTTAGGGACTTCTCAGTGTTATCATAATGAGACATGATTTGGTAGAAAGTATAGGATATAGCCTGTTTCCTTTCTATATTCCAGTGTCTTCATGCCAATAAAAGACAGTGAATTATACATTAGATGTTAGTAAAACACTCAGGTTATTTTTAGATGTCTTGAGTGCAGTTTAACAGCTAAAAGCAAAAAGGAGAGACAGTCTAGTGGAAGTTTTCCTTAGGTGCTATTCAGCAAAGGCCACAGTTCAGAACTTCCCCAAAGAGCATCAACACCCCTGTGAACACTATAAAAGAGCCTGGTGGCATGGAGGAGAATTACATCATGGTAAGGGCTCTGAAGAAAGCATGCTCTAACAGCCTATTTTGCTTATAGATGTGGATGCTCAAAACAGGAATCTCTCTTTCAAAAGGGGACAGGGGAGAAGAGAAATAAATCAATACACCAGAAATGCTTGTGGGACAAAATATTTCAGTCTTTCAGGCAGCTGAAGTCCAGACATTCAGGGGAAGTAAGTTAAATAACTGGTGGTGCATTTGAATGAGAACATTCATCTTGTTTGTCAAAGTCCCACAGATATTCTTCAAAATGACAGAAGTGTCTGACCACATTTCCCCCCTTCCCTACCCTGAATGAACTTGTGAACTAGTTAGGCGCTGTCTGGGTTCCGGACATTTCAATAGTTTTGGCTCTATTCTAACATTCAGCCTAGAAGAATTCCTGTTAATTTTGTTTATGCTCTTTATTAAGCTTTTGTTTTGTTACTTCAGGCCTTTGCTGTGTGTTGAATGCACTAATGGGAAAACCATTTTAACCGATGAAATCTACATTTCCATAATTTTGAGCAATGGCTACTTTCTCTGAGAATATCCTACGCAAAGATCCAGAGTCCAAACATTCCTGAACTTTGTGTTATTTGGGTTGTTTGCAAGATACACATGGATCTAGATTTCAGTTCTGCAAGTGACTTTTCTCTGTATATAATGGGGAGAAAGAAAAGCTTAATGCTCTGCATCTGAATTTGTTATGAATAGCTCTAAACCCCAAACAGTTTTAGGGCTTGGGCCTTTAAATGTATGAGTATGTTGCAGAACAAGTGACTGGGAGGAGTGCTTGCTACTTAGCAGCAGGCAATCAAGTAAGCAAATATCTGGGGTGTGCTGGGTATTATTATGTGGGAGCCTACAGTTAGCAAATCTAGAAACTTGTGTTTCAAGCATGTTCTCTTGGCAAGTGTTATAACATCAGGACAACCACATCGAGGAGCCTAGAAGAGATCAAGATTTCTTTTGCAAAACATAGTGTGGAAATAGCCAGCCATCCTCATACCACAAGTATTGTGCAACCTGTACCGTCGAAAGGAACATTCTTTCAGCTGCTTTTCTGGATAAACATCATAATGCAAATATCAAGATGAAATTATGCCAAATCCATCAATCTCATAGATCTTGGATTAGTCTGGCAGGTGCATATACTACCTAAAATCATCCTATTTGATGTTTGTTTAGTGTGGTGAGGCAATCCTGCTAAGCCTTCTGACTTTCTGCTTGTGGTTGTACTGGCCAATCCACTGAAACTGCTCATCAAATGCTTTTAATATAACTCAAGACATAACTACCATTTTGCCTGATGAAGCTCTTACATATGGCCTGCTTTTTTTATTTTTATTTTGGGCATGTCAGAAAGTTTTGCAAAAATTTGTACTCAAATGGTTAAACTTGGCTCAGAGCCTATGACCAGGTTTTTTTCTATACTTTCATAGTCTATAGTTATAGAGAGATTTAAAAGTTTGGTTTTGCTTGACCATCACTCTTTTTCTGCCTTTGTTTTTATCTCCCAGAATGTAACGCATAAACCAACATAATAATCCTTGGACTATAAGGGAGAAGATCTTGAAGGCAGTCAAAAATCTGTTCTGATCCTTTTAAAATTAAAAATATATATAATTTTACATGATCCCGCTATTCTCCCTGGTAAATAATACTGAAGTATAAAGTGTCAATGAGGACTGTACTATGTTCAGTGGAAGCTTTTTACTCTGTGTCTACTTGATTTACCTGGCTAAGATGGATATTTCTGAGGAAGAGAAACACAGGAGAGTCTGCAAATCGTGAGCCCGCATGAATGGTACGTGCTTTTTGAATGACATTTCAAAGGAGCTGAGAAGCAATGGAGGAAGTGAAAATAGTCAGTCTGGTATTAGTCTATTGCTTATGAGACTTGTGTATGTAGAAACAAATTAATTGTTTTGCTTGATGCATGTTAGCCTCCTGGCTGTGTTGACTCATCTTAATTTCAGTGAGTGGTGGCATGTGCAGCACCACTCAATCAGTATTCACCTGAGCTGCTTGTGCAACATCTGAGGGAGCAGAGTCACTCCCTTCTCTGTCCCCCCAGACCCTGTGCAAGACCACAGAAAAAGCAATTTGACATCTGTGTTGATTTTCCAGGTACCGTGACTGGTACTTGTCTTAAGCTTTGAGATCAAACTAGGAGAAACAAATCTACTGCAAATAACAAAATGAAACAGAAATATATTTCAGCTGATTAAAAACTGTGTTTTCTCCCCACTTCACTTCAGGTCATCAGACAGATTATATATCTGTTCTCATAAAATAACTTGACAGTTCACTTTGGATACTGTCTTCTAGGAAAGGTGAGACTGCGTCATGGGCTATGTGATTAGGTAGCACTCTGATCGGATGGGAACTAACAGACTAGCTCAATATATTACAAACCAAATTTATAAAGTTGGCTTTGACTTTACTAGGACAACAGGAGCCTTGTCCAAGCAGCTGTCACCAGGACTGGCACTAGCTGTGAGACTGGGCTTGTTCTTAGAGTTTCATTGGGGAAAGATTTAGCACCAGGAAGTTTCCATTTGCTTGCCTACTTGTGTAATGGATGGTACATCTCTTTCTTTACTGTTTCAGGTTTTTCCTGGCTCATACAGCAGCATCTTGTAATATCATAACATCCTTTATTTAGATCCATGTGAGAAGGAACTCAGGTTGGTTGTTTATTTATGCTTGGAACTGGGTTACTTTCGTTCTGCATGGCTTTCGTTCACCATAGGGGTGAGAAGGGACTGACTCATCCGAAAATAAGGCAAATTAAACACTGGCAAAACTAAGACTAACTCTGGTTTCACCATCAGACTACCCTAAATGATAACCTGATCTACTGATTATTGGGAAAATTATTTCAAGAAGAAAAAGACTTGACTTGGTTTGCATTTAAAACTTGAACGGAACTATGTATCACACTTCTGCCATAACAAACCTCTCCTAAAAATTTCCTTCCTCTATTGTTTTTCATGTATCTCTGCATTTCCTGATTCTGACCTCAACTGAAATTAGCATGAATGTGTCCACTCAGGAAGCTTGGATGTTACAGTAGGTACTGGATAAGCATCCTCACCTGGTGGGTGATATAGGTAAGCTACCATAAATCAAACCTCTTTCTAGTCTTAAGCCCATATATTATCTTGTATGAGCAGTATTCACAGATGTGTTGTTAATGCTAGAGAATCATGGTGAGACTGAGGAAAACTTCTGTAAGTGCTTCCTTTATTATATAAGCATCTCTGGTCAGATTGCTCAGAAAGAAAATTTCTGTGATAAAAACGATAGTGACGCAAGTACTGCAGAGGTAAATGGCAGGATTTGTGAAAATACACAATAGCCCTGCTGAATAATTTGTGTTCAACAGCTTTAACTGTAAATACCATTAGTGCATAACATGGTTGACACTTCTGTTTGTAACTGAAGAAGTTTGTCTTCACTGACCCACAAGGATCTTACCAGTTTGGTGCTTGTTCTTTGAACTTTCTAGAAGGCCATCTGGCAATATGAAGCTGTCATTCTGGAACGTGATGGTATGGCCAAGCCCAGTTGTCTTCCTCAGCTCTAGCTTTGGCTGCAGTTTGGTTTCTTCCTGGGTATGGTGGGGACAGCATTGGAATGGATCTGTTAGGAGCAAGCTGATGCCACCTTCAAGGCCTCTTTTCTGCTGGTAGAACAGTGCTCATGACATGGTGGTGGGAAGGGTCTGCCTTGCTGCTCAAAGCTGTTGGGTTGTCAGGCAGACACAGAAGTCTCTGTAACCTGGGGTCAGTATTGGGACTGGTGCTGCTTAACATCTTCGTCTGCGACACGGACAGTGGGATTGAGTGAACCTTCAGCAAGTTTGCTGATGACACCAAGCTGTGTGGTGCAGTCAACATGCTGGAGGGAAGGGATGCCATCCAGAGGGACCTTGACAGGCTTGAGAGTTGGGCCCTTGCGAACCTCATGAAGTTCAACAAGGCCAAGTGCAAGGTCCTGCACATGGGTCGGGACAATCCCAAACACAAATACAGGCTGGGCAGAGAATGGATTGACAGCAGCCCTGAGGACAGAAGCACTTGGGAATGCTGGTTGATGAGAAGCTCAACTTGACCCGGCAATGTGCACTTGCAGCCTAGAAAGTGAACCATATCCTTGGCTGCATCAAAAGAAGTGTGACCAGCAGGTCGAGGGAGGTGATTCTCCCCCTCTGCTCTGCTCTTGTGAGACCCCACATGGAGTACTGCATCCGGCTCGGGGGGCCCCCAGCATAAGAAGGACATGGACCTGCTGGAGCGAGTCCAGAGGAGGGCCACAAAGATGGTCAGAGGGCTGGAGCACCTCTCCTATGAAGACAGGCTGAGAGATTTGGGGTTGTTCAGGCTGGAGAAGGCTCCGGGGAGACCTCATAGCAGCCTCCCAGTACCTGAAGGGGGCCTACAAGAAAGCTGGAGAGGGACTTTTTTACAAGGGCATGTAGTGATAGGACAAGGGGTAATGGCTTTAAACTGAAAGAGGGTAGATTTAGGTTAGATATAAGGAAGAAATTCTTTACTCTCAGGGTGGTGAGGCGCTGGAACAGGTTGTCCAGAGAAGTTGTGGATGCCCCATCCTTGGAAATGTTCAAGGCTAGGCTGGATGGGGCTTTGAGCAACCTGATCTAGTGGAAAGTGTCCCTTGACAGGGGGGTTGGAACTAGATGATCTTTAAGGTCCCTTCCGACCCAAACCATTCTATGATTCTATGATTCTATTCATTCTTTGCCTTTTTTTGTGGTAATTGCCAGAAAGCATCTTAAACCATGTCAGTTAGGTCTCATCCTGCTCCCATTTAATCACAGGCGAGTCTACAGTTGACTTAACTGGGGCAGAATCCAGCCCATTGTGCTTGTGGCTTTGTTTTCAAGAACTCAACTGAGACCGCTAATTCACTGCACCCAAGCCAGATGGTGGATTAAATTAACAGTTTTTTCAAAGAGAAAACTGCTCTGCACAGGCTTTTTCCTGATGTTGTTTCATACATGGTTTGTTTTGTTGTTTCTTTTTAAATCTCTGTTAGTTTTTAAGATAAATCTATTTACTTTTTTTCACTTGCTAAAAAGTGTCTGTATTTTAAAAAGTTATAAGCCTCCCTCCCCCAAAGTTAAAAGTCCCAGCAGAGAGTATGCTGTAACTCTTTGAGGAGGAGTAGCAAATTGCTTTGTTCCCAGAACTGCTTTGAAAGATCCAGGACCTTTCTCCTGGTACAACCCTGCAGAGGTACTGCTCCGTACAGTCCTAATCACTGTAGATTGTGCCTTGCGGGCCTCAGCCAGCTCCCCTTGACAACAGAGGGAGCCTTTCCAGGGGCAGTGAGGGATCAAGCTCTAAAGGCATGTTTGACCCCCAACCATTAAGCAAACTCTTTGGACTGAATTATGACCTATCAACCCCTCTTACTTACTCATTTTTGCAAAGTCAGTATGAGTAGTCCCATGGAAGTTTAATAACACAAGTATTGTCAAGGTGAAGAGTTGGACAAGAAGTTACAGTGTGGTCTTCAATGTCTTTGAATACAGCTATGCTGCATAATGATATAAAGTGTGATTAAATGCAAGATACTGCTAAATGCTTTGTCAAACCTATTTATGGTTTGACAAAATATGCTTTGTGATCTATTAAGAACATTTTTAGCTGATTGCAACTGTTCCTTCTAGCCTTAAAATCAACACAGTACTATTTGTTTGAAATATTTAAATGCAGATTTCAAACAACTGCAAAGTTATTTTCATCCTGCCCAGTTAGAAAATAATCACATACCACCAAATGAATTTCCAGTTTTGCTACTACTAACGGACCTGAATATGGTTATGAATATGTCATTAAGTTTTACACCCTATGATGAACACAGGGAGAACTAGGGATCATTATGTAGCTTGTGTTCCAGAGCAGGACACATTCCACTGAAAAAGTCCAGCCACCAAGAAAAAGGTGAATATAGGAACCAATAAAAAAAGGGCTCTTGAGTTATTTTGTTTTTCATTATGTATTTAAGAGCTGTATTTTGCCTTGTGAGTCAACTGGTATGTCCCGGGGCTGAAATTTATACCTGAAAATGTAGACTGGAATGCTACTGATGGGAAAAAAAATAAATTGATGCAAGATCTTCAGCTTGTATAAATTTTCATAGTGCTGCTGACCACTAGAATTGTACTGCTTAAGGACTGAGTTTATTAAGGTTAAAATACAATGATAAACCCAAAGGCCTTGATCCTTAAAACTAACATTTTCTTAAACAGTTTAACTCTCTGATCAGTTTGATTTAATATCTACATATATGAATTACATCTATAATTTTATGCAATAGAGAGATCCCATATTATTTCATTAATGAGATAGGAAACCATTAAGAATTAAAAACATAAATTGCTATAAAATAGATTTAGAATCAGGGCTATGCTCAAAAAGTATCACTGCCCCAGTAAATAGCCCCAGTTGAAGAGTATAGCAGATTTTCTTCTCTTTCATAAGACTTAAAACATAGCTATGGCCAAAACCAACCAGCAGGAAAGATTCTCATTTGCAGTTTGCTTTGTTTTGTATAGTTTCACGCTATGTGAATACCACAGTACATTCCAGCATGCGTAAACCAAATGATTAACATCTTAGGTGGCTGTTCTATATCAGCGTGTCCCCAAGAAGAAACATGCATGATATTAAAGTGGTGAGGTTTTTCTTTTTAAAATTTGTTCAAACAAATTCACATGGAGGATAAACTTCAGAGGTAGTAACATTTTACTATTAATAAGTATTTCTATTATGTCTAATAATTATAGTCTATTTTTACCTTAGGATGTGTTTAAAAGGCTGACGGACAGAAATCATCTTGGTAACTGAGCAAATTTCATCTTGAATTCCTTGATAGGTTATAAATATGGAACTATGTGAAATTATTTTTAGAGTCATATTAGGAGTGTAGACAGTTTAAATCCAGATCAAATATGCATCCTAATATACAAATATTAGGTAAAATACCAGTAGGTAGTCAGATGTCACCTGGTAAAATCTGATACAGTTCCAAAAGAGATGGCCCTTGATGCCAAAAAATCAAGAAATACTTGAGACATGATTTATTTTGAAGACTGACTTTACATGAGAAATTCCAACCCATGCCAGCTGAATCCAACAAGAAGACCAAAGACCTTGGGGTGTGTAGAAGTAGAACATGATTTTATAATTTATGGTTCTAAATGCAACTTATTTGAGATATTACCAGTGAAAGCATGGTGACATTTAAAGGGAATTTGTGTTTCGTCTTGTCATTTCTTGGGTAGCTTACTTAGTACAAAAGTCACAAAATTAATGACCAAATCCAAGATATTATGTATTTTCCTCTGGATTTGCAAACCTCTATCCCTGCTCCAAATTAGGATCCTTGAGTACACTAAATTAGTCCTAGAATATTAGGTACTGCATTATATATGGAAACTATGGTTTGTTTTGTATAATAACACCATTTTGTAAACTAGGACAGGAAGCTACGATTATCGGTAATATGCGTCCATAGAATTCAATGACTGTCTCTAATCAAGGCAATTAACCCTCTTCTGTTAGAGACTTGTTCCTGGGATGTAAAGTCTCCAGCGTGTTGGTGCTGTGTTGTATAAAAGTTTTTATTTGTAAGAAATAAGAACATCTTAAAATTTTCCACAGAAAGCAGCTCAGCTTTCTGAGTGAGTAAGTCAGTTGGTGATGGTCTTTCCTCTGCCAAATCAGTCAGTGGATGGTGCCCCCCTTGTTGTGCAAAACCATTGGAATGGACAAGCAAGAGCTGATGGGCTAGAGAAGAGGTCTTTAGATGGTCTCAAAAAACTAGAGAACACGGGGCAATATACAAATGCTCCTTCAGAAGCTGCACTGAGCAAATACTGTTTCCTAACTAATACAAAACTAATAACTGATTGCTTGAAGGGACGGCCTGTAAGTGAACTAAGGTCACATATGGTGAAAATAACCAGGAATTGCACCAAGGACAAAGACCACCTTCATAATAAATCTTTAAAATGCAAACCTGGAATTTCTACTTAATATTGGGTGCAGAAGTTGTTAGGAGCTGGGAACATTACTATCTTCCTCTCTGTGCATGAGACTTAGAACGCACCTCTACAGTACATATTGTTTTAGCTCTTGTGGTAGCTGTGTCTGAGTTGTAGTATCTGTCAGACCGTCCAGTCTGCTTGCCGACACTGGAAAGCTGTTAGGCACAATAGAAGCAGAGAGCAAACCGAAGCAGATGGTGCTGATGCTGCACTATCAGCACTAGCTGTGCTTTGAGGGAGGGATTGCTTTGGACTGGATTTACTCTGGTCCCCTCTAATGAAAGTCCCCACGATCCGTGTAGTTTGAAGCTGTCCGCAGTGCCAATCTCCTCCAGGCCCTGTGTCCCTGGTAGGAGTTGGAGTACATTTGGTGCACATCTGGAACAAAGTATCCAGCTCAGTTTCCTCCTGAAGGAATTTAGTCCGTCTGTAGTGAAATCACTCTGTGAATCGAATTCTGTAGTACCCAGCAAGTGGGGATGACTGGGGAATTTAATTCAAAACTGCACCACTGCTCTGAACCAAAATATAAATGTAGTTGTCATATCTTCTCTCCTTTCTTGAACTTTGCATTGCTAACCTGGTAAAGAAGAAGGTCTGTCTTCACTATGCAGATAAAACTAGGAATAAAAATAAGGGTTTTTTTGCAGGCAATGTTGCAAGGCTGATTTGAAAACCAGCATTTAATTTTGTTGACTCAAATGCTAGATAGCTGAATCCTATCTAACTTTGAACAGAAGTAAGTCAGGTTTTCCCAGCTAAATCCTATGTCTGGGAAGTGTTAAAAAAGTTTTGCAATTAACCTCAAATGTGCATTCATACATCAATACAGTCACAACACATGTCTAAATGTGAAACCTTTATATGTAATCAAATGTGTTTGCTTTATTTTTCTTGAATGCAAATCATCATACATGCAAAGAATTATTTTAATTGGCATAACTGCTATAATTTCTTTTGTTTAACTTTGTATAACTTACTTCATTTCACATTGCAATAAGTAGGGCTTTTTTCTCCTGACATGGGTACAACTCAGTCTTTTGGAAATGACGTACTGCTACTACAACAAGTGTCGCAATTTACAGAAAGTTTTGCTGCTACCCAATAGCCTTGGAGGGGAATACAAATTTTTAGTGACTCACAGCCTGATTCTTACATATTTTTACACATAAAAATGGACTGGCATGTATCAGTACTGAGACCTAACCTGAAAAAAAAAGACCTCAAAACAGACATATTTTATTTATTACATTTTTAAAGTTACTTTCCCAAATCTTAGCTATTCCTGTAAAATTGCTCTCCCTCTGCAATACCTTGTTCAAAGAGATCAAAAGATTTTTTACAAATTCATATCAATTATAGTGAACTGCTTTACGCAGAAAAATCTTCTGAATTATTTTGGGTTTAAATTTTACAAAATTACCTTTTTAGTGTTCAAATGATTTGAACACAGTTCCAAAAACTGAACATACTACTGAGCACTTCAATACTTTAGAAAATTAAACTCAAACAGTAGGTTAGTTTATACCCTCTTTTGAAGGTCAAGCAAAGTAAAATGTACTGTTTCTGTATCTCTTAATGTAAGCTCTCTTACATGCTTCCAAAAGATAATTTTTACAGACTTCTTCATGTTACCATGTGTGGCAACATGTATGTAGTATGTAGGCAGTATGTACATAGTATGGAGGTGGCTAATCGGAGCTTGCTATTGATTTTTAGTAGAGTATGGAAAGGAAGTGAGGTATCTGCAAAAAGTGTTAAGGGCAAGGTCCATGAAGAACCAAATGGGGGAAGTGTGGTGGGAAGTGGGATGGAAAAACATCTAAGCTCCTATCTGTCTCAAGGAGTCCAACAGTGTTGATTCAAGTGCTCTTGCAGCGAGTGTTTGGGTTTAGAAAGGAGATGGCAGGGAATGCTGACTTGCTCAATGGAAATCTTGACAAAACGTCTGGTCAACTCATTTCCCTGATAGTCATGGAGATTGCTCCTGTCTAGTTTTCCCTATGCAGAGGCATTCTTTCCCCTGCCTTAGTAGGGTCCTGAGAAATAGAAAAGAAGATGTCATCTCAAGCTAATTCTATAAACACTGCTATCAGAAAAGACATTTTAAACTATCGTAAAAAGACCCATTGTGCAACTGGAGTCTTGGAACAAGAATGGATTATAGCTCAACCATTGTTAAAGGTTAATGTTCCTATCATTGCATTCCTTTTTCTAGTTCCCATAACCAGGCTGTAACGATAGATAAATATATGAGCTATTTCTTTGTGTTGGCAAAATCACAATTCAGAAAGACATAGTTTCCTAAGTTATTTTTAAACTAATATGCTGGTTTATAGCTAGATGAACAAAACCATCTTTTTTAAGAAAAAAAAAGGAGAAAGATTTTTTTTATGTTATGCTGCTCTTGCAGAAAGCAAGCATTTTTGTCTATCAAAACAGAGTAACAGCTTTCTGAAGTCAACTCATGAACTGAAAAAGAAACTAATTAAAACAATAACATTAATTTAATGCTGCCAAATGTTAACCAATCTGGTACTTTCCATAATTATTTTTACTGTTGTAAAATAATTCAAATGTCTTTGTCATTGTTTTGTATTGTTATGTTCCTGTAAGTGTTGAATGCTGATTCCAGAGAAGAAATTCTATTTACTGTTAGCTGACTGAGCAACAGAGTTTGCACATCTCTCTTCCCAGCTCTTCCAATTTTCATACAAGGAGCAAAGTAATGTCTCCTATATTTTAGTGAGTTGGTGTGCTGCTTGCTTAGTGCATGAAGAGCACTATCAGTGAGGTGCTCTGATAAAAAATTATAGCTTCTAGGTGGCTCTGCAGATTGAGGACTAAAAGTTTTCTTATGACATGGCAGTGGGAGAGCATCTTCTTAGCCCAGGCTTTCTTTAAAAGTCAGGAGAGTGAGAAGACTCAGTCTTCACAGTCTCGCCAGATTTAGAGAAGCTTCTGAGTTTCTGTAAAATTCATCTTGCCCTACACTGCTAGTCTGCTCAAACACCTGCAAGATCACAGGTGCTTCTGACCTGGTAGGTCCTAGTGATGGAGCTTGTGCACTGTTCAGTCTGTGTTTTGAAGGCAATTTGCTGGTGAGTCCTTAACACAGCATAGTCATGCTGTGCTCAGTGCCTGTTCAAAAAAGTTGCATGCATATTACTGTTACTCGTTATAGGTTTTCTGGTTCAGGGGCAAACTGAGAGGAAGAAGCAGGCCAGCTGCAGCTACCTCCTATTTTTGGAGTCCCATCTACTGGAACTATATGTTTCTGAACTCTAAGTAACCCCAAATGAGTTTTTTCCAGGGAAGGAAAACATTCCATTAACTCTTTCCTGGCTTGTGATGGATTTGAAGGGAAGTAAAAAATTCCTCCTTTAACATTGTCAGGGATATATCTGTGAAAGGTAAGTCAGATGAGACTTTTTGATAGCATGGCTCCATGGCAGTGGTATACCCTAGTGAACAGAGCCACTCAAACTTGGGCTCCAGATGGTGTCTAAGTAGATGGCCCTTGTTCCCTGTAGAGACTCAATGTATTAGATTGTTCTTTGCAGTGTGTGTTAAACCATCCTTAAGCAAGAGATGGATGGTAATCCTTGTTAAGGAAATTCTTATTGAAAGATTCTTGCAAAAACTTGAACTTTCCAGTTTTTTACACAAGAAGAAATAATGAAGGTCCTCCTGTAATTGCTTTCCATATATGAGTGGTATAGCTGCCAATCCTGTTTAGGTAACTTTTTATGGAAAATTTAGACTCTTTTAAAAAAAACCTACCGACCAAACAAACAAAAAACCCCAAAAGACAAAGAGAAAGGCAAACATATATTAACCTTTCAGGAAAGAACAAATACTGCCAGTGCATTTCCATGAACTGTGAATTGCCCTTTCATCATTTTCTGACGTTAACTCTGAAGTCTAAAAACCACTCAAAAATTATAGGCATTAGCTATTTGGTTCCTGCTATAGTGATACTGAGTGCAAAGAACCAATAATGCATAATTTTCAACTTTTGTTATCGTTAAAGAAGCTTCCTGCATCTGTTCCTTGTGCAGATCACCCGCTAACAGTGCTGTGTGTTGGTTGTTTACGCAGAGGAGCAGATAGTGCTGCTTACAAGCTCCATGTGGGTACAAATGAAATTTGTCCCTTGTTAGCACTGAAGTAGCAACTCTAATATGTCTTTCAGGTTATACTTTTTCTCTATAGACTGCTTTTAAACTTCTGTGCAACCCTTCTGTTGTGTCTATCATAAACATCAGAGAAAAGAATCTGTGGTATATGAGGAGGTTATGAGAGAGAGAGTGGCAGCAGTAGTTTGGGCTAAATATGTTTTAACAGATATAGTGATACACAACTGTTACTTCCATATCTTTTGCCTCTCAACGACACGTTAAAGATTTGAATTTCTCATTTTATTCCCAGTTGCGACGTTTACTCTATTAAAATTGAACAAACATTATCTGGTAGTGTTCTTTTATCTGCTGATGAACCAGATATCAGTAAAGGACGAGACAAACGTGGCGTATCTGTACAGGAGGAGAAATACAGGGAGGGGACACCTGCGCATTTAAAGTGCTTCAGTTACTAGTGCTTATGTGGAAAAATCACGTTAGTTCTGCTTTTCTCGTCAGACACCACGTACTCAGCTCTTTCCAAAACCTAGAAATACAACATCACACAGTAGTGTCTGGTTTGCTTTCACTGTGATGTTAAAATTAATATGGTTTCAGATAGTAGTTTGGAAACAATCTCTTTAAAACCTAAGCAACTACGCAAATTTTAAGCAATGAAGTAGGCCTATAGATTTTGGTCTACGGTAAAAGACAGACTATAATAATACAGCTAATTGCATGAATGTTTACCCACAACATGCAAGCATTTGTAAGAAAAGAAAAGATCAATAAGATTAAAAAAGTCTAAGGGGAATTTTGTTCAAGAGTTCTCTTCAGAGTGGAAAACTGTAAAGTAGCATGCCCTTTGTTTACAAAAGATACTGTGTTTATTTAAATAGGATGATATATAGTATACACACTTTGGCTGATGACATATAACATGAAGATTTGGGAGATTATATAGTAAGTTATATATAATTACCCTGCGTTCTCAAGGTTTTGCAGTTTTACTAAAGAGGCTTTGAAAGCCTACACTACTACCAGATTTCAGGAGACTTCATGTAAAATGACACCCATGCTTATGCAACACAGTATATTCATCAATTTTTACAGAATATAATCCCAAATACTGAGGTTTTACAAAAATCAGCTTGATTCTAGTTTTTGCTCATTTCTATTCAGAATAAAAATTAACCTAATTCAGAAGCATACTTTTTATTAGAAACAGCAAAATTTATAATGCTTTTTTGCTAAACTGAAAGTTAGTATATGATTTGCTGGTTTCAGAGTTATAGACATTATTTTCTTAAATCCAGTTTTGGTTTAGTTTTGCTTTAGGTTTTTAAGCTCACTTGTGACATTTCCATACAGAAAGTGAAATATTTTTCGATGTGATAGATTTTTACCTGGACTGATAACGAAATCTAAAACTTCAGCATGGAGATACAAATGTTAGCTTTTGAAAGTTTCACAAAAAGAGAAATAACAGCGTAATGAATTGTAAGAAAGAACAGTATTATTTTTTTCACTGTAGGTATTCTAATTAGATTTTTGTAAACCCAAAAATTGTTTCTAAAAACATGTTTTGCAGACCATCCCACTCCTTCTGAAAGTACAGTGCTTTAAATCAAAACAGTTCAATTTATCTTAAAAAAGTAAACACTCAAAATCTTGCAACAAAGGAAATGTTGACAGATATTTTTAAATTACTACATCTGATTAGTCTATCATGTTAAAAACATGCAATGAGGTTTGTAAGTGGATATGAACAACTTCAGGTGGATTTTTTTGGTACATTTGTCACATTTCCATACAAAAAAGGAAACATATTTTACGGAAGTAATTTTGATTTCATGTCATTAACAAAATAAAGCCTTGATCCTCCATTAGCACGTAGATATTTTTAAGTATTAACTATTTTAGATATACATATAGTACTTCTTGATTTCAAAGGAACTACCCCTGCCTTGGAATTAGTAGGAAAATTAGTTTTGAATTATCGGAATGATCTTAACTGTTTGGGGATTTAAGAAAATAAATAAGTCTAATATTTCCAGAAGAGGATAGTGTTTGTTGTGATGTTCTTTGGTAGGACAAATCATCTTCCATTAAATAAAAATAATATGTTTACCTGTAAAGATTGAGTTCAGAAACACAAAAAAAATTTAAACACAAAGAAAAACTGATAACCCACAGTTTCAATACACCTTAATTTCTTGGCAAGACTTTATGGCAGCTCCTGAAATTCTTCTATCTTGTTCTTCTTTTTAAAGCATGCTTTGTATACTGCTTAATATAGATTAAACCCCAGAATTTTCATTGTCAGAAACTACAGCATTTCAAAATAGATTTTTGCTTGGCACAGATAGTGAAGATGTCTTTTACACAGAAATTTCAGTTCAGAGGCACTGGATAATCTCAGGTAAATATCCAGGATGACCACCATGCACTGGTACAAGCTTCCCCACTAGTCCTGTGCACCACTGAAGCAAACGCCTTACATCACCCATCCCCTGCCCCTCTCGACAGCATGCTGTGTCCTTCTCTCTGGCTTCTGTCCACTGGAGAATTTTGACAGTTGAATCATATTTGGGTCATTCTGACTTTTGATAGTGACCTATGGCTAGTGCAAAAAAAAAGGTTGCTGTACACATGCAGCTCTACCTCATGGTGGAGTTTTGCAGATCTGCAAACTGATCTGAACATGGACTCAGAGACCTATCTTTGTACACTCAGAAGGTTCTCACAGATTTAATTGTCTTGCCAGCAACTTTAGTTCAGCAGTAAAATTGGCTGGCTCTTCCCAGCCTAGGAAAGAGAAGACAAGGTTAGAGTTGGTCCTCACTGGAAAGGGAGGCTGCAGCCCTACTGAAATGGTTAATCTTTTCCCTAGGTCTTAACTGGGACTTTGAGCTGAATGCTGCATCGAAGTTTTAAAGAATGTTGCTCTGCAAGCTGAAAGAGGAAGATTGATTAGGCAATGTACACAAAACCAAAACAATCCTTCCCTTTCTCTCCCTGCTCTCTTCTTTGAGCCCTTCCCTTCAAATAACCTCCTATGAAAAGATAAAAAGTATTAGTTAAAAATGTGTGACAAGTTCTGAGGAAGATTGCTGGACTTAATTTCCTTTCTGTTTTTCTTTACCTCCCTATATAACCTTTAATGTCATAGCTCAGAGGCTTTTTTTGGCAAGAGGTGAGGGTTGTGTCAAGAGCAGAGATAGCTAGTGATATGCTTTAGTATATGACAATACATATGCAAACACATACCTTGAGTAGCAGGCAAAAAACCACTGAGGACTGCTGGGGAGAAAGAACAGGATGAACTTGGCCAATGAAAGGTGCCTCTGTAGAATGTCATCATGCTCTTGATGGTGTAGATCTTGGTTAAATCATGAATATTTTTTCTTACAAATAATTTTGTTACACATGTGAAGTCACTTTTGTAGTAATAGACCACCCAAAGATGACTAGTGATGAACAGGTCTGTGTCTTCTGTGTAAAACTGATTCAAGTAACAAGAAATGACTGCCTTGAAAGTGTAGTCAGGGCCACGTTAGCAGCCTTTGGGTGTTCACATTTACAGTGCAATCCTCTCAGCATCATCTTCATCCCAGTATGATGTCAATGGACGTTAGCTCCCATCAAACATCGTAAATGGCAATGACTCATGCTGAGGCATATGTAATTAATTACGGTTGCATTTTTTATGCTGATACTGCTGTTGGGTCTTCATATAAAAGAAAGGGAAAAGAAGGAAAAGGGACAGCATTCTCCTTTCTGATAGCTACGTTATAAAGTATTTGTAGCTTTCAAAATAAATGACTGTTTTTTTCCAATTTTTTTGAAAGGGGGAAAAATCCTCCTGAGATGCAATCTTAAGCAAAGTACAAGAAGTTCCCAAAGGATGCTGAACACAAACAAAAACATTTCCAGCATTCTTATAATAATGCTGTGTTTACTTTGTCAATTAATGATTCATTACCCAAAACAGCTTGTGCATTACAAATGGCTCTGCACTGTATTTATGTAAAAGGCAAAGATGGCTTCACTTTTCTTGCAACCATTTGTTTGTCTGAATACTGGAAAAGAGAGTTGTAGAGAGTGTGTAGTATATCATATGTTTATTTACTTAGTCCTCTAGTGCCTTTGCTCTTTGAAGAGGAGCGCCTATCCTATAAAGTTTACCACCGTAGGAACTACCAGATCTGGGTTATCTTTATTTTCCTTTACAAAGTGCTAGTAGGAATGTAGGCAGGGCTTGCAGACTGGATGTACAGTCTGGAGTTAGTCACCTAAGTCTAGGAGTATCAGGCAGAGGGTGAGATGTGGTTTGTAGTCCTGTTTCTTTAGATCTAGAGAACCTTAGCACAGCCTCTACCACTGCCATGCGTGAACAGGGCCTTCTGTTGGCTCTGAGCAGAGAGACCTGGGCCACAAATAACATCTGTTTCCCTTTCAAGAAGACTTGTTGCCCCATTACCTGCATGGGCAGAGGGACAATGTGACCCCATTGCCTAGAAGCTAAGGCCTAGAAGCATGCCTAGAAGCATGCCTAGAAGCTAAAGGCACAAAGGCAATTGGTTTCCAAAAGCCATTATAAGTCAACCATGCAATTACTGCAAGAAAGGAAAGAGATCGGACCAAGTATTCAGTTGGTGTAAATCAGTCCAGCTTGTCACTAACTTTAATGGAATTGGTTGATTTATATCAGTCGAGAATATGACCTATCACACACAGAGATGGAAAATGTAGTGCAGTTGGCTTCAGTGGGAGTTGTGCTCCCCTGTCCAAGGCAGAGTGTAATCACATGTATAATATAACTGAGTTCCTGCAGCTGCGAGAGACACATCTCAGATTTCCCCACTTTGGTGTTCTTAAAATTCTAGCAGAGTTTTTCAATCACAGAACATTTTCATTTTATTTTATTACCATTAAGCCATCTGAGCTTGGCTAAACATGTGGTTGTAACTTTATTAGACTTTTTCTAAAATTAATTACACCCCTTTCACCCTTGATGGCTTCCACCTCAATAAATTATGTCATAAATGGACATAGGTGAAAGCTGGAATCTTCTAGCATTAGTCTAAAATAACAGGTTTAATGGTTTTACTTTGCACATAATGGTTACAGAATTTGATCAAAAGCCCAACGTGGAGAAACTGTCTTGTCTTCAAAAGGCCATACTAAACAGACATTGCCATTGCTGGTGCCAAAAGGTTCAAGTTGTTTATTTGCAGTCTTATCTTCAGTAGAGTTTGTTTGGCTTTCAGACACAAGTCCACAGAGGGATTTACTCAAAAAGCCTCAGACATCCAACTCTTCCAAGAGAGTCCAAGGTGCACAGACTCCATTTCTAACATCCAAAGGAAGAGTCAGTACTTCTGGATGAGTTGAAAAGCACCCAGTGCATCTCATACCCATAGGTAGAGAAGATGGAGGGCAGCAATTATCTTCTATCTGAAAAGGAGGGGAAGGACACTTTGCTCAGCATCACCAGACTACACTTCTCTCCACTTGGGATTCATGTAATGGAGCTCACTTGTGAGTTGTGAGAGAGAAGAGCTTTGATCCCCTTACAGAAACTATTATTGCTATAAAAATAAACCTGCCATTTCCTGACTGTGCAATATTTGCACATTTGTTGAATACTAGTGTATCAACACAGTGATATTAATCAATAGTATCATATAGTGTCTGCAAATCATCAACTTTTTTTCCCCAGAACTATTTTTTGTTCTTATTGTTATCAGTTTTTATGAGCATTATGTATCTTGTGAATGCTAGCTAACTAGGGTGATATAAATCTTAGAGCTGTGAGAACTCAAAAGATACTTGCAAGCAATTATGCAATAACTATATTAAAATAAAACAAATTGGGGCCAAAGTCTAGACATTTGCCTTTCAGATATGTGATTCTTATCTCTGTCATTCAGTTTCTCCATGGAAGTTGTCAGTAAAGTCTTCCCACAGAAGAAACGATAAAAGGTCAGCAGCAGGGTTGGCTAAACAGTACTGTTTTAAACTGCTATTGTATCATTTTTCTTTATTGAGTTCATTAAAAATGTAAAGCCAAATTATGCATTATTTTCGTTGATAAAGCCTTCTGTGTATTTCACTAGTAGCCCTTCTGAAGTCTAAAGAGCCCAGATCTGGATCCAATACCTTTTAGAAAACAGTAAAATGATGCTAGTTTCTAGCTGAGCAAAGGTTAGATTCAGCTATGGAAACTGAATAAGAACTCTACTCTGCAGGCTGGGATTCGAGTGAAATTTCAGGGTATCACAGGGAAGTCCATGCTCTCCAGTTGGTGTCACACCATCCTTTGGCTGGGACTGCTCTCTTCAGGATTTCCAGAAACTTCCAGACATTTCACCAATGTGCAGTTTCAGGACGTAGAATTACTGTTATCTTCCTGGAAAGGACATATGAGGAGTTGGATGGAGGAAAGGCCGTACAAAACCTAGGTAATCTTTTGACGAGCTTCTTCTGTGAGTATACTGCGTGTCTTTGCAGACTCTTGCTCGTAGCCTTTAATTTCTTCTGCAGAATTTGGCTCAGTGACCTAAATCAAGGGCTTTGCATGAATTAACACACACTGTGAGTAAGCAAAGGGTACCTACAGGTACAGAAAAGACTGCTCAAGAAGTAATCTGATGTAGAATTAAAAGTATGCTGTGGCCTGAGAGTATGTTCAATTTGCTTACATTAGCAGTCCTACAGAAGCCACTGGGTGTTGTCACATAAGTGAGATTAGGAGAATTTGGACTCCTAATGGGATTTTACAGCTCTAAAGCTATATATTGTGAAGTGCTTTGTATGCTGTAGAGGAGCTTCTGTCCTCAGAGCATATAGTGGAGGAAAGAGCAAAAATACTCAGTCTTTTTGGAGAAAACAAAATCAAGAGAAAGAAAGCAGTCTGGTGGGGTTGGTACCGACCATAAGTCTGATGGGATCCAGCTGTCTATTTTTCCTGAATATTTCTCTGTGTTTCCATGGTGTTTTGATTTATGAAGAACACTTGTGGAAGCTTCATTTTCTGGCAATGGAAACTAGACAACCTCAGAATACAGCTGATCTATTTTTTCTTTAATGTCAGACAAATACATAGAATGGTGGAGAAGTCCCATACTTATATCTTTCTTTCCAAAATCCTGTTGCCTTATGCTACCAGAGGTACTAAGCTACAGAGGTACTAAGAAGAAGGATGAAAGCCTAGTGGCTATACAGAAGGGCTTCTGACAGGTTAGATGGTTAACTGAGCCACTTTCGTACACCTGGACTAGGGTCTTCATCTGTAGGCTCTGTAGGTAAGTTTGTATTGCATTCATTGATGTCATGGTACTCCAGCCACATATTGTGATAACTTTGTTTCTTTTAATTTGAAAGCATATTTATAAAGTATACTATTTTTATTTAATGGTTCCTCCTTTTGAAAACTCTGGATAACCATTAATATGCAGGCACTACTGATGATTTTTTTTCTACCAAATATTTATGTTTTCAGTACTTGAGCTAGTTTGTTTAAAGCTACAGCAGTTTTATCTACTTGAGCTGCAGACAATTCTCTTGACCTTTTCTTTTTTGAGGGGGAATTGGAAAACAGTAAAAAAGTTCTTAAGAACAAATATTTTCATATGTAGTAAGAAAGAGGATCATATGACAAGAGAATGGCAGGAGAATTGCTCACAACACTTAACAAAGTTAGCTCTGAGGGGATTAATCATTAGGCGATAGGTAAATTTACATCATATTTTGAGGCAAAAGGGAAATGCTTAAGATATGGTAGAAATATTGCCTGTTAATATGTAAAATGAGAAGCTGTGGTTCTCATGGGTTATGAATTGGCAAGTTCAATAAAAACATATTTTCACAGTTTCCACAAATTTTGCTGTTTTGAGAATAGAAGAGATTTGAATATGCTCACGCAGAACCACTATACGCTTCTACAATTGTGATTCCCAGCTGAGTTTGCCCCCTACTTTATCAGTTCCCTCCCACCATGAATTTTTGTTGCAAACAGGTAGTCAAGACCTATGAATAAATATGCTGTCACCTCAGACATATTGTTTTGAGGTTGTTTTCTAGCTTATTTCCACGTTGAAGTCTCACAGTCATGTTTCTCTCTCCAGCCTCTAATATTATTGCTTTTCTGAGCATTGTTTCTTGAAGTGCTTGAGACTGTTGACAGAAAACCACTTACTGAAGAGCTCTACCAACACCACTCATAAGAATGCTAGAGTAAAAAAGACAGAGGATGCTATCTTTATTGGTTGAAATATTTGAATCAGTAAAAATATTCATTGTCTTCTAGAACTACTTGTTTTCATCCTAAATTCCTTGTTTAGCATTGAGTGAAATAACAATAGAATTTATTTCTTCTTGGGTGATTCTTTTTTGCATTAATTTAGGTGGAGAGCGGGGCTATTATCTTCTCTTGGAATGTTTCTCTCACCGTTACATCTACTTCCTCCAAATTGCTCAGCTAGTGCGTTTATAATCGCAATTAGTCTTCCACAGGGCTTTTCTTTTGAATGTCTTTTTAAAGAAAGTGATTTATGGGATTACCCTGATAAAGCAATGAAAATGTACTTTATTGCAAGACATATACGGTTCAGCCTCTCTTATAAACTAACTCAAAGTGTTGGAGCCAGTGACAATCTCTTCAGGGATATTTATTCAGTGAGGTTTGCATGGGAGCTGTGTTCTGCCTAGTATTCACGTAGGTGTGCGAATACAAGCAGAATAAGCGAGTGCCAGCCCAAACATTCTCAGCACCTTCTGACACAACCTCAAGAGAGGCAAATAATATTTTAAGTTTTGAACTATAGTAATTTAATAACCCACTACTGCTAAGATTAGCACTTGACAGCTTGCATCCACTCTGATACTGGCAGATGAGGGACTTGGCATGTGAAACATTAAAAATCCTTCTCTTTGAAGTCCACAGAGTCAGTGCTATGCTTGGATACAAAATTTGTTTTAAATTTCATACCTGCCCTCCAGAATTTGGCCTGTTAGCATCTGTGGTTTTGGGTTCAGGCTTATTGCTAGTGGATGCATTCTCTCCCTTTATGAATCCCATAGAGTACTGCAATTAAACAACCTGAGCTGTTCTGATGCTCTAACTCCTTCCTCATCTCAGTCCTGGACTAAAAAAATGGAGAAGTAGCATATTTCAAACCCACTAGAAAATAACTTTTGACATATGATAGCTAAAGCTGAAGATACTCCCTATCTCATCCCACTGTGTATTTATAATCCCTCTTGAATTCCAGCACATTTTGTTTTGACATTTTTCTCAAAAGTTACCGAGGCAAATATGAGTAGTTTCAATCTACTCCAAAACTCTGATATAAAATAAAAGACACCAAAGGTTTAAATTATATAAACGGCTATGTAGTGAATACTTAACCGAGTCATGACAGGAGTGCTCAGGGACTCAGTTTCAAAAGGAAGGTATCTTCTTCTTCAATAGCTGTTATAATGCATGAAGTCAAACCACGAAGCACAAAGTCCTGAATGTACAAGACATCCTTAAAGGCTTTATTTAACAATTAAGAGACATATAACAAATGACCTGGGGCTTTTTTGATAGGCCACCCTCCTGCAGGAGCTCTGCTAGCAGAGCAAGTGCCTTTGTGGCACAGCCCCTTCCCTCTCTCCCCATGGCAGCCTGTGTGGGAGATCCCACCACACGCATCTCTCTTCAGGCTTAAAACTGAAATCAGTCTCACCATGTTTGGATTGGCGAAGACCAGCAGCTGCCCTGTTAGTGAAAAGTTTTCTGAAACAGTTTGGTAATTTTGCAAGATAAACCAGCCCTTTTCTACCCTCCCACTTCCCCCCGCCCCCCGCCGCCTTCTTTTGTTGCTCTATCTTTCAAAACCATTCCAGCAAAACATAGACTCACTCGCTACGTAGCCCACGCAATCAGTGCTGTTTCCTGTTCGTTACTTACCATACTCCCTGCCTTTGTGGGGCTGGCCCTTCAAATATGGCAGAGGGAAGCACCTGCTGCCTTAAAGCAGCTGTTGGAAAACTGCTTTTTGACTCTTTACCTCCTCCGCTCAGTGAGCGCCTGGTATACCTTCCACACTGTCTGAGACCTGCGTGTACTTTGCACTATTGCACTTTGGTGAGCTCTGCACCATGTAGACTAAAAATGTTCAATTGCACAAACAATTCTGGGATAAAATACCTGAGTTGCCTCATCCCCTTGGAGATCTTTTCTTGTGGGAAGATGGGGAGCTGTGCCCAGTTCTCCTGACGGACAGATTTGGAAAGTATTACAGGGGCAAGGCTGAACTGACACTTGTGGACGATCCTACTTAAATGTAATTTAGCCTTGTGCAAAATTAAACACTTGTGTAAATGTCTTCAGATTTAAAGTCTTCTTAGTCTGCTTGGACATTAAGTGCTTACAAGCCGCTGCTTGGAACTTGTGCAGCCACATCTGAGGCACCATGTCCTGCTTAGAACCACACCATGTAAAAGACATATTCATAAACTGGAGCAAGTCTACCAGAATACCACTTAGATAGTTAGGGGGCTGGCGGCACATAAAGGGTGGCTCAGATAATGGAGTTTATTTAGTCTGGAGAAGAGAAGGTTAGGGGAATCTAGTTGCCCACTTTGTCAACCTAAACACAGCAGGGTGATAGAGAAGATGGGGCCAGACTCTTCTCAGAGGTGTACAGGAGAAGGACAAGTAGCAACTGTCACAAGTTGCAGCAAGGGAAATTCTGACTTAAAAGAAAAAAGAAGGAATTTGCAAAGAGGGTGGCTGAGCTTTGAGTCAGGTTTCTCAGAGAGGTTGTGGGCAAGGCCTTCAGGAACTTGACTTAATAGTGATACCAACTGTGTTTTGAGCAGAACGTTGGACCAGATGGCCTCCATAGGTCTCTTGGCCTTAAATGGCCCTATGATGTGTTGATCCTCTCAATTTTATGTTACTGATATTTTCAATATGAGTGTCAGATTATTCCTAAATTATGGTACTTTAAATGTATAGAGAAAAACAACAGCACATGGCCTATTGCTGCAGAAATTACTGCCTGAAAAAAAGATTTAGGCATGTGATTGCAAATAGTCATACTTTTCACTGAAACAGGAATCAGCAGTAGAATAAGCTTTACTATTACCTGCATTCTTTATCTTGTGCTTCAATCACAGAGGTTTGTATACATACAAATTAAAGGGACTCTATATGATGGAAGAATTTTTTCTTTTTTAAGTCTCCAGTTGACTGATTATCCAAATAAAAGGATTTCTAAAATGCAGTCCTAATTTCTGAAGTTATGCACTCCTCTTTTTATATTTTATTATTGAATTGAGATGTTTAGATTGGTGTTTTCTACTGTCTTCTTGCAATTAGACCTGGTTGTTGCTTTTTTGCTATTTGTTTAAAGAAATTTCAAACTGTTGTGATTAGTTTTGGTCGAATTTTGTATGAATTTACTTACCTCTCTCCTGTAATGTTAGTGCTGTAGACACTGTGAGAAATTGCAGCCAAACCAAAATTAATTTAGAAGGCTAGTGTTTCCATCAATATTATATATTTTTTTCTATTTCTACAGAAATGTAGGATAAAATGTCATTCTAAATTGCACAGTCCCTTCCCTTTAAGACAGATTACAAAAGGAAGGGCTCTTCCAAAAGACTTATTATTGTTGTTTCTTATTTCTGTTACAGTCATCTGAGGCCCCAGTCAAAATCATGGCCATGTTATTCTAGGCATTAGTTTAATACATAGAAGCAGTTCTTGCTCAGTTAACTTATATTAAGAAACAATAAAAACGGGTAAAAGGAAATAAAATGTATTATCCACAATTTTGTAAGCAACTTTAACTTTATCTTCACTGCAAAAAGGCAACAGAAAAACTGTTCCTGAATCAAGATTGCTAACAGAAATTAAAATTCTAGTGAATTGAAGGAACAAGAGTCATAGTTATCTCAAAGGATGTAGTTGCAGTGGTAGAAATGAGATTGGTAAGCATAAAATATCCTGCCTAGAATTCTACTTTGACTTAGATTACTTGACATAAAAACATCATCCTTCTAATTCTCCCTGTCATCCATTGTTGTTGATACCTTTGCTAAGGGTTTCAGTGTTGCTTATGAGATCTTTTGTAGTGAGTAAGAATGAATCCCTGCCTCTGGAATGTTAATTCAATGATTTACTAACTAGATCACCCCTCTTTCTTAATTTAAGGGAAAAAAAGTCATTAGGGTGAGTTCTGAGCTCTTGCAAATTCATATTTATTTCATAATATTGTAGTTGGTACAGATACTGAACAGAGGTGAGAAGCAAACTGAATGTAAATCATCATATAAAAAAGTTAGGTGTATCTTTGTTAAGGTCTTCCTTATCCTGTGAAAAGATACTGCCTGGTTTTGCTCTATGTTTTTATGAAAATGACCATACAAAGGGCATTTGTATGAAAAAAATGCAATTAAGAAGATCAGTTAAGCTCTTATTCACTTTCCTTGTCTGATGATCTCAACCACATCTCCATGTATAGTATGTCTAGTCAATTGCTATCTCCAAAGCTAAATATTGATTCTGACGTTAGCCGGCTAGATAAGAGAGGCTACCTTTCACAGAATATCTACTTTCAAAACTTACTTTCTCATATAACAGAAACAAAACAAATTCATTATTCATATTTAGATTCTATTATAGGTCTTTAGACTTTATTCTAACTCTATTCCATCCTGTTATGGTTCCAATCGGGTGCTCTTCTTTGCTATTGCTGACCCACTTCCAATAGTGCATTAAGCTATGTGATTAACATCTGTCACATGTTGTTTGTTCTCTCATCTTCTCCCCAGGGATGTAAGTCTGTGCAGTGAAGTGTCCTGTTAATTTGTTATTTTAAATATGCATGTTGCTATGTATTTATTAATGAAGGCAAGGTCATGGAAATGGGCCTTACATTTGGACCAGAAAATGAGCAGGTTTGTGATGCATTTTTTCCTCAGCCCTGATGTAAAATAATAATATTATGAGTAAAATTAATGTAGAGATTTCATTTTATAGGAGTGATGTGATGTCACCTGTTCTTTTTAAAGGTTCTGTCAGTGTTTTGTTTTACTACATTTCTTCTTACAGACATGCGTGTCTACTTACCAGTGAATTATCCTGAGTTGAAAATTGGATTATATATTACCTTTTATCTGCAGTAGTAACACTGAAGATATCATAAGCACATATATGTATGGGACTATCTGACAGTATTTTAACCTTAGAAGGATTAGGACTGCAGTAAAAAACAGGCCTTCATCAAGAAGCGATGGACACAGTTTTACACCAGTTTAAATTTTTATCTTATTTTTTCTCATCTGTGGTTTCTGAAGTGGTTCCTCGTGCAACTTGTCTTTGCTTTTCTTACTCATTTTTTGTCCAGTTTATTTCTGATCAGCTTTGCCTGCATAAAAGCTAGAAGCAGTGAGCCATTAGCTTTTAAAAACGTGAAAAGTTGATTTTGTAGTTATTGAGCTGTTTCAGACTGAATTGTTGGAAACAGCTGGGAGGCTAATCAGTAACTTTCTGAGAAATACTAATTAATGAAAAATTTAGTGGTCTGGATTGCTTTTAGAAAAAGAGGCTCATTCCTTGTCAGGTTTTTATATCCACTGGATGTTTGCTTTGTTATCCTAAGAGTGCTTTCTAAATGGAAAAAGGAAAGTTTGAAAAAGAATGCACAATAACAGAAAATGAGAAGATTATAAATATGAACTCTGGCTCCCTTAAACCGAATGGCTAAACTTTAATTAACCTCGTTGAGGCCAGGATTTCATTCTGAAGGTTTCTGATAATGTTTTTCAAGCCACAGAATGCAAGTGCGAATAAATACTATTATCAATGATGTATAAAAGTGGAGCGTGCCAGGAACTACAATGTATTTTATGAAATTCAGAAAGCTTTCTCTGTGTCTTTGCACTGTCACCAGACTTCCCACATGGGACTGATTTTCTCTGTCACACTCAACTCTTTGAAGCAATGACAATTTTGAAATTTGGCATATCAGATTTCAGTACTGCCACTTACATCCCTTCTCCTTCACTCTTCATTGCCTGGTCTAATGTAATTGTTCATCTTGTGTTTTTACCCAGGATATCCCACAAACTACAAAAATGCCCATTAGCTTTAATTAGGGTTATCTAGGTTTTCAAAGCTTAGCAAGCTGATTTAACAGTTCCTATTTCATTTTACTTTTTTCAACTAAAATGAGACCTCTGACCCACTGTTGATATAGCAAGGACAGCTAAGATTACAAAAAGGAGAAGACCTGGATACAGGAGAGACTACTTGCCGCACAAAATCAATTTCATCATTTACCAGGCTAGGCTGAGAAGCTGTCATTCAGTAAGCTGCTATAACAAGTTACATTTGAGTGACCTCTGGCAGAGAGACACGAGATTGAACTATTCTGTCAGAAGTAAAGCAAGATAGAAGATAGCCTTAAAATTGGAGAAGAATTTTCAAAATTAAAAAGAAAAATCAGTTCCTGATGTTAAGCTGAAAGGCTGTCAACACTTCAAGAGCATACTTGAATTAATCTTTCTCTCCCATATCAGGCACTTAGGAGACCAGAATGAAAGGTCTATTTTGTGCCATAGGCTCTCCTCAGTCTGCCCCTAGGATTCGGCTCCCTCTTCTGAATCTTCTCTTGCTCTGCAGCAGTAGGAGATGATAGAAGAGTCTTCACTTGCAAGAATTTAGTACCACTGACATCTGGGCTACCCCAAAAATCCTAGGCCTCTGTGGTCTGGGTGCTGGACTTTTGACTTTTGTGTCAGGTACTTAATCGTTGAACCAACAGGAACTTTGTGACTGCACATAAGTTACTGAAGATGCCATTGCTTCCTGCTGAATATTATTATAGGGGTTATTTCTCATGTAGTTAATTATGTCTAATGTCAAATTAGAATTTGCCAGTGTTGATTATAATTGATTGTGTTTTGCTGCACATGGAAATTCTTAATGCTGCGTTATTTAAATCATAGTTCTGGAGTAGCAGTTAAGAAGGATTCTTCGTAGTGAAGAACTGACAACTGTAATTGTGCAATGGATTAATTGAAGCAGGTTAAGCAATTAAGGAGTTCTATTTATAGCCAGAACACATTTCTCGCTCTTCTTCCCGTCCTCCTTATTTGCTACCTTATATACAAGACAAAGAAATAGCACAGCTTATGTTTCCACTGTCTTAACCAGAAATGATGAATGTTTTGTGTAAAGGCAGATTCAGGGGGCAGCATTGAGATCTGGATTAGACCTAGGTCAGAATTTGGGTTTCATGGCCAAGTCAGGGCCAGGGCTCAAGTTCTGATTTATATGAGTCAAAGAATTTGGCAAACTTCTTGATGAGATTTCTCATCAGAATGGGAGTGCCATCCCTTATGCTCATCTTCTGGGACAGTCCTCATCTTGAGCAATGTGGGTCAGCTGCTCTTTTGTGAAAGTTTCATCACTCATCTCAGTCTCAGAAAAGTGACAGACTGTTCCTTAAAGATTTTGGCAGTAGCTGAACCTCACTGGAAGAGGGGCCTCCACATTGTTTGCATAGGGGCCAGGGCCAAAACCATGAATGCGGTTTATGATTCAGGGACTGGACTCTGAATAATCTGGAGGAATTTGTATTTGGAGTTCTGGTTTTGGCCTATTGTAACTACTTTCTTGTTGTTATTTCTTATATATTGATGAGGTGTTTGAGCAGTATAATTCATAATGAATCAAGAAATATGTGACCCAGCCTGGGGCAAAGAACATGGGATTTTGCTTTGTTCTCCGACTGCTACCTATCCCTTGGCCCCTGTTTCATGATCCTAGGAAGACAGAGTCCACGTTTCATGGGAGGGGAGATGATTATCACTAATGCAGAGAAGGATAAGAGATTGTAATGAAAGAGCTAAGGTCATAGTCCATGGCAAACAGGTGAAATAAAATTTTAGCTGCTGTAAAACTGGTAACTCTCTAGCAGTCAGGAATTAGTTCTTGTGAGTTGTACTTTAGTCTGCCATTGCAATTTTGTGTCAGAGCAGGGTGCATGTCAATGAAAATCACTGTGGTATCTCTCATGCCCCATTTATTTGCTTATTTTAATTATGGTTCTAAATGATACCAAGGGTCTTCTCTTGGATTGCTCTTCATATCAGAGAGAACATAATTTCTTTGCCAGATCACTTCTAGATTTTGGTGTTTTCATTTAAGGGTAAAAATTACTCCTCTTATTGTGGCAGCAAATTCCTGTGCATTTTGTTTCATAGTTCAGTTAAAGTTCTTTTCACTTGAAAGACTTCTAAGGACTGAGATGCCTGTAAGACTTGAAGTTTGTTCATTGTTAACTCATTTTTACTTCAGTAATAGATTAGCATTAGTTTTCAAACACTTATATCCCTTTTCAAGTACTGAAGTTTTTAAGTTAAACATTAAGCACAGTAAGCATTATGGTCAATTGCCAGCAGTCCAGATAAGATCTGGCTCTACCTTCTTGCTATTTCCCAAATGACATGAAAACAGTCCTTCTTACTCCTCTAAAATTCTAAAAAAAGAAACAAAAACTTTTAGGTATTTCTATTTGTCTCGACATAAACCCAAGTATTTCTTTTTCTACACCAAAACCTTCTGCTGTTACTATTATGCTAGCATTTAGAGACTAATCAAGGACAGAGCCCCAGAGATGGTTTCTGTCCCAACAATTTTACTGTTACAGATGGCGGAAAGCAACCTGGCAAGTAATTTCCTCACTGTAGTCTCCCATTTTGACAAACCTTCATGAGGAAGGCCAACTTCTGATTTTAGACCTTTGCCTACCAAGTGGCTTTGGTTTCTAGGCTGTGTGGTCCTAAGTGTGCCACCAGCTCTTACGTCAGCTGGGTTTCTGGGCTTTGTTGGTGAATTGCCACAAACCCAGGGTCATTAAGGTTTGACCCAAAGTAGCACTTTGCTCTTCTGGAAATATTTTTTTTCTGCTTTGCAGAACAATTACTTATTTTTGTTGGTTTTCACTCCAGTGAGATAGGCATGAAACAGAAGTACTGCTGTTCCTGTGAGAAACCCAGCTAACTTGTAGCCTCAATAAAGAGTAGCCAAAGGCTTGAGGAGCCTTCGATGTGCAGAAGAGGGCACCCTGGCCTGTGTGCTGGGTGGGCTTGCTGGGGAGGCAGCCCTGTGCCTTCAGAGTGCTGTACCTCCCTCTGTGGAGAGAGCAGACCAGACCCAGGTCCTTCCACTCTCTCTTTGCATGGCAGCAGCAGTTGTGGAGTTATAGGAAGGCCCTGTCTATGTGCTGTTGGTCACATTGCTGGTGTTAAGATAGTTAGGCTCATCTGCTGCTACCTGCACACACTCAGTACTGGGTTTCCAGGTCATGGGAAGTGTGTGGATGAGCTCTAGAAATAGGAGGCTGTTGCCTTGAGTACAGCTCATAAAGTTTCTGGGAAAAAGCCTTTACAGGGCACCTGAATGACAGTTCATCTGGCACTTGATATGGTATTGGTGGGGAGATACTGAGGAGTGTGAATGAAGTCAGCCAGTATTGTGAGAATCTTACTCACAAGGACACTCATGTTATCTTGGAGCAAGCAAGACAGGCAATCCCAGACAAAAATAGCTGTATAGCCAAGATATTTTCCATTATACTGTCACTGTGGGCCTGCTGTGCTTAAGACCAAAATCATAACCTTGCTGAAGGCTCCTTTATTACCTACACCATTTTTCATTGTCCAGAGATTTCAATTTCACAAATGAAAATTAGGAAGCATCGTTGCCTTTACTGCTGAGCTGTGCTTTGTTGCTAAGCATTTTAACTTATGTATTTGAGGCTAAGATCAAGACAAAGCATTTCAGTGTCATCTCTTTGGTAAATCAATCTCTGATGTTTATGATTGCAGACAAAAGGGCCTAACCACTGAGTCAGCCTGAACATCTACTAAGATGACTTATGCTGAAGAAATATGAATGCTGCCTTTCAAAACAGGAAGCATTATCTTCATCTGCTAACATACCAGAACATTGCAAGCTTATCGACATCATGGTATAGGACACACAAGACAAGATGACCATCATCATTCCTTATATAGATTTAAAGATGCTGGCTTCTATATCTGAAAAAAACAAAATAAAACCATAAGACAAGTGTGTCAGTCAGATTGCCAATCAAATGTCAACAGATAGAAGCAAAAGGACCATGGCAAAAATTCTTGTCTGCAGCCATCAAATCAACAGCTATTTCTCTTGACAATGCAGTGGAGAATCTTTAGAATGTTCAGAATACCCACAGCAAGGGCTTGGAGGATCTGAAATGTTTGAACTGGTGGGTGTTTTAACATGGGTGCAAACAGAAGGTGATTCTCCTGGATGACTGGGAATGCCAGGGAATGCCAGGGAAGATGCATTCTTTCACTACCCTCCTATGGCATCATGTTGAATACACAGTCTTGGACACTACAGTAGTTAGGCTATTGACATTGTAACCAGTTATGACAGGAAAGTTTTGACAGCACCTTCTATGAAAAGTTGCCTTTCATTATTTCAGTCATTTAATGCAAAAGCCTGTGGGTAGGAATTTGTACATGCTCTTGGGAATCAAAGTCCAAGGCATTCATCAGCAATCTTTCAAAGGTTTTCCATGTTACCAAATCCCTGAAACATTTTCTGGACAACTGTGAGACTGTCAGGGACTGCCAGTGTTATTCCACCTGTATATGATCACTGTAAAGGCCAGCAATATTCCATCTTTATAACTGAAGAATGGTGAAGACCTTGAGATTCTAGCTTAACAGGGAGTTCTTTAACTGGTCACACACAGAGAACTCTCTACATTGACAGCAACATTTAATAAGCTTAATGGCAGTATGGGGATTTGTGGGGATCACAAGTGCTGTGTGAGCAAAGCATCTGAACCATTCCTGTATCCACTATTTGCTGAAAGAAGACTCTTTCCAGTACTTCTGCACCTTGCCTAGTGTACTAGTGGGTGACAATTTACATCAGTGATGCCAGATGGTTACTAATTTTTGAAGAGCTTCCCAAATCAGGTATGTCCAAATTGGAATTTGTACTGTACCAAGAGCTTCAGGGAGTGCTTGCCAGAATTATAAGCATCATAGCATTCTTCAACAGTGTGCTGATTGTAGATACAGCTGAGCCTAAACTTGCTAAGTGGCTCAAAAAGCTCTAGGTCAATTTGGAAAACTCAGGTGTTCTGAGTTAAGAAGGAAGAATATGCAACTAGATGAATCAATGTTGTTTTCTTGTGCTGTGGCAACAAAATAAATGGCAATGATGCATCTGAAGATAAATTCAACAAAGGCAAATATAAGTCCTCCATCTAGATGGAAAAACTCCATGCAACTGTACAGGTTGGAGGCCAAGTGGCTGGAATGCAGCTTTGCAAAAAAAAGACCTGTGGGTCCTAGCGGACAACAAAGCGGACATGAATCAGCAGTGTGCTCTTACAAGAAAGGAGGTCAAACACATACTGGGTTGTATTGGTGAGAGTGGAAGTGGGTTGAGGGAAGCAAGCCTTCCCCTCTATTGCTCTAATCGCTACTACAATAACTTTGTTTCATAAAAGTCAGCAATCATTAAAATGCCTTACTGCCTATTAGCAAGGGAGATCCTTAGAGAGGGATTTGCCAGCATATAGAGGCGTTGAAAAATATCAAGCAACTGCTGTCCAACTCCACACTCATCCATTACAATGAACAGAGGCTGTTGCTGATTACTAGCTGTGCATCTTTTTGTGGTTTTGGAGCCATTCTCAGCCATTCATTAAGAGATGGAACTGAAGCACCTTTTTCTTTCTATTGAGGAATGCTGACACCAACTGAACAAAATACAAATTGATTAAGGGCTTGCCACTTCTAAGGATTTACTTCAAAGACAAGCCAACAGCTTCAGTCATATTACTGTGCATGCAGTGATAGAGTTGCTTGTATGCAGTAATTGAGCGTTACACTAAGTGCTTATGATCACACAACTTTTTGTGAGCCAGAAAAATAGAATATAAATGCCAATGTATGGAGATGACTGCCATTGCATATGCCAGATTGTGCTCTTCCACCTGCAGCTGAATTCTCAGTGCTGGAATTCCTCCCATGCCTTTTCAAGCCAACCATGTCATGAAAATGGCTGCCAACGATCTATCCAGAGCTTGGCATGAGTCCTTGGCTGGGTGGGGAGGAAGAGGTTGGCCAATAGAGTAACTGCATGGAGTAGAAATAATTTTTAACTCAGCAATCTGATCTCTCTGCTTATGAAGAAAACCTTTTATTTTGCTGTTCCTACAGGAAATCAACAGATTATTTTGGTTTTAGCTACATTATTTGTAGCAAATTCAGATATAGTGCACCTAAAAACATTGACCAGAAGTGGCATATGATGCTCTGGAATCAGTGCTATGAAGGTCACAGCTGAATGTGTCAGCTGCCAATAGCCACAGTGTTTCCTTGGGATGTCGTCAAGAATCAAATTCACTGGCCATCTCTTTTGAAAGAATTTCCTGAGTGTTATAGGTTTCTATACAAAATAGCTTGAACTGGTTTTTATTGTCACCATGAACATTCATTTCAACAGTCTCTGCTGTTTCTCAGCTATTTGTACATCACAATTACTGAATATACTGTATCTGACATCAGAACTGCCTTCAATTCTGGTAACTTCAAGGGCTTTCCCAAAAGCAACCTGATTTGAACTGTTACTACTGTATCATGCCTTTTCCAGGGAAACAGTCTGATCATCTGACTCAGTGAGTCAGAGACGTTTAAAAAGGATTATAATAGGCTCACTCATCATTAGTCAGCATAGTTACTCTTGTCCAGCTACTGGAGTCAGCCCAGATGAGCTAAATTTTGGATAGGTCAAGGCAAACAACAGTCTTCTCAACCCTGCTCTGTCTGAAAATTGTGATACAGGTAAAAATAATCTGTGAAGTCATATCTATCATTTTACTTCCTTTGTATTTGCAAAGTAAACCAACTCAGAATTGCAAGAATCTGTGAAGCTGGACCAAATTAAGTTCCTTTAACACTTATTGATACAACCTCGTTCAAGCTTGTTGGACTCTCTACTTAGATGGAAGGAACACTTCCAAAATGTCAAGCAATATAGAGAAAGATCACAGCAGAAGTGAGTGCACACTGACAGATGATTATATTATCTATAGGGGAAAGCTATTTGGTATATGTACAAAGAGAGTTCATAGGACAAGTCGTCATTTGTGATGCTCTGTTGGTATGCACAAGAGTGTTTTCTCTTGATGCAGAAAAAGTGAATGAACTAATGAATGTTGTTCTTTCTTCTCTCTACTGCTACAGCAACAGTCTGAGATACAGGAGGGCCTTGTTCTTTTTTAATATATTATGTTGGGGATATTCCAAAGGTCATATTCACTTGCTGTTGACTGCCTCAGTTTGTGTCACGCTTCTCAAGCACAACAGGGAAAGAGAGAGAACATATAACAAGCAGAGTAATGGTATGAAAACATTGCATTAATTCAATTATTATTTAATTTATCATTTAATGCCTTCAGTAGGTTTTACAGAGGATGGGATCAACTAAAGGAGAAAGGTATTGAGAAAGATATCTGGAAAAAGAAATATAAGGTTGTCAGGGCAGTCAGAACCTGGATGACAAGGAAGTGTGAAAAGCATGTAACATGAGACTAAGATGACAGACTTTTTATCTTTTGCTGTTGAGCTAACAATTGATGAAAAAAAAGAAGGAATTACACAGGCCTTCTAGGATACTATTAGCTGTACAGACACATTGCTGCTTTGGTGGGACTGATACCAGCTCCTTTGCTAGTATATGTTTGTTCGCCAGACCTACTTGAGCCCTTAGGTTCAGGCTCCTGCTAGAAACTGGGGGAAGGAGGAAGGGTGAACTGCAATACTTCTGGGGTCTGGGCTAGGAAGAAGATTTTGGTGGTTCTGAGAACCCCCTGTCAACTGTCACCAGCCCTGTACTGACTTCTGAGGCTTCCTAAGTGTTAACCTCAGTTCCTAGCAAGAACTAACCTTCTTCCTAATTTAGCAAACTTAGCTTGCTAAATTAGTTTTAACATAGAGTATTTAAAGTACAAACAGTCTATAAAATGTTAATGAAAAATGGTCTCTTTTCCCTGACATAAGATTAACAAACCCAGGCAAAACTACCAAATGCTGTGCAGCTGTATCTAAGTTGAATAACATGAGCTCTTACAACAAACTTCAGCACATAAATGAAATGAAATTTCTCTAAGACTTTATTTGATGCTTCCCATTATGACACAGTGCATATGGTTCAATTCATTCAATAAAGTTTTATATAAAAACAAAATTAACCTATAATTCTTCCATTAACTTCCAACAATTAATATTAGCTCTGTAGAAGAAAAGTCCCCTCACTTTCATTCTTGACAATTCAGCCCCAGAAATCGGTAATTTATCTTTATTGCATCAGTGCACCTTAATCAAAAACAGAGAATGCAACTACTTAAAATGATTTCTAATTTAATTATGTGCTTTTAAAAAAGGATATTTCATATTAGTGATTTCTTATGATGGGAGAAAAAAATCACTCTGTAGCCTTTCAGGAAACACAGTATACAGATAACAAATCTCTTAATCATGTTTTTTTTTTCACAAAACTTCATCTGTGAACTGTTTTGAGAATTAATATGTAATCTGTTCACCTGAGTAATGCCATAGTGGAAGTTCGTTTTATGTAGCCTCACAGTAACATGCCTATGAGTCCTCAGAAAACATTAGAAGATCCCTATTGTCTTTGCAAACATGGGGTCAAGTTATTAATGTTTTTGCTTCAAATTATAAATTAGTGGTTTTTCTTCTTTAAAGACTATAGAATTTGGACCATAAGAAAGCAAGAAAAGAATAATAAAGTCAGAAAGTTCACCAAAGGAGAACCCCCCTGAAACCTTTTTTTCTTTATAGGAGAAAATTAAATTAGATTTACAACTAGCTTTTTACCTTTTTCATTTTGATGCATGTGATATAAGGTTTCCTACAATGAAGGATATTTCTACGTAAACATTTTTTGTCCACAGTAAAACATGTATGCTACAACTGTCTTGCTAATAGTGTGTGATACCATATTTTTTCTCTTTATTTAATATCCAGTAAATACTTGTGTTAAATTATAAAGCAAATGGTATGAAAAATGGTAAAACAAAGGAAACATAAAAATAACCCCCCAAAATAGGTAAGTCCATGTGTACCTCAGGTGAGTTTTGCATAAGAAAGATACAAAGAATGCATGCACATTTTTGCCACTGACTCACTGGAGGTGATAAGAAGAGTAGGAGTTCAGAAACATCACTCTAAATGCCAAAGCTGCCATCCCTCTGATGTATTACACCAGCTTGGCCATACATCCTCGCTGAAGCTCAAGAGTGCTTCATGGCATGCCCTGGCATCCTGATGCAGTGATCATTCAGAGCTGGCTGGAGCATGCTGTATATCCATTCTGGTCCTCTCTTCTTTCCCCAAGAGTAAAGGTGTTGAGAGGAGCTGGTATGCATCTGGATTTTATCATAATATGGGGCAATACGTTCAATGGTTTTTTTGAAGCACTTCCAGAACCAGCTATTTATATATGCTGGTAAAGAGATAAAGGTGAGTTACAGATTGACTTTGATAAGATAAAATGAATTATTCTCATGGTATATGATATATTGCAGTACCATAATGCTGGAAATACCCCTAACCAATGAGCCCTGGGAGCTGCAGTTTCATTCGGCCAGCCCAATGCTGCCAGCTCCAAACCAATGCTTAAAGGAGGCTACGTAAAAAAATCATTTTGTTGCACTGCCCAGTTTGGTGAGTAGCATCAGAGGGGGTGGGGAAAAATCTTGCGCTGACCTTACCCCACCAAGATACTATCTGTAAGATACTGTCTGAATTTAGTGACATCTACATAGACAGTGGACCCTCCAGTGCTAATTCTGAGAACTAAGAGGCTTGTGGGAGGCTCCACTGACACTATGACTACCTCAGGTTAGGTGCCTAAAATTAGATGTTGTAGTATTTTTCCCTCTGTGCCCCAACCATCCTGTGGATGTAACTCATTTCATCTAGATTCAGCTGCCTAGGATCTAAAGGCAGCTTTTGTTCTTGGTTGACAGCTGGCTGAATATGAGCCAGCAGTGTGCCCAGGTGGCCAACAAAGCCAATGGCATCCTGGCTTGTATCAAAAATAGTGTGGCTAGCAGGAGTATGGAAGCGATCGTCCCCCTGTACTCGACACTGGTGAGGCTGCACCTCGAATACTGTGTTCAGTTTTGGGCCCCTCACTAGAAGAAAGACATTGAGGTGCTGGAGCGTGTCCAGAGAAGGGCAACAAAGCTGGTGAAGGGTCTAGAGCAGCAGTCTGATGAGGCGTGGCTGAGGGAACTGGGGTGGTTTAGCCTGGAGAGAAGGAGGCTGAGGGGAGACCTTATCGCTTTCTACAACTACCTGAAAGGAGGTTGTAGAGAGGTGGGTGTGGGTCTCTTCTCCCAAGTAACAAATGATGGGACGAGAGGAGATGGCCTCAAGTTGCACCAGGGGAGGTTTAGACTGGATATTAGGAAATTTTACTTCACTGAAAGGGTTATCAAGCATTGGAACAGGCTGCCCAGGGAAGTGGTTGAGTCGTCATTCCTGGAAGTATTTAAAACATGTTTGGATGAGGTGCTTAGGGACATGGTGTAGTGGTGGTCTTGGTAGTGTTAGGTTTATTGTTGGACTTGATGATCTTAAAGGTCTTTTCCTACCTATACAATTCTGTGATTCTGTGATTCTGTAAAAGTGTCTAGTTTAAACTAGATGTCTAAAATCACGCTGTAGCCAGGGGACCCTCCAGAGGATCATTCATCCTTTCTCAGCCATTTATCTCACTTTTGAATGAATTCTTCCTTGGACAAGTCTTGGGCATTGAAGGGGCCTAGATGACTAAGACTGAGACTGTTAACATTAGATAGGATTAACATAGGCTTACATTTGAGGCTATTCATATGTAAAGCTAGATAATTATACTTCATGAGGACATTTAAAGCCTAAATGGTGCTACTGAATGGTCTCAGTTGATAATGTATTTTAGAAGTGTGAAGGTAAATCATAAAAGAAGGAAGGTATGAATCTTGTACCTTTAGGCACACAAAAACTTTTTGTCTTGCTTTTGGAAATGGTCCCTGAAATGCCAATGAACAGAAAGCCTCCTGGTAAAACAAACAACTCATTCTACTGTGCAAAAATTTGTGTCCCATTAATGGGACAGTATGATATAGGTCTACAGGCTGGAGCAAGTTTTGCCAAAGTATATTAAGTGACCCCTGTTGTCTTTTCCCTTTGTGGGATTCTTCAGCCCACTAAAACAAGGTTACTTTATTGCAATTAAGCTTTAAGAAGCTTTTTTTTTGTTTGCATGAGTTGAATTCTGTTCTGCATTTTGTATGTCAGAAGATTCTTTCATCTGAAATTTATTTTTTTAAAAAACTGATTTAACATTTTTTAAAGCAATGACTTTCAGGGAAAATAGTAAAATAAAGCAGCAGTAATTTATGGATAGTCGGGGAGTGAGAAGAAAGTGGGACATGAAAAAAGGAGAAATAATGAGACTAGAATTCCTGGTATTATGTGTTCAGCACACAAACTAAGTTGTGCCAGTTATGTGGTGTTGATACTGAATTGAAAGAAAAGTTGTTTATTGAAAATCTGCAAACAAAAAGAGTGGTTTGACTGTTGTTTTATGGAAAAATGCTGCGACATGTAGTTCCTAAATAAACGATTGTCTTAGAACTGTCACTACTCCACTTGATAGGAGTTTAATTTTTTGTATTTATTACTTTTCTGGACAGTGGAAGATGATAAGTGAGTTTCTGAAATTGGGAAATAAGCTACACTTTTCATCAGGTATTAGTTATGAAAATATGCTTTTCTGGACATAGTAAAAGTGTGAACATAAAAATATTTGCTTATCTTATATTGACGTGCTGAATAATGTCATCTGAGCAATTCCATCTCTATACATTATCCATGCTTTTAGAATTCTTTTTTTCTTTTATGGAATTCATCCTAGCAGGTAGTGGATCCCAGCAGAGAAATCAGAATCTTAAATGGGCAGAAAAATAAAGGAACACTGATCACATGAATATTTATGAAAATTATGATTAGAGAGAGCTTTTAGGTACAAAAATTACATCTTGATTCAAATTTACTAAAAATATATAGGTGTTTCTCAAGGTATCCCTGAATTAACACTTGAGTAGGCCAGTTCACTGCTGTAAAGTTGAAAGTCTTGTAGCCACTTTTCCACTTTCTTTTTTAGTAGGCTTTGGATTCAAGGGATATCAAGTCCACCCCTGATCCATATGAACAGTCTGTGTCCATATGAACAGTGAGTGTTCAAAGATCTGAGTAGTCAAATATCCAAATCATTCTCTCTAAGCTGGAAAAAATGACCTCTGAGTAATGCACAAGCCTTACAAGGCTTAGTTTGGGGTATCCCAAAGATCAGATTTTTCTTTTTTTTTCCTTACACCCCCGGAAATGTTGAAATTAATATACACCCTCTATTTCCAGTCTGTTACATCCCATGAGACAGTCTGGCTTCTGTACAATGAATCTAGGGTATTTCATGTGAACAAACTGAGAGTAGGAATGAAACATCAATACATTAGGTTACAATAAATAGTAGAAACCTGTGACACTGTTTTTTTGATATTTCTTAGGTCAGCAAAGGCAGCCATCACTTTCTGTATTTATATTCCTGCTCTGATGTTTCCTCCGTTCAGAATTCCTAATCCCTTCAGTTCCTTTCCCTCTTTTCTTTGAGAAAACAAGTCTGGCAGTTGGGACAGAAAAGCTTCACACACTGTGTGAACATCTAGGAAACTTGACAGTAAAGTGTTGAGTCCAGCTGCCAAGTAGTTGGCTAAGTCCTTTGCACTGCGATTGCTGGGTTATCTCTGTCCTTGGAGACCAAATTCAAGTGAGTCTTTTTTTAAGAGAATTGGTAGATGTATCATCATGGAAGCATTTTCTCATCCTTTCTGACACTTTATCAAGTTCAGCGAAGGGTTGGAGGAGGTTCAGAACAAATGCTGTAACAGGAGACTTTCTGGTCCGTGTTATGCCCAGCTGTGATTCTGTCCCCAGGCCTGATGTAGCAGTGGCACCAAGCGCGCACTATGTTTGTCGATCCTCAGCTGTTCTTCATTTCCCCACACAGCTGTGGGTTTAGTTCTTATGTTGCCATAACCTTTCACCAGAACTAAAACCAATTCAAATCTTCACCCTGAAGTCTGATACTTCACCCTGAAGTCTGATACTGAAGTCTGTGCTTGTATCCTTCTGTATTCTAAAGGACCTGCAGGTGTTGGTTGACAGCTGGCTGAACATGAGCCGGCAGTGTGCCCAGGTGGCCAAGAAAGCCAACAGCATCCTGGCTTGTATCAGGAATAGTGTGGCCAGCAGGACTAGGGAAGTGATCGTGCCCCTGTACTTGGCACTGGTGAGGCTGCACCTTGAATACTGTGTTCAGTTTTGGGCCCCTCAGAACAAGAAGGACATTGAGGTGCTGGAGCGTGTCCAGAGAAGGGCAACGAAGCTGGTGAAGGGTTTAGAGCAGAAGTCTTATGAGGAGCTGCTGAGGGAACTGGGGTTGTTTAGCCTGGAGAAAAGGAGGCTGAGGGGAGACCTTATTGCTCTCTACAACTACCTGAAAGGAGGTTGTAGAGAGGTGGGAGTCGGTCTCTTCTCCCAAGTAATTAGCAATAAGACGAGAGGAAATGGCCTCAAGTTGCATCAGGAGAGGTTTAGATTGGATATTAGGAAACATTTATTTACTGAAAGGGTTATCAAGCATTAGAACGGGCTGTCCGGAGAGGTGGTGTAGTCACCATCCCTGGAGGAGTTCAAAAAACACGTAGACGTGGCACTTCAGGACATGGTTTAGTAGGCATGGAGGTGTTGGGTTGACAGTTGGACTAGATGATCTTAAAGGTCTTTTCCAACCTTAATGATTCTATGATTCTATGAACGGCATACTTGACTCTTATGTATGCAAGAGGACAACTGAAACATCTTGCTAAAGTCTCTTCTCTTTACAGTTTCTTGTTTAAGTTCTATCTTAACAATTCCAATGCCTTTTTCTTTTTTCCAGACTTCTCACTAAAAAGTCCTCCAGCTGAGCTATGCCCCTTATTCCTGTCATGGAATTCACACCCCACCCCCTCCGCTGATGCAAACTTTAGAGAGCAGCTCTATGGAGGATAACCTAAGTGCTGCCTCCAGAGCTAAGTGTGCCGTCCTTGCTTGTTATTGTAACATTGATACACATATCTTCCTTTCCTCATTTGTTATATCCTAATGTCATTAGGACAAGCCTGCAGCAATTTTAAAAGCTGGTTGCACAACCTCTTTGACGTCATTACAGAAAGGTCTCGACTGCAGAACCTGCATATACAGTCTGTGATATAGTGTATAAAAATCTATGTCAGTGCTGGCTCTCGGGGAGCACTGGAAATGATTCAACTGTCTGGAATGGGCAGATGGTCGATATCAAAGTTTTATTATCACCATCATTATTACTACAGTGGTTTGTGACACATATTGAACTTTCAGACTGGTGTTAAAGCTTAAGTATTTGAGCAACACTTTCTGAAATTCAAATCCTTCATCTTTTCCAATCTGACTCCAAAAAGCAGGAGTAAGTTTAAAGCTAATTAGACAGATTGCTTGGTTCCACTTCCAACTTTCAGAATAATTATCTCAAAATTCTTGTTCTCATGTAAATGTAACTGTTAACTATTTTTAATTGCCTTGATTTATTGCAGAACTTAAATTCAGTACATGTTGAATATTCAGCAGAGTGGAAAGAAAATTTGAGTTAGTTAAGGGTGCATATGGATTGGATTGTCTACCGTGGTCTCTGTTTGGAAAAGCTTGTAGTTAACCTAGGCTACTAGATACTGCCTGCTGGAGGCATCCTCTATAACTAAGCATACTGAGGGATATAGGATTAATTGGTATAGGTTTCTTTTAAACAAATGAACTTGCAACGTGAGCATATTTGCTGGGAATACTGTAAGAGTGACATCTTGTTTTTACCTCGTAGCTGCTACCTCCATTCTGTGGAGTATTTGGGCATTTAACCTCTCTCATGATTTTCTTGTGATACATCAGCAGATGTCTGGTTCATCCTGGTAGTGGCTCAGACTGGGTTATGTTGGCCGTCTGTCACTGCTTTGTATTTGTCTTTGGATTTGTCTCCACTGCCATCCTGTAGCTCACCCGTGTGAGGTACACATAAACCACCGCTGCTTGTGCCTTTGCCTTTTGTGATTCCTTTTGTGGTTATATTTAGTCCATGATCTGAATGCAGTGGTGTTGGCTTTTGGATTCTTTGTTCTGGTCAAGTTTCCTGTTTAACTTGGTGTGCTTTTCACTCTGTCTGCAACTGGCCTGTCAGCCGAAGTCCCCTCAGCTGAGGTATGATTCACTGGCATATTCATTTCTATTTCCAGGAGGGCTAGAATTGCTAGGCAGACATCTTCTCCTGTTTGTTTTGCCTTCACCATCAAACTCTTTCTCCCCACTTAGTGATGTCTCAGGCAAGGTATCTAGTGGGCATGCTTTCATTTCTGATTGACTAAGAGCTGGTTTGTATCACAGTTATCTCCTCTTCTTAACATCATCTTCTCAAGTACCTTCATAATGCCCTGGAGTCCCTTTCAGTGTCAGGTTCAGTGTCAGAAACCCTGTTATGCACCTGAAATTGCTCTTCTAGCCTAGGTTGGGTCTGATATGTGCTTTCACAGAGAAAAAGGGAAATAAACCCACTTTTCATTCCTCCTCTTAAGTCTAGGTCTATTCTATCTTCTGTAACAGAGTTTTGTATCCAGATAAGTATAACAGTGATTACATGCGTCATTTCACTACCCTTCCTCTATGCTACAGTTGTGGAAAAGTCCATTGCAAATAAAAGTCTGATTTTGAAGGAGAGGAGAACGGGGAAGGAAGGTAGCTGTATTACCTGACTGACTAGAGCTGCTGTGCTCTGCATGCAGCACATTCACTTATAAATGATACCAAACAAAGTTTTCCCCTAAACCAGCTTTTCCCGGGCATTGATTGCCGCCAGTGACAGAAGCTGCAGTCTGTAATGGATCTAGAGGTCAGCTTCCAGTAACACAGTTTCGAGGAACATGAACAGAACCAGTCTGAGCTCCAGAAAATCAATCACGGGGAAATAGCAGAAGCAGTGGGGCATTACAGGGCATTACCCCACAGCTTGTAAGCCAAGTGTCTTTTCCAGAAGAGCAGGATCAATCCCTCCCCAGCTGTCTGGACTCTGTCACCTATAACCAGAGATAGCTGAGCTGCTAGAAAGTTCATGTGAAGAAGGACTAGCGATTGCAGCGAATGTTTCTTTTTCCTCTGTCATAACTGTCTGGGAAGTTATTTCTCTTCGTACCTGGCTTTCGGCAAAATCAGCTCTGTAACTCTCAGCGGTGCCAGAGCTCGTCTCAGTCTGTTCAGGGAAACTCACTGTGTCTCAGCCTTGTTCCTCCCCTTTGCTGCCTAGAGAGCACGGCTCTGTAGTGAAGGTCACAGGCACCACAAATCTCAAACCAGGAAGGAAAGAGAAGTGTATGTTACTTGCTATTCCAGACACGACCACTCTCAGAGACATTGAACATGTCTTATCGTGCTACGTTTAAGTGGAATGGAATCTCCTGAGAGATTTAAAATAACCTAATCACCAAATGAAGGCAAGTTTAGTGAGCCTATGTCTGTGTTGTTTTCAGTTAATTTCCCTAGCAACCTTGAGTGGTCTGTCCAGGGAGCTGTGTCTGTATCGCCTGAAGTTTTTCTCAGACTCTACTCCCACTTGATAGCAGGCAAAGAATACGTTTTTCTGACATCTTTCATATACATTCTCTTGTCTTCCCCCAATAATTAACATGATAGATAGTGGCACAGAGAGATAGAATGGCCCATGTAGACTAATTTACACAGTGCTTAGGGTTCAATGGATAGTTTACTAAGATAGGTATCCTCTCTCCTACCCCCTCACCTAAAATATTCAGCCTGACTTACTCAGATCCCTACCATGACAGCTCTACTTCTATGGTTGTGCAAGCATAAGCTACTCGTCAGATAGGTATCTGACCTTGCTTTCAGAGGAAAACAAGGAGATTTGCAAGGAGATTTGCAATGAAAACCAGTTACTGATGAGACAAAACTCCATAAGAAGAATTGACTTAAAAGGATAAATGAACTCACGTTGAGTTGTGTAATGCAGCAACTGGCCTACTAACTGCACCCAAGCTAGTTCACTAGCAGCTAGTTCAGGAAACTCCTTGCCCATTTCTGGGACAACCGGCTTTTGACACACCTTCATAGGATGTGCACAGGAGTGGCCAGCTTTCCACACCCTCTGAGCCGCATGCCCAAATCTTCTTATGATCAAGACCACAGGCATGTATTTCTTGAGCTATGAGGAAGGTGATCTGGAGGAGATTTTTACAAGCAAGAGATGATGTTAACTTCTGAGAGGTCCCATCACTGCACCCTAGGGCAGTGTCTGGTGTGCACCTGCGTCCCACAGCAAGTTGGCAATGTCTGCCTTGGCAGCCCCTTCTGGCCCACTTCCCCTCATAGCTGGGGATGTGGCTTGTCAAAACTGTGCTGCTCTTGGGCATGGCAAAGCCATGCTTAGACTGCTCATGGACAGCATCTGGTTTGGCAGCAGTAGCTGGCCCTCCTAGAGAAAAGAGATGTCCCAGGGAATGGAGAAGTGAATGAAGAGGGAATTCTTTTCTGCAGAGCTTGTGTTTGTCCCAGGCAGGTTAGCTCATAGCCTAGCCATATCCAGCAAGTGGTACCACTGTGCGGGGCTCCTGAATTCTAGCCCTCAGTCAGCAGCCTGTTTCTTGATCACTCATTCATCTCCAAAGACCGTTATAGTGGGCTGGAACCAGGACAGACTGTTCAGATTAATCCCACTGTGAGCCTGGAGTCTACATGGTCTGAGTTAAGTGTGTTCTTGAAATAGGTTTGGCCCAGATCAAGTGGAAATAAAGCAGAGTTTGCATATTTTGCTATAGGATTAGAATCAGAGAAATCTGAACAAAAACAGACCAAGATTTTTTTTATATGTTTGGGTTTTTATTCTTTCATGGAAATCCTGACAGAGTGCTTCTATCCCTTTAAAAAACATTGGCACCTGACCTATTTTCTTCTCAGATTTACCTACATACAGCATTTTCTGTAGCTCGGGAGAACATGTCAGCTGCAGACAAGAAGAAAAAAGCATTAGCCTCATAAAATTACAAAATGATCTCTGAGTTTGGCTGGTGACCATTCTCTAAAAGCCACAGCAGTCAGAACACAGGGTCAATTGAGAGAGATACTTAATGTTCTCAGGCCTGTTCATATAAAGGAAATCATTCCTTTATGAACAATGAAAATGTGCGTGCATGCGTACAGGTTTAGTAGTCCAGAATCAGATGTGTGATAGGTGAGGTAGCATTTTAGGGAAGAAGGAGGGAGAGCAGGGGAAGGAAGAAAACAATAAGGTGGTCAGGAAGGCAGAAAAAACAGTTTTTCTGTAACAAAATAGTAGATGTTTAAGTTGGGGTCAGTATTTCATAGGTATCTAATTTCATGGATATATAACAAACAGCATTATTGTAGATGCTAGAAATATGTACTTATGTACTTTTAAAAACCCTGCAAAACAAACAATAATGGGATTTTAACTTATTTGATTTGCTGGAGCTTTACTGTTGAAAGAACCCCAAAGACCAAGAGATGACCTGGCATTTGAAAGAGATGATAGATGAATGGGACATCCAGTGTATGGACATTAGTTTTCATTTGAGATCATTTGGCTGCAGCAGCCAAAAAGAACATTTTCATCTGTTATTGCTCAGTTAGAATTTAAGAGTATGGAAAAAAAAAAAAAGGCAAAAATGACTCTGAAATACAGTCTCTAGATATAGAGACTTTGTATTTTTGGCCATCTTGGTTTCCTGGTCCTCTGTATTCTACCCACAATACTGTGGCCAGAACAAGCTACTGTAGATGTGAGAAGAAAATGCACATCATCCTGATCTAAAGCACATGTCTCAGCCACTCCATCTTTCTTCAGAATTTAGCCAGTGGTAACACATTAAAACGCTTATGAGTCCGTTCAGCACAGGGCTGTGTTACATATGTATGCTGGCCTATTCATTAAAATTCATGAGTAGTAGTGCCTTAAACTTGCCTACTACAAGGATTTTTTTGTTTGGATAGTCCAGACAGGCTCATAAAAGCCACCAGTGCTTTATATTCTATATCCAACTCTGCAACAATAAAGCTCCTTAAAATTACATATATACGGAACTAAACTAAATGCCACAGTATAAAGAAAACTGTCAAAGCCCCACACTGTATTCTTAAACTGCCAGCTTAATCATTCTCTGTAAGGTTAGTGTCTGTGCACTGGCTGAATTAAAGCAGGTCTTATATTTCATGGCTAGAATTCCAGTAAAAGTGGAGCATGATACGCAAATATTTTCCTCTCCATTGAAGACTTTATACATAGCCTCAAAATTAATCATTTCTGGAAAGAGTTTTTTTTTTAAGAAAGGTAGCATGAATAAGTGCTTAAACTAGGCTAGTAGTATATATAATAGACTGCCGCTAATCCATCTCTTTTATCATTCTCACCTGAGAAGAGGTCTTTTTTCTTCACTTCTCATGGAAGGTTTAATGTTGGATTTGCACATTCTACAAAAGACTTAACCATGTGTATAATATAACAAATATGTGTAATCCTGCTGATGTGATAACCACTGTGAATGAGGTTTCGGACCTTGTGACAGAGAATCACCTGTGACAGCTTCAGAGTGAGTCTGCAGGCAGGTTTAGGTCTAGAAAGGCTTTGCTTTTAAAATGGTTTGGTTTTAGAAATGATGTAAAGATTACTTATTGGAACAAAGTGAAGTAACTAATAAACCTGTCTAATTAAGACAAGAATAGATGATATGAGTTTCCCAGCTAAAATGACAATTGTAAAATAAAAGGGAGAATCATTGGGTCCTGGATTATGGAAGAATTTCTGTATTTTTTTGTAACAAGTTTGACTTAAATTCTCAACCAAGATTACCTTATAAATATATGCATAAACACACATGTACATCCTTCAGCTTACATGTGCAGGCTGTAAATTATACTGTTTGAAGGCGAATTCTGCAACTACCTAGAGACTTTGTAGCAAACCCTGTAAACTAGAAAATGCAGCAATGATGAGTAATCACTGGTATTTCCATATGGTTTTAATTTTTATATTTCAATTGAATTTATTTTTTAAAGTTCCCTACATTTTTGCTCCTATATTTCCTATATTTTTTCTTTTTTATTGATAACCCATAGTTTGAACAGCTCTCGGGAAGGTACACAGAGGTTAGTGAAGGATTTTGATCTCCGGGTATCACTGCAAGGGGAGATTTGCAGTGTTTTGCACAGCAGTAACAGTCGATGCTTGGACAATTAGAGGAAACTTGCCAAGGAGCACCTTTACTCTTTCCATCCCCTGAGAACCATGATGACAAGTGACTGTGTTTATGGGTCACTTGAATTTCTGGTGCTTCCCGTGTGATATAGGTAGTCTCTACCCTCCCTTTTTTATGCGACCTACACTTTGTATGTCCTCTGTGTTTTTAAGTTTTCTGTCCTTCACACTGTAGTGTTCCTGTATTCAGTACTGCTTTAAACTAGTCAAACTCTGTAGCGGTGCAAGTAATACGGTGGTGATGGCGTTGAGCTTGGTGCATGCTGGCTGATGCTTGGGTACTTACGCAGCATCTCAGGCAGGCGTGGGGGCTACATTTGAGTTCTTCATCTCTTCAGCTGCATGAAGAGCACTCTACCTGAGCTGCTAGTTTTCAAGGTGATAGCTTTGCAGGGGTGGTTGCAGTGGTTTCCAGCAGTAGGTGCCCATGGAATTTCTTCCAGATACTCCTTCAGACAGGAAATCTGAATGTGACAGGTAGCAACTCCTGAGTGTCTGCAATTTGCTTTTTGACTTATCAACGTAATTTGTGATTTTCTGTTAGTAAGCCCTGGACTCCACTAGTTCAACACATGTCCCATTCAGCCTCATCCTGGTTGGGAGGATTATGGTAATCTAGCAGAGGAGCAAGTGGGAGGCTGGAGGTGAGGACTTGTGTAGCTGTCCCAATGCCAAAGGTGATACAACGGGTTGAAGCTAGTTTGCAAACATCTGTGAGCTGCACTTGAGGAAGTGACAACTCTGCACGTATCTGCTTGGAAGCACAGCTAAAAGCATGTTGTTCCACTGGTGGAGTCCTAAATGAGACGTTATGAGATTTATTGTCTTATGAGATTTATTGTCTTATATTGTTTAATTTAATAAGACAGACTAAAGGAGAAAAGACCCCTCATTTTTATACCTACATGAGACAAAAGGTAAGACAGACTTAACAAGATTTCCCCTAGCTGTATGCTTTTCTTCTGAACTGTTTAAAAAGCAAAGCAATGGACTCTGTGTGGGGACAAAATCTTTTTCTCTTTCCCTTTCCTTACCCACTTCCTGATAAAGCTGCTGAACTTTGCAAACAGCTGGGCATTCTACAGGCAAAGAGACTGCAGCACAAATGACTTCATGTAAGCATAAATTATTAGAAAAGCCTGGTCTTTCTGTAACTTCCTTTCATGCTGTAGCCAGAGAAGATGGCAGAGAAAAGGTGTGTCTCTGAGTTTTGTCACCTTGAGAAAACCTGGAGCCTTTCCCTTCTCACAGGTCTGATGGTCATTCTTCCCCATTCCCACTCTCCGTGTTCCCCTGTTTACTATGCCCTGCCTTATCACTGCTAGCTTAGGCTTTCAATGCGAATGAATCTTTGATCGACCTTCCTCATACCTTTTGCTGTGGCATATAGCTCTGTCGGGTCTGAAGTGGTTCTATGGATTTTATTTGTTTACATAGCTCCAATGTGAAGATTACTCTGTGAAAGTTCTCAGAGCATCCTGAGTGAATGCAGGAGTTCAGCTCCTCCTTCAGGACTCTTTATAATTGATACATTTTTGAAGAAAAAAAGTGGGTTTTTTTCTTGTAGGCTATCTGGGAAAGTCTTACTTTCTCACAGTAAATATTAGAGTACCTTTCATTTTTGACCCATCAGGCAGCTTACCGACAGGACTATGGTTTCTGGCGTATGTAGTAAACTTAGTCTGAAACTCATACCCTGTCCATCCCATTGTTATTACAGGCATAAATTTAAATAATATATATCTGTTTCAAATAAGTTTCATAGTTATGCTCTTGCCTTGCTTTTCTGCAGCGTCTGGGATCCATCAAATTATTGTACAGCTGGTTAGATGTAAAATACATTTGTTCACTCAGTGCCTGTATTTTCTCTTTCTGTGAATTGTTGGTGTTTTATTGTCTCTTTGTTTCAAATAAGCAAAATTTTAATACTCTATATTTGGATTGTATGGACAGCTTAGTTTGGTAACTTATATCATCCTAACCAAATTTCTATTATGAAGAGAATTAGGTGACATTTTATAATGTGAATCTATCATTAATTTGAGTCATTATAAGAAACAAGAGATAGTGTAACTCCTCATAGGTATAAATAGATATGCAAACAGAAATTAACATTATTCTGTTTATCTGGTATTGGAAATAAATTTTATTTATGCTTAGAAGTATAGCATCACTAGTTTTAATGTTATGGTTCAACTATGATTTGTTTTGAATGTTTTTTTCAAATTGGAGCAGCTAATTGCAGAGAAGAATTTGTCTCAGAAGCTGAACCAGATGGTGATCAGGCCAATAGGGATATGTACTCCTTCACTCTGCCTGCCCTCCCTCAGACTGAGAGCAATACATCAACAGTAGTAATGCCAACTTCCATGACCTCAGTATTCAATTATGTTTTTCTTACAGTCTTACCATTTTTTCAGTCCCATAATTTTTTGAAGCCCTGCTAATAATTTTGGAATAGCTGAGGTTAGTAAAATGGATTTTCACCAGGCGTAGTGACTATAGAAGGTGTCTGAAGTCCAAGTTGTTTTGAGAACATAAGAAAGGCTTTCTTGCTTTCTGCTCCTTATAATGCTTTACGCACTGACAGTCTTTCCTAGAGCAATTCAGATGTTTCAGTCAACGGATAAAAGAAAAGACCTCTCTCACTGACTGAAGTACCAAATATTCTATTTGTCCTTGTATTCACGAAACAATTCTGGTTGTCTCACTGCTGGTGGAAGAGTTAAGGAGTCTTTCACTGATTTTGAGCTTCATGAAACAATGCCCTGCCTTCTTTGTGTCATGAACCATCAGGTTAATAACATTGTTTCAGAGCACTGTGGTAATGAAGCTTATGTAGCTTCATGATAGGGGATGTGTTGGCCATCAAGAAGAGTATGTGGTTTAGGAGAGTCTTAGATGAGCTTGGCAGGCAGAATCTCAGCTCCTAAAGGCAATTTGCTGTGGGATCACATGGCATTTGTGCAGTGATGTGTTTGTTGACAAATGTGACATAAAGAAATTTAGGAGGAAAAAGAAACCACATTTTCTTAAAGCGTTTTAGATCACTTTGTGGTCTAACCACATGCTCAAAAACTTCCTGAGCTGGAAACAGTCTCCAGATGACCTACAGGCTTTAAAACTTACCAAACCAAAAAGTTCTCTACCACAAAAGCATTCCAATGGTTGTGCTCTGGTAGAAAATAGTTTCTCATCATATGCTTTAATACTGAAAAATGTTCTGTTTCCTTGTCACCTTTTCTTCTTCTGCATAAAATATAAACTTGTTATAGTGTAACATAGCTTTTGGCTTAAGGGATAGTTTTGTATATATAGCAATAAATTGGAGCGTACAGTAAAACTTTTCGGTAACTTGCCAAATTATCTCCAATGTCAGCGAGGCACAACTGTTTTTCTTGGCATCAATTTCATGAGCATTTAAACTGCATAATGCACATTTCTAACATCTCTTTTGTAGAAATAGCAATTTCACTGGAAAACTTTAATCCACTGGGAATCTGGGGAATAATTGACCACCATGTCCAACAGTAATTTCAATTTAACAATCTAATTTATCCATGATTTCAGTGGGGCTTTGAGCTAGAGGATTTATCATTGAGGCTAACATGGGTAGAGATTTTTTTCTGATCTTTGACCTGTATGCTTTCTTTTACAAGTTCCTACATTGTGAGGGCATCGACACTTCCACAGTGAAAGACCCCATTGTACAGTTCCTTGGGATTTTGGGTTTCTTTGAACTATTCTACATGCTGAATTGTACAGGTTATGTTTCTCCTCTATACTGTTAAGTGTGTCTGCACTGTAGTCAGATGTAAAGGCACCGCATTTAGACTTACCTGGCTTTAAACCAAATACGTTGGGACTGATAATCTAGAGCTCTGCACAGCCTATATAATCTACTGAAGAAACTTGGCTCTAAGCTCCCAGGGCTGCATTGTTATCGATACTGGAAGTAGCTGGTTTAAACTTAGTTTGGGAGTGTTCCCACGAACTATTCACACCTTTCATTACAGGGTAATATACTCTTAACAAGTTAAATGTTTACTGAAATCCAAGCTAACTTTGGAGCCTGATTCTTCCTCTAGTCCTCTTGGTCCTATCTTGGTGGTTCAAAGCGACCTTAAATGGGATGTGTGTTATGTTTGTATGGACCTATGCAATATCGAAGCAGGAGTAAATTATCAAAGTTTAAGGCTTCTTAGCTTAACATTGTAAAAGTATTCCCTGCTTATAAGTACACTTGTGCAGCTTGTGCAACCATCTGTTAGCTTAAATAGGCACAAGTCTTCAAGAATCGTGGTCACAGTTGCTAGTGAACTGCAACCCTTCCCTCCCTCTTTCCCAGTAAGCAGTTGATCTTGTCTCTGCTCATCTGAGAAAATAAACATAGGGCATCCTTCAGTCCAGGTCCCTCCAACCACCAGTTACATTGTCTAATGAGTGTGTTTTTGAACACGTCTTCATGTCTGCTCCTACAAAGAAAACTTTATTTGTAAAACCTGGAGGTTAAACACAAATAGTTCAACAGAGTGGCTTCAGCTTTTCTGTGAAGACGAATATCAATGATCTAAAATAAAAACCATTATAAGTTTCAAGGTCAAAAAGGAGCTAACTCTTTTTCAATCTTCTTCAACCTGTCAACTTTTAAAATTTAGGTTGATGGTGGAGGTAGAAACCTGCAGAATTTAGACCAACTGGCAGCATATTTTTTAATTACTTGTGACTATTTTGTATTCCTTAGAAAGAGTCTGCAGACTGCCAGAGTTGAATGTCGTTGTGTTAGAACTCAGATTGAGAGGCCTGGTTCTTGGGGGTCCATTTTGATCTCTGCAGGAGCTGGCCCCTGCTTATTGTTAGTTATATGGCCCTCTCTTTGTTTAAGCTTACAGATCTGTAGAACCAGGAAACTTAGCTACCCCCTTCTAAGAGATGTTGTTAAGCATCATTATTAGAGAAACATTGGCATCATTCAGACTAAAAGGCTAAGTACATTAAAAATGAAGTAAAAGTGATTTACTTAATAAAGCAAGTAAAACTGAACTCAAGGTTGAAAAAATGTAGTGGTGGGACAAACCGTATCTGACCCATGTAGTTCTAACACTTGCAATTCTGCAAGATGAAGTGGTGCTGTAAGTAAAGGATTCTTATTTAGATACTTACCAGCAAAGCATCATAAGATGCTTCCTGAAGTATCAATTGTTTCCTTTTAGAAGCAACGCATGTATTCAAAATATTGCCCTGACTGCGGGAAATACATTAATCACATTTCTATAATATATTTCAAATTTCCTTGAGCTTTAGATCAGTTCTGACCAGCTGTACTGCTATGCCCGCTAAAAGCTGGACTATAATAAGGTCTCTGGAAAGAGCATGCCTTCAGTACATGCTTATGCCTGCAGTATGAGGGCCTGCTTTCTGCTCCCAGCCTCCCCATTTTCACATCTATTGCACATAACACCTCTGCGGTTCTGCTGACGTCTTTGCCTGAACTTTGTGATGTGTTTTTTATACACTTTGTTATAGCTGAACACAATAGAGGTTTGTCTTGGTTTAGAATTAAGTGTACAATTAACTTTTCTCTCCAACAAGATAAAATGTACTGATTAACTATTTCTTTCTGTGTAAATATAAATTACTATAACCAATTCCTGATTCTTTGTACTGTGTCACACATCAGCCTGAATATTCAGTTACACAAAAGAGAGCAAGCAATCATGTCCACTTTCCCACTTTCCTTTTTTTTTTTTAATGAAAAATGTAGTAAGTGAATTAGAGGCTACATTTTAAAACTTGATCTTTTTAGAGTATTATTTCACGAGGCAGATTCTGTGCTCTTTGGGAAAGAATGGGACAAGTGTATTGACAACAAGCCAGTTTCCCAGACTGGTCTTAGTAAGAATTTCTGTGCTAATTATTCTGACTCAGTGCTACAAGTTCATGTTTTCTACCCAGAAATCTATAGAGTGTTATGGTCTGTTGCTTTTGACTCATCATAGAAAATCTGCTATGAAGATGGAAGGTGTACATCTTTCTGCACAGTCACTGTTTGGAATGGCAATATTGCTTCAAAATCCCTCAAGCGATCCAACACTTTGGGTCTGCTGACATTACCTAATGAATTACCTAATGCAAACAAATAAGATCTTTGAAAAACTACTAGTTCCATTCCAAACATTTTATACTGGGAAACTACTGTGCCCTTGTGTCTTTTTTCTACCTTTGACAAAGCAGTTGTTGAAGTTTAGTGCTTATTTCCTTTGTGAACTGATGAGCAGTACATTTGGGTTTATATTGCCTTGTGTAAATCAAATCAACATAAAAATAATGTGGAATCCCTGAACTCTGTTCCCTTCTCTCATTGTGACATGTTTCCTGCACCCTGAATTTTTATAGTATGTGAAATGTGAAGCAGATATGCAGCATACAGTGGGTTGCAGTACCACTTGAAGCAGAGGCCATGGAGTGACTGATACAGAGCTTGCACTCCTTGATGTAAGTTTCAATAACTTGCCACGCACTGCTTCTTTTCATATGCCTGTCTCTTTGTCATACCGTTCATAGTCATACCAAGGAATTTCCATTGAAAAAAAGTATCATTTATCTTCTCTCCAATTTTTCTGCAACATGATCGAATGCCATTTTTCTCTAAGTAATACATGTTGCTTAAAAAAATACGTATATCTCTCTTTATGTTGCCATTGATTTGAAAAGAGATAAGGCCTTTTATTGAATCCACCACAGACTTGGGACTTCTGATATATAACACACACCCTTGAGTTCACAAAGGGTCAAATACACTCCTGTGTGGTGGGTTAGCACAAATCTTATCGTGGTGTAAGTGCCTCATAAATCTTAAAGTAGGAATTTTCTCTTTATGGGGATAAATTTTGCATAAGTCAAAATATACCTTGTAGTGAATGTAGATGTTTGGAAAGGTCTTTGAACTTTGATTATAGTTAAGAAGTTGAGAGCAATGCAGATATGGATATTGCAATCCAGTCTTTATTAATCAGTGATCACAACATGGATTTATTCATAAAGTTCAAAAGATATAGGTGTGCCTTACTAGACCAGACACAAGGTGTTCCTGAGTGCCTAGTACAGATTTGCCATTGTTTTGTGCATAGCCAGGGTGAGTCACTTAACTTTCGTAGGTATGAAAAATGTACAATAATATGCATAGGAATGGTTTCTTTGTGCCTAGCATGGCAGCAGACATTATTAGTTAATGCATCTGCAGCTTTATAAGGTATAAGTAAGTAATACACAAAAGCAGCTCCTATGGAGTTCTTTCCTAAAGGCATAGAAAGCCATGTCTACTTTGGATGAATTTTATTTTCTCCATGTCAGCGTTTTTAATCTTAAAGGGCTGGAATTCAGGCTGTGTTTGTGGATTACAACTGGTCACAATCTGTAAGACTTTTATATCCCTGACTATGTAAATCTAATTCTGACCCTATGTTTCTGGAGAAACTGCTTGTGGAAGCAAGATTTAAAATTTGTTTTCCATTAGTATTTAAGCCTGAGATTAAAATTTGCACTAATGAAATTCAGATGCACAATTTCCTTAGAAGCAGAATATGGGAGGATGACCAAGCTGGCTGGAAAAAAAAAAATCAGGCAAGTATTTACAGGAAATAATTAGACATTACTTACCTGGGTCTAACAGACAATTTAGAAGAAAAAAGTATTGTCATGGATTTTATTACTCTCCCCTATCATCTGGGTTTTTTGTTGTTGATTGATTGATTGGTTTTTGCACTCCCTACTCAAGCAAGGTCACCTAGAGCAGGTTGCCCGGGACCATGCTGAGTCAGGTTTCAATATCTCCAAAGATGGAGATTCCACAGCCACTCTTGGACAACATATTCCAGTATTAGATCACCCTCACAGTAAAAAAGTGTTTTCTTGTATTAAGATGGAATTTTGTGTGTTTGAGTTTGTGCCCGTTGCCTCTCGTCCTGTCACTGGGCTCTACTGAGAAGCAGTCTGACTTAATCTTCATTCCCTGTACTGGTGCCTGGGGTTATTCCTCCCCAGGTGCAGGACTTGGCACTTCCCTGTGTTGAACTTAATGAGATTCCTGCTGGCCTGTTTCTCCAGCCTGTCCAGGTCCCTCTGAACAGCAACACAACCATCTCATGTATCACTCCTCTACTTTTCGTGTCATCTGAAAACTCACTGCGGGTGTACTCTGTCCCATTGTACAGGTCATTAAGGAAGAAGTTAAAAGGTAAGGACACAGTATTGACCCCTGAGATACGCTACTAGTGATTGGTTTCCACCTGGACTTTCTGTGGCTGATTACACTCTTCTGGGCACAGCTGTTCAGCCAGTTTTCAATCCACCTCACTGCCACTTATCTAACCTGTACTTCATCAGTTTGTCTATGGGTATGTTATGGGAGAGAATGTCAAAAACGTTACTAAAGTCAAAGTAAACACCATCCATTGCTCTCCTGTCATCCACCAAGCTAGTCACCTGATTGTACTAGTCTATCAGGTTGGTCATGCATGATTTCCCCTTTGTAAATCCATGCTGACTCCTCCTGATAACATTGATGTCCTTCATGTGTCTGAAAATGGTTTCCAGGATTATTTGCTCCATCACCTTCACAGGGATGGAGACGAGGGTGACCAGCTTGTAGTTCTTTGGATCCTCCTTCTTGCCCTTATTGAAGATAGAGATGACATTGGATTTCTTCCATTCCTCAGGAGCCTCTTCCAATCACCATAACCTTTCAAAGATAATCAAGCAACAACATCAGCCAGGTCCCTCAGCTCTCATGGCGGCATCCCATCAGGTCCCACGGACCTGTGTATGCCCAGTTTGTTTAACTGTTTCCTAACCTCACCCTCCTTAACTGAGGGTAAGTCCTTCTTGCTCCAGAAATAAGACCATTAAAATCAAGATAGAGCAGCATACAGCCATTAGTATTAAGCCTTTTGATTTAACCTAACGGGGCATTCTGATTTTTTTTTCCATCAGAGTGATCCTGGAAGGTGCTGAGCATCCAAAATTCCTCTGGCAGTTTCTTGGCATCTGGATTCTCAATACCATTTTGTAGGATCAGCCTCTCCAGAATTGCTCATGAATTTCATGTATAAACTTGAGAAATGAATCTTGTAGATATGACATACATTTTGTTTGTTGTTTTAGGCCACTTTATACTTGATCTGATCTTCAAGGTCAGTGTTCTTGTCTCTTTTTTAGGATAAACAAATCTGTATCCTTCTTTGACCAGGACATCGCATCTTGAAAGTATGTGTGACAGAGCTGCAGTTTACATTACGGCTGTTTCAACAGTTGGTTCTGATAGCCAGTAGGAAGGGAGCATAGTGTTGTTCCCCGCCCAGATTTATGACTGTGCCTTCACCATTTCTGTAATCCTTTATTGCAGCAATGTCCTGGGAAAGTTTTTATCTGACTAGGGTAGGTGATAACACAGTGCTCACACCAATGTGAAAAAATGGGAATGTTAATGTACAATTAGCAGGGTTTGCAAGCTGTTGTTTTCCCTCTGCACCGTATTTGTGCTCTTTACCAAGAACCTTCACAGTGACACTATTCTAAAATTTCCATGCTAGGCCTTTAACAGGAAGAATTAGTGACAGTTATCAGGCAATTTGCACATGTCTCAATATATTTATATTGAAGTTTTTGTTTGTGATCTTTTTGTGTCTTCTTTTGTTAATCTTCTCTCACTTTTCAGTTGGTCCATTATGACTTTCTGAAGTTTTCCCATTATATGGGCCCCATGGACCAAAAAGTTAGGTTAAAATCTTGGTCGGTAAACAGAATTTCTGGTGGGAAATGCAAAATTTTAGAAATTCCCAAAATGACAAAAAGTCTGAAAATTTTCACATGTCATTGTGATTCATTGTTTAGACATAGTATTGTATGTAATACAATATTATTTAAAATAGTGGTGGTGCAAAAGGAATCAAAATGACAAAGTTCAAACTCTGTGCTTTCTTTAGAAAAGCCAAATAGGGATACCAAACCATAAGAAACTGTAGTCTTTCATTTGAACATGTTTTCTGTTGAAGGTATATTAGAATTGGCACATTATTTTAATTTTAGTAATTTCTCCCTGGGAAACAGATCTTTTTTTATTAGCATTATTATTTTATCAGTAGCAGCATTTGCACAGGTTTTTGCATTATTTTTTTGTATTCTGACTTCTGAGCAAGAAAATATAGGAAAAATTCTCTATATTTACAGGCAGTTTCATCCTAACTCTGTAGTCTGTTCTTCCGCACTTCTCTCAGCCATTTAAAAGAAATTCTAGATATGTTAACAGAAGGTCATTTCTATGGGAGACTCTGCTGGGAAGAGCTGGTAATCTAAACAAAAAAGAGAAAGAGGGGAAGAAATGCTAATGTCACCATTTTACTAATGGAAATATGATAAACACACTGAAGTCACCGATTAACCCTGTGACAGAGCCAGAAACTGAAGGCTGCGACCCAGTCCCTGGCTTTAGCAAAAGAATACCATCTTTTAATAAGGAGCTTTGCCATAGGTGGCAGCGAGTGAGAGGCAGTAAAAACTGAACAACTTGCTGTTTATTTCTTTATGATGGCTTACATCTTACACCTGTAGCATCAATACTGAAATACACTTATAACCATTGGAATAAAGCTGTTGTCTCAGCCATAATCTCCTTCCCATTTAGGATCATTTTATTTCATTGTTAAGACATCTATATGATATGGTACTTTCCCACTCCTCCCTTCCCTCCCCTCCCCCCCAAATATTCCTGGTCCTGGTCGGACAAAAATAATTAATGAAACGCTGGCCCCTGCTTCACATTGTAAATAGGTTTACTCCTCTACTTCAGAAAGCTACCATTGTAGTGAAGCAATGAGAACTTCCGTCTATTATTCGTAAACCGCAGGAGGCTAAATAATCTATTGCATTATAAACAGCACTTACACACACAGATATTCACATACACTGCAAAAGAATTCATGCTTTGTCTGGAGCAAAATGAAGTCCCAGAGGTAATTTCTGTACTGTGTGGGAAATAACGTCTCCTGCATGAAATTTATAGCCATGATTGTTTAAAAGAAATGAAAAATATAGCGTTAAATGTTTTTAACAAAAACATTCAATTGTTTCATATTTTTCAGCTGACTCCTACCACTGCCAATTTATAGAAGTTATAAATCCTGGACAAAGTTTTAGGTCACTTCATAGGAACTAGTTTGACTAACTCAAATATATTGTTTCAGTCACATTATAAAATGATTTATTGAATATGCATTTAATTTGAATTCATTGCTGGCATACACTGAAAATAATAGAGTTTATACCAACGTTCAGAAAAAGCCATTTGGGAATAGCATTAGAAGATAGTAGAAATAATTGTTTATTTTGGTTTATAAATGACAATAAGAGTTGTCCAAGAAGTAACAGATTATTTGTCTTGAGAAGGGTCTTTTCCACTCTTATTTAGATGTAACTGAATGCTATAGGTGTCATGGTGAAACAGGCAAAAGCCTGTCTCTGCAAGTCCTGAGGCATCCATTCAGTTCTTGTCCTGGGCTGATACTGGCAGCCTCCTCATATGACCCTGCTGTGGTTGGGCAGGAGGCTTGAAGGTGGGCAGACATGATAATAGTTATATGGTCCCTTGCATGCTGTTTCCTATAGGAACTGCCATTGGCATGCTGAGCCTAATAAGTTTTCTCATATGTTACGATGAATTTACAATACAGCTAAGCATGACCTTCATCTGTATAGAAAAGGGGAAATTCTGAAATGAAATTCAAGTTTCTACTCATTTTCTTTAATCAGAACTGAGCATGATGATTTTTTTTTTTTTTTTCCTGAAAAGAACAGAGTGTGGTTTCCCAACCTGACTGCTCTCTGAAAAAAATTAGAAATAATCCATTTTGACATGTCTTTTCCTCTGCTTATCCCAGAGTCCTTAGCACACTTTCAGGGAGGTGGGTCAAAACCCACTCTCTTACCTTTACCGTCCTTCCCCTTTCCAATTGTCCTTCCCTTCTGAGATCTCTGACAATGTTTCTTTGGAGTTTTGGGTCATTATCAGCGGGTGCACATTTCACTCTTGCTTTAGCTTCTCTGTCAGTAAAAGGAGCATAAAAACAGCTTGCCTGTTCCAGAACAGCTGTGAGCCAAAGCTCGTGCTTATAAAGCACATTAAGGTCGGTACATGCTAAAGTCAGATAAGGGTAGGTTAGTGATTGTTATTTCTTTGGATTAATTGATAATAGGAATAATTGAAGGTGAAGATAAAATTTAACCCTTTGGACTTATGTAGAGTTGAGCGGCTGTATTATTTTTGTCCACTGACTCTTTCTGCTGAGGTGAATTTTATCCCTGAGGAAAAAAAAAAAAATCCAGCAGTAACACTGAAGAGAAATCCTGTAAAATGCAGGAAAAAAAATAGTCTTACATGCTCTTTAGATCCTCTGTCCCCTTCTCCTCAAGTCTGAATCCACTTTTCCTTTATGAGAGACTGCCATTAAAGTACAAAAAGCTCAAGACACTCATGGTCTTGCAGTCACCATTTAAGGGATGCTGGGACTCAGAGAGAAGCATTAAATTGCTTGTCTAGTGATGGGCCAAAGCTATCATTCACTGCACAGGTTTTGGACGAGGGAAAGAGCTTATTTTAACTCCATACTTGCAGAGATTCCTTATGGTATCTTTTTTACTGCATTTAAATCCCTCGCTGTCATCCAAGTAGCTCACTGAGGCCCAGAGCAGCTTTTTTTATTGGGCTTTGAGGAGAGCTGGGAAGTTTAGATGGATGGTGTAGACACAACCAGGTATTTCCCTGCAAAATATCGATCCAACAGCTATTCAACCTCTCTTGTTTAGTTAAACTAATAATTTAAAGATAACCATCAGGCATTTTTCAGCAAACCCCTCACTGAAACAATTGGATGTTGCATAGTTTCCAAAAGCTTCCACAAAAGTCAGCAGATTTATGATTTAAAGAAAAACACCCTATCACATTCTACAGCTTGCAAAAATAAACTTCCTCCCAAATTTGACGTTCCCTCATCATGGTGTAAGCTTGCTTTAAGGGCACATACTGCCTAAGACCTTTTGTAACTGTTAGTTGAAAGTTGCTTGTTGTCTCGGTGAAGTGTTCGCACTGAGTATCTACTTCTGTTTGCTCTTGCAATGCACTTTAGCTATGCTTGCTCACAGCACTAAATGCAGCTCATTGCGAATAGGTTGTGTAAAAGCAGACTTTTAGCAAAGAGGAAATAATCTTCAGCCCTTGAAGACTTAGAAACTTCTGTAGAAATTAATCACCACTTCTCTAGTAGCTCACCAGGCCTTTTGGGGTTGGACTACGCTTTTGGGACCTAGCCCTGACCTCACAGGGTCACAGCTCTTCCCACGTGCCACTCTTGCTCTTGAGAAAAGTACCGGTGAGCAGTTCTGGAAAAGGGGCAGATTTTTTCCTCTCCAGGTACCCAATCCAGTCTCCCAGGTGGGAGTATCTCCATGATACTCTCATTTTTTTACTTGATGACTGAAGTGAGGAAAATTCAGCACTAGACCCAACCCAGCATCTGCTTAAAGCTAGTGTGTAGTGTTAATAGGGTCTTTACTGTCTTCTGGCTCTTCCTTATTAAAAAGAGATGTGCTCTCTTCTTTGCATAAATGATCTTCATTTCCCTAATGCATGTGTTTGTCAGTTATGGTCCCAATGTTTCCCTGCCCCTTAGGGAGCTAAGTCTACTTTAATCGAAAGATGGCAGCAACGTTTGAACTTGCTCATATGGACTTGGCTAAAAATAACAGTGTAAACAAAAATGCTTTCAGTTGCTCAGCAAATCATAGCCCATAGAATGCTGCATACTACTTGGGAATATAACCACAGTAAAATCAGGAAGCTAGGAGATCTTTCAGAAAACATAACTGCACTCCACTTATTCTCTGAGGTACCTTTAAAAATTTAGTTATGTAATAAAAGTGGTCAGGAATTATTTGTTGAAATGATTTATATGTGTGTTGGAAAGTGGCACTTCATCAGAACCACATCTTTTTTTTCTGAAATATTCCAGCTTCAATAAAACTTTCAACAACACAGATTCTTTGAGTCCAAGGCAGAATTTGGTAGGACTAGAACTGGGGCTGGTAGCTGGGGATGTCTGCACTAGAAAAGTTGCTAGACCAGAGGCTACAGTGTTTGCGTAAAATGTAATAACTTGTACTCATATTCCTGGCCTGCTCAAGCATGAGTGTCCTAACTACCAGCATGTTAGCTAGTCTTTCACAGGCATTCATTTCTCTCTTGCTTTCACTGATGTAAACAGAAACAAATGAATGTACATGGCCCATAATTATAATTTAACTGGAATTAAAAGACAATGTGTAGTAATGAGAAGATCAAGGTAATGGAACAGCTTTCCAATAGGAACAGGAAAAATACTAATCTGATAAGGCACGAATCCTAATTTAGTTAACAGGACTTCGTAAACTTCTGTTTGTGAAAGGGATTATGTATGCATTTGCCTATAATTGCAGAGAGGGAATGACATACACCAGCAGGCCCATTCCAATCTCATGTTTTTAAAAAGCCTCCTAAATTCTTGTTTTCATCTTGCTGCCATATGGGGACAGTTTTTGAGCTTAAGGTGAGATGGAACAATAAAACTCTTCCCTTCATAAGACTATTGTATAAAGAGTTGTAAACTCGGGCTTTATACGAGCACTGAATTAGTTGCCCAAATGGCAGCTAAGTCATAACATCTAACTTTTGTGCATTTTCATGGAGTTGCATTCATAGTTATACTTGCATTTCTCAAAGTACCAAAGCCCAGGTACAGGGAAGATGTGACAAAGAGCTCTTGTGAGAGACAGAGATTATCAACATAAGAATCCTAAAATGCTTAGAATGCTCTTCATTAGCATAAAATTCTTCAGCTTTTCTTTTCTGTCTGTTTATTTCTGGTCTGAAAACCTGCAACATTTTAAAAAGGAATGCGTTATATTTTCAGCAGGAAAATCTGTGAAAACCTTGAAAGGCATGATTACAAGTACAGTAAGGCATATTATAGTCTCTTTCTGCTCCTTTGAAATGACAGACAGAATTAAGAACTTGTTATTTATGTATTGTGCAATTTTAGAACTTAATAAAAATGACTTGGTGTCATTAAAAACATAAAAATCTTCTTTGAAAAAGTTATGGCACAGTGGCTCTCAGTGGACATAATTGTCATCACCAGGCCAAAACTGACCCTAAAATTAAATTTCAGGTCTATCAATTTTAGGTTTCTAAGAGAACATAAATTCATTTGAATTTTAAAAGAGTAATAGAAAATGGCAGGTGGTTTGTTCTGTATTTTCAAAAAGCAAAAATCTCCTGAGAAAAGAGGAGTGTGAGAACTAGATAGCCTATTCTGATAGTGATGTATTATATGGAGTACTTGTTTTCAAACTAATGCAGGAAAACATGAAGATTTGCAATTAATTAATCTAAAATAGTTACAGGTACATCTTATCTGCTAAGCGGTTTGTCATTCACATTCTATAAAACTAAACACTTTTAGCACCTAAAATGCTAACAGAATAAAATGTTATCTGATAAGATGTACCAACAAACATTTATAGAAATGGGTACTGGATAAGGTGAATTGAGGTCTTTAACAAAATAAAGTAACTATTAATGAACTCTCATTTTTCCTTTCACCTTTGAACACATGGTAATATTATTCTGTCAGGATACAAAAGACCCCATTCCTTCTTACATGATTTATGGGCTGTCTGTTCCAGTAATGTGTCCTAGTTGTATCATTTTTAGCTGACAGAAGAAAAATGTAAGATTTTACCAAGTCTTAATTTAACTTGGATATGTCCATATAATATCTGGTGCCATGAACACGGCCATGTTATTCATTCCTCCCTCCTTCACAGTGCTCTCAACCAGCCCAAATCCTGCACTAAAGCCCTGACCCAATTGCTGCTAAACCTTGGAAGTTTGGATTTGATGGTAATTTTTCTAAGTTTTCTAATTTCTCTTCTGCAGTTCCAAAATACAGAGGCTATGAACTGGCTTCACCGTTCCTAACTTTGGCTATCTGAAAGTTAGGTCTCAGTCTAAGCTGGTTGTCCGTGCTTCCAGCTTTGTCAAGAGACCAGAGAGAGAGAAAACAAAACTATCAGAGGGTGACTTGCCCATATTATTTTAGAGATGTATTTTAGGGATGGGCTCAATTTTTCCATCTCTCTCTATTAGTCACACAAGGAGCCTAGATTAGTAGGGCTTCACGTGGGAGAGGTGTGCTCCTCCCAAAGCTGTGCTACTGCTGGCTGAAATCCAAGAGAGACCTTCTGGTAGTGCAGAGAGAGCACAGCAACTGCAGTCTTTATGTTTACTTGAAAAGTCCAGCTCTGGAAAACGTGTGATGAGATTGAGTTGCTCTGAATATTGTTCTTTTCTCATCATCACCATTTTTTCTAACCACGGCATAGGTTTTGGTTGTTCAGGCTGTCTTCTTCTGTCTTTTAGGAGAAACATAATCACCTTGTGTGGAATTACAGCTCTTGCAGAGGGCTGTTTCTCTACTATTCCTAACATCGAAATGGACATTGGCTTTAATGAAAGCAGAGTGTGACCATCATGGCTGTTGCTTCATGTGTCCTGTTACGTGACCAGTTTGAATTCCTTCTGCCTGTTAGCTCTCTGTGAAGCCCAAGACTTAAACTGGCAATTCTGAGAATGCTCAAGGACAGGTGAAGGTATGGGTTCACTAGTAATCTTGTTTCCTTAGGACTCTTTAACCTTCCTCAGTTACTTCTTGGTTTTAATTGAATTAATGCCTATTTCAATAGCACTTGAAACAGAGAGTTCATTTTGAATTTTTTGTACTTTTGAAGGGGGGGTGGGAGTAGAGGAAGGGGGAGGCATTCCTAAATAGAAAAGGTGGTTTACCAGTCACACAACCAACAGTGGTAGCACATAGGACTGAGAAGAAAAAAGACACTACAACCATGCATTAGTGTGTGGTAGCATTAATCCTACTGCAGAACTTACTGGTTAGGGAGAAGGCAGAAAGATTTCCCCAGTTTGTGTTGGGTAGCTGTTTATTTTTACTTTACTTTTTGTTGAATGTTGCAGAATCCTTCATGTTGAGATGAGGAAAGGGATGTGTTTGAAAGAAAGAGCCATCAAGAGAGGATCATCGAGGCACCACATCTGGGGCTGGGAGACCTGTGCTCAATTTTCACCTCTGACAGGCTTTCTTGACTCAGTGTGAGCAATTTGCTTTTCCCTGGATTGCTTCTGCACTTAGAAAATGAGCCTACTCCTGAACAGAGATGTTGAAAGTCTACATTAATCTTTGTGGGATGCTCAGACATGGCACACTAGGCACCTGGATAAATGGCTGACAGCCAAGACTAGGCAACTTATTAATTGCTTTCTTTCAGCTCAGGTTTTTGGGTTGCTTTGTGACCTGTTATGTGGGAAGACACCAAGATACATGTTTTAACCATTAAGTTAGTGACTGCAAAATAAAGGTTTGTCTATGACAGAGCCATGATATAACTGAACGACAAAGAGAAGCTTCACTTTTCTGCTCTATTACCTTTCTTTACACAGCAGAATGAGTGTTAGTTACATGAAGATTTGAAAAATATCAGAGGCAAAATAGGAAGAGGCAAAATAGGAAGGAAATTAAAGAATTCTGTGAAGAGTACCTTTGTGGGATGTGATCCTTCTCCCAAATAAAATTCATAGGGAGATATAGTAACACATGAATTTCCTCATAAAGTAGCTGAGCCAGCTGTTGATTGCCTGCTTACAAAGATTTACATTGAACTAGAACTGATCCTAGAAACATTTTCCTTTCAAGGAAATCTATTGTGCATATTTTCTTGACTGAGTGCCTACTGTATTTTTGTATTTCTGTCATATGCTAGCATCTGATTTGTTTAATTAAATACTTTGTAGGTATTATTGTTCTCCAGAAAAAAAATCTCTGGACTTCAGAGCAATACATAATCATGCTTCTGACACAGTCATTGCACTTTTTAAAAAGTAAGCAGTAACAAAACTAAAGAAACCAAAAATGCCTAGAGTGCCAATTCTGGAGGTGAATTCTCACAGAACTATTGCTACAGCATAGGCAAACTGAAACTCCATTTTTATGCTAAACATTAACAGCAGCAACATAGTTACTGTTACTCTAAAATGTTGACAGTGTGAATTCAGAGGTAAGTGATACATATGTTTCAACCACCTGGGCTTTTGGCCTTTTCAGTATTTGTTTGCCATTTTTCATTCTTCCACCTATAATCTGGAGATTTATGGCAGAGTAAATGTATTAATCCTAACAACCATATTTTCATTTGGAAGCTGGACCGACTGTCAATAAATACCAAAAGAACTACTTGATCTTCAGAGGACACCTGTTAAAAGAGAGGGTTCATGCATCACACGGAATTGCTAGAGTTAAACATTTTTATTGTGCTGCTTGATGGCAGTTGTCACTTGGGAACCTTGCAGGTCTCCCCCAGACATTGGGTAGCTGAAGACTCAAAATCTCTTCGAGTTTTTGTGTGTGTGTGTGTGTCTTGTTGGCATGCACTTCAGCAAGGTCTTCAACTTTTATATTAATCAGAAGTGGTTTTTAGATCTAGGTCTACAACTCCTCCAAAGACAATGAGTCTTTACAAAGTTAACTGAAGTTGGCTGATGTTGGTGAATGTCTCACATGCTATGGACCCAGTCCAAAGCCCATTAAAGTCAGCTGCAATCTTTGCACTGACTTCTGTGTATTTTGCCTCACATCCTTGGGGACAAATACTGCCACTGTGGGTCACATGAACATAATTTGCCCCACAATTAATTAAAATGCATTGAATTCCTGAGCTACTCATGAGATTAAAATGGTAATCAATATGAGAGTGAGGAATCTGCAATGAATGTTGTCATTACCACTACACAGCCCACATTTTACATTTATCCTTTGACTTTTGTGTTATTTTATGATCAGGAAGTAACAGTTTTATTTTGGGAGTATCCTGCCTTGTGTTGTGCAGTGTGAATTTTTATATTTATGTACCAATGGAATTTGTGATATTTAGTTGAAAATGAAAAGGTATATCTCTTTAAATTTTAAGCAGTTTTAGTGCAGAAATCCTATGATATTGCAAAAATGTATAAAATTTAAGGCACTAGAATTACAAACATAGCATTGAAGTAAGTGGTCTGAGCTTCAAAAATATTCAGTCCTTTGGATACTAGGATAATCATTTAAATATTTGTGTTTGAATGCATCTTTTAAAAATGGTCTTTTTTTCATGAAGCTTAAGCACCTTGGCAAGAAATAGTTTTGGACTTGACAGGCCATGGATTTTATGTTCCTTTCATGTGCAGGGTTTCTAGGTGCCAGACCCTTCTCTTACGGAGATGAAAGTTGATTCTCTTTGGTGCTAGCAATACAAGTACTCATCTACATCTAAACCTCTTTTTGAAAAACTTTATTGTCTAATTGTGATGTTTATAAATGAACAGCTTAATGCAACACCAGCTGTGAAAAAAGTCAGTGGGCAATGCCACTCACACTCCTACCTTTATCCCAAGTGAAGTGTGCCTTATGTTTTCACAGACCACTTCAGAATGGCCTCCTAGACAGAGCCGATAATCCTGCTTCTCAAGTGCTCCAAGCCATTCTCATCAAGCTGACTCCTGTGGCCCTCTTACCCTGTATGCCTCCTCTGCAGTCAAGGTGACTCCAGCGTGCAACAGCGTTCCCAGGCTTGCTTGGGTCTAGGTGCTTCACACAAAACTAGTATGATTTGCACTCCGGTGTCTCTGGGAGCACTTGAACAACTCCACACTCTACTCACGCTCATGTTTGCGAGCGTCCACGCTGCACTGACACTTTCTGGCTGCGGTGTAGACCTGCCTGCCAGAGCATGCCATCCAATGAGTGTGAGCACAGCATCCAGCATCCAATAATAATATTCTATGATGTTCAACAGCAGTTCCATTTCTGGTTATAAACAATTTGCCGCAAAAACGAAAAGTACCTACTGTTCTCAGAACTTTTTTTTCCGCAAACTCATGCTTCTTTAATCTTCCTGGGATTTTTCTCAGTTTGTTTTTCAGGAGTTTATTTGATTTATGGTTTTATTAATTTTCCAAGAACTTTTGCTAGTAGCATGATTTGCCTGTGTTTTTCCAACAGGAAATGAGATCAAGAATGGTGCATTATGCCAATTTTCAAAATTTTATTAACAGCAGAGAAATGTTTCTTGGGGAAAAGTTTACCACCTGTGTTCTCAGTCCTGAAGACAGTTTTCTGTGAGGACTTGGACAAATCTCTTCACAGCACTCCACCTCAGTTTTCTTCTGTGTAAAATGGGGATAATAGTGCTTTATCCGGCCTAGAAAAACACAGTTGAAAGTACAAATAGCAAGCCTGATGACAGGAATGAAAACTGTTCTATCTGAGCCAAATCTTGGAGCCTTGTTGAGGTTTTTACAAAGTAGCTTTTGATGTCCTGTTCATGATTCTCAAAAGTTTTTAAAAAAATAATTAAAAGAATAAAGCCAAACTGAATTTGACAGAATCCTTCACTCACTGTTCACTTGGACAACATCTAAATTGTCAGCCAGTTTGTTTACGTGCATGCTGAGCAAAAACTATTAGGCCATTATTGCTGGAGTCCCTAGAGGGGTAAACCATTTTTTATTGTAGTCTGTGAAAGTGTCCTCTCTGACATCCACTGGATTGGATGGATTGAATTGAGTTGCACAAGAAGAGAAGAAAGAAGGCAACCAAAACCCAAACTCAAATACCATGTTACTCAGTGGAAATTTGCTTCCAAATGTTTTCAGTGTTTTTACCCTTGTTACAGAACAGCAGTTGCTTCTTCCAGCTGGATAGTATAAAATGTCTCCTTGTACCAAGATAATGCTAGCAAAAATCATATTTCTTTACTAAAATACGCTAATTCTGCTCTGGCTCTTTTTTTTTTACTCTTAGCTTACAGTTATCCTTGTTAGAATTAATGCCAGTCTCCTGATACAGGTAAAAGAACAATGTTCTGTCTCCTGAAGTTTGTGCCTTGAGTCATTCACAAATTCAGGGGAAATGCAAGGTTGGTTATCATCCAATACAGCTATGGCATAGTTTGAAGCTTTGAGAGTGGTAAGATATGGACTAGGGCCTCACAGTGATAGGATAGGTTTGTTAGCAAGCTCCTCAACAGCAGTATCCTGGCTTTATTAAGATAAACTAAAGCAGATATTAATTGGAACCATCTGTATCCTTGACAAAATAAAAGACAGAAAAAATATTTTAAGGAGAGATAGAATCAAATGAGAAGATTGGGTCTAAAACATACATAATATGATGCTGACAAGCCTGAGCAAATGCACTGGAACCTGAAATATGATCCAAAACAGCTTTAACTGAGGTTCTGAAATTGAAGACTATAAAGCATATCTTGTAGTCTGACAAACAAAGTGATAGCTGTTTGAGGGTTTGGCACTAAGCCATCCAAGTATTGAGTTTAGAGCAGATGGTGAGGGCGTTACAACTCTCAATCCACTAGAAGTAATACTTAAGAAAATTGCAATAGACTAATTAATCTTAAAAACAATGTTCAAGTGATACGTTTTCTTCCTGACACCACTAGCAACAAGAAAAATATGAATGCAAGTGCTGGTCTTTCCTTCCACCACTGATCAGAGAGCTTTTCTTGACTGGATTGACTCACAAAATGTCTTTTTAGAACAGGTTATTTTGATTGCATTTTCTGCATATAAAACTTTCTTCTGTAAAATGTGTGTGTATTTGCATTCCTAGTTTATTATACTCCTGTTGCTGTTCTTAGTGGGCCTGTAATATTTACAGGGTTAAAAAGAAGAGGGAACTTGGTTTTAGTACTATATTCTTTGTGTCATTTGACACAGAATTAGGGAAGATTGATTCGGGTGTGAAAGTTGCGCATGACAGGTCTGAGATAACATGCTGCTATTGCATCCACAGGGAGGAAGCAGTGAGAAAATCCTTGGAGCTCTATATAAACAAAATCAGGATTTTGATGGCAGTATATGGAAATTCACATTTGCTCTCCAGAAGTAATTTCTTTCTCCTGTAAGTTTTGGAAAAAAGCCATGCAGGTAGTAATATTTTTTTCCATACCAATGGATCCCAAAACACCTTATAAAAGCATACATATGTAGCAAAACAAATATGCCTCTGTATGGGTTGCAGCACAAGCCACACAGATAACCAGTGCACAGCAAACTTGCAGATATAAGGATTTTTTTGTCTCTCGAACTTTTTTTTATCCTTATTAAAAAACCCTGCATTATCAATGTACCACAGACATAACCAGAATTGTTAAGGTTTGCCAATTGGCTATGTTAAAACAACCTAAGTTAAGCAGGTAACACCAGATTTGCCAGTCTGTGTTGTACACACGGGCGTAACTGGTGGAGTTAAAGCAGCGTAACAGAGAAATGAATTGAGCCCTTTTTTTACAGAGCTGTTTTTTAGTGAGTTTCACTGTTATAAAATTGAATAAGACATTTGTGAATTATGAATTATGGAATTTGTGGATCTACATAGCTAGTACTTTAAGGGCTACCTCTGCCCTTAAGTTAGAAAGAATCTCCTTGAAAAAACACATTTAAGTCTGACTAATGTTTCATAGGAAGCAGAGACTGTGCCATAGGGTTTTTTTATATGGAACAGACCCTATTAAGCACCTCCTGATGTGGAGGCAATTCCAAATTACGCGAACAGAATTTTCTTGATTTACTGGCGATGTTATTTTTCAGTGCTACAACTAGTGGCCACCGGCATGCTTTAGAGCCAAAACAACATTGAAGTAGTCCCACCCTGGTAATTTTCTAGCCTGGTTTTGGATGCAGTCACTTAGAATTCCATGTCTATTAAAAAAAGCAATAACAACTTGTCTGTTCCTTCTTCATAGTTCAACAGTATTGTCTTTCTGGAAAATGTACTCTTGTAACTCAATGCTATATTAAAGGAAAATGGCCAACATAATCATCTTTTTAATCTGAATCATATCTCCTTTTAAGAATCCACTAAAAACCAGTACATGTTAATTCATTTTGGTCTCCATGACGCACTCAAGATAGGGCAGAGTTGACCAGCTGCTAAGCCCAGCCAATAGATTGCTCCATACTCCAAGCAGATGTTTCTCTTTTAGGCTAATGGAACTCTTGTAGACCATATCCCTTCCCAAGAGAAAACACCAGCACAGTTGGAAGCTGGAAGGACTCATCTCAATAACAGAAGCAAGGTGCCAGCAGCATCAGCAGCAGTTTATTAATAAAAATCCATGAACGGAATAGCAATTTCATTTTGTTTTAGCTTGTTTAAAAAAAAAACCACACCAAACCAACAACAAAAAACCACCCTTTTTCTTCTCTGCACGGCCCTCTTAGATGTAGCATTTCTTTTTACTATAGCAATTGACTTCTGGGTGAGGGAAGAAGGATTAATCTCTTGCTGTTAGCTGTACTGTTGCTGTGTGCCAGTCACAAAATGGGAGAAAGAACTGCATTTATGTAAATATTCATTGTTAAAATTCACACGTCACAGATGCTAATTGATACACTGTAGCTATGTCCTAGTCTAAAATAAGAACTTTATTATACTTCAAGAGCATAGACTGGATTTGATTTGAATCTTATACCAGAAGTAGCTCTACTAATGTCAGTCAATTCATACTTGTTTGTGTCACTGTAAGAAAAGAGTAATGCTCATTATATTTGCTGTAGAGGATGAATGACGATGAACAGACCTAGGCTTCTATATTAGACTTTGAATAAGAATTGTTTCCAATTCCTGGAAACCTTCTCTTTTCTCCTGGGACTTGTACATCCATTTTTGTCCAGTCAATGGTACTGAGAGTTACTTACAAAATGGTAATTAATGCCAGGGTTTTATATCTTATGTAAATGTGACCTGAACCCTGGAGACCCAAGTTTCATAGAATGCACGTAAAAGACAGGGCAAATTGGGGAACAGTTTGTCTTGCTTCATTGCTGTTTTCTAGAAGCGGTGGCAAAGGATTAAATCTCTTCTTTTGCTATGGCTATTGGAGAAAATGTTATAAAATTCTGCAAAGTCTTTGGAACAAAAATCTTTCACTCTCTTTCTTTTTCTTTTACAGTATCTAGCACAGTGGGGTCCAAACTCTACCTGGCTCCTACTATGCATACATTTCTGCCCGGGGAGGAATGATGGAGGGGAGATGCTAAGAATTTTCTCTAATGGCAAGAAGACAAGAGTGAGGAGAAATAAGACGTTAGTGTCAGAATACTGCTTTTCAAAATGTTTAGGGAAGGTAGAGCACCCAAGAAAACCTCACCACAAAATGGGAACTGCTGGTCCTTCCAGCAGCCTGGAGTGGAAGTGCTGGGCAACTTGCTGCTCATTTTCTCTTGCCATACACGTTGAGTTGTGGGGCAGGTAGTGCTTGTTAGCACTCAGATGTGTGGGTTCAGCTGAGCAATGAGAATTACACTGTGACTACCAGCATCATTTGTAAGCTACTTTGCCTTGGTGAAACCTCTGCTATTGATGTTGAGGGAAGGAGTGGGGAAATAAGTAGTTTCCATTATAGTCCAATTGAAAGGGAATGGCAAACACCACCACGTCTCACTTTTCATTGGCTATGTAGAAGTGTTGGCTTTTAATAACATCTTCTTAAGGTTATTTATGTAGCCTATTTGCCATTATCCTTATCAGTTCATGCCCTTTGTGTGTTTTAGATAACATTGTTGTGTTTCCTTTGACTTAACGTTTAGTGTGCTGTGAACTTGCCAGTAGTCAGAGTAGTTCTGGGCTGCCTCTGTCTGAACCCTTCCATAAGCTGTTTATTAAGCAACCATTCATTATTACAGACTGTAAATTCAGCTTTCACACTGGAGGTCTCTGTAGCTACACTTGCAGGTTCTCTTTGCCTGTGCTTCTTCTGGTTAAATTTATATCTGGCATTTAAAAGCTGAGAAATCTTTCTAGAGGGAAACAGAAGAACTCAGGCAAAGCTTAGCATCCTTTCCAACAGATTCTGGGAGACTGTGCAAGGGCCAAATCTGAAATTCCCTAAAGCCCTATCTTGTTCAGTTCTGGGATTTAGGCTTGGCTTTCTCTAGAAAATTGGCCACCCACACGAGTTGAAATCAGATCCAAATTTCTTGTGCCTGCTGTATGGCTCCCCAGCCAATTTTCATGCAGGATCCATGAAGATCCATTGAATACACTATTCAGAGCAGCCCCCTGTGCATCAGTAACACTGCTGAAGAGCTAGGCTGGGTCACGGGACACAGTCATCTGAATAAAAAAACCGTGTATACAAAAAAGCTCAAGATACCATCTAATCCCAACCAAACACTTGGTAAAAATGAATATGAATATTGACTGGATTGCTAATGACTTACCGATGCTGATTGCTAATGATGAAAAATGTAAGGATGAGAAAGAAAGGAGCCTTTCAGGCCCTACACAGTCTAAGTACTTGCTGTACCTGCAGAAAGAGGTTCCTGATTAGATAGGATGTAAACTATTACAGTTCTCCCTGCCTGCCTAAAAGTAAATATAAAAATTGTATGCAGCAAAGACAGCAAACAGCTTTTCTCAGAGTACAGGCATCTGTGAACCACCATGATGACCTTTCTCCTCATTTCTGACTCCCCAGTCATTTGGGAGTCCAGCCCCTGGTACAGGATTAGTACAGTTCTTTTGTGGGAATTAAGAAAGATATTGCTTGGTTTGGGTTTTTTTCCTTCTGGATCTCATACTGCATGTGAATGTGATGGCCAAATCATAACTGTGAGACTGCGGGACTTTTACTTGTGCTGACAGCAAGGCACATGGCAATGTATTTGTTTGTTTGTTTTTAATTTCTAGTGTTTTTAAAAAATATTCTGCAGCCTAGACTTTAATTTGTGTTGCAAGACAGCCTGCCTCTACCAGAAGAAAAACAAACTTTGATACAGAAATTCCTCTTGAGAAAGGCTTCCAAAAATGAAACAAAGGAACAACAAATGATTCTTTCCAAAACCTGTGCTGAGAAAGACTCAGAGCAAGTTCCCTCGGAGAGAATACCCAAGAAGCTACTTGTCTCTTTTTTAGGACCAGAGAAGCCAGCTAGGGTGCTCCTGTAGAGTAAAAACCAAGAACAGAAGGAGAAGCATCATTTGAGACATTCTAGGTCGTTGCCTCCTGATAGTCACCTGGACCCAAAAAGCAGCCACTGCCAAGCACCACAGGCAGGATGTGTTGCTCTGACTGCACTTTAGTCATGCAATAAACCTGTCTATTGCCTCTTGGTGTGCTGGAAAAAGCAACTGCGTGCAACACACCTTTACACTGGCATACCCATCATCCAGCTGAGACAATAGCTGGGGCAGGTGGCATTGCGCTAGGACTGAACCAGGGGAGCACAGAGGTAGCAGATTGGTGGCACAGTGTTTGAGAAGTGACATCAAGAGTGAGTGCCATCTAGCTCAGATCTGGAGCAGAGAATAATGTTGTTAGAAGTTGCAGATGGGCATTCGTGCTCAAATGAGGGACTCCACTAGCACCTGTCATCAAACCATGAAGGAAGTGCAGCAGAGAAGGAAGGCAGTATCGAGGGCTGTGGAAAGAATGATTGACTTTGGACAAGCCCACCAGGCTAGCTAGCAAGAGTGCTTAGGCAACAGATGACAGCTGAAAAGAGGGAAAGTTTTACTTAATGTTTGTAGAAACATACAGTTGATCTGTAGATGTATTTTCCCAAATCAATGCTGTGATCCGTTCCCCTTAATAAAATTGTAGGTATACACGCAGAGCTTCTGAGCTCTGTTTGTACACTCAAGGAAAGGTGTTTAGTATTTCCTGTAGGCTGGGTGGGGTTTTGAACCAACAGTGCTGGTAATTTAAAAAAGAAGCATAGATATGTAAATCTGACTCTTTTTCCTGCCAAGTAGTCTTGGCAGAAGGATGACATTTCACCAATTTATTCCCATTGACACCTTTCCGCAGGTCTCTTGCAGCCCTTCGCTGGTTGCATCTATGTTCTTTCACTAAACAGGAATTCCTTGTCTCCATCCTGAAGGCTCTTCAGTTATTTCTTTGCCTGCGTCTCTGCTGTCCCTGCCTCCAACATCCTGTCCTCCATTCCTTAAGCTCCTCTACTCCTTCAGCTCATTGCCCATTGTCTGCTTTTCCCACACTGTTTTGCAGTTTCATGTTTTCTCCCACTTCTTGTGCAACAACCTTGGGTCCCTCTTCAAAGTTTGCGTCAAAATTCTGTCCTGTTCTGCAATGCCAGTGTCTTGATCGCTGGTGTTTGAGGTAAAACATGGTGTGGTGCTGCATGGTCTTGATTTCATTGAACTGGTCTGAATGTGAATCTCTGAAAGACAAAAAGAGTTAAGCTGAGATATGCTCTAGGGCTTTGTGACAATGGGAAGCTGGAAGGGTATTAATTTGTGGATTTCAGGACAGAGTTCACATTTACTCACTTATTAACCACTCCCATTTCCTCCATCCATTCAGCAGATAAAGCTGCTATCTAAATCAATAGCTGCTAGGCTTAAGATATTTCCTATCATAGTTCTGGAACAAAAACAATTTCATTTGTTTCAAATTGGAGTCATTCCCAGTTCTCAGTGGTAAAACAAATATATATACATACATGTCTCTATATATGCACATGTACACAAAGATACACACTAAAAGTCGCTCATGCAGTGGAGTAAGACTAGATGTATAATGTGAAAAATGGAACTGGAATGATTAAACTATATTTACTAATGAATTTTAACATCAACAGAAAGTATTAACCTCTCTAGAGGATGCTGTTTGTTCACAGAACAACTACAAAATGAACCTTTATCTCAACAAAAGAATGCTTGACTTCTGAGACATTTGGAAGATTTATACTTTCATGTATACTTATACTACTTTACATTTTTATCTTTACTGTACTTTAATTCAGTGTTAGAGTTGGGATTTTAAGAGCAGTGGTCAGATCCAGTTTCAGTTGAGTCTTTCAGCAGCTACTGTTGCTGTTTTGCTCTTTAGCAGAGTTGTCCTGGGTCTGAGTTAGACATCACTTTCTTGCCTTTCTCCTAGAAATCTCCCAGAAAAATTCTCAAGGTGTTGCATGCCTCTCTAGCATCACATGCAATGACTATCTTATTTTTCCCCCCACTTTGCTTTCATGTCTTAATTCTGGAGGAGGATGCCCAGCTCTACAGCCAGCATAGTCCAGCACAGAAATCCAGACTTTCTCTTGTCAGAGTACCTGCTTAAAAAAACCTTCCATCTCTGCATGCCACAGTCCTTTCTCCAGAGGCTATGAGTGTTCACCTTGCTCCTCACTGATTCCTCTCACTGTTCTCTGGCTTCATAAAATAAATACACTTTTTCAAACTTCAATTAGTAGCCTATAACTGGCTTTCTGCCATGCCAGTTAGACAAAGTCACTAACCACTCCACTTCTACCTGTCCCCTCTTCTGCTGCTTTTCAGTATTATTTCTGTGCATTCCAATATATCTCACTTTTTTTTTTCCTCCTAGAAAATGGTATGCCTTTCAGAGTCACTTATGCCAATCTCCAGTTATCAAAACCTCACATTAAATATACGTTGCTTTTTACCCTATCTACTCCACTTGAAAGGCTGTTCCAGGATTTCTTCTTTCCAACAGTTAGTACTGAATAACATATAGCCTACATTTATTTGTAGCTGGTATATACACTCACATTTCAATTTGTCCTATAGCTTTAATAGCTCTTAATAGCAAAGTCTTTACAGACATATCTCTTAAAACAAGTTTTTGCTAGCCTAAAGAGTTCAAGATTTTGTTGTTTTCTTTTAAAGTAGACTTTCTGTTTCCCTGCTTATTCTGAAGGACTTTATCTGTACCTGTTGTAGTTTGAATTAACATTCACTGAACATGAATGACCATACATGGGAATTACTACTATGCCTTAGCTTATTTATCTAGTAAATTCCAACTTCCCTTTATCCATCTTCAACTCATTTCATTTTTTCCCCACAATAAATATTTCCAGTCTTCTCTGTCTCAGAGCCTCCTTCCTGAGCCATTCCTGGTCTGATTAGTTTCTAAGTTTACAACCCAATACCCAGGTTTTTCTCTTTAGTCTTAATTGCTACCTTCATCCCTTTGTCTCCATTTTCATTCCTCTCTACTTATATCAGGTTTAACTCAGCAATCAAATCAGGCTCTGAGGTGCAACAAAGTGATTGCCAAAGATCCAGAGCTTTCAGGTGAGGTGAACAGAGCTTAGTTCAGCAGCAGCAGTGCATTTGTGTGCTGGCACCTCGAAAATACCTCGTGGAGAGTGAGTCTTTAAGAAGCTGATTTGGTAAAATGAAACCAATCTCTTTTGATCTTGTGTTAACTGTGAATTTTCAAATTGCTATTACCTGGCCACATTTGGTGAATTTTCAGAGGATGAATAAAAGACTAATGTAAGGAGCTGTTCTCTTTCAGTCTCAGAATTGTTGCTCCCAAGCATAACAACATTCTGTCTTTCTTGGAAAAAGGTAAGTAAACTGTTCTTAAAAAGAATAAGTAGTCTCATTTTCTTTTGCTCTAGCTTTTAGCAACAATTGGACTGTTTTGGCTGAAACCTTATGTCTTCCCTTCCATTTAACTAAACAAAAAATCAGTCTGAGGCAGAAAGTGAGCCTGGAAACTTTCAACCAGAGCAGTTAGTTTAGTAATGTTGTAAGTAATGGGAAACAGTGTTTTGTGAACTTTAATATATTATTAGTTCCTATTTTACTTATAACAAGAATTTTAGTGTGGAATGTGTATGTGTGTTTCATTAAATATGTTAAGCTGAAGTCCCTACTATTTTACTATGTAATGATTATTGTATATTTAAATGCAAGAAATGCACTGAAACTTACTGGAAATCATGAGAGCATGCGAGCTCTCAAGGTGTTTCAGTTTAATAAATCAGTTCTGTAGGACATCCTGGATAATAAAATTTGATGCAATTCATAAAACAATGTATATTTTAAAAAATGATATCTTATTAGAGCAAAAGCCTGGAGGAAAGAGAAGAATTTTAGCTTCCATTCTTGGGTCTGCCATGGATTTCCTGTGAATGAGCACAATAATCTAGCCTTCTGTTTTCATCTGCCTTATCTTTAAACACTTCTCTCTACATAATACTTTTTTCTCCTCTGTTTCTTAAAAATGCTTCTAGAGCTAGGATTGTTCTTTAAATGGGCCTGTTGCATGCTTGCTGGTCCTACTTTTTCTCTTTACTATTGGCAGAATTTTAAGTACTACTGACAGCTAGTTTTTTCTAAAGCTATTCCGATTCCATAAGACAGCATTCTTGCCTTGAATTTTGGTTTAAAGCTGTCCTTTGTAAATAAACATAACCCATTGTTTGGGAATCACAGAAGTGATACTATATTGATTCTGGGCTCCTTCACTAGCCTGATTGAGGCAGCGTGTATTTTGTACTTGCACGGTCTTAGTGACTGGTATTAGTTTGTTCCTTGCTTCCAGACAATAGATAGATATTTTGTTAATTCTCTACAGCCCCTGTGAAACTTCAACTTGAGTTGACATAATAATGTTTATTAACACAACTGTGGCATACCTTCCTGGAACACTCAGCTGATTGCTGATCCCATAAATACGTGTGTGTTACGTGTTGTGAGGCGCACGCTCCTGTTCAGTGTGTGCCAGGAAATAATGGGCTGGATGAAAGGGCTTTGTCTGGCTGTTTCACCAGCCTTTAGATACAAGTTGTTCAATACCCTTACATACAAATCATTCAGCCCAATATGTTCAAACAGATGCTGCAGGAATCCAAGATCACAAGAAACTCCCTTCCGTGGTCCTTCTGTAAGGATCTGCATGTTGATTTAGCTCAACCAGAAAGTCACTAGTCCGTGTGTATATGATTAAATGTCTTCACTAAGCTGTTCTTCTATAGTAAGCAGGAGTAAATTACCTCCAGTAGTCTGGAACAGATTTAGAAACTAATAATAAGAGGGAAGATGGTGGATGGCATTTTTTCCATTTTGACTTCTTAAACCTGACTACTTGGACCTTTTTTTTTTTCTGTGTGTGTGCTTTCCTTACTGATGAGACTTCCTTCAGGCAGCAAAGACTCCCATTAGGAAAGCAAAATTCATGGCTTGTTGAAACAGAGCCATGTTGACTGAGCTGCCACAACATGATTTGATTTTTCAGTAGATGGGTGAATTTCCCACGGGCTCAGAGTCCTGTTTAACAAAAACACCTTGCTCCAAAATCATGCACTTCAATAAAAACAAAAAAGTGTCATGTTGATCTGAGTGTTTCATCTGGGGCAATCCAAGCATTTAAGCTTCTCTTGCAAAAGAGCTTTCCTCCTTCTCCGTCTTTCCAAGAAAACCCCAGGAACTAATGCATGAGTGTTTTCAAGAATTACAAAAACACTAGAAACCAAGGGGAGCTTGCTTGGTTTACTGTATACTTATAGTACTATAATACTTATAATACTTATAGTACTATAAGTATTAGTATATAGTACACAATACTTATGTACTATATACTTATAGTACATAAGTATACACTTATAGTACATAAGTATAGTACATAATACTTATGTACTATATACTTATAGTACTAGCCTGGAAGCTGGGATCTGTGGCTCTAGTTCTACCTCCATCCTGCTTCATATGCTCCTTTAAGCCTTCAAGCCTTTGGTTTTCCTCTCGCTTCTTGTTGTTGACCAAAACGGAAGACATCACTGTGACAATATGTAAATGCATGGTTCATCCACACTTTTGAGTAATGAGTACATTTCTCTTCCTTCATATCAAAAGGGGCATCACAGAACTGGAGGGGGTTCAAAAAAGGCAGCAGGGATGATTGATTACACAGCTCTGCATGAAGAATGACTGAGTAATTTAGATTTCTCCATCCTGTAAAAGACACGATTTCTAAGAGAGAGCCTAGAGGTTGACAGTGGTATCAAGCCAGTTGATAGATACAGGTTGTTTACCATCCCTTCCGATTGAGTGGGCCTAATACAAAAACAAAGCTCAAAACAAAAAGGGGTGGTTCCTCAGGAAATTGAGAGCAGACCTGTGGAACTCCTTGCAAAAGGATGCGGGTGTGAGACATTTGTGTGTCAAGGGAACCTGCATAAGTATTTAGAAGACTTAAATAAATTACATCAAGATCAGCAAATAATCTGAGCTGAAACAGTAAGGGATAGGAGGATACTTAGTTAAAGTATCGTATAGCCTTTCCTTGTTCTTTCTTCAGATGCTTATGGCTGATGTTTGCCACAGGATCCAAGTTTAAATGGACCTTTAGTCTGAACCAATATGGCTATTCTTATATTTGCTCTATTTTTTTTCCTAAGGGCAGTATGGAGAATACTTCTTTTAATCAGAAATGGTGGTCTTTTTCATACTTAATGACAACGATGTTATCTTGATGATAGCAACAGCACTGTTGTGTCAGCGGAGACCTTGGTTCTGTTATAGCAGGGGGCAGCTTGGTCAAAAACCATTCTTGGAAGGCATTCTGGTCCCTCTTTTCTTTAAAAAAAGACAAAACTCCACAATTAGAAGGTGCCTTCTCCTTTGGGTGTTAAGTGTATAAGAAAGCACAAAATTTTCAGTATTACTTTACTCACCCAAATGTTTTGTAGACAAAAAGTTAATTCATGAAGTACAGGTCTGAACCTTCACTTAGCCTGGAGGGAGGTGGATCAAAATGCACTGCCTGGATGTAACTCGGAGTTACATAGAAGTCTCAAGAGGTTTTACAGATTAGCAGTTGATAATATAACTTGATAAGTGGTCAGGAGGTATTCCAAGCCACGTAAAAAGAAAGCTTGAGAAAACAGCCACAGGGAACTCCTAAAGTCTCTGATTAGGCTTTGAAAACTTTGGGTTATTGCGAGTGTAATCTTGGCATTGTCATTTAACAACTGTAAACTCAGATTGAAATATCCCAAGTATTTTGGTTTCTGCAGCTTTAAGAGTAAGCAGGAGTTGCTGTAATATGTCCACAACTGCTTACTGTTGATATGTACGTGGTGGGTGGAAATCCCCAGGTGAGTGAAGTAGAGTAAGCAGGAGAAGACTGTTAGTCTCAAGCAGGTGAATAAACTAAGAATTACTGGAATCTTTGCAACTGAGTCATGTGGCTTTAGCTAAATCTAGTCATTAAGAACATGTCCTTTGGAGACATCAGTTGATTTGCATGGGCTGTGCCAAGCTAACAAAGGTGTTTCCTGTTCAAAGTGATCTCAAGAAAGCAATGCTACATGGAGATTTCTGGTCACACTTCAGTCGTTGCTATTCTTCAGGAAGAAGACAAAAAGGTTAATTTATGGTCACTCATCTTGGTCCTCTTTTCTTCTCATGCTTTGCTTCATATAACTTCTTTAGGTATTTCTTCAGGGAAGCCATGAGGCTGTGTGCTTGTGCATGTTGTTTTGATACATGTAGATGAAAGTTTCCATATGCTTTTCTCCTAATTGCTGACCTGTTGAAATACCTCTTCATTTTGAGGCAGACATTCTGGAGACAAAGCAGTTCCTGGCAAAGTTGCTTTTCTGTTATCTGTTTTCTTCGGATCTATTCCACGTTCTGAGGTGAGCTTGCTTTATGAGTTTGTTACAGTTGTATTAGTTTCATCTAAAGTTGCTTGTAATATGAACTAAAGCAAAAATCTAGAAGCTGAAGCCCCATCAGGTGAGTTCTCACACGGACAAAAAATGGTCCCAACCGAGAAGACCTCACAAGCTAATTGTAGGACAAAAGGTAAAAGGTGGATCTGACCAGTATATGGCACAGTGAGAATACCCTACAGTGTGACACCTGCTTCAGTTCATGTCAAGTGCCTGGTAGGTAGCCTGATTTATGTGTGGCTGAAGATCTCCTCTGAATGCGGATAGCTTGCATGACATACAGACGCCACAGGAGATTGTCCAGTAATGTAAGTGGGCGAGTTTGACAAGTGAGCAGTCATGGCATATCTACTAGTGAGACAAAGATAGGAGCTAACAACTCTACATAGTTAGTGATGATCGGTAAGGTGCAGATATGCCATGAAGCACGTTAGAAATCAAGACTCGGATCTTGCACCTGATGCAGTTTTTTTATTTTATTTTTCTGCTTCCAAATTTCTTTGAACATAAAATTTTTGCTAAAGGATCAAATCAAAATCATCCAAAGTTAAAGTAAACACCCTAAAATAGATTCAAAGGTATAGATGTCAGTTATACATTACATATCCAGTAGAAATCCTTTTCACGTGCCATAAACAAAAAGCTAATTTTTCATTTTATTCTGTATCAGGAGGGTAGGGGACCATAGAGAGCTATTATCTTACAGTCCTGTTCTATTAAGTGACTTTTATTAAGTTTCCTTTTCTTTCCTTATAATATTGAGTTTGAATTCCACCCCACCCGCAATTGCTTGAGCCAAGGGAGACTGCAAGTTTGGGTAAATATTTAATAAGCAAAAAACTTCTTTCTGTCTAGAGAAACTGTGTATATTACATCCCATAGAAATTCTGCTACTGAGTGAGACAGAGGGGATTTGGTTTTCACTAAACTGGCCCAGGGCATTGTTGTTTTTTCTAAAAAAGAACTTGTGGGTTGTTTGTGGGTTTTCATTTGTTTGTTTGTTTCCTGATTCTAAGGCAACTCTTGCATCTATATTGATCTTAGCCTTAAAGCACTTGAATCTAGGGAGCACCCAAAACCCCTTATGGATCCAAATTTCTAGTCTGTTTTTTATTTAACTTTATTATACTTCCAGAGTTGAATGGGCTCTAAGAGCTGTGGTCATGCGGGTTGGGTGTGCCCCCTCCAGCAAAGCAGGGAGTGAGGAACACTGATGGGCAATGTGCTACTGAGGCTCTGCACCATAGAAAGCTGCAGAGAGATACAGAAGGTAGTGAGGGAAGCTTGGAGCTGGTACACTAGAACTTCTAGATGGAACAAAGCTTAGCATAGCAAAAAGCAAGAGAAGTTTAGTAATCAGAAGAAGAATGATACCCTTAGATTATAAAACATCACTTGGGTGTGTCCTGAGTTTGTTTGCTTTTCTGTGACACTAATTTTTTTTTAATAATGAAATCTTGAAGCATTTACTCCACTAAGAGAAATTGTTGTTCTTTTCCATTTAAAAAAAATCAGTATATCCATTTGACCAATATAAATTATGATTTACTTTCTCAGGCTCCATGTACTGGGAAGAGTCTTTACTGTATCTGGTTTTAAAATGACAAATAGGACTTTATTCTTGGCAGATACCCATCAAATTGTAAACCACTTTCTGCCAGTTATGATGATAAGGAAGCTTACAGCTGTCTTACCATTATTATTGGTGGCTGCGTCCTTTTTTGTTTGTTTCAAATATTTGCATTTCAGCTGGACAGAACTAGACCTATAAAATTAGTATTTTGGTGTTCTCATACCCATAGCTTGGATATGCACAGCATACAATGAAGTTTCCATAGCTTAAACTAAAATATTGAATTTACTGTAATTGGACTACACCGTAAATAGGTTACCCGTTGCATATCCTACTCTGTCAACAGAAATGAAAAATTATGTAATTTATACAAATAAGTACAAGAAGATTTTTAAAAATACTTCTGGCTACTAAAACACACAGGTCAAGCACACAAACAGTCTTTGTAAAATTGCATACATTTCCAATACTGCAACACTAACTTGGTGCTTCTACAAACATACGCTAACTAAACATCAGTGGTAATGCACCCGACCGCTCGAGATACAGAGATGGGTCCAGTGGAAGAGTCAGAACTCGGTGTTGTGCCACTGCTACTCCTCAAGCAAACACATTCCTCCTTTTTCTCAGTTTATTCATCTGAATGCTGGGTGCAAGAAAACTGCCTCTTACACAAATGTCTCTGAAGGTTTCTATTTTTATATATATATATAAAAAATAAGAAGGTACGATACACAAATGAAAGACTAAGCAAGTGCTGTTGCACGTTCCGTAAGCCATAACACTCCGCAGTTGATGAGTTGTCAATATTAGTGGAATCCAAAACCAGTTGTTTGAAAGCCAAAGTTTCATGCTTCGTTCTTATTAGAAGAAGACTAGGCTTTCAAGTTTCTTAACCTTCTTGAAATTGCTGAATTAAAGATTGTTGCTGTGTTTGTAAATTGGATCCACTTTATGGGGCTGTTAGGCTAGTTGTCTTTGTCATATCATTTTCTTCTTGTGATTAATGACATGAATAAGTAGTTTTAAATTAAGCCATTCAGGTTGAATAAATAACAATACACTACAGGCACACAACCAAAAATGAGTCAAATATGAAGTGATGAGTCTTTCAGAGTGTAAAGCACCACACTAGTTTTAATATGATTGTACAGAAATATCAAATTTTAAGCAGAATTTCCTGTACATTGTACAGGAACAGTACATTGACATTATCAGCATTTTTAGGAGATTCTGTTTACATCTTTCTGTATTTTTAATATGTGCATGCACACTGTAAACATTAAGAATGATCACTACGCCTTTCTTTGAAAATGACTTTCAGGACATTTAAAAGAAAAACCATCTTCAAAGCACCTTCAGCTACAGTCACACATAGGAAAAAGTCAAAACATTTAAAGCTTTGTAAAATGCGCCTGTTTTGAGCATTTCAGAAATGTTTCCTTTCTTCTGCCCCCCAAACCAGGATTTCACTTCCTTTTCTCTAGTCAGCTGTTGCCATTTTCATATATTGCTATTTCAGTATATTTCAGCATATGTTTCAATATATGCATTTGTCGTGGTTTAGCCCCAGCCGGCAACTAAGCACCACGCAGCCGCTCGCTCACTCCCCCCCGGTGGGATGGGGGAGAGAATCAGAAGAGCAAAAGTAAGAAAACTCGAGGGTTGAGATAAAGACAGTTTAATAGGTAAAGCAAAAGCCACGCACGTAAGCGAAGCAAAGCAAGGAATTCATTCACTACTTCCCACGGGCAGGCAGGTGTGCAGCCATCTCCAGGAAAGCAGGGCTCCATCATGCGTAATGGTTACTTGGGAAGACAAATGCCATCACTCCAAATGTCCCCCCTTCCTTCTTCTTCCCCAGCTTTATATACTGAGCATGACATCGTATGGTATGGAATAGCCCTTTGGTCAGTTTGGATCAACTCTCCTGGCTGTGTCCCCTCCCAGCTTCTTGTGCACCTGGCAGAGCACGGGAAGCTGAAAAGTCCTTGACTAGTGCAGCAACAACTAAAACATCTCTGTATTATCAACACTGTCTTCAGCACAAATCCAAAACGTAGCCCCATACCAGCCACTATAAAGAAAATTAACTCTGTCTCAGCTGAAACCAGGACAGCATTAATGCCAGCTCTGTTTACTTTAGGGCTGTGTGAAGCTGGCTGGTGGGCAGGAACAGTGATTGCTGGAGGATGGCAAGGACCCAGCCATTTACTGACAGCAGCAGGCGACATCAAGCCCTACCTGTAGCTTTGAAGCAGCTCTAACTCTCATTGTGCAGTAATGAGACAAGTTGCTTCCAGGGCACCTAATTTCCAATTTTATGCTAATACTGTAATTTGAAGCGCCCTGGTCTGGAGCCTGCAAAGCAGTGGCTATGCCTGTTACATCCTGCTCTCACTTCTCTGCTGGAGGTGAGAGCACCAAGCCACTGGAACGAGCAGGATGTATTTTTTAGCTAGGGAAGAGTGAAATTCTTTGGATAGAATAGGAAATAGAACTAAGCTTTTAAATTGCAATCTTGCAATTACTTTCCAAACAAGAAATAAAGAAAATTCAGGCTACTGACAGATAATGAGCCATACCCCTTTCTTCTTGGAAGCTCAGCATTCATTGCTGACTTGATATCGTGAATTGCACCAGTGAGGCACTTTCTAAAATTATTAGCTTGTAAATGTGCTTGTGTGAGAAGGTGTGATTAAATATGGTCCCTGCACTAGGGCAGGCAAGAGTGTTCCTGGATGAAGGGAAAACCAAACTAATGGTGGACAAGCCCCTAGCAATTTCCTGTTATGTAGCTTAAACATGGAGACACGATTTTGTTTCTTTTCTTAACAACAGGATAGTTATGTGTTTCTAGAAGGTACAGTCTTCATAATGGTGAGTTAAACATGAGTCCAGATCAGAATTTAATAGGTTCCATAGTCTAGTGGTAGTGGCTGCAAGCTTTTAATTTGGCATATTACGGAAAAAGGATGGAAACACAAATCCAGGTATTCCTAAAATTCGCCAGGATTTGGTTCTGTGTTTCAGAGTTGGGATCACTTCTGGTCTACTGTAATGTAAGTAGAAAATGGACTTGATAAAAAAAAAAAAGACCACTTTTTTTTTTCCTCTTTAACATTTTATTGTGTGCTGCAGGATTAGTATTTAATCGTATTAATATTAGCTCAAGGGGTCTTTGGGAGCATAGTTTTAGCGTAGTTTTATTATATCCTCTATTAACTCAGTTAAGATGAACCAAAATAGTATATTATTTCTTATAGATTTTCAGTTTTTGCTTTCACTGCTTTACCTGTATGCATATTATTATAAGCATCTAGTTTAAAAGTTCAGCTTATGGTAGCTAAACACACATTTTCAAGTTTTGCAAATTAATTGAAATACTGGAGAACCAGATATTACTCAGTGGAGCGTATTTGAACCTAATGTAAATGAACAACTGTAACATTGACATTGCGATTGATATAATAACTTCAATAGTTTTTCCTCTATCTTCAAGAAGTTCTTGTAACTTTTTTTCAGCAAAGGCTGGTTTATCTAACATATTCTGAATATACTTTTCTTTCAATACTGAGTATCAGATTTTTTTTTTTGAGTGGGCAATCTTCAGATGAAATATCCCATCATTTGGGGGGAATTTTTTTTTGCTTCCTTTTGCAAACTTTTCTTCAGGGCTCTGTGTTCATGATCAAACTAAAGAACTGCTTGCTTTTCAACTTAATTCCTTTTAGAAATGTTCTCCTTTTTCAAGATTGAACTGCAACTTCTTAAAATACTAACAGTTGGATCCACATGAAAGGACTCTCAAAACAATGAGCATTTAGCAATTACATTCACATCGTCTTAAATTATGTTGGTGAATTTTGATAAACGATTTAATTTTCCATACTGTTTACTTCTCTTTATAATATTCTTTAATGGAAGATACAGCACTTAGCCTATTATTTGTTCTTTCTTACCTAATTTCCACACTTTACTGCTTATATTCAATTCTAGGGCAGGAGAAATAAGATGTTCACCCATTTCCAAAGCAGCAGTGAAACCTAAATAGGTTACTATTTCATTTTACCCCAGCTGCTCATTACAGTTCTCTTTGCCTCGCTAAAGTACAAGGACTCCCTAACTTTCATTTTGAGACATCTTTTGCTCAAAATAACCAAGCTTAACTTAAACAGTGGCTCATTGCTAACCCAACACTGGAATGTGTTGCTAACACCTATGGAATCCAGTGCCAGACTATAGTCCTGAGCTGGAATTTACTTGTTTATATGTGATTATACTCTTATCAGTGTTGATATTTCTCCTTCTTTTTGTCATGCCTGGGAGCACAAAAGAGAAGTCTGCATGTAAGTGACAGGCACTTATGGATCCTTCTGCAAGAAAGATATTATAGGAATGCAAATTATTATAATTATTGCTGGTAAAATAATATACTACAGCATGCTCCTTTTGAAGGGTGATGATGATTCAGAGTACTGGGAAGAATAAATCAAAAGTATTTTTTCCCTCTTATCCAAACACAGTACTATGAACTTTACTCGCAACTAGTTGCTTACTATAGAAGGGTACGTACTACCACTTCTTAACATTAGTACAGCATAAGCTTCTGCTGCTCCCTGTTCTGTTATTCCACAGTCTGGAAGCAAATTGTCGGGAAGGATTTTTACATCATTAAGTGTTGGGTTTTTTTCAGCAGAAATAACCCAATTAAAATCTTAATTTTTCATTATTTACACTGTATATCACCAATTATAACTTTTGATAATTAAATATTTTAACAAGCAACATGAACTTACCAATCTGTGAGTCAATGTAACCATAATAAATGTAAAAAGAACCATATGCAATCTGAACTATCAAATATGTAATTATTTTCACAATTAAAATAATTTCAATATAGCCAAATATATTTTTAAACACTTCATTTACAAATACTTTTGCACCAAGAAATGCTGACCACAATAACCACAGATTTCGAGTCTCCAGAACTTACATAAAACATAGAGAAGACTTCATTTTAACTTGGCTAATTATTTTTTTAAAAGAAGTAGTATAAAAGCTAAATGTTTGCAGAGGGGAATAATATTGTTTGTGGCTCACCTGCTCTTTATCAGAATAATTGGGCTCCTGACAGTGCCCGACCATGGCAGCATTGTTTCTGTGATTTACCTGGCTGCCTGCAATGTCTCTGCTTCCAGCAAAGAATAGTCATCTGTCAAAGATAGTTCTAAGAAAGCTAATTTGTCTTCATTAGCGAACTTCTCACGTAAACTGAGTGGATTCAGAATACTTGGGAATGTTTTAGGCACAGAGAGCTCATCTATCACTAGTCTATTGAATTTAATTAATGGTTGCTTCTTACTTTTTCAAATAATTCTATTTTTGAATGATACTTATTATAATTATATTATACTTTTTGCTCTGTAGAGTTAGACTTTTTTCCCCTAATCTTCTGATTATCATAGAGATTAATTTGCATTTTGACATCATGTATGAGTTACAATTTCTAAACTCTGTTGAAAACAAATATCCATTGCTTTGCCCTGACAGAACAGAGATTCACTCCCAAAAATATTTTTTTGCATATATTTTAATCTCAGTCATGTTAAACCTTGTTCTCAAAAATGTACAGAAGTTACTCAGCCTGTCCATGACACTGTGAATTCTTTAGAAGATATTTTCTTTTGCATTTGCTTCAACACCTGGAAAACATTATCTGTATCAATATTTTTTGCTTAACCCACAATAATACCCCATCCACTTTGAGGTGAATGTCTGCTCTCAATATTGTTACCTTTTTTAAAAAAAACCCCATGCATTAGTTAAAAGAATGGAAAGATTTCTCTCAGATTTTTCTTCATCTATGTCCATGTATTTAATCGTCTGGTTTTAGATGTGGCAGTTGATTCCTGTGAAATAAGAATACCAGTAGTCTTGTGTCTGTATTGTGCTGATTCCAGGAAAGTTGTTTTGGAGCCGGAAGGGAAATGTATGGAAATCCTTGTAGCAGCACTATTCCCATAACAAACATCAAAATAGCATCTTCTTTGTTTTTGGAGGGGATATTACTATAGCAGAAAAAATGGCAATAATTTGTTCTGATCAGCATAACCTGTGGGTGTTTTGTGGGTTTTTTGTTTTGGTTTGGTTTTTTTGTTTTGTGAAAACTGCAGCAGGTGAATGAGATGAGAAATAATGTGCAACAATGAGGGTTTGCTTGAAATCAGGCATTCATCAACAATTAGAGAAAGCTTAGAACTTGCAAATAATTTGCTTTTTTTTTTTTCTCCTCTCAATAGTCACATGCTTCAGAAGGGGCTGCTTTGTTAAATGAAGGCATTTGCTGGATGTCTTGTACTTTTTTTTTTTCCTAAATGCTTCTTTATAGTCAAGTAATTGAGGAAACTATTCCTTTGAGACTTAAATATGTTCAAAACTTCATGTTATGAAGTTTTGAACATGTTCATGTTATGTTACCAATAGTTAGTATCTTGACCAAAGTAAAGCCACTCTGATTCTTTGCCTCGCCTGTAGGACATTCTCAGCACACTTGTTCTTCAACCTATTTACTCTTAAGCTTCCCTCACGCTAGACCAGCTCCAGCAGTGTCTATTAAACAGTTATGACTACAGCCTCTTTGTTATTTTAAAGACGAACTTTGTGACTCAAGCATTTCCCTTGCCTAACATGCATGTTTCTGAAGATTTTTCCACCTTTTGAGCATTATGGTTTTCTGTCACAGATGCAACACAGCTGAGATACATAACACAGATTTTTGCAAGTTTCTAATACGATGACACTTAATTAGGACTAGACAAGATCTAAATGAAGCAATGGGGTCAGAGTATGTGTTTCTCTACTGGATTTTCTTTTTCCTTGATTCTCTCATTCCTCCTGTCAACTTTCTGCTTCTGATGTCATTTTTTTGAAATGGCCAAGTGATCCTGACTAGGTTCGTCAGCAGAACAAATCTCAGTATAGTCCACAGGGAGTCCTGCTTCCAGTGAGTTCCAGTTATTGAAACGTTTGCCCTGGTTTGCAGCCTTTGGGCTCTGTGTCTGGAATGCCTCCCTTTGACTGGACTGTTACTCAAGTTTAAGGACTTGGCACAGGGTTATTCATTCTCTTCTAGGTTCTTCCTCAGCCTCAGGGCAGAGGATGGTGGACGTCACAAGCGGATGCAGTCTAATGCAAGTACATCAAGAAAGCTTGCAGTAACTGACAGCTTCATAGCCTAATAGATGCATCCTCCAACCATCACATTTGGTGCAATACATAGTACCTGATCCTAAAGCAAATGCGGCTGTTTCTTAAGAGGGAAATAAAAATGTGGTGCTACTTCAGTTAGAAGTTGTTAAGTTTATTAAATTTCTTTACTGTCTGCTTGAGATTTGCTTATAGTAATATAACATAATTTTACAGCAGTTTACAGAAAATGGAGTGAATTCTATCTTAGCAATTGTTTGGGGTATTAGAAAACTTGACTGCACTTTTAGTCTGAAGGGTTGAACTTCTATTTCTCCAAAGAGTGAAACGTGCACCTAAGTAGCTGGGAAAGCCAGTTTCACTAACTTATCATACAGCCTTAGACCTGACTGAAAACCAGTTTTAAATTAATGAATCATACATGAAAATTATTTGTTTTGGCAAAGCTATTTATCAGAGAGTTGATGGCAAGCATGCCAGACAACATAATGATGCAAAACCAACCAAAAATAATCATACTAAACATAGGGCCTCTCACGCTAGTGAAATTCAGTAGCTCACTATACCCTGATTTTTTTGAAAGCAGCTATATCAGCTGATCAAGAGAAAGTAGCAAGAAGCTCTCTAACATGTCATTTAAAATTCCTTGTAAAACATAGGTCTCATGTTGTGTAGGTGTGGTTTCATTATCTATAAACTTTTGATCCTCTTATGAATCATACTTAACTGTTGGCATTAATTACATCTTGTACCAAATAAATTCATTGCTACATTTGAATGTAAATTTGGACCTCTTCAGGATAAACCAAAGGTAATCTCCACTTTGGTGGGAGAAAAAGGGCTCTGAGTAGACCCCATCTGTCCATAGACTCTGTGTTATTTTATTTATTTTAACTATTAGGAACACTTACTGTACAGCTTGTAGAAGACAGCTGTGCATGAACTGTGCAGGATTAAAGAAGCAAAAATGTTTTGTTGTATACAAATAACAAAAGGAAAGAGTTTTCTATAGCTGCCTTTGGACCTCTTTAGGCCCCTGTGCTCAGATAAGCTCATGCATTATTCAAAGAAATTATATCCACACTATAATCTGTGCCTATTGGGTCACTTTTCTAATAACAAGAATCTTACACAGCAGGTAAGAGTATACAAAATATTCCAAAAGCAGCTTTTTGAAATAAAAGTTGTACTTCATAATTTTTACCTCAGACAATTATAGTTACTTATTGTCCCATTGGGCTTCAAAAAGTTAATCTGGTATGACCCAGGGAAAAGCAATACAAATCTTAGGATACTGCAGAGTGGGGTTTTGTTGTTGGGTTTTGGTTTTTTTATTATTTGGTTGGTTTTTTTTTTTTTTGTTAAAGAAACACATGGTAAACATACATAACACCAGCTGCCACAAGTAACAATAAAGTTGGTTGTTTTTTTCTTTTTTTTTTTAAGTACCAAATCTGGACCAAAGCACTTATGAGTGTGTGGTATTAAATACTCTTTGATATACAGAGTAATTAGTGCAAGACTAGTTCCGTTTTTTTCTTCCATGTGTTTGCTGCTTTCATATGTCTAAGAATAAGTTTTTTGAGTAACAATTTATAGACTGTAAGCTAGAGGAGACAAATAATATGGTCAATTTGATTCTCCTCCTGGGCACAGAATACCACTTACCAATTTGTCTAGTGAAATTGAACCTCATAGCTCTTGCCTGCAGTTAATCAATCTCTTTCCTACATTTTGAGGCAAGATAGTGAACTCTGTTTCACTATGGCAGAAATGAGGCAGAGCTATGGAGTGCCTGAAGGTGCAATGAAAAAAGTCCTCATCACAAGCTGAAGCTGACATAGCCAGGATATGTGCTCTATGCCAGGACATCAGCTGCAGTGTGATGCTGACCATGCTTCAGTTTTAAACCCCTGTTCAAATATATTGATGACTACCTCGAAATCCTCCTCCTTGCTTTTCCTTCCAGATAGTTTAAATCATCCATGACAGAATTGTCTAACCTGTTCCTAAAGAAGAGTCCTCAGTCTCTTTTGGTAAACTGGTCCCATGCTTCACTGTCCTTGCTGTTAGAAAGTTTTATCCTTGAGTCAATGCTTAACTGCCCTTCCCAGCAATTTAAGCTCATTACTTCCTGCCCTGTTACAAAATAAAAAAACACTACTTTTTTTTTTTTGCAGTTACTTTTTATATATTTGGAGACTGCAGTTCATCTCAAATGTCTCTGATTCAAGTGCTTTGGCCACTCGACCTTTCCTCAGGGGCCATGCTTTCATCCATTCTCATGGTGCCAATGACAGCCTCTTTCACCATTGTTTTTTAGTGCTTGTATGTGCTACTAGCTCGCAGGTGCATAAAAACATTGTCAGGAAAGATTCAAGGCTGAATGTATGTGACGTGCTGACGTCAATAACCCAGGCTGCAAAACAACCTTCTAACCTGCAGAAAACAGAACAAGTCTATAAAAGCCGTGCGAGTAGAGTCAGTTGGTTTCTCGGTGCTGCATAATCCTTCCTCAAATACAGTAACCCCCCAGCAGACCCACACAGCTTGCTCAGGCTCTAGCTAGTCATACATGTTCAGACTTGACTCTTTCTTCAAGTAAGCAGACAAAATAACTGTGCTCAAAGCATGTCTTATTTTCTTGCTGGAAACCCTGTTGGGTGGATTTCCTTGCACTCCTTTAAGGCAGTGACAGGCTCATTCTCTCTGGTATGAGACAAATGAGCACACAGTCCAGTTGCTGCCTTCTTCTGGACGTTCTCTGGTGTCTTCATGTCCACCCTGATCTTGTGTGACCGAGAACCTGTGACCATCTTGCACAAGGCAGCTAGCTTAGCCCTTGAAAACAAAAGCTGTGCAGAAGGGTTTTCTAGACCCCCTAGTTCTTAAAAGCTACCTTTGTTTTTCCCTTGGAGCGTGCAGTTTCACATTCACTTTAAACCCACATCCCTGGGGCCTACCAATAAAAAGGATGGGTTTCCCCCATCCCGAGTCACAGATCCTCCTTTGTGTTGACTATATCATCTGTATGGTGAACAAGATCATTGGACTGATCCAGCTGAAAATGAATTCAGCAACAAAACTAACAATGATTTGTCTGCACAATATCTTCTCTATTTTGCTGTGTGGGATAGCACAAGCACTATTGGAGGAATAAGGAATAAATTGGGGCCGGCATGGGGCCAAGGCAGGGCAGCAGCCCGGCCTTAAATTCACTGAAGTCACTGCGCATCACCAGTCTTGGAGGAATCTGATCGTTATTCATCTCAGTCAGATCATTAAATCTCATCCTGAGCCCCTCAGTAGCGTGCTGCAGTGGGTTAGGGTTCCTCCTTCACCACACCTTTGCGTGACTGGTGTTCTCAATGCCATTCCCATGTGCTGTCGTACTATTAGGCAGGGCATCACCCTCTTCTGCCTATCCCAGCACACCTGCATCACTGGGAGTGTTGTTTCAAATGTGTTTCTCCCCAGTGTTTTGTATCCTTAAAACATGCTGCTCTTATGGGTTCATTTCTTCCTAGCTGGTCAATGTCTTTGGAGCTCATAACTGAGACAGGTCTTTAATGTGAAGCTAGGTAAGCTCAGGAACAATAAAAGCAGCAGCTTGAGAGAAGGGGACACATGCACATCCTCACCTTTTGGGATACCAGCAAATTTCTGTATGCCAAACCAGTTCTGCTGAAGTGCCATGTTTCAGCATAAGCACAACAGACGCTGCATCCCTATACCAACTTGGGCGCCTTGCACATTGCTTGAACTTTAGGCGTAGACGTTCATGCTTTGTTGAATTTGGGTTCAATTGACTTACCCTTCACAGGAGACGTGGCCAAAAAAGCAGCTAAGGCCACATCTCTCTTTTCAGCATAGCACCCTAGCCACAAGATGTTGGATCCTTTTTTGCATCTTTTTTATGCAGCACTGTGTTCTGGATCTTTTCAGAGCTAGGTAATTCAGTTAATGTTCATGTGCTCCCTGTCTAACACAATGTACTGTACAATAATGTATGATATTTTTCATCCTTGCTTTCTAAAACATTATATTTCAAGAATTGTCTTCTACTTGCACTGGTAACAAAACAAAACCATGCTCAAGTCTGCCGCTCCATAATTTTTCTTATCAAAGTCCTTTTCCCATAAAACCTTATGTTGAAATACCCAACGACCTTAGGAAACCATGTGACTCCCCCCCTTAATTACTGCCTACCAGAAGTTGGCTCCCCTATTTAAAATGAGACCTTTAGACCATTTGGGGTTTATCTTACTCACAATAAACCAACAGATGAGGTTCCTCCTTGACCCTGCAGCTGATCGTGAAACTGTCAGGAGAGAGTTATGCACTTTGAGAAGGCATAAATCACATAGTTAAACATAATTAAACCTGCGGAAGTTAGGAATCAGTTAAAGGCACAAAACCAGTCTAGCAGCCATTGCAGCTGCCCTTTTTGCAAACCCATCATTTGGAAAAAGATAAGCATCCAAGGAAAAACAAATGCCTCTTGCTTGAATGCCCACAATTTCCAATACAGAGGTGGTTGCCTTGAAATCCCAGCTCTAAATAATTTAATTTGCTTTATTCAAAACATGAATTAGAGATGAGGATGGGTGTGGGTTTTTGTTTTGGTTTTTGTGGTTTTTTGGTTGGGCTTTTTTTGTTGTTTTTTTTTGTTTGGGGTTTGGGTGGGTTTTGGGTTTTTTGTTTGTTTGTTTTGTTGTTGTTTTTTCTTTTTTTTTAAATCATACTTGCAAAGTTCCCTGTCCTGCCCAACCCAACAGAGATTATTGGAAGAGAACGTTTTCCAGACTTCTAAAATCAATTAGATACAGGATTGAGTGCGCACAGACCTGGGCTCAGAGGGGATGTGCAAAATTCAAGCCTGAGTTTTCAATTTGCAGCTGAAAGTCTAAGTGTAAAACATTCTGCACTCAGAGATGTTTGAGTCCTGTATGAGAATTTCTGTCAAAAGTTCTTCCTGTGGCTGTTACTTAGGAACTTGGAGCAAGTGCAGTATTGCTCTAGCCAAACAAAAGTACAGAAAGCAGGGCTTGGCACAAAAACAATTTACTGCTTGACTGAAGTGGGGGGAGGTAAGGGGGTGGGAATCCAGTTCCATACTGGGATAAAACCAAGCCCATTACCTTTATATATTTATCTTATTCTAGTTTGTTTTAATTTTTTTTTTAATGTGTTGAGGGCAAGAAAAGGAGGGAGGAGGAAGAACAAGAGATCAAGAATAAAGACTTGAACCTGAATCTGCCTTGCACAGTTGATCTTGGCACTCACCCTGGACTGTTGGCTTCACTGGCATCTTTTTTAAAAAGTTCCATTTTATATAAAGAAATATACATTGGAGAAGAGGGTTTATTCCTCATTGGATCCAATGTCCAAGGTAAATGAGTATTCCGTGGCAACTGGACTGTGGGAACATTTCACACCGAGGTCCAGTGGGCGTTAGTTGTTTACATGGAATAAAAGATCTGCAGAAGGAGAAACAGAGAGCAGCCCACCAGTAAGCCTGCTAGTCAGCTCAGCCACCTGGTACACTGGCATTAAAGTGACTTCTGTGGGTACATTCTCTTTTGACCAGGAAAAGGGGAACCTGAAACTTGCTCATGTTATGGAAGTGCCTTAAGCACTGGACTTTTCTGCTATTATTTTTCTTCTCTGTGCCTCTCATCCTGTCTCTTTTTTTTTTTTTTTAACTGGAAATCCCATTTTTCTTGATGCAACTTGCTTTGTGCCTGATACTGTTCCATGAAAAGTTTTGCTCTTCATATGTCAACAGTTCTGGACAAAAGAAATAATTTCATTAGAAAACTCCTGATCAAGCTGTAATTGGCACGCTGCATCCCAGAGTGCTTCTGTACAAAAAGAGAGAATGCATATTGCTATGCTCTACTCCTTATGATCCTCAGCTCTAATTAAAGATGCCTTGCCATCTGTGAAACAGTTGCAGCAAGAAATGTGAAGGCAACTCCAGTTACAGTATAATCATTTCTAGCCTAAATGTTCCCTTAATGCTTGCTCTTTTGTCTCCAGATAATTTGGGAATAAAATCCTTGGTGCAAACACCTTTTGGGCATGGATTTTTCTGGAATGTCTGGATTACTGGTCTATGTTATTCAGGAAATTGGATTAGATGATCACAGAGCTGCCTTCTGGTCATAGGCCCTATTTAACATTTATCCTTTCCCTTACCCTTTTCCTTTACCCCTTTCAAAGCGTGAAATGCAGGCTGTGTAAGAGCTCTGTGTGAAGCATCTCTTTGTCTCCTCCCCCCTTTTTTTGTATATATTTTTAGCTACCGCTTCCCAGAAACTCTCTGGGGTAACAACACGTGTAGTGGAGGTTTGCTGTCCCAGGAGAGTATGCTCAGCTACAACAGGTCTGAATTCACAGTGTACTCAACTCTTTTGGAGAAAAGACCTATAGGAATGGTAAAGGAAGCTGGTTAGATATTACTAAGGTGCTACACTTATTTGGGTTTTTTTTGTTGTTGGTTTTTTTTTTTTAAATAAGAACAAACAAACAAAAAAACCCAACCAAAACCCCCAAACAAACAAAACAAAACAAAAAAAACCCCCATGATTTAATAAGGAGCTTTCAAGAGAGGTTTGTTAGAGGAAAAATATCCTCTTTCATTTCAGAGGTTGTTTTATAAACTTGCAGAAAAGTAGAGCTTTTCTGTGATGGTCTCCAGCACCTGCTGGTGTCCAGCAGATGGTGCTGAGGAAAGCAAATGTTTCTTATTTATAAAAACAATAGTGGATGTTGTTACTGAGTATGCTTCTCCCTGTTGTCCAATGCAATCTTCATTGCATCTGCTGCATGCATGCCAAGTGGCATGAAGGAAGATGGCTTCCTCAACCATCAGCCACTGGAGATGGAAAAATTATAGCTCCCTTCCCCAACCAGGTATGTAACCTTCCCTAGGGAATGTTATGCTCCGCACTTGATTTAGCATACAGTCATAGATCTTCATCTACTGTAAAATTGCAAAGCCAGCTATAGGTATTTTGCAAAATGCATCCTATGCTCTGAGAGATAGGGCTTGGATTAGACTAGCACAGCTATACCCCCAAAGACATGATTTTGCCTTGCACAGATTTACCAGAAAGGTTTCTATTTGGCTTGCACCGACAATGATCTTATTAGCTGGCTGTATGATACATTGCAGGCAGAGCCAAACAAGTAGATTAAAAAATTTGAAAGCACTTGTGACATCAAGGGATAGATGAAATCACCAAGACAATTGAATCATATTTGCAGCAGAAGATAACATTGCAAAACTATTAAATCCACAGGCCATTTTGGCTGCCTTGTTTATGTCCTATGCTTTAAAATATTGAGGCCAAAAATACCAGAGGCCTCTGCTGCTCAAAATGTCACCTTGAATAGTTTTCTAGGACTATCAAGTCTCCTCTGGAAGTAAATGGTATAAAGGCTTCATGTGAATAAAAGTTGAGATGTGGAACAGACCTTGTTCCATAGATGCTGATCCAAAGTACTTGGTGGAAAGGGGGTTGGGTGATATCCCCATGTTTACTTATAAGAACTGCTATTCTATTTGTACCTCCGCCTTGGTTAGTCCTCATGGTTAGTCAACTTACTGGGCTACCCAGATATCTGGACAGAGCAACCACATAAGTCCCATTTTATACCCTGAGAAAAACCAATCATCTAACATACAGCAGAATTGGAGCTACAGAGGAAAGATCAGAGGCCGCATGAATCAAAGTTGAGCAACATGTACTATGCGACTCATGGGAAAAGCAGTGAGCATGAAGCCAGTGAGGTCTGTGGCTTCAGGAAGTAAGCTGCTGCCACAGAGGACCCCAAGGAGAAAGTGGCAGGAGGTGGCCACTGCAGATAGTGGAGGCGCTTGTTTGTGAAAGATCAACCCATTTGGAGATCTTTCAGCAGGGCTTACATGCCTGCTCTTTACTTGGGTGGGAAAAGTAAAGGGTGGTGTCCTGGGGTCACAACTAAGGCTGTCATGTTGAGTGGGGTTAGGACTTGTAAACCTGTGTTCAGTTCCCTGTTTCATGCAAATTCTTTCTGTGACAACAAGCAAACCATTTAACGACCCTGTTTCTCACTTCCCTATCTATAGTATACAGATAAAAGTCTCTGCATTATCTCAGCATGGACTTAAATAAATTAAAAAGTGGGAGTATCTGTTCCAGCAGTAGCAGGGGACAGAAGAAAATATGCTGGACATAGTGGAGAATTGATACTCCTGGAGAGGGACAAAAAGATTGTCTTTTAGAAAGTAAATGCGATTAGAAAAGTCTGCAAAGGAAATTATCTGATGTTTAAAGACAAAACAGATTCTCCCCCCTTCCCCCCTTTGATTCCTCTTGATTCTCTGGAAATTATTTCTTTCTGATTCAGTTGTTTTACTGGCTTGGTATTAATGTCTTACTGTAGGCTTACCAACCTTTATTTCTTATTTGCTTTGATATGGCTCTAAGTGATAACATCACATCCTGTGTTAATTTGACTTGGAAAGAGAAGTATTGGATAGTTCCATTCTGTAATTTGCGGAGTAAAATAAAGTACCCACATCCTCACTGGGTAATCAAAATGTTTAGCACCTTAATGCTGGGCTCAGCAAGCCGAAATATCAACACATACTATGCAATGAAGTTCAGTGAGGAGATTCCAGAACTAGTGTTGTCTATTTTGTGCTGTACTGCACAGGAAAACTGGCTGGAGTGCGAAAAAACGTGGTGGCCGCGGTAGTGCAGTAGACATTTGCACTAGTAAGTTCTGCCTTGCTATTACCGCTATGCCTGCCTGTTTGATCTGTTTCGGGTGACATTGGTGACTTTCTGTAGGAATAAATGTATGCACACACGGAAACAACATTATAAAGGGGGACTAAGACTGGGGTCTGATGTGCTACAGACCTGGATGTAGGGGATGCAGATGTGGTGTGCGCTGCAGGGCAGGATGGCTGGTGGGAACCTCTGTGCTGCCATCAGTACCACAACGCCCATGAGCCCTGCTTTGCCTGGAGAGCTGTAATAGGCACTTCTCCCAGAATGCAGAATTATTATTTTACCTGGCCAGAATCCATAGCTTAAGTGTAAGGCTCCGCCTTTACAGTCAGACCTGTTCTTTGAATGCTCTGCTCATATTTGGTTAAAAGGCTGATGACACACAAATGGAGTATTTTCTTATCGTTTAAGGTGTCTTTTCTAAAAACGCTGCATATTCAGCACTGTTTAACCATGTACACACCCAGCTGCTTGTATGTCCAATGAAAAATGAGTTTAGTATTTTGATAAATGGCAGAAGAGCCATCTATGTATTTCAAACCAAAATGACAAAATAACTTAGCATATTTTCCTAGCACAGTCACATGGTATTAAAAATGTTTTGTGGAGGAATTATTTTAAGCTATAAAATATTCTGTTTGTTTTTTCTGTCTACTGAGATAACAGCAGAATGTTTTGTCTACGCATATCCAGTCTTCATTAGCTGCTGGAAGATGTAAAACTGATTCAAACTTCTTGGAACTTCAGCTCAAAACAGGCATAATTTATAATGCTTTGGATAGGAAGTTTCTGAGAAAAGAACTTACTTTAATAATGGGGGTTTGTTGGTTTTCTTTTTTCTTTTTTTTTTTTTTGTGGGGGGGGGGGGGGAGTTATTGGTGTTTAGACTGTAATTTGCATTAATTGCTGCTAGTGATTGTGTTACTTTTCCTTGGTTTTGTTTCCATCTATGTGCCCAGACCTCTTGTTCATAGTTGAACTGTTGGTGCTATTAATTAGTCTTATTGCTGGTGGTTATCTTTATTACAGTAAGACCTTGATGCCATTTAGGAATATGATTTTGTTTCACTAGATGCTGTATAAACAGAGTAAGACAGTCAATGGTTGAAGATTTCACAGTTTAAGTATGTCAGAGAGCAGAGCAGAGCAATGGATTATAATAAACAAGCAGAGGGACAACAGGTTTTTTGATTTGGTTTATTTAATTTGATTCAGTTTATTTTGTTTGTTTAAATTTTAAGTAGGTGGTGCTCAGTAAAAATGGAAGGAGATCATTTGATTAGGAAAACAAACACTAGAGACTAAAGACGTGGGAAGGGAAGCACTGAAGTGAACCCAGCAGGGAATAAGAGAAAGGGCAAGTAGATACACTAAAGGCTAAAACGAAGTGTCAAAGAGAAAGTTGGAAGAAAATATGTGAATTGAAAACTATCGTAAAATTCCTGAAGACATCATGAACGTATGGTATTATCAGTTGGTATTGTACTGCTCAGTCTCCAGTTTAGACGTGCATTTTGTTTCGAAAGGCCTGTTGATGTTTCTTACACCAACTTGCTTCACGGTGCCCGTGAAAGTGCTGGTAGAGAGCTGGGGCCATTCTTGTGCTGCTCAAGTAGTTCTTCTCTGCTGGACCAGTGCTTCTAGGCTCTTGGCAGTCTGCACAAGTTTAAAGATAGCTGTGTTTTTTTCTATTAAATATGAGGGGCCAGACCAGCATAAACTGATCTTAGCATCAGGAACACAAAAGGAGCTTAAATTCACTTCGGTAATCCTCATTGCAACTGAGGATCTTGGTATCTACAGTTTGTTCTGGTAAGGGAAAGCAAAGGAAGCTGTGCTCATCTGACTGTTAAAGAATAGATTTGTTTTCTATCGTGTCTTGTATTTCAGTGGTTGTTTTCCATGCTTCTTTTAATAAAACTCTGGCCATGACAACACGAAAACTAGATGTGTCCCTTGGCATTGATAATGGTTCAATTAGTACGTAGCTGGTGCCTATATGAATATGCATATGAATGTTTGGAGAAGTTAGTTGTTTCCATATACTGTCTTTAGAGCGGAAGTCTTAATCTGGAGTCTGGTCTCTCACATTGCTGCTTTTTAACGAAGTTGAGCCTGTGCCATCTGTTAGCCATACCGATTACTTGAAGAACTTTCATGTTACTATTCACGTAATAGTTGATACATAATTTATGTTTTATGCTAGATAATCACCTTGAGGCATTTCTTCACTGATTCCAATGAAGGCATAAATTATCTTTTGCTGTAGTCACTGCATCATTGTTACTGTTTTTTAAGCAAAAACTTAAAGAAAATCCAGTTAAATAAGTTTCCTGTCATAAACCTGAGATCTTGAGCCAGTACCTTAAAATGCAAGAACAAGCCATTAAAAACTGCCCACAAACATGAAACAACTGTTTTAATTTGTTGCCAAAAACAGTTTATCAGATTAAGATTGCTGACTGGCCTTCCTAATGTTTGTGCCTCAAACTTTTTCTCATCTGTGGTTTGCTGTGTGGGATGCTTTTGTGTCACTGGTTTGAGTCTGACCTTTAGTTAGGAGAAATAAATTATTTTTGTTATGAATAGAGCACAAGGAAAGTAGGGGTTCATTTTCACTATGCTACCTTTAACATAAAAACTCCAATACGGCTGAAACTACCAGATTCCTAGTCTACAGCAGCATTATTGAATCCTTGCTTGCCTCTAGAAGGATGTTGAGTATTGACCTGCTATATAGAACAGAGGGTCCATTTCTACCCCAGAGATCTGGTATCTTTAGTAATTGTTTAGCTACACCTATGATGTTGTGAAAATGAATTTGTGTTTGCAGAGGGCTCCAAGATGATCAGATGAAAGGCTCTGAATAAGTATAAAGTATAACTATTAGCCAATGTTTAACAAGGATTAATGATTAGCATACTGCCTCTGTAAACAGTATTTAACCTAGAGTTAACATAGAGCGAGGGCCAGGCGACCCACTTCACTATGTGCTACTTTTTTACTCGCGCTGAAACTCATCTTAAAACATTTGAGATTTTTGTCTTCAGTTTGTTGCAGCTCAGCCTAAAAATCTCAAATAAGGCTACTCTGTTGATAAAACATTGTCTGCTTAAATCTTAAAAATAGGCAGGAAAAAACCACTTGATTTCAACAGCTGCTTTTACAAGGGTGTTTTGGCAAGTAGTCATCATTTATTCAACCATCAACACAGAATTAACATGTTAGGGTAAAATTCAAAAGTTTCTTTAGGTTCTCCAAAGAAAAGGCATATTTAAGAGCAAATCTCTGTAAATTTGACATATTCGTATACAGTGTAGTACACACTGGACGAATCTCTTTCTGGCTTAAATTAGCAGTTCTTGGGTTTCTGAGGAGTTTTGCTGTTTTGCAGTAACTGAGTGTCTGTTTCCTAATTGCTGTTGGTATTTGACTACCCCAGGAACAGGCTATATGGCATACCTCACCTAACAGCGGTCAAGTTAGAAATACTCCGGTTGAGGAGTTCTTATCCAAAGAACCATACCAGTATTTCTCGTGCTTCTCAGTGCTCCAAGTATCATTGTGGATGCAATTCATGCACTTCATATTTTAAAGGACATATTTAAGGTAATAAAATTCAGCAGGTAACAGAGGTACACTTTCAGTGACATAAATATGTGCACATGTGCACATCCATCTCTCTATTCCATCTCACACTGTGAGTTGTTGCTCACTGTATTTATTCAAGATCTGTGCAATAGTTTTGATGGGAATAAGAATTTGACGTACCTTTCTGCTCCCTGTCAGAACTGACACCCAGAAATTTCTGCTTAAATGCCTACAAGTTCATTAGAACATCTCTGTAAGCCACTTAAGCTGCTTTTTACCTCATCACTTGAGAAGAAAAAAAAGTTCTCTTGTAATACAGCTGGACAGGAGTTAGAACAAAAAAAATTGTAAAATAAATACATTTTTAAAGGGTATTTTAAAGGCTTATAGTGTCCAAGAGAATTTGCTAGGTTTCAGTATTTCACAGTGTTTACCAACTTCAGCATGTGTCTTCCTCTTTGCTTGAAACCTGCCCGATTTCCATTCAGAAGATGCAGCTGCTTCTAATGTCCTTTGTTCATTTATATGCTCAAGCACTTCCAATATACTATAGAGGAGAAGGGAGGGAGAGGAGAGGAATATCCTGACAAACCTTAAAGCCTTGTCAATAGCTTATCACAAAGTAAAAGGTATATTCCTGTGACGGTCGTCCCAAGGATGGGCAGAGCAGCAGCATGTCCACTGGGTAACGCTGCCCAGAGCAGCTATAAATAGAACCTCTTCTCTCCCCAGGGCCAGCTAGATGCTAGACTTGTGATCACGGCATTTACAGTCCAGCTCAGCTCGAACAGATTCTGCGCCAAACAGTAGGCGAAAAAAGCAAGCAACCTTCTTCAGGCCTCAGCACAGGGGATGTAGAAAATTGGATAATGAATTCATTATAAGCACAGAGTCTTTATGGGTGAAGTAAATATTACTCCTGTGTCAGGTCCCTTCCTATCTTCCCTGATAAATGAACTGGCATCAATGAGTATATTACAAAGGGTTTATGTTTTGGCTTTAGTTTATTCAGACATAGACAGAAGAAAGTCATGCTTTTTTCACTCAGCCAAAGACCTCAAAGAATCTCAGCTTTGTCTGAGTAAGATCTGAGGAGCCAGGTCTAACACACTAACGATTAAAAAATACACATTCAGTGTTCTCCCTTTTACCAGTTTGCTTTACAATGTGCAATTCAGCGCTCTGTCATTCTCCAGGAGAGAAGCAAACATTAGCAGATCACACTCAGAGCAAAGAATCCGCTGCACTGGATGTAAGCTGCTGATTTCCCAAGCACATCTGTATTTTCTTTGATGAACTGGAGGCCCTAAAACTTTGTGAATTAATAGTTTATTAGGGTGGAGGGTGGGTTTTTTTGTTATTGGGATTATTTGTATCAAGTCAGAAGACTTCTGGCTTTGTGTGCTGGGGAAAAAAAAAAAACAAACAAAAACATGAAACAAAACAAAAAAAAACCCAAAATATTTTTTGCGCAGGTCTGCATAGAGACCAATTTTTAGTGGCCACTGGGAGCGTTTGCATGCGAGATGATGGTCCTTACTCTTGCAAGCTTACAGTCCAAAGGAGAGAGCAGGAACAGCAGGAAATATGGCAAATGCAAGGGAAGCTCAAAGTAAGAGCAGAGCAAAAAACTTAATAAACAGCACTTCCAAAACAGCAAACATCTGCCTGTTACCAAACCTCTGTTGCAATAGCATCTTCAGAGGAGAAAACGAGAAGGCAGCCTAGAGATCTATTAGCTGTGTTTAAACAGCCTTTAAAGCATTAAAACCATTCCATTTACAAGCTTAAAAACAAGACAACCTTCTTCTGCCCAGGCCTGCATATTCAGCTGGTAGTCTTGAGTAATGCTCTTTCATGTATTTATCAGTTATGATGCCTTGTCCTTGCTACCAGATTTGCTCTTGGTTACACCTGTGCTACTTCATGGCTTTTAAATAGGCATCAAGCGATTGCACTTAGCTTTTAAAAAAAAAAGTATCAAGAGACAAAGAGAAGCAAAGCTTAGCTTACTTTCACTAAGGTTTGACTTCGTAGGACTAGCAAAAGAAAACATAATATATTCAAAACCATCCCTGGAGGATTCAGAGCATACAAGACAGAGATGTGCTAAATAAATGGATGTTGTCTTGTATAAAGCTAAGGTTAGCTTCTGCATTAAACTGAAGTGCCATCAGTAGAGGCTTGTTAACACCTCAAGGAAAGAAATAGCCTGCATGTCCTGGAAGGAGCAGGGTTTCAATTGTGAATGTGCTGGTTTGCCTTCAGGGGTGGGGGGTAGAGGAAGGGAGCTATGGACAGTTATATTTTTACTAAGGTTTTATCACATATCGAAAACTAGTCTGAATTCTTTGAGGGCAGTACTTGAGGTCTTTGAGGCAAATTTTCCTGCTTATCTAGATACTGATTTTATACCATAAACCACAATGTTGCAATCTGTTTTGCTTCTGAAGTAGCTTCCAAACCTTTTTCACTTTGTCAAACCTTTCTGGCTGTTGCCTCTTGGCGTGGCTGTACCAATTTCTCTGAGTTGTTGCTATTTGGGGGGGCTGCTATTATATCCTAAAATGTTTTGCTGGGGTTTTTTGGGGGGTGAAAGGGTGTAACTATTTTAGTTTCCTTCTGTGCAGTAAACAGTCTTTTGTTTCCAGTGGGTTAGAGAGCTGTATCTGTTACAGGGTTGGGAGTATCTACCGTCAGTCTAATGAAGTTGCATGTACAACCATAGTTATTTAATGAAAGACAGGAGGTGATAATGGAGTGAGTTACCCAGCCCACAGTACGTGGGGTCTGGGTACAGCGTGTTCCCGTAATCTCCAGTAAAAGCTACTAATTAATACTTTGAGGCACATATAACTTACTGCGATGGATTAGACTGTTCTTACAACCTTCTTAGTTTTTCTTATGGTACCAGAGTGTTAGTACTAAGCGTTGTCTTTTCTTGGTTAGAAACTAGAACTAATTGGGTCGTCCCAAATTTTTTGGTAAATTTCTCTGCACCTTTGGTGATTTTTAGAGTAGCTGCTTATGCTCCTGTCCAGGAGCAGCAGGATACTGGTGAGTAGTCTGTGTTTAAAACTCTGCGGAGTGTTTTAAGAGTTTTAAAGTAAAAGTTTATAATGATAAAGGTCTTTGAACGAAACTTTAATAATAGAAATTTAGCCAGTTCCTGGCAAATTGAATGCTATTGCAGTGTGCTTCTAAGCTGCCAGGAGGTTTTGTTTAAGTGGGTGTTTTGGTTTGGTTGGGTTTTTTTTTTTGGGGGGGGGGGGGCAGGGGGGCGGCTTTTTGGGTTTTTGTTTGTTGTTTTTCGTTTTTGTCTTGTGGTTGGTTTTTTTTGTGGGTTTTTGTTTGGTTGGTTTTGGGGTATTTTTTGTGGGGTTTGTTTTGTTTTTTGGTTTTGGGTTTTTTTTTTTTTTTTTACTAGAGCAATGGAAATACAAGCAAGGCAGCAGATGAAGAGCTGTGCTTGAGTGTATCCTTGATTTCCAGCCCTCGCCCCCCTCCAGTTAAGGAACTGTCTGTTCTCTGTTTCAGGTCTCTTCTTGAGCTTAGGGGTGGGCTCCAGGACAAAAAATATGCCACTAATCCATTTATAAAAAGGCTTCTTAGAGAGACATGCTAAGAAAGTTTATGAGCAGCTTCTCGCTGACTCATTTTCAGAAGTAACTTATACTGAGAGTCAGTAAAGGGGACAATTGATGAACATTTGTGTCCATTTTTCTGAAAAGTCATTTGTTAGGTGACAGAGATTGTTAAGCTTGGCTGAAGAAAAAATCCTGTGCAAGTAACTACGGGACCAGGTTCTTTAATAAAATATGCTGGTATAAATCTTAAGAAAGTCTGCTGGCATCCAACAGTGACAATACGGTGCACTTCATACGGCCTTACACATAGTTTACAATAGCAGACGCCTTTGGGCAAACAATCTATGCTTCAAGCTTTATGCTTGTGTACCTCTTTTCTAAATTGTTTGTCTAATGAAAGACACTAAGCTACCTTTTGTTAATTAAGCAAAGGTTTGCTCTGCAGTCATGTGGCCTTAATTGGCACAAGAGCCGGTGAAAAAACAAACACAATTACTAAACTATTGTCCAGATTATCAGAGCCTTCCCAAAAGAAAATTGTGCCAATAGTACTGTCCTTAGTTTTGTTAATTGCTTTAAAAATGTCTACAGTGAGGGCAAAGATTTTTAAGCATGCCAAAAAAGTGGTTTATTAAAATAATCATTGTTCACATGCTTATCTGAAGGATGTAATATAATTTGCCTAAATATGAGCAAGTGACAAATAAAATAGGAACATCTATTATTTATATGCAATATGCCCAAACTAACTGTGAGAGTCATTGTTTTCCACTGTTTGGTCTCTCAGCCTTAATTTTCTGTCAGACAGATTTTCTGTGTTGTTTAAAGATGGGCTTACAGCCAGATGTGGGTTACAGAAAGCCACAATTATTTCTACTTCATAAAAGAGCAGTTTCAAACATGATCTCTTCTATGGGTTTTAAAATACCTTATCTGCATTCTGTGCTTTGAGCCCACCTCTCATTTCCCAAAGAAAAATTTGCATTGTGTGTGAACCAGTATGGCAGAGCCATAACCAGGAGGTTCACCTTCCTATACTATGTTGCCAATGGCTGCTCCCTGAGACACCACAGACCTTTTATCTAGTGTCTTTACTTTTAATTATTGCAATGGACACTGATATGTTCTTAAAAACAGGTGAAAAGTTGTTTTTTCGCCTGTTTTTAAGAACAAGTAGATGTCACGTGGGGCAAAGGTAGCAGCAGCACTCACTGGGGAAAATGGCAGCAGATGGAGGAGGGCGAGACAGACAGACAGATGCACCCGACCCGTCCTCATCAGGACTGCACAATTAGGAATTTTAAAGCAGCTGTAAAACAAAGGTGCATGTATGAAGCCACTCCATCAGCGAAGCAAGTGGCAATGTAGTGGACATGGAGGTTCTAAGGCACTCCATGAGATTTTCTGCCCAGAAAGGTGCTGCTCTTGCACAGTAGGTAGAAATGGGGAAAGGCTGTGGACAAGGACTTGGTTTTGAAAGAGTGGGCTCTACATATCTTCCAGCAATTTAATACTAAGATACCAAGGTCCAGCACAGTACCCAAAGCACCTGTGAGAAGAGGCAAATGCTAGGCTGTCTGAAACAATTCCTGTGCCTGTGTACTCAGTATTGTATATCCCAACTCTCCCAAATCCTCTTCCACCTTCTCTGGAGAAATTGTCTGCTTCATACCCTAAAGAGCCTCCCAGCATCCCAGTCCCCTTTATCTCACCTCATTTTAGACTTCCATCAGGCACCTTCCCCAGGCTTCCCCGTATTGATGCCATGTGCTGCCTTTTCCAGTGCCATAAATGGACTCCCTGCCTATGGTCTTTCTGCTTTTTAGCTCTGGACAGCCGTCATACAACCATCAACATGGGTGCACAGCCACTAACTGGTGCATGGGATTTGAGAAGGGACTAGGGAACAGCTTTGCATGTTCTTAGGAAAAAAATCTCTTGTGGAAGCGTCTGCCTGCCAAGGCTTGGGTTCTGCAGGGCGAGCTGCTCACGCTTGGCTCAGGGCAGACGTAACGGTCTGCCTGCAACTCTCCGAGTGGCCAAGGCCTAAATGCTTCTTTGTAAAGACTATGTTTACTTTATACAAACTTAAGACTTTTGAAAACTTGATTTTAATAAAAGCTAAAGGTTAGCTAGATATTTAAAGGGGTACAAAGATCGTTTACTTTATCCTACCTTTAAATGTTAAGGTTAGTTGGTAGAGCAAAGACAGTGCAGATATTAATGGAGTGTATACATAAAATGGGAATGCTGTCAGAGCCAGTTTTCTCAAGCACTGTGAATACTACTGACGTAAAATGAAAGAATCTTTTTTCATTGCTGTGCTCTTATGAGTGGCTGTGAACTTGTTGGAAAGACAAAGATTAAGTTCTGGGTACTTTTTGGAGGGCATGTACAAAGAATAGGTGCAGATGATGTCATTTTCATGTTTATAAATCACTTTGATAGTCTTGACTCAGAAGAGAAGTTTATTGAAAGTAGTGCTATCTTTCATGTAAAATAGTGTGCCTGTAGTCTACTTCTTTTAAGGATCTATTTATTTTTTTCTCCACTGTATATTGTAGAATTGTATTCTTTCCTAATATGGTATTTGAGAGATGTTTTGAAAATAAATCATATTGACATTTGGATTTAATTACAAATTTCAAAGATAGAAACACATAGTTTATACAACATTTTGGCACAGTGTTCATCTGAGTAGTACACAATTGTCGTGGTTTAACCCCAGCCGGCAACTAAGCCCCACATAGCTGCTTGCTCACTCTCCCCCCAGGGTGGGATGGGGGAGAGAATCAGAAGAGTAAAAGTGAGAAAACTCATGGGTTGAGATAAGGACAGTTTAATAGGTAAAGCAAAAGCCGCGCACGCAAGCAAAAGCAAGGAATTCATTCACTGCTGCCCATGGGCAGGCAGGTGTTCAGCCATCTCTAGGAAAGCAGGGCTCCATCATGTGTAATGGTTACTTGGGAAGACAAATGCCATAACTCCTTCCTTCTTCTTCCCCAGCTTTATATACTGAGCATGAGGTCACATGGTATGGAATAGCCCTTTGGTCAGTTGGGGTCAGCTGTCCCAGCCGTGTCCCCTCCCAGCTTCTCGTGCACCTCGCAGAGCATAGGAAGCTGAAAAGTCCTTGATTAGTATAAGCGCTACTTAGCAACAACTAAAACATCTCTCTATTATCAACACTGTTTTCGGCACAAATCCAAAACATAGCCCCATACTAGCTACTATAAAGAAAATTAACTCTATCCCAGCCAAAACCAGCACATTCTCCACCCCTTATTCCATACCATTTATGTCATGCTCAGGTCTCACACTATCCAGTACATTGTCATTGCCCACCACCACCCTTCCCATCCTTTGATTTAATACACAGACATCATTCCCTTAGTCTATGGACCACCCCTGTGAAATTTCTGTAAAATGTCCATAAATGTCCACAAAATGTCCACTGAGTTCATGTAGTCCATGACTTTGGGCTCCATCCTTTATGGTGGTCACTCAGGACAGGAGAGGTGGTGTGTTGCATGGAGTTACTAGGCACCAAAGCCAGCTCAGGTCGGGTCACTGCTGCACTTGCACTGCTTCTTGTAAGGCTTGTCCATTGGTTCAGGTGGTTCCAGCTATAGTAATTCCTACAACATGCAACTCAAATCGTGGCTTACAACAATTTAAAGGTATTTGTATTACAGTCTCCACCCCTGGTCCCTTTGGACCAGACCATCGGGTTTAACATTGCAATGAACTCCTCACCTTGTCCCTGCTCCAGCTTGGACTTATCCACAGACTGCAGTCCCTTAGGGGTGTACCTGCTCCAAGTGGAGCCTTATCTGTGCACCACAGTCTCTCTCAGGGGTGTACCTGCTGCGGCATAGACTTATCCACAGCCACAGTCGCTTTGAGGTGCACCTGTTCTAGCATAGCCTTCTCCATGGGCCACAATACCTTCAGAGATAGACCTGCTCCAGCATGGCCTTACCCACAGCCACAGTCCCTTCAGAAGTAAACTTGCTCCAACATGGCCTTACCCACAGCTTCAGTCCCTCCAGGGCTGTATGTGCTCTGTCTTGGGCTTATCCATGGCCACATGCTTTGAGGTGCTTCAGCATGACCTCATGGACAGCCACTGATGCTTCAAGGTGTACCTGCTGCAGCATGGATTTATCCACAGCCACTGATGCTTCAAGGTGTACCTTCTCCAGCATGGACTTATCCTTGGGCCACAATCCATTCAGAAAACAAAGTTTATGAAATTTACATAATTCAAGGAGCCCAAATACTTAAGTTTTCGAGAATTTGTATATTGATATAGAGAGAGGTCAAAATAGTGGTCTGTTGAAATCAACAGCAAACTCTTAGTCCTCTACAGAAATAAACCTGTGGGGTCTACACAAGTTACCTGAGCTGGGGAGTGAATGCAAATTACCTTTCCTTCACCATCTATTAGAGGATTTTGTGAGAAAAGGAGAACTAGAGATAGTAGTTATAACACTGCTGAGTTTTAAGACAGTATTAGCATACTGCTCATCTTTGGCCAGTAGTCCAGTACTTCGACATGTCATTTTTGCAGCTACAAAAGCTCAGAAGGATTTCTGTCTAACGCTCTTTGGAGCTGGATCACTGCAGGATAACTGAAATACTTGACCTAGGATTTGTCTCATGACTTTTACTGTAATTTGCTTTAGAGGTAACAGAAGCTTGTCCTGAGATTAGAGCTCTGCCATGGTGGATATTCCAAAGGCTTGTCTGGAGCAGCAAACATAGGAGACCAAGTACAGCAAATGGGTTTATCTAGCATGGTCTCCTGTAGTAGTACCCTTATAGCCAAACTGGTGAGATATGGACTGGGTAAGCAAGTGAATGATAAGCTGGGTGGAAAATTGGCTGGACTGTGGGGCTCAAAGGGTTGTGACTGTCAGTATTATGAAGGCCTGTGGATGGCCAGCCACCAGTGACGTCACTCAGGATTGATATGGGTGTCAAAATTTTACAACATCTTTATGAATGACTTGGATGATGGGACAGAGTGCGCTCCCAGCAAGTTTGTGAAGCAATACTGAGTTGTGGGGAGAGCAACTGATACACTGGAGGACGGGGCTGCTATCCACAGAGACCTAGGCTGGAGAAATGGGCTGATGGGCTCCACATGAAGTCCAACAAAGGCAAGTGCAGAGTACTGCACCTGGGGTGGAATAATGGGCTGGGGGCCTGACTGGCTAGAAAGCAACTTTGCAGAAAAGGTCCTGGGGGTCCTAATGGACAACAAGCTGAACATGAGTCAGCAGTGTGCCTTTGCAGCAAAGGTGGCCAAAAGCATAGTGGGCTGTATTAGCAAGAGTATGGCCAAAAGGGAACGTTTCCTTCCCTTTATCTGGGACTGTGAAGTCATGTCTGGAATGTCATGGTCAGTTTGGGGCTCCCCAGTACAAGGCAGACATTGACATAGTGGAGTGAGTCCAGTGAATGGCCACCAGGATGGTTGGGGTCTGGAGGCACATAATGTATGATGACCAGCTGAGAGCTGGCTTTGATCAGCCATAAGAAGAGTAGGCTAAAGGGAGATTTTATCAGTGCCTACAGCCACCTAATGAGATAATGAAGAGAAGAGGGAGCCAAGCTCTTTTCAGAGGTGTGTGGTGGAAGGGTGAGAGGTAATAGGCACAAAAAAGTGAGAACATGGGAAGCTCCAATTTGATAGAAGAAAAAAACTTTCAATCATGGGGGTGGTTAGACACTGCAACAGGGACCTGGAGAGGTTATGGACTCTCCATCATTGGGGATATTCAAAGCTTGACTGAACAAGGCCTGATGAACCTGCTGCAGCTTTGAGCAGCAGGTTGGATTCAGTGCCTCCAGGCATCCCTTTCCACCTGCATGATTTTATGGTTCTCAGCAAGTGGGGAAAGAAAAACAAAAAGCAAGACTAACTCTAAGATAATGAAATTTATATAGACCAATTAGCACGTGACATTCTAACACTTTTAACATCCATGTATTTCTGTTTTTTCACTGAATACTGTCCCTCCCAAAAACTGAGTTAGTGCTATGGTGAGCTAGCTCTTGTCTAGGGTGTCTCTCACAACCACTATACAATGGAGCATGTTCCTAATACACAGAATTCTTAATTCATGAAGTATATTTCCCTCACAAGCCACCAGTTAAAACATTTTTGCTTTACTGTAGATGTTTCTCCCAACTTCTCAAGTTCCTTTGTACTTTCAACTTTATTAATCTCTCTGCAGACCTGACACCTCCTTCTTATAAAGTTGTAGGCTCTAGGCACGCTATTTTATGCAAAATATTGTTCTAGATTGAATAAACTTTTTCTTTAAGACTGTCAAAATTATTTATAAGAAGACCTATGTGTCATATCTCCCAAAATATACTGACAAATGGGAATCTTCCAATATTATAGCCTCCAGGGTGCCCCTAATGACTTCCTGAACGTAATCCAATGTATTGCAGGACTCTGAACCATACTTTGTCTTCCTAATGTTACTACTTCCAATATTTATCATAAGTTCAACTGTATTTTCAAAGTCCCCTCCAAGAGCCTTGTGATTTGTATCAAGATTACAGTTTTCATTTATTTCAGAAGCTTTTGTTCTTTATAATAATGGATGAACTTAAAATATAGATGAAGAAAAACATACAAGAAGAGAGAAGAAAGATGGGAATGGTGAAATAATACATTCCTTCAACACTTTCTTGAAGGAAACTGATGAGACTGAGGAAGTAAGGGATTGCTTGAGGCATTGAATCAGACAGCTGGAGGGGGTGAAGGTGGAACAGCTGGAAGCGCAGGTATAGAATTTCATTCCCCTGGAGAGAGGATTTGTCTGACTAAACTAGGAAGAAGCAAAGACATGGGAAGTCAAAAACATGCAGAGAATGGAGAATACTAGCCCGATTATGGAAGCTTGGTGAAGCTGGAGAAGGAGAAGTAGACGTTAGGCTAAGTTAGAGCTGGAATTTAGCAAGAGTAGACCTAGTGATGGGGAACAGTAACAAAAATTATTATTGAAACCCAGAAGGCACAACAATAATTATGCTGATGAAAGCACCTTGCAGATTTTAAATACTGTGGTCAATAATGGGTTTTTGCTCTTGCTTACATGTTGGTGAAAATACAAAGTTATTCTAGTAAATTTAGTATCATAAAACCATGACAAAAAGTCAGCTTGAAGACACACTTGGAACAGTATAAATAGTGACAACTATATCTCTGAGACTGCCTTCTGCAGAGGTGCAAGAGGCACTTTCACTGAAACCTTAAACTGTCTTTACTGTAATATACATCAACATAGTGGACTAATTATTTTCCATTGCAAATGAAGCACGTGAATAATCTTTAATTGCTATAAAGACACTGGATTGACTTTTATTATTCTGAAGAACTAGAGTTGAAATGTGTTGGTTAACTGATTCTGCGTGATGCAACTGTTAATCAGGTCAGCAATGGCTTAATCTGTTGTTATCCCATTCGTTTACTTTAGGAAACTTGATTTTTGACTCTTCATTGGATGGACATCTAGCCTTCAAACTGATAACAAGAGCAATGAATCGTTCCCTTGCATCCAGTCAAAATGAAGAACTAGTGACAGAGGAGGGTGGGTGGAGGGGGAAGACCCCAAAGGATACTTCAGTGGAAGGTATAGTCCAACAGATAGGGGAGGCTGAAGTGCAAGTTCTTTTCTTGATTTAAAATAAAGGACAAAACTCCAAGAAATAACAATGAAGCTCTTTAGACCAAATTATTACAAGGGTAGATCTGAGCCCAGATCATTACAGTTGCTCTGGGCTGCATAGCTTTTCACTGAAAACAAAGCCTACCGAGATATTTATCAAACTTTCAATACCAAAGTGCTCCCCATGTTTCCAGTGGCTGAATACTTATTCTGCAACCTTATCAAGGCAAATCTTTCAAAAGACAATTAAATTAGTTCTCTTACTAGCATAGGTTGTGTTGGTTTTTTTTTTTTATTCAAACATTTAATGAGATGTTCATGAGATCTAATAAGATGATAGCTCAAATTTCTTTAGCAATTGGATATGGACTGGAGACCTGTCAGATGAGTTTCCATTTAAATTACAGCACCAAATCTGCACTTCTGAAATTGTACTTGAGGTTGCTGGCCATATCTTCAGTGACTGAAAGGAGTTTGATTATATCCAATAGCATTCAAAGATCAGTCTGTACCTAAGGTAATGTTTTTATCTGTTCAGAAAATAAAAATATTTTGGTCAAGCTTAACCTTCCCTTGCTTTACATGCATGAAGCTAATATGTGACAAAGTTTTAAAAATTAATTTCCATTAGGTTTCCCAGTATACAGGATCCAAAAATGGTAGTTAGGATCTTTGGAAAAATACTATCCTATAGTCTATAAATAATTTTAAAAGCTGAAATCCAGCAGGATCTCAGTTTCTACTGAGTTATAAGAGTCTGTCTACCATGACAAAGATTCTTAAGGTACTTAAAGTATTTTTTCATATTCCTAATTTTTCATGTGCACAATTTAATCATTGTTAGTATTATGTAACAGTTATTTTATACTTGTGTTGTTCCTGCCTTGTGCGGGAATTCAAGAACATTGCACAATTAAATTGCTTCAAAATCTCAGCAAAAAAAAGCCACTGAAAATAATTCAGTAATGCTTGTCTTACATGCATGTGTGCCTTCTACTCTGAATATTAAAGATGTCTTTCAAAGATTGAGCTGTTTCCCATCACTACAACTTACAATGGAAGCAGTATCCTTTTTTATTACCTTCATTCCTCTTTTGCTAGTACGCTTCATTGTTACACAAGAGGTACAAATCCTGGATTTAAAAAAAAAGTATATCCTGCATGTAGGAGAGGTGTCATGAACTTTAAGCCAACTGAACTTCAGGATCTGTGGACTCTCACATCTGCCTCAACAGCAGAGGAATTGCACTTGTTCTGGGCGCGGGGGTGTCCCGATTTACACTAGTATGAGTAAAAAAGAAGTGGCTTGAGAGTTTTAACCAAATAAGAATTGAAAATTACCTACTATTTGAAATCAAAATTGTATGTACTTGATTATCATGTAGAAACAGTTATCAATGTTAAGAGAAGACAAGGAAGCAGGTGAGTGCAGTCAAATGCCAGTGTACTTTGCACACTTCTGATAAAGGAAACAGCCCCTTGACCAGAAGCAAGGTAGTTGCCCTTTTTTTTTTTTTTTTTTTTTTTGCAATAGGAGTGCTACGCACATCAGCATCTCTGGCAAGCAGCACCAAGTCTAAAACAAATAAACTTCAGTGGCAATTTCCTGCCCTGGCTTTCTAATACCAAAATTGCAAGTGTTTAATTAAAGTACTTCTTAGAAATTAAATAAACGGAAACATAATGGGTCCAATATTGTCCTGAGCCTGGTGTTAATGAAGCTTTGTCTTCAGCAGAGGTACAAAAATAAAGGCAGAATCTGGCCCATATTTGGCGAGTCACATTCAGAAAATGCACACAGCTGTTAGATGGTGGTATGTAAGAGAAACGAAGGAATGGGGAGCATGGTAGTGATAAATCAGGAATATACCCTTGTCTCTGAAAAATCCCAAAGCAGATGCCTTAAAATGTGTTCAGTTTTGCCTTGTGAGAGGTTCATTATCCCACACAATGGAGAAAATAACCATGAGATATGGCTCATTGCATTTATCCCTTAAATTACTTTTAGTAAAGGTGACAAAAGAAAATAATTGAAGTCTTTCCTGCTCCTTTGCATATTCTCAGTGCCCTCCGTACATCCAACTGACATGCCCTGGTTTTAGTTCAGTACCTACAGATGTACACTGGGCTGTCCATTTAGGAAAAGAAAAACATACACTTTGGTTTTAATTCACTAGACTTTTACCACCTTCACAGAAATTGTTATTTGATAAAGAACCATCTTTATTCAGTATATAATCATTTTAACTTTCTAGCAACAGGTTAGTAATCCCAATATATTTTTTTGTATCTCAACAATGAAAAAATATTTGGAGAGTCTGTAACTTTTTTTGGCTGTTTCTGTTTATATTGTGTAAATATTTTGAATGCTTTTACTTAGCCTTTTGGAGGATATTTGCAGTCTCTACACGATATTAAAAAGCTTTTGTCTGGAGACTGCAAAGGCTCAAGTGTGTCTAAATTTTATGTCAGCTTTTAGACACTTGACTTTGATTATACAAAATTATGAAATAAAAAAGGTTTTTTCCACTGGCTTGTTAATTAAGTAGTGATATTTCTGCTGGCAGGAGGTGGATTATTTTATTTCCTTGCTGAACTGTTTGCAAACTTTTTTGTGTTGAGGAGGTTTGGGGTGATAGAAAAGATATAGCAAGGAAACTGGGCATTTAATTCCCTCTCAAACCCATTATTTTTATTAGTAAGCAGACTGCAACAACAAGAAAATCTAACGTAGGTAATAATGCAGCTTATGATCACCTGTGGAAAAAATCCAGTCTTTCCATTAAATAGTGAAATTAATCAAGAACTTTAAGTTCTTTTCAGGGTTGTTTGGTTGTTTGTTTGTTTTAAACTTTCTGTAATGATCACACTCCTTTCAAAAACTGAGGAAGGAATAAAAGCATCTATCCATTGTTTATTTCACAATCCTTTGAAAAATCAATCTGAACCCACTGGTACCCTTCTTTAATCCAAAATTTTCAGAAGAACAGCAGATACTCTATGTGGTGTGATAGTTTCCATTCAGTATGACTTAATTCTTCCTGTGTGCCTGGAAAGAGAGGTCAATACCTACATGGACTTGCATAACACTTGTGCACATCAGTGCAGTGTCATTAAAGGTAGAACAACAGTCAAAGGCAAGTCAACAAAACTGAGAATCATTGCTAATATGAATATAGAGGTAGAAGAGCGAGAGCAGACTAAGAGTGTGCTTTGGATGCTCTTCCAAGAAGGATGCCAAATAGATATAGAATCATAGAATCGTTTAGTTTGGAAAAGACCTTTAAGATCATCAAGTCCAGCTGTTAACCTAGCACTGCCAAGTCCACCACTAAACCATGTCCCTAAGCATCGCATCTACACGTCTTTTAAATACCTCCAGGGACGGCGACTCAACCACTTCCCTGGGCAGCCTGTTCCAATGCTTTGCAACACTTTTGGTGAAGAAATTTTTCCTAATATCCAGTCTAAACCTCCCCTGGCGCAACTTGAGGCCATTTCCTCTTGTCCTATGGCTTGTTGGACAAGAGACCGACCCCCACCTCTCTACAACCTCCTTTCAGGTAGTTGTAGAGAGCAATAAGGTCTCCCCTCAGCCTCCTTTTCTCCAGGCTAAACAGTCCCAGCTCCCGCAGCCGCTCCTCATAAGACTTCTGCTCCAGACCCTTCACCAGCTTTGTTGCCCTTCTCTGGACACGCTCCAGCACCTCAATGTCTCTCTTGTAGTGGGGGGCCCAAAACTGAACACGGTATTTGGGGTGCTGCCTCACCAGAAATGTAATATGCCTCACTCTGGCTACTTCTTTAAAAAAATTAACTAAAGAACTGCCAGGAGCTTGGGGCCAAAGTAAGGGAAAGTTTACTTTAACTTTGGGTAGAGAAAAAAAAAGTCTTTTGGGTGCCAAAATGTCGTTTGTTCTGAAGTCATACTTAGTTTGCAGGCATTTCTGAGGTTTTAGCTGCCTTTTATCTCTCTGGGCCTTCAAAAGGGATACATTGCATTGCCAAGAGCCACTTTAAAATCCATTAAACATAAGTAAAAGTGTCAAGCCTGTTTCTTCTGCTTCTGTCTCTTCCATAATAAGCAAGAAAAGACCCATTTGTTTTTAAGATACTCACTTGCTTCCTTTGTTGCTAAGATGTTTCGCTGTAGCTGAGGAGCTCTGCTGCTGAACTGTTATAGTTCTGTGCATTTCATTTTCCAGAGTGGAAAAACCTAACAGTCATCAGGACAAACTAGTTTGGGTTGACTGCAGCAAGCTTGCACTCCAGGTTCCGGACCTGAAAGCTATGTTTAAAGAGCTATGTATTTGCTCCTTCTGGAAAGCTGTAATAACTCGAGCCTTCTTTCCACTCTTTTGTGGTTTCCTACACACTCTTTTTGATATACTTCCCATGTAGGAGTGTGAGATCTGTTGAAGTTGCACTCTCTTCTCCTGCAGAGCACAGCCTTCTCTCCTCTCTCTGATGCTGCATGCACTCACCGAGCATCCCTGGTATTTTGCACACCCACAAAAGAGCTATGAGGGTAGCAGAGTTGAGTCCAGCGATCATCTCCAGAGCTTCTCTAAGACAGACATTCAATCATGGCTTCTAAAAGTGTTTACTGTTGCAGCTTCTTAAAATCACAGAATAGTGGGCCAACTAATATGGCTTTTAATGATCCCAGCATCAGCAGATTTCAGTTTCTGCGGTTTTGTTTCTCTATATCAATGTAGTTGAGCTTATACCTTATAGGAAACAACCTCTTTTCCTTAACACACCATTTTTAAAAAATAGGAAAATGTGAGGCAAACAGGTTTTCTTGCAGGAAGTTATTTGCAGATCTGCATTCTCAGGCCTCTTCCCATGTCTTCCATGGGTTATCTGTTTGTTGCATCCAAATTACAGAAGAGCTGCTTGAATTCCCGCTGGTTTGTTTCACTCAACGTCTTGTTAAGGGCAGCGGAAACGCAACTTATATGCAAAGTTCATTGTTAATCTAACTAAATTCTTAACAGTCTCATTAAATATTTATTATTAGTCAAGTTACAATGATATTAATACTTATGGTTGAAATTATATGCGGTTTATGTACAAAGAAACTCTGTAGTATCTATCCTTTTCTCTGATGCTGCGCTTACCCTTCCACTGCCCCTCTGGGTCCTGGGTTAAAGGCTTCAGTATGTCAAGGGCATGGCACTTGGCAAGTGACCAGCATCCCAAGTCCTTTACCAGGAGGAGGAGTAGGAGGATATAGGTTGTTTCTTCCTCCTTTTTTTCAGTTTCCGTATGTGGTCATTTTTATGTTTGTCAGCGTGCTCTGCACCCTGCTTTTTCTTCATTGATCTGTAGTTCCATGTTGAATCCAAATTTACCATATCTGTTCAATATATATTGAGTACTTGTTCTCTTTTACCCCCTAAAATAATGTTTGCCAGTTCTTTAACTGACTGTGACAGAGTGTTTTATAGCCCTGGAATCATCCTGTACCCTTGCTCCTATCACCCTGTGCCTGTAACTCCTCCACACTGCTCGTCCTCTGCTATCATGCTGTGTCTGTGTTCCTCCAGGAAAAATCTTTGTGTTGGGGTGATTGATACTTCAATATTCACAAATAACTGTTTGTTGTTACTATTAGTTACAAAAATACATATAGTAATAAGAGTTATGTCACACAACTGTACAATGCTAAGCAAATGAAAGAAACTAGGTTGACAGTCACTGGATTATCAGATACAAGCAAACAAGTGAAAGCAAAGCTCTAGGTAAGTCAAGAAAAGTCCAGACAAAGGCTGAGAAGCCCTAAGGTCTGGGTTGTCCGCATGATACAAAACCTGCTGCCACTTACAAGTGAGGCCATCACCAGGTCTACTGGTCTACAGGGCTTTGAGTGTTTAAGCACCTCCACTGGCACAATTTTTTAAGTGTTTCTTTTTGTGGTACCTGAACCCACCCCAGCTGTCAGCAAGGGTGGTGTCAGCGATGCCTGCTGCTGCACATGGCCCACTGCAGGGGACGCAGGGCCTCTGTGGAGGGCAGCTGGTCTGTCACCAACGTCCCTGGGTCTCAGCTCTCCTGCCTCTGCTCTGTGCTCGTGCCTCTTCCTTCTGTTTGTGGGTATGTTGCTTGCTGTAACTGATCCAAGATCATTTTAGCCAAAGCATCAGAGGCTTTTTTCTCTGTATTTTCGTCTAGGAGGACCGGTACTCTGAGGGGAGACCATTTCATTTTGGTATAATAGGGTATGGCCATACCATTTTAATGTAGTAGGCTCTGTGTGTTTGGGTATGATTGCAGGGAGAGGTGAAGGTAAAGGGGATGCCCAAGACAAGTGGTATCTGTAAAGTAAGACCTCATCTCTCCCTTCTGCATGGAGATGTGAAAGTAAAGCATCCTCTGGTTTTTTCTCTGTCTTTTTTTTTTTTTTTAATCTTCTTTTCATTTTGCCTGATGCTGTTATTTCCAAAGTCTTTGTGTTGTTTTACTAGCTATTAAGTGCTTCCTATTAGGACAGTAGACTTCAAAGTGGATTCTTCTGGATTCCTAAGGGTTTGCAAAGGAAATATTTGGAACAGACTGTAGGTTTGGGACAGCCAGAGAAAGAGGCTGATGACAAAGCATACCAGTAACTGTAGCTATCAAAATTGCCACTACTTTTGGAAGTAAGCTTCTTAAGGAAAAACATTTTTTAAGAAGGTACCTATTTAAAACTAGTTCCTGCTTTCGATGTTGCAGGTAATAGATGAGCATTATTTTCATTAGGACACAGGGCTAGTTTCTCTCTGGTGAAATGATTAATTATTATTTATGCAAACAGCCAAAAATACAGGCTGTAACAATAGAGATGTGCATATGGCCCTTTTTTCACTTAGCTCAACTGCTACACTCACCGTATACAAGCAAGATCTAATTCATAAATCAGGCAGTGGTGTTAAGGTGGTGTTAAGCTGGGCTTGCCAGCCCAAGCAATTGTGCCTTGCAATTGTAAAAGTGAATTTTTACCATGTTTCTACCTGGTTTATTTTTAATGTATTAAAATATGACTTTTAATCTAGATACTGTCATAATAATTGTAACCTGGAGAGTAGCAGCATATCACCCAGTTTATTCCAACTCACACAGTTTTCCTAGTCTGCTGTGTTTATGCAGCTACTTTGGACTAAGAATGGGCTAAGAATGTCCTATCTACATTAAATGATCCTTCCTATGAAATATATTTATCAGGAGCCTGAGAAATACACTGTCTTGAGGTAAAAGGCAACTAGCAGAGAGGCAATTGTGTGAAGGAATGAAGAACAGATACCTGTCCATAAATTTGGTGCTATGACTCAACAGAAAAAGATGGCTCTGCTGAAATATTTCAGTGTAAAAAGTCATTTATATGATTGAAACAATAATGTATTTTATGTTTTGAAAATACAACATATAGGCAAAGGATCCAAAATTTGGGAGATGGTATGCATGCTTCAACTCAGTCCTACTTAACTTTTATTAGTAATATAAGACTGTGGAATGTGACAGGTTATGAGGAAGTAGGCAGCATTAGAAAGACCTTTTGAATGGTAACTTCAAACACAGTCTCTTTGCTCTTCGGTTATCAGTCTATTTAGGTGTGTTATAAATAGCAAAGATAGATTGTTAGATACCTTCAGTAGGAAAGAGCGGGGGCAGGACAGGGAAGTAATAAGTTATATGAGATACCAATCATATTTCCATCAACAGAAAATGACTCATGATTCATAAAAGCCTTCTTTATACTAGAATACATTGTTTAGAATTTTGTTTAAAAATTAAACAGAACATCTAACTTTTCAGCAGCTGCAACTTCCTGGCCTGATTTCCACGGGACATTCTATAAATAAAACATATTTCAAAGCTTGAACTCTCTTTAGAAGAGCCTATAGGCAGCTCTGGTGGGATATTGTTTTTCAGCACAGCCTTATTAATTTGCCAGCTGAACAATGCTTTTGCAAGGAAAGCAATGAGTAAGTATGTTTTGAGTTGGCAAGTCAGAATAAGGCACCTTGCGAAAACAAACATGTAAAAGAAAAAGATCTCTGCAAAATCCAAAGCAAAATTTATGCCAAGGTTGCTGTGCTGAATAGCAGTGTACAGCAGCATGGTGAGATTTCAGTCAATTCACCACCTGTGAATAATCCTCTAAGTAAAGGTATACATTTCACAGTAAATCCTTCTGCAAGGCTTTCAAAGCCCTGCACATTAACAAGAAAATATACAGTGCACAATTCAATATGATCTATGGGGAAAAAGGAAGGCTAGAAGATAATCCCTCTGTCACTTTCTTGTCATACAGGCTATTTGCACATACTTGCGTAAAAGAACCAGTTTCTTTTCTGGTGCTTTTGCTGAGGTGCCATATGACTCCATAATACAGAGTGCATCACAGGCACTGGAGGGCAGGCCTTAACTAAACACTAGAAAAGAGGAAAGTCCTCTCTGAAAAGGCTCTCCCACCCCTTATTATTAAATTCTGGTGTCAGGGATGGAGGTTCACAATATCTTAGGAGCAGCTGAGCTACCTTGGAGCCAACAGAGGCAGAACGTGGGCACATCACGCAGTGTTTGTTGGCAGGCTCTTTTAGTATAGGGACAGAAGACCACACCCAAGTGACATTTCTCTATTTATGACGTGTATAGATATGTTTGTTTTATTATTTGCCTTGTTTTAATTGTGTATACTTAGCCAGAACAATGTATGAGATCTGGTGTGTCTCCTAACTTTAGTAATGGCTGTATCTGTACTATTTAATAACCAGGCCAGGTATGACTCCCTGGCCAAGTGGCACAACATAGTGTGGCTTGCGTCTGTGCACTTAAACTCTCCTTCTTCCTCATGCCCTCTGCCTCCCACTCCCCCAAATAAGGTGGCTACAACCAGGCTGCTAACCACGAGCAGTGCCTCGCCTGAGCTATCCCCTGAACTAAGGCCAAGCACCGACTGGGAGAGTAAGTCTTTGAATGAGCCATAACCGTGCCAGGGAACATGCCAAGAGCGAGGAGGTACAGACGATTGTGGCCCAGCGCTCACTCTGTGTCCTGGCCTTGTTCTGTTTACTGGAATAGACAGAGCACGTAGGCAAAGGGGCCAGGATGAGAGCACTGAATGTTTTTAGCACACTAGGGACATTTGCCCTACTGGCCTTGGCAATGGTTTCTCATGCATCACTTCTGTGCATATGCTCATTCCTTTCCTCTTCTTGCTTTCCCCCGCCTGCACCCTACCTTTTCATGCACATCTGAGAGAGATGGTCCAACCAAAAAGCCTGCAATTATACTCTAATGATTGGAAACATTTCTTGAATTTTAATCTGCACAGCCATATGCATGCCAGGCACATCTGGTCTGGGAGCCCCAGTCACAGACTTGGAATGAAGGACTAGACTTTACCAGCCTTTAAAAAATAATGTTCCCAGGAATGTACAGGACTGCAGAAGGCTGCCTGCTGTCCTGCCAAGGAGCCTGCAATAGTGTGTGTACTCCTGTGAACTTCTGCAGAAATCGCATAGTTTAATTTTTGACTTGGTTTGATTCCAACGGAATACAGAGCTCTAACCCAGGCCACCCTGTGTTACACACCAGTGACTTTCCCACTGATGGGCAGTGTGCCTCTGGGGTACAAACACAAGCTGTGGGCAAAAGTAAAGAGAACCTCGTTAGAGTGGAATAATTGTTATCACAAGTAATAATACTGGAACCGAGTATTTTCTGTTAATGCAGCAGCGGTGTGGGTAGTAATGTCATCACAGAAAAGGCAGTGGTAGAAAGGATAGATTATGGGTGACTAATGTGAATTCGCTCTGTTTTATGTAGGTGAGTTCATAAAGTGAATAAAATGCTCCCCCAGTGATCTATGAGTTTATGCCCTTCTGCCTTCCAGCAAGACAAGAGCTCCCTAGTGCCCAAAGGATTTTTCAGAATACTGTATAGGATCTAAAATCACTGAAGTGTTTGAAAACTTTCTTATTTGTCTGTCTGTGATGGTGGAAACCTGGTGGAGTAGTAAGAATTCAGGGTGTCCTGGGCCAGACCTTAAAAAGCTGAGAGTGCAGCTTGATATTGGCCAGCAATCCTATGGGCACAGATTGGTTAAGACATGCAACCCATGAGCATCATCCAGAGGAACTGTCAGTAAAGGGGGGTGTGTGCTTGGAGGTTATTTTAGTTCTTTTTATAGTTTACAGAGCAGTTAACCAAAGAGAAGTTGTCTTCTTACTAGAATGCTGTGATGAGTTGTCCTCACCAGTCAAAATCCGGAACAGGGATCTGGAAAACTAAAAAACAAACACAGAAACATGGACATAAAGCTATGCAAGGGGGAGGAGGCATGCAACTTCACAAACTCCAACACAGGAGAGCTGATCCTGCTCACATTGAGATCAAGGACAAACTGCCTACTGGCTTTGAATCAAGAACTGGTTCAAAATTAAGATAATAGGAACATTTGCTTTTTATTTGCCTCTTTTGTTTTTAAAGTGTTTATTATTTTGCTCATTTGAAAGTCTATTGCCTCCATTCTAACAAATTGGGTTTTTTTTCCAGGATCAGAGATGTCTTACATTCCTCAAGTGCATTTCATTTCCAATAAAACGCTCTATGTTCCATATCAAATATTAACATTTCCAGATTGTAAACCTGACAAGTTTAACAGATTTATTCTTTTTTCTATTAGTGTGAAGCTAAGATTGTGAGGTTAGCATTTAGCACACTGTGGAGACTGAGCCACTCTTTCTGTGTCCATGACTTTGCTCTGTGGTGAAACTAAATTGCCAAAATAAACCAGGAAAAACAACTCTTTCCTGAATTGTCTGAGATTCGAATAATTGTAGTTTTAACATTCAATGCAACAAAGAAAAAAGATGCAAAATATAAAATCTATTAATACCTAAAAGCAGAAAAATTTAATAGGAAAATATCCTATAACTAGTTACTGCAGAACAAGTGACTACCTCAGAAAATAGAGGCAGATAAGAACTATACAGAAAAAGCTAGGCTAGTGCAAATTGCCATTAATTCCTTTATGATGAGTTATGACACCATGGACATGAGCAGCCACAGACTTGAGAAATGTTATAGGCTGGAACTCTGGGTGACTGTAGCTCCCAAGTTCCCTACCTGAGTCGTGGGCAGAGAAGAAGGGATTGCAAAGCTGCTGTTTCCTGGTATGGCTAGAGGGCAGATGGAAGTCTCCCATCAGTTTATTAGTGTAACATCAAGTCATAGTATGAAAATGATTGAGATCATGCCTTACACAAGCTTTTGACCAGTTCTGTGCTGGACTATGGGAAAGCTGGGGCAGAAAGGCCACCTTATGTGCTGACCAGGGACAAATAAAATCCTTTTTACTTGCCTGATCAGAAGCTCTGGTTATACCTATTGGGGCATTACCCAAGCCTCCCTTAAACATGTAAACAAATAAACCCCCTTGTTGTTCAATTGCCGGTTAGTGATTGAAACTGTTTTAAGTATTTACAGTAAGCTGTGTTTGGATTCTAAATGGATAAACAAGCTATATTTTTATATAAAGCTTATGTCAATAAAACAAACACAGAATCTGATTCATTGTTCCAGTGTGGGAAAAATGCAACTTACAATGAAAAATCACACTAAGGGCTCTTTTTAATTTTTTTTTTAAATAAAAAGAAACAAACAAATAAACCTATAACTAGAAATATATTTGTAGGTTCATTAACAGGAACAGCAACAAAGTAATGTAGAACATAGGTTTTGATCCAGTGTATGAATACAATGTGAACAAACTAGCCAGTTTTAGATGTCTCAATACTTGGATCGATTGGCTGCCTATGTGTCTAATGTGCCATATTTCTTATCTAACCCCCTGTCACTTAAATGCCTGTTGATATGGGAAGAACTTTAAGTCATTTTGAAAACTGATTTTAGTGCAGCTTGGCTTATAGAGATATTCCTTCAAATTTTCTACAACACTCAAAATGTAAAGGAGTGATCGTCTGATACTGGGAGCATGCAGCAGAGCTTTTTAAGAAAGTAAGAACTTGACATTAACTTTAAGGTTAATTCAGTGCACTTAATTCCCCCTCCCCAACCATAACTAGAGAGATGGAAAAGAAATGGTAATGTGAATATACACGAATTAAGGAATTAAAATGACTTTGCAAGAAATTTCTATAGCCAAAGTGACCTTTGTTGATGGAAATAATTTGGTAGAGATCTTAAAAATAGTAAGGTGGATCCATATGGTCTTGCATTTGGATCCCAAGATTGCAGTTTGGTTTCATGTCTAACGTTGGAGCTGGCAGGCACACACCACACTCAACCAGAGGGCTACAGCAGGACCACCTTGGATGTTCACCAGTCATGACTTAAATCTTTATTTGCCTAAATAAAAGAATGAGTCTTGTTTACTGACTATTGGCTAAGCAAGATAAGGCAAACAAGAACATATTTATCTGGCTAAGAACAGATAGATTATTTTTTTCTTATGCTTTGAGGTGACCCTATGTAAGCAAAATATGATTTTTTTCCCAGAAAGCATATAGCATGGGTTTGTATTCACCTCAGCAGAGTGTGTTTAATTGGGTTCAGCACTGCCATAAGTTGGCAGTACAGATTTCTAGTCTGGAGCCAGTTAATGTTTACTGCAGATGTATCTCAGGACTCTTACAGGCCTGCAAAAATGGAGTTGCTGAGGGACCCTACAAAGCAATATATTTGTGTTCGTGGTGGAATAAGTAAGCTGTAACTTTAGGTGTATCGGATTACTTGACATGCTTCATAGGTCAACTCATGGAACAATGTCAGCTAAAACCTCCCAACAGTGATTCTCCATCTCTTTCTCTTCCACCAACCAGGTGAAAAAAAAAAAGAAAATTCTGGCAACTGTAATCTTTTATTTAGAGGAGGTTCTGGTTGACTTATAGTGAACAGTTCATCGTCCTTTCAGTTTCTGCTGTGTTTTTCTCATATTCATAGATTTCAAATATTCCAGTAGTTTTACTACTTTGGTAGCAAGTTATGGATTATTCATCACATTTATTACTTCTAATGTGGTCTCTTTGCCCTCAGTTTAATGTGTATACTAAAATGGGTTTACTGTAATATGTAAGCATGCGTGAGAATTACGATTATTTTTTAAGTATCGGCAGCAATGCTTCTGTTAAGAATTTCAGATCCTGACAACTGCACCTAAAATGCTGAGTAGGAAAATTTCAATGTTCAGTTTGTATGGCACCTGGAGGTAACTGTACTAAGAGGCTGCTCTCACTATCTGCCTCGGGTATCAGCTGAGAAGTTTAAGACACAAGATTCATTTCATTCCTAGGAGCTACTATTAACTCATCCTTTGTGTAACAGAGATTGAAGTGTTTTGAATGAATATGAAAAATATTAAATACAGAAATATTAAAAAGCTAACAGACAATTCTGAACTCTTACAGATATGTTAAATACTAAATATATATTTGAAGGTGCTCAAAAACATCTTAGTATTGTGTGCAACATTAACTTAGAGCAGAGCCACAGGGAAACTACTTTATTTCATCTTTTTCTTTTACACAAACTGGCAGCATTTTTAAAACAGCTCTTTCACGTCAGCTCTGTACATAACTGTTCTGTTTTGGCTGGCTAGTGTTATTTGCTGAAATACCACTTCTTATCTTCCATCTCTTTGCTGGCTGTTGTCCACTTTTCAGCTACTCCTCTGCATCTTCTGACTTGTTAGACTTCTTTGGGAGATGATTTATAGCTCTTTAGATTGTCTTTGTATGCTGCCCACTTTTGTTAATTTTTTTTTTCTTAGCAGTATGTCCCACTATTGTATTAGTAAGGAGCATTCAGATTTTTTGTGAATAACTGTGAAGATGGCTCTCAGTGTGTTGCAACTATGTGGCAGTGATGAAGGAATAAGGTTATTTAGTTTGGAACCATACATAAGACATTAATTACTTAAGATTTTCTTCTGATATGACAGAGAACTTTCCATGCTTGCATTTCAAACTGGATGCCTTACTATTTTCATTGTCACTGTTCTGTAATTGTTCAATGACACTAAGAACAAGAAATATCTCATACTTTCTTTTGCAGGAAATAGTATAGAAAGATGTGTCCTCATGAGGCATGATAGAAGACAGTAAGGAATTGTTGTGATTTTTCTACTTTCTTTAAAAAAAAAAAGCTGTTTTTAATAAGAACCTGGAATTACTCGTGTGTAGTCCATCAAGGCTTTTATGATCTTCAAAACAGGGAACGCTTTTTGTTCCAGCTGAAGTCACATACCAGAGTGATGAGCATCAGAAACCTTAGAGAGGCAGGAAGACAGATGTCCTATAAGGTTAAATTCTTTTCTTCTCCATGTTGACTTTTTCTGTAGAATATACCATGATGTGGCATTCGCTCCAACTCTCGCTTTTAACAGTAAACAAATCATTATTTCAGGCCATATTCTTATTGTCCCTTGTTTTAATTTCCGGTTTTACATGTGTTGTAAAGCTCAACAAGAGGATTTCTGTTGTGAGACCTAAATACAACTTTATCATAGTGTATTAAAAAACATGATGACGGTTATTTGGTTAGCCACCAATTTCCTTTCTCATGCTCTCAGTCTCAGATTACTAAACTATCATCTGGCATTCTCAGACATACTAACTAATTACCCTGTAGTAGACAAATAAAGAGCACATTTTACAAGTAATGTGTGGGACGTACTAACTAATGTCAATTCATACGTTGCCTGGGTACAGCTTTTATTTGTGTTTAGGATTATTTAATTAACTTCTTAATTGTAAAGTACAGAGAATTGAAGCATACAGTCCAAAGTCTAGACAGTGGAAAAACTCAATAGACTGTAATGGACTTTGGCTCGGACACCTACTGTTATGGTCGTCAACTATATTGTAGTTGCAACATAAAAGATGAAAATTAAAAAGGGTTTAGTTGAAGGAGGCTGTGCGGAGGGGGAGGATGTCACTAGGCATACCAGATTAATGAAAATGCAATTGTAGAGAGCATTGTTCAACATGTGTCATATAGAAGAGTAAAAGAGCGTTGAATAGCTGCTCAAGTGAAAATTGTTAGTCTTTCTAATAGGCTAAGCATGATGGTCCTGTGGAAGAAGAACTATATGTGATAATGGATAGTGGTGTCTATCTGTTTTATATTGGCCCTTCTTGTGTTTTTGGGATGCAAGTTGCAGGAAATAGTAAATGTTTGATATCAGCATATACTGCTCAATGTTCAATGAAGAGACAGAAGGAAGTACAGAAGGCATATAGGTGATGTTTAAAAGTGAGTCATGGCTCCCTCTCCATAAACTTCTAGAAACAGATAGCGTAGAAATGTATCTGATGTCTGAGTTAATTGAGGAAGATGGCTGGGGCTGAGGCCTCTACACTTAGAGATGTTGATCTGGGAAGAAGAGTACTCTTCATTCATTTGCCCTCAAGATATGGTGAATTTCCATCCAAGAGAAGAAGGGGAAATAGAACAATATAGCAAAATTATCAGAGTTAAGGAGTTCATAACACCAGCTGAGACATGATGTATCATCAAGCTGCATAACACTGCCTGTGCAAGATGAGATGGGGCCATCAGTTGTTTGGTATTTTTTTCAAACTCAGTTAGAGGTACAAAAAGTTCACAAAACCTTAAATGTATGCTGTTTACTCTAATATCCTCTCAAGCAGGTTTAGGGTAGGTGAAAACACGATAATAATCATTTATCTTTTACTATGGTTGCATCTGCCATACCTGGTTTGTGGTGAAATGAGGGGGTTTAGGGTAAAACGCCTAATTTTAGCACTGTCATGAGTAATAAGAAAGGACCAAAATAAAAAAAAGTAATTGATAAAATGAACAGTCAACTGATGACCCAGTTCAAGAATATGGTGAAAGACGATTTTAAGTAGAGGTGAAATAAACTAAAGGAGGGGTTGCCACACACAGTGATGTGGAAATAGTTGTCCAAACTATATTGTCATTTCCAAAGCACTGCTGCTACTTAGCCTTACCTTGGTGTGTCTAGGAAGCTAGGTTTTTGTTATTCTTTTTCTCTGTACGTACTCAGTGTTACATGAGACCAAGTACCTTGCGGATCATGTATAGCTTAACTGAGGTGTCAGATGATAATTCATGGCATTACCTGGGTAGATTTACTTAATGTGACCAGGAAAAAAAAAAGGCGGGGGGGGGGGGTATATTAAATGAAAGGATCTATGTACTGCCTACTGCCTTGACAACCTGGAGCCACACATGATCACATGAGTTATGATGTGCAGAACTGTTGGATGGTAAAATTCACACCATATTACTCTAACTGTGTGGAAAGAGGAGAGGTGGCAGTGGGCAATGAACCCACCCAAGAGCACTGAAAATTTGAAGGGTAATGAGTGCCCAGTGCAGGTGATGGAGAAGATACAGAGATGAGGGCCGGGAACCAACGGGCACAGAACTGGCAGCCTCTGTTCCCTGGGACCGGAGGCAGAGGCAACCCAGAGCAAAGTAAACTTTTCTTGCTCTTCTCTGGAGGCATGACTGATGCCTTGCTGCCTTCTGTGCTGACCCTTGTAGGTGCAGAGACTTTCTCCTTGCTTAGTCTACTTTGAACCTGCAGCATGAATTAAAGCAGTGGGAAATTTACGCGTGGCATGGACAGATGAGCTGCCTTGTCTGAAACAGAGCCTTCTGATGGGATATAATGTCACTGAATTTGTTTTCCAAAATGTTTTTACAGAGGCGATGGTTTACTGACTATGAATACTTTCAAAGACCTGCTTAAACAAAAGCTGTGAACTTAAACCAGTCTGCTTTATTAGAAGCCAAAGGTTTGTATTTCCTGTACTGAATGGAATTTTCTACTGCCCTAATCTGACTGGAATGGAAAATAAGATAAAATTTGCACATTTAAAAATTAAATGAAGAAACATCTTTTTCAGTAGTTAAAGTTAGGTAGCTATAGATACACACACATACATACATAGGTTGAACACCATCTCTTTCTACACTACCGCAGAATTTTGCTCTCACACTGAATCCCTTCTGACTTGTTGCAAGAGTGAGGCTTGACTCCTCTGCAGTGATGATGTGGTGGATTTGATTCACAGCCTAACAGAATTAAGGTGTTTCACGCCCCACAGCTTAATACAAAAAAAAAAAAAATCCTTAGGATGTTTATTTGAGTGGGTTTTACCAGACTTTGTTTATACCAGTACCAAATCCACCTAATCCATTGGATTTTTTGAGATTATGTGCAGTTGAAATACTAAAGTCTTTCAGAAAGATTTCCTTTACTTCAGTACAATCTGTCCCTAACCTAGCTTTTACAGACTTTTATGGTAGCTACCTTACAGCCCATTAGTCCTTCAGAAAAGCTGATCCAAGTTTTATAATCTCATTTTTTTTATCCCCAGATGATTTTTCAGAAGCCAGGAGTTTCTCTCTAAAATCTCTTTCTTGCCTCATTATTTCCTGGCGATTCTGAGCTGGTTCTTTGTTTTCTATTCCAAGAGTCTGGAATGCTACAACATTTCTCATTCAGTTTTTGAGGAAGAGCTGTCTGGCTGTCATGTAAAAGTTTCAGTGTCCTGTTCCAAAAATTCATAACAACTTTATTTAATATTTTAACACTCCAATGTTTCACTTAAAACAATATCTCTAGTGGTTTTGTAACAGTGATGGTATGGAGATTTAAGGGAAGTAAGGTGTGTAAGGATATATTGCCTCCTCTTCTGCAGCTTGCTTCTCTTAGAAGAAAAATGAAAAGAAAAGAAAATTGCTTCACACAGTGCTGCCTTGTGCAGTTATCCCACAGTAACCGGAAGAATATATTTTTAATAAAATATTTTATAAGAGTGCCAAGTCATTCCTGAAAGCTGGTTCCTGTCAGAAGTCCTCTTTTCACCTGTTTGTTGCCCTTCTTTTGCCCTTCTGAGGTCACTGAGATAATGAGTAACTCTTTTTTTCTTTTTTTTTTTTAATTCTTTGTGAGTGGTGTCTAGCTTACTGTAAGTATCAACCTCAGGACACAAGAAAAAGTGGCACATAAACCTGGAGGCCAGTATGTCCAAGACACACATTTGCATGGGAAAGAACATGTCCCTAAATCCCCTCTCCATCACCCAGTGCTTCAAGAAATTATGGCCATCAGGTTGCTGACCTGAAACAGACATCTTACTGTAAAACCTTAAGTGTGCAGGCATGGCACTTGATGTGCACTAAATATCTAGATGAAATCAGCAAAACTGACCTTGTTCACCATCAAATAAAATACAAAGTACTGAATCCAATGTGTTTTAGCATTCTAGCTATTTTGTTGAAAAAAAACCAGCTCTTTTTTGTCGTGGATTGACACAATGGAAGAGGTGTTAATATATCTTTGCTATGAAGGAAGTTTATAGTATGAATGTACTCCACAAGGATAGCTTTCAAGCTGCTTTTCCTCTGGGCCTTGGCCTTGAAACTCCAAATAATAAGATATTGAAAAGAATAATGCTGTAACTTGAAAACAATTCTCTAAGAAATGCACTGTCTTAAAAAAAAACCACGCCGCCAAACATTCTGCCTCTCACACTCTCTCCTTCACAAAAAACCCTCTGGACAAATCAAAAAGAAAATACTTTCCTCTGCCCATTTCAGGCTACAAACTAGACAACCCCTTTGCTTTTTATTTTGGTTAGCAGCTTGGACTCCCTTACTCCACAACTAACCTGAACAAATATTATGCCTTAGATCATTTCAAGAGAACAAATTCCAAAACAAGCAAAGAAACAATAGACAATTTTTTTCTCAAGGAAAAAAATAGGTAATTAATTATCCTTCTAAGAAGGATAGGTAATCATTTACAGGAATATTTTTGATCAATAAAAGTACAATTTCTATAGATTTTTTAAATCGGGAAGGAAAAAAGAAACCCATACACAGTAGTTTTGAACTAGCTTCAGCCCTACTGTGCTGTGTACACAGTGTAATAATATCCTTAGCAAAACAAGGAATTGTTTATACAGAGCCGTGCTGCATAGGAACCCTGTAAATACTGGAATTTTACATAATGTAAAAGTGTCACGCTTTATAGAGGGTATTACATACTTTTGCTACCAGGAATGAAGTTTTGTGGTTAGTAAAAATATTCATCTATAGACCTAGACCTGTTGCTGGTGTTGAGCAATATTGAATTTTAGAATACTTGTTCAAGTATTTGCATACCTCCTGCTAAGCAAAATGTACAGAGAGTGATGGCAGTACTTCCAAGTGTGTTGACCCTTTCCAATTCCTTGTGATCATCCCCCGATATAGACACAGCAAGCACCTGCTGATTTCATGCTTCCTTTGAAAGGGAAGGGAAATAAAAGGCCCCATTACATACCCATAAGAGTTCTCAAAATCTGCTTAAACTTTGGCTCTGGTGAACATCTTCCCTGGTAGCTTCAAGGCACAGCTTGTGCTGTCTCTCTGAAGGAGGACAGAAAGGTGCCTTCCCTGAATGCCTGGAGGGAGTGCAGTTGCCCTCACATACTGCAGCTTTAGCTCCGTGATCCAGCCTGGACTGGGAACGCCTGTTTCTTGCATGTGATGACTGTTTATAAGGTTTTGTGCCACTTGTTACATTTTGAGAGCTTCTCTGGGGAGCTCCAGTCTTGTCAAATGCAACAGGGGAAAGATAACTGCGTGAGGAAAAAAATAAGGTTTGCTAATCAAACTCGGTGATAATAGCAAATGCCGTGGCTGGCAGAGTAGAAGTTCAGGACTTTGGCAGGTCTCTTAGATCTGCAGATCTCTTGTCATTTTTGAGCATCAACCGTGTGTGGCTAAGAAATTCCTCAGGAAGGCTTGTGCTCTTTGTTTATCTGTCATATTGTCCCTTAAAAATCTAACTAGAAACCAAAGTTTTACAAGCCCTACTGCAAAGCATGGTTGTCTCCAAGGGAATATACCCAAGCGGCTAGAAGGCTGAGGAGAAGGATTGGATCCACTTGTTTGAGGATTCAAGGTATATGTACCACAGGACCCTCCCGCTGGAAAAAGTGCCAGGCATGAGGTCTCCACAACAACAATGTACTTGGAGGCATATTTAGCTGGGTGCATGCAAGCAGTGATGCATCCTTTTTACTCACAACTGGAGCTATCCAGGCACAAGCTGGCTCGTGAGTTATTTAGTTAAGTTATTGTGTTACTGTGTAGGCCAGAACACTCATTAGCTGGAAGCTGTGATTGCACTAACATTGCTGCCCTACTTCAGCACAGGACTGGATTGCCTCCAGCAGGTGCAGACAATTAGTCCAACAAATATATGAATGTCTCACACCAACAAGAATGATTGGCCCACAAGAGAGGGAATTGGAAATCCTGTTAAGTCCATGAACAGCAGGGAGGCACAGACAGTCAGGACCTCTGAAAATCCTGGTACTTATTCAGGTTTCTTACCATGGATCTAGATGCCTCATTTTGGGCTTCCTATCCCTGCTTATGTTGTCTCCATTTCTCACCTGGATATCTTCACCGTTTTCACTGTTTTTCCTGAGCAGATCTTCCCGTTTATCTCTTACTAGAATATTTTGCCTGATACTTAACCCAAAACAATTCTGCTATTGCAGTGGAAGAAGAGAGCATTGCTATTCCTAAGGGAACATTCTCTTCCCACGACTCTAACAAGATGCTTCTGAGTAAAAAAACCTCAAAATAAGCTATGTCTCTTTAATTTGACACAGCCTTGTGTTACACTTTCTTATGTAACACCCTGCTTCATACCACTCTTCTGTCTTTGCCTTCCTGCCTGCAATGATTTGCCTCCTGTGAATTTTTGTCATTCGAAGTCTTCCCTACCCTGACACTGAGAGTGAGATCACATGAAGTGTGAACATGACAGACAGATCATGGAGTCTCAATGCAATGTGTTGCAAAGTGAGCATGCTCTGTTGGGTAGCTCAGCTGTGTTTTTAAAAACATAAAAAATAAGGAGTTTTAACATAAAACTGAAGAAGAGCAGTCCAATTCAAGTTGATTTTTGTTGTGCTACTTTTTGGAGGCTTTTTGGCCCCATCTTCAGGAAGAAAATATGTGGTGAACCCAGCTAGTTAGAAATGTAGGGCACTTTCACACAGTGCATTAGGAACTGAATAGAGAAACAATGATTTATTTTTTTTTCCTCTTCCGTGAGATATTTGGGACCCAGGAGGCAGGGCTAGCTACTCTGTGCTTATGCCACACTACTACCTTAATAAACATATATAAGGAGAGATTCTGGGCTTTGGCTCTGGTCCTCTATTGTGCTGGTGCCCTCTTAGAAATGCCAAGTGTCATCCCATTCCCACAGGGCCTGAAAGGGAGATCTTCATCACACAGTAGTGTCTGATCTCCAGAGTTAGAGTGTTTACTTCCATGTGTGACAGACTCCATCTATATGAATGTTTGGTTTCCACCCAGCGTCTTATGGCGTGACAGCAGAATCAGGTCGACTACTGATGAGCTGGGACTGGTGCAGTTTTTTCAGGACTGGAATGTGAATCTAAGTATGTATTCAACAGTAGACTAAGATACTTAAATCAGTAGATGTTAGGTCCATTATAGCCCTCACTTGCAGTACTGCTTTGAGAATTACTTAGTTTTCCCTTATTTTCATTTTTTCAGCTGCTGAATAAGAACAATATTCTCTCAGTGTAAAGTGCTTTGATAGCTTCTAAATGGAATTTCTGTAAGTACACTGTGGGTTTATTATAATACTGGACTTTGGATTTCACTCTAGGGAGACTGAATTAGTTATGTAAAGCAGACCAAAATTTAGCAATGTTAATGGAGCTCAATCTATTAAAAAAAATCTGAGAGGTGTCTTGGGACTTTGGACTGGTGCTCCTATACTTTTGAGCTGGCTCAGAGATGACACAATAAATCTGTTGTGCTCTTCAAGTGCTGGGTTGAATATCATGTGCTCTTGATAATTTTAAGGGTGGGTAAGTGGAGATAGACATTGTTACTCACTGAAAAAGAGTGGGAAGACAAGTCTATGTCTTCTCTGTGTTGGATGAGCCTATGCCTATTTCTGTCCTTAGCCTTGTAAGTGACATGGAAAATCTGTCCTCAGATATGGGACCAAGGACAATTCTGCAGTTTTTAAAAGATGCTGACAGGGATGTTCACTTGGGCAAGTAAAGAGGTAGCACTAGTTTGCTGTCTGCCATCTGGCAGAGGGTGGTTGTATCTGATAGCTCAAGAAGACCTGGAGACCTGGACAAGTCTCTTCAACAGTGCCCAGGGAACATTCAGAAGGATGAAGAAAGGTGACCAGAAATTTTGGGTACCCTGTCCTTTTGCAGTGAGATAAGAAGGGGAATGTGGGCAACCATTCAGCCTACAGCTTGAACAAGCTTGAATGTCAAGAGTTTCCCACTGGCACAGAACGAAGAGAGTATTCACTGAATCCTGCAGCCTCAGGGCTGAGGCATAGCAACCAGAGCATTGTTTCTGAGTGAGGATCTTGCAAAGATCATAGACTAAAATCCCCAGTCTGAATGCCCAGAAGCTCTGACAAAACTTAGATCCTAAATCTGTGGCTCAGGTCTATTTCTGAAACATCTACCTGCCTAAGTGAGCATTAAACTGTTCCTAGCTTTTTCTGCTTTGCTGTTTTCCTACATTATGGACAAAAGTGCAAAGCTTCCACAAATAAGATCTTCATTAGCAAGCTGAGATCCCAGAGTTGGAAGACATGGGAAGGTATTACCACAGTCCTGAGGAGGGAAACTGACCCAGTTCCAGAAGATAGTGATGCAGAGACAGAGCATTTGGTTTCATCAAACAAGATGGGTAAATCTCTGGCAGAAGTGTTTCCAAACTTTGGAGGTCAATCCAGTTAATTTTTATTTTTAAACCTAAAAAGTTTTAGTTAGAACTAACATCATAGAAATCCTATGGCCAGAGTAGCTTAGGACTAGATGTTATGGGAAGTATTCACTTTCGAGCTCATATTCTGAGTCTTTTTATAGTAAACAAAGAAGGAGAGAGGAAGGCACTTAGTGCTAGGACCGCCTCATTTGATCCATTTTAGATACTTATTTAAGGATGAAATGAATCACACCTTAGAAACGCTTTCCACTGAGAAGTCTAGGTGAGTGTCTCAAATACAGACATATATTTGTGTACAGATGTACGCCACTTCAGGTCATGATTGATACGGATTTTCTGAAGTGTTTTTCCATAGTTTAGCCTTTTGGACAGAACTTTCTCTCTCTGCTGCTCTTCCTCTCAACTGGAGAGTTGTTTTCTGAATGTTGACTATGAAATAGAACATTGCCTATAAAATCACTGAGAAAGAAAAGCAAATCAAAATCTATTCAAACAGCTCTCTAAAAATCAAATTAAAATTGTGCCTTCACGAAATGTGTTGCTTTAATGAATATTCTAAAAGGGGAATGTTTCTTGTTTAGTTTAAGCAAGTAGCATTCAACAGAGATTCTTCTACAACTCTATTAGCAAGAAACAAGGCAACAGAGAGTTTAGAAAGTGTATAATACAGATGTCAGAATGCTGTGTGTGTTCCACATCTGTGTTATAGGTAAACACAATATGAATATAACCGAAATGTGTTTTCTGTTTCTTTTTTTAATTTAAAATTATCTGAAAAATACTGTCCACCTGCATAGCAGAGAACTACTTAAAACCACTCTCATTTGTTGATGCTATAGAAATTTTTAACTGCAACCTCCCACACATGTACCCATGAATATTCTTCATCGATGCTAATTGATACTTCCACCTAGAAAACAGTACTTTTCCCCTCACATACCTCAGATGCCAAAGATGATAACCTATTGAAAAATAGTGTGGGCTTGGTTTTTCTTTTTTTCCTAACAGCACTTCCTTTATATGTGTGTTTCTAGGATTACACCAGGACAAACTTGCTCCACAGCAACCATGCTAACTCCGGTGTGTTTCCTAACTCTTTAGTGTTTGACTTTGCCTCCTTAACGTGATGTAATGTCAGTTCTGCATGTAATATACATCCTGCTGACAATCTGAGTGCTGCTGAGTAGCTCCCACACACCAGTTCCTGGCCAGCGAGTGAATGAGCCACTTCTTTTTAATGCTCTGAACTCCTTTAAGCTCCCATTCCTTTCTCATCTCCCGAGACGACATAGCTGGCCGACAAGTAAGAGGTCTCGGCCTCCCTGCGGCATTCTTGCCAGCTGAGGTTAGGTGTGAGCAACAATTTACATTTTGTCAAAAGCAGAGAGCTGATTTTATGGTGTTTTGACAGAAATGTAAAAATGTGAAGTAGTTCAGCTTTTGTTACTTCTGCAGTCAGGTTAAAAGCCCAGTAGGCACTGTGTATCACTCTAGTTAAGTGGCTGGTTCAAACGGAGGAGCATCCATCACCACCCCAGTACCGGCACTGCGGCTTCACCACCCTCCCAGACGGGAACAATCAGTACCACAGATTTCTATACCCTGTTTAGTCTGTGCTTTTTCACCTCTCATTGCTTTTATCGCTCTTATGTGCTCTCTGTGTTTCTCATAGCTGGGACATTTGTGTATGTGTTGCCTGTTATTTGAGAAGGAGTTTCAACGGGAAAGAGTCAGTCAGTCCTGGCAGAAGGGGAAGCCTCAAGACAGCATCCCTACTGCGGCTGAGTTCTTGTAGGGGTTGTGTTCCCCTTGAGAAGAGGAGGAGGAGGAAAATGCTCTGACAGGCTGCGATGTTATCTGAGGTATGTGAGGCGTGGCAAGACTTGATCCTTTTGAGTTGAGTTTGATTTTGGAAGGACAATTGTCCCAGGGCCTTGAGGGGGTCTGACTGCCCCTGCCTACCCCCTGGGGCTCCCCGCACCCTGCCCATGGCCCAGGACCCCATTTCAGCCCCCTGGGACTATCAGCCCCTGCCCCAGCAATGCCACAGCAGGGCCAGTCTCCCGCTCCCCACAACCCTGCCCAGCCTTGGGGCCCCCAAGCTGGGCCCACCCACTGGCCTGGCTGCCAGGTCCTGCCCAGCCGGCCTAGGGGGACCCCCTATATCTCCCAGCCCCCAGAGAGCTGCTGGCCCATGACCAGCTGGCCTGGGCCACCTTTTTGGCACTAGTGAATTAGCCACCATGAACACAGGTGGGTAGGAAAGTCCTCTTGACCTGAGCGCAGATCAGAGACATCCACTGCAAGTCCTTCATCCACAGATCCATTCATTTTATTATCGAAGGTCAATCAGGCTGGTCATGTATGACTTACCCTTGGTAAATCCATGCTGACTGTTCCCAGTGATTTTCCCCTTTCATCTGTTCAAAAGTGGTTTCCAAGAGGACTTACTCCATGATTTTTTCCAAGGACTGAAGTGAAGCTGATGAGCCTATAGTTCCCTGAATCACTCTTTTGAAGGACCCCAAAGAGGAGTCCCCAAAGGACCATTCTTTTTTTGAAAATGGGTATAAAGTTTGCTTTTCTTTAGTCACCAGGACCTCCCCTGATCTCCACGACCTTTCAAAGACAATAGAGACAGGCCTCACTATGACACTGGCCAGCTTCCTCAACACCCTCAGACGAAGATTGATACGGGTTGAGTTCTCGCAGTTAACTCCTGACTCAGCCTGCACTCACTGCTGGTATTTCCTTTCCTCCTCAAACCTTGCCTGTAGAGACCTGGAAGACCTTGTTGGTAGAGACTGGGACCTCTTATCTGTCCACTGTCACTGAATCACCTACTCCTTTCAGTAATGGGCCCCTATTTCCCTTGTTCAGCCTTTAATTTTGACAACTACATTCCCTAGAGGTTTCTCAAGAAAGCTCAGGGGTTTTGAGCTAGACTGTCCTTCCAATTTCAGCTGGTGAAGTCTCAGTACCTTTATTTTCAGAGTCTTTTTGAGTGGCTTTTTTGGGATCTCAACAATTCCTTTAACCTACTTTTACGTGTCTGTATGTAAAGAAATTGCTATGCATTCTATGCATAGCAATAGAATGCTATGCATTCACAGCAGCATTCTGAATTGATTTAAAGGGATTTCAGAGCCTCAACCGTAAATGTCATGCAAGTGTTTATACTGCAAATATTTTCTTATAGTGCACCTATTCCAGAGCCACAATCCAAATTCTGCCTGTGGAAAAACTCTTTGATGCCTTCCAGAAGGAAGTTGTTTGTAACTATACATTTCAATGTGTGCATTCAAACAATACAAAATATAAGATGTTTTCAAAACAAAAGGTGGTTTTAGAGTTGTTTTAAAGATGGGATGTGTAGTTCTCATGTATGCACTTGCTGAAACATATATTATGTCTTATCTTCCTGTATATTCATACAGCACTTAGCCTGATAAGCTGTTATTCCATTTAATGTCTTTGCTCCTTCCATATACTAGAATTGTCTCATTATTGTGTATGTGGGCACCTGTTCCAAATTATTTCTAATGACCTTAATTAGGCTTATTTAAATTTGTAATTATTGCTTTTCAGCCTTTATATTTGGAATCAGATTCCTGTGAATTTGTCAGAAATTGCAGGAGTTGTAAACAAAGTTCCATGCACTAACAACTGCTGTAGCAGCTCTAAACAATATGCACTACTATAATGTTCTTCAAGTTGCAATAAATTTGTTTCTCTGCCTGCCTCAGTGCTTTAACTGCTTGAAGTTAAAATTTTAAAGTAACCACCTCTTACTAAATCATTGCCAAAAATTAGTGTAATAACTACCTTCTTAATAGTCAAAGAGTACAGCCAAAACCAACAAACCTGTTCACTAAAGGAAAACATGTACACATTGATATAAACTGTAAAAACATGTTATCAACTATTTTCTTAAATAGTCTTGGGGGTTTTTTTACTTCCTTTAAAAATGCTAGGCTGAAAATCATCCTGTCTTTCCTTTTTATGGGTAATCCTGTGTATGACAGTGGGCACATCTCCAAAAACCTATGAAGTCCATATATGCTGACAGAAAAGAGGCTTATTTTAGTATCGGTCACTCATTTAATCAGCCTGACCCTTGTTGGTTCCCTTCCTTTTGTGCACAGCTCTCTCCTCAGAGTTAAGAGCAAATTTGGAATGGGAATCATGGAGGTCAAGTTTTGATCATCCCTTCAACTGAAAGAAGAGCCTGCTGTAGTAAAATACTGCTTCTGTCTTGTCATATATCCCTTCTTTCCTGTACGTCAGCCACTTTGCAGACTGTGGAAACTCAACTTTCAACACCTTAAAGGCTAGAGACCTGCTGTGTCAGTAAAGGAGAGAACAACACCAGCAGGGCTTTATGGCCCTTCCATCCCGCTTTACGTTCCTCTGGTTTCCTTTGCCCATCCCCATTGGTGAGGGACCAAGACCTGGATCACAGGGCCCTTACTTCAGGCATAAGGAATGTGGCTTTCAAAGTTCAGCCAAGTATGAAGTACCAAGATAAAACGCTCTTTTAAATTGTAAACTTTCAGCCAGCAGCACCTTGTTCCATATATCTGTAGTGCTCAACACAACACAGACCTGCTCTTTACTGGAGAACAGAGGCAATACCACAGAATTACTGACAGTACTGAAAGCTTACCAGAATTGTATAGCACATGCCTTCTGTTACAATGCTGTGAATGACTGTGTGAGGCTGAAGAGGAATGAACCAAGTCTCTTGTGTAAGCAAAAGTTTCTGACGGAGTCAGCAGTAGTTTTGTCTCCGCCCTGAGTGAAGAAACATTATCTTAGTAAACGTTTCTTGTTGATTGCACCAGTTTATAATCTTGCTCAGCTAGGTATCAGAGCGCTTCAATGTTTCTCTCAAGCTCATTGATGAGGAAGAATGCTAGGGAGTGAAATAAGGCGGACAGTCAAACTTTTGTGCATTGAAGGTACTTCGTATATTAGTTTCATTTGATTATCACTAGTCAGCACTCAATAGTAGGTTACATGTATTTCAAATCCAAATGACTAATTGGTAAGTAAGTTTTTCTGACGGACTGTGATTTCATTTCACTTAGCCATGATTGCCAAACTCCAAGAGTATGACTTGCAACCAAGAGTAATTTTTTCCAGAATGGGGAATTACAGTAACTTTTCAAAATACTGCAGAAAAGTTACTACTGAGAAATTTGCTTGGGGATTAGAAATACACTGTGTTGTACATTTACTGTGGGACACGGTCAGCATCAATTTGGGGGCAGCAGTAATCCCCAGTGGAGTACTGAGTATGGTTATCGTTTGGTTAGCCTTCTGGTTTTATAATTCCTTTAAAAATGAATCCCCGCACAGTTGCTTTCCAGGGAAGAGCAGTGTTTCACAGATAGATGTAAGAAGTTTGTTTCACAGTAGCATTTGCTACATTTTACTTATATTTTTTTTTCTCATTTGAGTCAAGGAGGACAGGTTAAACAGCCTTTTGTTCAAGTTGATAGCATATGGTGATTTAACCCTCTGTATTCCAGGATTTGTGCATCTTTCCTACCATCTGACACCTATAGGGCACAGTGCGCCTTTAGTTTATTCATTACAAAGGTCTTTCCATTTTTGTATAACATCTATCCTTTTGCATTGTTGATCTTAAAAGAATGTATTTTACATACCTGAAGTTTAAAGCCAAGGTGTTTATATCCTTACATCACTGAGAATTCTTAAAAACAAATGTTTCCTGTGTGCATTACAGCTTGGAGATAAAAATGACTAGTTAACAACTACTGCCAGTAAAATATTCCATCTTTAACAAAGGTTTTCTCTAATGGTGACAGCAATTACAGTGTTACAGTTAGGTATGTGCCAGGACTTGGAAGTCTCAGACAAATTTCAGCTATGCTATCACTCGAGATATTTAGATTTCAATTTTTTTTGTTGTTGTTTAGGATGATATATTTGACCATCTATTTTTCACAGTGATTGAACCAAGTAAATATGAGATCAAAGCATTTTGTTAGCATCTCAAGATGTTGGTAAATAGCAACAGAAGCATGGTGTGGAACAGATGGATGTTCTCCCTTGTTTAGCAGGTGAGTAATTTCTCTGCAAATGGAAGACTTCCAGCTCAGCCTTGTGGCACTGCAGCATAGTATAGCGTACAGTGCAGAATATGGATATCTATCTGCCTAGCTTACTGGGAAAATAGTGAAAAGGAGTAACCAGTTCATACTTAAGAAAATGAAGTGATCACCCAGAGAGGGAAGGAACCCAGAAAAAATACCTGAAGGTATCAGAGTTGGTGAGAAACAGTGTGATGGACTATTTCTAGTAAGATTTCCACTGAGAGATATTTGGCTACAGTTTGTTGAATTATTAGCTTGCTAAATTAGTATTATTTTCAGATAATAAAGTTTCACAGAAAAATGCATCCTGTGTGGAGGGAAAAAAGTCAGAATTGTTGTAAGTTTGCTCTTTTTATGAATAGTATTTTTATTGTAAGTTCTCTCTGGTTTTATTTTCTTATTTCAAATTTCATAGAGTAACAACAAATCTGCCTGTGGGTTTTTCCACACAGGACTTGTTACCAAAGTGATTAAACACAGGGCACTGCAGTTCAGTTCCTGCCTGATAAAGCTTAATCCTTAGCCACTTAGCTGGTCTGTTAACATGCTTTGGACTACTGATACCATAAAGCTACATGGCATGTATTAAAATTAAATTGTAACAGACTGATAGAATATGTCTGAAACACCAGGTAGAGTTAAGACCTAGAGTCTGTTAACGTGAATAATTACTACTTCAGGCAAGTCAAATGTCTCTGCTCACGCTATCGGCCGCAGCTCAACTGAAGGCCTGCGGAGCTCATGGGTAGACTGAGCTGCTCTGCAGGATGCTCTTGGGAACTGCTGTACTTTTGTGAGAGCTTCAGATGATGTTGTTTTCTACGTTATTTGCTATTAAAACAAACAATCAAACCCAAACTCCACAAATCTAGGAATAACCCAGAATATGAAAGATCAGTGGGGTCTAAAATCCCAACAAAGGAATTCAAGTTCAGAACTGAGCTTGAGAGCTGAGCTTGAGAACTAAGCTAAATCAGAACATATTACAAAGGGCTCTGGCTGTGTATTCAAAGATGTGTAATTGTATACAGGAAGATATACTCAAAGTGAATTCCAGTGAAGAATACAGTAGTAGTTATTGTACTACATTGGTATCCAGAATCTTAAAATAATTCATTAAAAAAAAAAAAATCAAGCAAAATACGATAGCATCTTTACAGCTTTAGCAGCAGCAAAGATATTGGGCAACGTATACAAGGCATTAGACAGTATTAACGACAGTGAACTGATGTGTGGTGAACTGAATGCTTAGAGATGTTATGCAAAGTGGACCATTTAGAAATATACAGCTTCCTCTTGTGCTGAAAGGTCTATTTGTTTTGGGACTTGAGAATACAGTTTAGTTTTCTGTTTTTGAAGTCTGAAGATATTGGGATGGAAGTCCTGCCTTCCAGAGTGCTCCAAGCTCCAAAAGGAACCAAATTTTTACTTTTTTTTTTTTTTTCCTATTTAGAAGGATGTAACATGGGAACTTAATTTAATGGGACTATACTGATCCTTCCTCCCAAAGTGTCAACTCTTGGGACTGCATCGCACGGTGGTGCTCTCAGTGGCACTGATGCCAATACTGAGCAGATACCATGTCTAGCAGTTGGAATGTTTGCTTTGGTTGTACTTCCAAAACTTGGTGAAGAATAGCTGGCACATGTACATACACATGTGCCAAATTTACAGGAGGGTGAAAGAACTCCCTGGCAGTTTAACTGCTTTTGTAGCAGGGTTATTTTTGTTGGCTGATTCTTTTTAATAATTTTTTTTCTGCAAACTACTCCAGCAGGATAATCCTTCTGCTATCAAAATAATAGCATTTGAGCAGCTGTGAACTTACCAAGAGCCGGGTACCCAAAGAGGTACCACTGAGAGTAGTTTGCTTGATGATGCCTGTAACTGAGTAAATAGCTTCTTTTAAAGATGCATCCAAGTATCCAAGCACTCTCAGGAATGAAACAGCACACATTGCTGAGGACAAATAGAGTCCTGTTTCCCAGCTTTCAGTCTTAAACAGAACTTTGAATTGCACTCTGGCCCCAAAGGAGCAGAAAAAGACTAATGGTATAATCTTAGAAAGAGATTTTTGGGTAAGGCCTGGATTCAGATGAGTTGTCTGTAGCTGGAGGTTTCCCTTCTACACTGAATTGAAAGGCACTATTGCCTAACCCCAAGGAAAGTGGAGAGGAGGGTTGTTCATTGGGATGAGTTTCTCTACTCTTTTGTTCGTTTTCTGCAATAAAGCTTGATTATTAATTAGAATCCGTCTTCTGGAGTTATTAGGCATAATGGGAAGTAAATAGAGACGTGAAAACCAAGGCAGTAGGACAGAATATGGGAAAGGACACAGTTTAAAGTTCAGACATAAAAGAAATAGTGATAAGATGCACCCGAAGATGCCACTGCAGAACTATACTAAGCACATGAAAGGGTAGGTTTTTTGAAACACAACAACAAGCTCTTTAAGTGGTGTGACTTTTTACAAAAGGCTGCTTGAAGTATCTGTTTGACGGAGAAGACAGAAGTAGGGTACTACAATGAGTCTGGTACAGCTGCCAGCCAGGTCAGTTGAGTATGCATTGCCTATTGGAGTTATAATCTACAGGACAGAATATTATTATTGTTGCTAAGTAGCTTAAATAAATTGAAAGTGAGGTGGCAACGGTGCCATGAAATAGTATATGCAATAATTCTGATATGCACTACCACTTTTATGAGCCTCGTGCATATTAAGCAATCCAAACCAAACATAGATATTTACATAGTAAAACCGTTAAGAATAAGGAATGGCTGCTGATTTCATTTGAGTTTGCTGGTACAGATTCAGGACACCAGCATCCTGATGTCAAAAGAACTAGCTAATTGTTGAGCAGGACATTACTGGATAAGAAACCACATAATATGTGACCTAGAAAATATGATGTTTTTCCACCCAGCCTTGGAAAACGTAAAAGCAGAGTTCCTAAGGCAAAGGACACTAACTGGTGCTTCCAGAAGAAATGAGGAATATTAAAAGTGACTTTTTAATGCTTCAGCTCAGTTAGTTTGAGAAAGGATCTTGCTGTGCTCTTTTTGCTAGTTTGTGGGGTTTTTTGGGTTTGGTTTGTGGTTTGGCTCGCCTTTTTATTTTTTTTTTTTTTTTTGAGAGCACACCCCAAGACTGTTAGTGGAAATACAGGGCTCAGTTTCTAAGAGAAGTAGAAACCCTGCTAAAGTCTTAATAAACTGGACTCTTGTGCTGTTCTCTGTTGCCACACTTTATTATTTGCACAGTCATGGCAAAATTTTGAGAAATAGAAATGGTATTACTGACATGGAATTGTTTCCATTTAAGGACAGATGCTTTTTATACAGCATTTATTTAAAACTGTGGATTTTTTGAATGCTTTTTAATTAAAATTTAAAACAGCAAATTAGCACTTTCTTCATAAAAATGTGTTTTCCTCAGTAGAATCTATTTTTCATGAACCTCTCACACTTATGTAACATACCATGTAACTAAATTAATTACATAGCCAGCATTTTTAGGATATTCAAATGTTGTTTTGGGAAAATAAATACTTCCTGAAATAACTCTAAAAATCCTTGGGCATCCTTTGTTTATGGATGTGAAAGTCTTCCCATCCCTTCTAATAATAAAGATATCACAGTAAAATTTATATAATGAAAATGCATTTTTTTTGTTGTTCCCATAGTAAGACAGAAGCAAGGTATGGAGGAAACCCACTCACTTATCCTAAAGGTTGAGCAACCCCTATGAACAGTGGGAGAATAAATAAAATAACAATGGGGATTTATCATAGTTGTTGCCTGGGCTTCATCTCCCAAGATAAACTCCATGCCATGAGTCTGGTTAATGTGCCTTGCAGCTTGGTCCCCTGCATGTAGATTGAATTCTGGTAGATGTCGGCTCTCAGACCCATAGCAGAAGGTAGCCAGATATGAATGCCAACTTTGCCAGTGCTATGCTGCATCAGAAAGGAAATGTAAGTGAAGAAAACATTTCAGGTCAACTGAAAAAAACAATGTTGTTCATTTTTTGGTTTAAAAAATAAGTTTCCTTTTGGTTTTTCTGAAAATTTATTTTTTAAAAATAACTTTCACTGCAGAAAATTTCAGTTTTGGGGATACAACATTTTCTGTTACCAGGGCTACTCAGCAGAACATTTCTGTCTGGCTCTTAAAATGGTATTCACCTCAAAAAGTAATTCTGTCTCTGATAAATGAGAGGCCCAGTAACATGTCTTAGGTAGCATAGCTAGTACCATTCCTGTAGCAGAAGAAAGATGGCTTTTACGAATTTTAGCTGACATAAATTTCATGCATGACAAACCCCAGATCAGGCTGACAACCTGCTGGCAAATTTCAATGGAATGGGAAGGCGGTTAGGTGTTCTACTATTTTTGTTTCTTTTGTATGGTAAGTGTGGATTTATATTGTTTTTTAATATAAACTACAAGCCTTGACTGGCTAAGCTTAATTTCAGTGAGAACAGCTACCTCTGTCTTTGAGAAAAAAAAAACCGCCACCAAAACATACTTGCTCTCTAGATCTAACTAGTAGGACCCAAACAAGAATTAGTATTAATGAGACTTTCAGCCATGAGGTAAACAGAAATGAATATGCCTGTGTCATAAGGAATACCTTAGTTATATTTGTGAAGCCCAAGTACGTATCTGCTGTAGACAGTAACTCATCTTCCAGTGACTGTCTTAGAGGTTTCAGCAGAACATGTGGCTGAAACCCAGCTGCAAGATGCATCATCAGAGTAATTTATAATATGTATGTAGTGTTTATCTAAATATATAAAAGATAAAATATGCATACAAAAGATAAAACACACAGACAGTTAAGTAAACTGTGCTGCCTGAAAGCTAAACATCCTTAAAGAGATATATTGTAAGGCAAGTAATTTCAGAACACAATACATGATAATCAGATTTATAAAATAGTTTTAGGCATTGCCATCTCTCATCCCATTGCATTGACTTTCACATGTGTAAGGAGCAGCTATTTTTTTTATGCTTGATGTAACTTCAGCAGTTAATTGGGAAAGATGAAGAAACACAGGTCACATGAAAGGGAATTAAATCAATTACATGAGGGAAAGGTGAAATACCTGCATGTGTGATCGTTTGATGTGTTTTCTGGGGAGAAGTGGTTTTCTTTTTTCTTTCACCCCTTCCCTTCCAATTCTTCAATGCCTTATTTTTTTTAGGAAGATGGCAGAAGGCATACTGATTTTTTTAAAATTAATTTTGACCAATAAGCAGTGCTTAGTACAAGATAGACAAAGGTGGCTTTGGCTAAATTATGAGCCTTTTGGCTTGATCCAAGCTCTGGCTCCAGAGGTGTGCACCCTCTGATAACAGCAGAAAAGGAGAAACCTGCTGTACTGATCAGCAGCCATTTCTTCCTCCTCCTTTTGGGAAACTCAGCTTTTCTTCAGGGAACACAAGTACAGCTGTTACTCATGAAATGGTTGCAGGATGTTGACAGTCAAGTTAGGTGCCATTTTATGCCAGTATTTCCTTACTGTTCAAGCTCATCAGCAAGTTTTATTTGAGCTACTTGCACTTCTCTGCCCAGGTAATCTGGGTAGTAGCCCACGTGCCATACAGATGGTGAGTCTGATCTTTTAATATGTGTTTTTAAAATCCTGATGGTATTATTAGAGCTGTCATTTGTCTTAGCTCTGACTTCAAGAGGACATTAATTTCTCCCTCGGGACTGGGAAGAATACACAGTCAATATGAAGTGCTTTCATCCTTTATGCCTTGTAAGGGGGATTCTAGAGAACAGCGTTCAGGAGGGTTGGGTTTTTTTTAAGTCTTATTCCTTACGTGTGCTCTAATCAGGTCCTTTATAGAGGGTTCATTTTGTCTTCCTTTGCATTTACACATTGGGATGGCTCCAAAGCCAGTAAGAATGTTACTGAAGAGTAAGTGGTTGAGATATCTTTCATCTATGGTTGAATTCATCATTTGCTTTCTCTCTCAGATGATTACATCCCAGTCTCTCAGGGAACATCTGCCTACTCTTGATAGGCTGAAAATTAGAACAAAATTGAATTTTTGTCTCTCTGATCAGGAGTGTTTCCTTGCATGTGTTTGTAGCTTGGGAATACAACCATGTCTGCAGCTATCCTTGGGTGACAATGATCAAGCAGTGCCCAGGACAGCTTTCTTTTATTTGAATTTGGCTGCAGTTGGCATGTGGTCTTTACTTTTGGCTGCCAGATCCCCACCCCCTAATCATGCCTCTCATCTGAGAATCTGACTGTTGTAGGCTTTTCTGCTTGGGACTACATCTTAAATATATTTGGAAGCAGATAGTTAGTTATTAGCGGAAGTCTTTCCTGATCATTATGTCATTAAATTTGCTAACTCTGAGATTTTCAGCAGATTCTGAGATGTTGGTCTTGCTCTCAAAGCTCCTATATAATTTGATAATCAGCTAACCTTCTGCATACCAGTTTTAGACAGAAATGCTAAAGTTGGAATTTCTTTGATTTGAGAGGGCCTATGAGCATCTGTGGACTTTGAAAAATTTCTTCTGGTCTCATGGGCTTTTTTTTCACTTAAGATGTCATCAGCAATATTTGAGGGGGATATTTGCTGCTGTTGGTTTACAGGAATAGCAAATGTGCCCAGAGCACAGGATAAATGTTTGCATGTCTTCTCTTGAACCTGAAGAAGAGAAATAAATAATTGTAAATGAAAATGTACAAATGAAATTATGCTTTAAAATGCTTCTTGCAGTACAGCTTTAAAATTGGAACTATGTTTAACATTCAGCTATGCAGCAGTCCCTTCGTTATGGAGCATAGTCAATATAGCCAATGCAAAGTTCATGTATAGGCGTCAGTTCAGTGGTACAGGATGCGGGATCCCATGAGTGGCCTTTGCTTTTCAAAGAACAGCTCTTTGTCACTTTTCACGGACAGTCTTCGCTTTATAAAGAAAAGACCGAAAAAGTCTGTGTGGAGCAAAGTGTCTTTGAAATGCACCAGTTTATTTTTTTTTCTTTTTGTTTGCCAGTTCAATAACAAAATTCTAAATCATGCCATAATTTCCTTTTCTGTTATACAGAAAAAGAAATAACGGTAACGAACTTTTTGCTGTTAATTAAAATAAGCAAACAAATATGGTCTGAGATTGAAACCCCAGAACTTCTGAGTTATGTGTCTGATTTCAAGTTTGCAGTTAGTCTCCACCTACAAAATGGGATGGTAAAGAACCCTAAATGTAACTCTTACCCCCTGGCTTTGTAGATGATTGGATCTGGCTCTGACTTATGCAGAACTGTAAATATAAAGCCTTGTAAATATGAAGACCTGCAATTGGATCCAGGAAACCAGTTGCATGCAAAATTAAGTGGGGCTTACTTGTCAGCTTTGATCATGGGTTAGAGGCCAAATTTTTTTTTGTTTTCTTCAAGTCTTACGTAAGTGCACTTTCAGAAACCTCAGTGTCTGTGTTTTGGAATTGAGTAGGGTCCTATTTTACTTTGCAGCTGGAATGGAATTATTTCAGGAGGACCTCTGTTCTGGTTTTTGGCTTAGCTCAAGAGGCCACAGACTCAACCCAATGGCATTTCTCTATGTCTGTAAAACAGTAACTTCCGAACATCACATCTGATCGCTTTCAAAACTTTAGGGAAAGTTACAGGTTTTGATAGCCAAAACCTTGTTGATTTCACAGAAAAGCAATAAGAGAAAATGGGAGACACATGGAGCTTCTGCTTTCTCTCAAGTACAGCCACAGTTTCATCCTTTTTAAGTCAAAGACTTGGTTAATGGTTTTCCTGTACAGCAGAGTAGAAGTGTCATCTCCTTCTCACAGTTGCTTAACATGTTATTATTCTGATGGGCTGCCTCCTATGAAAGTATCAGTGGTGGGAGATGGAGGGGAAAATGGGAGATGCCAGAAAGTGTGGAAGAGTAGTTTGCGGACTTAGAATATCCTAGTAAAGAGAGACAACAGCTCAAATACCAGCAGGGACAGAAAGAGAGAACAGGAGTATGTAGAGCCAAGGAAAGAGACTGCTGTTATTGGAGACAAACGGGTTGCACAAAAGCAAATTTCTCTGGCCCTTGTGGACCAGAAAAAATTGGAGATTCAGCTGCCAAGAAAGAAGGAATACTTGGGCAAGTTCAAGGCCAGTAAGGAGGTAGTAAGAGGTGGGATGGGGACTGCAGTGGGGGGGTCTGCAACATCAGGAGTTTCTGTAAGGTACACCTGGAGGATTCTGCTGTGCCAGAGATGAGGAGGTGCTGTGCTGCATGGGGGAGGACTCACTGCTGTGGAATGGCACAGTGCAAGCAAATGGGGAGAAATTTTGCATATTAACTGGGACAGTAAAGGAGACAAAGATGTGGAAGACAGAGCACCTCTTTGAAAGGGGAAGGAGGCTTTGTAACAAAGGTTGATTTGGACAGATGGGGAGTGTGGAGGAGAGACTCAGAAGGCAGGCAAGAAACCTCTATGGCATGCTGCAAGCTCAGCTTACAGAAGCTACAGAGTGTGTGACCCTCTCGTTAACTTCATTTCACAATGTTCCCTGCATGCTTTGTGTGGCTTCCAAGTAACGCATGACATCAGCAATCTTAATAAAAACCACCTGCTTGGTACATTTTATGTTCAACTCTGCTAAACTTTCCTAGTCCGAAATATCCAGTGCTATCTGGAACAGGAGTACAATTAGTTTTCTCTAAATTTGCTGAGCTTTGTTAAATGAATTCTTTCCTTAAGGAGAAAAATGTGAATTTATATGCTTTAGCTCTACATATTTGAAAATCATCTTTCAGCTGTTCAGCTTTGTACACTGGCACATACATCTGTCAAAATTTACTTCTCATCTTCCTCTTGAACCTAGTCCACTTCTAGCCATGTTCATGACCTGTGTTTCAGGAATAAATGAATGACCTCTGTGCACTAGGGAAGTATGGGGTGTAAATGGCCATAGATCTAGTGGGAGGAATGTTCAACACACCCCAGAAGATCTCTTTAAGCCTCAGGTTGCCTGAAGTCTTTCAACTCAGACAAGAAGATATGTTTATACATCCCTCAGCACAAGGAAGAAGCTGCTGTGGGCCAGAGGTAATTAATATCAGCAGTTAAACTAGATGCTTCAAGAAAATAACTAGCATTAGAAATAATTGCTTAGCTTTCCACTATTGTGCTCCAAAAAGTCTCAGGTTGTGATGTTGTTATCTGTTAATATTAGCTTAATATCTCTCAATACATAACAAAAGTTAAGAAGGACCACTCTTTTTCCCTAGGCTACTTTGGAAAGTTTATTCCAAATTTTCTTTAGCTGTGACAGAAGTTCACAAAGTTCTCAGCACTGAGACAGGGGCCTGTCTTTTTTGAGGAGTCTGAGTTTTCATTGTAGAGTCACAGCCAGAAGTTGGAGCTCCTTCGTGTGGCTCCCTTGCTCTCCAGTTTAATCTGTTATTAGTGACTGAAGAGTGCTTGCCTCAAGGCACATTTTCCGTTTTGAGTGAATGGAGCCATTTGCAAAAGGTTTTTGAACCTCTTTTTGTTTTATCAAAAAAGTCAGGCACAAGGCTGTCTTCTGACAACTTATTTTAGGACAAGGAAAGGGGTCGTGACCCTGAGGCTTTGCTGTTTAAATCAGCAGAGCTTCTTTGGGGTCTAGCTAGGATAAATGAAAGGGCATGGGCTCTGCTGGTTGTGTCACAAATTTTCCAGAATGCTTTTTCTGAACAAGCCAGAAAAAGATTTGCCTGAAGGGACACATGAATATGGGGCACAGGAATAACTTTTTAACATAGAAGACGTTTTTTTAGGAGGCAAAAATAAAAGGACTGAAAAGTTGGTACCATAGAGACTGGTGGAGAGAAGAAGGCATGAGGTTGACCTCTGTGCACTTTCAGTAGGCTGTGCAGCATGGTGGGGAAGTTGGGTGGTCTTCTGAGACCACTGGGTCCTCCTTGAAATCTGCTGCCAGAGCTCAAAGCCTCAGGTAGTGAAGTACCTGTGCCAAGCTTAAAACATGGGGCTCAGTCTAGAAGTAAAAAGTGGATGAGATTCCGTTTCCCCTGGTCTCCTTTGAATTGCCTGCAGTGAGGAGATGGAGAGAATGTCTTTCTCCCTGAGTGTGAGGATTTCTTGTTCAAGTCTTTTGGAAAGAAATGGAGTAAATTGATTTTTGTTTACACTTAATAGTCTGTAATCAATACTGCACTCCTTTGCTGCCTTCTTGCAAATGTTGGTGTCTTTTGGACTCTTTTGAGGATGGACCAAGAGGGCATTACCGTACCTAGTACAAAACAAAAAAATGTTATAAATAAATCTCTACACATAAATGCCCCAGACCTCTCTAGACACATGCTTTTTAATCTATTTCACAGAATCACAGAATCGTATAGGTTGGAAAAGACCTTTAAGATCATCAAGTCCAACCGTAAAAAATTTCTTCACCTTTCCCCCCTATTTTCACATTTAGATATGGGTAGCTGTAGTATAAAGCAGGTATATATTTTTGTCTGCTTAGGACATGAGAAAGGGCACAGTGCTCTCTGTTTCAGCAGCTGTTCTCAGAGGCCAGTGTGCTAACTGTATTTATTTATTAGTGGGTTGTTTTGGTTAGGCTATTTTTTTCCCCAGTAGAACTTGTTGCAATTCTGCTGTAATCGGTGGACATGCTTTCCCTGTCTTACACCAACAAAGAGATTGGCCCAAGAGAATTTAATGGATTATTCCCTTTTGACCTCTAAATTCCCCAGGTTAAGATTTTTTCCTACATGGTTCTTCCATTATCATCTAGCTCTGAATGCATCCTCTTGGTATGTGAAATAGCAGAAGTAAATGCCACATGTTTTCTGAGGACATGAGCCATAACCCTCAGAAATGAATTTGCTGCTTCTCTAACTCAGAAGCCATTGAAGAAATTACATCTGGATGAATAATGAAAATATATTGCAGTCAAAGAAAAACTGCAGATTCTTTTTGACAGCAACTGTGGTTTCTAATGCCTCCTTAATTTTCACTTACACATATCTGAAGCAACGATTAATCCAATGAAATGTGCAAAATTGCCCATATAAATCTGACTTTCATAAACGGGAATTATCTTAAAGTTTCATAAAGTGTTCCAACATTCAGATCATTTTTGTGATGCAAATAAATATCACATATGTATATCTTCACTTCTCAAATTTCCAGTAGTTCTGGAGGAAGAATTTTCATCCACTGGAAAACAGCATCTTTCTCTGCAAAGGTTTACTCATAGCAAGAGCAACTGTGTTTCTTCTGAACAGTAGCAGAAAAGTGTTGCTTGCCCCTAGATTAAAAAAATTTAAAGCTGAAAACTGACTTCCCCTCTCCCTTCCTGTTCAAATTGTGAAATTGGCCTGAAAAAATAACATTTTTTTTTTTCTTTCCTGTTTCGGAGTCATTCTGATGCTCTGTGTTATGATCAGGAGTAATGGGTCCTTCTTAAAAAATGAAAATGGGGAACACTGGTCCTCTTGATTCCAGCTGTTCAGGCCTTAAGATAAAACAAATGTCATGCATATCACAATAAATCCTGAAAGCTAGTAACACAATGAAAAGACGTGAACAAAGCTGTGCAGAAATGCACAGATGGAAAGAATAGCTTGAGGGCTGACAAAGTTTTTGCTGATTTTTCTTCTGGTGCCTGTCATGTGATATCTACTAGCGTTGGGTGGAGAGAGCAGAGAGCAGCATATTCACCCTACAGCAGTTGGGGCCTGTACAGTTACCTGACCTCCCTCTTCTCTGCTTTTAGGTCCCCAGAGATAAGTTGGGGGAAAAAAGCACATTAGTATATGAGTATATACTAGTATGTATAGCCACATGTAAAATTGTTACTTAAGCACACCAATTTTCAAGAATGTGACAGTAGCTCCTAAAATTTCTCATGAATCTTGTAGCAAAAGTCTGTGTTCTGGATTTAAGTCTGCCAATCAAGAGATCTTCCACTTGCTGTGTATTTTTAGTAAATACAGCTATTTGGGCTCTGCTATCCCTGTACTTTTTCATAACAGGTTTGTTGCATAAAGACTTTTAAAAAAAAAAAAAAAAAAGACAATGGTCCACACAAACATTTGAGACAATAGACTCTGAGGTTATAAACACATGCTTGTGACCTTATTAAGATGAAGAGAATTTTGGTTTGAGAAGAGGAAAAGCTTGTGATCAAGCAAATACAGTCACAATAATAACAAAGGAAAACAGAAAATTACTGTCAGCATTATTATTTTGGGAGTCTCGCTTCTCTGTCCTGCCCAATGCTGCCTCTTTGTGACGCCCTTTATTTCAGGACAGAATACATCCTAGTTCATCCTAACTGAAATCTAGAAGTGTCATAATTTTCGTAAGTAATTTTTTACTTATTACATTATTCAAAGGAACAAAACTGCACAAAACTAATTTTGCAATCCCGAATTGCTATGAAATGGAAGTCAGTGCAAGCACTTCTGAGTATTAGCAAAATGGCTGTTCCTTGAAGGATCACAAATACAAAGATTATTTGTGTAACTCAGTTCCATCAGCCTAGAAAGATACATAAAATATGTGATGAGGTTTTAGTAATTCAGCATTGTTCCTGTTACTAATTAACCCTACAAGCGGCACCAAAAATCACTGCAAAAGTCATTTAGTAGCTTCACCTCTCTAATATGGTATTTCAAATAGATTTAAAATGTGTAAATGTTTGATTGTTTATTTTCTGGCCTTTTGTTATTATCAGCATTGTGTTACTTTCTGTTATACTACCTGTGATGAAGATACCATATGTAAATAAACCTGAGAAGAGATGAAGCTGGGGACAGCTTGTATATGTCGGTGTTCATTTAAGTTCACCAACCAGTTGGTCTTTCATCCCAGTTCATTACTCTCCCCTTTTTTCTCCCCAGAGCGAGAGAGATTCATGCTTCCTGACTGCCTGCATGAAGAGGGTAGATTATGTCATTCTAGTGGCCAGATGGCCTGACCACAAAATCCACTATGTCAGCCTTAACAGTCTCAGAAGGGAAGCTCCCAGCCTCAGGACTCTCCCGTCATAGCCGGTGAGGAAGCACAGTGCTACAGGCATTTTCAGAAGCTGACCTGAAACTTTGCAGGCAGCACTTGTTTTATAGAGAGGGCTATTCATCTGACACCTCTAGTAAGCGGCTTCTTCCTGATATACCAGTATAAAGGAACTCCAGCGTGCACAGCTGATGCAGGGACACACACAACATTGTGCTACCATCTAAAGCGCACACACATGCACCCCTGCCATCCTTAGGCTGAATTTTGGATACAACTTTTGTTTTGGCATCCCATTGTACCAGACCTAGATTTTGGTGTACATGGGTTTTATCTTGCCCTAACTCTTGTCATTCTTTTGTGTATATAGGGCAAGCACACCACATTAAGAAACAAAATTAAATGCAGGAACTTCTTTTAATTGAATCAGAGACACTGATGGAGAAGGAAGGCAAATGGAAATAAAGAACAGAGATGTGGTGGGAAACTGTTGTTAGTATTCCTTTCCATGTCATTCTAGCTTGTTTTCCTTAGATACTGAATTACATCTTCAGCCAGTATACTTTAACTCTGTTTCACTGACATCAACCTTGTTCTGTTGCTGTTAACTTACAGAGGCTTAAGGTTTGGCCCATTGTATTTGCCCAGCCCCCAATTTAACAAAGGCTTTTCCTCTTTTAAAATTTACTTGAGTGTTGGTATGAAGACGCTTTGGAAAGAAGGGCTTCTGACAGACCTTGTTTAGTCTACTGCCAGATTAGTTCTCTTTTTAAGGGAGTTTTGCAAGTTTTAATTATGGTATTTTTACAAAATCCTTGAAGTAAAGCGCTAGTTTTATGTGTTTTCTTACTTTTCAAGAAGGAAGGAGTAGTTATGTCTCAACCACAGAACTGAAGATGTTTGTTTAAAAATATATACCATAAGATTTCTGCAATCCAAATCCACATTTAATGAGTGTACAATATGTGTTTTCTAGTCTGTTTGCATTGCTGGTGATGTGTGACAGAAACACAGATTTGCTTAAGTTGCAAATGAAATCCATCTCTAAAAGTATAGGTGACAAGGCAGTGTTAGATTTAATTCCCATCGCCTGAGTCACTCCATTTTCACATGTCGCTTTACACTTGATTGGACACACTGATATTTTAAATGCATTACAAATTTAATCAAAGGCATCAAATAAGAGACACAATGTTGAAATTACATCCAGGAAAACATCTGAGACTATGGAGCAGGAATTATTCTTGCATAAAAAAATAGAGATTCTGTACTTTACTAGATTAATTGAATAAACAAAGGAATATTGAAGCTCATCAGAAGTTTATATGGAAGGTCAACTCATGATATTTCCCAGATTGCAAATCAATGCATTGATCTTGAATAGACTTGTGTATTTGAATAACTTCAAGGATGATTCCATTGGACTTTTTCCTGCACAGTCTGTTGAGAGTGCTCAGATGAGATCAAGAGGGCTAATCCCATGTGCAAAGTCATTCAGAGTTGTAAGTGTTATCAAGTTTGCGGGGGCTAAAGGTTCAGTCTTGCAAATTTCATTCATGCAGATATGTCTATTACCCTTTGAAGAACTATAGCTTAGAAAGGAACAAGCTCTTGAAGTGAGGTTGAGAATATGATTATTGCTTTACTATCAAGATATAATACCGTGAAGGTATCTGAAGCTATGTTCTTTAGCTTCCTGTATAGCATATAATCTTCCTCACGTTTATAAAATGTGCTTTCTTTTCTTGAAACCAAGCTCCAAAACATTATTTATTTTCTCTCCAGATTTGCTCCATATAGAAAATATGCCAGACTATGATAACAGCAAGAAAAATCAGAAGATATAAAAGTTCAAAATTCTGTTCAGGTGACTAGATAATTTCAAATAGTTCAGAAATGGCCTTCTCCACAATCCATTCTATATTAGGGATACTTTTCTATAGATTTTTCTTTTTCAATGATTTAGACTTAAGAACTAGAGACTGAAGAGATTAAAATCAATCAGAGCAGCATAATTTTCTTTCTTACTATGCATGAAATCTACACAGTTACATTTACGTGTTAGAATACCATTAGAACAAAATCTGTAAGTTGAAAACATCAAAAGTCTCATCTCTGACCTTGTTTAATGAACTCTGTTGTGCAGTGCATGTTGAACGAAATAGATTGATAAGTTTATCTAAAACAAAAGGTGGTAAAATTAATTGCAGCTGACCTTAGAAAAATTTCCATACATTGTTTATGAAACAGGTTATCACACTGAAAAGGAGCTATATTAAACTTAAATTTTTCTGAACAACTTCTTGAACTCTACAAAAAAAACCCCATACTCTGTCTGCCAATATGTCTGACCAGGATCGTCTTAAATTCTTGCACTAGAGGCCTTTTCTTGATTTGTCTTTTTCATTATTTTGGAAATAATTTACCGTATCTCAGCTTAGGTGTCAATATTTAAGTGTGAATAAGGAAACAAATAGTAAGGATAAATCAGTAGTAAGAGGTTTCTTGTAGTCTCTTACTCTACAGAGTAAGAGACTGTAGTCTCATTGTAGTCTCATTGTAGTCTCATTGTAGTCTCATTGTAGTCTCAATGTAGTCTCAATGTAGACTTCATTGTTGCAATTTGCATCCTGGGTGGTTTCAGTGAATGCCTGTGCTGTGCCTTAGGCATAGACTTAAGAGATACTTTAGGATACAGCAAATAGAAATGCCCAGGTCTTAAGATGACATACATTAAATGATTGCTACTCAGGAGCTGACAACCTGGAGCTCCCGTTTACCCTTTCTTTTATTATTAGGATCAGGTTCATGGAAGGTGAAAGAATTTAAAATTTTGGTAAACAAAAGGTTATTTCTGCAGAACAGACAGGTGAGTAATGATGTACTCCTCCATAATGTGCTATTGAAAGCAGATTACCAGAAGTGAAACCAATTATGAAATCCAGGATGAAGAAATATTGTAATTTACAGGACTGTTATTCTGTAAATCAATGTTTTCTTTATTATCTTTCATGTAGCAGTCTCTGAGTTGCCTTGCTCTAGCCTAAGCTGGAAGATATATTTTGAAACAGGTCAGTCCTTCATTTAATTTGATGTAGCAATACTCAAACCTATTGCATTCAGCTCTGACTATATAGAAGGTATAATTTTAAAAGTTGCTTGTTACTTTAGCTTGATTTGTTTTGCACAGAAGGGCAAACTGAGAAAAATCCAAGGTTCAGTTTTCCATCAGGTGTGGAGTATTCTGTCTTTTGTCTTTTTTTTTTTTTTTTTAAACTCAGACATGAATGAGAGACTTCTATGAGTATTTCAACAAAATGCCCCAAAACTGGAAAGTATTTGAAAACCAGAGATTTGAAAAACTTGTTTATAAGTTTCTCCTCCTGCTCCTCTGATCTGCCACAAAGACTGAGGGCCAACATTTTGCCTTTCTTCCTCTTAGGTTAAGAAACAATGCCGAAAACTACGTTCTTCATACATAAGGCTGGAAGGAAATTGGCCTCAATGAATAAATTGAACAGATGTATCATCTTATTATGCAAATAAAATAAATAGCTAAGTTTTGTGAAAGCACTATCAAATTACGAACTACACAATGCCAAAATACTCTTGTAGAAATTAGCAGGTTCATAGCACCCATGGTAAGCTCAGTAGCTGTAAACCTGGCTCTTTCTGTGGTTATGTGCTTACTTCATGCCCCTTCGATACTGAACAGTTTATGAGCTTCATCTTAGGGTTTATTTATTTTGTTTATTTAGTTTATTTATATTTATTTAGTTTAATTTAGTCTCTAATAATCTGATTGAAATGAGATAATGTTAAAAAAGAGGTTGTTTTCACTGTAAGAAGAAAGTGAGTATCATCAGATTTATTTGTTTGGGTTTCTGTTTATCTTCCTGTGTTGTAGAGGATTCTTTTGGTGGAGGGAGTTTGCTTTTAAAACAGGAGAACTCAGAAGCCATCCCTACATCTAGTTTAGAGAGAGATGAACAATGAAAAATGGATTCATTGAAGTCTGGTTAAGGACCTGGTTAAAATTCTGGCTTTCTCTAACAGTAGGGAATGTGTTCTATTACTCATTTTCTTGGATTAGATCTAACAAATCTGTCAAAGCAAAAATACAAGTTATTTCCTTCTTGCATTTGTAATAGAGGCTGTTCTAAAGCTCATACTGAATTCATGCCTTAGAAAACTTTCTTGCTAGAGTTGCAGTGTTTAGGGTGATAGGAAAAAAAACTTAAGTCCTGTCTGCTTCTGGAAATGTAAGCACGTCATTGCTTCTTTTTTGTTGTTGTTTTGGTTTGGTTTTTGTTTTAGTTTAGGTGTGGCAATCTTAGGGTACAGCGAAAATTCCATCTTGGTTAATTATGTTCTGTCTTTCCAATTGTCTGCAGTTAGACACAGTCATTTCCTTTTCTTCCAGCCTTGTTTCTCACTGTGATGTTTCTATGAAATGTTAAACAGCTGTTTTCTTAAGATTCAGAGGTGAATATATTTACAACACAGGTAAAGTAATTCCCGTGAATGCTGTGTACTCTAGAAGGGCTTTGGGTTTTTTTAACGCAGAAAACCTTGAAGTAGTCCATAAGCATTTGTGACAAAAATCAACATCCTTTTGGGGAAGATGTAAACATCCTTCAGTCAGTCCTGCTTTTAACTTTTGAAAAAAATGACCTTCAAAAGAGGTGGAAAGGCTCATTTAATAAACAGAAATTACTTTGACATCTTTTGTTAAGAAAACTATGGAAGTTAAGAGCGTCACTGCTATACGCTGTGCCTTACTGAAATGGGAGGAGCTGACTATGGGCCTTGTTAAAGTATCAGTGTAGAGTCAGGCAATTTGGAGAGATCTATAATAGATGTAAGTAGGTTGTATACAATTGGGAATATGCACTCTATGCAAGTTTGTGCTCATTATTACAGCATGACCTAGCTTTGACTCTGCATAGTCAATTAAAAGAAGAGCTAAGTGAACAAGGCTGTATCTGTGCATGGAGAAACTATCCATTCCTTCATTGTAGATTTTAAAATACTAACGGTAAGTGAGGTTTAAAAAAACCAACCTTATTAAGCCTGCAAAATGAAGAATCCATGAAGTAATTCCCTGCCTGCACACTCCTGCCTACACAGTTTTAATTCAGTCTTTTTGCCATATATAAGGCCAGTTTTAATGATGACCCTGTACTATTTTTCTGACAGGATCCCTGCTTCATTTGTTGCACAAGATAGATGGTGCTCATTTAATAATGTTGTATTAATTTCTGTGTTTGGTGCAAGGCCTTTTGTACCCCATTACTAAAACCCTGTCTGAAGAGAGAATTAATTATTTCTCCTTTTGCTTTTTTGGCAGTGCTCATCACTGAATATCTGAGCACTGCATAGGCTTTCTTCTCGCTTCACATAAAATCCCTGAGGTGAGGGGCTGATATGGTTCCCATTTTATACCCAGGAAAAATGAAGACCAAGGCAGACTTGAGTTGACATTGCACACTAGATTTTAATATGGGAAGCCTGCATTTTTTTCAGGTTCCTGGCTGTCATATCAGGATTTTAACATTTCAATGCCTAGTTCCTCATATGAGTTGCAGCTAGGATTTCTGCAGAACTGTACGTTTCACATCCATAAAACCAAAGCACAGTATTAATGACTACTGCTAAAATTTATATTTTTAATGATTACTCAGCCTTTGACAGACACAGGCTTAACATCCAGGTTTTGGTCAGCTTTCACCTGCCACAAGAAAAAGGCTTTTCCTTTTCTTCCTGTAGAACTGTTTTAATACTGGGCCCAGCCAAGAAACAATGTTCCAAATATATGAATATTTTCTTGCGCTTCAGGAATTTTTTCATTCAAATCCAAGCTGACACATCTTCCCTCCACCTTTTCCCCTAGCACCCAACAACTGCATTTTTTTTCCCATCCAAAACTCAGCAATATTTCATTTCAGAAAGCAGAGGCTGTTTCCACAGCACAAACAGTTCAGTGTTTCAGAAGCAAATTATATTCTGCTCTTTCCCTGGCTCTCAGACTGAGGGATTATTGAAACACCAGAAATTCTTTCTCCTCAGTGGTCTACTCAATCACATGGAAAGCATGGTCTCTCTGGCCAGCCCTGGTCTTTTCTCCCCTTTATTCTAGCTGTCTCTGGTCCTTGCCCAATCCTATCTTTTCCTGCCCTGAAATCTTTTCTGTGTTGCAGTCTGTGAAATGGCTACTTGCTCACAGAGCTGGAAGGTGGCAGAATGGAGAGCACAAGGGACAATGTTCACACTTGCCATTCAGGTGGCCATTCTCCAGCAGCTGGAAATGCTGGTTATGTGCTCAGTACCGACATCTTTGGGGGAGTTTTCACTGCAAAATTGAAGAAAATTCTGGTGAGCATGTGCAAACTGGTTTTTCACGTGCTTTTAACAGGGTTGAATTAGAGCTCAGTTTAAAGGAATGAAACTGTGTGCCTTCCTGACATAAGACCACTTAAACTCAGTGTTTCAAAATTTTATGAATGCTTCAAAACATTAAAATGACCTGAGAAAGCGGCACCTGATTTATTTATTTATTTATTTATCTATTTATTTATTTTAAACCAGATGGAGAATGGAGAGAGTCAAGAAACAATAGATGTTTCTCTGACTTTGTGCTTAGAGGTGACCAAACCATTTTGGATATTTGAAAATATCCAAACAAATTCAGCCTGAGGCATACCCTGAGCATGGGGAACTTTAGTCTCAGTGGCTTCAGTTCTTTATGACTTTCGTGGACTTCAAACAAGATCATATAAATTGGAAGTATTATGCAACCTTAATAATAGGCTATGTTACCAGTCTGCTCACAACAAACCAGTCAGCATAACTGAAATTCCTACGTATACTGTGGTTATTAAAAATGAGTTTTCTGTCACTTGCTGCTGTCCTTCCAGCACATCATAAATATATTTAAAAAAAAAAAAATTACTTAAAGAGCTTTTGCTCTTTAAACTTAACCTGATTTTCTGCAACTTTCCCCAAACCATAGTGGATCATGTATTGCAAAACAAGTTTTAGTTATACTTGGTTTCTTACTCCACCCCTATAAATGATCCCTTTCTTTTAAATGATGGTCTCTGTAAATTTGACATTAGCAAAGATGAAACTATCAGGCACTGATTTTTCACCCAGATGAGAAAACTTTGTTCTGGTTGTATAAAAAGTCTGGGAAAATGGCCCTAGTGACTCATGTGAATAATTCAGGGATATAATGTATAGATTTTACTATCTATGGGCATCAGTATCTAGTACATATTTTTTTTCCCGAGGTGCAGATGGAATTCCCAAATAAAGCAGCCATTGAGATGAAGTTTGTCTTCTGAAACAAGCTTATGAATTAGCCAAAACAGGCCTCAGGCATAGATATTAAAAGCAAACTGAAAAACTGAAATAATGGCTGCGCCAGCAGTAACAGGGCCTGCTTTTATCTTGATATTAGCATGTAGCTCAAAATGGTACTGAGTTGACCTCGTGGATATATACTGTGGTATCCAAAGACTGTCTACTTACCTTAATATCAGCGGTGTATTTGTTCTACAGATAAAGTAAGGCATAGTTAATCTGGATTAAAACAGCACTGGAACAAGTTTATTGGATTTTAACTAAGCAAATAGCTGAATTCAAGTTCAGATTCTCCTACAGGCTTGAATTTCTACCAAGAGCTTAGTTTAAAAGACAGATTTCACTGCTGTTTAAAATTGAGGTAGCCAACCCAGGTTAAGCACCCACAAAGACAGGCGTTCCTCCACCCAAGACAGGATATGAAGCATACTCCCATAGACTATGTTCGAAGTCTTGGAAAACTATTCATTTGGAGAATTGATGAAAGAAGTTGCTGTGACTCATAGTCTCCTCAGAAGCTATCAGAAAAATATGGTTTTAGCCCCAAACACTGTAGGCTGTTGATTTGTCTCAGCTGCTGTATTTTGTTTTCTTGTTTCCTACTGTTCCCAGGGGCTATCACAGTCTTTCTTTTTTCTTCACTTCTGTTCAGTAGAGATATTCTGGGACTTTCCTTGAACATACCTGCTGTAAGAAAAATGTTCAAGGCAACTTTGGGAAACTTTGATGTGGCCATTTTTCAATTAATTAATTATGTTAACAGATGCTGAGATTTCTAAATTCATTTTCAGAAACCTATCCTATTTTCCTAAAGTGTCAAATTCAGTGAGGCATCTCTGAAAATCAAGAGACATGAAACAAGTTTCAGGCTGTGCCACTGATCTGCTGTGAGACTTTGAGCCAGGTGTCTTCTGTCTCAGTTCTCTCACTTGTAAAATGTGGATAACACTATTTTTTACCCAGCTGTGTTAAAGTACCTGGAAATCTAGATGCAAAGTATCATACCCATGATAAAATGTTCCTTACTGCGTAGCAAAGAAGTATGTGTTGCAATGATTTATGGTTTATAAACAATTCTGAAATCTCTGCAAAGTCTTGTTTGTAGTACTGGGAATCTATTACTACATACTTATTCTGGGCTTTTTCTTTTTGATACAGGCCATATTTTGCTATGAGTTTTGATATCTCCCATGTGTTGGAAGACAGTTGGGGCATGTTTCTCTTTTATGGTTAGGTCCTGAAATCCACTGCTTATGAAGCAAAATAAAGAAATGAAGCTACTTTCACAAAAAAAAAAAAAACCAACAGCATTTATGTCATAGATTGATGAGATTCTCAACCAATGTAGAAAACATTTTGTAAAATCACTTCCTTCTAGGTGATGACAGATTTCAGGGATTAAAAGTAAATACAAGTTTTATAATTCCATTTCCAGTCTTGAAATTCCTCCCATAATAATAGACCGATTATTCTTTTCATTTTAAGCTTCTTGGCCTATTTCTGAATGATGCTGAGTATCCACTGCTTCCAAGGAAATCAGAGTTGTACATGCTCATTACCTCTCTGAACTAAACATCTAGAGCACAAAACTTTGTGAGGAAGTCATGGATTAATTATAAATTACAACAGCAAGTATGATGAGTTGGTCTATGCATTTTGTTTTATTCTAATTAAGATAATTTTAACCATTTTTATGACTGTTCATTTAATGCAGATTTCTCTGTTAAGTAGCTATACTACACTGTCTATACAATAGCGCAGAATAGCAATGACTAAATTTTATTCTGTTCCTGGGTGTTTTCAGAATTGACATAAGTAGATGCAGTCTATTGCATTAGTCCTGAATTGAGTCCTTTCTCATTTGTGGTTCTTCTGGGTGAATCTCTGCAGAAAGGAAGAAAGTTTTTATGTTAAGAAGTTTCCTTACATCCCACTCTGTGTGGAGTATTGTGAGACATTAGTTGTAAACTGCTGATAACATGAGATTTTATGGTAATGGGTAGCAAACTATTGCCATGCAAGACAGCTTGGCTTACCAAGAGTTAGTACTATTTCATGTCCAAAAGCTTGACTTGATCCCTTCCAGAATTGGAGTCTGAGTTGCAAAGTTTTTAACTCCAGAGCTGAACTTCACCTAGAGTATAGCATACCTGGATTCCACATATGTTATGTAATACCCTCTTTATTTTGTTTAAATCTGGTCTAAGTTTTGGACTTTTTAGAACCAGATAAATTCAAGCAAGTTCTGCATAGATTTATTTTTCATAGCTCAGGCAAATGCTCTGCATATATTACTGCTGCTGAGCTATACTGCCATGGAAGCTTTGGAAAACCACTGGAAGAGTCAGTTGAACTCAGCACTGTTTTTTTGTAGGTAACAGTGACGTACACGGTAATTCAAAGAGTTTACTGCCTGCATTAGAAAGTAATATATTTTTCAGTTTGTACGTAATTAAACATAATCTTTCTTGCATGACTAATTTGAGAATTAAGTTAAAATAATGGAAAATCAGTTCTGTGAGGAGAAATAAGATTACCTATCCTTTCAAAAAAAGGAGGAAAGGTATTTCTGTACTAAAGGGTCATATGCTATTTGATGACAGAACTATCAAAAACACTTTTAAGGTCTTGGGTTTGGGTGATTTTTTTTTAGTAATCTTTTAAGAACCTTGATATTTTTCCTAGAATTGAATTAATTTCTGCACAGAGAGCAAGTGTTAAAGTCTGAAAGGCAAGACTGCTGGGAATTCAGGTAAGCAAGGCACAAGTGAAGGATCTCTAGAACTGCTTCAGTCTTTGAGCAGAACAAATATACAGCCAGCCACAAACTGGAGCTGTTGAGAGATAGCAAAAAGCTTATGAAGATGATGACCTCGAGTGTCTTCTGCCATTTAGGGTTAATCATATTGAACAATCTGGTGCCCTTGCAATTGAACCAGAAGTCTGGCCAAATTTCAAACCTACGTCCCACCTTATGGTTTAATTTAAGTCTATAACCAAAGAGCAAAGCTGTGGCTCACCTGTAACTTATAACAGATCCACTGTGGCTCTTTTGTGGATCTTTTTTCGATCTTGGCACTGCACCATGGCTGTGTTTTTTGTTGATTGGGGGGAGCTCTATGAAGGTGCTTTGTAAAATTGAGTTGAGTTGGAAATAGTGCTAAAGGCCACAAATTCTCACTCTTTTTCCCAAGATTGGCCAAATTCTTTTCCAGGGTGCAGAAAACTGTATAATTTCTTGTAGCAAGTATTGGTAGTGCTCTCTAGATTACAAAATTGCACTACCCGCTTGTCTGCTGGAGACAGGTATTTGCACATCTGACATGCCATTAAAATGCCAATGAACACATTTTATGTATTTGGGAGCTTTTTGTCGCTATCATAACTTCGCACAGAATGAATGAACTTAGTTGTAATTCCAGCTGGAGTTGAGCTCCTTCAGCTGAAGTAGCATAACCCGCAGCTCTCACTGTTTTCAGCTTTGGAAATTCAGAGCATCTATTTGGTCCTCAAAACCTGAGGATACCTCTTGCAGTGATACTTGCTTGGACTGGTGGATACACTGTCAGCTGTGTGGTGCTCTTCCATGCAACTGCACTTGTGGACATGGCTGGATGCACAGTGTGGCACTATGATGCTACAAACCAGGCTCATGCATCAGCGTGTTGATGTATGTGTAGAGAGGCTTCAGTACTCTCACTATAATGCTTTTGTGGGATTGGTAATTGTTGTTAATGGTGAATTACATGAAGGGAGCGGCACAAGTTCAGTCTCCGCTGCATCTGCTGTACAATGATGGCCTAGATTAAAATGTGCAATAGCACATGGCTGACATTAGCTGTCTTGTGTTTTGTCAGCATTCATATTTGCAAAATAACAGGAAAATCTGCTGTGGACTAATATGCTGAATCAACAGTGACTATTGAACTTTCACTGAATATTAACTTCTACTGCACTTTGCACACATACTTAGCAAAAGGTGATCACGCCAGCCTAAGCTATTGATTGTAAAGTAGATCTGCTACCTCTTAGCACTGCCAGTTCTTCCTATAGAGAATGCCAAGCTAATGCTCTGACATGCTTTTCAGTGTCATAGTGATGAGGACCTGTGAACTGTTCTTTGTCTGATGTCAGGTGGTTTCATTTGCCTTCCAGGATAAAGCCATCTTTTTCTGATGGTGGTAACTGTTAGCAACTTACTATCAAATCTGTTTGATGTTGTGCTTTTTTTTGTTTGAACTATTCTACAATGCTGATTAGATTAAGGGTCAAATTTAGCAGTCTCTTCCCCTAAACTTTAGAGTAAGCCTCTCTGATATCAACGGGATTGTTTGGATGTAACTAGTGGAAGAATTGGATCCTGTACGCTTCTTGCTCAAGAGAGAAGTCAAAAGGTCGAAGTCCACCTAAAGATTCGTGTTATCATCAGAAACGCAAATAAAGGAGATGGGAGTCACGAGGCTGAATGAAGGGTCAGCATCTTGGGCGCTCCCAGATGATGGCATGTGGAGATCCTGGAGGGCAGTTTCAGACACTAGATCTAGGGATATCATAAATTAGTTACCTCAGTAGACCAGTGAGTTAAACTAGCAGCTCTCCACGGTGTGTGGGATGACAGCAACGTGAAGTTTTATTGAGATATTTCTTGTGCTCCAGGCTGGAGAGGACACATGAGGCATCCTGTGTTTGCACCCAAGAAATTTGTTATGCAAATCCTGCACCCTTTTCCCATAAAGTAGTTCCATTGACTGCAGTCCTCTAATTTACATTTGAGCACCACTGAGCATTCAATGTCATTGTTTCATGGCATTTTATGTTGAAGAGGAGTAACTCTGCAATATTGTAGGTGCAATTAATTAATAAATTAGATGTAATCTTCATAATTTAATAGTTGGCATCACATATTTCCTGATTATTTGTCTTCTCAAAGAAGCTGTGGCTTGAAATTAGTAGATCTGCATTTTATTAAACTTGCATAAAAGTATTTGAAAAGAATACTTTTTAAATGACAGGGCACTTCACTTATCTGATTTACAATCCTCTGCTTTAGTGTGATCATGACTTTGAGGAGCAGTGAAGCAACCTTTGAAAGCTGGCTCACTTGGACAGCTTGAATAAAAGGCTCTGTGTCAGTAAGCATTATATATCTCATAAGAATCTGCAATTTGAAATATATGCAAAAGCAAAATGAACTGGTGTTCCTACTGATCATGACGTACAAGGTCAGTACAAACTACTGAAATATTGGATTGCAAAACAATGTGCTCTTGGCAGTAAAAATCCAACCTCACTACGGCTTGATGATTATAGGGAAGCATAGAGCTGTGCAATAAAATTAACACTGCGTTTGAAGTCAGTTTCTAAGAAAGGGTTACAAAATGTGACAGAAGTTTAAAAGTGTTTTGGTTTTTTGGTTTTTTAAAGTTCTGAAATTCTCATTCCTGTGCCTTTTTATTTGTGCACTTCACCTCAGTGACAGTAGCAGCTGAGGAAGGAAGTCCAGCTGAAGCCCAAAGGATTAATGAAAGGGAAGGAGAGGCAATTCCTTTTTATTTCCGAGGGTGTTGGTGCCTTTTCTCCACACTAGTGATGAATGTGAAAGCTATAAAGACTGAGAAGCTAAGAAGCTGGGACTTGAGAGAAGAGCTACTTCCCATAAGGACAGTAAACACAGGAATGTACTGTCAGTGAAACTGCTGGAAGCAAAGAATAGAGTAGAACTAAGTTAAAAAATCACCCACTTTTTTTTGTGAAGATACAGGATGATAAAAGCAGGACAGTGGACTTTCAATTGGAAAAAGAAAAGAAATAAAAGCAAGCCAGAGGCTACATCCTGTCCATAAATTTCATGTGCTCCTTCAGCCATTTTTTAAGTGCTTTTAGCTCCAGTAAAACAATGGTCCAAAGGACTGAAGACTTTTCCATATTAGTGGAAACTTCACTGAAGTTAAAAGAACTTTAGTATGAAGTTCTTACTGAATGACTCGTCATATTTGATCATTTCAATAGACCCCGAGAGGAAGGAAAAACTGTGAGTCTGCTTGTTCTCTCCTTTTTAATCCCCTAAAATTAGTAGACATTTTGCTACTTATCTAGCTCTACAAAAGATGGTGGCCATATCATGCTTCAATGTGCAACCTGAAACTCTGTGATTTATGCTCTCAGTTATATGTGTAAAAGGCACTGGCAGTACTGCTATTCCTCTAGTTCCTGGATGCTTGCTGCTTTCCTGCTGACTGCTAAAAGTGGGGCTGGGGTGGAAAACTTCTTTAGTAGTGACTGTCCAGATAGCTGGAGAGACCACAACTACAAAAAAGAGGGTGGCAGGCCTAGCCAGGCTGGGGACACACAGCAGCAGAGCTCCCTCAGCTTAGGAGCATGGGAGAGGTCTGTTCCTCCCAGAGGCACTCCTCTCCTGAGAAAGCACTGCACTCAACCTACTGAATGGTGCTGTTCACCTTTTGTTAGCAAATATGCATTAATTTTAATGGCAGTGTGTCCCAGTGCTCCCAGGGTGTGTGGGTCCACATAAATGACAACTGATAGGATGACCCTACAACCCTTTATGGCAGAAGCCTGAGGTAGCGGCTTCAACAGGTCCAACCTAGCTAATGGCCCAAGGTGAATTTGTTCTTTTTTACCCTAGTGTTACGTGTCAAAAGGACTTAAAAAAGGAAATAAAGCATAGGACAACCAAATAAACTTAATTCCCAACCCTTTTCAGCTCCAGTGATGCTTGCACAGTAATGTTAACTGGTTTCCTTGTGCCTGCAGGCATGTTACCTCTCCCATTTACTCTTTAAGAATGAGAATTTGAGTTGACTTTGCCGAGAGATGGACTCCCAGTTTCAGGAAGGGGGCTTGATGTTCTCCCAGCCCAAAGGTTAAGGCTCTAATCCATCCTCTGGAGCTAAAGCAAGACAATGATAAAACTTTCCCACTCCTTACAGAACATAATTGTTGTCAGAATATTTTGAAATTAATAAAGGTTACAGTTAAAAGTTTCCATTCACATGTCTTCCCTATTGGCTTGGTTGCTGCCATTGTGCTGATTTTGAGAGTACAAAGATTCTGTAAAAACATCTTATTTGTCATGACACTAAAGAATTACTGCTATTCACAGCTTGGGGAAACACCATCCTTCTCCTCCTCCTTGGCATGGTTATAGTAGTTACTCCATTTGAACTCGCTGCCAGTCCTTCATCAAGATCCATCCAGGGCTGCTAAAAATGCCCCATCTACACAACAAAGGCCAAACATTGCATGAATATGTGTATACATAAAAGTTCCTCTTGGCTTCCCTTTGTTTGTTACTTCAACTAAAAACCAGATTTATAAGGTCAATTTAAAGAAATTATAGAAGAAATTACTCTCTTCTTACATGGCGTCTAAACATTGTTCTGAGCATCTCTGGACTACAGTTTTATGTAAGAACTTTTCTTTCTTGTTCCTCTATTCAGATTTTGCTGTCTTGTATACCATGGCACGAAGGACACCGAGGAGGTTCTTGATTAGTTTAGCTGAATCAAAATCAAGCGTGGTTTGGCCACGTTCCTTTTAGGACCCCATTATCATAATGTGTCTGGCCTTTTTACATAGCTAAATTACTTTGTGGTTTGAGTGGTGAGGAAAGAGTCCTGATGTGTTTGTACTGTCAAACTTTTCAACACCATACTGTACATTTCTCGTAAGAGCACACTTGGAAAGAAAAATCCCTTGTTGCCACGTGGCTAGATTTTAGGCAACTCTTTACAAGAGCAGGCACGCTAACAGAGCTGGAGCTGAAGTTTTTTGTCTTCTTGAAAAATTGAATGCAGCCTCGTAGCATGATTTTATTGAAATATTTAATGTAACCCTATACAGCTGGTTTTTATACAAGGAGATAGAACTACGTTGTACAAGTCAACCTAGCATGAGCAAAGCTGAGCTAAAATATGCCCGCAACTTGCAGCACTAAAGCCTCTTCTCTCAATGCCATCTTCAAGCAAAAGCCATAAAGTTCAATCCTATAATTCTTTCTGATGATTTAGCTCATGGATTAATCAGCCTGATTATTATTGAAATCAATGTGCTTGCCAAGTTCTTATGGCCTACTTCATCCACTGGTCAGATTAGCAGATTTGTAATTAGTTGGACTGAACTTTTAAGGCCATTTTCTATCCTGTAGAATAAAACCTGCGAGCAAACCCCATTAGTCAGTCAGTTAAGTCTTCAGTGTATGGGAATTCAAACACATCTTTGAGCCCAAACTCCTGGGCCTGAGGAGGAAGTAAAATCCACAGTGAAGCTGCAGAGGAGTATCAAAGCTCCTGCATTCTCAGGCCTAGACCTGCTCATTGAGATGGTAGTAGGAGATGGTAGTCTACCAAGTAGTCTAATTAGTACATCAGCAGTCTCCAAATTCCAGGGCTTTGTGTATCAAAACCAAAATTGTAGTTTGGCAAAAGACACGCTCATAACAAGCCAAAACTTTTGTTGCACTTCTTCCATGTACCCATCCTGGCCTTTTTCTGGATTTATTGGTTAATAAAGATGGAATTTAATTTTAAACAGAAAAATGAGGGACAAAGTTTTAGAAAATGGATTGAGTTATATTCTGCAGCTCTGACAAAGAAAAATCAGACCTTAAATTCTCTTGGATTTTAGTGGGGTGTTTTGCTAGCTGTGGAACTGACTGACTCAGTCATCCTTCAATCTTTGTGTAAAATTGCCTTTTAGGTATACTTCACCACTGTTTTTTCGAAGACGTGTTTTAAATACTGTGATGTTTAGTCAAGATAATGGAAAATTTGAATATTTGTCAGTATGCAAAGGATGTTTGTAGCTGTATTGGTCCAAGAGCAAGAATTGTCAATTTAAGACAGTACAGATAACATGATATCTTTTATTGAACCAAGAATAATTAATCTAATCTTTATACATCCTGAAGTGGAACTTCTGGGCCCTCAACCTTGAACATTCTAAAATATTCTTGTTCCAATAAGAAGTATCACATTATCTACCTTGTCTACTTAAACACATGTTCAAAATGATGGATTAGTGGCTATTTTGGGTGCATTTTTACTGTGTTGTTATCTTGAGTCTCATTTAACTTACGCAACTGTTTTCAAAGTTATAAACATGTATTCTTTATATGCCAAACTGAATCATGATCGCTCTTCGCTCTTTACTCTAGTCACACTTTCAAAAGAAGTATAGTTTACGCAGTTACAGTGTTGCATGAATGTATTCTTGGTTTATTTTTATTATATTTTACTTATTTTGTCAGCGAGATAAAATACTTTCAAGAAATGATGACAGCTTTTAATGAATCTTATGCAGGAAAACCAGGTAAAAAATAGCTAAGAGCCTCTATAAAGTGATTATTATCAGAAGTGTGATATCTGTGGAGACATACTACAGTCATTTTGGTGTAGAGGAAAGATTGTGTTAACAGTCACTGCAATTATCAATCACTGCATGATTGATAACATTTGCAGATGCCAACCCTTTAATGTCAGTCTTTTTATTGTTTGCATCACTAGTTAGCTGGATCTGTAGAGATATATAATAATAGATCTAGCCCACATAGCTTACTGTTATTGCACATGGTCTACAAGCCTGGTCCACATCAAATAGAAACTTAGGGCATGAGAAAATTAGAGAGGCAGGAGTACCACAGGAGTAACTATGGCAGAAAGGAATCCTGGGTTAGTACCTTGATGCTTTTACATGGCAGTATTCCCAGGGACCAGGTCCTGAAGGGCAGTTAGATAGCACCATTAAGGGGAGTTAGATGCTTAAATGCAGTTATGGACCTTGTCTTTCATCGACAAGTAGTCTCACTGAAGTAAGAGGACAGTATTGCTTACTGATGAATAGACATGTAATACAAATAGCAGGTTTTCTCCCTGAAGACCTAGCTCACAAATTCGTGACGTGCAGGTCAATGCTCAATATTACCATTTGATAGGGGAATGAAAAGTAAAATAGAGGACTTGTTCACCTTAGCCAGTTTGGGTTCAGAGAGAGCTTGCACAAAGGACGCAAACCAGTCCCCTTTGCACTAACAGGGAAATCCTAAGCAGAAGTACCACTGCAATTTTTCTCAAGGTCTCACTGGGGGAGTAGTTTGAAACTGCTGCCAGGCCTCCCTTGGAGCACTTCTAGATAGGGTCTGTCCAAGAGATGTGCTGTACCAGAGCACCTCCCCCACCAAGCCTGACCACTTTGTGGGCTGTGGCATCTGGCTCTAGGCCTTTGGGAAAAATGAGGCTTGCAATGAGCTTTCGTCACTTCGTGATCACAAAAGACACAACCCTGCTAAGTGAATGATACAAGGCTGCAAGATTCACTGAGGCCTTTATAAGGTGCTTTCTTTTTTCATCTGAGGATTTCAGAGTGTTTTATAAATCCAAAGTCTCCTCTGAAAAATAGCGATAGGTTTTAAAAGCTGGTTTCCTGCTGAAGGAAAACAAAAATTTAAAAAGTCTGAGTATATACTATGTTGACTACGCTATCGATGGGTGGTTAGAGAAAATGGTAGCCCACCCTCTGGAAGCAACTCTGCTCCAAGAGCCTTGTGTGCCTGGAGAGATTCAGCACTGTACACTCCTTTGCTTTTTGATAATGGACTCCTGAAGTATTTCTTCTGGTTTAAAAGTGTTTGAATAGCAAAAGATGTGTACCTCTAACGGTATTTTCTGGTAAATTCTGCAGTAGCAATTAATCTTTGACACCCTCAGGAGGTCCTTCAAATTTGTAATATGCAATGATCACACAGTACACCTCTGTAGCTTCACTGCATGTATCCTGTGCAGGAGCCTTTGCTAGGAAGCAAAGAAGAAGAAAGAACTGAAGTTGTCAGGAGTACAGGAAGCCAGCAGCAAAGATAAAACTAGGGGAAAAAAATCAGGAACAATTCTAATGATGCCACATATGTCATAGGTCTGTTAAAGACCACAAGAGAGCTTGAATTAGAACTTAGCCAAACCCAAAATGAAGCTGAGATCAGGTATGGCATGAGCAAGTGGGATGTCAGCAATCAGCTACAGCGTTCCTGTTCAGCCATCAAAATGCTCCTAGTAGAGAAGCGGGAGCTCAGCTGCTGAGCAAGAAGCCAAGTTTGGGAGGTGTAAGGAAAAACAACAGCTGCCACAAAACTGCTGGTTTTGCGGTTATCATCTATACTGCTCACTTCTGGGCTTTAGATGAGGAACCTTTGGGGCACCCCTACATCTGTGGGAAGGGAGCAGACACTGCAGCTGGATTTCTGTTTGGCGGCCTGAACGTGCACATCTTCTGTGAGACTAGGGAAGGGAGTCTGTCTGTAAAACAGCTACTTCCACCTACGTTTATTCTGGCTCCTTTCAGTTATCCATTCCTAGATAAATTCTTTCAAACGTGGTGCCAAAACTGCAAGGTGCTGGTCAATTTTTGCAAGCTGCCTGAATGACTCACCTCGTTTCTCAGATTACTGACAAAACAGGAAAAAAAAAGCCTAGTGGGATTGAAAGCATTTGGCAAGCCTGTACTGTCACTTTTGTGAATCCAAATGTCTCATTTATGGTGTCTTTCTTCTTGTGTAGCAATTTTTGGATAGTGGCTGTCAAGATAAATGTATGGCAGGGGCTCTGCTAAGTGCGAGAGGGTGTAACAGCAGTTAGGCCTACTGTGGCAGGGGGACAGTGTTGCTACAGATGTTGTCCTGGTGATAATACTGTGGTGACTCTGCCAGCTATACAGACAGCACAGGAGATTAGGTGTGCAACCATTTGGGAGCTTCTGGCTAAGGCTGTGGGGTGTCCCCTGACACGATAGGATTCAGAAGAGAATCCCAGAGAATACAAGTATGAAGTATCGGAGGCTGGTGGATCCACTGGGAAGCCCCAATGTACCAGGGTACAGCAGGGTCTATTAATGCACCCAGTAACCCTGGAGCACCCACTGTACCACCCCCTGGCTTCAGAGCAACAACCACTGGGGATTCCCAGTCAGTGTAGGGAAGCCATCTTGTTTCTGTGGGATGTGAGTAGCGTTGTGAAGGGGTTTGTGAAGCCTTTCCTCTGACCGGTCATCGGAAGAGCTGGGAGGTGCCCATTTATGCAAAGCACCCTTAAATGCAGGGTTTTTTTTGGAGAAGAACCCTTTTAAGGTGAAAGGCAGTTCAATGGCTGCCTGTCACAGATCTGGTCCCCGCACGTGTGTGCTGCGGATGGCTCCCGTCACTCATTTTGCAGGCACAATTATTTCTGGCTGAGGTGGGCCTGTGAAACATGAGGCTGAACTCATAAGGGAGGTCACCTGGGTTGAATTAGAGGGATTCAGGTTGGTGAACAAAGTCCTATCTGTAGACATAAACGAAAAAGCTGGCCCTGAGCTCCCCTGTTGCCGACTGTAGTAGCCCTTTTCTGTGAATATGTGCAGTAGAGGGCACTAGTATATTAATTTGTATCTGGTCACACACTTTATGTCTTTAATGGCATTCACCAATAATATAGTAAGGGCTAAAGGCTATTTAATAGTGATCGTGTATTATTAGAATACACGTTAGTCTTTGTTAGAGAAATAGGTTGATTACTCGTAAGTGAATAATTGATCATCATCTGTGTGTGCAACCTTCTTCTGAACTTTGCGCTGAATTTCTACATAAAACCCTGCTGAGCAATGGGGATTTTAATGAGTTGGTACGGACACTTCAGATAGCTGCCACGCCAAAATGGTTGATGAGCTCCCAGCACCTGGTGTGGGTACAATTTAATTAAGACAGCTGAGGGAAAGATTCTGCTAGGAAGAATGTTCCTGCATGCAATTTTACCATGGCCTTGGAGAGCAAAACAAAGGGCAAAAGGCTACTCTATTCTTCCAGTAAGTGTGCAAAAATTTAGTAGTTATTAAGGATAAAGGATGTGGTTCTTAGATGAGAATTTGTAGCTTGCTTGGTATATTTTTAATGAAGCATCCCAACAGAAGTCTCCAAAGCAGCAAATACTTCAGTCAGGTTGCTTAGAAATCATGTCAGAAAGTTGGCTGCCTAAGGGAATTGGGAATATGACACAAAGCCATGAAGAGTGTGATACGGGTCAGCAGTTCACATCCAGCCCAATTCTTTGGTAGCTGGACTTTTCATTTTCTCATGATGGCTCTGGTTCTTTGTGAAATAGGCTTGCTAGCCTGTTTTGTTGTAAATATGCCCAGGTATCAACAATTCTATAATAAGCAGCATTTCCTACAAAGAAGCCAATGAGCAAATAAGCTAGTTAAAGTTCCTGCTCATAATAAGCCTCTGCAAAGACAGCATTCAAAAGAATTCAGACACTTACCTCTTAAACAGATCCTTCTTGCTTAAACAGATCCTTCTTAAACAGATCTTCTTGATCTTAAACAGATCAAACAGATCCAATTGTAATACAGTGCTGATCTAGGATGGGAAAACTTTGTCCCTGGCTATTGTTCATTTCTAAGAAAAGGACAATAAACAAATTTTAAAAACAACAGATATCAAGCTGGCGCCTTTCTCAGGCATTGGAAGTAACTTAGTAAAACTGGGGGAAAAAATTAAGGTTAGTACTTGGTAAATTTATATGCAAAGAAATTAGAAAGGGGACATCCTCCTAGCTGGATTTTTCCAAGCTGTCGTTGTTTTTTTGTTGCTTTGTTTATTGAACTTTTCAATATCTTCATTTGTTTTCATAAATCTGTTATATACATTGAAGACAATCATAGTTGCAGCAGTGTGGTTTTGGCAGAGGTTAGTGTCAGAACTGGGCAAACGTTCATTTTGCTTGTCTGCATCATGTTATAACATCCTAGAGTCCTTTCTTCCTGTTTGTAGCAACTTTTTGTCATGTGAAGAGATACTAGCTTAAATTCTGGGAGGAGAGGTCATCACTTCAGCGAGTGATGATTAAGCCCTTAGCTTCAGCATCCACAATTCTACACTGTAGAGACACATATTTGAGTTTCCTACATCAGTGTGTGTGTCCTCACGTATATGTTCTCCTTTTGTCCATAATAGCAAAGAGAACTCTCTCATAATTAAGACTGAAATTAAATGAGTGAAAGAGGAATGATCAAAAGTCACGATCCAGATATAGATGAGAAATAAGACAAGGAATTTTCTTTCACACTGCAACCAAGAAAGACCAAACTGGTCCTTAGTTTAATTTGAATCCTTTGAATTCAGTAGGTCACATTTATAACATTTATAACTGATACAACTTTAGGAAAAATGCTGGCTGTAAACATGGGCAAAAATTTTGTGTTAATTTTACCACACATTCTAGCAAGCTTTGTCCTCTGTCTGCATAGAAGGTGTCATCACATACAGTAGTTCAGACATTATCTACAGCTGGACAGTAAGAGGGGTACCAGTATATGTCTCAGGCTGGAGTGGAAGAACCACCCTTGTGGGGACCATTTCCTGGTGTGAGGGAGTGTAGAGCAGGGATGTGCATGTGTATAAGTGGAACGAATGATGAAAGGTCTGTCTTGCCCAGCTAAAGGGTCATTTGGGGCCACTTTTTCTGGGCATTTTGAAAGAAAAAAACAGGCTCAATAGATTTTAAAATCGATTTTGAGGATGTGTTAAAAAAGAAAGGTTGTTTTTGGAAACAAAGCTAAACTTTAGGAATCCAGAATTAAAGGAATAGAGGTGGAGTACCAGGGAGAAGTTACAGAAATGTTCAGCCCTCATCATATGATCAGGTTGACTTTGTCAACACCTTGGTTTCATCACAACTACTAGTAATTTGAGTCATTTATATAATTAGTCCATGATATGTGCATACTTTGGAATAGAAAAACATTCCTGATGGTTTAACTATGTTTGTGGTTAACTGTGATTAGCTAACAATTTTTTTCCTATTTATGGCCCGATTAATTTCTTTTTACTGCATTAGTTACAAAAGTCTCCCCTTAAAATATATGTACAAAACCCCAATGGACATTATAGTAGACATTGTACCGTGTCATTCTAGCTCTTAAAAAAATCATGAAATAGAGGCAATAAAGAAAGGGAACAGCATAGTAATTTTGATCTGTGCTTTTTGTTTCTATGACTGACTAGTATGACCACAAGAAAATCCTTTAACCTTTCCTGCTGCAGTAACAAGTCAAGCTTACATATATCTGTACCTGTCCTGAGCTTGATTTGGCTTAATAAATTTCTATAAAGAGGTTTGATCCGTTTATTTAAATGCAAGGCATGACTGAAGCAAAGTCTGCTCTGAATGTTATATTTTCTAGGGCTGAGATGAATGTTGACAGAACAAAAAAAAGGAGAAATACAGAAGGAACACTACACAATAGCCTGGGAAAATGTTCTGCACATTACCTGTATGCTTTAGCTTCCTTATTTTCCCCCAAGGAAAGAAAAGTAAGATGTAATGTCAAAAAGTAAGATATTTGGCCAATTTATTATAAAGGAAGAAAGCAAAATGCCTTACTGAAAAGTAGGACAATTCTACCAAAAGTAGGACAGCTTACTGCACGTTAAGTACCTTTGGATTATGCGTATTGTATCATGCTTACTTTACACACACAATTAGTTCCAGTGACTTCAAAGTGGGACTTCCCACATGAGCTAACTAAGAAAGATTTATGCCACATGATAAAGCTGTAGTACCATATCAAAAAGAGTCAGAATACACACCCATCAAGAAAAGAATCTGGAGAACAGCTATAACTGGTTGAGCTCATGTAAAAAACAAAAATGTCACTGGCACTTAGCCTAGAGATTAAATCAGATGAGAAAAACAGAGTAGATCAATGACCTTCTGGAGTAAGTTACACAGATTAAAATTCTAGACCTGAGCAGCTAAATTTAATCTCAGAATAACTGTGCAAAACCTGTGAAGTTTGTATGTCTTTAAGATAAGCATAAGGATGAGATCATTTCAGTTTTGGCAAAGGTGCAAAAGACACAGCACGATGGAGAAATTTTTTTCTTAAATGTATTTTTTTCTTAATGCATTAACGGATAAATGAATTTTTAGTGTTCCAATGGCATTTTGAGGATAGTATTTGCAGGAGCCCTTCTCCAGAAGCAATGGATCTGTAAGTATATCACATGCAGACTGATTATTTATATTCCAAAGGTAGGGTGTTTGAGCTGTTGGACTTTGCCCTCTCAGAGTGTGTGCATGGTCCAGGTAAATCCCTCCTGGCTAGACCTACAAAGGAGCCCAGCTCCGGAGGAGAGCCTAGAGCTTTGAGTTAGGCTACTTAGCTCCTTACACTGCACATGGGGAGTTAGTTCATACAGTACAGGATTCATAGGGACCAGTACCTTGAGAATAGGTATTGCATGACCTGGAAATAGAGGCTGCTAAGGGAAGGATACCTCTTGAGTCCCTTTTAATGTTGATAAGAAGGGTAAATAGAGAGCTCAGAGAGAAACAGAGTGGTTAAGTGAGAGGATTTGAAGGTTGGTAATAGCTACTTGATATAAAATGTTTGACCTGCTATCTTGAAGGTTACCACAGGCAGTGCAAAAACATCAGCCCTGCAATTGGTGCTCAAAGTATGTCTAAGTCCTATTTAGTTGCCAGAGCCCTTATTTGGATATAAGCCCTATGCTCTGGGTCCCAGATCCCCATCTATAAAATACTATAGTCAACAAAGCAATGCTATAGGTGATACATATATAGTGTTTTACACAGTATCAAGACCTGAGGGCAGTAATAGACCTTAATGAGTGGTGCAGTTGATATGCTTGAGGGAAAGGATGCCATCCAGAGGGACCTTGATAGGCTTGAGAAGTGAGCCAATGTGAACCTTATGAAATTCAACAAGGCCAAGTGCAAAGTCCTTCACCTGAGTCAGGGTGATCACTAGTATCAGTACAGACTGGGTCATGGATGGATTGAGAGCAGCCCTGCAGAGAAGGACTTGGGGATACCAGTAGATGAAAAATTAGATATGAGCCAGCAATGTGTGCTTGCAGTCCAAAAAGCCAATCCTATCCTGGGCTGCTCCATTCTTGTGAGACCCCACCTGGAGTACTGCATCCAGCTCTGGGGTCCCTAGCGCAAGAAAGACAGGGACCTGTTGGAGCGGGTCCAGAGGAGGTCCATGAAAATGATCAGAGGGCTGAAACGCCTCTCCTATGAAGAAAGGGTGGGAGAGTTGGGGTTGTTCAGCCTGATGAAGAGAAGCCTCTAGGGAGACCTTATTGCAGCCTTTCAATAGTTAAAGGGGGCTTATAAGAAAGATGGAGACTTTTTACCAGGGACTGTAGTGATAGGACAAGGGGGAATGGTTTTAAACTAAAAGAGAGTAGTCTTAGATTAGATTGAAGTAAGAAATTCGTTACGATGAGGGTGGTGAAACACTGGAACAGGTTGCCCAGAGAGGTGGTAGTTGCCCCATCCCTGGAAGTGTTCAAGGTCAGGTTGGACAGGGCTTTGAGCAACCTGATCTAGTGAAAGATGTCACTACTTGTAGCAGGGGGATGGACTATATGATCTTTAAAGTCCCTTTCCAACCTAAACCATTCTATGATCCTATGATAATGGCCCTGACCAGCCGCATCTGGGACCAACACCCTGCCCATGGTCCCAGAAGTCCTATTTCAGCTGGGGCTGTGCTATGTTGCAGGCATGCCTGGGCCTGACCCTGCCTCTTGCTGCTCTGATTTACTACTCAGCATTCCGTGGATGGACCCTGAGCCCACGATGCATACAGCCTGCCTTTGGCCCTGACTCTGGAGTGCACCTCAGACTTATGTGACAGCTATTTCTGTCTCTTGGGTGGACGCAAGACCTGACTCATTACCTTGCCTTGGCTGGGGCTGTTAATTGGACCTACCTGTGTCACTACCCTGGCCCTGTTGAACTGCATCCATTGGCATGGGTGGCCCTAGGCTTCCCTCTCATCCCTCCTCATGAAGCAACCCCATTCCTGCAGCTCCCTGATGTGTAGGCCTTTATGCAAGGGATCACCTGATCTATGTTGTATAAAAAACTGTCCAAGACTTCGGTTTTATCTCCACGAACTATCATTCTCTCTCATTCTCTGTAGAAAGGAAAGCTTAAAGCCTACTGACCTGCCTCTTTAGTAGAAGGACCCCTTCAAACACACCATTCTTATCTGTGTTTTCAGCAAACGCTTAATAAGTCTTTCTTAACACAGAAAACCTTGTGGGTGTTATGCATAACTTCAACTTAACGCTTAATATTATCAGTCTTGTATGTGCCAAGCAATAACATCAACCCTCACTCCTGTCCGTCTCCCCAAGGGAGACCTCCTGAGGCTTGAAGCAGACCTAGAAATCCAGCATATGAAGACTGCTTTTCTGACACAACTTCTCAACCCTTTTATCCCATTCCATTTAAAAATTAGCTTACACAGACATATCTGTGATTTTTTAGGAGGTATGCTGAAATATGAACTGACTGTGCAAAAAGTATGTGGAAGAGTGAAGGTGAGGGCACATTAGAATGCAGAAACTTAATATAACTCCAGTGCACTACTCCCTTCCTTCAAAATAAAAAGACGTATTTGCAAGCAGGGCCTGCTTCGCCTGTATGTCTGAACCAGTGATCTTCCAGTTTTGTTTGTGTACAGTCAAAATGATGCTTCTATTGGCAGGAAGAAAGAGCCAGTGCTCCTTTACAAGACTATCTATAGATATAATTTTAAAGGGGAAATTTCCCTCCATCTGTGTCAGAAACAAACGTCAGCATCCAAGGCACAGAAACCATGTTTTTCCTTGATTTAAATTTGAAAGACTTAATAAAATGAGTTAAGAGAGGCAGTGCTGTGAAAAGAAGTCTCAGAGCACGGAGGTGGGAGTCAGTAAGATCCAAAATGTAATTTCCATTTGAGAAGTGGTGTAGCCAGAAATTAGGTTTCCCTTAAAGTTTCTAAGAGATTAAAAGAAAAATGTGGGTTCTCTAGCAAAAAAAAAAAAAAAAGCTGTGTCCGACCCACAAAGTGTCAGTTGGGATTTAAGTAAAACAGAGCTTCAAACATCAGAACTACCATGGTTCTAAGCTAATGAAAGGATTTGCTGTGGCGAGAGCCAATGTCAGTTTAATGATGAAAATTGTAATCTTTAACATCACCTTATCTCTTCAAGGGATGAAGGCTGATCCCAGGTTCTCCGTTGACAGGGAAACATGAATAAGATGGCTCACCAACTGAAAATACCCATCTACAGATATCCCCAAAGACATTGAAATATGAAATGGCACCTCTTCACAATCTCCTGTGTGCTGAGTGAAACTATCTTTGTCTAACAGGTAGGAAAATGGGATAGACCATGTATTAAGTGCTGAGACTATAGAAAGAAGCTAAATCAGATTAATGTTTTCCAGGTACTGTGCTCAAGCTACACCCATCTGCACAAAAAAAAAAAAAAAATTGAACAATTATTTAAATCTTATAATATGTTCCAGCTATGCTATCTATTAATGACTGAGAATCTAAACATTTCAAAGTCTCCATAACAATTGCACAGACCTAGTGAACACATAGGTTACCTTTTGCAATGTGAAATTTGGTACTTTAAAGGGGTAGTGAATGGAAAGCCAGGTAATTTCTAAGTCTAATTCTTCATTATAGCTTTTTGTTAACTCAATAAAAAAGAGCCATTTAAAATTAGTTTAACAGTAGAAGATTAATATTAATTAATAATAAAATACTTATCATTATAAAATACTAATCATTAATAAAATACTGCTGAGCCCTAAACCCATCCATTTCATATACTATTTTACTATGTACCACTGTAATAATATAGATATTTTAAATGCTTGTTAAAAGAACAGTAACTGAACTGGGCCAGACTGCCTACCTGCAGCAGTGCTGTACTGAAGGGAGAAACGGTTGATGAGAGGCAAACCAGATGCAAAGAGAACTGGAGTTTGCATTAAAGCCAATGGGCAAAGTACATTTAGAAGCTCAACTGGAGGGATGACCAAGTGCCCTGAATGTACCAAAAAGTGCTGAGGGGATGCATTTACTGCCAAAAGCATTAGTCTGCGTGTAGGTCACACCAGAGCTTTATGGACTGCCCCGCTGTAAACAAAGAGCCCAGTTATCACCTGCTAACCCTCTCTGTTGAAAGTAGAAAGCCAGGAGAAAAAGTTGGGTGCACTTTGCCAAGTGTATCGTAACCCTCAAATTCTCCCTTTAATATAAAGAATCTGTCAAAGCTGTGAATTTTGACTAGTGTCTCAGGCCAGAGAGACTATTCTTTACATGTTTATAATTCCTAAGCTTTACAATGGAATATGTGAGACTTCTCAACTGGCTTAGATGAAATCAGAGGAGCAGCATTTTATTTCCTTTGGTTTGTTTTTTTTGGCTTTTTACATCTTTGTCTGAGTTCTTCATCTTGCATTCTTAATATTGCATTATTGTTCAATACAGCTAGAATGCTAAAGGCAGCTATAGAGAGATGCTACTTTGAAAACAGGCACAATGCTTTGTAATATGGAATTGCATGGCCCTCTAGAACTCCTAGTTGAATAAATCAAAAATTTTACTTTGAGGAAAGGATTGAGGGAGCTTAGGGGAAGTGAATGTTTTATTTTTGTTATGTAAACTGTTTTCTAAAAAAACAAAACTAGAAATTATCACAGGCTTTGAAGAATAAGTGGGAGAGTTGGAGTCTCTCCAGCAAAGAGGGAAACTTTTGTCAGCTATCAGGAGGACTAATCTTCTTCAAACGTTTGAGGAAATATGATCAAGAACAATTCTTTATTCTCCTTCCTGCCAGCCCTGTCTGTTTAGCTGGTGGGAAGGCTTCAAGGGGCTTTTCCCACACAATAGAGAAGACCTATTGGTCCAAATACTGTAATGCTCCAACAAAGTCAAAGTCGGCATAAATGTAATGCAACTTTCTTCTTGCCTAAATGCTGTGGCTTCCAAGACACTGGAGCAGCTTCGTTTAAAGATGAGGATTCCAACAACTCAGATAACATGCTTGTGATCTCTGAAGTGCTGTGATGATGCTGAAAATACTTTCACCAGAATTCAATTACAATAGGTAAATTGCTGGAGTTTCTTATGTAGATGTGATTTTTACTTATAATTCTTTAAAAAACTACATTTTGATTCTGCAACTTCTCATTTGAATATAACTAAAATTGCAAAATGCATGTATTATATAATGCCTAAATGCATCCTTCTGCAAGTGAAAGATTATTCACTATGCTATTTTATTTATTTAAATGAATTAATTCTAACCCTTATCCTATTACTTTCAAGTTGATTTCTATTCACAGCACCTCACTTTTGCAGTAAGTAACTTCCACTTCTTGTGATTTTTCAAATATGAATCTATTCATTATGTCTTGATTAGTTACTAGAGGATCCAGCTACAACTATTTAGTAAGGCATAATAAAAGACTCCATTTCTGAATCTGTGCAATTACATCAGTGCTACAGATGCCTTGAAATCATCTCTCATTTCAGTAGAGGTTATATAAATAAAGGTTTACTTAAAAATAAGGAGTGTTCTTCCTTGCCAGCCAAAATCTCCCATTCTCCAAATTATGCATGATATAAAGTATCATACATACATACAACATTTCTTCTGCTGAGCACAATGTATCTTATTATTAACGATATTCCCCTCTGAGTGATTCTTGCCCAACTGCATTGCATATTAAAACAGTAGATTTACTGCAGTGAGCAGAGATTTTGTTTTAAGGAGGTTAATGGTGTGAAGAAATTAAAGAACCATGGACTACAGCTCTAGTGAAGTTTTGGGCTACAGTTATTAAAATATTCACAGAAACAGGTAAATTTCTGCAAGCTGAAGAGAAGTGTCAAGTACATCTAAACAAATATTTAGGCTCAGACACGTCAGACTTTAAATCAAACAACATCTGATGAGGACTTTGTGACTTCGAAAGGCTACAGAATTTTTTTTTATTTTAATCTTTCCTCATTAGTTTGTCCCTTCTGACCTTTGTATGACGAGGATTTTCAGGGAAAAAAAACAGTTCATCATGCAATTGGTGAATGAAGAACTTCTAGCTGTCATTTCAGCAACCCCATCACCTGTTCAGACATTTTTAATTAGATTATTAAGCCATGTTTTCTGTACACACTCTAATGACCTTGACTGAAACCATCATCTGCACCCTAACTGAGAGGTCACTGAAGCCCTGAATGGGCACAATCATTCCTCTATAGCCTCTGGAAATATTTTTTTCAGCAAGTGCTCCCCACCACTACTATTATCTGCCTTTGTGGAAAGATTATGCAATGTACATATTGCATTTACTATGCCTTTGTTTGCCCTTTCATAATGCACAGCTCCTTTCTAAGCAGCTGCCAGTGTTTTTTCCACTTTTTATGTGTGGCCATCCACCTTGTAATTCTCTTCTTCCTTGATTTGGATCTCAAAGGGATTCCTTTCTGCAGATCATAGGAGAGGTTTGCATATGTCTAAGAATAAAAACCACTGCCAAACATGCAAATTGCAAACAGGTGTCAAGATGTCTTGCTCTTTCCCAGCGTAAAGGACAGGTTCCCAGCACAGTGAAGAAAGATCATTATACAGAAAAAAAGTGGGATCTGTTGACAGAAACTACAGTTTGAGTGCCATCAAACATACCTTATTCCCTTTCCCTCCCAGTCTCTTCTCTTTCACATGACTGCTGTTCAGGATTTCACTTTCAAATAAATATTTGGCACTTGTATCCAAAAAGACAAACAAATATGCAGAGAAAATTTTGCCTGAGTAAGTGAACACTTCTATTCAGAATTCTGTGGCTAGATGAATGGATAAGTGACAACAGTGATGAATAAATAGTGCCTGGGCCTGCCAAAACCCAGCATTAGAAAGTATAAACAAAGCAGTACTGAAAACAGACGGATTCATTTTAAGTTTTATCCCTTTTCAGTCAAGAGATGCTAATGAGGCAACTTCAGTTTGTACCATGACCCTGACACATTGTGTGCTAACACCAGCAAGGAGCTGGACTGACGTGGTGTCTGAGTGCCAGCACGCAGCTGCCTTTCCGCAGGACTAAGTAATTATTACCAAAACTACAAAAAAGCATGAATCTTCCTGCTGAATAATGACCGAAGTGAATTGCAATAGGCATCAGAGCTATGTAATTCCAGTAATTAGGTCTTTGTGAGTATTTGCACTGGATTCATTGCAGAAAGCTAAAACATGGGGATTTGATTGCTGGGGGGGAGAGGGGGAGGGTTGCTGAGATGAACTGAAATCTGGTGAGATTGTACAGGCATAGGAACTGCTCTATCAAATCAGACCCGTTGCCTGATTACTTTGATGATGGCCAAAACTCGGTGGGTATCAGAGGCAGGTGCAGTCTGTTCGGCAATTGGCAGCAATATGATATGGCAACTTTTTCCTGAGGAAATCATTCTTTTAACTGCTCCTCTTAGAATCCAAGTGACAACGGTTGTTATGAAAAATATAGGTTATAGGAGTTTCAACTTCCAACTGGTTAAACCAAATCTTAAATGTAATGAAGTTATGCTTGAAATAAAACTCCAGATTTGAAAATTATGTATATTTGGGAAGCTCTGGTCCAAATTCCCAAAATATAATAATGTGTCTGGACAAAAAAGCCAAGTCTTGTCTGGACGTGTGGATTTGGATACTGTTTCTAGAAGCAAATTGTAAGAGAAATACCATCTCCCAGTGACAATCACTTATTTTTAAAGTTCACAGGGGAACTTTCTAGCAGTGGGTCTCAACTTTCCTGTGGTCTAATCCCCCTCAGAGACTGCTGCTGCCTGCTGCTCTTCTTCTGCCTCTTCTCTCCTCCCTGTGCTGCATCTCTCCAGCTCTGTCTCCTTCTCCCCTGTGCCTTTGATACTGTTTCCTTCTGGAAGGAGAGTTGTTCACCTGTTTTGCTCTACAGCTTTCTCCTTGCGTCGCTGATGGCTCCAACAAAATTATTTGTATTTTTTAAAAAATTGTATTATATAGAAGTGATGTATCCAGCCTGTGCTGCTAACAGATTAAATACCTTCTGATAGAGCTATGTAAAGTCACTTTTCACACATATTTTCCTTCCAGGCATTGTGAAAACTACTTCTCGCCTTTGTTCCTGTTCTGGGAAGCTCACGTGTGACCTGCATATAATTATGGCCTTCACAGCCAGTACTGGTGGGATCTGTGTCGGGACACCTGCGAGCTGGAATGTGTCTCACCTGTTGAAATAAGTATTTTATAGCTACATGAAAGGTTATGGAAATGTATAGCTGTAGAGAGTAAGATTATTTTAAAGAGAAGCCAAGAAAAACCAAGCTTGTGACTTCTCAGCCAGCAGGGAAATCAAATCGTAAAACAAAAGTGTTTGAAAACAAAACCCATGACACTCCCTGCTTTGTCTTCCACTTTTCGTGTGATATAGCTCACCTTCAATACACTCAGTTATCTTACAACGGTTGTTGTAAAGTAAGACATTCCTCTCTATACATATATTTGAAGTATAGTTTCCCTACGATAATTTTGTAGTACTGTTACTGTGATTGCTAAATGGAGAACTGACCCTAATTCTTTGACTGCACTAGAGCAAAAGGCCTAATGGCTTTTGTGTGCTTAGATATATTTGTGGAAAGAAGTTTAATAACATAATAATGTTGCTGCCTTCTGCTGTCATTTCTTAGGTTATCTACCATCTAGTTGATTGGACCAAATTCCTGAAAGAGACCTGGTATTCTAGATCATTTCCTAACCAAATACGGTCATGTTACTGATGTAATTTTCTTTATCCTACGGGGGGGAAACATGTTTATTATTGTTCATTCCATAGAGATTTTGAAATCAAAATCATATCACAGTCCCATTTCCCATCCTTCCCTATTCTTGATTCACTTTTGTGTAGTCACTTGGAGAATGCCATCATGCTTGTACTTTCTTACCAAGGAAATTGTGTTATCAAATATATATAATTTGTTGACCAACAGTGGGGGCTTCATGAGATTGCAAAAGAGTCATATACCATATTCATCACCACATCCGGTAAGTTTTCTTGATTGTTGTTGCAATTTTGTTGAGTTAGGTGGCCCAACGGTTTTCCATCAGTAAGAAGATGATAATAGTTATGTAAGGAGAGCAATTACTAAGTTTCCTGGGGATGGTCCAACCACAGGGAATATTCCTAATTTAAAGAAGCAATAACTGCCAGTATATTTTTTTTTTCTTAAACCTTTCTAACTTTGGCTATCAAATGCAATAATAAATTGTATTCCCTGTTGTTCTTGTTCAGGGACTGTGCCTAATCCTGGAATTACTGACATCTGTATATCATTTCAATGGTAAATTACAGCTGGGATATGCTAACCCCAAAGTGTGAATAAGAACTGTTTCTAAATGACTGGAAGCTTCTTGGTACTTTATAGTTGATTTATAGTAATTAGCTTAGTCTTCATTCTCTTTTGATAGTTTGTGTAAAATTTGTGCTATTTTCTTAGCACCAGAGCTGATTGTTTTCTCATCAGAAGAATGGTCTTTCTGGTGAAAATTAGATTTCAGCTAAACCTCATTTTATGTTAATTGCCTTCCCTCATCGACAACTTCCTCTCTTTCTCCCCTCCCCCCAGTATTAGCAGAGGAATGATGGAAACCTGGAATAACAATTTTTCATTAACATTTCCATGGGGAAGATGTAATTTCCTGACCCACTCCAAAATAATTTAAATTTCAAAACTCTTTTAGCTACTAATTTGACCAAAAAGGTAATAAATAATATGAATATATTAATGGCTAAAATTTATTATCTCATTTTAGATATCTTCTGCCCAATTCTCTAATAATGCAGTCTGTGATTGCCTAACAAGAGACTAAGCACAAGAAATACAAGAGTGTAGCTCGGTGCAAAATTTTTGCTACTTATCTCTATTGACAGTAAATAAGATTAGAGTCGTTTTTTCTACATCCGTTAAAAGCTACTCTCCTTGAAAACAATAATGAATAATGACTTCGTCATTTGGAGGACAGTGGGAAACCTGTAAAGAAGTTAGAAATTGACTTTATTTCTCAAAACAGATGACTTTTGGAAAAGGAAAAGTAAAATTAGAGCTTTATTTAGACAAGGGCTAACATTTGAAATAGTAATCTAATATTTACACGCAGCAGTGAATTTGGCCTTTGACTGCCATATTTTGTATTGTTCTGTTGGTTTGTTTGACAGTAATTGTAGGATAGCTTTGTCCACCATTGGAGACGTGTTTTCATAATTCTGTGCTGCTAACTGGGAGCAGGATGAAAAAACTGGGCCACAGGGCAGATTAATGAGACTTTCATTGGCTTCATTAAGAATATCACAGGCCTATTTGAGAAACCCTAATGAAATTCAGGAGAACTTTTCCAAACCGTCTTCCTCCTTGGAGATGTTTAAATTCTGGAAGTTTGGAAAGCTTCTGAAACTTCTCAACAAATGGTATTTTGTAAGTGTGAACTAGAATCTGAGGAATAACAGAAGAAATAGAAACTAGAAGCTATTTTTAGAAGATGATCCTTATTGTATCTTTATACATAAAGGATATGATTCTATACGTGTAGACATGGTGCTTAGGGACATGTTTAGTGGTGGACTTGGCAGTGTTAGGTTTACGATTGGACTCAATGATCTTTAAAGGTCTTTTCCAACCTAAACGATTCTATGATTCTATAAAATAAGTCTCTCTGAAATATGTAGGATGTATTTCCATAAAGTGCTGGGACATTATACAGATAATAGCTAGCTCCACCTCCAGTGGTTTAAGATTATATTATACATGGGTCAAAAAAAAAAGTTTCTTCTTATGCCACTTATTCTATTCTATATGTTCTCCTTTAACGACCTTTAACTGTTTATTAGTGTTTTTCAATAAAGTATGTTGCAAGACACAGCTTCAAATAGCCTTTGACTCCTAACTGAAAAATCTGTACCCTCTCTACAGAGAGTAGCAGAAACAATGTTCTAAAAATGGGAATTATTCTTATTATTTCACTAAATGTATGTAAATGTCGTTCACAGTTCCTCTTTCCCTTTGTTCAGTTCTTTTCTTGAGTTTTTTTTCCTATATTTCCTAGTATTCTTTTATAAGGTCCCAATTATATGTAACACTTCAGAATATGTGTCAGTTTAAGGACACTAGTAATGCTGTCTCTGCCCAGAAAAATCAATTTTGCATGTGCTTAATTCTCATATTAACTACATATTTTCTTATTCTGTACATGCCTGTCTAGAAGAGAGAAGACTTAAGTAAATTCAGTAGGCCTGAGCACTTTGGTGGAGTCTTGATTTTATCATAGATCTCTATCTACATTATAATTGTATTTTATCTTTCTAAAACATACCAGAAAAAACTCTACCACTTTCCTAGCTCTGGTAATTATTCTGTGCCTATTTGCTTTTAATTTCAACTTTTCTTCACTTTCTGGGAATAATCACAAATACCATAATTTTACAAGATTTTATAATTAAGAGAGTCCCGTCTATATTGTAAGCTTAAACATTAATGGTAAACTGTTTCAAAATCAACTTCTGATTGTTTCTAGGAAGATCCCTTAGTGCCATATGGAGTTCTTATGAACGGTGGGCATGGGAAAAGAGTTTAATTAAAATATTCTTTCTTAATCTGAGAGATGAACCTCAGAATGGTCTTTGAGAACTTCCCAGAAATTAAATTTTCATAGTCAGGATTCAGCTTGGATTTCGCCTTAAAGGAATCATTAAAGAAACTAGTGAATTTAAAATGGATATCAAGTGACACAGAGTTTGATAACTTAACAGGATAATTCTGTTCTAATTTAGAAGAAAACAACAGTCCAACTTCTTCATCTTCTTGAAGCAGCAATAAAATTCTAAATCTGTTCACTAAATCACAATCCTCCAAATACTCAGAAACTTTAATGAAAGTTATGCTAAACAATAAGTCAAACAAATAGCACCTACTGTGAAAGCAAGCCTTAATAATGTGCCCTTAATAATGTGAAAGATACGGTATAGCCAAACCCGATCACACAAGTCATAAATTCATTAGCTCGTTCATCCTAAAAAAGCTGGGTTTAAAATCAGAAATACAGATAATGCAAACCATCAGTTTGTTTTCTGAAAGTCTAAATATCCTTGCCACTCCATTTTCACTGAGGGCCCAGTTTACACTTACCAAAATTGTAGCTGGAATGATTCCAGCTGTATAATTCCATATATAATCTACCAAGGCATATATTTACATGTATATATGTGTGTATATACATACATACATCTATGTTTATATAGGTACGTAAATATTTTTATCTTGATCCAGTCAAGTATGCAGTTCAGTAAGCCTGCCCATATGCAGAAGTTCTGTACATGTATTTGCAAGACAGGGAACTAAATATTGAAAGAATATGTTAAAAATTGAATGGCCTATATGATTTTTGTTTTATGCTAGATTGGATTTTGGCCAGTATCTGAAAAAGCATCTGTTTTATATAAAATATTAAGAGGCAAAATGGCAACAGTGGCCATATGTCTGAAAAGCTTTTTTTATTTCAAGTAGCCAGGAGCAATATCTTCCCTCCCTCTCCTCCCCATCATTTCATTTTCAAAACTAGTTCTAAAAATAATTAGTGTCAATGTCCAAAGTGTTATAATGTGAAGATACGGTTTTATATTGCTATTGTGTGTAAGCTCACTTCTATTATTACCATTACCATGAATTTGTATGTGTATATTTTTTGTCAGTTACTTATCAAATATGAAAAGTAAATAATGCTACAATATTGTATTTAAATGTCAATATATTTCTGTTATTCATTATCAGCATGATAATGCTAATAAAGAATGATAACAGCAGGTTTTAAAAGTAGACAGATCATATACGATTTGGTGCTGCAGTCTGTATCAGCTTGATGAAGGCAAGGTGCAGCACTCTTTTTTTTAAAGTAATTATTCTGCTAATTAATGTATTTTCCCTGAATAAGGCAATTCTTCCTCTGTGTCAAGCATTTTCAGAATCATAACTCTTATCTTAATTTGGGGAAAAGAAATTTAGACACCGGATGAAAATTCCTTTCCCTTTCTTTAATAAAGTAAGGTTTATAAGTAGCCTGACAAAATAATCTGTTGGGGATGTATGCTCCAAATATTGTGCTTAGAAACCTTTTCTTCATGAAAAGTGCAAGACAAATGGATGATTTTATTCAGCTATAATTTTGTTATCTAAAGGTTTGTCTGAAAGAGAGTAATTGACTTCATATCTTCAGTTGATTTATCTTAACTTTGAATACTCCTTTGCAGACGTAGCCCAAGAGCAGAAATTTGTATGGAACAAGTAACTGTACTTGTGACCACGTATGTACGATGCAGCAATGTCTTGTTTTTCTGTTGTGTTATTACAGTCTAGCATCATAAGGAAACTCAGAAATATTTCATGATGTGCTGTGATGTAAGAACTATTTTTATATCCTGAATGGATTTTAATGTCTTTGGAAGAAAAGTGCTCGCTCTCTCACGTACACACACATTCTGTATGTTATCAGAATAAGATAGGAAAACATATTCAAATCCTTCTGAATATTTAATGAAGATGTGTTACTGACAATTCAAAAAAGCAAAATAGGCTACATAGGACTATTATACCATCCTTCTCCATCCGGATCGGTATTTCAACTTACAAGTGGACTTGTTCTCTAAATTCTTTCAGATAGGCTTTCTTCTTTTGAAGTGGGCTGATCATGACTTTGTTAATGTTGGCATTAAACACATGGCTGGGGGTTTTTTTAATCTTAAAAGGCAACTTTCACTCTGACAGTAAATTCCAGTTTGGTGGTTTAGTGAGGGTAAATTCTTCCAGCAGCCAAGACAGAGCTGGTTGGGGTTTTTTTTTGTTTTGGTTGTTTGGGGATTTTTGGTTTTTGGGTTTTTTTTCTTTGGTAGTGATACTTCAGTATTTTCTGAAAGTAGTGTTGCTTTGGAGCCTTGAATATTTGTTCATTGTCATTTTCACAGAGTTTTCTTTTTTGCTTTTGCATTTGAAAGAAAATAAAGACCTTGGATACCATCATAGCTGTAACTTGTCTTCAGGAATATCTATATTTCAGTCCTTAATGACGATACCCAAGAAGCATTGGCTGGGAACCTATATGGGTGTGTCCTCATCAGTATACTCCATCACGTGAATACTAAGATTTTCTTTTTTTCTCTTTTTTTTTTTTTTTTTGGGGGGGGAGGTGTTGTTTGTTTATTTGGTGTGGGTCCCCCCCCCCTTTTTTTCACTTCCTGGGACTTCAGCTTAAGTTGATGAAGCGTTGTAAATCCCACTTTGTGTTTTAAGGCACTAAGCCAGAAAAATAATTTTAATAAGATGAACCAAGCCTGTAAGAAAGAGAGAAGGAAATAGAAAACAAAAGACCCTTGAGAAGTTCTGCACTTTCTCTCCTGATGCTGGCATCAGCCATGGAGGTACTGTTAGAGCACCATAAAGCACTCTCTGAGGTAGAACTCATTCTGGCTTTTTTAATTAAAAACCTTTTGACTCCATATTTATTTCTTTTTTCTTACAACAATAATCATCCATTCTATTACCTTTATCTTTCCAAAATTTATATTCTGAAGAACAGAGTGAAGGCATTAGCATATATTCTATCAAAAACCAAAGCCTATGTAACTGGGCTGAAAGTCCTTCTTTGAAAGAAGTTAATTTCTCTGGATGTTTAAAATTACAGACAGGTGCTCATCATAAAGGAAGGCAGCAGTCTCTCTCTCATGAAAGGTAATGAGACTTAGATGGCAGATGGCATCTTAGACATTTGTACATCTTCTTGGCTGAATCTCCTTCAGAAAAAGTAGTAGTGATGGGATTGTTCCTGCCCTTAGAGCCCCTCTTGAGGCAAGCATAATTTTTAGCCTTGCTTTCAGAAACTGTACTGCAAGAGCAGCCTGCCATAACTCCTGTGGGCTCTGCTCCATTACAGTTTTATCCGATATCATCTATCAGCTAAAATAACATGGGCCACAACAGCTTCAAGTAGAGAGGGGAGGAAGAGGGAAATGGCAATTTGAAATACAAATTGTAGCCTAGCTTTCTGCTAGTTTTTGTTAACCGAGCCAAGCTCAGCATTGTAGGCTTTCTCTACAGGAAAGGGGGGAGAGAGTTCCCCTAAAGGGCCATTCAGAGCAGGAGTCTGATCTAGTCACTAAATTGCTGCTTAGAGGAACCTTTGTCTCCCCCTCCCCAAGCTTGTTGGAGGATTCGCAGGAGATTAATCTCACCAGGATAACGTTATCCTTTGTGAATATCTCATGACATGTCATCAATGAGATGCAGTCTTGCTGTTCATGACACAGGACGCTTCAAAGCTGCATAAGGCTCCGCACGTCACCCTTAGTTCACGACCCGCTGTCTGACCGCGTTTGTGTGACGGTAGACCTGTACAGTAACATGCTGCGTCTGTGTTTTATGAATGTTCCAAATCTGGGTTTAACAATATTTGCTCGGGCACTGAGAAAGTCTGGGAATTTGATCTTGGCATGCGCTTGGAGCCAAAAATATAGAGCAGCAAATGGGCATATGAAAGACCTGGCCGAAATTCATCCCTGTTATCCCAAATGTCACTCTGAATATTCTCAGAGACTTTTAGACTCCCAACAGACTCAGTCGTGCCAGTGAATCTGAATGTAATGTGCTGGACCTGTCAGAAGCAAGTCTCAGTCAGCATATTAATTCACTAGCTTTACAAATGTTATTCTTTAAAAGATTTTTGTCTTTGTATTATAGATTTTTGTGATTTAAACTTTGAATTTAACACCTACTGCAATATCTATCTTAACAGCCTGTGTCCCATTACACATACCTGCAAATATGCTTAGGAATGCAAATAAATTACTGTTACTGGAGGGATATTTTAACTACCATCATTCAGTAAAACATATTCACTAAGTGGGAAACAGTGTCTAATTTCTCAACGCTCTAGCAAAGCCTCCTCAGTTGTTCTGTAAAATAATAGAACAATGATATCTAGAGTATGGGTGTATGCTTACATTTTGTTTGCTCAAGTACCACATTGCACTTAAGCTGGCCTTCAATCCACAGTAATCTCTTCAAAGTTTTCCTTTGTACATTATGCTCAAAATAAAGGCAATGATACATGGTAGCAGATGCCAAGTTCAGCTTGCTAAGCCATACCTACTGTGACTAGTTAATAGCTTCCTGAGCCATTACTGCTGCATGTTTCTTGCTTTGCAGGTAACTATTCTGTCACTTTTGAGATTGAAATATCTATTTTTTTTTTCTTTATTAATTGTGTTTAGATCAGTGTCAGCTGTGTATGAAACTTATTAAGATTTCATTATGAATTTGAAATGGCCCAGATTCATTTAAGAGATTGTCTTAAAACATCTCTGATAGACTTAGGCAATTTTTGATTATGCTTCAGACCCAGCTGCTGACTACAGGATGAAAAAAAAAACACCTCACAATTCACAGTTTTGTTTGGCTTTAGGCTTAAATCCAGTGCATGGACAGGAAGGGCTGAACTCTCCACTCTGAGATTGACTCATCTCTTTTGGACATGTAGAATACTGGAGTGCAGTTATTTTTAGCAATATCACTGAAAATGTTACTTTCCTCCTACATGAGGTCTTGTTTTAAATAATAAGATCTTCTGTAATTATTGTGGTATTATTGTATTGCTAAAATACTCTATTCAAATATGAAGACATTGCCGTAAGTCCTCTAGGAGGAATACAGAATCATGCTACCATCATAAAGACGTCACAGTCTAAAGCAACTAAATGCAGAGAAAAGGAAAAAGGGGAACTAAAATGCCTACGTTTTGTTTCAGTGTAAGCCCAGATATTCTTTATGGAATCAACCTTTGTTGAGCAACTTCACAGTTGTTTCACTTTGCCTCAGAGCAACCTGAATTTGATTCAATGTATAATTGTGTAAAGCAGATTTCTTTTAAAAATAAATTGTGTCAAATTTATTCTTTGACTCAAACAAAATGCAACCTGATTTTTTTTCTTAAGTAATAGATAAAACATTATTTTTCCACGATATATTTCATTTTCACTTTCTAAAAAGATATACTATGTGAAAAATTCCACAAGCTCTAGTAGCATTGATGTTCTTGTGTCTTGCACCAGCACAGTTATGTTCAAAAAGTATGAAAGTTTACAATGTGCTTTGTTTTCTTTCTAGGACCTGTTTCCTTCTCAGAAAGAATTTTTATTTGTAAAATCTGGGAGGCAGAAGCAAGGTGTGTCTTTTAGGTTTTGAGATGTACAGGTTCTTGACAAGTTGCATTGCTATATTTTAGTTAATAGAAAGATTAATGACTAGCTGGAGGAAAATAAGATGCAAAGATGAATGCTTAAGCTCTAAGTATATTAGTAAACACATTGTGAGTGAACACTCGACACTTTTAAAAATTAAATAAAATTTTATGATCTGCATTTCAGATGTCTGGAATAGATCCATAGCCAGTGCCCAGCTTGGGTACTTGGTCTAGATGCTGAAGCTATAGAGCTAAGAAACTGCCTGAAATGTCTTCATGTACTTGCATTATGGTTATGGAAAGGAGAAGAAATTTGTGGACTAGTGGGTCGTCTAGTCTCAGCCTTCTGATGTTTGCTGCATTGCCCTTGTGTAGATCTTCTATACATTTGCCCAGCATTGAGTTAAGTCTGATTGTTCAAAATATATGACTCTAGATTTTTCTATTGTACATGGTTTTGAAAATGCACGTAAGTTGTCGAATAGACTGCATTTCACCCAGATTTAATTTAAAGTAGCAATCTTTAAATGCTGCTGTGAATGGGATTTATACAGCAGTGATAACTTAAACTTACAGTCCCCCTCAGACTGAACATTCTCAACATATTTTACAAACTCAAACTATAAATGGAGAAAATAGAAGTGAAAAAATAAAGTTACAAAGAATACCATACCAATGCAGACATTAGTTATACAGCATTTAACTGCTGTGACATGGGAATTTATACTTCATAACCAATCAAAAAGACTTACAAGAGTTTTAAAACCAGCAAATGGTCAGACATTGACTATAGCTTTACCAGAAAATGACTTTTCTATCAAAGGAATATCTAACACAACAAAAGAAAACCCACCTATTCTCCACTAGTAATATTAACAATATTAATATTATTTAGTAAAGACAGAAATTAACTAAATCACTGGAATATTTTGCAAGGAATAAACCATGCATCATCCATGTGATGGCCACCAAACATTGGTGAGCAAACCAATGTCTTATTTAGTGATTTTATTTTGCACTGTATTTATGAATGAGGAATTGTTCTTTGTTTTAAGCTCTAATTCTCCTGTTTTAGTCCCCTGCTAGTGTATCTTCCCTTTGAGGGAACCACACATTCTATATTAATCCCTTTTGTGTCTCTCTCCAACTTGAATTACCTAATATGATGATGGATTTCTGCCTTCTCTGGTTCACCTCTGCACATTCAGTACTCTAAAAGCCATTCAAGTTCCTCCCTTCTAGATTAGCAAGATGAGTAGCGCTTTCCTGAATTTGTAGGATGAGTGGGAATGGCTTGACTCCAAAATTCACTTGGGCATGAAGGTTCATTTAGCCAGCAATGAACTGAAATGTGGGTGGAGCTCCTTCTGATGTTGTTCTAAACCCAAGAAAAATACTACAGAAATTGAAAACAATTATTAAGGAAAAAAAAAAACCCTCACTCTCTTAGGGTGAGATATTGCTAATTAGAGGAGGTGCAACTAAAATTTTAGAAATGTTGTGGAAGAGTCAAAGTTGATTAAAACCCTTTGTGAAACTTCACAGATCTGGCTCAGGTTCTGAGTTTGTAGCACTCCAGGCTCTGGTTCACTTGATTCTGGGTACTTTCCACACAGCACTGAGTATGTTCAGCAGCTTCCAAATTTAATAGGAATTTTTAAATAATGTAACAGACTAAATCCCAAATTTGGGCCTGTCATTTTGCATTGAGTTTAGTTACATACTGAAATCTGCAGTCTGCAAAAAACCATCATGCAGTCCATTGGATGTAAGCATTTCTCCTGCTGGCTGGGTGAGCATGGGAGCATTGCTGCTGCCCTGCCTGCCTGCCTGCCTGCTGCTGCCATCGCTTCTGCCCCACCAGGCTGCTACATAGGCACAGGAGTCGCAGTTACAACCCAACTCCCGTCTTCAGTTACTGTATGAGAACTTCAGCAGGACAACTAATCTACTCCACAAACAGGCACCAGGTAGGAGATAAGACATGTTACTTCTTCTAATTAACTGTTCGCAACGTTCGTTGTTCAGAAATGGGAAATTATCCAAGTCCTGGGCTCTTGAGAACCAGCTACCAGTGAAGTAAAACTGTCTACCTGCAAGACTATGTGTGTGCAATTGAAACAAAGAAGATCAAACTAAGTAGTGCCAGTTATCTATGTCTTATTGAGAACTTCTATAGAGGTGATGAACTTAAAATATAGCAAGCTTAAGGAAGGATATCTACATAATTTTCAGATTTTTAAGTAAGGTTAGAATATCTCCTAAATTTTTTCAAAAATGATTATTCAAGCAGTGCTAATTAATGAAGCACGATCCTGAGGGAAAGGACTTTAGTCCATGGTGCATCTTTGATGTTCCTTTATTTCACAGAAGCTTTCTCTTAATCAATCATTGAGGTTTTTTTCCCCCTTAATCCTGAGGTAAAGAAATGGCCTTCGTTGGTCTTTTCCACCTCCCTGGAATGTTTGATTTTGCTCTTTTTTACTTAAGAAAACAACAACAAAGAAAGAAGTCTCAAAAAAAACTACCCACCACAACTACTCACAACAGTACTGACAGATACCCTTTTGTTCATTTGGTTAAATTAAGCCTGTAAACAATGAAAACCAAGGTGTTTAAGGGATTGCCTCTCTCATTGACATCTTTGTGTGCCTTCAGCTGCCCTTCTGGGCATCGCAGCCTTTCTAGAGGATCTGCAGTTCAGCTGTTGCCCACAGCAGCTGCCCTCAGTAAATGGCTCAAGTTCTGCAAAGTGGCTCATCAACCTCCTCCTTGAGCAGAGGAAGAATCTGGTAGAGACACAAGTGACATGAGCTTGTAAGGCCATCCTCTAAGCCTTCCTTCAAATGTGTGGAGTGGGGGACATGTCTGAGAAGTGAAGGGATATATGGATAGGGATGTGGTGTTGTGGAGACTCTAGACACGGCTCCAGCATCAGCTATTCCACAGGCAAGATCCAAGAGGTTGTCCAAATTGGGATAGAAGGGTCTTTCTCCACCCAAAGGCTGCATAGTTACATGTCACAGGACTTGTACTGTGATCGCTTGGTGATGTTTCATCAGTGGAGAAGAGAAAATAAAGTCCTTGTCTTTCACATTAGAGTGAAAAAGCGTGAACTCTGTCAGAACACAGAACACCAACCAGACATTAGCTTCATAACAGTGTCATTTCTGTGCCTGTCACTGCTGCGTCATCTGCGCATTTTCATTCATTCTGAGTGTTTGTTATTTTAGTCTTAAATGCCTCTCTGCAATTCAGTTAGGATATTTCTGTTTTCAGTAATACTTTTGCCATAATGCTTTCCACCCTCCTTCAGACCTCTCTGAAATCAAGCTCTGCAGTCCACTGACATGTTGACAGTTTTGCATGAATTAATGAAAAAGGAGTTAGAAGTGGCTGACAAAGATTTATTTATTATTATTAAAATGACTGTGTACCCAAGTTGCTCTTCTGAAAAGAAAATTAAGAGAAGAAGGAACTGAAAAAAAGTGTTTTAAATGTATGATTTAGAATATACTCTGTTCCTCAATCTACAATATGTAATTTTAAGAATCAAGGCTGCTGTGTTGAGGTGGAAATTCTTGCTCTAAATTGTAAGCAGGACTGCCTTACTGGTATTGCTTAATATGCTGAGAAGAAGTGAAAATGGACGTTTCCAACACTGGGAAAAACGTAAGTCCTATGTTGGTCATCTAATAGATAGGGACTAACTTTTATTTAGTTCCTTTTGCTTAAAAAGAAAGATATGAATCGTCTTGGTAACAAAACACAAAGACACAAGACATAAACATACCTGCTGAGTATGTTCTTATATACTACTGACAAAAAGCTAAAATGCGTAAGTCTAAGTGACCCAAGCACAGAAGTGACACCAAATCTCTCTGAAGCAATGCACTATGGAAGGCGTTAAGTTAGTATATCATATAAGGCTTGTACTCCCTTCATTTGCATGCGCTCCTATTTCACAACCATATTTCCTTTAACACTTCAGCCTTCCCTGTACATTCTGTATTTGGCTTTGCACTCGCCTGGTCTGTGGTAATAACCCCAGGCAAAGAGCACAATGGCGGCCGGCTGCCAGCAGCAGAGGCCTGGCGCTGACTAGGCAAGGATTTGCGTGGCACATGCCAGCTCAAACACGGACACTTCCTTTTTCTTTTTCCTGCCTTTAGAGGCCAGCCAACCAAAGATGAAATTTCTCCATTCCTGGAACATCTGGCTTAGACTCTCAATGCTCATAATTATCCTCCCGTTCCCAGCTCTCTGCAGGTGCAGGAAAGTGCAGGGCAGGTTCTCCGAGAACACAGCTCTACAGTGGATAAGTTCATCTATAAATCTTCAGCAAATGCGTGCCATATGATTTAACATACATTCATATTTTTATATTTTAGGTTGAGAAAGGGTCTCACTGATAAAATGCCAGTTGGAATAATATTACATTATAAGGTTATGAAACCTAGGGCAAAATCTCCAACTCTTAGTAAATATAGGGCTTTGTATTGCAATCAAAATCTGCATGTCAGCATCTTACACTGCCATATCACTTATGCCTTTACTGTCTACCTCTCTATCGCTCATTCACTTTTTATCCCTTCTCTCAACATAGGCTTTCGCTTCCCAGGCACTTGTTTACGTTCATCCACCGCTCCTCCTTTGCCAATCGACCACTTGCTGTCCTCACTTGCACAGTAACCCCAGGAAAATCTTCCCTTCCCTGGCAGCCAGATGCTGTTGTAGTCCACGTTGGCTCTTAGAGGGGCTCTGACCTGTGAATGTCGTCGGAGCCGTGACCTGTTCCTTGTTCGGCTCAGCACGGCTTGCCTAAACAGATGGTGAGTAATGGCATGCAACGCCTACTTATCTTTCTGTGCCTCTCTCCATATGGTTCCTGTATTAGACCTGGAAACAAATTGAAGGAGTTAGTGTGACTAGGAAATGAATTGCATTAAGCTGCACAAAGTTGCTGTTAAAAATTCTTGTGTTCTTGTACTGATATGAATGGCTGTGTGAGTCAGTTCAGATTTGAGATGGGAATATGCAGTTCCCTTGATTTTATTTGGGTTAAACCCACCTGTACCATGCCTAAATCTTACTCTGCGGTGTGTGAGCCTGCAAGCCACTTGAGCATACATGTGAGTTTCTCAGTTTCCCATTAAAATCATCTCATGACAGGTGTGAGATCTTGCAGCATTAATATAATATCTGTAAATGTTCTGATACTACACAGGAGTACACAGTCTTAGAAATGGATAATGTCACTTGCTCCTTTTGGTGGTGGTGGGAGAGATAGTATTTAAACATGTGAAACAACCTGATATTAAAATGGATGTGTTTAGATCATCTTAGATTTAATTATATCCTCTTTGTGCTTAAAAGGAACTGATTAAAAATGTCAAGATTTCAGGATTTAGGATAACGTTCTCAAAAGGAGCCTGTAAAGACTCATGAGTCTAACTGTCATTACAAGATACAGCTTTCAGTGAGACTTAACCTTAAAGGCTGGAATTATTTTATGGATATTTTTGATATATTTGTTTCTCAGTTAGTCACTTGGGACCAAATCCCCAAGAGGGAGCTACAACATGAGGGATGCACAAAGCCCGACAGTGAGCAGTGAGCAAGCAAGTATGATCCTGCAGCAGCCCAGTAAAGAAGGAATACACCTGGGAGCAGGGAAAAGGGGGAAAGCAAGTCTTGGCTTCTCGTACCTTCTTCAGGGCTGGCTCATGGATTTTACATTGCAAAGGCGCAGAACAAAAGGCACAATCAAGTGGGTTCAATTTCCTTTCCTGACCCCAGACTTCTCTCGCACCTTCACGTATCCTGTCTTAATCACTAGTCTGTAGTAAAAGCTGTGGAGGAGGCCATTCACCCCCCTTCCACTCTGACATGAAATGTGGCCAACTTACAGGAAATAATTGAGGATTCTTTGTTTTGAAAGACAGCATGATTACCTATAGAACAGTGACATATACACTATATACTACTGACAAAAATTGTTGCCTTAGTCATTGATGTGTGGCTAGAAGTTCTTTTCTAACTCAAGAAAAAATAATAGAGTTCTCTCCCTCTTGAGAAGAGGCTTACACAGCCCTGAACCATGTACAGCTCTTGAGCAGGTCAAGCGCAGTTTCTAAGGGCATCTTGGTTGTGTGATTAGTTCTGGTGCTGTGAGTTGGTGCAGTGGGTTGTGGAGTAATCTGAATTTCCTTTTGTGGGGTGGAGTCTGGCAGCCCAGGCTATTGAAGGTGATATTACATTGATTTAGGACCCAACTGCATAGCTAATGCAGTCTGACCCAGTAATGGGCTGGTCGAGTTCCTGAAGAGCCACAATCAGCTCCTGCTGAGAGCTCCTGCTTCCCAGCATATGGGGCATGGATGTACATCGTGGCTTCCAGACATACGACGGTTTGGGTGTGCAGATCACATAGGCAAAGAAGCTGGCAACCATAAAAAGCAGGGATACTCATGAGCAAGTAGAGACACCTGTCCCTGCTCCAGTGGTTGCTTTATGTATTTTAAACACATTTTTATCTTATATTCAGCATTTACATTACAAATCTTATATAAACCAGCCTCTGGAACAGGGGCTGGGATCCAGGTGTCTCTTGCCCCTCAGTGAATGTTTCTGCCACAAGGCTGCAGAATTGTACTCGTTGCTTCTCTCTTTTTACCACAGATATTTTTTATTTATTTATGCAAAGTGAAACAGACTCATCAACAAAGATTGCAAGATTAACAAAATATTCCATAGCCAAGAATTTAAGGCACTCCGTTGAAGAATGAGAAGAATTTGCTACCCAGCACTCCACATTTTGTGACTAGAGATTTTGGGAACCTGCTACATGTGCCTACCACATGCCTCTGGGATACAGTTCCTCAGGCAATACAGGTGGAGGAACCGTGCTTGTGGATCCTGCCAGGCACAAATTACACATGGAGAATTCAGCTCTGCTGACACTGAAAGACTCCTAGACACGCCCAGAAGTGAAACATTAGGCATCTGGTTTAACATTGGAAGCAGAGGACTGTAGGGGTAGCTGAAGAATTTTCAGATGCAGGCACCTTAGGATGAACAATGGCTTTGAAAATCCTACTTAGTTGCATCTTTAGATACCTACCTAACTGCAACAATTTGATCCCCAAACAATTTAAGATCTTGTGCTTCTTGCGTGTTAAGTCTTTGCTCTTACAATTTTTTTCCACTCTAAAAGCAGCCTCTTAACATGACTCAGAGGGTGACTGTCATTAGTAAGTCATTAATGAGCCTGTAACTTTCTGTGCATTACATCTCAAGTGAGAATTATTTCAGTGAAATGAGTTACTTTTTTGGCTAATCAGTAGGACAAGTATTCATTCCTAGCATCCCTTCACTCTGAGAGTTTTGGTCATTTTGCTTGGAATACACTAGTTCAAACTTACTTTCAGCCTACATTTCTGTTTCTCAGCTATTACGCATTTTGTTTGCCTTATTAGGAAAAGATGCTTTGAAAATATCTGTCCCATTTCCTAGGGTGCCTTGTTAAGAGGTTGTGTACACACTTATAAATCACAAAACCAGGGAAAAAAAGCATAAAATGTAGTGTATGTACAGAACTATTTAAAATAATAGTTGTTTAATAACATTTTTGGTAGTGTGAGCTCTGGGACACAAGACAAAATGGAAGTGGCACCAAAGACAGCATCACATGTTAGTAAATATCACACCATTTTTCAGGGTCATCTCCCAGGACCATCACAAAACAGGTTATGTTAAAGAGATAGGCTCAGCATCAGCATTGAAATGCCTGTCTGATGAACTTGTGACCTTCTTGTACCTTATGCAGAGTATTTTTAAGAACCAGAAAAAAATAGGTTAAGAGAAGGTCCAAGAGAATACTTGGTCTTTACAGGCCAAGTAGCTGCATGCTACAGTGAAATGGAAGCCTACGGGAAGTAGGGCCCCATCCTATAAACATTTATGTATCCACTTAAATTTGTTGAATGAACAGTTTGTTAACGTAAAACCATGCATATCTAGGAGTACCTGCATGTTAATTAAAAAAAAAAAAAGGAATAGTGGAAGAGTTAACCTTAACCCAGCTATCAGGAAACTAAATACAATTTGAAGCATAAAGTAAACAGAGGATCCTGTTCAGATTTGAACCAAACAGCCAAAGGACTTGTAATTGTTACTTTTAAAAGGAATTGAATATTTGCCTTCAAAATCAGTACTTCAGGCAGCTTTAAAACTATAACATACAGCATTTCTTCCGTTATTTTTTCCTACATGTATGAGAGAGAGAAATTTATGGTATAATTATCTAATGTTAGCAAAAATTAGCAAACCAAATTTCAGGAACAATCATTCTAATATTATTAATTCCAATTACCATCTAACAAAAAGAAAGGCTGTTTGTGATCACGTCACTATATAATATTTCTTTCAAAAATAACAAGACACTGCTAAAAATACTTGTGTTCTGTCTACTGAAACAGGCAATACTCAGCAGCAGCGTCTTAGAGAGCCAGCCCATGTGGATGACATTCGGTGCATGTCGGTGGGAATGGACCTTTTTCTGCCAAACCTTGGGGGGAGACAGGGGCTGCACTCAGGACCCTCACAAGGAAGGGGGTTTTTTGAAGGCTTTCTGCCTGCCTCAAAACACCTCATTTTCCCATAGGTCTACTTGCTCTTTGACTTGTTTGTATATCAAAGGTAAACATGCCTGGTTCCAGGAGAGTATGTTGTTAAAGTATTGTTTATACGCATAGGCAAAAGCACAGGTGATTAATGTTCTGTAGACTAGCATCCTGTTCAATACTGCAGTAAAAACCTATGCAAGATGTGAACTCTCAGTTGTGATAAAATGGTATCACTCTCTGAAAACTAGTTTCCCTTCCTGGGCATCATTGAATACATTGTATTTTTAATAGCTGTTAAAATTATGTGTCGGTGATGAACATCCTGTGACTTCCCTGCAGTTCAAACTAGGTGGAGGTTTGCATTTAAAATAGGGAAGAAATCCCTGAACACATTACCCCAGTCTTGTAAGCAGGTTGCGTTACCTTCACTGGGAATCCACCTGAGCACAATATTCCATACATGTGTATCGACAAAAGATATATAGACAAAAAATAATGTACAAAAGCTACAAAAGATATCCTATCAAAGGCTCCAGTCACACCCTTCCCTTCCCAAAATCAGAATTTTACTTTCATTATAGCATGACCATTCTAGTCACCTGAAAGTAATCAATTCATTTCTGAATAATACTTATTTTGAAATATAAAGTCTGTACTTTATTAAATGCCTCTAATGAAAGTATAATAGACTTTCAGAGACTGAAAAGCTGACTTCTAGACTTCAGCAAAATCTGAATCACAGCCCACTCTTTACAATGCATGAATATTGTAAGTGTTTTCCTAATACAGTAATAGTAATTCTTTCTATGCACACCACAATGAAAGGCAATGGAAATGTTCATGAATGAATAAATTTGATTAAGGTATTTGTCATCAAATGGATGCTCTCCACAATATAGGACTTCATTTTTGTTCATTACATACCTCAGTCATCCCATTATGGAGAAAAAGTAGAAAATGTGAATTACATGAAGCAGATGCAGTGTGGGTGTTGTGAGTATGCCTGCACTCAACCCCAAAATAACATTATTTACTATTTTCCTGCTGAAAAATGGTATAAAAACTAATCTAATTCATATGGTAAATACGTTTCAATGCCACATTCACTATCAAAATCATTGAGTCAGTGAGACAACTCACATGATAAAATCTTTTACTACCTAATAATCTGGATATTTACTGAGTTAACATGACAAATTTATCATTTTCAAAACTTTAAATTGAATTTCATGTGATATTCTTGGTGAAATGCCACTGAAGTCAGAAAAAGGCTCATGTTTAAAATTAAGCATATTTTAAAGTGCTCCAGTAGACAGACATCTATAAATTTGTCATGCAATCTACTGGTCATCACCTAAACTTCCAAGGATTTAGATGACTTAACCTGAGGTGGTGTGAATTATTAATTAATGTTTGTAAAATAATTTGAGATTCTAACAGAGAAAAGTGTCAATAAAGTCCAGAACATTACCATCATGTATAGGTTTTAATCACAGTGTACTTCACAAATTAGGCAAACTTAATTTTATTCAGTAAACTAATATTCAGTTGAATTATAAAAATTCATATAGAATCATCCACACACATTGTGCAAGGTCATAAGAAGGTGAGAAAAGTTTAATTACAAGGAAGAAAGAGAGAAAAATTATCAAAATGTATGAAAAATCACCTCCAATATAGACCAAGAGTGATACAGGTGGAACTGCACGAACAAGTCATAGGGACTGTCTCTATTTTTCTTTCCCTCCATGGCGCTCTCCAGGATGACATGGTGTGGAATTTACTTGGCTTTCTCTATTGCTTCTTTACCCCCAGAAGAGCCTTTTCTCACTTCAACTTGATCACAGCATTTCTGCATGATTTGGGACTTTCATTTTGTTGTATTACTTTTGGGAGGACAGTCCATGTAACCTGTTATGGGATATGGCCACGTACATGTTTATTGTGGTTTCCCACACCAGCTGTGGCCTAATTACTGTGTCCGCAAACCAGCAGTGGTACGAGAAAAGACCCTAGGGAAGTGTGGACAAACCAAACAAATGGTGGTTGTCCGATCTGTGTAGCTGGGCTAAGCAGTTCTGTTATGAAATCTTTCCTCCTTTCCTTAATGGTCAGGAAAGCCATCGTTTCCCCATTAGATGGAGAATCACGTGTTCTGCATGGATGCTTCGTGAAAAGCCACTTGAGTGGATTAGATAAGAATATGCCCTGCTGGACATAGTAATGACATTTCATCTTCTCCACTAATTTATCATTTAACTTCGGGGAAAAGATAGGTTGCTTTATCAAGAAATGACAGCAGAGCCCATGATTACTAAGGACAAAGTGATTCCGAGACAGACAATTACGTCTTGGGGAACAGTCGGCTATCCAAAACCCCCTTACATCTCCTGCTCTTTGTTGTCCAGAGCAAACCGCTTTTTTTCAGGTAAATCTATTTTGACTTTCTTATCTAATTGGACGTTCACCTTTATTTTCTTCCAGACCTTTCTGTGACGGTAACCATGAAACTTCTTGGGTTTGTCTGCTTTGAAGTCTCTAAGAAATCTCTACCATTACCATGGAAGATTGTTCTCCAAATGGAAAATAGAAGGGTATTGCTAGCTTTTCACTACAGCACGATCTTCTGCAAGTGGCAGTTTCTTTGGTGAATGGCTGATATTGCTCCAGCACATTTATACAATGACCTTATAGTATGTAACGGTTCGCATTTTCTTTGGGTTATTATAAATGTCTATTAATCAAAAGGAGTCTGATCCTGCAAGTGCTGAAAAGCCTAAATACCCAGAACTTCAATGAAGTCTTGAGCTGTTCACTATCTGTAGGGGTAGAGTCTGCCTTCCCAGAATTTCTCTTTACTAGAGAAGGAAAATAGGATTTTCAGGTGACTGTAACTGTATGTTCAACATACTGTTTAAGAGGTACTTATCATCTGTAGACAGCCCAGTCTGGTGGAATCATACCCTGAAGAATGAACTAGCACCAACAACCTCACCCCCTTCTTTTTGTGTGACTCGGCATGGGAAGTCTCTTAAATGGTCAATTATTTCTCATCTTCTGGGAAACTCACTTTCTGTCTGGCTCATCACCTACCACATCCTCCCACCTGGTACTGATTTTGATGGAGATGCCAAAGTTACATGACTGCTGCCTTTTTGTTAAAGAAGATCTTCACAACTGAAATGCTTAAACACCCTTAGTTAATCAGTAGATGAATAAGGGACAATTACGTTGCTTAATTCAGAAACATGAAGAAGTAATTTTATCAACTCCCATGTGGCAGAGAGCACAGCAAAGTTTAGCTTCCTGTGTACTGCTCAATATATAACCTTGGTGCTCAGAAGAATGAATTGGTAAGAATCTGAGTTGTGCTGCTAGGAAATCTCGAGATTATCACATTTATGCTAGTTGTTGAAGTTGTTTTTGTGAGCCTTGACTTCCATCGTGTTACCTAAAAGCTCCCTGATGTGGGAACCAAGATACCAGGAAAAAATAATCAAAATTTGACTTTCTTCTGTAAACTTCACTGCAGAAAGTAGCAGATGGCTTGAGGAGGTCTAGTCCATTTCATGTGCGACTGGAAAGATGTTGTCTCTGGCTTAGAGTTGCCAGCTTTATTCAAGCTCAGCCACTGATGGCTTGAGCCCTGATCCTTGGTGAAGCCTAATACCTGTAAACCCCACTTTGCCAGCTGGGCTCACGGTAACCTCAGCAATCCAGGCAGGCAGAGCTCAGAAATGTGTTTCGATAATTTAATGAGTTTGAGACACTCTTGAAAAAAAAAACCCCTTGCTATTAGGCTCAAACTATTATTATAATAGCTATTACAAAGAATACAAGTTTATTTACACTAACCTAGAATCTGTCCAACCAAAAATATGCTACTGCTTTTAGCCTAAAGTGAATAATTCATGTTTTAGTTTAAGAAATTAAAGTAATATAGACCATTATCTGCTTTGATCTATGTAAGTAATATACATTTAAAGGGGGTGTGCAGCAAAAAATAAAGGTAGGGAGTGTTTATTCTTCTAGTTCTGCTTTTTCTATTATTTTTATGACTGTGTTTAAAGTGTCAACATTTCTGATATCAGTAAATCTAATTGTAAAGTAACAAAGTGGAGATAAATTAAGATGTGAGTGAATGCCACTTGGTAGGAAGGATTAGGTCAAAGGTCTGATCTATCTGAACTGCAACTGTTGCGCGTGTGTTGGCATCCAGTATTGCAATATCAATTTATTTGCACTCTGTTTTGGTGCACCTAGACTTAAAAATATCCAAGAGACGCATCTTATTTATAAAAAGCAGAAAAGGAGTTAGGAGTCATACGATTATTACTATCCGGGCCCTCATTCTGCCTCTGGGATGTTAATGCTTGGGGTAGATGGAACCCAGCTATGTTTTTCTAGGTGTATATGGCAACCTGGTGATTGCTGTCTCACCAGAATAAACTGTAAACCTTTCCAGCTGTTCTTAATCTGGACCCTTAACCTTTAAAAAAACCAGAGGCTTTCCATTCCTCAGAGCCAAACTTTGCTAACAATATCTAGGTTGTTTTCAAACCAAGCTTCAAACATAAAAATGACTAATAAATCCATATTCCATAATAGTTAGGCTGGAAAACTATTATTTAAAAACATACTCAGTTTTTATGACCCATTTCTAGTAAAAATCCCAAACATGCTTCACTAACGCTGCCATTTCAGATACTCGGATCCTGGATGATAGGCATGATAGCCAGATAGATACCCCAATAAATACGTAAAGGCTATAACTCTGTCTCAAATTAGTGATTTGTGGACGTGCGAGGGGGAAGAGGGCTGGGAAATTCTGTTTTCTAATCTGTTCATTTCCTGACTCTTCATGTTCTGTAACTTCGCAGCTGGTGATTTTATTTTTCTGTGGTTTGTATTATTATGTGCTAAATACATTACTCCGTGCCCTTCGGTGGGACCCAGGGCTTTACGAATAAGGCCGTGATCTTGCACGGGCTTTTACCCTGCACCTGATTCCACTCGTGCAAATAGCCATTTTCGGCAGCCCAGGGGTCCGGGCCGGAGTGAGCCCCCTGCACACTGCAGATCCCTGGTGGAGGAGCCCTCCGGCGTGAGGGCGAGGCAGGTTTAGAGGAAGGAAACAGTGGGGTTTGGATGGAGCCACAGCCTAGGGATTCATAACGCTTTGGGGGACCGTAGCCCGCTGGCTTTGGGATTCCAGTTCGGGCTTCCCATTAAAACAACAACAAAAATAGTAATCATCATTCATAAACATCCATCTTTCTTACTTTTTTACGACCTCGTAATTGCCCCCTACCCTGACAGGCGGATTTATGCCTCGGCCGCCAGCGCCCGGTGGCAGGGAGCTCCGCCGCCCGGGTGGCACCGCCGGCTCCTGCGGGGCGGCAACGGGGGGGCACGGGGCGCGCCCCGGGCCCAGGCGGAGCCGCGGCGGCCGCCCCGGTGCCACCGCGGAGCCTCCTCCGCTCCGCCCTGCCCCAGGAGCTGGTCCGGCCGTTTGGAAAGCGGCAACCCCCACCTCCCCGGCAGCCCCCTGCTTCGCTGTCGCCTCCGACACCGCCTGCGCTGCTCCTTGTTGGCGTGGTGTCCTGTTCGGGTTGGGTTCCGGGCTTCCGGCAGCCTCCTCTCCCGGCTGGGGAAGCTCGCATCACTTGCTTTTTCCGTGCAAAACTCAAGGACTATCCCAGCAGCGTTCAGGAGGGAAACGCTTTCCTTCTCTCTCTTCCTCTTTTTCTCTCCCCCTCTTCCCAGGCAGCCTCCCTCCAAGTCCCTCCCGCGGATCTCTCTCTCGCCCTCCCGGCAGGACTTCGCAACTTCTGCCCCCGGCTCCGCTGGCCTTTTATTTGCGATTTTTTTCTGGGCTTTTTTTCTTTTTTTTGGTCCCTTCTCCTTCCCCGCGGTCCGCGACGACCGGGAGGCTCCTTCCCCGCGACCACGGGGCACGGCCGGCGACCCCGAGGGCCGGGACGACCGCGGGCCGGCCGCGGACCCTCCGGCGGGCAGCGCCGCCCCCTCCCTCCCCGCCTCCGCCGGGAGCGCCTCTGAGGGAAACGGTGGCCTAGAAATTAAGCAGCACTTCTGAGGTGGTACATCTGCCTCTCCCCCACTCCCCCCCTTCTGACACTGCTCAGGATTTCTCCGCGTCTCTCCCTCTCTTGAACTTTTAAAAAAATTTTCAATTCACTACCCCCCTGCAAGCCCGAGGTGGTCGCGGAGGGGGCGAGGCGCTCCCCAGCCCTTCATGCGCGGCGCTGGGCTCTCGGGGAGGAGGCGAGCGGGGGGCGAGCTCCGCGCTCCGCAGGAAATGCCGGCGCCGCGGCGGGGAGCGCCCCCGGCCCGCCGCCCCCGCCGCTGCCCCCCGGCCGCCCGCCGCTGACCGCCGCCGGGGGGGTCGCTCCCGGCCCCTGCCCGGCTGGGAATAAGCCCCGGGGCGGGGGCCCGCGCTGCCGGGGGTGCGCAGGGAGGCCCGTCGAGGCCATGGCCGGCGGCGAGGCGCGGAGCCCGGGCTGCGGCGGGCGCTGCCCGCCGGCGGGGCGGCAGCGCGGCACCCCGCGGGGCGGCGGCGGGGCGGCGGCGGCGGAGGGGGGGCCGGCCTCCCGGGCCGCGCTGCCGCCGCCGCGGGAGACCTGGCGCCGCCGGAAACTTTCCTCGGCGCTGTGCGCCGGCTCCCTCTCCGTGCTGCTGGCCCTGGTGGTGAGGCTGGTGCGGGGGGAGCGCGGCCGGGAGCTGGCGGCGGAGGGCGGCGCGGGGCCGCGGGGCTGGGGCTGGCTGCCCCCCGGCGCCGTGCCCCTGGGCCTGGCCGGCGCCTTCTTCGGCGCGGGCCGCTACCTGCTGCGCGGCGGCGTGCGGCCGCGGACGGCGGCGCTGCTGCTGGCCGCCTGCTGCGGGGGGGAAGCGGTGGCGCAGACGGCGCTGGCGGCAGGGGAGGATCACTTGCTCTCCCTCGCCGCCACGGGGGTGGTGCTGAGCTGCCTGGCCGCCGTGACATGGCTGGTGCTGAAGCTGAGGCAGGGCGTCCTCATGCTCGCCGTGACTAGCGCGGCCAGGACCACGTCCCTCGTCGCCTTGGAGAGGGTCCCGGCGTCCTGGCGGCCCTACCTCGCCTACCTGCTGGGGCTGCTGGGCATCCTCCTGGCCGGCTACGCCGACCGGCTCTGGCCCCCGCGGCGGGCCGCCCCGCTGGCGGAGCCTCCCGCCGGCCCCCCGGCCGCGGACGAAGCCCCGGTGCTCAGGCGGCGGCGGCGGTCCAGCTCCATGATCTCCCCCGAGATGTCGGGCGGCGGCGGCGGCAGCAAGACCCACCGGCGGACCTCGCTGCCCTGCATCCCCCGGGAGCAGGTAGGGCAGGGGCGGGGGGGGGGACGGGCCCCAAACTTTGCCGGTGGCGGGTGGGGGTCCTGCCGGCGGCGGCGGGGCGAGGAGCTGCGCCCTCCCGGCCGCTCCCCGCTGGAGGGGCCGAGCACGGTGCGGGCTCTCCCCGGTGCCCCGCGGCGCGGCGAGCCCCGGGCGGCCGCCCCGGGACGGGGCTGGGGCCGGGGGGAGGGGGGGCTCTCCGGACCCAGCCTGACTTGCCCCGGCTGCGGGCGGTGGGGAGGGAGCTCGGGGTTTTCTTTTCTCTTACAGCCATCACCGGCGCTTGCTTTTCTTAAGCCTGGCAGAAAGTTGAGGCGGATGGTACCCGCTTGGCTCTCGGCGCTGGTGGGAACCTGCCCTCAGCGCAGCCCTGAGGTTTCCCAGCATCACTAACGAGCCTTGCTTTTTCAAACCTGTAGTTTCCCGGAAAGGTAGCTTAGCCCTTTTAAACTTGCTTTTAGCTTTAAAGGTGTGCGTGTGTGTGTGTGAACCAAGCAGCTTGTCCTCGGTGGGAGAAGTCCCTTATCAGGGCGGTAGCGTGTCCTCTGAGGCTGGCCCGCACAGCGTGGTGCTCATCTTTGCACTTTGCCTCCCCAAGGCTGTTCCTGTGCCTGTAATCAATAGCTCCCGCTCTGCTGTGGGTGCGGGAACTGGTACGAGGCACACGCGATTTATCTCAACTTTGTTTCCTTTAATCATTCCGTGATTTGAAGGGATGAGCGAGAACTTACTGTGTTACCAGCGATGCGTTCTTTTAAACGCACACCTCAAAAAAAAAAAAAAAAAGGAAAAAGAAACAAGCAAACACCATTATCTTTACTGCACAGCTGCGTAGAGTCCTGCCACGGACACCAGGTCGGCTTAGTTCTGTGCTTGAAGTGTTTTCTCAATTTTTTTGAGATTTAAGATTGCCCCACAAAAGAATCGTTTGATGGGTCGAGTGCAACTGAGAGTATTGAAAGTCAGCGCAACCCTCGCTGAGTGGTGGAAAGGGAAACCTGGGGAAAAATAAGTGGCAAATGGTGTTAAGCTTTCTTTTTCCATTAGTATTGAAAATGATTCTGTGCACTGTGGTCAGCTGAAGCGTATTGCTGTACACCAAAGGTTTTCTTTCAGGGTGCTTGCTGGATAAACAGCTAAGTATTTTCCAAGTGATGGCATCTAACTGGTGTGGGTGGCTAGTTTGTTTTCTGGAAATGGTTTGATTACATCCCTTTGTGGTTGGTTATGACATTTTCTAGAAGAGGGCCTGACAACCTTATATACTTGAGGCTTATTTTACAACAAATGTACTTATTTATTTAACATTTTTGTTTCGATAAAATAAATATTTACTGCGGCGTCCAGGCAAATACAGTGTGAAAAAGTAGAAAGCTGACTCAGTTCTGACTTTAATAGGAGAGAGAGAAGCGTGTAAGAATAATTTGTAAGTACGATATCTAAGGCAAGAAATTAAACCTGTCTATACTTACTTGACGACGCTAGGCGTTTCTGGTGGTTTCTTACAATAATCATTTGTAAGGTTTTAAACATATTTCCACTCACTCTCACACTTCAAATAAAAGCAGCTTCTCAGTTAACATCTCTAAAGGTAATCATTCGGAGATAGGGCTCACTAGTTTGTGATCACGTCCTTCTCTTTTCTTATGGAGGGAGTTCAAACCATCTATGTATACCAGAATGTTAAACTGGTAATGGATAACAAGGTAGATTTCTTGCCCCCCAATGGTGTGTTACTTGGGGACAGTGGTCAGCTTTGCCCCGAGCAATTCCCGCTTCCAAGCTGCAGAGCTGGACCGGAGTTAGCTGGCGACTGTTCAGTTTACCCGCTGCAGGATTTTGGCAAATTTCTCTTTCTTTTGTTCTCACTCACTATTAATCAATAGCGAGATCTGGTATTGCTTGCGTCACTGCGTGATTAGAAATGGATGACTACTTTCGAGTTTGGGGAGACTTTTTGTCTTTCCTTTTTTTTTTTTTTTGGCACAGTGTGGCTGTGTGTATGTGAACTTCCCTCCCTAAAAGCTGTCCTCTTAAATAAATGTTAGAAAGATAGAAAAATGGGAAAGCTGAAACAAAGCTCTGTAAGGACCTTGAAGAAATGCTGGGAGAAGTGGGACTCTTGCAGCAAACAAAGTTTGTGTTTATAGCAAAAATCAGCTCCCCATAGACTTAAAGAAACCATAGGTAAATGTTTCTCTTTTGGACAGTTTTTAAATATAACATGTTAAAAATAGAGATGAGGGCTTTATAAACAAAACCAGGCCTTCCCTCACCCCCTGTTTTTAAAAAAACATGCCCTGAATGTTTCTGGTCCAAAAGATAGCTTGTTAATATGTCTGAGAGCTGCCAGTAATTTTCATCAGGAAATTTATCTACTTTATTGCTTTGAAATACATGCTTTCATTTGATAAATAACATTAGGTGAAGTTTTAGAGATGCTTCCCATTGCCTCTCATGTAATCTTTCCTATTCCTGAGCATGTAATTGAGCTTTTACTTTTCCAGAGTGTGATTCTCTCCCTGACTGTTTGTATTAATATGAGATTCTACAAAAGTCAGAATTTCTGAATTTATGTTTTTTTAGTCACACACATCTCAATTATAATCTGAATTTTTCCCTACTAGAATACAGAAATGAATCTATGTGGCCTTGTGATATAAAGGTCAGTACCAGGAATTGCAGAGTAACATCATGGAACATATTTAGAATTAAAAGTATACTTCTATTTAAGCTGCTAGTAGGAGTAGCTAGAAATGCGTATGGGATGAATTATTTCTTCTGTAGAAACATCTCATCTTAGTTGCTTATCAGTTCCAAAAAGAATTTAAAAAGAAAAACTTTCATTAAAAAAAAAGCCGCTATCCAAAATCAAACCACACCAAGATATAGCCTTCTTTTGTTGCTAAACATGCTCTTTACTAGTTTTCCGTTTAATTCTATTTTTTGTGGTTGATTTTTGTATATATTCTCTTTCTTTCTCAACTTCGGCAAATTCTTTGGATTAAAAGCTTCCACTTTGGCATGCATGTAGATCTCATTGAGAAATGTGTGCTTCGTAATAGCCTGATCCTGCTCCCAGCTGAGTGTTGTCTGCCTGTGATTTCATCAATGCCGGCTGAGGATGCTCAGCTCCTTGAGGGCTTGCTCACCCAGATTTGAAAGAGGCTGCAGAGAGAAATTGTGAATGGATGGATAAGAGGGTGAATGAATGAACAAATGGTGGTGTGGTTTTTTTGCGGTAAATGCACAAGTACCTCCAGGATGATGGCTTTGGAGTTTTTTTTTCCACATTTTTGCAAATATTTTAGTTTTTCCTAAAAGTGTGGAGAGGAGGTTTTGGGTGGGGAGGAGGGGGCAGAAATGTGTCCTATGTCTTGGTGTTTCCCATTAGAATATTATATGGCCTATGTGTTCTGGAGCTTGTGCCTCTGATCTGTATGTGTTAATCTTGACATACAATAGTACAAAGAGATGATTTTGCCTTGGTGGGTAAAATACTCCACAGGATATAGTAGCTGGACAATTTTAAACCATGCCGAAGACTCCCGATTTTGCTTTTAAGCCTTGCTTGTTGTTTGTTTTGTTTGGGTGGAATGGGAAGCTTTCAGCTAACTTGGATTTATTACAAGTGTGTGTTAAATGAGCTAGAGCAGCTGCTGCAAGTAGTTCAATTTGCTTAGCCTTTTTAGATCCCCCCCCCCCCCCGCCTTAGTCAGAAGACTGTCACAGGTACAGCATACATCAGGCTTTGAAGTGCTTTCTACTTCCCAAACCAGTGGGTGACACAACCCCGTATGAGAAGGCACTAGTGAGGTCCTGAGTCTTGCCCTGCTGGAAAGCCTTGGTGCTTAGCGTTGGTGGTGGGTAGCACCAGGACGGAGGAGTTTCTCCTGCAGCTCTGATGTCTCCAGCTGTGAGGCCAGCAGCTCCATGTGCAAACTCCCATCCGTGCCCTCTGGCTCCGGGGGCAGAGAGGGTTTCTACCCATTTTCCTTCCTTCTTTCTCTTTGCTCTTTTCCTGCTTCTGGGCAGTTGGAGAAGTAGAAAGCTGTCTCACTGAGGGACACCTGAGTGTCTGTCACTTATTTTTAATTGGTTTGAGACTTGGTAACTGTTTTGTGCTGCCACATCTTTCCCTACCTGTTTCTCCTTTTAAAAAGTTATTTTTTCAGATAAGTAACTTTGGTGCCAGACTCCTGTGTTTCTTGAGCAGCAGCAGAGAGGTTTTTGCTCGATTTGACCATTTCTCTTGGGGTTCTGGATGGTGACTCTGCCTGTTCCCAGTCTGTAGCCTGGGAAAGTTGTGAGCCAGGACTGTCGTTATCGCTGCCTGTCTGCGGAATTGAGAAGACAATACTGTAACAGTTCACATAGTTAAAGATATCTCTTTGGCGATAAGATCTAAGAAACAGAGGAGAAAAATGAATGTATTTGTTGGTTTTTTTTCAAGGGAAAATTAAGGCTTTATATGTTCTTCTCATTGTTTGACAGCAAGAGCTTTGTAAGTACCAGGAATACGTTGCTTCCCCCCCTTTCCTGGCTTTCTATCATTCTGTCCTAAAAAAAGGACAGAGGTACCTATATCTTATAACTGGTTTTTAGTATTACATATCCTGCTCTCTGGCCTGAAAATAGGAGAGATCAGAGTGCAACATACAGAGATTTAAAATTTTGGAGAGGAGAAGGCACATTAAATCTAGATATTGAACTTAATGTACGTCAAAGTTGTGGTCTCCTATTGGGCGTGCAGTGTTATATACTATATACTTCCTTCTGCTAATAAGCATTATTGAGCTGTAATTACTCTGATAAGATTTGCTGGCATTACCATTTAGGTCACTAGAAAACGAGGAATACTGAGGAGTTATGTCATCTGGTGACTTGCTCAAACACAGCCGTGTAAAATACTTAAGTAAGGCTCCAGGAAAAATCACCCAGGGATTCCAGACGTAATACTTTATTTTCTTTTGCATGGCTTCATTTATGCAAACCCGCTCTACTTAGATTTTTTTTCTTTTTTTTTTTTTCCTCCTTCAACCTCACAAAAATGTAAAAACTGCTGCTGAAACTCTCATGATTGGTTTAGAATCTATTTTTGCCAATCGTTTAAATCAAGAAATATATATTATGTCGTATTGGCAAAAAAAGTAAAATACAGTAGTGACTTTCTGCTCTTTCTGCCTGAAGTGTGAAAATGCAAAGCTGGGGAACTGAAAGAAATCCTGTGTATGCTGGGTTGTCATGTTAATTAAATAAACAGCCAGAACAGTGACCCTGTGTATGAAATGTGTTTTGAGAACCTTATTGGGGGTTGGAGGGGGAAAACAGTGACACATGATGTTTTGGATGTTAACTGCGACATTTGTATGAATTTGTCCTGATCTGCTGTTACTTTGCTTGTGTTTCAGCTCTTTTTTGCAAGAGACTGAGACATAGCTGTATTTTGCAAATTGAAGGAATATTCCTTGGGCTTTTTTCTTTAAAAAGTAAGATATAAAAAAAAGAAAATCCCACCCTGGAAGTGGAAAGGTTGCTGGATTCTGGTGGCTGTGAACTGCAGGGCTCGAAATGGGAGGGGGGGGCTGACTGCATCCTACATGGTTTGAGAGTAAAAAGAACGCTGCTGCAATTGAAGTTTTGAGCCCGTCACTGTGATTTACTTGGATAATCTAATGGGAGATGTTCAGCTTATAGGATACCACTTGACAGATAAGGAAAGAAATGTAAAGATTCAGCTAACAAAGTGGAAGTTGGATTTTTCTTTGTGCGCATTTTTTCTTCTCTGTTTGTTTTGAAAAAGCTTCTCGATGAATTATCAAACCCTTTCCTCAAAGTCACTTCTGTGTTAGTCAGAGTGTCACTCAGAAACAAACGCCTCTCCTTTGGACTATGTAGTTTTTCAGGTTTTTTGGTTGGGTTTGTGTGGGTTTGTTTTTTATTTTTTTTTTTTTTTTTTCCAAGTTGGCTTGCTCTAAGCCCTGCTGCAAGTACAGCGGTAGCATCGGGAGTTCGCTGCAGCGGGGTAATGATTTGAGAAATAGCCAAGAAAAAAATAAAATTAAAATTAAATGTGATGCCTGTCCAAGTTTTAACTTGTAGGGAAAGAATATCAGTGTTTTCCTTTCTGAGCTGTCTTGGGAGACGAAATGAGATTGTGAGAGGAAGAACTGCTACACCCCTTTACCAAGCTTTTCCTCTTTTTTTTTTTTTTAGCTGCTTTTTTCCTTTTTTTTTCTTTTTTTTTTTGAGCTTCTTTTCTTCTCCCTCAGCGTGGGTCTATGCAGTTGTTGCGAGCTGATGCTGATGATGATGATGATGGCCATCACCGTGGTCACCGCTGTGGTGCAGCGGGGCCGCGCAGCCGGGCCGGGGCCGGGCGGCGCTGGCGGGGCCGGACCCCTAGAGGGCACGAGAGCCCCTGCGCTGCGCCGGCGCTCGCCGCCTCCGCGGCCTGCCAAATCAGTTAACAGCATAATAAACAAAATCTGTCCGTGGTACTTAACTGAGCCTTTGTTTTTTTTTTGTTTTTTTTTTAACGTTTTCCTATCTGTCCGTTGCGGTTACAGTTGCGTTTCTCGCTTCTCGTACCCCTTCGCTTCAGGCGGTCAGCGTGAGGCTGGACGCGTGGCCGAGGACCGTCAGCTGCAAGGTTTTGCCTTTGCCTGAACACCTGGGTAAGCGCGATGAGGTAGGGGCAGGTCAACGAACCTGCCGTAAAAGAAGGCTGTGCTTCTCTAATCTGAGCTCTTTGGGTGTGCTAGCCAAGATGTAATCGGAAGAAGATCCATAGTAGGTTTTGGCCTTCAAAAAGCCAATTACGAGCGTAATTGGAGATCTGGATACAATGAAGAAGCTGCCTCTAGATGTGTCAAGAATCCAGAAAAACAGGCGAAATCACCATTGCTTTATGTATTGTGGCACCTCATGACTCTCTTCACACGTATAACTATTTATAAATGAAATGGCAAACACCACATGAAGACTGCAATAAGCAGGATTTGCTGATGAAACAAATGGTCCTTCATTGCTGTTGAACATAGGAGGCAGCTGGATGGTTTCCTAATGCCACCTTAAGGGTTGCTGAACAAAAGTCAGAATATACAGCGCAGGAAAGATACTGGTTATAAGAGTTCGGTTGGTGAAATGACATTTTTGATTTTGGAACCTGTGAGGAAAAAGACTTTGTGTCAGCTGGCAGTGCTAGTCACCAAAAAAGTCTGTGTGTGTGTGTGAAATATTATAGTGAAATTAGATTAGCGAGGTCCTGGTATGGAGTGCTGTGTTGAGTTTTTGTCAGTCAAAATGAATGGTTGGGGTCTATAGGTAGCCCAAACCTCTGATCATCATCTAAGAAGGAACGGGAAAGAGATGTAAAAATAGATCTGACTGAGGAGTACTGAATAGGTATTTTCCTAAAAATGGAAGAATAGAAGGGAATTTGGAAAAAAGACAAAAACATACACCACCCCCCGCTCCCCCAAAACAAAACCCCCTGAAAAGCCAACCCTTTAGTTTTAAACTGCTAGGAAGAAGTCTGGATGTGTGAGGTAGACATACACACTGATCATGGAACATATGCATCACAAGGTATGAGTGAAGCTCTTTCTAAAAGCCTTAGACATTTATATATATTATTTATTAAAGTTTAGAGGTTTCTTATGCCAAGCAGGTTGAGGATTAGAAAAACTGGCTTTATTTTTTTTTTTAATCTGATAGTGGTTAGGAAGAAATTTCCCAGTTGGTTACTCTGTTGTGGTATGCTTTAGTGGCCTTACTGTTCTACCTGAAGCATCCACTGACCGGGACTTATTGCTGCATGACTGTGTTCATATTTTTACTACAATTAACTACTGAAAACAATTAGGGAGAAGGTATTTATGAGCATCAATAGAGGTAAAGGCTCTCCCTTTCCCCCGGCACGAGGCTGGAAAAATACGAAACCTCCACATATCAGGAATAGCTCAGAGCATAGCTGAGGCCTGCTTGTCTAATGCCCCTAACCCACCAGTGAAATATGCGGGGTTAAAGTGACTTATTTGCATTTTGTATTTTGTAGCTTGCTTGAGTTGGCTTTGTTTGTAGTAAGAATTTATGCTTTGGTTTGAATTTTAAAATAAAGTAAAACTATATTCTGCTTCATTAATTTTTTTTTTAAATGGGATTTTTGACTGCCTAACTCTGTAGGAGTGATGCTTTTCAGATAGACTCAGGATGCTTTTCTGATGGTTGCTGAACTCCTGAGACAGACCCTGGTGATGGTTTAAAAAGCAATAATTCCTCTTAGAAATATCTCCGCTTCATTAAAAGCTGTGTGGAATATGAATATGATGATGTCTGCTGGAAAGCTGTATCACTTGCAGCAGTTTTGAGGATCAAGTCACTGATGGTTGTTGGATTTATTTTTTGTTTTAAAGAGGCTTCTTGTTTCTTTGAATAAGCTTTCAGACTGGTTTTCTTTGTGTAAATGATGATAATGTAGGGGAACAATTATTATTAATCCTCAAAACTGAACATTATGTGCTCTGAGCAGCATCCTTCTGACTGATGTTTGAGTAAATTTGTCCATGAGCATGTTTGTGAAATCAATTCCAGAAAGGGGAAAGAATTGAGTGTTTGAATGCCAAAGGTTAACTGTTTTTTGAATTATTGCGCTCCCAGCAGGTTGATGATACCTTGCTAGCATCTCTGTGTGCTGGAGTTGCAGCCACGGCACCAGCAATAACCTAAGTAGTTCCTCACCGTGGAGTACAGATACTTCTGCTAGTCTCATGCGCTTACTTTTGCTATACAGTTTTAAATAAACCAATGTATGTTTGTGTTTAATGTCATGGAGGATAGGCAGAACGTTACTATGCTTTGTTACCTATGTCACATAAAAATATTGATCCTTAGCAAAAATGTACACCCCAAATTTACCTTAAAATGAGAATGTGAAGCTGCTGAAGAGGCCGGAGTGGTGGGCTGTCCGCCCTGTGGTGGCAATGAAGCCACTCAGGTGGCAGTCTGCAGAGGCACCCTCAGGAGCGTTTGTGTTTGCTGTCTGACCAGCAGTGGATGAAGGCACTCGAAAGGGTGATGCATGGGTTGAGAAGCTACGTCCAAGCAATTTTTTCTCCACTTCTATGAGCAGTAATCTAGGTATGCTTGCCCAAACTTTTTGTTGCCTGCAGAGTAAAACTTGTGAAACCTAGTCTATGTTCATGTATTAAATCTCAATTGAAATGACAGCTGTAGAAAGGTGCAGACCTCTGTGCAAAAGTGTAGATTAAAAAGGGCTGCACAACCTTGTCTTATGTGCTGTCCACCCTTGCCTCCGTTAATGCAGTTTCAAGTGCTTTTATTATGAGATTCCCCCCTTCCTTCTTTTTCTTATTGTAGCCCGTTAGGGCTCACCAGCTAATGGATCTAACTTGGGTTTCCTTGCGGAGTAGACTATGCTGCTTCATTTCCACCACATACCCACACCCCCCAGTGCAGACAGGGCTATTTCTATATTGGTAATATTGAAATCTTTCCCCTGATACTCGCTTGGTGAGCGGTAAAAAAGTGTGGGATGCTGGTAGAGTACTCAGGTGCATTTCTCTTCAGTTGTACTGGTGTTGCTAACCACAGGTTATTCTTGACAAAGTCTGATCACTGTATTTTGTGTTGATAAGGAACTTAAGTGTGTTTGGGTGCATTTATAATTGCAAGATAACTGATAAGACACTTGTGGCTGCAGTTTTAGTTTGAGCCTGTCAGTAGGATTGTTACAGGAATACTTGTGCCGAGACGTAGCTCTGCATCTTACTCTTGTGAGACTATGAATACCTTTAACTTCTCCTGGAGGTAGTTCAGTGATATTTAAACATTTATATTGTACAAGTCAAGGTTTGTTAAAAATGCTATTTTTCTTACGTTCTTTTTGTAGTGATTACTGATAATCTCCCTGCCTCCACTGACCTCAATGAGAATTGAGAGGGCTCAGTCCTCGCAGGGTAACAGGCTGATCCTTTCCGTTCAATCATTAGCACGGGAGGAGGGTGTGTTCCCGTCCACAAATCTGCAGAGAACTTTTTTTTTTTTAACGGCTAACCATTCTGTTTCTTATTTTAAAGAAAGTAATTCAAAGCTAATGTTGGTTGTGCTGCTCGAAATGTGACCTGAGACCTTGTAGCATGCTTTTATAGATGTGTGCGCACACACACATATATAAATACCTTTATATGTATGTATCCGTGTTTGTGTATGTATATACACACTCAAATTAGTATTGTGTAGCCTAGAGGGATGGAATTCTTCGTTTGACCCTGACAGCACAGTCTGCAGCCTGAGTTACATATGACACTGTTCTTTCTGGTTATTTAATAATATTTTCTGATGTCTCCACAGGCGGGCGTGTTTCTTAATAGGCCAGCCTCTGTAACCATTGCTTGACTTCCAATTTGTTATAGTTTTAATCTTTCTTCTTCTTTCTTGACTTGCAAATGTGTGCCAAGTTTTGCAAAAATTTTCTTCTTTTGTTTGTAAATACTTGAGTAGTGATTTTGATGAACAAATAAATACTTGTGTCTTACAAACGCATGCGTTCCAATATTCAAACTGGAACTTGGTGCTACAACTCTGTTACAGAGGTGCAAAGCCACATCGGTGCTTTACATGGTACCTCTGGTGCCTAGACTGACTTGCCACTGGCTTTAGCTGTGGCGTGGAGCTCGGGGCTGGCTGGGCAGGAGGGGCCGATAAGGTCCCTGTGCAGCCTGAGCCGGTGTCGTTCTCCTGGGCATAAATGGGGGTTTGCTCAGCGTGGAGCTCTGGCTGGTTAGAAATGTGATCAGACTAGTTGAAGTAAATAGGCGACTCGAAGTTTTACAGATAAGGATGATGAGCTTTACCTGTTAAAACACTGTTATGTGTAATGGATATGTTATTGCTGCTACGTACCTATTCTCAGGGAAGCTGCGGCCTAGTTAGTACGTGTTATTTATTAAGACAGTTCTGAAAATTTATTTATCACGACAGTTCCCTGAAATTCGCTGCATTTCTGTTGATTTTGAATTCTGTAGGAGGTTAAATGTTGCAACATAATTCATATGCCATTACTGAGTTGTTTTTTTTCTTTTTTTTTAAGACCAGCTTAATTCATATGCAAGTGCCATCCTTAAATGCAGTCCTAATTGTCTACTGATTACACAAAACTGCAAATGAATAAACATTTTCTGTTAAAGGATTTAATGCTGTACTTCCTGTGTGTTTGTGAGGAACGGAGCTGCGAGGAAGACTCTGCCAGAGATTCAGAAGTTAAAAGGGGGGTAAGGGTGGAAGGGGAGCACTACCCTTTCCAGTAAAAGACTTCTGCCCAGAGTTGCAGAGCATTTGTCTTTCCTCTGACTTGTGGAGAAGCAAACACATTTAGTACTGCCCAGAAGCAGGCAGGTATACCAATAGATGTGTACAATTTGATTATTTTAGGCAGCACTGGCTCTGTACATGCCTCATTACAGAGACTGTACTGAGAAATCTGTTCAGTGGCAAAGAGAAATATTGTCTGTGCCATATTGATATAGAAAACTTCTGGGTTGCAGAATACAAAATGCTAATTCTTACTAAGCTTGCCCTGTTTGTGTCGAGCGGTGTAATACAAGAGCATGGGATAATAGTGCAACAATTAGATGGGCTGGGGTGCCAGCGCTAAAGCACATATTCCAGTTTATATTCCGCTTGAGGATCCAAGCCTGTTGTTTCCTCTTGGCAAGGCACCTTTGGAGTCGGAGCCAGCTAATAGGAAATACTAGGCACCGGGGCTTAACTGAAATTGAGGACATCTAAACCTAGCTTTCTGGATACATGTGATGTGGTGAGACAGAGGGAGATGGCAAACCCAAATGTTTCTTGGAGAGTTCTTCAACATTTTTAAGTGAAGTAGTAAAGACAGATTGTCTATCTCCTTCCTCTTAAATCTATCCGATCTTTAGTTCAGCTTTCTCTTCTGCTGTGTGGTATATAAATCTAGTCCTAAAACATGTGATGTTCTTATTCAGGCTTGATGGATGGTGGATACTTGCGGATAGCAGTGACTGCGGCATAGATTCAATGTTTTTCATTCCAATATTTTAGCTGCCATCATCCTTGGATCTAGAATTTTCTTTTCCTTTTGTATTATGCATAGGCAAGAGAGAAGATCCTTAAGATTAACCTTAAGATTTCCTGACTTGGGCTGTGATCTGCCACTCGAGCAGACGTTTTGGAAACCCAGAATTTTAAACTCTGTGTTCATGCTTGGACATGCTGTCGTGTTTAAGTCTTTAGATTTTATTATTCTTTTGGAAACTGCAACTGATCTGTGATCAAAAATGATAAAATTCTTGGCCATGAATTAGTACAACTCCTTAATGGAAGGGAATTTGTGGCTGCAAATATATGTGCTTATTTCATGTTCTGATTTGCTTTATATATTGTCTCTTCTCAAATGAAAGTGGAAATGTGATGCTGAGGAAAATGTTGATTTTTAAACTGAAGTCAGTGTATTGCAAAATTTACTGATATGTACTTGAAAAAACCTAGCCCAAAAAATTCTCAGCTAGTGGGTGCAGTGACAAAACGGCTTCCTTTACAGTCATTCAATGTACTCATGAGAACTTGGCCTAGGGCCTTCTGGGTCTTTTATTTGGTTAAGGTTTTTAGAACTGAGATAAAAGTAACGATCAGATTGTCTTAATCATTCATAATAGCAGGTTAAGGAGATGAGAACTTTAGGCAGAAACTTGATAGCCCAGAAAGTTGCTTTCTATCTTTCCTGTGATCTTAATGGATTGCTATCTAAAACAGTGAATCAGTATTTGTAAGCATAATTATGTCGTACGCTATCTTTTGAATGCTTGAATTTGCAATCTCAGATGTTTTTAATGAAATTTTATATATCTAACTTCTTAGATGTATGTAGGGGTTTTTTTTCCAAGTGTTTATTTAATAAAAAACAAACTTAAGAGAAACGTCATGATATTGATGCCCACATGCTTTGAGTTAACAGCTTCCTTAGTGCCACTCTTCTGAATGGTCAAATGTTCCTTTTTGATCTAGGAATGTTTACATCAACGAGCTGATTATTCCCACGTCATTCCCTATCTTCTAGCCCAGCAAATCTGAAGCCCCTTTCCTCTCTCATGAAGGACAGGCCAAAGAAGTTAAGGGTGGGCTTTGGACACTTGATACTGCTTCCATGTGTAAGAAAGGTGGCTTAGATTTGTTTCAGACTGTCTGTGACTGACACCCAAGAAACACTACAGTTTTGTCTGGTGATATATTTTTTTCCTTAGCTCATCTCACTTCTTTCCCTTCAACCAGATTCAAGAGCATCTGGTGATTTGTTTGTTTGTTTGTTTGTTTTGGGGGGTGGAAGTTTGTTTGCTGAGCCAGAGAGATCCATCTGTGAGTTTGAATCTACGAAGATGCTATCTCAGATTTTAAGGGATGATAGAGTTACCTGGCTCTAAATGCAAAAGTTTGAATGCAAAAATTCATTGGTGCCTTGGAGGAAATTTCCATACATTGATGACAGATATGCTGTGGTCACAATATGTCATATGAACGTGAAGGGCTTGTAAAATAAATAGAAGAAGAATCGAAGACAGGCAGTTTCAGATAAGCATAGGTAAAATTTCCAGTTAGTGTGTGAAGTCTGTCTTAAGAATGTGTATTAATTGGAGAAAGATTCTTGCTGGTTTTTCATTTGTTAACACCAAATCAAGAAATGCATTTAGTCGATTACCACTCTTACTTCCCCTCTCCCCCTCTTTTCAGAGTCTCTTAATTCCAATAAAACATATATATATTTTTAATCCTTTGCTTTCCATAGACTGTAGTGGCCTTTCACCTTTTGGGGCTGTTTGTTCTGAGCGATGGCTGGAGCAATAGTGTGGCTCGTGTGACATCATAAACATTTGTGTTGGCAATCCTTCTTCGTGAAGGACTCTGAAGTCTGACAGTGGTGAAGATGACTAAGTAGAGACAGATTTATGTGGAAATCTTATTAATACCCATAAAAGAGAGAATGAAGGCATAAGAAATTTGGCTCCAAATAAACAACCAAAAAATGCTCTGTTCTTAGAAGCATTTGGCACAGCTCCATCATGCCTTTTGTGGGAACTGGCTCTTTGTCTGGCCTAATCTTGACTCTTTTTTTTTTTTTTTTCTTTTTTTTCTTTTTAAAGATTACTGAAGACTTCCACTTTTCCCAAACTTTCTCACAGTAGAATAAAATTAATTTTCACTTTGGTAAGGCACAAATCAGTTAATTATTTCAAAGACAATGTAAACCAGATGTCTTGCCTTCTTTCTCAGCAAAGACTTAACAGTAGCCTTGCTGTGAGATCTTTCACTGCCACCAAATGTCCCTAGATGTTGTATGGTGCTCGTAATCAAAGCAGTTTACAAAGAAGGGGAACTATTTTGCAGCTACAGTGTGTGATGGCTGGAAAGAAATTGCATCAGACATGTGAAATCATAATTCAGTTTTTTGGTACTTGGATCTAAAATTTACTCAGACTTTTAAAGAGCAGGGTCTGAACTTCATAGCAGAGGTCCAGCTGTTCATAATGGGCTTTATGGTAGGCGGTTCTGGTGAAGTCCCTTTTTGACTCAGCTTTTTGGAAACAGAAAGTTAGCAACTAATTGAGCATTGTGGGTTTGTTCTGTGCTCTGTATATATTCATTTTACCCAGCCTGTAGCTCTGAGAGTCTCACGGGATCCCCTGCCATTGCTGTCAAGGCTCCCAAGAGCAGTGTCCTGCTTGGCACGCCCTGCACTCTTATTTCACATTTGGTGTTGGCAGCAGAAGTCCCTCTATCCTACTGCTGGAAATAAAACCTCCTTCAGCCTTAATTCAGTTCAGCCCAGGGGGTGGTGAATATTGAAATGCATGTGCAATGACGGGAGAGCGAGCTCAGCGCCTGTCGGGAAAGACTTGCTGGCAGTCAGATGAAAAGGTCTTCATAGCAGTTTTGATATAGGCCTTGGGAGAGGTGCCTGTGACACTTGGTGCATGCTAAAGCACATGCTCTTGTCTGTGCAGCTGCCGTAAGCTTTTCTGCTTAGAAAACTCATCTTCGTTTTTGCTATAATACATAGTATGTACAAAAACCTTTTATAAATAAAATACCTGCATATGTTCTTTGCATGTGGGTAGAGCTTTTGGTCCTGGAAGTTATTTCTAAAATTTGAACACTGTTTCTTCCCTGTTCCTGTTGAATGTGTAATTGAAACAATTTCTGTTTTCCTTTAAGCTGTTACTGTAATGACCTAGGCATGTAGTTTGTCGAGACATTGTGTTTTAGATCTTGAACTGATCCATGTACCAGTGAGTGTCTTGTACTTTTTCCATGTGTGTATTATTTTTCCCAGCGAGTATGATATGCCAAGCTCGCTCCTGATGTGAGCACATACTGATTTGAAATAGGAAGCAATGAATTAGCTTTTAGGGCTGGCTTATTAGCAAGATCTTATTCTTTATTTGTCTACTAATGTGCCTTGAATGTGTGTAGTTTTTAGGCCTGCTGTTAGTACTGCCACTGAAATTGTAACCATCTCAGAAGAACAAAGCAACAACAAGATGAAGAAGAAAATAGGAAAGAATCCCTATCTGGGTGAGAAGATCATTTGTCTCTTCTAACGTTTGCCAAGGGAAAAATCTTCACCATGAACTGTTGCTTACGGACCTGGAGAATCAGCTCCCATGCACTGGTCTTTGGCCCCTTTCCCTCATTTGGTAGCAGTGGGAAGTGTCCTGCATTGAGCAGTTGTAGGTGGGATTGATATCCTGCACATGGCTCGCTGGCCAGGAAGTGGAGTTGATATCTCGGATTTGAAATTCCAGGGCTGTGCTCCTGGGATCGTAGCACTTACTGTGGTCTTCGAGTTCCTGAGATGGCATAGCTCTTTTTATTAACTCTTGGTAAGATTTCAGGACTGCCATCTCCGCCCATCCTCTACTTCTGCTCTTGCACTTTTGTGTCATTTTGGAGAGCAGTAATGTTGCAAGAAAACATGTTTCCTCAGGCCAGTAGATTTGATTAAGTGGCTTTGTCAGATGCTTCCAAACAGAGCTGCAAGTATTGAAATCTTTTATTCCTTTGGTGTTCGAGTATCAAATGGAAAATTGGTGTCCCCTCTGCTAATCTTGCTTAGCATTTGTATTGTTCTCCTCACTTTTAGAAAACCCTGTAGGATTCTGGCCTGGCCTTATGAGGTGTATCACTTGCACTGAACTGGGTGGGCAATAAGGGCATTTGGCATCTCACAAGAAGGAATATGCTGACAGATTAATCCTATGTTAGTTTTCATATTAAATGTTGGTGCGGAAAGGCTATAGAAGCTATTGTTAGTTCTTGCTGGGCCAGAGATGTGATCAGAAGGTGGGTACTGAAATTGTTAGCTGTGTTTTAATGGTGAGATTCTCTGAGTTGCTGTCTTCTGAGCTAAAGGATTGCCATACATCTCTGTAGGTTTCTAGGAAGCTGAGAGTGAGAGAAAGCCTGAGAGCTCTTCCTGTTGGGTGGACTGTATCTTGTTGGCCATACTTGAGGCAACTGAAATACTAAATTGAGTGAGGTGAATTAGTGCTGTGTTCTTCTTCTGTCCTATCTAACCTCCTTGCTTCAGCTCTGTCATTTACCTGAGACCAGCTAGCTTCAGCTGGTGCAAAATGAGTGTGCAGAGGTATTTGGATAAAATTCAGTTTGAAGGGAAGCGTGGTTCTCAGTCTCCCCTTGTTTGCCATGGAGGCCAAATGCATTGCATCCGGTCTCTGCTGGATGAAGCCTGAAGTCCAGAGTTCCCTCTGAATTCTTCTCGTACTTTACAGCTCCTCCCTGCTTTGTATATACAAACAACATTCTTTGAGAGGACTAGAGGGCGGAAATGGCTATGAACAAAACCCATATATTTTCTGATATGTCAGAAGATACCAGAAAAGAATAGTGTGCTCTGTGTCTGCTGGTAGCTGATTTCTTTTCATCCTATTTATTTTGTAGGAAAAGAAGGCTTGGTTGGATATTAGGGAAAACTTTTCTAACAATAATGGTAGTAAAGCACCATAACAAACTATCTAGGGAAATTTCATGTGTGTACATGAGAGGTTCTTTTAGAATAGCTTTTTTCCAAGTGGGTCTAGATACCTGCTTTTTCTTGGGTAAGTGTAGTTGTTGCTGCCAGTGTTTCCCCCCAACCTGCACCTCTGCTGCCTACATCTGCGGGTGGGCTGTCTCCCCCAGCTGCTGGCCAGCATCCTCGTGCAGTGTCAGTTCCTCTCGCTGTTGGGATGCAGAGACCAACCAGTAAGCCCTGTTTATGTTCCACTCTTATTGCCCAATGTGCAATGTTAATGTTACTCTGGAGCCAGAAGCTTGCACTGCAGGTCCCTGCCCTTAAGCAGGATTACTGAAGAGCAGACCAGGTTTCTCGCATCTTTTCTGGTGTTATCCTTCGCTGGTTCAGGAGTTGCTATGCTGTTTGGTTTGCACTATCAAGTTGTGATTGGTGGCAGTCTCTTTTCTTCCTTCTTCTTCCACTTGAATTATAATGGTAAGTCCTAGGTAGGCCCCTAATTGCTCTTAATTTTGGCCAAGCACAAGTTGATTTATCAAGTCCACTTGTTAGCTTAATGCTTTTATGGCTGCCAAAAGAGTGCTAGGTAGTGTAAGTGAGATGAAGTGGTCGGCAGTTGTTAGGCTTTGCGTGTAGGGTGGTTTCTTAGCACCCAGATAAGAGACAGCAGTTTGAAGGACACGACAGAGCACCGGAGGGCCAGACCTCCTGATCCTCACATGAGTTAGCAGCGTTGGACTTGGGAGAGAACTCCCGCAGGAGGAGTGCCTGGGGATGTGTGCGTGTAGGGTACAGCATGTTCTGCACATTACACCCTGCTGCCCAGCCCAGTAGTTCTTGTCTGTTTGTTTTTTTTAATATGCTCGTTGTCAGTTCGTGTTATTTGGTTTTTTTGTTTTTTTTTTTTCCTTTTTCCTTTTTGAAGTCACTTCAGTCTGAACTAACTGGATGGTTCTTAAAGGCTGCTAAAATCTCAGCATGCCAGCTGTAAAATTGCCTAATCAACTCCAGGAGATAATCTTTCCTGAGGGAGACCTTTGAATGCGTTGACTGTCAGTAAGAATAGGTCAGATGCCTCCAGGTAACTTTCTGGGAAGGGAGTCTTGTTTTCAAAACTGTATCTACCTGCTTTGTTAAGAATTAAGTAACTGGTTAGCGGGAGTTGCAATAAAAGTCTTCTTTTAAATTTGTGCTAGATCCTCTTAAAGAAAGCAAATAACTTGTTAATGCTGCTCAGCATAGAAATAAAGTAGCTGTTGTGACTGTCAGAGGCTTTAAGAAAAAAGGCTCAAATGAGAAAGAGTTTCCTAACTTGGTCGGTTGATCAAACTCAATGGGCTTTTGGCAGCGCAGGTGGTCTCCAGCTTCTCCTTGGAGTCTGGAAAGCGTGTTGAGTTTGGGCCTGAGAACTAGTTTAGAGTTGTATTTTAAGCGCGTAGGTGTCACCTGGCGGGAGATAAGCTGTGACAAGAACTAAGACTTTCCTAATTCTCCTGCATGTCAAATGATAAAAAAGTGTGGTGAGTTTTGGTGTATTGAACTTGAAGAATAAACGCCTTCCTTCCTCCCTATGCTGGAGTCCAAAATTCAAGAGCAGAAATATTGGAGAATGTAACTTGGATGTGATGCTGACCATATTGGTGGCTTAAAATACCTGGCTAAAACTACTTCCAGAGACTTCCGTAGCTTTGGAATTGCAAAATTGAATAGCTCTGAATTATACTAAAGCTTCTTCAGATGTCTCGCCTTCCTTCCCCTTGCTGGGGAAACAGAAGAAAAAAAACAACAACCAAACAGGCAATATTGCTCAGGCTTATGCTTCTCTAGTTCTGGCACTTCCACTTGTCAGCCTGCCGGGGCTGCAGGGCTGTTAATTGAATTACCTCCTCGACACCTCTGGCTCTCCCCTTATGCATGGAGGTCTGTGCGGTCGGTTGTCCTTGGGATCCTGGGCTCGCAAGTGTGAGAGCAGGGTCCTGCTGTGGGCTCAGTAGTATGAGTGCAAACGAGACAGTTTAGGACCAGGACAATGTTATGTAGGGAATTTGATTGCAAAATGGAAGTGTTTATATATAGAATAAGTATATATGTATATTTGTAATTGATGTGTGGGTACATGCAGGCCTATTAATAGATGAAAATGGAGAGAGGAGAGAGGAAATAAAGCACCACAGCTGTGATTTATCAAGGTTGACATGAAAACAAATATTATTCTAGTAATCAGAGGAAATTCTTTGCAAAGTATGTACAAGAAAGGTATTTTAACCCACCTCAACGATTTCCTGCCCAAGTATATCCGAAGAAAATCAGACTTCCCCACCCCCCACCAAGGGTCACTTTTAAGTAACTATTTCTCCCCTCCTCCATTTCTGTTGACGTTGGGGTTTTTGTTTGCTTTGGATGTTTTTCTTTTCTCTTGTCAAATGCGTCTTGACTGATTTTTGACCTGGTGTATAAAACTGCATCTAAAAAGTGCAGCTGGGGGGGGCGAGGAAAGGATTTGGTTCGGCATTTAACTGTAAGCTGTACTGAAGCTGAAGGAGAGACACACGTGTGTGCTGCTTTGCCCGTTGTGTGCCTCGCTGGCAGGGTGTGTAGTTGCTTTTTCGGTGTGCTCTGCCAGCCTTTCCCTGCTGTTGCCTCCACTGAGGGCCGTAAGGCTGGGCAAACTTGGTACGCTTGCCTGGTGTGCTCCGTTCAGTGGTGGAGGAGGTGGTGCGTCTCAGTCTGTTTTGGTCGGTCACTGCTGAGTTTGCCACAGCTGTTTGGGTAGAGGCTTTTGTACGGGAGGCAAACAGACTACCTTTACCCTCTCTACATCATAACTGTTTCAAATTCTTAAGCGTCTGAGCTCCTAACACTGGAGAAAAATGGTCAGGGAGAAAAATGGTATGGGAGAAAAATGGTCATGGGTAGAAAAGGTATGGGAGAAAAATGGTCAGGCACTGTACGTAACTAGAGAAATGGAGAGAAGTGGTTTAAGCAAAGTCGCCTGGAAAACGCCTGGTAGTCCGAGGGGTTGAATCTGGCTCTTAAAACATTGCAGGTTCATCTTGTCATACTTCAGCTGCCTGAGGGTGACACTTTGCTTAGGACCCTGCGAGTCCCTAAACCTCTCTTGCGTTCAATTATTTTTATATTTGCTGTTAGAAATTATTTTTCTAACTCTGTTTAATTAACATTCCTTCTTCAGTTGTCTGTCAAAAATGGGAATTAAGCAAATGCAGCCAAAGGCCTTTATTAGGTGAAAAAGGAAAAAAAAGGGGGGGCGGGAGGAAAATACTTCAGAAGTGGATGCTCTACTTCCTGCTGCCCAGAGGAGTTTCCCATTTCTTGTTGGCAAAAAGACTATGAATGCCTTGTGCTAATAAGCCTTCTCTCTCAATGTGTATTGCGAACCGCAAACACACCATTTATCTGCAGGGAATGACATTAATAATTTGAAGAGTGACTAGAAATAAAAACAAATCTGGTTAATATCATCCATGACCTGACTTGATTAAAAAGAATTTCCCCCTTGAAAAAGTATTCAAATGCTGTTTCTAAATGAAACTGTAGGTAATAATAGTGGCTGATAATGCAAGATAGGAAAGCATTTGCAAGAAGCATCACCTTGAGTTTCTTTCTAGCCTGTACTGAGCACGTAGATTGGAAAAGACCGATGGGTAAGGACTAGTCAAAAGGCTTCACGTTGGGGTTTTTTATGTTTTTCTCCTGTGATGATCTTAACATTTAATGATGAGATTTATGTTTTCAGATGTTGTTTTATCTTCTAAATACATTGTAAAAGGCTAAATTGTGGAGAGAGGGGAAAGAATGAGGGACAGCTGTTCCTGTAGTGTTGAAATGCAGCTTTGGCTTCAGCATTTAAAGGAGTCGGAGGTTTTTGTGGGAGTTTGTGGTTAAGGGGCATTTTCTGCTGTGTCACAGGTGATCTGGTCTCATGGGGAGCCCAAGACATTTCTTTGGGTTCTTCCCTGGTATTTGGAAGCACACTGCTAGGGGGCATGGGGCTATTGGGCCCCTAACCCTTGTTCCATGGGTACAGCAGACCCTGCATATGCCAGCACACTGCTTTGCGTGGCTGTCGAGTCGCGTGTGTCGGGATGTGAGCAGAGTCCTAGTGAAAGCGCTGTGAAAGCAGCTTTTTGGAGCATGCTGGTTACTGAGGCTGGGTGGAAGGAGGACAGGGAGGGAAAAGAGCTCAGTCATTTGCCTGTGTAAGAGTAGGAGTCAGCGTCAAGGTAAAGGAAATTACTCTTGATGTGGGAATAGGTCAGGAAATTGCAGGCAGAGATGGAATAGCTTTGGAGAACTGCATCAGTAGGGTGCTTTTATTCAGCATCCTGCATGGTCTTGGGACTGAACTTCAGTTTGGGACTTACATTTAACATCAGTTCTTGCCTGTTGCTCAGTTGCTTTCGGCTGTTTACATTGAAGTATCTGTGACTTCCATTATAAATGGAATTAATGTGTTATTTTCGCCATCCTTTGCTTTATCCATTTCGATCTTAAGTCAACCCTGGTGTAAGAGACTTTTTGAGGGAGGATGTCAGAGGGGATGTGCACGTGCTAGTAGCTAACACGGGTCTCTGGTCTCACAGGGAGTTTGTAATTGCTGGAAATTACAAATGAAAATACCTCTGGAGAGTGCCATTGCTTTTCAGAACTTCAGTGAGTTAAAAGGCGGGGAAGAGATTTAGCCCAGGCATGGTGCAGTCTTAACAGACCACCAGGTTTCCAGGGCCTGATTCATTATCATTGTGTAATGCTGCAACATGTTAAGACGGTGGGCCAGCTCACTCAGGACAAAGTAGAGGGATCTCTAACATGGTGCTTGCCTTGCACAGTGCACAGCCCTAGAGAGACCTGGAAACTCCACCTTGTGCCAGCCTCACTTGAGACCATTAAATCCATTCCTGATTGTATACTGGGGGCTGGAGTGAAGCAATCAAACCAAAAAGTACTGATGTTTCTAAAAGGGATAGGGAAACTTCAGCCAGATGAGGTTTTGGCATGACGTCAGTAACTCCTGCTTGTTACTCTTTCTGGGCAAACTGCAGTTAAGGCACAGAAGAATATTTTATTGACTGAGGGACTAGTTTGTCCTAGAATTAAGTGTCTCTTGATCTACAGCTTTTTATACAGATAGATACCAAGTACTATTACCTCCCTTGGTAGGTTACCACCAGTACTAGAAAGATGTGTAGTGAATACACTTCTTCAAGAAATTGGCTATAAGACCAAGGGGATTTCAGGATGCTTTTTTTACAGGAAGATCAAATGAAGTCTTTTTTCCTTCTGCAATGCCATGCATTGTTGCAAAGAACAGCCAGAATCCTGGCTCTTTGCTCGTGTTGCACTCAAATATTCGTAACCTGTAGGACATGCAAGTTCTGCTGGACAGGCTCACTGGGGTGAAAGCAGCCTGCATCAGCACCTGGAGTGCATCAGCAGTTCTGGCTGCCACACGTACCCAGTGCATCCTCGGCAAGGGAGCTTACCCTGCTTCATGTGCCACCGGCACGCAGCATCTTTTGTGAGGGTACTGTTGGTGTTATGTCCCTCTGCTTTATCCTACTTCGCTCACATTGTGGCTAAAACTTTCTCTGCTTGTTGTTAAACAACAGCAAAGCCACCGCTTTTGGTCTCTATTACCATAGGTAAGTGCATTAAAATAGCTTGGAGGCCTGGCAGTAACCTTGCAGTTGACATTTTTAAATCTGTCCCCTTTTTCCTCCAAACCCATTTTTTCTTTTTTTCTTTTTACTAGCATAGAGGTCTGAATTGTGGTGTTTGACTAGTGAATGCTCGTCCTTTCTCCTGCCTCCAAAGATGCTGCTGAATGCTTTGGTGGAGATGCGGAACAATTCTTAAGGGTCGCCTACGAGCTACTTGATGCTAGTGGCTTTCTTGGGGCTGCAGGAGCAGCCTGTTGGAAATGAGTTGCAACTATCTGCCAAGCATCAAGTTGTTTATTTCACTGCTGACGCGTAAGTGTCTGTTCCATGATGTTTCATTTTCTGCTTTGGATTTAAAACCCCACCGTGCCCTGTCACTTGTCTCCCCTTATCAGCTCAGGCATGTAACGTCTTTCTTTAATGCTAGTGGATTATCCACCGGCACTCTTGCATTTTCCTACATGAAGGAAATGCCTGTGTGGTTGCTTAAGGTGGTGGTGCTGCAGTTGTGCTCGGGGCTGTTACAGTGCGGCTCATACCGCTGTTTCCTCAACTGTGTGCCTGAGCTGGTGGTATTCGGATTTCTCCCAAAGGCATTACCAGCCTGGCGTATGGATGCTCTGGTCCACTGGTGTGGGTGGAAGCAGGGCTCTGCACACAAGCAGTTAACCGTGGCTCAGCTGTTCAGAGGTAACACCTAGTTCAGTCACCTCAGTTAACTTTGAAGCACATGGTAAATTTCATGAAATTAATGGCCTTGTACGCAAAACATTGCCTACAAAGGAGTATTTTATGTTCCAGATGTTTTAAATTGCCTCTGTATTTATAAAAGTGGTACTTAATCAAAGTAACTCTGAAGAGCCTTTTGACCAAAACTGAAATTTATTCGGAATGTTTGTGTTGGGAAAAACGCTGGTAAAACTTTATTCTGCTTGATACAAACAATTTATTTCAAAAACACATTATAAGCACATTGCTTGATTTTTACAGAGTTGAAATGTAGGAAAACGGAGAGGAGATATCTAGGACTAGCCACGGTGGGGGAAAGCAGCTTGCCTACATGGAGAATAACTGTTTTTGCTGACATGGGGAATTGTGCTGTTAGCTCAGGTGGGAGACATGCATCTAACAAGCATTTAAAGGGCCTCATTTGGAAACCATGTGGTGATGCTGAGGTTCCTGTTGGCTTTTCTTCAAAATAAAAAGGAGTCTGTGCAGTCAAGCTACAAAAAAAATAATCGTATCTTACTGAAGGTAAAGAAATTCTTTGTATGTTTTGCTCTTGATGTGAGCAATAAAAATAGGGTGATGTGTTTACCTGGGGAATGGAAATCTGGTTTTTAAGTGCTCTAGGTCTCCCTTTTAAATCAGTGACAGCTAGGCACCAGCTATCTCTACAGAGTCTGGACTTGACTGACATCCTTCACAGTGAGAAGCAACTGAGGGCGGTGAGATCAGCTCGTCTGCCTGGTTAAGAAGTGCAGAGCTAGTCTTTGGCTGCCTTGTCCAGGTATGGGAAAGAGTAAGTAGTAATGTAAGTAGGTCAACAAAAGTGTTTAACTCCATAAGGAAGGCTATTCTGTAAGCCGTATAATTCTGTAAGCTGTTAACGACTGTATTATCTGCCATGCTGGTAATTCTGCTGTCACTCCCTGGTGAAGCGAGGTGCCATGGAGACTGGCAAAGTCCTGTCCACACTTCACTTGCTGAGTCCGAGCAACTGAGGAATTGGTTGGTTTGCGCAACAGTGGTGAGGTGGGATACATCTGTGTGTGCAAGGAGTCCTTTGGCTATCTCAAGAGCTGAAATGTGAGAAGGTGCTGTAGAAGGGTCAGGACAGGAGTCCGTGAAGCTGGTTTCTGCTTCTACTGATACAATAACGTTCACATATTGATTTTTGGCTGAGGTGTGGGTGCGCTTTTTTTTTCCATTCAGTTCTGTAAAGTGTTTTTTGTTTGTTTGTTTGTTTTTTTCTTCTTTTTTTCTTAATGATAAGCACTGTTGCCTTAGGTGGCTTACCAGGTCTGATTTCATTTGCTGGTGAAGAGCAGTAACATGCCATACATCTTCCCCCTATGTTAAATGCCAGGGTTTGGTTTATTTTTTCTAAGCTTTCAGCCACCGAAAGACCAATGCATGAAATTTTACGGGAAGTCAGTTTTTACAGGCAGAGCTGAGTATCAGAGACAGGTTAAGTTTTTTCAGTTCTTCACTATAGCATGTTTGATGCAGCCTTCTGCTTTTTGTTCTGTGCAGTGGTATAAAATCAAAGTGCAAGAAACCAGTGAAATGACCGCGATGACTTGTGCGTTAATAGGTCTGAAATTAAGCACAACTACACTTTCTCTTAAGGTTTATTCAGTCTTTTACTCTTTCAACCTTATTTTTGGTAGTCTTTCAGTTTATGCTAGAGACTGTCTTTCCTTCCCAAATAACCACAACAGAAGCATTTAGGACCTTTACCAATTGTATAGAGGCTAAAATTTTCATGAATACTTAGAGCCTAAGCAACTTCCCCCCCCCCCCCCCCCCCCCCTTAGCTGTTCTTTTACGTGATAAATTTCTAGGCTTTTCAAGCAATTTCCTGATATCATGTTGCTCAAAGAACAAGTGATTTGTAGTGTGTGGGTATAGCAATTTGGACAGTACTTATTTAATTCAGTTTCTTTGAGATGCAAAAATCAAGCAGCTTCTTTTTTTTCCTGCTGGGAGATAGCAAGAGATTGCTAACTGCTACCTTAACTCCCATCAGAGATTCATTACTGCTGGTCTTTCTGTCTTGTGTTTAAGAATAAGAGAATAATTTACTAATATAAAAAGGGAGTCTTATGTAATTTCAGTGTCTGCACCTTCTGAAAGACTGTCTTGACTATTGAGTAACACACTAAATATGTCAAATTCTGTAATCACAAACTGGACCTATTGCTACAACGAAATGGGAAAAGGTCTAAGAAATGAATGCAATTGACACATTTACTGACCATGGGAGATCAACTATATTTTTAAAATCGAAAATGAAAAAAAAAAAAGATACTTTATCGAGACTAGGCATTGCAAGATGGTCATGCAGAGTCCAGAAAATGGACATTTGAGCAGGAGGGGACATTGTGACTGCCAGAAAATGAATCAGCAACATCATCTGCATCGTTCTCAGAGTGGCAGGTTGTTTCTAGGTACTCAGATGCACTGGATATTTTTATAACAAAACTGCAGTGATCTCAGACACTCAGTTGTATAATTGTTTAATCTCCTGGTACATACATTGTTTCCTTGAACAAGCCTAATTCTTAACTTTGGTTCTTGATTTTATAACTTACGTGTTTTGTTTGGGGTGTATGTGTGCGCCTGGGAGCTGTTTCTTTAAAACGAGTGTTTTTAAAGGACTACCACATATGCGGATTCTGTTAATAGGGAGTGTTACTGTGTAGGAAAGTGATTTGTTGTGCAATTAGGATGTTGTTTACTCCCAAGGAAAAATGATTGGCCTTGATGGAGCAGACAATTTGGTCAAAATTTTCTAGGAATAAAGAAATTCCATCTCTGTGTCTCAAAATTTGTTCTTGTAATGGCTTTATGTGTGACTTAAATCCTCCACGTTTTAAAGATGGTTACTGTGCCATCGTTGTTTGACAGCCCCAAGGAAAATGATAGAAGCCATAAATAATAGTTTGTGTGCCCACCCCAAATGCCAAAACAGCAACATACAGGCAGTCGCTGCCCAGCTTTTACTTACCGTCGATCCTGCAGCTTTGCATTTCCCTGTACTTTGTTTCTCCCAGGTAGGAATGCCTATGTATAGGATGCTTGTTTCTCAAACCACTTTGTGATAAGGAACAGTCGTATGCATTACCCTCTGCACGAGGGCAGTAAATCTGTTCATTCTGTCGTTGAGCACGTGGCTGTTGTTGTTTTGCTTGGTCTTGCTGCCATGGCAGTAAATGCTGGTTTTACCACTGCCTAAATTAGGGCAAAAAACAGGGACCCAGTTGTTCACACTTAACTTGTGGCTGGGGAGGCCTTTGCTGCTGCTTCCTGCAGGGCAGCTCTGCCTTACGGCTGTGTATTGTGCTGTTTGTGTTTATTCTGTGTTTTCTCTTGTGCAGACCAATCCATGGGGGCAGGTCCGCAAGTGGTAGGTCCAGTCTATCCAAAGATGAATAGGTTAGAGCAGAGTCTTGCTAAGGCAGGGGGTTGTGTAGGGTTATATTGGTAGGGAGCTCCAGGTAAAGGGGATTTTGACTGTAATCTCGTTCCCAGCCTGCACCAGTTTATCCTAGTGTGCAGTACTGCCTTTCTTTTCGTCACGGTGGCTTTTCCACCTCTTTGCCTGTCTCGGTTGCCACTGCTCCCCAGTGGGGATGACAGAGCCCGGTGTGACTCTGCTCACCGGGCAGCCCAGCTCCTCCTGGCACTCGGATCCCACCCCACGGGCTGGGGGTGCGTGGATTAGGCTGGCACGTCACTCACTGGCTGCTTGTCAACTGTGGTCCAGAAGATTGTCATGTAAATAGTGTGACTTGGTACCAGCTTCTCATCTGTGGGTTTGCAGTGCAAAAGAAAAGATGACTTGGCTGTTCAGGTCATGAGGCTAAAGATGCTCTGGCAGGGATCGTGTTGGAGCCTTGGGCGGCTGATACAGAGTCCCAAAAATTTTTTTGAAACACTTTCTTTTTTTTCTTTCTCTTCGATTGGAAACACTTTTTCAATGGAAATATGTTAAATCTGTTCTTTTTTTCTAAACGTGAAAACAGTGCCATTTCCTTGGTTTGCGAGTGTTTGTCCCTTCCTTCCTGCTTGTCTTCACCTTTTTCCACGAAGACAGATGCAGAGGTTTCTGTGAAACAGAGGACACTGAAAAACAGATGACAAAAACTTGTGAAAGCGAGCGCTTTCTGTGAACTTGGACTAGCAGTAACTCTCTTTTTCTGTCCTCCAGAAGGCTTGTTGTCGTTGTGTTGTTTCATGCCTGGGATGGCTGAGGGTGGAGGTCTGTAGAGCTGCTGTGAAAGGGCTGTGTGTGATAAGAGTGGGAGGCACAGTGTCATAATTAACGCTGTCAGAAAGTGTTTTTTTAATGTGACTAGTGTTGTATTTCCAGCATATTGTATTCATTTTCCTTTTATTGTGGTCTGACAGTACACCCTGAGCTCAAACCAATTTTTTAATCCCGAAAATGCTCTCAAGTCAAATCTGGCTGTGGGAGTTTAGGCCTCTAGGAGTTTAGGGTTGCTTCACAGCTGGAAAAAGTTACTTTTTCCATTAAAACAGGCATTAACTGGCTTGAAGGGACTTACGATCTTTTTATCTTAAGAAACCTCATCAGTAATAAGAAGAGCTTAAATTGTGATGGTCTGCTAATCAAAACTAAGATGTCCTCGTTTATGATGTTTACATAGCATTGAGTGTAACGAAATACCATCAGTGTTAACAAAAATGAGATGTGTATCCTTAATGATTCTCAATGAAAAAAGTTCTGAATTAAATGCATATGTGAAAGCTTTTGAATCCTTTGGTAAGTTTTATTTATTGATTACATGTTTTAGTTTTGCAACAGCAAATTGCTTGAAGGGATCATGAGTGCAGGACTGTTTCTGCCTTTCCTTTCTACAGCTTTCTGGATGATATGCATACATCGGCATCAAAATAATCCTGTAGCCTTCGGGTCGTGTTTCCTCCTGAGGTTTGTTGCGTGTAACTCCCTTATGTGACATCTCAAACATCTGTCCAAAAGTGGTATCCGACTGCAGGCTGATTTTGGTCTTTGCAAAAGCCATATTCAGGATGGTTAGACTTTCTGCAGAAAGCACAAGTGTGTATGCTGCCCTGCTTACTGGTTTCTGATTGCCCAGTTCTTAAACAGTTTTTGTTCTTCTAAACATTTGCTGGAACTCCTGTTTGCTGGGGTTTCTGTTCCCGTTTGCTTTTTCTTCTCTGTGGAGAGAGGTTTTGTGGTACTTCTTTTTTCAGTGTAGAGAATTTAGGTGACATGAAGAAGCACATGAAGCTGGAAATAGTTCTGGTTTTAGATATACATGTATACACGATGTGCAGACATACATTTTATACTTTACATGTAATAATATTCAATTGCATTGATGTGCATCCAGACATAAGGCTCTTTCATACTTGGGTGCTTTGATATTTGTGTGCCGTCTTTTCCTCTTTGCTTGAGTTTGATTGCAAGTTACAACGTTAATTCCTTGTATGGTGACAGTTGGTGCAGGACTTTGAGAGGCAGAACAGACTGAAGTTGGATCCTTTGCACAAGCTATGTTATAATGAGAGATGGATTTGTCCAGCGGGAAACATGAATGGTGACCCCAGAACAACTACTCAAGCATCTCCAAGTTGTACCACTGGCTTGTTATCCTTGTGGAAGTTTTTTGACTCCTTTGACTGGGCGTTTGAAAGCATTGACTGTGAATCAAATGTATTCATTTTTGTTACCTCCTCATGGGAAGTTTTTAGGTCCTTACATTAAAGCATTCAGTAGCATGGATTTTGAAGCAGGTTGATGGTTTGTCTGTTTTAACAAGTAGCAGATTTCATTCTGTAACTAGAAAGTGCTAGTATGTAAATGTACTTTGATGGGAGGAGGATTTGTGGGTTCATTCTGGTTTTGAAGCTTAGAGGTGTATGCTTGCAATTAAGAATATGGTATTTTTTTATACTTGATTTGAATTACTACTTTGTTCTCTGGTGAAGAAACTCTATTCAGATCAGGAGTCACACATCCCTCTTAATTGTTCATGGTGTTACAGTGATATTTAGAGGCCCCAAGCAGATCAAGATCACCTTGTACCTGGTGGTGTATATACATGTGTTTAAGAGATGGTATCCTAACCTGATTTTTCTTTTTTTTAATATAGTGTAAATAAACAGTGATATAATGGGGCAAAGTCAAACTTCCTAACATGATTATTGACTCCAGTCTCTAACCTAGAGATATGCATACCTGCAATACCGACAGCTGGAGGAATCGCGTCTCATATATTGTGAAGGGTAATCTACCCCTCTTCTATGGCCGCTCCTCTCCCTGCGGTGTTGGCTGTCTGTGGGTGACTCAAGCCAACAGTGCGAGTGGGGGGTGACAGCCGTGCCTGCTGGTGGCAGTCTCTGTCGTTGGTGCCCTTTCTGCTGTGCTTCCTTTCCCGCTCCCCTCGCTGAGAAAAACAGCGGGAGCCTTCCTGCTCGACAGGAGTCATAGATTGTTAAACTGATTCGGCTTTAACTTCATAGGTGTGTTCAACTTCTTCCTCCTCCTCGGTCAGATGAGTTGTTTTTCATATTATTTGTCTTAGAAACCCTCTCTGTTTGTGATAACTGTTTACCTACGTCCCCTCCTCTCTGCTCCTGCAGAGGCAGCTGGAGCGGGCTTTGGTGTAGCTCCCTGGTGCCGTGCTCACGTGCTACCGGAGCTGAAGCCGTTCACACCAGCCAACCCATGGGGGTTTGCTTCGTTGTGCGCTGCCGAAAGATGTCCTCCTGTATCAGTACAGTGGTTAACCTATTGTAAGCATGTGTTTGTTGCCGTATTTTGTTTTTATCTTACTAGCCACCTGTACGTTGATGCAGACTTGAGATTTGGCTTTTTTTTTGTGGATGTTTTGACTTCTCTCTGTGTGTGATTTCTGAACTCTGTTTTCAATTAAAAGAAAAAGTCTTTTAAAAATAGTGAGTCAATTTAATTATGCTGTGTTCCTGAATCTTTTTCTTCTGCAATGGTGGTTGGACACCTTAATTATTTTATTGTCCTATTCAAAGGACCTTGAATGTCATAGGATGGGAACTGAGCACCCCCTAAAAATCTATGTGTATCAATCAATATGTATGAATTGGGATGGGTAGATGGATTTGAAACCACGGGCCACCACATGTCCTTTTCTTCTGCTCTCCCTGCTGATACTTTGATTCATGTGTTACAGGTTTTCAGTAAAAAACGCTAAGTGTTTATTTCTAGTCCCAACTTCTCATTGTCTACAGTTCTTACACCTGCAAGATCTTTCTTGGGACAGATAAAAATGTTGGTGAAAACAGAAATTTTGTTTCTTGTTCCTGAGAGCTCAGTTGGTTGCAGCTGCTGGGCTTGCATGGTTCAAATCATGCAAGTCTAGCAGCTGGAGAGACAGAGGTATTGTAAACATGAATGGTGTTTACGTCCCTGTCAAGCATACATTTGCAGTTGGTTATGCTTAGTTACGTAGTTCAGTAGGACTTGTTCTCACTGATACTTTTTTCAGGTTGCTTTTAATGTACCCTTTGGTGATGAAGATTTGGGTTTCTGGAGGTTAGTGTTGCTGTTGGCTCAGTGATGTTCCCTTTCCAGATGGAAACTGTTGCCTGCTTCTTTTCTCCTGGAGAAGGTGGGCAGGGGAGGCTTGTATGTGCCACCAAGCCTGTCCTGAGACCATAGGAACTAACGTCACTCCTGGAACTTTGACTTGTGTGTTGCAATCAGCTTTTCAGCTGGGAAAGAAACTTGTATTTATTGCTGTTGTGCTTCTGAAACAAAGATTGAAAGCATAGAGATATTTGCAAGTGAACTTGGAAGAATAGCTGGTTGGTTTCAGGAACTCTCCCAGAAGAAGTCTATAAGCAGAAGGAGGAAGAAAATACGCACTAGCACTGGAGGAGGTTTTTGAAGATCCCAGCTTGTGTATAGACACATCACCGGTGGCTGTAACACCTGTGAGCTCTCAGACTGAGCCCCCGCGCAGCTTTTCCCAAGGAAAGAGTGAAGGTGTGAAGCTACACACACACACCCCCCCCCCAGTGCTGCTACAGGTTGTCCCACATGAAGAAAAGCTCTGGGTCAGAGTCAGGTCTGCTGTAGTGGTCTTGTTCCCTTGACGTCAATGGTGTTGCAGGTCCTTACCTCCATTCTGAATTTCAGCTGTTGCTTAGCACACTTCAGATACACTAAATCCTATTGCTCATATATATCTATGAGCTTAGTGCTGTGAAAGGTCCTGCACTCTCTGGCTGTTGACCGTACTTTGATGCTTTTGACAAATGGGAAGAATAAAAGAATAGCAACAGAATAGCTTTTTGCTCCTTAGAGATATGCCATCATTTTCATCTCTCCTATGTAGAGGAAAGGTGTGTTTCAAGCTCCTAGAGAGGAAAGAGAGTGTGCTATTGATTACCTAGATGGCTTGCTTCAGGGAATTGTAGGCAGGGAATTGTAGAGTGTCTCTGTGAGCCCATGGTGGCAATGCTGGAGGTGCTGGCTCTGTAGCAGGCCCATGGTTGTTTTTCTGTTGTTTTTTTTGTTTGGTTGTTTTTTTTGGTTTTTCTTTTGTTTTGTTTGTTTGTTTTGGGGTGTTTGTTGTGGTTTGGTTGTTTGTTTTTTTTTTTTTTGAGTCGGAGGCTATAATGTGTTCATGCATGTTTTGGCCAATCAGGAGGTCTGTGTATAACTGAATCTTCATGTGACTCCATTTGTTATCCTCTATTTTGGTTTCCATCTGCGAAATGTAACTGTGGCTCGATACTTATTTACTTTGTTTTTTAAGAGTCAGTCTAATATGGGTCAAGACTTTAATTATGGTTTTACTGTCCAGAAGAAAGAATCATTGCTGACAAAAAAAACCCCAGTTTATTAAAGCAGGGATTTACCCCCCCCCCCCCCCCCCCCAAAAAAAAAACCCCAAACAAAACAAAAAAACACAAAAAAACCCAACAGCTTGCAAATGCATTAGGTGAGAAATTCAAGTAGAAGTAGATCTGCTTAATACATGAGCATGGCCAGAGTTAGCCATAGTAATGCTAGTGCCAACTGATCAACGGAAGGAGTTTGATGATATTTAGTAGGCAGGAGTGTAGACAAATTGACTCATAAAAATACTGTAGAGTTTATTATTTTGGATGTTACTAAGGATTAAGTTTTAGAGAATGTATGTGTGGCTAACATTTGATTTGAGGAAGATTTGCTAAGTCAACCAGAAAGAATTAAATCAAATTTATAATCACGCATGTCTTTAAACAAGGCTGCAAGTGAATGACAGAAAATAGGATGGATGTTGTTGTAAGAAGAATTGGTAACTGTTTGTCTCTTTAGATACATAGTTTCCATAAAAGCTGGTATAAGGGTGGACTAGGAAAAGGACGCATCCTGTCAGCTTTAGGAGCTTGCATGTTGAATAACAAGTGGGTCTGGCTGAAAAATGAATGTTATACTACATTGAATGATGAAGCCCTTTTCAGCTTCCCAAAATGAAGATGGATTTTAAAATACTGAGCTTTTAGATGTCTGTGCATTGTTCCTGAAATTGCTCTATTCTCCGTCTGTACTCAAGAAGGTGAGTGTATGAAATGGAAGACCCCTCATTGCTTGCCCCAGCCTTCCCGTGCCCTCCTCCCCGCCCATCTGACTGCTGAGCCGGGCTCTGGGCCCCAGCTCCAGTGCTGCACGCCAGCAGCTCTCCGAGCCAGCTGCTCAGGCACTCAGCTGGGCTGTTGAGGCTTCGCTTTGAGGGGGCTCATTTGGTCCCGTCGGAGCATCTTTGGTACGCCCTGGAGATGTAGCTGTCAGCATCTTTGCTGTCTGCAAAATGAAGAAATAATAATGGCAGAGCAGAAAGCCTTAAGCTTTAAAGGTGGTACCTTAAAGCACGGGAGATTTTTTTTTCTTAGCTGTTGTACGCTTGCTGTGTGTAAGTGTGGATTGCAACAGTTGATGGGAACCTTCTGGGGAGCCTACCTAGCTTGTTCTCCTTATTTAGGCCTTCAGTTTTCCATCCTTTATTTCCTCTGAGGGCTGTTCTGGCTGGCTAGACTTGTTCCAGGACCTGCTGTTGAAGAAGTGAAGTTTTAAATGAGCTTGCTGCAGGAAGGAAGGAAGGAAGAATGGGCGAGTGCTCCTCCAGGAGCACTCCAGGCTTGCCGTTGGGCTTCACACCTAGCTCTCCATGCAGCAATGCATACCAGCTGACTTCCAAGTCAGCTGTGCTGACTCGTTTTCTTTGCCTTGGACTAGGAGCTTCTGATATCAAGGAAAAGTTACGTGACTGAAGAGAAAATAAAAAGCACTCAGATTTCCCACACTTCTTTATCTGGTTTCCTTGCCAGTGGCTGTCGCGTGAGATGTTGATGCCGCTACACCCAGTCCTACACAGTTGTGCCGGTGCTGGATGTACTCCAGCTCGTTGAAGGAAATATTATTCTTTTTATCCCTTCCCTGAGGGCAAAAGTCCTTCCGTGGTCCATTTAATTACTGCAGGTTATTGTGATTGAAATTTCCACTATAACAACGGGTGCCAGGAATTGCAGTGTGGTTTCTTCTGAAGCCTGACCCCATGCTTACTGATTTTGCTGGCATATTTGGGTTGGTCAGGAAGCCATTTCCCCCCCACTCTTAGCAGCACAATTCTGTCAACAGAAGCCCAGGTGTAGCTGCACTTATTCCAAGCACGAAAGTCCTCTTGGTGCTGTTGCTAATCCTTCTGCAGAGTCTTCTGCCAAAGTAAACTGCATCTTGGCTAGGCAATGGCATTTACTGGTATGGCAAAAGTAAGCCATCAAATCCTTTCCAAGACCCTGAAGTGGGCACCCAGTGCTTTCCTGGTGTGTGGATGAGCTGACTGCAGAGTGAGCTCCAGCCTGGAGTGAGTTTGTTAGCTGGAGCCATGACTTGAACAGCCCTTCCCCATTGCAGCTGGGCAAAGTGTCACGAAGGGGCTGTAAAATCCCCATAGCTGATCTAGGGAAGATTGTGGAAGCTGCGTCACAGCTTCCAAAAGTTCAGTTTGCATTTCCCTCACCTCAAGCAGGTTGGGAGTAGGAGGCCAGTCTGCTGAGGATGTTGTACGCAAGAGAGGTTTTGTCCCGGAGAGGTATGCCGACTCTGCAGTGTTGGCAGGGTATGTTAGCCTCTGTTGAGCTTGTATTGTCATGGGCTTGCTGTTATCGGTTCCTGCGCTAGCAAGTCATGTCTAGACGGTGGTGTAACAATATACCATAAATCATGCTCAGGATCTTTCCAGCCTTGCACAGGAAACCTGGTGCTCTGCGCAAAGCAAATGTCCGTAGGCGTAATCACAACAGGGCTGCGTTCCCGTGTGCTGTGATGGGTAACGAGTTCAGTGCCTACAGCATCTCAGCAGGTCATTGCTTGGAAAAAAGCTGAATGTTTTTATTTTTGCATCGAGTAAATAAGTTCTTTCTGAATGTTGGGACTTTGCATTTTACAGATGTGGATTTATAAGGGAGAGGGATGGTTTGGGGACTTCAGCACCTTCATCCTCTACTGCAGTATATTGGCATCGCTCCATTTTCCAGCGCAGTGTTCCAGCGTGTCCCTAATTTCCAGACAGAGATCAGGTCTGCAGCAGGTAGCCTGTGCCTGCTCTGGCATTGCCATTCCTTGATCTTACTCTAACATACAATATGGGTCACAGGGCTTGTTTCCCTTCAGTGCTGCATCTCTCCTTAATCTAATGTCCAAGCCCAAGCTGGTTAGTATTGCCAAGAGTCTTGAAAAATATTTCTGAGAACAGAATTCAGTTTTCTAACATCCATGTGTAACTTACAGCCTCTTTAGCATCAAATAAGAAACAGTCTGAAGTTCTGTGAACTGTTACTTATCTTCTTTTTTTTTTAAAGCATTTTAGTTTTGTTTGTTTGCTTTTAATTTAAAAACTTGTTTGATTTCAAACCTCATTATTGCAGGTACCTTGCAATAGTAGTTGCAACCTAGAAGTACCTTGTGGGTTGGAAGAGGAGAAAGCTTTTGCCCAACTGGTTTTCTAGTTAATAAAAGAATCCGTGATTTGGATAATATTCAAAGTAATTTCTTAATTAGCACAAAGCTCCAGTGCTTTTCCTTTCTGTTTGAGTTGAAAATGTGACCGTGTAATCCACCTCTGCAGGAGAAATGACATAAAACTGCGGGTTTTCTACTCTGATTCATTCTGCTTTCACACATGCCTAAAAGGTTTTCAAATCTGATAAGGGTTCAGGCCCTCTTTGGTAGCAGTAAACAACTGCAAATAATACAGCCATGTGTATGTGTGTTGACTTTTTGTTTACTCTTCTAAGCTCTCTCTGATCTTATCATGGCTTCTGGCAAGAGAAGCGATCAGCACGTACTAGAGCGCTGTGCGTTTTGGTGCACCCTGGCAATGCCTGCTTTGGCGGCAGGCTCCGCAGCGTGCGTGGTGCAGGGACCGCTGCAGGGACCCTGTGCCCATGCTGGCAGATTTCCAGACACCCGTGTGGGAGAGGCCAAGAAGGCTGTCCCAGCCATCTTTCTTCCAGCACAACTTTCTTACAACTCGAGGATTTGTTTATTTTATCTGTTTTTCTGCTAGTCTCTTTATAAAAATCTGAAACTTTGAGGAGGGCAAGTTTCTTCCAAACCACCTAAGGGTTTTGATGAGGTGTAGGACCCCGTTGTCCCTTTGATGGAAATCCCAGGTGGAATTTTCAAATCTCCTGTAATCTTGTTCTGGGGAAGCTCTTCTGATCTCCAACCAAAATCTCCTCTCCCTACACATGCTCCTTCCTTTTCTTACTTCTGTACCACTATGAAGTCCCTTCTGCTGCTCCAACACTGCCATAGGATCTCCTCATTCCCCCTTCCTTTTTGGGTTCCCTGTGCCACACATACATTCCTGGGGAGGTAACCTTACAGGAAAGATAACATCTCACCTTTAGTCTGTTGTGTGGCAAGTGCTGATCAAGACATCAAGCTCTAGTGACTTGACCATGCTCCAGTATTTGTACATATGCTTGCACAAGTGCAATTCTCTGTGTGTATTCCAAATTTTTTTCAGTCTTCCTGGAAATAAATTATAATTGACTTTCCAAGTAAAAATGTCTACATTTTTATAATTTTTCCCCTCACCTCTATGCCAAGTGTATCTTGGCTCTACCCAGAGACCTGATTAAAAATGTTAAAACACACTTACCAGTGTGCAATGGCTACATTTATAGCATCTGACTTGAATGTTTGTTTCATAGTCTGGGTTGTAACAATCTGATTCTCAGACTGCCATTGACGTCAGTTTAATAGGAAAATTCAAATAGAACCTGTATTAGATTTTCACTATTAAGTTAACAATAAAAACTTTCTACAGATGCCTTACGTAGACAAGGCTGTTAACAGAAATATTACATTAATGAAAATCAGGCCTCCAGAAACAGAGACTAACTTATTTTTTTTTAAATAAATAATTTTGTTTTCCATGTTCTAGTTCACAAAAATATTTCCTTTTTAATAGTGCTAGTGGTTTAGATGTTAAGTATTGGGAGGAGGCAGCTCGTGGCCATTTGTGGTCATGATGCAAATCTCAGCTTTTCCAGAGCTGGAGAGCCCTTCCAAAAGTCTTCATTTGACTGATTTAATTGGTCTCAACCTCAGATTTCCCCCTTGGTTTCTGTGCCACACCATGTTTATCAGCTCTTTCTTAACCTACTCAGTCATGGTGCTCACAAGGTACTGATATAACCAGAAAAACTCTGGAGGTACCAGCTCAGGTCAAGACAACATCTGTCAGGGTTTGCACTACTTGTAGCGGTCAGTAGTCCCTGCCTTGAGGACTGTGCGGTGTACTGCAAGCAGATGGTGGAGAGAGGAAATAATGTTGTTGTCCTTTTAGAGGTGGATAAATTCTGGCGTAGACCAAGTAGGTGACTTGCCCATACTTAAATCAGAAAATCCAGGCATGGACTTACCAAAGGAGTAGCGGAGCATTTTGCCTCCCCCATTAGCATTCATTAACACTTCTGTGAGACATGACATGATAAAATCTTATCTTGCAGTCCTTAGTAAAACAGACTGTTTTCCTCATCATAGAAAATCAGCCGGGAAGGGACTTCTGAGAGCTTGTTTAGTCTTTTCTCATCCCACTGGTAGAACTGACTCTACCCAGCATGATCCTAACCAATGGTTGTCTCAGTTACGCCAGGGAAACTTGAGCAATGGGCGTGATTTGGGGAACCTGTTCTAGCACTTCAGCGCTCCTCTTCCACCAAGGCTCTCTGCATGGTCAGCCAAAACCTCCCAGCCTGCAAGATTCCAGTAGGCATGCAGGGCTGTTTGTTCCATCTTTTTAATGTATATGAAGGCTGTTGCCGTGTCTGTCCTTGGTCTCATCTTTCCTTAATAGGTTCTTCCAGCTTTTACAGTTTTCTAGACTTGTGCTATCAGTTCTTAGAGTTTGCAAAGTCTTGGGAAAGTTGCTTGCAGGGTAGTACTACGTAAGTGTAGGCCATTTCATTGCTTCTTGGCACAGCCTTAGATACTGGTGTGGCCTTGACTGCACTTTACGGCAGCAAAAGATGATAAGCAAGAAGGGTTTCTGGGCTGCAGTTCTATGACTAGTGTGCACCATCTGATTTTTGAACTGCACTTATGATGTGTGTGGGGAAACAGCTTTCTTATTATTTATATGGTCTCTGACAGGGTGGTGAATCCTATTCAAAGTTAGAGCCTCCTAAAAGGCCTGGAGGGTTTGGCTTAGGCTTAAGGAATTGAAATTACTCCAGAAATACCCAAGTCATAGTTTATTAGCTTTACAGTTCAATTGCTGCCCAAAGAAAATTAGCTATACCATCTTACCAAGTTACAAATTTTTTGCAGGAGAACAGCTAGTTAAAATCAGATGACTTTGTTTTGGCAATTTAGCATCCGTGCAAGACTGGCCAATACTTAACATTCCTGTGTGTGAAATGGTCCAGACAGGTGGTATTTATCTGGGCACCTGCTTTTTGAAAAACTGAATCTCCTGATGGCCAGGGCTTCAGTTACCTCAATTTTGTGTTGAACACTGCATGTGGATGGAAGCAGAGCAATGACCAGGTCTGGGCACATCATGTAAAACATGAAAGTATTTCTGTCTTTTCTCTTAAACATTTTAAAGAAAAATTAGTATTTTGAGCGGAGAGGTAAAGGTGAACAAAAAAGGTTGAAAAAAAAAATGAACAGGGAGGAGGCTTGGAAGAAGAGAAGGGGCTTAGCTAATGACTACGTACATGTGTCTTACTACTTTAGTTCTCCCTTTATAGATAAGTAACTCCCCTCTTACTAATGCATTTACCTAATGTGGATGTAATAGTATCAGTGGTGATTAAGCTGCTCTTGCGCAAGGTAAATGTACTTGTGGTGAGCATCTTTTACACCAGGGGAACTGCATCAGTATGAGGTTTGTCATGATTTAACTATTTGAAGAGTAGAATTGTACCTCCGTGAGAAATGTATAAGGCCCATATGTATTTTTCTCTCTAAGGATACATAGTCTTGATCCTACAGATAAAGTGGCTACTAAAATGGATGAGGGTGGTGAATGAACATCATGTGCTGTGTTGCAGTGGCTGGTGTAGAGTGGCGAAATTTGAGCCGTTTCTTTCTCTAAGTATCAGGGGAAGGGCTCACTAATGTCTATTCCTTGTGGGGAGCATCGCACAGTCACAGGACACCCGTTCCCGATGAACCTGATGGATCCCCAGAGCTCGCTTCCCTACAGCCTTGAGTAGAGTTAACGAAGCCTCTGCACACACACTCCTCTCCATGGTGAGGAGAGGAAGGGAGGTGTCCTGAAGGGGCTAGTCATGGTCCTCAGCAGGGGTCCCTCTGTCAGCTTCAAGCACACAGGTACATCTGTGCTGTTGCCCTGGAGTATAAAACTGGCTGGCATCCCCAGCGTGGATGTAGACCCACTGAAGTGCCCAAGACGTCTGTGTTACAAACGAATGGAGTAGTGCCATGCTGGCACCAGCTCTGTTTCCATGGTAGGCTTTGAATCTTCTCCATCCCATAACCAAAACATGGGCCCAGCCTAGCCTGCCTGCGGAGCTGAGGCTCTGTATGTACCAGTGTATTTCTTTTTTAGTTTCATTTTGTCTTTGCCAGCTGAAATAACAAGGCTTTTAAGACACGGCCGTGTTGCGCTACTGTGGTTTAGGGATTTGTATTACTTCAGCAGTGTAAGGCAGGTACGCTGCACAAATGGGCACAAAGGGTGGTATTAAGGGCTTTGTCATGAACTTTCAGCATGTGGTAAGGGCAAATGAAGGGTGCTTTCTATCTGTCTGCCCTCCACCCCCTCTTGAGAGCCTGGGATTTCATGAGGTGTGTTTTGGATAGACTTGCATAAACACAGTTATTTTGCTTGTCTGCCGCTGAGATGACAATGTTCCATTGAAATGTTTGACAGCCTGAAGTAACTGACAATTATTTCACATGTGCAATGATTAGCTCCATGGTACGCCATGTGACAGCTCAGAATTGACACTGACATTGAGTGTGAATCTCGCTGTTCCTCCCATCAGCTGTCCTGGTAGCTTGCAACATTTTAAAAACACTCCCTGGTTTTTACCTCCGAACAGAGGCTCTCTGTTCGAAGTCACGTTAGGTAACTTTGGTTTTCCTTACCCTTTTTCATTCCCTGGCGGGACAGTATGCAAAAGTGCATCAGGAAGAGGGGACTAGGGTTTTATATATTAGTAAAAATTGAAAATAATGTTCTTAATTTTGACCACATCGGTTTACTGGAGGTCTTGTGAAAGCTCATAGGTATTTATTTGAAAAGTTGAAAGGACCAACAGCATCTGTTAATGTGACTTGGGGGTAAATACAGCGTAGGTCTTTCGACACAGCCCTGCCGGAGTAGCTGAGCACTGTCTTCTTGTTGTTCATTTTTATTCCGTTTGCAGATTCCCATATAACTGTGAAGAACAGTGTCCTAACCTAAAACACCATGGGGCTTGAAATTGTTTTAAACCTTTGTTAAGAATGTATAATCATCTATGCTGAATCTTCTGACGGTTTCTTTTGCCTATGTAGTTACATAGTCAAACTCTAATGTGTGCTGTTTGACTAGGGATGAACTTTTATCTCAGGCAGGTAATGCATGTGTTGCACAGGCACTTCAAATATAAACTGGCTAAACAATTACTGGGGAGGCACCGAATGCTTATTAGGAAAGTGATTAATAACCTATTTGCTGTAAAAGGCACAAATATCAAAAGGCAGATAGTCCGTTTGATGGCAGGTGGGAAAAATTGCTTTTTGTCTGTTATTTTATACTTTCAAAAAAAACCCCAAAAACCCCTTTCTCCTGTTTACCGCTTACAGTAAAATGCAGACGGATCTGTTTTCAAGTCAGATTGGCTTTCTGATTTTCATTGTTAAGCACAGTGCTTTGCATTATAAAGTCAGAGGCAAGCTGTAATACATTCAGTATCTCTGTTTCCTTTTACAAAGTTAATTCTTTGAATTTTTGGCAAATTGACTGTTCATTTGTCAGTGTCACCTTAATCTACAAAACAGATAGTGAGCAGCTCCTTCATCTACTTTTTCTCCTCTTTGTTTAAAGAAACAGAAGAAAAAGTAAAGAACAGTTTGCTGGGATCTTTTCCGAGTTTATCCATACTGTCCATATTACAAATGTTGTTTTCTGTGTCTATAAGGTGGTATTAAGTTTTTACTGTCAAAGGAATTTGTTAAGGCTGTAGGCATTGCCATGGTGAGATTTTCCTCTATACTGACATTTAGGTAGAGTGCAAAATGCAGAGTCTTTTATTAGTAAGCCAGATGCCTACTTCAAATGTGGCTCTGGATCCAACTTACTGTGCTTGGCACAACAGGACTCTTCTAGGTCTGAATTATTTCAACCTTAAAAAAAAAAAAATTCCTAAGAAAGGTTGCAGCTATTAGACTGAAAATTCATTCTCTCCTATTAGCAGCTGAGATTTATTTTTCTGTTTAACTGGCTGGATCTTTTGCTTGTGAGAATTGGCGTCCTGCTGCGGCATGGTATGTGTCCAGTAGTGAATGTGAACCTACATTGTAATGTCAAGGCAGAGACGGCAGCGTGATTTATTATCGAACTGGGCAACTGTTGAGCTTTGCGAAGCTCAGGCAGCCCACAGAGGTTCGGGGATGGGTGGCCTTGGATTTCCCTGTCCTCCTGCAGAAGTGAAACTTGGGGCAGAGCCAGGTTGTGGGGGGCTGTGTCGTGGCCTGGTGCCGCTCTGGGCCGCTCCGGGGGTCTGGCGTGGCGCGGCGTGAGCGTGGCCTCGCGGCTCCGTCCGGGCCTGGCAGCGGGCCTACGCGGGTGGGCGGCTCCAGTCAAGCCCAACTTACCCCATAGGTGTTTTATCAGCAAATTATTTTAATAATGGCATTTTTCTTTTGCGGTGTGGGGAGTGACACAGTGGCATGTTTTTAATGTTATCTGCAGCGAGCATATTGAGAGCGCTGTGTTGTTCTTCTTTTCCTCATCCAACCGGTTGACTCCAGGGCTGTTTTAGTTCAGCGCAAAAATCCCAACTGAGGGCGATATAATTTGACAGTTAAGGTTCCCCAGCTGCCGATCGCCGACGATACGTGAGCCACCTCAAAGCAGTCGGTGAAGGCTGTTGCCGACCGCGTGCCTCTGAGCCGCGGCGGCCTGCTGGGCCGTGGTGACTTGTGCCTCTGCAGAAGTGGATTCCCCTCTGCTCTCAGCAGCTACTGCAGAGCCCCGGACAGTGCTAGGACCCATTTTGTCTGCTCAGGGTACGGGAGCAAGGCCAAACACGTTGTCAAAAGCAACTAGGCATGAGCTGATGCTACATGAAAACTTTTGAGGAACGAAATCCATCGTAGTCGGAATATTTGAGGTAACCAGAGGCTCTGTTACCCTGGGGGTAATCACAGTAAAACACCACCTACCATCACGGAGATCGTTCTGCTTTATTTGCTGTTTTCAGGACGGTAGCATGCTTGCAGTAATTCCTAGGTGGTCTCTGTATGTGTGTGGTGATGTCAGCAGCTTGGGGTTTACATCTGCTGACTCATCTGTTTAAAGAAGTTGATTCTTAATTTTCAGTGGGTAATAATTTTTCTCCCCTCGTACAACAGTTGAGGAGAAAGAGATGGTTATGAGGTTTAGCAGGGGCTACCACAGTACAGGGTTTTCTTGCAGGCATGTAACTTACTGCATATTTTAATGGCTGCAATATACAGAAAGCCTCAGTTTCATGGTTCTTCTTGGACCTGGTCCAGCTTCTGCTGTGAAAGTACAATTCAGCAGAAGCCCTTTTAGAATATTTATTTATTTTTAGTATCCAAGAGTTCTGCATGTGGTATCCTGCATCCTCACGAGAAGAGTCGTAGCAGTGGTGCCTTGGCACAAATGAATGACTTGATATTGCTGGGTTTTTTTTTTTTCCCCACTGTTTTTTTCATTGGGTAATAGAAAGTAAAAGCACCTTCTGCTTTCCTGTTCTTAAAATCCAGTTTTGCTCTTCTTCTCTCCCTCCTCCCAACACCCCTTTGGGAACAAGAAGGAATGGTGTCTCTGGCAAAGAAACAGGTAGGGTTTGGTTGGTAAGTGGAACTGATTTAATTAAATCTCCTTTTCAGCCTCATAATGGATTCATTCAAGAAGGCAAAGGAGTAGGAATGTGGCTTTTGATTATTTTTTTTTTCCTTTTTCTTTCCTTTTTCCCTCCCTGCAGTCAATGGAAGTAAAATGGCTTTTTAAACAGAATGCTTTTTCTCCTGACAGTTTAAAAAATAGGCTATGTTAAAATTTATTTTATGTCTAACTTTGATTAACTCATCTTTGCACTCCTGAAGATATCAGAGCAACTTTGTTGTGTGCATAGTATTTGCTCTAGACGCATGCCAGTGTAACAGTGAAGACTACAGATCTATCTAACACCACCTGAAATCGCACGAGCATTGAGCAATACAAATGTAATACCACAGAAGTCTGTTTCCCATCCTCATTAGCTCATGATCTTGTATTACTAGTTTTACTCTGCCGGTGCACTTTGGTTTTGTTATCTTGGCAATTGCTGACAATACTAGTGTTCCTCAGAAAACTTGGATTTGAATTTTTGTTGAAATGTTTTTTCTTTTTGGAGCCAGAGTCTTTTGCAAGACTCATCAGTTTTGATAATGTTTTTTTGGGGGAATACGTTTGCAAGAGAGAGTTCTGAAGAAATTCAGAGACAAAGTGGGTGCACGTGAGTGTGCAGATGTGTGGTAAGCAGTTAAGGGACTGGCTTGAGATGTGGAAGACTTGGTTCAGCTTCCTGGTCTGCGTGGTACAGAGTAATGTAGGATGGAAAACTACTCTCTGACCTTTGAATTGGGTGGAGTAAAAACTCAATCAGTGGTTTCTTACCGCCAGGAGATTGCTCTGACTAATCGTTTGCTTTCTTGAACTGGAAAGCAGGGATTTTTCGTTTTCAGAATGAAGTTGTCACACCAGGATCAGCTGTAAACGTTAGGCAGAAAACCTGGTCTTGCAACAGATGGGGTGACTTGTGTGAATAAATCTGAAGGAACTAAACACAAGAGTAAGATAGTTGTTTATGGTACTTACATAGTGCCAGAGAAATATATGTACACTGAGACGTGGCTAAATCGAAGATGGTTTTCTTACCAGAAGCAATATGACTTTTCTCTGACTGAGCAAATGAACCCTGGCTCACTCTTCAGCTATATTGTTTTAAGTATTTGAACACGCTCTGTACTGCACTGCATCAAGTTGAGAAGATGTAGTCTTGGTTCTTAAAAGATTGTGCCGTTAGCTACGTGTTTGTATATGCCCATTTTCAGAGCTGGAAAATGGATACCAGTGTCTTGTGCCATCATGCTTGCTGGAAAATATGATTTCCCACTTAGTTTGCTGCTGTTTTGGTTGTTTATTGTTGCCCTGAGAAAACAGAGAGCGGCACTGCCTATGGATTGCTCTGAGTTCAATGGAAAATTGTGCTTTCTGACTTAATGTAGTTTAAAGTGAACAACCCTATGGCCATGTTATGGCTCTGCTCCATCAGTATGCTGTACCTCATCCATTTCCTACATATTTTCTTTTTTGGGCATCTTTTAATGCCACCATAATTGTTATTTAACTTCTTGTCTTCACATCTCTGTGCAGGAATGGATAGGTCAGCAGATTACACATACACAAAGTCAGTGCACATGCTGAACATGGCTGAGAACTCCAGAGCAAAGCAGAACAGCTTGTTCTCTACTTTAGAATTGAGCAAGGGCAATGATTTACTCAGTGTCTGCAATTTATAATAGTTTGTTCTCTAATCCACATAACTGCTTCAAAGAGGTAAAATTTATTGTGCATAGGTAGATGTCTGACATGGTAAGTTGAATGTTGATGTAAGAATCCTGATTCCAGTGTGATCATCTCCATGCAAATCCTCTGACAGTGTCAGGTTGGTTGTTTGCTTAGAATTGTTGTAGATTGATTTTTTTTTTTTTTTAATTTTTTTTTCTCACCGCTAATAAGTCAATGCATATTCCCTATGTGTGTATATTCCCATATTGTGCAATACAGTGCATTTCTTTCCTTGGGGAAATGGCCCTAACTATGTAACTAGAGACTTCATAAATGCTGTAGAACAGCTGTGCTCAACACAGCAAGGGCTCTGTTTACTTCTACGTTATTTATTCATGTATTCTTTTTCTTTTTCCAGCCCCCCAAGTAATGGTGGCATACTTTTTTTTTTCTTTTTCTTTTTTTTCCTGAAATTCCTTTGGTGGAGAATTCAGCCTTCCCTACGCAACACATAGGGATTTCATGGGGTTTCATGACTCATTTGTAGTTGGAATACCTACTGGGGCAGTATGAGGGGCTTGGATGCAATAAAATGAATCACCATGACAGGCTCTACGTAAGAACTGTTTGGTAAATGTTCTGATACAAGAGAATGCCAAATGAAACAATTCTTTCCTTCCTTCCTTTGGTCTGAGAAGTCACTCCCCTGAAGATGAAAGCAATTGATCGTTAATTCCTTAGACATGTTAAAAAATAAAAAAAAATTGAGGATGCTTCAAGAGTAGGTGCTTCATTTTTTTCTATATTGGTTCTTGCATTATGCTGTGGTATTGCAATCTATGTAGAAAAGGCTGGGCTTAATCGCTGGCTTTAGCATTCAGGCTAAGATCTACACTGACAAGAAATTTTTTTGGGGAGTCATTAAGTGTTCTTGTGGGTGAAATGGAGAAGATATTTTTTAATAACTTCTCATAAGAGGGTTTGTACTGTTAGAAGCCAGGGCTCTATCCCATTCTGTATCGCTTTTCCAGCTGTGGTCAGTAGCATTTGATGCCGCAGAGAAGGGAGAGGAAACCTAGCAGCACATTTGAAAATGGCTGGATCTTTTTTTGAAGCAGCTCTGTGAACTGAGTGGATCCACTTCAGCCAGTCAGACTTCCTGGGATTGCAGCATAACGGTGAGATGGCAGTGCACTCCTCTGCTCTCTTCTCTAATAGTTAACCTATTTAGCTAGCACAGTGGTCTAAGTGAATTATGGTAAATGTTTCCATTACTGTTACATAGCTCTAGTATGCTTTACTCAGTGAGCATCATTAGAAGGTATTTTTTAATTAATTGCATGTAATCTCTGTTTCAGTAATGGGAGTTTAACTGAAAAATTAATTTGGCCAAGCTGTGCTTATGCATAGCTTGATATAATAATACATACGCGCACACACGTGCTCTCTTGCTTGCACTTCGTTCTCTCTCTCTCTCTCTCTCTCTCTCATCATTATTACTGATGATCCTGTGTTGCTTATTGTGCTCTGTAACTTGAGGCTCCTGAGCCTGGAAACTGTTTAGAAAAAAAATGTTGTTTTCTTTTTCTCAATGAAAACATACATACATTAGAGCTGGACAAAGTATATCTCAACTTCTTTCATAACAACTAGGAAGAAAATTAGTTCTGACAACTAATTTTACTCTTCTGGTGGAGGGGATACAGCTGGCTGTCTTGCTAGCATGCTGCATGGTGCGGCGCTTGTATTGTCATCTAGTGCTACCACGTAAAACACATTGCATCATTAAGCTACTATTCTAGTTCTAAAAGGCATTTTCAAAACCAAATAAACCCCATGAATCAGGTGATGAGGCTTAAAGCATAGTCATAAAATAATTTGAAATCACCATTAAAAAGTAATGAAGCAATTTTAAGGCAATGAGTTGTTTCTTTTTTTCTTGAAATTAATGGTGTTGGTATTGTAGATAAGGCATTCCAGTGAATTCCCACAGAGATGCCCATGGAGAGTGAAGTAGCTTAATTCTGTGCCCACCCAGGCATTTGTTTATCTTTGACATTGATTAGGTGATAGACACAAGCCTGAAGATGAACTGTGGCCTGGTTCTTTTGTTCTGAGGCTACGTAAATGTTTTGTTACCTATTTTAGATTTTATCTAAAAAGTCTTGGGATAGCAGATCCATGTCTCTCCCCCTCATCTCCTGCACTGTGGTCTAAAGTAACCCGTGAAATAGTTTTACATCTCCTTATATGCATGGAAGAGAAATGACTTCGGAGTCATCAAATAGATGATCACCTTCAGTAAAGCTACAGCAAGATTGGGCCCTATAACCTATCACTTTCATCAGGAATAGTTCGATTCTGCAAAAAATTGCTGTTGGAGAGAAAATATTGCAGAATAAAAACCACCAAGGCATTAGCAGTTAGGAAACTAGCTTAAAAGAATTATGAATCTTTTTTAAAAAATTGAAAGTATTTTTTCTCCTCTTCTGGTTTCTGAGCCTTTAAGGAACTTGCAAGTCATGTTTTCAAGCTTTTAAAATATATTTATTTATTTATTTATTCTCCACAAGCATGAGAACTTGAGATATCTTTTAAAATAAACAAAACAAAAATCTAGCAACTGAGACCCTTGGATTCTCACGGAGTCTTATGGTTCCAGCAGCTGGAGCTTTAGGAAAAATACAAAGCTTGTAATAATAGTCACCCCACCCAAATGGGTTAACGTCTGGCCTTCCATGGGATTACACATTTCAGTTAAATGCAAGATACGGTAATGGGAGCAAGGTCATGAGCTGCGTTCCCATTACACATGCTTATTTAGATGGACAAAAATTCAATTAAGGGAGCACAAAGGAAGTGGGCAACATTAGGATGTGTGAAGTTTGGAGAAATTCTTTCTTTGGTTGTTATCATTCCCTTCCTTTCTTCTTAGTGTCTTTGCTTTTACATCAGCGTTGCACGTCTGATTCATCATATTGCATTTGCCTTTCCTTTTAGGAACAGATTCCGTAGCCTCTAAACCTAAAGGATCTTTTCTTTCTACATCTGCAAATGCAGCTTGTTCTTCTGATCTTCAGGGAACTGAGGGAGTGGGGTGGGACATGATGCCAGGTATGCCAAAGGGTCTGCAGAGCTAACATGGTTGGGATTCAGAAGGGAACTGGAGAATAGTTTCTTGCTGCAGTGGCGCCGGTTCCCTTGTTTGTCTTCTGAGGCAGGTATTTTGTTTTGTTTCTATTTGTTTTTTTGGTCTATGTCAGGAGCAGCTGGAGAATTCATTCCAAAATATCTTCTGATGAGCACACTTCTGCAGCTCTTCTCCCTCCCTCGCAGCACCCAGGACCCCCATGAGCCACTGCCATGAGGTGGCTAGCTCTCTTGAACACGTTTTGGAATAGATGAGAGCACCTTAGGCATAACACCCTTTTCAGTAAGAAATAGTCTTTAGGCCGATGTTATCTTGGGCAACAATTTGGTTAATTGTAGAGAAGCAGAACAAACCTGTTCCTAAGCACAGCTCTTCTCCCTCTTTTGCTGGAGTGAATGATTGCTATGCAGTCAAACTCTCACTTCTCCAGTCCTTAATGAGAGACAGGTATAATGACCTTCTGTTGTAGAGGCACAGATCAACGTCTAACAGTAACTCATGAAGGCTGACTTGGGTTGATGGAGATTGATCTATGGCAATAAACTGAATTATTGGAGCTGTGTGATGGAGTTGGTACATTTAATATCCCCTGCCATGTAGCTTGTTTGAACAGATGCCAGTAACTTCGTAGTCTTTCTTTTCCTTTCACCCAGGAATTTGGTAAAGGACTTCTTTTGTATACTTGACATGAGTTGCCTTGTTTTCTAAAAAGTGGGAGTTCTTCCTAAAAATTGGAAGGGAGCAGTATGCTTGCAATGAATGCTCAAAACATCAAAAAAATCAATGCCAACCAAGAAGTGCTTTGTGTTTCCTACATAGATGCTGTTGCTGTTGGAAAACATGGTCATTTTTAAGAGTCCTTCTGTCCAATACCTCCTGGTAGTTCAGGAGTTTCTATTTTTTTGGTGTGTCTTTCAGTTTCTCTTTGCCCTCTATGTTTTTGCTGGTGTGTGACAGACACCTCCCAAGTCTTTCCATCCCCCTGAGGAGGACCAGCTGCTTAGTGGGTGGAAGATAATCTTGTGTATAAAGCTGCTTTTCCTTGTGGGAAAAGAATTTGCTATTGTTTTTGTTGTTTGGTTGGTTTTTTTTTCCAGAAGAGTTGCCTTAGTATGGAAAAAGGAAAAAAAAAAATATTTTGTAGTTCAGAATTGCTCCATGTTAAACCTCATAAAAGGGATGTCTCTGCCTACTCATGGCTTTTGTACTTTTTAATTAAATGAACAAAAAGAAGTCTATGTGTTGTCACCCAGAAATATTACGTGATTAAACTTGCTGTGGATTTCCTACAAATTGCAACGTGTATCAGAGCTGTAGGTTGATCAAAGGGCAGGCTGATTAGCTTGTCTTGTTAACCCTCTTTGACGCTCTGGGTTCGGGACATAAAATACTTAATGCCAGCAAATAGCCCATAGTGGTGCTCAGTAATCTTAACCAACTGTCGACCCAGTTAGCCCAATAGCAGATGGCTGAAATGGCAATTGCAGCCAGGACATGTAGTAGAGGGCTGCATGGTGCAGGTAGTTTATTAGCACCTGTACTCTTGAGGATCGTGTCGTGGGGCCCTTAATGAACACGTTAAAAATAACTGAAAGCTGATTAGCTACTTATGCCGGGGAAAAGAGCGAGTGAGCAGCAAGGGGACTGACTTGGAGAGGTGAATACTGTGTTTAAGCGTAACGTGCTTTTACTTAGTCTTATTGGTGAAAGACAACGGCCAGCCTGTGATTAAAATCTGGCAGGGCAGCTCTATGGCTCCTTCCCCCATCTCCTTTGAGGCTGGCCCTGTTGCTGTGCCTGTCTTGCTGGCCCTTTCACTTCCCCTGTTTCGAAGTCCTGCCAGGAATAGCACATTTTATACGATGCCAAATGTATAAATTCCTCAGACCACTCAGTCTGGGAGGAATGTACTAATGGTGTGGCTGACTGAGTTTTAATCTGGGATGTTTTTAATTTTCAGACCATGTTAATTTATTTTAATCTGAAAATTACAAGACTCGTTTCAGTTCTCTGATTTATTGCTTCTTTTAATACTTATTTGCCTTTTTTTTTGAACAATTAGCTCTTTCCAGTCTGCAGTCATACTTCCTTTTTCTGTCTTTGATAACTGATAAAGGAACTGTGTAATGCAGTAGACTGTGAATCCCCTTGAGATGGCAAGATCAATGCGTGTATTCGGTTGGTTTGTGTCACACATGAGTTTTATTCCAGCAGCTGTTTACTAAACGTCCAACTGAGGCTCATCTCCAGATTGTTAGCACCTATTCAGAAATGCTCCGTTCTGTGGGATCGGATTTTGGGTTTTTTACTGTTTTATGGCCCTCATCACTGGAAAAAGAAGGTAGACTCCAAACTGAGGGAGTGATGGAGCACCCTGTGGTATTTTTGTTTTTCATTGACATAAGGTCTAGTTTTGGAAATTTCCTTTTAGTCTGTTCAAAGATGTTTATTTTACAGTAATGCCATAGACATCACCTATTATCACTGCAATATCTGCTTCTAGCATGAAGCAACTGACTTTACTGACTGAAACTGGTGTCTTCAGTCTTAGCTGCTTGCACAGTCTCAAACTGAATGGGAGATAATAATTGTCTGAGTGCCTCCCCCAAGCTCCCAGTAAAGAATTTCCATTTCTGGAAAAGCTTTTGACCATATTGAAGTCCTGCATCCTCCTCTTACGTAGTTTTTGCCTGTGTTAACTCATTGCACACAAACATATTTGCTTTTTAATTATGGTTTCTTCCCAGGAGCTGTCTTTTCTTCCTGACTGCTGTAACAGGAAAGTATGACTGTGACAAAACTTCCACTGTGATGCCATTAGCGAGTCTATGATGCAACTGCACCAGTCAAGAACAAACAGTTGATCAGACAGCACATTTATTAAAGCACTGCAAACCTGAACCCAGAGACTGCATGGGTCCATGCCCTCCCAAGGGCAGGCTGAACAGCCCCATTGCTCCAGCAGCCACAGCGACACAGTCAGGAGCTGGAAGCTGCTATCTGAACATCGTGGCTGGCTGTAGTAATATGTGCAGCAACCAGCCCAGAAATGTGGGCACCAGTAAATTTATCGTCTGCTTCGAGGGGTGGTGCCAGCACAGCCAGTCAATACCTGGAATTAGAAGAGGCTTCTAGAATAGCTGTAAGTCAAGGATCTTCGCAGAAGGGGGATGAATAAATCTTTGGTTCCTGCATGTCAGTTGGATTTTTGTGCTGCCTTAGTTTTATCGCACATGTAGTTGATGGGGTCTTTTCTCCCCCCCCCCTTCTTTTTCAATAAGCCCTTTTCCAGGTCTTGATATAGTCTCAACTCTGTTTAAATTCTTTCTTAGAAACGAGAAGATCTTTTGCTGTTTTTAGCCTTCACAGACTACTGACTAGTTGTTGATGTAGAGACTGCCTGCTGGGTGCCAGTACGGGCTTCATATTGGCTGGTGGAGAGAGACAAGCTCTGCTTTGTTCTGTGCTTTTTCAGACCTTACCACCAATATGGTGGGCAGATGGCAGAAACACGAGCTCTGTGTAAATGAAACCACGGTGCTTGCTGTGAGAAGGGCTGAGGGATGGAGAGCCGATGGCCTGTGAGGAGGAATGGCTTGCTGAAAGGTAGTGAAAGCCTGGCGTCCTGAAGTGTACCGCAAAGGATGGGGGTGGTGGTGGTGGTAAATTTTTTAACATTTTCTGAAAGCAGCTAATTGTGACAGAAGCTTTGACCAAAACCATCACAGATACGTTGAATGTAATGAAAAGCGGGGCCACCACCATGCCTCTAGTTATGCCGGGGGAGGATGAAATTCATAGTTTTCCTCTCTAATCACATATCCTGTTCTTGTAATGATGCTCTTGATGAGGCCACTGTAATAGGTGAGCAAAACAATGTTTCCCGTGCTTTTGTCCTGCAGAAATTGTCTGTTTACAATACATGGAAGATTTAGTACAGCACGTTGTGACCTTGCACGTTAGGTAATTATGTAACTGGCTCCGTGGCGCCTGTTTAAATGCATTTCTGTGCTGTTTGAATTCTGTGGATGGACTAATTCATTCTTGTCTTCATCAGATGACAATTCAAAGGGAGAAACACACCATTGGCAGTAGGGCAGGACAACCAGTATGTTTGGAAAAACTCTTCAGCTGTATGCTCATCTCAGTTACGGTTATCCCTCTGCCAAGTTGTACCATCTGGGGGGTGGGAGATGCTTTTGTGTCATTTTTCTCACTGGAGAAGTCTAAGATGACTTGTCCATGTATATTGTTTTTGTATATAAATACATAAACATTGGAGCAGTGGTGGTAAGAAGGAGTATGCAAGTTACAGCCTTTTTTTTTTTTTTTTCTTTTTTTTTTTTTTTCCCCAGAGACTTCAGGCCAACCCCTTGCCTCTGGAGGCTGGGAGCATATGTGTCTCAAGAATTGGCTCAAGTAAAGCTAAGGCTAAATTCCTTGAGTGCTTGCTATAGCACTCTCGAAAATCAGCGTCACTCAACTGACAATACAGTGTTAAAGCAATAGCAGTCTTAAAAATTTGTGTGCTAGAAAAAAGCTGGTAAGATTTTGTGTGGCAGAGCTGCCTGATGACCCCCTCCTTGGGACAGGCCATTGCCCTTCTAAACTGAGAAGTGGGAGTAGAGGGTTTTTTATCCCAGGACCTTAAGCTGTTGGTGCCCAAGTCACAGTATGCTGCCCTAGGGCAAATTCCTCGTTGTCCAGAAGGAGGATAATTTGGTTGAAGCTGTATGATATGTGCTGTACAAACAATTGTTTTGACTGTGTAATTTTTTTCTGGCTCTTCCTTTCTGTTTAAGCAGCTAGACACAAAAGCTGAAACTGGAACAAGGCCACAGGGTTAACAAAGCCTAAGTCAATTACTTTCTTTGTTGTACCACCATCTTTGTTATTTTTTTTCTCCTTAACTAAGTTAGATCAAGGTGCAATCAAAGAGGAAAAAATGCTATTGTAATTTATTATCTTCCTGAAGACAAACATGGAATAGTCCTATCCCACTCTCCGCATGCTCACAAAAAAAGAAAAAACAAAACAAAGAAAAGGATTGGGTCAAGTTAGCAGGATTGTTTAACCTCTTCCATTGTGTGTGCTTCTCTGTATGGAACTTCATGCTGTATTTCAGCAATTTACACTGTGACAGAAAGTGTTCAGAAGCCCTGTTTTGAGTAAATGTTTAACTTTTGATAAATGTTGTATTGTTCTAGCCAAACAGCAGTACAAACATGTCACCATTTGGTGCCTTTCCAGCATGCACACCTTGTTCTTCTGTGATGCTTTTACTAAACTTGAATGAAATCAAGGTACATTAGGTACTCATCTGAAAGATAGACATGGAATTCAGCCAGCACTCTTCATAGTCAGGTTTGTCCTTGCTGTAAGATTTTTCACTGCCCATGGAGGAATGAACTTGTCCTGTTACCTATCTCTTCTTGCTAGTTGTGTTTGAGAACAGGCCCATTTTTCCGCACGTGGTCCCATAGGTCCGGGACCATCTCTCTTGTCCATAAATCTGTGATCAGTAGAGATACCATCATATTGTTTTCTCTTCTGTCCAGATAAGACCAGAAGGTGGGGTGTCTAGGTGACACTACTCACTGAAATATTGCTTTGGTAGTCAAAGGCCGAGATGGGCTGTGTAGAACTGTGAGCGTCCCTGAAGGTGTGGGGAAGAGCTCTGATCAAGCAAATCAGCAGAACTGAGTTGTGTTTGGAGGGTAGACAGGGAAAGTAAGGATGCTTCAGAGACCATAAAACAGAGCTAATATTTCAGGAAAAGAAGAATGTCTGGTCTAGCTGGTGGTTGCCTCTAAAAATACTTTAAATATCACCCAAGTGAAAAACAAAAGACAGGCTGTATGCATATTTACCAACAGGAGAAAATGAACCACCAGGCATCTTGCCTTTTGGAACATTTCACTGTAGGTGGAAAACATTGTTATCCTCCATGTCTGTCAGAATTTCCCGTGACAAACTTGATTAGAATAAGTCAGCAACTGTGAGCCCAAAAGTACATTCTAGACCTGACAGCAAATGTGTGAGAATAGCTCCGATACAGAGGTTTCTGCCATTGTCTTTCCCTTTCTTCTGTCAGGCTGCTGCTTCCTATTTTCTGGAGGGAGATTCAGGAACAAAGCATGTTCGTGGGCAGAAGTCATGGTAACCCCTTAGAGCAAATAGCTTGATTGTGAGGCACAAAAATGAGTACTCATAAAAAATGGACAGATCTATGCTTTAAGCCAAAGCTATTTGGTATGTTTAAACAATGCCCTTGAATATGGAAAAAACTGTATTTCTGACTGACCATGGTGCACTAATGGCAGAATTGAGCTCTCCTCAAAAGAAGGCTGGACTTGCTGAAAACAAGACAGTAAAGACGAGAACCTGCAGCATGCTCACCCAGTACAAACAAGTAACGCAGAGAAAATAATTATGGAAATTCCAGCAATACCATATCTTAGTGAGTTATTTTTATATTACTGGATGTTTGTTCTTCGAACCAATGAAACAGTGCTTCAAGGGTGATTTTTTTTTTTTAAAGGTAGTAAGTGTGGTTTTTGTAAAAGACAAATTTCAGCAGCATCAAAACATTTTTAAACAAGACTGCAAAGTTGTCTAGAAGAGATTTACCTTTTGCTCAAGAAGTTGAAGCAAGCAAAGCCTTTTAGAGCTTGCATTTTCCTAGGAATTTGGTGGTGAATAATCCACACTAGTAATCCAAACCTTACACTTCTGCAGCACTGTAAATACAACTAGGACAGGGTACTCTTTTAAATTAAGACATTTTTATTTTAGGCTTTTTTCCTCATGAAAGCAGGGCTGTGTAAGCATCAGTAACATGCATATTGATTAGAGTATAATGAAAAATTTCTCAGGCTCGTTGCTGCTCTTGAGTCAGCTGGTGGAGGTTGGATGGGGGAGTGGATTTATCCAGCTGTTGCATCACCAGCACGTGGCTAGTGCAGGTGTAACTTACTCTTGAGCACACAGTCTGAACGCGTTTTGCATCTGAATTTGTCTAGTGACTTGCTGAGAGTTTGCGGTACTGCAAGCTTTCTTGCTAATGTAATAAATCAATATGTTGTTTATGATGCTAATTGAAGGTCCTCTCTTTCTTAGTGTGTTGGGTGCCTTCTATACTTCATTTTTGCTTCTATATGGAAAAATATTCTTAAACATGCTTTTAAGTTTGATCAGATGAGCATCCGGTATTGCTTAAAGAAAAAGCCCTGCACACACACCTTATCGTCACTCCTTTTTCTCAAATATTAATGTATTAGTGCATTATCCATTTCAGAATTGCTTTTTTCTTTTCTTTAGAAGCAAAAGATCATCATCATTAGATGATGACGCTTCTCAATATAAAATTGTCTTTATAACGTGCTACATAATAAACAAACTACATCTTAAAATACTCTGTGGGACCATCTGATAACTTGGACAGTATGTAAACAGATCAATGTCTTCATGAAAACCTCAAAAACAGCCATTCAAAACCAGTGGGGCTATACATCTGAAATAAAATGTTTCATTAGGAAAAAAGTATTATATGCTGAAGCTTAAGGTGATAAACTTGTGTGTGTGTTTTCCAGTCCAAATGAGTATTGGTCTGGCCATAGTCATTGTTTTCCTGGCTGGGGCTGGATCACAGTGACAGCTTTCACTGTTTGGGAGTTCCCAACAAGGCAAGCTCCTCAGTCCCACGCCCGTGTAACGGAAAGCAGTCTTGGTTTTGTTGTGGGAACGCATGTATGGATGTGTAGAGAAGGGTATGTATTTGTGAAAGAGAGTTATGGCTCAAATCTGGGGCAAGATGTCCCCAGATCTTGTATTTGATCTTGTATTTATTAACATAAACGTGCTACTTACACCTAATCAATAACCAAGGCACTTGACCCTTCCCACTACAGTAACCCACTTCAGCAAACAGAATAAATTGCCTGTGCCCATTCAACCTCTCTGAGGAGAGGGCTGGAGAACAGGAACAAGCAATGATAGTTTTGCTGCCTTAACACACTTATGGGAAGCACTCAGGTGATTAACCTGGTATAGGAGTCCGTGTTTCTTAAACTTGCCTTTATTCTACTTCAAACTATTGATATTTTTAATTTTTTACCGTATTTCACTGTCTCTGAAAGTTGTATACTGTTCTGGTGTATGGCCGGGTAAACATGTTTTTGGGCAAGCAGGACTGGGCCTTTAATAATTTTTCTAGCTGGAAGAGCAACAGTGAAACAGAGCTGCAACTTCGCATACGTGGTTTCTGCAATTAAGGGCTGCAGCTGTTCTACTTTTTTTGTCTCTGTGACGCAAATCAAAGCGCAGCAATGGTATTGCCTGAGGGAAGAGAGAAAGCTACTTGCTTGCTTCCCTGTGCTGATAACTAAGCAGTGATGACAAGAAACTGGGGCACAGGAAAGTTCAAAAGCAGAATCTGAATATTATAAATGACTGAAGAAACGCAGGTGCCTCTTCTTCAGTGCAAAAGGGAAATAAAACTGTGTGAATGTCAGAAGAAATAATCAGCTACCCAAAGGAAAATACGTAGGGCTGTAAATTTTCTGTCACTCAAAGGAATTCTGACATGTACAGTAGTTGGAGTCCATATACTATCAAATATGTTACATGTTTTAAACATGATTAATTTTTACCTGCTGACTTCAACCTTAAGAACCTCAATTCTCTCACTTTCTCATGTGACTCCCTTTTTCACATGTGTTTTGATATCAGCCTGAACGATGAGATCCTATTCAGTATCCTTGTGCTCTTCTTTCATGCATAGCTCTCAAAATGTCCTCTGTGGGAGGAAATCGTAAGGAAACAGAGGTACTGAGAGCATGAGTGGCGTTACTTGTCGGAGATCACGCAGCAAGCAGAGGAGAGAGTTCAGATGTCCTGATGTCTTGAATCACAACCTATTTATTGCTTTCTCTGCTAACTTCTAAATTGACTTCTGTGGCCACCCCAAGTTTGCGGATTTGTTTGGTTGTGTTGTCTAAACTGAACTTCACAGGTGTTTTATTAACGATGAATTTTGCAGGTTTGATATGGAACTAAAATGAGGCTAGAGCTTCGTTCAGGCATTGAAGGTGCCTAAACAGTGAATGCAAACTTCTGCCAGCTGAGCTGGTGAAGTCCTTTCTGCTTGTTGTTGCTTTCTCTGTGCCCCAGCCCTGGCAGCAGGCAGCTTCGTGAGACGGGAGGAGTTGCTGGACTAAGGTATCCAAGGCTCTGCTCAGGATCTCCTTTGCTCTCATGTCTCACGTGAACTCTGTCCATCCCTGCTTCATTGCTAGCCTCCACTGCCTCTCATTTTTGCTCCCTTGCCCTGAGCAAGTGGGGACAGAAGTCTGATTTTTCTGTCCCTGGCCATTGTACTCCTCCTGAATGACGCCACAGCTCCCTACCACGTCGGCGTTCCCTCATTTCTTTTGTTTCTTATCTCCTGTGTTCTAGGTCCTGTTCCTCCTCCTCTCTTGTATCTCTTGTAATGCCAGTATCCATCCCTCTTTTGCCTTGCAGCAATTCTCCTGTCTTTGTTCTTGTGTCATTCTCTTTAAGCTTTCCCCACCATTTTCTCCCAGATAAAGAAAATGGTTGTCCTTTTATGTGCTTTCCATAACTGACTGTGGTAAGGGGTCAGGATGGAGAGGGAAGCAAATTCCACTTTAATGTATAGTCCAAGATTTACCTTGCCCACCAAAGCTTTAATCTTTTGGGGCACCTTGTGTAGTTTAATTCCATGCTCTGGAGCAAGTCAGGCATGGGTGAGATCTTAGCACCAGTGTTGAATATTTTAATGGGTCTCTCTAGTAGTAATTTTGAAGTACTATACTCTCATTATCTTATAACTTGGCCAGTTTGGGGGATCTTGTTACAGCGACAGCAAATGACATGTCTCTGATACCGTAGCCCCCTCCAAACTCATGATCTGCAACAAGAGTTATGAGAAGGTAGATTCTGTTTTTCACATGGGTAAAATAATGTGTTTCTCTGTCATCCTGCACAGTGAGCATTCAGCCACCCATATACATAATCTCAGGCCAAATAATGAAGAATCAAATGTTGCTGATGCAGCTTAAAGTGAGCTGTATCATGGAAAGTGTTGGGCCACTTTAAAGCTGATGCTACTAGCCCTGCCTGTACTACAGTTGCCTGTGAGTCAAGTACAGAATTGAGTCAAGGTTTTTTCTTCTGGTGGTACTTGCATGATCAAAACCCGCACACTATAATAGAGAAGAAATCCATGTTTATTGCAAGGCTGGAATTTAAGTGTTTTGTTTTGGTTTGGTTTTAGCTCCAGCTTTATTTTTTCAGCCAAGGCAAAAATAGATTTTAGGATTGAATAATTACCGTCAACAGCACTTGACTTAAAATAAGGAAATAGTTTAGAAATATGTTTATATGTTTGCTACTAACAATTTTATTGGTAATAAAGAGGCTTGTTGACGCCTTTGCTGGAAACTGGATTTATGTCTTGGTTTTCATGGCTGGAGGCTAGGGGAGTACGAGTGTTTTGTAATGGTACCTTTTGGTCAAGATCCACAAAAGTACTCTGTAGCTTTTCAGTCATTTGAATGTTGCTGGGTAGCCCACAAATGACCTACCCACATTTGTAGTTATTCTTCAGTCCTAAAGCATCATAAGTTTTTACCTATGGGATCCCTTCTCTGTAAATGTGATTTCCTCACGCTGATGCAAAAAGGCTTTCTGAATTCTGCAGTTTCTCATTTTGATAGGTGGCAGCTCGGCTTAACGTGCTGTGATACGAGCATATTTTCACAACTCTTGTCTTTTAGTGTAATTTTTATACTCACGTGTAGTTTAGGGTGGTAAAGGAACAGTCCTTTCTACTTGATCCAGTTGTAACCATAATGGCAAGTGAAGTTAGGATTGGAGTTCAGACATTTTTAGGACTCCCTCCCTTTGCAAGGAGAAGGTAGAGCTTCAAAATCTGGTGTATACTGAGTGTTTATTAATGATATTTTCTAATATTTGTTTCCCATCAGTTCTGCTGTCTTCAAATTAATAAAGTAATGAATACTCATTAACCTTGTTATGGCAAATAAATATCAAGCCTAATAGTTCCTGCTGTAAAATGCTTTAATATGAACTTCAAAAGCAATATTAAAATGTATTAGTCATTCCTTAAAGCTGATTGATATGCTAGGGAGTTTCATAGAAAAAAATACCTAGATGGGATGCATGCACTGCTAGCCTGATTTCAATAAATTTTAAAACTTTTTCCTGCTGTTTATAGTTATGATAATTGGGTGTTAAAGACTTTCTACTGAGTCTGATGCTGACTCTCCTTCTTTATTACTTCCTGCTTCTAATCACCCTTGAACTGGATTCATCTCCACCACAGACATGTTATTTAGCACGAAAAGACCTTGCCACTATTTGTAGGATTTTCCAGGGCTTTGGTACTGATTCGTCAGCGGGCAAACTGTTTGCGGTTGTATTTTTTGCAGTCGCCATTGTTAAATGTGACTGAATGTGGAGTTCTGAAAGGACACATGTGCTTTCCATTTCTTTGTGAAGACTAGGTTGTCGCTGTGTCAGTCACAATCCCACTTTTCTCTGGCAGTGCTGTCCATGTGCAGCTTTCAGCTTCACCTCTGTGATACTCTAGGGCTGCATAAATAGTAGACTGCTATCAGGATATGCACCTTGTCTTGTGGGACATCTCCGTATTTATTATTATTAATTTTTGTAAACTATTTCCAGTGTGTCTGGAGTGCCGCTGAAGTGCAGAGCCATCCTTGTGCAGGCACCATGTGCATTAGCACCTGGCTGGGCTGCCAGAGCTGGGCTGTGGCACTTTTGTCCTCTGTGAAGCTGCTCTATGGAAAATTAGCAGAACTTGGTAAAACTACTCAGTCCAGCCCAGTAAAATGAATGGATTAAATTCATTCAAGACCTTGAGAAATGTTTAAGGGAAAAAAATCAGGTATACTGAAGCTCAGGAAACACAAGTAGTTTCATAAGCTGTCTAGCCAAAGGCATTTGTAGTCCTCCCACTTTGTATTCATCTTTATGTAAAGCTCTCTCGATTTTGTTAATATTAAAAGAGTAAAAACTTTTTTACCCGGTCTTTCCTACTCTATATTTAGGGTAGATATCCTCATTCTGCAAACCTACACAGTTACATTTTGAGTTTGTAAGTGATTTACCCATTTTTTGAAGATAAGACCTTGTCTTCTAAATAATGTCGAAATGCTGCTCCAAAGCCTTTTCCGATGCACGAGTAAAGCCTTGAACAAACAAAGATTTGTCCATGGGTTGTGAAAATGTTTGATCTACATCCAGACTATAATACTATAATCTGGTCCCCTGGGTCATTTACTGGAGAAGGTGAAGTCTTAGATTTGTAGAAGAAATGTTCCCATGCTTGCAGCTCAGACTTGCTCTAAACAAATGTAAAAAGACATTTTAATTTTATTTTTCTGAGACAATATGAGTTTTAAATATATGACGAAATCTGTGTTAATTTTATGGGGTTTTAAATAAATTCCAGTGGCCTACTGAAGGGAAAAGTTTCTTCCTTCCCCGCCCCCCTGCCCCTTGCTTCCTCCTCCTCTGACAGGTTCCCCACTCTGAACGATGCCTGTGAACACGAACTACAGTAAAACTGTTTGTGTAACTTCCAAAGAAGAGGAAGAGTCCTCCTCTGTCTTTCAACATCTATGAAATTTGGATTAATTAGACTGTCAAATGTAGGGATGATTGTCATCTATGTTACCTTTTGGCAATAGAGTCATGGTCAGGTACAGCTTTATGACATGGCAATTAGACAACTGCGTTTAATACCGCTAAACAACATAAGCTGCTTGTAAGATGCCATCCTCTAGTAGAGGTGACAAGAGTTGAAAAGAAAATGCTATAGAAGATGTCATTGCAGCCTCCCAGCTACCTGGCAGGTATTTTCTTATAGTCTTATGTCAGCTTTGCTGTTAGCCTATGAGGAGACCTGGCTTAAGGCATCCCAGTTCTCTGTGTTTGTGCCCCTGTAATCTCACATTTGGAAAATAGCACTGATACCCAGATTTGATTTTTATGGGATGCCATGAGAATCACTTTCAGTTTTATACATTTCATACTGTCTTGCAGATCTACCTCCTCAAAAAGAAATCTAGGAAAGAAGAGAGTAGCTAAGTCCTGTTCTTAGTGATTGAAAAATGTTAGCATTTCTGTTCAGTTCAGTTGTAGGCTTGGACACTGAGTGGAGGAGAGTTAGCAGTGAAGTACTGGAAATAACCAAATCAGTCTGCAAAGATATTTTATTTAGGTATTGGATACTTTTTTGTTTAGGTTTATATGTGATAACTGAGCATAATGTACATCTTACATACTACAAGTAATGTTACCTCTGTTGTGTGGATATGTTTTCATCACCAAGGGTATGGTTGTACATGCCATTGCTAATTGTAATGGAGATCTGGGACAGTCTTTGCACCTTGCAGCAAAAGCAATTGGTTTTAGTCCTGGCTGTGATATCCTCTATTTGGAAATCCAAGCAGTTGCATGAGCCAGCAGAAATGATTACTTGTGTGCTTGTATCTTGGGCATTTGCATAGTATTTTTCCAAATTCAGGCCTTTAAATACTTAGCATCTCTTCAGGTTCAGTCTAACAGAAGCAAGGAGGATTTGAATGCTAAAATGCCCCATTTTCTAAATCTAAATCTGTTTGCGTATGTTATCACAATAACTTTGCTTTTCTTTTTCTCTGTTTTTATGTGAACTGGAGTTAAACTTGTTTTTTCCATTACTTTCAGTGTTTGGTATTTAACTTTCTGATTTTTTGTTTGTTTGCTTTTTCCTCTTGGATAAACTCATGTGCAAGAACTTACGGTTCCACTCCATTCTTTTTACCTAATGTAAAATGTTAAAATACTGTCATAGAAGTAACCAGCATTATTTTTTTTTTCCCCATACTTGCTGTTTGACCACTTAAAACTTAGGATTCTTGGCCCTTCAGCCTCTCTAACAAAATGGCTTGGTGGACTGGTTATGGAATCATTTGTGAATTCTTACCTGCCTATGTGAGACTGTTTTTTAGGGTGGCTGGAAAGGAAAGATAGAAACAGGCAGGAATCATAACTACTGTAGTTTTTTAATTATTAATGTATTACATCTTGCATAAACACTGAGCATGGGAGGGAAGATGTTTCAACTGGAATCGGTTTTTTCCCTCCTAGTGACAGCCCTTTATTGGCCTAAGGGGAGTTTAAAAATATTGTTATTCAATTCTATAGTCATATTAATGTAGTTCTCTCTTGTCCTTACAAACTAGTGTTAAAAATAGCCAGCGGTGTTCAGAAAGTAGCTCTTGGGAACCATTCTTCAATTGCTTTGCACAGGTTCGGTGACTTCAGAAGACCCAGGCCTACAGATCTAGAGATAGAGGCACACCTTGTCTTGGTGTTGCAATCGGTTGCCTGCATGAGGGGCCTTAGTTAGCCCCCATGTTTAATTTCTGTTGGCTTCAATGAAAGATACCTAGGAGAACAGATGCAGAGGGCCTTCCAATAGGGCTCCACATCCCTACAGAGAGAAAGAATATTTGTATGTTTTAGTGAGCATAACATCTTCTTCATCTTTCACCTTCTAATCTTTTCCTCCTCCATTATTTGATTTCTCTTTTCCACTGTCTGTTGTTGTCAGTAACAAGGGATATTGTTTTGGTTTAGGGGCAATGTTAAATGCATCTTTTAAGTAATTTTGCAGCTGGACATACGCCATTTTCCCATCTCAATGACACCACTTGTTTTTGTATGTAGCTGAAAGGAAATTGGTCTTGTGAAGGTGTAGATTAAGATAAACAAGAAATACAAGACCTGTATTTTATGAGCCGTGCTAGGATACTACTGCAAGATATTCATGTTTCTTAAATGCAGCAGCCAAAACATTCATCTCTGACTTGGGTGTCTCTATTAAGCTCAAAATAAGTGAAGCAGTAGATATATTAAGCTCAAAATAAGAGAGGCAGTCAAAAGGGACAATGGTGTAGAAAATGTGATCCAGTGTATTACCTCCCCCCCCACAAGTGTTGATTTTAAATTCATTCATAGAGCTGCATAGCTTATTTGCAGTTCCTTATAATTATCAAATGAGCTCTACATCGGAGCAGACAACGGTAATCAGACAGTCGATTATTTACTAGTTCCTCTGCTTGCATTTGCATCTATTTTCATTTGCAGTATTACAAGAAATTTGAGAGGACTTGCAAAGCATGAAAGCAAAATGAGAGGTGAAAATTTCATTTGGCTTTCATTTTTCATTGCCTCCAATAAAGTTCTAATGCTTGCTCCCAGATGTATGTTTGCAGGTGGGGAGAGAGGGGCAGGCACGCAGAATTTCTTCTGGTGATTTCTACCTAACGAGAAAACTCGGTGTGCAACAAAGCGCTCAGCATGGAAAAAGCTTTGGAGTGCACTGACAGTTTTATTGACTGTCCCTTTCGTAGTGACATGCCGGCCCCCTTTGAATTGATAGTTAACAGAAGTGAGTGAATACACATGGCTTTTGTAATACAATGATAAATGGGTGGACAGTTGGACCATGATGGCTTCAGGAGTTACGTGTTCGCCATCAGTGCCCCAAGGCCATTTATGTTCTGTGTCAGTGGGGTGCATCTGAATACCATATGTCACAAAGACTAATGTCCTTGCTCTTCCTTCTAATGGGCATGGCAGACACCGTGCACTTGGAAATTTCCGTCCCTGCCTCTGAGATAAACAGTAACAGGGCCAGCTAATTGTGTATGTTGTTAAACACCAGAGCTGCTTACTTGAAAGGTGGACCCTGGCAATTAATGAGAGCCATTAAGGGAGTGAACAGCAAAAAAATAAAACAAAATCCATTTTTTTCCTGACATGGGACTTGGTGCTAGCAAATTAGACGGGCTCTTGTCCAGACCAATTGCTGCTTCGCTGTTAGGAGAGCGAATAGGTTAGGGACAGGAGTTGGAGTGTCATGATTTTTATGACTACTAGATGATACTTTAGATGCTTGTTTGCAGAGGCCAGTGCAAGAAAACACTTGAGACAATGAAATTTCCCTCTTAACTGGGACTGAGAAACTGAATTGTTAAAAATGTATAATCAGCCAGTATAGCACGCAAAATCCACTCTTGGCAAGAGGTCAGGTTGCAGTGTGTATACTTTATAAAGACGAGGGGTCCTGGTGCAGTATGCGTATGAGTAAGCAAAATGTTCCAGAGCGAGGCTTTCAGGCAAGCACTGTGTCATTGCACGTGCAGGGTGGAGTTGATTACAGGGATACACTCCAGATTTAGTGAATTTTGGAATGAATTCATCTCTGCATTGACAATAAAGTTAAGTGCTCTTACCTGTGTTTCTACAGGCTTTCTGTTGCTTCCAGTCTGTTTAGTGTAATAGATTTAATGGAGTTTAAGGTAAACGGAGCTGTTCCGTACTTTATTTCAGACACTGGATGTTCTGGGAATGCCTGCGGCCAACGGCTGAATGACCAGCATTGTAAATCACAAGAAAATGGCAGCAATGCAAAGAATAAAACATATCGATTAGAGATGCATTTCATCTATCTTTTTGTGAGAGTCATGAATAGGCTATCCATACAGTAACTGCTAAGACCATGGCTCTGTTCTTTTTAATGTTTTTAGAAGTGCCAGAACGACACTGTGGCATAGATGAGATGTTTGTCCATTGATGCTCATCCTTCCATTCCAATGTATTGCTAAATAAAAGGGGGCGTGTGTAGGTTTCTGGAGCAGAGAATGACTGGTATCTGTTCTTCAACCACAGAAGCTAAAAGCTGGGAGGGCAGGGCATTGTCCGTGTAAATGGAAAGAACAGAAACCAGCTGGAAAAAGAGGTGTTCATTTCCAAACCAGGTCAAAAGCTTGATATTACATAGTCTTATGTATTTGCTTGTCTGTGCTAAACCGTTTAGGATTTTTAGGGCATATTTGGCATGCAGGAGTGGTGTTCCCATGTTCAGTACCTGCATTTGCTGAATGCTTGAGCAAATAATCACAAAGAATTAGTAGGAATGGCCAAAAATGCACATATATTAGAGAAGCTAGAATTAAAACCTTAATGAATCTGGAAGATTTGAACACTGTTATAAAGGTACATTTGTTATAGGACTTTGCATTTTTGGAACAATGTTTTCCTTGGGATGTAAACTCACTGTTTAGTGAACTTAATTTTTGGAGCATCCCAGCAATGTAATATGATGTGGTAGAATCTGAGTCCACTTCTTTTGCTGCTTCTTAGAAAGATGACTTTAAAATCTTATCTTTGTTTTGTTCTTAAAGAGAAATATTTTATTATATAGCAGCTGATTCACTACCATGCATTTGTGCTTTGTAGTGTTTCTGTTGCTTCTAAAGCATCTTCTAGCTTTAAAGAAGCTTCTTCAGACCTCACGTGATGTAGATCTTCATCCTCCCATTATGGCTGATTAAAATGAAGGGAGAGGTTAAATGACCTGGTCAGGGTTATGCAGTGAATCAGTGCTGCAGTTGGGAATGGGAGAGAGGGGCATTTCCCATAAATTTGTTTTAACCATTAGGTGGCTGCTGCTGCTGAGCTATGGAATGAGATGCTACAATCAAAAGCGTGTCCCTGGTATTTTTGTTTTGTTTTTGTTTTTCCTCTCTGCCTGTAATGATGGGTGCTTTTGCATTCCTAATCTGTGGCTTCTTAGTCCCCAGATAAGTTTTAGGGAGCTAAAGACAAGCTGTGCTGCCAGGCTGGACAGCAGAGGTGGATAATGAAAGGGGAGAAGGTGGCAGAAGGCTAACCCTCTCTACTACAGTGTGGATCCAAAGTAGGGGCTTTAGAGCATGAGGTGAAAAGCTTTCCTGTTTTAATACTAGGTGATAGTAATGTTTTCCCTCGTATGTGTGATCTTGTATTTGAGCCAGTAATCTTGTGGGGGTAAGTGGTATGTGCTGGAAAGCTTTGTTGGTGGTTGCAGTCCAGCAAAGCTGGAGTGAAGAATTAATGGTCAATGGGGAGGATATGGTGCACAACTTATAGAGCCTGTGGTCACATTTCAGTCCTTTTCCCTGTGCTGTTCGATTTTGCTCTGGGGTATGTACATGAATGTGTGGCTCGCCGAGCGCATTTGAAGGGCCCAGGCAGCCCTCAGCCGGTGACCTTCCCTGGGGAGATGTGAGGAGCAGAAAGGGGTGTGATGTGTCAAAGCTGATTGCAGATCTGGAGAGTAAACCCCTCATCCTCCCTGGTTGCTGAGAAACCAAGTTTTTACAGTGTGTAATGAATTAGTGTGTTTATGCAGGAGCCCTGAAGTGGGAGGCTGATACTGAAGGTGGCATAAAGCACACCCCTTGTCTCTTCTAGGGAGCACGTCAGCTTACTCCTAAACCTTCTGGCTTAAACTGGGAAAAAAATGATGTAAATATCCCTGAATTCTAGTCTTCCAATTAGTCTCGACATTTCATACCTGATGATGCTTCAGGTTGAAAATATTGTCTGAAATCATACATTGCCTGATTTTAATTAATTTGTTTTTGAGGGAGAGTCGGTTTTGTTTCCTTGATTCAGTCTAATCCTGCTTCCTGTAATAAATGGCTTTTCATGTAATGGGTGCACTGATTACTCCATGGCACACATCTGCTAAAGGATGCCTTTGAAAGTCAGGCTAATTTGTTGCGTAAGTGGCAGATTTCTGATTGCAATCTCCTTTCAATACAGAAGATGACTTAAGACAATAATCCTCTCTTCCCCCCCCCCCCCCGCCTTGGGTTTGGGGTTTTTTCCATCTCTGTCTTCATCCCCCTACTCTAATTTTTCCTTCTCTCTAGGTACACTTTGGTTTTTATCTCTTCATAAACAGTTATCAAACATGATAACGAGCAACTTTGTAGTACAGTTTGCACATAACGTTGACACAATTATGAACTCAAAAGCTTCACCACATGCAGTTATAGGATTATGTAGTCTACTCTGGCTTCAAAACACAAACCATCTATACTGGATTCTAAAATCCACATAGAAATGGCAATTTTGGTAATAGCTGTCAAAGAAATGCTTAACTGAATTTTTTAATTGTTGCTAGAAAGGTTAATGTGGAAAGGAGTGTCCTATCTCTCTGGGTGTTATGCCTGCATCTCTGTGTTGAATGTGTACATAAGGGCAGAGAGATTCAGGATGACACAGACTTATTATGACATTCTTGTATTCTCTAATAAACGTCAAATGTTAAGCCCTCTGCTTTTTTTTTCTTTTTTTTTTCTTAATAAACAAGACACAATGTTTTAATAGCTCTTAGGCTAAATCTGTGCTACAAACTTTCAGAATTTAGGGATGGAACTTCATTGTATCCTTTATTAATGCTTACAAGCCTCTGTATATGTATAGCTGTTACAGCTAAAACTGCTTTTATTTAACATAGCCTGTTTCACTGCACAAACCAGTCCATAAACTGTGTGAACAAAACCTGGTGCCTGGGAGCTGCACTACAAGGCTTGGACACCGAGTGTCAGATCCCACCTGGTCTTAGCACTTTGCAAGTCTTATTTTCAAAGCAGGTAGATATGGGGAGTTCCTCTTCAGGGATGCATGAAGTGAGAAAGGAGATAATTTATTCACATTTCAGTGTATGTAAATGATACTGCTCAAAATGGAAGCTGAGTCTTCTAGCTCTATCTAATGCTGTGACCACTATATCACACAGCCTTCATATATAAATTTATCTGTATTTTATATATATACATAAAAAATGTAAAATGCTTCCTCTGAAGATTTGCTTAACCAGACAAAACTATTGCTGTTTATGGGTACAGAGAAATAGGATTGACAATAAAGTGAACTGAAGACTGGGCAAAGCTTCCCGTCTTTACTTCTGCAAATCTACGGTAGCAATTGGGATGTTCTTTTTGACCTGATGTAGCGTGTGCTCTGCCAGTGACGCTGCGTGGATTTCAGACACAACTGCATCCTGCAGAAGAGGCCTCTGAGGATACCTCTTCATTCTTACTGGTGCGGTAAAGTTAGTGCTGAGCTGGGGCATCTGGCAGAGGGAAATAACTGTACGAAATATGGATACAGTTAGGTTAAATTGATCTCTTTCTTGCTTATTAGAAGAGCTATGGATGGAGAAAAGCTTCAGATTTTTGGTAAACTCTGCTTTTTCTTTTTGACATCTAGCATCTGACATCTAGCATCTTTAAAAAACATCTGTTTTTTTAAAGAAGAGCTAATTAGAATATATAGTTGATCGGGTATTTGTATTTTCTCATTTCTGGTCACTTTATGAAGAACAAGTTGAAAACTCTGTAGTGTTCTTTGTACTTTCTTACGGGTTTATTTTGAAGGTTTTTTCCATTGTACTTCTATTTTTTTTTCCTTTTTCCCATAATAAAGTTTGAATTTGGAAGTGTGTGCGAATTTGAAGTAGCAGAGCTAATGATCATCTCATCTGGCTTTCTAAAATAGTGCAAGGCACTGAGTCACTTCTTGCCACTAATAAGTTGCGTCATTTTGCCAGGATCAGAATGTTCCAGTCTCAAAGCAAATAGTTTTAACAGTGAAAAACCAGTTGTTACCATATATATGTGTGCGCATGTGTGTGTATATATATACACACACACACACTTTCTCTAATATGTCTTCTTATCCAGAGATGATGATTGATCCTACTATGTGGGGGGGCAGTGAATTAATAATCACCATTTCTTTCTGCTTTACCTCAGCCTTCAGTTTCGGCAAGGGAGGAGATAAAAAATACATTCAGACCTTAGTGGTTTTAAAGGTGATGTTTATAAGCATGAATGAGGAAAAATGTCAGGACATTCTATGGGGGGGGGGGGAGATAAAGGGAATACTAAACTTAGATTAACTTTTTATTGTGGTTTTATTTCCAACATGTTGGATGTATCATCTTTTATATCCTTGAAGTGATTCTTGTGTGATGTGAAGTGATGAAGTGAAGTCTTGAAGTGATTTCTGTCGTATTTGTGAGTTCTGTTACAATGCTCTAAGGTAAATTCTGCAAAAAGCCACGTGTGTTCTTCCTCCTGGTTGTGTGCAGATGTTTGCTTTGCTGAGCATTTGATATGTTGATTTTGCAGACTTTATCAAACGGGAATGAAAAGCACGATTTTTTACACTGATTATTTTATGTCTGTTTATCTTCTCATGCTTTGCCAGCAAACCCGGTCCGTTTTGCCATCAGGATTTCATCAGGCTAAGTCAATGTTAATGTTTTAATGGCCCCACTGGTAGGAAATTCCCCTCAGATGGGAAAAGCAGACTGCAGGGGAAAGCCAGCAGAGTGGTACGTGTGCAGACAGTACAGATGTGCAGCGACCCACGCCCAGAGAGGCTCAGGTGCTGGGAGAGGCCAGGAGGGGCTGGGCAGCTGGGGCTAAGGCAGGGCCAAGCCTTGGCGATTGCCCAGAGATGGCTCTGGTTTATTCCAAATAATCGTACTAAACCCCTGGCAGGGGACTGTAAGTGCCAGCACACTGATTCTCATCTGAGAGGAATCAATTTGTAGGGCTTCGGGAGCCTGGATCTCATTGCACTGCAGCAGTCAGACCCCAGGACTTCCGTGACTTTGTTCCCTGCGTCTTTGGCAATGCTGACGTGAGCCTTATTCTGTTTCTACTTTTTGCCCCTGACTGAACAGAAAAGATAAATGGCCCATGTACAGGAGAAAAACGGCAAACTGTGATGCTGAGATAGTTGCTAAAAACAAATGAAGGAGGTTTTTTAATTTGCTGTTTCAAATCATCTCAACAACTGATGGGTTATGATTATTAATGAATTAGCAGGAAAGTCTCCAGTAGCTATTCTCATTATGATAGTGTTGAGAGAGGTTGAATGTTGAAAAATTAATGGAGCAACAGGTTGCAGAGGATGTCGATGGTGGCATTGGAGAACAGGAGCTGAGCAAGAGGGCAGAGGTTGACATTTGTGAGGTTACTGAAAGCCCTGTGCCGTTTAAATAGTTTTACGCTTCATGCCGACAAGTTCTGTAGCTGCCATTTGTTGAACTTTCTACTTATGGAGGCTCTAAAAAAAAAAAGGCATAAAAAGGCATCTGACTTGTATAGCAAGATTCATAGCAGGGTGGCTAGTGACCTGCTCCTTTAAGGAGATAGTCTAAATGCTGGATTTCAAAGGAGGGTAAGGTGGTAATCAGTACAAACATTTAGTTTGAAGGGGAAGAGAATCTAGATATCTTTTTTCCCTCTGTAATAATTCCATAAGATAAAAATAGTGAGCAATAGGTTTAAAAACCTCTCAATTTAGATAGAGACTTACTATGTGCTACGGTTCCATGGCCACAGAATGGGTGACAGCAGGTAAGGAGGATGCTTTGATTGCAACATCCTTGCTCTCTTACCTTAGCTTGTCTGGTGCTTGCCCGACACTCACACAAGCTGTCTGCACAAAGCTTATAAGGAATGAACTCCTATTTTTTCCAGCCCAGCATGGACTACCTGCACCTATAATCCGTGTATGGAAAAGTAATTTAATGGTACATTTCCTCACTGTGATTTCTTGAACAGCTGAGCTGCCTGGATCAGCAACAAATTGCCATGCTTTGTGGATCAAGGTAAGAAGTCCAAAGGGAGTGTGTCCTCTGAGGTGCAGGGCTCGCACAGCTATTTGGGGTCATTAGAGGTCATATGTGCCTGATGTCTTCTAGCAGAGCATCATCCTGCCATCCCCAGGAGCTAGAAGATATTTGATCTGCCCCAGCATGACAGGTATTTTGCATTGAAGCTCTATGTAAGGGTCTTATAAAAGTCTTCAACTGTAACAAAGGATTTGGAGGAGAATAAGTCAGTGTCTCATAGGTAAAGCTGTTGAAGCCCCAAACACTTGACAGAGAGATTCAGGTTAGATACGCGACGTATATTTTGCATGGTTGTTTCATCAGGCACATTTTACAGATGCCTCAGCTGGAAAAATTGGACCGCAAATCTCAAAACAAACACAAAAAGTTTTGATAGAAAAGAAATACAGCTCCACTTTTCCAACCAAATATGTTATGAATTATTGTGATAGTCACCTGAATGAGCCATGTCATCCCCAAGTTATAAAAACACAGAAACAAACCTTTATGTTAGGGTTTATATACCTGTTAATAGTGTGTATATATTGTTTTTATTTGCATTTTGGGGGAGTTCTGGTTTTGTTTTTTTTCTGGTACATTTCTCAAGCTTTTCCTAGCCTACTGTCAAGCTTTTCCTATTGTTACTGGAAACTTTTCTTTCGAATGAAAGCAGATTATTTCCCCATTGTTACCTTGCAGTAGGTATTGAAACTTCTAGGGGAAGATAGGAAATATCAGGAGATTTGGGGTAGGACTGTGACAGCTGGCCATACTTTGAGTGGTTCCATGCAGAAATACAGAACCCAAACCATGCTTTGCATTATCTAATAAATGGAAATGTGTAGATTTATTCTTAACTATTTAAATGATCTGAAAATAGATACAAATTCTGCATAATTTCTGTGCATTGTGGTATCTTGCTAGTGAATTTTGGTGGTGGTTTCTTTGTATGGCAAAACACATTGATTTTATGATAAAGAGTCATGAAGTATTTATTTTTAGCTGACTTTCTTACAGTCACACAAATCCCATTTTCTTGCTGTTTGTATAAATGTGTGTTTTGCCATGTCCTCCAAGAGCTTTTGAGCCCATTGGCTATTTGCAGCCAAATTTCTCAGAAGATATAGAGAGGTGAAAGGAACTTATTTCCTACAAGTTATGTGAAAAAGGTGGCTGGGTGAAGGAGAGAGAAAGGGACTTGATTCAGTTCCCTCCCTTTCACAATTGAAGGGAAAAACCTAAGATGACCTCAGCTTGAATTTCACATGAGAGCATCCGTGTGGGGCAGGGATGTATGTGTACCACGGTCATGGAGTAAAGCTTGGGCTTCACTGCTGGCACAGAACAGGTACAAGAGGTTGCAGACAGGTTTCTCTAGGGAAGCACACTCTCTTAGCATTGGGGGAAACTACTTGCCCAGGCTGAAATGGTATCACGAGAGGTAGAAAACCAGGTCCTGGTTCTAAAGCAGAACAATGTTCGGAAACAGTGAAGTTGTGCAGAATCCCATGTGGCTGTTGCTGAGTTAGCAGGAAGTGCTCACAGTATTATCATTATAGTGGATATACACACTTGACCCAAAAATATTTATTTTCGGAGAGTATCCTTTCAGTGTGTTTGTGGCAAAGTGCAGGAAGTTATTTATTGTACAGCTGGTTTAAATTGAAACTTTTGAGGATAATGGGACAAACTCTCCATCTCCTCCCATCCCCCTCCTTAAGTTTTCATTCAAGAGCACATTTTCCATGACTCTGTTATTGTTTGAGCATCAGGATATTGCATAAGCCTCTCATGGGGAAAACAGAATATGCAGAAGCAGAAAATGACCTATGCCCACCCACAAGGGCTATTGAATGCAGCTTCACATATAGTGTCAATAACGAAGAACATTAGAGGGGGAAAAAAAGTGTGGGCATTTGAATGTTTTAATTAGTGGGGGCAGCAGTATTCAGATCCAAGTTCTCACGCTACTTTCTGCAATGACTATCTGCATGACCATGGGTATATCTCCTAAGCTCTCTGTTGCTCTCTCTCCTGCTTTGAAATAGAGCTTTCCTTTCTCCTCATGGTAAAGTGCAGTGGGCAGGGGAGGAGAGGATAGGGAAGTGCAATTCAGGGTTGTTTTGTTGTTGTTGTTTGCTTTTTCTTTATTCCTTTGACTATAGAATCTTAGATGTAGAAGTCATTAAAGAAAAATGTAAATAAACAGGCTAAGCTGTTAGACAGCTTGTGCCAATTACAGAGTTTACTTTGGAGAAGTAGCTTTGGTGGCAACATCATATGACAGGCTTCATCCTAGACAAGAAAAGATTAACGCTTGGTAAATTTACATAACTGCTACTGAGGGCGAGCATTCCTGGGTCACCCCGCGATCCTGTCAAAATAATCTGGAGTTTTGAGCGTTGCACAAATTGAGGAAATGCAGTCCTGTGCTCTGTGATCTCCAGTTCAGTGTTGCGGTTGAAGTCAGTGGCCCATTTGAATGTCAAGACAAATACCTTAGGGTTTTTCAGAATCAGGGATTAAATTGGCGAAGTATTTTACAGACTGCTTGTGCATAATTTCCCCTTCTCTGCCTGAAAAGCCACCATCTCTGAGCTGAATGAAACAATTCTCGAAGAACTTGTAGCAGTGCTGGAGGTGTGCAGGACAGGATGAGCAGGCTGTGGTCTCTGATCTCAGTATGGCCAGATCACTGGAGAAGGTGAAAAAACAAACATGCGCTTTTCATGTAGACATGCACGTGCATTGAATCCCTAAGAGAGAAAATGGTACCTCTGCTGCTTGCTTATAAATGCAGAATTAGCCTCTCGCGTGTCTTACATGTTTTCAGATCAGTAGCACATGAAGGTGGAGCTGCCGCTGTGTCCTGTTGGTAGCAGAAAGGTAGTGGTGGGGGGGAGCTGAAGTTTAGTTTGGTCTCTTCTGGCAAGAAACCAAATCCTGTGGGCAATGAGAGGTCTCTTAGTTTTCTCTCTTATCCCCTGTCTTTGTCACTCTTCTTCTGGAGAGCAGTGAGAAGTCTGTTGGCCCATGGAGCAAAAGAGGAGCACATTGCATCCTTTATAACCCTCAAAATAGAAAAGAGAGGGAGGAGTGACAAACAAACACGGAGATGATTACACTCCAAAGGCTCATTTCTTTTCAAGTGCAAATGAAAGGGATCCGTTACCCAATAAGCCCTGGCACCTGCACAGCACTGAAAGGGCATATTTACACCATTGTGCGAATCGACACAGGTAGTGAAGTATCAACAGGCACTTCATTTATTTTGTGTCTAGGTTCAGGAGGGAAAACAGACCTTTTAAAAGTCGATGTCTGTTTGCAACATTATCTTATCATGTCCTATTGAAGAATGTCAATTGACAAATTGAGGGAAGATTGTCTCTTCCTCTTTTTGAAAGGTATCTCTCCTTAAGAGAAGGATAGTCTGACTACATGGGGCAGAAAGAGGAGCAGCCCTGACAGAATCTGGTACTATAAATCATTTACTTGAGATAAAATTTTGATAAGCATTATGGAGAAATCACCTCACTGGTTTATTATTCCAGTTAATGTGAGCTGGCAGTCTGTGTTTATTGCCCCTGCAGTTAAAGTTTATGGAAGTTCCTCAAAGGGATGCCCTTGAATCTGGGACTTAATGACTGCTCCCTCTACTGATATTACAGCTTCTAACTGGAGCAGCTTAGATTATTTTCACTTTTATTGCATGAATAGTCATATACAGCCTGCATGTATCAGACCTTAAACCTGCTGCTACAAAACTACAGTGTTAAAAGCCACAAAGATGTAAACCAATGTCACATCTTAAAGCTCAGGAGAGGAATTTGAAAATCATGTGATAATAAATGTTCTGAGGCTATTTATTTCATTTAAGTAAATACACCTATAAAAAAAAAAAATCTTCAGGGTCTGTGTGTTTCAAGATCTCTTCACACATGTCCTTCGCAGGGCTAGGGGCTAGTTGGTTTTGGTTTGGTTTGGTTTTTTTCTCCTCCAAGTGAAAGGGAAGATCTTGATGTAGTTCTGAGGTTGCCGCTGATGAGTACTTTTGAGAGAGAACCTCAGCTATTGTAAGACTTGTTGTAGACTTGCAAGCACTGAAAGTTGAACAAAATGAGAAATTTTCAGCTTGATCTCAGGTTGCGTTTTGGGACCAAGGAGTTGCAGACCTGAGTTTCATTGGAGTGGTGGTGGTTTGAAGAATGGAACAGATCTTCATGAGACCTGTCTGCATCCATACAAAATGGAAGGTACCTTGTTTCAAATGGCAGCAGATCAGGAAATGGAGGGTTTTAAAACAAATTGCATCCTGCTTCATTCAAACTGAACAAGGTTCATAAATGTGACAGAAGCCTAAAAAATGTGAAGTAAATTAAAGGTCTTCCATTATGAAACAACCATAGAAGAAGTGTGAACACTGTCATCTCTGTCTTTAGGCACTGGTTGAATTTTTGAAGGTGAAGAGCCTATGGCAGTCTCTGTGAAGGTCATACAAAAGTGCGTGTATGCTGTGCTTCTGGAGATCATGGCGTGTTCAGCTGGCAGAGTTCCCTTCCCAATCTGCTCTGATGAGGTTTGCTTGGAATACTGTGGTTCTGGTCTTGCTTACATTTATTCTGGATTTTGTTAATATTGCCAGTACAGAAGAATTATAACAGATTATTTCGCTTCTCCTTATATTTCTGCTGAGGTCTTAAAGTCTTGTGTTAAGGCAGGGCTCAAAAATTTGCTAATTTTACTTCCCGTATTTCTTTTTTTTTTTTTTTTTTTTTTGACTGCTTTGATGGTAAGCTTTTATGGGGGACACCAAGCTTTATCTCTGCCAAGCACATGGTGTACACCTTGTACACTAGTGGCAATCATTAACTTGCAAACATTGTAAAAAAGGTTATCTTCACCACAGATAGGTGAGCAGTCAGAAGGATGGAAACAGTGCAAAAGAATGTTTTAAGTAGGTCATTGATAATCCTTTTTATGGACATGATTGAGTACAACATTGAATACTTTGGCCTTGAACCAGAAGAGCTCTTAACTGTGAGTGTCGAGCCCAAAAGTAAAAAGTAAAGACCTGCAGTGATTTCAGTGAGGTTTGGTTTGTTTCCTTGCTGACATTTGAGCACCTGCTTGTGTGGCTTTGTGCAATGTGGCCACTCTTAAGTAGAGCCCATGGAGGTGTAGGATGGCAATTGCAAGCCCCTCCTCAGCTCTTCGCTCTGTTTGCCTTTCTGACATTTGGCTGTCCTCTGTTTTGCATATCCCAAATGGAGTTCTTGCTTTCTGCCCATGTCCTAACTTGAATGAATCAGTCCTGGAAGTGGTGAAACAGTTTGGTGTTTGCAGAGCGGGGGCTCATTCCTGGTCATGCTTCAGTGGAGTTCCACAAAGGGTGAAGTTGTGCCAGATGTTTTCTAAAATGTCCTTCTGGCAGGTCAGGGGATCTTCCCCTGTGCTCAATCTGTACCGAAGTTACTTGTTCCCAGATGCTTTCTTAATAGCATTCCTGTCATTTGTGACCTCATACCTACCTATATTTGCCTTGTCCATTTAAAAACACGAGAGGTTGAACGTTTAGATTTTGCCACTTATTCTTCCTTGAAAAATAAATTATTTTGCCATAATGTATACTAGTTGGCTCATTGAAAAGAAATAACTTGGATTTCCATGGTGGACTTGTCTGTTGGTTTGTTATAATAGCATATGATTTCTATCACTGCATATAAATGAATAAAAATTAAGTATGGAGTTTCTTATTCTAGGAATAAATGGACTCAGAAGTATCCAGAGGACTGGAAATTTAATGAGAGACAAAGAAACAAATACAGTAGGCTACAGTGAAAAACCTCCTTCCTGTTTTCATCATTTTATTATTTGTTCAGTAATGGAAACACAATGTGGGTAAGTTTCCCAGAAAATCTCCAATTTCCTCATAGACTTTCTGTGAGGTAACTCATAGACTTGTCAAAATCTGACCTATTTTCACGCTGCTGTTTACGTGTAGTCCTAAGTTTCTTCTCAGTAAAAGAAGTTATTTGGCTTTAAAAGCTGATGAATTGAATAAAAGAAATAAAGTTGAACTTGCTAACTTAATTGCTTGAATAAAATAAACCTATCGTGAACAGCATGCTGTCTGGTTTATTTTTATAGGTATATAAACCAGATGTAAGAAACAATTATAACTTAGTTACCTCTTTTTGAATGAAGTACTTTAGCCAACCAAAGAATATGATGACTGAAAAAAAAGAAAAATTACTTAGTTTGGGGTAGTTCTTCATGGCTTAGTGACAGTAATTAGTAATATGGGGGGAAAGTACAAAGTGTCCTAACTCTAAAGCTACAGTTTTCTAAGAGAAGACAGAAGCACTCAATGAAAAAGAGGAGAGAGACTAAATCACTTAGTGAACAACTGGTAATTTATCTAAGTTTTCTCCTCAGTAACCGTTTGATATTTTTCCATAGCCATGAGCTGGCACTCTTAGGTCTGACTGTACCAAACATTTTTCAACATGCTGAACACAACACATGGCTGGGTGCAGAGTTGGCAGCCTCTAGCTGGGATTCTGCCGGCATGTGAGGCAAACAATAGTTTCCACTGAAAAATGTGGGCAAACCAAAGGTGAGAAAAATAGATGAAGAACAGATTTTGTTGCTGTTGGAAGCTTATGAAATCGGGTGTTTAACTCCTTTGGTCAGGCTTGTGTTCCTTCATTTGATTGTAGGGAATTGATGTTGATTATATGAATGGATTTAGGATTAGAGTCATCTGCTGTAGAATCAGTCTGGTGTTTATAACAACTACATATTAGGAGGTTGGACAAGATGTCCTCCTGAGGTCCCTTCTAACCTGAATTATTCTGTGATCCTGTGAGCTATTAACTGCTTGTATTTGAAACTACAGAACCTTTGCAAGCATTAAGAAGGTCTTTTGATGGTTGCTTAAAAAGATAAATAGGACTATTTACTGGCATTTTCATTATAGTGAAACACTTGAAAGTTGTGTGCCTTCTCTGTTAGTACCTCTATACTGCAAATGTTACTGTATACTGTACTGCAGTGACTGGTTAGTTATGTTTCGGTAGGCCACTGGTGGATCTCTTCTCTCCAGAGGTTAGACCTACTCGCTAGTTAGTGTCAGCATTAGCCTGCCAAGAGAACGTGCTCCGCTCGCTTAGAAGAATAATACAGAGGGAAATGTGTTGCAGGCATCTATGTCAGAAGACTCACTTGTGAAAACCACTGCAGTTTCTCATTTTATTGCAAATCAGAAATTCTCTAGAAAAGGTAGTTTGAGGATGTATCTTCTAGAGTGTGCTGCAAGTCAGTGGAGAATACAAAGAAGGAACCGTAGAATGAAAGCAGACAAGGTTCAAGTTGTTTTGATGACAACTGAAACAGCAATCAATGGTTTTGTTTTTTCCATGACTAAAGTATGTACTCTTAGGGCCGTCGTATAAACATGTGATATGAGGGAGTCTGTAAGCTACATCTGTTAGATCCAGAGGCTCAAAAAGGCAGAACTGGTAATTGATTTTGCATGTGTTTTTATTTTTTTTGGAAGGCAGGGCTGAAATAGCTCCCTTAGCTCTTTGTACGTAGGTTAAATGTGTTTGAGTGGGTCCCATAAACTGCCATTCCATAAACTGTCCAGGTGGTGTTTTGGTCTGACACCTCTCAGCCATACTGGTGTCTCTGGCTCACATGCCCATTTCAGTATGCAGCCATAGGAGAGGAAAGAAAATATGTTCCTTGAAGAAAAGCTGAAAAAAAGCTGTACTTCAAAGTATCCGGTGAGATTACTAGGAAGTTGAACACAATTTTTAAATGGGCTTGATAGCATACTTGTAAACCACAGATTTGAAGTACTGTTGCTTCACGTTGGACAAATGGAGATCTGGCAAACTAAATGCCCAAGAGAACAAATTGGCCAAGACTGTGAGATTTGATCAACATTTGATAATTTATTCTTTGTACTGCAAGGATGCTTGTCTTCATGATTTTTTTTAATCTGTTCATATAAATAAAAATTCTTGCAGTACATGAAGTATATCATCTTTATACTGGACTCATTTTTCCTCTGCCTATAGATATAAATAGAATAATGACGTCTTACTCTCTGGGCTCTGTGCATCATTCATACAGTACATCTCCTTTCTAGGTCACAAAGCTTCCCCCCCCCCGCCTTTTTTTGGTAAACACTGTGACAGTGCTCAAGAACACAATTTTTTGCAGCTGAAAGCAGTGCCTCATTGCAGAATGGCAGTGGGGTACAAAATAATGAAAATATAAATTTGAGAATTGTAAGATATCCTAATTTCAGTAAAAATATACTTACTCTTAGGAGTGACTCATAGATAGATGATGGTGAGTTTGAGGGGGCTATTTTAATTTTATTTTTCCTGTGGTTGTTCTTGGGAAGTTTTACTGAAGGGTGTGGTAGATATTACACAAGAGCAATGAGTATATGGTAGAGGTGTCTTCAAAGTGAATGTTCATGAGGAAATCATGATATTAACTTCCGTTTCACACAATCAGAACACAAATATGCTCATGTGATTCCAGGGCAGTTGATGGAATTTTGGTAGCTGAGAACTGGGTTTGCTGATGGGTATCTACCAGTTGTATCCTAGTGGGTCTCCCCATCAACCAAAGAAACAGGTCTGTGGTTTCCTGGCCCCTCCTGTGCATTGGCTGCTCCATATCCAGCAGAAATAGTCAGGTTTCTAGTAGTCTGTTGGCATTTCTCCAAGTGAGAGATTAAATCACTCCCAAGACCTCTTTTTGTGAGTACTTCATAATAAAGTTGTTTCAGTATGAATGCTTTCTCCTGTATTTCATGTTGACATCTGATTCTTCTTAGAGCAGGGGGTTGGACTGGATGACCTCTGGAGGTCCCTTCCGATCAAAATTATTCTGTGATGCTTTTGTCTAGGCAAACTAGTGATGCCTAAATAGGGTGGGAGCACTTATAGTGTACCTTAAGCACTTATGTACAAAGCACAGTGATGCAGCAGTCTGTGCTCCAAGACTAAAAGCTGAAAATCTTATTCAGTCATGTGGTCCACATCTTTAAGGAAGGTAACCAGGAGTTGGTTTTAACCAGTGGGTTAGAGCCAGGTGGAGTCCAGGCTGTTCTGCTGTGTCTGCTGAAAGGAGATTGAAGTAGTGGTGGGATTTCAAAGGCATCAGTTTTACATGACAAGTGCTGCTTTGCGTAGTGTGGTGCCACTTAGGTACATGATCTAGACACTACTTTTCAGCACAGAATATTTTCCTGTGCCACAATATACTTGAAAAGTGATTTATAACTTGGTAAGTACTTGTAGCCTTGTAACTTTTTTAAAAATTTGCTCTCACTTTCCCAAAGAAGCCATTTTTAGCTATCAGCATTTTTAGTAGTCGATTTTTTTTTTTACACCCCCCCCCCCCCCCCCCCACTGCAGGGGATGATAATTTAATTGTGGTTCCTAAACAGATATACTTGGGAAAAAAAATTGGCCAGAAATAAGAGATCAAAAGGCAGTTGCTGTTTTGTTATGTGATTATTAGATAGCATCATTTTCCCTTTCCTGCCCCTCATTTGTCAGCTGCAAACTTCTTCAGGTCTCCTTTTAGAGGTATGCCATTTTGGGCAACCAGTGGAGAAAAGAGGGAAAAGTTGTGCGTATCTCGTTTCCTTTTTTAGCAGGAAATCAATGTGAATATACATTAGCCTAAGTAAATGAGCAGCTGTTCTAAAGCAAGGTCTTGACACACAAACATTGTAATGACGTACAAAGACTAGTATATGTACACACAGAGAAATGTCCATGTATTCCCCCCGCGGGTCTAGAAGAAAAAAAGATCCTGCACGTTACCATGGTCACTGTTTATAATGATAGCATTTGCCAAAAGTTACCACACTGCTCTTCCTTTAGCTTGATGCTGCAAAGCCCTCTCTACCTTTTAACTGCTAAGGTTTTGCTCCAAAAGAGATCAGATATGAAGGATTTGGTTTGTATTTTTTCTATCAACCATCAAAATCAGTAACAGAACTTCTCTGTTTTAGTGATGAGTAGGATCATAATCTGAGTGCACGCATTATTCTTAAGAGGAAACCATTGTGGTAATTTGCTGGCAAATACTTACTCTAAGGCAATCGGCAAAGTACTCATGATTTCTGCTAACCCAAAGGAAACCACAAGTCAGTCTGTCTTGGGTAGTTCCTGTGATTTTTCTCATACCAACAGCTGATGCCTTTTTTTCCCTCTTCCTGTGATGCTACAGCTACTTCGCTTGGACAGCTTCGTGCCTGCAAACCAAGCATTCATGACGGCTTATGTGAGAAGCCAGTTTCTGCAGATACTCTTTGGTGTATTGGAAAGTTATCTGATCCTTGGCTTTCCATCTTCCTTGGTAAATCTACAGGTCAAATTTGTTCCTTTTCTTACTGTATTTGCATAGACTTGAAGACTTGGTGGCATTTCCAGAGATTCTGAAGCTGCAGCTTCTGCTTTTTTTTTTTTAATCTTATCTCTGCAGTTTTTAATATTATTTCTTTTAGCAACACTTTTAAGCTATTTAATACAAAGCTTCTTAGGCTTTGTATTACAGTGGTACGATACTGTCTTTTTTAATACAGACATGCAAATATCCAAATATATGACCAATGTAGATGGCTGGACCTTATTGCCTCATATGAGATGTTTTCCAGATGGGTTTGATGGACTGGGTAATTTGCACATTAAGGGATGATTTGAACTGCATTTTGGAGAGTTTGCGCGTGCAGGCAATTCTAGCTGTGGTAAAAGATGAGCCACGCATTTTGTTGATGGAGCTGCTCTGTGCCAGCTGGAGTTGGAACACCTGGGAGATTCAGCCACTCCTGTGAAACTAAAAAAAGCAGCTCTTTGATTTGTAGAAATGATTGCTGATGTTTTGTTCTTCCTCTTGAGTGCCAGCACCAAGGGTAGCAGTGTTCAATTTGGGGACTTACTTTAATTCTCAATCTTTTCATGCACCTCTCTCCATCTAGAAAAACCCTTGTTAGGAATACACAAGTGGCTTGGCTTTCACTGAGTGGCAGTCCTGGTTCTGGGGTTTTACTGTTTTTCTTATAAAGTACACTGGAAGGATGGATTATTTAACTGTTTTTACTCACCCATGCTGAGTTCGAAGGCAGGAAAAAATCCTATCATCTTCCTCCTTTGGAGGTGCTTTGGCTGTCCGTTTTCTTTTCTCTCCCAGAAAAGGGATTTTTCTGCTTACAAACTGGATTTCACAACCACAGAATCCATTTTCCAGATGTTCGAGTATACTTTTTCCTAATGCTTCGAATGCATTAACAAAAAAGCGATGCAGTTCAGAGAGCATGTTACAAAGAAGATTCACCTTAACTCATCTATAAAATATTATGTCTGCATTGTAATACAAGCAAGCCAGTTTTTCTTGTAAAAAGGAATTTATTTGTTACTTAATCAAGTTTAATTTTTCCAGCCAATGGAGAAGCTGCATTACTTCCTTTTATTTTGGAGGGTGAAAATAATTTTCAAAGCTGCATGGATTATGAGATAAAACACTGCAGGGAAGGGAAGTGGAATTGACTTTGCAGCTGGTACTGCATTTATACAGAAATGTGAGGCTTTGTTACAAAATAGAGACAAATATCTTTCTTTCCCAAATGAAGATAACTTGCTGTCTCATTCCCTTACTAGTTTGTTGTGGTGTTTTGTGGTTTTTTGTTTTGGGCTTTCCCCCCCACCCCCACCTCCAATCACAGTACAAGTCTCCTGGACAAAATACCTAGAAACTGAGTTTCTGCAACCATGATTTTTAAAGTGCTTAACTGGCTGTGGTTTCATAGTTACTTTATGTTAATCTTGTTAAGTTCAGGTAGCTGTTGATGGAGGAATACTGCTTCCTCACCATTTTTCTCCATTTTATACCAGCACTGCTATTAAATCACAGAATCACAGAATCGTATAGATTGGAAAAGACCTTTAAGATCATCGAGTCCAACCGTAAACCTAACACTACCAAGACCACCACTACACCATGTCCCTAAGCATCTCATCCAAACGTCTTTTAAATGCCTCCAGGGATGGCAACTCAACCACTTCCCTGGGCAGCCCATTCCAATGCTTGATAACCCTTTCAGTGAAGAAGAATTTCCTAATGTCCAGTCTAAACCTCCCCTGGAGCAACTTGAAGCCGTCTCCTCTCGTCCCATCATTTGTTACCTGGGAGCAGAGACCGACCCCCACCTCTCTACAACCTCCTTTCAGGCAGTTGTAGAGAGCGATAAGGTCTCCCCTCAGCCTCCTTTTCTCCAGGCTGAACAGCCCCAGTTCCTCAGCCGCTTCTCATAAGACTTGTGCTCTAGACCCTTCACCAGCTTCGTTGCCCTTCTCTGGACACGCTCCAGCACCTCAATGTCTCTCTTGTAGTGAGGGGCCCAAAACTGAACACAGTATTCGAGGTGCGGCCTCACCGGTGCCGAGTACAGAGGCACGATCTCTTCCCTACTCCTGCTGGCCAAACTCTTTTTGATACAAGCCAGAATGCCATTGGCCTTCTTGGCCACCTGGGCACACTGCTGGCTCATATTCAGGCGGCTGTCAACCAACACGCCCAGGTCCTTTTCTGCCAGGCAGCTTTCCAGCCACTCTTCCCCAAGCCTATAGTGTTGCATGGGGTTGTTGTGGCCCAAGTGCAGGACCCGACACTTGGCCTTGTTGAACCTCATACAATTGGCCCCAGCCCATCGATCCAGGTTGTCCAGGTTCCTCTGTAGAGCCTTCCTCCCCTCAAGCAGATCAACACTCCCACACAACTTGGTGTCGTCTGCAAACTTACTGAGGATGCACTCGATCCCTTCATCCAGATCATTGATAAAGATATTAAATAGGAGTAGCCCTAACAGAGAGCCCTGGAGGACACCACTTGTGACCCACCGCCAACTGGAGTAAACTCCATTCATCACCGCTCTTTGGGCCCAGCCATCCAGCCAGTTCTTTACCCAGCAAAGAGTACACCCGTCCAAGCCGTGAGCAGCCAGTTTCTCCAGGAGAATGCTGTGGGAAACCATGTCGAAGGCTTTACTGAAGTCTAGATAGACAACATCCACAGCCTTTCCCTCATCCACTAGGTGGGTCACCTTGTCATAGAAGGCAATCAGGTTGGTCAAGCAGGACCTGCCTTTCCTGAACCCATGCTGGCTGGGCTTGATCCCTTGGTTATCCTCTACATGCCGTGTGATGGCACTGAAGATGATCTGCTCCATCAGCTTCCCCAGCACCGAGGTCAGGCTGACAGGCCTGTAGTTCCCCGGGTCCTCCTTCCGGCCCTTCTTGAAGATGGATGTCACATTTGCTAATCTCCAGTCAACTGGGACCTCCCCAGTTAGCCAGGACTGCTGGTAAATGATGGAAAGGGGCTTGGTGAGCACTTCTGCCAGTTCCTTCAGTACTCTTGGGTGGATCTTATCAGGCCCCGTAGACTTGTGAGTGTCTAAGTGGTGTAGCAGGTCACTAACCATTTCCCCCTGGATTATGGGGGTCCATTCTGGTCCCCGTCCCTATCTTCCAACTTGGGGGGCTGGGTACCCAGAGAACAATTGGCCCTACTATTAAAGACCGAGGCAAAGAAGGCATTAAGTACCTCAGCCTTTTCCTCGTCCGTTGTCTCTGTGTTCCTTCCCCCATCTAATAGAGGCTGGAGATTCTCCTTAGCTCTCCTTTTGCTGCTAATGTATTTGAAGAAGTATTTTTTGTTGTCTTTTACAACAGTAGCCAGATTGAGCTCCAGCTTGGCTTTGGCCCTTCTAATTTTCTCCCTGCACAACCTCGCTACACCTTTGTAGTCCTCCTGACTTGCCTGCCCCTTCTTCCAGAGGTCATAGACTCTCCTCTTTTTCCTGAGTTCTAGCCAAAGCTCTCTATTCAGCCACGCCAGTCGTCTTCCCCACCAGCTCGTCTTTTGGCACCTGGGGACAGCCTGCTCTTGTGCCTTTAGGACTTCCTCCTTAAAGAATGTCCAGCCTTCCTGGACTCCTTTGCCCATAAGGGCTGCCTCCCGGGGGACTCTGTTGACCAGTCTCCTAAACAGGCCAAAGTCTGCCCTCCGGAATTCTAAGGTGGCAGTTCTGCTGACCCCCCTCGTCACTTCTCCACGTATCAAAAACTCTATCATTTCGTGATCACTCTGCCCAAGACGGCCTCCAACCATCACATGGCTCACAAGTCCTTCTCTGTTCATGAACAAGAGGTCCAGCGGGGCACCTTCCCTCGTTGGCTCGCTCACCAGCTGTGTCAGGAAGTTATCTGCCACACACTCCAGGAACCTCCTAGACTGTTTCCTCTCTGCTGTATTGTATTTCCAGCAGACATCCGGCAGGTTGAAGTCCCCCACAAGAACAAGGGCTAGCGATCGTGAGGCTTCTCCCAGCTGCTTATAGAGTAGTTCGTCAGTCTCCTCATCCTGGTTGGGTGGTCTGTAACAGGCTCCCACCACAATATCTGCCTTGTTGGCCTTCCCCCTGATTCTTACCCATAGACACTCCACCCTATCGTCACCATCATTAAGCTCTAAACTATCCAGACACTCCCTAACATACAGGGCTACCCTGTATGCCTCTCCTGCCTTACCTATCCCTCCTGAAGAGTTCATAGCCGTCCATCGCCGCACTCCAGTTGTGTGAGTCACCCCACCATGTTTCCGTGATGGCAACTATATCATAGTCTTCCTGGTGTACAACGGCTTCCAGCTCCTCCTGTTTATTGCCCATGCTGCATGCATTGGTGTAGAGGCACTTCAGCTGGGCTGTCGTCCGTGTCTCCTTCATAGAGGAACACCCCTTATGTGCTTTGACCTTTTTCACTGGTGTTTCCCTCTTGGCTCCTATTATCTCAATAGAAGTTGCACAGTAAGCTGTCAAGAACTGATCCTGCTGAAAATGTAGATTTTTTGTTTGTTTGTTTAATTTTTTTTTTGCCTTGATTGGTTTAATCTTTGTCACCAGCCTGAAATTGAATTGGATTTATATACTCATAACAGCACATGTATGTATTCGGGCACATTGTATCATTACAGGATGTCAGCATGCTCTGCCTGTTGATACACAGGCAACATTAAAGTGTTTAGTGATAGACCACTGACTTTCCCCTGTGGCCCTTAAATATAAGGCTTGCTTCTGCCTTGGTTTTTATGTAATTCCTTGAAGTTGAGATGAATCTTACATTCTGTCAAGGAGGTGTTTTTCATCTACATCATCTTAACAGTTCTGCAAAGAGTTGTATGTTGGCAGAGTGGAAAGGAGAGCTGATAGACTGCAGTGAGAGGACTGAACTGAGGGTTAGGAGTCCTCTAAATGAGTTTTTTTCATGGAAGCAAATACACGCCACACTGTTGATTCACATAGTGCTAATGGGGAACTAGTGGCTGTGTTCATCTTTTTTCTTTACCCTCCCCAGTCTGCCTCCCACTGGCTTTCAGGGAGGCTAATGGGTACTATTGGGTGCTCAGCATTCATGAGAACTGGCTTGCTTATGCTCTAATGATACTTAAATTTAATATGCTGCAGGTCAAATTTTGGATATCATGAGGTGTACTCTGTTTCTCTAACCAAAGACCGTGGGCATTCAGAAAACCTATATAAATAGTGGGTTTAGCACTCATAGCTTTCATGTTTGGACCTCACGGGGTCCCATTTTTATTTCTGCCCATTATTTTTATTCTTTTTTCCTTTGGCTGAAGTCCCTTGTTTATGACTGAAATGGAAAAAACAACAAATGTAAAATCCTATGTCCTGCTGGTACCGCTTTCCTTTTGAAGTAGCACCACATAAAGGCTTATGTTTAGATTTTCATGCCTACTTCTTCCTCACCATCATACTTGGCATGATTCTTTTAATCTTTCATGAACCTGGAATTTCAGGATATTAAGGGTAAAAATGCTGCTCTGTGGAGTGTTTGAAATCGGAGTAGCAACATGAGGACAGCACCATGAACAGTGTGGAAAAGCATGGTTAGGATCACTGGTCTAACTTATTGCTGAATCAAGCCTGATACTCTTTTTTTCTATTTGGCTGTGTATACACCCCTTGTAATGCTGGTATTTTATAGGGGGTTTGCAAAGACTTAGTCTTGGAAACTCCCAAAGAAATCTAGGCAGTCAAGACATATCCTAAGAAAGTGCATGAGAAAGTGTGCATTAAGCAATGCAGCAAGATGAGATGTTTTTTTGTCTCCCTATTTACTGTTCTAAAGAGAGCACTTGAGCATTGGTACATGCAAGACTGATTTGCCATGTCATGACTCAGTTACTGCACTGGAACTTGGCTTGGTGGTTGCAGCGAACTGTTCTGTTTGTTCCTATTTTAGCAAGACCCAGCAAGTCATCTGGATGTCACTACTATATTTAGAAGTGAGTGGCCAATGGAAGATGAACTTTTGTTGGTCGAGTTCACTAATAGTACAAAGTATTTATAATCCGGTGCAAAAGGTGGGAACCCATACTCCTGCTGCAGCCAGGATGACCCTTCCCAGGGAGCGTCGGCTTCGGCCGGGCTCCCGCGGAGAGCTGTGTGCTCCCAGGCAGCAGTCTGGTGAGAGAGAGACCTCTGCCAAGCCAAAAGAGTAAGTGGAAGCAGCTGTGAAGCCCTGTCCTGTCAGCCACTTCTGCCAGTCACTCAGCTCTTATGGGGCTCCCACCACAGTGTCTGCATACACAGAACCATACGGGACAAGGAAAACAAACTCATTTCTTTTTCTCCAGGAAAACAAGCCCATTTTGTTTCTCCAGGCATCTCTCCCCCTGAACCAGCTACTTTGCTGGAAGAAAATGGTTTTTATTTCTCCCTGAAAATATAAAGAGAGGCTTCGTAACTAAACAAAGGGTAGGGCTTGAATGGCTGTCCCTCAACTTGTGCTGTGTGATTATCCCCCTTCAGTAGGGCAGAAGATTCTGTCTACCTTTCCAGGTAGAACCCACAAACAATGATGCTTTACTCTTAAAATCTTTCCAGCCACTGGGATACTGAAATGTAACCCAGATGTGGTTGAATCCTGAAGAAAAAGGCAGAAAAACAGGATGTAGGCTTGGGTCTTCCCTTTTCTGCTCTTGAGTAGAGCAGCTTTGTTTTCTGCATTCAGAAAAAGCCACAACTTCTATGTCCACCTCACTTTGACTCTGGTTGCTTCTACTGCTTAATAACAATGAAACGAGATATTTTTGTTGTAGATGAAGGAAGAAAAAGGCTTTCTCTTACTCTTATCCTTAGTACCCAGATTCTTTTCCATCTCTTGCTCCAAGGGATAACATGGATTACATCAAAGTACAGAAGAGGTCCATTAATTAGGTGTTCATAGCCTTTCAGCATTTCATGCCTTCTGAAGATACTACAGTTTCAAATGTGCAATCTTTAACTGCTTGTTGTTGTAACAGAAATGAGATGATAGAGTATGGTATTAAGGAAAAACAATAAAAACATATCAATAAATTTTTGCAGAACTAATAGATGTCATTTATAGACTATTTTGCTCAAAAAAATGAAACCTGATAGTTTGTCTTCAGTAACTATGGCCAAATATGGAAGAACTTCCTGCTTCTGAATTTCAATATTTTTATTCTTTAAACCTAGGTCAATACATCCAGGTTCATTACTAAATTTTCTTAGTCATGAGCACATTTACTTTCTACTCTGCTCTGGAAGACACATCTTAAAGACACCCCTCCCTTTTTATGGTCACTGAATAGCAAATATTCTGAGTGTGAATATAGTCTCCTTTTCATAGCTACTACTTGCACGATGGCTTGAGTGTTACAGGTGAACCAACTAGAGAGGTCTCCAACCGGAGACCCAACTAGTGTGGTTAGAAACTACTACAGGTATTTGCATTAGGCTGTTGGGAGACACTGTCAACTGCATTAACAGCTGTCAAATAAACCCTGTCAGTTTATGGATTTCTAAAATTATGCTAATTGTTGTCTTTCTTTCTAAACACAAATAAAAGTAGGATTTTATTTGGTCAAGAGAAACAAGCTTGAATGTTTGGGGCAAGTTCTGATTTGCCTGGAAGAACCTTGATAATGGGGAGCTACCATTATCTGACTCAGTGCCCTGTGTTTGTATTTGATTCAGGATATTTGGTGTAGTAGCAACAATAAAACCAACAAAAGCACACAGTAAAACAAAACTGAGCTTATTTTGGCTTGGGGTTGTCTAGAAATTTACTGCAGCTGAATTTTTTATCTGACTCTGCCAGCTTTAAGTTTACCAGTGAACAAGGGTCTGTAATTGTTTTAAGCTGTGACTTGATGGATGTGTTTGTTTAAAAGAAATACTCAAAATTCTGCTATGTAGTGTACCCTAAATCAACTAGAATGTTGTTCTTTGTGATTGTTATAAGAAAAAAAGGCCAAGAAATGCAGGTTTCTGCTAGAACCTGTTCTATTTTTTTGGTAGGCCGAGAGTTACTACATTTCAATATTCTATGCCTACTTTGTGTTTTCTTATATTCTTTTCCTGTCCTGAGGAATAGCAAGTAATCCCAATGCATCAAGAATGTATTTAAAAAAAAAAAAAAAAGGTTTATGCTCTTAAACATTACTGTGCGGAAATCAGATTAGGAAAACATTTGGGTGAGTGAGTGAATGTTTTTCAGGAGGATCCAGATCTGTAGTCATTAAGTGACACACTCATGTTCTTAGGTCATGTGTCCTACAGCCAGTGTTACATGAGAAAATAATATCACATTACACTCTTATGTTCTGTTGGGCATGTGACGATATTTTTAAGAATTCCATATTAAAACAGATTCCAAAAAGGCACTTTTTATGAAAGTACACATGAACACACCATTGTTTTATCTTTTGACTTATTAGCCTGGTTAAAATACAACTTCCTAATGGTCAAAAGTGCTGTACTTCATTTTATGTCTTTATTATAAATGAGACTTCTAAACCACTACCTGATAACTAAGCAACCTTGTGAGTAATATTTCACCTTAGGGAAAACCTGTACATAAGAATTTTCCATTTTATAGCTAGAAGGAGAGGTTAATTCAATTAGATTTTTTGAAGTATATTTTAAAGTTGTTCCTGCATTCCTGTATTTTGGCAGTAATTTTTGTCTTAGAGCAGGTATTTAAAATAAATCAATTTTCGTGCCAGTAAGCAGTAAATGAGTTAGTTCACGTAAGCTTTACCACAGTTTTCTTCATTAAAGTAAATAGGATGGCTCTTTCAATGAGTGCTCTTGAAATGCTGTTAGACAGAGCTAAATGTTGAATTGAAGAAGGTTAAACATGTTTAGATAATCTATTTAAAATGTGCTTTCTTCTACAGTGACAGTAGGGGTTTGGTGACACTTAGCACCACGTTACATGTCTCTTACACCGCTGTTTGACATTGTCATCCTGGTTACCCTGTTACTGACTTTTTAATTAGTTGGTGTAAATGTGCTTTTGTTATATGTGGTTGTTCTGAACAACCACATATAAACCTTGGTGACCTCCAAGGGAATGACTTGCTGAACCAGGCAGCGTAGGTGGTGCTTGGTGATACCTCTCACCATTTTGTGCTGTTTCCCAGTGGGATCGCAGCAGGGCTGCAGAGACCCTTTCGTTGTCCTAATACTGCTGTTTGTACACTCTTTCTCCTAGAAGAAAATAGTTGAAGCAATGTATCATTTTACAGTGTTAAATGCTGCTCTTTTCTGGCAGTTGGCCGTCTCAGGCCGTAGACCCTGATGAGAAGTGCAAGCGCAGTTTGGTGAATGCTTTCCTAGCTTGAATGAAGAGATCCCGACAGATCCCCAACAATGTGTATAGGCAAGGGATATTTGTGCTTTGCAAATTAAGCTAAGAGGCAAGTTGACCAGATACAGGTTTCTCGGTACGTGATCCAAAAAGCGAGTCTTAGTGCTCAGCAGCACCAGTTTACCCATTGGTTTTCTTGATCTATCAGAATTAAGATTTACGATCTGAAAGCCCACTAGTGTTGGACTCTACTTGGCTGTATCTGTAGGGCCAGAAGAGATGCATCATCTTGCCGCTTCCAATATTTAAATTAATTTCTAAACTTAACTTTTAGTGTGCATCCAACTTCTTAACTATTTTGTATTCTGCAACCATGAGACGCGGAGGGGAGAGCAACTTCTCAGTGCTGCTCCTTTGTTCTTCCTGCCAGGGCTTTTGCTTGCGATGTTTCTTTGGCATCAGAGTTTTTGTTCTGACCTTAAAGCCAGAAGCCGGTGCTGTTGTGCAGGGCTGCGGTGAGGAGCTGAGGCTGTTTGCGTGGGGCTGGGAAGCTCTGGGAGGGCAGTTCTGTGCTTCCACAGCTCAGTGGCTGTGAAACGTGCTCCCCTCCGACAACCACATCAGAACTTTTCCTTTTTCATCTTTCTAAATAAAGAGCGTTAGCCTCCTCCTGGTTTCAGGCAGCCTTTGGCACACTGGACTGCTTTTTATTTGTGGTTTTATGCTGGTTCTGACTGGGGCGCTCTTTATTGCTGTGCGGTTCTAGCAATCAAATTTCAATTTGTTCTGTTGGCAAATGCTTAAGGCACAACAGAAATTTTCTATGTCTATGAATAGAAATATGTTGTTTTCCTTTATTTTTTAAACCTTTGGGATGATTTTCCGTATCTCCAAACTTGAATTGTTCAAATATGCACTCTGTGTGTATGTGTTGATTCATTTTATCTTTTTGGTTGCTATAAATAATATTTCTGTGTGTCTAGCACCACTTAGCAATGACAGACATGGTTTTGTTTTGGTTTAAGTTCCCTTTGTTCTTAAAGGAGAAGTTATAAAACCCACTTTCAAACCCTGAGGTAGAGAAGGATGATTATCAAAGAAAATGTGACATTGTAAAGAGGTCAGTGAGGTAAAAGCTATATGTGTATTAGGAAAGTATTGCAGTATGTAATACTTACTCTTTTCCTGTGAGGTCCATACTCTAAATCAGAAAAGATGGTCTCTTCCATGATGTCCTTTGATCTTAAGTAAAAAATGTGGGTCTTCACTCCATGTCTTTTGATATAGAAAGGAATTAATATTTTCTGGCTTAATGACTGGGACCCCTTTAAGTCCCCAATCTGCAAAGGCTATTACACTCGCATGCAGCACGTTGCTCCATTAAGTCAGGAGGAGTTGTGTGCAGTAAGGAGAGGTGTACGTGCGCAGTGGTTGCTGCGGGAGCAGCACTTGGAAAGGAAATTGCTGTACGCATCTCCGCAAGTTCACGAGAGCAGTGTTGAGGACAGGGAATCCCAAAAGCATTTTCTGTCTGCAAAATGCTGTAAAGCTGTGTACTTTTGTCCTGTTGGATAATCCCACCTTTAGCAGGAATGCCTGGAGTAAGCAGTGGCATTTTTAAAAGATTCGTAGGATGTGGATCTTATTTGAGGATCAATAAGGGTTGATATTTTTATAGCTATTTGTGGATTTTGCAAACCGTATTTTGCAGAATTGGGGGTAAGTTGTGAAATTGCTTAGACAGGATATGCTCAAAGTAAACAGCGCAACACACTTGGGTTATACACATTAATAGAAATACTTAACTGATTGAAAAGACCTCAGCATTGTGTAATAGCAATGATATGTTACATTCCAAGATCCCAAGGCGTGTTACAGTCATTAATTAACTGGGAACAATAACTTCCTTTGATGACAAGTAGTGTTTCCTCCTGATGAGGCACAGAGGATTAGATGTCTATCTAAAAGCAAAAACATACTGTTCTTAAAAGAGATTTTTAAAAGTTCCTATTTTTTTCCTTTTTTATTCACTTTCATTTACGGGTGTATATACCATCACCTTTCTCTTTGCTTAATTGCATGTTACACTTTCTCTGCTTCGGTGATAGCAGAGGAGTAAAGAGCTTTGCTCAGAGGGCAGAAAAATATTCTGCTGGTGTGAATGAAAGTTCAGTACAATGTTCTTTTAATGAAAAATTGAAAGCAGACACTGTTGTAAAGAGTGAATTTTAATGGAGAACCCAATTTTTCTCTTATAAGAATAATTACAAACTTTTTTTTTTTTTTTTTACTATATTCACTAGCAGATAGTGGCTTTTAGCCTAAAGGAGGGATGTCAACTAAAGTGGAAGAAGATGATGTAACATAAAAAAAAAAAAAACCAAACCAAACAACTGGTGAAGGTTTTGTTGGGAAGGGAAGAGACAGATGATGTCCTTTCTCCCACCATACCATTACGCTGTCTTTTGTCCCATGTGACATCAGATTTATGCCTTCTTCCTATGCAACTTAAAGTTTAGCTAAACAGATAAAATGTTGTATATTGGACGTAGGTGTTCAGTTCTCAGGATAACGTGGGCTACTCTCACAAACAGGAAGGAGCCAACACTGTGCAGCAAGAAGGAGACCCACTGTAGTTCCCCTTTCTCTCCTCTCTGTACGGGACAGATGGTTCTCGTGATTTACTGATTTTTAATAGCCCTTCATGGGATGCTGAAGGAATGTTCCAGCTGAGGAAAGGCAGTGTAGTACACCACGAATCAGTGTGCCAGACTGATTCCTTCACTTCCCAGGAAAAAAAAAAAATGCAGTCAGTAAGTTGTTCTGGTTTAGACTGGATAAAACAACGGCTGCTCCTGGGGCTGATAAAGTTTGGAGGCCTCTTTAATAAGGCCTGTTTGAAAATCTGTTTTCTCAAATTATGTCCAAATACTCCCTGTGAGCTCCCAGTCCCACCCTTTTGTCCGGTGCTGAGCCCTATGCAGTTATGCAATGCAGCTTGTGAAAACTGCCTGCATGCCATTCCTAGCAGACATCAACCTGGATGTCAGAGGGCCAGGGCGGTGTTGCTTTTCCCATCCTTGTAGCTGTTTGTGAACAAATCCCTCTGAAAATTGCCTGTTCTATGGGGGATAGATATGAAGGATTCTTTGTTGTTGTTGTTGCTGGCTTGCTTTTTTTTCCCCCTTCTTTTGTTTTCTTCCCTTTAATCAGAACCAATCAGTAAGCTCTCCTTTTTGATTCAGGATTTCATGAGAACTGGTAATTCTAATGCATTGGTCTTAATAAGGGATGCCTTTGCTAAATAGGCTGATGCCAACTGACTTGTTCATCAGAGGAAAGATGAGTGAAGTACTAGATACATTGAGTGATCCATCTCACATGATAATGATGTTAACACATGCTAACAGAGGAATTAAATTTGGAAAGCCTAGTTACTAGCTACTGACATACATAGTTAGCTTGGTAAAAACAAAGACCAAAACACTCCTACTCCATGAAAACAAATAAACTTCAGTGCTCTCTCCTCCTGGCAATCAGGAATTCATTTAGTTGACTGGAACTTTAGGAGGAAGTCCAAAGTCAGGTCCAAAGCTAAGGTGGTGATCTTAAAAGCTCTCAGAGAAGTTATATTGCATTTTCAGCTCTTTTCAAAGCTGTTTGTAGTGAGCAGGCAGTTTATTTAGGTGCTGTACACCTCTCTTCTCTAGAGAGTTGAGTTGGTTAGTGACCCCCTCCTCACAGAAAGGATGCTGTTTCCTCTCCTTTGTGGCACTTCCCATATTTGATGAACTAAATCCCAGCAGAGGTGGAAGAGATGTCTGGTCTGAACCTCTCTGGTTTCCATTCATGTCTGTTGTCTCTCAACCTCTGGCCATGCTCCACTATGAAGAGCTTGGCTTCATTCTCTTGATAACCCTCCTTGTAGGTGTGGGCAGGCTGCTGTTATGACCCCTGAAACCATCTCTTCCCCAGGCTGAACCAGCCCAGCTCCCTCAGTATCTTCTCACAGGACAGGTGCTCCAGCCCCTGCCCATCTTGGTGGCCCTCTGCTGAACTTGTGACAGTTTATCAATCTCTTTCTTCTATTGGGGGGCAACAAAACTGGACACTGTCTTCCAGATATGGTCTAACAAGTGATGAGCAGAGGAGATGATCCCTCTCTTCCCCTGAGCTACTGGCCGTGTCCCCACTGGTACAGCCCAGGAGGCCGCTGGCCGTCTCTGCTGCCAGGGCACTGCTGGCTCGTGCCCAGCTCGCTGCCCACCAGGCCCTGAGTCTTTTGGCAGAGCCGCTCCCCAGGCAGGCAGGCCCCAGCCTGTGTGGCTGCCGGGGCTCGTCCTCCCCGGGGCAGGGCTCTGCCTTCGGCCCTGCCGAATGTCACTGGACTCCGGGTGACCCCTTCCCTCGGCCTGTCTGGTCCCTCTGGATGGCAGCCCCTGCCCTCAAGTGTACTGAACCATCTTCCCCCCTCCTCCCCCCAAATTAGTGTCATCTGCAAACTTGATAGTGCCCTCTGTAATTTCCTTCAGGTGATGGGTAAAGAGGTATCAGTCCTGTCAGTTTTCCTTAATTGCGAGAGAGTTAGCCTTGTCTTTAGGGAATCTGAAACTGAACCCTGAGCTTTCATGAGCACAATAGAGCAAGAGGCAGAGTGGATTGGAAATATGCCTTTCAAATTAGTAAATTGTCCTTTTTTTGTATTCTCTAATACACTAGTTACTTCCCTACACATGTATACTAAGATTTGCAATGAATATATATGTCCTAAAAAACAGGATAGAATGGGAAAGATTGTGTACCAAGACTTGTTGCTTTTGGCTTCTCTCCTGGATTTGCTATAGGCATATGGAAAAGCATATGATGTAATGATTAGGACAGTGCAGCTGAGATTGTAGAGCAAGTCTCTAGAAATAAAGGAGTTTGAAATTAATATTACCAAAAAATAAAACTATCGTCCTTCCCAGTCATTAATTCTTATTCCTGAGTGTTACTGTTTTCATCCTTTGGATTAAATGTTACAGGTATCATAACTGAGTTGATGCTGGGGTAGCCAGATATATTGCATTTCTGACTCCTTGGAAGAAAAAATTGTGAGGATAGGGGGTCTGAATAGGATCAGTGGACCATAGCTGCGTGCTGCTGCAGTGCACTTATTTCAATACTCTGTAGATTTAGGACTGATTTAACAAATGATAAAGGGAATTACCAGCTAGTGGAATTTGAATCAATGATGGCCTTTAGATACTGTGAGCAAAACCTGTAGCGGCAGGAGACACTTCTGCTTTAGGATTGTTCTGTGGGGTGTGTTTGGAAAAGAAAATTTATAAAAGCAACCAAAACCAGGTGTGTGTTGGAGGTGGCAGGGGAAATACACTGTTGTCTCCTTCTTGGGACTCTAAAATGAAGTGTTTCAGTTTCAGCTCTGACCCTGGGAGTTCATGTTATAAAATCTTTACATGTAATTTAGCACATGAATTAGGAGCTTCTGGCTCATGAAGGTTTGGTTTGGCTGGGACTGGGTTGTTCTGCCCCCTGGAGAGACCATGCTTCCTCCATATCAAGGCTGAGGTAACTGGGGAATGTTACAGCAGGATTGCAAGCTTGCAGTGCAATTTAACATTTGTATTTGTTTTCATGCAATACATTACCTTTACAAAAACAGCAAAGCCTTTACTTCCTTTTTTCCTCATGCATCTGTCTCATACAAGCAGTAGTTCTTTTATTTTCATGGAGAAAAATATACAAAAAGTCTCCTAGGCACAGAATGGAGAGGGAAAAGGAGGAGAGGCAGGCATGAATACCGCTCTAGAAACTAATGACCTGTTCTTTTCCTTGGACATTTTTAAGGAGAACACGGATGTGTCTTGACTTCTAGTTTCTGGAGAACACAAGTGGGACTGGGGAAATCTGGTTTGTTTTCAGTCCTGGCAAGAGTTTGGTGTGACAGTGGGCAAGATGTTCAAGATGAGATTCACAAGGATGCTGAAGTGCTTTGTAGATAGCTCTAAAGTCTTTACTGGGCTTTCCACAAAGGGCTTGCTCTTAGCGTGCCTTGGGTCTTTCTGTTGTCTGAACGTGTTGTTATAATTTTGTCTGAAGGACCTGTTACCCTTAAAGTAATTTCTTCTTGCTGTGCTCCAAGTGTCTTCCCAGGAGCTTTCTAGTTCCCTTTCCATTTAGTGATCTCTGTATCTCCAGCATTGAAATATTGGGTACCATCATAATTTGTATGGCTTTCTCTTTAGTCCCCACAGTTAAATCTGTTCCCCATCATAAATGCCTGCTTTGCATGTCAGAGACTAGAACCTGCTGAACTCCCTGAAGTCGTTTTATGACTTACGCTTTAGCACGTAGCTTGCTCTTTTGGGTGGTTAGATAGAAGGAGCTGCGTCATTACCTACTGCTGTTTTCTCATGTAGCTATATCCTGACTTTCTGTATGCTTCTTTTAAGCTGTCTATTTTAACCCTTGATCTTTGAAATCCTATTTTCCACCTCTTCTCTCTTTTTCTTACCTAATAAAAGCTCTGTTTCCTTTCTCTTTTTCTACAAAGAGATGTTTCTAGCCTTTTCCTACCGCCTCTTGCTGACTATCTGAAAATTTTCCCTCACAAGGTTATTTCCATGCTTACTTACATGCTTGTCTTGCATGGTTGCTAGTTTGTCCTTTCCACTGCAGGGGTTCCTATTGAGGTATATAATCTATTAGCCTCTTTTCCAAGTAGCAACCTGTCTTGTAATGATGATGACTGAGAGATGAAGGGTTAGAATAGCAGAGAAATGGGACAAGTTATCTAGTCAAAAGGCAAAAGCCATCATGAAGATGATGTATGTAAAGTTTCTACAAGTGAAGATTTAAAATACTCTTTTTCTCCCATTTAATTTGCCCAGCATCTTTTTAGTTAAACATTATTTAAAAAGTAATGCTAATTTTAGACTTCTAAATACTTGTAAAGAATGGGAGTGATACAGTCTTTTTGGTTTCAAACTTTAAAAGACGATCGCTTGGGTCTCTTGCTTGAAAAGAAGTTTTATATGTAACTTTGGGGGATTTTAATAATTATATTCATGCTTGCTTTTTCTCTTGAGTTCTTGAGAATGGGGAATATGTGAACACATGAATTTAGGATCTTAAAAAAGGGTAGGTGAAGTTAAATGAAGGGTCAGTACAAAATGCGAGTCAACACCTAAGGGAGTGAGCATTTAGGAGCTCTTGCTGATGTTAACTGGGTTCACAGACTGAGGGAAAACTATTTGGCATCAATGTGTGTTTTCTTTGTTGCTGGGGTCCTGTCCCCCTCTTTCAAATCCTTTACCTAAGCCTAGACTTAAATGCAAAGAGTTTGGGTCCTTATTCTTGACTCCTGAATCTTAAACATAAACATGAGGTATCTTCATGTGTCACCAGTCTCCATTTTCCAGATGCATACTGTAATGGGTTGGGCTTGTTTTTATCCTATTCTTTGGATGTATACAGCCAACCAGTTCTACAGCATTTTGATGCTTTCTAAGTAATCACAATGAAATTTGTCTAGAGCTGTGGGTTTTAAATTGGTCTATATATAGTGAGCATTTTCCTATAAATTTTTGATTGACTAGTTGAAGTATTTAAAATCTGTTTTGAAATCAAGGCCCCAGATATCTATATGATTGGTGATAAGGTAAAGACAGCTGTAAGACATAAATTTGCTGGTTATGGGTTATCTGCCTTGGTTTCAACTGAAATTATTATGCTGATGTGGGGGAGCAGACATGTATCTAAGAAGTGGAGTATTCCATAACAGTTTTGTAATGTAATGGAACAGTTTTGCAAAACTCTCTTTGCTGCTCTGAAGGGGAAGGAACTGTCCTGTCAAATAATGGAAGAAACACACTATTCTTTATCCTATCCTGGTTTCTTGCTGAAGTCAATTTTTGAAGTATATTCTTAGATTCTTTTGGGATGGAAAATTCTTCCATTCCTCTACATTATGAGGAACAGATCACTTGGAAGGCTACTTTAAAAAAAATATTTCTATACCTAGACTTGTTCTATCATTTTGTTGTTCTGCCATTTAGGGACATTGCTCCATTCTCACGTGACTATGATCTTACTGCAACCTCTTTGCACCTTCAGCTCTTTGCTCATGTTTCAGAACGCCTGTTAAGTTGTTTTTCTATAACATGGAGAAATAGTTGCTGTAAGATGCACCCACCCACCCACATTTATCTTCTGTAATGCATTGCTTGTTGACTCAGTTTGACTTGAGACTCAAGGTGTTGTGAAAGGTTGTGACCAATGATGTGTTACTCCACTTGTGCTTTCTAAAGATAAACCTTTTCTCTTAAAAAAAATCAATAGAAATAACATTTTCAAAGACAGCAAATTCATGTAGAAGATCAAAAATGTTTAGGAATACTCAAGCAATCAAGGTCTGCTACATTTACTTGTGGATTACGTTTAGCAGAGTTTAAGTGTCTTGCACATGAGACAGAAGTATAGTTGGGGATGAAGTCCCAGAGGCCCAAATCATGTTCTTGTTCCTCCCATCTCGGAAACAGATATTCTTCCCCTCTCTGCCCTATTCTAATCAAGTGACCCACCATCCGGCAACTGCATGGGCACGCCTGTCAGTCTTACTTGTTCTTAAACCCATGTTATCCTCATATCCAAACTACCTTGTCTTTAGTTAAGCACAAAAGCACAATAAGGAAGATGATCTGAACTTTGGTGTGGTCTCCTTGCTTCCTCCCTCCTGTATAGGCAGACTGGTAGAGCCATTTGATGGCCCATCTGAGCCGTGCATTTTGCACCCATACGTAATTCTAGTGTTGGATGTGTAGCAGTGACAGATGCTGAGCAAACAAATCGGCGCGACTCTTTCCTACATCGGGATTCATCAGGCTTTTGCCTGATGATGCATGTTCAAAGGCATTGTGAAATTTGTGGTTGTGCAGATCCGTGTCAGGGAGGCCACTGCAGCTCAGTCTGGTCTCCAGCTTCTTGCACTCATGGACAGAAGTAATGTGAGTAGACATTGATTCCTATGATGTTAACCCTTCCTTTTGATCAGTTGTTGGTAATTCTGACTAAATCTTTGAAATTGTACTACTGAATGCTCTACCTCCCTAGCAGCAGATTTATTTTTAAATAATAGTGTTACTAGTGATTTACTACTCAACTAAATGCTGAAAACATTTAATTTTAGGGTAAATAGCAAAGTAGCTTAAAGAGCCTCCATGCAACGTATTTTCTAGAATGCTTTTCCCCATGTACTCTAACTTAAAGGGGGGAAAAAAGACTCAAAGGCTCAGCTTGGCCTCAGGAACAAAAGTGCATCTTACACTGCTGTGAGTTACTCCTAAATTGCTATATACATGTTCATTTGATCTCTGTCTGCTTGACTTAATTAAAACACTGGAATGTTTGTTCAGTAGATAAGAACATTTCTGGGAGTTATTTAAATTAGTAAGTACTCTGCTTACTGTCATTAAATGTCTTTCCCCCAGCCCTCCTCCCCTACTCCTCACAGTGTGTAGCAATAAGTGATATATGACTATAAAATAATAACAGTTAAGTCACAGATGGTTGAAGATAAAACCTTTAAATGAATGCTGAATCTCGTCGCTGTTCATGTCGAAGGTTTTGGTGTGGGGGTGTGTGGTTTTGTTTTTTTTTTTTTAAATGCTTTCTAATTAAAAATACTGTTGGCTTTACTTTTTTGTTCCATTTTACATACAGTTTTCATTCTGTTCACATTTTTAATAGTAGCCATGCCTATATGTCCTGCTGCCTGCTTTTCCTACTTCCCTTGTGGCAGTATTTGCAGCAAGAGCTGATGTTGATCATGTAGAGGTGCCTTAGCAAATACCAGGCACACAGTAGCTGTGTCATGGGCTGTTTTAGTCATCCCATTTGCCAGGAGCCATTCTGCTTCTGTGACATGCTACATGTTTTGGGGTTAACATTCATGTGTCTAATATGAACACTGAGAGAGATTTTCAGTCTTCCTCCTTTGAGAACACAACCTCCTTGCATGCCACTCCTTTCTACAATTTTCTAATGATTTAAATAATGTTTAAACCTGACTGATGCATATTCAGTCCTGTTCATACTCTCATTCCCCATTGAACTAGAACTTTTGTCTTGCCTTCTGATTGCTCTTGCCTTTTTAACAGCATCAAGACTTTGGCTTCAAGAAGATTACGACTTCTCTCTCTTGTCAAAAACTTTGGATCTTGACATGAGCAAGACAATTTTTTTGGAGAGGAAGGTCATGTGAACTGGAATGACAGAAGCAGTTCCCCACTACCCAAGTAGCAAGAACAGTGTATTTGCTTTATTGAGTTAACTTCACTTCTCCAGCCTATCATGACATTTGCTTAAGCATAAACATTTGCTTAAGCTTATGGCTTCAGGATGTTTATAGGTTCCTGCAAGATCAAGGTCTTGGTGGCATGTTCATGCTGCAAGGCGGATGAGAGTCTGGTAAGGTGTCTGTTGTAGTGCTCACTGAGGGAATTCACTTCACATCATTTTAGCTGTGGTGAAGTTGTAGATTGTCTAAAAAACATATTTCAGTATAGTAATAGCAGTTGGAATAGGCTGCATAATGTTAAAATATTTAATCAAGTATTTTGATTGTTGTACGTTACCATTCGCTTTCCAGAGTATATTTTCATTTGATTTTTTTCCATCCCCTTTGTTTGAAATCTTCAGCAAGTGTTTGTATTTTTCCATTTCTCAGATTTTACTGTTGCAACTGTGGAATTTATTTTGGTCTTTTAGATATGGATGGCTTGATGTTTTACCTGTCCTTGTAAGGCATCCAGTTGCTCAACCTCTCTGAAGCAAAACATTGTTTAGGGTATCCTGATCATCACATGAATATCAAGTGTAAAGGGAAAAGACTGCTGTATCACTTTCTTTTGTTTTGTTGGTTGTTATTTTTTAATTTAATTTCAAAGAAAAAACATGGATTGGAAAGGCTTCCTACATGCCATAAGTGATCCTTTGTGCCAAGAGGTTAATAGGCTTATGGAAATGCCTGCTGCTTGCAAAATATGCAGGGCCCAGTGACCAAATATTTAAGGTTTCTACCATTCTTTTCATACCTCGTGGCTTGGAATAAACCAGAGGCTACAATTTAATTCATTGACGTGAGTTTTGTGAATTCAAAGCTAATTTGTAAAAATCCACTGTTCTTACCAAGGTTGGTTGTCTAAAGTGTTTCATAATCTAGATGTTTTCTGGAAGGCATATGTTTATTAACCTATCTTACTGTCTAGTGAAAAGCATCTTAACAGCAGGGAAATACAGATTTGTTCCGAGTAGGCAGAACTGGGGGGACGTTTGTCAACTTTTTCCATTATTTTCCTCTTTGCCATGTTGAAGATCAGTATGTGTACGCGGTCTGGTACCTTAACTGGGTTCCTCAGGTCTTTGCTGAGTTGGCTGTGTGCCTGTCACTTTTGCAGCTTGTTCCCCACTGTCAGATCACCGTTATTTGGTGCATTATTTCATGTTCTCCAGTAATATTGGCTCCCTTAGGCAGGACTTAAAAAGAATTAGGTTTGGGTTTTTTTCCACTCATAGAGTTTTGATGAACAGAGGTGAGAGGTTTGAAGTGGTTCATTAGGTAAGAGAATTATCTCCCCAAAATTCCACTGTTGCTTTGTAGTGTATATGGAAGACTAAGTGTAAGTAGTGGTTGTCATGTGCTGCCCTGTGGATAATTTCTGTGGGATCTCTTAATTTAACAAATGCACAGGGCTACAAGATACTGTAGGAAAAATGAACAATACTGTATTACTTGAGGAATGGTATGTGGTATTTACACAAACCTGTTTCTGAGGAGTATAATTCAGGCTGTCACTTCCTGATTTGCTTAATTGTGCAGCTTTAGCATTCCCCTTATATATTTAACTAAAAAGTAACTGCCACTGTTTTAATTACCCCCCCCCCCCAAAAAAAAAAAAAGGTATTATCATTATTTTCCTGAAAGTTCAAAGAATTATCATTGCTCTTAGAAAGTACACGGTCTGGGAGTGGCTTTGCTAGAGGCAGTGCTAAAATACATTGTCCTACCTCACAAGAAATTGTTAGCAGGGGGAGATATTAACAGAGAGGATTAATCTCACATATGGATGAGGGGAAGTGCAAAGCTTTCTCCTTGTGCTTCAAGCTTGACCTAAGCATAGTGTGACTGTTGCTCAAAAGGTAGGGTGCTCCCCATTGCCCATGTAGTCCTCAACAGTTCATCTGCATTTGAATGGCCAACCAGATTTGGTCAGTGAGCAGTAAATATGGGTGGCACATGTGTAGGGTGACAGCCATGTCATTTGCAAATCTGAGCAAGAAGCAGGATGGCCTTGTACCAGGCTGTTTAGGCAGCCAGCCACCATCAAGAAAATTTCATATATTAAGTATACAGAATAGTTTGCTGATATTTAAATGGTGTGTTTATCTAGTGAAAGTTTCTAAGGGTCTTTTCTGGAAATGATATGCAGGGCCCAGCAGGATAGCAAGCATTGAGCAGTGTGCAGGAGCCTCTGCATCTGGTAAGGACTTTCAGCTGGCTCATTTCTCAGCTTTTCCTCATTCTGAAAGTTGCATGCACTCGTGCTTTCATCCTTGTATTTTTCCTGTTCAGTCACTTCTACATACAGCTGTGTATGCTGGATAATACCACATTGTTTCCAATGGCTTTATTTTTGCTGAAGGTTTTATTTTTTCTTGGTTTGAATTGTGTTTCAAAACTGCAAGGCTGTGTAATACCATTCATGAAGTTGAATAATTGGAGAGGGGGAGGACGGGGGAGGAGAAGAGCTGTACAGGTGTAGATACACAGGCAGATTACTCCAGATAGCAAGAACTGCAGAGGAGTTGGCTTGTATAGCAGAAGTGCTGAGGTTATGTGGAGAGCAGAGAAGGCAGCCAGCTTGAGATGAGTGCAAGTTTGTAGCAGGGGAATAGAAAGAGAGCAGATCTACGAAGTATGTTGGATGAAGTCCATAGGGAGCTTTACAAACCAAGAAAGATATTACTTATGCTGGGTCAGGTTTCCTTCCACGCAGATGTTGTGTTAGCTCTTACATTGTCATTATCTTGGACCTCTTCAGTGTGACTAATATTGCACAAATTTCAGATCTTTTCATCTCCATGCATGCTCAAATGCAAGGAATAAACCTCGAAAAGCTTTCTCTATTGCTTGTCCTTCCACTACCCTGAAGTAAAACTTTGAAATAACTTCCCCTACTGGATTTTAAAAGATTAAATAGGGAGTGAGTATACTTTCATTTACAAATCAAAACTAACTTTAGTGCTTTGCAGTTCCAAGTACAGAACTGTAAAAAATCAAGGTGTTTTTTATGCTCCACTGTATGATAAGAATAAGGAAAGTGATTTCTGAGCTTCCTTGCTGTTTGTGATAGCTGCTTTAACTGCTATGAGTTAAAGGGACTGTGGCTAGGAAGAGGCTGTGGACATGACTATATGAACTCTATGATAATGCCTCATAAGTGCCAGCTCCGTGAAGAAACCCCAATGTTCCTGTTTCCTTTGAAAAACTTAGTCTGGTTCATTTTGATTCATGTTCCATTCCTGTGTTTCTGTGTCGTTGCTTTCTCTCCTAGCAACAGCTAATTTGGGAAGCGGCTTTTGATGGTGTATGGTATTTAGACAATGTGTGTCCAATGCCATCATCCAACCTGGCTTAGCGTAACTAGCCAGAGTTGCAAGCATATGGTAATGTCCGTAAGGAATTAAACTAAAGCCTTGAGGACTGGGCAAAGAGTCCTTCCAGAAGAGCAAGGATCTGTCAACAGAATTGTAGCCCATATGTAATTCTTACAAATCTGTGAGCGGGAAATGCCAATGCTTATTAGACCATGCATTAAATATCATTGAACAGATGTTCGGAGAGCCTTTCATTCATAGTGCTGTTAGCAATGAATGAGGTATTATGCTCCCATTCTACATTTTTAAGTGAAGTGTAAAGATAAGTTTGAAAAGGAGAAATAGTGTAAAGTGCACCTTGCTGCCATTCATGTTCCAAGACATATTTTTGTTCTGCAGTATCTAAAATTAATTATGCTGGAAGTAAGTATTTAACAATACAGTCTCAAGTTGTACAGAATATGAAATTACACAGTGAGTATTGTTTGTTTGTTTTCAATAAAATATATATGCATCTCATATGGCAGAGAGAATTTTTCAGAAACAACAGTTCTTGAGATTTAGCCTACCATTTCCTTAGGGCCGTATTATCTTTGTTCTCAGGGTTCCTTCAATATATGTGTGGTTTAATGATGTTGCTTTTAAAGAGTTTAGAAGGCTGCAGGGAAAATTAGGTGTGATATTTTCCTAAATCCTATTTGGAAAACTTCTATTAGTCTCCTCCACTTTCTTTTCCTCTCAATCCTCTCCTTGTTTTACACTAATGTGAATTACTTTCTGGAGTTTCCTGTCTCTCTCTACTGATTATAGAAGAGTCTTGGCTGTCTGACTTAATCTAATCCTGATGCTTAGTCAGCTCAATTTGTACAAAAGGATCCCACTTGAGATTCCTGTTAAAGGTCACACAGGAGGACTGTGATTTTCCCATGGGTCACTCGCAAGCACAGTGCACTGACAAAAGCCCAGATGCATGCATCTCAGACTTCAGCCTATTTGTACCTTTGTTGACCTTATGATGTACAGATAAATTTATCATGTTATGTGGGAGCTTCTTGGTCTCTCTCAACTACGGTGGTCTGAGTTTAACAAGAAAAAATAATGTTTATTTAAAAAAAAATAAAGAGAGGGAAAAAAAGCAAAAGAGTCTTGGAAAGGAGTACAAAACAGCATTCTTGAGAACTACATCCAAACTCCCAGGGCTTAGGAAAAGACCTTCCCAGAGGCTAGAGAGTACCATATCTGCCTGTCAGGGATCTCTTGCACCATCCTTAGATGTCTGATAACCAGCTGGGTGAGGGACACTGAACGGAAACACTAATGAACTATTCAGTGTCTTGGCCATGCCAGAAGTGTGGCTTCCAGAGGCTCCCAACATGGAGGAACTTAGCATCTAAAGATATTCCCTTTTTTGGTTTATTTTATCAGTTGCCAAAGAATGGTGTAAAAAGTCTGCATTTTGGACCTCAGTAGAGTGAAAAAAATACATTAAGAGAAAATAGTAATTTTGAGGCACCTTCATTCATCTGCCACCATCTTATATTCCTGTCTAGGTTCTGTATCATGCCTCCTCTTGGACTTGTGTTTTGTAAGGGAGAGTGTTAAATCAACAGCAGGTAGCCTAGAAGGCATTTCAGAGGGTTTGCATTTTATTCCTTTTTTTGTTTAATTTGTTTGGCTTGCGTTCTATGTTTTTCTGTAAGTCACAAAGACTTTTGATACCCCTTTGTAAATGATTATGGTCATGCTTATTCTTGTTTTCTCTTTGAAAGAAAAGTATGAGAAAAACATAAAGTTACTAAGTTGGCTGTGCTTTGGGTGGAGTTAGACCAGATGACCTCCAAAGGTCCCTTCCAACCTAAGTTATTCTATGATTATAAAATATTTTAATTAAAGATTCATGTTTTCTTTTGAGCTTCCCTCTCTGTAGTTTCCCCATGCAGCACTTTTGCCCGAAGCCATTTTGGAAAGAAGAGCTGTCTTTTCGTGTTCCCCTGTTTTTTGTACATTGGCATCATCAGCTGTGTGTGCATAGTTCTGGGAGTGAAGTCTTTAAGACTCCTGTGTCATCTTAGTAGCGTTTGCTGACTTGTGCAAAGAAAAGTATGGTCAGTGGAGTAGCACATCCCTTCTGATACCCTGTCAAACAAACCTGTTTCTTTGTTCTGTAAAACAGATCTGTAGCACAACGTAGCAAATGCTCAGAAACTTCCTAAATTCTGCTTCTGTACTTCTAAGTTCAGTATTTCGTATTATATTTTGTGACGCAGAAATGCTCGTTACCACCAAGTGGCACATTCATTATGAAAGCGCCCCCTTAATGAGGAGCAAAGATTTAAGAAAAGTAAGAGGACTAACATGATTCAAATAGTTTCCGCCAAAGAATTAAAGACAACAATAGGAGGAATTCTAGAAATATCAGAGCCAGTTAAAGAATTTGTCAGACCTCATTTCAGAACAGAATTTGTCATTTGTCTTAGATGTTAAATTATGTTTCACCTTGTAAAGATTAATAAAAAATACGCTAATGAGAAATGACATAAAGAACTTTATTTTGAGATGAACCTACTCTTGGGGTTAATTTGAAATGTTGCTGTTTCTTCGCCTAAAGTGGTTTCTGCTCCCCCCCTTCCCGTCTTTATTTTAACTGAGCTACCAAGCCAGAGAATTTCATTACTCATTTAGCTCTGCTTTCAAGCTCTTAACATGCTTATGTTAACCATATAATTGGGCATTTCAGAACACTAAGCAGATTAATTGATCACTAAAAATATTATCCCGTTTCACCAACAAATTACATCAAACTTAGAACTCTGAAACAAGGTACTGTTTCCTGAGCCCACGTTTCATTTGAGATTGAAAGAACAATAGGAGCCGGAAGAAAATACACTAAATTGGGAAGGAAAGGAGGAGTCGTGAGGGCAGGATAGCAGGCTGACAAATAACCATCTGGATCATCTTGCTTTCAGTATCCAGTCGTCATAAAATCTTAGGTCTGGAAAGGACATATGGTGTGATCTGTTCCAATTCTTCCCTATCATGGTCAAGCATGTTATGCATTCCTCTTCATAAACCAAACAAGTTTCTAATTCCTGACTTACTGAAAAAGCGTGGAACTCTGCAAGCGTTGCAATGCTTTTAGTGTTTGCTTGAGACTTTCCTTGAAACTTGATTTCTTTTAGCTTCAAAAAGAATTTTTATCTGGCAATGGTTAGTCCTTATCTTTTCATCTGTGTATGGTTAATTCTTTGGTGGGAGGTACTCATCAGGCCATGTGTTAAATTCCACTAATTTGTCTTATGCCAACAAAAATTACTATGGCTTTGTCTGTTTGTTATTATTTCAGAGTAATTGCCTTTTTTTTTAAGGTCTGTTTTATGTTCATTCTGTGGCAAATTCAATGGAAAGAATGTCTCAGGGCAAAGGGAAAACATGTCAAATAGCAGGAATAATGGAGTACGCAGTCTCAGATTGTGGCACTGGTGGTCTCAAACGTGACTAACAGCTTTTTGCTTTCATTTTGGTAAAACCATTAAAAAGTTAGTCCTGTTCTAAAATGACACCAAAAAATGGCAGCTGACCGGGTTGTCCTTGAAATGCATGAATGGGCTGGTGCGGGTTTCGGCTGTTTGCCTCTCTCCAGACAGCGAGAGTGCTCTCCCTGCCGGCTCTCCAGCCGAGCCTCTGGCAGCCGCTTGCGGCAGGAGTGACCCCGTGCCAGACTCCGCTGAGTCCCCGGAGTGCCAGAGCCTTGAAGACTGAATTTAAACAACAACAGCCCAAGTAAATGTAACAAAGAGAGCTTGAAAATCTTCCCTAAGAGTTTTCAAATGGCTTGCGTACTGGTCCAACTGTACTGTTGATGCAATTTTATTGGAACTGGGAATTTTAAACCTTTGGGGGATTGCTACCACTGCTTGTAAAGCATGCGTGTTGGATAAAGCGGAGCCGATGATAAAGGTCCACAGCCTTTTCATGCTGCCAGGGATGACTGAACCCAGTTCTACCTATGGGGAGCTGTGGTGTAGAAAAATTTATTTTTAAATGTGGAATGTCCTTAAGAGAGAGTTTTATCCTAGAGTTGATATACACAGATGACAAAAAATTTCATGTATAATGTGCCAGTGACAGTAATGGTTTGTGCCTGTTCACTGACTCAAAGAGTTAGATGAGGTTGAATGTAATATACGTTTTACTGTTTACTTAACTTCCTTGTTCTGCCTGTTTTTAGATGCCTCCTAGATCTCCCTTCAAGGCAAGAGTATTTCTTAGTACTTGTCTCCATAAAAATAATTTCATCTTTGTTCAAGAACTCTAGACTCTAGCTTGTTCCTCGCAATCCCATTGAAATACACGGTTTTTGCAGTATGAGTAAAATTGCTGTTGAACTGACACGCTGATTTTTGTCCTAGGACAAACCACATTCCCTTTTGAAGAATAAAGTTATTGATTAGATAAGCAGTTGTTTCTGAGTATATGTGCTATCCATCTATCCAGTCTCCGTTCTCAGCATTTCAGTTGTAAGTTGTTGGGTTTTTATTTGGCATATGGAGTTCATTTAATTTGTGAAGGTAGCAAATGCATTTAGAGTGGATCTGTGTGTTTGAAAGAGATCCCCAAGTGGTTGGAGAAGTAGCTATGGTGATCTAAGGATGTAAAGCGAGTTGTTCACTTCACCCTTGAGTCCAGAAAGGGCTTTGTATAGCATCAAATTTGCGTGCATCATGTTGTATTTATTAGCGAATCTTCTGAAGCGAGCTACTGCTGCTGCGGTGTGTAAATGCAGTAGTCCATTTTACAAAGTAATGATGTGTATCTACATACTAGAGAACAGAATTAAGCTCAGGCTTGAGCCTTGATTTTAGTCACTTGTGCTCCCTGCCCCCCCCACCCACACCCACACTCACACCCACACCCACCCACCCCTTATCTTCTCTCTTCCAGGACTTCACCCAGTGGTGCTTTTGGGCTCCCCTGTTCTGGGACTACTTGATTACCTGGTTTTGGCAGGCTTATACACAATTTTTTGTATGGTTCTGAGTAAACACTGAGACAATTTTTGCTCTAGTCTTTGTTCCCGAGAGGTGTTTGGGGGAGGATTTTTAAAAAAAAAAAAAAAAAAAAAGAAAAAGGATTGTTTTTACTGATATTCACTATAACCCTTAATAATTTCTAGGCTTTAATTTGGGGCCAAATGTGAGCACATCTTGTATTTATTTTTTGGCTAGCAGGGCAAAGTGTGTGTTTGGAAAAGGCTTCAGATTACACAGAGGCTGCTTGGACCACTGGCTTCAGCAGATGGAACTGCTTAACAGATACTCACCCCTGCTCTGTGTTCCTCCTTAAAAGGTTTTTGCATACTAATGGCCAGCATTTAGATAGCGGTATTTTGAATCTCTTGTGTAAAGTTGAGAAATAATACAGCAGATATTATAATCTGTGTCGCCTTCTCCACCCTTCTGCAATAATGTTGATTTTAAAACCAAAAAGCTATTCATTGATAAAATCTTTCCTGAGCAGGGGTCAGTTGTCCATTTCCTGAGCCATGCATAGCTCTGTTGAGAATACTATTTTTCTCAGGAACAATCCTTCCTTTTTGTAATCTCTGTTCTATTTTCCATATGCTGTCCCTGGATTATTTCCAGGGAAGAAAAGAAACCACCAAAAAAACTCCGACCAAACCAAAACCACCAAATCTCACCCCAGTTTCGGTACTGTTGCAGCATCTGTTCTCGGACTCATACGTAAGTACCTTTATATGGGGCGATTGCCATACAATTTCCATACACCAACATGTCAAAGCTCCAGTTTCTTCCTCTTGTAAACCATCTTAGACTTGCAGTAGCTTTAGGGTCAGCTTGCTTGATTAAGGACAGCAGAATTTGGTCTTGGCTTGTGTTTGTGCATCTGAAACTTTTAATCTGGAAACATTTTAGTCATTTTAGAGTGTAGTCTTGCAAACATACTTTATTTCCATCACTTACAAGGTTTATTTGAACTAAATTCTATTACACCAAATAAATATAAACAGTACTTCTGCATAATACTTTTTATCTTACGATAGCAAAACACTTTACAAACCTCAAATTCTCGAGTTTATTTCTTAGAATTACCGTACTCAAAAGCCAGGAAACGGTGGAGCATGGTTTGAAATCTTTATCTAATTATATGCAAAGCTGGCATTCATGCTGCTCCACCATCAGCAGGATAGTCAGCCTGGAGTCTGAGAAAGAGAAGTGCTGGAGAGATAAGTCATGTTTAGGGGAATGGGAGGACTCTGAGAAACAGGATATGACACAGAGGCCATGGGAAAAAGTAAAATCTCCTCCTTTGCCACAAACCCAGATGCTTGCGCTAAAGCCAGGCTTTCAGGCTGTAGCATCGTAGGCCTTGGTGAGGTGGGCTCCATGTAGGCATAAGAACAGCTATAAAGAGCAGCTGGCATTTGGGGGCCTTATACAGTGCACTCACGTGTGTGGTCAACTCTTAGTATATGATGAGTGTGAATACAAATAATTATTATTAATGCTTGGCAAAAGCAGCTGCTCGTAGAAGCCGGGACAGTCACAAAAATGAGTAATTTTATGCTGAGAGAAGATCTGGGCCTGGAACAAAACACTGGGGATCTAAGGAGGAGCCCTTAGTGTTGCTAATAAACATCCACTTAGGCAGATTTGTCACTCATGTTTCTGAAAGTTTTGTGGCTGGATGAAAAGAATGTGCTTTTATTTCTTGAGCAGCTGTGCTTTTAAATGGGTGCAGCTGTACCACAGTGTCCATTGACACCAATTGCTTCGTGATTTAGTGTATTGGTTGTAGTGGGTAAGTGTAGTTAATCAAGTAGAGAGGGTTTGTTGTTTTTTTTTTTTACTGGGAAGTGAGGAGAATCTTGCGAAATAGCTGAAGTTTGTTAGACTGGAGCCGGCACAACTGCAGCATATCTGTGACGTTACTGCGAAAGCTTTTGAGGGATATGGAAGTCGATTACCGTTTGCTGTTAGCCGAAGCACAGCTTTGCCGGAGCTGTCTCTGTTCCAGTGAGGGCATGACCTGCCACATGCAACGTGGAAGTCATTTGAAAGATTTCCTATGGCAAGAACAACACTGCAGTTATGTAATGAAGTTTTTTTTTGTTAGAAGTATGTGAAAACAGGAGCTGTGAACTTGTAGGCAATTCAGAGCAGAAATTTTTCCTTATTCTCACTCCAGAAGGTTTTTTTGGAAAGTTTAATGGAATGCTGTTTGGCATTTTTTGATGGGAGTGAGTGTGCATGTCTGTTTTGAAGAAGACTTTTTTTTTTTTAAACTATCCCATTCTAACAGTGAATTTCCTAAATTCACAGCATTAGGAGAGCGAAAGTTTTAATCTTGGCTCTGCTGACAATTTGCTGAGTAGGCTTGAAAAAGGCCTTCTGTCTTCCTGTTGTAGGGATAAATTATTAAATGTCTACAAAAAAGTTTTGTAAGTATATGCTAAGGCATTTCAGCGTAATCTTTTATAGGTAATACTGGAGCTTTAAATCCTCATCTTAAGGAATTTTTGCAAAAGTAAAAATCAGGAGGACATTGCTGCTACTCAACTTCTGTCAAAACTGAGGCGAAATATCAGGAGGTGGACTTTGTTGAGGGAGGTTGCTTTTTTATATAAATTACTACAATTTCTAGAAGATAACTCCTCTAATGATGCATGTCAATTATTTTTTGTACTATTTCTAAATATCTAATTGTCTGTGTAAATAATACAGATAATGTCACTCCAAATAAAGCCATACCATTGCACTGTTTTCCTTGAATGAAGATGCCTAATTAGTTTCCCTTTCCTCATCCAAAAAGCAAACAAAAGCCTGTCTTTTAATCTGTTAGGCAGTTTTAGTTGCCCTGGAGAGAATGGTAAAGGTCTTAAGTTTCTATCAGCTTCTTAAATCCAGGTGGCCAGGTAGAGGAGGGAAATACACATTATATTTGGAGTTTGGAGACAGTGGAGAAGAAGGAACATTGGGAGTGCGCTACTTTTCAGACAGCAGAGAATCCACAGGCAAGGGGTGTTTTAAATGGCCCCATGGCGCAGACTTCAGTAAGCGCTTGGATTACCCTCAGCAGCAAAGGCGGCAGGCTCTTGTGAGCCAAACACAAGGGGAACCCGTCTTCCTCGTTCAGTGGGACCCTGCCAGGTTTGACCTGTGATTGCACTTCGTGATACATCAGGCTTTCTAGCTCCAGCGCTTCTTTAAAAAACGTTTAAGCTCATAATTTTCTAATGGAAGCAACTTGCTGCATTGCTCAGGTGCTTTGAGATGCTGCTTTATTCATTTGAGCTCAGGAAATGCTACAGCTGCTCGGTGGTTTTGTGATGCCTTTTTTTTGTTGGTTTTGGTTTGGGGGTTTTTTTTGTTCTTTTTTCTTTTTATCATACTTGTGTCCAACTAAAGTTTAAGTTACATTAGATTTAGAGTTTTGACTCTGCTTTAAAGAGTCGTGTGAAATGAAAGTGTGAGCCAAATGCTAGACTTCTTTACCTTGTCCGTTCTTACAGGGATTTGATTGATAGATGTATTTTTAAAGGAGAAAATTTAACTACACCTTGATTTGTTGTCTGGGCTGTCACTTACTCATGGGTGCTGGAACTGACAAACCTTTCGGTTTATTGTGGCCCTGAGAGAAGCTTTTGAGATGTCACTGCATAGCAACTGCCAGCAGCATAACATTGCCAGTGCTTTCAGTAGCTGAGAAATCATCCTCTGTCCGGTAATGTTTACTGTCAGAGCCACACAGATTTTAGTGCTGACAAAACCTGATCAGACACTTGGGGTACATTGTCCCTTTCCAGCTGAGGGCTCTTCCTGGGTTTTTTTGGTTTGCCTTTTTTTGGGGGGGGGGTGTTGTGGTTTTGTTTGGTTTTGTGGGTTTTGGTTTTTTGTTTTTTTTTTTTTTTCCATATTTGAAGTTGCTTTTTGTACGCCCTTAGACCTCGCTTTTGGAAAGTTGTGGGGAGGTTTTGGTTGGTTTTGTCTGGGTTGTTTTTTTTTTATTTTCTCACTTTTATTTAATTCCTATTTGGAATAACATGTATGAAATTTCATGTACTGTAGTAGGACTTGGCAAGCTGCTTACTGAATGATTACTATAGATATGTTGATTGAAAATTCAGTGTAAACTGCTGAAGCCAGCTGGAGTTTCTTTTACTTGTTACAGGGCAGTGTCTGTACTACTGTGGTTCAATGGGTAGCAAACACAGCAATCCTCTCTGGACAAGTCTCTTTTCCCCTCAGCAGTTAATGCTTAACTTATCTAAAATTCCCAGGAATTACTTGTGTGGTGATTTAAATTCTACTAAGGATTATAAAAGCTGGAAATTTTGAGGTCCACTTGCTTTTTGATTGCATTTATAATAAGGTGGAAACTTTCCTTTACACAAATATCCCTTCTACCTTTTGCCTGAAGAGAACCCCCACCAAGGACAGGTGAATGTCTTTGGAAATTCAAAATAGCAACGCTTGTTTAATAATTTCAAAAAACATTTAATGTTTTTGTGACCAACAGCGTATTCATGAGCATGCCTTACAAGCGACACTATTTTAGGGTCCCTCATACTTTAAAGAGTGCAACACCTGGAAGGCAGAGGCTTTAAATTAATTTGATATGCCTATCAAGAGAATGTACCATTTTAATGTGTTCATGAGCATCCCAGTATGACCTGGATTGTTTTATTGGTTCCTTTTTTCTAACATTGTGTAAACTAGGATGATACCTACCTTTGAATACAGTATATTGAGTGCATACTGAGAATGTAAGCAATATACAGTGAGGTTGGTAAATATGAATGAATACAACGTATACTTCCTCCATAAGCTACTGCAGTGTTGAGGTCCATAGGTAAGCCTATAGCCTGGGGACACAGATATTTCAGTAGTGTAAAGGGAGATTGTGCACGCTGCTGTTGGAGGCTTGTTGTAGAAAATACAAAGCTGTATCGTATTTATTATTTTCTAGTTGTCTGGCTATTAGGGGCCATTTAAAATCAATATGTAACTCAGTATTTTAGGCAGGGAGGGAGTTTGGTAGACCTGAAACTTCTACTGAAGCCAGTGGAGTGGCATGTAACATAATTAAAACTGTCCATTTTCAGGGCACTGCTTTGGTTTTATCATTGCAGTATTAATAGATTATTCCAGGTTAAATCTAAACATGTGACACTTTATCAGGCATCTAGTTCATCTCATTTTCACTCTGGCCATGACTAACAGGGTCTTGGGTCCCACCATATGCGAGAGCTTCTGGCTCTCAAACCAGCATTTAGATAATTTCTCTTTCTGGAGTCCTATGAAATGAGTGAAACAGATGTGCTCCTTCAGCCGCTTTCCCTCACAGCCTTTTTTTTCTTTTTCTTATTACGAAGCAGCTATGGTATTTACTACTTTTCTGTTGAGTCCTATATTCTTCTGAATATTTATCGTTCTGCTGCAATCTCACCCAAAACTTTGTATAATTGTTTCAAGTCCTTATAGACACTCTTTAGAGGTGACTCTATCTGAACCCATGTTCTGTGTGAGCAATCAGGCATTTTTTAAAATGTTTTTTGTTCTTGCTTTGCGTTGAGCAGCTGAGCCTGGTACCTTGTCTGTCCTTTACAATAAATTTTTTGGATCCACTGACCTCACTAGTGGATTATAGCAGCCCGCATTCAGCAGCTTTTGCACAGTAACGTTACGTGTTTGTGTTAAACAGGTAAGCCTATGTAAATGCAGAAAAAATTGAATTCACTGTATTATTCTCTCTCTTCATATATGCACACCAGTGTCTGGCATTCAGATGTTGGATTAGTTTCTGTTCTTTCTTGTGGGGATGGATGCCACTTGGTTGCTTCTGTTCCTGGCCCTGTTTCAATGCAGTCTGTTTTGCAGTGTATGGGAGGGCATGTGTTTTGTTGTCGCACAAGGAAACAAGGAAGGCTCCAAGGTTTTGGGGTAGGGTGCCTTAAAATATGCTTGCTCTCTAGTCTCCAGCCGCAATAAAGTAGTAAATGTCAAATACATTAAATAGTAAAAAAATAAAATTGCTAAGAAAAGAAAACAACTTGTAATTAAATTCCATAAACCAATAATAATTCCGAGCATCACAAATGTTTTAATTCACCGGTCTGACTATAAATCATTTCAGCCACAGCTTGAAGTCTGTGGAAACTACCTGAATTGTGGCCTAGGGAATATTTGTGACTTGAGGAGAACGTTTTCAGCCAGTTTCTCTTGGCAATAAAGAATATTCCCTACTTTTTAGTTGTTGGATCACTGAGTGGACCTATACGGTAAACAACATATGCTGCTATCATTGATGGTATTTTAGGCAGAAAGCTGTATTGGAAACTTTTCACTTTAGAGAGGGGACAAGAGCGAGAGCCTGGAGGAAACGCTGCTGTGCCAGCTGTATGTGGGTTTAAAAACAAAACCATCCCAGCACCACCCGGCCCCCCCGCCCCGACCTCTTCAATAGGTTATATCACCACATATCTGTTTATTTCTAATGGCTCTTTTAAATGACAGCTTCATAAACTGAAGTATCCAAAACAAAGGCCATGAAGTTTACTTTGGCCATCTCAAGTAAATTTTCCTAATCTAAACATCAGCAGTGCCTTTCATAAATCAGTCCAATGACGTCATCTTTTCAATTAGTGAAGTCCGTATTTGTGCTCTGGCCTCAAAAGCTATTTGACCAGTTAATGTTTTCAGGTTTTGTAGTAGTCCAGACTTCTCACCAGCCACAGTTCTCAGTAATGTGCTTGAAGTGGGAACACATTTGTCAATAATTGCCACTTTTTAAGTGCAGATAGCAGACAGTGATTAATTGCTAACCTTCTTTATTGTCTACCGGGAATAACAAGCATCATCTGTAGACTTTGAAATAGTTCATAATACATCTTGCACTTCTTGTTGTTGGGGGATACAAGGCATCTGCAATTGCATAAGTATTAGCTGGGCTTCTGGGAGGAGGGAAAGAAGAAAAAATATTGGGTGGGTTGTGTTTCCAGGAAAGGTAAAATGAGGTAGTGGTAGAGCTGGGAGTGATTCATCTGTCAGCCTGAGCGTGCTAGTTTGTTTTGTTTCCCAGTAAGTACTTGAACTTGAGGTAAAGGGCTACTTCAAAGAGATTCAACTTTGGTCTTCCTTTCCTTTCCTGCGTGCAGGTTAGAGGGATCAAGCCTGTGCTGACAGGGAGGTTGCCTGTAACGTTGGGGTGGTGAACAGTTCAGTTACAGCATATCTTTTTCTGTAGAGGAAAATGCTTCCACTGCATGCCACAGAAGCGAGAGAGAGGTTTATTCTGATAAGGTTTTTAGCAAAATCCACCAACTGCCAAGAAACAGTCAAGCAGAGCAACAGTATTCTTTCTCTTAATCGCACCTTCCTCTCCCTATGTGGAAATAACAATAAGGGCTGACATGAGCTGAAAAAAGCCAGGAAATTTAGAGCCGAGGCTTAACTCCTATCCTTAGCTCACCCTAGCAACACATCTAGGCATTGCAACACAGATGCTACATAAGGTCACCTACTAGCAACTCTGAAGTGTCAACTATGATTGAATTCCCTTAAAGAGAAACCAAAAATTATCTTAAACACACAAGCTATTCCATATGTGTGTGTATGATGTATGGTTTTGTTTATGTTAATGAAGAGACTTGCACCAGTAAGTGGTTACGTGCTTGGCTTGAAAAGTGCAAATGCTTGAAACCTCGCTCTGTGAATCACTTTCTTTCACTGTCCTTTGAAACAACCTGAGCTTGGATTCCCATGATACTATTTCTGTTCTTCAGCTTTCTACACACAGCGGTCTTTCACTAGGCCTCCTGCTACTTATCATTGCTATGGCTGAGCTTGTTGATAGCAGCAATGGGAGCTTTGTGAGCTAGACAGTCCTTTTTCCATTTGTTCCCCCCCCCCCCCCCCCCCCAACTTATTTCTGAGACAGGTTAGAAGCCACGATATTAACAGTGCCATTGGCCTGCAGCAGAGGCTGAAGATGCAGCATCAGAAGACACTGAAGCCTGAGTGTAATTTTAAGATAGGTGATGTTGTGAGATACCTGGAATGAGTTCAGGAAATGCAGGAAAATACCATCACCTTTACCAAGTGAGATACTTGTAGGTCTCAGCCTATTTCAGTGGTATGCTTTTTGCTTCCTGCTTGCCCATTAACATGTGGCCCTTGCTATAAAGGCTTAGCTGTGAATCGACCACAGACTTGCTTGGGAATATGGAAACTTTCCTTTAATGTTCTGTAGAAAATCCTTTAAGTCCTCGGGCTCATGCTTAACAAATTGCTGAACTGATCTTCTTCCCCTTTAGTTTGCCTTCAAACAAGTGAGCAGGGAATTGGGAACGGGGGGCTGCGGGGGTGGGCATCACATCCATTACTGAAACTCACGAGTAGATTGTGGGGGCTCCTTCTTCAGTGTAAATTAAAGCAATTTCTTGTAGTCTTGAGAAAGAAAGAGAAATGCACTTGAGCTCGAGATACCTGTTGGTCTTGTTGAGACACTTGTGCAGTGTCTCTCTTTGCTAAGCTTTTTGCCTTACCTCATTGATAGGGTTGTCCTTTAAGTCACAATTTAGCCCTGACCAAATGGGCTTAATGGTTATTTTTCTATGGGTTGAGGGTTTTTTCTTTGATTTTTGTAGTCGACTGGGTGAGTTCCTTTTTTGGGGTTGTGAGAGGAATGGATTTGTGAGGGAGTTAGAGGGTCAGTTTGAGGGGACAGAGGATCAGTTTAAGGGGCCTGTCTATTTTGGTTACTTTTTCAAGAATATTCCTTGTAGGGATATTCTAGAAGGCAAAATGAAACTTATTTTAAAACAATTTCCTCACATATCAATATTAATGGCCATCCAGGCAATGATGAAATAAGATTTATTTTCCTGAAGTACCTCAAAAGCTTGATATGGTATCTTAGTTCAGTGAAGACAATTTCCCATCACAGGATTATGCCCAAGTCTTTTTTGTGAACAGTATTTTCATTAGATGTTGCATGGGACAATTTCCAGTTTGGTAAAATAAAAGATTTTATTGCTTAGCAATGGTTCGCTCCAGGGAGTTTTTCTATCTGCTGAATTGTATGATGATCTCAGTCAAGGGATACTGTCGTGGAAATATTAATTTGGTGGTTTTGGTCTTTGAAGAGAATTTCCACTCCTCATATAACTTGTTCAAGATTACTGGGCTGCAGAGATATTACAGTCATCTTGAGAGAAGGCCAGGGGTGGAGTGCTTGCTGATAACCTAATGGTAGCAAATCATTGTCCAAAGCTTGGTGAGTAGTCAAGCATCTGTAAAGAAACAGAAGACTGAATGATTTCTGGAGTGTGTTAAATTCAACAAGCAGAGCCTGAGTATTTTTCTGAGAGGCTGAAAGACCGGATTCATGTATTATCTGGTAACTGTAGTAGATAGCAGGTTTATCGGTTGCACTATTACGGATTCTGTCTGACCATGCCCTTATCTCTCTAGTGCTACCGGTTGCAGGGCAAGTACCTTTTTTCATCCTTTATGCGGTGGCTTCTCACATGTCTGAAGGGAAAGCTTTCTCCTTTCACTTGGGTCACTTGAGCATGCCAAGGTCAGCACATGGGAGGAGCAGAGTCTCAGTGTTGAGGTTTGCTTCGTGCAAATAGAAAGAGGCAGCAAAGGGGAAGCTGTGTCTCTAGGGACCAGTATTAAAAACATTCCACGGGGTATTTTTACAAGTTAAATCAAATAATTTAAAAGAACACAAAAAGTAACTTAAGCTTGGGAAGCTGATTAAATGGCATTTGTTTGGGGTTTGCTACCTGAGTCCGGCATGAAAGTGGATAAATTAGCCCGCACACAGGTGAGGCAAGGTAGCCTGGAATAGCTGCATTCCAGCAAAAGAGAACAAAGATGGCTTTTCAGTATGGAAAAGCAAAACTATTGACAAATTCATGAGCTGTATGATTTTCCTTTGGCTCTTTTGTTGAGAGGAAATGACTGACATGGCCAGCGCCGATTTTCCAGCCCTACTGAGAACGCTGTGGTGGTAGATATATCTGCCTGTCCCATGTTCTGCAGGAATTACTTGAGTTACAAACCCTAACTTGAGTTATAAACCCTAAAGGGAATAACCTCTGCCCCCTCTAACTGTTGTGTGTATGAGGTGAAACCATGCAGAAACGGAGTTTCCTGGAGAGTCTGGGACTGATCCTAAAACCATAACACACAAGACCATGGCAGAGAAAGATGCTCTGATGTGTAAAAAGTGAAGACAGGAACAGCCTGGATGATTTTTACGTATATGGGAATCTGCATCTGCGTGTGTCCTGGAAAGAGTGAAGGAGTTGACTTGGAGAGATACAGGAAGTTGTGATATGTAGTGTGTATGTTTTGATAATTCGGCAACAACCTGAGACTGAGAAAGTTGACTGAAGTGAAATGAAATAGTGTATGGCTAACTCGTGGCTAAAAGTTGATAGGGTAGGCTGTATCTTCAGGGAACAAATTTTCTTTTTCATCAGTCTCATTTATATGCTTAACTAAATATGGATATTTTTTCAAGAAAGTAATCTGAGCCAATCTAATCATACAGGTTTTGATAAAACTATGATTTCTGAGTGGTGCTCTGGGGTGAATTTTTTGGAAATCCATTTTATCTAAATAAGCTAGGGACTTTTTAAAAAATCCTTTCAAGAGGCTGAAGGACACCTAAATCTTATTTTCAATTCTATGCATAGTCATTGGCCTTGAGCTACACATAATAGGTTGAACAGTTTCTAGGGAATATAATTTTGATGAATGAGAATAATTAATTATACCTAACTTCAAGAATGCAACTTTTTAACAGTTACAAAAGAAACTGCATTTCTGAGACTTTCGTGGTATCATGAGCATATTTGCCACATATCAGGTGCTGTGTTCTTCCTTTTCCGCAGCAGTATCAGGAGAACTATGGGTAACAGTACCATGTGTCGGTGGGTGTAAGAGTACCCAGTAGATCCAATGGAGTTCAGTTTCTCTAGGTGTAGCCTTCTAGGAAGTCTGTGACCAGTGATGAATATGGCAACTAGACTGGCTTCTAATAGCAAAGTGTCTTTAAGTTTAAAATCTGGAAAAAAAAGTCTGAAAGCAGAAGATCTTATTTAGATCTGTATCCTACTTGAACCTTATTCTCCTTACATAAGTTTATGCAAGAACTTTCCCCAGCAGAAACAAGAGTTCATGTGTGCAGGAGATAAAAGGCAGCTTATCAGCAACAACTTCCTTTTCCCTCTAGCTTTTTTAGCTTTGTACTTGGTTGGAAATCCTTTTAAGTTGCAGTTTCTCTGGCTCGTGCTGTCTAAAGCCATTTTGCGTGTACCTGGAGGATTTTTAAGCACATTCCAGGAGTACACTGCTGCCTCAGTGCCTCATGACAGCCCCTAGTGACAGGGCAGGAGAGAACAGGGATGTCTTATCTAGAGCCTTTGTTCCATCTTCTTCTTTTTTATTTCATTTTTTTTCAACTGCCTGATGCAGTTCATGCACTAGACATCCCAGTACCCAATGTTTGTTGAAGGGAACAGCCAATTCTCCATTGCTGAGTGTGATGTGGGGTGCTGTAGCCTGAGGAGTGGGAGGCTGGGGAAACAGGGCTAGTAGCAATAGCCCGATCCGGACGTGCCTGTTGGCTTGCCCAGGGAGGTGGTGAGGGCCAGGCAGATGTGACACAGGAGGTTTGGGTGAATCGGTGCCTGCAGCCCGCTCCTGCACACCCATCGGCTGAGCTCCCACACTTTGATGGCTCCAGAGGTGCTGGTGCCCCGTGCTGGGTGCAGGAGCAGCTCCAGGTGGACTCAGCTCAAATCTGTTGTGTTTGCTAACTCAGGCTTCACCTTACAGAGGGCTGTGCTGCCTATTGCTCAAATGCAGACCCTGAAAAGTAGCTCTGGGTCTGCCTGGCAAATAGTTCTGCTGCAGTATTCAGGGAACAGCTTTGTGAAGAACCATCTCTAGTTTCCCTCCATCTGAGGCACTACTGATCTGCAGCCCAGACGAAGCCTCCAAAGGATGCCTGAAACTCAACTGTATTCTTCACCCATCAGTGAATGGATGGTACAGTCCCCTTTGATGCCAATTTGGTTTGGTTTAGGCATGAGTTACCTTAATCAAACCTTGCAAGAGAATTATGTTCCATGAAGTTAAATATTTTTCAAACACTTTTCTGTCTTATTTTTCAAGCAGTATATAGACCAAAAAAAACCTCTGTAAGGTTGCTTGACCAAGTGTTTGTTTTGCCTTTTTAAAACATATCCACCAAATCCATGTAGCTCTTCACAAAAGAAACTTTAGATATCCTTACCCCAGTGCATATGAACATGAAAGGATTACAGTACGGGGGAAGTTTTAAAGGAAATGGTTCATTCCTGAACTGCCGATGTTTAATAAAAAAACTGTGTGGAACTGGTAGTGATTTTTCTTTCTTTTTTCTTTTGTTCACATCGTCAGTTATGCTATTTAGCATATATGTTATCCAACTCCATTAGAACATATAGCATTCAAGTTTCAAATTGAAAGCTGGGGGCTTAAGGGGGTAGGATTGTTCTAAAAATGAAAATATATTCTAGTTACAGAGTATACTTTGGGAAAACATTAGCAAGGTTCGTATTAGAAAATGTCTAAGTCCACAATAGTACAGGAAAAAAGCTTCATCTCATCATGTTGTGAAAGCAAATGTAGTAGTCTGGTATTTCAGAGTATGTTCTATTTTGAAGGGGAAGTATTGAATGTCTGAATAGCTAATAATGTCAAAGTGCTATAGAATAAGTATCTAAAATGTTAGCAGTCTTATTCATTAGTAAAGTAGCTATGTCAGAGCCCTTTATAATACTTAATTTTTTGTACCATGCAGTTAATTTTTCCATTCTTGGATTAAGTTGTTTAACTTTATTAATTTGCCTTTGCCTTTTGCTGACAACCAGGGAATCCTGTTCTGGTTTTCACTGGTGTTAGCATTGTTAGTGCTACAAGCAAGGCAGCTGGGGACCCCCCAGAACTCAGGGGATGCTCCTTGCTCAGCTCTTTAAAAGGATGGCTTGTAGTGGTTGTGCCTTTCGAACCCAAGAGTTTTCAAATGCATTTTCCATGGCATGCACAATTGTCTTTGAAATACTGAGGAAGGAGAAACTAGGTCTGAACAGGTGCAAGAGAGAAGTGTGAAAAAGAAGATGGAAAAGAAATAGAAATATTTCTGTGATAAAACTCAGGAAATGTGACATGCTGTGCATTTCTGTTGAGAAGATAACAAGTTTTCCATTGAGTTTAGAGGTGAAATACAGCAATATTGTCTTGGCCATGCTTTTGTCAAATAGCCACATAAGTGAAAGGAAAGGTGTGTAAGGCTCTTAGGAACACAAAATTGATCTGAAACTCACTTTTTGCATCTTGTGGACATTGACTGCATGAGTACAAAGACTTGTTACCTCTTCAGGTTGAATTCTGGGGCGATTTTAATCTTTCCATTAAATTTGTTAAGGTCGCAATATGTGGTAGTATAATTGTTAACTGAAATAAGACAGAGTTTCTGCTGAACCAGGAAATTTGCAGGTGATGTATTTACTCTCAACGATTCTCTAGATAATGCCCTCCCATTTTCACTTCTTAAAATAATATTAAAGAAAGAGTCTGCCTCTCCTTTACCCCCACTAATCTCATTGTTCTGGGAAACAGGCTGTAACGTGCCCTCTGGAAAAACAGGCTTTAGCACTGCAAGACCAGGGAGGGGGCATACATTGGTCACCAAAGAACAGGCAGTGTTGGCACCTTTATTTCTTTTAAGCAATAGTACTAATGAACTTCAAGTGCAATCAGTCCAGCTTGTTGGATATTTATTATGTTAGCTGGCCATCAGCTTTTGGGGACAAAACCTAAAGATTCTTTATCTCATCCCTCCCATGATGACAAAGGTCTATATTTTTAAAAGATGCTGATGCAGAATTACCATTTTCTTGTCTGAGACTTTAAGAGCTTCATTTCATTTCATACTTCTTTTTTTTTTTTTTTTTTTAGTGAGTGACCCTTTTCCATTCAGGAAAGTTGGATTTGTGTCTGGATAGCTGATGATTTATTTGGGCCAGAAGCTATAGGTAACTGTTAGCATTGTTAAACTCAGTGATGGGGATCTCTGAAATTGCTGTGATAAGGGATTCGTGTGCATAGTTGATCTTCATCTAGCTCTGTAGGAGACTTTTAAATTTATAATCTAATTTCTCAAGCATTCATAACAGTCTATTTACATGTAATTTAGAGGTCTGTCAGATCTCTAAAATTATCCTATTAAATTATTGCATCTAACTTTTAATGCGGGTCATAATTAGTTACTTGTTCCAGTGGGGAATTAAAATCAAGCTGTTAGGCTGTACATCTTCATCGAAGAACAAAAAGCTGTGGTTAATTATTCTGATGGTGTGGGACTGCTGACTGACTCATGATGCAGGAGCAGAGCTGTGTATTGCATCCATGTTGTGGACTTAATGGCAAATGATGATGCCTTCCTGGTCTAGAATTACTGGCTAATTGTTTTTCAGGTCATAGACACTGCATTCATACCTAAGTATGAATCTCACGCTATTTTACCTACTGTTTCTTGACAGCTATGATGTATTACAATGTAATATAAACTAGATACTATGGGAAGAACCACCATTAATGATATATTGAGAACAATGGGAACATGGATAATTCAGAAGCTTCAATTTTTCCAACTTAACTTTGCTTTATCAAAAGCAGAATGTTACAGTGAATGGGGGGGCGGGGGGGGGGGACGGGACGGGACTGGAAGAGGTGCTTTGCACATGAGTGTGTTAATATAATGAGAGAGGATACCATAAAAGAAACCACGGATGAATGTAAGCAATATTGCCTGGGACAGGCATCTGACCTAGTAAGTAATTTTAAACAGAAGATTAATATTGGAGTGGTTATTTGGCTCAAGAAGAGCAAGCAGAGAGTAGGGCTACATCCTTGTATACCCGTTATGTACTTGTTCTGAGATTCTGTGTATAGGAGGAGGGTCTTTACCCAAAGTCTTTATGCAACAGCTAAAGAAGAAAAGAATGTAGATATTATGATGAATGCCAGCTCTGTTTTACTTAGGTGCATGAGAGAACACACAAGCAGTTAAAGTGGCTTTTATTTCAGGAGATGGAGAACACAACTAGAAAAGAAATGTCTCAAATTTGACTCCACCCACTAGAAAGAAATGGGTTGAATATGTCCAGGTGGGAAAGCAACATGAGTGAAAAGGAATGATAGCAAAGTAAAAGTGTTGGATTTTGTGTGGGCGTGTATGTACATATGTATATATGCACATATACAGGACATGGAAACTGAGTCAAGGAGCTGAGGACAAATAGGGAAATATACTAGAAGTACCTGAGGACAAAACCAGAAAAGCTCAGCCAAAAAGTAAGAGGAAACTAGCAAGATACACCCAAAATAACAAGGAGTCATCATATGTAAGTGTTCAGAGGAAGACTAAAGAGTCAATCCACTTCTTCATGGAATGGGAGAGCATTTGATAGACACTGATATTTTTGAAATTTACTCTTGTCTGTCTAGCAGCTGTCTTTATGGAAGAGGTCAGTTGTGTGGAAGATGGCTGACACAATTAATGTGATGAGACCACAGATGACAGCATTATATGAGGAAGGTTAGAGAACATTCAGATCTTTTGGGGTAATCTTGACTTAATGAATTTCATGCTAGGACTGTAACGAGTTGGTGGCTAACGTCTTGAAGCTGTTAATAGCCATATTTGAGAGCACATGAGAGACAGACCTGTAGATTAGTGTTAGAATCTATTTTTGAAGAGGAGGAAAGTAGATGAGGTAGGAGATGTTAGACGTTCAGTTCTCAAAAAAATGGTGAAGCAAAGTAGTCAATTTACATTTAAGCATCTAGAAGAACAAAAGGAAGAAAATAACAGCTGATGTTGGCATTTAGTCTTTTCACTAGCAAGCTGAATGATGTACTTCAGGGAATGTTCGTTAACTATGAAGACCCCATGGAGCTAAGAGAGACTGTCACTACCTTGCAGAACAGGTTTAAATTTCAAAGTTTATCTGGGCAAGTTGTGGTTACAGTGTGGGAAATGAACTGCAGCTTAGTTTGATAAATGCAGATTACTGTAGCTAGACAATCCTAAGGAGGACAGGGAACAACTTGCTTGGAGCAGCTATTTAGAAAAAGATCTAGGTTTGTTGTGGATCACAGCCCGCACTTGGACAAAGAATGTTATGTGGTTGTGAAAAAGGTTAGTGCCATAATGAATACCTAAACTAAGCTATTGTGTCAGCAAGACGAATCACATAACCTTTCTACTTTGCTCTGAAATTCTTTGGCTTCAGACTGGGCTATTTCTAATTTTGGGCCCCACACTACAGAAAAGATATGAACCCAAGTCCAGAGGAGAGTACTTAAAATGACTGGAGATAAAGAAAACATGACCTCTGAAGACAGATTGACAGAATTTGAGCTGAGTCAAAAAAAGCTGGAGGAGTAACATGAGTCTTTAAAAGGCTCTCACAAAGAGGAAGTAATCATCTATTGCGTAAATTAGTAGAGAATAGGATTACTTGCACTGGCACTGGAATGAGTGCTGTCAAACAAGGGTAACTGGGTGTCTGTCAGGAATGTCACCACCATAAGTGATCCTGACTTAAGGCAGGGGTATGACCTTAGGTAAGTTAGAGATTCCTTCCAGTCTTCCTTTGATTAGCAGTGACCATACTCTGACCCCCAGCATAATAGCATAACTTTTGGCAATCATGACCACTGAATCTGATTCCAGATGATGGTTTGTAGCTTGGTTTTTCTCTTCAATTCATAAATGGATCTTAAGTTTCGCTAGAGAAATATACAGGGCAGGGAAGGGTGGTTGAGAGAAGAATGATGACAGCCTTGTGCTTGGAGTGAACTTGCTGCTTTCCACTTCTACACTGACTGGCAATTTGTAACTTACTTTGGTCTCTTGCAATAATTATGCACATAGATGTTTTGATGACCAAAGTCTAAAATTCTTTATATTGGGATTTCGCTCTCTAGATCAAAGCTAATTTGGGAAGAATATGCTCATATGTACACATGCAACTCATCAAATTCATAAGTATACTTTATTTTGTCTGTCTTTTTGATCGCATCAGTGCAAATGATTTATAGTTTGACCCTTTTGAAGTTTGCTTTAGGGTGAAGTTTGCCGTAACAGTTGCGTTAAGAAGTGCAGAGATGAATATTTTCATTTTTATTAGAAGTTGAAGGAGGAAGCAGGATCTGCTCTGCAGTGGAGCTGAAAACTGGGATGCAAGAGGGATGCAAGCCATTAAAAAAAAAAAACCAAACAACCAGGTGAAGTTTTAGAAGCAGCTGTTCAACTTCAGGAAACAAAGGGAGAAAAATACTGTAGGAATACTAGGAGATGAGAATATAAGTAGAATTTCCAATTAAAACTTCTGAAACACTAGTCCCTCCCAAGCTTCCATTGGATCCTTACCTCCCTCTCTCTCTCTCCCCCCCCCCCCCCCCCGCTCGCTCTCTCTCTCTCTCTCATTTGCTGCTTTATTTCTATCACATTGACCATTGGCTATATATACATTGTCATTTAGCTGGAATTCTGAAACTGTGAATGCAAAGGTGAGTAATTTCATTGAGCCTAAGAGCCATAAATATGTGTTTAAAATGATAGCTCAATACCTTACAAAAATTTAAAGCTGTGCTATGATTTTAAATTCCTTATAGAAAGCAGTCAATGAAATACGGCTACAATATGTATTGATTTGTAAGCTTTAATTTAGAAATGCCTTTCTATTGTTAGGGCAGGAAACATCATTACTGTCTGACTTGCTCTACTTATCATTTGGAATGATATTGGATTTTTTACGGTTTTTAGAGAGCATCAGATTTGAGATTTTTTTAATGGCGTAAATACTGTGCTTTTTCTTTGAGTGTCTTCTTGATCCTTGTTATTAAGAAAAGTGCCACAAGACACTGAGGCATAAGGTTGTCGTCTGTTGCTTTATTTCACAGCTCAGTAGAGCGAGCAAATGTTCTGCACTTCTGCAGTTTTTAGGGTTCGTTAGTTGAAATGGTCAGCACTGTATTCATTACCACATTTGCTTTACCAACAGAGAGGAGAAACAAACTTGCTCTTTGCTTTGAAATCCAGCATATAATAAACTGGCCAGAGCAAAGGATGACCAGGGCTCTGCTACCAGTTGCGTACCACAATGTTCGCTTTCTTACCAATTTAGCGGTTGACAGAGTTGTTATTTTTCTTGTGTGGGTATCACAATACGTAGGTTAATTGAAAGTGCCTGAGGCAGTCCGGTGTACCCAAGTATCACCAACTATTTTGTGTTTTTTTACAGTGTAGAGTGGAACAGTAACGTTCTTTAAAATTTTCAGCGTGAAAGTTAGCAGGCCTCTTGTGTTACTTAGGAGGTCTACCCATCACGAGAGGGCTGGGTGTATAGTGGCACAGACCTGCTTGCAATGAGACCGGGGAAGTCAGAGCAAGTTTCTACAGCTGCGTTTTCATCACTTTGTCCTGTGCGTGTTGGGCAGAGAGCATTTTCGGGAAGTATCACAGGTTGGGTTCCTGTCTGCTCTGTCCTTGGCACCTCTGCTCAGGTCAGGGCTCCTGATTAGAGCCAGCGTGAGTGCAGCGATGGCTTTTACTGATCTGGAGACCTTTCTGTTCTGAGCTGCACAGGGCTGGCAGGGAGCGCTGGCTTTGAATGAGCTGGTGTGTCTAGACGGCGAAGTGCCGTGCGGGAGCACAGCTGTGGTCTTGGAAGCAGCGTAGCTGTGCCCCAAGTAGCCACTAATTAGCCGGGACACTGTACCACACTGACGTGGCGAGGCAGCTTCCCGTACCTGAGCTGGCTCCCGTGGCCTTGCACAATGTTGTAATTCTGTGGTGTAGACTTCCCTAACTTGTTTTGCAGAGGCTGCCAAACAGTTATCAGACAGGTAATGATTTTGGCTGCTCTTGACCTGTAGATTTGGCCTGATACGTGTGAGCTGACAAGTTCCATATCCCATTTCCAGAGGTTTTGCATTCTTTGATGTACGGTGTAATAGTTATTATGAATTGATTTGATTACTAACACAGTGTCTGAGCCTTTTATGAAAAGTGACAGACCTTTTGAGACTTGTAGGATTTAATGTTCTTGACTGGCTTGGTCTTTCAGGGCAGCTGTTTCTTCTGCATTTGTAATAACTGGCAGATCTCCTTATTAAATTCAATAAGAGAAAAAGCATATTTCCATTGAAATGAATACCTCGGGAATGAATTCTGTTTTAATGGGAAATGTTCCAATCTGTCTGTGCTTTTATTTTGCTCACCGAATGAGTCCTTCCATATATTTTACTGTATTTGTTTTTGCACTTACTTGCAGTGCCATATAACAGAGCCATATATAGGTATGAGTGCTTTTCTGTTCCTAAGCCTCTGCTAGTCCGTATGCGCTTGTCCATGAATGTGCACACACAGTCTGAGCCTTCTGATCATCTAGCTGTGTGCAGTGAGATCACTAAAATCCTGACGGACTGTTCTATTAAAGCACTTCTTTATTTTCTTTGTGATGTAATACAGCTTATTCATCCAACAAATCTTTGATACTCCAGTTTGTTGGCACTACAGGCCAGTGTTAAAATGTCACCCAGTCAGATTAAAAAAATTACTCATTTTCTAACTTTTCGTTTTTCCCTTGTAGGCTAGAATTCTAGAAAAGTTGGTTTCTCTTGGCCTTGTTTCACTTAGAAGAGTTGCTGTACCAGCGGACATGTCGGTACTGGAAATCAAGGATGCTGAGTCCTTATTGCTGCCTGTCAGATACATCTGTCTGTCACTGCATACTAAGTGTCTGCAACAGCTCCATCAGTTATGGGACAACCCTTACCTGGCCACTTGCAAGCTATATGACATTCCAAACAATAGATCGAATAATTTAATAACATAATTACTTCAGTGTTAAGTATATCTACATGATGTTCTCAGATGCTGTTGGAAAGGCTAAGTAGCAGTGATCCATATAATGTGCTAACTGATCTGAGCCTTCTCCAGAGGAGTGACTGGCTCCCTGCTTCCCAGCTGCCTCCACCCCCCTGCACCTCCCACCCCAAAATAAAGAAGTTGTTGTTGAAGAGCTCTGTCTCTGCTAGTAGTCTCACCACTACCAGTTTCCTTTCTGGTAGACCTCAACATCTGTCTTAAGCTGGTTGGTGAGTTAGCCTGGCAAAATGGAGTCTAACTTCATCTGTATGTACAGAAATAGACATGTATCTACCTAGCAAGCTCTGCTTATAATTTGTAGCAAGCAAATAGTAGAGAGTTGGCCCAATCCTGGGATGACATCTGCTAAGGGAAAAAGAGTAACTGGTTGGTGTTAAAGATTAATGTGGCACAGGTTGTGTTGCAGACAGGGAAGGACTCTTGAAAAGGGTTTTATAGGTAAGGCATATCCCCGTTTGGTTTCAAGTACGTGTCCATAATCATTCAGTTCCAACTATGGTTCTGGATACCTTGTTGAGATTGTAAAGATGGAATTTGTCTGGCAAAATGAACTTCATTTGAGCTGTCCACCAAGGTGTATTTCATGGTCAGTGGAGAGAAAAGGCATTTCTGTCAAGAAAGTCTTATGACCTGCTCTGTGACATGCTTCATCTCACTGTTAGAAATGACATGGAAACATGCCTGTTGCTCTCCATTTGACTTATGAAGGCAACATCTCAGGAAGTATCTTGCATCTGGATGTCTACACCGTACATGTCTACAGGTAGGAAAGATTAACTCCTCCCTGAGTTACTGATCAATAAGCATGTCTAAATAATATGTCAGCTCCTAATGGCTGGAAGTTCCTCTGGTCCCATCTGGTCACATCATAATCTGGCTTCAGTTATTCACTCCCTGACCTGTCAGCTGCACTGCAATGCTGCAGTTAGTCTTGGAAACAAAATGTCTTACATTTTGGAAAGTTTAAATGGTTCAAATGGTTACAGTCCATCTCGTCAGCAACATGCAGTGCCATAAAGATGTTAGACCTTTTTTACCCTCTTTACACTGGCTTCCAGTGGAGCATTGAATCAGAGTATTGCTCCTGATATCCAGGCTGATAATTGATTTGGGTTTGGAGTACCTAAAATGCCTCAAAATCTGCGCTGGGGGTTACTGCTGGCCTGTTGAATCCTTCTGCAAGACAGATAATGTGGATCTGTGCTGAGAGCAAACTCCTGTTGGTATTTAGACTGACAGTAGAATAAATTTCTGCATGACCATAACAGTGATGATCTCTCTGCTTTGCTTGAAGTAGGAAGTATACTACATCGCCCATGTTGTTTCCAGGATGTTGGGATGTATGTGATATATTTAAAAAAAAAAAAAAGTCTGGACCAAACCAGTGTGTGTACCATTGTGGTGTCAAGCATTGCATTTAAAAACTAGAGTGGCATCACAAGAAAAGCTTTAAGAATTACTGAGGTTCTTGATGTATAGGTTTCAATGAATGATTTCTGAAATCATTCAGTAATGTTCAAAATACTGAACGTTATTTTGTTCAGTATGGAGAAAGAAATTATTTACTATGTCCTGTTGCTACATCATGTATAAGAAAGAACTGTTTTATGCAGAAGACTCAGGGGGAAAAAAACATCTGGTAAGTGGAATTTGAGTTTAGGGATAAAGTGTAAAAGAAATAAACATCCATGCGACATGGTCCGAGGGCATGGTAGGCTCAGGAGATAGCCATGTTGCCATTGCTTACTTTCAGTAGATCATCAGTTCTTTCTTTTAAGGTTGCCAGGTGTTTTGCTATGTAAGATGAAGAATGTTAACATGTTTGCAGGTGCCCACCTTCCTCTGTCTTCTGCAGAAGGAATCCAGCCGACCGTCAGACTGTGCCTGCCTAAAAGTTAAGTGAGTTGACCTTCCCCATGTGGATTCCACCATTTTGAGGAGTTACTTTACATGAAAATCATGCAGCTCAGTCATATCCACCATGCACTTCTCTTTACTAGCCAGTCCAGAAGACCAAATACTACTTGGGTACCAAAGGTGTTCAGGAGTTCTTTGAGATTGGGACATAGTGTGATGTTTGCTCACTGTGCAGTGATACCATTAAAAAGTGACCACCAAAGAGCTGTTACTCTTTTCTCCCTCAACTGAGACACAGTGTCAGACAGCTCCCATTTCATTTTCTTATGAAGAAAACCAGATTAATTTAAGCCACGTTTTTACCTGGGTTTGACATTACACTAAAAGAAACTGCATTTGTCTTTCCCTTGCCTTGAGGCATGAGCAAAGTGGCTTGTATCTGTCTGCAAAATATCATTTTAACTTCTTATAGTCTTCTATTTGATGACTGGCCAATGATTTTATTGGCTCTTAAATGGTCTATATCTCACTGAGGCTTGGAAAGTAGTGCATACCGAGGGAGCCACGGATAGTCACTTGGCTTGGACTTTGCAAGGGAGAGATCCAGGCAGATATGGGGTTTTTTTCTGTTGATAGGTAGGATTTGAAACATGTATTGCTCATAGTTGATCTCAGGTAATGTGGGAGTAAAAAACTGGATGAAATGGATCTGGAGTAGATTTCGTCAGTGGAAAATGCCTAGAATAATAACTTGACATACACAAAGAAAACTTCACCTGTATTGTATCAATATAGAAATGGTGGGCCATTTTCGTCTTATGAGTCTCTCTGTGTTACACTGTATGGAAAAAGACAACAGCAATAGGCTGTAGCTCAAGCCTTTGCCATGAAAAAAAAACCCAACAGCACTTCTCTTCTTATATGGTGACTTTTTTTCCTGTGTCAGACTGAGATATTTTTTGTATAATTGTCAGAAGGGAAAAGGAAAGACCTTCTCTTTAACCTCATTAGTTTTTTTGTTTGTTTGTTTTTTCCTTTACCACCTTTCTAATGGAGCACTTAGTTAAATATTCTTGGCAGAACCTCAGAAGATTTTTTGGCATGCCGGAGGGAAGGACTTAAACAATTAAGATAGTGTTATACTGTACCTGCTGTAAGAGAGGCATTCTTTGGGGGGATGCAGGAAGCCTTGGATGCACGTTCTCTACATAGCACAAACAGATACTTGTTTGGGTGCTACTAAAGCAGTATGTCTCTATTCTCAGAAGAAACACCTGGGAGCATAAATGCATTACAGTTTGCTCTGCAAGCTGGGCGTGCTCTTGGAAGCTAGGAAGGTAGATGGAGCTATGATGCCAGCAGATTGAACACTTGCCTTCTTTCTTTACTGTAATTGCATTTGCTTTTCAAATTAAAGTATTTCCTCCTGATTCATGGTGTGACAAGTCCAAAACTGTGATTGAGTGCAGAGTTGAGGGCTGTATGCTGGAAACCAGGTGTTTTGTTGGATGAATGGTTGCTGTGGGTTTTTTGTTTTGTTGCAGGGAGTAGGAGAGAAAGAGATTTCTTTTGGGGTGCTAGTTGTCTTTTGCTTTGTAGCACTACAGAACTTTAATTTAAAAGGATAGATTTTCACAGGACTATGGCCTTAGTCCAATATCCGTTAAACAGCTGCCAGCCTTATGGCTACCTGTTCTTCCACACAGTCTTTTTTGTTGTATAGGTGACATTGTTAAGTCAGGTACTAGCACTTTTTTTTGTCTTTTCAAGAAAATTAATTCTTTGACAGTTGTCATAAATACGGTATCAGTCAGTTCTGGTGCACTCAGTCAAAGCACTCTGGTGTTAGCAGTAGGCAGAATACTGTGAATCATGATCCATTAATAAGGACAAAAGTAGTAACTTACCCTTTTCAGCAGTCCATTAGCACTCTTGACTGATTAGCTCAAAAGGCAACCATAGTTCCAGGGAAATGAGTCAGCAACGAGTCAGGCCAGACCCTGAGTCAGCACTGCACCCGCCCAGCCATGGGGGCTCGCCACCAGCCCGCTGCCCTTCCGAGAGCGTAGCTGGCCAGCTGATGGAAGTGAGCCTTCTCTTCCCTCCCGGGATCCTGAGGCATCCTGTGACGTGCTGTGTGTGCTTTACTCCTGTGCCAAGCAGGAGTAAGTCGAGTGGAGGGGCCACCAAGGCTGGGAGGAGAGACTGTGGAGCTGGCTGTGATCTCTTTGCTCTTCTTCAGACTACCTAAAAGGGGATTATAGGGAAGGCAGAGCCAGGTTTCTCTCAAAGATGCATATTCTAAGGTCCAGAGGCAATCAGTAGAGCAAGAGAAGGTCAGGTTAAATAGAAGAATTTTTAACAGCGAGGGTAGTTAAACGCCAGAACGGTGCCCAGAGAGGCTGTGGCACATCTGCCCTGGGGATGGAAAACTCACCTGAACCAACACCCTGAGTTAATCTAACATTGATGTGAGCCCTGCTTTGAGCAGGCACTTGGACTAGATGACATCGAGAGGTCCTTTTTCAACCGAAATTATTCATGATTCAAAAAATTATATGTTTAAGTGGGTTCTCAGTTAGAGTTTAGTAACCTCATAATTAATCCAAACTGAGATTTATCCATAATATTTTAATTGTACCAGTTTGTTAAAGAATTCTGGGCGTTCTAAGCTTGATGGCTTGTTCCCTAGATTTGGAGATCAAGGTTTTTCTTTGCATCATGGAAAATAAAAACTAAATTTGCAGGAAGTGAGGCTGTAGAAGTGTGAATGGTGCAGGTTTGGGGTTTGGCTTCAGGCTGTGACCAAATGCTGCGATGTTTGTTCCTTGGGAGTGCACAGATCAGTGTTGATGTGTAGCGGTCATGTTCCAGCTTCTCTTCTAGCGTTTGTCATCATGCATGGTAACCCCAAATTTGTAGCTAGCCCTGTGGGCCTTTGTGGCTGCATGGTTTTTTGCAGTGGTGGAAATGTACTCTCTGAAAGGCCAACATGGCAAGGGAACAGCTCTGTGTCTCTCCAGGGTGTTTGTTATTGCAGCAACTCAGATGATAAAATGTATTAGACAAATGTATCAAGTTTCTCAGGCTCTGTGAAACTAGGAAGAATAACTTTTTTTTTTTTTCCCTAGTTCATTGTATTTCAGGTGCCATTATGTACTCCCAGGCTTTTTTTTCATGGTTCCCTGATGTTGTTCCTTCTGACAAAAATGACAAGCTACATTTAATAATAATAGTAAAAAAAAAAAGTGTATTACTTTTGGGGTTCTTTTTTCTTTTTTGTTACTTGTTTCCCTAGCAAGTAGTATTTAAAAGCACTGCCTGAGTAATCTAGAAATTCACAGACCTATTTGCTTGCTTGCAAGAAAGACAACATTGTCATGGATTTGTCCTCTTTCAGGAGGTTGGTAGTCTTGCCGCTCCCAAGTTTTCCCTTCACTTTTCTCTCAGGGACTTAATTCTTTTACCCTTGACATTTCTTGAAGTGAATATTGAGTTTTTGTTTTTCCTGTCGTTAGGCTGGCCTACCTCAAGGAAAAGTTCAGACCCTTCCAGGGAGAGGATCAAAGAGGTCAATTATAAATGAAAGGTAGGGGAAGGAGGGATATTTTCCTGTCTTGCTTCATCATTTTCACTCATGGAGTCTGCAGAAGCAGAACAGTCTGGTGCTTGTAATATTTGGGGATGGCTCTGTGTTTTCTGAGCTCATTATGGAAAGGAGCCAGCAAGAGAGCTGGAGAAGTGAACAGGCTGCCCACATGTTTAGAATAGGCTGGGAAGCTGCTTCAGGTTCCTATTTCCCAATCCCTGCCCATGAAAAGGAGGGAAGGGAGGAGGTTTCTCCTGTTGAGGGGGGGGAATGAAAAATGGAAAATGAGAGAGGGCTGGGAAGAATCTGCCTTTTTCCTGCTCCTCAGGGGACTGGTGCTAGATAGAGCATTTGAGGAAGAAAATGCCATGTTTGGATTTTCAAATACTTGAATTTCAACTGCGCCGTTGGCCTCAGAAACTTGTAAGGAAGTCCAAAAGAAACAGTCTTCCTCTCCAAAGAGGTTTAGCTTGCATCATGTAGGCTCCTTTGCTTGTAGAGTCATATTTAGTGATGTAATGACAAAAAAAGGTGGAAGTGGCGTCTTTCAAATCTTGCTCTCAACCAACTTCAGGCCTGGACAAAAGAAATGAAGGGCTTTTTATGGCCTGTATTTGTCACTGTGTAAATGAAAGTAAAAAAGATTCAGCTTTATGTTGGGTTGGTTTGTAAACGTTTGATAAATTCTCTTTTGCCCCCCCCCCCCCAAACCAGAGAGGGAAGAAAAACGTTGATTTTGGAAAGTATGACCTCTCTGATCTGATGTGCAGTTGGCTGCTTTGGATTCTTTTCTGGTTTGGTTCCTTCCCCCCCCAGCGCAAGGTAATTCATTGGGAAAACCTTAAAACAGTCTTTAGAAGATTACTGCAGTGGCAGCCCTGCAGTACTCACCTACCTACTGCAGCCTCTCCTGTGGGTCTGATGCAGGAAAATAAATGCTGTGTGTCTTGAGCATGGAGAGATTTTCCTACCTTTAAGAATTTCCATGTTTCTCCAGTGAATTCATAATTATCAGGAGTCAAGACCTTTTGTGTCTTTTACACAGTCTTGTCATTGCCTCACGTAAGGAAATAATTATAGGTGGCCTCTTCTGAGCAAGATCACAGGTTTTTCACACTGTAGAATTTACTGCAACTTATGTTAAAATGTGCAAGCTGACTGTGGCAACCCAGGTGTGACTTCTGTGGCATCACCCTGCCTATGCCAGTAGTCAAAAGATACTGCTTAATTTATTTTTACTACTTCAAGCTGTCCAAAGCAGAGTGGAAAGAAAGCTGGAGCTTTAAATAACATTGCAGCAAAAGGCGAGATACTCATTCACTGTTCCCATGCTCTGCTTCTTGCTAGAATTTGGCCCGGGGGGATGGAGGAGGGACAGGCAGGACAGATTTCTGCCCAGTCTCTCCACTGCCTTTTCTCACCTTTCAAGAAGAGGTATGGGGGCTTCTGCCCTGGCTTCAGCTGTGAGAGGGGAGTTGGAGGCAGCAGTGAGGACTGAGTGGTTGGCTTGGCCAGCCATTCCTCAGCTCCTTGGCTGAAAAGCAGACCTTCCTCCCTCTCCTCATGGTCGTTTTTCTTTGTCCCCTGTGAAAAGCCACAGCTCGCATGAGGTGAGTGGCCTTCTTCCTCATGGTTGTTGGCTCATCAGGGGATGCATCAGAGAGCTGCCAAAAGACCTCCTGAAATCAGGAAAAGGTACTACCTGTTCCCCAGGCTCCTCGCATGGAGCTCTCTGTCCTCTGTCCAGCTCCAGCATTTCTCCTCATTTCCTTATTCCTTTGGGAGAAAGAGGTGGGGACACAACTGGAATTTGAACATGGGTCCCCCTTACTCATAGAAAAGGAGAAAGCAATCCTGTTTTGGACTTTATAAGTCCTCCTTAGTCAGATGTTTCTGATTACAAGGTGATCATATGTGTGGTTGTTACTGCAGTAACCATGTTTGATATGTCCCCTTCTGGTCCAAAAAGTAATTATTACTCTCATTGTGACACTTGTCTTTCTTGTATGTGTTTTCTGATTTTTTAAATCCAACCTCTTTATTTATTGATACTGCTTGAAGTTCTCTGAGTTCTCAGAAAACCCCTGAGTTTTTGAGACCTGCCAACTTCGGTAAACCTGAACGTAATGGCTCTAGCACCCTCTGCATCAGAAGAACTGTGACCGCGCCGTAGAGTTGTCGCAGCTGTGATGTCAAGGGGGAGCTGTGTGCTGAGCAGCTCAGGAGGGATGCTGGCATGCGACCAGAGGCAGTGGTAGGCTAGAGCCAGCACCCATGGGACACCTGAGTCCCTTTTGCTGAGAAAGAGATTGATTCAGTACGGAGCACTGATGTTTCTGTATTTACAGTCGTGAGCGAGCCAGCAAAATTATATGGTGTTTAATTTAACTATTTTGTTTTAGAGAGAGGAGAGCGAGTTTGGTTTGGGTTTGGTGTTTTTATTCTTTTATTTGTTTAGAAAAAGCTTAATTTTTTATAGAATTTAAAGTTTTAGGCATAGGTACTTCTGGGCACTAGAGCATATGTAGCCAAAGATCTGTATGTTTCTGAAGAAGCCTAGGGTTTTTTGAAATATGCTTATACTAAGCATATGTTTTATGCTAAATGTATTCATAGGTATATACAATTAGTCTTTGAAACCCAATACAAAGTAAAAGCTGGTTTAAACTCAAGTCCAGGAGCTTTTTAAGGTAAGGTGAAAAAAAAAAAAAGAATAAAAAGTCTTATATAGGATATAAAAATGTTAATATTTTAATAAAGCGGATTTCTTCATGTTGACCAGGTCACTAGAGCTACTGTAAGTAGTAGGGCTGTTGTAGGAAGGTTTTATATTTCAATACAAAGATCCTCTTTGTAATTAGTTATTTTGATATTTTGCAGCTTTCCTTCTTGGAACTCGGAATATGTAGGTATTCAGCCTTACAGGCTTGTTTGCTAGAGGAAAAAAAAAACAACAAACCTCTGTGAATGAGGGGGGAAAACTCACTTGTCTGAGGGCTTAAAAAGCAAATTGACTTGGAGACATCTCTTGTTTTTACAGTCCCTATGAACTCAGCTGATTGCTGCTGTACCAATTGGACTTTAAATGTTAATTCCCTCTGTCTTTCCCCTGACCTGAGCACAAACATCAACATCCTCCATTAAATTAAACATCTGATAAAGACCTAAAATGCAAGTGCCCATTCATCCTTAGCCAGGCTTCATTGTAACGGTTTCTAACTTTTTTTTCTTTCCTCCAAAATGAAGTAAATTACATAGAAGCATCAATGACTAAATAACAATGCATGTCAAAAAACCTATCTGGAAGAACACTATTGAAAGCTCACGTTTACAAATCATTAGGTTAAAGAACAAGGTCCCAGGAAAATAGACTGTTAGCAAAGCAATATTGGTCTTAAATGAAGAATACATTTAGAAGCTAGGAGAGGTGTTTAACCTTTTTTTTTCTTCTTCTTCTTAAAGACAGCCTGTGGTTACCCAGGCTTACAACTGAAGGGTTGGTTTCTTCTTTCAGATAGAGACTAATGTTTCTACTGAATCAGGTAAAAGGAAGCTGTCTTGCGTAACTGGACAAAAAAAAAATCTGAGCCTAAAATGGTTTTTGATTATACTTCAATGAGACACAATTTCTGAGCCCGTTCACACTGGATGATTTCGCTTGCTGCATCTTTTAAATATTCATGAAACTTGAAGCAGAAATGAAAACAGGTCTCACTTTTCTGACTGTATACCTCATAAAACTCCACTGAAAAACATTGTAAAATGATTTATTGAGTTTTCAGAAATAAGGAGAAGGTTAAAATCACAGTAGCCTGCATGAGCTTAGCTAGTCTGCTAAAATTACAGTAGCCTGCATGAGCTTAGCTAGTCTAAGTCCCATTATCCCCTTCATGTTCCCCTCGTGTCCTAAGCCTTTAAAATAATACACATCTCCTACGCGTCTCTGCGTATTTCCTTTCATATAGGTTCCTTGATCCAGTCACTTCACAGAACAAACCTGTGCTGGGTGTAAACCTGTGCTCTCTGCTGAGGGAAGCAGTATTTTCTTAGATCACATTTTTGAGGATGCCCAGAATGTGTTTAGAGAATGAGTCAGGAGATTGCAGAAGGAAAAATTTCAGGGTTAAGATAGGTGAGTGATGCTCTAGAGCGCTGACTTTTTGTGCAGTACTAGGCAATTTGTTTAAAATCCAGATTCTTATAAGTGAGTTCCTGTTTTTATGACTGTTTGACTCCTTTTCTTATTTACTAAATGCTTCCAGAGATCAGTGGGAACTGTTTTGAATATGGAAAGTGTCATATAATATGAAAAATTCTCAGAAATAGACCTCGGTTTTCTCATACGGTACCTTTAAAATTAGTAGATGTATTTGACCTGACACTCTTTGTCTTAGCTCTCTCTTCCTTAAGGAAGTCTTATTCAAATAAGTATTTCTGAAGCTTTCAGATACTGTGGTGATGAATGTTAAAAGCTCCCAGAAAAAAAAGAAGAGATAGGATTTCCATAGCTTGGAGTTAAGAAATTTTAGTGCTATATATATAGTGAAGAAACTGTAGCTGCTCATTCAAAAGCATTTGTAGGCAGCATCGATTCTGTGTGCCAAATGAGATAGGACCCTGCAGTGAAATACCTTGTGGCCACTTCATTAAGCACTATGCTGTGCAATAGAAGAAAGAGTGAAGTAAAATTGGACTTCTGAGTTAAAGATCTCCCTGTGGATTTTTGTTTGTTTGCAGCCTTTTATTTTGTTTCATTCCTAGGGTTTTCATTATTCAGGTTAACCAGTAATTCAGAGGGGTTGGATTTCTGACTACCTTCTGGACATAAAAGAGTTGTGTGTCCTAGCCCAAGTTTGAAATGTGCATGTGCTCTGTTGGGTGGTTGCTTTGGCACATTTCTCCCAAGTCTCACTGCTCTTGACACATCTTACAACTCTTTTCCCTGGCTCAGATTTGTCATCTTGTTCATGGTCCCCGGCCTGTTCTCACCACTATGGAGTTCACCAGTGGCATGTTTTGTTGAGGATCCCCGTCTACACTTCCTTACTCCGTCCTGTTGTCCCCCTCTGTACCATGCTGGCTCCCCATCTCTTTCACTCCATCAGTTCCCACTGTGACCTGACTAATCCCAGCTCCTTGCCGAGTCCCGCCACGGATCTCTAACTAATGCCCCTATTCATTGATTCTGCAGATTTCCTCCCAGGTTCGTTCCCCCTCCCCTCCAATTCCCCATGACCTTATCATTTTGCAGTCACTTGCAGTGGACATAGCATGACTCTGGAGCTGAGACAGTCGGGTTTTTTTCCTGGTGGTGACTATCAGCTTTCACAGCAGAAGACAACGGGAATTTTTACCTCTCTCTTTCCTTATTTTACCAAGGAGATAAGGCTGTTCAGTCTCCTTCTCAAAAGTATTTAAAAATCTGTGAAGAAGCAGTTCAGCAGTCTGTAAGCACAAAGCACTGCTCTTAATGAATGAAATGAGATAAAACTGAAGTGGAGTTCGTGATGGTAGGCTGAGGCAAATGCTCAGGCAATTTTCCGCCAAGGTGCAGGGGGTCTTTCAAGCCATTTTAGTGCTGAGCATCACTGCAGAAATCTAGCAGTTCTTTTCTTTGAAGAGTTGGCCCCTGAAAATAAACATCATAGGCTTTGAGGAAGTCAGTTCAGCCTCAGTTTGGTGTCTCCCAACATTTGTTTTCCTCACTGGAAGATATGCAGTACTGTGCGTTCCCAGCCCCGCAGAACCTGTGCGCGCTGCCATCTGCCTCTGCTGCCATCTGCTCCCCTGAGCTTGCTGCAGCCAGAGACTGTACATGCCCTTTCCGATGGCTGAGGCGTAGCAACAGGAAGATTATCTACCGTAATACCAGGGTAGCGTTTCCCTGGAGGAGCAGGGGGGAAGGTGGAGGTTTGCTGGTTTTAGCATACTTCTATGGCTGTTTGGCACTGGCAGCGTTTGAGGGTAGTCTTCCTGCAATTTGGCTGCCTTGCATGCTGCGTGGAAAAGGCCTTGTAGCAGAGACAGCAGGTGCTGCGTATGTGAGGTGATTTTTGTTTTTTCTTACTGGAATATCTTGTATTTCAAATTTAACAGCTCTTCCTTTTCCAGTGTATCACCAAGATTCTTTGACACCCAGCTATGTAACCTTGCTTGATTACATAGCAGTGATTCTTCCAAAGAGTTGGGTTTTTTTGGTTTGCTTTTTGTTTTTCCTCCCCTGTGCATCTGAGTAGGACTTCAGAGCTGCATGAGGTCATGCCCCTGTTTTCTCCAGGTCTTTATTTTTATCTTGATAAATAATATATAAATAAACTTTGGCGATATATGTAAGTAGGCAATAGTGTGCACCCACAATTTCTTAGGGTTATAATTAGTTCAGTGTGTGTGTGTATATATATAAAAAAATATCCTTCACCTGTATAATGCAAACTCCTTGAAGAATCTTTTCAAAAACAGTGGTAGGCAGTTTTTGCTGCAAGAGTTAAACATTTGAAGAGTAGAGTCCCATGCATGGTTCTCATGGGCCTATTTTTAGTTTCTCTTATGGGAAGAATGGCAAAAAATAGACTAGGACCGTGACTTTGGATTTAGTGCACGTAATGTTTATAGATTAGTTGACAGGAGCGTGTGCATGTGTATGTGCCACAGGACTTTAGTACTACACTTCCTGTACATTCATTAACGGGACTCCAGGCAGAGCTACTGCAGTTTCAGTGCTCATAATACTAATTTTAACATGCCCCTATAAAATGCGTCATAGCTCTGAAGTGCTATTTGCAGCCTTGATTAGGGATTACTGACCTGAAAGATCTGTATTTCTCCAGTGAGAGGCTTTCTTGCATTCATAAATATCTCTCTGGATTTGCCCAGACTGCTTTGCTCCTCCACCTCTCTCCCCTCCTACAGAAGCTGCGGATGGGGGGGGATGCACAGAGTTTTGTTACACTTACGCAGATGGTGCATTTATAGCCTGCAAGTACCGGTGCTGCATCTTTTAGATGTACATAATTTTGAACAAAGAAAATTATTTAAAAGTCTTTCACAATCTTTCACTTCCTTGGTTATTGCTTTCACCTTCTGCTGTCCTTGCTGATTTTCTAAGTTTTGTTTGGTGTGATGGGCTCAGTCCGGCAGGCTAGTATTTTGAATGTGTAAATTGCGGTTCTCGTACGGCTATGTGACTCAAGATTTGGAGCTCTTAAAGCACACTATATTCTGATGAGCATTTTAAAATCATGGCTGTATAGGAATCAGGTGAGAGACAGGGACATAGCAACCTGCTGTCTTTTGTCTGAAAAAAAAACCCCAAACCAAAAACATTTAAATGTTGAAAATTTTAGCAAGCTAACTGTTGTAGCTATTAAACTTTCCATGGAAATACCTTCGTCGTATTTTCCAAGTCACTTTCCATTGCAGCTGTTTCCTTACTGAATAAAATGTCCTGCTTTGTTAGTGACTTGCTAGCATTAAAAAAAAAAAAAAAAAAAAGGTGAGCATCTGAGCAAGGCTTGCCTTCATGTGGACTTCACACTTTGTACAGAGTTTGAAACCTTTAAAAGGATGGGGTAATACTGAAGTAAAAAGCTTCCTATCCCCCAAGTCAGAAAAAAAAGCCCCAGAAAGCAAAAGCCCCGACTTAATGAAGTGGAGCAAGAATTGAAAATGTTTCAGGAGGGCCCCTCCCCTTTCAGTTTTACACCTACAGAATACCTGCACTTAAAACCAAAAATCCTTGAAATGTTGACCCAACTGGAAACGAACAATTAAAAGATCCAGCCTTTGTTGTCGATCACTTACTGGGCGATTACATGGCAGCTTTGCTGCTTGCAGTGCACAAATTTGTTGGCATGGCTCTGAATCGGGTGCGCAGGACCGGGTTGTTCAGCGCTCAGTTCGTTGGCCATTAAATGAGCAAATTACTCCAGCAGAAAAAGAGCAAATTTCTACCTTGCCCTCATTTTTCCACCCATCTCTGTCATTGTCTGTTTATGGGAAAGAGAGGGAAGGGGAAAGGCAAATATTTCCCTGCCTCCAGGATTGCAGGCAGATGGAAGAGCGCGCTGGTCACTCCAGTCACAGCTCCAGATTTGGTCCTTTGCCTTTTTAGATTTCACTGTAGTGAGTGTTTCTCTCTTCTCTGTGGTTCCAGCACCATAATAACACGCAGATTTGAAAAACCATTTTCCCTACAATTAGTGGATACCAATTCAAAACCAAAACAAAACCAAAAACACTACGGAGAGCCAGATCGGGCTGATAAACGGTGAGGGTGGGGTAGCAGTTTTTCTTTTAAAAAACTGACTTCATCAGGCAGCTAGCTCCATTTCTGCTCAGATAAATGCCTACACCTGCTGCATTGTATGCATGGCGTGTCTTTCATTTGCATTTTATAAATGCATGAAATATTTGAAATAGGTTGCAAAAACTGATGGTTGGCCTGTTAGAACTGCAGAGTTATCGCAAGTCACGAGGCACAGAACAAGAGTAGGGGAATAAAATCTTTCAGCGGTCTTCATCTAAATATGTGTATTTAATTTCCCCTCTTCTCCTATGTGTAAAAACAGCAGGAAGGCCCCAAAGCCCCTCAGAGCAGAAGAGCAAGTTAGAAAGCCCGGCTTTCAGCGCACCGGTGAGGAGACGAAATCGCAGAGCTCCGAGCCTGATGCGCCGTTTCCTCTCGCCCCCCTCCTCTCCCCTCCGCCAACCTACATTTCTTGGCTCCCGACAGCTCCGAGGCTGTTGGGGTTGTGACGTAAATGACTCACAGCGAGTGACCCCCGTGGCAAACCTGTAAAACATTATACGGCATGAATAAGAAGTCTCTTATTAGGTCTGCAGCTGGCGAGATGCAGACATATGGCAGCAAGGATGTTTTGGAAGAAAGGCACGGCTTGACAAAGAACCCAGTCTCCCGATAAAGGTTTATACTGGCACTTTCCTGTGTTTATAATACCATATGCCAGGGGCATGGCCTCTTTTTTCATCATATTGTTGTTTAACTTTTTTTTAAACCTAATCAGCTCATAGTTAGAGGAGTCTGAGAAGCAGAAACTTGATATTGATATTTTTTTTTCCTTATATTTCTCCGACTGGAGTTATCCTGTTGTAACTGGCTAGACTCAAATCTGTTTCGTATATAAAGTGAAGTAAGTTTGTCAGGACCAATTGTTTCTGTTATGAGAAGGAAGTTTTATTTTTGAGCACATTCTTAGAATAGACTCAATACTGCCTGTTTGGTTTTCTTTTTTTTTTTATATAGATATTCAAGCTTGTTTGCTTGCTTGCTTTTCCCTGTGTTAGTTTATTATTACAGGATAGTATAAGCATGGTTGTTTTAAAAGAGGGTTGCTATATGAGTGTGTTTTTAAAACCCCTTTCCTTTGCAGCCTAACAATCTCAATAATAATCTTTTCCTAGATCTAGGCATCTAGTCCCTGGTTTAAGAGCTGCACGATCGTGCCATTCCTCTATCAGTTACTGTGATAACTGGTACTTTAAATGATCATCCTTGACCTTTATTAGTCTTTCAGGCTGATTGATTAGTTAAATCCATATTTATAGTGGTAGCCAGAGATATTTTTGGTTGAGTGTAACTACTGTTTTGGGGTTTTGTTATTTACAGCACAGCAGCCCTTAGGATTTGGCCCTATTGTTCTAAAAGCTGCATAAAACCAGGACAGAAAGATGCTTTCTTCTGCCCCAGAGAACTTACAGTCAAACTGAGTTTTGGCTTGAGGAAAGTTTTACCTTGAACTGTTTCGGTACCACCCTGCCCCCGTATGATATGCAGAGTATAAGAGCATAGCCCTCACATTGGGAAATTCATACTCTAAAATGCAGTGAGTTGTTTTTCTGGCTTTTTGCAACTGCATTCAGTGACAAAGCGACTCTTTGGCTGCTGAAGGCTTGAGCTGTTGGTGCTGTACTGACTGCATCCTCTTAGGGCTGTAAAAATTCTCCAGCAGTACATATTCACCCTAGTGCAACTTTTTAGCAGTCAAGAGTTTGTTGGGCAATGCACTGTGTGAGGAAAAAACTGAAAATAAGTAGTTATAGCTTAGGATAGATGCTAATAAAAGAAAAAAAAAACAGCAAGAGCTAAACAGGAGTCTGGGCTCTTCTTTTCACTTTTCTTCCTGACTCCTCAAGATACAAATTAACCTCTTGTCTCATAACTTCTCCATATCTCAGTTAAATCTATGGCTGTCTGAAATACACATACAAAATACATGTTCAGAAAAACCCTTGGCAGTAAAATAACTTTTTTTTTTTAATTAACATATTTTAGTTTCCTTAGCTTTATCTGCCCTGTGGTAGAAACAACCTGCATAGTGATAAAGTACTTAATAGTTTTCAAGTTGCATTGAAACTAGTTTGTTCCTCTGTGCTTGCTAATGAAATTGGTGAGTTATTGTGAATATTATTTCAAATCCTGGTGCATCACAAGTGACACGCAGGGTGCTTTTTATCTTTGTTCTCTTGAAACGAGAGGGATACCCTGCACAAGCAATGGAGAACCCAGAGCGAAAGGCAGAATGGCTGGGTATGTGGAGTGTGGGCGATGCCTTACGCACCCCGTGAACCAAGCAGACAACTGTGTACAACTGAGTCACCGTGCAATTGTTTCTTGGAATTTTTCTTAAGAGTCATTTTTATCTAGTTGAGTTAAGGAGCCATTACTGTCTTCAGGCTACTTTCTCTCCTGTCAGTGGGACAGGCTTTTTCTTCTGGTCTCGGCCAGGATCTGGCAAAAATCATGAATTAACTCCACCCTGGTACAGCTAGTCCCATGGGTTTGTTCTCTTCTGAAGTGAAGGTACTGCTTACTGTTGTTCCCACGGGGACTTGGGGACAATTAGAGGAGATTGGTGAAGAAGAATGGAGCAACTAAATTGTCCAATTAATCACTGTCTCTTGCTCGCTTGCTTAATTTAGGGATGGATTTTGCATCCCTTGGTAGCAGTGTGGCCTTTTAAAAAGCAAAAAACCCCACAGTGAACACTTTTCTGTTTACTGAGCAGTTAAGTATATCAGCTAGACAAAGGGTGAGCTGTATGCCCTGTCCCTCCTCATCTTTTCTTGACTTCTTTGAAGCAGAAGCAAAAGGGTCACCATGGCTTGGCATGCCCAGTGTTGTCCCTGTTGGATCGTGTAGATTTGGGTGAGCCTGAGGTTTTCCGTAATTATTATTCATTAAAGGGCTCTTTCTGCAGAGGGGTCCTCCATTGTGGTTAAATGCAGATTGGTATCTATAAGATAGATATTAAGTAATAGTTTGGGAGTCAGAAGACTCTCCACTCTGTTATTAAGAGCTGGAGAGGAAATGTGTTTCCTCCCTGGTGAGTCTACCTCCCTTCCCAAATGCTTCATCCCCCTGCCCCACCTTAATTAGAGAGGGATTCCGTGCTTTTATGGTGGACGAGTCTTCTTTACAACGCAGTACTCGTCTGCATGTTTGTATTAGAGCCGTTGTTGCGTCCAGCCAGGCGAAGCATGCACAGCTGCGCAGGGTGGCCTGGCACTGAGCAGAGTAGCCAGGGTATCAAAAGCGGGTGATGTACACAGGATGTGTTTGGCTCAAAGTCAGTATATAAGCAGCATTAGAAAGGCTTTCTGCTGATATCTGTAAAAGTGAAATTCCTCCCTGGTATGAAATCCTGGACCTATGACTCCCCCACACGCAGCAAAACAAAAACAGCCATCTGCTTGCCATGTTCTTAGCACATTTCTGGTTTGGGTTTGTTGTTTGGTTGGGATTTTTTCCTTCTTTCTTCCAAGAAAGTTGACATCCTGCTTCCAACCTCCTCCTACTAGGAAATTAACTTAGATGGTAATGAAAATTAAAGGCTCCTCCAGGAATAAACGCAGCTATATTCTGCCCCATTCCAGCTGTGAAGGCGAAAGGGAAGGAATCTGTTTTAGACCTGGGTCCCCAAGCAGAGGTGAGTCTGCGCAGGGGGGCATGCCCAGCTGATGCTGTCCTGGCAGAAGATGGCTGGCAAGGTGAGAATCACAAATAGGAGAACACGCAGCCATAATTCCAAAGTCGTTTTGCACCACATCATTGCTGTGTAACAGGCAGTGCCAGCTAGCGAGCTGAAGTGCTTGTGCTACGGTTTAGAGTGGTTTAAGTTTGTACCCCTGATCTAGCCTGCTTTTAAGCACATGTTACTTGGTGGTTGTATGAGCTCCAAGGCTATTCCCTCTTCTCCCTCTGCCTCCCATTAAGTAACAAGATTACAGCAAATTGGTGGCCTAGATATAGCTTGCTGTGCTCCCCAGGTTGTAGATCAGACTCTGACCTCATTCTGTCTTTGCTCTCTGACGTCTGCATCCTGTGAAATCTGCTGGGTCCTTCGTCCTTACGGCTTTGCTCTTTATAAGTGTTTCTTTACCATTCTGCACCCAGGGAACTGTTTTGCTGGGCACAAGCAGTGGCATAAGCATGGCTCTCAAGCAGCTCACAAGGAGCTTGACTTGCTCCTGTGTACCAGGTCCCCGGGACGTCTGGGCTACTCTGAAGTGATCCAGACCTGAAAGCAGGGGGAGAAAGGAAACCAGGCTTCAGTGTCATGAGTTTTCCTAGAGCCTGAGCACTCTCAGCCTTGTGGGGCGTCCTCCAGCGGGGCATCAGGCTGCCTGGTGAGCTGCTGTCGGCTCCTGCTTGTGAACCTCTCCTGGCTCCCCCTCCCCTGCATTCTCCCACGTGTGCATCTTGTGCCTCTTGACCTTAGAAAGATTGACTGGCCTGTAAGGTCAGAAAATTTGGCCACTCTTTCTAAATCGAGAGTCACCTGACAACCGGATTTGCAAGGAGGACTGTGGAGGCATTTCAGGAAAGATTTCCAAATGCAGCTTTTTTTTTTTTCCAAGCAGAAGCAGCCTGAACATTTTGAGAAACTCTGTGAATGAAGTTTCTTTGTGACAACGGCAGAAAAGCTGATTTGGGTCGGTATACCCTTTAGAGCTTGAAGCGATAGTGGGAGTTTTTTCCCTGGGTTTTGAGGTATTTTTCCTTTTCAAATTTTAATTTCAACACACTGTACACTCTGTAGTAAAACAAAACTGAAATGCTATTGTCCCTAGATATTGAAACAGGAGGTTCTGGTGTCTTATAAATATCCTGTTTCTCCCTTCCAGTACTTGCATCCAAAAAAAAAAACCTTTAGCAAATTCAGTTTGTGAAGCATTTCAGTTTTGAGGAAACCTGGTTTTAATTCTTGCAGTCAGGTCAACTGGTTGTGTTATTTGGTTATATGCAGGTGCTCTTTGCATTCTAGGGACAAGGAATTAGTCTGTACCTCTACAAGATGCTTCGTATCAGTCTGAAACCACTTTTTTATAAATAATCAGAAGTCTGTTTCATTGAATAAAATAAATAATTTTTTTTTTTAAAAAAACCAACAACACAAAAACCTCGTGTATTGGTATGTGAGGACATTAAAGCTATGGTATCCATGTAATGCATTTTTAACTCTCATGCTCTTCAAATAAAGACTTAGCATATATTTGTGCAGCAAGACAGTAGGAATTTTCATGCTAATCTGTTCTGTTGCAACAGCAGATATTTAGGCAGTGGATAAGCTACTGGGTAAATTTTCACATGCTTTCTGACCTTTCTGAAGCTGGCATTGCCTAGTCTTCTCAAGTAGCAACTGAGATAATTTGGCCTTTGAGATAAAGAAGGAGAGATAAAGTTATTTTTAGCAATCGCTTGCTTTAGTTCTGGCATTTCGTTCTGTTCTGTCCTGCCCATCCTCCTCACAGAGTGGAAGGATGCAGCTTGTTTATGATGTTTTACCATATCTCCTGGGCTGGCTTTTGATACCAGGCAGAGCTGAGGTTTGCCCTTTGGCAGCTTTCCCACCAACACAGGGGCAGCCCTCTGCGTTCTGGAGATCACGGATCAGCCACAAATCCTCAGTTTTCAATCCTTGTATTTAATTCCGCCCCCCTTCGCAGTCCCGGTAGTTAGAAGCCTCCTTTCCCTCTTGGAGGACATTTAATTTCTTTTTTTTTTTAATTTTCTTTCTTTTTTTTTCTTTTCCTTTCCTACAATTCAGATTCCAGGAACTGAAATTTCTAAGAAAACTTGAAATGCTCTGAGAAATATTGTCACTTCAGATATAATCTGTACAACTGCAGAAAATCAGCATGTGTGTCTTCCGTAAGTTACAATAAGAGTATTTAGTACTGTCGTCTTAAGAGGTTCCAAATGTTTTCAGCTTATTGGTAGTTCTATGTGTGGGCACTACCTGCATTTCCATCCCCTTGTTTCCTGATCCTGTGTATTTAATATTATGACGGAAGATGTTGGTAGCCTCCATTACGCATATGGAGGCTGAACCCCACTTTTTAGTCATAGGGCCAACAAAGTGTGGCATTACAGGCTTTTGGTGGGGTGTTGCCTGGGAGCCCCTGTTCTCCTCTGCAGCCATCTCTTCCTCAGTGTTGCGCTCCAGACTGGCACCGAGGAGGGCATTTTCTCTCCACCGCGAATACTCGCTTTTGTGGGGCTCCTTGGTGAGAACTGCATTTCCCCTCATCGGACTGGCTGCATGTGGGCAGCTCCTCCGTCCGCCTTGAACTTTCTGACGACTTTCTGGTTAACCAGCACGGGTGTTCTAACATGAACTGTCTTTCCCTGAAAACAAATGAAAACGCTGGTTCCAGGACCACACTGAGTGTGTTGACGAGAGTGGGGTGGATGTGTGGGAAGAAAAGTATTAGGTTAGGAAAAATATTTAGGATATATACATTTTTATTTATGTTCTATATTTAGGTATGAGAAGGGAAGTTATTTTTTTTTTCTTCTGCAGTTCTCTCCAGCTCATAAAGTATCTGTTTCTCAGCTTCTGTCACTCTTGCCTGAACCGAGGTTGTTGGTGGCCCTGGTTCGCCTTCAAGGAGGCTTTGTCCTGATAAAGGGACCCATTGAGAGGGCCAAAGGCACGCAGGCACAGGCACCCAACATTCAATATACAACTGCTTATCTCCTGATAACGTATTTGTGGAAATACAGGTCTTGATACTAATAAACTAGGTAAACTGCAAGTATCTACGATTTCTCTTTCTGAAAAAGGAATTGCGCAGAAAAATGTAAAGTGGAAGAGAGAAAATACTCTCCAGGTCATGGAGCTCTTGTGGTGAACACTTTCATGCCAGAGATGCCTCATGCATCTCAATCACCTGATCTTGATGGATAAATCAGAAAGCTTCACAAGAACGCTTTTTTCCTCCTGGCATTCCAGCTCTTCATCCCTTCCTCTCACTGTTCATCTCCGCATCCACGCGTGGAGCTGAAGTGGACTCAATGTCTTTAAAGCTCGGGGAAGGTTCAGTTCTGGTCTGGGGCACAGCTGTTGGGTTTTCACTTTGTTCAAGTCACCTTCTCTAGCTAAAGTTCTTCTAACTGAGTAAAGAGGATTGCAGGATGCCTGGGTGTTCGGCCACAGACGTAGGGGAAAAACTTTCACTATTTTTGATCCTTTGACGTTTCCTGTCTTTCCTGTTTCACTTCAGTGCTTTCTTAAAAAGGAAGGTTGTTGATATTTGAAGCCTGTCCTCTTTCTGATATTTAGAGGGCTGAACAGTTCGTTTTCAGAAAGACCGATAAGATCTTCTGGCAGCTGAAAATGAGAATAATTCTGTTCCCTGGTGTATGCCCTTGACTCCCCGAAAAAAGAACTTGGACATAAATAGTTGATCAAAATGAAGCCTATGGTCTGATCCCATGAACTGAAGATACTGAGTTTCTGTTCCCAGTTTTGCAGTACTGTGCTGGGTAAATGCCTCAGTTCTCCATCTGTGAAATGGAGATAAATCAATTTTTTTTCTCACAAAGGTCCTGTCTGAGTTAACAAGTTTGTATGGTGGTCTGGAAAGAAGTGCTTTAGAAGTGGTTGCTACTAAGATTTCTCTGATTTGCAGCTGATATATAATAGCAGGGAGAGACTCAAAGCTGTCTTACAGAGACTCGGACTAATTGTGTTTAACTGTGTCTCCCGGAAGACCAGGCTGGTTCCCAGGCGTAAGAGGAAAACCAAAGGATAATATGCAGGCCACGCTGAATTGATGAAAATCTTGTTGTTAGATCAGGGGATCAGGATTGTATCTGTAATCAATACAGATCTGGAGATCTCTTTTTCATAGTCATAGGACAAGATCTGCACAGTTGTTTAGCACTTAGCAGTGCTTTTTTTTTTTTTTTTTTTTTGGTAGCTAGAAATATAAATACCTTTCCATCTGGACTCTGCTGGTTAGGGTAAAGTGATGTATATTAGTGTGTACTAAAATAACACTTCTGCTGAATCAAAATAGCATTTTTACACAAGTTGGACATAAGATGAAAGAAAAATATTTAGGACACAGGAAAAAGGAACTTAAATTACTTTTTCAGCAAAAAAGGAAGGGCTGAAGACGTCATAATGAGATTAATAGAAGGGAAAGCTCCTATTTCTGAGGGAGTGCTGAACAGCTTGTCATAAGAAGAGGAAATACTGCTTTTTTGATCAAGTTTGTTTTAGAAGTATATTTCAGGAACATGCAAAGTTAGATTATGCAAGCAATAAAATTCTGGGGAAAACAGACCCAATGGTGGAGGGGGAAATAGTTGTTCATATTGTTGCTGAAAGCAAATTTCAGAACTTTCTATTTTGAATAGATGGACTTTTTTGACACACAACTTCTTTTTTTTTTTAACCACAGAAATGCTACTTAATTTTGTTGAAGCCTGTTTCTGAAAGGCGGATTAGTCAAAATGACATCTTTTCAATGGAAGATTCTTCTGCCAAAGAATATTTCAGCAGCTTTCGTGTGACTCAATTTAACTGAACTAAAACTGGGGTCCTAAAACAGAGGGGACAGGGCAGCCACACATCTCTCAAGCCTGCTCCTTCGAGGTCAACCATTCCAGGATGGGCTCCTCTCCCCTCTGCCCTGCTCTGCCTTTCTCCTTCTCACTCTGAAACGCCACCTGGTATATCCATTTGCACCGTGACGCCCCCGAATAGCATATATTCTGTGCATCCTTTACGCTATGATAGAGACTGCACCTTTTGTGGGCTCTGGTTTTGCTGTTAGCAGTACTGTGACGCTATGGAAATATGGCTTGGGTGACCACGTGGAATTAAATGTTGGCAGACAATGTTGCAGGGGAATGTATTTTATGATATCCCTCTAAGACAACATGCGTGGTTTTATTACTTTAAAAATAAAATCTCAGAAGCAAAGCTTTTAAAGAGTCATACTGGTTTGAAAGACAGGATTTCAAATCATGGAAAAACCTGCAGCCATTGTGAAAAATCTGGTTTTACTTTGACTTCTGGAAATCTCTACTGAAATGACTCCCATTAGAGGGGTTGAAGCTGACTGCCGATTCCCCCCTGTACGGCACAAGCCCGGTGTTCATCTTCCTGGCTTTTGCCTGTTTATATCCAGCATCTCTGCAATCCAGATGGGGAAAAGCACATGTGACAGCATGTGTGTGTGATTTGGAGCAGCAGATGGGTGCGAATGACAAACTGTTGCCTGTGTAGGCACCTACCTAGAGATTACTCAGAGTCTTGCCTCTGTGTGTTGTTGTTCTGTTCCTGTGCACCGTTATCGAAGAGGGCACTGTCAGGGCTCCTGCGTCTGAAGCTTTACCTAACTTGACAGGGATCCTGTGCAGGCACCCAGATTTCAGTACCTTTCAGTACTGATGTCCATTCGTGATGTGACTTCCATCTAAGGAAGCACTGACCGTATTAAAAATCATACAGGGAGAAAAGCAAGGTGGGATTGACTTTATATTTGAACTCTAGTAAAGAGAGATCCCGGTTCGGTGTCTTTTTGTTCCTCAAGTGGGCCTGTCACCCCACATTTCTTGCCTTATTTGAGTTGCCTTTCCCTTTCCTGCTCTTGCCCTGAATGAGTTCTGCATAAAGGGAAAAGTGATGGAAAGTGAAGTGCAGTGAGAGAGGAGAGGTCGGTGTTTCTGTTGCGGTTCTACACCTATAGCTTTCAATTTTCTCACTGCGCAGGCACACCGTTATCAGCCGGTACAGAATTTCACGCATTGTCCGACAGCATGACTGCAATGAAAATGATGCCGTTTCCAGCAGCGGGGAAATTTATGGCCCAAATTTATTTTTGCATGCATTTCAGCTGGACTGTTACTTAAAATTATAGGACAGGGAAGTCTAAAATGCGTGTGTAACTTGCTTCCTTGAAGTAGTCCCTTTCAAGTCAGCAGGGTCACCGGTGCTGCAGTCGTGCATGCGCATGTACTTGCTAGGTTAGCAATGCAGTTAGTGTAAGGTTTGGTGTCTGACTCATGGCAGTGATTTAAAATCCACAAATTCTGTAATTTCTCCATGTGTTAGTCCTGCCAGCTCTGCTGTAAGGCCTGACTGGGGGTACCAAAGGGGAAGCCTCGCTCTGCCAGCACTCTGAGCTCTGCTCATTTCTTAAAGCCAGCGAAGCACCAAAGTTTGGTGCCTGTGGTCCCATAAATTTGAGGTAGGTAATCAAATCCTACTGTTACCTGGCTGAAACACATATTCTGTGGCCAGGAATTTGCATGTAAATGACAGTGTGAAATTATTGTGGTGAATTTTCTGTGACAGTTGTTTTTTTCTTTATTTTAAACCATGCGGTTACAAGGATGAGTAGAAAAGATCCCTAGTTTGCTGCTGGATAGACATCTGAGCCCCTGTGAGTGCCCTGCCGAGGACAGTTGGAGGAGATGTGGGAACTGGGCTGCTTGGGGAAGGGGTGGGTGAAATGTATCGTGCTGGAAGAAGATCACTGAACTGATTTAATTAGTTCTGTTTCAGAGGATTCATTTTTGCTCGGGTCACTGCTACGTTCATCTATTTGCTTTTTTCCCCCCTCTTAGCAATAGGCAAATGCAGGGTGATAATTAATTTGGCAGGTTGATTGAGATTGGGTGGCAGAGAGGGGAGTTTTCCTGGATGAGTGATGAAGCATTGCTGGTTGAGCTTAAAGTGAATAGTCTGAAATAGAAAGTAGTTAGTATAAAATCCCCCCAAGGGTGTGTTTAAACTGAATGTACTTTGAGTTTTGACATTGAGGTTTTTTAGTAAGCTACCAGGCTCTACAGTGTAATTTTAGGACGTTTGCTAGCTGGGATCTAGCTGTGGAAATGTCAGTGGCTGTTCTTCTGCATTGTGAAACCTCAAAACCGGGAAAATGGGGTGTTAATGAAAGAAGTAGGTTGTTTGTGTGGGTGTCAGGCTGCAACGAGCTTTGGCAGAGTGATGCTCTTTTCTTTTCCAGGCCAACCCTGGAAGCTGAGGCTTCACCTGACCAGACGCAGTGCTGCTCTCGCAGTGGGAGAAGGCACTGTGGGTCAGTCAGCTCTGTGCACTAGCTTGAGGGAGGCCAAATTCTCAGTATCTTAAAATTTTCATTACTAAATCTCAGCTATCCCTCAGTGTGCTACCATTAAAGTTAATGCATTTCAGGAAAATGGGCTGCTGAAACTGTAAGAAATTATGTTTCTGGCTTTCTGCCTCACTGTATTTTAGCCTCACCAGGGGCTGATTCCTGTAATCACTGTGTTTTGTGTTTCACACCAGGTGGACATTAAGTTGCCATATTAAAAAAACCAAAGTTTGGTTTTTTCCTTTTCAGTAAGTGCATATGGTAGCAGGAGATCTAATTTGTTCAAACTACTGGATTCTGTTGCTTACAGAATTTCCAGTTTTGTGGGGCAATGGCACTGCAACCTTTATTTGACTTCTCTGACCAAGCGGTTGGGGTTTGGGGGTTTGCTCTCTCACTCTCTACTCCCTTCCTTTTTGTAAGTGTCTCTTTGCTCTGGTGAGAGGTTTTGAGTTGACAGCTAAGATAAAACGCCATCCTGCGTGCATGAGGGAAGTACAACGGGAACACAAGCAAGTCACGCTTGTCCCTACCCCCGCCGCTGTGGCTCAGTTCCCTTGCAGAGGAACCACTTCTGAAGGTTAAATGTCTGGTGAAACCTCCATGCTTACTCAATCCTAAGGGGTTTTTTTCTGCTGAGGCTGCCAGTAAGGATGTCAATTTGACGAGGTTTTGTTTTTTGGTTTTGGGGTTTTTTTTTTCCTGTGAGGTAGACATCCACTGGGAATTTAATTGGGAAACTCCTATTTTTATGCAGACTACCAGAGAGTGGTCAGCTGTTAGATTAATGCACTTACTAAACTAATGGACTAAGCTGCCTTCCATATGACCTTTCATGTTTTGTGTTCGTATTGTGGGTGATTCAACTAAAATCAGAGCTTGACTGAAAAATCCCTTAAAAGTTTTCCTACTCTTTCAGTGGGGTTTTTAATTGCTATGCAAAAAGACGTCCCCTGTATCTTCAAGGAACTAATTTCTTTGGAAGCAGATACCCTCCTGTGCACTGATAACCAGCTGAAAAGAGCGCCTGTCATCTTCGAGGCTTCTGTTGAGTAACAACAGAAAGTGCAAATACTGTATATGAAACTAGAATCTCTGAAAAGATGGAAAGTGAGAGAAAAACTATGCACTAAATAGAGAATGGTATTGGTAACATACATTGCAGAGCAGATTTTTTTGTAGAAGTCTTTAGACTCCTTTAAAAAATAAATAATAGGCTTTAGATACCTAAACGTGCTTTCAGACTATGCTGACTTTGTCTGCTGCAGTAGCTAGCTACTTCGTCAAGCCTGTGCCAGGCTTGGTATCGTGACTGGGTTTCTTAATGCATAGTTAATGATTCCCAATGGAAAAAAAGTAAATAAGCTTTCTGACTTTTTCTAGGAACTTAATTACACCAGGATGGACTTGACCGTGTAGCTTTGAAATCCAGGAACTTAATTGTCTACTTTGAATAGTAAGCAAGGTTTAAATAGTAATTTTCTTCTTTTTAACAATCTATTTTTGTTCTTTTGTCAGCTTGATGTTACATTTAGGAGTCTTGATATTGCTGTGTTGCCCTGGCATCCCCATACCAAGGAATCGTCTTCTGTAGGTTACTGTCTGTAAATTATGGCCATGGCCAAGGTGGGAGGATATCAGAGTATCTGTGCCCACATTTTTTATCTCACGAGTATGGATATTTTTTTCTAGGGCTTTGCTTTTCATGATTATGCTCAGAATGGGAAGGTGAGTACATGGAAAATTTGGTGAACGCTTTTGCTTGTTGAATACTAGTCCACGAGATCAACATGCCTATTATTAATCCACCAGCTCAGTTTAAGGGGATAAGAAGTCTATTTATGATCAATTTAACTGTTTAGTCATTTATTCTGGAAATCTTTTAAATATCCAGACTGAGATAAGACTATTAACTTAGGAAGCCTTTGCTAAAAGAAATCTGCTCCACATTTGCAAGTAGCTCTTTGCGTGGCATCCATCCTTGGGGATCACTGAAGAATAAGAGTTGCTTTTCTTTAAAAAAAAAAAAAAACAGTCCTTTTCTGTATTTTACTACAGCTCTGCCTCCAAACCCCATTGTTTAAAATCCTGTTTGATGTGTGAAAGATTAATAGGGACCTGAGAAATTTGATGGTAGGACTGAAAATAATAGAAACCTGTAGGGATTTGCTGTACTACTGTCATCTGTTTAAGTAGTTGTGACAAAAATTTATATAAATCCAGATACAGGGTGTGGAGGTGGATATTCCCCTGCCTTTTCTTTTTCCCACCTACGTTTTTTTTTATTTCACAGTATCTTCACACTATCTAAAGTTAAACCTTCTCATTTCAAGAAGTGGCATGGAGCAAGGGGCATGACAGTTGTCCACAAACCCACTGCTGCCAGTTTTCCATGTCACACATTTTCGTGCCTCCTGCCCCTGTGCAAGGGAGCCAGGATCCCTGAAGAAGTCAGATGCATTTTATTGTCTGGAAATATTCTAAAAGGTCATATGCTGCCATGAGAAAAGTCCTCAAAAATGTAGTCTCTCTCTTGCCGTCTCGCCCAGCGCCAGATATGATCTCATTCCTTTTATTCCTTTGGAGCTGAGTCCCTGGTTAAGTGCTTGGGACGGTTTCTTCGCCGTGCCTGTGGGGCACTCACTGCTGGTGCTTTTTGGGTTGTCCTCCTGTGCTGCAGTGCCCGTTCGCTTCCCCTCAGCCTTACCTCACCGAGTGCCCTATTTTCTCCGTTCCCTTCTGCCACAGCAGCTCAGTATCATGTTCACTGTCTCAACAGAGTATCTGCCTGATATATATGTTTTTCCCATTTTGTGTGGCCTCTGGCAGTGCTGTGGTTCGTTGTTTGACCTGCCAGCCAGGCTGAGAGAGGGCTGTAGGGGTTGAGGCGGCAGCTCCCTCTGGGGCTTCCAGCTTCACCAGGGTACCAGTTTCAGAGGGCTTAACTCCATCCCCGCATGGGGCTCATCCTGCAGGGAAGCCATTCACTGCAGCTCCCTCTCCAGACCCATCATCCTACCGTGCTGCCCCTGCCTCCAGTTCAAAGCAATGCCAAGTTTCAAAGCATTTCTGCCTGTGCCTCAGTTTAAAAATCTTATCTCTGCTTCCAGCTGTTGTCCAGCAGCCCACAAACCTTTGAAACAACTTATTTGATTAGGAAGCAACTGAGAGGCTCTTATACCCCACCCAATTTATTGATTTAATTAGTTTATTGGGGCGGGAGGTTCTTTTTTTTTTAACCAGCCTCAGAACGGGGGCTGACCTTGATGATTTGCAGGGCTCTACCGCGTTGGGAGCATTTGGGTGGAGAGTTTCCTCCCCACTAATTGCACAGCCAGAGGCCGCGATGGGGTTAGTGTGCAGCTCACGTATCTGGCTGAACAGCGCAGCTCTGACATCTCGTGCTTTAAGCTGACCCTGGGAATTGGCGAGTGGTTGTGGAAAAGGGATTGTTTTTCCAAATATTGGAGCACTTCGCTATCTGTGTGTCATAGCCTACACGTGCCTGTGTATGATCATGCTCACCACACAGCAAGGAAGACATCTCTGACACTTTGGATGCCTGCAGGGCAAGCTGCAGCTCTGCCATTTGATGGAGAAGGTAGTCAGTGCAGCCATGCAGTTGCTCCCCTGTTACATTATCAGGATCTGGCAGTGCTGAATCTCAGAAGCTACACCTCGCTTAGCTTCTCCTGCTGATGGTGTCCACACCAAAACTGCACTCCCGAAGTCAGTCGAGTCAGTAAATCACCTCGTTTGTCTTGATTACCATGAAAGTGCAGGGAACAGTCTATCGAATAGAAGGAATCCTACTCAAAATAGCACGTGCAAAAACACCCTGCTAGTTTCTGTATGACTTGACTCCTGCATATTTGTAAAAATAAATGTTTCTTCTAATATGTAATCAAGGAAATAATTTGTGCTTTTTTGTTACTGAAAAAGAAATTTATCGGGAACATTTTGTGCCTACATGCTGGTAACAAACAGTTTCTTTTTACCAGTGGAAATATGATCCTGACTGAAGCATAGCTAATACCCATTCAGTCAGAGAATATGTATCATACTGTGCCCCATTCAGCGCAAGCTGTAAGGAGGCAGTGTCAAAAAACTCAACAGTGAGACACTGTTCCACATCCTCAACATGCCCATTCAACAAAATCACTTCCAAAGAGGGAAGATGTTATGCTCATGTTTAAATACAGGCTCTGCTATTTTGGCGAAGGTTGAAACCAGGTGCCGGCCAGATTGGATGCTCCTATCTAGCTCTACTGGACACTGATTCCCAAATATAAGCAACTCTTAAAACTGCTGGCCACCACCCAGCCAAAACTTAGCAGAATCTCATTGGTAATTAATTTTTGCTGCTACTAAATGCTCTAAATCCTTGCAGGAGTGGCAAAAAGGCATTTTTACAGGTTCTCAGCTGTTTGGGGGAGCTCAGGGTATCCTATTCATGTATTGCAGCCAGTTCAACAGAGAATATTGGATGCTAAGTGTTTGGCTCCCAATCACAGGTGGGGCAGAGGAGCAATTTCTCCAGCATTCCTGTGCTTTGCTTGGTGCTCACCTTTCGTTTATTCATTAGCGGAGAGCGGGGCAGGGCTCTCTTATGCTCACTGTAATGGAAACGTGGTGTCCAGCCATGGTCTGAAATCTTTAAAGTCCAAAGGGAAGAAGCCAGTGAGTTGGGGCAAGGTCCTGACACATGCATTTGGACTATGTGATCCTATGTGATCTGTTTGAATCCCATTTGAATCGCAGGCTTTCGTGAGTTATGGCTGATTTAGCTCACCTTTGTCATCACCATTTAATTATTTTTATAACTGTAAAAGTCTTTTGTGTATGTGTAAATATATATGTAAATAGAATTCCAGAGTAGTAGACTATAATCCGAATAGAATTAGAATAGGCTCTGAATTGATTTAAAGTCTTTTATTAAACACTAAGTAACTGCTTCATTGGTCGTCTTAAGTACTTACCATTAAAAGATCTGCTCATTCCCGCTAATGAAACTGTGCTGCATGTTATATTTGCTTAAATAAAAAACCCCTGTGTTTTCAAACTGCTACTGAGGACTTGCTACTGCTATTGCATTCTGCTACTAAGGACTCCCTCCCCTTCCTAAGAATATACATGGGACTGCTCATATTCTAAATGTTGGGGTTTTTTCACACTTGTGCCCAGTTGTGGAGGTCCTTATAGTAAGATTACGCCTTTTCTGTTTCTGTGACTTGTTTTTTGGGTTGTTGGGTTTGGGTTTTTTTTCCAGCCATGCCATAGTTAGTAGTATTGGTGATTCAAGGGTGCTAAAATCAAAAACCGAGGCCAGAAAAGATGATTTATGGGAAAAACAAGACCTAGAAAGAGCTAAAAAGGTTTGAATTGTCATTCTTTACTTTCTATCTTTTTATTTAATTAGATCTTTTATGGCACGTGTGGGTCACATTTTCCTGCAGTTCTCTAACACTAAGGAGACTTAGAATTATGGTTTATGAATTTTAATGAAAGTTGAGATTATTATGTAATCATATGCTGGGGCTTTAATTAAATCACCAAATAGAAGAACTGGATTTAGAGAGGTGAGAGCTGAAGATGCTAATTTTTAAATGTCTTTGTTCTACTTTGGCATGGGTATCTCAGATACCTACTGCAGGCAGTCCCTTATACCATTCCTTATTCCTTTGCAGGTATCATTGCATTAGTGAACATCTGGTTTACATTTAAAATTTGGTTTTACAACCACAAGGCCTAGAGACTTCGTAGTGTTTATAGCGAAAGCCTGAGTTTTAGAGCACAGGCTACCACCCCCTATGTTCAGAGTGAGCTAGTCCCATTTCACTTCTCTTTTTCTCTCTGTGACTGTGATTTTGGTATTAGGGTCTTCTCCATTCCCGCCTCCTCTTCCATTCACAGTTCTCACACTCAGCTGGTCTGGGGGAGGCTGTTTTCCCTGGAGACCTGTTAGGCAGTTTAGTAGGGTAGAGCGAGCCAGTTGGCTTTAGCAAAGCCCGTGTTTTTGTGCATTCTTGAACATTCAAGAGTTGTTCTTGTTGCTGAAAGCTGCCTTCATCTTTAAGTGTTAAAACTGTCAGAGCTGGGTTTCCAGGACAGTTTTAGATGAAATGTAAAGTAGATACTTTCCTTCTGAGAGAGACTGCACGCATATAAGCCGTGTGGGAGTTTGATTTTGGTTTTATCCCTCCTTTTCTGCTGCTGGTACACTCAGCCTCAGCAGCCTGGTCAGTTAGAAGGATAAAGAAAAGTAATTGGGTGGTGTGAGGCTGTTTACCATCACTCTGGACCAAATCGATTCATAGTAATTTTTAGAGGAGGTGGTGAGGTCTAGGACAAACCCTTCTGCTAGGGATAAACACAAATCCTTCTACTTCTAAATGCATTTTTGTGTCTGTATCTGTTTTCATGCATGCACCAAGTAAACAATATATTTTTTTCTTTTTTTGTGATTTCAGAAGGTTGACTCAGACTCAAGTGGATTTATGTATGCTCTCTATGTTTCTGAGTGTTTGTGGTTGTTTGCTTGCTTTTTTTTTTTCCCCCCCAAATACTGTTTTCTTCATCTTTTGATTTCTATAAAGCTTGTGGAAATTGTGATTTCCAAGTAGCCTGATGGGTCAGGCATACTTGCTTTCCTCCTTTTCTGCATGTTGTACTCCAGCACTTACCATTTGTCCATTTAAAGAAAATCTTTCCCAGGTTCAGAAGTAATCTATCACAGTGTGGCTTGTTGAGCCAAAGGGTGCCATGCTGAGGCAATCATCCCTCTGCGGTATGTTGGCCTGGCAGAGTTTTTGTTATAACTGCTCTACCTGTTTATTTGTTTTGTTTTCTGTCTTAAACCTTTAGGCCCTTTTGTAAGTGTGATATACTTTTTATTTCATTTTTTCCTCCTTCACTCCTTTGTTGCTATGGTCCATTGCAAATATGCCAAGAACATTCTAGCGTGAGATGAAAACTGTTTTCTAGATTGTGAGGAAGAAATACATTTTAAAGCCAGGTAAGATTTGGTAGGTTATAAAAATGGGAGGAAAAGGTTGGCTTCATAGGGTCATGCATCTTACTACCATGCTTGAAAACTGCCTAGAATTGGCAAGGTCTCTTACCAACCTAGAACTCTTCCTTTGCTTCCTTGTGCTCACCATTTTAGCAGGTGATAACCACAGGGTTAACTCTGTAGAGCATCCTGGCATACAGTACATGACGTACAAAGAGACAACAATGGTGTTGATATTCTTTTACACTAGGGGCAGTGGATGTATCAGCAAAAATACAAACACGACTGATTCCACAAAGGCATGTTTGTAGAGAAATTAAATGAAATGTGGGTTGTGTAATTTGCTATGGAGAGTTAGCAGTTTACTAATAAAAACGTGTCAGAATAAGCAAGGGGTCACTCCGTTGGTTCCATACATTTATGACTCGTTGCTTCATTGGTGACTTTGGATGGACTCTCTTCCATAAGTGATTTTGATAGTTAGATGCTGAGAAATGGAGGAGGGACAAGCTGTTATAGCCTTTGGACTGATTTTTCACTGTAACATTAGCTGCTGCTGCAAAATCCAGTCTGCAGAGCACCACAGGATTGCCCACACCTGGTAGAAGAGCAGGGCCAGAGATGGGGGACCTGGGCAAGCTGTGGAGGAGGAGGAGGAGAAGCGGAGCAGAGCAGGGCTGACTGTGGGGCTGGGGAAGCACAGGAGAGCACTCCGGGGGCTGAAAAACTCTGGGTGGAGATGTGAAGCACCAGGCAGTAACTGGGGAACAGGGAACAGGGCAGGTAAACCGTGCCTGAAGAACGAATGTTTAAGAGGACTTGATTTGGGCTTGAGGATTGGTGGTGATCACAAGTAACCACCCCTGGCACATGTCAGTCTGGTTTCCCGGGACTGGCTGGACTGGAAGCATCCCTACATTTGGTGTACCTTCTCTAATGGGAACAACAACTCCAAGCTTGACTCTTAACTGCGTTCCTTATTTTTGGTTGCAATAGTAAAGCAACCCTTCACTTTTCAGTAAACTATGGATTCAGTGAGGGTAGGAGCATGAAGAACCTGGCAGTGGGATCTCATGCTACACTTGGTTTTGAGGGTGTGGTATGCACTGCCAAATATCTATAGAACCTGGAGAAGCACAGTAACCACAGCCAGGCCTGTAACATTAATGCTTTTTTCTTAACTGTGAAATAACAGGCATATTTTTTGTGCTAATTTCGCTGGTAGGAAGTTGTAGGTAAAGATATCTCTTATCATGCTGGGAATCACAGGTGGTGAGACTCATGCTAAATTAATTTTTCTTTAGCCAAGTAAATTAAGAAAGCAGGCACCACTTCCCCACAAGGCATAGGGGCTGAGGAGTTAAAACTGAAGAGGTTTTCTTGGTCCAGAGTGGCAGGAGCCAGGGAGGAAGCACAGGTATGAGGGTTTTGGCAGAGGTTCTTGTGAAGCACATAACCTTTGGTAGATGCATCTCTTTTGCATGCTGGTTATTTACTGAGAGGCCAGCTTTCATAAACATCAAAGCTTGGTTTCATACAGTAATGAGCAAACATAACAGTATGGAGAAACAAACAGGGAAACCTGGCACAACTAGTGTTTCCACCAACAGTGTATGGAAAAAGGAAATAATTACAGTAAAATGAGGGGGTCAGTCATGAGGCTGTATCAGGTGAAAAAATGGTGTGACACTTCTAATCTTTGATGCCTGTCTGCATGTGTGGTTTGTCTCCAGTTATGGGGGCAGGTAATTGTAAATAATAACTTAAAGAAATGAAGGGGCCCTTGGAGAAGGAAAGGGTAAGTAGGAACAGTTAATGGAGGAGATAAAGATTTCATATGAGACGTATGTGGCTTTCCTCATTTTTCAAAGTAATTTTAATCTCTTGTCCTGGGATGGGTCTTTTGAAAGCATGTTCTGCAATAAGCATAGGTTGTAAATCTCATTGCCTACCTCTGACCTGGGAGAAGGCATTTCCTTTGGGAAAGAATGTTGGGAAGAACAGAGCAAGAAAACGTTCATGACTGTAAGTCATTACATGTCTCATTAACCCTCCTATCTTTCATTCACATATTTTTATATTTGCATTAAGCTATGCTCATATGAGTAAGAAAAAGCATTACCCAGAAGAGATCCCCGAGTAGCTGTAAAAAAAAGCCAGCTCCCAGGCTGGAACACGCCGGCCGAGCGCTCGGAGGCAGGATTAGCAGCGGCAGCCGCCTTGTGTGCTGCATGGCTCGGGCTCCACCAGAGCTGTGCCTGGGCACTCCCTGGGGCTTCCCAGGGTTTTTAAGGCAGGTGTGAGGATAGCTTCAGTGTCAGCAGTTCACGTTTTCCCATAATCTTCAGATACATAAAGCAGTAATAAAGCCTACTGGGTATTCTCTCTCCTCTTCTTTTGTCCCCCACCATGACATACATGGAAAGAGCTGCTGTGTGCAAATTCTATGTTGCTTAAAGAAAGAGAGCGAGTGCCTGTGTTAGCGTACAGTTAAGGAAGTACAGTAGAAAAAAGATGGGAGAAGACAATTTTTTTTTTCTGGAGTCTCTCTGTACCATCCAATGTCTGACCAGTTGTGTCACGACATGATCTCCTGTAGGGTTGCACAGAGGATTTGAGAGCTGAATTTGGGCTATAATTAATGCTTGCCTTCTCTTTAACTTGAGGAGCTATATACCATCACAAATCTTAATTTCCACAAGAACCCATCATCTCTAAACTCTCTCTTTGCTTTCCTATGCAATGTAATGACCCCCACCTGTTTTCCTTTAGAGGGTGTACCTCTACTTTTTTATTACATTGAGAGTAATTCAGTGGTGAGACAGAATTAAAGCTGTTGCTAACTTTCATGCCTGGTATAAAATGTGCATTGCTATTTAATCAAATGTCCCCTGGTTTTGGTAATCACCTTGTTAATATATCATCTCTCCTTTTGCCAGATCAGTATTAAATATTTGGCTAAAGCTGGATCTATGGCAGTGTGAATTTTATTGGCATGGGCAGTGTTGTGATGCCAGGTGTATTTTGGCTCTGAATGTAAAGGTACAAAGTTATAGTAACAACTCCTAAGTCTTCTCATCCTCATTATGAAGCTAAAAGCTGTGTGAAATAAATCATAAAAGCAAACCTGTTTTTGCAAAGAAAATGTGTAATGGCTATAAAAGTGTGACTGTTTCAATTAAAGCTAATGAGTGCAATTTCTCACTTACCTGTGCTTTTCTTTGTTTTTCAGCTCATGGGGCATTCTGAATGGGATCACAAACGAGGACCCAGAGGCTCACAGGTCAGTTGCTCAGTATTTTGTGTTTGGTTTTGGCTTTTTGTAAATTAGAGGTGTTCAAGCAAGTTTTCCATCTGAGATTGGCAAAGTTGTTCATTTTGTTAATATTTGCAGGATTGAATCAATGGAAAAAAGCATAAAACCATGACAGCTTTCATTAATATAATTTTTGAGCTGTAATCCAAACAGTTGATCCAGACAGAGCTGAGTCATGCAACAGAAAGTTTCTTTCAGTAGCAGAAAGATGGATTAGATGTATTGAGAAAGCATTTCTTACTCAGCTGTCTCCATCAGGATATCAAAGGAATGCAATTTCAAATAATGTGTGTATGTTTTTTGGTGTTTTTTTTTTTTTTTAAACCTGACAAACTTGTAAAACTTGGATGGCCCTCTGACCTTGTTCAATAATAAAGGGATTAGTGGTGTTAGAACTGTGTGGGGAGTTGCAGGAAAGCCATGTGTAGCTACTGGTTTGCTCTTGACACATCATTGAAAGGAAGTTATGCTAGTAGGGTTAGTGGCATCATGCTGATACATTTTAAATTATCTATAGAATAACAGAGCAGATGTTGCTACCAATATTGGTGTTCAGGACTTTTCCCACTTGGGTAAGGCAGTCTTTCCTACCTGGTGTTGAAATTATATAAATACATTATTAGGGGTCTGGTATTTTGGAATTGCTTTTCCTTCAGGTGAAGGATTTTTATATTAATATGTATGTCTATGTCTAAATCTATGATAAACAGGCTCTGCTGCTGTGGAGCTACATGTTTGCAACCTTAATCTCAGTAGGGTAGTTCGTAGCCTAACCTTCATAATGCCCCTTGCAAAAATCACTGGAGTATCTGCCTTTTTAATGAGAAAATATATGTTAATCAGGAAGCTGCTACTTATTTTAATAGACAAGATTTATTATTTTTAATGCAAAATTCATTTACTAAGTTTTACTTTTTTGCCCTTATTGTTGCAGAATTCTACATTTTTTTTCTGAAGTTTTCTAAATTTCTGTCTTGCATCTCATTTCAAAACCATCTTGAAATTTGCAGAAAATTCAGTATTTCATTAAACAGTTTAAGATGGGTTGCAGATCTGATTTTTTCAGCTGACAGTCTGTCATTTCAAAAAGATAAAGAAAACAGAAAGCAAGCTAGTTTTCAGTGGAAACTGAGGAATTTCAGAAATCAGGGAAATCCTATCCAGTAAGGTGAGACCTGTTCAGTATGTAATCTCTCCTGCCTCATCTGATGTGCTAGTTGATCATGTTGTGTTCTTCTGGTCCAAAGAGTGGAAGGCAAATTGGACTCCTCTAAATGATTGTTGAGAGGAAGGCAGTCAATTGAAGGACTCTTAAAGTGACTTAAACTTCTTAAACTTTTCTAGCAAATCTCCATCTAATTTTTGTATGCATATGAAAATATGGGTAGTCTTTGGTATGCTCTGAACCATGCCCTACAGTCCTAATGCTTTGGCTATGCAGCAAAATCTTTAGAGACTACAGACTGGAGTGCATATGAAGTCTGGCGCAGGTGTTGCATCAGAGATGGAGGCCTAAGTCCTATCTAAGTCCTCATGCCTGATACATCCTGTTGGCTATGTGCCTCCATGCTTGAAGGATTTTTTGTTGTTGGCTAGACATTTTTGAAGGTTTACAGCTAGCCAATAACAAACGTTAGAGAAAGGGATTTAGGTGGAAGGTGAGTGGTATCAATCTAGTCCAAATAGATTTTAAATTAAAAGGTAAGACGGATCTCGTTGATTACCAAAAGTGTATCTTGCTGCAGGAAATTGGACTTGGGCTGTTTAGTAGATCCCTTTTGAGTTTTCTGAAAAAGTGAACTCACAGGATAAAATACTTGCCAAAGAATTTTTTAATTATTTGTTGTCATGAGGCTATGGGTTCTTCCAAGGAGGGTTCCAGAGAAATTAACATATTGCCTGGTTTCTCTCTTTCGCCCCTTCCTGAGAATAAGGAGGGCTTGCATCGCACGGCCTAATTTCAAAGGCAGAGGTCTTGTGGGCATTAACTCAGTTGCTGCAGATGCCCATCTATATGGAGTGCAAGTAAAACCATTTGTTGGGTACTGTTAGGGAAGGTTGTACTTGGGCAAAATGAGATAACTGGTTACTAAATATATAGATGAAGTTCTCTGGGTTTCAGTAGAGACTGAGAAGGAGATAATTGTGAGAAGATAACTCTATATAAATTTAAAAATTTTCTCTGTCTTTCTGAGAACAGTTTTGTTCCTTCCCTGTCTGATGTTTTAGATACTCCACCACCATTTTGTGTATTAAAAGAAAAAGGGGGGTGAGGAGAAGTTCAGTGGAATTCTCTGCAGGTCAGCCTGCAGTTGTTTGAACCTTTCCTGAAGGATATTGTTGAATTATTGAAAACATTATTCTAGAAAACTCTGTATCAGATTTTCATGTAGAAGACTCCTGCTGATTTTTTTTCTTAGGCAGAATGTCTTTTAATTTTATTTTTTTAACACAATAAGCAAAAATACTTCACCTCCGAGAGTGCATTCCTTCAAAACAGGATAAAATCTGCATATGTGGGGTTTCCTTGACAGAGCAGTGAGGTGTTTCCTTCTAAATCCATCTAAAAAGAAGTGCATAGTTTTAATCAACTTCACCCTATAAGCACTCTGTTACTGCATTTGTGCTGTGTATAGGTGTTCTGCAAAGCTTCTAGAAAGCTACTTGTTATAAATCTTGGAAGAACCTTGTAAAACTAACAATCAATATGTACCACAGAAACGTTAAACAATCTTGAATAGGGTGGGAAAAGAAAATGACCCAAGCTCTCTGATTACCATGTGGTATCCTAGTGCCCAGTCACAAGAAGCAAGGAAGAAAAGTTTCATTAGGGGGAGGAAAATAAGCCTCGAATAGCCTTTGTTTTACATGGCTCTGAAAACTGTCTTTGATAGGAATAGTGTTAAACCTAATTTAACTAGTTCCTTGAAAGATTAGGAGAAATTTAGGAGGTTCCGATTTTTGCATGTAATATAAAAGACCTGTTTTTTCCTTTTGTGATTCAGTTGCATTGTTGCCAATTTGTGCCCTTGATAAATGTACCCTTTGTTAAATAAGATCTTGCTTAAAAATTAAGATGAGTAATCTGCTAGGTATACTTCTCCTTCAAACCTGACACAGCAGATGTTTAAAGATGGACTGGCAATTGCCTGCAGGATCTGCCACAGGGTTGCTTATGGTGTTTCCCTAGGTCTGTGGGGCTTTCCTCCAGCAGAGAAATGGGACTTGGGAGGACAGGTCTCCCCTGGCCAGTGGTAGGCTGCGCTGTTCGGGCAAGCAGCAAGAGGGAAGGAAGGGGTTTAGGCTTATGTTATTGGGAGCCAATTTATCAGTCTTCCATGATTTTTTAATTCTTACGGAGTAAAGTGAAGAAAGTGGGAAGATAGACCTTAGGAAGCCACCTGTGTGTATGAATGTTAGCAATGTCACTTGTGAGAAAAGGAAGTGGAACCACTGGTTTACCATAATATCCACATATAAACTCATAAAATTATTCTACCAAGACTCATTAAACAAAACTCTAATTCTGTTAAGATTTTTTTAAGAACTAGTAGGTTTTCTATGGTATGTGTTGAAACATGACAGGAAACTACTACAGTGCATGTTATACTTCTTAATGACCCACTTGGAAAATATGTTCCTTTACTGCATGTGGGAGTTAAATGCAAAGTGATGTAGTTAGAGGTAGTGATGGATGTCAAATGAAATACACTGAGGCTTCTGGGAATTTCTGTTTGCAGGAGTTTGTCTCCTGATAAGCATCTGCAATTCAATAGAATGTAAATGGGACAAGTAAAAAGCCGTCTTTACGACTTTTAACTTGCTCCTGACTTCCACACCAACAGCACAGTCACTTTCTTATAGATTACACACATATATATGTATATGTATGTGTGTATGTTGTAGGATTCCTTTTCTTTTAGAACAATTATACTATTAAGGCTGCTTTAATTAGAGTGAATTATAGGTTGCCTTAGAAAGAGCAATGAGTTCCTGGCTACCTACTTCTTTTTTTTCCTTCTTTTTTTGTTCTCTGAAGATAACACTTCCTGCTGTAAATGCTTCATGCTGAGAACTTACTCTCTGGATCTGAAATCATGCAGAAAGTGTAAAGTGGATTTCATTCTGTTCCATAGTTAATTTTTAAAGTTAATAGAGGTTAGTATTTAGGCACGAAACTTCAAAATTGAGTTCCAAGTTAAAGAAGTTCCTACATGTTTAGGAATGTTTAACCCACCTAAAGAAATCTCTCAAATATACACATGCAGTCTGTAAAACCACATCATCTCACTCATGTGAGGGGAAAATATTCATACCCATTTCTAATATCAGTACATGCTACAAGAAAATGTGACTAGCAGAATTCATCCTTGGCATACTATGCCTCTGCAGAAAAAATATGCAAACTGTATTTTAATTATTCTACTAAAATATAACACTCGATACTTCTAAGATATTTCACGTGGGACCTACGGCACGCTTTGTGCACACGTTTTTATGAGGGACCTTGAATAAGTGGGAGTTATTTGTTGCTCTGTCATCAAGACTTGTTTGGCTTGCTGAAGATGTAGGCGTAGCCCCAGGGGTCAGTGGAATCGAGCGATCGTTCCTCCAACATTATAAAAGGATGATAATCGGGAGAGAAACACAGAAGTCCAGTGTTTTTAATTCTCTTTAAATATAAAAGCTCTCAATTATATATCTGAGGTGCTGCATTTTACCCCTCCAGTTCCTAAGCAACAGCTATTTTCAGACTGAGTGCGTCTGGTGTTGTCTACCTACTTCATGCTTTTGCGAGGTAATTCGTCAGTGAAAGCTAGGCTTTTCACTATCTCGCCCAATTCCCTTTGTCGTGGCACTATAAGGAGACGGATGCTTTAGAGAAACGGGAGAAGCTTGGGTGTAACTGGTCTCAACCTTGCAGCTTGCAAAAACTTGTGTACATCAGGGAGCTCTGCCATCTACAGCAATGAAGCACGGGAGTCAGAAATAAGGTTCTTGACACTGGTTTGGGAGAAGCCTTTTTCTCGAGTGTGGAAAAACCTCTAGAGCAGATTCAAAATCATGAGCCGGAAATCTCTGTGCTTGCTGAAGCGTAGATGGGAGTCGATTCCCGCTACTGACCAGGTACTGTGCTTTGGTGAATCTGTTGTGTCACTGTCTTCTCTTGCAATGCCACTGTAAAGAGATTCACGGTGATTTAACAGTGGTGGTTGGGGTCCTCTGCATATAGTGAGAACCAGCTTGATCATTCATTGTCATTTCCATGATGAATTTGGTAAAGCCGATTTTGCAAGAGCATGTGCTTGTGAATGTGGAGGTGCCATGACAGCCCACTAATGCAGACTTAAGTAACCGACAGAATCTCCCTGTCTCAAAAATGAGACTTTTCTAAGGGCTTTAGGAGTATTTTAAACTGAGTGGATAAGGAAAAGTGTAGTCTACTGCTGATGGGTTCCTCGGTACGGGTCTTTGTTGCATTTCATATCTTACATGTATGTATGTATGTATGTATGAAATCACTGATTACAAGTAGCTGTAATGCATTGGCAGAGCCTCAGCTTTTTCATCATCGTCTTGGTTGATGCATCATTTCAAGTATGTTAACAAGGATGAGAGTAAAGCAGATGTAAATGATATAGACCAGATGTAACATAAAAATTGTGGGATGCTGTTTGGAGCAAGGATCATCACCATAAGTAGGACTAAGATGTGATGAATGGGAGTACAATTAGTACATTTCCTGCTTCTTGCTCCAGGCACTCCAGGGTTCTGTGAATTTTTTTTCAATATCTTACTTGGGATGTAAAGACACTAAAACAAATAATTCTAGAACTAATTTTGAAAGGAAGGTGGAGGTAGTAGCTTATTACATGTTCCAACTCAGTTTTCTGTTTATAAAGCGGTTGACTATGAAGGGGTGCCTTTATCAATGGGAAAGAGGCAGTTTGGGAGAAAATTCTTCGACAGAAAGAAGGGTGGGCTACAGAAATACTTCCCAGTTTTAGAGAAGGATCCTCCTGTACCCTTTTCATTGAGAGGGGGAAGGGAAGTGAAGTGCAGATTACATGCCATATTTTATAGAGTTGTAGATTTTTAAAGCCAAATTGGATCACTGTGAACATCTAGACATCTCAGACATATTACTAGTCAAAAAATATCATGCTGTCACATCCTGTCACATCAGGCCTATGTTTTCTGGTTAAGTAAGAATATGCCTTTTAAATATATCCAGTCTTAATTTAAAGGCTTCAAGTGAATAATAATCTACCATATTCTCTGATAAAGTTTTTATGTTTTTTAAATGTTATCTTTTTTTAACATAATGCCTTCTTGTTTGACGTTTTCTAGTTTAAATCTCCCACCATATCAATTTGCTACACCTTTGAATGCCAAATTTAAAAAATTTAAAAAGCCCTCTTTCAGAATTTTTTTTTCCTGAACAGATACCTAGATTATTATTCTACTTTGGTTTGCTATCATTTAAACTAGCTGAAATACTAAATTTCAGAGGGCTCGGATTCTCTGGTAATTTGCAATAAAAAAATCACAATAAAAATAATAAGGCATTGTTGATGAATACGATTTCATCGTATTGAAATTGAATTGAATTGATCCAGTTCAATCAGGCATTCTTAAATCTCCTGGTAAAAGAGGGGTAAAGAAATGCTGTTATGAAGTGAGTCATTTGTCATCTTGTTTCTGTTAAGAAGATGTAGGGAGACTAGCGTTGTTGCAAAGGAAAGCTGTATTTCAGCCTCTTGGCTTCCTCCTTCCTCTGAGGTAAATGCAGATCCTTGACTTATTATGAACAAATATGTAAGGGATCCCTGTTTTTGCATTTAGATTGCTAACCAGTTCACTTTTCCAGTGTTGCCTTTTCCTTTTAATCACTCTAACCCTGACGTTGCATTGCATCATACTGTGCTACAATATGGTGTATCTGGGAAAAATAAGTATTCGTTACCTAGGTGTGAGGTGTGCTTGACTGCACTGAGCTGCGTATCCTTTCCATGAGCAGCCCCTCAATGCCTCTGGAGGGTTTTAAAAGAGAAAAGGAAATTTCCCTGACCCATCTACCACTTCGGGAGAAGTGAGACTGAGTAAGTGATGCACGTAGGTGGAGTTGAGCATAGCGTGAATCTGTAAGGATTGTTTGAAGGTAAACTGAGTGGGGGAAGATGATGTTCAGCTTCAAACATGCATATTTCTCTGGCTGTTTGTACTGCTCCTTACGCTGGGTGGCACAGGTGGAGTGGGGCTGCTCTGCTGGTTCTCCCTCTTGCTGAACAGTGCCTCATAGGAAAATGCAGTTAGTGTGCAAGATGACAACCACAAAGAGGCAACTTCTTGAGCGTTTTAGGCTGATCCTGTTCATAGCATCGTATAAAAATAATAGCGCTGCCTTTTGGTGCAAATTCCTTATTTAGTCCTTAAAGGGATGCACTAGCATACTATGTTCTAGACTAACCCTGAGGAAATGGTATTATATTTTGATAGGTAAGTAGTAACATTGTAGGTTATTTCTCTATTCAGAGGAGATGAAAGATATTTATGTTAACAAGTGACAAAACCTCTCCAAACTGGTTTACTGTATTACCACTTTTTTTTTTTTTTTTTTAAAGACTAAAGGAAGGAAATAAAATGGAATTCTGAAAGTGAGAATTTTGGCTGGATCTTGTTTCTAGTTTAAAATAATGTAGCAGATCTGACTTTTGAGGACATGGGAGCTGTAAGTCCACAGTGAAGCCCGATACTCTGTTTGAACATAGTTTTTGTCTTTCAAAAGTCATTAAGTGATTTTTATTCCTCATCTTACATACTTTACATCAAATCAAATGAAATCCAGAACCGTGAGCAGGCTGAGAAGTAGGGGTAGAATAAACAACAAGAGTAGTTACGGTGACTATAGACAATATTGTTGGGGGGGTTGTTGGGGTTTTTTTGGGGGGGGTATAATTTTATTATGATTTTTTCAGCATTGTTTATGCTTACAGACACTGCAGCACAGAATCCTCCATGGTTTCTGGGGTCTGGTATGACAAGAGAATTTTTTGGTTGGTTGTTGGCTTTTTGTGTGTGTGAAAGAGTGAGGAAAGTGGGTTTAACTGTGAACCTTGAATTAGATCTTTTTGGTTTCGGTTGACGAGAAACGTCTTACCTAGCTACACATTTTTATATGTGGGAGAGCCTGATCCTGTGGGTGTTTTGCATGGGTAAATTGAAGCAAAAGGGTGATTAATTATATATTAGCCTCTATTCAACAAACTGTAGTATCTCTTAGTGCTTGAATCTTGAATGTCTTTATATCTCTCAATATTCGGAAGGAACTACCTTTATAGATCTAAGGAAAGAATTTATGAATGCTTTTCTTTCTTGTCCATCCAGCAGTTCGGATTGCCTGAAAGTCTTTCTTGAAGTTTCAGTACAGGTTTGGGGGGAAATTCTTGTTGGTTTTATTTGGTGTATGTGCCTGAGGATCTTGTTTCTTGTACTGATCCTAATTTTTTATCCCTGATAGCTACAACTGAGAATGATTTCACTGAATGGATATGCATTTAAAATGCTGTGGTAACCAAATGAGCCAAAGGTGATGAGGTGTTAAAGATTTGCTGTAAGGATGTTGAGTATTTCCCTCTGCCTGAAATTCCCTTTAGATTTTATGAGCCATAGTCTTTGAGCATAAGTTGTATTTGATACCAGTCCTAAGACAGGAAAAATCTTCACACATTAGCCCATGATGTAAACTTCTAATTTTTTCGTTGATGACTGTGAATTTAAAAACAGGAATTAGATTTATACAACAATATAAAAGCCAAATAACCCAATAATTGATATACAGATTTATATAGCTATAGATTGTTCAAAGGAATGTACTGTGCAGGCAAATGCATCAGTAATATTTCTTTAGCTAGAAATGCATGCTTATAGCAGTATAAACAATGGTAATGCTTTCTGTACCATTAAGTCAGCAGTTTAGATTTTGATGGATTTGTGTAAATCCCGTGAAGTGATGCCTCTCTTACCTGCCAGTGATTTACAGCACACCTATGCCTAAGGCAGTTTGCATGTACGGTGCAATATCCTGTTCCTTACCACTGATCCGGTAGATAGGAGAAACTCCCATAGCCTACAACCTATGCAGGGTGCTAAACAGCAAATAAACTGATCCCAATATGACTTGAGTCATAACTCTGTGAAATGATAAATCCAGGGATTTTCCAAGAGAGCGCTTGATATAACATTACATCATGCAGCCACTGTATTTTCAGTGCGTTCATGTATGAAGTAATTCTGATGGATTAAAGCTGCTGTAAAGAAATGGAAGAGGTTCACTTTGTCAGGATTGGGAACTGTGTTTTCACTTTTTTTTTCCTTTTTTTTATTAATGGCTCACTCAGCCACAGACTTTTTGCTAGTTGCATCTTGCCTTTCTGCTCTGAATGGTCCTCACTCATAACCCCTACACATCCATGAGGATGGATATATCATATCTGATATCTTTATGAGAAGGCTGGAGCTTCTGTGCTTTATTTTTCTCTCAGATGTCCATTAAATTGAGAATTTTCTTTGCTGCTGTCCAGCTGCCCCTGCATCCAGCAGCCTAACACAGCAGCATGGCACTGCCAATTGTCTTCAGCCAGGACCAGCTTCATTGGGAACTTCATGCTGAGGAAGCACAAGCCTCTGCAAGGCAGCAGTTCTTGCATCTGGACAGAAGGCATGAATGCATCAGTATGGATGTTTGTATAGGGGACAGCCATGGCAGAGGCTGGCTTACAAGCCGGACAGTATCAGGGACCTGGATGAAGACCTTCAGTGCAGCAAGGATTCTTGGTACATGTCTCCTTTCTGTGCAAAGGTCGTGAAGCTCTTTGTAGAGAAGGGGATGAAGCCACAGTTATGGCCGAGGAGGCCTCAGAGCAGTCTGTGTGGGACTGTGCAGGTCTCCCTGGCTCACAGATTGCCTAAGGATTAGGAAAATGTGCAGTAGTGGCAGGGTCAGCTGGAACCAAGAAGCTCCTTGTCCTTTCAAGTGCCCGTGCCCAGTGGGTTGTGCCTGGTTATTCCTTTTGCACAACCTGTCTCCCAGGCGGGCTACGGTGTGTGGTGGGAGCCATGCTCACCATGGCACCACCACCACCACAGCACATGGTCTCTTTAGGAGGTTTCAGTGGCAGCAGAATAATAAACACACACAACCTTGGAGAGGCAACGCAAGCCAAGGTAGAAGTAATGCATTACCTTGTATCATTGCATTTACTTAGAAGAAGTGTGTGCCAGCAGTCAGTCAGATGGGCTGCAGGAGCAGCAGTGCAAGTCACCACAGGAGCTCAGTAGAAGCCCCCAGCTCCCCCTGTATGTCCAGTTTATTAAAATCCATGCACCCAGGTGTTACAGCCTTTTCATTCATAGCTCATCTCTCCCCCCATGTTTGCATTAGAAAGGCCCATGGGGAATACATGCCTGAAGCAGAGTTCCTGGTGGGACACGTCACAACAGTGATTCTTGTACCTAACCCAATCCCTCTTATTATACCTGAAAACAGTTTAAAAAAAAATAAATGTTTCTTGTTAGGTATGTTTTTGTGGTTTTCCACAGTTATTTATTGTTAATAAAACCTTACATTATCCTTTCATTCAGCAGACAAGTTTTCAAAGCCTTAGTGGCAGAGCAGAGATTTGTGGAGTTTGGGATGTTATGAGAAAGAGGCCTCATGGCAGAGTTGTGGGTTGGTTGGAATATGGAGCTGGGGCTGGGAGAGGAGAGTTGGTTTTGCACAGCAGGAAAGGTGCAGAAAGCTGAGACTGGGATTAAGAAATGATCTATAAAATCCTTCTTTGCTTTCTAATGCAGCAAATGAATGATGTAATGCAGAAAGGTATCTCAAAGAAATAGTCTGCCTCAGATTTGGCCTTGCTTCTCTTAGAAGTGAGGAGTTGAGCCACAGGCACTAGCTATGACTGTGGGACCATTTCTGTTTGTCTCCCAGGCTTCCTACCCTGCTGCTCCAATGAATGTGTGGGAGGGGAACAGGGTGGTAATGAGCTTGGCACCTGAGAGAGACTGCTCTTGCTTGCCAATGTACCACCACCATTGCTCAGGAGATGACCGGAGGGGTTCTGCAGGTAGTCAGGGTTGTCAGGATGTGCATTTAGGCCAGGGAGCAAATGTTTCCAAAGTACAACAGAGACCAGTTCACCAGAAGGATCAGCACCAGAAATATACTTGTCTTGCATGGCTTTGGCCAGGCAAGAGCTGGGGTGGGGAATCTCAGCGCTGTACATCCTTCCATGCTGGCAAATGGCAATAAAATGTCCATAGTGATTCACAAGAGCCTGAAGTGTGGTAGAGAAATTGCAATTAGTGTTGATGTAGAGCTGTAAGAGGCTAGAAGCTGGCAGGACAAAAGACAGGGTATGTTGTACTGGCAGTTGTGACACAGATGATACAGGCAACCTCCCATACCCATCACTTGTAGGACGGGGAAAAAACTTTTAAATGGTGTCAGCCACTCTGTGAATCACCTTCTCTGTCAACTTCTCTATCCCAAAATGATTGGCAGTGGGACAGGAATGGATTAGAAGCTTGATAATGACAGCCCTCTTCTTAAGACTCAGTCACTCTGTCATGTCAGTGTTCTTCATAGCTAAGCAGGAGCTCAACACAGATTTCCAGAAATACTGCCTTTCTTCTTGAAAACCTTTCTCTACTGTTAATCCTCCCAGGTTTATAGTGCAAGTCTTGCTGCTAGTCAGGCAGTCCAGTTGTGTGAAATAGAACAGAAGCCTGCTGATGATACTCAAATGAAATTGTATTTTACTTTATTCAGTGAGCAAGTTCCAGTTCAGGTAGGTTGCAATTTGTAGGATCGTAGCCATGCTGCAGTTCAGTGCAATTTGGAAAAGGAATCAGCATTGAAATGTAAACGGCAGTCTGAAATCGTATCCTGGTGAAATGATTCCTTGAAGCAGCATATTAAGAGAATAAGCAGTTAGGCATTATGACATTTGACTTAGTATTTTGAAAAGTAGAGATAGTGGAAGAAGCTGATATGCTGTCTTTTTTCCCCAAGCATTGCCTTACACTGGAGAGTGCATATCCACTTCTGTAGTGCAGATATAGATTGATTATGGCAGTTGAATTGAGAGGACGAGATTGTGAACTGTCATCGTTTGGAGCAGAGGAAGTGGATCTTTTTCTGTCTGGTGTGATCAGACTCCTGAAATACCCCTTAATCTCCCTGCGTTTCTCTCATCACCATGGTGTATCTTTCTGGTCCAGCGGTTTTCATAATTATTTTCATTTGTTTGTTTGTTTTCAGATCCCTGTTTTTATACAATGTAAGTTTACTGGTGACAGCTTGTATTTCTTAATTGCTTCTTTATAAATTCCTCTGAAGTAGTTCAGAGGCTTATGGTCTTCAGGTTAAAAAACATTAGTTAGGAGATTTTGTTCAAGTGCACTTTTTTTAGTTTTCCAGTGGCAAACTGTTACGAAAAATGCTTCAGGCACCAGTTATCCTTGTTTGTTGGATTTAGGGGGATTTGAAATGTATTGGCATCTGACAGTTAAAGTTGCTGGTTACCTTTAAGTACCCATAGAGAAACTTGTAGACTTTAAGAGAGTTTCATCTGCTGAAATTCAAGTCCTCTGCTTTAGCACAAGCTAAAGCTATCTGCAGGTTTTCAGAGTTCAAATTCTTCAAATTGCCAAAATTTTGGCATCCATATGCCAATCTCTGAAATAAAAACTACACTGAGAATGTTCTGAGTCCAGAGTGGTGCACCTCAAAGAGGTTAGTAGTTAATGATGAGTAAAACCGTGTCCCTTAGGCTTCTGGAAATGGCTATGCTGGATAAAATTTTCCGAATGCAGGCTAACAGTCGCAAGGGGAAACGTCAGTGCGTATGTTTAAACTTTTGCAAAAGCATAAGCAACTGAAAACAGGGTCTTATGAAGGGAAGCGATGGCCAACTTAATAATAGGCAATACAGCTAGCTTCCTTATAATGAAGAAACCCCCCACATTAAAATTATGTAGCACTGTGCCTTTTGTGATGATAAAAGACTAAATTTCACCTCCTCGCAACTATTTAAAGCTGAGTTGTGCCTTAAGGTGTTCTTTTCATTTCCAATAACATCTTAAATTTCACTTACTGCATATGTGTGTTTCAGGTATTTGTCACCTTCCCAAACAAATTGTTGAACACAATCATTACAAAATTTTGGCTTCCTGTTTTCAGAGATGAACCCAATTACGGAATGAACATGATTAATGTACTTAATTTTTTACTGAGCAGTGATTATGCCTAGTCTTCAGCCAGGATGCTTCCACTGGTATGTTAATAGTAGCATTGCTAGAGGATGTGGGCTGCTCTAACCCTCCTTACAGAGTTTCCACAGTGCTGTTAATGTGGGAAGATGTCTTCAGTAATGAGGACAAAACGAACTGACTGATCTCACTCTATAATGGAAACTTTGGTTTAAAAGCGTTTTTATTAATACTGTTTTAGTATTTTTTTTCCCCTGTGCTTTGTGTCTATACTGGGGAAGACATGTATGCTGTAATTGCTGCTCTCTGGGATAGTTTTAAAGAATAAATAAGTGAAAGTATTTCCTATTGTTCCTTCCTTACAAGAACACATGCTGAACTCTCTAGTAGCTCATTTTATGAGTTTCCCAGTGGAAAAGCTCACAGCTGATCGGCTCTGTTCTCAACAGCAGATGTTCTTTCTCTGCTTGACTTTAGTAGTGAGCCATAATTTTGTTCTGTGTCTGATGGATCAGTGTTCAAAATTTCAAAATGAATTATTGGAGCAGCCTCCTGAGATTTCTGAATAAGCCAGAGCTGGAGTAAATCTTAAAGTCAAGTCATAAAAAAGAAAATTTCATGTTGGGTTGGATTTTACAGATCAAAGGTTCATTGTGTAATGGGTCTGCATTGCTCAATTTTCAATTCCTGAATAAGCTTGAATGTTACAAGAGCAGTATGAATTCTTGCAGTCCATAAAGGAAGTCTGGAGATTATCAAACCTGAATCTAGAGTTCATAATTATTGAGTTATTTGGCTTTATGCAGGACTAAAAAAAGCTACTAATTATGGTGAATAGACAAGCCCCTAGAGGAGAGGTAGAGGCATCAGCTATTGAACTGCAAAAAAATTTAAAAAAAAAAAATTAGCATGAAAAAAGTATCTTTATTAATGACCTGGATGATGGACAGAGCGCACCTTCAGAAAATTTGCAGATGATACAGAACTGGGAGGAGTGGCTGCTACACCAGATGGTTGTGCTGCCATTCAGAGGGACCTTGACAGGCTGGAGAAATGGGCCAAGAGGAATCTTACGAAGTTCAACTGAGGGAAATACAAATTTCTCTCATGCCTGGGGAGAAATAACTACAAGCACCCGTACAGACTAGGGACTGACTAGCTGGGGAGCAGCTTGGCAGAGAAGGACCTTAGGGGTCCTGGTGGGCGCCAAGTTGAATGTTAGCCAGGAATGTGTCCTTACGGCAAAGAAAGCCAACAGCATCCTGGACTGCATTAGGCAGAGCATTGCCTACAGGTTGAGGGAGGTGATCCTTCTCAGCTCAGCACTGGTGAGACACATCTGGAGTGCTGGGTACAGGTCTGTGCTCCCCAGTACAAGAGAGACACAGAAATCCAGGAGTGTGTCCAACAAAGGACCACAAAGGTAATTAAGGTACTGGGGCGTCTGTCATATGTGGAGAGGCTGAGAGAGCTGGGACTGTTCAGCCTGGAAAAGAGAACGCTCAGGGGGATCTTATCAATGTTTCCAAATACCTGATGGGAGGGAGTAAAGGAGATTGAGCGAGACTCTTCTCAGTGGTGCCCAGTGACTGGACAAAAGGCAACGGGTATAAACTGAAATACAGGAATTCCCATTTAAAAATAAGAAAGAACTTGTTTACTGTGAGGGTGACCGAGCAGTGGAACAGGTTACCCAGAGAGGTTGTGGAGCCTTCATCCTCAGAGATACTCAAAACCCAACTGGATATAGTCCTGAGCAACCTGCTTTAGCTGACAGTGCTTTGATCAGGGGAGTTGGACTGGACGGTCTCCAGAGGTCCCTTCCTACCCTCCTGTTATTCTGCGTCCCATGTCGTGAATGATAGGCTTCCATGGGGCACTGTTATTTCCCCTAAACTACAGGAAGGTGATTTTTTCACTAAATTTAGCAGCTCAAAGCTGTGATGAGGTGCATTAGTGCTACCAGATACCTGTCTCTACTAATACTCGCATATTTGCTGGTAAGCAGAATTGCCAAGAAGGTCCTGCTGAGAGTGCGGTGACACAGCGTACCATTCTGTGGCACTTGCAGATCATAATGGATTAACTGGTGTCCTTCCCGTTTCTGGATGATGCTGGTAAAAGGGATGGAAAAAGTCCAGAGAGAAGGAGAACGGAGTCTTTTTCTACTCATTCTTTGCAGCTCACAGTGAGAGTGAGGGATACAGTGTTAGTGATCCTATCCTGCTTGTTGAGGTGTGGAAGCAGAAGGTGAGCTCGTAGAGTAGTGAAGACTCATCCTCTCTACATCTCAGCCCCATCCAGTAGCTGGAAGACATGTGGCAGTAGCAGATGTTTGCCTTTTTGTTTTCCCTACACCTCCCCCCACACGCACACAAAAATTGGGAGGAGGGAAAAAAAGCCATAGATGGAGAAAGGGAGCCAGAAAAAAATCTTTCCAAACAGAGTTGGAGTTTTATTAAAAACCTATTAAAAACCAGCTACCAAGGTAGTGATTTAAAACATGTAATCCCTTTTCAGACAACATGGATAGTATTTTGGTAGAAACTCAGATAACCTTTCTTTCTGTTTCCACTAACTTTGCTTCTGAAGCACATGAGCTCACTTCTCTAAAAATGAGCTCTAAAAAGGAGAAAATATCATTTGTTAATACTGTCTATTATTCAAACAATTTGAAATTTTCTGTCATGTACGGTTTTGAAAGTTCATATGCTGTTCTCACATAAGTGCCTTCAGCTTCAGAGTAAACCTCACACATACGGCATTTTCAGTTTTCACACCCAGGACAGGGGGACCTGAATCTTCAAAGTTAGGTGATGGATATAATAGAAATGTGGAATGGCAATAAGCTTTTTGTGTGTCACATTATCACAGCCCAATTTTTATAGGAGTCTAAAAATAATAACTCTCTGCATATAGAGATTGTGTTTTAGGACTCCTGGAGGGTTTTATGTGCTTGCTTCTTTTAAATTAACAGTTGGAGTTGAGTGAACAATCTGCGAATAATTATTTTATATTAAGTTCTTCATTAAGATGCAGAAAAGGAAAGGGGGTAGCTGATAAGAGAAACTGCAGTAGTACTTTCTATTCCTTACAACTCTGTGGGATGTGAAAGTGATGAATAGCTGAAGTCCATGATTAGGATCTTAAAGGATCAACGTTGCCTTTGAGACAGTGCAGTCTCAGAATGGCGATTGTTGTTGGGATTTTGATGTGGTTGCATTTTCATCACAGAAACAGCCCCTGGACAAAATCACACTGTAGATTTTGACTCATTTCTGTCCAGATAGGGGTTGTTAAAAAGAACAATTTTACATGTGGTTTCTGCGTGTAGCTGCCACCTCCTCTCTTACAAACAGAGACCAGCTTTCTTGTTTGAGCTATTACTAATATTAGCGTCGATGATGGGTACAGCTTGATGTTGGTGGAGCAGCAACACAAGGCACAGTGTCTCCTTCATCAAAGGACACACTGCAGATGGACAGTGGTACATCGGCATCTATTTGTGATAACCCTCCCCGCATGCTTAGGCTATAGCAGAAAAGGGCATGCTGTGCAGTGTATGCTTTTTGCTGAAGAGCAAGTAGAGCATGGAAGAGGAGGAAAAGTAGAAACTGAAATGGAAGTGCCTTAAGAGGGGTGTGAATCAGTAAGGCACACTATCTGGTCCTTACCAGATACATTTTCTGGACTAAATCTCATAATCTCTTGATGTAGGGTATCCTATTGGCTTTGGGACTGCATAGACAACATCTTTCTTTGAAGGTTGTGATGCTCCTTCTCCCCGCCCCCCCCCCCGCCCCCCCCAACACTGAGTCTTAGAGTTGGGAAGAAGAAACTGGAAAAATTATGCAACTGGGTGGTGGATTCCTGAGATGCTCGAGGTCCTAGGGATGTGCTATTTTTGTTGCTGCAGGCATTTAAAAAAATGTACTTCCAACATTTTGTTTTGGAATTATTGCTGGAGTTCTGAAGTCCAGGAATTTTTAGCAAGTCCTCACCATGGGAGCAGAAAGAAACAAATCCAAGATATTTTAATATGGCACACATAGTTCTGTTGTTGCCAAAGGGAAGTGCTCTACTTAAATGTCAAGATAATGTTAGCAACAGCTGACTTGAGAGAAATGATCTGGTGATCCCAGTCCAGTTTCTAATGGTCAACTGTCTTTCACTGAAAACTCTACCTCAGTCTTTTTAATGCTTGGGAGGCATTTATTGTGTAATGGATATGTAACCTGCACTCTGCTTGTTTCTTCAAGTCAGACTTTTTGGAGTCCTTGTAGTAGGGTAGATGAACCTTCCTTTGTCAACATCTCTTGTGTGTGCTCTAGAAGGAACCACTTGAGGTGGCAATCACAGCAGTTTCTGGGTCAGACTTCTCTTCTGGTGGTATTTGGAAGTGCACCTCCTATTTATCTTTTATTAGAAATTGGTGTCTCTTGATCTCAGCTGCCTTTGCTAGGGAGATAAATAAGCAGTACTGTTTTAACTGGAATGGTTCTTCCTGTTGTGGCACTTGATCTCATTTGGAGTACTTTTCTCTGTTTTCCTCTCACTTGCCTGACCATCCCTCCCAGTATGAAGCTAACTAGTTAGAACCTGTCCACTCATATCCTGCCATGTTGGAGTAACACTGATGACATCAAAGGACCTTTTTGGCCATTACCATGAAATTGGAATTTAACTTAGTCTTGTCTGTAAGTTTCTCACACTGCCATAAAATCTTTTACGCATATTGATCCTGGGCCTGTTTTAAATGCAATTTTTTAGCTGAGTGATACATGATTGTTACTTTTCCAGATATTACTTCAGGGACCCCAGCCTGACTACTACTCCCATTCAACTGTAAAGCCTGCCCAGTCTTTTATGAAAATTGCTGTGTACTATTGGCATCCCAGACACACGTTTTCAGCTGACCAGGCTGCATGTCGGCACTTACTAACTTTCCTTCGCCTCCACATTTGAAGATATTCTTCTGTATGCTTCATTTACTGTATTAGGGCCTGTATTCCTTTTTTTTTTTCCTTCAGAAAAGTTCAAACACCTCTTAACTTTACTTTTTGACTCATCAGAAGCTTAGTATAGAGACCTCAAACCTATGCTTCCTCCTAATTCCCTTCTAGATTCCTCTCAGGCCTCCTTTGTAACATCTTTGGATCTGTGTAGGCCCTTGAATCCAAGCAAAGTTGCCTTAGCCTTGCCAACCTTTTTTTCCTTTTGCAACATTTCTAATATGGAGCTTCTCCCACACACAAAATGCAGTCTGCGTTCTCAGTATTTAAACCTTAATCCCTGCAACGTCCACTGTTTTGATCTTTAAAAAAGGTCCTTTTCAGTTAAGGACAAAATCTTCAAATTGTTCTCGTTATTCCTGTCCATCTGTTACTACTTCTAACGATTTGATCTGCTCTCATCAGAGCCTATCTATACCTTTCAGTTTTTATCCTGTATCTGAACTCAACTCTTTCACTGTGCCATTTGACAGTATCATAACCTAGTGACTCCCTCTGAACCAGAAAAACAAAAGATTATTCTCTCAAACTTCTTTATAACTTCATTTTGTCTCTGCTGATCTTTAGTATTTGTTGTTTGTTTTCCTGTTCAGAACATGTTTTCATTTTTGTTGCTATTATGTTTTATAAGCCAAATCTTATGACCTTTATTGTACTACAACACCTGTTATCTTACATGAGAATATTGATAATTTACAGACCAAAAATTGGCTCTCGTAGTACTAAACTTATTTTTTTGTTTACTCAGGTGACAGAAAATGCCCATCTCTGCAACAGTACTTTCACAGAAACATCGTAACAGATGATGTGACCATGTTTTTACTGATTTCTGCCTTTTTTTTTTTTGGCTTGCCACCCAGAGAACAAAGTGAATTTGGCATTGCTATTTCAATTTATAAAAATACATTCTTTGTCTATTTCATGAAATTTGACTTTATTTCATGTGCCTTCTTTCTGTTAAAAAGTCACTAATCAGTGAATATTTATTTTATTATATTATATCATGATTCATTAATGAGGATGAATGATTTGGAAGTACTGGGGGGATGCAATTATAAATAGGAGTAGGTAGTGAAAACTGTGAAAAACTGAGGTAGGGTTGCCACTGTGTCGAGGGGGATGGAATGGGCTGCCCTGTGTATAATGTGTTCTGGATACCTTAGCAGGGTGTAACCTGATTTCTAAATTCCTGGCAGCCAGAAACATTGCTCAGTGAGAATTGCTATCCAGGTGATGCCTTAATTTGTTATGTCTGTGTGAAGATATTATATTAACATCAAGTGAGATTTTTGCATAAGTGCAAGAAAATGACTCACTGCCTTCTACTTTTTGCCAGCGTCTAGAATATGGTCGGTACCAATGTATCCAGGTTTCTTTTGTGCACTGAGTATGCTGTGGGGGTGGGAAGGGTATTGGGTGGATAGCGGCCCAGTTTGTGGGTTTCTGCTGCCACCAGGATGCCGGAGCACTTGCTGCGTACTCAGTTTTCAAAATGAAACTTGGCAGAAAACTGCCCTGTCCTGTGTCAGTGAGTTCATCTCTTCAGCTGCTATTGCTGCATGCGGGTTTGCCTTCTGGGCTCAGTAGTTGTCAGAAGACTTCTCAATTATTTAACGTGGATCAGCGTGTTCTGAGACCTTGACGTCAGCATTTGCCTCGTGTTGTCCACTTCATGACTCTCCGGTTTAAGTTTTGAGGCCACATGCAAAATTCTTGCTGGTTTTCTCCTGTACTAGCTTTCCTGCTGCAAGAGACAAGATATTTTCCATGCTTCGTGTTTGATGCACTGTAGAAGGAAGAAATAGGAGGGGATTCATAGTATTTACATTTGAGTTAATGAGCAAGGACAATTCTTCCGACGCTGCCTCCCGCTAGCAAGAGAGCACTATGTAATCCTTTCATAAACCTAATCCAAGCTCTATCTTACTGTTGCTTTACTTCCCCCCTGGCCCCTCCCCAAATTCTCCTCTAGTGGTAAGGAACAATCTTGTAATTACCTACTTATATTTATGTCCATCCCATTTGTTACAGTCCAACATTATCCTGTAGCATAAACCAGCCCCCTTTCTAGAGTATTTTAAAGAGCAATCATATCCCCTCTCAGCCATGGGCCTGCTACATTAGATAGAGTTTGCTTTTTCTAGTCTGCTCATAGGTTATTTTCTTCCTTCCTCTAAAGGCTCTTTTCTGCATTTGTTGCAGTTAGGTAGAATTCAACTTTCTGCATAAATTGGATAGAAATTAGAGTCCACCTAGGTATCTGATTAAAGAAAGAACATAAATCAAGTATAAATCTTATTTTTTAATCCTGTTATAAAGCGCAAGCCATTTAGTTCCACTTCAGAGCATAAAGTTTTTCCTCCATGTGCTATTCCAAGAGTCGTCTAATCTGTGCCTTGTTCAATGGCATAAAACTTCCCTGCACCTGGCAAAAAGGCTTTTTCTGCTTTATTCGAGTATTATGTTTTCTTGTTGCGACTGCCTTGCATCATTGCCATGTGTTTGTTCTTGAACTGAATAGTGAACGTGATCTTGACCATCTGAAATGGAGACTCTTTGAATTTGAGCTGGTTGAATAAGAGCAGGGCTTTTATTGCCCTGCTAAGATGTGCTTTCTTTTCTCTACCTGGTGTTTAAAGGGAAGGCAGGTGACACTTTCAAGTCTCAGCTGGTGAATGGCACGAATGATGACTGCAGTCATCATTCTGTAGTGCCTTGTAACCCCAAAAAAGTTGCATTAGGAAGTGTTTCCCACCGAGCTGTGTGTGCTGATTTGGGAGCTGGTGATGTCAGATGCAAAGTCCTCCTTTTGGCAGACGTTCTCCAAGGCATTTGTGGGAGAGGCTCAGCAAGAGAGTGACAGCACTTTATGCCTGTGATGTCCCATCACCTCACATCATAACAGCCCGTAACATACACTTTATGTATCTAAGAAAGGCTGTTAGATCCCATCCCTTTCTCAGATGCGTGGGTTATCAGATATTGTGGGACAAATCTAGCAGTTTGGTGCAGCTTTTCTTCTGCTCTGCTGTCAAACTGGAGTTTCTTCAGATTTGCAGTTTTTGTGAATAATGTTTAAATAATATATTTTCCATAGGTATATGGATAAACTGTAAATGTAGGCATGTGGGAAGGATGTGGGTGTATGCTGCATTTAAAAAGCCATCTTACATAATGCAAAAAAAAATTTAAAACATGAGCAAATGTGTCATGTCTTTGTTACAAAAATCTTATTTCTGTTGTGTATTATTTGGATCTGATATGTCAGACAAATCTGCTCTGGAGAACCAATTACAGCTTTGGTGCGTGTTGTGCTGGGTTGTTTGGTTCCAGGACTGGCCATGGAGAAAGCAGAACTGTGCAGAAAGCAGAACTGTGCAGACTCTGTATTTTCAGCTCTGGAAATTACTTCCTGACCATAAAACATGTCTGCGCTGCAGGATTTTAAAACAAAATCTTATTTGTTGTTTGCTCCCTGATAATCAGACCTGTGGAGAAGTGCAGATAGGTCTGCAGCTCCAGGTCTTCTGGCTCTCCACCTAGTTGTATGTCTTAGTTTTCTTTTAAAATTTTAAGTGATTCATTTTCTGTTAATTGAAACAGTTTATTATCTTTTAGAAGGCAAGGCAGAAAGTACTAATGCTCGGAAAGAACAACTGTTTCCTTTTGGAGCACAGAGTGAGTACTGATGAAGGAGAACAGCTAGGCAGCACTCCTAGTGTAAATGTAATCATTTAGGTTTAGATAGCTTGCAATTACAGCTTAACCTAAATGGGTTGCTCTGCAGGCAGAACATCTAATTAAACCTAATTAGTCAGTAATTTATGTTTCACGTCCCATATATACCCCAATTCCCTAATTCCTATCACTACTGCAAATCCTTTAAGAATCAGCTGGACAACAGAGGGTAGGGGCGGGCTGGCCAGGCCAGGTAACTACTGACCTCGTATGGAAGCCTTTCCCTCTCCACTTTGGAAGTCATACCAAGCATTGCCTCTCATGAAAACTGATGGTCATGTAAAGGAGTCTTGCCAGAACTGAAATACATTTGGCTTTTATTTTGCTGTCCAACTTGGTTGAGAGTGGCCAAGAGGTTTCAGCTGTTTTAGTAGAAGGCTTCTGAGGGATGGACAGGAAGAGAGATACCACATTACTAGTTTTATTTTGGTAAAATACTGCCGATGTACAAAAAGAGAAGGTGATATGCCAGACATTAGACTGTTATAAATAACTGATCATATTTCTAGCCAAGGGTACTTTGCTGAGATTAGAACATTTCTTAGCCAGTTTGGGTAAATTTTTTGGTTGCTGTGTGTTGGAGTTTGTTGACATACATAGAAGCATACAATACTTCCAAAGTGCTTTGGATTAGCATGTATCTGTAATTATTGCCCTGATTACTTCCCTAATTGAGTGTAAAATGAGTAATATATTTGGTAGCATTCATGTAAAATACACAAATTAAAGAACAGGTCTTTCAGAAGAAGTTTTGCCGTTCCCAGGAGGCAGACAACTGAAAGAATACACTTCTTTTCTTTGATGCAGACACATTAGTTGCTGCCACAGCAGACACAAATTTCCTTTGACATTCCCACTGAAATTAGATCACCTTCCCTCCCTCTGTTTTCTGATACAATTAATACAATTACATTAACATTAAAAAGAACAAAAGGATCATGTGACCATAGCAAGAGGCAAAACAGATTTCAAAGCAGATACCGTCTTTTGTGCTGCTTAAATGCTGCTGGACTCCATGTGAGCCCAGAATTGGGTATTGAATTGTAAGATAAAGTGTAAGTCTACATACCTAAATTATTTTATTAGGAATTGGAGTAAAATATTTTTTAACTGTTTTCAAAGAGTTTGAAAGGTTGTGGTGAGGTTCACACAGGCCCACTTCTCGAGCCTGTCCAGGTCCCTCTGGATGACGTCCTGTCCCTCAGGCGTGTCAACCGCACCACTCAGCTTGGTGTCATCTGCAAACTTGGTGAGGGTGCATTTGATCCCACTGTCTATGTCAATGATGAAGATACTAAATAGTACTGGTCCCAGTACAGACCCCTGAAGGACAGCACTTGTCACCGATCTCCATCTCGATATGGAGCCGTTGCCCACTACCCTCTGGATGCAACCATCCAATGATGTGCCTAGTCACTACTTCAGTTTTGGGTGTGGGTTTGGGGGTTTTGGTTTTGGGGTTTTTTTTGTGTTGTTAAAGACTTCTAACAGTCTAAAATTTCATGGTGAATATAACTAAAGAATATAGGGGAGAAGGTGCAAAATGAATGTCTTTGAATCTAGCTGGCACACTAGTAATTATAAGATTAAAGGGTTCTTCTAGTGCAGCATCTTTGTATCTTTCCTAACTTATGAAAATAAACCTGTTTTGGGAAGACTATTGATTCTGGCAGTACACTGATGTGTAGATACAAGCAAATTAGCTTTGGTATTGGGAACAGTTCAGCCTGTACTGAAGCAGGCAGATATCCTCAATAACATATCCCAATTCTCAGCTCACCTGGCTTGTCTGCTGCTAGTAACGGGGAGATCTTTCCTGGTTAGCGTTGGTATCCCTGTACCACACTACATCGCTCCATAAGCATTGCAGTTAAACCACCCAGCATCTGTGTTTTATGGCAAATGTCAGTGGCCTTTACTATCTGTAATTGCTCAACTATTTACCTTGCCTTTTGTGTTTTGGGTTTTTTTGCCCTTGTCTCTGAGACAGTTGGAAAAAGATTACTAAAATTCAACTATTTTCATGTGAGGGAGACACCGGGTGCAGTGGATGTAGTTCAGAGAAGATAGAGCAAACTCCATCTCAAAAAGAAACCAAAAAACCCCCCAACACAGCTAAAATAAAAAAAGCAGCACCGTTTGGCCGGGTAAGTGTAGAGGCCTCAAGTTACAGAGAGACGAGGCTGTTTCTGTCATGCCACATCGAGAATAAAGCGCTTGTGTGAGATCCTGAGCAGCTGGGGTAGCAGGGAGATGAGGGGAGGCGGCGATGTGGAAACTCCACGTCTCTAAACACCCTACGCAGAAAACTGCACGGGGCGGATTGCTTTTCTGCTCTCCTGCGGTATCACCTACTGCCTCAGCACAAGCTAAATGTGCAGCTCATGTCAGAGGAGTGACAGCTCCTTGAAAAGCGCTCCTGACCCAACTGGCCTGCTTTCTCCTTCTGCTTTCTCTTGCGTGGACACAAAAAAGTCCTCTGGATGAGTGAACCAGATTTAATCCTGCCTGTAAACTATTACCGACGCTGCCACCATAGCCAGCTGCAGAGTGTTTATCACCGATGAAGCTGTGGGAGCCGAAAGAAAGCTGCCTTTGATTTACCAGTCTCAGATGACGTAGCATAGATGTCAGGAAAATCATTTAAGGACCTCTTAACTGACCAGAGTTATTGAGTCTGTAGCAAACTCGGAGTGGTATGATGTTGTTTTGGCACTGCTCCTTTTCCCGTGGTAGATGTGTTGTAACCCTTTTTGGAAAGTGTCTGTGTTTTGCATGTCAATGTGCTAATCAAGTTTTAGGTAAATGAAGACACAAAAGACTTAGTCAGTGCTTCAGTACTTTTCTCAAAAAGCTCAGTTCCAGCTGCATGCACAAATATTTTTCTGGTATATAAATCTTCTTTACCATAACAGAATTTGTGAAGCACAAAATAATTTTCCTTATGTTGTTTGTTTGGATTTTTTTTTTCTGCATTATTTCAGAGGAGGAGAGATGCCAAAGAGTTTGTGTGCTTGCATGTGTATGAGTCAGTGACTGAATGCATGTTTTATTCATCTCCTCGTTTTCAGACTGGAGATATTGCGGCACCCAGCAGGCATGACTCAGGTGAATCTGTGCCACTGTCGAAGTACTCTGGTGTTTCATACCAAACCCTTTGCCCCATCTGACTGCACTCCTGTCTGAAGTCACTATGTAGCTCGTTCTTTAAAATGTTTACGTTATTTGTGGAGCCCCCCCCCCCCCCCAAAAAAAAAAAAGGCTGAAGTGGAAAGCAACCAAGACCAAGGAGGAGGTAATGCTGAGACAGGAAACACTGTTTTGCAGAGGAGCCTGGATAGAAATGGAAGAGGAAAAAGAACGATGATGTCTCTCCACCTCATCTTCCTGCCAGTTCGGGATTCATCTCTGTGGGTTATCATGTGCCACCCTCCAGTGAGACAGCAGTGAAAGTGAGCGGTGTAGCTGTCAGATGTCTTCCACCCCCTTCTTATTCTCTTAGCTTGAATTTAAATATTTTTAAGGTTAATACACTTAAATTCACATGCTGATTTTAAGAGGAAACCCGAGTTTGTGGGCTTCGATGTAAAGCATTAGAATGCCAAATAACTGAGGTTAAATTTTTGAATGGTTGTTTATGCCAACAATTTATAAGAGTGGAGGAAATAAACCTTTTCTGAACAGCTTTCCTAACAGAAAGTGTGACTTAAGCCAACAGAAATGCGCAAATACATAGCTTAGTGCCAAAACTGCCTTACATGAATTAGATTTATTATACACCAGACAGAAAGAAATTCAAACATGCGCTTCAGCCCTCGTTCTGTGTTGAGATTGGGGGGGGGGGGGAAGAGGGGGGCGTGCAGTCTGTGCAAGATAAACTGCTTGGGAAATTAAACTTTGGAAGAATCCCCCCACCCATGACATTTTTTGCAGTCAGGCCCATGTGATCCTCTGTCATTATAGTGTGGGTGAACTTCCTGAACCCTGACATTGCAACTCTGCTTAGTGTCACAGCTACAGTATGTCAAGCTCGTAACAAAATAAACCTCCCACCGGAAACAGCTCCTCTTTGAAGTTCCTAGACTAGTTGCTCTAGTCTAGGTTTTAAAAAAGCAATATCATATATCAAATACACTGAAAAGTTATTTCAAGCTACTTTTCTATGATAAAGCACTATGGTTTGGCCGCTGCTGTAAGTGCAGATGTATTCATTGCATTCCAGGCTTTACCAGCGCTTTATTTTATTTATGGCTTGCTCCCTTCTTTTTTTATTTTTAATAAGTGTTGGTAAAATTTGTCACGTTGCTCCATGCTAAAGGCTTCAACACAGTGGTAAGTTAAATTTAAAACTCTTCGCAATGATGTATGTGCTAGATTGGCTAGCACAGCAGAGAACACAGGGGTTAGCAAAAAGGCAAGTTCACAAATGTGAATTAGCTACCCTTTGTCAGATATAATTTTGTCCTGATAAAATTGGAGAGTTAAAGCGGTAATGGCAGAGCTTGGCCACAAATACAGAGTGTTTCTACATAAGGTAACGCTGGACACGCTGACAGAGCCCTTACTTGCAGTGGCCCCGATTTGGTGAGATACTTGACTGTAAGCACAGTTATAGTTTGAAGTCTGCGCATGGCTTCTCAGTGGTTTCCCATTTACCTTGAAATCCTTTCTCTCTCGCTGTGGTGATAGTGAAAATCTGGCTAAAGCAAGGTTTTAGTTACTTACCTTATTGAGGTACACTGCCAGCAGTCAGAAGTATGTTCCTTTGAAAAAATTATAATTGTACACAGCCGTGCTTAGGTCTCTGAAGGCTGCTATAAAGGTGTTAAAGGACCTTAGCATGAGAACCAAATTTGGTAATACCATTATGAATTAACTCACTAATGAAGTAAACACCTGCTTTAAAAACTTGCTGGATTGGAACCTGTGTTACTCATTTTTTCCTCTTGGCATCTTTTTGGAGAGGGTAAGGTGATAGTCCCTCGGTGATCCACAACTTTGCATGGCTATTAATGTCAGTAGTGTAGTCAAATGACCTGTAATTTCTTACTGTCGTTCATCCTAGTGCAAAGGTTTTTATCTGGAGCCTTTGTCATTTTTATTCTTCCCAGGATACTAACATTTTTGCACTTTTAGTCTAGTGGAAAGGTTTAGTTAGCTTGTTTGCTAATGGCCTTTAAAAATGTGAGCATAGCACCTGCATTGTAAACCTTTGGTTGAGTTTCTGACTGTGCTTTATAGCAGTGTCATAAAAATCTGTGAAACTGTCCTCGGATGAGGATGCCTAGCCTTCGGAGGAAGCCGGCCAGGGCTCCGTGGGACCCTTGCACACGCTTGATAAGCACGGTGCTCTCTGTTTCACGAGTGTGATAAAAAGGGACCTCGCAAGCATTTTAGCCCTCCGTGCGCGAGGCCAGGATTTCCATATTTTACCTTCCCTCGCTGGGTCTGCAGTGCTGCCCAGATTATGTCAAGGCCGCATTCTTTCCACTGCCAGAGGTGTTTACGGCACTATCAGCTGTGAGCTGGGAAACGCAGAGCTCTCAGCAAGGGGCTGGCACACAGACAGGGAGAGAGAAATCATCTCAAATGGCGTGACCGCATGGATGTCCTTGGGTTTATATTAATTTTTTGGTGAACACCTTGGTATTAAATTCAGGAGTCTAAAAACGTTTTTAAAAGCCTTTCGGTTTACCTTAACTTCAGTTAAGGTATGATTCAGAGTTTGCAAGGATCAGACTAACACAGGTTAAACGAGGCCTGACTCCCACCACCTCGCACGCACAGAGGCTACAAGAAACGAAAACAATTAACGTAAAATTGGGTCTGTGTTTGTATGCTGTTATCAGAAGATCAGCTTGAATTGCTACCCGTGGGGCCTCCTAGCTTACAGAGGTCCTTCAGGGCAGCCGGTCACCTGTCAGCCTGCTGGGCTGGATTTATTCCAGTGGTGGCCGGACTGGAACTTCTCGGCCCAGGTTGGGCCTCTGTGGGTTTTAGCTTGCTCAGCTCTAGTCTCCAAACTGAAATATGGAAGGATCTCTGAGAGAGCAACCTCTCTGGGAGGGCAGCGAAGGGACAAGTGATGTCCTCAAGGCCTGAGTATTTACTTCACGTGGGGAGGCCACTGGTTTTGTGTTTTTGCTGTACTTGGAACAGTAGATGAAGTGGCCCAAATAAAGTTTCAGGTATGCCTGGCAGGGAAGGTATAACATTGATTAGAGAGGGAGAGAGATGGCTTGCTTGAAAGCAGAACAGTGCAACTGGAAAACAGGAAATAGCAATAGGAAATGCTATCTGTACAAGAATAAACAAATATTTGTAGAGGAGAATCTGCAAGTGGCACTGGTTTCCTCCCACGCTATTTACTGTTGACAAAGTGACGGGCTCCCTTTAAATAAGTTACATTTAATGTATGCATATTACAGTGAATGTCAGTGTCTGAATAATCCTCACAAACCTTGAAAACAAGACGTGTTTCGGAATCCAGAATTTTGGCTCTCCATCTGGACTTTGTGTTAATTAGGAGCTGAAAGTTCGTTAGAGTGGAGCTTCTGAGGGTCTCCCTGGGAAGTGTCGCAACAGCCATTTCTTGTCTTAGCTGAGGAGCTCCCGGATCTGCAACAGCTTCAGAAGGTGAAACTCGTGCACTTCTCTCATGGACACAGGGAGGCTGGCTTTCTTTTGAGTGAAAGATTGGCCTCTTCCTGCTTTTGAAGATAACACAATCCTCTGTGTGACCATTTAGATGGAGGGGTTGTATTTCTCATGAGTTCATTGAACCCCATTAGCCTGGGACCAGTGAAAGAAGGCATGAAAATTTCTTATTTATTGCTGAATGTAAGCTCTACTGGAAATTGCTCTAAGCAGAATCACTGAGTGAGATTTAGATGTGAGGTCTGAAAATTGTTTATATTTAAAACAGACATGATGTGATGCAGACCTGAGAGATAGGAGGAGAATTCGGAAAATCTCTGTCCTGTCTGTCACCTTTGTAGCTTTAAGTTTATTCTCGTACAGCTTCAAGTGGAGGCTTAATACACATAAAATTGTGGAAGGATGGTTTTGTTGTTTATGTATTTTATGAAGTCAATGAAGAAATGTTAAGCAGAAGTGATTATACCTGAAATGGCAGGAGGGAAATATCTGTATCTCTTCTCCATCCTCTGATTCATTCCTATCTCAGGATTTACGACTAACTCAATTAAACACACACTTTCCTCCTAATTGCCCATGTGCTAGCAGAAAGTCGTCAGTTGTCGGGGGTTTTGTTCATTTCTGGGTTGGCTGCTTGAGAACATAAGGATTTGGGGAGAAACTGTGGAATTACCCATAAATTTTCTTAATTGAATTGAGCATAAGCTTTCAAGCTTAAGATGTGAGCAAGGAAAACTTTCCAGTTTCCAGGCACGGCTGTCTCATTGCAGTTATTTACACAGTGCTGCTTGGACTTGCTGTTAAAAAATTACACTGAGGCAGAGATTAGGCATTCAAAGAGCGGTTTTGTAAGAAAAAATGCCTTGGTTTCATTCAGTAAGAGGAGATGTGGTGAAGGAGGGAGAAAGGGAGGGGAGAGAGCAGGGGAAAGAAAAAGGACTCTTACTTCAGGCAGGTTTGTGTATGTCAGTCAGTGAGACCTTGATTCTGTAGAGCCTTAGGAATATGCTTTATGTTACACCACTTCAGTGAGACAACTTAAAGCATGTAACGTATGTGGCCCTAGATGGCAGGTCAGCCTCCTCCCTTCGTGGCTCATCTTGCGTGGTTCTGGGTCCTAATCTATTAAGAAATAGTATTGAGAGGATTGACTTTCTTTCTCAAAGCTACTATGAAATTTCTCAGCTCTATTAAAAGTAACTCAGAAACTCCTCACTTCAGGGCTTAAATGTGGCACATGGAGGACACATCCATAATTTTAATGTTTGTTTTAGGGTGGTGTACTGTTGCCCTTTTCTACATTTTGATTGGAATTGTTACCAGAGATCAGAAATAACTGAAGAAGTCTTTGCTAACAGCAAAATGTTCTTTAATACAAAAAGATGCCTGCTTAGTCTGCATGCACGTGTGTTGATAGTACTATTTCAGCTCATCACGGAAAAGGTAACTTACATTATGGACTAAAAATGTTGGCATTTTACATGAATATTTGGGGTTTTTTTTCTGTGTCCAGTGGCATGTAATACATAGCAGCGATATTGTCCCTTGTATTCAATATAATATAAAATTAGTAGCTGCAGCTTATAATATTATCCCTGCAGGATTTGAACAATATTTGTACAGGTCATTTATCTTTTGTCATCATGAAATATTTGTGTGAGATTTTACTTAAAATAGTACAGAACTTCTTTCATTGTGTTCTAGATCAATGTGCAAGAAATCTAGTCAAAGTATCCCAAATCAGTGGTGCATCTTCCGTACTCTGCAAAGTTACCGGTGCGTTGCTGGAAGTTTTCTATCTTTCCCTGTAGTCTACATTGAGATTAGTTCCTCGTGTACAAACTTTCAGCAGCCTGACAGAGTGACAAGGCAAAATGACAGAGAGGATATAGTGCATGTTGCTTGATGCTTGGTAGCATCTGAAGCTGGGGTGCAAGGGAATCCATGGCTGCTCAGCAGTATAAAATAGAGACAAGAGGTTACAGTTGCCTTCTTTGCGTGCTTTGGGACTTGTCAATGGAGAGAGGGGACCACAAGGTGACAGACTCCTGCTTTCTGACAGATCAGGAATTAGATGCACAGTGTTCTTCCTTACCCCGTGTACTCACAACTGTTCCCCTTCCGCAAGAGAACTGAAAACTTCTTCTGAAAGAGACTTAAGCGGTTATTTTGGAAACCTTCAGTAGCTTAAGGAGAGCAAGAGAGACCCCTTTTTTCAAGGAGGCCTGCGTAGGCAAGAGCGGGAGAAGGCGGTGCGTTTGCCTGCGCTGCTTCCCGCAGAATTACGTGTCTCTGGGCTGACGGCGCTGCTGCAGGTTTTGAGTAACACCAGCCTGAAGTGCACAGGCACCGTGGAAGGCTGCACTCCTCCCCCTCCCGCCCAAGGCTTTTGCTTTTTTGGGGGAAGTGGTGGTTGTTTTTCTGCGCCTGCTGACGTCAACAAAATTGCCAGATGGCATTTCAATGCTTTGCAAAGAGACAGGAGCCTTTTATTACCGGGGTCACGTGGATCCCATTCATTTGCATTCCTAGAAGTGGTCTAAAGCTTTTGCTCACTGTATAGGCAAAGAGTGCTCTGCACCTTCCAGAGACCCAGAGGGCCTTCTGTGGGATATCGTTACCTTATGTGAATCCTATAAGGGGCATGCATAGGTGAAGGGTTTGCTTCACATTCATTTGGCTACCGAATATTGAAAGCCTGCAGGCGGTTATGCTTTGCAGAGGTTGTGTGGGTTTCTTTTTAAAATGACAAAGGAATACTTTTGTGAACTTAGGGTAATAAATAGACCTACGGCTTAGCTCCGAGAAGGTCACTTACAGTCTCTCAGATCCAGGTGACTCAGTAGCTTGCGGAACAAACATGCAAGTCCAATGCTGTGATAAATATTGGCAGAGTAAAGGAACTATCTGGGTTTGGATTTTGAAGCTTTCAGTCTCTAACATTAGAGCTGGACTGTGACGTGATCAGTGCATTGAAGTGGAATGTAGTCCCTTTATACCCCTGAACAGATGACTGGGAACTCAGTACCAGATGCACAAGATTAAACCAATTTACTTTGCTGTGCTTGAGCCATCCCCACAGCAGCTGGGCAGGGGACATTGCAATACTTGAAGGCCAGAACAATCTCTTACTGACGTGGTAACTCCGACAGTAGCCCTTGTCTGGCAGCTAACCCAGAAGAGAAAGAGCTTGTGATTAGATTTTCAGTGGACTGAGACCTTGGAGAAGTGATCCTGGGTTTACCTGCAAAGCCTGCAGGGGAGCACATGGATGCTGGAGAAGGAAAAGCCAGACTTAATTTTGGGGAGCACGAAGCAGTGGAAGCCGCCTGCTTCTTGCAGATTATGAAGCTGGTCCTTGGACTAGTTTCTCAGGTCAAAGGGAGGAGAAATGCATTTCTGTCTGAGAATGAAAGGCAGGAGCACTTTTTAGTTTTCCCTGAAGGAAACGCAAGGTACCTTGGCTGGAGCACATGGGCTCTGCGGTGTTGCAGAAAAGAGACTAAGTAGTCTGGTTTTGACTCCTACATCACAATTTAAAACTAAAACTCCCCTAAACCTATATGAGATTACCACAGGCTCCAGAATGAGCAATAATCTTTGCTCACAAACCAACTTTTAATACATTACTATTTTATTTTCTACCAATTTCAGCTTTCAAACGTGCCCCTGTGGTGCCTCCTTGTTCAGAGTACACTGCAGTGACAAAGATGTGCGTAAGTTATCAAGGGCCATCTGTCTCAAAAAAAATATGGGGCAACATAACCCTGTGATCTTTCCAAGTGTGAATATTTTATGGCTTAACAAAGTGCTATTGACAGGCATGAAACATGCAGCATCACATACTCCCCTTTCCTGCTTGATAAGCCATGTGTTAATATTGCTTACTCTTGTCTTACCAATTTTCCAGCTGTATGATATGTACTAAGTTCTGGTGATTTATCATGGTATTCTGTGTATGTTAAGCATTGCTGCAATTCACATGGTGTTAAGTGGTTACAGAAGAACACACAAATAAATATAATGAGTTATTGGACTCTTTAAATTTGGTACCATTATATTCATGACTAGGAAGTGGAGAAATTATTTTAAGCTGGCTCAGAGCAGACTGGTTGATGTTGAGGAGTACGAAGAGTAATAACCAGCTTGACCCTGCTTTCAGAGCTCCATTCTTCAGCTGGGGGAAGCAACAGTACAGTTTCTTTAGGGCTGGCGTCTTAGGGAAACTTATTGCTCATGCTGTGCTCCAATACCTAATTTAATTTCACAGGGGAGTAGCGATTGGCATTCACATCATGATTCACAGATCATGAAACAGGAAGCAGCCTGTCAACTTCTGGGGAGGTGAAAGGGGGGAGAGTTGCTTAGAGAAAAACAAAAATCTGTTTTGTGAGGGAATTCGGCTCGTGAGCACAGCAGGCAGACTTCAGTTCTGCTGTGACTCCTGCTGAAGTTAGAGGAGTCACTCTGCAGATTAATTTCGCCCTCAGTTAATCAATTTGTAGAGTCTTGAGTGCAGATGAGTCCTTTGGTGGATTAAACAAAAAAAATACCAAAAAAAAAAAAAAAAAGAAATAACGCTCTTTCCTCTCTAGGATGAGAGGTTTTTGAGACTTCATTTGAATGTGCCCCTTCTGTACTTCCATCAAATTAGCTGTATTCGGGATTTGCTTCCACAGCCTCTGTAGCTTGTACCTAATTGCAAACGTGTTGCTGAATACTTTGCATCCTTTTGCAAATCATGTCAACAAACTGAAAGAAAGCATGCTTACACCAACATGCACATGTAAACACTGTCTTTTGTGTGTGTGTGTGCTGATGTTTCATTATTAGCATTTTTTGCAATATTCTTTCATTTTCTCTCTTCCATTATTATTTGTATGTGGATACTCTCAGCAGCTTTACTAAAAAAAAAAAAAGTACAATAATCTTCAACCAAATTTAGGGAATACTTTCGTACTAAACACTGCACAATCATAGATGGAGTTTAGCAACTTCAACAGCTCTGGTAGCAGACAGAAATAAAAAATGGGGAGAAGAGGGGCATGTATATGTTACCCTTATATGTTTGACTTATTTCTCTGAAAGAAATTCTGCTTTCTTAATACAGTTATCAAGCACTGCATGTATTGGTGGGGAGTTTTGTGTTCCTACAGAAATGTCTGTAATCCTTCTGCTACAGAATATTTTAGTATGAGGGTCAGCTCAAAATGTTATGAGAGTCCCTCCACTCCCCCAGATACAGTAATTTCTTTCTTGTTTATACAAGATTTTCAAGATCATTCGAAAATATGTGAACAGCCAGAGTCTACTGGGCTAATATATAAAAAACATGGATGAAGATTTTTCCTCCCAAATTGATGGTAGCATTTCACGTGCGCAGCAGAGCTACAGTCTCGATTTGAAGGAAGAATAGTGCCATCTGGTGATCCCTGGGAAAGGGGTTTCCGCACCTAAAGCTGCAGGATCGTAATGCGCTGTATTAAAAGCTCTGCCCAGTTGTACCATTACTGGTATATTACACCCTTTCCTGAAGCACTGACTCACTTTAAGCGGTTCCCTAGCATTAGGTATCCTAGGTAGTGTGCTCATTTATGGAAGTATTTGTGCTCTAGCCTTGAATATGTATTCAAACCAGCTGTTCTGTAATTTTCTCACTGGCATCCCCGCTATGAAGCTCTCATCCCCTTTTCCTGTTGTGATTTTCACTTCTGCAGCTGGATGTCCTCATAGCTGTGCTGCGTACCTCCCTCTCCTGCCCTCTCCCCTTTTCCTGTGCTGTTGACCCCGTGAGACACTAGCGGACCATCCGGGAGGCAGTAACCCTTAGAAAGACAAGTGACATTTTGGGCTTCCTTGCTCCATCCCGCTGGGAACTCCCAGTCTGCATCGCTTGGTTTATAAGCGAGACGGTGGCTCCATTCCAGCAGAAGACCTGTGCTCTGATCTCATTTCTCGGTACATTCTTGTCAGTAACGAAGGGCTGGCGTCCAGATCATCACCGATGCTGCCGCTGCCTGAGGGGAAGCAGAGTTCAGCCTGCTGCTCTGGAGCCGTGTGGGGTTTTGCATGGCTGTCAGCTTGGTGCAGGGAGAAAAGGTTGTGTTATGTTAAAGGTGGCTTCATAAATTGTTTATACAGAGCTAAACGAACATCATTTTACAAGCAAAAATAGTTCCTGTGTGTGGTTAGAAGTCTGCCAATGAACAGGTTTTATTTAAAATAATTCATTCTGTGCACTTGGTGAAATGTCCTTTAACTGCTTCTCATTTAGGCTGATCACATAAGCAAGCCCTTAAAGCAGAGTAGAAACCCCTAAATTATATGTAGAGTCAGAACATGATTTTATCTTTTTTGACTGGTTACTAAGTACACCCAAATCCACACAAGTCAGGCTTCAGAGTTAAATATGAAGTCCTATTTGTAACTTGTCTGTTTGTTTTTAGCTGGCACGGGCTCATATGGTTCTCTTTATACACAAAGGATTAGCTAGTCTTTAGAGACAGCTTTTGATTTGCATTATCTTCCCTGTTTAAAAAAAGACCAACTAAATGTTAATTCCTTTCTTTCCAATTAATTCCCCTCCCCCCAATTAAACTGAACTATTAACACGTTTAAGTGCAAGTTATATTACTATGGCTCTGTATAGAATTGGATCGTTATGTAGTTAGTCATGGCTTAAAGGCATATTTGTATCATGTCGGAGAAATCCCATCCTAATTGACGGCATCTTTCCTAAGAAGCAGAACAAAGTGGAACCTCATCGCGCTGCCTTCTTGTGCCACCTTGATTTTATTGACAGGAAATCAAACACATTTCTTTGATCTGTCAGTGAAGATAAAAAGGGCAAGTGGATAAAGTGTTGTGCATGCTTAATTTGGTCGGGTATTTCATTTTGCTGTAATATCATATAGAATGTTTCAGCTTTACTCTCTACAGCAATTGTAGCTTGCATTAAAAGAGGAAATGGATACAAATAAATTTGTACTCACATTAAGGGCAGTCCTCACATTACTGGCAAAACGCCAGGGTGTTGCACAGAGTGAGCATTATCGATACATATTTTCTGCTCTGTGTTAGCATTTTGCTAGGAATGACAGTAATTGAAAGTACAAATAATTTAATTGTAGTAATTCTTCTTTCTAGAGAAGGTTGCTTCCTAATGTTATTGCCAAAAATCTCACTAAATGCATTAGGAGAAGAAGAGGGGTGTACAGAGAGAATTGATCAGTAAATTTTTTTAATTTATCTTTTCTTTTTTACTTTAATAGGATAAATGAGGTATCTGGGGCCACTTGTAACACTCAGATTGAAGCAGTCAGGGAGATAATACAGAATTAGGAAGACTGAATCCATATGCTTCATCAGCTGATTTGTCAGAGCACCGTATGGCAAACAATTTTGCTTGTGCTCTGTTTCAATTTGTTAACAAATACGTTTACATAAAACATTGCAATGAGAGATGTGCGTGACACTTCAACAAGGTCAGTGCTACGAAGTCAAGCATTTTCTTGTGATTAAAGTGGTCTTTTATCTTTGTTGTTCTGAGTTTAACCTCCCAAAGTTAAACTGACTATGGGGGGAGACCTTTAACTTCAATACCCTGTATAGGTCACCAGTGTTAGCAAACCTGAATATTGAAGTCATCTCCAGGGTCTAACCCATTATGGATCAGTCCTATTTAAGTCAACAAGGAGCCTCTGACTGTGAGACACACACTAAGCTTCTGCAGAAGTGTGATGCAGCAAAAAATGGAGATGTGGGCACCAGGCTGTTCTGCGGGACAAGAAGTCATAACATTTTTGAAAAAAATGAGTAATTTTGTTTCCGCATTTTCAAAGTGAAGTTTTAAGTTTTGCGAAGTTGACATGACTTCTTGTTCCCATCTTTTAATAAAAATGCTTTAAAATTGCTAAAGCAAAGCCAAAACTTGCAGTTGCCAGAAATTCCAAACCCAATAATTTTTTCTGTCAGGGTACAAAATATTTTTGGTGTTTGTCTGAAATTGTCAATACAGTGAGAATCCCTGAGCTGCCTAGTTTGAACCGCTGTTTCTTGTTTGTGAGGACGGTGCTGTTCTCTGTGTAAGAGAGCTCTATGGCAAATTTGTGTGATTAGAAGTGAAGTGTCATCAGTAAATAGCTCAATACTATGTCCACTGATTAATAGGATTCCTCCCGAGTTAAAATACCAAGGCTTTGTACTGATGTATTTTTTAAAGTGGTTGATTTTCAGTGTTAAAAGAGAAACCTGTATGTTGATACTGCTTTTCTGTACCTCCTTTTAAAAATTCAGAGCAGCTTTTTAACCTGTCTGCCAGGAAATGTGAACTTCTGTATGGTTTTAATGCACCATTTTCAGCTGTGCTGAAACTGGCCCTCATTGTGTCCTCCTCCTTGATTTCAACTTGTCAGTATGTCGTCCTCTTCTCCAAACTGTGGTGCTACCCTTCTGCATTCTCCATACATTCCCATACTCCTCCATGCTTCCATACATTTCCATACGTCTACATACTTCTCTGTGCTTTTCTTGCCTTCAAGGACAGCTCGAGCCCTGTGCTGATACTGATAATGCCTGGTGGTGGCTGGTGGCTGGGTTGTGCCCTGGACCTCTCTTCTGACACTGGGGGGTTCACCCCTCGGGAGCTGGTGCCAGGGTTGTACGTGGCCGGGCAGCGCAGGGCACTCTGTGCATTGTTGACCCTCTTGGCAGAGCTTGCCCAGTCTGTAATTGATCATTTTGTTGTTGAAGAAATGACATGTTTAGTTATTTATATACCTGCATGTGCATGCATCCAGGCAGAGGTACCTTATTATTTGTCTGAAAAGTAGTAACTGTCAGTGCTGCAGGTGACTTACCCATTGTACAGTGCTGCTTATTTTGCGTTGATCCCGTGGTCATGTAGAACTTCATAGTTGTTTTATAGCAGCACTGTCACAGCACATGTTTCTTAATTGTGAGCAGAGGTAGTAGCACTTTGGGCCTTTAGCTTTAAAAGGCCAGAGTGTCAGTACCGATGCTGCGTCTACTGTGTAGGCTGGTTTGTGTGCTGAGAAAGAAGTGATGATTTACGTGGGCCGTATTCACTTGTTCTCTTTTAAGTGTGATCTCAGTGTTTCTCTTGTGACAGTTCAGTAACAGTCCTAGTGACAGAGTTTCAGTGGGTCATCTTGTCCCTCCAAATTCAGCCTACCTAATCCACTCAGTAGTAGTAAGGACTTCTGTTGATTTTTTTTTTTCTTAATACCTACATGCAAGCAGAAAACATAAGTCACTGTAGAAATAGAAATCATTGTCTAGTTGGGTTGCCAGCATAAGCATCAATGCTTCACTATCTGTGTCTGTTTTTTGGTCTCTGTGGTTCTGTTGCCTTTTGTAAATGAGAAGCCGACATGTTAAATTTAGGTGTGAATTTGAATCCAGGCTTTCCAAAAACACAGAAGTGTTTGGCCCTCATCAAAAAGTGCGAACCCTGGGCCAAGTGGTCAAAGTTCAGTATGGTGAAATATTCATGATGCAGAAGTACAGATTGGATCGATCTCTAATTAGAATTGAGAAGCAGCCAGCATATCATAATTAGGGATATTGTACACATTTTCTTTTTTTCTTTTTCTAAAATGCAAGTCAAGAACTGCTCACAACCTAAAAGCCACAAGTTGAAAGTAAGAATTTTCATAGATTAAAACTGTGCACAGGGCAAATCAGTCACCAGCTTCATGAAAGAAATTAGTGATTGCTGAGGTTGCTTAAAAAGTCCTAGAGCCTTTAGCATCTAGTTCGTAGATTATAGGCCAGAACAGTAGTGGCTGAAAATGGCCATCTTATGCAGGCATTGACCTATTGTTGTGATCAGCTGTATTCCTTATATCTCAGCAGGCAAATATTTTTTCTCATTTGTGACAACAAAAGCAAAATAAGCCTATAGTATAAACTAACGTAGTGTGTCTTTAAGTTGACCCTTGCAGGTCAAGGATGAAGTAGGTTGGAAGCAGTCCTCAGGGCTTGCCGGTCTGTCAGCTTATGTCTGCGCCAAGTGAAAAAAATCATTTTAATATCACAGAAGACATGTAGAGGATAGTGGTTTATTTTTCTTGTAGTTGAGTTACAGTTTCTCTCTGTTCTGATCTTCATTGAAGTGTCTGCCTACAAGTAATCTAGGAGAGGTGGGGGATTTTCACATATAGTGCATGCTTAGTGTGCCTTTTGCAGGTCTTGGCTTTAGATGTTGAAGAAGCTTGTACTTCAGAGAAATTGCAGCTCCGTAGCACTGATGATGAAGGATTTGGGGGCTGCAAGTCCCTAAGGCTACAGTTGCTTTTCTTTAATGAGTCATAATATAAGAATCCAAAGTCAAGTCTTAAAGAAAAATGATTCATTCCTTTCACAGAGGAGTTTGTTAGTGACATAAAGTCATGAGAAAGAGGAGGAGGCATCTGTAACGCTAGATGGTTATTAACTGGTATTAGTGTGAGCGCTTTAAATCAGGAGAACTAAAATAATGCAAACCACAAGGTCTGGTGGAGAAGGAAAAAGTGTTAAAATTTGGCCAATTTGATTGCAGTGAGGCAATCGCTTGACTTTCATGAGCATAGGATTTATCCTTTTCAAAAGGTACATAATATCTCTGCCTGCCTTTGGCTTCGGTGAAAGCACATTCTAAAAAGTGGGCCACTAAATATCATTAGTGTTCTTGGTCTCCTGGAGAGTTTCATGAAATCTTCCTGTTCCTGTTGCTACGACATATGCAACACGTGGCCGAAGATATACATCTGGCTCCTACTGTCATTTCCAAATCCCTGTCATAATTTCAGTGAGAACAGACTGAACTTTAAAGATGCTGTATCTGCAGCTTCACTGATGATTATTTCCTAGTTTCTAATTTTCTTTTTAGTCTGGTTTTCAACACTCAGTGAACAGTTCTTAAAACCTCACCGAGTTTGCTTTTTTCCAGTTTATTCCCCTGATGGCAATTCCTTTTTAGTATTGAAAAATACGTTTGACAGTCTCTGTAGAAATTCTTTATCCCCCCCCCCCCCCCCCCCCGCCCCGCAATCTTTTGTCTTAATTTAGAGGCTGCATTTATTTGCATTATGTTTTTAATGATATTTAGTAATGCTGTTCTGCTTAATACTGTTAAACAGTCCTTAGTGAAGGACTGAGGTGGATGTGAATCTTTAGATGGGATAATTTTCACATGTATTTCTGCAATTTGCTGCTAATTGTGATGTCGCTTCTCAAGTTTCATCCCAAAAGAGTCTGAGGTATTTTGAAAGGGAGAAAATATGGCAGTATATGGCTCCTTTGGCTTTGTTCTAGTGTAACTGAGACTGTCAAGTTGAAAATGTGGGAGGATTAGTTAGCACGCAGGAGGCAGAATGGTGATTATTGCTTTCAATGGGTCTTTTTTTAACTCATGCTGTGTATTTGGCTGCTCTGTTTTAGTTCACCGTAGAATTAAAATAGCGTCCCATACTAAGCAGGCAGTTGGGATATTGGAGCTGTAAACTCAAACGGATAAGATCACCAGGTATTAATAGATGGCAAATCCTCCGCTGTGTGTGCACCCAGCATCCTGCTCCTGCTGGGTCCCAGCTGGTGTTACTGCATCTCAAGTTGAGACTGAAGACAGTTGTCACTGTTTTCTTCGCATGAACGCAAACTATCAGCTTCAAGCTACCAATTTGTGACCATCTGATGTACAAATTGAAGAACAATAATGTAAGACAATTGAGGACAGTCTCTGAAGTACAGAATTGTTTTCCTCAGTCTGTGTTATTCAAAGCAGATTTGAGCCCCATTTAGAATTTAATTTTTCCCATCTGCTGTGTTTTAAAGAAAAGTAATAATTTTTAAAGTTCTGAGTTTAGTTGGAGCAGCATCTACTTTTTAAATAATAAACCCTGACTGTTTGTGACTGACTCTGTGATCTGCTCTACGTTATCAAGTAGTTCTTCAGGCTGGCATAGTCATGATAATTTAAGGTTTTTAGGCAGCCAAATTGCATGGGAAGTCCTTTGGAATTGGGTGACTGAGGCCCCGAGGCTCTGCCGAGAACATCAAACATCAGCGTCAGAGCTTCCACAAGGTTTCCAAGCTGCAAGCGGTGGCTCTTAGCCAGAAAGTTCACCCCGTGCTCTCACCTCCTTCCAGGAGCTGCTTTCCCTGGACCCTCCTCGCAGGATGCCTTATGCAGAAGGTCACCAAAACTCTCTGAGTATCTTCATTTGAACTGGGATTTCCCCAGGAGCCCAAGGCAGAGCGTGTGTATGGCTGGTTCCTGCTTGCCCCTTGCTGTTCTTGTGTGCCGGCAAGTGGCAATGGTGCTAACCACACCACACAGTCTGGGTGACAACCCTCTTCCCCCGTCCCCTACGCTTTCTGGGGTTTTCCTGCAGCAGCCAGCATACTTGCACTCTACTGTGGCAGGAGGAAATGTGGAAAATTAGGTACTACTTTTTGTCAGTACCAGTGGAGTTAGTTAATTTGAGGTCCTTTCTGTCAGATATGAATGGTGGGGAATTCTGTTGCCTTGGGTTATGTCCAGTACTTGCATCCACACGGCTGCAGGCTTTCCTAGTCTGTAGGTCTTGAATCTTACCAAATCTAATCATCCCACTCCTTGAGATGATTTCTGCATCTTCTTGCCAACAGCCACGAAGAGATTTTCTTTTGGTGCATGTTTCAAATCTGAGAAAGCTTGCTAGGTGACCTGAAAGCAAGAACGGATAGTTTCCCTTGAAAGTTACAAATGGCACCAAAACTGCTTAGGACTGAAATGTATTCTCTGTTTCTCTCTCTCTCTCTCTCAAATTCATAATGCTTATCTGTGAAAACCTTGAAGCCATGCTTTCCAAGCATGGCTTTCCGTGCTTTCCATGCTTTCCAAGCAAAGCAAAACAAGGAATTCATTCACTACTTCCCATGGGCAGGCAGGTGGTCAGCCGTCTCCAGGAAAGCAGGGCTCCATCACGTGTAATGGTTACTTGAGAAGACAAACGCTATGACTCCAAACGTCCCCCCCTTCCTTCTTCTTCCCCAGCTTTATATACTGAGCATGACACCATATGGTATGGAATAGCCCTTTGGCCAGTTTGGATCAACTATCCTGGCTGTGTCCCCTCCCAGCTTCTTGTGCACCTGGCAGAGCATGGGAAGCTGAAAAGTCCTTGACTAGTGCAAAGATTACTTAGCAACAACTAAAACACCTCTCTATTATCAACACTGTTTTCAGCACAAATCCGAAACATAGCCCCATACTAGCTACTATAAAGAAAATTAACTCTATTCCAGCCAAAACCAGCACACCTGAGAACATGTCAGTTTGTCTATCGTGTATGATACGCAAAAGAATCTCCTACGTATTTTTTTTTAAATGTAGATGTCTTTGCTAAAGCTGTGAGACAGACTTCTCTCTGAGCGGCTGTGGCCCATCCAGGGAGATATTCACCCAAGCCTGGGCATTGAAGAGAGGAGCAATCATCGTGGTATTACCCCCGACATCGTCACTCAGCAAGAGGGAAGAATAATTGAGGTGTAAGTCTGAGTTGCAGACTGACGGTGCAGCTTGGATTAAATGTGATCCTTTGTCCCTTGGGATGTTGAGCCCAGAGCACAGGGCCACGTGGGCAGCGTGTGGAGGTGTGCACACTTAGGGCAGGCAGCATCCTCAGCCAGTTTGGTGGCTGGTTTCTGACAACCCACAGAAGTCACGCAAGGCTAGCTTTGGTTTTGTTTTTCCCAGGGGCTATATAGCTATATCTGGTCATATCAGGACAGGGAAAGCAAAAGGCCTTACTGCACCTTCAGTGCCTGCTGCAGATTAAATGGTATCAGTTTACTAAGAATTTTTAGCATGGATAAAACACTCCAACGGTGTTCTTGTAAATGTCTGAACAATTTTTCTCAAACGCTAAAATAATTCACCCCAGACAAATACCTGGCACAGGCCGTTTCAGTCTGAGCTCTTTGGCTGACAAAGCTATCACGAACTGAAAGGTCCTGTAATGGAAGAAGTTTAGTCAGCTGTAGCTGTGAGCTTTGTGAATGGTGTCACCTAAGATAGAGGTGCAGGATGTGGTGATGGCAACTGCAGCCCCAGACAAAGTTTGCTATAAATGGTGATACATTCCCCTGATCTTGTAAGAAAGGAAAAAAAAAAGAAGCATTTCTTCAAACCAGTACCTCCTTCTGAAAGGTTCCACATTCATTATTTGCAAAGTTTGGGATTACTCTGAATAGATTCAATGTTAGAGCCATTTAAGAACGGTGTTGCTTTCACCCTGGTTTTCTAAAGAAAGTAGGCTTATGTGATTGTGTTGTCTGACAGTTTCAAGCAAATTTGGCAAATGGGAGGAAGCATCAGAGATTACTATCTCCTATAAATTTTCTGGCAACCTATGGGATACCAGAGGAAAGTCCAAATTAGTGGCCTTGCTTGGTAGTAGATGACTGGCTGTTTAACACAGTGAGAGATTATGAAGAGAGAGACATAAGCCTGCTCATCAACATGCACATAGTCCCAAGCACAGCTGCCTCCTGCTTACTGTGTGGCCACAGGGCTGTTGCTGAGGAGAAGCATGATTGCAATACAGCGAGTGCTGAGGGGGCAAAAAATATAACTCTTCAGTGAGCCCCATTTCATTAGATCCTCTGTTTGCAGAACTACTTTCAAAAATTTCCTCTGGCTGTGCTGTGATCCTTGGACTCCGGCATTGTGCTGGCGAGTGCTCTGGCTACAGACACACTGTGTATGGCAGTCATGACGTTTTCTGCTCTGCAGATCAGAGTTCAGTGTAATTGTTACCAGGAAGGTCTGCTTTGTTGCAGTGGTGCCATCCCAAATGCCATATAACCAGGGTCAAAACTGTAATCGTTATGGCTCATGCAAGATCCAGAGTCTTCCCTCATAATCATAGAATCATAGAATGGTTTGGGTTGGAAGGGACCTTTAAAGGTCATCTAGTCCAACCTCCCTTGCAATAAGCAGGGACACCTTCCACTAGACCAGGTTGCTCAGAGCCCCATCCAACCTGACCTTGAATGTTTCCAGGGATGGGGCATCTACCACCACCTCTCTGGGCAACTGGTTCCAGTGTTTCACCACCCTCATTGTAAAAAATTTCTTCCTTATACCTAGTCTGAATCTACCCTCTTTTAGTTTAAAACCATTACCCTTTGTCCTATCACAACAGGCTCTGCTAAAACGTTTGTCCCCATCTTTCTTATAAGCCCCCTTTAAGTATTGAAAGACTGCAATAAGGTCTCCCTGGAGCCTTCTTTTCTCCAGGCTGAACAACCCCAACTCTCCCAGCCTGTCCTCACAGGAGAGGTGCTCCATCCCTCTGATCATTTTTGTGGCCCTTCTCTGGACCCGCTCCAACAGGTCCATGTCTTTCCTGTGCTGAGGGCTCCAGAGCTGGACGCAGTACTCGGGCTCATCTTTTGTGCTTCAGTGTCTGGCTTATGGTTATGTGGCTCTGGGTGCTTTAAAGAATCAGCAGCAAAATCAGTGATTCCATTGCTGATTAGGAAAGGTTTTCTTTGATCAATGTAATGAGTCAAAGGGAAGGTGCTATATTCAGTCCTACCAAAGAATATGCCTTACAGAGCTTGTAGCTGGTCCACTGCCAGGGAGCAGTGAAATTGCTGTGCTTCATTGAAGTGGAGAGAAGATTCTCATAAATGTCCTGTTTGCTCGCCAGAGAAGAGAAAACCCAAAATCTCGTGTTAGTACAAAGTAAGAGTAAAATAAAATAAGAAGTCTGGGTACAACTCCAGTTCTGCAGCTTTAAATACGGAAAAACGAAATGTCAAAGAATTGTACGCACACTTTTCTTTTCTCCTTAGTCATTTAGTGAAAGGTGGAGTAGTTAAGTCTGTGGCGCCTTTAAAATGATTCATTATTTCCATAGAAGCCAATTCATGTTTATCCTTCAAATCGCTCTGTGGACATTAAAATAATAGAGAATTATATTTGCTTTTAATTTTGTTTCCAGACAGCTTGGCCTGAGCATTCATGATGTGACTTGGAAACTATATCAAATTGTGATTTATTGTTGCTCGTAATTGTGTGAAGATTGAAGTTATGCTGGATGCTGCTTTTTTCCTTTTTTTCTTCTTCACCTCCCCCATTCTTTCACTTACAGAGTGTTCTTGAGCGTAACGTGGTGAAAGGGCAGCATCTCTGCCTTCAGTGCTTTTCCTTGTACAAGCCACAGCAAATGAAGATTTTATTTTTTCCCTAACATAAGCCTGTGTGAAATGAATTGTGGTTCGTGTTTGATAACTATTTTTTTTTTTCTTTCTTCTATTTTTTTAATTATGCCTAAGTTTTGACTGGTTTTATGTTGTCATGTTAATTGTCCTTTCTTGTAAGGTGGAGAGAGAGCAGTATTTTTAGTTAAGCTGGATGAATTCAGTTTTATGAGAATCATATGCAAAACATCAATGCGGGGGCAGGGGGAAGACTTTTATTTGCAGTAAGGCATCTGTTAAGTATAAGGATGTCAAATCTGCTTCACAGGTGGGTCAACTGTTTCTTAACCAGGAACAATTTGTAAACTACATTTATCTATCAGGTCTTATGGATAAAGGAATTTGTTATTCCTGTTTTCCTAAATTCATTTTTCCTATACAGTTTTATCTGCTTTTTCCCCTAGTGAGTAAAAAGCTATTCTCAGATTTTTATACATAATATAACTTAATAGAAGAAAACAAATAGGATTTTGTGAAATGTAATATAAAAGCCTACAGAAGGTTATGCAAATTTTGAAAGTTTTTTTTCTAGCCATGTTACAGAATCCAAAACAAACTATTCAAACCTAAAAATTCGAAGTAATCATTAAAATTTACCAGAATATTGTTTTCATATTGCATTTAAGAGTGTGCCTTGAAGATAAGTTTCCTGCCCTGACAAAAATTGTCTGTGTGACAGTGGGACATGCTACTTGTGATTTGGTCCTGCAGTTGCAGCAGTATGTGCGCTTCTTGGTACGTGAAAGTTTTCTTGCAAATTCCCAGTAAGCCCCCACCCATGCAGGCTTAGATGATTGCACGGTTGGTGCTGTGAACTGTGCATGTCTGTCTCCAGTCTCTAATGCATCCTACTGTGATCTGGCCATCTTATTTCTCGAACGAGTTCCTTAGGGGAAAATCTTTTCTTTGATTTCTGTACATAAAAAGAAGCCCCAAAACGTACAGCAAGTGCATTTGGGCCCAGTTAGGAGTTCCAGGTGGAACAGCCTAAAACACCCACCCGAATGCCAATTTAAAAAAGAAGGGGGGGAGGAGGGGGAAGCACAAAACCAGCTGTTTTTCAACATTATAAGGAATTTATTTTGCTTCTTACCTTAGTTATCAATGAGCATGTTTAGTTGATCTCGTTTTGCTTTTGTTTCTAGCCTGTTTGCTTTCTCATTCTCATGCCCTAGAGCATTTCAGTTTTAGTCACTACATGACATCGCTTAAATCGGAGTTGAAATGAAGTCACAAAGTGAAAAGTAAGCCAATCTTCTCCAAAATTCATGGGAGGAAACGGCATTCACAATTATTAGCTTAGATTGGTAAACAAATACTGACCAGTGTGAAATAAACTTCACCTTAGCTTAGCTCTTCTGTTTGTTTTGTTTTGGTTTGGTTTGTTTTATGAGGTTAGTTGTTTGTTAGTGTTGATTGCAAACATGTTATTCATGCCTCTATTCCCAAGTATCCGGCCTTTGAGTTTCGATGAGTAAAGTGGTTTGGAAAGAATCCAGATCAGTTCATGCAGAGGCTATGCACATTAGTAGAAAACTACTTACAAAGTCTGAGCATGGATTTTGTATGCACTTTTACCCTAAAAAAAGGACAGTGTGTGTGTATATATGTGTGCACATGTGTGTATATGCATATATACAATTACATCAGTCTAAAATTTTCAGCAATTTACTGTCTTGCATAAATCTTTATGTTTTCATATCGTCATATGTATTTTATAAAAATTCCAGGTTTCCTTGTCCTTTAGGGAAACACATTCCAGTTTCCTTTCTGAGTAATGGTTTGCAAAGCATACAGTTCTCTGCTGTTCTGTAGTAGAGAATCGAAAAAATAAAACATTTTAAAATGTTTTCATGCATTCAATTTGTAACTGTTTTTAGAAAATAATAATTTAAATACCTGTAATTTTATCTAGTCTGATAGTACTCTAAGTTCATCCTGAGATCAATGAAATATTCAAACTGCTCAAAAAAAGAAACTGTTTTCCTGTATACAAGTTCTGTGCAATTAAATTACAACATATAAACCGTATCAATTTAGGATGTGGTGTTAAGGTACTGAAATCAGTGGATTAGAGCAGCGTTTACCCTCTTCTGCTTCTTTCTTTGAGATGAATTTAGGCTTGGTCTGTTCTTTTACATACGCTCTCATTCTAAGGTTTCTAAGCATTATGAGTAGTTCAAACGATACTGTAACTATGATATATATATAAGTGCCGTTCAAAGCAGCTCACTACAATACAGTGATGTCTTTGAAATACTGTGTAAAGTGTTTTCGTTTTGAAGTGTTGTTCAATGCCATATGTCGTGTTGCACAAATTGTTAACTGCTGATGTTTTATGGTGGCCCTGGCTGGGCTATGCTGGCAGGATATACGTCTCGTTTCAGCCCTGGTGAGGGACACTCGGCGTGCACCTCCTTACAGGCATGGAGCTGACCTCTCTGGCCGTGCTCCATGCGGACAGGGTGGATGGCTGCATGGGTTTCACGTGAAGTGTCAGATCTCCAGGTGGTGGACTTTCGGTCAGAAATGTGAAAGGTCCTGCCACCTTGCTGTATGAAGAGGACATTGTGCAGAGGGTGAGGTGGTGTCGTACGTGCTATTGCCAAACTTGGAAGCCTTTCCCAGGTGCAAGGCACTCGTCCAAAGAGAGAATTGCTTTGTTTCCACTGATCTGTTCTGGAGAGGCGTGGGCTGCAGCAGTGTTATTGTGTGTTACATGTGTAAGTACCCACTCGATTTGAGTGCAGGCTGTCCTTCGCAGTGAGGTGCAGGCACAGCTCAGGAGGGAGGATGCAGACCTGGTGTTTGGCATCTCTCTTCCTGGGCCATATGGCCTCAGCACCAGCTCCTCGCATAACTCGGCACAGCCTGGCATTTGAGTCGAACAAATCTGCTGGGTCCCAGAGTCAAGGCAGGGGTCACCAAGATGTGACAAGGGCTCCCCACATGTCAGAGGCCATGTGGCAGAAATTCACCATTGAGAAGAGAAGGGCTCTCCCTCTCCCCACTTGGTACTAATCATGGAGAACAATGCTGGCTGCTTTGCAAAATATTAGTACTGCTGTACAAAATCTGGGCCTCTGCTTATGGCCCGCTGAGTCAGACTTGTTTACTTCATTGAAGTATTAATCTCTGTCTCTGATTGGCAGTCAACAACTCCAGGCTCCAGGCTTAATAGAATTTCAAACTGTAGATTATGCAGTTTTGCTGAAAATATGAGACTTCTATCGCACTTTGAATGATGTATTCTCCCTCACTCCCCTTTGGTCTGTTTTTCAGGGCTGAGGTTAAGATAGACAATTAATTCCTTCCATCCCAAGCCTTGTCTTTAAATTTAAGCATTTTCTTTAGCATCTGCCAGAATCTTCTGCCTGCCCTCCTGAGAGGTTAAGCAATGAAAGAGCCATTAAATTAACTTCAGCCATTACTTTTTTTCAGTAGGATGAAAAAGCACTTCATTATATCAAACAGTTTCTGGTTTATTTTATTTGGTATCATGACAAAGAAAAGAAATGTGGGGAAAAGAGGCTGGTTTTCTGTTTGCGTGAGAGGATGGTGAGTGAGGAGGCCTGTCTTCTGCTCCTGCGGCTTACCTTTGTGTTAGCAAGAAGTAGGACACGAGGAGTGGATCAGTGGAGTGAAACAGCTATTGCCAAGGGCCTGATGTCCACACTTACGCAATTGGGAAGATAGTAGGGAGAGGTTTAGCTGTACTTAGCTAATATATCACTTTCCTCAGAAATACTTTGTTATCGCCTGTAAAGCCTTTTGTGAGAATGAAGCAGTGTCAAGCCCTGTTACGCTGTTCTTTGATGTGTTGTGAGGTCCATAAATGCTATCACTGGGGAGTCACTCCTGGCCAGGGCTCTGATCACTCTCCTGCTAAGCAGTCTGCCCAATTCTCCATGCCATGTACTTGCCACTCCAAGAAACCCGTATGTTCTTTTCACAGGCATAACTTCCCCATTTGGAAAGCTCTGTATCTTAGATTTTTCTAAGAAATACATGAAAACAAATTAGTACAAATTCTCCTGGAATGGTGTCTCTGGCAAACTGCACGTACACCTGCTGAAAAGTCCCAGAGAGTAGCAGCAGGATTGAGCTTGTGTGTCAGAAACACAGCAAAGGAAAAATGGTCAGTCTTGGAGTGTCTTGAATTAGCGATTCCACACAGAATTTATGGTGATTTATAGTGCACCAGCCAGTGAGGCTGAAATGTCACTGCTGCATTGAAAGTTCATATATCTCCTGCCTTTCTAGTTGTTCTACTTCTGTTGCATCCAGTCTCACTGTTCTAGTAGATTTTAAAGATCCTCAGTCTTTTGCAATTGTATCATATAGCTGTCAATTCACAGACTTAACTTTCCTGCTTTTGGCAATAGACTGTTTCTTTTAGTGCCAATATATTGCCCTGCTGGGTTTCAGGACAGATGGTAATTGGAGCTGCTGAATGTCAGGAAGTTCTGGAGAAACTCAAAGATGCATTTATGGATCAACCGTCTTGTGCACGCACTGGAAGCCCGGTGCTACAGCTGTGTTAGATTTACCTGTGTGCATGATGGATGGACTACACATATGAAGACAGTTTGCCTGGGCCATAGTTGGTTTGCAGTGCGTCAGTTACAGATCAAGTTATATACATGTACTGGGTAGGGTGTGTAAGATTTGCCAGTGATATGAGCTACTCCTTGGCATTATTTCTGCTTATGCTTCACTTCAGTTAATAATTCTTTCTAAATGATACATGTAAAGTAGGTATGTATTTCAAACCCGAGAGAAAGTAAGGACCTTCTGAATTGGTCATACAAGTCCGTAGAGTAACCATTCTCATCGCTTCTGTCTGAATAAGATAAGGATTGGAAAATCCACTTTTTACTCCATTTCAATTTTGGTATAGCTGCCCAATACACAATTGCTTGGAGAAGAATGTTGTTGCCACTGTACCAGAATGCTATATTTTAATGGCATGGAGATATTTTAAAAATCTCAGTATATGCTTGGGATTCATTTCATTCATCTAAGCATAAGCATTGAAAATTAGTTGTTCTAGATGCCTCTCTAGTTAGTAGAAAGGCATCTCTCAAGAGAGACTCTTCCCATCCTAAGCTATGTCTCCAAAATTATTCGGGCAAATAGCCCCTGGACATTGACTATGTCTCTGTAGGGAGCCTGAACAGTTTGTTCGGATAGGTTAAGTCAGCTGCAGATGGTGAAAGCTGTGAAATCAGATATGATGAAATTCCAGACTCTTTGTGGACTGTGAGCATTATGCCTGATGATCAATCTATTCAGCATGATTTTCCTTATTTAAAGAAGTATTTCATGTTATTATTTTTCCAGGCTGTGGGTAACTGCTTTAACAAAAGTTGTGGAGAGAGTTCACCACAACTTTAGATACTGCTCAGCAGGTTGTTCACTTCTGTTGTCTTACATGTGTTATTTTTGTCTTCTTTAGTCTTCTGGTACCAGTATCACAGTGGATATCGCTGTCATGGGAGAAGCACATGGGCTCATTACAGACCTTCTGGCAGATCCTTCACTGCCCCCTAATGTGTGTACTTCGCTGAGAACAGTGAGCAACCTGCTTAATACGCAGTTAACTTTCCAGGCCATCCACAAGCCAAGGGTGAACCCTTTGGTGTCCTTCAGTGAGAACTACACCTGCTCCGACTCAGAGGAATGTCCAGAGAAAGGAGAGAAACTAGCTATTCCCAAGGTGAGTACTGGACCCTTGTCCATCATCTTATAACTTGGCTCTCCCTAAAGGGACAGCACTGGACTACTGGGAGATGTCACTGGGCTTTTTGCTTGTTTGCTTCAGATTAACATTTTATGCACTAATCATACTGTACTATAAAAGGACAGCTCAGTAGACTGTTGGTTCAGTAATACAATAGTAATACAATTCCTGTGTGTTCTTCAACTCATGGCCAGGTTAACTTTGGTTCAGGCGTCTTTAGAAGATGATTTTCGACACAGGATAGCTCACATAGATGGTGTGCATATTTCCTCGCAGGTGTTCGTTGGAGCTTAAGAGAGAAGAAATGATAGGGAGCAGAGCAAGCAAAAGCCTTTCAGCATCCAGACTCGCAAGTCTGCCCCATTACTTCTCACACAGAAAGTCCCCTCCCATTGAAAAGATTTGAGCCACTGCATGTGGGGTGACTATCCTAATTAATGAGCAGTGGGGAATTAAGTACTAATATGAGGGACCTTTTTGTCCACTTTGAAGATCAGAATTTGGAATTCTGTATGAATTTCAGTCTCTTCTTCCTTCCCTTAGCTAGAGGTGTGAAACCTCTAGAAGTCAATGAAAAAGTCTCTATCGATGACCTCCAGGTGCTTTGGATCAAGTTTAAAATGTTGTATACCAAACGAACAAACAAAACAGATCACCACAGTACTTAGTATGACAAATATTGTGAGCTCATGAGAAGTAGTCTTGAGAAGAAAAAGAAGACTGAACCAAATATATATATATATATTACTGCTTTGACAGATGGCTTTATGAATGCTCAGGAATCTGACAGGAAATAACCAGTGTTAACCACCCACATTTAGTAAGTGAACAACTAGAAAGAACACATCAGCTTTGAAGTAGTTTGAATTGTAGGTTCGTTGCTAATTAGCTGTCCTTGAAGGCTTACTTTTCACTTTTGAAACTGAACCAAAATACTTTTGTACTGCAGTCTCCCTTGTAAAATTAAATATAGGCAGAGTACATTGCACAGGCAAATGCTTTTAAGTTTTAACAATTCAAATGGCACAGCCAGCATTCATTCCAGCATTTCCTGCCATCTGAATTGCAACACTTGTGATTCTTTTTTTAATATATTTTAGTGTGATGATAATTATTACCCTATTTGCCTGTGTAGCAGCTGTATATATGAAATGCATGTTCACAGGTTTTTGAGTGCATTTTCCAGTTTACTTTAGTGTACATGTCTATAATGGCTGTACTCTAGGCTCTGAGGGGAAGAGTTAAGTGGAGGAACACTGCCATCACATGAGCAAATACAGTGAACAGATACCAGTTTGCTGTTGCATAATACCTAGTGAGGAGAAGAGGAATAAAGGATGAAGAAATGAGTTAATGCTACAGAGAACTAATTTGACTGAAGAATTCACTGACCTAAATGTATGACAGTTCATAAAACTAATAGTTTGCAGTCCTTTATTTGAGTGTCTAAATATAGATTTAGGGTCTTTAACTTAAGCATCTAACACTGAGCATTTTGGGTAAGGAGATAGTATGTTAACATATTTATCTGTGAGTTTGAGCTTCAGAACCACAGGTGTCTTCCATCTCATATCTCTTAACCCTCTGGCAAAGTCAAAGCTCTTTATAACAGAGACATATTTTTTTAGTTCTTAACTATAAACACTTCACACGAACTACAAGAGAAACATCTTACAAAATTATAGCATCTGCGGCAGCAAATCTGGATTCACAAAGACTCTCTATCATCATCCTTTATTATTTCTGCCTTCAAAAATTCAGAAAAACAATGTGAGTCCTGTTAGTGGAGAAAAGGAAGAGTCAACTGAAAGAAGAATGCACGGTGGTCAAGAAAAATCTGCTGTAAACAGTGATGCTTTCTCTAAGCTTTTCAGGAGACATCATATCCCAAAGCATGAAAATTTTATTTCAGTGGGTGGTCTTTGGATTGGGTATATATGGCAGGAAGAAAAGTTGGAGCTCCCCTCACTTATTTTTCTTACAACCTTTCTTGCCTTGAATCTCTGATTCTGAGCATTCATGACAGTTTAAATCACAGAATAGTTGAGGTTGAAAGTACATCTGGAGATCGTCTAGTCCAGTCTGGAGATCATCTAGTCCAGACCGTCAGCTCAAGCAAGTTGAGCCTGGAGCAGGTTTCTCTAGACTCAGCCTAGAGCAGGTTGCTCAGGATTTCCATTTGGGTTTTGGGTAGTATCTCCATGGATGTAGATTCCACAACCTCTCTGGGCAACCTCTTTCGGTGTTCAATCATCCTCACAGTGAAAAATTATTTTCTTACATTTAAATGGAATTTCTTGTATTTCAATTTGTGCCCCATTGCCTCTTGTCCTGTCACTGGACTCCTCTGGAAAGAGCCTGGCTCCATCTTCTGTACACCCTCCCTTCAGGTATTTATATACATTGATAAGATCTCCCCTGAGCCTTTTCTTCCTCAGGCTGAGCAATCCCAGCTCTCTCAGCCGTTCCTTTTATGACAGGTGCTCCAATACCTCAGTCACCTTCGTGGCCCTGATGACTTGTTTAAGTGCCTTTGGCCATGTCATATACAACCAAAATTTTTAAAGAGCACAACCAACATTGGCTGACTCCAGTGAGAGCTCCAGGTGTTGAACATCTGTGGCTATGGAGCTGTGGATATATACCTTTTCTTAAACTTGAAATAGGGAGGATGATCCAGACCCTCCAAGCTTTTAAAGCACTAGCTGTGTTGATTTGCATAGAAAGTAGGCACCGTAATACCTGGGAGAATCTAGATTTGTCAGGCAGAATTGATGAAATGGAAGTGTTTTTCTTCTGCATGTTTAAAGTTTTTGTAAGCCTATATAAAATCTAAGCAACTGATTTCTCTCTAGCGCTTACGGAGAAGTTTGCCTCCAGGACTGCTGAGACGAGTGTCCTCTACTTGGACCACAACAACATCAGCCACAGGATTACCTACACTGGAGCCAGCTCCAGTGAGAAGGGATCGCAGTGCCAGCATCAAACCTCATGAATCATCTTCATCCAGGTTACAAATTACCTCTTCTCTCATGTCTCTCTTTGAGCAAATTGCTTTGGTTCTGTGTGATGGTGTCCCTCACTTAAAATGCTGACTGCAAAGTGCGTTAGAACTACTTCCTCATGTTTCTCTAAATTGGGTTGCCAAAGTGGCATTCCCAATTTTAGTCAGATTATGTTAAAACTATTCCTACTATTGGGAAGCAAAATAATAATAATAATTAAAAAAATCTATTTATGCTAGCAAAGTGCAGAATTGCACAATAAAATTGGAAACAAGGCAAGGTATCTGGTTAAAGTCTTCTCGATATGCAGCTGTTTCCTCCATGGGTATTGCCCAGCCAAGAAAAAATTCTAACAAGTAACCCAGCTGCTGAACATCACTTCTAAGAACACACCTAGTAATGTGGTCCTGTCATTAAACCAGTTCATAAAGCACTTCTCCATCCTCTAGGTACTAACTTCCAGAACACAAACCCTGATTTTAAGTGGACCCTCCTAAAATACACAATTCTGTGGTTTTCTGTCCATAGAAATGGAGTATCATCAAACCATACAGCACTGTACATGCCCTGCATCCCATGTACGCACTTAATTCCAGAATATAAGAAGTGCTTAGGGCTCCCTGAATGAACTTATGCAAATGCAATACCAGCAATAGATGGTAAATAAAAACCATTGAGTTAGATAAGTCAAAAAGTGATTTAGTGGAGAGAAGAAAGTAGATTATTTACCATTGGGAAAAAAAAAGGTATAATCTAGGAGTAAAATTACAAAGGAAGATTTGCTAGTAGAGGTTGAAAGCAAAGCTGAATACGAAATGGGCAGTGTAAAGTTTTCTTGCAGGATGGTTGCTGTACTTTCCCTAATTTTAAGCACTGCAGTAGAACCCTTCTTTCCTGTTGACCACAGAGTTTAGCTTCTGGGATTCAGAATCCCAACTGTCCCATCCTTAATCCCAACTGTCCCATCTAGTTAAAAGGCTTTTCCTAATTTGCTGCAAGAAGCAAATACACACGGCTGTTTTGTTGGGGTGCAGACTGAGTGCCCGCTTCGGTTTATGATGTATTTATTTACTTATTCATTTAAGATGCCCCATATTTTCAAGGGTTCTGTAAGCAGGTGCTGGTACTGGAAGAGTCGCAACTACAATAATTAATAAAGCCTTGAAATGAATTTCAGGAAAATCACTGGAGGAATTGTACATTGTTTGTTTGTCTTGCTGGGAAAAAGAGTTCTGGATTCAATCATGACATATACACTTTAAGGTTATGTTCATATAGTGCATCGTAGAAACAGAGCACTAGATCTGCAAAGAGATTTGCATAGGCTGAGGTACCTACCTATTCCATTTTGTGCCCAAACCAAAATTTAGTTCCGGTTGCCTAAAGCACATCCCTGAAAGTCTTTCAGAGTTATTCAGAAGCACACTAGTTCTCACTGTTCTGAAGAGACGGGTTTTTATCTTCTGGCTATAGTCCCTCATGACTGACTATATCAGTTAGGTATTTCCTGCTCACTCTTACCCATTCTGGCTTTCTCAGGGCCTGATCCCTGAGCGAATATCATAGAATACATAGTCCTCCCATGAAATGGAGAGAGAGAAGTAGTGTCCACTCAGCTGCTTACAGCCAGCAGCTGACTGGTTTAGGGCATTTGAAGAGCATTACCCTAATAAAGTTGTTTATCTGCCTGAGGGCATTCAGACCTAGGTACCTCGCATTTGGGGGCTTCTATGCTACCAGATAGCCTGAGGTGAGCGGCATTTAACCCTCCACAGGGTTAAGGGCTGCTGCAGATAATCCAGTAGCAGCCAGTGAAGGAAGGAGTTGAATGGATGTTAGTCTTGTGGGAAGGGCACTCGTCTGTGGGAAGAGAGGCTTGGGTCCCAGGCACTGTTAACTATGATATGTTGCTTAGCTATTTCAACAGGATTTCCTCCTTTCTGGCTCCATGACTATTTTTCTATTCTAGTCAGAAAGGAGCAGAGCCTTCAGAGGAAGGGTGGAGGGCAGTCAGTCGTGCAGGCTGGTAGTTATGGTGCCACCCTGTGAGAATAAAGGTCCCCTCCCTACCTCAGCCAGGGCTATCATCTTGGAACTGATGGATGAGGAGACAATGTGGAGACATATTTTGCTGTGGGGAAAGGAAGAGCAGAGCAAAAGCACCAAATTCAAGAAGAGAATTCAGAGCCGTGATATCAGAAAACTCACATGTTTTTCTGCAATTCAAAATTTGGTGCCGGTAGTGGAGAAAAAGATAGGGCCTGGGAAGGCCCGACATCACCAGTGTTTGCTGTTGGATAGCCTGGGTGAATGCAGCCCCAGAGAGCTGCTTTGGTTGGCCTTTCTTCCAGATACGTAAACCTTTCCCATAGAGGAGGCTCTCGTGCAGGGCGTGTAGGTGCTCAAGGCAGCTTGCAGAGTACACTGAATGTCTGGTGCAAGAAAAATACGTGGTTAGCCAAAGTTCCCTTTGTGAGGAGTCCCATGTATCTCAGTAAAAGTAAATATAAAGACGCTATAACCAAATGGAAATATTCTTCAGTCACTGGCCTGTGGTTCCCAGGGTGCATTTGATTTATATTGTTGATCCCAGACTCTCACGTAGTATGTAAGCATCCTAAGATGGGAATCAGAGGGAGAAGGAGAGCTATTAAATATTATTGTTGGTCCTTTTCTACGATTGTTATATAACTCTGCATGATGAGCCAACTAAGCAGGCTATCAATTCTTCCTACGTTTAATGTCACCAATTGTATAATTATAGCTCTGTCAAGCCTCCCAGCCTACTGTTTGCAGTTCTTCTTTTACAGTAGGAGAAACAATGTGTATTCCAGAAAGGGGAAAAATGAATCCTATAAGTCTAGCTTTAAAAATTTTGGCAGACCAATACAGATTTGCTTTCAAGGAAAAGAATTTTGAACTGAAGGGAAAAAAAAAGTCTTGATTATCTGCCACTTCCTCTGTACCAAATTCAAGCATGCCAGAGGTCACAGAGAAAGAAACATTTCATGGCTTGAAGAGTAGGAGAGGGGAAATGACACTGGAATTTCCCTGTGGCAGATTCTGCAGTTACAAAATCTGCAACTTGTTCCTCACAGTCTGGGGCATCACCTCTAGATTTCTATACTCACATATTTGCAAAAAGCCCCCTTAAATCTCTGTTTAAGATTAGTAAACCTGTATTCTTCCAGCCCCATGTCACTAAACTGGTAAGACATGGTCCTCCTATAGCTTCAAATGATTTGGGAAAAATAATTAGAGCTTCCACATTCCTTCCCTCAGTCAATTCTATATCCAGTGGTTCTCCCCTAAGAAGTCAAAGAATGCGGTTTGGGGTTTTTGTTTTGGTTTGGTTTTGGTTTTCTTTACAGTAGACCAGTGTGTTTTATTCTTCCTGTCAATTAAAAAACAAAACCACAAGACAAACCAAACAAAAAAAAAATTAAAAAGCAACTGGATTCTTTCTTTGTCTTACTTCATCGCAGATTATAAGAATTTGAGCCAATTGAGACAACCAGCAAATATTTTTGTAGGTAGTGCTTGGTCTTCCAAAACAATAAGGCATTTGTAGAGTTGAGACAATATTACACGCTTTTTTCTTTCAGAACACTTGTTTTTTTCAAGTTCAGCTGGGAGTAGGCTGCTTTAAAAGGCTGTCTTCTGTCTTACATGTCATCTCATCACTTGGATGTGAGGCTGTGAGGAGAAATGTGGAGCCTGAGAGGCCTAGCAGATCTGTCCAGAGAAGTCATAGGCCTCATGATAACAGCCAGTGCTACATCCCTGCAAGCAGCTGACATTTGATAAGTGTCATTCGGGAAAACAATGATAAATACAATTCTCTTGCTTTACGGAAGTATTTGGCCTCTTCTGGTACACAGTTATAGCCTGAAGGCTGAAAGCATACACCCATCCTGTTGTAGGGAACCAGCACAGGGGACCAGCATTTGTTCCCCACACACACAGACACATGCACCCTATTTGCCTTCAGTAAGTTCCTCTTGGATCAGTGACCAATGTCTTCAGGGTCTGTCAACAGGATTTTTTGGGGGATGCAGCATGCGTTTCAGTTGGCTAGAGCATGAATGCTTCACCCAGAGAAGAGGCACACCAGTAGCAACAGCAATGCAGGGCTCTTCCGAGCCTCTTCCAGCCCCCTGAGGAGCTCCTCCGGTGCCCGAAGGGTTACTGGGTATCTGCCTCGGTGGTTGCAGCAGAGGAGTCAAGGAGGCTGATTTTTCATTTACAGTGAGAACTTCTGGCTTTTGTAAGGAGGCGTTAAAAGAGAATATAAATTTAACTTATTTCAACTTTTAAGCCTCTCTGTACTGTCAGAACAATATAATGAAGACATCTTTGTATAAATAAAGTGAATAGGCCTGAGCACTGAAGGAAGTCCAGCTTTGGAGTGTCTGCATTGTAAATATTTTTGCTGAATACAATATGGAGCGCCTCACAAATAGCAGTTCGGCCAGCAGATAGATGCTGTTTTCCTCGTCAGATTTCGTGCTCGGTATCGCCTACTTCTTACTGTGGCTCCTAACTTCTTAAGATCTGCCATTTAGGCTTTTTACTGCGTTGAACGATGCTTGTTTGTGTTCTGGTTTTGCAGCGCTGACTCCTGGAACAGCTCAATTCTGATGACAATCACAAAGAGTAGGTCCTTCTCCACCTCCTATGCCATGTCTTCTACCAACCACCTGAATACCAAAAGGCAGAGCCGGCAAGGTGAGTGGGCATCTGTGGCTCTGTCAGCCGTGCTTATCTGCTTCCCCGTGACTTGCATGTGCAGCTGCTTTTGCTCTCTGTCCAATCTGTGTCTTTTCTTATTTTTCCACCAATATAAATATAGTTATTTCCTTTATTAAAAAAAAAAAACAGTGGCTTAAAATATTATAGCTCATAGTGATGCCATTGCAAATGTTTCGACTTTTACGATTTATAGAGGTTAGTCATGACATGATGTGGCAAGTGCAATACTAAACCCTGTTGTGATTTGTATCCATGTAATTCTCTTGACTACAACAGGGCTGAGAACAGAGTGTTTTGTATAACATTTGTTAAATTAACTGTCTGTGTATATTACCTGACTGAGATTTCTTGAAGCATAATCTACATAATGCCATTCAGAGCTGTAGGCAGCAACTGACCTGTCTTATGCAAATATATCCAAGACACAGCCATTTTAACTCAGAGGTCTATCTATATATTCGTTATTGAGAAAGTCCAGGTAGTTCTTACTGATTTTTAGAGATGAGAAATATGGGGTTTTTTACTTAGCATTTAGGGCCTTTAAAAAAATGACTCCTGTTTTAACTGAGGGAAGGAAATTGAGAAGGCGACTTCTTAATTGATAATGAAATGTGCAGTATGACATCCATGAATCAGTCTTAATCCATAGTAATGTGGTTCTCTTCCCTGTACAAATGCAGGATAAAGTAATGTTTACCCATGCTTTAACTTGTAATTCAAAATGATCACAAGGACTTCCTTTTTTAAATCAGCCCTTTTTTTTTCCAAACACAGAATAAGTTGAGACAATGTTATTCAGAGATATTGGCCGCCCAGACATCAGATGGAAATTGATAGGTGCCTGAGGCCTGACATCGGAAAAGTCAGAGAACCCAAACGTAGAGATGGGTTTGAAGATATGGCGGCGCAGTTATTCTGCATATCTAACACTGTCACATCACATCTCCTTTTCAAACTGAAGCTTATTTAATCTCCTCTTGTACAGAAGCTGTTTTGTTATACCACAGTGAAGATTAAGTAACACGATATTATCTTGAAAGATAATAGGCACATAGGCAAATGAATAAAATTGAAACTGGAAAATAATGGAGATATAGTACCAAGAATCCAGGAGTTTGTTTTAGAACAAAACAAATCCAACTTGGACTTGTGATTTTCAGAGATGAACCTATTAACTCGAAAGTGGTGGGGGAGGGTGTAATATTTTATACATGGAAAATGAAACTTACCAACCCCATCAGTCAGTTTTACATTTAGTCTCTTCTGCTTCGAGAAAGTGTTAATAGTCATCTCTGTTGCCCAACGACACGAGCTTCCCAGTGATGAAGGGAGAGCTCCATTCCATCACAAGCAATTCCTAGGGGCACTGATTCACAGGAGTAAAAATTTTGGCTCAGCATTTTATGCAGAAGACTGATATTCTGATGTTTTAGACTATTTGCAATCATGCACTTTTAATTATAATTTGTTTCTGTGTTCCAGCTAAAGAATTGCTTCAATTTGCACTAGTTAATATAAATTAGACTTTTATGTATTAGCTCCATTGGCAATATATAATAATTCTTCGTAGAAGCTGATCTAGATAAATCTGTAAATCTTAATTTACAAAATGTGTCTTTAATTATGCATGAAAACATTAGCATTTTAAAATATTGCTAGCTATACCTGTTTTGCCAAAATTGTGAGGTAAACTCAAGTGTTTTCATATGTAATTTCACATCACATTGAAGTTACTGTTTTATTTCTTCAACACTGCACGTGCATAAAAGTTCTGGAGGACCTAAGCAGATGGATGTACTTAAAAAAGATGTCCTTGTATTATTCATCTTCTGTTATGTTGATCGTTCAAAATTCCTTGCTGTAGCAAGACAAGTTTTCTCTCACTTTTGCCACTAAATGGTTAAATGTTGGATTATTGAAAGTACATTTGCATTTTTCTGGTAAATTTATTTATTTTTGGTTACCTACCCTGGCAAATTAATCTTTCAAAAAAAACCACAACCGAACATATTTCAAGAGACAGGAGCCCAGACTAGCAGTAGAAAGCCAGCTGTGATTAGAAACATTATTGTGAAAATTGCTGTTTAAATTCCCAGGACTTGCTTTAAATTGTTGAAAGATGACCACATATAGTGTATTCTCTAACAGTCATGGAGATTACTGGGTAACATATAGCTCAATGATAATAGGTAATAATCCAACTCAATCCCCTGTGCAACTAACAGACTGTGAAATGTTTTCAAAGACATATTTTTCTTGGATGGAAAGCAGATATCTCAAAGGATTAGTAAATGTGAAACAGAGGCTTTCTGTATTTTAAAGCAATTTCCATATGTCAAGGCAATCTGATAACTTTTTAATTGCTCTGTAGGCTGTAGGTTTCTGATCTCAAGACTAGCATAATATCCTAGTTGCAATCATTGAATTAAGACAGTAATACATACCACATGTTTGCTGAAGAAATACCCTAATCAGAACTTAGGAGATGTTGGATATCTCAAAATTATAGTGTAGTAACTGTCAGAGATTATTTTTAACTCTTGGATTGTCAACAGTAAATCATATTTTAACCTCATATCACAGTAAGTTGTTATCAGGAAAACCCACTGGAACTATACACATATATCCTGCAAGGTTAGTATTTCATAAACTTAGATCAACATATTGCCTTATTCTAAGATAATTTTTGTGTCTGGAATGCATTTAGATAGTGGGCACAATTCAAACATAAAACCAGTTAAAGTTCCCAAGCTTTTTATATCATTTGGCTTTGAAGATGAACATGGTAAATAAACAGGGGCTGAGTTCCTACAAACTTCAGAACAAAGCTCAGGAGGTTAAGTCAATTTACATGCATTTCCTTTTAAGATAGATTATCTTTGCTCCCCTGCAGTTTATTGTGAATGGCACCTTTTTGTCTGAGACTAGAAAATATAAAGTGGATTTGAAGAGAAAGAGGCACTTTGTCTCAGGCGCTGGACTGGCTGATGCATTTCATCTTGGCAGTGGTGCTTAGAATAGGGGACAGGGAGAACTACATCTTGCTAGCGTTCACACACGTGGATATTGGCAGTTTCCGATACACTAGCTCAGGAGTACAGTACCATGTGGTAGAGGTAATGGTCACAAGTCTCCCATAGTGAGCAACAGATATTGAAAAGTAAACTCAAGCTGCACAAGATCAAGCCCAAGATCTGTGAGGAATGTGGAAATGGCACCATAAGTGCAATATTTTATATTGTCCTGGTTTCGGCAGTTAAACCATGACAATATTCATATAATGTATGACTACTAAATATTGGGTTTTTTGGTTTATTGCTAGTCTTCACACATGAAGAAATTCAAATTTGCTGGGAATATGTGTAAGTCTTTCTTGTCCCTGCTTTACAGATGGAGATAGTGAAGCAACGAGAAATTGCAGATGGGTCTGGGAACTGCCTATTTGGAGTTTGGTGTCTCTGTCGCTAGAACATGTTGATACCAATAGTCGTGCCACTAATGCATGCCTTTCATTTCATGCCTGCCAGTTAGTGCATCCTACTCAACAGGGAGAATATGCTTCATATGTTGAGCCAGATCTTTGGCAGGTAGATGCAGCTGATATTAATGGAGGTTCATCTCTCTGTGACAGCCATGGGCTTGGCTCAGAGTGGAGGAGGGTTTTTCCATTTGGAAGCTATGCTGGTACCTGTGCATCTCAAGAGGAGTATTTCTGCACAGTGAACTCATACAACCATCTGCCACTTCTGTTAATTGACAAGACTCTTCTTTTCTCCTGCCAGGTATCCCGCCAAATATTTCACCTCTCGCCTCCCCATGCCATTCACCGATTCAGGGGACACCTGCCACAAGTCCTACTGCAAAAACATCTTCCGTGTCATTTCCAGACTCTACAGATACTGACACTAAGCAAGGCTTAAAGCCACACAAAGTCTTAACTTCTACTCAGAGTGCACCTAGCCTGTCAGACCCTATTATCAGCCCCTCTGTCATCTGCAGCAGGTAAGATAGTAATTTGATACGTGTTGGAATCATTTCACGTTGTTCTCGCAAACAAGCTCTTTTGGCCTACATACAAGTTTTTGTGATTTGCTGTGGTATTGTGTATTGATATTTCACCATATCTAAGCAGTTCTTAGTATATGAGTAATTGTGTAGATTGATGCTACAAAGTGCTTTTAAAGTGCAAGACGGTTAGCTACACTTACAGCTTTTGCTCATGGCAGATGCACAGTCTGATTCATAAATAAATTCTCCATCACTAACTTGCAGATCCCAAAGTTGGATATCATGTTAACAACTTGTGTGTGTCATGCCATGCCTTTAACACAGTTGCTTTCAGGTCACAGGCCAAGTCTTTCACAGCAGGCACCTGATGTTTGATAGAAAAATCTGACTGCTAGGGATTCTGTAGCCTTCTGGTAAAGGTGTTCCAACAATGCCTGAAGACTATGTAATTTTGAACACACTCTCAGAAAGGGTGGATCCTGCCCTCTGTAGGGCACAGTCAGATTATGTAGCATTGGGATTTATTTTGGAAATCAGCTGCAGGTGAGTTCTTTCTACTGCTGAGAGTTACAGTAACACAGTTTAATTTCACACTTTAAAGTAGCCCATTATTAGATTACATAGACCTGCCCTGAAAATCAGCATTTTGGAAAAAAAGTTGTTCTGCTTATCTTATGTTAACAGTTGCTAAATTAGATTACTGGAGTTTACAATATGTGTCCAGTTCAGAATAGTGGGAAACACTGGTATTTAGAAGCCTGTTCCAGTGCAGTTTCAAGGTTATCTTACTCATTACATGTTACTTTTGTTCCTAGTAGTCAGTGATTTGTGATTATTGGCTAGCCAGCAGACAGCACCATCTGAGGCAATGTGCTCGGTTAAATGTTATCAAGTTTGACTATCTTTGGAAATAGTTTTTAGTTTCTGGCTTCAGTCATGTGACTTTGGACGTGTCTCAGTATGCTGCATGCAAGGTTCGGAAGTGGGTTTGAGAAAGTTACAACTGAGATTGCAAGTTTGCTCAAGGGAGTCATCTTCACTGGAGTTCAGACTAGGATCCTGACAGGCTTTTAAGACGTAGTTAGGTGACTAAATAGAAACTAAATGCTTTTCAAAGGTTTTCAAAGGTATTGCAAAACTGGGACTTGCACTGATTCGTTTGAAATGAACACTATATTACACATAAGAAATATACCATAAATGTGCTACTGTCCTATTAAACTGTGCCTTTATTACTACTTCAACAAAATATTATTACTTTAACTAGTAACAATGATTACTGGAAGCCTTCCATTAAAGAGAACAGTTAACAGTTGCATAAAAAATCTCAAAAAAAAAAAAATCAACGTAGGGTTGTTGTAGATAGTAATGAAATATATTTTCTTGATATTTGTAGACTTTGATTTCAATGTAATCATTGATAAAATGCTCATTAGCTTTTATGTGGCTACTGTCTTATGCAATCTACGTAGGTTGCATAGCATATTTAGGTTCTTAATTTCCTTGTTTTCAAATACTTAGACTGTGTAAGCATTACAGATAGTTACATTGCTGACATAGGCTTTGTTGTTGATTATTTGAAACAAACACAGTATTTAAAATATTATGGTGTAATGACTGCTAGTAGAATTGGCATCCACTATTACTAAAAGTAACTGTCCCTTTAACATCCATTGAAAAATCGTAAGCACTGTCACATTTCTAGCCATTGGTATATAGAGATGTCATATCCACAGATAACAAGCTGAACCAACAGCACATAAATAATGCACCCCTTAGTAATGTAAGCACAATTAAAAAAAACAACAAAAACCATACCAAAACAAAAAAAAAAACCCATAGAAATTAAATAGCTAAGACAAGCTGAGAGAGTTAAATTAGCAAACACTGGAAATAAATGTTTGAGCTTTCACGTGTAGATTGCTAGCCTTCATGGTATGCAATCCCCTACATTTACTGCCAAAAAAACTGCCTTGCTACAAAATAATACCAAGTCAGCAAACCTCTGCCACCACCAAGCCAATCCTTCCCCCAACAACAACAGAGCAAATGAACTCTTGATGGGTTCAGTGCTTTAAATCAGATCCACCCAGGCAGTGGCATCAAGACAGCAGTTTTACTGTAATATTTTTTTTTTACTTACAAAGTGAAATGTGGTAGGACAGCAGAGTTTGAAAACTGTATTACACAAGAACATATACTAGACAATGCTGTTAAAATAACTTATAGGTAATCATTTTTAATTCTGCTTAGTGGATGAGGCAGGAATCCTGTGGAAAAAATGTTAAACAAACCTGTGATTAAGAAATATATTATAATGCCTATGCATGAAGGGGGTTGTGTTAAAGTTGCATGGGCACGTTTACTTCTGACATAGAGCAGATTTCAAGTGTTCTACTAGGTAGCTCAGTAATTTTTTTTAATATAGTGTTTTATGTGGACCATACATATTAAATCAGTGTGAGTTTGCGTATGTTCTGGAAATAAAGAGATACACTCATAATGATGCAAAAGCCTTGTAGCATTACAACCAATCGAAGGCTTTCTTTCTCTTTTACTTTCACATTTTGGCTTGTTAGCATTGACCTTATGGAAACCACAAGGAATGTGAGAGAGAGAAATTAATACATTTTTTTCATCTTGTTTGTAAACTTGAGTGATACAAGATTTATTTGCTTGGCTATGCACTACAAGTATAACTGTATACAGATTTGTATTTTTATTTAAAATTCTTTCAGGAATTCATTATGTTTGCAGGGCATACCAAGCTCCAGAATATGTTTTGAATGACCCAGTCGAAAGCCATCTGGCATAGGATTTCAGCCATTCTTATATGGTGAACTTACATTGGTGCAAAGTTTCTAGTACAAAGTTTGACCAAACAAAATAATTTTGTAATAGTTGCTTTGCAAAGGCTGTTGTATATAAGATATGCCACAAAATACTGACTCAAGCCAGAGAAAGAAATGTTAAAATGTCAGTTTTTCATGGACAGATTTGATATAATGCTGCTAAATGAGGCTTCAGATTTGTTAAGTTCTCTCATGTGTTCATGATACATCATTGTTCCTTCAGGTCCTAGGCTCAATCATATTGGGACATTGTAATTTGAAATGTTCCAGCTGGTATTGAATTCACGTTTAGGGCTTAAAGGGAGTCACACACAAGGAATAAAGCATTTTAATGGAAGGGAAGAGCCAGGCATTTAAAAAGGCCATGATATTGTGATCCCTCCCACAACATCTTTCTGTTCTGGGAATGATGAAGCAAACTGTCTTCTTGTTTCTTTGCTAAATGTCTGGATGCCAGATCACTTACCTCATGTTCTGTCCAAAATGTCCCCTTGGTTCTGATGTACTTGGTATGTTGTCACTGAAGTAATGCCAAAATACCTCTTTCCTCCTTAAGAGGAACATATTCAAGTTTTAAGCAAGAAAAGGAGAGTAAAGCCACATCATGACTGTGTTCAAACTGAATTATATAAGATTGTATGGCACTCTGGCACATTTTCATCATTTTAATTTATGATTATAGGGCAGCTGTAGTACAAAACCAGGGGATTTTTTTTGTACTGATAAACTTAGAGAATAAAAAACTCATTTAAAAAAAAATACCACATGGTATAGGTTTACTGTTGGCAACACAGATTTAATGGTCATGGCCAGTTAATCCAAGGTCTTTTTGTATTTTTGTCTTTTTACATTCCTGACTTCCAATAAAACTTCAGCTCAGTCTTGTAATTTTCTCTGGAGGATGCACCCTGTACCATAGCTTGTATTGTATGACATAATCTTACACTGTCGGCAGGAAGTCATTTTACATAAGACTGTCTAATGCACATGGTTCTTTATATTGTGCATGTTTCTTGATGTATTTCAGCTGTGGGAGACCCTATAGCCAAATAGAAGCTGGTGACGGGACGCTAGATAGAAATGATGGTACCATACACACCCTGAACAGAACAGGTAATTCTTTGTCCATCAAAAACTCCTCATCCCTTAAAATTCAGTAATTATTCACTGTCTGTCATAAAAGGAGGACATACGTAGGTGAGACCATACAAACTGTCTTTGAGGCTCCTTTCATTTTGTGTGTACAACATGTGCAAAATGCTAATGAAGAATAGAGTTAAAATATAGAGGAAATACGGTTTCCCTCATCTAACCTAGTCAGCTCAAATAACGGTCCTCAAAATTTTTTTCAATCCCTGATCCCATCTTTTTACACTCTGCAGGGTATATGCTTTGATGCCTTTGGACAGATTGTCTGACTTTGGACCCAGCCAAGCAGCACATATGTATTATGAGTCAGAGATTCTGTTGCTATTATTCAGAAGGTCACAGGATGACTTTGATGCAATCCTTGCTGTTCACACAACAAGCTTTGTGATTTGTGTTGCAGATGATCCTGCGCAAGCCACTTCTGACTATGAGACCAACAACAGTGACAGCAGCGATATCGTACAAAATGATGATGAGACAGATTGCTCCAAAGAGCAGACACGGAAGGGATCTGTCTGTAGGACGTACACGCCTGAGACCATCATTCTGCATCCCTTAATACCACCTGAGGTAGCTTGTTTAAGTTCCACTGGCACAAAGACTGAGTGTATACTTACACTGGGGGCAGGGGGGGGACACACACCACAAACCAACCAAAAAACCCAACCCCCCCACAAAAAAACTCCTAGGGCTGTCTAAAGATTGTGACCATGGTTTTAAGCAACAATTGCAGCAGGCTCCTACCTTGCAGTAGGAGGATTGACTTTCAGGAATTGAAAGGAACCATTGAAATGTGCAACAGCTGCTAAGCACTGGCCACTTATGAAACACTAACCATCTATTTTGATGAATAAATATAAGTTTATGGATCTGGCATTAGGCATTTCTGAAATGTTTGGCTTCTGTGTTAGTGTTGCCTTTAAAGGGAATAGATTGGAAGGAAGAGAAATTATCTTCTCAGACTGCCAGCATGATACATAGTCTTCCTGTTCAGCCACTTCAGCTTCTCAATGGCCTTGCAATCTTGGCTAGTATATATCGCGGTCCTTAGTTTAAAATAAATTAACACTTGTCTGAGGGTTCTACATGATATTATTGTTGGTGTATGTCTTGAACAGAAGAACATTGCAGTATGGTGAACAAGTGCTGATCTACTCACAACTACTATATTCAGCTGTAAGCTTGATTGAGATGTAGAGGGAAAGCTTTGTTTAGTTAAATTTTTCACAGCCCGTTGTACAACTGAATTAATAAATTTAAGTTAGCATGAGCTCTTGAAAAATTTATTGTAATCTGTTGAATTGGTGTTGGACATGCTGAGAGAAGGCATTTTTCTTGAGATATTTTGGCATTTACTCATGTACAGTTTCTTAGTAATAATGAAATTCAAGGAAGTATACAGGGAGAAATGTGAAAGGAGGAGCCCACCCCATCTTTTATTTGCAAACCTTGAAAAACAGGTAAGTTTCAGTTTGAGAAGTACAAGTCTTCACTTGGACCAAACTCCATTAGCCATGTTAGATTATAACGAATGGGTCTTGATGCGGAAGCAGAAACTGAACGCTTTTCCCTCTGTGCTGTGGCGAATTTTACAATGAAGAAGACAGACTCCCTTGGAAATGAATGAATGATTCCCATGAATGAATGAATGAATGTGTCTCATGGATAAGTTCAGAGACTGATGTTTCATATACAGACTTTCCTATTCATTCAAGTGAAACAAATTATAAAGGAGAGTGACTAGCTGCAGGGCTGGTAGAAATGGGGACATCTCTGCTGAGCTGAGTCAAGTACAATCGGCTTACAGATGATGCTAATGTGACCTTAGTTTTTAAGAGCATAAATTTTTGCATGAGGTGCTTCACAGAACTAAAATTTCTCTTTATTCTGATTTCTGGCATAGGACAAGCCTGTACTTGCTCCTGAGCCTCTGGTTATGGACAACTTGGATCCCCTGATGGAGCAGCTAAATAGTTGGAACTTCCCAATCTTTGATTTGGTGGAAAAAATCGGAAAGAAATGTGGTCGGATTCTCAGTCAGGTAAGAAGGATATCTTGTCTGCCATGACTGGCTAGGTTATTGACAGTTTTAGACAAAATAGTCCTAGGACCTATTGTCCTTACAAGCTGGTCATCCAATGAATTATGAACCCTGCCACCTAATTCAAAACTGACAATATGAACTCCATCTCGTTACATTCCTTACTTTTAAATTTATATATTTTTACATTTAAAAATGTGAAAAAAACCCACACACACCTATTTTGCCTGCTGCTCTCTGCCAATGAGTTTACATAAACCTTTCTGAATATTCTCTTCTATCTGCAGGAGGTACTGCCACCCCTTACTGAGTTCTTTGTGAAAGGATTTCTCATGGGGTTCAGCGTGGGAGGGCTAAGCAGTAAATATATTCAGTTGATACAGAAAATAGAAAATTTTGGTCCTTTTTTATATTGGAGATTTCAGTCAGGCTGTGCAAGAAAGCAAGGTCTCAGGAAGTGGGGGGGAAAACAGTCCTGGCAATATTCTCTCACCTTTAAAGAGTCAGCACTTTGATAGTAAATTCATATCGTTATTACATAGGGAAGACTAATTTACTATGAATCAGGATGTGAAAGCTTACTAGTCTTGCTTTCAACTATCGTTTTTTCATTCTCTCCTTTAAATTGAATGCAGGTACTGACACAACCCGTCTCTACCCAGCACGATTAATGTCACTTCCATAATCACTTTCTTGGCTGAACTTTCTGCTCTGTTATGCCCCTTTTCCTGGCACACTGACAAATTAGCCATTTTTTCTTACGGAAGTATTGAGGTTTATTAAACAGGAAAAGCAAGTAATTCTATTTAGGGATGGAGGGGAAAAAACCCCAAGAGAATCTGATCTAGTGTCACTTTACAAGGCTTTATGTAGTGATGACTGCTGGAAAGAAGATATTATGTTAATTGGTATAATGTGGGACAATTAACACCCTCCACAAACACAGAGGTTAGTGTGTCAGGCAGATCTCGGTGCAACAAGCTCCAGAGAATGCTGTATCAAATCTTGGTCCCTTGGTAGTTAACTATTATTCAGCTACATTCAATTATCCAGTGGTCAACCAGGAAAACCACAGCATGAATTCAAATTTATTCTGTGGTCTGCCTTTTATCGTTCTGGAGCTTGGCAAGTAACATATATGTTTAACCAGCCTGCCAGCTCTCTAGGTTAATTTTAGAGAAACAGGGAAACTGTGGCTGGATGTGGATATTGAGATAAATTCAGTGATGATCATTGAGACACTTTTGCACAGTGAGCGTGTGATTAAAATGCTTTTCTAAATCATAGTGGTCATGGTGTTTTCTAACAGCAAAGCACATTATAGAACGAAAAATGAAACATAAGGGAAAAAAACCCTTTTTTTTAATGGCATAACTAACAGTTTGGATGAGCCAAAATGTGTGCTGGTTTTACATGGGTGCCTCTATAGGGTTTTTAAGTACTTTACCAAGTTGCATGGAGTTCTGTACCTCTCAGGACAATTCCCCTGTGCCTCCCTCAATTTGCACTAAAACTCCACATTCTTTTTCCCAACATCTGCTTTTTGCACAGGTTCTGAGCACGTTCTCCATTTTGCAGTGCCACAAAATGAGGCCTGTGAAATAAAATAGTGAAGCTTTAATAAATAGTATCTGTGATCAAAATTCAACATTTTCTGTAACAGCCGTTTGTAATAACTTCCACAGCCTCAGAGCAGAATATAGCAAGTTCAACCTTGTTCATAAAATAAAGATAGTTCCTTTAGTTCTTTCCCCCACCTACTCATATGTTCCTAACAAAATTATTTTCAGAAATAAGAGAACTAAAATAAATTAATCTTTTTCTCCAGCTAAAAGTATTGTCTTTTTCTTGTATAATTTTTAAATCCTGGGATATCATAAACAAAGGAAAACAAAAGCTCTAATGATTTATTCTCTGTATTTTGCCATTAAATGGACTCATCCATTAAAAATAAGTAAATTAACAAGCTGAATTAACTATGTTTGCCTTGCTAGGTTAAATTTATGAGATGGAACAAAGCAGAGTTGACACGTGCCTCTAGGGAAGCATTCAGTTTAGAAAGCAAATGCTGGCTTAGCATCTTTAAAGCTGCTTGAGATGTCTGTTTCTTCTTTTTGGAATGTTAAATTGGTTTAGACATATAAAAAGACCCCAAACCAGTCAGCAGCCATAAAAGCATCTGTGCAAAGTACAGTGGAAAGCACTCTAAATGTGGCACTAACAAATATGCATGATAGGGGTTAGAGAGGAATTTACATAACCGTCTCATTTCAGAAAGGAACAGCAAAGCTCTCCAACTGAACTGATGCTTCACAACAGTCCATAAAGTTAAGATAATGTCTTCAGTCACACTTAGCACTCTTCTTACAGCTCCTGTAAAACTAAAGCCTGTGGAAGAGAAACTCATTTTCTTTGGAAAGCAATTAAAGTGAAAAAGAATAGGCTAAAGTCAAGGTCTCTCTCTAGCTTTTATTACTAGGCCCATAGAGATGAGACATGCTGGTGACACTCCTATGCTCTTGGTACATGAGCAGTGTCGAGGCGGGGTGGCATCATTGCAATGCATGTGACTTGATCCCTGGGTAGTGCCAAGAGGAATGTTTGCTCATCTCATCATCATGCCTGACTTCTGCAGAGAGAAGCTGCAGCCATTATACAAAGGAGCGAGGGGAAATCAATCTTTGGGGATGGGATATTCCCAGGACTGTCACAGCAGCCCTTGTGAGGAGTTGTCTTTCTCAAAGCCAGAGAGCAGGTGCCAGCAACTTAAAAGAAACACGTTTGCAGTAAAAAAATACAAGAGACAAAAAAGGAGTGCAAGAGGGTTGCCTGCAAACAACGAGTGGGGAACTGCTAACCTGAACTTTGCACATATCCTCTAACAAGAGCCACCTATGCGTGCCTGCAACACCCAGGAGAGGAGCTACGTGTCAATAATGATCCCCATTTCCAAAAAAGCTTCCATTAGGAATCATTCGGGAGAAGCACTTGTCCTTCTTCAGGCAGCACCACCAGAAGTATCTGAGTTATAAATGATTCATTCAAGTGTTAGCAATCATTGCAGAGACAAGCAGAAAATGGAGGCGGTGGGGAAGAGGCAGTGTGGAGCATCCACTGCCAAGTGCCTGGCGGCTGTTGGAGTTTCCCTGGGCTTGTCCCTGGCAGTGGGGACCGCACTGCAGCTGTGAGGGCACCGTGCTCAGCCCGTGGTTCAGTAACTCCCAGGGAGCTCATGAAGCAGCATGTGGTTTGGGAAGGAAGGATTTTAAAAGATGGAAGTGTTTAAAAAGAGTTAATCCAGAGCAATGAATAAACAAAACTGCACAGTGTTCCTTTTTTTTAAAATGAAAGAATTTAGTTAGTTGACTTTCTGGAAGACATAAATGCCCTTTTTTTCCTCTTTTTGATCTGCCCTTAACCCTTCCTCCTCCCCATTTGCTAAGAAAGAGAGAAAGAAAGAAAACAGTACAAAAATGTCTAAATGACCTGCTTGGCTGTTCATGTTTTCTAATGACCACAGAGAATAATACCATTTTACTCCAAGTCATGGGGAAGAGCTATCATTCATATGCATCACAGTCAGCTTTGCTTCTTTTCAACTGCTGTGGAATTTCCTGCCCCCCAAAGTCCAAGGTGGGGGAAAAATATGCTTTTATGACATGCTTTAACATACCTGTCTAGTATTGGTGGTGTAGACTAGTAAGGGTTGTTCCTGCAGAATAATATTTCTTTATGCTTCCTCTTTTTATACAGGGATATTTTGCTGGAAATATGAAGCTCACCATTCAGTGATCTAAGACTAGAGTGTAAAACCCCTCATCTCTCTGTAGCTGACAGTTTGAATCCCAGGCTGATTTACTTCAGCCATGATTCCAGATAGATAAACAGAATTCTATGGAGTTTCTAATCCAATTATGCATAAAGTGAGTCTCTTCACTTTGCCTCACTCAATACAGGAGGATCCCATGGGCTTTTCAGAGAGTAATGTTTTGCCTTCTACAGGCCCTACCTTTTATTCTAAGCTTGTGTCTTCCAGAACACTGTAATTCAGTTGTTCCCTTGCTCCTTTGCTGTGAAGAGCTTTTCACTTTATGGCCAACAGCCGAGCAGAGAAATTACCACCAGGAGTGGTTTTTCTGACTGCATTGCTAGTGGCACTTAACAATGACGGTAGGAACAGAAGTAAGAGCTGGGGCCACCAGCAGAACCCTGACGGTCAGATATGTGTCATTAGAGGGGCATCCTGGATGGTGTCAGACACCACGCTCAACCTCCCTCTGCATCATCACTGCCTGTTGCAATACTGTGCCAGAGTTAATTCACATGCAGATTTTTCCTGGTAGGGAATGACTAACGGCGGAGGGGGCAGGGGGAAGATCATTAATGCTGCAAATTCATATCCTTTTTTATTATTCTTACTATAAAAACCCACAGTGGCAGGACATTTGAAGTTTCTGTTCATTAAACTTCAAGTGCGAGTCTCAGGTCCCAATCTACGTACGCAATATGCAGAAAGAAATGGCTGTGGATAGGTGTTTGATTTACATTCAGGTGTGAAACATGAAACATAATTTGAAACAATTTCTTATCGGTATAGCACTCATCATTCCAAATGTACTTTAAATTGCTTAGCTTTAGGCAGATCATTACCAGACAGATGTCATCAAAAGGACAGAGTTTAGCTAACAGCAGTAAATAAATAAAGAAGCTGAAAGGCTTCGGGGTCTAATTTGTGAAAGAAGTTAAAAGGTCAGGCAGTAATTTTACTATGTCCTATTGTTCTGTATGTCAAGTTCAAACTTGTGTTCAAAAGTGTCCATTTTGCAGCAGCTGCTGTCTACGTTTCTGAGCACTCATCTCTCCTGAACACCCCCTCACTCATCCATCATACTCTCCCTACCAATATATCCTCTCCTGGATGTCTACAGTTATCTTTCCATGCAGGAACACTTGGAGCAGCTCTGCTTCCTAGGCCGCTTGCTACCTCTGAAATCCTGTTGGAGAAGTCACTTTTGCCATTTCACTTCCAAAATGGGGAAGAGGGAAAGGAGATAATGCATAGGATCCGAATTATTCTCTCCTTTTGTCATTCCTTCACTTGTTCCCGCCTTTTCTGGGAATTGATTTGACTCATGGATGCTCCTTGGAGAAGTTAGTGGGGAAATTTTTCCCAAGACACTAAGGACCTCTGGATACCTTCCTTTATGTGTGTATGTTTCTGAGGTGCTTGAAAAATTTGGGGGATCCACATGCCTAAAAGGAAGAGAAGAACATCTGGAAGGGTGTAATGAAGGAATGAGGACTGTTTGGTACTAATAACTTGTCTGTTTGGCTATGTGGCCACATCCCTATGGAAATGCAAATAGCTGCAGCTATAGCTGGATCAGTTGTACTTGAGAAGATACTACCAGGAAAGCAGGTTTTCATGCAGTAATTCGACAGAATGATTTTTATATCTAATTTTTGGAGTTTTTCTGGTCTATTTAGCAGCACGGTTGTTTTGGTTTTTTTCAGGTATCATACAGGCTTTTTGAAGACATGGGGCTGTTTGAAACCTTTAAAATCCCAGTGAGGGAATTTATGAACTACTTTCATGCCTTGGAATGTGGATACCGAGAGATACCTTGTAAGTAAAAATTCCCGGCAGATACCCAAAACTTTAAGGAAGCATTGCTATTTTCCACACACTTTCTTATTGGAGCCTTTCTTCTCTCATTATAACAGCTGCATTTTTTCTTCTGCTACATCACGACCAAATGGATGACACCCTAGGCAGAGGCTGGTGCAGAACCACAGCCTCTCATCTTTTTTTCATTGCATTTAATGTTTCATGTTGTTTCATAATAATTCGTGGCAAATTCTGTGCAAGCCTAAAACCCTGTAAAGCTACTATAGGTACAAAGAACTGTTTCCTGATGATGCAAGTGTACCCCAGTGCCCCAATTGGAGTTTATTGAAACATTGCCCCCCCCATAAGCAGTTTGGATTTTTACACAGCAGTGCTATGCTACCAAAGGAGATGAGCTTTGTAAAGCAGAAAAGATATGCCAAGTAGACGAGTGCATCCTGTTCTTCTGCAACTACAGCTCAGATGATATTTTTCAGTGTGAATCATTTATTCACTGAAAAACCTGCTTTCAGTCATCCCCAAAGTATTTACTAATTCAAATCAAATTTACCAAACCACTTCAACTGTGAAAGACGCTTTTTTTCCAGGAGGAGAGAGGGAGTTATTACCCCTTTAGCTGGCAGGTAATCCCAATGTTGAGGAATATAGGACACCCTGTTTTCTCCCACCTCCCAGAAAAATGTCTGAAACATTGGTTTAATAAGTCATATAGTCTCTCTCTCAAAATATTAAATACCAATTGGAACAGCTACAGTGGGAGGGATTGAGGGAAAGCTACCTCAAAATGCTTCCCAGCCAGGTGGTTTGGACTCTTTTCTGGGAAAGTGAGAGACCAAATTTCAAATCTTTCCTTGTGTTTGAAGCAGCAGACTATAGCCTGAGGGGGTTATAGGTGGATGTCCCACAGTCTGTCTGTCCTACTGGAGCCATTCCTCTTTGTTTAAAATATTTAAGTATTCACAGAGTCTCAGGATTTTTTGTGAATCTAGCCCTTCATTTCCTTGTTTTTTCTTAAGTGTGTTTCATTTTAGTAAAGTGGAATATTTTGTCTAATACAAAATTAATTTACCTTCCAGTTTTTCATTTCTGTGGAGGTGTAAAAACCAAAACAACTTGTTTGGGCTTAACCACTTCTTTCTTCTGGTTGCTGAACTGAACATTAGTTTTATTCACACAAAGCTAATGGTGACTATCCCAGTTGGATTAAATCACTACAAGTTTCACAAGAGGCTAATCCAGCCTTTACTCCTGAGAAAAGCATTAGACCCCTACGCAGGGCCATCCTCTAGGTTTTGCGTGAGGAGATTAGTACCTCAGGAGAGATGTTCTTCAAGGAAGGCAGGGCAGAGGAGTCTCCTTCCTTTTTTACTTCTTTCCAAAAATAACCATTCCTATGCTGCTTACTGTTTTGCTGTTAAAAATTTCAGCTAGTGGTCACTAACAAGTATTTAAAGGGAAGGTCACAGGGAAGACAAAGGAGAGCAAGAGAGGAAAGCAAGGGGTAAATAAAAGGGCCAGGTGGCATGACATCATGTTGACGTTTAGTGAGTAGGCAAAGTGATTGCAAATTGTGAATATAATAAACCTTTCTGTGTTACACGCGTCTGCCCTTGGCAGGCAGGATTCTGCTGATTTTAGGCACAAAGTAGGCAGTTGTCTCGAGCACTGGAGCGTAGGGTCAGCAAGATGGTGAGCCCTCCTCTGCCAGGGCCAGGAAATGCAGTCTGGCGGCTGCTGCCCCACTAATGGCAGGGCTTAGAAATGTGGGCTCAGCAGTGCTGCTCTGGAGAGGGCAAGTGGCTGTTCCCAGCAGGAGCAGGCATTATCCATCCCATAGCAGTGGCAAGAGGGCAAATATGGCTCTCCAGGGTGCCTTCTCCATCCCAGGTCTTCTCCTTCCTTCCTTTTCTCCCACAGAAGGAGTGGCCTTAGGGTGAAGTTCAACTTCAGTGCTGAGAAACCCTCTGTCAGCTGCACACTGCTTATCTTTAGGATGCAGCAGGTATAAAACCAGGTTGCTTATACATCTTGCTGCCAGTCCCTTCTACTCCCCCAGAGTACAGAGGTCCTTTCACCCCTCGTGAATCTGGTCAACTTTACTTATTACTTCTTAGAGAGGGCTTCTGGACTTGTGTGTTGGTAATTTTTCCTAATGAAGGATACATATCATGTCCAGTGTTACCCTGATTCTTGACCGTTATCTTCTTAATCTAACCTAGTTCTTCACCTGTTCACATCAAGCCTGTTCCAGCAGTTGGTTTGCCAATGAGAGACACATGACTGGTTGGTATTACCAATGTGTTTCCAACTAAGATGACTGATTACCTAGAGGTGTAGCCAATTACTGTGAGTTTTACAGCTGGCGGTGACCCAGCGGTGGAGTCCCACGTTTTTGTGCTTTGTCCTCTGAAATGCATCTTTCCAGAACTGCAGCAGCAGTAATGTAGCCACAGGTTATCATTTAGATTAGCAGATTTCTTTGTGTTTAGCTAGCCCCTGTAGAAGATACCTGTGCTCTGCCCAAAATGATCCTGAATCACAAGCTGAAATGCTTGTCCTTCAGTGGTTTAATCCCAGATGTAAGCGTTGGTCCTGGTGCAGCAAAGCATTACCCCTCTTTCAGCATCATGGTTGCTTTTTGCTAGCATATGTTTAGATGATGATTTGTGCTGAACTGGCATGTGATTCTTTTGCAGCCATTTGTGTTGATTGTGGGATAGTTTATCTGGCCTTGAAGGATTTGGTGGTAGGAGCCTTGGGGTGACTTTTATCTCTCATTTCTGCAAAGAGAGCTTGTAGTAAGCCAGATTACAGGATTTAAGGCCTGAACTCTTATCTCTGGCCAGAAAACTGCAGAAGAACCTGGTTAAACTGTGCAGTGTACACGTATCCCGAGTTTGATTTTTTTTGCAGTGCAGCTGCTAGCACAGCACCTAAATTTGCTCAGGTAGAGTCAGGTAAGTGTTACCTGCCTTGTATTTAGAAACTAGGTGAAATCTGGCCACTGAAGTGGATGAGACTTTCCCACTGATTTCATTTAAATCAGAGGTTAACAGTGCATATTTACCCGATGGCATTTAACTAGCTAAAGGCAACCACTGGAGTAAAGCATTGGAGCTGGTAGCACAGGTCAGGCTCCTTGTTTAACACTTGCTTTGCAAAGTTTCCTAAATTGCAGATCCCACTGCTTCTCTGCTGTTTTCTCTTTCTTGACTGGTGTGAGACATACCATTGAATGTGCTTCAAGTTTAGTAGAAGAAAAACTCCGCATTTATAGGACACAGCTGTTTTCCATGCTTGTGATAATGTTTGATTTGTCTCTGCTCGACTGACTGCCACGCAGTACCCACTAGATGGTGCTGATTTCCCTCTGTTGGAAATATCCTTCGTGTTTAATAGCAGGGTCATTTGCTTTGTATCACAGATCACAACCGAATCCATGCAACTGATGTTCTACATGCCGTTTGGTACCTTACTACTCAGCCCATCCCAGGACTCCCAACTGTGATTAATGATCATGGGTCAGCAAGCGATTCAGGTATATTTAAATGTGCAAGTATCTATGTTGTATTTTTAAAGTTTTTGTCATGAAACTTGCTGTAAGAAAGCCAACAATTGAGGACTGTGTGCGGTACTTGTTGTTTTGTAGACTTTTAAGTTCAGTAGCACGTTGGATGTTGAAGGTGTTAAGGTATGTTTGTGTAACTTTGAAGAGAATGGAATTGGTCCTCCAAAACCTAATACTTTGCATTTAACAATGTGCGAATGCAAGCCTTTGTGGTCACCCATAACAACAACTGTTTGTTACCATTTTATTTTTACAGTAGCTTTTTTTCTAGGAAAACTGTATTAGTAGTGCTTTTCAACACTGCTCCAGAAGCAGTGTAGACTTTTAAATCCTCAAACCCTGCATTGTTTTGCTATTGCGAAACCGCTGGGGCATGCAGGTAGTGCCGTGCACTTGCCGCTGCTTGGCTGTCATGAAGTGTTCCTTTGCCTTTCCTCGCTGTCTCCAAAGAAAGAGAGTTGTTACCATTTTGCAGCTAGTTTGCAAGACCACTCATCTGCTGTTTTATGATTGCTCCTTACAAGAAGCTGTTCTTATTTCATCTTTATATTAACTTCTCCAGGTTCAGCTGTAGCAACTAGAGGACCTATTTGTATTTTGTGGGAGTTCTGAGGGAGTTATTGGAAAAGCAGGAGTTTGTTCCACAGAAACCACTTTCACTTCTGCTTTTTTGGTGGTGTTTGTGTGGCACATACATACCATTTGTGAAACTCTTCAGGATGTTTTGGTGGGGTGGGTAATGTTTTTATTCCTGGAAAATTTTATTAGCAAGGGTTGTCGGAGACTTTGTAGATGAGGTGGAATGAAAGGGATTGAGTTTGGGGGCTTTTTGGTGTTTGTTATTTGAAAGACATTGTTCAGCTGCATGTAAGATCTATTCAAGCAGATTAAATTAGCAAAGCATCTCACTCAGTATCTGCCTCTGACAGGCATGTTCAAGCTGCTTCAAAAAGAGGCTGTTAAGATGATTATCAGCAAAGATCCAAAGTCTAGACCTCTGGTTTGGAAAACATGCACCATAATTGAATTAATAAATGCTAGTCCATTGCTTTAAGGACTGTTAGTGTCTCATAGACTAATCTATATGATGAAGCAATTAGACGAAGGAGTGGGAAGATCAAGTTACCCACAAAGCTCCAGCATGGCCGTGAATCCATGGCTTATTGCTAGTAACTTAGAGAGTTTGAGAACAGGCTCTGCCGGATGGCTGGAAGATCCCCACATGGGATCAGAATTTGTTCCTTTCCAGTTGTGTGCCTTATTGCACTGGATCATGTGCACAGTATCAGAAAACATTGAGGTCAGGATATGTTTACTCTTCTGTATGTGTTGTAAATTTGTTTCTTCTCTTCCTGCTTTGTTGCTTCTATCTGTTTCAGTAAGTCACTGAAAAAGTGATAAGAATTTATTTATTTATTTATTTATTTCTGCTCAGATTCTGACAGTGGAATCACTCATGGCCATATGGGCTATGTGTTTTCGAAGACATACACACCTACAGATGACAGCTACGGATGCCTAGCTGGCAACATCCCTGCCCTTGAATTGATGGCTCTTTATGTAGCTGCAGCCATGCATGATTATGATCATCCAGGAAGGACCAATGCCTTTTTGGTAGCAACGAGTGCTCCTCAGGTAAATAAATCTCAAGCAGCGTTGCTGTTAAGTTTGGAAGGTCTTTGCCTGTGGCTTCCATTAAGCACAAGTCTACCAAATATTTTGAAACAGCTTATCAAAGTGACAGAAATAATCACTTTACTTGGGGATTACCGGTCAGAGTCTTCTTAAACACCCTCACCACCCTCAGTAGAGCTGTTAAGAAAGGTACTGATAAAATGTCTCAGTGAAGGAGAAGCTAATGCTCTGCTAGCTGACAGAGAACAAAGAATTATTCTACCCAGTAAGGCACAGAAAGATTAAAATAAAATAAAAAAACACCTGTATAGTTGGTTGACAGCGCACCATGCAAGTTAGTTTGTGCATGATCGTAACATATTTTCTGTTGTTCCTATAGAATATGAGCAGCTGCAGTCTTTTATGAATGTATTTTTACACTATGCATCTGTCGGGGTGGAGGATGTGTGGAAAATAATCTCAGTTTTTATAAATTAAGAATTGAGACTTACCTAAGGTTACACAGAAGTTGCTGCCAATGCTGGGAGTTGAATTCAGCAATTCTGAGTCACTGTTTATTGGCTTAATTATGAGATCATCTTTCCTTACTTTACATAGCTGACCTGCCTGGCTTCAGCATACTGTGCTGAAAAGTATTTCTATGGACAAGGAAAGAAAAAAAGATAGCTTAATGATGAGAAGTCAGGTAGGAATGCAGAAATTCTAGATTTACTCCCCAACTTGGATCCAGACGACTTCTCTCATCAAGAGCAAGTCACCTGAATTTGCTCTATATCAGTTTCTGTCTACAAACTGATAGTAATACTTCTCATCCTTGCAACATCTTTCTGTGATCGAGAACTTTGATACTCTGGCCAGGTAATTAGATTGATAGAAGATGTACACTATCCTTAAATCTATTTTTAAGATATGAGTGCTATAGCTTTGTGGTTATAAAAATCAACAAGGGAAGTTAGATGATTAACCTTAATGTATTAAGTTAGATGATTAACCTTAATGTATTGTCCCTAGTTTGAAAACAAATTAATGGGAGAAATTCAAATTCTTGTTATTTTGGAGGGTTTTGGTTTTGGTTTGTTGTTTGTTTGTTTGTTTAAATCTGATATCACCTGAAATTTGCAGAACTTGTACTTGGCATCTGGTTTTTTTCTTCTTTTTCATGACAAGCAGTATCAGCTTCCAGTAATGATAAAGTGCTGCTGTATTAAAAATCTGCCCTCAGGATTTGGGCCTGGGTAGCAGAATATATCTATCTCAAATGCTTACTGTGCGGTTAGGCAAGATGGGCTGTAAAGCTGAGTTGCTTCAGCAACCTGTTCTCTGGGGTAAAGAATAGATTCTATACTTTAGGATAGGACTGAATTTTTTCATCTCTAGATGACAGAAAAATATAATTGAAGTGAAAAGCCACTGGAATGTATGTGTATATATTTGTGTAAACAGTTACAAACTTGTATCTATTTTACATAGAAGCATATTTCCAAAAGCTTTTCTTTCCATAAACCAAATCGTCAAAAAACTGAATGCTGCTGAAGTGGACAGATTTCCTGGATGGTTGTTGTCCCTTAAAGTCTATTTTCTAGATCTTTCTTTAGTTTCTGAATGGAATTGCCATCACTATGACAGTTATGCATCTTGTTTTGGTAAAGGTTCAACCAATTTTGGATTTTAGCATTGAGAAATCTGTCAGGCTGGGTGTGCGTTGTCAGGTTGCAAACTGGAATTTCACTTGTTTCTGTGTTTGCAATCAGTCCAATATGGACAGAATTGCCAGGTACAAACACCAAAGACAATAATGCCTGTTAAGTGAGGTTAGTTCTGACAATCAGGGAAGCACACACCTATATTATATTAGTCATTAATTTGTGGCCTGAAACAGAATAATCTGTTGTCATATGATGCAGTTCAGTCAGGAACCGAAGACCCTTGAACACGAAAGACCCCGATTTTTCAAATCAATCTTCCAATAAATCTTCACCATCACAGTTCAGGTGTCTGCTATTAGTCCTGCCAATATCACATCTTCAAACCTCGAGAAGTTCTTTAAAAAAAAATACCAAACAAATCACCCAATCCTGAACCTCCCTCATACATCATCCCCATTCTCATTTCTGCGTTGCAGTGTTTCTTTTGCTAAGAGGTTTCTCAGCTTTCAGCTGCCCACATTGCTTTCACAGGCGGTGCTGTACAACGACCGCTCCGTCCTGGAGAACCACCACGCCGCTGCTGCCTGGAACCTTTTCATGTCGAGGCCAGAGTACAACTTCCTGGTCAACCTCGACCACGTGGAGTTCAAGCATTTCCGCTTCCTCGTCATTGAGGCAATTTTGGCTACTGACCTGAAGAAACACTTTGATTTTGTTGCCAAATTCAATGCCAAGGTAAGAAGATTGGTTAGGGTTTCTGGTAGATGGTCAGAAAAGATTGTGGGGCTTGGTAGCATCACAGTGAAAAGGCTAGAAAGGCTGCTGCGTTTCTCTTTCTTCCGAATGTCCTTTTGGCTGCTGTAAAACATTCTGTTGAATAGTAATCTGGCACTTCTGTTATTTTTTACTTACTTAAATTTAGTGGCACAGCTTCTTTTCTTATATATGTTTAGTTTTTTCAGAAAGTAGTTTGAGGCTAAGGATATTATGGACTGTTTGAATATAAATTCCACTTACATCCTACTTTTCAACATTGTTTTCTTGTTCGCTGGCGCTTTAGACCTATTAGCAAAGTACTCGGGGGAAAAAAATCAAAGGTGTTACCAAGTTTCCATAATGGCTAAATACTTAATGTGAATTTTTATTAGTTTAATTGTACTGTTATATTATCAAAGCACAGAAGTCATAACAATTTTGAAATTCTAATTTCAAATGCGATGAAAGCATGATCTTTCTTTCCTATTTTGTTTCAAATGGGTAAACCCCAGAGAAAGGTCACTAAAGATCTTTCCTGCACACTCCATTCAGTAAGTATAAAATTGCAACCCTGGGAAACCATTCTTAAAAATTATTGTACAGTTTCAATCTAACTTATTGGAAATCACCACCTATCAAGTTACTTTAATAAACTCCATCATCCATCAAAGCTGTTGGCATGTTACCTAGATGATACCTGCCTTTGGAGCTGGTACGGCCTTCTTGTTCCTTGTGAGAAACACACCAAGCACTGTGTGTTTCTCATCCAGGACTAGGACCTCCTAGCTGTTTTGGTGACATAGACAAAATGTTTTCTTGTGGTATTTCTTAGGCTGGACCTGTATCCTGAAATGTTGAAGCCTCCAGATATATATCTGGTTTTGTTTTCTATTTCCCTGTAACATCTCTCTCTTTACAGCTTCTTAAAGCCTAACAAAGAAAGGCCTTAAATTATGGTCCAGGGTAGACAGAGACCTGATCTGTAGATCTGTAAAAGTCTGAACTCCTTCTGCACTGCTGCTAGTCATGTCCCAAAACCTCTGGTAATATCGGGGGGTTTCTTTAGGTCTTAATTTTAAACTCTGGGATCATTTTCACCAGCCTAATTTCCTCATAAAGTACTGAACAGTATTGGCAGATTCTCATCTGTCAGGGCTACAGTGACAATAAAGCACTGGGAATTTAGGCTGTCTGAATACATCCTTTGAATTTGACAGTTTGGACCAAAACCTTCACTTCTGTGAACATAAGTAAGAAATGAAAGAAGACAGGCTAAACCAGTGATTACTGTGGCTTTGTCATAGAGATTAACTATCTTAACTGTGGAAGAGGACAAGCTTGACCAAAGTACTAGCATAAATTGTGGATATTGAAAACTAAATTTGTCTTAAAACTATCAGGCTGGACAGCCGCAGGTGTAACCACTGTTGTAACAAAGCAAGATGATACCTGAGACGCTGCAGATAAATAGGAGAACAGTCTGATGTATCATGTCCTGCTAGCTCGCTATAGATTTGTAAGGACATCTGTTAACCTCCTTCTCTTTCCTTATTGCTTGAATAATCAAATGGTCATGCATGGAATAAGTGGAGGAGAAGGTGAACATATTAACCAGTGCTTGTGGCTGAGCCTGGCTTTCCCAGAGTAATCACTGCCTTAAAAAGAGGTTATTTATGTTTGGTTGGCAAAAACTCTTTTGTACCAGAGTGGTCTCAGAGAGCCCACAAACATGACATATTTGTATATGGGTGGAGGTGCTGTAACTGATAAAATTAATTCTAAATGATCACATTATTGATTGGGTTGCTGAACTGTAGTTTAGTATATTGAGGCTACAGTCAGAGACACCCTTCTGTACAGAAGTCAGCGTAAACACATGTAACGTAAGCATCCTCCCAACAGAAAACTTGCAGTCTGGAAAGTACCAACAAGAAATAATGAAGGAAGCTCACTGTCCGACACTTTGATGATATCAATGCATTGGAGCACTTACTGTTCTCTGACATTAGTTATGTTGGATCATGTACACCAAAAGCAAAGCCCTCACCATGTGGGCCTACTGCTGTATGGGGCAGGGGACCTGCTGACAGAGGACATGAAAGTTTCATCTAGTCATAGCACAACTTTCTACCCATTTTTAACTATTGCAAGCTTGACAATTAAAGCTGTGTTTCAAGGAGGGATTTGAATTTCGAAAATTAAGTGGACAGTAGAAGACAGCCCCTCCCACACTAGGAGATATTCTAGGAGAAAAGGCTGAGATGGCAAAATGTGGCTAATGGCAGTAAAGGTTAGTATCGCAGACTGTTTGGAGATGTAAAAGGCCAAAGTCCTCGATGCTTTCTCAGCCTCAGTCTTTGTGGCTAAGACCTAGCTTCAGGAATCCCAGGCCCCTCAGGTGTGAGAGAAAGTCTGAAGTGGTGAAGACTTATCCTCAGTGAATGGCAACAGGTTAGGGAGCACTTGAACAAACTGGATATACACAAGTCCATGGGACCTGATGGGATGCAGCAATGTGTATATAAATACCTGATGGGGACAGTAAAGCAGATGGAGCCAGACTCTTCTCAGTGGTATCCAGTGACAGGACAAGAGACAATGGGCACAAGCTGAAATACAGGAATCCCAATTTAAAAATAAGAAAGGAGGTGTTTACTGTTGACAGGGGTTGTATATTGGAAGGTTGCCCGGAGAGGTTGTGGAGTTTTCCTCCTTGGAGATATTCAAAACCAAACTGGACATGATCCTGAGCAGCCTGCTCTAGCTGGCCGTGCCTTGAGCAGGGGGGTTGGACTAGATGATCTCCAAAGGTGCCTTACAACCTCAACCTTTCTGTGATTCTTTAAGATGACGCTTTTATTTTAGAGCAGTTGATAGTATATATCACTTTTTATTGTGGAAGGTATGGAAAAAATAGAGAAAAGGTAAAATATAGGGAATACTTTCAGACATGCTTAGATCAAATAGGGAAATAAGCTTGTTACATGCGTCTTCACACTGCAATTAAATCAGCATAGCATTTAATGGTAATTTATCTTTCTACACCAGTTAGGTAGTAATTTCTTGGAAAATGTAATGGAAAGATTGCGTTTGTTTTCCTAGCAAATGCTTTCAAACAGGCACATTGTTTGCTAAATATTAATTTCTCATAATTTATCTCAATGTTCATTGTTTTTCACTTACTTTTCTTTTTACATATTGCTCTACAGCTGATTGTAAATTCCAACCTTGGGTTAGTTCGCCTGCTTACACTTGTGATTTTGGTAAATAGCTGAATATACTGTAAGATATCCCAGGGTAGAACCTCCTCTGTGGATGCATCCTTTTACCCAGGATTACTGGCGTGGTTTTCCTTTTTCTGTCTACTAGGTGAATGATGATGTTGGAATTGACTGGACTAATGAGAACGACCGCTTGCTGGTTTGCCAAATGTGCATCAAACTGGCTGACATAAATGGGCCTGCAAAATGCAAAGATTTGCATCTGCAGTGGACAGAAGGCATTGTCAATGAGTTTTATGAACAGGTAAATAAATGCATGTCCGAAGTGGTATCTGCTGTTTGCATGTCTTGTGTTAAACAGTCTTGCAGCATGCTAGTGCTGGTGATAAGTGAAAATCACAGAGAACAGGGGTGAAGGGGATGGCTAGAGTTACACTAGTCCCTCCTTTTGCTGGATCAGTGAAAGTGCATTTGTCACTGAAGCTTCTGATGTGTCCTCAAAGACCTTTGATGATGAGGTTTCTACAGGCTTAACTGTTCCGGTCTGGCACTATCCTTACAGTGGACATGGCGAACAAGTTTTCCCTTCCTCTTTTTTTTCTGTTGGCAGTCGTCATGTCTCCCTTTCAGTCTTCTTTAGCGCAAACTATCTTTTCATCCTTCCTTCTCTGTCTTTTCAAGACATCAGCTGGTTCTCATTGCTCTCCTCTGCAGTCACTCCAGGTGGCTCACACTTTTATTGACATGTGGTCTCCAAAACTGGACACAACATCCTTGTTGAGTTGATCTAAACAGAGCAGAGGAGTTATTTTAGCTTCCTTGTGGGCCACGTCTCTGTTCACACACACAGAACCTTTATGTACTGAGCATGACTGTAACATTGACTTCCAGTTTATCACAGACTAACCATATCTGCTCCCTACACGTTGATCCTGACTCATACTTTATTTTTTAAAACAACACTTTCAGCTTTCAGAAGGCTTGTCAGTACAACTGCACTAATTATGCAAGGCTCAGCTGATGGTAGCACAAGGAAGGAGGGCAGCCACAGACTGATTTACAAAGACCTGGGAATACAGCCAGGCACTGGTCCTCTCCTGCCAGGTGTAAGGAAGCCCTTAATTGAACCTTTTCTCATTATAACCTATTTAGCCCTGCCGAGTGCAAGGGACAGGGCTGTTCCCACACTATTCCTCTGTTTCCCAAGTGGGAACATATTTTGAATGTGCTATTTAGACTGAACTCCACATCCTGTCTTTTCGAAAGGAAGCAAGCAGGCTAAATCGCTCAACCAGACACCCCACAGACTTCTCAGGGAGGCTGTGCAGTAACTTGAAGTCACAGACTAAAGCCTTTTCATCTTCCCTTAAATTTACTGTACTTACAGTTTGGAAAAAAAAACAGGATTTTCTACCACTGCCTTCTGGAATATGTAGAGAAGTGGGAAAAGGGACAAAATTCAGGCATTGACCTGAAGCTCCTTCATTTATTTCAGATCTCCTGAGAAAAAGAAAGAACAATGACCCTTACATATATTACATATATAGTTGGTTTCATTTTTCTTTTCATTTTTTCTTAAAGAAAGAGAGTGAGTCCCATAACAACAGTGGTCAACCTTCATCTCCCAAATTTTCGTTCAGGAAATGGTTTTCTTCATATTAGTCTTTTTTCATTACAACTCTCCCAACAAATTGTACTTCACTTAATTCTGGTGATGATTATACCTTATGGGGGTGACTACTGCATGCAGACAAAACCTGTTAATCAGATATATGATATGACTCTCTTTTGATCCAACATAACTAATGTCAGAGGGCAGTAAGTGCTCCAATACATTAATATCGTCAAAGTGTTGGGTAGTGAGCTCTGAATCAAACTTCGGAGGAACACATGTGGGAGGATACTGGGTTATGTGTTCCACAGTAGGAATCTGGGTTATTTTCCATCAGTCAGAAAGGTGTGCTACTAATGTTTTCATGCTCTTGGAAGCTGCTCCAAAGGACTGTTGGAGATTGTCTTTCTTATAATCCTGTAATTAAAAAAAAAATACATTGAGATTTATCCTCTCTGCAAAATTTGATTCAGAATAACACATATGTTATCTTTGTTAACGGTATTCCTTTTGGCATGGGGATTGTGGGCAAATGTATTTGAACTTGTGACTTGCAAATTCCAAGAGGTCAGGTAGTCAGTAAGATATTAGGGGGTTTTGGGTTTGGTTTAATAGAAGGTGTGTATTCAGTGTCTTGAGAAATCAATACGTTCCAGTGGGTTTCCTGGTTTGGTTTTTTTGCATGGCATGAGTTGCCATGCTGACAGGATACTGATGGGATTGAAAACAGAGAACATTTTCTTCCTAGGACCTACTTTTGGCATTAAGGAGGATAAGCTAGATTCTCAATTTATTTAACCTAGGTTAAAATCTGATTTTCTTTAATGTAGTATGCTATGAGAGGTGTATCAAACCATCTTCACCATGCTTTTGATCATCAGATATTTTCTGAGAAGGGAAAAGTCTTCATTTTCTCATTTCTAAAAAGGAGAATTTTATGGGAAGTTTGAATTTCCCTAGAACGGTTATCAAAAAGCATACATATGTACATTCAACCTATGCTGTGAAAATAATGAAATATCTTTCTTGAATTTCATTTAATAAACACCAATTCCTTTGAAGAATTTAACTCCTGTATAAATAAAAACTCCTTATTAAAAACTTTTTACATAGAAACATTCAAAATCCTGTGTCATATTGTTACAGTATATTTCCTTTTCTTCCCTCCACATGCTCAGCATACTTATTTGAAGACAGGTTAGTCATATTAAAAAGAATCAAAAAACTCACTGCAAGATGTTTCACATAATAAATCATGTTTTAATGGAACATGAAAAAGGAACTTGTAAACATTTCAATAGTCAGCTTTCTTCCCACTACTGACAGCTCACAACCAGGAAATCTCAGATGTGTTACTGTAAAGAAGAGTAAGCTGCCACCTCTTAATTTGCTTGCCATTTCAAGAATGGATGGCATGTTTCATTGTTTTGTTAACACTAATATTTTGCATTTAATGATTTAACATAACATTTTGGGGTAGGTTATTATAAAAGTAACAAAACAAAACACAAGGAAATGAGACATTTGTAATACATGCTTCAAAATTTAACTCTCATTCTTTGGCCTTCCCAGATATCAACAGGGTGTTGACCAGACACATTGTCCATGACTTTTGGAAAATTTAGGTTACAAGGAGATAAATTTGGGCAATCTGTAATGTAATGGAAACTGAAAATGTCTCTCCAAATTCTAATCTATATTCTCAAATACAGATCTCTGTATTGTATTAAAATTTTAATTTGCATATCAGGCTTGATTAGGGGGATTAGGTGGGTTTTTTGGGGAGGTGGCATCCAGTCTTGACATGTCTACTCGGCTGAAAACTCATTGATATCACCAGAAGCTTTGCTGTGATAGGGATGAATGAGTATATCAGACTTGGTTACGCACAAAAGTTTTACCTTCTTTTACATCACGAGAGGAGGGAGAAAAAAGTCTCCCTATACATCCCCTCTACCCTCTCTCCCCAGGAAAAGCTAGCAAAAAGCTTTATGGGAAAGATTTACTGCTTCTGAGTAACCCCTGCTTTCATAGGGATCATTCTAATAGTCTCAGGAAACAAATACTTATGACCCAAAGCCAAGAGGACCTCTCCATGTTATGTATAGTAAGGACAAAATTAATAAGAAAACTGGTTCAATGAGATAGCCCTTGCTTGTAGTTCAGTCTTGTTCCCTGCAAACAGGTGGCTGACTGCAAGGTTGTTGTGAGCTAACAATCACAAAATCAGAAGGGATTTTTTGAAAATAATGTGGAAAAAGAAAGAAAAGAATAATTTGCACACTCACAGTGTAAAGTACAGGACAAGGGTGGTGGGCATCACTCTGCAGAGTCATTAACTGACATCCTTGTTAAAATTCACACTGTCAGTGGTGGGTCCTCTTACAAGAAAAGAGCTGTAACTTCGATGAACCACTTGACGTGATGGCACTGTTGTAATGTCATGCTGGTGTGCTATGGAAGTGGCATTAGAGTTGAATTATTTTTCTTTCATCATTTTTAATTGGTTTGATGTGCATTGCTCCTTTTCGTTACACCGTTTTGTTTCATTTACTTCAGAGAAATTACTGCTATTTTTCATCTCCAGGGTGATGAAGAGGCTAGCCTGGGCTTGCCAATCAGTCCTTTCATGGATCGCTCTGCTCCTCAGCTGGCACACCTCCAGGAATCTTTCATCACTCACATTGTGGGACCACTATGTAACTCCTATGACTCAGCGGGGCTGATGCCAGGAAAATGGATAGAAGATAGTGATGAATCAGGAGATACTGATGAGCACGAAGAGGAAGAAACAGCAGAAATGGAAACTTGTGAAAATGCTGAATCCAGTAAGTTGTTCACACTTACATTTTTCAACAGAGCAAGTTGCATATTGTGACCAAAAACTAAGCAGCCATATTGTAAAAGCATAGAGACCGTGAGCTGCTCAGGTTCAATATGGGCCCCTCCAGAGTTACAGTGATTTAGTGTTGTCCTTGGTGAAGCTGGCATGTAGCCAGTTATGTTGGTAATGGAGATGCTCCGTGGTTTCAGGACTGGTACGCATTGCTGTTCACATCTACTACTCATTTCTACCCTCAGTTGAGATTTCTGGTGCTGGATCACCCATCTGTGCATGAGGGCTTTTTAGACTATTTCAGTACTGATGTTAGTAGACTGTAACAATTTCAGTTGAAGAAAGGATGGTTGGGAGAAGATTTTTTTGAGGAAAGTACTCATCATTTCCATCAGTTAGCATGATGTACAGGAATAATAGAATAAGGCTCTGAGATGCTGATGAGTAAAAGAGTTTTTAGCAATGGACGTATTTTAATGCAAATCTCTTCAAGGTAATGTGTGGAGAAGAGTGGGGAGAGAATCAGCACTGAGCATTGCTGTGTTGTGTGCTGGGAGCTGCATCACTTGGCCCTTCTGGCTAATCAGTAACTAAAGCTGATAGTCTCCTGTGTCTCCTCCAGAAGGGCAACAGTGCTACATTTGTCATACTGAGAGGAAAATTTATACCTTTAAAGGAGATCTCAGGAACTCGTTGGAAGTGATTTTTAAGAGAAAAGGCTGCAACTGTAGACCTGTTTCTTTTACCAGTTTAATCCTGCATGCGTTACCTTTTCCTCTCTTTTGTGTTCCCCCCCCCTGTGAATTTCCTACTACTGTTCTTTTATTTCCTTCCTCCAGGTCATCTTTCTCTCCCTCCCCTATATCTAATCCTTTCTAGAAAGCACCAACCTTAAGTGCGCTAGTGAAATACTGATACATAGCTTCTTCTCTTAACAGCCTCACTTTTTCTGTTCTTTCCCACACACTTTCATGCCCTACTGAGTATCATCCCTATTTTCTATTGAGGAAGCTGAGAAGTGGAAAGATTTGATGATTGCAATAAGTCACATAAGGATATTGAACTAAAATCTGTATTTCCTGATGTGCAGAATTGATCTTTTATCTCTAGTAAGATCCAGGGGTATACGGTTTGTATTTAAGAAACCATTGCTGTTCTTCATACACACACACACGCGCACATATTTTAAGTTTAGCAGGTTTACATGCACAAAAAATGTTGTTGAGAACAGCAAACATTAAGTAATATAGCACACACAGATTTATGTTAGCACCTTATCATCTATCAACTCTGTAACAGTAGGCAGAGCCACATGTTTCTGTGGCAGATTGGCATTTATGGAATTGCCTACTGGGAGAAAGCAGATGCGATTGGTAACCAACATAGACCCCAAAGCCTGAAACTGATATTGCTGTATTAAAAAGAAAGATGAAGGATGTTCTTGTTTATCTATTGGAGTGTCTAACCTTACTTTGAAATCCTTAGTTTCCATTTACCTCATTTCTGTATTCACTTATCTTCTGTATCACTGCTAGTCAAGTCCAACAATGCTGCTTTTGGGTTAAAAGCACAGACCATTATTAACCCTTGTCACATTGAAAACAGATCATTTTTTAGTTGTCTTCTGTTTTCTTTTTAACATTCTACTCCATGACAGTACTTTACTATCCAGCCTGGTGCTTTTAGGCTCTTTATCTTTTTCAAAACCTTAAAAATTAATGTATCAGAAGTTTCGAAATATCCAAACAAAGTCTTCCTACTTCCTTCTTACCAAATGTGGGGTGCTCATCTTCTCTATCATGCCAACATGTTACAAACTGGTTTTTTCTGGTTCCCTAAATTCTCTGTGACTGTGTGGATCTGAATCAGGAATTTACGGCATCTTTTGTGTCAATATAGGGGTCTTACAGGTCATTAGAAATTTATACCTATGATCAACACAATTTTGGATGTTCTTAACTTTCTCAATGAAACAAAATAAAAGGTTGAGATGTCAGATGCATAAATACTAAGAGTTGTGTAGATGTTGGTGGAGATCTTTTTCTTGATGGAAATGTCTTTTGGGCAGGTGGAAATATAATCGTGGGAGAAAACACTTCACTTAGTTCCTGATAATTCACTAAAGCAGTTGAGATAAATTTAAGAGTTATAAAACCTTAAGGTAGCTTAAAATAGTTTTTGTTATTATGCAGCAGCATGTAATTCCCCAAAGTTCTGATGCAAGTGTAAGTCTTTAGTGATTCAGACAAATTTTAACACTACAGCAAGTGCTCACTGGTGTCTGCAGAGAGCAGCGAGATGCGGGGTCACCCGGAAAACCCAGGAGAGAATGTCCTGCTGCGGCATTGGCAGGGTAGGGACTTCTTATTAGTGCTAAACCTGAAGGTTTCCTACAGGGAACCAAAGGCTTTCTAATGAAGAATTGAGTTGGATTTGGTCTGTGCTCAGTGAAAAGCTCTTTGTTTCCAGTTCAAAAGCTTCAAGGGCTAAACGTTTTGGATCCTGACACAGACATACTTTAGGCAACCTGCAAATACTAATCCACGCAAATTTATTTGGTACAAAACATTCCCTACGTCACCTTCTTTAAAAAAGAAATCAGCAGTTGTCTTTGGAGGGGTTATTATTTCAGTTCTGTGACTGCCATTGCCACCGTTAGTGACCAGGGAAAATTTTCAAGCTTTGTACTGTTAAGGAGTTAACAATATGTGTTGGACAGACTATATTGACACACTTCAGACAGCAAAACACTTGTAGTGCAGCTGTGTCAGGAGCCATGAGAACTACCCGCGCCAAAAACGTTTTATAGGTTAACAGCAGGGAACTGATGCTTCAAAACCAAAGACAAGCAAGCTCCCTGATAGTGTATGACTACTTCAGTGGCCAGACTCCGTTGCCAAAGCAATGTTGTGCAAAGGCTTTCAGGTCATCTCCCCTGCGATGGTGGAGTGGCAAACTTCTGACTTTGAAAAGGGAACATAGGAATGGGTTCCCTCCTTTGATTACTAATGCTTGCTCATTCATTATCCTTCTACAGCTCAGATCAGAGGTAAAATGTGGAGAAAACAAAATCAGGATCTTTTTTTCTAGAGCAATCAGCAGGGATCCATTGGGGGCAAGGGGGGACACAGAATTTAATGTGTGTGTTATGGAGTAGGTTGATCAGAGTCTTTAAGTACTTGATATTAAAAAATGAGCAGAAACGGCTGAGCAACATGTTTTATGCATAATCATTCAAGCACTAGATGTCTCTGTGAGCTGCATAGTCAGGGACAGCATGCAGCCTGTGATAGGATGAAGCTGGGGCTCAAACTGTGCAGGAAATCAGTTTGCTTTCCTAGAGGTCTATGAGAGGCATAGCTTTCCGAATTTTAAGGCTGTTTAAGTTTGTGGTTTTAAAAAGCTGTTGGTGTAGTTCCTATATGTCATAGTACACCCTGTCTGCTTCCTACACCTTCAGTCCCTTTTCCTTCTTCTCTCACAGAAAACAGTACATTAATGTCACACGGTATTTTACAGGAAAGAAGAAGTTCAAGAGGAGGAAAATCTACTGTCAGATCACTCAGCACCTGCTTCAGAACCATAAAATGTGGAAGAAGGTAATTGAGGACGAGGAGAGGTTAGCCGGGACAGAGAAGCAAGGCACGGAGCAATCCACGCTGCACCAATCTTCAGAACAAATCCAGGCCATCAGGGAAGAGGAGGAGGAGAAAGGGAAGCCCAAGAGGGATGAAGAGGAGAACACAACTGTAGAACCGAACCAATGACAATATTTACAGCAGTATTTTAAGACAGATTGACTCGTGCACAGACTCTTTCTCAAGCCAGCACAGCATTTAGACACAACACTGTAGAAGTATGGGATAATGCGCCTACAGCTGTTTAATTTGTTTCTCTTTCCTTTTTATGGTGAGGTACATTGTTTAAACTCCTATGCTCAAGGAAGCTTTCACACTGCGACACCGGCTTTTACAGACTTTCTTTAAAGAGATTTGGGGGTGGGTGGAATTATATATAAATATATATATATAGCCAGGATTATTGGCTGCGCACTTCAGCAAAATACATTTAATGATATATATTATGGTCACTGTGATATTTACAGAAGAAAGTTATCTAAGGAAATGCTGCTTCTAAAGCACATTTGCAGTTTTCAGTAAGGTACCAGTTAAGTAGGTTTTGCTCTTAATGCTGAGGGATAAAAGTTCCAAAGCTTTATATGAATGCTGATATATCCTGCCAACATACGTGTGCCTGAGGGGGTGTTTGCGAGTGTGAGTGGATGTAATGTAATATAGCATAGTTTGAGTTCTTATTACACTAGCTGTAGCACATGTCCCAGTACATGACAACAAACAGAAGGCCTGAATTTTTTTCCCACAAGGGAACCAGAGACCATTTTGAGGAGCTTTGCATTCCCCATAGCCCTCCAAGTCCCAGTTTGCGCTCCGGCTGCAGGCAGCAGCCTTTCAGCAGGGGCCGCAGTGGCCCGAGCTGCTGACCTGGCCCCATCCGGCTGCGCGGGCTCCTCCACCTCCTCCTCTTCCTCCTCCTCCTCCTCGGCACTTCCCAGACTGCTGACGAAAGGGGTGTGCCAGGAAATTTATTTTCCAAAGGGGGTTATGAGGGACTGTGTCGCACGCTGGTCTGTTCCCCTTGAGAGGACCTGGCCCTCTGTATGCTTCTGAGTGCGTGAATGGCTGCGTGGGGCAGTGTGTGTGTTTAGGCAGGAGAGAACAGAGAGCAAATGCGTGTACATACTCGGAAACTAGAGGCACGCTGTCATCTTCCTACCCTAACCTTATGCCTCCGTGCATCAGTGGCCAAATATATCATTTAAGAACGAAGCTAAACTACGTCTCTTAAGAGCAGAAGAAGGGGAGTGTGGGGGCCATGCCATTCCTCAGAAGAAAAGGCAAACGATGCATTAGGAGCAGCGTGGGAGACAGGTGCCAGTCCTGCGTCGGCCGGACACTTGTATGTCTCAGCAACCACTCACATGAGCTTCAGAGAACTTGGTTTTTCAGTGTGAGGTGCTGGATGGGAGCAGTTTGTTGCTGGCATTCTGCTTAGAAGCAGCGTGTTTGATCCCACCAATATACTTTTTTTCTTTTTTCTTTTTTCTTTTTTTTTTAAGAGAAAGGAAAAGATCAGGCCTGTGAGAAGAGCAGATCTTTTTTTTTGTTCTGTTTATTTGTTTTCTCTGTTGTTTATGCTGTGAGCCAAATGTCTATTTAAAAGGTTGGATATTCACTTTCAATATTTTATTTCACGATATTATATTTGTCAATGATTAGCTATCTAGATGTAAATATGGAAAAATTTTTATGGGTTCCTGTAGATAATGATATCTTTAAGAAAAAAAAAAAAAAGAAAAAGAAAAAAGGGAAAAGTTTTTTTGTAAAGCTAATTTTTTAAAAAATAAATACAAAAACATTTTTATACAGTGTAGCCATTTCCAAACCCAACAAATAAAGTCTTGAGTAATTTGTATAGACCCTTCTGGGAAGCCAGTGGTCTACAGGATCAAGGCTTTAAAATATTAATGCTCTTTGGGACTGGCAGCACCAGCCAGTACCACACAATTTAGAGTTTTGTTCCCACAAAAAGAATTATATATATAAAGTTCAGTATCTCTCAAAAATCGTTTGACTACGTATGCTTTTTATATTTTGATCCTGCAGCCCCTTGCCAAGAAGAGGATTGCTGTGTGAGCAAGAATGCTTGTGAAAGGAAGAGTTTGTAGGAGAAGTCCTTTCTGTATTAAATTTCTGACATTGCATCCATCACTTTTTGCTATTGTTACGCATTCACCATATTTCATGATCCTATTGATACCTCCCGAAAAATGTTGGAAAACGTTCTCTATCAAAGCCAGTCAGCATGTGTGTTATCACTTCAGAGTTTCTTTTTGCTTTGCATTTCCGTTAAGAGTGAGCTTTTGCTGGAAAACAGGATTTGGGTTTCTTACAGGTTGCATTTGCCTGATATCGTCCCATCCTACTCTTATGAGTAGAGAAGGCATTTGCCTTTCGACAGAGTGACTCTAGAGCATGGCTCTGCATGCTCTTATCAGCAGAAATATTTAGTAAGTGTTTTTCAATGAAATCAGAAAAGCAAAGATCCAAATTGCACTATTATTTTAAAGGGAAAGGATATAGCAGAATTCATTCAAAAGAAAAAAAGATGTCGCCCAAGATCTCAGCAAGTCTCCACCAATTCCAGCTTGCACTGTTTTCACACCTCTTCAGCCACTTTGATCATTTTATTTGGGGTTTTCTTGTACAAGTGATATGCATACCTTATAGTATGAGAAGAATTTAATATGCCTCATTCTGTCCTTTAAAAATTAAACTTAGAGATGCTTTAAATTGTCACATCTCCAAGCACTTTTTTCTCCATTTTCAGTGCATGATCACTGGGACTGGATTTTTTATTTTGATTTTTATATTGCCTTTGCTAGAAGAAGAAAAAAAGAAGCTATTGCAGAAAGTGTTAGTGGGTGCCCAGTTGGTAAAATTACAAAGAGGCATTCAAGAATGAGGCAAAATCCTGCAAGTGGAGTTCCACATACTCCCCTAAGCAGGCATACACAGGGTTGAACTTAGAAAAATTATCCTGAAAATGTGCTGAAATGGAATTATTACATTTTTCCTAGTCATCATTTTTGGTTGCCATTAGGTAAAATCAGTGTCGGCTTCTAATTTGTTAAGATTTCTTTCTATATTGCCAATGCAGCTGTCACAAATTGTTACTGCATTGCTACACAAACCTGTTTGTGGGTACAGTTTGATTAACTCAGGTCTTTTACAGTGAAGGAATTGCTGACAGGCTTAAAATCAGAATGATCGTTGATTTTATCCAAACTGGAAGGAATACCAGTGAAGAAGCTAAAGTAGCTGGGAGCGGTTAACTTGGTAAGAGGTGACATTTGTTTGCACTCCAAATAGTTACTAACAGAATCCAATTTCTGCAGGTGTCCACTCCTTATGAACCTGATTTTCAGTCTTTGCAGTGCATTTCTGGCAGGCAATGATCAGGAAATTACCCAGGTTGGCTTAAATATAACACAAAAGAAAATACCAGAGAGATTTTATATCAAACATGTGAATACCATTTTTTTACTTTGGCATTTTTTAGTAGATAATGAAGCAGGTAATTTTTTAGGGGGGGTTATAATAGTGTCTAGCCCAAAGGAGGCAAAACTTTTGACCTGCAGTTGCAGCAGCCTTTTGGAGCCTAGACCTTGATGGTTTCCCACTTTGTGCAGTCCTTTGGTGTTGCAAACCCCAAATAAACCACAGCCTGTGCAATATTTTGGGGGAAAAAAATAAAAAAGGAAAAGAAAAATAATTGTGTTCTATCAGCAAAGTGCTCAGATTTCAGATGGGATGTTTACAACGTTGATGTGGGTTTCTGGTTTATACAGTATGCAAAGAGGTTTGTTAGATACTAGAGAAAGCAAGCCCCATTTAAACAGTGTTTTGCAGTAACAAAAAATTTACATATTTTAGTTTTCAGTTCTTTAAAAACAGGAAGAGAAAAGATTGGACTGTTTTTTCTGACTGTATATTTTGTTTTCTCCACTGTAATGTCACTTGGTGACTGATCCTGTTCCCTTCTCGTCTAGAAGTTTGCTGTTCCCGTAAATAGAGGGCTTTTTGCAGTGCTTTGCAGCTCCCAGTGCAGTGAGAAAAGCACTCTGCCAGTCATGTAGCAATCACATATAAACCCTTTTGTCCCCATATTCCCAGTTTGCTTGATAGTCACATGCTGTTTACCGTGGAATATAACTTTTCTCATTATGCTTGTGTTGCAGAAGGAACACGTGGAAGTAGAGAGCGTGATAGCCCCAAACTATTTTATTACCTTTTCTTTTAGGAGGAGTCTGAGACTTAAGTTTCCAAGAACCTGAAAATGCCTGTGTCCAGAAGTAATAATTTCCACCATGTTCAAACGGCCATAGTTTACTATTTATGCTCTAATTCTTGAGGGTACCTGGCATTTCTTGATTTATTTTGAGCTAATGTACAGAGCATGTTGACACTCATCTCTGAAAACCATCTGCCTCCTCCAGTAGAAAGATGGTGTTTGATGTGATGTTGCAAGCCATGCATCAGAAGTGAGTTGCAAGAATCTACTAGGAAAAAGGGATTTTACTGTGCTCTTGGCACCATCTTGAACTCCCTTCCTCTGTGAGTGAAATCCTTTAGAGAAAGCTGGGGAAATGGCTGTATGTCACCAATGGCCTCCCCTGTGACCTTGTGCAGGGTGCTGGCTCTCATAGCAAATGATGGTCACATTCTGGCAGTAAATGGTTCCCAGGGCAGATGTAATTTGAGAATGCAGTTGTTAACAATGCAAGGATAGTTCTTCATCGGTTTTTACCCTGACATCATGTGTGAACGTCTCTCTGCATCATCATCAAGTTAAAATCCAAGACTGCGATTACTCAGGACCTTTTGAGTGGATGCATTTGGGACTTTTACCCTTAGTGTACTACTGTTAGAAGTTCTTAAGATCCTGATGGTCTGAATTTGGAAGGAAGTTAAGTCTGTAAAGGTTCAGATAGATGTTTCTAAAAGTACCATTTGACATCTAAGCAAAGTCTGTACCCAACTCCCTTTTTATGTTTTCCATGCTGGACATTAAGTTCATTTGTATTCTTCAGAAAGTTCTCCTAAATTTATGTCTGCTTTTTAGATACAAAAATTCTTCTGAAATTCTGGCCCTGCCTTTCTGTCTTCCTTCAGAAATGCCCTAGAAAGTAGAATGCAGATGTGCCAGTCAGTGTGAGTCTGGGCAGCCCAGCAAACCCAGCTGTGCCCAGGGCTGTGATCCAGAGAAGGCACAAGGCACTTGACCAGCAAATACCCCAGGGAGATGCACCAGCTGGTTCAAGTGGCGGGGGGGGCAACACAGATGTGCTGTGGTTCATTCTAGAGCTGAGCCATCTGGTAGACATAGCGTTCAATAGGTTGGGAGGGTAGCAATGAGTCTGTGGCTTTTCTTTCTCTGAAGGAGTAGGCTTTTGACTGTTGGAAAACCTGTAATTCATAAAAACGTATAGTATTTGCTCTTACTTCTGCAAGTACTGTTATGGTTGAGATGTTCCAGCATTACATGTTTAAGGAAGAAAGGTTGCAATTTAAGAATGAGTATGAGAATTTCTTGAGCCTCCCACAGCCTCATGGGCGGAAGACGAGATCAAGGCATGTGCCCAGAGCGGAGAACATGCCTCTCCCAGGTCTGCTGCAGGCACCGCAGCTGGGAGGCAGGCACGGAGGGTTGCTTGCTCTTTCCAGTCTCGGGCCTCGACTTTGGCCTGAGAACTTGGGTATTCCTCGGCTGGCAGCAAAGCACTGGTGTAATTAGTCCTTGAGTTGATGGGGTTGTAGACATAGAGGGAGAAAGTCAAACTGGCAGTTCATAGGAAAGAGAAAAGGAAGTTGCAGTCCAGCATGAAGCAGACTTTATGCAACACACTTAATTTTCCTTTTCTTTCAAAATCAAATGTAATCCCACTGGAATGAAGTAACCATAGACTTTCTGGGGGTTTAACTACTGTTCGATGTCGCAGCATTAGTCAAAATAGTGGCAGCATTAAAGAGAAGATAATTGTCCCCATTAACTAGGGTGGGGGAATCTTTTCCTTTTTTTTTTTTTTCTTTTCCATATTTTTAGATGAATCAACAAATAAGAGTGTCCAGGCCTCCTGAAGAACATGCATGTTAAGTGGTTTTGAACAGATGGGGGAATAATGGAAACTAGGTGCCAGCTGTCTTAAGCACTCATTGGAGGAGCTCGCAAAAAATGTTAATTATTGGAGGCAAACTCTGAATTAGAGCAAAATAGCACCAGTACTTCTGAGAGCAACTTAGTATGATAAATCTTTCTTTGAATTTCATCATTTGCATTTAGCAAAACAACATTCCTCTGGAGGTAAATCAAAGCAGGGTTTTAGTCCCTGCTGTGGTAGTTATTGAATCCCAGTGTTGGAGGGAGCAGTGTGAGAGTTATTCTCCATTTACATCCTAATTATGATTTCTTCAGAGGCCATTAGTGGGATTTTCCTGGCAGGCAGGTGTTCTCTTGATGAAAAACGTATCACGCCTCCTCGGTAGGATGCAGACGTCGCCCGGGTGAGCACCCGCCTGAATTCTTAGGACGATACAAGCTCCTCAGGAGCCTGCAGGCAGAGGAGTGCGGGTGCACTTCTAGAGAGTCCATTTTCACAATGACAAAAGGGGGCAAAAGCTCAAGCTAGTTGACAATAGTACTTTGATAAAACTGAAACAACGACAACCATTGTACAGTTTGAAAGCTTGCCAGCGTCACTTGAGGTGTATGCAAAAATTTCCCCGAGTGCTTGCACCTGTAAAACTGTTCCTTCTGAAAGGTGATGAGTTCAGGTATAACCAACTGGCCTTGGCCGTGGTCTGCCAAGCTGAAGGTTAGAGTAAACCAAGAAGGATTTTTGACTGAAGTAGTTTAATTCTCCCTCATTAAAGAAAACTTTACTTGGTGCTAGAGGAGGAAAAAAAATGATAGTATTTATTATTTCAGTTGCGCTTTTCAGGTGGCTAGTCCGTTCCCGTTGTTTCTTACTTCCAAAGCCGTGCTTGCCGTATGTCCCAGGTGTGGAAGTGAGACAACAGATGACGCTTGTTCTGCTGTTGATGGCAGATGGGATCTGTGTGCACCAAGGAGCACCACTGAAGTCTGCAGGTGTGGAAAGGGGTGTATCCCAGCAGTGAATTAGATGAGGAAACGCAAATATTTCTGGGTTTTGTCTGTGTGGAAGCAAGCATGAGAGACAAAGGACTTTGCTGCAGCTGCGGACCCTGTATCTTTTTATGATGGAATTCTCTTGTCCTGATTCAAAACAGATAGAAATCGGATCAAATAAGCAAAACATAGCCTGTGCTGTGGCCCCGGCGAGGCAGGCGTGTGTTAGCTTGCATTTCCTCGGGCTCACAGAGGGAGCTGCGCTTGCACTGGTGGCCTGTAAAAGGCGTGGGGTCCCAGGCGGCACGGCACGGCACGGCACGGCACGGGGGGAGGAACTACTGGGAGGTAAAGAACAAATGTTGTATTTCACAGGGCTGTTGTCAAAGTAGCTGGAGAAATACCTTAGAGTAATGTAATCCAACTCTATACCCACCTTGCCGTGGTTTAGCGATAGCCCCGAGGCAGTGGGCTTAGATGCTCTGATTTTCAACGCCGTCTTCCTGTACCACAGCGAACATTTACAAACAATTAATGTGAATTAGCAATTGCTCTTTGCTTTTAAATATTTATTTAAAGGAGATTGAGTTTTGGGGGGGTTGTTGTTGGGGTTTTTTTCTCCCCTCACCCTAGTTGTTTTGCCCCCATGCTTTCATAAAAAGGAAAAAAAAAAAAGGTCTGTACTCTGATCAGAGAGAAAACAGTTAGGGGTTTCCCATGTGTGTACATACTACTTTAGGTAGACAGCCCGTTGTCTGTTAGAGCTATCTTTCCTTTTCAGAATTCCTGCCTGATTCTGACACACGATGAAAATCTGTATTTGAATGCAAAATTTTCATTTTTAGATGTTTGTAAACCTTATTACAGTACTGCAGATAGTATCCTAAAAGATCAAAGACAGCGTTAATAACTGCTATGTGGTGTTGATATTTTTAATATTTCAACCATGTCAGCATACATTTGGTCATTACTTTTCTAAAGTTAAGTCTTCTTTTCTTCAGTAATCGATATAAGATGTTTGCATGATGGAAAGTAATTTAAGTTCACTTTTTAAAAAGACGTGATTCATCCTGTAGGTTATGTTTGTTTAACAGATTAACATTTTCACTGACGGGTGGCAGTTTTTTTTCTTTTTAGTGCTTTTGATAGAAGAACATCTAGGACATTTTCCAACAGAAACACCTTTTGTAATCTTTGCCTCCAGTTGTGGAAGTAGTACCTTTCAAAAATAATTGTTTTCCAATACGGTTTGGCCATCTGGGTAACAATATGCAAGTATGTACATTATGTACAAGATATGATTTAAAAAAAAAAATCCCATTTTGGTGAAAATAATCAAGACATTAATCCAGCAAGGTCAAAGCCCTTTCTGAGTGAAAATTTTGGGTGTGTCGATATAATTGAAGCACTTGATCCCCCACCAGATTTTGGGGCCAAATCATACAAATTTTGTATTTTCAAATTCCCAAAAGTTTTTTTACTTCAGAAAACACTGCGGACTTTGGTCACTTTACATCCTAGCCTATGAGGTTTGACTCCAAGCCTGCGACCTAGGGGCACTGCGCCTCAGACACAATTATTTTATGATGCTCCCTCAGACTCAGCTCTAGTAGCAAGTTTCCGCAATTCACCCGTGTACTTCAAAATTAATCCCTCCTTGATTTTTTTCACTTCAAAAGGTGAGAGAAAGGGGGGGAAATGTAATTTTATACGGCTCTATTTGAAAAGGGGTTTGTGTACCTTTGTAATTCTTTTGAAGCAATATTTTAAAAAATAACTGCCAGCCAAAGTGGCAATGCAGAAAAGTGCCATCTTGTTCAGGATTTGTACACACCAGTTTTTAACACAGTGTTTTCACTAAGTACTACATACGTTAATTTATATTTATATATTGTCAATATTGTTGTAACCAAGCTTCTCCTTTTTAAACACTTCAGGAACAAGGCCTTGTATTTTTAGGTGATTTTCATAAACAGACTAATTCTTTTCCTTTCACTAGTATCTTGCACTCAATACATGTAGCAATACTTAATATATTCTCTTCACAAGTATTTGTTAAGTGATTTAGTTAATGGCTGATAAATGTTTTGTACAAAATAGATTCTGTACAGGAAAAAAAAATCTTTTAGATAAACATTATTTATTTTTACTGTTTTGTAAGTTAGACACTATATGAAGCTCCTTTTTGCCAGAATTACTGGAAGTGCCTCTTGGTAAAATGTATTATACAGTAAATATGTATTCAAAATTATTAGAAATACTTGTCACAAAAATGAACAATGTGGATGTTGCAATGTGAAGACAAATGTACAACATAAATATAATTCTGTGGTATCCTGTTTGCTGTGTTTCTTTTTCCTTTATCGAACAAATTTGCTTTCAGTGCCCAGCTTTCAGTTTAAGCGCCAGACTGCAAATGACCTGTGGCTTTTTCAAACTCTGATTCAAATCCAGTAAAGCTGGTATATATTGAATTGCCATTTTATCTGCCGGCCCTGCTTGGTATGTGTTAGTGACCGATGCTCACGTTTATTGGTGTCCTACTACCTGCAGCTTTTACCAGCAGAATTCTGCACTTTATTTCAGATCACTAATAAATCCCATGTTAAATGCTGTGTGACTCAACCAATCTGTGGAAGGCTTCATTATAAACATCCTTCTTGAATGATGACCAATATTTCAACATCCATCATCTGTGCACTTTTCAGTCCAATTAATATGGACCGTACTGATTGAATGTAGTCTATATTACATGGCACTATTCAGCCCTAGTAATGCAGAGTGACTAATGCTTCCAGAGAAAATGAAATGTGTTACCTTAATAGTGTTTTCCTTATTAATCACAGAAGTAATCTGTTAAAGTGGGACATCAGTAAGTGAAATCAATTTTCTTGCAATTATATTGGTAAGTATACTGTCATTCTTCAGTGAAAGGTTTTGCTAGTCCATTATGTGGGCTAGGATTGACATCTAGCTACTTTCTTTGCTCACCATTTATAATTTTTTAAAAGTATCTTACAGCTGACTAAAATTTTCCCCGTTTTTTAAGTTTTATTACCTACTTTCATCAAAGATCTGGAGAGCTCTTCTGCCAACTCATTTGAAATGGCTGCATACAAATTATTTGGATCAACTGTGTATTCAAAGCCTCTTTTCCTATAGCTTAAAAATTAACAGATTTCAAAATATGGAAAAGCATCAGCCACATATCTAGCTGTCAGTTTTGAAGTCCTACTAGTTTTTTTGTCCTCTGGCTTAAATTCTGAATGGCAAAAATGTAAGGAAATTTGCACCAGGCAGTGATTAGGAAGGTACTAGTTGGGATCATTGGCAGTATGAAAGTAAAATATGGTTATACCTATTCTAAGGGAACTGCTCATAAGCCTGCAGCTGGTCTGTCCCAACCACTTAAAAACTCCCTAGCATGCAGTTACTTGATCCAGAGATTCACAGCTGCCCACAGAAAAGCATACAACTGGAGTAACAAAGAAAACCGCTTTTCCTTCAGTACTCCTCATCACAAAGAGTAGGGGCTACCGAGGTAAAAAAAATGCACTTGTCTTTGAAAATCACCGAACTCTCTCTGGAGCTCTTCAAACAGCAAGAGGTTCCCGTGGGAAGAGATGAGCAATAAAACATGGAGAAGCAGCAGTCAATCTGCTAATGAGACCACACATGAGCATGCCTCTCCTGGGGTTCTGGTAAAACGTAGAGGATGCCATGACGCACAGGCAGTAGCAGCTCAATTAAATGTTGCATTTTCCAGGTGTTCCAATTACTCTCAATTGCCCAGGCAAATCCACTTACCTGAAACCACTTAAAATGTTTCACTAAAAATAGAAATCTCAGAGAACTCTTGGCACTCAGTTTAGCAATGCTTTCTTTAATGTTTCTTCAGTTATCATCTCACCACAATCCTGTGGAAAATGACATTATCCCTCATGCCACCATGGACTCCCTGGGTATCGCCAGTGATTCACGCAGGGGTAGGACAGCAAATGTCTTTGACAGTCAGATGTGTAACTTCCAGGTGCTACCCTGACGGACGGGGTCTGCAGCTCTGGGATAGCCATCTCACACAAACTGAGGGAGATTTTTAACCACTCCATACTGGGATCCCCAAAACCTGGCATGCTGAGAAGGAAACTGTCAAAGCCAGCTACTTTGTTGAACAGCTTCACAGCCAAAGGGTGATACTAACATTGCCTTCATTCACGAGCCATGGGAGAAAATGTGCAAGTTCAAAGTTTTACCTAAAGTTTTGATGGCTTGTGTCACGCCCAATCCAGACCGCTAGTTATAATCACTAAATAACCTGGGATAGACGCTGTTATAATGGTCTGGAAGTCTGATACGGATAAAAGGTTGCTGCAACATCTGCTTGTCTGCAGGCAGGAAATACAAAGCAGAAGGTTCCTGTTTGATCTCATGATGGCTTCATTTACAGTGGCTTTTGTTGTTGTTCCTGGCAAATTACTTCCCTTCACAATCCTTTGCACATGCCAATTGTTTATTACTGTGCTTGCCAAAGGCATCGTATTCTACAAATTCAACACCTTTTGTGTAATAAACTCCACTGCTAAATTCTTTACGCATTCTCTTTCCACGTTTCTAGCCAAAATCTTTGGGTTTAAACCTAGTTCAAAGAACTTATCTGCATTACAGAAAGTGCTATGGGATTTTATTAAGATTAATAGTATTAATCCTTAGTGGCTGGACAAATTCCAGTTTCTTTTATTACGTTCTTCTAAATTAAAATTCTCCCCAAATCTCCAGTGGGTACAAATGCTTCCTGCCCTGAAGAGATGTGTCGCGTCACTGGATCTCTCAGTTGTCCTTGTTATGCCCCCTCGGAGCTGTGTTCCACAGGGCCCGTTGGGATCTTTGCAAAGTGTGGTGCTATATAAGTATACATGTTACTTCTCTTGAAAATTCTAGTCAAAATTCAGCTGGGTCTGTAATTTTTAGGGTTTTTTTCACTCATCATTCAGGAAGGAAGACCTCCTAGCTCTTTTACCTGATGGGTTACCTTCTGCAGGTGCTTTCAGGGTGATCCACAGCCATTATGCACGCTCCTATACGTTACCTCAGGCACGCAGCATGGGGAACATACAGAGAAAAGGTGGTATTGTTCTATGGTCAGGTGCAGTAAACACTAAATTTACTGCAACTGCTATTTTTGAAAAATCTGCTTCCTGAGGTCTCATGAAAGGGGCTGAAAATCTGAATGTCGTGCATAATTTGATGAGCACCTCAGGGTAATGAGATTTCTCAGGAGGCCCCGTGGCTATCCTAATAACAAGTTAGCCAGGCCCAAAAAATAATTAGACAAGTTTTCTGTTGCTTTTGCTGTTCTTTGATAAGAAAACTGTTCTTTGAGGCTAGACCTGGAAGTCCTTAGTTGGGCAAAGAAGTACTATCTTCAAACCTGAAAGTTTCACTACAATCCCTGAGTGCTTCTAACAGCCAAAGCGTATTCTTTGTCTCTGGTTCTTTGATGTGGAATGGATATGCGAGGTTTGTTCTGACAGCGGGTTTCCTGCTCGTTTATGTTCTTAACAAGCATGCTCTTAGGACTGGCAACAAAAAGAAGAGGAAAATTAATGTCAAGAAATAATGTATCCATAGCAATAGAGGAGTACAGCTAAAGCAATTAAAATTCTATAGGCGGTGAAACTGGATTGCTTTATTAGTTAACTGTAAACGGCTTCGCTGTATCTGCTTGTTATTGACTCCAAACTACATATTTACCTAGAAATCACAGCAAGCAGAAATACAATTTTTTAATAAATTATAAAAGTTAAATTGTACTAAAATTTAAATACTTGGAGACGTTTCTTTGAAAGAAACAGCTGCTTCCAAGCAGTCATGCTTTCTAAGTTGCCTTTATTCTAGCAGCTGCGTTTCCAGACTCAGTGGTGGCGTGATGCCTTGAGCTTCCTGCTCTCTGGACAAGGATTCAAGAGATCTGGATCTTATGGAGTTTTTCCTGACCTCTCCACAGACTTCCTGCATGACTTTCAGCAAAAGTGAACGGTTCCGATGCCCCTCCTTCAAATGCGAATATTACTTGCTATTTAGCCAGCTCTCTTGGCCTCGTCTGCTGCATCTTAGCTCCCGCGCTGAGCCCTCCAAGGGTTTAGGAGACCATTGCAGTAGGAGAACTCTGGGCCACAAGCAGTTCCTGCCATGACTGGCCCTCCTTCTCTCTGAGTCGTTCCAGGCACAGCAGAGCAGCTCAGGGTTGGAGTATTTACGTGTTAGCATAAATAAAAGAATAAAGGAGCATTTGGCCAAGTGTCAATCTGAGTAGTTGAAGACCCGTTCTACCAAGAGTTTCTATGTAGTTTTGCTTTGCAACACAGTATTAAGGCTTGGGAATGTGTTCTCTGTCAGACCATAGAAATTATGTAAATTCAAATTTTAAGATTATATGGTATATCAAAATCCCATTTATACATTTTTTGTTTTCTTTTTTTAAAAAGTCAATATTTTCCTTCTATCAGCTAAAAACAAAAGTTTCTTTGCAGCTGTTATGTGTGTACTCAGATTTCAGTGTAAAGTTTATCTTTACAAGCAAGCTCTTACAATTTAAATAAGTCTGTTGGAATACATTTTAAAAAAATGCCTTTTACAAAGGAAGAAGTTTCCTGCTTCTGAACACTGCTGGGGGGGTGGGGTGTTGAGACTTTACAGGGTTGACATTTGCTCATGAAATGTGCTTGAAGAAGAAGCAGCCGGTTCCCTGGAGCTACACCTCAGAGATCTGTTGTTGGACAGTTTAAAGACTGACCCACAAACCTGCTGTCTTGTTAGGGTATTGATACATCTATGAATCAAAATTACTCTTGTCACAGCTATTCACTATGGCTAGACTAGGCTTTGTAAATGTAATTAATTTAGCCCTGTGCTTTAGAAATGAAGGTGGCCTGGCTTCTAATTTCCTGTAACTAATACAAAGTAGGAATGCAAAGAAAATAGAAACAGACCTCGAGGAACAAGCTTTAGTCTGGTTCTTTGTCCTGTAGCTGCTTTAAAGGCTTTATTTCAATTGTAGAATAAGGATATATAAGTAAGCAATTTCTTCTAGGACTATGGGAAAGCAAAATCTTTCTTGCCTGATTGATTGTCTAGCAAACTTCCACTGAGTTTTGTGTCGTCGTGCTTGGGAAGTGCTCTGCTGTGGGAGGCACTGAAAAGTGACACACACGAGGCGTCATGTCCTGCGTTGGAATTGACAGTGATTAGTTTCCCCTGTCTCAGTTCTTCTCAGTAAATTGTAGTAGGTGATACACTGCATCGCCTTGCCATGCGATATGCATGGCCTGGGAGGCCCGGGAGACTAATAAATTCCTACCTGGATGAGACTTTCTTCTCTGCCAGATGAACTCACTGAGTTTTAGTGAGGATCCTGTATTCATTTACTCTGAGCATCTGGAAAAGTCTTGTAGAGGACATAAATACAACCATTTCTGAGGAACTGCTATAATTAGCTCATAAAGGGATGGTGATGCTCTTCTGGAAGGTGTAAGAAAACTTTCCATAATGGAAAATACCTCCCCCCAGGGTGGTTTTGATAAAGTTGTAGTTAAGATATTATCTACACCTATAAAGAAGTCAGAGAAAGCTCTATAAGGAAGTCAGAGAAGGATCTATAAAGAAATTCCAGTAAAAGCCTGACTGTGATAAAAAGCTGATGCTGAGGTTTTTACAATGAACCAAAAATCCAGGAAAGACGAGAAGATTGCACTAAATCTCGTGGGCCTCGTTCTTCAAAGCATTGCTTCATCTTAAAATGCATAAAACCATTCTTTAGGTATTTTTCTGTAAGGGTAGAGGACCATGCCCTGGTGTTCATCGATCTGATTTGTAGCATGATGGGGTCTTGGAGGATTGTGGGAAAGGGATTTATATAAAGAATTTATGATTCTGAACGCAAGCCTCACCTATTTTAAGGGACAGTGTGGTGAACGCTACCAGTGGCAGAATAACTGGAGTCTACGTCAGAAATCATTGAAGGAGACAAGGTCAGCAACAAAGATTAAAGGTCAGGCAAAACTAGTACAGATCCCGTATTGTGTAAACTCAGTTCTCCTAATAACTGAAGGAAACAGGCTGGAAACTGTTCTCTGAAAGAGGCTGAAAGGACTCGTAATCACTAATTCTCCTAATCACTAATTCCTGTGGACTATTAGGCACCCTGATATCTCTTAGAAAAGGGGAAAAGAGATTTCCAAGTTTCCAAACCCGCCAAGTAAGGATACAAGACACATTAAGTACAAAATGTGAATTACGTGCAGTGTAATAAAATTCCAGCCGCATTAAGAACCCAAAATGGAGATATAATGAAGGAATGGGTAATAATTTGTATTAAATCTAGGAAAGTAGAAGCCTGCTCCAAGGTGCCATGTTTGGCACGGCACCATTTTAAGTGTCAGTGGGGTTTTAGCTGCCATGGGAACATACGCTACTGCAGAGGGTGGGAGAGAGCAAGAAGGGGAACGGAAGAAGAATTTACAGTTTTAATACCTTCTCTGTTTGTATAACTAAAGCTCACAGGTTAGAGAAGACACAGGATTTATAGCCTCTCTCAGCTCAAGCAACTAGGCTGGGAACTAGTCATGTTCTTCACCTTTACCCGAACTTGCAAATAAATGCTGTTTCAGTAGCCATGACCTTGTGACAGGAGAAACACAGCGTGGGAATGAAGTTTGCAAAATTTTCCTTTCCTTGTGGCAGAGGACTTGACTGACTCTCCCGTGCAATTCTGTCCTCTCCTTTAATGGGTGTTTTCATGCTGGTTTTACATCATGTTGATGGTGACTTTGCCCTGAGGCTTTTGGGGAGCAGGGTGTACTGGGCATACTGGGAAGGACCACGGTCTGGATAGGAAAGAGTCATGAATCACCTGTTCACCCTACATCCTATCTTCTCCCATGCACCTCCCACCCCCTTTTTTTTTCTTCTGGTCCATTCCCCCTTGAAGTCTTTCGTTTCCTGGGAATGAGCAATTAAGAAGATCAGGATTTTTTTTTTTTCCCTCTCCACAAAGCTTTGTCACGTGCCCCATCAAACTTACAGTAACTTACAATGAAAAATACCCCCGGGAGGGTTTAGATGCTCTTCAGGATTTCCAGCTAGGGCACCCGGTGTCTTTGCTTTGCCCGTGTGCCCGGTGTCCTGGACTTGATAGGAGGGGAGAAAGGAAGGAAAAAGCAAGGAGGTGGGGGAGGAGGATGAGGGGGAGACGAATACCAAATGCTCAGGCAAAACACGAGACAAAACAAGTTCCCCCACCCTTATGCTTTTTTCCTTTCTCTACCTCCGGTATAAGGTGTACCATCCCTAGATGGTAATTTCTAAGAGGTGGTTTTCCCCTCCAATTTTTCCCGCTTCTAAGCTGGGTCCAGTGCCCGTGCATGCATGTATGGGTATGCATAAGCGATAGAGGGAGCTTACCTACGAAACCTGGTAGGCACCATCTCTGGGGATTTCTGCTGCCAGGTAAGATGTGGCTTTTCTTCTCTTCGTTGAGTCGCCTTTCAGAGAGGATGTCCTTTAGCTGGGTTCATGGGTAAACAGTCTCTGTACCAGTCTCCTGCGTCCACCTATTCTAGCAAGTGCAGCTCCTATGCCTGCGGGCTGACACACAATAAAGGCATGTCTAAGGAGGCTTACTGCAAAGCAGAGGAGTTTCCACTGGGGGGAAGGACTTTTTTTTCATTGCCGGGAGTTTGAATGAGTGGAGGGGCACTTCGGGAACTGCCTGGCGCTGCCTCAGCCCGCCGCGTGCATGCTCAGGGACACGGGCTCATCCTCGGACCTGACCGTCAGGCACGGCCCCGCATGTCAGCCCTCGGGAGGGTGAGCACCGCTGCCACCCAAGCCATGTCATAGGTGAGTTATGGGGCGTGCTGTTGGCGGGACAGAAAGCAGAGTCGCCAGGGAGGGCTCCTGCATCCTGGCCAGCCAGAGCCAGGTACGCGAGGAGGGCTGAGAGCCGCAGCTGTGAGCCCCAGTGACAGGCAGAGAGGAGGTGTGAGCGTGGCCAGCAGCTGTCCTTCAGGCAGAGTGCCACCCGCCTGGACTGGCTCAGTTGTCGTAGGTGTGATGAAGTTTGTAAGGATCCCTTTGCTTCACGGCACCCGCTGCAGCGTCTTTCCTTCCTGCTAGAACGACTGGTGATCGAATTCTGCCCACTATTTATTTCAGTGCTCCCACAAAAGGCAATTTCACGGTGGGACTTGCTTGGTTTGATCTGATTCTTCCTAAGCATGGTGGTAAAACACTGTGTTCTTCCCTTCTTTAGCTTCACAGACACTAAAATATCTCTGCTCTTGATGGCTCCTGTTTTAGTCCTGTCCAAAAGAACCTCTGTTCTGTGCATCTATTTTGGGGATGATAGGACAGAATACATTAACAGAATTAGACTGTTTTCACTTATATATCTACTCTTCCTTCACTATCATGGAGTAGAGCAGTTTTTTAGGACAGAAGACTGCCTTATACAGCGCTTTCTTCAATGGCTTGTTTTCTTAATCTCTGGTAAAAGTTACAAAAGGGATTTAGAAAAACTAATCCATGGAAACTCCATTGATTAAATGTCTTCAGAGATGCCTGAGTATTTCAGAGTGCTCTGCAAGCTTCAGAAGATGCTACCTGTAATTAGGAAATACTGCTTAGATGGTATTTGGTTGAAGGAAGATAAAATGTGTTGTCTCTTTATGCTTTGGTACACTCGGATTTTTCTCCCCATGTGGTATTTGCTTATATAAGAGCTGAAGATCTTTACTGCTGGAAAACCTGCATTTTGGAAGATTGTGTGCAGGTTTAACAATAACAACCGATAAAACCAATGACTACGTTTTTATCATTGCAAGTACTGTGTGGTAAGGATACATACTTAAAACAACAAGCAAATCTAAATCTAAATCTTGTGCCAAGGTAATGGTTGCTCAGGTCTTATTTTTAAACTGTTAGTGAATAGAGAGAATGCACTTTACCCATACAATCATATCCTTTCAGTTAGGAGTTTATCTTCCAATAGATCTAGCTTTAAGAAATTTGTGTGTGTGTATATGCATCCAAGCATAGACACTTCTGCAGTCATACATGTGTTAGATCACATAAAGAATGCATGATTATATGCATCTCAACTATGTGCATGCACACACACACATATATACAGGGAGAGATGCATGGAGGCTGCTAGATACAGAGGGCTTGAAGTTAGCACTGTAGCCATGAGAGGGTTGAAATTGGCCCAGAGTGTCTCAGTGGTGATGAAGTGACTGCATTTATGTTGTCTTTTTAAAGCACAAGATAGAAAATAGAGAACAAACCCGACCTTTCTTAAACAAGCAGAGTGCCACAGACTGATTCTTTGTTGTTGTCAGCCAGACTGGTCCAGTAACCTGACCTCAGTGAAACGTGCCACTACGTAGGATTACGTTTTGCTGGCATTCCTGCCACGACTGGGAAGGAAGAGCTGACACGGGCTAGCTGTCCTCATGTTTCATGGCACTGGAGAAGTATGGTGTCCAAGATATGGCAAAACCCCAAGGCTGTCACTATACCTGTCAGTAACAGCCCATCCTTACCAGCCCGGTATCCGCTTCGATAAAAACAGAGCTATCTCGGACCTTCCAGTGCAGTTGGCAGTGTATTACAAATACTCCCAGTATAATACCAATGGCACCAAAAAGTATTTGAGTGGCACAAGGCAAGTCTGTGATTAGAGTGAAACACCCGTATTTATGCTGGTTGCACGAAAGAGGAAAGATTAAAGCTAACGTTGCAGTGGGCTGTGGTGCCACTGGGCACCCTGCTCTGCTCTCTGTCTTGTGTTAAGAGTTTCCCTCAGAGGCATTGTCAGGGCAACCAAACTGATGCTCTGAGATTTATGCTTGCAGGTTGCTCCGGGACAGAAAAATACTGACCTCCATAAAGCCATGCCATAGGAACAACTGGGGATACATTAAAGCCTGTAAAACTTGCATGGCTCTCAGTCCTTCCTAGCATGCTTCCAGCTGACATCCAGAGTCAGATAATAAGTAGTAATAATTTTTATACTGTAATAATTTTTTATACTGCTGAGTATAAATTTTGTGTAAGTACCACTGTCCATTTGAGAATTGTACCAACTCAGTGTGGCATGATCTTGTATGCTGCTGTCAAGCATCGGTGTGTCCTATTCCACCCCCACACCTCCACAGCATTTTGGGGGTTTTTTGGTCAACCTTGCATATGGGGTGCAGTGGAGGAGACTGCGCAGGCCCCCTGCTCCTCCGCTGGACCTTCTCTAGTTGGATGTTGCTTTGCTCAGAGATAAGGACAATTCACTTAGCTGTGTTTCAGATATTTTCCTTTTTCAATTTTTTTCTTTCATTCCAAGATTGCTGTAATAGTAATATGCAGAGCATTTCAAACCTTAAGCTAAAGGCTATTATTTGATGTGCTTACATGGCAGCATACCTTATGTGAGTGTCATGCCCATGCTCACGAGTTTGCATGAATTTTTCCCCACGTGAGTGCTGTGAGGTACATGCTGTCATTCCCCACTGTACAAGTTCAGAAGTGAGGCACGGAGAGATGAGGTGACTCTTCCCAAGATCACAAGAAAGTCAGAAGCAGAGCAGGAATAGGTTATAAGTTTTCTGCAGCAAGCACAAACCATTCTTATTTTGTTATTGTTGTTTAAAAAAAATCTGTATACTCATTAGTGCTGACAAGGAAATGCATTACAGTCCCTGTCAGGGCAGTGTCAAATGCAAATATTTCTCTTATATGTAGTCAGTAGCTCTTATTTCATCTGATGTGATGGAGAGATCTCAGTGAAAATATTGGTACCACAGCCACAGTCTTTTTGCCTTGTCCGCATATGAACAGAGCCTAGGCAAGTATTTGCATGAGCAAATCTTAGCATCTAGATACACTCTCATTATTTTCACTTACATTTCTGGAAACACAAGCACCTACTGCACAGACCCTTGGGAAGCCATGAAAACACATGTATGAACGTGTATACATGCATATACAGAAAATCATATATATTTTTTACTAACGTAAGGTCTGTGTCTTTAGACAAACATAAAAGAACAGGAACTTCTATTCATGTTTTCAGCCAGCAGTTCTATAAAACATGGTGCTGCTTAAAAGTGAACACAGAAGCTGATTTCATAAATGTTTTCAGATCTGATTTAGAGATTGAAATTCAGAACAAAGTACTGCAGTATGTAAGTAGAGATTTAAGAATTACTGATATCTTTTGTTCTCAAAGTGCAGTATTTACCTTCTTTGTATTTACCTGCAAAAAAGAAAATTCACATTTTTACTGTAACACTTGACCACTGAGCCCTAAGGCTCTGTCTAAAATAGTAAAGGGAACTAAACCTCTTTATTCTTGTGTAACTCATTAGCTAACATCAGACGATTAGAGCTAATGTTTCAATCTAAAACAATTCGAGTCCCTCATTAACGTGGCTAGATTTCCTTTGATCTAATTACTTACTGTCCCAGATATATGGGAAATTCAGAGATCAGCTCTGAGAAATCCCTGCAGACACGGTCACATCTAGAAACGTGAACTTACGTATAGGCTCCAGAAATGTTGTTTAAAATGTTAACAAGCCTCATTTAGTCTGCCAGTAATGCTTGGTCAAATGTTCAATGAAATCACATTGATGATAGCTAGATAATGAAGATGAAGACTGTTTGCTGAGTATGATTTAATCTTCATTATTATAGGCAAGTGGATTGCAAATTTCCATAATTAAACATCCAGTGCACTGGTCAGATTCTGTTGTAAAGTTTGATAATTGCTGTTGTAGGGAAAACAGTACAGCGGGGTGTTGCTGTCACGTGACGAGCTTTTGAGGCTGAGCTAATAGGATGCCCTTTTAAAATGTTCTCCATGTTTTCTGATTTAGAGGCAGGGGATATCATCATGGAGATTTCATCAAAAGAAAATACTCAGTTTTTCTCAAACACAATCCTGCCTGTGGACCGATCTTCATTCAAATCTGAATCTTCCGCATCCAAGGAAAAACAGTCGTGTTGTGGAGGTATAAAGGTAGAGTAAGAGTTTTTGCATATTCCAGTAGGGACTTAGAAAACCTCTTTTTTTGGTGAACTATCCCTTTTTTCAGTTCTGCTTATGTCTTGCTGAGTCACTACGGAATTGTTAAAGATATTTCTAATTCACAAAAAAAGCCTGCTTCAGATCTGTATTTGCCTGTCGTTTGGCAATGTTCAAATATAACATGTTGGTTGAGGCTTGTGCGTTATGAGATCTTCAAGGGCCATTCTCAAAGGTCACTATATCCTCCTTATTGCACCACGCTATTTTCCTGAAGTTAAGAACAGGTTATTGGCAGACAGGTACCACAGGCAGCTGTTAGTACAGATTGCTTTTTTAAGATTGTAGCCATGGTGGTCTTCTGGGCTCGGAAAAATAATATTTGTATTATAGTCCATGTGTTTTGAGTGCTATGTTATTAAAGTAGTATTGTAATATTCCTGATTCCAGAGAATTCTGCATGAGGTGACTTTGAAGGGAAACTGCAGAAGTATCACCACTGTATCTGCATTTATCTCACCCATGAGAAGTACTTCCTCGAGGCAATGGAAGCTCCCTGCTTTAAGCCTCGTAAAGTAGCTGTACCTCCCTGACAGTAGGACCGCTGCACCTTGGAGGAGCATTCCTCCCTGTATGGGACATTGGGCTACAGGAGGCAACATGATGCTTTGCCTACTGTCTCTACCTGCTTTCCAAAGCCAGGCCGTAAAATGCTGACACTCTCTTGGGTGAGGTCTCAATAAATCGCAATACGACGGCGAGATGAGATGATTCGAGTTATATGGAAAACGAGTCTTTGGCCTTGCCCAGTTCTTTTCATCTTGCATAGTCTTTATTTCTATTGGTTTTTTCTCTCTCTCTCTCTCACACACACACATATCTACTTTCTGATACTAATCCAGCTCCCAATACAGTCAACGACTTCAGCAATAGTTGACTGCAAGTGTATAAATCATAGAATCATAGAATCATTTAGGTTGGGAAAGACCCTTAAGATCATCAAGTCCAACCGTTAAATTATGCAAAGCAGTTAAGATATTGCGGGATTAATTGAGTCTGATGACTGCTGTGAAAATATTTTGATTCCTGAATATTCTCCTTGATTTTGTCTGATCCTGTAAAGGCCCAGAAGTGGGGTCCTGTTTGAAACAGAAGATGAGTTGTATTAATTAAATTTGTAGCATAATAGTAATTCTATCATTGTTCCTTCACTTGCTGCAACAATAATCTGACTCTCTCATTGAATAAACCTTCAGTCACAGATTAGCCAGTCAGGAATCAGTTTATTAGTTCCAAAAATAGAAAAGCAATAGTATTTCAGCTCAGTTTCTTTCTGTTCAAAAAATTTGTGTCTTCTGGAAACCTAAACCGCTATGATTGACCAGTAGGGACTTAGAAAACCTCTTTTTTTGGTGAACTAACTCTTTTTCAGTTCTGGTTATGTCTTGATGAGTCAGTATGAAATTATTAAAGATATTTCTAAGTTACAAAAAAATCTGCTTCAGATCCGTATTTGCCTAACGTGTTACCAAATCAATATGCAGATTCAACAGGTGGTTTTTACCAATTACCAGCTTTCCCATGTGCTAAAATTGCCTGTATTAACCAGAAAGATGTGGTGAATTATTTACTTACAGTCATTGACAAACCACAGAAGAGTGTGAAATCATGTGCACCTTTCTGTCCCAGCTCTAAATCAGGAGCGTTTTTCCACCACTGCACGCAGTCTGCATCTCCCTCCTGGGACAGTTGCAAACCTGGGACAGTAGAAAAATCCCTGCGACAGTAGAAAATTCCCTGGGACAGTAGAAAATTCCCTTGGACAGTAGAAAATCCCTCCTGGGACAGTAGAAAAACTTGTGCCAAAGAGAGACAGAGATGTTTGAAGTTCTAGTTTGACCTATGCGATTGTCCTGTGAAAAACCATGTTTGCTTTCACATTGCTATTTAAAATCCAAGGGCACAAACACACAGAAAATGTAAAATATTATGGCAATATTTTTACTAGAGAGCTCTTTGAGAGCCCTCACTGTGGGAAATAAGAACCAGATCCTGTTTATTTACCCACAAGTGTTTCTGAGGGAGGAATAACCAGCACTGGATAAAGTAAAGTGTGTTGAAAGTGGCAGAGATATATTTGAACCTTAACACAAGAATTTGCGTTCAACAGTGATGCCAGTGTTATTACCAATGTGCCTTGTCAAATGAGATGTTGTAAGGAGTATTGCACTGGAGGTGAGTACCTCGCTTCAGAGCACCTGCTTACTGGCAGTGCGATTGCTCAGAGAGCAGGCCTACGGAGTCGCACAAGGGACTAGACCTCTCTTTATACGAAACATTACTGTGTCTTTTAATTTCCGGTTTAGGGTTTGGGAGGTTTTTTTAACACCTTTTACAAAGAGCATCCCTATGTATTCAGTCAACACAACCTGTATCTGAAGGTAGAAAGCGATGTTGTGGTTTCTGTGACCAATTGCACGGTGCGTGAATATCCCTGGAGCTCGTAAACTCGGGAAGGCTGCATGCAGGGAAGGCAAATTTAGGCAATAGCTCTGCAGGAGTGAAAGAGTTGGTGCTAAGGACCCTGCACTCCCACTGCATGCGTTTCAGGGTGGGGAGTGACTTCAGACCAGCTCTAGTCTCATCCCAGAGACTGAAGAGCCATTAGCTATTGAAGTGAATGTAATTCCCTTCTGGAGCACATCTTCCAGTTTAATTTTGTGTAAAAGGGATTCAGTCTGCACATTTGCAGTATGTACCAAAGCGCAGTAAAGGGGGTGGGAGTTTCATTTCCAAGGCCCACTCCTGATTCAGACTCGCACACTAAAACAGATATAGCGATAACTAAGAGAAAATAACTGCCTCTGCAAAACAAAAGGATGAGAGAAGGTTGTCCGCCAGCCAAATGCAGTGTGCACTCAAAAGAAAACGTATGTGTTAGAGCTTGCAAGAGATCTGGTGGGGAAAGGACGAGCCTGGAAGAGAACTGCCTGGCAGGTCACCGTTCGACTCATGGAGCCATGTAACAGGAGGCAGAGACTTCTCCCTCCTGGCCGCCCTGGGCTTCAGTGGGAACAGCTTACCAGAACAGGACCCTAAAATCCAGCTGATTGCAAAAGCCTATTTTAAAAAATGCCCAAATGACTCGCCTCCCCACCAAGCCACACTTAACATTCACCCGTACTGTTATTGTGTAAGATAGATACCCCCTCCTTAGAGAGATCAGGAGGGTGATATATGTCTCTGTCCTTCAAAGCATCAGCAGCTTTGGCATCTACCTGAAATTAGCAGTGGCTGATAGCAAGTTCAGTTTATATCATTATTGCTCATAGGAAATGGACAAATTGGCATTTCATGAAAAGTAGGAGAAATATTGACTTGGTTATTTGGCAAAAGGAGAGGTGGGAATGTAAAAATTGTTTAAAAATAATTCATAAAGTAAAGCCTTCTGTACTGCCTGATTTTAACCACTGTCAATTTCTTTCACAGATATTTATTGGCGCGTTGTCTTTTGTTTATTTTGCTAAAGCACTGTCAGGAAGTTATCTAAAAAGTACTATCACACAAATAGAAAGAAGATTTGATATCCCTTCCTCTTTGGTTGGCGTTATTGATGGCAGTTTTGAAATTGGTATGTGCTGTAGAAACCCATTTTTGTTTTCAGAAAAAAACAGTGATGCAATGTGTTGTAAAAAAATTATTGTATGAATATCCTTGAACCCTTAAAACTGCGCAAGATTCACCTAGTAAAAATCAGCATGATTGTCAATATGATTACATTGGATGGGATAGGGTTGCTAATACAAGCAATTCAACATGGTCCGAAATATTTTGTAATTTGATAAGCTTAGTGTCTGGCTAATTAATACTAATAAAAATTTCGACTGTTGAATGAGAATTTACCTGCACAGCTTTCCGCTTTCTCTCTCCTTTTGTCAGCAATCCACCTCCCCCACAAGTGTTTGCCCTTCATGATTTATTAAGCAGCAAGAGTACAAACCTCTAACTGTAATCCACGTTCATTGTCCAGTCCGTCCCCTTCCCTCTTGCACTAAGGTTTCCAGCATGACATTGTCTGTTACGATTTCAGATTACTGAATCTCTCTCGTGGGTGTTCAGTGGACTGTGGTATTCATGGGAATGAAATCTTAGCTTAAGTGTATAAAGCTCTCTTTGATTCCCTCTTTTCCTGCTTTCCTGGTTATTTGTCCTCTTCAGCTGGCACAGTCCTTCTCCTCTTTTCCAGCTGCTTCTCGGAAAGTTTATGGTTTTCTTATCACGGAAGGCATTGGTCTCCTGTAAGAATGCCTGGAAAGAGGGAGAAACACCAACCCCATGCAATCAGCCCTCTCCCCCTGAAATCGCTGCCTGTACCACACACTAGGAATTGTTGTTTTAGGGGGTCTCTTATCAACAAGCCATAAAACTCAGTTTTCCTTTTGTACTCTCAAAGGGAACCTCCTAATCATACTTCTTGTAAGCTACTTCGGAGCGAAGCTTCACAGGCCAAGAATAATTGGAGCAGGCTGCTTAATTATGTCAGCTGGAACATTCCTAATTGCGATGCCCCATTTCTTCATGGGACAGTAAGTGCAAAGTGATCGGTATTTTCCAACTGGGCTATGCACACTGAATGTTAGCTCGCTAAAATATTTAGGCATTGATTGTGAAGACGCCCATAGAAATAGGCATGTGTAGATGTGGTTACTCAATTTAATTTTTTTTTTATGAAAAGACTTATTACTGTAGAGCAAATAATTTCACATATATGCTATTCTCAGTTGTAGTCAACTTACAGTTTTATTAGTCTGTGATCTTGATCAGCCACATTTGGACACGGTTTAAGAATTGTTGAAGCTTCAGTGATGAAGTGATGACTAAATTCAGGAAGACAATCTGAGTATCAAACGCAAGCCAGAGGATACACCCACTGCCTGATAATCTCTTAGTACAGATTCATGCATCATAGCAGAGCAAAGTGCCTGTAAAACTAAAATGCATCACTGTGACAGAAAGAGAACCGAAGGGACAATTTTCGTGTACGACCGCGGTATAAACCGAGTTCCATTTATCCCCTGTAAACCATCATTGGCAACACTGGATACAGATGAAATTTGCATTTAAGTGCTACGGGCCTATCTTCCATGGTAGTAACAGATCTGTTTGCTTTTGCTTATAAGTTGGGACAGTAAAAAACAACTTTGGTTTATAAACAGATATCGGTATGAAAGATTTCCTTCCACCATCAATTCGACTGTTAGCATCTCTCCATGTCTGCAGGATGAAAGCCAAACTCCACTCTCAGCCTTGGAAAAATCTCAAGCAAAAATAAATGCAGGTGAGAATGATCTCTGTTAAATATTGTGATAACCATACTAAAATACATCAAAAGGCTCCCAGACTCTCATGCAATAGTTTATTAGAACGAAAAAAAAAAAAAAAAAAAAAACCAAACATGGGAATCAGACAAATCTTTCCCAAAGAAAAGCCAGATCTACTGGCTGAGGCAAATTTATTAAAAATAAATATATAACTGCCACTGCCCACTGCCAAGAGTTTTTTCAGGCTGCAGCCTTTCCTCCAGCCTTGCTGTCTCCTCCAGGAACTTTCTGCAGCTTTGTGGCTTGCAGAAACACTAATCTCCATGGGGACCTTGGAAAGTCATGGTCTTCCCTCTGCCAGGAAATGTACCTTTAGATCCTCGGCCCCCTGGAAATAGCCGCTTGGGCCTCCCAGCCTGCAGACCCCCCTTCTGGTTTCTCTCCCTGCCCTCTGACCCTGTTTTGCACACTACAAAGCTGTCTCCCCTCTGGGTGTGTTAAGCTCCTTGTGGGCAAGGAGCCTTCCTCCCCGATGCCCGGCCATGAACAAGCTGTGGATGAGCAAATCAAACCCTCTATATGTCACAAAACAAGTGTATGTTTGCATCCTCCTACCTGTGGATTAGATGTGGCTGGTAGTGCTCACTATCGTCAAGGTTTTCCCAAATCTTTCCATTAGGAGATCCCAGTTTTGGTTAGAAGGAAGTGAAAAAGGGTTCTAAAATGGGATGTGGAGTCAAATTTATACAATTGGCCAACTTCTAATATCTTTGCCTGAAGCAGTTCATGCTAAACCTGTGTCCACCTCACGCTGATGGGGTTAAAATTGCCACACCCCACAAAACATTTTTCACAGTTTTCATACTGGTTTTCCCACTTTAGAAGTATTTTAGAAGTCCTGTGCATTTAGTGTCAAACTGTTATGAAAAACACATCGTTGTTGTCTCTCTTGTGATGTACCCAGGATGTGAAAAAGAAGCAGGTTCTTCCATGTGGATCTATGTTTTACTGGGAAATCTTTTGCGTGGAATAGGTGAAACTCCTATCCAGCCTCTGGGAATTACATACATTGATGATTATGCCATTGAAGAGAATGCTGCCTTATACATTGGTAAAATAATTTTTTTTTTCCTAATGGATTTTTCCCCAGAGGAAATGGAGTCATTCTGAATAATGGAACGAGTGTTATTGAATTAACTTGCCCTGATTGTTTTGTTTGCATAATTTCAGATATTAAAGTTTATTTAACAGTCATGTACACTCAAGGGACCAAGTTCCCCTTTAATTATACCAGCACAGTTCCATTATCTTAATCTGAGGAAAGAATTTGACCTTAGGTTCCTGCTGTTACCCTAATCTTCCTAATTCTTCTGGATGCGGACTGCTGAGCCTCTGTGCACATTCAGTTCTCTGGAAAGTGATAAAAAACATGTACTCTTTTAAGCACTTAAAATAGAATTTCAGCAGGCACTCAAAACATTCCCTCCAGATTCACGTAGAATTATAAATAATAGTGTTGAGGATTTTAAAAGTTGGTATCACTGTTTTCTTGCTGTGTTCATTGTCTGAAGACGTCTGCACATTTACCTGAAATATTACCAAAAAATCCTTCCCCATCAGCATCTTGTCTTGACAAGTTTCCAGTCTGGCAAAAGGCAAAAACTCAGGTTCTCTCTGTAAAAGATTCAGTCTTCCCAAATTTCCAGATCAATTTTGAAAATTCAAAATATTCTGAAAGTTTGGCTGAGCATGTATCAAAACATGTTAATATTGGGTACCAAAGCAAAGTGATTTTTCAGCCTATTCAGGGCCCACCACAATTTAACGTGATCAGGTAACTTAAAGAATTGACATTTGCTTTCCATTTACTTTAATCTAATCAGCTAAAGGGTTCCTAGCAATTATGGATTGGTGCTGCTATTGAGTTTAGGCCATTAAGTTCCCTGACTTTTTGCCTTTGGGCTGAATTTCATTCTTTAATTGGAAGATAACAAAAAAAGTCGAAGTGTCAACGTAGTGGGGGAAATTTTATTGTTGGCTTTTTTCTTCTTGAAAATGTTCTAACTTGTGTAACTAATGTGCCAGAGAGCAAAGGTTAGCTCAGTATTTTAAGACTGTATCACTTGTTACCCATCACATGTCATACTTTGGTGTTAGATGCACCAAGAACCAGTGCTCTTTTTAACTCAGAAGCATAACAGTCCCCTGTTTTCTATTGCAGGCTGCGTACAGACAGTTGCAATTATAGGGCCAATATTTGGCTTTCTTCTAGGATCCCTGTGTGCCAAACTTTATGTTGACATCGGCTTTGTAGATCTGGGTAAGTCAGAAAACTCGGGTTTTAAAAATTCAGTGAGGCTCCAAAATGCCTGTTTTAGGCCAAGAGCTATCTAGTTACCTTCTAGGCATGAGGGGCTAGCGGGGTTGGAGCAGGAACTTTATGAAATAAAAAGAATGACAGCCATGCAATCACAGAATCACAGAATCACAGAATCGTATAGGTTGGAAAAGACCATCGAGTCCAACCATAAACCTAACGCTACCAAGACCACCACTACACCATATCCATAACCACCTCATCCAAACGTCTTTTAAATACCTCCAGGGATGGCGACTCAACCACTTCCCTGGGCAGCCTGTTCCAATGCTTGATAACCCTTTCAGTGAAGTAAAATTTCCTAATATCCAGTCTAAACCTCTCCTGATGCAACTTGAGGCCATTTCCTCTCGTCCTATCACTTGTTACTTGGGAGCAAAGACCGACCCCCACCTCTCTACAACCTCCTTTCAGGTAGTTGTAGAGAGCGATAAGGTCTCCCCTCAGCCTCCTTTTCTCCAGGCTAAACAACCCCAGTTCCCTCAGCTGCTCCTCATCAGACTTCTGCTCTAGACCCTTCACCAGCTGCCCCATGCAGAAAAGACTAGCGAGAAGGATGGGTATGGAGGAAGTAGGAGGCCTGACTCTTCCTCACCTCGGCAGATCTACGGCTGGAGCCCCCCAGGAGATGCCTTGGTGAGGAGGCTCTGGGGGGACAGCAGGCACCAGGAGGAGGCAGGACTGAGGCTCAGGATCCTGCCGAGAGCTGTGCACGTGCATTTTGCAATACACTGTCATTGCCCAGAAAAGCGGTCTTGCAATGGGTACTAGGGCTCCTGATTGCCTTCCTCCTGAGAAAACACATTCCACGCCGTTTTTCCCTGGCACTTTTTGCAGAACAGCCTGACTGGGAGCAAGTGCGTGGCCATCTGGACTACCCCATGTCCTGGGCCTTGCAGCCTCTCTGGGGACATGCCAGCGGCACAGCTGGGGACCCTGCGGTGTCAGGGGAAGGCTGCTGCTGTGTCACAGGAATCATCAAGTCCTTATTGCCTCCCCACAATTGCTCCTGTAACACTGACGGAGACACACAGCACAGCTAAACCTGGTGAGGTGGGGGTGGACTCCTCTGGAGAAAGTCCCTGCAAAATCACCTTCCTTGTTATCAGCAAACATTCTCGAAAAGCATTTATTTGTTTCCCCTTTTTTTCCCTTTCTCCAGACAGTGTAACAATAACTCACAAGGACGTGCAGTGGGTGGGAGCCTGGTGGCTGGGTTACTTAATAGCAGGTGTGATTAGCGTTCTGGCCGGCATCCCCTTCTGGTTCCTGCCGAAGCACCTCCCGAAACCAGAGAGCAGAAAGGACTCCAGCACCTCTTCTGAGCAGTCAAAGTTCATCACTGAGGATAACAAGGACCCACACAAATCTTATCAGCAACAACTGAAGATTGCTGAGATGGCAAAAGGCAAGTCACTAGCATTTCTTTCCTGACCGCTGAGTCTTTCTCTCACTAGTTTTTATACTTTCTAAGGCTATATTTTAATGGTCTCAGAATTACTATTTTCCCTCAGGTGTCACTCTCTACCTAGCTAGTATGAACAAAAAGGATCTGTTCATTGTTCCCTGGACCTGCTCTTGCATCCAGAATTTCTCCAGCTGAGATTTGTAAAATTACACTAGTGGCCCAGCAAATATCATGAAACTCTGCAAAAATTTTTCATACACAGATAGTGACTGTTGCAGAAGCAGGGGTAAAAAATCTCAGGTTTTCCTAAACCTTTTTCTTTAAGGCTGTTCATTAGAAAAACACATACAATATCTGATCAGAATAAGGATGGGCACAGGCTACATACAGTATTTTAGGAGGCTATCTGGATTTAGACACGAGCTGTTTTGCACGGTTGCATTTCCTTGGCCCTACTTTGCCAAAAGCATTTTTCCTCAGTACTTGAATCTCTGTAACTCAGTACGTCTGTGCTTACTGTCAGCTGTGCTGAGCACTCTCCGTTCCCAAATTAAGCTAAAAGATGCTGTGGTTGTTGAGGACACATAGAAACCAAATCAGTTCTGGTTTATGATCAAAAGAAGATATATAAAATCAGATGTCTCTTCTGCGAAACTGATGTTTAGTATTTTGCTCCACTATTCCCCCATCCAGAAATGGGGCAGCTCTTATGGAACTTCATGGATTCCTTCTGAAATGTTCTGCAGTCCTTCTTTGGAAGGTGCAAACATGTTGCAAAGCATTATTCACAGCAGTTATTCTCACTCTGGCCTGGTTGTCATTTCTGCCATTTTGTCTTGCAGACTTCTTGCCATCACTGAAGAATCTCTTTGGGAATCCAGTTTACAGTCTGTATCTGTGTGCAAGTATCATTCAGTTCAATTCTTTAATTGGCATGGTGACATATAAGCCAAAGTATATTGAACAACAGTATGGGCAAACATCTTCAAAAACTAATTTTGTTATAGGTAATGCTATATCTGCTTCTTGATATCTTAAAAATGGACATTTTAGGAGTGGCATGTACATACATATAGGGAAAATTGGATTTTTTCTAGGATACATTTATTACTTCTCCTTCCTTCTCTGGCTTTAAGTAGTAGCCTATAGAAGGTAAGTTATTTCATTTCTGCTTTAGCACTAGTTAGCTCTGAGTTTATCTGTGCAAGAGTTACTGCAAAAGATTACATTATTTGATACCTTATTTTCCATTTTACTGGAAATTTGAAAAATAATGTATGTACAGCACAAGAGAATAATTGAAAAGAGAATTAATTTTTAAATACTTTACATAAATTTGTCATCAGACAGATCTGTTCCCTTGCTGGCTTCCCATTTATTTCAACGAAATGAAGATCAACTCAGTGAGTGCTAAAGGACTGACCATAAAGTAGCTGTGATATTGCCAGTGATTTCTTACTTTCTGAAGAGGTTGGTGTTAAATAAAAGGAAGTCAAAGTCATATCAGTGATGACACAATACATGCGTTATAAACCTAACATTTTCTCAGTGCAATGCTGGCAAAGGAAAAATAGGTATTTCTGCCCTAACTTTGCCTAAGAGCATTCTGCTGTTGTGAAGTTCGTCTCCCAAGCCCTCCCACACAGCACAAGAGAGAGAGACGCTGCTTCTGCCTTTGGGTACCGCGGTGGCCATTTTTGGAGATGTCTTCAGGATGGTGAACTTCACTGCCCAGTTGCAGAACCTGCATGCAGGCTTGGGTTCAGTTCCTGAGGTCCAGGGATTCAATAGCATTAGACAGCAAAGAGGTTTACATCTATCCAATACAGAGGGAACTGCCTTGTTTCAGAGCAGCATTAGTTGCACAGCAACGGAGGTATATATATGCAGAAAAGCTGTATTGATCCATTGTGCTATGTTAATTCCTTAAAGATAGAGGCTGGAATTTCCTGGCACGAAACTCCTGAAAGCAAGGAGAAATCTTCAAGCATAGTCGATGGCCAGAGAAAGTCCAGAAAACAATCCCTACATTCAGTACAGTACTTCTCATTGTATTTAAAGATTTTCTGGAGCTAAGCTTTCAGGTATGTACAAACTGAGTGAGGATTAAGATCCATCTGATTTCACAAAGCATAGGGACTATACCCAACAGAGAATGTGTGATGGCTTGGCTAGGGAAGGATCCTGGCTGAGTGGCCATCCCTGCAATAAGGTGTTTCACCTTCCTCCTTTACCACTCTCTCCAAATCCACCCTTGCTAAGAAACTAACAGTGGCTATTTCCCTTTCCCTGCCTCTTTTCCTATTTCTTTAAAAAAAAAACCAAAACAATTTCTATCACAATCTCTCTGATAGATATCAGAATTGTCAGAGCAATTTGAAGCACTATAACAAAAAAAAAAGCAGCTAGAGGTCATAAGAGGATATTTTTCCATAGTCACAACCCAAGGAATGTGCAAGAAAGTAAAATGGCGCCTTCTGTGTTTGTATGGTTTTCCTTAAATAGCACACTCCCCCCTGCCCTCCCCCAGTGTCAAGCAATAGAGTTATCTGTAAGGATATGAGGCATAAACAAAAGGGGTGCATAGGAATGGGCAGGCAGAGTGCAGGTACTCTGGTGCATCACACAGCTCCCAGTTTCAATCCCAGACTCTGCTTGCAAGCAAAAGAGAACAGGAAAACCTGCGGCTTCAATATGTTTGGATGGGGCACCCACATCAGATTGTATAGTGCCTCTTAATTCACATATACTGCATTTTGAATGCTGCTTCTAAATCCCCTGAAGTACAGTTTTCATGCATGCACAGAGTGAAAAATGCCACCCCAGTGAAGCTTCCTGAAGCTCATCAGTAACTGAGCTACGCTCATGTACTCAGCCAAGACACTGACTTCTGGCTTTGCTAGATGGAATAAGGCTTTTTCTAACATCAAATATACCTACTAGCATCTCTTCTAAGCACTCTTTGGGTTTTTTTGTCCACCTGTACAGGTGCACCAAATACTGACTCAAGCTAGAAATTCAAGGGATCCTAGCACATTTCCTAGTAGGGAGATTAGACTCCAATGTCATGAACTAGGCTTTTATATCAAATCGTTTGAAATCATGTTCTAATACTTCCAGTCCTCTGAATAAACTTCCAAAACGTCGTCTGCCGTATGAATGCATGTATGCTTTGGGACTTGCTTGTGTTTTGTACGCTTGCTCGGCTCAGCACCACTAGGTGTCAGAGTGAATTAAAAGCCGCAAACTGCGTACACAGCCCTGTGCAAGGGGGGGAATTTAATGTGCTGGAACTGGCTGGTAAAGCTGGGAAAATCATTTTCAGTAACAATGAAATCCAGCAAAGGGCACCTTGCTTGCTTATGCAGTATCTTTGATGGTGGTCTCTATTTACATCTTTTTTGCATGTACTGAACGGGATTTTTTTTTGGTCTTGTTATCCATGTCTATCAGTATGGACACTGCTTTGAGCAAAGCTGTCCAGGTAAGGATTAATGGTCACCCAGTTTTGCATGTTTCCTTCAATGCTCTTCCACTCGATTGCCTGAAGCCTGATGCAAAAAGAGATCCCATGGGATATACCTATCTTTTCGCTGTTGCAATACTCACCTAAGGGAGCATTTCAACAACCAGAACTGGAGAAATTCCCTAACTCTCCTGGGCACAGAGACGATGACGTATCGCTGTCTCTCTCCCTCTTGGAGACTCCTCTAGGGGATCGTTCATTTCACGGTTGAATCAAAACAGAAAAAGCAGGTCTTGCTCCAGATTTCATAGCACTGTAGGTAAAACTGAATTTGCCCTCCAGGAATGAGCAGTTCAAGCTCCTCCTGTCAGTGGCAAAGGGAAGGAGAGAAGCTGCCCTGGAAAGCTGGAGTGGGGCAACCCCAGCGAGTGGCCCCTGTTGCTCCTGCTGTTGCTGTTTGGGTGAAGGACACAGGGAGGGTCTATAGCAAAGCCCCAAACTGTACGGTGGGACCGTGGCTGTCTTGGCTGCCCTAAGCAGCGTGATACCCCAGAAAACTTCTTCTGTGCCCAGAGCAGCTCTTGTGAGAAATGACACTAAACGTATTTGAATTAACACTACGATGATCCCTCCACTGACAAATGTATTTGAATTAACACTACGATGATCCCTCCACTGACAAACTAACAGTGGAGAATACGACCTAGCTTAAGAAACTGGAAGCTCATTATCTAAACCTTATACATAATCTGAAACATTTCCCTGGGAGCAAGCTTTTAAAAGCAGTCCCAGCACCTTTCTAGGAACAATCCAAGTCCAGACAAATAAAGCGCCCCGACTGAAGGTTTTTCGTATTTTGTTGCTTCATCTTATTGCTGCTGCTGGTTTTTGTGGCTGAGGAGGATAGTCCATTGAGCTGGGTTTTTCATTAATACGTTTTTTTCTGTTTGATTTCAGGTCTTATCAACATTCCTGCTGTAGCCTTTGGCATATTCTCTGGGGGACTGATCATGAAAAAATTCAGAATCAATGTTTTAGGGGCTGCAAAACTCTCCCTGGGATCATCTTTCTTTGGTTACCTTTTGCTCCTCTCATTATTTGCGATGGGCTGTGAGAACTCGGATGTGGCCGGACTGACCGTGTCGTACCACGGGTATGCTGGGAAGGGCACGCTTCAGCATAAAGTGCTATTGCAAACTGAACTCCTTCCTCATTTTATTCCACAAAGTATATATTGTTGAAGAGAGAATGGCTGACCTAAATGTGCTTCCCAGAAATTTGATTCAAAGTGGTGGAAACCGCTTCATCTATTCCAGCCAGCACTGTGTTGGAACCCTTTCATCATTGTTGCCTTTAGCCCAGAGGGGTTTATCCACAAGCGCAGATTATTTTTCTGATTACTTTGTAACTATTATTGCCATGGGACCCATCCTTTGAGCCTAGAGATTTCTGGAAATGTGAGGAGCTCAGTAGGGGGGTGAGATTTGATTAGTTGTTCCTTGACTCTGTGTGCTGCTGAACAACCCATGGCATTTAATAACCTCTGAACCCAAAACTTAAGGATTCATGGATTAACCATGAGTTAGCCATTATGTTAACTGTGAGGTACACCTGAGGCTAGCACTTTTTTGGTCACTTTTGCCCCTGCTATTACTCTGTAAAGCTCACTTTTTGGGAGGAGTTTCCAGCACCAACTCCACAGAAGCCCCAGGAGTTGCCCTGCTGGTGGTTTCAGCAAAGGCTGGCTGAAGCTGGCAGATAGCTGTTGTACAACGTATCAGCCCCTCAGTTTGGGTGAATCTCATTCTGATAATTTCCTCACTAACTTCTACAGTGACGGTTTCCCATAAGTAACTCACTCCCCTCTTTGCCCTCTTTGATTACTACAGTAATCAAACTTTTTTGTCCAGTTTTGTTAAAACTGCATCAAGCCTCGGATAACTAAAATCTTAGAACATCCGAGAAAAAGCATGAATAGAAGTTGTCAGCTGTCCTCTTAATAAAGTAGCTACTATCTCACAGTACGTGGCGTGATATTGTGAAAACCTTTTGATAACAGAGAAATTAGAATTTACACTGCTGCATGGATGTGAAGAGACAACACCTTAATGGACTACAGACAGAAGGTCTGGCCAGGTGTGCCTGGCAGAGACCGTAACCCATGATTTGATAATGATTTCTTCCACATCTGCTAGAAAACATCCATGCAATTTCTCTTTTTCCCCAGAACTAAACGGACAACTGATTACGAGCAAGCCCTGTTTTCAGAGTGCAATTCAGGCTGCGCATGTTCCAGGAATGACTGGGACCCCATCTGCGGGGAAAATGGAATTACCTACATTTCTGCCTGTCTCGCCGGCTGCCAGGCATCCAATGGCAGTGGGAAAAACACTGTAAGACAATCTTTCATTTCCGTATGTGATGTGGTAGTTTTCCTAATACCAGTTCTCTCAGAGTAAGTGGATTAAAATTGAGTAAGGCACGTCCTCTCCAGCCCGAAAGTCCTCAGGTTTTTTTAACAATCTGCCACCCACATTTAAAATTTTCTCAGTTGCTGTTTCCAGCAGAAATCCCAAGCAAAGAATGGCAGAGAATGTAGGAGGGTTTTTTTTTTTTTCAGCTGTTGGATACCAAAACTGTTTAAAAAACCCACTAAATACATTCATCAACAGTAGATACTTTCTTCATAAATTTCTCCTTCAATGAACAAGCCTTTTCCTTTGGAAAAACATTTTCCAGTTTGGGTTTAAACTTTCGGCTACCCAGAAAAGCATGATGTGCAATTCCTGAATATCCACTTCTCTGCTGTTTAGATTATCATACACTTTTGCCTGCTGTCTTCCAGGTATTTTTTAACTGCAGCTGCGTGGGAACTTTGGAATCTCCTTCACGAAGCTCCTCAGCTGTGGTGGGACCATGTCAAAAAGGAAATGGGTGTCCAAAAATGTTTCTGTATTTTCTAATAATATCAGTTATCACTTCATATACTTTGTCAGTAGGTGGCACACCCGGATACATACTGCTTCTAAGGTAAGAAATAATTTCTGCTAGCATTGCCAAATGTTTTCAAGGTGTTTTGACATGCGTAACTGGGTCTCCCTCCCCTCCTAGTATTGTGAAATGTTTTCAGCTATGCAAGGTGGCTGTTAAAATATTTTTTTTACTATGGAAAAGCATCCTTATAATTTGACAATGAGTTTTCTACCATTGAAGCAACAATGTGCTTATGATTATCTCTACCAGCAATACCTTTCTGGTTTTAAACATGCTATAGGAGGCCTGGTTATCATTTATACCAGATTCCACTTCCCTTAATGCCTTTTACATTACCAGAATGGTGCTAAGTGGCCTCCATCCAAATGGAAATTAGCTCTGCATGTGCCAGTGTGTGCACATGTATGCTTATAGGTAGCCAGTTTTCCTCACTTACTATGGATACCGATGTATAGCTACACAGAGGTCATCTAACCCAAACCCTCTATTTATACTCAACTCTTCTCCTTTAGTTCATTTTATTATTCCATATAATTGTTCTGTCCCAGATTTCACTCTTCAAAACAAGGATAGATTTAGCATGAGATTTTTTTTTTCCGTCATAATAATCACGGGTTTATTAAATGCTTGTCACAAGTGATTGTTCCAATATGTATTTAACTGCTGGAACTATTTGTCCATCACCAAGTGTAAGCTTTTAAGCTAATTTTAGAAAGTGCAAAAGGAATATAATACTTCCAGTGATTAATCTGGATTTTTCCCAACTTCTTGCAATTTCTGGATTCTAAGTGCTGCTCCGCTTTGTTTTGGAAAGCTTTCTTTCTCGGTTCCTCTTTCCAAATTAGTTCCAGATGGGTACATTCTGCTTCTCAAACAAAACAATGATAAGTACAGTTTAACTAATCTTTATTATTGTTGTGTTTTCTTACCCCAAAATTCTCCTTGTCTTTGAATGACATTTTCTGGAACAGGCTCTGCCTCATTGCCAGTGTCTTTGTATCACATGAAAAAAGCCAGTGCTAGAACTGGCTGAATATAGGCTATATAGAAAAACCTAAATAAAGAAATGTAACTTCAGCTATGGTTCCAGCACAGTCCTTGAACCAGAAGTAATATTCACACAGAGACTTTCAGTAATGGTTGAGGTGAAGATCCTTCTCCACTGCCCTCCACAAACACTGCCAGTGAGGTATATGCCTTAAGCCATATAAGCTGCATGGCTTTCCCCATCCACCTTGTAGGGTTACCATTGAGTACTGCAAAAACACGACGCCTCCCTCTCTCTCTCCAAGGAGACACTCCAAGAAGAACAATCATATTATAATCCATTTTAGGCAATTTTTACTGCAGCTTATGCACCACTGAAACTGTCCATGCACCAGAGAGGAGGATGATTCACAAGCTGAGAGCTTGTAGCAAAGTCTTCAGGATTTCCGCTGGATTGCCCTCTGTGGTTTCTTCTGACGCAGGGCAATTTTTTGTTGGATAAATATGGGCATAGGGCTATGCAGGGATGCAGTTTCCTTCCCCTCTCCCTCCACATCATGTCCCCTTTCTATCCATAAAACATATGGTAGAAAATGCCCAGATAGGGTACCACACAGGGCTTCGAAACCATCGTTGCCATGCTCAACCTCCTACTTTCCACCTTGTCTCCAGTGCACAAGTGTATGGGACTAGGGGTTTGTAGTTGAACACCTATGAGCTTAAATCAGACAGAGTTGCCTGCACTTCTCAACCCTAAGAACTTGCTCTCAAGGGACTCGATGCTTAAAGGATTTATTTAGAAAAGCTTAGAGAGGGTTTCAATAATGATACTAAACCATTTTGTTATATGAAATCAGCAAAACAGCTTTATTTGTTCTGCTCCAGAGCTTTTATTTCTGTCGAAAATCATTTTACTTTGAGAGCCATTTAATTGAAACTGAGAAGTTATGTGTTTTTCTGCTGGATTGAAGGCACCCAAATCTGATGTGCAGATAAATAGAACATGTTTCAATAAGTTCAATCCTTTTTTTTTTCCTCTGCAAATGGCCTGTGGGCACAATTCCACTTTAAGCTCACGCTTGCTTTTCTGAAATCCACCACTGACTGGCTTTCCTTGAAAATCTGTCTGAACTGAAAGTGTGCTTCTGTTCCCAGAAAGAAAACAAATGCTCTTTGAAAACAAACAGTCCCAAGGTCAACTTGCAGACTTCATTAAGTATTTTTTTTCCAATTATCTGTTTTTAAAATTGTTCACTATTCAGTCAGCTCTGATAAGATTCCAGCACTTAAGCAAGCTGATGTTTTCAGATGAGCAGATATCGTTGCACCTGCCATGGAGCACAAATACAGCTAAATCCCTAAAAGCCTATAAGATTTAGTGACATTTACTTCAAGGGTTTACATGACTGAAATCATTGAAATATGCTTACAGCTAGTGACAGAGTCCTTTGCTGAAATGCCTTTTTAGTGGTATTAGACTAATTACAATTGCCAAGGACCTTGGGAAAGCCCTGAAGTTTTGGAGAAAAAACCCTGCAATTCAGATAGTTGTTGTTCAAGCACAAGCTATTAATAGCAGGTGATTAGGCAGTGAAAAGGAAGTCTCAGATCTCCCTGAGGGGTTTGGCTCTCACTCAGGATCTCAAAGAACTCATGCTTCTGTGCAAATACAATAAAAATGCTCAAACATTTTTTTTTCCATCTGAAAGAGAAGATTTTTTTTGCAGGATATAAATCCTATGGAGCACATAATAAATATCCAATTATTGGTTTTATTTTCCACTTTTTGCTTTCTATGCCCTCACATTTGGTTAAAAGGACTTCTAGGCTGAGCTTGCTTGTGTAGCATGTATCTGATAGCAGGGCAAAACACTGATCTTCCAGCTCAAAGTCATATTACATTCATGCCTGCATAGATGGCAGTGCCCGTATAAGCCACAGTATAACAGACTGTATGATGATAATCCATGATCAGGGCATTAGAGAATAAAGCGCTCAGATTACAAAATGAGATGCACACAACGATTTTGTTGTCCATGGTACTTCAGTGTTTTCCATACATGTCCTTCATGTCCTTTTCCATGTTCACTAAATTAAGGGAAGATGACTCAAATATCATTTACAATATGGGTTCTTAATGCTGTTCCGGCAGCTACATTGGGAAATAATAAAACATGACTGGTGGGGAACAAAAGAGCTAGTTCTGCAATGTCTTTATTATATTTGAAAAGGTATTCCTGATTACATGAATTTCTGCAGAAGCTGAGTCCATCCTAGTTCGGAGCACATAGACTGGACCACCAAAGCGCTATGTTTATCCATAGTGACAACTGAATTTCAGCCCATTTTTTTTCTTTTTATATTGGATAGAATGACTGTGACAACAGCGAGTTTTATCAATTGCCATAATGATACACATGTGTTACTCACCCTGCGTATCAAGCATGTTCCAGTTTAATTGTGTGACTGGGAATGCTAAAAGTAAAGCATGTACTCAGGTTCTTGCTGGATAAGGTTTTGTAATAGGCAGCCTGATACATGCTGGGTGAACCACCACACTTGAGCAGCTGGTGAGGTTAGCAGCAGATGAGTCTTACTAATTTGAGTGGCTCCGTACACACACTGCTGCTAGCGTGGATGTGAAAGGCAGCTGTTATCCTGCCCACCACCTCCACCCTTCTAGAAGAGCCAGGATGATGACCCAAGGCTGGAGCAGGGCTGATCTGGAGCCAAACGGACTGATGTATGTGCTGGGCCCCCGCTGCAAGCTCAGAAAACTCCAAATGCAAATGGTCTGTTCTGTCAGAGAATGGCTTGGAGGATTTACCTTTACAGGAGGTGTGATCCTGCTCCTAGATACAGTGCAATGAAAATTGAGTGCCTAAATACCTTGTACTAGCCTGGGTCATGATCCACAATTTCAGAAGTGTTTAACTGAATTAGACTATCCTATGGTGCATGATTTCACAACCAATTTTCTTGTCCTGTGTTAGTAACTCGTAAGTGCTGGTATTATCTGAAAATGCGCCACCTTCTTAAAACGTGATATTGAATATAGTTGTTCAGAATTCCTAGATACTGTTCTGATTTTATGACATTATTGACATATTTCTGTAATTCTGTTAAAGTCAGTGTCAGTAAGGAGGAAAAACTCACATTTCTTTCCTTCCTCTTGCTTTCCATTTGTGTTCAAACTACCCACAGTCAATTCCTTATTTGTATCTGACACCATTTTTTTTTATTTTTAGATGCATTAAACCACACTTGAAATCATTTGCACTTGGTATCTATACCCTGGCAGTAAGAGTGCTTGGTAAGTCCAGTTGTACTCTTGGGTCTCTTTTCATATACTCCTCACTAATCGTTTATCCTAGAATTAAACTGTGATTATTGGAAAGAATGTTGGCTAACTAACAAGTTAATATTACATGATTTTTAAAAAAAAAACTAGGAAAAGGGCTGGAAAAAAGAAGCAACTTTGTATGTCATGAATCGTATAACTATGTCTTAGGTATCATAAAAACATACACTGCTAACAAGTGATCCTTTGGACTATGAAGCTAACATCAAAATTACTTCTTGTCTCTCCTTATTCAACAACAAGCATAATAGAACAGCTATGGCTCAGAATTTGTGATCATTTTTCAGGCATATGTTCATTAGTTTCTAAGGGAATTAATCTAAATACAGGTGTGCCTGAGGGCAGGGTTCACTGCAGCCTTGTGGTGGAGCCACCTCTAAGTTTTCTCTAAAATCAAGGGTACCGTGAGATGCCAATGAACTGGAAACTCTAAAATGCTCTAAGTCTTCATAGAAAAGGTAATAATTAGCAAGAAGTAAGTCACTTATTTAAACAGAGCAGACTTAGATGAGCTGGAGGAGGCAGATGAAATGACATCAAAACAAGCTGTTGGCTGCTTTCTCACACCTTTGCAAGGCCAGGGTTTTCCCTCCAGGCTTACTTTCTTCTCCAGCAACCATGGGTGGCTCCCCAGGTTGCACAGAGTCCACGATGTCCCCATTAGCACCTGAAGAAAGGCTTTTCCTTTCCACCACCCACAAGGACTGCAGTAGGTTTGGCCCTGCCACAATAGGGTCTCAGGATACTTGTAGGATGCTTGTAGCCCTACTGCAGGCTCCCAGCCCCGCCGTCTTTCTCTCCCTTCTCACCCCTGCCAACCAACACACAGGAGACCCCCCAGGCTGAACAGGCTCCATTGCTCTCAAGAAAGGAGAATTATCTCCTTTTTTTTTTCCCCGGTAGGGTCCTGCAGGGTGAGGAAACCAAGCAATTGCCAGTACTCCTTCCGCTGACTTCCACAGGCTTTTTGATGTTCAGCTGCGTTTCCTCCCCACCCCGATTCCCCACAGGGAGGAAAGGGCGGTGTGTGCCTGGGCAGCACAAGGCACGACTTCTTGAACCAGCAAACGGTGTGGAAGTGTCATTGCTGTTCGGATGCGTTATTTAATGTTCTTCCTGAACATGTCTCTAGATCAGAGCTGATCACCCTGGAAAGTAACCTTCTTGCCTCTATTTATTTGTTAAATACACCCAGCGGGAATTCCAGCCCCGGTGTATTTTGGAGTGGCCATCGATACCACTTGCCTGAAATGGGGAAGCAAAAGATGTGGGGGAAGAGGAGCGTGCAGACTCTACAACTCCAGTGCACTCAGGTAACAGCTCTTCTCCATTCGTTCTTTCACTGGTGTTCTTTAAGTACCTCTACTGGCACTGGTAGAAGAATTTCTGTCAGAAACTTTGAGTGAAAGATTTGATGCCAAATGAAAGAATCTGACTAGCAATATTAACAATAATGCTCAGGTTTTAGCGTTCTCTTTTGGTTTAGTCTCTTTTGGGGGGGCATCATCTTATTTCAATATCAGCTGGAATTATTTAAGTCACTTGATTTTTCGCCCCCAAAAATGTTCAGTTAAAACCTCAATTTTATGCTAAGGCTTCACCCATCTTCTAACAACTCTGCTGTGAGAGTGTGTGAGTGTAAGTAAATAAGTAAGTAAATAAGTAAAAGGGCGGTTAAACCTCATCATTGCTCCGTGTTGGAGCTGGACCACAAAAAGGAAGGGAAGGGTGCCACAAAGCATGCTTGGCTTATCTAGAGGCTTAAGTGCAGTGTTGTCTTTATCAATTTATTGCTAGAGGAGAGTAATTATCTGAACTGCATTCATGAAAGGCATTACCAGAATGGAGAATGGAATAACAATAGTAAAAAGAAAATAAGAGAACAGGTTGCCCTTCCCCCACCCCCGGGAAAAAACATGAGGGGAGGGTACATCTTGTTTTGAAAATTTGAACAAAAGAACAAAAGCTCAGTTGGGACTCATTACTAATAAAACATAATGATGTTATTGTTGCTACTGTTGTTGTTACTGTTATGCCTGTAAAGCAAAAATACCATCAAATGGTCTTGGTATCACTGGTACGGTTTATGAGGCAACGAAAAAATAAATTAATTGCCCTAGAAATATTAGTGTTATTCTCAAAGAAGCACATCAGGGTGGAGGCGGTCAGTCAATGCCTGAGACACTTCTTGGCCACAGACCACACAATACCTGACCTGGGTGAGCTGGCAAATTCTCGTCTCCAGGGTCATCACCTTGCTTGAAGAGGTTTCTGATTCAGCCTTACCACATGAAAATATGAATATGTCCTTGATGACTTCTAGTTGTATGTTGTCTTTGAAATAGGCTCTGATCAATCATTTCTCCCTCAGGTACGTGTACCTGGGGCTGACTTTGGTCTTGGGCACGGTGTCCATTTTCTTCAGTGTTGCTGTCCTTTGGGTTCTCCGGAAAAGGTCTTCTCCACAAGATGAGACCCCCTCAGCCAACGGGGAGAGAGGCACCTGTGGGACAAAGAGCAGGAAAGATAATTTTGTCAATAGTGACCATTTAATTCAGACAACTTACTGGCCAGAAAAGGAGACTAGACTTTAGGAAGACCAAGATCTCCACCGTGACTTTACCCAGTGAGCGGTGTTCCAGGCAAAAATTAATCACCAGTGAAATGGTATCTTAGAATCCACCTTCGCCTTCATGTAATTTTCACTGTAAACACCAAAAGCAAAGACAACCATTTTAGCACAGGTACAGCTCTGAAAACACTGCTCACCATTTGTCCTGCCGAGTCAGTGCCACTCAAGTGAGGGGATTTGTTATGGCTGGGAAGGTGCAGCTTGCTCCCTCGCCGAGAAGCCAGTTTTATGGCTGCCCCTCAGCTCCATCCCTCCTCGTCAAGCTGCAACAGCCGCTGCTGCTCCTCGGCTTCCTTCCGTGTGTGAGGGGTAGTGGGGAGGCTGCAATGCAGCTCTCTCCGCCACGGTACCAGCCTGAGAGGAGCGGGTGCACAAAACCCGACTTGGCAACCTGGAAGGTGCACAGGGATATTCTGCACATAGCTCGCCCTTGCAAGCAGTGTGGCACGGGGCAGGAGGAAGGTGATCTGCTGGAAGGATAAATCAGCTACGGGCTCTGGGCATCTCATGAATTCAACCCATAACACTTAAGACATCAAAGGTTGTGGTTAGGGATTCTTTTTCAAGTAGCTCTGATACAGCACAAGAATAACAGCAATAAAAGTTGTCATTGCAGTCAGAGACCACAAGAGCATTGTCCAAAGGAAACTGGAATAAAAACAGAGCTTTTTTAGGTTTCCAGCAGTTTCTTGCTACTTGCGAGTACTCGGTGTACTGAATAGTTCCATGCATTTTATGCAACGTAATAACACCATGATGCAAGATACATATGATTTATTTTTTAAAAAGCTATGACAAGACAGCTTGGGAACAATAAAAATAATTCAAAGACCAGGTGATTTGGGGCTTTTCCTTTTAATTTATTGTATTTGCTAGCTGAAACTAAGACATGTATCATAGTATCCCTTTATATATCATTTTTGCAGTTGGACAACATTTGGTATTAAATAAATTGGGGTTGGGGAGTACAATGGAGAGCTGTTTAACATGGAACAAAATCTCAAGAATGCTTGCACTGAAAAAGGTAGTGACAGCACCACTACAAATGATGTCCTTTAAAGCAACTAGAATTTCAGAGCACATAATGAAAGGTTGGCTTCACCCTTCGTCATAATATTGTCAGAACAATCTCATATCACATCACTTGCATCTCAACCTGACTGCAGGTACCCTGCTGCCTAGCTGAGCTTGCAGGTCAGAGGCAGACGTGGAGCTTTTCCTGTGGGATGCATGAGGAGGGGCAGATGTATAAGAATGGGATTTACTGAGCTTTATCAATGATCAATGTTTACAGTGTGCCATTAGGGAACTACCTAATCCATTCAATAGGAATACCAAGAAGAAGGATGTTACTTAAGCACCAAATGTCTGCAGAAGGTAAGGATTTAAAGCCATCCCTTGACAAAAGTGCAGTTGTCAGAGGAAGGACCAATGCCACCCACCATTTGCCATGTGAGTGTTTGGACGGTGGACTGGAATATGGGAGACCCAGTCCCCTGTCCCAGCCCTTTGTCTTCCCAGGTGAGCGTCAGTGGCTACAGCAATGGGCTACTGGAGAGCTGTGGCTGTTTGCTTTGCCTTGTATAACTGGATATTGAACTAAACAAACAAAATTAAAATAATTAGAAGGTTTGTGAATATGGGACTAACTGAAGCATTATGGCTAGGGTGAATCACAAAGATTGTCATTCCAGTCTCAGGTCTCATACATACTACATCATCATAAAAACAGCAAAAAATGCCAAACCGCATCAGCATCCAGGGGTAAGAGAGATGCTTGGAGCCTTCCATAGCCTCCTTGGGAGGGCACTTTTCATAGCAATGAGCTGTCAGGTCCAGTGAGAGAAAGGGACAACCTAACTTAAGGACACACTGGAATAAAAATGGAGGGATATCTGCATTTCACTCAATGCTTGATGTTGTACGTGTGTCAAATAAATGGGGGTGATTCCTAATTTGCAAATCAGTCCCGGCAGGGTTTATGTCAGGGACACTGCTGCTCAGCAATGCTGAAGCTGTCACAGAGGCAGTTCTGCACATGCCTAGCAGCAAGATGGCCAGGAAAATTCACTGGCTTACAGGACAAAGGAAGAAATTAAGAGAAATAGACATATCCTACTCTAATTCAGAAAGAAACAGGAAAAAAAGTCAACTTATTTGATTATCACCTAAGCTTATGTATGTAAGCCTGTATTTAATAATTCTTTTAAAATACAGGCTTTCCTTCCATACCCCATTTTCTTTACACATGAAAGGAAGAGGAATACTATGAAATAATTTGTTTCAGTAAGTCTTATTTTCATTATGGTTTAAAGATGAGCACTCTTTTCCTCTCACCCTTTGGCAATGATAATACTGTAAGTTGCCAAGCAGATATACTCCATTCCCACTTTGAAATATTTTCAGGTCTGCTACTTTATTTTAATACTTCAAGTAGTAATGTGGATGCATGGATGAGTGTCTGACTAGAGATACATATTCTGGATTTGTTGTAATAGATGAACATATGGTCTCAGCACTAAGGGATTCGGACCTGTCAGGTTCTTCCTACCAGAATTCTTCATCTTAAACTATATCTGCAACTGATAATGGCTCACAAAGGTCAACAAATTTGGATTCTTTTCTTTTCTTTTTAGAATTAGAGATATTAAACCACAATTGAGAGACTGCAAAGAAGCAAATGCCTTTCATTTTCAAAGGTGAGACTGTTAAAAGAATTGGCTGAGGAGATTTTCCAACCATTGATGCCAGCCTTTGAGGCCAGAGTGGGACTCACAACCTTGTTAACAAATGTCCATGGGTTGTATGCCATGTAGAAATGGTATTCACACATTTTCATCTTATAGCAAGGACCCTAATTGGCACATAAGGGAGAAGGCAAGGGTACAAGGCCATGTCACATGATGGGATGTGCAACCAGGCCTGGGGCATGTGAGCCAGTGCATATTTCCTCTTCTACCTCCCAGAAAAAAATGGAACTCTCAAATGACATAATATGTCTTATATGTACATCATTTCTAATCATGTCAGGAGGGAAACATTGAGGAATTCTAACAAATGAAGGAGGCAATAAGATGCGGTCAGTAGACTGTGGGAACAATGCATTTGATCTATAGCTCCCTCCCAGCACTTGAGAAGAAAGAAGCATCAGTATAGGATGAAGTATCTTCAGGTCACAGACAGTAGAACAGCTACCCCATCCTTGTGCCACTATTAAGTCACTATATATGATCCTGTACTCTGAGGGAATTGCCAAAAGACAGAGAGCAAATGATGTGAATGTATCAAAAAGAATACATAGGCTGAACGACAGGTTGCCTCCTTGATATATTCAAAATAATGAGTAAGATTGATGTTTGAAACAACTATTGTAATATTTTTAAATAGCAGCATGATTATTATCATCTGAAAAAAACATTGGCATTACCACTTTGACTGTTGATGACACAATTTAACTGTTTGAAACATGCAACTTAACTTAATTCTGCATAACATTGAAAGAAAAAAAGTTACTCCTCTCTAGAAGCTATTAAGTGCATAGTACATAGACTCACAAGTAGCTAAGTCACAGGGGTATTTTAAAAGTATTTGTAAATAGAGAGCCATTATTGATAATAGTGAGAAATACGAAGAAAGTGAGCACACTTGTTTAACAGAAGAGCACAGGAGTATATTGAAAACTAGCAAGTACAGGATAAATGCACAGAGGTAATGTTTCATCTCACCAGTAGTAGAATTATGGGGATAGAAGTTTACACAGATTTAAATAGTGACTAGGTGAAGAGGCAAAAATGTATTGAAGGCTCTTTAAAGTGTAAAGACCACCACAGAAAGTCCCAGGCCAAAAAAAAAATCCCTGGAGAATGACAGAACATATAAGAAAGCATGGCTATGTATAAGACTACAAGGGGGACGAATAGCAAGAGAGATTAGGACTGGTTAGTGTGGAAAAAAGCTAACAAAAAGGAGAACTGTAAGTGGCATGGGAAGTGTTGCTAGGGATCAGCTGCTCACCATCTCTTCCATTACAAGTACTAGGGAGCACCAAACCGAGATGGTAAAGGGGATGTTCAAAGCAAAGGAGTTGGCTTTTCACACGACAGATGTGAGACTTGAGAAATCCTCACAAAGAAATTTTGTGTACATAGTTTCAAAGGGAGAAGGGTAGTTATAGAAAAGAAAATGCCATGTGGGTCATTAGGTACCTGCCTTTGCCTCCTGGTTCTGCTCAAGACTTCTCTTGTATTTTGAAACTAATTGGCTATTGGGAGAGTAGTAGACATATCATACGTACTGACGACTCTCACTTCCCCTAAGCATCTTCCTTTGGCTACTGCCTGTCAGGGCTTTCAGGGCACCAATGGCCCTGAACCTGCCTCCCCTGGTACCCACCTCCACCTCTGCCCCTGGGCCCCATTTCAGCTCCAGCCTGCACATGCAGTCCTGATATCAGCCATTTTGGAGGCTGTGCTGAGCCCTCTCCCTTGCTCTTTCTGAATTATCATCTGGGTTTCCAGGATTGTCCTAGGGCCTGACTTCTTAACTTGCCTTTGGCTGATGGTCACTGGACTGAGGCTGAGACCAGTGGCTGTTGCTGCCTCGGCTCTGCTGGCCCTGATCAGGCGTTGGGTGTACAGCCTGCACTGGGTTGGCCCTCAGCTACCAACTTGTCCCCCATCACAGAGCAGCCTCTGTCAGCAAGAGCCTTCGGGCTAAAGGGATCATAGACCTGACTCAGGCTGGTTGTCTCTTCTTGTACCCTGGAGCATTGCTAACCAAGAGCTGCATGAGGCAGTTCTTCACCCAGTGCTAATCAATCTCTGGAAGAAAGAAAGTCCATAGTTGCCGTAAAAATTATGAGAGCAATTTAAAGGTGGGGCCCTTTAACAGTGATTTAGAGCGCTCATTAAAATGACCTTACTTAAGCAACATGTGGTTAATATCATCAGGAGGCTGGTTAACCAACAGCTCATCACAGATTAATACAGTTCATTGAATTGTGGAAAGAGTAAATAAGGAAAGGATTTAGTGGAGAGCAAGCGGAGCACATTCTCACAGCTCGATGGTGACCAGGTCAGGAAACTTTCTCTCATGTCTGTTGAGTAAAGTAACTTTAAAAGGTTGTTGTACACTGTGGTAACCAGAACCCTCTCCTTGATCCCATGATGCTGGCACTTCTAAAAGAAGATGCTGAGAAATGGGGACTGGTGTAGAAAAAAAACCCTGTGAAAGAGCTATGCAGTCAGCAAAAATCTGTTTAATTCTGCAGGCAAAGGTAGACTATGTTCCAGTGCCTGGAAATCAAACAGGACAAAACTACATTAAAAATAAGATATATTTTTTTCACTAGAACAACTGTCTGTGGGATGTTATATATTTTTCTGTCATGTGTAGTCTTTAAATCAAGACTTGACCATTCTTGTAAAAGGTCTGCTCCAGTGTAACAAGACAGACGAACAGCTTAGTGAAGCTGTCTTGTATATAACACCAGGTATTCAGTTACTTGAACCACAATATTTTTTTCAGTCCTTCTACGTCAGGTAATATCCCAGACCCTGTGAAGGTGATGGGGGTTTTCCCTGGGGATTTAACCTGAAGCATGCATGTTTTTCCTTGCTGTTACGCTATGATGCAGCACACATTTGGACTAGCTCCTACAAAGGTCTAAGTACTCTCACCTGCCAATGACTTGCACACCTTCAATTCTGCATCTATAAGAACAACTCCAAACCAAGCTGCTGATAAAGACGGAACGCAAAGAGAAGCTGTACAGTTAGCGTTAAAGACTACCCTTTGTATTTTAAATAGAAAAATAATAGATATCATTAAAACAGCACATCCTGGTCTGCTTTTCCCCAGATAGGTACATGATGCAAATCAGTGACAAAATTATCAATGAGTTCGTATGAAAGACAAAAGCTCCACTGAGCAATGGAAGGAACAAGTCCCAGACACTAGCTGAGATGGCGACACCAAATCAGCTTGTCAGCATGCTTTTCCTTCTTGTTAGCTCTACAGCAACAAGCTGAAACTAGATGCACCAAAACGGGAGCACCAAGAAACCTTTTCCATTATTGTGAAGTTTTTTCACGTTCTCAGGATTCCTGTAGTAGCTTGACATTTGCTTAGCTGTACACCATCCCTTCTACTTAGTTCGTTAACTAAGAGTTAAATTTTAAAATACATTGATTTGCTTTATTTAGGGATTAGTGTCCCGAGAATAAAAAGGGCTCTAATCAAAGCTGCCTACTGCAGTTGGCCTCTGCCTGGCCGACTGCTCCCTGCTACTGCTGGCTCACCCCCTGCAAATTGGTGCCTTGGCAGCCACTTCTTCTGGTGGTAGTCTGCTGCCACCCTCTGCCTGGAGGAGTCTGCAACCAGCTCCTGCGGTAAAGGTGATTCTTAGTGTGGCTTTCGTAAGGATTGTTTTTATTCTCAGGGGTAATCAGCAATTACTGATATCTCAGTGTTCTTATTAAGGGGATTTTTACTATCATAATCCAATTTTTTCCCATGAGTGTAAGTCACAGTCATATGGGAGGGCTTGGATGAAAAAAAAGGATGAGATATGTCTTTTTTCAGGTGTGAGACCACAGCCTTTGATTTGACTTCAGTAGTTTCACATTTCCCATTCTGGTACTTTTGGTCAACAGTTCTGGGTTCAAGAAGTCGACTTTGAATGTGAATGGTCCACAGACAGCTTGGACAACAGCAATCTGAATATAGAAAAATTCTTCTCAGCCATACAGAAAGCAAAGTATAAAAGATATTTTAATTCCTGAAAAGTTATAAGTTAATGGTAAATGCAGGACTAGAAAAAGATGGGGAGAAATTGCTGTGTATTCATATGTTAGGATGAGGAAACCAAAGGACTACTGTTTCCCCTTTTACTATACGAAAAAGAAAGCAGCACTTTTTCTACAGGTTCTACTACTTCCAAATTTACATTTAGCTCCATGCCTTTTCATATTTTTAGGATCAAAAGGCAAAAAAACCCCTGGGGTAAGTCTGCTAATTCATCTGAAGACAACCTGAAAATGAAACCTTGAGATCACAAGGCTCCATTGAAAAACATTGTAAAACAAGAGGGAATACTTATCTTGACATAGTCAGAGCATAATATTGGAGCTTGTCACACACCTTTGAAGGACGAGGACACAAGTGTTTGTGTCTGCGTGCCCTTGGTGGAACATCAGTAACCAGAAAGATTAGCAGAAGTATGGTATGCCATCCTATAATGAAGAGCAATAGACAAGGGCCAAGATGCCTATCTTGTGACTAGAAAATGTCAATTATGGTGTAAGAAACATGCTGGAAGTAAGTGGATGGTTGATGCTTTATGCCACAACAGAACATGAAGAATACCCACCTCTGAGAAGAAGAGGCCCATATCTGTTGTAGGACCATGAATTTCGACCTCTTGTATGTAGTTAATGCAATCTGACTGTGAGGATATGCTTGACTCTTTTAGAGAAATTGCAGGGGGTGGCAGTGTTGGGTTTTTTTAAATTCAGATCTAAATCTGATGGATGCAATCATAATGTAACACCATGGTTTTTCTCTGCAACAATGAATGAAGCCTCCCTTGACCATGTTATTGATCACTTAGTCATGGAAAACTAAAAATAGTTCTGCACAAAAAGTTACAAATAAAAGGAATCAATAAAATACCAAGAGAGGTTTACAGAAGATTATGGAACAAGTTATCCTTGAAGCCATTATTAGGCACACAATGGACTGGTGATTGGGAACAGCCAGCATGGATTTACCAAGGGCAAATCAAGGCCTGACCAAGCTGGTTGCCTTCTACGATGGGGTGACTGGTGTGGGGGACAAGGGCAGAGCAGTAAATGTTGTTTACTGGGACTTTAGCAAGACCTTTGGCAGAGTCTCCCTTATTATCCTGGTAGCCAAACAGGTGAGAGACAGTCTACCCGCTACAGCGTGGGTAGAAAACTAGAAGATCTGAAATCGTGATCAGCAGTTCAAAGCCCAGCAGCTGGTAGCCAGTTGCTAGTGATGTTCCTCAGCAGCCAATACTGGGGCTGATAATGGTCAACAACTTCATTAATGGTTTGGAGAATAGGACTGGAAGTGCTCTCAGGAAGTTCATGTATGACACCAAACTGAGGAAAGGAGCAGTTTATGTGCTGGAGGGCAGAATGGCAGAGGAGGTTTGATGAGGATGGAGAAACGAGCTGACAGGAACTCATAAAGTTCAGCAAAGGAGAATGCAAAGCCCTGCACCTGGGATAGAACGAATCTATCCACAGAATATGTCAAGGGAGTCAGCTAGAGAGAAGACAACTGTGCACAAAAGGACCTTTGGGTCCTGGTGGATGGTGAGTTAAAAATCAGATGGCAGTGCACCTTTGAGCCTACAAGGCTAACTGCATATTAGGCTACAGTTATTAAAGACCAGAAGATCTGGAAAAGTGGTTCTTTCCCTCTGTTCAGTACTTGTCAGGGTGCATTTGGAATGTTTGGTTTGAGGCCCTCCAGAACAAGACAGACGTCAATAAACTGAATCAAGTTGAGTGAATGATGGATCTTACTGCTTTCTTCAGCTATCTAATGGGTGCTTATACAGAAGACAGCACCAGACTCTTCCCTGTGCACAGGTGATGCACAGCAAGAAGACGAGAGGCAATAGACCCGAGTTGCAGCAAAGGAGATTCTAATTATGCATACATATACATCTACGTATACAAGTTTTTTACTGTCAGAGTGGTCAGACACTGGACCAGGTGCCAAGGGAGACTGTGGAACCTCCTTCCTTGGAGATTTCCATCCAAAACTCAGCTTGATGAGACCTGAGCAACACCAACAAACTTTGAAGTCAGTCCTGCTTTTAGTGCAGAGGATTGGACCAGATGACCTCCAGAATTTCCTTCCAGCCTAAATTACACTGTGATTCTAAGACTTTCTCTAAGCTTTTCCCTAAGATTACTTTCTTTTGGAAGGCATCCCAAACTTTGATGAAGCCAACAGTTAAGACCCATCTATTTTAGGTTTCTCAGCTAGGCATCAGTCTGTATCTTTAGTTTTCATTACTGTTATTAGATTTCTAGTTATATTATGTGTGACATTCCAGCTTCACTTTTTGAAATAACAGTAAAGGCACAAAGTTGGATGGAATAGTTAAACAGAGGAGAGTCTGGATATCATAGAGGGAAAGAAGAATGAACATGAAAATCGCAAAATAGGAGTGGAATACAATGTTAAATAGAAAGTTGCACAGTTGATGGACAGTAACAGGAATTTCTGCCCCAGGGTAGGAGCTCCTTAGCTGAAAATCTTTGACCCTGAGTGTACCTGTTAATTGTAGATAACTAGGAACCACCCTTTAAAAGATGTTTTTCTGAAAATGCTATATGTAATCTTAGAATATGCCAGACAAGGCTAGAGATAAGGAATAGTTAATATATCAATATGTGGCCCTGGTGAGATTACAGCTGGAATGTTGTATACATTTTTAGCCATGTGCATTGATGAAATATGGATCCAGACAGAAAGCACTGTAGCCAAGGGCTCCAAGGAAGTGCTGCAGAATCAAGAGAGCCTATTTTTCAAGAAATTATTAAGCATGATTAGCTTGTTCACCTAGTAAAACAGGTTGAAAAACTGTGCTCTCTTCATTTATGATGAAGGTTGAGTCCTAAGTATCAAATTGAGAGGAAGAGCTTTTAAAGCTAAAGGACCCTGTCAGTTCAAAACCACAATATAATTTGATCATGTCTGGAAATTAAAAGAAGATTCCCATGCATCAGAAGACCAATCTTTTGCAGTAGCCTTAGAAGTGGATGGAGTGGGAGGGAGCGCAATTCTTACTGTTCTCAAGGCAGGGCTTGGCCTTTTCACAAAAGGTGCTTTTGAGTTTGCAGACTGGATTTGTGATCTGGATTCCTTCTGCATTCTTATTTTATAATTTTACTAATACTTGCCCTGACATATAGCTTTGGAGTGACTACCATTTTCTTGATGATGATGTCTCCTGTTCTAGGAAGCTAAAGGGAAATGTCTGGTTGAGAGTCAGAAAAGCCATGAGCAGTGCAAGGTATTGCTGCTAACAGTATTGAAGGCAAAATTTAATTAAGATTATGCAAAGGTCAGTGTTATTAAGTAGGCCGTAATTGTCCATAGCAAGTAAACGAATGGGCGTGGTGACAGGGAAGGGCACACGAACTACAAGGAATGGCACATTTTGGTGTTACATCCAGGCAGACAGTAGTCATAGTTCACATGCTTTAAGAATGACTTCTCTTTTAACTACAATCACTCTCAGGAATCAGGCATAATGCATAACAAGGGCACAATCAAATAGAATACTTCTCAGGAAACCAGTTCAGGTTTTGTTGAAATAGAGCTGTAATAGGTAAAGGGCTGCTCCAAAGTACATATAGCCCCAATATACTTTCACATTGGGTTTGCCTGTGCTGTTAATAGTACTGAACTATAAATCTAAACAGTATTCTAAGCACGAATGTTTCTTGAACACCTAGTTTGTTCAATAAACCCAAGGCATTGTATTTTCTCTTCCTGCAAATCCTTGGCTGACTCTAGCAGGTCTTAGCTGAATGGACTTTAGCCATAGACTATGAAAATAAAAATACATTTTAGCTATCAGTAACCAGGAACACTTCTAAAGTTGGGACACCCCATTTTTAAATGCCAGGAAGGTATGAACTATTATAATCTTGACAAGCTCAGGAAAAAAGGTGTTACACAAGAGTGTACAAAAAGAATACAGTTGCACATTTTCCACCTAATTAATTTTTGACCACTGTGGATAAACATGTATTTTGGGACCTTTAACAGAGGGCAGAACTGGGAGGAGACAAGATTAAAACTGCCTAAACCATAGTTTGTGTTAGAAGTTAATGATTCTTCTACCAAGTACCAGCACAGCCTTGCTTAAGGAGAGAATACTCTGACTTTTGAGCGTTTGTGTGGTAGTATAACTGCTGTTGTTGTGGATACTGAACCTAGGTAGGAACCTCTTTAATATTCTTTTTGTTTGTCTTAACCTTAAAATGTTGCCATTTAGTGTTTGCAGCTAATGAACGTTACCTGTGTCGTACTAGTTGCATTTCCTGGGACCAATAGCACCAGTAACATTCCTGTTGTAAATGTCAGTGCTTTAATGATGGCATCATACATTTGTAAGTGTGTCTCTGAATAGTAGGCATCATATGTCTTGAACAATGGAAGCAGCATTGAGGCCTGCACAGCACTGTGATATTCATTTTTCATATTAGGTTAACTTAAAAAGTCTTATTATGATTCCTTAATGTATTTAACAATCAGTAAGACAGTTGGATTAGCACTGCAGTTAGTGTAAATCAATACAGTTCCATGAACTACTGGATGAAATGTGGCTCTTGATTTGTGATTTGTTAGTCTACTGGATGGTGGTATAGTCCTTGAGAGTGCATCTGTGGTGAGAAACAGCCCAAGGACTTACAGTGTCTTTGCTGGATTCTGAAAATTACTCAAACATTATTGTCTTTTTCTTTCATAAGGATCTACAAACCTGTGGCAAACTATTGTCTTGACCTTTGTAAACTAATTACCTATTATTCATACTAAGGTGTTTAAATTGGTGCTCTTATTCATTACAATTTGCATATGATTAGGGGGTAGAAAACCAAGCTTGATTTTTTTAATGTTCACTAAGGAATAGATCTACCTAACAGGCACAGAGTTAGGCCATGGCCCCCATGAGGTCATACACCCTGAAGCACTGAAGAAGTCTGCGGCCATCCTTTGCAAGGCTGGCTGCTGTACTCTGGAACCATCTCGCAAGGTGCTGCATGCTTCCACGACGCTGTGAAAGCTATCAGCTCCCACCAACACAAATGATCCACCCTGATTATTAGTCAAGACCTTTGATCTTCTCCCATTCAAAGTGTGTCTCAGAAGAGACTGTACTGAGCACAAGACCAAACGAGTTTGTCAAATGTTCCCTGGGTATGATGCAAAAGTGAACTGGAAGAGTGTTAACTTTCATTCTCACAGTATGGCTTGAGGTTTTTTGGTGGGTTTTTTTTCCTTATGCTTGCTTTTGTGGAGAGGACTGTTTTCTTCCCTCAGGAAGGAAGTCAAGGTGATTTTTGTTTAGGTTGATTGACTACCTAAACAACACCAATATGTTATTTGACTGATCTCGTCTTTCTGCAAATGAAGAAAGGTCATTACTACGGCAGAATGGCTTGTGCAGGCAAAGTGTAATAGTTTCAGAGAAGTCATATTAGTGAAAGGACACATTTGGTGCAGAAAGCTTCATACTTTTCCTTTCCTTGTAACCAGATCCTTGGTTTATTAAACATGGAAAAAACCCTAGTGAAATAAATCTAAAATAGCAACTGTATCAATACTTGAAACTGTCAGGCTCAACAGCTAATGTATGTTGACATCAATTGTGAATTGACCTTTTATCTTTTTTTCTAATCTTCTTGTGTCATGGCATTTCCCCAGCCTTGATCTTTTCTATCGCCAGCAGATTTCTGTGTAGGTCAGGATCAACTGAGGATCAGAGGAGATGCTGCCAGCAGCTCCGACTGTTGATCCTTGCACACAGCTCTAACATTTCTCCAGCACAGCTGCATCATCTTTTTGCTTCCTTCCTCCCAGCCTAGCCTTCCCCAGCAAAAGTAGCACCACCTCCAGTAGCATCTTTGCAAAGCAACGATAAGACATGTGTCATTCACCACTGACAGGAGCTGGTCACTCCTGTTCTTGCCTGAGAGTCCTTCCCCTGGATCGTTGAAGGAGCTGAGCACTGACAGTGCTGAGCCAACTAGCTTCCACATTCTAGCTGGCTTCACACTCTTCAATGTGCATCAAGCAGCTTATGCCCCACAAAGATGCATTTTACTTTATTTTTCTTCTCTTTCTTTATCCTTTACCTTGCATGGTACCCTATTTCTGCCTCTGGATGCCTTTTTCACTATTCGCCTCTAACTGCTTAACCTGCTTTTTGACATTTACTGCTTGCACTTTCAATCTTACTGTCCTCCCTTCTTGTGCCTTCACAGTCTTTCTCTGAAACATTTACTGGGATAGCCTGCTCATATCTAAACTTCTTCAGTTACGTGTATGGATACCTGACTGCCTGTCTCTTTTCTCTACTCTGCCTCTTATTTCTATCTTCTTGTTTCTCTGCTTTCATTCCTTCTCTCCTTATATTGAGATTCTAAGTCATGTTGCACCTTCAAACTCTCAAAAAAGCCACTTCTTTAGTCCTGTGACCTGCAATGACATGCTACCCCAGCATCTTATTGTAGTCCTTAACGTATCATAATAACAGGGAGAAGCTAATATCTTCAGATTACACAGGGACGGATGAATTTCAGAGGACCAGATTCTCAAAAGTATTTGTGTACTAACTTTTCCTGAGCACTAAGAATCTCATTTCACAAGCATTTCTGTTGGTAGCTGTGCGTACTTGAAGAAACCCTTTCCTGTACTTCTTGTTCCTATCTATCCGAGGAGTCAAGTGGAAGGAAAAGCTATTTTTTTGTCCACATATGTGTTCTGACCCAGACTTACAGCACAGCCACAAAAGCAGTGGTACTCACACGAGTCAAGAGTTTGGGAAGCAGATATGAGCAGTGGGAAAGGAAAGGAGTTGTTCAGGCCAGCATTAATACCTAAGGACATGCTCGTGAACTTAAGCCCAATAAAATCCTAAATTGTTTAAATCTCTGTTTGTGTATTTGTCTTAAACATCCTTAGGTATTAACCCTCTTCCACCTAAGTGAAGAAAAATGTTCTTCACCATCGTGCATTAGAGCAATGCCTACCCTTTAAATGCTCTCAAAAGTGTTACTCTGCCATATGGTCTGTAGCAGAGCAATTTGCAACTGCAGATGGACTTTTTCCAGCATTGAAGAAGTTCATCCAACTTTTTTCAGCTCCATTCAAGCACGGAAAACCTCTCTTTGTGTGATTTTCCCCCTCCTCTCTCTCTTCTTCACCCTTTTCTCAAATGAGGAAACTACTGTGAAAGGTGAAATAAATCAGTTCCTGTGAGCTATGATTTCTGAGTTCTGACTTGGGGTCATTAGTTTCAATACTCCTATCTCCCCCGTGTGTCAAGATCTGCAGATCCGAAGAGGGTTTGTTTCAAGTGACCCATTTTTTCTGAGAAGCTCTGCAGTGGCATCTGGATCTTCCTTCAGAAATCTGTTCTGTTTGTAGTTGGAGTTGCACAAACGGGCAAGTGTTTTCATTCTTTAAATAAACTTTGCAAGTAGATACATAGACTTCCCTTACAGCTTTTCACTGAAGTATTCTTTTTAATTGCTTACCCATCTCTCAGATACAGAGTTTTAACAAACTGAGAAAAGAAAAAGGTGAAGTATTGTACTAGTCATTGCAATAAAACCAAATTCAACTTAATCATGAAACAAGGCTTTCAACAATAAAAAAATATGTTATATCAAAGGAGGGGAAAGATTTGTCATCTATGGCTACAGGGTGTGCTCTTCCCAGGGGAACTGAGGTAGTTCTGCTGAACTGCTGAGTTGCAGATGATTTCATGCATCAGGGTATATAGACAGCACTCTGCAAAAAGAAGGGGATTAGGGATAGCCTGTATACTACTGTATGAAGAAAAAACATATAATCTCCTTAGAGGAGGTCAGGTAGCTAAAATAATCAATTCTTTTGTCATTAAGAATTGTTTCCAACAGGCCAGTGTGAAGAAATAAGTCAGATGGCTCACTGTTACTACAGAGATCTTACCAAAAAAATGACTGAGTCCTAAGCCGTGTGGCCTGCAAATTCAGAGCTTCACTAGGACTCCCTGTGCTTCAACACTGATGCTTTGTTGACCCTTGTAGTTTATTTTTGGACACAGACTTTGTCTCTTACTCTTTTGTGGCAATTGTCTTTTTAGCATTAAATGTCATTCTAGACCGAAAAAAGGGGGGGCGGGGGGGGGAGGGGGGGGGCAGTGGGGAGAGTGAAGACCATTTCACTTGAAAAGAAAGATGTCAAAACAAGATATTTCAGAATTCAAACAAATACACACTTTGAAACACCCAAGTCATTGAGCCAAATCCCTTCCAATGAAAAGGTTCAGTTTCAACATCTCAGCATTTTCCTGTAACTACTCTTTCATCAGAAAGGTCCTTAAGCAACTCTATTTTGGCATATGTGGTTTTGTATTTATTATTGTTTTTCTCTTGGGTTCAGATCACTCAGTAGAGAAATCAGTGGAATCAGAAAAAAAAATGACAGTGGAAACCGCATCCAACAATGTCGATGACTCAAATCAGGAAGCAGAACCTGCCCAGCTTTTGAACGATGAAGCAAACAAAAATCTACCAGTCAAAAAGAAGAATTCCTGTTGCACTGGCTTGAAGGTTTGGTGCCTTATCAATATCAACAGAAATTACTGTTGTCATATGTTAAGAAATGTTGTTCAAGATATGGCATGACAGATTACTTCATTCCTGTTCCACCTATCTTTTCTGGAACTGGATACACACTGGAGGTACAGGGGAGGGTTGGATCTTGTCTTTGTCCCAAAGGAAATGAAATTCCTGATTTAACATATTTACTCTCAAGTTACTCATAGGTAGGTCCCCTTTTTGGTCATTGCAGAGAGGTGGCAACATCCAGTGGAAGACTTGAAGCATCCTAAAACAGGTGGCTATGATACACTGTTGTCTGGAGGTTGTTGTCACCCACCTGTTCTTGTAGGGCCAAAATAGGGTGAGGTAAATTGTATCCCAGGAATTTTATCTAATCCAGGGCTGTAGGTCGAACAGTCCACTGATTTCCACAAGCATCCAAGTTTTCAGGAGCACACAAGAAGAATTGACGGAACAAAGCAAGTAGACTAATGAGAATTTTGCTTTCATCTTAAAGCCTTAGTATTTATTGCTTCTGGCTGAGCTGAAAATACTACAGGGGCAAGATTTCTTTTGACAGTGATGTGTTTGGGTTTATGTTTTTACTAATTCTTCAGACAGCTTCATTTCAGGTTAAATTCCATAGGCTCAGTGGAGTTGCAATCAAGGACACATTTTTCTCTATAAAAAGGTCTGTAAAATGAAAGATTAATGGAAAAGAATAGGTAATCTCAAGCTTCTCAACCATCCAAAATAGTTTGGCTCAAGTAGCAGGCAAAGGTTGTTATATTTTTTATTTTATCTGACTCACATTTGCCACCCATATACACCTGCAAAAACAAAATCTGATCTCTCTGGGAGACTCACAGGACTAACTTTGCCATCGTGTATGCAGGCAATGCTGCACGACTGTGGATCTATGTCTAACTTTATGGCAATTAGAGTTTAAGAGACACAATACCTTGGAGGTAATAAAAGACAAACTGTTATTCTCCCTCACCTTCTCATCAAATGTTTTGTGGTTTACCTTGGGATTGTATTTCAACCCCAAAATACCCAAGTCATTTTTGTTTGTGTTTTCATGCTTATCAGCAGTTTCTGATTTCATCCAAAACTCTTGAGAGCACTGCTGGCATAAGGCAAGAAAGGTGGTTCTCACAGATTTTTGCCGGTCGAGCTCAGGAAAAATAAAACATGTCACGACAAAGCCTGCACTTGTGAGATTTTCTCTTCATGCCTGACAAAAAGAGTGTAGATATACCGATTTTCAAGCTTTTACTTCCAGGATGGGCTTCATTTCTTACAGTAGATAGTATTGCAAAGTCTAAATCTATATTTACTTTTGTTTACTTACCCAATGTTGTGTTGTATTGGAACTTTTACCCAGTGAGCAATAAGTCTATTTGTTTTTTAGACTGTGTTGAAATAGTTGGATAATATTTAAACAAACTTAGTTTAACATTTTATCAAATACATCTTTATTTGCAAAAGCCACAATGTGTGTTGGTGGAAGCAACTATAAAATTCTGAAGAATATTAAGCTTTCCCTTATGAAATATATGGTATACAGGCGACATAGCCATAATCCACACATTTCAAAATATATCATTTGAGACAGAGATGAACTTAATCAGTCTGTACCATCTTCCACATACTGGGATATCATAAAAACTTGCATAAAGCCTTTATTTTGATGCGATGGCTATCTATATGTTTGAGTTAGAACCGGTTATGAACTGGCCTAAAATAAGTAACATGTGGCCCAAGCAGAAGATAATTGGGGCTAAGACTAATTTTAGCTTGGACCAGTGTCAGTAAATCTATCTTGATGAAGTATTTTACCTCTGGCAAATTTTACATTTCTGCAACATCTAGAAATTTAGAAATCCCACCATTTCGTCTGCCCAACACTGGGCCTCAGCTTTTTGATAACTTTAACCTCAGAATGTCAGTAAGGTAAGTAGTCCTCAGTGAGTTGTTTGCCAAATTTAAGTTCCACAGTCCATAGGATTTCTGCTTTGGAAAACCTCTGGCCAGCAATGCAGGGAAGGTCAGGCTTTCTGGTCATTAAGATGGCTATTGCAAACCTGCACCCTAAAGCAAGTGGCTGCTCTCAGTGCAGCACCTAGCACCAGCCCGCTCCAGCAGGGACAACCAGAGCAGGAGCAGATATTGCCGAGAGACCTCCCTGGTGCTCCGGAGCATTAGGGTACGTGAAAATTCACACACAACATCGTCACTGCAATTTGAGTAACAAATGTATGCCATGACGGTGATTGTTCCACACGGTTTTAAAGATCTTTGATCCCTCTGTGACCAGTTTCCCTGCCTCTACCTCCCATTTTCTGTCTTAATCTTTCCTCAGGCATTTCTCGCTGCTTTATCATTCAGCTACTTGAGTAAAGCGTTGTCTGGTACAATTATGAAAAGCTCCATCACTCAGATTGAACGAAGGTTTGACCTGACGTCCTCTACTGTTGGTTTCATCGATGGGAGCTTTGAGATGGGTAATTCATATTCAGTAACATGCAGAAAACTGTTCAGAGAAATATGAGGCACAGCATCTGGCATTAATTTTTGTTCATTACCTTCCAGGTAACTTGCTGGTGATTGCATTTGTAAGTTACTTTGGAGCTAAACTTCATAGGCCCAAAGTAATAGCTGTTGGATGCTTTACTATGGCTTTGGGAAGTCTTTTAACAGCAATGCCTCATTTCTTCATGGGATAGTAAGTACCAATCAAGATTAATTTGGGTAACCTAACTTTGGAATTGGATACTGCTTTCTGGTTTTTGAATCAAACTTGGTGTATATAAAGTCTTAGGTTTCCAAAGGCCTATAGAGGCTCACCTCGATGTGCAATGAATCATGTTTGACGCACGCATCACTGTTCATTTTATCTGGTTGGAAAAATATGGTTCTACTGAAGTAAAAGTTCAACTTCTCAAAAAAAAAAAAATGAAAATCAAAATGCTTTAAATTTCAGTCAGACTTGTTCATAAAAGAGGCAGAGAAGGAAATGATTTTACAAAATCATTAGAATTTTTTTTTGGGGGGGAGGAAACACCTATGAAAATCTTATGAAAATTCAAGTTTCAAACAAAATATATTGTTCTTTGAAGATCTTCAACCATGCTACTATGCTGGTGCTATTGCTTCATTGAATTATATACTCTTCCTGAATGGTTAACTGTAAGAACACCTTATTGGGAAAATCAGCGTTAACCTAAGAATGTGGCATCACTGGTTGCTAATAGAGATGTCAGGATCATGTAGGCAGGAAAGTCAAACCATTATGAACCACAGTAAAATGACGAGGGATGTAGAATCCACCTATATGATTTCCAGAATAAGTTTCTGTTGTTTTGAACAGGACCTCAAAGCTCTGAGCGGGTAACTTCATATTGAGTGACATCTCTACCTGAAATATGATTTTATTTCTAGTAACAGGTACCTCTCTTGTAAAATCAGGGACTCAGAGCTCACTCATTGAAGAAACCAACCTACAAAGGTGCTCATTAGAAGAAATCCCACTCCTTGAAAGAGGAAACCAGGGCCTTGTTGTGTAAGATGGCATATTTTGCTCTCCTGTGGCGAACAGCTGCTCCTCACACAAAGCAGCCTCTCAGCTTCATGCAGAGCCTGCAGATGGATCAGTGCTGGTAGAACTGGTACCGGGGTTTTTCCTGTTACAAATGCACATGGCTGGTTAAACTGATTTTCCATGGCTGGTTAAGCTAATTTTTATTCATCTTCTCCAGGCTCAGAGATTTACTGCATGTTGCTTATATGCAATAATGTTTCTAGCCATAGCTTTGATACAGTGATAGCATAGACTAAGACATATTTCTGTTGCTCTCTTAAATGTATTAGAATAGTTTTAGGAATACTACTGTGAAAAGAAAACTAAGGAATACTTTTTTTATCATGGTAGTGGACCTTGCACTAGCATCAGACTTGTATTTTCCACTGCTTAAGCCAAACTATGTATCTTGCTCATCTACACTGGGAAACTCATACAGTTTCTAATGTACCTGTGCCTGAATTTTTATAGCGGAACTGTTCTGCACTGTTTCTTCTGATGAATATTCTTTGTTTCAACCTGAAAAATATGACTGCCTGGCCTAATAGAGCCAGCCCCATTCCTAGAAGCAGAATGTGTGCTTTACCATGTTGTTCTGCTTAAGCTAATTGTACTTTGCACCTCGGCAGGGCTCATATCTGGGAAAAGGATCAGGCTAAAGCAGGCGAACAGCTTCCAGCACCTGAGCTGCTCAGCCGCTGCCCCGCTGCCTCTGCTCCCTGTAAATACAGCTAAAGGGTGCCTTTTAGCCACTAACTTTATTCACCTGCTGCTATACAACAGCTCTTTCTAAAGCTAATGCCAGTTATCAGGCAAACAGGTACTTCCTGAGGATGACCTCTCCCTTCCTCACTCCTCTCCTCCCCCAACCCCAAAATACTTATCTATGATGGAAAGGGGGACTCATACTCATGACATTCTTCTTTTTCGCCTTGACTATGGGGACAGCATAAGGAGCTCGCTTGGACCTGACCCTAAATTTTGATACCAACAGTTCAATCCTACCTGAATTACTTTCAAAAGCCCTTTTGAATTTTACAGCTTAAAATGTTATGTCTTCTAGACAGATGATTCTAACTTTTTTATTTGTTCATTTTGGATTCTAACTTTTATTTGTTCATTTGGTTTTCCAAAATGTGCTTAAATAATCTTCTTTTTTGCTCCTTTAGTAGGATTTGATTTTTGGATTGACATTTAAACAAAGATACCTTTCTCTTTAGGGAAAGAGCAGTCAAGTGATTCCTGCCCTACTACACTAGTATTTCCCTAGTGACCACTGCTTCTAAACCTACTATTGTGTGTTTTTAGTTATAAGTATGAGACAGCATCACATACAGCTTCTTCAGCCAACTTAACTTCAAGCATCAATCCCTGTTCCCTACATCAAGATGCGAACGAAACCTTGTTGCAAGTCTCCCGATCAGGTAAGGAACTGTAAGTGTAAGTACAAATAGAGGAGCTAGTTTTATCCTTGGTTGCAAGTAGAGTAAGCCATTGCCCCATGCAAGATGGTCAGTTAGATTTCTAACTTCAGTCTCTACCTGTCCGGGAACATTACCAACACTTAAATGCACTTTGTGCATTTCATCTGTAGAAGAAACATCCAGCAAACACAGATTACTGTGATCCAGATCCCCAGTTTCCTATGTTCACGCTTCCAAATTACAGTAAAATCACCCTAACACTGAAGGGGATGCTGAGACTGTGTGCAAAGAAATTTCCGAAGGGACTCAATTACCCAGGACCTGGAGTTGGGGAGGTGGAAGAGGACATGAAACTGCACAGAGTTAACTAGAAATAAATGGAGATTTCTATGATTTTCCTTACTATATGGAATACAGCTGTTTTACATGTTGCTTTGCATGTGACATAGGTAGAGAAAGAGGCATGCTGTGCCCCAGAAACCATCGCAAACTTCTCAAGTTAAAGAGATAAATTATATGCCAGATAATATATTTATGACAATATCAATCTGCCTTTTTTTTTCCATGGGCCTTTTATCTGATAGATGATACTTATCTGTACTTCTAGAAACCAAATACAGTGGAGGTGGAGGAAAGTGTAATTAAAAGATTATTGACAGGTATAATGAGGATGATGGCCTTTCATTAATCTTCCATAAGGATAATGCTGTCAATACCTTAAATACTAAACTATATCACTTCACGTGCTGAATTTCCTGTGATTTGTCACTGTTTGCCATTCAACTATTCTATTACAAAGATGCAAACTCTCATTATCTGCAGGCTGTGAGAAGGAACCATCATCATATATGTGGATATATATCTTCCTGGGAAACATGTTACGTGGAATTGGTGAGACACCAATAACACCATTGGGCATCTCTTATCTTGATGATTTTGCTAAAGAAGAGGATGTTCCTGTGTATGTAGGTAATCTCAGCATGAAGTAAACTGAGAGATTCATAGTGTAAGAGGTTGAACACCTTCTGCAGAAGAAAACATTCAGCCATTAAAATGTACTAGCATCTGCTTCATTATATTTGCAGCATGTTTGCACACAATAGCCATGTTGGGCCCAATGTTTGGTTTCCTGTTGGGATCTTTATGTGCAAAACTGTACGTGGATATTGGATTTGTGGATTTAGGTAAGCAAAATGGAGGTAAAGTGAAAGTAAGCTAATACCTGTTGGTAACAAGTTCCTCTACACATTTGCATAAGTTTTTATTATATTAATTATATTAATTTGTATATATCTTTAATTTATATTGATTTCATTAATTTTATTATGGACCTTATTACAATTTTATTAAATTACTGGAAGCTTTTAAGGTAAAGGCAGAATTAGACAGGGAACATATTTTAGAATTCTGTTTTAGGATTAAAGGATTAAAATACCTGTTTAACCTTAAAAATCAGTACTAAGAACTCTCACAGACCCGAGATGTTTTACTAAACTGGGATCTTAATGAAAGGATTCTGCTAGCATAACAGTTTTACAGTTTTGGTGGATTATCTGCTCTTTCAGCTGAGCATTTTACATTATTTACAATTCATGTAATGTTTGCAATACTTTATACGCTTTTTGCCAGCCATTGCTTATTCAGATGAAAAGAAAACATATGTATGTAACCACATTGGCAAAATGCTGGAGGGAGCAGAGCAGTCCCTGTAAGTGGTGGCCATGGCCCTGCATCCTGTTCCCTTTCACTGGAAGAGGCAGGAGCCATCTCTGAGGCGTGTTCCCTGGCCAGCCCACCTCCCCACCCGCCAGACCAGCCTGATGGGAAGTCAGGCCGTGCGGACTGGTGATGGCTTTTTCAGGAAAAGGCCCAGTGTAGCAGCAGCAGTGGGTGATCCTGTTTTACTAGCAGGACAGAGAAGTTTTCAGATCTTCAGGATCCTGTAGTTAGATAGATGAACTATTTTGTCTTTGACCTTTGTCAAGCCAATGTTTGATTTTGCTTAAGCATAAGGAGAGTGAGCCAATTCTGTTCACACAGTGAAAAGTCTTATATTGTTGGTCCACCACCAAACGTGCCGGCATGTAACAACCATAAAAATACAAACAACTACTCTCGTCTTCATTGCAATACAAAGTTTAAAGTCATGGCTAATCTCGCCGATGCCACAGAGAAGGCCCATATGCTTAACAGCAACCGACACAATTCAGTTTTGCAGAGGATGGTCTTGGTAGAAATGTGTCATCAGGCCTAAAAGGACCCCACGCTTGAGGCCTGTCTGCCACCCGTTTTGGTTTCCTACGTATTGGGTAAGGACCTCTGTGTTGCCCTGTATGCCACAAAATGGCAGTCAGTGTATCATGAAGAAAGGCAGATGAAACATAACGCCATTCAGGGTACGATTCCTGATGCCTTCACTGCATGAACTGTCTCTAATTAGATGATTATTGTTACCACTGAAAGTCAGACATTGTAAAATGTAGATATTTTAGCAGATAAAGGGTGGGAAGGTTCAACTTCTTCATTTAGGTAACTTGTATCTGTTTCCCTCAATTCTAGGAAGCATCACTATCACCCCACAGGATTCCCGCTGGGTGGGTGCATGGTGGCTTGGTTTTTTAATAGGTGGGGTAATCAGTTTCCTAGCTGCTATTCCATTTTGCTTCCTGCCGAAGAGTCTGAAAAAGCCAAAGGAAGTCAATAATGACAAAACTTCATGTGGTCTCTTGGAAAACATGGGCGCCACGAGGAAGACAATTCCTCCTGCAAAACCTAAGCCAAGGAAGTGGACAGTAATACTGAAAGGCAAGTGTTTTGCAAGTTGTATCAATGTGAAAAGCAATAGGCACAATGTACAGCGGGAATGTAATGGTTCTGCAGAATATTTTGCTTCCCTTGCACTTCAGTCTAAACCAGTTAGCTATCCCCAGGAAAGGAGGGGTCCACTAAAGATTATTGGAAGTCAAAGAGCTTCCTCAAGACTGTGAGGTTCTGCATGCATCACCTGCAATGCATCATCGCCTGAGTGGCACCGACCTCTAAAATTTTGTGCTAGAAATTTGAACAGTGGAAAAATTGTTTCTGTTTCAGGACCTAAAGAAAATATTAGAAGGTTCCTTTCTCAATATGGAAAGCCAAATTATTTATCTGATGATCACAGAGCTCATGGAGACTCTGAAGCACATTGCTGCCTGAGGAAAATACAGCAGGCTTGAGTATCAGCTCTGGTTGTGCAGTTGTTAGGCTAAGAAAGGGGTGGAAAGGTGTGGGCAAGAGATGGCTTTGCATCATTAGTCAAATTCTCCTGTCTTTGTTCAGATCCAAATGGAAGACATTGGGCATCTCCACAAAGGCACCTCTCACTTAGCCTTGAACCTGTGATGATACTCATGTGAGCTGAAAGAAGTCTTTGCTGTGTGGAGCCCTTCAGGCTTAATGTGCAGATCTCACTAGAGCACCCAGGCCTTAACCCATACTTCTGTCTTCTTTTAGGATTCTCTTCCTGTATCTCAGGCTCCGGTGTTTTTCAAGAACCTGATTTTGCTTTCAGATATTCACATGCAAATGAAGATCAGTACGACTTGCACTTGAACAGCTGAGAGAAGGATTTTGCCCTAAGTTTCGTAGATTACTCACCAGTAATTATGCCATGCATCTTTCAAAGCCAACTCATATATCCCTTTCTTTCAGATTTCTATACCTCCCTGAAAAAAGTATTGAGTAATCGAATGTACTTTACATTTTTGTGTTGCTCACTGTTACAGTTCAGTAGCTTTATTGGTTTCTTGACTTATAAACCAAAGTACATGGAACAGCAGTATGGACAATCTACATCTAAATCTAACTTTCTAATAGGTGAGTTACACTGTGCAATGACTGCTTCTGCTATAAGCAGTGCAGAGGGAGAAGTTCTGGCATGCTTTTTCTGGGACTGAATTCCTTGCAGAACAGGCTGACGTAAATGGCGATCTCTCCTGAACTTGAATTATATAAAGGCAGCATACAAGCTACAGTTTTGGTGTCTATGGGACCAGAATAAATAATTATTATATTATACTAATTATATTATAGCAAGGGCACCCCAAAAACGCAATGAATGTGGTGTGGGAGTTTTAAATGCTGCAACATCTGACTAATGCCTTGCAATGGAAAGGGGGTTTGAGGGTTAGGCACTTCAAAAATAGCATACGCAACCCAGGGATTAGACTGAGCACAAAGCCACCTAGAGTCATCATAATACAACAAAAAGCTGCTAGGGATATCAAGCTGAGGACAGAGTTCGGCTCTTAAAGCCAGTTCACTCTTTTATTTTAACATTCCCTTTCTATAATCTCTTTCAGGATTGACATCCTTACCTCCTGTAGGTATTGGGATTTTCCTAGGAGGGCTCATAATGAAAAAGTACAAAATGAGCATCATTGGAGCAACCAAGTTTGCATTTACTATGTCATTTTTGGCCTACGTCATCACTCTCTTGCACTTTTTTGTTGGCTGTGAGAACCATGTGGTAGCAGGAATGACAGTGTCCTATGAAGGGTGAGTACAAAATGAAGAAGATTATGTTTTTCTCCATGGTAGCAATAGTTCAAAAAAATGTACTCTGACATCAAGGCTAAAAGAGAAACATGCTTTTGCAATGCTTAAGAGAAAGTGAATGCTAGCACTTGTCATTGTGATAGTTTGGTTGGTCAGCAGAGTGTCAGCCTTGCAAAGCACAACACTGGTTAAAGATTAATCAGAAATACATTAGCAAAATTGCATTATTACCGATGTAGGTTGTTTGGCCATGTGGGGTGGTATTGCTGTTTCATACAGTGCTATCTCTACACCAGAAGCAATTTTCTAGCAAAGTGTATTCAGTAAAAGGGTGAAGCATATGTAACAGAGAGCATTGGTAGCATATCCTACACAGAGATGGAAAGACTGCAACATGCTAGACTCTCAGCCTACTGTAAACCAAAACAAAGCTTTTATGCCTACTGAAGATGCTCTCTCCTCTCAAGAGAGAGCCAGGGTTTAAAAGTTACAGGCTGTTATTTTTTCTTGGATTGAGTAAAGCTACCAGTACAGGGGATGCATGCTAGGATATGGCTGTCCAAGGGGCCCAGTGACACACTGGCATATGGGTTGTCACTGCCTCGTGTCCAGCCTGCTCAGAGTACCTCATGGCTAGTGTGAACCTGTTTGCATCTCCCTGAAGGCTTACCCACAGTTCAGTAATTTGTCACTACAGTTCATTTATCAAGCCATACTTGTTCACAGCTGAAAAGGCTTTAGGAGAGGAGTATTTTAAATTTTAATTATGGAGACCAGGAAATCTAGTTTCTATAATTGGTGCATCTTTACCAACAGGTAAAGATATAAGTGATAAGGCTGTGTTGACTGTTGCTAGCTCTACATACAATTATGGCATAGCCTAGCTGACCTCTCAAAGCCTTTCAGCTTTTCCTTTTTCTTCTCTGTCTACCCCACCAGCTAAAATCAGTAGCAAAGTTATTGCTTTAAAATTCTTTATAATCTAGTAATCACTTTAATAACAGTGCAAGTAGGATGGAATCTCAAGCAAAGAGATCAATACTGTAGAGACTCAGCTATGAAAAAGTATGTCCTGGGCATATGAGGTGGGATTCAGGACAGCAACACTGTCACGCAGCAGGGACTACATTGCCATCAGCACTGAATTAAAAGTTCTTACCCCTGTCTGAACTTAACTTCCAAGGAAACCCATTCCGTACCATGAAAATTCCATAATTTCTGAGTGCAACTCTGACTGCAAATGTGCCTCCAATGTGTGGGATCCTGTGTGTGGAGACAACGGACTCACATACGTTTCGGCGTGTCTAGCTGGGTGTACAACTTCGGTGGGACATGGAAAGAACACAGTAAGACCCTGCTTCAGTTTCTGAGGTTTTTTACTAACTTATTTTCCATGTAACATCGGGGATTTAGTAGTATAATGCATTTAAGGGAAACCAAAGTTACTGGGGACCAGTCAGTAAAGTATTCATGATTTCTGGCTACAAATGGCACAGAAGACAGAGATTTCTCCCAGGTACTGCACATTAAGCAAAAAGCCCTAGCTCCTTGTTGTAGATCCTAGCTTTCATCTTTTGTAGATTGAACAACAGGGCGAAACAAACAATTCAAACTGGTTACATGTTGGCTGAAGGTTGTCCATGGCTTGCCTTTCATAAACCTCATTCTGACTGCCCTGGGGCTTTCAGCCAGCAGCTGAAGTACACTAAGATAGTGCAGTATCTTCCCTGATACTGATCATTAATGTCTAAGTATGAAGAATGATTTGAGGGGAGGCAGCTTGTTTCCTCTGTGTGAGACTCTGGGATAGCAGGTTACCGCTTATTTTTCTGGCTGACTGATTTCTGCTTGGCACAGAGCGCTGGGGATAATGCATAGAGTCCCAGAGAGGGAGCTCCAGTCCATGGATATAAGCCTTCATTGGACTGTGTCATTTCCCTGTTTTCTGATGTCAGATGATCACTCCAGAAGATATGTGATCTGAAGCTGTCTCTTGCACTCAGACAGAATTTTCTCTCCAACAGATTTTTTTCTTTGTGGCTGGTTTCTCTCTGATGTCTACAGTCATCTTCTCCAAAAGACATTCTTTGCTAAAATCTTAAGGTGGGAGATAGGGGATAAGGGCTCAACAGCATCCATGTCAGTGGGACTACTGCCTCCCACACAAGTCCATCTCTGTAGAGGATAAGGTTTGTGGCTCACAGTTCCCCTTAGCTCAGCACCTCCTCAAGCCCTGGTTAAAAGCTATTGCTCCTAAGCTATCAGTACACCTACTGCTGATCTCGGGGCTCTGCATGAGCTGCGTCTTGACAGGTAGCTGCTGCTTACAGCTGTGAAGTACCTCTGGAGGATCAGCGTTAGCAGAGCGGGACCTGCGATCCAGGTGCTTTTCACAGAGACAAGTCAGCTAACAGGTGGTGTCACCCAGCAGCAAAAGGCACAGCTCCTTGAGCCTCGCTTTTCCCCTTCGACTGCCCTCCAGGGACACAAAGCTGAGGCCAGCCTCAGAGATCACGCAGGTACTCCAAACATCTTCCAAAAAGGGATGCTGTGTCCACTGATAAAAACATGCTGGCATGGAACATCCCTTCTGACTCTGAGCGCTGTTTGTAGGAAAGAAAAGAAGGATCTGCTGCCCATTGCCTCAAGGAAGGCAAATGAGATAGGAACAGGATGCTTGGGAAGGCTTCAGACTCTGCCTGTGTCTGAAAGCAGGATTCTGCATTGCATGAGCAATATCTTAGCAAGCGTGGCCAGCAGGTCGAGAGAGGTGAAGCATGGCCTGCAGGTCGGGGGAGGTGATTCTGCCCCTCTACTCCGCTCTGGTGAGACCCCACCTGGAGTACTGCATCCAGCTCTGGAGCCCTCAGCACAGGAAAGACATGGACCTGTTGGAGCGGGTCCAGAGGAGGGCCATGAAGATGATCAGAGGGAAGGAACACCTCTCCTGTGAGGAAAGGCTGAGAGAGTTGGGGTTCTTCAGCCTGGAGAAGAGACGGCTTTGGAGAGACCTAATTGCAGCCTTTCAATACTTAAAGGGGGCTTATAGGAAAGATGGGGACAGACTTTTTAGTAGGGCCTATTGCGATAGGACAAGGGGTAATGGTTTTAAACTAAAAGAGGGTAGATTCAGATTAGATATAAGGAAGACATTTTTTTATGATGGGGGTGGTGAAACACTGGAAGAGGTTGCGCAGAGAAGTTGTAGATGCCCCATCCCTGGAAACATTCAAGGTCAGGTTGGATGGGGCTCTGAGCAACCTGATCTAGTGGAAGGTGTCCCTGCTCATTGCAGGGGGGTTGGACTAGATGACCTTTAAGGGTGCCTTCCAACACAAACCATTCTATGATTCTAAATCTGCTTTGTGTCTTCCAGGTCTTCCATAACTGCAGCTGTCTTGAAGCCAGCAGTTCATGGACAGGAAATAACTCTGCCACCTTGGGACAATGCCCAAAAAGTGAGGATTGTTCAAAGAAGTTTATTTATTATACAGTAATACAAGTCATAAGTGGTTTTTGTTATGCATTGGGAGGCACCCCAGCATACATGATTATGTTCAGGTAAGTAAAACTAACTGTACCAATGGTTGAGGCTTTCCAATGAGGGGATCAAATTTGTGTTTAGGTTTCTCTCTTTGCCTTAGGAGAAAAGACTCTCTTGCAGTATAACATGCTTTCTTTAATGAGTTTTATCATTTCCAATTTGTTCATAGCTGTTAGCATCAAACCTTACTTTGCTGCTGTCTGTAAGTCAGTTCTAGTGCATTGCTTCCAACTACTGCATAATGGTTTCTCTCATGCCTGTTATATGCCCAGGTTTTCCAGGTCCTCTTTCTCTGCTTGGATATTTTGGCTGTATGGATTTTGAAAATGCTATGCCTTTGTCAGGATTTCTGGATGTGGGGTTGCCCTAACAGCTCGTGCTTATCAGATGTCTGGAAATTCAGGACATCTGAGGGCTCAGTCTGAGGCTCTTATGCTCATGTCTTTTGAGGTACACAGGTGCAAGTGTACCAGGATGTGGTTTGGAACCATGTATGCAAATTAGCATATACTTTTCAGTAAACTGAAGAGAAAGCTCAATCCATAGAAAAATGCATTAGTGGCAAATTTAATGAGAGTCCTAAGAGCGTTAGTCATCCTAAATGAGCATGGAAAACGGAATGCTAACTCCCCTCCCTTCCTCGTCTCTGTGACACATCTTTCTGAGTGTAGACCATGTTAATATTTGTAAGGAGATGGCAGAGGCTGCATATATAATGGATTCAAGATCAGAGCCTGTTTCTGACGCTTAGAGTGTGGTTCCACATGAAACAGATGGGCATATTGCCAGTTGGCTTTACATAGTTCAAGGTGTGGTGGTGTACAGAGGAATGTCATTTGAGAATAAAAAGATGCCGCACTAATGCAGCTACTTGCAACATTTTTGTCTTAGGGCACTGTGATATTTCCCATCAAGTGAGTAAGGTATTTTCCATCAAGTGAAGAAAATGTATGCCAGGGAGTTAAGGCAGTTGGAGAGCCCATTTCAATAAGACTAGGATAGACGGTGATTATGACTTTAAAATTTCACTTCTTTAATTATGCTTAGTGAATGGACTTGCCAGGAGCTATGAGATGGAAAACAATAGATTAATTCACCTTGTTCATACCACTTAACATATTTTCAGCAGACGTAGGAAGCACTCTCCTTCCAAAGCTTGGCTTTCTGTCATTAAGAGTATTAAATTCAGGATAATTAATGGCAGTTTAATAGACATGTCTAAGCACTAGATAGGCAAATACCTCATACTTATCCCTCTTTCTTTCAGATGTGTTCATCCAGAGTTGAAATCTCTTGCAGTTGGTCTATACACACTCATTATGAGAATGCTAGGTAAGAGAAATCATTCTGAATAACTAAGATGCTTGCTTGTATGGCTTTAAATGACACCAATGCAACTACCATTTGTAAACCAGATGTATCCTTGAAATAGCTGTTAGATCCTGGGCTGCTCCTGAAGATCCTGTTTCCTGAAGGTCCAATATTCAGTCAAGAGTTCATTGGGAAGCCAGCTAACACAATTTTGAAAATCTTTGACCTGCTGATTAAATGGTGTTGCAGTTTGGGAGCCTGGTGTTCCAAAATGGGAAAAGTTTCCAAGCAAAATTAAAGTATTATCTTGAATTTCTAAACAACGCTATAAGGTTTCAAACTTGTGATTCAACAAATGACTCACTGAGACACAATGCTGCAAGTAAGATCGAAAAGATGTGCTCTAGTAGGACTTCATTCAACACTAATAGAACTCTGCTCGTAGCAGAGTGTTTTCTCCATGTTGAAACTTCACTTTCCTGGTAGACAACAGCTTAGATTACAATTCCCTTTAAGCATACTGCAATGCTCTTTTTTTTCCTTTTTTATTTGAGAGTTGCTAATGAGATGGTTGATTAAGATGCCTGATTAAAACACCTTTCTGTTTCCTTTTGTTCTTTTTGTCAATGGAATAGGAATACCTGCATTTCGGAAATGTAGAAAAATGTGTGTGAAGAGTCAAGCCACATGGGTTTGCTATGAAGCCTAAAAAATCAACAGCAGCTTACAAATGTCTACAATCAGAGTAGGTTAGGGCTGTAGTCTCTACTCAGGATTGTGATGGGACATTTTGAGATAGGAAGGTGTATCCACACTTTGTCCTCTTCTACTTTTCTCATCACACAATGGAGGGGCAGAATTTCTGCTCCAGCTCTCAGCACAAGCAATGCCAATGGGATTCTTGGAGCTCTTTCGGCCATGGGAAATAGAAAAAAGCATTATGGAAAAAGAACTGCCCCCTTTCTATAGACTTCTGCTTCAGCACATTGAGTCAGCATGCTCCTTCCATTGCAAGAAAGGGTAGAGCCACTGTCACTGATTCACAAAAGCTGGCATCTCTCTTCAGTGATCAAATCTGATGTGCTTCCGTCTTCCTTCTCTAAGGAACCTCCAAAATGAGCATTTGTCCCATCATACCCTGACTACAGCACTGATGGTCGTAATACACAGGCCTTTATAGATAGATTACTGAGTTCAGACTCTCACAAGAGCCCTCGGGTAGAACAGGCTGAGAGTATACCTGTTTTTACAAAGTAAATGATTTCCTATATAGGAATGCAGGATGTTCCTGTAGGAACAAAGCTAATGTGAAACATGGTCCTGTACGCGCTGAAACCTTGATTCCTCTGAAGTTAATACTTGCCTTTGCTTCAGCAAGGCCAGGATTTTGTCCCATGTCTGCCATGTTTTGCAGTAAAGCATAAGTTCATATCTGGCCAAGTCTCACTAAGGATGCAACTGAAGTTGCTCTACCCTCATAGAGATTTTTGACAAGCATATTCATTTTCTCCTCATCATGTATACTTGGTGCTTCATTTATACATGTATACTTCAGGCAGACAGGACAATCAGCTGCTATCAGGTAGATATGAAGTCAGCGTGGATAATTTAGGCTATGCATAGAAGAAGGAACTATGCATCAGTTCAGTGCTCCAAATATACCACCAGTCCAGCTCTTCCTCGCAGGATCTTAGCATGCACTGGAAGCCAGCAGCGGCTGTCAGAGCCATGCTTGAGAAACCAATGTGCATGACTATGAGCCTGGCCAAACCCATCAGACCACATTTCCTGGGGACTGATGATCCCCACAGCACAGAGAGGATGTCCCAGCTTACAGTTACTCTGATAAAGGAAAGGAAAAGCTCCCCACAGTCCAATCCATCTATTGCCACTATTGCAGCATGTAACTTGCCACTAAGAAAATATAAAGCTGATTTCTAAAAAGATGTCCTTTCCTGTGATATCTTGTGACATTTTTGCTTGTTTCCTTGCAGCTGGGATTCCAGCGCCAGTTTATTTCGGTGCACTGATCGACAAGACATGCTTGAAATGGGGAAGCACAAGCTGTGGGCAGCGAGGGGCTTGCAGGCTATATGACTCCAATGCATACAGGTAAGGCAAATTAGGGCACAAAAAGCCTCATGCATTTCCTCTACAGATATACGTGCTTTGTTCTGTTATACTGTAGTGTGTGAGGCCACTGATCAAAAATCATGGTCAGATACTAACTCTGGACTCAGATTTAGGTCAGTCCAGAATTCCTGAAAGTGAGAAATCTTAAGATCACATCTTAAACTCTTAGTTTTTCAGTCAGTTTTTATGTCATGCAAAAATGGTTTAATAACAATGACAGACTTTCTGGAATTAAATATGTATTTTTGATATCCTTTGTGTCAATTTAAAAGACCTAGGATTGTATGATTTACCATCAAGAGGAAAGGTACCCAAATTTACCTTATTTGCAGTTAGTTTGTTCATACTGGCAAGACTGTTATTTTTGTGCATTGGCCACATTTGAGAGAAAAATAAATGAAAGAAAATCATACCAAGCAGCTGGTAAAGTATTGGTTAAACACAAATATTGGTCTCCAGGAAGAATATTCCAGAGACTTTTCTGTTTCACCCAAACCTTGGGCACTTCTGATGTCTTTTTTATTTTTATATAAAATAGCCCACTCTGGTGATCTCAATATATTTCTAGCCTTAAAAAGTCTAAAGCCTTAAAGTAATCCGAAAATCTTTAGAAACAAAGGGAAGATGATGGAAGTTTCATTTTGCGACTATCTTCATAAGCAAAAAGAATATTATCAATTCTTTAACAGATGTTTTTCTTTAACATGTTTGCAAGCAAAAATGTCCAGTTTGTGGTACCTTTCACAAAGAATGAGTTTTAATGTTTTCCCCTAAGCTACTATGTGGTTTTGGTAAATATGTGATCCTTAAAAGCCATTACAGTGATTTTCTTCAGTGTCTTTGAAAACTTCAATGCTTGGTGCTATCTTCTATGCTCTGTCCCACAGGTATGTCTACCTTGGTTTATCTGCGGTGTTAAGAGGTCCTTCCTACTTGATTGCAATCTTTTTTTTTATATTGGTAAAGAAACACTTTCAAAATAAGAACTCCAGGCCTATAGAGAATGGAGGAAGAGAAGATGCTCCTATGAATAAAGAAGATAATTGCAAGATCAAAGAACGTTTGCCAGGTTCTTCTGATGCAGAGAATGAATCATGTATTTAGAAAGCCATTTAGACCAGTGTCACATGAATCAGGACAGCTTCTTTTAGAAAAAACTTTCACAATGTTATAACTAAATAATAAACAATAACACCATTCAGAAAGTAAAACTACTAGCAAACCTGTGATCAACAAACAGAAAAACTAACATACAAGTATGAAAGTGCCTTACGTGTACCTGGTTACCCATAACAGAAAGAACAAGTTACAGGAACCCAACCAAATTCTCAACAGATAGAGGAAAACCTCCCTTGGCATTTCCAATAGAGCCAGTCTGCAATTTTTAATGGGGTCAAAGATGACTGCTGGCAGAACAGCCACATGCCAAAGGCCCACAAAATGTGACGCCGATCCTGTATGCAGATCCATGTGGTAGACTGCCATGGGAATGACAAGCTCAAGGCTAACAGCAGTGTTCTGATTTCATCACAATAAAACCAAAGCCTTTAAGCAAGAAGTTTCCACCTTATCTAAATGAATCATTGCAACAATTTTCTATTGCAAAATTGACAAAACCAGTATTTTTCCAAGAAGCATTTTATCTTAGCTCAGCTGAAAATTTTATGCCTACTGAAAACTACACATAGGTTGTCATAAAGGAAATAATTGCTTTTAAAAATCTCAGAGTTGTAGCATTTATTGAAAACTAATTTTTTTAGTTAAGTGACTATGAAACGTAAGAGATAATCTGAATTTTGCAGTGATGTTGTTTTCTAAGCAAAATCCATCCAATATATGCTGGTGGCTTTATTGCTATGCCATGTGCTCTCCAGCAGAGGACACTCAAACAATAACATTACCCTTATGACTACTGCAAATACTCGATATATTTGTCATGTTAAGTCTTTATTGTTCTGGGAGAAGTTCATCATCAGGCAGGCAAAACACTCACCTGTGTTTTCATGCACATTAAAACCTTCTCAGCTCAAGCCTTTAGCTCATATATTCAAAGTTGCTTTTGTGTATTTGTTGGTTTGTGTTCATCATATTTGCGTCACTCCGAGCTTGACAACTATTGTTACTTTAAATAAAAAGATGTGTACTTGCGTACCATTTCACAACAGTGATTGAATTCTCCAGTTGATACTTTAAAATAGATGCTCAAGGCTCAGTGGGATATGGTTAATAGACATGTTAGATTAAAAAAGTACTTCAAGCAAAATGCTGAGTTGTTCTGAAATAAATGTTGTCTGTCATGGCAGTCACTTAGTAGTGATTGCAACAACTGAAGGAGAAAAGAATGGGACATTTTTTTCAAAATGAATTGATATTTACTGGAGGCAGAGATTCTCCATCTAGCAAAACTGATATGGCTCTGCTTGGTCTTGTCTTACAATTGCATCTGCAAATGTTTTGATATATCTAGATGTAGCCATAGGAATGACCTGGGGGACCTAAAGAAATTAATCACCTTACTTAATAATTGAACTTAGGAGTGAGTTTTGACAGGAAAACTAATTGCAACTGTCTAGTTCTGCTTGTCTTTCAGCTGCTTTGTCCAGATGATATTTTTTTAACACGTCTTGGTGCATATAGAATCTCCTATGGTGTCTTTAAAGCCAGGGGTTTGGGTGAGATATTTTTAATCAAAAATCTGTAACCTTTGAAAACTTATTTTATGTGACAAAATATACCAGTTTTAACTGAAAACAAGAGCTAATTCCAAATGACAGATTATGAGAATTATGCATGAGGAATCAATGATGTCAAAAGAAAGCACTATGGCCTGCAGCAGATTTGGAAAGCTATTACTCCAGGCTCATGAGGTCAAGAAGGTGTCAATAAACTGGTCTCTTTGGATACAGAGAGGAAGGCTGGCACAAGACGGTCATAACCTCTTTATCAAGGGTTTTTTTCTGCTTTTTTGTGGAAAAAATGGTTCCAGCCTGAGTCAGGGTGCAAAGCCCGGGTGCCACAGCAGCTCAGTACCTGAGTGAGAGAGAGAGAGACAGAGAAAGCAACACTGTGATTTGTTGCCAGCCTTGAAAAAATTGTGGCCTTCCCTCCATCATTAAAAAGCTGCAACCGTAGGTCAGGTTTGCTCCTGTAGGGCAAACAGGACGAATTATTTTATCTCACAGTGCGATTCTGCAATCAACAGTTACGCCACTGGTGTGTCCCGAGAACCCTTGCTGCATAAGAAGCAATGTGCGCGCCTGCGCACAGACGTGTACGCACACATGCGCACACATGCGCGTGTACATGCACAAAAAGGCAATCTCTGCTGCCAGATGCATGCATTTGAGGTAGGGCAACATATATATTGCCAAGCAGGAAATCAGCAAGAAATAACGATGACTGCTGCTAAGCATGTTCAGGAGAGATTTGAAGAAAACTAGAGAGCTAATTTTGAGCAGCTTTACAGTTCTGGAAGGAAAAGCCTAGATACTTTTTTCATTGTGGTTTCTGAGGGGAGAACAATTGCTCAGTGGAAAGATGTACATGAATGTGTTTCAACAATAATCTGTCACTGCAGCCACAATTTTTACACACTGAGTAAGTAAAATTAAATGCCTACATCTAGTCTTTTATCCACTGCTGTAAATATACCCATAGCTCCCTTTGCTCAACTCTTTGGAAAGGCAGGCCAGTTTTATTTGGGTGCCTCCCTTTAGGTGCTGAGGTTTTGAACCTTAGGAGCAATGCCTCTAAACCCAGAGAGGCAGAGTTTACAACTGACAAAGCTGGAAGTTGTTGCAGTAATTGGGGGGGGGGGGGGGGGGGGGAGTTGGTGGTGTTCTTTGTGTGGTTTTTTATTTTTTTTTTCCTGGATAGGTGGGGTTTCTTGTCAAAGAGTGTGAAAAAAAAGGTTTAATCTTTCACACTTAAAATGCCTAAGCCTGACCCCTCTTTGTATTGCTGATTCAGCCCAAGCCAGGCCAGGTGAGACCCCTGCAGAGGCGGCCTCGGCAGTAGAGGTACCTGTTGAATAGACACCTCCCTGTGTTTCCAGAACAGCAGAATTTACCAGCAACGTAAGTTTCTTGCAAACATTAAGCTTTGAACTTCATAAAAGAGCATGAGAAGGGAGGAAAATTATAAATAGTGCTCTTGCAGAGTAGAATGGATGCAAAGAAAAAGAAAAGCTGAAAGCATTTGCATGATGAGCTCTGGGAGAGCAGGAGCAAATCAAAAATTTGATGAAAAGTTTAAGAAATTATCTTCCCCCCCCCCCTAAAAATAATGCAGCAAAGTTGACATGCTACAGACTGCAAAATAAATTTACTGTGTTCGGTGCTGTGCGCCATGGGTGAGAGAAAAAAAGCACAAAAAGAAGAAAAGCCTTTTCCTGTTTTGCTACACTCTGTGCCTAAAGCAGGCCAGAGAATTTTTTTTGCCTTTTCTATTAGTGCACAGGAAAGTAACTATATTGAATCTTTTCTGTTTATTAAAAAGTACCTGATGTCCAAAACCAATATAGAAATACTTTTGGAGCTAAGCATGCTTAGTTTAAGGTGCTTTTAGGCGAGTGTCTGTATCTCAAGACAAAGCTGAAACACATAAAAGAAGTGGTTTTCCAAGGCTGTGTGTGGTGCCATGAGCTTTATGTGTGAATCAATGCAAAGCATGAGAAAGGCTCATTCGGCTTTTACGTAGCATATACTACCCCATGGATGTTACCCTAGTGTTATTCTGAAGCAGGATCTACATGCAATAAAATACATCACAGACATATGACACAATACAAAGACAATAACTTAACCTGTCAGTTTTATTTTGGTGACAGGTTATCTACTGGTGCAAATCCATCCACTGTGAATAACTTTACTTACCTGTCCAAGCTGGCAAGCAGGCTCATTAGTGCTCGACTGAAACAGTGTTAAAGATTAGGTCTTTTCTTTTATTTCAGAATTTATAAAATGGATTTCTTGGCAAAATGGCCATCTGTCATGCATTTTATCCATAGCAGCATAACATCAGATCATCAGATCATCAGATGGTGAATTTAGTTTTAAACATATGAATTTTCTTTTCTAATAAAATTCTTGGTATTTAAAAAATACCATTAATGTACCAGTGTGAAATATTCTGGAGTAATGTCAAAACACAAGGGACACTCTATAGGACTGTGCAAGCCCACAGTGTGTGCCCTGTTGGATTATGGTCACAGACCTGACCAGGGATGGACCACTGATGTGTTCTACTCACTTCAAGAGTAAATGTCTCATATGCAGTCAGATCTCTCAAGTGTTTCAAAAAAATTAATCTGGAATCTTAGCAGTTACTCATTATTTTTAAAAGATACTTGCTAGTGGTCAGTAATAGCACTAGTTGTTAGTTTTCTTAGTGCACCTTCTCGTGCATGCTTTCTGGAATTCCTTATTTCCACACACACTAAACACCTGCAAGTATTTACTTGCAAAAGCTCCTTAGTTTCCAATTATTCATACTATTTTTTTTTTTCTTGAAAACAGATTTTGAGAGTTCAATAGCTGACTCATTTCTGAATCATCATTAATTTCAGCCCACTAGTCTTTTTTTAATCCTCATTTTAATACATGGGATTTAAAGTTGTTTGTTGTTTTCATTGACTTTAGGAATGCATGGAGTTGGTTGAAAAGAAGCATTATGGAGGGTAAGAAATGCTTTTGCCATCCAGGTCTCATAACTGCCCTTATTTCAGCCCTGTTAGACAAAACCTCCTGGGCTATAAGAAATCCAACTGCTAGTTCTTAAGGTCATCCAAACCTTAGCAGGTCTAGACCTGCCATTGGGTCAGCTGTCATTATCTCTACATTCATGACACTGCTCAACAAAGGATGCACTTTGATAGCTTGCAGTCGATTGTGACTTGCAATAATGCCAACGCTGGCATTCATAGGCATTCATTGGAAAGCAACAGCAGGCAATGCATTGAACAAGTAGTTTCCCGTTGCTCCTAAAAAGCTTCAAGAGGAATGAAGGTTTCAACAAATGTAAGATTGCAGAACAGAACTGCCTTAGCAGCAGGTACTTATGGATGGATGGATGGGCAAACATTCAAATTCAGAATAAAAATGTATCAAATCAATGTACTACCTAAATTATTTTATGTCCTAAACCAGCAGATTTGGTGAAAACAGGTATCATAATACAGAGAGTGCAGAGACTACATACAGGAAGTCTTTGGAAGACAAGCAGCTCTTAAGTGTTATTTTGAAAGTTATTTTGAATAAGAGGGAAAAGAGAAAAGACATGGGAATAGAGGGAACAGGATTGACTACAGTAACCAGACTAAATTATCTGGTCCGACTTCTGGCATTAACAAAGAAAGTCTGTGAATAATCCAGCCCAGTTGATCCAAAAAGGTGACCTCCCGGTAGAGACTGCCCTGCCTGCAGGGCTAGGATTGTTTGTGTTGATGCAGGAGTGAATCCCTGCACTGTGCAATTTCAAGTTGAAGAAGGAGAAAATAATGTGTTAAGGAGTTACTCTCCTACTTGCAATCATCTCTTTCCAAGTTGCTGTAACATATCTTCTACAGTGAGAACTCAATGACCAGCATTAGCTATTTTTATTCCTTTCCTGCTCTTCAGTTTTTCTCTCAGATGGTGTCTTCTGGGCTCTACAGAAACAAATGGAAATCATGGTATTTCCACTACAGTGTTCATTAGTATCGTCAGATCTTAGATCAGTCTCCATCAATGCCGTGTGGTCAGAGAATGGAGGAAAACTGAGCTGGAAATAACTATTATATTACACATAAAGATTTGAATGGTCTGATATGAGAAGGAGTGGTTTTATTTTCCAAAACTTCAGTAGAGGATCTGTTACCCTCACACATGAACTCAAGGTAGCCATTTTTTGACACATTGAAGTTGAACAGACTACCTTGGTATTCAGGATGTCTGCATTCAGTTCCTTGCTCTGTTACAGTCTTATTTCCTTGGTCAAGAAATACAAGCTTGGGAATCATAGATAAAATAGCATTTTCTAAAGCACTTATAAACCAAATTTATAAACCAAACCTCTAAGTCAAAATTTTGTCTTTTGCATTACTTTATAATGGCATCCCAATGGATGCAAGCTCCAAAAAGCTTAACTCACATTCAGTAATGAAACTGAGGACCGGATAAGTGCTTTGAAAAATTCCATTTGAATTACTTTGGTCACAGTAAACATAAAAGAAAGGAAGTGCTTAAGGAGATATTTCCTATTGTAAAAAGATATAGCCCCAAAAACTAGAATGTTATGGTTTTTGTTAATAGTTATTGAGTTGCTTCCTCATTCTGGATGAGCTTTCCAAGTTTGGAAAATATATTGTACCTTATTAGTGTTTTGTAAACATGATTTTATCTGAAGTCCCCAGCCTTTCATTTCTTCACCCAAGAGTAATTTTTGCCTGGAGATAACAGCTCTGCCACTGCAAGTTTAGCTTTAATTCTTTTAGCCTTGAATGACAGTAGTTATGAACACATCTTAGCCTTCCAGCTTTCAGCACAGGTTTTTGGCTTTCAGTCCAAATACTTTCCCAGAAACTGTAGTGGATTTGTAAAGCCCATGCAAAAGTGCCTTCACCACTGTAACGGGTGGCAGACGGATACAGTAGGTTAAGTTCACTCAGCTGTGATCATACCTTTGACTGCAGTCTAAATCTACTCCTTTTTTGTATATTGCCAGTTTTTAACTTTATGACCTAGCCATTTTACTAATCAAAATAAGGTCATGTATTTGCAGGCTAAAGCCAGCCAGGGATTGGTAAACATCCATTATCTTCAGAGGGGTTGAACCCCTGTCTGGCTCTGAAATGACAATTAAAACATTCCTAAAAATTATAAGTTCAAATGTTTTTGAGATGTCCTGATTTTATTTTTTCTAAGAAATGCATTATTCATGCCCAGTACTAGATTTTTGGAGAATGCTGAGTACTAATGTTTTTAAATTAAAAATTGTTACCTAAATTACCTAAAATAGGGCACCTAAAAATGGAACTCTTCCTCTAAACTCATTATCTTCTTTTGAATATGCAGATCAATACTTTTAAGCATTGATAGGACACGTCTTCACAGTCTCCTAAAGCTGTATTTAATCAGTTTTTCTCTGTGCTTGCAATTTTATTCATGTGCTGATGTGTTCCTCTTTCCAAACCAGGTATCTCAATGAGCCATTCTCCAACTGATATAATATTATAATTGGCCATGATAATCTTGTATGATTCATACCTTCTGCTGGTTATGAAGAATAAAATTCTGTATAGAAATCTATCTATCATCTGTTATGTTTAGGAGTTGATTTTCTCACCCATGCGCCTGCAGCTTTAAAAAAGGTTGAAGCAATCAATACATAAAAGCCAGCAGATCCTCTTGGATATTTCAGGTCACATCATCATTGCTATTACTATAACCTGTTGTTAGTACTGGAGTAATATTTCAGGTTTCCTTGGTCTTGTCAGGTTAAGTCAGGACCCAAGCACAAACTCTATGATTACATCCATTGCTAACATATATTGGCCCTTGCTCTAGTCTAAGGAGACACCAAGAGTGTCTGGCTTTCTGGGGAAGGAAACTCCAGCAGAGATGGAGCCAGCTCACCCTGAAGCTATGCTCTGAAAGGCCATGCAGATACAACCAACTCAAGCCGTGACTCACAGCTGTGGCAGGGAGGCTGCTGTGCTGGCAGAAGCAGCCCATGTGATGCAGGGAAGAAGACCAGCTTGTTCAGGCAGAGCTGTGCTCTCCCACTGTTCGTTATGAATCAGCACCCCACGTCGGGCCACCTCACAGCGGGACATCAGGCTGCAGTGCCCCCGTGTAAGTGAGCCAGACTAGCGAGCCACTTTTGTTATCAGGGAGACACATCCTGAGGGATGCAGTTAGTAGGGCCACCAGCAGCTGCAGGGGACAAGCCACAGCTCTCTCCCACAGGGCTGTATATGGACCCTCTGTAGGGAAGCTCAACAGCCATGGCTGAAGGTATATTGAGCCACCTAAAAGCAGGGTGTTCTTGGAGGATGCCTTCTGGCCTCATCTGAAACTGCATTAATACCTCTCCTGTGAAAATGCCATCTGAGCTGCAGAACTGAGTGGCAGAACTCTATAGAGGTATAAGAAATCCAAGTCTGAGGTTTAGTATAATACTAATTTTAGAGATATGAGCTAATACATAGCACCAGTGTTCCATCCATGAGATGATAATAAAATAAATATATGTTCAAATGAGATTAAGTCATTTACTATTTTTGCAGATAATGGGAAGAGCACTCATTCGTTTATGCAGCAAGTTGTCCTACTGAGAAACATGAAGCTCTTCTGATGATTTCTTACCTGGTGATTTTAGAGGAGAAGAAAATGCTGCATTTTTATATAAATGCCTTATAGCGTAACATGGCTGAGGAGATGAATTATTTAGGTATGACAGTCACTGACTCAGAATATCTCTGGTTTAAGATGCAGATCTGTTATAATAATTCTAGAAATACTTCTCAGATTTTTTCCCTGCATCACGTAAGTCTTATTCCAGCCAAATCTCGAGGATTCCATAAGAATACTTTGTCTCCACCTATATTTCCCTTATAACAATTTCTGTATAGCCTCTCTTGTAAGTTTATTCCACTGACCTACTGAAATCTGCTGGCTTTTTGCTTCCTGGTAGTCTTGATCACTCAGGACTTATTACTTTTTTTTTTTCACTAAATGTGGTAATCACTTTCCAGCACCTTTACAAGACCTAAGGAAAAAAAACAGAGCTTCAGTCCCATTGGAAAACAATCCCAGGCTTTCTGCTTCCAGTCCCACACCACAACCACTAGGCTATGTACCAGAGACACCCAAAAAGCAGTCTGTGTCCAACGGGTGGGCCAGGCAGGAGCTCTCCCAGCACGGGGCATGGGTGGACGGCTGCATAGGAAACTCTTGTTTAACCATCAGCTTCAACCTTTTGGGCTTTCCACTCTTTCTGGGTGGCTCCTTTGCTCCACCTACACCAGTGGAAGTCAACCCCTGCCTCAAGTAGCTCATCCCATGGAGGAGGGACAAGTCCCAGGAACTAAAGTGGGACCATAAATGCAGTGACACCATGGTTGGTCTCGGAGACCAAATTTACCACACATGCAACATACAGCCTGTCCAAACCCACACGATAACTCCACCGTGCCGCACTTGATTGTGCCATGAATACCACGCCTAGGTTTTGTTTGATGCTTGAAAGAGTCCTTACTGCATGAGGGAGAAACCATGTCCTGACTTTCTTAACCTGAGAACTGCAACACAGGGTTTTCAGACCTAAGCTAAGAGCTGCCATCTCCTGCAGGGCACTGCTGGTGCATTAGGCAGGGTTCGGGCTCAAGAGTCCACCTTGTCCATAATGCAGATTTGGCCAAAGAGATAGACAAACACCTTAGGACACATACAGCATGCTTGCATGTTTCCCATGATCACTCTCCACCCTCCACATCCATGGCCATACACAAACAAGCCGTTCACCTTCTCTAAAAAGCAGTCTCTGCCCTTACAGACCACTTTAATATTAGTGCAAAGGGGTCTCATGAAGGAACCTGCTCGGCCTCAAAATTCAGGTGCACTTGTAGCAGGATTTTTTTGGTTTTTTTCTTCTTGGCTGACTTGAACTGTGATTAAGTTATACTTCAGCAGCTTAGAATAAAAATATGAATTAATTAGAAAGTAAGACATATAGTAACCGTGGAGAAAACAACATGTGATTCAGACCTATATGAACAGTTTCAGCTAGAAAGAACTTTGACCATATTCCAAACTAGAGGTAGGCAAAATGACAATATATTCCACAGTGAAAAATTGGTAGACTAAATCTAATGTTACCTTTCTGCTATATTGTAAAAATATTTGAAATGCTTTAAATTTAATTTGACAGCCTGAAGTATTTTCTGTTTATTCTGCAACAGCTAGTACCCTATTCCCAATTTATTTTTGTGCCAGGATAGACAGGACTTGTTGATAATGGGGACACAAAACCCATAGGAGGGCTTGGTCTTTGTAGGGTACATGATCCTAATGTACACAGAAAACTGTAGATTTAGGGCTGCTGTGGTTTTTTTCTCTTCGATAAACAACTAGAAAATATCACAAAAACAGGTACTCATAGGTCATTATGTCTGCTTGATTATATATCTAAAAGTAAAGAAATGCCAAATAACTGTACTGTCTGCTGGGATAAGGCTCTGTGTCCCATAGTTATTCTGACAGAAGGACTTTGATAATGCCATTAAAGGGCTTTTTGATAGCCTCAAACAAGAGTTGGGTAAACACAAGGCTCATGCCCTTAAACCTCCCACAGTCTGATAAAAATTCACTGGTTTGGCTATTTCTTCATTGGTTTCAGTGGAATTACCATGAGTTATGGCCCACGAAGTTGTCTGTAATGATTCCTAAACTACCTGGTTTGTCGTCTTTATTCAAAAGCATGACTAACTTGGTGTAGTTGCAAATGTGCCCCCAAACATCTTTCGTGGTTAATTTCTCTTACCACCTTAGAATACAACAGGTTTCTCTCTTCCTTCCTGGAAGATCTTCCCAGTGAGGGAGCTCAGAGGTGTCAGAGCTAGCTCTGAGCATGCTGACACAGCTATCGCTCAGGGCAAAGACACCAGTTTTGATCCTAGAATCAGTAACGTGGCTTTGCCCACCAAACCAGAGTCCCAGGGGCCTCTCTGCTGCCCTGTTTGGTGAAACGTTGCCTTTGGAGCAGGAGGAATTAAAAGGGAGAATGTCCTTATTTCTTCTCTATTGTGAGAGGCAAGGGGATAAAAAAATTTTGGAAAATGCCCTCAGTTGACCACCTATTTCATTTTTTGTATATTCTGTGCTAGTTGCATGTTGAAGAAGAAATTATTCCCTTGAAGAAACTTCCACCTGCTGTTCACAGGAGAGTGCTTAGACTTGCACAAAAGAAACAGTGCATGTTGAAAATGTAGGTAAATGATGTAGCCTTGGAGTTGGGAGTATACTGAGCCAGAGGTTCATTTAATACCACCTGTGGCAGCACTTATGCTGTTATCGATTTGGGACTGTTATGAAGAATGATGCTAAGTCTTATTTGTTTGAAAAAGCTTGCTTTACCAAGTTGCATCTGGGGTAAATATCTGGACATGAATCATCAGATCTGACCAGAATCTCATCTCTACTCTGACATCAATTATCAACACACCTTTGATAAAACCTTACATCCCGGGAAAATCAAGCAATAGGTGCAAAAGATGCTCTCATCAAAAAAACTGTAATATAAAAAACAATGTACAGAACTAAATACCCAAACAGAAGTAAGAGGGAAATTATGTTAGTATGAGTCACCTGACTGAGTCTATACGTCTAGCGCAGATCAGAAGCGTTTCTAGAATTGCCAATATATTTATTCAATGTTAAAACACTGTTTGCAGAAGGAGAAAGACACACCATAATTTTCTCCGTGTAAAATTCCTGGGGTTTCTGGAACTTGGATTTTTATTTAATTATTTCCAGGCCTAGATGCAATATTGATATCATTAGTATTAGAGAAGCTTTCATTCCTGTTCCCTTATAACACACACTGCTTCCCCATATCTGCTGGGAGTTTATAATCAGAGCTGTGATTGTAAAAGACAACATCTAAATGTGCTGGTCATTGTCTTTAAGCAGTAAAATGCAAACAACTCCATCCCCAAGGCCAGGATATGAAGAACTTACTTTCAGTGAATACCACATCAACCCTTTTCCCGTTCCTGTTCTTGCACTTACACAGGGCAGATGGTAGAAGAAAGGTCAGAAGATCATTTAATATGGAGAGTCCCTCTCTTTAGCCCTCTGCTCTGCTGCTTTCTCAGATAAAAGGTGGTAGATTTTCTTTATATTAGAGCAATGTTCTCTTCCATGTCCTGAGGAAGTTTAAGATTAGGAAAGAAAGTTTGTTTGCTAGTTTTAAGCTTGTGCACAGGACCACAGGGAGCAGCAATACCCTTCAGAAAAGAAAGCAAAATGGCTGTGACGATGGAGACAAAAACCTACAGTAATTTTAGTAGGCATGTTTGCTCCCATTGTGAAGGTACATCATGAAGGCTGTCAATGAAATATCACACTTCAAGTATTTTTAGAGACTTTTTTTCCCCAGTAATGACTTTCTTGAAGTTTCTCTGTGGACTAGGCTGTCTGTGGAAAGCCATAAATTTGCAAGTTTTCAGTACTGTATTTCAAGGCTTACTGGAGCTTAAACAAGGAAGGAAATGTCTATACATGTGGTATAAATGCAGTGGTCATTAGGATAAAAATGCCCACACACGCACACACACAAAAAAAAAAATCAAAGAAACTTAAACACCTATCACTTTATTGCATCAGTTCAGAGTAATTTTACTCAAACCCAATACTGAGATGTGCTGCAAAATTAATACACCACTTTCTTTTGTTTGCAATCTATTTTGATTGTTTATTGTGTTCAAGCCAAACTCCAGCGTTGTCGTGCAGTTCTTGTTCAGAGAGTGCTCACTGACAGCCCTGGGGCTCTCACTTGAGCATGGGCCGTGGGACCCAGTCTGGAACAAAGAGCTCTGGTCATGAACCATGCAGCAAAGGCCATCAGAGCAACTGGGCAAGTGTAACTAACTCAATTAGCCATTTAGAGCTGTAGGACTAAATACAGAGCAAGAGGACTTGAAATAAAGACGGTGAAAAATGGAAATGAAGCTTATTGTGGATTTCTTCTTTTTAATTTTTCAATCAAAATCAAATGTATGACACTGGAAAAAAAATTGGCTAGTCTTACTGTTGGTCTAGAAAGGGACTGAAAGCAAGAGGATGGGAGAGTTCCCCCAAACTTTGAAAACCTTTTCCCCCTATTGTTTCAGATGAGGAGAGAAAGACGATAGGGTAAAGCAAATTGAAAGTCAATGTTTCAAAGATATTTTTTTGAACCCTCAAAATGTAAACTAGCTGTTGAAGTCAGTAATTAGACCCCTGTTGTGCTTAGAAAAACTGAAGGATAGGCAGAGTTAGGAAAAGGCCTTCTTTCTCTTTTTTTACATACAAGTTTCCTCACTCTCCTCTGAGGTTCTTGCACCAGGAAGAATTTCTTTTTTGTTGGTAGTAGCTGGTTCTTTGCTGATTGATCTTTCTGTATTTTTAATATTTGTCATCTCTTTGCCATCTGGTTTGAAGCATTTCATTATTAAAACAGAGAGCACTATGTATAAGAGACAGCATCCTGCCCGGAGTCCTGCAATGAGGCCAAGATAGACATTTCTAGAAAAAAAGGTGACAAAATATGTTTGTATAAATAAAGCTTGCCACTTCTGAGCAGAACCAAGTAAGATATCAAAAACACTTTGGCAAAACCATCTATTCTCAGCCAGGCATTGCTCCACATTTTGAGAAATAACAAAGAGAAAGCAAACAATCTCACGGTTTTTAGGCCCAGGCAGGTTCTAATCAGGTCCTATAGTCCTAGCAGAAATGCCTCCTGTCCGAAGAGTACCCCATTCAGCAGACGATATTTTAGGGCTGGGACAGGAGAAGCTGCACCAGCTGGGGCTTTGCCTGTTGTCCCAGCCTTCCCCCAGCCCCTCACTGGCAGCATGCAGTGCTCCCGGCCACAGCTCTCCATGCACCAGCAGTCATTTGGGTTCCCTCTCCAAGTGGATTTTGTGAGCTGCCTTATCCATTAGGAAGCAGAGAAATGAGGGATGAGGAAGAGTGCCTTCAGTACTACGCTTACTCCATGGTTCTTCAGTCTCCCACAAAGCCAAAGTGTCACAGAGTTATTCAGTGAGTGCACTAAGGCTTCAATAAGGGAACTAATTCTGGTGAGGTGAGACAGTGTACTGCAATGTCACATGTCGGACTGAATCCAAATTATTTGGCTTATTTGATCTATTAAGGCCTAGTCAAAATAAGCAGTTTTGGTGCTTTTAGTATCCTAATCAGTCTATTGACAATTGTCATGGGCAAAGTATACCTTGGTCCTTGGTGCCCAAAGCTGCCTGAGAAGCCAAATTCCCAACCCTTACCTAAGATTTCAGCTTACCTGAAAGCTTTCGTGTCATATACCCGACAAGATCCAGATCCCCCACAGGTTTTAGTCCCCCATTTCAAGCAGGTCTCATCTATCAAGGCGCCGAAATAAATAGGGGCTGGGAGTCCTCCTGCAAAGAAAATTCTTATTACATGATCTCAGACATTAAGATCTCACTGTTTAATGTCATGGTAAAGAAATGAGGAAATGAATCTCAAGGTTTCTGAATTATGGCTGCATAAAATGGAACTAAACATCCAGTGTTGAGATTCCAAGATTTGTGAAATATTTAAGCAAGTACCTAAAGGGAGTTGAAAGGACAGAAGATTATAGCATTATTATATTCAGCGAGGGAAATGTTAGTAATTCTACTTTAATGGCATTTTCATTAGAATTATAACTTCTGTTGTTTAAAGAAATAATATAACCGACATTTCTTTTTCAGTCCCCGGTGTGGAATTACATTCCATGACATATTAATATGTATGTATACTAATGTATCTATTCAGGTATTACACAACAGTTTGCCATTAAAAATGGTTAGCTGAGTGCAAAGGGCTGAAATTAAACACTTGCTTAAAACCAACCAGGTAATAAGTGTATTATTTATGTAGTACTGGAAGAATTCCTTTTAGACAGTCATAATGCTTTAATATAATCAGCTGTTTCAGGGATAATGTGCAGTTTTGTGAAGAAAACTATTTCATAAGAGCACAAGATTGATTCTCTGCAGCATTCAGCTAAAATACGGAGATTAGGAGAGAGGCCCAAATGACTACTTGGGCTTGTCTGCATGGGGAAGATCTCAAAAATCAGCAAGAAAGTGAAGATAAGGCAAGGTACGTTAGAGGCAGGGCATACTACATGTCTGAAGATTGGAATGATTATTTATTGCAGAAAAGAAAGAAAATAATAGGCAGAGTACATGGTAGCTCTAAGTGAAGAATGGTCAGCAAATAGGATCATCAGTGTTAAGGATATCCAGACTGACCAAGCTCAGGTAGTTGTGTCCACAAACAAACAAAAAAACCCTACAAAAGTACAACGCAGTTTCCTTCCTTTGCCTGATTCCTTTGCTGCACAGAAAAAATTCTGAAGAGATAATCATAATACATAATTACATAGCAGGAAACATGTAGCAAGCTCCTCCAAAAATGTGAAATGCATATTCTGCTTACAAAGAAAAATTTCGGAAAATTTCTTCTGTTCTCATCTGGAGCAAGGACATTGCACTGGCTAGCTTTGGTCTGTCTCTTTGACTACCTACTTGAATCCCACAAAGAAATGAAGTTTTACCTAGTACTCTACCACCTAAAGTTTCAATCCCAACAGCAAAGGATTTCAGGTCTGGTGAAACAGATCTAAAAAGGAAACAAAAATAGTACATTGTTTTGGGGAACCATAGAATAATGTAGGTATAGCCATCCTGTGAACACTTGCACGTGCCCCATTGCAGAAGTATTGTGGCTTACCTAGCACAGCTCACTCAAACCCTAATTGAAAACATTCACCAAAGTTAAAGTTCAGATGTACAGCCTCCTTCCATTGACTTCAGTGGATGAACTCTCATAGAAATAAATGGGAGAATCTACAGAAACTGATCTTCAACCCAAGGAGAAGAGGTTGTAAAGACTTTTGGGAGAGGATGCATGGGAAAATTAGAGTGAACCAACTAAAAGTAGGCACTTCATGTCCATAAGTTAAGCTCCAAGAAGCTGTTGTGCTTTAGAAGGGGCTGTACTGTGCAGTGGTGAACAGAGGGAACAAGGGTGTGCAGTCCTTGCTAGCTACCTGCAGGTAAAACCCATCTCTGCCTCTAGCATTTTAGAGAGAGACAGCAAACATGAGTTACCTGGCTACAGAAGTACCTCATTCCTACCAGTGGAGAAACAGCCTGCGTCCATGAGATGAACTGGAAGAATTCACAAAAAGCAGAGGGGAATACTGAGCTGGCACAGGGGCAGGAGTGAGACTTGCTGCCAGCCTGTTTCCTGAACTGGAGTTTATACATCAGTACATCATCTTTTCAGTGTTAACATGAAAGGCTTCTCATTATACACATTAGTATTCTGAAAACTTTGCCCAGCAAAGTTAGCCTTGTCCATAATCCACGCATGCGGTAAGAATGGCTGCACTTAGAAATATTGCAGAACAACCAGCAGCTTAGCAAAGAGAGTTATCTAGTCATGCACACTAACTACTGAGGATTGCAATTCACCCGTGAGCATGAGTGGAAGGAAACTTCCATGCGAAAGGCACAGAACATTGTCTTTTCTTCTGAGTATAAAATAGCAGTGCTGCTTTACAACTGAAGGAATAAAAATAAAAATTAAAAAATTATTGCTGCTGACATAGTTCTGTTTATACCAGCTTGACAAAAAATGGGAATATCAGACTTCTCACAACACAGAAAACATTCTGAGGCAACAAGGCTTAACAAAGGTGAATGTTTTCCTCCTGAGTAATGTCAACAGCATAGTCACCTTGGATATGGCTTAACATCACATCTTATTTCAAGTTCATTGCTCTGTTAAAAACATCCCTGTCATTGGAAGTGAAAACTAATGTTCAGGATCAGCATAAGGCCCACCCATTTCATCACCAAAGTGTCTACTCAGCCTTAAATTGAAATTAAATTGGTGGACAGGCATTTTGCTGTGCCTCTGAACAGAGCTGGATTTCAGAGTACAGGCAAAGACTCAGGGCCCCAATTTCATCAGCATGCCATTCCTCACAATAGGAATGAAATAGTAGATACCATATTCTGTTTCTCTCTCGCCAAGCTTTATGGTCAAGGTAAAGTAAAGTATTTCACCTAAACATAATCATGTATGTAGGAGTGCCTCCTAAGGCTAAAATAAATGCACATGCAGTCTGTAATGCTAAAAAATAGGGAAATGCTTTGGTACAGCTTTCTCTTTGGCATTGTCCCAGAACTGCAGAGGAATTGCCAAGTCCATGCACTTGTCCTTCCACACAGCTGCAATTGTGAAACACCTGAAAGGAGAAGATGAGAAGAAAAATTTATTTAATCAGAATTCAGTGGCACAAAACTACTTTAGTAGCTAGATTTTTCACTCCCCATAACAGGCAGGCTGTTGTTTACGCTGCAAGAACCTCCCTAATCATCTTTGCAGACTGATGGCCAAGTTCATTGGCATGCTCCAGCCGCTCTGAGCTGCTCCAGCAACACAAAGCAACTGTGACTCTAGTTTCAGCCATGCCATTGCTAGGACAGAAAGTGCTCTGTGTATGCTTAAAATGGGTAAAAGCTATAAAATTCAGGCGTGAACTGTTATCCAGCCATTCTGCTCAGGAATCCTATGAAGTAGATGAGTAACAATAAAAATATAAATGTGGACCCAACAATGCAATCATGCATATCTATTGTTATGTATCTAAAACAGCATTTGGTGCTGGATTGAGAGAGGGCTGTTTCATACCCTTTGAAGTGAGCAGGAAACATGGGTTTGAAAGCCAATTCCCCTGAAGTGAAGCAAGAGAATATTGCTGGGATATATGGATATAAGCCTGAAAATGTTGCCTCTCTCTTTCAGTATTGTTACATGAAGACAGTTTTGCTTCTGCCAGAAGACATGACCATTTGCACATGCTTCTGTAAACCTACTGTTTTTAATGGTCTTCCCCAGGTAGGATTGTTTGAAGTCCTGGAAATGGCTTTGCTGCTGATACACTGAACAAAATGGCCAGATGTATATTTACGGGACCTCTTGGCTGTACAATTTAGAGTTATGACTTGCCCAGGAAAGCAGGCAATTCCAGTATGATCTGTAACAGTTTGTGAAAACAGCACTCACAATTTTATACAGGTCTGCTGCACATGAGTTGACACCATGGAATTTTGCTAGTATAACAACCAGACCAGTAAACCCCTAAAGTAAACCCCCTAAAGTAAACCCCTCTTAGCTGTGTTGTACCTATGCAGTAAGAGATATACTGAGAAACTTAAAGCCAAATTTATGGTCATCTTGCTGAGAAGAAAATAAATTACAAAAAAATCAAAATAAAAGCATTCAAGAAATGTAAGTCAAGAGACTGAGGTTTTCATGTCTTTCCTGAATAGCTTACTTACCTCACCCCAACTGTTTTAAAAACCCTTCCTGCAACCATGCACTCACTCAGTTTCTACTACAAGTTTAAACCATACAGAATGGACATTGGAGAAATCTAGCTATATCTATAATCATAGAATCATAGAATAGTTTGGGTTGGAAGGCACCTTTGAAGGTCATCTAGTCCAACTCCCCCTGCAATGAGCAAGGACATCTTCAACTAGATCATGTTGCTCAGAGCTCCGTCCAACCTGACCTTGAATGTTTCCAGGGATGGGGCATCTACAACCTCTCTGCGCAACCGGTTCCAGTGTTTCACCACCCTCATCATAAAGAATTTCTTCCTTATATCTCATCTAAATCTACCCTCTTTTAGTTTAAAACCATTACCACTTGTCCTATTGCAACAGGCCTTACTAAATAATCACCTAGCCACCTATATATTTACCATATTCTTTCCCATCCCGGTTGATGATTTACATCCCGCAAAGCAGGCCGTCATGTAAGTGATCCCATTATCCCCACAAACAGGGTCCCACTGATCCAGCTTGCACCTGCAGTCAGCATTGCAACTCGCCATGAAGCTGTTTTTGGGGGAGGAAAGGTGCTTTAATCTGGAGGAAAACAGAATGAAATAAAAGAATTATTTAGTCGAATTACATAGTCAAACAAAATATCAGGGAGTAGGCAGGAAAAACGTGGAGAAAGTGAAGCAATCAACATGGACAGGTATCTGCTACCATCCAATGGACTGTGAAGTTGTCATATGGAGACTAAGCCAATTTCAGCTAAGCCAAAGCTCTCTTGAGATTTTTCATCAAGCATTAATATTTTTATGGATTGTTGCTGAAAAGGCATGGAACTTACAAACTAGGTATTCTTGGCTGGGAGGGAATATTTGGTATTACTTTTTCATTTGAAACTCAACCCGAGAAAAAGAAAATCATACCTAGAATCTCTTATCACCTGTAGACTGGCCATGCTTTTCCTTAGCTGTAGATATCATACCATATCTGGGTGCTAGAAGTGGTGATATAAAACTACATAAAACTACAGCAGCAAGAAGTCCTTGACTTTTTTTTCACTGGATCAAAGCCGATTAGTGGCAATGGAAGTTGCATGAGCCTGAGTGAGAAGTGCTGCCTCTGTCTCAGCTCTGACTGTATTTAGCAGCAGCAGTCCTGCACCTGGGACAGGCTTGAGCTCCATTTCTTATCAGATCTCATTTCTTGTTGTATATTATCATGGACTTTCATAGCTTCCACTTTTACCAACATATCTGTAAGAAACATCAAAATCAGGCCCCAAGGAGTTAAACTAAGCAGATGACAACTAGAGTTGAGAATTTAAAAAGTGGCCAGCAACTCTGAGGGCATAGTAGCAGGGCTCAATTTTCAGAAAGTATTAGGAGTCCACCATCTACAAATCACCCCTGCTTTGAAGTCACTCACAATATAAAGGAAAAAGTGTTCAAAATTTGCCTTTTCTTCCTCCTTACCCCTCAAGCCAAAACACACCTCAAGGGGGCTACATTTCTCCTGTCTTTTAGAAGGGAAAATAACTGGGAGGTTTAGCCCTCATTGGGCTGTTGCTTGTCTTCAAACTACAAATTGTTAAACAGGTAAAACAGTGTGTAAGTCGCTTAACCAGAACATGCATTCAGCACATGCTAAATTTTCCAGTCTCAGTTTTCCTGGAGAAACTGTAATTGCCCTTTCAGTATTTGCTGTCTTGATTTTTCTGCTTTTTTTTAATTCACTCTACAGTATCAGATGTTGCAGTCAAGCAGAGTTATCTCCACTGCACAAACCTCTGACATCTTTTATGTAACTCACCTCAAAGTTGAACTGGGTGTCAGGTTTGCCAAGACAACTTAGATATTTCTCTGAACATAGGCTCAGTTTCAAAAAACACAGGACTGAGTTTCTGCTGAATTGACAATCTAGCAAGCCCTGCTGGATTCAGTTTAATCCTTTAAAATCCCTTGACATTTTTTGGACCAGACTGAGCTAAATTTAAACAGTAGGCAATTGTGGCAGGCTGCTAGAGTCAGCAAAATGTTCTCAAGGAAGCATGATCATGGTCCTGGTAAGGGAGGGGGAACATCTTTTTGGGCAGCACACACTCCTGACATGTCCGCTTTCTACCTCCCAGCTGAGAAAATGGACACAGGCAGGTCAGCAGCACCAGGTACCAAGGGAGGATGGTAACTCCCCAGGCAGGTTGATAACTACTGATCTAGAGGACGGTCCCTTCTAGAGGCAAAGCCATCGGGGGACTATGGGGAAGCCACTTTCAACACTTTTTTTACATCCCCCTCGCTACATGGTAGGAGGAGACCGGCTTTAAATTTTTGAAATAGAAAGCTTTGAAAAAAAGCTTTGAAAGCTTTGAAATAGAATATAAAAATGTAATTCGCCTGTGATAAATTTCATCTTAATTAGTAATTTGCCAGAATATAGAGGTATATTGTCAATATCCAGCAATAAACAATTTAGAAAAAGAGATGTCCAGTTTAAACAAAATTTGAAAAACAAAATCGGGATATCCTGTCCATCCCCAACACTAGGTATCATTTCAGCCTGACAAGTCTATCTCAAAACCCGGCATTTTCTTGTGTGTATCGCTACCAAGGGAGCGGTAAAATGATACAATCACAGTAGCTCCACTTTAGCTGAAACCGCACTGTCACTAGCGGATGACCTAACACAGGTCAATTTCAACAAAGATTTGTTGTCTTTAAAGAGACACATATATGATTTTTTTTTATGCAAAAGGATAAAGCAATATGCTACAGCAAATCAACAGAGAAGACATGTTTCAGAACTCAGCCAAATTCAAATCAAAATGTTTTCTAGAGTAGAAGGTTTGTAGCCCAGATGAGATTACAAACCCAGATTAGTTTGTGAGACTAGAGCAATACAGGTGCGTGCACCATGTTCTGCACTGTCATGGAAGCAACCGTGACAAATGACACAACCAACACAAACCCAAAGGGATACAAACCCAGAGTAGGGCGCTGTCAAACCGGCCACCTGGAGCACCTCACAACTGCACGTAAAGTACAAGAGGTTTAACAAATATGCTACTATAAAGGTGATGCATGCAAACTTTGCCATTTCAGTTATGTGAAGTTTGAATTTCTTGATCAGAAAGCCTCCTAGAAACATCCCCAGGATTGTGATGGGTAAAAGTATCACACCTGCAAATAGAAAGTAACAAAAATGTTAACTGCTGTCACTTGCATTGACCCTTTTTAGAATAAGTATCTGGTTCTACTAGTTTCCAAAATATCAGATACTGACCTATTTTCAGACTGATCCTTTGAGGTTCTAAGATTTTTTTATTACCTTTAAGTAATTTTGCTTACTTCCCCATTTTCTTTCAAGTCATGTTATGACCTTAAAAAGCTTAGTTACTCAATATTCCCTACCTTTTTACTATACTGTTGTTCGTATGTATATTGATATAATAAAACCTATACAGGTGCCTGTTAGAAACTGGAGTAAATGAGATAAATGTCTTAGCTCATGGGCACTTCTTCATCTAAAATAAAACATTAAACTTTCTGAAAGTTGCAAAAATAAATCTCCAAAACGGCATATGAAAGGAAGCAGTGTCTGGTTTTGCATTTGATTCCATTTTGCTCTGAGAGTGAATCATGGGAAGATTTGCATTTAGATTTAATCCGTTCAGCACTTCACAAACTCCAGCCCTAATATTTACATGCTAAATAGAGAGCTTTTACAAGGTTTTATTGTGAGGGTTTTGCCTTTCTCTGTGAGTTTTTTTGTTTGGTTGGGTTTTTTGGCCGTGTTGGTTTTGTAAAACTTTCCCTGCATCCAAAAAAAGATAGGAAAAAGAAAGTTCTTACCACATTTGTACCTAACCCGCATCAAAGCAGGGTGCCTTCAGATTAAAGTAATGGAATATCAGTTCTGCAATGACCACAAATTCCCTGGTTTTCTTGCCAGGTTATGAGACCATATTATTCACTGTAAGATTAATATAATTTCAGCATTCTTTTTTTGTAGAACACTACAAAGAACTTATTTTTCAGGGAACTGGCAAATAGAAAAAGAGCTTTGAGCTGAATGAAATTACTCAAAATTTTACATTTTGGTTTCTTATTGCTTATAATATTTGTATTTGTAATCAAAATGGAAGAACATTTATACCAAGATGTTATTCTGAAAAGGAAAATCACACATTTCATTAGACATTTTCTAAATTAAATGTTTTTCTCTTTTAGTTGTTACTTAGTTGCAGTTTATGTGTGGTTTTTGTTCACAAAAACAGATACATTCGTAACCCAAATCTCACTCTGAAAAAAACTTCACCCCCCAAAAAAAATCCACCAAGTTCTAATAATCCTCTAGCTCACTAAATTAGGAACACCAGGAAAATTAACATCCATTTTCACAATACAGTAGGAAAATTAATAAACCACTACATACTTTAACCAAAAAAGTTCACAGAAGCTCCTCCTGAAAGGGAAGGCAAAATAACAAAGAAAAGCTTCCTTCTTGACACTGGAATTTAAAAGAAGGACAGGTACCTACCAATTAGAAAGATGGCTCTTGCCACTGATACATTAAATTGCTGCTCCATAAACTTTGTCTCATAGGTTATCAACCCAACAAGAGAATTGTACTGCAGAATAGTGAGGAAGATGTACACCAGGAAAACTGGATTTCCAAACAGCTTCTTCAGAGCTGGGAAGAAATCTGCAATGGAGAGGTATATGCTGTACACCCTGCTACACACAGAGAAGAGCTGTTTTGACATCCTTTAGATAATAAAACTAACTTTGATTTAATTTGGCTGTATTGCAGATTATAATTCTTTGCCCGTAGAAACATATGCTTTGCCCATAAAAACATATGTGAGAGTTTTCCTCATTGCCAACACATGACTTACAGGAGCAGCAAGGCTGAATGGCACAGTGGATGCTGAAGCGGGAACCAGAAAACCTAGATTCTCTTGTGTGTGACACAGGACTATTCATCAAAGGCACTAAGGCTTGCAACACTGATTCTCAATGCCTGTACAAGAGAGTGTCCCTAGAGGAGCATTAAGACTCTATAATGTACCAAGTGAAAAGTTTGGTGCCTAAGGCAGGAGCCTTCACAAACCACATGAGATACCCACGTGAGGCTGATATTCAGAGATAGGGAGCACCTGACCAAGCAAAAGGCTGGAACTTTTCCTGAGACCCTTGGGTAGAGTACCTAAGTCCATGGAATTAAAGGGAAGGCAAAAACCTGCATTTATCCTGTAGTTTGGTTGTTGGCACACTTGCCTAAAAGATGAGAGTTCAAAACACATCTGCAATAGCTACTAAGGGGTGCACATGCCTACATACATACAAATAAAACCCTTGGGGGAGGCCGGCAATGGGTAGTTGGGTCTGATATTGCCTATGCAAGATTAATTTGGTATCGCTGAGCTCATACACAGGAGCTATAAATCCAGTAAAATCCCTCCAACAGCTAACGTAGTACTTAGCCTCATGTTTCCCTCCCATATGTTGGCCTCAGTGAAACAGGAACCTGCCAGCTGTGGACTGGTCATTAATGAGGGATGGGATTTTTTCCCCCCTCTTTCTTCATAATCATAGGATTATAGCTGTAATACATCATATGACAACTACTGTGTTGAACTGAGAATCTCTGGTGCTCAAAGCAACAGCATGACCTTTTTCCAGCTGTCTTGACATAAGGAGAGGACTGAAACACACCCTTAGCATGTAATTATAATACTATAAATTAAAGAGAGCATTTTTGTCCATCATTTGCACTGCAGAAACATGCATTTTGCTGAGGGTTGTGCAAATCCACACTCAGTTCAGAAGGAACCCATGAGAGGGAATTCACATGCAAACATTTGGGCAATAATCTTTCACCTTTTACTGCCTCTGAGAACTTTAACTGTGGCTGAGCTGGGGGGTCTATTTTACAGTGATCTTGAACAGGCAAATGACTAATCTTCAGGTTTTCATTCTCTCCTTCTTTTGGTAAGGAGTAAGGCAGAAACCAGAAGGGCAATGAAGCAGTGAAGTTGACTGCTCCACAGATAAGCAGTCCAAGCCACCAGGCACCAACCCAACGGGTATCCTTAGGATTTATGCTGATAGCATCTATAAAATACAGAAAGACAGGAAAATAGATTAAATATCATGCAGAGCAATTAAACTTACTATAGGTATCCTTATATATATAATTTAAAGACCAGAACAGGGTGATTTATGTTTCATACGAGAATTGAAATGCAGCTTGTATCAAATCAGTCCCATGCAGTCAAAAATAGATGTCTCCATTTAGACCCATGGTGGCATTTCCCTGCCACAATCTTCCAACACTTTCAGTGGGAATGAGTGACAGCAAGAGGGCCCTTCACCACCCAAAAAGAACTTCCCTTTCTCAATTTCCCACTGTCCCCTCCTTCTTCTATCCCCCAAATCAATAGTTTTTCCTTGAAGTTCCTCAAATTTTCCCTGGGATTAGAGACTTGAAAGTGATTTGAACAATGAAATTATTTTCATGTGAATCTTTGCTGCATGCTTTTTAAGAGAACATAGTTTTTGCCAAGAGTTGAAAGTGTCCATGAGCAAAGGCCTTTCACTGTTCCCTCAATGTGTGGATGGTCTTTCATTTGCTCATTTGTTCTCAGCTGCGCAGCGAGGGTGTAACAAGTGCATCCGCAAGCATAAAGAGGTGCAAAATTTTTCTGCAGTGGGGGTAGGGGTCTTGCATCAAGGGCTATTCCAGTCACACTACAACGCTGCAGATACTAAAATGTAAATAACACTAGTTTTCGAGTACGAAAAACTCTCTGCAGAGCCCCCCCTTTTTGAAGTAGTAAGCTGGGAAGGTGCTTCTTGGCATGCAGGTACCTATACACAGCCATCTTCTCAGTTAATGCACCACCCCACAGTCTCTTACTGATATCCACAACGCCAATGTCAACCCAGAGGCTGGCACAGAAAGATCCAAGCAGGAAGCCCAGGGTCGGTCCAAACATGCCCGAGGATCTCACCAGGCCTGTAAGAGAAGGGAGGCAGCACAGGAGATTGAGCAAAACGTTCTGCGGACAAGCACGCCGCCTTCTCTGAGGGCAAGGAAAGGAGAGAGGAGGGAGGAAGCCGAAGAGGAGCACAGGCCGTTAGGGGATGTCTAATGGGAAGCTTCTGATCAGCAAGAAAATAAGCCGTAAGCTGCCAATGCAATAGCTGCAATGTGGAAGTAGACTCCTTCACCCTCACAGGGTTTTGCCGAAGCGAGTGCGGTCTCACGTGGACCCCCACACGCATTTCATTGGCAAGATTGGTGTCTTGGAAGGAACAGGAAGAAAGAGAGTAACACTGCAATGATTTTTATCCCCCCCCCCCCCCCGATTTTTGTAGTTGCATTGTTCAGCTTGTGGTGGTTAACTAATGAAGATACAACTCCAGGCCCGTTGGAGGTATCATAAGTCTACCTGCAACTCTATTTACAGCTTCCATGATGTTCTATGATTGTAGAAGTCAGGATGTTTCCCTATAGTATGTGTTCAGGTCCCTAGTTTAATTTTAAGTAGCAGTAGTTGATCTGATGGTGTGGATATAAGAAGGCACATCTTTGCAGTTTGGAATCACATTAGGATGACTGGGACAATAAAAGTGCGTGGACATGAAATTAGGTACAGGACCCTGAGAATATTTTCAGTAGGCAACAAGGAGATATAAGTGTCCCTCTGTGTGATCAGAGTTCATTAGACAGAATCTTTGTTGAATCATTCAGCACCAGAATGAGCGAATCAGCTACCTGTTGCGATAATACGCACTTATGCGGCTCTAAAAAAAAAATCAAGAAATCCGGTGATCAGGTAATGACCTCTTTAAAAGCAGGTTGCAGTTTTGCTACTGGCCTCACTGGGGCTTCTATTTCCTGCTCTGTCTCTGCTTACAAAGGAGATAACATGGGATCAGAAAAGGTGGGATGCCCCTAGGAGCAAATGAATAAGCTGTGAAGACTAGCAGGAAATCTAGGAAGCTAGGACTGCATTTTGCTGACTGCATTTGTAAATACAACACAATTTGACTTTGGTGACCACTGCTGGCAATCAACATAAAATGAAAATATCCTCAAAATAATTCAAACATAGGTCATAGGTCCTCACATTCCCTTGTCACTTTTGTTGATCTGTTGAAGTTTAGTTGTGAGAGGGTAACAGTTTCAAAAAAAGGTTAGTGATTTGGATTTCTGAATTCTAGCATGGAACTGCCACCTGGGAGTGGTTTGAAGTTGCAGAAGGCTATTCTATTAGAAAAATATTGAAGGCTATTCTATTAGAAAAATATAACTGCAATTCTATTAGAAAAAAAGGAATTCTTGACCAAGTGCCTGTCAGTTCTTGTGCACATTTGGCACTACGCTCTGTAAATCCTACTATGTTGTTCTACTGCAGAGATTTTTCTCCTGTTGATTTTGCAAACTCTTTGCTGAATGTAGTGATTCCTCAGCTTATGATCAAGGACTTCTGTAATAAATTCTTACAGCATAATTTAACCATTCAGTTTTTATCTTTGCTTCATTGCTCTAATTGCATACTGCTTTCATTTAGTTCTCTCACTTTACTTCATCAGATCTGGCCTTTTAGACTAAATTCTGATTCTTCCAAATGACTGACTGCTGCAGAGTCAGGATTTTGACACTAGAAGCCAGGAATTAGCTCTTTATGTTATTTAACAGTGAGTCTAAAGTAGAACTTACTACTCAGAACTATGCAAGCTCATCTCCAAAGTTCAAATACTCAGTGGCATATATCTAAAATAAACAGATAAAAACCAGCACATCCATAACACTGGCTTTGTATATTGTATGCAGTATATTTCTTTAAGATACCATATGCTATCAGATAAGCTAAGAAGCATATGTGCAATAACTTTGCGTATGTATAGTTTTTAAATTAAATTTCACACTTGCATACCCTTTAAATTCAAGAATAACTTCGCTAAGATAATATGTTTATATTGTGACAAAACAAAAGCAAATAATTTCACAGTGATATTTTCTTAGGATATTTTTGCTTTGTAATATTTATTCTTTGTAATTAATAAACAAACTAAACCACAAACAGTAAATCATGCAGACTTATCACTTAATCAGCTGCTGCATATTGACATAGCTCAGCCAAGCCTTTGTATTGATGAGTAATTTAACATGTAACAGGTATTAAAATTTACAACATACATTGGCCTCAGATACGTTTCTACTGAAGCCATGGGTTCAACACTTACAAGATTATATGCTAATGCTCAACTCAGTGATGAAATGTCATTCATTCAAAGTATCTGCGTTGGTGAGAAATCCATGGAAGTGAAGTACTCCTCATTAAATATCTTTAATTGTCTGTTACTCCTCTTACATGATAAGTCTGATGGCTACTGCCATTAATTAACCATGTCAACATTCAGTTTCAAATAAAATCAGAAATTCATTTTAAAAAATGGCTACTGAAAGCTTATTAGTACAGGTGAAATCCTCATATGTATGTTGGCAACCCTTCTATAGGCACCTAAGCAGAAGCAAAATATCTGAAGACCATAAAACATCTGAATAAATTAGGTGCTTAGCATGGAGGAGTATTTATGAAATAACCTCTCAGTCAGAGCAGTTGGCCTCAAAGGTGACTCCACCAAAGGCCTCTCTCAGAACAAAGCAAACCACTGAGATTCTGATATTCCTGTCTCTTGACAAATGCCAATTGCATGTAGACACAGAGGGTCAGATCATTACACCTTTCAGTCATCCTGAGTAGTGACCCTACGCAGAAGAGCTTTTCAGGACTGTATGTGGTGTACAGTGCATTGTACCACCGCAGGACCACGTTGATGGCCTGGTAGAACTACATAAATTAAAAAGGTTCTGTAAAAGTCAGTCTGAAAACTATAGAATTTCCTGGGGGCGGGGGGGGGGGGGGGGGGGGGGAATCCATTTCCTGTCTCACAGAGTTCTACAGAAAAGCTACCATCCTCTACTAAATTCTGTAAGACAGCTTAACAAAAACGCTAATTTTTTTCCTTTTCTGTTCCTTCCTATGACAACTCCGGTTTTATTGCTGTCAGTTATCATTTACACTACAACTCTGCCAAAAAGATTTTAATGCATTCTATTGACACAATAAAAAGCTGTCTCTGCCTCAAAATAACTTATGTCCTTAGTCAACAAAACATCTAAGGGCGGGAGGAAAAGGAGAGTCAGGAAAGTGAAACTTCTTGCTCAGGGTCAAATAATGAGATCAATGGTCAAAATTCATCAGCAAGGCTTGACTGACTTTTTTTATTAGAGGACAATTTTTGTTGCATTTTACAAAAACACTGATCATAAATTGATTCAGTCAACTGATAAAAAAATCAGATCTAGGAAAGAATTAAAGTTGGTCAAGAAAAGGAATTTCAGCTCTACGCAAAAGACTATTTCAACATTCACTTTTTTTGCAAATTGGGTCAGTCCATCAAAATGGAATAAGAGACTGAAAATTGCTATTCAGAATGTTAAAATGAAATATTTTAATACTCTGTAAACAAAATACTTTCTTTCACTTGCACGACCCAAACAAATTTTCATTTTGCTTGAATACATACTATTCTCTGTGTCTACTCTATATTTTTAGTCTCACTTCCTCAGTAGTCTCCAACCCATTGCAGTCTCTCCCAGATCAGATTCTGACGAGAAAAAATTCCAGCTGAACTTTTTAAAATACCTTTAATCAGAAGCTCAGAGGCGATTACAAATATTTTGGATAACTACTGAGTGGAACTTTTGTTTTTGTCAGCTTCCTTCACAATACTTCCATTTTCTTCAACCTGCAGATTTCCTCATCCCCAAATGAAGACATTTGCAATGGCCTTACCCTGTAGCATTACATACTGAGCTCTTCCTGAAACTGTGTCTTACTATCTTTATGACCAGTTCAACTTCACCAAGTTTACTACAGGCAACAGTTTTCACCTCCCTCAGCCAAAGAAACACTCCATGCTATTAAACCAGTTTGGCAATAAATTAATTAGCTTGGGTGTAAGTCATTCTGTCTTGGGCAATAGGCTACCTTCCATCAAAACAACAACAACGAAATCCCAATTAGAAGGGATTTGTTACAACACCCTGGCAAGGGTTTGGTTTTTCCTTCGGTAACTAGCGACTTTAAAAAGCTTTCATCAGGAAGTGTGCTGCATGTAAAATTCAAAAAGTCAGGTAAAAGCTTCTGAAACATGTTTACGTTACTGTGATTGCATTACTGATCCTTACATTAAGGATCATTCTCTTCTCTGTGAAACAGTGATTAGGAAGAATTTTATCCTCTGAAGCGGTGGTACTGAAGATGATACGCCAGACAAGACAGATATGATTTCTCATTTTGGAGAAAGTAGTATTTGATTATGCTTCTCTTCATTACAGAGAAAACTGACACATGTAGCAGAAGCCACTTGGGGAAAGCAAAAGGAGCATCTGGGAAATATCCTTCAAAAATAAACATGAGATCTCTTTCGAACTGCTTTTTTGTCTCTGTACAACTCAAAATTATCCAGAACAGAGCAGATAGATAGATTTTTTTTGGTGAGTATTTGCTTGGCTACAGAAACGTTAAAGAAAAGAAAGTTTAGCATAAGAATCACTTATTTGCATATTACCTATGTAAAATGCTGAGTTTTCTTCTTTAGAAAAATCATCAATATATGAAACCCCCAGTGGCATAACTGGTGCTTCCCCAATTCCACGTAAAAGGTTCCCCATCAACACAAAGAGCCACAGGTAGGAATTTGTTGTTTTCTCACATCCTGCAGGCCATAAACATTTACATTTCTGTGAACATAATCCTGACAATACTTTATTGCAACAGAAAAATAACATAAGATATGGTTTTTTACAATCATCATAGGGTGGGTTTGTATATATCACAGTTTCTAACAGGGGTTTTACTGCTTTCCAGTAAAAGAAGGTGTATAAAATGGGGACAAGCAGAAGAAGAGAACCCAGCATCAGAGCTTTTGCTTACCAAAATTTTTCATTGCACTGGGTGTTTCTGTAGCATCTGTGACTGGAAGGCCCTCAGACGATGCTGGGGAGCAAGCTGATACACTCGTAGAGGAGTTGTCCACAGTAACAGTTATCCTTTCATAATTATAACTGGAAAACAACTGTGTAAAATACAACTGACACATGAAAGACACTGCTTTGCAGGAAGTGTGTATGAGCCTTGTGTTCATTCCTGTTACGTGCAGGCAAAGCAGAGGGGCAACCCATTTCCAGTGCTTTCACTTAAAAAAAGATCGGTATCTTCATACCTTTTTCAAAATGCTCTGACCATTCTAACCGCAATATTTTCTTAAGCTAAAGAGCAAAAAAGCCGCTTCCAGGGCTTAAGAGATCATTCTTTAGACTGAAGGACAGAGGCAGAGTCCATCCACATCTGCCTACATACAACAGTGCTGATGTTTTTCCATACTGGCACCAGTTTCTTACCTATGTGACAGACGTGTAACATAGGGATTTCTGTGCTAGTTTAAAATGAGCTAGCTAAGGATCTAGTAGTAACCTATCTGTGTCTATAAAGAGATTAACACGGGCTGCAAAACACATGTGCCAGTTTGTCTGTATTTAGGCAGCCAACTACTACAGCAAATCCACTAAGTAAATTGAAGCCAGCTTGAGTACATTTATGCTACATTGGGATAAATGGAAAGCAGATATTCGCTCTGACTGTGCAATCAAGTGGTAACCTTTAATATTGTGACGGGTGACAGTGAGGTCCCCATGGCCACTGGGTTTTGCTCAGTGTTGTGGAGAATGGGTAATCTTCAGAACCTGGCTGTGAGTTTGGGTTAAATCAGAGATTTCCATAGCTCTGCTTCTGGCCTGTGCTGTCCCTTGCAGTGCAGGTTCCCAAGCAGAGTAGTGACTGTGGCCACTTTCCATACCATGGTCCCCAGATATAATTCTTTCCATACTCTCCTTATCAAAGGTATTGGTTTTGGAACTAAAGAAGATGCACAAATAAATTTTAATTTTTGAGGGACAGAGGGGTTTTATTTTCAACTACTATTCAGTAAGGATGCCGAAGGATTGGAGAGGTATGAACTGCTTCTGACAACTATGTAAGCACTAAAGCTTAGATGTGAAGGGGTATTTAGATAGTTAAGTCTCCCTGAGTTCAGTGGAGATAGATACAGATTTTCATAATTTTAAAGAGCTTAGCATGAATAGCCACCATGGAGAAAGAAAACTCTTCCATCAAGATCTCGTTACAGTTCAAGTATTAAAAAAAAAAAGAACAGCTAAAAAAAACCCCCCATATCTATATATATCCATCCCAGGTGAAAAATACAACCCACTTTATCCCTAATTATGTATAAGTTCTGTAGAAACCTGAGGTTTCTCTCTTACTTACCTGTAGAAAGAGGTTACATTTCAGACAGGAAATCAGAAAGTCAATACTAAAAAATCCACCTATTAAAACCTTCCTTTTATCTGGAAGAAACTACTATTGTCAAGCTTTTAACTCAGGTGTATGATTAAAAAACACTTCATATAGTCAAGTTCAATTACTGCACAATGTGAAAACTCTCCATATTTACCGTCCCATTAGGAACTGAGGCATCACTGACAAAAATGCTCCTAAGGACATAATGAGACATCCAACAGCAATTACTTTTGGTCGATGAACTCTTGGTCCAAGGTAGCTCACCAACACCATTACCATTAAGTTACCTGCATCAACAGGAGAGAGAACCAGTAAGATTACAAAGAGATTTTTTTTAGGGGGAAAAATGTATTAAGAAGCAGTATTTATCCACTTTCAAAGAAAGTACATATACCTATCTCAAAGCTGCCATCAATAATGCCAACAATTGATGATGAGATTTCAAATCTCCTTTCAATTTGACTGGACATGCTCTTCATGTAGCTTCCAGAAAATCCTTTGGCAAAAAAGGAAAAAGCTAGAGCTCCAAGAAATATCTGGAGAGAGAAAATAATTGAGTTTGCAAAGAAAGAATTTCTTCTTCATTGGCTGGATGCCTGAGCAACCTACTCAAGAAACACAAAAATCAAATGCTTTGCTTTCTAATTCTCTGTGAAGAGATTCTTCCTATTGTTTTCATTAAAACAGAAGATTTTACTTTCTCTTTCAGGGTGGCCTCCAAAGCCTCTTCTACTGCAAAGAAAAAGAAAGTTGACATTGACTGTGTGCACCTTCTACCTTTCTACCACATACCATTTTAGCTGTTTCCTTCCTTAGGGAAAACTTGCAGCATGAAGTTGTTCATTACTGGTACTATAATTACGGCATGTCTTATTACTCCTACTTCTCCTGTTCTAAAAAGCATGGATAAAAAGATATAGCTGCAACTACCACTATGACTATAGCACACCTCTAAATGATTCGTTAGTAAAATATGGCTTCTCTTTTTAACTGCTGAACACATTTATTGACTTCTATATTCTTGGAATCACAACCTTCAGTGTCATAGAGAACTAAGTGAATTTTGATAGAACTTCAAATTGTAATTTTCAGTATTCCAGAGAAAATATGTTGTGAGGGCTCCCCTCTGTACCTTTAGCTTTGAACAATTATGGCACACGCTCTTGGCAGGAACTGCGCTGCCATCGCTGTCCTGGAAGAGTGACTTGTCTTTAAGCTGGCCAGCAGTGATTGGCCTGTCCATGGTTTTCCTCTTCCAGATCTGATATGTAGGTCTTCCTGTTTGGAAAATATCATTATGATTAACTATTATTTGCATAAGAATAAAGGTTCCAATGTTTTTCAGACATACTAGATGGTGAGACGCTACTTGAAGCGTCTACACATTGACACCTTTTCTAAGGAAGGATGTTAAAGAGTGTTCAAAGTGTCACTGTAATGAGTTAAGGATTGGTGCACCTGCTTTGTGAAATCTGCTTTCTAAGAGACTTCAGGGCCTTCCTGGATAGATGGAAAATTTAGAGGCAACTTGCTGACAGTTTTTAGAAATCTTTGTAGAGAAGGAAAGTCCCTAGGCAGCTAGAGGGTAGGAGAGTATGTCAGAGAAACAGCTTCACCATGCTTGAACCAATTCTTATATTCTCTTTTAGATATCCGCTTTTGATCGCTGTTCCAGGCTAAATGGACCTTTGGTATGATCCAGTAGGTGCCTGATATTTTGTTATATTTATGAGGATTTTCTCTAACTGCATAATCTATGAACCTGCAGAAATACTGAACACTACTCTGTACCATTCTGTCAGCATTCCTATAAGTAATGTTATTTATTGAATAAATGTTTGTAGAATCAGATCACAAATGATGACTGAGGAGAAAACAGGGTAAGAGATATGGTAGGTAAAGATGTATTAGGGAAAAAGAGGGCACTGATTAAAAGAAACTAATAATGACTATTTTAAAGTCCACAAGTCTCCACAAGTTCCTGCAAGATAGATGATAAATGTAGCTATTTTAATAAGTCTGCCAAAGTTTTCCATTTAAAAATTGGCTCTGATATAAGGAGTCATCTTAGCTGTGTTGGTTAATGTAGATTAAGCTGATCAGGGGAAACCAGCTGATACAGAGAGATCTGGAATGATAACAAGTCAAAAAGAGCCATTGCCAAGTTCCTCTGTTGGAAAACTGGTGCAGTAGTACCAAAATCAATTCGTTAGCTCTGACATACATCGGCACATGTATTAGAGGAATATAGAGGAACATAGGTCAAGAAATTGGCCTGTAGCTTTTACCCCCAAGACACTGGGATCTTGGATATCCCACTCTGTTTAATTCCTCTAGGAGCTTCTCAAAGTTCCCCTCCTGCAGGCCCCAGAGGCTAGCTGACCCATGAGTGGAGACCATTTAAGTGTCAAAAGGGATTTTCGACACTGGGGGCGATAGGGCTGTGGCAGGGGCCCAGGATAACCCTCAAAGGTCACTTTGTTCCTGTGGAAAGCTCAGTTCTGCCAAGCAAGATGCCCAGGAGCAACCTGAACTCCCTGAGAAATGTCCACCCATGCCGAGAAAGGATAACACTTTCTTAGCAACCCAACAGCCCCCCCCCAAGTTATTCCTAATGATTGCAAATAGGCACTAAAGTCTAATAAAGAGATATAAAGCCTCATAAGCACTCTTAAGTTAAATTTTGTAGGTTTTAGTTCCAAATCCTACTCCAGTAGGATCCACCAAAAGTGACTATGAAAAGCAAGCACATGGATATTTCAGTGATCCACATAGAAAATTTCTAAAGGGACCTAACCTTCCTTAGACCATCTTCAGCAGCTTACAAATCAAAAAACTTTGAAAAAAGAAATTATAGATAATTAAAGTATGGTGAATTCAGATTTACCCCAATCTTTACAGGTTGGGAGCTGAAAGACAGAGTTCTCTAAAGCAAATACATTCTTTATTGATTTGTATGTTGCTGATTATTAACTTTGTGAAACATCTGACTCCGTTAAATAAACAGTATTTAAATGAGTGACGTGGTTTCTTTTTCACAATATTTAATGTTATGCTGCCAGCCTAATAATCTACTTTAAACTTATGGAAAATGTTAAACTGTATAAACACTTCTCTGATGCCTAATGAAACAATAAAATTTTCCATAACCACTATATAAAAATCTGAACTTTGGCAAACCAGTGAATCATTGACACCAGTGGTATTTAAAATTAAATGAAGAAAGAAAACTACTACAAGATTTAATTTATGACAACTTTTAAAAATTAATTAATAGTTTTTGTACAGAGGGGTAAAACACCCCACTGTCCACAGTGCTTATTCTTAAAAAAAAAAAAAAAAAATCTAATTTGCAGAATTGTACCTTTGTACTTTACAAAATCTTTCAACTTTAGTGACACTGAGATGTACAAAAAGCCTAGCCTGTCCTGCACCAGCACCTAACAATTAAACAAACAAACAAACAAATGGAAAGAAGTAGGAAGGGAGGGTGGGGAGAGACAGCGAGAGGCAGAGAGAGAGAACTTACTTTGTGTCACTGCGGTGTCAGGCTGTTTCTTTCCTGTGCCCTAGGGCTTTCAGGCTTGAAGCCAGTGCAACGTCACAGCAAAAGCGCTGCCTACTCCAAGAAACGGAGCACTCCACTGCATTTTTTTAAACCTTGGATTTCCTTCTTACGGTGATTGCAAAACTTTCCCACAATCACTGATACAAAAGCTTTGCAAAAGAAGGCAGGTTTCTTGCGTTATCATTACTTTGGTAGCCTACCTGCCAGCATGCTAGTGGTGCCAGCCTCTCCCGGAAGGAACAACTTGTTTTCTTCACTCCTTTTTTTTTTTTTCCCCTAAAGTCTAAACACTAGAGCTGCTTTAAGCACCTGTCCAAAGGGTACTCCCTACCCTCCACCCAACAGCCATGGAGTGGCTTGGCTCGTGTACAAGAGCCCTGAGAGAGCAGGCTCATCTTTCCAAACATCTTACCTTGCAGCCACAGTAACTTGCACTTCTTGGTGCCTTTGATGAGGATCAGCAGAGATACTAAGGGATGACTTAGCTCCTCAAAGGGCATGAATTGCGTATTGATATCTGCCAGTTTTTGGTATGCGCCCTCCGTGTCACAAGCCCAATGCAGACGTGCAAGAGGGCTACTCTCACGGAGACCTAAAGAGAAGCGGATGCCCTTGGGAAATCACAGCCTCCCGTCAGACCCCCTGCCTATTATAAATCAGGATTATTTAACACAACCACAAGCAGTTCCTGCAGGTGCCACTGGGAGATATGGGATGACACAGCTATCCCTCCAAGCTGACTACAGATTGGCCAAAGAAAAAGAGTGAGTGTATTACCCACAGCTAGCCCAGCTCTCGCGTCCTAACCAACCACAAGTAGAAAATCAGCTCTCAGGTCTAACAGGGCACACACAGAGTGCAAACCCACCTAATCCGTGTCTTTTCTAGAGCAGAACTCTCCAGCACAAGGAAAGATTCTGACCCAGAAGTCATTCCAGGTGTTATCAACAGAGTCTCAAGAAACAGTTTTTGGTCATCTGGTTGCATGTAACAGCACAGTGCTCATTTTTGCAGAAACTTGAATTACAAAATGAGATTCACATGTAATTAAAGGACCATTCTAGTGATTTCCAAATATAGAAAAAAGAGTTCTATGACTCCAATAACTTCAGGAACCCTGGAAGGAAAAAGCATTGTCCCACCATCCCCTTTCTTTCCTACAAAAGGTAAACTGAAATACAAACATAGACCAAGTTTGTGTGAAAAGCCTTGATTAGCTTTTTCTGTATAAAAATACATTCAGAGATTTGCTAAAGATTAAATTAACTCAGTGAAATATATGGAAATGTATTATTTAGTCGTGAAAGCTAAAAGAAATAATAAACTTGCTAAGTCCATAAGTATGCAAGTTCTCACTTTCCCCTGAAGCTTGGTAGTTAACTGCAGACAATCATTTTATCTGCCATATTCACATTTGCTATTGGATTTTGCTTGATAGAATTTTACAAATTTTACTGTGATGATTATATATTTATTGATTTATTAAAAATGTATTAAAGGTCTTTATTTAAAGTTTCAATTTTTCTATTTTGCCAGCAGGACTCTACGCTGTCACCAGATACTCAGGGAGCAAATCAAAACACAGCTCATTTCTACCATTTAGTAAGAATATATGCAGCACAGAAAAATGTTATTTTCTATAATGGTTTTAATTGCAATGTTCCTGCCTTAGTCTTTAAATGCTAACTGCTTGTTTAATTAATTTAGTTTTAACACAAGGGAAGAATGTACATATTGAAACTTTCTCTTAAAACAATCCAGAATAGAGGAAATGCATCAAACCAGATTAACTGGTTTGAATGCAATCAAACAGATTAACTTCAGATAAACTGATCCATTCTCATACTTTTATTTAGTTGAAGAAGAGTTATCTTCGCCTAGTTCTTAATGCCTTTTTTTTTTTTTTAATCTTTAAAATGCTTAGATTCATTCACCAGAATATCACTAGAATAAATCAGAATTTACTTCATCTGATAATTTCAAATTTACATATATTACAACCTGCATTTGGACTGCTTTTAACTGATGATATTGCAAAGTTTGAGGAAAAACATGTATGAACATTACCAATGGGTCCCCTGTTTATCATTGCTGTCAGCCTGCAACCAGGTGGAAGAACAGAAGTCTCTTGGAAAGGTAACTGCAAGCCCATTGTCTATCAGGAGAGGAGGCACAGTTCTCAAAATGAGACATCCAGAAAAATCCCATCAGCACTTCAATAAGTGTATTTTAAAGTTGAATACAAAGAAGTTTATCTATAGATGGCATGACACTTCTTGTGATGGTTGCACACAGATAGTAGGATCCACTTACGAGGCAGCACTGCACGGATTCAGCACAGATTCAGATGAGCCGAGCCACTCAATCAGTTTCTCTTTATAGTCAGAGGAGGAAAAAGAAGCATTTCCAAAGGTGTGAGTTGTCTGGTCTATTTTAGATACTTACTTTAGGTATGAGATGAAATAAACTCCAGATATGGCTGTGAAAGAAGGCTAGACAGCAAGATCAGCTTTTGACAACGGAAAGTCAGAAGAGATGAATCCTGCCATAAAAGACGTCAGCACTCCCATAAAAATAGTCTTCCATAGCTCTTGCAAACTGAGCTCCGGTGCCTATGACAGCATTTGCCATCATGACTGTCCATGCAACTCGGTTGTGATATGGCAGCTGCTAACAGATGAGGAAAGGGCCCTTGTTATGGAAGGGCAGTGCTGGGGAGGCAAGCCACAGCTGCCGGATCCTGGCCAGCCCACTAGCACATGCTGGCAGAGAGCAGCATCAGCAGCACACATCAGTGCCTCTCCACAAGCCACGGCGTGGGCAATTGTGTCAGCCACCAGCCTGACAACTGGCTGTACGTTGGCATTGCCCACTGGGAACCTGTTCTGCAAGGCCCGTGGTAGCATGGAAACTCAAAAACAGGAGAGCAGGTCACCAACAAGGAAAGGTTTGTTGTTGCTGATGAGGTGTTGCTGCTTCCTGTGTGACCCAATGCTGTCCGTCTGCGGCAGGCTGAACGGCAGCCATCATGTCTGGTAGTGGTAGGCACGCAGAGGTGGGTGCAAGAGCCCACTGCAAACGGCCCCAGGAACAGCTCTAGTGGAGGGAGCTGCCTCCCGAGCCTGGCCGGGTGCTGCGCGGCACAGCACCACCAGCCAAGTTCCCAAAGCAGGACACGGTGTCCCTGATGCGATGTGCCTGGATGGCTGCACATCAACGCCCTCGGTGTGTTATGAACCGCATCAAACGGGTGCAAGATATTCTGCGGCTGAGGACAAGTAAGGACTTTCAGAGCGAGCGGGTGGACATTTCCGTGCTCAGCTGGCTCGTTTCTCCAGGAGGTTATTTTTTGTGTGGCAGCCACTTAAGAAACTGCAGAAGTTTTAGGCTTGGCCTCCTGCCATGCAGAGGTAAACCAGATGGCAGCTCCTCTCAGGAGGCTGCCCATTCGGAGTTGCGTCTCGTTCATCAGCAGAGGAAGCGTTGTGTACGGCGAACCCGCTTGTCATCACTGCTTTAGTTGCGCTCCGTCGCACTGATTGAGCTTTACTGCCAAACCGAGCCCCAGCCCGACGTGGCACAATCCCAAGTGCCAAGCTAGCAGCTGAAAGATCACGTGGCGATGTCGTGCCAGGGCTCATGTGGCTGCAAGACCAAAGCTCAGGGAGCTCAGTCTGCAAGTCACATCGTGGGTTTCCTCAGGAGTAAGTAGTAGCAGAGGGAGGAGAAACGCAAATTCTGATAGATTATTCCCTACTACTGCTAAAACATGGAAGGACAAGATGTGAAAGAAGAGAGGCGAAAAAAAGGTTAATCCTCTGCTTCAAAAAGAAAAAAGCTTTTAGAAGCATGATTTGTACATAAGGTGTTCAGTTTTTTTCCTGACACTAGTTTTTCACCTCCAGAAAGGTGCACAGAGGATTTGGGGTTGCTATGCTAAGCTATCATGTGATCTTACTTTAGTAATTCCAGCTTCTTTAGGTCCCAAAGAGAATTAATAAAAGACGAAGATACAAGTGGTAAAATCATTTCAGAGTGCTCTTCTATGAGAATTTTCTCCTGTAAAACTTAATTTGGCAACTGTTCACAGGCCTCCTGCAAAATTGGTGCAATCTAACTCTGCAGTAAGGGAATTTTCTCCCCAAGGATGGAGCCCCATAGAGTACTCATATGTAAAACCTCAAATAGTAATAGTAGTATAGAAGGAGTGTTGCTGATCTCTTCAAACTGTAAGACAGATATTATGTGTGTGCTCATATGGGAAACAATACTATTAACCTTGGAGCAATAGACAAAAAATTATTTCAAGTCATATCATTTCTTGGTAAGATGGGCTGTATGTGCCTTTGAATTTAGATATAATTTGTGCTTGAATTAATTAGTTTTCTGAAAAAGAAAAGGATATCTCAAAAAAATCAAGTTTTTTTCAGTGTTAATGCATGACTTCCAGCCTGAATCTGCAGCACATGCTGGATCAGTGCTTCAACCTCAATAAAGGAATTGTTGTTTAGATGCACTCTCCACTTACAAATAAAACATCACAGGATTTGGATAGGCCAAATAAAGGTACTGGAGATGCTTTCAAAGCTGGAAAGGAGAAGTCTAACTACCACTGACAACCTTCAGAAGAGGGGTGCCCACCTTCAGCGTATGCCATTGGAAATCACCTTTTACAAGTATCTTGTGTGCAAGTTGTATTAAACATGAACCCAATAAACTGACGGGGAAATTTAGCTTCTAAAAATCACAGCCCTTTTTGGCCAAAGAGAGTTTGTATTAAAACAAAGTAAACAAGCAACTCCACAGTGGAATACAACCCAAAAGAAGTCATCTTCAAATATGTTAGTAGCGATGTATTTCTCAGGCCAAGAGCTCTGCTGACCTCTCTAAGCTCCAGCTCAGAGTGGGAGCTACCCACTCACTGCCTGTGCCAGCTCTGTGGGAGTGCAGAATGTGCCTGAGCCAGAGGGCAAGGAGGAGCGAGCCTCTGCGCACCAGGGAGCAGGATGACGAAGTGCGGTTCTGCCTTCATGAGCAGAGTGCCAGTGGAGAGAAACCCTCCGCTCGTAAATAGTTAACTCTGGGCACTTCCCCTAACGTGCCTGCACAAGGAGTGCATTTTCAATCTCAGCTCCCTGTGGATGATAACCTAAAAGCACAGGAGAAATCCTCTGCTGGCAAAAGCAGTGCAAATGCCTTGGATTCCAGTAAATTTGACCATAGTCATAGGGAGAACTCCTCTGAGCATTATGATGGACCTGCACTGCTTTTGCCTATCAAAGCGGTTGGTGTTTAAGTGCTAGCTAGCTCTTGCATTCAAAAGTACAATAATAACTTACAGTATTTCTAAGTAATTCTCCAATAGTTTTCACTCTGTCCTTGGTGGGAAAAGTAGGAGGAACATCTCAATACTGATTTGTTTGTACATTAGGATAAACTTACCTTCACTTTTTTTAAATATGAAGAAAACTTAAAGTACTTTTATAAGCAAGACTATTATTACTTACACAACTTAGGGGTTTTTTTACTACTAAATGAAGTTTTAAAAGTCATTGAAGAAAACTTACAGATTTTGTGCTTTCACTTAAAAAGTACTAGATGTGGGAAGCTTCAAGGAAAACATGTCCTGATTTTCCCCCAGATCAGTATTTCTCCTTGCAGTTCCAAGGAAGGCTGCTTTTCTCACAGCTACTTTTTGAAACAGTATTTTATGTAGAGTTTTGGTTTTTTAATGAAATGATGCATTAAGGATTTTTTAAGCATTAGTTGCAATAATTGGTTTTGAGGGAGTTGGGTTTTTACGTGAGGAGTATCGCAAGAAAACATATTGTGAACTGTCACTAAAACTATTGTGCAGCATAATCTCAGGCAAACACCCGATGGGAATTTCTTTCTTCTGCTAAGGAATGTAAAGTTATCTTCTTCTACAATCTGTTAGAAAAGTCATAGATAGCATCAATGATATAGTCATAAACATTAAGAAGGCAGTATACTCACTATTTTGGTGTTCCACTCCAGGCAGCAGCATGGTGACCCATGTTTCTTTTTTTTTCAGTTTTGGCTTTGGAGGTTCTGAAAAGAAAAAATAGGAGTCCCTAAAACAAGTTTCTGACATTCAGTTACACAAGGCCAATGACAACACAGTTTACAAAAAAAAGTTCTTTGCTTTTTGTTTTGTGAATGGCACAAATTATAGAAAAATCTCAAAGGTAAAACATTCATACAGTATCAAAATGTAGGAAGACCTTGGCTAAAACAATACTGGAAGACCTTTTTCAAGGCAATAAAGCAATATGTCAGTCAAGAACCAGTTTTCAGAACAAAAGGATGTTCATTAGATGAGCATCACACAAATTTCATGCATTCTTGGGACAAATCATGAGGTGCTCAGTACATAGGGAAGGTACAGGCTTACTTTAGGGAACTTGATACAAGTAAATAGCTAAAGAGTGTAAAAACATCAAAGAGAAAAAATGAATATTAAATTGGATGAGAAACGCTATATTAAAAGAAAAAATGAACACAACAGGGTGTCTGTGACATACTGGGAAAAGTTCCAAGACAGTAAAATTAACAGACTATAAAACAATCTCCAGAGAAGCAACGGAAGCCATGCCATCTATATTTTAAAATTAGACTTGACAAACATTAATAAATATGTGCCAAGAAATAATCTTTTATTGGTGGTGGAGAATGTAATTTATTTACTGTACTCAATTTATAAACTCAGAAGCGCTAAACCAATTCAATTAGGACTAGAATTAGAGGCCTAGGACACTAAATCGTTCCCATCTGTTCGTTACCATCACTGCCTACGTTCTCCAGCATGAGTACTTTATAAACAGGCAGTAGTTTAAATCCCCTTTGATAGCCCAGGGGTTCCCATTTGCAGCTTGCGGTGCAGTTGTACACCCGAGCCAGATGCACCAGACGCTCTTCCCGCTGCCGTGGTGGCGATGCTGGGGACATCACCCTCTGCTTATTGCCCTCCCTTTCTAGTTACCACTCTTTTATCACCTGCCAGTCCCAAACTCTTGGGAAGTAGTTTTTCTTCTCAAGCAAAGCCCAGGTTGCACTGGAGCTACGGAGGATCCCACTGGTGCTGCAAATGCAAGGGGACCGAGGCCAACTCATCTTGCTGCAGGACACACTGGCATCTGGCAAAGCCTCTAGTGAGGGACAGAGGTACGTACTTGATTATAAAATCAAAAGCAAAAAGAAAAAGGTTGCAAGGACGTTATTATAATTTACATGATAGTCTAGGCTGATGCACCATTTCTTTCCACAGATTTGTCTGGATTACGGGATTATTCCAGCACACATTGCACTTGCTAAGTGTTATGCGCAGGTATTAATCCTTGGCTGTTGCCTGCCAGCCTAAGGTCTTATTCCCACAGCAACTCCTACCTTCTGCCTGCCATCCTATAGTACATGAACATTGAGTAAGGATCACTGTGCGTCCCGGAGTTATCTGGATCCCTTTCCATGCAAACACAGGCTAAACAGACCCTCTTGGTACCTCTTCTCCTTCCTGTTTCATTCTTTAAACTGAAGGCACATGCAGACTAATCTTGGCGCTCTCTCTTCCTGGCACTTTATTTAAAGAAGATATTGTTTAGTGAGTTTGTGATAATAAACTTGCAAATGAGCATTGATGGCTCAGCTGTCATTTTGGGGCATGCAGGCCTTTGAATTTTGCAGTAATTCCCTGTTAGTCATCTCTGCATCTGGAAGACTGACTGAACTGCAGCCCGGTACAGACTCCTCTTTGCTTGGTATGACATACACTCTGAAAAGACACGTACCAGAAAGTGGCAGGTTGGAAAGGTACCAATCATACCAGCTACACTGAATGATTGCAATAGCTCACCCTTAGTATTAAAGCCAGCTAAAGATACGGCAGAAGGGCTTTCTGTGTGATACGGATTTCTTCGGGATTTATCAGCCCATAGTAGTGAAGCAAAACCGCTCTCCCACACCTACCACACTCTTCATCTCTCCAGACATTTACTGAAGTCATAATTCTTTTTTAACAACATCACTGTCTGCTGCCATGGAGGGGTGTAGTAGCAAGTTCAGAATGTTCACACAGAAATGAGATTTGGAGAAATCTAAGCTCTTCTCTACATACCACTGCCTTTGCTAATTAATAGAGGAAAAAACTAAATTGGATCTAAAGGTCTCTGATTGTGAGGAAAGTTCATAACTATATCCAGCCTCTGTTGCTCAGGCCTTGTCTGACCTGAAAACATAGTAAGATAAATTAACAGAGAAAGCTGGAAACAATGAATAGTTGTGTGTTTGGTATATTTGAATTTAGAAATAACTTCTCTAGCACCCAGGACAGGATTTCAGAAGCCAGACTCCTACATAAAAAGAATTAAAATGAAAAAAGAAGTCCCTTAGTAGACTCTGCCTGTTAAATTGTAATGCCTGAAAAATAAATGAGTGCATAAACAATACAAGTTGTCTGTCTATGTGTCTGTGTGCATGCATATATATACCTTTGACAGCAATATTCCTGCAACCTCCTGGTCATGAGTGGAAGTAAGTCACGAAGTAGCAGCAGCAATGTTGCAAATGCTGGTATCCTATTATTCAGATTCACCAGGAGGAACGTTCTGAGTTAAAACGCAGTATGAGGTAGAAAACTGGGGGGGGGGGGGGGGGGCAGGGGGGGGAGGAAGTAGAAATTTTGGAAAATTTTTTGAAGTTCTGGAAATTTCTGCAGAAACTTAAGCTTGTTTTATGCATGATTCTGTTTTTATACCAGAAAGTTTTCTTGAGATTGGTTTACTACCTACAGAAGAAAGAAAAATCATCGTGTGCCAAAGAGCATGCAGTTGCCTGCACTCTGGCCTTCCAGAGAGCCACCTTGAAACAATAGTAACAGCAAAGGTACAGCATGAACTGGACCACTTTGTGTTCCATTAACCTGAAATGAGAAGTTTGGTTTTTTTCAAAGCCTGTTTTGGAACCATTTAAATGATAACATTATAAAGCTAGTCAGTCTTTACACAAACACAGGGGGTCAAGGCCTTTTAAAAAGCAAAACCTTAGTAATGAACTTTTTCTTTTACACCACCATTTCCCACATGTAATGGGCTTTCTGCCCTCCAAATGAGGACCTTCCTCAAATACTACCCAGGCTATAAGGATCCTCTGGCAAGCTGCCACCTATGGTCACATGCATGTCTGCCCTGAACAACCACTGCTTGTTTTCCCTAATATACAACCACTGCTTGTATTTCCACCTCTGTTGGAAATTAACAGGCATATATCACGCGTCTGGCACAGAGCTACCAAATGATCTCTTCTTGAAGGGAAGTTAGGCATTGCGATACCCAAGATTTCACCTTCTAAAGGGATCTACTACTTTTTGTCCTGTGATTTAAGTCTCCTGTGATTTAAGAAATCTATACCCTTGACTCCCTGAACAAAGCAAGAGAGGGGCAATTACCTAGTAATTTTCCACATTCTCAGAGAAACTCCTAAACAATGAAAGTTCAAAATCCCAACCAGCATGACTGGGAACACTTTATGCCTCTTAATAAGGCATAAAAGGAAAAGACTAACAATAATTCTGTAAAAAAAGCGGCAGTAGCCAAGAACTTGTTGCTGGATATATCCAGTTTTTATCACATGGCCAAACTTCCATGAACTAAAAAGAGACTTGGTGTTTTTGCATGCCAAATCCCATCCCCGGGTATGCTCAGGGTGTTCCCCTCTCCACATCCACAGGTTGAAGTAGCTTCTGATACTTATGAGGCTTGCTTGGATGAGAAGAGTCTGTAGGGAGGAGTTATCTGCTAAAACTCAACTTGAGATAGAAAGGGTACAGAAACAGCCTACTCTTCACTTTAGATGAAATGACTGAGAAAGAAAGTGAACTTGAACTGCCAATAATACTTTGTCCGAAAATGTAATGCTCATATATTCAGAAGCTATACATGTTAACATAGTATGTTTGTATCACAAACACAAAGCCAGCATTCATATCATAAATCAGACAGTCATGCCCTCACCCAAATTATTGTGCAATGATGTAGCTTTGGTCACCACACCTCCCTTATGCCCGCTAATTAAAATCAACTTGCCAGGTAACATTTTTTACTCCCAAATGAGTAATTTCCTCTCAAAAAAAAAAAAATTAATAGCTTGAACAATATGCATAATCAGAAATTTTTAAATGTGCATCACGAATAGGTTTCAATTCTTAAAAGTTAGAAGCAGCAGGGAGACAATGAAGTTTATACAAGACAGAATTTTTTAGGATATATATAAAACTGTTAATGACTTGTAAAATACTGAGAGACTTGGCAATAAAGTAGCTGATGAAATTAAAAGTTGATACAGAGAAAATAATGTAAATAGAAAAAAAAACCACATAGCCTGCACATGCACAGAGATGTGCTTTTTACAAAGAATTGCCATTTTTCAGTAAGATACTGAAGACTTTGTTGTTATTTCTTTGAAAATGACAGCTCAGCACCTGATCATAGTAAAAAAAACCCAATGGAACATCAGGGATCATTATGACAGGCATTGAGTACAAAACGCTAGATAAATACATGTGTGCACAGTTTGTGTACCATTCCCTTTAAAATATCTCCAAGATGGTTGCACTGGTCACATTGCCAGATAAACATCAAGTGTTTGTTTCTCAGTGTCTGGCAGCATCTATATCCAGGCACCAGCACCTAGCCTTCCACTTGGTAGGTTTAAGGATCAAAATTCAACTCACGGGCACCCTTTACTGAGTTGAAAGTTCAGTGACAAAGAAACGTGGTTGACTGTACTGTGAAAGCCAACTGCTCAGCTCTCAGGCACTCGGAAAATAAACTTACCACCCATTTTTATTAATTTGATATTGGACTTAACTCAAATATTTATATGCTACTGCTTTATAAAAAACTTTACACCTACTGTTACTTCTATTGGCATTATTCCCACGTGTGGCTTGTGCTACCCACAGTGCTGATGCAAGTCTCGGTGCTTGAAACATCAGACCAGGATCAGCCCAAACTTTCAAGCTCAGTGAATATCATCTGAGCACCTACCGTAACCCCCAGCAAGTAGTCTCTGTTCAAATGAGTGTCACAGCAGCGGCAGTTTGGGCCCTAGTCTTGAAATGTCTGATGTCACCTACTTAAACAATAAACATCAATAAGGCCACTCATTTTTAAGTTAAGCACATGCTTAAATGCTTTGCTGAATCAAGGTCAGCATGCTCAAAACTTGGAAGGATCAAGTCTAAAGTTTGGCTTTACATTTGAAGGAATAGCTCCAAGAGTATTTTTCTACCCTCCCAATCTAATCCTAGGAATGTCTGGTGTACCAGACATGGCATATCATAAAAGTTGTATGACGATTACTTTGGAATGACCTGCACTCTCCATTTCCTGGTTTTGCTCTAAGAAATAATGCTCCCACCACAGACTTATGCCAAGAAGCCTCTCTACCATGCCATCACCCAGCCAGCTCTCCAGCCAGCACTGTCTAAGTTGATAAATGGACTGAGTAGCAGGCTAATGACTTCAAAGCATCTGGTGAAGGTGGCCTGTTTCACTGCTACATTCTCAAGTAGATGAACTGGAACAATTAGAAAGAAAGTTAATGTATCTACTAAAATGCTAAATTTAAAACTTGGAAACTTTCCTGTCGGCTTCCTTCCATTTCAAAACACAGTGAGTTAACTAGGCCTGCCTCTTTGGCAGCGGTCCATTTAAATGGCACAGATTTGCCTACCTAACAAAGCCCTTTTGTTTGCTACAGCTGTGAAACTTGGTGCACTATAACTTTACATGTTTCCCAGGTTACCTTGGCACCAAACTGTGACTAAATGCCTGAAAAATATTTTTACCTCTAGCTTTGGAGGAATAAAATATCCACAAGGAAGAATGATGGCTTTCAGTAAGTGCCCCATGGAAGCAAGAACAATGCTGAAAATCAGCTGTGTTTTAAAATGTTCACGAAGCTTCTGGAAGACCTGTGGCTTAAAAGAGAACTGCACTCTCTGCTCTGCTCTGTTACAGGCTGCATCACGTTTGTCTTTTCTTCTGTTCCCCTTCCTCGTGTTATACCTGTTCAGCTCTATCATCCGATGCAAAGGGAGGAAGGGGCTGTGATATCTTTTCAAAAGAATTAATTGTAAGGACCTCCTGTATTTGAAGAAACTTTAAATTCTAGAGCCGATTTCCTGCTCTGTGGGAAGAAATGGATCTTTTGCCATTGATTCCACAAGGGCAAGAAGCAATTTCAAGCTCATACATATATGGTGTTAATAAGACATCTTAAAGTAAAATAGAATATAACTTAACTAATGTAACTACTTTGGGGAAATATCCTTCCCATTTTTCTGTGGCTGCAGAAGGCCCCAGATGGATAAAATGGGAGTAAGTCTGTGTCATACAGATTAAATGCGCAGGAAACGCTTGCAAGTGCTAGAGCATTGGTCTATGGTAAAGTTCCAGAAGCTCCCTCCATGCCTTACGCAGTAGAGAAAGTAATCAGGAGGGCGTTTTTTATTTCCAACTGCTGTAATAAAAGGGCTTGAGAAGTTATTGCATGGCCACCTGCAGACAGACCTAAATATGAGGCAGTTCCAATCTAGAAGGTAAATGTGGATGCACTATACTCAACCAAAGGTACACCTAGTGTGACATATACCCTTATCAGCAGGGTTTTCTGTATGTTTTTTTTCCTGAGACACTCGGGGTCTTTTCCTGAGATATTTAAGACATCCTAGGGCAACAGCTCACTGTCAGCGAATCCCAGATGGATACTACATTCATTGTAGCATCACATCTGAGAGAAATAAAAATTGGACAAAGACCAGGAAGAGCACATGGATGGCTACAGTTATGTACCATTCAAAAAATAATTTGACAAGACATGAGAAGGCCTAGCAGACAGCAGTATGATGGGCAAAATACTCACAAGTATCACTCTGTCACACTTAACGTATGAGTTATTCCCCTCTAGAGTGAATGTAACTGAAGTAAAATCCTGATAACTTTTCCTTGTCCATGCTCTATGTAAACCTTAAAACATCACCATAACACTGCATTTTTAAACTATATATTTTTTCTTTTTTTATTTGTTATTATTACCACAGCACCCAGGCCATATCATAAACCAGGTTCCCAATATATTGACCATCTACACTATGCAGAATAACAAACACTCCCTGCCTGAAAGGACTAACAGCATAATTAAATACATTTCTGGAAAAGTCAGTCCCAAAGAAGCTACAAATCCTGTCTACAGTCAATGAGAGAGGCTGTGGCAGAAGCCATTGGAGAATTCCAGGATGAAATCTGGCATCACTGGAGTCAGTTGCAAAACTCGCACTATCTTCAGTGAAACCAGGACTGAAAACTTATGTTGCTGTTTCATAGCCCTTTGCTCAGACAACTCAAACGTGGCATTTCATAAGTTTTCTTATTTCTACTCCTTGTTCCTTTGCACCAAACGCATTTTTCCTGTAGCTTCTGTTTATGAACTAATACTTTTACAATATAATTAGGATACAACTATGAGTAATTCTATTAATCTCTGTCCAAGTGTTCACTAGTTAAAGTATGAAATCTTTCACAAGGATATATCCAAATTTACACCGCAAGGTTTTTTCATTATATGTCCTGCTTTGAAATGCTATTTCAATGCTTCTGGTACTTTATCCTGCATTTCTACTGGTGCATTTAATAAGACTTGACTTTCAGATTTAAGTTTCTTCTTTAAAATAAGGAGAATTAGTGCACTTGGGATATAGGACACTCCACATAATATTGCTGGCAGGCCAAGATAGAGCCACCTGAAATAAAGGATGAGCTTCATTAAATGTATCATTCATGAAGAAATAGCAAAACTATTCAGCATACATTGTTTTGTGACAATTGCCCAGCTGCTCTAAAGCTTGTGCCCTGATCCTTTTGGATCTCACAGAAGGTGAATCAATATGAGAACGGAGAATATGTCAGTGTCAGCAGAATGACTATTTACATCACCCAACTTCAGGCAAGTAATTTAGCCAGCGAAGTTAGCCACCTGGTACCCTTATGGCTTTCTCCACAGGGGAAAGAGAGAGCCCTGAAAAGGGCAGCTCAGACCACCTGAGTAAAACTTCTGGGTATTCATGAGCTAGCATTCTTCTTCCAAATCAACCTCAACACAATATTAAAAGGAATCAGCCTGAGGCCATTAGTTCAAGACTTTTCTTCAAAATTCCCACAGTGCTCCTTGAAGGACTACAAAAGAATGAAGCGTAGTATGCTGGGCCAATTTCCAACCTGGGTAACTATATCCTCTCTATAAATTTCTCCTATATTTTAATTCAAGTACTATTTCAACCATTTTCTGTTCAAAGATATTGCACAGTCAGCCATTAAACATCTGACATTTTTCCCACAAGGGCTTACTGCTTTTAATTTTTTTATCAGAAATCAGTGTTTTAAGGTCTGTTCTCATGAAGGGCCATTAGTGAACGTAATTATGGCACCAGTATATTTCTGTTCAAAGGGTGTCCCAACATCTGTGGCAAAGGTGGCACTTGACAAATAAAGCCAATGCCAAAGAAAAGTGTTGTGTCAAATCTCTAGCACAGGAGCAGTTTGTCTACTAGGAAAAGATAAAGAGTGTACAATTATATCTCTATGCATATAATAATACAGTAAGAAGGAGAAACTAAAATAAAGTACAAAATATACCTATATGTGACAATGTCGTACATCCTACATGCTCCTTCTCCACCACAAGTCATAGCATCCCGCTTCAAGCAAGTGGTATCTATCAAAGCTCCAAAATAAATGGGAGATCAAATTCCAGCTAGAAAGGATATTAGCAATGTTTTTGTGAATAGCATATTTTTTCTGATTAGCAGATACACTACAGAACCTATGCTGTTTCTCACCTACTCCATCTGTCCTGTCCTCTTGCAGCATGAACCATGTTCTCTGTATTTCTTCTGTTCTCTCTTCTTCCTTATCCACTTACCCTCAACCAAAGATTTTCTTCCCTGTTGCCTGTTTAACGATATATACATGCTAGAACATGGACTGTGATTCCTATTCAAAACTCAACTTTTTCTCTCATCAGTGAGAGTGAGTGTTGTGTTCAATAAACATATAACAAGAGCGACAGAATGTAAAATGGCTTTCAGATGAACAGCAGATGTAGTCAGCCTATTACCCAGTATAAATAAATGCAGACCGAAAGCTGTTCTAATTTGTCATGCTGCCTAGCTCTGTAAAAACACCCAAATTCTTCCTGATCAAAGGCACTCCATAGAAGTACACTCCTGTGCCATGTCCGTAGCCCTGATGTGATCCTTACCTAACTCTAGATCAGACCTAACTGTGCTTCTGAAGTGTGTTAGAGCTTTTCTTACCAAATGCTCTTGAAGCTAGTCCATGGATATCCACCCCAAATGACTTTTCTTCAGGCTTTAGAGACCTGTATGATAATTACACATCGTACACCAATTAGCAGAGGCGACATTAATAAGAAATGTTTACCTCTTTTTTTCAAATCAAATTCTTCATCACATTAGGCCCAAACCATTCTAATTAGAGCACTAGGTGAAAGAGTTCATTATCCTTGATGCAAATTAGCATATCGTCTTTGAGATCAGTGGTGCAAGTTTTACATCAGCTGAACTTTCTGGGCCAATTCAAAGATGGGAAGTAGATTATTAAATTCTGCACAGAAAATCTTAGCTTAGCAGAAAATGTATGATTATTTAGAAATGCTTTGTAGTGTGGAATCTCTCATTTGTAGAAGCATTTGACCTTAGTATGTATATGTACACATGTACACATGAATATATATATATAAATAGAGAGAATTTGTATAGAGACATCACTAACAGCAAAGCAAAATGCAAACATACCAATTAAAAAGATGGCATCTGATGCAGATTTTCCAAACTGCTGTTCCAACGATTTGGGCATGAAGGATATCATGGCCATTGAAGGCACTGAACTGTAATACAGTTATGCATATAAATAACATATAAACTGGGTTGTGAAACAGAGCCTTGAGGAACAGGGTGAAATCTGGAATGAAATAATGTAACGAGTTAGTGTGATGCTTTATGAAATGCATCACCCATTGCTCCGTGTGGCTGAAGGGGGAAGAGTGAAACAGAAATGGTCCTTAACTGGATCAGGCTAATTCTTGTGCTTTGCCAGACACCACAGGCCAAAGATTACTTGCTTAGCCCAGGCTACCCCAACATGTCTCTTCTACACAAAGATAATTGCGCACACACACATGCACACTAATGCATGCTGCTGCTTATAAAAAATGACAGCAATAATCTTATCGTAAAAGTTTCCTGAAACTTTTTAGCTGTATTGTAACTGAACTTTCCACCTACATATTTGCAGCAGCAGCTACTCCCCCACCATTCCTACTCCTTTTTCCCTCATCCCATGCCCTCAGAGCATTCACCAAAACCCCCTTCCTGCACCTGGCATGCAAAGGGAGTACAAGGGGGAAGGGATGCAAACATACTAGATAGCTGTGACAACCTGCCCCCTGAGACCCGATCACTGATTTTGGTTATTGCTCCTATCAGTGATGGGGCAGAAGAGGCCTGAAGAGGGAGGTGACCACAATTATTCCCACCGTACTCTCAAAGTCTGGATCCGCCAGTCTTCAGCTAAATAAGCATCTGAGAAACTAATTTACACAGGTCTTTTCTCTGTGTAATGCCTGTTAAGTCAGGATCTGAACCATTAAAACAACCCACAATTCCTCTTTGTCTAACTTTGTCTATTAATTAATGTGCTGAGACAAGTTTCTTGACTCTGCTGAGTCAAGAAACTCTGCAGAAAAACATAAGCATCTGTAAAACAATGGCCATGCTTCATTGAAAGAGGGCACTACTTAGGAATGATATACATCTTTCAGAGGTAGGCAAGTATCTTACTAGAAGAGGATCTGTATGCAAGTCTTGCAAAAACAAGTCAAATATCCAAACCACTATAAATAGGCTGTATTATTTATATATGCTATGCAGTTTATAATCAGAGCTTTCTGAGGAAGAGAATAATTTTAACTATAAATACTACAATTTTCAACTTGAAATCCTTGGGGATATTAAAAAGCTGCCTGAACATGTCCTGGTCAACTGGCTCTAAGTGGCCCTGCTTGAGAGGGGGTTGGACCAGGTGACCTCCAGAGGTCCCTTCCAACCTCAACCATCCAATGAAATGAAAAGATTCTTAATTCAGGATATTCAGGGACAGTGGACATTCATACCAACACAAGGAGGGAATGATGAAAATATAAGCTCTGAAGACCAGGAGCCACAGTCTGATCTAGGAACCTTTCCTCACCAGAGCAGTACTTTATTCATGGATTCATTTAAGGCTACATGACAGCAGAGAAAGATGCTGTGTTTATCAAAATGAAGTTGCAATATCAGCCAAGATCTGAATACTCACTCTGAGTACGGTGATTTTGCAGGACTCAGCTTGAAATACCACAAAGGGGTAGCTGGCACTTGGCACTTACTTTCTGAAAAGGAAAATCCTGTCAAGGGTCCCTGAGCTGGGCATACAGAATCATGAGCCTACTCTGAAGATCATAGCCTTTGACGTATTTTATTCACTTATGTTTCCAACTAGCACAAAAAAATGGAAGGAAAAAAATAGCTTCCTACAGATATATAGATCTGAAAGACCACAGATGTGAATGTTGCCAACGGTAACATGAATAAATGTAAGTCAAATAGATCCTTGTCCAACAGCCATTAAATGTTTATGAGACACTTAAGCACCTGTTAATTCCCTTTTATGGCTTTAAGTTGGACTCAAGAAATGCACAAGAGTTGTGCTGGTTTTCTCCTTTTCTGCACAGTGAATGTGGGGTACAAGCAACTAATATCTGCAACTGGTCCACAGCTCACTGAGGTGTAATATTCTTAACCAGATTTCAGTGCATTAATCCTCCACCAGGAAGAGAAGCTCCAGTTCTACATACACCTGAAATGCAGGAGGGGGACAGGAGTGAATTCAGATCCTGGATCTATGAAATTAGCTTTCTTCCTCTGCAAGGAGCCATTCTAAATCCCTGCGCAAATCCTTTGTACTACAGAGAGATGAAAAACAGAGTATGCATTTCATACGTTGGACCCATCTTTACTTACAAAAATACACAGACAGAGCTCACACCTTAAAGGACTAAATTAAGAAGGAAACAAAATACGATATAACTTGCCTTTAGCAATGTCATACATGGTCTGTTTGGCTTAATTTTTATCATTTTCTTGCAATAGAACTACACTTTTTTTACTCATCTCCTTAGGTGTCTCCTTCCTTCACAAGTGACTTGGGCAAAAACCAAAAAGGTATTCCTGCGAGAAGATTCAGTGATGCACAAATCAAAATGCCCAGCCACCATGCTCCAACCCAGTGGGCATCAGCAGCTGTTATAGTTATGTCCTCTATAAAAAACAAACAAACAAAACCACACATCTTACATTAGTTCAGAAACATTCTTTGCTGTCATTGTGTGTTTTCCTAGTCATCTCTGACATGTGACATATTCAAAGCATTTTAAATATTCTTGAAATGAGGCTGATGAAAGAGAATAGTCTCCAGTTTTCTTTTCTAATGTTGCTCATTTTTTCGCAAATTTCAGTGTTTTGTATTAAATCAATTCTAGCTCTTTCCTGTTAAGCCAGATGGCACAACTGTTCATCAAATAATTTATATGCAGATTCATTTGTGTATATGTGAATGCAGGCCTTTTATTGAATTTAATATTATACACCAGTTTTCCATTCTAAAAGGAACATCAGCAAACTCAGATAAAATGAAGACACCTCATATTAGCAAAGAAATATCTTTTAGTGTTGATAAATACACCACCATGCCTACTGATTTATATGTAAGATTTTATATATTCATCCATTACCTGCATCTACTGATCCCAGATCAAGAAACAGTTCTGCACATAATGATGCCAACAAGAAACCAAGGAAGGGGCCGATTACAGTTGCTGTATGTAGACATCCTGAAGTATAAAAAGGAGAAAACATACTAAATTAGAACCCGGACGTAATTATTTTCTTGGAGTTGTTATATATGTTTAGGATAGCTCTACTGAACAGACATTTGCGCCTAAAAATGGCCTCATTTCAACAAGTTCATCTCTAGTTAAATTACAAGTTCTACAGTATCATTATCTTGATAAGGCAGTAATGTCTTTCTTCTCTCTTCCTTTATTGGAATGAAGGGAGTCAAAATAACCCTCTCTTTTGCTTTTGTTTATGTGTGTGTGTGTTTGGGGGAGGGGAGTTATCACAATAGGGTAGATTTACCCAGGTAGAAAGGTGAATTCTCTGCTTTGGCAAAATCCTCCAGATGTGAAATGCCTAAAGGCATGATGGGAGTTTCACCCATTCCTCATACTATGCTTCCAACCATCACAAATATCCACAGCAAGGACCCAGGCTCTTTTTCACATTCTGTGAATAAAATAAGAAGACAATATTAATGTTTTAATTCCAACTATTAATTAAAATCTAGAGATGAAGACAAAGAATTGACTACAGCTTAAACTTTGATGGGTAGGTCTGTCCTGTAAAACAGGGAAATAAGTAGTCACGATACTTGAAAGACTCCAGAACTGGAAGAAGCTGTTGCACTTGCTGGAGTAGAGTTTAAATCCCATCCCTCTCTATGCCATACCTTGTCCAGCCACCTCGCAGTGCAACCACTGCAGAACCTAGGCCCTTCCCTTTACTCATTTCCCTCAACAAAACTGCCATTTTCATGTCAGTGGAGAGAAGACAGTGCCTGAACATCACTGATGAAGGGCTGAAAAATCATGCCTAACCTGATCACCTTCTACAACAAAGTAATACTTTCTGTTGACATGGGGAGGGCAGTGGGTGTTGTCTACCTGGACTTCAGCAAAGTATTTGCCACTGTTTCCCATAGCCTCCTCCTAGACAAACTGGCAAGATACAGACTGGAGGGACAGTCTGCGAGATGGGTGGGAAATTGACTCATAGGCCAGACTCAGAGGGTCGTGATCAATGGCTTTTACTCAGGCTGGCAGCATGTCACAAGTGGGGTTCCCCCAGGGACCAATACTGGTCCCCACGCTAGTCAACATCTCCATAAATGATCTGGATGATGGGACTGAAAGCACTCTCACCAAGTTCGTTGATGACACCAAACTGAGTGGTGAGGTGGACACATCAGGAGGGAAAGCTATCTTACAGAGAGACCTGGACAGCCTGGAAGAGTGGGCTCACAAGAACAGTATGACCACCTTTCTGAAATTCAGGAGTCTTTTGCAATGATTCAGGTAATTGTTGCATAAAGCCCATACATTGTCATTTGATTATAAGAACATTGTCTGAAATAAACCAGAAGACTTCCTGATTTCACAGTGAGGTGCCACCATTTGCTTCTAAGAAAGCCATGCCAGTGCAGAAGATGTGGTGGTGGTCTACCTTTGCATGGAATGAGACTTCTCAGCTTTCCAGCTTCTTTGCCTTGATTCAGACTGCTAGCTTCTGGTTTACTAATGTTCATAAGCCCCCCGAAAAGCACATGGAGAGTTAATTCATCTGTATCTAAATCATTGGCTGTTTGCTGGTAACTTCAACTAGCACTCACTGAACTTCAACAGTCCTCACCACCTGGAAACTCAGGCTTAGACCTTTATCTCAAAGCTCTGTTCTAGCACTACAGATTTTTGCCTTGCACACCTCCCTATGACTTCCCTATCCAGAAATTTCATCTGTCCTGATGCTATGTGTTTGGGTATTCAATTTCAGATCTGGGACATCTTGAGGATAATGCAAATTCTGATTTGGCAAATAACATACAAATTCTACCATAACTGGCACCTGTCACCAAATGTTACAGAAAGGTTTTCTACCTCCATCATACCTCTGCAACTCAGAAGGTCAGTGTTTCCCTGAGCAGGCACTCACTCGAACATAGCCCGCAATCTGCCCATCTGGGCACTGCTCTGAGGAAGTTTCTGACTCACTGTGACCTTTATACAACTCTCGATCAAAATCAAGATCCATAATAATATATCTGGCCACCCTGCTGAATCTATCTGGGGATCTAGCTCTCATTTATTCACATCTGTCCTACATAACTCAACAGAAGAATACGGTGCTGCAGCACAATCCTGTTTGTCCCACATCAGGACAGCTATATCAGGAACTATTATGACCTTTCTCTCCCTGACCTTGGATTTCTTCATCCCATATAGTCTGCTTCAGATTCCACTGTTTTCTATGACCCTCTTTGTCATGGTGAGACTTCAGCGCCAATTTGTTAACAAATAAAAACCGGCTTTGTTAGCAGCAACTGATGACTTTCTAAATGAAAGCATTACTGTTCGGAGATCAAGCCTGGATCTCCTGTATCAATGTCAGATTACTGTCAGCAAACATGGGTGAAGCAATCCACACACAGATGTGGTCAAATTCAAACCAGTTTTTGCATCACACAGGAGATGGACTCATATGTATGAAGGTCAGTTTTGCTTGTCCATAAACTAATAGAGAAACAATCACCTTACCCAAGTATAGTCATAGGCTTGAGGACCTACGGGTTCTAGTGTGTACATTGAATGGCTGTATAATTTAGAAGAAAATGCTTTACCTATCTGTACCTTAATTTATGCATTTATAAAATGAAGAAAAACAGTGAAATCTTAAATCTTCAAATGAAAGGTTAATACCAAGTGCTATTAAGTATGCACTTTTCTCAACTCTTCATTGTGAAGATGGAAAAATTAATGCCTTCAGTGACATGCAGTCTCCAAAAGCTTGGAAGCCACATCTGTTACTAAATGGAGACACAGAAAACTACAGTACAACACTATGGTTTGATGTCACTGTGTACATACAATATTACAGCAGTGTGATTCAGCTTTAGCACACATTGATGGAACTCCATCACAAAATATAACAATTAACTGTGGGATTCATCTCACCTAACTTTTGCCATCCACCAATCATCTAAGTTTCCAACCTCACATCCAGGAGGTAATCTGACCCACCCTAAAGTAAAGAGCAGGAACGTCCTTACAGCAAGGGACACACTCTGCAAGAGCTCTGTAATCCCCTTTGACCAACTATCAAGGGAGCCTAAAGAGATGGTTCAGACTAAATGCTTCCCTTTGAGGTAGCTAAAGACTCAGGAGATTAATCCCATCCTCAGTGTGAGGATTTTGTGTGTGATCATTTAATAGTTGCCTCTGAGCCTTTTGACTTCATAGTAGTTACTTTATATGCACATCGCTAGTGCATATAGATGTTTCAGTCTCCCAGATAAGTTTCAGCCTAGTTTAAACTATTTTCTCTTTTTTCTAAAAGGAACTGGGATCTACTTTTTTGCTCTGTCTCTATTTCTCATTCTTTTATTTCTTGTGTGGTGCAATGAAAAAGCATCCTGATGCCTTTTACTCATTGTCCAAATACATTTCCCACCTCCTCACAGTATCATGGTATTTCAAGTCAAAAAGAGGAACATTTCTGAGAACAACTGAAATATAACCTGGTGTTATATTTCCCCAAAGTGGACTGACAGGGATGTTAACCGAGCTGTTCAGGTACTGTGAAAACTGCATGAAAAAAGCTACAGCTCTGGAGTCACAGACTAAAGGAACAAGAAGGCTAGGAAATTTCCTGACCTATAGTTTTTATGCCTGATCAAAAGCAGGACTGTGAAATAATTGCTAATAAAAATAAAATCCTATTTACTTAAACATTATGAAAACTGAGGAAAAAGTATTAGTAGGCATAGGAAGAGTCATACCTGTTGATGGTTCCTCTGTAGGTAAAGAGAACAAGCTTTGATTAACAAGGCACAGAGGCATGACTGAAAAATTCTCCCGTGGTGAAATACTGCTTTCAATACGATACCTGTTTGAATCAAAGGAAAGCATGTATAGGTTAAGAAGAAATACATCAGAACCACCTCATAAATCTGCACTTCAGTAATGAAGCTACCTATAAGAAGAGTGTGTAGCTATAGGAAGAAGGAAACCCATGTCAAAACTTAACTGAGCCTCAGTAACAAATCAGGATAGGAACAAAGGAACTGTAGCAGGGAATCAACCCAGTGTTTTATCCGGACTGTTATCTAGCCTCTAACATAATCTTGTAACAGATGCTTCAGGAGAAGTTGAGAAAACACCCTAATGAAATCCCTCGTATCATCTCTCCTACTCTTAATCCAATTTACACCCTAAGCAGAGGGTGCCACCAAGGCTGTCAGAGCCATACCACACTGGATGTAACAAGATCAGAGGATCTTTTCTCAAAAGATATCTCACTGATTAAAATATAGACAAGCCTAAATGATTATTTTGTTAAGCCAAGCAAAAATAGTGAAAAAGTGGTTAAAGAATCATTATGGTCTGTGAAGAGCTTGCCAACACAGCAATCAGGTATGATCTGTCATCCAGGCTCCAGACCAAAGACAGCTTTAAAAATCATCTTGTATTGTCCATCCAAGCAGATAAGAGCTAGTAGTGTAATGTGACAGTATCACAGGCCACTGTTTCTTCAGAGAGTCAACACAAGAGGTAGCACAAGGACGAAGGCAAGGCAAGGCAAGGGCAAGTGAAGGTGCCCAGCAGAGGGGTGACTCTCCTCAGGAAGCAATGACTGACTTTTGAAGCCATCTCAGAAGCAAAACAAAACAAGCTGCTCTACAATTACCATATTGTACCCGTGCTCAGCAATGTCTCTCTCAGTAAGCAATACTATTTCAGCGGGAGAAGTTACGGATTAAGGTAAGTAAGGACCACAGAAGCTGCTGTGAGCTAAGCAAATACTCACCTTCCAAATAGGAAATGAGGAAGTGATATCAAAAGGCATCCAAATGACAGAATTGTGCAGCCCAAAGCAATTATTCCGGGTCTGTGAAGCTTTGCTCCAAAGTAACTCACAAATGCTATCAGCAGCAAGTTGCCTGCAAAAAGAACCTGGTCCTTATTTGCAAACCAAGGCATCCTTATATCTTTTAAAGCGCAACAGAAATTTGACTATAACTTGTTAGCTCAGCATCTGTTACTTCCTGTCTTGTAAAAACTGTAACTAGACAGGGAACTGCCTAAATGATGCAGTAATTCCCTCCTATCTGTGATCTTTTTCTAGCAGAGTTACACCACGTGGAAGGAACATGAGAATAGAAGGCAGAATGGAAAAAAGACTGTGGTGAAAGAGATTTTTGGCTGCACCTATGTAAAGAAGAAATTTCCCACTACTTTACATAGAGACCAGGCCCAGGGGCTGCAGAATTATAGCTGTTTTAGGAAGTTATTCTCCTAGGATACTCTATTTTGCAATGTGTGGGAAAATACAGAAGTATATATCGAAGTGGTTTTGTACTGAAAATAATAAACACCAGATGACATACAGAGAAAAAAGGAATAATAAATTAATATTAATTCCAGTAATAGTTTAAGAGGAATAAAAAAATACAGATTTTTGTACCTAGTACCATTTAGAAATAGAAATGGGCTAAAAATCTTCATTCTCTTCTCCTCCACTTTCACTTCAGAATCAGTTGATTTTCTATACTCTTCCCTTATTGCTATGCAACTAAGAAAAGAATCAAGCTTCATGTTATGAATCAGGTCCCATAAAAATAACAATTTAGTAATCTTACACCTACTAATTTTGCGATCTTTTTGTCAAAAGAACAAAACCATGTCTCTGCACGATGAGCATCGTGCTCTGAAAGAAGATAACATATTTTTACGTATGATTGCTAGACAGACTGCGTTGAACCAGTGGCTTCAATGACACTTAAAGATGTACACTTGCACGGTCCTAATAAGTTCCTTACGTCTGCCACATACACTGACTCTTAATTATTTCAAATATTAATATGTTTTTTCACAGTTATTTTACATCCCTGGAGATAAGAATGCCACAACTTGTTATAGAAAAGTGCAAATGAGAGGATAATTTATTTAAAATAATAAGCCTTTTACATACTACTTCATTAATCTTGGCCATTTCATATTTCTTAAAGTCTCCTCCTTATCAAAAGCGAGAATATATTCTGGGTATTCCTTCTCTATCATAACTTTGAGCAGCCCCATCAGACTGCTTTGCAGGCAGCAGCACGGTGTTGCCAACAGTTTCTTCTTGTTTCACATGCAGATATAGAAGACCAGGAAAAGCGTAGGAAGGAGCCTTGTCTTCCCTCCCCACCAGTGTATATAAGCCTGTGCAGACCATTTCCTCAGCTGAGCCATGCATAATAAAGATTCACATTGTGACTTTAACGGTATAAAACACATCCTCTGAGGATCTCTATTTAGACGGGTTTGAAGCTATCAAGCCTTTTGTTTCATTTTTGTGGCAATGACAAGAATAAGCCTGTCACTGGGCAATAAAACTCACCGATAGGCAAGGTAAGGGTCACTAACAGTAGAACTGGAAACTTTCTTTACAGTTGCACAGGTATGAAATCTTGAAATATTATTGATTTTGAGTAAGGAGACAATCCACTCCAACCAACTTTGAGGTCACTGATTAAAAGAACTGTAAAATGCTAAATACGACCTTATGTTCAAAGAAAGTTTATAAAATCTTTCTGGTTTGTTAGTTGATTCAATACAAAGCTCATAAAGTAGCTGTATTTTGTTAGTTGCTCTGTCATATCTTAAGATACTGCAGAAATTAGCTGAAGCATCTTTTAATCCTAAACTTCCTCATTTAAGTTGTCCTGTTAGTTTCCAGGACAGTAAATAGGTAAGCACCAGCTGAAACAGTAGGATAGATGTGGTCACTATTGTCACATACAGCAATCGACAGATTGCTGTGGACATGAGAGTCACTAATATATGCTCATCCAACATACTCTATTTTCAAAGAATAAGAAATATTAAAATGAGTGATTACCAATTTCAAAGCTTCCATTAATGATCCCCGCTAAAGAAGCTGGAATATTAAATTGTTTCTCTATCTGTGTGTACATGCTGTAAGCACCAGACATCGTTTTACCAACAAATGCAAGTGATGGCGCCAGCAGAAATACCTAGGAAGGAAAGAGGAGAATGCATAAAGAATTCAAAGTTATATGTTTAGGAATATTCCATGGTTATTTTCCCCACTGAAGATGTGCTTCCAGATAAAACAAGTGAACAGTCCTGATCCACTGATACGTGTGTAAATACAAGTTCAAATCCCATCATCTATCCTTGTTCACAGAGTTATGGCTTCACTAAACCAAAAAAATGAGGAAAGACTTTGTTCTTCACCTGCTCCCATTGACCAAGACCGCCTTCAGAAACCCTAAGCCCCATTTCCCCAGCCAAGACCGGTGCAGCACAGCCTCTCCCACCGTGTGTCTGCTGCAAGATTGCCATCTGCAGGACCGCGTAACGGCTGCGGCCAGACCAGGGTGCAAAGGCCTTCGCACCCTTTGCTCGTCTGAATGATAAATTACTTGCAGAACTAAGATCGTTTTCTTTGATTGAATTACTTAATCAAGTATCTGCTCTCCCACCTCAGTAGAGGTCATGAGCCCAGAACAAGTCATTTCCAACCGTAGTAGTAAATAGTGTGTCCTTTTTACAAAAATGTAGTAGCAATTGACAGTAAAAAAATAAATATTAATATATGCAGTAGTATTCAAAACCTTTTAACTTTAGGGTTCTCGATAAACAATATTTATGAAATAAAATCAATAGTATTTTTAAATACATCTGCTGCAAATGCTAAATAGCATAAGTAATATATTTGGTCTTTGAAACAGTATTAAAAACAAGCTATTTTACAACCTTTTATAGAGCTTCTTGACAACTTGAATAGTCTAGGGTACATCAACAGCCAGTTTTAACTGCCATGTGGCAATTGGTAAGGTTCATTTCATAGGTTTAAGAAGGAATGGTAAATATGTCGGACTAGGGGGATTACACAAATTCAGAGGTGGAGCTTCAATCAACCATACCTCCAACACCTCACAGAGTGTAAAGTTCAGGGACATACAAAGCAACACACGATTGCTTACAAACTTGCTTGACCTTGGTTAAGGCATTAAGGATAAGGAAAGAAACAGAACTTATTCATTCGTTTAGTCTAGATTGTAACTTCTACCAAACCGCTATAAGTGCAAGCAACTACAGTTGTGTGTTCATAAAAAATTGCTAAAATATTTCTGTACCTTCAGCTTGGAAATGCAGCAGAATTTGTCCCCTGCACGTGGCTTCTCAGCTTCTTTCATGTTGCCTTTTTTAATTGATCCCAGTGTCTGTTTCTGAGTCTGTCCAATGATCCTATTACAGCGTTGAAAAAGGCAAAAGAAAAAAAGGAACATTATTGTCCCATGTTTGCAAAAAATCAGATTCCTTCTAATATATTTGATACTTAGGCGTCTTCCTTAAATAAATGTAAACTGGGTTCTAACAAAACTGGATTCCAACAAAAGCCACAAGCCTATAAACTTTCTTCTAATCAAGAAAATTTGACATGTGAGTGTCAACAATGTAACAGCTAGCTATTTGTCATCAAATACAGAATGCTGTCAGCAGCATACAACCAGTAAGCAAAGAACAGAGAAAAGAGACATTCTGAGGGCAAGCTAGTTTGTCTGTGATACAGCTTTTCAGTCTTCTTCACAAGCATTTGGTACTGACCACTGTGGGAGACAGGACTATGAAGACCAATATGTTTCACTGACGTATACCTGTCTCCGTGGTCTTTATTTACTATGCCTGTCCTTCCTAGCTGTGAAAAGGACATTTAGTTCTACTCCGCATGTTCTATTGAGGCCTCCTCTCTTCCACTGGCATCAATGTAAATTGGTTAATTTTAACAGAAACTGTATTGGAGACTAATATCTTGGCATTATAATTAGAAGGAGAAAAAATAAAACCAAAACCACCAGATCAACTTAAGTTCTAAATGGAAACAAACCAGACTCCATTCTGCTTCCCGTGCAAAGGTTTGCAAAAACATCCCCCTATTTCTCTGCCTACTTTTAGTCACTTGCATCTCAACTTGATGGTTAGAGCTTCTGGTAGCACTAAGCTACCTGCTTTCTTACACATCTTACATATTTCCCAAAAATGTGTTCAAAGAAGGAGCAGTGTATTCCAGGATCTTGGAATATACTTATCTGAGGGTTTGCACAATGAGTTAAACAGGGAGAACACCCGTTTAAAGAAGATGTCTCTCTAAGGATTGCCACACAGGCTTCATTAAATCAAGGTATTCAATACAGTTCCCCCTGCCTGATGGGGTAAGGTGAAGAAAACCAGGGCAAGTCAGAGCCCTACCTTACAGTCGGGATGGATATAGGTTAATTTCCTCTTTTTCATCTCAGATACACTTTCTAAGGGTGAACTTGTGGCACCTGCTCCTATCTATGTTTTCTACTTCATGGTGCCATGGCTGGGAAGCAAGTTGTCCTTGACAAGCCCACCAATAGGACTGAATTGCCTTTCACATTCTTCAGCCCAACACCCCCCCAGTCAATCTCTTCAAACACTAATTTCTACAGCAATGTTAATCCTCTCAAATGTGCTTCTTTAACTTGATTCCTAGCAAATTCATGGGCATTAACTCCTTTTACAGCTACCTCTTTATTTTCAGTCTCTAAAAGCGTTATGCATTATTATAGCATTCCTGGCAATACTTACTTTACAATTAATTGTCGGTGGTCAGCAATTCAGACAATTAACTATGACATATAAATAGTTTGCATTTCTGCTTTGTTAAAGATGCTTACACAAACTGTGTTCAATCACCAGTACTAAACTGCTCTCATACAGCTTTGCACTTTCTTTGCAATTTGGCATAAAAGTTTATATCCTAGGGAATCGTTTATGCCTTATCTTAACACTGCTTTTTTCAGACTGTAGCCCACCTGTGATGCCAAAAGGCGAGCAACAGAACAAAGATTGCAGTCCCCTATGTCTGTCCTCTTCTGCTCCTAGTAGTTGGCAATGGGATTCTGTCTCTTACTATAACAGTCCCTGCATTTCACTAACATACACAGGGAACATCATCTGGCTAATTATAGGTTTTCTTTTCTGGTGCTAAAAGAAACCAGCCAGCAACCTCTGCCCAAGTTTCTCTTGGCACATCAGAAACATCACACTGCCCCTCATACAATTACAGATGACAAAATGGCAATGTTTGCCTTTACTTATTATTACCTTCCCTAAAAGCATAAATTATGGTAGAAAAAAATGCATTTCATTTAATAAGAATAATAAGATTATTAAGATTATTAATTGAATAACAAAATATTTCCAGAATTATTATTTCCAGCTATATTCCAGAGGTTGCTTTCCCCAGCTTTAAAATCTTTTTGTGGTCACACTTGGTCAAATGGAACTGAAGCCATCACAGACTAACAGCCTAAATTATCAGAGAGATGTAGGTGCGTAACTCACTCACCTCAGGTGCTTTTACACCAGACTTTAAATCCAGGTTAGAAATCAGACTACCATTTCTGTACCTAAAGATGAACCAATAGTGTTCCCACTCCCTTCTCCCATCTCCCTGCTCTCCATTGTGCATTCCTGTTGCTTTACCTTTCTTCCACTCTTGGGCTCTCTGGGTTCTTCTGCAAACCTTTTTAACTCATTAAACAGGCAGAAATTTAATGCAGTAAAAAGCTGCTTTCCAGGTAGTGAACTGATTTGGCCTGCAGAATGGTTCAACACATGTCAGACCCACATAAGCAAAAGAGCAGGAAAGTGGAGCCAAGAACATGAGAAGAGAGGAGAAAGTCAGGGTGAAAGCAGAGTAGGAAAGGATGGAGAGTGACACCTGCCCATCTGAGCACCTCAAATATTTGTGGAACTACAGTCTCAAGCCCTAACCTAAGCTGCCCAGGCCAGCCCTGAACACAGCTGTCCTCCCAGGATCAGCACAGCTGTAAGGAAATTATCTCCTTCAATGAACATCAATCAGTATCTCTTTAGTTAACAGCACGAGGAGCGGCATGCTACTAGGATATTCATGTTGTGACTAAGTTTTGTAACAAACCGCCTGAGAAATTTGCGCAGGCCAGGTGAGACTATATATTTATGCAAAAGTTTACCGTCAGGTTCTGATTAACCTACCAGCTATCATGTAAACACCTACACTTGAATCCTACTCATAAGCCTCCAATGCCCACTGAAATTTCAGGGAAGAGGTCAGTAAAATCCCTCCTTACAGGATCTTATTCCTTCCACTTCTGCGCTGAGTTTGGAACATACTTATGGAAGGCTAAGAAGTTAGTTAGCAGCAACATCACAACTGCCTCTTCCAGCCATCTCCACTACTGGACTAAATTTCCACAGGCAACCAGAAAGACAGACAAGTAATCAGAAGACTTGTTTCTAGAAGACAACCCCTTTACATAGTTCACAAAGAACTAAAGCGCACAGCGTGGACAGTTTTAGTACAGGCTATAGCTACAAAGCAGATGCGTGAAGTACAGCTGATGTAACTTGGGCTGAACGAGGTTGGCTTAGAAACAAAGCAGATACATCCTGTGTGGATCAAAGCAGGCGTGTTCAGCGTGGTCAACTACAGCAGGCAGGCTAGCATTAAGAGACGTAAGTGTGGACCTATTTGTCCTACACAAACCCATAAATACATTTTATAGTTTAAAACCACATTTCACCTTAGCTAACCAAGAAAAAAGAACAAAAGCACACAAATAACTGGATTTAAATGTCTAGGTAGCAATGTTCTGCAAGTTGCCTTGCCTGAGTCCCAAGGGGACACCCTTTTTTCAATGTAAAATGCATCTTCTGTTTGGCTCAGCTTAGTCATATGGATAAACTGATATGTCCCTCTTTTGTTTACAAACAGGATTAAAAATCACATGAGGTAACCAAGCAGAGGGCAATTAGCGTCAGAATTTTTAAGTAATTTATTTTTCCAGTTGCAAAAAGCATTTTAAAATCTTGTTTTACTAGGCACAGTTCAAACTGTTACTCAAATGCAATTACATGAATGTTAGACTGAGACAAAGGAAAATATTCTCATGGCAAAACAATTAGGTACTTGAATTTTTGAAAAGGTTTTCAGAAGAAATGACTGATTTTGTATGCTTAAGCCTTGACCTTTATTCTAAATTGTGGAAAATTAACCCAAGTACACTTACTGCAGAATTCGTGGTTTTGCCAAATGGTTTCAGCTGTGCATTTTAGAGTACTCGCTCAGATGTGAAAGACACAGACTGAGTTCTTCATTAGAAAAAAATTAAGCCCATCTCTTTCTCTTCCCCACAAAAAAGGTCAAGAGCTACAGCAGTGCCAGATCCCTGAGGATGAAGTGCTGACACTCCTGCCCACTGAAGATGTCTGCAGAGTGCTCACAAGCAAGAAAGGAGCTTCAAGAGTGTACACAACTGTGTAGATTTACAGGTTAGGCTGTGTCCTAGCAAAGGGTGACACAAGGTCAGACTGGAACAGGGGAATAAAATTGTGTTTCTCACATCTTGGGGGGGTGTTTAAGCCCTGAGTTAGTGGATGGAAAGCAGCACAGGCATAATCATTGGCCTCTTCTTGCTGTCTTGGAATGATTTGGAAGAAAGTGTAGCCCTTCCCGGTTGGTATAAATCACTCAGAGGCTCAGCTGTAGGGCAGAACTGGGTCTGAACCAAAAGCAGCGAAAATTACCTCAGTCCCTGAAGCACAGAGGCATAATATCACTCTCCTCAGCATCTCCTCAGCTGGTCTTCAGTGTTTCTTCTCAGTGTAACAGCCTTTCTGGATCTATTTTCAAAGTATCCAAGTTTAACTACCTACTATATAACTGGGGTGCTGTTAATTCTAGAAGGGAGCAATGATCCTAATAATTAGGCACTGCAACATTCACTAGGAGCACCCTTTTCTCGGGACTTCTGTTGAATGATGATGGTTCACCATGCAAAAGTAAAAGATAAAAAAGCTGCCTATAGTCACATAGCCACTGTGGTTGTCCTACAGGCTGGGGTGCTGTTAGTTACTGATTACTGACGTTACAAAATCAGAGTAGTATGACCAAGCGTAAATAGTTCTAGCTAATGTGACGAGAAGAAATTATGTGACTTTAATCAAATCGGATAGACATCAGATCTAAGAATCAATAGATACACCTTCAAGTACTGGTGCTGAAGCGGGTTTCATCTGTGACCTTAAGTCTCTTGATGACACTTGTGTTTGTCTCCCTCACAGGAATAACTACTAATGTACATGAAAAGCCTAAATACAAGGTCTAAAGAGTGTGGTGAGGGTGGGACTGGGATTAATGAAAGCCTGGCTTTGAGCATAGCCTCCAGGGCAGTGTTTCTCAGACTTCTCAGGAAGCATCCAGCCTTCCTGAAAAATCTCCCTGGACTATCACATACCCTGTGTGGTTAGGCTGCTGGAAGTGGGAAATAACAGACTGGCAAGGTACTTGGCATTTTTGTTACACAGTATATTTTTCTCTCACAAACTTAAAAGTCTGCTGCTGTACTGAAAAACATTTTGTAGACGCCTTGCTGATGCCTTACAGACCACTGGTGGCTGAGGATCCTGGCATGCTCAGCACTGCACCAGAGCATGAGGTCTTACCTTTCCCTGTTATTTCTTATAATAAAAGTTCACAATTGTAAATTTCCGAGAGCATATCTTCTCAGTTCTCACACACTAGAAAATTTCTCAAGTAAGACTCTATTAACATGCTTCCAATTTGTGAAAAGCTTCATTCTCCCTCAGAAAATATACTTTTCATAAGAGCTATCGCCCTGCTTTCTGTTCTCGTTTCATGATGGTCTCCAAACCACACCTGATGGCTGTCTCTACGGGGATTTTGCTTATATAGTTTAAGTAGAAACAGAAATTCTGTTTCCACCTTTGATTTCCTTTAACTAAAATCTGAGGTAAAGTCTTATTTCCCACTAAGATATTTTGAGAGTTTTCTTGCATTTTATACTTTCTCCACTTATCCATTGCCACTTTGGGAAAATTAAAAAATCCTCAGACAAAACAAGAAGAAAATATAAAGACAGTGGTCCGAATTCTGCCACATACTGGTTTGTGTTCACAGAAGACAGTACAATGAAAAAGCAATAGCGAACAGAGGTAGAAAAAGGCTGGGTATAAAGATGCCTTAACTCCATGCGGCCATCCTTGCTGCCCTTAAAAAAACAGCTAAAGGTGATGAGGGAAGAGGACGCTGTCTACCAAAACAGCAGTTGTTCAACAGTGTATGTCAACAGCTCTGTAGTATTCATTCAGGTGTAAAGTGACTTCTCTCCTGTACCCATACCATGTCCAACAGCCCTCTGTGTACAGCTGAGCCTTGTTCTATGTAGGAGAGAAGCCTCGGTGCCACTAGAGCATTACCCTTGCTTTTGTATTAAAAATATCTTAACTTCAGTATTCCAATTGTAATAGTTCTGGAAATCTGACTGCAAGCACCTGATCAAGAGACTTGGCTAGAATGCATAGGGCATTCGATATGTGATATTTATTTTAATTCATTAGAAACTAGAACTGTAGATCTCAGTTTAGCTGTTTTTTACCATGTGTTTAGCTATTACAAGGGCTTACCAGTCCTTTCTTCCTTCTCACCCCATCCATTTTTTTTAATATTTCATCTCAAAACTGTTTGTAGAATATATTCTACATATATTTTATATTTTAATCCATGCCTGTTTGTGGGGAGGAGACACCATGGTTTTGACTAGAGAAATCCCTCTTTTCAAATCTCCTTATCCATCATAATTATTTAAAAGTGAGCTTCTGAGATGCATGCAAGTGTTTTCAGTATCTACAGAAAATAAGCAAACGAGTGAAATAAAAGCAATTGTTTGCGGTTTTGATTAATTATTAAATAAATAACCATTAAATAAACTTTGATGAGACAAAGTCATAGGCATATCACATACAGGACTGTAATTCTACAATCTCAGTAGGATTATTTTGTTCAATAATAATTTCTGCTCAGGGTGAGTAAGGTTGAAGATTCAGACCCAGCAAAGGAATTACAAAAAATGGAAAGCAAAAATTCCAGTCAAATAAATATCTCCTTATAGCAGGCACTTATCAATTTGCTTTAAATACTTCTCTCCATATCAGAGAAAAATAACCCAGGTGGCAGTTTAAGTGATTTACAGTTTGTGCCTACTATCATATGATTTCCTAGCTCCACTTTAGAGAACTTCGTTTTTAAAATTTCCCCTAGAATTCATCATCAATAATGTGCATTTTAGAAACTGAACACAAATAAGTGCCCTCTTTCCTCTTAAAAAGAAAAATAATAAAGGGGAAGAAGAAGGAGAAAAAAAAATATATTATCTTTTCAAGAGTTGAAGTACCTCTTCAGGATGATGGCTTCAATTACTGCATGCATTGGCTTATCTCATCTGACTTTTGAGGTTTAAATGCCTGTTTACAAAGATTCACATTGCCTGTTATAAAAGATTTACTCTTACACATGCCACTCAGTTTTGGTCAATTCATATTAGCATATTTGCAAAGTGCCTTAAAGTAGGAACCTATATGCTGAACACTCACAGGAGTCAAAAGAATTTCACTCACTGATGTGCTTAAGTATGAACTGAGTTTATCTTTAAAAGCAAAATGAAGAAATAGATGTTTCAAGGGCATATTCCTTTGGACACACACATGCACACACAGACACACACACAAACAGGAGTTTTCCCAAGGATTGTCTGCATTCAAACCTCTCTGGTGTTCTATTTTTCTGCAGTACTTCCTTTCTCATGGTGCTATTGGAATTATAGCAATCTTTGTTTCATGGAGAAAGGGTATTAGAGACTTCTGCTTACAAATGAACAAAGGCTAGTATCCATACATTTGGCTCCACAGTCTTGGAGGAAGGAAAAATGCCTTTTACAGGGATAATGAAAGAAATCATTCCTATAAAAATAGTGTTTTCCCAGAAAAAAATTAGACTGAAAATATATTTATTTTAAATTTTAGCTGCCTGAGAGTGCTGGAGAGCTTTTATATTTTTTCAGGCTTTTTGGGAGCTGAAGGATGTTGGGGAAACATTTTTAGGGTAAATGTGTGTTCTCAATCTTAAAGTAGGTAATTGTAGCCTACTTGCGTGGTCTGCATGCATAAAAAGTGCCTGAAGGAACGCACCCATAAGGCCCATACCTGGGCACTTTAGTGACTTCTGTGAATTTTCAGTGTTTGAATGTGCTTAGGTGCCACTGGGAAGCATTTACGGTGCAGATCTTGACCTTTATAACCTGCTTTTGTTTCAGCACACAGCCTTCAGCAGTGGTACTGGGGTACTGAATGAAGGTAAGGAGCCACTCCCAGCCATTTGCCAGTGATCATCAACATGTACAAACTAAGTACCTCTCAAAAAAAATAGGAGTAGAGATATGAAATTACATATGTTCACAAATGCACAGTTTAATATTCAGTAAATGTATGTAAAGTTCAATGCATATGGAATTCAGTATTTTTCTGTATTGTGATTAATTCACAGATAATACAGCATTATAGAGAGTCTGTGATGTCTTAGCATATTGAATTCCCATCTTCTTCATGGGATTTCTCCTAAAGGCCATATTTGCACCAAGTTCACTGCTTCCTGCATTATCAGCCCACCGCTTAAGAAACTGAGACTACAAGTATTTTTTTCTGTCTGGGTAGATTTTGTTTGAGGGTCACTCTAACCATTCTAATGCTTCAATATAAGGAAAATACCTTGAGAGAGTCAAATATTTGTATAGAGTGAGGTATACCCTATTCTTAGCAAGTAGATTTGTTGAAGATCCTCATCTAGAGTCTCACAATAGGTATTAGAGAGAGTCAGATATTTCCAGAGAGTAATTTATCCCCTCTTAAGACAGTTGTCTAAAATAAGTGGGAGGAAACGGTCTCTGGAGGTGTTTCTTTCTTCCCTTTGATTTGAAAGTCTGGAGAGCTAGCTTAGACTAGATAACTAACTTTTAGACAGATAAAAATCAGGTCAAATGACATAAGGAGAGATAACAAAAGGTTATCTCTCCTTATGTCATTCTAGATCTACTCGTCTTGGCCAAGGAACAAAAAAGCCTGTCATCCAGCAGCTCCCAGCCTAAGGTCAGGAGACCCTTACCATTGCTTACGCAAGCTCACAGGAAATTCAGATGGATAAATGGTGTTCTTATGGAAATCAGTAGAAGTTCTCAGTAAAAAATGCAGAGTTGATGTACAATTATTGGTCCTAGTCTAAATGTTATACGTAATGATGAGTTACCTACCAAAATTACAGAAGTCACTTCTGGCCTTACTCTAAATACAATACATTATTTTGGAAACACTGAGGACTAAGTAGCTCTTTCCCAGCACTGCAGTTGTAAACAACCACGAATGTAACTAATTCAGGAAAAGCTGGAAATACGAGCTATGTCTCCACAGAACTGAGCACTGCAGCAGTCATGGGTTGCACATCCCATAGGACATAGCATGGCAACCCAGATAAGGATGTCGTGACACAGATTAGGTTCGCTGTCATTTCCCCCATCAGTTCAGAGCTGGACCACAATCCAAGCAACGTTTAAAACCATTTTCTTTCTCAGTTGTATCTCCTGAGATCTGCTTCTGTACTGCAGGCTTATCAGGAGACACAAGGGACCTTAAAATTTTACCCCTCACTAGTAGTGATCGGGACAGTGGCTGTGCAGAGCTGTGATAGTTGAATAGCCATGCAGCTCCCAGTCTCCATGACTAACGGAAAGAATTTCTAACAAGGACAACACAGAATTTTCTTCTCAGGGTTGTGCCCTGGTCTGGGTACACACTCCAAAAGCCTCACTGCAAAGTTAAACCTTTTAACAAACCAGCAAAACTGAGTCTGGAAATCTCACAAGACAGGCTCTTTCACAACATTTTCTCTCCTTTCAGCTGCTTATAGAGGTCACAACATCTACACAGAGCAAAAAACCCTTCTCAAGATATTTTGGGAACCTACTCTCTCAGAAGACAGAGAGGAAGGATGCAAAATAAAGAAAGATGTAATAATTTAACTGATCCTCCTTTAATAAAAAATGCATTTATTCTGGCAGTGGTTATACTAGACTGAGATAAATCATGGGAAGTCACAAGGTCTCATTGTACTGGCCAATGAAGAGACTAATAGGTAAGAGCTTGATCTACGCTAGCCAGGCAGGGAAGCACCCATCTGCATTTAACAAAGAAAGCGGGGTGGTGTTTATCCCTGTATTTGCAGAAACACAGAGAGGCACAAGACCTTCTGCCCATTTTGAGCCTAAATTCAGATTTAGCTTGACTATACAGTAACACTTCCTTTCCTCTCACCTCAACAGAGCGCATGTCAGCTACAGACCAGATGAAGATTCAGATCTGTCTTCCATCCTCGACTCTGCCATCAACTCTGTGCGTGCCCTTTAACTCATCATCGTGTCAATTTTTTCCCCTGTAACACAAGAACAATAAATAGTCATTTATAGCAAGCATTCAGATCCATACATTGGAGATAATATTCTCTATGTGCAAAACATTAATTGCTGTCTGTTTTCATAACTATTTATTTATTTAAACTAGTGAAACTGTCATAAGTTTCTCTCTTAAGAAAGCAGTTTAGCACATTGATTTCCACTTGTATGGAATTGTATGGAATTGTATGGAATTGTATTCCACTTGTATGGATTTGGGGGGTTTGCTTTTGTTTTAGCAAAACAGGTTAATGTCTTCCAGCCTTGTGGCAAACTTTATGGAGACATAAAATTCTTTATTCTTCGTAAAATTTGCCACAAGGCTGGAAGACATTCTGTTACACAAACTTCTATTTTTAAATGTTAGAAAACATAAATGTTCCCATTGTCAAAACAGCTTTTCAGAATAAATTACCTATGTAAAAAAAAAAGTTGAAAATCTAATTATATACTTTTGGGCAGTACCTCCTTTTTAAAGTACAAAGGGATTTGTTGTGTGCTCAGGACGTCAGCATTCTACTAACGAGGCATATTGGCTCATGAACATACTTTAAGAAAAGTTAAAGGAACAAATGTACTGTAGGTTGACTGGCAGTTCAAAGGCTTCAAAGTCTCTCTGGAGTCTTTTCCTCTAAAAAAATGACATTAACTATGATTCATCAATCAGTGGTTTATGTAACCTGATAGCATTTCACTTTTGCTATCCATCAAGTCCCCAAGTTTTTTGGTGTGTGATAATACGCTTTGCGTGCAGAGATATCATCACACAACAGGCTAGATACCGGTTACTAGAAAATGCCTAAAGGTGATACTCCTGGCCTTTCTAGGTACACTTTATATAGGGACCTCTTCTAAGACAGCTCAGTCCTCAAAGGTGTGAAACATCTGAGTGGAGGCTCCAGGAACGTGGGTGAACTCTTGGGAATCAGGCACATAGCTATGCATCTACCTGTAAGCATGGCTTTCTAACTACAAACACCTCATTTTTAAAACATGGGAAATTTTCATAGGATCCCCCAAAACAGGCGTTCCTGCTCAGAAAGGTTTAAGTTGCATGAAATATACATCTTCTTTTGACAATGGAGCTTAAAGAACTGACTTCAAATAACAGTGTACCTTTAAGATTTTGTAATAAAAAATACTTTACCTCTATGGTGACAATTTTTATGATTCTTTTAACAGTTGTTTATTCAAATGCTACAGACTATTATGAGTACTATAAAAAGCAACAGAATGATACATGACCTAGAGCAGTGGGCTGTAATGATCCATAACACCATGGAGAAGATTATGACTGTTTATGACAACTGCTTATAAAATAATTTAAGAATGTGTTAATGCTTCATTGACATGAAATTATATGAAATATCATGTTGATGTGAAATTATATAAGACAGCGCCAACATTCTTCATTTTTAACACAATACTGGTAAGTATGAACAGTGAGGCAATGTGATAGTTCTCTAAAATGAAACTAGCCATTTACAGCCCGTGCAAATGCATCAGGAAGGGATACAAGGCCTCTGTGAAGAGGAATTAAATCAAGCCTACAGTCACTAGAATCATAGTCACTAGCAAGAGGGCTGCCCCTCCATCTGGAAATGTGTAGGAATCCTGTAAATCAAGAAGAAGAAAAAAAAAGACCACCAATCTAGACAACAGTTTGTGCAATAGAAAAGACTCTGAACCCAAAAGCAGAGCTTAAAATACCTATTCTAAATAAACACTTAGTACATACTGAACACCCACAGATTTTAAAGACACTTGTCCTGAAGTATGTTCTTCTCTGCTGCTCTGCACAAGGTTCTTTTCTGAATCAAATGCTATGATAAGATGACTTTTCAGCTTTGTCCCATTGAAATGGTAGCATTCCTTGGCAGAATATGTGTTAATATGAAATTATTTTAATATGTTAATGACTGAAAGTTTCCAGGACCTCAGGTTTTTCTGTCTTGCAATAATACAAGCAATAGTGCCTTCAATTTTCCACTGGGTATTTCATTCAATAACAGTTTATTGCAAAAAACATCACCTTTGCATCAGTCGTGTCACTTGTAGCTCCTAAAGTATTTGTGAGAGCCCACTTTTAAATACCAACTTTTCCATACTGTTCATGTTTTCTGTTATCAGGGACGATCTCAGCCAAAAGTGGAGTGGTTGCTAAGCGGATGGAAACAGCAATATTTGGTGAAAAAGACACTACCATAACAGAGCAAAAATCCACTAAATTTTTCCAGATACATATGCTGAAGTCCTAATGAATTTTTAATGACTTCTTACAGTAGAGAGACAATTTCATGTACTGATTCACGTTCCCTGTGCTTATCAAAATCTTTTCTCATCTCCACATAGAATGAAAAGGTCAGGTCTTGCACTCATACATACAGTAATCCAAGCATACAGTAAATGCAGCCCTACTGCACTTCTCTTTGAAGGGCTATCTTATTTTGCAGCTCCATGTACCGACATACCATAAATAAGTTAATTTATGTTTCATGGTATTGTCAACATAACTCCTCCTACGTAAGCTAGTACACTGCATTTGCCCTTAGTGAAAAATCATTACTAACATGACTGATTCTCAGTTCAGCACAACTCTCCTTTTTAAACAGCAGAGAAAATGCCACTATTAATAGCAGAGCTGTCAAGACAGCATCATCTAAAAGACTCAGAGCGTTTCAAGACAAAGCCAGATTGTCATTCTCTTGCTGCAGTTTGCAGAGGGAAAAAAAAGTCTGATTATTGAAAGTGAGATAGTTTAAAAGAAAACTTCGTTAAAACTTATGCACTGGATCAGGTAGGAAGGACTGACGATTCTGTGTAGATTCATTTTGAAAACCAGCAGTTTCTCTTACTGGTGAATGGTTCCATTTGCTCTGTACTTACTAGGGATTCACCTCCACTGAAATAAGTCTAGGGAGCATGGAGGGTGGTTCCTGGTCTCACTACCTTCTCCAGATGTCTGTGCTCTTTATAAGATGCTGGGGTGGGGAAGTGGGGGCGGAGAGTTCTCACAGTTACACTTAGTAAATCAGAAACAGCACTTCTACACATATCTAACTCCTTAATCTCTTTTTTCCCACACAGGAGCATTCAGGGAGACCTCATTCTGCACATTCAGTAGCAATATAGTCACTCTGGACTCTTCTGTAAGGAGAGACCTACGCAGTGAGCCAGGATGCGAATTTACAATGCACTGACTCTGTAAGGAGATAGTCCAAGAGCCATAGCCTTCCCTTTAGCAAAATTATTTGTTCTGCTTTGAAGTACACATGAGTCCACATGTTATAGGACACCATATACTATTGTAATAGTGGTATGTATACATTACAGCAATATATTTGAAAGCTGAATACCTTTTTATAGATGAATTCTTATAGACAGTGACTTTAGACAATGGTCATAGCAGGAAGCAGTGGATGGCTTAGGTTACCAGAAAGTAAGAATCATAGTACTATTTCATATTACTCATTTACCATCAGCACTGTCTAGAGCCCTTGTAAATGACATTGATAACCAAAGGAGAGTTTCTGCTTTTGCTTATACTTCTGCAAGCAGGTTGCAGAAGAGACAGGGGAGAAGAAAATCAAGATTTTAAACCTTCTGTTGTATTCAAAGGTAAATTGTTAATTGTTGGATGCAAGCCAGTAGAAGCCATGCAATTAACACTCTATAAACTGTAAGTAGGAATGGCATTAGAAACTATCACTCATCAGTCACTGGGCTGTCAATTCTGACTTTTCTGATCGAAACATGGGGTTTATTCCTCTTGCCTGGGAGATTCCCAGCTATAGGAACTGAGTCAGCACAAACTCTGCTGAGCTCATTCTCAGAGCAATCATCAGCAATAGCGCTTTAGGCTACATCATTGTTCTACCAATGGTGTGAGCTGAGTAGCATAATATGTCATAAAAGTCAGACTTAAGATATTGTTAAGTCTCCAAATGACTTCTTTCCATTTGCTAGTCAATTCTATGGATGGCCACCCTTCATTTCTGTTTTTTCCACTGGGGGAGAAATGATTAACTTTGCTCTTATTACCTCTTCCTCTGCTTCTTCCACATTTCTTCCACAGGTTTAACATCAGTTTTGGGATGAACAAGAAGAGCTCTTGGAGTTTTTATCAGTGCTGAAATGGCCCACACCAAATAGGAGTAACAAAGAGAGTTGTGCTAGCAAAAGCATATTTGATAAAACAATATTTGAACAAAGCAGATACACATAGCTTAAGTGCTAACAGTAGCAAATTCCAACTCCACGCACCAGTAAATACAAGCATTGTAGTATTCATCAACGTAGTACCAAGCAAGAAATACTGGGAAGAGAGTATTATAGCCAAAATTTTCAGACTTTGGCATCCAAATGTAAAAATTCAGGGAACAATCCAGGCTCCTAATCATAGGTGTCTAGTGTAATTTTAGACTCCCTCTGATGTTCCACCTAGTCTGCAGTTGCTACGACAGCGTCCTACTAGCTGGGTTCATGCATGTCAGTCCTGGAGAGCCTAGGACATCTAAAATGATAGCAGAAAATGATGTTTAGGCACCTGATTTACTCCTCTAATTTCAGGTTTGGCCTTTTGAACACAAGGCACTTAGACTTTTTCAGAGGTGCTGACACTATCAGTGAAACCTTTTTGTTATACTTTACTTTTGTTTCAAAGCTTGATTCAGCCTTATTCGAAGCTTGACTCAAATTTGTTTCAAAGCTTTGATTCAGGAATCAAAGGCTAATAAAATTGTTATAAAAATAAAACAATTTTGTCAGATCACATGAAACATTCTGCTCCACTCATGTAACAGCTACAAGCAGTGACACATGCACCATTCTGTTTCATTACTGGTAATATTTACACTGATGCATATTAATGCTGCTGTTGTTATGATTTCTGGTTTATTAAAAAAATTGAAATATGCTCATTTCAGGTTAATGCCTAAAGCTTTTCCTTTTCTGTTTTGATACAACAGAAAAACTAAACCATGAGTTATTCACACACTTATAGTTCCTGGTAACTGAGCAACAATGTAATTTACTGGAGACATTTACCTTACACAGCAGAACAGCATCTGGTAAAGTGCATGCAACGGGTAACATGGCTTTTTATCACTCACAAATGGGAAAGAGACATCCATTACCAAAAGTCTTAATGTGTGTTATTAATGTTATTAAGCAAATGTGGAACTCAGAAATTGAAAAGCAGCCATTAAAAGTGGGAAACAACTGTCCAGCAGGTGTCAAGAATAGCCTAAGAAAAAGGTAAATATGAGAAAGAGAGGGAGACAACCTTAAATGTTAGGAACTGAGCACGTAAGAGAGTTAAAGCACCCCTGACGGAATTCATGTCACATCCATTTAGACACCTGCAGTGTAAACATCTACATCTGAGCGAGTCACCCATGGCTGTTTTTATAGGCAAAAAGGAGGAACAGGCACAAATCATCTGAGCTATTCGTCTAATGTATACTTCTACATTAGAAACAGGCAATAGAATGCTCTCTCTATTCATCTCACATTTAGTCAGTAAATCCCACTCCCCAGTACATAAAAGCAGGAGACACTTGAGACGAGACTGGTTCCCTGTTCCTCTGCTGCTGGTACATTACAGTGCAGCGCATGTTCATCATCTTGCAACTCCAGACATTTATGTATGTTGTTTCCAGAAGGAACTGGGGCACTGGCATACCGTATCTTCTGGATTCTTTGTAAACCTCAGCTCTGGTATCTCCTAACCCTCATATAGGCACCACATTTCAGACAAATCTTTCCATACAGACTTAAACTCCAGCATAAATATGTAAAATTGCCATGTAACTACTCAGGATAGAATTGATCGTGGATTTCTTTACTGAGAATACTCGATTTCTTTCTTGGGCTGATAACATTTGTTATGCACAATGATTAAGGGGTTTTTTTCTAAGATCAAGGTTAAGGAACTTTTTCAGTGATAAAAATAGTTTTCTAACTGCTTCCTTGAACGGTACTAGCTGCACAGTACTTAGTGCCAGGTTCTTGAAATTTGAGTTATGAATAGTTCTGCTGTCAGAGGGATTCCACGATTTCATATCCCATTCTTGTTTGTGTGGGAAAACACTACTTCTGCTTAAGAGAAGTTGTAACAGAAGCCACAATACCTTAATTTTGTTAACATTACATCTGAATAATAGCTGGATAGACTCCTTGCTGACTCTGCCAAAATGCTATGTGGCTAGGGAGGCAGACAATGGTCCTGGGACATCATGAGCCCAGTTTCATTTCTATAATGCACTCCAGAATCAGCCTTTCTCTTCTTCTCTCAAAGCATTAGAGACTCCACAAGGCCGCTTGCAGGACAGCTGAAATTAGGATTTTGGCCCAATATTTCTTTGAAAAGCCTGTTTCACTTTTCTTATGTCAACCTATAGCTTGATTCAAGCTTGACGTAACAACCATTCACTTAGACGCCTTAAAATTTAACTGATTCTGAATATCCAGTCCAATCTTCTAACATCTCAGATGCAAACTGCATCTGATCTATCCACTGCTTTTCAGGAGTTGAAACAACACGAGCTTGCCTTTTCACAAGAGCTGAGCACACACACCACTACTGAGTGTCAGCATGACCCAGATCTCTTCCAACCCCAGGAGAAGTGCACCAAGGCATTTGAGTTCAATATTCAAGCTGTGAATATTGGCTGGTGTCAATCACCAGCCAGATTATTTGCATAATTGGTTTTTTAGCACAATTCTATCTCTGTAAAATGGATCTAATCATGCCTTCATTTCAGGGGAGTGAAATTGCTACAGTGAAAATAACACCAGAATGTTATTTCATTGTAGTCAAATGCTGCAGTGAAAATAACATCAGAAGACTCTTTGGAGAGATAAACTTGTTTCAGATGTTGCACAGAACATATAGTCATGGTGAAGATAAAACAACACTATACTTACTTCTCTCACACTGGGACTGTCCAACCAGGGGAGGATGACAGAAACCTGGGGGGAAAAAAAAATATATGATCGTATCATTAAAAACAGAGAGCAAAATATCTAGAAGCAGCATCCCATTTAAAAAAAAAAAAAAAAAAATTGTCACTTGCTAGAATCTTACTGGCAGACTAGCTGCAGTATCAGGTTAAGAGGCTACTATCCCAGCTAAACATTCCTTCTGTATTCAAGTAGCACAGATGCCTGAAAAGAGCCAGCACTGGAACTTTAGCCATCTCAGTGAAAATCTAGTGTTACAGACTAAACCGGCAAAGAAGGAGGCTTCCAGTTAGGGCAATGTACTTGGCATTGAAGTAGTTATGAATTAATTCATGTTCTGTGGGGATATGGAAGATGCATAATTATATGCAACTTCTTATCACAGAAAACTTTGCCTGAGCTTTTGTGTCAGCATCTTAGCCTCCATAATTGAAAGACCTGTTTTCCAAAAGCGTTTGGGCACCTAAAGGCAACTAATGAGACAGAAAAAAAAAAAAGTAACTTGCCTAATTCCCACTGAAATCAGGAAAAAATGGTTCTAATCCGTATCCTTGGAAATCTGCAATCAGGTAGTTGATTAACACTGGATTTAATCTATTAAAAGCTGTATATTTTTCCCTGAATCATACTCTGTGCACACTAGAGAAATAAATTTGCACAGGCAGCCTTTATTCTGGCTTTTCCTAGCTTTTTAATCCTAGTCTTTGCCTTCTTAAGAACATTAATTGACACAATTTTCATGCATGACATAAATAATCTACCAGTGTTAATAAAACATAAGATTTTACATTAATAATGACAGAATTTTCATTCATGTTTATACTTGACTGAAAAACGTACATGATTTCTACCTTGTTACCGTGAATGATTACCCTATCTGCCAATTTCAATAATTTTCACTCTTTTCTTATTCCTCATACAGCTTTTATGTCTTCCAATATTTTTTCTGTCTTGATCATTATATACTTCGACAACAAACCTCCACGACTTTAACTATTCTATCTTTTCTAAGATATCTGGATTTTTATATTTCAATTGCTGGTGATCTGGTGTTTCATTTACTCTGGCTTTCTTTATAACTTTTGTTACCTTATTTAGCCCTTCAAACACCCACAGGGAATATTACCTCAGTGTCTTATCAGAACTGTAAAATTGAGGCTCCAGTTCTGATGTGCAATATGCTATTACAGTATCTTCACGAGGGCATCCTGCATATACCAGGTTAATATTTACTGATGTGCTAATGTAATAATGACCTATCTGCCTCTGCTCCTCTCTGGGGCACTTTCTATCTATAGGGATGGGAATTAATGACAGTCTCTCTGTGCTGCCTGATGTCAGAGCCGAGAAAGGTGTGAAGGGTATATAAGAGCTGTATTACTTGTCAGCAAGGAAGGGGGAAAAGGGATACTCCAGAGCTAGATGCAAGCGTGGAATTGTTGCATGCACCCTTCTTGCTAACACAGGCGTGCTTCTTCCGTTAGCTCCCTGACCACTAAAAGGTAAACAATTTCCCTTTTTTTTTTACTTAAGATGCAGTGCAACCGATGTGCTTTCAGGAAAGCACAATGTTTCTCATTATTAATCAAAAGCATTTTGCAGGAAAAGGCTAAGATAACTTCAAGGTAAATTGCACCTGGGACCAGAATTTGAGACTGGGACATGTTGGGAAATGCAAACCTGAGATAAGGGAAAGGACTGAAACTACTAGATGGAAAATGAACATTTACTGTTGAGAGCTATCTGTCTGCAACTGCGTTGTGTCACTAAACTTAGGGGAATCATTTTTTACTCTACCCTGTGAAAAAGACTAGCTGCTGTTGATTTAGGACAGAATGGGCATCAGTAATAGGATATGCTGAAGAGTATTTGGGTTTGCTTTCAGTTTTGAATCATTATTCTTTTCAGAAAGTTTGGAAGCAAAGATGTGCAACCTAAAGCTGTCAGTTTTCTTCATTGCACTTTCTGTCACTCTGAGCTGTTTGGAAGCTACGCCTATTGAGAAGTGAGTAATAATAATCATATTTCTTTCTTTTTAGGGCAAAAAGTGTTCCGATTATTGCATTAATTGCTTTTGCTGTCATGTCTCAAATAATATGAGCAAAAATAGAGCTATTCAATTTCACGGGGTATTTTATTGTTGTTTAAAGATTACTATCTGTGGCTGATGATCTATCTGATGGTACTTCCAAGAGACAAGGATGGATATTGCCAGTAATGTCACGGAATACACTCTCAGGACTTAGTGAGGAAATGCCAGAGCAACCAGCAGCAAAGACAAAAAGGTATTGATTTTCCTTGTTTCTTCTAGTCATATCAGTTAGGATAAAATTATGAAGTAAACTTCGTGCCAGTGATATTCTGTTACTTGAGACTCTCTGTGTCTGTTGTTTATTCTCAAAAAGAACCTAAAATACCCTTCTTGTAAATAGAGCCATTCTGTAAGCATAAAGATCAAAGCATTCAGGGTAGAAAATGAAATCCAGAGACAAAAGTTGCAGATCATTTAACTACTTTACAATTATAATGCTTTCATAAATGAAAAAGGCTACAAATACTCCATTACCTTGAGAAGAAAGGTATATTTTGAAAGGACTTTCTTATTTAAGTTTGTCACATTTTTCAAGCCTGAAGGGGAAAAAAAAAGAAAATATACCCTTCTTAATAACACTAATGCTCTGCTAGAATGGAATTATTTTATAACATAACTATTTCCTGTAAGTAAGTAATATTTCATTACAGCATTAAACATCAATTTAATCACGGGAAGAAGGAAAAGAAGCAATTGGCTCTGATTGATAGAATTTAACTAGTCTGAAATGAATTCATGTTTATAAATCCATAGATCCAACCTTCAGGGAACTTTTTAATGGATAAAATTGCATTTCAAAAAGTATTTGCAATTTGTACAAAAAGATAAACAACACTGAATTATTCTAACTGTTCATCAGGCTTTTGAGTGAATTTCTTTCAATGACAATTCTGTTAGGGGTAGATTCAGTAAATACATGTGTCTATATAGTTGCCTGTTCCTTTCTCTCTGAATTTATAAAAAAAAAAAAGTCATTATTATATGACAATTTGGTTATCTTCCAAAGTATTTTGATGATGGAGACTAAGTTCCCACATTTTTACAGCTATTAATTTTTAAAAAGATAAAATAGTAATTGTAATACTCAAACACAAGGCATCACCTTTATGAGTGTGGTACGCCTTATCTGTTTTTCTGGGGCCTTGGTTTACCACCTCTTACAGGGTTAACTGTCTCATTGAAGCACATATTCATTAAAGGCTACGGATCAGAGAGCTAACAGGTATAATGGGTGCAGTCAGGCTCAACATCAGCTAGAAATCTAGTAGCTTCCTGTAAGGACTGGAGTTTTAAACTTTGAGTGTCAGGGCCTGATGTTGTACCTTTAATGAAAGAGAGAATTCTGCCTCCACAAACAAATCAGGATTTCCATGAGAACCAGGTGCTGTTTGAACCTCATATGTTAAGGGCTTGATTAAACTCTTTTTAAATCAATAGAAATACCCATGGAAACCTAAGAGAAACTATATCAAGACCTAGCCAACCATTTCCTTTAAACACAATTACCTATTTAAAATATTAATTGCTTAGAAATTGCTGCCTATTTGCTGATGAAGAATGAGTATAATATACATTTCTCTTACAATTGCTATTCCATTTGGATTCCTAGATTAATACAAATAACTCTAAAAGAATAGATGACATTTTAGATAACAGATTTAGTCAACAATAGGAAAATGTACTCAATGGTAATTGCTCAGAGTTTGAAACTGGGAAATTGTCACTCTTCACAGTAAATTTTTGCTGCAAACTGTTGTCTACCTCATGCCACATCAACATGAAGAAACCCAAGAAAATTAACAATAACTCAATAAGCAATCTCAGCAAGCAAGTATTTCTGTTTGAAGGAACAACATAGTGGTCTAAGAAACAAGTTTGAAAACCCAAGCTCTCTCAAGATAACTGTTGTATTGCGATTTAAAAAAATTAATAAATCTCATGCTACGTAAGTTCTACACAGAGTTCTGTAAATGGTCTGTTGGTTCAGACCATAAAATGTTCTTTTTAGATATGGATTCTTCCATGGACACTCTTTAAAGTCTCATCCAGCAAATTATTATCTCCTACCACAACAGCACGTTCAAGTTACTAGTGTTTCAACAAAGATGTGGCTGCTTTTCAGTAGTGAAGAAATCTCTGTTTAGACAGAGCAAAATCTTAAGTGGAACTGAAGTCAGCAGAAGTTGGCAATGCCTGACACCTCTCATGATATGTGGCGCAGTTGGGAAAAAGTCTGTGAGCTCAATCCAGTCGATGTGGACTGGAAGATTACTGTTCACTTCAGTGAGAGCAGGATATGATTCTGTGGGAACAAGAGAACTAAATAAATGTTACTGATTGTCATTATGTTAGTAATCCTCATGATATCAGCAAGAGCTCTAAATAGATTTAGAAGTTCAGCTTAAAGCTAAACATTTAGTCATTGTTTTCACTTACTGTCTTAACTATACTATTATTACAGGTTTTCTAGATGTCATAAATTGCTATGCGGAATATCAATAAAAATGACATATGACTGTTAAGGTCTTTGCATTTAAATAACCCCCATCATTAAAACTGATAATAGCATATAGCACAAGATTTTTTTTCAGGCACAAAGTAGGTGGTAGGAAGATTGTAATGTTCCTGTATTTGTGCACATATTAAAAGAACTCCCACATTAGCGCAGCTCAAATGCCTATTAGAAGTGGCACACTTGATTGCTCATCATTTGACTTAATTATGGCTCTTTTTGTTTTACCTTAGTAGTCACCACCTGGAGAAACGGAAATGCAACACCGCCACATGTGTGACACAACGCTTGGCTGACTTTTTAGTTCGTTCTAGCAACAACATCGGAGCAATTTATTCACCTACGAATGTGGGGTCCAATACATATGGAAAGAGGGACACAGTTGGGCTTTTAAGCAGAGAACCCCAAAACAATGCACAGCTTTAGGGTGTTACAATGACTACTGATACAGTTTTCATTAGGAGCTCACTTTTTAATGTATCAATAACCTCTTCGTCATTTATTACTTGTACAGTCTTAACAGTGCCTTGTTTTCTGTGTGTGCGTGTGTGTGGGTATGTGATTTATGTTCATCATTTCACTATGCATGTACAATGACATGCATAGGCTATTGTTTCAGCTCCATTAAGAACTCCAGAAATCTGCTTGTCAAACTCCTTTGTAAAAAAATAAATATACATATCACAATAATAAATGGAAAAGTAATTGCAACAGGTTTTTTATTATTATTATTATTATTAAAAGGATGAAAAAGATAACCATGATGTGTATGTCTTTATAGTCACAGTTTGGTAAGAGAAAGAAACCATCTTAACTAAGACCAACAAAAATCAGAATGCTAACAGAAGTTATGTCCTAATGAAAGTAAAACAGAAGAATCTTCTGGTTTTGAAACATCTACAGCATCTTGTTTTGCACAATGGAAGGAACAATTAGATGAGACAAGATGGCTGCATCGTGCATATGATTATACCAGTTAACTGACTGGTCTCTTTCCACCTTAACGTTCATTAAGCAAGCAGAAGTGGTCTTGCAGCACAGATTTCCGTATGTACTGTGCATGGCATTTTAAGAATTTACAGTTCTTACTTTAAGATGGTATCGGTAAAATGTAAGCATAATGAGCATAACTGCTTTTAAATATGAATAAAAGAAAACTCAGTTAACAAGCTAGCAGAAACACCTGTCCTTGGGTATTCCTTTCCTTGAACTAGAGTAACAAAGGGAAGAGACAGAACGAATGAGCAGTTCAGGCATCAAAACTTATCATAGAAACAGGGTAAATTTGCCTGCACGCTTACATTGATATCAAAACCCAAGAAAACTAGTTCAGAGATGGATGAACCTTAATGGAAATTTGACAGCGTTATTTTCTCCTACCTCAGCCCAGTATCAGTGCAGGCTTAATAAACATGCTAGTTCCTTTAAATTGTTAAGCAAACTTTCATAGAGGTGACATCCTATATCACAGCAATTGTTGTTTTGTCCATCATTTTCTCAGGGAAGTGTTCACTGTCATCTGAGAAACATGACTGTCCAATTATGAAAAACATTCAGAAGAAGCCTAGTGCTGGAGAAGCAAATGAAATCTTAATAATTGCCTTTGGTTAATTTGTTTATGTTATAAAGAATGCCTCAAAATATAAACATTTTTCCTAAATTTAATGTTAAATGGCATATTCCTTTCATTTCACAAATAATACATGAGAATAAAAATTACTGCACAGTTTTTGCTGTAAAAGTGTTAGTGATTACTCTCTTTGTTGAGAAAAGTTTCAGTCTTCATTGATGGATATTTATGGATATTTATTCTGAATATCCATATGAATGGATATTTATTCTGAAAGTTATTGAGAAAACAATTCAGATGGTATTAAACTTGTATAATATTTCTGCCAGTGTGAAATGCTTTCCATTCAAGTTACCTTTGAGATATATTATACACCTATCGTGGGCTTAATTTGGTTTTCAGCTAGAATATTTATTTTCAGAAAAGAAACGAGAGTGACAGGATAGCTCTGAAGTGTCACTGTGACGTTGTTTGTACAGAGGAGTAACCAGGTGGAGTCTTCTCTGTGGGTGGATGCTGATTTCTAGGCTGATCCCAACCTGAAATACGTACAATGCATTACGCATCAGCTCTTTCGCTCTTTAAGCTACCATTTGACAATCAAAACAAAGCACAGACGGTCTGTGCACAGGTTCAGTGGGACTGTATACATTATTTTCTGCCTTATGTACTCCTGAACCTGATGGATTTGATACTAACATCTATTTAACATGTTTGCCCTATTTGGCAAATACTGAAAAATGTTACTTACCTCCCAAATCAGTTGAAACAACAGATAGGGATAAGAGATATATCAATAGCTCAGAGGGGGACCATCTCACCTCTCTTTACCTGCTTTTTGTCTAACCAGTTGTCAGTGCTCTCCTGCTATTTGGTGGAGAAAGACAGCTACTTCTAATTCATCCCAACTTAGACATCTATTTTAGGACGGGATGAATCACACTTTTGAAGTGCCTCTATTTCTTCATTGACGATAGAGACTGTCTAGACAATTAGCTGAAAATGGGCACTTAACTTTAAGATAACTAGAGTTAGGTGACACAAATCCCGGCTGTAGTTGGTATGAACTGTTCACCCTAAAAAAAAAAAAAAAAAAAGGTTTGGTAAAAAAAAAAAACAAAAAACAAAAACAAAACAACCACCAAACAAAAAACCTTTAGGATCCAAATCATCCGAGTGATCAGTTCTCATATTCTGAACTACATTAGTTAATACATCAGCTGGAGCATCTTGAGAAACGGCCTACACTGAGACTTGTTTCCCTGCGTATACCCTTGAGAACCCTTCCTCCTGCTGTGTAGTTACTAGTGACTGCACTTAGACCTCTTAGAGGAGGAGGATCTAGTCATGGTAAGCCTGGATATAAGCTCAATCCTGAGAGAATGAGCCAGGAAAAGAGTGGATTTAAAAAGAAAAAAAAAAAAAAGAAAAAAAAAAGAAAAAACAAAAGCATTTAAACATTAATTCATCAGAACCCCAAACAGCATAACTTCAGAGATTTCAGAATATGAAGACTGCTAGGTGAAGCCTAGCTAAATAACAGAAAATAAGTGCCTCTATGCATTTTTTTAAAATCCCAATATGTATTTATCTGCATCTTTAGGGATGTAAATATGCTTTGAGAATCAGGTCTTACATACCTTTGGTTCTTTTTCAATTCATCTGGATGCCCTACATCTTCCAGAAAATATGCAAGAAAACAAAAAATACAAAAGAGGAAAATCAAGAATGTAGACAATGTGATAAACCTGGCTATATTCCCTTTAAAAATAAAAATACCAAATCTCTGCTTTTTAGTGTCTTCTATTAAGTTGTCTTTAAAAGGAACAGAATAGGGACATAATACTGAATTTCACTAAATGAGAGGGGGAAGAATAAAAGTCATCAAACAAGCAAAAGGAATGTTAAAAAAAAAGATGACATGAACATGAAGAATGTTTTAAATGGAGTAGTGGGCCCTAGGGTCTAATATTTCTCAGGAACTATGACAGCTTCATAAAAGACAGAATTTATATTTTTTCATGATTAATAGAGTTGAGGTAAGAAATTGACTTCACTTTTAAAAACTTGGGCTAAAACTAAGAAAGCACACAATATTCATTTTATTGAATAGTACATTTTGAATGAATAGTTTCAATTTCTATTAAGAAAATATAAATATTTTTCAAATACATAAGATTCTTGGCGAGATCTTTAAACACTAGGCTGGCGAAGCTTCCATTCGCTTTCAACAGGATAATGTTATTAGCAAGTCTGGATTCTAGTGAATGGCTTTCTAAAACTATTTGAAAGTTAATACATTGATACTGTGAATAAAATCACTTTCCTTCAATGCACTATGGAATATCTTCAGTAGCTGCCATCTTCGCTTTCTAGAATTACGCTGGGTTTGAATCAATTAGCTCACTTACAAATATAGTTTGACAGTTATGGTAGACTCTTTTTGTTCAGAGTTACAAGGTTAAGTAATTTTGTTGTCTAGCTTCATTATCATATAGAAAAGGGACTGCTCTACATTGCTTTTGCAATGCAACTAGCAAAAAGCTGTGGTTAGGTGTGACACGTCTCCTTGCTGTATACAGAATATAAAAACAATGATTGAAGTAACATGAAATAGAATCTTTCTATGGGCTGTGACAACTTCTGTTTCAATCATCTTTCCACACTCAGAAAAAATCCTACACTGAAAAATAAAACATTTTTTTGGAGCTGTGTAAGGTTCAATAATCAGACTCAAACTCAGACCTGAAACTCACCATTTAAACTAAGCTTCAATTTAGGAACAAAGCCCCCCAAAATCTGGATTCTCTACTGATCAGTTTTTCTGAAAACTTTAGACAAATTGGTTTCCAGCTTCAATTGTTATGAAAACAATATATCCTTCATTAGATCTAGTTAAGAAGTGTTTCTCTAACTAAAACCTATCTTCATATCAAAATGTTAAAAAAATTCTCGAGCTAGGAACCATATATGCCATCAAAAGTTGAAAGTCATGACATCAGAAGCTCACTAAAGAATGAGACAATGGCGATAAGACAATAGTTAAAACTGCTGTTCATTGTGCAACAAATTTTCCCCTTGAATGCTAAAACTTCTGAACAAAGAGAACACATTCATAGGCATTTTAATCCTAACAATAGGGCTGATTTCAGTAACAATCATGCCATAAAGTCACTATTTCCTAGAAATGCTTTTATAAATACAAAATAAGTTTAATTATTCAAATTAAGAAACTTAGACCTGCCCCTACTTTAATAACATTTTTCCTCTACCTTAAAAGACTCTTTTCGATCCTGCATTAGAGACAGCGAAACTGTTTCTTATAGGCTATTTTACAATACCCTTAATATAAATGATTACTCCAGAGGTAGCCTGAGATCTGCTGCGGAACAACTGGTGACACCAAGGGTGATAGAAACTGATTGAATTGAATTTCTTTAGTCCCAAGTTTTGATTAGTGCATCATCTATGTGGTGCGTTGTTTGTTTTGTTTTGTTTTCAAAAGGAATTGAAATACTGGGATGTATTAAAATAATTGGAGTTGTATTAAATAGATCATTACACACGTGAATTGAAATAGTTGGAATCATTTTCGAATGAAATGCTACTCAATATGATTAAAATATGATTAAAACCAGAACCTGCTTATTATTTACACTGTCAACAGAGGCAGATCACTTTATTCAAACAGAATCAGTCCTTATTCATTAAGCAGTCCCTTTGGAAGGGGTCAAAGTGGGACTTGCCTCCACTAAGGGAATTCTGTAAAAATTTAATTAGCCTGCGATTGTCAGTCCAGCACTGCAGAAGCTGAGCTACTTAACTCTCAGAATATGGGTCATTTTTAAACACCATTCTTGGACAAGCTCACTATTTGGGTTGCATACGGAGCTAGCCACATAACAGAGGAAATTTTTTTTTTTTTTTAAGAATTTTTTTCTTTTTTTTTTTTTTTTTACAGGGGGAAGGGAGAAAGGGGTCATAAAAACTGGAGGAGGAGACAAATAATGTCAAGGTTGCAAAACACTTCAATCCTTTTTCCAGGATCAGTAAGCAACTGGTAGCCATTTTTTATTTCTAAATTGTCTGCTGTGTTATGACACAGGAAGGAGAGAGGAAAAACTAAGATTGTGGGACAGTATATTCTTTTTTTCAGGTAAAATACAGATTTGAAGCAGGCTGAGAGAGTGGGGGATGGTCGAGTGGATTTTAGGAGGAAAGATTGCCTCACTGCTCCAAGCACCACTTCAGCTTTCAGGATGGCCACATAGTGGTATTAGAGAGATCAGAAGTTGCTACCTTCGCTTTAACAAAGATTTTCACACCCAGAGCAAGTTAGCAGGACCAGCACTTTCTGGTCCTGTTCTGGATGCAGTGCCTTGAAAGATGCTGCTGGAGCAAGTGGCCATCTCCTGTACTTCTTGGGAGCTGCTGACTTCTTAACCAAACTCAAAAATCAGGCTGGCTCCCCAGCACTTGGTGCTTCAGGCATCTGCATGCAGCACTTCCCCTCAGTCTGGTTTTGTTAAATCTGCAGATTTTGTTAAATCCTGCAGATTTCCAGGAGGAGGCATCGATGCTGCTCACCACTGCAGGAGGCAGCGTTAAGTGTGCACAACGGGGCTGGCAGAGCCGGTGGTCGGGGAAAGCCACAGCACAAGTCATCGGGATTTTTCCTAGCTTCTCCTTTGGTTTTCTGAGGTTATCCCTGCAAATCCTTCCTTCTTGCGGAAGGCTTACTGAGCAAGGACTTTCTAAAAACATTATTCTTGAGTCCATAGTTACTTGCCATTAACTAACTTTTTTTTTAGGAAACCTTTTCCCAAATCAAAAAGCAAATGCTGTCACTAATTTTTCCTACAATTTTTTTCCTAGTATTACAGTAGGACTTTCCCAAGACCCTTTGCACACACTCCACCTGCTACCATGCAGCTTACACACTGAGGACAAAGCCAGACCAGATATAAGCACGTTTGGAAAAGACCTAATAAAAGCGTCATTAGATGAACCCAGAGAATGTAAACAGTAAAGAAACCCAGCAGGGTGCTACAATTTACTTCTGGAAGAGAAAAAGTTTGTGTGTTTTTCTCATTCAGTGTTTTCCCAGCTCAAATCCAGGCAAATGAAGCACAGCACTGACGGCATCAATACCTGTTCTGTAAGCACAAACACACTGAGTGAGCCGAACGTAGCATAAAGCTGCAGCACCATGATACCTGGAATTGAATGATTGCAGGAGAAGTCCGCTTCACCCTAATATTCTTCCTCTTCATTCCACACCTTAGCAATATAACTTCTGTGAATCACCACTCACAGCTGTGAACAAAAGTAATTAAAAACCCAACTCTTTCCACGTTTTTGACATTAAACAATTGGCATTGGAGAAGAATGACTCTGCAGAATGATTTCCATCACCCTCAGTATTGCTTTCAGCTGGATCAGCCTGAATGTCTGAAAAGAAGCTACCCACACAACTAGCCATTGCACAGTTCAAGAGTAATCTGGAAGATAGTTAAGACAGTGGTTTGTCCAGAACAGGATGCTGCAAAACTGATTCCATAAAACCAAGAGAGAAATCACTCTGTCCCTAGAAGGGTATACATGTGTTCAGGTCTCGTTCCAGCCAACACAATAATTTTACTATACTTTTCCTGTCCCTTATGGGATGCTGAACTAAATGCAGGGGCCCAGCCGTCATCTTCTTGCACTTCCTTAATTTCACCACTTTTTTGCACCCCAGAATCCTCATCAAAGATACTGCCTCACAGATCATCATAACCAGGGTTTGTGCTACAGAACTTCCTCACAGTTTTTCCAGCAAGATCACTCCCACCAGAAGGGATGTTTCCCCTCTCGCTCTGGAGCACAACACAGGAGAACCTGGACTGCACAGGTCTTCCTCCATCCTGTTGGAGGTTATAGGCTGAGGGTCTAGGAATTGCTGCTTGGACTGGCGGTCCTATCACAGGCAAACCTCCTCCTTTTTTAGGCACAGCTATTTTCCAGCCTGGCTTTTGTTCCTTTTTATTTTTTCTTCTTGTCTTGGGAAAGTTTGAAGGGAGGAAGGGGAAGAAAAAAAAAAAAAAAAATCAGTGACTAACTAACCATTGCTTTGAAAACAGTACAGCACAGTCAGGATAATCAGCCAGAGGAAAAGATACCTGAATGTTTTTCAAGGCTGTAGACAGACACAGCTTCAAACAAACAACACACTCTCAGTCACAAGGAGAGGCTGACTTGCATGTACGACCCAAGCAACTATGCAGAAAAAACATGGATTTGATTGACCACACAAGGCAACATGGGACAGGAGAAGAATTTTCCAACACTAAGGTAAAAAACAAAACCTTAAAACAAAATAGTAGATACATTTTTGTTGCTCAAAAAAAAAGTTTGCCCAAAAGTCACAGAGATTTTGAGACCTGTATCAAAGTCTTCAACCTTAACAAAACTGTACTCTCCTTCAAAAACATTCCACGACATATGCAGGTAGCTATTTCATAATGCATTTAGTAAACTAGAGGGCACATCTCATTTCTGATGTGATTTTTCAGAAAAGTAACATTTACATTAAGATCTCTATGAAGTCGGGCAGCACAAAACCTGGCTAGAATAAGAAACAGTAGTAAACTAGAAAATAACTTCTGAGTCAACTTCAAAACCCCAAAACAGTGGGCTTTCCGATTGCTTACATTACCAATAAAAGCAAAACTGATACTTTGTGAGCAAGGCAGCAGCAATGATCTTGGCATACGGACCATTTCATTGACACTCTGTGTACGTGTGTATGCATGCACATGTGCAAACACAGCACAGGGCAAAATTCTGCAGCTTTAGGTAAATAGGAACTTCCTCTTTGGTTTTCGTTTGTGGGATAACACACTGAAGTTCCCAGTTTCTGCTGAGCTCCAAGTGATTAATCCAGGTGTTAATTAATTATAATGGTATTGCCAGAACTAATATCAATATTAATTTTTATCTTTTTGTCAAATTCTTTTTGATGAATGCCAAAAAGATAAGAATATCAAAAGAGTTTTAAATCAGCACACATGTTATTACATGGTCTGGGAAATGGGGAAGAATGAGTTAAGAAGCATAATTTATTAATACTGTGTTTGTTGGCCTTGCAGGTAAAGTAGGAAAAAATTAAGGATAGCATGATGAAACTCAGGAGGCCCGTAATCAGCAGCCTGGAAAAAAATCTCAGATACATAAGTGAAAACAGAGAACAGCTAAGGTAAAGGGAACACTATAGGTGGTAGATCTAACTTTTGCATCTTTTGAGACCAAAATGCATCCCAAGGATTCACACCAGCACAAGAACTTAACACTTTTGTCTGACTCTCAGGACTCAAAGAAGATCATAAGCTTTGGACAGGTCTTCTACACAGGAGCTAGTTTCATCCTAGAGGTGAAAATCTCAGTTTCTTCATTTAATCATCATATTAAGTTATGAGTTTCACTGAGTAAAGACTGCAGGATTTAGCCTACTTCTACTACGTGTCTGTGGAAAGAATAAAGATTGTGCGTGCTTTAAGAAATTCTTTTCTGTACCTTCTATTCAGAAACACAAGCAAGAGACTCCAGTGAGATCAATCAATGGTCATAAATTTACTGCTCACGTATTACACTATATTTATTTATATATCCTGAAAGGGACTGGAGATTGGGTATGTGACTAATGCTAAGGTTATAAATTGCTCAGAGAAGAAATCTAAACATAACTGTGAACTTCCTCCTCATCCAAACACATCCATCACATTCTAATAATATGAAATGCAGTTCTAATCAAAAGTGATCTGAACTTTTTTTTTAATCCAGATATCTGCATCCAATGCATATTCACTGACAAAAATAAGATTCTTGAGTTTGTTGGGTTGTATTACTAGAGAATTAAAGAACTAGAGAACTACCACAAATCACTCTGACAGCAGCTTTTCTTGTGTTTTAGAATCTTTTTTTCCCCTCAAAGTTTGCATAATATCTTATAACTGAAATCAAAATATCCATCAAATGAGCTGGCACAGGCTGTGAACTCGTTATTTTACGTGCTGGGTGCCACTCTATGCCTCAGAATCTCTCTCTGAAATACCTCTTCGAAAAATGCCTGATGTTTCGAACTGACAAAGATAAGCTGGAGACAAGACCTAAAGAAATTGTGTACCTGCCTCATTGTTTTCTATTGTGTTTCACTCTCAAACCTAATAAAAGCTGCTCATAAATGAACAGTGTTAACTATTTCACTGTGGCTGTAAGCAGGCAAAGACAGACACAAACATTACAATGGCGATCTGCCAATCTGTTGATAAAGCCATTTCCTTTGGCAACATGTTTTGCTATCGCTAGCAGCTTCGATTGTCGCAGTACTATGGAATTCTCCTTTGCAAAACAGTAAGTTTGATACTCAAATCCATGTGAGTCTTCAGAGATGCCATTTGAGCAGACTAACTTTTCAAAGCAAAACTGATTAACAAAGTCACGTACATCACATACCAGGTGAAGTTTAAATACAAAGCAAGTCCCAATAAAGCCCAAGTGCGCAAGCATAAGATAAAGCATGAATATTTGTTCTAAGGATATATCCCTCATTACTGCCCAGTACCATTTTCTTTTTAACCTTTTATTGGATCTACTTGTGTCAGTCACTTACGTATACACTCTTTAAGCCTGTGTACTTTTTTCCCCACCTTCTATGTAATGCTTTTACTTTTCAATGCATTAAAGGGTATTGTTGCAGCCACTGAACACTCCTACCGCACTTTCCTTTCCCCAATATGCAACAAATAGTATTAAGACAGCCTTCTCCTGCCCACCTGCACACAAGTCCTCCCCTAAACATTGCTTTCCGGGAGATTTGATCTCCATACCCTGAGTTTGCTGCAATCTGTCTTCCCCTGCTCAATTGCTTTTAACCAGTGCTCTCACTCCTTTCTCTTCTTAGAAAAGACAGTCTAGAAAGAGGTTAGTCTCAGCAACATCCCTGCACATAGACAGGACATCTTATACTATATAACCTGACACATCCTAGTACCAAAGGTACTAAAAGGAATAGAAAAAGAAGGACTTCTATGAGGGTAGAAGGAATAACAGCAAGTTCTCTCCCAATTTTTCTTTTCTGAGCAGTGTCATTCTGAACAGAAACATACAGGAGAAACTTGAGAACAGGGAAGCACACCTTGTGGGTAGGACACTGAGACACTTGAGATGAGACACTTGGGTAGGTTACAGCAGCAGCTCTGCTCTCTCTGAGGTCCCCTTTTTTCCCCAAGTGTTACAGAGCAGAGGAAGGTAGTTCTCAATCAACAGTAGGGCCAGTCAGGCTCCACTGCACATACTGTCTCCAGGTCTGAGTACAACCAAAAAGGACATGGCTGTAAGTTGTAAGGCCATGAAGGGGGCAGAAGCCAAAAGGGGCAGCACAAATGCTAGTGCAGTGGAGGCTTCCTATCAAGAGGACACCAGGCAGTGGTGCCAGTGTGATGGCTCACAGCACAGAATAGGAACTCAGTGAGGGAGAGGAAGCGGCAGTGGCAAATGAAATCCAGCCTGGTCACAGGACCTTTTCTTCAGGTACAAGATTCCTCCTTCAGCTCTATTACGAAGACCCCTTCCCCATGTCCTTAGCCCCTCTCACCTCCTGCCTCTTATCATGGCCATTGCTCAGCCTGTCCACATCTACGTGTGCGGCAGGTGCACCTGCCCTGACGAAGACCAGGAGCATTAGGACCACTATGTCCTTACTTTTTGCACCCTTACTTTCATGCTTTTACGGGGACACGTGCCGACCAGCACGTACACACCTCAGGTCAATGATTATGGTCACGGACACACCGTGGGCAAGGAGAGGAAGTTGAGGCCCCCAGCCAGTCAGAACTGACCACAGCTCAGATTTGACCAGGGTACAAATGGAGCCCTATCAGAGGGCAAGTTGGGTCAGTCCTCCTTGGGGCAGTGGGTCTGCAGTTGGGGACTCTCCCCTTGGGTCAGGATGCTGCCCAAGGAAACTCTTCAACATTGAGAGTCCTCATCTTACAGGTGAGTGACTGTGCACATTTTGAATCCTCATTTCTAAAGCCAGCTGTGCAGTATTAATTCCTCGTATGTCATCCTGAACCTGTGGTTTACTGATGTTGAATAATTTTGATAAGCCTCATTTCTAGTTAGTTTTCTGTTAAACAATTTTGGTTTAAATAAAGTTTATTTTGAGTTTATCACCTACCTAATTTGACTTTGTGTGCCTCTGCAACAACGCGGTACCCAATCCTTTCAAACCTTTGGTTCCCCAATACTGGCACAGCCCCTGCTCTCCTGTCCCTCCAGCCTCTTGGTCCCTATGCCATTCAGGAGGCTGATGGAAGCTATCCTGCTATGCTCTATCTCAGCACAAATATGGTACTTGAAAAATATAAATCAGTGCCACCTGGAAGAGGATTTTGCTGCAATCAGTTGCTACTGCCCAAGGAATCAAAAGAAAATAGAAGTGGCCAAACTGGCTGGACACTTGAATACAATTACACAGCTGAAGCCATACACAAATAAAACTGTTATACCCCAAAGGAAAAAAAAAATTACTAGTTTTCTAGTGAAGCACAGAACAGCATCAATTTCTGCACATGAGACTTAGTCATAATTGGACAGGGAATGATTGCTCTGAGTCTATGCTATGATAAGAATGTGAAAGTCACTTCTGATGGCAAGGCAGAAGGGACGCAGTGCCCTCATCACATCCCCACTACCAGAACTGATCCCTTCCTCCCTTCTACCTCCACATCATCAGCACACAGCCAGTTTCTCATTGGCAAGCCATGGGTTATTGATTACCATCCACACTCACCCTTGCTCCAGGCTGCACCTGATAGATGAGCTAGAGCTGCCTAAGAGCTGCAGCCCAGCATTGCCCAGAAAGTACTTCACTCCTCCCAAACCCAAGTCCACTCTCTCCCACAGAGCAGCAACGTCCGAGTTCAGTGTTCAAGCTGCTCTTCTCTCTTTCAAAGAAAACTTCGAGATAAAAGCAGCTGTAAGCCAGGCAGACAGCCAAGTTTGTTTGCCCTTGAAAGGAGGTGGTCACATGCAGCGAAAGACAAAATGAGCAGAGAACTCCTAAGGAAATACATTCACCCTAGTATCTTCTCTAGGCATTAGTCAAAAACTCCACAAGTTATGCAGCAAGATATCACTTTCACCATCCCGAGGTAAAATTTTTGTGCTTTTTCAGCACAAATAAAGGAAATGCTAACATAAGGGCATACACATTGCCAAGGAGGAAACACCTTATTGATGAGTTGAGGTTCCCTCTCACTAACACAATGTGTAAGAGAGTCAAGGAGTTCCTTTACTTAGTGTCAAAAATGTCCTCAGAATTAATATAGTGGCAACTTGTATAAGCAACAGGGTCAGCAAAGAAGGCAAACATCTGTGCTTAAAATAAGTTTCAGAGACAGATATTGAGATCATGAATGAGTTAATACATACATACATATATGTATACATTTGGCCCAATTGCAATAACACCCATAGGTGACTCTTACAAGTCAGCAGAAGGGCATTTTTACAGAAAGAAACCTTTGGAAAACGGAGAAGAGAAGAGCAAAATACTTGGAGAGCAGGAAAAATGTTTTCTCCCTGAGGTCACCCCTAAAGTGAGGAAAATGGAGTCAGAGAAGCCTGGTTACCCACCACTTTCACTTGAAAATTTCAGCTGATGGCATTACTGTAGGCTATAAAGGGAGTGAAAGACAGGGACACCTTCACACTGTGAAGGCCCTGGCCAGAAAAAACTTCCAGGTACATGACAAAGCAGAGAGTAAAGCACGCTTTAATTCACAGCGTGCATGCAGTTCATCCGCCGGGGTACAAGGATCCCCACTCTCCTTTGCCTCCTTCCTTCCGCCAGGAGAGCAGTCTGGAATGGTCCTCACTGCTTCTCCAGACACAGGCCATGGGTGTCGGCAACAGGACTGAGGTTCACCCTCTCATTCTGAGTGATGAACTACTCCACACAGGGTCACCAGTTTCAATACATGGTTGCTACGTGTCATGCTCAGCACCTTCGTAATGAAAAAAGGAAAGACAACCTCAAGGATCCTGGACCAATGCTCTGGCTGCCAGCACATCCTGAAGTCCATATCTTCACTACTACTTCAGTCAAGGCTGACAAGATTAAACAAATACAGGCATATGGAAGGCATTTAGTGAACTCATAAATACACATGAGCCTATTCCTTTTTTATATTAGTTGCTGATCTTGCACTGAACTTCTATTTTCTCCATTATCCACTATCTCAACAACCAACCAACCCCACTCAGACAATCAAGAAAGCTATGCTACCCAGTAGGGAGCTGCTAAGATAGCTGTGAATGTGGAGAAGTTCTTCTTTATTACCACTGTGGCTCTGTTCTTCAAAGAGATACTCTCCCAAGCCTTCCATTTTTGTTCAATTGAACTGAATCATTGAGTAAGGTTTTCTCACTGAACTAAGAATATAGTTAATAACAGATTTGCTACAGATTAACAAACTGGCTCCCTAGATGAAACATCAGCAACAAGAATCAACATAACTGATTAATAAGAGTCATACTATATTAAATACAGGGCAAACAATAACTCTACAGATGTTCGTATCTGATGGCTACATGTTTCAGAAGAATATAAACCAGCACAATTAGTGGAAAGGCTGAGCTGGGGGGACAGCAGGTAGGAAATAATATTGCTACTGCTGTAAAGTGCCTTTAGCCACTGAGCAATCTAATCACTGCAGTGACACTCCTTTGTTTGTAAAATACATTAAAAAGTAGCAAAACACTACCAAAACAAAAATAAAAGCCTAAGTGAAGGGAAAAGAACAGTGGAAAGGGCTGAAGAGTCCTGTAACTCAATACTGTGGTGTGCATCATTTATGGAGGATGTGAGGAATAAAAATAACTGTTTAATATTATTCATGTTCATAGCTTACATTAGACAGGAAAAAAAAGTCAAAGGAGAAAAAAAAAGCACTAGGCAATGAAATGTTAATAGAAGTTATATATAGCTCAATAAAAAGAAAACAATCATATGAAAAGTAGGTGAGCTAGACAAAGGAGAAATTAATGGGGGGGGGGGGGGGGGAATAAGCTGAAATTGAGAATTGTGATATAATTCGCACACAGTCTGGAGAACAGAAAGATACCCCAGAGGCTGTTTATACCCTGAATACCCAGGGGAAAGGTAAGAAAAGTTAGACTGGAAGAGACATTCAGAGGATATAGAAAGTGCTACTCAGAAAGCTCACGAGCAATTAACTAAGGCAAAGAAATGTACTCATGTAGACCACACTGAGCTCTGGAAACCAGAAAAAAATGGGACAAGTAGCACTCCAGCCAGCCAGGGTTCTGAAATAATTTCTACCATGCCACAGAGTGCATATTCCTCTGCAAACATAAATAGTAATGATGGGAGCTAAAGACCTCTATGCTATCAGGAATATAGTTCTGAATATGATGGCTCTTGTATTGGAGAAAATAATAAAAGAAAGCAGCCAACAGCATAAGTAAAAGCAAAAAGTTCCTCCGCAAAAGTGCCCAAGGCAATTGGAAGGGAACATACCTGTTCCTTAAATCTAAAATGCTCACGTCGCACATGTTGAGGTATATACTTCTACAAAAAGGGATTTACATTATGAGAATGCCAGCAGAGTTTTATCTTATGACTCAGGCCATTTGAGTGAAAATTTAGTCAATTATTCTTGATAGAAACAGCTTCATCCTTTTTTTGTTTCAGGGACTGATTTGGTTCACTATGGAAATTTAACAAGCAACACTAACTTCCAGAGGAAATACAAAATTAAAACTGCAGTCTCTTTCCTAGTTCATGATGGTATCTGTTAAATTCATTGTCTTAGGAGATTAATTCTCTTTTTCAAATTGAGACATTTACAAAGTGATAAAATCTTCAGTTTCCTCCCAACCCCTAGTGCTTCAGCTCAGATAAAAAAATAGCATCTGTTGTACTCTGAGGTCTTTTGCAGGACTTAAGTTAGCTCAGCAAGTCCTTTAGGAGAAATTCTATCAATTTTATTCCTGTTTGTGTATCTGTAATTAATGCCATGAATTTTCATTAAAAGGCTATGGTTACTGTTTACTTGGGAATGAGGTTACTTAAAAATAGAATCTTAACAGTAAAATTCAAGAATATAGGCAAGTAAGCTGCTGTCATTCCACCTTTGTAGCATAGAAATGAAACTTCCACAATAATGCTGTGCTCTTAGAATGCAGATGGAAGCAACAACAAGCACCCATTTTCATCACAAATGAAAGTAAATTGTAAAAGTTAATAGTTAGTGATACTAAGGCATTGTAATACCATTCTCTTTTTACTTCACTCTGAACAATCAGTATTTATTGATATTACTACAACTAGCTCTTTCAAAAAGCAAATGCCTCTTTGAAAATAGAACTAATTGCACTGGACGCATAATTTGTGAATTAACTTTTGAGACAATTTAAACCATGGCGAAGTAATAAACTTCCTCAAACCTGATTATTTCAATGCTTAATGCATCTTAGGCTTTCCAGTTGCATATGAACTTCACACATTCATAGTACATGTTGAACTTCTGTTCTATTCCGTCTAAATGGAAGATGTTCTAAATCTTGCCATGAAACATAATAACGCACCGTGGTCACTGTGACCGATAATTTAAAAGGAAATTTCCCATGCCCCAAAATATAGACACTGAGACTGAACTTTTAATTACTCGGCAGTAATATTAACCACCCACATTTGAGGTGTCAGTGCTCACAACAGCTTTCTTGGGGCACTCAATGAAAAGTGAGCAACGACAAAGCCTAATTGGCTTTGCTTCCTGCTAGAAGGACAAACTGAGCTGAAAACTTCTGGATACCACTGAATTCAGAACTGAAATTCACCAGAGCTGTGGATGCTTGCGCCTCTCAAAAATGGGTCATTTGTTAAAGCTTGCATAACACATCAGAAATAATGAATCCACCCCCTTTAAAACAGGAAATAAGAACTAGTTTATCTTTAAAGCCCCCCCCCAAAAAAACATTTTAAAAAAAACCATTTAATTCAAAGCAATCATAGCTCTACTGAACAGAATGCAGTTACCCACATACCCAAATCAACATTTGCTTACGTACTTTGCTGATGAGAGGTCTGTGTTTCTCCCCTATTCATTCTGCATTCAGTTCTGCCTCAGCTACTACCCTACTCTCACTGATGGTCCTTGTCCTTCCTCAACCCTAACACTGCTCCACGTTGTGCACACTTTTCCCACAGTTGTGAATTCTGCATGTGATCCCATCTTTTCCTTTTTAGCCAGGTAAAAGATAAGGTGTACAGAACAACTGCTAATTTTTGTCTTCCACACCCTTTCTAGACTAAAGCCTTTTTAGGGGAGGTAGGAATAATGGCACAATCCTTCAGCATCATGTTGAAATCCTCTAGGGTCCTCTCTATTCCAGGAGAGAAGACAGTGGGGCAGTTTACAAATACTGAAGGGTTTCCTTTAGACCAGCCTAGAATTTATTAGTGGGCAGGAATTTCTTTCCTGCTCACAGCTTGGCTCCAACCTTGAACAAACTTTTGTGTCACCTGGCGGAAAAGAGAAGGCAAGAACTACTCATCCCATCAAGAATCTCATGAAGTGCTATTGAGACCAAAAATTGCCACTAAACACTTGAAACACTTGTATGGCAGGTGAGATACATGATAGCTGGCGCTGTAATTTTGATTATATATTAATGACTTTTTCTTTTTAAACACAAAATACCTTTAATTCAAGCAACATATGTTTGATACCTTTTGCTGACTCATCTGAATATGAATATGCTTTCTCCATACTCACATGTGCATACAGACACACATAGACATGCAAGGATTGAGAACACTTGTAAAGTTATTTCTATAGCTCGTTAACTGATTGAATTTGATGGAAAATACACGAAAATAGTAGTCAGAACAAAATTCTGGAACTGAACAGCCATGCAGTGAATGTTAATACAACCTCCAAACAAATCTAGCAATAATACCATCAGCATTAGCTAGCCCTAAAACCAGATCAACTAGCAAAAACTGAGTCCCGATTCACTGAAGGGAAAGACTCATTCCTCTCTGTAATTACAATAGTTCAGGGGGTAAGCTGAATCTCTGAGCTTTCTTTCTCTCTGTGAGGGTGTCGGTCTCTTCATGGGCGTTGGTCTCTTCTCCCAAGTAACAAGCAGCAGGACAAGAGGAGATGGCCTCAAGTTGAGCCAGGGGAGGTTTAGATTGGATATTAGGAAACATTTCTTCACCGAAAAGGTTATCAAGCATTGGAACAGGCTGCCCAAGGAAGTGGTTGAGTCATCGTCCCTGGAGGTATTTAAAAGATGTGTAGATGTGGTGCTTAGGGACGTGGTTTAGTGGTGGACTTGGCAGTGCTAGGTTAACGGTTGGACTCGATGATCTTAAAGGTCTTTTCCAACCTAAATGATTCTATGATTCTATCATTCCTGGGGAATCCTTTCAACAGTCAGGTTTATACTCACATTTCTCCAATTATAAGTTGAGTAACCAACATGCTTAACATTCACATAAATATATACCTGCCCTCTTATTAACCCCACTTAAACATTAGCAGATCCAGCTGAATTTTGCCCCTGCTATGGAGTTCTCTCTACATGATTGTTATCAGCATGAACTTTACAGGGCTGCTTTAAAAATTAGAGCTGAGGGCTTTTTTGGTCCACAAGAACAGAACATGAAGAAAAGTTAAAAGCAACAAAAAATTAAGGACATTTTGCTTTGACCCTTCCTGCCAATCACAGTAAATTCTGTTTTAGTAGGTGTTCGCTCCTCTTTTTGTCCTGAAAAAAAATGGAAGAGTTACATGATGCATCAGCACTCCTGCAAACTGTCATTCTGACAGTCTAGTGTCACTTACAGCTAGAAATACTCTTTCCTGCCTGAGATTTTGAGCAGGATTTATGCAGCCAAACAGGCTGCAGGACAGTAAGAAACAAATTTTCATCACTGAATTTATTATACCATTCGTTTGATCATCAGTTATCTTTGAGTAGCCTCTCTTCACCAGAGATACACCTGGAATTGTAACCCTCATGTCCATACAAGTAGCAATAAACAATCATTGGATTTATATGATTTTTCCGATACTGTTTAGATGTTCAGAACTAATATCAATATTCTTCATTTATTAATTTACCAGCAGTATTATCTGGCTATATGGCTTATTTTCTAAGACAAACAATTTAAAAAATATTTCTATGAACGTATGTTGTGGTAAATCGCATTTCTAAATTGACCTAGATTTAACATATTTGTATAATGTGATGTATCTTTTACAAAATGTGATTAATTCCTCCTCAGAAAAATGTGTTTATTAGTAAGGGCCTTAGGGTGCCCAACAAAGTCAACAAGAGTCTTTCTCTTGATTTAAAGCACACAGTTCTCTTACCATTCTCTACACTAAAAAAGACACTGCTTGCTCTGTCAACATAGCAAACATCCAACAGGAAATACTGGAGTATATGAAATAGCATATTTATTTGTAAAGATACCTTTAAGGAGAAAGGTTTGTTTATGGATGAGAAGAGAAAAGACCAAGGGACAGTTTCCAGTTTCTCACTGCTTTATTTGTGGTAATTTTAAAGGGTACTGTACCTAAATAAGGTAAACACTGTCAGAATCAGGCTGCAAAAGATGTGTTATTTAGTGTCCTTGCAATTTTTTAAATCATATGTTAAAAAAAAAGGACAATTACAGATCATTTTGAACAAGAGATCTGCTCCTTGACTTTGTAAACTAAGATGACTTGCAGCCAAAAGAACTGTGCTGATTTATACTCCTGGCTCAGTCCTTATTTTGTCACAGTAAATTCACAGGGATTCTGTATTTACTTAAGAATATTTTCCAAAACTGTTAAAAATAAAAACAAAAAATGGCTGTAACTTGAAAGATGTTTTCCAAATGTGGATTTTCAAAGGTAATATCCTTATTATTCATACTTATGTAAGGCTACATTTTCTGATCCCAATAAGGTGATTGTTAAGGTCATGGTTATTCTGTCAAACAAGGTTTTGATTTTAAACCTTGACCAACATATTTATAATTTTAGGAATTCTGCCCAGAAGATAGGGCCATGCTGACCTTTTCAGAGAAATTATATGACAAAGGAGAAACCAATTCTGATAGCTTCCTGCTTTAGAAAAAAATTCATGTTCCAAAAACTTGCAATCAAGTTGAGCCTCTGATGCACCAGCAGAGTTAAATGACAGCATCTGTGTTAAAATGAATCATCAAAAGGGACTAATGAAAAAAACATTGCAGAAGAGTTTCTCCCTCTGCAAATGATTCATAAATCTAATCTTAGGGAAGAAAGAAATAAAAGAAAAAAAAAAAGAATAAAGGTAGAAAGTTGTGCAGTTGGAAAGTAAAAGGCCAGAAGACAAGAAGTATGCTTTTCTTTGAGTACCGCTGTTAACTTTTTGATGGGTAGCTGTATACTGGCTATACCTGCTCAGAAAATGAAATATTGCTTACTATGATGATTATTGCAGAGCTTAATGATAAATTCATTTAACATGCACCAATGTCGCTCCACTTCAATCCTATTCACAGATCAGTCTAAGCAGAACTCCTCTAAAATACCAGACCTCTAAAACAGTCTTCCTACAAACAAACACCAAAGAAACACACAAAAATACCAGGATATTGTCTTGTTCCATTCCTTAGTCTGAATCATCAAGGATGACCAAGCTCCATTTCCAGAACTACAAATTGTAGTATGACTTCTTGCCATCACTTGCCTATCTGTGAAATATGTAAAGCATTTTGAGATCCTGAGATGAAAGTGGCCTCAACACACCATAGAAATAACTGACACAGAACACTGTAAAAAACAGAAGAATAAATGGGTTAAGTAAATGCATTTAAGGTAAATCTATTTTATAGTCATGATGCTATTAAATACCCTGGTTTACACTGCAACCTCTTACTCTGGAAGTTTCCTAACCAAAGACTGTGAGAGCCTGGAAGTATATTCCAGAGGAAGGTCACGCCATGTCCTTTCTCTAAGTTGATGTAATCATCAGAGACTAGATGACAGTCTGGAATAGCCTTTGATCCAACTCTGTATGACTGTTCTTATGCACATGTGGGAGAAGTATACTGTATTTAATTTCTGTTGCACTTTTTTTTTTAAACTTACGGAAAAAACTAGTGTCACAGTTTTATAAGTATCATTATATAGAATTACCTGTACATATCCCACTTTGCCATACATTACAGATACCATCACAGAGCACGGTGTTTTATGTTGTAGTAAGAAGCCATGTAACATAACAAACTTAAAATTTTAGAGTTTTAAAATACTACATAGAAATCATGCACTGAATGAAATTCTTAATGGCAAGGCATCTGTGACAGCATAGCAGGAAATAAATCTAATGTATAATATGCACTACAGTTGTTCATCATAAGCCCCTGGAGAAATGACAGAAATATAAAGCAGTTCACAAAAGTTTCTGTCTCGGTTCTGATGGTTTCATTTATCAAAAAACAAGTTTAGCTCCATGACAAGACTACATTAAGGGAACTATTAAGCTAAATGTGACCAAATGTTATTTGTTTTACCTATCAAAACTTATTACTGTCAGAACCACTGCCAACATCACAGGCTTGGAAAGAGAGACTCAAAAGCTGGTTGTTTTAAACTATTCTTTTAAAAACACAGGTAACACACAGCATAGATAAAGTGTTTTTCCCTTACCTTATGCTATCATGACAAGCCAGGAAATAGAACCAAACCTCAAAAAGATTAAAGGTTAAATCTTTATCATAGATGAAAATCACCCTGGGGAGAATGATATGTGCATAACTAAATCACCAGCAAACTTCTTATATATATCTGTGGATACGCTGAGCTGCCTGGCCACATCTACGTAGGGCCATTGCTAGGACCAGCTGGGGAGATATTGCTAGGATGGATAGCTAAAACTGATCTGCCGACATAAGATGTTTGAAACATCTGATTTAGTATTATCCACAAAATTAACTTACATGTTATTTGTCATTTCTTCCAGACCACAAAGCTAAAAAACTTGGCCCACAGGCAGAGGGACGAGGGGCATCTCTGATTGCATCTAAACTACCAGTTGCCTCCTGGGTTGATGCTAGTAGACTTTGCAGGGAGAAGGCAGCAAAACCATTTGGAGGGTGGCTTGTAACATCTTTTGGCAGCAGCCCCTGCAGCAAACTACCCCCAGCATTGCACCTGGGCTTGATCTCAGCAGGAACTTGTTGCCTAACTCCAGGAAGCAGCCCAGAAGCAAATTAACTTCTACACAATGAGTATGACCAGAAGACCGGGAGATGGATAAGAGGTGCAAAGAAGTGGAAATGAACAAAAACGTACAGATAAAAACATTTCTGTCAGGCACTAACAGACCTTAATTCCCCTGATTGGCCTCACCTGGGACACCCGCCCCCCCCCCCCCCGCCTGGGAGCCCTGCTGAAGCTCTGGGTGGGGTTTGGTGTACGTGTACCTGTCTCTGGATGGGTCTTGGGCCTCCTCTGTAATTGTGTCTCCTGGTAGGATTCCCTGGATGCACCTGGCTCATCACGAACCATACATGGGGCTGCTGATAACCCCCTAGCCAGGACCTGCCCTCCGTCAACAGCCCCGTGGGGCTGTGCCAGTGGGTGAGGGGTGCAGCCTGCATGTGGGTCACCCCGACTCCAGGCTTGTCCCCCCTCTGGGGGCAGCTCTGCTCCCACAGCTCCTTCATCGGTCGCTCCAGCTGCTGGAGCTGAGTGCCTGGCCCTCAGGCTGCGCAGGACCCACCCCAGAGCCCAAGGGCCATGGACCTGGGTCCCAGGGACCCCAGGCTCCTTGGTCAGCTTTCCTGTCCCACATACTCCTCTGAGGGGGAGGCTCGGTTCCCTCCCCGTGCCTGGCTTCAGGGACCATGACCTGGCTCCATGGCTCTGACCCGGCACACCCCGAGGGCTGGGGAGGCTGCGGAGGGCACCAGGAGGCCTTAATGGCCTATTTCACCTCAGGCTGGGGCCTCCAGCCTTGCCTGTGCCATGCTGTAGGTGTGCCTGTGCCCAGCCTGATCTCCGTCCTGCCTCCTGGACACACTGCAGACCTATGCCATGGTTCTGCTTCCTGCTGCTCCCCAGCAGCCTCCCTGCATGGGTCCGTCCCCTGCTCAGGGCTGCCCTGTGGGGCCTGCTGCTGCCACCGGCCTGCCAAGCTGCTGGGGTCTGTGCTGGGGCAGCTCCCTGCCCGCCGTGCCCCAGACCACCAGGCTCTCCCTGCCCCCTGGCTATGGCTGTGGGGGTAAGGCGTCCTCCTTAGGCCTATGGCTCAGGACCCTAAGTAGGAGGAAACGTGGGTTGAAATATCAAAGCTTCTTGCAGGACAAACTGGTTTTGACTCATCTGGCCCTTTAAAGGCTTTTGAAATGTAAGCTCAGCCCAAACCCAAGGTCAGACACAAGGGCAGGTTTGCCTAGGAAAAGATGAGCTGCAGCTATTTCTGCTGTTAGTTTTGTGGAAAGCAACCCTGATTTCCACAACATTCTGTAAAACACCTCTTAAACAGTATCTACAAATTTTGAAATGTTTGGAGGACAAAAAAATCCCTCTGTCTGTAATTTAGCTCAAGTATCTTCACGGCACGGGCTGCCACAGGGCCGAGTCCTGCCAAGCACCGTGCGTCCTCCACTGCTCCGCAAGCGAGGCTGCTCTCCTCACAAGGTCTCGTTCAATGCTTCGCTCCTGCTCTACCAACAAAGTATTTCTATCAGCTTTGAAAGGACTAGATTTTTTTTTTAATAGTTCAGGGAAAGTATTGTTTTGGGAACATCATTTCTAAGTGTTTAGGACACCAGCAAACTACCAGACAAAGTGATGCTTGCCATCTAGATGATGCTAGAGGGCAGGGGAGGGAGGGACAAACACATATATAAAAATAAAGCTATGGGGAAAAAAATAAATTTTCTATCCTGAAAGCAAATTACTTCCCAAAGCTTAATTGTGAGCCAGACAATTTGCTGAGGTGGCTCTGTGCTTGACTTAGCCGGAGCCAGGCTTCTCATCGATGGCACTCTGCCCAGGGGCAGAGCAGGTGACAAAGCGAAGCGGGTGGCTGGCAAGGGAGCAGTGTCACGGCCCCCAATACTGTAAATTTCCCTGGCAGAACTAATCCAGGCTGGCACAGGCAGGCACAATTAATGGAAAGTGACACAACTGTGATCTGATAATGAGGTAACAGAATAGAACTGTCAGAGTCCTTCCCGGGGCAATGATAAATGATGTCATCTCTATTTCAGGATGTTTCAGGTGGAAAGCAAGCTTTAACCACACAAATTACAGAAGGAGAATGAAAAGGTATTATACCCAAGAATAACAAAAAAATATTAGGTTACTGTTATATTGCATACGTATGGGCTTGCATTCTTGCTATATACCACCTCATCGTGCATACTGAAAATCTCTACGCTCTTTTCCCTGGATGGATCCTGGCTGAGCCCACAGGCCTTGCTCAGTATCTAGGTACATATCCACCCCAACTATTATTTTGCTCTCAAATGGTTGGTTCACAATGGGTGGGTTACAGAGCGACTAGGAGCTACGAGACTCGGGTAGTCCTTAAATGTTATTCATGGGATTCCCCGTTTCTGGGTTTTTCAAGTCTCTAGCACACACTTTCCTGTCTGCTTTCTATTCCCCAGTCAAGGATGGCAATTTATGTATCCATTCCGTAGCTTAACAGATCAGTCCAGACTACCAGCAAAGCCTCTAGACCTCCAGCTCATCCCCGCTCTGCCAAGCCAAGAATGCTTCTGTTGTGCAGCTGGCTGGGCAGCCAAATGCATGAATTACTGGTGACAACCAGAAGGTATGTGTTAGGCCCCACAATTGAAAGGTAAATTACAGGTCTGGCAGGGCTTGTGTCTGGTTAAAGAGTTACAGTTGCTCTCTGGGGAGAGGGTCCAAGGCAGTGTAGACTAGACCAAGCACCGGTGAGGGTGCCTACATATGGGCAGACACAGGTTCACACACCTCTTGCAATTCTTCTTGACCCTCATTAAGCAATGACAGAAATTTGGGAATTGCAGCTTCCATTGTCAGAATTCACACACTGTCCAAGAGCTCATTAATTCCCTTGAATCAGACAACCCAGAAACTGTGGAGGACAAACATTTAATCATTGTGTCATACCACAAGTACAAGAAAAGGCAGTAAGGGGGAAAGATGACAAATGATACATATTTTCATTATACAGGTTGCAAATATCCAGAATGTTTGATAGACTATAATGAACTACATTGGCTTCCTTTAGCAGTCAGTAGGTTCAATTATACTGCTTGTATGTCTTTTCTCACATGTTTATGAATTCTGAGTTTGCTTAGGTATTTGCTGTTGTCCAGTCAACGTTAGAGAAATGGGGAGCTGCCAAGATTTCATTTTTAAAAGCTAGCACTTACACAAGCCAATGAAATAATAACCCAGTCACACATAGGGTGTTAAACTATTTTTTTATTTGGCAAATACATCAATCCCAGAAAAAATCATACTATTAATGAGGTAAAACATTCCCCATGCAGATTAGCAGCTTCTTCACACCAGGAGGTTAAAAATAAGTACATTGTCTCCTTGCAAGAAAAAGTGTTGCAAAATGGTACAACAACAACTTGCATGGTGTTTCTCCAAATTAGCCACTCACATACAAGAGCCTTACAAATAAACAATTCATTAAAAGGACTTCATATGGCATGCATAGGAGTATGCAGGGCATTACTAATGTCCCTTCTCTCTGAACCCCAGGGTGTTATGGCTAATTGAAGCATTTTCTGATTGTGAATTAACTAAAGAGACCATCAGAATCACAGGTCCTCTCAGCCACATCAAAATTCATGAAAGTGGGAGACTTAGGCTCCTGTTCTCCCATCTCATGCCCCTCACTGCAGCGTCAACACCTTGCAGTCACTGTAATTTCCACTGTTTTCTTTGTCCCACGGGCACTCGTGAGTGTAGCACAGCTGATCATCCAACTCACCAGCTAGATCTAGTCATGCTCTGAGCCAAGCAGTCAATGAAATAGTGCTGCAGCTGGGAAGAGCTCTTCCCATAACACACAATTTAGGGCAGAGGAGTGCCTCTGCCACGTGAGTTAATGAGCAGCTATGCATTTACCACTTGACTGGCATCTGTCCCTAGCCTGCAGCTTGACCGAAGAATCCCACCCCCTGGGTTTGCCTTTAGCCCTGCACACACTGCGCAGAGCGCAGCAAGCTGTAACCACACACACGCCACGTGCGGTGCTTGCCCCTGAGCACGGTTCCCCACCACGCTGTAACCGCTGCCAGCGAGGCTGGGCCTGCTCCTGGAAGGGCATATTAGCCTGTATGGAACTATTCATGAATGAAGCGCTCTTTAGAGGCCCACATCTTTTCTGCTTTCATCTAACAAAGGAAAACACGAAGATTAATGTTCCAGTAACAGCCATACCAAAATAAACCTCCCAGAGATCCCTGGTAATAATGTTTACTCATACAGAAATGAAAGCAGTACCCAGTCAATATGTTTTCACTAGCAAGTTCCTAAATGTTTTTGCTAATTGCTGTACTTTCAACTAATAAAAATATTATGACAACACAAAACATTCATTTAGCTGGTATTTAATCATCCGTTAATTTATTTTCAAGTCCCGTGTGTCAAAATTATAATGCTTGGCACACAGACGTTTCTTGAGAGAAAAATCCTAGTAGCAATCATTTCAGAAATAAACCACACAAATCTCTGGATATCTTGTTTCAGAGCACATCAAAATCAGCTAAAACACTTACGGTGTTTGAATGCACTGAAATGACAATAGAATGCATAAGAATAGCATGCATAAGAATGCATACTATAAAGGTATCTCCAAGCAGCCTAGCGATGCTGATCTGAAGACCGCTGTACGTGGAGGAGTTCGCAATCCACAGAGCAGCTATCCTGGCACGACAGGCGCAGGTGCGTGCTGCCCTGGATGTACAGCCTGGCCTTCCTTCAGGCCACGCTGTGCTGCACGCATCCCTCGGCCACAGGACGAACTCAGCCAGCTAATTGTAATGAGGACTCCGTCCTCAGCTCCCACGCAGTACTGGTGATTACACCACCTGCGTGGCCTTGCCTTTATCTAAGAGCGCAGCAACGAGTTCTCATGTGAACATCCTTTTTGTTTGACAGTAGAAATGATTAATAGAAATGTTTTCTTGTAGGAAAATCCTATAAGAGCTCAAAAGACCACAGCACTGGGTAACCTTTCCACCGACAGGACCAGAACAGTGTGCTGCGCCCCGACGGGAGACCTGTCCGATGCTGCACAGCCCGGAGTTCCCAGCCTCTGGAAGGCCGTAAGATTACCCGTGCTTATCCTCGCTTATCCTCTTCTGCCTTACAGCCTTAGCTCCGATGATGGCGTTTTACACGGCACTTCTGCTAGTCCGAGCACCTCTCTTACCGGGGCCATAACGAAGCGGCACCCCCGGCGCACTACGGGCGGGTTCCCACTGGAAACGCCGCTCTGGAGTGGGCACGGGGCACCGGGGCTGTGCAGATGCCCGGCCGCCCCCGCACGCCGCCGGGGGCCGGGGTTTTGGCCCAGGGCTGGGGCTGGGCCTGGGCCCAGGGCAGGGCCGCTCTCTCCCCGTGGGCACGGCTCCAGCCCGCTGGGGCGGGGGCGGTGAGGCGGCACCCCGGCAGAGCGCGGCCGAGGGCGGCCGGGACCGAGGGGAGCTCGCCCGGCCGCGGGACGCCGTTGCCTGGCCTTCGTCGGCCCCGGCCGGGAGCCGCGTCCCCCCGCCTAGGAACCCGCATTTCAGAGGGCGTCCGCCGCCGCTCGGGAGAGCGGTGGCTTCCTCGATGGGCGCTGCCCGGGGAGGAGCGGTGCGAGACGCTGTTACCGCCCTGGGGAAAGGAGGGCAGGCTTCGGCCGAAGCCGAAGGCTGCTTGCGGGGAGGCGCGGAGGCGGGCGCGCCGCCGCGGCTGGTGCAAAGGAGCCGCCGCCGGCCGGGGGAAGGCACGGCGGGGCGCGGAGGCGGCTCTCTCTGCTCTGGGGCGGCTCTCCTTTGGGGGGGTGGTCCCCTTTAGCGGTCCCCCAGTTTCCCCAGCACTGGGCCGCAATGGGGACAGGCGGCCCCTCCTCGCGTCGGTGGGGGGCTGGCATATAAGCGATGGGTTATGGCTCTTCTACGGCTCATCTGTTAGGGTATCTAGACCCTAACTGATGGAAATGCGACCCATTGTACCAAGAAAAAGGTGATGAATGTTAACACGGGGCGGGGGGGGAAGGGAGCAGACAAATTGGATCAAGAAGTTTCTCATAGCTAGAGGGATGTGTATGATGTGGAATATGGGAGTGCCCCGGTCTATTGTGGGTGACTATCAAGCAGGAAAGGCCTTTAATACCACTGGTGAGAAATGCCTAATTTAATGCCTAAAGGGGAAAATGTTCCTTCAGGGCCTGGCCCACCTGAGCCCAGGTGCTGGTAGTGGAGGCCTGCGGGTGCTGCAGGGTGCTAGCCCCACTCCACGGATCAGTGTGCATGGCTGCCGGGGCACTGGGCCATTATGCAGGGTGTGAAGCTGGGCTGCCAGTGGGCACCTTCCCCTTGGCACAGCCCTGCTGGGCCCATGAGAAACTGGGTGGATCCCGGTGTGTGAGAGAGCAAAGTTTGGGAGTGAACCTGCAGACAGGATGAGGGCTGGCAGCTGAAGTAAAGCTTTTGGGCATCCTCCAGCGAGCACCCTGCTGGGCCGTGCCCAGGCTGCAGGCGGGCCGCACCTGGTGTGGAGGAGCGTGCGACCCTCCATCTGATGGCTGATGCAGGCGTATGCCTCTGGGTTGTGAACTGCGTGTGGCTACTGCTTACCCCTAACAGATGTCCTTTTCATCGATGTCTGTTTCATCAGTGTACAATTAACGCCTAATTAATCCATGTGCACTTTTGATAATGTCATGGCCCATGTGTTTTCATACTGCCCTGTAATTGTCTGGCAAGATCAGCTGCCCCAAACTGCTTACTCAGAAGTATGTCAGAAAAGGAAGCCCCCTCTCACTACATATACAGAGGCTGCCTTCTTTGACATCATTTTCTGTGTGTTTTCATACTGTTTTGTGATTTGCTGGTTGCCATTTTTTGACACTGTCATGCCCACGTGATCTCAGAGTGCCCTCAGCTAGATTGACTGCCCATTTCATTTGGTCCATAGACAAAAATTAAACTTTTCTTTTATGTATATAGATAAAGCATTATATAGGTATAGATATGGATATGTATTGATCTGTTTTATATATGCAGAGAAAGTATATATACAGGTGTGTACAAATATGTATATATATTTTATTTATACCTAGATACACTTTATAGGTATATATATTTACATACAGTATATATATGTGCAAAGATATATAAATTCAATAGGTATATCCGTAAAAGTGTACGTATAAAATGTATAAAGCATCCTTTAAGAGCTAATGAAATGAATAGTTGACATTCAAATGTCAATAGAAAGGAATTAAATAAAAGTAAAAAACAGGTTCAAGGGTGCCAGAGTCCAATACTCTCTGACCAGGTTCTTTTAGAAATTCCATGCATGGACAGTGCAATGTTTAATATCAAATTTACTTTACTCAACTCCTGAAGTTGATTAAACAGTCACAGCTCCTCAGTACAAGAGAGACACGGACATACTGGAGAGAATCCAACATAGGGCCACGAAGATGACTAAGGGTCTGGAGTATTTCTTCTACAAGGAAAGCCTGAGAGAGCTGGGACTGTTTAGCCTTATTAATGCATATAAATACCTGAAGGGAGGGTGCAAAGAGGACAGAGCCAGGCTCTTTTCAGTGGAGCCCAGTGACAGGACAAGAGGCAATGGGCACAAACTGAAACACAGGAGGTTCTGTCTGAACATCAGGAAACACTTTTTAGCTGTGAGGGTGACCAAGCACTGGCACAGGTTGCCCGGAGAGGTTGTGGAGTCTCCATCTTTGGAGATATTCAAAAGCCATCTGGACACAGTTCTGGGCAACCAGCTCTAGGTGGCCCTGCTTGAGGAGGGGGGTTGGACCAGATGGCCTCTGGAGGTCCCTTCCAACCTCAACCATTCTGTGATTCTGTGAATATCCCTTTGGTCAGTTTGGGTCAACTGTCCTGGCTGTGTCCCCTCCCAACCTCTTGCTCATCCCCAGCCTACTGGCCTTTGGGGGGGAAGGGGCTGGAGAGACAACCTTGATGCTATGTGAGCACTGCTCAGCAACAGCCGAAACATTGGTGTGCTATCGACACCCTTCTAGCTACAAAGCACGGCACTATATGGGCTGCTATGAGGAAAGTTAACTTCATCCCAGACAGACCCAGTATGAAGCCTTGACATGTCTGGGGCAGCAGGAAGGTCAAGAGGGCAGAGGGTGTCACAAAAGTGGGGGAGACAAACAAGGCAGACCACGTTGGACAGCTCCAGTCCGTCCTAGGAGACCTATCAAGGGGGCTGCCTGGGCACCCCCTGACCTGTGCAAAGGAGAGACCAGTCCTGTGAGCTGGATGTAGAGCTGGACGTAGAGCTGGACCCTGTCAGAGTCCAGTACTCTCTGACCAGGTTCTTTTAGAAATTCCACACGAGAAGGGTTTAATGTTTTAATAACCAAATTTACTTATTTGAAGATATTTGACATTACACAGGGTTTTGATTTAGCAGAGTGATACAGCAATGTACCAAAAGCACAGTGCAAGCACAATATAGCAATTGCAGCCTAAGGATGAATCACAATACAAACATGATTCCTATTACTGGTCTCTATATGCTCACCATCACAGCGCACACCGGGCTGAGCATCCTATGGGTTGGAGCCAGCTCAAGCCTGTTGCTCTCGTCAAAGTTAATTTTGTTGGTTGCTCAGTTTTTATACTCTGTTTTGGGCAGAGCCACATATCTACTCCACCCCCTCCCCCCCCCCCCCATCCCCCCCCCAGGCTGGTCTGGCTAGCTCAGGAAGACACTCACACCTTTTTGATTAACTCCGGGAAGGCCGTTTACACAATCAGTTGATCCATTCTACTGATACAGCCATTTATCTAAAACAAAGGCCACCCTCTGGTCCCCATTTTGTTGAGATATGGTCGACATTCTTTACTACAGCTATGGTCATTTCCTCTGTTCTTCCCTGAGCTTCATGAGCCTGTGCCCATCTCCTCCAGGCTTTCTTCAGTTGTAGGGGTTTGTTGATTGGTCACACCCCCACATCATAGAATCATATAACCATAGAATGGTTTGGGTTGGAAGGGACCTTTACAGGTCATCTAGTCCAACCTCCCTGCAATGAGCAGGGACATCTTCAACTAGATCAGGTTGCTCAGAGCCCCATCCCACCTGACCTTGAATGTTTCCAGGGATGGGGCATCTACAACCTCTCTGCGCAACCGGTTCCAGTGTTTCACCACCCTCATCGTAAAGAATTTCTTCCTTATATCTAGTCTGAATCTACCCTCTTTTAGTTTAAAACCATTACCCTTTGTCATATCACTACAGGCCCTACTAAAACATTTGTCCTCATCTTTCTTATAAGCCCCCTTTAAGTACTGGAAGGCTGCAATAAGGTGTCCCCGGAGCCTTCTCTTCTCCAGGCTGAAAAACTCCAACTCTCTCAGCCTGTCCTCATAGGAGAGGTGCTCCATCCCTCTGATCATTTTTGTGGCCCTTCTCTGGACCTGCTCCAACAGGTCCATGTCTTTCCTGTGCTGAGGGCTCCAGAGCTGGACGCAGTACTCCAGGTGAGGTCTCACCAGAGCAGACTAGAGGGGCAGAATCACCTCCCTCGACCTGCTGGCCACGCTTCTTTTGATGCAGCCCAAGATACGGTTGGCCTTCTGGACTGTGAGCACACATTGCCGGCTCATGTCCAGCTTTTCATCCACCAATGCCCTCAAGTCCTTCTCAGAAGAGCTGCTCTCAATCCCTTCATGCCCCAGCCTGTATTGAAACCAAGGATTGCCCCAACCCAGGTGCAGGACCCTGCACTTGGCCTTGTTGAACCTCATGGGGTTCACACAGGCCCACTTCTCCAGCTTGTCCAGGTCCCTCTGGATGACATCCCGTCCTTCTGGCATGTCAACTGCACCACTCAGCTTGGTGTCATCTGCAAACTTGCTGAGGGTGCACTCGATCTTGCTGTCAATGTCATTGATGAAAATATTGAACAGCACTGGTCCCAGTACGGACCCCTGAGGGACACCACTTGTCACTGATCTCCATCTGGACATCGAGCTGTTGACCATTACCCTCTGGATGTGACCATCCAACCAATTCCTTATCCACTGAACAGTCCACCCATCAAATCCATATCTCTCCAATTTAGAGAGAAGGATGTTGTGGGGGACCGTGTCAAAGGCCTTACAGAAGTCCAGATAGATGACATCCGTAGCTCTTCCCTTGGCCGCTGATGTGGTAACTCCATCACAGAAAGACACTAAGCTGGTCAGGCAAGACTTTCCCTTGGTGAAACCATGCTGGCTGTCCTGAATCACCTCCCTGTCCTGCATGTGTCTTAGCATAGCTTCTAGGAGAATCTGTTCCACGATCTTCCCAGGCATGGAGGTGAGGCTTACAGGTCGGTAGTTCCCAGGGTCCTCCCTTCTACCCTTTTTAAAAATGGGAGCAATGTTTCCCTTCTTCCAGTCACCAGGGACTTCACCTGACTGCCATGACTTTTCAAATATAATGGAGAATGGCTTGGCAGCTACATCAGCCAATTCCTTCAGGACTTGGATGTGTCTCTTCAGGTCCCGTAGACTTATGTATGCTGAGGTTCCTGAGGTGGTCTCAAACCTGATCTTATCTTACAGTGGGAGGGACTTTGCTCCCCCAGTCTCTGCCTTGAGGTCCATCCACTCAAGAGGTGTGGGAAGAGAGATTGGCAGTGAAGACTGAAGCAAAAAAGTTGTTGAGTACCTCAGCCTTCTCCTCATCTGTTGATACCAGTTTGCCAGTCGTGTTCATGAGGGGGGTACACTTTCTTTGACCTTCCTTTTCTGGCTGACATATCTATAGAAGCCCTTCTTACTATTACAGAATCACAGAATTGTATAGGTAGGAAAAGACCTTTAAGATCATTGAGTCCAACCGTAAACTTAATGCTACCAAGTCCACCACTACACCATGTCCCTAAACACCTCATCCAAATGTCTTTTAAATACCTCCAGGGATGGCGACTCAACCACTTCCCGGGGCAGCCTGTTCCAATGCTTGATAACCGTTACAGTGAAGTAAAATTTCCTAATATCCAATCTAAACCTCTCCTGATGCAACTTGAAGCCATCTCCTCTCGTCCTATCACTTGTTACCTGGGAGAAGAGATCGACCCCCACCTCTCTACAACCTCCTTTCAGGTAGTTGTAGAGAGCGATGAGGTCTCCCCTCAGCCTCCTTTTCTCCAGGCTAAACCACCCCAGTTCCCTCAGCCACTCCTCATAAGGCTTGTGCTCTAGACCCTTCACCAGCTTCATTGCTCTTCTTTGGACATGCTCCAGCACCTCAATGTCTCTCTTGTAGTGGGGGGCCCAAAACTGAACACAGTATTTGAGGTGCAGCCTCACCAGTGCCGAGTACAGGGGCACGATCACTTCCCTAGTCCTGCTGGCCACGCTATTTTTGATACAAGCCAGGATGCCATTGGCTTTCTTGGCCGCCTGGGCACACTGCTGGCTCATATTCAGGCGGCTGTCAACCAACACTAGTCCTTGACCAGTGTAAACACCACTTAGCAACAGCCAAAACATCAGTGTGTTATCAATATTATTCTCATACTAAAACCCAAAACACAGCACTACACCAGCCACTAGGAAGGAAATCAACTCTATCGCAGCCGAAACCCAGACACCCATGCTGGCTGGGCTTGATCCCTTGGTTATCCTCTACATGCCGTGTGATGGCACTCAAGATGATCTGCTCCATCAGCTTCCCTGGTACTGAGGTCAGGCTGACAGGCCTGTAGTTCCCCAGATCCTCCTTCCGGCCCTTCTTGTAGATGGGTGTCACATTTGCTAATCTCCAGTTCACTGGGACCTCCCCAGTTAGCCAGGACTGCTGGTAATGATGGAAAGGGGCTTGGTGAACACATCTGCCAGTCCCTTCAGTACTCTCAGGTGGATCTCACAGAATCATATAGGTTGGAAAAGACCTTTAAGATCATCGAGTCCAACCGTAAACCTAACACTGCCAAGACCACCACTACACCATGTCCCTAAGCACCTCATCCAAACATCCTTTAAATACCTCCAGGGATGGCGACTCAACCACTTCCCTGGGCAGCCTGTTCCAATGCTTGATAACCCTTTCAGTGAAGAAAAATGTAGCAGATTGATGCACAAACTCCGATCGAGGGGTAAATCAAAGACCCTCTTTCTGCTGTGGTATGTGTGCTTCCCAGACTCTGCTCAGCCTCTCACTAACCTTTCCTGGTCACCCTCAGGTCTCTGGGAACTCACCACCAAGAGCTCCTGCTCTGTCGCACTCCAAAGCTTAATGAGCCAGCCACACCCCAGGCAGCGGTAAGGCAGGGGATGCTCCACTGCAGCCAGGGCACACACTGTGCCTGGCTAAAGCATGGAGCTAATTCACCTCAGCTGTAACTCAGTTGATTGTAATTATCAGTGCTTTTCATTACTTGAACCTGGGCCCTTAGTACTTCAATCTTCTTAACCCTTTCACTCCCGCTATACCTAATTCCTCCTCAGAAAAATTTCCTAATATCCAGTTTAAACCTCCCCTGGCTCAACTTGAGGCCATTTCCTCTTGTCCTATCACTTGTTACCTGGGAGAAGAGACCGACCCCCACCTCTCTACAACCTCCTTTCAGGTAGTTGTAGAGAGCAATAAGGTCTCCCCTCAGCCTCCTTTTCTCCAGGCTAAACAGTCCCAGCTCCCTCAGCCGCTCCTCATAAGACTTCTGCTCCAGACCCTTCACCAGCTTCGTTGCCCTTCTCTGGACACGCTCCAGCACCTCAATGTCCCTCTTGTAGTGGGGGGCCCAAAACTGAACACAGTATTTGAGGTGCGGCCTCACCAGTGCCGAGTACAGGGGCACGATCACTTCCCTAGTCCTGCTGGCCACGCTATTTTTGATACAAGCCAGGATGCCATTGGCTTTCTTGGCCGCCTGGGCACACTGCTGGCTCATATTCAGGTGGCTGTCAACCAACACTCCCAGGTCCTCCTCTGCCAGGCAGCTTTCCAGCCACTCTTCCCCAAGCCTGTAGCATTGCATGGGGTCTCTGTGACCCAAGTGCAGGACCTTGCACTTGGCCTTGTTAAACCTCATACAATTGACCTCGGCCCATCGATCCAGCCTGTCCAGGTCCCTCTGCAGAGCCTTCCTCCCCTCCAGCAGATCAACACTCCCACACAACTTGGTGTCATCTGCAAACTTGCTGAGAGTGCACTCGATCCCTTCATCCAGATCATTGATAAAGATGTTAAACAGAACTGGCCCCAACACAGAGCCCTGGGGAACACCGCTTGTGACCGGCCGCCAACCGGAGTAAACTCCATTCACCGCCACTCTTTGGGCCTGGCCGTCCAGCCAGTTCTTTACCCAGCGAAGAGTACACCTGTCCAAGCCATGAGCAGCCAGTTTCTCCAGGAGAATGCTGTGGGAAACCGTGTCAAAGGCTTTACTGAAGTCTAGGTAGACAACATGCACAGCCTTTCCCTCATCCACTAGGCGGGTCACCTTGTCATAGAAGGAGATCAGGTTGGTCAAGCAGGACCTGCCTTTCCTGAACCCATGCTGGCTGGGCTTGATCCCTTGGTTATTCTCTACATGCCGTGTTATAGTACTCAGGATGATCTGCTCCATCAGCTTCCCCGGCACCGAGGTCAGGCTGACAGGCCTGTAGTTCCCCGGGTCCTCCTTCCGGCCCTTCTTGAAGATGGGTGTCACATTAGCTAATCTCCAGTCAGCAGGGACCTCCCCAGTTAGCCAGGACTGCTGGTAAATGATGGAAAGGGGCTTGGTGAGCACTTCTGCCAGCTCCTTCAGTACTCTCGGGTGGATCTCATCAGGCCCCATAGACTTGTGAGTGTCTAAGTGGTGCAGCAGGTCACTCACCATTTCCCCATGGATTATGGGGGCTCCATTCTGGTCCCCGTCCCTATCTTCCAACTCCAGGGGCTGGGTACCCAGAGAACAGTCGGCCCTGCCATTAAAGACTGAGGCAAAGAAGGCATTAAGTACCTCAGCTTTTTCCTCATCCTTGGTCACTGTGTTCCCTCCCCCATCTACTAGGGGCTGGAGATTCTCCTTAGCTCTCCTTTTGCTGCTAATGTATTTGAAGAAGTGGTTTTTGTTGTCTTTTACAGCAGCAGCCAGATTGAGCTCTAGCTCAGCTTTGGCCCTTCTAATTTTCTCCCTGCACAACCTCGCTACACCTTTGTAGTCCTCCTGAGTTGCCCGCCCCTTCTTCCAGAGGTCATAGACTCTCCTCTTTTTCCTGAGTTCGAGCCAGAGCTCTCTAGTCAGCCAGGCCGGTCTTCTTCCCCGCCGGCTCGTCTTTCGGCACCTGGGGACAGCCCGCTCTTGTGCCTTTAGGACTTCCTCCTTAAAGAATGTCCAGCCTTCCTGGACTTCTTTGCCCTTTAGGACTGCCTCCCAGGGGACTCTCTCGACCAGTCTCCTAAACAGGCCGAATTCGGCCCTCCGGAAGTCTAGGGTGGCAGTTTTGCTGACCCCCCTCGTCACTTCTCCACGTATCAAAAACTCTATCATTTCGTGATCACTCTGCCCAAGACAGCCTCCAGCCATCACATTGCTCACAAGTCCTTCTCTGTTCGTGAACAAGAGGTCCAGCGGGGCACCTTCCCTCGTTTGCTCGCTCACCAGCTGCGTCACGAAGTTATCGGCCACACACTCCAGGAACCTCCTAGACCGTTTCCTCTCTGCTGTATTGTATTTCCAGCAGACATCCGGCAGGTTGAAGTTCCCCACAAGAACAAGGGCTAGCGATCGTGAGGCTTCTCCCAGCTGCTTATAGAGTAGTTCGTCAGTCTCCTCAACCTGGTTGGGGGGCCTGTAACAGGCTCCCACCACAATATCTGCCTTGTTGGCCTTCCCCCTGATTCTTACCCATAGAAACTCCACCCTATCATCACCATCATCGAGCTCTAAACTATCCAGACACTCCCTGACGTACAGGGCTACCCCACCACCTCTCCTGCCTTGCCTATCCCTCCTGAAGAGTTTATAGCCATCCATCGCGGCACTCCAGTTGTGTGAGTCACCCCACCATGTTTCTGTGATGGCCACCATATCATAGTTTTCCTGATGTACAATGGCTTCCAACTCCTTCTGCTTGTTACCCATGCTGCGTGCATTGGTGTAGAGGCACTTCAGCTGGGCTGTCACCCGTGTCTCCTTCATAGAAGAACACCCCTTGCGTGCTTTGAGGCGTTTCACTGGCGTTTCCCTCTTGGCTCCCGTTGCCTCAGTATCCCCTAGCTCAACTCCGTTCAACTTCTGCTGTGCCCCAGCATACCCCGCACATCTCAGGGACACAGGCCGAGTGCCCTTGCTGGCACCCGCTCCCTCTAACCGTGGCACGTAGCCCCTCAGCTTCCCTCGGGCAAGCCTGATATTATCCCCCTCCCACTTCGAGTCTAGTTTAAAGCTCTGTCGATGAGCCCTGCAAGCTCCTGAGCAAAGATTCTCTTTCCCCTTTGAGAAAGATGAATCCCATCAGACGCCAGCAAACCCGGTGCTGTGTAGGCCATCCCGTTATCAAAAAAACCAAAACTGTGGTGATGACACCAGCCACAGAGCCATGCATTAATAGATTGGGTGTCTCTGTTCCTTCTTGTGTCGCTGCCCACAACTGGAAGGAGAGAGGAGAAAATAACCTGTGCTCCAGAGTCCCTTACTAGCCGTCCCAAGGCCCTGAAGTCTCTTTTGATCGCCCTAGGACTTTGTGTTGCAGCCTCATTGCCCCCCGCATGGAAGAGCAGTAGGGCGTAATAGTCCGAGGGCCGTACCAGGGTAGGGAGTACCCTCATGACATCCCTCATGCGGGCCCCAGGGAGGCAGCAGACTTCCCTAAGAGGAGGGTCCGTCCGGCATATCAGACCCTCGGTTCCCTTCAGAAGGGAGTCACCCACAACTATAACCCGTCTTCTCTTCCTTGTGGAGGTGGTGTTAAGACGAAAGGTATGTTCTTCTGCCCTGGGCGACACCTCTGGTGTAGATACACTGTCGTCCCCATCCTCCATTGACTGGCCTTCCACCTCCAGGGCCTCATACCTGTTGTGCAGAGGCACTGGGGGGGGAGAGGCGGGCAGGGAGGTCCTTCATCAGGCACATCAGGCCCCATCTCATCAGGCCCCATAGACTTGTGAATGTCTAAGTGGTGTAGCAGGTCAATAACCATTTCCCCCTGGATTAGGGGGGGTCCATTCTGGTCCCCATCCCTATCTTCTGACTCAGGGGGTTGGGTACCCAGAGAACAATTGGTCTTACTATTAAAGACTGAGGCGAAGAAGGCATTGAGTACCTCAGCCTTTTCCTCATCCTTTGTCACTATGTTCCCTCCCACGTCTACTAGAGGCTGGAGATTCTCCTTAGCTCTCCTTTTGCTGCTAATGTATTTGAAGAAGTTTTTTTTTTTGTCTTTTATGGCAGTAGTCAGATTGAGCTCTAGCTCAGCTTTGGCCCTTCTAATTTTCTCCCTGCACAACCTCGCTACACCTTTGTAGTCCTCCTGACTTGCCTGCCCCTTCTTCCAAAGGTTGTAGACTCTCCTCTTTTTCCTGAGTTCTAGCCAAAGCTCTCTATTCAGCCAGGCCGGTCTTCTTCCCCCGCCGGTTTGTTGTCTTGTCCCACTCAGTGGGTTGCGAGAGGGGTGAATCTTTTCGATTCCCCAACAGTTTGTGTACCGACAAAGGCCGATCTCTGCTCGACAGAGCCGCGTGGTCGGTAGCGTCACAACAATGACTCAGAGGAACAGTCTATCCCACTTCTGGTACCGACAAAGGCCAATCTCTGCTCGGCAGAGCCGCATGGTCAGTAGAGTCACGACAATGACTCAGGAGAACAGCCTGGCCAGCAACTTTATTAACTGGCGAATTCCACAAACGGACAAACTTAACAAACTGGCAAGCCCAACGAATGAACAGAAGCGATTTGGCAATGGAGCTATTTTCCGGGCAACCCATCACAATTTATCCCAAACGTGCATATATTGGAAGAGCAGAGGAAGAGAGAAGCGAGAAAAGGAAAGGAAAAGAGAGGAGGAAAGAGAAAGAAAAAGTATCACTGCCCTTGGATCCCGCGATGACGATGGCAGACGTGGCAATCCTCCAGTGGTGGGCGCGCGCGCGGTTCCCTGGAGGGCATGTCTTTTATAAGTTAATCCCCGCCTCCCCGCCCCTTCAGGACTTACATGGTTCTTGTTCTAGAAAGTTCTCAATCTTCTGCGCAGGCACAGGGGGAGGGGGTGGTCACGAGGGGTCTCTCAGGCGGTTGCAAGCCCCTTCCTCAGATCAACTCTGTGTGACCTCTGGCCATATATGGTAAGGTCCATCGGAACCCGGAACCGCGCGTCCTCTGATGCGCTCTCCACGTCCCGCACGTCCTGCTCCCGCTCTCCCCCACCCAATGCTCACCGACTTGCCGTCACCATGCAAATAGTGCCTCAAGTCGACACAATGTTTGAGACATTAACTCTTTCAGTCTCTCACACTTGTCTTTCGGCACCTGGGGACAGCCTGCTCTTGTGCCTTTAGGACTTCCTCCTTGAAGAATGTCCAGCCTTCCAGGACTCCTTTGCCCTTTAGGACTGCCTCCCAGGGGACTCTGTTGACCAGTCTCCTAAACAGGCCAAAGTCTGCCCTCCGGAAGTCTAAGGTGGCAGTTCTGCTGACCCCCCTCGTCACTTCTCCAAGAATCGAAAACTCTATCATTTCGTGATCACTCTGCCCAAGACGGCCTCCAACCATCACATTGCTCACAAGTCCTTCTCTGTTCGTGAACAAGAGGTTCAGCGGGGCACCTTCCCTCGTTGGCTCGCTCACCAGCTGTGTCAGGAAGTTATCTGCCACACACTCCAGGAACCTCCTAGACTGTTTCCTCTCTGCTGTATTGTATTTCCAGCAGACATCCGGCAGGTTGAAGTTCCCCACAAGAACAAGGGCTAGCGATCGTGAGGCTTCTCCCAGCTGCTTATAGAGTAGTTCGTCAGTCTCCTCAACCTGGTTGGGTGGTCTGTAACAGACTCCCACCACAATATCTGCCTTGTTGGCCTTCCCCCTGATTCTTACCCATAGACACTCCACCCTATCGTCACCATCATTAAGCTCTAAACTATCCAAACACTCCCTAACATACAGGGCTACCCTGTATGCCTCTCTTGCCTTACCTATCCCTCCTGAAGAGTTTATAGCCATCCATCGCCGCACTCCAGTTGTGTGAGTCACCCCACCATGTTTCCGTGATGGCAACTATATCATAGTCTTCCTGGTGTACAACGGCTTCCAGCTCCTCCTGTTTATTGCCCATGCTGCATGCATTGGTGTAGAGGCACTTCAGCTGGGCTGTCGTCCGTGTCTCCTTCATAGAGGAACACCCCTTATGTGCTTTGAGGTGTTTCACTGGCATTTCCCTCTTGGTTCCTATTGCCTCAGTATCCCCTAGCTCAGCTCTGTTCGACTTCTGCTGTGCCCCAGTGTACCCTGCACATCTCAGAGACACAGGCTGAGTGCCCTTGCTAGCACCCGCTCTAACCTTGGCACGTTGTCCCTCAGCTTCCCTCGGGCAAGCCTGATATTATCCCCCTCCCACTTCGAGTCTAGTTTAAAGCTCTGTCGATGAGCCCTGCAAGCTCCTGAGCAAAGATTCTCTTTCCCCTTTGAGAAAGATGAATCCCATCAGATGCCAGCAAACCCGGTGCTGTGTAGGCCATCCCGTTATCAAAAAAACCAAAACTGTGGTGATGACACCAGCCACGGAGCCATGCATTAATAGATTGGGTGTCTCTGTTCCTTCTTGTGTCGCTGCCCACAACTGGAAGGAGAGAGGAGAAAATAACCTGTGCTCCAGAGTCCCTTACTAGCCGTCCCAAGGCCCTGAAGTCTCTTTTGATCGCCCTAGGACTTTGTGTTGCAGCCTCATTGCCCCCCGCATGGAAGAGCAGTAGGGCGTAATAGTCCGAGGGCCGTACCAGGGTAGGGAGTACCCTCATGACATCCCTCATGCGGGCCCCAGGGAGGCAGCAGACTTCCCTAAGAGGAGGGTCCGTCCGGCATATCAGACCCTCGGTTCCCTTCAGAAGGGAGTCACCCACAACTATAACCCGTCTTCTCTTCCTTGTGGAGGTGGTGTTAAGACGAAAGGTATGTTCTTCTGCCCTGGGCGACACCTCTGGTGTAGATACACTGTCGTCCCCATCCTCCATTGACTGGCCTTCCACCTCCAGGGCCTCATACCTGTTGTGCAGAGGCACTGGGGGGGGAGAGGTGGGCAGGGAGGTCCTTCATCAGGCACATCAGGCCCCATCTCATCAGGCCCCATAGACTTGTGAATGTCTAAGTGGTGTAGCAGGTCACTAACCATTTCCCCCTGGATTGGGGGGGGTCCATTCTGGTCCCCATCCCTATCTTCTGACTCAGGGGGTTGGGTACCCAGAGAACAATTGGTCTTACTATTAAAGACTGAGGCGAAGAAGGCATTGAGTACCTCAGCCTTTTCCTCATCCTTTGTCACTATGTTCCCTCCCACGTCTACTAGAGGCTGGAGATTCTCCTTAGCTCTCCTTTTGCTGCTAATGTATTTGAAGAAGTTTTTTTTTTTGTCTTTTATGGCAGTAGTCAGATTGAGCTCTAGCTCAGCTTTGGCCCTTCTAATTTTCTCCCTGCACAACCTCGCTACACCTTTGTAGTCCTCCTGACTTGCCTGCCCCTTCTTCCAAAGGTTGTAGACTCTCCTCTTTTTCCTGAGTTCTAGCCAAAGCTCTCTATTCAGCCAGGCCGGTCTTCTTCCCCCGCCGGTTTGTTGTCTTGTCCCACTCAGTGGGTTGCGAGAGGGGTGAATCTTTTCGATTCCCCAACAGTTTGTGTACCGACAAAGGCCGATCTCTGCTCGACAGAGCCGCGTGGTCGGTAGCGTCACAACAATGACTCAGAGGAACAGTCTATCCCACTTCTGGTACCGACAAAGGCCAATCTCTGCTCGGCAGAGCCGCATGGTCAGTAGAGTCACGACAATGACTCAGGAGAACAGCCTGGCCAGCAACTTTATTAACTGGCGAATTCCACAAACGGACAAACTTAACAAACTGGCAAGCCCAACGAATGAACAGAAGCGATTTGGCAATGGAGCTATTTTCCGGGCAACCCATCACAATTTATCCCAAACGTGCATATATTGGAAGAGCAGAGGAAGAGAGAAGCGAGAAAAGGAAAGGAAAAGAGAGGAGGAAAGAGAAAGAAAAAGTATCACTGCCCTTGGATCCCGCGATGACGATGGCAGACGTGGCAATCCTCCAGTGGTGGGCGCGCGCGCGGTTCCCTGGAGGGCATGTCTTTTATAAGTTAATCCCCGCCTCCCCGCCCCTTCAGGACTTACATGGTTCTTGTTCTAGAAAGTTCTCAATCTTCTGCGCAGGCACAGGGGGAGGGGGTGGTCACGAGGGGTCTCTCAGGCGGTTGCAAGCCCCTTCCTCAGATCAACTCTGTGTGACCTCTGGCCATATATGGTAAGGTCCATCGGAACCCGGAACCGCGCGTCCTCTGATGCGCTCTCCACGTCCCGCACGTCCTGCTCCCGCTCTCCCCCACCCAATGCTCGCCGACTTGCCGTCACCATGCAAATAGTGCCTCAAGTCGACACAATGTTTGAGACATTAACTCTTTCAGTCTCTCACACTTGTCTTTCGGCACCTGGGGACAGCCTGCTCTTGTGCCTTTAGGACTTCCTCCTTGAAGAATGTCCAGCCTTCCAGGACTCCTTTGCCCTTTAGGACTGCCTCCCAGGGGACTCTGTTGACCAGTCTCCTAAACAGGCCAAAGTCTGCCCTCCGGAAGTCTAAGGTGGCAGTTCTGCTGACCCCCCTCGTCACTTCTCCAAGAATCGAAAACTCTATCATTTCGTGATCACTCTGCCCAAGACGGCCTCCAACCATCACATTGCTCACAAGTCCTTCTCTGTTCGTGAACAAGAGGTTCAGCGGGGCACCTTCCCTCGTTGGCTCGCTCACCAGCTGTGTCAGGAAGTTATCTGCCACACACTCCAGGAACCTCCTAGACTGTTTCCTCTCTGCTGTATTGTATTTCCAGCAGACATCCGGCAGGTTGAAGTTCCCCACAAGAACAAGGGCTAGCGATCGTGAGGCTTCTCCCAGCTGCTTATAGAGTAGTTCGTCAGTCTCCTCAACCTGGTTGGGTGGTCTGTAACAGACTCCCACCACAATATCTGCCTTGTTGGCCTTCCCCCTGATTCTTACCCATAGACACTCCACCCTATCGTCACCATCATTAAGCTCTAAACTATCCAAACACTCCCTAACATACAGGGCTACCCTGTATGCCTCTCTTGCCTTACCTATCCCTCCTGAAGAGTTTATAGCCATCCATCGCCGCACTCCAGTTGTGTGAGTCACCCCACCATGTTTCCGTGATGGCAACTATATCATAGTCTTCCTGGTGTACAACGGCTTCCAGCTCCTCCTGTTTATTGCCCATGCTGCATGCATTGGTGTAGAGGCACTTCAGCTGGGCTGTCGTCCGTGTCTCCTTCATAGAGGAACACCCCTTATGTGCTTTGAGGTGTTTCACTGGCATTTCCCTCTTGGTTCCTATTGCCTCAGTATCCCCTAGCTCAGCTCTGTTCGACTTCTGCTGTGCCCCAGTGTACCCTGCACATCTCAGAGACACAGGCTGAGTGCCCTTGCTAGCACCCGCTCTAACCTTGGCACGTTGTCCCTCAGCTTCCCTCGGGCAAGCCTGATATTATCCCCCTCCCACTTCGAGTCTAGTTTAAAGCTCTGTCGATGAGCCCTGCAAGCTCCTGAGCAAAGATTCTCTTTCCCCTTTGAGAAAGATGAATCCCATCAGATGCCAGCAAACCCGGTGCTGTGTAGGCCATCCCGTTATCAAAAAAACCAAAACTGTGGTGATGACACCAGTCACGGAGCCATGAGTTAATAGATTGGGTGTCTCTGTTCCTTCTAGTGTCACTGCCCACAACTGGAAGGAGAGAGGAGAAAATAACCTGTGCTCCAGAGTCCCTTACTAGCCGTCCCAAGGCCCTGAAGTCTCTTTTGATCGCCCTAGGACTTCGTGTTGCAGCCTCATTGCCCCCCACATGGAAGAGCAGTAGGGAGTAATAGTCCGAGAGCCGTACCAGGGTAGGGAGTATCCTCATGACATCCTTCACGCGGGCCCCAGGGAGGCAGCAGACTTCCCTAAGAGGAGGGGCCATCCGGCATATCAGACCCTCGGTTCCCCTCAGGAGGGAGTCGCCCACAACTATAACCCGTCTTCTCTTCCTTGTGGAGGTGGTGTTGATATGAGAGGCTTGCCTTTCTGACCTGGGCGACACCTCTGGTATAGATGGACCCTCATCCCCATCCTCCATTGACTGGCCTTCCACCTCCAGGGCCTCATACCTGTTGTGCAGAGGCACTGGGGGGGGAGAGGCGGGCAGGGAGGGCCTTTTCCTGCCGCCATGAGCATGGTCTTGCCTCCATTCACTCTCCTCCTTTGAGCTGCTGCCTTCAGCCCGGGGGGGGGGGGACAGAGGATCCCCTTGATCGTGGGTTCTTACTGGTGGCTGCTGCTGCTCCTGTTCCTGTCTCGGGGGGGCAGAGCATGGCACCACCAGTCAATCTCTTTTTCAGCCTCCCTGATGCTCCTTAACCTTTCTACCTCCTCCCGTAGCTCTGGCACCATGCAGAGCAAATCATCCACCTGGTCACACCTCACACAGCTGTCTGCACGGCTGCCATGCATGAACAGCGAGAGGCCCAGGCACGCCCTGCAGCCCGAGACCTGGGTGGCCGCATGTTTTTGTGGGAGCTCCGTCTGGGTAGCTACATCCATTCTGGCAAGCACAGAGGGCATCGCTTTCTGACGAGTGAAGACCATAGCTAAGTTTCTTCTGAAAGGATGAGGACTACCGAATGAACGTACCTCTTGAGCTGGTAGGGTGACTTTGCCTTCCCTGCATGCCCTGCCCGCTTGAACTCCCGCGCAAACTGCCGCGCCATGCCCTGTTTGCTCCTCCTGGTTGCTGCGCTCCTGGTCGCTTGCGCTCCCTGGGGGCTGCTCTCGTATGGGAGGGGGATTGGCCCTGTCACTCTTGTTCCTGCCCACACTGAGTCGGAGCCAGGCCCTCGTCAGGATCTCCCTCCTTCCTGCTCGGGGCCGGGGGGTGGCTGTGGTAACCCTCTCTCTCCGTGCCTTTTTTCCCTTCCCTGCACAGTTTTGCTGCGGTTTAGCCGTTTCAGCAATGGTCCCCCAACATGGTCCTCTGTCCCAGAGCCCCTCGCCTCGGTGGCTTCGCTGAAATGGGGGTTCGACTGTGTTCTACTCATTCTATTCTTTGCGTCCCTTGCCAAGTTCAGCTCTAGCTGCACCTTGGCCTTCCTGATTCCATCCCTACGCAACCGGGCAACGTCCCTATACTCTTCCCAGGACACCTGTCCCTGCTTTCACTGCCTGTGTTATCCCACAAGCGTGGGGTCGTTTACCTGGTGTGCAAGATGCCAATATACACACAGGGCAGAGGTGTTTTATTTCACGTCTGCGCAGCGATGGGTGCTAGGTGGTTATTCCACAATGCTAGCACACTCTACTAAAGAACTACTGCATATTTATCTTGTTACATGATTAGGAAAAACCCGCCCAAATGTATGTTGATTGCTTAGTAATTACTACTCTGTCTATCATTGGTTAGTTCTATGTAAATTAGCACGCATGCTCCTTGCAGGCGTGGGGGGGCAAGTCTTTTCAGTCTTGCATTGAATCGGTGGTCGTGATCTCCCCCTGCTGCCTTTACTTTTTCCCTAGTTACCACAGTTTTTTTCTGACTTCAAGTTTCTTCGGCACTCCCTCAGTCTTCCTCACCTTCTAGGGCAGGATGTTCCCCTTTTATCAGTCTTTTAGTTCCTCTTCAAGGGCACAGCCATTAGCAAGGCATGCGTTGTTTATACAAAAACTATCTTCTTTCACAAGGCCTTTATGGCCCTTACATCACCAGTGCATCTCCTTCTTGCTCTTTAGTTTGACCAGCAGGTCTTGACTTATCCATGCCAGTCTCTTGCCTTCCTTTTCTGATTTCTTACACATGGGGATCAAGAGCTCTTGTGCTCTGTGGAAGGCTTCATTGAAGATCTGCCCAGTTCTGTTCTGCTCTCTTGTCCCTGAGGGCAGTTTCTCAGGAGGTCCCATTGATGAATTCCTTGAACAGCTGGAAGTTGGCTTTCCTAAAATTCAGGGTCCTGACTTTACTCTTTGCCTGACCCATATCCCTCAGGACTGCGAACTCTGCCAGTGCATGATCACTGCAGCCCAGACTGCCTCCAATCTTGACGTCTCTGATTACTTGTGTTGGTGACCAACAGGTCCAGTAATGCATCCTCTCTGGTAGGGCTGTCTATTAGCTGGCCTAAGAAGTTATCCTCAATGCACTCCAGGAGTCTCCTGGATTGTCTACAGCTCACCGTGCTATTTTTCCAGCAGATGTCGGGGTGGTTGAAGTCCCTTAGCAGGATGAGAGCCTGCGAGCGTGATGCCTCCTGTAGCTGGAGTAAGAAGGCTTCGTCAATAGGCTCCACTTGATCGGGCAGCCTGTCATAAACACCAGCCACAAGGTTCCCTTTGTTGGCTCGGTCTCTAATTCTTACCCATAAGCTTTCAACCTGCTCATGGCTATTCTTCAGACAGCTGTTCACAATCTATCCATTTCTTGACATAAGAGGGCAACCCCTCCACCCCTCCTTCCTTGCGTGTCCCTTCTGAACAGCCTGTAGCCATCAATAGCTGCATTCCAGTCATGAGATTTGTCCCACCAAGTTTCACTAATAACAAGTAGGTCATAGCTTTCTAGCAGCACGGTGGCTTCCAACTCCTCCTGTTTGTTGCCTATGATGTGTGCATTGGTGTAGAGGCACTTCAGCTGGGCTGTCGGCCATGTCACCTTTTTGGAGGAACACACCTTAATTCCTTTGAGGTATTTCACTGGTGTTCCCCTGTTGGCTCCTATTACCTCAGGAGCCCCTGGCTCCTCTCTGTAAGACTTCAGCTGTGCTCCAGTGTACCCAGCACATTGCAGAGCAACAAGCTGAGGACCCTCGCTAGCACGCTGTCCCTCAAACCTTGGTGTGTCATCACATGGCTTGTCATGGGCGAGCCTGATGTTATCCCCTTCCCCCTTCAAGTCTAGTTTAAAGCTCTGTCAATCAGCCCCGCTAGCTCATGAGCAAAGACACTCTTCCCCCTTTGAGAAAGATTAATCCTATCCGACGCCAGCAGGTCTGGTGCCATGTAGACCACCCCATTATTGAAAACCCCAAAATTCTGGCGGTGACACCAGCCACGGAGCCATATATTAATAGACTGGGTCTCTCTGTTTCTTCCAATGTTGCTGCCCGCAACTGGAAGAATGGAGAAGAAATTACCCATGCCCCGGATCCACTTACCAACCATCTCAAGGCCCTAAAGTCTCTTTTGATGGCCCTTGGACTACATGTTGCAGCTTCATCGCCACCCACATGGAAGAGCAATAATGGGTAATAGTCTGAGGGCCGTACCAGGCTAGGGAGTTTCCTAGTGATGTCCTTAACCAGGGCCCCCAGGGAGGCAGCAGACTTTCCTAAGAGGAGGGTCTGTGTGGCATATTGGACCCTCTGTTCCTCTCAGAAAGGAGTCACCTACAACTATAACCCATCTTTTTTTCCTCATGGAGGTGGTCTTTATACTCGGGGTCTCGTTTCTGACCTTGGCAACACCTCTGGTGTAGATGGACCATCATGCACATCATCAGTTGACTAGCCTTCCAAATCCAGAGCCTCATACCTGTTGTATAGAGGCACCTGGAAAGGTAAAGTGGGCAGGGAAGGGGTTTACCTGCTGCCCCGAGCATGGACTTGCCTCCATTCACTCCTTTGCTTTAAGTGACTGCCTTCTGCCTGGTGGGGGGGATACAGGATCCCCTGGATCTTGTGTTTTTTCTGGTTGATGTTCCTGTTTGTCTCAGGGAGGGCAGAGCGTGCTTCTACCAGTCTATCTCTTTCTCAGCTTCCCTGATGCTCCTTAACCTGTCCACTTCCTCTCAAAGCTCTGCCACCAAGCTGAGCAGATCATCTACTTGGTCACTGTTGCAGTAGTCACTTTCTAGCCCAAACGGAATCCAATACATAGCATTAGTATCAAGGCTTGTTGAAGCCTTAGGCTGCAAGCTGTGAACTTTCACCCAGATTCACTGACTGTACACTGAACTTTTACTTGGCTACGTGAAGGAAGGCCCCGAAACCAATGCAAACCGGAAAGATAAGGAAGCTTCAACCTTAGGAGAAGTTACAACCTTAGAGATAAGAGAAGAATCGGCCCGCCTAGAGACAATGAAAGGGCCCAATGAAGAATGGGAAGACCCCAGACCCTGATATTACTATTGGTCTGAACTGTCTCCTGAGGGGAGGGGAATTTAAATTTTAAGGGTATAATTGCCCAGGGATTTCTTTGTTCTGGGTCCCTCTCTGGAGGCACCCAGCTCGAGCTGTTTTCACCGCTCTACCACTCAATAAATTCATCTGGCGTATGTCATATCGGAGACTCTGCTTCGGGAAACCTAGGGTCGAGCCAGAGGGGAGGGGAAGGGGAGGTCACACCTCACACAGGTGTTCTCGCTACTGCCATCACGTACTAGTCAAAAGGTCTGGCACGCCCTGCAGCCCAAGACCTGGATGGCTGCATGTTTTTGTGCACTATAAAAATGTTAGTGATGCGGTCCAGGGTCACATCTCCTTTGAAGGGCTTCCATGAGATAGTGACTGTGTCCTCATCAATAAAATCACAGGAGGACACATCATGAGACAGAGAAAACAGGTAACCATACAATTCATCTGGTTCTCTTGCTATGGGACTACTGGGTAATTTGGATCTTTGTCCAAATTTCCCCATACAGAATTTAAAAACAGTTTGGCAATTTGGCATTTGGCAAAGTGTTTCCTAATATGTTCAGGCCGCAAAACAAAATCTTCTTTCTACCGATAATCTTCAGTGTATTTAGCTTTTTTTGTCATCATCTGTGCATCAGGTTGGGTAGCCTGAAGCTTCCTGCTTCTGGCACAGCTTTATCTTTATATAATCTGAGAAAAGGCTGTTACGCCTCCGTTCAAAATGCCAAAGCTCATTGACTTCACGGTCCCTGTAGCCCTTTTCCAGAGCCCTGTTCATCTCTGAGGTACCCCAGGTGCCCACAGGGGCTCTGTCTTCATCACTGTGGGTGCAGAGCGGCAGGTTTCAGCACAAGTGCAGCACAAAGGAAGCAATAGCTTGCCATTTACCCACAGGGTGCGTACCTTTTTACTTTGATCATCCTGAAGTAGCCTGTCAGGATGTCAAAATTCTTAAAAATAACTTCAGGGTGCCGTGCAGGATATAGTTTTGTTTTGTTGATGAAGGAATAGAGGCCAGTAAAATCATAGTAATGTATCTTTTCATCAGGGGCTGCTATGTGATACAGACAAATGGCATTTGTCCTCATGGTGGGTTGATCCTGGCCAGCAACCAAGCACCCACCCACACAGCTGCTCACTCACTCCCCACCCCCCAAGTGGGATGGGCAGAAAACAGGAAAAACAAAAGTAAGAAAACTCATCAGCCAAGATAAATACAGTTTAATACATGGAGAAAAGAGGGAAAAAACCCCAAGCAACACAAAGGAAATCACAACATCCCACAAGCAGATCAATGCCCAGCCAGTCTCCAAGCAACAGCCACCTTGGAAGCCAGCCTCCCTCTTTTCTTCTTTATCTCACCATGCTCAGGTCCTACACTATCCAATATATCCTCATCAACTACCATCCCCCCACTCATTACTAGTTTCCACTTTGACATTGAATCATTGACTATAACTCTTTGGATGTGGCCATCCAGCCAATTCGTTATTCAACTAACAGTCTATTTGTCAAACCCATGACTCTCCAATTTAGCGTCAAGAATGTTGGGGGGGACTGTATCAAAGTTCTTACAGAAGTCTAGGCAGATGACATCCGTGTTCTTTCCTTGTCCACTGATGCAGTCACTCCATCATAGAAGGCCACTAGATTAGTCAGGCATGATCTGCTCTTGGTGAAGCCATGTTGGCTGTCTCTAATCCCCTCCCTGTCTTCCATATGTTTCAGCATGTCTTCCAGGAGGATCTGTTCCAGGCCCCAGAACTAACAGCATCACCAGCCCTTTCCTCCTGCCTGCAGTTCCTCCGTGCCTGAAAACAATCATGGTCTTGCAGCTCTGCAACACTCCCATTGCTCTCACTGCTCTCCTGGCTCTTCTTGCAGTAGCTACGGTCTCTAAGAGCATGGGTCTGCAGGACGTGTCCCAAAGCCTGGGTCTTCCTGCTTCTGCAGTAATCATGGTCTAACAAGGCCATCTTGATTGCATGATCTGCCTTCTGCCTCTTATTTGCAGCATTACTCTAAGGGCAAGGAAACACATTCAGCACAAGCCTGTACCCCATAATGGTCTTGCAGGCAGCTGTTAGACCCCTCAACAACCATTGGTAAAAGGAGGTCCCTACCACTCCCCACCCTCTCTGTGTGGAATTTACCTCAGTTTCTGACTCACAGGTCCTTTGCCCAGTTCTTCTGCTTCGTGTGGTCTTACTGAGAAATGCCTGCGGGTCTTTTCCTTATCATCCCCAGGCACACGTTCTTCCAAGGTTGGCATTCTGTTCTGGTTTTCCGTTTTCACCGACTGTGTTGCATCTGTCTTGCAGCACCATGCAAAACCCAAAGTTTGCCCCAGTTATACTGTATGGCCATGCTGTTGGGCTGGGACCAGGTCAGGGGGCCTCTTGGTCCAGCTGCCAGGACTGGTCTCTCCTTTACACAGGGCCACATAGGATGGGTCTGTAGCCTTCAGGCACATTCTAACTTGTTCGTGTCCCCCACCCTTGTGACACCCCCTGCCCTCTTGATCTTCTGCCTCCCCAGCCATGCTAAAGCCTTCTCAGCAGCTTTGTGAAGTGGGGGGCCCCAAGCCCACTGTTGTGGTTTAACCCCAGCTGGCAGCTAACCCCCACACAGCCACTTGTTCACTCTCCCCCCATGGGATGGGGGAGAGAATCAGAACAGTAAAAGTGAGAAAACTCATGGGTTGAGACCAAGACAGTTTAATAGGCAAAGCAAAAGCCCCACACACAAGCAAAGCAAACCAAGGAACTCATTCACTCCTTCCCATCGGCGGGCAGGTGTGCAGCCATCTCCAGGAAAGCAGGGCTCCATCACGTGTAATGGTTACTTGGGAAGACAAATGCCATCACTCTGAATGTCCCCCCCTTCCTTCTTCTTCCCCAGCTTTGTATGCTGAGCATGATGTCATACAGTATGGGATATCCCTTTGGTCAGTTGGGGTCAGCTGTGTCCCCTCCCAGCTCCTTGTGCTCCTGGCAGAGCATGGGAAGCTGAATAGCCCTTGATTTAGCATGAGCGCTACTGAGCAACAACTAAAACATCTCGCTATTATCAACACTGTTTTCAGCACAAATCCAAAACATAGCCCCATACTAGCTACTATAAAGAAAATTAACTCTATCCCAGCCAAAACCAGTACACCCATTTTTTACTTTTATTTAATTCCTTTCTGTTAGCATTTAAATGTCAACTGTTCATGTCATTAGCTCTCATTAAAGCGTGTTTTATACCAACACTTTTATGTATATATATATTTATTGTATGTTATATATCTTTATACACGTATATATATGTACTTATATGAATATACATATATAAAGTGTATCTAGGTATAAATAAAAAATACAGACATGTTTTTACACTCCTTTATATATATATATTTTGCTCTCTCCATATGTATATGTATAAATATATGTATAGATCAGTGCCCTGGTCAGAGGTCCATCTGATGCTGTATTATCTCAGGGTCCCCAGCATCAGACAGAACATAAGATTTTGTAACTTGCTATTACCTTTTCTGGGTTATTAATTCTTCCTGAGAGTGTTAGTGCCTTTCTTGTTGGGATCCAAAAAGAATCAGCATTCTCCTGGGGCAAAACACCCCGAATAATTTAACAAAACAGAAGAACCAGTTTGTATGGGGAAATGACGAAAAAGCCGCTTTTGAACAGGCTAAACATGCTGTGTCCCACATTGTTATGTTAGGTTCCAGTCAAGCCCACAAACCTTTGTAAGTCCTAGTATCAGGTGATGATATAGCACCTTGGAGTTTGTGGCAAAGAGGAAAGGGGAGGCAATGCAAGTGCAGAGTGATGGGCAGTGTATAAGGGATGAGCCATAGGGCTTAGTAAGTGACAAGTGGACAACTGGACAGTACATGGGAAACCATTGTGAAGTCAGGACTTATGGAAGCAGAAGGCAAAAAAAAAATGGGAATTCAAACCTGTGGGTTTGACAAGGTGATGTTCACGTCACCCAAAGTGTTGGGGAAGAGGGGGAGCACAATGCTGCAGCAGACCTGTCTGCTCAAATTAGGAGTGTTACTTTCTCTCCCGATGCTCTGTCTCCCGCTACTCATTTCCTGATGAGGAAACCCTTGCTTAGCAGGCACACGAGAAGTCCAGACAGCTTGCTGTTGATCCACATATAAATGTGGCAGTGTGCAGTTTGTGCAATACTAAAAGCTAAAAAGTTCCCTCGGTAGCCTTACGAGCAGATTCAGTGATGCCCTGTTACTGGTCCTACCAGACAAACAGATTATATTGGACCTTTACCAAAAGCGCAGGGATTACAAAACATACTGGTGATGGCAGATACATATACCAGCTATGTTGCTGTGTCCCCAGCTGCACATTCCGACCAGAGAGGAACACTGAAATGCCTGTGGTTACGTAGCCAGTGGATGGGCCCACCTTCCTGCCTCCAGTCGCACAATGGGTCTCATTTTAGAGGCCAAATGGTCCGACAGTGGGCGGCTGAGCATGAAGGACACAGAGTATATCATATACCTATCACCCCAGAGGAGCTGATCTAATGGAACAGACCAATGCCTTATTAAAAGAGCAGATGCATGCACGGCTCCCCTCTTGCACTCTCCATAACTGGCCAACAGTACTATTACAGGTTGTAAAGAACTGGAATGGGAAAGCATGCTTCCAAGGCTATACCTCCTATCCTAGCGTCTTCTGCTGGGACATCAGCACTACGAGGTACAGTCCAGGACGTTGACAGAGCCCAATGATCCCTCAAGAGTCAGAGGCAAGTGCAAACACCAGACTCTTCAAGGGAAACTCATCCCTGCAGATGGGACATATGGACCAGGAGCCACATACTTAATCCTAAAGGAGCAAGTAGGCATTCTCCGTTACATGTCTGAACTTATGCTGTATGTAAAAAAAAAGTCTTTGTTTTATCTCATGCAGAACTGCTATGTGGAGCCTCACAGTATTGCTTTTGATCTCTGCATGCTGTATATCAGTGAACATGAAGTGCCGGACATCTCTGCCCTCCAGCAGCACCAAAGCTCCTCTTCAGCTACTACATCACATAACTGGACTGTTTGGTGAAATTTGCACCACCGTGTCTTAGGGTGCATGGGACTAGAGGTGGAACCTGATGGCAGGACATCTCTGATGGTCCTAGTTCCAAGGTGACTGCTATCCTACGCTTATTCTCACAATCAATATTTGTTTTATTACTCTTGTATTATTAATTTTAGTAATTTTTTTTTGTAAAATAATCTTTCTAGTAGCCAAAAAAACTTACTGGTATAATCTGCAATTTAGGGTATCTGTAGGAAAGGTCAACTGTATGTGGATCAAGGGGTGGAAGTTAGTCATCCTGACCGGAAGATCATTGTATATCGAGGAGTTAGTGATCCACAAAACAGCTGACCTGGGTTGGCCCAAGCCTGTGCTCTGCTGCACACATCCCTTGGCCACAGGACGAACTCAGCCAGCTAATTGTAATGAGGACTCTGTCCTCAGCTCTCACACAGTACTGGCGATTACACCACCTGCGTGGCCTTGCCTTTATCTAAGAGCGCAGCAACGAGTTCTCATGTGAACATCCTTTTTGTTTGACAGTAGAAATGATTAATAGAAATGTTTTCTTGTAAGAAAATCCTGTAAGAGCTCAAAAGACTGGGTGGGTATGCTGGGTAACCTTTCCCCTGAGGGGATCTGTATGGTGTGCCTCGTTGGAGACCCATCCAATACTGCAGCAACTCGGGGCTCCCACCATCTGGAGGGATGTGAGATTATCAATACTATCCTTTTTTCTGTTATAGTGTTAGCTCCAATAAACATCGTTTTAAGTGATACTTTACAGAGTCTGAGTGCTTGCTTTTCTTACTGGAATCATAATGAACCAGCACCTCCTGGTGCCAAAACATTCAGGTGTTTTTCTAGAAGCAAGTCTGTAGTTTTAAAAATCATTCAGATTAACCGCAATGATAATATTACATCTTCTGCCTTTATGTGAACCAAGTACTAACTGACAAAAAAATCTTCTTGGAATCCTTAATATCACTCAGCCTGTAAAATGTTTTGTGCTCCTTTAAGGCTTTATCACTTGTCTGATCCCCTTCCAAAGGCCAATCAAATAGTATGTAATTTTCAGTTCATCTTTATCATTCAATCAGTGGATCGGGCACCTCTTGCCTCCCTCTGCTCTCACTGTCTGAACCATTTTTCCATCTGCTTGAGGAATGAAAGACAGTGAAAAAAAAAAATTCCGTACAGTATGTATCGCTATAAAGGCTTTATTGTCATATTCTGTACATTAATTTATTATTCATGAGTAATACATTACTCATATTCCCAGACAAAACCTACCATCTCGGCCCAAATCAACAAAGGCCTACAGACACCTGAGGCGCCCAAACACACTTGCAGAAAAGGAAGGATGACAGAAATGCAAAGTGCATCACCACTGGCACGCAGCGCGGTCAGCTTTTCACAACAGAGCCATGATCTAGCAGGCCTTGATCTGTGCCAAAGCACGGTGGCCACTTAGCAGAGGATGCAGGGTAGCAGAGACCCAGTCAACCTGCAACTCTACATGTCATTTTTTTTTCCTTCATAGAAAAATGATTGTGCTTTACAGACAAGTGGATTTCTTCCAGAATTTCTGTGAGGACTCCCCCAGGTCAATACCCACTCCATCTATGGATTGCAGCAAGGATTTGGCTACTGGAGTTTGGGGTGGTTATGACAGTCACATTTATATTTAGATTGTGAGTGTCAGATAAGCAGTCATGCATTGAAGGTTGCGCACACACTGATACGAGTGACCTAGGCACCACGATGGGTCCACGGTGATTTTCAGAGTTCCTCAGAGAACATTAAGAGTTCTTGTTTAATAAAGAATAAAACCTACTTAATGACTGCCATTTACTTTCATGGTCTCACATCCTCTGCTACTCCTCTCCAGTGCATATGCACTAAGCTTGGTAAGAAGTGTCAGGAATGAATTTGCGATGGTTTACTGATACTAAAGCCAAGTTCATTACATCCCCTACACAAATTAAACGTTATTAATCTGGAAAAGTTTTTACGGATCTGCACTTATCATCTCCTTGCTGTCAATTAGGAACTAAGAAGGTATGCTGTAATTGTAAGCAACTATTTTCACGGCCTTAATCTGTCCCGTTGTGTCCAAAATGGCTTTTTACATTTTTTGTGAATGGAGGCAGTAACAACTTTTCTTAGTTTGCACAAGCAAATGCTCTAAGTAAAATGAGAATTTCTCCCGTCATTTATCATATACTGCAGAATAAAATCCTTGGAAGGTATTCTTGTACTTGATGACGCAAGTCTATCCAATTTCTTGCACCGTTTAGGTCAGGTCATTTACCCAGGTAATTTATAGTGGAATGGGATGTGTTCAGAGAACAGAATTTAGTTTATGACCAAAATGGCCAGCAATTGTCTGGGCCGTGAAATTACCTTCAATGCTAGGAAAAAAGTTACTTCTTAAGAAAAAGACAAAATCAAAGTATTTATAACTAACTGCCATCAGGAAGTGACTGTTTTGAAGACTGTGATTGATGTCCTGGTAGCAACAGGAATGCCTGAAAAGGCGTCGGCCATAAAACAGCATCATTTTCTGTGGTGCATGCAATTAGTAGTTTTATCTTTTATAGCTTATCACTTCCTCCAAGAGGGGAAAAAAGCACCGAAGGTCAGTTTTAGAATGAAAATCATACTTACTAATATGCTGAAAACTCTAAGGTAAACCAGAATGCAAAAGCTTCGACTCATTTTGAAGCGGCTCATATCAAACTATAGGCATTGCTGGGCAGTTTATCACACGTCAATTTATCTCCTTACTTTGACACACTTCTCATGGTACAGTACCACACTTCTTATCCAAGTCTCAAAACCAAAGAAGGAAAGCACCGAGCCGTTCGCTCTGATGACCGAAGGGCAGCTGAGGACGCCCGGCCACCCGGCCCGGGCGCTGCTGGCTGGCCCCTTGCCGAGCAGCAGCAGACCCCCGCGGGGCAGCGCTGGGTGCCCCCGCAGGGTTACGCCAGGCGGAGGGAGGGTTGCGGGTAGGGAGAGGAGCACCTCAGAAACATCAGCTCCATGTTCATCGTCACACCAGGGTCTAAATTATACTTTTAGTATTGCGTCCAAAACCGGGGGGAGGGGGGGAGGCCTGGGGAAAATGCAGTCTCGCACATTTCCGTGTTTCTTTTCTCCCGATTTCCGGTTAAGGAATGAGGAAAGGCCTGGATGTGTTTTTTCTTTTCTTGAATTTTTATCATAACTATTTCCTATCTGTTCTCTTTGATCCCTTGACAAAGTCCATCAAAATCCTCCAGCGTTCAGGCCCGCGACGTCCTCGCCCCGGCAAGGGGAGAAAGATGAAACTCGAAATTAAAAAAACAAAACAAAACCAAACCCAAAAGCTCCACAGCGGAAAAAGCTGTTTTCTGACTCACCCACCCCGCCCCGACCGTGCCCTGACCCCGCGGGAGGGGCGCCCCGCCAGCGAAGGAAGTTTGGGCGCTACCGCGCGCCGTAGGCGGAGCGCCGCCGCCGCTGCCGCCTTGCGCGCTCTAGCGAGGCCGCGGCGGTGAGAAATCGCCCCCGTGGGTGAGCGGCGATTTGTTTTTCCTTCGTCGCCGGCGTGCTCGGGAGCAGGCGGGGAAATGGCGGCTGCCCTCGGCGTTGCGCGGAGTCGGTTCGTGGTAGTGGGCGGAGGAATCGCAGGGGTTACCTGTGCGGAGAAGGTAAGGGCCGGGACCCGTCTGCCCGCCTCGCGCATGCGCGCGCCCCCAGCCGCCGGAGACACCCCCCCTCCCCCCGCGCCATGTTGGCCCCAACGCCGGCCTCGGCCCTCCCGGCTCGGCTCCGGCAGGGGCGGCGGGTCATGTCAGCCGGTGAGGCCGGGGCTTGACCCTTGGGCTCCCGGGGGGGGCTCGCTGGCCCCATAGCGTTATGGCAGCTGCGGCGTGGCAGGGCCTGTAGGCAGGTGATGCGGCGTGCGGGCCTGTGTAACTGCGTGTGCGCGCTGAACTCGGCCAGCCGAACGCTGCGTGAAACCGGCCTGCGCGACTGTGGGGACCGCTCAGGTATTTGTGCTTACTTAGAGGCAGAAGTGCTTTCAGGGTCAAGCTATGAACTTCTGTAGAAACACTTCATTAGATTCATATGGTAATTGCATAGATATTCTCATGTATACAGTCATTACATATTCTGTCCTACCCCCCCCCCCCCCCCCATTTTTTACAAATGTATTGTCCCTCTTAAGGAAAAAAAAAAGAAAAAAACAGCCCCAGGGAAGAAATGTTGTTATATAACAATAGTTATCTGTCTAGAAATATTTCTCAAGAGGTTAAAACTGTCCTGCAGATAACCTGATAAGGGCTTACGACCGCTTCATAAACAGAGGATTAAAACTTTGTAACTTGGCATTCTGTATGCTAGTCAAGAGGTCAGAAACTTGAAGGAGCGCTGCATGCATTATTCCTCATAGCCATAAAGGATTGTACTACAGCTAAGGTGAAGGTTGCTATGATGTGCTTCTTTTTATAAAAATATTGCTCTGTTTTTACTAGATCCATGTTTAGGGCTGTACACCTGTGGAGATTGTCCAATCTCTTCAGCTTTCCATGAGCTCAAGCTCTCAAAATAAATTTGTTTGTTTCTTGGTTTCAAGGTTTTTGGTGTTTTTAAAGTAACAGTAACTGGAGGGAATTTTGTACCTATAATGTGGGATGAAATGATGTGCATATTAGTTCAGTGAAGAATATTTTATCTGTTAAAACTACAAAGCAGTGTAAAGACTGTTTCAGATGCATTTGCTCTCTGGTGATGAAGTGATACTATTTCATTTCTGACATACTGTATAAACCACATGCAGACTACATTACAAAAAAATGTTGATACTGTTCTCCATCTTTATGGAATTGGTTTGTTTCTACCATTTACCATTTGAGGTTTTTTTCCTTTTATTCATCGTTAAAGTAAAACGTGGGCTCTGGTACTACAAACACTTAAATGCTATATTAGAATGAATAATCCCTTAAAAGTTGATAACTAGTTAAACTATTCACATAATTAAGGCTCTTGTGTATCCTTATGTGCTTGCAAGAGTAAGATTTGGGTCAATATTTAATATTCACAGAGACTTTATATGTTTTCCTGGAAGTAATTTAGAATTATCTCTAATTTCTATGATCCTGTTTCACAATACAGTTATTTCCAATATATATTGGATGTCTGTAATCTTTTAAGATTGCTATAAAAGGGACTAAAATGTATTGTTTTCTTGAAAATGCTTTCTGCTGTGTTAGTGCCACAGAGTTCGTGCTTTGTTTTCTTCCAAAGCTCACAGAGAGTGCCACTTACTGCTGTAATTTATGCCTCATTTTTTATGCTCTCTCCTTTCCCTCACCATTATTTTTTTCCTGGAAAACTTAAATGTTGTGGTTTAGCCCCAGTCAGCAATTAAGTACCACACAGCTGCTCGCTCACCCTTCCCACCCCCTGGTGGGATGGGGGAGAGAATTGGAAGAGCAAAAGTAAGAAAACTTGTGGGATGAGATAAGAAGTTTAATAATTGGAACAACAACAACAAAATTGTAATGAGAAGGAAAACAATGAGAGAGCGAGAGAAGAACAAAACCCAGGGGGAAAAAACAGGTGATACAACTGCTCACCACCCGCCAACTGATGCCCAGCCAGTCCCCGAGCAGCAATTGCTGCCCCCCAGCCAACTCCCCCCAGTTTATACACTGAGCATGACTCCATATGGTATGGAATAGCCCCTTGGCCAGTTTGGATCAACTATCCTGGCTGTGCCCCCTCCCAGTTTCTGGTGCACCTGGCAGAGCATGGGAATCTGAAAAGTCCTTGACCAGTGTAAACACCACTTAGCAACAACTAAAAGGTCAGTGTGTTATCAATATTCTCATACTAAAATCCAAAACACGGCACTATACCAGCTACTAGGAAGAAAATTAACTCTATCCCAGCCGAAACCAGGATACTAAATCAGATTCTTATGTGATGACAGAGACTTGCCTCTTTTTCTCATGTCTCAGTCCTGCAGGAAGCACAGTTAGCAGTGACTATTAGTGGTCTTCTAGCATACCCTTTAATTCACCAAGGCCTTTAAAAGTGGCACTGTGTGTTCTGGAAGGATTTGTGTGTCATGCACCCATAGCTGGGGGCATGCTTTAAATAAAAGAGGAAGATTGAACACAATTTTTCTCAGTCCTGGTTTTGAGCAAGTACAATTCTGTGAAATGTAGTGGCAATAAACAACTTGTCCATCCATATTGCATTTTGGGTATGCATTATGTGATGTCTTGTAGTTTCGACTTCTCAGGCAGCTATCTAAGAACAGTCATTGCATCAGGTCTGTCTCAAAAAAAATCACATATAGTTACTTTTTGAGTACATTTTGAAATATTCTGACAAAATTTTTTAAAAGCTGAATTTTTCTTAAAAGCTTGAGTTAGATTTATTTTCTCTGTCACAAAATGTTTCATGTCTTATGTAATTTCTGCCTTTCATGCTTACATTGCAGCATCTCCTTCTGGATTGTGATGACTTGCACATTTCCATAGGCATGGATAAACCTAATATTCTGTCTGGCAGATTTCTAATTTTAGTATTTTAAAAGGTAAAGAAATGCAATGGCCTTAATAATACTGAATGAAAGTTTCAAACAACCATTAAATCTTAATGAGAGGGCAGGTGTAAACATTGAGCATAAGTGATGCAAAGTACATGATGTCAGTCTTAAAATTTCGGGTACCTCTGATGACTATTACATAGAATCACAGAATAGTTTGGGTTGGAAGGGACCTTTAAAGATCATCTAGTTCCAAACCCCCTGCCATGTGTAGGGACATCTTCCTGTAGATCAGGTTGCTCATAGCCCCATCCAACCTGACCTGGAACAACTCCAGTGATGGGGCATCCACAGCTTCTCTGAGCAACCTGTTCCAGGGTCTCACTACTATTCTTTACTGCAGCAGTAAAGAATTTCTTACTTATACGTAATCTAAATCTACCCTCTTCCAGTTTAAAACTGTTAACCCCTTGTCCTGTCGCTACAGGGCCTGGTAAAAGTCTCTCTCCATCTTTCCTGTAGGCCCCCTTTACATATTGAAAGGCCACAATAAGGTCTCCCTGGAGCCTTCTCTTCTCCAGGCTGAACAACCCCAACTCTCTCAGCCTGTCCTCATTGGAGAGGTCTTCCAGCCCTCCGACCATTTACCGTGGCCCTACTCTGGACCTGCTCTAACAGGTCCATGTCTGTCTTGTCCTGGGGGCCCCACAGCTGGATGCAGTATTCCAGGTGGGGTCCCTTGACCTGCTGGCCATACTTCTTTTTACGCAGCTCAGCGTACGATTGGCTTTCTGGGCTGTAAGTGCATGTTGACAGCCCTTATCTGATATTTCATAAACCAGGATCCTCAAGTCCTTCTCTGCAGGGCTGCTCTCAATCCATTCATCCCCCAGTCTGTACTGACAACTGTTGATTGCCCCGATCCAGGTGCAGGGCTTTGGCCTTGTTTAACTTCATGAGGTTCACGTGAGCCCACTCATCAAGCCTGTCAGGGTCCTTCTGGATGGCATCCCTTCCCTCTAACTAATCAACTGCACCACTTAACTTGGTATTATCTGTAAACTTGCTGAGGGTGTACTCAATCCTACTATCTGTCATTGATAAAGATACTGAACATGATCACATGCTTTCCATAGCATTCTGTAGTTTTTCTGAGGCTTATTAGATACAGCTGGGAGCAACTGCTGCAGTGCCGTATGTTACATGTCAACCTTTCTTCCCATTGTCTGTCAATACAAAGCCTATGGGTACAACATGTGTGAAACACATGTTAGGGATTCATGCTATAAAGTGTGGATTACATGAAGTTTTACATAGCCTCGTTAAATTCATTTGTATTTGCTGAGGGTATGAGCAGGTGAATCTCCCTTGAACCAGCAACAAGGTTTCACCACTTTCACCTTCAGAATACTATGTTGCTCCTGTCTGAGGTGCAGGAATACCTGCTAGTCCATTTATAACTCGGTTGCTCATATACAACATGAAATGTGCTTCTTGGTGGCTTATACAACTCTTCTGTTCATCTGTAGAATGCTGGTGACAAGGAACCCTGGCTTTTGTCTGTACCTCAGAGACAAGTGGTTTGTACTTGACAGAGCTGATTTCTTTTCTGTGGCAGAGCAATGCACATTTAAATTGGGAATTCTTCACTTTGTCTTGGGGCCTGTAAAAGTCTTGTATTGCTTAGTAGCACTCTGAAGGTGATAATCCGTTTATCAGTTCATTAAATAACGTTTAAAATAGCCAATAGGAATTGGCATTTCCTCTGTCAAAACGACATCTGTGAACAATTAGTCACTACTATGCAACAAAAAAAGTACGTCCAGCAACTGGATGTCTCCAGAAATCACATGATCATAGTGTGTTCCTAGAATTGGCCTTTAGAATACTGTAAGAATAGCCTGTTCAGTAGTCATTTATACTATGGCTGCAGTTCTTGAAGATATATTTGTCTGTGAATGAATTAAAATCTTGGGTCTCCAAATTCTGTTCATTTCAGTTGTTATCCTTCCATAATCTTGAAGTGGTGTTTATCCAATAGGATTCTACAAGACTAAAGTAATGTAGTAACATATATTACTTTTCACCAATAATTTTATTGTCTTAAAGTCAAAATCTATTGATGACTGTATTCACTCATTATGATTTCTGTTTCTTTACAAGCTGGCCACAGAATTCCCATCAGAAGACATTTTTTTAATGACAGCTTCTCCAGTTATAAAAGCTGTAACAAATTTCAAACAGGTAAGAGACACTTAATTTTTCTTATGGTCAGACCTCTTCAGAAGTTTGTATATGTACAGATAATTGAGAACCTAATCCTGAAAATGCTTATGATTTTGAACTTGTTTTCACATTAGTGTGACTGCAGTGGTAAGTGTTAGTAGGACTGATGAGATATTTTATAGTGATTCATAATTATTAGTAATTGGTGAATATATTCACAACATTCAAGCAAAGGTTAAACTGGGTACTTCCATGGCTGAAGTATTTTCTAAGTTATTGAAGCTTTATCTCACTGCTTTGTTAATGGGTATGCTCCATTTTAAGCACTGAAAATGGTAGCTGTGGAATAAATTGCTTAAGAAACTTAGTCTTGCTAGTGGTTCGTATATACAGTAGTGTGAATTTTGGGCAGAAACAGACTTCTGACAAGTAACGAAAAAAGGGATAGCCTTCTGTGAAATTGCCTGCAGCTTTATCTACATCTCCAGCAGCTGGTGATTCAATTACCTCTTTTCTTCTCATTTGAAAAAGAAAATAAAATCCTTGCATGAGTTCAGATTTCTGGCTAGTAGGTTCATTAAGCTAGTTTCGCAGACGTACTGAGATCTTGGAAGGCACTGCTCTTTTTCCCACTCTGAGGGAACTTCAGACTCTACCATAGGGCATGGAAAGAGTTGGAGACTGGATTGCACAGAACTCAGGACGCAAAGCTGCCAGCCAGTAAGAAGTTAGGTTTTACCTCTCAGGGAAAGTTAAGACACCTAGAGCTGGGCTTCCACCTGGTGTTTACATTCATGACTCTCTTTGTGAAAGTTGGTATCTAACAGGTGAGGCATGTCTCACAACAAGTAAAGAAAGACCACTCTGTGGTTTATCTGACAGCCTGGTTTTAACATAATTCTTCTTGGTGTATGAATGCCTGATTCAAATCACTACAGGGGGGAAATAAAGCATAGAGAGATTTGAACAGCAGTTATTTGCATTTAGTGGCTATAATTGGTTATCAGCATCTCTTCCTTGTTGCACTGTGGTTTTTGTCCAGGGCTAATGGAATACTCATAACTTAGCTGAGAGACTGAGAGCTCTATGTGAGACTGATAGAGTAACACCCAACTAAAGAATAGCTTCTGAGTTTGAGAGTGCTGACAGTAGGGTCATGAGTATCCAGGAAAGACGCTTACACATTGTAGAGATGTGAAGTCTGTAATTCACATCAGCAGAAGTTTCAGTATCTGAAGAATAAGGGAATAGCTAAAGAGTATTTGAAGGCAGCATCTCTAAGTTTTGGACATGAGCATCTTAATTTCTCTCTGAATTGCAAGCATGGTGTGGCTTCTGGTTCCTAGCTGTGTCCCAGACTCTTTGAATGTTCTGTACAGTAGAAGGCCTGGAGGCTGCCGTGTAGCTGCTCCCTTCTGGAAGAAAGCCCAAATCAACATAACTTACTTGAATGTTTTCCAAGTTCTGGTTTGCCTGCGTTTTTTTGGTTTGGTGTCCTGTCCTGTCCCATCCCATCCCCCCCCCCCCCCCCCCCTTCTCTGAAATATCAGATAGTGACTACAGATGAGATGCTGAATAAAATGCTTTGAGGTGGTCTTGAATCTGTTTTGCCTAAACAGCTGTTTTATACGTCCTGCTTACAAGCTGAAAAACAGTAAGCACTTTTCCTGACATGAGGGCCAACTACCTGCAGCAAGAGATTTTTGAATCATTAGGTTTTTGAAGAAAATGTCACCAGATTTTTTTTTTTAATAGAATAAAAATATTTATTCCAGAGAAAAGTGTGTTTCCATAATTCTGTAAGCTATTTTGACCAAAAATTTTTTTCCCAAAGTACCGAGGAGAAGAAGATGTTTGCATGGGGGAACATCATTGAGTTATTTTATCAAAGTTAAAACAAACAGAAAAACAGGGTCTTAACACTGCATCAGGTAAGTTAAAAAGCAGTGTTGCCAACTCTAATGATATAGTCTATGTATGGAATAAAACATTATAGCACTTAGAGCAGCCATCGGGGTTCTCCATTTTTGCTTAATCTCTAGCTTTAGAATTAAAATTCTCTGTGCTACTGTGACTCTTTAGCAGGAATAGGCATGAAAAGATTCTGTATATAAAAAGGAACTTTTAGCAGTAACATGATAAAATGTTTTGAGACAGTATGGGCTTTATGTTGTGACTTCTTTACTGGAAATTAACATAACGCATTTTGTTACAAGCTTTAGAAAAAGAGATGAATAAATGATTCATATTTTTAAATACGTCTCTTCTTCCTACAGGTCTCCAAAACACTTGAGGAATTTGATGTAGAAGAGCAACCAAGTTCTCTATTAGAAAAACGATATCCCAATATTAAAGTTATACAGTCTGGAGTAAAACAATTGAAAAGTGATGAACATGTAAGCTAACGTTTTTCTCTCTTTTATGTGGTTTTTCAAATTATTAAAAAAAAAATAATATAAGAAACAGGTGAATATTTTGGGCATGAAATTTTGTTGAAGAACATTCTGGTTATTAAAGTGTTAAGTTACCAATATTACAAGAAAATACTGCCTAACTTTAATTTCAGTTACCACTTATACTGTTGTTCGAGTAGAAATATAGGCAGGGGACATAATTGTTGATCAAAAATTACTTGTTAATTAAGAAACTATATCTTTTAGATTTAAATCTTTGACACCTTAGACATATTGCATTGAATACCTGATTGGAATAGCAGGGAAACCAGTCAATGAAACTAATACTTTATGTCAATATAGGTGTCAAAATTTCTGTAACCCTTGATTGGAGATCTCTCTGATTCCCAAATTACAGCTTGTTGCTACAGAGACCAAAATATTAACAACTTTATGATTAAAAAAATAATAATTCTTAAAAGAACCAACATTTCCACCTTTTCTTCTTTTTTTTTAGCAGGAAATATGGTGCAAGTATGAGCAGTGTACAGCACATACCGATCCTTGTTGGTGTCTGTGTCAACTTGACATGTTAGTTTTCACTTCAGCATTTATCAGAAACTCACGTTCAGATCCAAAACTGGTTTTGCTCATTTTAAGTCACAGAGATATGATTCCAGTTAGATTATAATTCTGCTAATACTCTGAATCAAATTATATTCTTGTATCGTTATTATAATATTGTTTTAGTTTAGGTATGTCTCTGTGAACGTGAGTATTTCATGTATAGGGATTTGGAGGATCTTTTGCCTCTGTTTTCTGAAAACCTTTAAAAACTCTCTTTGTGCAAAACCACTGTAAACTATTTAGCTTATAGTTTGAAAAACAACAAATAAGGTCATAAAATGTTAAAATTTAAGTATTGCTTGTTGCAGAATGAGGTAGCTTGTTTAGTGCCTACCCTTTTTCTTTAGCAAAGAACAGAATTTTGTGTCTTTCTAAACTGTATTCTAGCCTGTGCCTAGTTAAGTTAACACAGGTCTACTGTTGTTGAAATGCTTTGAATGAGATTCTTAATTGGTGATATATAGTAGTGCATAGGTCTACATCTATTACTGGGGTGGGGGGACATTGTCACATAGAAAACCAATGCTTTTAGCACAGATAGTGAGTACAGAGTGCCACCACGTGGTAATCTTTATATTTCATCTTTCTTTGAGTGCACTGTGTACACTTTCCATTTTATCTGTCTTATAATGTTACATATTTAGGCTTGTAAGTCTGTGGTGAGTGTAATGCAAATAAATGACACACAGTCAATGAGAGTATGAAGGCTTGCTCTTTACGAAGCCAGTAACAGCTTTTAATATCTGCAAAATACTATAAGGGGAAAAAAAAGTTGATGTTCTCTTAGATGTCTCCAATTGTTTTTTCTTTTCTCTTAATTTTTAACAGAAAATTTTCACTGAAGATGGGAAGGAATATATGTATGAAAAACTTTGCCTGTGTGCTGGAGCAAAACCAAAATTAATTTTTGAAGGAAACCCATATGTGTTAGGAATCCGGGATACTGACAGTGCACAGGTAAATGTGTTTTGGACTTATAAGTGTATAATATATTCCTGCTTCTGATGCAAAATACTAAAAATGATTGCGGAGTGAAATGGAGAAACGTGAGGTGATGTTTTTTATTATATATCCTTAGATGGGAACACTTTCAGTAGCAGAGAAATAGCCTTAAAATACCATTAAATAAATTAATTAGTCACTAAATTTATTAAGTTTATAGGTAGCTGATAGAAAATATTTCTAACATGATAATGCAGAATAAATGGTATTCTTTTACCCTCCAGGCAGAAGCCAATCTGAAAATATAAACAGGAAGTAGGCACCAGTAGAAACTTCCTGAGAAGGCGTATCTGGTGCATGGTATGAAGGGCTACTTCCTACAGTGAAAAGCTACTGAAGGACACTTTTTTCTAGTTCTACTGTAGCCTCTCCTCATTGTACAGAAAAGGGTTACAGTTATAGTCAAAGGTGTGGAAAAGTTTTCACGTGAGGAATGACTTAATAGACTAAAACTTCAGCTTGGAAGTAGAAGGTGAGGTTTCACTGCTGTAGGACTTCAGAATTAGAGGAGGCAGAGTGAAAGTGAACACTGCTTCTCCATAACAGAACTGTAATTCATCAAATGAAGTTAGATATTGAGAATAAAAAGGGAGTTAGTTTTTCAAGCAAACTGAAGTGAAACTATGAAATTTATGTTGTTGGTTTTGAATATTAAAACTTTACCTGGGTTTAAAAAAAAAAAAAAAAAGATGGTCTTCCCTGTGCATCCACTGTTGGCCACTGTGGGAAACAGACTGGGCTATCATTTGTCAAAACTGATGCTGAACTTCGAATGAGACTGAAGATACTTGTTTCTGGTTTTGGGGGGTTTTTTAATGGTGACTGGTTGCATTCACTAGTCCCCTCTGATACACCTTCAGTATCCTTCTCTGAAGGGATTAAAGGACTGCAGTTTTCATCGTCTTTTACAGTTTAGGTTCTCTGCTACAATTAGTCAGGTAAACTGGAAGCGTGGATGAACAGATTTTCATGTAATTGCAATAGTTGGTCTGAAAGTCGTGATTCTTGATTTGTTTGAAAGAAAATACTTGAAGTGGTTATATTATGATCTAAAAAAATACTGTCTGGCTATATTTTTTTTTTATTTCTCTCACCACTAAGATGGATTTGGAGACTTGTTTCTTTATGAAAGTTTTTTGCACAAATAAAATTGGTTCTTTGATTTGCTACAAATTATTTTTTAAATTCTGATTTTTGATCAGGAATTTTTAAATTCCTAAATTTCTGTATCTTTGCCTTTTTAATGTTACGCAAATTACTGTGAATATTATGCAAGTTGTGATAAAACTGGATTAATAGATATCACAATGCTAATGGTCTCTAGGACAGAGAAAAGTCTCTTGGATTCTATTAAGGGCTCTGTCAAATTCGCTTAAATGTAATTATTTAACTTCTGTGTCTCAAATTGAGACTTGTAAGGCTGTATCAATAACTTCATCCCTTAATGTGATAGAACTTACAAGTTTCATTAGCTTCTGTAACAAGATCTTAGCATAAGAAAATGTGTATCAGTAGTCTGAGAAAATCAAAATAAGAAGACTCAGAGAACAAGAAAATACTGAAAAGGACGTAATTGATCAGTGTGAGGGAACATATGATCTAAGTTGTAATGGAGTTTTTGTTTTTCTTAATGCAGGCTTTTCAGAAGAATTTGGCTCAATCTGAGAGAATAGTAGTGGTAGGAAATGGTGGGATTGCACTTGAATTAGTGTAAGTAAACGACTGAGTTTTAAAGATATGTATGCAAATAAAATCTTTAACAATGATACGTTAAATCTAGTGTGCATGAGTTTGGGAGAAGGTTGACTTATAAAATTGTAGCTCTTAAAGCTTTTAGTAGCAAAATGTATTAAAATAGCTTTTTCACAGTATAGTGGCACTTACTGTCACATAAAATTCAGCAAGCTTCAGAAGAAGCTTTGACACATAGATATCAAGAATATACAGCATTTTTGTGATTTGGCACCAACAGAGATTTCTGTTAAGACTATTAAGGGCAATATTTAAGTTATAAAACTTATCTGACTTCTGGAGACAGAAGATGTAACAGGAATAGAGAGGCAGCTTATCTTGCACCCAGCCTAATTTGATAGAGCTTTTGGAGTGTCTGACATGGCCTTTGTCTTAGACAGGATATTGAACTCTGTGGTCCTGCAGTGTGCTAGATTACAGAAACATCTGTATTACACAATTATATGGTCTTGTTTTATGTTGCAGGGAGTCACTTTTTCACTTTCACTAGATTGTCCTCTGCATGTTCCAGGTAGTACAAACAAGATCCAAATGTCTGTTCTTAGCAGTGGGCAGTCTGGCAAAAATGCATATTTTTTTCATTGTGGGGAACAGGAAATACTAAGTAGTAGTAGTATAAATTTGATCTGCCTCCCCTCACCCCCTACCCTGGTTCAGTTGAGGTTGTGCTGGTGAGAAAGTATGACCTGTCAACTTGAAGGGATTTTTTTTTTTTTTTTAATGTGTTCCTTATGTAAATATTTAGAAGCAGTAGTGGATTTGATAGGCTCAAAAGTCTTGGATCCCTTATTTCTAGCTTCTGGAATGAAACTTGGCATGCTTCTAGTTGTGTTGCTGAGAGTCAGATCCCTTTCGGATAGTCTGTCACTTTATCCGCTGTTTAAATGTCTGCAGGTATGAAATTCAAGGCTGTGAAGTAATCTGGGCTATCAAAGACAAAGCCATTGGGAACACTTTTTTTGATGCAGGAGCAGCTGAATTTCTCATTCCAAAGCTAACTGCTGAAAAACAAGAGACTCCAATTGAATGTAAAAGAACCAAGTATACAATAGAAGGTATGGTGTTTCAGTCTCCTAAGACTGCAGCAGCAGCATTTAATATTGAAGATAGTCCTAACATCAGTTAATTTAGCAGGCCATCAGTATGGTTTACTGTTATCATCAATGGCATTTCCTTCTTCAAAAAAATAAAAGTAAAAAAGCGATATAAAAACCCATCCAGAATTGATGTAGACATATGACAGCATTTAATACAGTTACCTAAAAACATGCTTATCTTTATAGCTGTGTCAAGTTTATATCTCATTTCCTGTATTCCATCTGCTGAAGAACCTATTCAATTTTCTGGAATATTTTAATGTTTTTCTGAATTATGTCAGCATTATGTAGGAAGGAGCTGTCCCATAATAAGCTATTGGAGGACCAGATGAAACCTCACAGAACGTTATTACAGATGCAGTGAAACGGCAGTCTTAATCACAACAGTTAACTAGAACAGCATGAACAAACATTACAGAAACATATCTATGACCAAAATAATAACAAAAAGAAGAGCATGGTTCTAGACTTCAGGCTGGAAGAATAAATTGTAAAAGTGTCAGGCTAAACGTCATAAAATGGCACCCAAGGTTCTTCAAATGTATCATGGTATGTTAGAATTTGCACTTCCGTGCAATGGAGGGGACAGTGCACATTTGCTAGCAGATGGACATCAATTTAAATATTAGCATTGATACTAAGCAATTAAGTCTACCACGGGTCTCCAGAACCCTGATGCTGTTGGGGGTCAGTCTCCGTGCAGGCACCTAACAGTGGCATGGTTGTTTTGGAGATGAGTGAAGTAATGAAAGGCATAAAGTTGAAAGGCGTTAAAAATATTGGCTTAGAGTTTGATTTGTCTGCAAATTAATGGGGTTTGGGACATTACACATTTTTGTCTTCTCTTCTGGCAACCAGATCATATTTCTCTTAATTGAGAATCCTTGTTCTGAATTCTGCAGGCAGTGAAGTATGCACACTAAATCTGATACTCTCCATCTCTTTCCTTCAGGAAGTGAGGAAAAAGAAAGACCTATAGCAGCATCTGACAAACTGGGCAGTGCCTTAGGCCCCGATTGGCATGAGGGCTTATGTCTTAAAGGGACTAAAGAGGTATGGTTGTAATCTTGCTTACACATCTGTTTAAGTGTTGCTGTAAGTGGATAAGGATGACAGAATGTGAACTGTCACATTCAGGATTATTAGAAAAATAAAAACAAAATGTGCTTGAAATGACTCTCCTGTCAGAATTAAACAGGAAAATACGTTAACACAAATAAAGTAATTTTCTGCTTGAAGAAGGAAGTGGCTGATCGGATCCATGGCATAATTCTAGCAATTTGCTCTTCAGACTGAAACATAAATGTTGGTTTGCAGATTTCTGTAGGGCTGGTGTCAATCCTAGCTTTAACCAGAAGCAGTGGTTCCTCTATTGTCCTGATTTTAGCTGCCATACGTACGTTTCTTATGTGAAAAATAGGACAGTAGGATTTGTACAGAGGTGCAGGGAACATCAGTCTCCTGTCACAGCAGGTAGTGAAATGCAAAATCAGTAGTGGACATGGGCACTGTGAAGAGTTTCATGTTTGAAATAAAGTAAAAATCCTCACATTTCGTAGGTTATCAGGTTTTACTTACTAATTTCTCTAGCTGTTAGGTGTTTGCATCTGTTACACTCGTTTGAAAAAAAGGGCCTTTCAAAGGTGATCAGTCATATATTCTACAGAAATGGCTTTACAATACCAACTAAAAGGTGCTTATGGTATTCAGCTATCAGTGGTATTTTGGCTGTTGAAGGCTGTGGAAATGTGTTTGTGTAGTGGAGAATAAAACTGTGCAAGGCCTGAATCCAGAAAATAGTTTAGACAAACAGGTAACTTTCCAACATCTGTCTTGAGCTCAAAATAGGAGTAAGTGGTTCAAACGTGGGTTGATGGAACAGGATATATTTTCTTTTTCTTTTTACAGCATTTAGAACATAAACTTATTATTGTTATCAGAATTTAATTCATGATAGAAAAATGAAGGATTTGAAATACTGAAAGATAGAAAAGATGAACTTACTTTTTTTCTGTTCTGATAAGTTCTGAATTCTCTTCCTGTAAACTGATGGGAACTTGCATATGTTTTCTGGCATGCCAGAAAAATCTACATTGTCATGAAATTTCAAGGAACATCAGATATCTGCTGAAAAAGCAGGTAAATTGCCATTTGCTGTGGTTAGATCTGTGCCAAAAAAGAAAAAAGCCTGGGAACGCAGCTAATGTGTCATGCTTTAGGATGGGTTATAGGGGTTTTGGGTTGGTTTTTTTTTCCCACTTTAGTAACATGTCATTTTAGGTGAAGGTATACGTGCTATCAAAAATATTGTTATCGCTAATCATTATGTTTACAATTTTGTCAATCTTTCTTTAGTTTTCTCATAAAGTACATATTGAAATACTATGTGAAGTAAAGAAAATACACTTACAGCAAGAATTTATACAACTGCAACGGACTTCTTTGACTTTTCCCAAGGAAGAGAAAAAAGTAGAACCAGATGAGGGTAGGTGCCAGTGCTGATTAGAAATAACATGTTGAAGATAGAGTAGTGCTGGAGCATGTTTGCTCATTTGCTGTTTGCAAATACAGATTTGGAAAAAAAAATTCCTTCTATAAATTAAATGGAGCTCTAGCAATTTATAGTAGTTGAGAATTTGATTTATGGGCTGCAATTGAATTACAAAATGTTATGGGTCAGACCCTTTTTCCACAAAGTCACCTAAATCCTGTATGGAGAATATTCCCTCCTAGTGAGCTAATTATTTTATATATTATAATATATTAATAGTGGAGTTAAAACAGAAGCAAAAAAAACCCCAAAAACATTTAGTGTCAAAACTGATGTCATCCTTCAAAGAAAGTAGAAGAAAATATCACTTGTTTCATGAGTAAGTCTGTCTATAAATGCCACTGAATGAAAATTAATATTTAAAATAGTATTTTAATAGCCAGTTACTTTCAGCATAACATTCTAGGAAGTCAAATCTCTGACATTCTTTTTGCTTATGAGGCATTTCCTGTGCATCTGTAAATTGGTATGTAAAAGAATATTTGGCAATTGTGTACTTCAGAGAACATCCCATGGGTCTGAAGCAGTGGCAGGACACAGTATTTTTCCCCCTACAAATGAGGACTTTGATTTAGGAACGTTCCAGAGAAAGTTAATGGTAGGACTTGGAGCTAAGCTCCAAAATCTCATTTTTCTAGTCCTGAGTGAAGGTAAGAAGTGTTATAGGCAATCTCGTGGTTTTTGTTGTGGGGGGTGTTTTTGCTTAAACTTTATTTCTCTTTTTTCCCTACCTAATCAATTAGATCTCTCAAAAGATTATTTTTTTTCTTCTTTTTATTTCATGTCTTTTATAATAAGACATCATTAATAAAATAACTTCTGTTGGTTACATTCTCAGGGCAAAATTTTCCCCTTTTTCAGTGCTATGGCCTGTATATGTGGAATTAACTAATGGAAAAATTTATGGATGCGATTTCATTGTCAGTGCAACTGGAGTTGTGCCAAACGTTAAACCATTTCTTGATGGCAATAATGTAAGTATACTGATTCATTTTGAAGTTTAAGCTTTTTTTTAAGTAAGGTGAAATAAGCTGTTTCAGCTGGTTTATGCTTCTGACATGAAAAACTGGTTGATAAAGGTTTTGAATGTCGTACAGCATTTTAAAATAAGGCAGGTATGTCGATATTGGAAATGCCCAACATGATAAAAATTAATTTCATTACTGTTCTTGGCTTATTATATTGCTACTCATGATATGTCCTGATACACAGTATATATACAATATACACTGTTAAGATTAAGCCTATACAAAGAGAGAAACACATTTGTTATAATTGGTTAATGTGGCAAAAATTTAGAATAATTTTTGTGTTAATTCTGTACCATATTCTTGTCTTACAAATCTTAAAATTTTCTCTTGGGAAGGAAGCAGTTATTTCCAATAATTTTCATCTAGGAAACTGAGCTATAACGGTGCTCATATTCATCGAGGGAAGTCACACTTTGAATCAGCATCCAAACGTGGATGATGATGATGGAGTTCATAGCTGCCATGTGAATTTTCAGGCCTTGAGATCATTCTGTCTCCCTGTTAGGTGTCTGGTTTAACCCCGGCCGGCACCTCAGCCCCACACAGCCGTTCGCTCACTCCACCAGTAGGATGAGGGAAAAAGTTGGAAGGGTAAAAGTGAGAAAACTCATGGGTTGAGATAGACAGTTTAATAGGTAAAGCAAAAGCTGTGCGCGCAAGCAACACAAACAGAGGAATTCATTCCCTGCTTCCCATGGGCAGGCAGGTTGCAGCCATCTCCAGGAAAGCAGGGCTCCATCACGCGTAACGGTTACTTGGGAAGACAAACGCCATCACTCCAAACGTCCCCCCCTTCCTCCTTCTGTTGCAGAGCACAACATCGTATGGCTTGGGGTATCCCTTTGGTCAGTTGGGGTCAGCTGCCCCAGCTGGGTCCCCTCCCAATGTCTTGTGCACCCCCAGCCTTACCGTTAGCGAGGCAGCATGGGAAACAAGAAAGGCCTTGACTCTGTGTAAGCACTGCTCAGCAACAACTAAAACACCCCTGTGTTATCAACAGAGTTTTCATCACAAATCCAAAACACAGCCCCATACTAGCTACTATGAAGAAAATTAACTCTATCCCAGCCAAAACCGGTACGTTAGGGTATTTGGTGTTTTGCAGTTCCTTCTGATTAGGACGTAAAATGCTATCCTCTGAATAAAGCAGAAGAAAATTATGAAAACAGACATCTGATGTAGAGCCATGAAATATTTCAAGGCCTGTGTTACAAAGTTAGATTAGGAATTAGGTATTTGCAATGGTGTTTTCTGGCCTTGGCAAAAATACAAAATGAACTCTTAAGACTCAGTGTCCCTGTAACATGCGTAGTGTGACTTGAAATTTGCTAAGCTGTTACTTCCCTTCCTAGGTAGCAGTAAATAATATTTTAAAAACCTGTGCTGTGTTCTAGAAATAACGCTTAATGCTTTGTATCTTACCACAGAGGTCTTGCCACTCTAGTCTCATGTTAAATAATTTTATTCAGTATGTAATGCTATTCTAAGCTTTTTTTAATACATAGTTTGAGATATTTTAAAGGATATGTGAAGGTCACTTGTAAAATGCAACCCTGATCTGTTCTTAAACCTGCTGAGAAAAGAATGCAGAGATTGCTAGGAAGTTCTGGTTTGATTGCTAGGAAGTTCTGGTTTTGTAGGCTAATTTTGCCTTTGCTTATTTGAAGGGTTCTAGGTTTGAAAAGATTCAGGATAAATGCTGTGGGGGGCAGGGTTGCGTTATAATACGGGGAAGTAATACTCTTGTATGTGGACAGTTGTGAAAAATACTTCATTGTGGCACTCCTTGGGGGATCTGTTTTCTTCCCTTGAAGATGAAGGAGTCTCGAGATTGTGAGGTTTGAACACCGTGTTTCTCTTGTGGTTATCAGTCTCTTTCTAGTGAGTCAGATCAGATGGGAGAATGAATAGCCATGAATTGTTTACACTGAATGACCTTTTCCTCTGTTGCTACATGGCATCCAGAAGGGCATCTTGCTGGGTTCCCGCAGTATTTATTCACATAATTTTCTATCTTCAAATGTTTTGATTAAACAGAATAGTGACTTTACTGACATTTTTTTAGGAGTGTGCCATTGGAAAGTAACAAATGAGATGACTGCTTAACATGGATGAAGTTGAATTACTTAGTTTAAATGATTATTTTTCTTATTGCTGATCTGTGCAAATACTTCAGTTTGCTGTAGGTGAAGATGGAGGTCTTAAAGTGGATAAACACATGCACACATCCCTGCCAGATATATATGCAGCTGGAGATATCTGCACGGCGTCATGGGAACCTAGTCCAGTGTGGCATCAGGTAAATCAAATCATACGATTGTGTGCTCAGCAGCAGTCTAATCTACGAAGTAAATTACACACTATTACACAGATGGGAAAAAAGAAAGTTTAATTGAAGCAGAAACCAGTAGGAACAAGTAGGTAATCCTGGGTGTGTTGATGACAGATAATTTTATCTATGTGGCTGAAAGCCAAGCTGTTCAGCTTTTCTGAGTGTAATGAAAATACGTAGTACGTATATGATGAGAACAGCGAGTGTCGGTCATTGCACAGTGACATGTATCTGTGGTTTTAAATCCTTTTTTTTTTTTTTTTTTTAGATGAGACTGTGGACTCAAGCTAGGCAAATGGGATGGTATGCAGCAAAGTGCATGGCAGCAGATACTTTAGGGGAATCTATTGATATGGATTTCAGCTTTGAACTATTTGCTCATGTTACAAAATTTTTCAATTACAAGGTAAAGTAAATACAGTCTAATAGTCTTAAACCACTGAGTAACACACATATTACTTGCTTATATTCACTTGCCAACACTGAGCAGATGCTTTAATATTGACAAAACAGTTTTCTCTATAGAATAATCAATCTTAGTTTAGATTTTCTCCATTCATACTAACTTGGAATGCTGAAACTGAAGAGGGCAAAGATCTTTACAGATGTATTACAAATTTTAATTGGTGAATGACAGCTGATCTACTTTGCACCTCTGCATATATTCCATTTCATTAAGTTTCTGTTCATGGATAAATTCAACACAGTTCAGCATGGTAGCTGGTTCATTACTGGGTTTTGTGTATGGTATTTCAAGGTGAAGATTTTTAATTCTGTTGTGGGTTTGAAAGCCAATGAAGGGGAGAGGTTCCCTAGGGGCAAATATTTCCCTGTTTACATCAGTCTTTTGAAGCTTAGAACTGTTACCAGCAGAAATACTAAAAGCCACTGCAATGACCTTACGAGTGCTTTTTCTTTTTCCTTCTCTTAGGTGGTGGTTTTGGGAAAATACAATGCTCAAGGCTTGGGTTTAGACCATGAACTAATGCTGAGATGTACCAAGGGACAAGAGTACGTTAAAGTAGTGATGCAGAATGGCCGAATGATGGGAGCTGTGCTGATTGGTGAAACAGACTTGGAAGAAACCTTTGAAAACTTAATTTTAAATCAAATGGATCTTTCAGCCTATGGTGAAGATCTCCTGAATCCAAATATTGACATAGAAGATTATTTTGATTGAACAAAACCCCATTTCCATTTTGTATAAAGTTTTGACACTGAGTAATATAGCTTATAAAACTGTTTCCTTGGGATTACCAGAAATGAGGGATAAATGTAATTCCTTATTAAGATTTTGTGTTGATCTTATCAAAATACTGACCGGCAAATTAAATCTGTGTAGAAATGCAGCAACAAAGGCAAGTGGATTAGTCTTGGCAAAGAGTTTTTGTCTAGATTAGATGAGCGTATGAGAACAGGGTTATAACAGTCTTAAAAAGTGGGCTTCTCTGTGCTGTTAAGATAGCACTGCATTCATTTCAATGCTAGGTAGCCTTTACTTTTTAAAAGTAAATAAAACATGCTAAATCCCGTGCCTGCCTCATAGCTCCCTTCTTCCCCAAACCATGCATAATTCACCTGCCATGGTTACCAGAGCCCAGTTTCCCCATGGCTTACTGCCACGCATGTTCCTCATCCCAACCAGCAAGCCACTCTTGTGAGCCAGGATGCCGTGATGTGATGGTGCTGCCCTCCGGACTTGGGCGGTGTGAGTATTGGCTAGGGTGGGAAAGCCTCTGCTTCCTAAAACCACTTGCTCAGGTGCATGTTCACAAGGCAGGCGGGTGGTGCGTTACCGTCCCACTAGGGCCCCTCCGCTGCCCAGACCTGCGAGTACGTGCCGCAGGTTTCCAGACTCCTATTCCAGCTAACGGGGCCATCTCTGTTGAGCTGGCTCAGATTAGCAGAGGACATCTTTAGGACACAGGGCGCTCAGAGCTCTCACTACCTGGAACGTGGTCTGCAGATACATGGCATGATGGATGCTTTATCTTCCCTCCTTTTTTTTATTTTTTTTCCCCATAAGTTTATTTCTGAAATAAATGTATTTTCTACTCAGCTAAGTACAGAACACACAAACTTTGAACAGTGAAAGCCAGGGTGAGATGTCGGTTGACAGCAGCTTTTTTACTGCTTGTCACTTCAGCTATTCAGCTAGTGGGGTAGAGCTGCCCTGGTGCCTCCTGTCTGGTCTTCAGCAGGAACAACGTGCAGCGTGCTCCAAGGAAAGGCTAATGCAACAGCACTGGTGGATGGCACCTGCAGGGGTCTTCCCTGTCAAGAGCCTGTGGAGCAGGCTGCTGTGTCCAGACTACATGGTAGATGGTGCTGGATGCTGTTTTGAATGCAAGTCCCATATGCCGATGGGATTCTCAACAGACAACTGTTACTAGTCGCTTAGTGAAAATGTTCGTGGGGACTATGTGTCTTGGCCACTTTCTGCCCTCTCCTCGTTCCCACTGTCATGCATGTTGGTTCCAGGAAGGAATTTTTGCGGGTACTAAACTCCAATTTGACTTGCGGTAACTAGTGACAAAATACCTACTATTCAGTTGCAAATGGGGGTTTAAGCTGTTTGTTTTCAATCATAACTAGCTCCCTGGCTCTATGCTTAGTTATGCAAGATGCACTTTAATAATAGTGATGTGTACATACAGGCTTGCTTCAATCAAGTTCCTCCTTTTTTAGTTGCTAGGCATAATTTAGTGCCTAGATGATAAAGCCCAACAATTTAAGCTATTCCTTAATGTCCTCTCTGTATTCCATAGTGCCGTCTGTGGACATAGGTTGTTTCATACTGGCTTTTGGTTTTGTTCTACAACTGCTACTTGGGAGTTGCTGTTTATTTAGGGTCAAACTGGGAACAGTTTGTTGTACTCTACTAAATGCAAAGTTGGCAGTACATACTGAGAATTCCCAGAAAATCACTCTAATTAAAGAGAATGACTGTTTAATTAAATGAATGAATGCCGCTTTTGGCAAAGGTTTCAGTTAAAATGATGGGTGAAATACAAAGCTTTTGTCACTGACAAGATTCTACTAGAAAAATAAAGATGGAGAGCATGTTCTTAATCATGGTGTGGTTTATATTTAAGTTGGTATACATCTGAATGTGGGGTGGGGAGAGAACCCAAAATGAAACCTACTGGAACTTACATTTATAATGAGTTTGAACTTGCCTTACTGATCACTGGTGCTAAGATCTTAAAAAAAAAATAAAAAAACCTCTAATCTAGCATTCAACCTTGTGTGTGCCTAAGCAATGCTTGAAGTCGGCAGTAGCTGCTGGGTCTTTACCACTCTGGCACACAGTTACTTGTTTCTGGAAACTGATGGGTCATCAAAGGAAGTCAACAGGTGTATAGTTCTACTTCACGTACAGTTTTAAATATTCTCCCTGCTAAAATGGGAGGGAGAAAAAGTCTGTAGCTGAAGATTTTCTTTAGTCCATAGATGAGGTGGTGACAGCGTAGAATAGCTGCACTTCAGCTAGCAGGATGTGGTGTCCTACATTACAGGCTGCGTTAGGCACTTTGTTGCACTTAATTACACAATACAGAAAGTAGGACTGAGCAAATAAAACAATGTTGATGCACGTTAAATAACCAATTTCAGAGAATATTGATTTATTTATATAACCGTAAGTACCTCTTGATTGGGAAAAGTAGGAATGGAAAAAAGCTTCTACTAAGCCCTCCATTGCAAAAGAACTGAAGCTTTTGACATACCCTGGCACTTGCCTGTACTGAAAAACATCAGCTGTTCTGACCTCTTCAAGCACTCCTTCAGGTTTATTTCAATGTAAGAACATTGTTACAGTGAGAACAATCAATCACTGGTACAGCCTCTGCAGGGCAGCAGTAGAGTCTTCATCACAGGAGGTTTTCAAGATGCAAGTGGAGAGGGTGCTGATAATCTCACCTAAGCTCCCTTTCCCACAAGAGGTTGGACCAGATTGTTCAAGGTCCCTTCCCACCTGGGCTGTCCTGTGATTCTGTGTTGTCTGAACATGGAACAGTGCTAAGCCACATGGTTTGCTCCTTGTTTGGAAAAGAGTATCACTTTCCTCAAGTCTACTTACTGGATGAAAGTGAGCCTGCCATTATTAATGAAGCTTTTCCTTTTATATAATTAGTCAAATGTAAATATTAAGAAGGCAACAGTGTTCTAGCAACTTCTTGAAGTGCACATGAGAGAAGGGAGGTCACATGGTTCTAGGTTGAGATCAGTCTCAAAGGGTAATTTCCTGGTTACTGCATTTATCCCAACGACATTTTACAGTCCTGGAATTAGGGGCTCAATATACCTCATCTTCTAGTTCAGAAGAAATTAGAGGGGAAATCCAGAACCCTGAGGGGCAAGGAAAGGACCACTCGCTCTTATTTGTAACTTTCCTGGGGTTCAAAGATTCTTTTTAATATGTAGCATAACCACAACAGCTGCATTTCTGAGATGAAGCACTGCTTAAAGGTTAAGCATAAACAAACCCAAAGCTCAGCAGTTGTTGCCGCTCAGGAACTGAAAGTGTGGACAGAGCTGCTCTTCAGGCCTTTTCCCTCAACCCAGCTATTCTTGCTCCCAGCCCTGACAAACACAAGTAGAACTGAAAGCACCACATTCTCAGTAGCAGCAAAAGGCCTTATTGGTTACCAAACACTAGGATTTCAGTAGTAGCTTGTTTTTCCCAACTCATCAAGGTAACAGAGCTCAAGCATTCTCTTTATCATCTATCCCTTTGAACACGGGAAGACCTTAGCGTACTAGGTGAAATCTCAGGTCCTGACAGTGTTCAACGTCGAATACAATTTTTCTGCCTTTCCAGTAAAAAAAAGAAGAAAAAAAAAAGTATCAGTTTCAATCTAATTCCAAACCTCAAAATTAAAATTCTACCATAACTTCTGAATTATCAAATTCCCACTACTTGTGAAACATCTTAAAACCAACTTCTGTCTTCTGTTCTACTTTGTAATCCCAAGTGATTTTTATAATCTTTCTTCTCTTGACTGTTACGGTTTTGACTAAGCTTGCATTGAACCTGTGTGTTAAGGAGAAACACACTCAGTGTTCACCCAGACAGGTATTTAATTGCCGTTGGGATAAGGTGAGGTAAGAACCTTTGCAGCAGTAAGCACTGGCTCTCTCTTACCTTGATAGAACCAAGACATTACGTGAAAGGAAGCGTAGGTGAGTCAAAAGAGACAGGATGCTCTTTAAAGTGGTGGAGACACACTACTTCAAGCCACAGGCAAGCAGCAATACTCTCCTATAGTTGCTTTCTCTTTTCCTTTTCCCCAAAAAACAGGAACATAAGCAAACAGATAGGTGGAGTAGCAAAGTTAAGAGACTAGAATTGAGAAACCTCCCAAATATTAAGTTTAAGGTAGCCCACATTTAGGGCTTAAAGTATGCAACTTCCCATGCAGTCATGTTCTAGCGCTTAGAGAGCAGAAGAGTATTTTTTAGGACAACCAGATTCACTTCTAATTAGAATACAGATCTGTAGTTGGAATAGAAGCCAATTCAACAGGGGAAGGAGGGAAAAAAAAGGAGAGAGCAGTATTTCTTCAGTGGTGTTTTTTTCTGTATTTCTCATATAAAGTATAACTTTTACAAAGGGAACAGCTGAGATCAAGTTGTCTTGGTTTTAAGTATAAATTTAGGTACTTCTGAAAAGCACAGAAGAGATAATTTTCTCTTTGAATAACAAGCTAGAGAAATGCAGTTCTAAGAGCAACAGATGTATTTTAAAGGGATAAATACATGTAGTATTTCACAAAAATCTCTACAAGTCAGAAGTAGTGCAATGTTGTAACAATGCCCTGTTGAAATTCTTCTCTAAAGTACACTCAAGTACTCAAATATGATGTAGTAGGTGGAAGTATTGCAGAAAAGGGCCACATCTCTGCTCAAAACTGCAGTAATGGTGATGTCCACCTGGGCTGGAACAACCACCCCGGCACTGCAGAGGCTTTGACCCACACACAGCTCCAGAGGAAGGGTGCTGCAGCAGCCCAGGTCTCCAGATGTCCGATGTCTCTCCCTGGAGCTGGCAACAGCAGCCTCAGCAGGGGGAGCTGTGCACTGGTTGCAGTGCCGAGTGGCTGCATGAAGGAGCTGCAGGAAGAGGCGAGTAGCCTGCGTAGCAGCCAGGAGGAGGAACAGGCAATGGCAGGGTCTTCACAGAGACGCTGCAGAGCTAAGGACCACCCTGGTGCTGTGCTGCAAAGGAGGGAAAACCTTGAGACTACCCTCACAGGAGCAGTGGATAGAGACTCCCACAGGAGGGAAAGCTGGAAACCTCTTGCTTCCAGCGACACAAAAGGGCTTTTCCCACCTACAGCTCTGCCGTTGCAGAGTAGGTACAGTGCCCCAAGAAAGACAAGGATGATGACTCCACCAAGGAATGCATGATACCAGCTGGACGTGAGCCATGTGTTCACGCAATGAAGAAAAGGAAGAGAAGAGTTACCAGAGAATCTCTCCTGTGGGGGACAGAGGCCCTCATTGACTTGGAGAAATTGACAGGTTTGTTTCTTACTAGGTGCCCAGATCCCAGATGTTGCTCCGTGACTGTGCAATTCAGAATTTTAAACTCAACAGAGAAGTGAGAAAAACATAGAACCACTACCCTGGACCTCAGGAGAGCAGATTTCGGCTTGTTCAGGGATCTGCTTGTCAGGATCCCTGGGAGACTGCCCTGGAAGGCAAAGGGGCTCAAGAAAAGCTGCTTGATTTCCAAACCACAACCTCCTCAAAACACATATAGTCTATTCCTATGTGCAGAAGGTCAAGCAAGGGTGGCAGAAGGCCAGCATGGGTGAACAGAGAACTCCTCAGCTAGCTCAAACACAAAAAGGAGGCTGGAGGTACAAGATATCCAGAACAAATAGAGACATTGCCTGAACACACAGGGAAGGAGTTAGAAAAGTCAGTGCTCAGCTAGAGGTGGAACTAGCACAGGATACAAAAAGCAGTAAGAAGAGCTTCTGTAAGTACCTTAGCAGCAAAAGGAAGGGTAAGGAAAGTATGGTCCCACCGCTCAGAGGAATAGAGGACACAGGACATGGAGAAGACTGAGGTACTCACGGTTTTTGCCTCTTTTTCACTGGTAAGGTTTGCCCTCAGACCTCCCAGGTCCCCAAGCCTACTTGCAGTCCATGGGAGTAAAGCAGTAGAGGAAGGTGGAGTTACAGATCACTTAAGCCAATTGGCTGCACACAAATCCACAGGACTGGATGGGCTGCACTGAGGGATGCTGAGGAAGCTAGCTGAGGTCAGTGCAAGACTATCACTTCTGAAAGGACCTGGAGACTGGGGGAGGTTCCTGACAACTGGGCAAAGGCAAGTAACTCACCCGTCTGCAAAAAGGAGGGTCTAAGGAGTTACATGCCAGTCAGCTTCACCTCAGCCCCCAGAAAACTTAAGGAGCTAATACTCCCAGAAGACATCTTCAGACAAATGGAGGTGATTGGGAACAGCCAGCTAGATCTACCAGAAGCAAAGCATACCTCATCAACCAGACTGAGATAACTGCCTGTGTGAATAAGGGGGTAGCAATGGATGTTGTATACCTTGACTTTAGCAAGGCTTTTGACATGATCTCCTATAATTTCCTTACAGCTAAAAGTATCAGTGAGATATAGACTGGATAAATGCACAACAAGGTAGGTAGAAAATTGTCTGGACCACCTGGTTCAAAGAATTGGGATCTGTGGTACGAAGTCCAACTGGTAGCCATTTACTAGTGGCAACGCTCACAGATCAATACTGGGGCAAATACAAGTTAGGGTCTTCACTAACAATCTGGATACAGGGATGGAGCGTGCTCCAGCCAGTCTGCAGACGATACCAAGGTTGGGAGAGCTGTTGATACACTGGGGGAGCAGGGCTTCTATTCAGAGGGACCTAGACAGGCCAGACACATGGGCTGACAGGGACCTCTAAGTTAAAGACAAAAGCAAAGTCCTGCACCTGGGATGGAGTAACACCATGCAACAGTTCAGGCTGGGGACAGACTGGTTAGAAAGTAGCTTTGCAGAAAAGGACCCAGATTCCCGGTAGATAACAAGCTGAACATGAATCGGCAGTGTGCCTTTGCAGCACAGACAACAACTGCATCATAGACTACATTAACAAGAATGTAACCAGCAGTTTGGGGAAAACGACTCTTTCTGGGTGTTCAGCACTTGCAAGATTACAGCTAGAGCACTAGGTTAAGTTTTGCACTTCCCAGTAAGAGAAACACACTGATACACTGGACTGACTGAGTCTAGCAGAGGGCTACCAAGCTGCCTAGGTGCTCAGAGAGGAGAAACAGAGAACTGGATTTCTTCCAGATTAAAAAAGAAAGCTAGGGAGGGAGGAGGTGGAGTGATTGTTGTGATCTTGCTGTTGTCTTCAACTACCTAATGGAAGAGCATAGCAGCAATGGGGCCGGACTCTTCTCAGAAGAACACAGTGATAGGACAAAGAGACAACAAACAAGTTGTAACACAGGAGATAACAATTGGCTCTAAGAAATATCCTTTTTTCTTTTTTTGGTGGTCAAATACTGGAACAGGTGCTGAGAAGGGTTGTGGAATCTCCATCCTTGGGGACGGTCAAAACTTAACTGGACATAGCCCTGAGCACCCTGTTCCAACTGGACCTGCTTTGAGCAGGAAGTTGGACCAGATAATCTCCGGAAGTCCCTTCCAGCCTGTGTGATTCTGCAATAGTGTTACTATACACTACACTTCCAAAAGAGTTAAAAAGGCAACACAGTAATTATTTACATTTTGTAGTCACTGTTGCATCATAAGATATGCAACAGTTATTTTGATATGAAGCATTTTTCCCTTGACTACTAGACTTTTTCTAGATTTGAGGGTTTTAAATATGTTGGGTTTTTGTATTTTCCCTGTTGTTTCTTTTTATTAAAAAAATGCACAAAAAATACAATTACTAAAACACAAACTGAACTTACACACTGCCTTGTCCATGGAGAAGCAAACATGATCAGATCCTAAATATAGTCTGTGAAACTCAGTCAACAACTACTGGCTGGTCATCTCCACCTGCCTGAAGCTTAAGCTTCTTTGCTTTTAAGTTAGAACCACAGTTAGGCCGTTTATGTTCCTGTGAATTCTTCACTGCTGAACCTTGGACAGTCTTTGAAATAGTCTGAGCATTTTCTCTGCTTCCTTTCGAATTCGAAGCTTGAGATGGTTTGTCCTGTAAGTTATAAATAATTCTATTAAAATTCTAACATTGTTTTCCTTCTTCAGTGTTCCCGCAAAAGAGAGAAGATAATGAGATCTATTTTAAATGCTGTTGATTGCATTACTATGAAAAATATATTGAGCAGATACCAAACTATTAAAATAAACTATAATGGAAAAGATATCTATACAGCAAGTCAGTACAGATATAAGTACCTTGTAAACACTTTTCTTGTTTGTTGTCCCTTGTATAGTGATGACATGTGCCTCATTTTTCAGCAGACTTGCTTTTGGTCCTATCTTCAGGTAGGATATTGTAGCAAATGCCGTGAAGCTGAAGTCTTCCCTGCATAAATTAAACCAGTGTTATAAGAGAAGGCTGGAGACAAATACAGGCTAGAGCATGCAGGGGAAAAATGTGACCCATTAACCCTTCTGATGGATGTTCCAAATAGCAGCTTGATTGTGCTTTATCTATTCAAGTGGGTAGTCACTTAATTTAGAGTGAGTCTGGCCAACACTTAACATAGTTCAGTCTGTGGACCTTTACACACACACGTGTCAATTTGTTGGAATACGTGGAGGAAAATTAGGAAAAAAGATGTAATAAGTCATCTGCTCACTCTCTTAAGAGTGTAAAAAGTCAGCTGTACAAACAGATGCCAAAAAAATTAAGACAAAAATAAAGGGATTAAATATTTGATTTGTACATATTCTTGGAACTGCTAGAACTATATGAAAAGACAAAATCACATACCACACAGACAGCCAGATTACAAGAGAAGCACTGTTGTTATTTTCACTATGCTTTCTTAAAGTTTCCGAGTACCACCTTCCATGTTAGCCAGCCTGTCCTGACTTAGACTTCATCTGGGCAACCCCATTTGCTTTGCTTAGCCATGGAATCTAAATGAGACTCTGTATAAACAGCAGACTTCTCTAAAATGAAGCCTGCTGCAGATTTAAAGGTTTACCCTGAATACAGAAGACCTCAGCTTTTTAAAACTGCAAGACAAGCAGCATTTCAAATGTTCCTCCAACTTTTGTTTTAACATTCTGAAGTAGAAATATAGTAATCTTTTGAGGTTGTGTAAAATACATTAAATGCATCTGAAATAAAGGCTAAAAATGAGACTACAGAATGTATCCATTAATATTATACAGAATTAACATGGGAGTAAAGAAAAATGACTACTAGATGTTAAAAAAAAAAAGTAGTCGTCATCTTACATACTTCAGATACTGCTGCAGCAGTAAATGGGCAATAATTCTCTCCAGCTCCTCTCGAGGGTGCTTTGGTGGAGTAACTTCAGCCACCCTGAATTTTGATACACCTTTCCCAGACCACGCATCAATTAATTTCAGTGGGGTGAGTTTCTCACTCATGTTTTCAGCCTGCTCAAGTATCTTGATTAGATCCCTGCAGTATCCTGTTATATCCATTTTTTCACATGCTACAAATAAAAGTGAAGTAATATTTAAACAGCAAGTTATTTAGTTATTTAGATAGTATCCATATATACATTGGGTGCATACATATATATGCACTTTTATATGTATATCTATAAATATATAAATGTATAACAAATAAAGCTGTAACTTTCCCTCTGTCATATTAGGAAATATTTGTACTCAAACTTACATTTATCTTTCTACTTCATTATTAGAACTCCAATCCTGCAAATATTTTTACATGTATTTAATATTACAAACCACACAAATTATTTCAAAGTAGCATTTACAAAGCATAAAATCTGTCATGTAGCTAGCTACTCTGCAGTGTAGTCTTACTCTGCAGCTGGATTCCTTTTCCTCACCCATAATATTTAGTATGGAAAGAATAGAGAGCAAAGAGAAACTGAACATTATAAGCAAGACATTTCTTCTCTCAAGACACAGACAAAATGAGACAGAAAAAAAAGAATTAATTTCATTATACAAATTAGCTTCATCATGACTAATTATTCTGAGCACTAACACATCCATGTAGCACATAATGATCGTGCTTCTACTGCATGATCAGATCATGGCATAGAATTACCCCAACTGTCTCCTCCAACACTAAGAATTAAGTACTGAAAAACGAGTACTACTGCTAGGTTTCCTCAGACCTTGCTTATATATCAAAAGGCCCTGGGGCTAAACCAGCAGTAAATAAGATATTTCAACTACACTTCATCACATGGCTCCTCTAAGTCTTGGGTACAAGCAACCCATACTCTTCTCAACCTCTGACCCCAGTATAAATTGCAGCTAAGCCCCATTTCCAACTGGAAGACAACAAGACACTGTTAGTTGCATGACTTTGCAAAACAGTTTCATTATGCAGATATAACTAACTGTATAAAGGAAAAAAGAGGTTAAATATCTTGTTTTGTCTACTTTACCCCCCAAAAATGTACAGGGAAATAAAGCCTAGTTATGAGAAGAGCTTTGAATACAGAGTTGTTCCTAACTTTTTCGTGTGCTGATCACTACATTACCCAAATGCTTCGCACAGGTATGAGGTATGAGTAGATGGTATTTTCCATATATTACAAGAATCCACCTGTTACTTAAAGAAATTTAAGGTGGTTTTGTGTGTTCAAGAGAGATGCCCAAGACCAACTTTTTCTCAGCACTCTTTTCAGAGCTTTCTAGCTTTGTATGGGATTTCCTACGTCTAAACCACAGCTCTCACTTACTAAGCGCAGCAACAGATGCTTTGTGCATCTTCAGACTTATGGCTTTCTGGATGGGTACCAAAAATGTTAAAGAAGCCAATGATCACCCATGAAAGTGTAGTTTAAGCACTGCCCAGGATGTTTGTAGGCAAAGCAGCAAAAGAACTTATGTCCCAGAACCGCGTTCTGCTGAAACCATCCTCCTTTAACATACGGCAGGTCTTGTTTCAGCTTGTCTCCCAAGTTGCCTCTATGTCTGGCCCATATGCCTTCCCTCTTATGATCCCAACTTTCTTCCAAAGGAAGAGCACACACTAGACAGGCATTGTGCTGTTAGAGCTAACACATGGCAAAATCCTGAATCAGTGTGCTCAGCTGTTCCGCACAACTGTCATGCACAGTCCTGACACAGGTAGGTCTCATGAGCATGCAGCACTGAAATCCTCAGATTTTTACCAGGGAAGTTGTAAAAGGACATGTACAAATTGTACCTTCTCAGAGCCAAAGTGTGAACAGTTTGGCATGCAGAGAGCAAGAGGCTCCTTCTCAAATTAAAGCTTTCACACCAAAAAAAAAAAAAAAAATCCTGAAACAAAACCCAACACATACAAGAATCTTTTTAAAACAGGTAAGCCAATCTCCCCCTTGCCCAAGCTTCACTTTTGGGAACAGGTGAACAGCTGAGCCTGAAAGATACCAAAGTGTTTGGCCTCAGGCAAAAAGCCAAACCAGGAAGTATCCTGCTAAACACCCTGAATTTGGCAACACTAAGCCACCAAAAACTGATGTTCATGACAAAAGTTGAACCTTAGAAACAGGCAGTATTACGAGCACACTTTACAGAAGTTGCTCACAGTTTGTCTAAACTAGATATTTCTTTAAGCCAACCTTCTCCATGTTCTCTGTCCTTGGTTATAAAAACAATTTACTTACAGTTCTCTCTACAGCAGTTATCACACATTCTGTTGCACTTTGCAGAATCCCAAACTTCATCAAAATGATGGGCTATGAGGACTCGGCGACACCTGAAAGAACAGAGAGCAAAGAGGGACTATAGAATGTAAATGTATCCACCTGTGTCATAAATCATGCAAGTGGCAAAAAGAAGGTCCCCTGGGTCAGCTCATATCTCAAAACAAGCTGAAGAATTATCTCAGGAAAAATAAGAAAACAAACATTGCAACACAGAACTCCCTGTCAGTTACACTAATAGGAGTAACTAGTAGCTTTCACCAATACTCAATACTGCTGTAGGAACAGTTTGGTTAAAGCAGAAAAGTAAGTATAATCTGCAATTCCAATAGAACAAAGTATCATTAAGAATATTAAGAACTAATTCTTAGACTGAGGCCAACAAAGGCTGTACCAAATGCACGAGTTGTCCACAACATAGATACAAGTGTTTTCCATGAAGTATTCAATACAGCTCAGTGCAGCAGATGAAACATTGAACACATGCAGATTCCTGTATGGCCATGAAATGCTGGTACCTTAGGGTAAAAGCCAAGGCATTCCAGTACTTGCTCTGAATGGGATTTGAAATCCAAACACCGTTTGTTGACAGATATTTTATCTCAACATAACTGCTTCCAGAACTTTATCCTGAAGCCAGCAAGCAACACACTGTCCTGGTTTTGGCTGGGATAGAGTTAATTTTCTTCCTAGTAGCTGGTATAGTGCTGTGGTTTGGATTTTAGTATGAGAATAATATTGATAACACAATGATGTTTTAGTTATTGCTAAGTAACATTTACACTAGTCAAGGACTTTTCAGATTCCCATGCTCTGCCAGGTGCACAAGAAGCTGGGAGGGGGCACAGCCAAACTGGCCAAAGGGCTCTTCCATACCATATGGAGTCATGCTCAGTATATAAACTGGGGGGAGTTGGCCGGAGGGCAGCAATCACTGCTCAGGGACGGGCTGGGCATCGGTTGGCGGGTGGTGAGTGGTTGTATCACCTGTTTTTTCCTGGGTTTTGTTCCTCTCTCACTCTCTTGTTTCCCTTCTCATTACAATTTTTTTTTGTTCCAACTATTAAACTGTTCTTATCTCAACCCACAAGTTTTCTTACTTTTGCTCTTCCGATTCTCTCCCCCATCCCACTGGGGGCAGGGGAGTGAGCGAGCAGCTCTGTGGTGCTTAATTGCCAACTGGGGCTAAACCACAACACACACCAACATTCAGTTATGTGCAAGAGTACACATACTTAGCAGCCAAACCACAAACTCCAAACTCAAGACTCTGTTACAATGGTAGCGTTTCTATAGTGTGGCGGGGTTTTTTTTGTTTTGTTGTTGGTTTTGTGGGGTTTTTTGTTCAATGCTTTTTTAAAAATACCCTCCAAAAAACCAAACAAAAGTAGCCTAACTATTTAAAAACTAAGCAACCAAGCCACCACAGTAACTTACTTGTTCATATTCTGGCAGTAAGACACCATATCATACAGCTTCTCTTGCCCTACATTTTCCATCACTACCATTGAGCTGATTCTGAATATATCTCCAAAACCATAGTACAAAATACAGTCAGCTTTTTGGTCATCTCTACCTGCAATGCATTAAAACAAACAAAAAAGTTTAGACTTTAAACTTTAGAAGAGTTTTTTTTACTTTAAGTATAGAATTTAATTTACGTTAAGTATAGCATTTTCTGGTACAAATTCCACTCTTATCTGCATGGGCTTCTGCAGCGCCTGTATAGGGAGCACAGGACTGTAACAGAGTATCAAGCATAACATATTAGCCAATAGAACATAGCATGATACAGACTAGGAATAAAATAGATTTAGAACAGTCTTCTACAAGTACAGAATCAAGCAAACTGAAAATACTACACAGTGAAAATTTTTTACTCTTTAACAACTAAAATAAAATATTAATGTCATACAGAAAGCCAGTGAAATCAGCATTTTCTCACCCTAACGCCTCTTGGAAAATCCTAGCCAAATACATCTTGAAGCCTAATTCTTATTTGATTAATAGACATTGTACGTTTCAAATACGGTATTAGGTATTAATGGTAATAAATAGAGAATTAGGTATGATTTAACAAAATATACCATTTAAAACCAACTGTGTCTTCTATAGCTGAACTTAGATCACCTCTTCCTTCCTGTTGCCCCCCTCTCCCAATGATGTGCTGATAGGTGCCCTCCTGCTATTTATAAGATCCAGAGAGCAGAAAAGGTCTAAAAAAAACTAAACTTTTAAAAAGTTTAACATATAACGGAAAGGAACGACTTCACTTGGATGAGCAGTCAAGGGGAAAGAGGAAGGTTTCATAAGCTAAGTAGTATGTTCAGGCAAATGAGTAGCAGTGCTTAATTAACCCCCCCCCCCGCCCCCGAAGATTCTCATTTAAATCAAGTTATGAAAAAGAAACACACAAAAGCCTGCTCTAATCACCTCAAGCTGATAAACCCTGTGAAACAACTATTTCAGCACCTATACAGCCTTTGTCTCTCTAGCGTAAGCAGATGCAAACTCCCATAAACTTTGGTGACTGCTGTATTTCTTAAGCCAGTATTAAGGCCAATTTCTACCATACAGGCATAGTTAAAATCTCAACCAATTGCGCCTCAGGGTCCTTGAAAAGCTTTCCTCCACACAGATTCAAATCTGTCTGAAAAAGTAATAATGCACAAGGTCAAAAAAAACCAAACCAAACCACCACAAAACCTTTTCTTCAGCCGTAACAGCTATTTAGTGCTGCTATACATTGATCAATCCTTGAAATTCCCTGCTCCAGACTCCCCATCCTACTTGCATTTCTGTGTCCACTGAAACTCATACAGACATAAGACATCATCTAGAGACAATCTGAGCAAATCACGCATCCCAGTTGCTATGCAAAGAAAAAAAAAGTAATCCTTTCTGTAACATACATTTGATCGGCAATGACATGTTATGACATTATTCTGGTAAGCCACAGATGTCACAAAAATCAAATAATTAAAAAAATGCTGAGTAAAGGGCTAGGTACCCAGTTATTCTTTGCTACACTGCAGTAGAGAGGCCTGAGATCACACATGTAGTTTATATTTGCTTTAAAGCCTCTTTACAGAGGCAGAGTGGCGTTATACACTTTGGAACCTGTCTCAAAGACAAGACACTTTGCATAAACAGCTGAAATCGAAGTACAATTTTATTGGTTTAATGGATGTAAATGGCTGCTTTGCAAAAGCCATTTCCTACAATACCTGCACGTCCACTCTCTTGGTAGTAGTTCTCCATGGATTTGCTCATAGAATGGTGAATTACAAACCTCACATCAGGTTTATCAATTCCCATGCCAAAAGCAACAGTCGCCACTACAACCTGAAATAAGATTAAGAAACCATAAAGGTACCAAAACACAATTTGTTTAAATGAGACATAAGTCTATGAAAAGTATCTGCTTAACCTGGATTTGATTTGCTGCCCATCCTTTATGAACTGTGGTCTTATATTTAGCATCCATGTTTGCATGGTAAGTCCCTGCCTTGATTCCCAGTTTCTGCAAACTCACAGTAACTTGCTCAGAATCCTTCTGAGAAAAACAGTAAACGATTCCTGCACAAAAGTGAAAGATGACTTATTGTAACATCTTCAAAAAACCAAACAACCCCCAATTCTTAAAAACAACTTTGAAAGTTTTATTAACTTAAAAATAAATAAATAAAAACCAGTAAACAATCTTTGTGCCTATTCAGTCTGCAGTATTGGTAGCCATGAATGGAACTTCAATTATCAGCTTTGACTTGAGGCTATAAAGAGAAAATATGGGTGCCCATCCACATTAATCATGGAAATATTCTATTAATGTTCAAGGAGAACAATGGTTATTAATGCTTATGTAAAGGAGTGCTGTTCCTTATGACATCTACGACATCTCACCTGAGGTTTCAGATTAATCTGCTTTTTGTCATTAGTCAGTTTGGGCCAAGTCAAGGATTACACACAAAGCCATGTAATTTGTGATCATCTTAGCACAGTTTGTACTTGGGGAGCTGCTCATCAAGCCACAGAGTTCCACAGCAGAGACAGGGACAGACTGCTGCTCCAGGAAATTGGGTTCTGTTGCCTTTGTAATATGGCTCTCCTCTTTATTTGCACTACATAATTTATTGACTACACAAAGTCCAACTTTTACAGTTCTGCTTTCATCACAAAAGTGCAATTCACCCCACTATACACCCATTCTGGGCATTGAATAATACAAGAATCTTATAATGAAATATGAAAAAGAAGTGTTAAAGATCGTAAGTATCCTGACACATAGACACTAAATGACATACACATGATTTAAGAACATACAGATAACCTTTTTTGAGCCTTGTTTTTCCAATCTTAAAAATTTCTGTTATTCTTATCTATGTAAACATTGTTTTATATACATCAACATTATATTTCAATACTTCAGAAGATATAAGTAAACTGTAAAGACATTTAAACACTAATGAATGAAAAGAGTAATTATTCAAGGTATGGATCTTATTAAATTTCATTTCTTTTAATGCTGGATGTTTAATGTATGGTGAAGGCAGAATTTCTCTACATGTTTCAGGATCACTTGAAAACATCCCTGTAGTGCTTAAGATGACAAAAAATAACATGCCTTTTTTTTTTTTTTTAAACACTTTTTACCTGAGAGTCCTTTGTATCTTCCATTTATGATCTTAACTATGTCCTCAATGAAATCTTCATTATTTGAAGGCTTATGCCGAACCTCAAAAATATAATATACACATGCCAGAGAGTTCAAGTAGGCACACAGTGTGTCAAACAATCCTATTATTCTACTTCTTCCAGTATAATAAACACAACTATTCTGCCATTTAACCAAAATTACTGTATTCTCTTTGTGTACATTCAGATTACATCTCAAAAGTCCATTAAAAAAAAAAAAACACCACACCAAAATCACAAGTTTTCCCATGAAGAACAATAAAAGAACCTGTGGCCAAACTGAAAATACGGCACAACACAATAATTCACAACTTTTTGTAATCATATGATGTATTTTCCAACAGGCTGTAGCAGTCTGAGCCCGCTACCTACCTCTCCCCTGTACACAGTCCTATCTGCTAAGCCTTGCTCACAAAGACAGAGCAGCCCAAGTTCCTCTGCAGATGACAGCAAGTTCAACAAGATGAAGTCATGGAAGAACACCATCACTCAGTTGAAAAGCTATTTATTATTAAAACATATAATTGGACATCTATTCTAAAATTCATCAACTGTAACTTAGAGAAGATAATCATGACTGCAAAGCAGTCAAACAAACAGGTAGCAAGACATACCTCATAGTAAAGATTGGGCCGGTTGAAAGAAGCAGTAAAGGTAATGCACTTCTGAACATGCAAAATTTTCTGAGCATCCTTTAAAACATGATTCGTAGCAGTTGCTGTCAATCCAATCAAGGGAGCATTGGGAAACTGTCTTTTCAAAATACCAAGAGACTTGTAGTCTAAGCAAGAAAACAAAAAGGGGAAAGAAAAAGATTTCTCATACCATAGATCCAAAGTTAAAAAAGATATTCATGTAGGTAGCATTAAATGGGGTAATACTGCAATAAATGTTATTACTGATCAATTTACCACAGAAATAATTTATACATCCAAATGAAGTAATAAGAAGGTTACACTTATCAAAATAGATGCTTTTGTTCTAATTGAATTTTATGGAAGCAGTCACAATTTAGAAGGCAAACCATACTGAAATAGAAGGTCTTAAAAAGTTAGAAAAATGTAGGTGGCATCACATTAACCAACACTCAGGTTAGTTTGCAGGTCTGTTTTTACAAATAGCTTTTCAGTAAACACAGCTTTGCTAATAAACAAGCAATGTGGAATTTGGATACATAGGCCAGACTGTACTAAGGAAAGATTTTAAAGGCTCAGTGCTGACAATCACTTGCTGCCTTAGAACAGAAATGCAGCCAGAGGTACATAGCCAAATTCCATGTTGCCTGTTTAACTGGCATGGCTTTTTACTCAGACACCACTTTTTAACAAAACTGCAAAAGTTGACTTTACAGTTACTATTGCTTCAAATCAGATTTTCTTTCAAAGGCAAAGAAACAGTAACCAGAAAGTTACAGTCTTCTACAACTGACAAGATAGGAAACGGACTGAAGCACACTTTCTTTCCCTGCAAGTCACAGGCATTTGTTTCACCTAGCTTTAGAAGCAGTTAAAATATATCTCATGAATTTACAAAATGCTCTACCTCTGTTACCCAGTGTGTTAGGGAGCAGTGTACAGAATGACACTTTTTCATGTAGCAGTAGATTAAAGATAACTGTATTGTCCATATTAAAGATGGCAGCCAAAACCTTTCATTTCATTAAGCTCTAATTGAGGTAAGCTGAATTAGGAGTTCTTTAGAATCCTGACAGCAAAATCTACACTGAAATCACCCCCATTTGCATGAACTTAGCTCCTGGACAAGGATATAGTAATCTCTGAATTAAATGTAAAGTCCTTGAGCTAACACAGGTACTTGCCATGCACTAAGTATTTACCTAACACACGAAGAAGGCACCTGGCTTTATTTCAGGCCTAACTCATTATTTATTGGTGCCTGAATAACACTGCAAACTGGATTTCTAATGAGCATACCAGGCCTGAAGTCATGGCCCCATTGACTACAGCAATGGACCTCATCTACAGCAATGCGAGCAAGACGCCCTGCTTGATAAGCTTTCTCTAGCTTTGACATGAACATTTTGCTTTTTGCAATCTTCTCCGGGGTCACATAAATGAGCTTCAGTTGCGAATTTCTGTCTAGCATTTCGGTATGAACCCACTTCACATGTTCCTGTTCAAAACAAAAGGAGAAATCAGGGGCTAACAAACTAGGACAACACACTGAAGTTGTTTAGTGCTAAGATTCTTAAGAGGTTATTAACAATACATAAGGGGTAATTAATAGAGACTGATAAACTGTTACATAGTATTTACCACTACTGTAAGTCTTTGCAGAAGATCATTATATATAAAATGTTAATTTTAATACTTGGAAAATCTGTCACAGAACTTTGAAAAAGCAAACTATTGAATATTTGTCTTTGCTTCATCATGTGGTATCAGTGTTTTCCCAATAAACTATAACATAACAAACATGCCTGTGGTACTACAAGTGTAAAATAGTTTCTTACACACAATTGTAGTCGTTATTACTGAGTTTTCAAAGCGCTCTACCTCAAAGCAGGCTCCAAGTTTGGCACATTGCATCAAGCCACTAACCTATCAGATCCAGTGCATGTGCAAGTTAATGACCACAGCCTCCTGGTAGTCAGGAAAATGTATTTCACTGTAAAAAGCAATTGACTAACAACAGTCTGGGAAAAAACTTACTTCTTGGCCTCTGGATCAAACAGCTTACCATCCTAAAGTAAGTCAAATAATTATATGTAAAAGCCTGCACTGTTCAGCATGTTACTAGTGGATAAAAATCACCTACTCCAATCTTCTTTTAAGTCTAGACACTGAGTAAAAATCTACAACATACACCAGCCAAAGGTACTTCACATCCTCTAAATAGCCCCATGAAATCTATTTATTCCATGAAAGGTGTTGGTTTACATGTGTTCTTGTCATTAAAACAAGAACACAAGATACTTATTCATTTTATCCATGTCACAGCACATAGCTGGCAAGATACTGTTGATAGAATGGCATTAGCCGATAAGACTGCCATTCATTCGGTATTCATAAATAACATACGCAGAGGCAAGACACCAGCACATACACCACAAAAACCATGAAGACTTGGCAGTTAAACATACCTTACTGCTTGAGGCATTTAATAAAGTTGCAGAAATACCAAGCTGTTCCAAAACCATGAGCTGATCTTCCATAAGTGATATCAAAGGACATATCACAAGTGTGAAACCTGTAACAATCAATCATTGTGCAAACTGAACAGTTCAGATGTCACAAATATCTCCCCTAATAGTTTTTACTAATGCATCAACCCTGTTTTGAAGGAACTGCCAAATGCACGCTTAAGCTTCATACATAGTAGCAGATTCCCATCCTAGATAGCTGATAAGTGAGTGCTAGGTCACAGAGGGATACTTCTGATCAACTGCCTGTGACATGCACCTTCTCTTAGAATCTAGACCACAACAACTGCAACAAACAGAGTACAAGAACTAACAGAGAAAACAAAGAAAGTTGGATTCACATCTGTGTCGTGAAGTGCCAATTTACCACACAACTAAGCAATGCTAGGTATTGGTAAATTTGGCCTTTGTAAATAAGTAAACTTCCATGCAATTAGATGGGTTATTTAAAAAAAAAAAAAAAAAGCTTAAAAACTAGAACTGGATACCTATTTTTAAAAATTAATACGCAAAGTCTCTCCCAAATAATCTGAAGCTAAAACTTCAGAGTGGAACAGACAAATAACAGATATCCATCCTTTAATAATTTATAGTCTGTATATTGAATTAAAAGAGAAAGAAAGAAAAAAAATAGTGACAAACTTTTAAAAAGTTCTTTCAGTGTTTAATAACATAACGTATTGAGAGTAACTAGATAAATGATTTAAATCTAAATCACATCCAAAAGGCACATCTACTTTAAAGCTGCTATTGTTCCTTCAGACAAAATAAAGACAGCAAAGCAAATATTTCTAGTAAATCTTTCTCTCCTATCTTTGCTCTTTTTTCCTCTGTATGGTGATATTAGACACCAATATAATGTTCATTCTCCAAATAACTCTCCAAAAATAAATCCAATTGTTTATATATGACCTTTTCTTCCCTTACATACCATCAGAACAGACAGCTGGTAACTGATAGCAAAGGCTCTTTCCACCGCCTGTAGGCATGACAAGAAATATATCCTTTCCCGCCATTGCAGCATTTACTGTTTCAAGTTGCAAGGACCTAAACTTCTGGAGTTTAAACTTGCTCTGCAGTGCAGTTTTTATCTTCTCATACCATGGAAAATCTGTTAAGGGAAAAAAACCAAACACATTTCATAGCCAAGTTTGTTAAAATATAAGAAGGAAGGGCAATTTACATATACAATAACTAAATCTGGAAGCAATATAATTCCAGATCTGGTAAAGTGTTCGAAGATTCAATAATGGCACACAAAAAGCTACACACAGCCTGAGTCTGTATAAACTAATTTCCAAGGGGGACCTTTGAAAACCCTATGAAATGTAAACACAATCCACCTCTAGACTAAAGGCTCTCATTGCACATAAATGTGAACTAATGCTAAAAACTAACAAGCAGATGAAGAACTTCAAAGTGCTAATAATCAAGTTAACTGATTAGTCCAAAATTAAATGGAAGTGAGAAGCGCACCCTAAAAATAAATAAAACCAGACACTGAGCCCTACAACAGTCTCACTACTAAGTTGCCCAAATGCTTCCCTCATGCAAATGCAATGATTACAAATAGTATAATGAAGGCGCTACCATTTTTCCATATATTCCAGAGATAATAAGCATTTATTAAAAAAAAAAAGGGGGGGGGGGGGGGGGGGAGTTAAAGCTTCCCCAAAATAATCACCCCAACATGCTTATAATAGTTTTTTCTTTTCTTCAAGAAAGAGCTAAAGACTGCATCATTTAAAGAGATAATACTGTAAAAACTTAAATTTCAGATGCATCAGGAAGCACATTAACTGTTTTTGTGTTATTAAAACTAAAATGCAGAAAAACTATGGGAACTCCAGGGTACACCGCACACAATGCAAAAATTAACTGGGACTTGAGGTGACATTGCTTCCCAGTTTACAGAGATCACAGCCAAGAGCCAAGGCTCTCTGAAACCAAGAAAAACCTCCCACTGACTTCAATAAGCTTTGTACTGGGACCAAATTTACCTACTGTTCAACATGTACACATCATGGGCAACATGTACACAGCATCTGATTGTGAAGATGTTAGTTTTCAAAGCATAGGAGGAGAGAATTAGGCACAAAGTCATCCAAAATAAATTGATTTGTTCAACAGCATAAATTTGCCATTATAAAGTATCGGTATTCTAACATATGCACAACACTTCTCAAACACAGACAAATACCACTTAGACTAAAAAAAAAAAAACCAAAACCAAAACCAAAAACGAGAATACATACAATAGATACAGGCAGAAACTAACAGTGCATTTCCAAATTCCAAGTTAAGTAAAAGAGTAGGGGAAAAAAAACGTAATAAAAAGATCTGAAGGGAATTTGGCTAGGCATAACGTAGTCAAGACCCACCAGCTATCCAGGACTTCAGTTAACGGTTAACTTAAAGACAGCACTTCCAAAAGAACAGCAGCCCTCACACCACCATGGGGCACTTGCCACTTGGACTAACTCTACATACTAACGTATTCTATGTTACTTTTGGCAGTCAGCATCCATCTAATTTGCATAATTTAGTGAGACGGTGAGGCTACATAACCCACGGCAGACACAACCGATGTCCTACCCACTCAAGCAAGAAGAAACACGAAGACAGCAAGAAGTAACTTTGAGAGTGCAAGATTGTTATTATCAAATCCTGAAAAGATCCAGAGTAATTATTTTTAGAACATAAATAAACAGGAAATATAAGTATTGCAATATATCCAGATTTACTCTGGGATTCTTATAGCAAATCAAATCAAGTTGTGACTTTGCAACAAAAGAATAAAAGTAGTTATAGCAGGCCACTCTTGTGATAATTCTGCCCAGAAGAACTCAGATTAGTATTTAGGAATGTCCTTAGGACTTACGTACAAACATTACCCTGTGTAATTACGATGGCAGATCACCCAGCTGAACAAAATTAAATAGGACAATATCATTATCCAGACTCTGTATGAACACATTTTTGCCCTACTGAATTAGTTTACTTCTATGTTAGAATATTTGAATTTGACTCTGCAAACCTTTTTTGTTCCATGCCTCGGGTGAGGTTTCGGTGTCTTTACTTCCACCTGCTTCCAAGTCTCCTGAGGACTGCTTTATCAGACTCGTTACCCTCATCTTCTTTTGAATGAGTTCCTGCTGTTTATCCACAAGCTCCTGAATCTGCATCTCCACTGCCTGCAGCTCATTTTCAATGGAAACCAGTACCTCCTCTAGCACTGAAGGGAAAAGCAAGGTGAAGGCAGAATAGAGACTACAGTAACATGTTAATCCGAGTTGTAAAGGATATTGTATTTCATTTGTTGATTGAGAACAATCAAAATTAAACACAAACCAAAGGCATCTAGAGAAACAGACAGCCTGACACACCTACTGATAAGATTATAGCATCTAATATTGTATATGACATGTAAAAATACTTAGCAAGGCTTAACAACATATTTCTTATATTAGCAGGTCATATATACACAGGTATACTGTAAGTTGTCATCTCTGATATGGTATATGAGAGATATGCAACAGTATAATCGCCTGCATTGATTAATAGAGGAAAAAATATATCACAATCCAGTTTCCCAAAAATGGTGCCTCTCCAGAGACACCTGAAATTATTTTATTTTCTGCAGATGCATGTTAAGCAGTGAAAAGCATATTGCATCTGCCCTTATATTAAACCTGCTGTGTTACAATGAAGACAAGTACTCCAGCTAATTCCAAGATAAGCACATTAGAACATTTTTAATAGAAAGCATTTACATGTGAGAAGCAACATTAACCTCAGCAAGTAAAGGTCTTCTGAAGATGGAAATAGGGACATTAGGAAAAAGCTACATTTCATGCACCCAGATCTCCCTTCTGTGCAGAACCAGAGGATCTGCTGAACGCCAAGGTTTGAACACAGAGGACAAAAGCTTTTGTGAACACAAGCCATTCTTCAGATCTGAAAAAGCTGAAGCAAATACTCCCCAAAAGCTTGGGCTACATAAGTGAATCTTTGGCAGGAATTTGCCTCTTTACATCCTTACATGCGTCTCTGTGAATTACAAATTGTGTTCTAGAATCCAATCCCCAGGGTTTAAAAGAATAATTAACACATACCACAGCATGACAAGCGTGTATCAATATTTCAGAGCCAGGTCAGAAAAGCATAAGAAGAAACGTCTTCCTTCCCCTCTGCCCCGCAAAATACGAGATTTTGGTTCAAGCATAGCAGATATAATCTGCTTATGGAAGAAAAAATGTACGATATGGAAAAATATATCCTCATTACAAATGGCACAAAATGGGAACATCTCTCTTCCTAAATGCCCACTGTTACTCAGTAGGAAACAGTTGAAAGTATCTTAAAATATGAAGCATATTTTCAAAATATTGAAAACCAAGTAATTTCCTTGAAAAACCTGCTTTTGTTTTAGTTTTTAGCTAAGAAACAAAAAGTTATCCAGTAAAAGAACTTTTTCTTCAAATCTGAAGTGTTATAACATAGACCTCTCAAACTCTTCTCTGCATACATTAAATTCATATAAATAACAATAAATAACATCAGGTGATTGTGTCAGTAAGCTAAAAGATAGCAAAATGAACATATTGAACATTAATTTTGGATTACCTGCAACAGCTGACATCTTTGGAGATTAGAGAACGTTATCCTTAGGAGACCTTATTTAACCAAGCAACTGTCACTAAGAATAAAACAGGATAAATTAAAAAAAAAATTTAAAAAGACAAAAATTATTTCATGAGTAATCCTTCTAAACTTAGAACAAATTTACCACAAGAGATTCTTCGTTAATATAGGAGGTGTTAAAATAACAGTTTAAGTACTGGTTCATTTAATTTGCCTATATAAATATGCCCAACTAGATGACAACACACTTTTTCCCATCTGCAAAAGGGGCAGATACCAAGTCACAACCAATTCCTAAGTTATAGCTTGCCAGCCTTCTAAATGAAACCAAGTGAATTTTGACCAAGTTATAAATTTTCCATGAGAGGCATGGTCTAATATAGACCAGTCATTCACCTACCTTTGACCTATTTTTTTTTTGTCTCTTCAAACATTATTTTACAGAAAAGTCTGAACAAATTATATTGTGCCCCTTAGAAAATAGTCACCATAACTACTTTTGGAGGAAATAGAAAAGTCATTCGGTTCAGAGAAGGGGGACTGGTTTTGACTAGACCATCAGTGAGATGAACTTAGAATCCTATTTATTGGCTAATTTTTTGAACAACATTCTTTGTCATATTATATTCTAACAATAAAAAACTCAAGAAACTTGATATTCTCTCACCCTTCTTGAATTCAGGACTATTTATTATATACATGGGAGCCAAATCTGAGGAAAGGTGAAAGGGAACAAATTCAGCGGACTCTCACTATAAGCTGATCGTAACATAACGAATATTTTACGGCATTCCTATAAATGGGGGAAATATATATATAAAAAAGAACGTGTGAATAAAACACTGACTTTGCTAGAAGAGGTTATAATTAAAAGTTATAAGTTAAAGGTGCACACTTCAGAAGGAAGTTGATTATTGTACAAGATAACTCAGCAGCATCCAGGTCACCCACATAATTCGAGTTACACAGTTCTGTCTTTATACCACCTGCCACTCGCACAAAAGTATTTGGAAATATTAGTCTCCCCAAAGTACATAGCAACCAGGGACATCCAGAAAAATCAGTAGCTACGGCACAGACACCCTGTAAATGCAATATGCTACTTCTACTCCCCCCGTAAACACAATCCTCACAAATATCACTAGGCTGATAGCTCTGGAAACATAAGCCATTTTCTTATCCAAGGAGTGGGAAGAGAATGAAAATTACCCATGAAAGTTTCCCTATATGCTGCTAAAGCTCTGCAAGGCTTTAATTTAGCTCCTGTCTCTAAAAGAAGTAGCTCAGCATACCTTATAATTGATTCTATACCACCACTGCCAACAAAGACCCCCAATTATCATTTGACTCCTCAAAAATGCAGCTCCTAAGAAACTGAATAATGATGAACTCATATCTCAAACCAGAGTAGACAAAAGGCAAGCGGAAGCATCTTGCCCTTTAGGCAGTTTTACCCCACTGTAAAAACAGCTGAATTCCTGTGAATTCACCCCATCACAGCCTTTTCTAAATACCCCACTAGTGGGGAAAGAAAGGCCTCTAAGCGCACGCTGGACATGCCTAAAACAGACAGTTTAGTAACCAGCGTCACTTTCCATCCTGCACAGAACTGACTCGGTGCCCTAGCACTGGAAGCTTTCTTACCCCACCTTCTATCCAGCCTCCAAATTAACGCTCTTCAGTCCCAACTCTAAGAAGTGAGTGGTGGTAATGAAGCATTATCAAACCAAGAACCCTTAAAAATTAGGGAATAAAACCAACGATAATTGCAAAAGCACGGCGTATCATTTTAGTAGTAAAAATCCCCCATCCAGCCATAAAACCCTGAGAAACCACCTTAAAAAAAAACCCTCATTAAGAGAGGAAAAAAAAAAAGCGCCAAACCGGCAGCAGGGAGATATATTTACAGCGGCCGTTTCAGCATCCGTCACCTGCGAGCCGAACACAAGCCGCGGGCACGAAACGCAGGGAGCGCCCGCCTCACCGAGGCGGCCCCACGCCCCCAGCGGCCCGTGACGGAGCCGTCCCGGCCAGGCAGGGAAGCCACCTGCCCGGCGGGCCGGAGAGCGGAGCGGGGGCGGGCAGCACCGCGGAGGAGGGGCGGGCCGGAGGCCGCTGGGGCCACACAGGCGGAGGAGGAGGCGGCCGGCGGAGGCGACCGGCAGACCCCTGCCGCTGGCGGCCGCGGCCTCCGCCACGGCTCATCACCCCCTTCCACCCGCACGACGGTTACAGCCCTGGCGCGCGCCGCCCCCGCCCCAACGGTTAGTGCCGGGGCGCGCGCTCCCGCTCCGCCCCCGCGCTCCCGCGCGCCGGCACCGCGACTGCCCCCCACTCCCACCTGGACAGCCGGCTCTCAGGCCCCGCCCCCTCCCGGTTCCGCCTCTTCCGCTGCCGGCTTCCCTCAGCCAATTGTCAAGAGAGAGCGAGAGCGAGGGTGACCACGTGCATCTCCTCTCCCCCAATCAGCAGCGGCTCCGCGAGGCTCCCGCCTGCTTTAATAAAAGCAGAGAGGCGGGCACTGACATGGGAGGGGGCGCAGCCGCGCGAACAACGCGGCTGTTGATTGGCGCCGGCCCCGCCAATCGGCGCCCCCCTTTCACCCGGCGGCGAGGCGAAGGGGGCTGCGTGTTTCCGGAAGACGTGGCCGTTGCAGCTGCCGCTTCTCCGCCGCGCGCCCGCCGCCACCATGATCTCCCTCTCAGACACCCAGAGTAAGCGCCGCCCCCTCCCCACCAGTAGTCCGCGGTGGGAGGCGGGCAGCGGGTCGCCCGCCGCGGGGGTGGGGGCACCCGAGCTGTGGAGCGGGGAGGCGGGGGCTGCGGGGACGGGACCCTGGTGGTGGCCGAGCAACGCGGGGCGGGCCTGGCCCACCGGTCCCGGACCCGCCCGGGTCCCCTCGCCCTTTATTTGCGCCCGCGGCGCGTCGGTTGCAGCCGTTGGAGTGGTCGGGACTCAGGGCCCCGGCCGGGCCGCTGTGGCGGGGCGCCCTGCGGAGAGCTCGTCTCCTTCCTCGGCCCACGCCCGCTCGGGGCCCCGGTGCTCTGGCTGAGCGCGGCGTGCAGAGGCGGCTCTTGGTGCTGGGGAGGAAGTCGCCGGCTTGTGCGGGTGAGGGAGGGGCGTCGGCACGCCCGTTTGCTGCCCCGCGGCGGTCCCCGACGGGCAGCGGCTGGAAACTGGCCGTGGGTGGGAACGGGGGCGCAGGCGGAGCTGACCTAGCCGCGCCTGTCGGCACCGCCGCTTTGTGAGGGCTGTTGGCCTGGGCCTCGGGTCTAGCGGCGGTAGCGTGAGCTGCCGGGTAAAACGGCAAGTGGGATGGGATGTAGGGCTGCAGCGGAGCGCTCGGCGGGGCTGAGTCCCTCGTCCTTAGGAGGACACTAACACCAGCGCCGCTGCCGCCAGCGTTTGTCTTGGGCTCTGAGCTCTGCCGTGTTGGCAGGGGTGCGGTGGTGTGGCGATGGCGAGAATGAATGAAAGCTGAGCGGTAAACAGAAGTAACAATTAGCTAATGTCTTCTAGTATGCCTCCGTGTGGACATGAGTGGTTTGGAATCGCTTAATTACATGTTAGTGGCTTTACTGTGTTTCTCTTAACTTGCTGTTGTCACGCTGAGCGTTTGCAGGTACCACTGAGGGGGTTTTAAGGTGAAGACCAGGTGCTCAATCTGAAGTGGAAAAAAAGGAGTACTTGTATGTGACTGTAGTTTTGTTTTCACTGAATAGAAATACTTGGAAATAGAGATGCTGAAAGGGAAAATACAAAGAAATCGTAGTAAAGAGGTTCATAAGAGTTTAAACTGCAAGGTAAAGGAAAATGTTAGGTCTTTGATTTAAATTAGCATCTCACATATGATGCATTTCTGACATGGTTGCCATGAAAGGAAACGAGCCTGCTTGATAAGCATCGTAGTGTCAGTTATAAAGGAAGGTAAGTGTGAAAGATGTAGAAAAAAAAGTTACAAGAACTAACTTTAACTTGATAGCAGGATACTGGAAACGGAGGTATTGGAGAGCCAGTCAAGGCCGAGGATGAAGACGGGCAGAAAAGCAGGTTAGCAGCATTCAAGGTCAACGATTTCTTGAGAAATTCAGGTGCCGTGCTCTGTTACTGGGATGGGTACTAACCCTTGGGGTTAATTTTTAGGTTTCTGATTGATTAAACCCTGTGGGCTTTGCTTTTGCCCATTCCCCTATCCTCTTGTCCAGAGTATTCATTGGGAAAAAAAGAAAAATCTCTTCAGAAAGGGGACATCTGTTCACTGTTTTTCCTTTTCTTAGTTCCACGTTTGGGACCTTCAGCTAACTCCAGGGCTGACTCTGTTGGTTTTAACTGTCAGAGCCAAGAGTAGTAAGTAAAATACTGCGGAGTTCAGGGGATTTTAGGGGTGTTTTCCACTGTTTTTCTGAAATTCTGAAGATATTTCATCAGATATTTTTAAACTCACTGCTGTTTGGAAAATTATGGAGTTAGCCATAGAGTCACTGGTGGAGTAGTGTGATAAATACCTGGAGAGGACCACTGCATTAATTGATGTTTGGAAAGTTAAATTTGCAGCTGTAGTCTAGAACATTTTTTAAGCGATTCATTGAATGGTGTTATAAATCACCCGTAATTGCAAAGAATGCACTTAGTTTTTCCCAAACAAATTAATTTTTTAATAATTAAAAATTGAAACTTTTCATAACGTATTGTTGTATTTTAGCCCCAATCGGCAATTAAGCACCACAGAGCTGCTCACTCACCCCCCTGCCCCCGGTGGGATGGGGGAGAGAATCGGAAGAGCAAAAGTAAGAAAACTTGTGGGTTGAGATAAGAACAGTTTAATAATTGGGGGGCGGGGGGATAATAAATTGTAATGAAAAGGAAAACAATGGGCGGGGGGGGGGACAAAACCCAGGAAAAACCAAGTGATGCAACTGCTCGCTACCCGCGGAGCGATGCCCAGCCAGTTCCTAAGCAGCGATCGCTGCCACCTGGCCAACTCCCCCCAGTTTATATACTGAGCATGACATCATATGGTATGGAATAGCCCCTTGGCCAGTTTGGATCAACTATCCTGGCTGTGCCCCCTCCCAGTTTCTGGTGCACCTGGCAGAGCATGGGAATGTGAAAAGTCCTTGACTAGTGTAAGCACTACTTAGCAACAACTAGAGCATCAGTGTGTTAGCAATGTTATTCTCAAGCTAAATCCAAACCACAGCACTATACCAGCTACTAGGAAGAAAATTAACTCTATCCCAGCCGAAACCAGGAGACCCATAAACTGCATTAATTTTTGTCTTCTGAGAGCCTATAGTGCAGGATTCCATTCTTATTTTATATGCAGAAGATAGAGGATGTGCATTGTCTTTCCTGAACTTTCACAAGCAATGTATCAAAGTGCTGCAGTACTCTTGCACAGCCTATGGGATTTCTGCAGAAACGTTGAGAAAGCATTGTTCCTTCCTCTCAGTAAATCATAATCATTTAAAAAAAAAAAAGCTGGGTAAATGTCACATGGCTAGTATGTGTTTCTGCATTTCTAGGCACTGAAGTGTTGTATTTGAGTAATATGGGAAGGCTCTTCTGGCGCAGGAGAAAGCGTTTAAAAATAGTTCACACCCCCTATAAAAATTCCTGGTTCATTGTTGCAAAGATCATGTACAAAATGTCGGTGCTTTTTTTTTTTTTTAATTCCTCTAAGGATGCTAGTCAAATATATTTCCAAATTTTGATATGAATCAAGTCAGTAATACCTTCTACTGAGATATTGGCAACAAGGAAAGAATAGTCCTTGGCTAGTCATCTTCTTTCAGCAGTAATTTTGGGATGATGAGAATGGTGGTGTTTTTTTTTTTCTTTTCCCTCCACTAACCAGAGAATATGGTTGACTTCTAAAGTGAATCTGAATCTGTTGTAGGAGTGGGTGATTACAAACATGTTTCAAGTGAATACAGGAGAAGTGTCAGAGTAGTAATTGCAGCAGCTGTTGGGAGTTGCCCTCTGCCATCTTGCTAGATCCCTACTTTGTGCTGTATCTGAGGGAGGAATGAATACTCGCTTCCCATGATTGCATATTTATCTTATTGGCAGCTGGTAATTCCTTTGGAGTCCTGCCTCCAAGTGTTTTCCTTCCAGAACACAGATTGTTTCTGCTCCTCTAAAGTAAAGAGTACTAGAGAAAAGGGCAGAGTGCAATTGTTATGTTGCCTTCAGTCAGCAGATTCATTGCAAATACAATTTGCAATTCCATTTTTCATTGTAAACGAATATTGAGAATGTCTGCAGTAAATGAATTGTAGCAGGTTACAGTAGTTTTAATTCTGGGTGGTTAAAATGCTCATAGCAAAAGTTTAAAGTGGCAGGTGACATTGTAGAACTACAGATTTAACACCGTGTGGTCTGCAACCTTGCTGAAAGATGAGCCCTTACAGAAGTTAGGAAAGTTGAATGTTGCTGTAACAAATCTCTTCACTCTGAGCTGTTTTGAAATTTTTTTGCAGTAACTAAATGGAAGTTTGGAAATATGCAGAATGATACTCCTGAGCTCTTCAAGCAACAGTAAATGATCAGCTAGATCTACTACATTGCAGTCAAAAGTGCAACTAAAACACACTTAGGTAGATCTGGCTAACAGTAGCAGTGAATGTTATGATAGTGTGGGTGGGGTTTTTTGTTTATTTCAGGCTAGACTATACAAAACTACTGGGATCTTTTATGTATATATATATGCACACAGATGCAAACTGGGCTGCCAGCTTGTCTATAGTATTATGGCTGTTTTCACTAGCTGTTTTTATGTATCCTGTATGTTTCTAAAATCCCTGTGACCAGAGACAGCAGTAATGTCAGGGTGAGTGCATGGATAAATGCAAAGATTTTTGCAGCTGTGTTGCTGTTCCTGTTACTTCTCTTCTATTCAGTCTGCGTGAGAGTCAAAGGAAGGCCTTAGAGGCTTAATTTTAAAAGTAGAATGTATTTCTACGTATGGTCTTCAAGATACCTCAGAAGCTATTGTCAAATGGTAGCTTTAATCATAGCTTGACATTTCTAGCCCAGTTTCTCAGAGAAACAAATCTTCCATCCTACTCTTGCTTTCCCAATATTTCTTGAACAACCTTTACAGACAGGCAGAATGCAAAGATATTTAGTGTCTACTAATTTTGTGAAAACTGGCTGGAGACCCGAGCTGGTGTTTAGTAGCTGTCCAGTGCATGTGCAACTTGGAAGGAGCCTACAGCATTCATCTGAGTTGTGTTCAGTCCAGAAGTTGTGGGAAGTGGGACTGCTATGTGAGATTATGGGAGGTGGAATGTGAGGTCTCAGGAGGATGGAAAGGACCAGGGTACTTAAGTTACTGTGGTAAACTTAATGGGATAAAAGTTGTAAGTGGAAAAAAAATTTTCATTATCTGTTCACAAAACAATCCTTTTCTCCATGCTAGCAGTAAACCAAAAGGGATGTCTTTGCCGTATGTGTATATGCATGCATGCTTCTTTTGTTGGATTCAATTTCAGTATGTAGTTCCAAATATGTATTTTTTTGATAAGCAGCTTCCAAAGATCTCTGTCTGTTATTGAAGTAATTGATGTCCTGAAGACTTACTGTATTTGTACACTCAGGAAAGTTTTTTAGGTGGTCATAAAATAGGCTGAGTTTTTCTATAAATTTAAAATGTGTGTAGACTGGATGTTCTAAGTAAGTTTTTTCACAATTTTTATGCATCAGTTTTTCCTGGTACTATGTTTTGTTACGTGCCTAAATTTGTTTCTTTTTCAGAGATTGGAATGGGACTAACAGGCTTTGGAGTGTTTTTCCTTTTCTTTGGAATGATACTCTTCTTTGACAAAGCTCTTTTGGCTATTGGAAATGTAAGTGCCTGCTGTTTAGTCTTAGATTCTGCACTGCTTAGAATTAAGTGTATGATATATTAAAAATAAACTAAATATAGAACAATGTTATCAACTTGAAACTGGATCACAAAAAATACTGTGGCAGTTTGGTATAAAGGAAGAGTTATGCTCAGTGATATGAGTGAATCATTTTTCCTGATTAAAGTTAGAGCAGCTCACATCAGTCTAAATATCGTACCTTCAGGTCATGCCTGCGGTATGTTGGTCAGACAAGAAGCAGCTTGTTCAACAGTTGTTATGCTGCTGCAAATAAGATTATTTTTTTTTTTTTTTTTTTTTAGATTGGCTGTCATTACTAACGCTTTCTTTTTTGTGATCTTGTAAGATAACTGTCAAATTTAAGTATCTATTTGGATAAGAATAGTGAAGTGTTCTGTACATGCTAGCAAATGTAGCTTTGCTGTGCTTTATGAGGAAAGAAAGAAGTATGAATTGCTGGTAGTCTGTGTTTAGAAGAGCCACTCACCCTTCACAGTAGAGAGATTTAATGTCTTCAGTTTTTACCTAATCAAAGTTTTCACTTAAAGCAGGATAGAAAATAAATCCTAGTTCTGGTACACAAGATTCCCAATCCAAAGCAAATATAAAATGACAGGGTGTTTTTCTGAATCCGATAATCTCTGTGCCTCCGCTGTTCTCAGCTTTGCCAGCCAGCCAAGAGCACAGCCTGGTAGAGGTTCGCATCCTCTTTTGCTGATGCCTGGAAGTCTGTGGTGAAAACTAATATGTTTCATTCTGTGGCAGCAGCGTCAAATACTGAGATTCACTGAAGGAAAATTTTAAAATGTATATTTGAATTTGGGTGCATTAGTTGAAGCGTTGTTCTGAACCATCAATAAAGTGTATAGTGGAAGAGTAAAAAATAAAATAATGCTTTTTTTTTTTCCCTAATGTAAGGTGGAAATATGAGATCCTGTTTAGGGAAAATGATGAAACCATAGGTAGGAAGAGACAATGACAGGCTATATGGTAACCAAAGATAATGCAAGAAAAGGTACTGCATGCTTACAGAAAGTTTAAAAAAAAAAAGTGATATCAGAAAGGGGAAAAGGTGGCAAGAAAGTGGTTTATTAAATAACATACAAAACTTAGATTTCATCTGTAACCTAGAGTAAAATCCCCTTTTCAGCAAAAATGTTGCCCAGATGTATGCTTACAAGCTGAAATAATTACAGGTCCTGTTGCTAAAGGACACTAAAAGTAGTTCTAACTGGTTGGAACTATTGTGATAGTGTTCAGTCTATGCTGGAACTAGTAAATGGTGGAAAGACTATACACAGTAAAAAAAAAAATAAACCAAAAAAAACCCCAAAAACAAAAAAAAAACACCAGGAAGATAACTGATAATGCTCTTCAGCTGTTTTGCTTTTTTGGCTTTGCACTGTTCAGTAGATCAGTACAAGCAATTGAAGACGTCCATGGTACAGAACAGAGCTGCTTTTGTAACATGTCTGTTCTCAGTTTTTAGGAACCTTTCCTGTCAGTGGTACTAAGCTTCAGCACTGCTTGCGGGTAATCATTGTACTTATGATACAGGACTGTATGACAACATAACTCTTGTCACCAGGTCTTTTGACGTGATTGTGTTTGTCAGAGGCCACAAAGGTAGACTCTGCTTTTTAAGCAGCTGAGAAAAGAGTTTTGAATGCTAGCTACATATGCTTTAAGATGGACTTTACAAAAGAAAATCACTAGTAAATTCCTTCTCACCATCTGTCTTTTAATACTAAAAACTTGTGCAAGAAATGCAGTCTAATTTGGTAGAATATGTATATGTCTACATCCTAAACTTAGGAATATAATTAGCTATTTTCTTTCTTTGGTTGGTTTTTGTCTTTTCTAGGTTTTATTTGTGGCTGGCTTGTCGTTTGTTATTGGTTTAGAAAGAACATTTAGATTCTTCTTTCAAAAACACAAAATGAAAGCAACGGGCTTTTTCCTGGGTGGTGTGCTCATAGTTCTCATTGGTTGGCCTTTAATAGGAATGATCCTCGAAATTTATGGGTTCTTCCTATTATTCAGGTAAGACTTGTTTCAAAATACCTTTCTGTATTGGTGTATCTAGGAATAAATGTATTCATTTAGTGTTGCTGCATTACAGCTGACAAAGCGGCATCCTTTAAATGTTCACTTTTGATAGATTTTATATAAAGTTGTTGATTTACATTTGCAAGAGGTAGAAAGTTGGTAAGTATTTTTCGAAGACTTAAATCTGCTAATGTTTGAGGCATATACCAAACTGACTTTGGTAATGTTGTTTATGTCTAACCAAAGAACTGTAAAGCTTCAAAATATCTGGGAGTCCAAATTGTTAGCAGTGCAAAGTTTAAATATTTCCTCATAAAAAAGGCAACTTAGATACTTAGTATTTTTTTTGGTGGGGAGTTTGTTCTTTTGTTTAACAAATGGGGCAAAATACTTGGTTACAAACATCCTAAGTTTGTAACCTTACCATTTCATTAGTATGGTAGCCCAGTGAACAGATGTTTTCTCTCGTGTTTCATTACACTTGTGCCCTAGTATAGTCAGAACTGCTGATTTTGGTTAGCATTATCTGGACTGAGTTAAGAAAAGATGACAATTCTTAGTTTTTGAACAGCGATCCCGATACATGTTATAGCTTTCACAATGCATCATTTAACTTCATAAATGCAATTGTAATGGTGAAAGAATTTGACTTGTTACAAACTTTATATCTATATTTTATCTTTATTTCCACGGTTGAAGTTTCATACTTAAGTATAAAACAAAGTACAAAAATATGCTAATAAATAAGGAGGGAGGCTTTTAGTTGTTCCTGGACTTCTCTTCAGATGAAGACACTTCCATTAATGTTTATTAAGCTAATAACAGACCCCTAAAATATTTTCAAAGTGTTCAGCTGCTGGCTAAATAATACAGTTCCTGTTAATCAAAATCAAAGCACTCTTCTCATGGTGCTCTTTTTTTCCACCCAGTTAAATTGTATGTTAATCTTGTATTTAGTTTAGATAAAATGTTTAAATATTTTAGAAGAAAATCTTAACTTGGCTTTTAATATAAAGTTCTTATTGTTCTACTCTGTATTACTCTGAACTCTGCCACTGCAAGTGTTTTGAAAATCACAGTATTTTACTGAATACTTTGTCCCTTCTTGCATGTAGCACTTGGATTTAATCAGCAAGTAGTGTGTTTCCAACCAAATACCCCTCCTTTTAAAAGATCTCTAAAGAATTATAAATTACGATGTCTAAGCAGGTATGGTTATGGATTATCTATTGGTGCTAGCCAGTGGCTAGCAGAGTAAAATAATGTTGAAGGGATTATCGAAGGTCAGTAATTATCCCTAGGTCACTAGGGCTGTCCCTTAGCCAGAAGAGTATCAACAAGGGATAGATAATTATTCCAGGTGTGAATGTTTATCTGCTCTGTTTTAGTTTAAAACATCTCTAGACCATCTTTTCTAGTGGTTAATAGTTCTTAGGATCTAAATCCCTTGCTACAATGTTAGCTAGTTACTATTTCAGGCAAAGCTTTTTGTTTTTCTTCAGTCTTCATTTCAACCATTATTGTGTTTTTGGCAACTTGCCCCTGTCTGAAGAAGTTATAAAATGATGCTTGAGGAAAGGCTCCATTTTTATGATTCCTCAGGATCCTGCTGTTTGGTTACATAACAGAAAATGTCCCTGGTTATCATTGGTCTCTGAAGTACATAATTTTCTTAGGCCCAAAGAATACCAGGTCAACTTATGCACCTTTGGATTTGTTAGCGCAGTATGTTGTGAGGATGGGCATTTGTATGTCCTAATGGTTCTAGTCATGTGGGTTACTAGGACTTTTATATGGAAAACCTTTATCTTTATCAAGAGCAATTTAGCAGTTCTAGTAATTTTACTTCAACTCAGACTAAGATAGTACAAATATAAACCACTGTATTGTACTTTTTTCAGTCTTTTGATTTTTAGACCACTAAACCAGTTCCACTAGGTGTTCAGATCCGTCTAGAATCTTTACTCGTAGGTTGTTGTCTTGCATATCTAGACTACTTTTACACAGTCACCTTTCCTATGCCCTGTAGCGGTAATTGCAGAGCCCCTGTTGTCCACAAAGCAAAGGTTAGGTACTGGTGACCAAGAACACTTAAAAAAAAGACAGGATTGCAAAGATGATACTTATCTTTTTTTTAAAGATGCATCTGACTAAAGTGAGACAGACACGCAATTATTATTTTACTCTGGTTTAAATCTAGGATGTCTTTCCCTTAACATGCTGCCACAAGTTTCCCATCGGAGGTTTAGTCTCTTGCCATACTTTCACATGCTCAGGTTGCATTCACTGGAGAAGACTATTATGGGACAGTATCTCTTGTTGTACTCTAAGCTGCTTTTGGAGCCTTGTTCAGATTGCAGGCATCCAGAGTTATGGCTAAGAACATTATCCTGCCTATACTGACTGTTAGTTATTCTTGGCTACACCAATTGTTTTAATCTGTTAGAAGTGGTTTGTGTGCCTTGCATCACAATTTACTGGACCACTGAAATGATCCGGTCTTTAAAAAAAGAAAATCTCCAGGAAAAATTTGCTGGTATTGATATTATCCAGCAAATAGTTTTTACCAGTGTAGTGAAGAGGATGATGACTTGTGAAACTTCACTGTTTCACTGTGGCTGAGGTTTCATTACACATTAATCCTTATTCTATGCAGGGAATGTGTAGCTCAACAAGAGACAACTCGGAATTCCACCACCAGCTGAATTGCTGCAGTTGACTGCAAACAGCTGAGATACTGCCATTGAAAATTTGTTTTTCTGTTGCAGAGATGAAGCGGACAGTGCAGGGGGCTACACCATAGCAGCTATGCTAGGCAACATCCCCTGGCTCATGATTCAAATACCAGACTTCACATGAATTTGTCAAATAAGTGAATACACAACTCTGTCATGCTTAATTTTCTTTAGTTAATGTAAAAAATACCATATATGGTTTCAAAGGGGATTACTCAGGATTAACTTCAGTTGTTTTTACATCGGGTGTTGCAAGAATGTATTTCCTATAATGTAAAAAGAAATTATCTCAAAATGTGTATGGTAATTTTGAGAAATTAGTTGGGAGCATCAGTGCTGTTGACGAAGTAGGGTATTCTTTCTTTAGTTATTTTTTGAAGAGCTGACTGAGGGTTGCCAGCTATGAAGAAAATTAAGTCCATGTAAAAATAAGGTGCTTCTTTCCTGGTTTTCTCCTTTCTCTGCGGAATGTATGTTGATATATTTGGTAAAATTAATGTGCTGCTAACAAGCTACAAGATTTTATGTAATCTTGGTTTAAAAAATACCTCCTATTTCTTCATTCTATAGCAATATGAGAATAGTTTAATTATAAAAACTAATACAATCCTCTGATATCTTACCTAAAGGGGGTTCTTTCCTGTGGTGGTTGGCTTTATTAGAAGAGTTCCAGTTCTTGGCTATCTCTTGAATTTACCTGGTATAAGCTCGGTAAGTGTTTGGTACTTCATGCAAAAATTGAAGCTTGTACTGTTTTTTTATTCCATTGTTATAGCAATAGTAGAAATGCATAAGAAATAAAGCAAATATAACTTTAGAACAGTGACTTTGAGTGTATTCCTGTATAGTTCTTGCACCATACAGATCACCTTCATTCCCAGTGAGAAACTTCTAGATGTAAAAGGAACAAAAGGACACCTTTGCAGAAGCTGCCCCTGCTTACAGGTTGTGAAGTGGAAAGAGCCTTGGGTTGTGACTTGGAACGCTGGGGTTCTGCTTCCTGCTTCACTGTTGGCCCTAGGTGACTAGATAGGTGAATCATGCCACTGTTCTGTGCCTCTTTTCCTGTCTGTACGATGAGGAGGACACTGTTCTTCTTTGGGTAGTATTTGGATATATTTATGAAAAGTGGCCTGTAAAAGCAAACAAGCTTAGTTCAGTGTTAAGTTGCAGCTTGTATGGTGAATCCAGATGATGCATAATCATGATGCATAATCGTTCATCAAATATATTTATTAAGGACCACTGCACCAGACTACATCTTGCTATTTACTAAGATTTGTATTTTTTCAAATGCAGTTTTCCATTTACTTAACCAAATAGCCAGGGATTTGAAGACAATTAGAGGTGCCAGGAAGATGGTAATCTAGGGTGTTTCAGTCAACTACTTTTACTGTGCTAATTTCTGTATGTATTTTAACACAAACATTTCTAACCCTAGTTTTGAAAGCAATAGTTTTAATAGCTACTATTACAAAATTACTAGGGGTTATAATTTAGATGTATACAGCCTGTTTTTTAAAAAATGGTGTTTGAGATCATCTGTTCCAATCTTACAGTTAGGCCAAGTTCTGGCTCATAATTTATGATCAATTGAATGCTTCATTTGTCAATTGATCTTACTTAGTCATATTTAATTTGATCATAATGGGGTTAAATCTTGTTTTAAAAAGATAATTGTTAATGTTTTATTCAAAGCCTACGTAGGCTCAGAAGAGAATCCACAGTAATGGTCAGTTGAAATATCTTACTTGGTCTACTAATGCATGTGTGGCTGATACTGTATTGTTTTGTTTTAATCATTAAGCTAGCAGTGTTATCTGCATTCTTCTATTTCCTTTTTCATTCTGTTGCATCTTCATGTTGCACTGTTAATGTCTATATGAGAAAAACATGTCATGCAGAAACACTGTTGCAATGTAAGATTTTTAATTTTCACAAATTTAAATCATGAGACCGCGGTGAGTACTATTTGACTCTCATTTTCAGTCGCATACTAACTGTGCAAGTAGCCAGTAATATTTGAGAGTAACTTCACTGTACATAAATGCCATGCAGCTTAAAACCTTTTTGTCTCCTTTTCTGCAGCTTGTAGATAAAGTTGGAGAAAGCAACAACATGGTATAATGACAAGAGGGCAGAAGACTGATTCTAAACTTACTGTATTATTTATAAATCCTTTTGAAGAATACTCAGCACAAAGATTAAGTTGTGTACAAAGGAAAAGCTTGTTACATTCTTTACATAACAGTTTAATTTAAAACGTATAGTCAACAATATACATTAGAAAAGAAGCTCAGCAAGTATGCTTCTAGGAAAGTAACTCCAGAGTTCAGGAAGTAAACTGAAGAGGTGAAAGTCATGGAATAACCCACGTTACAACTGTTCAAGACTACTTTTGTTGTTTTTGGAAAATATGCTAGAGGCAATGAACCCTTGTGGAATTAATGGAGCCTGTACTTTACCTCCTTATTTTGAAGGTGCAGTAGAGCAAACAGGCCTACATTTTTAGGGATGACCCAAACTTATCCAACCCTCTGCTTGCTATCTTCAGAGTGCAAAAAAACAAACAGAAAACCTCCTGTGTAACGAGAGATGCATCTTTGCATGAAGGTTAAGATGACTATTCATCTTTAAGTATATTATGACAAAAAAAGGCAAACCCTACATGGTTCTGTTGTAAACATTTTTGTAAATATGTGGCTGAAATAAAACATTGTTATCTTAATGTTTCAAAGCCAATCTAAGTTGATTGTATTTGCCTTCCATTTCGGAATATGCAAAAGGTCAATCTTTAATAACTTCAGTCTTAAATGTGGTTCTGAACATGCAGAGCTCAACAGGGAACTCTGGAAACTGACTTGTGCTCCTTCCAGTTTGTTCTCCTTGAGTCATGTTACATGTGCATCCAGATGAGAATGTAGCCCCTTGTCACTAACATGAAAACTTAGTGAAATACACTTAGTTCACAGAAAAATGCATTTGGTTAAGGTGCTGACATGAACCCTGTGAAATGTATCTTACCAAAATTTGAACCTTTGTTTTTAAATAGTTTGAAGCTAAGGTTTCTTTGTTTACTCTGGAACTACAAATTGACTTTTATTTTTTACAGTAATAAAATGAAAACTTAAAATTCTGTGTACGTGAGTCTCTGGGGAGAAAATTGAGCTAATGGGGCTAACTAAAGATCAAGTGCCAATCTCCATATGTTTTGTAACTTGTTGCTTGGGTCATCTTCAAATAACTTAAAACTTCTATCAGTCACAGCAACAACTTTGCTGTTACAGAGATTCTTAGCTAACCTGGAATAAATGTCCCCTACTAATGCAAGGGTCACATTTCTTCTTCTATTGGAATGTTAAACATCGTGCACTTTCAATAGATTTAGTTACGTAGTATCCTCGCCTAACAAAATGTGATCATTAAGTAAATTGTATTTGTGGAGGCTTTGGGGCTTTCTGTTTTTCTTTTCCCTTAAATGTAATCCTAAAAAAATTACTGAAATGCGATGTTAGTATTTCAAGTAGCTATGTAGTCTTAAAGGTCTAATGACTGTTTAGTGGGTTTTTTCTCTTTATTATGCAGTTAAAATTGGTATTTTTGAAAATAACTTTTAAGTTAAGAAGATTGCTCATATACCAACCCTTTTGGAAGTTACTACAAAGTTCATTTGTACAAGATGTTTTATTTTCATTACAACTGTATAAATAGCCACAGTCTGCTATTCCCAATGTTTAATTTGCTTCCTTCTCAAACAGGCACAAAATCATTCAATGAAAAAATGCCATTATATTTACAATGAATAGCATCTGAAAAATCAGTGGTTTTATTTTATAAATGACAAAAAATGGGTGTATTTGCATGCTGGCATGTGTGCTGTAGTTTACAGATGGGACTAAATATGACTTGTGGCTTCTACCTCAAGAGATGAACCAATTTTAACTGCTCCCGTAGATCTGTTGTGTGTTACAATGCCTAGAGAATAACACTACAGCAGTTTAGCAGACTCATCTTGTTTGCTTTGGTAGAGCGCTAGTCTGTACTGTGGGAATCAAGTACTGTTTAAAGCAGACAGTGTTCATCATTTACATTGGAAGTCAGCTACCTGAAGATTTTTATTCTTGTCTTTTGAAAACTAATGTGATGGGAAAGGTGGATTGCACCACATGACTATGGAGCTCTGCCTTGAAAGCAAATTGCTCGGTAAGCTGAAGTACCTTCATCAAGAAATCTGATGATATCTTTCGGAGGTGATGAATGTGTTGCTGTATATGACCTTTTAGCCCTTGGAAATGCCGGGATGTAGGCAGTTCATCTCACTTTTATTTAATTCATTGTTTTAAATCAAAAGTCATTTTTTGTCAGATGTGAACTGTTGTGAAAAGCGTCTGAGGGAACAAAATTGTATGTTGAATTTAGCATAGTCTTTATCCCTCAAGGTAATGTTGTCTTTGAGACAGTTTTGCCAAGATAAATGTGGGTGGCAGCAAAGGTCAAAACGGCTTAGCCTTAAAGTGTTTCTGTCGTAAAAATATCTTTAACAGAAACGTGCTTGGAACATTTCCCCTTTTAAATGTAATTTATAACTGCTGCTTTAAAAATCGTAAGGATGGATCTTATTCTGAGCAAATGAATACTGTAAATATCCTTGTCATACCTTGAATAAATGGGTACCTTTTTCTATAATTTGTGTTTGTGTCTCTTTATGTGCACATTTTAAAGTGTTTTGACAAATTTTCCTTTCCAAAGGTTAGGGAGTGCATGCTGTTACTGCTTGGCTATCTTGCACTGTTGTGACTTTTGTAGTAAATAATGTCTTTGATTAATCTTAAATGGAAGGGTTTCCTCTTTTTCTTACAATAAACCTTTTACATAAACATCCCCCTGGTTATTCAGGTTCCAGTTTCAAACACATCACAACAAAATGTGGAAATTACAGTTACATGGGAAATAGTTTCTTTGTTAAACTCCCTCCTTTCCTTTCTGAGGAAATAACTGTGAAACTTTAGGAGAAAAAGGGCACACGTCTAGAACTTAGAGCAGGTTCTAGTCCGTGTGCTTTCAGTTTAGGTCAAGGATATGATCATGGGCTCTCTATATCCTAGAGAGCGGCCTGATAAACAGGTTTACTGTTTTGTAGTGCGCTGCAAGCTTGCAGCCCGCTGCTGAGGATTTTCACAGAGGGAGAACAGCAAAGCAGGGATTTTAATTGGTTGTTGAGGTGGTGTGTTGGTGCTATGTGCTAGTTAATGCCCTAAAAACTTATTTTGACTGAAGTTCCAGCCTCTCAACTAGCTTTTACCGAAGTTAGTTCTATCCTAACAATTCCAAAGAATTATCACTTCCTAATTTAAAAGGAAAAAATCCTAGCTACATCTAGTTATATTTGATAAACTGTGAGAGGTATAATGTTAATCTGTATGTAGCTCATGGCTAGTTACTTTCAGTGAATGGTTGCCATTTATTAACCAGGAACACTTTGACTTTGTTATTGCTCACAATATGGTACCTCTGTAGTTTAGAGTCTGTGTCAAAAACATTGTAAAGAAAGGTATCTTGTCTCTGCAGTAGATGTCAAAGGCAAGGTTTTATCGCATTACTTTAAAATTGTTTCCTTGCCAGATTTCAAGGTACAGACTCATCAAAAGTTGTTGCTTTTCTAGTTCACTTGATTATCAGGCCGGATTATAGAGTCCACGTCCCCAAACCAGATGTAGTATGTATGCCTCCCTGCTGTCTCTTCAGATGTTACTGCCAACCCTTGGACTCCTGTCTGTATGTCCTGGCTTGCCTTGGCTGTCACTTCCACCCTTCACATTGCCATTACCAGCTATGACAGCACTAGCGTGCCATTACCAGACTAAGTCACCCAGCAGAATTTGGCCTTTGTGGCCCGTTTGTTCTAAGCTTTACCCCTCTAGTATTGGGCATGGCATATTAAAGCATCTTTCAGAAGACTTGGATCTCATGCTCAGTCCAACAAAGAGATTCTGCAGCTGCTGTAGTCCCTCGCCAAGCCTAATTTCAGCACAATTATTATATGCTAAAGCATCCTCCTCAAATATGTAACAATTTACAGAAAAATTACAGGACTGATGGGGAGTAATTTGGTGTAGAATTCATTATCTCAAACTACGTGTTACGACTGATAATTTGGGATATTGCTTAAGATCGAGTTACAGAAATGCATTTATGTGTTTTTTACCAGTCATTAACATGTCTAGTTTACCTGCTGAAGTAGTGCATGTCTGGAGGTATACTTGCTGAAAAGCATGTGTATTCCTGTATTCTTTCTAGCAGATACCATTTTTCATTGAAAGTAGTAGTAACATTTGGTGGGGAATGTAATGGATCTCCTATAAAAATATAGAGGTTTGAAGTATCTTGTTGCATATGATGCTGAAAGCTCATAAAAGCGTTGGGTTCCTAGCTGACTTACCACGTACAGGACTTTTTCTACTGAAAGGGCAACAGTGTTTAACCTGCTGTTTGGTACAGGGGTATAGATCTCGTTAAGATCCGAGATGTTTATAACCGAGAACTGGCCTCCTGCACCGCTGCGTTGGCAGCGGAGCTGACCACGGGCAAAACGCAGGTGACCCACAACTTCTTTATTTTCCTTTTTTGGGTGCCTGGCTCTGAACCTCGGTTCGGGTCCGAACCGGCCCATCTGCGATCAGGTGCGGCGGCGGTCACCCCGCGGGCCGAGGCCCCCGGTGGGGCGCGGGGCTGCCCGTGGCCGCCAGGGGGAGCCACGAGGAAGGCAAACGCGCGGGGGCCGCCGGGGAGGCGGCGGAGGCCCGCCGGGGCGGCGGGGAGGGCCTGGGGGCTGCGCGGGATTCGGGGGCTCCTTGTGAGCACCAGCAGGGAGCCCATGCTGCCCAGGGTCCCCGAGGCACTGAGCGGGGTTATACCTGCAAAGCCGGGGACTGGAGATCAAGTGGCGATATCTCATGAGGGCAAAAGATACGTTTTATTGTCTTCTTTTCAAATCAGCCATGCAACGAGCCAACAGTTCGGAGCCCTACAACCGGTAAGTGGGACCCGAAAAATGTCTTGAAAATATCGGGCCGGTTTGTTCTGTACTTCTGGAGTCTTTTTAAGCTTGATTTGATTTAGACTGGGGAACCGCAGTGTGGCTTTAAAACACGAAGCAGATGTTGAGCTTTTTATAGAGAGCTGTTCGTGCCGAAACGCTGCACGTTGGCCCCTCTCTCGGCTGGCAGGATTTGAAGCAGTCGGGTTGTAGTTTGGAGACTGGGAAGGCAGGCTTTCCACTTGCCACAGCCCAGCTGCCTCCTTTTCTCCAGGGACTCAAAAGCTCTTCCAGTAACATCAGAGAAATCAAGATGTCACATTGATTTCTACAATTTAATTCTACTGCTTTGAAATAAATGGCATTTTTGGCGCAAAATGTTTTACACCACCCCAAAAAATCACATTAGGTCAGTCTTTAAATATTGATTTAGTTTTCGTATTGAAACCAAGCAGTTCAGCAGCAAGTCTTCCAGGTGGCCTGGCTGAGTGGCTTTTATCATTAACCATCTAACTTAGCGTGTCCAAAGAAGGGCAATGAAGCTGGTGAAGGGTCTGGAGCACAAGCCTTATGAGGAGCAGCTGAGGGAACTGGGGTTGTTTAGCCTGGAGAAAAGGAGGCTGAGGGGAGACCTTCTTGCTCTCTACAACTACCTGAAAGGAGGTTGTAGAGAGGTGGGGGTCGATCTCTTCTCCCAGGTAACAAGTGATAGGACGAGAGGAAATGGCCTCAAGTTGCATCACGGGAGGTTGAGATTGGATATTAGGAAAAATTTCTTCATCGAAAGGGTTGTTAAGCACTGGAACAGGCTGCCCAGGGAAGTGGTTGAGTCACCATCCTTGGAGGTATTTAAAAGACGTGTAGATGTGGCGCTTAGGGACATGGTTTAGTGGTGGACTTGGCAGTGCTAGGTTAGCGATTGGACTTGATGATCTTAAAGGTCTTTTCCAAACTAAACGATTCTATGATTCTCTGAACTTATGTGGAGAATTATCCTCAACTTGCTCACCCCCCCCCAGAAAAAAAACACAACAGCACAAAATATCAAGTGTTTCCCCTCTCTTGCTTTTCTGCCAGTTTTTAGGCAGGCCTGAGTGGGGGAGAAAGGAGCAACTTAGCGGTTATGAAATCTTGGGAATTACCTTGGATGGGGAAAATGGGCTGGCGAGGAATCATGGCGCTTCCCTTAAAAGGTAAAGGAGTGGGTTGATTTTGATGAGAACTCAGGATCTGCGTGGCCCTGGGTGCTAAAGCCTCAGATGGAGCCAGCTGAGGAGGGCTCTGCTGCTGACTCAGCCTCTGAGGTGCTGCTGCCACGTGCAGCATCTCCCTAAGCCCCATTCCCACTTATGGTGCACCTAAGCTCATTTTAAATGCCTTTTGAAGGCTTCGCTTCAGAAGCATGATTGACACTTTACCTTCTGAGACGCAGAGGAAGCTAGCCCCATTCCGGCAGGGCTGTGGGGTGGGCAGCGCTGAGGCGAGGCAGGTGCAGTGGCCTGGAACCTTCTGGAAGAGGCCCTGCCCCACCGCTGCTGAGGAGGCTGTGAGGAGGCAGAGGAGAGGAGCTAGAAAACAGAAGTCTGGAAGAAATACTGAAAACAAGCTCTGTTCTTGGTTAATTCTCAGAGCGTAATGTTTTTCTTGCCTCTCAGGGCAGAAATAAGTGACACATTCACAAAGTGCTTGTTCAGGAAGAATGCGTAAAATGCTGTTTCTCTGAGTGGGTGGGAATGAAAGGGCAAGAAACGTGTTTATTTGGTTCCAATTACCCTCACACATGCAGGCCTTTTCCTTTCAGCCTTTTTCTTAGTGTTTTCCTGGTTGTCAGGTGTTCTGTGGCTGCTTTCCCCTTTATCTTCTCTCACGACTCTTGTTTTTAAATGTTTCTTTCTGAGAGTATAATTATGCAGTCTATTACTTTGTGAGGATGCCAGCTTAGACGCTTCCCACCCTTCAGCATCTACAGCAATTACTTTCTACTCCCATGCTTTTTATCTGGGTTTTTTAAACCCAGATCACTCTATTAATCCGTTTTACAGCAGAGCCCGCATACAGCGGAGTTGGCATGTCCAAGGAGGTGGAAAAATGGCATGAGGATGGAAATGAGCACCAGGAGGAGGTGCTGCCACAAAAAGATCTTGCTTCTCTGAAAATAACGTCCGCTGAAACCTTGCATCTCACTCGAGCCCGTCTGTGAGGTGGCGTGTGCCTGTGACTACGAGAGAGGCCACTGTGCCTTTACCTTTCTGTTTCTACAGAGAATCCTAACTCTTCCTTCTTCTCCTTTTCCAAAATGAAGACTAGTAATTGCAGCCATCACTTTCTGTGTATAAACTTATTATTTCAGCTTCTCCAATCATTCTGTTGTAGCCCAAAATGACAAGACTCTAAATGACCTGTCCTCTGAAATAAAAATAATTTAAAAAATTATCTTACCCTAAAATTTTGTACATATATGAACACACAGATACGTATAATATTTACGTAACACATTTTTCTTTTTTCTGTTAGGAAATTTCTACAACACCAACACGATTCTCACCCAAAGGTTTCTCTTTCCCTTACTTCAGGACTTTAAAAACTTTCCACAATTGTATTCCCAGTTCTGCAAGGCAGCTTTATGGAAATCATGTCCTGCAGTTACCTTCTTAATTGTTCTGAAGAGTTTTAGTTTTGAGACTGAAACCAGTCACAGGTTTTCCCTGAAGAATATCGTAGATGAAAGTTGATGTTTCTGTATTTTAAATATTTGTGCCAATGCACTTTCATGCAGTTGCAGAAACTAAGCATGATTGAGTTTTAGTACAAAAGCTAAGTAGAAGCAAAGTATTTCAGAAAGATCAAAACATACCATTCTGATACTTTTGAAAAAGATTTTATTTTTTGTTTTTTTGTTTTTTTAAATAGCTTTGGAACACATTTCAAAAGGGCTTATATTACAAAAAGCTTTGAAAATTTTAAAAGATCAAAATCAAACTGAAACACAAATTTTGTCAAAATGATACCTTTTGACTGAATCAAAATTTCTTTCCCCACATTTTACTACAGGAAGTTTTCATTCCATTTCAAAAGGAAAAAAATCTCGGAATCCCATCTTTCTTTTAAATGGAAAACCTGGTTTCTACCCACCTTCACTCTATCCTCTTTATGCAGACCAGCGTTATAAGAGGAAACCTTTGAAAGTGTATCAAGCTATGGGCTTCTGCCCTTCATTCCTTGTAGAATTACGGAATTATACAAGCTACCTCTTTCAAAATTCCCCATTTGGCTTTATATCATAGAGCCTTTTCATTTTCCCAATGGTAGTTCCTCATATTTCTGTGGCTAAAATGTGAGTTTATTCAGTTCTGGTTTGGATAACGTGCACGACTGAAACCCTTTTGGTCTTCTGCAAAAATTTCACTCACGAGCCCACAGCAAGCAGAAGGAATGCTGTGCTCTTCTGCATGGCTTCTGTGCAGACCAGCAAAAGGAATGGAACATACTAATCACAGGTTTTTGTGGCCACTCTACAAACATAGTCTGCCTCTAGGGCCCCAGGTATCACAGCTCCTATTCACCTTGTGAATCTCTAGAACTTGTGGAAACACTTTGGACTCACAGCATACAAATTACGTAATTCTCTAATTTCTGTGAAAAACTTACTCATCGAAACTTCTAAAGTTTAACAGTGCTGTCAAGCGTTCACAGAATGCTTTGCATTAATGGAAAATCTAGCGTAGAAATGAACAATGGCTTGTTTTATGAAAATGAAATAGAACATAGAAAATGTATGTTATTGATTGATCAATACAACTGATTGAATTAGTAGAGGTAAAAATAAAGTCAATGCCCCTTGGATAACTTCTGGAGCTGAACATCCCACATAAGGAAGTGTAACTAGATTGAGACAATGCAAGCCAACACTGCAAAAATATGTCTGTACGGCACATTTACTCAACGGCAATTTCAGTTTTTGGAGTGTTGCAGCAAGATGCAAGTTTTGAGGTAAGTTCTGTAGCTTCTCTGAGTTTTGGTCTCCTTTTTCTGATTTTTATTTGCAAGTTCAGGGCCAGCTTGACCAATAAAAAGATCTCTTTTTACTATATATCCTAGACAACTTGGTGTTTTGGCTTTGCACGAATCCTCTGCAGTTCAGATAACATTTCTCCTTGCCCTCTCCTTTCCTTCTCTTCTTTCTTAGTTATGCCCAGGCCATGGATTCTGCTCTGTACCTCAGTAGTTGGCAGTAGTTTGAGGATAACTTGAAATGTATCTCTGTGGTGGAGCATGATGCAGAGAACTTAGAAAGAAAAAGGGCTCATAGCACGATACTATTCCGACTGGCAAACTGAGGTCTGGAAACAGTAAAATTGCATTCAAACAGCTTTTGTTCTAGAGGGACTCAGGATACTGAAGTTAAGTCTGGAGAAACTGTAGAACCTGTAATAAGGAATGCAAAAAGATATAAGGATAAATACCACGTTGAGGGGCAGACTCAGCATGACTTTTCTGAAAGGAAATCCTGACCTGCCTATCTAGAAACTTCTTTGAAGGATTCAATGAACATGCAGACAGTAGAGGTCCAATTTATACAATCGACTTGGATTTCCAACAGACTTGACAAGGTCCTGTACCAAAGGCTCATAGAAAATAAGCTCCCAATAAGAAAGGTGCTTTTATGGTTGCTCTCATGAATTGCTTAAAAGATAAGAAACAGAAGAGGGAGAGAGTCTGTGGAATTGAGAAAATGATAGGGAAATGGAGGCAAATAGAGAAAGGACAAAGTTTGCTGATGAGATTAAAAGCTTCAGGGTAATGGTGTTAAACAATTCAGCCACACTAGAGCTATCTGCAAAGAGTTGCAGAAGGAGCTTATGAAATTGAATACACAGTTGTCAAAATAACATAAAACAATGTCTGCAAATATAAAATTATGCACATGGCAAAAAAAAAAGCTAAATTTATGTAAACAGTGATGGGTTATGAATGACCTGTTACCTTTCAGGAAAGAAACCTTGGAATTAGAAAGTTTGTAAAAATATCATTCAGTTTAGTGCTCAGGAACAGTCAAATTAGGAAACAGAACACCAGGCATTATTAGGAAAAGAAACAGGGAAAAAAGCAAATTAAAAGTAAATATGGTGACCTGCATTTTGAGAGTTTTGTGTAGTTCATGTCCCCATCCTAAATCAAGGATGATCAAGGGTATGGAACTGTTTTTATATTAAGACTAAAAAGATTAGCACTCTTCATCTGGAAAAAGGAGGTGGCTGACAGAGGATTCAACAATAGTCTGTAAAATCACAAATGACATAGAGGGGATGAGTATTTTGATCTTCGTTTGTGTTTACAGTCTTACAATATAAGAAGAAGGGAGCATGATGTGAAATTTTCAAGTCACAAGTTCAAAATAAAACAAAATTATGTATTTTTCCATAGAACAGAGCTAAAATGCGGAACTCACTAGCACAAGATCTTATAGATGCCAAATTTTACATGGGTTCAAGGAACAATTAAATTAATGGAACAAAAATCCATGAAGAACTGTTAAGCCTAAAGAATCCATCTTTCAGGAAATTGCTGTGGTACAAACCCCTTCAGGCAAAAAGGGCGTATCAGGAAAGTGCCCCTCTGTGCTTGTGCTGTTCTTGTAACTCTTCTGTTGGCATCATTATTGTCGACTGTCAGAGACAGGATATTGAATTAAATGGACCTTTGGCCTGACCCAGCATGGTTGTTCCTACATTGTGGTTGTAATCTGAAGATCATTCATCGTGAATGGATTGAATTGCTCTCATGAGCGCTGAGTAGTAGTTCACTGGTGATGAATTGTATCTGTCTGATGCTTCTTTGCTGCCTTCTCTGCCTCCTGTTTTTTGCTCCATCTTTCTTCTCTCCTAAATAGCCACTAAAACATCACTGTTCACATGAACTTTCATTTTGGGTAGCGTGGTTTACCCACGATTCTTTGGAATCCAAATTTTTGTAACTCCATTAAATAGCACTTTCTTACCTGGCTGAAGAGTGGCAGGAACAGAGATCTACTTATGTTTATGTAACCAATCTCTGGCACCATACAAGAGAGAATAATTCACGTACATCATGCAAAGCAGAACCTGACACTTTTTGACAGTAGCAGTGAGATGAAATGGCTTTCTACAACTCCTTTCAAGCAGATCAGAAGGGGAAAACATTTACAAAAACAGTAGTAAAGGAAGAAAAGACTTAACCGTAAAATCAGTAAAGATGAAAGTAAGTGCGTTGTGAACGTTACACTGTGGTTACACTGGGATTTTCTCTTAAAAATTCACCGTTTTGTTGTGCTACTGCTGTACAGTTTCACTGGCAGCAGCACTGGTAGAAGTAACAGAGAAGACTGGCCTCTGATGTTTATTCTCTTGTCTTCAGGTGCTGGTCACCTCCCTGCCAGGTACCTACGAACAGAAATCAGAGACACAGTAGTACCTGTAGTACCCGCCAGCTAGCTGTAGGATGGCCAGCTGAGGTATGAAGAGCTGTGGAGGTGTAGCTACATGGATTTCAGCATGGACTAGGCACTGGTGAGCAGGGGAAGGACACCGAGCCCCATTGTGGCAATCCTAGCTAGCTCCAAATAAAATGGGTTGCGTGGGCCCCTCCTGTGTTCGTGGCCAGTGCTGGAGGACTTAGCACAAGTTGTGCACGTAGTGGTGGAAGGCGGAAGGCCTGGGGAAAGCCTGCCTTGCAGCGAGAGAGGTGAAGGGCTTGCTAGCGATGGGAGGGATAAACTGCGAGGTGTTTGGTGTGTCAGACAACTTGGACGCAAGGAGGAGGAAATGACTCAGAGACTGAAAATGATGAGTTTCTTAATGCTTGTGGAGGGAGAGGAGTAAGAAGAACGTGTTATCCTCAGTGTAAATTACAGTAAAAGCATTGAATTGTCTCTGCTTGGTAGGCGTAGCGCCTGATGCGGGGCCATTTTAGGGGGAGCCACGGGCCACAAGCGACCCTGCAAGCCGACCTGCCCCTGCGGATAGGTGCGGGCGGTGGGTTAGCTCCCGCCGCCCTCGTCCCCGGGTGGGGCTCTGCCGGTGCTTCCCGAGGGCGAGGGCGAAGCGGGAGGCGGCGGGGCGGCCCGCCGGGCGGTGTGCGCGCCCGCCAGGAGGAGCCAGACGGGGCGGCCCGCAGCCCCTCGCCGCTTTCCCCCGCGGCGGCCGGCGTGCGCGCCGCCCTCGCCCGCTGATGCAATCGGAGCCCGCAAGCGGCAGCGGCAGCAGCAAGCAGCGGCGGCGGCAGCGGGCGGATCGGCCGGCCCCGAGCCCGCGCAGCGCGCCGCCGCCGTAGCCGCACCCGGGGGCTCGGCGTTCCGCGGGGCTCCAGGACGAGCGCTGCCCGAAACGAGCGGCGGCCCGCCGAGAGCCCGCTCCGCCGCGGCAGGGAAATACCCCCCGTTTGCCAGCATGATCAAGGTAAGCGGAGCGGGTTTCCTGCCAAAATCCCCTCGTCCATCCTTCGGGGGATGCGGAGTAGCAGAGGGACTTTTCCTTGGCAAACAAGGGACGCGGTAGTTCACTGATTTGTGTTTACAGATTCTAATGCTCTTAATTGTTATTTATGCTTCGCGAAGGAGATTTCTGTCCCCAGGAGATTTATTGCTTGAGATTCAGAAGCAGGATGTGTGTATTTCTACCTCTTTCCATGTCCTTTTATTGCAGACAACGTGTGTGGAAAAGAAATAATGAGTCGGGAGGGCAAAGGGGGGGGGAAGGGAAGATGTATAATTTCCTCTGGGGGGGATTTTTTACTGTTTATTTGTAACGTGGGACTCTTAAATGATTAAAAAGAAAAAAACTGCAAAATGTATGGTCTCCTGGTGGGCATCATGCTTTTTTATGCCTATGAGTTTATTATAGGTCTTATGTCTGCCATTGTACTAAAATAGACTATGAGTAAAACCCGGTAACATGTATTTAGAGGTTTTGAGTAATTTCTGAAATAACTTTAAATAACGGAAGAGGAGTTGTCGGTAGTGAACACTAATGTAAGAGATGAGCATCTGTGGGAACTATCCTTTTATAAAAGTCATGTTTATGTTCTTCTGCTTAGTGAGGCTGATCTGGGGATTAAAAAGAAGTCTTCATTGTCAAGACAAAGGGCATGGATATAGCACAGGTGCTTTTCAATTAGATTGAGGGAGCATCACTGCAACTTTATACCCTGTGGTATAAAACCCAAGAATAATTCTTGGGTTTTGAAGAAGCCCTGTGCTGGGCTGACTGTGAGCTTCACAGCTGCAGCCTGATGCCAAAGTTAACAGCTGAGGAAAAACAAGACTGAGTTATTTGCTCTCCTTGGGTAACTATAACAGATGGACTATGGGCACAACAGGCATGTGACTGGCAGGTGTCTCCTCAGCTCCTCTCTGCTGCTGATGACAAGTGTTACTCTCATCCCATCCTAGGTCTGGTCAACATTGCTCTCTCCTGGGTGGGTCTAGCAGTGGTGCAAGTGCTACTGATGATGGCAGGGCTAGAATGTGAGTGTTCTCTGGAGGAGCCTCAGGAGGCTCTCATTAGTCCCATTTGCACTTTCTGCAACTGGAGAGTGGCAGACCAGCCATGGCAGAAAACTGATCTGAAACTGCTCAGGGAAAGTACCCAAGCATCTGCCCCCAGCCAGAATGCTTAGGGACAGAATGCAAGTGTGTCAAGGAGTGAGATGGACTGCTATGTTTGATATCATTTTTGATGTACCTGTTGTGTGTCTAGGAAAGAGGACGTGGTCTCCAGCATGTTATCCAGCACCTGGCAGTAATGCTCTGGCATGCCCATGCAAAAAACAAGTAGCAGGCAAGCCGTAGACCTACCTGCCTGTTTGCTCAAAGCTGCGCTGACATCTCATTGGATTCTCTTCACCTGCACAAAACCTAACTTTGCTCTGTATTTTTACTGTAGAAAAGACAGCATGAAGCAATAGCTGCAGCAGTAAAAGTGCACTCTTGTCACTTGCAAGTGGTGTAGCCTTGGGCAAGTCAGTTCTGTCTGAGCCCTTTACCCTTTATTTGCCTCATCTGTTCAGACTGCAAGCTCTTCAGGGTTATGGCTGTTACTGTGTATTTGCAGAGCTTGTATCAAAGGTGCAGAAAATTATCATTTGATTATCACAATACTTATGCAAAACCCAATAAATTTATAAAGATATCAGTAAGCAACAGTATTATTACAGCTCCTTATCCCTTCATCTCCCCCTTCATCATTTCCTGCTTTTAGTCACAACCATCCCTTTCTGCTTGAACCATTTCCAACCCAACCTCAACCCTCTCTTTCTGGGCTATTTAAAGGAATGTTATGTATAAGGAATGAATTATGCCTCTGGTTTCTGCAGTCCTGCCTTGTCTACCTATTGCACTGATTGCTACTGACAGGCCTAACACTCCTAGCATTGTGTGATCCAGTGGATATTCTGATTTTCCCCATGGAAATTGAGTATTGAAATCTGCTGCAAAGTCATAGGTAAAAAAGAAGATTGCAAATCATTAGATAGCTTTAACCCAGTTGTTACTTTGCTAAACCAGTCCATAGGCCATATCCTTGGTTTCATTTGATAGATGAAAATAATTCAAGTGGAATTCACTAGTGATGAATTTATCCCTGGGAGGGCAACGTTAGGAAAGGAGGTAAATCAGCTCATTAACTGTGTAAGCACTCGCTTACGCTGAATTTGTTCAGCCATTTTAAAACCATTTATTTGGTGTGGGCATGCTAAAGGATCAGAACAGACATTATTTTCATTACTTCCTTATGGTATGCCATTTTCTTAAATGAATAGTCATAGTTGAATGTATAGTGAACTGCAGATTATTAGTAGGTTTGAAGGCAGGACCTTCAGTGTTAGAATGAAGGAGCTAAGGGGTAACTTCTGTTTGGAAAATTTGCACAATTAGCCTTCTTAGGCCACGCACATGAGGACTGGCATCTTCATGTCACTACAGTGACATATTATGTACTCCACAGTGCTAGATAAGCTCATCAGAGACTTCTATGAGCTCAAGCCACTCAGTACTGATTGTGACTTTTGATAATAAGTTGTGGCTATCCAGCTGCCACGATGGCTGTAATGTAGAGATTAAATGCACAACCTTCATCTTGAATGTCTGAATTTCGGTGATACTTGGGCATAAATCGAAGTAGTACATGACCCTAATTTGTTATTCATAGTCACTTACATGCTGGCAACTTGATACCCCCAATTCTTACACACGATGAAGCGAATGGGTGGTCCCATTTACCTTGGAAACAATTTCATTACTTTATGACTTTATACATTAAAGGGACAGGTAATACTACCTCATAAAATACAGCACCTGTTGTAGAAGGGCAATTTAGCAAATATTACCATATGCTATTGCAGATGAAAATCCAGTGTTATGCTTATGGAAAGTCCTAATGTTGCCCTGTGGTGTGTATATCAAAAGATCCAAAAGAGTTAACATGAACTAAATAATTGAAACTATCTTTAAAATGATCAAGAACTTTTACCTATCTGTCTTTTGTGCATCTTGGCCCATAGTTTATTACTGTTTTTACAAACTAATGTCATAATACTCTTTCAACAGAGTTACTCATTTACTTTCTTCCCTTGAGGTCTGCAGTTTGTTCCAAGTTTTATTTTAGAGTATACCTGATGCATTAATGAAGTGCAGCATATGACTTCTCAGTAGGTACACAGCTATTGCTAATTCAGTTTGCCCATTGGAGCATTTCACGCAATATTTGATAAAAACACTCGTAGTAAACACAGAATTTTTTTTTTTCCCCCTAGTATATGAATAGGGTTTAATTCCACAAGGTTCTGATTGTATTAATTTCCACTAGCATTCAGAAAGATCAGTGCCACACAAGTCATGTCCACTTGTTTAATTTTAGTTAGACTGTTGTCTTAGGGGTCATCACTTCTGTAATAAATGCTTGAATTGGCATTACCCTTACTGAGAGTGAACTTTTTTTAAACTTTGAGAGGCTGAGGGAATTGGGTTTGTTCAGTCTGGAGAAGAGGAGGCTTTGGGGTGATGTAATAGCAGCCTTCCAAAATCTAGAGGAAAATCAAGGAGATGGGGCCAGGCTCAACAATGATGTATGGTAGGAGGACAAGAGACAATGGCATAAATTGAAACAAAAAAGGTTCAGACTGGATATAAGGAAAAAATTCTCCCCACAAGGACGGTCAGGCAGTGGAATGGGTTGCCAAGAGAGGCTGTGCAGTCTCCATCCTTGGGAGCTCTCAAGACCCGTCTGGATAAAGCCTTGAGAAACCTGGTCTGAGCTCAGAGCTGACCCTGCTTTGAGCAGGAGGTTGGACTAGAGACCTCCTGAATCCCCTTCCAGCCTGGATTTTCCTATGGTCCTGGAAAAAAGCTTATGAACTAAGATTTTTTTTTTTTTTTTTTTTAATCCAGTCTTAGTCTTTGACACAGTAGTGTGGATCAGTACATGTTTACCCAGAGTTCTGCTTGCTGGGCTTTTAACAGTACAAAGGACTCTGTGCAAAGATGGTCTTTAAAGTCACCAGCATAGGCAAATTTCTATGCGAAAGGCAATTTCTTTAACATGTCAGTATAGTAGTAGTATTTTGTTCTTCCTTATCTTGAGGAACTCCAAGTGCTTAGCAGAAGAGGTTGAACAGTAATGTTGGTGCAAGTCTGTTCACAAGAATGCTACTTTATTTGGACCCTTTGGAGTTTGTTTGTTGGGTATTTTGGGGGGTTTTTTAGTTTTGTTTTCGGTTTGTTTTTTTTTTTTCCCCGGGAGCCTTGTTGCTTTAATTACCTCATTAGGATCCATGGTAAGGTTTATCAATACTCCATCAGTTTGCCTACCACTGAGCCAGGAAAGAGGACTGTACCTCCTTCCTACACTCTCAACACCTTTCCCCTAAGTACTGTTCCTGCTTTCACGATCCGTGTTCGAAAGCCAAGCTAGTACTTTTTCTCGTAATCAGAATACATCCTGTTTTTGCTAGACTTTTTTTTCGTACCATGTATTTTTAAGAATAATTCTTTAAACAAGGATGATTGTACCAGTAGGCACTGGCCATGGGAAGGGAAGAGGTATGTAAAAACTCCTAGGGAAGTTACTAATGTCAAGGGAAAGTTAAGGGGTATCTCAGGGATTCAAACATCTTTTTCTTAAGGTTGGGGTTTTTATAATACTGCTGGCTTTTTAAAAAAACAACAGCCTCTTGTTGGTTTTGAAATGAATTCACAAGGTGTTCTTTTTACTTCTTTTCAATGCAACTGACTGCAAGTAAAGTTCAATGCACTGTTAGAATTCTTACAGCTTTTGAAAAGGTTCTGTCCAGTAGTTTTCACTTCTGTAATATTTGATGCTAGATTTTCTAAATTGTGTAATTTTTCCTTTGATATGTGGAAAATAAAACACTGGCAAAACAATATGAAGCACTGAAAGAAATGAGACCTTTCTTGATTTTCTGGAATGTGAACTTTAAATTACTATATCTTAAATATAATAGATATACCATACAAAATTGCATATTCTACTCTTATAACAAAATTAGTAATTCACAAGGTTTTATACAACTGCATATCATCATGCAATTAGTTAAAAATCACATAAAGTCTACTTAAAATCAGTAGTAATATTGTAATTTCTGTTGATACATGGAGTTTCTCACTCTCCAGTAAAATAAAGGAAATTCTTAATCAAAACAATATGGGGAAGAAAACTTTATAACAAATTTTAATACTTGCAGTATCCTCAACATATTTAGCAGGCTAGTTGTTAAGTAAGTTTCTTACCAGATGCATGATGCAGGTTTTATTTCCCTGATTTTAAAGTCTGAGGAAACAGGTGGCGAGGTTAAGTTTTTGATCCTGGATGAATAAAAGCGTAAGTCACTTTTTTAATAGAATCTATAGTTTTAAAACATTCAGAAGTACCGTAATAATTTTTTGAGAACACAACATCAAGATTTATGAAGATCATCAAATTATCAAGGTCACAGTCAGTGCTAGTGTTAAGAGTCAAAACTAAGTCCTTTGGAATCCTGCCCTATACTGTGGCAGTGCCTACTTGCAAACTCAAAAGAACCCTTGCTAATTGCTAGAAAGTATTGCCTCAAGTATAGGGGGTAAAAGCTATAAAAAATGAATAGTTGTGTACTAGTATAAAAATGTAATGTGAGCCAAGTTTATTCCTTACACAACATGAAGTAGTAGTTGTAGCATAGGGTATTATAGCATGCAGTGGCTACACAGCCACAATTTTTGCCACAGAAAAATTTGTCTTTAGAAACAGAAGTGCAGTTTGCGAGACAAATGAAACAGTTTCCCATGCCGGGAAGTGTTTTGTTTCTGTAACCAGAAAGCAAGTCCATTGGGTTGTTTGATTGTAGTTGGTTCTGCTCAGTTTTTCTTCTTTCTGTATCCTTCTAACACAGCTGTGCTTTTTTCTAAATCTGATCCTGTGCTGTGGCCCAGTCCATGGCCCAGGTTTTGTCCTCAGTATTACACAGTGCTTTATAGAATACAAAGACAAGTTCTGTGGTCTATGCTTTTTTCATATTGGCAAGTGTCTGTACCATTAGAATAGCTTCATTTTTTAATATTATTCTTTGCCTTTCAACACCTTTTCAGAGATGATTTTTGGCATTTACAGGTTGATTCTCTTCTTGACACCTGAAGATAGAAATTCAGTAACATCATCATTCCTTTCTGGTTCTCCATTGAGCTGAAAATGCTGCATTTACAATTGTTTCCTTTTGGATCTTCTTTTAAGGGGTTTTGCTGTAGCCAGAAATGTTTTCATCATGTCAATTAGGCAAAATATTTATTGCGACATACATATAAAATTAATGTTCTGTCCTGCCATTTCCAGGTGAACCGGATTTCAACAGTGGACAAATCAGATCCAATTCTAAACTGTTTTAAGATGCTTAAGATTAGCTTCATAAATTCAGAAATGACAGAGACATTCTAGTCAAGAGCATTGATATTCATGTGGGTTGAAGCTGGGCAAAACCCTTGGTTCATGGGGGTGTTATAAATAAGTCATTTGTCAATTTAGATTTATTGAGCTGAGCAGGGCTGGTTGATCAGCAATACAGATGTTGAACTGTAAGAGGACAAGCCTACATTACTTGTCATAGGCCTATTTATCTTCATTACTAGTGCCATTTCTTAGTATTTCAAAGTTAACATTTTTCTAATAGAGACTGTATCACTCTTGATTTGTGATGACCTTTGGCATGCTATAATTTTGGCAAAGGGCCTCTGCTTTGCGTGCTTAATGCTGACACCTCTACAAATACATCATCTGTGACCATACTTTTTCAAGGCCACTTTTAACGTGCTCAGTACTATTTTGCTCTCAAATTCCCTGGGCAGAATCCAGTTTGCTCTGGGCACTGTCAGCAACTGATAGGGGATTTCAGATGAAGGGTTTGCTCACAGGGTACGTAGAAAGGACACACAGGGTAACTTTAATGCAACTCCAAAATTTTGGAGTGTTATAATGCGTGATTTTTCCCTGTCTTAGTGTTGTTATACAGTTGAATGTATACTAAGTAAGTGGAGTATCCAGCTTTGTCGCTAGTTTAAAATATTTTACCTCTTCTGAGCAGACATTATCAGGAAAAGCAGCTTCTTGTGGCTGTTATCTTGGTGTTTTTCCACATTCAAGGGAGTAATGTGTGACACTGTACAGTGACAGTGTAGTTGTGCTCTGCTTTTCTTGGCTTGTTAGTAAGCTTCCATGGGATTATTTACATTTGCTTGGTGTGGTGGATTATGCTTACTACCTTTTGTTGCACCCACTGCAACTCATAAACCCTGTAAAGCAAGAGAAGTTCCTTGCATGTTCTGAGCTCGATGTCAATCAAGCAAGTATGTTCCCTCTCTGTAGTTTGTTGTTAATTTGAACAAGAACACAAACATCATTGTAGGTGCTGTCTTCAAACAGGTTCCAAGGATTTTTCCTGTGGGTTAGCTCTGTTCCTAGTGCCCCTTACATGAAGAGGAAAGCTTCAACTTCCTTTCTACTTTGTTGAATTGTGTCCAGTTAAATCAAATGAAGGCAGTGTTTGAACACACAGCAAAAGACACGTCACAAGGATATAACCCAGGTTTTGGTAAAAGCCAGGGAGAGATCTCCCATTACTTCAAACCAATTATGCCAGGCTTAAAACCCACTGGAGCTAGTATAGGCAGGTCTTCTGCAGCCGTCACCTGTATGCTGTTATGCAAGAAGCTTGCATAGGGCATAGCTGTGAGTAGAGTACACAGCCAAAACCACATCAATCATTTACACTTGTTCTTCTTCCCTGAGAAGAACTGTGATGGATCTGATGGGTATGTCTCTGTAAAGAAGAGGAGCTATAGATTTAGTTCCAGGGGAGCTGTGCACACCCTATTTTGGCACCTGTCCGCCTCCCAGTGAATTCTCTGAAGCAACTGCCAACCAGTGTGAGGTATGCCGATGGGACAATCTATGCCTAAATTTCCTGTCTGTAGAAGAGACAGATATTTCTACCTTCCTTCACTTAGGTGTTGAGACTGCAGAGCCAGTATTAATTTTTAAGGCCTCCAGGTATTACAGTGAGAAGATTCATTTAGACCTTATAAATAATGAAAGTCTCAGTTCTTTATTTGGAACAAACAGTAAAATAACTGCAAGCATCATACAGACCAGCCCACCATCAGAATTCAAGAGAAAGCACAGTATTTGCAACACCTCTAGACAAAGCTTGCTGTCTTTCTGTTTGGTTTTTTTTTTTTTTTTTCTTTCTACCCTGGCTTCCATCAGCTGTTTAGAGACCTACTAGATCACTCAATCTACCATAAGCCTCGAAAGCTCAAGTCTGGGTCCTTCTGCAGCATTGTGGCCAAATGTCCAGGCAGAACACATATCTAGGTGTAGACAGTTCTGCCTGCAAGCAAAAAATGGGGACTATGCTCAGCCATTTGAAAAGACCAACATAGCAGAGAAGCAAGTTTATAAGGAGTACTCCTCTGACCAGTCAGGCAGAGTGTACCTGTGGTATTGAGCCTGTTCAGATTCCCAGGTTAGATAGCTGCTGCCATGCTTTATCAGCTTCATCTGTTGGACACTTAACAGCTAAACAAACCGCCTGGGAAGCAGGGAACAGGCAATAACTGCACTAACAGCCTAACCCAATACAGAAAATCGTGCTTCTTATGCTTTTGCACCAGTGGCATTTGACGCTCAGTGATGAATTAAATAGGCCATGCAAAGTTATCGGGGCTAGATGCGATATCAAGCCAGCATATGTCTGCCCTTTACAGACCAGCAACCACATGCACAGTTGCATAATGTTGTATTGTACTTAGTGTTATTCGAGAGCCAGCTGTGTAAGTTACTGTTTTATTATCTCTAGTGGGACTGTATACATGACTTGTGGTGAAAAAAGTAACTCCTTTCTCCTCCAAAAGCTTTATTTTTCCCCCAGAGCTTTTGTTTTCAGTGTGTGATTCATCATTGCTCAGTGCCTTATGTAAACCTTTATTCCAGTGCAAAACGGACTTAAATGGGACACGGTCTAAGCACTCTGAGAATAGCTACAAATGACCCCTTATACAGGCCAGTAATTCAGGCTTGACGCTCTGTTTCTTCTGGTTCCACTGTAGTTATGAGGGAGCTTGCAAACAGGAGTATGTCCTTAAATACAGGTTTTTGTCTGCTAGCTCTTTTCTTTAAGCGTGTCAGTTCTCATTTTGGAATTCATCACTGTCTCTGCTGTGGTTTGGGTTTTTTTTCCCCTAGGAGTCTACAGTGATTTATTTGCAAACTGCGGAAGCTTTGGTCTCCCGCACTAAATTGTCTGCTTCCAGTTCTAAACCCTCAGTAACTCTTCAGACAATGATTTTATTTGTTTCTGCTGTGTATGCATTCATGTTATTCACATTATCATTTGGTAATTGCATCAAGCCACTTGCCTTGGTCATCAGCTGCAGGATCTGTGGGTAGTTCCCACCATCAGGGAATTTCACAAATAAATTGTAAGCTATATTTTATGCATCTTTAAATCAGATCTGTACTTTACCTTTACAGCTGTCTCAGGATAAAAAATATAGCCAGTATAACTGAATCCCTGAGGAAAATAAGCAGAATCATTTTTATTGTGCTTAGGCTCATCTTTACTAGTATTAACAGTGCAGTTAAAAATGCATCCCATAGCTCTGGTTAACTTTACTATAAAATCTTAAAATGCTAATTTAGTACCTGGCATTATAGAATACATGAGCAAAGAGAATGTTAGAGAAAACGTGACGAACACAGGCTTCCTTGTGGTTAACAGTAAAGCCCTTTTACAGTGGTAGGGGAAAGTATGTAATAGCATTTATACCCTTTCTTGTTGCTGGTTTGATGTAAAAGATCTCATTTCAATGAGAACTGGGCCTAAACACAATAAAACCACGGTGACTTTCAGAATTTTCATTTATTTTGTTTGAGCAATAACAATATCACATAGCCATGAGACACTACCTAGTTAGAAAACAGGCAGATTAATTTATAGGTCAACTAGATCCAGCTGGTTGCTTTAACATGTTTTTCTTTATGCCATTCTAGCAAACAATGCACTTGTTAAAAACCTAATTAATGCTAGAGCGGACAAACAAACCAACAAAAGAGGCACTTAGAGGCACTGTTCATAGGAGTTAGAGATGGAAGAGCTCCATTAGGTCATCTGCCTATTCCTCTAATAGTACGAGGCTGTTTTCCTCAATCAGAAGGGAAGAGTCGGTGAACCGAGCAAGAGGGTGAAGACAGAGGAAATGGCACTGGGAAGTGACAGAGCAACAAGAGCATCATAGGAAGGAAACCAAACAAGAACAGTATGAGCAGTGGGCTTAGAAATCAAGGTTAAAGCACATTGCATTTGGAGGTCTTTCGTGAAGAGGATTTCTTTAGAGTACTTGCCTATTTCTATAAAGAAAATAGGAAGGAGGATTGTATGGTTGTGCAGGAACTGTATTGACAGAACTAACTATTGAATAAAGGGACACCATGCTGAGATGTACAGCTGCTTTATGTCCTGTATGGGATGGGGCTGGTGGTAGGTTTTCAGTATTTTTCAATTAGGAAGGATCACACTTTAGACTCCATGTTGTATGAGTGTAATTCACAGCTCATGTTGTAAATTTTCTGAAATACCTGACGAAATAGTTTTAGCCTGAAGCTGAATAGATCCCTGGTCAGGTTTTCCTTAGAGTTAGTTACAACAAATTAATCTGTTTTCTATTTCTGGTGAACTCTTTTCTTCCCTTTAGCCTTCTTGATATTCCAGTTTGTCAAGCACACATTATTTTTGGATTTCAGAAGTAGTTATCCTTCACCTTGGCTAGCCTTGCTACCATTCAGGTGAACTGATACAGGCTTTCTTGTACAACAGGTTAGGCATTACTGAACTCATTCAAATATTAATTTAAACACTGAGTCAAAAAATTGGCATTATTTCCTAGAGAAGTTTCTCGCCTGAGTGCTGACTGCAATGACTTTACTTTGGCAACATTGTCCTGCATTTATTTAATCTCGTGAAACCAACTTGGTCCACTTTTAGAGTTGTGATATAGCTATAAATGTTACTAAATATGAGTCTTGGATGGACTAGCTGAATGTTTCCATTTCTTTATGTTCTCTGTTTAAAGGTTTTTCTAACCAATAAGTTGTGCTCATATAATCTGAATTGTCTTTTATTTAAACATAATAAAAACAGTGATACTTGTTTTAAGAGGAGCATATTTCAGTTTTATTCAAACTACTTAAAATGCTTTAAATTAAACCAAATAAACTGCTCAAGCCAGAGGATAAGTGCCTGCACAGTCTTTTGGACTAATTTTATTATAAACTATTTAAATTCAACCTTACTTTATGCAATGCAGCTTTCTTAGCTAAAGAAACTCGTGTATGTTCTAAGCCCTGATGCTTTCACTCTGATGCAAAATTATTATTAAATAATGTGGAGGCTTTCTTTTTCTGCTAATGCTAGTTGCCTTGTGTTTTTCTTTATTGTATACTGTTATTACACTGCCTCACTGTTTAACCAACATTAGTGCCAGCTCAAGGTCGAACAAGCAGCCACAGTAAGGTCATAATGCCCAGATGACAAGGCATCAGAGCAGATATATGTTAGGTAAGAGTAGTCTTAAAGAAATGTATTGGAAGTACAGAAGAACACAAATGAGAATTCTTGGTGAACTAAGTAAAAAGCTAAGCACTGAAACTGCATATGCTAAATTGTCCTTTTTTCTCCTCCCCTCCCTGTGCTGATCTGTGCCTACATTGAGGTTTATCATTGGGCCTGCTCTGGGATTTGTGCTGTACATGTTCTTTGAATTCATTATTGAAGACTGGCAAGCCAATACATGGAGAGTGCTCCAACCTAACAAAGATACCTCAAAGATCTCTGTTTGGCTTGATAAGTGGTTAGAAATACAATTTAAGAATTAGTCTTCTTGCTCCTTCTGTCTTGATTTTGAAAAGAATAGATTTAAAAGAAGTTGTGTGGATAAGGCATGCCATGCTATCATGTAAATGACCCAGCCCATTGAACGTACTTGGTGACACTCGCATGGTAACACATACATATGTGTATGTTCACGTTCACATACATACAACTGAAAGACAGCATTAAAATATTTTTATATCATGCAACTACTCCCATGACAGCTGAGGTAAACATTCCTGGCTGTTAGATCTCATAAATGAACTTCCTGAGCTCTGGAAATGTTTCATAAATGTCATTAAGTAAATATCTTTTTAGTTGATATTAAAAGTAGTATTATATGACTCGGCCCTACAGCAACATTCAGAATTTCTCTCTCAGTCTGACAGCGGGTGTTTGTTTTGTTTTTTTAAAGCTATGAACATCACTACTGTTTTTTTCTGCAAATTCATCTTTTATGTGGTGTGGCTGCCAAATTGTATTAACATTTCCTAGGGGCAGATGAAAACTGTTTTGAAGTTCTGGAAGTGTTTTATATGACTGTAGCAATACACAGAATATGTGGCATTTGTGCGCGTTGGAATCTATTTTATACCTGGAAGAGAAAGGCAACTCTGATTTGTATGGCTTTGAATGCCGAAGAACCTGCTATCACACACCTGATTTGGCTTGCCTGTAGGCAGTACCATAGTATAAGTCATATATTGAATTTATTGATCTGCTAGATTCCTGGAATCTGAGAAGTATTCTAATTTCATTATCCTTCCATTGTAAATTAGAGCATGAAATATTTCTTAGACACTTAGTAGCCAGAAGCAAGTACAGGAAAAAGCAGTAAGACACTGGTTTAGCTTGGAGAAATGTCCCAGAAAGGACTTTCTTCATTGAAAACTGTTTTTCATATGACTTCTGACTGAGAGGAAGTTCTCACTCTGTCTTTGCTGGGGCCTGATGACTGCTACAAGATAGTCTTGGTTTTCAGTTTCTCTCCATAGCAGGAGATTGGGTTGCCTCAGTAGAAGGAACTATATGCAGCCATAGCTGTGTATCTGTGGCTTATTTGCTTCTTTAGGTTCTTGTTCTCCATGAATAGCCAATGCCTGCCGACAAAGCACTGTCTACAGTTCTTTCGTGGGCATGAAACTGGGTTTTCAGATGTTCCCTGTCACTGGTAGTACTCTAACCAGGGCACTGGGGCTGTTGATGAAATTCTTACTCAGAGTGGAGACATCAGAGCTGTCTGTGGGCTGACTTGGATAAGCACACACTGGTGAAATCAGGAAGATGAATAAGAATTTTGTGAAACTGCAGATCCTGAGTTGTTTTGAAAAGCGGCCAATATGATTTTCTAGCTGAAAGTGTGAACTCTGTAGAAATTATTTGCAATTTATTTCTTTACTCCTACCTTCCACTAGGGAAAGTTTTCTGTTCCTCAGTGGTGAGATGAGTTATCAAGCAACAGGGAAAATTAAGTGAGCACAGAACTCATTAAAAAATTACATTTCTTTGAAAAAGGGTGACAAAGTACACAGCATATAGAGGTAACTGCAATTTTTTTTTTCAGAACTGGTGCCTTTTTTTTTTTAATTAAATAATGTCATACACCACGTTAAAGAAGTGCAGTTTGCAGCTTAAGTTTACAGTGATGAAGCTTCTGATAATCTTCAGTTCCTGTTTCATAACTGAGGATGATCCTATGGGATAATAGGGTAGCTACAACCTAAGAACAGCAGTTTGATGAAGGATCTGGTAGAATTGCAGTTTACGGAACAGATAATCCCAAATGAGAACAAAGATGTTGGTGCTACCACTGGGGCTCAAAAGCCACTGAGTGTGAGGGCACAGGAAAAACTAAGGCAAACTCATGTAGTCTAGGAAGTCTAGGGAGTTTAGGGAGGAGATGGGCCTGTTTTTGTAGCAGAAGGTCCTTTCAGCTGAAGGACGAGTGATCTGACTGCATAAAAAAGGTAGATTCTCTGTTTTGGAGAAGCTGTGAGATGCAGGAAGATAGCCTAAAAGATGAACATAACTAGAGACATGGCAAAAATGGTAATAGCGAAGTTGTTTGGATGCTCTTGCAGGTCAATACTTTGGCTACAAGGTCTCATGCCTGTAACAGCATAGCAGTCAGAGAAGGTGTGCCAAAGACAGCAGGGAAAGCCAAGAGGCATTGACTGGAGCATCCTGATGCTAAAAGATGTTGAAAATACATATGTCTAATGCAGTCTGAGGACCAAATGCAGGAGTTGAATGTTCAGGTTTGGGAAAGCTCTAGCAGAAGTGGAGGTGACAACTTTTAAGTATAAAATTTCCAAAAGTGCTCGTAAGTGTTACACACACAATGGTCCTTCACATGTTGGGAGGAGACTAACCCCCCTAAGGCTCTTCTTTATATGAGTTAGATTGGAAGTAAGTACTAATGTGAGGGAGCACTAGAATCCAACTGAGTATATTGCAATTACTTTTGTAAATGCTAAAGGATTTGCAATGATTGTTATAGCATTGAGATTTTCTACAAAAGTAAAGACAGAATTACTTATCACCAGGTCTTTATTTTAGTAGTGTTTCTCAGTGATACAATGACATGTAAACCCCATTTTTAAACAAAATTTAATCTAGTGTAATGCTTTACACTTTTTTTCTCATACAGGCTTTACAGTAATGATAAAATCAATGCGCAATTTCAGTGTTTTTGAAGGAAAACTGTGAAATACTGTCCTATTTCCAATTTAGAAAAAGCAGTTGCATATACCATAAAGAAAATGTTGTTAGCTCTACACAACAACATAGGAAATACTGTCATGCTTGTGTAATTGCGTAACAACTTGATACAGACTTGAGTGACTTTTGAGGAGACATTGATCCAGTGGCTCAAATGTATCTTTAGGGTAACATCAGTGTTTTAATGGATGCAGTTTTAAATCTACCATGCTATTAAACACAAAGGGCAAATTCATGCTTGGCTTATCTCCCTTGGCAATGTTGGCACTAAACCAGGGAGTAATTTTCCCTATTGCATTTATCAACACGTTTCAGATTTAAAAGCCATGGAGCCATTAAAATATGACTCCATCAATTAGAAAGTAATTGTGGTATGTCTTTCTAGTGCTGAGGGATTAACTCAATTTAATCTCAGTGCAGTTAACAAAGGCAGTTAGCTACTTGCTTTAAATCTGTAAAACATAATGACTTCATGGAGAACAGGATTTGCCACATGACATATGCCGAAAAAATGGGCTGTTGACTTCACTGAATTCAGTGGGAGCCTTGAACTGAAGGGCAACACGATAGAGCCCCTAGGGGCTGTTCCTGTAGGTGGTCCACACTTGGAATTCACATACAAGTTTTGTATCTCTTTAAAGATCATGAAAGAGAATATTAAACTATATCCAGCTTTGGTCCTCTCTGTGTTGATGCCAACACTTGCTTTAGGGCAACTTCATCAAGCAGAGATGGGAGGAAGCTGAAGCGTAATGGTTGAGTATTTGTCGGTATTTGCTGTCACCAGTAATTATTATTAGAAAATCCAACTTTGCATACTAGATATTAGACAAAAGCCAGCAATGGAGCTGGAGCTGCTTGAGAAATTCTTGCTCCACAGCTGGCAGTTACGGTCCTGTTAGCTGATGACCAGCGCACTCTCCATCCTAATTCACTGCAGTGCAAAGAAAAAATCAGGCTTAATTTATCTGCAGAATACTTAACTGTTGTAAACTGATGGTGTCATGAAGGCCTTCTGGGATTTCACCACTGAATTTGGAAGTATTTGAAGAATTACAGGGAAAGCAAGGACCTATTATACAGCGCTTAGTTCAGCCTGTCCCTCAGTTTGGGTAACACTTTAGTCCTGCTAGGGTCTGACACTGAATGCCATTGAACACTTTACCAAAAAGACTTGTCTTTCTGGAGTAAAAAACCCTAAACTTTAAGGCAAATAAAACATATTTTTAATAAGGTTTTAAGGTAAAGCATATTGGTACATTGTAAAGAGATTTGTGATTCCTCTCGGCAGATCCTCCTATACTTGATAGGAAGGAGCCTGTAGCCGTTATTGCATGACTCCCTGCAGAGGGTTAGAAAAAAAGAGGAACAGAAGGGTTAAAGCTGATGGTGAGAAAAGGCAGGAGGGATGGTATGGCCTCCCTGGGGCGTTGGGGGGGAGGGGAGAGGAAGTGAGATCTGCTGTGGCTGGGAGTTTGCTTTTTCTTTTGTTGGTAGCAAGCCTGCTCTCTGTTAAAGGCCCACTGAAGATACCGCGCTTCCCCCCCCCCCCCCCCCCCCATCCCCAAGATCTGCAAAAAGGGAAAAAAATCATGTTATTTGCCTTGTGTGCATCATGCTTCACAGCCCGTGAGCCATGCGGCTCCAGTCCTGGCCCCACAGTTTGGTGGCTGCTGCAGGGACTGGTGGCTGGTGTCTCCCTGGCACTGCCATCCACCCTACACGCAGCCCTCCTTGTAGGGTGAGGGCTGCTCCCTATTTAAGAGCTTGGGGCGGGGATCTCACAGGCTGACCATGAAGGGTTCCCTGTGCACCTCTTTCCTTCAGGGATTATACCTTTGACCTGGGGCTTTCCCACCTGGGCTGGGACTTCCCACCCAAGATGCAGCAAGGCTGAGGGGTGGCAGGGTGAGAGGCAGCCACCAAGTGGTGAGCAGCCAGTGCAGACTCCTGCTAGGGCTTTTCCCTTGTAGGGTTGAAAGCCCCTTGCCTGTCAGCCCTGGCAACAACATCCCTTAGTGCCTCTGTCTTTCCTTCACCCCCTTAGACAGTGCCTCTGACCAGCCTGACTAGTTTCCCTGTGCCCACCCATCCCTGGCCTCATCTCAGCAGCTAGCCATCCTTTCTGCCATACCCTCCATCTTGCTAGTTTGTGCTTCCCTTAAGCTATCCTCCTAGCCATCCCCTTCATGGCCCATCCCCCAGATAGTCTTGCTCCTGGCGCCCTCCTCCCTCTCCCAAACCTCTGCCCCCACTTCACCTTTCCAGCTCTTTCTTAAAGGCTGCTCAGAAACAAGAAATGCTGTCAGGGCTGTATTTGTCTCCTTCACTCTATGCTGTTGGGTGTAATATGCATTTACTGGCCACTGGCAAGGAATGTCTAGCCTAGTGCAGGAGGGTCCACAAAGATGCTAGACTGATGCTGTGGAAACTGGAGATCTTGCTTTTAGGTAGATGGCTTGCACCTATCTGTGTTATCCCTCTGTTGCTGAACAGAAGGATGCCTGGAACTATCAGTCCATTTCTTTCAGTTCCTTTTTAGCATGGTCAGTGGCAGAACCCTTAAATTCAACATAATAGATAATTCAAAATATTCTGATTATATATTTATATAGGCAGGCATTCCTTATCACTGTCTTCATTTAATGAAGGATTTAACAAAACCAATTCTTTCCCTGTTTCTTTCATTCTGCCTAGTCAGTCTTCTCAGAGATTAGGCAAAAGCAAATCTGTTAGGTGGATGCTTTAGAAGAGAAACTGAGATCTGATGGAATTGTGTAAAACCACAATTTGTTTATTCAGCGTTGAATGAAAGACTTGTGATGTTGTCCATACCCTTCTGCACTTCAGAGCGATAATCTAATCTAAGACGTTGTCCTTCCTATAAAGCCCTGAAATACAGTTGCGCAAAATAATGCAACTGAAGTAAAACTAAAAACCTAGAAGGTGGAAAGTTGTGCTAAGAAACTACCAAAAAGTTCTTGCTAATACATTTACTGGTGACGAAGTCTGAGTGATCATTCAATACGATCTGTCCCTAAAAAGAATTAACTGAATGTGTGTCAACTTTTCTGCAATGTGCATTGACTTTGATTTCCTCTGGTTTTATTTCTTCTAGGGCTGTCAGAATGAGTGCGTGGCTGGAGGATGTTCGGGAGAAACAGCAAAGCATATGACTGAATCTTTCAAGGTATGTTGTCTGTTAAAAGATGAGCGTCTGAAGCATTTCAGTAGATGGTGCCAGACAGCATCCGTAACATGGTAGTGATTGTTGTTCAGGCGTTCATAGCTACTGACATGCTTGAACATCATAATTCTGTAAATAATTCTGTAAGTTGCATTTGCTGAAAATGTTTTCAATGTAGAAATTAAGAACGTTACAAGAAGAGCTTCAATTTATTATATTTTCATGTACTAGCTAAAAGGTTAGTAGTCATTAGGCAAAAATTAAAATGGTGTAGGTGATTTTATTTTTAAGTGTTCTCTGCTTCAAAGGCAATAGGAATAAAGACTGATTCCCCCCATTAAGGTTTTTCCAAACAAAGTCTATGTAACACTCTATTATTTGTTAAACTTTGGCATTATGAATGGTGTTCAAAAGTAGGTTTTTCCATTTGGTCTCAAAGTTGCAGAGCTAAGGATCTCAGAAGGACTCCAAAGCACACCACAGCTCTGGCACATTATCAGCACTCAACAAGCAAACAGGGCTATGATAATAAGGAATGCTGAGCAGCTGCCAGGAACTGACATGAAATTGAATCCCTCTTTTTTTTTTTTAAATTTTAATCTTATGCTTAGAACTGAGCTCGGTTAAGATATCACTCTTTTCCTCTGCCTCCTTCCTGGGTGCAGTGCTAGTAACTAAGAGCTCATTTTAAACACTGTATGGACACAGATGTCAACTTTTAATTTTCTGTTGGAAATGTAAAGCCCATCAGCATGTGCTCCTTTGAATTCTACCTTCTGTCCTCATTCCCTTTTTTTCCTGCCTCTCTTTTATACTTCTTTTGCCTTTATTCCTTACATCACACATCTGTAATTCTTTCTCTCCCTCTCTTTCCCTGCTTTACAATCTTTAAAAAGCCTCATCTGTATTTTGCAGAAGTTTAAAAAAAATACCCAGAAAACAGTGACCTCACTTGTGCTTTTTCAGCAGTTCCCTTCCTGTTATTGCTGACTATTGTCAGCAGTACATGAGATGAAATAATAATGATACACTTTGTAACTGTCATGTTCTTCCTGATTTTTTGGGCAGTGTCACTGCTGTGCAGTCTTCTGAATTATGCTTAGGTAGTTATTCCCCTTTTAGTTGCCAGGCTTTAACCAGATATGGAAAATAAATGCTGCATAAGATGTGTTGGACTCCTTGATAAGACTTATTCTGATGCTGATGTCATTGAAAACAGCAAAGAATTCTTGACAGTCCATGACTACAGAATTTTGCCATGTAGCAACATGCCATTTAATTTCTTTTTCCTCATTCTCAGCCCTTCCCAGTTCTTCTCTTCCTCATTTCTTTGCATTTTGTCTCTCTGACAATTCTGCCCAAGAAGGAAGATTTAGAATGACTTTTCAGCCAGAAGGTCTGATTTGGAAAATGTTGACAAAACCAGGCATGCAACCAGTTTGGAAACCCCAAGAATTCACAAGTATGGAGTGCGGAGTTGTTTTGTGAATTCACTTTTAATAAATAGACAAGAAAGACCTCAGTAGATTCATTCAGTAGAGTGTGCTAGTGTATTTAAAAACAAAAATTGCTTTACAGAGAGGAGACTCTTGTGTAACTGCACTGTAGTGTTTCCTTCCACTCATTGATGTAGTCCAGAAAGAAGATAGAGTGGCAACAAGCTCTGATAGTGTTTGGGTCGTAGGTGAACTGGGCATAAACTAAAATGGGCTTAAGGCAGATTTAATTATACTGGCATTCAAGTAGGTGCCTTACCAAAGCTCCAAATATTGGGTGGCACAAAGTTGGATTTAATCCAGTTTCCTTTCCATCGATATTTGTATGTCAGCCAGAATGGCATATCATTGTAGTGGAGAGTCTGTGTGAGGGAAAAATATATTAGCAGGTGGGACAGATGGTCTTAAAGGGAATAATGCTAGAAAAAACAGCTGGCTCAGGCTGAAGTCTAATTTGTAAGTCCATTCCTGCCTTGTGGCTCTGTTTCTGAAGATTAGCTGCAGTCACCAGAGAGGGGTATAGTTTTTTAGAAAATATTGTACTGTGGGGGATGTGTGTATGACAGTTATGATCGGAATACAGGTACTGATTGCAGTGTCATGCATTATAATAATACAGGTACTGATTGCAGTGTCATGCATTATAATAATTATTTGCAGTCTCTTTAACTTCATTGTCAAATTAAAAAGAAAAACTTTATAAATGAAGGAAAAAATAACACCAGACAATGACAAATAAAATAGCCTGGATTCATTCTAGGGAACTTCACAAACATTTCTGTGGAAGACAGTTATGGTTACAATTTGAGAAACTATAGCTAATAATATTTCAAAGGAATCAAGTTGACCCATGGGGCTGACTGTGCTGAAGAAAGCTGCAATTTTGTGCCAGTAACCTAATTAATCCAAGAGTGTGGGAATGTAGAAAACAGGGTATGGTTTTGTTTTATGCTTACATAAAACATATTGTTTAAAGTGGATGATGCCCAACATTTGAATGCCCTCTGAAGACATTTCTTTTTAGAATGCAGTGCTGTGCTTTTTAGGTGGGGCGAGCTTCTTTGAATTTTACTGTGATTTCTGCCTGATTTGGAAGGTGGAATTGGAGAGTCCGTTTACACTGGAAGGGAAGGAATGAATGCTACTTACAGCTTCTAGCAAGCAGTGAGCCCCTCTGCTAGCTGCTTGCTGTTTTCGATTCTCATGGGCTTCTCTCAAGTCAATAGGTCAGAATTGGCACTTTGTTCATTTTAACTGCTACTGAACTGCATTCATTTGACTCACTTCTGCAGCTAAAAATCTCATCCTGACAGGTCTGTGATTTATAACATACTTAATGTGTCACATTCAGAGTTGACACATGACCAATGGTCTTGGAACAGATAAGAAACGTCGAAGGAAATAGTGATTATGCTAGAGTTTCCTGTGTTGTAGAAAATGTCAAATCTCCAGGATTTATCTACCTAGCTCCTTCCACTAGAGTGAAATCTTCCTCCCTCCCCAACTGTTGTATGCACATATTTATTTATTTATTTATTTAAATAACTGGCTGTGGTTTGTGACCATAACCTAAGAAGTTATACTTGTAGTTTTTGCCTATTGTCAGCTTTGGATCTCTAGGAGGGGAGTATGAAACCAGTAATGGAAAGTGCAGTCATCCTCTGTACCACTGAATGTATTTCGGAATGTTGAATCAAGAAATGCGCATACCTGGTTTTGCTCTTATACATGTTTTTTTGCATTCAGTAATACCACGAAACAGCACACAGTTATGTCTAAGGCACTTAATGTTTATGATTAAAAATCTGGTAATTTCTTTAATGCATTCATTCTGCTTATTGTACTGTCACAAGACAGAATGAATGTTGTTTGGATAATGTAGCAGTCTATTTCCATACGTAACTCTAATTTGGTTTCTTTCAATGTGTGTATTAGCTCTGACTTTGAATTCATAATATTTGGTCTTAAGAAACTAAAGGCATCTATGATTACCTTCTTTTTTCCTCATGTTATCAATCCATATCCAGAAGGATGATTTTAGTTTTTTATGTAACCTTCTGTCATGGAATACATTTTCTCTTTGAGAGACTGATACATGGAACACTTAACAGGAGTAGGTAATACCTTCTTATGTTTCTCTGTATTTTAATGATCTGAAGCTATATAGAATTAGTTGGGCAAAGTTCAACTTAATGGTGCAAAGTTCAGTTCTTTTGTTTTAATTTTTAATGGCCTATTTAGTGTACCAAAATGGTGCAGACCTTCTAGGGAATACTGCCTAGTCTGCTATGCCAAAGCAAAATAAAGTAGCTGTAGTTTGCAAGTGGATCTGGATTGATTTGCTAATATGAAGACGCGTGGTAGTGGAATGAAAAATGTTTAAGTGGAGCTTCTGTATCTGAATGGCTCCTCATGTTACTTTAAACAACTGTGAGTGTTCCTGCACAGTCTTCTGCAGACAGACCCAACCTTCCCAGGCTCTGAGCCAATGGGATGTGAGCCTATGGCAGACTGGAAGCTATATAGGCAGGTTAGTGCAGTGCTGTGCTCAAACTAATAATCCCCATTGAGATCTTGGACTTGCTAGACTGAATACAGTGCTGTGCTAGTATGTTTGCATGGCTTCCAGTTTGAAGCTAGCTCGCGTCTAGCTGTGTGAGATGCTGGATATAGTGAATTTTCTGTAATGATGTATGTTTTAGTATATGTTTCTTGCATTAGTATAATGTTTTAGAGCCCAAGCTGTGAACTAGCTGACATTGTGCTAGGTATTGTACCAATTAGAACATAAAGATTATTTCCACACTGTAGGTATAACCTACAAATAAACAACCAAAATCTCTGACAGTTTTCCCATAGAATCTAAAGTGTATTTTACCTCTGGATGAAATATGAAGAAATTGAAAATCTATTTCCAATGCAGGCATTTGTGGTTCAAATTGAGAGATTGCCAATGAAAGTTTTACAGACGTTGATCTTGTTCTTGGAGGTCTCTTCACACAAATGTAGTTGTTCTTTGTAATAGGACCTTCAGTTGCATCTTTTAAAACATGTAGCCTTTGCATGATATAACTGTGAACTTGGTTGGCTCTATGCAAAACATACTGTGCTGATTCCGATTCTCTGCCTTGTTTCACGTTCTTGGCAAATAATGCAATAGCATTGAAGATAAAGAACAGGTCTATATCTTAACCTGGAAACATTAAAATTATAAATAAGGTATTATGGGAGTAATCTATGCAGTTAAGATGTAGGTTAGCTGTTATTGCAGTATGCAGCATTTCTTGTTATATAGTGTACGTTAGAGTTGGAAAAATTCCTTTTTTTCTGTGGAGAAAGATATGCCTAATTTCAAAACAGCCTTTCAAAGGAAAACCTGACTAATTATTGCGTTTTCTGTGTTTACATTAATGAAACTACAGTACTGTGATTCATTACCATGTTTATACTAAAACTCAAGTATGTCTGTAATTTCTGCCAAATATAGTGGGATATAGGATTCCTTGCTCTGGGAATTGGGAGGCAGACCAATCCATTTTGAGATATTAGACAGTTTTAACCTTTATTTTAGAAAACTGTCTTTATTTTAGAAAAGGTTGCTGACAGAGATAAAGAATAAACAATTCTCCAACCCCATTTTTTAAAATAAATTGTTTATTCGCCAAATTTTTTTCCTCCCTCTCCAATGCAAAGATTAAAAATGTATAAAATACAGAGTAGTCTATTTTTTTTGAAACATCTTTTTAAAATCTGAACTGATTGACTGTATCACATTGGCACAACACTAGAGTTACATGGTGAAAGTTCCATTCCTTGAAGACTTTAGGAAATACATGGCACTTCTCTTGTGTTTTCATTTTATATGAGCGCTAGGTAAAGTTTCTGACATGCTCAGAGCATATGGATCAAGGGAATGCTGAAATGTTTCTGCTATATATGCATGATAGTTACCACATTATGTACAAAGCTAACAAATATAAAGCAGTTTACATGGTTTATGTATTTTCACAGCTCTTCCTCTCCAGCTTGTTCTCAGTTTGTCATTTTCTACTGATATCAATAAATTACTTACCTGCCAAAGCATATGGGCACTCAGTGAGGCTTTTTGTCATGTTGCAGCTGTTGATTCTTCTGCGGTTTTGGGGTTAGGGGGGGTGTTAGGAGAATGCCCTGCATTTCCATTTTAAATTCTGTATTAGACCCCATTTTGAATTTTGATTGATCAGATAGAATATTTCCTTTATGTTAAGTTGTATGGGGAAAAATTTATTACAGAAATTTACTAATATCTTGATGCTGTGATGAGCAGTATCGCCCCAAAATGTGTATATAGGAAAGCTGCTTTTATGTAAACTGTCTTGAAGCAGTAAAAGAAAGACGACCAGTTGGATATCTGTATGTGTGTGTGTGTATGACATTACTCAATAAGGCATCTCCAAACATTTTGTGTCTTAGAACCATAGGCCATCTAGTCCATCCTCCCACTGAAAGGGGGACTCTCAGCAGCAGCAGACCAGGTCAGCTGTGGCTTTGTCTGTTGAATGCAGTGCTGCGCTACTCTCTTTAAGAAAATGTTTTTTTCTGATGTCCAGTCTGAACCTCCTAAGCTAAAACTATGTCAGTTACCATTTGGTAGGTCATCTCTGTATCATTTCTGTGGAAGTACATAGGTGTAGCCACTGTTAGATCAGGGTGCCAACCTAGAGGCCAATTCTGTTGTCGTCATAAGAGTATTTAAAATTTGTGGACTGGGCATTGCTTTAGAAAAGGTCATTGTGATTTTATCTTGATTTCAGCTGAATCTATTCACCCTAGCTTCTCATCAATGGCAATAAAATTATTTGGGTTTTGTCATGTGTTGAATAAAAAAAGATTGGCGAGTAATAATATTATTAGATTGCAGTGCCTTCATATCGCTTGATTATGCCTCCTAGCAGGGTATGTATATGCTGCAGAATTACTTCAGGTGATTTACAATCAAATCCATTCCCACCTGCCAAGAGGGAAACCAGCTACAGAACAGAGAAAATTGAGTGCTGAGTGGTTTCTGTACTGTTCTGCACCCACACAGGCATTGCACAAACTCTTTTGAAGACTACTAATAATATCTGGGCAAGACTGACTTACATATCTGCTGCTTTCATTCCAGTTATTAGGAAAGTATGGGTCTAGGTCACAGTAATGATCAACACACAGTGTGCTTAGAGTTGAGAGTCCTGTTTTGATGAAAGAGAGAAGAAACAAAGCCCAATATGTGTAATGAATGTTTCAGTGGTTGTTGGTTGCTAGGAGAAAGTGGTTTTCCTGAAGGAGACCATGCAAGTTGCATGCACAGGTGGAGGATGCACTAATGCAGCTTAGTATTGCTGATGGCTCTACTTGGCACATCAATATTTCTCAATCAAGCTTGTTATCACAGAGTAGTGTCACTGCTTCAGGATCGTAGTAGCCAAGAAATGCTACTGAGCAACAAGTTCTTAGCGCTGTGAAAATAATTCACCATGATTCTTCCATGGTACACTAAGGGATGATTTCCCAACAGTCTTCAAGTAGGTTTCTCATGCCATCAGGGAGACATCTATAATGTGGCATTTGAGATCTGTGGCAGCTCTCTTCAGTTTTAGCTTGGTGCCAAGTAGTTCTGTGTTTCTCTTCAGGTGGGTAATGTCCTTCAAATAGTTGCAGGCTTTTAGCAAATAGGTTTTCTAAGCTGTAGTAGAGAAACTGATTGTCTCACTATCTGAAGCTGTAGGATTTGCAAATAAAGCTAATCGTCTTCAGCAAGTAACAGGAGCTTTTAGCCAAGATAAAAGGAAGGTGCTAGAAAAACACCCAGGGGCAGTTTGGCTGAGTTGATTTATAGCACAAAGAAAGTGATGTTTTATCTTCTTTTTAACGAGGAGCTTAAGATATAGTTGGTGTCTGTAAAAGCACACAAATTGTGCTTTTTCTGTGTACTCTATGCACATAGAATTTTGGAAATTCCATTTGGCTTGTATAATTTTCTGGATTTATTTTTACCAAGGTGAAGAATTGCTTTTAAAATGCAGGGCTTTAGCAGTAGCCAATAATTGCCAAATGAAACTATATGACTCCAAAACATATAAAATCCATGGTGTCCTTACCTATTTCCAAGAATTCTTCAATTTTAACATCATAGTGATAACAAGTCCCCAGATTTGATATTAAATGTTTTCTTTGTTGAACACATATGAATAGGAACTACAATTTAGGAGGAGAATTTAGTCTTTTTTTCCGTAGTGTTCTGTTGGCCTTTCTGCTTGCTTTTGAAATTAGCTCTATATCCTAACTCCCATGAACTAACAGCCCAGAGAGCTGGAAGATTTTTATCTTAATCCCATACTTAGTCCACATTTCTGGGAAAGTACTGAATGGAATGAATTGGTAAAATGTGGCAGTTTCAGTGGCAGATCAAACATTGAAATTCATGGCAAATTGTAAGTTTACCTTCTTTCTACCAGTGTGAGAGGGAGATGGGGTAAGAGAAAAAGGGAGATGTGGTTAACTGAATGTTTGAAATTATTCCCGTAACCTCTACACAAGAGACTGTACCATGAAAGCATTTTATATTCCCAAAAGTTTTTGAAATTCCATATGAAACGATAAATTCTGAATGTCTTCATTCCATGAATCCACTTCCGTGCATGTCTGCAAGCTTATTAAAATCAGGGTAAGAAGATTTAATTGCAACTGCTCAGGACTTGGACATGTGAGATTATGATTCTATTCTCGGCTATTCCACATAGCATGTTTGTGACTGGCCAGGCTACTTAGGTGAAATATTTCCAACTTGTTTGTCTGAAATTTAGGTTTGCAATTCATTTCTTCCTTCAATGTGGCTACTTTTTTAGAAAAGCTTAGATGTAAATATCTCCTTTTTTTTGTTTCACTTTCTTCATGTGAAATAGAAATGATAGTGTTTCCTGAACCAGGAGACAGTAGTGTCTGAAATCTTTGTGGACCAAATTTATAAGTTTTGTTTTCATACCGCATTATTTGAACATCTAAAGCACTGCACAGCTGTACAAAAATGTGGTATCTGTGAAATGTCACAGATCTCTCTATTCCAGTTTTGTGTCACAGGCCAGTGTGAGCCCCTCAGCTTGTGTTAGGCTCAAACCTTCTCTCAGGCAAACTCTTTCTAAAAATGGAACATTGTGTTTATGCTACAATGCAGAAATACAGTGGTTGTGAGGCAAGGAGCAGCACAGCATCAGGAATTGCATTAACCAAGCTGTCAGATCTTTTGAGAAGCAGCAGTATATACTAATAGTGAATAATATGAATTAAATATGAATATTTAATGTGTTCCATTAGTGAAGAATGGTCCTAGTTTTGTATTTATGGAAATATTTGAGTGTGAGTCTATGAGAGGACTTTCTGTGCAAGGAATTGAGATATTACAGAATTGCAGTCTGTGATTTCCCTTATCGTTGTATTTGGAATTGCTTCTTTCTAATTGAAAGCCTAGCTATATCTACATTGCAGACATGAAATGCAGTTGCATGGCCAAAGAAGATTTTTATATAGCTAACTTGACCAGCAATAACAGTGAGCTACAGCGATGTGTTTTTCAGTCCAGTGCAATGACTGCATTAAAGCCTGCTCATACTTTCTCCCTATTCACACTTTCTGATCACCCCACTTAGTTAACTGGAAGAGCTGTTAGCAAACAGAAATAGTTTACATGACCAAAATGTAATAATGTGTCTAGTTTCTGTTCCTATGTTTATTATCTTATCAGCATCTTGGTGGTTTATATTTTAAAGAGGTAGTCATATTTGAAATGTTTTATATAATTCTTTGATAGATGAGATTACTAGATGACTGTTTTTTGTAGATCTGAAAATACCATTAGCTGGAGTAGAGGAGACAGACCCCATTAAAATCAAATAGATGCTTTCCTTAAGATTTCCTTAATATCAGGTAGAAGGTTTCCTTAGGATCTGTAGGAACCCAATTCCCTCATCTTTCTTAACTTTAAAAATATGTATCTTCTGAAACTTGTGTCAGTGGAGAACAGACTGATGAGAAAGGGACAAAAAACCCCCCCAAACCATTACTAGTATATTTAATTTTCCTGAAGCAGTAGAAATGTGTGAGGCTATAAAGATTCAGGTAGTTTTGTCTCCCTTACAATCCAAATTCCTACAAAGCTGGAAGAAGGGGTCTTGATTATCTTAAATGGGCTTTGGACCAAATCAATGGGAGTTGGTGCAGGGCAATGTTTTAGCGCATATGGAAAAACTCTTAAAATTTAGTTAGTGCCATTGAAATCAATGATACTATGCATTATCCATGTGCTTGAGTGTTTTGTTGGGCAAGATTGGTTTCTTCAATGCTTTCTCTACAGTCTAGCTGGACTGTAGCTTTCCAACATCTTTATTTCCCTTTGGGTGCATTTTGGGAGCTTCAGACTGCTCTAAATCAAACATTCCTGCATCAGAGTTGGAGCATCCATCAGGTCAGGGGAAAGGTTAAAGAAGCCAACAGTAAGTTGTGCCCTTCTTTTCTTCCCATTGCTTGCGGAGTGTAGCAGAAGCTCATTCTTTGGTTTGACGAATATTTGATAAGCATGTTATGAATAGTTTAGGTTAGATACCTTGCAGAGGATGGACTAGACAAAGTCCTTCCAGCCATATTTTCTATCATTTCCATGACTGACTCACAACTGATTCAGAGCCTTGGCTCCCTTTTGCTTTGTCATTTGTTCTGTGGTTTATTACCCAGTGTACAGTCAACCTGATGCAATGATTCCAGGCCCCAGTCCAATTACATGTGCTAACGTATTCTCGGATGAAATCTCAGGGAAGCTTTATGTTGAAAGATTTCTGGGTGTTCTCCCTGGGGTTGCAAAACATATTTTGTTATATTTTGTTTCTCTTTATTTTTTCATAGTAGGAAAATTAGGGCTTTCTTCCTGCTCAAATCTTATTATATCTTGGGACGCTTTCCATTCTCAAGCCTCAGGCTCTGCTGTAAATTTAAAATAGTAAAGGGATTATAGGATAGCTTACATTAACATTACTTTTTATACTTAGGAGCTAGTAATAGATTTCTAAGAATTTATTTAACTCTGTCTTATTCTGTTTTGAGTTGATAGAACTCTTATTGTCCTTATTGTTTCTAGTATAGACTTGATTACTGTGATCAGAGCCATATATGGCTTAAACCTATACAGAAAGTGATGGTCTCTGCCCTGGAAAACTAGCAGTCTTTTCCAAAGAAGGTGGGGATGGAAAAGAAACAAAACCACAGACCTTGGTTTACCCAAGGCCTGTAGGACATAAGTCTCCTCTTTTTTACTCAATTAGATGCTGCTGTGGTGTCAGCTAGTGATTAGTGGATAGAGCTGAGAGGTACTAAGTCAGACAAACTAGACAAAAATAACACCTGCTAGAAGAGGTTGCAGTTGGTTTCATCTACTGGAGCAGTATTCAGCATTTCTATTTCTAAGACAGGGTTTAGGAACAGGCAGAACAGGTGATTGCTTATTTTGTCCCAATGGAGGAGAAAAGTACCAGTTTCCCTAACACCACACACAGCCTCCATAACCTTTCCCTGCTTTCTAGTTGCATAGCCTAGCACTGCTGCTGTCTGCACTGAGGCCACTGGTGGAGGAGTTGGCATGTCATCCTTGATTCCTCTCAGAGTTTGGCAATAGTTTGGCATAAGCCTTTTTTTTTGTGTGTGTGCAGTAGTAGCTGTTAAGCATGATTTGTGATGTCTGCCTACTGAAAGCAGGCCCATGTGGTGAAGGCTCTTCCTGGGTCAGGTTGCAATTCCCTGTGGGCTGCTCGTAGTAGCTGCTCTACAGGAGCAATTGTGTACAATGTATAGTAGCCTGAACCCTGCTGCATGAGGCTGCTGGGCTGGAATATCTAATGGATGAGCTTCTCCAGCCAGCTAAGATCACTGTTCAGGTCAGCAAGAAAATGGGGGCAATCCTCTGCCACCTGCAGCTCGACATCTGGAAAGCAATGAAGCTGAATGAGTTACAGGAGAAAGGTGGTAGCTTGCTCATTGGGTGCAATGCTAAAAAAAACTTGTTTAAGAGAAGAGAGGGTTTCAGCTTCCAAAGGTGAATTAACAAGCCACTTTCTTCAGCCTAGTTAGTATCCTCAACCTAATTCCCTACCACTGCTTCTCTTTGGCAGTGCAAACCTCTTCTCCTCAGTCTGTCATATAGGAGGAGCCTCAGGTTCAGGAGGCCAGGCAGAAGGTGTTGTGGGGCAAAAGTAGCTGCTCCAGCAGAAAGAATGGCTTCCTGGGATAGAGATGTGTCTGCTGGGGAGGGCCAAAAGCAATGACGAGGGTGCCATGGCCATAAGGACTGAACAGCAGGAAAGCAACATCCTCATCCCTGGAGCCCTCCTCAGAACCATTCTGCCTAGTCCCAGCCTCCTTCTCTCCAACTCCCCCTGGCTACGCTTTGTTACCTTTCCCCTTTGTAGTAATTCCTCATGCTCTTTGTAATCTGCTTCCTTCTCAAAATTTGCTCTGCTACTGCAACCACATTTTGCTGTTCACAAGTGCAAGGGCAAAACAAGTTATTCAATTTTGCCTACGCTTCTGTGTCTGTTATTGCATCAGAAGGCCCTGATCTTTCCTAGGATATGCTTACAAACTCAGCATAAGTAATAAAAAATAATAATTGCAGTTGCTTTGCGATCTTGAATGAATCACCTTGACTAGAAGTCAGGGAGGTTACTTGTTTCATCAGAATAGATTGCAGTCAGTCTCACTGAGTGGATTTTAATGTTTTGAGGATCTCTGCTGAAACTCGCCATTATAGTTAGGTAACTTGTAAGCTATTTTACAGCTGAGGCTGCCAATTCTGTTTTTACTCAAGTAAATGATAGAAACGCTTGGCCCAGCACAGTGTTTAGAAAAGTTTGGGTATGTCAAATGAATTACACCTGTTACAGCTGCTCAACCTACTGCTTATGGTCTAGTAGTTTCAGTGCAGTGAAAATAACTGCAGCCAAGGATCATTTGAGAAGGCATTGGCAAAACTTGATGGAAAGAGTAGGACAAAATATGCACTTGCCATCTGCACCTACCCGAGACAGCTCTCTAGGGTAAGAAAGGTAGGAATGTAGTAATGAGAGTAACAGCTCTGGCCAGAGGCTGCTGTCAGCTCCAAATCCACTTAAGGCTATTGCAGAGGCTGGGTAGAATAAGCATTAAACTGACATCTTGGCTAGGGGCACCAGAATGTCTTGCTACAGCTTTAGTTAAAATTGACACTGACCAGCATGTCACTTTTAATTTGACTTAGCTCATAACTGACAAGATCTATTTTGATCAAATGATAAATTTTAGTTTCAGGAGATCACAATATATCTTCTTTACTTGGGTTGGGTAGAGCTTCGCTCTGGAAGAAGTAGTGTTGGAATCAGCAGGCACTTTTCAGATGAGGGGCTATTCAAAAAAGTGTGTCTGGTCGAGACAGTGGCTGTTTGTAGGTGTAGTGTTGCTATATAAGCCCTGAAAATCAACAGTATCCAGCTGGCTTCCCCACCACTCCCTTTTGCCTACCATAGGCAGGGCAATCTGGTTCTTCCTATTTGTTACTGGAGTGCCCCAGGCTGGGACCTAGGCAGATATATCTTGTATGTACTGTACTGCTGCGATATGGACAGTTTGCAGGGCTGGAACTATGTCTTTGTCATTTTACTTTAGGCAACAGGGGTCAAATAGCTGCACTCAATAGACTGTGTGCCACTTCTATGTCTTTCTTTATCTCCCTTATCCTTTTGTTCCTGCATTTACCAGTTTTCCTTCCAGTTTAATGGTTTTATTAGGCAGCAGCATCAGAAGGTTCTTGAGACCATGTTGATAAACAAAGCAAGCAAAACACAAACCTGGTTGAAAATTGCCCTTGGTATTGGCAGTACAAACAGCGGAGATCTGGATGCGTGTTAATGCCAATCCCTAATGCATCCTTAATATGCTGCTTCCAGGGCTGGGGGAATGTTGACAAAGGAAAGAAATAAATTGCTGTTTATAAAGGTCATAGGTGATACCATGGTAGCACTGAGATAATTTTTTAATGAGCGATATTAAAGTAATAGGCATTGATACTTAATCAGTATTCCTGGTATTAGTCACCTGGCCTTGCTCTGCTCTCTTTGTGTGGGTTTTTCTGAGCGTTTGGTTTCCCTCCTGCTGGTGCTGCTGTTCAGCACCACAAAAATGCTGGGACAGGACTTTGGGGCAAGTTAAGCCAAAAGGGTCTGTGGGTCAAGTGAGATCTTGTGTAGGGGGTCTTAGTACTCAGGGACCTAGAAGAAGTTGAGGGTGCTGGCAATACTTTGTGCTGCAGACCACACTGTGGGAGAGAGCACTCCAAGGATGGGTTCTCCGACGCTCCCCCCTACATTCCTCTCCATGGAAAAAAAAAGATTGAATGTTTTGCAGTGCTTGATTGTGTCTTGATGTAATTAGCACTGGGATTCTGAAAGATTCGGGTGACTTTGCACACTGTTAACTTGCACTACTCGCTGCTTGGTGAAAAGAGGGAGAAAAATACAATGGAATGAATAAGGGGGAAGAGCCTTAAGAAAGGATCTTAAGAAAATAATGGCAAAGAAAAATCTTAAATGCATCTCCTGATAGCTTAACAGGATTATAAGGATCAGGAAAATTGCCTTTTTGCCTCTTTAATGATTGTTGCCCTACTGGTCTGTGCAGTTTAGCCTATATTTGAGGTCTTCTGCAGGGTGTTCCTACTGTTGTTTGAAGGAAGTGTTATGGGTCAAGTGTTGTACCTGATATTGTTGAGTCAGGTGTTTGCAAAATGCCTGAATGAAAGCTGGTTTCCCTAAATGCTGAAGGGGGTGAGAAACAGCAGGTGGGCTCCTTGTTCAGAGTGCGCAGCTCCAGGAAGCTCTGTGGTCCAGAAGCTGTTTGCTTCTTTTCTGAATAGGCATCATAGCTACCTACCTCTCTAGGCTTTCTGCCTTCAGGTGACTCAACCTGAAATCCAGTTTAGTGATTTCTGTTTGTGACTGCAGAAAGTCCCCAATCCTTGTAAGCAGTATGGGCTACTGCTCTGAGCCATAGTCACTGCTGTGTGACCACCCATCACACAGGAGTACCCATTTTATTGAACTTGCAGGAGTGAGCGCTTGGCCCACCTCTTATCTCTAATGAGCCAGCATAGGAGTGACTCTGGATCTGGGACCCTGTTTGTATTAACCATTAGAGCATAACAGTGTGCTTGTACTTGATCAGCATAGTTTTATTAAATTATCACTCACGTGGCTCTGTCCAAGGCTTTCTAGAACCCCAGGTCTCCAAATCTGGAGAAGTATCTTTGGTGGCAAAAATGAGTCAAAGAAAGCCCAAATGCTCCCAAGAGAGCGTGTTTCTTCACTTGTGGCTGCAGCTCGTGCTCCCTCTACATGTGCTTGTGGGCCTGTGAGAAGAGCCAGATTAAAATCCTTCCCCCTCCTTAAAGTAAAAGCTATTTGTTAACCCTAATGAGCTTAGCAAACTGTTTTACAGTGCTGCCTTTCAACTAGTTGTGCTACCACAACTGAGGAAGTGGCAAACTGAGGCATAAAAGCAGAAATCAGCACATTGATGGGAGTTCTAAGGGATGAGACTCCATATGATAATTCTGGTCCCCAGGCCAGTTTATTGTAAAGATAATTACCTTAATGAAAATGACCTGAGATGAGACAGAAGCCTTGACTTCAGGGAGAGCTGTTAATACCACTGGCAGTAGGAGTTCTTCAGAAGCTGTGATTCTGTCCAGAGATAAAGCCAAGGATGTAACTGTGTTCTACATCCTCACTTAAGCCCCATTGACATCCTGCTCCTGCATAAGTGTTTTCCTGATCTGAGTCTTGCATTGTGGATAATTGCAAACACTCCTTTGTGGTTTTTATTTTGATCCACGCTCTTCTGTGATATCTTTTTTCCCAAAGCGCATGATAAGAGGTTGTCAGGTAAAATTCATTTTTATTTTCAGGACATCATTAAGTAGTGCTTTTCTCATTGGAGCATTCACTGTCAGCAGGATAAAGGGTACTATAAAGAGTTAAGAAGAGTAATTGTTGTTTCGTCAGATTATGTATTAGTTCAACCAGGCTAATGCACTGTAATATCTAGACAAGCCCAATAATTGGAGATAGTTTGAAACAAGCTTTTAGCTATTCGTGTGCTCCAGCTCTAAGTTAATTTCACATCTAAGCCATTAAGCAAAAAAAAAAAAAAACAACAAACCAAAACCCAGTCCAACCAATCAATAAAAATAGGCCATTGTTCATTAAAGACATCTTGAAAATCAGGTTGTTTACAGAGACAGGGATGCGTGTGTTCTTTTTCAAAAGCTGGGACTAATTTTTTCTTATTTTGCAAAATGTGTGCTGAGTCTGAGAAGTCAAAGTCAGTGATATCTCTTGCAGAACCGCCTTTTTAGAGCACGTGCAAATCATTTGAACAATAGTCTGAACTACCTGCGTTCCAGTCTATTCTATACGTACCCAACGTAGATGAGTAAGATTTCACTTGGGGGTCTGTAATAGGGGTCAATGCTTTCTGAGTCATGTTAGGAAGGAAAATGGAGCTTTGAATACAATTCTTTGTTGAATTCTTCCTTGCCTCTGATCAGCACAGTTTAAATGCTCAGATGGTGTAGAAAGAGAATGGAGAGGGTGGGTCAAGACTCTGCCCACTTCATATCTGTCTCTAGTTGTTTAGCCCCTATCTGTGTATAAAAAGGGAGTGACGTGCCAGAGATCCTGCTTTCCTCCTTCCCCTGCTGTTCTTTAGGATGATTAAGAACAGCTACCATACAAGCTACTATAAAGAAAATAAACTCTGTCCCAGCCAAAACCAGTACAAAAAACTATACTTCGTTTCTCCAGCTAGTCATGGTTTGTAAGAGAAAGTCTCTACAGTTAATCATGCAGGGAAACACTTAGCTGTCTTTGCTAATGGGATCTTTCTAGGAACATATGAACGTGAATGAACAAGCTAGTGTGACCCAAGTAATCTGCTGACTGCTGTCTCTGATCTTTCACATTGGTTTTACGCATTAAAGGAAAATCAGCGTAACATATCTACTTAGTTGTGAGGGGGATTAATTTCTGATGATCAGCTTACATTCTGAGGTACAGCAGTTGGGTGTTTCTGGAACTTGTATAGATGTGTTAATCTAGATGTTCAAGAAATTTTCATCTGCTAATTTTCTGGTTTTACACCTTCTACTGCTTCCTTCACTTAACAGTGCTTCAAAATATGCGAACTACTTCTGGTATAAGCAGCATTGTGTATATGTGTGCATACACAGTATGAACACTTTGCCAGCTACTTAGAGGTTAGCTGCCTCTAACTATTCTGTCATTAAATGTCCCCGCAGATAAAATATTGCATTTGTCCATGTTCACTGATGCAGAATCATTTTTAAATCAGTCTGACTTAGTTATTTTTATACACTTCATTTTTGTCTTCGTGTTCCTTCAGGCTTCAGACTTGATTATCACCCCAGCTACGACTTTCAAGGAAAAACCAGACCCCAGTGGTTTGGTATTTGGAACTGTGTTCACTGATAATATGCTGACAATTGAATGGTCCTTAGCTTCAGGATGGGAGAAACCTTGTATTAAGCCGCTTGAGAACCTTTCGTTGCATCCAGCCTCCTCGTCTCTGCATTATGCTATAGAAGTGAGTACTGAGTCGATTTGGAAACTGCTATTTTGTTTCATTAGCTCTTGAAGCCATAGTTTTGTAATACAAGGACTATTACTGTCTTAAGTTTATTAGTACTGAGTTACATTTTGTTTTGTTAACTGATGTCCTTCCAGATTAATTCAATTTATTTACAACAGGGTTATGTTTATGTTAGTATAACTCAGAAGCAACTCTGGCCTGTGGATTCCAGCTCACTTAACTTTCTAGCCCAGTGAAGGTGAGCCCTTTCTTGAGTGGTGACAAATTCATTTGAGAAAGCATTCTAGTTCACTGACAGTGGATTGGTCCAATTACTGTCTCTGATGTGACTTAATGAAGCACTGGATAAGACTGGGTGAGATTCCAAAAGTAGCTTTAATTTGAGGGCTGAACATGCACTTTGTGAAAGTTATTTTAAGCTGTTTTAAAGGTTCATAGCTTGGATTGCAGGACAGACTAGACAGATGCTTGTTTGCAACTCCGATCAAGTCTGGAGAGCTCTGAACTAGTTCTGATGCATTCAGCATATACAAGTGTATTTAAGCAGAGAATATACAGCAAGGAACTTTGGAAGGTTTAATGTTAAGTCGGAAACCAGCGTGGTTAATAGTTTCCGTGCTTAGCTGCTTACTGTCTAAAGCTGCCTTTTGTGTTTCCAGAGCAGCTTTGGCTATGCTCACATCTGTGTGAGAGCCTCAGTAGGGCACGTATGCTGAAATGGAAGCCTGCTTCTCCTCCCACTTCTGGGTAGGTGGGAGTGTCTCCACTGAAGTTAGTGGAGTTGCTTGTGCTTCTTTATTATTTCTTTTCTTTTCCTTTTTCTTTTTTTTTTTTTTTTTAAAACCACTGGTATAAGGGAAGGATCAAGCTTTTCCCTGCTTGTTGTCCCTGAGCTCCTGCCTTCACCATTTTTTGTTGTTGCTGTTTTTTCCCCATCTTAGTCACCAAGCCTCCAGAGGTCCTGTGTAAATTACAACAGGCCCCTGTGACTAAGGCTGCAGCTCTTGATCTGCCCAAGGAGTAAGAAACCACGCTGGAGTCCCAAATCTATATTTCACTCAGTAGCGTATTGCTTTAATGCTCGGCCTCTGGCCCAGTCTGAAATCATTGCTGATATGAATATGCTCTTATTTTTTTCCCATTTTTTTTATTCTTTTACCCTTATTGCATCACGTTTCCTCTAGCCAAGAGGACAGACAGAGGAGAATCTGGTGCCAATGCTGTGGCTCAATGAATACACAGTGGGTATATTAAAAATGATGAATTTGGCATTCCCTCCCCTTTCTCCTTGCCCTCCATGATGCAGTGTGATAGTCTGGATCTGCTGAACTCCAGATCCAGCTCCTGTGATGTACAGATGTCAGATAATATTGTTTGCACACCACTGTAGCAACCAACTATCAAGCAACCACAACAGTTGCTTTTATTCAAGTTGAGCATTTCTGGAACACATCACTGTCTCCCTTTTTAATGAGTGAAAGGTTTTACTGAGCTCTGGAAGGTTAAAAGTATTTCTTTTTGGAGAAAAAGATTTAACAGCTTGAGAAGGCTTTGTGTTTCAGTAATGATGTGATTCTTACTTCTCTCAAACCATTGACCAAATCTTAGTAGTAACATTCCTTCCTCTTCCCTCTCATTAAAAGTTCTGTGAATGTGTTTGGGAGAAGGGTGGGGGGAAACAACTGTTCTGTGATAAGAAAGTAGCATTACGGGAATGTGGTATTAGTTAGTAACTGGCCTGATAAAAATCATATCAAAGTATCAACCATGTCACTATGCCTATCACACCTTTATTAAAGATACAATTTTTTTTCTTGTAGCTACAATGTCTATCCTAGGAACAGTTTACTTTCCAAAACTACATACAAAGCTTTTAATAAGGTTGGCATTGCCATAGGAATAAGATAAATTTTGAAGGCAAAAAGTTCTGGGTTCTAATTCTGGTTCTGCTACATAGTTGGCATGTAGCCTAAGGAAAATTGCTGGGATTCCTGCAACACTGTTACAACCCAATTAAAATTTGTCATGTGGAAGGACCTAGCTCTGTCATGGGATTGCACAAAAGCTTTCTAAACATTGCATTCCACTGATCCTTATGGGAAAATGTTATAGAAATTAATAATAATGAAAGCTTGAATATTCTACTGAAATGACTTATATGCAAACACTTTTTTCCAAATAAAAAAACCTACATATGTAGACTTCCAACCACATAGAATGTATTTCCGGCCATTTTTTGTGGAACAGGCAGGAGGAGAAGTCTGAGGAAACTGACAGCAGTGATGCAGTTAAATTCATAGAACGTATACTGAAATTTAATGTACAAAGAAGTGCTTTAGAAAATAAATTCTAAATATCTAAACTCTTGTCTGTAAGCATAAGCGATCCTTTAATACTTAATCTAAATAATACCTGTATATATGTATATATTAATGTGAGTTTATATAATACATGTGTTTTCTGTCTATAACTATAACTGGAAATTATCAATCTGTAACTGAAAATAACTATAGATATTTTGTGGACATATGTTTTTTGCTGTGGTTAGGAGATGTTGCAGAGCATTCTGCTGGGAGGGCACTGGTGGGATAAGGGTTTCTGGTAAATTGATTGTCAACACCAGTCGTCCGGATTCTCCAGTTTGATGGGATAATTATGACTAATTTAAGTTTCCTGTAAAGTATAGATAAAACATTTTCATGCATCCTTCCTCCAGTGTAAGGCTGATGCATCTGTCTCATGCTAGCTAAACCCCCTTCCACAGCATAGGGGCATATGAGGGAAATAAGTGACCAAGAATTTGCTACAACTACAGCAAGAACTGCAACAGAGTTCCCTTAATTATCTTATTCTATGCTTCCTACCAAAATGCATTTTGGACAGAGCCCTAAAAATGACTAACATACATAGTTAAATTCTATAGATTTTTTCCATAAGGGAGAATACTATTTTGCCTCAGTCTTAGGTATCAGTCAGGATGTGAGGGAATAGTTAATTTAAACACATGCTACAAATTTTAATTGCTGTAACCAAATTATGGAAAAAAATGGTTATCATTGAGTCCCCTGGCAGAGAAAGATATATCTGAAGCATAGGCAGGTCATCTTTGTAATATAAACTTGATAATACTACCTCACAGGAGTGTGTTGCAAGGATTAACTAGTTAGCATTTATGCTTTGAGTACTGTGACCAGGAAAGTGAAAGTTCTTTTTTTTCCAAAGGTGTTCTTTGTGTTGTGCTTTTGCACAGATCATCATGGGATAACATGTCTCAATTATTATTTGATTTCTTTTCCCTCCTTTTTGGCTTGGTAGTTGTTTGAAGGAATGAAGGCTTACAGAGGAGTGGATGGCAAAATCCGCCTGTTCCGGCCAACCCTCAACATGGACAGGATGGCGCGATCAGCAAGACGAGCAACTCTGCCAGTATGTAGCCAAGGCATCTTATTCTCCTTAAGTCAGAGCGTATTTTCATTTTCAGAGTGCAAATCTCTGAAACTTTACAGTAGCGTAACATTTATCAAACACTCTAACCCTTGAATAGTTCAGTTAAACTTAAAGAGATCTTATTCAGTGAACTGTTTGAAATGCATTTTTCTTTTAAATTACAACAGTGTTTTGCTTTCTTTGTTGCCTCCCTACTGCATCAGGTGTACACAGTCTGTTTCTGAGGGATGAACACTGTTCTGCAGCTATTTGCATGCAGACAGCTGATGAAATTGTTCTGGCGCTAATGTTCTTCTTTTTCTTCTTTCACTTCAGTTAAGTACTTTAGCCTCTGAGTGACTTCATTTTTGGTCATGCTAGCAACCTAACACTGCTTTTAGCAGTTGTATATTGGCCACTGAATTTCCTCCCATGCTTATTAGATTTATTACTGTAAGAACTTTGCAACTTTGTAAAACTGGGAGACTTGGTAGGCCCCTTGGAGTTACAACCCAAAGCACTCTTTTGCAGAACAGGTGGTACCATAGGTTGCAGCATGCCACAGTGATGGTGTTCGCTGCACAGGGAATTCTCTCCATGTGCTTTGAAGGCAAGAAGGGTCAATGGCTCATTTTACTATCTCAGGAGAATACTTTGTAGCAGAAGGAGGACATTCAGGATACTGTATAAAAAGGCACAGTGGCAAAGACCATGGGATCTTAAATTCTCTAAGAAATGCACTCAAGGAAGATGATGTAGTCCTATGAACCTCTATGGGCTGTCACTGTTACATATCCTGATGAATTGTTCCCCTTAGCATATGGATCTATAAAGACCACAGAGTGCTCGGGCTATATTTCTCCATTTGCTTTTCTCCCTTTGCTTTTCCTTCCAGTGTTTTGACCAGAATGAGCTGTTAGAGTGCATCCGGAAGCTTGTGGAAGTGGAAAAGGAGTGGGTCCCATACTCAACTGCCGCCAGCCTGTATATCCGTCCTACCTTAATTGGAACTGAGGTATGAAACATTTTTTTCCTCTCTTAACTTTTGTGTATTTAAGCACGAGGCAAAAGCCTCCATCCATAAAGGGAAATATGCAGCAGTCACTAGACAACAGTGTTACAGTTAAGGGCTTATGTTTTTACTTTTGAGTTAGTCACCGATAGCTCTACTTCACAAATTTATGTTGACCACACCACCACCTAGTGGACACATTGATTCAGGTCGCAGAAAATAAACTTCGATTAACTATTCTGAGTGGTAACGACAAAATTTACATTAACTTTGGTTTTTTACTAAAAGAATAGTTATTTGTGACGGTAATGTATGCCTTTAAAATATTAATAATCCGGAGAAAATGTAAGGGAACAGAAATTTGCTGTGTAGATTTTGTGATTTCATCTCATACCTCCATCCTGACCTTAGTGAGGAGATTTCAGAAGATTCTACCCAATAAATTAAGATGGCTCTTCTGAGAGATACTTTTAACAGAACTGAGAAAAAGTTCTTGTGTCAATTTATTCTTGAACCCAGATAAACCTGACCTTATAAGAGGCTCCTTAGCAACTAGGTATTAGTGTGTACTCTGAGTTTCATGTGGGTGTAAGCCAAGCCTATAGTATTTATAAAGGGAATTAGAAACAGGGAGTTTATTTTAATTAAAACTGTAAGGGTTTTTTTTTAGCAGTGGCAAGAGAGAAACCTATAATGGTAGAGCACAGGACAAGGAAGCTAAAGAATGTATGGTTCCCAACTAGGCAAGTTACTCTTCTGTGATATCCATGTCTGTAAGTAGTTACCATACATGAGCATTATACATTTCACATGTGTTCTAGGACTCCATTAATTTAATGCTTGTAAACTAGTTGCAGATTTTCAGATGGGACTGTAAAGTATTAATATTAAAAACTGACTTTTTTTTCCCTGTCTCTGTTTTTGGAAATTCTTTTGCTGTTGAGCTTTGTTTCAGGTTAGCCAATATATCTGGCCTTTCTGCAATGTCATGTATTGTTTCTGGGTTGCATTTCCTGCTAATCTTTTATGAATCAGCCCAATTATGAAACCCAGTCAGCATGATCTTTTGAATGATCATGTAAGAATCAGGAAAAATATTAAGATCTCAGTTAGTTAATCTTGTTAGAAGTTTTGCTGAAGGAGTAAGGTAGGCAGAAATCAAAAGAACCCTCTCAGCATCTGAGGAAGGCTTATTTGAATTTTCCAGTAGTTCCATTATTACACTATTATTTTCCCTCCCACCTCCCAATTTAGCTTCACGTGCTTTGTGCACAGTGTTTTGCTTAGGCCTTTGGTCCTAAAGATTTAAGTTCAATAACTTTTTTTCGATTGAGACCTAATCTTAGAAACCAAGGATGAGTTTGTTCTTTTTATGAGACTGGTTTCTCTGAGTGGAGAGAAAATAGTAACCCATTCAGTTGCGTAGAAGATCCCAAGAATCATGGCAACCAGCCGTATGTAGTCCTGCTTGAGCAGGGGGGATCGGACAAGGTGATCTCCAGAGGTGCCTTCCGACCTCAACCATTCTGTGATTCTGTGGTCAGTCCTGGGCTTTGCAAAGAATCATATAGTTAAGCAGAGTCTCCTACCACAGGATTCGGACTTTGACCAGTGCCAGACTTTTCACCTCCACCTTCAAGTATTGATGGTGATGACTTGAAGTGTGACAAGCCATCTCTCGGAGAGGGTGGTGGGGGGAAAGCGATACATTCCAGGTTATTTCCTGTGTTGTTGTGTGAACCATTTCCAGCAGACAAATCATTTTAGCTTGTCACACAGCCATTCACAGAGCCAGCGCTCAACTCTACCAATTCTAGCCAGTTCTAAGTGGCATTGGCTAATTCTCATCACTAATGCAGCTGACAGTGGTTCCTCCACTGTTGTTTGTCCTGGTTTCAGCTGAGATAGAGTTAATTTTCTTTATAGTGGCTGGTATGGGGCTATGTTTTGGATTTGTGCTGAAAACAGTGTTGATAATACAGAGATGTTTTAGTTGTTGCTGCACTAGTCAAGGACTTTTCAGCTTCCCATGCTCTGCCAGGTGTTTCAAAAGTTAATTGTGCAGCATCTGATGTTTGGAGTGAAGTATACCAGTAACTTTTGATTTGTTTACATTCCTTACTTTCAGCCTTCCCTTGGAGTGAAGAAGCCAACTAAAGCCCTACTGTATGTCATACTGAGCCCTGTGGGCCCTTACTTTGCAAGTGGAAGCTTTAATCCAATATCCTTATGGGCTGATCCAAAATATGTGAGAGCCTGGAAAGGAGGAACGGGGGACTGCAAACTGGGAGGGTAAGAAAACATAATTCTGCATCTTCTACGTAGCTCACAAAGGTTTTAGTGAAGTATCTAATCCAGCAGAAGTAGAGGTATTAAATGTACCAGTTAAACAAACAATGTAGTATAACAAAGATTTCAAAATTGTATTTTGCAAATATTATTTACACAATTCAGTTGCATATTTTTGTTTGGATATTACAGCCAAGTGGATTATTTGCAGAGGCAATTTTGCAGCATCTCAAGCTGAGGAACTGGACTTGGAAGGTGTCCATGTAATACTTTGGCTGTTCCCCTTGCAGAAGTTGACACTAAAGATATCAATTCTGTGATGCAGCATTCAGTATAGCAGCCTGCTGCCAACTGGGCAGTGAGCAGCATTGACTGCTGACCTCTTTCCTTGGCAGACTGTCCTGACAAGCCATCTGCAGTTAGCTAGGGGAGTGTGGGTGTTTAAAGGAAAGCATGAGACAATTATCTGCATTGACTTGACCATAGTCTGGCAGTTTTCTGCTGAACTAGGCCAAAGCACTAGTTAGGTAGAAACATAATTCTTAATGTCCAAGTATTTGACTTGGAGAGTGAAGCTGCTTAGGATTTGACTGGAGCAAGCAACTTGGATGTGGCTAAATAAATGACTTGATTATACATCATAGAATCATAGAATAGTTTGGGTTGGAAGGGACCTTTACAGGTCATCTAGTCCAACCTCCCTGAAATGAGCAGGGACATCTTCAGCTAGATCAGGTTGCTCAGAGCCCCATCCCACCCGACCTTGAATGTTTCCAGCGATGGGGCGTCTACCACCTCTCAGGGCAACCTATTCCAGTGCCTCACCACCCTCATCATAAAAAATGTCTTCCTTATATCTAGTCTGAATCTACCTTCTTTTAGTTTAAAACCATTACCCCTTGTTCTATCGCAACAGGGCCTGCTAAAAAGTTTGTCCCCATCTTTCTTATAAGCCTCCTTTAAGTATTGAAAGGCTGCAATAAGGTCTCCCTGCAGCCTTCCCTTCTCCAGGCTGAAGATCCCCAACTCTCTCAGCCTTTCTTCATAGGAGAGGTGTTCCATCCCTCTGATCATTTTTGTGGCCCTCCTCTGGACCCGCTCCAACAGGTCCATGTCTTTCCTGTGCTAAGGACTCCAGAGCTGGACACAGTACTCCAGGTGGGGTCTCACCAGAGTGGAGCAGAGAGGCAGAATCACGTCCCTCAACCTGCTGGCCATGCTTCTTTTGATGCAGCCCAGGATATGGTTGGTGTTCCAGGCTGCAAGCGTGCATTGTTGGCTTATGTCCAGCTTTTCGTCCACCAATACCCCCAAGTCCTTCTCCACAGGGCTGCTCATCCTTGGTCTTTGGTTTAAACGAAGCTTATTGTCTCTACCTGGGAGTTTGTTTTCTAGGCAGGAAGTTAGTAGTTGTCAAGTGCTACTCAACTGAGCTAGTAGAATAATCAAAGGGCAAGAAAACAGCTTTCCTTCATTCAGTCTGATGTTCTGAGACTTTTACTCTTTGTGAGTTTTTGCTTAGTTTTAGAAATATATTAATTGTTTCCTGTGCATCCTTCATACGTCAGCTGTGAAAAAAGGAATAGTCTGGAATCACTATTGACTTGATTTGTGCCCAGAGGTGAGAACGTAACTCCAGTGTGATCAGCACTTTGGAGCTGCTGACTTTGGGTCTTGATGGTTGTTGAACATCAGAAGCGAAAGGGCTTTTTCCCCCCCTCAAAGCAGCTACAGAGTAAACATGTATTATTCAGTCAGGTTCACTCTGTAGACAGCATTTTAGGAAAACAGTTGCTCCTCAAGGATATGGAATTCATCAAGGCCCATCTGCAGCTCCTGGAGCTACTAGTTCTGTGAATGTCTTCTGCTAGAAAAGACGTGACTCGCCTCTGGTGATTTTTGTGTTCCAAGAGGTTCATCTGGCTTATATGAGATGAGGTAGATGGTTTTGTTTTGCTTTTTTTAAAACCATGAGCTGGATGGGAATTGTTGCTCTCTCTCCAGGATGCCAACTGCTAAAGTTAAATGCTTTCCTAAGGTGTCTAATTGCAATGATTAGAATGTCCAGAAAATGGAACAAGAGGTATTTTTAAGACAATTTGGATGGATATGTTTGAGCTGTTGATACTGTTCAGCCCTTCAAAGTTTTTGGGTTGTGGATACAAATGATCTAGTAAAATACTAGTAGAGTACTTCCAATGAAAATATTCCAGGGACAAGCAGTGACTGTGCAGAGCACTTGCTCATAAGGTAGATGTGCACAAAACCTTGCACAGAAATGAGAAAATACCCAACCAGATACTTCTAACTCTTTGCTCTTTCTTTTTGTTTCTGGAAGGAATTATGGTTCTTCTATTTATGCCCAGCAAGAAGCCCTGGAGTTAGGCTGCCAGCAGGTTTTGTGGCTTTATGGAGAAGATCACCAAATAACTGAAGTTGGAACAATGAATCTGTTTCTCTACTGGATAAATGAAGATGGAGGTATAGTAACACAAAATAGAAAAACTTTAACAGAGTAGACAGTTGGGATTGTAATCCACAAAATGAGTATTGGAGTGCAGATCATAAACCTTTTAATGAAGATCAATTAACAAAGGAAATGTCTATTCTCTTCTGTAAACTGATAGGTGACTTAGTTACACCATTGTGAAAGAGGAGATTCTGGAGCAGCTGTGAGTATTGCCTACTGATAATATACTAAACTGTTGGGCAAGTCCACGTGCTCAGAAGGGTAGAGTCTAGCCATACACGAGGTCATACTGCAGGTTTGGTTTCAACTCCAGCAGCATGCTTGATCTTGAAGGAGGTGTTGGGTCAGAAACAATGCAGACATACTAAAGACACCTTATGGCTGTGTAACTCTTCAAACTCTCTGGTTTTGGGTATGAGTGGTTCCCATCATCACTTTCTGGCAAGTCAAATGTTCCTGAAGCATAGCCAAAAGTATTTCAGCATCCAGCTGATGAAGAACTCTGCTCTTTCTTTGAAGAATTGGAAGTTTTGTCCAGTGGAGGCAGAGAGAGAGAAACATGTCAGTCAGTGTTCCACATCACTAATGCTCAAATGATGCTTTCAAGATATACCATCATTCCTGAAGCCCTTTCTATCTCTTTGTACCCACAGTCATCTCTGAGCAATGTACATGCTGATTAGAAAACTATCTAGTTAATGAGCAGCCAACTATTTAGGCATCTCAAAAACACCCATTGGGCATGCAAGTATTCAGTGCTTGAGAAGTGAGAGCTGCAGCTGAGAACTGGTTCGGAAGACTACATGACTCTGAGTCCTTTAAAGGATTAAGCCAATGTATAGGCAAGTGAATAAAAGGATACCTCCTGACTTCCATGAGTGCTGGCCCTCCATGAAAATTGTTACTGAATTTTTGCATGGCAGCAGATGCAGGGTTTAGATTGATTTCATCATAGTGCCATGGGTACCCTTGGAAACGGACATTTTTCTGGCAGTGCTCAGCTGCAGTACAGAGGCAACATTCTGTGGGGACAGTGGTGTGCTTTGGATAGTATAGGGTAATGGGAATCCAGCTACCTGACTCCCATCTCCAGTTTCATTACATGTTCTTCTGCAAATCTTTACCACTTTTGTAAGAAGAGGGATGATACCCCCTCAGTGATGAATGAGTCTGTGAAGTCTTGTGAATGAAACTATAAATATGAGAAATCTTCTTGTTGTTGTTGTTATAGCAGCAGTAGATTTGTCAGTGTAGCTAGACGGCCAAATTCACGCCTTGTGTAACTTCGCTGGAGAGACATGAAAATAGATTTTGGCTCATTCTGCCCAGGGAAAGGACACTGAAGGGGGGACATAATTAGAATTCAATGTTCTCATTGTACTTAAACCAGGAATATGCTGGAATTATCCAGCTGCAGCACCGTACTGTTCCAAAGATCTGCCAATCATTGTGTTACCAGTGCACTACTGAATAGTGCTATTGTGAGGTGGCCGTAGCAAACAACTTGTAATTCATGCCACCCAAGCTAACTGTATACTGGCAAAGCTGCCATTTCACATGACGTGGTCATTAGCATCATTGGAGCACTTTGCTGTCTCCCAGTGTGTTGATTAATGCTTAATTTATGATATCTTTGGTTGAGAATCACTCTTGCTGCCAATGTGTGTCATCACATACCTGCCTATGGCTTTACATTGTGATTTAAAAAGTGTTTGCCATTATGTTCTGTCACTTCACAAAGGATGCTTACTTAGGCTGTGGTTTTGTTTTGTCATGCAAATTCTGCAGCTGAGAGAGGGATCTAACATAAAAATAGTAAGGCAGAAATTGCAGATCATCATCAAAAGGAAAATGCCCTTCTTTGTGTGTTCAGAGGTCACTGTGGAGTAGTTGGAACTGTTCTCCTTGGTTTATAACAAATCAAAGACCCAGCCCAGTAAAGCCTAGACTAAAGGACATCTATGCTTCCAATGAGCGTAGGCTTTTCTTGCAAGCCTTTGCCGTATATTTTCAGTTACAGCATTGTGACTAAACGTGACATGCTGTCTTGGGCAGCAGGAGGAGCCTGGAAAAATGTTTCATTTGTAACATCGAGGAGGAAGTAGGGGAGGAAACTACTCAGTAACTACTCAGTTTCTGGTAAATTAACATGACATGCTCTGTGCTGCTCTTGTATGCCCACTGCTGCTCTGGCTGAGGCTTATAATATGACCAAATCTGGATCCCTGCTGTTGCATAAATACAGGAGTGTGATACTTAATTCATCAAATACTGTTTACGGTTTATGTTCACAAAGTGAAAATTTTGGTCACCCTACAGTCCCTTCCACCTGCCTCTTCAGAGCACATAACAATCCCAAGAAGCTGTTAACATTGAAACTCGTTTCCTTTAATATTGTCTGATCTTCTGCTTAGAATGTAGGCTTGACTTTATGGAAAACCTTAAAATTTAAACATATGTCCAACCTGAAGGTTGCTAACTATGAAATCTGTGTGCACTTTCCAAAAATTCAGTTTCTTCAGAATGATTTGGAACCATCTGGGCTCTACTTCTAGTTTTAATGTTAAGGCATTGTGAATAGCATTCAGGCATTACTTAATATTTTTGTGCTGTTATTAAAATGGGGATTAATAGTACCCACTTCAAAATAGCTTACATAAATTAAAAAAAAAATGTTAAAAGTTCTTGGAACAGTCAGGTAAAATATCAGGCAAGTTTGCCTAGTGTTCTGTGGGTGGAGGATTATTTATGCTGCAGAAGTATCTTTTATAAGTAGACTACTAACAAAATAAGGATCATACCTTCTGCTGTAATAGAAAGCCATAGCAATAACATGGAGGGGAGAGCAGCAGATGAATGAGATGGCAGACAAAGAAAAGGAGGGGAAAGTAATTGAGGAAAATAAATTGACAGAGATGCGAAGACAGTGATTGCATGAGGGGAGAGTAGAAGAAAAGCCTGAGGGAAAGGTCCAGAACAAACTGGGAGAGGCAGTCAGCTGTTAATAATAGTGAAATCAGGGTTTCCTGGGTGCTCCTTGACCCTGAAGTTCACTGGGTATCTTTTATCACCTTGGTAAAATGTATTTTGGTGAATTTCTCAGCATTGTTATAGTGTGACTAGTACTGAAGGTATCCCATGTTTGGAATCTTATCTGCTATATGTTCATAAATACAGGTGTGTAAAAATTGAAGCTATGTAATATGCAAGACCTTGTTTTAAAAATCCCTTTAAACACTCTGTTGGAGTTCCATTGTTACAGCATGCCTATACCATGCCTGGTGTAATGGGGCACTGGATTGATAGTGCTACTACTATAACAATAACAGTAGTCAACTGAAGAGATACCCTGACATTTTCCTTCAAGTGCCTTTCCCTCCCTTTTTGCTACCATACATTTTAAGGCTTCTAGCCCATCAAAATAATTCAGAAGGCAAATGGAGTCTGTGAGCTCACAGTCTGTTTTTTTGGAGATGGACAAACTGATGTCATATGGAGCCTGGTTTGGCATCAATTCACAGAGAGGATGAGCTTTTTGGCATGCCATGTTGTATAGCATGATCATCTCTGCCGGATACCAGGGGAGCAGATGTTCCTTGGGTGGCCCCAGGCTGGTAGGCATCATATGTATACTTGACAAAATTCTACAGAGCAGGCTGTTTAAAACATTTCGAGACTCATGTCCTGTCTGCTCAGTGCTGTTTGGCAGCTGGTTTGGCCTGGCACCTTTTCAAACTAGCTCAAATCAATTAATGTATGTTGTTGAGCTTAAACAGGTCATGGCCAAGGTCTGTGGCAACATCACCAAATAGAGAACATTATTTGGTGTGTAGTCACAATCTTTGGTATTAAGGTCCATGTTATTTGAAGTTTTCTGTTAGAGAAAGGTGACCACTTGTATATGACTGGGCCACAAATGCAGAACATCAGGTTTTTAATGTTCAGCATCAGGTGAGCCCTGTGGCTCATGGAAAGTTTTAAAGTCCTCTTCTTTTGACAGTTGTGCCAGAATTAAGACCAGACATGCATCATGATTAGGAGTGATTCTAGACAGACTCCAAAAAAGGAAAGCTGTTGTTCCTGACTGTATAAGAAGAGACCACTGCTGTACTTAGGAGTCTGGGATAGGTTAGAGAATGGCACTATTGGTAAGTCAAACCAGAGCAGAATATATAGCCCGTTCTAGGGTAGCTTTTTTATACATTTTGGCATGACAGTTTACATCTATTACTTATGCGTGTATGGATCCTCATAAAAGGAACATGGAAGCATAAGTAGGAAAAATTTCTAGTCCAAATGAGTAAATCTAGGGGTAGCTGCATTAAAAAGTAATATACATTTCCTGAGAGAATGGACAGTGAGTAGCAGATTCAATGAACAATTCCATTTATTTATCCTCAGTTCCCTTATCCCACCCCAGCTCCCAAAGCCCCCTCTTGCAGAGCAGGAGAGAGCCCATGCTGTAGTCAGTCTGGAGCTATGTATGCACTGGCTGGCAGGCAGTGTTTGCGCACAGAATTATCTAGCTGACTGTTGAAAACAGAGTATTAAGCAGCTGAGCTCAACCTGCTCTCTCAGTCCAAGGATGAATACCATGTTTCTCTTCTACCCAGCTGCAAGTTTTCAGGACCTATAGAAACATTTTTAAGACAGCTTCTTCTTTGAGGCTGGTTCAAACAGGCCTGGATTCAGTCATCTTTTGTGGGTCGGGAGAAGAGGGCAAAATAAAAACATGAAGATGCATATCTTGTTATTTTATGTGACCTAGGTAAAAATTAATCAAAAACCTTAATGGTTTGTGGATTTAACGAGCAGGATAGTATCCTTATAAGATCAAGAAAGTTACTGGATTCTCATTGGGAAGAGAAGATGGTTAGGAAAAGAATACGAAGAGTATTACTGAAAGACTGTGGATGTCTTCACTTCTCAGTGCAAATTTGAGACTGTCTTAAAAGAGCCTGGCTGTGTGAAAGAGTAAATGCTCAGTATTCTCTGATAATAGAAACCACTGAGTATGCTATATGATGGTTTAAAATGAAAGTGATGGTTTAAAATGAAAAAGACTAACTCTGATTTCCTGCAAAGGTCAGATGGAAGAACAAAGGCTCCATACGAACTTCTGTGTTGTAATTTAAGTATTTACCGAGTATGGATTACCATTTATCTACTGTTTCATTAGCTGTTAGATGAACATTTATCTAATGTTCTTTTTCAAAAGCAAACAAGAAAAACAAGCTAACAAACCAAACTAGTTGAACAATTTGAATTGTTGGTGCTTTTGGAATTTTATTAGGACTGCTCTTTTTGTGTAAAGAGAAAATTAGGGGAAAAAAGGGATGTCTAGACTAAGACAAAAGATCATTAAGGAAGTCTCTTCTCAAGATGCATTTGGCAAGGTTTCCACTGCTTTGCTTGTTCAGTAAATGGTCCTCAAAATTTCTGGTAGATGTTCCATACTAATGCTATGAAGTATGTATACTGAATGCCATGTTTCTAAATTAAGGAAAGCAGTTCAGGGTAAGTCATGATCTGCCCTGGGATTATTAGGCACGGCTTTTCCTTGTGCCTCTCTATTCTGAATTTGAAGGCTGAGCCATTCAATGGTTCCCAGTAATTATACAGTGAATCCGTACTACATTGAGGAGTAAAACCTACTACTAGGCTTTAGCCATGTATTTATTAATGTATTAAATATGTTTCTTACCCTCTCACTGAAGTGTACTCAAAAGGTTCCAAACACTCAACAACAACTTGTGCTTCAATTGAATTTGTGTAACTTGTGTTCTTATAGAACTCTGATAATTGTTGCATCTTACTGGGTAGGGAACGTTTCTGATACCATTCGACTTCTTTTTAATTTTCAAGTTTGGTGTAATATTGATAAACATTTTTGTTTCTTTGTTTTTCAACCAGTGTTTCTATTTCTTTTGTGCTTGACAGAAAATGAACTGGCAACCCCACCTTTAGATGGCATCATCCTACCAGGAGTGACAAGACAAAGCATTTTGGATCTGGCACGCAGTTGGGTGAGTGTTTAGACCTTGGCAGTAATGGTTTCAACTATCATGTTATAACATCAACAAGAGGAAGCATTCCTGGTGCTCAGTATCTTGAAGTTCAACTGATCTGGTCAAATCCCTTAACCTAAATGGGAACTAGGGGCATGCTAATTCATAGATTCTCAGCAACATCATCAGAATACCCACACCTGTCACACAGAACAATACCAAGCTTGTTAAAGTAGCTCCGTGTAGTATTTAACATGAAAATTCTCATTAAATCCACTGGTACCAGCAACTTAAAGCAAGGAAACAAACAATTATCGTGCATGACCACAGCTATACTTCAGTCATCAGCACACTATTTCTCCACTTAGTTCTCATGGTTCCACCCTTATTTCTAATAACTAGCATGCAGCCTAAAATCCAGCCACAGTCTTGAAGTCATCTGTCTGCTTCCAGATTCCAGTTCTGTAGTGTAGCCATCCAAGTACTTATTTGGACACTTGGGACTACCTCATATCTTGAAATGCAGCAAACTGTTCACTCTGCCTGTACTGTATTCAAAGGTTTTATTGCGGCTTGGATAAGAATACTATACAGCCAAAGGCTCATCAAGCCCAGTATCCTGTCTCCTGGTTTTGGCCAGGCTTATGTTCAGGGAGGAGTAACAGGAATAACACAGGCATGTGTGATACTTTCCCCCTGGTATTAACTCAGCTTCCAACCACCTGTAGCTGAAAGACTTCCTGAAATACAGTTCACAGTTATATCACTTATATCTAATTTGCAGTGAAGAGAGCTAGGCATGTACTTCGTGGCACATATGTGCCATTTGTTGACCTGCACTGAACTCTTACGCGTTTTTATTCATATTGGTACTCCCCTAGTGCAGATATGCATGCACACTTCTCAGTCCCATCTCCTTTACAAGACAGACAGGTATTCCCAGTTGATAAAGCTTGTTTGTGAGATACCAGACTCTCACCTCAGTCCTCTTGAATAATTAGGTGTCTTCTACTCTCACAAAGGTTGTTCTCTTCTTCCTGACCTCTGTTCCCTAACCTATCTGAAACTCTGCTTACATGGTGTCCCTGCCTCTCTCTCCAGATACTATCCTGTCCAGAGCTAATCATGTTTTCTGCTATCATAAGCACCTCTGTTTCATGTTAAAAAGCTTGCATATAAACAAGGGCTAAGCTTTAGTTTGGTCTGATAGGACAATAAAGTCCACATAAATCCATGAAATGAAAATTTCAGTTTGGTGTTTGTTTTTGTTCTTTAAACATGTCCCCTCAATCAGTTGCTATGCATTCAATAAGTTGCTTTGATTTCTTCAACGCTTGTAGAAGGTAAAACACTTCCTATGTTAAGACTGTCCAATGTGAATTGCTTTACTCATACCTGCAGTACAGTTAATTTTTGTATGTGACAGCTGTGTGCAGGTTACAGTGTGAAATTTCACCAGGGATTAAAGAAATATATCACATCTAGTTGGCATCGCAGGTGGAATTAACAGAATGTATTTTGCTTAGGAATTGTCTGAGAGTGGGATGCAAATCTCTCTTGACATAATAGAGTAATTTTTGTACAAACTCTAGCATGCTAGAGACCATGAGTAGTCAGATCCTGTGTCACATAACCCATGACAAATTCTGTGTTATTCCCTAATGCAATATTGATATTCTGTACCAAATCAGAGGGAAGTGCCACTTAATCATCAGCGTTGTTTAATCATCAGTGGCAAACCACTGGCTTCCTTGAAGGTTATTCTTTTGATTAGAGTCTATCTTGTGTGATACTAGGAGGTTTGAAAAGATCACATGATCACAGCCAAAACTTGACTGATTGCCACTAGGCTAATAGTTCTATTAGAGATGTTTCAACACGGAAAACAAAAATACAAACCATTTTTAAACTTTTTACAGTTTTTATGGTTGATTCTTTTTGTGCAGGGAGAATTTAAAGTGTCTGAGCGATACATCACCATGAGTGACCTGAGAGCTGCCTTGGAAGAGAACAGAGTAAAGGAGATGTTTGGGGCTGGAACAGCTTGTGTTGTATGTCCTATCTCTAAAATTTTATACAAAGGCAAGGTAAGAAAATCTCTCTTCCCCCCCCCCCCCCCCCCCCCCTTTCCTTCTTTCTTCAGAATTTTATCATAATTAATTGCAGCTGAAGCAAAAAAGCAAGTGAGATAGAAAAGGAGCGCTGCCAGAGGCTCCTGGAAAGATGAACAGTGTCAGTATGTTGTTTCCCAAGTGAGTTACTGCTATGTTGTCAGAAAAGAACTTTCCCTCTCGTCTTCTGGGGTTTTTTAATACTTAAAATGATAAAATCTCAATTCCTGGGTGGGGGGGAGTTCCCAGCTCCCAGCCTGTTTAAAAATATAGAAAAATACATTCTCCCACATTTATTTTATTGAACACTTTTTCCAAAGTTAAGGCACCTGGGAAAGGCGAGGAGAGAAAAGACTTTCACAGGGAACCAAGTCTCTGAGCCACTGAATTCTTTCCTTCTCAAGTTCATCTCTTCTTCACCCCTCATTGCAGGCAACCCAGCTCTGATAGAAGAGCTGTTTCAGGAGGGTGCACAGCTGCTTCCACCTGCTATACACCGTATGGGTGATTTCTCCTGCACAGGTGGAATTCCACAGGCATTCAGACTATTAAGCTGCCTTGATGCTATTTAGCCAGCACAAAGTTAGTTCAGAAGGCTGGGTTATTGCAGCTGCATATATGAATGTGCCTTGTTCCATTAAATATGACAAGTACAGTAAATGTCTGTTAGGTGATAATTCTTGAATTAATAAGATGGAATACATGGACTGATATTACCAGATGCTAAGATAATATGAGAGACATCAAGGTGCTGAGTGATAAGTACTATAAATGTACCTGTTGTGTTCTACATGATGTACTTTGAAATGAAATACTGTATATGTATTTACTGATGTACTTTGAAATGAAATACTGTATATAAGAGTGTTACTACTCTTGCCTGTACAATATACCCTCTGTTTTGGACAGATCTTTTGGAAGGCTTAGATTAGCCTTTGTTTAAAAACAGCGTAACAGTTCAACTAATCTAACTTTTCACTGGCTCAGCATGCCCTCCTATAAAAAACATTACAACAGTCTTGCCTAGTTGTAAGGAGGGCAAGAAAGCTTATATAAATATTTATTAAAATTCCTGGAGACCCTAAGGTATTCCTATGTATATAAAGCTATTATTACATGTTACTACATGTTATTCTCTCTCTCTCCCCCTCCTCTCTCCTCCTCTCCCCCCCTCCCCTTTTCTTTATTCACTGTCAGCATTTGCACATTCCAACTATGGAGAATGGACCTCAGTTAACAACCCGTTTTCTGAATAAGCTGAGTGATATCCAGGTAAGGTGCTTCCTGTTCTTTAACCAGATAAAATAATAAAAGGTGAACATTTGAAATTATTGGAAAATAATCTTTTTAATAGTGGTGCTATAGGCACCATTAAATAATAATATAAGCTCTTTTGTTTGGTGTGGTTATTCTATCAATTTTTTTTTCCCTTGAGAAAGTATGATATGGATGGAGAGTGATACGTTTTTTTCCTTGTTCATCTTGGAAGCTGAATGAGAGTTGTAAGATATTAATGCTATCAGTGAAATCCAGTCCTGTTGTTACATGTTCCCTTTTAAGGGAAAGAATAGCATTATGAAGCATCTTAATAACCACTATCACAAATGAATGTAGGCTAATCAATAAAGAGATGGGTGAAGTAGTAAGCACTCACTGGGTGCAGCCAACTGATCATCATTTCTGTTTCTCAGCATCTTTCCAATCACATGGTCACTTCTTGTTCTTAAAACAGTTCCTTCCTCTGTGATTTTCTAAATATCAAAGTCTATTTGGAATCTGTGCTTGACCTTTTCAGGTCAAGTCAATACCATTTCAGGTAAAGTCAATGAGCAGCACGTGATGGCCCTTCTTATTTTAGTTGCCCATTTTCTTTTCCTTATTTAGTGTAGTTTATGGTGTGGGGGATTTGGAGATAGGAGTAGGTCTTGGCAAGTTACAAGGCCCTTTATTTAAGATCTGATAGCAGCTGCTTGGCAGTATTGCCATGATTTCTTCAAATCAAGTCTGATGCTTACAGTTCTACATTCTTAGCTTTTGGCTCAAGATGTTCTTAGATTTGCTACTAAAATTTTTATCTTCCTGCCAGTAAGCTCTGAACTAAAAATCTTCCTGAAAGATTGTGAGATGTACTGCACCACATAGCAACTCTATGAATCCCATATAATAATTAGAACTTTTTAAGAAAGAATCCTAAAATGGATTTTTCTTTCTATTTTACAGGCCCTTTACTAGCGTGTAGAAATAATGTGACACAGGGTTCTTCTGATGAGACCCCAAACAAAAACTACTCATGAATTGCAGTCTGCTGTCATATGTTGACCCACCTAAAATCCCATGATAAGCAGGTTCATTTATGTAATGTTATTTATTCAGTGTTTTGTGCTATATTGCAGTCCAGGTTTAAATCCATTGCTATTCATTGTGGCTTCTTTATTGCTTAATTCAAGTAGGATGAAGCATTCTTAGACAAGGGGAAGTCAGGCCATCTCATATCATTTTGGTGGTTCTTGTGTACTCTTGTTTCTCTACATATTTTTACCTTTCACAGCTGCTGGTCTCCAGCATAACTACTCCCTGCCCCCCCCAAGAGTTGTAGCTCAAATGCAAGACCACTTGACTGTTCTTCACTAGGAGGATGACATGGGATCAGCATCTCTTGTTCTTTAGAATAGTATTGGACATTTCTGGCTGCAACTCAGGGAGGAAAGAATTCCTGATATTCTGGTACCTTTGTGTTGCTGGCTGAGCCAACTTTCCTGGAGGCAAAAAGAGACACGCCCCCATCATGTTTCTGTTGTTTCAGCTGTGGCAACTGTAATGGCTTGGGATCTGGGTCTTTCTCTTCAAACAGTAGGACTGACAGCTAGGAAGAAGCATAGGCACCTTTGGTTCTAGATTTTATTACTTGTTGAGGGGAAGGAGAGGCTTAGTATTCCATGTTCCCAGCTCAGTTACATGTAACATTTTTATCATCTTACTATATGAGAATACAGAGCAGCCTTTCTCAAGAATCCCACTACATACCACAGTTTTATTTCATCTTTCTCATCCCAAGTACCTGATATACCTATCTAAAATAACAGTTGGTGTCCATCACTTGATTTTTTGTTGTCATATGTCCAGACTTATTATACACTTTTCATTGTGATACATACTGATCACTGGTTCCGTAGCTCTCTGCTCTGTATTAAAGCCATCTTGTTAGTATGTCAAATACCTATCTTTAATGTCTAAAAGCACTTGTGTAACTCCTGTGTTGTCTTCTGATGTCTGGGTGATGCTTTTGCAATATATGTTAGGGCCTTCAACAATTTGTGATCAGTTTGAGTCTCCACTGATGACTTCTAATTGCAGTCATGGAACAGCTCAGCATCAGAAAGAGTTGAGGCCAGTTTTAGCACCTTGTTGAGTGTTACATGTGGAAGTAGGTACTGCCTTAGCAGTTTGTGTCATGAGACAAGCAAGTGCCTTCTCTAAAGAATGGCTTGTGAAACCCAGAATTCTGTTTCAGAAGACAACACTGGAATATGTGTCTTTCTCCCTTAGCCAATAGATAGTGAGTGGATTATTAAGACAAATTGATCCATCCTGCTCCCCGAGGCTTCCTCCATGCCTCCTATGGACCTTTTCACCTTTCAACTATGTACATACCATGTGTTCGTTAGTTACATGCCAAGAGTGAATCCATCACTCCTGGAAAGTGCTGGACTTATATAAATGTTTACTTCTGGGTTTTCTTCCTTCTTTAAAAAAGCCAGGAGAGTTAGAACACTTCATCGTTAGAAACATGATTTTAAAATGAATGATGTCTGCTTAGCCTTTTAAGAGTCATTCAGTGGTTGCTGATTGTGTTTCTGCACTTTTCTACCGGTGGAGAGATGAGCTCATATCCAAATGGACCCCAGGTTGTCATACAGAAAACAATGCTGCAACACACAAAATGGAATATATAATATTCTTAAAATGTCAGGGGAGTTTTCAGGATCTTTCACAAAGATCTCTTATATATTCTACCAGGAAGGGGAAAAAAGTATCTGTTTGCAGTATCATTGGACTATTGTCATATCATTTGGACAGACTGAGGCTGTTATTCCAAAGAACATTCAAGTTCTGAAGAATAAAATGCAATGGAAATTACAGCCAAACACAGCTTTGGTCTCTGTGCTGAGCTGTTGCTTGAACTAGGGCAATGTATCCATTTCATGTTGGACAATGGACATTTGTAAAAAAGTAAAAATTCTCAGTACCGACATTGTCCTGCATTTGAACCTGTGACCACGAGGTGCAGGGCTCCATATCCAATATCATTATACCGATTCCCTTGTGTACAATACATGCTTTTTAAACATTTTCAGATTATCTTCATTATTGTGTTTCCAAGTCTGTTTTCATGCTGCTCATTGTTCTTTTGCAAGTCTTCTGTGTTCAACAGGATTTCTTTGAACAGCTGTCCAGTGGAACTAGAGCTAGAGTGACAAATTAGAAACTCATGGGCAGAACTGATTCCATTTCTCATGCTGATTGAGAGAGACAGTAGTAGCACTGCGATATACATTTCCCTTCATGTCACTGAATGGAAATCATGATTACTAAAGGCTGATAAAGATTTTAGATTAAATCATTTACATTGTATACAGTAATGGTGTGCTTATGAATGAATTAGTCATAGTACACTGTCTTCTATAACCGCTTGAGTTAGAAGATTTAGAGATGAGATTCTTTTCTCTGGGAATACACTCACTGAAATACCACTGAGATGTTTTTGTGGTTTTGCATTCCATGCTTTGAGAATAAACATGCTTTTGCTATACCCTTTAAAGTGCATTCATTTCTTCCTGGTGATCCTGTTGGTTTGCGTATGGAAAGATGACTTGTTTTATTTGGGTTACAACTCTCTCTAATTGTACTCTGTGGTATTTGTGATGGGTTTTATTTCACATTCAATCAGAATGCTGTAATAAAAAGCCACCTTGAAAATAAAAAGAAATAAAACCAAATGTGTCTGTTTATTGGAGCTTGAGCAGTGGCATACTTATGAACGAATTAGTGAACTGACCTCAGGGAATAACTGTATTAAATTGATGGAAAGCTCTAGTGAAGCAGGACTATTCCATATCATCTCTAGTGAGTATCAGTATCGCCCCTTCCTAGTCTACTTATTGGAAGATGGATAAAGCTTCAAGCTGCCTTTAGGCTTCGCTCAAATCAAAGACAGAAGTAAAGTCATAAGAAATAATGTAAGCTACTATCGGGGTGGTGGATATGAATCTTTCTGAGGATAGACCTAAGAAGTTATCATAATTGTACACTGTTACTTTTAACTTTTATTCTTAAAATCCGTTTTTGCTTTGTTTCAGTATGGAAGAGAAGACAGTGATTGGGCAGTGCTGGTGTCGTGAAGGTGGACGAGTTCAGACCCTCCAGACAGAACAGACATGAATAATGACAACTTCTGTAGCTGCCTGTGCGTAGCATAGTTTCTGTATCAATTTGCTCCCCAGGATGATTGTTTCCACAATCCAGCGAATGTGAACACAATCATTTTGATTTCTACTGTAATCCTGTTGGTAGAAGCCTGTCTTCTTGGTAGAGGTGCTAAACGTTAGCAATAGAACTTTCCTGATAGTTTTCTTAGTGCCTCCTTGTGTCTTATGTACAGTCTGAAAACTTGTAAAATGCTCTTCAACTGCTCTTCAGTTTGGTTTGTTTTAACTGCCATCACCAGCAGAGCACGTTGTCATATAACACGAAGATGTTGCCTGTTAGCTGGCCACAGGGTTCTATTGACATTATTCTGCCTTTTGCTCTGCATTCGGGAAACAATTAAGTTTAGCCATATGCTCTTTCCTTTCATACTCTGCTTGTATGGGAGATCCCTGAGTTTGCATAGCCCTCTAGATCCCCTCATGCATACTCTGTCAAATAACAGCTCTGTCCTTTAGGCCAAAATTCTCTTGAGTCGATCTAGCCTGCAATATGGTCCCTGTTGGCCTATTGCCTTTTCCTCCGTGGGTATATGCAGTGGCTGCTTGGGCAGTGCATACCTCTCTAATAGTTGAATACGTGCTTCCATACATGATTTACAGGGCTGAGTCAGGCCCTGCTGAGACAAGAATTACTCTTTATCTGGCCTAGCACAGAAATGGGCACTGCAGACAGTGTTGCCTTCCAGGTGAATGTCTAGAAAATAAGATTAGAGAACTGCGTCTGTGAAAGTTGAACCACTCTTCACAGCAACCAAACCTTTGGATTGAGGAATTTCTTTCATCATCCAGTAATGTAATTTAGATCACCAAAATGTTTTTCTTGTCCCCTTCACCACTCGCTGTGAAATGTATCCAGCCTCCGTTGACACACGTGTACTTTAATAGGGCCTTCCTATTAAGGAACAAGCTGTGTGGTCAACAGAAAATATTTAGCACAAGAAGGAAAGATTTCATTCAAACCCTAGTTTCAATCTGATTAAGCATATACTTCTTCATATACCGGTACTGTCTCATATGCAGGCTTGATACTATTTGGAAGCAATATAGAGTATGTAGCCCATAGTTAGGGAAATAACTTCTGCAAATGTTCACTAGCAATCATACTGTAATATTTATTAGCTTTCTCTTTTTGCACACAGCTTTGTCGAACAGCTTTAAGATATCTCTTGCCAAAAAGGTTCACCATATTCTGTGTCAGTGTTCCAAAGTGCTACTTCAGTGTAAAACTGGTGGAACTTTATTGACACTAGTGGAGTCCTATATGAAGTAAAAGTGAAACATTTATTGCCATAGTTTCCAGTAGAGATGCACCAGTATTAAGGGAAATATTTAGCACTTTATTTTTTTTTTAAGACCCGACAGTATCTCTCCCATGCTTTGTAAGTCCTTTGTAGTTACTGGCATTTGTTAACGTAGTTTAAAAAGGCAAAATATAATTTCTAATAGATCATCCATGCCTTACAGAGCTGCTAAAAAGTAGCCTTACGGCTTTCCTGTTCATTTTTGGTCAGATTTTAAAGACAACCCCTACTTAGCCATCACTTTCTTTTGCTCCCTTAAATCATGACTTTTACTATCTTTCACTGCAGTCCAATCTGATCGTTTAATGAAGAACAGTTGAAGGTTCTCTCTGACAATGTAACCATTGTTAAAATTTGTTTGACAGTTTTCTCTTTATAATACAACTGCAAGCACAAAATGTTGTTTCACTTACAGTAGCAATAGAATTGTGTGTCTGCTTTTCTGACCATTTGAATCTGTATTGTGTGCTGGTCTTCATTCGGTATCTTACTATGTATTATAAGCTGCTGGTAGTCTTTCTTTTTGTTTAATTAGATGGGTGGAAAAATTAACATGGGGAATATGTCAAGATGCAATGTGGGGTAGAGAGTTTTATCCAATGAGACAAGTATCGTAACTAAAGAGTGCCTTTAGCTGGAGTGTGGCATGGAGCTCTCTAAAGATTATGTAATGAGCAACCACATGTGGCTTCCTGTTACTGAACTATCTAATCTATCCCCTTATGTACATCTTAAATTTAGCAGCAAAAGGAAAAGTGGAAATATCTAACTTCAGATGCATGGCAAAGTGGTTGTGTGATACCTTAACATCTCAGGCTGTTGATAGAGTTGACAGGTATCATATCAAAACTCCCCATGAAGGCATCAGTATACCAGCAGTAATCTATTCACTAGTCAGAATGAATAAGGACCAGTTAGAAGAATTATTTTACTGCAGGTGTAAACCTAAAAGTTGTGTAAAACTCTTCTTAAATTGGATGCAAGTAATTTAATGTGAGGAAACCAGGTGGTTTCATTTATTGGGGTTTGCACTGTTCCCTGCACTGACCAGAGAGACACCTTTTTTTTTTACTGCATGTTTTGAGCTGATGGAGACTTCAAAATTATGAGAGTTGAAACTGGAATGACCCACAGAAATGCGTAGACTTTTCTAGCAGAGAAGAACAAAAACATGTAGTGTGTGTGTGTTAACTGTTGTCTTTAACATCGGTTAATTGCTTTACTCTGGCTGTGTCAACTCAAAGTTGTGCTTGTTTCCAAATGGGATCCAGGTGAATAGGTTCTAGATTTTAAACTTTCAAACCTAAATAAGGGGGCTGATGGGTCAGTATAACGTAAGAAATTCTTCTGATGTTGCATGCAGTCCTACCCTGCATTCTGCATTCTGCTTTTTTATCCTGTTAACCAAAGGAAAGAAATAATATATGTAAATAATAGTGAATATTTGGTATTGCATTCTCCCTATTTTTGCCTGTAAAATTTAGGAGGGAACTGTGGTATTCCCTGAGCTAATAATAGATTGTAAAAGAACATCTGCACATCTTTTCTCCATGTGCCCTGTTTGTTTAATTGCAACAGATTTACATAGAAAGAGTATGGTATGTCATAACTAGGCAATTATCCATTCTTCATCACTTAGTTATGGTTCTGCTAATTGATCATTTAAGACATGAGATAGTCTAACATTAGGAGAATTTGAGACTGTTCAAAAAAGATCAACAAATTAATATTGTTGCGTGATATTTGCATAATTGGCTGCAATTATTTAATGTTTAATTGGGTTGATCAAATGAGATCCAGCCTTTCACATGCTTATGTTTTACAAACACTGGTACTTTAAAATGATAATAATGAACCCTAATTTTTGTATGTTCTTTTTCTCCCCTTCATTCTTTTGATTATTATTTTCAGTATTGAGCATGTCCTTAATTTTCAGTTTGGTGAGCATGATTCATGCATAGGAAAGAAGTCCTTCAAATGAGAGAACTTTTCATGAAACTGGCATTTCATACAAGCTTTTCTGATGCCAAGAGCTTCAGCAACTGGCATTACTTAACTAGATTCTTAAATGCAATGAGGGCAAATTTGCTGAGAATTTGCAGTGACAGACTCTGGTGAGAATGCTAATAAAGGTTCCTGCTTAAGGTAGATAATCTGTTCAGTCTGTAGCAGTGCAAAGCAAACATGATTTTTCTGGGCTATAGAAGGGAAGTCTAATAAGACAAAAGCAAGATAGTGAGAGAGATCTCTGCCCAGCCATTGTTTACACCTGTTCAACTATCTCAAGCCAAAAAGCAGTTGTCCTCCACTCCTTTCTAGATAAACCCTTGTTTAGGGTTTACCTAATTCAACAGAGAGATATCATTGATCCTCTCCTCTATACTTATTTTATATTTATTTTTTCTCAGGCATGAAGAATGGTAATTTGGAAAAACATGGTATTTGAAAGAGCCATTTGGAGTGCAAGTTATTTGAAATGACTAATACATGGTCTTCCAAGGAGGTAGACAGAAAAACAGCTAGGACTGATCTCATAGCTGCCTGATTAGAGGAGGAACCCTCTTGAATTCAGTGGCCTCTCCAAAATAATCTGCATAATCTCAACAGATTGCTTAGTGTGAACTGTCTGTTGATAGTGCCTTGCTATGAAATAGAATACAGAGATGGTAGCACAGCCTGCCGGACTATGGCACATTGGCGCTCTCTGCATGGGATTCACCCTACTGATGGTAAGTTTTAATGTTCTAGTGGCAGGCTTATATAGTGAGAGGTGGGCAGGTGTAAGTGATGGCTGAGTGTGCCCTGAGGTGAGCCGTTCCTTTCTGTCTTTCTCTCCCTTCCACACAGATTTGCAGCCCCTTTTCCCTGGCCTCCTATCATGATGCCATTTAGTCTCATATCTAAAAGTGACCATTTAAGCAAAGTTTGCATTCTTTTTGTTTTTAGCAGTAGTGACAGTCAAAAAAAAAAAAAAAAAAGGCGTTTTGTTCATCTTGCAGGAGGTGTTCAGGGATCAGAATTGCACTTTACCACCTGCACATGTAATGTCTGAACAGACTGCCACTGACTTTGTGACCCTGGACAAGTTCTCTAACCTCTCTGTAAGTGCAGAGTAGTAGTACTACCACTTATACCACTTTTAACTCTAATCCAAACTTTTGCATAAAAAGTTATTTTACTACAGATCAAATAAGCTTTCCAGAAAGCTTTTTAAGCAGCAGAGAAAGATGCCATGTAAAGTCCAGTATTTCAAGGATTGCTTTAGAGTAGACGTATCTTGATTATGCAGGAGAAAAATGTTATTTGAATGAGAAATATATTTAAGGTTTGCTGTATGAACCCATAAACAAGTAAAATATGTAGCTGAGAATATAAAATAGCATACAGAAAGATCTTGAAGAGAATTCATCTCCACTTCTCAATGTAGAGTCATTAGATCACAACTATTCTAGAGGTACACTTTGTCATGTAGCGCTGAGACCTCTTTATTGATCTTGACTACAAATTTTCTGAACTGCAATATTTAGCAATTGGGAAGTGTCAAAGAGCTGTGTTTTACTGTATTTTGTCAGTATCCTCAAGATTTGGAAAAATAATTCATAGGTCCTAAATCATTTAAGCTAAGTAACTTCTTAATAAGTATTTGTATTTTTAGTCATAATAGCAAAAGAGAGAACTGGTATTGCATTGGTGAAAAATACTGTTGTAGCAATCCTTCTGTCCATGCCTTGCTTTAAGCAAGATGGTTAGTAGTGGGAATTCCAGGATATTTTCCCTGACTATGCAAAATCTGAGTGCCATCTATAGCACAGTTGGCAAATATATCCCCAACTCCATAAACAAAACTAACTTAGCTGTTACCTTGAGCTAGAACAGTCAAGTACATTAGGGCTTAGCAGGTTTGTAACAATATTGAATTAGAATAGTCAAGCCTTAGATTTGGAACAAAATTTTGGAATTAGTAGCTCAGATAGAAATAAATCTCATTAACCACACTAGCAAGGTTAACCACACCCAAATTTACAAAAAATAATGGTGTTTAAATTCACTAGTAATAACAGCATGGCTAGATCCTCGTCCCTCTCTCTGAACATGAATTATACTGTTTGCTTATCTTAAAACTTAATTTATTGTGTCTGATTTTTACCACAATCCTGAATTCTCATGCCATGCTTTAAAAAAAACAATCTTAAATTCCATGTTCATAGGAAGATCTTAAGAAGGATTTAAGACCTTGATATAGAATTTTAAAGTCTTTAAAATTTCTGCTGGATAAAGTTAAGGTAGAAAAAGAGAAGACAACTTTGTGGAAATAATTAACTACAGTGTCCAAATGGTTTTCCAGCACTGGTCATTTTTGGTTTTTACCAAAGAGGTATGCAGGGAATAGTAGATAAAATAAGCATAGTGCTTTTTTTCTAAGCAAGAGTTGGGAAAATTTCTAAGAGCTGGTTCTCTTAATAATGCTTTACAGGACTTGATTCTGCCAGGCTTAGAGCATTCATTTAAGTGTGAGATGGAAGAGCTCAGAAGTTATCTCAGGTGGTACTATCTTGGAGGAACAGATTTTCTTTCATTTTATGATCAAAGTGATCAAGATACGAACATGGAATCATTTAAATTTTGCACCTTTTTATAAAAATTTTGCTATTCATTTTAGAATTCTGATACAGTATCACTGAACTATTATCTTAAACTATCATGTCTCAGTAGGTTATGAGAAGAAAGCAAACATTCTTATTCTTTATGTAATCACCTTCTTCCTGTATGCCAAATCCTCTCTTCGTTATGATTTGGTCACCACTAGACTTGTGACCTCTTCAGGTGAAATAACAGGTTTTTTCTTTACTGTACCCTACTAGTGCACTCTCGGGTTTTTAGTAAGTACTAAGTGCTTGCAGCAAATGCCAGAGCAAAAAGTAAAGTGAAAAGTCTTCTGTTTCCAGAACAAGCATGGTAAGGAATGAGGGTAAAATTACCCATCAGGTCAGTCAAGACAGGAGGTCAGAAGAATATCATTACCATTCTCATTCAGTCCAAAACAGAGACTACCCAGGTATACCAAATGTCTAGCAGGATGGTAGATTGCTATTGCTATTTAAGACTGCTCTTATTCAGTTGCTTAAATACCTACATCTGTGCCTACATTTTCATGACTTGGGCCCTAATATCTTAACTGAAACCTGCAACACACTTTTATATGTTACGAAACACTAAAATATTGGATCGAAGCAAACAGGTAATGCTCCAGATCATCCAACAGTCAGAAACTGTTTTGTACAGGTCAGTGGCCTGTTCTGTTCCCATAATTTATATTCATTTTCTAATGGCCCAGTAGTTGACTAGAACTGCAAGTAGGAGACAAATATAATAATATTATTAACTCCATTCCGTAGTCGAGGATGTTGACAAAGAGTGAATCTATTACCTCCATCTCCTGGGGAGATGGGTTGGACTCTAGCTTGGCCGCTATAGTAGAGTGACAGAAAGTAAAAGGTTCTTTGCCATGATGGAGACAAGTAAGAGTTTTATCTGAAGCTATTTGCAAATAATTTCTGTCAAAGCAGTAAATTTGGAAGGACAGATGTCCCAATCTACATGACCTTCGAGGCATTAAGAAAGGTGCAGTAGTAGTTATCGAAATTGTAGCATATAAGCAGTGGGAAATTAGCAACTTAAGGAGGGAGAAGTAAACACCTCTGAAGGGTCTCTGTTTTCTCAAATGTTAAAGTTAACTGGGTACTTTACAAGGATCTGAGCATATAAAGCAGTAAAGGACAGATGTGTGGAAAAAATACTGGATAAACTAAAGGAAACTCTACCTCATTCTTCTCTAAAGGTTTTGTAGAAGCACAATTAAGCGCTCCTAATGGCATTGTTACATACAGACCATCTGGCATGAAAGAAACACTTTATATTTGTATGTCTATAAATCCTGTAATAACTGTATTTTGCTGGCAGTAGAAACAGTCTATACTATTTGCAGTTTTCCTCATCAAATCTGTAATTATGCAATGTTTCTGTCTCCAATAAAGGAATTTAATGGGCACCTGTTTGTGGCATGTTATGAAATCATCACTGTTGAGTACAGCTAACCAAGCATAATTATCCCATAGATGGGAGCTGTTATGAAATACATTCTTGAAGGCTGGATTAAAAGAAAAAGGAATTACCAAATGAAGTGTGGTGTTTAAGAACAGCAAAGCAAGATGCAAGTGGTGAGAGATAAGCTAACTCTATAGTCAAAATGCAAAGCATGTATTCTGTCTTCTGGCTTCCACTGAAGTCTAAGGATATGACACTCAGAGGGAAGAATGAGGCCTTAACAATGGCAGACATGCATCTACCCTGCCAAGCCTGGAGGCTGAGCCAGTTGTTGCACTTACAGTAAAATGCTGGACAAATCAAGCGGCAAAACTACCTACCTGCTAACTATGTTGTCATGAAACAGCTTTTAACATGCCAGGACTATATAGCAGTGATTGAATACAGCCCCCATTCTAAGGGGTTTGGGGCGATGAGCTCAAGGGAGAGAAGAAAGCCAGAAAACAACTTTATGCTTTGAGCACTTACTTCACGGGGCAGTTTTGAATAGTCATTACTCTAAAGTATGTCAGCCAATGGGAAGCCCTTTGAAGATGGAAAGCAATGAAAAGTGAGTGTCATTAAAATCTTGACATTTGCAATGTGTAGTAGCTATATTTACCAAAAAACTTGACATATTCCCCCTTTTCAGTGCAGAGAACATTGTCGTTAAAGGTGGTACTGATCCATGCTGTGGTAAAGTACACATCAGGGTAAATTTTCCATCTAGTTTGGTTTTCAGTGACTTCAGAGAAAGCTGGCATGGATACAGGACACTTTAAAGAAGCTGTAGACAGGTAAGTACTAAGAGTTGTTAATTACTGCTAGGAGAATGAGCCTAACTTGTCAGAATCAGACTTTATTCCTGTATTTTGGCCTCTCCACTTTCATCCTAAGGGAACCTTTCTTAACCGTAAATCTCGCTTGAGCTTCAGTAAGACAGCTTTCAAAACTTGCTTATCCCAAGGAGTAATAATTTGAGGACTGATCCTACAAGGTGCTGAGTGGGCTTCAGAGACAGACAGACCTGTGCCTTTTAGCAAAACTTAAAAAGACCCCTTTTTCCCTCCCTTTTGAAACATCTCAGTAGCTGGCAATAGTTCTGTTCAATAAAGCACTTGCAGTACCACCACCAGCACTGTGTTCTTGGGGATGGAGAGTATCAATTCTGAGGACTCTGATCTAGGATATATAGTCTTGTAAAGTTAATCTGACAAAAAAGATCCATTTTAAAATAATGCAGGGGGAGGACAAAGCAGAAGGAAGAAACCTGTGTCCTGTACATATAAACAGGGCAAGGAAACAAAGTTGGGGATTCCAATATAGGCAGTCATTATTAGAATTAGAAATGCCAGGTTTGAGGGTATATCAACAAAAGTGTTGAATTTCAGTTTTTCTTCTTCCTTTCCTTTTGCTCAGTGGTCTGATATCGTGGCATCACAGTGGTGATTTTAAGAGACCTGCTAAAGAATTACCCTGTTGCTAAGAAGAGCAAAATTTTCTGTAGTAGTACCTTTGTTGTTCTGGATGCTTCTCCAATGAGGAACTTGTAAAAGAAAATACAAGAATGTGGAAGGTGTCTACTTCTCTCTTTCCTGAGGGAATGATTTTTAATGCCAGGTAAGAAAATGTTTGTCCTGCTTCACCTGCAGGCGGTATTATGCAGTATCTGTACAAATTTAGGATATTGAATTCTGAGCATTGCCAATGCCAGGTTATGTAAGACAAAACAGTTTATCTTAACTCATATAAGTTCTTGTGGGTCATGCAAAGAAATTATGTTCTTCTGAATTGATTTCAGAACAACCTCTGTTTTATAACTTTTTTTTTTTCCCCCATCTTGCTCATGGAATAATTCTTTTTGAAGTTCAACTTTGGTTAGTTTATGCTCTTAGTGGTATATAGGCATTTATCCTTTACTTTGATGGCAATGTAGGCTAACTTTTTTTAAAGCAAGGTAAAGAAAATTCATATATGCATCCTAGCCAAACTCAGTATTTGTGGGATCAATACCTAACTCTAAAGGATAAACAGAAAAACAATAGTTTAAAATGGGTCAGTTCTAACCACAGACTGTGTAAAATGCACCCACGCTTTAATTTTAGACACTCTACATATTATCAAAGCAACTTAATAATGAAATATTTTAAATTGTTGTCTTTTTGGGTGAGATAACAATTGCATGTCTAAGACACATATGCATATTCATAGTCTACCAAACATATGCCTTTCAAACAAAAGGCTGATCAAGTCAATACTGACTTGATATGTGGTAATATCTATGAAGCAGGTGTTTTGTAAATGCTCAGCAAGCAGGCCAGTCATCTTGAGTACACAGCATGTATTCAAGGACCCCTCTGGGTCTGCCCAAAGGCAGATGTAGGTAAAGCCCTGGTCTAGATAAGGCCTGTGCAGCTGAAGCTGTGTCACGATACAGAAGTGTGTGCTTCGCAGGCTTGTATGTGCGAGGGAGGTGATTTTATACCCACCCTTTATAGATATACAAATTAAATACATGCTGGGAGGCTGCCACTACCAGAAACACTATCACCTGTAAAACAGCTAGGGCTGTTCTGATTCTCATTTTGACAGGGATGAAATTCATCTAGTGTACCACACTTAAGCTGAAAACAAAGACTGTGACTTACCTGCCTTTTAGGTGAAGTTTACATAGATCATCACCAAGCAGAGCCAGTGGAAACACTAATTTCAGTGGAAACTTCAAATTCAACTGGTATTAGCTCAGACCCTAACTTGAGCTGACTTTCATGCTCTGAGCATGATGAAGAGAATGGCTCCACTCTTCTTATTTCCAGCTGCTCTATCCCTGACCTTCCCTTTGTGGCACTGCTGGCACTAGAGCAGTAGCAGAGTGACCAGATCACTGCTTGACCAAAGGAAGGCAGAAGCATATGCACAGACCCCATGCATAGGAAGAGCAGGACTGCTCTTTTAGCCATGGCAGAGTTTTTAAGGAGCTGAGGCCAGTTAAAAAGTCATGCCCATATGAAATGTTAGGATTTTAATATCTCCCAGGTGCTAGCCACTTTTATGATGGCTCTTAAACTTTTATGCACCAGACCTTGCTTAAGTCACTGCTGAATTCTGGGTTCTTTTTTTTTTTTTTTTTACACCTTCCTTTAGCTCATAGAAGCCTTTTGCCTGAGCAAAGACTGTAATGTTTGCTTTACTGTAAAGTCCTAGGTTGGAAAAGACAGGAACTTCTGAAGATTTTGTATCTTCATCATAAGGGCATGGCTGAAAACGGATTAGAACAAAGATAGTGAAAAATACTCTCATCTTTTCAGGAAAACTCAGTGCTTAAAAATTTGAAGAATAATACCACAGATCAGACTATTGTCCCAGTATCTTTTTACCTGTAGGGATGGAGTTCTGACCATCCCATTGCTCTGGATCCTACCAGCTAAGACTCACATTGCTCCTAAATGCTTATAAACTTAACATCATTCCCTTCCTCCACCACAAAGTCTATCCTTACTTATATCATGCAAAGAACAGAAAACCTGAGTGGTTTGTTAGCTGCCTATATTCATGACTTGAAAATGCACTCCCACAAATACCAACCTCTATGCATAACTCGTAGCACAGGTTCCCTTTGCTATTTCCTCCTTTTGCAGGTGGAATATTCCACCATTGAGGAAAACCAGTCGAGTCTGAGCTAAACTCATGGTTAAAAATCCTCCCTAATCCCTGCTGCCAATCAGTTTTCTACAGAGGGTTCTCCCTCTGAAGGGGTAGGGTCAGTAACTCACAGGTGGGGAGAGACGCCATCTGACCTGTACTTGGTGTAATCAAAATGCCTACTTAGTTGTCAGGTGGCAGCAATCTTCACACCATTATGCAGGCTTGCAAAGTCATTATGAAGATCGTGAAGGTGAGATAAGGGTTTGTTATCCATCATACATTGCCTTACTAAGAGAAATTACAATTCCTCTTGCTCTATTTTGGTATCTTCATCTACCATTGGTGATACTGTTAGGCTGAGAAGTGCTAATAGCTGCTATCAGGTGAGTCAGTAATCCAAAGATCTTCAAATTTGTCAATGGCTGTGCCAAGGAATTTTCAGATTGCAGAGTTTGTAGCCTCTGTGTGTGGTAAGATGGAGAGCAGAGAAAGGTAGAGTTGCATATGGTTTTCTGAAGGAGCAAAGAAACACAGTTTTGGGAATGTAGCGTTTACTTGCATGGCATACTTGAGGATTCCCGAGTAAGAAACCTACCTTCTGCTGTTTGGTCCCACCATATTCCTGAAATGAAAGCTTCTTTTTAACAAATAAACAAGCTAAAGAAATAATATTACCTAACTTCATTGCCTGTATTATGGAAAGAATCTGGTGAGACCCCAAATGCTGGTGCACTTTCTCCCTCGTGCAGTATGACCTCCAAAAGAGGCAAAGCATATTTTTTTTTTTTACTTCAGGGAGACCAGCCTACAGCCTGTCAGCCTAGGCAGAGGCTTATTTAACAATATGTGCATGAAAGCCTTGTAACTGATACTGGCATTATGCCTATGAACCATAACCAATCAGCAGATTTTTTAGGTCAGATGGCTGCTCTGTTTTTGAAAGATCAGTGTTACTGGGTTCCTACCTTGCAATTCCTTACCTCTGCTAAGGTGAATCTTAAGAGCTTGATTGTCCCTCCTACAGCTATTTAACTCTCAGAGTCCCTTGGAAGGATTCCCTTTGTTAGTCTACATGCTGCTACATCCAAGCAGCACAAAGGAGAACTCCTTATTCCACGTTTCATTTCACATTCCAACAAAACAGATATCAACATCTGTACTATTTCCCCATTTTTGCATATGTGTAATATTGGCAAGCTTTTTCAGTACTAAGATAACATCAACTCAAAAGTTAAGAGAGATGTCACTAAGGCCAAAGTTCAGGCTGACAAAAGGGAAATTGCCCAGATTTTACAGGGTAAGATCATATTTAAACACAAAATTTATTTTCTGAACATGTACGTGTATCTGCCAAACCTCACAGCTTCTTTGTGGCAACTTTTCCCTGGAAAGAGAAAGTAACACGAACAAGGCTTTATTATCTGTTACTACAATTTAAGCAGCATGAGGGAGAGCCAACAATGTTTGACCCAGTGAGACTCTCATCAAGTCATATATGAAGTTCAAGGCAAAATTCATCTGCTGTAGAGTTGTTTAGCCTGCTTTAACCATTTTTTTCTCTCTCTGATAAAATATATCTTGTCAGGAAAAATAATTTTGTGTTTGTGTAGAGCTGGTAGCCAGAAAAATGTATGGTTTTCATTTTAAAAAATGAAAAGTAATTTTTCAGGGAAAAAAGAAAATTATGACCCACAGATCATCAGTAATCAACCAAGTATATTTTAACAATTACTGTTTCATTCAGTCATAAGATGATAAGTTTGAGATCTTTCACAGGAAAACTGGAAATCAAACTGCAATTACAGTAAATTGCTAAAACCATGTTGGCTTGTAACGATTTATTTTTAAAAGACACTGCTTCTCTTGGTTTCCTCTGCAGTGCGTAATATAAGTTTATCAGATAAGAAGTGATTTTCATTAGGGAAAAATTATAAGCAATCTGGAAAGGAAGAAAAGATTAGCAGTTACCCTTGATCAGTTCCTTTCTGTGCCTTTGAGCAAGGCAGGTAACTCTCCTAGCTCCTATTTTCCAGCTGTAAAATGGGGGTAATAGTTCTCGGCAAACTGAGAGACTCCTGTGAGGATAAATGCATGACAGGCTGTATGATCAATGAGCAATGGAGGGCCATATGGACCTGAAGACAGATTCCACCATGGCTGCCTTCTCCAAATTAATTTGTAATAGCGTGCTTACTCTTTCAATTAAACCTTACAATCACATTTCTGCCAAGCTCAGTGTTGCTTCCAGTTTCAGTGAAACTTCACAAGTTGGAACATTGCCTACAGCTGACAGTGACATTTAAATGCAAGAAAATCAAGCTTATGCATGGCCAAACCTTCTATAATTCCAGGCCTTGTCAGTCTACGGTATTGATTCTGGTTTAAACAAATAAACACCCAGCTCATTTTCACCTAACCCTGAAAGAGTTTGCATTGCCTAAATGTTCCGTGCTGAATCCCAGGTGATATCTTCTGGGATTATGAATGTTCAAAACCAAATTAATTATACCAACAACAGGCATCCAGGCACGGTGCTATGTTTTTTCAAAAGAGTGCCAGGCCACCTGAATTTTAAGCCCTTCTCCTTTGTGCATGGGGACCAAACACAACTTGGACCTCAGAGGAGGGAGGCAAGTTGCAAAAGGAAGGACTTTGGAGACTGCACCAGAAAGTCAAGTTTCTGTGCCTACGTGTTTAGTGGCCATATTTTTTGTATACACAGTTTTCTTAATTGAGAACCAGCTGTTTTGCGTGTACAAAGTTCTTTTATATTACTAACCAGCATAGAGTAAAAGAATCCACACCGGTGAGACTTGAAACACTTACTGTGTTTATTTTTGTGATCTTGACCCAAGCGCACACAACTAGGAAACCCCACAGCCATCTGTGGAAGAAACAACGCGTTGGTTATTCCTTAGGAGAGAAAAGATGGACTTGAGTTGCAGTTCAGTGGCTTAAGCAAGATCTCTCTGCTCCAAAACTGCCTGGCTACATGTGCAGTTAATAGCTGCAAGAGGCCTTTGGTGTCTGTGCGTGAGTGAAGAAATAGGCATTGTGGACTCTTGCTTGGCCAGGCCAGGGCAAGATGCGGTCAGGCTGGCTCTGCTTGCTGTACCTGCAGGAGAGTCCCCTCTACAAGGAGGTTATTCTGCAGCTGCCTTCTGGCTCCTTTGTGTAGCACCACATTTATTTAGCTGACCAGATAATCTTTGGGTGTATAAGATGAGGTAAGGTGTCTGAGACATGGAAAGTAAGACCCATATTTGGCCTCTTCCTTTCTGCCCACAAGCGAACTATTTTTGCTGCTTAAACGCACTCTGTAGTGCTGGTTTAAAAGAAAAAGAGAAAAATACCAAAAAGATTCTTCCATGACCTCCACTGCAGAAGTAAGAGTTGACATCAGCCCTGGAGCCCCTATAGTCAGTATTGATTACATATCTTGTCCCTGCTTTGGCTTTTCCAGGTTAATGCGATTCTCAAATGCCTGAACTGCAGGAACATTCATTCCCTGACAAAACACAGAGCTCCCAACTTTTCTTCATTTAGCTTGCGCCTGAAACCTGCCTTGTCTCCAGCAATCAGGTTGTGACCCCTCTGATTTCCACTAGCAGAATGACTCTAGGTTGTTTATCACAATTTTAACTTTCCAGGTAAATTATTCTTTTAACTTGAGATGCATGATTGGATCTTTCTTCCTACCTGAAGAAAGATGTCCATTGAGGGATATGTGCAGTTCTCCCCTCCCCTGAACGCTGTAGGGAATGCAAGAAGTGTTGTTGTTTTTCATGCACAAAAGAAAAAAAAAAAAGCCTTGCATATCTTCAGTTTGCAATAGCTTCCTCTGAGTAAACACAACACTGCTAAAGAGAACAGTAAAGCCTCTGTGACGTATCAATGGATTTTTAGACCTGCTATGCATAATCAACCTCCAACCCTGCTTACCTAAGTGTGATACACTGTGCTCTTATGTCTATGCTTAGGTGCATTTTATCAGTGCAGACATACAGCCACAGCTCTACCAGTGAAGCTGCATTTTTTGTTTATACAGTAAGACCATACCTGGCCACGGCCCCACACAGGAAAAGCTATACCAGGAAAAGCACAGTTTTGCTAGAACAACGGAGTCATTTGGGGCTTTCGTTGGCACAGCTCTGCTGGGGAAATCACAATTCACCATGCTCCTAGTTGGCATTGCTGTTAGCAGAAGTTTGGAACGGAGTCGTAGTCTCACAGGACTCTCATAGCTCACAAAGAACAGATTGCCTTCAAACTTACTGATCCCAGGCGACTCAGGTCTTTGGTGTTTTCTTGACAGCCCTGGGAGCCTGTGTGAGCTAGAGCAGGCTTTTGCAGAGCTTTTGTAATGTACCGTGATTTGTTTTAAACTAGAATATCCCTCCTTCACCCTTAACTACTTCTACCACATTACTTACAGGAGCAGATGTGAGTACTGCCTTCTCTAGAAGATAATTTGTAACCGTTTTTAGTTTAACCCATAACCACTTCTTTACCTGATATGAAAAGTTTGCCAATAGATTGGGAAATTGGATCTTGTTCCAGCTTTAAATCTGGTGCAGGAAAAAAATAGGTCAACCCTCCAGACGAAATAACATCGTCCCTTTCCCCTGCCATCCAGCACCCTGTCCTCAAAAGAAGAAAGCAAAAACAAATATAGAGAACAGAGGTAGAGAGTGTATTTCAACACAAAACCTTCTGTATCAGTCCTGCCAAGAAACACAACAGTATTAATTCATTTTGTACTTATTTAAAAGCTTTAGTACTATGTTTCTTCCAAACCAAACAAAAACTGAAATAAAATCCCTCTTATGCCAAAATAACGTACAAAGGGGAGCATTTGGGAGAGTCTACCTAAGAATGGACCGCAATCATCATCCCATGAGCGCTACCTTACAAGTTTAGTTTCTTACATCACATTCTCTACTTTTCCATTAATATTCCCCAAATTATTACCTGTAGTATTCAGATTCATAGTAAAGTAATTTTTAATTCTTTGCTGTTTGAATTTCAGCCTGCCATTCACTTTTCAGTCTTTATGCTGGTCTGTTCAGTTACATTCTCCTGGTGGCAGGATGCCCTCAGCAGACACAGGGCGGCATTACTGTCCTGAACCCTCCATGCTTGTCTCCCAGAGAGCTGGTGGATTGGCCAAGTGGCTTTGTACCCTGGCTGTACGTACTGCATGCCAGAGCTGAGTGAGTGGGTAGGTGTCCTGTCAGGCACACACTCCTCTGCTTCAGCGGCTCTTCATCCCTCTGGGGGCTCCGTCCAAGGACCACCGCTGATTCACTGAGTAGAAGTAGCAGCCACTAACAGATTTGGACAAATTTTCTCCTGCTGAGTGTCTGTCTTGCCTTGTCCTTTATATTGCTCTGAATTAGAGCTGGCCAGTGGATGGGCCAGATCTGGTCCGTAATAAAGTTTTACTCTCCCCTTCTCTCCTCCTGGCAATGCTCGCAGGACAACTTGATTGCTGCCACTGCTGATGTAAGGCTCTGAGGAACAGGGAAAAGAGATGGGGGTAAAATAGAGAGTCAAAGTCAAAGCTGTCAGGACTGGCTCAGCAGCAGGGCCATGTGAACCGGGCTCTGTTCTCCAAACACACGGTGGGAAATCAAAGTGGTCTCCTAACTTCTGGGCAGCAGTGGGAAATTATCTGGGCTATTATATTAAATTAAGCTGAGGAAATGGCAGAGTCTCAAGGAGAACACACCGGAATTTGAGTTATTTAATTCTCAGTTTGATTTCTTGTTCACCCTTCCATGTCTTCATGAGGAAAAATGGGGTTTATTCATTTACAAAAAGCAAGAAGTCATTAGCATGCTGACTGCACAGTTTATGTTGATTTTTTAGGATCAGTAGTATAGCCTAACCCAAAATCATGAGTCAGGTCTTACAACCTGTCAAGACAACCTTAAAAATCCCAAGCATCTTTTGCAAAATAAACCAAATATTTGGATCTCTCTTTCGTGGCTTTCCTGTTTTTAAACTGCATGATACACATATTCCACCTTTCCTCTCCATCATATGTGCTAAAAAATAATGTTTAAAAATAATTTCTTCCTTCCTACAGCATGTAGAGCTTTAAAAAAAATGTACTACGTATTATGGAGCTTGCAATAACACAGACAGCTCTTTACTCTCTATCAGGTATTTTTTCTAACAGTTTTAAGATGTACCTGCTTTATGGCTGCAGACATTTTGAAGTAGTGTTGGTCATCTTTTTTGTCATCTCTTACCTCTCCTTTTCTCAGGAATCTTTGCAGCCATATCTGTTGGAGACATCGCAGAGTTAAACAACATGCTTCTGGTCTTTGCAGGTTGTGTATAGCAGCACTTTGGTTTAATAAGTGTTTTCAAATGTCTACTCATCTATCCTACTAACTTTAATTGTCATCACCACAAACGGCTTTTACCTTTTCATGAAAAAGATTGCAATATCAGTAGTTGCTTACAGTGAGAAGCAGAGATTAACAGCATTATAATCTGGTGCTAACATGTCATGGAACTAACGCACATCGCATCAGATGTATTGAAATGCTATATATGGGGCTGTGAAAAGACCCAGCTTTTGCTCCTGTCATGGAAATCAACACACCCTACTCTCTAGCCCTCGTCTCTTGATGGGATTTTTTGGCCTTCTTGTCTTATTAGGGATGTGCATTTGTAAGTTATTTAATCCCATGCAGGTAAAGACCTTTGACATGAATATAACGTTCAGCTTCATTAATGTCTCTTCAGAAACGTAGTCCTCTCCCACCAGCCAGCAATGCTGACCACTTAGTCTCCTTCTCAGGTTCTTGGGGTGTTCCTTGGCTGCAGCTGAGCTCGGGGGGGTGCTGCCTGCCTTCGAGATTACTCGCTTCTTTCACTTATTTGCTCACAGTCAGAAAGGGGGTACAGCCAGTGTTGCCAAGGGCTTGGGCCTATAAACTATGAATAAAGAGATCAGCTTTATAGTCTGTCTGTGGTAGGGGATTGTTACCAAAATACCAGTAGGGTGACAGGGAGACAGAAAGATTAATGCCACAGTCTTTCAGGACAAACTTTAATTAAGAAATTTTACAAATCTTATAGGAAGGCTCATTCTCACAATATTTCCAGGTTGAAGAAATTTGCTAGGGTCACACCCCAGCCCTATAGACGTATTTTCTAGAAAACTGCAAGGCTTTAAGCATCAGTTCAAAGTAGAAGAGTTTCTGGTGGCCGTGGGGATGCTTCTGCTGGATTGCAGGACTCAATCCTACAGCCAAGGCTCTCGTCGGGAAAGGGCCTTTCTCGCATTCGTGCTAAACCAGTGTTTTATTAGTTAGCAATAGATGGCGCTAAATTTCCACCTGTCCAACGCCGTCAGCCAGAAAATGTATTTGAAGTAATTAGGCCTGCAAGATAACACTTAAAAGGGTTACTGCTGAAGTTGATGAAAGTGTGTGGGCATAGAGAGGCAGGAGCGCCAAGATGCTTCACCAGCTGGAGGAGTCTTAGGTGAGATAGTCTGGCTGCCAGAACAGGCTGCCAAGATAGTCAAAGGGAAGGAGCCAGGAACTGGAGAACGATTTGCAAATTCTTGAGAACAGCTATCGTGATCCTCTTGCTGGCTGGGTCAGGTAATGCCTGTCATTATCAGCGATTGAGGATCCCAGGCCAGACGTGTTAAAATCCCACTAGAGATTCTCAGTCTAGTCGGTGGTTTGTCATAAGCTCCCCTCGCCCTGGGATTAACCCCTTCCCCAGCACAGGGGATGCATTTGAGCTGTGTCATTTGGGCTGAGGCTGTGCTGGCAGGACCGGAGAGAAAGGCTTCAACAACTTTCTCACAGTCCTGCTGGCTCATCACCCCGTGGCTCTTGGTGCTTACAGGCGTGGGGAGCAGACATAGTCATTTCTCACATGAAGCAGAAGGGAGAGAGAAGAGGCTTCCCTACTGACTTCTGCGCTCATTTTCTGGTAGCAGCAGGGAGCACCTCCACAGCATGGGACTCGGTGCTTGCAGTTTTCATTGCACTGGCTTTTTCTTTTGTGTGATAGCCCAGCATCCCGAAGGTGACAGGTATAGGTGAGGAAAAGGACAGAACAGCTTATTGCAATAGCAATTCACTCTCATGCATGCTGTGGAAATTATATTCATAAGAGGAGACGTTGTCCTGCTGGGAGCCAGAGCACAGCTGGTGCCATATGGCCTTCTCTATACTGCTCCGTTAGCTATCCTCACCTGGCCACGCCGAGCAGCTGCCTGCAGCCCCACCATGGATTTCTTAATGCTGCACAGTCTGCCCTCACGCAGGATCATGCCTGAGATCCCTGCGTTTTAAGGTACAGACATGACATTGCTTAGAGCGGTGTGGAGTGGGGAGATGAGGCTGTGTTTGCTATGGTTAGTTGGGAGGAGTATGTATCACGTGCTGCTAGGCAGTTGTGGGTACCGGCAGCTCTCAAAAAGTGAAACTTGTCATGAATACCACTCACAAACTTGTGTTCCTAAACAGTTTTCCCCTCACAGACACACCTAAATATAACTTGCAGGGCATTTTTTTCCATGATGGAAAATCTCTTTCTGCATTTCTCAGAAGGCTTCTCCTCAGAGCTGTTTTGCACAATGGAGTGAGCAAGTTAAAGTGTCTTGTGGATGATGGCTGCATTGCACGCACACTTTGCAGTACACTGGCTTCTTTATTAGGTGGGCAGGAGCTGGCGCTGCTGGAGCCAACACAAGTAAGGCTGTGCAGAAAGAAAAGGAATAGCTCACAAAATAAAATCCTGACCAAGCACATGAATCGAGCATGGAAGATACAGAAACATAGTGTCAAAGCATAGAACTCAGACAAATTTTGCTCAGAGATGCACCTGTATTAACATTTGAAAATGAAAACCAAAAATTGAAATCTTGTATTAACTTTGCAAAATCATCAAGATTTGTCAGGTCTGACCCTAGATCCAGTTGCCCATCAGGAAGAACCAGACTGTGACTTGCCTTGTATGAGGAAAGGCATCCCGGTTTATGAGGATCACCCGGAGTCTCAGTCCTGCATCCTCCAAGCCAACTGAATGTTGCAGGACCTAATAATCCTCCTCCTGAATAATGCCCACTGCTTTAGAATTTGATTGTTCACCAGTTCAGCACCATTAAAGCAAAGAACAGTGGATTTGATGTTTGAAATGTGTAGCCTAGAGGTTTAAATGTCGAAGCCAGGGTTGTGTTCTGCTCCTCTCAGTCTCTTGTCCCTCAATAGAGGCTTTCACCAAGGACTGCAGTTCTCTTTCCCTGTTCCTGTAGTAGTACTCACCTCACAACAGCGGTGTGAAAATGATTGGTTCCATCTCTGTTCAAAGATCTAATTAGAGGTGGTATTATTATCATTATTATTATTATTATTACTACTACTACTACTACTACTACTACTACAATGGTATCTCTCTGCAGTACTTTGCAAAAGAAAATATTGCCATAGCTTGAAGTTAAAGACAGTTAAAGGAGTCTCCCTGCCACCAACCCACTGTTTCCTACCTGTGCTCACAAAGCTGTCTTGTAGCAATACACAGAAAGGGTCGACTGTCCTCTTTGGGAAGAACTTAAAAGCCCCAATGTCAAAGGCTCTTAAAGGCTCTTCAGTGGCAGAGGTTTGTCTATAAGGACACTAGGAAGGCTGTGGTGCTTATCTAAGATTGCGAGACTTTCAGATACTCAGCTGACGTTAAATGTAGGCCATTGCACTTCGGTTGCTGGTCTGTGGCTTCGGGAGCTCTGCTGCAGGGAGCAGGCTTTGGAAACGCTGATCTTCGTGCTGGTGACTCGTGCTGTTCTGAGGGGAGAAGAGGTGGCTGCTGCCACTGAGCAGCAGGGCTCTCCTCCGCTGTTTCATACCGTCAGACAAAGGGTGTATAGAGCAGAGACTTAGACCCATAAATCCGGTGTAATTAAAATACTGAATGTTAACTGTTAAAAGTTGTCCGAAGAAAAAGACTCTGAAGGAGTTATTAAAAAAACGGGGTTTTCAATTACTGCTAAATGAAGCAATAAATGCACATACAGTTAGTGATGTATCCTAATTATTATTCTGAACTTCTGCCTTAGTCATGTACGCTGGCTGGTGAGTGCAACAAGCTGCAAGAGGCAGAAATGATTCTCCAGTGTCTCCCTTCTTCCAGAAGGTGTTGCTATTATACAGCTCTGTTAAAGACACACAAAGTCGTGTAGAAAGCAGGGTGGAATAAAATGTGGTAAGGCTGGATAAAAAAATGTAAACCATACTAAGTATATAGAATTCAGTCACAAGGATTTCTATTATGCAGGGAAAAGAGAGCCTTTAGTGTAGTATGTGTCCACAGTATAAATAGTTCGGCAAAATGTAAACACCAAATATTTCCACCAGAGATCTTTGCAACCTCACATACAGTAGCTCTACTTTTCTTTTTCATTAAGGACTTCTTTTAATAAAGGGGCTTTTGTGGACTGAATTGGGAAAAATAGCAGCCACCTGTAACTTTTTTTTAAACCTAAAAGTACATACAGTACATCTATCAAAAGCGGAGGAATTTGAAACCTGCAGACTTTTTAAAGAAGCAAGTTCCACACATGATATAAAACAAATGCCATGTGTGCACCAAGCCAAGCAAATTAACAAAAGGGCAGGGGCATTTCCAATATTGCTTAAATAACTCAGGCTTAATAATGGGCTCTTTTCACACAAGCTCACAAAAGCTAAAATGTGTTTAAGAAGAAAAACATGCATTTTCATTGTATTGTGTGGCAAGAACCCTGATTTTTTAAAAAAAGCCATTAGCCTAAGCACGTGAATTCTCTATGGGGTTTTTTGGAGGTGAATGTAGCACCTTGATGTAGAGCTGTTCTCTATGGATAAAGGGGAAAGATTGGTTTTCCTGGACCATTATGTATTGCTTGTCTGTGAGAAGTACTCTCTTGAGGTCCCTTCCCCACCAGATAGGCATCACGGAAGTCCCCTGAGTGTTGTTTTGTTTGCTATCAGTATTCAGGGAGAAGCCAAGTGTTATGTGGGTATAGAGACTGATGCAGTGCAGAGGCTGGTTTTCAGAGAGGCAGAACTCACTCCGTTCCTGCTAGAGCCGGGTTGGTGTCTTTGGATGCTCAGCAGTTCCATGTGTAAAACCATGAAATGTTCCCAAAGGTGCACCTTTAAGTCAGGGCAAGTGTATTCAGTTAAATTATTCTTCAGAGCTAGCAAGTCCCTTATTTTTCACAGCCCCAGATAACTTATAAACCCATTCCTTAGCGTGACCATTCAGCTTCAGCTCTTCGTGGCTGGTGTGCTAGTGGTGAACCACAGTGGTGCTTTACAGGGATCTAGATTCATTAGGATTTCCTTAGAAAGGAAAAAATATTTTTAACATGATCGTGCTTATGTTTTTCAGCCCAGTGGAGAGTGACAAAGAGACAGGACAAAAAGATTAAAAAAAAATTACTCATGCAGGAAATTTAAAGTTATGTGTTGGTTGATATAAACAGACCTTTGTATAGAACTGTTGTTCCCAATCTTCATTGGCTTTGAATAAGCAATACAACATGTCACACTTTGCTTTTCCTGTTTGCCTCCATTTAAACGTCTCAATTTCCTGTGGCCACAGCAACATTAAAAGGTCTTGTGAATAAAACATTTGCCCTCCTTCCACATAAAAAACCAAAGGACCTCTACCACAGATCCAGTAGAGAGTAACTTGGATCCTTCTGTCCCTGTGATACAGAACTCTCTATGACTACAACACTTAAAAATTACTGCCTTTTGACTCCAGCCCTGTCTGATTGCATTCAGCCTGGGTCTAAGGACTGAGATATTGCCATACCACTGGTATACTTGCCAGGTTTCTGGAGCTGTTGGTGGCTTGTTCTGTCTCAGGTGTTAGAGAGGCCTCTGCACCAACTGCTCAAATGCAATTGGCATTCAAGAAGTTCCAGAAATGCTCCAGAAACTCCCCAGGTGTCATTTTGTCAATGCCAGGGGCCAAAGGTGTGAACAAGAGCCACCTGCACCCACCAGAGACTGTGTTGCAGTAGGGGAACCTTAAACAGTCAGCTAGACTTTATTATGGTCCCTTTATCCTTCCATAGTGTCAGCCAAGATTTTTCCTCTAGCTGAGAGTGCTTTGCAAACATTAACAAATAACTGTATGATTTAAGATTTTGTTCCCCTTTGGAAAACACAGAAGTATGTCAGAGAAGCTAAGATGTCTAAGAATCACAAAGTCACACCAAGGATGTGAATAGAAATGCTAGTTCCCAATTCCTCTTTTCCAGCCATGGGTTTTTCTTGTAATTTATTCTCAGTGGTCTCCCATTGTCTTGCCATGAAATTAGATACAGCTTTTTGATACAGACACCTCACCTTTCTTTTTGCCTGTTATAGGTCTCACAAATTGTTTCCTCTAGGGACATAATGAGTGTCATGAGCATTACTGTTGGGTTGGACTTTCAGCTGCTTGTCTATTTGATTTCAGTGCACTTGAATTAGAGCCTGAACCTTGATTTGGCTTTGAATGCAATGGTTCGGATGCACAGTCAGGTCATCCTGGATCAACAAGCTGCTGTGTGTCAGCTGAGTGATGGTAGCTTGGATGCTGAGGCCTGATGTTATACCAATTCCTCAGTTTTGCTGGTCATTTCAAAAAGATGTGGCTCCATGTATAGGCTAGCGTGGCATTTCCAGTCTACCTGAAGAGCAGCTGTTACTGTTATTCTCTGCTATCATACTAAAAAGAGACTTCTTCTTGTTAAGTATTTTGGATGTACAAATTGCATCATACCATGTTGGCCTAGTGCGTGTATGAAACAATTGCCTTCAGTGGATAGATTTAGAAATGCTTAACGTTATCCTCTGCTTGTGCACATGACCTGCTTGCACTGCCCTGAAATGGCTGAGCATCAACAGCCAGTCTCCGTTAGACTTTGCCCTTAAAAAGCAAGAGCTATGCTCCATGCTGCCATTTGCTGTGGAGTAGTTGTTGTGCACTAGATGAAGCTCCTGGATGGGTGTATATTTGTTACAGTGTTCATTAGTATCGAACTAAATAGCTTAGTGTGATATATATGTTTGTACATAAGCCAATGTAACTAAAAGGAATGAGCCATTACCTTTTTCCACCATTGAAAACTTCTTCACCTTTTGCTCTTTGAATAGTATTGGGTTTTTTGGGCCCAGCTGTAGCAAAGAAGGTAGGTTGTCGCTATACAGTTCAAGAAACAAGATACCAGACTTTGGAAAGGGGCTTCTGTCAGCTATTACACTGTTTCAATGGGTCTCTCTGAAGTAGAGCTGGCTGAAATTTATTTTCCCCACATTTACTTCTTTGTCATTTTTTATCACTTTTTAAAACAAATTAAAAAGAAAAAAAGAGATATTTGTCAATTTTAACTGACAAATCAGTGTCCCCCAGCCTCTCTCTCCATTCTTCTTTTTCAGTACAAAAATGAAAAAAAGAAAATGTGAAGAAAATAAAAAAAAGAAAAGGGAGGAAATCAAAGTCAACAAAACTGCTTTAAACTGAAAAATGGAAGAATCTTTAAAGAGGAGGACAGTTATTTGCAAAATACTCATGTTTTTAAATGACAAAAATGGTGGGGTTTTTTAATACCAAACCAGCCTTCAACACAAAACATTGCAACCAGCTTTACTACACTGCTATCTATGTTGGTGCTGATTTCCCTGACCTGGCTCTGCATTACTTGCCTCCCATAATAAACTATAAAACTGTCTTTGGTGAATGCACAGTCCTCTCACATGGCTGGCTGCATTCTTGACCTGGCGTTTAGTCTGATTAAAGATGAGGCAGCTGAAAATAATGACTGTCACAAAGTGACAGTAACCCCCTTCTGATCTGAGGCTGCTCCTCACCGTTCCTGGGCAGGCAAGTCCATCCTCAAAAACCAATAGGCTGAGTATTTCAAAGGCCTCTTCTGGGAAATTGTGTCAGTGGATCAGTCAGATTTCAAAACAATCTCTGATCTACCTGTAGCAATAAAAAGGGCCCTCTTGAAATGCCCAGTAATAGAGCAATCCCTGATCTCCAGTTTGACCAGCACGGGGGTCACTGTTGTCTATGTGCAGCCTGTATCTGGTAAGGAAGCTTGCTATGCCACCGGCTGTAAAAGCCAAAGGAAAACAATTGCATCACACAGGGATTTTTTCCTCCGGTGAAGGAAAGGAGAGGCTATGATGTAGTAGTCATCAAGCAGCAATCTGTAAGGTTTTGTTTTGTTTTTCAGTGCTGAGCAATCTGGTCAGTCATCCACGCTTAGCAACTGAACACGGTGTGTCCTAGTGCTGGCTGCTTGTGGCCTCTGTGTCTGTCTACTGCTCAGTCATTCAAGACTATGTGCTTTATCACTCTCCAGGCAATCGAGATTTTAACAGGTCTCCTTTGGGGCTCTTCCCCTAACAGTTTCAAACATACCCTTACAGACTGTAGGTGTGAGCCATATTGCTCTTCCTCCCTTACCCTACACCCTTGTAGCACCTATAGCAGGGCACAGGCAGAAGCCAGCTCCCGCTGTTGCTCTCCCTAGTACCAAAGAGCATCCTTGCTATGTGAGCCTTCCTTGTGGCAGGGAGGGAGCAAGGGAAAGCAGGAGGAAATCCATCTATGATTTTCAATAAACAGACAAATTTTGCTGGGGAAATGGCCCGTACATGGCTTGCTGGCTGGATTCAGCAGCAGGGGAGCCCACAGTTAATCAGCTCTGCCTTCGCCACTGGTTTCACAGCAGCTGGAGCCATGTCCCAGAGGAGGCACAGATGATTCAGCTGCTGGACAAACAAGGAATTAACACAATAATATTAAGCAAGAAATATCAGCATGAGCTCCTACTTCTTTGCCCTCTCCCCTTCCTCCCCTTATGTAAGGCTGTATTAAAAAACAGACCTTGGCTGGTGCTTTAGAGAGGAATGTTTGACACGGTGAGATGGATAATTGGGGCTAGCACTGGGGCCGCCTTTGGCCAGGGCACAGCTGGGAAGGAGGCAGCGGACCCCCTCGGCTGTGCTGGGTGCTCGTGCACGGCCAGAAGCCCTGCCCAATCTTCGGCTTTTTGGCACGCCTGGCCGGAGAGAGCTTACTGTGTGCGACCATAGCAGTGTTTTGGGAGCAGGCTGGGGGCAGCCTGAGGAGGAGCATACATCTGCTCCTTGCCTGCTCTGAGAGTCAAAGAGAACAGGTGGGGGCACGGGGGACAGATCAGGATGGTCAGGTGTGCCACAACATCACCTCATCCCAGTGGGGAGAAAGCCTTCCTCAGCCTGGGGGAGAGCCCCGCGGGAAGTGGCTCCTTCCCTCCGCCGCCCCAACTATCGCTCCTTTGCAAGCAATGGCTGAAATCTGCCTAAGGCTGAAACAGTATTAGTGGGAAGCTGAAAAACATGCCAATGCACTGTCCCTTTGCTGGCTTTCACAATCTCAGTGCACCAGGGAACCCTACTGCTCTTTGAATTGAGCTGGCCCTGAAAAACTTATTTGGCTGGTAAATAAAGTGAAGACTATCTCGACCTATCTGCTTAGAAAAAAGGCATAAGAGGGACATCTGGCATTACTGCACTTTCCCGCTCGGTTCTCAGTCCTAACAAGTATTTGACTGATGAAGTACCCGAAGTTTGTCTTCCTTTATGTGATCCAACATGCCACAGGATCATCTTTTCACCTGAATTATGAAATGGCCACCCGAGGGAGAGAGATTTGATTGAAGGAGCAACCTAAGATGGGGATTCCACTGACACAGACTAGGGAGGCCCCCCAGCATCAGTCCCCTTACATTCAGGTCTGATGCGAAACACCTGCACTGAGCTGAGTCCTTCCTCATTCAGCTGATACTGACAAGTTTTGAAACATGTATATACCACGCTAGATCAGAGAAATGTGCAGGATATTCATACAAAAAAACATAAGCCATAGAAAAGTGCTCTCCAAAACAATCAAGCTATTCCTCCTACCAACCAAGGTGGTAAAAAGAAAAGAGGATTGCTGTTGTCATCCAATTAAAAATGCCTAGGCAGCACTCAGATGCAGTCCTATGCTGGATATGATCTGTATTTACATAGATAAGCCCCCCATGTCAGTCAAGTGTGAGATGTTGGGCACTTGAGGGAAATGCATTGCCCTCACAGTTGGAAGGAAATTATTTGTGATTGTAGTTGTCCTTCACTGTTGCTTAGTATTATTTAATGCTCCTATTTCAATAATGCCCTGAGGCTTTGATTAAGAACTGGCAATGAACTAGAGTGCAGTCAAACTGCTCTCGCTGTTACTGCAGTTGTACCCTGTCACTGGAGGAATCACCTTTCCCTCGAATACTGTCCTTCTGCAGGTCTTCCTCTGCTTTTCCTAGTCAGCATGCAGGCATGTCGGCAGCTTGCCCTCTGAGCAGTGAGATGTGCTTACTGGACATTTCTCCATCACCTCTTAGATATCAGTCAGAGTATTTAATTTTGATTTGCATGTGCTTTTGGAGATGCAAAATGCTGAGTGGTTGGTGGGGCCTATTGCTGTTGTCATTTGATTTCAGATGCAAGTTTGTGTCTCTGGCACCCAGTTGTGGTCTGGCAGTCCTGGTAGGTGACCCTTTGCAAGTCACTTTCCTATCTGCTTCTTCAGTCATATGCTGACTGGTATGGGTGGCATAAAGTAGATGGGGAAAATAATATTGTTCTTCCTCTAGAACTTCACAAATATCAAAAACTGCAATATATTCTTTACATCTTACTCTTGTTCTGTAATACATTAACAACAGATATATTTTATATCTTGGGACTTAATACATTGCTTTGGTTAATTATCCTTGTCACATCCACTTTGTTTATTGTGTTTTGTAGTTGTCATGTCCATTTGTTCTGCCCAGCCACTGATGTTGAGGTGAAGTGTCCCAAACCTTGATGCTTACTGTTTACCTAGTAAGTGCCCTGGTAGAATGTGGGTAGCAATAATCCAAGTGACCTCATGCAGTTTCCATAACACAAAACTTTGTTTAATCCAGTCAGTAAAAAAACCTAACGAAACCCATATAATTAATCAGAAGGTATTTTAAAAGAAGAAAAGCTTGACACAGTTTACCTGAGCTTGACCACCTGAATGAGAGAAGCGATCTCTCTGAGTATCAGTCTTTTCCTCATGGAAAGTTATCAGGCAATTGCTCTTCTTCAGATGGAAAGAAATTGAAAAATGATTCTTGGTCAGTTGTCATCTGGGCTTCAGGACTGGCAAAATTGGCAGTATAACTTGCCTGAGACAAGAAATCAAGATAGATTCAGTTCCTTCCAGAGCACTCACTGATTCACGCCTTAACTGAAGCTGTCCACTTGTCCTTTGTACTCCACAGCCTACTGTTAAATTAAGGCAGGATGCAAGAAATACACCAATACCTGTGTCATATCAACTAGTGAATGTTATTCTTGTGCAGCCCTCTGGTCTTCACACTTAAATATCCAAAAGGATTGATCTTTCTACCACTAAAGATAAATAGGTGATATTCAGTGTCCCTAGGGAGGCACAGGTCATCTGTAACAAGTGGCATTAAAAATCTGAAGAAAGCAAAGCTGTTACAAAAGTATCTAGATTAAGGAAGATATGAAATATGACGAGAAGCACAGAGTAAAGAGTTTGAACTGGAAAACAAATAAGGAGATTGGGAGTATCAATTGTAAAGTCTTCATTTATTCTAAGAAAGAATTAACTGGGGGGAGTTAATATTTTTCACTCACTCCTATCAGAAATAACTATTGCGCAGAAGCCCACTTGATTTATAGAAATGGTTTGTTTAATTTACAAGGCATTTGTGAAGCGTATGATCACTATGGAATTATAATGCTTACAAACACCACCTGTTGAGGAAACTAAGTGTTAATATTTCCTAATTTCACAGGGAGAAATGGAGAATGAGGAGATTAGTCTCAGACTAGAGACTGAAAACCAAGCATTTCTGCTTCCTGTGTCTTTTTCTGCAGGTGTTAGCCCATGGAATGAAGATGTCCTTTCCTCTACAGAAAATATAGGATGCAAAAAGAGTTCCAGAGAAGCTGCTGATGACAGCTCAAAGAAAAAATATACAGATGCTGTAAGGAGTAAGTAGTTACACATCAAGTATTTTCCATATTTTGCTTTGCTTATAAATATTGATCCAATCCCATGAATGTATGTAATGTTTCAATACACTATGATATCTATTTTTAGTTCCTTGACTCATGAGAAATGTTTGGGATTTTGGCAACCCAGGTACTTGTCAACCCCTGAACTCTTTTTCTTTGTTTTTCCTCTCATATAATACACTAAGGCTAACTAAATTGGTGAAAACGTTTTTGAAACTCAAGAAGTCAAATGGTTAATTGAATTATGCAGGTTAAGAGTCTGCTTCTCCCTTACCTTGCATTTTAGTTAGCAACTTACAGCTGCTATGAGTACATGAACAGCTCTGATCCAGTAATATTTAGATGCTTTGTTCTAAGCGATTGTTCAGTGTGCAGTGCGGTGAAACATCTGGTCTTCTGTCATCTCCCAGCATTGCTAGGATGGGTGCTGTATGGTCCTCCTCTCCCCTGGTAATAATTCAGCATCATATTTAGAGTGACCAGTTTAGCTGAGTACATTCTAATCAAAGTTAGCATAAAAATAACTATCTCGTAAGTTAGATGTCCGTGACTTTTTTTAAAATAGTAAATGTTGGAACAAATAGTATCCCATATTGGTTCTGTAATTAAGATATGCATATGTTGGCTCCAAAGATCCCTCATTACATCTGCTTTAGGGATGCTGTTAGAGAGAAGATAATTGTATACAGTTGCTGCAGAGACAGTACAGGAGCTTAATCTGAAGTATAGGGAAAGCTTAGAATAGTAGCTTTGGACCACCATTTATCTTGTGAATTCTTATCCGCAGATATTATTGCAAGCGTGTATTGTCCTACACATTTTATTAAAAAATTATAGATATTAATATTTTGGATGTAGCTTTTCAACTATGGGCTTCCTCTTCTTGATTAAATCAATGACAAAACTCCCATAGATTTTAATGGTGCAGTCTCAAGTGTCCAAATAATAGATGCTGCTCCTTCTGAAAATGGCTTTCGTTGTGTAGTTTCTTTCATCCAAAGATTCCTGAAACATCTCAGACTTCATGAGCCAAGTTGAGCACCATACGCAATTCTTAAGGCTAAGTGTACAACTTTGTCGAAAAAGATAGGTGGGTGTGTCAGATGCACGGTAAAAATCTCCCATATAAATTCTTCCTTTGTGGTTGATGAGAAACTGGCTGCTCATGGCTTGGACGGGCGTACTCTTCGCTGGGTAAAGAACTGGCTGGATGGCCGGGCCCAAAGAGTGGTGATGAATGGAGTTTACTCCAGTTGGCGGCCGGTCACAAGTGGTGTCCCCCAGGGCTCTCTGTTAGGGCCAGTTCTGTTTAATATCTTTATCAATGATCTGGATGAGGGGATTGAGTGCACCCTCAGTAAGTTTGCAGACAACACCAAGTTGGGCAGGAGTGTTGATCTGCTTGAGGGGAGGAAGGCTCTACAGAGGGACCTGGACAGGCTGGATCGATGGGCTGGGGCCAATTGTATGAGGTTCAACAAGGCCAAGTGTTGGGTCCTGCACTTGGGCCACAACAACCCCATGCAATGCTACAGGCTTGGGGAAGAGTGGCTGGAAAGCTGCCCAGCAGAGAAGGATCTGGGGGTGTTGGCTGACAGCCGCCTGAGTATGAGCCAGCAGTGTGCCCAGGTGGCCAAGAAGGCCAATGGCATCCTGGCTTGTATCAAAAATAGCGTGGCCAGCAGGAGTAGGGAAGTGATCGTCCCCCTGTACTCAGCACCAGTGAGGCCGCACCTCGAATACTGTGTTCAGTTTTGGGCCCCTCACTACAAGAGGGATGTTGAGGTGCTGGAGCCTGTCCAGAGAAGGGCAACGAAGCTGGTGAAGGGTCTGGAGCACAAGTCTTATGAGGAGCAGCTGAGGGAACTGGGGTTGTTTAGCCTGGAGAAAAGGAGGCTGAGGGGAGACCTTATTGCTCTCTACAACTACCTGAAAGGAGGTTGTAGAGAGGTGGAGGTCAGTCTCTGCTCCCAAGTAACTAGCTATAGGACGAGAGGAAATGGCCTCAAGTTGCATCAGGAGAGGTTTAGATTGGATATTAGGAAATTTTACTTCACTGAAAGGGTTATCAAGCATTGGAACAGGCTGCCCAGGGAAGTGGTTGAGTCGCCATCCCTGGAGGTATTTAAAGGACGTTTGGATGAGGTGCTTAGGGACATGGTGTAGTGGTGGTCTTGGTAGTGTTAGGTTAACGGTTGGACTCGATGATCTTAAAGGTCTTTTCCAACCTATATGATTCTGTGTGATTCTGTGATAAGTCAGAACAAAAGGACCGAGAAGCACATGGTATGGGCATGAAAAGGCATGATGCCATGGAGCTTCAAGCTGCAGTATACTAGAGGCTTACAGCAGACTGCGGAAAAAGAGCAGTGGTGAACCGGATTAGAGGTACCAAGACAGAATGGCCCCAGCCTGCCAGTGACTAAAAGAGTAATTTTAAAATTATCTGTGGATGGGTGCTGTCTGATGGTGTGGGCAGAATTTGAAGTGATGCTTCCCGTCTGGGCACTGGCACCCTAGCAAAGAGCAAGAGTTAAAAATTAACAATCTGAAGACAAGTCAAAATGCACTCCCTGTCTGTAAATTTAAAAGTACTGCTTCAAACTCAGCCAAATCTGGCTGCTCCCTTATCCCCCACAACCACCATCGTAATTACAGCAGCTGATTTTCCTCACACCCACCTCAGAGATTTCTGGGGGTTTTGGCCAGGTTTGCATCCCCATATGATTCAGCCTACTTTTACTTATGTTTAGCGCATTGTGTAATAAGTAAAGCTTACATAAGCAAGGGACTGTGGCTCCAGCTTCAAAAACCTTCATCAAAAATAGGAGATCAGAAGCAGGATAGCAACTCATGTAGTTTTTTTCTTAAACGCGGATACAGAATTAACTGTCTTTGGGCTAAATGCTCAGCTGTTTCAAATCTGTGTAGAATCATTAATTCCTACTCAACTAAGCTAATTTACACCTTGCTGAAGGTCTGGTTCTCATCAATAAGCATCCTAGTGTTGAAACCTTGACAGTAACTAGTTGAAAAGAACTGGGATGAAATTTTGATGCATTAAATTCATGGGGAATTTTCTCATTACCACTAGATAAGCCCTTACCTTACCCCAGAACAACCAGCCATTCAAAGTAAAAAACAGACTCTGCTGTGTATCTGTGTTCCTGTCCTGAAACTGTTCCTACTAGAACAGCCAGCAGTCCCTGCTCCAACTCATTTTATCTGGAAAAGGTAAACAGAAACTGCCAGTTCCTCACAAGAAGATGTTTGATTGTTTTATTGAACTGACACAAATTGGAATCAGTGAGCTGCAGATGCATGGAACATTTTCACATGGTCCAGACCATAGTAAGATGAACTGTATTACTCTAGCACCTTAACAGCCAAGGATGCAGGTTTCCTTGCAGTAGGTATTGCAAAAATATAGAGTAGGAAAGCTTATGGAGAAGTGAACATTATCTACATGATATCTACTAGCCTGAATGATGTGATGTTTTCTAACGGTTAAATTAATTCCACTGGCATCTTTTGGGGTGAAATTGTTTCTAAAAAAATATATTTTCAGTTGCTGGGTAAGTCTGTGTGATCACTGTTACATTGATGTAGATCCAGAATTGTGCTACTGAAGTTAATAGAGCTATTGCAAAGTTATGCTGTAGTGAAGATCAGTCTCTGATCTTGTATTTTAGAACGTCTGAGTTCTTATAAATCTAGTGTTTTCCACTTTATGCAAAATAAATTGATAAATGTATTGCTAGTAATGAAGGAGTTAAAAAATACAGCCCTAAAAAGGGCTGAGCTACAACCCAGGCAGTTTCTGTATTTAAGGATTTATTTTTTCAGTGTCTCTGCACCTTCAAGTTTTTTTGCTGGTGTTTTTTTTTGCTTTTACAATTTAATCTTTCACATAATGGGACAGACACAAAGCCTTGGTTGGAAATCTCCCCCTAGCCTGTTGCAATATTTATAAAGCTCTGCTTTTTAAACATGCTGCAAGATGGGTTTAGTAAAACAAAAGGCATTATAATTTATTGTTCCAAGATTATTGATTCAATAAATTAACAATAATTTCCATGGAGGGTAAGAGCCCTGGCACTATAAAAGTTTATTTATCTGTGCTTTAACTAGCATTGATTAGAGTATTCAAATTGTCCCAGTGCTATATAATTGCTCTTTATAGGTGGAATGCCCTCTGCTGTGCAGGAGACAGTAAAATAAACATTCAGCCAGAAGTGACAATGGCTCTTTTAAAAGCCAGGATTGTTTTGGTTTTTTTTTTAAGAGGGAAGAAAGAGTTTGTGTAATGTTTTAAAAACACGGCCAGCTTTGGCCAAACTACCTTGTAACATTGCAAGGACAGACAAGCAAAAGGTTGCTATTGCTATTGTTCTGAGAAGCACAAGACATAAATACAGTAGTAATATCTTTATATTTGACTATATCCAAATGAGAAAGCCTTTTTCTGTTGTTGTTTTAAAGTGCCATTCCGTGTTGCACTGAAGTGCAGGGTGGAAATTGTTGTTGCACATGCTTTTCCCTTTCTCCCTTTTGTTTCTGAAGTGCCCACTGAACCTGTTCAAGGTAACTATGAAGCTATTGTAGATATGTTAATAATTCAAGCAAAACAAGCCATACTTCCAGATTCAGGATCACCATGCAGGGTTGCTCAGAAAGGAACATTTGGCACCATGGAGAACAATAGCTGATTTAGTTCACAAGCAATTGTATTCCCCTTATGTAGAATACTTAGGACAGTTACATTTTTTAGACATAGACTTATGATAGGTCTATCTTCTGATACGTATGGTAACGCTGCTTTTATTTTACAGCTCTGTTGATAAAAGATTAACAGTACCTTTTCCCTCTTTTGGTTTTAATAAAACATCCAACTGCTAGAAATGTCACTTAGAACCACGAGTTTGCAATAATTAAAACAAATTATGCATCTTAGTAACCCAAGGTGGATGATTAATGCAGGCTTTAAATGATTGTTTGTGTTAAATTGTTTCTCCAAATGCAATTCAGGAATTTGAAGTTGTCAGATTAACTGCTGTATTTACTGGTCTGTTTGATTAGGTGAGCATAGTTTTATATTCCCTCTTGGAGACCTAAATAGCAACCATTTCCTACCAAAACAGCACACAAAACAAAGGCCCCATTCAGAGGACTATTCAGAGTGGGCAATGCTATATAGCCCTTTGTATCCTGAAACAACATGGTTACTGAAGTGCCTCTAAAAGGTACAACAATTTTTAAAAAGAAAATAATAATAGCCATTATAATAATAGTTGGAATATTATATTTTTGTCTAAAGGTAAATACATTCCATCATCAATTAACGGATTAATTTCATTATTGAACTTAAAGACATCTCTCAGAGGCCTTTATGATTAATAGTGTAAAACAGGGTTTAATGAATGCTGTTAAAAGGATGGCTAATATTCATTTGAAACTGCAATCCACACTGCCAGAGTTTGTCCACTCTGTACTCTTTTCATGAATATCCATGGAGTTGAATTTTAAAAAGCATTCATAGGAAATGAATTCTAGGCTTGGACATGTGAATTTTTAACCAAAGTGAATTTTAATTTCTCCTTCTGTGGGCCTTTTGCACCAGAAACTTGGTCATCGGAGCCAATGAGGGAATGGAAATAATGTCATGTGTCTTCTTTCTCTTTTTCCAGTCAACAACTGCATAATAAGCACAGCTTAAACTTTGATCATCACAGTTCAAATATCAAGACAAATGAAGTGTTTACAGTAGATTTTCATGAAAATTGTATAGTGCCTTTCTATGTCCAGATTAGATACTAAGTATTTTTCTCTTAGTTTGATAATTTTTTTATATATGCACTTTTCAAGAACAGCTAGCTAGCAGCTTTGCTGGGACAGTGGAAAACCACTGAGGAATAATAAATATTCTTAATAACTTCTTAGTATTTCTGGGCAAAGCCAACCTGATTGCCACATCATTTCTGAGAAGGGAGGGAAAATGGAGGACACAACATCCTTCACCTTCTCTTGGTGCAATTTCTTTCTTTCCTTTTGAAGGATGACATGGTAGGAGCAACTACAAACAGCAGTGGAGGTGGGAGGGCTCTGCCTTTCAGCATCTCATGCTAATGGTCAGTAGTGCGGCTGGAGGAAAACCAGCTATGTATGGAAAGACTTTGGGAGGGGCACAGTTACATGTAGTCCCACTTGATTGCTTTGAGAACTGGAAGGGCCAAACTGTTAGGCTCAGTGCTGGCTTTACATTATGCAGAGAGGACAGAGGGATTGGGGTTTTTGGAAGAGGGGACATGGTTTCACCAGAGCAGGAAGTTTCTGACTAAGAAGTTGTTGGAAGCTGAGAGAGTATTTTTGAGAAATATCACTTTCTTGCTCTATTTTTATACTCTTTCCCAGGCATCCACTTATGGCCACAGTTGGAGTCAGGATAGTGAGCCAGACAGTCTGACCCACTGCAGGTTTTTTGCTCATATTTTCTTGGGATTATCCCTTCTAGAGAAATGCGGTCCCTTTGTCATTCATGTGGACATAGGTAGAGTAAAGCAACATGGGATTTAGAGAGATCAGAAAATATCTAACTTCACAATTATTTATTTTGCTGGTTTGAGGGAGTCAAACATCATATGGGTTGAATGCCAGTGAAATTCAGAGAGGTTGTTATGGTTTTCCAGGTCAGGAAGCTGTAAAGGCTTCAGCAGCACTGAATCCAAAGTATCCTTGGTGAGAAGACTTGGCTATTGCTTTTTCCTTATCCTCATGGAGAGACACCTGACGCTCTGCCTGGTTAGCAGGAAAAATACACCTCTGGGAAGTTTTTGTGACTCTGTGCTCTGGATTGCTAAAACTATATTAAAGAAGCAGAGTACTGGAAAAATCTAATGAATGTGTTCCCAGCTATGAGGACACATACTCCTTCTCCACAGATACTTGATTTATAGTTAGAGATCTTCAGGCAATGCCTCTACAGTCTCCCTTCTAGGATCCCAGGTGAACTATGATGGATGGCTGTCAAAAACAGGCATACTACTTCCCAACCTGCCTCCCAGTCATTAGCAGTAAAGAAGACATAGCTGGGATGCTGGCTGCATCATTACATCAGGAGTGAGACAAGGATAGTATAACCAGGGGTAGCTGTAAGAGTTGGGAAACTGTTGGAGAACATCCACAGGGTTTTCAAAGATGTCCTGGACACTGGAGGAAATGAGGCACTCTGAGAGAAACTCTTACACTGAAATCAGTAATGTGATTTTGACACAGTGCTGCTGTAATGGTCTCAAGGACTAGATGGCTAATTGCGAAGGTATAAGCAAAGGGAGGAGTCTTTTTCATCAAGTAGGAATGTTAGAGCCCTGGGGAAAAAACAGGAAATCTATTCATTAAATTTATTAAATTTCACTTAGGAATTTACAGCTCATAAGGGTTGATATTCCTAATGAAGAGATGAGTACATTTCAGCTGGTGGTGAACTATTTCTCCTCCTTTTCTCAGTGCTCAGGGGAAGCCACTTGTACCAGCCACATACAGAAAAGCAGCCTGGGAAGCTGGACTGTGATTTTAGTTTGAAGGAAATATGGATCATAGGAAACTGCTCTGGTGATACCTTCTGCTATTTACATTTAAATTTCAAGTAAAGTACTTAAGCTCAGGTGTGTTGCTAGAAGTACTTCAAGCTGAGCAGCTGGACATCAGTTTCCAGGAAAGCCTGGTTTGGTCCCTGGGGTTGGCCTGTTGGGTGCTCTGGGCATCAGATGCTTGCCATACACCCAATCACTCTCTAATTGGGCTTGCAAAGTCTGCCTGAGCTTGTCTTTAAAGATGAACCTCACCCACTTTTTTTACTTAGCAGTTTACTAGTTAGTACATTTGTTTCCCCTTCCTTCTGACGGCCAGTGAAAATGTCCTTTTCCTTGACTGATTATTATGTGTAAAACATGATCCCTGAGTGGGGACCAGATCCTAACTCTCCTCTTTGTTAAGGAGCTGCCCGGTTGCAAAGCTTCAACTTACTGAAAATGCTTTTCTCTACCAAAGCAAAACAAATCCAGTCACACTGAAGGCACTCAAACAATTTCTGAAGGCTGTTCCACAAGAGCAGCCACCTCAGACTAAAGCACTCAAATATAGTGTTCAAAGACTAGTGGAATGACTCTGCAAATATGAAGCAGAAGTTGCACAGCCAATGTGTATTATGCTAGTTTGATTGTATTAGGCGATTTTTATTTTATATTGAAGTGTCCAATGATGGCATAAGGACTTCTGATTGAAAAAAACCTGAAGAGATAAGTGTTATGTATTGCAGTTTTTCAGTTTTCCGGTGGACATTTGTTTCTTTCACACTACCACATATCTCTGACAGGACTCAAGGCCACAAAAGATGTCAGTCTCTAGGTCATAGATGACGCGTATCTTTTCAGTATTAGAGCTTGAGCCTGAATGCTCAGTGAGACCCACTGAAGTCAGGCGCTCAGCTTCTGCTGCTGAGTGTCATCATATTTTGGAAGCTAATTTCCTTTGAAAATCCCAGCACAAAGGAACATCAAAGAGCAATGACTGAACATCATAGTATTGTGAAATGAAAGAAGGAGGGAAGATATAGTGAAGAGGGGTTTTTTTGCTGCAAGACTCTATTAGCAGTAGAAAACGTAGGGAGAAGTGGAGACTAGTAGAAGTAACATCAAAATATTTGTGGCTAAAATACTCAAAACCTTTTTGTTTCAACAAAGTTCAGATTCTTTTTAAGGAAAGAGCATGCTATTAAAAATGGTGGCTAGCAAAAAATCAGTCTTCTAACATAGAAGTATCAACAGAAATCTTTCAGCTAGCTAAAGATGTACAATTGTATTGAGGCAGGGGCAAGGGACTGAGTTGTTTCTAGCATTAAAATAGAAGAGGTGATACCTTTCTCTGAAGAACGTTATTTGCGCCATCAGCTAGAAGAGAAGATCCTACAACTGGATATTGTGCCCCTTGCAAAGGATTGTAAGTTAAGGGAGTTTTTTTGTCCCTTTCACTGCGTTGGTGACAGGGCCTTGAGGGGGGCTGCCAAGACTCCCCCCCCAGCCCAGAGCCCAGGACCCCATTTGTGCCCGCTGGGGCCATCAGTTGCTGCTTCAGCGACACCGCAGCAGGGCCCGTCTCCAGCTCCCCACAGCCCTGCCCTGCCTGGCCATGGGTCCACACCACACTGGAAAACGCTATTGCTGGTAGCCACGTACAGCACAGAAATAACTCAGCTGCCGGTATACGGCTGCTTTTTGCAGGACTTATATTTTTTTAAAAATCCATTATTGAGATTTATAAAAATAAATATTTCCATTGTCTTTAGTCTGCTTCCACTGCCTGCAGTGGGAGATTTTTCTCCCCCTCAATTTTCATGGGATCAAAGGCAGGTCAGTATTGAGCATTTCAAGATCTTGTCCAGTATTGTGGTAAGTTGAAAGCATTTGATACAGAAATCACTAAGGGTCTGTTTTCACTGAAGTATTAACAAGAGTATTGCCCCTAACATGAACCTTACTGACACAAATAACTCCTTAACTATTAATATGAGTTGTCTGGCTTGTTGTGGAAAAGAGGGGGAATTTGCTGTAGTTCACACACCTCATCTGTTGCTAACCCCGCAGCAACTGAAGTACTATTTTTCAGCATGGCTATTCTCACTTAAGCTTCCCTAGCTCTAGAGGTGAGTAGGCAAGTTGAGCTAATTCTGTAGCAAATGTATAGCATGAGATGGTTAACTTCACTGAATTATTTTACAGCACAACATGCTGAATTATAGCTCATGTTGCATGAACCCAGGTTTATACACATTTACTTAAAATTCTAGAGTAAGAAGACCCCTCTGCACAGAACTATATTAGAGTTTGCAAGGGGCATAGAATTACCTTGAATAAAGAAATGGTATCTGTAATTGGTGATGTCATGCTAAGAGGAGCAGAGTTTGCATAGCTACTGGAATTTCTGTAGATAACTATAAGCAATGACTGTTGACTGGATTAACATGCTGCCTTGCCTTCTGCTGATCTGTTTACTCATGACCAAAAATGGTTTGCAATTGTGGAGTCCTTGCACTATATACAGTCCTGGAGCTCAGAAGCATTAGATTCACCGGTAACGATTGAATCGGTTAATGAGTCTGTGAGACCTGGCATTGGCATCCCTTAGTACACAGCAGTCAGTAATATATAGACTCTGTGTGTATACATGCTGAAGCTTAATTTGCAATCCTATTTAGAGTGGAAAAAAATGCCACACTTAAAAAAAAAAAAGTGCAAACAGGGTTCTTTTCACAGTGGACAGAGAATACTGTTAAACAGAGGAAGCACAATATCCCTTTTCATAGCAGGAGATCAAATGTCTGCAGAAGAGTTTAATTTATACTTCTTCATGTGCCAGAGCTGTGTCTGAGACATTGCAGCATTTCAGTACTTTCAATCAGGTCATAGTTTCCAGCACAGATTACTTCATCCCCTTTAAAATAGAACAAATAGAATAAATGGAATTCCACATAATCATGGTAGGAGCTGGGATTATAGGAAATTAAAACACATATTTAAAAGCAGAGGTCTGTGTGGTAAATAATCGTGACACAGAGCTTGGAAAGTAGTGCTTGGTCTCTTGTAGGTAGTTAATGGGCAACGAGGGTCTTTGGCTCTGCAGCTTTCTGTAGCATGGGGGTGTGGGTGTAACCTAGAGGAGGATGACGAGAGTGATGGTGGATAATGTGCAGTGTCACATTTAATGAAGTTGCTACCTTTCCAGAAGAAATATTAAAATAACACCACTTGACTCAAATGCAACCTAGACAAACGCTGGCTGATGTGAATCAGGCATGGACTTTATAGTCTGTGCACCTCCACGCAGTTTTGATTGCTTTCCCCAGTTAGGTCCTCTGTTCCCTAGCTGCTACAGAATATTTCACATCTCCCAGCCACAGCTTTGCGTTGGCAGTTGGAGAAAAGGTGTTGATGAATTCTGTCTCAAATTTCTGCATGTCTGAAGAAAGCCCTTGTAAAATACCAGCATATATTATACTGATATCCCCCAAACAGAAAAGTAGCTCACTGCAACCTGGAATGCTTTGAACTTGCACTGTAAGACAAGTGTTTGCAGTATTTATTACAACAGGAGAAAATGAAACTAGAAACATGTTGTTCCTTAATTATAGTATTTGCCCAACACTGCCGTCATTGTGATTCATTTCTGGCAATAGAAAAAAAGAACTATCAATAACTTACTTGCGACATGACAAAATTCCAACTCACATCAGAGCTATTTCATTAGGCAAGGTACAAGCATGCAGTGAAGACAGCCCTTGCCCCCAAAGGACTGCTTTGTCTCCATAAGTGAATGAGAGACTAAGATATTACATGTGTTACCTCAAGTCACAGAAGAATTCAGTAGCAAGGCTGGGAATCGAATTGTTTCCCTGAGTCACAATCCTGTGTCATTAAAGATAAGCTCACTCAGATCATGTGTGTTTTATATATGTGTATATATGTGTGAATACCACCACATTTGTCTAGTTTGACATGCAGGATAGGCTGTGGGTCTGTAACTTGCATATCTGTATCCTTTTTTTGCATCATGTCTAACTATGGTAAAGATTACACTGACAGACTAATTCCGTTTGGGAAGGTTTCTGTTTAAAAACAAGTAAAACTCTGGAAGAGAAGGCAAATTCATCACTGGTGAGTTGGCTGAATCCAGTCACATGCTGTATAATATAACTTATCCTTAGGAATTCATGCCTCCATTGGGTCTGCCTACCAGATAAGCTACACCGAGATGAAAGTGAGTTGCATCAGATTCTGGTGCCCAGAGCACACAGTTCAGGCTCTGTTTCTCCTTTGTTCAACTGGATGCTATATAAGAAACAGCATTCTCTCTCTCAGAAAAAGAAGTTAATCGAGGGGGAGATATACAGGTAAAAGTTTTATGCATGGCACTCTGTTAATATTTCTGAACATTTCAAAAGTGTACTTTAAAGTTACTTGCGTTGACTGGGCTTCTTTAAAAGTTTAACGTGGATTGCTTTAATCGCAGAAAACAGAACTCTCTTGCTTGATTTTGGTAAATGCAGTCTCCTACTGACATCAAAGATTATAGCAACCGCAAGGCACTAGTTTGCCTTTGTAGTTCCAAGTTGCTCAAAAAACTTTTAATGTATTCTTGTAGGTGTAACCATGTGTCATAAATATACCCGCCAACAAGAGATAAACCCTAACTTGAAAGCAACTGTTAATCGATTACTGCAGAAAAACTGACAAACTCAAAGTGAATAATGGTAAAAGGTGTTAATTTGTGGATTTCTGCAGGCTTTGAAAAGCAAAATTAAGTCTATATGGGATTTTGGATGTGTAACACAAACTGTGGGCCACGTGCCTCACTTGTATAAATCAGCATCATTGCATTGAGAGCCAGGAGAGTTCTGCTGCGCTCCAGCTGAGAAAGCGGCCCATGACTCTGAACACATGGTGATCAACATCAGTTTTTGTTTGGTTTCATTTATTTGGGGAGGGAGGGAAAAGAATCTAATGGGGATTTGCTAGACTATTACTCAAGTCCGTAAACGTTTTTCCTTTTCTGTATGAATCTTGCTGCTGCTGACTGGTGCAAACTGAGTATGAAAAATGTTTCATGCTTGCACCAAGCTCTAGACCCCCAAGCCTTGGGGACCCTGGCAATGATGCTAGGAGATGATATGATCCACGGCAAAACGATTCCAGGCAGGCAGCAGGCAGTAGCCAACATTGGCAATCAAGAGGGGCAGCACTGGCAGCTCTAAGCATTGTCCTAGCTTGCTAAGTAGCCCCTCTTTCCATGCAAAAATGCAGGCACACACAAAAACACTTCTCTTCAGAGTTAGGCAGAATTTCTGCAGTGAAACTTCTTACCAGCTCTGTATATTTAGCTCCAGAAGAAACCAATTCACAAATCTGTCAAAAAATTTGAAATTTTGAATTTCAAAAAGAAATGTTTTGACTTTTTTATTTGAAGTGCTTTGCTTTGTTATCTTAAATTTTACTTACATTCATAATTTAAAAAATAATTATCTCAACAAAATGAAGGAAGGGTTCATTCAGATAGAATAAAATTAGAGGAAAAAAACAATATAAAATTAGAGGAAAATTTTGCGTTCAGTTTGGTCAGCAAAGTAAAAGATTAGTTTAGTCATAAACTTCACTGCTTGTTTTCCTTTGCTCCATCCTTCTCTGCATGATTTTGCAATGTGTACAGGAACATTTAATGAGGAACAAATTCAGGCAAAAGGCCGTTAGAATATTTGTTGAGATGGATACCAGATGACATCTGACTCTAGTGTACTGGCAATCTCATGGGAATGTGGAAAGTCAGGTGAACCATACCTTTGCCTTCGTGGTAGAATTGATGCAGGGAAAAGCAAAGGAGGGAACAAATAAGGGAAAGTCAGAACCAAGTTGTATGTATGTATGTATGGGTGTATATACATCTATGTGTATTTCTTTCAGTGCTTCAAGCTAGAATTGGGAAATCTCCTTTACCCTGCTTTTGGATTATACTTGCAAAGCTTTGTGTATCTTTTTGCCTTGAGTTGGTAGAGAAGAAGAGAAGGTAGTTACCATCATGGATCACAGCAGCCATTGAAGTTGACTCTGGGTATGCAATTTAGCGTGCTATAAATGTCAACTAACCGAAGCTCCCCCACTCACTTCTTGGTGCTGTGGAGTGATAATGAAACCAAACAAGCTTAAGTATCCTTAACCAACCTTTTGTCCTACAGCATCGTGAGTGAACCAACCTTGGCAGCTCTGGGACTGCAGAGCTCTCATGGACAGTGGGGTGAGGCTGATGGCAGGCTGTGCTGGAAAAGGGTGGCTTCACTGGCACGCACCAGGCTTGATCCTATGGCTCGGGGGCTGCTCGGCCTCACAGGAGGGCTGGTGGCATTGTCCTGCCAGGGAGCTGTAGGCAACCTAGCACTGCCGCTGCGGTTGGCTCGCGTTGAAGTGAGAGAGGGAAGCCGCCCCAGGTGGCGAGCAACTTGCTCAGCCTTGCTGACTTCCCACTGGCTCAGCTTCGTGGCTTGGGCTGGGACTTGGAGCTGGCAAGGAAACCTTTTGAGAAATTGATGTATTTTGAAACTTGGTCAGATTCTTCTGGGTGCAAATAGTTGCACTGCTTTAATTTTAGCCCTGGTAAGGGTTTAGGGTGGTTGCCATTTAGACTAGTGATGTAAAGAAAAGCGGAGGGCAGGCGTGAAAAGCCTGTGCCTCGAGCACTTCCAGCACTATCTATGCTGCTTTAGCCTGCTCTGTGTAGATGGGAGCATAACCTGGAGCAGCATAAAGCACCTCCATACCAAAGCACTTGGGTCTTCTGTAAGTGTTGTGGTCATTTCCGGGGTGGGAGAAAACTACTTATTTTGCAGCTGAAATTACTCCACAGTTACACAAACTACTGAGGTAGCTATCGTGGTATGCAGGCAGCGCCTGGCCCTTGTCTAATTAGTTGCTTTCTCAAAACAGCAAGAAGCAAAGCAGCCCAGCCTCACTCATCCTGCACTTTTCATTTTGATATTGTTTGCCTTGTTTTCAACCTCACTGGCTATGGGCATTTTCTTCCCAGCGGGACCTGAAGTTGTCATACGAGGGGAAAAAAGCTCCTACTGCAACTGTTAGCTGATCTCAAGGTGCATTGCAAATTAAACCTTTGTAGCCCAGGGTCTATTTGGGCCCATTGTACTGGATATCTCTTTGGCTATACTGACATCAGTGAGACCTTCTTCACCATCCTGCACCATCAGGACTCAGTGTTGCAAAACGTAAATTTGGTTTTTGCAAACTGGTGTAAAAGACAAGGTATGCGCAATGTGGCTGAGTTAATTGTGCAGGAGAAACACGGGGCCAGATGCACAGCGATTATCAATTGAACTGAAGCCAGAGACCCAGCCCCTTAACTTTTCAAATTTTTGACTCCCTGATGTTGCCTCTCCCTCTATCGCGCCGCATTAACTCACAGCGTAGCTGGAATGTTCCACAGTTACTTACAAAAAAGGATCTGTGTGGGAAGGTGAAGGAGGATGGTGGGGGCGACAGGCAATTCATGGGGAGGAAAAAAAAGGAGCTGGAAAAATCAAGAAATAGAAAGAACATAAGGGGGAATTGCATCTTTCCCTGTATTTGAGTGGGACACTCTTGGCATTTCTGCCACTATGAAGTGCTGCGTGAAGTTATATATTGGCTCACCTCTTATTCAAATAATTTAAGATGGCATTTTGGAGCAGTCGAGCGTTTCGTTATCCTGTCCCTAATTACGCATTGCTCCATCAAAAAACAGCGGTGAAATGAGTCCATTTAACTCCCTTGCAATGCTGTCTGAGAGTCCTGAAATATTCTGGAATGTGGATGGCATAATTTTTTTATAATCAGCATCTGCAAATGTGGTCATTCAAAAACCCCTTGGCCAATTTACCTCAGACTTTGTTTTTTCAATAAGGACTATAAAAACTGAAGGAAACTGTGTTTGAAGTTTCTAATTTTGGCCATTTTTTTAAAAAAATGACATTTGAAACTTACAGCAAAAGTGTTTTCCATCCTACTCTCGCAACATCAAATGTCTAAGCAGACTTTCTCTCAAACTTTCTATAATATGTTACCTTCCATTGAGACCGCACACGGAAAATTTCAGTGCAGAATTTATTTCCTAGAACTCACAATAAAAAGAGATTAGAGTGGAATCTCAGCGTATTTAACTAAAGCGCCTGCTCTTCTCCAAAGTTGTGTTCCTCTGATGCACACACACATGCACACACACGCAAAGAGAACTTTCACAACAATGCAAGAGTCACCGTTTGCCATCAGACAGGGCAAGTCATTGCATTTATTGCCTGTTCAAAGCAATTGAGAGGAAACAGTGGTCTATCAGACCCTACTGTGTGATAAATAATGGCTGACAAACAGAGATCTGATTTTTAAAATTATGTGTGTATGTGCATATACTCACAGAAGTGGTGTGCAGTTGCATCTGCGGTATGAATTTGGAAGCTGTTGGTGTGCACAGACAATATACCCATAGATACAGCTAGGAAGGCGGTAGTTCCCAGAATGTGTGCGTTAGGGGGGAATGGATTCAGAGAGAACCGCTTTGACATCCACTGTGGATTTGCATAATAGGTGGCCACTGAGAGTGGAAGTACAGCAAGGGCTGAGAATTCCCAGATTTCTCTTTATAATCTCCAGAGCAGCACACACCAAAAGATCTGCCTTAGCATGTATTCCTCCTTTATAAAATGGCTGGTTTTCTTCCTCACCAGAAACCTATGGGTCTTAACTGATGCCTGTAAAACATCGCATCCTGGGATGGCATGTGCTGCAGAAATGCAAAAAATATAATTAGCGTTGCCGTCCAGTGGTAGAGCTTGATCCAAAGCCCACTGACTTCCCTAGATCTTGGCTCAGGTCAAATAATTTGTAAGTACTACGATTGCATTGCAAGACTACCCTGCCTCTCTGGTGTTTTGATCCTCAGTTACACAGGGGAGATGAGGAGCAGAGGAAAGAAGAAATGCTTCTGGTTTGCTGCTGAACTTCTCATAGGAAACATTGGTATTTGGACAGGGGCAGCCTGCTGTGCAGATCTCCACTGAGACACTTCTGACGAGGATAAAAATCTAAGCAATATCACAAGGAACCTGCGTACCAAAACAGATTTGAACCTAACTGTTTCCAAAGAGAGTCTTGCAAGTGAGGGAGCCAGTGTAGCGCAACACACGGGACACATTTTTTTTTTTAAGAAGTAATTCAACTAAGAGTATTTTCCTGAAGCAAAGAGACAGAGGGCTGCTGCTGCATCAAACCTGCGAAAGCGCCGGTCAGCGGAGCGCAGGCCCTCCTCTTTCTTAACATCTCCCGTCTTGTTCTCTACTTAACGCGGGCGCTAATGCTCTGTGACGGCACCTGAGAACACGGGCCAGCCACGAGCAGCTCTGCCGAGCTCCTCGGAGCTGCTCGCAGCCAAGGCAGCCATCACGCCGGCAGAGCTTGCCAACCACAGGCTGCACCGGCTGGCTGCGGGGCACCCGTGCCTGCCAGGGGCAACCTCTTTGAAGCGCAGCCACTCTTCCCGGCCCCGTTCCCTCCCTTCTGCTAGGTGTTAATACAAACATCTCCCCGTCCAAAAGAGTTTCATTATTTATTGGAGGCTACTTTTCTGCCAGCTGAGTCCCAGACTTCAGTAGCTTTGCAGGAGCCAAACAACTGGATATACGTCTCCAAAGATATCATAAAACCCAGGGTAAAATGGCTATTGAATGTGCATACGGAGCACCTTATGAAAGTAATCTCTTGTGAGCGTCAAAGCACTGTGTGCCAAGAGAAACAGTGAGCGAGCCCCCTCGGAAAGAGGTGCTGACAGTGACAGGTATTAGTGTGCTGATTACAATGGAAACATTTGTATATTAATTGCAAACCACTCAGACTCGCCCCCCTCCCTGGTTTGCCTTTTTTTTAAAAAAAAAAAAAAAAAAGAAAAAAGGTGGAGGAGGGAGGTTTTTATTATTGCTGATCAGGGAGTATTACTTGCATCTCTCTCATGGCATATGTTCATACGCCTGTGGGCTCACACACACAGCGTTCTCATTTCAAAGCTGAACAGCTCTCTTAGCTATTTTTCTTTTCCCTTCTTCAGGACTTCAAGGAGTGAGTAGGATGTAATCTCAGAGTGAGGAGGCTTGGTTCTGTGCCAGGCACTACTGACTTACCACGTTGTCCCTGAGTAAGTCACCTCACCTCTCTCCTCCTTCATCTTGCCACCTGTAAAAAAAGGGAGTGTGATATTTTCCTTCCTTTGTTTAATTAACTAGCGGAGCTTTAAAAATTCATAGACTGAAAGCCTTCACGTCACTTTTTTTTTTTTTTTTTTTTTTAATTAAAACCTAATTGACTTCAGGGCATTGTAGAAATCTCCAGAAACATGCAGTTTGAGTCTTATCTTACATGATTACTGTAGCCTCGTTGCTTTAAATAACTTCCATCATTTTAAATGCTAGTCTGCCTGTTGCAGGGAATGTAATAAGAAGGCAGTCCTGATCCAGCAAGGCTCATCCGTGGGACAATATTATATAGGCCTCTGCTGAGCACTAGGGGGGAAATCCTGCTTCACTGAGGGCTGGGGGAAAAAGATATTGCCCTAAGTAACAAGAAATGGACATCATCCCAAAGCAGGAATTGAATTTGTACCGTAGTGTAAAAGAATCCAAGTTGCAGGGAATAGGTAAGGGGAAAACCATACCACTGTCACCTGACCAGCTTTCTGCTTGTTGCCTGTCTTATGCTTTTTAATTTGTCTGTATTTATATCATTGAAGCTTAAAAATTAGAGATGAAAAAGGGCACTTGGGCCACCTAAATTGTTTTTGTGCGTTGCAAAATTGCCTCGTACAACTTATCTCCTGTTTTATGTCTTGGCATGTAGGGCAGAAAGGAGCAGAGAGGTGATCAAAATAAGGGCAATTGCCCACCCCAGAGACCCCCATTCACACTTCTCCTGTAAGCCCTTCTTTCAGGTAGCAGCTGGGATCTGATTCTGTGATTCCTGCTAATTTGAATATAAGCCATTTTTGTATGCAAAGGATTGCTGACACCAGCAAGTTTCACTGTAATGATTACTATGGAAACGTTTATCTATAAATATAAAATTCTTTAAAGCTTAGCCTTTTATCTTTATAGAAAAAGGCCTGTTTATGTCACTTCTAAGCTTCCAGCTTTAATGTAGACATGAGCTGTTCTCATGCCAAACAAGATAACCTCAGTGTTAGAGCTGTGTGAGCTTTGAAACATGGGAATTTGAGCTAAAACTATTATTTTTTTAATACAATATTAATAGCTGAATGGAAAATATTTTAAAATGCCTTTCTAAGCCCAAAGCTCTAGTTCACTTGCGTGTTCTTTTCTATAGGTTTTATTGTAATGTTGCTTGTATGGAATAGCTGCTTCCAGCTGCCAGTCAGTCCTTAAACTCTGTGTGTGTGTGTGTGTGTGTGTGTGTGCGTGCGTGCACACGCACGTGTGTGTGCCCTTGGGTGTATGCATGGTGGTGAGGCTTGTGGAAGCAGAGCGAAAATGGAGAAGTTACTTCTTCATTAACCTTTTTCCTTTGGAATGCTTTTAGATGTTGCTTTTCAAAGCCTGTGTAAAAATATGGTTTCTAAGTTTAGGCCCCCAAAAGTCATTTGGGGTTTTTTTTTTTGCTAAATGACAAAAAAGAGACATGATTTAAAGTTAATAAGATTAAGGGGTTTGTTACTTAAAACCTACACTGAAAAGGATGCATTAAGAAAGACGAGGACTAGTATTTTTTCTTTGCATTTTTATCTAAGAATTTTTTAAAAATATTTTTCCTTAACTTCAACATTTACCCTTGAGAACTATCTATATTAACACAGATATTTTTTTCAAACATACACACTAGTACCACAAACACCCACATTTGCAGATGCTCTAAAGCTACTCCATTAAAGTTATTCTCAAGTAAGATGGAATCATGGGGGTTAAGTAATATATATTTAGGGTCAAAACTTAAAGTGTTCCAAAATGTTTGCAGGATCAGGTCCACACTGACTTTGGGAACAGAATTCACGACATACGCAGAGTAAAATCATAGCTGATGACGATCAGAAGGTTAATTTGTTATTCATTGCCAGGGAGCAATTGGTAGCAGCAACCTTGTCTACAAGGGCACAATTCATATATATGTATTAAACTTTCTCTTTGTGTAAGTTTTGATTATTAATACTGATGATTTTTTCCTTCCACTTTTTAGTGGAATGAGAAAATGGACAATTAAATGTTTCATTTAAGATTCAGCGCTAGCCTGATGAGCTAAAACTAAGAAGTTCAGTTCAAGGATAGAGGGGGCTTTAAGTTGCCTTTTGTTCTTCCAATTTTAGAGTAGAAATAGAGAGATCCTTGGCATAATTTAGACACTGGGGAGAGTCAGTTTTAACGTTAAAATGTCTTTGGATTGTTCTAGGGACTGCAGTCCCATCCATAGTGCTTCCTGCGCAGGTGGTTGAGAGGGAATCCCATGTTACAGGACTCAAGAGGCTGCTAGCAGTGAGACATGGTCTCATCTTCCTCTTTGATTCTCTCTTTGTTCATTTCCCTTCCTCATTTTTTCTCACCAGTGGACTGTTATTAAAGGTCTCTGAAATCTTAAATGGAAGTGCAGCTGAAGTACAGACAAACTATCCTAGACTTCACTGGGCTGTACATACCTCTGCTTGCCCTCACTCTGCTCTTCCAAGTTCACTTATGGTTTCAAGCTCTGAGAATAGCAGCAGTCAGAGGAGTCAATTGGACACTGTTAGTAATTGAACAGATTGCCTGGAAATAAAAGATCTAAGAGCCAGCATTAAACCCTTAAATAGGACATGCAGTAAAAGCACAACAATATACTGTGGGTCCCATAGGGCTGAGGGAATTTCAAATAGTAAAGATCTTATATTGGATTCAGAGAGATACTCCCAAATTTAGAAGCTTATTTGAATCCTATCCCAATAATTCAAACTTGTTAGATCTGTAAAATTAGTCTGTAAATCTCACAGGAAAGGCTGTGGGGTATTTCAGCACTTTCATTTGTGCTCCTGGCAGGAGCATGAGTATTAGTATAAAAACATAAAAATGACCATGAAAGTAACTTTTAAAGCAGTAGCAGCTTTTTATTCTCTTTCAAATCCTACAGAAAGGATTAGAGTTGTGGGAAAAGATTTAGCTTACTTTCTATTCAGTCCTAATTGGCTTGCCTGGCCTTGATATATTAAACCATACATTGTTAATGTCTTTATCACATCTTTATTTCTTGTCCCATTTCAAGGTTCAGATCACGGTCATCAATCCTCACCAGAAAACAGTCTCCTTTCCTAGAGTGTTGCATTGTAAATGTAGCAGTGATTAAACTGGGAGGACTGAGGATGGGGGATTACCGTGATAACTCGTACCTGGAAGGAGGGGTCTGGATGAAGTTCCCTGAAGTTAAGGCAGGAACGTCACTGAGAGGGACTTGCATCTATGGCATTCTGCTCAGCCTGACACTGTAGGATATTCCTCTATTCTCCTTCTCACATGCTGTGCTCGCTGCGGTGCTCCAGTAGCACCATAACCAGGACTAATGTGGTGGGGTCTTTGGGATGTGAAGACATCTACTGGATGTCTCTGTGGCATCTCACACGAGGGGGCAGAGCTCCAGCAGGCAGTGGGGAAATGTATGGGTGTGTAGCAGAACCGTAGCAGTAAAATCAGCATCTTCCTTCCGTTAGTAAACTGGAACCAGACTCTTCCCAGCTATGCCCAGTGACAGGACAAGAGGCATGGGGCACAAAATGGAACACAGGAAATTCCACTTAAACATAAGAAAACACTTTTTTACTGTGAGGGTGATTCAATACTAGAAGGGGTTGCCCAGAGAGGCTCTCAAGTCTCCATCCTTGGAGGTATTCAAAACCCAGCTAGACATGGTCCTGGACAACGTGCTGTAGGTGACACTGCTTGAGCAAGGGGCTTGGGCGAGATGATCTTCAGAGGTGCCTTCCCACCTCAGCCCTTCTGTGAGTCTGTTACTGTGGTACGGCTAACTGTTGCATGTATGAGTGAGACACTGCATAGGAGGGACAGTTGCGTGGGGACTACACAGAGCAATTTGCATAGCTTTGCACGTAATGAAGCCTGCTAGACCTGATTTGAGATTGCAAGCATTCACTGAGACCCGCAGAAATACCCCTAATTTGTTTGGCCTGCAGACTGGCCAGCATTTGGGGAGGATAAATAAATGACAGTAACCTCTACTACTTGTAGATACACTGGTGCAAGTGGGATGCCTTGTCCCTCCTCCAGAAGATGAAGAGAAGCCTGTGTGACAGGGAAGCAAAGTCCAACAACTTTTGCCTTCACTGGCAGAAGTATGTACTATTGCAAGGCAGTAGTATTGCAAGAGGTAAAATTGGCAGGCAGGTCTGCCCTGTTCAGCCACACTGGGATATTCTGGCTTTGCATTCTGAGAAGGTTTGTGTGTTTTCTTTGCACCCTGGAGATGTTCACCCCATCTTTCCAGCACAACTGTAAAATTTATGCAGAACGAGGCATACATATATTACATGTATATCTACATGTATATGAATATTAGGCCTGAGGGTTTGGTGGAGAAATAGGTCACAGCTCAGTCACTCAGTTTAGTCAACACCTTCTTTGCTGGCAGATATTGCTGTTACATGATAACAAGCGTCAACCTTTCTGATGTGTATGAACTTGGAGGTTTTTAGCCTTCTGAATCAAGTACACCACAGAAGTGATGATTTATCTGAGGAACTAACCCATCAGGGCGGCCAGGTTTAATAGCCAAGAGCTAGAAAGTGCTCTTTCCAAATTAAACACATTGTTGTGTTTCTCTGGGTTCTGTTTCTGTATAGTTTGTGATGGAAGTACCTGTTTCCATTCACAAATGGATAAACACAAGTATACATTTACTCTTCTGACTCTGGGAAAAAGATTGCTAGCAGGCTGACATGGAGGGGGCCCAATGTACCTGGAATAATATGAAACACCTTTTTTGTATGTATTAGTTTACATACTGTGTTCAGGAAACAGGGTACAGAAACTTCCTTAATACTCCAGGAACAATAGCTATTGTTGGTTGTTGATATGGCATGAGCTCATATCCAGGATACCGAGAAAGGAACTCCTGACTACAATAAATAATATACTTCTTAACTCCTGGTGTGAAAGAATGTATTTATTGTTTTTGCAAAGAGAGATGGAGAAATAGGGCTTTAAAAAGAGGGGGTTTGCATGGCAGGACAAAGGCTCTGATTTTTTTTTTTTCTTTTGAATTTTTAAGAGGAAAAAAAATTAAGGAATTTCTTATGGAAGAAAAAGTTTTATAGTCAGGTTCCCAACAGTCTGTGTTGAAATCTATTTCGAATTTGACTGCATTATATGAAAATGATAAGATTAGTGTGACAGGTCTATAAAGCTATTCTTTCTAGCTGTTTCTTTCTTGCCTACATCTGCAGTGGGGGTGGGAAACTATTCATCACACAGCTCAAAGCTCTTGGTCAAAGTTATACAGGAATATGTTTCTCTGGATTTTTACAAAGTTGGCTAGGGTAGAGGAGCTTCTTTAATGCTACAGTCTGTCAGTCCTTTAGGAGCACAGCTTTAAGTTGTTTGAAAAAGAAATTTGCAGAACCCTGGCTGTTCTATCTCAAACTGACACTTACAGTAGATTTAGTGGATACTCATGACTAAGTTGTGCACTACAAAAGGAAAGGCCTTGAAGGGAGCCTAATCTTTAAATGGTATGCGCCAGTTAAAACACAGGAGTGGGAGTTAGGGGGCTCTGCAGCATTTCTGATACTGTGGCACCAGTCACGTCACTTAATAGAGTAAAAGGGAAAAGGCTCCTATCTGTCCTGTGGATCCTCCACCGCTTAGGAGCGTTACCTCTTTTCATCCCTTTAAATCTTCCCAAGGGAGCCATCTGCAGTACTTTGGTGAAGCAAAACTTTTGTCACGTTCATCATTTTATTGAAACATTAGCCTCTGCAAAGCTTTGCTCAGATGACTTTTGGGTTCAGAGCGAGTGCTTGCTTGGCTTGTTGGAGGGCTGGACTGTGTAACAGTGAAGCCAAATCCCCACTCCCTACTCAGCCACTTGGAGCGGACACTCGTACCTCTGTATGCCCAGTCTTGCCATAAGCACCCAGCTAATGCCTGTGAGGTAGACTCCCCTGGAAAATTGAGTTACCTTTCCCTGTTCCTAAGACAAAAGCAATGGACACTCAAAACTCTCATCATTTTTTAAAGGCGTCTCCTGCCCCGAAGTCTAATTTTTAACTACCTAAATGGCTATTTCAGGTGTTCTCTGTGTTAATGTTGCTATACAGGTGTCTTGTAAGGGCACGTAAGCCTTGCAGAGACACTTCTTAAATGAAATGGTAAATTTTTTAAAGATAAGCTCAATCAATGTTAAAAACCCAATAAATTCTAAGCACTGATGTCCAGCAGTGGAGGGTTTTTTTAATGCTATATATGGTTTGAGGCACCAGTTTCCTGTAGAATTATGTGTTATTGGCTACTGCACTATATAGATGCCACAGAAATAAAAAGACAGCATTACAGGCTCCAGTCTAGAGGTGAAAAATGGAGAGTGACCTTTGATGGGTTATTTTTTCTTGATTTCTTTTAGTCACTGCCCCTACTAAACTGAACAATTCTTGGAATATCAAAGTCTTTTGCTAACTTTTGCAGTAAATAATTCCTGGTTAGAGACAACTCAGAATATTTTTTTTTAATATGTGCACTTTACGTGTGCTTCGAAAAGAACATGGCATTCTTTTGGTTCCTTGGTTGCAAGGCTTTAAAAATAAACTCAGTGCAACATTGCAAATGAGATAAGATGCATACTTTGACATTTACTTTTGTTTCTCCAAATTTTAATGAGAAATTTAAATAACTTCCTATGAAACATGCCTAGGAAGTGGTAAAGCTGTGCAGTGTGTTGCTTCAAGGCAAAAAGGGTCCAGTTGAAGTTGGTCTCTACAAAAAGGCCAATATTTGCCCAGCCTGGAGTTGCTTACACACTTAGGCCAAACTCTTGATTTTCCCAAGTAAAAAGCAAGGAGTTTTGGGTGAGGCTTGTTTTGTGTTTTTAGACTTTCTCATTTCAAGTGCATGTAGGAAAAAAGTGAAAAGCAAACCTAAATCCTTGCAAGGTAAAGTTGTGAAAATGCTTCATAGCTGTTAGGTCCCAAAGCTGTGATCCTGAAGGGACATTGGGCAGATGCTCTGGACCTGTTCAAAGCCCTCTGCACACACAGAGCAGCCGAGCACCACTCTATCAGCAGCAAGCTACAGCTGAGCACCACTCTTACAAGCCATGTTTAAATGTGTTCTGTTCCCAAATGAACCCCAGCCAGCATTCCCCCTGTAAAAATTGACCCATATATGGTTAAAACCATTTACCAGAGGAACAACATCCCCTCCAAACCTTCCCAAGTATGCTGGCAGAGATGCGTAAAATCCATAATCTATCAGAAATGGGACCATGTTCTGATATCTGAAAGACAAGCACTTTAAAAATTATCTTGGGTTTAAAGTGAGTGCTACCATATTTAAAGAACAAGAATATTGGCTAATCAATAGTGAATTCCCTATGGGATTTTGTTCTAGAAAATTAGGACCAGTTTGTCTTTCGGTGGTTAAAAATAACGCCACTTAGTGCTGAAATGATGAAGACACTGTATCTAGTCTTATTCTTCAACATTATTGCTGATTCCTTATATCAATGTTTGTAACTCATGTATGACAGTGAGAAAACTTGTCTAGTTAAAAAAAAAAAAGCATATCACTTGACAGAATTAAGTTAAATAATCTTTAAGTATTCAGAGACTTTGCTTATATTTGAGAAAACTTTTCTGAATGTTCATATTCCAAGGAAGCCAACTAGACAACTCGGCTAGTATGAATCTGAGCAAGGAGAGAAGCAGGTTTAAAACTACTTTTGTAGGACTATTTTTGTTACCTTGGAAAACTACAGGGATGTTAGTTTAGCAAGTTGCAGCTTTGACTATAGAAGTTTATATACCTACACTTTCGACTGTATAATTCAGCTACAAAAGCTGCTATAAAGGCTGCCTTTTAAATGTCCAAGTGCAACCTTGCCAAATTAGAATGACAAAACATTCCTTCCTAATGGGATAAGCCTTGCTCTCATACCTTCTGATGTGTCCGTATCTCCTCTGATTATTTTACAACAAAAACCAGAAGTTGCTGCACCAGAAGTACTGAAATTACTTAATCCTCCCATGCCAGCTTTTTCCTGTTGATCCTGCTGCCAGTTCTGTATCAATGTTTATAGACATTCTTCTTCTCCCCCCTCTCCTGCTTAGATTCCCATTAAAGAAGCACAGAGAGTGTAGCTGTTCAAGTACTCAAAACCTGACTGTTGTGGGATGACACTGAGACAAATAGCTTACAGATTTTATTCTATTTTTTAAACAAATAGATTAAGCACTTCTGTTAGTACAAATAGCATCACAGTAACTGGGACTAAAAGAGAAGGGCTCCAGTCACTATGCTTCTCTGCAGGGGACACTTGACATCTGGGACTGTGACTCAGTCTCTTCAGTATTAGGAAGAAGGTGCCATGAAGTGCATCATGAGAAGCTTTTTTCTTCTTCTGAAGTACCAAACAGTAACTTTTGTTACAAGCGCACTAGTGATATATGCTATTACCCATTCTATGTTTGCAAGTCTTAAAATAATTGTTATACTCATGATCTAGCAACTCTCACACCAGAGGGAAAAAATATTTTCCTTAACTTTACCCTCACTCTTTATCTATTTTTATAAGTTTAAACAAGGAGGTTGAAAATTATTTCACACTGATTCTGTAGTAGAAGCAGCAATCTAGACTCTGGTATAGCTTTGTAAAGTTCAGAGGAAAAAGAAAGGTAGGAAAGAAATATGTAAAAAGCTAAGTAATGTTTTGTCTTCTGGGTTCTGGTCCAAAGACAGGGCTTAAGGAGTTCTCCCAAAAGAAGTTAAAGCAGTCGTGAAGGGTGCTGTGTTATTAAAACACACTCGTACAGGTTGTCCAGAGTTCCCAGTTCCCCTCCCCCATGCCATCTACACTAGTGCTTGCAGAAAAATGGCCACATAGAGCCCTTTATGTTTGTTCTAGTCTGTCTTGTATGATTAGGGGCCCTATACCACAGCTGTCATGTGAAGAAGCTAGAACCAGTCCCTCTGATTCCAGTTAAAATAGCTGCCTTTTTAGGTATGTGCTTAGAATGTGCATTACAGATACGTATTTGTTTTTTCAGAGGTCATTTTGAAAAGTATTCTAAGTGTCCTGGAGTAGTTAAAACATCCCCCTCTACCCACAAGGGTCTGTCCCCAGACCCAATTCATTTTCCCTTTTGGTCATCTGGTGGCTTCATTCTTGTGACTACCAAAATTCTTTTAATAGACCTTGGATCTCTGCTTGAATGAGCAATTTTTTATGCAAGCATAATTCAGCTTTTCAGACTATCTGAAGGCAAATTTATCTGTGCTACATTGCAGAATTCGGAGTAGGTTTTGTTTTACATTTCTTTGTTTTTTAAAAAAATACAATAGTTCAGGTCAGGAAGAATTCCTCTGGTCAACCTGGTGTACCCCAGAACAATTCAGTTGCTATGGTTATGAGCTTCAGCCTATGTAAAGACATAAAACATATAGTAAGAAGATAAGCATCAACATAAGGTATCTCTGTTATGTGGTTTACAAGAGCATCACCATTGCAATGGCATAATCATGATGGAATTGCAGGACACCGCAGAAAGTATTTGGATAGCAGATAATAAGACAACATATAATCCAAAACTTCTTTGTCGTAGTCAATATAGATAAGGAAATGGAAAACTGATACTAGAGGGGAGGCCTCTTCCAGCTTGTTCTGTTTCTTTTTAGTGTCTAACATTCAGAGTCATCACCGAAAGTAATTCAATGGCTTTGCTTTCATCAAAGCATTGCAATTCCTCCACAAAGTTGATGTAGACGATCCATCAAGGGAAGGTGGATCCACAGAGCTCCTCAAAGCACACTGAAACCAGATCCATTTGTGGCAGCTGCCCTTCTCAAAGCCATCTCACAAAAAAGGCGCGATCTTGCTAGGACTGACCTATCCAGTTTCCTCCTGTACTCTTAGCTTTTAGCTTTATAGTTGCAAGCAGCTTTGAAAAAAATTGCATTTCGGACCTACAGAGAGGAGGCTTTATATTGTTGTGCCATGTGGCTTTTTTTTTTTTTTTTAATGCCAAGCATTTGGAAGCTCTCCAGTATTTCCAATATTTGCACTCTCTGCATCCCTCTCTACTGCTGCTATTTGGAGCTGCTGCATTTCAATTCATTAAATTATGAGCCCTTTTCTCAGAGAGTAACTGACTACATTTCAACAATTAGGTGCACTTTGGACATGTGAGACCAAGTCTCCAGTGTTATGAATGACTTTTTAATTATGGGAAAAAATGCAACAATTTCAAAAGGAAAGGTATCCCTTTCCTCAGCTTTGCTTCCACTGTAGTTCTGCATCCATATGCTGTAACAGACATGACCACAGTCTATTAGGAGGTAGCTTTTTAAAATACCCCTCCAGAATGGGAGAGATTCAAATTCAAATGCCTGGACTTAATCATACAGAGGAAGGAGAAAAATCCAAACGTCTTCAAATCAGTTGACCACTCAAATTCAGAAGCTACCAGCTGTTTTGTATGGCTGAGTTTATTTCTGGTTTTAAGAAGGAAGTCAAGATTGGGAATTAGTTGAAAACTTTCAAGTTTGTCTTGGTGAAGAGACAGATTCTGTATTCTCTGTGACTTTACTGTGAGATGTAGTGAGGAACCTGCTTCAGTGTGCTTGGTGAGCTGATAATCTCCAGCCTTCATTTCCATTTTACATGGTAGACACCTCCTACAAACAAGGGACTAGACAAGAGCAGGATGGGCAATAAGGTGTTAGTGAGGTGAGAGGGAGCTCCCTGATTTCTGGTGGTAGTTTCTGGCATGCCCAAATGGAGGAGGGCAACTGTTCTTCGTAACTGTGGTTAGCTATATTGTTGGGCACCCAGGAGGAAGCTGTGGCCAGTGCTTTTTTCATTAGTGTTTGTCAGCACCCTTCTGATCTCAAATGCAACTTCCCCAAATGGAAGCAAAGACATTCAGCGGAGAAATAAAGCACTAACTCAAAGGCAGAAACCACTCCAAAATATTGCCTTTGCAGTGCTTTGCACTAGGACCATGTCAGAACAATGATCTCAAGTCTGGTGAAATACTCATATCCATATGAGTGGCTGTGTGTGTTGGGTGTGGGACAAAGCCAGCTGTTACAGAGGTAGAAAGATGTTTAAAAAGACTCTAGAATAAAGACTTAATGGGCAATATCTGGCTTTTTTTGCATCCAGCTGGTATTTTTATCCTTTAAGCTAAAAGTGGCTCAAGTGGGGCTGTTCCTTTTAGGGTGAACACCTGAGTGAGGGAGCAGGGAGAAGTTTCCAGTCCACAGTGATCAGGTGGAGGTAAGGTGAGTGTAAGGAGCAGGAGCTTGGGACTGATGCTCACAGGGCAAAGAGGTTGCTGTAGACAGCAGGGTGTAAAACCCACAGCCAGGTCTCTGGTGATGGGAATGACTGGTTCCTAGGCACCAGAGGGAATTGTAGTACCTGTGCAGTTTGCTGCAAAGCAGAGCCATTAATTTGTTTGAATCCATGCTTGGAAGCAATGACCTACTTGCAAGAATATAGCTAACAGGGGAAGACTTGGGTATAAACCTTCTTTATTTCTGTTCTGCTTTACCTACCCTCTTTTGAGTTTTCTCCATTTAGAACCAGCTAATTAGTTTATAATCTAATTAAATTTGGCTTTTTTTTTTTAGTTTGGTCATCTTCAGGGAGCTCGCTATAAGGAAAAGCTCTGGGAAGATGTAGTTCAAGGCTCTGACTGATGAGGAATCCCATCAGGCTTTCCGCTGCTTCATGCAGGGAAGACCCAACCTGCACGGCTTGCTGCTAGTTAACATTTAGGCAATGGTGCAGCCCCCTCCCTACCTCAATTAAGATAAAGGAAAGGAAGGAGCTGATGGAGGGCAGAAGCTCTAAGCCTGCTGAGCCAAGCCATGCTCTTGTTTCTACCTTGAGCATGAATGGTGGCCCCTGCAGTAAGGTGTGCAACTTAGTTTGGTTGTTCTCATGGGTGGAAGATTTTTGTGGCAAAACTGAAGAATCATAGTCTTGCCTTTTCTGATATATGATGGTTGCATGTAATGCCATTATAGAACTAACTATAACCTTCAGATTAATTGATAATTATAAAAGAATAACCAAACCATCTGCAATACAGCTGGGCATAGGAGCGCCTGGCTGACACCTTAGAAAATGAAAAGGGGATTTTGGAGAAACATTTCCTATTAATTCATGCTGCCAGTTGGTCCTGGAATTCCTGTGGATATTACTGGGAGTCAGTCATCTAATTATGAAGGGTCTTCAGTGACCCATTTGATTCTCTTACACAATGATGGCTCGAGTCACAAGTTTCAAGAGCATTATTTTTTAGTTCTGCCTCCCTGAAAACTTACTGCTGTCCACCCACTTCTTAGAAGCGACCATTTTATATTAAACAAAGACTTTCGTGCAGGTCTTATTGTTGGCCTTGCTGTTATCTATTTATTTCTAAAGTAAACTTAAGGTTAGAACTGACTGTAGGCATTAAAGTGGTGATTCCTTACAATAACTGATATCCATGCAAAAAATCTCATTTCCGTCTGCTTTTGAAAAATCTTGGCCTTCAGATTTTATTGTGAAGTCCTTACTAGGTCATACAATTAATAGATTGACCTATATTTATTTTATTTCTCTTGCTACAGGTTAATTTTGACCTCTGGAATTCAGCAGAGAAATAAAGCACAAAATAATGCTGCATCAGATAAAAGAAACTATTGCAACGTAAGTTGAAAAGCCAAAACTGAAGGGCAAAGGTGGCAGGAAAGAAGGCAGAGTACATAACTTCTGATGGTGATATTCATGGCATCTCACAGTAAGTGCATTCAAATCCATTTCCAGTAACTACAGTTGCTTCTTTCGGACTGGGGGGATTAGCAGTAGCAGGAGGTAGGACTTTAAAGTGAAAACATATTAAAATAGTCTACTTACAAAAGAGCATGGCTCCTATGATCTTCTTTTCAAGGCTTCATCTTCATTGCTATGTACTGTGTTTGCATCAATACAGTAATTTGTATTTGCAGCTTGTAGAAATTTAACTTGGCAACTGCTACCACCTTATTTAGAGGACTGTATGTTTTTTTGTTGTTTGTTTGTTTTTAAAAAAAGTAGGTGCAGTTCTTTAGCATATTTCCTGTCTAGTCTCCAGAAATAATACTCTAGGTCTTAGGCTAATACCTTACTGAGAGGAATCACCTGCCTTTGCTTAGTCCACAAACAGGACTAGTTAGGTATGCGGACTAGTTTGCGTTGGAGCTCATTTGGGCACCACAGGATTTAGAGCTGTAGCCATTCAGAGAGCATTAGCATTTTGAAAGGTTTAACCAACAAAAGCACACTTGTGGCTTGGGGAATACAGATGCTGAGAAAATGTTTAAATTCATGTAATGATTTGGATCTTCAGGACCGCTTGATTCACCCGTGCAACCTTGTCTCCAGACAGTGCCACAGGCTTAACTCACCTGCCAAGAAGTGTGAGCATTCCTTCGAGTCTCTGTAAAATGCATCTGTGTGCAACTTTGATAGCTTTTACAAGGCATAAAATTACTGTTCAGGGTAACTCCCTTCAGCTACTTTTAAGTCAAGTGAAGTAAGAGTAAATATTTCTCAGCAGGTTGGAATTCCAAATGCCACTTCTCTTTCTGTCTTTGGAGTCTCTTTATATTTTTGTATGCATATATTTCATGCAGGTTCAAGCTGAGACATTTAGAGGTCAAGGGAAAAGGAGTCTGGAAAAATCACAGAACATTCTTGATAAATATTCACCAATATGGTAAATTCCATGAAAGTGTGGGGTTTTTTTTAAGAAATATGAATACATGAAGTGCTAAATCCATATGTAGAACTTTTTGTGCGATGATAAAATGAGAAAAATTTCCATTTACCTTGAGATTTTGTTGGTACTCCTAGTATATAAAACTTCAATTAAATATATCCATTACTATTTTTCTATGTCGATGAATATGGGCTTTTCTGAGAAGGAAATTATATGCTCATGTGATGGGCATTGCACTAACGTGGAGTCCTATTGCTAACGTGATGAGGGGTGGGGAAACTGCATATGGTGAAACCAGCCTTGTAGAGGGTCATGTCTCTGCATCAGAGCTCCTGTGGCATTGCTCAGCAGCAAGGGCTGGCTCGCGAAAGCATGCCAACAGGTGGCGGAAAGGCCTCCCACTGTGCTGTGCTGCTCCAAACTTTCAAAAGGGAACCCCACAGAGCACTGTCAATGAATTCTTGCCCTGACCAGGGGTGGATGCAGCCTTGATCTAAATGGTGCATAGGTTTTGCCATGTTGCATGGGACTCTGTGCTATGCTGACTAGTGCTAGAGCCTCAGTACCTCTGTGATGAGTACACATCTCAAGTACTTGGGTATGGCTATATACATCTGCTTTGGCAAAAACTTGGGTTTAAGCCTTCTCTACCTTCTGGGGCCAAGCTGTTCAATGTGTAAAAATTTATACCTCCTTTTCTTGCTCCTTCTTTCTCATGTTAATAGGTTCCACACTCCTGGTTAGTTGTGGTTTTTCCACTTTCGTGGAACAGATTTTAATAGTGGCTACTCCCTTTTATCTCAGTTGTGCATGTGTGCTGGTGCACTGGGGAGTGCTGCTCTGGTCTAGGTCTGATCTGCTCCTGCAATGAGTAAGCAAGACTTGCTCCTTCTCTGGTCCAGTGGTGTTGGTTCACAGCCCTGAAAGACTATGATTAGCTCAAAGCATGATTCTTACTTTTTCAGTCCAAATCTACCTTCCAATAAGGCAGATAGATAGGACATTCTGCTCTGAGTCCATTAGTCAGTCCCAGGGCTGAATCCGTCTTCCAAGGGGCAGGATCAAAGGGTTGAGTCTGGGCTCTCCAGACTCTAAACGGGCTCTTTTGCTGTGGCTGTGAGCATAGTGCAGGTAAGATAGCTCTCAGGACAACTTCAGACAGTTTAGGTTTCTTGCATGTCCCCAGCAAATGCCTTCTCATTTGGAATCAATATGATCAAGGTCATGAAAGATGAATTTGTTGTTCTTTGTTCAGAAGGTGTACTGGCTTTGCCTTTTTACCTCTGTCTTAAAAGGAATCTTCATTATCTCATTATGCATGCTCTATTCTGATTCACATTTCAGATTCTGCTTACTTTCTTACAGTTCCTTAGGTTTTGTTTTCATTTTTTCTGAAGTCATGTTATCACCTTGTGTTAACTGATTAACACAGAAAAGGGCTGGATGAATAATTCATTATGTATGATTTAATCAAAGAATTTACCTTTCCTTTTGTTTCATAAAATGTCTGCAAATATATCAAAGCTTTCTTTCAGCTATTTGTTTTTGCAAAGTTATTTTGCCAAATAATTGCAATAACTATTCCTTTGTGCTGGAAGGGAAGCATTCTTTGCGCAACACTTTGACGTGGGTATCTAACACCATTACAATGCCAGTAGAGACAAAGGGGAAAGTTGTTATGGGTTGGTTTGGTTGGGTTTTTTGAGTTCCACTCCCATAATTTTTGCCTACACCTCACCTGAAGAACCAGAAGAGGATAGGTCTGCTTTGGAAGTAGGTAGGGAGCCAGCTTGCTTCCTCTCTAATTCTGTGTCTGAAGATTTAGGCACATGACCCTGGATTAATTACACTTCAATTTCTTCTTTAGAGCTAAAAGGAGTAGAAATTAGATGATGTACACATATCTTCAATATCTACCTTCCTAAATTTTGATGCTCATCTGTCTGAGAGTCAGGTTATTAGGCATGCACCTAATAATGTGTATGGAGCAGCACAGACGGCTTCTCCCCAAGGAGATAGTCCTGTTAGCTGTTTTGTGCTGTCATGGATCTCTTGCATTTTGTCTAACAAAATTAGAGAAGGAAATGGCATTTGTTATTTGCAGTGTTTCAATCCCTCTTTGAAACCCACAGACAAGTACTGCAGCTGGTATAAGTAGATTTAAAATGGCAGAAGTATATTTGGTGGAGGAAAGATTTACTAGCTGTGCAGAAAAGGCGTGGAATCTGGGGGCAGTGAATGGGCTCCGAGCACTTCTTTCTCTGTAAATGGCTAAACTGATAAGAAAGTATTGGTATCTGGCAGTGCCTGTTAGCTAGAGACCAAAGCATCTTTACCAACAATTTCCCACTGCAGAATTTGGGTCTTATGGGCACTCTTTTTTTTTTTTTTAATCAAAATAAATATATAAAAAAATATTAATTTTTCCTTTTTGTGTTGCACACGTGTGTGTGTATGCGTGTGTGTGGTTTTTATTTTATTTTCATAACCATTCCTAAGGAGACAGAGGGAAGATTTGCCCTCTTAAAATAATGGCAAAGATAGCAAATCAGATGGTAGTGGGGGGAGGAACAGCCTTGAGGAGACTGTTTATGAAGGCTTTCATTCCATCATGTACCTTGGACATAGCTCAAGTGAGGGAGAATCTGCTATGCCAAATCTAAACTTGGCCCTGGTAGAGGCAGATAAGGACCTGTGCCTAGTGTAAGCCATGGGAAGAATCATATTTGGAGACAGGCACAGCTGATTGAATCAAAGATAGTGATAACCTGTGGATCAGACTGTGCATCTTTTTGACAAGCATCAGCTGTTCGTTCCTAGCCTCTGGGTGACTCCTTTATACCAGATGCAGTATTTCAAAAAACAATTGCTAGTGATGCGGATTAGGGGGGGGGGGGGAGGGAGGGAATGTAAATTGGAAGCTACCCAAGTTCCGACTATGCATGGGTGTCCCATGGGTCAGATGAGAGAGGCTGTTTCCCAGGAATCACAGGCCAGATGACATTTGCAGAAAATGTGGAGGCAAAGGCTATTAGAAATGGAATTGCCTGAATAGGGGGAGGCCACATAAGAGGAATTAAAATTTGCTAATGCAGTAAGGTCACCATTAGCAACAATTAGTATCCCCAGTGTGGGCAGCTACCCCTAAACCGATGCTATTATGTGTCTGGAGACATCAACAGATAAAAGGTTACAGTGGACAAAGGATCCGAATTTGGTGATCCCTGGAAAACGACAGGTGTGGAGGACAAGTACATTTTTGACTGCAGGAGTTAAATAGGTGGCCGCTGCACGTCAGCTACTGCATACAGCAGGAGAAATCCAGCTGTTTATCCAATCAAGGCTGCTGCATGGCTACATGCCGTTTCAAGCTGGATGAAGCAAAAGTAAAAGCAAATGGTATTACTTACTGAGGTGCAGTCAATGGAAAAATCGGATGTCTAGAAAAGAGTTTCAAAGCCTCTCACAAGAGAAAGAAGACATCAAAAGCTTTGGACAGGACTTGCCAGAAGCTTCTACTGATGGCAGCTAACAGAAATATGCAAGTAGTTGCTTTTACATTTTTCCAGGAACAAGGTCTTTGTAAGACTGTGCTCAAATAAGGGAGTGCTCAGACAGACAGCTTTCATGTCCTGTTCCTCAGGAACAGCAGGTACCAAGGAGAGCCCAGGTGTCTACCCTGATTCTCAGGTGGGTTTTACAACCTCAGATATGCTCTGTTCTTCTGCATCCATACTGCCAGCAACATCTGTTTAGCGAGTTCAGAGAAAACCTGAGTTTATTTCTGTGTCCCACAAAACATATTTGCCAAAGTCCAGCAAGATTTGTTCTTTCTCCCACTCTCTCCCTCCTGCTCAAATTGATATTCATCTACCTGTGACTTTCCCTCCAAGATGACTTCTGAGAAGTGTCAATTCCAGCCAAGTTAGTCCAGGGGCAGTGGCAGCCAGATATAAAGATGTGTGACAGAGCTGAGCATTAGATCTGGAGACCCAAGGACTCCTTTCTAGAAGGGTGAGCGAAAAACTATGACATGAAAAGCAAGGAAAAGGTGGGGAACGATGTGTCATGCAAGAAGAACAGAAAGCATGGCAATGATATGGAGAAAAAGATTTAGAATATTTGTTCCTTTTTTGTGGGACATCATAACTAGTTGCTTAAAAGGAAGACCTCCTCAAATCATAGTGTTTCAAGAAGTGAGGAGAGCAAACACTGGGAATAGCTGAGAAGGGGTCCCAGAGGTCTGTATGCAAAGAATTGAACAACTCCAGCAGGAATTGCTGATACGTCCTCAGGGCACGAGTCTTCCATGAATTTACCGGTGCTAAAGCACATGAATACCCTCCTACTAATCTAGAGCCAACTTTGAATGGTGCCCTATGTACACATTGACTCACGCAGTCAGACCACCAGACACCTGTGGTGGACTGTGGCTACCTGGGTTTGGAGGGGCCACAGTAGTATCTGATCTTCTCATTGTTGCCCTTTCACACTGGAAATTTGTACTGTCTTTTTTTTTTTTTTTTTTTTTTTTTTTGGAAGGAGAGGGGGGAAAGAAGAAAATTAAGGCCCATGTGTGCCAGAACAGAACTGGTAAAACAATTCAAATCAACTGGTCTTTTTTTCCCTGAAAAAAGTGGGTTTTATGCTTTAATCTGCCCAAAAGTGTGCAAGGTCAGATTTTGCTTTTGGCGTTGTGCTGTTTGTAATAAACCCTTATAGAGAGCTTGGTGTGAATCAAGCTCAACCGCAACCACAAGCTCTATCGACCACAACCAAGCACAACTCCTACAGTAATGCCATAGGCATAAGACTTCTGTCGCCAGACCCGCTCAGGAGTCACAAATCCTTTCCCTTAGTATTTAGTTTGGAAGGACAATAAGCAAGTTGCAAGATGACAAAGATTCAAAATGATACAGGAAGATTAACAGATTACTTTCTTTTCTCCCTAATATTCTGAGCAAATCTACTACATCTTTTTAAATATATTAAAAAGGAGAAGAGGAAAGGCTAGTTTTACATAACATAGCCAACTGATGGGAGTCATTGATGTGGGATAACTATCAGCCCTGAATTTTAAGGGATTTTGAAAAAGAGAACTGGGCATATTTAAAGGGATGGGAAGATTAAAAGATTTAAAACAGAACCACGGAGAGTTGCACTCAGCATTGTGAAGATGAAATCTAAGCACAAATTGACAGAAACAGGCAGATGTTTCTTTTTTGGGTGAATCTTTCTGTAATTGTCCACAAGGGTTTCCTTGCCCTTTCCTCTGAAGCTTTAAAGTATGACTGCTGTCAAAGACAGCAGAAGTAGTACTGCTGTAAGCTCTGTTATGAAGCTAAAAACCCAGCAGAATGGCTTAATACTTGAAAATAGCAGCTTGTAATGCAAGCATCAGAAAATAAAAGTTCCCAGCCATGAAGGGTAGGTAGTGGTAGATGTTTAAAGAGTAAAGTAAACCGGTTTTATCCAAAGGGTCTACTTACGGCTTCTATTAGAAGGATTAGGTCTTTTCTTCTCCATCAGAGCTTATTCTCAGTTTGTACGTCAGTCTGCCAGCAACATAAGACTAAAATTGTCAGTCTGAGTCAACTGAATCCACTTTGGCATGGGGGACGAGGGCTTGCTGTTTGGAGGAATAGTTTTCAAACTCTGGCACCTTGACCCAGAATACTCCAAGGTAATAGAAGTGCACTACTCTTAAAGAGGAGGGATTAGTAAGGACCAGGTAAAGACACTTCCCAGAGTGTCAAGTGTTTCGTGTCAGAACTATGACAAGGCAAATGAATAAAGTTATAAACTTTCATCATTTGAGGGTAAGTGTGTGAATACACGTATATGTATATATACATGAGTGAACTGAACTGTTGATGAGTTCTGAAGATGCCAGGGCATATAACTCCGTGAAGTGCCACATTCAAAGCCAAATAATACAGATTCTTTTGTTTCGTTTTGTTTTCTTAGCATAGGAATAGCTGGTTTGAAACCCGCAAGCAGTTTTATGTCCTTAAGAGTATTAAGCGAGAAGTTTCGATATGAAATCATTATCTTCCCTCTTCTAAATCCAAATACTAATTGCAACCTTGCTGTGAGCCTACAATATTAAGGCTATCATAGCCATGGCAACCGAAAGCAACATTAAATGAAATGCATATCCGCTGCACAAGATTGGTTTTTTTGTTGTTGTTTGGGCAGTAGGCATGCATTTCTTTTCAGCAGCCATGATATACAGGTCAAAAGAACTTCCAGTTCTTCAAGACTCTTAGCTATTTTGCCACATATGCTCTGCTATCACTTAATATTTTATGTATCTGTATAATTAATTTCAACACAGGATGGTTTGTTAATCCACAGACACAAATAAAAACACAAATTAAAATTTCAGCATGGATTTTACAATGGCCCATTTACATTTCAGGATTAAACCCATAATAAAAACTTTTGTGTAGTTATAATTGGGCTGATTTTTCTTAAAACCAAGAGATAAACATCTGTGTAAATAGCTTCAAAAAGATACTGTGTTTAAGAAAAGAGCACTTCAAATGAGCTGCTTAAAGTCACTTTCTATGCTTTGCATGATAATTGTAATGCAAAATAATAAACAGCACAGGGCACCAAGCACAGCACTTCAAGGATGATATTGTGCCATTTATATAAAGATAATTAGGCATTTAAAAACAACCAATATCACTTTAAAACCTTCCAATTAAAATTAAAAAAAAAAAAAAAGAAGGGGGGGCTGTAAGGTAAGATTATTGAAATAAGTTTCCATTTGCTTGATTTTCCTGAGGGTATGTGTTCATAATGATCTGTCTGACTCCAAAGCATCTGAGTACACACTGAAATTAATTGCTGGGGACATTGCAGTGCACTATAGTTCTGTAGGCCACGGGTGATATTACTTCAGACATGGATATACTTTACCTCTTTATGGGTATCTATGAACATTAGTTTTACCTGAACAAGATGCTGCTTTGCCTAGATTGTCACGTAGCATAGAGGAAAACTTGTATTAGCTAAAGAACTTATTGCTTGGATTGCTTATTCCAGTTTTCAGAGAGAAAGTGTGAGGGAGAAAGCTGTATCAACACCAGTGTCTTTATGCAGGTATAATTGTATCCCTGCTAACGAGATCTCTCTACCAGAAAATGCTCTAAAACATTGCACCTTAATTCAACACTACTCTGTCAGCAAAAATTTCTGTTCTATAATGTAATATTTATGTATGTGTATAAATGGTTAAGAAAGGGCTAATATAGTCAGACATCATTAGCACGGGCAGAGACTAGTGGGAGGCGTTAGAAATTAGCTGCTTATGCCCATGATTTACAGCAATTGTCCTGCTGGAACCAGTAATTATCTAGCAGATGATTATTAAAACACCCTTTAGCAAATTATTTATTAGGATACTTTTCATGTAAATTACACCAAAAGTTGTTCAGAGCAGAGCTTTACATTGATAAATAAATATTTTAATACAGACAATTGAATTGAATTGCATTTTCACCAAGTCTTGAAGTGTTGCTTTTAATGGTAGAAATGTGTTCAGGTAGTTCACGTATGTAACAAGAAAAATAACGTGGGTCCGTTTCATCTGAAGGAATCTCTCGTGCCCCGCTGCTCTGTGGCTGCAGTTGCGGAGGGCAGCAGCGGAGGAAGCGCCAGCTGGTTGCGGCCGCGCAGCTCTGCGCCCGGCGCACAGTGCCGCGCGCTGGACCCAGCGTCCTCCAGGTGCAAGTAGGTCTTGTCTGAGGGACTCCTGCAGAGCACCTGAAATCGTAACCCTTTCCCCAGAACCCTTTCCCCCTCATGATTATCCCCAGGATAAATCATGAATTGCTCTAGATTCTGTCCCACAGGCAACCGGTGTGGTTGTTGGGTGTAAACCCCGATGTCACTTCAGGCCTCCATTTCCCACTTGCAGAGAGCAGAAATAGTCCTCTGTGCCTCAGTGGATCTTGTGGGGATGAAGGCACTGAAGATGCTCCTGCAGTGACACGGCATGAATTCCAGTGGCAATCTTTGAAAAGACTATTTGCTGCTGGTGAGATAATCTAAACCAGAAATCTTTGCAGTGCTCAATGCACCCTTAGCCATTAGCAAAGAGCTTAGATGGAAGTGAAATAGTATCTCTGAGCTTTGCAGGGGTTCTTGATTCTATGATTCTTTGCATGGGGGGGAATATTCATCTTTTCAGCTCTGCATGGTTGTGTGGCCATTTTTTTGTGCAAAAATTCAAAAAAAGATTCTTGTGATGAGTCTGAACTGTGATGTATACTTAGCTGAACAAAAGCTTGTAAACTTGACAGTAGTATTAGTTGATCTAAAAAGACACATTATCTCATCCTGCAAACTGTATCTGCTTGGGTGCCTGGACTATCATGGCTGCAACTACACCATAGTTAATACTTGGAGATCAGCTTGTTTAGGGAGAAGGTGTAGCATTTCAATCAACTCTCAAGGGCTCAGTGTTGTGCTCAACTCAGTTACTACAGGTATTTTGTTTACCCTGGGCATGCTCAGAACCTTAACATGAGTTTTGTGTAGCTACTCATTGCTCTTTTCATGCTGGCTCAGTCATTTTTTCCCGTGGTAATAGTGTGACACCTGACTTTGTGTCATTGTTGTAGGAGGAAGAGTAAAGGTAACCCTCATAAATTCAAATATGTTTAAACCATTTTGACACAACTTGTAAAAATTAAAAAGCTGATTGCACTTTTAATAGCAATCTTGTCAGTAATATTCAAAGTGATAAGTCTCTAGTATTCTAAAGGCACAGATTACCCTAAGTGACTGAAAGAGACTTCAAAGAATCTATAATTAAAATCAGTAATATGTACCGTACGTTTTAAAATCCTGAACTCTATTTGAGAGATTATTTTCTTTATATAGTACCTAAGAACATATTCAGATATATTGATACCGCTCTTGTCTTATTTAATGACCATTCCTGCTGAAGACTAGCCTCTGCGTCTGTAGGCCGAGTCCTGCATGTGGGACGATATGCCATTGTACTGTCCCAGGAGGCATGCTGACAAAGAAACGTGTCTCAGTCACAATACTGTCCCATTCTCCTCTCTCAATCCAGAGAAAACATAAAAAAGGTGCAGTTTACTCCCCCCTGCCTGTCTATGGTTCCCCTGGCAAGCATGGTATGAGCAAATTCCTCTTAGTCTCCATTCATGTGCAGAGGCACAAAAGGAGAGAACAATATCTGCATTTTCCACCGTAACCCATACAATATCTGGGTAGGCAGCGTAGCTAGACAGGGATTTGGGGAATTGTTCTCCTGCTTGGGACTGAATGACAAACCGTTCTTGCAAGAGCAGAGTCTGCTGGTGTCATTATACTGAACTATCACTGACACACCTGGAGCCGCCTGTGGATGAGAGGCACTTTATAACCAAAATTTGTGCCCTTCAGAAGGATTTATGAACCATTTGTACAACAGCGTAAATTTAACAGTGCTGCTAATAAGCTTTTAGTGATTTCACTGTGAGTTATACATGCAGAAGAAATGAGGATTAAGCTCTCCTTAAAGGTTTTGAGGTTTAGAAAATGGAAAGAGACAAGGGGGTGGCCTTTTTCAACCATCTGGGACCCCCTTCCTTCTTCCCATCCTCCACAAGCTCTCTAAGGTACACACTACTGTAGTAAGATCCTTAGGTGTGTCACAGCAAACTTCACCTGGAGAATTGGCTTCAATACTTCTAACTTACCTAAATGTTCTTTAACTCTTTCTTCCCTAGTCTGATCTTTACCCTTATTCTATTATTAATGTTAATTTTGTGAGCGCATCTTGTCATAACTAACATTTTGTGTGAAGATGGGAGCAAGAAAAGACATGAGAATGTGTCAGCCTTTCATCATCCACTGTTTGTTGTTCTCCCTCATTAAATAATGGAATTATTCTTTTCTTTGCCTTCTCCTTATATTGTTGCACATAGTAATAGTAGTGAGAAATATATGACTTTCTTCTTTCTTTGGAAGTTGACTTGTTAAAAGTTGAATGATAGTGTTCATTGTGGAGACAGGTTTTTTATTTTAATTTTTTGAAAATATTTTTTTATTTGAATAAAACTAATTTTCAGGCCTCATCATCTTCTGTTCTCAGTGAGCTTTTAGAAACCCCCCATTAGTATGGCTTTGAATATGAAAGGTCTGAAAGCTAAATGGGTTATCTCTTAAACTCTTATCACTGGGTTGTTTGAAATACAGATTAGACTAGAGACAAAATAGTTTTGTTGGCCTGCTAGCCATTTATTTAGAGAATTAATTCTTCCTTTCTCCTGAGTATTAAAGTCCAGAGCTGGAACCAGCAGGTCTGTTAGAAATAAGGAGTAAAGGAGTAAAGCAGAATCCTCTCATTTTTTCTTTCATTGTGAGCAATGGGAAGATAATTCCTTATTGCTAGAATCGTTAGCTGGAGGTAGAAGGGAAGACTATGTAAAGAGAGTGGTAAGAAAGAAGATTTGGATTTAAATATTCATGTTTTGGGGGCTATTCAATGATATTAGGAATAAATTACCAGCTAAGGACACACTTGATTGATTCTGTCTGAATTTGTTTTATAATATTTTCACATAATTTCATTTATTCTTTCCTTTAACATCCATTAGAGGAAAAGAGAAAAAATATACAGCATATGAAAAGAACACGGGGAATTTTTTAATATAATGTTAATAATGGTTGATATTTAATTGAGATCGTATCTTTAATCTTTTCTTCTTTTCCCCTGCCAGTGTTTCATCTCTATTCTTATTATCTTGTTTTCAGTACAGAATTATCACCCACTGGTTTTCAATTACAGCGATGCCCATATTGATTCTCCCCTTGATTTTAACTTGAAGCTGAAAAATTACTCACTTAAGCCAATAAAAGTAGATGATGTGGTTAGTTTTGGGTTCCTTTTTTAAAATAATAAACGAATAAAGAAGAAGAATGATAAGCTTATAATGATTCTGAGTTACAACAAACTGGTATGAAAATGCATTTTAAATCATTAGAACTCAGAACAGTGTTATAAATTTATATTTATCTCTTCACGTTGAGGTAAGTGTTCCCTAAGGACACAAATCCTACGCCTATAATTCTAAGTTGCATTTGTCTGCTGGTACTTGGGCACTGAGACCACCTGGCAGATAATGGAGTCTGTCTATGCTTCTCTTAGCCTCCAAAAACAGGGTGTCTGTATGCAAAGTGCCTATTGGGAATGGTCCATGGTCCGTGCTAGCTCCCAGACCGAGGCCAGGAATTGTCTGGGGGAGTGCCAGCTGGCATGGGCCGAAATCACCGCTCTTTGGGTTTAATAGCAGAGATGATCACATTCCCGGGCTTGGGAAAGTTCCCAGGCACTGCTAAATTTACTAACATAGATGTAGCCAGAGAACATTGTCCCATCTAGAAGAAGTTACATAGTTTCTCCAAACACTTCTGTGCATACCTATCTTAACACAGACATAGTCCCAAAATGCAGTGACAACAAATTACAAACTTAAAAACAAGTTTAGGTGCAAGGTTTGACTTACACAGAGGCAAATGCCAAGAGTTGTCATGGTATGGTTTTGGTGGCCTTGTGCAGTTAAGAATCAGTCTTTATTGATGCTTAGAAAGTACTATCCAAATGAATTCAGGAGCAGAAGCTGAACAGAAGCTGAGTGGTAAGCTAATGGATTTGATTCTGCACCCATTGATGTTAACGGAAAACCCTCTTGCCAGCTTCTGTTAGAGCAGAATGAGAGCTAGCTATAGGGAAAAATCAGTTAAAAGCCATCAATTTCATACACACAATCAAAAATATAGATAGCAAAGGGTCAAAGTTATCTAACTACGATAATGAAGATCTTTCAGAACCTTAATCTTAAATTTCACAGGGAAGTAATCTCAAATACTTTTGACAGAATGAGTGGTTTGTAAGGGAATCCAAACAGATGCACACATTAAAGTATTGGAAGTTATGTGTGTGGGTGGGATTTCTCCACAGAAGGAGGAAGGAAAGGTCTTATGTCTCAACTTCAGGAAGATGCTGAATATCTAGAGAAGAAAATTGCCTTAACTAACTGCAGCCATAGTGATCTGGGTTTGATATTCCCAGCTGCATCCAACACCTCCTATGTAGATATAGTATAAAACCAATACTTCTTAGCCTGACCAGGAAACACTGAGAAGCCAAATCACGTATGCTTTTGCGCTGTTGCTTTGACTGCTACACATAATCTCTCCTTTTCCTTGAGTGTGTTCAGTATTCTTGCCCATGTTTTATCGTGAATCTAACTTTTAAACCCAAGACTACTAATCCACAATGATGCTTACAAATATTTGAGTCAAGATTTTCAGACATGTTCTTGTAGTCCTGGAAACCCCAGAGGACCCCTCGCCCAAGAGGCCGTTTTTGAAGAGCAGAGCCATCACAAAACTTTTGGTGCCATCCAGCTGCTAGGCATCTGTCCTGCCTTACTCTCTGGTTGTCCTCTCCTTGCTTCAGACAGACAGTCCCACTTTCTCAGGGGCCCAGGTGTATTTGCCCCATTTCAACATCCATTTCTCACACTTAAAATCAAATATTTGCTTTAACAAAGGCAAAGTTTTTCCTAGACTTGGCAATGCACAGGGTTCTTTTTACATGTCTAATTTCTCCACTTTTTATGCATTGTAGCAGCATTCCTCTCTTTGGAAATGTTCCAGAAAGCACCTGTACACACTGTATGGTGGGTTGTAATTTGCCAGGCCATTTCTTCTCTGAGAGTAAATTAATTGAGTTGATAGCAGCAGAGTTTATAGTTTTATACAGGCTACATATACATGTTATGGTAATATTTTAGCATTAGGATGGGGTAAATGAGTCATAGCTGATTATGGAGCAATTCCTGTCTAGTTGGCAATAGGGAACGAAGGCTTCTCTTTCCATTCTTTCTGGGATGCCTGCCCTGCGAGTAAGGTACCTTAAGCAGTTGCCTATCTCCCCTCCCTTTTCATTTGCACTTAGTGTCACACGGTCTTAGGGCTCGGACCTTTAAAGGGTTTGCAAAACTGCAGAAGACACACATTTTCTGGGGTGGCTCACCATTATGTGACATTGTTTTACTGCCTTTTGTATTTGGGGCAGGCATGTTGATGAGGGCTTCATACTTGCTGGGTATTCCTGCACATCATACATATTCTAATTTTTATCCCTCATCTGCCAATTCTTTAAATGGAATTTATTTTTCTTTCTTTAGGGTTAGGCCAGTAGGTCTGTGGCTCTTTCTGAACCCGCATAGACGCTCTTCTACCACAGCCACTCCTCCCTCCTCCACCCCCATCATACTAAAACATTTATTTAGACTATAGTACCCTCTATACCATCAAAAACTTGTTGTCGTTTCCTGTGAAACACCTCAGGTGCCAAACACAACCCCAATGCAGCCTGCGGAAATGGAGTCTCCCAAAGGGGATGCTGAGTGTGCATAAAAGTGGGCTCTGTTTTTCCAAGGCACCTGCCAGAACCTTGCTGGCATTTTCAGCATAGGAAAATATTTGGCACTGGACATCTGTTCAGAAACTTTTCCCCTTGTAGGTAGTAGAAAATGTTCCCTTTTTTAAACTTATTTATATAATTCTTTTTGGGCCTATACGTATGTGAAAGGCTTCATTTTTCTCCCCACTGTGATCTTCAGGGAATTTACCTCCTCAGTTCTTCCCATTTGCTCTATCATTCCTCACAGTGAACACATCCAGCTCTTCTTTTTAGTCTCTGTCTTTCCCAGCAACCTGAGCTGAGGATGGTTAATTACTTTTACTCTGTCTTCCAACAAGCCACCTTAGAAGTCTGATTCTAGCATCTATCTAGTAGTTTTAGGTTCCTCTAATATGTGCACCTTGTTGAATGCTTAACATGTTTGTTTTTAACACCTCCGCCCCCAGTAGTATTGCAAATCGTTTCTCTTTCAGCTTATTCACTCATAAAATTCATGGGGATAAGATTGTACCTGCAAGCCCCAAGGTTTACTGCTTTCTACTTTTCTGTCAGCTGGCTTTTCCAGATCATGGTGTGCAATTGGCTCATGTTCCTGTATTCAGTGTAAAATTACCATGCATCCCATTTGCTTGTAGGTTGAAATTTTAGCAAAGAGTAAGTTGATGTTTTAACTATTGCTTATATAAAGAATTCATAAGAGCCAGTGGCCCTGTGTTTGTCACCTTTGTGTCCTGCACAGTTTGCTGGCTTTGGCAAAGAGACAGTCCAGTGCGGTTGCAAATGCTAGGCAGTGTCTTGATTTGTGGTGGTAGCTTCAAAGTATTTAGCTGTATGTTGTGTTGTCCTTCCCCACTCTTCACCTTGCTTTCCTTTTTCTTTTAAATCCCAGCTAAGAGCTTTGCATGCCTTTCTACCAGGTCTCTTTCCTTTCCGTTGTTTGAATTTTCCATAAAGTCTACTGAATAGATCATATAAGTGTTGTCTCTGAGACTATGTTGATGGTGGCTATATCTTCTTCTGTAAATCTTTCTGTTAACCTTGTTCCGCATGCTGCAATGTCTAATTGTTCAGTTATGGTTTTCTTTACTTCAAGGGTTTCTAATCGTCTCTCTGAAGTGAGTTGGAGTTTTTATCTATCTCACAGCTTAGACCTGGTCACCATAGGCCTTCTTCTTCCCTTCTTGGCATCACTCCATTGCAGTTGGAAAAAAAAAAGCAAACTGTAAACCTACTCTTCAGCAGACTCATCTGTTAATTCTCCTGTTTTATACCTTGTTCTAAGACATTTGTAGGTAGAAGTAGAATGCAATATTCAAATGCCTCTAATGCACTGTTTTTCAGAACTAGAAATTGTCAGATTTAGGGTAGTCTTGAAAGTTAATTATTTTCTCTTTCTTTTTTTTTTTGTGCTTGCTTTGTGAATGCAACAGATACTGTGCAGGGAGAAATTCTGATACAGCCCTTCATCACCCTTCATTTTTCTGGACAGTTTCAACAAACGAGAGTTGTTCATCTTGTTATTAAGCAATCGATCAGAGCCCAAGATTTGTTTTCCTTCACTGCTGAATTCTCATTGACTAGCGTTATCGAACCTCAGTCTTTGTACAGCACAAAAGACAGCCTATTTTAACAAATTCATTGTGTTGGGTTGCAAATGGGAAGGTGATACTAGCAAAGTCATGAATTGTGTTGTCAGGACATGCTTCTTCATTTTATTCTATAAAAAAATACAGATAGAATATAACTAGCTGCCTCTGAGGGAAAATATAGGCTGCATTCCAGCAAGAAGTATATGTAAAGTGTCAGACCATGGGTAAGCTAATATGCAATTACTTTAGTGCATCATAATTGAAGAATAAAGTCAGTCACATTGAGAAAATTTCCTGAAAGACCTCTCCAAAATAATTCAGGATAGTGTGTTCTTAAATGTGTGTGTGGGAACAGTGTCAAATAAATAAATAAATACCACCCAACCCCCAACTTTAAAGATTTTGTTGTCCATTCTCAAATACTATGGGCTGAAAGAACAACAAAAAGGTAAGCTTCCATCATAACTGTTTCTTCTGCACTCATGTTCGCTAATTCTGCAACCTGACTTGCGCTTTCTGTAGTCAGGAAATAACTGTATCTCTAGTTTGATAAAACTGTAGAAGGTAATGTAACATTGAACCACACAGTTTCCCTACTATTCATCAAAATAGGACTCGAAACATCTGCAAGTGGTGAGCGGTGCAACACACACTGCCAGTACCAGTTTCAACCTACTGTCCTTAGGAAAGGAACAAATGACTACATCATGATAGATGTTTTTTAAAGGGTTCAGGCATTTGTCTAGAAAACACAAATTGGAAATCAAACCTGAAGTGAAACTGATACAAACATCAGACAATATGAAAGTTCCTTTTAAAGAGGGAGCTGGAAAATGGACACAGAAAGGGGTTATTTATAAAGAAAGTCCCTCCCCATAGACTAGATTAGTGATAGGCTGTGGTTTAAACAAGTGAGATGAACTAGCTGTAAATATTAATCCCTTGCTCCTCAAAGTTTTAAATTACTAGTACTATGTTTTACAAACTGGTCTTTTCTTTTTTTGGGGAAAAAAAAAGCTGTTCCTTTACAATGGGGCAGGGGGGAGTGTGGGAGAGAAAGAATTACTGAATAAAGGTTTCTTTTAATTTATTCACTAAAGATTCCTGGCAGATAAAACTCCTTTAAAGGAAACACATTTTTTTCATGATCTTCTAAATTCCCATCTGTACTCAGACAGTTGTATTTACACTGTTACATTCTTCAGGAGCAAAAATTCTCTGATGTGAAACACTGAAGGAGTTGCACATGAATGTTGCTGAAAAATGTCTATGTGCAGAGTATTTCTTGAAAATGACAGTGGTGTTCACCATGATAGCCTCATGTAATCAAACTCCCAGGGTACCATATGCACTGATCTAATAAGTTGTTGCAGCCCTAGCTAAGGAGACAGGGCTCTTGTCATTAAGTTGTAACAGCTCTTGGTTTTAATTCAGAAGGTCCTCAGTTTGTTTCCTGATCTGTCAAGCTCGTGGTAGCTAAGATAACTGTGCTAAAGATATTTTATGTCTAGGATACTTAAATATAAGTATACCACAAATAAAGGAAGAAAGGAGGAGAACTGACAACAAGAGAGATGTCCAGTAAGTGCAATCAATAGAAATTATTTGAAATTGCTTAAGTGGCTTTAAACAAAAAAAACCAAAACAAAACAAAAGCAAAACCAAACCCTACGTCCTAGCCTTCTATTTGCTGGCACTTTGATACTTAAAATGCCTCACAGATGTCTTGTCCAGATCCTGGGAAAGTTCAAACAATTTTGGATTTGCCAGGTTTAAACCTGTATTTACGGTTCATTCATCTCAGACCTAACAAACCTTTTCTGTCCATGACCTTTGCCATGGCCTGGATTTTGCAGCATATTTAGGTATGGACTTCAATGCTGCGGTAGAGTTACTCTCTTCAAAGTCTCCAATTGCCTTCACAGGCCAACAAATCTAGGTGGTGTTTGGTATCCGAAGTCCAAAGGAACAAGCTATTTTGAAATATCAATAATAGAGCGGTAAACTTTCATTATTATACTAACAGCGGTAGCATTACAACAGAGCAATCCACTTACAGCAGTTAATTTTGTGATATTTTCTACAAGACAGTAAAATTGTGCTGGAATAGAAAACCTATATAACAGTTTTCCAAGCATGGATTTTGACTTCTTGGATGGTACCAAATGCAGGTTGTCAAGATTTCAAACTCTGTGTATCATCAGCATCTTTGTGTTGCAATTTCTGAAACATCAGAAAGTAAGAAGTTGTCACTGTATATAGTACCTGCAGAGCTTAAGACAGTGATTTCGCTATCCCTTGCTTGAATTCTCAGCATATGCTGAGACGTGTTCTTCCAGGATCCTTAGTAGATTAACAAATTAGGTTTTCTTTGTGGGAGATTTATACCAGTGTGTGGAATACCTGGACTTCAAACACAAAAAATAGGGTATCTACAAACGAAGGAAGGGTTAAAATATGTGCATGACAATTTGGTAGTGGAGAGTGGATAGCACAACGGTAGTCTGTAGGAAGCATCAAAATACTTGAGGATATGTAGACTGATGCATTTCAAAGAAAACGCAGGACCCAAACTGGTGATTGATCTTTATGCAAAGCTTTCTGTGTAGACATACAGAAGCAATGTAGTATAAGGGTTCACAATCACAAGCCTAGGAAATTTCTGCAATAAATTCCCAGCCAGGCAACAAAGGAGAGCCATGATATGCAGACTGCCTTGCTGTCCTCAAGTCAAGTTAGGTATTTGCTTGTTTATGAGCACTGACAAGAAACTGCGTGGTGACTGACTCCTGTTTGGGTGACTGGGAAACAGATCCCTCACATGCAACGGCAGCCACTCTCATTGAGAGCTCATTTGCCTGGCATGGAATTCCAGAGACTGTAATTAGAGATAATGTAACTCAATTTTCCTGTCAGGAATCTGCTATTTGTAGTACCAGCAGAACCAGAGTGTGTCACATCTCTGCCACACTCCAGCCAAAGCAGAAGCAGCTGTCGGGGTTGCCAAGCATACCAGGGTAAGACGGATGCAGAGGCAGTATTTCTGTATGTTATTTGGTGATCAGCAAGCCTACAGGATCATCCTGTGCCACACCACGCATTGATACTGTGGTGCACAAATGCTGCAACTCAGTCAAGGTAGAAAAGCGCTTCGTCTGCCGTGGTCTAATCTGTAAAATAAGACTGTAAAAACAAAAACAAATAGCCCTCCTTGAATGAAAAGCTCTGTTATGCTCAGTATGGTATGTCCCATATAGCAGCATCCCTCTTTCTCCTGTACAGAATAAGAGGACTTACTTCAATAAGGATGGACATAATTTATAGTCAGTCAGGCTCTCAGAATCAAAGCTACACACAAACTGAAAATGAAGGCTGTTATGTTTAAGGATGTTGTATTTGTTTTAATTTGTGCATTTAGCAAACTAGGCCTCTGGCTTTTTCCTCCATTTGCAGTAAAATATTGCTTTGTTACCATTAGGGCCCACAAGAAAAGACACAGTATGAAATTCTGGGGAGGTACTGAATTTTCATTGCCTGGGACTAAACACTGAAGCTTAGAAGTAAAATGTCATCATTAAAGCAAGTGGAAATGACAATAGGATTTCTGTTTTAAAAGCTAGCATTAAGACACCTGCTGTTAGTGAATAACAGGTATCAAAGATTTTTTCACCAAACAAAGGTCATCCTTTCTCTTCAGCTGACTCTTCGTATTTGTAAAAGTAAAATCGACTTGACTCAATCAAGACTGGCTTTCTCCCCCCTATGCATAAAGGAATTTAACTTACATGAGAAAATGAAGGTCATTTCCTCAAGTTCCAGAAATCCGATGGCTATTTGTGACTCCCTTTTAGTTTGATCCAGGTTAGAATAACTGGTCGCTGAATCTACCTCTGACTACCCCTCGTGCTTACACACATTGACTATCCATCCTACAGTTATTTAAAGCAGAGGCTTTTTCACCTGCAGTCATCTGGAAACAGAATCTCCACTCTCCTATTCCTGTCTTCCATCTTACCCAGTAATTTTATTCCGAACAAAGATTAAAATGAACTTAGAGGAACATGGTAGTTATGTTTCAATGCATGCAGATGCAGTGGCTCTGAAATAGCACTAATAACGCTGTGACAAGTACCTTGTCATTTCTAGAGATGTCACAGTTCATTTGGTGTCATTCATATGCCATGTACTAGTAAGACAGAAAGAAGCGGTGCCTAGGATGTAGAAACTGTTGCATGCTGGTGGGGTGGAAATTGGGACAGATTTTCTTGGGGCAGATTAGAGTCGGAGAATCTGAACAATTCAGGTCATGAGGACCTCTGGAGGTCATTTAGTCTAACCCTAACCTCCTGCTCAATGCAAGGCCAGCTTGATGGGGATTTCAGGGCTGTATTTAAGTTTTGAAAATCTCCCAGGATGGAGCTCCTTCAGCTCTGCACCACCCTCAGAAGGAAGATTTTTCTTTTTCATTTAGTCCAGTCAGAGTTTCCTTCGCTGCAACTTGTTATCCATTGCTTCTAGTTCTTTTTCGGTGCCTCTCTGGGACAAGCCTGGTTCAGACTTCTTTGTAACCTCCCTGTAGAACCAGGCAGGCTGCTGTTAGGACCCCTAAAGCCATCTCTTCCCCAGGCTGAACCAGCCCAGCTCCCTCAGCCTCTCCTCACAGGACAGGTGCTCCAGCCCCTGCCCATCGTGATGGCCCTCTGCTGATTCTCTCTGGTTTGTTAGTATCCAAAACCAGACACCACGCTCCAGCTGTCTCACAAATACCAAGCAGAAGGGAACAGCCACTTCTTTTGGCCTGCTGGCTGCAGTCTTGTTGATGTGGCTCATGATACAGTTAACCTGTGTTGTTAATTGATTCGTTTTGCCCTCCTTCTGCACTGTGAAGCATGTGAGGGCAATATGGATAGATACCAGGTTTACGGAGGCGAGGGGGCAAAAAGAATTGTTCTTGTGGCAAACTATGAGCATCATATCTCTTCCAGTAAATTGAGCGTTATGCAAGACTTAGAGGATAAAAGAGGAAGAAAGGGAACATGATATAAACAGAAAAAATGAGTGAGGACCAAAGAGGGCTCTTAGGGCAAACACACAAAAAGGCTTACAAACAACAGCCTCTTGTTCCCAAATATATCCATACAGGGATCTGAATGTTTCTAGAGAAGTTTAAGAGCTGTGTGTTGTGGGTATGCAAAAATACCTGTGGATTCTGGGTGGGTTTGGTTTATAATTTTTTTTTTAATTTCTTGCCTCAAACCCACATATGACCTGTCCATAATGACGGGTTTATATTCCTAATCGGTAAGTACAACCAATTCATTTTCAGAAACTATGCATCAAGTGTACAGTAGGTCAGACATGCTTTGGCCATTGGCCATGCACATTAATTGTCTAGGATAACTAATTACCCAGCAAGCCTAGCAGCTCAGTGTGTGGAAAACTGGTACATCACTGCTCAAAGCTGTAGCCTCTTCCTTAAATCAGGAGAATGGGGATTGCATCTTTTACTTGCAAGACAGATGAAAGCTAGTCCTCCAGCTAAGAGAACACTCCAAAACATATATAAATATGTTTTCAGATGCTGCTGTTTACCTCCTTTAAAAAGTTTTCATTTTTCCAAGAAGATGCCATGAGAAGAGTTACATAGAAAGGTTATATAGAAAAAGCAAGCTTATTCACAGTGACATCATACTATAAAACTTGAATATCACTGTATTATTTTTGTTTTTTCCTCTTTAGCAATGTCTGTCTCTATTTTGCAGTATGTATGTCGTGGAATTAATGGCATAAGTAAAACAATTAGGTAAGATATTAGAAGACGTACTTCATGCTTCAGTTTATGAGTATAAAAACCAGTAGGGCTTGTTAGGAAAATGTTCACATTTTTAGGTTTGTGTCCCTTGCAAGAAAGGACTGGCATGGAGAATATACATGTTGAGAATATATAGGAGCATCGAGCTAAATGTGAGGACTTCTCATGGAATGAAGTAGGGGATATTTTGCAATCTTTAGTCACACCTCTTAATCTTTAAAAACTGAAAGTGCAAGTGCATTGCAGTCACAATGTATTTATTTTTAAAGACTCTTCCTGCATAGCATACTTTGTATTGTGGTGCTGCTTGGAGCCTTTACCAGGGATAAAGACTTATTTCTCTAGGTGCTGTGCAAACGCAATCGGAAGAGAGCACTTTTCCCGGCACACCACATTTGAATTTATTAGTAGTTGTGCCCAGATGCACCTGCAAGATCTGACACTAGAAAATAAAAAGTGAGTGATCCTAGCTCTGCCTTTGAGATCGGGTGAACGAAACAAGAAATCCTGTCCACTGAAACAGTGGAGGCTGGCGTAAATACTGCTGATGTGCAACAGGAGCGAGGGCTCGATCGTACCCCCGCAGTGACGCATGTGAGGGGAGGTTGGTGCCATGCAGAGCCCTGGTGTAGAAGCATCAGCGTGGTGTTATGCCAGCCGTTCCCCCCGGCTCTGCGTGCTCCGCTTGGGAATCTGTGTACCACAGTCACTGGTCTCAGGTGTGGATGTGCCTGGCGTGTTTCAAATGATGACTGCATCCATTTTGCAACTTTTTAAAACAGGAGTATCTTTGCACGTGAAATGCACTGTTTGCATCTAAGATTAACAGCCTGAATTAGCAGGGGAACACAGGAAAGGACAGAAGGATAGTTCTATCTGTTTTGTCACAACTTCTATTTACATGAGGAAAATGTTAGCGTTCTTTATCTCCTCAGGGTACCCGTCAGTGCCCCAGTTCCAGCATTTGCTATGTCGCTCCTCAGGGAAACCCTTGAAGCCATATGGTTCACTTGCTGTTCCTGCATTTCTGTGTTCCTAAGGAGTTGGTGGTGGTAGTGGTCCCTATTCTTTCTGCTACTTCGCTCCATGTCTCATTTGCTTTTTATGCTTTTTCCAAATGGAAAAGTGTCTGTTGCACTCCCTTGCTTTCCTCTAGCTCAACACTAGCAGCATATAAATACACTTCTGCCAGCACATGTGCTCCTTCTCCCATATTAGAGCAGCCAAAGAGATACAACTTTTCTGTGTAGTGAAGATATTAGGAAAATCAAGCTTATTCATCTTCTAGGTATAGTCGATCCTCTCAGGTAAGTCAATGGACAAGATTTTGCTTCCAGTATATTCATATGTATCTCCCCAGGCCTTTTTCTCTGGGACTCTGACCCCATGGGGAGAGAAATCTGTTGTGTTTTACAAAGGCCAAACCCAAAGAGGTTGCTTTAGGAGTGTGCATGCATGCGTGTCTGCAGCATGACATAGCTGGCAAATAATTTCTGAAGTGAATGCACAGGGACTGTTACAGGAAAGGCCTTTTAATGGTGTATAGTGAAAGAGTGAAAGAGACTACACTATGATATATGAAAACACTATGTAAGTGTTTTCACCAGGTAGGGATCCCCAGTGTGTTTGCAATGGATGTGTCCGTTTCAGGTGACAAAGATTTAAAGGGTGCATAACAGCCACCTAAATTTTATCCTGTCATCAGAGCTTGCTGGGGCTCATGCTTAGACACAATGAATGAAGAAATTCCACTTATGTGTCTGTGAACTACCAGTATGCTTATTTTAAAATACAGAAGATTTGGTACAAAAGTTGCATGACATTTAGTCTCTTCAGGCAAGGTCAATGGAATAATAACATGAAATGCACTATCAGCAACAATTTTCCATAGCTACATGTAAAAGAATTACATACAAATGCCACAGTAAGTACTGCATGATGTGAAGGTCAGTGTTGCATGCTACAACTGTGGTTCTGTCCTCCAGGTTGCAATTGCTTTTATTCAAAGCACTGCATGTTCAGCAGAAGAACAGGAATTCATGGGATAATTGCAGGACAGAATATTGTCCAAAGTATTTGTCAACAGCTCTCAAAACCGGAGCTTGCAAAAAGAGCTCGCAGAGTACTCATGGGAGTCTACTTCAGCCTGAACCAGTGAACCAGTTCAGATTTTTTCCAAGCAATTCAGTCCATGACAAGAGCTTAAAAGAGCCTTCTGAAGGCTAACAATTACACTGAACCTGAAGAATTAGCACTTTTAGAGGCATTAAAAAGAATAAACTGATTCGTGTATCCAGAGATTTGACCGCATATCTCTCAAGGGGAAGGTATTCGTGACAGTACAGTGTCTTTGCAGCCAAGCACAGAATAGTAATTCAGACTGTAAAAGAAAAAAAAAGAGTTCCGTTCATCTTCCGTAATGCATTATTTTGGACATTTACATCCGATATCTGCTTTTCTATGAATATATTTTCTCCAAGTTCAGAATTGTACTTTAAAATTTTACTGCTCATTAACTGTAAAACAATTTAACATTTAACTTCCCCCCCCCCCCCCCCCCCCAATTTAATTTTACTTAAGTCATTTGGGAGAAAAAGATGCAGAGGTAAACAGAGATTCTGCAAATACGAACAGAGTAGTGCATCTGTTCTTGAACGTACTCATCAGTAATCCCTATCCTAGGAGAAGTGATGGATACTAAGGCACCATATCCAGTATTTCAAGGACTTGGGCACATAATATAGCATATCTGAAAAATGGCTGTGTCATTATTTACATTGTACAGAACAAAGGAGTGTTTCAGAAAATGTCACGGAGGATTAAAGTGGGGAAAAAATTGATTCCATTCCCCATACTGCCACTAATTTTCTGTGTGTCCTCATACAAGTTTCATCTTGCAAGCTGTTAAGCACGTGCTTTCTGGGTGACCCAACTCACTTCAATGAGAGTAGTCTAATACATACAAGTATTATATATTCAATACGTGCAAGAAAGAAAGAAGGCCTTCAATTTTGCATGCCTCATTTTCCATATCCTTAACATCAGGAGGATATATTTATTAATTTTGTGGGACTGTGAGGACATATTATTGTTTGAGATGTCAAAGGGAAGGTTTTAGCAAGTAAGATGAAGATAGAGATAGCAAAAAATACCAGTACACATGGTACAAGTGCAGCTGAAATGAAAATCTACCCTTTTCAGGAAGGCTATATATCCACCATCCTAGAATTTTATCTAAATGTTTCACCATCAAATGATTTTAAGCTCTGAAACAAGAGTGCTTTAAATAAGACTGCCTGCTGGAAGGAAAAGGACATCAGAAGAAAAATAGTTATACAACTTGGGTTTACAGACTTTTAAGGTATTTAGTTCAGCATTTACCTAAAAGGTAGCCCATCCTTAAGCATATCTGTAGATAAAAATGAATTATTTACTGTGACACTTTGGTATCATTCAGAATTCTTATTTGATTAGATTCTCAGTGTTTCTTAGGTGCATACACAACTATGATGGTTATAGCTGACTCTGTAAGAGACATCCTTTGTCACACAAAACAGGTACAAGCCGAATGTAAAGCAAATAGCAGGTTCACTCCACCTTGTTCCTTAAAAGGAAATTTAGTCTTCTGAATGTTATGGTGTCTGGGTTTTTTTCTTTCTTAGTGGTTTATCGTTTCTTTGAGGTGTCAGCCTAACAGTCCTCCAGACAGTGATCATGGTATAGGTAACAGTACAGTATGATGGGAGCAAAGAGAGTAGAAGTTTTACTTGGAGATGGACGCTACTGAAAACTGTATTTTGTTGGTTTAAAGGACTGGGATTTTGCTTGTTACTTTGCTTACCTTACCTTGTAGTTCTGTACATTAGAGATTCCACAACAAAAAAAACCCCAAAACTCCCTCAAGACATTTTTAGATGCAATAACCTATGACAGTACATTTGTTGTTTTACTGCAAAAAGGAAAACAAAATTTTCAAGCAATGGAGATAAAGTTTACACATATACCAAAAAGTAAAATATCTGTCTGTCCGTAAATGTGAAAAAGAATTTTCCTTCTATCTGCAGGATTTCTTTTCTTTCTAGCAGCATTTGTGATATGTCTTGAGACCCAGAATGAAATCCTTAAATTTACTTCATGTTGCCCAGAAGAGAACTGTTGGACGGGTACAATTTGGTCACTTGGGCCCACCGCTAACTTTTCAATGAAATTGGTGTAAGTTAATGCCTAAATGCTTTTACGGATGTGGGCCATATTATCTGGTCTAGATGACCAACACAAATGCAAGAAACTCTGTATCTTGCTACTGCTTTAACTTTTTCTGTGCTGCTCTCAGAAAATGTTCTATTTAGACCTATTTTGCTGTGAAAAGCAATGTCCACCAATCACCTTGCAGTCAGACACATACTGGCCCACAGTAGGAACTTCCTGATGTCCCTCTCAGTTATTAAACTGCTGAAATATGCAGTGCCATCAGTATTTTGGGATTCCAAAAAACTTCAGAATCATTTTGTCTCTGAAATAGGATATTCTTATCCATCTGGGCCTTAATTCCAAGAAAACATGAAGAAGATACTAGTAGATACCTGCTGAAGGTTATTTTATTCATCACTAGGTGTCCTGTACTAGAAGCATCTCCTTTTCTGGCCGTCAGGTTGTACTCATTTCAGATCAGATTTCACCAACAGAAGCAGGCATGAGGCGAGAGGTGTACCAGCTCTGGTTAACAGGTCAGAGCCCTGTTGCATGAGCACCCCAGCCCCTTCATAAAGAAGAGCCCAGTCTCTGGTGCCAGTCCATGGAAGGAAAACAAAGCCTTGAGCAACCTCCTTTCTGTCTTTCCTGAGGCACTAAAACTTCTCCCTGAAGGTGTAATTTTCTTCCACTTGGTCCCTTTTATTTTATAATGAAGTAGAACGAGAACAGTAAAAAAACTTCAATTTACATACTACTTACTATATTGTGGCAAAATTATTCCCTATGAATGGACCCTTTGAAGGTCTCTGAAATGAGTGCTGCATTAGGGTGAACTCCATCCTCTACTTGAAGGCTTTGGGAAGTTTCTTCCTTCTCGGTCCCCCACGACAGTTTTCAAAATAATCTTGTTTGTGTAACCTGTAGCTATACTGTTAAAATGCACCTGAAAATCAGAGGCCTTTTGAAAAAAATTTGCTGTATTTACAGGATTGATTTTCTTTAACTCATCAACCCCAAATGGCTACCTCATATATGTTTATTGCTCCTGGCCATGCATAAAATCTACAAAAATAAATCAGAAAAGGCAGAATCCCTGCCATCTTTCTGTACACAGACTGGGAGTCTGGCACTTGCTCTTTTGCACAGTTACCTGTCTGAAGGCAGGCAGGTTTTTGGATGGGATAAAATGAATAACCTGGCACTTGTTCTACTGTGTCACGCAGCAGGCGCAACAGCTCCAAATTCTGCTGTTTGCTGGCTAGAACCTCCTTCTAGATAAGCTAATCAGTCCTGACTGCAGAGCTACGGGTTAAGGGGTAAGTAGGTCAGTTCTGTGGAGGTGGACTCTGTTTTGGGGAAAAGGAGGAGTAGAATTAGTCATGGATACATCTTCTTCAGCATACAGTTCATAGAGATTAAATGCTCTGTGTTATAGCTATAGATAGGGTGGGATTTGAGGCATGTCACAGCATAGAGCCAGGAGCAGCTGCTGTCAGTTTTAGTGGCAATTCCAGAGCAAACTAAATTCGAAAACCCTTATGGTAAGAGTGTGTTTATGAATTTCATCATTATGAAATCATGGGCTACATAGATAAGACAATGGGTGAGAGGAATATATATGAACATATATATGAAATGCATGAACTGAATAAAACACATCTCATAAATTTAATATATATAAATAATATAATATAGATTATATAATTATATATAATGGAACGTATGAACAAAAATTGTGCTTTGCCTAAAGCATGTGGGAAATTGGTGGTAGAGCTAGGAATCGTACAACACCTTGTGTTAGGTGGAAGATCATTCTTCTATAACTGCAGCAAAAAGCTGAAGGAAGGTTTATTCCTATATTAGCTTTCATTTTTCAGGCAGCATTGCCCTTCTAAAGATATCCCTTCAAAAGATGGACCTTTTAAGAATGTCTGCAGGTCTGGACTCCCTCAGATTAACTGGGGGCACATATTTCAAAGGGAAGTGGTGTTCATGTGGAATTCTCTGCCAGCTGCCCAGATCTCAGCCACAGAAGTAAAGGATAAGTAGTAAAGGAGTTTAAATTTCCCCAAGCTGCCTTCTGTTGTGCTTCAGCTTTGATCTGCCAGGATTACCTCGAGAGGTGGGAAAAGTAGTTAATTTTCCACTTTTACTTGACCCTTCCCCTTTCTGTAGGGGCTGCTGAGTTAGTGCCCACTACCTATTAGGTGAGCTGAATGCAATACCAGAACTTGTACTTTCTTGGCATTGACTGACTTCACAGGCTGTCAGATAAGGAAGGCATTCAAAGATTTTCATTGGTTTCAGCGTAGCTGCCAGCCAACTACAACCAGCGAGGTGGACTTTCTACTCTGGTCAGCCCATGATGCATGTCACCGTCTTTACCTTGTCTTTTCCCATGTTCCCCCTGTGGTCCCACAGAGCCTTAGTCCCCATGGAACACCTTTTAAGTATCCTTATAATTATTTCTTTATCTTTCTCCAGCTCCAGATTAAAACCATTCTTTGTGGTGATGCCTACAAAAAGACTTGACTGTGCTTAGGTGACTCCTGCTATGCTTTTAAAGTTAAATATGCTGTCTTACTGTGTTCTTTACTCCCTCACCTTTTGTCTTTTGAGTTATATTTAGGCTTTTTGTTTTATTATTAATTAGACATCACCCTTTTGTTCCACACTTGTAGCACCTCAAACAATGGATTCTCAGCCATGGCCAAGGCTCCTGACTTCTTCAGCAATACAAATATTTGGCAACAGAGTACAGCGTGTGTTTGTTTTTAAACAACTGTCACATGGAAGCTCTCATGTCCTTGCACTGTTGTCAGCTGTTGAAAAGGACAGAACAGCAGATGGACTAGAAAAAATGACTAACCGTGACTTGAGCTCTACTTCTGCACTAGGAGTAAGTGGGATCAGAAATAATGCTGTCCTCGCCTCCAGGCTCCATCTTTTTGCAAACTTTTTGCACTGATATCCTGGTTGTGTGCATACTCAGCACGGGATGAGGCTGGTCCTTGTGCTGGGGCTGGCTAACCACCCTGCCTGGCAGAGGCTGTCCTGGAAGGAGAGAGGTGGTGGTGGAGCGTGATGGCCAGGGTGCATCTCACCTGGTGGCACCTCACTCTCAGAGGTACCTTGCTCTAAGGTGTGCTCCTTAACTGCAGTGTACTCTGACAGCCTTTCAGGTACCATGTGCTAGTGTCATGTACCATGTATCTATAGGCCGTCATATAGCTCAGATGCAGACTCTGCCCCACACAGCAAAACCAATAAAACCTGAGATATATTTTTTGTTTCCCCTGTGGTAGGAAGCAGAGGAGACCTCTGTCATGTAAACACTCTGAGCCAAGCCACTTGGATGCTCACAACTATCCTTGAACTGATATAGGTATTAGTGGTAACCTCCAGGACTTTCAATATGCCTTAGGTCTCATGGTAATATGTGTTCAGATCAGGGATGATTTTAAATCAGGTATGCAAAAAACCAAATGCTGCTTCTTCACTGGAACCATGTTGAGTTATAAGGGATCAGCCAGGCCTACCATCATGGTCTATGCTTGGGGTAAGCCTCTTCTGGCCTTCTCAGCTCTGCTCCCAAAACACAAAGGGCAGATAAAATAGTATCATGGCAATTTCCAACAAATGCAGTGAGTCAGTTCCTGTTAATGATGAGACCCCTCTAAGTCAGATCATTATCACTGATTTCCATTTCCATTGCTCTCGTTGTTGGGTTTTTTTTTTTGTTTGTTTGTTTGTTTAAGAAGGGGGATATTTCCATTTTACAGCTGGTTTTTAAGCTGCTTTCCTAAGGAAATAGGTCTTACGCAGTGATGATCTCTGTTTGCCCATCCTTCTTTCCTTGCTGAGGAACTTTTGTGCCCATCAACAAGAACTGGTAGAAATACAGCAATTTCAAAGTTGCTAAGTCCCTGCAATCTTCATGAAAATAGCTGGCTGGATAGAAGAAAAAGACCCTGTTAGCGCTGTGGTGAGAGAGATGCCACAAAGGCAACTCACTCTGTTAGTCACCAGAGAATCCACGCCTCTAGATGGCAGGAAAAGCTTCGGAGTTTGCATGTTATTAGACCTCAAACAGAGACACTTCTATTAGAAACTAAAAATAAGCTTTGCCGCTGCTCCCAGGAAAACTGATTTTTAATTGTATAAAATCCATCCTGTAAAAGAAGTGTCTGTATCTTGCTCTGTAGATTCATATGCTCCCCTCTCTCCATACGCATTAAGATTTAAGGTACTCATCAGTGGGAAATATGTATAATCTCCCACAGGACTGCAGTCTCTTCTTCAGTACTAACATATTAAAACTAGGCTTCTTAAACATTCATATTAATTAGTCTGTAAGGAACCATTATCAAAATATGGTGTGAATACATAATTATGAGGGTGTGTTGTCTGGCAGGAAAATGAGGGTCTGATCCTGCCTACTCCAAAGTAAATGGCAGCTTCACCACTAATTTTCGTATGAGCAAGAGCGATCCCTAAGGCAGCAGAAACAGGAGACAATTTTCCCCTTCCTGCCTCACTGGAAGCACTGTCCCACCCTTGCTGAGAAAGCACTTCACCCCTCCTGGGAGGGGAGATAGAAAGAGGAGCGTTTGGCGGCTATTATCAATATTCATGTAGAGCTGCAATTCACAGGCCTTATTCCCTGCTGAAATGTGCCATTAGCTTCAGCAGGGCTCGACCCGCAGAGAGTGGGACGGACCCCGGTTGGCAGCAGTCGGGCATGCCTGGCCGTGCTCCAGGTGCATCTATCTGTCCTGCTCCAGGAGAGGACAGCCTGATTCTTCACCAGTGTTGGGGCTGCCTTTGTCCCCTGGTCCTGGGGCTTGTGAGATGGGGCACCAAACTGCCCTACGTGTGATAATGCGTCAGCACAGGCTGGAGGCTTCAGGCAGTTGCAGGAGTTCAAATTCTGCCGTTTCACTGGGCTTACAAGTAGGCAAAATATTTGTTTGCCCCGGATAAATGCAGTGCCAGAGCCTACAAGATACAGCAAGCTATGTGTTAATTTTCAAATATCAAGCCCGAAGTTAATCTCAGATTAGGATATCCTTTTTTTTTTCTTTTTTTTTTCTTTGTTTGTTTGTTTTCCCTTAAATAAAAAATAGCACAGTCTAGGAAATGCAGAATGGGACTGGAAAACTGGAAAGAGATCTTAGATCTTGTTTTTCTGCCACTGATTTGTTTGCAGCCTTGGGAGAACATGAGGATATTATTTCTCCAGCCCCAATTACCGTCTTGTTTATAATTTGGTGGAAGAGCTTTCCCTGCTGTTTCCCATCCCCAAGTTTCCCTTCCTCTTGGCTTAGCCATATGCAAGAGCAGTGTTTTTGTGCTAGCGCTAGAACATTTCCCCCCTCTTAGCCAGCATTTCTTTCTCTCCTGAAGTTCCTGTCTCTCCCATTCACTGCAGCAAAGTCGCACTGCATTGGGAAGAGCAGGGGTAGAATATGGGCTTGTTCCCAGCTGCCACCTCACTGCCCTCCCCACCTGAGTGCTGTGGGGGGCAACTGCCCTGACAGAGAGACCTCAAAGTGCCCAAAAGTCTGGGTGCTCCCCCCGCAACATGGCTGCCCTGCTGTTTTAGGGAATGATGCTCTGGCAAGACATCTGCAAAGGGATTACGTTTCACTTACACTCTGTGCTGGTATAAATGGACAGGCATGCTTAAAAACACCATCATGAGATTTTCAGTCTTGAGGCTTTACTGACTCTTATTGCAAGATGGGCAGCTTAGAGATGGAAATCTCCTAATTACGCACTTAACCTTGAAAGTGGCAGTAGGGACCTCCCCTTAGTGTCTTACTGTAACAAGTTCCCACCCCAGTCAACGTCAATGACCCTGGTGGTGGTTGGACACTAAAGGCTGGGTTGAAATCCCTACTTTATTTTTACCAAACAACCGTTGCATATCAGTAATGGTGAAGGTCAGCTATCGTCGTGAGAAAACTGGATGTATAACAGGCTTTTCAAAAGGGCAGGCATTCAATGGGATTTTCTCCATACGTGCAACGGAGGATTTCAGCAGTCCCTTCTAGGTGCGTAACTGCTACCTTTTTTGCATCCAGTTACCACTAAAAAATCTGGCCTTTGGTCACCTATCACTTGAACTGAACTGTTGTTGTGAGCAAGTGGAGAGGAAGAGAGAACCTATATCAAGTTAGCAGCCTCTTAAAACTCGAATATCACCCTTTTTTATTAGACTTTTCCCCACTTGAACATTCTGTTGGCTTTTAGGAGAATGAGAATTTGAAATATGTCAGGAGCTGAGAGAAAAGCTTATTCTCACCCTCTGTCTAAACATTATATATCCTTGGGATTTCAGAAGTGTCCTGGGACTCCCAGTGCCAAATGCTTGAGTTTGAGATATACTCAGCCAGAAACCAATTCCCAAACCTTGGGTATTTTCACCAACTTTCACCTCTTTCTAAGCAATATTCTTTCTGTAAAATTAAACAGCTAACAATCCCTGCAAAATGAACATTTGCTAATTGGCTTTAGTGAAGTCGGGACTGCATGTCAAAGATGTGCTCAATAAAGTGCTTTAACCTGGGACTTTTAGCACAGAATTTGACTGCGGCAGTGATTGTTTAACTAGAAAATGCCATCAAAACTGCAAGTAAAGTAGGCTGCTATACTGACTGTACCTAGCCACTAGAGAGAGACATTATCCCATGTAGTAAACTGAAATGTTTCACTTGTGAATGTCCAGGGACCTCTCCTCACAGCAAAGTATCCTGTTCATCCGGAGCGGATGATAGAATCGACTCACTGACTAAACCTCGGAGAGCTGTGGCCATGCTCACGTCACGCGCTGCATGTACAAGGAGGCCGTGCCAAAACGCTGTAACAATGACATGGGGAAGGTGTTAAATTTACATTTATGTGTTTTCCATCATATCAGTGTATCAGCAGTTAGACAAGGGAGGAAGAAAGTTAGCTGTTGTTCTTTGATGGAGCAGGGCAGATGCTAATCAAGCCTGTGCAGCTAGCTTCTTGCAGCGTGACGCTCGGGCATACACAGACTTCTCAGGTTTTATAGACAGACCGAGAGCCAGATCTTGTAAAAAGAGTGCTGAGCTGCACAAACCTATGTATTTCTGTACGTGTTGTTGCAGAACCTTCAGCACCAGAGCTCCTCTGTGGATTTTGCCGAAAATAAGTAATGCCGACCTTGTTTTGACCAGGTGTGTTATAATCCCTGTTTGCTCTGAAGTGCTCCTTTACAGATGTTACCTGTCCCCTTTCAGATGTAAGCCGGGTGGCTGGTGGCTGGCTGAGCACAGGGCCTTTTGCATCCGCAGACCTGCTTTTTCAGCTTTTCAGTGCTGGCGCAAGCCTTGCGTGACCACCGGATTTGTAACAGGAGCATGAGAGTGCTAAGGTGCGCTGTGCTGTCCGTGGCGATCTCGGAGGCTGCACTGGTGTGTGAACGGTTAATGTGGGCTGCTCAGTCCTGAGACTAACAGGTGCTTATCTGATCAGAAAGGAGAACCGGGCAGACTAGAAACTTTCATGAATTGATAGCGGAAATGTCCATAAAACTAACACTACATTCAGGCTGATAAATGTGTGGTGCGGACTTGGATAATGCCCGGAGGTCAAAAGCTACACTTCTATTTGTAAAGCCTGCCAAAACATTCAAGCTTCCAAGCACAGGAAAATCTAGTTAAAGTAACAGTGGTGGGAAACATAGGAAGTCTGATCGTGCTAAAAATGCATCTGGATACAAAACCGGCTTGTCCTGTGAATAAGCAGGGTAGTGCCTGATGGGTAAGTGGGGCTGGCTATTTAACCTCGGTGATTTTCTGCAGTCAGGTGCCAGTTTTGAGTCCCAGAAGGAATTCCTTGAGAGGGGAGTAAGCACTGCCTTGCTGTTTTGATCTTTCACAGAGTACTGAGCAAGGATCTGCTATTAGGATCAAGTGGTCATTTCCTACATGATTAGTTTTCTTTTAATGCCGGCAATGAATGACACTAGCATAGTATGAGTTCTTGTGTGTGCTGTTTAAGTTATTTAGGAAGTTCTACAGGTCTCCTTTTTGCTAACACATAAACACTAGATAACAAGCATTTGATTTATGACTTCTAATCAATTATTTTATATTGGTTCTTTAACCTCGAGTTAGAATTTATATTAGTATCTTTGTTTGCACCTGCACTTACTCTCAATTTCTCAAAATAGAGTAGAGACTTGCATGTGAAAATCCCGCTGAATTTCACAGGCTGCTTTGAAAATCTCAGTAGTAGCACTTTAATGCTCTGAAGGTATAGATTCAGCTGTATGCAAACATGCAAAGAGAAGTCTCAGCCATGGGTTTCCACTAGAACTTAACTAGGTGGATGTTGAAAGCGAGCATTCATTTTTTGTCTTGCAAATTAGCAAGCACTCAACTGAGGGGACTCCTCAATCATTATGCAAATGATAAACGGGTAAAATCCCCTTTTCTCTTCTTTTTATATAACAGCACACCCTTTAGCGCATCCTCAGAATTAATCAGTTTTAAGGATTGATTACTGTAAGGCACCGCAATCTGCTGTGACATTAAAACATTAAAACGAAACCTCTTAAAACCCCCTTTTTGAAAAGCTAACCAAACGTGGGTTGCAGGCAGGGGTATTTCCTGGCCAGCTGTGTTGATTCCGAGAAGCTTTTCTAGAATCTGGCACGACACTTTCTAGCATCTTACGACTGTTTCACACTTCTACTTTTACCATGTTTTCTGAATAATGGAAAATTACCTGTAAACATGAACGTTTAAATGAAAAAAGTGTGTAGTACATACTCATGTATCACAGGATGGTGCAAACAGCACTTGAAAAGTCTGTAAATCAACAGAGAGTTTTGAGGTTATACACTGAGTGAAGAATATAGAATTATATACACACAACTACCATCTTGATGGCTGATACAAATCTTCTAAGATGAGAAAACAGTTTAAAAAAATGTAAAGGAAAATGTGACCCTCAGTTTCCATGAGAAGAAAAAAACAAAAGTGCAAGAGAGATTCACAGAAAGGAGAATTGTTTTTTGCTTCTCCTCAGCTTTCCAAAAATGGACAAGGACAGCACTTTCTGCTCCTCCCATCTAACCAGTTGTCCAGCTCCAGGCCACAGTGGCATATTGCCATTTGCATTTGCAATATGGATCCCTCACCCCACCCTAAAATTCAGTAAATCCATACTGCTGTGCAGAGGGAATAGGAAGAGGTTCAGGCACTTTCTGGAGACTTGAGCTCGGCTGTGAGGGGGCTTCACTTTTCTCCTTCTGAAAGAAACCTGCTGTGACAAGTTTGCGGCATTCCCTGTCTGCCAGGAAATCTTCATCTACTAATCTAACTTCATTGGAGTTGTGCATAGGCGCAACACGATTAACCTAACTTTGCAGAGAATTTTTTGTTAAAGCTTTTCTTTCGCAATTATCATTTTGCCCAGTGAAGAAAAATATATATTTTCGTGCTCTCACCCAAATACAAATGACCTCTTTTGGAGGTTCAGAGACCCTTTCGTAGTGTGTCTAAAAAGTTATTGCCTGTTTTCATTTGGATATGGAGGTGACAGCGTTGAAAGAGTGGCTGCCTTTGCAATACAAGCGTTCCTGACCAGGACAAGGAGCACACAACTAAGATGCCATTGCTTAGCGTACCCAGGCCAGTTGTCATCTGCACGCAAAGGCGGGGACTCTGGGAACCCAGGTGGCCAGTGCTGCGTGCTTACACACTCGTGCTGTGTATATATACTTAATAACTTTCCTTTGCTGATAAGTATACACTTCACCATCGAGGAACTCCGGGGGTAAATATTTTCACTAGTTTGAAGATGGGGAAACTGAGATGGGAGAAAGCCAATGGCTTGCATGATGACGGAAGGCCTGGCTAGCTCAGGACTGTGAGGCTTATAGTTCTGTGTCCACACTGTGCAACCACAGCGCTGTGCAACAAGAACATGTTTCAGTTCATTCCCATTTACGGAGGAATATGAGACCATTCAGACAACTAAATAGGCCCCTTCCCTGGAATGGGAATGCATAAAACGCGTATCCTAAGAAATAAAGGTAGGCTAAGTTCGCACTTGTAATCTTTTTTTTTTCTTTTTCTCTGTTAATCGCATTGTTTCAGCATCCACTTTCTAAAGGACTTTGTAACTGAAATGGCTGTTTATTAAAAGGAAACCTCTTAGGGTGGCTCAGCTTAATTGTGTTCTCGTTGGAGTGAAACAGGATGCTTGGCCCAAACCTTATTTCCTTCATTTCACCCTGTTCTGTTACGAGCACTTCCCTGCCTCCCGCAGCAAGATACCGGTGACGCTGCATCTCTTGGAGCCCGGGGCGTTCGAAGGGATGCTGACCACGGACATTTTCATTTATCAGTCGCAGAGGCAAGGAGGACGCCCGTGTCTTACGGTGGGCAATTCTTTCGAGCCACTTTTCCACTTCTCACTTTTTCCACTAGAGGGGGTTACACTTTCTGGTTCAGAGCGCTACGACAGCCCAAGAGAAGATGGAGCTGCCTCTTGCCCACCTATATCTTTAACCGATACAGTTAACTCATAAATACAATAATGAGCTGACAGTACTAGGCCCTGAGGCCTTAATAACCATTACAAAAATCATTAATTACCAGGAAATTAGAGAGGTGTCTGTTAAGTGCTTAAATTTGCAACCTTCTGTCCACAAACAAGAAATCCAAACGCTTGCCTGAATCATAGCTATCTTCCCACACGTTGGTTATAAGCTATATCTTGTTTATTTCTGCATATATTACTCTCAGTAAATGATTAGATTTGTCACCCATGACCCAGTATGCTGTTTGCAATTATTTCTTATATTAAATTAATCACTACATATTTACTTTGAGAAATTATGTATGATATATCGATGCACGCATGTGTATAAGTGTATGTGAGCACATGAACTTTCCTGATTGCCTTTCCTCTTGTATGGCAAATTAGAAATAACGGCATTCAAGCCAGCGCAGTCACGCTGATGGGGAAACCAGCACAGAGAGAGGGGGAAAATTGCTATACAAACTTCTCTTTCTTTCACGTTTTAAGTATTTCTACTTATTTACTGAATTCTAAGGATATAGACAGTCTAATCTCCATTAGCAGATATGTGATCACTTGCGGCTCTAAGTTTTAAGGCTGCTGGTGTGGACTGCTCTCAGCCTCGCTTTTTCCACCTCCCACATCTTGCGGTTGCGCCTGGGTGGGGTGATCTGCATACATATGGACTCTCACCATATCTTTGGCACGTTGTGTAGCAGTAATACTACCCAGATAACTACTTTGCAGAATCAGATCCTTTGTGAATTACTTACTGGGTGAAAATAATTCACATGGCTTGTGACTTTTTCCGGAGTAACGCAAAGCCTCTCCTTTATACAATGATAATTAATTGGAAGTAGCTCCTTTTCTAGGGAAACTAAAGCTTATACTATGCATAGAAACAGGACTTCCAACAATTTGGGCTCCTGTGATGTTTGGGAGTTTTTTTAATAAAAAGCTTTCTATCTCTGTTTAGTTTCCATCTAATCTTTTAGATTTTTCATTCTCAAAGATTTCTGTTCTGTATTGTGTTTTATTCTTCATCGCAATGCTTTCTCTGTCTTCTCTGAACATAATTTCTTCTCAGCAGAATTCACCCCCAACAACTTCCAAGTCTGAGCTGGATTTACAGATCCATTGTGTTTGAGTGGGTTCAAAACGCGACGGAAATACTCACTCTTAATCTGTTATATTTCTGAGGTGCTAATTACTTTGCCACCTCTTATTTGCCACCCAGTTCAAACTGGCAACCCAAATGTATGAGAAAGTCTTTCAATAATCTTTTAAGAAAATTATATGGAGTAATTTACTTCTGCAACAAGTAACTTGCTTCAGGAGGGGGATCACTGGGATCCAGACAGTTGTGATAATGTGGATTTCAAGTCATAAACACTTCAGCTTGAAAAGAAACCACAATTACACCTATTAAGAACCAAGGTTTAAACAACCTTGTAGGTTTCATTACTTTTGTCTGTAAATATATAGCGTTCTTTATCCCCATACAAAAGGTGGACTGGAGCCTCCAGTATGTAGACATACAAAGTCCTTTCTTGACTTTTTGACTCTGTTTCCTTGCTTAACTAATACTAATAATGAATTCAGGGACACTGGATTTTACATCACCTCAGTGGATGATCTTCTCAGTTACACCTTGTTGCAAAGCAGCAAGGCAGAGACGGGAGGGAAGCGATACTGCTTGGACAGAAACGGCCTCGGACCTTCACGGAATGAGTACGTCTGTGAACCCTTACTGGCACACAAATGAACTGTGTTTTTTGAGGTATTGCATTGTTTCGTCTTCTGGGCTGCCTGGAGTTCTTCCAAGCGCAACTAACAAAGGCTTGAAGAAAGGATTCAACACATCATGGGGGAAAAAATAAATATCTTTGCTAAAGACTAGAACGGGCTTTTGGTCTGGTGCCAGGTATGCAGAGGAGGGTGCACCAAGCTCACGCAGCAGCAGCAGCGAGTCCCAGGCACCGCACGGATGCCAGGCAGCCGCCACTTCTCAAGCTCCGGGGGTGGCCGAGCAGGGTGCGGCAGGGCAGCAGGTTTGGGGAGGAGGAAGGGGGCATCCCTTCTGGGAAATGCTCCTGTGTGCGTCAGCCCAGGCTTCCTCTTAGGCTTTTTCGTGGTTGCCTGCTTGCCTCCCTCCCCTCTGCTCCCAACCAAAAATATGGTTCATCACAAACAAAAGAACCATTAGTCCAGTTAGACGTTATCTATAGACAGGCAGATAGATGTACTGAGTAGAAATTATTTTCTCTCTTTATGCAAGCAGAAGAACCTCTAGTAGTGAACCGGCTTGCCTGCAGAAATCAAACCAACAGAAGAACCCTGTTAGCCATAGAGCCGTAGCTGGGTTTGCTATTCAATTCAAATACTCAGCTCAAATTCCGTAGGACCTCGCTTTCTCTTTCGGACTTAACGGAGGCGGCAATGGGCAGTTCTGATAGGTTTCATTGTACGAATTGAAATATCCAGTGTCTGCTCACACATGGAAACATATAGTTTCATGGAAAATTATTTTAGCAGTACCTGAACTTAAAAGCCCCATAGCTTCATTCGTATATAGACATTTCAGTCGCTTTTGTCAAAAAGAGTATGCTAATGGTAAAGCAAAATGTCACATGACTATGTGTATACTTACTTTGTAACCCTGAAACTTATGAATCTTTCATTAAAAAAGAAATCCCAAACCAAATAGCTTAACTCTGGCCCTCAGTCTGTAGTACAAGGATTTGGCCTATGGATTCAGTTTGTAGTGGGTACAATTTATCTATGTACTGTGTCAGTGGAAGATACCATCCTGTCGAGAAGCCTCCCAGTTGCACAAAGCATGTGGGATGAGTTATTAGATTCAGAAGCGCATGGGAACTCCAGCTGTCACCCTGCAAGGTAGCCCCAACACTACCTGTGGAAATGCAGCTCTTAAAAATGCCCACAGCACCTTCCGACAGGCGTATCTCTGGAGAGCTCCCCCCTTTTAGGATTAAAAATATCGGTGGCTAGCAGTATATCTAAGGAAGGCCCAGTTAGCGTCTTTTAGCTGTTTTGCCCGTGAGATCACAGATCCCATTGAACACAGCTGCCAAGATGATAATCACTTTCAGCCAGTGACATTTTTCATGAATGCTACAGTTTGAGAGAAGCATATTTTTTGATCTGCTATCCTTCCCTCCCCTATCTGTCAGAAGTTGGTTATAATCAATTGGCACTCGTACAACACGTCTTCTAACCAGCCAAGGATCTTTAAAATAGCTTCACCTACTTCTGTTCTCGTTTTTCAGAGAAGGGGTTTTGAAACCAGAGGAGCTGACATGCCTCACTCCAGGTCACACAGGAATCAGTGACAGAGGTGCAGCTGGAACTGGGCATGAATCCTGTTGGTCACTTTCCTACGCTGGGTTTTCCTCTGTGCTTACCTTAAGCATTTTTTCTCCTCCCATTTCTGTCCGACATCCTTTACTAGAATTTGCTAATCTCAGGATTATGCAAGGGAGCATATTTTCAGTCATAGGATGCTCACATGCTTCACAGACCAGGGTGAACTTGAGCTCTCTGTTGCACACTTGTTGCCCGATGCACACACACGCACGCGTGCATACGCAAGCACTGGCTGGGCATTGATCATCAGGGAATTGGTTACCCCAAGAGGGGTGAAGACGTGAGCTTGTGAGTTACAGTAACAAGCAGGATCGCGCTTACCACCTCTGTGGAATAAATCTGTCCAAAAAAAGTAATTCCTTTTGCGACAAAAATAACATTCATCTATGTGCATTCTTCTCTGATGAGCTGTGTCACCACAGAAATGGTAATCCTGCCACTTATCAGTAAGCTGCTTTTTAGGAAAACAGCGGGTGAGGAGGGTAAACAGGTTGTAGAGGAAGGTAACATGAGAGTAGGATGGTGATTAGTTTTCAATGCCATTCCAACTATTCAGCAACTAAATAGATTGTAACTCTGAACAAAAGAAGCTGAAATAGGAAGAGAGAGCTTTTCCAGCTCCTGAGTGCTTCAAGAGATGCTAACCGTTCCTGGGTAAAACACCGTTACCTGCTATAAACCAAATACTAATTATTTAATTATCCTGAAAGTGGTGAGCCTTTCAAAGCCCCAAAAGGCTGGGAGCAGCCTAACTACCATAAGCAGTGTGAAAGCTCACTACTTCATGCCTGGTGCTGTTCAGGGCTCCTGGGAGTCTTCCCTGGTGCCTCTTCCTCTTGTCCCATGCCTGTTGTTGACCCTTTCCCCCCTCCATTAAAATTCGGTCTCTGCTTCCTTATGGCTACTAGTTATCCCACAGTCACTTTTGTCTTTGAAAACCTCCTTACCCAAAAGGAAATGTAATTAATCAGCTGCATGAAGGCCTTTTCTATTAAAGTATCAGTATGGACCTAAGAAAGAGAAAAGAATATTCCCGATATAAACAGCTGGTGTCTGGGTGAGAAGGACTTGAGGAATATAATAGTTGGAGAGTCCTTGCTGTGAACTCTTGGATTTGCTCTTTGTCTGCAAGCCTGGCTCCTAATCCCTGCTCTGGGTTTACAAATACCAGCCCTGCTTCTAGCTTGGAGGATGAATACAATAGAGTTTTATTGTAGATTTTTTCTGAACAAAAGTCTGTACTAGAGACCTTCTGTTTTTTCCAAACTTTTCAGTTTGTTTTGAAGTCAGCTAAAAGATAAAAAAAAAAACAAAGAAAAAACCCCCAGCTAATTCAGAGCCCCCTAAGTGGTCTGACAAGAGTTCTGCGTGAGGTTTTTTTGATATGCCTAATATATCCATTTCTGCATTTTCCGGACAGCCACTTGACTTTTTGTTTCTGTCTTGATTTCACCTTTACGGCCTGCCATCTCCTCTTCTGGCCTTCCTTCCTGCTTTGACTCTTCTGCACAGTGCCCTGAAGCTGCTGCCAGAGGGTGGCTAAACCTTGGATTTCCCTGCCCCGGAGCGCTGCCCAGGGGCTCACCGTTTATTCCAGCAAATGCTGGGACAGTCCCATGCTTAGCCATACTGCAGGCCCTGGGCTCTTCACCTGCGGCAGAAGATCATACACAACCAGCTGTTTCAATGACATGGTCAGAAGAGAAAATAAGCCCATTTAAACCAATCCAAAACAAAAGCTATCTTTTTTACTAGTCAAATTTCAAGTTTATCAATAACAGTTCTTGACATAAACATTTTCAGGAATAGATTGTTGGTTTACTCATTTCTTTACTTCTTTTTGTCTGGAGGGAAGTAGTTCTGTGGGAATGGAAAAGATAAAAAAAGACTTTCCTGAATGACCTTCATTTTTTGGCAAAAGATTTGCAATCAAGTCTTATGTGTCGGAATGACTAAGAGTGAATGGATGGTGGGACACATGTTCTCCTTGAAAGCTTTTATGTGCTGCAATGTGAACTGGGGAAGCCAGATCACCAGTCATATGGCATATGTTTAAAAATATTGTTGAAATAAAACTCTTTTAAAAAATAGTATACAAACCAGTAGCATCAGAGTTTTTTTGTGACTGTATGCACATACATTTTCTTTGTGTTTTTTTCTGGTGACTGAAACTGAGCTCCAGAGAAGCTATTTAGGGACACAAGTGCCATTGACTTTCAGTCAGATAGCAGGTATGTAATTGCTTTTGAATAGTTGCATCAGTTATGTGACAATTAGGATCAATGTATTTAACACGTGCACTAAAAGTTTTGCTTTTCTGCAGAGGGCTTTGGATTTTTTGGATGCTGAAATCAGCACGTTGAAATGTTTTAGGAGTATCTGTGCCTTTGACTTGATTAGCTGTGATCTGATTCTCACTGAGGTTCAGCATATGAAATCTCTGAAAGATTTAGACAGCTTTGTGTGTTTATATGTTTTTGCTACTTCATCTTGCTGATATCTGGCACTTCCTATCGCTAGACGATATTTACATATTGTATATAATTATCGTTTTTATAATATTAAGTTACATTTCTGACTTAAATGGATTATTATATAAAGCTGTAAAGTTCCACAAAGTAGCTCTGCAGTGTAAAATGCCGTGATGTAAATTATGGCATACTTATTATGTATTTCTTATGTTGTGGACTATTTTGTTGTACCACAGAAACATATGAAAACAGTAAGTAAGTAATATGTTTGGGCTTGTTGGTTTTTTTCCCCCCTCATGCTATTATTTATACTTTCTAATGCCATGTCTTACATCCTGTTTTACAACAAGAGTCAGATACTCTTGTTGAACCGTTAAGGAAGTCTGAACAATTTGATCACAAATGAGGACAGTTCTGATTAGATACACTAAGAAAATAAAAGACAAAACGCAGTCTCCTCTCCTGGATGCAACCTGACTGCCAGAGTAGTTCCCACAGTACTACACAGATAGCTAGGTTCATTTTGGAGCATCCAGCTGTGAGGTGACACACTTAATGCACCAGTGATCTGATCCAGTATAGAAAATCTTTGGGGCCTGATTCTCCAGTGCCTCTCACCTTGTGCAGTCATTTGTAGTGAACAGCCTGAATGCCTACATGCTGTAAAAGCAGAATATAAAATATTTTGCTCTGCTTATCCTTCACTGCATACCTGCAACCACACGAGCAGGTGTATGAGGTGAAACAGGTTTTAAGTTCCTAAGAGAATTTTATTTGTATGGAATTGTAAGACTGTTTTCTTTAAACATAAAATATAAAGATGTATGAGCCTTCTAGACAGTGATCTTATAAGCATTACTATAGGATACTTGCAGAGCAACAGAACGTGCACATGTTTAAAAGTGCGCAGGTCTAACAGTCAAAACACAGAGTAGAGCAAGTGCTAAACCTGAGCCGTTCTTCAGAAATTCAGATGTCGCTAGCTGGTTTAAAGTGTTGTCTTCCTAACCTAGCAATCCTTTCAGAAAAGAAGTTCCAATGCCAATTTTAAATCAATGATTGCCCTGTTACAAATACAAACGACATCTCATTGCGTTGCAACCTCCTCTCCTCTTTGTTTTTATGATAGTAATTTAGTGAGATTAGGAGCTGTGTTACTCCACAAAAGATGGTAGTGCAAGAAAACAGATTTACATGAAAAATATTGTAGCAAAACCTGTACAGGCTTTATGATTTTTCAAGCAAAGATCATGAATTAACAAAACAAACTTTCTTGTAAGGAACAGTATCTTTGGCTGGGGATTTGGCCACTTCTTTACTTAATTTTTGTTTGGTTTTGTTATGTTTGTTTGCTTATCTTGAGGGTATTATTTACTGCGTACATGCTGGATGATAAACCTACAGCAACTGTGCTAAATTTTAAACAGGGTCACACCATTTTTTTCAGATTTATTTTAATATTAATTACTGCACCTTAACATAAAAAAATATCTTGTGGCACAAAGGTTGATTATATTCAAAATTAGAGGCTTTTGGCAATGACGGGAAATTGAGTCATTTTTTCTGTCCTTTTACAGCATTTTTTTCTTTTGTTTTCATTTAAGGAGCACTGTAGAGATATTAATCTTAATAAAACAGTATATACAAATCCCTGTTCCTGTGCTACTGATAAGACACTAAGTGCTCAGTCCTGTTAAAACTTACTCACAGGAACTGGCCTCTATTTTCAGAAGTCACAGATGATTTTGATTACCTCCCTTTTTCAGTCGATCACCAGTTTTAGAAAATGGGGCTAGATTTAAAAAATGAAAGACACCGGCTTTTGGAAAACTCTGTGCCACCTGAGGCACCACAATTGCTTCAACTCGTAGAGCACCCAAAACTCCTAATTGTTTTGAAAGCTTTATGTTGCAGTCCTTGCTTGAATTTAATGTGCACTCTGTGCAAATGCTACGCCATGCTGACATACCTGGATTACTTGGGGGTCTGGAAGTACCACACTTGCACTGTCCTAATGGTCTGCCCTGACTAATTAGTCCGAAGTGACCCCCACTGAGCCATGCAAGACACATTCCTAGTGGTCTCCGTACGTAAGTAAGCATCACCACATGGTTTCTCATCCTGCAAGTGCTTCCTCCACCTCCAGTGGAGGCTCCATGGAAAACACTATTAATTAACCTGGTGGTGGGGTAAACAGCCAAGAAAGAAAGGGGACAGCCAGAATGCATGCATGAGACCACCAGCTGCGATCGTTGACTGGTTCTCTGGCTTTTGGTAGGCATTTAAGTGAAGCTAGGGTTTGGGGGTCTCTGCCTTAGGCTACAGTATTTCCTCTCCCTCTGTGTCATGTCATGGCATATAAACTATGGTCTTGGGATGCTGTCACTCGATTAGTTGTTTTGGTGTGAAGAAAGGTGTGTTCTTCTATTAGGGTATAGCTGGGGGAGGCATAGGATGTTTTGACGGTCTTTGTAGCACAATGGAGTCACGAGTAGCTGAGAAGTTGGATTTGGAAATGGAATATATGAGAATATACGTGTATATTCACCTGTTGGAATTTATGGAAAGTTTTAGATAATGTTCAGTGTGGACTAAGGTTGAAATTAAAAAGAAATCTGGAACTTTGCGGTTGGATTTGTGCCTAGGAAAGAAGCAAACCTAAACTAAGTGTTTTGGGGTTTAGGTCCTCCTCCTTTTTCTTGGGGAAGGGTTGGTTGAGGGGTGGGCTTCAGATGTGAGCTCGTTGTAAGAGAGAGATCAGGGAGGATCTGCCCTAAATTGTAGCTTTGTAATCCCTGCACTGGGCCCACTTAACTGCTTGACATGTGAAAATATTGTGTTAATGAAGTTCCAGCCTGGTTCTTAAATCCATCCTTGTGACTGTCTTTATTCATCTGTGTGTCTTGACAGATTATGCTTATTTTTATATATGTGAGTAATCTCATTGAAATCTAAGAGTTACTAATGGTAGCATGATAGATGAGTGTTGCTTGGGCCTTTAATCCATTATTGAAACTGAAAGCTGTTTACGGATTCTTGTAATATTTAATTTTTGCTCAGCATGGACAACTAAAAGCAAGTATCTTAACTTCTTCAGCTGGCTTCCTTTCCTTTTTTTATCGTTCTGTATGTCTGCAATAGTTTAAATTACAGAACACCTAATCAACATTTAATTTAATCAACATTTCCCGTTTCTTTCAGATTTTGTACCCACCTTCTGCTAAAAGTAAATATATTCCTTATTTAGTTAATAGGACCTAAATGTGGGATCCAAACTGCATTTAAGACCATCAGTTACTCTGCTGAAACATGACTCTATTACTTAGTTTGAGGAACCAGCTAACAAGAAACCGGATAGAGAGCCCTATTCAGGGACACAACAGCAGCATGCTTTATGTTCCCTAGGAAGTTATTTGGATGTCTTTTTGAAATATCATAGCTGGGATTCTCTATTGCCTCTGGGGGAAAGGAGACAGGACCTGCATAGAAGCAGATTGCTTCAATTTAAGTAACAGAGGCTTTTCCTGCTAACAGAAATCAGTGCAAGTATCACCCTGATTTTATTATGGAGAAGCAGATAAGCCATGCTGAATGTAAAAGATGAGAGCGATACTTTGCCTGATTAGGACCACATAAGGGTGTTCTTGTGCTGATGCACTCTGATACGAAAACAGATGTTTGTAAGTTCCTAAGTGGTTTCTTCATTTTGATATGGCTCTAAGGTTATCACAGTACCTCAATAATTGGATTACTTTGGCACAAAGATAATGTTGTTTTATAGGACTCGGGCTTTGTTCTTCAATGCTGTTATTTATACCTCTGAAAGGTAGTAATAAACCATTTCCATATGAGAAAGGTAGCATTTCACACCAGCTCTTGTGAGAATGAGTGCGCCAAGACTCAATGTACTAGAAGACTGGAGCGCTCTGAATTTTCTAGGAGGCGCACACAGTAGCTCGTGAAGAGTGGTAGTGAGGGGATGAAGTCAGGGAGAACTGCAGACAGATCAGCTCTGCGCAAGCAGAGGCATCTACCCGTATGTTTTTTCCTTATGGAGTCACACCTAAAAATGTAATTGTTGAACTTACAGGTACAGGGGTGGGGGCAATTTAGTGCAAGTGGACCTGTGTATAAGCCACCTTCACTAAGTATGCACAAATTGATTTCCCGGTGCACGCTGCTCACTGTAAAGGTGGGTGATACTTTTCATTTAAACATGGTCGTGTTCCATGAACTCAGCTAGAACAGAACCAGACTCAAGCCATGCTTCCCTGGCATTGGGAAACTGAAAGCTAGCCAGAGCTTTGCAAATTTCAAATTTATAATAGGTGGCAATCTTTGCACAGTAGCCTACCTCTCATTGGGCAAGTCGCGCCAAAAATTTTCTTTTGTGCTTTCTTCAGTTATTCAGGGTGGAAAAGTGGCTTGAAGCTGTGCTCCCAGCTGTGTCCAGCCCGTGTGTACTAACATTCAACATCCTGTGCTCTCAAATATGCAGAGCTAAATAAGGAGATGTCTTTAGGTTCTACTAAAAAGCATTTGGTTGACTGAAAATTTTGAAATGAGTCAATGCAGAAATTATAACATCCTTCCTCTAAATAAATAAAAAAAAAAGCAAATGAATCCTCAGCAATAAATAGTAAAAATTAAATTATTATTGGCATTCACAATTACTGGTTTAAAAAGTGTTTGGAAATAGTCCTTGAGGGATGAAATGTCCTTATTATGTAAGAAAAACTCAAATGCAGCTAGTACCAGTCCAATGGGGCTTTTTTTTTTTCTAATTCTCTTTTCCACTGAACACCTTAATCCTATTGTAGAAGTAGAAAAATACAGCTCCTGTGGAGAGCATAATACAATCTCACACCATTGTGCTTTTGATCTTAAATAAAATGCACCCGCATTTGGCTTTTTCTCTTTGCTCCAGATTAGTTTTGGACCCAACCACCCTAATTCCTTTCTTGTGTTGAACTGCAAAGAACTCCATGATGATTGTAAGGAGGAGTTGGCATAAAGCAAGAACTGAAGGCGGGGGGGGGGGGGGTGGGGGGGTGGCGGCAGTGCTTGTGGAAAAAAATGGGTGGGAATTGTATCAACAGAAAAGGGTTCTGAAAGATGTGGGGAGGACACAGATACCCCTGTCAGCTTAACCCAGAGAAGTCTGGCTGTAGGTCCCTAAGCTTGAGATTACCTGAGATAAGAGTGGAGCTTTATACGACATATTTCATTACCCATGCCAGTACCTGGGGCTGCCAGCCATCAGAAGAGGGGTTTGCATGAGCGGGTGGGGACTGAGGACTTGTGACTTTGATGACCAGCATGAGAACTTGTGCAGAATTTGGTGGCTGGGGCAGCGCGGGGTGAAACTTTGCCATTCAGCATGTGGGCAGCTTTCTCAAATGTCTGAATTTGATCCAGATGAGGCAAGTTTGGGTGGGGTTTTTTTTGGATACAACTGGGCCATGGGCCATTACCCATCCGGCCTGCTTGGCTCACTGCAGCCAGGCACCAAAGGGGTCCTGAAACTCACACTGGCCCCCTGGCACCTCAAGCCCGTGCCATGTCAGAAATGCTGCTGCAGAGCTCAGGAGTCCCATTCCTCTCCCAGTGTGGCTTTTTCTCTGGTAAGAGGAGTTACCGGGCCGGCTAGGAGGGCTGATGCGCGCATCCAGGCAGCGCCGGCCAGCCTCGTGCCAGGCAGTGGTGTGTTAGGTCTGCACGGCTCCCATCCCACCCATGGGACTCCCGTGGGAGTTCCTGCCACAGAGGTAGGGAGGAAGCCAAGAAAGAAACATTCCTCCATGTCTTTTTTTTTTTCCCTTCCCTTTTCCCGTCAGGGTTACCACCCTCTCTCCCCACTCCTACAGAGAGGTCTGAAGTCTCACTGAATCAGCAGTTGTGAATATTATCTGTGCTGTTAATGGTTTGCATCTTTTTGCATCAAAAGGGTAAAATCACTTAGGGACACACACGCAGTGAAAAGATCATATGCAATAATGCATCCAAGCAGAAAAAAAAAAGGTTGTAACGCTCATGAATTCCAGATGATGACTTTTTAAATCCCCGAGAAGGCAGTGAAATTGTTTGATTGTTCTTGTTAATTATTGGACTTGTCCCAGTATCAAATATTTGTAGAAGATAAGACTTCCCTCGTGGAGATGAATAAGAACTGAACTTGCTCTTCTTTGAACAATCTGGCTCGGGGTGCGTAGTTCTGCGTTTCCCACTCTCGGGCTCAAACCCCGTCTAGCCGGCTTCCCCGCTTCATAAACGCACGTGTACAAAACGCCCAATTAAAAATAAAAGACCCCATAAGTAAACAAGAGAGAGAGAAGGAGAGAGGGGGAGACCTTACTTGCAGAGCGTGACTTTATTGGCAGCCGCGGCGGGCTCCCCCCCACCGGCCCCGGGCTGCGGCCGCCGGTCGCCCCGCTTCTTCCCCCCGCGCCCGGGCACCGCGGGCGCGCAGAGGGGCGCGCCGCAGCCCGCCGGCACACGGACTTGCTCCCAAACAGCTGTGTTACGTACGGGCAGAACAAACGGCTGCTGAGAGGAAAACACACCCCCCCACCACCACCCACGCACATACCCCCACCCACACGCGAAGCCCCGGGAGGGGCCGACCGGGTCCCCGCGGGCGGGTGCGGGTCCCCGCGGGCTGGCGGCGGCCGGGCCGCGGGGCCGGCCCGGGACACGGCTGCGCTCACCCGAGGAGCGGCGGGGGGGTGCCGGCGGAGAGCAGGAGGTAACCGGGGGGTCCGGGGCAGAGGCGGGCAGCGGAGCCAGGCGCAGCGCTGGCTCCCCGCCTGCCTGGGGGAGCGGGGACACGGCGGGGGCTCCCCCGGCCCCTCCGCGCCGGGGACGGGTTTCAGGCCGCCGGGCGGAGAGCGGAGAGCCGCAGCCCTCCCGGCCCCGCGGCGGCCACCCAGGGCGGGCGGAGGGCGGGCGGGGAGCCGGCAGGCCGCCCGCCGCTGAGGTAACCCCGCCGCTGCGCGCCCCACTCGCGGGACCCCACTCGCGGGACCCCACTCGCGGCGCGGGCCGCGGGAATGACAGCGGTGATCTTCAAACCGCCGCGGCTTTTTGAGGAGCGCGGGGCGGCGTCTCGTCGCCGGCCCCTGGGGAGAGCGCGGAGGGGAAGGGCGCGGGGGGGACCCCAAACTTCTGCTTCCCCCTCGGGTTCCTGCGCACGCGTGGGGGCTGTGCCTGGCCGGGAGGCTCTGAAATCAAGAGGGGGAGCTGAGGAGAGGGGCTGCTGAAGGGGCTGCGGCGGGCGTCCCCACGGGCGGCTGTGCGTGTGTGCGATCGCACCGGTGTGACAGGGGCTGTCGGTGCAGGAGGTGCCAGCGGACACGCCCACGCCCACGCAACTCCCGGCTGCTTACTCTTAGCAAAGAGCGGGAGGGGGACTGCTTCTCGGGAAGGGTCCCGGTAGCGACGTCCCCGGGACCCGCGACAGCCCCGCTCGGTGAAGAAGTTCCCGGGCGGGGGGGGGGCGGAAGGCGGGAAGGGCTCGGTGCCCCCCCGCCGCTTTGAACCGCTCGTTCAACCGGCGGAGAGCCGCCCCCCCGCCCCGAGGGACGGTGATGATGATGGTGGCGGCGGCGATGGCCGTTCGCCGGCTCCGCGGGGGCGGCGGGCGCGTCACTTACCGTTGGCCGCCCCGCCGCCGCGCAGGGCCGCCCCGGTGCGCGGCGGGGCGGGCGGTAGCCGGCGGGGAGGAGGTCGGGGCTGGTCTGAGGCAGCCCCGGCGCGCCGGGGGGACTCCCTGCGCAGCCCTCTCCCCGCTGCCGCCACCTCGCCTTCCTCCTCCGCCTCCTCCTCCTCCTCCTGCTGCCTGCCGGGGTGCCGGCGGCGGCCAGGCGCGGCGCGGCGCGGCGAGCCTCTCCTCCCCCATTGTTCCCGGTCTCCCTCTCCCTCTTTTTTTTTTTTTTTTTGCCTTTTGTTATTTGCACTCTCATTGTGTTGTTTGTCTCTGAAGCCGCCTCATGACCAGCAAAGGGATTTCACCTCGTCCTTGAGAGACAGAGAGAAGGGGGAAGGGGGGGAAGGAGGGGGGAGAGAAGGGAAGAGATCACCAAACACCCATCGCCCGGTCCCTCCCCGCACCTCTGCCTCTCCCCACCCCCAGTGTCTCACTTAGCATCCCGCGCCCGGAGGAGACATTACAGACAGCGGGTAGGTGCGCGGCCGCCGCCGCTTCAACTTTCTTCCTCGCTGCGGCCGCCGGCGGCTGTTCCCCGGCGGGCGCTCAGCGGGGCTCCCCGGGCGGCGGCGGCGGCGGCGGCGGCGGCGGCGGCGGGGGCGGGCGGGCCCCGGCGAGGGGCAGCGCGGGGGGTGGGCGCCGCTGGCGGGGCGGGGGAGGCGGCGGGGCCGGCTGTCAGCGTGGCCGGCTGCCTCCCGGGCGCTCGCACACCTCCCGAAGTTTGGCACAACTTGTCACGCCCCCCCCTTCCTCCTCTTCTTCCTCCTCCTCCTCCTCCTCCTCCTGCTGCTGCTGCTACGGCCGGGGCTGGGGGCGGGCGGGGGCGGGCCGGCCGCGGTGCCCGCGCGCGCGTGTGGCGGGGGAGCCGCTGCTCCGCGCCCTGCCCGGGCATGGCTCAGCCCTCGGGATCCCGGCGGAGCCGGCGGACAGGAAGCTTTAAATTATTGTAATTGCCTCTCCGTGCGTGCGTGCGTGAGTGCAAAGCGGCGGCCGCCGCCGCGCCGCTGCCGGGGAGGCGCGCAGGGGCGAGCCGGGGCGCTGCGCTGCGGCCGCGGGGCGCGGGGGCACCGGCGGGCACCGGCACCGGGGGGCACCGGGGGAGGGGGGCAGCGAGACGCGGCTCTTCACATCTTTCTGCGAGGCACGTTCCTCGCTTCTGCCGGAGCAGGAGGGTGAGTCCGTGGAAGTGGCTGAAGGCTCTCGGTTCACTCGTTTCGGCTGCTTTCCCCTCAAAAGGAAAGGGGGTCAGGGGGAAAATGATCTCCCGGCCAGGGTGCGGAGCGCGGCCGCGCTCGCCCCCGCCGCCCCCCGGTCGGGCTGGCCCCGGCACTGGTGGTGGGAGCGAGCTCTGCCTTCTCAGAAAAGTTAAGGGACTTTATTCCAGCCCGACTGCGATCCTAGAATAACCGGAGCCGCTTGCCGGGAGGAACGTGATCGGCTTTTCCCTGGGGATGGCATGCTGCCTCAGCCCTGTACTTTGGTCAAGGGTAGAACCAATAGCAAGCTGTGGGATTTTGGGTAATAAGTGTGGGAATCTGCAAGAGGAGTAGGTCTAAGAGTGATTTGTTTTCTTACTGCTCATGAATAATGGCCTCTAGCTTTTTTTTTTTTTTTTAAACCAGCAGGCCAACGACATAGGCACGTGGGAGATTTGTAGGCGGTCAACATCGCGATCATCAACAACAACAACAATACAGTAGGGGCGTCCAGGAGGAGGGTGTCTGATGAGAACTGTTTTCTTTGAGAGGCTAGGATCGCACGCTGGTGCAGGTAGCTTTTGTTATCGTTGCTACCGCTTAACTCTTGTAAAAGGAAAGCCAGCAGTATCCTAAAATTAGAGAGGAAATGTTTTTGGGTTTTTTGGATACAGATGCATTTTGCTCAGTCTCTGTCAAGGAATGGAATATTAGCTTTGGTTCGAATTAAAAAAGGAAGTTTGATTCCAGCTGTGGAACTGTAAGATAATGTATCCTGGCGTTTCTCCTCCCAATTTAAACACAGCTAGTTGTCTGCAGCCTTGCTGAAGTGAACCACTCAGACTAAAAAGCAACTTCTTAAACATGAGGAGCTAGTACAAAGTTCTTCATGAAAATATTTTATCACCTGAAGCTTACCTGAGAACAGCTACTTGTATCTGCTGCTGTTTTTATATCCTCTTAATCCTTCCCAGCACTGGGAAATACATTATTGCCTCAGAAACGAATTCTTCATCCTGCAAAATACACTATTGACAACTATTAAACTGGGATTGCAAGGGGAGGGTTTTTTTTTTTTTTTTCTAGCTATAATATCTGGCAAGGTTATAGCCAGCTTTGTTTTACGAGGCTTCTCCAGCTGAAGAGGGAAGGCTGGCATCGATGTTTTCCATTTTGCGAACGGGTAGCATGTCTATTCTGACATGATTTGAACACGAGAACCCAATAAACACATGGCCATTATGCATGGAAATCTTGCAGCAGGGCTTTCTGGTTGAACTTAAACTGTTTTGGTTGAGAGTTACGCTATAAGGAGTACAAGACTTGAAAGCTGCAAGTGTCTTATGTAAACAGATGGACATTTGAGAAGTATTGACTGTTTCGAGTTAATTCAGTTAACATGTGGGTGCACATGTATTTAATTTAGCCTAGTCTAAGTTTTTGTAAGAGATGGAAGCTAATACATGCTTTTTAGAAAGAAAATAAAAGCTTGTGAATTTTGTCTATACATGTTGGAGCTCCAGCTGTAGAGGTTCTTAGGGACTGTGATCGTCCTGTTGTCGTGATCTCGTAGTACCAGGTGAGAGTTAACAGAGAGCTTACTGTTTTTCACTTAAGTATGCAGGTAGCTTGCTAATGAATTTTGAAATGCTAAGGTACCCTTCTGAGGTCTCTGTGCTGAGAAAATATAAAAGTGTTTAAACGTACGTCTTGCTGCGCCTTTATCTTACGTGCTGCTTGCCAAAACCAGTTAGGTTGAGCAATATCACAAAACTGTCAGATATATTGTTTACAATGGGATAGTTCCTCAGTGTTCAGGATGAAGAAACAGCAGTTTTCTGTTACTCATCGTAAAAACGTACCGCTGTGTTCCAAGAAGGTTTGTAAGTGGCGTAGCTAACTATCGCTGCATAAAGCATAGGAGGAGATTGAGACTTGGCACCTCTGACAGTGCTGCTGTAATGCAACGTGTATACAGGAGCTTTGTTTCTGCCTGCAGTTCGTACTTACCCTGATATAAAACACTGTGATGTTGGCATATGGATACACCAAAAAATAGAGCGTTTGTTGAAAAATAAGAATTCCGGCATTTAGGAGAAAGTAAATGAACAGTCCTTCTAAAAATACAACAGTATGCTAAAATATTGCCAAAGCACTGCTGTGACGCTGTTGTAAGCTGTCATATTTTTTGACCATTATAAATAGATTAGTATTATTATAAGGATTTTTTTCCTATTAGCAAAGAAGCTTTTTTCCCCGTTTTCTACATAAGGATCCTTGCACGTCCCCTGAACGGGCAGAGCCGTGCTCGCACTGAAGGCGGCAGGAGCGTTGCTGGTGAGGAAGTGGGCAACTGGGCCCTACACCCTGGGAGTGGCCCTTGTAAAGCCTTGAAGTCTCCTGTACTGTAAACTCGTTTTTTAATAATCTGTTTTGCTTATATTATCCATTTCTTCAAGACATTAGAGATGGTCCAATTCATCACTCATGATATATTATTATGTAGTCAAGGTCAGATCCGAATTTGGTTTGGACAGCATATGAATTGAAGCCTGAAACAAGAATGGGCTCCTCTTTGGTGGCACTGAGGTGTTGGGGGCTTTTGCGAGTTTTCTTCCTTTTTCATGGTGTGCTCAGACCCGATTAGGAAAATTTCCTTTCAGATTTGTGACAAAACTGTAGGACTAGGGGAATTCGAAGCCAGACCTGTTTCCCTTTGTGGAATTTAGTAACAGATAAGAACATTCAGGTCAAGACCAAAACACTGGATTCACATCCTACTGCTAGTTATGCTACAGTTACACCACCTTTGGGCGTTCTGTGGAGAGCGGAGGCTACAGGTAAAGTGGATTTCCGATGACCTGTGTGCAGTCTCTTAAAGCCGCTCGAGTCCATGTGCTGCTTGCTCCACTGATGGACATCCTAGATAAGTGTAAGACGATCATTCTTGCAGTACCTTTCCCTATGTCTCCGGCCTCTTCAGCCACGTGGTGAACACACACAGGCACGGGCACATACACAGTACATTCTGTATATGTAAAGTGCATTATCTGAACAAGTTTTTGTTGCTTACAGAGCACACATCCTTTCTAGTTGCACACATTTCTAGGTGAGGAGACCATATGCTTCGTGGCAGCTTGAGGAGGGTCTCCTGTAATATTTCTGACAGCTTTATTTTCTGTCTTCTCCAGCCTCTCTCTTTTCCTTTGAGCTGCAAGCGTAGATTGAAACTCAGGTAATACATAAGAGGATCCTTTAATATTGGCTATTTTCAGAGGCACAAAGGACAATTACTTTCTCTTCCTACTAACCTCCTGCTGGCTTACTAGCTGCTTGGGAGGCTGGTGATTTTAAGAATGCCACTTTACCCAGTGCATCAAATACGGAGCAAATCTTTGCTCACCAAGATCCCAGTTCCTACACCCCGTGGTAACACCAAAAATTGAACTTGAGTGGCCCAGAGCGCCAGCTCCTACTGTGATGACTCATACAACCATCAGCACTTTTTAGAGTTAAATTTGATCCATTGGCCCTGAGCAGTGCTGACAATTGCCAGCTAAAAGACCCTTCAGTGGATTGTCCTTTAACAGAAGCCTTCCCTGTCCCCCCCCATTTCCTGTTGTTCTTTCAAATAAAAAGAAATCCTGGTGACAAAGCTAAAGTGTTTTCTGTGATTATTGTTTAAAGAAAGAGTATTTACCTATATTTCAAGGAAATTAATTGCCTGAAAATTGCAGGTCAAAGTTATTTTATAAGGATAGTATTCTTCACTACTGCAAAATCTCCTCAAGAAAAAAAATCTTACACTATTTAAATGCTACATTTATGTATGAGTATTTGATCCTTTGAATGGTTATAGTTAAAATACATGGGAGAGTCTGTACTGTATTAATACTGTACTAGTCTGATAAAGGACACTGAACACTTAAATCTGTCTTTTTTGTTTGTGAGCATGTCCTGAGAGAAACTGAGCAGGCTCAACTGACCAGTGCAATTTGATGACATTTTGTACCTTCTGCGAGGAGCATAGTTTTACAGAACACAATCCAAATAAAACCACATCCTGTAGAGGAATGATTTCCATTGTATTCTCCTGGTCCCTGGCAGGGTGGTCCGGGTTTTACTTGAAATGAGTCTAAAAGGTCTTGGGAAAGCCGACGTCTTCTTCAGTAGGCTTAGCTTTGCTACATAGGGTTCTTGCGTTTGCTAGTCAAAGCCTAGGGAGATGCTTAAGGTATACTGGAGTATTAGTAAAATTGTATTTAAGGTCCTGCTCTTAGTGGCAGTGATGTTAATGTATTTAATTTAATTTAAAACAAGATTTTCAGCACTGGCTTTTGGATTAGGCAGGGTAGAAGGTTGGCTAGTACAGCAAAGAACTGGTGGGATAGGGTGAAGTTGTCTGCGCATAGCTGGGCAGTAAGGGCTCCTCCTGCTCTAAGAAGTTGCTTTGCCCGTGTTTTTGAGGAGAGGGGACAAAATTCAGTTAAGCTTGCTCTGCTCAGAAGCATTGAGCTGGCTCTGAAACAGATGTAAACATGGTTTGCAGTATCCTCAGTTTCTGTAGGGGGTGAGTGAATACAACAGGTTTAAATTCGACTGACTGCCATGCTGTGTTTTGTAGCAGTCAGTCTAAAGACAGGTTTAATTAAACTGATTCAATTTCTAAACTAGGATTATGGAGTCTACCTGTTACACTGCTATAAAATCCTTGTGTATGACTAAGCTTTCAGTGTAATGAAAAGGGCTGGGGGACACAGTTGTAATCCTCAGCTAACCAATTAAATATTTACTTAATAAGGATCTAAAAGTTAATTTTACGGTCCTTTTTAAAAAAAGAAAGCAAAACACCTGTTATATGGCTAAGTCAGTGCCTTTGGTCAGTGAATGGAAGAGTTGCTTTTCTGAGCTGGGAACACCATTTTAATGTCACAACTGACCTTCTAGCGGGAGATTAGTCCTAAGGGACCAGATTTATGCTGAGAAAAAATCAGAAACCATTAGAGAAGAGAAGAAAATTAGAAAATGAATGGTTTTCAAGTGATTTCAGATCAGACTGAATTAAAGGCAGATGCTGTATTAAAGAATTCTTTACAAACACAGAGAAAATACCTATTCTGTAACAGTGATTCATCCACCAAATCACACTGTGGTGGAGTCTCTCCTCCACTGACTCTGGAAGGAGCCTGGGGACATTGAGGTTCCCAGGCAAAGGCAGCCGTCCTGGCTCTTCATGTGCTGTCCTTATGTGTGCATCCAGTAACATACAACCGTGTTTTCACTGAAATGAGATTGCTCCTTAGGCCGTGGTATTAAAGATCATGCTTCTCACGCTAGAATATGGGCAAATGCATAAATAATAACAAGAAATGCAATATATGTGTCAATTACCCTTCCGTTTAATAATAAATTGAATGCATCTCCTACGAAGGGTATGCAAAATATATAAGAAGCATATGCAGTCACAGAAAAGTGAATGTGTTAATGCAATATTCTGCTTTATGAATTCAAATCTGGAAGAAGAGTGTGTTTAGCAGGAGATACTGTGCTCTTTGCTGTGCTTCCGATTGATTTTATATTTGTAATTGTATGCAGGTGGCCGCCAGAAGCAGGACAGTCTGATTCTGAGAAAACGGAATTATTTGTTCCGATTCCTGGGAATGCGAGTTTGTTTAGCGGCACCATGGTGCATTAAGTGCGTTGTGGTTGAGATTAACAAGTGTAGTACAATTAATTAGTTCAGGCTTGCAAGTCATGCATAGATTACTTGGTCAGTACACGCACACGTAGGGTGAGCTTTTTAGTTCTCGCTGAAACTTGTTGCTGAGATTGGTTTCGTGCCTCCTGCCAATAGTCAGACAAGACAGAGCTGGAGTAGAAATACTGAAATACTTGTCACTTCTGTAAAACAGTTTCCATATGAAACCTGAAATTATATAGGTTTATGAGGAATTCCTGTTATATGAGGCATTCCTATAAACAGGGTTGCTGTAGGTGAGTAGCAGTTTGCATGGGATGATGGAAGTTTTGCGACTGTAGAGGAATAATATTAGTTCTCATGAGAGATTACAAACGGGTAAATGCTGATGAATGTGTACAAATACGTATGTGTGAATTTAGTGCTTCAGAAAGGCAGTTGACAGTTCTGGAAACTAAAGGCCTCTCTCTGCCAGGAAAGTGCCGTAGAGGAAAGCAGCACCGTAAAAATGTGTGTGGGAGCATCCCCGGTGTGAGCTGGGGTGTGTTCTGCGGGCAGCCCCTCCCGGGGTGAGGAGGGGAGTCGGGTCTGCGCGCATTCGGGGCCTGCTCAGTAAAACACTTGGGGATGCGATTCTGTAAGCACGCGTGTGTAGTAGGTTACTAACACGTTTAAAATGCACTCTTGGGAACTTTACGTGGATGCTTACCTCCTCCCCCAGTCGCAAAATGGCATTAGACCAATATCTCGCTTTATATGAGACGTTATCTTTGAATGGTAGCAATATGTGTGTTTTTAAGAGCAGTAATGGGGGGGGAGGGAAGTAAGACAGAGTCTTGCGCCTTCTACTACATGTCCCGCTGTTCTTTTAATAACTAATGCATTGTGTTGGTACAGAAAGCGGTTCCTAGTGAGAAGTAACGAGCTGAAATGGGGTAGAAAATGGAGAAACCAAGAGGTTCTAATCCTTAAAGGTATATTGGACGTAAAGGTGTGGGTACAGCAGCGTGAATAGCGGCAGCAGTTCTATACCCAAGCCCCTCTGCAGTGCACAGAAATATAGCATAAAGAAGTAGCAGTAAGAGGCTACATGGAAGAAAAGTGCTGTTGCACAAGAGTGTAAAGTTTTAAGAATGACAGATTTTTCTTCTTGCTTTGCTTAGTTTTAAATTCTGTGGTTTTATGTATGAGAAAAAGGAAAGTATTTACTTGTATAACTATACAGCTTTATATAATTATTTTTATCTCAACACTGTACGTTTTGCTCCTTCTAAGCCTAAAGTGCTTAGAAATGTTTCTGTGTCTTCACTGTCCAGTTGTAACTAACTCAGAATATGGCATGTGAGTTGTAGAGGTGTGGTTTATGGCCCTGATTAAGAACAATATTTGAGTATAGGCTTAACTTTAGGAATGTGGCTTAGTTAATTTAAATTCAGCAAAACGTGAGTGTTTGCATAAGTGCAGTGTTCCGTTAGAAAAATGAGATTTCAATGCAGCCGAAGTCCCATTTTTGAAGGTAGTGCAGACAGCGCCCTGTTGACCTTCAGGGTGATTTAGGTGCCTAAGTCACTCTAATGAAGGGAAAAAAGAAAAAAGTTGGTTTCCTAAGTTACTTGTGTTGTTAAACATTGCTTGTCTGTCCTGAAAGCCTGCAGGGACTGTGATGAGTGTGAGAGGTGTCTTCCAGGAGCTCCAGAGACTGCAGGATTTACGTGGATTCCAGTTTTAAGGAATGATATCGAGGGCATTTTAAATGGTTAATAGTAGCAGAGATTGGCTTCTCCAAGTCCTTGTACAGTTTTGTTTTCTTTCATAGCACCAGGGATGTTGGTCAGGTTGGACCTCAAGTGGTCACCTGGTGAGTCCACCTGCATGGGGCAGGACTGGTGCTAGCAGCAGATCAGGTCAGCCATGGTTTTGCCTAGTTGAGGCTTGAAAACCTTCATGGATGGAGGTGCCAAAACCTATCTGTGCAGCTTTTGGTTTGTTTTAGCGTGTTGTCTTTCTCTGATTGTATTTCAGTTTGTGTTACGTTGCTGTTAAGTACATCTGTCTTCATTTTATCATACTTTCTGGTCTTTTTTTCCTGGTTGACACTAGGTCAACAATGTGAATGTATATAGGATCTTTGTTTATAGTTTACATCCAAAGGCTAGCTTTAACCTAGTGAAGCTGATCCTTCTTGGCTTTCTCTGTCGATACAGAGAGAGAGGCTTCTGTAGAAATTATTGCAGAGCAGGACCTTGCATATCACCATTGACTCTAATAGGGATGACCCATCTCACTAGACCAAAGTTGCCCGTGTGAGAGTGGAGCTTATGACATGGGAGGTAAGCGTTACGGTTTTATACCTGCTACCATCAGGGCAGGCTTTGCTATTTGTTTTAGTCTGTCGATGCTACACCCCTGAGGTGGTGAGCCTTTGGAAGCTATAGCCACTTGAGCATGCATCCGCATGGGATTTCCAAAATTGTGGAAAGAAGTTCAGCAGTCAGTGTTCACTGGTGTTTGATGGCTTGGGAACACAGCTGTTTCCAAATCCAGCTGTTTCAAAAAAAACCCCCAAAACCTTTCAAAAAATCTGAGTGAAACCTTGAGAGTTTTGCTATTAGTTTCCTTTATTTAGTGGGACAAGATTTTTTTTGCTGTTCAGAAAGTGTGGACTCTTTTCAGTGTCTTAATAGGTTTTGGTTCAGCCCCTTGTACGGTTTCCAGTGTAGAGCTTTTGTTTGTTTGTTACAGCTCCAGCTTTGGAGAGCAACGAGTGGGGTGTTTCTGTGAAGCTGTGGACTTCTTTTTATTGACTCAAACACGCAGTTTAAAGAAAATGGGGATGGAGGCGGGGGGCAAATGAAAGTATATTGTTTTTTATAAAGTATCACCTGCAAAGCGCTTTTAAATAATCCCCTATATAACCATGTATGTTTTTTTTTCACTTGAAAGACACTATCTCCTACTTCTAAACATTTGCACAGCAAAGTAATGCATTATTGCATTTTCATAAATAATTGAAAAGCAACTTAAAAGAAAGTAGGCCAACAGAAAAAAAAAAAAAAGAAAGTGTTGGTTTCAAATTTGAGAGAAGAAAAATATGTTTCCTTCTTGATAGCAACTCAGTTAAATGTTATTAAATCCCATTCTCCCACCCCGACATGACCAAAGACAAATCTGACAATTGACAGTTTCATTTAAAAGAGAGAGAAATGGGGAAAAAGGTTTTGGAACACCGAGTCTGGTTTGTTTTGTTTCTTCTTTTTTTTGAAATTTTTTTCCCCTTGGTGAAAAAGACAATTGTGACCCCTTATCAGTTTGCAAGTGGCTGAGGAGCAAATCTCTGGAGGTCTGCGTGTTGGCTTTTCAGCGCCGTTCTCCGTGCTGGGCTGTAATAATGCAAGCTATTTTAGAACTGTGCATACGTTAGTGTTCTGGCGCGGCATGATACAATAATGTGTGAAAAAGCATAAGATCACACCTTGGTGAAACTTGCAGATTTCCTGCATAATCCGACAGTGAGCTCTTGTCAGGTTTTGACTATATGTAAAGTGAGAATAAAGTTTCCAGAAGCAAAGCGCAAGCCTTGGATGCATTTTGAATGGCTGTGCAGGGATTTTGGCCCTGACGTGGTTATGAATGTGCCTGACTTCAAGCACTTTAGTCCCACCATAGCCAGCGGGCCTCCTTCAGTGCTTAAAATTTGGCACGTACTTTAAGCCCTTCACCGAATTGGAGCTTTATTTTTGCTAGTGGTGAGAAAGATCAAAGAGCCAGTGTAAATAATTTCTTAAAAAACAGTCAGTAATATGAACAGTTTTCATATAACATACAGTGCGGTGTATCTGGCGAGAGAACCAGGTGTCATCGATGGGAATGGTTTATGGCCACGGGTCTCTTCACTGGGATGCTGGCATGTTGGTCCTGAGCTGGTGTGGCTGAGAGAGGATGGGCAGGCTGGAAGCGAAAACTTAATCGGTTACAAATGCTCTCAGAATCACAGAATCACGTAATCACAGAATCAGAATCACAGGATCGTATAGGTTGGAAAAGACCTTTAAGATCATCAAGTCCAACCATAAACCTAACGCTACCAAGACCACCACTGCACCATATCCATAAGCACCTCATCCAAACGTCTTTTAAATACCTCCAGGGATGGTGACTCAACCACTTCCCTGGGCAGCCTGTTCCAATGCTTGATAACCCTTTCAGTGAAGAAAAATTTCCTAATATCCAGTCTAAACCTCCCCTGGTGCAACCTGAGGCCATTTCCTCTCATCCTATCACTCAATGCAAGATGAGGACCAGGGCCTTTATTCCAGCAGGGGCTTTGCGTGGGTTCTGGCTGTCGCTTTGTGCTGTACCAGAAGTTACAGGGAAGTTACAGGAATTGCTGGGTGAGGTTCTTGTGCTGGGCAGGAGGCCTGAGTGGCAGGTCCTATCGGTCCTTTCTGGCCTGGAGATCAAGAGATCAGTGATTGCCGGTATTAATGTGTTGCTACGTGGTGTTTTAACATCAGAGCGACTTGAAGAGTGGACCCCGTTCGGGTGAGCCCCCATGGGTGGAAGCTTCATGCAACTGATGTCCTCCAGAGGAAAAAATGTCAGCATGTGCATTCTCCCCTGCTTTCCTCCCAGATTTACTCCATCTCCTTTTATTTTTTATAACCAGTGTGGCTGTATTTTAAGTCACTGCCCACCATTTCCAAAATGTGTGATACATTTGTTAAGGATTTGGAATTTGGGATACTTTGATATAACTTTGTGTAGGTTTTATGGAAACACCTGACATGTATGTTTAGTTCCTAAACACCTTCTGTGCTTGATTTATCCTCACAGGTTGTCAAGGTATTCAGATGACCTGAAACTGAGGAAGTGAGAGGGAGCTCAGCTGGCAAAAGTCTGACATTGAGTCTGACTGCGGCTCAAATTTGTTTTGCAGAGTTGAGCCCAGGCTGCGTAGGCGGTGAAGAAAGCCTTCTTCACCTTCACCATTGTATCCAAAAAGCTCTGAGCGGCATAATTTTTTGCAGGTGATGAATAACCTAGTTAGGTCACGTTGTTTCAATTCAGTGACAGTTCTCTGAGAAGGCATGGTGGTAATTCATAATAGCATACTCATGTTCAGGCTCAATGGTGGGGATGCTCTGGTGGTTCTTTGGTGGGTTTTCTCAGCCAGAGAAACCACGCTGTCAGCCATCTACCATGGACCACCATGCACTAGTTGCTTCTTTACATTAGACGCTACTGTTTAATATGGAGGTTGGCTAATTTAATCAGCAGGTTGGCTTCTAGTGAAGCAGGCTCACAGCTTTTAACCTAGCTGGATATTTTCAAGGTCCTGTGGCAATTGTGATCACCAGAGACATGCAGATCTTGAGGTTAAATATGTGGAAGATGCTCATAAAGCAATGCCATTTTCTGTTGTCAGAGAATTTCCTTTTGCTTTGGTTGTCCTGACCGGTGTCTCTGAGGGTGTAAGGCCAGGCCTGTCTGCCTGGGGAGGTTTCTTGCATGGGTTGAAGGAGGGCTTTCTGGGCAGATGACAGAGTCATTTTGTTGACACAGAACAGTGTGCATCATTGTTTATGTTATTACTGTTTTACATTTTTTGTATTTGTAAGAAGAGCATATTGATGACTGCGTGTTAAAACTCTGTCTTTTAGTGGCTCGTTTTCTTTCCGAAAAAGGAATAAAGCTACATTCTTTCTAAGAAAAACCCAGAATTATATTGGAACAAGTACTAGTGCTGTGTTCATACATGATCAAATTCAGGAAGATTAGGGCACTGTGTATAAATTGCCTTCGTGTTCGTTGGGTTAGCAGCTGTCAAATAAGTGATTATAGATGTTGGCAAAGCTTTTCTTTCCATAATCGCTGTGAAACTGGGATGGAAATGTAACAGATGCCATTTAATATGGACCAGCACCTAAGTTCTGTTTCTGGGTCTGGCTCTTTATTGCCTCGTGGCCAAAGTTTCTTAGCATCTTTTTTGCTTTAATTCCTCTCTACTTATAAATGGAGATAATACTGCTCTCTCACTTTACAGGAGATTTCTGAGGCTGTTTGTTAAATTGTTTGAGATCCTTTGATGAAAGATATGAAATATATGCAATAGCATTAATGATAAGATTAAACAGAATAATTCTGTTGAGATTGAGGAAAATTATTGCTCCTAGATGAGCTGTGCTTTGCTGGGCAGTGTTAACCTTCTGCAGGAAATAATTTGGTCCGAGATTGTGTTGGGGTTTCATTTCCTGGGATTTTTTTAATTTGTTATCTGACAAGGCTTTTGGATACCAGGCAGTACACTTGAAGTCCTGTTGAAGAGCAAATGAAGCGTTGTGATGCTATTTTTTGCAGCATAGGAGTCTATGGTGACTCATTTAGTGTTCGTAATGCCTGTGACAGATTAAAAAAAATCAAATCACTTACTCCCAGTGAGACAGATACACTCAGCCAGACCCTATTTGAGAATTATTTGCTGCACTGTTAAGACCAAAGTACGCATCTTCCCCCTCCCCCCGAAAGAATCCAGCTTATCGTGAAATGTTTATCAGAGCCATATAAACATTTCTCAACTGCTGAATTTTGAAGGGAAATTCTTTCGGTCTAACTTATGTATTGCAAGCAAAACTCTTCACAGATTTAGAAAAAATATATAATTAGCTTGGTTACAGCCCTAATTATTACCAAGCATGCCAGCATCTGGCAAGGGTACGGCGATCTGGGAATTCACTGCTTGAAGCCATGGAACAAAGTGTTCTGATCCGACCCCAGGCAGCGAGTCCAGGACTTGAACTGGAATCTTCAGGAGCAGAGAAGTCTTAAGTGTCTGGAAAATTGGCCTGTTGAGTCACCACACAGGCACTAAAACAAAACTAATTTTAAGCAGGTCAGAGTTCAGTGATTCCCTCTGGAATCTAATTTTTTTTTCCCTTAAAAAAAAAAGTCTCATGTTTTAAGTGAAAAGGGTCAAAGTTGATGCACTGCTACAATTTTTGAATGCTTTCCCTTAAGAACAGCCACCCAGGCTAGGATTAGCATGAAGGGCTGCTAGGCTGGCACTTCAGTGTCTGGGTTAAAAATATTTTAAAGCAGTAAATGCAGTCAGAACGGAGAGTGAGATCCCTGGGAGCCTTCCTATTCAAAAATGTGCGAGCTCAGGGCAGCAACTGCAATGTAATTTAGGGCAGTATATGCTTCATAGCTTTGGAGAATATTGCCTCTTGTTAATGTTACATTGGAGGGCAGTGGGATAGTAGTAATTTTAGAAAGGTGGTATTCCTGTTTGTTTTACATTGGAAACTTCGGAATAAATAAAAAGAAGCATCAATTGAGGACGAAATGTAACTGCCGAAAACCAGCAATGAATCCACCTCTGAGCAGACTATAGAATCGACAGGGGAAAGTGGGTATAGAAACATTTTCGTAGGAATGCAGCTGCAAAAGGAACTTAGCAGACAAAGGCAAAATCAGGTACGTACTTCAAAAGGCATGTGGGCAAACTTTTGTCTGAGAGCCCAGTGAGGAGCCTGCTCACATTAAATTACAAAATGTTTGGGGGGATCGAATGACAAAAAGCTTGTATTGCTTTTCCATTGCTGAGGAAGTGGGGCTGTCTATAAGCAGGGATGATTCAAATAGCTGTTTTAAAAAAAAACGCTTGCAAGAGTGAGGGAGATTTTTAATTCCCATTCCTGTATTAAGATGATTTCCTTCTTTTTCCCTTTGGATCTTGCAGAGTTCGCTTTACATTTGCAAGTGAAAAGGATGGGGTCTAGGCTACCTAGGGAAGCTTGAATCTGAACTCTGTTTGTGTCAGGCATTGTGAGCTTGGTGATCTCTGTTTATCTCTTAGGAAATAGTCATGCTTGCACAACAGGGCAAATGCAATGCGCAGATGTCAGAACAGCTAAAACAAAGGGCTGTCTAGGAAAAGCCATGCCAAACCTAAGGGCTAGAGCAGAGAAGTCGCAGCTAGGACTTCTGCCTTCTTTTCTTCGCCGTGCCTCTGCGTGGCTGTAGGCAAATCTCTAGGCCAAATGGAAAGCTCTTTATGCTTGGTAGTGAGTTGTAGCGCATGCAAACTGTACTGTTGATAGGAGGCTGTTTGTGGCAATGGTTGCCCACGTACGTGTGCAAGGGTTTGTGCTCTGGTCATCGGTGCAATAGTCAGACTGGTCTGCAAAATAATACCTGTTCCATGGGACTTCCCCTTTGATGCGTTGTGATTGCTAAGTATGTGGCTTCTGGAGTGAAGGCGCTATAAAGGTTAAAATCTATTAGGAGAACCTCAGTCTGCCTTGCTAGTACGCAAAGTTATTGGAATACTTCTCCTTTGGATTCCCGCAGGTATACAATGCACGGGGATTTGAATGGGAGGATGTGTGAGGCTCTGAGATCCAATTTGTCTTCCAGGTTATGGCAAGGCTCAATTTTTCTCAGGCTTAACAAGTAGCGACCACAGTTTACTAAAATATTTATTTAAATTTAGGGAAAACTTACTGACATGCCGTTGCTTTTGCATTTAAGATCACAGTTTATAGCCCTTTGAAGTCTGCATGTTTGAAGGGAAAAGAAGTGCTTAGGATAAGCTGAACTTGAATTAAATCGTGTAGGCAGATAACAGATTGAATTTGCGGTATGGCTCGTTTTGCTAAGGAAGTAAGTCAAGCAATGAGTAATGCTGGGCCAACTTGTATCACAACAGGAGGTGGTGTAGCTTTAGTGCAAGGTAGTGTGGATCACTGAATCTGAATTATGGACCAGTTCTCCTAACTTCAGGGATGATGGTTCTGAAGAAAAAAAGTTCATTTATGATTTGTATAACTTTATGATTCACAATTGTAAAGCTGGGATAAATCACACAGATTTCCAGCCCTGATACTTTCATTTGCAGTGATTTGAAACTTGAAAACTACAAATTGTTTGAAGGTTTGGAGTTTTTTTTTTCTTTTTAAATGATTTATTTCTTCTTACTAATAGGTGACCCAGTGTAAACTTTGCAATAAGGAGGAATTTTAGGGAGCTAAGAGGCAGAATGTGTTTTGGGTAGTTTCCAAATATAGTACTGATTTTTTTGTTTGATCTCTGCATTAGTAATTCCACAGTTGTCCTTCTATCCAGCCCCTTTTAAATCTTCTCTTAGCGCAAGAGGGTTGCAGCATGTGCATGCTGTGCTGATCCTTTTTGTTTAACTGGCAATGCTTTTGCACTCAAACTAGCTATCAGAATACGATGGGTCAACAGGATCGTTCTCTTTATCATGAAGCACACCTGAAATATCTGCTTAGGTAGCGCTTGTGATTTCTCGGCAAATATTCAACCCAGTGGGGAGCTGCAGGACTCACCTCCATCTCCCAAGGGTTAACAGTAACCTATAATAATAATCTTGTGGCACAAAAATGCTTCTTTTTATGCATTACCTATTTCCAGAGGCCTAATTTAGGTTTTGTATCAAAATGGATATCACAAACGCTTGAGCTTCCTGCTGAGAAGGAAAGTGCTACCGAGAGACTTCGTTCTCTGTTATTCTCATGGTGTCCGGGAGGGGTGAGAAGGCAAGGAAACAATTGCTGATATCTGTAGCAGTAAGTATAAATAGTAGCAGGATGGGTTGCAAAGGTAGAATAGTTTGACAGTATTGTTCCTGTGAACGCCTGGCCTTTGCTCTTGGTTAGAATATATATATGTGTGTGTGTGTGTGTAAATATATGTGTCTTTGTATACACGGCAAATGTACACATCAAGAAGAAAAAAAATAGTTATATTTTGTAACTGCATAAAAATTTCACCTGTCGTTAAAAGAAAAGATTATTGTCATGGAGTAAAATGAGATTGTGTCTTCTTGCCTAAACACACAGACAGCTACGCTCAAAGATCGGCACGCCTGTGTCCCTGCTCTCTCTGTGTATGTTTCATGCCAGATTCTGCTGTAGATCCAGTTGAACTGTTTTCATCAGTTACGTTCCTCAAGGATCTGTTTGTTGAATGTTTTCACGTACAAAAAATCATGTTTGGATTTTTTGTTGCTGTTGTTGTAAGAAGTAGAAACAAGGAAAAGAAAAGCTGGATTTTGAAAAAGAAAATTTTTTTTGAGATCAGAAATGCTTACTGAACACCCAGATACTTTCTTCCCCCCTAGTATTGATTTTCCATTGGAAGTGCATGTGGGAGGAGATGGAAGATTTCAACAAGACCTAAAAAATACTCGTGTTTCTGAATTTCCTGGCAGTTGCTTTCCCCCCGTCCTGCTCTTTTGTACAAAACTTGGTTATATCAAATTTGTGCCGGACCTGTCCTCCTCCTCCTGCCCATGCAGATGCCCTCAGGGGTGGAGGAGCCCTTGCCTTGCAGCCTGCCTCCTGCCCAGCCCGCGGGCACATGCCCCCTTCTCCTCTCCCCAACCCCTGCTTTGGGTGGGAGGGCAGTTCCTGTTGGGGAAGCCGTTGTCTTTGCTTGGTCTCTGGAAATAAAGGGTTCCTGGCGTTCCCCGTTGCTCTAGTCTGGCAGGTTCAGGTGCTGAAATGTGGATGTGGTGAAGAGTGCTCACCTGGTCTGCCAGCTCCAGTGAGTGTAGGCACAATATTTTACCCGTGAGGTCAAACGAGGCATAGCGGTGGGGTCTGGTGGGGAGAGGGCAAGAGTCCTGCCCAGTCCCTGATGCAGGTCTGCCTCGGCGTGCTGGCCGGTCAGGAGGCCAGCCATGCTGGATGTACGGTGAGCGTGCTTGGGGCTGTATGTGGATGTGTGTGCAGGCTTACGTGCTGTGGGAATAGGCAGGGCAGAGCCAGGTTGGGTCTGGTGAGATTTATTCAGTTGGTTTCAGCCCTGCACATGTCAGGTTGTATTGGCTTTGGCCCGCAGTCACCTGGCTGAGCATAAAAGGGTCCTTAAGCAGACTGGCATTCGCCGTCCCAAGTGTAGTGGATGAGTGCATGGCGGAGAGCATGGAGAGCAGGAGCTGCGGCCCCGCTCTGCTGCTGAAGTGCTCTGGCGTGCTGGGTAAGTCTCTTGACCTTTTGTTCCTCAGTTTTCTTGTGTTTAAGGACGTACAGACTTACCATCACACATGGGTGTTGCAAGAATTAATTAATTACCATTTGTACGGTTTTGAAGACTTATAACCCTAAATAAACAAGAACTTAATCAGTTATTTTTCTTCGTATTTATACTATAGGAAAAATCTACTAATTTAGTTCCAAGCACATGACACACAAAAACTATCTTCACACTTCTAAGTGGAGCTGGGGCTCGATGCCAACAGTTTTTTTTCCTAGTGAATATGGTATACTTGTACACTCAGATAGAATGGTACAACCTTACAGTTTCACTCAGGAGGTGGAAATTTTTTTCTTACTCTGTTTTTGTACTTACAAGCTGTAAATACCAGGCGCTTCTCTTTGGTCAGATTCTTTGTCCTCACGACTGCACCCATTGCCAATGTCCTTTAGCATGTCAGCTTACTTCTCTGGAGTAGCTCTGACTAACTAGTGAACTATATGTCTTTTTTTCCCATATGTTCTGCTGTAATAATAATACATTAATTAGTGCACAAGAATCTGGGAATTAGGGAAGGAGAATGGAAACAGAATATAATAGGGATGTTTGTCACCTCTTGTCCTCTTGCCTCTGTGTGTGGAGAAGCCCCTTAGTATATTGCTTTGGGAAGGAGGAGTGACTCGTGACCCACACCTGATGCAGCACTACAGAAATGCCATACAGTGCCCTGGTTTAATGTGGAACATCTAGGCACAGTGGGGTGAAGGAAGTCAGACTTCGTGACTGTCTCTGCATTTGCTGTCATAAGGGAGTTAAATCAGAGCTAAGGGTTTTTTCTTTTGTGTTTTAATTTCCTTTGTTTTAAGAAAGTATTTTTTTAAATGAAGTGGGGGAGGAGGGTAATATACCCCTCGCATGCTTTGGGATCTGAGGCTCCTGTGGACCCCATAGGATGTCAATGGACTCATTAAGATTTAGCCAAGTTTTATGCATTATTCATAATATACATTCGCAGCATGCACCCTAAAGACTGTCTCCTGTGAATGCTTAGTCAGAATCATTTGCATTCTGTATTATGGATCCATAATATAGAATACATTTAGCTACATTTTGCGTATTATCCTTTATACATGTTTCCAGCCTTTACTGTTCTGGCATATGCAGCAAATGTGTTTAAACAATAGCATGCAGTTGTGTTTTGTTGCTCCATAAAAACTAATGCATAATAAGGACCCTGATGAAAATTAATTATTGCATAAGAGCAGTGGACAAGCTTTTTCCTCTTTTTAGCTTCAGTGACATTTTAAATTCACTTTTCTAACATGTTTAAGAAGTACTTTAAATTCTGGGCTGATATTTTGTAAATTTTTTGTTTCAAATACACACAAAAATCATTTTTGATGTGGAAGGTTGGCAGGTGAGGAAACATCAAATTGAAGCTGAGATGCTTAATAACCATAAGAGTCGTTTGCTGTGAGTTTACTCTAATCCTATGAATGTTATTTCTGCTGTACATGACAAGACGAAAGAGTCAACAAAACACCACATCAGAAAATTAATTCTCTTCCTGTCATCCGAAGCGTTGAAGCTCCTCTGTTCTCTCTTTTCCTTGGCTGCCATTACATCATGGTGATTGGTCTCATCTCAGCTTTGCCACTGATCCACAGAGTGGCCCAGGCATGTTCCTTAGCACGCCTCTGCCTTAGTTTCCCCATCTGTTACAGGGAAATAGCAGAAATGGCGCTCCTTGAAATTCTCTATAGTAGCTGTCTACTTAGATCTACCCCTTCATACCCTGTCACTGCCAATAAAGAACACTCCTGTGGGAAATACTGCTCTTACGAGAAAACGGGATTTCTTTTGGGGCCAAATTGCAGTAGAGTGAAGTCGGGGAGGTATGAGGTTTATCTTCCTTGTGCAGAATCCGTTAAGGAATCATTTTAATGAAGTGTCTTCCAATTAGGGGATCATAAAAATATTTCTAGTTGCCAGTCCCTGTGCATGAAAACACCAGACAGGCAAAATCCAGGATCTTGTGGCACCTTTTGGAGATCCGTTTCCTTTGGGGAGCAGCCCCCATATATCTTCAGGGTGACGTAGGGAATGTCAGCCTTTCATGCCTTTCCTTTTTCAGGGAAGCGCTACAAGGTTGTACAGGTTACAGAAAAGCTGTTAGTATAGTGATGTTCTTGTCTAAGGAGCCTGGCTCACGGTGGGCAACAGCGGTTCCTTGAGCCTAAATATGCACAGCATAGATGAAGGATATCAAGTGACTTACTATGTCAAGTTTTTTGCAAATATTGTAATACTTGTTGAAAAGCCAAGGCTTATCAAAATACTTTAAAAAAAAGTCTTGATACCATGTAAGATTGAAATGTTTTTTCCCATCATGGGCTTAACACAGGAGAATGTTTTGGCAAAGTACAGTCGGCAGGCAAATATATATAAAATGAGTATAAAACGAGTTCAAAATCCTAAGGATTATTTATATTTATTTTTTGCCACTAGTTCTTCAAGTTTACCTTTAGGCAGCATTCGTACATACATGCCCTGAAGATACAATAGAGAGTTAGGAAGGATTTTGCTGTGGCTAAGCAAAGTGGAAACGTGCTGTCCTTTGGTCCAAAACTGACTGTCGAGCTCTCAGTAGAGTAAGGTCTAAAAGATAAACATTTTATGGCTTTTCTGTTCAAAAGAGATGACCAGTTTTTCATCAGAATTTTTCACAAGTGACTTGAGAATTGTAAATTTGTTTATAAATACATGTATTTTGCAGCATGCCATTGCTGTTACATGTTCCTTTTCCTTACATAGCAATTGACAGTTCATGATGTTTGAGTCTGACGCAGAGAAGCAAAATACTTCTTTTTTCTTTTATATAAGATGTAGTGCAGTGGAGTCCTCATCTATGCGTAGTGTAGTAATAGTCTGTGTAGAGTGTAGTAATGTAAAGTAAGAGCAATCATTGTAGAGGGAGTATTGGCTTTGAGAGCAAACATTATTGGATGCATTGCACGGTGGCTTTATGTCCCGTGGAGCAAAGCTACCTTTCCGTCTTAGTTGCTTGTGCTACTGCTGCATACATGGGACGGGGCAGGAAGGAAAGACAGCAGGTATGATGCTGAGATCCAGGCTTCCCCTCAGCTTTGTGCTGAAGTTTTTTCTTGTTATCTCCCTTGAATCTTGAGCTTTCCTTCCTTGTTCTCTCCTGTTCCCTCTCCTCCCCAGCTCTTGCTGCAGCCCCGGCACTTCCCTGCTGCACCCTTTCCTCCTTGCTGTACCCTGAAAGCTCCAGCATAAAACCCAAACTAATATATGCATCAAAGATCATTAGCTTGGCCTCTGCCGCATGCTTACAGCACTTACATTATTGGTCCACCTCACTAGTTGGACATCAGCATCTGAGACCAGTGAGAACGCATTTTTTCCCCTTGCAAATCAACAGAACAGGAACATAAACAACGCTCAAAAAACCAAGATGTCAAAATGCCCCTTTCAGGTTCATGAATATGCTATATATAAGCCTAACTTCGGAGATTTTCTTTTATTCTCATGAATACCATTTACATTTGAGCAAATGCAAATTCATTTCCACTTTTGATACTCTGGAAGCTGCTTCGGGCAAGTGAGTAGAACGTGCCCTTTAGTCCATCCTAGTTCAGGCCCCAGAGCTGTGTGTACGACACCTGGATCTCCAGAGCATTCGGCGGTTCTGCTCCGTCTGTTTTTCTTTTCAGCAATCTGAATTCATATTGTAAAATGTGCAGTAGTGCAATGAGCAGGGGTTTTGTTAGTGTTATTAGGCTTGTGATGTGGAAAATAAAGAACTAACTTCCTACTGTTTAGTGAAATTTCTAGGAAATTCCTAGCAGTTTTATTTAATATTTGCAATAGGTAGCTTTATCTTTCTAAATGATTTTAAACAGTCTTTCTTCAATGAACAGCTGTTTAAATAGGAACTAGGGTACATAGAAAATGAGCATTGTACATTAGCTAGACTCACAAGGGACAGTAAAAGGAGAGTTTTCTTTTTCTGTACTGATCTCTGTACTTCCATGGTAGTATCTGGCCTAACAGAGCACCTCTGTACCAGGTTTCAGTTCAAGATTCCTCAGGTACTGTTACCATTATTAATTACACTATAGAAGCAGTGGTTTGAATGGATAGATTTTAAAGGGGTTTCGCTGGGTTGCCTACTGTATTGTTACTCCATTTTACAGATGGGAAGGCTGTGGGTTTTTACTTCTGACTCCGTTCATCAGAGGAAAGCCAGACTTTACAGTTTAGCTGATACTGTTGTACGCTTTGTTCTCTTGGCATTCTCTCTGCCCTTTGTCCAAAATCATTTGCATAGTATTTCTGTCCATCCATAGTGTTAAAAAGTCTACTATCAGAACCCTCATGCATCGTGGGGTTTTAAAAGTAATAGATTCTGATTTCCTTTTTATTAGCCTTGATTCTCAGCCTTTATAGTTCAGGGTCTTTAACTTTAGACCAGTAAAATTCAGCGCTTTAGAAAAAAGGAGCTGAGATTTTCATATGATCACAAGTGTTGAGGCTTTAAGGAAAGCACCAGCTATACCAAGACAATAGAAAAAGTTCATGGGTATTTGCAACCCTGGAACTTCCTGGAATACATGATTAAAAGGGGCCACAAAGACTCTGAGGTTGTGTGTTCCTCCCACACGGAAAATCTTTCACCTTGTGGTGCTTCATGGGGTGCATAATATCCAAAGAAAAAAGGTGAGACTGTGCCTCTTATATCCCTGTTCTCCATACAGTAGAGTTGGGAGCAGAGGAATACTGAGAACAATGAACTGCATTTAGTGAAGATAACACCATCAGATTGTTCTTTCTGCGTAGGTAAAATGATCAGAGGAATAATTTTCCCCAAAACTTAATTGAAGGAGAGGTGCAAATTTGCACAGATTTCTGTACTGGGCATTGCTCAGCCGCTTTGACAGACTCAGAAGACCTGTGCCTTTGAAAGGAGTATTCCTCATCCGTGCTCTAAATCTGGCCCCTTCCACTGGTCTTTGCTTCGTTGCTGGTATCATCAGGAGGGCAGGGAGCAGAGACGCTACTTTCCTGTTTCCTTCCTTAAAAGAGCCGCAGAAACCAGCGGTGCTCAGCCAGCAGGACTCTTAACCTCCCCGTGTGGACAAGGCATCGTCTATATTATGGGTTTTGTTACCTGTCTAAAATACTCAAGTCTCTGATATGACTCTGTTCAGAAATAGTTTTCTCTGCTGTTTTTCTGTTACACATTCTCTGCACATACAAGTTTCTCCTAGGAATAACACCAAAATTCCCCCCACCCCTTTTCTGGTGATTACTGGTAAAGCTTGAAGTCATGTTGGGGCTTGCTGTCCTTGCCAGGCTGTTCCTTCACCTCTGTTGCATCTCATCCTCAGCCCAATTAGCAAGATGTACAGTACCCTGCCTGTTATTTGTTCCCAAGTTTGAAAACTTAAACTTGCTTTTCACCATTTTCTCACTTTTGCCAGTTTTGCAACAGTGGTACTGCTCTGATCTTACTGATTTGTCTTAGCACTGAAACCATTTTGTAGTGACAGATGAAAAAGCAAAGGCAAGAGTTTAGAGCTATATTCATTCATCTCTGTGTTATTTTAATGCTAAATCTCAATGATAAATACTGTTATATTACTGCTGATTGAAACGTCCAAGAAAAAGAGTCCTGTTTTGAAGTTCAGACTATTTTACTGAGTAGAGGGGATGAGAGCCCTGTTGAAAAGGGTAAAAGCTGAGGAGCCTGGTAGGTATGTCCATTTTAAATGTGTGCCATGTGTGCTGAGGGTGAATTGGTTCACACAGAATATTTGCAGTCAAGTCAAAAATAGAACTCATAACTTGCATGCTTGTGCTTCCTCAGTCCAATCCCTTCAGAAACAAATCTCCATGTTACTTAAAAAGAGCAGAACTGAAACATGACCACTGGAGTTTGCATCGATTTTCTGGTGATCTAGAGTGAGAAAGAGGAGGAAGGTCAGGGACAAAAATTGGGATGATATATTGGGAGGTTTATGCAGATGTTATGAGTGCTGTACCTGCCCTGCTGCGTAGTACTTGGGTCTTCATGGGTGTCAGTCCAGCATCTCCTTAAAGTACTGGATTAATACAAGTATTCCGAAACTAGTGCTAGTACAGTGATGATGTATTACTCTAGTTCAACCAGGACTAGGGATTATATGTAGTAAATAAACTGTGGACAACTGCAGTCTTGGTTGCAGCTGGCTTGTTTCCTAAATATTAATACTAATACTACACTGAAAAAGTAAAACAATTTAAAAGAACTGGTTGGAAAATCTGTACAGGTGTAAAAGTTAAGCATATGGCAGAGCGGAGATTGCCAATGAAAATGACAGGTGATTAACATTCATTAAAACTTTCAATTAACACCTTGAAAAATTCCATAAAATAATACTGCATGTAAATAATGTGTGATCTCTCCAAGCATTCTTCTACCTGTTTTTAAGGGAAGGGAAGAGAGAGAGAGAAGAGGGGAAGTGTATTCCAAAAGTACTTACTACAAAGATCTTTTTAGCCCTTGGTTTGTTTTGGAGTTTCATGGTCTAGTGATGAATAAATCAAGTTTGAGCTGTCAGTATGGGAAAAGATTTGGCCTGGATAAAAGTTAGTCCTTTATGTTCCCAAAGATGAGCAAAGATTTTCTTACCCATATTTTTATTGTGAGCATGAGAGAGAACCCGCGAGAAACTGCAGGGCAATGTGGAAGATGCTCTGGTCAGTTAGCTAATTACAGAGATTAGTACATGACAGTGGTTGCAGTCCTGCCCGTGTCATTCCACATTGCTCTCAGCTTCAGCGGGACCTCCCCACGTTATGGAGAATTCTAAGTCTGTGCCTTTTCTTGTTGGTGCATACACAGGAACTAAGGAAGAAAGACTTGTCTCATCTAAGTAAGCTTTGTGACAGTAAATTAAAAAGTCAACGTTAAGAACTGACTTAGATGTCAGTTCTTAACACAGCTGTTAATTATACTGAAAAAAGCTTCCAAAATCAGGCATGCCCTGGCTGCTTTGACCTAAAGCATTGTGTTTCTGGAGGGAAAGAAGTGTCTTGGTCTTGTAAAAGCAGGTGTGTGGTTTAAACAATGCAAGTAAATTCATGTGAATATTACCTATGGATTTTTTGACCCTTGGGATCGGACTTGTTTGTTTCAGAAAGCATCCATTGGCACTGGCACTTGCAATCTTTTTTCTGTTTTTCATTACTGAGCACTTCAGTGGTCCTGGCTAGACTCAAGTGCTGCAGAGCTTTGGGGTTCAGGGGATCCAGACTTCAGGCTTAATTTCCTCTACTCCACTCCTGTTGGAAGTTCTTGCATTCGTTCCTTCATCATCTTTATCTCCTCTTCATAATCGGGTCCAATCAAGGCACGAGTGTGGCATTTTAAAATGTAAACGCCCCTTTTCCTTCCTTCTTAAAATGCTATTTCATAGGTTTAGAGTGTGTATCTATATGTTGTCATGTTTTCACACTGTTAGTGTCTTAGAGCTACCATTTGTTTGAGGTAGCTGAGGACTCATGAAGAGGATGTGATAGCTAGTAAAAAATACTACAAAATAGCTTCATTTGTAAAGCTCTGCCTTTGGGGCTGTGGGAGGGATGGAGGGATAAATAAGAAGTCCTCTATCTAAAATACCAATTAAAATGCTTAGTATCTACTTGGGCCACTATTTTATACATGTGGTTAAGAACTATTTTTTCCTGTTTTAAACTTGGCTGTCACTGTGTTCCTCTTACCACCACCTGTAATTATTGACTAGACTTTGCCATATCAAGAGTGCAGCTCCTTCCCCACCCCAGTGCATCTGCACTCCAGCGTGGGCTGTACCAGGCAGAGAGGCCTGGCCTTGACACCAGCTTTGTGGGTCGGCGTAGGTCCATTATGCTTAGGGCTAACGCCCTCTGCATTGAACTAGCCACCTCCGTACTGCAGAGCTCTGGGCCTGTAATTTTTCATGGTCCTTGTGGTGTCCCTGGGATGGTTTTGTGGCACGTTTTGAATTCTGGCAATTCGAAATGGCAGAAATACTGAGCAGATAGCATGGCAGAGTGGTGGTGGTGGGTGATTTTTCTATAACACACCATTGGGTTGTGTGTTTCGTGTTCTGGGTTCTTAGTTTGTGGGCGTTAGAGGATGAGAGGTCTGCCAGAAAGGTTGAAGGAGCCAAATTTGGCATTACATATAGACATACTCCTTGTGTAGCATGCATGCGGGGATGAACTCTCCTGTCAGGCTGTTCCCCCTTGGAGGGTCCTCACAGTTTGTTCCAGAAGGGAGTGAGGGAGAAAAACAGCTTGTTTTGCAGCGTGGATGATCGGGGCACCTCAGTACAGGAGTAAAATAGGAAGTGAACTAAATAAACTGTGTGCACACACCCACCCTTCCAGTTGAATGCTAAATGAGAAAGCTGGGTTGGAGAGACAGCATCGATTTAAGCATTCTTGCAAAGGGCTTTGACCTCTCCATTTGGTCTTGGGGACCCCCTCCCTGAAATAGCATGCAGATGATGGGGTACAGTTAAATAAAACTATAATTAGAAGCAACAGGAGGGAAAAGAAAAATCTGTCAGTCTGCTATCTTTTTGCATTTGACTGCTCTTGGATTGCTATTTTCAAAAGTGATCCACAGTGGCATCTCTTGGCTTCCAGGAAGGCAATGGGAATTTTATAGCTGACGTCAATGGGAGCAGAATGAGACTGATGTTAAGTGCTTTTTTTATAACCCCGTCCCTAGTGTACAGTCAGTTTCATTGTTTTCCCTGATATTTTTGTGGGTGTTACATAGATCAAGAAGGAGAAAATAGTACTTAAGAAAGACAAGTTGTGATTGTGAAACCACAAAACTGTCAGAGAGGCTCTGGGGGGCAGCTGTGGGGCTTGGGACTGCTGTTAATTAATGTTACAGATTTGACTAGATTTCAGTATGACACTATTACTTGGAGCACCTTTCCTTCCTGGAGGACATAATCAGTAAAGTCCACCCTCTCTGACACAAGAAAATCCAGAGCAGTTCTACTGGTGAGCTCACGATTTGCTGCAAATGAGAAGAGTTTGGCCCTTTGGATTCCAGTTTGTGTTGTCCACCTGAAGCCTGACACCCTTCATAAGTTCATGTGTTTGGCATGGGATGTAGAAAGAACATGTATTTTCCTACAGCATTGTGACAGGCTGATCTGTGGTGAGACCTTTACACCGTGATGTCTACTCTCCCTTGATCCGTGTCTGACATTCAGCAACATGAATGGCCGATACATGTGTGTGTAGAAGGGCTATTTAGACCTAAGACTTGCTTATCCTAGCACTGAAGCTAATCTCTTTGACGCTGCTAAGGTCAAGGTTGAAAGATGACTCCAAAGAGCAAAGAAAGGGAAGACAGGTTTGAAAATGGATACAGGGAGAACACACAAAATGTGCCGCTGTAAATGCTGATTTGTAATCGCTCCCTTCCCCTCTTGCCATCCTTTCTTCTTTCCCTGTCGCAGGTTATTCATTAAGTATTTATTGAAATACATGGTAAAAAGAATTTGTTTAACAGTTGAAGTGCTAATTTTAACAGTATTTTGGATTAGGGAATAGGTGGTGGATTTAAATTTGGAGAATTCATATTCAGACAGATGCCTGAGGGTGGGGGCAGAAGTTACCTCTGCAAACTTCTTGCGCCTGACAGTACGTTTTCTCACATACTGCAATAGAGTGGTGTTCTTGTGGTATGTGGGGAAAAAATTGTGGTACGTGGGACAAAAAACTGATTAGGCCGATCAGCCTTTGCCCCATCTCCAGGGGATTGCTTTTTAGGTCAATCAGGAGAAATCTGTGTGGAATGTAATGGCATTTGTTGAGCAATCAAAAACTTACCCTTGAGCCTACAAACTGCTCTTGTGGTATTTAACAGGATGAAAAAAAAAAAGATAACCTAGGTTGCTTTTCCCCCTCTCTTTAAGCAAGGAATAATAGATGTTTGGCAGTGGCAGGAATCTGTCATATTGTAGTTATGTTACTGTTTTTAATTGAGCGGTTTAAAAATCGTGTGAGGGATAGTCTTAGTACAGATAAGTTAGCAGATGCAGTAAGCCTATTTTTCAGTAGTCATGTACCATTATACGTAATACAGTATTTTTTGAAATTATAAATGCAGTGTAACATATGGGAAGAAGCCAAGCCTTGCACTGAAAGTATCGATTTCATTGATCTATGTTATGTATATTTCTTTGGGTTATATTCTTTTAACCATACCAGCCGAAACAAACTCTCTCTTTGCCTCAGTTTCTTCTTCTAGTAGAAAGAAATAATAAGGTTTCTGTGTGTAGGTTTATCACCTTTATATCTCCTCTGAAAACCTTACATGAAAAGAGCACTAAAATTATGATTAAGTGCAGTAGATTTGTAAAAGTGGACTCTTTAAGATAGCATTTAAGTGTGTAAGATGAGATAACTTCCTGCTCCAGAGCTCATTTAATCATACCTATGAACTCCTGACATAAGAAGAGTGGCAGAAGTCTGACTGCTGTAGTGCGAAGATGGCAGTCATTTCAAACCTCTGCAGCCCCTCAGATGAGTGTTTCTGTCTACCTGTGGTGGGTTTTTCTTCAAAGTGAAACGTGTTCATTAAAGCCCCTGTCATACAAATTGCTTTGCAAGAGGAGGACCTTTACCCGTGCTCTCATAGCGGCGTGGAAGTCGATGAGGCTTTGCATACAGTGGTCTACACATATGTCTGGCAGGACTTTGGCCTAAGTTTTCTGGCTTGTGATCTGAGAAGAAAGTTCACCCTTCAATTCTGAAGTGGCTGTTTTTTCTGCTGTTGTATATATAAAGCCTGAGATTGTCTTTCTTTGAAAATAATTTTGATATTTCTTTTGTTTGGAGCATACCATGTCATAGCATCATCTGAGTTTAGCACAGCATTTGCTTTCAATGTTGGAAAGCCAAAGCTCTCGTAAAGATGTTAAATTGTCTGATAATATTTAATCAGTTCATAGACTGTGCGTGCTTGAATAGTAAGCACTCCTGAAGAGCTTGCACCTTTAAAAAAAAAAAGTGAAGTACACTGATAATATTGCAGAGTGTAGAGAGGTTTAAAATTATTGGAGCACTTAATTTTTTCTATAATTGCTTCAATTTGAAGGAAACTAGGCAAAATACCAAGCTGAAAATGAGTTGCATTAATCGAAAAATTCATCAGTCAGAAAGTAGGATCTAAACCAAAACGCCCAATTAAAACAAAAAACCACACTAAAAATGTTGGAGCTAAAGCCTTAAAGTAATGGGGCTCATATTCCTCCATGTTGGCTGTTGACTTCGGAGGATGTTTGAATAACCTCACACATTCATTTCACTGAAAACAGCGGAGGAGCTAAGGTGGAGTCCGAGCGTTGCTTAGAAAGGAAAGTAGTACACAGGGAAACCCTGGCTCCTTGCGATGCACCACAGTGGATAACAATCAAATGTGAGGATAGATCAGCTAAAGGTTAAAATCTTTTTATAGTAAGTTGACAATAAGATAAAATATTTAACACCACTGTGAATACCTTATGGTGGGTAGAGAGCTTTTCGGTACTATGTAATTATATTTCATAATGATTTAATGAGCCTTATTTAAAAAAAAGGTTGTCTCACTTGAAAGGTACCACACAATCCAAAGCAAAAATGAGGCACGTTGCTGCCGTTCAAGGCTCTTTTTAAATTTTCAGGTCAATAAGTTTACCAGTAAAAGTAAAATTTCACTAATAGATAGTCTGTTTTTCTGGTCTGACTTAAATTTAGCATAAGCATTGATTGTTTCTAAACAAGGGAGAGCTAAAAAGAATTTATTTTCGAAAGAGGATGAAATACTAAGTGTGCATATTATACGTCACCGGAACTTAGTAGGTCCTCACAAGTCTTGACCACATATGGCTCCAGTACACCACATGGTAGATTTTCATATAGCAGGTTTCACTGGGTTGTTGGCACTGATACAGTCAAGCAGAGATAGACACCCAACTTCCAGTACGTAAGTACTCATCTTTGAATCCGTGGGATAGCTCATGGACTGGAACTTCATTATGGACTTGCATATCTTTCTGAACCTTGTTCACCCTTTCTTTGCCATCATGCAGAATATTTCATGGTACCGTACTTTGGTAGAATGTGGACAACTGCTGTAATTTCCTATTTTACCTTTTACTTTGCACCACGTAGATGGTTGTGATACGCAGAGGCATAGCAAGTGAGTAGTGGCAAATGTCCAGGGAAGGCACTTGGTGCACATTCTGTTCTGTGTGGATCCTGAGAGCGTTTGGTGTGCTGGTCACCACTGGGTTGCTATGAAGGCGACAGCACTTGCATTTTGTCCGAGATCTCCATGGTGGCAGCTGGCTTCATAATAACACTGGCAACAACAATTTCCTTGTCTCGGGTCACCACCTGCGTAGCTGCAGGATTGCGTGCTGCTTGCTCCTAAACCGCACGTAAAGAAAGGTCATGGGGAAGGTCTGCTGCTGTTGATCTTTTTGTCATCTCTTACACAAAAACTTGTTTGGGCCAGAATGCGTCACCAATGGGCAAGTGCTGTTCAGATTAATTTGTAAGTAAGTCATGAGTGGAGAAAAACAATGCACTTCCTTTTTATTTAAAGTCTTATAATTTAATGACTACTTTCAAAGGTTCGTACTCCTTTTGTTCATACAGGAAAATGCTGTGTTTTGTGTGTGGTCCTGTTGACAGGACTGGGCTGGACCCACAGCCTTTTCCAAAATGGCAGAAAGGTTTGAGGGAAGGAAACCTGCATCCAAGTCCTTGTGTTTCTTAGCTGGGGAACAATAATCTGACCTGCAGTAAGAGTACCGTTACTTGGCTTGAATGCAAAGTGATGTCTGCCTCAGAATTTAATAGCTGTGAAAAAATTTTATATCGGGGAAAAAAAAATTTGTAGCCATGGCCTCCACGCTTGTCTCACTGGGAGGTGCCAGGGGATGCCCAGTATTGGATGTGGTGGTAGCAAGAGCAGTGGGGCTGGAAGCAAGCAGCATGTGTGGGACTCATGCCAGAGCAGCAGATGAAGGGAACGTTTCTTGGTTGATGAAACCAAGGGGTCTGGAAGAGTTGCAGCCTTCTCCTCACATATTCTTTGCTCCTCATCCTTGTAGTCGTGGGAGGACTTGAGCTGTGTGCCTCATGCAGAGCTCAGTGGAGCTGGAGTAAGGTTGGAGGTGGGCAATGATGGAGCCTGTGGGGAAGACAAGTGCTCAATTTTTTGGCAAGTTTTTACTTCTGCTCTTCCAAAAGCGCATGTTGCTTTACAGTTGATGCCACTATGTTCGGATGAGTTCAGTATGGGCTTTCAGACCAAGGGCCCAGTTTGTGAGGCAAATTAAAGGAAAACACTTGTAGCTGTGAAACCAGTGTGTGGTCAGGCCTATTATTATTTTCTAAATATCCTGCCTTATTTACTTAGAGATGATGACAGATAATTAAAATTTTGTAGCATTTCTCCAAAGAAAGGAATGAAGGATCAGATTTTTGAAGGAACTTGAGCGTTACTCTGGTCAGGGCTGGAAAAACTTCCCTGGACCACCGTTGACATTATGTGTGAGTTTCTATCGCACCCATTTTGATGTCTCGGCCTCCTCACCTAACCAGCCCACGCCTCATTGTGTCTTCTTCTGTAGTGTACCCTTCTTGTGCCACATATACCTCAGGTTTTCCTCATTCTGATCTTTCAGCTGAGGTCTAGACTGCTACAGACAGCATGTAACTATTGATCTGAGCTAATACTCAGAGAAATTATTTTTACTGGTTTTATGTGCTTTTTTCCCCCAGAAATGTGCACAATAAATATTAATAATTTCAAATTCTAAAGTACTTGATTACCACTTCAGATGACCCAATTGCATGCCAGGTTTTTACTTCTGATATTCGGCTTCTATTCTTTTTTTCCCCCCTCTTTTTCATCCACCCTCTTGCTGGTAGTAATATAAATAAATCATCCTCAGGAGCACAGATATTCTGCAAGTTGCTGTGCTGGAAGTTAATACTTTAAATAGTCACAGGTTTGGGTTTTTTTCCCCCTTTCTCACCTGCACTTAATCCTATCTTCAGTGCAGAATGAAAAGAAGAAGTGAGAGCAACAGCAGTGATGGTTAGCTATATTGCAATTCCACTGCATTTTGATTAGCCTTAGGCTCAGTTTGCTTGGGTTTGTAATCCACTCATCAAGGTGGATACAAACTCAGAGAAATGAAACCCCAACTGTGTTTTTTGAAGGGATTTTGCGCTTCTCTTTTTGTATTGAAAACCAAATTCACACCATTAAGCAGTGGTGATGGGAGAGGGAAGAGAAGCTGCTCCCTTTTGAAACTGTGTGCATATTTTTAGATTAATTTTTATTCTTCCTGTGTCTCTACAGACTCTGTGTCTGGTAGTATTGAAAAGAATTGTTGTCCAATATGCTTATTTAAACAATAAAGGTTATTCTTTTTTACTTTTCAGTGAATGTTACTTGCTTTTAAGAACTACAAAGCTGGCTTGTGTGATCACTTATTGTCCCTCCTGTGCTATGTCTCTGTAACATATCTGTGAATACCTGTGAACGTTTCCTAAGATTATACCTCTTCTGGAAATAACTGTTCTGGTGGAAATACAATAGTAAGTCACAAACATTTCAGTCATTAATCCTCTATTACCCTGCCTTAACATGTACAGTGCATTCTGTTTCTTGGTTTTAATAATACTTTTTTTGTTGGCTTCTTGATGCTTACGGAATCACAGAATATTTTAGGGACCTGTGGAGGGCGTATGGCTCAGCCCCACACTAAAAACAAGGCCAGCTTTGAAGTTAGATCCTATTTTAAAGTTAAATCAGGTTGCTTGGGTCACCAATCATGCCAAGCACCGCTGAGGATTAGGCACCAAACAGATAAAAGTACGGTTGTACAGAGCTTCTCCGCATAGCCTGGCCGTGTGAACTCCAGCACCCACACCTCAGATGGGCACCCTGAAGGAGAGCCCCTCCGTTGCCAGAGGCACGCGGGTACGCTCTCTCTCTGCTCCCTGCGAGGGCTGAAGGGCTTCCTGCATCTGGTCTCACGAGCGCTCTGCGGCTGATGGTGAGCGGTACCAGGCTCTTCAGTAGCGACCTTGTGAAGCAGAGACTCCAGAGCTGAAATGTACGGTCTAACTTACTTGGAGGAGGAGACTTTATTTTGAATGCAAATATGAATGTTTTCATCCACACATGCATTAATCTTTTCAAGTCCTGCCAAGCTCTTTTAGCTAGTTTCTCAAGTTAATTATATGTTACGGAGTGTCTGGGTCTTTTTATATTTCTTGAAAAAGTGTTTTAATTTTAAATATATTGTATGCCATTTAACTGTGTGTCTCATGTTAAGGAAAGAGGTAAATATGAGCAAATGATCTCTGCACCATTTACCATTTTGCATTAATGCCCTCTGTGAACTGCAGAGTATTTTTTTCAGGATGTCATGTAAACGTATCCCACGCTTCTGAGTATGGGAGTAAGAGGAAAGAGATTCTTTCCAATTTGTCCGTTTTAAGACAGAATAATCAGAACTAGCACCACTGGCAAACATTGTTTTTAAAATAGGGGGCTCAGTCCACAGAGGATTTGATGGGAAGTTCTGCCAATTCTTTTATTTCAACAAGGTACAATCTTGTTACAGGAGTCCTTTTTCCAGTCTTTTCAATGAATGCTGAATGATTGTGGACTACTTCAAAGCGCCCGTGAATGGTAGCTGGGAAAAGCAACTGGTTCTCAATAGGCTTGAATTTGTTGTCCAGGGGCCTGAGTTTTCACTGGGAAGTTGCAAGTTTTCTACAAAGTAATGAAGGTCATAACATATTTTGCTAACTGCTAATCTGTCTTAGAATCAATGGACTAAAAGTGAGAGACTCAAACTGTACCTGTATAACCACTTTAAAGTGGCACCAGAATGGGATGTCACAGTATAGGGCTGTCACGCATCCTTTCTAGTGCTTGGCAGTTGTGTGGGGAGCCAGAGTGAGGGACTGATCTGGCTGCAAACTAATGTTCGGTTAGTTTTTTAATGACATACCTGTCACATAAGCATCATCAGCTGTCCTAATGATGTAGCAGGAACATCAGGCTGAGGGGCAAGGGGAGAAAGAGAAAACTTTTAGCAGACACTGGCTTTTGCATTGGCTCCTGGCTGACCCTGCTTTGATCACAGCTGACCCTGCTTTGAGCAGGAGGTTAGACCAGAGGCCTGCTGAGGTCCCTCTGAACCTGAATTTTTCTGTGATCCTATGGAAGTGATTGTGAAACTGCAGCATCTCCTTTAAATACCTCAGTTGTGGGGGGTTTTTTTCCAACTGCAATGTCTAAAGTAGCTGGAGGAGGGAATTTTCTGTTTGGCAGTCAGTTGGATAAAAACATGGATTCTGCTTGTAGAATTTGCTTCTTGGAGAAGGCAGCCGTCCTGCGTATGTGAACTGGCTTCATGTGTGCTATATCACTGCCCTCACTGCAGCTCAGTGGTATATGGGGAATGTACGGAGACCGTAGCTAGTGGTGGTGTTTGGAGCTGCTCAGCAGGAGCTGTGAATGCCAGCTTTGCGTTGACGTACAAGGCAAAGACATTGGGGAAACCCCATTGTGGGGGTTTATTCTGTCTCGAATGGCACAGGTATGGTTGGATCCACTTTGGGGCCAAGTATGGACACGTATTTTTTTATACACTGTGAAACTCTTGGCCACAGGAGGTTATGGATGGTCTAAAGTATAACTGTGTTAGAAAGAAATCAGACAAGTGGATGGATGAAAAGTCCGTTGGGGCTGTTGACTACAAAGGTGTATATACAACCTGGAGGCTCTATTTTGGGGTACTTGGGAAGTCTATAAGCTATAGGTTGCAAGGAGTTGGGATGATATACTGGAGGAAGAATGAGTCTATATCTGATTCTCTTCTATAGTCTCTCCTTAGGTATATGTTCCTGATTATTGCCAGAGGAGGGAATGGATGGGCCTTTTTTCTGACTGTGTATGACGCTTCATACAACCCCTTGAAGTGCTTTTGAAATCTGTTTTATATGGTTGTGAGAACTGGGGAGTGTAGCTGAACTGCTGATACTCTTTATGGTGAGAATTTGCTACTTGGAGTTGAAATAGCTTTGAACTACTTGATGACTTGTGCTGCCATTTAAAAAAGAACCCAATGTGCTAAATACCATTGTTATCTTTTATTATTAGACTTATGTTTGCAGAACCAGCTGTCATTGTAAAGCAAATCGAGATCTTGACTGCTTGAGTTAGAGCCCATTAAAATGGGCTAAAGACTGAATATCCTACATCAGGCTGCTTACTGTTGTACTGAAGTGTGCTCGGTATGAGTACTGTTCTCCTGAGACCTTACCAAAAACTAGGTGAGACTTTATGAAACTCTCCTACTGTGTAAAACACCACAAAACTGACTGCGCAGCATGGAAACACTGGTAAGGAATTAATGATTGTGCGTTTAGATGCCATTTGTAAACAACAGGGGAAAAAAACTAAACTAAGTATTTTTATAAATTCTCCTTTATGATCCCCATTTTAAAATAGCTCTTACAGTATTTCTTAGGAATTAAGGGTCCAAATCTTGCAGATAGGTCTCTGTGCTTTTGCAGGACTAAAGTCAGCAGGGCTCCACAGCAGCACAGGGGTTTGTCCACTAGGATCCAGCTGCAAGCCTGGAAGCAGACTTTGTTTGTGTGTTGGTCTTAGTTGCTCTGGACTGGAGCCAGAGTTTCGCCTCTGCTTAAGGGCAAAATTGTACTCTGACAAGCCTTCTTTGCTGGTGCAAAGAACTGCTGGGCTGTATGCTGATCCAGTAGGTTTTAAACATATAGTGCAAATTAAATTAGTACCCCTAACTTACTGTCAGTGCTTAGAGTTTTCCTCCGGAAGCCTGGTTGTACTCGTATTAACGTTCATACTCACATTGAAGTTAGTGACGAAGTCCTTCTTCACTGTGCGCAAGACCTGGTTTTAAGAGGCATCATTAGGATTGTGCGTGCCTGTGTGCTTCTTTATGGGCTGTAGGATTTGCATAGCCTCGTTTGTTTAATCTTGTAGACTAGTTATGGGCTTACATTCTTTTTCAATGTCTGTCTGGTTTGTTTTCTCAAAATGATGGGCAGGCCTTTCCCAAACAACTCTGATCCTCTAATTGATCTGGTTTTGGAGCTCCCACTTAATTCAATAGATGTTCTGAGCATGGAACAATTACAGGATCAGGACAATGTCTATTTAAGTTCAGTCAAGTCATATAAAAGTGTCTTTTTTCCCTCCCTTCCAGCAGGAAATTGATTTCATGCTTTTCAATCTCCCAGCATATTTATTAAACTATTATTTATTCATTTAGTTACTTTATTATTTAATTTTTATACCAAAATGTGGCTTTGGTCTCTAGAAGGAAGAGTGGGAAACAGTTCAATTCCCCCCCCCTCCCCCCCAAAGTACTTATGTTCTGGCCTCTTTTTTAAGGTACAACACTACTGTGCACCTTGGAACAACGGTGGCTAACAGCTCTTAACAATAGGAGCGGGAATAATGGCAGGGGTAGCAAAGACATGAAGAATTTTGAAAAGCAATATTCTTCAATGTTGGGAAAGTAATGAAAGGTCAGAACGAAGCTCAATAGAAAAGCCATTATGAAGAGAATGGGCAGAATTCTGGTTTTATGTTGCTGTCAAGGCTTTGGATTTGTTTTCTTTCCATTCTGACAAATTGTATTTAGTTTAATTCAGATTATTATTATTATTTGCTTTAACTCATGCAGTTTTACTAGGTGTGATTTTAATGGTGCACAACTGTAAATGGCTATATTTTAGAGACTTCTTTCTCTTTCCCTTTTTTATTTGGAACCTTCTGTATAATGAATTCTTAACCAAGAATTATTGTTTAGTATTATTTACTCAGAGCCAGGCTGTGCTACCGAAATACAGACTGAGTAGCACCATACTCTGCTGTTAGCTCTGCTGACTGCTGTAGGACGGCTTAAGAAGGAGGGTGCGTGCTACTGAATGTATTTCATGTACTGTTCAAAAGTCCTTGCCATTAATTCAATTCCACTGTGTCTGCAGTCAGTGTTGAAATCTCCATTGACTTCCATGCCAGCAAAACTAGATCGGCTGTGGCTGCTTTTGATAATATCGTCCTAGAATTTACTTTCTTACCCCTAATTAATTAAAAAGACATTCTGCACCCATTAGTTATGGCAAAAGTATGTTTTGAAAACAGGACTGATAAAAGAAAATATGTACGGCTGAAAGAGATACATAACGGGTACCGATGCTGGATCTATCCTCATCCTTTTGGTTTTGACCTAAGAAAACAGTTCTGTATGATGGGGTGCTCATATAAAGCACAGTCCTCCTCTTCCCTTTTCACTTCCCTATATGTAAAAGCAGCAAAGTTGGCCAATACAATTTAAAATCAGCATCCTTCAGATATATCTTTCTTGCAGATATATCATTGGTTGTTCAGCAGATGCTCAGTCAATATGTCCAGATAACCAGTAATTTGGTCTATTTCAAACCTAAATAATGTGTAGTGACTACATGTGGGGAGAGCCTACATAGCTCACGTTTATTTCCTCTCTATTGCATTTCGTATTTTTTCATTATTTTCATTTCTCCCAGCCATGTCTGATAATAAGATCCCCTTGTAGATAGTGCTGGAAGTCTGGAAGGTCTATGGAAATGTCCTCCCAGAGCTGCTAAAGACAGATTAGACATCCATTTCGGCAAAGAAATAGTCCAAACCCTGGACCAGTCCCTGTGGGTGGTTTTATGCAGACATCTTTCTTCTGCAATTTTTTAGGGCAGTTATCAGAGGCTGTTTCTGGTCTTGTTTTGTAGTAGGGGGTGGTGATTTAAAAGCGCTCATGATTTCTCTCTGCTGCTATGGAATTAAATACTAAAGCTCTCGTTTACCTCTGAGGCAGATGAACTGTGCCGCAGGCTGAATGCCTGGAAATCCCCGGCCTAGAAGTCTAATGATGAGCCCCACATGCAATCCACCACTGCCACAGTAGAGGTTAGTCTCAAATGTAAGCAGTGAGTACAACAGCTGCCAGATTGATGCTCAAAAGATGCAGGTCCCCAAATAAACAACTTATTCCTTCACCATTTCTTCTTCCATTATGCACAGGGAGGAGTTTTCTGTTTTCTTTTATGTGTCTTCATTTGTTTTTGCCAAGTGCACTTAGCAGATGAGAGAGTACCCTTCCTTGCCTTTGCTAGGTATCAGTGTTCTGAAAAATGAACACAAAATGCATTCAGACTCTCTTTCAGGTCCAGAGGTTGGAATTTCAAATAATTGTAATTGAAAATCTTGCTTACATTTTGAATTAAGTTTACCGTTTTCCTCTTGCCATTTTTAAATTCAAAATTGTTAGACTAACATGTTTCTTGAAAATTGTTTTGTCACTGGGAAAAGGAGATGTTTTCAATATTTAACTCTAGTTGAAGACTGGCTTACCCTTTTTCTTTCCTTTTTTAACCTCTCCAAACATGTACTTTTCAGATTCCTTCTTAGCTGTCTAAATTTCCCCTATGCCCTTTCTGGTTGACTTTGTTAGCGTGGTGCATTCCTTTTATGGAGTTCTACATTTTTCATTTTTTGTCCTTCAGTGGATTCTTCAGATGGGATTCTTGGCCGCCTACATCTATCTCACTCTGGGTACCAGTGTGCGCTATCATCTCTTTCATGGGAAATTGGGCTTGTGTCCTTCTTCCTCTAGGGAGTCAACATGGAGAATCAAGGTACAAAGTTGTCCCTGGCCTTAACCAGGGCTGCTGCTGAAAGCGTGCCAGAGGAGACTTCTTTATATGTTGTGTTACTTGGTAGTGCTGGGCATTTGTTCGAATTTCTCAGCTGAGTGGGTGATGTACCAGGTTCCTGGGATTCTATGCTTGTTGCGTGCTTCAGGCTCTCAAAAGTTTTGTCTGCAGTGGTGCTTCTGTATGCACTTCTTACCCTTAAGGAAAGTGAAAGTATCCAAATTATCAGGTTGACCAACACTTGCTTTAAAATGTTGGATGAGATTAACAGGAAGAACGTGTCCTTTTAATCTAATGGAGCAATGGGTAACGCTCTTGATTACAAAACTGGAAACCAAGCTACGAGCAAAAAGGGTGAAACAATAAAATAAACCTCTAGATTGTGTTCACAGCCTCCTCTTTTGTTGCAATATGTCAGGGAAAGTTCAGACTGGACATTAGGAAAAGGTTCTTCACTGAGAGCGTGGTGGGTCACTGGAACAGGCTTCCCAGGGAAATGGTCAAGGCATCAAGCCTGTCAAGAATTCAAGGAGCATCCGGATAATGCTCTTAGTCATATGATTTAGTTTTAGGTAGTCCTGCGAGGACCAGGGAGTTGGACTCCATGATCGTTATGGGTCCCTTCCAACTTGAGATATTCTGTGATTCTATGAATAGTTCCCAAGCTGATGTGAGGACTGACAGCCTATACCACTAGCCCTGAAAAATTCTCCTGTACTGCATCTTTGCTCTGCCTTCACATCAGATGGGATTGCCTTTCACCGGTCTGTCTGCAGAGGGCTCTGCGTGGATCATACTGCTGTTCAGTGCAGACGAAGCAAGTGGGATCTCTGCTTTCCCCGTCCTGCAGGCTGCTTTGAGTTTATAGTCCCTCTGTGGTCTTTAAGCAGCACACTGATCCCAGCTGGAAGAGTTTACTTGCTGTTTACAGCATGTTCCGGAAGAAGTGTTCTTTGCACATACATGTTAGATCTTCATAGGGATCGTGCATTTCCTAATAAGATACAAATGATAGACTTGGTACTCATAGTGTTTTGCCCCTCTGCCTTTCTTCAATCCATCCTCCTTCCACATGTCTTTTTTCCTTTCATTTCATTGCTGTCACGTCTCAACTGCATACTGTAGCCATTGCTGTCTATAATGCATTGTTTCAAAGCAATTAACTTGTTATGGAGAGTAGGATAAAAAGCAATAAACAAATTCCAAGCATGTGGCCACTTGCTTGGTCAGGTTTGAATGCAGTCCTACCAATATCATGAAAGGGCAGGTCCCACAAAATAACACAACAGCGGAGTTTACTTTGCCACAGGTAAACCCTTGCAAGCAAAGCCAATCTATGTGAAATATTCTTGATAGCTGTTCCTATGTTTTAGATTAAATTAATAGGCCAAGGTTGGAAACCTAATTCTGTGTTGCAAACATTTTTCATGGCAATGTCAATTATGAATTGTTCTTTCTAATCCAGTCGTGAGCATTTTTCGTCTTTCAATGCGGCGTGATTCACTACAGTGTACATAGAAGCCAAAAACATAGATGAAATCCTAGAGCCATCACTGAAAGCTAGAGTTAATTCTTTAATTTATGGGGGTTTTTTTGTTTTGTTTTGTTTTGTTTTGTTTTGTCCCCCCCCCCGAGTTTATTCCATTTTCTGTCTTTCTGTCTCTCTCTCTTACAGGTTTACTTTTACATTTAAGTAAATTGTTATTCTGCTCTGCCTACTTCAAGCATTACAGGAAAACTTAGCTTGGGTTTTTAATACATTGAAATGACTGATTCTTAATCTAATTGCAATTTGTTTAACTTTATGTCCAGTTTAAAGCTTTGAACTTCTTGTAAAACACCGTATAAAGTACTGGGTGTTCTTGTACTTCCTAATTCTGTCTGGCATTTACAACAATTCTTTCACTATCTGTGAGGGTATGGCTCCTAGCTCTGCCAAGATGGGCTTAGAGTCTGATCCACTCCATTGCTGTGAATAGGAGTCTGTCCATGGACTTCAGTGGGAGTTGATTCAGGCTCTTTATTGCTTCACCTTTACAAACTGAATTCCAGGCTATTCTCCATGGTAAAAATCTTGGCAGTATTGAAGTGAATGGGATATTTGCTGTGGAATTCAAAAGAGCCAAGATTTCAGCTAGAATATTTAATATCTCACAATTTAAAATAACCTATTTTCAGCCCTTGGATTTGACTTGGACATTCTGCTTTGAAACAGACACAGGAGATTAAAGTGAAATAAAATTTCCATACTGAAGCTTGATTAAGGTCAGAGTTACTATTAGATACTTGGTGTTAACTACAGCTGTGTAGGACAGAGTTTACTGAAGTCTGTAATTTGCCCATTAAAGGAAATCCTGCGACATGTCTGAGTCAAGGGGATACCACCCAAGTGGTAACTCTGACTTTAAATCTTGTTGTGTGTCAATACTTACTTTTGACTAATAAAAGTGCATATACTCATTGCAAAAAGGAAACAAACAGTGTCTGTGTGGGTAAATCTAATTGTAGGTTTATTTATTTATATGTGTTTTACGGGGCAATATTTCATACATTTGTGAGCCAACCAATGAACCCTGAAAAGTCTGATGATGACTGCTCTTGTAGAGGCTTCGCAGGGGCCCTGGGAGATTTTCCATCTGTGAGCTGAGTATTTCTCTTGTAACGTTAATACCCACCATCAAGTGCAAAATCAAAACAAGAATCACCACTATGTAAGACTTGATGCGGATATGGTATCCTGCTTAAATCTCCCACCCTTAGCCATAGCACCTTTTTGTTTGTTTTTTAAAGTGTATGGCTAGTATTAAATATAGTTGGATTTCCCATCGCCTTCCAAGAGGACCTATTAGATAGTCAGATAACTAGTTTGCTCTTGGATCCTTACATTAAGGAAAATAAATATTAGATAAATATGGTAGGAATCATAACCAGGAACCATAATCTTGGCTGAATTGTTACTATATTTTTCTCTACAAGTCTTTCCAACCAACTGAAAACGAAAAAATGTATCCAGGAAACTCGTTAATGTAGTTCATGCATCTAATATAGAAATTCAGTCATAAGATCTGTGAATAAAAATATGTATTAGAATATATGCCTGTGCATATTTTTATTTATTACATTAGTCTACGCATGTGAAAGTCTCCACTTAGAATTTCAGAAAGGCCAAGGTTGCTCTATATTTCATAATGTTTTAATTTTTAATTTTTTAAAATCCTTTTCACAATTACCAAGTAACTAAACTCTTAAACTGTTTCTGTCTGCCCCAAGGGTTTTTTCTCTTCCTCTATGTGTTGAAGGGAAATCTGAGCCTAAGAACACTAAAGAGGAAAAACATGTCTCATCTACTTGTCACGGCATCTATACTTTGCCATTTTTTTGCCACCCAAATGTGACAGGGCAGCACATAAATGTGTGAAGTCTGTCACAAATGGCAGCCAGAGCTGGGAATTCAGGAAAATGAGCTTTGCCTTTTTGAGGCTTTTGCATTTAAATCCTGCAAAGTGCTGGGTGCCTTCTGAAAGGTTATGCTAAGCCTGCTCAGCGTTAGTTCATGGGAGGTGTTCACCTTGAGGGATTCAGCCTGGAAAAGGCGTATCTTCTACATGGAGCCCTGTGGGGGATGCGTGGGGTAGGAGAACATGACATGTTGCCTGTACTCTCGTATGTCTCATGCATGTGATGTATCGTATGTCAGAAATCGCAGGTGTGGCTCAGAAGCGTGGGAATGACGGCTGTGGAGAACAGAAAGTCTCTCTTCACCCGCAGAAGAGAGTGGCAGCAATGCAGGCAGCAGTGGTGCAGCCTCACCCAGTGCAGCAGGATTGTCTCCTCGGAAGTGAGAAGGTCTTTACAGTTCCACGATGCGTATATCGTAGTTCCTTCTTCTGAAGTGCTGTTTGGTGTCTTTTTGTGTCCCACATCTGCAGGAGCTCACAATACTCTCAGACTAGAGACTTGAGGATAATGTGACAACACGGAGCAGGAGGATGAGGCCACCACATTGATCTTACACTAACACTTAAGAGAGAGCATCTGTGCACTAGTACAGATGGGCTGTGTTTTAAATTATCACGTGAGGCTCCAGCTGTTTTGCCAGTCCGCAACCATTCAGAGCCTTGAACTTCATATTCAAATCCATCTATGTATCTGGATGGCCGGGCCCAAAGAGCGGTGGTGAATGGAGTTTACTCCAGTTGGCGGCCGGTCACAAGCGGTGTTCCCCAGGGCTCGGTGTTGGGGCCAGTTCTGTTTAACATCTTTATCAATGATCTGGATGAAGGGATCGAGTGCACCCTCAGTAAGTTTGCAGATGACACCAAGTTGTGTGGGAGTGTTGATCTGCCTGAGGGTGGGAAGGCTCTACAGAGGGACCTGGACAAGTGGGATCGATGGGCTGAGGTCAATTGTATGGGGTTCAACAAGGCCAAGTGTTGGGTCCTGCACTTGGGCCACAACAACCCCATGCAACGCTACAGGCTTGGGGAAGAGTGGCTGGAAAGCTGCCCAGCGGAGAAGGACCTGGGGGTGTTGGTTGACAGCTGCCTGAATATGAGCCAGCAGTGTGCCCAGGTGGCCAAGAAAGCCAATGGCATCCTGGCTTGTATCAAAAATAGCGTGGCCAGCAGGAGTAGGGAAGTGATCGTGCCCCTGTACTCGCACTGGTGAGGCCATACCCCGAATACTGTGTTCAGTTTTGGGCCCCCCACTACAAGAGGGACATTGAGGTGCTGGAGCGTGTCCAGAGAAGGGCAACGAAGCTGGTGAAGGGTCTGGAGCACAAGTCTGATGAGGAGCAGCTGAGGGAACTGGGGTTGTTTAGCCTGGAGAAAAGGAGGCTGAGGGGAGACCTTATTGCTCTCTACAACTACCTGAAAGGAGGTTGTAGAGAGGTGGGGGTCGGTCTCTTCTCCCAGGTAACAAGTGACAGGACAAGAGGAAATGGCCTCAAGTTGAGCCAGGGGAGGTTTAAACGGGATATTAGGAAATTTTACTTCACTGAAAGGGTTATCAAGCATTGGAACAGGCTGCCCAGGGAAGTGGTTGAGTTGCCATCCCTGGAAGTATTTAAAAGACGTTTGGATGAGGTGCTTAGGGACACGGTATAGTGGTGGTCTTGGTAGTGTTAGGTTAACGGTTGGACTTGATGATCTTAAAGGTCTTTTCCTACCTATACGATTCTGTGATTCTGTGATTCTGTGATGTGTCTGCCTCTCTGTGTGTCTATCATACGTGCGTGTGTTTTTTTATGTCGTCGGCAGCGCCTCAGCAACACTGATCCTCCCCCTGTTACAGCCAGGCCCTCCTGAGAGAAGCAGCTAGATGTGACCCCAAGAGGCTCTGTTTAGGCAGGAACACAGCATCGTCGCAGGTTTTTGAAACAAGAGCCGACCGTGTCACCATGTCCTACCTTCTGGAGCACATGGCAGCATGTGCTCCTTTTCTTCCAGGAGGCGAGGGTAGGTCTGATACCTTCCCCTCCCTTTTCTCTCGCTCACAAATGCGCTACCTTTCACTTGGTTGGAGGGCGGTTTGGGAGCCAGGCACATCAGCAAGCTGCTTGTCTTGGGTGTCTGGCAGGATGGGCAGAGCAAGGGATGAGCAGCATGAGGTGTGGAGTGGGCACATTACCTTTGCAGTCCGTGCTGTCTTCTGTGGTGAGGTATTTCATGTGAAGGGGAGGGGGGGTTAGAAGGAGAAGGGAGGGGGAGAGAGGGAAATGCAAACATCACCACTATCCTCAGTAAGAGATTTAGATCTCTGTGTTGGCATAAAAAGGTCATTTTGGGCCTGAGGGTTTTGACATTGTTCCTTTAAGTTAGACCCACAACATAAACTATTTTCAACACTTGCCATGAAGAACAAATGACCTTTAGTAACTTGCCCAGAAGACAAATGGTACGTTAACACAATAAATATACTTTGCTAGTATCGTGCTTCTTGCTTTAATTTTCAATTAGAAAAGTTACCTTTCCCTCTCCCTGTTACACAAAGGACTGCACTTTCATGCTTTGATTTTGTAACAGAGATTTCTTTGCCCTCTCTGGGATTGGTAATATTCACTGATAATTACTGGCTATCCAGTAAATTTCCTTCTGTTCAGGGACAGCGTTTTGTGCTCGTCTGCTCCAAGTGGGCTGGACGGAGGGTATCTGTGAGGGAAGGAGCGGGCCGTTAAGGAGCCTCACCAGACAGGTCTGCTGCGAGAGCAGAGGAGAGGGAGTCCCAGGGACAAACAGTTAAGAGCTGGTGCTGGTAAGTATACCTTTTGTTTGACTGAGCTTTGGTAGCGCGTAAAATGAGAAATGAGACTGGAAATTAAAGGTGAAATTATTTCAGTTTACATCAGTAAAGGTAGGAGGTATGGATGTTGGCATGTTGACTTCTCTTCAGGGAAATGAAGGGCCGGTACTCTTCTCTGTGCTCATTTTTATTTCAGTTGAGGTTTCCAGGCTGGGTTGTTATGAAGCCAGCTGCCAAGGCACAAACTCGCTGAAGGACCTGAAAGTACATCAGCGGTTGTATGAGGGTGGAAACGCCAGGGTTTCTGCTGGGGATGCTCAGGCCGTGGCTCGGCCAGCTGCTGATCTCGGCCCCACGCTCAGGCGACGCCGTGGAAGAAAGGGAAGTCTACAGTGTGCTGGTGTGGGAGCGGAGGACACCTGAGGGAGGAGAGGAGAAGAGTGATGAGTAGGGATGCACCAGCTCTCCTCCACGCAGTGCCGCGGCTTCCCTAAAAGGGTGGAGAAAGGAGGTGGGCATTAGGAGATGCTTCCAGAGAGCTGGGTCAAGTTTCGTCAAGGGGATGACGGAAAAGATGTCATCGTCACACAAGCAATAAATGTCTGGAAGAAGGGAGAGGGTGTTGGTGGTGGGAAGATAGTAGATCAAGGGATGGCACAGTGGCAAGGAAATATTTAGAAAAAGAAGAATGATTTGTCATCCATTGGAGTCACAGATACAGTTCCCTTAACATTAATAGTGTTTGGAAGGTAGGAAGATCTAACACGTAATGCAGAGGCTCATTTGGCATTCCTTAAATGTTGGTTAATTATTTCAAGGGCTGATACAGTGCCCTTCATCCCAAAGGGATCCAGAACACTTTACACAAAAGTAGGTTTTTCAATTTGCTGATTGGTCTGAGGATTACAGTTACTTCACATCAAATAAAAACATTTTGGAGAAGGTTCTTTTTTTGGGTGGGGGGAAGATCTTTTGTTTCAGCTGAACAGAAGTTATTTTACAGAACCAAAAATGAAAGCTTTCTTTTGTGTTTAGGATCATAAATCCTTCAGAACCTTACTGAGGGTGTGTTTAAGTAAAGAATTTTTAAGCAAAGCCTCTGGAAACGAAGAATTGAAATACTTTAAGTTGAAATAGCCCTTTTGCATCTCCAGAAATGTTTGTTTCTTCTTTTGCATCAGACTGCCAACTGAGTCTGACCTTATTTCATACATAAATTAGTCATCCAATTTTTTTTTTTTTTATCAGCAGTAAAAGTCTCAAATTTTTTTTTCCCAGCTATATGTTTATGCCCTTTTATGATCATTGAAGTGGGACTTAATAGAGCTGGAGAAGCGTGCTGCTCTGAGGCAGTTTTATTGGGGAAAAGCTGAGCTGGGGAGAAGGAGCTTGAAGTGGAAGGAAGCAAGGGATGAATGAACTGAAAATGAGGGAAAACTGAAAAGAGTTGGACAGTGTGAGTAATGGTGCCAGTTACTCCCCAGAGTAAAAATAGGAGCGAGGAAATGAGGATTAGGGATACGAAGATGAAAAGGGGAGTCGAGAGGAAAAAAAAAAAGCTGACTGAAAAGGCAAAAATAGGACACTTCACCTTTATTTTAGTGAATGCTTTAATTCTCCATTTTCCTGAGAAATGCCATATATTTCTAAATTTGGAAAGGAGGAGAGGATGGCTATTTTTAGGAATTACTAATGTTTCTGGCTGCTTGCAATTCTGTAGTTAACCAGAGAAAAAAAGAAAAATACAACAATGTAAAAGTTAGTGGAACTTAAGAAAGTACTTTTGAGAAACAGGACCTTAGTAATACCTAAACTTTCAGGTCATTGTACTTCTAAAGAGACAACACAAGACCTGTATTACTTAAATTTCATGTGAACGTTACAGGCATAATCCTGCAAACACTTACAGGTCATCAGCAATTTTTTTTTTTCTTTTAATGGAAACTGATAACTCCTATGCAATCAGGTGGCTCCAGAAACTAAGGACTCGAGAGGAAGACTCAATCTTGCTAGACTTGTGATAAGAAATCACAAAAGTTGGGTGTGCTTTTTTATGCTGGTCTTTAGCCCCAGGAGGGAATTCACCCTTAAAAGGTTTTTTTGAGTGATTTTTTTTCTGATATTGCAGCTGTGTGTGCCTGGTTCCCAGCTTAGGGAGCCCAGCTTGTGTTTATTTAGTGGACAAGACTACTGGAAACTGAAAATTCTTTCTGGTGATTCCTCAGTCTCACTTTTTTTTTTTTTTTTTTTTTTAATTTTACTCGGAATTAATCAGTTAAAACGGGGTACTCGTCTTACTGGCCCTCCCAGAACCCCTGAGGCGGGTTTGCTGATCTATGTCTTTCGGTTGTTCATCCTTTTATAGAACAACACTGGGAGCCTTGAGGATATGTTTGACTAGCAGCCACAGTCAAGCGCTCACGATGTGAGAAGGGGGAAGGAAAAAAAAAAAAAGACCTGGGTCAGCAGTACAAACGGGGAAATGACACCAAGCATGGTGGTGAGACTGAGGATTTCTGCTTCGCTGGTAATTTCTAACTTTCTTTTTAAATGGGTTTTAGATGTGGATTTTCAAATGAGCTCTTTGAAGTAGAGACAAGGCTATGCAAATTTTTTTTAACAAGAAGAAAATATGAGGGAAAATTAAAATGATCCTTACTCTCATGCCCCTCCACTCTCCCTCTCTCTTTCCCCACCATGGCATATACAGAGAGGGATGTGGTTATTGATTAGTGTGTCCACGGTCCAAGTACATCCAAGCTATGGAAAAGGTATACTGCAGTTACCTGGGCAGGGGACACCATTTCAATGCTCTTACTGGCACCCCGCTACCACATTAGGTCAGTGCTTCTATGTTGGTCTGTTGTTTTTTAATGACATATTGGGTCATGATCCTCATCGCATGTTGCTGACATCAACGAGTATTTTGTTACTGAGTGAAATTGGCATTGGTGTCAGATATTTCATGGGTTATTCCATCATTCTGTTCTTGCTTGGACAACACGAGGCACATAAACGGTCCCGAGCCTGTTCACGGTCTCTGAGTCATGAGTTCTTGTTCTTAGGAATCGTTTGTTATGCAGCACACATTATTTTTGCATTTGAATGTCTTCATTAAATTCAGCTTTCCATCTCTGTAATTTTACTTCAAAATCTGAAATTCCTGCTTTTCTTACAGGTCACTACTGAGTTATTTTAAGCCCTCAATTTTAGATGGTAATGCTGGGTAGCGATAACTTAGGTAAAAACAGTATTAATTTTGTTTTATGAAAAGTTTATGGAAGTTTTAAGCAGAGCTAAAGTCTGGCATATTCAATTTAATTTTCCTTAATGAGTAAGAAATTAAGAAACTTTGGGTGCAAGTATAATAGAAACATTTAGAAATTTGATTTATAGATGAAAACTCAGAAAAAAAGGTGTCTGCTTTTATTCATCAGCTTGGGGAGTGGGTATCTCTTCAAAGTACCATAGGAAAAGGCAGATTGGCAGCTCCACCTCTGAACCGACCTAGAGCAGCAGGATCCACCGAAGTCAAAACTGAAGAAGGCTGACACAAGACAGAGCATTGCCAGTGGAAAAGCAGGTTTTCCTCAGAAATAGCTGAGTGGCTGAGTGTGTAAAACCAAGCAGAGATAGCAAGAAGACTAAGGAAAAAGAAAAACCGTATGAGTATGGGCAGTGTCTGTGAATCGGACAAAAACCCGATGAGACAGCCTCAACAGTGGAGTCTTAGGAGTTGTCTGAGCTCTACTGATGCTGGAGCATATGTGAAGCTGAAAGAGCGGGCAGGAGGGAGACAGGACCTGAATGAAACGTCGCCTTTGCTGGGGAAAACAGATCACCCGCTTGTGCTAGTGGCCAAGGAGCAGATAGTGAAACTTTATTATAAACGGGCTCCTGGGGAGGCCTGGTTCTGCATAGCTTCTGCAGATCGCAGTCATTCAGAGCAGTGCAAAATGTATATGCAACAACAGCTTTTCAATTTACCGGAGTCCTGACACGTGTTGGCACATGCACGTGGGGGTAGATGTGCCCTTGCTCTTGGTTGTCTGGCAGCAGTCTCCCTCTCGTGCCTCTCACCACCAGAAGCCATATAATTGCCTTGGCATGGCACTGTGCCCTGCACGCTGGCCGTGCTCACAGCCTGCATTGTTGTGGATGGGAGACAGCGTGCATGCCCGTATTTTCTTATTTAAAGAGACTGAATACTTAATGTAAGAAAAATATAAAGGGTATATTAACGTGGGTGGCCTGTCTCTTAGTTTATTCACCTTCTAAGATGGCTACATAAGGAGGGAACCAAAAGTACTATATGGAAAACAGCAAGAGTAGTTGGACCCCATAGTCTCCTGTGACCTATAGAGATTCACCACGTCATTTAGTGTACTGGGAGTAAGCCAGGGTTTGGGGATAGCAGCAGCAAGAGGGTAAGTTGGAAGCTTGTGGGTCAACAGGAGATTTAGGTTAGCTGAGAGACTTCAGCGGGTTTCTTGATGATGGGAAGAAGCTGAAAGCTGGTGATGCTTGTTTAGTAGAAATACTGGAAGTGTGTTAAAATTTTGAGTTTGAGGAAAGGGAAGTCAGTGGCAGGAAAGCATATCCAGTACAAACACTTAGGAGAAGTTGGAGCTCTGTTCTCCAGCATGAGCTGACCTTCTGAGGAAAATGGGGCAAATCCAGTCCCCACAGACCCAATTTGGTTGTGCCAGCAGGGAAGAGTCGAACAGAACGAGGGTAGAAAATAGGACTGCCACCTTGACTATAAAGGTTAGAAAGTGAGACTGCTCTTCTGAGAGGAAGTCAATCAAAATGTTAATCAGCCTAATATGTTTCCAAGTTCTGTATTTTGCATAACTTCAATAGAAGAAGATTTTTTTTTTTTTAAGTGGCAAAGTTGGAAATAAATAACATGACAGTAATACTAGTCTCATTGCCTGCAGCGTAAGTGTTGTGTCAGATCATAAAGGTAGTCAACAATAGCGTGGAGATAAGCAGTGAGGACCCCAAAAAGACAGAAGTGTACGGCAGGAACTGCAAAGCCATCAGTGTCCTTTCCACGTAGGAGAGTGTTGTCTCGGGGAGTGTGTATCGGTTTAAGTAGAGTCACAGTAGAAAATCCGTACTGTCAAAATTAACTTGCTCTACCATAGAATTTTGTTACATTTTGTTTTTAAGTAGTCATTGCCCAAATGGAATTAAGATACTAGTTCAGTAAACATTTCAAATTCCTCTGAAATGGAAACAACTTCATTTTTTTCCAGATCTGTTTGCGAAATCGTCCTCTTGTCTGATTCTCCTTAGTGTGTTAATTATTAAGTTGTGCGGTCCGTTTTTGTTGCTGGCTTCTTTAGCTTTAATTCTTTCCTTTCACTTGGTTTTCTACATGGAGAAGGTGGTTGGTGTGGCTCTTCAGCCCTGCTAGGCAAAAAGCCGTCGCTGTCCATATTGCTAGAAGATTAAACACACACAGAAACTGGGCTGCTCTCATCCAGGTAAAGAGGAGTTTTAAACATGAGCTGGTGCTGTGAGCTAACAGCTGCTTTGCCTGCAAAAACATCTTCCCCCACTAAAACTTTATTAACAGTTGTTTAGCTTCATCAGTGGGAGTAATGGTAGGAGGAGGCCTAATGTAAACAAAGCACAGGTGGCTGTGTGGGGATTTTATCGCAAGGGCATCTGGACCTGTTCTGAACAGAGAGGCATATATATATATATATATATATGTCTTTTTTATATATGTCTCATATATATAGATGTGTGTATATATATATATATATATAAAAGCAATCCCATCATTTTTACCACTAGGGGAACAGAACTGGTTTTATTAATGGTGGGAAATCATAGGGAAAAGGAGTTAGTGCCACATGAGGGAGCAGTGGCTTCTCATCCTCTCCGTGTTTCTCTGTAGACCTCTCTTGGCCTCGGTTTCCCAGCTGGTGAGATCAGGATATTCCTTACAGAGGTACAGGATGAGGCTCACAGGTAGTTAATATTTTTGAACTTGAAACGTGCAAAACTGATGGAAGTAGTAGGGATTGTTACTATTCCCCATTTAGCACAAAGTTGAAATATTGAGAGGCTAAAGCTCTCTCAACCAGCCAGCCTCAAGCCCCAGTTTGACTGCAGAGGAAATCTATTACTCATTTCCTGCCTTTACTTAAAATAAAGAACACCCTGCTGCCCAGTACCATGTCTAAGAAGACACATCATCACTAATTTTTTGCCAGAATAATAAAAGTGACAGAAGGGGATTCCCCTGAATGTTTGATGCTTTTCTGCTGCGCGGCTCTGGCAGTCCCAGAATAGCCGTGCAGAATCTGCACCGAAACGGGAAGTCAAAGGGTATGAGCTGGGCTCACACGTGCCTCTTCTCTGCTTTGGCCTTACTGGAAATGCATGTCCTTGTTTCAAGAAATAACTGAAGGGGCATGGTGGGAGAAGACCGATGGACTTAAATCCAGAAAAAGGTGTCGTTAAGAACGGAAGAGAAACTGCCTCTTTTCAAAGAAGAACTTGAGGGGAAGGCACTGAAATGGCCTGAATACAAATTCACTCTGACTCCTTACATGTAACACAACCTTATTCTCTGACATGCTGAAGGCATACGTGCTTTTTGTATTGTATTGCAGTTCTGGGTAAGGATGTGACATCTCGCTGGTGGGGTTATGCACCATGAGTCCTAAGGAGAGTGCCGTCATCATGGACTCAGGGCACGTGTACCTGTGGCACTATGGAGGGTTGTACATATAGACCTTGCAGAAATGGTATGCTGGTTTGCAGACAGTAGTGGGAGTGGAGCCATGTCTTTACTTGCAAAGAGGTGAGCAATAGGTGCGTGGGCATACTGGAATGCATCTATGTAGCTTTGACTATATTGATACAGATAAATCGGTACAATTTTTATGTACTGATGAGATATGAACTTTGTCAGCATGTGCTAACAGCATTATGAATTGAAGGCATTCAGCTCTCCTTGGCTGATACTTGCAGTTCTTAAGTTTGGCCTCTTTGGAATGAATCTGGCATCTGCATTTAGGCTAGATTTGAAAACCAGGTTTTCATGGGTGGAGATTTCAGCGTCCCAAGTAGGTAGGCAGCTGGCCACAATGGGAGCTCTTAAGCGTAGAGAGGACTTGAAAATCTGTGCCTTGTTTAAGTAGACCCCTCCAAGAACCCTGTTTAAAATACGGATGTTGAACACCAAAAACTCTAGGCCCAATGTCAATTTTTGCAGTTATCTAAACTTTGTTTTTGAGTTACTAGAACTTTGCAATGGGGATTACATGTCAGAGAAATGCACTGCTGAGGATGGAGATCAGGATGTGCCTTCTAATAGGTCTCCATTGAACATGGGGCCCTCCTAAGCAGCTGCTGACAGAGAAATAAATATACTGATTACCTGGTGTAAGCGGAAAACCTTTAAAATTCATTCAAAACTTGGAGTATGCTCCAAAAGGGTCTTATTTCTACATCCTCATGTTAATTTACAGACAACAGGCCACCACTTAGTCAACTCTAAGAAGCAGAGTATATTAGCATTACTGTTATCATCATGCTGACAACTCGAACATAATTTTCTAATGATTGAAATTAAAAAAGCCAGACCCATAACCAGCATAACTCATATTAATTCCACAGACTTCAACGAAGCTCCAGTGCCATTCAGTAACTGCGTGTCATATGCCTTATGGTGATCTATGGTTTGTGTTCGAAGCGAAGTAACGTGGTGATCCTAGACTTACGCAGCATCTACAAGCCACAGCAGTATTAAGTAGTACCTGTGAGCATGTAGTGCCGTACTCTCCAAATATCTCGATTTAACAGTATTGGAAAGAATCCCAAAGTGTCCCCCTGCAGCAGCACCAGTCCACGCAGGAGAAAGGTGGCTTTGCAGGGGAGCGGTTGTCACATGGGGTGGCTGGGCAGACACATAGCATATGCCTCTTCCTGCATTCGCCAGCGCTGAGCCAAGGGGGTGTGCACAGAGCAGAGCCCCAGCTGCAGAGTTTTGTGTGGGTGAAGATGGGGCTTTGCTAGGGGACCCCCTTTCTGGCTGCAGTGCAGTGCTGTGGCCTCCTGCCTGTTTCCTCTCTTCCAGGTTCACGGGCAGGGCTGTACGTGGCTTCCTGGAGAGGGAGAGACCGTGGCCCAGTGCTTCGAAGGTGGGAGATAAGGGCTAGTGATGGGGCAGCGTAAGGAGGGAGCCAGTTGCGTGTCTTGTCTTCACCGCATAAAGCTTAACATTCCTGTCTCCTGAGGGCTAAAATACCCTCACACGAGGGTATCACAGCATCAGTTTTCTGTACCGGATTTGCCCTGCAGTTTTTGTTTGGCCTTGGGTGAGTCGTAAGAGGTTACCATCCTGTTTGGCTTAACTATCAAAGTAATAAATAAATAAATAAATAAAAGAAATAAAGAAATACAGTGAGAAAGAGAAGCCAGAAGAAAGATTTTTAGCTCTTCGTTACTGTTTTTAATGTGAAGAGGAAAAAGCTGCTCTTTTTAGAAACCACACATTTTAATATTGCCTACAATAAATGGTGCTTGAAAGCGTAAAGGGTCTGAGGTAGCTGGTGAGTGTCAGTAATTCCAGAGTTGAGACTTGACTACATCTGCAATACAGCCTCTCCCACTCAGAAAAATACACCCATGCATACATATATATATGTATTCATACATAAGGCACAGCACTACATATGATACTTTGTGAGTATGAACTGCATGAGCATAGCACCTTCCTTTTGATTTTTGTCTCTTGCAGAAGCACCACTAAAATGACTAAAACGTGAGTTTTGCACTTTTTGTTGGGGAGTCTCTTTCTGGGGAGGAACACTTTCTTGGGTGGTTTCAAGACTCGCTGAGTTTTCAAAAGAGCTGACTTCATCTCTGATAATGAGCAGTACATAAGGTTGAATTCCACTCTCAGCTGTGCCGACGCAGCTGCCATTGGCTTCAGTGGGAGCTGCATGTACACATTCAAGGGCAAAACGTGGACCAGAATTTTTAGGTGCATGTAAATGCTGTTGGAGGCTAAACAGAGGTCACGTAGAGATGCTGGCATAGAGCCACGTATGATAAAGTAGGCTATGTTTTATCTTCCTCAGGATGCTTACTTTTAAAGCCTCTTGTGTTTTTTAGAGATGAAGACATAGAATTTCTTCAGTTAGTTGGTGAATTTTTTTTTAATTATATCTAATGTGTTAATTTCTTGCTGTGAACTGTGCTGTAACAGTGTTGTATGCTGTTGATCGGCTCCTGGATTCATCTCTAGAAACAGCTGCATTTTCAGTGATGAGACACTATGAAAATTCTGCAACCTGGAAGATGAATATGTAATTCTAATCAATATTTTTATTGTTTATAAGTTAAAATATTTAATCTTTTTTAATACGAGGATGGGATGAGATCAGGAGAAAGAGGAGTATGTACAATTTCACTGGTTTATATTAGAAATGTTTCCATGTGACCAGAAGTGCATTAAGGAAACATGCTTATGTGGCATGCCGCCAGAAGGTATGCACCTTTTTTATTGCTTCATGTACACTGAAAGTATGGAAACTAAATTAAGGTCCACACTGATGAGCGACTTTACACGCGCGAAGTCCTCCTATGTTACATGCTCAGGCTCTTTTGAAAGAGAGAGCTTGAGACCTGTAGAAGGATCTTTCCTGAGACCTTTGAGATTGTGCTGAAGTGCTTTAAGAATGAATTTTCAGTTTGCTTATTTAAGTGCTGTTCAGGTGAGCTTTAGATCACTGTGATTAAGACTATTTTAATAAATCTTTAAAATGCAAATCAGCTTCTGAAGTTTGTGAGCATCTCACAGACGAATGTGCGAGAAACCTGTGTGTATATTGTATATATATACATGTATGTGAGTGCATATATGTATATATACATGCTGATGGAGACATGTATTATTTTGGTATTTGTAATATTACTGAAGTTATTCCGTGTGAGGCAGAGATCCTGCAAATCTATGAAAGTGAATTCTGTTGCATGATGGTGTGGTCTAAGGATATGAATCTTCTCACATGTTCATGTTTAAGTTTTTTTGATCCATATGAAGAATATCTGAAGTGCCAAAATGTTTAGGCATTCTAATCCAAATGATGTGAGTAAGAGGGATAAGTATTCTTCATTTAAGAAAAGATTACATAGTTGCAATGAACAAAAAAAACCCAACCCAAAGCTAAATCTGTTACTCTTCACAAAAAATAGTTTTGCTTCCAAAGCGTCTCCTGAAGCCACCCGTGATGCTTGCCCAGCCACCTAGAAGAGGCCCCAAAGATGTATTCCTGACAAAAAGCACTTCCTTGACTATGCTCTTTGATTTCTTTTTTTGTGTCTGTTTTTCTTCAGAAAAGAATGGCTTACAGGGGAAATTCTGTTTTCAGATTCTTTTTTTTCACTTGGCTGAGTGATGAGAGCAAAAATTCCATACTGGCTTGGACTTACTAGGAGCTGCATCTCCAGAAAAGCAGGAGGCCAATCAGGGTATATATTTGAGTAATTCAAACTGCTGGAGAGAACCGTAAAGTGGAAAGGACACTGTGAGCAAAAGTGGCTATAGTGATGCTTTTTTTAGCAAGCTCAATGGAGAGGAACGACTGGAGGGGAATCTAGTTAGTGTCTTACTAGAAATTGTGAACACTAAAGGCTAAGGAGGAATTGCTAGTGATTAAACTTATTTTAAAGTATGGGGTTTGGGCTTGATTCAGCGATATACTTTCTGAATCCAGCTATCAGGAATGGCATGTGTTTTCCCTTTTCTTTACATACTGCATGTGAGCTTACGAATGAGGTTTTGATGGGACGCTGCTCCCCAGTGTAAGATAGCATCTTCATCCTCAAAGGGGTTCACTGCAGACTCCATGTTGAATTGTTCCTTCCTAAAAAAAGCCTGCTCACTAAGCAGTAGTTGTGAGCTGAAATATAACTCCAGTAGACAATTTACAATGAAATTCCCTCTTCCATACCTCGCTTATCTGAACGCCTTGGTTTGCACATGAAACCTGCTGCTTCTGTTGCTGATTCTGCCACTGTTGTCATGAAAGAGTTTCGTATGTACACTTGAAGCTCACTGCTTTTTTCTTTTGTCCTATGCCAAAAGCTCATGTTCAGTGGAAAATACAGCCTGAATGGTGTATCTGAAGAAAACATGTTTGTGATAGCAAATAACACCAGTACAATAATGTAAACTTCCACTAATGCAAGTGGCAATGCAGTCCTGGAGTATTTGTATTAGTAAGAAGATAATCAGAGCTATGGAAAGGTCCCCTTCAGCTGGATCCGTGTGTGATACCACCATGTGGTGCTCACACAGTCCAACAATGATGACTTGGCTTTTTTTTTTTAATCTGGGCAGAGTTGTACTCTGCTGTAAAGCTAGCAACAGTGCATGGCTTGGCTTTATGCCATACTATTACTCAGGTATTTTCTCTTAATGAATTCAGAATACAGGATATGCAAGCTGGATAGATGGGAGGTATTCTTCCTTCACTTGTCTCTCTGCACTAACAATTTACATATTATAGATCATCATGGCTCAATAAGTATCCAGCCGTAGTTCTGATATGAAAATAGGCTTTCCTCATGACAGAAATCAGTGCACTAATTTAGTTTTATTCCACTTTTTGAAACTGTACTATGATTGGTGTGTCACCCAGATGGATTTATTCAAGCACAGTATGAAAATGGCCATTACAGAAATAGGCACAGTCTCTCCAGTCACGATGTAAAACCTGACAGAGATAACACTGTAGTGTAATGTAACTTCATAAAATCACATTTACTGTTTCGCATTCAGTAAAGTCCTCTTATTTAAGTATTGGAATGAAAACATGATTTACTACTTTTGCGTTTGGATGAAAACAAAGCTCAAAGGTTTGTCCAGTGGAAAACTTTAAATATGAAAGATTCAGTGATACTGTATAGGACTTCCAAAGTCCAGCGTATAAAATTTCTGCAAAGTTCCAAACGTATACTTTTTTTTTTTTTTTAAAGTAACTGTAGAGTGTTTCTGCTGCTATGGGAAGAATTCTTTGAAAACCGTTTGGATACAAAAAACACTACCACATTGCAGTATACATTATTATTTATTGATTGCCTCTAGTTTGTTTTACTCTTGTCCTACTTGTGATTATATTCCCAGTTATTGCCATACTTCTTAGTAAGGTAAATTATGTATTTCCTTTTAACAAGAATTCCTAATACAGAATTACAAGAAAGTGTACTACTTACTTGAGACTTCAGTTCTAAATTCTTCAAATGAAAATACTTTTGGGTTTTTTTTTCAATTTTTTTAATACCTAGGTTTTCCACACTTTTTTCAGAACTTAATTTTGAGGAATTTGCTTGTTATGATGGGTTATTTATATGTTTCCTTTGGAAGAAGTATGATAGTTAACAAGGGTAGTCGGATCTTTGGAGGCAAATTGTTTATGTAATTTGTTGTGCTGTGTAAAATTGCTGCTGAAAGCCTTATTACCAATGCAGCTGATATTAGTAGTAGTTAGTTAGAATTTAACATCTGATTTTAACGCAGAGTTGTCCCTTAAAACATCTCCTAGAAGAGAGAAGAGTGGACACACACACACACACACATAGAAGAGAGAATGTACAAGGTTGTGTGCTTATTTTGTGTTTATTTTATGGGCTTTCAGTTTTGTTTGCTAAAATTGCCCTTTTAGGTAAGATGCAATACTGTTTTGTTTTGCACAGCTAAAACTTGATGGAATTTTTTTTTTTTTTTGCCTCATGTGACTTAGGCAAGAGGAACTAAAGTCAAATTGAAAAGTTAATAGGTTCTAGATTCAAAAGTTAAATAGCTACTTTGAAAATTAAGAGCTGTGGTTGTAATTTTAGCTGTTTGAAACAACTTTCATACAGACCAGAAGCAAGCCAAATTATTGTTCCTTGTGTGGGTAATCTTTTGGTACAAAAATCATGACAGATTTTACCAAGAGTGGTACTAAAGTAATTACTGCCTCTAACATTCAGTGTATAACCTGTTGATAACATAAATGTGGCCTGAATTTGAAAGTATCACTTTGGCCGTAGTGAGCTGATAAACCAGCTGCAGTCACTCATTGCTCTCCAATATGGTTGCTGACGTGATGCTAGCAGTAGGATAATGCTAATATCCAGCTTGTTTTCTGACTTACTTTCCTTTTTATGTCTTATTTCCCACAGCGTAATTCTTGTAGGCATATTTTGGCAACCTTGGTTTGTGCTTCTTGGAAAGCTGCTGCATCTTTTTGCCTGTCCTTTTTCAGGCAACGCCACCATTGCTGTTTTATGACTCTATGGGGTTTTAATGTTTGAAAACCAACAACATGGCCTCGTCTAAATCGAATTAGCCCAGCTGTAGTCTGTTCTGGCTGCTGATCTGAAAGCTGAAGTCATTCAGTCTGAGATTCCCAGCCAGCAGCACAATACATTGTACTGTTTCAGTAGTAATGAAATTCCCCTACAGTATATACTGATGCTTGTTTTTGATAGGGAATATGTCTGATGTTCGGAGTTATATTAACAAAATATTTGAAGGCCGGGGAGATTGCTCTTGTGATGAAGTTCTTCTCTGATGTTGTTATCGTTAAAGCTGGCTGAAAATGTTCTGTTTAATACTGGTTTTGGAAAGCTGAGTTCTGAGGAATTTATGTAGGATAATTTTTACTTTGCAGTTTCAGCTGAAAACAGAAAAATCTTTGTATGTGAATGCTGCTGTGGTGCCTCACGGGAATTTTAGGTCAGCTGCACCCCGCAGATCTGTGTGTTCAGCGCCCTGGCTTTCCTGCGCATCCCAGAGTCACTTACTCCTGTAGTCCCAGCAAGAAGAGGGACGGCGAACGTTTGAGGAGATGTAATCTGCGCTGTCAGCTCTGTGCCACTTTTCTCACTGTAGTATCTAAATTTCTTGCAGCGGCATGTTCATTAATGTGGCTAACACCTGGGACAGTCTTCCTTCTCTCTCTTTCTGTTTCATCCGAGAGAAAATTGTGTGTCCAGTGCAAGTCTTCAGATCCTTTTCAAGTGGGGTTTATTTGTTGTTTGAAATATACAAACTGTGGTGCGTAGCATTAGGAAAAGCAGGTTGAAGAAGTTCATCCATCAGATGCAATGGGAAATGATGAGGTTTTTCACAGACCCTTATTCCAATGAGAGCTGCTGCCACATTTTTGACCAGCTCCTGCAAAAACTCTGCCTCCTGCTGTACCATTACCACGATGGCATAAAAGCCTGCAGCGCCTAAGTGGAGCAATTCACTGTGATTTTGAAACTTTAAATGATATTTTGAATATGCTGAAAACATGCAGTCCCTGCAGTGTCCTGAAAATAAGGACCCTGTTCTTGTATCTGAAGTACTGGGGAAGCCCGTGTAGATGAGTGAGAACGTGCTGTCACACGTATGAATTGGCGATGCTGAGGAAGTGTGCTGCAACTTGCTGTACCGGAGGACTTCTTGTCAAGAGGAGTGTGGGGAGGTTGCACACTTGAAGTGCAGGGAAGCATTTCTGAATGGTGATATTCTTTGCTTGCAGCCTGAAACGTCTAGTGGTTTGGGGTTTTTTTGGGGGAGGGGGGAAGGTTTATGGATTTCATTAGTGGGGAAAAAGGCGAGGGAGCTTTTTCACATAACTAGAATAATGTTTTTGCTTCGTTGCCTTACTCTGCAATGTTACATGTTTTAATGCACTTAAAAAGCAACTTTGAAGCTATGTTTGAACAGTGATAAATGGAATTTGTCTAACAAAAGTAACCAACATTGATGCAAAAAAATGAAATCCCGTTGCCTTCACTGCAACTCCAGGCTGCATTTCAGGCTCACCGAAGTTAGCCTGGGTTGTGTCCCAGCACCTGCTCTGCACGTTACTTACCAGGACTTTGCAGGGACCTGAATGGTCTTTCTGTATAACCTAGAAGCTGGCAAACTGAGCAGTACAGCGCTGTCTAGCCCCTCTTCTGGTGCCGGGGTTAAGTGCAAGCACAGAGATCAGAGTGCCTTTCTCTTGTTTCTTCCTTTTCTACATTTTATTTTCTCGTCAGATTCTGTATAGAGATGCTAACCAGGCTTCTTGTGTCATCTGAAGACTTCACTTTTGTGATACTTGGCCCTGCAGAAGGCGAAACTCCTTGCAGGCAGATGCTCGGAAGCCAGGGAGACGAGAGAAAATAAGGGTCTAAAGTACACCGTTTTCCCACTGGAAGGAACTGTGGCTGCGCCCTTCCACCTTTGGGAACTGTTCCTCCTCTTGCTTTGCTGTCTCCCTGCTGTCAATCCAGAGAGTGTCTCAAACTTCATTTGCGCTCATTTCACACAGAGTTTGCTTATCAGTCTGAAAGGCGACTGTCTGATCATTCCTTTTGCGTGCTTTCACTTTTAAGATCTTCCCTTTCTTATGTAAAAAAGGCAATTAGAGTCGTATCTGTTTATTTTAAACAAAATGGCTGTTAATTAGCATGATCAAAAACCCTGCCATTGTAGACTATGGGTTTCACTTTGTAGTTGCACTAAATTGCGTACAGTTTGGTGCCAGCTGACATGATAGCAACACAAAGTCTAGCTTTTTTTAACTTAATGAACAAACAGATTTATGAGGCTTTGTTATCTTCTGGTTTAGATCTATAGGTTCTGAATGCATTATTTAGAGTTCTTGTTTCTTAATGACTAATGTCATGTTGTTACTTATTAAGAGTGCTTTAACTTGCTGAAGAAGTTTCCCTCTCCTTTGTATCCCCTTTTTTTCCATTTTCCTTCTTCTTTTTTTTTTTTTTTGATGGCTTAATTAAACAGTACATCTGTGGTACACAAAACAGTTGAGGTGCACTTCTCTAGTCGCATTCAGATGTTTCAGCGCTCACTCTCTAATGCTGTTCTCCTCGTGAGGAGACTGGATATTCTCTCATCCCTTAAAATGAGCAGAAGGGCAGTTCCTTAATTTTTTCATTGCCTCCATTACTGCCTGGTATTCATTCATAATGTCTGGAAAAAAGATGCCCACAATAATCCATCAGTGCAGTCCTGCTTTGTTTTGGAAAGAAAAAGATTAAGAATATTGGTGGTAAAGCTGTGATAGCTTGACTCCCATCCATCTCAACTCAACGTGTGCAGGTCTGCCATCTTAATGTGAATGACAGCGTGTCCTTCTAAATGGAAAAACATTTTAAAAAATAAAAGACATCTTAACTAATAAGGGAAAATTCTGGGTGACTTCTTTTTTATTACTGTGACTATTATTTTTGGAGGGAAAGTGCTCATTTCAGAAATTTTAAAGGTCTGTTTTTTGTATTCGGTGTGTTAACTTCTAATTGCCATTGAAACAGCAACTAGAACTAGTGAAAATGTAGAGCCATTGAAACAGCAACTAGAACTGGTGAAAATGTAGAGCTGGACTTTGATCAGAAGATCATCTACTCTTGTCACCACTGGAGAGCTGGGAACTGCAGTGTAGTTTCCAGAATTTACTTTCCTTTGAATGCGTGTATCCCCATCACTGAAGTTTCCGCTGCATCCTTAGCTAGCCATTTTGATGTTAACTTTTCCTGTATGCTGATACAAGGCCTAATTGACCCAATATTTCTAAAAGTGGCTGATTATTCAGGTATGTCATTATTTCTCTGCCTTTTTATCTGTTGGCCATTATTGAAGGATTCAAGTGAAATCCTTATTTGCATAGAGAAAATCAAAATTGAAGTCAAGTCATAAGCAAAGTCAGAGAGCTGGCATAAATTTGATTAAAAGAAGGTGTGATCAGACCATTTTACGGGTTTTGCTTTCATTTAAAACTTTGCATTGAGTGTAATTCTTGGTTATAATTCTCCAAGTACATGTTTAATTTAAATACATAAGACAGTTAGTACTTTTTCAAGTGGTTATATTTCAGTATTAAACCATACATGATTTCATATAAAAATATTGAAGAAAATGTACTTGCTATTATGGAAGATTAAGGTAATAATATTCTGTATGTTCCATGAAATAAACAGTCTGTGTAGACTCAAGGCAAGGAGAAAAAAAAAAAAAAAGACCAGAGAAAGTCAATATGAAAACAAATTGAAAGTACTACAAGTTTTAGCAATGCTCTGATAGATTCACATTTTTGTAACTAACTGTTGCACTTGTAATTTCCAAATTAAAGACAAATGAAAGAAATTTGAAATTTCCAGTGGAGAAACATTTTTAGAAATTTTTTTGTTTTGATCTGTCACAACATCGTATTGAAATAAAATAAAGGATTCCTTTTCTGTTTTAACATCATAAAATAAAAAAGAAGCATCAAGTAAAAGACATTTTCAGATGATAATTTGTCTTTGTATATCAAATAGAGCTTTTTAGGGCTAGTGATTAAAATGGAAAATTTTCAACCTTATCAAGAGGTCTTTTCTATGTTTTTCTAAAGGAAATATAAAAACTGGTGTATTTATTGAAAATGTTCAATATAGATGAAACAGCAATTTACAGTGGAAATACTATTTGCAAGTTTTTTGAGTAGACCTGGTTTTTTAATAGTGAACAGAAGAATAAGAAATGGTATACAGTTAAACAAAATAAATAATTCTGGAGAGAATGGAAGTCAAGCACTGTGGTCCATTTCATCCTTAATTCAAGAACAAGGAATTGGTCAATGAAAAAAACAAGGAAGAAATTTTGATAAAATAAGCTTATTAGGCACTAACTGCAAATAACTTGTGGATCTCATTAATAAAACTAAATTGATTTTCATAAAAATGAAAGTTAACAAATCAAGCTTTTGCATGAATTGTTGAAGTCTGAAGATAAATGAGATGTGCTGTCTGTCTCTTTATTTTCTCCTTTTTGCCTCAGAACATGAACTACTTAGTCAGGAGATGGTTTATGAAGGGAAGTCTCTTATGGCAAGTTATTTCGTAATGTTAAGTTCCAGGAATTTTTCACCTTTTGATGAAATGGCTGATATTAGCAGTTGTTCTTCGTACTGGCTAACTGGAATATTCTATTATTACAAATTGTATAGGGGTATAAAAATTTATGCAAGTGCTATTTTTCATGTGCTAGTTAATTTACATATATTTTACGTTTAATTAACATATATAATACTTTTTCTGTAGATGTAATAGGAATGGGGCTTTGATCCATCCGAGTCCTTCAGCAGATGCTTAACCTTAAGCACATAAATAATCCCATTGTTTTCAGTGTCTTTAATCTGTGCCCTTAAGTGCTTTGTTGGATTGTGGCCTAGTATAATTATATGTTTGCAATAACAGTTGCTTATTAAAAGCAGTTGTTAGATCTCAAAAATAATATAAAAGAAATAACATGAAAAAATATGTATCAAGCAGTATTGCAAAAATACATAAAAATTGTTTCAGAATCCTTATTTGCTTGTCATTGCCCATCACATTGCAGATTCTGCTTTTGGAAACGCTCCTTTAATTTATGAGGTCAAGACCAAGGCGTATTAAGTAAGATCCCACAGATATTTATGTAAAAATTCAGGAAATTTTTACAAAGTTTTATTTGTTATTAATAGTGAATTCTGTAACAAAGGTGAGATTTTATTAAATGCTTTTCTTACATATCATTCTAAAGCGCTTAGAAGGACAAATGGTAGCTGTTAGTTCCTACAGGAATTTGCTTAGCTCTTTAGTAAGAACAACTGAGTAAAAGTAGTGTTCATATGTTAGAAATACTGGTCTCTGTTTCCAGCGTTTCATCTCTTTATGTAGTTAGTGCCTTTCACATTTCCTCACTCTTTTTGTGTCTGGATCTGTTCTGTAATGTTCCATACTGTGTCAAGCCCATTTTATTTCCTTTAACCCAAAGCAAAGATTAAAGGCCTAAGGGTTAAATATTGTATTATACTGTGATAAAATATTCTGATGGGATGTGGGTGATGTTGTCCGCCTGACTGCCACCCCAACTGCATTTCAGAGAATCTTGCTATGAGAGTGCCTAGATTTCTAGACTATAAATCCTCTGAAGTTTGGGGGTGATATTAACAGAGATACATGAGTTTTCCACTGACAAGTTTAAGAAACCACTTGCATGGGTAAAATGCTGGTCTTCGCATGCAGTACTTGTGCCTGCAGCTCTGTCCTGGTATCTCCCCTCTCCGTAAATTAATTTACTGCTTCCCTGGTCTACCTGGTCCTCTGAAATACTTGTTTGGTTTATTTTTCTGTAGAAGCTCGAGAAAGACCACAATAGTAATAATTTAAAGGCAATTTTCCTTGGCCTTTTGTGTTTCACAGTCAGAAATGTCAGCTTCAGTTTTATGTGTATTTTACAATGAATTGTCCCTTCAACTCTTCCAGCACAAGCATCTTCCCTGGACTGCCAGCCAAATTTTTTGAGTGCATTTTCAACTAATGGGAGCGTGAGTAAGTGAGCACAAGCATACAGCGGCATTTAAAGGGTAAAAGAAATGTGAAATGGTCTGTAAATATCACTGTTGCCTGTGATAAAAAGGACGGCATGGCTATCCTAAGTTAGAATATCCAGCAGTATTTAGTGAACATGCTACTTATCCGAATAAATTCAAAGTAAATGTATTTCTTTGCATATAATGGAGGTTCTCCTGTGGGTGCGATGGGGCATATGCATACTCTGAGTTGTTCCTTTGCAGAGGAGCGTATAGCCCCGTGTGCCGCTCTGTGATTTCACGTACCTATTGTAGGATGCGTCACACAGAGCTCCCAACTAGATGGCCTTGTCTGAGAATAGGCAGGTATAGCCGTGTATAGCTGTGTATAGCTATGTGAAGTAGTGCTGTTTAGAAAAGGTGAAAATACAGCAAAAGATCGCAAGAAAACCAGAATCCCTTCTGGTTGAAGTGGCAGAGTAGTCTCCTCCCCCACTCACTTGGGGAGTAACAATTTCCCCCCAGAAATTAGTTCATTAGTGTGTATTGCTATTCATGCAGGAAGGTGTGTGATGTCCTGCGGCTGTATGTATTTGAGTAGAAAATGTCACCTCATATCAGATTTGCAATACTCCCAGCCCGTGCTGGCCCAGGGCATATAATCTCTTGAGATCTTCTGTAATGCACAGTGACTGCATCACTACAGCTGAATCAAAACTTCACCGTGTTCAAGGAGAGGATAATGGTTGCCACCTTATGCAGCTCAGATAAATGACAAGTTTGGGGAAGGTCACAGCTCAGTATGTAAAGTCTTCCACATCTCACAAGAAAAAGAAAAATCCCACATTCTGCTTGGCGCCTCCCTCCCCAGTCTCTTTGCTTACACAGGTGGAAATGTTGAGATGAAATAGGCACTCGGCAGAGTGAGCGTGAGCGTGCGGCTGTTGTATTTCGATGTGGTTCTTAAATTGGCCTTCATTGTCAGAAGCTGTTAGGCTGAGGAGTGCAATATGCTCCATGAGTGGTGGTAGGAATTGGTAATTAATCTTTAATTCTCTACAGGGGCACGCGGAGGTGGGGCGTTTGCCCGTGTGCCGGTCGGAGCTGACGCAGAGGGAATAGGGGCGAGGGCCGCCCGGGATGCCGGAGTGCGTAGGGGGCAAAATGGGTTGATGTCATCCCCTTTCTCGGCAGCCCCTGTGCGCCGGGAGTGCCGTGGGTAGGTCGGGGGCAGCTGGGTGGGAGCTCTTTGCTGGGGCTCCCACCCTGCTTCAGCCCCATTGCCAGGAGAGCCTTGGGGTCGTACAGAGGAAGGGCTGCACGCACAAAGGTGGGAGCATCCCTGATTTTTTTAGCAGGTCTGGTCAGCCCTTGGACATTCCAAGCCCTCTACGAAAGCAGCTTTCTCAGCCCCAGGAGAAGGCAGAAGGGTGAGGGAGGTACGTGCTGAAGCTGGGTGGGATGATCGGAGCCGTGGGCAATCTGCACTAGGAATTGCTCTCAGCCATGGTTAAATGCATTTGCAATGATACAAGGAAGTTTTTGCAGTCACCAGCCCTCCAGTTGAAGCAAGACTGAAAAATGTAACACACCATGCCTTAATCCACTTAATATGGTCTCTGTCCATAGCTACCCACTTGCTGTCTTACAGTAAAGCTGTTCGGTTTCTCCATGTCCAAGCAGAAGAGAAAGATTAAGTATGCCGCTGTGCCGCGTAGTTTCTGGCAGAACTTCTTTTCTGCCACACGGACTGTAAGATGCGCTTTGTTTTATTTTCTCCCTTTCTTTTGAAAGGTACAAAGTACAGTGACAGGAACTATCATATTCAATTGGACATGCTTTCTACAGATTTGTTAAGGATTTACTCTACACATTTGTAGCATTTAGTTGCCATGGCAATGACCTCGGTGCAAGAGGGAACAGCCTTTAGGTTGGACCTCAGATTTTCCTTTCATTTCCATTTAATTTGATTTGACTGCGAAATGTCACTTCCATTGCATTGATTAAGCTTCATTGCCACCACCAGCTCTGTTAGAAAAGTTAAAGGGCAGGCCAGTGGCTGTCATTTTTCTTCCCCCGCCCTTTTCTGATATCAATACAGATGGGGTTTTTTCAGAGGAAGAATAAGGTTTTACCCCATGGTGTTCCACAGTAAAAGCAAAACTAATGCAGCAACAGTTTGAAGCTGTGCTAACCTGCAGCTTCCTCATACGATTTTGTAGCGCTTTAAAAAATAGGAACTTGTTTCTCTTTTTCTTCCTGACATATGCTCCCCCCAGATAAATCAAAGGGAATGTACCCTCCAACCCTAGCAACCGTATTGGAAGGAGGATGGCTGTCTCTTTTTCAAAATCTCTGTTATCCCCAGGGTGTGTAATAACTGCCTGCCGGCCTCCGTGAGGCTGGTAATTACTGCGAGCTGGGTGCAGAGAGTTCCCCTCGGACGGGCTCTTTCTCGTTCGTTTGGTGTTTGCCGATTATGCAACAAGTGTAACATAGAGAGTGGCAGCGCATTGGGATGGGAGGCTCCGAAGAAGACCCAGGCAAAAGCAAGGATCGCTTAAGCAGTTTTATTAACGGCAAACAAAATAAAACCACAACTGTGGTGTTCTTCAGTGACAGTCAAAAGCATTCTACCTTTGAAAGTGATACTGCCCATCTGCGGAATACAAAGGTACAAAAATTGTGCTGTATTTGTAAAGGCTTCCCCCTCTGGGTGCCCTAAGACCTCTGCTTTGTACTGTGTGGGCTGTCAAGGGCTTAGATAAATTAGGTCTGTTCATTTAGGTATTGCAGAACCTAGGACACCTCTTTTGTCTACATCCCTGTAATAGCAGGCACGCAAGCCTTGCTGGCAAGCTGGCTTTTTGCTGTAAGCCAGGTTTTCTGCCACATGCTTCAACATCAGCTAAAATATCATCTTGAAATTTGCATATTGCATGATAACTGAAGTTAAGATTTCTCCTGCGTAGTTTGGTCAAAACTTAAGGTAAGACTCTTATAGTTACTTTTTTTTTTTTTTTTAAATATATCAGATGTTCATTTTGAAAACATTGAGAAACTTTGTTTTGATCTTACTAGTGCTGAAAATAATTCTGTCATTGGATTTCTAAGTTTGGTTGGATGGAAATTAAAAAACGAATAAACCAGAAATATTAAAACAGCTTGGTATGAAGGGAAGGGTATAAGGAAGGCTCATTAAAGCAGGCATGTGAGTACGAGCAAGTGGGTTGGTGAGGCAGAGGCCTGGAAAGGTCAAGGGAGAGAAAATGTTTGTCCAGCCACAGGGTAAACGATGCAAGGAAAAAGTGAAAACCCAAAGTACGGCTTGAAAGACTTTGCAGCTGAAGGACTGTTTTTCTTTCCTGACTGAACTGAGCTTCAAATTAAGCCTCTTTCTTTTTGTAAAGGAGGACTGAACTAGTGTGAAGAAAATTCCAGTTCTGGAGCCTGTCTGTTGGCTGGCGTGGAGAAATAACTCACACATATGTGAGAAAGGGGGAATGTATTTCATTTCTTTTTCTTATTTCTGCTCTCTTTTCTATGACATGCAGCATCTAATATCAGGGCCACCCTCTCACAGAGACATCTTCCCATCGGTGGTGGTCAGGGCCAGGCGTGGAAGGGTGCAAATGCCTGGGGATGCACAGCTTTACTTCCCCAGCACGGTTCGCAGGTGGAGAGGGCTTGAACTGGAGAAAGGGCTTCAGAGAGAAAATACTTTCTCATGTGTCCCTGTGTATCACGGAGGAGGGCTATGACCTGACCTGGCAGCCTTGAAGCTCAGAGCTTCATTGGCAATTCAGGTGAAGGAGCAAGCCACCTGGCTGTGAGCTGTAGCTCCGTTATCTGAGTTTTACGCTGCCGGGGGGCTGACTGCCAGAGGGGGGGGACAGCCTGCACGGTGGGTGCATCGCCCGCTCGCCCTTCCTGCGAGCACCGGCTATGCTGGCTCCCTTTTCTGTTTGCCTCCAGAAAGTTAAATCAATAACTGGGGGGAGAAGGAAGGAAAGGAGGGAGAGAAGGAAGCAACTTCCTATGTCAAAGCGTAAGATGAAAAAAATAGTTTAAAGCTGGAATAACTTGGAGCGGTCCAGCTGGTGGCCTGTGGGATGATGCTGTCTGACCTGCTTGCTTTTCTGCTGTGGCCTTGCCTTGGGACTGGGGGTGAAGGGGAAAAGTTGGACGTGAAATCCAGCAGCTGTTGAATACTTTTGCTTAGCCATGCAGATTGTCACCATACCCACGGAGGGGGAGGAGGAGTTTGGCATTGCTTGAGCCTGGACACCGGCCCGTGGAGGTGCCCCAAAAATCAGGATCCTGCTCACGGCTTTGGAAATACTCTATCGTCTTGGCCTGGGTTTGTAAAAGAAAATGTTAGCTCTCAGTTGTGTGTGTGTGTGTGTTTCTGACAAGATGCTACTACCACTTTTTCTGCTTTCCATTGTTTGGAAAGGACACCAGTTTTAAAGGAAGGTGATCAATTATCCTTTTGAACAGAATAATGCTAATATTCTCAGAGCATAAATGCAGATGCTGTGGACTCCACAGAAGGTGAGGTCTTCTGCAGTAACGTTTCAAAAGCTCCAAAACTCAAAATTACTTAAACTCTGAGTCAGTATTTAGAGATAAAGAAAGTGTGAGGCCGTGGATAAAACAGAGGATTAAGAGAAAAGACTTGATTTCTCTGTGCGCTTTAGGTTTTAGTTCTTTAATATGGATCATGGTGTTTGGTTTCCTATGCAAAAGCAATTTGAGGCCCTTAGAGTTTTGTAAATGATCGATGTCGGTATTGCTAATTTTTTTTGTGATTTAGGAAGTGGTTCTTTTTAGGAAAATAGTGTTTAAGACTAAATATTGAATTTGGTGCTTGTTCTTCTTGGCAGTTCTGCCGTGTGGTAGGAATACCAGCTTTCTGAACTCTCAGCCACACTCTGTGACAGAGATGGGAGAACAACAAATAGCTTCCTTCAGATGTCTCCTCTGTCATCCTCTCAGTTATAAACACTGTACAAAAAAACTGAAGCAGGTGCAGAAAGTTAAAAGCAAAATTCTGAAAAATCCCATTTTTTGCAGTATCCCAAATCTTTGCTCAAAAATGAGACAAACCAGATTTATTTGGGAAATTCCTTAGAGCTTTTTTTTTTTTTTGGGTGCAAAACCAATTGTCCCTTCTGTCACCAAAAGCTTGTCTGTGACTCATGGTCTGAGCAACCGAGATGCTCCTCCATGGAGGAGCTGCTGCATCTCCTTGCCGAGGCAGGTGTGGAGGGGCTTACACCTAGCACAGAGCAATTCCCATCTCCCTTGGATGCTGCTCATGGCAGCAGTGGAGTTGAATTGACACATCCTTTTCTACCTCAAACCCATGTAATTTTATTTTGAGTATTTATGTTACACCATCAGTGAAAGACACTATCTCACCTAGGTGAACCAAATTTGCCCTATTTAGTCAGTGAAGGGAGACGCTGTTTAATTCCTTTGCACAAAGTGAGCAGGATTCAGCAGCTCCAGCTCCGACACATTTTTTTTTTTTCTCTTCTCAGCAGGAGCTGAGTATTGGCGTTTCTCCCACAGCATCATTCCTTGTTGTTTTCTCTCAAGCAAAAACAACAAAAAAGGAAGATTAAAAGGAAGAAGTAGACAGATTTGAAAGAGGATCGTTAGCTCCAAGGTCTGATGGGACCTCCTTGCAAGTGTTCACAACCCTGTGTCACCCATGCCAAAGTCATACTGCAGTTTTCAGAACCTTTTATAATCTCCAACATATAAACACTGTCTTTATCTTTCCCTTTTTTCTGTTTGCTATTTAATAGAAACAGTTCATAGTAGATTTTGTCTATTTACCTCTTCTTTCTAGAATTTAATAATTACTTTGTGACATTCATGTGTTCGTGTCATAGTACGCTATTAATACCTTTGTTTTGTATTAGTCTTCTCAAAGCATTTGTGTGGAGGCATAAAAGGAGAGGAGTCTCCCCTAGTTTTAAGCTGAATTACCAATTTGAATGTCAGGCCAGGTTCACAAAAATTTCCAAAATAGGTGAGAGTTATAAATAAAATTGAATGTGTTACTGTTTTGGGGGAAAGCTGTGGAACTCAGTTTTTTCTTCCAGCTCAGCCCCAGAATAGATACATGCTGTTAGTTTTTTTCACTTTGAGCTTTTAGATTCCAGCAAGCCTCAAACTTAGCAAAAAGATAAGAAGAATTTTATGAACTGAAGAGTGAGTTTCATGCAGATATGAATCAGCACTGATATCTTGGCTACCATCATCATGTGAGTATGCTGTCATTGCAGCATATATGATAAATTTGGGAATCTTAAACTGAACACACTTGTCCACTGTGCCTGTGAGGCAAAGCAGGGAAAAGAAAATTTTTCAAATGCCAGTAATAGTAGTTTTAGAGAAAAAATATTTTACCTGTAGTCTCTTAATTCAGTCTGTAAGCTCCATTCAGATTTTGAGATGCAGGAGGGCTTACTGGGGTTTTTGGGCGCCAAGCCAATATAAATACTAAAAATAAGAGGAAATCATAGAGCTGTTTTCTTATTGTTAATAGCATAATGTATCTTTTGTTGGGTTTCCTCTCTGCAGGACTCTCCCTGCTGCAGTAGGGCTGTTTACCTCGGTCTTCTCTTATAAACAGAGTTCCAAAGGCCCTGTTCTGCAGAGCTGCTTCCACAAACTGTACTAAAGGCTGCAGATTCTTGCAGAGAATTGGACAGATTTGATTGACCAAGTAAACTTCATTCCCAGGGACAACAGAAAAATTAATTAAAGCATTTAGAGATGTGAGATTTGGGGGAGTTTATAGTGTTAGTCTATAATATGTGTCTTTAATGTCTGAAGGCTTCGAGTCCATGTTTATAAAGAACTCTTTTCACTTTGCCCCCATTTTGAAGCACTTACTTTCCTCTCTGCTTGCAAAGATCTTAAAAAGATCTCAAGTCTTTGTACTTCAGATTGCTTTTGTTCAGAGTTGTCCAGTGTTTTCTCCTCTTTCATGTTTTTTGCACTGTTTTTGCTGTTTGTGAACATGCAGCCTGGGCTGTGTGCACATTGTGGGTTTTAATGTAAAATTCTGGTGGGTGAAATTGTGCATATCTCCTCCTGTTTTGCCCTTTCTTTTTACTACGTGAAAGAACCAGCAAAAGGGAAAATGCTGTTACTAAACATATAAATAAATCATAGCGTGGTAGTTTCATAATCAGTTTAGCAGATTTTATTCTAGTTGATATATAATATTGCATGCTTGTATGTGAAAATGAAGAGAAAGTAAAAACAAAATCGTATTTATCATGAATTTTGTTAATTACGAGAAACTAGTTCACAAATACACAGGAGTACTATCTTCAGCAAATCCTTTGTCTTCTTGTTTGTTTAATAAATTAGATGGATGTACCAAATAGCGTGCTGCTGGGGCAACATTAATTTTATTATAGAATAGAAAGTAGAACTATTAGTCTCTGATTCTGGCATGTTTGTAAGCTATCTGACTTATTTTCTTTTCCCGCCCTCTTCACAGTGCTTACCAAATTCCCCTCTCCTATGCCTAACGTAAAACTGTCTTACAATTAAACCAGCTGATAGTCAGCCCTGGAGACATTTGCCAGTATCCTGGCAAATAGATAAGATATATTGTTTTATGTATTTCTGCAACACGGAGACACTGCTTCATCACTTCAAGCAAGGGGATAATCTGTTTACACTAGAGGAATAGGCTCACTTGGTTTTCTTCCCTTCAGTTGTGGACATATTTTCAGGGGACAATATTTACCTCATTTTACCAATAGAAATACCTGGATGGTTTGTCTTAAATTTATTACATTTTAAAAGAAGAGTAAGCTAGGAGACTACAGTTCCCAGAATCCTCAGGAAGCATATAATGCCTAATATGGACTTTTAAAATGAAGCACTGTGTATGAGATTAGTTTTTTGCTACTGCTTGTCTTCAGGAGTTGGAAGTATCATCTGGACTGTTTTTAAATGACGCTCCTTGCAAAAAAACCAAACCAACCAGAAAAGATCTACTACTTAATATTGTGTTGTCACTGAAGATGAAAAGCAGACCTTTAAGATCGAAAAAATGTTTAATTAACAGTATAGTCATTCCAGGTCTTCGAAAGTCATGACTGATGTAAAAAAATCTTGTCTTGAGTCAAAAATCTTAGACACACAGAAAGTCAGGAGTCTTCTTTCCTCTGAACAACTGTCTCTCCTGCTTTTTGGTTTGGGCAGTTGGTGATGACTTTCGGGTTTTGGTGCCTTGAAAGAGGTGTATGTTATTTAAGGTTTTATATGTGAAAATAAAAACTACCAGTTAATATAGCACTTAACATAACACAACTTGGAATTTTTGGTATGACCTTGACCTGTTATTTTTTACTAAGGGACATGTCTGCAGGGAAGGGTACGGCCAGACTAGTTTGGAAGTGAAGAAACTAAGTTAATGTATCCCAGCAGTGCAGGTGGACAGAGCATCATGCTAAGGTGGCCGTATGGGCCAGGATGGATTCCAATCGGATAGGTCAGAGTGCGAGTAACGTGTCTCTGCCCGCACCTTGAACTGCACAGGCATTTGTATAGTCTTCAGCTTGGCCCGACTGGCTGCATGCTTGGCCCGAGGAAAAGTGTCTCAGTAGCTGCGTTAGAAATGCAGCTCCATGTGGCGTGATACCCAGTTCAGTGCCTTAACCAGCAGACTGTGCTGTTTCCTCATTTCAGTCGTCATCAACCCCTATTTCTCTATTTTGTCCAGAGTTTTGAGCCTTTTGTCACACATTAGCAAGGCCAGTGTGAAATATTTGGATATTGAGGAATGCAAACTCTCAGAGATGATTATGTTTTATTACTGGACACAATTATAATAATATTTTTCCGTGTCCTCTATAATTTTCCCGTTGAAAGCACATTGTAAACTTCATCTTATTAATAGTCAATAATGCGTGTATAGTGGATTTTTAGTGGCAGTGGAGGGAACTGCCATTTGAGAAACCTCACACTGTGTTGAGATCCTAAAGTACAACATTGTCTCCTTCTCCACCATCCCTTTGGTTCATACGCTCTTTCAAGATGTGCCAAAACAAGTCTTAATCTCTGTCTTCAACACACTGTATTGTAGTGTGTGTTTCAGCCTAGCTAAGCTATCTGGGATGAATTTTCATTACAGTGCAAGGTACTATTATTGTTCATGTGCAATAATAGCGAAAATACTGATTTTTCATTTGTATTCTTTGAGCTTTGTATATACCCCAGAGGTAGATAAAGAGTTTATGAAGAAAGGTTATATTTAAGAAAAATGGGTATCAGTGCTATGAGATTATACCCATGACAGATGGTTGTAACTAAAGCTTCATCTTGGTGCTGAAAAGCTGAATGAAACAGTATTCAGATTTTGAAGTAATGTTGGCTTCATTTCAATGGGACTTTTGCCTGAGTAAGAACAGACTAAAAACTCACTAATGACTCTAATTTTTTGTGTCAGCTTTGAGTAGATTTAAAAAATTGAATTTTCTTTTTTCTTATGTTGGATTGACAAAATTCCAACAGAAAACCTGGAGGGGTTGTTTGTTTGTTTGTTTGTTTAAGGAAATGTGTGCAACATTATGCCTTTGTTCGCTGGTATGACAAGATATAAAACAACATCGTTTTAGTCACACTGAAACGCAAAACATCTTACTGGGAATCACGAAAGAGTTGATAAAGTAGTTTCTTTCGCTCTTAGTTTCAGAATTGGTTGTGAACCTCAAAATTTCTTGAGGTTCAATCTGAATAGTTACGTAAAAGTTTAGATACTAACCTTAAGCAAATCCAAATATCTCAAGGCTGGAAATCTCTACAAGAACATATTTCCCCTTGACTTGTCTAATACAATGAGTTCAGCAAGGCTACACCCTGGGGAGTTTAGGCCCACCATGTAGTCTGTATGCTTTAAGTGCTTACACTCAGCCATGAGGGTATTTTTAATTTCATCTTGAGAAACTGAACTGAGGGACTTCACAAATGAAACCATCAGGAAGACAAGGTTAATTCTGGCCGCTGTTTGTGGGAGTATGGTGCCTTCAAATACCAACACGTTTTTTTTTTCAGTGGTGGCATTTGGAAGAATAAATGAAGTGTGACTCCCGGCATCTCTTTAGTTGCCCTGAAAATGGAATGTCAAACAGCATATAATCATCTTCCTTGTTTAAAGAAAGAGGAGCAAGTGAGAGACCTAGTTTTCTATTTGTGTCAGTTTTTGGATGTCTTAATATTCTATCTTGTCTAATTTTCCAGAGAGTGATAATAGAGTTCCTGTCAAATTAGAGGTTACAGACTTTTTAACCTATGTCACAAAAAAACCCCTACATTACTTGTTATTACCATGAATATAATCCAAATAAAAATTTAGTTTTTAATGCTGTTATGCTGAAGGTTGCATTCCAAGCATATAATTTTATTCATTATAAATATTAAAAATATTCAGCCTGACATTAGCCTGCTTGCTCCCCCATCGCTTCAAAAAAAGGCTGAATTTAAGGTGGAGCAAACGTGTCGCCGCTTGGTCTGGGGAGTGGAAGTTTGCCCTCAGCCCCCTGCACCACCAGGACCGAGCAGGCATTGCTGCTGCGCTGCAAAGTGCAGTTCTTGGGTTTAATGGATGTAGCAGAGAGGCTCTTTTCAGATGGGCCAGCCTGACATAGCCATCTTCTAGGAGGGAGCGGGGATGAGCCGGGAGAGTATATTAAATGAAGTGTACATGCCCTGTGTTGGGCTTTGCTATGAGAGGATCCCGATGCGGCAACGCTAGATTTATAGCTAGCATCCTGCTAAGGTGGCTCTTCCCTTTTATCGCTGAAGGAGCTGCCGTTGAAGCACACTGAATTGCAGAGAGTGGTGCAAAGGCTAAAGTTTCTTTAAAATTAAAAAGCCCCAGCCCTCTTCAATGTAAGAAGAGCTGTGGCAAGTACGACCTACTGTTTGGTCAAGTTTTATTCTCATTTACATGAATTCCAACAAATTTAGACCTGCCGTAAAAGGGTCCTACTTTCAAGCTTGTAACAAATGAGTAATGAATAAAAGTATCTCATTATTACATATTTTTGGTTCAAAATCCGAATTCCCCGGGACTTCTGCACCGAAGTCTGTAGTGCCCAGTGTTCACAAAGATGCAAATCCAAGACTGTGGTTTTCTGGTTTTGTTTTAAATCAGGTGAGTGTCACATGCTTTGGTTTTGTAATGAGAGTTTTTGTACTGTCCTAATTAATACAGTGTGCCTGTCCTGGACCTTTGAAGTAAGTGGGAGTTCTGCCACCAATTTAAATAGGAGAAGGATTTGAGCCAATTTGAACAGAAGTTTTCACTTATCTTAGTGCCTAATCTTCTTTTTAAAGGGATGTGGGAGTATCAGCACCTCCTACGTAACGCTCAGCAGCATGCAGAAGTAGACTAGTCTGGTCACTTACAGAGGCCCATTTAAAACCAGTAGGATTACTCAGGTGAGTGACAAGGCATTCAGAACAGATTTTAGGGAAGTTAATTCAGAGTGCAAAATGACAGTTAACCCATCTGTGTGAATATTACCAGTTGAAGCAAGCCACAAAATCATTTAGAAATTGTAAGATAAAAAAAAAACCAACAAAACCCTCTCTATGTTTTTCTTGCTTTTGAGTTGTCAGGGTTCACACTTTCAAGGGTGGGTTTTTTTAAGCATCAGAGCTAGTAGCTCCATTTCTTTGTTAAAGTGGAGCTGATATTCTCCAATGAGCAGAGCAGATCTTTAAGAGAAATGCCTATTATGAATCTCATGATAAAATCACAATATTTGACAACACTAGGTCTGTGTAAATACGTATGTATCTTTGCAGTGTTTTGTCCCTGGAGAAACACGGTTGTCTAGACCTCTTCTACTGTCTCCCTGAATTGCAATGTATAGCTCCAGAGTGGCTGACCAAGTATGGCTGATTTATCAGGAAACTGGCAGACTCTGACTGTTGTCTTAGGAGGGTATTGCAAAAACTAAGGCAAATTTACTGTAAGGTTTCTGCACTTCACTGGAATACTTCACGTATCTGTAAATTGAAGAAGGCGGAAAACTGATGTTCCCTTCGTACTGTGTCTCTTTTTCTTCACTGAGTGCAGAAGGAGCCCATAAATACTGACTTCCTCTAGTCTGCCCCATGGTCTTTTTAGGTTAACCCTGATTTTTCCCAAACTGCCAGCAGAATGATGTGTTGGAGTTTGTGTACTACATGCATGTCTCTCCAGTCTCCATACAGCATTCATCTAACTAAAGCCTTGCATACAGCAACATTAAGAATTTGGTATATTGTGTTAGCTTTATGGAAAGACTCTTTGTCCTCCATTCCAAATGGCGTGTTACATCACATAATTGACAAAGTTTTATTCATTTTTAATTTAAAGGGACTCTCTTTCCCTTAGATGTTCATTTTCAGACTGGTAAGAATAAAGTAGCCATGACTGTAGGTACTGCTGTGTGATGACAGAACTGGGAAAAAACCCATTTCCTCTGGTGCATCTCTGGCTGCCACTTAAAATATGTCTGCATTTTAAAAAGTGAACAATATAGCTTTATTTATGTGTTTTTAAATAAAATTTAAAAGATTATTTTATACATTCTCTGAAGCAAGTACAGTGAGATTTTTTGCCGAAAGTTTTTGTTTTGCTCTGTTGCATGGAGGCCAGCTGGTTTGCTAGCTTGAGCGACCTCACATTCCTTAAATGTACTCATAAATCAAGCCAAGGCCATGCATTAAAAGCTCAGCTCTGACAGTAATTCAAAGGAGGGGAAGTTTTATACATTGTGGGAGAAGTACATAGCTGGACACCTAAGGCCAGATTTTTCAGTTCTTACTCACATTTAGCAAACCGGTATCACACTGAGAGTCTCACAGAAGACATGGAAGTCAACTGGATCTTGTATTACTTAAGTTGGATACAGGTCGAAAAAGCATGCCCTTGAGACCCAATACCTGTTGTAAGTAGTACAAACAAGCTGATTAAAACAAAAAAATGATGATAGTGAGATGATTATTTAAGACTTCATTACTTGAAAGTGTCATTCTTGTGAATGTCTCTAATAAAGGAAGTTTGGCAACATGTTCAATGAGATTGCCACAATGGAACATTTTGGTGTGATTTAGTGAAAAGGATGTAAAGCATCAGGTTTGCATTAATAGGTTAGCATGTCATTATGTTTTTGGAAAGTAGTGATGTTTCTGGGTCACACAAGGATTTTGGTCTCTGCAAATATTTCATTCTGAAAACCCAAGAAATGATGAGCAAAACTGGTTTGATTGTAGAAGCAGAAAGACAATGATGATTAGAAACATGAAAGTAAAAGACTTTTTAAAATTCCTGTGCTTTTTAAGACTTCTTGGGTCCCTAGGAGATTAATAGTGCTTAATTTAATATCCACTTTAAATATTACAATTTATTGTTATTTACAAAAAGAACTCGATACAAAAACTGAAAAAAACTAAAAAATAATATTTCCAAGACTTGAAGGCATTGTATTGCTGTCTGCTTATCACTGTGTTTGCCGAGTGATCCCTATTAGCATAGAGCCACTCATCTTTTGACTTGGTACGAATGAAGGCAGACTCAGGCTTAGCACCACCATGGCTGCAAAGACTCTGCGATAGGTTGTTTGTTACTTGTTTTACGGAGCACAAAATAAGAACACGCAGAGACAGCTCTGGACCAGAAGCATCTCTTCATCAATTAGGATGGTGTAGATCGATTTGGTCTAACTTGGGAGAGAGGGAAGGACTGCATGAATTCTTGATGTTCCTACTGGCCACAGGAGCTAGGATTTTGTGATAGGTGAATGTGCTGGGGTACGTAGCCTCATTGGCGTGTATAGTCATTATAGCCTCATGGCGCTGTATAGTCATTGCTGAATGCTCCCTGTGATGCTCCCTGTCCCATTTGCACTGTGCAGGGTCCAGCTATATCTTGAATTTTTGCACAGTGCTCACACCATGAGTATCTCTAGGATTTTACTGTTGTTTATATCTACCTTTAAGGTATAAGGTATTAGAACAATATTTGTCTAGGGCATTAGAACATTTTTAAGGTATTAGAACATTATTTAACCATAAACTTGTTATGTGGATGCCTGTCCACAGGGACTAACTACAAGGTAACAACAGCAAAGTAGCACTGAAATCTGGTTGTAGTAACTTCAGGTCAATTCTGATTTACCTTAAGTTGAAAGGGTATATATGAGGACCTTAACTGAATATCAGGAGCAGGAGTCCACAAGAATAACGATAAAATAAATCGTATTATTCTGCGAGTGGATCCAAATTAATACCTCTCAAAGCTGAAATACTTGTACTTTAAAGAGTTACTGAAGCATTTTTAATGGCAAGTCCAAATTAAGTGTTAAAATTTGGGAATATTTCAGTGGGATTTAGTTGGCTAAATTGAAGCACTCTCAGTTCAAAATAAAACAATGGCTTTTAAACCCCCTGATTAAAGAGATAAAGTATAGGGGAACACTGTTCACAAATAGGGGTTATTCAGACAGGCTAACTTAAGGCTAGCTTTCATCTGTTCCTCTCTCAGTGGGGAAGGATGTAGGTAGAAGGTGCTTCAGAGACAGCATTTAGCTTAGGTGCTCTGAATTACTCCTTGAATAAGCTTTTATCTCTTTACTAGTTATGAGTAACCAAAGAAGATTAGCTTCCTGGTGCTTGAAGTAACCTTTTTGAGTATACTCCTCATTATTGTTTATTCCTGACTGATTTCTCCACAAGAATAGAATTCTCCACCTCTTGCAGTTAAAAACACAGTTAACAACAAAATGGAAGTCTTCCTACTTAAAATATTGTTTGGCCTGTATCAAGATGTTATCCTTTTTCTGTACTTGCTAAACACTCTCAACATGGTCCTTATCAAATGTCTTTTATACAGTCACTCTCCAAGTAATTGTTTCATACACAAAATGGAACATAGCTAAGTGTACTCTAAACAGTTATATATGTTATCTGTTCCTTCAACAGATAGGATAAACCCTGCAACAGGGTTTGTATTGGTAGGTAAAATATCCTTTCAAATGGATAATAAGTTGGAAGATAAAACGTACCAGCCAAAAAATAAGACAAATAATTAAGACTAATATTTAAATACATTATTGTTGAGAAAATTAATTTCATAGTACAGACACTGAGTGAAATAATTCTTCAACATGGTGTCACTGTATGAATAAAGATACTGTGGTAGGAACCATATCATGGAGTAAGACCTGACTGCGACTATCCAAAAAGTTTACTGTCTTAGACCACTCCACAATACAGTGGGGAAACTGGTTTAAAATATCTAGCACCAGGTGTTTCTTTCTGCCTTTGCACCTCACTTACTTGCACTTTAATTTGTGCCATTGCAGCTGCTTGTGCGTCCATGTAAACTGCAGCCAGGAGCAGTCGTCATAGAGTGGCTTCACCACCAAAAACTTACGTGGTGTAAAACTTTAACATATCTTGAAGATTAAAAAAAGAAAAGGATATGGATAAGGAGATAGAGGGAATGCATAAAGAAAAATTATAGTAGTCAGCATTGGTTACACCTGTCTCAGCATTTTGGTTTGGAGCACTAGTGTGGTTTTGAAGCAAATTTCCCTGGTTGTTTTTACTTAGCGTATGTCAGCTTGGTTTGAAGTATGGTTTTGGTTTGTGTTGAACTAGATTCCTCTGGAGGAAAATAAAACAGAAGCTCCTTTCCAGAAACACACCACAGGTGCTCTGAGCACTGATGGAAATACAAGGATCTAAACCAATGGTTGGTCCCTTGAAACAAACGTGAACTACATGCAAGATTCAGTACAGAGGACGAGGCTGAATCTAGTAGATGGTAAACCTGAGCACCAGATAATCTAGATGTAGGTGCCCCAGTATCAACTTGTACAATCTACTGCTCTGCCTCTATTGCACCAAATTGCTTGCTAGTGTGGACATACTTATAATAGGCAGATATCTTGATACACCAGCTGCCCAGCAGTCAAGGTACCCTTTCTAGACATCAAGGCAAGGAAGGAGCCTTGACAGAAGATTTGCAGGAGGACAGTGAGGTAGCCTTAATTAATATAATTTAGTTAGTTCATCTTCATAGCACGCTTGAGAGGAAAATACTGTCACCCCATTAGACATGAAGGGAACTGGTCTAAGAGATGGTATGGCTTAACCAATTTGACATAGGCAGTCTGGAATTAGACCTAGGAGTTCTGAGTGCCCAGCTCTCTACTTATTCTTTGTTTTCTTACTACCTTTCCTAAATGCTGGGCATAGACCTACTCTATTTATTTGCAACGGGGTTCTTAAATGGATTTAAAAGTAACTAAATAGATTAGCCATGTCCATGTAAGACATCACTTCTCTCACTTCTTTTAGCCGCTTTCTTCAGAGTTTTTGTTTCTGCCTATGCCCCAATTTTTCACACCTTGTTTGGACTTGTGTTTACTGTAACTCTACTGTTTCAAGTTTCCTACCTCCTTAAGACCACAAAGCACTTCAAGAAAGGATTTCCATGTATTATATTTTGTTCTGAAAGCCTTATCTCATACAGACATATTTGCCATTTTCTTTTTTTCTATATATATAAAAAATTATGTTTCAAAACCATTATATATGCAGCATTCTGCTTCCATAGCCTGGGTTAAGGCTGTCTTTCTGAAACTGCAGACAATAAAGCATTTTCCCTAAGAAAAGTTAAACAATGTGATAAATACTGATGCAGTGTTTCAACACACTTAATTATTTATTTTTTCATTGTTTATCATCATTTTGTCAACTTTCCATATCATTGCCCACAATGCTTTGTGCTAAATTTTCTTTGAAAATTCCTTTCCTCTGAACTTACCATGAACTTGTCTGTAAAATATGGCCATAAAATGCCACCAACAAAACAAAACAAAATCCTCTATTCACTAATAAAAGAACACCCTGTCTCCTCCTCATCCCTCACTAAAAAAGAAAAAAAAAAAAAGAAAAAGACAGAACTTGTATAGAAAAATAATTGTCAATTGCAGATATGAAGCAGAACCTGAAGGCTGAGTAGAAAACTGAAATAATCAGTTGTGAGGATGTGGTTTAAGCCACGTGCAGAGTTTGTGTTTCATTCCATTTGTTCTCACTGTACTGATGGCTATTTAGTGGGTAATGTCAGAAGTGTTGGGATTAGACTTGGTGTGATTGAGGGGGAGGAGGAGGATTGTGTTTCTTGAGATGCTCTGTGGGAGGAGAAGGATTATGCATGTGCTTTATGTAATGAGGAAGAGGCTGGAGAACTTGCATGTCTATGAGGAGGAGGTGGGAGGATTAGCTTTTGATGTAAAGGCGAAGGAACGGCCCTGGTCCTGATCCCTGGAGAAGGAAATCAGAAATACATTACCCGTTTTGTATATTAGAGGAGGGAGTTTTGTTTGGATTTTTTTCCGAGGTGGAAAACAGCTGGATTATGGGAGAGGCAGGAAGGCAGGGGGTGCTGTGGGGAGGCTGGACTGTGCCAGCGCGTTAGGTGCAGGTTGACACCAGAGGCCTGGGAGAGGGCTGGAGTTGTGACTCGAGCTTCCTGGAATACTAATCTGTAAGGATGGGATGTCCTCATGGTCCTCCAGAGGACCAGGGAGGGGGTAGGGAAGTCCCAAAGTCTCAGTTTAGGTGAGGTTTGGCTCCTGTAGCGATGCCCTCTGATGAGGGGTGGCCAGCCGGCAGTGCGGGGAGAAGAGGTTTCTCCAGGAGCCTCTGCGTGCCCTGCCCCTTCCCAGGCCCTGCACGTCAGCCTGCAGGGCCCTCTGCAGGGCTCAGTAAATGCAATTTGCCGCCCTTTGAGGGGAAGATGGAGAGGGGGGACCGAGGCACCGAGGGATTGAGCAATGGGGATTCAGGAAGGAACGGTCATGGGGTGACCCCCCACCGTGATCTGAGACAAGATCCCAGGCCCCTGCATGCTGTTGTCCGTGCTTTCCCCTTGCTGGAACAAGGCATGGTGGCATGGTTTTGAGGCAGGCCAAACAGCCCTTACACCAACAGGTCTCAGAGACAGCTTAGGAGTTACCACAGGCCAGGCACGATTCCCGGTCGGCAGTTTGGGTGTTCAGTATGGGCGTGAGCAGTGTTGTGCCATTTGGTTTTAAGGCCTGTTTTGTTAAATAATGCTGAGGTAGCCCCAGTGGCTGGGCCTGTACTTACAAAGGAGGCAGGACGAGGGCAAAGAGTCGACACCGACAGCCCGTGGTTTGTGGTGGTTGTTGGTGTGCACTCCAGCGTGGCTGTGGCCCATGGCAGCGGCCACTGTCCCAGCCAGTATCTGGGCCTCATCTGGGGACAGCAGCAACCAGAGACGTCCCGTCAGGCATCACGGGTGAGTCTGTCCTATGTAGGGGGAGGAAGGAGCATTGAGCCATAGGGCTGCAAGCCATGTTGTGCCGAAGAACAGGCCCTGTCCCATGTTTGCCAGTCAAGGTGTAGCTGGTGATGCTGGTACTCAGGCTGCAAATGTCTTCTCCAGGTTCCCTCTGAGAGCCTGTCCCTGCGGGCTTTCGTCCTCCCTCCTTGGGGCTCCTGCTGGTTGGAAGAGCTGTTTGGGGGAGCACTGGGGGTCCCTTGTGGCCTTTGAGCAGGCCTCAAATTCGCTATCTGGTGGCAGTGAATGTCCTTCCCCCTGATGATGGCTGCTTCCTTTTCTGACCCTGGGAAATCCAGTGTGAAGTGAGAAGAGTTACGGGAAGCAGTAAGAGGAAACTGGGTAGGATTTTTGTTTTTGACTCTGCCCCTGCTTCACCAACCAACAAAAAGTCTGTCGTTTTGAAGTACAAGTAAGGGCTGAAGCACATCAGCAGGCAAATTGAGAATTAAGACTCCACAGTCAATGAGAATTCTGGCTTTGAAAACATGGGCAGGAACTACTTTTTCAAAGTGATTGAGTTACTGCAGTTTAAAACATTTTCAGAGGCAGTTGAAACAGCCTGAGCGCACCCACACAGAAAGCTATGGCTCAGCTGACACGTGGTAACCCATTACGCTGTGGTAAGTTTGTCTCACCATCATGTCTGCAAATGCTTCATAGATGCATTTAGCCTGAACATACTAACATTCATTCTCTGTAATGTTGAGTTTACACTTCGTACAGCTGAGTGAAGAAGGCAAAGATAGTCTGAAAGACTACCCCCAGGAACTAAGTCAGAGGCTGGATGCTTTTATTTTTGCCAAATGCTACTTAGACTATAATAACACCTAATTATGAAATTCAGCTGTTTCATAGTGCTTTTTACTCACAGATTTCAAAATACTTTATCAAAGAGGTATTATTCCTTTTTTATGGGTGGAGAAATGACAACAGAAGTGGTTAAGATCACCTACCCAAACAAGGATCAAGCTGGAATAATACATGTATATGTTTTTACTCCGGGTCCAGTATGTTACCCATTGAATCCTGATAATGTTTTCATAAATGTGAAATTTTGAAGAGTTCTGAGGAAAGGATTAGGTTCAGGATTTGCTAATTGTTCAGGGGATCAGAGCTGAACCTAAAGATCTCCAAGAGTCAGTGTTGACTTGCAGATTCACAGGGGAGGAGATGATTAATAGACCTATCACCTTGTCAAGTCTGCCCTGTCCTCTCTCCTGCATCTGTAAACGTGCCTGTGGGACCATATGCAATGTGTGGTTGAACAGTTTGTCCCTTTCTCTTGTACTTGGCCCTTGGGATGAGAAAAGGAGGAAAGGAATCTCAGGTTAGGCTCACCCCCACTTCCTGACTTGGTCTAGATTATTTAGAAAATCTCCACGAGAGTCTATACAGGTGTTTGTGGAAGCCAAACAAAGCCCTAAGAGACATGTACATTATAAAAGGAAGTGTTTTCAGTGCTTTCAGGTATCTGATTTTTTGTGTTTGGACCCAGCTTTGGTGTTATTTTTGTTTTCTGCATAAAACCAGCAATACTTATAGTTGACAAGTTGTGGAAGATACCTGTTGAGAGACTGGGAGAATTTACCCCATGGACTTTGAGAAGCAGCAATGATATTTTCTTTAAAGAGGTGGAATTATTTCTGGAGAGCTATCAAAAATAAATCAGACTTTATTGCATCATTTATGTAACTCAGAGAAGGTGTCATAAGTAGTCGGGTCCAAGGTGAGGTCAGTGATGGAACACAGAGATGACAAAGCCCACCACACACCTTTTAATGCCTGTGGATTTACAGTAGCTTTTGTTTGCCTGTGCCATTGTTTTTTTCCAGCATGAACGTTTCTCCTTCTTCACCCACTATTGAAAAAAATAATAAAAATTACGAAAGGTTTCAATATACAGTAGTTAATTACTATATTACAAGTTCTAATTAAATTCTTGGAGACTCTGCACAGTATGATGTCCATGCCAAGAGGGACATATCCCATTCTTAAGTGAATACATGTTCTTGTCAAGTTAACTTATCCACATTTTACTCACATGAAATATTCCTCATCTCTTGCTTCTTGACACACGTGACTGATAAATGTTTTAAAGGCACATTTAACATTGATATTTTTGTCATATGAAATGACAATGGCCTCAATAATTCTGAGATTTTATTTTATAGAAAGTGACACATTATGTGATGGCAGACTCCCCAGACCATAATGTAAGCCACACACTGGTAGGAATATATATTGCTTCAAAACTTGGTCTTTGATTCAAACGTAAACTTCTAACGTTTCAGCCACATGTGAGTAGTTAAACCTAAAGGGTGTTAATATTACAACACGTCTTACAAATACCATGGACATTCAGAATAGTCAGAGCTCAGGTTCCTCTATCAGCTATTCAGTTTTCTTTGAGACATTTAATGAAGAGGGATTTTTTCTTACTTTTTGGTAATCAAGTCATCTGAGAAGGGAGATACAGTAGAAAGATAGCCAGATTTTTATAAGTCATTTGCAGATTTAAATGAAGTGTTACATAGGATTTTATTAATTCTTCTACAGTTTTTATCACACATCTGTCATGGTCATAGGTAAATTTTTTTGTTCGGATTTTTAGATAAACATTTAAGTCCTTGTTGTATGTGTGGACAAGTCTGTCTCAAACAGTTTTACTTTTGAGAGAACTTTTGTATTCACAAACCAATAATTTTGTTTTCACATTGAAATAGATGGGAACGATCATTCTGCTTGACCTTAGATTTCCATTAGATCAGATGTCTCCAGGAATTATGTGTGTGTGTGTAGCTTAATGACAGTAAAATTCAGCTGAATGAGCTTTGTGTTGGCCTCATTATTCATTCAATATTAAGACTTTATATTATACCGTGTCGACACTTATTCTGACTTTGGCCCTGATTCAGCTTAGTACTTAAACACCTGGCTAACTTTAAGGACTTTAGTAAGCACTTATTCAAATGTTTAAAGCTAGGCACTTGCTGAATATGGGCCCGTTTATGTCACAATTAAATACTAATGCAATATTTAACAAGGATGTTACATTGGCAGCAAGCAGATGGACTCACATGTATGGTAGCTACATCTATATCATAATACACATCTTCATTTGGAAACACTACCAAGTACTGCAGAGCAGCCAAGTATCGAGTCTTGATGATGGCCATGATAAGCAGGAGAAATAGTTCATGCAGTTAGAATAGTGTATCCCAGGCATGGTTAAAAATGTAGTCATGTGCTTTGATGCTTCAATTTGACTTTTTACATGAATTGTAAGTAAGCTTTGGACTTAAATTGCTGTTCAAAGCTGCCAGAAATTACTTTGTTCAGTTTATGATGGTGCATAGTGCTGACCAAAGCATCAGCAAGAACTGTGTACAGTGGTTTGAGGATTTATTTATTTGTTTTACTAAGTCTGTCTGTCTTTTCCTATACTGTTAGCTGTGGGGGTTTTTTTGTTTATTTTATATTTTCCTATATGGGTCCGTTCGAAAGAGACAAGTTCTACCTCTGAAGTTAATATTGATGAGAATGTCAATGTATAAAATACCTTGCTTTCCAAGCTGATGACATGAGGCCAAATAGGCTTACGTTACTACTGTGAGTAAACAAGTGGCAATTCTGTCATAGGCAAGTGAAGCAGAGTTTGGCCTTTTTTATGTATGCAGTATTTATGCAGTGAAATATCCTTGTAGGTGAGGAAAAGCTACCACAGACATCTCTCAGGAGCCAGTGAGAATTTAGCTAAAGACATGAGACTTGAGTGTATAGCTTTGCATGGACAAATGTTTTAAAGAATTGGATGTGGGGGTTTTTTTGGTTTTTGTCTTTTTCTTATCTTAGGCAAGAATTCTGAAGAAATTAATTACTGTCTTTTGCAGGTCAGCTTCACTTCTTGGTTTTCATTGAACATAAAAAGCCTCCATCATTTCTGTTTCTGTTGGGTCAAGCTGAAAGCTAGTCAAGTCAAGAGGGTTATGCTGATTTAAATCGCGCTGTGTTGATTTGTGAAGGTTGAAGTGCTGGCCCATTGTATTTTTCAATAACCCTTCAAAAAACTCTCTGTTCTTGTCTTTTTCTGAATCAGAATGAAAAAGGAAGCTTTCAGGAATTTTCACCAAAAAAAAAAAAAAAAAAGCCCACCCTCCCAGAAGTCAAATCTAACCTTGAAAGAAAGACACCACTTGGGAGTAGTTCATAGCCCAGAGGTTAACGTACTCCCACAAGACATGTGGAATCATCGTTCAGGGCTCTCATCTGAAGCAAGGGTTTGAACTTGCAGCTTGGGTGATCTGCTGGCCTGCTGGCCTGTGGGTTTTTTTTCTGTTTTCTTCAACTCAGTTATTCTGGGCTTGAGAATTTTGCTATTGAAACTAACCAGTTTCCATTAAAAAACATTTTCAATTAAAATGCATTTAATTGAAAAAGCCAGAGTAAGTAGTATAGCTGGTAGATTCTGGTTAGTGTACCCCATACAGTGCTGAGACGGGAGACAGAAAAGTTGCAACAACCAAAAAAGTAAATAGTTTTAGCTTGCGAGGAATGGACTCTTACCTGCATTGGAAATCCCTTGAACTCCAGTAGAAGGGAAGGGATCTGCACTAGCAAACTGCCTTGCAGGGCTGTCATCTGCAAATTGAATTTTTGCTGTAGGGACGAATCGACACTAAAACCATGTAACTGGCAACCTTGGATTTTATTATTTCTTGTTACACTTCCATAGATCTTTTTGTTACTGATTTTATTTGGAAGAAAGTACTTTTCCTGGTTTTCCACTTCAAATTATATGTAACTTCACTGCAAATGTAGTATTGTTTCCTAGTCATGTAATTAATAGTTTTTTCCTTCCTTAAGATGGAAGTTATTTGCCCTGGCAGAATGAAATGCCACTGTCAGAACTGGAGATCCACAGTCTGCATTTTGTTGTACCAAAGCAAAAAAGAGATCAATTCTCTTTGCTCAGAGTCATCTGTGTTGAAGAACTGTCCCACAGAGCAAGGTGAGATGGCTTGGAGTTTCAGTGCTTATTTTTTCAGGAGCAATCTGCTTATTTTTTCAGGAGCAATCTGCGGCTTTGCTTCTTCTATGAGTCTAAGAGGGAAAGAGGGGAAGGAATTCCACTGACTTCTGTACTCCTTGTACTAAATGCTGCATCCTGTGCTGCTGTCCTTTACAGGTGATGGTAATCCCGATTTACAGCTGTACGTTGTGAATTGTCTGCGGGTGGTAAAGGTGTTTCTTTACTGTTTGTCTGTGCAGTCTCACATGGTGAGGCCCTGGTTTTGGCTGAGAACTCTTAAGAAGTAATGAAATACAAATGATGTCCAGGAGTAGCGATTTACCCTCCTGTTATAATACCTGTGAAATTGCTGGACCAAACTGGGAGCTTTGGCATAGCTGCTTTAAGTTATGACAGACTAAATCAGAAGCTTTTCCTTTCCTTTTTCATTTATCCTTTCCTTTTTCCTTTCCCCCTTCACTTTCAATATTACTTTGTTGAAATAAATTATTGCCACACTCAACCTTTTTTAGTGTTGGTTTTCGAACCCATTGTTTCTTGTTTCAAGAGGAGCATTTCACATAAGGTCCCTATTCAAAGTGAATATATATGATAAGACAAATTGTTTCAACACTTGCTTGCAAGGCCAATAAAAAGAGATGCTGTAGTGCAAATTACCCTTGCAAATGCTCTCTAAAAAGCTAATAACATTTTTCCCCTCAAAGGATAGTTCCCAGCCATAAGGAGAGTTTCTCTTTCATGTTCATTTGCCACACAGATTTATAAAATGATCCCAAATCCTTGCATAGGCTGTGAGGGATTGTAGCTTTGAACTGCTGAATTGGAAAAGCTATTAATGGAAGAGGAAAAGTTTTCAATTTCAGTCAGATTGGGTTAGGATGGTATAAACTCAGCCCTCCAAGTTTTGGTGTAAGATGGAAGGCTGTTTCTTCTCTGTTGATAATTTTCATAGTAAGATTCACAAGGTTTTCTGTTTAAAGGCATGAAATGAGATTATAAGAATGTAAGGAAAAATCATTAGCATATTCACTGCTTTATTTTTTTTTTTTTTTCAAGTAAAACCAGTCATTTTAATTTGCTTTCTGTAGAACATGGTATAATTGGAAACTTTTCAAAACCAGAACTATTAGGCAAGTGGTCAAAATCTTCAGAGAAAAGGTCCAACCATTCTGCACTGGAGTTCATCCTCCATGCAGGCCTGCAGGCAGTGCCAGGGATGGTCATTTCCCTGTCAGCTTTGTGCGCTGGCACGTGATATTTTCCCCTTCTGTAAAATCCAGGGCAGTGTAAAGATGCAGCCCCGCAGCTCCCACTTGTGTTTAGCCCCATAGTGATTGAGGGTGGGAGGTGTGCTGCCTAACCCCCAAGATCAGCAAGCTGTGTTCCCAACCCTGCAAAAACCCTGGAATTCTTCCACCCAGGGACGGTTTCCAGCTACGCACGCTTTTCCTTTTTAATCAGACCTGCGGTGGCTCGGTGATTGTAAAGGACTTTGAAAATCGGAACTTGGCCAAATTACTTCTCCTTCATGCCATTTTGACAGAAGGCTTTCACAAAAATTAAATAGTAAATAACTCCTGTGAAATTGCATCTTGTATTTACTGCTTTTAGTGATGGTGGGATAAGCGATCAACTGAAAGCCAAGCAAGCTGAATATGTGTGCTTCTGCGAAGATCAGCTTCCACCAACTTTTCCCGCAGCGCCACTCTACATGCCCCGGGTAGATTGTGAGGGGGGACTCTGCCTGTAAATAGAGTTGCTGTATGCAGTCCTTTTCTTCCCAGCCTCTGTAAGTGACTGTGAAATGCAGTGGCCGCTAAACACTGGCAACTGATTTTGTACGGGCTCCCGACAGATACCCGGTGGTACCAACTCTTGGTTGTTTCCAGCCTCTCTTGGATTTGAAGGAGTGGTACAGAAGATTTGCCTGTAAAAGGCTCCCTAGCCTTACCTTGCATACACTGGGATAAATGGGACTGGCGAAATAGTAGCTGCTGTTTCCACTCTTGTGACTGTTCATGACATCCTTTTGGAGCGTAATGTGTGCGGTGCTGTGTTCTGGAGGAGCCAGCCCTGTCTCCTTCCCCTGTTTCCTTTCTGCTGTTAATCTGGTAACTGACCACTTATCGCATTTATTATCTTTGTAATTGAAACTGAGAAAGCCCCGTGCCTCTGTGCACTCGCTCCGATTTCTCCTCCCTCAGCCCTAAAACCACAACCCTTCCCCCTCTCCCCGTAACAGCAAGCCCTAAACACAAATAACTCTCAGAAGCCTGATGCTACTATGTATTTGATTTTGTTTGCAAGCTTGTCTTATGACCAGCTCTCAGCGTGGGAAGAAGCAGAGAGTGGGGAGATGGAGAGAGAGAGTTGTTGCAACATATTTTAACATATGTGCTTTAGGCCTCTTGGTGGACTCCCTCTTGGGAAGAGGGGAGGGAGCGTGCCCCTAAGCAGTTGGTTGGCTTTGCTTGTTTCTATAGCAGCCTGAACGAGGAAAATCATGTTTTAACACTAATATATTCAACCAAAAAACCCTAACAATTATAGGAAGAGTCTTTTTTATTATTATTAAAGAAATTGCATTAAAGATGAATGAGCATATATTGGAATAATTATGTTTTAAGGTGTGTAACATTAAAAGGTACTGAATGGAATATCGACTGTTTTGTAGGAACAGTAATAATGAGATTTCTGTCACCTAATCTTACAATAATTGGGTTATTACTATGCAAATTAAGGTATTACTTAAAAAAAAAAAGAGGAGGTAAGACAGATCCTTGAGGCAGCCATTTATCTATCCTTAAAGCAATGCTGTCAATTCTCTTTAGGCTGAAGATCCTTTTTTAAACAATTTGGAGATGCTAATTTCATTATTTTTTCACCTATGTTTCCTACTAGAATGTTTTTTTATTCTCCCCAGGTAGCAGATCAGGAGTGGTGGGTTTTATATATTTTCTAGTCTCTTATGGATTCCTTTAGGAATAATTAAATCAAATAACTATGATTATTACCTTTTTGTCCCCTCTTTCTTTTAAATAAAATAATGATTTGTGTATTTTGCCCGAGATTTTTACAGCAGGATCACAGAGAATACACATAAATTATTTTTATCCTTCTTTCCCTTTAGCAAAGAATTATTGAGCAGCTTGTTACAGTTTTCGTGATTTCTATTACTTATTAAAGTTTGCTTGCTGGCCAGTTACTGGCCTTGAAGAGGAATCGTGGAGTGCTCAGCATTTGCATTTTTGAGTTTGAGACTTTGATAGCTTTTACTCGATCCGCCAGAGGCCTGATGGCATTTGCTCTGTCCCTGATTGTTAGAGGTAATATTTACAATTGGGCTGCCAATGGGAATTTCCTTGTTTCAGTGTGAGTCTTAGTTCCTTCGTAATGCATAATATTTGCAGAAATTTTGTTTGTGGGAGAAAAGGTGCTCATAAAGGCTTTCTGAAGGCTCAATCTCTGCACTGTGAACGCTGTTGTTATCTGAGGTAGTTCAATTCAAACTTGCGTGGTTATGCCCAGACATGCTGTGGTTGCACTTCTGATTGCAGAATACATATTCCCTAGGAGATGCTGAGCACTTGTAACTCCCACTGACTTCAGCATTCCTGGTTTTCTGTTTGTATCAAGCATACAGATGTGTCACTGCACTAATCCAGAATTTGACTTCCTGTGTCAGCCATTTACTCTGGAAAGCAAAGCAAGACTTAGCGGTTGGATTTCAAGTAATTATAGCGTGTTACTCCATCTTAAACCCTCTTTTAGTGCCTCCCTTGGTCTTCTTTCTGGTGAGTTCACGGTGACTCTTGCTTTCTGCCTTTTTGGTTCACTGCTCTCCCACTCTGTACTGAAGCCTGGTTTTGATTACACTTAGTTTTAACATTTTCAGATCTTTCTTTCTTTTTTTAATGCGTGACTCCCAAGAGAAGTGGAGGACTATAGTCAGCCAGAATGGGCACAGAATTACCACTTGAGGTCTTATCCCATCACAGGCAGCAGCTTCCTCTGTGGCTTTCTGCAAGCAGCTTAATCTCTCCTCATTTTCTGTCTTTAGTACAAGTGGGGTGTAAGTATATCTAAAATTCACCTACCCTACGGGTAGTAAAAGGAAGTGTTATTACTTCCCTATTTACCTACTTATATTATGGGGTGAATAACCACATACTGAGAACATATTTATTGATTAAAACCCACAAATGAATCCGGGCTTTTAAGCTGATTTGTTTCATGAATTAATAACAAGTTTATTAATGATGCTGAGTAATTTTACAAAAATGTACTTTGATAACGCTCTAGGTTTTGCAACACTGTGAAGTATTTTGTATTACTTGTGGTAGCAGTTGTGAGGTGCTGCCTGTGAAAGGGGAGGGAGTTTATGCGATACGAATGCCAGTCCATACCTCATGCCACCTCAATGCCACCATAACTCCCCTGGAGCGTATGCTGCCGGTATCATTTGTAAAGAAGAAAGCTTGGTGAAAGCTGTGAACTTCCACAATGCCCTTGAACATAAAAACAACTAACTACACGTTAACAGTGATGTGGGGTCATACTTGCATGTTTCATGGTACCTGCCATCCATCCAGGAGAAAGCTGTTAAGCTATTAGGGATGCACAAAGAGATGAAGTCCTTTTATTGACTCTTAACTGACAATTTCTCCTATGCTCAGTGTATTAATTCTTGCCTGATTAACAGCTCTGGAACAAACTGAGCCATTGACCTCGTGGACCCCAGGTTGTTTGACTTAATAATCAGGAAGAGTCTGTCTGTTTAGCTGGGTGTGCCTGAAAAAATGAGTCGTGATCTTGATTTAGATCTGAATCACAACAGCATACAGTGAAAGAAAATTCACCATAATAGAAATAACAAGATGTCCAGAAAAAAAGACTTGTGCAGTTTCTTTCTAGAAGGGTCATGTAAAACACCTACTTGGTAACCCCTAAGCCTTTGCTGCACCATTGTTCCTAAGGTGTGGCATGGTTGAACTAGCTGCAGTGAAATAAAATAATACTAAACCATTTTCCAGAATTCACAGGGAAAAAAAAAAAAAGATGTTTGAAGCTCAAAAAGATGATTTTGTTTAAGATTTCAGTTTAACACATATGCATCCTGCCCTGGTGATTGCTGGTGGTTGCCAGGAAGTTCTCCAAGAAATCTGCAAAATGTCTAGTCTGTGTAACAGACGGGAGAGCTGGAAAAATTGTGTGAAAGTCCAGAGAGTTTTAGATTTCTTTCTCTCTTTTCTCCAGAAGGAGTTTTGGACCGTTTAGATAAGATGTGTGAAACTTAAATTCTCTCTTTACACCCATTTGAACAAAACCTCTGAGCCTTTATTGAGTCTCTTCTTCCCTCGCAGTTACAGGTTGAGAACAGGGTGAACTCCTAAGCAAGCTGTGCATGGCAGAATTGATGAGTGAACGAAATAAGCATTCCTTAGGCAGGAACTGAAATTTGAGCAGCTACTTAGCATGTTTTCGTTAGTACTGCAGCTATATTCCACAGTGTGGAAGACCTATGGGGTAACTAGCTAGGCAGGGACGTCTCCTGACTCTGCCATGGCGTGTGTGACACATCCTTGGAGTGCTGGCACACCTGATGGAATGATGGGGATCCCACGGTGGTACTGATTAATTGATGAAATAAAAACTACTACACCAAGGTCGCATTTCCTCTTTACTGAGTGACCATTACTCTGACTGGGGCCATGATTTCCCATGCTAAGAACAGATCAGAGCAATAGGGGAAAGGAGACCCAGTTTGATTTTATATCTGCCCCAGGTTCCCCCAGCTTCACATGCCTCAACAACTGGCTGCACCTTCACTATTTTTAACTCCACCTCTTCCAAGGGTCCTTTGACAAAACACCACCCTTCTCTATGCAGCCCCAGGCTACCTCTGCAAGTCTGGGGAAAATCAGAGCAGCAAAGACTGCAGGTGCAAATTACTGGTTTAGCTAAATGCCAGCACCCGAGCTGAGGGGGTCAATAAAAGTTGGCTCTGCAGCAGGTGAGCTCTCTCAGTGGGTGTGTGCACTGGGGGCATAGAAAGGAGTGCAGATGACAGCAGAGGAGGGGGCTGCAAGACCGATGTGCTTAAGTTTATTGCTATTTTTCTTGGTTTAATTTACTGTTGATCTCTTAAAGCTGTTACATATCATTTGATAACCATTAATAGGTAGGAGGTGTAAATGTGGTGTTGGTCTGTAACGAACTGAACTTGTTGGTAGGTAGTTTTACCAGCCAAATGGAAGGAGTGGTGTTTCATTGTTGGATTTTTTCTTCTGTTAAAACCCATAATGATTTTTCTAAATCACTTGTTGAGGAGTTTACATACTGAGCCTAGAAGCACTCTATGATCTTTTCTAAAGCCTTTGATTTTAACCGTAGGTATCCAGTAATTCCATTAGATATTTTATAGTCTGTCTCTTTTTAAAGGCAAGTGGGGGGGGGGGGGGGGAATGCTGTCCCATCAGTGTGTCTGAAGTCACTGCTGTTGAGTCTTCAGTAGCAGACGGAAAAAGGTTTTACCAGTTGTAAGATGAAGCAAAACTGGCTGAAATGTGTGTTTAGATAGAACAAGATTGGTTGGGAATGAGATGTGGGAGTCATCAGCACAGAGGTGGTGAATTGAAGCTATCGTTCCTCAATGATGTGAAAATACAGAACTATAATGCATATAATTGCTCAGATACTACAGGGACATTAAAAATACACAGTGTTTTATGTAACATAGCAATTTATAAGAATGAAGTAGCAGTTAGTGTGAGGCTAGTGCGGAAACGCTATAATTATTTGGGATATGATGTTAATAGATCCAATAGTAAGCTGAGATGCAGCTCTAAATAATTCATTTTTGTTTTACTTTTTGCTGGTTTTGCTTTCCTCTTTTCTCTCCCTTTATATTTCTCATTTTAAACTCTGTCATCTCTTTCCTTTTTCACTTACTGGTAGGTGATTTCACCCTCCTATGTGATGGCAGGCAGATGGCTCTCTCTGCAAATAATATTTAATGCTGTTCTGTCACTTGGCCACTGAGCAGTGTTGTAGCAGTAGGGCAGTTGAACTTGCTGTGTGAAAAGTATTAACGCACTTGGCCTCTTCTGGTGTAAGGTTTGTGATTCCAGGCTTGCTCATGAATGTGCTTTTTCCCAGGAGACGGTGCAAAACGCTTGCTGAGGCAGCAGGTCAGCTGTTAAAAGCTAATTCTCAAATGGGTTCAGCTCTCAGTCCATATGTGGATAACCTGTAAGTGGGAGTAATTTAGACATTTAACCAGACAAAAATCCATGCCGCAAACCAAATGAAGATGTTATTATAGATTCATGATGCATTGTTTTTGTGTGTAGTCAAGGATGATGATACTAGGTACATCTCAAAAGAAGGACACACGTGAAGGTATAAGTGTTTATAGGTTTAAACCCGAATAAACAAAATGCTGTTATTTTAATCTTAGCACCTGACTGAAAATATTAATGGATGATATAGGGCAATACTCTTCCAGCTAAAAATCTGGAAGGCTTCATGAATGAAAAGTAATTTGTCTTGACCTCAAATTTCTGAGTGGGGTGAAGTATGAGGAGTGACTCCTCAGAGACAGCAATAGTGAAGATTAGAACTAGTATTACATGTATGGTGAATTTTAAGCCCCAGGTCTGTTTGTTGGTCAGGGCTTTTGCCCTTCTCCCCACTTCATGAAACCAATTCCTTCTTTTCAGTGTTCATGCAAAACTTATTTCCGTTTCATGTTGCATGGTTTCGTGTCCCTTTAGTTTCCCTTAGAGTTCAGGCTTTGAATAAAACCCAAACCCCAGAACGAAACTCAGCTGAAACCACCACATTTTGCATAGTTTCCACCAAAAACCATAAATTGACCCACGTTCACTCTATATTTGGCCTGGATACACCAAAAAGTTACTGAAGCCTTACTGAAATGTCTGTAAAACTGGATTCCCCAGAATTCCTTATATCCTGATACACTGCTTTCATGCTTGAGTGTAGTCACAAAATTTTGCGACTGCTCTTTAGGATCTCTGATCACTTTTGGGAGTGTAGGGTTTCATTTTGACCTATACAATTGCTTAAGCTGGCCTGAAACACCTATCTGAAGTGCCTCTTTCTTTCTTGCATGGTTCTCTAGAAATACAATAAGCAGAAAAACACACGTTGCCATGTTCCTGTGACAGGAAGGGTGCTAAGTGCAGGCTCTTCTTAAATATCCCTCTGAATCATTCCAGATTTGGGCATAGGTATGCTAGTTTTTTGTGTTTGTTTTTTTCTTTTTAACATGGAGGGAACTTATTGAAGGGGTTAATAGTAGTTTAATCTATTATTAATCCAGTAGTATAATCTCCTGGGAGTTCATTTTTACATTAACAGTACTATAATTTTCTGGGAATTAATTTTTATAATTTGATGAGTGAGGATCACTTTTGCAGTATTTGATTTTTGACACCTCCTCCCTTACCCCGTCTCCCTGAAAAAAGTCAGTTGTAACCAGACCGCTGGTATTTTTGGATAACCATTCCATGAGAAGTGTTGAACAAAGATGCACTCTCTGTGTGTGTAACCAGTTACTGCTTTATTTCTCACAAGCTATGTGAAATGCTTTGATTCTGTAAAGACCCAGACCTTCACCTTTAAACAGCTTCCAGAGTTTTCCCCTGTTGACCCTGCTTCTGGGCCCAGGAGTCACACTTCTGTTTCTGAGCCCAGCTTTTCTGATTTAATTTTGGTTAGGCTTGTGACCCCAATTGTCAAGGCCTCCACCTCTGAATTGGGAGTCACTGGCTCAGGCAATTTGTGTTGTGTTCTGGCAAATTGCCATTTGGGTAATTACATACTGTTTACTTTTGATATCTTCTTTGACTTCAAATCTGGGAGCGATTCCACTTCATTTCTTGTTGTGAAGTGGTGCTGTTGCTTGGTTGTTAATGGTCTATTTTGGAAGAGGGCTGCCTCATGAGTAGCTGGGGGTGGGGAGGAAGCGGTGCCTGTTCATAGTTGGTAAATGATTGCTGGGTGCTTTGAATCGCAGGGAAGTTGCTGTCTGTGGATGCATATGTTCGTGTATGTGTGTTTATATATAGTTGTTGGACTTGGCCAAGCAACAGTCGTAATGAAGCTAATAACATCAGGGTGTAACAGCTATGATCTTTGTTTAAGATTGGTGAATTCAGATGGAGAGCTTGTCCTTCTGCATCTCCATGTATGACAGTGGGATGCTCTGTAGGGACACAGGATCTCTAGTTGGGTTGTAATGGGAAACTTCATTCATGATGCGTGTTTCGGGTTGCTCTTATCCATTGGTTTTCTTTCAGAAAATGTTAGTTTAATTTATAGCTTTACAGCATCTTCCTGAGCAATGGGGATACCATGCATTCCCAAGTGCCTTATTCTCTTTGCTTTAGGAAAATTGGCTTTACAGATGTTGCTGGGGGATTTCTCCAGCAGTAATTCAGTAGATGACAATATTACAGTCCAAACTCAAATCTTTATTCCCAGACTGTACCTAATGTAAGGAATTAGTACCATTTTGATTTGAACTTTATTAAAACAGTTTGTTCCAAGATTTTCTTCAAACCAGAGAAACAACTTACAATTCCAACTGGATTTGCAGTTTTAAAAAGGTGAATATCATATTTTTTCTTGCAAGACATCAGTATCCAAACCTTGACCAATATTTGACGTTGGGTAGAGACAACAGCCTAAATCAGTACTGAAGTCTTCTTCCTGATGCGTTTGCCACTATTATATTAATAACTGTCATTTATGTAACATCTTTCATCACGCTGAATATCCAAGCAATTTACAAACATGTGCCTTGATTCCTCAGAGAAATCTGCAGTTAGTCAGGTTTAAATTTGTCTGGGGTCACGGGGGTTAATAACTCGATTCTTTCAAAAGGTGCTGCAGTTTTAATGACCACAGCCCTTAGGACCTCTGAGACTCTCATGCCGAACACACCACCTCTGTCAGCAGGGTGCCCGCAGCACCATGCTGGCACGCTGACCAACTTGTGCAGCCTGGTGGGGAAGAGCGCTACCTCTTGAATTAGCTGCCGTTTCTGCAGGACCTTTGGGTTTTGGGGTTTGTTTTATTTTCTCCCCTCTTTAGGAGCCATCCATCTCCATACTTGCCCATCCTGAGATACGGGTCTTTTGGAGATGCAGGTGCGTCAGATAGCAGGGTAACAGGATATGTTTATGTGTGTGATTTTTTTTTTTTTCTTAATTTTTCTTTTTTAAATTAAAAAAAGTGGAGGGAGAGGGGAAAATCTGGAACGATAATACTTCCAAAACTGAGTTTTGGGGGGTAACTTACCTGTTGGGCTTAATCCTAATATTTCAAAGGAGTGATGATTTTAAATTAGCAGAAAGCTGAGGGTGTTTGAGCCCTGGTGATTCTGAAAATAGATATTTATGCAGATGAGCAGGATGTGTGCGTGCTGCAATTCACCACTGTCTAACTCCAGATGTCAAGCACTTCACTGTTCCCAGTGCATAGGTCTAAAATATGTTTGTGCATAACATAAACTTGGTTTTACAACCACTCAAATTTAGACTGATTATAGGAGCTGAGCTACGTCCGTGTACTACTTGCATGATTTCTTGTTCAGGAAAGTATCAAAAAAGATTACTATAAGGAGTATTTCATTCATTGCTTCTGATGTTTAAGAGGTTAGTCTTTGAAGAAATAGGTCTCATTATAACATGTAGGACTTGTTTGTTTCATTATGACAGATGCATATTTTACATGGAGATATTAAGACCCTTATGTATTTAAACAGCATTGAAGGATCTTCTTGAACTAGGCCTTAAATTTTAAGCAGATACATAGGGTATTGGAGTCAAGTAAGTATACTCTCCAAGATACCAAATCGGGGGAAAAAAAAAGTGCAATTAAACTGTGTGTACAATAATTACATCCAAGATATCATGTTTAATGTTTACATTCTCCTGTTAACTTGCTATTATCTGCATTCATGAGCCATTCATACATAGCTGCATATTTATCCAGATAACTAGTAAAGCAAACATGCAACTGATGAGATTTTGACTCTGAAATCATTACAATGAAGCTGGAATTTTATCCTACATATGCAAGTAGAGTATTACTGTAAGCGCTCTTACAGAATATTCTCATATGAACTATGCTGTAAAATGTCACAGTAAAATGTAGCTGCAAGGTTATTTGAAATTAGTCATTTAGGTAATATAAATATTATTTTATGGGGTTTATCCATTTATCAGTACTTCCCAATTCTGTTGTATCCTAAAGAAATGCCTTAGCAGTAGATAGAGAGAAGTATATATGTACAATTCAGTCTCTTGGGTGGGGGAGAAGTTATGATTTCAACTGCTCCAGAGCAGAGTCACTTTGGTGGTTTTCTTCTGTCAGTATGGCTGTAGTTTGTATAACTACAGATATTTTTAATAGATATACTTTTTCTTTTGGCAATTTAGTACAAAATACAGATCAAAGGGAGAAATTGGTACAGTACTTGTCACTGTGATTATAAGAAAACTTGTCACCTGTGCTTGAGCTGTTGTCTTAAAATACCAAAGAATCTCTCATTAAAAATAAAATGGTATTACCCTCAATATTGCAGTTTATAATAGTATTACTTCACAGCATTTGGGGCTGTTACTAACACTTTTGCCAAGAATATCGTGTGTCTTGGGCTAAGCAACTCAAGCCCTGTGGTGGGAGCTGGTACTGCTGAGCTCTCTGAAGCATCAGGCCCTTCAGCATAAGGCAGTAAGTGACACAGCGCTTGATGCTGACACAAGTGGAGCTTGATTTGAAAGTGCATGTCATGAAACAGCATTAGGCCTTTTCATAAATAGAAGCTTTGCAGTAAGTCAAGCCAAAGGAAGACCGATTAATAATACCCTTCTCCAGTTTTGGGAGATCGGGCATTGCATGCTTGAGCATTCACTACTTCTCCTGTAATGACCATTCACCTTAGAAAACTGCTTAAGATGGTTCCCTGAGAGGAAAGACTGTGCTTGGCCCAGTGCAGTGGTAATGCTGCGGCCAAGGCATTTACAAAGTATGTTTTGGGATAGCTGTAGGTGAGCAGCCCTGTTGCAGCAGTGTTTGAAGCCTTGGGGTGCAGTGCTCTAGACAGCCATAGACTGTCTGCAGGCATCAGCAATAGCTGAACACTTACAGCAGTGTTAGCCATTGCTTTCTATTACCTAGACTTTACATTTATTTTGGCATATTATTTACTGTCAACAGTTTCTGCAAAAAAAAAAAAAATGTAATTCTACATGAGCAGCAGTTGATAAAATGCTTGGGGTTAACTCAAGGTTAGCATGACTTTCACAGGTCATGAGGAATTAGGTGCCAAACTGTGGTTAATGGGAGTTGTGTTCTTGCCTGCAGTAAGCATGGAGAACATCCTTGACCCTTGCTAAGTATCGTTTTGTTTCTTTTCTCTGCAAAGTGGTGGGAGCCTGAAGGGTTAACTTTTGTTTTCCTTAAAGTTCACTAATTAGAAAAAAAATCAGCAAATATCATCTTGCTGACCTTTGAAATCTGCCTGACTGTTTGGGGCCTCGGTTTTGCACGGGAGCAGAGCAGAGGGACGGAGAGTGAGCAGTTGTTGTGGTGGCACCAGCAAGGGTTAATCAGCCTTGCCAGCCTGAACAATGGAGACAGGGGCAGCTTGAAACGAAATGAGCTGAATATTTCATTCGGCCACTCAGCTGCCTGCTCCAATTGCCTCCATTGCTAAAACGAGAGCTTAATCTAAAGTGACAACAACATCAGTTTCTATGTGCTCCAGTCACACAGAACATGACTTCCTTAACATAAACACTATTTACATGGACCGTCTGGATATAGCAGGGAATCGGGAGTGTGCCCAGCTAAGACAGAGGCTACAATGAAGGACGAATAACAGGCAGCTGAGAATTAACATCGGCAAATGAAAGCCTGACCCTCAGAGGGCATGTCCCTGTTACATTTTAAAGCTAGAAAGCCTTGCACCGGTAACCTTACTTCCAGTGAAGACTATATAATTTAAAAGAAAATAGTACCTTTTCAGCTTAGATACTTAACCAAATGCATTATGTCTGACCCATTTTCCTACTCCGTATGACACGAGATGAAGGACCCCCAGCTGCAATTACCAGTTGTTCAAACAGCTGTAACCGATAAGCCTCCCCCTTCCTTATGCTCTCATCTCAAAGCAGCTCCTGCTTTTTGGCAGGAAAGGGGGGAAGGTGCTGGGCAGAGACAGGGGTCCCAGCCCAGCACCCACCCTGTGCCCCTGGCCCCCATGCCACCAGGGCGAGACCTCTGTGCCGCACACTCCTGTCTGACGAAGCCGTCGCTGAACCTCGGAGTTGCTGTGCCGTTTCTGGAAGAGCAGGCTGTGCTCCGGCTTGCCTTGACAAGACACAAACAAGGGGTGTCCGCAGCCCAGCTTCTTCCCCCAGGCTCTGTGGGGACTGGCTCTCTGCAGGAGTAAATGCTTATGGCCCCGCTGCTCCACGGGGGAGCTCTGCCCAGAGGAGGTGTCTGTGGAGGACAGGGTTCGCCTCTTCCTCCTCTCTCCCTGCCTAACGATAAGGCAACTTTGTTTATTCCAGCAGTATCCCAGACTTGCAATCTTGCTCTCTTTTTTTTGCTTTTGGTGAGGAGGAGGGGGGATTTTTTTTATTTTTTTTTTTTTGTGGGCTAGGCCGCAGGTTTTTAGGCCACTGAAGGATTTAGGTATTGATACTCATCTGTGTGTTGTCAAATCTTTAAAAAGAGAAGGCCTCCGCATTGGGAAAACTCCAGATAATTCATTCACTGTGGGGGAAGGCGGAGCGGGAGGGAGTTTGGGGTAGTGTGGCACTTACCAGAGGTAAACCCAGGAGAAGTTAATGCAACTTCTTTCTGCCCTGATGTAGGTGCCGTGAGGGCCTGACCATGCTCCAAGAGGTAGCTGCTTCTCCCGTCTCCCTTGCGATGGATGCTGTGGCTGCCCAGGCAGCAACATGGGCAAGGCCATGAGCACCTTCTCCCCTGGCCACTCTGGCAGCCCTGTTACTCCCTCCTTTCCTCATTCCCTCCCCTCTTCCCCCCAGGCTCGCTGTTCGTGCAGAGTCACTTGTTTGGTTGGGCAGGCAGGGCACTGTGCAACAGCAGGTCTAGGTATCAATTCCCCTTTGGGTAGTATTGGGCAATTCACTTTTCTTGACAGCTGTGTTAAGCTGACAGTTGCTCAAGCAGGCATTACTCACTAGTTATTTTATAGGATTTTTTTTTTTTGGCTGGTTTTGCCATCCTCAAATTAGAAGTTTATCTTAAAAAAAAAAAAAAAAAGAAATTGTGGGATAACTCAGTGGTGTGTTGAGCTGAGCAGTGTGACAGTAGGGTACCTAGATCTTAATCAGACCCTGCAGTTAGCCTTGAGAAACATGGCAGGATTGTGTGTTTCTATGCAATTTTGTTCTCCATCATGTAGACAAATACATGCCCTCCTTTCGCATAAAGGAAGGGCAATATTTCTATCCTACTGAAGATGAAACAGTTTCTTTCCCATCATTGGGCTGACAGCAGAATTTACAAAAAAATTACTGATCCTGAAAGAATTTTTTTTAACCTTGTTGGAACACTTGCTGTTCTGAAAATTCAGAGCATGCTAGTACTTGTAGCATCATTTAATATTCACCATCTTTTGTTACTGAATGTTAACTATTAAAATTTAGGAAATTTTTGAAGTGGAGAAAATGGATATCTGCATCAAAATATGAGAGGTCCATTGAGTATAATCCCAAACTGAAATCCTGAGCAGCTCCCTTTTCATATTAAAGAGTAATTACTGTTGCCAAGTTAAGTGGACTTTTGTGACACTTTTTTTTAAACATACTGTAGTTAACTTTGAGCTGCTGTAGCTTCACTTTAAAGAAGGAACACAGATCACTTATGGTGTCAATACAAGACTTAAAATAGTAGCCAAAATCTGTGCTTTTTGATTCTGTCTGACTACCATCTTTCCTTTTTCCTCACTTTCGGTTCCAGAAGGGAGTGTAAGCAGTCACAGATTTACAGAATTACAGATGTATTCCTTACACCATCAGAAAACAAGGTCTACTATTCTTGAGATGCAATGCACTGGCATTGGTTCAAGAACTAACACCTCTTCAAAGAGAGCAGTCACTAAAATCAGCTCATCACTGAAGTGCAAGGGAAAAAGACAAGACAGAAATGGGGCCATAGGGATTTTTAAGGGTCATCCAGACATCATCTTGCAAGTCACCTTTCTTAGGTAATGATGCTGACCATCAGCTGGGAGTGATAGATTTCCAGAGGTGTAGGACATAAGTTTATATTCTCACTGTTTTCATGAAATGGCCCCCACAGCTTCAACTGAGGGATTGGTGATCATTTTATTAAGCTTATTTCCTAAAAAGGCCACTCAGTGCTATTTATGCTATAAATAAGTCCCATAGTTCCAGTCCTAGAAACAGGCATCATGCCTATCTGCCTTTGGCTGGTGCCTAACTGGAGTTAGGTACCAGATGAGTAACAGGATATGCCTGTCTCCTCACAGCCTTTTTTGAAGGAGGTACCAAAAGAATGTATGAGAAATGAAATAGCAAGAAGTGCATCTCTGTACAGCTGAATATGCATTTAGTCTTATTCCAAGGAACTGGGAGCCCCAGTGAGTTCTTTGTTTTTAGAGGGTTTTATCTTGTTGGATCCACTTGCCCCTTCCAGACCAAGTCCTCTGTCTTGAAAACAAGACTGCGATTTGTCCGTGTCACACATTTGATGTTAGGAAAGGCTGGACTCCTTTCTGGAGAGGTGTGATCTCAGGTGCTTCAAGGGAATATAGGAGTTGTAGGTAGGTGAACTCCTCCAGGCTCCCCTGTCCTCATCCTGGGGCCCAAAAAGTGTGTGGATCAGGGAGCATTAACCCCTTCTTGGCCTGCATTTCTGTAGGCAGGGAAGATGTAACATACTGGCCTTTGTGTTGGAGAGTAGCTCTTGGATGCTAATACAAGTGATTATTAAAAAAATCTCCTTTTCTGAGGATTACTAATCTGTCTATTAGATGTATGCTTATTACATAGTTATTAAACCTAATGAATGTATTTTTTAACATGCAATAATTATCTAATTAAATATAAAGCATTAGATTAAGTAGGCTAGCTCTCATACTAAAATGCTGTCTATTACAAGTAGATTTATTGAGGATTAACAACTACATAATAGAACTGTATCTATTTCAGGATTGTTAATCCTCAGTGAATGTTTTTAATAATTAATTGGCACTTAACTAAAGGATTATGTTCATTGTGATAGAGTTTATGAAGCAATAGAACATTTTTTGTGGACGATTAAGTGCCAAAGGGAATATTCCTATGATATGGCTAAATAACTGGGGGGGGGTGAACAACACAAAAAAAACCCCCAAACCACAACCCAACCCCCTCCCAAAAACCCACAACACAAAACCCAAGAAACTGGGTGGGAATGAGCAAATCACATGTAGTAGCAACATTTTTATTTCTGTTGTTACCTGATAAGAGTTTGAAAGTTTTGTTTGATTTCTTATATATTATGTAGAAGAAGTAGTAACCAGCTACTTAGGCAGCAAGATATTTAATGCTGGAAAATAGTTAAATGGGAGTGTTGTGGTTAAAGATGGTACAATATTTCAGTGTGGCTGATGAAGATCCTTCAGTATTTAAGTTTCATTCTTGAAATCTTTATTACGCATGTGAATTAGTGAACTAGAACATAAATACAATATACGTTTTGACTAAATGAGCTCTAGGAACATGTCCCTGTGTCAGCTGTTAGAGGATACAGAAGAAAGTTGCATGTTTTACTTGAGCACAAAGAAGCACTGTGGATTTTTCATAGAGTCAACTATGGAAGCAAACAGGAGAAAAAACATATTCTGTAGGTTTAGCTGACCCCAAGAGAAGACACCAGTCCTAACATCCAGTTAAGGTTTTGGCTGTTAACAACTAGGAAGGTTGAGTCAGCGGAATTAATCATCAGCTGTTACTCTGAACACCTTAAGATTTTTCATGGATGGAAAAATTCTAATGCAACCATGAAGTTTTCTAGTGAATATTTGGTGAATTCCTGTAATTAAGGTATGTACACAGATCCATACACAGAATACACAGCGGGTTGCTTTAGAAAGAAGTTGTTCCATATATTGCATATTTTCAAGTGGAAACTGATAAATTGAAATAATGGCAAATATGTTATCTGATAATGAAGGATATTGATAAGTAAATATTTTGTTGACCTTAACAAACTTAACCAGCTTTACTGTTTGAAGAGCTTTAAGAAAAATTATTTGCCTTCATGAAAAAATGCAACACCTTTTCAGGTGAATTGAATGGGGGAAAAGGGAGAGCAAGTTTATGTCTGTGCATGTGAACGTATTTGCATATATTTTTCTATTTGCATAGCACAAATTAAATTTTCCTTCTTTTTCAGTGAAGTTGTACTTATTAAAATTTGCTGTAGTTATTGGGGGAGGGTTTGCTGGGATGCTTTGTAATCCAGACTTCCTACAACAAATTATTTGCTGTGTTTTGTGTTGATTGCTGTTGAAATTTGATTTTTCTGGATTGGACTGTGTTTGAATTGGGTCATTTTTCTGATAGGTTTTGGAAGTAAAGGTAATGATTCTGTCTCTTTTTGGCAGTGTTGGAAGTGCCAGTACTATATGGGGCTCAGAACAGTTTAGGGGTGGGGAGGAAGCAAAGTGTGTTAGATATCCAAAAATCACTCTTTATTTTTGAAAATCATGGTTTATAGTCGCTTTACGAAAGAAACTTTAGGAGTAATGAGGAAAGTGGTGTGTAGAGCCAAATCTCAGTCTGAGGAGAAGTCCTGGTGTCTTCTTCAAGCTTAAGGTCTCTGAACTCAGACTTCAATTAGAAACATGGAGACATCCTGACAGCTGGGAAGGCCCTGAAGGTGCAAGTTCTGCAGATTCCTAGGACTTCAGAGTGTGCCATGCAGGTGACAGTCTCCTTCATACACAGCTCTGCAGGCTTTTTAAAAAATAAAAGATTAAAAAAATCTTCTTATCAGGTTAATTGCATTTTGCAAAGGGTGGCAATCCTGACTGCCCACAGGATTTGGCAAACTACAAGACAAAGCCTGGCTTTCCCCCTAAAGCTTAACAGCAGTTGTGTTGCAGCAGCAGCTGCTGCAGAAGGTGAATGTAGTGACGATATTGATGAGATAACTAATTTGTTTAGTAGACAGGGAATGAGGATTCGTCTGTTGGCTGTCATCATCCATCAGCCGTATGTTGCCCCAGGCAGTGGGTATATGCTGTTAGCCTGTTACTAATTTTACTTTGTTTTTTCTCAGCTTAGTTCTTTTCTTTGGTTCATTTCATTCATTTGTTGTGACTGAAAACTAAACAAGAAGGAGGAAAAAAAGCTCACTGCTACCTCTCTTTGTTTGTCAGAGCAGGTACCCTACAGCTCCTGCCTGCAGCCTCTTCTGTTTGATTTCACTGCAAGCTGTCAGTGAGAGATGCGGTGGCCTATAAGGGAAATGCCTTTCAGGGCATAAGAAGTTTTCTCTAGAAACTGGGGTCTTAGCCGTATTTACCCTTCAAAATCAGTAGGTGAAAGCTACTTCATCATTACGTAGTATTGCACCAGCCTGCGAATGAATTGGTGATGCCTTGACGTTGCCATACCTGTGTTGATATATTGCGTTCTTGCATGTGCTGTGACTTTTTTTTTAATTTCTGAGACATTTTAGATTGTGCTAATCAAACTTGCAGTTCTGCAAGGGGCAGGAAGTTTGTGCAAAGGAATTTTGCGGTCAGCAGTATTAATTGGAAGCTCAGAGAGGGTTTTATCTCATACTGATTATAATTTCACATTAGGCCAATTCTAAAGGGGGAGGTCTAATTTGTAGCTGCAGATTATTTGACTTGGATTAAGCTTTCCAAATTGAGCATCCTTGTCAGAAATGATTTTTATTATTGTACTAAGGGTTCCACTGTTGTCATTAAATCTGTACCGTAATGTTGTCACACTCTTCTCATTCAAAACTTGCTTAGTATTGTGTTTATGAGTATCTTCAGGATCTTTTCCGCGTGGAGATGAGAGAGGTGTAAAAGGCTGTAAGGCTGTCTGAATTTCCAGGCTTCATTGCAATCTTTTTTTTTTTTTTTTTCATCCTAATACTTCTAGTACTGATTTTGAGTGGCACTGACCACAGCTTTAGGTAGTTGCTGAGTTTTGCAGCAACTTTGCAAAGTACTAAGGAGCCATCCACAAGGAAGTGAAGTTGGTGGTACTGTAGTTATGGAAGACCTCATGTGTGAATTTGAAAAAATGTAGTTAAAAACTTAACAGGAGGTAGATGTTGGCAGGTAGTGGGGAAAATGTATTGTTTTGTGGCTACATTATTTTTTTTTCTTCTTCTTTATCTTTTCTTCTGTCTATTTCCTCTCCCAGTAACAAGTGATTTATGGCCCATCTCCTTGAGTCTTCACTCATTCGGAGTGAGCACATTTTGATGATGACTGTACTTCTAAATAGGATTGCTCTTGTGGTCGGCATGGAGTACACATCTGCTTCCTACCTAAATGGATGGTGGTGGTGGGAAGCCTGTAGGAACCTACTGTTGGTGGCTTTGCTGGGCCTTATAGAGCTTCTGGGTCTGAGGTCAGTCTCTTTTCTGCTCCCGTCCTGGCCTTGCTTCCTTCAGCGCTGGGGGGACTTGTCAGCCCACTGGAGGGCCTTGAGCGACAGCTTCCTAGGCCCCCTTCCTGGCTTCCTGCCTGCTGCTGCGCCCCAGGAGAGGCGAGGTGTCCCTCAGACCGGGTCTTGGAAGAGTTTGCAAATGAGATGTTGGGTGTGGGTGGCTTTCAGTAGTGCCTCCTGGGTACAGTGCCTCTGGCTGATGAGGAGTCTCTTAAATATCAGTGCAGACATGTTGTTTCCTTACAACCCCTGCCCTCCTCCAAAAACATCTGAGGTTATTTGCGGTACAGACATGACACAGAGAAAGTGCTCAGTATGATCTTGTGATGGCAACTTCTTTATGAAGTTATAGGTTGTATAGGCAGAGTAGGATTGGACAGGCTCAAGGGGATTTCAGGGAATAGACAAGCGAATCTTGATGAGATAACACTTTTTTTTAAAAGATGTGATAATCTGCATGCAAAACAAAGGAATTCTACTAATCTTCTCACAAAAGTGCAGTTTTCTAACCAGATCTTTGTATCAGGCTGGTGGCTTGGTAAGCCATGAGTTGAGTAAATGGGTGACTTTAGGCAGACTTGAGAATCCCGAGATTCCAACTTGGAAAGCTTGTTAGTTTAATCAGCTCCCCACATGTAAACAATTTCAGCATGCTTTCTGGGTGGCTTTTAAAATTTAATTTTTAAATACAGTTATTGATGCATATCTACCATAGTGGTTAAAAATAGCAAAATAAAACTTCCTTTTGCTTGCATGAGCATTGCTTAATGCTTTATTCCAGGTTATATTGAACCCCAGACAGGGGAAAAATAGCTGCAGAGAATGTTTCTGGTAGCAGTGAAGTAGCAAATCCTCTGAAGGATCAGTGGGGCACAGAAGAGCATAGAGGGAGAGCAGAGGATGGCCAGAAGAACTAGGTTACAGCTCGTAGGTTAGCATTGGTGGTCACTGAAACTTCCCTCCCTGTTGAAGCTGTTAGTAGCAAGTTAGTGGGATGAGACATGCAACATGGTCCTCCTTGAGCAAAGAACTTCCCTGTATTTCCCTTGGCTCTATATTTGGGAAAGTTGGATAATATTGAAATTAGAGATGGAGGAACACTTTCATAGGATCATAGAATAACTTAGGTTGGAGAAGACCTTTAAGATCATAGAGTCCAACTGTAAAACTTTTCAACGTGCCACAAGGATAAACAGCATTCTTGGACTCTATGGGGGAAATTGTTGGCTATTGGGTTTGCCGTTATCTTTTTATAGTCATGAAAGTGTCTGGGTGCATTGTAATTTTCTTGTCTAAAGCTTCAAATGGGAGCTTTTTCGGCTGAATGTGTGGTGATGATTATGATGAGATCCTTTGTGGTATCTCATAAATTCCTGAGGTGAAAAGAGGCTTTGCTGTCTAGGAACTCATCGTGATAGTTTGTTTTTAAATAGGCAGGAGTAAAGTTGGTGTGTTTTCCTTCTTTCTTTTTGACTGACTTCTGTGGGGAAAAAAAACCTATCAAGAAGTGATGAGAAATGTGAGAGCCCTTTCTGTAAAATACCACTGTTAAAAGATGGCAATATTTTGAGTACTTCCAGCTAGCTACAAGTCTTTTATCAAAGTGTTGTTTTTGCAAATTGTTTCTGTGCTCTGCATGTGTGTCTGTGTACTTAAACAGAGCAAATTATAACAGGGAGGGAAGAAAGGCATCCTTCAGTAGGTAGCAGCACAGCCCTGGCTGTGTGTACGCGCTGGGGACTGGGGGTCACATCCTGGGCCACTTGGGGAGGTGAGGGGAAAGGAAGGCAAGGGGAGCAAATCAGTAGAAGGAGGAAACAGTAAAAACAAAGGAAAGGAAGCAATGGGTGGGGGGGCTTTGCTTCTGTTAGCGATGCCTCGAACAGCAGTGCTTGTACCCAGAGGATCCCGAGTAGGGGCAGTGTCTCTTTAAAAGCAGTAGGGGGTTGGAGCTGGGGGAGCGCTCACAGCAGTAAGTATAACACAGCTGTGCTCTGTTTATGCTTAGGCTACAATAAAAAAGCTATAAAATGTGAGATGTCATAGCTCCACTTTGCTTTATTTATACTATTTCCTCTGAGCTCTGTCACACTGCACATTCATCTGCTAAGTTGCAGCAAGAATGGAGATTAAAATATCACGGCTCAAAATAGGAGTCAAGCGGAAGGAGATTCATCATAGCCCTATTAAAAAATATGTAAATATGGGAATGAAGTCATTTTAAAGCTGTATGGCTCTCTTCCTCAGTGGGCTGGGGAAAGCTGTGACTGATGTGCTGTGCGAATGACAGATTTATGGGACTTGTTCTTCTCTCTATTTTTCACTCCATACCACCAAAATACTTTTAAGATTAAAAATATCAATTTGAATTGCAAATTTTCTCTATGCTATATATATATATATATATATATATATATATATATATATATATATATATATATAAAGGTTTTCTTCTTAACCATTGCCTAAACTAATAACGGAAAGAAATATTATTCCTGATTAAAAGGGGTCGGAAGCATGGTCTGATGTTGAACTTGCAGTAGACGAGATTTGCCCTTCCAGAGCGCTTTTCATCCAGGGTCCTCAGAGCACTCTGCAGGCATTATGTCAAGCCTCTCGTGCCCATGGAGACAGAGGCCTGCCTTACCCTCCGTACAGGAAAGTACGCTGAATACTTGCAACTACAGTTCTCAGAAATGCCCTGTGGCACCCAAACCACAGTATTTTTAATGGAGGTTTGTTCCTTTTCTCCCCTGCAGCTATTTTGAAAATGGAGCGGGGGTAAGAACTCTGAAGTCCCAATTTCTGATTGCTTTCCGTAAGCGCTGTGCAAAGAGAGCTGCCTCCGCTAGCAGGAGCAGTGCTCTTTTGAACTTTGCAGCGAGTCTGTGGTCTTTGATGTGGTCAAGTTTGGGTACGAGTTTTTCCCTGGAAGAACAAAGCACAGATGTTACAAGATATTTGAGAAATGAGGGATTTTAATTAATACCCTGAAGATACAACAAAGCCACCAAGATATTTCACCCACGTTTGGGTCTGAAGCTTGGTTTTGAATAAAGGAGGTGAAATGTGCTGCCACTAAATGGAGCTGTGTTTTGTAGGTCAGTGTGGGTAGAGTGCAAGGAGAGGGGAGCCAAAGGGGAGCCAAGGGAGAGGGAGGGCTGCCCTGCCAATGCTGTTTCCTGAAATTGCAGTGTGAGCTGAGGGGCTGTAAGAAAAGCTGGGAAGTCCTTGATGCAAAGTGATCAAGGCAAAGCAGTGATTGTGTCTGCATGACCTTTGCAGCCATTGAGTTGGCCTGCCCTTGAAAAATTTTATACGTCTGTCCATCCAGGTAGGATCACTGTTCAGCTTTTGATCAGCAACTAAACAGTATGGAGAAATTTCATCCAAAGGAAGGATTAAAATTTATCATTAAAGGTGGTTGAGAAATACTAGCTTTCCTCTTTCTTTTGTCTTAAATGGTGATATAAAAACACCAGAAGTTAACCAAAACTTAATTGACTGACATCCTTAGAAGTTGGTGCTTTGTGGATAAACAAAGATTCAGCTGAGCAAGAGCAGGTCACCCGTCTGTCCTGTAACCGTGTCAGGTGCAACACTGAGAACTGATGGAGTCAGACCGCAATTTAGTCTCCAGTTGTCTTATTCCTGGGACTGCCAGCATGCCTCATGGCTTGTGCGAACTGAAGTGCTAGGGCGAGTGGAACGTGGCCCACTAAGAATGAGGCTAAACCAACTTTCTTCTCATGGCACTTGATTTATTTCCTGGAGCAGTGGCTTTCCTGATCTTGACTTTCACCCTGTCTTCTATGTCAGTGTGTTGGCAGGAGTAAGGAGGGGTGCCCTTGGGTTTGGGTGTCTCGTTTTCGGTTTTGTTTTTCCTTTTATCCTTCGATGCTATGAAAGTCAGGACAAGTCAACGATTTTTACTACTCCAGTATATGATTTTGGAGTTCTGGGATATATTGATTTATTCATTAAGCTCTTATTGCCAGCAGAAAAGACAGATATTTCCTTGATAAGTTACCTTTGTGCCATGCATGTTTGAGCATTGCTGCTTCTGGCTGAGGGCAGCGCTCTTGGTACTTGTGAGTTGTTTAACCTGAGAAGAGCTGTGGATACAGGATGCTAATGCTGTTCAAGCAGAAGAATAATTGCTTAACTCTTTAAGAAGGGGCTGTACTCAGTGACATGGTATGAGTATCCAGGGAAATGCTTTGCATTTAGGAACATGCAGCCTTCTCTATACTGAGTGCATTGGTACCCTGCTGTGTTCATCAGTGTGGTGTTTATCCCAGAGCACCTTGCTTAGTATGGGATGAGAGTAACATGGACTTGTGCAGGATATTTTTTGGTTTGTGTGCTGTTTTGGCATGTCAATATAAGCCTATTTGACCTGATAACATTAATGTGTATTTTCTTAGTGCAGCTATAGTTCTGTAAGACAGAGAAAGCTATAAAAATCTAATTGAGCTTCATATATTCACAGCTCTTTGAAGCACCTGTAGGTTGTAGTGTACTTGCAAACAGTGATCCTCCTTCTCCCGGGTCACTTGTCCTTCCCCCCCCCCCCCCCCCCCCTTCTGTTTGATTTTGCTTCAATCAAATGGTGAATTATTTGATGGAGGAACTAAGAATGGCATTTTTCAAGACCCAATATGATTTATAAGCCCAAATCCTGTTTCAAAAATGACTTGGGAATAATTTAGGAACCTAAGGCTTGTTGGAAAACAATGGATTTGGACAAAAAAGTGCTTTGTAATCTCTTTTTTTTTTTTTTTTTGTAAAATTTACTGCCTAAGCTACAAATTTTCAGGATGTGTGTGTTCTTTCAATTAGCTAATGCTTTGCTTGATCTATGTTTCTTGAAAGAAAGGTATTGATATATCATGAGAAAAGGTAGTAGTTTCAATATTGTGATATCTATTCAGCAATGGGTCTTCTGGTGGAGACCTAGGAAGTCCTGTTGTATGTCAAGGCCTGGACAGGTTTGGAAAAACATCTGTCCGTTCATTAAGATGGTGGTGGGGAGAAAACTCATGAACTGAAATTGTGTTTCAGAGGGATTCTCGGCACTCTCTGAAAACCAGACTCAACTTATGCTTTCTCAAGTCAGTCAAATTCTTGGTTCCTTCCAAAATCTTATCCCTTGCATTTCTAAAGTACTTGTCTGACTGTGTACATAACCTGAAGTATTGTATTTGTTCTGTATACAGTGATGTGAAGTTTAATGTTTAAGAACTGTAACTTTTTTCTTGTAATCAATTGATTTCTTTTATATGCACGATGAATTTTTAAGAATAAAATACTGGCATTACATTAACATAGCTAATAATAAGTTTTATTGCAAAATTCTAAGAATAAAAGTCTTAAGATTAACAGGTTGTGATTATAAATATACATTATAAATATTGGCGACTTCTGACTTTTAGATTTAAGTCATATACTTCTACATACATATATAGAAGCTTCATAGGGCTGTCTTATTGATCAATTGGATTTGCATATGAAATCATCAAAGTATTATGCAAAGTTTAAGAAGTGCAGCTATGATACATTTGGTTAAAATTGGAAATTAACTTTGGAATTAGTGGCTAAATTTGAACATCTTAGCCCAGGCAAGAATGTGATTTAATTATTTGGGAGTCTTTTAAGAAGGTCTTAGAACTGTGAATTCAGTTGATTATGAGAACCTAATTTGAGACTAAGCTATATTGACAGTTTTTATGATATAACCGAGTTCTTGGTTGCCCACAGTAATCTGTCCAGTTGATATGACCCGCAGCTGTTTTCTTCTGTGTTTGAATCCAAGCAAGGAAATATTAGGTAAGAAGTCAGCATTGCTACATGTCTTTTCCTTGCTAGCAATGTCAATTTTAAGCCAAATGCAGTACAGCTGGGCTATGCTGAATAATAAAATACAGGTAATCCAGTGAATCCACTAAAGGATTAATATTTACAAAACATAAGGCTCTCCCAGGCGTACTATATCAGTTTGGCTAAATATGGAAGACTATTAAAGCTTGACAATACAACAGGGTAAGTCATTTGCTATCTGTTACATTTTAATGAGAGTGTTTCCTAATGCCAATTGGTTGACACTGATGCTTCACAGCCTTTGTAACATTTATCCAGTATATTTAGTAACAGTCTTAATACTTGCTAGACTGGGTATCAAAATTGCTACTAATGCTGCCCTGATTAATTTTTTAAAAAAGCAAACAAGAAGAATACTTTTTAGATATTTTTTACAGTAAATTTTAAATTGTTTTCCAAAGCAGCATATTCATACAGTACCGTTGATCCTGTGGATGTTTTAAAATGGAAAAATTACAATGTTTTTACCCATTTCAGTGGTTTCTTTCTCTAAAGGAATAAGCCTTTAAAACTACCTAAACTATCATTAGGTTAATGATTTTCAAAATGGCTGCACTGTCAAAATGTATATGCAAGTTAAAACCACAAAAATAAAATTATAAAACTTTCACTCTTTATAGACTTTTCTGAGACAATTGCTGAATCTGATTTTTTTTCCCTATACAGTTGTATCAAAAGGTATAGAAGAAATTAATGAAATAGGTTTTATGATCATTTTGAAATGGGTACATTAGCAATTAAAAAGGTCAAAATTTTTTTTTTACTTTCCCAAAATAAGCACCAGTCAATTATGCCTGTAATGCTGCCGTGTTTTAACATCACCAGAAAATCTGATTCCCTCCTCTGTTCTGTTTTGAAGGCTGTGAGATTTCTTATTACAGTCCCGTTACCATGCATGACTTCTGCTCCGAAGCAGTTGTATAAAACATAAGGCTGTTCTGACTGTGGACATACATGTTGCTTGGAAGAACTAGAATACCTGTGTTTACTGGTTAGTGTTTTATTGTTGTTGCCGAATTAAGTGTGAAGTTGAAACCATCTGTTTTCCTTTGATTCACAAGCACTTGTGACTCCTCGGAGGGGAGGAAGGAACCTTGTCTTTTGTTGTCTCATTCTCTGCCTCTAGGAATATAGGTACCTTTGTTTTGTTAGATTGTATATCTAGCTAGTCGTGAGGTGGAGACCATGCTGTCCTCAGTTAATCTGCATCTCTTGCATCGCAGGTTGCAGGTCAGGAGGTCTTTGTTCCTTCCTGAAGTCTGCTGTGATTTCAAAGGTGGCCTTCTATGCTTAGTCATTAGCTTGGTCTTTCACAGAATGACAGTTTCTTGCAACCTACCTTTGGTTGTATTGGTTAGTAGCTTAACATCTTCGTGTTTGCTTAGTCGCACTGGGATCTCTTCTCTCTTCTATTCTGCCAACCTGCGTAGAAATGAGCAGCACTTAATGTGCAACTTCTGTTTCCTCCCAGGCCTCTTGTGTGGCTTAGATGTGGACAGGTAAGATGGGGGACTGTAAGTCCTTCCCAAGCCACTAGGCATGAACCAGCCCTGTATATTTCTGTGTCTTGTGTTCTAATGCCATAATTACTTCCATACTATATATTTTAATTTGGGTCTCTGCTGGCTACTCACAAAAATTAATTGAATAATAAGAGCAAGCAAAGAAGCTAAACTGGAAGCTTCAGGCTTAATGTGGAGTTGGCATCCGAGTCAATAAAAGGGTCAGTTTTCTTTTTTTGATGTATTTGCAGCTCCCATAAGCAGGAAGGAACATGCCTCCCTCGTTAGGTTTTGAGGTAGGCTTGCTTGCCATAATTGAGGAACTGCAGGCAGTGGTGGAGCAAGTGGTAATAAAAGTGGATGGAATAAATTCCCCTGGTGCCTGAAGCTGCCTGGCTGCTGTCCCACCTCTGCCCAGGAGCACCCTCATTTAAATTATGAGATCCTGTATTGGCCACACATCATTTTAGGGACCACACAGATGTGGGTTCCTTGAATGCAGCTAGCGATCTTTCTGGCCAAACCAGAGGGGTTACAGAGCAGATCCAAATACTTAGCAGTTAGTGAGGATGATGTGGGGCGAGGAGAATCTTTTAAAAATACAGTTCTACAAAATTCAGCAGAGAAAATGGAGTAAATGACGTTACACAGTACTCACCTGCAACCCCTGCAGAGACAATGAGTTTACACTTAAATTTACAGCTTCCAAGGATAATGAGGAGCAGTAAATACATGACTGTGCCCTGGAGAAAGAAAGAAAACCAAAGATAATGTACTACTTACTAGCTAGCCTAATGATGGCTATGAGACAGTACACTATTAGTCCTACCATGTGCAAGAGTTTATTGAGAGAGAGAGGTGCTCTGCCTCTCTTCCTCTTCCTCTCAATGGAGTCAGTTACATTTTCTCATTAACTAAAACAGGATAGATAAGAAGATAGATCCTTCCTTTGGATATGGTGTTTTTTTTTTTTATTTTGTCCAGCAAACATCACAGTTATGTTTCAGGGAATAAATAGAGTGAGAGTAAATCTCAACTGAATTTATTTAGCTGGAGAAGTTTTCACTAGCAATGTGGGAACACAATGTCAGACTGTAAAAATAACCAAATAAATAAAAACAAAGCTGCTATTCTAGTTCAGGAATCATATTTAAAAAAAAAAAAAAAAAGAGGTGACTGTGTTTAAACTTTAAATATTTTATTGACTTCTTTCCTACTGCAATTTTTCTGGTATAAAAAGATAAATAGGAAAATACTGTGTAAATAACTGGGGCAACTTTCTAGTGTCGCAAAAGATTATTGAGACAATATCATGATGCCAGACTACCATGGTACTGTATTTCTTAGATTACACTTGTTACTTGGTTTTAATACCTTTATTCAAAGAATTCTTAATGCACTTAACTGTATTATTATTATTGGGAGTAGTAAAAACAATGATAAAATATTTATTTGATTTGCAGTAATTACTTGAAGTTATTGTCTCTTATTAATTTAAGTCCGAAGACTTTTAACATCAATGGGAATCTTTTCACTGACTGCAGAGATTTGGACCCTGCCCTATGAGAATATTCAGATATATTCTTAATGCTATTGGTTATGCTGCTGTTCACTCTGATAATCATCATAATTTATAGATTCATCACACTTGCCTATAATTAAACTTTATTTTCAGAAGTATGATGATAATTGGATTTCTCAGTCAAGACAACTGCTGACATCAGTGCAAGAATAACAGCACAGAGCGAGGATCCTTGAAGTCAGATAACAGCTAAGTTAGAAGCTACATTTCAAAAAGGTCTGAAATGTGGCAAGTGCAGTGGTACCCAGAACCCCATGGAAAGCATGGAGGAAGTGGATTGCCTTAAAGAGGAGCTGCAAGAGAGACCTGCTGAGCAGGGAGCAGTCTGCAGTGAATTAACGCTGAGGGTGTGGGGTGTTACTGCCCCTCGGTTGGGTGCTGTTCACTTTTATGGGGGGAAAAGGCATGATTCGCTGTGACAGAAAAATAGAAGCAGCACTAGGGTTTAATGGAAATAGTGATATTTCAAGGAAGGTGTACTACATAGTGGGTTTTTTTCCCCAAATTGCAGGTTAAGCACGCAAAGGACAACAACTAAGCATATTGTGAAAGTACATGGGTGCTGGGGGTCACTGCCTCTTGCAGAAGCCAGATGCAATCCATCAGCTGCTTAGTGTTGCTTTGCTTTTTGTGTGATGGTGTCTTGCACCAAGTTGTGGCTCTGTGGCTCCCAGCGGGAGGGAGCCCAGTTGTCCCTTCTCAGGGGCCCTGTCTCCCGGCTCTGGGCTGGGCCCCTGGACAACTGTTCAAAGGGGTTCAGGTAGGTTTGCTAAAGGATGCTGGTACTTTGTCTGGAGTGAGCATTTTGCAAATATTTTTCAGTCACTTGAGAAAGTAGCTCAGGATTTGGATGGTGTATTGTGCTTGTTCTGGTTCTGTTTCTTTTTCATGAACCATCCAGACTGCTTGCATGAGTGGACTGTGGGCAGAATTATGGCTTCGATACTGATTGCTGCTGCTTTTGCGAGGAAACAGGTGGCACCAAATCTTCCTTTTCCTACTAGAACCATCAAATTTAGGGGACAGTAAATTGCATTCACTCAGAACTGCAGTAAACATCTTCCTCAGCAGGGAGTGAAAAGCAGGGAAGAAGTCAAAATAAGTGAGTTGGGATTCCTCCTTCTTCAGTTTGCTGGGGCAAGGCAGCTTTGTGCCACCCATAAAGACTAAAAATTCAGTGTAAAGGCATTGCTAAATGGGGAGGTACTCTCTGCTTATCAGACAACTGGAAAAAGAGTGGAACGACTGAATGAAGTTGTTTTACATTAAGGGAAATATATTGAAACTAATGCTGTAATAACTGCTTAACAAATGGTTTTTAAAATAGAGATTTCATTACTAAGGCGTAAAATAGTTGTCACCTTTTCTCTACTTTATATATGAAGCAATCTGTGTCCTGTACCAGTTTTATCACTGGCACAATAAGCACCTCAGGCTGTATTATATTTATGATGTTGCCACATCATCCAAAGTATAGTTGAACATTTAGCACACTTCTTATTTTATAATAATAAGCAAGACTCTTTTCCCTGCCCTTTTTGATATATGTATAGATATAAAACACTTTAATAAAATAAGGTTTATGTAGACAAATACTGTATTTTTATGGGTAGACCAGATTAAGAGAGGATTAAACATTCACATATATCATGTTAGATACAGATTTATAATGTATGTGTTTCATGGTGTATGCTAGCCACTAGTTGCCTGCAGTCAGGAAGAAGTTTCCTGTATGATAGGCTGTGACATGACTGCAGTATACCTGGTACCTTACACTTTTGAGCTGCAGGGTTCTGGCTGCTGTTAGGATACTGGACTGGGAGCTACTTGGTCTAGTAAGCATAGCACATCTTTACTTTTTCTTTTAATTTCCTCAATAACAATGTCATTTCATGAGTTCACATAGAAATCTTTATTAGCATTAGTTACCAAAGATGTAACAGTATTATTATCACTAGCAGATTTTTTTATCCTGTTTTTCTTTTTTGTTTGTCTCTGCATCCATTTGGTATCAGTCTCATACTAAAATACAAACAATGACAGTGTCAAGTCCTTGCCTGTATGCATGTGCCAAATATGTACCCAGAGCCGTGTTTGTGCACGTGCTTTTCTTGTATTGTCTCATTAGGTAGCATCTGGTATGACATGAACTTTTCTTCAGTCTCCAGTTGCTAATCATTTGCTTTTAAAAGAAGGACGAATATTACAGACTGAGAAAGTAAAAGTTCTGGGAGAGACAGTGGCATCTAGGCATGTTAAGTCTGACTGTAAGCATCTAATCTGAGCTCCTAATTCTCTCTGGCTCTTTTTGAAAATTGTACCACTAACTTTTTATAAAATACAAAGCCTACAAATGGTAGGTGTGTAATAGCAGTGGTTATTCAGCTTGCAGATAGTAGTCTGCTACAGTTTGCAGGCAGTCCTCAGGATGTTCTTGCCTTCTGGTTATGTCCACTCTTAAGTGTACAGAGGTACCAGCTAGGCTGCATTTTTTGCTCTTCCCTGGGCAGGCTAAGTCAGCAGTGTGCACTAATGGCAAATGATGTGATAGGGAAGGGAAGTGACAGAGCAGTATCTTCACTAAGAATGCTGAGGGGCCAGTTCTGTGTACTGGGGTGCAGTCATTGGAGAAGTGGTAGCCTGACCCCAGCTTGTATTTCCCAGCTCCTGATCCTTACCACTTGAGATGCTTCTCAAAACTTGACTCTTGTGCATTGCCATTCGCCCCATCCCTGAACAGGAACACAAACATTATCCGATATGTGTTTGGTCTTAGATGATGCACATCCTACCATCGCAACACTTTGCCTTCACTGATACGGTACATATTTCTCTGCTATAGAGAAGTACAGTGTAAAAACAGACGTGGGTAAACTTGTTTGGTTAAACCAGCATCTTGAATCTTTATGATGTGGTCAAAATATAGATGAGGTTAAGAGCAAAGCTAAGAACCTTTCACTTAAACATATACTGCTCCATTTGGAGCTACTCAGGAACAGAAGAAAAGGTGCCAATGTTAAAACTGATTAATACATTAACTAATACAACCCAGGGGAAAGTGTATGTTCTAAGTCCCACCCTCTGAGCTGATCAGGGAAGATAGGAGCTGTTACAGCCTTCAAGCAAGGGAGTCTCTGCTCTTTGCTCTAAGTTATAGCTGCTCATGCTTTCAGTTTGAGATCCCTGGTCCAGTCCCCAGTGTGTTGGCCAAGAGAGCAGCTGTCATACTAACATGAGGCAAGAACAGCCTCTCTTGCAATGTTTCTGGCCTGGAAATTGAGAGAGAATATTTAAAATCTCATGAGAGAGAGCTTGTCCTGATAAGCTCTCCTCTGTTAAGAAGACACTGATGGTTGAGTGAGCCGTGGGAATGAACGGGCAGCTTTCTGCAGGAAGTCTTGGAACAGAAAACATCCATGCCCAGTAGTGACTTTGGGTTTCTAAGCAAAGTGATGCTCACATAAGACCTGAATTACTCAGAAGAACAGAACCAGGCCCTTAAAAAAAAAACCAAACAAAACTGTACTAAGATTGTGTAATGAGAAAATATCAGGAAACAGCCATAGCGGAGACAAATAGCTTTCTGACTACAGCCACTAGTAATCAGGTATGCTACCATTAAGTGCCCAAAGCGTTTTGTCCTGGCCAGTGTTGCTGCCTGACCATTCCTTCTCTGGGAATAATCCCCGAGGAGGGCCAGCTTTCCCAAGTGGTGACCTGGTCCTGACAATTAGATCAGTGTCGTTGCGGGCAGAGTTCCCATAACTTGTATTTGGAACAAATGCTGAGTAGTGTATTGTGGTGGTTTTGGGTTTTTTTTAAACATGCTTTACACTATGGCTGTGTATTTGCTAAAGCTGGGATGAGTTGGTGGCTTCTGGATGCCTGGCTGGGGAACAGAAGTGGAGGCAGCTAATCTGTATGAGTTTGGTGAAAGCAGAACCTGGTTGTGCGTAACAGCACCCAGGTACTCCAGGCAGCATGGAGACAAATCTGGTATGTAGTCATCTGGCTGTACTCATTTCCCAAGACTTTTTTGCCCAAAGTTGTTAATCCAGAGTGACAGATAAGGACAAGTACATATTCTTTGCCACTGACCTACCTTTCCTGTCAGTAGAGCAAAAGACAGGCAAGAAGTTGTACGCAATGGGATTCTCCCTAGCATGGGATATTTCCCCCACTATTAGTTCTTCTGTAATTAATAAAGAAGTGTAATGTTAAAAATGGTAACATTTCTGGATAGGTGCCATGCTTTCAGGTTAATTTAAGAATATCTTTTCATTATGAGGAAAGATTAAATTTCTTAGAGATTTGCTGCTGTCACCAGTACCCAACATCAGTAAACAGCTGAATTCAGAGGAGCCTTGTCTTGCGACTGCCTTTCCTTTAAACGCACGTTAAGTTCAGCATGCAAAATACTGTGGGAAAGTTGGCTTTCACCCGTTGACACTGTTTAATGTTCAGGATTTATGATAGTTTCTTGTGTGTAAACACAATAGGCATTTTATAAATTGGATTGTTCGTAGAGTAATATAAGACGTAAATGATATTGTTCCTACTGGTTACATTATATAAAATATATAACCAGCTGCTGAATTTGTAGCACAGAGGCCTGTCATACTATCTTTCTGTTGTGTGCTGTAGGCTAGGTGCATCACTTATGTAACTTCATTTACTCCAACAGCTTACTTTTGGAAATATTACTGCATATAGTGACTATGAAAAGGAGTACCTACTTTTTGCAGTACCAAAGGCTGTAATGGCAATTTTCCAGAAGCCTTGAGATCTGCATGTGATTTGCATAAAATATAGCATGTTTGCATGTTTTTTCATCTTGGATAAATGTATGCTAATAAGATGTGTATTAACTAGATGGATGTATACTAATATTATTTGTTTCATCAATAATAATTCTGTGATGTGCTTGCTATCCAGTGTGCCAGCATTTGTAACCACCACGTAATGTTTAATTCAGAATTATTTTTTTGGGGGGAAGTGTTATGGATTTTTTTTTCTCAGGTATTTTATAAAATAAGTAGCAAATACATATTTGACTGACCAAGAAAAATCTGATCTGCAGCATTCCACTATGCGTGAGGAGCACATTAGCAAAAAGATGATGAGGATGTAGCTGACACCAGTATCTGAAAGAATCTCTTTCCTGTAGTACAAACCAGAAATGGCATTATCTGGCCTTTCTAAAGGGCATTTTAGCACTGTCCCTGTGTTTCAAATCCTGGCTGAAGAGTGGATCAGCAAACAGTAATCAGCAGACGTGGATTCCAGGGAATGGGCAAAGTGTCTAATGACTAAATGCAATGATTAGTGAAGGTAGGATCAAGACAGGACCGTAATCCCCAGAACAACCAATATAACTTTTTTCTTTCCAAAGCTAGTTAATACCTTGCCCTTTTAATTATCCTAGCATTGGAGGGAAGTGCCATCTTCTACCTGGTTCTCATTATTCTGTCAGATGCATTAATTTAAATACTTCTGAACATATAAAACAGGCTTCTGGGCAAGAGGCTTCTTTATTTTTTTTTATACACATTTTTATACCTCTCTGGGTTTTTATAGATTTTATAACCAGTTCTAAAGTGTGCAGCTCTCTTCAGCTGCACAGCATGCAGAGCTGGGGTCTGCTCAGGATGTCCAGGGTGGATTTGGCAGCTCTTGTGACACTGGGGCTAACAGCCTTCCCCCAGGTAGCAGATCCCTAGAGGCACTGACCCGCAAGTGGATCCCCATCGCCATCTGCTGTGATCTCCAAGGTCTGGTGGAGAAAACTCGGTGGCTTCACCTGGGAGAAGGTTTGCTTCTTCCCTCCATCCAAAACTTTTATCATGTGAAGGAAGTAGGAAGGAGCTGACTGGTTCTACCTTACTTTTTCCAGTCCTAACCAGCAATTTGAGCAGCCTTGGCATAAAAAGAAGTGGAAGGAAAAGAGTAGAGAAGCAGCAGGGGTTAGCTGTGGAAAGAGGGAGTAAAAGCAGTTGAGGGAAGTCCTAGGGAATAAGTGAAAGAACTACATATGCTTCTTAAGCTCCTGCAGCTTCAGAGACTTTGTCATCTAAGACTCATCTTACCTTTGAGCACTGTTGGTTTTTTTTTTTTTTTTAAATCCCCCCCTGTTGTATGGCTTTTGTGCTCCCAGGTCTTTTGGGGATGGTGGTAGTTGTGATTAATCCTGTGAATTGTTGGTGTTTGCTGGAAAAAGTAATGTTGATTTCAACAGGGACTGTAAAGCCCTGTTTCATTTCACTTACCATTTTTGAAAATTCATTTGATTTTTGAAAATTCATTTGGCATTGATAATACGAACAGAGCATTTTTGCAGGCGTGAGAGGCATTTTTGCATTACTGGCTGTGAGGAATGTTTTTTTCTGAATTTAGTATTTGATTTGTCAAAATGACTTGTCACTGTGAAAAGTTTACTCATAGCTCTTCCTAATCAAATCTTAAATGAATAGTTATCATGGTTTTAGTTATTTTTGATGACCTGTCTTTTGTTGTTATTGATGTAAAGGTAAAACTGGAAAAGAAAAGGAAATGGAGGTCTTCTAAAAGCCATGAACAATACAAACATAACAGTTTATCGAGGCTCAAGATTTTGATGCCTTGTGGAAGGTGTAGTCTATCTAAGGATCCCAGCCCTCAAAAGAAATGGAAGGCAAGAGGCACACAAGTGACAATTTTGCTGAGACACTATGGAAGTGTTTTCAAGTTTAATTTTGTTTGGCTTTCTGCCACGTGGGGGATGGGAAGGGCAATAATTTGTGTTTCTGAGCCTTTTTCTTTGCAAAGAACCCCTTATTTCTAGTGTGCAGGGAAATACCTGACTAGTTTTTCTCATAAACATCCTTACATAAATAGTAGTTTTAAGTAGGAACTTACTTTGCAAGCGATGGGTGCTGGTACACTCAGGGAGGAGGACCACCAATTCATGCTTATCTTGACTGATGGAAGATAGCTGTTAACCACATCATGTTTCAGGTTAAAAGGAAGGCATTGGTATAAAGCTGACCTTTGTATGGAATAAAGAACTGTTGCTTTTTAATAAATGCCCTTTTTGATAAGGTTTCATTTTTTTTCAGACAGTGGTTATATTTTAAATAGTTACCTCACTTATGGAGGGATTGAAATAAGCTAAGACAGCCTGCAAATGGTCTTACCCATTCTACGTGTGCCTTTTTTGTGATCCGCTGTGTACCGATACAGGCGTAGTCTGAAAGTACTTCCTTGACCACAAGATCAAATGTGGAGAAGTCAATTTTAGGCTTTTTGTACTCAGTACTCGGTGACAAGTGGTGTCCCTCAGGGGTCTGTACTGGGACCAGTGCTGTTCGATATTTTCATCAATGACATTGACAGCAAGATCGAGTGCACCCTCAGCAAGTTTGCAGATGACACCAAGCTGAGTGGTGCAGTTGACGTGCCAGAAGGACGGGATGCCATCCAGAGCGACCTGGACAAGCTGGAGAAGTGGCCCTGTGTGAACCTCATGAGGTTCAACAAGGCCAAGTGCAGGGTCCTACACCTGGGTTGGGGCAATCCTCGGTTTCAATACAGGCTGAGGCATGAAGGGATTGAGAGCAGCCCTGCGGAAAAGGACTTGGGGGTACTGATGGACGAAAAGCTGGACATGAGCTGGCAATGTGTGCTCTCAGCCCAGAAGGCCAACCGTATCTTGGGCTGCATCAAAAGAAGCGTGGCCAGCAGGTTGAGGGAGGTGATTCTGCCCCTCTAGTCTGCTCTGGTGAGACCTCATCTGGAGTATGGCGTCCAGCTCTGGAGCCCTCAGCACAGGAAAGACATGGACCTGTTGGAGCGAGTCCAGAGGAGGGCCACGAAAATGATCTGAGGGATGGAGCACCTCTCCTACAAGGACAGGCTGAGAGAGTTCGGGTTGTTCAGCCTGGAGAAGAGAAGGCTGCAGGGAGACCTTATAGCAGCCTTCCAGTACTTCAAGGGGGCTTATAGGAAAGATGGGGACAGACTTCTTAGCAAGGCCTGTTGCGACAGGACAAGGAGCAATGGCTTTAAGCTAAGGGAGGGCAGATTTAGACTAGATTTAAGAAAGAAATTTTTTACAATGAGGGTGGTGAGGCACTGGAACAGGTTGCCCAGAGAGGTAGTGGAGGCCCCGTCCCTCGAAACTTTCAAGGTCAGGTTGGATGGGGCTCTGAGCAACCTGATCTAGTTGAAGATGTCCCTGCTCATTGCAGGGGGGTTGGACTAGATGACTTGTAAAGGTCCCTTCCAATCCAAAGCATTCTCTGATTCTATAGTTTTTCCGAGCATGTTCTGTAAAGGTGTTGTGCTTAAGGGGACAACTGCACAAGAGCTTTTGATGTTGCAGTGCCTGTCTGATGGCACTGAGTCATGGTGATAGGTGACCTTGTGGAAGATCACAACTTGCAATTTCTTTAACATACTGACAGCCAACTGTATTTCTAGGAAAGCAATATGCTCACATGTGTGAACACACACCAGCACACACACACAGGAGTTTTCACACAAACTTTGGAGAGGAAATCCTGCCCTACTAAGAAAAATGTTTTAATTTCCATAGAGAGCAGGGAAGTTGTGCGGCAGTCCTGCAGGAGACCCTCCTTGCAGTATATATACAGGCCTTGCTTTGTATATGGTGAAGGACCTACTGTCCTGGAAGTCTGGATGATGAAGTTTGAAGGTGGCATGTAACCTTCTACAGAACGGTATTGCTAGCTTAAGGCTCGACCTGCATCCCCAGCAGATACAATGTCATTATCGCTTCACTCTCCAAAACTTATCAATGGTTGTCATTTATTTTTGGATGGGTCTCAAGCTTTACAGTACTATTTCCAAACCCACCTGGTGGACCTCTCCTGGTAGCAGAAAAGTCATATTTGTTATGAGGAAAGGAGCATGAGGTACGTACAGAGGAATGGCAAGCTGCAGGACACCCCTATGAGTGCTGCCTCACCCACAATGTGAATACACTGCTTGGATAATGTAGGTAATAGTTCTTTAAAAGTTCAGACTTTTCTGTTCTGGATGCTAGTTCAGGTGACTGTGATAACCACTCATTTGCGGCTTCCAGCTTAGGCAAGAGTCCACAGTTTCAAACAAATACTGTCCTGTGGTATACTGGTTCTAAACCAGAAGTATTTCCAGGTTTAGTGATAGTAGCAGGCTTTCTTTTTATAACTAGGGTACAAAGAGCAAACCTTGGGGGATGACTATAAGTTAGTTCAGGAGAATAAAATAATAATATTCTCCTACTATTTCCCAATAAGAAAGAAAAAAAATATGCTGAGATAAATTAACAGTGGTAGTTGTTCCTATAAAAACTATGGAAGGAAATGAGACTCTCTTACTGACACTTCAATGGTGGGGTTTTTCCATTTCCTATGCAATTTTTAGTTAATTTGATTTTTAATGTAATAAAATATATTTATTTTCAGTTATGGGTTATGTTAATTTCTTAATTCTTCTTTCCTCTACTGGGAAAGAGTAAGAGGAGCTCATTTAATAAATAAATAAAGGAAGAGTAAAATGGCTATTCAGAAAAAAAAAAAAAATCAGTACTATGTGATAAATTGAAAAACTTAACCAAATGTAGAAATCTTTCATACAATCTGAAAAGCTACACTTGAAAAAGCAACCTTATTTTACCCTTTTTCCACCCCTTACTCTTCTTGAGTATTTTTTTTTGTCTAGTGGTAAGTTAGAGACAGAAACGCACGACCGTTGATAGAATAAGAGAGTCTGCACTAAGAACTGTGGGATGGCGAGGTATGTGTCTGTGAAATATCAGAGAAAATTTCAGGGAGTAGTAGGTAGCTGAACTGAAAATTCACCAATATGCAATAAGCAGTAGCTGATACTCTTGAAAACGACCATGGGATTTACATCAGTCTCAAGTGGGTGAGATCTCTTTTCTCCAGCCATATGAAATAACAATGGAGGAAAAAGATTGGTGCCCTCCGACAGTGCGCTTGGGACCTCTATATGATTTCCAATGGTAAAAACAAAGTCAATCTTAAATATTTTTAGGAAGTTCTGTGCATATTGTTGTTCAAGTGTTAACAGTAGTTTTTGGTTGACTGCCTCTTTTATATGCTTACGTAGAGGAAGTAGTAAGGAACTTGTATTTCCTCTTGCTTTATTGATATCTTCTTTCATTTTCATTCATGAAATTCAAAACCTCTCAGTTAAATAACAGCACATAACAGGGCTGCTGCTGTTATTAATACGTCTTTGGAGGACAACGAAAGGAATGGGTGTAACCAGTTGAAATACTGCTCTTGGACAGTCAATATTGGAAGGCAGTAGCAAAGCCCTTACTGTCTCTAGATGAGCAAATGGATTACTTTTCCACTCAGGCTCTGCTAGTTCTTTAGGGTGATTGAATTTGAATCTTTGCTGTTGCTTAGTAGAAACTCTTATAAACAGGGTAAAAAATGTTTAGAGGGAGAGTGAAATCTCAACAACATCACTTATACAGACTTTTCCTTGTGGACATTTTTGTTGTTTTTTTTTTTTTCCATCCTACCTCCAATTAAATCTACGTGTCAGTGGAAGTACACAGTTACTTCAAAGACTCTTTCTTCGGGTCATGATTAGAGATATCTGAAATAATGAGAAAGTGGGAGGCAAGGAAGAGAGTAAAGTTCTGCAAGGATTTATAACATTGGAGTGTAAAGAGGTGTCTTTGTTCATTTGTTTCAAAGGTCCAAAATGTGCCAACCTACTTCTGCTACATTTCTACCTGCTAGCTGAAACCTGAGCTAACCTTCCCCATCAGCCAGGGGAAAAAGGTGTCAGTATATTCTGGGCTGTTGATATGAGTGTAACAAACAGAAATACAACTTTTCAAGAGGGAACGTCATGTATCTGGGTTTTCAGTACCCTGTTTGTCACAACTCCTCAGCCATATTGGGATGGTGAAGATGTAAGGTTGGCCTGCTCTGTGATGGATATTGGCTGACAGGCATCCCTGAGAGGCTACAGCCACAGCACTGTGCTACTTTACATAGACCTTGGGAGTTACTGAAATTACAGAAAGAAGACTTGGCTCCATTGCAGCCTTATGGCAGCACAGCGGATAAAGTACGAAACGCTTGTGTTTAACTGGTGTGGAAGACAGTTGTAAATGGCAAAGAAGTACTATTATTTAGTTTCTTACCAAGCGTTCGTTTCTTTCTGTTTGTATGGATCAGGCAAACTTTCTGGATGTGGGACATGTTTATAAGCTTCTGTAATATTTTTTTTTTTTTCTTTTCCTTGCATTTTTCCCATAGGCTTGTTCACAGCAACACCCACTGGAGGTAATGAGCAGTGACAGTATCACTGCAGCTTTCCCCCAGGGAGCCAAACAACATTGGCTCCTGTAAGCCAACGCTGTAAGCTGTGTTTTTTTATATAAAGGGTGGGATGCCTCTAATCTCCAGCAGCATGTTTTCTGTCAACCAGGAGAAAATGCTTAAATAAAAAAGTCTAATAAACCTGGTCAAAGCAAAGCTGGGTTTTGGTTTACTCAGCTGCTGTAATGGGTTATGAGAATGACACAAAGTTTAATGCAATCTAGTTTATTTTATTCCTGAAGTAGTTTCGTTGTAATCCAAGCAAGAAGTGGAGCTGTCATGATAATGTGAGCGTGTTCAGTAGAAGAAGCATGAGATTCTGTTTTTAACAGAAACTCAACCCTAGGCGTATGAAAATGTGGTATTAAGAGTATAAATATGAGAAGCTCCTGCTAAAGACATGGGAATGGCCCTTTTGCGTGGCCTTCTGATAGGAAGACAGATCAAGTGAACGTACAAGACCTGAGTTGTGTTGCTGTGAGAGCTGGGCTATAATTTAGTGAGCTGACAGGAGGAGTGAAGTATCTCCTCAATATCTGTGTTTGGCAGAGGAGATGAATGCATACATCAGGAAACAATGTTTAAGTGTTTTATTTCCTTATTTCAGCCTGTCAAACTGTCAGCGTAGTTAATGGCCACCAAGAGAGAGTGAGGGGAAGGGAGGGAGGGGAGGCGGAGGATAAATGGAAGGAAACAAAGGTGCTGTAGAGTCTGGAAGAAAGGAAAACTGGGAGAGATTAGCAGGGTGCTGAGACATAATGGTCCCCTGGATGCAAATATCCAAACTCCCTCCGTCGGCTCAAACCTCGTCTCCCCCTTCAAGCCCTCCAAGGAAATGCGTAGAGATAATGAATGTCCCGGTACACCGCACACGATAACTTTATTTTACTATATTAATTTTTCTGCGGTAGTACTTGGGCCTGCAGTCAGCAGGACTTCATATCATGTTTAAGTCAGGTATTTTGCTGAAGTGGGATCCAAACTGAACAAGATGGAATTGGCTTGTCCGGACTTTGAGATCCCGGGGTTCAGGCAATTTCTTTGTGTTGTTTTACAAACTGTCTGTAGCTGGACTTTTTCTTTTAAACAAACAAGGTTTGAATTGTTACTTTATTAAGTATACAGGGAGATACAAGTGTCTCGGGACTTAATTCTTCTTTCTGACACACCCATGCACCTTCCACTAAAGTCAGTACAAATGGAATGCTTTTCATAAGAGAAGTATTTTTAAGGCGAAGCCAATATTATGTATTATTTTCATTGCATGGAAACAGAACGAGAGTAAAAAAATTTTTTTTTAGTACATCAAAGACTGTTTGGTTCAGTAACCGCAGAGAGGAGGATAATGCAAACTATTCTTGTACTTTATTCAAAGATGACACTTTGTTTTCACTGCCTTGTTAATCACGCGGGTTGGCAGCAAAAGGACTTACAGTTCTGCCATGGGAGGTGGAGTTGGCTTGCACACACCCGGATGAAGCACCTTCTGAACTGCGTTTTGGAGGTGCGGAACCCAGATAGCATGTGTCCCAAACTGGATAAATGATGAAGCTGAAGCTTTCCGGGCTCCGTGGGGAACATGTGGCTCAGTTGTGGCTTGACTTGAGCAACAAAAAGCCCTCCCCTTGTGCATCAAGGCAGAGAGCAGAGCCCGTATGGAGACAGGGAGTGGCTGTTGGGATTAAACCTTAGGATATGTAGTTTTGATTCGGAGGAAAGCTTTGGGCATTGCCTGTTTGTGTCAGTAGAGTTATGGGGCCACAGCCTTTCACGTGAAGCCGCTATCATATCATGCAGCGTCCTAAGGTATGAATTTGAACTGGGCATGGTAAAAATGGGTTTTCCTTTGGCATAGCATCGTCATAATAGTGTTGTGTGCATTCTATCCAAATATAGAGTTCTTATTAATTATTCCAGTGAAAGCCACTTGAATCCTGTAGTTCTTGTTTTTTGCCTATCTATTGCTCTTTAAAAATTTCCTTAAGTCACACAAACAAATGGGTAAAATAAGGAAAGAGTGATACAATGGTATTCAGCATGGTTTAGTGTTTTTATTATATTAATGGTTGAAGTTGTCAACTTTTCTGTAGTTATTTCAATGGAGGAGGGTTTTAAGAGGAGTTTTGAAAGAGAATAAAGTAGTAGCTTTGTGAAGTCTTACAGGATGTTTTTGGTTATGAGGGGAGCTATGGGGAATACCTGGTGTACATTTTTGAAAATATGGTTAATAGGTGTTGGAGGGTGGTGCTGCCAGCTGCCTTGAGCAACGATTCAGCCGGGCTGTGCAGAATTGAAGAAAATAAAGTAAGACGGCATTAGGCTGGGAGGAGCCTTGGAAGTCAGGACAGCAGCAGATACCTGCTGTGATGAAGAAAGGAAGCCAAAGGAAAATTGCAAAGGCAGGTATTTAATGAGGAAAGAAAGGGATGAGAAGGATGATTTTTGCTGTAGCAAGTGCTAAGAGGGGGATGGGACTGCTTTTATGGACTCTGAAGCAGCCATGTCCTTAGAACAAGTTTTTAATGGCTTTATAGTGGGACTCCGGCTGAACTCTTCATGGTATTAGAAGTGCTCTGGTTTAGCACCCTTAGAAAGAGGTGTTACTTATTTGTCTCTGTCATCGTATGGGCAACTGAAAGGATAAAGCCTGAACCCAACCCACAAATTTCAGAAGCATTATGTCAGTAGAATACAGCAATGCTTTTTTAATGCAAATTTAATCAAACGCATGGACCCTACTTGGCATAAGTACAATCATGTCCCCAGGCTCTGTCGTCTCAGGAGATGCAGCAGGTTAAGAGAACAGTATCTGCTCAAAACCTGACTTAGGGATTTCCAGTGACTCAGGGCAGGTGGAGCTGGTGATTGAGTGATATGTGAACTGAATGGGTAAGCCATTGTCGTGCTGGGGAGAACTGAGCCACCAGTGAGCCTTTCTTTCCAGTAAGTTGTGAAATCCATGGTTCATTGAAAAAACACATGCTTCATTTCAGACCTGTAGTGGCATTACTAATGTCTGTCTGAATACAGAGACAAGTAACTGTATCTGCATATTTAAATTTTACATATGGTCGTGATGCAGATTTGAGTTACCTTGCTATGCTAAGCTATGATAGGAGCTCAATATTAAATGATAACTCTGTTTCACCCTTGAATTGAGGTTCTTTGCTAGAGTGGACAAATGAGCCCAATGTACAGGCTTGCATGGCTGGAAAGACTGAAGAGCTGAAGCAGAACTCAAAAAGGAAGTGACTTTGTTAGTCAGCCAGTTTTTCAAAAGGAAAAAGAGTTTTTGTGAATCACTGGAAAGTACTTCACATTGTTCTCATTCAGGAATATACATAGGAGACACTTTTTGCCAATAAAAGCATTAATTCATGGGTAACGAGGAGTCCTTGCCATTCCCATGTGAAAGCTCTGCCAGATTGGGTCGGATGACTCCACCTCCTAAAACTATGTATGCTTATGACATGCACTGCTTTAAGCCATAAATAAATCTGTGGCATTGTGCCTGTAATAATCTTTCTGCAGAGCTGTACAGCCTACTACCCATTAGCTGATGTATTTATCATGCTTACTGTTCTTTTCCATTATTTCTGTAGTATGAGTATGATGGTATCTGGTAAAGTAATTTTAAAAGTATTGTTAAAAGTACAAAAATACAGATCATATGAAGTACCCCTGAAGGTAATGGAGCTCTGTGTGGGCACAGAAGTAATTATTGTGGATCAGCTTGTTGCTCATATAACTGAAGTTCTTCATCCATATACACACACAGTGTGTGTATATATGTGTATATATATATGCACAAATACATTTATTTGTGATATATTTAAACTCTTATGCTTGTGCATACTTGGCTATTACAAAAGCAAAGTGAATATAAATATATAAGATTATAAGCTTCTACATGTGGAGAAGTTCATAGGGAGATGCTATTTTAGTATGTAGAAGGAGGTGATCGTGTAATTAAAGACTCTGTTACAGTTTTCAGAAAGGGGCAGATGTAATCTTTATACCTACATAATGTTAGGCATTCAGAAGTAAGGACATACCAAGTGTGCAAGACTGATGTTCCGTTCTTCTTAATTATTTGCTTTTTATAGAAGTCAAAGAAGAATTCTTCAATAAAACCTTTTTGTAATTATGTTTTAATATTAAACTCCTACTGTTTACCAGTTACATACTTAAAAAAAAAAAAGATGGCAGTCACTTGCATTAAACGCAAGTGACTGCCATCAGTGCAAGACTGATGTCACAAACCCCAATTTTCTTTAACTGTGGCTGTGAAAAGGTTTTCTTCTAGCATTTCTGCTGGTTCCTGGGATTAAAAAAAAAGTCACAACAACTGTCCCTTGAAATTCAAAACTATCGTGAAGCCTTACAATTTTAGGAAACCTGTTAGTTCTGATTTTAACGGGGAGCCAAAATCTTCTGTGTAACTTTTATGGTGTTACATACTCCTAAGGCAGAATTTTGGATTTTTTTTCAGTTTTAAATCAGAGATTTTTTTATGATGATATCACTCCAAAAGCAAATATTCTATGAATTGTGATTAAAATTTCAATTTTCTCAATAGACATTATGAATATATTTCACCGTGATTGTGCTGGGAAATGCAGGCTGAATATTTTGTTTCTCATTCAACTAAGTTAATTCAGGACTTTTTTGTATGGCTGTAGCCATATTTGGAAAAAAAAAGACAACTTTTTAAAGCATGTTCATGAAAGGGCAGTAAATGAAGAGCTGTGAGCTGAGGATGTATGTTAACCTGCACTGGATGTATGTAACTGCTGAGACATCGTGAACAATTGCTCTGTTTCTGAAAGGCTTCGCAGTCTTCCTAAAAGTAAGCGTTGGCCTGTGTAGTAATACTCAATTATATGGTCTCAAAATGGAAGAAACAAGAGCATTGCTGTATCTAAGTATTACAGAGCGTCCACGTAAAGTGTAGCATTTTGGTGTCTCCCTTCTGTCAGCAGCTGAATACTATTAATTCCAAAGTAAATGAAAGGTTTCAGAGCTCGCATGGGACTTCCCTGGAGGAGGAGCAGTTCATCAGCACAGTAAGGAAACTCTGGAGGGCTTTGATGGAGAAGTCTGCTGTTAGCTGTCTAATACTGCACTCCACACTGGCAGTTCTTGACAAATATTGTGATGCTGTGCTCACATCCCAAAGTTGCTAACACAGAAGAATTACAACTTTGCCAAGAAAATAACTTCTGTTGTTTGGAGACATTCTTTTATGGATTTAAGAAAAAGGCACGGTTGATGGAAACCTGTTAGAATTTCTGATACAGATACATCTGGGGATAATTTTGTGCAATAGGAAAATACTAAGGTATCAGTCTTCTGGAAAACGTTGATGTCTTTACACTAAGACTAAATCCTAGATATTCTGTTAAGTACGTTGCAATTATAAAAACATCCTACACTTGCATAGTAAGAAGTCAATAGTCCTTTCAAAGTACTCCCTTTCTCCTGAAATGCCAAGCAAAAGAACAACATACAGATTAGAGCAGGTTTTCTGCAGTGAGTTTCCATCCTGGAATTTATTTCTTCATGCTCCACCCAGAAAGCCAATCTTCATCTTCCTTTTTCATTTCGTCGACTGTGGCAGTTGCTGGGGCATAAATTATCTCCTGGCCCTGCCGCTGCCAAATATTTTGCCACTTGGCCTAAAAACATGTGTGCTGGGTTCTCTGGAAGTCTCCAGTGCAAGAAGCAGGAGCTGACAGGAGCTGGGACTTGCTGGGGATGTCTCAGAAACCCAGGGGTACCACTGGTGACAAGTTTTTGCGTGTGCACCAGAGCTCCTCAGTCTCATCCACGCTGGACCCCACAACCAGACTAGAACAAAAATTTTTAAAAGCATGTGTGTGATATACGTAGGCGACATTTGTGCACGTGTATATGTAAGTTAGTAATTACAAGCATGTTTTGATCAGGTCTTTACTGTAACTTACTTGAATTAGAGTGATTGGCTCAGTGTTTTTAGTGCTGAAAGGTGCAGAACAGAAGTGTTCGGGAATATATCACAAAATTAATCACGGGATGATGCTAACAAATTTTCAGAATAATTTTGGAATTAAAATTATTCTTTCATGTGTATTTTTTTATCTGTAAGAGAATGATCTCATCAGGTGATAAATTCAGTAAAGGTGACACTTTCTGTGGGATTCCATGTATGAAAAATAACATTCAAATTAAAGGTTAATTTTTCTTCCACCAAAAGTGATGAAAATATTCCACTGGGCTTAAAGAAGGGCTATATGCTTTACACTATAGTGGCTATCCTGCAGGTGTTTTAGAATCATAGAATCATTTAGGTTGGAAAAGACCTTTAAGATCATCGAGTCCAACCATTAACCTAACATTGCCAAGTCCACCAGTAAACCATGTCCCTGACCGCCACGTCAGGGTAAGAAACAGCTATCTGTAAGATTTGGTGAAGAGGCTAAGGGGATACCAATGCAAGAGTTTAAAAGACTTTCAAACAAACTTAACCCTTATTTATTTTTATTTGGATTTTCAGTTTTTGTTTGTTGCCTTAGGAATTAAGTTTGCCGTTTGTGCTTCAAACACAGTGTTTTATATCCAAAAAGGGAAGTATATCAACTACAGGAAAATGAACACCTTCTTTTATTGTTGCACTCACTAAAACGTGTCTTATTTCTTAGGAACTTTTTTATTCATTGTCTGTCATTCTGAGACCTTAACAACATTTTACTTTTGCAGTTCACCATATTACTTCATTTGTTGGTCAAAATTTGGGAGGGGGAGGGAAGTATCAGATTATATTTGGAGAACAGTAATTCTTACAGTTACCATCCTTTCTGGAAAGACTGTGATGCTAGCTTTCAACTGTGCCCGCTGTTTTTAAGCCTGTTCTGCACTCTCCCTCTTCTCTTATGGGTATTGCTGAACAAGTAAGTTAAACAGCAGCTGCAAGACCTCTTTCAGTCAAGCAGAAGTCTAGGAGTCCAGATTCCTGGTTTGTAGTGCTGCTTCTGCTGCACTATCACCATGTTATTTATTTGTCCCTTGATTTACCTATCTGTAAAATGGTAATGTGGTATTTATCTTGAAATTTGCTGGAGACTTACAGCCTGATCCAAACTCTACTCAAGTCAATGGGAGCTTTCCATCTCCATGTATATTTCTGAACCAGACCTTTAGTTCCCTGGTCTTTGAGTCCTATGAGATCCTTCGATGAAACTAGCTATGAAATATGAAAAATTATTGCTATTTGCACAGTGTTAGGGTGATAAGATAAATGCAAATGAAGTGTCTTTGACCCTGGCTGTGAACAGTCTAAATTAGACATAACACAGCAAGAATATGTTGGTTTTTTTTTTTTAAGTGTGGATGGGGAACCATAAAATATATGCATTGCTTCTTATGTCTTCTGAAAGCGCAGCAACAGGACGCTTCTCAGTCTCTACCTTGTTCATAATTTTACAGCATTCTGTTAATTTCTTAGACTGAAAAAACCCCAAAGATCAAAAGATCTCTCGATAGCTCTGTCTGGTGCTCTGGATTGTTGGAATGACTGTGAGCACTGATTGCATTTCTGCACCAGAGGCTGGGCACTGCAACCCTGCCACTGGTATTTGTCCAGTAAAAATCTATCAGTAGCACAGGGGTTCCCACTCACTAGCTTTGGATTTGGCCTCAAATACAGCATTTAAGAAAAAGGAGGAGGAAAAAAAAAGGGGACAAAAAAAGAAAAGAAAAAAGAACTGCCAGGAGGAGCTTCCTTTTTGTCACTAAGACAACAACAAATTATCCCTGTTTAGTATACATTTTGAGATTTCTTTGGTGTCAGGAGTTCTGCCACCTGTTCCCAGCAGGACAATGTGGGGATAAGAAGAAAACTGGTAATCTTTGAGAAATAAAATACACATGTGCACTTACAAAGTGAACTTTGATAATCTTTTTAGTGAAGGAGATAAACCTTTTCAGCATTACAAATCACTCGGAGGATGAGCTTCTTTAGCTCAGCCCAGACAGCTGGGGGCTATTTGTTTTCATTTATTTAAAGGAACCTCAGCAGGCAGTTTCAAACAGAAAGTCTTGAGTTTTTGTTTTGTTTTAAAAAAAAAAAAAAGGCAAGCAAACAAAAAACCCTACCATGGTAAAAGGTCTATATAATATTCTCTCCTTTCTTCTGTATTTTTCATATTCTGATTTTCCTAATGCTTGCAAATAAGATAGTAAAATTCGTTCTAAACCAGAAGCAATGCTGCTTGGTGTAAACCAAGAAGTTAGAGTAGAAGTAATACAGGTTGTATGCTCGTGCAAATTGGCATCACTCCATGCACCTCAGTGGCCTGGAGGATCTGACCTGTTAGGTGGTGCGGAGGCAGAACCAAATATTTATAACCATTAATAAATTAGAAGGTGCCCGAAGCAAAACCGAATGCAAGAAAAAAATACCTTTCCAGGCTGGGGTTGTGCTGGGTCCTCAGCAGGAAGGCCTACTTTCCCAAAGGCATTTTCCCATCCTTGCTTCTCCCAGCAGCTGTTCTGACAGACCCTCTCTCCAGCAAGAGAAGGGACAAGAGGAAGCAGGGAATTAACCCTTTGCTTACAAGAGACTAGGCTCCTTCTTGTGTTTGGCAAATAACGATCAGGAGATACTACCTCAAAAAAAAAAAATCTGCATTTGCTGTAAGTAGAGGGATCAGAGGTAAGAGATAAGAACATCCTGCTGTTGAAAATAGATTTTTACAATATCCTTCTAGACGGACACTCTGTTAAAATAGTGACAGTGGGGTCTTGGATTCTGGTAGCAATGAAAGGGTTAAATCATTTTTGGCAGCCCGTTGATCATGTAAAACCATAAAGCAGTTCCAGTAGAAAGAGATGTGTAGAGGTAGAAAATATCGGACCAAGTGCATGCTCTCTGTGGATAATAAAAATTACCCACTTTCTCACAGATGTCGAATCTGGCAGTTTTCCACTAAAAATTTGGATTGCATATCAACTATCCAAATTATTTTAGTGTCTGTTGAAGAGTGTGTTTGGCAGGGTTTCCAGTAGGAAAATAGGAAGTCGATTTGAAAACATTAATACTATTTGAATACAACTGCTTAAGCTGATTGTTCCTTAGATGAGCTCCAGTGGAAACACATTCTGCCCTGCAAGTCCCCAGCAAGTCTCCAGGTGGAGAAAGTGGAGATGTGAAATTGGTGCTCGAGAGCGCAGGGAGAGGCCTGCCTGCAGGACATGGGGGATTTACCTTCCTCCTCCTCACTTCTCTCAATTATATATGGCCTGGTTAAATAAGTATAGCCTGGTTAAATAACAGAGGAATATATAGTTGGACAAGCATTTGAGAGGAACAAGAACCAAAAGGAGAGGTTATGATCATTGAAGAGAGCAAATATGCAAAGTACCTGTATAGCTTTTAGGGCTCTGAATGAACTTCACTGATTTGGGATAGAGAGGCAAAATCATTGAGGCCTTAGCTAAGATGTACGTGCAATGAGTGGGTGCCATCAAAGAAGTAACTGAAGTAAGATGCACCAACACTGGGAAAAAGAGAACAGCATATAAAGCAGTCAGAGGTATGTCCTTATTTAAAGTAGTGTATATGGCACTAGTCTGCCCATCCCAGAATAACACAGGATTTTTTGGGTTATGACTTGACCTTGTAAGAGGACAAACACTCAGGTGTTTAGCATAGGGCTTCTTGCATCTTTCTCTGAAGCAGAGGAAAGATAATAAATCAGAGGAGTGGCAATGCTGCTATTCTTAGGCTCCAATTGAGACACAATAGGATGCAGTTAAGAGAAGAAAGTATCAGAAGAATAAACTGAAAATTTCCTGATGCTGAGTTTGGCTAGAAGTGAACTTATAACTATAGGTCATGGATATGATAAAATACTTGAAAACTAAATAACAGGACACTGATGCACTTCTGAAAGGAAGTGATGGAATTGATGTTCTGGCAGGCACTTCCACTGGCTTTGACACATTATTTTAATGCCAGCAGAAGTTAGTATTTCTAACCGGGTTTATAATCAGAGTAATGTTTTACTGAGTTTTTCACAGAACAACAATTAATAGGAAAAAAAAATGCACTCTGATTGTCTTGGTATTCTAGACACCTTCTGTCAGATCTTGAAAATGTCTCGTTCCACTGAGCGTCATGAAGGATGTGAGTTTGATGGCTTGGGCCAGGAAAAGTGCTAGAACAGAGCTGTTGCACTAATGTGACTTTTATTTATTGAAGTTGCATCAATTTAAAGCCAGTGCAGTGTTAATAGGGCTGCAGAGTATTTATCTTTGTAAATTCTGTGGCTCTTCTGTTTTCCTCTCCTATCTTTGTGCCCTTACTAGACTCAAATATGCTTTGGCAGAAAAGCTTAGTCCTGCCTCCCTATTTATGATTGTTACTACACTGCCAGGAAGATTGGCGTATTGCTGTAGTATGAAGCGTGCACGTGAGAGAGGGAGTTTCTGCTCCACAGAGCTCGTGCTCTGCAGAGGTCAGAGTCAAGTGCTTCTCCTGTCTCTGATCTGTCAGTACGCTGATACACTTCTAAAAACACTCATAAAAATTCTCAAGCTTTACCACATTTAATCTTTTGATCTGGTGCTTGGAGAATTATTGTCAAGCCCTACTGGGTATCTGAAGGATAACAATGGGAATCGTATATTTTTTTGGTCTGGTGAAATTCTTGACATAGTGAAATTGTTAGACATTTATTACTTGAATTTCAGAGAGGAAATCAGACTTTCATCTTTCTGAGGACTCTTCCAAGAGGTGGTCTGGTCAGGTGTTCCTGTTTGCCTCAGGTCAAAGCAGATTCCCAGAGGTTGTGTCCAACCGATGTGTTGTCTCCCAGGCAGTGTTACACACTGTGGGAAGATAGCTCTGGGGGCAGAGAACACCGCAGGATCCATGCGCTGGAGTGGGGCATAAGGTGAGTCATAGAGGATAGTAAATACACTTGAACTGTTCGTCTGGAGCAGTCAAGAGGAGAAGAAAAAAGAAACAGGGAGAGATGTTTGAAAAAGTTGTTTGTTTTTGTTTGAAGGAAAAAGTTTACCTATCAGGTCATGATTAGATTTTGTTTTTTATATATCTTTTGTTCATACTTCATCTTTTAAGTCAGGAAATGTGTTCCCAGATACTTAAATGGCCTACTGGAAGTGCAGAATTGATCTGTGGAGTATTTGAAAGATTTTGACACATCTTGTAAAATGATGACCACTGTACGTTTGTGAATAGGTACAGTTTCTTGTATATATGTGTTAGAGCTTTGTCTATCTTCAGCCATTGTAGTGGTGCACAAGATATTGATTGTAGGATCATGCACAACTGTGGCAAGAAGTATTCAGTTTTTACTGCACTGTCCCTGGTAGGGAATGTCACCAGCTGAATGGTAGGTTCTGGTAGAGGAGTTTTTTCCTCTTCTTTTTGCCAGGGCATAACACAGAGAGAATATGTGAGATAATTCAGTATGCATATGTGAGACTTGTCAACTTGCTGAAACACTATCTTATCAGTTTTGATACTTTAATAAGACTAAGAGAAATTTAGGTCAAACCCAAAGCAAAGCTATACTTGGCGATCCAACCATCAAACAGGAAAATATTTATTTTTATTATCAAGGAGTGCATCTGACAAAATAATTTTTGGGTCTCTTAATTTGTGCCTATGGTCTCAAACCCTCAACAAATCTCAGTTCTGCGTTATGTAATAAAGCTTGTTCATGCATAAATTCAGACTGTTTGGTATGCGTCCTGTGTTGTTTGTCCATCCTGAAAGGATGGCTGAGCCAATTTGAATAAAAAAAGTCTCTCTACTTTTTCCTAATCTTTAGTGTCAAACTAGGATGCCAACTCTGCAATAGGCATTTTTGTCTAGATGGTTTGCTTGGATCTGCCAATCTGATTGGGCTTATCAGTTAAAGGCCTGTATTACTTACTTATTCATTTATTTATTTTTAGGTTTGAGAGAAGGCTTTCAATATTTCACTGCTTTCTACATTTTCTACAACTGGGAATTGAAAAAGTAAAAAAGCGAGTCAAATCCTGATGCTGTGGTGGAGTCTAGGTCCAAATCTAATCTTTGTGGCTTCAGCCCAGCTCTCCCCCAAAGATTATATGGGAAGCTGCTTTTGTCATTCCTGTCACACGAAAATGGGAAGTTCTAGGAGTTTCATGAGAGCCAGTTTTTATAATACTTCAACCCCAATTACAGGAATTGGTTTTGATAGTTTGCTTGAGATTATAATAAGACTTTGATTTTTTTTTTTTTATTTTATTTTTGCCTGTGATTCAACAGAACCAAGTTTAGTGTTTTGCTCACACTGCCAACTCTCCAGTACTCAAATTTACACAGCCCTTTAACTTTTGGGCATACTTTTATATGTAAAATAGGATGATTTGATTACAGAGGCTTCCCTGAAGCCAGAGGCACTTTCTCTTCCTGTTCTTTGGACATGTATATTGCTTCTGGTATGACAGATATAAATGTCCTTGATCTTCACAAACATATAGCTGGTGGGCGTTATAACAAGTCTCAGCTTGCTGGGAGAAGTCTGTAAAACTAAGAATGTTTTCCGATGTGGATAATAAAATACTTTCCTGCTCCTTTATATGGTTTTAACAGACGTCCAGGGTTCCAGTTCCTCTTAACCTGCTTTCCAGATTTCTTTGGAAATCAAACTTAAAGTTGTGAGAGCACAACTGACTTAGAGGGGTCCAGATTCTGCAGGTTGTAAGCGCTCAAAGCTGGTCAGGACTTGCGGTTGTTCCCAGAGTTAAAGTATATTGAAGACTATTATTTGAGATACTTTTGCCATCAAAGCTTGGATTCATCTCTCTAGGACTAGTAATAGATATTTCATGAAATCTTTCCTTTTGATCTTGCTCTGTGAGATCTGTGGCTCGGCCAGAGATCCAGTTGTCAGGATTTTCAGTTTCATTTTTTGTTTTAAAATGGGTTGGTGTATTTTTTTTTGTTAACCCCCAGTTGAAAACCTTAGCGTGTGCTGGCACATAAAGTTAACACTGGTCAATTCTGACATAAGAAAATAACATGGCCTTAAGTGAAGCATTGACAAGTGTATAAAGACAATATGTAATTTTCTGATTCTCCTCTTCTCACTCCCCAATCCTTCATCCAGCTTTAGGTGAAGGTGATAATAAGACATGGACTTACCTGAAATGAAGCCTTTCTGCCCTGTTAGGTCTTCCTGTAGTACTGGATTTAATTTTTCTGTATTTGGATAGACTGTAGTCTCAACTAGAGTGTTTGTCTTGGTGGCTATCTCATATTTTAGCAGGAATTTCAGCTTGCTTTTCTCACTTAAGCATTATTTGGAATACTTTTGTGGGTCAGTGTTTTTCAGGCTTTTGTAGCTTGGAGGATTTTAAAAACTTCTTCCACGCAGTTCTACCTCAAATGGTGACTTGAAGGACCACAAGATACCTGTTCCGCATGTATCCTTAGTGACTATGTGATGAAGCCTGCCCCATTATTCATTAGGAGTGTCTTTGGCCACCTCTTCATTTGCAACTTGGAATTTGAAAAGCTCACCTCTCCAACCATTCTGCATCTGCAAATTAATTAACACTTATAGTGTTGATGAATCGATCAATTTGATATCCTTAATGCACGAAGGGAGCTTTGCAGGAGTCAAAAGAATAAAATGCAGGAAAACATTTGTGGTCGCTGAGTCTGAAAACCGGCACTCCCAGGATCGTGCTGAAAACCCAGGGTGCCAGCGTGGAGGGATGGGTGCAGGAGCGAGCATCGTCCAGATATGGGTAGGCTTGTAGCCTGGGCTCGCTCAGGCTATAATCTGATAGAGATGTATGGATGGATGGTTGTCTCTGTATGAAGTAATAGTGAAGCGAATACAAAGCTGCTTCAACTCTCAGACCTGTTTATGCAGTTAGATGGCGAAACCAGATCTGTATCAGTCTGGTGAGCAGCTGGCTGGGTCTGTGGAGCTTTCTGGAGCCTGTTGGTTGACTTACCATGTGTCACTTTTGCATATGTACTTTTTAAAACTATACTTATTTTTAAAAAACAGTATCCCACTTAAGTGAAATCAACATAAGTATGATGTCTACAACTCTCCAGCTACCTTTGAAAGAAGATGTTTGCCAGCTAATTTTTTAGTTGTTCCTTGTAACAGGAAAGAGTAACTAAATTTTCATTTATGATTTTTCCTTTTTTTTGCAGGTAATTTTTAGAAGTTTATTTAAATATCTGTTGGAAAAGGAGCTTTATCCTTTTAGCCCTTTCTTAGGCAGGGCAGTCCCTGCTAGCTTTTGAACAAGATTTGTCCAAGAAAATTAAGCCACTTAGTAAAAGCAAACAAATAAAGCAGCACATTTTAAATGAACTGCATTCTAAAAGAAAACATTTTTTTACCCCCACCACCCGCATATATGTTAACATACAGAATTAGTCCTAACCTGCCAAAAGAAGAAAATACACAACACCTTTCAAAGATGCAAATTGACAATTAACAAAACAATAGAGTTCTAGCCTTCCTTTGCTGAGGTGCAAATTGATAATCAGATTGCAATAAAAAGCTGGTGGCTTCTATTTAAGATTTAGTTTGAGATGAAGGCTCCCTACGGAAGAAGGGGAGGGAAAGGGACAAAGTAATGCAACCAGTTCTCTGCTGGGAAAAAGCTGCATAAGGAGCACTGGGATACCAGGCTGATATCAACTGTATAGTTTGCATGTCATAACTGTGACAACAACAGTAATGGCAAGGGGATGGTAAAATTTGGTTATGTTACAGAATTGCAGAGGGCAGAATCTGAGGGGTAACAACCTCTTTTTGTTCCTGTACATATTCTGTGCCCTACAGTGATGTTGATGAGAGAAACTGCAAACCCTGTGATAATTTTTTTCACTTATCTTTGGCAGTCTCACCCTCACTCTGCCCATTAAACTCCGTGTCTTGTATTCATCCTAATGTTTCACATACCCCTGAGCAGCTGCAGGTAACTACCAGTTTATTTTATCCCAACTTGCCTCAGATGTCTTTTATCCTTTCCAAATATGAAATTTTACATAATGATTTCTACTTAAGTTTAAGAGCAAATAAATAATGACAACCACTATCGGCTTTTCTAATAGTAAGTTTTAGTGCCCGGTGCTTGGAAGACGGCAAAACAGGCTTTTATACTGCAGAAAGTTTCCATGTCACGAATTAGAGAGGACATGAGGAATTGGAGATTTGTTTGGAAGTTGTAGTTTGGATGCAAATTTTGAAGAAATGGTCGTAAACTTTGTTTTGTATTTTCCTACCATCTGACTTGTGTCTGTTCTGTGCTTTTGGCCAACTCCAATGAAATTGGTGCCTTAAGTCATGTCCCTTTGTGGCCTGTAGTATTTCTGCCGCTACATACTTATGAGTGTTGCTGGGTTTTAATGGGATTTTTGCTTATTTTGATTTTGGTTTACCAGTGACTGGTTCCCAACGCTATTTACTTTTTAACATCTAATGTCTCTTGAAAGATCTGTGTTGTAGCATGTGTATGTTCATTTTAATTTTGTTCTTCTGAATTCTTTTCACTTGAAGTTTTGTTACTATGGGAGCTGAATTTTAAAAGTAGAAGAGTAATTTAAGGATAAGACCTTTTTAATAATCTGAATAATCTGTGGCATTTGACAAATATATAGATACATAGTCTGTGATTTTAAAGACTGGTTGGAGTATTTGAGACTTTGTTAATTTGAATCCAAGCCGTATGATTAAATGTCCTGGATATCTTGGAAAGTTTCAGCCATAATTATACAATTTTAATGAATTTGTTGCTCTTGAAAATGTTGAGTTGACAGCTGCTTAGGATGAAGTCCTGGATAGTTGCAGCACATGATAGGTAGGGGATTGCAGAGCTCTGAGCATGCTGTGCATTACTCAGTGCTCTCTCAAAACGAAGTTGAAGATTACTCTGTAAATGAGTGGCTGAGCCTTCTCTTCCCGTCAACAGAGCAACTAGATTTTATTTTGTGGACAGCTGGCTAGTAGCAAATACTTGACATCTTCCTTTTATTTGTGGTCAGCATGTGTCAGTGCATGTCAGTCCACCAGGATCGTTGTCACAGCTCTCACCACGCGAGGAGGAATGGAGAAATTTTGGTCGCTGACACTGGCAGTGACAGTACTCTTGAGCCTGGTATTCAGGGAACGTATTAATCCCTCTTCCAGGTGTCAAGATTTAGCACCTCTTATGTATTTTGATTAGCGCTGAATAGGAGATTTTTATCCTTAGTGGTGTAGTAGCTTGTTGCATTTAGATACCATTTATTATGAACTAGATCCTGACATTGAATATTATCTGACTTCTCTGAAAGCCAACCCCTCTAGAGTGAATGTGGTGTTTGACAAGTAAATAATAGTGTATGATGCCCTATGAACGTGTTTTAACCTGCTCCGCATAAGTTTTCCTAGGCTTGATGCATGTATTTAAAGTGTAGTATGCAAGGCATGTAGGGATGGAAAAGTTTGTTTATGCATTCAATGATTTCTTCTTGGGCGAGGTTCATGTTGGTATCATTCTACGCAGCATTTTATTATCCTGCCTCTGGTACAAAGGGGTATGGAATCTGAAGTTTGGGGGGTGGACTTATTTTTCAAATAAAAGCCACTAAGGCCAGCACTTTTGTCCCCTTTCATGTCTTGTGATGTCTGTGTGATTTCTAACCCTTTATTTCTTTTTTCCAGGCTATTCATGTTTGCTGTCGGGCAGGGCAAATCAATTTTTTCTAAGTACTCTTTAATCATAAATCTAGGTGTATTAAGCTTGCTATTACCTAGCCAGTGGTAGTCAGAAACAGGAAAAGGCAGGGGGGAATATCTAGTCAGTACAGCTGAACTGTGATTGGGATCACTGGGCTTCTTGCTCCGTGCACCTTGACTCTTGACTGCAGTGATGCTTTTGGTTTTGTTGGTGAGCCGCTTTTTTTTTTTCTTTTTAATTTTATTTTTTTCATATAGGCTACTTTAGTATTCTAATTAATGTGCTTTGCAATGTCTGTTTTGTGTGCTCTGAATGCTCATTTCCCTTAGCTTACATTTCCCCTCTGGTTTTCAATAAATCTTGGTGCACCTTTGTATCCTGCCGTCTTTTCTGCTCTTTTTCCCTAGAGTGTTAATTCCCATCCCCTGAATATCTGTAAAATCAGCATTTTATTTTTTCCCTCCCGAGCAGCTATTGCCATCAGCTGTTATAAAATAATGGCTTTAGATGTGTCCCTTATAGTACGTTGACCCCTCTGCCTGATTTATCATTAATTTCCAGAGATTTGTTCCAGGCTTGAACTAATTCCTTCCCCCCAGGGTCTTGAGTTAAAAATCATGCCGAAACCCACTTCCTTGTTCTTTTGTACCTGGGATATTAATCATATTGCCACCAGCATCCCTGGCACATGGAGGCATCCCACTACGGTTAAAGATCCTATTAATGTCTTCCATTGGCTTCTGTTACAACAACATTCAAGTTTCTTAAACTTATTTCAGAGCTTGTATCATATCTTGCACACACCCCACACCCCCCCCCCCCCAATGCCCACACTCTTACTTAGTGAAGAAGTAGTATTTGTCTCCCCCAGGTTCCTGCCCGATTACTTCTTTCTACTGCTGCTTCACGCAGTTAAAAGGCGGTGTGCTGACAGTCTGGCCAGAAGATATGGCCATATGCAGTAGAACTTGGGCTTTACCTAGGTAAAGCCCAAGTAGGTTATGGTTTTGAGGCTCGTAAGACCTTCTATGCGTAATTAAGAATATTGAAAGAGGATAATCTTATGAGCGCTGCGACATGGTCAGTCAGTGGAAAGTATTGTATTTTGGGTTGTAAGTTTTCTTCATTTGAATGTATTAGTCTTAGTGGGATGTGTTTGGAACTAGCAGGAAGAAGACATGGTCCCCGGCAAGGCAGTGGACAATGTCTGCTTGGCCCTACTGAGCACAGGACACATTGGTGTGTTCATCACAGGATTGTTGAGAATGGAGGTAAAGGAACGTTAAACCTTGTGACCCATCACAGTGACATCTTCTCCTAAGTTACCTTTTCTAGGCACTGTGAAAGGTATGTTGCATCTTGAAACTTAAAATCATAAATATCAACTAGTCCTTTGGAGATAATTCCCATTAATGTCCTGTTCCTTCTTAAAATTGCAGTCAGCTCCTTTTAGGAAAAGGACTGAGCAGATTGCTGTGCAGGAACCTGTTCCTTCATAGCTGAGGCTCATCCATACCCTCTATTATTTTCCTGTTGCTGCAGTGCAGCCTGGCAAGCAGTTACAAACTGCTGCTTAGGATATGATTGCAAACATGGTGTACCTATATATCTCCCTCTCAAGACAATAGGATCTGTCAGTGCTTGCTACTTCTGAAAATTAACACCCCAGAAAACTAAATGCACCCTGACCCATTATGAATTTTAGCCCTCCTGATATTAAAAAAGAAAAAAAGTTATTTTGACAGTGTGGAAATCCCAATACTGAATTGCTTGATTCAGGATTGCTTTGTACAGCTATTGTAGTGGCTTAGTAACCTTTGATCATATAAATAAAGTGCATGAACATCTATGTATATGAAGCAAAGAATAATGAAATGTATGCTCTAGGTTGCTTCTTGTTTGCAAACCTGATGCTGACTAAATTCAGTTGTAATCTACAAGAATCCACAGGCACATTAGCCAGCAGAGCTAATATGTAACAACAATACAGACAAATAAACATTTTGAAAGGAAAACATCAAGTCCTTACTCATCATAATGTTTATTGAATTAGAGTCTTCAAACACATGGGCTACAGCATAGCGTACAGCTTGCTCCCTGCCTCTGCCCGGTGTCAGAAGGACACGCTGCTTCTGAAGCCTGGAGTACATTTGCCGAAGACCGAAGTATGTCTTGGAAGTTTTGTTTCTTGCAGGGATCTGTGCATAAAGACTCCATTTGTGAGGCAGAAGAAGCTACAAATAGTATGTTGTGGTATGGTTAACAAATGATACCGAGAGCTGTGGAAAAGTCATACTGCCACATTTTCAAGTCTGCTTGCCAGCTTGGGGGCATATGTGGGGGTAAGACATTGCTAGTCATCCCTTTGCACTCATGCCTGGTATCCTTGCCTGAAGTCTCAAATACCTGGAGACATTTTCTAGTAATATTAGGCCAGAATTTTTTTTTAAAAAAGTGCCTAGCCTAAAACAAATTCTAAGATTGATTTATAAATGTTAGGATGAAAACAACATACATTCTGATGTTTTTGTTCTACTTCAGGTCTTAAGTCAGAAGTAGTGTTTATATACCAGCTTTCCCCAGAAACAGGAGGGATAGGGACCTAATAAAAACATAATGGAAGGTGAATTCTCACGTATTCACAGATGTCTAGGAGATGGAGATTTAAGAGAAGTGCAGATGCAATGGCTTGTGTGCTAACAACATCAACAACAGTCTTGTGGTGTGTACAACGTTACCAACTATTGGTGTGTGATAAAGCTGCCAAAGTGATGTCAGCCACTTAGCCATATATTAGCTGCCCTTAAGTGTCACTAATAGCCTGTCTGTCCCTGCTTGGGCTAATTTACCCTGTGTTGCTGAGTTCCGTGTTGTGGAGCATCTTTTGGCTACAGGGCAGATGGACCAGTTTTGGTGTTTGTGCAGTTTCTTTAAGAGTTTTTTTGTTGTGTTTTTTTTTTTTAAACATATCTACCAGTTTCTCATGCCGCTTATCACCATGGACTCCTGCCTCTGCTGGCTCGTGGCTGACTATACCGAGCAAGTGGCATGCGACGGGCAGCATCATGCACCGTTGTTTCTGTAGGGCAGGAGGGTCACTGCTGGTGGTGAAGTGTGGTTGCTGTGGGTGATCTCATGTTTCATTGATGACATCTTGCCTTCAGCTCCTCGGTTGGGGATCACTGCATTGAAGCCACAACAAGGTGTGTGATGGTAGTATGGAAACCAGATGCTGGGGTGACAGTGTTTCTGACAAGGAAACAGTATTTCAGTGTCCTTTTTGGGTCAGCTTTCAACTGCTGCTAGCAGGAGGGGTGTGATGGGCAGCAGCTGTATAGGGATATAACAGCACACACTATATTTCTACTACAGGAAAATATCCCAAGATGCTCAGTTACTACCAAATCTTTCAGACAAAAGGGTCATTTGAGGTTTTGGAGGGCTGGGTAGCTGTTTCCTCTCTTCCTCTTCTCTGTGCATTAACTGCTTTCCATTTGATCTGAGCTTGTGGGAGCACCCATGGTCAGGCATGCGAGCCTCTGGGTTCTTTCTTTCCTCATCACAGTTGCCTGTTTTCTCTCCTGGAAACCTCACACATCATGTTTCTGCTTTAAAACAGTTGTCTCCTGGGCAGACGAAGGAGCACAGTGCTGCCAGCTTGCTTGTCGCCCCTCCTGCCCATCCATGCTGTCGCAGACACCTTGCAGAGTATGGGGAGAGGTGTGGGTGGCACAGTGCTGAGCCGGGCCAGCTCCAAGGCCGGGTGCCTGAAGCAGGACCAGGCTCTGCTGGGCAGAATGGCTCAGGGCAAGCTGCGGGAACAGTATTTTGGACCCCGTGGTGGTACCGACACCCAATAATTTTGGTGTTGTTTGAGACCATGTACATTTAGAATCAAGTCTTACTGCAGGGTCTGCGCTGCAAAGAGAAATTTACAAATAACTTGAAAGGGGGGAAGTCTACAGGAAAGCTGCAGTTTCTGCCTATTTTGGTTAACTGATTCAGCCTTTCGAGGTCATTTAGGGTGGATTGATATGTTCTCATTCTCCGTATGTGCGGCAGTGCAAGGATCCTGCAGATTGCAATAAACGGGGAAAGGGAAGGAGCAGATTGTCCTACCGGAAAGTAAAAGACTCTTTCAGGATTGTGTAGGTTGTGTAATTTGAAGATCAACATTGCTTATGGTGAACAGATGGAGAGGATGATTAGAAGCTACAAGTGCCCTCCTGTGCTATAGGCCCAATGTCAGATAAACTACCTCTACAGAAAATTATCACTTTCTGAAATTCTAGGACAACTGTAGGTTGCATTCTATGAAATTGAGAGAGAAAACTGGTGTGAGGAGGAGGAAAGGATCTAGACTGTTAACTGTGTGAGACTGCAAACTGCCTCTCGGGAAGCTTGGATTCAAGGTGGTTTTAGTGTCTGTGAGTGCTCAGCCTTGTTTTTATGAAACTGTGCAAGAGGAAATTCCCATTATTTCAGTCCTGGAGTTCACTGTGGCTATCATTAGTACAAACTGGGGTGATTTTTTTCCCTCAGTGAGGGCACGCTCACCTGCCTCAGAGGTCTAACAGTGCTGTATTTATTGTACGCCAGGGCACACGTGCTAAAATCTGACCAAATGATGCATCTTGTCACATATGGCTGTAGTGAAAGCTGTAGACCAGTGCATGTATATTGTAACATATTGTGTAGTTAGCATTTAAGGTTGGTTGTGTGGGTTTTTTTCCTTTGTTTTGAAAGATGTATTTAAGGTATCTAGTGAATGACAATGTTGTAAAGCAATGGACAGTGTCTGGGGCATAAATGGTGGATATGCACTGAGCTGACACGTCTTCTCTTGGCTGGGAATGAAGCATCTGACAAAACTACCTGTGTGTCTCAAGGATCCCAGTTAGAATCAATACTGTGAGAACTGGAAGGGCATACAATGGCAGGCTGGAAAATCCCATAATTGGGTAGGTACCTGCTAGTGTCTGACCAGAGCTTGGCAGACAAAACAGTCAGTGTTGGAGCAAGAAAGCACAGCAAAGTCTCTTAATGGAGCTCTTTCTGCCAGTTCTTTAAGGGCTGGGATGAAAGTTCTGCTCAGTAAGTAGAAAAAAAACCTCAAGTCAGCAGAGGGGGAGAAAAAAGTGTATTTTCCCAAGGATAAACCAAACTGAACTACAACATGTAAAAAGGAAGAATTTGGTCATACTCATGCTTAAATCAATGGGAGTTATGCCAGTGAGTTAGGAAAGAAGATGATCAAGCTGTTCATCCACCTCTCTAGCACCAAGGGAGAGCAGTCCTTTCTCCAGCCCTAGAAGCCAAAGTCTTCTTGGGCACCCACAGCAGGCTGAAGAGCCGTGTGTAGCACAGGGCCAAAACCAACATCTGCTCTAATCCTACCTTCTTAAAACGCCAAGGAGTGGTCACCTCTGCACGCTCTTCTTAACAGGAGAGCCTCTGTTCAGGGCCCAGGGCAAGAGCTCCACATGTTTGTGCACATGTGCTCTGGTCCACAAATCGCTCATATACAGTAGATGCTATTTAAAATGTTTTTTAGCAGTGGGTAAGAAGCTGGAAGTGTTGACACATATTCCGTGTACTTAAAAGTAAAAGGTAAAAACATTTTAACCGCTGGCGCCCCTGAGCAGCTTATTCTTGATGGTGGTAAATAAAATGGCAAGAATCACAGAATCATAGAATCGTTTAGGTTGGAAAAGACCTTTAAGATCATTGAGTCCAACCGTTAACCTAGCACTGCCAAGTCCACCACTAAACCATGTCCCTAAACGCCACATCTACACGTCTTTTAAATACCTCCAGGGATGGCGACTCAACCACTTCCCTGGGCAGCCTGTTCCAATGCTTGATAACTCTTTCAGTGAAGTAAAATTTCCTAATATCCAATCTAAACCTTCCCTGGCACAACTTGAGGCCATTTCCTCTTGTCCTATCACTTGTTACCTGGGAGAAGAGACCAACACCCACCTCTCTACAACCTCCCTTGAGGTAGTTGTAGAGAGCAATAAGGTCTCCCCTGAGCCTCCTTTTCTCCAGGCTAAACAACCCCAGTTCCCTCAGCCGCTCCTCATAAGACTTGTGCTCCAGACCCTTCACCAGCTTCATTGCCCTTCTCTGGACACGCTCCAGCCCCTCAATGTCTCTCTTGTAGCGGGGGACCCAAAACTGAACACAGTATTCGAGGTGCGGCCTCACCGGTGCCGAGTAGAGGGGCACGATCACTTCCCTAGTCCTGCTGGCCACGCTATTTTTGATACAAGCCAGGATGCCATTGGCCTTCTTGGCCACCTGGGCACACTGCTGGCTCATACTCAGCTGGCTATTGACAAATACCCCCCCAGTCCTTTTCCGCCTGGCAGCTTTCCAGCCACTCTTCCCCAAGCCTGTAGCGTTGCATGGGGTTGCTGTGGCCCAAGTGCAGGACCCAACACTTGGCCTTGTTGAACCTCATACAATTGGCCTCAGCCCATCGATCCAGCCTGTCCAGGTCCCTCTGCAGAGCCTTCCTCCCCTCCAGCAGATCAACACTCCCGCCCAGCTTGGTGTCATCTGCAAACTTACTGAGGGTGCACTCCATCCTCTCGTCCAGATCATTGATAAAGATATTAAACAGAACTGGCCCTAACAGAGAGCCCTGGGGGACACCACTTGTGACCGGCCGCCAACTGGAGTAAACTCCATTCATCACCACTCTTTGGGCCCAGCCATCCAGCCAGTTCTTTACCCAGCAAAGAGTACACCCGTCCAAGCCATGAGCAGCCAGTTTCTCCAGGAGAATGCTGTGGGAAAGGGTGTCAAAGGCTTTACTTAAGTCTAGGTAGACAACATCCGCAGCCTTTCCCTCATCCACTAGGCGGGTCACCTTGTCATAGAAGGAGATCAGGTTGGTTAAGCAGGACCTGCCTTTCATAAGCCCATGCTGGCTGGGCCTGATCACCTGGTTGTCCTGTACATGCCGCGTGGTGGCACACAAGATGATCTGCTCCATCAGCTTCCCTGGTACTGAGGTCAGACTGACGGGCCTGTAGTTCCCCAGATCCTTCTTCTGGCCCTTCCTGTAGATGGGTGTCACATTTGCTAACCCCCAGTCAACTGGGACCTCCCCGGTTAGCCAGGACTGCTGGTAAAGGATTGAAAGTGCCTTGGTGAGCACTTCTGCCAGCTCCCTCAGTGCCCTTCGGTGGATCCCATCTGGCTCCATAGACTTGTGTGTGTCTAAGCGGTGTAGCAGGTCGCTAACCATTTCCCCCTGGATTATGGGGGCTTCATTCTGCTCCCCATCCCTGTCTTCCAGCTCAGGGGCCTGGGTACCCGGAGAACAACTGGTCTTACTATTAAAGACTGAGGCAAAGAAGGCATTGAGTACCTCAGCCTTTTCCTCATCCTTTGTCACTGTGTTTCCCCCCGCATCCAATCAAGGAATAAAAGGAGAATATGCAGTACCGAGAGGAAAAGGGCAATGGCCAGAATATGACTGTGTATTGTTCTGCTTTTGCAGTTTGGGTATGTGTGTTCATGTGTGTGTAAAGATACCTTACAGAATCAGAATATGCAGCAATATGGAAGATGTTACCGACATGCGTATATAATGTATGGTATTATATACAGAAACTGTTTGTTAAATGAACACTAAGATTGTGAAGTCAGGCACTCAAAGCATAGGAAATGCCAGAATTAGATTTGTCTGCACAACCTTAATTCAGCCCCTTTGTGCATATGCATTATGATACAGTCTTTAATTACATGATCACATATCAGACCACTGAAATGATGGTGCTGACAGAATGAGAAGATATTAAATATTATTTTTTTTAATCCTTATTGTTCGTGTGGCCCTGTGGCAGGCATATTCTTGCACACATTCAAACCCCATCTTAAAAACAGTAATTCCATAATATTATTGGTATAATAAATACATGTGAAAATTAATAACTTCCTATGGACTTCTTTGTGTTGTTTATCACTAAATTATCTGTTTATTGTAAAGATATTAATTGATTCTCACAACATCCATCTTGTTGGCATTGTATACATCTTACAGATGGGGGAAAAAGTTTTTGAAGGGGAAGAGAACAGCCCAATTCACTCAAATGCTACCTATGTAGCTACAGTCGACCTAAATCCTGGCAGCAATCCAGTTCATTTAAATCTGCCTAATTCTGTATATTTATTTGTCTGGGGGGTTCCTAGACCACCCAAAAGTGTTTGAACCCCCATACCCCAGAGGACTGCCCTTGCCACCTGGCTTAGGGGAACCCTGAGGAAAAGCATTTTCTACCCTTCTTCCAAAGCGAAGCTACTGTGCATCCAGGAGGCAAGAGCCACGTGGCAAGCCAAGGCACCAAGCTGGCCTGGCAGTAGGCTAGTAGAGGGGCTTGGCTTTCAGTGGAGTGGTTGATCCCAGGTAGATACAGGCACTTAGCCTTTTCTGTTAGTTACCTTCTCATCAGTTATCATCATGGGAATCTAGCTTAAGCAGAAAGGATTCTCTTGGAAGGCCTCTGTTCAGTCTGTGGAGAGAGGGAAATAGAGTTTCATTGAACTAGACTTCTCCCTGCAAGTCTTCAGAGGTACCTTTCTGCCTCCATTCAATGTGTAGGGAAGGTAACTGCTGTCATAGGCTTCTAAATGCATCTGGGTCAGATCTGACTTTCCAAAGTGTTGTTTTCACTTTATTATAACTGTTTGTATCTTTAAAATATAGCATCAGCTGACTGCAAAATATGGTATCCACAAGTATATGTTCAGGTGTACCAGGTCAGAAAGTGGGGCATGTATGACTAAGGGCTTCCTGCAAAGATTTTGGATTCCTGCAAAACTGTCTTCCTTTTGGCTTGCAAATCTCTGCCACCTTCAATTCTCATATTCCAGTACTTAAAACGAATGAGTTAATGGTCCAGTAGGCAACTTTGTCTTTAAGTATGCAACTCGTGTTCATTCCCAGAGCTGGCTCTTATTGGGTGATATCCTTCTAGAAAAAATTGGAATGTGATCATGTAATTAGAGAGTATTGCAATGCATATGCACAGACTGAATCTTAGCTCATGCTTTCAATAGCTAAATTAGGAATGATTGTACAATCTTAAGTATAGTATTTTGTAATTAAGTATAGTATTTTGTTGAATGCTCACTTTTATTCAGCCTTTTTTAACCAGGGAATTTTTATAATGTAAAGCTGAAAAATAAGAATATTATCCTGTAAAGCTCCACTGCCTTTTCCTTCTCACTGAGGTCGTAAGAGGGCTTTTACTTACAGACACTCAGTAGAGAGCACTGCCACCTGAGCTGGTGGAGTAATTGCTGGTAGTAGGCTATTACTGCTGCACGCGCTGGCCACGAAGAGGTGTTTCTGCTGGTAGTTGTGAACAGCAGCACATGGGTTGAGTTGGTCAGAAGTCCAGCAGTTAACTCCAGGTTGTGGGGGTAGTGTCCTCTGGCAGTTCTGATGCATTCTGCCAGGCATTCTAACTTATTTTTGTCTTTCTCATCTTCACATGTGTTTCTTGCTCCTCTGCTCCTGCCAGCCCCTGTTGCTCCTTTTTTCTTAGTGCTGCTTTTCTGTGCTTTAGGTCTTTCCATTGAGTCAGGTTGCTTCATCTGTCTTTACAACTTGGAAGCAAGCAGAGGGGTGTGAGGTTCACTGTCTTGCTAGTGCTTTCCAGTGCTAACACCTGGGAGCTTTCTGATGACTCGGAAGAGCTGCTGGAGGAGAGGCTTGTGAAGCCTTTGGAGTGAAGCAGGTTGGCACGATAGGGGTGGCGTGCAGAGCTGTGTAGGATGGAGCATGCCCAACATACCAGGCCGTTCAGTCTGTTATGCTGATTGTCAGCAGGTCTTTTCTGCATATGTGCGAACTGAGAGCCTCCCCTTCCCCAGACTTGGACTACGTTCAGGTGGTTGGTAGCGAAGGGCAAGTCACAAGGGTTGCATTCCCCCAGTCATGTTTCCAGGTCATCCAAGAATGGTTTAAGCCAAGTCCTTTCACAGCCAGGGTGACCTAAGAGGATGTGTGGCTCAGGTCATGAACGGTAAGGCATTTAGCCACAGTAGTTCAGTTTTTCAATTTTTGTACTCATTGTTGTGGTAGTATTGGCTGCTGCATCTATTTTCTTAATATAAAATATATATTATGTTGGGCTAACCACAGTTAGGAGTGTGACATTTCTGATGAAGTGGTGGTAAAGGTTTGACCCTCAGTGGTGCACTTCCTGCTGATACTTACAGCAGATATTTGGGGAGAAATGCAAACTACATAACGGAGGCTTTGCAGCATAGGTTGGAGAGAATTCTGTCCTCTGAAGAGGACTAGTTCAGAGGTATAGTGAATTACTCTAAACTTTACTTTGCCTTTTACTCTGGGGCTGCTTTGCTGACTGGTTGCCTGTACTGCAGTTGCTAAAGTAAGAAATACTGCTTTGCATTCAAGGAAGCAGACTTTCATGGTTGCATCTGAAAAAATTGTCATAGCTGAAATAAGCAACATTACCAGCAATATCAATTTTCAAAAATAATCTGTATTAAACTATTATAATTCCAGTTTGGGGTATGTAAGGTGCAGCCATATTTGGAGGTTCTAGTCAGCCTGTTGTATTGGTGATTATATACTGCGAGGAGGGATGAGGGTTTGCTGCTTTGCCAGTTTTAATAGAGGCGAGGTAACTAATTCGATTCTAGATACTCTCATCATGAGTTGCTTGAAGGTGTTCAAATTTGCTTATGAAATAGTCCCTTCTGAGCTAAGGAGATGGAAATGAGACACTAAAAGGCTTTCTTGAAGTGCTTCCATGTTTCTCAGCTCAGAACATCACATTTGATATTAATATTAGGTACTGAGGCAAAGTCATCAAGTAGAAAAGGGAGGAAATGTAGAAATAGTCATTTTCTTGTGTGTTTCCTCAGGATGCTATTTTGAGGCTTTAAAAAAAATTCATGCTTTGCTGATGAGGCTGCTGTAAACCAGGGAAGTGGCAGATGTAATTTAAGTCCCAGGGCCCTGCCCTAGAAGAGGTCCAATACTGGCAGCATACATATTGCTTATATGAAGGCGAACAGATGGATACATTTGGTCAATTCTGCCGATTTCATATGGAAACCTTCAGAATTTTTCTTACTATTTTGAGTGGAATACTTAAATCTGTTATCTGCTGAGAGTCTGTACTTGCCTGGGATGGGTGCTTTTGTAGCTTTGAGCAGGGAGCATTGCTTTACTGTGGAAGTCTTCAGATCAGATATGTTTATCTGACTGATGGAAGTTTCCCCCATTCCCCCCCCCCCCCCCCCCCCCTCCCCATACTCCAGGACCAATTCAGCTACTGGAGGAGTGAGCTGGATTTTGTTCAGCTTCTGTGGCATGAGAACTGTCAGCTGAGTCTTAATCATGGAGTTATTACTGGTAGTGAAAATGCAGGAAAGAGAAGAAATCCAGCTTGCTTTTCAGATGCTAGATTGATTGCAGAGGCACGTTTTGGTTATTGTTGGGGTGGGGAGGGGAGAGGAAGGAGGAGATGGGGAGAACAAAAACATCGTATTTTCTTTAATTAAGAAAAACACTAATTTTCTGATACTAATTCATGCTAAATTCTTGCTGACAGTTTTTGATGTTTCCCAACTCAAAACAACTGAAAGCAATCAAGTGAAGGGAGAAGAATGGAGAATCAAAGAGGAGGGGTGTAGCTGTATTAGAAGAACACAGCTTGAAGTGTTAATACTTTGTCTGAGGGGAAAAAAAAGGTGGGATTAATCTGTAATGCCTGAAATTAGCCTGTTTTGACTGTCCTCATAGGTTAGTGTGCGTGCACCTGTGTGCACGTGTGTAATGAGCTAATAATGTATGTTATCTATTGCGTCAAGGAAAGAACTGGCGTATGACTAAATCATTCTAAAAGTCTATTATACCGATGTGCCAGTATCTGTATTGTCATCTAGCTGTCTTTTTTCAAGTGTATAGCATATAAAAATACATACATCAAGCATTTAGACACTATCAATGACAGCTCTGTTCAGTATCAAAGTTCTTAAAGAAACTCTTCTCTTGCAGTTGGAATCATGTAAGAAATGGGATACTTTTATCAGAAAGTTTTAGCTTTAAAGCTTTCCAGGAAAGCTGTAAACAAAGCAGGAAAAAAATTGAAATCTCTGATATTAAAAGCATGCTTCTATGAAGATTGCAGTTGTGTGAGTGCTCATTTCTTTTTTAAAGAAAAAAATTTCTTTGAACCATTAGCGACAATAACTTTCATTGAAAATGGGGGTTAGAAAAGAAGAGTAGAAGCCGAGCTCATTGGGAAAGAGAAAGAGGGCTTGAATTTGATAAAATAATTTCTTCTCTGTTCCCATCTCATGCTCTTGAGCTGCATACTTCTCACAAAAACAACTCCACCCGCTGTTGTAGAAAAAGGCCATCTCTAGGTACCTTCTCTGGAGGTTTTGTTTTGATAGTGCTAGTGCTAGTTTTGGGGATTAACATGAATAGCCCCATCAAAGTTTGTTAAGACGTGGTACCAATACAGAAAGATCCATGTACACTATTTAAAATACACTTGTTAACAGAGATTTAACAGTCATTTCATTCTCCACTGTTCATCACATTCACACATGTGGGATGGGCATTAACAGATTGAGCTACATCTTTTCATTTCAATTCTGCGGCAGCATCTCTTTGCAGGAATATTTTATGTGGTAATAATTTTCTTCCTATTACAGATTTTCTAACTATGTTAATGGCAGTAGACTGGCCACAGAGACATTCGTGAGAACTACCTTTGCAGTGACATTTAAACAATTTATTTGATCTTGCTTTAGCTTACCTGCTCATGCCTTTTTTACTCTGTTGTCGACCTTAGGAGAACTTTGTGTATAATCATGGGTCTTTCAATCACATTTAACTTAACAAAATGGTATGCAAATTTCTGTGATATGTCATTTCTGAACTCTTTGGGATTTGTGTGTATGCTGTCAGGTGGATACCCCTTGGCTGCATGGGCGTGTTTGAGTAGCAGCTGCCTGGCAGCTCCAAGGCCAGTTGTAGAAGGCAGTGTGTCTTCGCTGAGAATGCTCTCTTTTATGGGTATGCAGTTGTTGGATGTGCCTTGACTTACCCAAAGCAGGAGGTGCTATCAATGGCCTTTTTTGTGTGTGTGTTTGTGTGTGTATGACAATGGAAAAAGCAGAGCAGAGAAAGGTTGATGGCAAGGGGGGAGTTCTATGTATCTCACACCTACCATTGTTGTATTGATCATCTTCTCGTCATTTAGAGAAACTGAAAGTTGTGGATTTGTGCCTGAAATGTGTTACTGGTGTGGGAGTGCTCTTGGCTAAAAGCCTTTTAAAATGAGGACTTTTGCTTTGTGAGGGCGTATCTTGTCCTGTGCTTGATGTAGCTTTTCCCATACTGGACCATGTGTAAGAGTCTTCTTAGGATGAGAATGGTTAAAACCAATTACCACTGGCACTATAGTTGTTAACACTTATATCAGTTTCTATCAGAATCTTGTATCAGTTTCTATCAGAATCAAAAGTCCTAGTGTAGTGGTGTTATAAAACCATCCAAGCCAAAACCAGGGAAACTGAAAGGCAAGAAATTAACTGAATTAATTGGCAAAAAATATATTTATCAGCTTGTTGATTTTTAGTATAATTCATGGAAATGAATTCTGTGAAATTTTCACTCTGTGACAGCTGATTGGGTGGGAAAAAAGTAGAATCACGGCTGAATGTTTACATTGAGAGGAACATTCCCATTCGTTAAAAATAAAAACCTTGGACACTAACATCACTGAAATGTGTGTATGTGTGTTACCTGCTGTATTATGTCCCCTACCTGGGAAACACTTGAAGCACATGATTAATCTCTTCAATTTCTGTTGAAATAATAATGCTTTTTTAAACCAAAAGATAAGTCCACATGTTTTAGGTTTGGCTTTTTCATAAACAGTTGTAGAATGAGGTGCAACTTATTCTGCTGGCTATATTTCATGCCTTTTCATTTCCTAATCCTGGTCATGAAAACTGAGTTACTACCTCAGAAAGTTACGTGAAAAGAAAGCTGGTTGCTTGGATGGGTCATACTGCTGGCCTTAACATGTGTTTGTGCACAATGTGTTGTTACTGCATTACTGAACTGGATTCTTTGTCCACATGTAATAGCCTGCCTACAAACGATAATAATCACTGTACGTGTCACGTTCGGTTCTCTACAGCACTGAAGCTCCTCCGTCAAAGGGGAAAATTCAAAGCAATCATCAGTTCTCCTAAAATCACCAGTTTTGGTTTCCCTGTTCGTACCAATTTAGTGTCTGGGTCTGATTTTTCCATTATCCTGCATCTTGTATATAACTATGGTTTGCTGTCAGAAATGAGTAGTCCAAGGATAAGACAAGGGAAAAATCAAGCTTTCTGTCCCTGGGGTAAAGGAAATTATACGTAGTTCAACTTTCTCAAGTGACAACATTCATTAGGCTGTTGCTACAGACATCTGTATGTAGGCACAGATAAGTTGGTATTTTCTGGGCAATTCCAGTAATAAAATCCTAACTCAATGTTTACAGAAGATGTTTAAGCTTTTTTCAGTGATTCGTTCACATGTAGCTTTTCTTTAAAAAAACTTTGATGGAAATGTGCAATCACAGAAAGCTAAACTGAGGGTCCACTATGAATTTCCTCAGATTTCCTTCTTCTTTTGCCTCCTTCCTTTGGACATGGGTGTGGGTCCTGCTTAACATATACTCAACCTGTGTGTACATTCTGGGTGCTCCCATCTGGGGTCTGCGTTAGTACCAGCTCCGCTGTTGCCGTATGAAGAGCACCTTAGCCATCTCTCTACCGAAAAGACCCAGAGTTGAAGATATGAGTGTGGGTAGGGAAGAGGTAGTCCTTTGCATTTATTTATTTATTTCCTTGCATGATTTTTGTTTTGCTTTTTTGGTTTAGTTTTATTTGTTTGGGCAAGTTTCTTGCCATTTACCTTTGCATTTGCATTTCCTATTGATTGGCAATTTTTAAACTGTTTATTGTGCTCTTTTGTTTAGCTGTTCAAGAGCTAAAACAAAAGCCACCAGGCCCTGTGAGGGACACATTTGCATGCGGCGAACGTTGCCCGAGGAAAAAGTAATTGCTAATGCATATTTATGTGGCACAAATTTGCCATTTGTTTATGCATAAAATTATCAATAGTGCAGGGCGGCCCAGCCGTAGAAAATGGTGACCTTTTTAGCTTAATAAATAGAAATCAGCTGTTATTGTGAAGAGATCAGCCATTTATTCTGTGTTGAGGGACACTGTCGGGAAAATGTAGATTGGTGCCGGCAATATCATTAAATGGAAGGCCAGTGACCCTTTCGGTATAGTCTATTATACTTTATCTAATAGGGGATAAATGACTCTGGTTGGCAAATAGATTAAAAAAAAAAAAAGGGAGAAAAAAGAAAAAAAGAAAAAAACCAACCCCACCTCTCCAGACTTCTCTCTTATTCCGCAGCCATATGAACAGGTAGATACTGAGGAGGTAATCTTGCACACACCAGCTGGTATTTTTCTAGCAGAGTGACTTTAAAAACAAACAACAACAACAAAAAAACCCCAACCCCCAAGCCCACTCTGTTTAGACTAGTTTTGACTGTTTTGGAGTGGGAAAAACAACCAGAGCCAGCCTGTGATTCTTCCTAGTTCATGCCATCAAAAGCAATGTTCTGAAAGGCCCGTACAAGGATCAGATTTTGGCTCGTGAAATGAGAACTCATAGTTTGAAAGTAGGAGGTAGGGTCTTTTCTGAAGACAACAGGTTTTCAAAACCAGTTATGCTTTTTTCTTACATGCATTCAATTTTTTAAGAGTGGATAAAAATTTGCCAGGTTATACCCCAAGACACTGAAGACCTCATCTGCTGAAGACGTAGCAACACAGTTTTCGTTATGCTGCTCCGCTAATTCACCTCAGTCTTAATGGGGAGACTTAAGACTTGAAGAGTTAAAAACTAACAGCCGTAAGCCTCAGGAAGTTCTTGTGAAAATGAAAGTATACGCAGAAAACCTCATGTTTCTATGTTTCTCTCATTCTGTTCTCTATAGTGCACTGCACCGTGCATAACTGGAAGCAGCTTTAACCACCCCACAGGTGAAATGCGGAGAGATGTGAGTCACAGTGACTGTAAATGGTTGCGTTTTCTGTGCGTACTGTGTGGTGGGCTGGGCATTTGACTTTTTTTTTTTTTTTTTCCTCCCTGAGAAAGATCCAGCAGATGTTTGCAATGGCAGTATTTTACTTCGCAAAGGCTATGTTAGATTATGAGATAGACTTATCTGCATATGCAGCCTGGTTAGGTGAGATGAGATCCCACCTACCACCACTGCCCACCTGCAGAAGATGGAGGCTGGCCTCTGCCCACCCTTCTCCCTTGTGCCTTCAGAAAGTCCTGCTGTTATTCTGTGCTGGGGAAGGGCTGATCAGAGTAATTTGGGGGCTTTGCTCTCTTTGCTTCTTAAAAAAACGATCACAAGCTAATGTTGTCATAATCACGAAAAGCCACCACAACGTTTGCCACTGAGTGATGTCGTCCTGGTGGCCTCAGTAAAGAGGCAAAGGGTTGAACAGGACAAATGAACTTGCAGATTGCATGAGAGGAAGCCTCTTTGAGGTAAGGTTGTCTGGGGATGATGGTGTGGAGGTTGTGGTCAGAGGCAGGACTTCTGTCTTGAAGGCTGTTGATCTGTTTTCACCACTATTAAAATTCAGGGAAAGTTTAAAAAAAATCATTTTAGTAAAATATAATACAATACATAAAACTTAGTATAGGCTATATTACACATTTTATGATGTATTACTCTCTATAATAATGTTGTAGAAGCCTTTGTAAGAATGTGTGCTACAGTTTGAGACTTCTTCATACCTAAAATTTTCTCTCGTATTGAGACAGTTTTTTGGAAGGGGTTTCTTCAATCTCCTGTTTGTACTTTTCCATGCATTTAACTCTTCTGCACAGAGCTCTTGCCTGCTTCTGGAATGCTGCCCTTGCAGTCCTCCCAAATAATGGTCCCCAAACTGTGTTGCTGTAGAAACGAAAACATTGTAGGACATGTGATGGAAATAGAGAAGAAAGTCGAAGAAAGAGCTAAAAGTATATATTTTCTTAGTTACATCCTATGGATCCCATAGTTAAGATGAAAGTGAATTTAATTGCGGAGTAGGATCTAGGTTTCTTCACATGGCAAGAGGTCCTTTTTTTTTTTTGCTGGTTCTGTCACTCCACTCAAGACCATAGCCAAGAACCACAATTTCTGAAGTCTCTATTAATGTTTGGGTATTACCTTATCTTCTTGTTAATAAACAGTTGTAATTAGGTGGTACTTTACCTTTACAAACACATTTTTGTTTTTACTTCAATAAATTAATTAAGCTTTGCTTATTCCAAGTAGATCTGATTTTTCCAAAGGGTCTTTTCCCATGCAGGTGTCTCCAGCTCTGCTCCTGAAAAAAGATATTCCTCTACATGTTAAAGCTCACAGCCAGTTGTTAGCCTCAGTTTTGCTTTTTCTTTTCTAACAGTCATAAAACAACCCTTTTGAGGTGTGCTGTTTGACATAATCTGGAAAGTTTTATGTAGATAAAATTAAAAAGTAAAAAATGCTTAAGTCTGTTGTGTGGGAATAAACTGGGGGCTGCACTGTTGTAAACTAATCTGGATCCAGATGAGATTCTAGCTCAGGATATTATTTATTATTATTTATTATTGTTTATTATTATTTATTACAGCTACTGTTGTTATTACTACTGTTTTTTGTTGTATCTGTACCTGCCCAGGCCTGGTTGTGGAAGATACTGTTTTTCTGTGCTAAGTACAGGGAAATAGAAAGCAAGGCTTCTTCAAAAATCTAGAAATATCTAGGTTTATGGAAAATCACAAAAGTTTTGTAAAGAGGAGTTGGTTAAGGGAGGAGAGACAGGACAAGGATGAGCAAGTATCACTGATCAAAGTTTGTAGCAGAAAAAGCACAAGAATGAGCAAAAGGAGTATTACTTTTTCTTTATATTCTGCTTATATGAAGAGGACAGGGGGTAGCACCGTGCCTTGGTTCCAGGTTGCTGGGAAAGACAAAAACACGATGGGGAATATTTGTTTACTGTAAACAAGCCTTACAGGTCTGATTGTCCTGTGACCTGTGTTCCTTGTCCCGGGACCTCATCCTAAGTAGGAGTGAGTTGGGTGGGGCTTGTTCTTTCCTCAGCTCCTGGTGCATATCTGCTGTATTAATAGTGTGTTTGGTTAGGGAAGGAAGATAAAGGACAAATTTTATATTATGCTACTTAGTTGATGAGTGTTTAATAAGATAACCAAGTAACAAGAGTTAAGCATGTTATATTTTCTGGTTCTTTGAGATGCTGGTAACCAGGTAGTCTGATAGGTCCTGCAGATCTTGACCTTTCTTTGTAAAAGGAAATTTTGATGACTTATCCTCACTGAAGAGTGGCTTTTCCCCCCTTCTTCAACATAGATTTATTTGAAAAGCCCATAGAGATATTCAACTTTCTAAAAGCAGAAATTCATGTTTGAGGAAATTTCTATACAAAATATAGACAACATATTTCCGTTTGCTCATCTGATTGCTCAAAAATAATATAGGAAATTGAGGTTTATCTTTACAGTTTGCCTGCAAGCAGAGCTCAGTATGAACCAGGGATGGTTGTCTTTTGAAACCTTGTGCACTAGCCTTTTATTGGTGGTAGTCCTATGTGCTGCTGCGTTTCATGGAGCGCTCTGAGCTTTAGGGCTGGCAAAGAAATTCCATCAAGTTAAACCAGTAAAGTGCCTGGTTTTATATATTGAGGTTACTGATTTCAGAATTTGGTTGGGTGTGTGTTTTGTAGTTTAAAAATAAAATAAATTCCTGTTTATTGTTATTCATATATATGTTTCATAGTACATATTATTTGTTTTGGTTAGACTAGATTGATATTAATAGATTGTAACACAGTTTAGGGATGCAAAACCTGACTGAAAGGACAGCCTTCACACCTGAGCTGGTGCGGACTTTGGCTTGTGTGAACTTGGCGTGTCATGTCACAAGTATGGTCTCAGACTTGCTTATGCAACTGTGTTCATGTGGTCCAGCTAAACAACAGTAGTACTAGAGATTTTTTGTTTTCACAGCACTGCTTTGACGTGCACATAAAAGTTATTTCCCCAGTTTTGCAACCAGGTAAACTGAGGCACAAAGCTAGTAACGGGGAGCCTATGGCTAGGCAGGGCCACCTGGGTCAAACAGTCCAGTTGCGCTTTTCCATGCAACAGTGTCACAGGCCTCTGCAGAGGCGTCCCAGCTCCCACTTCATGCATCCCACACATGTACACCTCGTGCCACAAAACACTTCTCCCCTCTCTGCTGAAGGCGTGGGGATAAAACAGCAGCAGCCATAACTGTAATAGGTGCCCAGAGAGATCTGGGGTGCATTGCACTCCTGAACTGTGGAGGGTGTGGTGGGGTTTGGGAAGTCATGCTGTCTAATGTTAGTCGTTGAAGTTCTGGGCTTTGTCATACCTGGGGGAGATGCCACTCCGTCACCCGTGCAGGAAGCTCAGGTGCAGCTCAGAGAGCCTCTAGGCAGGGGTCTAAGTCATGGAGTAAACGTGTGAGTAACCCTCCTACGTACAGGGTGACAGCTGAGAGCAGAGGCAAATGCAGAGGACTTCTTGCTCCCAGTGCTGTACTTGCACCACTAACCATGCTAAACGGGCTAATCATGCAAGCATGTTAGGCTGGGGATATAAAAACAGAATAAAAACAGAATCAGTGAGTGTAGATTAGCTGTTTAAACACTCAAGAGAAACAGAAATATATAGTCATATCTTTCTCCTAGTTCAATCTTTGTATTGATTTACCATGATAAGAGGTGCCACTTTAGTTCTAATAATGTCTACTTTTATTTTCTTTCCTTTTTTTTTTTTTTGCTATTACATATTTCTATGGCAGCTTTTCCATGTGATATATTTTGGGTCACACATTAATTTACACCAGCCTCAGTTCTGCAAAAAAGAGTTCATGAACTAAATGAAAAGGAATGGGGAGGGGGATGTCTAGCAGAGCCCAGGCTTTTGTTTCATGTTTTGGATGTATTTTCTTTTTAAAATAAAATTGTTGATATGCATTTGCTTTTATTTTTCTAGCCTTCCTCTTGCTGATGACCAGGTTCCTGTTTGATCCTGTTTACAAGCTTCCGAAGATTGAAAATAACCCCAACTCCTCTGCATTGGGTAGGAAAACAAAACCATATAAAGACATACGGCAATTACTCTGGAGGGCTAGCAATATGGAAGAGTGTAGTATGAAGGAAGAGCTTGTGGAGAAAAAGGAGAAGGTTACTAGGTTACCACAAAAGACATTAGTGTACACAATTTTTCTCACCCACTCTTTTGGACTGGTGAGGAGGGGGAGGAGTGGGCATATCAGCAAGTAAATAAGGATATTCTCCAGCGTGTGTATTCCCAGTGTAAATGTTTTAAGTTTATCTATACTTTCTGTTACTCATTCAAGCTGCTTTGCAGTTCTATTTCAATCTATTCAAATCCCCAAAAGGATAACTTTAAAAGATTTTTTGCGTTTGGGGGTTTTTTCTCTAAAATTTACTGGCAAGATAAAGAATTTTCCCTAAATTACTATAAACTTGTGGATATATGTGCAACATTTCAGTAGTATTGATGTGTAAGTTTATATATCCCAAGTACTAAATTTTTACAAATACTTTATAAAATGGTATTTCTTGCAGCTAGGGAGAGTTGATGGGGAACAATCTGGTTAAATGTTGGTTTTGGCCTGATAGGAGACTCAGATACAGGTAATCCCATGGTTAATGTGTCTGCTCGATCCTGTAGTAGTCTTTGTGCTTAAACTGACTGCCATGAATACTAAATGTTTGCAGAATTAAGGTTTCAAAGACAAGCACCTCCTTTTGGTAGCATGGTTTTTATCTTGTTATTGTGGACTTACTATTGTGGAAGAATATGGACTTTAGGTTGAATATGTCAAATGCTGTTGTGTGTGATGAGTTTGTTCCGAGGGTTAGGCTTCACCTAGCTTGACGAGGTTGCTATCATAGTCATGTATTCTGGTATGATTCGTGCCTTTGCAAGGCGAGGGCAATTGCTACCACATCAGGATTAGAAATGCAGCCCCAGTGACAGGTAACACGTATGTCCAGTTTTCATGGGTGGAAATGAGGAAAAAGTGTGGAAGGCAGTAGAGAGCCAGGGCCAGCGTAACTGAGGATTTAGGGCCAACTCTCAGATGAAACCCTGGGACAGCCTTCTCGATTTCAGTAGGATTTTGTCCACGTGCAGAGGGCTATTCCACTGTTCTTGTGGGGACAAAATTTCTAATTAAGTTTGAATGCAGGATTATATGATTGACTGAGAATGTTCTGGTGTAAATCAGTGCTTTTCTGCTTTGTAGTGAGGCCTTAGACACTTACGTGAGATGACAGTCTAAGTCATGGTATTTTAAATTTATTGATTCAGATACGAAAGTTTTATGATTCACTTTTCTCTTTCTAACTGCCCGAAGTCAGTTGTGACTCTTCTAAGTAAGCTTATCAAAGAAGAAATCACTAATTTACCAGCCAGTGCTTAATAATCAAGGAAGTGAAACTTCTACTTTAGAGAAAAAAATAATATCCTTTGCTGAGTTGCTGAATGATTTTTAAATAATAAAAGCTTACCATGTATTGGGCAACTGATTTCTTTTTTTACTATTATTATTTTTTAAGACTTACATTCTGAGAGGGGTCACTAGCCTTTGAGAATTGAGCCACTTGGTTGACAAATCTGTCCTCTAAATTGAACAGCATTAATTAGAACTTTATGCTGCAGATTCTTACTCTTTAATGTGGGTGGTGGTATCAACAAAAAAGTCTAATGAATTTGATTGAAGATGATTTTAAAAGGTCTGCCACCTGTAGATAAAAATGTGCATTACTACACATGGTAATTATCAAGACTGAAGGCCGTGACATGATCCATTGACCTTTTGAAATCAAAACACTTACTGTAAAGAAAAAAGGCACCGATTTCTCTATCTATGTTAATATAGGACATGTCTGTATATTCAACTATATCAATACACTGTAATACATCTAGGGGGAAAAAAAGATACTTTGGATTATGTTAGATCCAAGTTTCCTGTCTTCTCCTCTACAGGCTTGTAAAGCTCTTGCTATTTTTGTATGTGTTGAGGGATCTTTTTTTGGTCTAATGAAATAGATTGCTAAAAATATTCAGGTGTCTGAGACAGCAGCAAAACATCTCTGAGCCACCCTACAAAAATAAACTAGTTTTGTGTGTGCAGGATGAAAAAGAAAGTGTACAGGAACAGATTTCAGCTTCAGGCTTTCTATAGGGGCATTTGCAGTAAGAGAGGGGAGCAATAACCCAGCAACTATCATTGTAAAAATTATGAAAAGCACTTTGATGGGCCTTTTTAAAGTCAGTTCACCAAACAGGGGCCAAAGCAAAAGCCTGAAAGGCAACTCGTAGTTTGCCATTTACAACCTCAGCCCCTTGCTGTATTTGCAGTTGAGAACGAGTGCTTCTGCATGCAGTAATCGTGAGAAAAACTAAAGGGAAATAAAGGATGCGAATGAAAGATTTTCTGTTTTCATATGAGTACTTGGAACACCAAGCAAGCGAAGAAGCAGCAATTTTAGCTAAGCTAATGCAATACAAGACCACTGCACCCAAACTGTCTCAGCAGAACTTCCTGCATAATTAGATTGTAAATCTTCTCAACTGAGGAAGTTTTGCCCAGGGTCAGATTGTCTAAGTAATAATCCATTCTACATAAATTAGAAGATTTGAACTGCTGGGATACATTATTACATTAGTTTTGTTTTTTATTCCGAATATAACTAAGGAGAACAAATGCAACAATTCTCTTTCTTTTCTTCTTTTTAATTATGTTATGTCTCTTCAGCTTTCCATTACCTCAGAAGGCCTTTCCTGTAGGTTTTTGGATTTTTCCTAAGCAATGGTGATAAAGTTGCCATCTAGGCAAATTAATAAATTTTTAATATACTTTAGAAAGTGATACCACAGAATCCTTTGGCCACCGGATTCTGTGATATCACTTCCTCAGTGAAGCATTTAGTCAGAGATGGTGCTGCTCTTTTTGTGCTGTAGTTTTTGTGATGCTGAAGTTTTGTCTCCCACTATGACCCCCTTGTTCTGCAAAGAATAGAGTTGCCATCTTCAGGGTAAGAATTAATGGATGAAAATTTACTAATAACTAGTTTACAGCAAGCAGGCTTCTAAGTTTTTAATTCAGTTATTTTCTTTGAGGAAAAGAAGATTGTGGGTACTTGAAAAGCATATACAACTATATGTAAAAGTGACAGGGGTAAATCCTGAAGTCATTATTCAGGCAAAAATTGCCATTTAAATTTCAGTGTTTGATCTGCTTGAAGGAAGCAAAATTTGCAGTGTAGCACAGATTAATTTGTATGGACTTGTCAGCGGTTTGTTTGGTGGTTTTTTTGTGGGTGGTTGTTGTTGTTGTTGTTGTTGTTCTACATTTGACTTTCACTATGAAGTGGAGGAGCAGCCAACTTTTCAGGAGAGGCTTGTGGACTTAGAGCTTTTGGGCTGGACTCTCGGGGTGTCTGTGCATACTCCACCAACGCTAAAAACCAGAGAGAGGAGATGTGGAGGGGCTTGTGGAAGTGCTCGCGATGCTGTGGGCTCCCCATTCCTGGGGCTACTTTGGGCATGCACCAACTCCACAGTCTCTGTAAGATGCATGTGCTAGAGATCTAGCTGTGCACAGCAGTAGTAACTGGTGGCAGGATTGCAAAACCGACTTGATCTGCCTCTGTGATGGGTTGTCATCTTGTTGTTGTTGTTGTTATGTGCAAGCGTTGAGAAAAGTGTAATAGGAGGAAGAGGTTGGCTTCTGTCGTTAATGATGTTTTTAAATATCCGCCTGTTCTTACTGAAAACTCATATGTAATATTGTGCTAAGTTTTTTGGAAAGAGAAGAAGGAAACTATCTGGGATGGGGGAGGTACTGAACTCCCTATTTCCCATCTACTTCCTGTGATCAAGGGTAGAAAAATTTAAAAGCGGAATAGATAATTCTGTATTTTCAAATACAGGGTTATTTTGATTACCTGATGCTGGTTCTGTGAGCTCAGCTGCATGGTGAGTCTGTAGTCAGCCTGCTCGGCAGAGCACTGCCAGCTGAAGGCAAAGCGTAAGTTATGGTGGAAACAGCAAGTGCTCTCAAAGGTCCTGGAAACAGGGGTACTCCCAGACTCAGAGATGTGTGGTCACCCTTCTCTCAACTGCTATGCAAGGAGCAGACTTCAAGAGACTTTTTCATTTTTCTCTATTGCTGTGAGACACGAGTGGATGTGAAAAAGGAATAACACTTTAGAAGACATGAAGAAAAAAATGAAGATCTGCGAAAGCCCTTTGAAACTGGTATTTTGGGGAAACACCAAAGCATTCAGGTGCCCTTGGAAACATACACAAGCATTGGAAGTAAGGAGATAAACCATTATTTTTTACTTCCACTGCAAATCCAAACTTGCTGTCATTACTACCATTATAATCCTTATAAAATTACTTTTATGTATTAAAAATTCTCATTATTATTATTTAACAGCAAGTAGCTATGTCTTTTCTCAGGAACTTCAGATATAAAGAAAATCAGAAATCAGACCTCAAGACTACTTTTGAGGCAGAAATAATCCAACCATTATTTCTGGTGTAAAAGGTTTGTGAATAGCATCATTTGCCTAGAAGCTGTTTTCCAACCTAATAACTCCCGGAATAATGACCTAAAACTGTTTCCAAGAGGATTAAGGCCCATATAACTATTAGGAAGTATAAGTTTTTGAAAAAGCTTCTTTCTGATTGGCAGAGAGGTGAGTTCTGATTTAGGTTAGAGCTGCTTGCTTAGGAGAATCGGTTTCAATCTCTCTGAAGTCAAAAGTGTTGAAGTAATCCTCTGGAGAAGGATTGTCTGAGGGTTTTTTTTCCTTTCTTTATATATATAATATATGTGTGTATATGTGGATATTACTTATTGCTATAATGACCTCAAAGATGGTCATTTAACTGAGTTTTTAATCCATTTGGGAGGGAGTTTTTAATCTTCTGCTTTAGTTTGCCTTGGGCAAAACCTGTTCAAAATGGGCTGAGATTGCAGCTGAATGCTTAGCTTGTTGGTTAATCATCACTTGAACACTCTTCACTGGAGAGACTGCGGAACAGAGAATTTACTATCTGTAATGATATTGGTGTGTTTTTAAGGTTGTGCACATGTTGTATGTGCTTTACTCGTGTTAATTGCTTTTTTAGCTACTGTGATCTGTAAAGGGGAGGGAGGAGAAAACGTGGGCTCAGGATGACTCAGGAATATCCGCTGTACAGGGGTCAAGCATTAAGGGTTAGAGGAATGCATGGGTTTGCAGCTGAATCTGTTTGATAAAGAGCTGCTCGCCAAGTTGCACTTTTAAATTGGCAGAACTTCCCAACCGTGCATCAAAATACTGGTGACAGAAGTTCACTGCAGAAAGCACGTGAATTCACACTGAAATGGCTGTTAACCACCTATTGTTTTTCACCTTCTTAAAATAACTGGAGCTAATGCCGTAGCTTCTGGCCGAATCCCAGAAATGTCTCAGCAGATCACACTGAAGACCTGAAATCATCAGTGAGTTCAGCCAGCTTTATCCTAGGATGCCTTCGCTGACAGTAATCAGGATTGGTTTACATCTGTCCCAAGAGCATACTCATGTAAGAAGGTGAAACAAACACCTGGCATTAGCAAAGTAAAATAGAATTATTTGGTTTCTTTACCCGAGGAACTAGTATCACTGGCCATTCAGAAATATGTAGTAATATGCATATACTATATTAAATCTGGCCTTCAGATAAGTTTGGCCTTGTGTGCAATTTAAAAGTGGTCTAGCAGACCTTCTCACTAATAAGGTAACAGTAAGATTTGGCTGCCAACTGAGTTGTTATAAAAGACAGGGCCAGTTTTGTGGGACACTGAAATCCATCTTTAAAAAATGCAGAAGGGGTTTAATCAGTGATGGTACTTAACATGCAGCTGAACTGGACCCTGTTTTGAAAAAAATCACTCTAATTTTTGCATTGGTTGACTCTAGTCACAATAGAGAAAGACAAAGAAATGTTTGCTGATCAGATATATGGCCAAATTCTTATTTCTGATGCAGGACGCACACTGCCAAAAATCTGATGCATATGCTTATGAAAGATTTTTCTGGTTCTATATGTACTATAAATATATTCCACATGGCTTTATACAAAGCTCTCTGTTATTTCAGTAAATCACAAGTCACTAAGCTAGATCCAAAGAAGGTGAAGCTCTGCATAAAATTCTTTAACTTTTTATGACTTTGAAACCCTGTTTTAGAGTATATTTGCTTCATTAATTTGTGGCTTTGATGGTCTCAGTTGGGCAAGCATTGAAAAGGTAGACAAAATTTAATAGAAAAAAATTTTTCACAAAGTTCTCTTGTTGCAGGTAGACTAGCAGATAGGGAGAAGAAATTTCCTTTTTGTTTTCAGTATTCTAGGTTTAAATTTTAAACCAGGGCTATATAGTTTTATTTAAAATAAATTGTTTAAGGGATTCTGTTGCTGAAGATGTTATTTGATGTGACCAGGTTTGGCAAAACTGCTTGCTTAGTGTGAATACGAGTCTTTCCCAGGATTTTAGAGGAAAAAAATCTGTGCTCCCTGCAATCCCAGCATGGGACTGAGCGTGTGATTGCACAGTATTGTCTTCCCAAGCCCCTGTGCAGGTCTATCTGGGGGCCCGGCAGCTCCTCAGGGTGTCCCCAAGCAGCACTAAAATGAAGTCTGGCTATTGCCTAGCTGGTTTCCCTTCTTGATTTGAGAACTCTGAATTCTAGCATTATAACTAAAAAGATGAAAAGAGTGAGTGGATTAGTTGCAAAGGAATAGAGTTTGGTAAACCTAAGCGGTAAATGAAGAATAGAACTGCAGAGATTTTCCCTGTTGCAGCAACAGGTTGCTTTAGTTCCTCCCCATTTCTTTTAACCCTAACCACCATGTAGTCAGGTACTAGAGTAAAATGAAGTTAAGAGAGTGAACACTCCCCCCCCGCCCCCGCCCCCAACAGCAGCTTGATGTTTCCAATGGAAAGTGCAGTTTTGTTGTCAAGATTGGTGATACAAATACAGTATCGTCCCACTTGGTTGCTTTGCCCCTTCCCTTGCTCACAGACTCAGAATTATGCCTTCTTACTGTACCTTTTCCACATACATGAGCTTTTATGCTTTCTAGCATTGCAAATCTGGGAGAATAGACAGAGTCCTGCTCCCTGCCATGCACTGTGCGCAGCTGCCAAGTAAATGCCAAGTGTCAGGCAGATTGTGGTTGTTACTTATACCTGTGTAACAGCGGTGGAGATTACTGGGTTTGGGAATTGGAGAATTTCGGGACAGCTGTAGTGCATAATATGGTTAGGGGAAGCGTATCGGGGGGCGGGGGGGGGTGTCTCATGTGGAGGACTAGCATGGGGGCAGTGATAGCGAAGGTGGGCTTTGGGGTCTCGCACCGGGTTCTCAGCAACCCCAGTCCAGAACAAGCGCTCTGCATCCCTTTGCTCAGGTAAGGGGTGGAAAGCGAGCGTCAAAGAATACCGACATCCCGCAGCTGCTTTTCAGTGAGCCACCGTAAACTTAGAAGTAAAACTTGACAATAATTTCTTAAACAGCCCAGTGTTTTGTGCCTTCCTCTTCAGAGTAGGGTACGTAAGACGAGGACAATGTCTTGACTGACAGCTGGGGAGTGCTGAGTCCCCACCCTTGGAAAATTAGGCCTCCTCGCAGCATCCCCCAAACTAAACCACCTGAAGCCTCCGGCTGCTCCTGAGCGATCGGATAGGAGCCCTCATAAGGAAAAGGGAAAGGGGGATCCAGCAACTGGAAGCTGTGAGATGGGAGAGCCAACGGCTTCCGATTTCTGCACCTTTGAAAGGGTTAATGCCGAGGTGCTCTATTGTATTAATGATGGTTGTCTCTTCGCAGAGCCCGTTGGGCTCTTTCAGGGGCCTCTCAAAACAATGAGTGCACTGAGGCTGTTCTGTCTAATTACTCCAAGACAGGGATGCTAAAGAGGAATTAATGACAGTTGACAAGTGCAATTAATAATTATAGCAAAGCTGGGAGTCATGCAGCAGGCAGATGACAATAACAGGGTAACTGTACATGACAGCTTTCATCCGTTCCTCCTCCACCCCCCCGCTTCTTCTTTCTTTTACCCTTTAATGTGAGCTGCTGCATGCAGCTGGGCCGCACCGCTTGCTCGGAAGGAGAAGGCGCTGAGATCTGGTCACTTTAGGTTTGGCCAGTTTCTAACCCACCCCCTCCCTCAGTCCCCCTCCTAAAAAGATAATAAAATAAAATAAAAAATTAAAAAAATTACCAACGGCACCAACTTAGCAGCACAGGCTTCTGTTAGCTTTCATGGTCAGGTGTTGACAAGACTACTTAAAATTCATGTTGGGTGATTGGAAGGAGAAGGGGACAGGGAAAGGCAGCAGCAAGCTGGAGTTGAAGTGGGATTTCCATATCAAAGGCCAGGCCTTTGGCTCTGAATGGTAATTAAAGTACCCAGATTTCATCTCCTTGGTCAGCTCATGAAAAGGAAAAAAAAATTAGAGGATTTTTTCACTCCCTTTAGACTACAGTACAGCAAGCAGTAAATTAAATGAAAGTTGAGCTAAAAGGTGCCTAACGCTTCAATCTTTTGCATCTAATAGAATCTATGATGTTTTTAAAGCATTTATTCAGTTCACATCTTCATCTTGCTGTGATTATAAAGGATATCATGTCTGCTTACATTTATTGGGCACACATCTTGGCCTTCCCAGGACTGTAAAAGGATTTCACTTTGCATTATGTTGCTGTTGTGTTACGGCCTTTTGGTTTAAAAAAAAAAAGGGAGGGGTGAGACTGTGAAAAGGAAGAAAAAAGGCACATTTTTGTGTAATTTCTAGCTGGTCATTGTAGGAACCACTAACAGTGAGAACCAAATAAATGCAAATTTAATGAGGCATGGGGAACTAGTAATGAGATACAACAGCCCCTCACCTTGAGGTTGCTCGTTCAAACCTAGACCATGGCACTGTTGAAAGTGGCCACAAACCAGCAGTCACATGGCAGTAAATGTGCAATGTTTTGTCACCTTGGTCCAGTTCCTAGTGGATACGTAGTGATGAAACGAAAGCCCTGCTTGCATTTGCTGGTAGTCCCTCTTCAGGGACAAGGACTGCGTGCTCTCTGGATTTCCTGCCCTTGGTGTGGGTCATGTTCAAGTCAGAGTTACACTGTAATAATGTGCAGTGTCTTGCCCCAGGCTCCTCCTTGGCTGTCCTGGTTCCAGGTCTCCTGTAGATGTGCTGAGGTCTCCAGTCTCTGGAGCTAGCGATCTGGCCTTTTGCTGACAGTGGCTGAACACCCAAAGCCTGAGGGTTTCACCAATATTATTGGTATCTTGATGTGCCCTTCAGTTTCTCTTTAGATCTGAGCTGGCCAAGCAGTTTCTCAACGCCTTGGGCTCCTGCCTCTGGGTTTGCACCTCAGTAAATCCACGGTTGCACCCTCTTTGGCTGAATGCCCTGAGGGAAAAAGCAGTTTAGCTCTTTTCAATTCTGCTCCTTAGCTAGGGAAGACTGAAACCTTAAGTCTGAGAGCCACACCGGTATAACTAAAGGTGACCAGGCTTGGGTCTCATTTACCTTGGGGCTGAGCTGGAACCTGCTACAGGTCACAAATTATCTCTCCTGACGCCACTGGATGCTGGATCAGTTCCTTGAGCTGAAACCCTGAAGTCTAGAAGTTTTGGTGCGTTTTTCTATAGTTACATCTCCGCTATAGCAAATGTATGCCTTTTGACATAACCGTTTTGGTACGAGACATTATAGATGTGGGCAGTGCTGGTGGTGTTCTGTTTGTATGAGACAGCTGCTGTGGTGGAAGGGTTAAGAAGAGCTCCTTGAAACAAAACATGGAATAGTTAGGATCAAAATTTAAAAAGAGAGGGAGGGGGAAAAAGGCTAATTTTTGTTGCTGTAACAAATAACAAGAACTTAGAAATGAGCCAAACTAAATGCTTACTGAACACAAAACCAGTCTGAACTTCAGAGGTTTTCAAATCTAGACTTGTATTTGAAATGTTGAGGTTATTTTTCTTCTTCACCTTGTCTTTCTTTCTTTCTCTTCCTTTCTTGCTCTCTTCCTTCTCTCTTCCTCTCTAAGGCGCTCTCTCCTTTTTTCCCCCTCAGCTCAAGTGCATCATTTTCTGCTATTGTGTTTAAAAAACTCTGCTGCAGGGGCTCTGAAATGAATAAAAATGTAATCCTCAATGTGCCCATTGTGCACTCTCATTTGTTTTTGCTGTATTGATTTATCAGCAGAGGGAAATTACTCGCTGGAAGAGAGGATGCCAGTCAGAATGACATTTATTTCATAGTACAAGGAGGCTCTCCAGCGTGTTTCCATGTAACCCAGATATTGGAGCTGTAAAAGGGCTTGTAACAAGGTTTAGTGCTGAGATTAGATCGTGTGGAGCACCTTGCTTTCATAACAACAGGCACTTGGCTGGAGCCAAGGCCTCAGGTTATGGTCAACTTTTTTTTTTTTTTAAATTCCTTTTTCCTTAACATAGAGTATTTGGCTTGCACCCCAAAATATTTCTCTGTTCCAAACTCAACCAGGCAAACTTGTGAAATCTCATTTGGTTCTTATCAGGGTCTTGAGCTTTCATGTCACTGAGTTAAAAAGAGAAAAAAGATAAAATATTTACTTGTTAATCTTTTTAGCTTTGTGCTTCCTTGCATTTCTAGTGAAATAATCCCATGATTTTAATTCACCAAAGCAAATCTTTTCCTCCAGTGATCACAAGCTACACTTGCTCAAGGCTAACAATTACCTGTAAAAACGAAGTGTATTCTTTACCCAAAACCTGCGATAGGTATATGCGCATTGCAAATAAACGTGGGATTCAGGAGGCTGAATCCTGGCCCTAGGGTTCATGTTTGGCTGCTGTTGCTGGATAGTTTGTGCTGAGGGCTTTGCTGTGCTGACTGGTGTCCGGTGTCTGTCGAGCTCAGCAGCCCCTTTTCAACAGCATCCAAGGTTGGGTGGTTCAAAGGAAGATCCCCAAACCCCAGAATCGGCCTTCCTCCACGGTGCTTCTCTTTAGCAGATGGATGTTGGCTTATTCTCTGCAGCATTTTATGTACCTTTGGAAATGTCCTGTTAGGAGGTATTCTTAAAACTCTTGACATATTTATGGCTATTTAAGAACCTGCGCCTGGAAATAACCTTCTGGATTGTCAAGCTCTTCCTCCTAGCATGCATATTGATAGCATATAACCTTCATTAATTTCCTGTGATTTCATTTATTATCACAGATATGAAGTTGCTGCTAATTTCTGTACACCTATAGTTATCCTTCTTTGACTTACATGGTCATGAGCTTCAGTGTCATCATATAGCAGGGAGCTTTGGGAGTGAAACCTGCCCCATCAGCTGGGGACCGCTGCTGCCCTGTGCAGGAGCACAAGTGCTGGTGGGGAGCTCACCACTCCTGACCATTGCAGGAACATGGGGAAATAGGCAGTAGGAGGTATGGGAAGTTATGTCTGTGTTGAAGATTGCTTGATGCTTTCCATCCTAAAACTCTCTTTTCAGCTGTTTATATCTTTGCCAAATGATTTCAGCTTTGGCTGATATTTTCCATTTTGGGTGTTTGCCTCAGACATTTAAAAAAAAAATTTAAAAGAATTTTTCAGCCAAAATGGCTCAGCTGTCCTCAAGCTGAGAGAAAAAATAAGTTGTTTTGCTTTTATTAAAAATATTCTTCCCACTGTCTCGATGGAAAGCTCAGCTCCCAAGTTACAAGCTTCTGAAATGCTAAACTTCTTGTATCCAGTAGTAACTTTCTTGAGTGATAAAATTAACCAGGTTTAACTAACCTGTGTAGTTCTTTGCTAGACTGCGAACCCACTGGCTCACATGTCTCTGTTGCTGCCTTTGTCTTGGGGTGGTGGCTGGGGAGTAATGGTTAGGGTGAACTTAACTAGAACTGGTTAGCCCATCTGCGTACATTACTCTTTCTGTTTTAAACAGAGGATAATGCTGTTGCTGCAACTGTATCCAGCTGAGCTATAGCTCAGCCTGCATTTGAGCCACAGAGTTAGCTGAGGGTCTTGCTAGCTAAGCTTGACCTAAACTGAACTGTTCCTTTCTAGTCTAGATGAGATGTGTTATTTTCCTCCTAAAGTTCAGGTCAGAAATACAGAGAGAGCAAAAGGGAAAGAGTAGTACTGAACTGTGGAAAAGAAATAAAACTGAGTAAGTGCCTGGCAGAAGCAGAGGACAACACTTGCTTTTGGTAAAGTTGGGAGCATGCATACAAATAGGTATGATGGAAATTGTCGCAGCAGTGGGAGTGTGGCTCTTCCCTGCGGTGACGGGCACCTGTTATTTGCTCCAGACATCCCCTTCTGTGGGCAGGCGTTGAACCTTTCAGGAGAGAAGAAATTGCAGATTTACTTTTTCTGCCTTAACTGAGGTAGCAAATGGCCAGTGTGAGGAAATAGGAATGCTTGTTTGGGGAGTAAGAAAGGGAGTTTGTGAATATGTGGGAAAGGGAGTTTGTGAATATGTGGACCTGAGGAAAGGAGGTCTCAGCACACCAAAGACCATGAAGAAGATGCGAGGTGGGTTGAAGTAGCCAGAAAATCATCTGGGCAGCTATGCAGGCCTGCATTCTTGAAGTCTGATATTGTTTAGGAATTACCTGTTTTGTCAATACATTGGCTGATGGGAAGATTGTTTTTGGTTTTTTTTTTTCTTTGGTGTCTGCATACCAAACCAGCTATATTTAGAATGAAATATGGATTCTGATAACAGGAAGATAAATAGAAAAAACTAAGTTTAAATTGTGGTGTTATCTTAAAATAAATGCTTCAGTAACATACAGTCTAAAGCTATTTAAGCATATGGAAATGTATGTAAAATCAATATACTACTATGTCATTTTTTGCGTCAGAATCAGCGTGTGTCTGTGCTGACAAAATGGCATGCATTACCTTTCCCCATCTGTTCAAAGCACATTTAGTAGTGCCTTGAAAAGCTTTTGCAAGTCATGACATAAATACACAACTGGATGGTGCAGGATAGATAGAGCAGCAATCTAGTGAAGCCTCCTTTAAAGGGAAATTATTTTAATCCTTTTCAGGCAAGAAATTAATTTTCAACAAAAAAAAATTGGTTTAGTATAAAAGTGTAGTAGCATTTACCAGTCATATCCATGCTAAACATTTCTCCCTACCACTATATCAGAAAATAGCTTCCAACGTGGATAAAATCCAAAATCAATTAGTTCAGTTTAAGTTATTTCAAATTTCATTGTTTGTTAGTTTTTAAAGAACATCTTCCAGATTGTCTCTAAACTTTACATGAAAATTCATTTAGTTAGAACTTTCTTCCCACTTGCATATTCCAGCCTAGAGGAGCTGAAGATTTGCAGAGATCACCAGTAAAAATAGTACCATTAATTCCCACACAGTAGTACCTGAGTAGTTCTTCAAATGTCCCTTTCTTTGTAATTATTGACTTTTTATTGGCTTTTTAGCAGAGCTTCTTGCACTATGATATATAGCAAAACCCCACCACTCTCCCTTACTGATGAGTGTTAGTTGTCCATCCACATGACTTTATTGATGATTCTACATTCATATAAAAATTTTCTTTTAAGAAGTGTATTTTGCTCATAGATATGCAGAAGGCTGAGAGGTAGCTCACTGTCTATATGCTATCCTAAAATATAGGACTCTCCTTACATGCCCCAGGTGATTGCCATTTCTAGGACAGAGTCGTCTCAATCTTTTAGGCAACCTGCAGGACCACACAATTTTGAGCTTCTTATCTATGGTTTCCTCCTCCTCTGTGTAACCTGATTATAATTCCATCCATCAACTCATCATTTTCCTCTAGCAAAGCTCCTGGTAAATCTCTATGTACAACAGCTGGTGGTATGCAATCGTCATGTCCATCTACATAATCAGAAGGAATTGTAGATAGGCAGAAGTGAATGCCTGAAGTGAGAGCTGGTCAGAGTTTAAAATGACCATTCATTTGTGGATCGTTTTTTTGTTTGTTTGATAGACTGTAAGGCTGTAGCAGTTTTGTGGAGCAAAAACCTCAGGTACTAGATAAATGGTTGTGGAATGACTGTTCCTGTTTCTGTGGCACCTGGTGAAGGACTAGGAGAAAATAATGGAAGCATGAACAAGTAAATTATTTTGGAAGGTTTCTCTTTGAAACCACAGTGTCGTTTGAGAACCTCCAAATTATGAACAGAGTTGGAGGCCAAAGGGAATGGCAGGAGTGTGCGTCTAATCCAGTTCCTCCTACAGCAGTGGCCTTAGAATAGACCTCACTAATTTTCTGCATCAAAACTAATGAAATTAAAAGTTTTATAGAGGTGCAAATTGGTAATAGCTATTATTGTGACTTTTATCTTCTTATTCTTTGCTTATTATAATGTTGTTATATTTGGAAAGTATGTCGAATGAGTGCCAAAAGCAATGGAAAGACCTTCCTTTTGAAGCAAAATCAGAACCATTAGTTGGAAAGTCTTGCACTGTGATGTTTGTTCATCTCTTCACCATTGCTGAATTTTGCTTTCACTTGCAAGTGTGAACCAGCAGATTAGATGCTTCCAAGGGCTCATTCACTGTGAGGTTTTGCAGGTGATTTCAGTTTAATGCAACCAGATAATTGTAGCCCTGGGGCTTGGCTAGGTTATAAAGCTGCTAATCCAGACAATATTATCCGATCACATGTTGTGCTTATATGAGAGACCTCTGCCTTTAATAGTCTCTCCCCGTGCTTGTAAGTGGGTTTTTGTGGTGTGTGGTTTTTTTTTTCTTTTTAGTTTCAGCAGCCCTATAAAAATGAGACACAGGCTAAGATTAAGCTCCTGAACAAGTCACTGGAGTTATGCAGTACTCTATTATATGTACTCCATACATAAAATACACATACAGCATATATCAGTTGTTTCACGATGCTAATGTGTATGTTCACCTCCACATTTGAGAGGGTAAGGTGGTGGGCACTGACAACTCTGAAAACTGAACTCTGTATTTAGCTCTAGGCCCACCTGTAGCTGAAGCAAATGTATGGCAATGTTTTATAAGCAGTATTGTCAAGTAGTCAGAAAACAGATATTTTTGTTAAAGAAGTGTATTTGTATATTTGTCAAAACAGAAACTTTTCATGGCAATACGCTAGTTTGAGAGAAGCTTTTTGGGGGAGAGAAAGGAGGGTGAAATTGCGTGTCAGCCTGAAATATGGACCTCTCTTATTTGGCAATGTTGCTTGCTCACCTCTAATGAAGTTTCCATTATTTAGTTTCAAGAGGGACAGTTCTTGTAAGTTTGTCATCCAGCTCTTTGAAACGTAAGAGGTTGATATGGGTCATATAAAACCTTAGATGAAAGCTCAGGCCTATTGCTGTCTGTGCTATGGGAAAATAAAGCACACTGTCCTGATATTGGTACTTTTATAGCATTGCTTTGGCGCAAGATATAAAATGGAAGGAGGGGCTGACTTCTAAACCAGCCAGAAAAACATGCTACTTAGGTTTGGGTGAACTGCTGTGGCTGGAATAAATAATTTGGAAACTGGGGGGGAGTATTGGTAAGACTTGCATCATAGTAATTTGGCCTGTTACAGATGGAAAGAGATCTCTATACTGCTACTTTTATAAAGTGGGATTGCTTCTGATTACTCCTTTGCATGCCGCTCATTTCTCGAGCAAACGTGTAGCCTGGCTGTGCAGGTCCGTATGCTGAGAAACGAGGCAGAGTCCTCAGCTTCTTGGAGGACGTCGTCAGGCTGAGGAGCATGCCCTTAAGAATAGGAGTACTGGGCTCTTCCCTGGAAAAGTTGGTTGTACCGTTATTCTCTTCTGTGTTGTATTAGTATTACTAGATATTACATACTTATATAGCTAATTTCAACTCTTTATCAACAAGCGTTTGTAGGAGACAAACTATCAGAGTAAAAGGAATTGATCAGGATTAATCCATTTACACTTGTCCTGCTTCAGAAAAAGAAAAATAACAGCCAACTAGAGCTGCGCCTCTCGCTTGAGCTTGCTCTGGTGCTCGTTTGACCATGCTCTGAGCTGAGTCAACGTGCTGAACTTTAGCCCTTGACCTAGCGTCAAGCTTGTTCTCCCTCCTCCTACTTCCAGAATAAACTGGAGCATAGAGCGCCTGTTTCAAAATGCACTGTATCGGGATGCTGTTGTCTCAAGAAATCATGATGGCAGCAGAGAGTTACTGGGGTGTAGGAGAAGTCAAGTCACTCGGCTTTTTTGGACTACTTCCAGGCTTGAACTAACTTCAAGGAGATATATAAAACTAGAGGGATTGTGCAGTACTACAGCCTTTGGATGTCTGTTTTGATAATTTTTTTAGAGAAGAAGAGAAGAGACCCAACAATTTCCCCATAAAATTTCTGTTAAATATATTTCTTTAAAAAATGAATTTAATTTCAGGCAGTTGTGACAAGGTCTATAGAGTTCACTGTGATACAGTCTGGCTCTGATTTTGCAAAGGCTTGGCAAGTTCACATGTTAGTTTATGCATCTGAATAGTCCCTCTAACTTCAGCAAAACTATCGATGTGTGCAGATTTACAGGCTTGCTGAAGTCTCTGTAAGATGCGAGCCTAACAAATACCACAGATTTTACACTGGGGAACACTAATGTCAAATGTGTAATTAAAAATCTTCAGGACAGGCAAATTTCTGAGCATGTGCAGTATCCTTTTTGTGAACCTCGGGATCTCAGCTGGTTTTGGTGAAAAACACAGAAAGCAATTAGCTTGCATCTTAGAGGCTAATAATAACTGAACCTTTTGGCAGATTTTGTGATGGGATGATTTCCTCTCAGTGAAACAAGCCAAATGAATTAATAAAACAGATTTTTAAAAATCACTTATTCTAACACAGTCATTTTGCTGTCAGAGGTGCATAAAAGCAAAGAATTTGAAACCTGGGCTCTGCTACTTTGCACTTTGGACCTTTTTGTAAGGATCAATCTCATGTATTTGCACCATGTTAAAGCAATTTTCCCTCTGGAGCTAGAGTCTTGTGTGTTCTGCTTGAGATTTGAACAAATTTTGTAAACTGAGCCCTCTTTATTCTCTCTCTCTTTATAAAATTTGAAGAGATTTCTTCCATTTCAAAAGTAAAGGTTCAAACAGATCTGCCTGGATAAACAAGATGAGCGAGATTTGGTTCGGCGTCGGGCAGCAGGGTGGTGGTGGTGCTTGCTCTTGAAATCAACGATGTCTGTTTGCCCCAAAAAGACAACGGTTGTAAGCAGGTTTACCGCTGACTGCCTTCTTAATGTGCTTCAGCTCTGACCCAAAGTGACCTCCTCGCTGCTGCGCCAACTCGTTCAATCCCTACAATCGCTCCGTCTTTGTGGTCTCTCTGAGCATCACCAGAGATTCAGCAGTGCAACGAGAATGGAGAAAATGGTGCCTGCATACACACAAATGTCAGTCACCTGCATGGACAAGTCCAGTAGCTTTAAACAAGGGAAACACCAGTTGCTAACATGTAGGCACGGGAACCCTGTTTGTGAAGAGGAATACGGACGCCCCAGTAATACTAATCTGGAGCTGAGGCTTGGTTCCCAGCTTTGCCACAAGCTTTCCCAGCTGACCAAAGGCAAGACGGATCATGTGCGTGTCTAACTGCCAAATGTAAACAGCAGCATTACTTAAAAGGAGAGCAGTGAGGATGGGTGTGCTAGGTGGCGATCCAGCACTTGAGTGCTGCAGTGATGTGGCCCACATTGGGCCCGAGACACAAATGATAGGGTCATCCCTGGGGTGCCAGGTGGCATCTGGACCTCACTGGTAGAGGACAATGTAATCACACAGAGGTCGTGACAGCAGTGCTTTCCAAAAAGTGAGAAGCAGTCCTTGGGAGAAGAAGCAGGAGCTGCTGGAAGAGAGAAGAGTGAAAGAGCAGAGAGACGTACTCCTAGATATTTTAGTTGAATTTAGTTAGGATTGAGTGATATGTAGGCAACACTGGAGAATGGTGCCTGTTACATGAAAACTCAACTATCAGTCACTGGAATGAGATGCTTCTGGAAAAGAAGACATCCCTTTCCCCTTTGAAAGTGTAGCTGGCTTTATAACGTGTCCAAACAGGATATAAAGTTTGCCAACCCTCTGTTCACCTTACCTCTATTTCCCATCTCTGGAGTTAGCTAATGTAGGGCAGTGCTGAGACACTAGTTACTGTATCAAAGGACGTTCTCTCACTGTCCCCTACCCTCATCCTATGGTAAGTCAAGCTTGGTGCCCTGCACTGAACGTCAGGAAAGTTTTCTGTGCTTCTCTCTTACATAGCCAAACATGTCTGATGTGCAATGGGCTTTTTAACTGTTGTTTTGGACTTGTTAACTGTAAGCCTAGAAGGTTTTGTCTCTTTTGTTGAACTGTGAAACACATGCTGATTCTTCTGAACAGGTAGTCTAGAAACCAAATGTTTATGCCTCTTAGTTTTAAAACATATTGTTTTAAAAGTATCGTTTGATCTTACCTTTGAAAAGACTGACACCCCCACCACCATTCTGCTGAGCAACCAGAAAATACTGTAAATGCTTCATCCTCACCTGGGGCTCACGTCCAGCCTTAGGACTCCTTAGCCTCTGTTCCTGTTCCCATTCCCTATTAAAAGCAGTGATGTGCAAAATACAGACTGAAACCATTGCTGCCTAAGGCCACTGTCAAGGCTGAGAATAAATCTGATCAGCTGCAGACTCGTATTTTTCAGTGGAGCCTCTGTTTCTTCTGTTCCTTTTCCAAGGGAAACAAAGGAGACAAAAGCCCAAGCAAATGTTCATAAAGCACCTACGAGGAGAATTACTCTGTTTCCTTCAGCTTCTCATGCTGCACCCATCGCCACATTCTCTGAGGTCTGGTGGTTTCGTAGGTGGAGCTGTGGAGTCTTAATGTAGGGCTCTCCTTGAACAGTATGACTTCTCTGTGCCTTTTCCTCTAGGCTTGCAATGGAAATGCAATGCTGCTTTGCATCCTGGGGTTTAGGCTTCATGAAAATAGCCATCTGACAAAGCTTTTTTTAAATGAAAGGTAAGATGAAGCAAATTATCATTTGATGCTCAAGTCAGTCTCTCAAACATAGGCTTACAATGATAGTTTAGGTGTTTTAGGGTATCCTGTCTTGCATCCAGTTGCCTTTCCAGTAAGGTCCCAGTCTGGTGCCATGCCCTTGTGTCCGAGGGGTAGGCACAGTTTAGCCAGAGCTGGATGAAGCTCAGTGAAGTCAGGGGCAGTATTTACCTGTGGAGCAGCTGAAGAAGCTAGCTACTAGTGCCATCATGGCAGTGCAGCACTCTGCCTGGCCCAATTAGCCTTGCTGTGAGGCCAGCCTTATTAGCTCAGAGCGAGTGCTTTGGAAATACAGTGAGGTACGGCTGGGTATCTCCGCAGAGCAATGTGTGTGGCTGTGGGTCTCCACCCTGAGATCTCCTCCCTTGATCTGAGGGCACCGGAGGAAGCCCGTTAAACCTGGCCCTTCATTTTCTGATGAGCTGTCGGTGCGGTGCTCGCTGTCACCTCACCTGGGTGTCCCTGTCCTAGTGCTGTCCTTTTCATTTTAGCACTCAGCGCAAGTCTTGCCCACAGTGATCTACCCTACCTGAAGCTCTTTTAAAGAATAGTAACAGCCCACACGGAAGCGGGTTCATAGAAGTTAGAGACCAGTGTAACCTTTTGCTCCTCTCTGCCTGTCTCTTTCAAGCAGCTGTGAAGAGGGAAGATCTCCTCTCCTCCTTCCCCACTGCCCCAGCTCCTTCTCCTTGCTGCCTGGGAGTAAACAGTAGATGTTACATGTATTAACACTGCGCTCTAACACAATGCTCCTGGGCGTGCTCTGTGTGCAAGTCCCTGGCAGCCGTAAATTAATTAAAAGTAGACAGAAACCCTAGAAAAAAAGCAAGTTCCCTTCTCCCTTCCCCCCCGCCCCTCTTTTTCTTTCTCTCTCTGTGGGTAAATAGCTAATTCCTTTGTTCCTTGCTGCACTATTTCATTTCTGCCATCATTGTCCTCATTGTTCTCCGAAACAGGAGGGGTCTGGGCCAGGAGCAGCCAAGGTCTTGGCTAATGACGGGAAGTCTTTAAAGTTTGCGCTGCATTTCATCTTCTCTGTGGGAGTTTTAGGACGCATCCACTGTTTGATCCCCACCGTGCAACTTTGCTTCTAGTTAATTAACAGATCCCCATTACACTCTCTCATCTGCAAGCACATGGGAGGCCTATCAGGAGGTAATTCAAGGCCAATCTGAGTGATGGCAGAAATTAGAGAAAACGGTTGTTTTAGGGTTCTAACATTCAGGCATAAAGCTCTCCCTTTGCAGAGGTGCCCTGTAAATTTGGGCTTGTTTCGTTGTATCATTTTAAATTTTTAAGTGATCTGCTTTGCAATCAGGTCTCTTTTGGGGGTTCAGTTTTTTTTAGGAACTGTAGACAGGAAGGCAGTTTATTTGTTTTGCTGCTGCTTTGCCGTGCTGGCAGCCTGCATGGTGTACGGTTTTGAGGGCCAGTTGAAACGAAACCGCAGTGTTATTAGCAAGATGTTTTCACCTTCCTTTCATTCCCAGCTTCCCCGTTCCCACCAAGCCTATTATACAGGTTACAAGTGTCTTATGGCAACTTTTTTAGTGTCGAGTAAAACCACCACAGGCCTCCCAGCTGCAGAGCTTTGTCAGGCTTTCAGCTAAATACTGCATCTCTCAGGAGTGCAACCTTCTGTCGACTTTGAATGTTTAGAGTTGTCTGATATTTCCCCCCCTTTCCTCTTTCCCTCCCTCTTCCCCACCCTATGAGCAATGACCCCCTTTAACTAATGAATTAGGAACTGCTCCTGCAGTTGCAATTCTCAGTTCAGCACTTGGCAATGAGAATCAAACCAGGGCTATTTAGTGCAGCGTTAAATGGCCCACCACATTAGCCCCCTGGCATGCTAAGCTATTAGGTTGTTTTACTGTTGTTAAAGTTACATTTGTTAGGTGGAGTTGCTGCTCCAACAGAAACTTGGTAATGTGGGAAGAAGCAGACAGCCCAGTGTCTTGTTGGATGTATTGTGCAGCTACGAGAGACCAAAGTTTTCCCCTCTCTCCATGAGCCTATTACAGAGGAAAGTTTTTAGCTTTGTTGCAATCGAGCGGTCTCGATTGACCATTGCGCTGTGGCAGGGAGTAGTCAAATAATTAGTTGTTGCTGACCTGTTCCTCGGTCAGCTCTCAGCTGGGCTGCGGCAAGGTGGCGTACCCTGGCAGGGAGCCTCCAGCACTTTGGGAGCTCCAGGTAGTATCAAACTTTGCAGGCCGTGTCCTCAGCATCATGGGCTACTGCTGGTACACTCACCTGCTTCTCTGGGCTCCTCGCTGCATCTCAAGGGAAGAGCAGTGTGTGGGCTCGTTCTCCGTTTGCAGATTTGGGCTGACACGAGGGCCTCTGAACAACTGTGGCTGCACAGCGTCCCCCCAGAGGCTCCTCTAGCCTGTACCCTGCAGCACAACACAGCCCAAGAAATGGGTCTTTCTCAGAAATGCTCCAAAACTCCCTCGAAACAGGCTGTCACAGAAGAGGGATTCACCATTTTCTGCTACGAGTGAAAAAGGGGTATTATTTTGACCTTGCCATCCGGGCTGTCTTGAAGATCCTGGGCACAGTTCCTATAGCTGCAGAGGATGCTTATCACACTGGGAGGCGGGATTCACCCCTGGCCATGAACTGAATGTAAAAGTGTAGAAAATGAACTAGAAGGTATATGCACCTTTGGTTCAGTACAGCGTGCTTGACTTAGCAATGCTCATTCTCAGTCTTTGTCTAAAAATAGTATTACTTGTCTGCTTATTTAAGGAGCCTCGTGTCTTATACTCTGAGTAAATATCTAAGTAAAGTCTTTAAGTGTGTGTGTGTATATATATATTTATATAAAAAAAATTGTGCCATGGGTTAGAGCAACATGCATAGGAAGAAAAAAAAAAACCAAACCCAACAAAACCCCAGGAAGGGCAGCAAAGGGAATCATTTAGTATTTGAGCCTGAAATACCAGTTTGAATCCTGACAGGGTCAGCACAGCCTTCTGTGTTCCTGGTTTCCCTCCAGGTCACTGAAGGTTTTATGGACAAGAGGTGAAGGAGTTACATCCTTTTGCTCCAGTTAGGCATCTGTGTTCTGTGGAGCCAACTGAGGGTGCAGGAACTTGCTCAGCTCGCCTGAGGGATATTTTTTTTCTTCTCTTTTTTTTTGGTTCTTACTCATGTTGCAGCGATTTGCATCCTCTCTTTCCACAGCAGCAATACTTCTCCATTGCTGGATACAAAGATATTATAAAGCACTGACTGATTCTTTGGGGCGGGAGGGGGAATCAATGCACCGATGCGAAGTGTCATCATTTTATTTGATTTAAGCATAATGAAATGGGCAGCGCATTCACAGTCAAGGCACCCTGTTGCTGACGTGACTGGGGTAGACAGGGTCCTCAGCTGCTAAGCAGGGATGCTTGGATGTGCCACAGGGTTTCAGAGAGAATCCCCCTGCAAAAGGAAGCGTGTGCCAGTATTGTAGAGTGCTTGTGCCAGCCAGCTTGCAGGGTTGATTTGGCATTTGGCGTATTGGTAGCGGCTGCCAGTGTGTGTGGTAGAAGAGAAGGGAATAGACAAGAAAAACACATAGGAGTTTAAAATAAAAATGTAAAATTATTTGCTTTGTGCCATATGGACTCCAATATTTTGACAAAACTAAGGCCAAAATTAATCATGCTAGGTTAGAGTTTTAGTTCAAAAACATATGTATAACTGTCCCCCTGAGTGTGTATTTGAGTTACCATTTTCATATAGAAAAACCTTAACCTTTTCAGTTTCTTGTTCTCTGCTCCACTACCAATTGCTCCACCTGGATTAACTTTTTCTATTGTGTGAAAGTTTAAAATAGTTTTTGCTTTTTTGATAGTTTCTTAGTTTAAATGTCAAAGTTATTGTTGATTTGCTCTTTAAAATTTTGTTTGGAGGACTTTATTTTCTTTTTCTTTTCATGGAACTAAATGGATTTTAACAAAAGTTGTCTTGTGTCTGGACTGTGGCTGGACTGTTTGGTCAAAGAGAAAGGGGGAAGGGATGAGAGGATGAGAGAGAAGGAGTAACCAGGACCACTAGTAATGGTTGGAGAGCTGTTATATGAAAAGTGGAAGTCCGTCACGCCAATCCTGCTTGTCCTGACTAAGATGCTGGCCCCACTGCACTTGTAGCACAGGGATTTTCAAATCTGGGATTTAAGTTTAGAAATACGGTATGTGGCCAATCTGTGGATTTTAATTTATAAAGGAACCATTCTGAATATCTACAGTAATATGACCTTTTGCACAATGTAAACCATCAAATTTTTCACTTTAATTTTTTTCATCAAGCAGCCAGCATTCTGTTATACCCGAGCATTATTTTTTACCCTGTGTTAGGTCATTATTGAACAAACTTGGCTATGCATTGAAGCACAATACTGTTCTGCACTAGTTCCTGTTGTGGGCAGTTTGCTTCACCACTAAAAATGCCATGTGGAGTCTAGCCTAATCCACTTCAAAAGCAAAGCTGAACTATACACAGGCACTCCTGAAAAGACATAAGGATAAGTGTGGAGCGGAGCTGTTCTGCATTAGTTTTTCAGGGCTCGTTTGTTATGTACACAAGTCCACAGGATGACATCAAATCATGAAAGATCCATTTTTTTATAGAGTTCAGGTGTGATTGAATCGGGTATTTTTGTTCATCCCACTGTAGAGATATGAGATGGATATGAAATTCAAATATAGATCTCTATCTTTTTAAAGTTTGGAAATGTTCAGAGGCAGGATTTAGGCAATCTTTAATTCATGTGAATGTAAGCAATACTATCACTATCTGAAGACAGTAAGTATATCTCTGTGATTGATCTCAAGATTGGCCTATCTATTATCATAAAGCCCCTCCTTTGAGAGCGGGAGGAGGTGGGTGGAAATTTGAAAGAACAAATTTAAGCAACTAGTTTCCTTTCACTTTTAAAACCAAATAGTGAGAGAGGCATAAAAGAACCCCAGTTTGGATGATAACGAAACACTGCTTTGAAGTTCTAACTAAATTGCATTTCTTGTTCTCTGCTGTCGCCTGTAAGACTCAAAGAAATTGGACAAGCAATGATTAGTATATAATAAAGTATGTTCAAATAGCTTATGGTATTATGAAAACAAAAATTCAAAAGGCCAATATACTGACAGTTAAAATCTAAGGGGCAATAGGGGGGAACCTTCACAAAAACAATATGCTGATTGCATGCAGCTACCCTGCTGAGTCAAATCTTAAATAAATTATACATACATAGCTGTACTGGAGCTGAGACTGAGAGATGAAGCAGTTTAAAATGTTCCTGGTTCTGTGCTTTAGGCAAAGCCTAGATCCACTCTGTGTCCTTAATGCATCAGACGTTTGGTCTGTTGGTTTGGGTACCCTGCCACAGTAACTGGGCAGTACTGGGTGCTTCAGAGGCCAGTGGAAAAATCCAGCTTTGTGCTAGATCAGATACAGGGAGAAGTGTGGGTGATTAAACAATCTCTCTTGATTCTTTGATAAGGAATCCCTTTCTGTCAACTGCACACCCCCCCCCCCATCCCCTCCACCCACTTGTAAGAAATCCTGATGAAGTACTGAAATGTTGCATATTTAGGTAGATTTTTTTTCTGCAGAAACAAATTTATGTATCCAGAAATTCAGTTTCTAAGCAGCTTTCTCAAGCTTTCTCAAGCTCAAGCTGATTGGGTCAAATCTGGCAAGTAATTTCAGGAAAAAAAAAAAGAAAATAAAATTCTGAACATAAAAAATATTCATTTCAATACATATGAAAGAAAGCATTTTGATTTCTTGGGATTTCCAAGGAGACTCAGTAACTATACAGCCTAGTGATAAGGACTGCTCACAGGCACATAGGAGATCCATGTTCTTATCCTGATTCTTCCTAAATTGAAGAAAGATCTTGAATGTAGTTTTTCCTCTTCTCACATTCCATTCTTTGTCTCTATATATACATACACTCATGCATACACATTCATGGAGGGACAAATAGAATAATTCTGTAGGTTTGTGAGCAGGCTGATCCCTGTGAAAACAGGTAATTGGGGTCCACTCCCTATGCCAAGGAATAGGTAAGTGCTTATGCAGAACTTCAACTGGAAAGACTGATAAGTAGGTCCTGATGTACCACTGGTTAGGGCAGATATCAGGATACGGTGCACACACAGATCCTTGCTCCAAATCATGTTTAATTTAAATTCAGGTCCTCCTGATCTTGGTGAATACTTTAATCCCTAAGACACAATGGTAAGGAGAGTTTGGCAGCAGCATCTTGTTCACAGGATCTACTTTTAAACTGCTGGCAGCACCTTCTTTTGCCCAGCAAAAGTATCCTTAAGCCACAGTTAATTGTGCAACTCCACTGTCAACAGTGGAAGCTAAGGTTTGGACCTAAGCTAGCAGAAATAACTCAGAAACATTTAATGAACATTAACAGACTTTGCTCAGGTTTTGTGAGTTTCTTGCGATCAAATCACACTTCCTAAACATCAGTTGTCCAAAACCCGCATTCAACAAATGAACAAAGAAAATTTTATATACTGCTCAGGAGGTAATGCAGTTTTGGTCTTTGGCTAACAGAATCAATCAAATCGCTAATTGTAACCCTAGCACAAGAGGATGGGAGCAAAGCATGCTGCTGCTCTAAGTCTAAGTGTACTGTCATGAAACTCTTGCTGTTCTACGAAAATCCCCTTCCAAAGTTTCAGAGTTAAATCACAGTGAATAAGAGCAAAATTTGGCCCTCACTTTTGGCATGGGATTGATTGCTTGCTATCTTTTTATCGGTTTTATTTGCTAGAATAGATACTATTTGAGATTATTTTAAAAAGTATATTTCAACATTACTTAAACACAAACAGAGGCTAATGTGTCTAGCTTTCAGATAGCTTATTACCATTCGAATACTCTGTAGATAAATTATATTAAAAGAAAAAAAAACACCCTGTTTCAGCTTCTGACTCATTCTAAATGGAGACTTAGCTCTAAGTAATCAAAATTGCTTTGGTTGTGCATAGCAGCATTAAAAGCCTTGTCCACTAATGGAGTGAAGCGGCTCCAGTGAAGCAGCCTTGCCCCCTCATTATGTGATCTTGCAAGTGCTGTTTGTCATCGTCGCTTGCTGGTCTCAATCTAACTGTACTGCTGGTGCAAATTAATGGTAATTCGTTATGACACGCTGTGTCCTTCCAGTGAAATGACAATATGGATCTTGTACCACCTCTGCCCTGCTCTCCTTTCCTCCCCACACCTCCCAGATCCTTTTCCCACCTCAAGATATCACCGCTGACTTACCCTTCCAACTCCGTCCAACTAACGGGTGTGTCAGGGTGTATTGTGGCTTGACTGATGGGTAGCACCTTGTGCTCTTCTGGTGACACATTATAGAGAGACATGTGTCAAACAAAAGGCAGTGCCTTCTGGTGGCTCAGGCAGTCTCAGTGCTGATGGAGGACTTGTACTTCAGGGGAAAGCTGTCCATGCACATGGGTATGATCATCCACCACCTTCTGCAGCTGAAGGAACCCTACCGAAAGCATGCTCCAGCAAGCAGGAAAGATCAGTGGGTAACGCTTTAAAATCAAAGTTAGCTAATATATGTGGAGTTTTGATGGGTGACTACTGTACTTAAACACTATTAGTTATTATTAATTTATTACATTTTTACTTCCATCCTGACTGCAAGAAATGGCCTAAGGAAAGGAAGCATTAGTTGGGGGCTCAGAACTCAAGAAATCCATGCCTTGCTTTTCCCCAGAGTTCTTTGTCACTTTGAGACAGACACTTATGCTCCCTTTAATAATAATCTCTACTTCTCATCTTTTGGTTATGCTGCTCTTTTAAATTACAAACTGTATTGTGAGGGATGTCTCTTGCTTTGTGTGTATAGAGAGGTTCCTACAAGGAACCTCCTGATTTCAGCTGGGGCTTCTGTCCTAGATTCTCAGCTGGTGGAAGTTGGCTGAGTGCCACTGAAGTCATTAAGTATATGTGAAAGGTCTATGGCATATCATCGCTGTTGTTATTTGCATTGCTGGAGAGAGGGATCTTCAGCTAGTGTGGTCTTAGCCCACATCTTAGAGAATTAACGTCCAATTCTTAAAGATATGCAGTCTTTCCTCACTTCAGTTATTTTCATTTAAAAGGAACAATTTTTATGTGAAAATTGAACATTTTTGTTTTGAAACATCAGCTTTGAAACAAAATATTTATATTTCTGGTGGGGGAAATTGTTGAAGTTATTTGCTGAAGGTAAAGTTTTTTTAGTAGATTCTTCACATAAAAATCAACCCACTGTAATTTCTCAATTTAAAAAAAATATTTTGGGGAGGAAGCAAGAAAAGGAGGGAAGTTCAGATCAAACCTTAGATTTTTTTTCGAAGAAAATTTCAGACGAATCCAGAACTGATTAAAATCAAGGTTGTGGCTCCAGGTTCATCCTACCTAACATTAGGCACTTTTCTGAGGTCACTAGATTTTGAACATTGTCATCCAAGCCTTTTTTTGTAGTCAGCACAGAGAGATGCTTTTCATCAAAAATGTTTCGGCCCCCATTAGGCCTTTACAATCCGTAGGGCAGTCTGTCCATCTCTGCTGGAGGGATCCTGAGCTGACTGTGTTCTTAACCCCTGCAGTTGAATTTAAGTTGGGTTAGTCATCACTTGCCAACAGGTCATTGACTCTGGAATGAATTTTTTTTTATTGATACTAAAAGGTCCCCAAGATGATCTATTATCATTGAAATATAATGTAGACCCATCTACAATGCTATTCATCAGTAACGAGGTTAATGCCATTACCCCCGTTCCACAGATGGGAAACCTGAAGCAAGGGAAATGACTTGGCAGAGGTCAGCCAGAAAAGACGTGTTTCTAACCACGCCCCACCCCCCCGGTCTTGTGGTATTTATTAGGAGAGAGGAAAAGCAAGGTTTTCTCTGACCTTAAGTCTTGGAGTCATGTTTTCATATGTTAGGCTTTCAGCTAAATTAATTCTTTCCCTAGCGGATTCAAAGCTTGAAGATGTGATTTCTAACAGTTCAAAGCCAAGTAAATAATGTCCTACAAGAGTTAGCGTATAAAATGTCACTGTACCTTATTGCTGATTGTGTGATTTTGGGGTTTTGAAGTATGCCTGACAACAGCACTTCCAGAATCTACTGCATCTTAAAAGATGGTCGCAAGGACTATTTCATGTACAGGACTTAAGGGTAAATATTTTGGAGGCTGTGTCCCTGTGGATACATCATAGAAGAGGAGGAGGTTGGGACTTCTGACCACAGAGAGGAAGGGTCAGTTGCCTTCTTCATGTTCCACACTGTGTCCAATTGGCAGCACCAACACCAAGTTAACTGGTTTAACGTAAGCTCAAGGATCTCTATGCTATGTTGAAATAATTTCTCAGACCTACAGTGTGTGTATATATATATATAACCAGTGATACGGCCAAAATGACTGTTATGGACACTTCAGGATCAATACTAGAGCTAAGGATGAATCCTCTATCAAATGATTTTGGGAAACAAAATAAATCTTGATTTTTCAGCTTCAGAACGGTAGAATTGTTGAGATATTTAACTCTGCCAAGCATCTTATCACCTCTCCATTGAAAGCAACAGCAAAAGTCCTAACTGATTTCAGTACTGCAGGATCAAGCTCCAGGTGTTGGCAGGGCACTTGCATACTCAATGCAAAGAACTTTGGGTTCTTTGAACTGGGGAAAAATATCTTTAATTTAGATTACATATAATCATTTTTTATTAGAGCTTTAACTTGGTTAAGTATAATCAGGTAGCTATTGTATAATTTAAATGGCCAGTGATTGTTATTTGATAATAACAACTTACATTTATATAGTGCTGTATATCCCAAAGGGATCCCAGAGGACCTTAAAGACTCAACAATAAAATACACAACAAAGTAAACATTAATTACAATTACACCATTACTAGAAAATATGAGGATATTAAAAATCTGGCAGTCTGTGGTTTGCTTCTGCTCTCATTTGAATTCATTAGCCAAGCTCACCCAGAGTGCAAATGGATTATTAGTGGTTCTGCCATATCTGATTTAAGAAATGTTCTGTACAAGTATTGCAGTGAGAGCAGAGGAGGGTAGAAAAGGGTGTAAATACCCTTCTGAGGTTGCCTACAAAATCAGCTCCTCTCATGCAAGTTGCTTAAGTGGGATGTTATTTTTGAACTCTCTTGAGCTACTGGAATTCATCCCTCTCTTACTTGGGCAGTGGTACTGTGTTAGGCTCTGTGAGTCTGGTTCCTTGTTAGATGGGAGGAGGCTAAACAGGTTATCTTTCAAATGCCACATGCCTACAACATCAGAGTGGGAAGTCATACAGTGCTTTGTACAACTGGTTCCTTTTTTCATATATAAGCCTTGAAATAGTTTAAACTTCAACTCTGTTATTGTCATTCTTGGGTTATCAGTGTCAACACCTCACTGAGGTGAACAGAGCAGTTTATTCCTCTCAAGCTGCTCTTCCAGTCTTTTGTAGGTTCAAGTTCAAATTTCTTCACCAGAAGAGTTGTCAAACATTGGAACAGGCTGCCCAGGGAAGTGGTTGAGTTACCATCCCTGGAGATGTTTAAAAGACGTGTAGACGTGGTGCTTAGGGACATGGTTAGTTAGCATGGTTACACAGATCGAGTCCAACCATTACCCTTAAGGGTCTTTTCAAACCTAAATGGTTCTATGATTCTAAGTGTCCAGCTTTGTACTTTCTTTCCAGCAATGCTGCAGAAAAAGATGAAAGCTTGGGGGATGTTAATCTGTTCTACTGTAGCATCTCAGATAACAGTACCCTGAAACCGCAGGTGGGAACTGGAAAACCCACTGCATCAGGCACTTCATAGACAAGTTGCACAAAGACAGTCTCTGCCTTTGAGAGGTCTCTATCTAGGACTTGAAAAACAGAAAAACGAGAATTCCAGAATTGTTTGGGAGGGGAATCGCTGAAGTGATGGGACTACTTTCAGAGTAAAGTCCTGCCGACCACAAAAATTGAGCCAGGAAGCTGGATGCTGTTTTTGTGGATGGTTAATATAGGTGGCTTGTTTTGTGCTGTTTCTTTTCTAATATAGAATAAATTCTAGCCTAATTCTGAAAGATTTCCAGAACCCCCTGAAATCCTCTTGAATTATGAAGTTTTTTCAACTGTTGAGACAAGTTGTTTGTTTGCACCTGAAGATAAAGATATACTGCTATTAAACATACATTTGGGGATGTCCGAGAGGTTATGTAAATTACTTTTTTTTTTTTTTTACTGGTTTGCAAGACTTCTTGCCCATCCAAGATGGTTTTCAGTTTCTGAAAATATTAATTTTCCCTGGCTTTTGGCCACAACATATGAAAACACTCTACTTCACATAATTTCTTCTTAACATCATAGTTCTTTCTCAATCTCAGAGCTTTTCTTTAGTTTCTGTTTTAACACTCTTAATCATTGTGTGAAAGTTGTTTGCTGATAGACTCTCTTGTTTTTCAGATTTGTAATGAAGCATGAGGGATTTTTACATTTTTGTGGTGAAAGTTTTGCATGGGTCTTACTGTAAACCTTTTACAATGTCTTTAATTTGTTTATTTTTGAGAGATGGAAGAAAGGGAAATGGTGACTTACAGGCAAGTTTTCTGCTCCATTTCCTCTATGCAGCAGATGATAATTCTCAAGTACAAATGCTGTTACGCCCAGGACACTGAGCTCTAATTTTTGATCATAGGTGCATGCACTGGTGGCCTATTTACTAACCTGTAATCTGCAATAAATTTGTTATAATATCGTTAAGAGCCTAATGTCTGAGTAAAGTTGAGCAAACACGCTCAAATTAATATCCAGGAGGAACCTTCTGAAGTTCCACACTGCTTTGGATCATACGTTTCTGATGCCGCTGCAGCCAAGCGTTGGGAATCAAAACACATGTAACTCCCAGGGAAGTGCTGTAAAAATGTTCTTTCTTTCTGAAACTGTATTTAAGAATAGGTTGATAGATAATTATAATAATAATGGTGCTCGTGATCATTAGACCTTGGAACAGGACCCAAGTCTTTTCAGTCATCAGTGACACACAAACTAATAGAAGAATGCCAAGTTGGACAGTATTTTGTGTGTCATGCTATGTTCAACACCACCCTGTTATAAATACACATATATGAAACACAAATTCACCTTCCATATGGGCAGGTGTAGCTTTCTGCTTAACTGCTCCACAGCATTGTAGGAAATCTCCCTCTTGTTCTGGTTAAAGTTGCCTTACATTTTGAAAAGTCTGGATAGATCCTATTAGAAAAGAATCCAGCCAAGGGCGTCATCTTCTCTGAAAGGAAATCAGTATTCTTCCGTAAAGAGACTTTTTGAAATTATTTTATCTTTTATGAACTTAAAAGAAAAAACTTTAAACCTGCTTCTTTTTTTTTTTTTTTAAATGGTCTTATTTTTAGTTGGAGTTTAAGGACTGACCTTGTAATTATTAATCGAATTCTACCTGTGGGAGCAGGAACTAGATAGAACCTCATGTTTCACTTATTTAAACATAAATCTCTACAATTTGATATTAAACAGATTTCCTTGGGTTACTAGTAGTAGCCTTCTCTGTGCCTGTAGGCCATCTGCTAAAAAGGGAAAAAATGCGTACATATGTCGGTGACAGACATGTCACAAAATGTGACTAGCTTTGTTGCAGGTGTCATTAGAAATGGGTGGATTTTATGGACTAAACATGGAAATGAAAGGGAGACTGGATGGAATAATTATTTTTTATTTGTAATAAAACCAGATAATGTTCAAGTTGTTTGAAATTCCAGTGGTAAGGACTTAGGTACAATGTGATAATTGCAGTGATTTTAGAAGGTAATAAGGAGTAAATAAAAGGTAAGAGAGATTAGCTCAAGTCAGAGCTTTAATTTTTATTAAGGCTTGTGTTTTTAGAACAGAGGCAGTGTGTACATGACATAAGGAATGGCAATGCATTAGTGAAAGTAGGTGTGTGAAAGAAACTAGTCTGTGTTTGTGGGAGCATGAAACTGTTGAAAAGAAACTGCTACTTTCACACTGTCATATACAAAACTCACGATGAGCCTAGCAATGAAGCGTAGAGAAAGTCTCCGTTGTTCGTCCAAGAAAAATAGTACATGTCTCCTAGTATGAACGGCTCTGGGTTTAGTTTTTGTAGCATTTGGTATCAGTCTGTAAGACTCAAAGAAGGAGAGATGATCTAAATGAGAACATGAAAGTCCTGGGATTTTGTTACGAAAACTTTTTTCAAAATACGTTTACAAAACACCTTTAAATGTTGAAGAAATATGTTAGAACTGATCTCAAGAGTGGGAAATAATTGGGAATTATTACTACTGCAAATTCGATAAAGCATCTCCTTTGTATGTTTATAGCGTGCAGAAAATATAAATAATAGCTGATTAGTAGTCTTGACTTAGAGCTCTCTGTTTCCTCCCCATATTGGATAAATCTCCTACTGATGGATCAATCATTTAATCAATCTACTAACGTGGCCTTCAGCACTATAGTATCTGAGTGCCTCCCAGTGTTGGAACGCTCGATAATGCTTGGTTTTTCTCCAGTTACTCTGTACTCCTTAATTTGATTTTGTTCTTACTTACACTGATGTAAATCTAAAACTACTCCATTGATTTTGATGGAGCAAGCCAGCATTTATGAGCCTGAAGAGCAGAATCTAACCCTCCTCTTGCAATTCCCCAGCTATTCTTTAGTTGTACTAATAATATTTCTTGGAGTTATTAATCTGCTCTCTCATTTATTCTCCCTGTTCCTGCTGCATCTTTTTTTCTTCTGCCGCTTTGGGTATGATCCAAAGTCCACTGAAATTGCTGTCAGTCTTTCTATCGATTTCAGCTGACTGTGGCTCAGTTTCCCACTTGCCCCTCTCTCCCTTTTTCCCCTCTGCAGGCCCTGAAGGTTCCTGTGTGAGTTTGTGTCTGTCTGAGTAGAGACTTCTGATTAATTAAAGTTACATGTATTCCTACAGTCTGTGAATAAGCACCTTGCTGTACTGGGATCCTAATCCCCATCTTTCCCTTAATACCCATTGCTTCCCCTCAGTTTAGTTTTCCTTTAACGAGATCCCCCTCTCCTCCTCATGCTGCAGGTCTTGCTCTCAGGTTCAACATCTTGTATTTTAGGGAGAGCTTTGCTAAGGGCCTGACCTGAGTTCTGTGGAAAAATGAATGGAGAAACCCCACTTATTTCCTTGAGATTTTTGCTCAGGATAAAAAGTTGTAGTGAATATGAAAAAGGTTTTGAATGAGAGAATTGTGGCTCTTTCTTTGATATATTTCTTTCTTTTCTTTCCCCTCCTTGCCTTCAGTGTTGGAAGCAGAAGAAAATAAAAAGAGGAGGAGCTGAGAATTTAAGCTGGGAGACTTGGCAGGTAAGAGGTGTGTTTTCTTACTTGCCAGTGAGGTGTTTCTGGAAGTGCTGATGTGAATTGGCAGCAGGTTGGCTCAGCTTGGGGAGACGAGGCTGGCCCAGGACCTGCACAGTCAGGTTGAGTTCTCTGTTCCTTCGCAGCCTTTCTGCGTAACCGCGTGCAAATGCTTCACTTTGCTGGTTCCTCATCTGTGACAGGGGCAGAACTGCTTCCCTGCCTCAGGAAGGCGGCCTGAGGACAAATGCAATAAAGGCTGGGAAATAAATAATGAGACGGTATAATAGGTGGCAGCGTGTGTGAGCTACTTGGACCAAGTTGCCTAGCTCAAGGGTGACAACTGTCTTGTGTGGACAGCCAGGCTGGTGTTTGCATTATTTCAATAAATGTTTTACTGAGGTCCTTGTGTGATATCTGTAACTTCACTGCATTTTCTTCTTTGAAGACTCATTTGATTACTTTAGTCTCATTTCCTGTTCTACATGGGTTTTAAATGGGGTGGAGGTGAAATAGAGTATAATCAAGATGCAACACTTGCTTTCATATAAAAACTGTGCTGAAAGCACAATAAAAACTTCGGAAAGCCAAGCACTCATCGTTAGAGAACTGCAGTTTGCAAAGACAGTTCCTAAGGGCTCACTTGAGGCACATCTGAGGACAAAAGGCTTTTCTTGCAGACAAAAGCCACAGCCAGGCTGCCAGATTTCAAACCTTCCTCCAAAGCTTGAAGCGCTGGAGTTTTTTTTTCAGAGGAAGAGCTCGAAGAATTTTAAGCATAATATTCCTTAACCTTGTTCTTGGAAAAACTTGTACTGTTTCCAAAACGCTCAGCCTGAGGCAGTCATGCATCATAGATAAATCAGCCGAAATGGCAAAATATTGGCAGGGTATGAACAACTGCAGGTAGTTGTTTAATCGCTTGTGTCAAGTAATCTTAATAACAGGTGTAGCTGCTGATCCAGTCAATTATATAAATTGTCCTGCAGTCTTTCCTGGGTTCTTACTGAGGCAAAGCTATTGATACATAAGATGTGGCTAAGTGAGACTGCAGTACTTGGCCCTGTGACTCTGTCTTAAAAGATAGAGCTTACCCAAACAGGGAGTGACTGATGTATTTCTGCTTCTCTGCCTTTTCTTCATAACGCACTGTAGCAAGAATCCTTGATTTTCCTCCCCCTCCTACAAATTTGTAAGAATACATTTAAATTTTAATATTCAGAGATCCAGAAGATGTAAATAACACCAAAATGAGTATTGCCCTGTTTGAAATTCCCTGCTGGGTCCACCTGTCGTGCTTTGTCTGACGTAGGGATAATCAGCTCTGTGGGGCAGCGAGTGCCTCCCTTGCTCATCCGCACAGCCCTCAGTGTAGCGGCACTGAGCTGCTTTTTGGAGGGGGCTTCTAGCAACACGTAATACGAGAAATACCTAGCTCCTGTGCCTGAGAGTTTGCAGGCACGTAGAGCAAGTTTGGCTCAAACTCAGATGTCAAAAGAAGTTTGTGGCTGATAAAAGAATAAATCATTTTCTAATGTGAAATAATTTGGTTTGAAATAATTTCTCACTTATGAGAAAACTCATCAATACAAACTAAATGGCAGCATTGTAAAAACAGATTTTTTTTTTTTTTTTTTAGTTGCAAAATTTTTCTGAGAATGAAGGATTTGTGTTTTCACTGTGTATGTCACTAATAGACCTCTAACAAGCTGTACATGAAGATGATTAGAGATGTGTTGTTTGGTTTGGAAGAATTTGTCTTCTGGGTTTGGATGTTTGTTTTTTTTTAATTTGCGAGTGCTTTCTTGGTTTCTTGAAATTCTCAAAACCATATATTGGCATCTGGTTTTTGCTGTGAAGTTACATCATCTCCGAGCAAACCAGTGTAATGCATCAGGCTGTCTCCCTATGTGTGCTGGGTCATATGTTTAGTATTAAAGCTCAGTTTCTGTGCTTTTTCATAACAGTTTAGTTGTCTGCTAGGAACTGGTAGTTAAAGTATGGCAGACTTCAGATAATTCTTCAGGCTCAGCCTCTGTTTCCACTGCCTTTGATCAGGATACATTCAACACTCAAATATTTATAAATTATCTTTTCACGTGCTCCTTTTGAGTTTCATAGATGTGCTCTTCCACACAATAGGAATAGTGAGTGATTTCTTATTATAGTTCCTTAGCATATAAACATTATGTTACTATAAACTGTGATCAAATTTGGACTGTAAGTGCAAGTAAGAATAGAAAGACATAGATCCTGCTATAAAGAGTTTGCAGTTAAAGTGGTAACAAGTGAAATGGAAAAGATGGGGAAGACAACTGTCAAATACAGCATGTTTATGTATATACAAATGTATGTATAGACATATATACCTTTGTTTATCCCTGCAGTTTAATTTAACATCATATTAAAGAAAAGACAGTGGAAAGATTAATCTATAAAAAATTTGAACCATGTGGCAGAACTTGTCTTACTGATGAAAATGAAAAGCAGCCAGAGATTGAAAGGGGGGTGTGGGGTGTGGTGTGTTGGTATTTTTTCTGGATAGGTTGTCTTAAAGTCATTAAAAACAAATTATTTGACCTTTTCCCAAATAAAGTATAAATTTTTACGACTTTCCCCTCTATATGATTTTGATGAGAAAGAGTGGGTATTGGTGTACAGTTGCAGAAACTTCCTTCATGCAGATGTGGTAAAGCAGCACGTTAAATCTGTAGTCTGCAATTTGGACATCCATTGTAGGCTGGAGAGCGTAGCTCTATGAAAAAATAAAAAGGAGGTTGTCTGAGGTTGTACGTTCACCTCAGATTTTGCTTCTAGTTCGGTAAATAATATAAATGTTCTCAGGCAAATTCTCATATAATTCCATTTTCTGTTGCAGATACGGTTTTGGTCAACCTGAGAATTTGAGTCTGTTTGTGTGGCGACGGTGGGAAGTGGGTTGGGAGGAATTGCTGTTACTGTATTACTTCCCCTCCAAAAAGGTCTCGAAATGAAACCAACTGCTAAATTGGTAATCTGCAAGCTCACAATATTTGCATGCATTTCTGAGTGTGGCTGTGAGAGGGAGGAAGCCCCCGTTCTTGCACACCATTTGTTTTCTGTGTCATGCTGAACTTTGAGATCCGAATCTTTTATTCACATGGATGGCTTTAGTTTTGGTTTGTTTTGTGCTAGTTTTTGTAAAAATCCATGACTGAGGCTTGTTTGCAAGAGTGGCTTGTGAGTGGGTACCTCTGTGCGATTGATCAAGTACACCCACCAGGTCTGGAGAGTATCATATTTATGTCAAAGGAACGAGTCCAAATCATATTGTGATGTTTTATTGGAGTGTTCATATGCGACGGCTCTTACTGTTATGTCTTTGTGGATTTCAACTGCAAGAACTGTTGCCTAAGAAGGAACTGGGATGATTTTATAGCACTGAAGAGACTTAGGATAAGGTTCTTGTCCCTTCATTTTACATCCAGCAGTTGCTCAGGTAGCTGAGAATCAGTGGATGACTAATCCTAGATGACACAAGCTAAAATCATGTACATCCTCCACTGATATATCCATGAGAACGGGACCAAATGGGAAATTATAATTAAAGAAGCTGAGTGCACCAGAAAACATGCATGAAATGTCCTTTCACGTGTCCCATTCTGACAAGCAGAAGCTATTGGTTTGTCTCTCTTTTTAAAGAAAAACATTTCAATGCAACCAAGACCAGATATTTTTTTTTTTAAAGTAATCTTGATGGGTTTGGGAATCACATTAAGTAGGATGGGTAGTGATCTCTTGCCTAAATATTATGAGCAATGAAAATCATGTGGCTCTAAGAAACAGCAGAGTAGATGCCTGATCAAACATGATGTCTTCCTAAAAGCAGTGTTGCTAGAGCAGCTGAGATGAGATTGGGAGTGAGAAGGTGGCACTAGAGTCTTGGAGAAATGTCATAAACCTAAAAATGTCTCGGATCAACCTGCTTGGGATCTGAAATTGTAATCCGGTGGCTTATATGCTTGTTTCTGATTTCCTCTTACAAGTGAGCAAATTTTATATATGCATGGCTGGATTCTTTTTTCCTCTTTGGTTTAGGTTGGAGTGCTCCTGGTCATTTTTCCACTAATGATTTTGCTTGTTCTTTAGAAACATTTTTTTAAAACAAAAAATTCCCACGATTGAAAAGCATTGCTAGGTTGCCCCTGAAGATAAGCAATTCCTCTGCCTTCCTCCTATGAACAAGCTGTTTTTTATATATGTGTCCTGCACATGGGTACACTTTGTGACAGGTGCACGATTTTCTTTCTGAAAACTGGATAATGGGAATAAGTGAATCAGTAGTTAAAAGCTCAAGTATTTCATTCACGCTTCCCTGTGGGAAGTTCCGTCGCTGTTTCCAGCCCTGGTCTTTGGGATCTAACCAGCCCTGGTGTAGCTGGGCCAGCTGAGGGGCAGGGCTTCTGAAAAGGTTTGCCTTTCTTTGGCTTTGAGGCTTATGCGTGGGTGTTAACTTCTTGTTCATTTTTTCTGAAAGGGGAAATGCTTTTTATTTAGGAAAAAAAGAGTCAAGAGCTTTATCTGGCTTTCCTGCTTTCTGTGTGTGTTTAGTAATGTTGCTTTCTACTGAGAGGTGTTGGTCCAGCTTACCTGGAAGCAGTGTGCATCTGGGCTGTTTTTCAGAGGTGATGAGTAAGTCTCCTTCTGAAGCTGACGTGGTGTGTGGGCACCTCAGAACTGTGAAAATCAGCTAGTGAACATTTTTCATGGTTTTCCTTAAGCGTCACCAAAAAGTTAGTTAAAATTCCAGCAAATGTCAGCTCTACAGAGCTGTTAAGCTTCACTGAAATACATGGTCAATGCAGTGGACAAACCTGCTTTCTCTCTTTGGCCAATATCATGATCATTTACAAAACTGCAGGAAGTTTTTGTCTCCTTTTCTGCTTCCAGTCAGATATCTGTTCAATGAAGGAAAGAGACCACCTCATTTACCAAATTCAGTTCTGAAGTGTAAGTAGCATTTGTGGTGTTTGCTCATGTGAAAAATCATAGTTTTTGATTTCTAGAGTTTTAACCACTTTAAACAAAAAGATGTTAAACAGATTAATTTAACTGTGTGAATAAGTAATTGCATATAAACGTAGAATGATTTAATCAAGCAAATTAACTTGCTCAGTGTAAGGATGTGAGAAGGTAGATACGCACACTTTTCACGTGAAGGGCTTGGTGGTGACGGAAAGGAGTGACCAAACCGAGCTGGACTATTCCTGTTCTTGCGGGGCAGGTAAGACCCACGCCCAGGGCTTGTAGCTGCAGCCGTGGGTGCAGGTGTCTGTTTGCTCCATGGCTTCTCCAGAAGGAGGACTTTGGGTTTCAGTGCCTACGCTTCGTGGATCAAAGTGCACTTTGACTGTGACTTCCTGTGAGAGGAAACAAGATCTACCGGAAAGTTATCTGGATGATTTGTGTTGGTTATCTGCCACACAGACTCACCACAGAGTAGCTCACAGTTGTTATACCATTTCCTGATACGGCACAGGGAACATCCAAGGTTGAGCCTGAGAGAAAGAGAACAGAGAAATAGTGGGCAAGAGCTTATCAAATAATTTTCAGTCAGGAGACTTGATATCCGGTGAAACGTCAGTAAAAGGGATTTCAGAATTGGTTTTTTGTTGTTGCTGTAAGCACAATTATAAGCTTTCCAGTTTGTCTGACCCATCATCGTGAAATGCTGTCGCCAGTATCATTAGCAAGGCAAGTGTTGCTAACATACTCAAATGCACAGCAGAGTTCTGGCTCTTCAGTGTCTGGACCAACTCCCAATATTAGGAACAGGAGTCAAATGGCCATCCTTTCTCCTGTGCTGACACATACCCCGCCATTAGCAGTCTGAAGGCAATTTTAATAAAATACATAGCCCTGCTGAGCTGGTCTCAGAAGATAAATAAGCGATGTAGAAAAGAAGCTTTTGTTTAAAAGTAATTATTTAAACTATGTATTACAGGTAATTTTCCTTTACCAGTAAAGCAAATGCTATCAGAATTTCAATAATAGCTTTGTGTTACTTATCTAGATAACATGATATTGTCATTTCCAGGAGCTTAAAATGCTGTTTTATTTTCATTTGTGTCAAATATAAGGGTAAATGAGACCTGAATACATATATAAAAAAACCCATGGGTTTTGTATAATTTTCTGAAAGCAGTGTTTTGTTTTCCAACCTTTTATAGTAATATAACAATCTAATGATAGTTTCATAAAGTGTGGACTTAAAACAGTAGGGTGAGGAGCATCTTCTTATTTTCTGTTTGTGTAAACATGCTGCGTTTCACATTTGATAGAAAACACTGTTCTTTGAAGAGGTTTGTCAATAATAACCGTAACAGCATGGTAACATTATAACGTACATGTAGACATAGCCAAACACTAAGTGCTTCAACCCATCTGTAGCTCAGAAAAAGCAGAGGTGTCATTTTTTACCCAAGAGATTTTTCACTTTCAAAAATTAAATTAAAAACTTAGCCTCTATGTTTCTTCCTCTCAGCATTATTTCGACAGTGTAAACCTCTCTAATGATCACAAAATAGTTTATTATAAGGAAGACGAAGCAACTAAGGGAGGAAAGCAATTCTGCCCCTCTGAAGAAGTAACTTCTCTGTATTGGGTCTTTAACTGAGAGGATGGGCATTTTTGTTATAATGAAAAGTTTTTTATTATTATTATTCTTATCATGGATATGTGTATATTTTCTACTTCAGTTATGGATGAAGGAAGAGTTGCTACTTTGAGAGTTGAAAGCCTGAAGCCCTGATTGTGCAGCTGAGCCCATGTCGGGTTGTCCCCCGTGATGCTCAGCTGCAGCCATGGCTTCTAGCTGGGAGCCCCGTGGCGTGCTTTGGCTGCAAGGAGCTATGGCAGGAAAGATACCTAAGTACATTAAGGGCAGTTTTCAACCCAAATTTAGGCCTAAATTCTGCCTAATCCCTAACCTAGTGTTTTCTTCCTGGATGTCTCTAGGCCTTTAGAAATGCCTAGCCAGTCAAACGTGGAGGCCCAGGGATTAGGTGGATTTTTAGATCATTTACGTCTGGCCATAGTCAGTCTGCGCCAGAGTTTCCAATTACCCAAAATGGAGAAAATAGCATTTCCCTACTTCAGAGAAGATTTGTGAGGATCAATGTGTTCGAGATTGTGACAGTAGGATATATCTGTAACTTACATAGGTAATAGATCAACTTAAATACTTTTAATAAAAGTGGGCACAATAATTCATTGCTCTGTCACAGGAATATTGTGACGCTTAGTGTTTGTGATCTATGTGAAAGAGGTTGAGATCTTTTGATTAAAAAGTGATATTGATATAACTGTGTGAATTATGAGCATGCCTGCTTCCACGCTGAATTTACTTTTTGACCTAGCTAGGCTGGAGTTTTAATCTGCGGTGAGCGAAAATTGTTGTTCCCCCCTCCGGAAAGTTTGGCCTGTTTCAAGCCATGCTGACCCTGGCTCGGCTTTCTCCCATTTCTGCTGTCTGGGGAGAAGGATGGTGCCGAGGCGGAAGGCAGAGCAGGCAGCCGATGCCAGGTGGGGGTCTTGCTGCCGAAGAGCCTGGCCGATAGCAAGGTAGCACCACGACTTGGAGCTGGCAGGCAGAAATCAAAATGCCACCCCTTGGCTGCGGAAAGAGCTAAAGATTTGTCTCCAGCAAGTGACAGGCGCCAAGGTACTGTCGCCCGTTTTCTAATTTTAGTGGAAAGGCTGGCAGGGATCTTACCTAGACAGACAAGCGTTGTTTCTGCCCGGGCCGATCTGCTGCTGCAGGTCCTGTTCCAAATTGCTCGGCTCAGTGCCTCCCCGGCTTTCGGGAGGTGGTGTGCCGGCGGGAGGGAGAGGGGAAACCCCTACCCTTTTCTCAGAAGGCATGTGAAACTTCTGAGCCTGCTTCAAGACAGTAAAACTCATACCTTATACTAGCTGTCTGAAAAGAAGTGTTTGTAGGAATATTATTAGTAATGTAGCAATTGATTTATGAAGCCCATTTGAAGTGCCTGTGCTGGTACGTGTGGTTGCACGCCTGTGAGAAGCTCCTGCGTGTCCTCTCGCCTGGTGACCTGGGTGCGGTTCCAGTACAGAAGCAGAAGTGGTTAGGGGAGTCCACCGAAGGGGAAAGAGAGTGGGTCTTCCCCCCTCCAAAGTGACTGGGGCTTGTGTGATCATTACACAGCATTTTCTGTCAATTTGCTCTGGTTTTGACTTTTGATTTTGGAAGTAAGTGTCTAGGGAAAAGTATGAAGGAGTCTGAAATAGTTTTCTTTCTCTTCCTTTCCTTGATTCACAAGTCACCTTCACAGCTTAGAGGCTGTGCTCTGCAATGCATCCACCTCTCTGCCTCTTGCAGAGCGGTGTGATATTCATGGCATCGCTAGAAACTTCTGCAGTAGGGAGCTGGCTGGTCATTTCCAGGATGGGCTTTATTGGCACTCTAACTAGCCGTTTCAATGGTCTCAGAGCCCTTTAGAAAGGTAAGTGTGGTTCAATATACCTGTTTTGCTCCTGGAGAGCTCAAGGCACGAGGGAGAGACAGCAGCAGAGCCAGAGGTCACTCAAAGTCCCCTTCTGGTGTGTGGTTTGGCGATGCACTTACACCTACTGCCGGAGGCTGCCGGAAGAAAGGAGTAGCCCTGCTCCGCCAGCCTTCTGCCCCGGCCACGTGCTCCCGCAGCTCCCCTTTGCCTGGCACAGGGCTCTTCTGCCCCACCGCGAGCCCAAGCAGAAAGTTAAGCTGGCAGAAAAGTGACTTTGGGAAACAGTGAAGCATTTTCTCCTGGTTTAGCTCACCGAACTGGTTCCCTGTGAGCTCAGAGAAATGCCAACAAGGCACTGTTTTTCTACAGTCTTAAACAGCAAACACGAAGCGATCTGTCACATTTTGAAAATACCTGTAAGGACACTGCAGCTAATAGCGTAGCTGTACTTTTCTTCAAATAGCCCGTATTCAGATACAATCTTAAATAGAAGAGAGTCTATTGGCAGTTATTATTATTACCGTACTATTAACACTAGCTTTTATTAATGTGTTTTTCATTCTTGTCATAACGACATGGCCAGTATTTAGCTATTCTGGGCACTACATAAATAATAATTGGGAGTATCCTTTTGTCAAACGTGGCTGGAGGTGGACAATACAGAAGAGTTGATATTTATCACTTATTTCAAAGGTCATTTTCACCATCTCCATTAAAAGCTATACTTGCTCCAAGCACATCTTGCTTGATGGAGGATAAGTTCTGCCATTTTGAGAGGAGTAGTTTTTATTTATAATCGTGAATGTGTTTAGCCACATGAGGCTGTCAATCAGTGAGGCGAAAGCCCAGTAGGATTATTTCTGTAAATGGCCAATTTCCCCCACCCTTCCCCTCCAAATCAAGGACAGATGAAAGGTCATGATTAAAACAGTGATTTTTTTCTGAAATTGTAAGTAACAGTTTGCAACTGTTTTTTACCAAGATGTCAAAACTGTATTTTATCTTGGGGAAAGGGGGGAGGAAGAAAATTATAAGTTCTTGAAGATGTTGGCAATTTTCCAAATGGTTGTGTTGAAATTTATTTTAATTATTGTACTTGTGTCAGTTCCTAGCAGGAGTAAAAGGGGGGAAAATAATTCAGTACAATATTATGCAGCTATGGATTAAACAATTAATGGTGAACCTCTGTATCCTATTAGTATATTTGAATTCATTATTTCAACAAATTGTTTTATGAGCCAGTGACTAGTGGATTTAACCATTTATTTTGTAATCAAAACAGAACAGAAGAATAGTTGTCTTGCTGAAGCAGATCTTTATGTGTATGAATCTATCCAAGGAATTAACCTGAGACAGTCAAATAATGCAGAACGTCATTAGGAAGTTATTTTGTCCCAAGAGTTTGGTTTTCTTATGTGCGGTCAAGGAACTCTCTGTCTGGGAGGGTTTTGGCAGCTGGCTGGTGATCATTGCAACAGCTACCATCCCTAAAAGTGTTGAGGACTTTGGCACAATCAGCATTTCCCTGGAAAATATCTCAGTTGGCATTGTATGTGGTGTTCTTCTCTTGAATATGTGCTAACCACTCACGAGTCAGAAATAACACTTCTTGACTGATCGTGGCGTGCAGATACTCGCCAAAGTAAATACTTCTGTGAGCAATCTGTGAGCTCAATTTTGTGTGTAAGATCTATTAACAATGACCAAATAAAAAGACATTCTCAAGAAGTACCACAGGGCAAATTATCTAAGCATGTGAGGACATCACTGGTGTTTCTCTTTGCAGTTCACATGAGAAGTATGCTAAGACCCTCATGATACCCTCATGGAATTTGAGCCAGATGTATCTTCATAAATATTATTTATGCTAAATATTTTCTTCTCAAATTAGGCATGAAACCAAGATGCTGTCTTTCTATGTCGTTAGGTAACACATTTATCTTGATAAAGGAGGTGAAATGGGTAATATTCTAATCTCAATAGCTTCTGGTTTTCCATTTAGTGTTTTTTCTGCGATGGTATGATTTCCTTTTTGCCTTGAAGAATCCTGTGCCTTTGTAATGTGTGATAAAATGTGTGTCATCTTCTACCAACACAAGGGATGTGTAATCAGATACTTACTCTATCACCGATGATGTGAGTGGTACAAGTAATACTGGGTGACTTCAGCCATCTTTGCACTACTACATAGTTAATCCATAAATTTCATAATGCACAGGGCCCATGAATCAGGTACAGTTGACTATTTAAAGGATGGACAGTGAAGTGAGTCATTTCTGGGCGTATTTTATAACTGCCAAAGTCCTCAAAGAAGATTCCTGTGTTTGATATGTATGTAGTTTTTATGACCTTTTTTTGCCATTTCCTTTCATTCTCCTGTGCTGAGCTGTTGTGAGTTTTAAATTTAAGTGAAGAGCTTCCCTTTTTTTTTTTTTTTCCCCTCTCATGTGAGCAGGTGAGCAGAAGATGATGGTGCCACCCTCCTTACAAACTTTTAGGTTGGCTAAGGAAATTGACTATTGCTTTTAGTTGTAGTTTGGCTTTTTATGTTGTTTTTTTTTTCTTTTTTAAGTATGCAAATACTTCTTTGGTAGTCAGTTGAAATTATAGGCAAGATGCTGAAGCAACCTCCTAAGTGTCTGTAGTGGTCGGTGGAACTGACAGTGTATTCTGCTGCACTTCTGCTGCATACTGTTCTCTTACTTTCTGCTTCTGGGTGAGTCATACAAATATCTAGTGCCAAGCTGTAGGACTGAGAGTGTAGCATGAGACAAGTATTCTCAGGATTTCTCCAAAACATCAAGGGTGTTGAAGTTGCATAGATGTGTTGCTGTGAGCTGTTTATCACTGGGTGCATTGCTGGGGAGGAGGGGTAGAAACAGAGGTGTTGCCCAGGCTGGTTATGAAGAAGGGTGCTCTTGTTGCCTTCTTCCTCTACTTTGGTAGCCTGCATTCACTAAAAATAAGGCTTTCTTGGCTTAGCACTCTTAAACTTGATTTATTTGTTGACCTCTTTTCAAATGGCAGAATGAAATTAGGGCGATGTGGAAAGTGAGAAGGTTTGCGTGCCAGCTGAGAAGAATATTTCAGGGGTCTTAATTTTCCATTGTACACAGATAGTGCAAGCTAAAGGTCAGCAAGACAATTGATGTGAAGAAAATCATGTGAATATGGTGTTGGGAACACTTGCAGAGTGTGCCTGTATAAAAATATAAACAATAGGCCATTTAAAGGGATGAAAAGAAGTGGAAAAAAGTAAATTTTTACATGCACAACCATTTCCTTCCCTTTTGCTATAGGAGAGGAAAAAAAAAAGATGATTTGTTTCAGAACCTTTTCTGGAACTCTGTGAAATGATTTATAGATGAGGTGTGCTGTATACAAGAGCTTTTACTGGCTGCCTTGCCAATGAATTAGGGCCCTATTCTGAAAAAAAAAAAAAAAAAAAAAATGTTAGCACTTTCTTTGCAGCCATCCTAGGCTTCCGTGATGCGGAAGTCAAATGTAAATTCTGGCTGAATTGGACCCTTGTGGAGGCGGTGTTCAAACAGCCTGTGAGGAGAAGAGAAACCATTCAGGTCGTGGGCCTCTGCGTGCTTCAGAGTCCTTCGATCATTGCTATAATTCTCTGAAAGCAAACTAATAAAACTTCCTATTGACTTGCACTTGTGTGTGCTTTGAGCAGTTATTTACAGTCTACCATCAGCAGATTAAAAATCAATTAAAATCCATAGAAACAGCCAAAGTTACATACTCCTCTTTGCTGGTAAAGATTTTTTCAAAGATTTTACATTAATACTTGCTGCTTGGTATTACTGAAGATAATGAATCAGATTTAGGCAAAGTCTATGCGTCTTTAACTCTACAGATCTGTGCGTCTTTAACTTTACAGAAGCCCTGCTAAGAACCTCTTATCCTCTGTGCCTCTTGCCCTCCGTAGAAATAGGAGAATTTATGCAATTCATTTAACTGAAATGGAGATGTTGAAAGCTCTCCAATACTATAATGATGGATGCTATTGCAAATGTGTAGGGAAAACAATAATCTTAATGATAAAATGATAAGTTTAATACCAGTACATTAGAATGGAAAGTGAATTTTAGTACCGCTAATACATTAAAATAAAGGAGACTTTGATTTGTGTTCCTGGTTTTCCATGGAAGCCCCACAGATTAATTTGGTTCCATCCCGCGATTCAGGGGGAGGCTGCATGGTCTCAGGGAGGCGGCACTGGGCTGGGACTGCAGAGGTCTGGTTCTGCCAGCGACCTGCTCTGGGGGATTTCGGAGTGTGTGGGGGTTTTTTTCTTGAGTTTCCTCTCCATCTGTTTGCCTCCCATTCTGTGCAAGTCTAATCTGTTTATACCATTAAACTCTCCAACATAGTGCTTCTTTTTCATTTCTTTATAGGTATGTGCTCCAAAGACTATTATGCCATTGAATAGTCATGATACTTGTTCTAATATGTTATTCATGTGTAGACTGGAAGGATATAATCTACATTTCTAATTACTGTTTTTATTCGCCCTTTCTGTTTCATATCTTAATGCAACTTTTATCTTAAACGAAATTTGCAGTAACTAAAGAAGCCATGATTTCAGTGCGCTGCAGTTGTATTCAGGTATCAACCACAAAAGGCAATGCTGATTACACTAGTAAGACAGAAAGCCCAAGCACTGAGAAACTGGGGTGGTGGTGGTGGTGTATAATTAAGGTAACTTGTGCAACCTTAGTTTAGTCCTCTTGTGGGTATGCATGTTGGTAGACTGCTGTATTTGATATAGCGTAATGATTCTGTTGATGGGAGACTGCATAAAAGCCAAAAAGGAGTTGCTTTATCAGAGAGGAGTCTGAATAACTTAGAGTAAATAAGGCCAGGCTTTTACAACAAATGCTGAAAATCAACAAAATACGAAATGACTGTTTGTTAAGCAAGCAGAAGCTATCCTGCAGGTGACATTTTACGTAAAAAAGACTGGCGTGATATATGTATAGACTACCATGGTACATATGCACAAGACAACCGAATTAAGATCGCACAGTCAACTTACATCCCGCAGTTCTCTCTTTCAATTCTTTACTTTGCTGCCTGAATAGCGTTTATGTATGTGCGTTGGGAGAAAAACAGAAATGTCATCCTGTCCATCATACTGACTCCTCATTGTTGTCCTTGTGAAAACCTCACATCCAGCTGCACTGATTTCTGCCCCTCTCTGCCTGTAGGAGTATAGCTACAGGTGCTGCCCTCTCATCACCCTGGAGAGACGGAGAATTGTCAGGGTGTTGGGGAGGGAGGGCAATTCTTTTTCTGTTTTCCCTGTTTACCCATCTCCACCAGTCAATTCATGGCTTGTCTATACTGTTAATGGTCTTCTAGCCTTAGTGCCTTTTTTCTCCCTCAGTTGGTTCTGGTCTCCACTTTTCAGGGGATGCTGGCACACTCTGCTTGTCGTCATCTTGCTCTTCAAGAGCAGTATCTATCTATCAGTTCAAGTTTTTCATGTTCTCCGTTTGTCCTATAACAGCCCCCAGTTACCTTCTCACATTATTCATCTCCCCTAGCTCCAGATGTCAGAAATTCTCCTCTCCTGGTTCTGCAGTCTTCTCACTTTCTTGATGGTATCCCCCAGCTCCTCGTTCCACTGTTGTTTTTAGTAATCTAGTAACTCTCTTGTTTCTCTCATGCACCACATTTAGCGGCTCAGAAAGCCACGCTCCCACTCTGCCTTGGCATAGGCACTGACTTGCAAAGGCGAGCCCACCTCCCCACGGGTGCCTGGGGCTCAGGGGTGCTCAGGGCTCTGTGCAAGCACAGCCTGGTCGGCCTTGGGCATCAGGAACGGCAGGCATCTGCCCTCTGAAGGTGGGATCTTAAAATTGCTTAACTTCTTTCAACTGAGAATATTTTTCAGGTCTTGTCTGTATTTGTAAAGATTCAGATATTTTCTGATATGTTCGCCCAACTCCCGCTCCAGGTTTGTATTGTTAGCACTAGAAAATTAATTTGCTAAAGTTATTACATGAAGATACTGAAGCTCTTCTGCTTTCCTTTTCGTTACTATGTATACCTCCTAAAAATCTGTCAAAAATATGTCTTTTTGAAGCTATACAAAAATACCATTGCTTTCAATAGTGCTATCATTTCATTCTTGGAACATCATATTGCTTTACTGCTTTCAGGATTGGTTCGGCTACCTTCTTCTATGCTGAGCCCTGACTCATAACAATTAGCATTACATATGTGCTAAATTGATTTCTCAAACAGAGCTGCTTTTCTGAGAGGGATTTTACTTTGCAAGCATTCTCAGCAACTGAGACTGCTCATGTGCTGGGGTATTAGATAACAGAGGGTCAGAGTCTGTCCTCCAATCTGATCCCATTCAAAAAGAAACAAAACCAAACTGATGAGGTTTTTCAATATTTTACTTGAATCCAAAGAGTTGTATTTCCAGATAAAGTTAAGGTTCCTACATTTCTGAGTTATTGTAACATAAAATATTAACTGCCCTCCTAGAGCTATACACCCTTTCAGTTCTTTCTCAGCATATCATTTCTCTTCTTAGCTATCTGACCTTTCTGTAATTCTTCCAATCTATGGAATAATGCAATTTATCTTTTCTTTACACATCATCTTACTTGGCTGAGTGGAGGGATGGAGGGGATGCATATATCTTCTTGTTACTTTTTTCTGACTCAGTGTTTAGTCATTATTTTCAGTATCATTTAATCTGTGGAAAGATTCCCCATATGTCAGGTGTATTTTAAACATGCAGCTGAGATCTATACTACAGTAAGCCCTTTTCAGATATGATGCTTAGCAAAGGGCAGAGTTCAGTCTACAGCATTTATTGGGAGTTAAGCTTTTTCAAATGCTGTTATTGAAACAAAAACCAAAACTGTATGTTCTTGTTTTGTTAAACATGTAAATCAGGTTTCCCTATGTATCTCATTTCCCTTAGAAGTCCATTTCTTTGTGTTGTCTACAGAAACACTTAGAAGTATTAGGTGAGCATACCTAAACTGTGGTACCATTTGCTACAAGATATAGTAAGTATTAAAAGTTCTTGCAAGAATCCATTAAGTACTATTAAGCATAGAGATGCAGCCTGTGGCCGAGGAAGTTCCCGTGTCAGATCCCTCCATGCTTGTAGATGGTATATTGAGTATTACCGTATGTTTGTCCTCTCTGACCATCCGCTACCCAACACTGTCCGAGGCAGGCCACTGGACTAGGCAGGCCTTTGAGCTGACCCAGTAGCCTTGTTATGACATCAATACAGTTGGGTATGTCTACAATTATCAGATGGCTGTAAATCGATAATGTGGTTTCGTACCCACCTCTTGTTCTTCTGATGTATTTGTAATAAATACTTCCTGTCAGGTGTATTGTCCAGATTCCATGTTTGTACATGTATGTGTACGTACAAGAATACGTGAGTGTTTCTATGAATGTCGAATACATTACAAGCCTATGAGGTCCTGATTCGAGGTGCACACAATTCATAGTAGTCTTCCCCTAGATTTCAGTGTATATTGAATCTCGAACTTACCAATAATTGTTTTAAAGATGTGGCCTCGATGTCAAAGAGTTTACAGGAAGCGCATAAAAAAAATACAGCAAACAACTGTAAGAATACTCTCAAAATGATACTACAGAAGCTCTGATTATTAAGTTTGTTTCCTGAGGAAGTTTGCTATTAGTTTATTGAGAATGTTGGACCTAAGAGTATTTAGTTTTCTTTAGCAAATATGTTTGGATGTTTAATTGAATGTAGTGGGGTTTGTGTGCTAATGGGTTGGAGATCACGGGAAAATAGGTATTCCTTAACCTTCCTCTTTGCTGTAATTACTGAATAATGCTATTTATGGTAAGATTGTGTACGTATGCATGTCTTGGGAGAAGGATATGGGATTACTTTTTAACAAAGAAATGGAATTCCTTTTCACAGGGAATTAGAATTGTGACTCTAGACTTGCTAATTTAAGTAACTTGCTGGCTAAACAGACTTTTATAAAGCATTAATGCTATTATGTGTTGTGAACATTAAACACATTTTCTGAAAATACTAATTTCCCCTTGGTTTTCCTGCCTCCTTCTTGTTGCTTTCATTTGAGACTGGGTGATAATCCATCCTCTACACACCAGAGGCTGGGGATTTCTGAAACTGCTCTGGTGCCTGGTTTTAGCAGTACTGTTCCCCTCTCCTGTGGCTTTTACCTCTGTTCTTGTGAACAGTAGATATTCACCATGTGGACTGATTCAGGATGAGGGAACCAGCTGGTAATGAGTTTGCAGCAACCTGGTATCCTTGCTGATAATGTAAACCCTGAGTGTAGTACCCTAGCGGCTGTGGGCCTGGGTCTTCCCAAATTTCAAAAAACCTGGTAGCTAGCTCTTTCTAAACCCTGAAGACCAGTGCAGAAAGATGATGAGAGAACAACAGATAATCTTGGAGTTTTAGGGAAAATCAGTAACAAACGGTCAATTCCAGAGACTGATACACATCAGTCTGACTTGTATTTTCTAGACTAGCTGCCCAAAGAAGGGGTTGACCTTTTTTTAAGAGCATTTTGGGGGGGGGCGGAGGAGGAAGGGGTTAGAATAAGTTGAAATTCTCTTTTTATAACTACTTCTTCAACACCTACAAGCTTGAAAAGTTTGATACTGATCTTAACTGTTAGTGTGTGGGGAGGTTTTATGACTGCCATTTTTCACAGAATCACAGAACAGCCCAAGTTGGAAGGGACCTCAAAAAGTCATCTAGTCCAGCCTTTCTCATTAGAGAGTTTTAAGCTGAAATGTTTCTTGGGCAATCCACCATGGCAAGCAGTTTTGCGTATGAAGAAAAATACGCTTTAAAATCGAACACTACAGCTAGTGCTTATCCTTAAGTCAAAGAGTACTGTAGGCCATGCTCCATCCTGACAGGTTTTAGAAAGTTTGAATGAAATATGAGTGTAATCTTGGACATTGGTTATATAGCTCCTATTAACTCATATTGGCTACTGATTATGCAATTTCTGTGCTGGTCACTTCGATTAGCCTTGATCGTTTGGGGGGGAAAAAAAAAATCAATTCACTCTCCTGGTTTTAATTTTGATAATTCTAATTCACGGTGTTCTTCATCTGCTTTGTTTGATGCTATACATAAATCAAGGTTATAGACAAAACCAATTCGTGAATGAAAAGTTTCAATTTTCTTTTCTTCTTGGCTACAACTATGCAAAGAAATCATCATTTGGGCAACTAATATGCCTAAGTATCCTTCAAAAGGAACTGTGATATATTAGAGCTGTTCAAACGTCCTCACAAATCATTTTGCCTTACAGCTTTGATCCTGAAATATGTGAAATGATGTCTGATTTATGCCACTGATCCTTCTTTTAGATAGTTAAGTGTTCTTGCTTAATGTTATTAAATAAGTTCAAAGCAGCAAATAGGCCATCCTGGGCTGAGGACATTTGAAAAATAGCATTCTCAGCAGGCTGCATATACAATATATGTTCTTTAGTTATTTCCTTTGCTTTTTTGTGTGCAGCAAGCTACTGGAACTTTCTTCTGCTCACATCTTTAGTTACAGTGGCTTTGGTTTTGGGTTTGTGGTTTGGGTTTTGTTTGGTGTTGGTTTTTTTTTTCCCCCTCTTGATAGCTTTCTCCTGGGCTTTATTTTCATTGGGGTGAGGGGGTGGGCAGAAACAACCTCGGGACAATATGGGAAAATGGGAAAGATATCACTGTCTCCCCTAACTGGGAGGCTGGTAACATGTGCTAGCAATGGTATAAAACAAGCTGTGTGACCCAGCTGAAGCAGTACAAGGAAAAAAACTCTGAGGGTGTAAATAAGTGAGTAAAATTCACACTCTAAGGAGCAGAGTAAGTTTGACTAGTTTTAATGAAAAACTATCGATATGTTGTGATTTCTCTTTTAACAGGCAAAAAGAAAGAGGGAGATGAGAAAACTCTTGATTCTAAAATATTTATCAGTAGAAACATTCCAAACTTGTATCAGAATACTGAAGTGCAAATCTTTCCAGGCATAAGGGTTGCATAGGAATCATATCAGCTCTAAATTTAGTAAACCTTTTAATGGAAATGTCATACAGTTCAGACACAAGATTTAGGGATTTCAATATGTTATATGAGCTTTATAACCAATATTATTCTTGTGAAATTTCAGTAGGAAGTAGTAAATCAGCATTTCCAGTCTGGTATGATCCTTGTTGAAGCAATGAGAGCCATCTGAGTCACCTGCTGCTGGAGAAGAGTTATTAGCTAGAGAGAACTTCTTCCCAACACTATGTCTTCAGCAATACCAGCCCATAAACATCAGATTTTCAGATATAAGACTGAAAACAAATATTAGATTTGAACATGAGACATCATCCCAGTACCTCTCTAGCTGTGTTGACTTTCATGTCTAGATTTGGGAGTTGAAAGTTGACAATGTGATCTTGTCCTCACTTGCATGCCTCCCCGGCTTCTGAACTGATTTTATGTCTCTCTCTCTCCTCATTTATATACTCCTAGAGTACAAATGTAAATGCATACAATGGCTTTTCTGGAGTCAGCCCTCTTTGATAGATAATGGTGGGTTTTGGTGTTCACAACTCATTGTACACGGATGGCATTAAATGATAAAAGAGACTGTTTCTGGAGGTGGCTGCATTGGACACATCACGGTTATTTCCCCTGTGACCTTAGCAGACTAGCTGACTGTTCCCATCCTAAATTGCTTTCAAGAGGTTCCTGATAGGTTTTTGTAAAATATTATTCTGGATGCTGGTTACACATACATTCATTTAAGCTTGTGGTTCCTGATAATCCTACAAGCTTTTCACAGAGACCACTGATGGCAAGCCAGTATGAGACAAATGAGACAGTTTTGGCCTCATGAAACTTGCCATCAGTTTTAGATAACTGCTGCTGCTGGCGGCATAGATAAAAATACACGTACAATTCTTGGTAAGGAGGTTAGCCACTGCTGAGTTCTGGTACTCCGGTTGGTCTGCTTATGCATAGTTTGGCCATCTCCGCATACTGCTACTCCACTCTTCAGTAAAGTGTAACTTGAACCATCCTGTGTTGCTTGGTGTTAGCTGCTGGGTCCATCTCCTTTTTCTCAGGAAATTGGGACCTTCCAAAAGTCGACATCAATATTGGTTTTGAGGTTTTGCTTTGTTTGTTTTATAAGGTTACACTGCTAGCCCTTTTCCTTGTCAAGACAGCTGTGAAAAACAGTGACAGCAATCTCTAGGAATGCTTTTTTCTGTGCTTTTCTGTGCTTTTCCAGTCCTCAAAAAGATGGCTGTCAGATTGCTTTGGAGAGGAGGCCAGATGGGTTGCTGCTAGGTGTGGTGTTAAAGCCACTGTTTCTTAATGCTGACCTAAACCAAGATTAGTCTGCTACCCAGATGCGATAACGTTGCACTAGTGAATGAGAACCAGAAGGTTTCATGTAAGCAAGAGAGAAACTGGCTGAAGTCTATCACTGTAATATTTTAAATTCCTAACTTTTCTTTGTTTAGCTTTTCCGTCATGAGCACTGCTTATAAAGTTCTCAGTCTTCAAATGATTTGTCTAGTCAGCTTCCATAAAAAAAATGAGTGGGACAATGGAAACAAAAGTAATAATACAAATACTTAGATGTTATGAGTACAAAGATATTTTTAATGAATAAATATGTATCTTTCTACTTGGTCTTCCCATATTTTTACATAGCATCCTGAAGAAATCTGCACGAACAGGATAGCAGGCAGAGGCTCACCAGTTGGTTGTTTTGGTGGCTGTATCTGCTCTTCTTCATGCCAGCCACTTAATTTTCCTTTCACCTGCTTCAAAGAAGTTATTACCCTGGGATTTAGGATGTCTGGATTAATAGTCATTCTCTGCCATGAAAAAGCATAATCATTGTTGAATTATTTGATGTCTTCATTACTTGGGGTCATGGGGGGGTGGTGTGTGTGTGCTAAAATCACTTAAAACTTTTGTGCTTGTACCCTCATTAAAGGGTAGGAGGGGTTCAGGTACTACTGTGGCTTTAAAGAGCAGTGGAAGATAGAGATGCTTCAGAGGGATTAAAACAAATGCTCCCATCTCTGACTGTGCAAAATACTACCGTATTCTGGTTATGTTCCCAAAGGGTGCAATTTGCAATCACGTTTTCACAAGGTTTTAGACCATTACGTTCCTGGAGAGATGGGTTGTATTGTTTTTCATGTTTGCTTTTTATATTTCTTTTAAAGGAAGAAATTCTTAAATAATAAATGAAAACACAAAAGACAGCGAGAAATGGGTTTTTTTTGTGGTGGGGCTTGGTTTTTTTGATGTTGTCGGGAAGCTGCATTTCTGACACCCAAATGACTCTGAGCATTGGACTTTTGCTGTATATGGACAGACAGATCTAATCATTAGTGAACGCCAGAAAGCAGGAGAGCCGGGGAGAGAGAGAGCGTGTGAGAGGGAGCTTAGTTTATTTCTGCGGTGTCACATCAATCTGCCCGGTTAAGTGATTGAAGGGGAGAAACGCAGGCTGCAAAAGAAACTGGGCCCTGATTTGTTCAGGGTCACCAGCAGTGGTTTGAAACCATCTTGTTTGCAGATACCTCTTTCATGTTATTAGGCTGTCAGTTGAGTGACTTCGTAAGATTTATGGCTTGAAGCTGGAGCGCGTGCGTGTGTGCGGCGATGGCAGTGACGGGCAGCGGGCGGGGGGGAACAGAGATGTTATTGAGAAGACAGTGATCCATGCCTGCCTTGATTGAGCTTTGCAGCCTTTTGTCTAGTCCTAGTTAACCTCCTTATGCATTTTTTTTCACGTGCCGCATAAGTAGCTCAAGCAGAAGGTGAAGCAACAAGTGGTAAAAGGTTGCTCGTAACAACATAGAACCGCAATGGACTCGGTGCAGACTTATTGACTGTGTAATGATGGAATAAAGCTTTTTATTGGGCAGGTCCCAGGTTTAACTTAGTAATGTCTTTCAAATAGTTTTATTTACTGTAATGTTGTCAAAGCTGTTGGCTGAGTGTTCCCTTGTCACTGGTAACCTCGTAGGGAAATGTTATCTTTGAGAGAGAATTGAGAGACAACGCTGGCTTATACTGAGAGTGAAAATGTTTTTCTAAAACAAAAAACCAAAAGCGAACAAACAAAAAAAGCCACAAAAAATGAGGGGGATGACTTGATCAAAACAACATATAATTTAAATTAAATTTGTCTGTGTGTTAAATAGTAAGAGGAGATTTTATTTTGCATAAGTTTGAAACTTTTAAAGTACTGGATTTTGAGAAACTTGATTTTTTTTTTCCTAGAAGTTGGTTATAATTCAGAAAATAATGCTTTCTGCTCTTCTGTTTATACAGTTCCTAGTTGTGCCAAGATCAAGGCACGTATTATTTTAAAATATGAGTAAGAAACCTTTCGGTGTCAACTAGATTCAGTTTCAACTGTGGTGATTTAAAGTCAACAAAATAGAGTCCAACAGTATAGGAGTTGGAGAACCTTTTTGAAACAAATTGTCACAGGGTTCTGCCATTTGAGTTTTATAACAGAAAGAATTTATTTGTAATTAGTTATCCGTAGGTTAAAAGAGTAAATAGAAATCGCTGTTCTGTTGTCATCCACTTAAAAAGCAAGCTATATTACTGATCTGGTGTAATTTGTATGTTGGCTTTCTGTTTTCAGCCTAGTCAAGTTAATTAACTTAGAAAAATAGACTCGGTTGTAAATGCTTTGTGAGGATCTGCCAATGCCTTTGGTATTATGGTAGGTTTCATGGACCTGACCATGAAATGCGAGTGCCGCTTCATGAAGGTGTTCTACCACGCTGTTGTTTGCTAATTGATACAGTTGTGTGAAAGCTTACAGTAGTTCCGCAGAATTGAAAAGGGAGCTAGTATTTGTCTACAGGATTGTTTCTTCTCTCCCAAGTTTGAAAATGGGCCCCTTCGTGGCACAGCCTTCCTAGGCAGTTGTTGTTCCCATGTTGAAATGTCCAGCAGGAAGGATGCAGCATGAGTCTTGCAGGGAAAAGAGTAGAGCTGCCTGCTCCCCCCCCCCCCCCAACCCCCGTGCATATTACAGCAAGAATTGCTTACTGCATCTCTTTTACAGTCTTTCAAAATTTTGTATTACATAGTGTATAATTTTTAGCTTATATTTTAAAATTTCTCAGAAATTAAGTTCTGCTTTTTTTGTTTTTTAAAAATACTAAAATCCTTACCTAATTCCCTTTTTTTATTAAGTCATCAAGAAAACACCTGTTCTTTTCATTTGTGATAACTGTGCACATTTTGACCCTATAGTAATCTGATACTTTTTAGTATAAATGGGATCTTAGTTGTACAGACACAAAGATGCCATTCTTTCTCTATGTATGGAAGGATATTGATGAGAATCTGAGGTTATTAAGCTGAATAAAATACTACTTTCAGTAGAAAATTCTATAACAAAGTCCTGCCATAATCCCTGGAAAAAAGATGATACTATCTTTAAGCCACAGAACTGGGTCTTGGCAGACCGTCGCCTTGCCCCGTGCCTGGCATGGCCACAGCCATGCTGTGTGACCTTGCGCCAGACCCATGCTCCCATCTGCTCTCTGTACTCCTGCTGCAAAATGCATGATGTCTTGGTTGGAAAATGCCTGAGATCCTTGAATGGAAAACAACCTGTAATATAACTGATATAACTGCACTATGAATTACACCACAAAGTTAGTAGCTAATTTGATTGATAGAATATCTTGCAAATAAAAACTCAGATTCCGACACCCCCCCCCCCCGCTTCATTTTCAGTCAAAAAGTAGATGAGATTTTGCGGAGTTTTTGACAAAACTGTTAACGTTTATCATGAAGATAGTTTCATTAAATCCTGAATTCTACTAAAAAGATTACTTTAGCTACTTTTAAAAGATTAAAGTCATTCTGATCAACTGTAGTTAAACACAATTGTGGAAATTACAACAGAGGAGCTTCAGAGACATTGCCTGGGCACACAGGTATGGTGTCAGGAATGCCAAAGCTCAGCCAGAGTCAAGACTCGCAAGGAGCACCAAGGGCTGCAAGGGCAGCCTGGTGGGCACCGAACTGGGCATGAGCCAGCAGTGCCCTGGCAGCAGGGACGGCCAGTGGCCTCCTGGGCTACATCAACAGGGACACGGCCAGTAGCTTGCAGGAAGCGAGGGATCATCCCCTCTACTCAGCACTTGTTAGATCATACCCAGAATGCCATGTCCAATTTTGGCCCCTCAGTACAAGAAAGTTATTGGCAAACTGGCATGAGTTCAGCAGAGGGCCACGATGGTGGTTGGGTGCTGGAGCACCCGCCCTCTGAGGAGAGGCTGAGGGAGCTGGGCTGGTTCAGCCTGGAGAGGAGATGGCTTCAGGGGTCCTAACAGCAGCCTGCCCGGTCCTTTGGGGAGGGGATTGAGAAAACAGAGCCAGGGTCTTCAGGGTGGTGCATGGTGGGAGGAAAACAAAGGCAATGGACACAGAGAGAAACCAGAGAGGTTCAGACTGGACACGAGGAAAAATGTCTTCATATAGGACAGTCAAGCAGTGGGGCAGGTTGCCCAGAGAGGCTGTGCAATCTCTATCCTTGGGGGCTTTCAGGACCTGACAGGATAAAGCTCCGAGCAGCCTGGTGTGAGCTGACCCTGCTATGTGCAGGAGGCTGGACTAGAGACGGCCTGAGGTCCCTTCCAGCCCAAATTATTCAGAGAGGGATTCTGTGATCTCTCCAGAGGAATTGGTACAAATTTGTTATTCTGCATCTTACATCTGTAATTTTAAGAAATTCTTCAGAGAAACTTACTGATGTAGTTGTTTGTTGTCCTGACTAGCAGATATGATTCCTGAAATAAATAATACTCTGCCTGTTAAGAAACATTAAATGTAGAGTTTGGGAATATTCAGTATGTTTCTTAAACAATGAAAACTATTTTAAAGGCAAAGTGTTTGGAAGAGAGAAAAGGAACCGTATACCGTGTGATTATTTTGGCCATTTTTGTTTTGGTTTTTCATTTGATTCAGTCAACTCTTGAAAGCTGTCCTGTCTTCTTTAAATCCATGGTGGCAGCTACGGTATTGCTTCGTTCCTCATTTTAAATGCTTTCTGCCTCTACTTTTCAGTCGCTCACACTTAGGTGAAATTAAGAAATCTAACTGTTGGGTATTACCTTTTAGACCTGCTGAAATAGCTCTTCCTGCTTGCATCCTTATGGTCTCATTAAGACGATGCTCACAGCATGCCTGACTCTAGTGAATATTTGCAGACCTCATTTGCCTACATTAGAGACAAAAAGCTTTAAAAAAAAAAATCCTTCTTGAGCAATAAACGGTTGAGTTTGTCAGTATCCGTGATCACAGAGCTGGTGTCTCCCAAGGCAAGGGCTGAATGCTGTCCTTGTAGTTGAGTAACTGTTGAAACGCTTCATCCAAGCCCTTTCCACTGCTGTGAGAATACACTTGTCTGTGGCTTTGAGTAGTGGTTTTTAAGTGTGAGGGCTGCTAAAATCAGTGAGAAGTGAAGGTGTGTGCCACTGTTATAGCAAGCCCTGTACGTCAAGGACTTATGTAGGCAATATTATCATTCCCATTCATACTTTTTTATACCAATTAGAGTTTAGGAATTTTTTAATCATTATTTTATTTTAATGAGTTCTATTTTGTTGAATCAAGTTATGGTAGCTCATCATAAAGCAAGATCCAAGGTCTTTGGAGCAAAACCCAGATTCCAACAAGTGTGAGTCATCTTTGTGGTTTACCTTTACAGTTGTGACTCAACTGTTTTCTTTTCTCTGTGCTCAGACTTTCAGGCTGAGACTTTGGTTCTCTAGGGATTTTAACAATCCTTGACCTATTCTGTAAGGTTGAGGTCATGCTTTAATGCCAGCCAAAATTTCCATTATCTCTCCATTTATGCATTGTGTTGTGCTTCAGCTGTTCACCTGCCCACCACAGGTGACTCATTTCATTGTTGAGTTGATAACGATATATAATGGATATATTTTTTTAAAGCATGTTAGAATCACTTTGCAATGAAAGATGTCATATAAATCTGAAGTAATACTGATGTTACTTTTTTATTCAACAAAATGCAACTAGAATTAATTGCAAAAGTATTAATCACAGGTGATGTAACTGTCATGTTAATGAGAAGTGCTTGAAGATTACTGAGCTCTACTATAAATAGATAGTAATCTCACGGATTTCCAACCCTTATTTACTCTATTTAAATCTCATGGTCCTGAACAACTGGGCCAGAAAACTTAAGATGGGACTTTTTCCCTTGGAGCTATTGAATTTTCCTGACAAAACAGTTTTTAGAGAACTCTCTGTTTACATATGTATGCCATGAAAATAACCTTTTTCATTATATTTGAATCATTTTGCTGCTCTTGTTACTCTTGTGAATATAGAAATGTGAAGCTATTAAAAAATGGCAGTCTTCATTAGAGGGATAGTTTTCTTGTTGAAATGTCAAAATAGAATCATCAATTTTTTAGAGAAAATTTGGATTAGCTTTTTTGATGGAATCACTAATGGAAGTGAAGAAAGAAAGGTAAAAGGATTTTCTTCATCTGAAGAGGGGTAAAGTGCCTCCCTCTTTGTCTGATTTTTTTTTTTATATATAAAGCTCTGAATGGTAGGAATCAAAATCATTTCTAAATTGTACAAAAATGTTTCTTCCCTACCTCAATTTCGTTGTTTGGGGTTTTTTTTTTTCCCCCTTTGAAAAGTTCATCCCAGACATTGTGGAGAGGAGGGCTACAGAAAAATAATTTGTTTGTCTGTGTTCAATTTTGGAAAGTTTTTGTTTCTTTGGATAATTGTCATCCTTACCTTTTGAAGCAGTAACCTGAAATAGAATAGTTGTGGGTCTTTGAATGGATATGTGGCTTCTATGTCAGGAATGTTCCTTCTTCTGTTCCTGTGAGCATATAATTCATTTTTAACACAAATTTAATCAGCCTATAAAAATCAATTTGCAAGTGTTCATTAAAGTTTTCCAGATTTTTGCAGATCAACCTCCAGTGCATCCACTCTTAGAAAGCTTGCTCAAGCCTTGCACAGAGCACAGCAGTGATATTTTTATCTCATCAGTCTCCCAGGGCAATAGGGTAAGCCATTTCACCCTTAGTTCGAGTAGGTAACCAAACCTCAGACGTTATTCCCAGGTGGTAGTAGTTAAAAATACTCAAATTGTGTACAGTTTCCACTTGTTCCTGGGCTAGATATGCACCGTCTATACAGTATGAAATGCAGTTGCAGAGAGAACAGTATTTCCTAGTTTTTGAGAGGCTGACTTTGCAATTCTCATTGTTAACTTTTCTGTTGCTATCTTCAGTTTTAACCTTTAGTTTTTATGTGCAACAGATGTCACTGAAGCAATTCTCTGCAGCCGTCCAATCACTTTTGTTTATTTCCATAGCTGGAAAAGTTATTGAAGATAACTGGATGGTGATGCACTTCTCTAGAGTTATCCTTTTAGTAGATATTGGACTGTTATATGGTCTGTGTAACAAACCTCTTCCACTTTTGATCAGGGTGTCTTGTTTAAAGAACACCAGGGTCTGGCACTGTGTGGCTCATGAGGGGACCAAATGAGAGAGCACTGGCCAAGATTTTTGTGTTTTCTTGTTGCTTGAATTACCAGTAACGCCATAAGCATTGGCACCATTCAGATTAGGATGGGAGCAAGGCATATACACCGGTGTTGCAAAAGAAATTAGAGAAAGCTTTACTTAGAACGTCCCCCTAATGGTGTGTGGAGGCATTTCCCAAACTATTGACTTATGATAGAAGAGCTGTTATTAGATGCATCGTTCCTGAAGACATCAGTGAGCATTGCACAACACAGTTTTCCTCTGTCTGTAGCAGGGTTAACCAGTCTATAGCCTGTGAGACACATGCAGCCTGCCAGGACAATTCATCTGAGGCGTGGTTCTCTTTGTTGTGTATGCTGAGCCCATTTCAGGGGTGGGCTGCTGGCTGGCTGACTTATTGTGGTGGTGGTGGTAGGTGTCATGCAGCAGAAGACATGTGTGGCATATGGTCCCATTACCTGTATTAGAAAAGGCTCAGTTGCTCACACAGCTGCAAGATTGGGCTGTGCTGTTTTAGAAGATAGAGTTCCAGGCAGAAGATTTCCTAGCTGGCCATTGTCACAAGATTCCCTCTTTGTGTGTGATCTCCTGTCTCCCATCAGATGACTTTTTTTTTTTAATATATATGAAATGAGGCATGTAACCAAAGAGAGTGCTTCATCTTAGGTTTCCTGTTTCTAGTCCATGATAATGAATTTGAATAATACTTCTGGAATTTGGTATGTATACTCACTGAAAATTCCAATTTGTCTCTTCCCCACCTTCATTTCAGCTAGCTATTAGCAAGCTATGAAAGACTGCTTGCATACTCGCTAACAGTTTTCACTCCCACTTTATTCTGCGTATCAGTGCAGATATAATCACTACAGTGTCCATATCTACCACAGTTTAAGGTTAAAGTTTAGAGCCAGTCACAATTTTTTTCATCTATAAAACTTATTTTCCTCTGGAATTTTTCTAATGAAACTATATGCTTTTGTTGAAATATGTCAAGTTCAATGGAACTTTTGTGGAGAAAGGTTTCTTATCTCCAGGTTCTATTTTCTCATCAAAACCAGATGAGAAAATCTGTAAGTTATTCTGACTAGAATAAGTTATTCTGACTAGAATAACTTACAGATATGAGAACTCACTTGTGACTTTACTGATCTGGCTAAATTCTTACCCTACCTGATTCAAACTTTAGAACTGCTTCTCAGTTTCCTTCATAACAGATGAAAGCCTTCACCTCTCACTTGTTTGGCTGTCTGGCTGTAACAGGGGGGACCAAGAGACACAGCGCATGCTCCCAGTAGCCTGTTGGGAAGCACCCTTATACAGCATGCGAGAGACTGTGGTAAAGACCTTCATCTGAATCGATTATGGTAGGAATTTGAAGCTTGTGTCGTATGTTCAAAGTGAATGCTCTAACCACTGGTGTCAATGCAGTTGATTTGTCTGTTTGCTCAGGTATGTTGTACTTTTAATGGTGCTGGCATCGTCCCATTTTGGAACTTGAAAATAGTTTGAAATTGCACAGTTTTTCTCAAGAATGGGAAAACTATTCCCTGCTCAGCTAAATTTGAAAATTTTGAGAAAAATTGTGTGCAGGTCTCTTATGTACTGCAATAATACATGGAGCTACTAAACAAGAGAAATGAGTTTTTTCATTTGTTGCCAGCATAAACAGGTGTTTTGTCCATGGAGGATTGTGATAAGAGAGCTGGGTGCTATAAAGCTTTCAGGTTTTGCTATTTTATATGCAGTCAGTAGTGGTCTTGTCTTTTCTCTTAGGATTTTTGGTAACAGTAGTAGTGAGCAAGTCATCTAAAGGTCTCCAGTTGTGTCCCAAGAGTTGAGAGTTCAGAAATGTTATAAATTTTACAGTATTTCTTTTGGATGTGGTGTTAGTGTTTTTATAATAATATCAAGCCTTTATATATGGCACCTTTCATTCTATAGCACCCCAAAGCACTGTATAGAATTATTAGAGAGAAAAAGCTTCCCTCCTCATCCCTTCCTGCACACCCCACACACCTACCAAAAAAAGGGGGCGGGGGGATGACCCCAAATTGTTTCCTTCAGTCAATTTATTCTGTTTGCTTCAACTCCCCTCTGCCATGGTCTCCTCTGTCAGACTGCCTGGAAGGGAGCAAGGAGGAGGAAGAAGGGCTCAGAAAGTCCCATGAAGGAAGCAGAATTAACGTAGTGAACTCCCATGTGCTCTCAAGTTTCCAGACACCTTCCTATCCCATTTGTGTAAAGCTTTGTGGATTTGCAGGGACCATGAAGGGAAAAGCCAGAAGCACTCACTCCAGCAAATATTCTTCTCAAAACCATCCATATATCAAAACAGGATTTAATGCTTGTAAAAAACAGAATTCTCTCCTATGATGTTTAAGGGCTTTCAGAAAAGGAAGCATGTTAGAAGGGGGGGGCAGGGGGAAGCTTTGGTGAGCTGCCAATTTTTAGGCACAGAGTCCTAAAGAAAGATTTCTGGTACATAACCTGCACGGTCAACACATGGATGAAATGCAAGCAACAGTAAATTAGTTTGAAGTGCTGGGATGGTATACAGGTTTATGTTAGCCCATTTTGAACAGGGTGTTTGGTATACAGCACCACTATAAGGCATGTAGCATATGAGTAAATAATCAGATGGTCTAACCTTTATTAGAAATAGAAGTAAAAACATGCCAAGTAAATCACTCAGTGTTGGAGCTATTACGAACTGTGCAAAGAACCCAAAACAATTCAATTAAGTATGGAATATTTCTGTGATTTCTCTAAGTGGCAGGAGACCAATCTGATTCACATTTCATGCGACTGTAGAATTACAGAGTAATTTAGGTTGGAAGGGACCTCTGGAGATAGTCTCATCTAACCTCCTACAGCAGGTTGTTCAGGGCTGTGTCCAGTTGGGTTCTGAATGTTTGCAAGGGTGGAGACTCCACAACCTTTCTGGTCAGATGGTGGCATAGGTGACCATCCTCCTGGCAAAAAATCTTTTTCTTATACCCGACTGGCATTTCCATTGCCACCTGTCCTATTGCTGTGTGGCTCTGAGAAAACTCTGGCTTTGTGTTCTCTCTCCCCTCACACTGGGTAGTTTTAAGCAGCAACTCTGCCTCTGGGCTTCCCTTTGCTTTGTCTTCTTAATGCTGAACAGACCACGTTCCCTGAGCCTCTCCTCACATGCTCTGTGCTCCAGTGCCCAACCATCTTGGCAGCCCTTCACTGGACTTGCTCCAGTGTATCAATGTTTTGTGCTGGGAAGCCTGAAGCTGGACACGGTGCTCCAGGTGGGGTCACACAAGTGCCTGCTGGCGACACTCCTGTTTGCACAGCCCAGGAGGCTGCTGGCTGGCTTTGCTGCCAGGGCCATGCTGGTTCATGCTCATGCTTGCCATCTACCTCCCCCAATTGCCCTGACCCTTCAGAGATGATACAGCGGGACCTTGCTGTAATATCAGCCAGCTCCCTCAGATGGAGCTTGTCTGGTCCTACTGTATGTGTCCCATTGACTTAAGTGATCTCAAACTTAACTTTTGTCTGTTGTGGGCACTGCTTTATGTTCACAGACTGCAAGTAGGCTTGGAGACCTGGGAGGTCTGAGGGCAAACCTTACCAGTGAAAATGAGGCAAAAAATGGGTTGAATACCTCAGTCTTTTCCAAGTCCTTTGTCACCAGCTCCTCTACCCCTCTGAGGAGTGGGACCATACTTTCCTTACCCTTCCTTTTGCTGCTAAGGTACTTAAGCTCTTCTTACTGCTTTTCACATCCTTTGCTAATTCCAACTCCAGCTGAGCTCTTACATTTCTAACTGCCTCCCTGTGTGCTCATGCAGTGTCTGTATTTGTCCTGTGTACCTTCTTCCATTATCTATAGACGTCTTCTTGTGTTTGAGCTAGCTGAGGAGTTCTCTGTTCACCCATGCTGGCCTTCTGCCACCCTTGCTTGACCTTCTGCACATAGGAATAGACTATATGTGTTTTGAGGAGGTCGTGGTTTGGAAATCAAGCAGCTCTTCTTGAGCCCCTTTGCCTTCCAGGGCAGTCTCCCTGGGATCCTGACAAGCAGATCCCTGAACAAGCTGAAATCTGTTCTCCTGAGGTCCAGGGTAGTGGTTCTACCATGTCTTCCTCACTCCTCTGTGAAGCTTAAAATCCTGAATGTCACTGTGGCCAAGGTTCCCCTTGACTTTCCCATCCCCAACCATTTCTTGCTGCTTCTTGTGTAACAGGCCTGGCAGAGCATCTTCCCTAGTTGCCTTGTCCATTTCTTTAATTAGTTCTTTGGATGTTTTGCAGAAAGTTTCAAAATATGTCCCTAATGGTATATACATTCATGAGAGAATCAAGGACTCTAGTTCTGTTTAAATGATTTAATATTTATATTATGTTAGTTGTAAAGTGAATCAATAAAATAATGCACAACCTCCATGCATGGCAGTGTTAGAATGACCTGCAGATTAATTAAGTTTAGCAGAACACTGTGAAAGGTTTTGGTTATTGGAATGGGATGGAGAGTTTTGCTTGTTTTGTTTTGTTTTTCTCTTGCAGGGAAAAAAGTGACCTTGGTAGGCAGACCCTTTTTGTCTTTCTTTGACGAGTGTTCTCACTGGAGTTTTCAAACCTCTCTGTTTAAGCATATAAAAGTAAAATAATACCAAATATATGTTATGTACACATAGGCGTAAGTGCAAAAAGCATCCTTTGTCATGTGGGAGTCAGCACCTTGGTATCCTACAAAAGCCGATACACAATAGCCACATGTTTAGACCCTCTACTAGTAACTCCCTTATTGCAGATTATCTTCTCCAGAGCATAGCTGCTTTTCATGGAGTGTCTTTGATGCACTTGTGCTGTGTAGGTCAACCACCTTATCTGTATGGCATGTGGGAGCCATAACATTATTGAATATGCCAAGGTTTTAGAGCACTGTTATTGTACTAATGTTTGCTTTGTTTTTTTTCTGCATAATCTTTTTTTGCATCCACTGCCCACGGATCTGATAACACCTGTGTGCTAATAGAATTACAGAGTTAGCGATTAGTAAAGGTGTCTTTGTTTTACACCCTCTTCTCTCTTTATGCTTTATTAAAGAGGATTTTAGTACAGATGCTGTGACTTTTTTCCTCTGCTTCCTCCCACGCCATAACAGAATTTCAGCCTGTGAAGTCTTGCTTTGTTACTACATGAATATGGACAAGGGCATTCCTCCTCTAGACTTTAAATGAAAAAATAAACATGTAAGGAATCATCTTTCTCCCACAGTTTTAGCTGAGAGTACGCGCTTTTACAGAGACTGACTCAGGCTGTGCAAATAGTTAAAGGTTCTAAATTCAGGTATAGTTCAAGGAAGCAATCACGATTTTTATCCAGCTCCTTAGAGTTTGAAGTATGCTGATAGAAATCTTATGCCAACATTTTCTGTCACAGGAAATTTCTTGTCCAGTCCACCGAAAAATCCTTTAACAAAATATTTCAGGGTTTAAAAACTAGTACTGACTGTAAAAAGTTATTACTTTATTTTGCTAATCTAAACCAATTAAGGCATCTTCGTTGTCAGTGTTCCTGAGCAAAAGTAATATTTTAACTCAGTCCTTATACAGCCGAAATTCCAAATTACGCTAGGAACTTTTACTTGTTTCTAACTTGCTAGGCAAAGCTTATTCTAGTTATGCATTTCTAGTGGGTTTGTCCCAGTGTGCTAATGAAGGGTTAAACTAGCAGCAAATTTTCCATCATCTGGCCATCCCTGTTGTTAAAGGGATGTAAACTGTATTGTGAAGTAAAGCTGTCTACAGTTGGCATGCGGCAAGAGAACAACACTGCTCGTAAGACAAAGTGTTGGTACACCACAACATTTGAACAGGAACTCAGAAGAAATAATGAAGTTTTAGATATTTTAACTTTTCGACCTTTTTCAGAAAATGAACATATTCTCCAAAGCACAGAATATGTTGAATCAGCAGCAGGCGATGTGAAACCAGATTGTGATGTAATCTTCAAGAAAACCATATTTGTAATAAGGTTAATTAAATTTGCTGCAAGCTTGTGACAAGCATGCTGTAAGTTTGCCAGTAAATCTGGTCTTGCTTTATCAAACTGAAGGGCAAGAATTAAAAAAAAAAAAAAAAAAAAAGACAGAAAAAGGGGGGAAAAAAGAAAAAGCTTCCCTCCTCCAGAACAAGTAGTGTGTTGCCAGAGGACATGCAGACTGGCAACAATAACTAATACGTTATGAGAGGTTGAACAAGTTTAAATGGGATTTGTCTCTGAACTGAAAGGCATATTGTAAGAAATTTCTTTGTCTCCTTGTGATGCTGTTAAATTGAAAGCGCGATGGGAGGCTTCAGTAGAGGCAACAAAGGTTGAAATGATAGCCTGCTGTTTGCAGCAAGCATCATGGTTCCACTGATGGTCCAGACATCTGGTAACAACAGCCACTCCTTGTCAGGTTTTGCCCCACACTGGGCGCCTGAGCACTTTGCACTGTTTAACTCATCAGACTCTTCTAGCTCAGTATGCTCTGCATCAAGAATGTTTATGTAATAAAACAGAGCTAATTAAACATTTCAAAGGGAAACATTATTTTAACTCTAATTAGATATGATTACGGTTTCCTTATGCCTGCGCTGGATTGGTATTGAAGCTCTCTTGTTTCGCCTCCTTACCGAATTGTGCAGCATTGTTGTTTCAAAATAATTTTTGCATCTGCTTAAATAGGCTTTGTATTCCCCTTGCCCGGAAACAAACTCAGAATCTTTGATCCAAGATCCATGTATTTAAAGTAACAGCATATGACCCTGAGACACATGGGGTAAGTTGATACCCCAGGCAATCAGGGAAATAGGAAAAGCCCCCCCTTGCTTGAAACATTTGAGGGTATTCCAGACAACCACAAATGCTGGCAGGTGGGTGCAAGCAATGTACACAACATCTACTTTCCAGCTATTTGTGCTGTGATTCAAACTTTTTATAATTATTAAATCTAGCATGAGTGGGGACAGACAGGTACCACAGAGCTGTTATCTCTTGCACAGGTGGACGCAGGTTGTGCGACCTTCCTGGAAGTCCATTGTTAAACAAGGCACTTGTCACAGGCAAATATAAAGCATATCCTTCTGTATGTATTTAATCTAGAAAGATAGCATCTGACAAAGCTTTGGAGACACATCATGTTAGGATACTAAACATCCAAAATGCTGAGAAACAAATACATAGGGAAATCAAAAAGAACAGGCTAATGGCAGTAATAATCAGTGAATATTTTGTCAGTTAAGCAAATGCTGTATAACTTGTTTAGTGTTTTCTAGCTTTTATGACAGAGCCAGTCTGCAGATCATATGGGAGAAGCAGACTGAATATAAGAACCCATCCTTTCTTTGTCATCCCTAAATCCAAGTTTTTATGGGGAATTTCTTCAGCTAAAGGACCTTCAAATGCAAGTTTACTTCAGCTTTTCACTTGGTTTTCACCCCTACCCAAGAATTTTTCAAACTCTAGCTTGGTTTCAAAAAGAAAAAAAAAAGGGGGGGGGGGAAGGCAAAAAAAAAAAAAAAAAGCAGGCTTTCATTCAAACTGGTTCTCTGCAGTCCTAATTAAAATAGACTTCAATGAGAAGTTTTCTTTTCCTCTTCCAACTGAAGCTTAAGGGCATAGTTCTTGCTGGAGAGTATATTGTGTTCATTTTACTGTTTGAGTGGTTTGGTAGAGAAGCTGTCTTTCAAACGCAGAGCGACTACTACGATGCCTCAGGACTCAGCTGTCACATCAAGGCTGTTTTCCACATATATGTATTATATAATGTGCATATATCATCACCGTCAGGTAGCTGAAGTTTGTACCTCTTGCATGGAAGCAACTTTTTCTCACCTTTAAGAAGTTCTCTCTACAGTGGGATTAGAGGTAAACGTATCATATATTTTAAAGGGAATAATGACATGGGTTGTTCCTTTAAAAAGAAAAGAATGATGCAAATCGAAAGACATGTATAAATCTCTCTCTACATAAATTGAGCTGCAGTACTGGTGCAGTATTCTTTCCTTTGTGCTAGGAAAACCGAAGGGGGGAATTATTTCCTTTAAATGTTACAGTCAACTTAAGTGACTGCAAGAGTTAGTAGACTGAGAGCAGCACTGGAAAAAGAAACCTCCCATTTAGCCACAGAGGAAATCTTCCATTTAGCCGTTTAATTAAATAGGAAATGGCAGTGCATAGCCCAGTCATTGTCTCAGCCCTCGTGGAGAGGATCAGAAGAAGGTCAGGAGCTTGTTCATTTTCCATGCCCACGGCCTCTGTCCTGAGACCACCAGCAAGGATGGCCAATTAATACCAAGTGCTTTAGGGGGTTTTGGGTTGTGGGGTGGGGTTTTTTTGTCCACTAGGATCTAGACTGAAGTTGCAAATTCATTTCAGAGAAGCTGCTACACAGTCAGTGACAAGGATTTCAATCACTGCATCTCTGACTAAGTATGAGATTAGTCAATGAAAAGTGAAAAATCAGTGTCTTGGGTTTTTTGTAACTAGCACGGCCACACCACCAAAAGATACTTTCTCAAAAGCTCCTGCAAAGTTTTGGTTTCAGAATTCAGTCTCCTGCCTAATACACTGAAAATACAGACAATGTCAAAGTGCAACACCAAAAAAACCCAATTTTTCTCAGCTTCAAAGAGCTATTTTTAAATTTTATTGTCATACTCATTTTCTGAATCACCTCTATGTCTAACTGAGGAGTCTGTACGAAGCTATCACTGCTTGCTGGTGAACTTCATAACCTTACCAAAACTGCATTACTGCTGCTGGGTTTTCCTTTGCTCTATCCCATTATCTCCGATTATCAAAGACTCAACTTGGTGCAGTGAAATTCCAGCAAATTTGAGCAATGGGAGCATCTGCAGGCTAGGCAGTAGACTGGTGTTGATAGTGTGAGCATCACCTGTAGCAGTCTGCTTGAGATAATATTTATGGTGGTATCTCCTAGAAATTAGACTGACCAGCCCAATTTGTGTTGCATGCTGTAAATCACCCAGCAGATTTCAAAACGCAGTATTTTTTTTGTTTTCAGTTGACCTCAGCTGGATTCACTTTCTCTGAGAAGTGAAAGTCTGAGTGGTATTACTGAAGAAGGATGCCTGCGTTTTGCTGGCTGCTGGCCTCTTCTTGCCCGATCCAGGCGCGAGTGCTGGTGCTCGCGTTGCCTCCCCGCTGCGGCCACGGCAGCCAGGTCTGATGCTGCGGTTCAGGGCTGGCTCGTCCCCGAGTGAGTGGCACAGACCTGAATGCTCTGGGCTGGAGATCTGGAAATCAGTGAAGTATCGGGCAGGTAACTGAGAATTTAGGAACCTGTCCAACTCCCACAACAGCCACTGAGAGTCTTCTGTTGACTTCAGTGGGAGATGGGTTTTCAGTGCTGTCTTCAAAATGTTGTATGATTTTAGTTGGTAAGTGCTTGGCTATCTGCGGCTGTATGTTTTGCTGTTTGTAAGGATGTGGGTACTACTTACCTCATAAACTTATTTTGAACAAATATGTGATTGTAGAGATAATACTGATTTCTGTATGTATTGTCTATCCTGGTAGGAAAGAAAATATTGTGAAGACTCGTAATACACACAGGTTTTTTGAGGAGCTAGATTGCCTTCCACCCTGCAGCTTGATTCATTGGCGGTGTGCGGCTGTGCACATATACGTACTGTACACACACACTATGCATACATATATTCCCAGTTTCGGTGGTGGTGAGCAGAGGTTTGGAGATAACTGGGATTTTTTTTAAAAAGTAATTAAGGTTTCAAAGAACCATCTGACTGTACATGTAAGAAAGGCAGAGACAATGCGTGGTGGTTTAATCTGAGCAGAGCATAAGGTTAGCTGTTATCTTTCATTGCCCATATTTAAAAACTAGTTCCAGGAGCCCATTTTTACAGCTAACCTTTATATTACATTTAAATTCCCTGTTGGGAAACTCAACTTCACTTATGAATGTATCTAAACGATAAATCATTAGAATATAAAAAGGAGGGAGCATCGGGGAGATACCCTGCTCGCCTGCGCTTGTGTAACTCAAAGGCAGTCTTGGCCGAGGGAGCAAGTGCGTTAGGTCAGTTTTGTACGGGTCCAGCCTGCAGTGAGGTCTGGGGTCAATCAGTGGGGTTACACTGGGATTGTCTTGGTGAGATGAAAGGAGATGGTGAGCCATGCCTTGCTGCTTCCCTCGTCCTCAGGGCTGCTGGGCTCTGCCCAGCATCCCGAAGAGTGTGGGACCGACTGCCATCCACCCTACCTGTGTGTTTTATTTCAACATCCGCTGGCATCAGCTGAAAGTGGTTTGCAGCTGTGTGGCTCAGTGCTGGGGAGCAGCACGGCTGTGCCCGGGCCCTTTGCAGCTCCCTGCGGCAGGGTCCGGGGTGCTGTGCTGCCGGCCAGCGGGAGCTGGGGGAGAGGACACCAGGATGAGCCGTCCTCCTGTCTGTGTGCTCACAGAATGGAAATGCAGCCTGACAAGTCTGAAGCTGTATATAGCAAGAGATAGATAAACTCTGTTAACCACAGAAGCAGGTTTTAAATACATTAAAATATTTTATCCCATTATTTGTTTTGACCAATTGACCACAATATTAAAAATTCAATCATGGAGCAGCTGACAAGTGCAGTTGCCTAATTTTATTTAAGGGTTCCCCCCCCCCCCCTTTCCATTTTTCCATCCTGTTAACGCTGCTGCCTGTGCCCAGACAGTAATGGGCTTCTTGTATGCCCACGACTGTTATGATCATGTAAATTTATTGGTGCTTAGAAGAAGCGAGCTATTAAAACATTACAACAACCATTACAGCCAGGCTCGTGTTGGCTTTCGCTCCCAATGAACATATGCTTCCGAGTGAATGCCTAAACTCTTATTTATGGATTTAATTTAATATGCGGAAAGAATTCAAAATTAAATTTTGTGTCTGCCTCCAGAGAGTGTCAGTGTATAATAACATGGTAATTTTTACACATCTTTATGAGAAATGGGAAAATTAATTCTTTCTGACAAGTTGTAATTATTCGACTTGGAACAGTTGCAGCTGAGCAGTTTGCATGCCTGTTGTCTGTTGTTGCGCAGTGTAAGGGGAAAACGTGGGGATGGAGATATATTGTGTGTCTGAGAGTTTCTAATAGCTTCTGACATTTTAGCCCTGCATATTATCAGGGTGCTCTTTAAAGGAGTGGGGAGTGTAATCTGCTGCCTAGCTGGGGACACACATGCAGCAGTGGACCCAGTGTCAGGAGATGGGGTGGGGATTATTTTGGTCTGTCTGAGGCTGAGGAAGGGGCTCTCTCCATTACTTCGCAAACGGTTAAAGCTGAAAGTGAGGTAACGTTCTTTGTACTCTTTGGCCTCACTTTTTTTTTCCCCCTTTGATGAAGATACAGGTGGAAGAAAAGTGTTTTAGCTGCACACAAGCAGAGCTACCCTGTTTAAGTGTGTCCTCTTTCTCACCAAAGTAAATGACAGTTGAAGGCACTTAGCACCTCTCAACCTCTAGGGACTGACTCCCCAAAAAGTTAGTGGTCTTTTACAATGAGAATATTTAAAAATGAAACACACCTCTTGTTGAAACATGAGCTTTCATGACAAATATTTTCATGAGGGTAACTTTGTTTGTAGCTAACTTAACTTCTGTTTCAGAGTTTCTGCTGAAAGGTAGGACTTGTTCATCAAGCACAAGCCTGAAGCATCACTGGATGTATTAGATAAAAAGGAAATTTATTCAAGTGAATGAAGTGTGTATTCATGGCTTTTAGGCAAACCTGGCAGTAGTGGGTGCTGCATTTTTTGTCCTCCTGGAATGGTCCCTTTGGGATAAACACATACTAAAGGCAATGCTTAGAAAACATTTTATCAGGCACACATTAAAGGAAATAGAAGTGCCACAAATAAAACAGCTCTGTGCTTACTTTTATTCCCAGTGACTTATCATAGTTGCGCTAGCTAGAAGGGTGCTAATGGTTTTAGAAGGTGCTACTCTTTCCTGTAAGACACTGAAGAGGTTTTGTTGGTGAGGGTGCTTGGCATATGAAGATACCATGGTTTAGAAATATTTATTTCTCCAAAATGTGGTGTGCTAGCTCTGATTTATGTCCTGGTTGCAATCTGGGTTATTGCTGAAGCTAGGTAAGTAGTGCAAAAGCCTGTGAGTTCACAACTGCTTGGGTCTTGTAGGCATTTACCAAAGAACTCTTGAACGAAAGAATAACTCGGCTTCTAAGGTCTCAGGAGTGCCTTTGTGTCTAGTGGACACCTTGGCCTGGTAAGACACCAGCAGCTCTGTGAGAGGATGCTAACAGCCACTGCAGCACAGCGGTGCTTAGCTGGGACCTGGAAACTGTGGGGGGAGAGTGGAAAATGCTGCTGGTTTCATCCCAGCAAATGTTTTTAGGGAGTCTGGGGCTTTGGGGTATTGTTCGGATGAGTGGTTCCAGGGAGTTATTGCGCAAGGTAATATGCTTGTAAGAGGGACCAGTGTAAATCAAATTTCATTGGGAGTGATTCATGCCCAGAGATCCCAGACTCTTGGGATATTGCTTATTTCATTTAGACCTGCATAGTGGGCTCATCAACAAACCTTGAAGTTAGGGATGGTGGTGAAGCAAATGCTTCCCAGCCTGGGCAGCAGGAGCACAGGGTGCTTCCCTAGGGAGCTGTTCTGCTCCCTGCCGGGCTCGCCCGGGAGCCTGGGGGAACAGCCTCAGCAGCATGCCCCGGCCTCACCTGCCCTGGACTTGTGGGGCCTTTCTTCCAGACTCAACAGTGCAAACATCTACTCTGAGATGGTTGTCGGGACTCCCTGTTAATCAATGAGGAGAACAGGCAGTTTGCAAGTTCAATCAATGTTGTCAATGTAATCAAGTTCAATCAATGCAATCAATGTTCGATGCTAAAACAGCTCAGGTGAATTGCACCTGAAATTGCTTATTTCTCTACCTTTTAACTCCCCAGGGAGCTATAGAAATGTAGAAGTTGGATGGATCTTGTCTTGACGGACCAGAGAGAACAGAAAAAGTTGAATCTTCCCTGTGAAGATGTCCCTCTCTTTTTTTTTCCTTTTTTTCCCCCAAACCAGTGAAGGTTTTATTTCCAGTTGCAGTGAGTCAAGCATTGCATGAAAAGAGTGTCTCTTTCACCAGCATAATAAATAATCTCCAAAAAGTCTAACTTGTTATGAGAATTACTGCTTGGCAAGAACACATGCAACTCTTGGGGTGTGCCTTCAGGTCTTCATTTTTCTTTCCTTCCAGGAAAGGCTGCAGTTTATTCCTGCTCTGGAGAAACCTCTCCTAACTGCTGTCATCTGGCACTCTGAGCCCTTTATTCACTCTTTGCTGCTTTTAAGGAAACACTGCTCAGACCTTTTTCTTCCTGAGAACACGTTCTTCTCATGCCGTACCAAGCCACTGCGTTCAGGAAGACAAGAATACCAAGAGATTGTCAGTTTTCTTCCAGTTCATTTTGAACCACAACAGGAGACAAATTTAATGGTAAGGCAAAGTCTGGGCTTATTTAGCAAGACTTAAGAGCAGTCTTGTAATTACAAATTGGAAACAGAAAATCATAAAAAAAGAAAGGCAAATAAATGCTGCAATTCTATCTTAACAGCTGGATATATTTATATATTGGCTAGGTAGAATATATACAGCATATATATGCATACATTTCTGTAGCCGGTTGGCTTCTTACCTAACCTAGAATCACCTAGAGAGGTCCCAAGTTGGTGAGAACTCAAGTCTCAGTAATATCCCGTGACCTGTGAGTGTTTCCTTCAGTTTTCGCTACCCTCGTCTTTTATTTTCTCCTTCCCCTCTTACTCCTCTTTGGAATTAAATGTTGGGCTACCACTGTGGGGCTTGTGTTGTTTAACAGTCCTAAGTATTTAAGAATAACTTCCCCTGCTTGACACAGACTAGCCAAGGATATCTGTGAGCTATGTGATTGCAAAAACACTTGGACCACATTTAGCTTGGAGCTGACGAATTGCTTTCTACCTGCTCTTACCTATTCCCCTTATAGGTCTATAAATGCATTCACGTTAAGGATGTACATAACAAAACACCCTGGCGACCAGATTTTACAGTTTTTATTGATGAGATGGAATGGCTGGTTAGCAAGTCCTCCAGCCAGTCCATCTGAAAATAGGTGTGCAGTTGCACTGCACTGCTGTGGCAGCCCAGCCCTGTTTCTAGTAGTCTTTCCACATTTTTGCTGTGAATGAGGGGGATGGGGTCGAGGTCTGTGAATTCCCTCTGGCTGATGATTGTGCCGGCTGTGCTACCCAAGGTGCCTAAGGAGGATGCTTGGGTTGTGCACTTGTTTGCTGGGAGGCATTGGGAGCCCAGGGAGCATTTGCTGTGCCATCTTGTTGACTAGCATGCCTAGGTGATGCTAGTCATGTCCTAGGTATGGCGGAGTGGGAATGATTTTGGGGAAGAACTGGTGAACGAGGAGTCTGTCTCATGGGCATCCAATTCAGGAGGATACACTTTGTACTGGTTTTGGTCTTGCAGTGCACACAAGTTATATCTAGAAGTATATGGAGAAATTTACCTCAGAGCATGGTGATTTTTGTCAAATGGCTTCACCTAATAAAAACTTGGCCAGCTTAGATTTCATCTTATTACCACTACTCTCATGAGGCTTGTGCTGGATGATACTTCTTTTCAACCTCCCCCTGCTATCCCCCAAACAACTAAAAAACCCACCAAAAAATCCCCCAAAACATCCCAACCCCCCAAAAAAACCCAAACGTCTTTCAGCACTGAACTCCTGTTAGGTGGCAGCTTGAATGATGGCCTTGTTTCATTAAGACAAATACAGCTTCTGGAGAGGTCACTGCTCATTAAATAACATACATTTTTCTTAAAATAAGGGAGCTTGCCCTTCCCATCTGAGCATGGGTGAAGAGGAACACTTTGAGAGGTCTTCAGGCCGTTCTGTAAAGCTCATTCTAGAAAATACTCCCACATTTGTAGTCCCCAGCCTGGGTATAAATGATAGAGAAGTAAACAAAGGCAAATCATCAAATGTGCTTAATTTTATTTATTTGTTTATTTAATTCCCAACTATCACCAAGGCCATTTTGAAATGTATTTTCATGCATGTTGCCCAATATACCCATTTTCTACTTATGAAAAAGAAAAAACTGTTTCGTGTTGTTTCTTAAGGAAAATAGGGGAGAAGAAGAGGAATTCTTCTTTTATTCCTGTAGTTTCCCAAACTTTCGGCCACACAGGGCATTTATGCTGTTCCTGATATTAACATCGTGCTTGTTTGGTGCGTTATGTCCAGCGCGTTTTCAAATGTTATTTGTTGTCCTATCCAGAACCATATCTCACAAGTGCAAGTTTTGCAAAATGGTCCTGGTTGCAGCATTTCTTCTTTTAATTTGTTTAAATGATTTGGGGAACAGACGGTGGTTTAGAATGAGATGTGGGGGCTTCATAACTTTCCATAGTTCATGAAACACAGAAATTGCTATTTAAACATAAGTGAGCTTTTATCTGTAATAATGCCTCCCTTCTGTGGGGCATTTTCCACAAACCCAGTTTTTCTGCACCACTTCTCTCTTTTACAGATGGCAAAATGAGACTCGGAGAGCTTAATTACTCCAGGACTCACAGAAAGATAGCAGCAGATTAAGGAATAAATCATGTTTCTTAAATTGCAGTCCAGTGTTTGAAAATAACAGCATCTTTCTTTACAGTGCTAGATCAAGCTTAGTGATGAGTGAATAAAATAATCACCAATACAATAAAGGGATCTGGTTCAAATATATGTTCAGAAATTGGGATTTTTTTTTTTTTTTTGGAAGTTGCCAGACTTATCTGAGATTCTTACATCGCCAAAAACATGCTTGTGCTCTTCTGGAGTGATCCCCTTCAGAGACTTTCCTGTACTAACGACATCCAATAAAATGTTACTCATATTGCAAGATCTGGCCGTCTTCTGGTGGTTTTGCTGACTGAGCAGCAAACTTGCTGAAGAAGTTGGCTGATCATCGCTACTGATCGTTCTATGGCTTATGGCTGCTAAATTAATCTATCAGTTTTTCTTCTGTAAAACAGAAATAACACCTACTTCTTTGGTGTGCGAGGTTTAATGAGTTGTACGGTGTTTGATGAGGTAAAGCACTGTAAAAGTTCTATCACGGTGCATCTGCTTCCAGTTTCAGCATGATTCGGGCATGCTACAGAGGAGATTTGCTGTGCAATAGCAGTTGTGGGAAGGGATCAAGAAACTTTTGAGTACACTGCTAATATTCGGTCCAGGGTTGGAAGAGCAGATCGGTATATCCTCATCTATTTATACAGGGGACCAAGCGAAATCCTGGCTCCTTCCTAGTCTGAAGCTTGTAACTTGAGACGAATTTTTATCCCGTCAAAAACCTTGAGATTCGGGCCCAGTTAGGATTTCAGTGCACCAAACCCATCCCACTCTTCCTTGCCAATAGGTAGCGTTTCTGCCAGCTTCCCAGCGCTGCCCGGATCGCGTTTCCCTTCTCCGTCTTTTTTGGTTCTGTATATCAGAACGTGATTAAAATCATTATATCCCTATCTATATCTTGCTGTCTGTTTTCCTTTTAATTAGGTTGTAAAACAATTAGTTACCACCATGTCTCTCTCTTCCCCCTCTCCCCCAGTGCGCCCAGAGCTGTTTGTTCTCCCCGGGCGGGGAGGAGGGGGCCCTACCGTCTTGCTTTATTTACAGCAGGGTGAAGGTCAGATATAAACAGTTTTTGTTCTTGTGCTGTTGCTTTCTTTTGTGACCTATCCTGCATTGTTTGGCTTTTTTCCTCCCCTGTGCTTTGAAGTGCCGCACACCAGGTGTTCCTGTTCTGAATTACACATGAAAGGACCACATCCCTGGACTAATTAACTAGTAAACTGCACCCGCCTCCCCTGGGTTTAATTGATGCTGCTCTTAAAAGGGGAAGCCAGTTTCTTATTCCTCCTGATTTCACACCGTAGTCATCTCCTCTTTATCTCCCTGAATACGGAAGATACTCTTGAATTTCTCACTCCCGGGCCACACGGTGCTTAATATGTCTTCTCATTTCACAATTAATAAAACAATTATCCGGTACAAAATTTTTGAAAGAAATCCTCCACGTTCCTTTTTTTTTTTTTCCTTGGCTCCTAATTTCTTTGTGCCTGATGGTTGCAGCCTCTCTGGGGAGTGCAATGTGCAGAACCGCACCGCTTCCTGAGAGCTGGAAGATCCAGTATCTTGCTGCTAATTATTTTACTTGATTGTCTTGACCCAACAAAAGCATTGGTGTATACCGACATCTTGCATGGCTCACAGTTTCTTTCCTGGGGCAACATTTCTTGCAGTGTAATGAGCAGGAGCTTTCATGATTTCTTTGTTAGGCCCGGTAGTAGCACACCGATACGCATCTAGCTTGTCTCTGTGGTTGGGTGGGCCTTGTTGATGGCAGAAAACTGCACAAAGTAATAAAAACCAGTTTAAAATCAGAAAGCCTGAATCAAATACAGCTCATTTCTGTGGGCCCTCCAAAACTGCTCAGTGCAGATTTGTCTTAAGTTGATAAAGGCCCATCTTTGGCTGAACCGGGGCAGAGCGTTGTGTTCAGGCTCGAGGACCTTGCATGCTGTTGGGGCTGGGGTGCGGGGAGGTCCCAGCCTGGTGGTGCTGGCAGGCAGAGTTGCAGCAGGCAGAGAACCACCACACGCAAACATTTGTATAATGCTTTATTAATTTTAGACTTTCTTGGCCTCGAATGCAATGTTTGTGCCTTGCCGGTCCTTTGACATTTTGAGGTGTTAGGGGATGATTTCATTCCCTGATTTTCTTTACCTCAAATAGGTAATTTCTTCAACGGGTACTGGTTTAGGTTTATGGTCAGGTTATGCTTGCCTGCCTGTCTGTCTTACGTACTTATTCACTCACCGTGAGCATCCTATAGCCTCTTTTAATTGAAGTCCTTGTTAAGTCCAGTGAAGTCTTTCCGCTGACTTCAGTGGGTGCCAGTCCCTATTCATTTGGTTCGAGTTGTTTTCAACTTGAAAAGGAATTTCAAACTTAACAGTCTTATGAAAACGAGGGGAAGGATTCATGATATTAACAGAAAGTGAGTGGGATGCAGCAACATTTTCACTTAAGAGACATTTTCCTCTCTGGGTGGATGCCACAGGGTAGGTCTTACTGGATAACATACCTGCCTCTTTCTTGGATAGCTGGCAGAGGGAAAACAGAAATCCTTTGCTGTATTGAGAGCGTTTGGTTTCAGGGGTGGGACCTGAATATTAGGCAGATGCGTATTTCTTCAAGGCAAAAGATATCCCTTGAAGACAACCTCTGCTGGGTAATAGCTTGGGGTCAGATTCAGGGTGGCCAAGAGAAGTGGGAGCTTTGCTGTTAATGCCATGGAGTTTTGCATTAGGGATTTGGTGTTGTCGACGTACAGTGCAGAAAGGAGAACAGGCTGCTTTCCTCCGAAATTACGGCTGTTCAGCGCTGACGTGAATTAGGGCTCCAGTGGGGCTCCCATCTTTTTTTGTTGTTGAAGATCCAGCAAAACGCAATCTCTAGCCCTGCTTCCCCACTCCTCCTCTCTACCATGCAGAAGTTCCCTACCCTTGAAAAAAAAAAAAAAATTTTTTTTTTCCTGGCTCTTGACAGCAAAATCATCACTCTGTTCTCCCTGAGGAGGGTAAATTTTGCACTTTTGTAGGGTGCAAAGTGACTTTTGTGGATCATGCCATTTTACGGAGCATGATGGGACCTTAGGCTTTGGAGTAAGCCAGCTAACTGACACTGGAGAACAGACCTTAGTGCAATTAATTGTAAACTGACTGAAGCTTATATGTCAAAGACAGACTGAACTTTAATTAACATGAAGCTTAAGACAGACATTTTTATACTCTGAAGCAGCTATTTTAAAACAAACCAAAAAAAAAGCAGTGAACTCACTGAATTTTAGCAGAAGGTAAAGGTAGAACTTTGGCCTTTATAAGCTTCATAGCTCTATTGAAATCCATGCCATGTTACCTTGGTTTAAAATCTGGAGCCTCTTTTGCATTATATTTGATTGTTTAGATTTAGTATTTCCTGAATTCTTAAATTTATTTTAATCAATTTTTGCTAACATTTGCAATAAATTCTTTTTAGGGAAATTTTGCTTTAAAAATACCTTCAACCTGGTTTTGCTTATTTCCTATCTTATTTTCTAGCAAGGATGTTTTCAGCTTAGGGCAGATACAAATGAAAACCCGAAAAAAGACATTTTATTGCCAAAAAGCACTGGTATAATTCAAAAGCACCTCTTGCTAAATCATTTGTGAGTGTCTCATCAAAAGCATAGGATATGGTTTTGTTAGCGCAGATCAGGTCTTTGAGAATGGTTGTCATGCACTTTCTTAATCTTAGTCATTTTAACCCTTTTACAATTCTTTCTACCTTTCCCTCCGAGCTCTGATGTTCTGTAATTTTTTGCTGCCTTCCCCTTCAAAGGCAAGTTTGCCAGTGTTTTTGTGATTAACTTTTATATGTCTGAGTTTTTCAAAACACTACCAGGTTAGAACATACTGTTTAAAAGCCCACACTCATCTTTTTTTATTAATCCTACCTTTCTTTATCAAAACTGAAAGTCTTGTCATATCCTGTTTACATTTCAGCTTTTATTTTATTTCATCCTTCAGAAAAAGGACAAAGATACTGGGGCAGAATCTGAAATTTAAGAGAAAATTTGCAGTGGCCCCTGTTGTTCTTGCAATCTGGCAACTAGCTGGGTTACCCCACTTCGTTTCAAAGAAATAGCAGAAATGGCTAACTTATTATTCTAACTGTTTTACATTTCCTTATCTCTCAATTATAATATCTAGAGATATGACACGATGGCATTAAAAACTTAAAGGAAAAGGATATATGGATTTTTTTTTGTTGTTGTTTAAAGAAGATGCTGGCAATGTTTCTGCTCATAAAACATGTATAACATTTTATTTTAAAAACTTCACTTGTTCCATAGGTCTAGATCTTGGGCTTAAAAATGTTTGGCATTACCATTTTTACGACAATTGCAGAACAGGAAAAGGCTAGTGTAACTTAATGTATAGAAAAGCAAGGCAATAGTCGCTGTTGTGCTGCTAGATTTAAATGAATCAGAGTTAATATTTTATATATAATTGTATTTCAGCCCTTTACTCTTTCCAGCTGGCCTTTCTCCCTGAATGTGTCCTACTTCCTTCTCATCTTTGCTCTCTCCCAGCGCCTGCCTTCCCAATCTCCAGGCACTGGGATATCGTGAGGAGAATGCACTGAGCTCTCACTTGCACTCGAATGAAAGAACTGATTTGTTAATTTGATCTCTTTTTCAAAATAAGACCTAAATTAAGTATTATCTTAATCAGCAATAAAATACATTCTTTCAATTACTTGTTTCTCTGACTTATTAAGAGAACTCTAAATAGTTTCAGCGAGTATTGTTGTAATTGTTTCCTCCTTTGATTTTCATTTCCTTAGTTGTCATCATCTCCTGGCAGCGGCAGCAGCTGTAAAGCAGATCTTTCAACAGCCTTGTTAATTGTGTAGAAATTAATCTGATTTTAAAAACCTTATTGATATACGGATTCGTGTGCCTTAATGTGCATGTGCATATGCCTGCTCACCTCTTTTACCCAGCGTATTCTTCTGCATCTCGCGTCGACCTAATGCGCAGGTTGGGTCATTATCTCTGCTTGCCCATGAGGACTCTCACGTTCCTGTGGGGTCAGATTTCATTTCGGTGTTCCTATCAAGTGCACTGGCTACCTCCGTGGAAATACAGAAGCTTACTCATGGCTTTTATGTCTGTAAGAAACGTTGTTTTTCAGCCAATTATCTTCATTTTATTTACTTCCATTCTGTGTGTGCAAGGGGAGATAATGTAAGTTATATATGTACAACTTCATCAAAGTGTGTTTCTGTTGTCTTGTCCAGTTACCTATTGCCACAAATCAGCAGATATACTGGGAAGGAGCTAGGAGATCCACACCCACATCCCCTGAAATACTGACCAGCTAGTGCCCAAAGGATGTTACCAAAATAGACATGAGGTTTCATTCTTGAGAGGCTTCCAGATGAACTGAAAGTATATAATGCCCAAAATTCATGGAGTGCAGGCAGCCATCTATGTTCTCCTGAGAGGAAAGATAAGGCTCCTTTATGGAATAAAAAATTATAAAAATAAATTAACGTATTAAACAGTCTTTTGTAATGAGGAAAAAAACCCGATGCTAGCTTTACACAGCTCCACAAAGAATACTGAAAAAAAAGTTATTCTGTACTTTGTGCTTACTGGCATATGCCACTGAGCAAATGAGAAGGTTATGGTTAAATAATATAGGTATCAATATAAGTTGTATACAATTGAACAGTAGATTCTCTTCGTGATCCTACCTGTGGTCATTATAGCTTTTGTGGTACTGGTTATTAATTTTAACATTCTATCTTAATTTCCAGACTGTAGTCTGTATACCTTAATTGTGCTGTCTACAATAAAAGGTTACCTCTTTCTTCCTGTCTTATATATCAGCGCTCTGGTAAAAAGCAGCATCCTCTCAGCATGTTGGTGAAATGATAACTTATACATCATTATGTAAAGTGCTGCAAAGTGCTTTGCATTTCTTTAGGATAAGCAGTGACATAGAAGGATAAAATTTTATCATTTTAAAGATGGTAAAACAACAGGTTCTCTATGCCAATACAAGTGGCAGAGGCAGGCGTAGCTTTTTCAACTTCAGTGAGATTTGGGTCAAGTTCTTAAAGAAATTCAAATTGAAGCTGTCCTTTCTACACATGTATCTGTCAGGAAAATGAGCAGCAATTCTGTGTGTAGAGGAACTTCAGCTGTGGAGCCCCTGCACTTGCTGGCTGATGGCTAGAGCTAGATTAGTGGTTTTATTCTTTAAAGCCGCTATTCAGTCACTGTTAGCCCAATGGGAGATGAAGGCTGAGTGTTTTCTTTCCCTCGTGCTGTCACATAACCTCAAGAATCCGGGGAAGAAACTTCACGTGTGCAGTTCAGGCTTTTGAATACCTAAAAAGAAGTTATAACAATGATTTTGTTTGTAGAGTTGCTCTTTATCTCATTGCTTGCAATGCCAAACAACAATCTAAGAAAAAAATTACAAAAAATGAGTGGAAATGCTGTTTGGGAGTTGTAAATAAACTCTCCATGAAAATCCCAGACTCAAATCCCAGCAGAATAGGCTTAGCCTTTCATCCCTATGAGACAGATAAATTGAGTATTGTGAGCTTACAACTAGCGTTTCTTCTGGATGAGAGTTGTAAAATCAGGGTCCCATCTTTCATGCATTGACACCAGACTGCTTGATATTTTATTTTAACAATGATGATTTTTATTTGGGAGACTAACAGTTCTTCTTCCTTATACTAGCTGAGAGTTTTATTTCAGGGGTTGTATATGTACTATATATATTTGCAAAACTTTGCATTTGTTTAGATAAAAAGATATGCCATAATACTAAATTATACATATAAAACATGAGACCAATTGAAAATTCATTCCTATTGTGAAATGCAGTCTTTTGCCAGTGACTACACATTTAAGCTCTGCACATCTAACTTGAACAGAAACACAAAAATGGAGAACAACCCTGCGCTAAGGCACGTCTTCAATCACTGTGCTGAAGTAGCGTACATATTTGAGCAAGCCTTGAATTCATTCGTTCAGTGCTGGTAGCGATGTAGGTGTGGCAGCAGTCCGATGCATACAGAGGCAACTTTCTTTTAGAAGTGATAAAGGAATAAAGGGCAATCCTGGAGTATTAAACTTGCAGCCATGAGTGAAACTACATATGTAACACACGTATGCACACGCTGGCTTAAGGTTGCTTTCTAGGAGTAGATGACTTGGGCTGCAGGAATTTTTTCCATAAAGTGTTTGGGGTTGATGAAAATGCTGCAAGGCAGTCTTGCTGAGAATGATAAGCCTCTTTTCCTCAGCTTCCAGGGACTTTGAATTCTGTCCTGTATGAACAGAAAATATTATTGGTCTTATGTTTATGGAGCTGTAAGGTGACAGAAATGCAGAGACGTTCCAGGGTGTCACCGACATGTTGGTCATCGCTCGTCAAGTGAGATTCATCTCCCATTGATCCAGCAACTTCTCTTTTAGGTGCTTGAGCTAAGCTATTCATAAACTTGTTTTATTGTGAATAGATACAGACGTGTATGTGAAGTGAACAGTTTTTCCCTCCTATCTTAGATGCGCGTTTTCTTGGAGGCACTCTCTCTCCATTCATTGAAGGGGTAATTGATTGAAACTAGGCACTAACTTTCAGATTGTCAGTTAGATAGAACCAGAAAGTCCTTCAAATTCTTCATCTTGAGTCTTCGTATCTGTATTTATACTACCTCATAGCTGCCACTTACGTATCACATGGCAAAGTGCCTAAAACGGGTTTTAAAATTGTTTTGTTTTTCAGATAGGAAAATGTGTATTTTATTTTGGCCACTTTTTTATTAAACATACCTCAAAACCGGAATTGCACACACAGCAAGTCCAGTCAGGCAACATCCTTGTGGAAAGACAAGGTGCTATTCTAAGACTAATCCACACTCTGTAGGGTTTGGGAAAGAGTAGGAGTCAAAATCCTCAGGTACTTTGAAGCTCCTTCAAGACAGGAATAGTTTGAAACTCTTTTATAAGATGAGTTTATCCACAACAGTCTGTGTTAATACATTGCCTCTTCCTCACAAATGCCTGCTTAGTGTCTCTGTGGAACACTTGGAAAATACAAAATATCTTTGAAGGGATCATGAGGGCTGCCAGATGATATCAGATGAGTCAGAGGTCTGTTACTTAAAAGGAATCCTGCAGGACTCTTGTTTCACTGGTTTCCATTCTCCTCTGGTCTCCACTGGAGACTAATGGACTAATTGGGCTAAAATATTACTTAAATGAAGCTGCTGCCCTTTCCTAAACTAAAAGGGGTTACTGAGCCACTGTTGTAATTTAGTTATTCAACACAGAAGAAATGAAGAATAAATTAGTTATAAATATGTGTGGGATGGCTTTTTAATATACAGTCTGCTCAGTGTTATTTTGCAGTAGGTGCTCTGTTGAAAATGGAGGAACTTTGTGAAACAGAGCTGGTGCAAAGTATGGAGCCGGGATCTGCATGACAAAACCTGCAGGTTTTTAAGCTTTTCTGACCAGTGCCGGTATCTTGCATACAGCGTGCTTGGCTTGTGCAAAAGACAGGAGTAATTTTCAGATTTGAATTTTATGTCTAGGCTTAGATTTTTGAGCACCCAGATTTGGTTTTGTCTGTATTGGGGAGGGTCTTGTCTGTTTATCTAAGCGTGTGTGGGATGCACCAGATGAGACTATACAGAATGATCATATGAACACAAATCTGCTTGTACTGCTGACAGAAAACACTCTGGATGTTGTCTGCCAGAACCCTTCTTTACTGGGAAAATGGGGGGTGGGGGATGTGTCATGGGATCTGACTTAACTTCCAGTGTCAGTAGGAAAGGACAGAACAAATCAACAAAATATGGAGTATCAAATTGCCAGGACCAGACAGTATTCATCCACAAGCTCTAAAGGAATTCAAATGGGAAATACACACCGTAACAGACCATTTGGAAGAAACAACGGCGAAGAATAGGGTTAGTAAACACAAAGATACGTGTGTTCTATTGCAGAAGAGTTAATGTGGTTTCTGTTAAAAGAAGTTGTGTTTCACAGATTACTGCAGTTCTGTGGAGGAGTCAAGAAGAGATGCTGGTGTTATCTACTTTGATTTGAAAAGGTGTTCAACAGGACCCTCACCAAAGGCTCCTGGAAAAACTTAGCTGTCATGAGATAAGGAGTAAGAGTCTCTATGGATAAATAATTGGCTAAAGGGTAGGAAACAAAGGGCAGGAATAAATAGACAGTTTTGACAGTGTAAGGAAGCCAGTGGTGTAGTCTCATAGGATGTCTGTGCTGCTAGGATATCTGTTGCTCAACATATCTTAAATGATCTGAGAAGGGAAAATTGAAAAAAAGGTTGCAGCTGCTAATAGGTTATTCAAGGAGCTGAAACCAAAACAGGTTGCAGAGAAGGATCTCACATTAGTGAGTGACTGGTCAGTAAAATTAATGGCAGGTAAAAATCGGTGTGTATAAATCGTGAAGTAATGCATATGGGCAAAAAAAAATATTCTAATTTTGCGTACAAAGTCGTGAACTATAAACTAGCTTACCACTCAAGAGCGTCAGCTCAATGCTTAGTACCAATGAATAAAACAAGTCGTATGCTAAGAGTTGTTGGGAAAGAGAACAGTATTATGTGACTGTATTTAGATTATTATTATTATTATTATTATGTCATTAGTGTTGTAACCGTGGTTCAACCACATATGGAAGACCGTGTTCCTTTCTGGTTGTTCTCTCTCCTGCCCCCATCTCCAAAGTAGAAAAGATGTAAAAAAAGGATGGCAACTAAAATCAGCTGTACAAAGTGACTTCCACATGAGGAATAGTAGATTGAGATCCTTAAGCCTGTGGGAGAGAAATGGTAGCAGTCTCTAAAATTGTGAGTGGCTCCAGAGAAAGTGTATGGTCACACTTGGTCACGCTTTCTTCTGGTACAGAACTGGGTGACAGCAAAAAGATCCAGCACATCACTGAGTCGGAACTGTTTTACTTGCAACACGTAGTTAAACTGTTGATCTTGTTGCCGTGAGATGTCATGGGCACCAAGCACTGGCATGGGTCAAAAAAGGGGTCAGACAAATTCATGGAAGAAAAATCCATTGAGGACACCAACATAACCACCAGCAAGTTGCTGGAGGGTAGGAGAACATACTGAGGAAATGCTGCCCTGTGATGGCCCTATTTTTGTGTTCTGCCCTACCATCTTCTTGTGGCACTGCGTAAGGCAGAAGACAGAGCGTAACTGAGCAGATCTGTGGTCTGGTCTGGTACAGTCGTTCCTGTGTTATAATTTTATGTATGGTCTCAGTGGTTTACAGTGCACGTGTGTATTCAAAGTCTTTTTAATTTACCAGTTTGTAGACAGGGAAGTATGATTTGCAGTTTTGGGGGCTTGACAGGAAAGGAACTGTAAAAACACAGGAATGTGTGAATAGGTATGAGACTTCATTGGTGTCCTCCCGATAACAGAACTCTTTCACGATCATCCTGTAGTTGCCTGCTCAGTCGTTTCAAGCTGTATTTGTGGGGAGATCAAACTGTCAAAAGCTGTGGTATAAATTTTTCTTTTTTTCATCAACTTCACAGATCATAGTGCCCCAGCAGCTGGATGGCCATAGGGGCAGGGGATTATGTTATAAAGAGGGTCGACCCTACCGATATATAATGCCAGAGCTACTGAGAGAGTCACTGGATTTCCATTTACAGTGCTCTAGATACTGTCTCAGTGGAAATACTAGACTCCTAGTCTTGCTGAAAACCGTGACCTTTTCCCAGTTGATGTCAATAGAGCTAGATTCTCTCCCTCTCTTTTTTCTTTCTTTTAGCTTGAGCGTGATCTAATTTGTTCAAATAGAAGTTGTGCTATATATTTTCCCTACGCTTTCTCCTGTTTCCATATGCAATGGCTGGGACTCTTGAAGGAACCTGAAGCGTAAAAGTGATCTGTGTCAGCGGGACTGTGTATTTAACTCCATCGACATCCTTTGTGAAGTCCTTACCAATGGATTACAATTATCAGATTGTTTAGCTTAGTGTTATTAATGTACCTACCATGTGCGTAGTCAGAAAAGTACCAATAGTTTATAGCTAGCACAGCTCCTTAGATAAAAATAAATTTATCAGACTAAATTATGTTTCAGCTTTTGATGGACCTTTATTTGTTTGGAAGGTTAGATATTTCAAATGTAATGTGACACACGCAGACTAAAAGCTAAATGATTTATTTTGGTGGCTGGATGTGTTATAATAGCCATAGCTAAGAAATGTGAACTAATCAAGGATTAGATCCAAGAGGTTGTTAGAGCACCAGAGATAAATGACCAGGAGATCTAAGAGAGATCTAAGCTGAGGAAGGCCAGGTACAAGTTAAAATACCTCATTAAAAACATCTATGTTAATAGGACATTTCATTGCCTAACTGAAAATGTCTCTTATATTTTACATAGCCGTTAACTCAATTGTTCACGATTCTGCTCCTGGTGTAATAAGGACTTTTAACAGGTCCTTTTTTGAGGGGAGTATCATTTGTGCTTTGTTCACATAATAATATAGGATAATACACATCCCCATAACCTTGTTAATATATTGTCATATTTAAAAGGCAAGGTGTTGAAACTGTGTATGAAAATACAAGAATGGAAGGATCTTTGCTAGGCTGGCATACAGTGAATCTTTATTTCCTATTCCTTGAGTCCCCAGACTCTAAATGGTGAGGGCTCCAGAGACTTTTGGATACATATGTGCAGCATAGTTGATTCTGATACAGACACGTCTCAAGCTGAGAGAAGAAATGTTCAGAAATAGTTTTCAAGGAATAAAATACCTAGACATTTTTAATTCTAAGGTAAAATATATGATGGGGTCTCAACTGCAGGACTGTATGTTAATTTGCAAAATGTATTAGACCATTTTTACTCTAATTGCACTGATATTATATTATTTTGGCCTGGTATCATTTGCGTGTTGTTATTTTAGTACTGCAGGTTGAAGAAGATGCAAGCAATCACACAAATAATTACTGAAACCATTAAAAAAAAAGACCTACATCTCTGTGGACAAAACTCTTGTCAGTGCTGATATGCAAGAAGTACTTCAAGAGGAAGCAGAAAAAGCAGGGAGTGCAGCTGTCTGTAATTAATTGGAGGAATAATATAATAACTATTATTAGAACAAACCAAACAATAGCTTTGGCAAATATTTTTGTAGCGACTTAAATCAGCAATGAAGATGATAAGCAGCCGTCGCAGGGGCAGCATTAGTGTACTAACGCTGATCAAAGGCAGCAGTCGGCAGAGGGTGACTGGCATGCAACCACAGTGGAAAGTTGCCGAAACCCCTCCTCGCACTTGCCTCCCCTCATCCTCATCCTCCCCTCTCCTGACGTGACATTTCTGGTCTTTCATCCCGGGAAGGCTCCCCTCGCCGAAGCCAGCCGGCCGAAGCGATGCGGGGTACGTAACGTGCACCTGTACGGGCACGCTCAGCACTTTGCGCCGGCTGAGAAGTCCTCCTGGGTCTCGGAGCAGCCGCCGAGGGGCTTCGCCCGCCCTTTGGTGTTCCCGTACCTGCTCCGCTCTTGGCTGATCCTGCTCCGCAGCGAGCGGGCAGCCAGTTCCAGCTGCGTGGCATTTAAATGTTACCATAGTGATGAGTAGTGGACACTGCCACCTTTCTCTTTTTAATTAAAGAACAGATGCAGGGAAAGCTGATCTCTCGGTGACCCTCTTTAAGCTGACATCAACACGCTAATTGTTTTCAATTCTTTTCTTCCCCCAGCAGTCGCAGCTCTGTCCTTCGTTCCTATCAAGGTCTTGCCTCTGGTTAGGTTAAAGAAGCAGTAACTCTTTTCAGAGGCTCCCTTCGGGGACTGTTTCAAGCGGTGGCTGCTTCAGAGCGACTAAACTCTCTCGTCTCCATTAGCGAGGCGGGTACGGAGGAACAAATGCTCTTGCCTGTGATGGGAAACTTCTGACTTCCCTGCGCTAAAAACAATCCTAGCAACAGCGCTAAGCGGGGATTTGCTTGGGGTATCCGGAAAAGTGTATGATTATGAAACGTAGGCACGCATCCTTGCAACCTCCCCTCACCTTGCACCATTTCAGTACAGCACAGTCGTTGCTAAACAAACAAGGCAGTTGTGCCTGGGATGAATTTGGCTCAGGAAGAAGTCTCCTGCCTTTTAATCCCCCTTCAGCCCTCGACTTGCAAAGCAGCCTCAGCTTTCTGCCTTAGTTTCCTCTTTTATAAAATAGCAGTAGAATTGCCATTCACCTATTGTAGATAATAATTGAGCTTTGTCTAGGTGTTTTAATGCATAAATTATTTTATAAAGAAGAACTGCTGCTAGAGCAGTCAGTCTTCATCAGCAATTGCTGTATGCCGATGTCAGAGATTGTTATGGCTTTTCTTTAGGGATTGAAATTGCACATGGTATTCATGTTAATGATAGGCAAAAAATACATTATTTAATGGCTTCTGCTGTATTATCTGCCCTTTTTGCTTAGCTTCAGGCTAGAGTCAATAGGCAATTTAGCTCGAGAAAAACAGTTACCAAACAAGAAAAGGGATATTATTCATCCCATGCAGGTGTAAGTAAAACAAAAATAGTTTCAGATATCAAATTCAGACTTGCAGAAAGCGCTTGCATCACGTAAGTTAACTGGTGATTGCCACTGGATGTCCTCATTGCTGAAGTGTAGAGTTCGGCTACAGGATCCTAAAGATCATCAGTGACAAGAACCCTTGAAATGCAGGAGGCTATTCAAACTGTTTATACAAGGAGATGGAAGGGCTGATGTTCTTTGTTGTTGTTGTCTCCTTTATCTCTGGGCTTGCTTGAGTTGGAGCAAGATCTCATTTTCATGATAACCTTACAAGGCAGGAGGTAATTCCTACATATGAAATACATCATTCTAACACATTTGCAACACTCAAAAAAATAATTATTTTAACTGTAGAGCCAAACTATCTGATGAAGCAAGATTTACGTTTGGGGTCATGAATTGCTTTGTATATAGTGCACATGGCTTCTTTCCTTAGCATTTTGTCCATTGAAATGTAAAACAGAAACACAGAATTTGTCAGTTGGTCCGTGAAGTTCAGATCACTTTGTCCGTCATGTAAATACTCTTTCTCTGGCAGTTCTCAGTGTTTGTTGTCTAAGAGGAAGACAAAACCATCTAAAATACTGCTAAATATTTTGTTGTTCCTGGAAGGAAAGTCAGAAGTTTTCTTTCTGCTATCATAAACCTCAACTGAGAATTGAGGCTGAACAATAAAAGACCAACTGGTCCTCTCATAATCCACCTAGCCACTGTTCTGTTACCCACAAACAGATGCAGTCCTTTTTAAAATACACCAGCAGTGTGGCCTCAATAAGTGTTTAAAACAAATACTTCTCTGCACACAAATTTCCTTCATGTGAAATAGGCAGAAGTTACGTAGCAGCGTTGAGCTGCACAGTACAAGCCCTAGTGAGCTTCCCCGGAGTTTGCTGAGTTTTAGGACGTAGGACTGTATTTTGCTGCATCGTGAGGATAAAGTGAAGGTGTGAAGTTCATATCTGAATGTCAACATCCCACAAGTAATCTTTTAATGCATTATGCTCCCACTTTAATTTGTAGGCATTTGAATTTTCTGTATCAAGTCGGGGAAAACTGACAGGAGCAGCCAAAAATGCATGTTGGCCTTCTATTCAAGTGAGACAGTGTGGGGTTTCCTTTCCCAGCAGAATTTGGAGTCTCATTTATTTGACTGTAGCTGAAAAATGGCAAACTATTCATTTAAACCAAAACACTAATAATAATACTGATGCAGAAAGACCTTTAATAATTTTAAACAATGGTGATTTGTGACTTCATTTATGCCAAGAACATGACCACAGAGAGAAGTGTTGTGTGCTGTAATAAAGTGCAGAACGTAAAACCCAGCTTAAGCTGGGACTAAATGCTCGGTAGGTCAGTACATTCTGTCTTAATTTGAGCTCATCCACAGTAAGCCTTTTTTGCAGGATAAGTAGCTGAAAGGGCAAGGCTTCTTATGCCTCTTCTAGGGAGAGCATCTGCGTGCTTCTGGGGTTTTATTGGAAGTTATTTGATGCTAGATGTTTGCTCCATTATGACAGTGATTTTAACAATATTTTGGAATGAAAATAATTTGAGCAGATTAGTAATTGGACCACCCATTTCCTCAACATCAGGAGGCCAATTTCCCTTTGAGAATTGTCAACTGCGAAGCCACAATGCTTGAAAATTTATCCTAAGTTACGTATTTGGTTGTATTTATTTCCTTTGCCTCCAAATACTGGTTTGATATTTCCTTTGTTGCTGACAAGTTGTTGACAACATGCCAAGGAAATAGGGCTGCAGCTTATACGAGGGCCCCAAGTTTTTTTACATTTTCTTTAAGGTCATTCCTGTTAAGCATCTGATTTTTGTCACGTGCAAAGGTCCTGAAGTCAGATTCTTTAGTATAATACACTCCCATATTCAAAGACCACAGAGAATCTGTTTGGCACCTTAGCAATGATGCAAGGGGTCTTATTGGCAGATTTCAGGAGGGAGGTTGCCACTTTGTAGGTAATATAGATGTGACTGTGTATTTAAGCAGAAAGTTCTTGTGAACACAATGCACATTTTAAACGCTTGAAATTGAATTTAGTTTTATATAACTCTTGCCCCATATAATATGAAGTTCTAACGAAAGCATATAGAGCTAAAACTCTACGTCCAGTTTTTGTCACTCATGGAGCATCGGGTCTGTAATCAGCTCCTGCCTCGTGCTTATCCACAGCTGCAGTTCTGTTTTGAGGTCATTTGCCGTGTATCAGTATGGCCAGCAGACCGTACAAGGTCAACAGACCAGCTGCATCCAGTGTTTTCACTTCCGGAGCCCATGGTCCTGCCCCATCTTACCACGGATGTAGCCAGCTTTGTTTCCTGGCACACCTTCAACGCACACAATGCACGTCCATTGTGGTACCCTGATGCTCTAGAAGCCCTCCGCGTCGTGTGCAGGGGCTCGTTCAGAGGGAGGAAAGAAATTTGGGAGTTGTGCTTTTGCTTTTCACAACTGAAGATTTTTTTTAATTGCTGGACAAGTAGGTCCTCAGATCCAGATACAGCTGTTCAAATTGGTGCTCTGACTTCCTGGGAAGTTGTTGGACACTTTGGAGTCTTGAGAATTACTTTGGAGCGTGGGACTGGGAACCCAACTTTGCGTCATGCCTTTGAAAATGCTGCATCTATGTGTAGTTGTTCCAACTCACTTCTGTGGTCTAAAAGGGAGTCCACAAAGCAGAGTAGGAGGAACATACTCTCCTTGTCTATCCTAAAATATTATCCTGTTCCTTGTCAGTATGGAAGCAGTACTAGATAGATCCTCTGCCAAAAATATTGCAGGTTGGCATGACGGAAGGACACTGCTCAGAATAACTGCTGGAGATTGTCTGCGTAAGGTTGATTTGCTGTGGGATGTATAGAGGGATTTACTGTCATCCATAGATATTGGAAACAGGAATCCCAGTTAGGAAGCAGGCATTACACAAGTATGTGGTGAAATGACAGAAACTCATAAAGCTGCAAGGGTCCTTTTGTAAAATGCATGTGAGTAGCCAAGTGGGACAATAGTAACACTGCTAATTCATTTAATTAATATGTAATTTACTTGGAGTGGTGTTCATTCTAGTCTGTTTTTCTTCAGAAAGATGTTTTCTGCTGTGGTGAAGCTGTGATTCATTTCCATTTCACTACTTTCATTTTCATGGTCTCTTTGTTAATTGTCAAGGCCTGTTTGATGATTACAGTGACTAGTAAATGCACTGCTAAATTATGGTCATAAAAAACAATGGAAAAAAAGACCCATTCATTTAGATTTTTTTTTTTTCTTTTTTTTTGTCCCAAGCAAAAGACTGTGTTCTGGACTCTAGCAAAAACAAACAGTGTAGTATTTCTCCTATCCTGTTCGCTTTGCAGCTTCTTTGTTGTTTTCGCTTTCATATGCTTTTCTACAGGGTTATGTATATTTGCTGTAGGACAACCTGGAATGTAGGTAGAGCAGGAGTTTGAGTACCTTGAAACTCCGAGGATGCAAGGGGCATACAGGTACATCTTGGTGCCCCTCAGAGGGAACTGCAAATCCCTGAAGCATCCCATCGCTCCTGGTGCGTGCTCCTCAGAGCAGGTCCTTCTGAGGAGAAGGGTTTCCAGCTAGGCTTGAAAGAGACTAGCTAACAAATTAGATAATTTTGAACCTATGTCTGCTCTGCAGCAGAAAGGAAATACGGCACTCGCTGGGCCAGAAGTTAGGGCACAAAAATTTGGGGGAAATGTAAGCACCGTCCTTGTTGGGTTTGTGCTCTGTGTGTGTGTGCGTGTGGTTGTATTAAGTTAAACTGTGCAGAAGGAAATACAGCTTGAGACTTTTGCCAAGTTGGTGTCAAACTAGGCATTACCACAGGCCCTTTAGTAAAAACTCTCCACAGAGGATGATATTTGTATGCAAGCCTTGAAATTTTTTTCCTTGGTTTTGCTTTTGATGTTTTGCTCCTGCTCAACAACAGCAAGTATGAAAATAACTCCCTTCAGCCTGGCTCTAATTTCAGTCCTCCTCCTTTTTCTGCAGAATTGTGGCATGTTGAGCTTAAAACCATCTTCACTTCAGAATATATGAAAACTTTTTGCCTAGCCAAAGATGAAAGATTATTTTTGGCACACAGTCAAAACATGGCTTGATCCTGTCTAACCCATGAGACTAGTTTGATCAGTTTAACTGTTACGTAGGTAGCTTTCCCAACACCATAGCTTTTCCTCTTACAGATAGAATCTGAACTGGTTTCAGTGTAATGGAATATTAATTTTGCCTGTTTTAGAAATGTTGTAGTTTGAGAATATATGTCTTTGTAGCAGGGCTTATATCATTTATTCTTTAAAGCAGCACAGTATTGGATAAATTTTAGATGTTATAGCTAAGGAGTTGGGTTTGTAAAGGAAATCTTTTGTGCTTTCTATTAAATGCAGTTCTGATTGACTCAACCAAAGTGATTAGTGCCCAACCTGTGTTATCCAGACGTTTGTCAGATATTTTATTTCATTTCATTTCATACATCTCGAACTACCAAGGCAACCTTGTCATTGCAATTTTCACACCCTTTCTTTTTCTTTGTTCTATATGTCAGTGAAATCTTATCTCTGCAGTCTTCTGTCATAGGTTAATAGTCTGGAACAAACTTCATTTAAGACTCTTACATAGGAAAAATGGGGAGAGATTATAGAGAAGAAAGTTGGTGGCCGCAACCACCATTGGATAGATGGTATCTAACAGACTCCGATAGTTTTGAAATACCAACCAAAGGTCTGGGAGAGGCAGAGAAGACCTGACCTCAGAAGATTGACTCACTCGGTTCAGGTGCCTGGCTGAACCCCTGGGACCTGCTTTCACATCACAAAGTTCAAGTTTTGTACGGGCAAAACTGAAGTTGTTCAGGTCTTGTGTGGCTTTGCTTTTAAGGATGGGACAAAACCACAAAGGTCAGGCCTGGATTTATATTTGTTCAGTGTTTTTGTTATTGTACATATAAATCTACGGAAGTATGTGTAGGCTCCTGGAAAATCTGTGAGATAAAGTTTTCTTATTTCACAGTCTTACGAAAAGACCTGCACTTGGTTTTTCTTCAGCACATCCTTCATTGACAGGTCCAGGTACCTCTTTTAAACAAGGAACTGTCTTGTTTACATGTTCCTCTATTTCTCCCATTTCCAACTGCAGTTTCTGTTTAAAGTGGCTCAGAACAGCTTTTTAAAAGCAAAACATTATTTTTACACAGAAAAGTAAACCACAAGCAGGCAAAAATGTTAAAACAAAAAGGGAAGGTCTGGGATAAACCCCGGTCAACTTAGAATCTCTACTTTTTGCCTGAGAGAAGCAGAGAGCCCCTGAATAGCATTTTCCTCTGTCCCCTTCCAGTATCTGCTCAACTGCCCTCTCTGTAAAGGCTGCGGACTTTTACTATCCCCTTTGATCCTGTGTTCAGTCCTGGAAAGAATAAATTCTGCCAGCCTCGATTCAGCCAGTGAGGAGGCGTTTTCCAATTAATAACTTTTCTACTGTTTCCTCCAGGATATCATTACTGTTTCTAACGAATAATCTTTACTCTTGCTTCATTTCCTGTTCGTCTCCCTGTCCGTTCCCTTTGGTTTAATTGTTTGCAGTTAGCCAGCATAATAATAATGACACTGTGATCTACAGCAAGTCCATAAACTGCAACATGATTTTTTTCCTTTTTCATAAGATGCATCACAGACCACAGACTCAAAACTCTTGGAGTGCCTGGAGACCTTCATTCGGATCCTGGTAGAAGAGCTTTACATTTTTCCTGCTCTAAAAAAAATTCAACACAAGTTACTATTGAGACTTTGCTTGGATAAGACCTTACAAAACAGAGCCTCTCAGCCGGTCACATGGGTGGATGTTTACAGATACAATTTGATAAGGAAGTCAGTAGTGTTACGCTGGTGACAGTATGGGCTTCTTGAAATAAAAGCCAACGTTTCCCAATGCACAGGGAAGAACTCAGGAAGCTCTGGCAGATACGAAGCCCAGATTTTTGAGCCGACCTTCACCCACTGACGCTTGTAATCCTCCTCTAATTTGGACTCACAGCAGTCGTTGGCTGGCCAGCCAGCTGCCGTGTGACAGGGGAAGAACTGTGACCGCGGGTAGGGCATCCGCACCCCGAGTGCCTGAATCCTGCGAAAAACAACACCCCAGGACTTTATACCAGCAGGACCCCTGGCAAGACCTGGGAAAAAAGGCACGAAGCTGCTTTCTCATGGGGTGTTTCTCACCTTTTCTTTATAAGGATGGCCATAGCCTTTATAGAACACCGAGTCACCAGTTAAAGAGATGCTGGGAGACCCCCTTGTCTTTCCCATGTCTCCTTTTTGCCCTGCTTAGCCTTTCCTCCTCTCACTCCAAATATTTCTTACCTGTCTCTCCTTTGAAGACACAGAACAGCGTGGCTGCTGCTGGCCAGTGCGGTATCAAACACTGGCGTGCTGCCGCCGCCACACAGCTCGCAAAGGTCAGGCGCTTTCTGTGAGCGGCTGTGGAGGAGCAGCTGCCGAGGACGGAGTCCACAGCGCTGCTGAGACTTCAGGTGCTTTATTTTTCTACTGACCACTCTGTTTTTATTTTATCTGTAGTTTCTCCCTTTCCTCCCCAACATCCCTCCTTTTTGCTCCGTTATTCTCCCATTTCTTTTATCTCTTACTTTGATTTATTTTAAAGGACATTCGGTAGTTCATAGTGAATGTTGAAAAAGAGGAGTGAAGAAAAGACAGAGTTAGATAAAGGAGGGAGGGTTTAGGGAAGAGGGCAGAAGAAGTACCCTTTATCAGGAACCTGAAATGGATCCTCTTCTTTTGCCAACATTGAGTATCTCTGAATCTTCAGTGGCAGATTAACTGTGTAAGAGCTACACAGGTATGAGTTTATTTTTACTCTTGGTTACTGCCATTAGCAGAAGAGCAGAGGTGCAAGAGGTGGAGCTGGAGGTCCTGAGCCAGATGATGAATATGTCTTTGGCTGTGTGATAAATATGGTGAAACCGCTGTTTTCTCTGTTTTCCTTTTTCAAGAAACGTAGGAAATTACGCGCACAAAAGCTGTGTTAAAATAACATTGCTTGCAAAGTCAAGCACTCTAATTACATTGCTCAACACTGTGTTGTCTGTGTAATTTCATTTCAGGATTCTTCTATCTGTATGTATGATACAGTCTACAATTATATGATCATGTACAATTTTTCTTCTACAGAGAGCCTCATTGACCACACAGAATGAAGATGGTCAATTAATGAGCAGCTGTTCAATCTTGCATTATTCCTTATTGTACAGCGTGTAGCACTGTCCCTACCGTTCAATCACATACCGTTCTTGCTCTGAAGACAGAATTATTTGTTTTTTCATAGTCTTTTGTATGGCACTGTTCAATAGAATATCTAAGTGCATCACAAACTTTTAATTTATCTTCACAGTAGGTGTGTTGGGAACCTGAGGAAGGGGGGTACCTCCATTTTACAGATGGGGAAACTAGGGAGCAGAAATTTTGCTAATGTGGCGCATCCAAGACAATTTAATATACTAAAAACTCATCTGGTTTTATGTATTCCTTTTCAATAGTAAACCTTATCTAGCACTTCTTATGTTCAGAGTAATGCATCGAATGACTCAGGTTGCAGCTGTGAGTGTTCAGTAGTTCTGCGTATCAGTTTCAAGTCCCACATCCAGGAAACGGGGAAGACAGAGTTAGGGATACCTGGGAAAGTTCAGTCACACAGGTGACCTCACGTAGGCTGTGGCAAGGAGGGGATCCAGCCCTCCCAAGCAGGATCCACCTGTCTGTCTGCTAACGTGAGCTTTTGTTTCCTTCCTTCCATCCCTCACCTCATTCACAACATACCTTCACAATCTGCAACAAGTGAATCAAACCCCCAAAACCCCATCCTCACTGACAACCCGTGCTTGATGCATTCTGCAAGAAGATTTGTTCTGTGCAATGGTACAGGGGTCTTGCAGAAAAATAATCTGTGATCGTGCAATTATTGTGTTGCAATTCATCTACATGATGGGGCCAAACAAAGGTTGTATAGGCACTAATAATTCTGCGAGTCCTAACTTTTCAGCACCAGATTTTGAAGCCTTTGGAGAATTTTGCATGTATATTATTTTGTCTTTTCAGACTAGGCATGGTGTGTAAAACCAAACTTTCTTCTCCCTTTCATCATCTTCTTCCCTTCTCTTACCTCCCCCACCAGTATCAGGTGATTTTTTTTTTCTTTTACTTTGTTTTTTTGCTACTTTTTACAGCTCTAGTACAGATATTTCAATGTCCTGTAATTTATTCTTTCTCTAAATGTCAATTTCCTTGCTGCTGCTGATTTGCGTTCAGATATAACGCCTAAAGCAGACTGTCAGCCATTCTGAAAGTATATGATTCTTCTCTCTCAATATCACACAAGCCAAGTCTGGCTGGAAGGACAGCGGAAAACTAAATTGTTCTCATAAAAAAGAAAACATAGCACTAATGTATCTTTATACTTATGTTCAGGTATCCCTTTTGTGTTATTAAGGGGCCTCATGATCTTGTGTGTTTTCTCTACAGGGGATCACGTTCATTTATATTTATAAGGTCTCCCGTAATAGATGCTTTCCAGAAACATAAAAGTGAGTCCAAAAGTTCTTTGGATGCTATCAAACCAGAAGTGAGCACTGCATTGTATTATCTAGCAGCAAAAAAAGAGCTCCTCAGGAGTCAGAAAAATGAACTGATGAAGTTGTATATATAAACTAAAGGCTGATCCTGCTGCCCTTGTGGAGCTCAGATGATTTCAGTGCAAGGGAGCATAGAAATCAAGCATCTTTGTGAAAGCTTGGTTCTCCCTGAGATAGACACGCTCTAAGACATCAGATGTGTGGATATATTTGTGTATACACGAATATGTAAGTCCTCAGATACAAACGATTTGCTGCAACTCAACAGGTTGCCAGGCTGAGCCAATGCCTAGTGAAGGTTATTGCTGGTCCCTGGCTGGGTGTGGTAGCCTGTCCCAGCTGCCGGGTAATGAGACTTAGTGGAGTAAAACCAGTTTAAGCTAAGTTTCATCGCCTTCTACTTGTGGACAGTTGCAAGTCGTGTTCTAGCTTGGCTAGTGGACTTACGTACCCAGAAGCCCTCCTAAGTTTGCACTTTGACACTCATAAATACCTTTTCACTTCAGAAAACATGATAATTTTTTTAATTTAGAATATAACTTTCTTCATGTATCAGTCTGTATTGTGTGTGTGTGATTTTAAAGGTGTCTCTTCTATACTAATGTCATGGATGTAGACAGTTTGAAAAACATCCGTCAATCATTTTGTCTGCCTATCTATCTTTCTTGGTGGTGGTTGACATCTTCTTAGATTTTGCTGACTGTGTTTTAAGCAAAACAGTGGGTTATTTTGCGCTTTTTCTTCCCCTCTATAAAGGGCACGTCAGAAAGATAGCTGCCTGAATCCCATAACAAATGAAGGCGTAACTCTTGAGTCTAATCCAAGTTTAAAAGGGCAATAAAAATTGACTCCATTTCAGTGGTTTCCAAGGTGTCTCTAAATAGATTATTATGAACAGCATAAAGGAAAATATAGTTCAGTCCCTGTTCTCCTCCCCTACATGTTCCTACCTCTGGAACAGGCAACATTTGTCAAACGTTATTGGCTGTTCTTATATTGAGGCTCCTCTTCTCAACTATGTGCATCATGTTTTTGCCTTGCTAGAAGTGATCCCTACTGCAAACCCAACAACCAGCCTACAGTGGTTTCATCAAGCAACCTTGAAATAGTAAATAGCACTCACTCCAAGGCTATTATACACCAGCTGGGTGCCTATACATTTCACCTGGTAGAAGAGCGTCAGAGTTCGCCCACTTCTCATGGTGGCCACTGAAAAGTCTCTAACGGTCCCATGTTGGCCCTGTCTGCTGGGACACAAGTTGTCACTGCTGTGATGAGGGAGCAGCCGTGTTGTCACACAGTCCTCTCACTGCAGCTCCCAGCCTTGCCTGGCATCCATGCTCTCATGGGACTGTGACTCAGCTAGAGTTTGGGGGTGGACTTGACTTTAGTGAGCTTCCCAGAGGGATAGAAAAGGCTTTTAAACTCTACATCCAGGTTTTACTTAAAGAAACAAAGACCTTTTTTTACATATATATGTGTGTGTGTGTATGCATGTATGTATATATATTAAAAAAGATAACACTCAGAAGAATGAGGTTAAATGGTGTAGAAAACCTGACTTATGAATATACCTTTCCTACCTAATGGCTCCTTGTGGTTTAGACTCTCCTCTTCAGTCTTCCTTTAAGCCTAGCAAACCTGTGACTCCTTCTCTTGTACCCAACTGTCCACAGTCCAGTCTGAGACACCAAGAAAAGTCTCTTTCCATCATCCAAGGGACTTGGCCCAGCATCATCTGCTTGTTCAACCAGGGTGCTGCTTCTGATGGAGACTCCTCGGGAGCTGCACAGGCATGCTCGGTCCAGGCTCTTCTCTCTCACCCCCTCTGCCTGCCACCCTGCACCTAGAGAGCAGCCTGCGTTTTCCCTCCAGGACGTGGCAAGAGGGACAGAGAAGCAACCTTCCTTGCTGCTGCCCAGCCCCAGCCTTTTCAAAGAAACATAACCGTGCAAGCACCCAGCCTGCAATCCTTCAGATATTTGTAGGATATGAGCTGTAAAGGATGGAGGGATTTTTCCAGCAATGCTTTAATTAGCCTGTATATGTGCAGCTACAGAAAGGCATGACAAATTTTGGCCTAAAGATCATCAGTGCCCTGTGTCTTCACATGAGACATTTGTTCGAGCAGCCAGTTGTGTTGCTCAGTTAATGATGTGCACTTCAGGTGGTGAAAAAAATTGAGGATAAAGGGAGATCTCCTACCAGAAGGCAAAGCTGGACTTCTCACTCCTGCCTCCTCCCATTTGTTAAGTGCTGTTGTATAATGGAAAGAAGAGTTGGGTCTGAAACAAGAGAATTTAAATCTGAGATCTAAAAACAGTTACAGTCTTGATGAGGGGCTGTATACTTTATTTAGTTCACTTGTAATTGGTTTTAATTTGTTGCATCTTTTTTTAAGACACGTGATTCGAATATGAATGTGGTTCATATTAGCTTTTGATTATAAAAATAAATAATATCAGATTAAGTAGATTCAGCGGTTTCTTTGAGAGTGGTACTTCCTCAGCCCACCCAACAGTAGCTTTTTCCAGAATGAAGCATTTCAGCTTGTCAAGCCGTCACCTGAAGGGCTGCAGTCATCTTCAGGGCTGAGTATGCACAGCACCAGCAATTGCTAAGAAAATAAGCACCTCTCCTCTGGGGTGTCAGCTTATCTTCCACTCAATCGTTGCTAGTAACAAGCAGGGCTAGATTGAGCTGTGAGCCAGGGCTCAGTGTAAAAGGACTGGTTGCATACTTTTAGTAAATATTTTCAGATTCCTCCTGTGATATTTTAGATCAGTGACTGAAAAAAAATACCCATTTATAGGGGGCTTAGAGTTGTGCTCCATCTATTTCTGCATCTTCCTTCCTTTGTGCCTCTGTTTTTTGATTACTAGATGGAGGGTTATCTGCAAAAGTTTTTTCTAGCACCCAGATTAACCTACTAGAGTTGAACAGATCTTTTTCCATAAGTATGTTAGATTTAGTAAAAGCGTAGATCACAAAGAGTAGGGCTAAGTAATTATGGGTTTGCCGTATATTTTGGGGGTTCAGGAGAGATTTCAAAGTCAACTTATCCACTGGGTAGCGATCCAAAGCCCTTTATGTGGCTTAAAAGAAGACCTAATGTAGAAGCTCCAGAGATGAAGCTTCCAAAGAGTATATGGTCTATCTCTTGAAGATTTTTTTTTTTTATGAAAAGTGAGTAATTGCAAGTAAAACACATTAAGAAAACACCTAAACTTATATTTACCTAGCTGAGTAATTTTAAAGGCAGGTTCAATACAGTACATGCATGTTAAATGCTGTGCTATCATGTTTTCAAAGTAGATTTTTTAGTCTTGTATTCTTTTATTGGAGAGCCTTTCTTTTTAAATGTGCTTCCTTAATCTTTTTTTTTTAATTAGAACACAGAAAGAAATGCTATTGTCCAGCAAACTTTCAAGAAGTCCTTTTACTGGCCTCTTAATTTGCTTCAGCAGTTTGACATAGGCTGCCATTTGTAGGCAGAAACCCTTGGCTATCAGCCTATAGATGATGTTCACACATACGATCAGATAGTTAAGTTTTACTCTATCAAACAAGAATGCGCTAATGGTACTGACTCACTCATTTCTGGGTCTGCGTACAATCAAAATGTGGGGAGCAAATTTGGAAGTAACTTAGTGGTATTAAAAAATTGGCTGTCTTTTCCACATGTCTGGAACCCATGAGTCAGTACTCCAACACATACATTTTACTGTTTAAATAGAATATGCTATGGTTTTTTTTTTTAATATATTAACAATATGGTTTATCATTCTATAGAACTTTTCATCCATAGATCTCATGTAGGTTTACCAGTTAAATGAGTAACTCATTCCTGATGGATCCTGAGATTCTCCTAGACATTAATACACCATTGGTTTCAGCCTGAATTGTAAGTTGAGTTTCTGTGCTGGTTTTGGCTAGGATAGAGTTAATTTTCTTCATAGTAGCTAGTATGGGGCTGTGTTCTGGATTTGTGCTGAAAACAGTGTTGATAACACAGGGATGTTTTAGTTACTGCTGAGCAGGGCTCACACAGAGTCAAGGCCTCTTCTGCTGCTCACCCCACCCCACCCCACCAGCGAGTAGCCTGGGGGTGCACAAGGAGCCTGGAGGGGACACGGCTGGGACAGCTGACCCCAAATGACCAAAGGGCTATTCCATACCATATGGTGTCATGCTCAGCATATAAAGCTGGGGAAGAAGAAGGAAGGGGAGGACGTTCGGAGTCATAGCGTTTGTCTTCCCAAGTAACCATTACGCGTGATGGAGCCCTGCTTTCCTGGAGATGGCTGCACACCTGCCTGCCCATGGGAAGCAGTGAATGAATTCCTTGTTTTGCTTTGCTTTGCCTGTGTGCGTGGCTTTTGCTTTACTTATTAAACTGTCTTTATCTCAACCCGTGAGTTTTCTCACTTTTACTCTTGTGATTCTCTCCCCCATCCCACTGGGGGGGAGTGAGGGAGCGGCTGTGTGGGGCTCAGTTGCCAGCTGGGGTTAAACCACGATAGTCTCTAGTTCAGATGAACATTCGTACTGGGGAGGGTTCTTAAAATTAAGCCCATACTTATGGGATTTCCTAAAGTGGGTTGGGATTAAGTACTTGTTTGTTTTCCTTGTGCGTGAAAGCAGAATTTGGTCCCTAGCATCATGCTAGTTCCTTGAGATAACTGTTCCAGGGAGGCTTAGTATCATAATTCAGTTAAAGTATATTTGATCCTGGTGGAAAAAACCACCCAGCCATCTAGTTGAAGCCCTTGTTCTGTAATTCTTCGCTGTCCCGAGTGATCATATATTGTAGGTGTGGCTGACCGTGCCCTTTGCATGCTGGGCCTTTTGAGGACGGGTAGATGCAGCTTTCAGGTTTGCTTGCCATGGCTGTCTCCCTTCCAGCAGTGTGAGGGGCGGAGAAGGGGAAGCAAAGCGCTTTCCGGTGCAGGAGCAACTCTTAACACTAGCGGGATTTGTGTTGCGAGGCTGGGGGTCATTTTTTGGGGAAGGAGTCTGCAGCAGCTGAATGCCATGAAAACAGCATGGTGCAAAATGGAGGGAAAAATTTGCCATAAGGTCAGAAATAGAAATGAAGAAAACCCGTCGTCTCGTTATAGGGTGAATACTCTGAAATTATTCTCTTAACGATGAGTTTAATGGCATTTGACTGTCTGCAGGTTAGGTTGCTGTGCTCCCTGTTGTCAGGCAGGGGGGTGGGGGGTTCATGATTTCTGATTAACTAAAAAAAGATGTGTGTGTTTTGGAGGCGCGTGGGTGAGGCAGTGCAAATGTCAAGTTAAGTACTGGTTATAAACAGTCTTTTTAAACAGCAGCACATTTTCATTCAGATCTTTTTAGGTTGTGAAGAATACTGTATCTCTAGCGCATATTTAAAATAAAAATCTTTCTGGCAGCAAGCTCGCCGTATCTAGTGCAACGTTCTCACTCTGTCTCTCATCCTCATCTGCTGAAGGAGTAAAACTTCTGAGGTACATCTTCAGAAATAGCAGCAGTAGCCAGCGCAAATGCGCAGTAATTGATTTGCTGCTGTTGTTGTTTGCAGTTGAAGCAGTTAAACCTTTCTAAGCAAAACCAAATTGTGCATGCGAGCTTCTGCATTGTTGTTCTAACAGTGAGTTTTCTAACGTGGCTAATGGCAAATGATACGATGAAAACTAATAGCTTCTGTTTTATCCTTCGTTTCCATTTTGCACTAAACTGTATACTCAGCCACGCATATGCAGGCTATAATGTAGCATATTTAATCTTCCACTTCGTCTCTGCAGCTTCTCCCTATATACCAAAATAGCAAGGACTGGAGTAGCTACTCTCTCAAACAGCACTTACTGTTCTTAGACGGGCTTTTTGTTGTTTTTAGAGTTTTCTTTTTTTAATCTGAGCTAAGTTTGAACAACTGTAATGGTGGGAAAATCTATCCAGGGTTCATTCTTTTTTACCGCGGAATTGGCAAACCAGGAAGAATAGACTTTGTCATGTGCAAATATGGTGACCATAAATGGTGCTGGAGGCTTTCTCCATTGTCTTGTGACTTTGCCACGAGAGAAAGCGCGCGCGAGAAAGAAAGACACGTTTGATAGAGTTGTGAAGAGCGCCTGAATGGCTGTTGGGTGTTGGGCATTGTCTGGCAGTGACCTCAATTCGGTACAGTAGAGACCCTTGAAAGCACTGTCTGAAGTCACAATACCACTATTCTCCTCCGCTCCCCAAAAGGGATTAGTTAAAAGGGTGACGTTCCGTGCAGAGAGTTCCAAGTATTCCCTGAAACAAAGGGCCCTGAAATGTTTTTGAAGTTATTTTTAATTGAGTTGAACTAATTTAATAAAGGTCCTAAGAAGGAGGGGGGGAGAAAAAAAAAATAAAGGAATGTGATTGTTTTATGATTCCTCGCAGATGGAATGGACATTTATAGCATACTTCTTCTTTAGTCTTCCAGAGAACAGTAGCCCCATTTACAGCTACTGTTAGCAATTTAAAACTGCTCCAAAATGAAGTCTTTCAAGAAGTTGACAGCTTATAAATAAATCTGTCTGATAAAATTGAACATAAACTGCATCTGTGGTTAGTTTGCCAAAATTAATTCTACATTTAATTAGAGATAGCAGTCAAACATATTTAATAAAAAACAGTCTTGGAGAGTAAATCAAATGAAGTCAGATTTTAGCAGACGCTTTGCTCCCCCCTCCCCCTTTTCTTTTTTTTTTTTTTCCCCCTTTCCTCCCAAGGAGTGATGAAATGACCTCACCTCTATGATCCTCAGATATTTAGAAGAGGAGGCTGAGGGGAGGCCTGGGCAACCCAATGAGATTATGTAGGAGAAGCCATGAATGACTTGCCTCAGACAGAGGGGGGCAATTATTGTGCTGCAATTTTTATTGATTCTATAATTAGGATTTTCAGCAATGCCGCTGTGTTTGCTGTAAACGTTAAAATGAATTCATATGCTAATTATTAACCAAACAGCAAAATTTGGGTTTGGTCTGGACTTAAACCCTCTGCAGTCCGAAAGTTGAGGCGTGTTGGCACAGGTAGACTGGAAGTTAGCTGTGCTGTAATTATTAATTACCGGCATTGTGAGTAAAGTTTTGTTGTTACATCTTCAAATTGAGGAACCAGGCCCCCGCATGCAAAATTTATGTGCACTACTTCACATTCTTTTTCATGTGCAGCTCATTCATGTCTCTTCAAAAATATTATTAGATAGGCTCCTTAGCCGGTGTAAATAAGTACCGCTCCCACTGTGTAAAGGGAGTCTGGCTCTTGGCAACAATTTAAAAAATACAAGATAATAAAATAATTCGGTGTCCCAGTTCACCAAATAAAGTCAGATGAGCTGTATAAAAAACATTTGATCCATTACATTTGGAAATTAAGCAGAATGTTTTTCCTTTATAATCCTCCCTCTCAGTGCAGCTATATCTCTATCACCAAAACCAAACCAAACTTTATTTAAAGCTCAGACCTTGTATAGGAGATTTAAGCCCACGCTGTAAAGACATTCAAAACTTGTTAAGGTTACTAGAGAAATCCTGTCTGCTTGGCTTTTTTTTGTTGTAGAAAACGACATGATTTTTAGGCATAAGGTATTGAGTGCATGAGCTGATAATAGACTATCCTTCTTTCAGGAGTTTAGATTGCTTTTGTATGTTTTGCACCCCAAAATAAATATTGTAGGAACTCACTGTTTCCCATGTGGAAGGTATTGATTAACAATAACTACAGCATTCTTTCTTCTTATCCTTGGTTTTTTTTTTTTTAATCTAGTCATTATTTTCAGAACACTTATAAGATTGTAGAAATAAGTTAAAAAAAAGAACCTTATAGGTAGCTTGGCTAGACATTCCTGGAGGTCATGATTAAAACCTTATTTAGTTAACCCTATTAAAGTTCTACTGTTACCAAAACCCTGAATGACCCAAGTATACACAGAACTCCCGAACTGAGAAATGTGGAACATTTTGTTGGTACACTTTTTTGTTATGTGCTGTTGCGGCAGCACAGTAGCTTGTGGACTGAAATAAATACTTGTTTCTGCTGTGAACTGCAACAGAAAGGGATCTCTTTGCTTTCCTTTTCACCCTTAAATTATGAATGGTAACGTTGTTCAGCAGGGACTGTTTTTTAATCCAGTTTATGAGGATATCATGCATGTACATCTCATTTTAGGGAGGCCGCAACTTGCAAGTCTAACAAATCGCAGTGCACCCAGTGCCTTAAAATAAACCATAGCAGTGTTGGCTTTAACTTTCTAGGAATTGTGGCTGAAATTTCCAGAGTCACCTAGGGAATTTGAAGCCTTTTTTAAATTACACCAGCCTTTTTTAAATTACATGGGAATTTAGATGTAAAATTCCACAGGCAGCTCTGAAATACTCAGCTCTTCATATTCAAGAAGTGAAGAACTATTTTCTTATTTCCAATGTACCTGTATTAGGTAGGTCCTCAATCCTTAGAGCTAGCGTGTTAAAACCTATATTGATGTATATTAAAAACATTGGATTTGACCCTACTGACATCTGTTCATGGCGTATGTGTAGTTATTTTCAAGAGCGCTCCTTGAGTGAGACAGTTGACTTGAGCAGGACTTCATATGGTTAATTATGCCGAAACAAAAGCACTTTGCTGAATCAGAGGCTTTAACACTACTGTTTTGTGAGCATTATCCTTATAGTAGTTTTAGGAATGATATATATGCATATGCTCATTACCTGCAACACACATTCATACAAATACGGATCTTTTTAAAAACAACTGATTCTCCAAGATCTAATGTATTTCTCTGAATATGGCCGAGTGATGATACATTATCATTCTTCTCTTTAGCCTTCATAATTACTTATTCAAATATTTCCTACTTACCCACATTTTAAAGTTTTCAAAGGCTTATCTTTTTAATGTGATGTTCAAAAGTGCTATATGAAGGTCATTAAGACTTAAAATTGCCATTTTGAAGCCAAGCTAGAGATTTTACTCTTCACTTAACACACAGTTACGGTTTGAATTTAGAGGAAGAAAAATATCGCTTACATAAAGATGTCTTTAAAAGTAGAGCACCTCCTTACAGAAATTAGCTCTTTCTTTTAATTGCATATCAGTGCTTGAATCTGGTGTGGATTTCTGAAGTAATAGGAGGCTTTGATGTTTTATTAAATATTTTTTAAAAGGTGGGACTTTCTGAGAATTAAGCATGCATATTGTATTTTGTGTACCAGGAACATGATAATTTCTTTCCTGTTACCAGTACTCAAGGAATCTAATTTGAGACTGTTTTTCCAATTTTTATAGTTTAGTTTTAACACTTGATGTGTACTAGCTGTTTTTCGAAGGGATTAACTTAATGTAAGTAAAAGGTAAAGAGATTCCTTATGTAAAAGAAAGCAAGGGTACGCTTTCCATTTTTTTTCCCCCAAAGTGAGAAAGTCCATCCTACGGTGAAGAAGACTTTCTGCACAGGCTGCAGTTTTAGGCAGAATGGAAAGTCTTAACATTTCAGTCATTCCTCTGCAAAGGAGTACACAGCAGAATCTCTCAACATCTCAACATGTCCTGATCCTCTATCATTAGAATATGACTGAAAATTTCAGGAGGGTTTGGTTTGTGGGGTTTCTTTTTTTAAATAATTTGGTACTTGTTAATCGCATCCAGTATAGAAATAATATAGATCACTTAGGCTTTCCATTATGAGAAGAGAGCTGAGGATCATGAACAGCTACTTTCCCACCCCGTACTTGTCTTGTGACACCTTTGGAGGATGTGCTGCATTACTCCATCTCCTTCATCTGCTTCATCCTCTGTTTTTATGCAGTGGGAATAACTGGGGGGTATCTGCAGGTAAAGAGATACGTGCTGCTGTTTTCCTTTTATTGCTGTGGTTGCAAAAAAAGGAAGAGGTTCTCCATTATGATGTTTTTGGTGGGTACAGCTTGGAGTAGCAATAAGAATCCGTCCGAAGACTGGGATTCAAATTTTGGATGAATCTTTGGATTAAGTGTATCTGCATCTCTCAAATACATGAGTGGAAGGGACTATTACACTGAGAAATTAAACTGACTTGGAAGTGCCTGAGGCTGCCCATAAAATGGTTCCCCATGTAGAGTTTTACTGTGGTGACAGCAAAGTAGGATGATGGCTTGTTCTGCAAGAAGCAAACAAAATGTTCTGCAAGAAGCAAACAAAAAGCAGGGGGTGTTATCACTCTACCTAGAGCCCAGTTTGGATATTTTGATAATAGTTTGAGTGGAGTCGGTGAAATCATTTTAGGGGCAGATGATGCTGAGCTGGAAAATGAGGGTCTTTAATCCGCCAAGCTTTTCAGTAAGCTGCACTTCAAGAAAATGTGCCTGCAGGTGCAACAGAACTTGAACCTGATTGCTGTGTTATTCTCTCCAGAAAACTGGCTTTGAGTGTTTTCTCTGTCTTACTAGCTTTCCTTCCTGATTGACGTAATCTAAAAAAGTTGCCAGAAGGGTAAGAGGATGTTTTGGGGAAAAAAAAGAAGGAAAACACGCTCTCATGCTGTTTTAGCCACCCCACCAACCTTTATTGCACTGTAAGCACTTCTAACTTTAAAAAAAAAAAAAAAAAGAAAAGAAAAGCAGCAAGGGTGGAGTGGTTTGGGTGAAGATGCTCAAAGAGCATCAGCAAACGGATTAAGTCAGATGACTTTGCTCCTCCTACCAGAAGATAAGGGTTTTCATGAGCAGAGAGGAATTACAGGAGGAGGCAGATTAATATATGTAAGATCTGTGCATGTGCTGCTTACGCTGTTTTTTTATCCTTTACCCTGTACTTTGCAGAAGAAGAAATGCTTTGAGTGGAGGATGGTATTCTTTTCCTCTTTCTAACTAACTGACTGGTCAGAGTTCCTCAGGCTGAGAAAACCTGCAGGCATCAACATGAAGTGGTCCTGCTGTAGAAACACGGCCAGGGAACTGCAGGGTAACGCCCAGAGATTCGATCTGGTATGCAGTGAGATGTGAGTTGCACCACTCCGAGGATCGGGAAGGCCGGTCTGTGTCCCACGGGGTCTGCGCAGGTGTAATTAGAGAGGCAGAAAGCACAATTGGTTACTGCGGAACTGGAGGCCATCTCTAACAGAGATTTTTTTTTTTCCCCCTCACTGTGTCAACTCTGAGACTGTAAAAGATGATTCAAAATCAGAAGGAAAAAAAAGTCGTGAAAGCTTTACAGCTTTTTGAACAAAATTTTTGGTCACATTTAGAATTGCTGGAACATTTCAGTTCCTGTACGTGGGACACGAAAAACCAAGCAAAACCATTTGTCTGTAGCCCTGTTTGAGGGAATACGGTGTTTACCACCTCTGGTGATTGCTGCCTAGCTTGGATGAAAGGGGAGGCAAAAAAGCAGTGGCTGCAGAGTTCTGCATGCTCTATCTTATCGCCATTATAGGCGGGTCACTAGTGGCAAGTATTCGCAGGATATTATTGCCTAATGTCTCTAAATCAAACAAGGCTGTGTCACAGAAATGAGCTAAGAGGACAATTTCAAATCTGGGTAAAGCTGGAGGTTTGGTTTAGATAAGAGGCCGATACTGCCACAAACGCAGAACTGGTTTGGAGCTGAAAAAAGCAGAATTTTTTACTTGGACTGACAGAAGGTTTTCAGGAGTAACAATTTCAATTAAATTTCTGCTGTTTTGGGAAGAGCTTTAATGAGAGGAACATTTTTTTCTTCATCTATACCAGTGCTGGAAAATGAACCCGTTCTGGTCTCGGATGTAGTCCGCATTCAGTAAGCTAATAAGGAGTTCATATCGTGGGACCTTAGTGTAAACCCATGATTTAATTCTGTGTAATTTTTGGGGGGTCCAGACTGTGGGTGGGATAACTTTTCAGCAGTTTTGTTTCAAAAACCTGCCTGGCACCATTTCATGTAAAATGTCCTATGTACCACTGGGCTTGATTTGTCCGTGGAGTCATCAGAGATGCCTCTGAAAACAAAACCAACCAGCAGCCACTTTTCACCAAGCTGCTGGAGGTTTATTTTGTATTGTGGCTTTGCTTACCTTGTGTTTAGCTGAGAACAGGAGAGCCTGAGCCTTCACGCAGAGAAAGTAAGCGGTTCCAATGCAAATGTCCACAGCCAAAATGAACATCCATTCAGACACTGAATCCCTTTTTGGGCTACAAGGAAAAGAAAGTTTAAGTTATCATGGAAGACTTTCCTGTGGTATTGCCAATTTGCCCACAATGGAAAATACCAAAGAAGTTTTTTGTTTACAAAAATAAAAAGAAAAAGGCACTCCATCCCTGAAGAAGCCTGTTTCTGAGTGATCCCCAGGTCTGAAGCTTTTTGAAAATTCAAAAGATTTATATGGTTTGACTAAAGTTCGCCTAAGAACCCACATTTTGGGCTTCCTTCTTTGAACTGACGAGAGCCTCCTGAGGATTGCTCATCGCACCTGGAAACCAGACAAATTTCCCTCCTCTGCACTGGAAACTCCTATACTTCTGGCTTCTCTCCCACCCTGCATTTAATTATTCTGAATTCCAGCATGCCAAGCCAAGTTTAACTGCTACTTTCCTGCAAGTACGCTTTATTCTCCGCTCTCGTGCTGCCTAGCCTGTCGTGGTCTGCAAGTGAGCAGCAGCAGCGTGACAGGGAAGAAGGTTTGTTAAATTAAGACCCTCTTAGTCCCAAAGGAAAAGGGTTACTCACTCTTCCATAGATGAAAAATGACCTCTTCCTCTCCCCTTGCCCCTGAGGGATATTTTCCTGATATAACAACATGAAAACTTGGCAGGCTCCATGTGTTAGATGACACTGTATGTTGATGAAGAACATTTCTGCGATATCTCAGCAGGGGCAGACAAGATGGTATTTGGAGAGCAAGAAGAAAAGAAATCGGATGGGGGGTAGAAGTGGGTTTGCACGGGTCACGCAGGCTGCTGGTTATAACTCGTAACCTGCCAAGACCCACATGCATGACACGGGCCTTTAAAAATGTGTGACAAATACCTCAAATGAGGGACAGGACACTGAAGCGCAGGGGAGGCAAAAAGCTTAGAATGAATGTGGAATTTGCGCCCTTAGTATATATATATGAATTGTAACCTCGGCCTGAATTTCTGATGTCCTTAAGCTTACAGGATTAAAAAGTGAGAGTGCCAACATGAGGGGAACGGAGGTAAATTGTTATTCTGAATTATTTATTTGTTAGCAAATGATGCTTGGGTGCAATCGAGGATCAAATCCATTTCTGTGGAGCAATATACATTTACAGGCAGAGGAAAAAAAAAATGCAGCGGTCACCACTGCAGAGACACAGTAATCAAAACGCAGCTAAACAGAATTGGATATAAAGTTAGGGGTATACTTCACAGTGAGGGAGTGGAGAGCTGCGTGGCTCTCCTACTAGTAGAGAATAATGCTGCTGACAGCAAATACTATTGAGATAATGGAATTTCTTTCTTCCTTTTTTGTGGAGGGATGAACGAGAGATTGAAAGAGATATTCAGATTTTAATACATATTTAACCAGCTAGATTCACTCCTGGCACAGGCCCATTTATGTCAGATTTCACCTAGCAATTTTTTCCTTTCTCCACTGCACCCCCCCCGGTTTGTATCTCTACAGATCTTTCTGTCAGTCAGGTCCGATGTACTGCACCAGTCTGATTGCTAACAAAATGCGTGATTATATATGGGGGGAGAAAACATTAATTCCCCAAGACGTGGAGTACAGGTGGATAGTTAGTCATCTAGCTGTGACTTTGGGTTACACGTCCCTTTTAACTCTCTTCTATTGTATTTTTAAAGGAAATCGTCAAAAGAAGCGGCAACAAAATAAGCTGAAGGCTCTGGTTTAAAAGTGGCACCGTGAATATTAGTTTGCTGTGCAGCATGCTGTGCAGGCTGGGCTGGGGAAGTGCCGCCCTCCGACCCTCGGTGCCGGCGGTGGGCTCCGCTTGTCCCCTGGCACAGGCAGAGTGGCAGCTGGAGGTGGCACAGCCGAAAGGTGGGGTTGTGTTAATGCTCATTTTATTTATGAAAATACCTCTCTCCGGTTGTTATAAAGCAATTACCACAAAACGCTGCCAACGCAGCTCCAGGCTCCGCGACCCATCTCGCCTGTGGTTGTGCAGGCTCACGTCCCTGGCGAGAGCAGATCAAGGTGGTGGATTGAGGAGTCTCATCACTGAGCGAAGTGGGGGGGAAACAGTCCCAGATGCAGTTCATGTGAATTTCACAAGTTGAGGAAACCACTTTTTGCTAATAGTTGCTTTAACAGATGTTGATAAAGGATTTTGTCCTGTGAGGCCCCTTCTAACCTGGGGAAGCAATTGGAAGTTGAGGTTTACACATTAGGATTTCCCCAAAATTCCTGACATTTATCAAGTGCTTTTGACATGATAATGGCAAATTGAGTTTTATTTCAAGTGTGGTTGAAAACCAGATGAACTCTTGCTATCCAACTACATCTGTTGTTTGCTCCTTCCAGAATAAATATTGCAGTTCCTGATGCTGAAACAGCTGGAAATCTTGCATTCATTTGTTTTCCTTGAGATGAAGTGTGTCCTGTGGGTTTACCTGGTGACACTGTTTATGTACTATTTATTTAAGATGGCTAGCTATGAAAAAAAGATACTCAGTGCAAGACTTCTAATGCTAGTATTTGCCAGCCTGGACATCTAGAATAACGCGCCTTGATCAATTTTACCTAAACGTCTCCAGGCAGATTCAATTTTTGGAGGTGGTGAATATTTCTAATGCTAGTGGCTATCTATAGGAGACAAATGAGAGCTCTCTAAACAAACCAGCTCATCCTGACACGAAACAGCACAATGAGAGCTTGATCTGGGTGCCACTTCAGAATACGTAACTAAAATAATTTGCAGCTGAGGGAGAGTAAACTATGTAGTGCGTTTCAACCCCAAACCTACAAAGTTTTTGGTTTGATAATGTCATTTTAGGTGATTTGGGTTTTTTCCTCCTCTGACACGACAAACGCTGGTATCATTTGCTGTCGCAAATAATACAGCGTGTTCATTCCAGTTGTGCGGTGGGCGGGAACGTGGGATAAAGGTGGGGCGACAGAGGTGGAGTGGCATAAACATTTAAACAGTACACAGCGGTGAAGAAAGGCATCTTTTGTGCGCCTGGCTCCAGCAGAAGTTCTTGCTTGTGCTGCCGAAGATAGCCTGAGAAGATTAGAGGAGGGTCAGCTGGGGCAAGACAAAGGGAGACTGTGTAAAGCAGGATCAAGCCTGTTTGCTTAGCGGAGCTCTCTGTCTTCTTATTGACAGATGTAGCTGGTGCAGTATCAGACCTCTCAGGCTCCTCCTCTGGATTGTCAAGTGACAATGGTTGCGGTAGTAAATGACAGTGTAAAGTACTCCATGAATCCTTTATTTGTTTGGCAGTTGTAGCCTGGGATGGGGATTTAATATTGAATGGACTCCAGATTGTCTAAATTGCAATCGCAGTGTTTATTTAAGCAGTCTGTGGGGACTGCTAAAGCATGTTAACTTTTGCTTCCTTTTCATGTTGCAAAGTATTGAGGTAGGAAAAAAGGATGAAGGGGATTGGAAAGGAAAAGTTAGCACTGTAAAGACATGAGGATGCTAGCGATTCTCCTTAGCTTCTAAGGAATCATCAAGAGTTTCAGGTCACCAAATTAGCATGTAATATCATGGACAAAAGCCTGCCGTGCTACCTAAATAAGAGCTTTTCCTTTTGCCGGTGCACTAATCTGTCCCAGAGTACAGGCCGCTATCTCAGCTCAGTTAAGTTGCTTTCAACGCCAGATCGCAGCTTGTAATGTCAGCAAATAGCATGTACAGTAATTTGTACTTTGATAGCACTGTGGCACCTAAAAAAACCCAGACGGAGTCCACAAAGCAAAGCAAGGGACTATGTACTGAAGTAATGAAAAATCACCAAAAATCATCAGCTTTCATAGATACCTATTTCAAAATATAAAGGAAAACTCGACCCCCTTTAGGAGCCAAAAGTACCTTGAATGTAGCCTTGCAACTAAGTGAGCCAGAAAGGTTAGGAAAAAAACAGCCAGATGTAATGAATCCTAACTATAGAAAAAAGTGTTATTACAACTTCTGGGACAGAGAAGGGTTTTCTTTAGCAGAAAGGGCCCTTTATTTCATATCGTGGCTCAAGACACACGATCACGTTGGAAGTGCTAACAAACACATTCAGTAACAGGTCGCCGCTTGTTCAGTCAATAAAGACCCTTTCTTGCTCCATGTTTTGCAGGATCCTAAGCCTCAGGTATCTTTGACAGAGCTGTAAACAATTATATGTGGCTATGTGTTTGCACAATCTGATAAAGAGGACTTTAATAACCCTGATGCCACATCTGGAGCACAATCCATCTTGACTGCATCGGGATCCTCTGCAGCTCCTCTCTCACCTTACTGTGCAGTTCAGCTGCTTTTCCCCAGCTACACGCTGATCTGCAGCTTCTTTCTCCCAAAAACCCCTCCAATTCACTACACTGAGCACAGTTCCTTGTCTGAGCCATCTGGGGCAGGACAGAGGTGTGAAAATAACTTACTGTCCTGCATAATATGTAGTTGTTGAGACTTTAGCCCTGGCAAAGAGGGCGCGCGTGCAGCTTGTCTGAACATAGTTGTCTGAGTCCTCCCCAACGAGTCTGGGGGTTTTGCAGGAGCATCCTCTTGCTTGCAGAGGTACGGGTGTACAACACTGGTCTGTATTCACCGCCAGCAATGGGAGAACACTCTCATTTTCAGGAGGGTTTCTTTCTCTGAGCACTTTGTTTTCTCGTAAAGCAATCATCCCTTTCAAAGCTAATGGAGTTTTTCAGTGGGGGAACAGGTTAGTAGTAATGACTTGATGTCTCAAGTGGGATAGGGACCTTGATGTTTTGCAAGGAAATCTTGGCTATGCAAGTTTTGCTGATCCTGTGCACTTCATGTGAAAAATATAAAAGCACCCAGAGATGATTTTGTGTAGAGTTCTCTCTTTTATGTAAAACCAAGGAATGTTCTGACTCTTAGTTTCAGAATGATTTCTTTTTTCATTTATTACACACACATTCATACTGTCTGTTACTGTACTTCTCTGTGTCTGTGTATATAAATATATAATCAAAAAACTGGCCAGGTGACAATTTTTTTAAAAAGTTTGGTATTCATAAATCACTAGTCACATCATCCAGACTTGTACTGGAAGCCTAGTTTTTAATAGGCTACAGTAGCATCAGCTCCAAGAAACTGAGACCCCAGTTCAGAGAAATATCCCTTAGTTTGAGTACACATTTAAGTACTTTCCTAGATACAGATACATTTAAGCGTGTCCCGAAGTGCCCTCCCCATTCAGGGACTAAGAGGAGTTAATCAGTCTTCGTAGGTGGATGTAAAATCTTGAAGTATAACACAGGCTCTGCTTGAAGTTTGGTGGCTGATGTTACTGCAACAACATCAGTACTGTTAATTCCCGAGTTGCCATCTTTTACTCTTAAAACCCTGAAATAGCTCGATTTAATGACAGACCACAGCTTTTACTTATAATCACATTGTACATGCCTTCAGAGTTATACATCTCCAGTACTTAAGCAAGGATTAAGTCAACTCTAATGTCTGATTATTTGTTTTTATAATTACTGTTGCCATTGTATATATGGAAAGCTGACAACCAGTATGAAGTATTTTTGAGGTCTGCACCCTCCCTGCTCTGACATCCAAATTAGTCCTTCCTTCTTTTTTTTCTTTTTCCTTTTTTTTTTTTTCCCCCCTGTGATATCCTTTTCTCAAATGAACGGGAAGAACAAATCCTCCTGTCCTCTAGCATAGATCTTCTCTCCTTTATCCTCAGGCACATGGTGTTCAAGGCTACAACCAGTAAGCCCCCCCCCCCGCATTCCTTCAGTCCCACGGCAACACTTGTGAGCAGGAAAAAAATCTCCCCACCAACCTCAGCAATAATTTTTCATGCTCAAAAATAACTGATGTAAATGTGTTTAGGAGGTTACTGAACATGTTGGGAAGAGGTTGCTTCTGCATGCCTTTGTCACTAGTCTGTGCAGCGTTTGCACTCGGATGCGACACTCCGCTTCCAAGTCCTCCCTGGTTGCTGCAGGGCCTCGAGCCGTCCCTCACCCAGCAGCTGGGCAGCAGCGACGGCAAAGCTAGCAAAGAAAGCAGCAGTGTATGGGACAGCAGCTCTGCTTCATCTTCTTCCCCAGCCCACCCGAGGGCAATGCGGGTGCTGGGGCTTAGGGTGGCTCTCAGACCTGGCAGTGCAGCTGAGGTCTGAATTTTGGTAATTGCTCGATGGACACCTCAGTTCTGCTCAAGAGTCCGGTTGTGCGCAGTTGGGGCATGCTGGCTGGATGGGCTGCCCTTCTGTGTGCGCTCATTTACGTTTTGCTAGCAGCTGTTTGAACAAACGTGAGAAACAACTGCTTTTAAGGTGCGTATATAACAAATTACACGGGGTTCTCTCCGAAAAAGGTGTGCCATTGGAATATATGAAAGTGCATCTTACTCAGTATGTGGGGATGATATTACTCTGTTATTGCCAATAGTGGGGTATGTGGTATGGTATCAATTTTAGATTAAGAATATACCTAAGCGTGTTCAGCAGCAGAGCAATTTTAGGTAATGTTCAGTGCTAAGATCCTGACTCAGCAAAAGACGTAAGCCCTGTCTTCACTTGCACTGGAGTCAAGCTAAGCGTGTATTTATGTGCTTTGCTGGTCACCAGTAACTAAATTACTCTGACTTTTGTGTGGCTTTGGTGTGTTCCTTTTATTTTTCCTTTTTAACTGATATTTTTTAAGCGTGCCAAAGAGATAGTGGTGCCAGCTATGGCTTTTTAATATACAGATGATTGACTCAGTAGACCACAAACACTTCTTTGGAGCTGTTACAATCCAGTGCATTAAAGCCTGCTCAGGGATGGAGGGATGCTGTATTTCCCACATTCCTGATACAGTGGCTCTATTGTGTCGGAGTGGCTGTTGCGCATGTGTATTGTTTCCATCTGTCTGCTGAGACTCCTTAGGAAACTTGTGATGAGAACTAGTTACTAGGCTTGTGCAGCAGCCGGATCTGAAATACTTGCTTCAGAAAACCGTGGAAGAGCATGAATCACAAGACTGTGAAAAAGAGCATCTCTAATACACAAGTCAGCCCTGACCTTCCCTATCCCATCCCTTTGCGCACACACACATATTATTTTATTGAAATATCAATAAAAATATATCTGATTCATTTTTGAAGTAGCCCAACATTCGGAATGTTTTTAATAATGGTAGCAGTGTTTCAAATATTGTTTGTTTAATCTGTTTTGGATAATGCATTTGTTCTTGTTATAATCGGTGAATATGAGGAGCTGTAGAGATCAGTGCAGAGCCAGAAAGAACCATCATCTGGGCTGTACATTCTTCCAGCCTGATCTCCTCCTTACGACAGGCCATAAAATTTCAGATTATAATTTCATCATCAAACCTAGAACTGTTCTGTCAGTTCCAATATATATTTGAGGAGTCCATTATGTAGAAAAGAGTGTGTTTTATAGCACTATGAAAAGTATTGGCATAGTAGATCATGAATAGTATCTTGCATGTTATTTAGAGAGAAAATGATATGTTTTAAAACTGTGAACTCTAGTACAGAGCTGACCTTTGGCAAAGCCTATTGCCTGATTGGGAACTGCAATTTTCAGCTTGCTTTCCCCCCCACCCCTCCCTTGCAGTGTCAGCTTTGAAAATGTTCAATCAATATAAACCTATCACAGGGGTTAAAAGGAATAAACAACCTACCAGTCTTTCAGCAGTGAGAGGGTTGGGTCATGACAGTTATGGAATTAATGACTCAAAACTTCATATGGTTGGCTTCTGTTTGGGGAAAAAAAAAAAAAAGAACAAATAGTGATTGACACCATGATTTTCATCGTTCATATAACTAAATAAAAGGGAAAAAGAGGACCAATAAAGAAAGAACTTTAATTGCTCTTACAGATGTGTTTTAAACAGAAACCTACCATACAAATTTGAGAGGCACTATCATTTTAGGGGAGGATCAGAATGCCATAGTGAAAAATTAGATGACTTTGAAGAACAGGGGATTAACAGTCAGATAAAACTTAACAGCATAAACAACAAGGTCATTTGGTTAAGGACTAACGACAAGAATGTTTGCTATACCTTGTCATCTCCTCCCTTCCTCAGAGTGAGGGGGAAAGACCCGGACATTTAGGTGGTCATAGGATTACTCTGAAACATTAAATGTGACTGTGAAAAAGGCAGTATGAGTGCAGAATGTATCAGGTTTGGTATTTCCAGCAAAAGAGGGAAGAAAGCCATTGTACAAAGCACATAAAATATTGTGTACAGCTCCGTTTACTTGTGTTTAAAGAGATTAATTTAAACTGGAACCAGTTGAAGAATAGCTACAAAAATTATCTGGGGAACAGAGAGTCTGTTTAATGAAAAAGAACAAAGGGTTTGATTTGTTTAACGTAGCAAGATCGAGTAGTAACATGATTTATCTGGTATTAATACACCAAGAAAGAGGAGAACAATTTAAGTTAAGGCATAAGAAAAAAGGTGTTCATATGTACAGTGGTCATTAAATTTAGGGTGGAAATTAGAAACCATCTACAGGTAGACCACATCTCTTTTCAAGAGAAGTGCCCTCAGGTAGTTCTCCGCAGAGGTCTTACCAGTGATGAATAGAGTGAAAGATTTTCTTTGTATGATGATACATATCCCAGTGTGATGCTGGCCTTTTTCACAGTATCATCATGTTGTTGACTTGCAGTTGACTGTAACACCCAGATCCTTAACTGCTCCCTTATCACTTGCTCCCAATCCTGCATTTATGCAGTTAACTGTTCTACCTAATTACAGTTACATCTTCTTGTTCCGATTGCATCCTTTTCAGGCTGCTCCTCCAATTTTCAAGATCATTTTGAATTCCGATTCTGTCTTCCTACTCGTAGTCTCTGTTGGTTTGATGCTATCTGCAGGTTCCGTAAGAACACTCTTCTATTGTCCAAGTTGTTAGTGAAAATACTGAATAGCACCAGATTTAGGGCAGATCCTTGCAGACCGCCACTCTATGCATTCTTCCATTTTAGTAATGAACCATTAATAATACATTCTTTGTAATAGTGTCTTGTTTTCCTGTCTGCCCTATGATAGCTCCAGCAAGATCACGTCTTGAATATCATATAGTTTACTTATGTGAAAGTAGTTTCAGACAGTTTCAAAAACTGAACCACAATCCAAGTATGGCAACTACTACTTCTGTGCTCTGCACAGAACTGTAAGTAACAGAAAGAAATGGGATTTGTTTAACAACATGTTTTCTTGACTGATCAATACGGATGTGTATTGTTTATCTCCTTGTTACCTGCCCATGTGCTTACAAAAAGTTTGTTTATTTTTTCAGATTTTCTGGGAATTGAAGGTAAACTGAAGTTTATAATTTTTCCAATTTTAATTTCTTTAAAGGCAGGTATTATTTTGTTCTTTTCTACCTGTACTTCCCCTGCCCTTCATAAGTGTTATGCTAACTGCTCCAGAATTGCTTCAGTTGCTTGCACAAATGCCTTCAGATAAATGTCATCAGGTATAGCCATTTGCAGATAGCTTAAACGTACTGAAATGATTCAAATTGCATTGACCTTGCCCCAAAATATTTCATTTCATTAGAGTATTTTGGCACAATCAAAATTTTCTTGTAGAAATTGTGATTTAGTGAAGACTATTTTTCTGTCAAAAAAGCATAACAGAAAGTTCCTGAACATCCCTGAGAAACAAGGAGCGTATGGTAATTTCAGCTTCTGAGCAATTAATATTTTAGATCTATAAAAATTATTTCTGATATTAATGCAAGTATTAATCTCTCCTAGTAAAACATATTTAGTAAATATATGCTGGAATATTAAACGATGTACTGTTCAGCATCAAGATCTTTTCACTACATCTTCCGAACAGACAAAGGTGCTGCCTAACTAGCACTGCCACAAACCTGGTCTGGTGAAACACCTTCTAGGAGTAAGTCCATTTCCCATATTTGTTCTCTGAGCTGAGACTTTCAGATTTAGGGTCAGATGCTATTAATCATAAAGGTGATTTTTGCAGTGCTAGTTCAGTTCCTAGTGGTTTTGTGTTAGGATTATCAGCTCCTGTCCCATTATTCAGTCTGTTCTGATCTTCAGTATGTTCAAACAGCTGGCCAAAGTAATACACATCCTATAATCAATCCTCCCAGACACCCGTCCTCGATCTTTTTGTGTCGAAAACAAATTCAGAGTTGGGATTTAAAAATAAGTAGATAAAAGAATGGCTTCCTCTAGAAAGGTTTTGAGGGCTTTTTATTGTTGCCGCTGTTCTTACCTGACCATGAATTCCCAGCAAAGGAGACTATAACTGGTCCTTGAAACTTTAGAGCCAAGATGATCGACGTGTTGCATTGGAGAGCTCAGGGAGGCTGAATATCGTCCTGGCTGGCAGTTGCGAGGTGATAGTATTGATTTCTGTTCAGAGTACACATAGATGCCTACAGATGTATTCTGTGTCCATTAGGTTCTGAATGCAGAGCTTTTAATTCTTGGTAAGTAGCAGCACGGTGCGTAGGCAGGCTTTGCCCTGGTTTGTTTGTTTTAAATGTAAGTAGAAATAATACTGTGTGCGTCCGTTTAAAATGAATCGACCTTTTGTTAGAGTAAGGGCTGTACGTTACTTGTTATGGGGTGACTCCATTTGTCCATGCAAGTAGGTGCAAAACAAGGATTATATCAGACTACTGCAAAACCGAGAGGTAGGTCAGATTTAATGGAAACATCAGTCATTAACCCTTTTACAGCAGCTGCCTAGGGAGATCCTGGTGGATGAAAGTTGCGTTGTTATCTTACCTAGCTCTGCTGAGCCACGAAAAAACGGTGAGCCTAATGCACGTACTCTGTCTAGCAGAGTTTACTTAGGAGCTCTGCAAGGAGACAAACATAGACCTTTTCTTTTTCTTTTCAGAGAATATGAATCAATTAAGGCTGCTAAGTTCCAGGCTTTTACCATTACTCATGGTCCTGCTGCTTTTCCACTGCTGTGCCAAGACAGTGGGGATTAGGTACAGGGTGGGCAAAGGCACAGAATGGGAATCACAATGTTAAAGTACGTTGCCTTTTCTGAATACAAAAATGAACAGTTTCTTGAACTTGCAATTATAACAGAAAAGGGACTACGTTTTTTGCAAACTGTTGGGATTTCCATGTTTCCATGTGATTTGCACAACAGCAATAATAAATCCGTGTGGTTATGAGGACATGAATAAGATGAATTTAAAAAGCAAAACGATTGTTCATTTCAAAATGATAGTAGCTCTTAAAAGCAGATAGTTGCAAATAAATACTAGCTAGAGTGAATATTATTTTAAAATATTATTTGCATGATGGTTTTTCTACAGCACAGAAGCAGGCATGATCTCTGCCCCCAAAAGCCTGCATATTTTACACCACAGAATTAAACAGTTTCTTAGGGTTAGGTCAGAGCTGAGGGCTGGATGAGGAACAGTCTAAATCAGGTACCGTCTTGAATAAGATGCTAAAATTAGAAGCCTGAACTACGTCCTTTGTTGAATGGCAAAGCATGTCCTGTTCAGTCCCCAAATTTTGGTGCAAATTTGGTTTCACGTTTCTTTGTTCTGCTGTGCTTGTCGTGTTAAGTGGCAACGTTACAATACATGGAAACTAAAAGCATTGATTGTAAGTTGTAGGGAAATAGAGGGTTTTTGTAAGCACTCCCACCCATCTGGAACTTGCTGCTCCCTTATAATCAGTCACAGATTGTTAAATAAAGTAGACTTTACTTCACCCTGAACTCTTGCTTTATTCTTCTGTGAGTAGTCCAAAATAAGTATTGGATCCCTTAATTAGAACTGAATAACCAATTGGCTTGCATTACCTGCTGGCCTTCAGAGGTCTGTAGCCACTTTTCTATTTCCTTCTGATCATATTGTATTTAATGAAGAGGTTTGCTGGCCAGCTTCCACATAGGGTGCTTGCATTCTTGGTGACTGCAGTTAGTGTTTTTATTTATAATTTGTGCAGTGCTGCTTTAAATATTTTATTATCCAAAATGCAAATGATCTCCTTTAGCTTCCCTTTGTGGACAAACCTGTTTGCTTGACTTTCTGTATGTGTGTCATCTTTCCAACTGACATGTAGCAGTGTGGGATCTCACATTTGGATACTTCTCACTTGGCGCTGTGCTCATCCTTCCACTTACATTTTGAAGAGTAATTTCATATTTTCTTCTCTATCATTTTGTTTGCCAGCATGGATGAGAGCCATTCCTGGAAGGGGGTGTGCATCAGAGCTGGCACCAAGCGAACCACTGGCATAGGGAGGAGAAGCTGTTCCTGTGTCAAGAAGGCTTGGGCATGTCTAGGTTGTGCCGCCTATTCCACTCTCAGCTCGTTGCCAAAATTCTGTGTGCTCCCTTATGCCAAGACCTATTGAGAGAGAGACTGTCTGTGAGTGTGTGAATTTATAGATATTTAATTAATAATCGAGCAGATAATTTCCATAGTAATTGCCTTACCTAGGGTGAGGGAAGAAAGGGAAGGTACGCATGCATGTCGCATACTTTATCCTCGACTATAACCACGGGTTGGTTTCCAACCTGAGCGTGACAGGTGAGGGATTTTTTTTTGTTTGTTTGTGCTCTGGTTTTTGTTTGGGGGGAAATTTGTGAGGAGTTGTTTGTTTTGCTTAATTGATGCAACACAGGGTTCTTCCAAACCAGCCCCCTCATCAGAAATCTTTGTTATGAGAAGCCTACTGTAATAAGGATTTATTGCGCGTAGCTCTGTTAATGTAACATGTTGGTGAGAGTGTGCCACAGATACTCCTCTACGTTTGAGCTCAACATGAATCTTTCAGTCCTAGCTGGTGAGCCATGACTGTTTAGTTTGAGCTAAAGCAGCTTGTGTTTTTAGCTGTAGTTTTTCGTTAGTCATTATGAATGTTAGTCATTACAGTGGCTAAAACGAGACTATTTTTTGGTCCCACTGTGAGAAGGTGAGTCAGGGGAAGACAATTAGGTATAGGTACGCGAGGTGTGACAGGGATTAATATTTACTGCAGAGTTACTGAAATAGTTTATACTGCTGTTTGTTAGATGAATTTGCTGAAGCTGCTTATTTTTTCTGAAATGTCGACAGGAGACAGTGTTGGCTCCAGTCCCGGTGAGCCGGGCAGGTGCTGCACACCCTCCTGCCAGCTGAGACCCTCAGCAGTGAGCTGGGGTCCCTCCTAAGGAGACCCAGAGACATGGGATCTAGGAGGGGAGCTTAACAGGCATCACGTAGCTGAGACCTGAGCACATTCCAGACAAAGTTAACTTACTGCCTGGGTCACTTGAGGAGCAGTGATCTACTGACTGCTTCATCCGCTGTCCTCAGTTGTCCTTTCACCATTCAGAAGTTGCTGGTTTTTCTTGTGGGATTTTTAGGTAAACTTCAAAATAGTTATATAGTTTTGATGTCGTCGTTATCCTTTGGGTTATGTAGGTATTTATCGTCCACAAGACTCGATCTCCATCTTGTCACAACAGTTTTTGCCGTTGTAGCAGCCCTGAAGTCCATGGAGATGAGCAGAGACTCTTCTCTTGTTCTCAGAGCGCTTTTCCTTCTGGTACAAAGCTACCGTAACTCTGCGTGTCTAAGATTTCTGTGCAAGATTTAGCCATTCTGCTAACACCATGTCAGCTGCATGTAATTAGTGGTGAGGCGGCATATGACTGTCCTTCCATCACCCCAGCGCTCACCAGAGCTACCAGGACAAGGCAGAGAGGCAAGCATGGCCTTTTTATGGAGTACTGTGTGCATGTTCAGCAGCGTGTTCGCCTGTCAGGCTGGGGGCACTGGAAAAGAAGAAGCCCCCAAAAAACCCATTGAGGCCTCGAGGCCAAATGAACAAACAGCAAATAAGAGGTGGACTGTGAAACAACCGCGTTTTGCAGAACTTCAAAGTGATTTTGAACAGTTGTAGTCTAGTCACTGACTCATCCCCTCCTCCCCCTTTTCACTTTTCCTGCCACTCCACGAACAGCATGTGAAAGCACTGAAAGAAAATAAGAATCTTAAACTCATAAACATACCTGCCTCCCATCTGGCACTCATCCCAGCAGCCTGGTGATCTCCTTAGTTGTCCAGCAGATAGTTGAAAAACAAGAGTCCTGTGAAGATTCGCATGTCACCATATCCCTGCCAGATGGCGGTTAGTAAAACATGGGCAAATTGCATTGGCTCTGCTTCCATCATGACAATCACAACAGAAACACTACAGTGTTGCAACATCGCTATTTTTTAAGCTAGGAAAATGAAGGGACCGTAAAGTAGGGCAATCATGGAATGCTGAACACCACTTAAACCTAATTGCAATGAAGTAAGTAGACTCTGAAGGGTACAAAACACCGCTGAAGGCGACCCCCAGGTTTTAGCCTCTTGCTCTAGGAGTATGGGGGTGAGCTTCAGGAAGATGGCACTGGGCATATTTGCCTCACCACCCTGTTGAAAAGCTCTTGCCAACTTTAATTCCATTTGTAATCCGTTTTTTACTAAATGGCCATTCTTAATTTGATAAGCTTTTCAGTCTTCAGATCTCAGCAAAAAGGGAACAGAGCTGGACCATAAGGCTTGATCATGTGTTTTTAAGCCAGGACACCAAGAGACTCCCTATTTCATAAGGATAAGCAATTTGAGGTAATAATGGCATAGAAAAGAGAGAAACTTTAGCACGCAGTAGGAAGTCAGGCTGCTGCTAGTGTCGTGTGCTGCAGTAAAACAATGCCTCGACACCTCAGCTAGAAATCTGCACCCCAAAATGCAAAGGACAATCTCTGCCCTACCCACCTTGTCATATAGTGGTACAATTCAGTGCTCAGGTGAGCTACTGCTGAAGGGGGAAGCCCTGCTCTTCCCTGCTTGCAGCCACTTGGTCCCATGCTCTTTCTTGTACCAGTTATGACATTTTTCAGACCCTTCTCTGAGCTGTGACCAAGTAAATGAAATATTTGAGTGTGTGCACAATCCTTGTGTTTCTGGATGAGGAGCAAGAACCACCTCCCCAGACACCACCTTCTAGCTGGTACAGAAAACCATTTTCCCTTAGGCAAGAGGAAGCCGACTGGCTGCGTGTGGGTGCATGATGTGATGCTTGGGAAGAAGAGGTCTGGGATGTTGCTCAGGATCTTGTCTGTGCAGATCAGAACATCCCACAGCTGAGCACTGGCTTTCTGCACCACACGGAGCCGGCCAGCGCTTGGTGCAGGGATGTGGTACTGACCCAGTAATGTGCCTTAGTGTTTGAGGTACCAAAAGGCTATCGTGAGGGACCGTGGACCGCTTTTTGCTATTGACTTGCAGTGCTGTTAATGCCCATTCAGGTTGTTTGGAGAGCCATCCTTCCCTTCTCCTCCCAGGCCCTTGGCCCCATCCTGAACAATTTGTTTTGGCTGGTATCGGAAAAAAGTCACAAAAGCATCAGAACTTGCAGAGTTATCCAAAGGCATTTGAGCCTCCATAGTCTTGCTGGTTAGTGGCTAATTTGCAACTGCGGGCTTTCAGCAGGCGTTTGAGTTCCTTCTGAACCATCACGGGTAAAAATGCTGTGGGGGATGACTTTGTCAGAAGTGTCTTACAAAACAAAATTCGAGATCAGCCTAAGATAAAGAATTCAATCTGAAAAAGGTACTTATTCTAGTGTTTGGGTGTGTTTTAGGCAAAAGTGTCCATTACCCCTGTGCTCATCTGAGGCTGTGAACGACTTACTTCAGTCCAATTTCAAGGATAAAAGCAAGTAAGTGGGCAGGCTGAAGCTGCATACCCTGCTCAGAGTAAATGCACTGCAGGCTGGGATGCTGGCAAGGTATGTGCCTCTGCTGGCTGGAGAATTAGCTTTGTTTGTTGCTTTGGATTCATTTTAGGTCAGGTATGTGGGGACAGATGGGTTTTTTTAGCCCTTTGATGAGTCAAAAGCAGTTTGGCAGCTGCAAGGCTGTTCTGCTCTTGGGTAGCGTGAGTGCCATGGCTTTCAGCAGAGCTGCAATGCCCAGCACAGATCCTGCCCCACCTTTTACAAGTTAATTTACTATGTACTTAATGACACCAGGCAAAGATTTACAAATCCTTCTACAAGCACCAGACGAACTCAAATGTAATTCCATTAAAAACTGATGTTTGGTTTTCAGCATTTATATGTTTGTTTGCATTCAGCTTGCTTTCCTCTTCACCGTGGATGTAGTTCACATTTCTGTGCTGCCTGTTCTGCTGAGCGGCCAGAGAAAGACTGAGAATCTTCAGCAACATTTTTAAAATTCTTGTATCAATTTTGGTAACTGTTTTTCTCCTTGAATTTATGATCTAAATTACCTGGCAATGTCCTGCTTCAATTGATAACATTAGCATTACTATCTTGGCTTGAATCCCTATCCAAGAGTTATTCTGTAGCAGCAGTTCAGCTTATTTCTGGCTGAAGGAAAATAGGGGATCTCCTCCAAACCAAAACTTTTTACATCACTTCTTCATTTCTTACCATTTCTCCCTCTCCCCTCTGCCTTTTATTCTCTTTTCTTGCCCTGAAGCCTTATCCCCTTCTCTCACCGTTACTCTTAAATATGCCTGTTCCCCTCAGGCTTTGACCTTGTGCAGGCAGTAAGCGCAAAGCCGTGTTATTTGGAGTGAAGTAACACCAGTAGTCAGGAAGGAACAATGTAGTTCAGGCCAGATAAAATAAATCTCGCATTTCCTGTCAAGAAACTGGGCCAAAAGCAATGATGAGAGACAGAGGGGGCAAACCACGCGGCTCAAAACTAGAGACATATGGGTTAGAAACAACCGCAACCCTTGCTTAAAAACAGAAAACAAAAAGCAAAGGCATTGGATGAAAGAGAAATAATACCAGCTCCTCGGCAATAAAAACCGCACGACGTGGGGTCTAGCCAGCTTCCAAACCCATCGCATGTGTGGCACAAGCGGGGTCTGAATTGCCTGCTACTGTACAAGATATTAATTGTCCTTTGATTAATTTATTTAATTGATGCTTTGTGTTGTAAATTAGAGAGCTGATCTTACTCTGACTGACTTGTTTCTGCACCAAACTCCCTTCCAGACCCGAGGAGACGCGCTGATTAGAAGTTGTTGCTACTTTTGTTGTATTTTAGTAACTCTCCAGCTGGTTTGCATAGCAGTGAAAATTTCAAAATCACGTATGTTTTGTACTGTGATTCCCTTATCCCAACAGTCAGCCGTTAATGCAGCACTGCTGGTGCAAGTGAATATTAATGAGCATATGGGTAAAGGGTTCAGGATCAGGCCCCAAACCAGTGAGGGTTTTGAGTGTGTGTTTATTTCTCGAAAAAGGTCTGTGGTAGCCAAACTACAGTTAGGATTTGGAGGGTTTTTTGGATTTTCTTTCTGGGAAGGATACCGATGTGTGTGTGGAGAGTGATGTCATCTGAGGAGCATCCCAACAAGGCAGAAAGCGAGGGTGGCGGCCGGGGCTCCTTGGAATGGTTCCCATGGGGGCCAGTGTTGGATCCTGATCAGTTTGGGAGACTGAGCTGAAAGCAATGCGCCAGGTGGTGTAAGAATGTTTAAACAGACATAGCACTTTGGAGATGAAAAGTACTGTGCAAAGATTAACTAATTAGATTGTTCTTCCTCCTCCTTAGGAAGAGTTCGCAACGTAGTGGTCAGGGAACAACTGGCAATATGATTTATTTAAGTGCTGAAATGCTTTGTATGAAGTCCCTCACAGGAGGCCATTAGGAAAATGCGGTTACTTTAAGGAGGTGAAGAAAAGTCCTTTGTGGTGAAGAGGCAGGAAGCAAAGAGCAGTCAGTTTTACTATGGACAAAGATAATATTTAAGCACCTCAGTTATACGTGCTGAGAGTTCAAAATGGATCTTGACAGCATACTGGAGAGGCAAAATTTTCTATCAATCACGAAATGTGTTTGGATGAATTCAGTACAGAGGGGGGAGATTTGTGAAGCACTCTGGGAGAATTTGTCCATTTTCAGGAGTCAAGTCAAATGGGTGCAGAGGAGACCGGCAGGATGAAGCTCCTTCTCCTGTCCTCCTAGAAGGAGGTTAGGTGTTGATTTGAGGAGGGCATATTATGCACCTGTCTTCTGATTAAAAAAAAAACAAACAATAAAAAATTAAAGCCCCCAGAAGGCGGCATGAAAGGACACAAAAGGAAAGGGCTACACAAAAGGAGTAACTTAGGCTAGAAGTAAGGAGAAGCAGTGTGTGAACGTGTAGCGGACGAGTCTCTGTGCTCCGTTCTCCGCTGCGGAGGCAGTGAGCCTGCCCCACGGGGCACGGTGTGCTCCCAGGGGTGCCGATGGAGCTGCCCCTCGCCTCGGCAGCCCAGGAAGGGGGCACGCAGCCGGGCTTGCGCGCATGCAGTCCCACCGTGTGGGCTTGCCTGTGCCGACAAGCCCAGGGTTTGATCATCATGGAAGTGAACATCCTGATGGAAAGCTTAACTGATCTGACACAAAACTCCAGCCACAGAGTTGTCTAGCAGGATATCAAATAACAATATATTCAACCAGTGAACCACTGTGTTAGAACAACACATCTTCAAAACAAACTGAGCACACCCTGCAGGTATCCTTGTTTCTAGGTATTTCTGAAAGCTCTCCTCACTCTCTTAACCCTTTCAGGTGCTGTACATCCAGCACAGATGGAGAACTTGCACTGAGGCACGCCCTTTGCCTGGTTCAACGTGATAACTGCATTGTGCTGGTAGGATTTTCTTTGCAGCTTTAACAGGATGTAGTTGCCTGCTCATTTCCCACCGCTGTGTGTTGTGAGCTGGAGGGGGGAGAAGGAAGGGAGGTAATGCTTTAACGGGGAGTGATATGCTAATGCCGGGCATGGTATTTGTACTTCTGTAAAGTCCTGACACTTATGAAGTATAGTGTAAAAAAGGTTCAGTCATGATAACTGAATGCTTAAAAATGGGGATGTTAACATTACCATATCATTGGAATAAAACAAATAAGGAACCTTTGGACAATGGGTTTATAGCTTCTTTTAGGAAAAGAATAATCCAAATTTCCAGCCAAAGCTATAGGTAGGTCAGAGAAATTTGCATCTAGAATAGGATCTTTGATTCTTAGAGCTTGAGGGCATCTAGATCTGCACTTACTTAGGTCCATTTTTTGCTAAAACCTGAATTTAACTCAGACCCCACTCATCTGGGATGGAGTTAGTTTGTGGCTGACTAGCATGTATATATATGTGTGCTACAGAGCGCTTGAGGACGAAATTATCACACCATACAACCTCATCTAAATTAGGTACCTAAATTAGGAGCCAAAGCCACCTGTACAGTCAGTAGAGACAGGCAGGTTCCCAAAGGGGGCTTCAGAGCAGCCATGCTAGGAACCTCTGTTGACTCTATGAACAGTTAGATGCATGAAGTTGGGTGGTAGGAATACCCTCCTGGGCGCCTGGTGAGTTTTGTCTTTTCAGTTCGGTTTTCAAAGGACCAAACATGAGAAACTCTAGGCTTGCACTGGAACCAGGAATTGAAGAATCTGAAGTACAAGATTTCCTCTGATTTAAAGAAGAAGAAAGATCACGGATAATGATTTTGAATTTCAGTGTTCCCTATAGCAGAGTTGAACATGCATTCATGGTCAAATTCAGGATTAAATTCTCATTTTGAATATGCACATCTGTTAAAATATTAACTTGTTATATATCAGAATTTTCTAAGTTTCCTGGCAAGTCGTGCTCAGGATGAAGTCTTTGCAACTGTGTGTATTCAAGGATGTGTTTATATATATGGGTATATACAAACACATGCTCTAGACAGTGTGTAGGTGAGAATGTTACAAAGAAAGATTCTTCCAAATTATTTATTGCAAGAGACAGTAGCAGTCCCCTGCATTTAGTTTGCCTCAGTGAATTTTAAAAGATCCTGTTGGATCAAAAAGCTTTAATGTTTGCTCTGTCTTCGGCATTCTTTAAAATTTATTAGTGAAAAAAATTCCAGGTTTCAGAAGTACAATTTTGTCATGCCACGAGGCTCTCTTCAAACCTGGTGATGATACAAGCCTATGAAAGTCACCATTTCACTTTCATTGCCATTGTCTGGGAAGCATGTCACAGTGTCACAACATCAGCCAAACAGGGGTGTTACAAGGAGCTGATCTCAGCTGGTACCAAACCACCGCCGCTCCTGCAGCGCATACCGAACTAGGCACCCTTGGACCTGCCAGAGCAGCTGTAGCAGGACTGGGAGCACGTGCTCTCCCAACCTCCTCCCTGGACATCCCATTTCCCCTTCTTCTCCCTCCCCAGGCTAGCATTGGCTGAAGTTTCCCCAGCAATGTAGGTGGGAAATGGGAAAAAGTGGTGAGGTCTCCTGGCTACAGACCAGACCGTACCTTCTTTTCTGCAGACTCCAGCTCGTACCCTGAAGCTTAAATGGTAGACTTCCGTGCAGAGGGGCAGAGGCTAAACCTTGCCAGGGAGGTGTGATTGGGAAAGTTTCAGCAGTTGTATGTAATATAATTAGTTTTTATCTCCCCCCCCCCCCCCCGCCCCCGAAAAGGAGGAAAGTTCATGCAAAAACAACGTTTAAAGCAAATTGCAAAGCCAAACATTGACAATTAAGGCCAAATTCAGGTTGTCCCTCCAATCACACTTCTGCCCTCTTGTGTGAATGCCCTGTGATACACTTTTGAACTGCAAGAACCTGGGCTAGTTTTCCCTCTTCAGTGCGGAGGATGGACACATAACAGGACAGAATTAATGGGCAAATTTAATACCAGTATTTCCTAACTTTGAAATGCTTGACTTTAACCTTTTTTCCCAACGTTTTTTGAATGTACACTCTGTTGTTATTGATTTCAGAATAAACACTTCACTAGCTCTGAAGAGAGATATTTCTGTCGCGTACAGCTTCTCTGAAGTTACTGGTTTCACCAGGGCTGAATTTGGCTCATTATAGCTAATTAGTTGTATATTCAAAAATCAATATTAATAATGCTGGGTGCTCTTTTTAAATAGATTGTAGACATTCATATAGTCTGTGTAAAGTTCATATGAAATGATACTTGCCTATTCTTTATTCATCCTTTTGGTTAATAAATAATCCTTTAGCTTTTCAGTAGTTGCTTTCTGGGATCCTGTTGGACATCTGTATTTATCATTTAGGAAGCCATCACCAGTAAATCTTTCTCTCTTCAGATTTTTGACAGAAAGCCCAGGGTTTTCAGGATTGTTGGCTACTTCTCATTTTGTTTGGGTTTTTTTGTTCTGGGTTTTTTTCATATATATATATATATATAATCTATTCTATTGGTGAGTTGCAGTTTATCAATTGAGAAGTTGTTTAGCAAAATGTACGGCATTGGTGAGGCACTGAGATGGAAAATCAACCATCCACTTGCTGAATCTCTGCGTTTGCTGCAAGGCACCATTTCATCTGGGGATATGAGTGACTCACAGAGGTTGGAGGGACTCATAATTTCCATACTACAGCACCATTCGCTAGGATTTTCTGACTTTTGTATTTATCATTAGAGGCAACGTTACACAATGTCAAAGAAAAAAATCTAGCCTTCATAATGTGCTTTCCTGATTGTAAATGGGGCTGGATATCCTGTACTGAAATGTCAGGTTAGATCCTTTGTAAACTCTGAAGCCTGCTCTCAGAATAGAACACTTCTGGAGTGTATTAAATTGGTGTTAATTGAGAAACACATATGCCAATGACATTTTAAGCTACGCTAAATAAAACCAAACCTTTAGCAGGTCCCTATCACAGAGAGATCCTGAGATTTCACCGAACCTGCTGCTGCCGTCATCTTTTTTCCATCTATGCATATGTTGCTTGCAATGATATATGGTAACTCCTGATGCAAATACCACTCATGCTGTTACAGCTTAAAAGGCCCAGAAATAGAATGCAAACACAATGTCTGTTTTTTTCTGCTCCACGTTATAAAAACCTATGACCAACAGCCTAAAGTTTGATTCCTTTTCCCTGCAGTTTTCACACAAGCTGACTTCAAAACATACGTTTAGCACTGCAAGTCATAAAAAATTCAGCGTCTCTTTCTTTTTTTTAGGGGGACTAATCCTGCAAATGTCTTAGGGTTCTCTGGCTCCTGTTGCAGCTGAGCCACAGGTCAGCACCTGAGGAGGGGCCCCGTCCTCAGGGGACCCAGTGCCCAGTATATTCACTGACTCTACTTCCACGACATGGCTGGTCCCTGGATCAGGGCCTAAGCATATTGGTAAAGTACATGCGCTTTATCTTAAGACAAATAAAGCCATTTGAAAAACGCAAAGCAAAATTGGGGTTGAAGTCCCAATTGTGTCAATATACTCATGGGATGTGGCAATATTTTGCTGCACGTTTGATTTGTTACAGAAAAGAAAAGGCAGCCTGGAAGTTTCCTAGGACTGGGTCTCAGCAGTGCTGGCCACACGGCAGCGCAGTGGCGTGGTGGTAAAATTCTGCTCTAATGCAACCACACAAACTCTCCCAAGCTGGCTTTGCAGGACTGCTCTTGTTAGAGCAGCTGTCTTCTGCTGCAAGGTAGGGCAAGAGGTCACGAGCCATTTATGAAGGTGCTGGTACCATTAAGCTGGCATGATATAGCTACAAGTGAAACTCTGACTGGCAGCTCATTGATTTCCAAGTGACAAAGCCCACTACTGCTTTGCCACTCAGTAACTTTTTGCCTTTAAACAAATAAAACCCTAGATTTTTTCCTCAAATAGCTCATGCAGCTTTTTTTTTTTTTTCTGGACAAGCAGAAGTACTTTTGAAGGTGCATTGTATTGCCACTGTGCAGTGCACTGTAGGACCTCTTTTGGTGGGAAGATGATTTGTGGCCATACCCTGACTATGGCCTGAAGGTCCTTAGGTTTATTTCTGACTCACTGCCTTTATGAGCGTAACTAAATAGACACCAAATCCTTGAAAGGAATTCGGTGTCTATAAAACCCAGACTTGTAGGTGCCTGGCTGCTAAGTTGAGGGGAACAGGGTCTCTTCCCTGGTTGCTGCCCCCAGGTGTAGTTACATGGAGTACCCGGTGCCTGCCTGATGCACAGCTGATGGAGCAGTGAGGGGGCTGCTCCTCTCCCAGGGGGTGCATGAACCGCTAAGCTCTTGCAAGGTCCACCTTATCCATCTGTGGCCCCCAATAAATCTTGATTTCTTTAGAAGTTCGTCATGCGTGCTGGCAATCCTCTTTCCAACTTTCTGGTGTTTCCGATAAGGCCTCAGGTTGTGGGAAAATGTCACCACCTGGGACACGGTCAACCTGTACCTGTGCTCCAGGTCCCAGTAAGCTGGATATTGGCCTGTGCTGTCCGTCAGGAACAAGGGCTGGGGGTTTATAATCTCCAGTTATCTGATGAATGGAAATTAATGAAGCTATTTAGTTTTTGAATAAATATCTCCCTCCCAAGCCTTCTTTTGTGGGAGAAGTATTAGACTGAGTCTACGGTAGTTTCTAATTCAGAATATGTATTTTTCAGGTCAGTCAGGTTTTCCTGTTCTTGTTTGTTACGTACAGTACTACATGTGGGTTTAAAGTGAATACGTGCCTACGACGCCCTACAAAGATGGTAGCATCTTTATTTGCATTTCGCAGATGAGAAAACGCAGAGCGATCGAGTGCTTTGCTAGGGCCAGACAGGAAAACCGTGGCAGGAGGAGGGAGGGTTCTCCAGCCGCCCATTGTGGACATTGTCTGTCTAGCCTGTCTGTCTGTCCTTCCTCCTCGTGGCATGGCGTTCCACCACCGTCCATTGGAGCAGCTCTGGAGTGCAGGAGACTCGCACGCTGTGGTGACTAGCCAGCTGTTTGCCACGCAGTCTTTCACAGGGTAGCTGTGTGCAGAATTTGATTATAACTCACTTAATTGTCCACTTCCTTGTCATTGTTCTTGCTGCCTCCGCTCCCGTTAATGGCGTGCTCACGTTGGGAGGACCAGGAGGGCAATGCTGTGCTATCCCAGAGGATCCCTCTTGTCTCCTTTCGTGTCTCTCTCAGGCACGATAGCTGCCTCGCAGCCAGCGTTCGACCACGGTGTTACACGCTCAAACGTGCTCTTATTAACTCCAGACTGGGAACTCCCTCGGTGATAATGCTGTAGGTGCAGTACTTGGGCTGGTGCAGGTTTTAACACAAAATATTATGATCTGTCTGTCTGCTTGCCTATCTGTCTATCTGTCCATCTATCTAATGGACCTATGCATGCTGGAGTAGCTTGGGGAAGGTCAGGGGGAGTTCAGGATGACAGAAAAAAAGGTCAATTTTTGTGTGCGTGCATGTGTTGCTCCAGCTAACTGATGAGGCGTCTTGGCAGGGCGTTTTGACTTAAAGAGACAGCCCCGTTCGTTCGGAGGACACGAGCACCCTTCTTGTGAAACATGGTAGAAAGTTATTCACCAGAGGTTACTTTTTTACGGCTCTCCCAATGATAATGTTGCCTCGCAAATAGCTCCAGTGATTCTGCTGGACTTGTCAGAGATAAGCATGGTATGCACAGAGGGGCCCGAGATTTGGTTTGTGTTTAATTGGGATGTCTATATGTTCGCACACGTTGTAAAATAGAGAGAGGGGGAAGCCTTTTAACAGTGGTGAGAGGGGGCTGAGTGTGTGCAATGGGGAATGAGGGGGCTCGAGTGTCTCGGGGTGGGTACGCACATGTGGTGGGGTCGGTTAGACACGCAGCATGACGAAACAGCTTGGAGAAGTTTCACTCGGTGACTTTTTTGGTGCCGGTACTCTTTCTCGATTTCAAGCGGTTTTGCGTAGGTGAGCTGGAGATCAATTCCCCCCCAGCCACTAAGTTAAGGATTCGATGGCCGGCGTGGCGCTGGGGTCCTGCGCTTGGGAGCAGCCGGTTTCCAGCAGCAGCCCGGGCTCACAGAGAGACCATTAGGCGGGCGGAAGCCCCCGGCAGGGTTACGGACCAGACAGTCTATACCAAGGCAGGTCAAAGGGTGAGCTTACTGTTTACTGAATCGGTAAATAGCTAATTATTCAGCCTGGCAACGGGGTGAAACCCCACATGGGATGTAAATCCTCGACAATTCAACGTTATCTAGCGGGGAACGGATTTGAGATCCGAGGATCCCTTGCGGTAGCAGAGGGGAGCTCTCTGCGCTTTAAAACCTTTTAGGGTCATTGTACGATACCGCGGAGCCATTAAGGAGCCCTCACGTGCCAGAAGCAGTTTAACAGGCCCAGTGTTGGGCACTTAATTGTGTCAATAATTATTCACGCATTAGCACCAGCTCCTCCTTAAAGTGTGTACTGCGGTGACTCATTAAGTTATTACTGGTATTCATTACCAGTAAAATTAGCCTTTTTTTCAAAGTGTAAAATTTATGTTTTATAGAAAAATATTGCTAGGAGTGCAACAGCTTTGCTCTACTCCCTGCTTGGTGTGGAGGAAAACAAGACTATGTGGAGACGAAGCAATATTTTTTTTGTCTGAAAAGAAGCCCTCAAAAATAAAAGGCAGACAAATCAGAGAGAGTCTTGTGCTTTTTTTTCCCCCCTTTTTTTTTGGTGGGGTTTATCTACTTAAAATTGGGGTAAGGGAGAAGCTACATTCCTGCCTGGCTTTGGCTCTTGGTTATGTGTGCATATATGCTGTTTTCTGGTATCACGAGTGAGAAAGATGCCCAGTGTCTTTTGATTAATAAAGTGTTAATGTATATGCAGCAGTCTTTATGTTAAATGCTTCGTGGTGCACTTTGTTTCTTTAAACGTCGATCATTTACAGTGAGCTGTACAGTATATATGCCTGGAGGGAGAGCAATTGTTATACAACTCTTTAATCCGAACCATGATTAAAACCCCTTTTGTTCCTCCCTCCCTGCATTACTCCAGCCTATCATCTTCTCTGAGAAATCATTTGGCAAGTAGATACGTGTGTATTTTAAGAGAATAACTCCTTTTAAAGAATCAGTTTTGCTTTTGTTCTGCTTTTAGAACTTAGTTTTTTGCATTTCAATATACAGCGCTGTTCAAAAGGCGTAGGAGGGTCATAGCCATTTTTTGCATGAATAAGGTATAATTGAAATATGATGTATGCAGATATCATCACTTCTACAGCAATTATCCGGATTGTTTGTTTAGCAGGAACATACTTTCAAGTAGGGGTTGGTCAGTGGCAATCACGTTGCGTGACACAGCTGAGGGAAGTGACAAAGAATATGGAAAGTCTCACGCTGAAATCTTACGTTGCGCCGAGAGTGTCTACTAGGGGGAATCATTAGGAATTTCGGAGGTGAGGGCCACGGTGGTCTCAGAGAGAAATGTAAAGGAGGACGGGGAGGCTGGCGCTTAGATCTTGGGGAGAGGCTGGGGTTTGGCATTCTGTTTCATGTGGAGACCAGCAGTGAATGTGGTCCTTGTAGAAACTTGAAACAGCTCTATTAGTAGCTTGATTGGGGAGAGGAGAAGAGACGGAGTAAACAAAAATGTGCGGTCTGGAGATGGGCTTAATTGTGCACAATACATCTTGCCTCTGCGCAGCTTATTCTGATCACTCCAAATGGCAACACACACGCTCGCGCGCGCACACACACACACAAACAAATTTGATCTGCTCAAGCAGATAAAACTGCTATGTGTATAATATTGCCAGGCTAGAAGGGAAAAAAAAAATGGACATCTGTTTAACAATTCTCTATTGTAGACAGGATCATAGAAACACTGTTGCCTGCCTGTCGTGTTCAATCAAAATGAATAAAATGCTGATTTAAAAAAAAAAAAAAAAAAGAAAAAAATCGGGCGGAAGAGAGCCTTAAAGTATTTGCTTACACTTTTTTTGTTTGAATTTCAGCAGCATGATGAGGAGGGGGAATCCCAGGGGCAGGAGGAGGTTTCAGGAACAGTGAAGGGAAGATTTTGTTTTGTTTTGTCTTGGTTTTTATCCTCGGTGCAGCCGAGAGAGGCGAACAGCAGTCGGAACTAATTGTAGCTCGCTCAGGAAAGTCTTCATTAGCACTTGCCACACATGGTTACCAGATGTGCTGAAGAAGGGGTGGGAGGAGGGGGAAGGGGTATGTGGAGAATGGGCTACATACTTAAACCTAATAATCTGTCTTTTGTTTTCAGGTCTATTGTGTTGGGGAGGGGAAGAATGGGGAGAGGGAGAAATCCTGGCTGCTTTTTGATGCAGCCAGTCCCTATTAGCTGAATGGCATTCCTTGTCTTGCAGCCTCCTCCAAGGAAGGAAAAAACCCTCAATCGTGGCCAAGTAGAGAGGGATGTATTTGTTTTTTAATTTTTTTTTTCAGGCTGTCAGTGAACTATTATTGCACTGAACCCAGCTGAAAGTATTTGGATAATCAAACTGGTAAACCACCGTCTTTCTGGCCAGCTTGTGAATTTGAGCTGGGTTTTTTTTGTGAGCTTGTGGGCTCGCAGAGTCTCGGTGGGGCTGTTGAACTGGCAGTTCGATAGCAGCAGCAGCAGCTCCGTAGTTCACGTGTACTTTGCCAGGGAGTATGCGATGCAGTCAGTGAAGCCAAGTCCGGCAGGAAGGTAAGAAGAGCTCTGTGGTCCTGTCAGTCAGCCCTGAGGTTGTCATCTTAGTCAGATGTTTAACCTTCTGCCTGTTGCTATTAAAAAAAAAAAAAAAATTAAATAGATCTTCCATTTGTAGTGGCTGTCACTGCTGCAGACCAAATTGTGGTCCTGCTGTCCACATAGGTGATTTTCACGGGAACCAGTGTTAATTTTACTGCAGACGTTACCACAAACGTCGCTAGTTGTTCCTTAGGAAAAAAAGAGCCCCCCCTTCCTGGGAGGCTTTGAACTGGTCATCTCCAGGGGGATCCTGCGCGGCCGACCCACCGTCTCCTCCTGCTTCAGCAGCGCTGCAGCTTCTTTCCCCTCTCGGTCCCTGAACTCTTCCCACAAGGTGGGCGGTTTTCGTACTGGCATCATCTGTGCTTGGACGTCCGCTTTCTTCCCGGACTCCCCTCTTCGTTCCAGTGGTAAGAGAACATTACCATGTCCGGATGACAAGGCTTAGATGACTCTCCGAGCTCTGAATAATCAGGGATGAAGGTTTAATTATGGCACTACACATGATATCCACAAGATTTGGCACTCTGGTCATGTGAGAGAACAGCACTAGATGAACTTTTACTAATTAAGCACTCTGTTTCCCTTCCTTCTGGAAACTGCAAGGAGGTATAAACGTGGGAAATCACTTATGTTAAAGCGAAATAGAGACATTTTTTGAATTTTAAATAATCTGAGTTGAACCTCAATCTTGTGGCTCCAGCCTTGTTTTATCCAGCTCAGTTTGCCAGTCTGTAATCTCATCCTGCTTTGGAGCCTGGAAATGTTCTTGCTCACAATCTCGAAGTGTAGCAGATGTTTCATAAATAGAAAATAGGTTGTGTGCACAGCCTAATCTAAGCACAGAAGGGCACAGAAGAAGGTTTGGATGAATGTAAGCTAATCAGGGCACGGATCTGCTGTACTTCGGCAGTTAGGACCAAATTTTTTTTCAGATATATTCTGCCTACCAGATCCCAAATATGCCGTTCACTTTTTCCCACTGCGTGGCAACTCCCACTTGGAGCTTTTATAATTTTTTGAGAATAGGGTAATGTCTGTCAGCTCAAGCTCACCAAAGCAAATGGCTGGTAAGAATTAATCTATTCCATTATTTCTTCCATTTTTGACTGACTTCTTCATCCAATGATCTTGTTATTCCAGGTCTAAATTAATCAAAGTCCAGGAATTCTTCTTTCAGATTCCCTCAGGGGAAACAATAAAGCCATATCACTTAGCTGACTTAGTTGTATCTGCCTGTCCTACTGTAGGATTGTAGAGTCTCCTTCGACCCTGTTGAAATTGGTTGGATCAACATAACTAGCGTAGGCAGAGTCACCGAGTGTATGGCTTCCATAAATTATCTTTACTGACTGTCAGAAAGGCCCAAGGAAAAGTTTGATAAAAATTAACCTATTTACCATCCCAATTTTGCCGTAGCTGCTATTGCATCAGTTGTTTTCTTTAATAAAATTAAGTGCCATATTTGCAATTTGTATAATGCTATCCCACATTATTTACACAAGAATGAGCTGTGGTTGTGCCAACATGCAGTACGTAGAGACAATATCTCCACTTACAATAATTCATGATTAGAAAAACCAACATTGCAAACTTGATGTTTTTGTCAAGTTTTCTTTCTTCTGGAGGCACACATAATTTTTTTTTTTTTCTCCCACGTGTTACCCACAGAATGAGTTTCACATGTAAGTGCTATTGCCTTCATGGTGAAATCACAGCCGTGCACATCCTAGCTGATTTTTATTGTCATGTAGTCCACAGAGATATTAAGTCAAATTTGAAATGGCTATTGATGGCTGAGGTGCCCATGCTCTCCACTCAACAAGTTTTCAGTTGCTTGGAGTTTTGGCAGGACTTAGACAGAAGTGCTTTCAGAAATTTGACACGCTGTAACTTTAAGACATTCTTCATATTATTAACTTCATCTTTAATTATTATAAGTTAATTATTTAAACATTTTATTAACTCGGAGATGGAAAGCATAAAGATCAAATTTATTTCCTGCTTTTTGTGCATTTCCGCACTGAAGTCAAGGTTTCAGGCAACAAGGCAAATATTTTTATGCAGATGCAAAACTAATCAGCCAAACATGAAAATACTCCTGTGGGGTTTCCTGGAGGCCTTGCTGGGGATACTGCAATGCAAATAATATATAATGCAACTAATAAATAATATAGCATGAGTATTATAAGACAGTAGGATTCAGTTAGAGACTGACCATAACGGGTGATCCACGTGAGCTGGTACTACCATCCTTTTTATGATGCTCCAAATCACATGTTTTTGCTGCCTAGATCTCCTATCATGTTTTTTTTACCCTCACAATGTTCTTCTGTAATGTACTCCATCAAAATGCATGTTTTCTCACAGATGATGTCATTTAAGCGGAAAAGAATTGTAAATCCTTCTTTGGCCTCCTGTAGTTTTTCCTGGGTAGCCGGCTGAGCTCAAACTACTTCTCTTTCCAGTACAATATGTAAGTAATCAATATGATTTTTTTTAATATGCATATCAACAGTACTCTATGTAATTAGAGAGTATCCAGCACTATTCTAATGCTACGCAGTAATTACATATGGCAGCGTTTCTGCTCCCCGCGATTTGCAGTTTTTCCAAAACAAAACACGTGACTGAAACGACAGGCAGGAAAGTTTCATTGTAATGTTAGGAAAATCAAGAAGAGCAAGTTTACTGGGGAGAGTACAAATAGCTTTTCTCTTTTCCAGGGTAATGACTTGAAGATAGATATGCAGTGCAGCAACATGAGGTCCATCTTTTTGTCACCTCAAGATGAGGTTCCTGCGGTGTGTTGTCCGGGAGGAACCTGCGGGCTGCTCAGGGACAGATGCTGGCGCAGGAGATTGCAGCCTGGTTTGTTTGCAGGATCGTGTGATGGGAGCAGAGCAGCCTGTTGCTCCCAACCTGCGCTGGCTTCCAATAAGTTTCTGATACTTACAGTGGATTTGCAGGTGTTGGCTCTAACCTGGACAGTTTCCAGAAAGGCTGGGAACCCAGTTACCTTCTCTTGTTGGGAATGTTGCTATAGCTGAGACCAGAGCAAGGCTAGGCTGAAACTTAAGTGCAACGAAAGGTGCTGGTAAGGTATAAAGCATCTTGGCATAAATACCTCTCCCCCCCCCCCCCCCCCTTTTTCCTTTCTCCATCCCTAAATCTGCTGAGAAAGATATGGGGTCGGATTTATATATTTAAGAGTGATCCTTATCTTTTTAGTTTTTCATGATTGGCCATTTACAGTTTCACCATACACACTGGAAGAAACATAACTATGAAATGAGAAGCATTCCTGACTGAGTAAGTTTATTTTTATTTTACTTGATTCTGTTTCAGTGACGAAACAGATTAGTTTCCCAACACCATGCCTGCAATTTTATCATAAAGCTTACAACATGTAATGTGTCTTGTAAAGCCCCGTTCTGAGATTACATGAATGTGTGAGAATCTCTACCTCCACTTATGTAAAAGTAAATTCTTACTCCAATGAATTGCAGTGAAAAACTTGAAAATGTGATATGGGGGCAGCCTAAAGAAGTAAGAGAAAGGTAAAAACAAAAGGATCTCAAATGCATCGGAAGTAATTTGTGTGTGGTTTAGGGTCTTATTTTTTTTCTAAGCATCACTATTTATGGCAAATCTTATGACTTTAAGTACTGGTCTGATGACTTCTGGGTGGTTGGGAGGGGCAGTACCTAAAATATCCTTCAGACTATCAGTCCTCTCCTCGAGTCATTTAGTTTCTCCTATCCCACAGATGCATGCCTCATCCTGCATGGTCTTTCCCTTTCCCCATGCTCTTAGGTCCTGGGTCCTGGCAGTGCTCCCTTACCGTGGCTGCAGAGGTCTTGGCGTCTCTCTCGTCCCAGTGAAGCCAAGGTGGCTGGGAGACCAGTGCATTTCTAGTCCTACCTTCCCCTCTCCCCTGGGCTCAGCCTCCATCATTTTCCCGTGTGTCAAGCATCTTCATTTAGATTTGGCCCCAGGAACAATAAGTTGTGCTGAAGAGCCAGCCGTCTTTTGCATTAAAATTTAAGGAGAACAGAAAGCAAAGAGTATAAAATAAATACTTGAGTAACGTTTTAATCTCACTTGGGGCAGTATGACAAAATAATGAAAACATACAACATGCATATGTGTCTGCACATAATCATTGTCATTGTCATTTGCTTTTGTTGTCAGCAAAATCAAGCAGCGAAACATTTTAGGGAAGATTGTGCTTGCAATTCAGCGGCGAGCCTCGGCTCATGGCACGGGCGGCCAGCCTTTGCTAAGGGAGCCTGCAGCGTATGAGCTGAGCCGTGTTGCTCTGCAGAGCCCGTTAGTTTTAAGAACAGCCTTTGCGTGTGAGCAAGTACCTGCTTTTACACAACACGAGGCTCAAGGTCTCAAATGCTAATTCTTTGGTTTCACCTGAAGGTATGGCTTGCCAAATTTTAGCCTGTTTCTGGTCCACGATGGAGCAATGAAAGCAATAGTACTTTCTAGAGGTAAGGTCATACTGTAATGGAAACCGGAAAAAGAAATTGTGTCCCAACTTGACTCGTATTCATTTCAAATTCTGTGCAAAAGTTTGAGTAGATTTTTTTTCACCAGACAGTGCAACTATGATCTTTTTTTCATCAAAAGGAAAGAAGCAGCAGCAACAAAAATTCACAGCAGTGCATTATCAATTCTTTGTACCATTAGTGAATTTGAAACAAAATTAAAAATGCTAAAAAAAAAGATAACTATTTGATTATAGGGACAGCAATTTGTAGGTCTTTTCTTGACTTCTGTGAGCAATTTTCTTCCAGTTTAGGAAATTCAGGATTATTTTCATTTTGGTAAGAATGGAACATCCATTCAACAGACAATAAAAGCTGTTTTCAACCTGTTAAATACTATGAAATAGATGTGTACAGCTAATTAAGGTATGTGTTGAATAGTAATTATGTCATCCTGAGGGATTTACAAATAGAGTCTAGTTAAAATTTGATTCAATCTTCTATCATTCACAGAAAGTGCAAATTATTATTCATTTAGCGTGCTCTGATTTCAGTTCTAAAGGTAATCCAGAAAAAAAGGAGAGGGATTTCTGTTTTATCAGCGTTGTTTAAGAACTAAGATCCCTTAATTATCGCACTGTACCAATAGCCTGCTACCAACTTACTGAAGCAGTCATCCAGCTTTGAAACTAACAATTTACCCTCCAAGCAAAGAAAGATATAAGAAAAAGTGTTTAGTCAGCAAGCAAATATACCAAATTGTATGTTTTGGCTGTTGTTGGCACTCGTGTTTCTGAGCTGCGCAAACGTGAGTCACTTACACAATACTTTTCAATCAAAGGCATCAAAGCAAAGGAGACAGATTTCATAAGAAAGAAGAAAAAAAAAAAAGGCAAAGGTGAAATACGGCTCCATGGGATCCAGTTCTGTCAAGCTTCTGGAACCTCTTTCCAGGTTCTTTCTTTTTAGGTAACATTGGTAGACTCTTGGCCTTACTCCTTCGTGTAATTTCTCATCATAGTAATAACGAATTAGGTAAGATTCCTGATCACCTTGTGAAAGTATTATAGATTCTTTTACAAGGAAGTTACTTTTAATGACCTTAAAAGAAAAACTTTACTGCTTTTCTGGATTTATAACAGTAATTGAAAATCCCTGCAGTTACCATTAAAGCTGGCCTAAAATGAAAAAAAAAAAAAAAAAAAGTTTCATGAAGTATTTTTATGTCTTGGAATGAAAACTGTATCTTTCAAAGAAATTGTGAAAATTCCTAAGAAGCCCAAAGACTCCAGGAGCTACAGTGGTAGTGGTGGTGTGGTAGAAACAGGTTACGTTTCTGTTCTGCTTGATTTGGAGGTCCAGCCTCTCTAGCTGCTGTGACTTCTCTTCTGCATGTCTGAGCTGCCAGGGAAATTTTGTCAAAACTGAGATATTTTCTTGAAATTTTTCTTGTTTGTTGCATTTTAATTATTTAAGTAGGAAAAACTTTTCCCACAAATTGTTTTCATTAAACCTATTTCTTCAATTAAAAAAAAAAAATCAGACAATAGTCATATTACCAAAGATACAAGATGTTACTCCACTTTTTCCATAAACTAAGAATACGTAATCCATGTGGTTATGTTGGCAATTATTGTTTGGGCTTTTTGGAAGGTAACTTCTAGTGTGCTGAGACTGGATGTATCTGTTGTGGGGTTTTATTGCAGAAAGGTAAATATTCTCCTGCACTACTTTTTTTACAGTACATGTTTTCCTATTGATATCAATGGGACTACTCATGTATATTAAACAGCTTTATGGGAATAAGGATTGTGTATCCTGCCCTGCTTAATGCCAGCCAGTACTGAAGAGGAGCCACCTTCGTGACGGAGCACAGCAGCTGCCCAGCAGCTCTCAGAAATGGTGTGCAATTCTCTAAGTTGAGCTTAAGCAAAGGTGCTGGACTTCTTTGGAAAAATTATCCATAAATAAAACCTAATTTGCTGTGTTCTGATTTTATCTTTCTAACCGAAGTGGCATTTTGGTAAGGTGAATAGAAGAACCCACATTATCTTTGGTTGGTTGGGTTGGGTTTTTTGGAGACAGACAAATGGGCTTGACATAACTGGTTTTCTCTGCATGTCCCGTCGTATTTAATCTTTTGACACAGCTGCTCGCTTACAGTATGGTTTGGAGTACTACCCACTGAAAAACTGTAGTCCTAATTGTCGCTTGGAATTTGGCAGAAAACTGTCATATTTATGCATTTTTTTTTCTCTTAGACTGCTTTATAGAGGTGGGTAATATTGTGGGTAATATTGTAGTAAAAGTGGAAAGTGTTCCCAGTTCTTAGCAAGATAAGAAAATGTTGTTTCTTATCTGTGATTTGAAAAGAGATGAAGGGTCAGTGAGGCAGAGATACATGAAAGCTATTGCGCATTTGGTAGGAGCTGCAGAGGAGGAATATCTCTCACCGGCGGCTTGTTTGAGTGGAAGGGAAGAGAAAGAGGGAGCTTCTAAGTGAAGGGAGAGGACTGCAAAAAATGTCACATAAAACCAGAGAAATTTGTTGGTTTATTTGCTTAAAGAAACAGGTACGCAGCTTTGAGATGGTTACTGAAAAGAAGATAGCAAGTCAAGTTGAAGGCAGCTTTAAATGCTTGCCTGCTGTTGATGCTTTGGGATTTATAAAAATCCATAGGCCCCTTCGGTCTTTGGAGGTAGCTGAAAGAAGCAAGGAGAATGGGACGGGCTCCAAGCCACCTTCAGTTTTGAGGGATTGCATGGGAGTACAGGGCAGTCTGCTGGGCCCTAGGTGTAGCTTAGCTGGGGCTTGCCTTGTCTTCCCATCTGCCTCAGCATAGCTGCATATAGGGAAGGTTTTAGGCTATGCCTGTCCCCAGCCACGAGTTAGCTGCTTGGAAGTTGTTCTTCTCAGCAGCATAGGCAGGAGCTATGAAGATGGGCAAAGTTTGATTTCAAGACGCAGAACGCATGTGCCAAACTTGGCGATAGGGGCTGGTTGAGTCTGCAGCCACTTAAATAAGTTCTCCTCACCATCCGCAGCAGATTTGTAGCTGGTTTTCATCTGACGTAAGGTACAGGAGCTGCTGGCCAGCTGGCCTGTGCTGGCCTTTGGGTTGGGGGTGGAGCAGATGCCCAATGCCTACCTGTCCCTGCCTTCTTCTACAGAAAGCAGAAGAAAGCTGTTTTAGGTGCCTTTTTTGTATTACAATAGCAGTGGATGTATTTGGTCACTACAGTGTCCAAATACCGAGCTATTTTTTCTTGACACATCAGTTTTTGTCTTGCATTTCTTTGCACACCATTCTCCGATCAGTGAGAGGTGCGTGTCCTGTATTGAGAGGAGTAATGACGTTTCGTGGGCCTGGGGACCAGGGCTATGAAATTAGGCCCTGAAATTCATGAGTGTGTGCTAACTGTTGGATAAAATCTCGTATTTGTTCTTGAGTAATTAGAATACATTGGAAATGTGTGGCCAGTCTTTCCCCTGTTAGACTGAAGGCTACAAGCTTAACTAGCTTTAAACACGAAAGTTGAAATTCTTCTATATTCAGCTGACACAAGAAGTTGAAGCTTCATGTAAAACAGTATTGCAGGATGCTGGTGTGCAGCCTGAGTGGACTCCATTTGGATTTTAGGGAAGTGAGCCCTTTGCTTGCCTTGCCATAAAGAAATAACATGAATGAACTAACATGAATAACATGAAAGTGACACTAGACAGTCACTTTCCCAAAAGGTGCTGCAGAGTGTTTCCCAGTGAAGATTTTTACAATGGAGTCAAGCACTATAAAGTCTTTGACTCTACTCTACTATATGCAATGAATTATTGTTTCGTATCACAGAATAATAACAACTTCAGGTTCAGAATTCTTTATAAAGCAGGAGGATTTTTCCAAGAGGGTGGTGTCTCTTTGAGACGAGGAGATGAAGAACTGCTCCATAGAACTTGTAATAGGAATAATGGAAAAGGACAAGCTTGTTCTCCCATTTCTTCTTACTGGGATGTGCTCACAGGCTGCCATCTTTTACAGACTAGTAAGCGGGCTAAAGTTTTGAAGCTGGGCATTTAAAGCTTAGATCTTACTTTTGCACTGAAGAGTGGAAGTAGCTACGATAACTGGTAGTGCACATAATATCATTTGTCACTGAGCTTCTAATAGTAACAGATTTCAAAATTACACTTACATTTTGGAGCTGGTGGAACGTTTGAGGGATTTATGTCTAACAGAATTTGCATTCCATGTAATTTGGATTTAATGACTCTGCGTAACACAGGCAAAAGGGTTTCTGAGTATGTGACTCTCCTTTTCCATGGCATAGTAGGTATTTCATCTTAATTTTGGTTGCATGCTACGAAATCAATATGTAAAGCAAAAGTGAACAGATACTTAAAAGGAAAGCAACAGAGAAGTTGAATAGTCATTTACTGGGTTAGTATTTAAAGCTGGCATATATTTCTGAGTGGGAAAGGGCTTCAGAATGGGGCAATTCACAAACCACTTCTTCCCCTTCAACAGCTAATTCAGAGACAGCAGGTGTGTAAGCAGCCCCTTGGAAAGAGGACCAAGTGTAGTTTGTGACAGAATTGAGTGGAGATGATCCCAAGCTGAAAGTCAAAACAGGATCTTCTTTTAAGTTCACCAAGTGACCTGCAATTTTATTCCAGCGCCTAACACAGGTAAGAGGCTTCTCCAGAATCTGCATTTCCCAAGGTGTTTTAATATGTGAATCCTAACCCTATTCATCGGTGCCTTCAGGTTTTGAAACTACTGATGCACTGCCAGGTACCAGTACCAGGTTTTGGTAGTTTTATTGGGCTTTAAGGTATCTCTTTTGGCAAAATCAAGTCAGAGCCATGGTGCATTTGTCAGCAATCCTACAGTAATGAATACATACGCAGAATATATCTGGGACCAGAATTTGAGAGTAGAAGAGGACTGCTTCTTAAATCTTTGTATCTAATTTCCATGTAAATCAGGAGAAATTTGTCTGAGTTAAGCAAGAGATCGACATCAAGGTGGGAAGTGTTGTTGCCTCTTGGACCCTTGCTGGAGCTGATTCCTGGAGAAAGTAAATTTGGTCCTGAACTGTGTTGCTGTTACAGAACATATACAAAAAAAACCCCTGAGAAATTCCAGCGTGCCTTTTGAAATGTTGTGTATAAACACTAGGGATCTGGCCGAGAGAGAGATCACCTGCACCATCCAGGCTGGGCCAGCTGCAGACAGCTGTGTGGCAAACTGACATTACTGGGCTGATGGGCAGAGCCCTTCAGGAAGGCCGTGAGGGTGGGAACGAACTCCGTGTTGCAGATCCCCACCCTGAAGCTTCTTTCTTGCTCCTTTTCAGTTTCTATAGGCTTTTATACTTGCTCTTGGGCATGAGGTGCCAGGTTCCTAGGCAGACCTGGGCTTTCCTTTTTTCTTTATATAGGATGAACTGTGCAATCCATATAAAACGCCCTGCCATGCGAGTTACTTGAGAAGCCATGTTTGGTGGCAGTGGAGGGCACGCTCTGTGTCTGGAGGGACAATGTATTTTAGCTCATGAAAACTGAGGGCTGTTTTGCTCCATCATCATTTTATTGGGGGTGAACAGCAAGAAAATATGTGATTCTATCCTCTGTGGCTTAATTTCAGTTAGAGATAGGACTTCAGGGCCGTAATACCCTTCTTCCTCAGCTAACGTACCCACAGGACCTCTGTATTAAGATATAGGCAGTGCCTTGAATGTGTGCGGCGCATCCTATTGTGCCCCCCTGGCCCTCCCCAAGTGCTGTTTGTTGTGACTGTATCACGCCGAAGCGCAGCAGTATGTGGCTTCTGCTGTCAGAGACGACCCCCCTCAAAATGAGGAGCTGCCTCTGCAGATGCATGGGCAGTGAGAGCTAGGGTGCTTCCACGGGGCAGCAGCCACAAAAGCTGCTTTCTGACAGATAGCGTCCTTATTCCTTGATCATTAGCCCTAATGAAGGGGTTTTGTCATATTTAAAACAAGAAAGGAAAAAGAAAAAAGAAATGAGAAAGAAAAGAAAAAGAGAAAAGAAACAGCCAAGAAGGAGAAAAGATGGGGAATAGTTGGGATTATCTCTGTGCCGTCTCTCAGGTCCAGTGACAACACGACTACAATGGGTAGCTTTCAGGACTGCATATGGTCTTCCTTCCGAGGGAGTTGATTAAGCGACTCCGGATGAAATTGAAATCCTGTGATTTGACCTTTGTCTGGCCTGGGAGGGCTGCAATTCGCATAACAATTTCCTTTTGTTCTTTGTTTGGAGTTATTAATCCAACATGAGCCTCGAATTAATCAGGGGTAGTGCGTTGTTACATTTTTAATTCACAGCTCCACTGCTTGTGTCTTTTTTAATTAAGGCCGAATGATAGCAGGCCTTAGCCCCTGATTGCAACACTTACTAACCACACATTGAGGGATGAAGAGGCTAAATAGGCAGAATGAGATTACTTCAAGGTTTCACTTAATTGTTTTCTTCCTTTAAGTAAAGAGCACTGAATGAACATTGTTAATGCCAGGCTGGGAGTGTTTCTTTTATATGGGTGTTATGTGCCTGCGTGTATGTGTGCGTGCTGGGGTGGGGGAGGTTATGACGGGTGCACCGAGGACTCAGAGCTCTAATGGTTCAAGAGTTTGTAAAATTGAAGCCTTTGGTTATTGATCTAAACCATTCCTCCCACCTCCCCTGGGGGGCAGGGGCAAGGGTAGAGGAAGGAGGAAAAGAGTTGAAGAAGATTAAACTTAAGTTAGCTGCATGGATTTTCTTGTATCCTGCGTGAACCCATTTGTTTATGTAGTTTTTCTTGCTGTTTGCTAGTGATTCAAAGGTAGAAAATGCAGGAAGATTGAAGGCTATCAGAAATGCTAAAGAAATGTGTTGAGAGACACAGCTCTCCAAAGCCTGGAAGTGGTAATAATGATAATAAAATAAAGGCGAGCCAGTTGTGTCACACACCACATTTAGCTCATACTGAGGGATGTTTGAGTCATGTTTCAAAAGCTGTTTGTAAATTTGTATTGTCAGAGCAGTTCAGGGCCAGAAAGGCACAGGTGCTATTCCAGGGGAACGGTGGAGACGATCTCAGTTAGATTCATGCTGGATAACTCAGCCTGTGCCAGCCACTCGGGCTGCTGGAAAAGCAAATGCACTGAGCGCCCAGCCTTGCAACATTTATTTGCACAAATAGTTCTGTTAGCTTAAAAAAAAACAAATAAGGATGACCAGATTCATATTGCAGGATCAGGCCCAGTGTTTTGGCCTCTTATGATTGCAGTACATTGGATATGATTGTTATGGAGAAAGGTTGGTAGTTAAGGTCCCAAACCTTCAGTTGCTGAATATACAGAAATCCCATTGAATTCAATTTGTGTTGTGCACCTGCAATATCAGATAGAGCTCCGTAATTGTGGGAAACTAGTTCTTCCTGAGTTATTTCATCCATCCAAGGAGCTAGATGGATGGAGGAAGCGCTTGCTTGGAAGAGTTAATGTTTCTGTGTAAAACGGCAAGCCAGTGTTAATCATACCAGGCCGCACAGATACAGAGCTGCCATTCTAACTCTGGCACGGGATATACAGGGCAGCAACGCTGTTCCTGCTTTTCTGAATTCTCAGTGCATGGTGACTGTTCCATGCAGGATTATCTACGAATGCAATGACAAAACCTCTAGATAGATTAAGCAAAAGTAGGGTATAAGCTCCAAAGGAGAAAAATGCTCCAGGTAAAAGCTTATTTCTGTGTTTAGAAATCTAAATAGTAAACTGAGTCTGCTTTTTTAGGTGAGCCTGAAAAGAACAGGCTATATATTCAGTCTTCCATAGAAATGTATGTAGTACCTGGAAACAAAAACTAACACACAAATCTTACACACAAATCAAACTAACACACAAGGTCTGGCCTTCAGTTGCTGCAAAGAAGCACCAGTGACTCCATTTCTTTCCATGCTCAGTCATGTCAACACAGGATTTACACTGAACTGGGTTCACAGGTTCAACGCCATTTTCTTGGCTTTCCTGCTCTTTTCTTACGTGCTGCCTGATCCTGCGGTCAGGATACTTCTGGTAGATTGCCAGCTCCCGTGCAGGGAGAAGTCAATGGGATAAGAAGATGCTCAGCATTTGTTGGAGTAGGGCTGCCTTACTGGCAGTTCAAGTACCTTACACATAATTTTGTTTTTCAGAACCAGTTTTGATGCTCTTGCACTGAATAACACTTTATTCTGCAGGTACTGCTATTGAATCAGACTTTACATGGAGAGAATAGTATTAAGTATGAGTAAGCACATCAGAATCTGACCGTCAATCAATCATTTATTGTTGTTTATTTCCATTTAAAGTCTGAATGCTTCCCATTTGTCCACCTTGTTCTCTTTTTCCTAGAAGTCTCTGCAGACCAGGGTATGTTTGTTTATAGCAGACACAATTCCAGAATTGAAGCTTACTTTCAATGCCGTTCTGTGTCTTAAATTTGCGTGCTGCTTTTTTTAATTATTGTTTGAAGGTTCACTGTCGTTGGTTTAAAGGTGTCACATTACACTTCCAAAGGGGCTTGGGATGAATGGGTACCCCTGTGTGTTTCTTGTGTGAGTGTTTTGAATAACATCTTAAAACCCAAAGTCCAGTCTGTTCTGTCTCCTGTTTAAAATCTCATGGCAGTGGTCATTAGAATGGGTATATTTGGGGTACTTCTAAAATCTGCTTCTTTTCCTTATTCTTGTATAGCATAATGTTCATCATTAATGTATTCAGCAGCTCTCCTCAGCAAACTTATAATACCATTTAAGTGCTTTGAGATCCTTAAAGATGAAAGAAGTTGTATAAACAGATGGCAGCAGTATTATAATGCTGCTTTGGATGGCTAACCCTCATTGTAAACTGTCTTGCAGGACCTTGCTATACAGCTACAGCCAGGTACCCTGTCGGTGGTTTTCAGCAGTTGTTTGCTCTTTCTATAATATGACATTTCTGATTCCTTTCAATTACTCTGTGAAGGAAGTTAGGCTTCTTGCCATACTCAGGAACCAAAAGACCAGGTCAGGGTGCATGATAATGCTTTCCTGTCCTTGCCCAAAGTGGCTGTAGTTGCATTTATTTAAGGGACAATCCATTGATCAGTAGTTCTTGAATATTTGCAGCTGCCACAGTCAACGGTGATGAGTCCACAAATAAATAAGGAATGACTTTTCTTGTTGCTGCTGCTGTTATTCCTGATGGTTTTAGACAATCTGTTGCTATTTATGAAACATTTCTGTTGAGATCAAAACTGCCCTGGACTCTCCTCTCCTCTCCTCTCCTCTCCTCTCCTCTCCTCTCCTCTCCTCTCCTCTCCTCTCCTCTCCTCTCCTCTCCTCTCCTCTCCTCTCCTCTCCTCTCCTCTCCTCTCCTCTCCTCTCCTCTCCTCTCCTCTCCTCTCCTCTCCTCTCCTCTCCTCTCCTCTCCTCTCCTCTCCTCTCCATCCAGCTCCAGCGGGCACGGGGATGTGCTCCTCACGTCTGCAATGACAAGCCACCCTCGTGCAGCAAAATGCCAAATTTCAGCGGCAAGGCATCGGCTCTGTCACTCCTCCACCGGGCGTGGAGGTGCTGACACTCCTTCTCCTTGAAATCGGTGGCAGGTCAGCCCCGGCCCGTTACATTTCTCTGCTCTCCCATTTCGGACATAAGGTAGAGATTACGATTAATGGTCCTTTGAGTTGCTCGGCGCTCCTCCCTCTGCGCTGTCTCCCCACGATCGCCCTTCCCGCGCCCTCCCTCTCCCCCCGTCAATGGGAGCCTTTGATGTCGCACAAGAGAAGACTGTTGGCTAACAGTCTGGAGGCTGCTTCGTTTGAGCTAACCACCACATGAAAACAAATGTGATCCATCATATTTCATTAACTAGCTGCCCCCTGTTCGGGTGCCCTTTTTGATGTCAGAGCGCATCCTGACAGAAATCAGAAAGATATGTGTGATTAAGACCAGTAATAATAGTTAGTGCATTGTATTGTAAATTACCTTTCTGGGCCCCGGTACTTTATCAGCCCCACTGGCCTTGGCTTGGGTACATTTTTGACTACTCTGTATATACAGTGTATTAGCGCAATGGAGATCATTATGTGGCCTGTATTTGAGTCATTTTTATTTAAGATGCCAAACAATAAGCTGTTGATTGGGGGAACAAGAGGCGAACAATAATGTTCTGTGTCACATAATACACCACCATTTTCCAGCTTTGCTTTAGAAGGGCCCTCTTTATTGTTTTTGTATAAAAATGGTTCTTAGGAGGAGGAATATTTTGCTGAGGTATGTCATTATTTTGCAAATTTCTATTATCTCATCATGTTGTCTTCATTGTAAATTGCAGCTAATTAGGAACCTAGTTAGAGCCCCAGCTTTGAGGCTGGCTTTTTTGTGAAAAGAGCCCACCGATTACCGCACTACAAGAGAGGAAGGGAGAGAAAAAGGAGATTAATCTGGTTACCTAGGCGACACTCGCTTCCATCTGCGAGGAACAATACATTTTTGTTTCCTTGGCTCAGTTCAGATCTGTTTTGTTTAGGGGGGAAAAAAGAGAGAGAGAGAGAGGGAGAGGGGGAGAGAGAGAGAAGGGGAGAGAGGGAGAGGGAGAGGAGGCAGCCCCACAACAATGCTGGACTCTGTCTGGCCCCGGCTTACCCGCTTCCATCCCTCTGCAAGTTCGGGGTCTCGGGGGAGTGGGAAGATGAAAGAGATAAGCTCCAAAGTTGTCAAAGGTCATAACCTTGCCACACAAAGCCAGCAGTTTTACTTCTAAATCCCCTTCTCCCGAAAAGCACTTAATGAAATAATATACTGTGCTTCTCAACACCCCGTAGTCTTTCTTAAGCAGCGAGGGCCCCGAGATGGTGAATTTAAGGAGTCGGTTAAAACTTCTGACTAAACAGTCGCCGACTAGGAGCGTCTACAGTAGATGTGATGGGGTTTTTCTGAGCGAGAGAGACAACTTTTCTTCCAGCGTCTCTTGTTAGCAGTATTGTGGCTTCCCTGACACATGTTTTGTAGCTGCCTTCACACAAAAGGCAGAGATCTGTGAAGGCAGGGCAGTCTGATTTTCTTTTTTTTTTAATTTCTTTTTGGTTACCTTCACAAGGTCATGGTTTAACAGACGACAGCGACCTGTATCTTTCCTGTTGTGCATCAAACTATTAAACCCTTGCACGGCTTTTGCATAGGGTAGACAATGCAGCCGCGTTATTGCCTTCTTATTTTGGAGCAGCTTGCCAGAAAAAGGACGGAGGTAATAACCAGAGCTGATAGAGCCTGGCTAAAAGCTCAGAAATGCTCACGAGCTCTTGAACTGAATTGGCTAAACCCACAGCCTTTTGATAAGCATAATGCTTTCTCCAGGTGTTATGTCATCATGTATAATGTTTTGCTATCTGGTAGTGTTATGGATGATGACATAAAGTCACAAAAATATCAAAGTTACCAATTTTAGCTTATCTGAGCTTTCCAAACCTGGACTGTGCTGATAAAATCAGAACAAGTATCAGGTTAACAACCCTAAACCTCCTATTCTGCATTGCTCTGAAGTACTGTTATATTTTTCTTCCTCTAAAGAAGCTTCTAAGAGCTGCTTCAGTGATGGTGCGTTGCTCCCTCCGACTGGAAATGACAGTCATCATGTTAAAAAATCACAAATATTCAGGAGGAAAGAATGAATGAAGGTCCTGAAGGTCCTTTTTCCTGTGGGGAGCGTGAGGCGTCTTGGAATTGAAGTCATTTGAATTTCCAGTTCTGCCACGTGCTTTCTGTGGAATCTTGGCCAATTCATTTGGCCTATTTCTGCCTCAGACCTTGACCTATAAAGTAGGCAAAGCTATATTTCTCTACCATGGAGGATAACTTGAGTCCTAATTAATTGAAGACTTACGAAGAGTTTGAGATGCTTGGATGCAGGGCTCTGTATAAATGCAGAACATTTAATCCTTACCTATTCTGTTTCAATAAATGCCTTGTTGGGTACACCTGAACCGGTTCTTCTGAGAACTCTCCAGTGAAAATTAAATCAATCATACTTGACTTTGTTAATTGAGGAGACTTGCTGAGATGTTTTGCAGACGTTTGGATGGAGCAGTTGTCACCTCACAGACAATTAGCCCAGTGTTAGCCGTCGTTTTACAAGCTCTGAGGAGAATGTCCTCAGTAATTCTGCAATGTGTTAAGATGAGGCGGGGGAGGAAAGATGGTTGTATGTTATCTCTGTGCAAAACAGAGAAGGGACAGTACTCTTCAGGACACAGTTGGTACTGTTTGAGGGAAAGGTTTGGGGAGTGAAGTAGCAAGTAGAGACTGTTAACAGTATAAAGAAAGGAAGAGGAATATTTTACAAGTTTGTTTAAATAGCATTTTTGTATTTTAGTAGCAATGCTCATTCTGAAGGAATCATTAAGAACGCTCCAAAATTGTAGGGGGGGTGGAAATCTTCACCCATTATTAGGGAGAAACAGCATGACTCCACATAACAAGTTAGGGAAAGATGTTACTTTGAACTACATTATAATTTGGAGACACTCTAGGGTTAGCCTTCCTATTCTTAGAGATGGGTGGGGAGGGGGCCTTTAATAACTTTGGTTGGCCTACACTGTTTTTACATCTTGCGGAAAAGGTTGACAGTGATGGAGTGCGGACAGAGCCCATTACTTCTTAAACAGACATCATAACGTGGAAAAACAAAGTCATATGACTCCTACTGGGATGTGCTGCGTATGCGTTTAGTCACCAGAGAGCATTATCTCTGGCTAGGAATTATCAAGGAAAGAGAAAAATAAAGAAAATGCAATGTCAGTTTAAGTGACTGCTAGGGAGAAATGAGTACATCTCAGTCTGATACGGTTTCACTTGTGTTCAGAAGATCGGGAATCAAGAATCAAAAAAGAAGCTTTTTAGAAAAAATTTCCAGGGTGGCCCAGGCATGTAGAGCTTTGCTGAGTCCTGAAGCTACAGAGATGGAAGGATCCTCTGGAGAATTGTTAAAGTTTCAGGAAAGATCAATGTCTGCCTCAGCCCCAGTATAAAAGCTGGAGCATTTATTGGCAATTCTGTGCCCCTGTCATCATAACAAGGCATTCTGTTTCTATGTATGAACTTCTAAGTAGGTGCTTAGATCTGTTTCATTTTCTTGAAATGGAGGAGATCTGTTATTCCAAGGAAGGGAACTGCGAAAGACCCCGTTTCCTTTCATGTCCTGGCACTGTTGCCAAGGTCTGCAATACTATATACTTGTCTAGATAGACCCGGTTTACAGTTGAGACTTCTTAATGTCCCAACCAGCTGGTGTTTTTGAGATGGTGCAGGTGAGATACTCTGCACTGCAGCCTGCAATCTCACAAGCTGTGGCACCACTGGACTGCTGCCCACCTAACACCAGCCTGGAGCATGGGATGGGGACAGATTTCCAGAGAGGAGTGCCAGGACCTTACTCCTGGAGACTCTGATGCTTTCCTGGAAGGTCTTTCTGTCTTTATTGCTAATTGGTGTAAAGTCTGCTTGGGTCCATCAAATCTGACAAAATAAAACCTAGAGGGGAATATTGCTGCAGCCTCACATCACAACTTTCGTGTTGCATTTTGGAGCAAGTGTCATCTTGAGCTGTTAGTCTGAAAGTTCCTCAAAGGGTTTCTGTTCAGGCTAGTCCCTTATCACAGCCAGTTTAAGAAAGTTAGCTCTTAAATTCCATTTGTTTTGAAACTCTTTTTTCTGTGTTGTGTAATGGTTTCCCTGCATTTCCAGTCTGTTACTGTCAGTTCTTTTTGGGAATGTCAGGTTGCATAAAAGTTGATATAAACATTCAGCAGAGCTCGAAGCAGTCCCTGAATGAATTCTGCCTTGGCAAACCTACTCCTTTACCAAAACAATTTCTGAATAATCATTGCAAGAACCAAGATCTGTGTTATTTCTGTGTTATTCTATAGTAAAGAATTGGTAATTATTTCTCATATAGGAGTTTGAGGAGGTGTGAAGAACTCAGAGGGACAAGACACAATAGTTCACGTCTCTTGGTCTAGCACTTCTTTAGACAATTTTACCTTCTCTTTCAACTTAATGAGAAATTTCCCTGAGAGAATGGGATGTGTTGCAAATGTGCGACCAGTCTGCCACATAAGTGACCGCACAACTAGCCACTAGCAGTGGACAGTTTGGCTGTTTAAACCATAGGAAGAGTCAGAATTTAGGTTGGAAAGAGCCCCTGAAAGTCATCTGGGCCAACTCAGAAATTAGTTCAGGTTGTTCAGGGTCTTATTAAGTTTCTGGGCACTTTGTCCAATGCTGTACCACCCTCACTGTCAATAATTTTTTTCTGTATATCTAATTGTTATTTCCCTTGTTATTATTGTTCTACTTAACAATATAGGCTGGATCTAAAAACATTTTAGTCATGTTTCAGGATAATGTTGTATCTTGTATCTGTTTGGTAGAGGGAATTCACATGGTACAGGATTGAATGTTAGTGCAGTTATTGGCAAACATGGAATATGCACACCGTGGCTGGGTTCCTTGAGATGACAGAATTATTGGTGCATGTTGGCTATCGGAGAACTTGGTGCTAATGAGTAACCATCTCTCTGCCTCTCGCGCGCTCGCTCTCTCTCTCACACTAATACAGCGCTCTCTTTTCTGACAGAAGAGAAGAAAGGAGGGGAGGAAAAGAGAGTGAGAAAATCCTTCCTCTGTTACTTAGGTAGCAAATACAGTAGAAGAGACCAGTGTGCTGTATACACATGAGCTGTAGATAGTCATTTGGTTTATCCCCTTCTAGGCCACACCACATCAGTGGCTCAACTGCGGGCAATTGAAAAGGAGTTAAAGGAAACAGTCACTGATCACTTTTACTTCTTCCTTAGTTTATTTTTATCCATGGTTACCCAGTGCCAAAATGCGAGGACTTCTTCTTTTGTGTGTCATTTTTATTTTCTCTGTGAACAGGGAGCTATGTTTAGATTCTCGTGACTGAATAAATTTCCTACAGATGAGAGCTTTCTTTAAGACAGGCCCTATCATGTGCGCACTCTGTGAGACTGTTTCTCCGTTCTACTTCAACCTCTTTCTGCTCCTTCAAAAGTGAAAGAGACCAGTAGAAACAGATTTTGAGGAAATATCCCTGGTAGAAAGGGTTTCCCAGGTTAATATGGAACCAGCAGAATAACTGTGCCTTCCTCTGCAAATGAAATTGTTCTCTATTAGCTCTTGAGAGAAGCTGACAGATACACCCTCTATTTCTTCACGAAACATATGTTAGAGATCTTTGAAGAGGACTTCAGTACAGTGCACAGAGATTTTATTGGCTGCTTCGTTAATGTGCTTTGGTTCAACAGTCCGTAGAATAAAATAGAAGTGTTGCCAGCAAAGACTGTTGAAAAATCATCAATTAAGTCCCAAAATGTAAACTTGGCATAATAGTCCTGGTATTATAAACTAATATATCCTGCATCCCTTTTTCTTTGCCTTTTTGTTTCTGAACTTCTTCACTGCATTCAGCTGATGCATTCTGGGCATTAACACTAAATCTCAAATTTTAGAAAGTGAAGCCTATCGTGATCTGATGTGATCACTTGATGCAAGGAGTTGCAGCTTTGAGAGAAGGACAGACACTGGAAGATTTGTGAATAACAAAGGGTGAATCTCAGAAGACTCAGAAAGTCAGTTCAGTTTGGATCAATTCCTGAACTCTTGAGTGCCTGTCTGTACAATTCAGGCAGTTAAAGGGGTTTTGAGCTTGCTAGGATTTTGTCTCCTGCTTATTGTTTACCAACATGCACATACTTCCTGTGATAGATGATGACAGGAGGAAGGGTTCGTTTTCATGGAAGCACTATGAACTTCAAAAAAAAAATTTGGTAACGGAAAAGTAGCAGTCAGTTGAGTTTTTTTGCAGTAGGTATTTCATGGTACTCTGTTAAGTCCCCTCCCACAGTGGTTCTCCTTGAGCAGGTTTACAGAGCCATCCTCTAGTTGCAAATCTTTTTTTTTTTTCTGTCTTGGAATGTTGCACCTGCTGTAATTCACGTACAATAAATAACTGAGCAGGAAATAAAGTAGTTTTTCTGTTCATTGCTATCTGCTTGTTTGTTGCATATGCTTTTGAGAGATTTTATTCTCCTCCTGATCCTGCTAATATTTAGTTGTGTGCTTGGCTGTGTGTAGGTCAATAGTTTGCAGGTCTGGGGTACCAGTTAATGTCATTCTTGCTGAAAACACCTTTCTAGACAACAAAAGGGGAGTGCAAAAGTAACAAAAAAGAATGTAAAACATAGGCGTTTAAAGTATATACAACATTTACCAGGCACTCAATTTGAAACATCTTATATATGTACTTATTTTTAATTGAGCCGTTTAAAAATGTCAAGTTGATTGGCTTCCTTTCAGAAAATTGTTTGGTGGTATTTTCTTCACTAGTGCTGCCTGTGGACCTGCATACATTGATTACTCTTTCTTCAAGCTTTCAGTCTGGAACTTTTCATCACATTGATGATCAGTAATTAAGAAAAAACAGATGAAGGGAAATGGAGGGATTGATGGTCTTCCACACTTTGAAAAGTGACATTGTAAGTCAGATTTAAACAGAAAAAGACAAGGAAATTAAGATTTCTCAAGACTTTTTCTTTCACAATTGTGCTTGTATATGGTGTTACAAAATTCCTCAAACTAGACTGATTGCATACATTGTATTGACTGAAGGCTTTGATAATTTAGCGTAAAAATCAAGTACACTATGCACTATTCTCGTTACTTTCTCAACTCTTTTTGCCATCTCATGTATATTCTGGCCTCTAAGGACAGTCTTTCTATAGACAGTGCTTTGTGGTATGTAAATGTTTCAGCAGCTAGATGAAGTCTTTAGCCAGCAAGTCAATAAAACTTGCTGTGAATCTGCACATTTTCTATTGCATTCAACTTTTATGCTTCCAGAGTGAAGATGATTAAGTTTTAAAAAGTTTGGAGAACTTGACTTTAAACATTGTTGACAGTTTCAGGAATCATTGGGCAGCCTGACATAATGTTATTCATGATGAGAGAGCTGTCAGCACAGATCAGGAGTGGTACCAGAGAGAAATGTAAGGCGATATTTTCGCTATAGTATGTGGGGATTTAGCTGTGTGACTTCTATTAATAATGGGAGTTTTGCAGTTAAATCCCCAAGCACCATCCCCCCAAAAAATGCTGAAAACATGCCCTGTAGTGTGGCTTGAATTAAATTTTACGTTGGCTGTTGTTTGGACATTGAAGATCATCGTGTCTGAGCAGTGGCTCTGGTTCCAGTTTCCTTCAGGTGCTGCTGAAGAGTAGGGAACTGCAATAGTGGATGGATAGAAACAAACCGCATGACCAATTTGTGATCTCTGTCTCTTTTTGTGCATTTAAACATCAACAGATCCATCTGTCTTCCAACAAATTTGCCGTCTTTGGGCAGATCTGATCTATCAGTATTTATATACATTGTGACTGGTCCATCAGGATTCTGTTCTGCACATCATAGTTGCACAGCAATGCCTCTAGTCATGTTTGTCAGAATTTCTGAGTGAGTTTCTGTTTGGACCTTTCTTTTCCTGGGTTATATTCTTGCTGAGTTTCCAGCATACTGGAATCCTTGCTCCAGATGATGCAAATGACATTAATAACTGGCCTGGAAAAGTCAAGATAAGCAAAGGGATGCGACCTTCTCTGTAATCATTTTCTCTCTATCTCCCTCTCAAACTGACCAAGATTACGCAAGGCTTGGGACATCAGGCAAAGGAGAGGGCAGTCTGTACGAGGAGTACCTCAGCTTGTGAAGGCAGCTTGTTCTGTCATTTATGGTTCTGCCCTTGCATTCAGGGAGGGAGTGGAAGGCTGCTGAGAATGACCAGCAAGCCTCAGTAATGAGGGCAATCCATAGACTAAAATGTCTGAATTTGCTTTTAAATTAGTTTATTTCTATTCCCCTGTAGGGTCTATAGAAACAGAGGGATTTGGGGAGCTTTCCTCTCTCGCAACAGCATGGAAGAAACAAGGAAAGCAAACCAGTTCAAAAGTATTTTGTAACTGGCATTGCATATCTGATTTAATATATTTCCATGACAGAAACAACCATGCCGTAAAACTATGGCTGGTTTGGCTGCACAGCTGACCAGTGAATAAAGCTATAGGTGTTGACTAGAAACCCAGCCCAACAAGTTACATCTTGCAAGGAGGTACAGGTCCTCATTCTCATTATCTTTAGAAAGTAACCTTTTTTTAGGACAGAGATTATGTCTCTGTTTGTAAAGTGTGTATTATATTTTGAGTGCTAATGTAATATAAATAGTAATAATGACAACTTCAGGATTTTTTGTGGCCACTAAATCTTTGTTGTCGAAATTATTCCATAGCTATTTTTCCTTTTCCTTACATTTTCTTGCTCATTAAATTTTGATGCAACTCTATGGGGGGAAAAAAAAAAGAAGAGGAAACATAATGCATTAATCCATCAAAAGCTGTGCTGAAAATGTTTGCGTTCTTCTACTGAAAGGTCTCCCACCTCAATTTTAAGCCACAGCCTCAATCCACTCTTGTTTCTGTTTACCTTTAAAGTATTTTCAGTCATTGTATACTTATAAAATAATTAGCATACTTCAAAAACCACTATTTTTGTAAAGCCACAGTTTCTATGGTATGAATTCTTCCCAGCTGTGATAAAACACTCTTGAAATTAACAGTAGCTTGATGAGATCTATATGGGACTTGGTAAACAGGAGCAACCTTTGTGCCTCTGTAGCTGAAGTTACCTCAGCGCTTCCCACCGCAGCCTGAGTTTTCACGTGATTGTTTCAGCTGTCCACACATCCTCTGCAATGATATTTGTTGTACAAAATTTCAGGTTTTGAGCGCACGTCTATCAGATTTAAACATAAAACATTTGACTGTTTCTTTTCTACTTATTCCCCCTTAGAAGCTGATTTTTCTCTTTATGTCATTATGAAGATTTCCTTTCTTTTAAAGCAATTTGTTAGACTCCCTGGTTACTCCTTATGTCAGTTACCTTTGGTTTTGTATGCATGTCTCTTAAATATTTCATTGAGGCTTGATCTTGCAAGGTCCAGAGTACTTACATGATTAAATATGAGTAAGTGCTTTGTAGCATCTTCAGCAAGAGTGCTGGGGCAGAAGCAAGCCCTATAGCAGAGCCAGGGTGAGCTTTTGGCTGAGGACTGGCACTCAGTACTCCTGACAGTCTGGGGCCCAGGGATTTGCTCACTGTTGGGATTTTGCCTCACTTTACTCCACTACAGAGTGGATATGGGAACATTTGTGTCCATTTCTGCAATTTTCTTTGGTTAATCAACCGATGCTTGAAAAATTCTTTGAGTTCTTACAGAGAAGTACACAGTGTGCATATTTGTACTTTGTGTATGTGTGTTTATAAGCATGCAAAATATGTATTTATTCCAATTTGATGTAGTGATAGTCCCAGCTTGAAAGTAGTCTCCTGCAGATGTACTGTAAAATGACTAAAAAACCCCTTTTTAATGCATCAGACACTGTAATGTGCAATCCATGTCCCATCCTCTAAGCTGTTACGATGCTAAAACTTGGAACAGCTGCAGAATGCCAGGTAAAAATCATCTTTGTCCATGTGTAAGGGTTTAAGGTAGTTATACATGTTTATGCTGATTATGAACAGTTCTAGTCTCTATGGCAAGTGCTTTAATTTAAAAACCTTTTATGACAGACTGGAAGTGTTTTAAAAATGCAAATACAGAGGAATTTGGTGTCTCCCAAATGCTATACTTCTCCACAGAATACGGCTGGGTAACCACTGATTCTTGCAAAATTGAAGTGTGGCTTCCCGGTCTGAACTGTATCATGAGATCAGCCACAAGTGCATGCTATCACAAGGTCTGAAAGCAATCTAAATCTGGCATTACCAGGTGTCTTTGGGATTGTAACACATGCTCAACCCTGTACTGACATGGAGTAGAGCGCTGGGATTCCTGGGGGAACTTTGCCATCTCCTGTCTGTGAGCTTCTCCTCTCTTTGGCTCTCAAGGTATGTGATATGAGTGCTGAGGATCCTGGCCAGAGAAAGATTTTGTCGTGTCGTTCTTCGGAGCGAGGTACCAGTCACCCCAGCGATAATGTGTGTCTCGCAAGCAGAGTAACTCACTTCGAATTTCCCTTTTATTTTCAAGGAGAGCTGGGATTCTGACTCTTTAAAGACAGGAGCAGCACATGTATTTCTTTCGAGTACTTTGTTGTGGACTGTTTAGCTGATCTCAGTTTTCCTGGGTGTACAAGAAAACAGGATGATAGAGATATTCTGATTGCACGGAGGCCCTGGGCTGTTGTGTTCAGCTTGTTACATTGCTTCTTATATCACGGTTTTGCTCCTGTGTGATGAACAGACTGCCAAGACAGCCTTAAGTGTCAGGAGACATTCTCAAATTTCATGTACCTGGTTTTAATCCTATTAGTCAGTACTAAAATTCCTGACTTTATTTTGGTTAGTGTCCAGGGGAACAAGAAGGGTGATTCTTCCATCTGCATCACGCTGGGCTACATGACAAGGTTTGCGTTCTGTAGGTTTTTCTTCCCTCCAGCAGAACTCTGCTTTTGTACATGAATTAATTCTTTGGCTTGGATGGGTTATTTGGGTCTGGGTTATGATGTGATCTTTGAAGGCAATTCTGTGCGGTTAGTCCACTTGCAATTATTGCACTCAGACTGGATGTATCTTCCTTTGTTGAAGGAGATACAATAACTCTTTTCTATTTTCCCCAGAGACCACATGACCATCTGAAAAAAAACTGATTATATTAATTCCAGATGAACATGAGGGTCTTTCTAATAATTAGAAGTTACAATGCATTAGGCAACAAGGGTTTTCTGTTGTTGATTATCCCCTGTTCAGCTTTTGATTTCTTTCTGCTGCCATCCTGATTACCAAATGTATTCAGATATTGACTGGAGTTTGTCCAGGTAGACTGAGCACTGAGGTGAGAAGGCTTATATTGTGGAGTGACTTGCTTAGCACCTCAGTCACTGAGGACTCTCGGTGATATAGATTCTTTGTACCATATATATTAATTTCCTTCACGCCCTGCTTTTAGCCCAACTTGTATCCAGCTAATAATTCAATAGACATTAATTGTTATAATCTGGCTAAGAAAAGCACACACACAAGGCAAGTTTTTAGTATTCAGTTCATATTGGTGTACATGAAAGATAACCCCCACAGGGGCCCTGTCTACAAGCACTAGGGACTTCTCAGAGGAAAATGTACTGACAGATCTCAGGTCAATACCATAATCATCCCTCACAGAGATTGATTCTGGACATACCGTAGGTAATGGATATATTTTTGTTCTGTTGGGATTTATGTCACTTTGTGGTCCAATTGTTCTAGACATTTTGTCCATCAAAGTAGGAGCATCTACACAGAGCAATAAAATAACAGCTTGTCTCCTTGGATCTAACAAAAAAAAAACCAAACCAAAAATGCTTTCTGATCATTCAGGCTTTTCCATATCTGTAGCACTTAAAAAAATTTATTGCAGTAGCTTTTATTGGCAAGAGTTGGCTGCTAGGGGCTTTCTTGACTAGGAATGAATGCAGTTACCTAGCGTGGTATGTCTAAATGTGCATCTGGAAAAAGGTAGCAGTTTTACCTGACTCCTTTCTGGCGTATCACCGTCCTTCCTCCATACCACGTATGGCCTGTAGTGGCTGGCACGTGACTACAGAGCGGCTGCAGGAATCTAATAGTGTGACAAAAAAGACAAACCCTGCCAGGCCCAGTGTGAAAGGAAACTGCTCAAAGAGGGTTGGGCCTGCAGCAAAAGAAGATCTTGGGCGGCCTCAGTGTCTCTGAAAGTAGTGTAGGGGATGTCTTTGGGAAGAGTCAGTCCTGCCAGGCAGCAGAATGGCAGAGCCAGCCACATGTATTTATGAGTCTGAGTAAAAGAGGAGACTGATTGAAAATTTGAGGGCTGTGGGTATAAACTCAGTCACTCGCAGCTCAAATTCTTGTCCCGTCCTCCCTTACTATCTACACGTCCTGTGGTTTTCTTTAACCTCTTTCTTTCTGCATTTCCATTTTGCCTCCTTCCAGCATCTCCCTCTGCATGTCCATTCTTCTTCCTCTTTCACTGGTTCTTTCAGTCTTCCTTATTTTCTCTAAGGAACATCTTTTTTGTTGTTATTCTTATCTAGCCAGCAGGAAGAGCCGCTTCTAGCGCTGAAAGTTACTCTGGCTCTGGGGTCATTGAATCTGGCCCATCGAGGTATCTAAGAGAAACACTTGGTATGTTGACATACTAAGATGAAGTTGTCATGATGGCTGTTTGGAACACTGTCTGATTTGACAGTATTTACTTTCTCTGCAGTTTCGGTTGAAAAGAAAAACAGTGCATCTAGGGAGTAAAGCTGCAACTTGTAGCCTGGACCTGGTGCTCTTAAGAAAAGCATCATTTTATAAATGGATAGTGAAATGGTTAGCCGTCATAGAAGATAACATGTTATTGACCTGTGATAATTTTCTGAGGCTATTAAACTTCCAGGCATCATGAAAACAGTCTGCACTTGTTAAGCCAGAACTTTTTAGGTGAGGGTAATGTATTTTTAATTGTAAATGTTTCCTGTTAATAGCCAGATATCTCCAACTAAAATATATGAATGTAGTATGTTCTATTATATTGTACATGTATATGGAGCCAATAATACTTGTGAAATAGTCCCATTCTTCCTCTGTTTCAAAGAAATAATGTTAATGCTTGTGCAGGCTAATGAATTGAGCTCTAGGGACTGAAATTCTCTGTTCATTCACAGAGCTGCTATACCACACTCAGCAGCAAAGTTCAGCCACGCTGTATTACAGAAATGCCCTGTTTTTATGATGGATTTCTACTATAGTCAAATAGGTAGTTCTCCATATAATTCATTCCTTGGACCATTTAGTTCCTTGGGCAAAACCAGGATTATCAGTCCTAATCCTGAATATAATTTGCTGAATGTTGCAAACAAGCAACAGTCCTATTGAAATCACTACTCAGAATTAGTAACCAAAGAGTGATATATTGCTTTGGTACATTTCCCTGGTCTAGGAGTACTTAGCTGGGCTTTCTCCCAATCCTGTCATTTGTGCTAGGTAGTGGCAAGAAAAGAGCAAAAGCTGCAGCTGAAGCCTGGGTCACATCTTAATTTCCAGTACACGTCATGTTTCTTTTCTCTGTCCTGAAAAAATATTTGAATCATTTGAACAGGAGGAATATCTGATTAATGTAATATCAATAGGTAATACTAATCCTTAAATGGTGCCAACTGCAAATTCCTACTTCTTTGGATGTGTTACTGAGGCATAATTTCATTTCAGCTGGAAAAAAAAGGAAAGGGTCAAATTGTGCCCTTACAGGCAAATCCAAAGGCAACATTTACATCTAAATATACAATTAGGTCATAACAAATCACTTCATCAGGCAGTGAGCTGCCTGATCTTTTCTGCCTGGCCATCAAAGGGCAGATTCTGATACACTTTTGGTAAGTAGCCAAATTGGTTCCACCTACATGAACAGATTCACAAGAACTATAATTTGAAGAAACTTCTTAACTCACATTTCATACATGCATGAAAGCCTGTACCTCCCTTATAACGTGAGTTCTCAGATCTGAGTATTGAAACAGTGCTCGAGTCCTGGCAGCCCACAGAGTTTCATGTGGATATAAAAAGTAGCAGGGACTGTAGCCCTGAGCAGTAACACCTTACATCATAAAAAAAGATGTAAAAAATGTATCCCCCAAATTCCCACAGTTTGCTTGAACAGCTCTATGAGCAATCCTGAGTCCAGCTGCACTTCCAGAGGTTTTCCAGAGCTCTGTTGATTCTTCTGTCAGTCGCTAACTCTCCAGCTGTTGACAGCGACTTTCTCCTCTAGTACCTATTCAAACCAGAGCCTAATAATACATTTTAAAAACTTTATAATTGCTCTTTCGCGCTACTCTGACGTCGAAATCCACAGAGGGCGATCAGAAAACGAGCGCCTCCTTGTCCTCATAAACCTCCAGGAGTGCCTGCTACTAGTCTGCTATGTGTTGTTCTAAACTTTACTATGTTTTATAATCTGCTCAGCTGTATGGTCTCCTGTGATTTGCAAACATGAAATATTTACGTTTAAAATCTAATGCATATCATAGGAATAGGAAAGGAAAGGCGTTTTCAGACTTCTCAGAACGAATTACGTGAAGTGGTCAGGAAACTTCAGAGAGTGTAATAACCGTGGAGACTTTCTTCCCGCCTTTTCATTGAGACCAAGTGGATCGGCCAGATTAGTAGAGTGCTGTGCCTGGCAAGTAGGTACAAAATATTAGCTATGTAAAAAGTTACCTGCTGTGTAGGTGGACTTACCCTGTGCTATTAGGATGTACGTGAATTTAGCTTGAAAGCTGGATGGCTTGCCTGTACTCTTTGAGGCCATTGGGGCTGCTTTTCAGGAGTAACACTGTCGTTTTTTTTAATTGAAAGGCTCAACTTCTGGAGCATAATATTTATTCAAATAAGCAAATACCGCTTCAAAGCGAGTGCTCTAAAGAGTAGCAAAAATATACCCCGTCCTCAATTTCCTACCTTTTCTTTCCCAGTGCAATCCATTATATAACATTGCACACTTCAGCTGGGTGAGCACACTGGCTAGTATTTCCACGTTTTAATAGTATTAACCATCTGTCTGAGATCAGCTTCATATAATGCTTTTGGAATGTGATGCTCTTAATTTGCTACGTTTTATATCTAAACTATTGTGCATTGGCCACTGACCTGCCATCAATCAACTCAAATGCCTCAGTGCCCTTTCCATCCATTTGTGTTTTCTCTGTGTGTGCTGAGAATTAGATTTAAAGCAATGTGCCAGTGATTAAACAATTACTCTGTCCTCTCTCTTACATATCAATAATTTGAAAGAGAAAAAAGCCAGCTATTCTTTTGTGTGTTTGGCTGTGGCCTCTAGCTTTGAATCTAGTATATGATGACAAAGTGGTGTCTGCTTAAAAAAAAATAATAATTGTAACACATGTGGCCTTTTCAATTCCATTTGGGGACCTCTAACCATCATAAAACAAAGAGAGCAATTTAATGCAGGCTTTGATAATGTCATTTTCAGTCACCTTTTAATTAATAAACATGAAAAGCCTGAAATTGGATAGATCTTCTGAACTAACAATGGCAGCAATGTGAACTCATTTTCAAAGACAATTTTAAGGGTATTTGAAGGTGAGCATTACTATTTAGGAAAAGGGCTGGGACGACAAGCTACCAATTAGCAGCCACTAAGATGTATTTGGGCTGAGACTGCAGGACACTGATATGATACTGCTCTTCATGTGAGCAACTATTTTATGCTGCGTAAGAACTAAACGGCAGGAGAAGTTTATTACTGTGAACTGAAGGAAAGCACCGGGTAGCTGACTTCCCTACCAAGTTGGAAGAAAGATTGGCTGTGAGCCTGAGACATGTCTAATGCATGTCTTCTCTTTGTCTCCACAGACCTTACTGAAGGGTAACGCTTCTCCATATGCTCACTCTGGAGGCAAAGGCGTAATCCCTGCTACTGTAGCCCGTATCAGTATATACACTAGCCTTTTGGATGCTGTTAAAATAATCATTCTAAGTGGATAAAAGTCCACGGAGACTGCATGTTGTTTATTAGACCCCAGGGCTTCTGTTTTGTTTCCTGGTATTTCTGGACACCATAGCAGCACTGCTGCTTGAGGAGGCCTGTTCCCAGACTTCCCCTTTCCAGGAGCTCATAAAACAGGGGAGGGAAGACACGAGGAGAGGCAGAATGGCTGTGATACTGGAAATGGCTCTGCTTCCCGACTTCCCATTGCTTTTCCATTTCTCTCGCACACATACGTGTGATTACATGTGCAATGTGTAACCTGCAGCCAGAGCTTAAGTCCTGGTATTTTGACAAATATAAGTTTAGTCCAGATTCCTGCTTTGAGCTAAAATACACAAATGAGCAGCAGTGCGATTAGGAAAAGTAAGAGTACTGTTTCAGTTTACATACTCCTGAAAAAAAGATGTTCAGTAGTGTTAATTGGAACATCAAGTGCTGATTATGATTATCAGGGGAACTTGTCTCTCAACAATGGCAGTATTGTAACAAGAAGACTTGTTCTTTTCCTGAAGGATCAATCTATTACTGGTAATCAGTGTTTTGCCATGTAGCAAAACGATGGCATTTTAAGTTGTGTGTATCTTGCAAAAATGGGCGAGACAGTATTTTTAGGTTATTTTTAAATGCTTCAAAATTCTGTATGTTCATAAAATTGAATTCCTCAAATTACACAACGGGAAATCCATCACAGTCCATCTAATTGGACAGATAGTAACCTAAAGGGTGATCTCTCTATCACAGTGCTCCTTTTGATCTGAAATGGGAAGAACTGGTGCCCTTTGTTATCATGACCTGAAGGGGAACAATTCCATGCACTGATGTAAGCTATTAGGGAAGCAGATGAAGGAGTCCTGAGCACACATCCAGGAAAATACCTGTTGTCAGTCTTCCACCTTTCCGAGCCCAATATGTTGAATTTGAATCCATCTGTTGACCACAGCTGTGAGGTTTGCACATGGGGAAGGTGTCTGCCTGTCACGGGTCAAGCTGTTCACCATAAGTGTATAGATGATGTTGCTACGCCATCGGTGATTCACCAGCCCTAGGTAAAATGTAGAATATGTGAGGCGTTGTTTGTAAAGTAAGCAGGAATATTCTCTGGTGACTGTATTTGCCAGTTGGTTTCAAAGAATAATACCTTTAGAATTCATTATATTAGACTAAATCCCCAATCCTTAAAGAGATTTAAATTCCTAAATTCCATTGATTTTGGTGGAAGTTAACACCTGACACAGTATGAGCATAGGTTTCTAAGTGACTACAGTGTTGATATTTATAGTACGGGTTTCATTTGAAATGAAAGGTTGTACTCTGCCTGGGAAGAATGAAAAATAAATACCACTGAGGAAACTCAAAGGATGTGCTCCTGTAAGAGCATCATCAGTTCCCACTAAAATAAGGATGTTCCGTATCGCACAGCCTTGAGTTGAAAATGCTTCACAGGTATTCAGGAGTGGGATTTGGCTCAGCCACTAGTGAAATAAAGAAGTGAAGACATCATTGAACTGAATGGAAAGGCCATTGAACTGAAGAAAGGCACAATGAACTGAAGGGAGAGGCCATATCAATTTGAAGTAGCAGGCGCAATTTAAAACCTACAGCTATCTAGATTTTTCCCAGCAGTATCCCTCCTGATACTACCTGCACTCACACTGGTGAATTTGCAAGAACACATCCCAGAGTAATCCATTTGCAAGCATCTTTTCTGAACTAAAAAAAAAGAGCAGTTAATACATATGCAGAAAGGAAAATATTCTTATCTCATTAACAGACTTTCTTTAAGCTTGCTAAGATTAGAATACTTAGTTATTTCAAATTGGTAAAACATGCATTCATTATAAACATGATTATAATGATAACTTTGTAGATAATAATCAATTATTTAAATATGAATTATTTCCCTACATTAGAGTCATGTTTTCAGCTATAATCACCTCGGGTGCTCAATTCCTCCCTCCTTTACAGCACCTCTGGCTGTGTGTGGAGCATTAACCATTTGCTTCCAGACACAGACTGGGAGAGTGCCAAGTCCAGAAACGAAATTTACTGTGTTGTCCTGGCTAACAACTTAAACATGTGTCTCCTTTAGACTTTCTTAGGTGGGAAAAAGGGAAAAAAATAATCCATGCCAATGGCCACCTTAACTCTCAATTTTTTTTCCCTTTCATTTTTATGAAAGGCTTGCAAAAATGCACTGGGAGCAATGCTCGTGGGCTTAGTAAATCAAAATCTGATGCCCTGGCTGTTTGGAAGTACATGCAATCATCCATTTTTAATAAGAATTCTGAGAAGATTAGCACCCTGCAACAAGAGCTTCATTTACACTGTTGCAAGGCTTAGCGGCACAATAAACTCTCCTAGCTTGCATACGCTCCGTAACTCTACATGACAATTTAACCAAGTTCTTTGCTTCTCCTCATGGTGTGGAGAAAATCCACCTTGAAATATTAGATCTCTTGAGCATGTGCAACATGCTAAACATTTGTAAGATAGACTATTCACAACGTTTATGTGCAGCGAGTGGAATTTAATCTCTTTTATTCCTTGCTCCAAGTCTTGTCAGTTGTTTTCCCCATTCTTTAGTATTCTCTTTAATATGGTTTGCACATATTTAATATATTCCCTCTGAGGTTCTCAACACACTTTCAAGAGCTAGTTTTGCCTTGCTATGACTCTGCGGCGTATCTAGAATGTAATAGCACTATAATATACCTTTTTTTATAGATACATAAACTGAAACATTGAGAAGTTAAATGATTTGCTGGTGGTTATGTTTGGAGTCAATGACAGAAAGGAAGGAATTCATAAAACTGGACTATCAACATCCTGTTTTAACCTCCAGACACAGTGGTGCAATCCGTCTCACCTAACTTCAGATGTCTTCAAAGCAGATACTATGCTGAAGTTAGTTATCTGCTATTCCTTTCTGGTCAAAGTAGAGATACAGGCACTTCTGAGATGCAACTCACCAAATCCTTTAGTAGTTATTTAGAATGGGTCAAATGAATTCTGTCCTGTGAGACCCTAGTTCTCTCCGCTAACTGCGAATGGAGCCTAGCTGAGATATTAATGGCTATGCTGAAGATGTTTAATGTTAGGTGAGACAAATCCCATCCAAGCTTTCTTTCCCATAAATTTTAATTCTGAGTGCTAAGTGGCTCTTTATCAAGGTTTCAAGAAGAATACTTTGGCAATAAGATTAATTAAATACTTAAAGGGAAAACTTGGCTGCTACCAGATTTAACCCAGGAAGAAAGGGTTTATTGTTGTCACGGAGCACTGAGCTGTGTATGGGAAGAGGAGGAAGCTTTGAGCAAATTTTTTAGCGTGATGGGTCAGTGCCTGAGATATTTAGGCACTGGGAGGTTCATCAAAGTGTCATCTGGGATTTTAAAAGGTGCTTAAGCCCTACTTCTGTAAGCAGTTTTGAATACTACAGAGTGATCTTCTAGTTACATTTTAAGGCATTTTTGAGAATCTGGCCCTAGATACTTAAGGAAAAAAAAATCTATGGATATCATAAGGGAGGTTGAGCAAGAGAAATTCGTATTTCAGAGGGGGAGTAAAATATACTAGAGAAACTGTACTGCATTTGGGCATGGTGATTTATATGCTTGTAGGGATTAATAACTTCTTTACTTCATAACTGCTTCATAGCACAGCTGTGTCTTTCAGTCTGTACTCTCAGCTTTCAAAGTAGCAGGGACAGCCCTGGATGGAAGTCCATTACTGCAGAAGGTGAAATGGTACAGTTCGGCTATTCCTAAGCAGTAAACCACAAAACAATGGCAGTCTGCAAAGCTTGACAATGAGGTGTATGAAGCTGTTGAAACTGTAGCTGGACTGATAGTTTGTCTTAATATCTAAAAAAGCTTGATGGGTCTCTGTGAGACCACTGCATAATCATCTTGAGCAAATGTATTTCATTGCTTCCATACCGCCCAGTCTAACTGCTGCCTCTTGTTTCATAACATGCAAAATGCCTGGGGCAGGAACTATGATTTTCTCTGTGTTTATGTAGCAACTACCATCCACTGGTGGCTGAGGTTCCTAGGCACTACCATTATAATAGTTCTGTCCTGATAATTGCATAGGCATAGAGGCAGATGCTCAAAATTTCCTATATTCCTAGATGGCTCACTGAATTAGAGGAACACAGAGGCAAAGAAAAGAGGGAAAAAAGCAAAGAAGTGAAGAGTCTTTTTGTATAATGTGTCATTTTTTGAACAATGTCAGTCCCTAAAAATATGCAGTCACGTTTAGAAGGTTTTGGACTTGTGCAGAGTATGGAAAGATCCTATGCTGATGTCTGAAAATGTTTCTAATGGAATTTGGCTTGCTTCAACAGAATACAATGATAGGTGTGTTTTATGTTGGGCTGGGAAAAGAAGGTAAGAATTTCATTATGAATATCTTTGTAAATAGACCATTAATCATCATGATGGATATAAAGTCGAAAACATGGCATAGCTGGCAAGCACATTCCTTAAGTGAATCTAACCTGAACTTAATAAAGAAATGCCAAACTAACTGCAAAACACTATTCTGCCAAGATTCAGACTCTAGTCAATCATCCTGCCAGGTGACAGTGTGTTTAATGCTAGGACAATATATCACTAACAATCTCAGCTGCTACCAACTCAGCAGAATTAGACTCTTTACTGAACAAAAGCCAGTGAAGTACTGCCAGTGGCACAGAAGTTAGAGCCACTGCTGTTCGTAGAGGAAGATTGTGAACTACAGCCTGAACGGAAAAGCAAGTAGGAACACGGGAAGTAGCCAGCACTGCTCTTCAATGCCCCAAAGAGGACACAGTGGCAGCTCTATCAATTGCATCATTACCCAGTTTGGCTGGAAAGCTTAGAATTGAAGAGAGCATAGTTCCACGCTCGTATCCCTTCACTGTGGCTGACGGCAGTGCCGCTGGTTACGTGCACAATTTGTATGCCTTCAAAACATGACAGCTACTCACTCAAAAGCTGCAAGAGGTGGGAAGAGTCTTGTCGCCTTTTACAGTTTTTGAAAAGAAAAAGTAGAGGTGGTAGTCTTTGTGTCTCAGTTAAGCTCAGATAACTGTCCCGTCAAAAAACTTAGAAAATTACTCTGTTTTCTCAAGTATTTTTCATTTGAAAACGTGCAGAGTTGCTTGCAGTTATCATCTGTTCTACCCTAACCAGTGTGTTGCGTTTATGTGTATTTACTCTCTGACTAACTGAAAATGTTTGTCGAATCCTGAAAGAGGTATGTGAATTTGAAACAAGTGCAAGGGCACATGTAATTATTTTAAGTGAATTTTTCTCTAAAGTGAGTGGGCACTGGAATTGCCCACGTGCCCCTCAGTGTTACAAATAAATTGCCCCTCAGAAACTCAGTGTTACAAATAAATTTGCACAACTGAGGAAGTTTGTATTATTTCCCATGACTTTGCAAGCTTCAGGGAGTGTTAAATGCTATTTTCTTTTGGTCCTTTGCCTCCATGCTAGAATCGGTGCCCAAGTTGGGATATGGCTTTGAATTCTGGACAGATTTTTAGGGTAGAAGCTAGGAGTTGACCACTCATGGCATCAATACCATAGGGCAGATTTCGAATGGCACATAGGAAGGCCAGTGCAGGAGGTATCTCTGAGAGGCACTGGCTCCTACCGAGATCCTAATTCCCTGGGAGCCCAGAGCCCCTGCCTCACACAGAGGCAAGATACTGCCAATCAGCTGATTGGCAGCATGTTGCCTCTTTTGAGAGGCAGCGTCTGTTGGCTCCTGCAAAGTTCCTGCCAGCATTCTTAAACTCTAATTTGGGAAAGAAAATTACAATCTGGCACATCACCGTTGGAAGGTTGCCGACCCCTGCTCCACACTGTACGAGCGGCAGCTTCAGAGAACAGTGGTATGAAACTTCCTTTGTTTCATGCATCAGGAGCAGGCGTCTGAATGTGGCTCCTCCGCAAGGCTGTACAGCCCCACGGAAGGCAGCGAAGGCAATGGAGTTATCCACGTGTTGACAGTGAACAAATTGTCTATTCCTATTGTTGCTGGATGAGCCACTAGGTAACCAGATTGATTTTATGATCCCTTACTGAGTGTTCAGGACTGGTGCTTGAAAAAGACATCTTTTATCTGTCAGCCAGTAAATCTCACATTGAGTTGCAAACATACTGGAGAGCTAGAATTCAGCAAGACCGTTTTTATGAATAGAAACATTTTCAGAATAGACACTCTCCTGAACACACAGTTGTTTTACAGGAATTAAAGAAGTCCTTATGGTGGATGGATAAGCCAACTCAGGATAAAATAAGAACCAGACTATACTTTGAACTGCTGTTTGAACAGAACCTTTTTGAAGAACTTAAAAAGTTCTGAGTTTTGTTGGTCTTTTTGCCTTCTTCCCTGCTTTTCTCTTTTCAGGCTTAATTGGAAGCAAATAGTATACAATATGAGATAAGAGGCTTTTTTGCAGCATTATTGACATGAAATATATCAGATTTGCAACAAAGGTTTTTCTGGTTTATCAACATTACTCAAGATCTTGGATATTTGACATGCATATAAAGCAAAATCCTCCATTGACCAAAATCCAAATACCACACCAAACAGCGTATCAGCTACAGTGGCCACCACTGTTAGCCTCATCTCTTCAGAACAGCCATAAATCCAAAAGAATGCAAACTAAGTATGAGAAAACATTGAGTTTTCCTCAAATGAATGTTCACGACACTTCCAGGTCATCCAGTAAGTAGTATTCCATCCCTTGCACCATCTCTGCCTTTTTAGTAACAGATGATTGATGAGAGGACTCCAGAGAAAGCTGCAGAATATAGCCCCACTGAGATCCACCTCTATTCTGAACTTTTGTCTTGGTTTCCACAAATCCTTGCCATCTATTAGAGAACTTAATAACATACTAGCAGTGATTCAGAGAAAATAGAGTCTCTCAGTGAGAGAAATCGTGGCTGTTGAGACAACTGTTTCACCAAAGGAAAATTCCAGATACATTGTCAGTTCTTCTAGCAATTCTGTGCACTTATGCAGTACTCTATATTTTGAAAGTGCTGCAAAAAAACCCATTAACTAGCTGATTCTCTTGGAAGCCCCACAAAATAGATACCAACTTTTTTTTAGAGTTGGGATACTTAGTGCTAGAGTTGACAAGACCTTAAAGATCTGAACGAAGCTGGGCCAGCACTGGCATTAGAAATTGGGGAATTCCTACCCTACGGTCACCTGTTCAAACTATTAGGCAGCTCATCTTTACCTCAAATACATTTTCTGTATCTAGAGATTACATAAGATGTATTTTTTGATGATGCATGTTGAAAACAAAAAAGGGTTAATTTTATAGTCAAAATTGCTCAGAAATTACTAAGTAAGTGTCTTTAAAGTGTTCATTTGAGAGAATGTCCTGATGATATAATAGTACTTAGCTCATACCATAGTGCTGCTATCTTATGTTGTCTTGGCTGAGTGTGTTGTTTAACTGTACTGAAAGAACCATGTGACAAGTTCTGCATATATCCTAGTGCGGTTTGACAGTAATTCTTAACAAAAATTAACTGTTGCCACTCCTCAAACATTTGAATGGCTTTGAGCAGATATTAAAGTTGTAGCAAAAGTATGTTTAGGAAACAAAGATACTAATTCCAAGAGATTGCTAAATACCAGGTTCAAACTCTTGAGTTTACATGTATTTCCAGCCTGCTTCCTGTCTGGGAGTTTTATTCTAACCACATCCATTTTCTTTACATAGGGAATATCTTGTTCTCTTTAATTGGAGCTGCACTTAGGCTCAGATCTGCAAGTGTTTAAAGTGAACAGTGACAGAGCCTAAGTGCCTAAATGAAATCTTGTGTTCCCAAGAACCTCTTCTTAGCTTATGTCTACCCTGATTGTGCTGAAACTTCCCAATTGCATGAGATCCTTAACTTAAAATAAAGTGGACTCAGAAGTGCTGCTGTCTCAGTAGAAATGAACAGTGAGCATAGCACCTGTTGTCCTCAGAGATCTCTCCGGATCCACAAATTAAATACTGCTCTGTGGGGATTAGTCTTTCCTCTTGCCGAAGGGGGGTCAGATGTGTGTTTCCCACGTTTGAGGAGAGTGGCCCAACCACCAGAATTGGAGAATCTGGGATTAGCTGAGATCTGCAATGTTCTTAACAAAATTGTTCAAACTGGCCAGAAAGAATAAAAGACTAATTTGGCTGCAGAAAGATATTTATCTCCTAGCTTAATGAATTAGGCAATGAAACAATTTTAATACTTTATCCATGGCCATGTAATGTAAAATGAAGGAAGAGGCCCTAGAAGAGATTCTGGAAGCTGGAGAACCATCTTCTCAGTTGCGTACCTTACCTGCCGTGCTAGCGGGTCGTCATCGTGCTACTTAACTTTCCCATGAAAGCGAGTTTTCTGCATCTTGTAGCAGCTTCTAGAGAGACTTACTGCATTCGGCTGGTCAGTAGTTGCAGCTTTAATGCCTGGTGGTTGGAGTGAGTCTTTAGGAACAGCAGGGCGTGAGTTTGTAGCCTTCAGGCAGAGGAGGGCTGGCCCCAGCTTCTCCATTTCCCGGGTGAAATCAGCCATTCTGAATCATTGAAGTGTTAGGTGTGTGGGGCGTGGAGAGTCATAGGCACTGCCCTGCCTTCTTCCTCCTCTGGCGGTGTTCAGAGGAACCAGGTGGCCCCTTCTCTCCTCCTGAAAGCAATGGCCTGGGAAGACCCAGAGGTAGAAGATACAGTTGAATTGCGGGCCCCAAGGGGAAGGAGCCGTTCCTCGGTAGCAGTGAGTTTGAACACCAGTGGGGGATATTATTTAAATACTGTCCCCATATAAGTAATAAGTCAATGAGTAACTTCCTTATTGACTGCCACAGATCAGTCTCCATCTAGTGTTTAAGGCACCTAATTCTATACACTATATAGACAGCTTGTGGGTGTAACTGGGAGGAGCGTGTTCATGTATGAACGGCCTGTTCCCACGCTCCTCTCCGTAGGGAAGATGCTTGTGATGTTGATTTTTATTTGGTTCAGGTATTGGAGGTTATCGGGTAGGTTTTGTTACTGGCATCCGGTTGTTGGTTGTGCCACGGGTGGGTTACGTTCTAGGGCCTATCGTCAGGGTACCAACAGGGGCCGGTGGCTCCCTGGGGGCTGGGAGCTATGGGGGCTCCCCCCAGGCTGGCAGGGCAGGGCCTGGCAGCCAGGGCCCATCCTGCCACCCCAACCAGGAGCAGGGCAGCTGGGGGGGAACCGGGGCAGCTCCAGCCCCAGGCATGGGGCACCTCCATGGGGCCAGGCCGAGGCCAGGCCCAGACGTGGGCCCGTGGGTGGGCCTGGCTCGGCAGGGCAGGGCTGTGGGGAGCTGGAGACGGGCCCTGCTGTGGCGTCGCTGGGGCAGGGGCTGACGGCCCCGGGGGCTGAAATGGGGCCCCGGGCCGTGGGCAGGGTGGGGGGAGTTCTGGGGTGTGGGCAAGGGCAGTCAGGGCTGGCGGTGCCCCCCGGGCCCTGGCACCTATGGCTAGTCAGTAAGTTAGACCTGCTGTGTAGCAGCTCCACCAGATGAAAATGGTTCATTTCTTCCTGCTTTACATTTTCTGAATAGTCTAACGATAGGTTTGCTTTCACATCCTTTGAGATTAGTCTTTATTTCAGACAATGCTTTCAACACTAAAAGGGTCATAAAAATAGACAGTTCCTGAGAGCTTAGAAAGAAAAACTGCTAGTCTCCCATCCTTCTCCCTCCCCCAAATTATTTGATAATGGAATGGGAAGCTTTCCCATAATCTTTTGCTTGATTTTTGCTAATATGAACCTGTCAAAGATCGTGGCATTTCCATACTGTGTGATGTGGAGCCAGCTGGAACCAAATAATCCACCCACGTTTTCCATCATCTTTGTATTCTGATAGGAGCTTCTGCTTAGCAGAAATGAGAAAATACCTGTTATTCCTTCCTTGCTGTCATGGTGGCTATGCTGAGGCAGTTTCCTACTTGGCTAAAGTCTGGCTAGATCTGAATAAATGTGACCAGACCAAAAATAATGGGTTTTCTGCCTGGAACCCACACACTACTCTTATGGCAGTTCAACAGGAAAGTAATTTAAGAAATGACACTTTCCTTTCCACTCCCTGCCCCAAATAAATACTTTCAAGGATGAATTAGGAACATTCCTCCTTTGGCTTGAAGATGCAGAGATTTAGGTCTGTAAAAATGCCTTCCTTCATCCTCAACCTTACTCCTACAGAAAGGAGAAATACCACTTTTATGAGAGCACGTGGACCTGCTTACCAGAGAACATGAGTAACTTCTGTTATAATTTGAATTGTACTCTTCCTAACAAAAGCATCTACAAGGGTGGGCAGCCAGTGCAAAATACAGCCCCTCAGCCCTTTGGTTTTGAGGCCTCATGGCTCTGCAGCTGGAGGAAAGAATCTTTCCCACTTCGCTTTCCTGTTTCCAGACTGTCTTTTGGTCTGTATTGCATGTGTTTTAAGCATTAATGTTGCATGTAACGTCTCTCAAAGTCTAATCCATTGCTATGGACCCACCTAGTGACGGCTTTATAGATTCTTTATATTCATAAAGGCACTTCGTGCTTATCTCTTCATGATTTTTGTTAGGTTTGTATTTTTTTGATGTTTGAAATGGATCACAGTACCCAAACTGAATGCTTTCTGTGAATACTTCCTTCATTCAGCTCTGTGTGTTTAAACACTGAGAAAACAATGACACTTATGTGGTTACCTGTGGATAAAGGCATAAGTACAAGGAGCGTGGTCACAGTGTTAGGGAGATGACCTGAAATATTATAGATGTATTTTAGATCACCAAAAGTAAGAACTGTCCGTAGTCTAAATGTGAGGAAACTTTTACTCACTGGTATGGGAATAGAAATGGTCAGTGTCAGCTTCCAGTTTAGAATGATGCCACGAGACCTGCCCATGCTGCTTACAGGATCCTCTTCTGTACTGTAACTGACTCGGTGAACGTGGTAAGTCTGAAAGCTTCTCTAGGCATGCAAACTGTAAAGAACTGGGCAACGTGCTATGGCTTTCAGTGGTAATCTACTGCCTCGTTGCTTTGTGCAGTGATCGATGAGATTTTTGGATGGCCAGAAGCAGCTCAGCAACATCTGACTCTTCAGCGACAGATGCTGAATATCTGAAAATCCTAGACAGGTACTCCTGGTTTATGCAGAGAGTGACTATGTGCAGTCAGGCTAAGGCAACAAAGCTGCATGATGGGATTCACTGTCCACATGATGTGGGATCCAGTTAAGCACATGTAATGGGGCTGTTGCCTTTGTACTGCCCGTGTAGGTGGGGGTGAGCCTCCTTTCTGTTATTCCTGGTGTTCGTTAACCTGCAAATCTGAATAGTCCAACAGATTGTTTCTAAGAGGTTTGCTCACTGTAGTCCTCCCCATGTAGTATACTCACTGTGTTATAATAATAACTGAATATTCACATATGAACAACTATTGTGGTACAAAGATTTTGTGTGTAACAACCTTCAAAAATACAGTACTAAGAATTTTTCATTGAATATCCTGTATTTTAGGGATAGGTCACGTTACAGGTCCTGTATAGATATCAGAGAGAGTGGCAGGGAGACTGTGTATATTTACCAACAATGAAAGCAGTGTTTGCAGCTAAAATTGTAATGCAAGGAAATATTTTGTAAGGTTTATAAGAAATATGTAGTTTTTAAAAGAAAAAAATAACCTGTCAGGTTTTGGTTAATATTGAAACTTTTCCATCCTGGTTGTACGTGCTTTCTCTCCCGCCTATGAAAATAGCACAATCTTTGCAGTGTAGTCACTCAAAACTCTGCAATCAGATTTGTAAATGCAGGTCATTGGATCATTACTAAAAAATACTGTATTTCTCCTTATATGGGCTAGTCCAACCATGTGCAGAGACTATCAAAACTCTTACATGGTGACTTAATCTCACAAAATCCCTGTCCCAATTGCCTGATGCAGGAGGCTCTAGTTCCCTCGGCTTTAGAGAGCTGATGCCATTTCATACCTCCTTGACAAAGAGAGGCTCTGATTTTATAGGCTCCCTCTGTAAATCAATGTATGGTGAAAGATTATCAACCCCTGAGGGCTTACCGAGTCTAGGGGATGGACTTGGTTCCAAGTTGTTTGAAGACTTGGTTTGCACCGCCCAGTATACAGTATTAGGAAAGGAAGTGTGCTATTGGAATAGGTGTGGCTTAAAACTGGAGGATGTCATGATTATTGCGAGCTAGAAATGCAAGAGAACCCCATCCAAAACAAGCGTGGTGTCTTGAGGATGGGTTGGTCTGCTGAAATTACAAGGAGTAAATTCAGATATTTTCTAAAAGGCTATCCACATCAAGTTTGTAAATAATTTTTCCCTCAGTACTGTAACACAGAATAATAGTTAAGGACTTTTTCCTTAATATGGTGACACAGAATAATAGGTAAGGACGATAACGGGTTTGCTGAGAAACCAAATTATTTCCTTGTCATATTCTATCACAGAAGACTTAGGAGGGAAATCTAACTTGTAGGCATTCTTTTGCAATATTAAGGATTAGCTACTGTCAAAGAAAAAAGTGGAGGAAAAGTAGGTGCTACACTCATCAAATGAAGAGCAACAGATTACCAGGTAAAGTTAGACATATCAAAATGTGCTACTGGAAATTGATGGTGAGCTCAAATAGGGCTGCTAACTTAATATGTAGTCTTTCCTTTAATATTGGCTTCTAACCTGTAAGGTTGGAGAAGGTAATTTTTCTGCTTCTCTTTAATTGAACAGTAGAATTGATGCTGAGAATTAGTCTAATGAATTTTCTTTCCTTACTTGATAAATTGGTTGAAAGAGTAATAAAAAATAAAATTAGGAGACCTATAGATGAGTATTGTGATACTATAGCTATCCATCAGCATAGCTTTTGTAAAGAAAAATGATGTCTAATGATAATTCCTTGAGCTTGTCAACAAATAGTAAAAGACAATCATTAATTTCTTTTTTCCCCTTTAAAGAAAGTTTTTGAAAAAGACCTTCACAAGGGGCTATTAGAAAAGTGGTTGTGGGATAGGAGTACTTTCAAGAATTAGATAGTCCTCTGAGGGACAGAAGACAAAACTAGAAGTATATTATCAATGTTTGGTGTAAGAAAACTACAACGGGGGTATCCAAAGTCTGAGCGTTGTAGGTGGTGTTTCACATATATATATCGATGAATTGAAAATGGCTGTGACCAGCGGTACAGAAACATTTGCGTCTGAGGCAGAATCATTCAAGTCAGGGCTGGAGAAGATAGCAGAGGACAGGCAGGTTGGCTACAGAAGTGTGGTGTAGACAAATGCAGAGTATTGCACATCAGGCAGAAAAATGGGTGTGACGATGCTCACTGCCCTGTTCTAGCGTAACTCTGGCCACTTGGGAGCGGAAGGGAAGACGATCTATGTTTCCTTATGGAACACTTAATCAAAGTAGGTGGAATGATCCAAGGACAAGATCCAGTTGTTGAAAATGGAATAAGAAATAATGCTGAAAATACTAGATTGGCATACGTCAGTAGCAAGCCCTTTCCTGTGATACCAAGCTCTTTATGGGTTAGGCTACCTGAAGAACGTATATAGCAGAAACAGAAGGAATTAAAAGAGAAGCAGTGCAAATTTTAACCTTGAATAGGCTGACTTCTATATGAGGAAAAAGCTAAGAGACTGTTTAAAGATAAATAATAAAACCAGAAGTTTATGAAATAAAAGAAAGGAAGATCAGTTACTCCTTTTTACTTTTTCAGTTATTACAAGAACAACAAGTCATTCAGTCAAATGCAAACATACAAATACAAAATAGGAAACAGTCTTTTATGCAACTTGTAATTCACTTTTGGTCCAGATTCCCAGAGTATTTCCATATCAGAAAAAATAAAATAAAAGACTCACATGTTTATCTCTGTATTATGTGTCCAAATAAAAGATTTTGGAGCTAGCCATGACAAAAGTTGCTCTTACCCTGTCTTTGCAGACCACACCTCTAACATGTGAGATTCTGTAACACATGTCAGGCTCTGTCTATCCAACTTGGCCGGTGTAGCCATGAGCTCCAACCAGGGATGCCTGGACCTGCACCGGTCAGCTGTGGTCCTCAGAGGGATGTTGTGGGGTCACGGTGCATCTTTGGTTCGTACTTCATGGTATCAAACTCGGTAGTGTGCTTGCCTGTTTTTTCTGTCTTATAAAAATTGGTTTATTTTATATTTTAAGCCACTTGATACTTAGGCCAACGTTTCATGAAGGAATGTATATACCAGAGTTAAAGCAGCCAGCAGGAGATGAGGGACAGGAATAAACTTCCCTTTCTCGTTATAGAACGCCTGTCTGGTCTGAGCCCACCTTGCTTTGAAACATGTAGGACATAATATAGTAGAGAACTGTCTCTTGTTTTGAAGCAGGCTGTAGTTTGTGTGTTTCAGGCAGAGTTCTCACTTAAATTCTGTGGTGATTTTTTGAACTGTCATAAGAAAATTCGCTCGTATTAAATGATGTACATCTTTTTCATGCAATTAAACACGAATCCCTGGTAACATAATGGGCATTTTTTTAGTGGCCCTATGTGTCATGGCCCACAAATCACTCTTAAAAACTGTGATCTTTTTAGAGATTGTAGTCACAAAGCTCTGTATGGTTGCTCTTGTGCCAAAGGCCTGTCCTGACTGCATACACCAGGTTTTAACTTTGACTACAGTACTAGGACCCCTCTGAGAAATTTATGGCAAGTTGAAAAAAAAAAAAGAAAAAAAAAAGAAAAGGGCAGTTAAAAAAAAAAGGTAGGTGTCTGTCTCCTTTTATTTTCTACTCAATTTGCACTTTGGGAGACACCTGCTGCCATACTATTGCTAGCTCAGAATTCATTAGAAAACAAGTTTCACCTGTGACATTCTCACATGTGAAATCTTTGCCCAGATTTTGAACCACATTGCTCTCAAGAAAGGGCAGTAGCTACATGCAAATACCAGGAGAGATGGTTGACAGGATTGATCATGTGGGGTCAAATGCTAAAAAGTTACGTACGAATGTGATTTTGTTTCTCGAAAAGTGTCAAAAGACTATCTCTGATATCTGATGTGGTGACATTCGCTGTTTCTGCATTTTGACATTTCTCTCTGTATGCCTCAGGCTGTTAAGATGCAGAAGTTATCTAATTTATTTTATTTTATTTATTGGACAGAGGTCAGGCACTTTGTAAATTATGGACTGCATTCTCAGTGAATCAAAATATTTAGGTTGCTTGTGAGGTTCAGTCCTTGGCATCGTGTCACTAATTACTTTTACACAACTCTGAAATAATGACAAAAGGAAAATGCATCAACAAAGAAAGAGAAATTAAACTTTGTAAAACAAAACAAGAGCCACATCAGAAATAGAACGTGTTATTTAAGGGGGAAAGCGGGTGACCAAATGTGCAGTCTGGATTCAGTACAATGTTACATGGCAAGAGAAGAGACACTCAGCTTTGGATCTTCTTCAGGCAGAGGAAAATTTATTATATAAATTTTCTTTGATAAACATTCCTGAGAAACTTCTTTGTATTTTAATCTTAATGAATGTTTGTCTCAATCCAGTGGTGTCTCTCTTTTTTTTTTTTTTTTGGCTGTGGTTTTTTATATCTCCTTTCTGATTCCTTTATATTCTGAATATACCTCAATGGCATCTGCTGAAGATCTGTCTTGCTTACAAGCTAATTGGTAGTAGAAGGTAGTCAACCCTGTACCTGGATTGCATTAGGGCTTTTGAAGAGTGTCCCCAGATATTCTGGTTTTCCCATACTTACGCTTCAGAATACTGTAGCAGTATTTTCTCAGTTTTTCCCCATACAAGGTGCAGAAGCAGTCCCAGGGGCCTTCAGCATGCTACCCCAGCAATGTTTCTAGCCTCCAGCTGTCCCATGTAATGAGAGATGAGAAGGAAGAGTTAAGCCTCCATAGAAATAGCAATAACAACAAGCCATTGGTCTGTTTTATACTATACTTACGTATTTATTTCTCTATAATAGTGGCTGAATTGGAGTCTGGGTGTTGGAAGTAGGAGTTCAGCTTTTTGCTTCAACAGAACCAAATGGCATTAGTCTTGCTTTTACTCAAAAGTGGAAAATCACTCATAAAACTGCATCAGAGCACCATTAAAATAAATGAATGGGTATAGTATGCTTTTGTAACTTTATAAATGAAACATAACTCGACATACTCATTGATTGCTGTTTCAGTGTGCAAGGTGTAAGATAGCAACGTGTTTTATAACTCCTTCCCTTACAGAGATGCATTTAACATCATTAGAATCATTGCGTAATTTACAGTTTGATCTTCCCAGTGACATGTGTAACAAGTTAAATATCAGTAGAGTGCATTTAATAAACACTAATTTGTATTAATCTTATCATAGACTGTATATGTAATGTAGGGACCTTGTGTGTGGTACAGTAGAAAGGGAATATATTTATAAATTTGTTCTGAATTTAAAAACTGTACATTTCAGCATCTATATTTTTTGAAACATTTACTAGATAGCAGTTACATGAATTCTTATGATTATACAGACTAAAAAGGAATAAAATAGATAAGCAATTTACAGAATGTAAGAAAGTTACCTTTTTTGTGCTCTTTGTCTAATTACAATTACAGTCTAAACTGTAAAGTGGTTCAGATAGAGGGTATTTCTTACAAAAGACCTAATTCTTCACTGCTCTTCCAGTACAAAGTGAATACAAAATGGTAATATTATTGGAAATATTTTATATTCCCACTTTTTCTCTAATCCAATGGAGTATATAAAATGGAGGGCAACCATGAATTGAGCTGTGTGTTTGTATCATGCCCACCGCAAAAGAGCTCAATCTGGTTAGCCGAGGGTGGCTGTAGTCCTACGCTAAAAGTGTAATCAACGATCGTAATGGCACTAAAAGACAACCGCTTCTAGTGAAGAGAAGCAGACAGTAGATGAACCTGTGAGTGTGGAGAATTTTGATTGCAAACACCAGAGCAAACCTCATGACCACAAGAGGAAGGCTGGAATGCCTTCACAAAATGCATAGGACTAGGTGCTGTGGATTATTCCAAAATACCCTTGCACTTTTAATTGCGTGATGCTTATTTTACATCAGACAATCAACAGAAGCAAATATATTTTTTTAAACTCAGCGTCCTTGGTGCACAGGTTGATAAGAGCAGACTATAGTGGAAAAAGCAGTCAGATTAGAAATACAGAGACAAAATGTGATCACTCTAACCCTGTTCAGTGGATGAGTTAAAAAAAAAAGAGACAGAATTGTTATTGGGGAAGTGATGAGAATGTGGTGATAAAACCTGCAAGAATTATATTGGGAGCCACACAGAAAGGCCCACTGGGTTAAGCAGAAAGATCTCAATTTCAGTGCACTTGGAATCACGCTCAACAATTATTATCTACTTCTACAAATAGATCAAAGTTGTGGGTTTAGGATGCTTAGGCTCAGAAGCTTATGTTTGGCTATAAAACTTAGGTTGCCTGTTCAGAAGAGACTCGATTTCTACCAACCACTCCTCCGCACATGCACCGGGGGAAAAGGGAGTAATTTCCTTTTGATGGGAGTGGTTATCTGTATGAAATGAGTTAGGTTCATTGTCGGGTATATTGTGGCAGGCATTTACATGTTCGTAACAGTCATTGGAAATGACACCGAGGAGGAACATTCCTGCTGGCATTGTCATCTGAGAGGCTGAAGATCGGATGGGCACTGACGGTAAACAGGCCTGTCACTCAGAAAGTAATCATCCCGATCAGGATGGAGGCAGAGTAGGGAGACTGTGTGTAAGGTGAGGTTGTGGGCTTCAGTCCGGACGGTACGTTCCGTGCAAAATAACTGTGCTGAAAAAAGAACATAGGAAAAAAAAAAGACTTAGAGCAACAGGTTCCTATTTTAGTAACATTTTATTTTCAGAACCTTAAGGAGAAACTGTAAATTTGAAATCCAGTTAGCTCCTTAAATCATTTCAAGCACAGTTCCTACCCATGGATATGCTCTCTATTTTTGTGACTATTTTTTTTAAACTGTCCTGTTTTTTATTTAATTTTTTTTCAAGCTGCTTCTGTGCAGACCAAGGCTACTAAGATGAACGGTAAAGACACCCTGTAGCTAACTGACAGTGTAGAGAAATAAAACAAGCTGTACCCAAAATAAAGGAACTGGGGGGGACGCACAACACAAAATCAGGAATGTGTCCTCTCTCTAATTTTTCTCGTTTTCACAATTAGAAGTTACTTTTTGCCAAAATAGATATGTAATTTAATTTTTCAAATGTGTTTACATATACTATTTTTATTTCTAAAAAATGCATTTATATTATAGTTTACATCTGTATTAATTTGGAGGTTCCTTTACCCTGGTTGATGCAGAGTGGACAGGATCAAAGAGTGCCGACCTCATTTTAAAAAATTATTAGGAACTTTATTGTAATATTTAGTGACCCTGAGGGAAGTTTGAATTCAAATTTTAGATGAAGGCTCAGATTTCTTCTTAAGGGTAGTGTCAGCTCTCTTTTACAGGGAGGGTTGCAGATGGTAGGCCCCTGCTGAAATTGCAAGTAAATAGCTGATAAATGAGGGCTTCCCACTTGCAAATGAGATGGTTTTACTTTTCCTTGAAGAAATTCAGTAAATTGAAAAACTCTAAATAGCACAGAAATTTCAGTCCTCCAGACCGCCTTCTCCTTCTCAGATTTTGCTATACTATATTCAGCACTCAGTTTTGCCAACACCGAACATGCCTGATGTGGCATTTACATTCTTTAAAAAAAGCATAGATTAGTTATATTTCGAAGAGTTAACTTCTCCTCTTGACACATGTACTTAATTCCCATTAATGGAAATGGCAGCTAGGCATGCACGCTGAAAGGAAAAATCTGTTCCTAAGCATATGATCCAAACTGCATTGTAGCTAAACATTTCCATACTCTGAAGTAAGCACTCATTATTTGTGAGATATTCTTCATAGTAAATGCATCAACCCCACTCTATTCTCCCTCCACGCTCTCGTAACCTGTTCCAAAACACCTTTTCTTAGAAATCTTACAGATTCATTCTTAATGCTGCAGTTGTTTTGGATGTGTGCCTAAAAAAGAAAATCCATTTAGGATCTTCAGAGTTTTGCATATTTTCTGTGAGAATTTTCCAGTAAATCATTCTGTGGAACATCTTACATTTCCTTGGACTTTGTAGGTCTCTATTATTAAAGTCTACAGTGGAAACAACAAAAGCCGAAAAGCTCTTTTTTTTTTTTTTCCCCAGCACTTCCTTTACTTACTGTATTGTAGTATCTGCCAAAGGCACCAGGCTGAAGTGCTATCATTTGATGATTTAAAAAAAAATAAATTAATGTTTCCTTTAAGGTTTTCCTTTTGCCAATATGCTTGTATAAAGACCTGTGGATTCTGTCTATGCAATATTCCAGAGTTACGTTATTTCTAACTTGAGCTGGGTGGATAATTGATTTTTTGGTTCACCTCTTGAACTGGAGAACAACAATAGCGAAAAAAATTCAGTTAAGCACAAAAATTCAGATAGGCGTTTATGATTTGAGTTGTTTCCCCTCACCCAAATGAAAATCAGAGCTTTTTTGTTTAGTTCAACCCAAATTGTCCTCTTTTACCTGGACTTGTTTGTTTTGGGCACCCCTTAAAGGAAGCAAAGCAAGAGAAATGCAGATTCACTGAACTGCTGGGGGGGGAGGAGGAGGTTTCATTGTTCTCATCAGTTGAAGATATTTGAACTTATTTCTTGAATTCTCAGTTTGGGAAGAGAATTGAGAGAACTGAACATGGATGTCCCAGGTTGCAAGTGGGTTTTGTAAGTACAACCTGCTCGGTAAAAAGGGGTATTGGGGCTTGCTGTTACTAGTCAAAAGTCTCAGGACAAGATAAAACTTCATATGTTAAAAACTGGACAGTTCCATATGATATACATTTTCTTCTTTCTCAGTCAGTTGTTATTTATCCCAGTTCCTCAGTTTTTCCACTTTCTGATATGATAGCGGCCTTTGTGATATGTCCTGGCAATTTCTAAAAAGCAAGCCTTAAAGTTAATATGAAATGATTTGTAGAAAGGTTTCAGAGATTCCCTCAAACCATTTGTTTAACTTGCTTTTTCTCCCTCTTGCGATTGCAGTTGAACTTACTATGAGAACATAATTTTATCGATAACTGTACAATAGACCGTTAATAATCCAATAATAACAATACAATGATACAGTAATACAATACAATATTAATACAATAGTAACAGTAACTTTTTTCTCCTTTTCGGACCCAACTCTGTTTCCTCCCCACTCAGCTGGGAGAGGGATCTCAGTAGTTGCAGAAAACGTAAAATGAAGGAAACCGGGAAGAAGGGGTAGGTACCTGAGCACAAAATGTATTGCGGAAAGAGTAAATGTAAACTGGGGTAAGCGCAAAGAAGGGTTCATGTCAGAAGCATTCAGGGGAATGATCCCTACTTCCTTCCTTTCTTCCACTTCCTCTCCCCTTCTCAGCTCTCCCTCTTGCTCAGTTATCTTTGTTTTCTCCCCTGAACATTTTTTTGCTCCCCCCCCGTTATGGTTCTTTGTACTTCTTCCTAGTCTAGCCAATGTCCTCTTCCATAATTCCTGAGGTTGACGGCGATTGCTCTGGTTTACAATCATATTAGCTGGGAGCCAGCAACCAAGAAGCCCCATTGTGCTAGGCATAATACCAGCTCAGAGGAGTATGTGATCATTAGCCTGAAAAAGCTCAAATAGGAAATGACATAGGAAGGGGTAAATATATGTGAACAGACAAGGGAAGGACGTGGTAGACGGAGGGCAGTTGTGGAGTGGAGCTGAGTTGAAAAAAAGGATATGAGGTTAGGGAGCTGAGTGGAGCGAACATGCAGTCAAAATATGATAGTCCTGTTCTGCCAAAACTCTTGAAATTTTTTTGACTAGAAGGTGGTCTTAATTTTCCTCCAGCTGGGGCTTCTGAGTGGCTTCTCCCTGCAGACTTCTCCCAAGGCCAAGTGTGAGGAAATAGGGGAAGCAAAGCAAGAAGTGGCAAAGAAAGAACAGCATTTATGGATGGGCAATGGCGCATCAAGGGGGAAACAAAGGACCAAGAAAAGGGGCCCTACAAATGTGAATACAGCAATGAAGTATGTTTTAACCAAATAGTATATGTAAAAATCATGCCTTTGTGGGAAAAACAGCTGAAATACACGTTTCAGCAGCGTACGGACTGTTGTCGACTGTGAGGCACATGGGATCTTTGTTTCTCATCCTTTTGCTGGAGTTGGCTAAGTGTGTCAACTTGGGCAAGCTACTAAGCCTGCCTGCATCTCAGTTTCCTTATTTGAGGCCAAATTCTCCTACTAAGTAGCCTCCTACTCCACACAGAGATTTGCTGATTTGAATGGAGCCCCTGTGGAGTGAGATACTTTTCAATACAAATAAAGTTTTGGAATCGGCCCTAATTATATTTATTACCTGCAGAGGAGTAACGTGAGACTTAACATGGTTTGAGACCCTCAGATGAAAGAGAAAGTATTTGGAATTGTTCTTTTTAATCATCTGCTGCCTTTTCAATGTCTACTTCATAGCTGTCCTAAAAGGGCTAGCTACTAAATAACAAATGAAAAATCCTTGTACATATTAACCAGGTTTGTCAGACTCCTATGAATGGACCTCTGTGGAAAATATTATTTGCTAGGGGCTACTGAAGGAAGTCAGTTTACCCTGCCCCACAGTGAGGAGCCATTAGATCTACCTCATGCCAGAAGCTGACAGATTGTACGCGACTCGGCTCCCAGCGCTGTGGTGGTGTAAGGCAGACTGGAGGCAGCCTTCGCAGATCCTCTTTTATGAACTGCAACGAAGGCGCCTTTGCAAACTTAGCTTCGGCGTTTTGTTTCGTGGATGGTCTAACGCTCTTTGGGGATGATGTGCGTAAGTTACAAGCGGGTTTGCTACTCGTGATTTAAATGATCATCCCAGACTTCTAGCTGATGATGCCTTTATGCCGATACTGGATTGACTGGCCCCTGTGTGAGCCCCCCTGGTTTATAACATACGCATCGAAAGGGAAAAGGAGCAGATTAAACAGCGTAGCTGTTGGATAGTAATAAAAATAATAAGCTTTTCTATTTGGAATTTTTTTAAGCCAATGGGCATGAAAATGTTGAACATTTTATGGATGCTCTGTGCAAGTATGTGTATGTATTTCAAAAAGTAAACTTGCTTTCTCCGTGCCACTGGGAGGTAGGGATAAGAGGGGAAGAGAGGGGGCAGTGGACCTAATCAAACTGTTGTGGGGTCAAAACCTCGTGGTTTTTAAAGGCCCTTAATGTTGTCCAGCTGCAAATGAAAGCAGGAAAAAAAAGGAGAGAGAAAGGAATTAGGGCTGGGGAACTGGAAAGAATGGAGTATAGATATGTGGTTGTGTGTGGGTGTGTGTGCATGTGTGTGCTAAAGAACAGGGAGACCAGGGTTTTTTCTCTTTTTTCTTCCCCCCCTCCCTGCGAGCTCAGTGCCAGGCTGGACACGGGCCGTGCAGACTATTGAGGCATTGTCCGCTCCGCTTCCAGAGTAGCCCCCGGCTAATCCCCGGGGCTTGGACGGGAATTTCCCCGCGGCGTTCTCCCGGCCGCTGCCCCCCTCTCCCCGCCGGGGCGGAGCGGGTGGCGGGCGCGGGTGTCCCCGGGCCGCCGGGGCGGGATGCGGGGCTGGCCCGTCCCGTCCCGTCCCGTCCCGCGCGGATGCTGCCCGCGGCCCCGTCCCCGCGTGTCAAAGGGCCATTACCTGATCGCCTTCCTCGCCTGCCAGATTTGTATCTAGCTAATTGGAAGTGCGGCGGAGGCTGCGCTCCGCCAGCCGGCCGAGGGGCTCTGCAGCCGCGCTTCGCCCGCCTCGTTATCGGGGGCTGTCTGGGCAGGGGAAATTAGAGAGATCCGCCGCGGAGGGACTCCTCTTGCGCGCCCAGAGGGGGGAAAAACCGGGGAGGGGGCAAAAGAAAACAAGAAAAGCCCCAGCAGACGAACGGAAAGTTTATTTTTGTTGTTGTTTGTGCGTGTGTGTGTGCGCGCCCGCTGTTTTGGCATGTGGCTACCTTTTCCCTTGCACACAACAGGGCTGTTTGATGGAGTTTGGAGCTGAGGAAACTTTGGGTTTGTTGCCAGGACGGTTCGCAGCACTTTGTGGAAAGCAAGAGCTAACAGTGAGACCGACAGAGTGAGTGACAAGTTGTTTACAGGTTTCCTTGAAGGGGCCTCTGCTATATTTCAATCTGTCAAAGTTGCTTTTCTTCCCTCAGAACAATGCCTGATTGTTGTGCGGGGTGGTTTTTTTTTTCTTTTTTTCTTTTTTTTTTTTTTCCCCTCCCCAAAGAGAGAGAAAGAGGGAGAGAGAAAGCGAGAGAGCGGAGAGGGAGGGAGGAGAGAAAGGAATGAAAATTCTTCAGAGCACAAATGCCTTTGGTAACATTTTTATGTGTCTAATCTTTTCTCCCCTATTTCAACTCCGAGAGAGTTGATAACTGTTTCAATTTAATCAGTCTGCTCTTGTTTTATCATCTTTCTCCACTGATCTTCCTCAGCGCAGGGGATTTGCTCCTAGTTTGCCGGTTTAGGTGGATTGTCGGGCTTTTTTTTTTTTCCCTCCCCCCTATTTATCCCCCCCCCGGGTTTGAGGACATGCAACGAGTTGACTTTTCCCGTTTGGCGGCGGCGGGCGAGCAGAATTAAAAGGGGAGGACAGGCACCCTGAGGTCGCCCGGTGCCTCGCAGCCGCGGCGCGCCGCGCCGCTGTGGGGGGAGCTGTGCGAGCAGCCTGCTGCGAGGCGCGCTGCCCCTTTAAGAGACTGGTCAAGGAGTCCTCGCTCAGAGCGAGCGAGCCGGGAGGGAGGGAGGGAGCGGGAGGGAGGGAGGGAGGGAGAGAGAGGGAGAGAGAGAGAGAAAATCAATCGGTTTAGAAGGTTTGGACTCACTTGACAGGTTCAGTTGGAGGCGACCATAGGTGGCTGCTGTGACAAAGGGAAATTGTGCTTTTCCAGCATGCTAACTGACCCTGATTTACCTCAGGAGTTTGAAAGGTGAGTCGAGTTGTTGGGGCGGGGGGGCCGCTGCCTTTTGCCTTGGGGGGGGGTGGTGGTGGTGTCGTCTTCCCCCCCCCCCCCTTTTTTTTTGTTCTGTTTTGTGGTTTGTTTGTTGTTGTTGGGGTTTTTTTTTTATTTATTTATATGAGCACGCGTCTTTGCGCGCGTGTGCGCGGATCGGCTGCCCGCGGTGCAGGCTCGCACACAGACACACGGGGACGGGCGCGCAACTCCGGCGCTCGGCGGCAGGCCGGGGAGATGCTCCCCCCGCGGTGTGTCGTCCGTCCCCCGTCCCCCCCCCGAGCATTACCTTGGCTATTCAAGCGGCGTGTCAGCTAGCCGGGCGTGGGGTGGGGGCGGGGCGGGGCGGGGGAGCCCCCTCGCCCCTCGCCCGGCCGCCCCGGCGGTGCGCCCGCGGCGCGCAGCTTTGTTCTGCTGCCTGGGAGGCTGCCGTGCCCTCCTGCAGCCCGCCCGAACCGGCCCGCCGAGGCACACCGAGCGAGGTGCCTCCCTCGGCAGCACCTCCCCGCCCCTGCCCGGGGACTCCCCGGGCGACAGAGGATGCCCGGCAGCGGGCGAGGTGGGGGGGTTCCACTTCCAACCTCACCCTCCCGTCAAACTTGGGAAGGCGCTCCGCCGAGCACATGACCTTTTGTTGATCCAGCAGGAGCGATTATTTTTAGGCAAGTTAACATCCCGGCCCTCCGTCAGGAGAACATCCTTCTGCCCGAGGAGGAGGTGGGGGGGGGGGGGGGGAAGAAAAAAGTGAAACTCTTGCCTCCAAGTTTTGGCCGTCGCCTCTCTCGCGGAGTGTCAAGAGCAGGGTTTGGGTATGACGAGCGGGGTTTGGGTATGACGTAGACGCGCCCGTCTCCCCCTGCCCGAAGCAGGAGCCTTCCCTGCCTGGAATTAAGTTTTTGCTGTCACTGGCAACGGCTTGTGACCTTCCGGGAGTTTAGTCCCTATTTCATATGATCTGGCGCTCCTAAGAGGTTTTGAAATGTTTTCTCAGGCGCTTGTATGCACGTCCATTGATGATCCGGCATCCCTCCCCTCCGGCTTCATTTTTAAAGGTTATTAATAGTCCCTTGTGCGGATGCAGTAAACAATCCAAACTTTCATTTCTAAGCGGTAAATAAAAGAACGCCAGGATGCGCGTTACTTAGGTTTTTCTCATCTTCGTGAAAGCTACCTCCTGTATAAACATTTGGTTGTATCTGACTATGCAATACAAGCTAGGTGCTAGACCAGCTGGTTAAAAATATGCTAAGTCAAGCTGTTCATCGTTCAAACCTACTGAATTTGATAGTAAAGGCATAGGAAAGAAGGCAAGATAAAAACATTTTAAGTGGGCTGAGGAACACGCATGCAGAGAAAGGACAGGAAAGAACGCTTGAATTAAAAGATCGGAGAAAAATAAAATTGGGAAACGCAGAAAAGAACTATTTTAACGCTTTCAATCCTCGTTCTGCGACTAGAACACTTCCTTACTAGAAAGTAGAATTGGCATGGTTGCACTGCTCCAAGGTCGTCTTTAATACAATTAATTTTCCAGACTTAACTTGGAATACTTCGCGTTTTTCTTTGGGTTGTTATCATTACAATAATAGAACAAAATTGGTTTTGTTCACGAGCATTGTATTAACTTAGTTCAACTACCTGAGGAAACCGTTACTGTTTCTGGTGTCGAATCTGACCTAGCATCACGATCATGCATTTGCCTTGTTCATACAATTAATAGATTTGAGTATTTCATATGCTTCACTAAGATTATACATAGAAATCCGTAAGCAAACTATTTTGATTATTCTTTGAACTTTGTGATCGACAGAATACTTGCAAACTCTGTGAAGCAGAATGAAGTCCTTTCATTTTCCTGTTGGGGGACCTTTTTTTTTTTTATCTGAAGTCTCTCTGCGTTCTAAATATATATTTATATAGTTTTTATATATAAACAAATAATTTTGGACAAAACTTATTGCTGAGAAATAGAATGAGCTTCTTTACTCTCCCCCCCCCCCCGCATATGTTTCATTTTCAGAGATCCCAGGTTTGCTCTTGTAAACATTCTAGTTAAATAATCAATACGCTGCTCTCCTTTTGCTATGCAGATAATAGCAAGCAGTAGAAATGGGAAGCAATAAAAACAAACCTCGGGACATATAATTTTTTTTTTTTTCTTTTTACAATTTTCCCTCTGCAGTTGAAATTGGTAATACAAACCAATATCTCTGTTAATCATTACCATTTGTTTACATTGTGTGTGTTTGACTATAGTTACACACACATACACAGAGTAGATACTGTCCATGTAATATATGTGTGTTTATCAGAAAACAGCCATGAGGACACAGTTTCTCTTACACAGAGATGCACAGACCCTCCGACAAACACATGTTCACAGAGTTCACGTGTGTATGTATGCACGATGCACAGATGATTGTTTTTTTAGACGTTTATGGCAGGTTATTTTCTCAGATTCGCAGTAAACACAGTTCTTGGAGCACATTTCTGCAGTCGCTGGGGTCCAGCATGTCGTAGCTGCATGACCGACTTCAGATTTGTCATTACTATCCATCTCCCACTATTCCCTTTTAAACTTGAATAGCAAATTACAAGGAGGTAAAGATTTATCAAGCGAAGTTGTTTGCAGTTCAGATCTCAGAGTGTCTGTATATATCTCAGGAGGTGGTTCTTCTCTCCCTGTCGTCTTTCCCGTGATGTTTCAGTGTATCCCGGTAAACTGCAGACAGTTCAGAAACTTTCAGTCACCCCAACTGAAGGGATCTGAACCAAGGGGACTTCTCTTGTGTGTCTGTGGCCATTATCAGGGGGCATTTGCGATACGCACTTGAAATGGAAATGGTCCTCAGTGTCAGATGAATAAACATTCATTAATTCATTCAGCATCACTAGTAAATTGCAGTAGGTTTTGTGAATTAGCATGTATAATTAATTACCGTACCAAAAATGTGAGGGTTTTCGTCCTTTCTTGAGAAGTTACTTGCATGTCTTTATTTCTGTTTGTGGCGGTTCAGCTGCTTGATTGAGAGGAGCATCAGAATGCGTACGCTGAGGGGGATGATGTTTGCAGAAGGAAGAAATTAGAACTGGAATCTGCTCCGTTTGTTACACGGGGAAAGGATAACTTCTGGGATGTACTTTGTGATGTACCTGTGGCACTCTGAATTTGCTTTAAATGTCTCGAAAAGAATAACTCTGTTGTTGTTTGGGTTTGGTTTGTTTGGGGGTTTTTTTGTTGTTTTTTTTTTTTTTTTTTTTTTTTTAAGACGGGTCATTATACTTAAATATAACAAGTATGGCCACACTAGAAAGAAAGTTTACTTCATTGAGGAAAAGGTAGAGAGAATGCGGCCAGAACCATTGTGGACAGCTGTGAAATTTACAGAATGATAAAATCTCAGAAATGCCCAACATAAAGTTTTAATGTCTTAATAAAATCTGATAAATGAAAAATAGATAAAGTGACTGCTTAACAATGTCCCTAGCGTATGGAATGTTCTTAAACCCAAATTAATTACTGCATATTTACATTTCTCTGCAGACTGAGAGAAAGGCTACGCTAGGCATCCGGACAGAGTGACATCCTTTCTCTTTCTCTTTTTCATTCTTTTCTTTTTCTTTTTTTTTTTTTTTATTTTTAAAGTGCCAGTTCAAGGTAAAGAGGTATGCAGTGTTTATGGAAGAAAGAAGGATGGGTTAGTGCTTCCGTAGGAAAAAAGGAAGAGGTAGAAAAGACAAAAGGCCGTGGATGGGAGCTTGGGCATGGGGACAGTAGAACAAGTTTAACATTTACAGTCACCAGTTCTGTGCACTCGAAACGTTCTCTGTGCTAGTGACTGGCTTGTAGAAAGGAAAGGCTCAAGGATGTAAAGCAAGCCTCTGCTGGGAGGAAAAAATATACTTAGCTGCTTCACTGCTGCACTGCACGAGTCATTTCAGACTCCCACTGAATTTATTTTGGGGTTGTACCAACACTGTCAAATGGAGAAATCATTTTCCTAAAAGGAAACTTTGCGTATTCCTAAGTGCTTTTCTTAGCTAAAGTTACCCTAAAAGCTTTCTTCTGCTGCTGCGTTTGCTGAGAATTTTAGAGAAAGAATAATACCTTTCTATTAACCGGCTTGCTCAGAATGATGTCCCACTCTCGTAAAATCTACCTGTAGAAGTAAGAGTGATTATTCCTTCATTTAAAAGAAAACAATGAGATTTCTTTAATATCGGGCTGAATAGCTTTTACCTTCCACTGAGATGTTTTGAGAAAAGGACTTTATTGCTTACGTTTGTGGGTCTAGGGGTCTGGGATCTGAAGAATAAACACAGTGGCAGTTAAAAGTTTCAGATAGTGGTTTTTTGCAGTGATGAAAATTAATATGATTTTATTTCTCTGAGATAAGGCTGAAGGAATTAATGCATTTGCAGACTACTCATTAATGTCCTGCGTGCGCTAATTTCATTTGTTGTGCTTATTCTTAGCGAGGAAGAAGTTGACTGTTACAGATTATGGATTTTAATGAACATCTCAATAATTTACCAGTTGCTGAAATTGTGAACTAGACTTGGAAGGCAAAAGCCCAAATGAGAGAGCTGATGAGTGACACACCAGCCCGCACAATTCGACTGTTGTATTCATTGCATTTGAATCAAATCGGGAGTTTGGCATTACTAATTCTGGGTGGCTGGCTCATCATATGCATTCAAGGAGTTAATTAAAACACACACAAACACATACACACACTCTCCCACCAAGCATCTTGCGATGTTTATGTGCATGGTGTGTTTGATTGGTACCTTTAGATAGGAGAGGAATTGTTTTTCCTTCTCTTGCTGTCCAGAGATCTTAAATATATAGCTAGTTTACACAATATTTACTACTTCTCAGGGAGCTTTTAACAAGCATTTATGGCTTTATCATTTAGGAGGCATATAGTATCTGATTGAGTTACTTTAATGTGAAGCTCCCTGATAGGATAGGCATACATGTCTGTGTAATGTGATATATCTGTAGCTGTATAAAATACACTTTTACAATATTTATACAGGAAAGAGAGTATCTCCTCCCAAGGCAGATTTATAGTTTCTTCGCATGCTTTTCATACTACACTTAAAAAGACCTCTTAATGTTGAATAGGATACCTGCACGCTTGTGTGTCAGATACCTCTACCTTCACAACTCTTGCAGAAGTCAGTTTGACATCCTCTTGGCCTTTTTTTTTTTTTTTTTTTTTTTAAATTAATTTCTTAGTCAGGCCTGGTTATAGCATATAACTCGTAAGTGGAGGGGGAAAAACGTGTTGTCATGTTGCACCTATACATACTGGAAATATTCAATGCCTGTGAATTCTGCTACTGTAGTCAAGAGAAAAGAAGTGCTTGCAGCAATTAATCAATAGCTATAGTATGTCTCTGCTGATGGCAAGGAGTTTGTTTAACAAGTAGCATCCTTAGAAGCAAAGCTCTTTTCCCTTTTAAAGTATCTGTGGATTTTTATCTAACTTGGAAAATATGTAACAACGTCTCCTGTACTTCCTACGAAAGGTAAAATTGTTGTATTTGAGTATGTTAAAAGCTGTGCTGCCAATTAAGCAAATCCTCATTGCATTATTGTATTACCTAAACCAGAACTTACTTCTCAAACTTTTGAAATGGGTTGCATTTTTCTCTTGAGCTTTCGGCTTTGGGCGGTGGGCGAGGGCGAGCAATTGCACGCTCTGTACCTGACGGGGATTTACGGCGTACGTACCTTTCACATCTCCTCCCGCAGACCCCCTGGCGAACCCCCGCTGCCGTCAGCGGCCATAAAGTTTTCACCCACGCCTTTGCCGAGGGTTATGATGCTAGCCTGCGGTCTGCCACGCGTCCCACCTCTCCCACACCCCACCGAGGGGCTGACTTGGTCCAAGTGGCTTGCGCCTCGCCTGGGGCCGCGGCCGGGCTCAGCCTGTGGCCAGCAGCCGCCAGGGGTGCAGCGGGGAGCCCTGCGCGCCGCAGCCTCCGCTCGAGAGACGCCGCTTGTCACCTCCGCGCCGAGCCCAGCCTTTGCCAGCCTGAGAAGCCAGGAGTCTCTGAAAGTTGTTCCTGAGCCCACATGTCCTCGTGACAGTGTGAAGTTCTGTGCGCAGTAGTTGTTGGGAGAGAGCGCATCTCGACAAGATTTTGGAAGAATTTTGGTGAGCGCTGCTTGCAGGGACCGTGGTACTTCAAAAGGATGTGAGGAGTGAATGGAAATTGTGAGATGTGCAGTGGTAATTCAGAGAAGCTGTCTGTCTTTTTTTAGGATGGATGCAATTTTTTATTTTTTAGACAGAAAAAGAAAGAAGGAGAAGAGAAAGACGGGTTGCTAGAATCATTAGTTGTTAATATGAAGTTCAGGAGTGTTAGAGGTGCTGCCCATGGTATTGGGGGGGGTTGTTTGTTTCTTTGTTTTGTGTTGAAAGAAATTTGCAAGCATTTGCCTACCCCCTATTTTTGATCTGGCATGGCACTTCTCTTCAACTTGTCCTTTTGTCACCTTGTTTAAGAAAAAAAAAAATTCAACGTGTTGATATTATTTTTGACTTGTAGAACTCTGAGAGTTGAAGTGAAAATGAGAAAAAGCTTGGGGCTCATTTTGAAAGTTTGGAATGGCTTTGACCTTGTTTCCCTTAGAAGTATTGTAGGATTAATCAGGTAACATTTCTCAATTCTCAAATTGTAATTATATTTGCTATTTTTAAAATTTAGGTTTGGTATTCCAGATTTCCTTTTTGTACCCTTTTTTGGGGGGGGGGGTGTCAAGTATGGAAATTCGTATCCGCAACTGCTCTTTGAGATGTATAATAATTTTATTTTATTTTGTTCTACCACGTACTTCTGGTTTTGTGTTTTCTCAAGTTCATATTGACTGTCTTCATTGTGTTTTGGTTTTTTTCCTAGGATGTGGGTGTCTGCGTGCTATTTGATCTAAATATATCATAAAATGTTACCTTAGTGCTAATTTTTCTGTGTGGTTGTATTATAGTCTTATTACTACGTATTTATTTCTGTCTTACTAATCTTAAGATAATTCTATTACTTTTGGGGGCAAAAGTATAAACAGAGTGAATAGAAATTTAATTTTCTTGTCTGAATAACCAGAGTTCTGTTAGTGGTGAGGAACTCTGTGTGTGTGTGGGTATGTGTTATTCTTACATAGTTAAGACCATTGTCTACATCTAATGTTCTTCATGAACCTTTGTAGCTCTAGAGAAAAAAGACCTAGGAATGTAGTTTATGTAAAGAGAAACCCATGCAGTTTGTCATCCTCTTGGTTTCTTTGGTGCTGAGCTTGTCTTTTTTGTTTGGTTGGTTTTTTGTTTTTTTGTTAAGAATGTGGCAGTGAAAAAATGCCCCATGTTTGATTCATTCATCTTGCAGGTTGGGCATGGGCAAAGATAATGTATCTGACAGTGAGCTGGAGTTGCCAATCCAACTCAATAGGTAGCATAAGACCAGGAGCAAGGAAAATGTTAGCGGTTCCAAACAATTTTTAATTTTGTTATTCCTTTTTTACCATAGTTACATGAAAAGATTTCACCAAACTTTTTTGGCCAATTAAAACTATGAGCCTAAAAAAAAAAAATCTGAAGAGTATGTGTACCCATACGTACAGACGCATTCGTGTTTGTTCTCTGTAGTTTGGTATGTCCGTTTACTGGGTTGCGTTGAGTTGCATTATCTTCAGTTCATTGGGAATCCTAAAGAGACTACGCTTTAATAGAGTTTGATGTGACTAAAATTCATCAGAGTCAGAAAGACCAAAGCACCTCTCTGCATACAATTTTTATAATTTTGAGGTATTCCTTGTTTCAAGAGAGAGAATGTTTAATGAAGGGCATGAAGTGTGCGGTGTCTTCTCGCCTTTTGGGGTGGCCTGCCTGAGTTAGGGTTGGGGCAGAGCTTTGTGCCGGGAGGGGGTATGGGCTTGCTGTAGTGCTGCCCAGGCTGTATTCAACTGTAGAGAAGTCTTCTGTTTTCAGAGAAATTCCCTTAGCGGCCTCATTACATTCACTTTGTTAAACAAGACTGAAAACATTTTCTCCAAAGGTTTAGTCAAGTTTCTATTCATAGGGTTTTCTCCCTAAATTTTGATGCTGTGGCCTCACTGGGGCAGAGGCTTTTTTGGATAGAAATGAGATGTGTGGGAAGGTGATGGTTGGTAAGGGCGGAGGAAAGGATGTTCTTACCCATTTGGCATGTCTATTAACAAACTGGGTCATTTTGTTGTGTTGTATTTACATGACTTGTTCCTATGCTGGTGTGAAATGTGAATCACCAAAACATGATGATTATTTAAAAAAAAAATAGGCTAAATGAAACAAAACTGAAATAGAACTGAAAGGCTAAATGAAATCAAATGAAAACAGAACATGCAACATTATTCTTTTAGTACAGTTTGCTTCTGCAGTTGCTGAGTAAAGCCAAATAGGTTTCCTTTCCATGTCTGTTAAAAATATCCAGGCTTTTGAGTTTGAAGATCACAGGGACTTATAAAATACATCTCTCTCTTCAGGTTCAGCCTTTGGTTTGTCTTTTGCTCATGGGTTTTGCAGATTTAAGTAGGTATTTATGGTCAGTGTGTTGTAAAGAAGGCTGTTGATTCTCATCTTTGTCGAAACCATATGAACATTGAGTTGATTCTGGTTTTGCAACTGCGATTAGAATTTGGCCGAATTTCTCAGTGGAAGGCTCTCATCCTTTGCTTATGTTTTGTAAGTTCTGCTCACTTTTGCTGTTCTTGCCTAGACTCTGAAATTAATTGTGTGACTCAGGAAACCATATTAGGCTATGGCGTTTGCATGAAATACCATGCAAAGTATGGGAAAAATACTGTGCCACTCTCAAGTATGCCATGCATCTCTTTTATAGATAATCTGCATGTGTATTAGTGTCGTTGATATAGTGTGTTTTTGTAGAGTGCGAGCATCCTGAATCAGGACCCCATTATGCTCGTCACTGTACAAACACAAAAAAGAAGGTTTCTTTCCATTCCACAGAGGAGCCTTTGTGCTTAGAGCTTAGAGTAATATCAATGTGTCTTTGTATGGGGAAAATTCAGAAACAGAGAGTAGGTAAAAGATCCCTAGCATGGTTCATGAATGAGATTTCAGTCCCGAAGCCATACTTTAGAATTTATAAAGTGAGCAATATATGTGCGTGTGTTCTCTCTCTGTATGTTTTCTACACATAGGTATGTAGAAGTCGCTTTACTGTTAGAAGTACTGATAATATTAATAATAGATTCATACTTCCTATAAAGTCTTTTGATTAGGAATTCAGAGCATTTGGGAAGCATTAATATACAAATCATGAAGATTTCTGTGCTCTGTAGATTGAAAAGCAAGATTAGTCTTAACCTATAGATGAGAAAACTGAGGGACGGTGTCACAAAATAATTTGCATGGGTGGGTATAAAAAGTAGAGATACTGACTGCTAGTCCTGTTTTTGAACCTCAAGACCCTTCTTTTCCTTCTTGAGATGCTAAGAACTGCAAACTACAGACTTCTGTCTGTCCAATTATAATTTCTAAAGGTCTCACTCTAGCAAGATGAACTGTAATATTTGAATTACCTAAATATGTAAAATAGGGACTTTGGAGTATAATTAATAATACAAAGTACAGAAATATTTACAGCCCCAGCCGCATTGGTTAGGGCTGGGAGGGAATACTGGCTGTAGCCCCTGCAATTATCTGAGCGTGCTTCTAAACTAACTCCCTACCTGGAGGCAAGTTTGGAGAACTGGGGTTAGGTAGCAGCACCAGCAGTGTTTAAGCAGTAAATTAAGAGACAGCGTGTGTTATTAGCAGTCAGGTAAAGGTTTTATCCTGGAGAACAATTAACATCTTCAGCCATATATACAAGAGCTGTCATATGTTTTATAACCGAAGGACCAGGCACTAGGGGAGTCCAGGAAAAAATTCTTCACATGGAGAGTATTAATGCGAGGAACAGACTCTACTGAAAGCAGCAATGTAGGCAGCCACAGTGAGCAAACCAACTAGCTTAAAAGCAAAAACCACGTTGCAGAACACAAAACGCATTGTGATTCTTACCCGCATATTTGACATCTGTTTTTTAAATGTGTGACAGAGATCCAAAATGAAGGAAATGATACAGGCTTATTAAAAGGGAGGAATTATTTTCTTATTCATGTTAAAAGTTCTTCTAATCTGTTTTAGTATTTTTTTCTTATTTCCAACTGTACCCTCAGTAAAAGTAGAGCTGAATCATTGGGGTCTGCAGGTAGATTTAGATTTGGTCTCCGTGTTGCCTCTCTTGCTGCATGCTGTTGAGGAAGTGGGTATAAACTAAGGAGTCCTGGGTGGATTTGATCTCTGTAGCATATGAATATTATGACTGAGCTATTAAGATATTTTGTTTGATAAGCTTTTCAAGAGGGAGACTACTTTCAAGATAATGGATTATAATCAGGCATGTTCCATAGTATTTCAGTAGTAGTTATTCAGCAGTGTGTTCACAAAGACCTATTTTGTGATAGGGTCAGTCAAGGCGTCATTTAAAAAAGTGCCCATTCATTCTGGGTGTTTGGACTCGGTGGCACTGAAGTTCAGTGTCAGGTCCTAAAAATGTAGGCCTAATTAATTAATGTTCTGCTCAACTCTATGAAAAAGGCTGACGTTTTTCACCCCAGTAAACCAGGATGGCATGAAATGGTGACTCGGAGGAGATCACTGAGCAGAAGCCTGACTTTTCTTAATCTGCAGCAAACTTCCATCAGTTGCAATACCACCAGAATTTCTAACGCATCAGGAGAGATTTCTGCAGGCTTCTGCAGATCTGTAGATTTCAGAAGTTCTGTGTTGGTGTTAAGACACATTAACTATCTGTTCCTCCTAAACAACTTGTATCCCTGGCAGATCAGAATGATCAGAACAGCGGTGATGAAAATGTACCTGAATTCTGCCAGGGCTAACATCTGGGCCTTAGTGGACTTGGCACTGTACACAAAATCAATCTTTGTTTTGAAACTGTGTGTTTCCTAAGGTAGTAATTCCCAGTTGTGGCCACCAAGGTCTTAAGCGAGACCGCTGCACAAAAATGCATTCTTCCAAATATACATTTGTTTGATAACCTCAGTTGTCAAAAGTGTGACCTCTGTTAATTTGTCACCAGGCAAATTATTGTCACCAGTTCCCAGATTCCATGAGAACCCCAGGCAGACAGCAGAGCCCCATGCTGGTAAGCATTTCTGGTTTTGCTGTTTGTGGTAATAAACAACCTGCTTACAAATGAGTTGACTGAGGTACCTGCAACTGAGGTGACTTGCCATGGGTTGTCCGGTGTAACAGCAGCAGATTCATCAGTGGATTCTTGGAGGGCTCACTGCCCTCGTCTGGAGCTGACTCCTCCAGAGCAGCATAGCTTATCTTATATTTTCATATTAAATAAACTAAATGGTTAGCAAATAAGAGACAGAGCCTTATTATTAAAATGTTTTATAGAATTTCCTTCTTGATGTTTATTAGAAAGATGAAAACAAGATGCATGAAGTTGCTGCTGTTATAGTTGGGTAGAGTCTGACATGGAAGCCTGTATTTTTAAAAGCAGCTATAAAAAATTAGAGCATAATAGAAGTTAGAACATTATTTAAAAAAGAAGATAAATAAAATAGCTTTTTACATACATGTGCAGTCTGTTGAAAGGCCATCCAAAGCACTGATACCAATTTAAGAAGATGATCTTTTGCCTTAATTATACATTTGGGAGATATTTGCTGAACATTTTGTGGAGAACTGCGAATACCTTAGTTGCCAGTTGTCTAAAATGCTGCTAATGATTGCTTCAGTGCCAGTGTTTTGATGGCTAGAACCTAGGCCTGAATATGAATACAAAGAACTCAATCTAAAAAAACCGCGTGTGCGCACACACTTTTTATACAAAACAGATTTCAACCATCTGCTTGGCACTTAGCTTTGTAACTATAGGCTCTGATATGAAAGGGAGCACTGTCCAGGTTATGAATGGTATCACTTTTATTGGTACCTTAGAAAAATCATAGTGTTTTTAGAAAGGTTGTGTATCCAATGGTTTTCTTCAGTGGAATAATGAAAACAACTGCCTTAGTGAAAACGTTGTGCCTTCCATCGTTCCTCCGACAGCAGCATCTCCTTACCCTTGCAAAAGGGATTCTGTAGTGAGGAAAAGTTTCTGTTCTGCACCTCAGCATTTCCAAGTGTATCAGAGGAGTTTAGATGAGTGGCCCTTAGAACTGACACCCCAGATGGTTTATGACACAAAGCACTGTTTGCTTAGGAATACGTTGTATAGCAGAGTCTGTTGCCCAAGCACTGCAGAGCGTGTCAAATCAGCATGGAAGTTAATGGACCAAAAGCCCTTCTGAATTTAACACTTTCCCATTTGATCTGAATTTACAGCTTTAAATCAGGACCACGGTTTTCCTTTAGTGGTGCAGTGGTGGAAAGCAAAGTTGATAGCATAAATTACAGGCATATAATACAATAATTTTGACCCAATTCATCTGTTTAAAGGTTTAGAATGAATGAGAGTGACCGAAATCTTTGGTAAAAGCCTATTCATGAAATATAAAAAAAAAAAAACAAAAAACAAAAACCAAAAAAAAACCAAAAAAGGAAAGTTAAGAGAAGAAGTAGTATGTATTAATTTGATACTCTGGCCAGTCCATGTTTTACTCTTAATAGGTTAAGCAGAAGAAAAGGCACCGTACAAAAAATCAAACATCTTTGGAGCTTTCACTCTTTGTTAGCAATTTAGGTATTATTTCTTTGCCTTTGCTAGATTTATCCTTAAAATATGCAGGACAAAATGTGTTTCTTCTTTGCTTTTCTTCTTTGAAAGGGTTTGATAGTATTTTCCCTTAGGTGCACGTTTGGAAAAAGATGACGAAAATGCAACCTCCTGCGTGTAACAAAGCCTCTGTGTTTGGCCATCCATTTAGTGCCGTGTCACATTAGTACTGCATTGTTAACACCTTTGGACAGGGCTAAAGGTTCCTTGCTGCTGTGTCTAGAGAGCTGCTTATGTCAGATCATAATGTTGCTGGATGCTTTTCTCAATAAATGTACTTTTCATTTAAAAGTAGGGCTGGATTGTTTGCTTCTGAGATGTCAGGAGGGTGAATAAAAGGACTAATTGTTATTTACGCTTTCATTTTATAAAGACTTCCTTTTCTCTCTGTTACGTGGTCTTGAGAAAGTGCTGCTTTTAACTATTACGTTTTATTTGCCTGAGTCTGTCCTTTTGTGGAGAACGTCCGAGATGATGAAAGAAAGATAAAGCTGGATCTCTGTGGATAAAATTATGATAATACTGGAAAGTTAAAAGCTTGTGCATAGTTTTAGGTGAATCACAATGTATGGACAACAAAAATCTAACTTTTTAAAAAAATGTATGTGAAATAAACCTTAACAGTATTCAGGTTATAGCCCTAACAAGCTAATAGACTTGCAGCCCTCTATTATTCCTGTCCTGTCTCTTCCTTCCTCAGCTCTTCTCCTTTCACTTTCTCCCCACAAGCAGTTGGGCACGCTTTCTACATTTTTATGGGGAGCACTGTTATTCTCACAGGTAGAGATTAAAACAATTAAACTTATTAAACTTCAGAAAATTCGGAGGCCCTTTAAGTGTTGATCCTAAGGGAAAGCAAGAAAGCCACTTCTCCAGCTGCTGTGTCACCATGCCTTCCTGTAGCAACTCTACTGAAGTTACTTAACCATCTTATTAGTGAAACAGTTCTTCGTGTTGCGTCCCATAAAGTGGGTTTCTTCAGGAGTGCGAAACAGCAGCCTATCTGCTGCTCAGCGTTAATGTTTGCATGAGAATAAGCTCCTGTATTCAGGAATGGGTGAGAAGAAATTCTGTAAGAAACACTATGAGCGGATTCATAATGAAACCTTTGCTATTCAGCCCTCGTGTTCTTGGAAATTTTAGAAGGGAAAGTCTCCTTGACCAATGTCAACAATTTGGTCATTTTCTTTGCTTCTCCTCCTCCTCCCTTTGGGTAATATAGTAATATTTATTGTCAGTTTATTTTCTGTAGATTCCTCCAATCCGCTGTGGTTGGAAGGGAGTTCCGGAGTGAGTGCATGGCGAGGTAAATTTGAGATGGCAGTTGGTGGTGTGGGAGGGAGGGTTGGGAGAAGGAGGAGGCAGAGTGGTACGAGAGTGCAGCTACAGTTTTAAACAACCTGCTAATTGTCCCCCTTTTTATTAAAATAGCAGCTTTCAAGCCAGGTCCCTGAACTGTTTAATTTGACTTACACTGTTAAGGCTAAGTTCCCTCATGCTTGTAATAAGGACTGAACAAAACCCTTGCTCTCTCCCTTCTTTTTATTTCTTTTTTTTTTTCTTTTCTTCTTTCTTTTCTTTCCACCGCTAAAATTCTAGTTGTGTCTCTTTCTGTTGGTTTTAAACAAACTGCTGTGTTGTGTCACCTTCCCATTAAGTTTAGACATCTGACTTACAAAAAGCTTGAGATGGAGAGAGGATGGTTCACAGAGGAGGATGCACTTGGTGGATCTAGTGTGGCTCCTTCTCCTGATTTTCAGCCAGTTCAGTGTTACCATCAGGTTGCAGTTACATTTGCATTAAAGCTGGGTATGAATGACCAGGTTCAAAGGTTGGACTTCAGCTCTCTTCGTGGCTTGTCATTGTCATAATCCAAAATAAAATGAGGTTCACAATATGCAGGTGCCAAATGGCTACAGCATATCACCCTGCCAGTTTCTTTGACTGTCTAGCTCCAGTCTTTGAGGCAAAGTGAGATCAGGCACATGTCAGTACAGGACTTCGGAAATCCCTTGAAGCATTATGTGCTGCTTGTGCCTTCCAGGAAGCCCTAGGTACAGATTTGAAAGTCTCCAGAATGAATTTGGCTCCTACGTTTCAAAGGCTATATAACATCTGTATTTTCAAAGATTCTGATGTTATATTTAACACTGAAAGCAGGAGGAAGGGATGAACGCGTGTGTAGGAAGAGTGCATGATTTTCCTAAAGAAATTAAAAACATTGTGCGTGAAAGAATTGCATGTGAGTCACCTAGTGCAAAAAACTTGCGTGTCCCTTTAGTATTTTGGGGCAATTAAATGTTTTTAATACTTTGGCTCATGCATCTAATCTGTTTGGAAATATACCACTTCCAGGGGTGTTTGGGGAGAAAAATCAGAGCTTGTTTTTCTCTCTCCTTATTTTTATCCATATGAAACATCAAAGCGAGTGCCTGAAATAAATTGATCTACATTTTTAGACCCATTTATCAGGTAGAGTTCAATAAAGCAATACACGTGCATTGTAATTGTGAACTATTGTGCAGATGACTTGTTTTTAATTTGAGACGAAAATAATCCTGTTGAATAGGAGGGTATATGTAGCACCAAGGGTGGGTCTTGTATTGTGTTTTTAAATTTTTAAAAACACTTCAGGAGAGTAATAGGTAAAAGTTGCTTCTCACCAGGCACCAAGTGCCTTGTGTCAGTCTGGTTTTCAGCAAATGAGTTTGATGCTCTTATTGATAGTCTTATAAAAGAGGACAAGGACTGATTAAGTCCAGAGAGCGCTGTTTGCCCTCACCTCCAAAGCTTTTATTGCTGGCTTCTCTGCAGCTCTGGGTAGTAGGAACATCACGGGCAAGTTTGTTCTTCCTCTGTCTTTGCAGTATCGTTGTATGAATAAACAGAGGCTATGCTTGTCATCCGGTCTCCTTGCACAAGCCCCACATTCATGTATGATCATAAGGCTCTGTCCAGCTCCTACTGAAAACAATTGTCAGGCTCTTACTGCCTTAACTTGGGTGTTGGATTGGGCCCATTAAACGGGGAGAAAATAAAGTGGAAGTGTTGTTAATGATTCCTATTGACGCTTTTCCTGGCACAAAGTACTGCAGATAATTGTTTTTAGATGAAATGCAGTTGCATCTAAGTATTACATTTATTAGCTTTTTAAAGGAGGAATAACCAAACTGGACATATGGGGTGTTTGAAGTGTGATTGTGTGAGACTAAGATAATTTCAGGAGAATAGCTTAAGTCGCAAGATATGTGTGATGCCCTTTGTATACAAGATGTGGGACTGTGGAATTTATTTTACATGCACTGGTTTTCACTGAGAAAGAATCCAGAATGCAAATATATAGTCATAGAATATATAAGGAGTGCAGCCTCGCTGCTGTAGACTTCAAGACCCATTAACCAGGCCTGATAGTGATGTGATCTCTGGAAATACTTCAGTTAAGTAGGTTTAATCCTTATTAACAGTAAGTTGCTTGAAACCATTCTGAGTAAAGTCTGAGAAGAAATATGGTAGACTGAACACACAAGTAAAGGCCAAACCTGCTTAGGCTCTGAGTGGCTTTGACTCCTTTGAAGTTCTGTAGGTTTTGGACTTGATACAAGATCAGGACACTAACAAAAGAATTTTCACCTTATCTTCACATTTTTCCGCTGTAATTGACAATGTCATTTCCACATTAAAATGGGGTACTACTCATGTTTTTGATATAATTTAGGTGTTGCCCCAGCCCTCCCCATGACTTGGTTAGAACACGTGGTATGGGCAGATACTAAACAGCCCGTTTTTCTTAAGCCTTATTCTGGAGCGTTTGGGTTAAACGACGTATGTAATTTGTCCACATTTTGGAATGTTTCCTCTTGACTTCAGTGTCATTTAGCTGTGTATGACTGTCATTCAGAGCCTTTTGGAACAAGGAGATAGGAGAGGACACTGCTTTTTTCACTGCTTTCTTCTCATTCATCAAGACGGTGGAGGGAAGAAATGAAGTGGCAGAGCTTTCGTTGCTACTGTCTTTTGGGAAATTTGTTCAAAGAACTATTTTGGAAGATGATGGTGAAGTTGTTCCTACTATTTGCACTGCATTGCCAAAACATTGTGCTCTTGTATGAGGTAATAGCTGCGGTTTGTGGCGACATTATGAAAACATTGGTTTGTTATGATGATTAAAGAAAAAATCCCAGATACATGGTAACGTATTTGTAATATTTTATTGAAGTGAAACATGGAAAATACAGCATAGCTTGGAGTCCCCTTGGACTGATTTCATGTTTCGGGAATGAAGAAGCAATTGTGCAAAACTGAAATGGGTGTACATGACATCAATTAAATAATAGATTTGGGGCCGTTTCAGTATAGTTTGTTCTCTCTTTTTTTTTTTTTTTTTTTTAGTATCGCTTTTATGTGTTACATTTGGTTGGTAGTAGGATGTATTTTACATTGCTAATAATCCAAATTAGAATGCATATTTTCTTCTTGTCCTGTGAAATAGAGGCAATATTGACTAAAAGGTAACATTGCTGCGGGACACTGTTGTAGAATAAACAGTGGGACATAGGTAATCCCTTACAGGTTATATAGCATAGTCATTGAAGGCTATCTAAGTATCTAGATAGGCAAGAAGACCACAGGCTCTTTCCTCTCATCATCTAATTCTGAGGTAGGGCACTCAGCATAATAGAAGGAGATTCATACTGTCCCTTTACACGCTTAAGCTGGACAGGCTAAGCTCCTGGGTTTCCCAGCTGTGCTGACTGAGAGGTTTGAAATTAATTTTTGAACTTTTGATTACCTCTTTGTTTACGCAACCTATTTTTGTTTCTTCTTTAATTCCTTTTTAGTTAATGGGCATTACTAAGTCTGAAAGCTTAGATCATGGCTTTTATATCTTTTTTAGTTTATTAAGGGAATAGAATTAAAGCAACACAATATGTCTGTGACGCTCTAAAGCTCTAGGTGTATAAAACTGCTTGTTATCCTATTTTGACAATTTTGTATGCCTGCTAGGTATGTGAGTCCTTCAGTTCAAAAACTCTGCTTCATCTGCATTTGGTGTCTTCCATCGTGTTCAGATAATCAAGCCAGAACCTCTAAATGTTTAGTAGGAGTCACTTGCAAGAGAGCACCGGTGATAAATGTTACCAGATTGTATGAGAAACAAGTCCCAAAAGAGGTGTATTAGAATGGGGTGTCACTATACCAGCAAACTAGCACTGTTGCTTGCTTCATCCTCTTTTTTCCTGTGACTGTTTTAATCTCCTTTTTATCACATACTGCAAAAGACTGGTCTAACGTATTTATCTTTTAGAGGGTTGAAACTTCTGCAGTATTTTCGTAATGCCTGTTTTATGAAATGTCTCCTGTAAAGCAGAGCAGGATCTACAGCAGAGATGTAATGAATGACCACAGTCAATTACTGTGATGAACAATTGATTTCTGGTTTTTGAAAGTATACCCTTAATAATTATTCATTTGGCTGAACTATCCTATTCTTCTTTTTATGAGTTGTGTACAGGAAGATAGAGGCATGATACATGTTATTACTCATATAGCTGTGTCAATAATGATATAAGCTATATAGATGTGACAAATGGACTAGAATAAATAATGGCAAAGAACTGAACTAAAATATTTTGCTTTAGGTACATACTGGCTCTTTCTGGTGTGTTAAAGAAGCTAGACTATGAGAAAAATACAGTCTCAGAACAATTATATCAAAAACATCTCTGAAGATGTTCTAGTCAAGTCAGTGGGGTACCCCTTTTCTGGGTGTCTCTTTCTGCTTTGTGTGATGATTCATCCAAATATATAAGATTACATTTATTCTGTGCAAGAAAGAGATATTTAGGGTCATATTCTGTTTGTACAGGAATGTCCTTTTATAATGCAATAGGTAGTACCAGACTAACAAAGCAGAACAGTTAGACTCACAAGGTATGGGTTTACAGAAAATCACCACGAAAGGATTAAAAAAGAAATAATAGTATTTTATTATCCTGATATTGTAAAGCTCAAAATGGAGTGCCCAAAGTTTCTTTTGGAATCTGTGGCAGCTGAAAATGCTGAGAACTTTGCAGGGTTAGGCATCCTCCTCACACGCTTCAGAAGGTGCTAAAGTCAAAAGGAGCTTTTAACTCTTTGAGGTGATACAGCCTCGCTATGAAACGCTTGGCTGCAGAACATCCACGGTCTTGTTCTGGGGTGAAAAAGGGAAGGGAGAAGGAATGGCAAGGAAGGGAAGGGGGGAAAACTACTTACCTAAGTACATTTGTATGAGAGAGAGACACTTAGCTGCCTTCTGTCCTACTTTTTGCATTGTAAACGGATGGTGGCATGATATTGGGCACTCAGTTCTTGTTCTTGGATTTTTTAATTTTTTTTTTTTAAGTAGTGATGGTGGGTCATTTGGAATTGCTTCATTTTGAACAGAAGGGTTTGGTTGGCAGTTTATAGGTTGGGGAGGATGCAGCTGGAAATGTACAGGAGTGGCAAAAGGGAAGAAAAAAAGGGAAACAAAGGTTGTTTTAGACTTTTCTAAGGTGTATGGCTGTACGGGTTTTGGGATTCATCATCCAGTGGAAAAAAAGTGAGAGACGGACCAAGGGAAATTATCCTGTTTATTTGACTAGGCCTTCCCTTGACTCAGTATGCTATAATCGTCTTTACGCTGGTTGTCTTTCAAAGTATAATTAGCCTGGAAGTGAATGTGGGTGGTGGATGGTATGGAGAAGTATTTCTTCAGAAACAAATAAATAAGAAAGAAATGGTCTGCTGAAGAAAAAAGTCTTGTGTAGCTTTCCAGTTTTTTGGTTTGGACAGTGTATATGTAACTCCAGAAGCCAAAGACGTCCTGAGTCGAAGTCCAGAGAGAGTTCTCTAGAAACAGTCTAATTGGAACATGCCCCAATTTATTACAATGATGATAACACTTCGTACTTCTATTGTGCCCTCTGTGCTAAGATCTCAAGGTGCTTTACAAATATTAAGGGATTAACTTGCACAATGCCGCTGACAAATAGGTATTATTACTGTCCCCTTTTACACGCCTGGGGAATTGAAGTACCAAGGAGTACAGCAGCTCAGTTGTGCAATGCTTTTGCCTGGAGAGAAGAACTTGCGTTAAGTCACCCCACTGCAGCCAGAGGCTTGAATATAGCAAGAGGAAAACTTAGTACCTGCGTCCTCCTGAGTGTTTGCAGCCCTCCACTTAGCTACATTCAGATTTGTTTTGGTAGACAAACTTGCAGCCTTAGAGGGACAGGAGGCAAAGTTGTAATTAATTCCTCCTTAATTGGCATAGCAGTAAGTAATTCTGCTTAATCCATTCCTTGCTGTGAGGATGAACTAAGGCTAAACATTTGAATTGTGGAGAGGACAAGGGCAAGAGGGGGAGTAGGCCGTGAAAGATGGACAGAGACAGACATTTCTTATGCTGTTGTAGGCACACGTTAAGAAATACTTACATAAATAAAACACCTCTCTTATTTTTCCCTCGGTTGCCTCTTGACTTAATTAGGTGAAATGCAAAGAAATAGACAATTCAGTTCAGAAAAATTCACTAAATTTTCCCTACCCCTTCTTGTCTTTCATTCAGTCCGTAAGAGTCTCTGGAGTGTGAAATGTGAAGACACCAAATTGGAATTAATTTTGCTTTTTCATTTAACAGATTGTGTTACATTAACACCACACTATTGCCAAGCAGCAAACCTTTCCTTTCCTCAGATGTTAGCTACTAATAGAGACTAAAGGCTGCTGAAAGAATGGTTATACTGAAATGCTTTATTTAAGTTTATCCTCCCTTGTGGCTCGAGCGGGCCCTGATTCTGCTAAGATGTATTCACATGAGCAGTCTCACTGAGTTCGCTTTTATTGCTTCCTGGCAAGTAAGCTGGATTCTATTTCATATAACATCGCCCAAGTTAGAATTTCAAAGCTCACTCAATCCTCAGAGAGACCTTTGCAAGACTCTCTTCTCCTGTATCTACACAGGCACTAAACACACTGAGGACACAATTGAATTAATCAGGGCTACTCATGTACAGAAAATCAACCAAGATTCTATTTAAGAGATGAGAACTTTGATATCATATTGTTCATTACCAGCCAAGGAATTGTTACTGCTTATGTAACCGGATTATTAAATTGTTTACTGATGATGAGTCTTGCTTCCAATATTAAGCATGCATTGAGAGTCTTAGTGTAGTTCTACTGAAAAGAACTAACTATAAATGTCATCACAGGATTTATTTTTCTCCCCCTAAATTGTGTTTTGTTTGTGCTTTTGAGTGCATTTTCTAACTTTCAGTCCTACAAGTTTAGCCCAGGATCTGCCCGTCAGGCTGAGTTCTCTCATGCCCTTGGATGGTGACCAACAGTCAAATTCTGCAGGTTAAATTCTTCTCCTAAAGATACCTGCCTGTCCGCAAAATGTTTGTTTTGTGCCTCTCGCAGTCAGGATAGATCCTGGAAGTAAGTTATGCAGATCCCAGGGGGGTTAAATCTGATTCTGCAATTAGTACATTATTCTATGATGACTAGAATGAAATGCTGTTCAGTGGCCTGTGTGTAATTGGTTCTGCAGGACTTAGGAAAGTAGAAGTAGTAGTAAAGAGCCCTCAAATTAGAAAATGAAGCAAACAAACAAACAAAGATGTACACGACTCTCGGTGCATCCAGCGCTCAGGACTGTTTAGTGAGGAGGTGTCATTTGACATTACCCCTGTCTAGAACAGAATTGCACCTTAATAGTTTGGATCCCTTTGTTTTCTTTGCTGAAGATGGCAGTGTTTAAAGCTCAAGCTCCCTCAACAGCAGTGGCCCATTCATTGGCACCATGTCACTGAAGAAAATACAAGTCTATTCCCTTCGGTTTTAGCAGAGTTGTGTTTCATCTCTCTGTAAGAGACTATTCCATTTCAGGCATCCTGCCCTTTGAACTAGAATTTTCATATACATTATTTAAAAGATCCTATGCTACAATTGTAAGCCTAAATTTGTATGAATTTGAGACAACTTGAGCAAAACTGTCTTTGAGGGATGGTAGTTCTTTCAGCTGTGGTACTGTTGCCTTTTTCCATCTTTACAACTATAATCCCATTGCATTTGGAATCATCAGGACTCAGTGTGAAGTCGCTGCCAATGGACCTGGGTCATGAACCGAATGAGCAGTCAGTCCTCTTTAATGTGAACAAAACTCTTACTCTGTGGGTGTATGTTAAAGATGACATGGTTGCACATATGTAGAATTATCCTGCATTTCATCTATTACAAAAATAGAGAAATATATTACAGTGCTGCTGGGACTGCCATTCTCAAATGTAAAAGGCTTCAGCTGCTGCTGTGTTATACCTACAACCCATGGTGGTGGGCACTTCACGTGTTTATTTTTTTTTTATATATATACCTGTAGACCATTTTTAAAGAAAAATACAATCACATGCTTGTAATCATGTAGCCTTTTCCAAGGATACTATGTTTCTAAAAATTTTCATTACCTGCCTATGTCTTCTCTCTAATGTTAATTCTTTGTTTCCTTAAACTATGGTGTGCGTGACAATACACAATTAAATAGTTGCCAGCCTTGCAGTTTATTGCTGTCATGGTTGTGTGTCCTGGGTGGTGAAATAGGTTTTTAAAATATGATTTGTCAGGTGTGTTTGATCCCACTGAAGATGCAAGGCGCGTGGCATCCAGGGCTGCTCCAGTAAAGTTAACTGGCGACTATCCATTAAGTTCAATGGAGTTAAAGTAGGAACTGTGAGAATGTCAGATGTCATACATTGGTCATAGTATCGCCCCAGATTCTCGAAGTGGTGCATAGTGTATTGTGCCCAGCAATTCTGGAAAACATTGGTCAAAATGTTTATATCAAGGCTCAACTGCATTTTGACAAGCAGCCTCTTGTACAAAAAGGTCCCCCTCTGTTCCTGTGCAACGCGGACCTGAGGGTAGCTAACACTAGTCTGCTTTACTTGCAGCTATCTCTTCCTGATAGCTTCTCTTCTTTTTCACAAACGAAGCATGGAAAGATCTTTCTAGATTTTTACTGTTAGATTGTAAGCATTCGCTTCTAGTAGAAAAAAATCAGAAAACTGCGAAAGGGAAAATGAAGTTTCTGTACATCAGCTCAAGTTTGGCAGTACAAAACAATGTGTGCTTTATTAAGTGCAGTTGAATGGGTCTAAATTAATTGTAACTGCTGCTATATGTGGGAAGGTATAGAATGTAAAATACAACATTAATAATGAATGCTTTCCTGTTGGTGAATAACTAATTTTTAAACTGCCTGGAAAATGGAGTTGCTGGACAGGATTCACTTAGTGAGGCTGCTGCCTGCCATGTAACTTTACTGGTTTTAATAAGGGCTGAGTACACAGGTGGCAATAACAACAATGGTAGATTTTCTGAGAAATGCATTTTTTTCACAGTGCCGCTGATGGAAGAAACGCTTACTAGCAGCTGATAATTAATGATCAATTTGGAGATTATCACAAACAATTTACAAAGGTTGACTTTTCCTTTAGAAGTCCCTTTGGATAAACTGGATGGTAAATTACCTGCCTAAGGCTTTTACTTTACTTGTGCTAATAAGATGAAAATGAATGTGTTTGAAGAGCTCTGAACTGAACTTTTCAGACTGTCTGATAATCCATACAACTCTTCTTTAAACATCTTAAGTGAGTGAGCAAATAGAGACGATAATAAAATTGAAAACCATCATATAGGCGCATGTTACCACCCGGTCTAAGTAATGGGGCATGACAAATAAGAGGCACTGCTGTAGAGTTCATATTTTCATTTTATGGCATATGTTAAATATTTGATCATCAGCCAGCAGAGAGAAACAATTGGGCTAAGAGTATCATTTGCAGATAGAAGGGTAAGATTTAGACTGTCATAGTCTGAGCAGGGGATGGAGAACTTCTGTATCTTTATCCATGCTTCAGTATCATCTCTTTACATTGTGGTGTGTAGACCATTTAAAATCCTCTTCTGTATTTCCTCAGTCTGTAGAAAGGAGTTAGTAATCCATATTTACTTCAGAGGGGATAATAATCCTTATTTACTTCACAGAAGGGATATGTGAAGAGTAATTAGTATTTGTAAGTGCTTTTAAGGATGAAAAGAGTAGTGCAAGCATAGAAAGCTCTCTAGTAAATTGTATAAAGGAAAGGAGAGAAGTAGGATGAGGTTTGTAGAGGTATGTAGGTATTTAGAGACATAGGCTCCTAGGCAGATTTTCAAAAGTGTATAGGTATCTTAATATTGGAAGCATATTTGAAGATGTCTTACAGCAAGACAAACTCTATGTTTTTGGCACTTCAATATCTTTATAAATCTGGTTTGTCCTTTATATCCGTGGCATATGGGGTGGGGGGGAAGTAGAAGGAAAGGGGGTTAGGGCTTTAAAGGCCTAGTAACAGCTGCACTTTCTGATCTTCCCCCTCTGAAGCAAGGGTGGAGATGGGGGTGAGAAGAGAGTAGGAGAGAAAGGAAAAAACCTTTGTACGTGAGATGAGCTCTTTTACAAGTGGGGTTTTGCAGACTCTTAAAAATGCCAGCCGGGAATCCCAGCGTACCGCTGTATGCTTGGTCCGTGTTGCGAGTAGATTAGTGGAACCAGAAGTATGCTGTTGGTTAAAAATGTTCCCCTAGCATTAGTTTTGTATTTTTGAGACTTTATTTTATGGTTCACATTTTAAATCTTAAAATCTGATACACCTGTGTGAGCCATTTAAAAGAGAAAAACTAAACAGAAGGGTCTTTGCTTTGTTTGTGAATGAAGGGACAGGTGGCTCGATACAAGTTATAGTAGTATAGAAAGTACCCTTTCTAGGGAGTTCTGTCTTTTTAGTATGCCTTTATAATTAGTTAGCCAGGGCAGAGGTTGGCAAGGGGGCTGGTTTTAGCTTTCCATCATTATCTTGGTAGTGCGTTTGTTGAATGCAGTATGCCTCATTTTCATTGTACTGAGGAATTATCATCCACGCTACTGCATAAGAGAGGAAACTGGAAATCAGAGCTTGCGGCTCGCTGTCCGAATTTGGCCCTGATGTGCTGTGAGAGGGTGGGTTAGAGCTCTGACTTTCACGTGGGTGCCAGTACTGGGCAGTTCTGTGGGTAAACAAGAACCAAACTGGCATCTGTAACGGTTCATCTGTGAAATGGGTGTTGCCATTAGTATTTCATGATGAAGGTATGTGGGATTCCTTTAAAATAGTTTTTCTGAGTAAAAAGCGCTCAGTAATTGTAATTTACCATAGCATTACCTGGCAAGAGGTGAGTTTTCTTTTTGTGTGAAGGACAGAGAAAGGGGAGGGGATCCAGTGAAACTGGACAGTGTAGTGAAAAGGATTCAGTGACATTCCCCTGCTACATGCTGGGTTTTGGTTTAGGGTTTTTTGGTTGGGTTTTAGTTTTTGGTTTTGGGGTTTTTTGGGGTTTGTTTTTTGGTTTTTTTTTTTTTTTTTCATTATCACTGCCCAGAAAAGAAAGATGAATAGATTTTTACATAAATATAGTCAATAGGTAAAAAAAAAAAAATTCTTAGGATCTGTTGGCAGGACTGTATGAAGAAACTTAGTTTTGCAGTTTCCAAATACGGTAGCTGAATAGAGTACTTAATTTTTGCCCTTGCTTATGTGTTAGTATGCACAAAACCATCAGGTAAATTAATGATACAAGCAAGTAATACAAACAGCGATCACCAATAAAATGTTTTCTTTAAAAAAAGAAAGTCAGAGCTTGCAGAGCTTTTTATAAAGGCAGTTAAACATTCTTATCTCTTACGTAGAAATAGAAAAACTGGGAGCCAGAAAGATTCCATAAATTATATGGGGTCACACGGGAAGTTGCTGTTGTCTGAATTCTTAATGCTGTGTCCTGGTTTTGCAGCCCAGACTGAGGTGGAGAGGGTATTCAGCAGTAAACTACCTGGACATAGTTTCAGTGTTAGTGCTTCTTCGGCAATGATCAACGCCATTGCTATACTGCAGAATTAAATTTCTGCGATGTATTTCAATCGGTCAACCAATCCTCTATCCTAGGTGTCATTCAAACAACTGTAGAGCTTGCCAGATGACTACTTACCCAAATCAAAAGCTATTTATTACCTTTTTGAAATTAAAAATTGGACAATGGACCTTTCTTGTTGCGTTTTGTAGCCAGTTCAGGCTGGTAACCTTGAAAACATAGCTGATCATCAGCCTGTAATGTGGAGGTGTTTGTTAATGTCTGATACAAATGAATCCATGGTTTTTCTCAGTGTCCTAGTTGAATGTGACTATAATTATTCCTAATCAATTACTTTGGTTGCAGTAGGTAGCCCATGGAGTGACTGGGCATCCTCTTCCAGTAGAGAAGTATTCTTTCCAGTATCATCTTCAGATACATCAAAAGGCTTTGTGGGAGATCTACCTCTGTTGCCCGTGCGCTATCTTTTTATAGGGATTCATGCTTGCATTGTTCTTGGTGCCAAATCCATACAGTTAGAAAAACAAAAAAGCGGTGTATGTGTGGGGAGTGTGGAGTGAAAAAAGAAGCGGGAAGTAAGGAAGTTTTGTTGTTTGTTTTTGTTTAATAGATCAGTTAATTTTCTAAGATGCCCAACACCTACACCTCTTACGCCTGAAGGAATCTGAAGGTCCTCACTCCCTTCAGGGCCAGTGGTGCCCTTTGAATGCCTCGTTCTCCATGCAGTGGTCATTTTCCTCGTAATACTTGTGACATACGTTTTAGATCTGAACATCTGGATTCAGATTCACTTATAATATAATTAGGTGTATCCCCAGCGGGGAGAAGGTTTTTGATGGAAGAAGTCTTTTCAAGAAAGCTATTATACCACTTGTTATGGCAATAGCAGCCAGGTTTACTTTACAGTAATGTATATTTATTTTTTTCAGAAGACTATAGCTCTCATCTGAAGTTGGACCTCCGTGGCAATACGTGCCTTAGACCGCTAAATTGTTTTAATACATCTCAGTAAAAACAGTTCTAGGCAAGAGCATTTTAATGGTGATTTTTTTTAAGTGTGTTTGAAGGCAGTGTGTGGACAGTGTGATGTAGGGGAAGAGCCAAATGTTTATTTTAAGATGTGTTTGAATGAATCTGCCTACATAAACTTGCCAGTGTTAAGAAAGAGGGGCTCTGCCCCTTTTAGATCACAAAGGCCTCTCAGTGGGGGATGGTTTTGGTAATGGAAAAAACAAAAAAGGTTCCAGTATGTGGTGGAGGAGGTAAAATAAACAAACAGCAATGGATGATTACTTCTCTCCATCAAGGCTTCTTTATCCTTGCAAGCTCAGTCAGTGGTCAGCATGTTAGACACCCCTCCCTGTTTTATCCATCCCTTAACTGTGTTCTTTGACAGCATTGGTTTATACAGCTGGGTCTTTGTGGAGCTGGATGGGAATCACTGTTGAACAACAGACATGAAGGTAGACAAAGTACCTATGGAAGGGCGAATGGCAGACATCCTCCGAGTTTCCCTGGAGGGAAAGATACTGGTTTCAGGGTTTTTCTCTTCCTTTCCACCCCACCCCCGCAACTCCCAAAGATTTTTTAAGTGGACATCTTTTTGCGACGGTGTTTCAGTGCCTGCCACTGCAGCCTTTCTAAAGTAAAATTTGAGACTCCTTATGGTCCTAAAGGTATGTTGTCTGTTTAGAATGGTTTCTCATTTTCCTATTTCTGGATTTGTTTTTCTTCGCATACCAACGTGCATTTGTTTGTGCAAGGGTATACGTGTGTTATATGACTAATAGCTATATTTTTCTTAGCTAACAGCTCCAGCACTATCTAGGGTTAATGTTTGTTTAAGCTGGGTAATTATCAGCTGTTTGTGACTGTTCTTTCTCTTGAAATTTGACAGGCATTTCTTGAATCAGGTACAGCAAAATATCAGCTTTTAGACAGTGGTGAGCTGAAGTCAATCCACTTACCTACATGTGCCATCACAGTGGTGAGGAAGCATGTTAGTATGTGCAAGCAACAGTTTTGAGAAGTGTTCAGTAGCGCTTTAAACTGAACATGGATGTTCAGAAATCAGAAAACTACAGAAGTGAAAGTGGCTTGTACAATAGTAATGCAAGTGAACGGACATGTGCTATGATGGGTGATTACACCACACATTTGTTAATGTAGATTTTTACTTATTATGATTTTATGAATAAAAACTGGGAAAATAATACAACAACTGTCAACCTTTCACAAGACGACTGAAGAAGACTTCACAGTACAATATACACACGAAGTGAAGCAGGAGCCTTCACATCATACCATAAACTTTTTCTCCCTCATGCAATCATGTGTTGGAACAGAGATGGCATGACTCTGCGGATAAGCTGAAGTAGGAAATAAGAGTGCGAAACTGCCTGAACACTTGAAAAAAGTTCATCTTCTCTTTTGGAATATCAGAATGTCTGAGTAAAATTATTTTTATTTAAACAATTTTTGTTTTTGCTCTATTTGTATTTCAGAGTAATTTTCAGAGGCGGCAATTTTCACTAGTTTCTGAAAGGCAACATCTGGGCTTTGGAACAATCTCTTTTCAGCTTTGAAAATTCTACCTCAAATTGCTTAGACATTATAAATGTTCAAAATTTTTTGTGTTTTTGTTTTTTTAACATAATAGAAAGGCAATAATGTATTTGTTCCCTGTCATTTTATCTTCAAGTTCAGTTTGATTTTTCTTTCTCAGGCTCTCCAGCACTATTTGTTCCTGGGCCAGGAATGCACCTGTCATGTATAAACCCTCCAAAAAGGGGGGAGCACACACATGCATGTGAACAAAAACATAATAAAAATTCTAGGCAGCTGGAATTAACCTGTTGGAAAGAAAATGTTTACATCCATTAGAAACATTGCTCTGCCTAAGTATATTTTTTCATACACACGCGCACACACAGACACAAAAAATGTTTCACTGTGCCTGTAATTCTTAAAGGTACACATGGGTTCTCTGAGGCCCCAGTTCTGCTCCCACTAAAGTTATTTAGGGGCCCAGTATTTCAGCGATGCAAGTTCAAGCTCTGAATGGATATGCATACATACTTTACTAGCATGATCCGTTTTACCAGGAAACTTACAGTATACATCTGGATGTATGTGCTTATGTGTTCCCGTGTTTATATGCATTTTTAATAAAGTGATAGACATGATGCAGATGTGTATGCAAGTGACAGTTAGAGCAAGAGTTCATATAATAATGGCAGAACAATACTGGAAGTTCAGATGCGTAAACATCAGTGAGTATATTGAAAATTATTTCATAAGTACAATTATATGTACATTTGTTAGAAGCAAACATACATGCAATATAAACTTATTATTCTGAATTTACCAGCAGGGAAATTCAGAGTGAATTGGGGAAAAAATATACTTTTTTTTTTTTTTTTTTTCATTTCCTTGGTTTTGGTTTGTTTGTGATTATACACAAACTCTGGTGAGGGAATGTTGTTGTTTAAAAAAAAAAAAGTAAAAATTCCATTTGTTGAGTTTGAAATATAAGTAAGGAAAGAGAGGGGAAAGGAGAGGGGGCTTGAAGCTCGATAGCTGTTTCTTTGGCACTCCCATTACTGAGCAATGGCGTGATGGAAGAGTGGGAAAAGCTGTGTCATATTTTACCGAGATCTCAATCAAAAGAATGGCTTCTCATACTGAAATCTGGGCGTCTTTTGGGAGAGAATTCTTATTATTAATGTTGATTCTACTGAAAGTAATTCATCATTTAATAATGCTTGAAGAAAATTTTATGTTAGCTTGATTAGACAAAGACTACAAATGACCAAGAATAAGCTCCCTAAATTGCAAAAGTTTTAATATTAGCTAACTTTTCAGAATGAGCCTGTGCTTCCTCAAATTTCTTTGTAATAAGTAAGTCATTCATAATTGTCATAATTTTAAAGCTTTTTCAACTCCTTGCCTTCATTTCACTCAATGTCAATGGAAATTAGGTATGCATGTCTGTGTGTGATGTATGGATTCCTTGTAGCATGCAGCACAGCTCTCCCACTCAGCGTCTGGAGACTGACTGACTTCTTTTCTGTCATTTTCAAGTATTAGATTGTACAGTGAAATTTCAAGGCCTGAAATCTCTAATTATTTGACTAGATTCCTCTTTGTAGTTCAGCAGGTAGAAGAGTGATGATTACCTAATGTCACGGTGATTGCGATAGTACTTTCAGCAGTGAGCAGTTCCTAAAACTATACGTGAAAATAAAACCCAAACTCTGCTATTTCTGCTGTGACATGAGGACAAATGTAAAATAATAATAAAAAGTAAAAAAGCAAGATGTATGAGGAGCTGAAGAGTGGGGGGAGTTACATTTCTGGAAGGTTGGGGGGTGTGGGGGGAAGGACGCCAGAGTTAATTTGAGGATGCACTGGAAAATAAATGAGCTTGTGGATTTAATTCAAAATCATCCAAGCAGAGTCTTTTGCATGAAAGAAGCCAGTGATCAGGCTCAGTTTACTTGAAACATCAACAATGACTGCATCCTGCTGTTTCAGAGTTTGTGCTGATAGATGCTCATCGTCTTTGACACCACACCATTATGGTTGTACGTTGCCTGTATCGTAACCACGTTTTCACTACATGCCTCTTCTGCTTTTGAGAAGTTCTGAAAAAAATCCAGGTTTCAAAGTTTGATCTTTTGGAAACATACTTTTCAGCAGAGGTAGAATCTGATCCTGTAGTTTCTGGTTTATAAATGTACTACTAGATTTTTGGCTCTTTTAGTTGACGTACAGACTAGTGAAAAACAAAAGGCTTATGAAGTTGGCGGGTACCGAACAAAAATAGGATACAGGTTCTCATGCTAAAGCTGATTTTGAATGTGTGTCTCTGGGCAAATCACTAAACGTTCCTGCTTAACACCTACTAGTTACTGTACAAAAGAGGGACAATAATGCAAAGTTCTGTAGGAGATATCCAAAGGAATTAGGTAATACTCTTGCAGTAATACAATATAATATCTTGATAGGAGTTCCTTCATCACCTTACAAATTCTGGTTTGGTTGAAGGTTGGTTTGTTTCAGGCTGGAGTATTTCACTAAACAACTTAGTCATGCACAAAGAATCTTTCCCAGTTACCTGCTTCAAAAGGTCAATGAAAATCTGCATAACGCACGTTGGAAACATGCAACATGAACTTTTTTTCACAACGTATTTTTCCTAGACTTGTTTTTACAGTGGTTTTTCATGCATAAATTCCTTGCAAATGCAAGAAAATGGAGATGATAAATTTTTAGTTGAGAGCATAGAGTTTATAGAAAGGTGTTGGGGTTTTGTTTTTCATTTTTCTAGTGTAAAATTTTTCTTTTTTTCAAGGTTTTTGTTAACATTTTGTTGAAAGACCCTTGTAACAACTTTCTCATTTGAGGGTTTCAAAACTTGTCACAATGAAACCATTTACCACTGGCATTTTGAATAGTACCTTTTCTCAAAAACCAGTTTCCACAATATATGGAATATCAAGTTTATCAGCCAAGCTGCTGATACTTTACTATATCATACTTTAAAAGGCAAACTTTAAAATAGATAGGGGATAGCATATTCCCTGCCCATTTTATATTCAAAATCTTCTAAACTGGTGGACTAAAAAAAAATTATTAAAGTTACCCCATACAGGGAGGAAATCTGGAAAGCAAAAGGAAGAAAGCGAGTTGGGTGAAATGGAAATTATTGGGTGGCCTTAGCCGTAGGATTACTTGTGGCAGCTGCTATAATAGACAACCGTACAGAAATATTCCACAGGTTATGCCATAGCGATCTTGGTTTGTATTAACAAAAGTGACTTGTTCACCAAAACCCTTTTCGAATAACACAACTTATTTGTAGCATATGTGCATTTTAAAAGATGGCTGATTGATATGATCTTAGAAAGTAATAATTAACAGATTATTCCATCTCAGTGTGAGTGACAGATGAGAAGCACGTTTCATGCACATTTTTTATTGATTAGCAGATTAGAGACGTTTGCTGCCTTTTTCTTTTTTTTTTTTAATTGTAAAATTACTTCAGTAAAGAATTCCAAACCAGGCTGTAAATGACTCAAAGATATTGCCAAGTGAAGTCTGTTTTTAGTGGTATGTGTAGAAACAAGTCAGGCTTGCAGTTCCCAGTGGGACAGAGTGTGGGAGTCTGCCACCCTTACTCATGTTGAGTAATACCTTATTACACAAGTAATCCTGTCAAAATGAACAGAGTTGGGGTTTTTTAAAGGTACTAGTTATTCGGTGTACGTAAATAATGAATGAATTTGGGGCCAAAATGGAATGGAGACAGTCATTAGTATTAACTAGCACCTTTTGCTTGGACTGTCTGTAGAGAGATTGTAGCTTCAATAAACCTGGGAATATGAACCATTTTATTAGTACTAAACATGACCAGAGATGAGGCAGATGTATTGCTGACATTTTGGATAAGCTTGTGTTTGTGCATCTGTATTATGTGTGTGTGTGTGTATGCTTACACGTATATATGTGTAACATTGCTGCTGTCTGTAAGCATTCCTGTGGAAAAGCAGAGTCTGCAGATTTCCAACATGTACTTTTAACTAGAGGGAAGTATCCCTGCAGATCAGGAAGAGAGTCAAGCTGAATCCCATTGAAGTTCCTGGGACTAGTTTAGCATCTAGCATTCGGTTTGGAATCGGGCCGTGTTAGCGAGGAAATTCCTGATACTGTTGGTAGCTGGAACGCCCCTCCACACTGCTGCTGGAGGATCAGACCTGCTCGTCTTGTCCTTGTGCATCTCTTCAGAGTGCAGCTCTGTGCCTGTCTCCAATGTAGGGGGCCGAGTGATTTAAACTGTACCCATGAGAAAGACTTAGTCTATAGCTGCCAGAGAAACTCAAGAGGTGAACGTTTTCATGCCGATTCAGAAACTGGCTATGCGACTCCAGTCAGGCGCTGTCACGCCTAGTTATGGTGAGAAAACAACAATGCCTCTCTTGATAAGGGAAAAAAAGAAAGTCTTGCACAGTCAAAATTTTGACATACAATTTAAATCATCTCTCTACATCCTGTGGACTTGGAGCTGTCAAAAAGGAAAAGCCTGTGTTTGAATGGAAAAGCTTTTTATTTCTTTAAAAAGTGTACCAACTATAATTATCCATAACTATGCAGGCCTGTTTTAATGCTGTTTTATAATTACAGGTCTTAATGCTAGATTATACAAAGTCATTTATAAATAGTCAGAACAGAGGGACTTTGGGAGTTTTTAACCTGTAGATTGCTGTAGGTTGTGGCAGCTGACGGGATTTTGCCTCTGTGTGTATGGGGTGAGCTGTGTAATGATTGATGAATCCCTTAATTAACTCCCAACAAGTTAAGATTTATGGCCTCATATCTTTTTCTCCTGACACATCTGTGTTTGTCACTTTTGAAGACACGGATAAGCCATTTCTCCAAAAGCTTTTGTGGGTATCTGAAATGTTTCTGAGGTATTTTGCTTAATGTAACAAGATTAGAGTTTTATGACATAAAATTTATGAAATTTTATGGCATGAGCAATCAAATTGGGATGGATGCTGGTTGTGTGCTAGAGGGCACCATCTCCTTGAATACTGAATGCCATTTCAGATTTATTTTGGATATACAATCATGTATGAAATGAACCAAAACCAATGGACAAATGGAACGTCGTGGGGACACTTAAATGAGGTTCTGTTAAAAAAAAAAAAAAAAAAAAAATAATATAGAGCTGTGGAAAGATCACTTTTGTGAGGCACTGAACTCAAGGGAAAAAAAAACCCAAACAAAATAATGTTATTTGGTAGCCTGAAATTATTTGGGTGGAACCAATACTTGTAGATGGCATGAGGAAACAATTCATGTGGACGCAGTGTAGCTCTTACTCTTCTCCAGTGGGAAAATCCAGCCATGCTGAAGTCAGTCCAAAAACACTGAGATCAATAGACACAGGGTATCAGTTTAAGCCTACAAAGAGTCTGTTGTTAATTGAAGGGGAGTAAAGAAATACGTGGAGAAGCTATTGTAAGATGAATCGCATCAAATATTTGTGGGATAAGAGTGAGTTAGAAGAGTGAGATTTTACTTCCCTGAAAAAAACATTCTTGCTACCAAGAAAAGCATTTGTTTAATGAAAATTTAACAAAAGGCATGTTTTTTACTGCAATTTCTGCATGTTAAGAAGCCTTTCCAAAAACAACAAAAAGAGTCCCTTTACAAGAAATAGAGTCATGTTTGAATTCATCACCAGAACTAAATTCAGTTCCATCCTAGCCACTGATAAAAATCAAGTATGGGGATACGTTTCATAACTCTGATGTGTCTCTACAGTAGGCTGAGTACTGCCTGTGTCCCACTGTGTCTGAACTTTGCAGATTTAGGTTGTCTAAGAAATTACTATTTAGCTATTTATATTCAGTAGAATGATTAATGACAGTTCAAAATGCAACTCTTCTTGCAAGTCTTAAGTTGCAACAGATTTCATCTGCAGAGGCACCCTTTTAGATTCAGAATCTGGTCCACCATATTGCTACCTTTCTGAGAGTAATATCTTGAGGTTTTGTTGATTTTTTGTTTGGTTGGTTGGTTTTTTTTTGTTTTTTTTTTTTTTAAATCCTATCCATAAGCTGATGTTTGAGGAAACTGATGTTTCCTCTCTTATTGTAAACCTTCTTTCAGAGAGGTGTAATTGAAAACCCTTCTGAGTTTAAACTAGTTTGAGGAAAAGATCTTGAAGTCATGCAAGTTGTAAACTGTCATGTTATCATTGAGGGTAGATCCAGGTTGTTTGCAGTCCTTTGTTAGGATGGGATAATTCCAGTCCTCCATTAGACCTAGGTCTGTTTAGAAGAGCTCAGTTTCAGATAACGTTGTTACTCAGAATTTAGCTGTTTCCCTTTTACTTATTGTTTTATAATGGGAACTCTACTTGCATCTCGGATATGGAATCTGTTAAGACCTAGTATTAGCTCAGTAGGAAAATGAAGATGTATGAAAAGAAGAGAATTCAAGGATATGGGGTGTGGGAGCATTACAAATTCGGAAAAGGGACCAATAAAGCTGTAGAAGTAATGAAAGACCGTCTGTGAATGAATTTACCTTGTATCATGTTGTTTTCTGCTCATGAACCTATCAGTGAGTTGATCCTTTGCTGCTATAGGCTTTGATAGTTACTGTTCTTTCGGAAGACATATCTAAAAGTAGATATGGGTTTATTTATTTATTTAAATCTTGCATTGGCTTGTGGAAATTTCCCAGATGTTCATAAGGAGTAAGTAATTTCTGTGAAAGTGTGATGTTTGTGTTTGATGTTAAAGGGGATGATGAGATTTCTGAAAGGCCAGATTGTGCCTAACTCATGTTGTCTATGGACAGAGCTACCTGAAAACAATTGCAATTGTCGTCTGAACTGTGAGGCCTTTACCTAGGGCTGTGCATCTGTTTCTTTGTGTGTCCTAGTCACTTGGAAGACTAATGCGGTTTAAATCTGTAACTTCACTACCTTAGCTATTTTAGCAATTTCTTAGCCTTCTAGCATGATGATGAGCACGTGGCTTGTAATTTAAACCAGATGTTATAAGAGCTGCCGGAGGAAGGAAAAAGTTTCTTCTTCCCTCTCTAGTATCACTGTAGGTTGGCCTACAGTCCAACCCATAGGTTTTCATTTTAGATCAAAAATATAATAGTCTCTGTTATTGCTAGTGCATGGAGGTGGTCACCTCTATTGCCATCCTTGCCTGTTTTTCTAAATTCCCTGCAGAAAATGATATCATCCCTGTTGGGAACAGTGACAAGCAGAAGGCAATGATGATCTGCAGCGGAATCTGTAGAGGAAACCGTATATTCACTGATAAAGTTAGCAGAAGAGCTTTACTTCAACATGATAGTCAAACTTTCCTTGTGAAGCAATGTGACAGAATCTCGGTTATTCTGGCTTAACAGCAGTAGAAGTTTTTAACACAACTTGGGTATATAGTATATAATACAAATCAATACAAAGCAAGGCATCCTCTCTCTATATTGTATTGTCGAAGTGAATTGTAGTGGGGAGTTTTCTAGATGGTTTATGATATTTTCAGTCGTCTTATCAAATATAAATTTACTAAAGTATAGAACGTTACTGTGGAATAATTGACTAATGATTTTGTGTCCCTCCCTTTTTTGTTTGCCAAAATTGAGACAACCACTTAGTGCTGATTTTCAGAAGGAGAGATTTTCTAAAAACCCAAGCTTCTATTAAGGCAGCGTTGAAATGAGTAACCAAAATGTTACACTCTGAATCAATAGCAAATGTGTATCTTGGTGCGATGCAATGCAGAATATGAATAATTCACATTAACTTCAGGAGGGAGTTGCATGGTTTCTGCAGAAGAAAAGCTTGGGATCTGTCACGTCAAACATAGCTGTAAAATGCTGAAATCAGTGGGCTAGTAGAAAACTGCCAGTAAGAGTCTATCTGGTGATCTCTGTCTTTATACATATGCTTCGCTGCAGACACGTAGGTGGGAAAGCCTAGAAGACAGAATTCAGGTAGGATGTATGAAGTGTTAGCCTGTTGGACTAAGTCAAACATTAATAGAAAATACAGATTGCTTCTCTATGTACAGACAATAGGTGGTGTTCAGAACAGGCGATGTGCAGCTGAGTATAGGTTTTGGTAGGGATTTTTTTGTCTGAGTTTTTGTTGTTGTTTTTGGGTTTTTTAAACATAATCTAACTTGGCTCAGGAGGCAAAGCTCAAAATGAGATCATTAGAAACAAAATAAGTCCTAACAAAGGGCTGTTTAAAGTCACTGTTTGTTTTCAGACCCAGTTGACTGCTGCTAAGAACCATTTTGTGCTCAATACGCCAAATCGTATGGACATGCTCCACCTCACAGCAGCCCCACACATGGTTCAAGAGGCTGCTGGGCTTTTGAAATGCAGTTCTTTAACTGTGAAGTGGAAAATCAAAATGGGGTAATTAGAATCATAAATACTACATTTTTGAGGAGGAGCAGTATTACTTCAGCCTGTCTTTTCAACTTTTACGTACAATAGTCTTCAGTTTCCTTGTTCATAACTTCCTATTTTCTATGAAATATTTCTCTTTTTTTCTTTCTTTTCTTCTTTTGACTATGCCTATAGGATTTCTTATTTCTCATTCCACTCCTTATTACAGATGCCCCTGCTTAGCACAGTGGCCCATTATGCCGTCCATGCACATACCCTGATTTTCATGAACAATGTTGGTGTAATTAATCCCAGAAGTCGTCTGCATTTTCATACTTCACTGGACCCCTCTATTTTGAAGACCAAGCTGAAAAAGTGTTCTTGGTTCAGATTGTCCTGTAAGATTTTCAGTAGTGCCTGGTTTGGATGAAAACTGGATTTTCCAATGACTTGAGGATTTTTTCAGTCTTTCTGAAAGTTGAAGATACACACGTGCTATCAGAACAGTGTTATCAAACAGTCTCAAAAATTTTGGAATGTGGACCTGAATTTTAAGTCAAGATTTGTGTGTGATTTTTACAGTGTGTACTCTCATGTATCTTGCTTGTGTATCCTTTTTTATATGGATATAGATGTAAATTACATTTACATGTATTTTTTTCCTGATCTGGCTATAGGTAGGAAGTATAGGGTATCTTGATAGCAAATCTTCATTCACTTAGTACAACCCTGAATTTGTGTAGTCAAAAAGCTTAGATTATTAATGTCTAAATGTTTAATTGCTTAACTATCCCAGATCTGCAAACCTGAAAAGATTCTTGCAACGTGACTATAACACTCTGTTGTTCACATGGGTGAAGTTTTACAAGCACAGACGTTTCGGCTTGCTAGCAAGTTTATTTTATTTTATTTTTACTTTTTTATCAGTTACGGTTAAATACATGCAGATGATTATTCCTTAAAAGCTAAGTTGACAATAGCTTGTATCGGGAGACGTTCTATCTTCTTAGAGTCTCTTGCAAATGCAAAACCAGATGGGTATTTTTTTAAAGGAATTGCATTTCATTATACAGTCTTCTTAGGTGAATTTTCATGTTTAAGAAGCCAGAATACAAGAGAGTGCTATATTAGTGTATTATTCTCACAACAAACAAGCCACTGTTCTGTTGCTACCTGCTTGGCCATTGTTCCCAATTGTGTATGCTTTGCAGTGGTATTTGGATGGTTTCCTGCTCTCTGCCAGCACAAAAAAGGCATTTCTGTTACAATGGCCCCTAACCACACAATGACAGCATTAAGGATTTATTTGGAGGTTTCATTATTTTCTCCTCTTTTGTTCCTTCCAGGATGTCTTCCAAGCGACCAGCCTCTCCGTATGGGGAAGCAGATGGAGAGGTAGCCATGGTGACAAGCAGACAGAAAGTGGGAGAAGAGGAGAGTGACGGGCTCCCAGCCTTTCACCTTCCCTTGCATGTGAGTTTTCCCAACAAGCCTCACTCTGAGGAATTTCAGCCAGTTTCTCTGCTGACGCAAGAGAACTGTGGCCATAGGACTCCCACTTCTCAGCACAACACAATGGTAGGTTTGCTAATGGTCTATTGTGCTTACATCCATTCTTTGAATTCTGCCTCTACAGTAGTTTGGCATCCAGATCTGTACTTTATGGAGTATACAATGCACAGTTACACGTACAGAACATGCTACAATAATGTGAAAGCTTTGACTTAGCTGGACTGCCTTTACCCTCCACTACAAATGCTAAATCACTTGCAGTGCAAACTCCACTTTTCCTCACCTTTGTCTGCTGGCATTTAGGGTGCTAAAAATTTTTAGCTACAGCGATGTGAATTTGAAGTATATGTGTTCAGCAAACAGTAAATGGTTTTGGAACACTGTAAGTGAGAGTCATGTTTGGCATGGTGTCTGAAATATCACCCCAATGCCAAGTTTATGCAATAGTAAGGCATGAAAGTCTGTATAAAGGGTAAAAAAAGCAACTTTGGATTTTGCTGGTTTTAAAAATTCATGTGTGATGTGCATTTCACGTGCCACAGATACCTACAAGAAAGTTTCCTGTGCTTATGGAATTAAATCAGCCTCCCACTTTTTCACTTCTGAATTCTCACCTTTTTAAGCACTTTACAAATGACAGAGTGCACTTTGTTAATTACATTTAGCAGCCCACTGGAAGTCCAGAACTGGCTTTATCTAAAAGCAGACAAACAAAAAGAACAAAAAGCAATGCCGTGTTCCTCACTAGTATTGTAGTGTCACTATTGTAATGTGACGTGTTTGGGCCCTTCATGCAGAGTACTGTGATACATTTTTATAACGGCTGAAAGGTGCAGGGAAAGGCATTGAGACCCCAGGACTTAGGCACCTCCGCAAAGCTGTCTATTGTGAACACACACAGCTCTTGCCTGTTTACAAATTGACTGTAACTTTTCTGTTAGTCCCCCACTTTGACAAGGGCAGTGAGAATTTCACTTTAAGTGAAGATAATGAATGGACCTGCATATTTGAAGGGTTTTAAAAAGCATTGCAAAATAGGTGATAGTGTATCCTCATAAAAGCCTGCAACAGCTCCATAGTGGTATTTAAGCCCTTACAGCTCATTACGCATATGTAACAAGCCCTAAGTAAAAAGCCTTAGGGATTATTATTTCTCATAGGACCAAGTCACTGGATATTCACTGAAGCTGCTCTCCTAGACAAAGTAACTCGCTGATCCCAATCCATTTTTCTTCCTTTTTGGTCTAATGCTTAAGTTCAAACAGTGGTTTGGAATATTTAATTTTACTTTGTGTTACTGCAACTTTAAATGAAGAAAGAACATCATTGGAAAGGGTTCTCATGGGCAGACATGTCATTACCTTTTTCTAGCTTGTTTACTTCTCATCCTTTATCATATGTTTTATGGAGACGTAATTCATTAATATACAGTTCCAGCCAACGGGATGTTAGGGTATGTAACTGGTGTATGAGGTTTGGTGTATTTTGGTCTATTTTAAGAGAGTGTATTGAAGATAAAGGGTTGTTTCTGACAACATTTAAGTCAATAGATAAACTTGTGATGACACCAGTAGTGTAGAATCAGACCCTAATGAAATAAAAACTCATTGTCTTCTAAGGAGCCCAGCAGGAGTATTTTAACTACACCTCACTGAAACACTTAACTGCTCTTTAACTGATTTTAACTAACTTCTTTATTCATTTATAGTATTTAAGACCAAGAAGTTTAGCTGATCATCTAGTGTGACTTCCTGCTATGAAGGCTATATTTATGTGACATCAAAACAGTGTGTTCTGTTTCTTTATAATACAAGATACTGAATTATTGCATGTTTTAGACAGTTTTGCTGTAGTAGTGAGATGCTGTAGGCTTATCTGAAGCATGTCTGGGGGGTTGTAGGGACTGGATTTGTCTTCATACATATTTAAGAAAATTGCCAGTTTGTATGAATGTGACATTTTTGTAATATCTCTCTTTTAGTGAGGAGTGTCTTGTAAAAATCATCATCCAGGTAGGTCAGAAAGGATGTAGCCTATGTGCCTCCAGAAAGAAGGAAGTGATCAGTGTAAATGAGTAAAATATACATAATCACTCCCTCTGCTGTTGTGGTATGTAGTTATAAGAAGGAAGTAACTGAACCTGGTGCTTGAATAACTTTTAGATGACTTCAATTTGGGTGATTAGCAGTTATGAAAGTAATCCCCAAAGGGTATTCACTTTGGTAGCATTACATAGGTCATTTTTATACTGTTTGAATTGACATTCTGTGCTATTTTATAGCCTCTGGGAAGCAAATCCAGGTGTATGCACATGTGCACACACCACCACACAGCGCAATCCAATACAGTTTTATTGATAAAGCTCCAGCAGTGTGCTTCACACTTCTTAATAGCTTGTCAGCTGTACTACTACACCTACTAACTGAGTCTGCAAGTGACTATGGAGTTCTCGTTTTGCAGCCACATGCTGTCCTTAGCAGGGTACACCTTTACAGATCTCTCCAATGTCCAGTAAGACAGAATCAGACATATAACCGGTCTGAAATAATGTAGTGCATCACTCTGCTGCACCCCTCTAAACCATACTGCTTTGTGTGTGATTGTTGGCTAAGACTCTTCTCTGAAGGGATTCTTAGACATGGTATAGATCCAGAGAGATCTTTCTGTGTTAGCTTACATGAACAACACCCATTTGGCTTAGGGAACAATCTCAGTAGAAGAAAACCACAGCCAAGGGATCTGGAAAAGGTGTGGAATTACACAGCTTTGTCTGATCAGTAGGCTGCGTAGCTGAATTCCTATTGTCACCAGAGCCATCCCTGTCTCCTTACAGTCTGCCTCTCAGCACTAGGTCATGAAGGGACAGTTAGGAAAACAATTTCAACGTGGAGAATCAATTTCTTGGCCTCACTTTTCTGGCTGCTAGTTGACCCTCTGTTTCATAGGTTACTTCCAGCTTTTGCAAGTCCTGCCAGCTGGGACATCCTAGGATCCTTAAGATAAAGGGCTGGTTGCAACAGAGTGATAACAGTTTTTCCAACTTAGACTTTTGAAAATTTATCCTGTTGCACTTTACCAAGTTGTAACAACTGTCAACTTAGAGACACGGCTTGGAATGCTGGGTAAATTTTTATAAAAGGAGGGCAAAATCCCTAGAAAGAAATCTTCAAACCTAACCAAAATTGACAAAAGCTGCAAAACCCATCTTCCCATCAAATTAACAGGGCATTTCTGAGAATGCTGGAACTGCAGCCAGAGAAAGGTTAGTGCAATGGGCACAAACTGAAATGCAGGAGGCTCCATCTGAACATCAGGAAACGCTTTTTACTGTGAGGGTGACTGAGCACAGACACAGATTGCCCAGGGAGGTTGTGGAGTCTCCATCCTTGGAGATATTCAAAAGCTGTCCGGACACGGTCCTGGGCAACTGGCTCTAGGTGGCCGTGCTAGAGCAGGGCGTTGGAGCAGATGACCTCCAGAGGTCCCTTCCAACCTCAACCATCCTGTGGTTCTGTGAAAGTCAGGGGCAACTCTATCCCAAACTCTCTTCCTCTTGATAGAAGAAACTAGATACTTATTGTAAGTAGGAAAGCTCTTCCACTGATAAGAGAAGAAACAATAATTTATCAGACTTAAACCAAAAGCTCAGAAGAAAATACAAGACAAATCATTTGACCTAAAATATATCTGAGGGTCCCCTTAGGATGTTCTTAGCAGGCCATAAGCTTAGCAGGGAAACACTTGACGATTACAGTATCGGTCAATACCTCTTTTGAAGAAATCCTTTAAGGCTACAGTATTTGGATAGCACGGATAGTTGTTAGCTCATCTAAGTTATGAGGGTTTATTTTACTTATTTCTATTTGTCTGCCTTACCATGTTGCTTTTGCCACCTCTCAAGACTGCTGATCTCACCAGTGGTGTCTGTGTGCTAATTTCTGAAAATAAGAGATGTCAAGGCTAAAAGCACTGATTGAAGTATACCACGGGCATGGTATGCTGTGGCCAAATTCGACCATTCCTCTTACCTGTAGAACATCAATCAAATGCTGGACGAGATTTAAAAAAAAAAACAAGTTCTTACCAAAAGATCAAACTGATAAAGTGTAATTTTGCCGCTGTCCAGTTGCTCCAAACTGCGTGACTGCACTGCTAGCCCACATTTGTCCTGCACTTTCAGTGAGATTTAGAATTCATTGTCAGCAGTGCTTTAAATTGATAGATAATGTTACAGTGCACTATTAAATAGCTTTATTGCTTTACACTAAAAAGTGTTGCATTTCTGTGGTGAATGAAGTTATTCCTCTGTAACTTGGGAATAATATTAAGAAATTTTGGTCATATTAAGGATAATAGTAGTACTGGTCAAAGAGCTTAACAACACATTGCTTCATGCTTTTCCTCCACTTGTCCAAAATAAAAGGTTGTTTAATGCTGCATTTGAATTCTCTTATCACATACATCCTGGCCTGCACTTCACCTATTGGTCTGGGGTTGTCAGCATGTGAATAGTGTTGGGTCAGAACAACATGCGGCTAGAGCACTTAGCTACTATTCAGAAGTTGTGAAGATAATGGAAATCTGAATGCATATAGCTTTTTAAAAAGTCAAATAGGACTCTAATTATACTGAGCTAAAGAATGCCTATTAAAAAAAAAAAGAACCACAGTGGTTTTAGAGAAATTTTAATTTCCAGTGTACCTTTGTGCATCAAGCTTAGGATAAGTTATTGTGATGGTACAATGCACAGTGTTGTGAACACCAGTGCCGTTATTGTGCCAGCTCTAATAATGAGAATTTCATTGTTTGGGGAGAGCAGTCTCCTACACTCTAGACAAAAGTGTAATTACTTTTGAACGATGTGGAATGTGCTCAGTTTAATAGCACGGAGAATAGATTCACAAAGATTCAGATAAAGCTAGCTTGGAAGCCATATGTGCAATGTGGCAGTATGAAATTGTTAGCAGGCACCATAATTACAACACACACACACGCACGCACTCTCACAATTTCACAGTTTAAACGATAAACTGTTGTTTTTGTGAGAGAGAGACTGGCTTATCTGAACAAGACTAGTTCAATTAAAACAAAGCAGAAACGGTGATAAGTTTGCATTTGTCTTTTTTGATGTTCTTTCCTTCCTCTCTTAATGGTAAATTGATATTTATAAGATGATGAAATTGCATTGTTACAAACATTGCATTATAGATGTTGTCACAAAAGTGGCACATGAAAGCAGTTTCCACAGATACAGTTTCAGGCTTGTATCAGAGTTTGATCTTTTCAATCTTTACATTTGCACCATTTCAGAGAATGACCCTATGGGCTATTAGGAAAGGGAGAAAATAAAGAAGAATCAGCCAGGACCCATCAAAAGCTGTAGAAGTTGCCTACTGCGTCATTTAGTCCAGACCCTAGAAAACCCTATGCAGTTATTGAGCACCAGTCATGATGGAGCCAGAAAAAGCTTTGATGCCTCCCGTATCTGCCCGACAAAATACTTCCATTTAAGCTGTTATAACCTGCCTGTCTTCCTTGTCATGATCTGTATTCTCCTGGCTCTCCAATCCTGTCCCATCTATGTAAGTAATGCTTATAGTATTTAGCAGTTACTTGCAAACTACTTGTTGTGCATGTTCTATGAAGGGCAGGTAAACCAAAAAAAAATGTTTTCATTCTTCAGGTGAGGCAGGGATCAAAGCCATAGTGCAGTTCAGGAGAAGTATGCTAGTTTATGGAAGTTCCCTTGGTTTGTTCTACCACTCTCTTAATACAGTGAGTTCTCCTTACTTGTGGCCATGGAGAACCAGAGTGGATATATCATTCCAGCTGAAGTCAATGGGCAGAAAGACTGGCCAAAGTTTGAGATGACCCGTTGGCGTTTTGATCAGACTCTGAAAGGTCCAAAGGTTGGTTAGGGGACAGCAAATAAGTAATGAAGTAGGAAAACATTTTTTTTTTCCCAAGCAGGAAGGTTATAACTACATTTAAAACAATAAATTAACAAATCAAGACCAGACTTATGATCTATAAATTGCCTGAAATACAGGGTGCAGATGACTGTAGTTTTTAAAGGCCATGAAGAGAAGTGGAAACAGCAGTTGTTTGTTTTTGCTGAAGATCATCTTACTGTGAAGCAGTCACGTTTTTAATGGATTCATTTGAATGCAGTTAAGCAGAAAATAATCAACAGAAAAGTAAACACCTTTGTTTTATAGAAGTGCTGGGAACTGTATGTATCCATTGTTTGCAAGTGATTATATGCCTAGGAATCAATTCATTGACTTCATACTGGAAAATATCTTCATTTAAGCTTCTTGCATAAATACTAGTAAAATCTAATTCAAGTGAATAGCTGAAAAATTCCACAGGAAAAAAGATAGGTAAAACCATAAAACCCACAGTCGGTAGGAATATTTGAACCAGATGGTCTCTCTTATGATGAAGAGAAAAGAACTATTAAGTGCACTATGAAAAAAAAAACCCGTAAGCCTTAAAAGAAAAAAACTTGGTTATCTTTCTAAGCAAAGTAATCTACCCTAGGACATCCACAGTGGACACAGTTGTTTCATTCCAAATTAATATCTCAATCCAGAGTGTCTTCAGTAACTAGCTCAGTTTGGGATTACACACATCTACTGAGATCTGCTAGGTAATTTCATTGAGGATTGTACGTTTTTACTGGAAGTACTGCATTGGCATCAGTTCTGCCAGGTCAGCCTAGTGGTATGTGCAGCTTTCATGGCTTGGAAGTGTAGCAGTGTGCCCACAGCAGTACATTGCAGCCAGTACCCAGAAGACTGGGACAACGCTGTCTTCCATAGGGAGGTAGGAGATACCACAGATTTGGGACAAAATTTTGAAGCTACCAATTTGAGGTGCAGTGATGAAGGTGAAGACTAGGGTATGGAGAAAGCCCCAGCAGGACTGCAAGATTAGTTTATAGCAATAATGTAAAGAGACTACATTTAAGTATTCCTACTTCTTGATACAGCTTTTGCTTTCAGCAGTCAATCCCTAGCTGTGACATAACCTAGGCAGGATCTATGGTATCTCCATCCTACCAGAACTCAAACAGTAGCTGTGGACTTCGTGTAGTTTCTCCAGTCCAGGTCCATCATCTGCAGCACTTTGCCTGAATTTATTCTGAAACGCCGCCTTTTATTTGTTGATAGTGAATCTTTATGGTATTGCAGTGAGGCAGAAACTCTGCTGCCAGTTAAACACCTAGTTCTCCATGGTTCTGGAAAGAGAAGGCAGCAGAAATTTAGTTAAGTTTTCATGCTTTCCCTTTCAACCGATGGGGTTATCTCCTTTGGCCAAGCTTCTGCACTGTTAAGAAGTTTGTGGGCTTGGGCTGGCAGTGTAGCTACTATCAGAATAGAGACCAGCATACCAGACTTTCATACTCTTATCTGACACACGCCTCAAGGCAAGGCATGTGGGAATCTAAATTGACTATATTTTGCACCCTACGCAGTGCAAACTTCTACTTTTGCATACCACCTTGACTCATTTTTGCTTCAGTAGTTGCCCATTCATTTTAGAACTTCCAGAACATTTTCCCTGTGTGCTTTCTGTCTGCTGCATACGCTTTTCATATCCACCTTACTTCCTCTGAGCAGCTGGTGTGGCTTTCTCCCTTTCTTTTCCCTGCAGGTGAGAAAGCCTTTTTCTCTATTTCCAGCTTTATAAGAACAATATTACTCTCTCATTTTCTGTCTGCTTTCAGTTGTCCTCTGAAAACCTTTTTCTGCCTTGCCCACTTTCTTCCTCTGCTTGTAGTCATATTTAAGTTAGTCATTTTTATTATTTAATCCATTCTAAAGCCTTTTAGTAAATAGCTCATATGAAGGCATTGCACAGTAAAAGAAAGTATTGTGCTATTTGCTTGGACAGAATGTCAATAAACTAGAGGATGGTTGTTTTTTGATATGCAGCTCTACTTTCAGTAGAGATACACCAAAACTGAAATGCATTGTGAAGTATTGGTCATGGTTTCTTGAATTTCAAGGTTGTAAGTCATCTCTGTGATTATCAGCTCTGGCTCCTAGAAGCGCCAGAACTTTCTGCTACGCTCAATACTCACAGTCATGTTTTACAGACTCTTCTCTCACTATCAAATGTTTGTGTCCGTAGTTAGGATGTTATCCATTGCAGCAACAATTTAAAGTGTCTCTTTCTTTTCTGTCCTTTTAATGGCTGAGTGTAATGCTCCGTCATGTTTTTTGCCTTGTCTCTTTAAGTACGTTTTCTCAGGTTATACAAATTAAGTTGGATTAGGCTGTGCCAAGGCCAGCTTTCTTCCCCTGATTTTTCTTGCCACTGCTAATGCTTTTGCAGATTCACCAAAACTAATGATGGTTGGAGTGGTAATGAAAATGTGGCTTCAGGCAGTTGCTAGCATTTAAAGTGTCATGTCATCCAGTTATGTTTTTTTTTCTTTCATGGAGCTAACTACTTCCTCTTGTCTTGAGTATATCAGTGAAATATCACCACCTTCTCCACTGTAATAAAGAGGTTTATTAATTTTCTCTGGAGATTCATGGCTGGAGAAGGACCTGTGGTAAACCAGACTATAGACTTCAATATGTGTTTACTTACGTATGGGCATGTAACATAGGTGGGTTGACTCCTAAGGCATGTGCAGAAACCTCTGTGAGGGAGAAGATTGACATGCTGCAATGTTTGTGAACCAACCAATGTTCCAAAATGTTTCAAGACAATTAAACAGAGGAAACAAACTTTCCTAAGTAAAATGAGTCCTTTATGTCTGGGTTAGCAAGCTTGCCTGAATAGTTTGGCTAGCCTCATTTCCAAATTCTGTTTAATGCTGTTAAGGTCATTGTTTCTTTTTCCAGTTAAGGTGCAGTTGTGTGACCAGATAAGGCATTTTTGGTCTTTGCAAAGGAGAGGTAGACTCAATGAATCCTGTGAATTTAGCATCACGAGATAAACCAGTGGACGTAACCAAGTGGAGTTTGTGCCCAGTTTAACTAAGGATAATTTTTGCCAGAGCAGTGTAAACAAGACTGCCATTATGCATGGAAATAGTCTGCTTCAGCATCCTTTTTAAATGCTTTTAAAACTGAATCCACCCCAAGGAAAAAAAGGGCTATAAAGATTAACTTTTTGTAGTTTGTACAGGCAACAGGCAAATCATATAGATTGTCCGAAACATAGACCAATAAAATCTAACTTCAGACTGTTATTATCTTTATTTATATTGTACCCAGAGCATGATTTATTTTTATAGAGACAGAAAAAAGAAACATTCCTGCCCCAGAATGCTTAGCTTATGACCCTGTTCCTGCAAAATAATCTGGTTGATTGGAACGTAATGCTGATGGTAGCAAGAGGGAGGGAAGGAGAGGTCACTGACTATAACTCCTTCTGCACACAGCTTTTTGTAGGATTGGAGTTTGATGACACAAAATAAGAAATATTATAGCAAAAGGTAAAATCTTTCTGACATCTCAAGTCTGAATTACTGCAGTAGATTGTGTGCGTATCTATACACTAAGTCGTGTCAGAAGTGGAAGCTTGCATTGCTTATTAATATTGCTAGCCAGAAATAATACAAAATATCTGTGCTTCAGACCCTCCTCTATGTTGATTTTCAAATTGAATTTAAAGTGTGTGTTTCATCTCTGAAACTGTAGGTGAAACTTCCCTCTTTTTCATTCTTTTCATTTTAAGCTGCTGCAGTTGTAATCAGGAGAGTTGCTCAGGTTTGGGTCCATCTGTGTTCAAAGTCAGTAGCATTGGCTGAGGTTAGTATCTAGCTGCCTCGGATCTGTGGGTGTCCAGAAGACAGCTGTATACAAATGCAGAGCTTAGTGGATTTAGGACTCTGTAGGAGAGAGTTAGTTTCTTGTATAATTTTCAGTTAAATCTGTGAGGTTTTTTATGGTATAGGACAGCAGTCTGAATAGTAAAATTTCTGTTGATTATAGGTCTGTTGGAACAGTAAGAGAACATTTTGGCTTTCTGTTATGTAGGAAGGAAGTTAGCATAAAAGTGGTCACTAACACATAATGTCATGTCAATCACAATGTCACTTTTGGGGTGGGGATTCAAGGGTGAGGACTGGTCAGACTAGATGTTTATAAAGTGTATGTATGTCCAGAGGTAAGCTAGTAACTTTAGGTTTAACTTTATGGTTAATGGAAGTAAATAGGGAATAGCAGAGTGTGATCCATTTTGTCCTAACATAGCTTCTAAGTAGGTCAGAGAAATCACACCCTAGAAGTCCCTATTTTACTTCATAGGTTACAAGTGGAGCTTAGGGTGATAAGCTCAGCTGTTGATCCCTATAGTTTAGAAATCTGTAGTTAGATAACTTCAACCAGAAGAGCCTTGAGTGAGAGGTAATTGCCTGGCCAGAGAATTTGTTTTTTTGTAAATAAGTGTTTGCTATATAGTATCTAGCTCTGTTGGGAATATTAAAGCATTCTGCATCTCGGAGCTCAAAACACTCAACTCACTTGAGTTTGTCTCCTGCATCTGGCTGATGTTAGTGTGAGTCCATTGTATATTCTTTGCTTTTATAAATACAAAATCTGCAATTACCCTTTTTTTATTATTCTTAAATTTTTTTGTCTTGACACAGACAGTAATGCACATAGAGTATGAGGGAGAGCAGATTGATCATTCACGATACTTACATATATAAGACTTGTTTAAATTCTTTTTAAACCAATTTGATAAATACTATTGGAAAACAGTTTTCAGGATTTTATATATCTACAAGCAGAATTGAAAATAGAGTGATTCAATTCTGCAAAGAATACATCTGTGGTAGATGATGTACTTTTCCTGTTTGCTTGTGGCCAGTGTAAACTTAGCTTTTGGGCAGAGACCATAGCTTCAGTTTTGAAGCTGTCAACATGAGTATTGGGTAATATATTGACACAGGGCCACAGTGAATTCCCTAGTTTTCCATGTGGATAAACTAATTTGACTGAAATCTCAAGTTTCTACTTAGGGCTTGTATCTTTATTTTGCCCTGTAAAATACCACAAACAGTTGTTGGACTCCATACTTGTAATTTCATAAAAATTAACAAAAATGGCAAGTTTTCAGTTTACTAGATGAAATTAGACTGTATTCCCAGCTTCCCAGTTGTTGATTTATCATTGGCGATTCACTTCTCTTGTCTGTGCCTTAATTTATATGCTGGTACAATGGAAATTATACTTGTCCTTCATCCATGATGGTCTATGGTCTATTAGTGTTTCCAAACTCATGGAGATTCTTGAATGCCATACAGTGAGATTGGGGTTCAGTTCACCAAAGTTTAGGCACATAAAAGTTAGGTGTCTGGGCTCTCTTCACAATTTATGGAAAAAGATAACCACCCTCCTAGGACAACCTTTCCAGTCTTAAAATAAGCCTCTAAGACAAGAAAGATGAATTACCCTCTGAAAGCGCTTGTCTATTGACTATAGAGGGAGACTTGATGACTAGTTTAGACTAGATGTCTAATTTGGGGCTAAAATTAGGTGAGAGTAATCCCATTCACGGTACATGGTGGAGTTAAAGAAATAACACACATTCCTGTATAAATATTCTCTTGTATTTTTGTAGAAGTAGCTATGTTCAAGCTCTTTTTTGTGTGTGTGTGTGTGTGTGTGTGTGCATGAGAATATTCTAGCAGACTTCTTTTTTAGCCAGCACTGATGGTATTTAGTGGGGTTTTAAGAACTGGATAGTCCCTAAAAGCAAACCTTTTGTTGTATATCCAGCCAGCAATGTTAAGTTCAAATAATAAATTTTACACTTACATGTACAGTTTGAAGTGTGTTGGTTAGCAACATGAATTGGAGAACAGAAGCAATCCAACATGCCTTTAAAAGGCTATTTTGAGAAGATTCTCTTGATATTGAAAAATGGCATTGATTCCAGTGGTTTTCCCCATTTTAAATTTAGGGAATTACTTCTTGATTACTATTAGAAACGTATGTGCTTAATAAAGCATTTGTCATTCTTACTATAAGCTGCAACAAATGTCAAATTTCATTATTAAATTTAATTCATTAAAGAGAACACAGTATATATAACCTGTTGTGTCTGAAAGATTTGATTTAGCCTTGCTGGGTCATTTTTATAGCAGTACTGGCAAGTTCAAATGCCATGCATAGGCTTAGTAGATAGACCTAGCAATATATTAGTTAAGAAACTGTAGTTAAGTTCCAGTCTTATTCTGTAGGAACTTGTCTGCTGTGCTTGTTTTAATTCTATTTATGTCCTCATCTATGTTTAATCCAGAAAGTGGGTATATATACATGAGCGCAGTTTCATTTTGGCACCGTATTTGGTATATTGTGTGCTGTGACTTGCATCATGCCTGCAGGCCATAGGAAAACGACACAAATTAAATGTGAAATAGAGAGGAGACATAATTTAAAACTTGCATGTTCTAAAGATGCAGTATGGCATACGAGAGTTGCAACATATTGCAAAAAATTCACCCTATTTCCCCAACAAGAACATGTTTTCAGCTGTGCAGGGTGCTGGAGACATAGGCAGCTTTCTTAGCTGTTCGCTCGAAATAGCTGTCACTGCATTTTATTTGAGGTAGTATCATGACCACTGCTACACATGCTCTGTTGTCTTTTCGTTCCTGTCTAACTACACAGGTCAGTGTTCTCTGTCCTCTTCTGTGATTCTGTAATTATATTTATTTTACATAGACATGTGAGTTCCCTTTTCCCTTTTACATATGTTGTTTTGCTTCATGCTGAGAAAACTCCACAGCCTGACAGGGCGCGCTTTTTTTTTTTTTTTTTTTAAGCACTCCAAATTCTATCCAGCTTTAAACTCTTATGTTTATAACCCTGAATATCTCTAAAATGTCTTTACCTAAAACACTTTATGGTTTTATTACCAGGTTTATGCCAGTAATAATATTCACATCAGCTTTCTTAGGGATAATCTTTAAGCAGAACCTAGCAAGAAAGGCTTTGAAAACTATCATTCCCAGGAACGCAAATCTCAGAACATGAAACATCGGTTTAATCGCCCTCTCTGACAACTTAACACGACAGATTGAAAAATACAAGCCGATATGGAAGTGGGATCAATGGATTATCAAAGTCCTAAACATCTTCTCTTGGGGGGGGGTGCTTTGGGGTCCATTGGCATGCGTAAGACATGAAGTTTGCATAGCTTACCGCAGATCCGATGCTGTCTGACTGGCAGGGAAGTTGAGAGGGAGAGAGAGAGATTTACATGAGGGAACTCAGGGGGCTTTGTCACGGCAATTGTATGAAGTGATATACAGTGCAAATCGACTCGAGCATGTCCCTGGATAGCAGGCGGTTTACAGCCTCTTCGAGCAGAGATTACTGCTTTATCTTGTCATACTAAATTAACGTGGCAGCACACTGTTAAACAGTGGTGACCTCTTCATCTGTGGAAATTGCTGCCTAGAGGAGAGATGGTATTTAAGACTCTCTTTCTCTCTCTCTCTTTCCCTCCTCCCCACTTTCTCTCCCTCTCCCCCTCCCTCCCTCCCTCTCTCTATCTTGTCTTTTTTTTTTCTGTAGGGCCCTGAGGCATTTTTGGGTTAGGTTGTAACATTAAAGACAAAAAGAAAGAAAGAAGGGGGGAAGGGAGAGGCTTTTAACATCAAGGTGACAACAGCTATGTGTTAATTGGGCCTTTGTTGTTTGATTAATAGCCACTTTGGTGTAGAATATTAAGACAGTTGTTTGGACAACTTTCTAAAAATGACATGTCCTTTCAGTAAACTGGGATTAAGCAATGTTCTCCGGTCTGCACATTTTAACTCCTTATTGTTATTGCATTTAGTCCTGAGCTTACTGTTATTCAGGAGCAAGCGTGCCGTCCGGCTCTTCTGGCACCGTCCTCAGCTGGCATACATTGACATAGCTCTCTCCAGTGGCACTCGAGTGAGCTGCTCACTTGCTGGTATTACTGAGGGTCAAGGTGATGAAGATACCACTGAAATGTAGTTGGGCTCTTGTGTTAGGCTGTATCAGAGGATTTTTAGAATTAAATAATGATCCTAGTAATACAGCTAAGCGGGAAGAGGACCATAGCTGTTTCATTGGGCTGGCAGTGTGATACAGAAGAACGGGAAAAATAAATCTTGCATTCCCATCTTTTTCAGTAAACTGAGGCAAGGAAGGAGAGAATGACATCTCTTCCTTAGACCAGGTTTTCTGTTCTTGATTTCTCTGTTTACTATGCAGTGATTCATTGTGGGTCCAATCCAAAGCTCTTTGAAGTCAACATAAAGACTGCTTTGTCTTTAATAGGCTTTGGATCAAGGCCCACATGACCTTAGGCAAATTATTGCAAATCAGTGTTATGAAGTGCTTTGAAATTTGCAAGCATACATGTCCAAAGGACTAATTTTTACTATAATTTTTTATAAGCAGTTGGAAGGCCAGGTGAAGTCAGGTTGGCCAGCCCAGCATTGGAGATAGCCCTATGTGCTGAAAATGGTAACATTATGGCTGCATGTTTGGGTGAAGGAGTCCTTCCCTACCTCTTCCTTTTGCTGAATCTTTTAGTCTTTAGCAGATTCTGTTCCTACGTTATTGAGGTTATCAGTTGACAAGAGAAAACGCTTTTATGTCAAAAACTCAGCACTGACTCTGGGATGCCATAGGTCTTTCGCTACTTCAGTCATATGAAGAAGGTTATGGAAATTTAATGATCTGAGATGGAAAAGGACTTTAAGATCATCTAGCTTGGATTTTTCCTTGCTTTAGACAATTGTTCCTTACTGTGAATTTCTTGAGCTGCCACCTACGCAGATTCATGCAAAATTCTGTGCATTTTGTATTGTACATTTTGTATGTAACGTTTTCAGAGGCAAGCTTTTATTCACTTCTCTGAGATGCCAGCAAAGCTTATTTTTGCAGTAGAATATTTGCCATTTGAGATGCAATGTATCTGTGAACACCGATGTTATCATTGTTTTCTTTGGATGAATTTTGAAGGCCATTGAGCTAAGCACTTACACTAGAGATATGGAAAGGACTGACTTCCGGATTTATTATTTTTAGAAATCAATGCATTTGATAATTTATGTACAGCTTACAGAGGCCGCGTACGTGGCTCATGAATCAATCGGCAGCCAGCAAAAATGAAAGCTAATGAGCTCATTTCAATAGCAAGTTGCTCATTAGCAGGTAGGCTCACTGATCTTTCAGGTTTTCCAGTTCAAAGTCACATGGTCTTTCCATGTTCTTGGAAGAAGTAGTTTCCTTGAAAAGAACAAAACAGAAAAAGAAAGCATGGCAAGGTTTTGAACATTTTTTCATTGCTTTGACATCTACATTTACAGTAAATGCTTGATATTGGGCTAGAGGGGCGATCACCTAGTGGTCTGCAGGGCTGTCTGTGCCCATCACTATAGTACCAGCAACTTTCAGCAGCTGGAATTGAATTTACTAGTGAATTTACAAGATGTATGGGAAGAGGAGTATGGAGGCCTCTTCTCTACTTCTGCATAGAAATCGATATATTCCCAGCACAGCACTTTTCCCAGCACAGCATTTTCAGCCCAGATTTTCTCCAGCTCAACAGTCAGATGTGGGATGCTAGAAACTGCATTACTGTGCAGAGCTAGGCAGTACGTGCTTCCCCCTGTTCACTGTTGGCACCGTGGCCCATCCTGGTTAGATAACAGCAGGCCTGTGTCCTCCTCTCTCCTAGTAATAGTTATTTGATGCCTTGTTTGAAACACTTCGGTGATTCCAGTAGGACTTTTGTAGGGTGTACGCAAAAACTAGCTCATTTGGCCCAGGCATTATCCTTTTTGGTAGAGATACCAAGAGCTGAAGAAACCTGGCAATTAACCTCCCCCTGGGAAGTACTCTAAGGGACAGTACTAAGAAGTATTGTGGATTTTATGTGCTAGGGCTCATAGACCAGCCTGAGAGCAGGTTTTTAGCTTTGTGCGTTAGTAGAGTACTTTGGTGTCCAGTGCTACCATTTTTTTTTTCCTTTCAGTAAAGAAGCAAATTCATTATTAATATTTTTGAAAAGCAAACCTACTGCTTTAATTACCAAACCTTTCATAGAAAATTCTTGAACCCTTATGTTATTTATATACGTAAGTATATATGTAAAAATATGTAGGTGTATATATATACAAACACACATACTTTAACTATCTCCTATAGACATGAGAAATATACTGCTCCTAATCAGACTGGAAAAAAACAGATTCTTGACAGAATTGCCTGAGGCCCCTGCAAAAGAGGGACTCTTGAAACATATTTTTAAAATAATTTAAAAAAAGACAGATTTTCCAAATCTCAGGAATAGATTTTCAACTGCCTGATTTGGCTTGAAATGAGTTGGCTGAATCAGTTTCTTTTTCTTTTAAGTAAGTCTATAAAGCTTTGATGAATCTGGCTCATTGTTTAGCACTTATCTCATGAGTAAAGCTTGAGAGGTTTGGCTTGAAACTTACCAAATCACATCTTTGGAAAATGGCCCAAGCCTATTGATTTATTTGGAGGAAAAAAAAAAATCCAAAGCAAAACACAACCAAAAAACCCTGATCCAGCTTAGTGAGTAAGTCCCTTACAGATCTATAGAGCCCCTACTGAATGAGCCCATCTATTTCTCAATGTATGTGAGCCCTGCACTTTATGGAATTGTAGGGCTGAGAGGGATTGCGAGAGGTCATCCAGTCCCAGCTTCAATCCAGGGATCAGCTGTACCAATGTCATTTCTATCAGATAATAGTCTAACTTCCTAAAGTTACTCCGTGCAGGAGACTTACAACCTACCAGTCTGTCTGTCCCAGGGTATTGCTGTCTTTACCATTAGAAAGTTATTCCTAATGTGTAACTCAAATCTTTTCTGCTTCCATTTTAACTCATTAATTCTTGTCCTAGCCACTGCAGCAAGAGAAATGTAGTTCCTCTTTTCAGCAAATGTTTTTGTGCTTGCAGACTGATATCACATCCCCTCTTCTCAACTTGTCTTTCAGTATGTGGAGTTCTTGTCTCCTCCATATTTTTCTAGACATTTTTTACTGTATTTTGGTTCCCAGAAACTAGTAGTAGTGGAAACATTTACATTTTAACAGCTATGTCTCCTGCTTAACAACAGATGTGTTTCCATTAACGACAATGATGTCTGCAGCAGGTGCATCTGAGATGCTACTGAAAAACTAATTCCAAGTATAAACAGACTCAGGGTGACTCAGGCATGGTTTCTTAAATGGTGCTGAGTAGTTTTGTTCAATTAACTTGCAGTTAAATCCTCTCTGGTACTAGTCTATCTAGTTAGCTGTGGTTAAATTTTCTAATGGAAGGAGGGCTTTGTATGCCACTGTCTTTTGCTTAGTTCACTGGCAGAAGACAAGTTTTGGGGCTGCTTAGCTTTGCAGAGCTCTGACTGCGTAGCTGTGGAATAGCAAAATGGATCATAGTGCCTCTTGCATAGCAAAAGAATTGCCAGTGAAGTCTGACTACAGGATCTTTTCTTACAGGGAGGAGGAAGAAGAAACGTTGGGGCTCGGGTCCTAGAGTGAGTTTCCAAGACAAGGAGTTGGCAGGGAGGAAATCTTTTAAATTTAAGACATTTGATCTGAAAGTCAATGGGAAAAAATAAACATCAGACCTTATGATATCAATTATCTGAGTCACGTTTAGAAAGTACTCAGTCTTCTGAACATAATTATTTTCATATGTACAAGATAAAGCGTGCAACAGATTTAAAATCAAAATCCATTTCCTTTTATGATCTTTAAGGAATCCGCTGTTTGTACAAGCTGAAACAAGGTAACTGATATAATGAGGGTTGTGCTTTTCTGTATTTTATGGATTTAATAAATCCTCTGTTAAAAGGAGTTATCAGGTCAATCTTCCCACTTTATTAGAAGAAATTAGTAGAAATTGACCTTGATAGCAGTCAACAGTTCTCTTTTTACTGTGTTTTGGGCTACTTGATAAGAGAGACGCCACATTCCCCTTAAAGCGATTCTTTCTCCCTTGTCTCTCTATTTTTACATTTTGAGATTTTGTCTTGTGACCACCAGAAAGAAGGTATACATATGAGCCATCTGGAAATCAGAGCTGTTTGTGCTCATGGAACTTGATGCATTTTTACAAAGCAGTGAAATAAGTACTGATCTTAAAGGGAGAGTGAAGACTAGGAATTTGTTAATTTGCTGCACACCACTGCTTTTTTTGGAGCTCTGCTGGGGTAACTACAATGCCAGTGGTGAATACTTAGTGATTTCTTCCCGTCTGTGTATCTGAGAGAGGCTGGAGATCAGTCTAGGGTACAGTGGAACAAAGGGGTGTGCTTTACTGCCAAAGGAAAACCGGTATGCAAGACAAGATGGCAATGATGGGTGAAATTTCCAGTTGATCATGAGTAATCTTCATGTGGTGAAGCCCTTTTCTTTCCGCTCTCCCTCCTGACACTTTTTGGTGGAAGATGTGGAGCAAACTCCCCCTTCTTTGGAAGTGCAGAGTGCTACTGCAGTCAAAAAGTCAAAGTAATTGATGGCAGATGACAGCTGCTGATGAACAGCTCAGCCTCACGCTTCAGTGAAGAATTTGGGTAGAATTTCACAACATAAGGATATTATAGAAATCTTCCAGAATTCACAAAATTTGAAGACCACATGGTTATAAACCACCATAGGTCCTGTAATAAAGCAAATAAAGTTTATATGGTGGTAGGAAGATGATGGTCAGCTCGCCAAATAGGAATACTGTGAACAGGCATGGTCCTTGTGCTGAAACTAAAAGCACAAAATAGTAGGTATGACCAAACGTGTCAGAACTCTTCTGAATTTTCTGATTGTGTTTCTGAGGAAAAGGTTTGAAGATGCCTATAAATACAAGATATTAGCGTATATTATTTCCAAGAAAGAAGATGGAAATTAAAAAAGAACAAAAAGCTCTGAGATTTTGTCAAAACCAATGTGAATTAAGGGACGGTCCTTCAAAATGGATGGCTGTGTTACAAAACTGACTGGAGGACTTGCCCCAGGAATTGTGGTAGGAAGTAGCTCTTCATCACTGGCAAAGGATCAGTTTGTTCTGTTACAGTCTCGTTTTTCGCTTCCAGATTTATCAGTTCTCTGTCGGGTACTCTTTTGAACTGTTTTGATAAATAATTGTACTTGTGAAGGTTAATGGAGTGTCAGTCCCTTATTTACTCTCAAGTCAAATGTGGTGCATGCTAGTCAGAAGTGTAGCTCATGCTTCATGACCAGCTGACCTTAACGCTTTAAAGTGTGGTTATAGTCAGATAAATGACTGTAAAAATGACATTAAAGGGTCCCATGTTTTCTCTCTTGCTGTGGCTTTAGAGGTCAAATTTAGTTGCATAAAAATATGATATTTTTATTAATTGCCTGTAATGCTAACTTAACCTGGGGTTTGAAAATAAAGCTGTGTCCTTTTTGCCTCACATCATCCCTAGTAATAAACATTTTGCAAATGGTACTTAACTGACTATTTTGTTGATGATATGTCTGCAAAGCAGAGTCCAGTTCCTTCTTTTGTAGCTGTATTGACTCTTCAGTACTAATGGCTGTTAAAAAAATTTAGTCAATAAAGCAAGCAGATAGACATGACTCAGAAAATACATGGGGAGCACATAAGTTGAATAAAAATGACATTTTAAAGCCACTGTTCTGCTTATCCCCATACATTGTTGGAGGTTCACCTGTTGCAGAAGCAGAACACAAATGCTTGCATTTAAATTTCTACTAATCTGTGCCAATCTAAAATTAATGCAACCCTTGCAGTCACAAGAACGGTTAGCAATTTCCAAAGCTGTTTGTTGCTGTCTGTTTTCTGTTTATTTTCATTAGTATCTTTACTGGATATTGTAAGAGAGTGTTTCTTTTCATCAGTGCTTAAGCGAAAGAGTAAAACCTAAGACAGACTACTAGTTCTTTTGAGAAATTTTCACAGTTAATTCTGGTCATATTTTATGAAGTGTACACTGTGCATAAGCTGACCTTTCTCGTACTAAGACTCATTCTGTTACTTCCAAGGAAGAAAGTTCTACTTTTTATTTAAGTGAATAATAGCTGCGATGAAAATTAATAAACTTGCACACAAAGGCTTAACATGTAACGTGTTCTGGAAGTGAGATTTCCAGAACAGTTTAGTCTTCTGAGCAAGTGATCCCATTTTCACTGAAAATAACCTGTGGAGGTAAATGCAATTTGCTGATGGAGATCTTCTGAAACTCTTGCTAATCATTCAATATTCTGGCCAGCTTCTTTAGAGAATAAATATGTGCTGAAGTCAGGAGAATCAGGCTTATAATTAATATCTTAATGGAACAATGCTTACAAAAGGATGTTGTTGAGACAGTCCTCAGAAATTCTCCATTTAGTCACTGCAAATATAACTGCATCCCTGTTCTGTTCTATGTGCGTTCCTAATCCCAGGTTTTCTCCTTTGAAGATGATGTTTTGGCTGATTTGGGTACCTGTGATTTATATATCATCTAATCTTTTCACATTACCAACTCCTTGTCTGATAACAGTATCTTGATTTGTATAGGCTTGAGGTGAATTTGAACCTACAATGTAAAGACTTCCTTATTTTATGAATCTGATTCCTAAATAATCAAGGAAAACTGATAAAGTTGTGTAAAACTGGGTTGAGAGACAGGGCAGCTGGCAGAGTATGTATGTGCTCCTTCCAAATAATTTAATTTTTCTTTAACATAAGGTGTGGATGGAAGGAGGAAAGTACCTTGCATTTCTACGAATGACACAAACATGCTTCCCAATTAATATGTGATACTGATGAAAGAATCAAAATGGTCATATTATAACTATTGCTAATATTAATAGCCATGTACTACTAAATGTACTACATTTACTACTCAAGAAAGCAGTCAGTGGTCAGGTATATCGAAAGTTGCAGCATAGTGTCATTGTAACATCTTCTTTCAGCCCTCTATTTTTAAAAGTTTCTTTGAAACTTAAGTTATGAGACACTATGTAACGTTTGAGTAACAGAAATGTAATACCAAAATGTATTGAGAAGAGCTTTATATAAATGTGTAAGTGCAATTTCCAGTACTGTCAAAGATACTGTAAGGAAGATTAGATGCCTTTCAGCTGGACTGGTCTTACATCTCAGAAACTAGCTTTTGCCTGTACAGTACATATAAGCTCTCAGAGTAGTTTCTGTTTATAATATCATTTACATGTGATTTTCACTCTTACTTCACATAATTGAATTTATTCAGGCAATTTATTTTTCAAATATGTAGTCTCCACACACTTGTACATCTGAAGATTAAAAAACTTAAATCAGGAAATTTTATGTAAGTCTTTTGAGTATGTTTAAATATGTATACTGTAAGTGTAGACACTCATAGACCAGAATAGAAGTGAGGAAGAAAAATAGGAGAACCCTCTAAAATGTACTGTAATCTTTTTAATGTGTATGAATACATATATATATATATATATATGTATAAAAGGATGAAGTGTGACTCTTATAACCAAATACCTTTGGTCTTTGTGTTCACCCCCCGTCTGTGCTCAAGGTCTCCAGGTGCTCAATAGGAGCTTTTTAATTATTTTTCCCTGTTTGATGTTGCTAAGTATAATGAATGGATTGCAGAGAACTTTTTGTTAGAAGCCTTCTGTACATCAGCTCAGTGTTGGTAGGCACAGTGATACTTGGCTGGATCTCATCCTGAGACTCACTCTTGATAAATTTAAGGTCAGAAAAAGACAGATTTTGTAAAACCATGCCCTATTAGTCAACCAATGCTTCCTCATCACAAAGTAGGCTTACATTCTTTCCAGCCAAAGTGGAGAAAATTGTGTCTTTCTTATTTGGGTTGGGCAATTTTGTGGGTTTTTCAGCATCACTCCACGATGACTGAAAACTACAGGGAATACTCAGAAATCAGTGATTCAAAGAGGAGCTTGGAGAAGAAAGGCTAATTCCAGCAAAAGTTATTCATCCTCTGCTGATGGTGGGTAGTTGCCTATGACTGTAGAAGAATAGATGTTCTTTGGGTTTTTTTGTTTGTTTGCGAACATGACATACAACTTTGCACAACATTAATTGTTAAGGAAAATATATAGTGGTCTTAATCAGCTACAGGAATATGATTTCTTTAAAAAAATGGCATAAGAGAATGAGAATTAACTGCCTTAAAGCTGGTAAAGATCACTTGTATTACTCAGAATAATTTAGGTAAGTGATGAGAAAGGGGAGGAAAATGAGCATTTCTGTACAGTTTGCTTACTGTGTAATTCTTAATCAGCAGTGTCACAACATCCCTTGATATCATCTTATCACAAAGGTCTCTTCGTCGTAGGCAATGTATACTACTGACTGCAGTTTAAAGGAACAGAAGAAAGAATAACTGATCTGCAGAGTGAGAACAACTGTAAATCTGTCATACATTAGAATTTATTGGGTTTTTTGCATCACTCAACCACAGTCTAAACTGGCTCCTGTGTGCAGCGTCTATGGGCATTTTAAATCTTGTTTAAGCTCTGCTTGAATGAGCTTTAGAATGGGACTTAAATGATAAAATGACATCATGCTGCTCCCCTGAGCAGAACATAATGTTACCATTTGAGGTGTACTAAGACGCAGAAGAGTGAACAGAGAATTGGTTCCCGGGAACCCCTGGATGCTGAATGTGCTCTGCCATTACCTTGCTTTGGAACCTGGCAAGTCAGTTCATGTAATTTCCTAATTTGCCCTATATGCAATATCACAAAGGGATTTTGTGTCAAAAATTAACAAATTTTTGAGTAGCTCTAATACATACTACATTTATGTATCAGTGTTATGTGGAATGACTTTCATCATGTTAATTTTTATTAATTATTCTGATATATTTGGCATTGTCTGATCAAACACCATCCTCTGTTTGAAGTGCATAAGATCCAAATAAGATTGATTCCTACTCTGTAAACATCTTCTGTGGAACTGACTTTCTGTGAATGTCTTTATTCTGTGTTGATAAACACAGAATATATATATTTCCTCTTTTTTTATTGTTATTTCCTGTGCAGAACTTCCAGAAGATTGCTTTCAGAAAAAGAAATAAAATGATACTAATCTCTATGGAGGCAAAGATGATTTTGACAGTTACCATCCTGTAAGTCTAGTTGTAATCTTTTGAAAAGCAAGAGAACGAATACATGGTAAAAGTAAATAAATAGATGTGAAATGAAAAGGCTCATGAACAATATAAAACATATATAAAGCAGAACATGATTATTTTAAAAGTGTAGTGGATTTAGCCACACACCTACCCTTCATGAAGGATATGTGCAAGATTCCTCATATTAAATGTGTGGGCTAAGATCTTCAAAAGTATAAAGAACAAATAATTCCAAAAGGGTTGATTAGTGGAAGTTGCATGGAATTCAGTCCATAAGTATGCATGTGTTGCGAGGTGCTTTCTTCATACAGTGTTTCATGCATCTTATTCGAATGTTCCAGGTAAAGTAACTCTAAAAAAGAAAAATGGTAATACATTAAGTTGTTGAGAGGAGGGTAGCATGATGTACAATATGATTTTATTTAACTAGTAGAAAGGGGCAGATATACTGAATGTCAGAAAAAGATGGGTACCTTCTTTGAAAAGCCACAAAGGCAGAGATCGTTAGAGGAATTCCTTCAGTAGAAATGAGGAAAAAATTCCTAGGGCAATATACTCTGCACAGGTGGCCTTCATTATAGTACCTTTTTGCTTACCCTGGCCTGTCAGAGCCTCCTAGTTATGTCGCAACGTCTAGCTCTTGCGTTACTCCGAGGTGGCTGGAAAAAAAGGTGGACTGAAAGGAATATGGTTATGGTAGTACTTTGCCTGCTGTAACCTGTCTAGTTCTTGGTATGGGATTCATAGGACAGTGAGCGCCTGTAGCAACATTTTAGAAATATGGAGAAATAAATATGTTGTTACAGAAGTTAGAACCAGTGAATTACAATACACTCATTAAAGTTGGCAGTGGTGCACCAGGCAGAAGAGAACCGTAGTATCAAAGGAATCAAGGGGAGACTGCATGGCAGGAAATAATCAAATGTAAAATTACAAACTGATACAGCTGGATAAAGTAATCCGAAACACAGATAATCAATGGGAGTAAGGCACTTGGAAAACAGTAATGCTGAAAAAGGTTTAGGTGTGTTGAAACAAATTAGACAGGAGCTTGTCATGCAGCAAGGCAGCAAAAAAAGGCGGCAACAAGGAGGTAATTGTCCCTCTTCTCATAACTCTGCTGAGATTAGATGTGAAATAATGTGTTCAATTCTGGCCACGTTAGAGAAGTCAGCAAATTGGAGGGATTTCAGATGCAAGCAACAAATTATTAAAGAGTTGTAGGAGCTGATTTGTGAGGGAAGACTGAAAGAGGAAAGGCTAAATATGGGCCAGTAATAACAAAGTAAATATATGCTAACTGTCCAAGAAGATGTGGATGGTACAAGCTCTAACATGGAAAAGGAATAGTCCAGAGCGCTGGAAGAAGCAGCTGTATAAGAAGAGTTTTGGGCTGAAAGGAAGCAAATATGAGGCAATGTTTCAGAGCAGTGAGGTTTGGGTTTGGGTTTTTTGGGGTTTTGTTTTGTTTTGTTTTTTAATTGTGTAGAATATTTGTAGGGGGAATGGGAAACCTCACTGTCTGTCTGAGACATTTTACTAGCCCAAATGAAACAACAAGGGACCACAGCAGAGGGCTGAGCGTACTGTTTTGTTACATACCTGCTTGAGGTACTTGGCAGAATCACACTGCCTCGGTACGGACATGAGCACAGGCCCTTACGGGTGCGGGATATTTTCCTTTCTTTTGTTCCCCAGTTTGTAGAGTTGCTCTCTTCAGACAAGATATCCTCCAAATTGTCCTCAACACAGAGGACGCAGTTTTGACCACATCGTACGTGGCTTGTCTTTACTGTCCTCTCAGCCACCCAGACAAAGGCATGAGGTGAAGTATGTCTGTCTGGTACGATTTTTTTGTAGGCTACCAGAGAACAGATGAGGTGATCGTACATCCCTTTCCCGTCTGAAAACTGTGGTGAATCGTAATGTGAAAGCTGGGTAGCTGGGAACAGCCCTGGAGCCATTGCTAGCCTTTGGCATTCCTTTTATTATATCACTAAATTCTGTTCACGTGGTCCTCTCCTCTTCTCTCCAGGAGTTAGCACAGACAATGGGTTTGTTTCATAGTAAGAAAGCTGGTGATGAAACTGTTTTTTGACACTTAACATAAGTTTTATAACACAATACCGGAGTTGTTGTATGTGGTTAGCAAGCTTGTATTTTCACAAAGATAATAGTTTTATACCGCATGATTTCCAAACTAATAGAAGGATTTAATGTATGCTGAAGACTCTACCAAGCTGTTTTGATAAGTAGTCTTATTTTTTGTTTAGCAAGGTCTTAAGGGTGATCTTTAGTCCCCCAGGGAAGAGATCATAAAAGTCTTAAAAGTGCGTTTGCAGAGTTTTATTTATTATTTTTAAGCATGAAGATTACTAGCACGAAGATAACAAGGCTGTTATAGTACAACATGTTCTTTGTTTTTGCAGGTTATAGCTAACATATTAGGAGTTCTCAAAATGCCAGTTTTGTTTGTCAAGTATTTTGAGAGCAAATAGATGTAATCCTATATTACATTCTTAAAATGAGTTCTGCTGGAGAAAGAAGCAGTAGGAGAGATCTGGTCCGAGGATGGGCGTCAGGAATTATGTCACTAACCACATTTACCCAATAAAAAGTAGTTGTTACTATTTTACTATATTTAATATCTGTATTCTGTAGAAAGATTTGCAATTTAGTTTTATATATGGGGGAACGCTTCATTGCAAGAAATGAGACAAAGAAGTGGGCTAAAAATAAAACCAAAATTTGTAGCACAAATAAAATAAATTTAAAAAACCTGTTAGATATCCAATATAAAAAGGTTCTAAAATTTCACTCACAGGGTTTTCCTCATATACTTTTTACTGCAAACAGATCCACAGTTTGTGTATAATTCTTTGATTTGTAATAAATCAAGTAGAAATGGTGGGATAAGCAGTAAGGAATACTAAACTTGTGCTGTATGTTTGGGGATGGGCTGGAATGCAGAATAGCCAGAGGAGAAAAAATGTTTGTCTTAAAGCATCGGTTATCAGATTGTGCTCTGTACTGTAGATGGTCTGATAATGGTCTGTTGAAGAAGTGCAGAGAGTCAGACAGTCACACTGTGCTGGTTCCAACTCTTTATTTTCAGGGACTTATAATGAAATCAGTGGGAAATAAATTAATATATATTACTCTGCATTTTCAAAAATCACTAAGCACCTCCTTATATCTTTAGGTACTTTAAATCCTTGAAAAATCTGCTCCTATGTTCTGTAAATCACAGAGGGTAAAGTTGGGAATCAATGCAAAATAGATTATAAGTTATTTCTTTTGTGTGAACGCAACTGAACAGTTTCTTACAACTCATCTCCAAACCTTGCAAGTGCTTGAAATTTTCTCTTGCTTGTGCAGTTATGGCCGCAGTCTGAGTGTCATGGTATTTGGAAAAAATCAAAGTACATTTCAGTGTTACTGTCAGATATTGTGGGGTGGCGCTTGATATATGGGAGAGTTCCCAATTTCCGCTTTCAGATGATTGGGCTGTAGTACACCACAGAGTAATGTAAGAGCTGACTATTTATTGCATCAATAAAAATGAAAATACAACCGCCATGAGGCGGTCCAATAATCTCTAGGCTTTTTACATCAATTATATAAAATGTCCTAAGCTGCAGGAAATATTTATTTGTGTCTCAGCTTTACATATGGAGGAAAAAGGTAGAAGAAAGGAAAGTGTCTGATGTATCAGTGTTCATAGAGCAGATGGTCTTCTTTTTGAGCTTCAAATCATTTTCAACCAGGTTCATAGATGTCAAACACTGGAAATACCTGTTAGTCTTCCCATTGAAACCTCTGCCAGTATATCTTCTGCTTCATCAAAAAGAGGTCATTAATTAGACACAGCAGTTGATGTCAAATAAATACAACCTGAAGGACAAGAGATAGTCATGATTGCCAAAAAAAAAAAAAAGCAGTACCAAGCAAAGTATTAACATTTTAGAGGGAGAGCTAGATATGATCAGGATTCTGTAAATCTGATAATTGGTATATACTTCCAGAACATGGGTTATGGAGTCCCAAATACATCATCTCAGCAAAGCCAAAACAAGATTTGACTTGAATCTATTTTGCTTGACTGTACCACGATCACAGTAAAAAGAAAAAAATGCACATCTCTATTTACTGTCTTTAGTTCACCTAATTCAGGTAAAATTCTTACTTCTCTGCCATGATGACCTCTTCAGCTGACTCTTCAGATCCATTCATCAACTTCTTCACTCTCCATTATATTTCAGATCCTCATCATCATTAAAACCACAGTCCTAGAAAAAACAATCTATATAAGAATAGCTGTCAGTTTGCATGGATCTAATTGTAGAACCATGGCCTGTGGATGTATATCTTTCTAAGTTCGTTTGTGACACCCTTCAACGTCTCTTTTATCCCTCCTTGGGTTATGTGTTCTTGTCAGTTCTTACTTCCTAACGGTGTATTTATCCTCTTCCACTTTTTTCCCCCTCTATGCCCTTTTACATAGTCTCCCTTTTTCTCACTATATCCTCCACTGTTTCTTCTAAATCTCCATGGGATCATTGCTTTCCACCACTGATGAACAACTTTGCTCTGTGAAGTAAACCTATAGACAAAAGACCTATTTAAATGTAAGATAGAAGCAAAGAAATTCTAATGTGTAAAAAGAACGGTGTCCACTGGGAAGCCTTGTGGAATATGTATTTCATCTTCCTGAAGGTGCCAGGTTGACAGCCACCATACAGGTTCATGGTAATATCTGCCCTACAGCCCCTATGGCATAGAATGTAGAAGGAATTTTCCAAATCACTTAAGTGATTTGAAGATACAGTTCCCATTGAAAGCTGATGGCACTTATGCTCCTAAAGTAAGTTAATTACATTAATTAAGGCAAAGATTGTAAATGGAAGGTTAAGAAAAAATAAAAGATCATTCTTGATTTGTGAATATTATGTGTATGTTTTGTTTCTTTTAAACCTTAAGAAATATTGGAAATGTCAAGTTTGGTTTTTCTCATAATTGCTGGTGGACCTCCTGTGAGCTTTGGGAGTGTTTTTATAGCTTTCAGATTTTCACTTGAAGTATCTATGCTGTTGAATCTTAAACATAGATATTCATTTCCTAAAAGTTTATTAAGTAAAATAAATAGCAAACAGTACTAAACTGCTTAAGAATCATTTGTCTTCAGAAGTGTGAAGTATTCTGTTTTCTGATTATCTCTTACGTCATACTGTTACCAGCTTCCTGGTCACTATGGAGACTATAAAATAGATAGGCCTACATGTCTAATGTAGAAAGCAGAGCAAAAAAATTTGCTTTCGTATCTTCTTTACACATTCTAAAAGAGCAAAGTATGGGCAAAATTCCAGCTTTGGAAAAAAAGAACCTGTTAGGTTGCTTTTAGGATCACAGGCTTCTTAAAATCAGACAATATCAGTGCTTGTTTTAAAGACACAAGTATTTTATTCCAGGTGTTTTTGGCTGCAAAGCCAGAAGCTTGATTCTCATAATATTTTTTTTTTCTGCAGATGCGGCCTCCTTGCATACCATATGGTGGTAATTAACAGTTTCAGACTTAGTTCTGAGTTTTCTTCTGCTTCGATTATTGGTTGGTTTGGGACAAAATTTTAATGTCACAGAAGCAGAGTTTTCTGTCTAGAGTTTACTTGCAGATAGGAATAACGTGCGTCCCTAGATGAGGAAGGAGATGATATCTCTTTAGAGCACGAAGAGATATTTTGGAAATCTCACCAAGTACAACCTGTTTCTTTTCCTTAAGTGTTTCACTGTCCCTCTGTAGAACTGAAAGAGGCCTCGGTTGGACCCTGGAAATGGAGAGAGACAATTTGAAAGATACAGTTGGAATGAATAGTTTCTTTTAACAGCAAAGTGTTTGCGCTTTTTATGAGAGCAAGGGTAACATTGTGTAATCTTTAAAAAAGATATTGCTCAGTGAGGATAAGTCCATTGTCCAGTGACATGACTTTTCCTGTCAATCACAAAGGTGACAAGGGGGCTAGATTAAGTAAAGCTTGCCCAAGATTAACAAAGGAAGATTATTGACCTCATCCTGAAAGGGCAGAAGCCTGTTTTATCATTAAACCTTGGAAGAGGTATTTCCTCCATAGGTGGAAAGCTGTTTGGCAATATAGAGGCAACTTTCTTGTAAATGAACAAGTCTACCTGTGGATTCTAGCTTGGAACAGAAGCAGAAGACGTGAAACGTGGGCCAGTCGGGGGTTTTTTTGTTGCTGTTGTTGTGGGGGAAAGAAGGGCCCTAGGGTGTTTGATTCGGCAGGATCTGTGTAGGTCCTTGTCTGCCTTTCCGAAGTGGGAAAAGCAAGCAGCAGCAGCATCAGGTGTTGGTGAGTACAACCCCAGCTCCGAGTTCGATGAAATGTTGTGCCAGCAGGCATTAGCAGAGCAATTCGCAATGCAAATGAACAATAGAGCCCCATCCATGAAGCAGCTGCTAACTGCATAAACTGTTACCAGGATTAACAGTGCCAGAGGCTGGAATGTAATCAAACTTGAACAGGTGAAATGGTTACGCAGCTGAGGGAGACTGTTCTCCGGTAGAAGACTCTCTGTTTTTCCGCTGTTTTGGTGACTGAGAGATAGGTCTGTTGTGTGGCTTGATGGACTTCATTTTAAAATGTCAGTAGTAGATATTTAGGTTCTTTAATACCACGCTTCACAGTGGTGTTGCTTTTCTCTCAGTTAACTGAAAAAAGCCATGTGAATTTGTCCTTTCAAGAAAGGAACCTGCTAAATCTCACTTGTTGGGAGGGAACTTCCTTCTCAGGGGATTAATTTAGAACTGTTGCTGACATCTCTCTTTCTTGCCATTAAGGACTTCTCTGAGTGTTTTCAGGGGGATAGCTAAACTCTCATACATAATATCAGAGGAGTTTCTTTGCTAAAAGGTTTTTAGCTTTATACAACCATTGACATGAGTAGGCTTTATGTGGAAGTATCCTTTCTTTTTATGTGGTTAAAGTAAAAATCCAGAACCACTGAAAGTTCTTTTTCACTTTCCCCAGCAATGACATAAGAAAGAGCAAAATAAAACAGAGGGACGTAAAGCGAAAGCCAAGATAACACTTGAGCATTTCAGGTTGTTGTTCTGAATGACAGACTAAAAAGATCATGGACAAGTGGGGAAGGCAGATTCTCGAGCTGGTGTGCTAGAGGATACATGTAGAACTGTCATCAACAGCAGTAGCTGATGTGTGCCCTCATCCGCTGGTACGGAAAGGAGAGGATTCCTCTTAGATTGCAAATCACGCAATGAATGTGTGATTGCTACAGATCTTTTTGAATGAATAATTCACTGGTGTACCATAATTTAGCCCACTGAGATGTGATTGCAGCTGTTCCCCTACTGTATATGTGTTTTGATTAAGTGGAGTGTATCTTAAACCCCACAAGTGTATAAATAGCCCATGTATGTGATATGCAAACACTGCATACATGCACACATAACAAGAGCAGTCTAAGGAAACATTTTGTTTTGGGGATGATTACTTAGATGTATATTTTAATATATAATTTATCTTTTAAAAAAATCTGTGTAGAACACTTCTGGTTCCTTTTTTGTCCAGCTACAAAGTCTTCTTAACTGTGGTACCATATAAATGCTTTCAGCCAACATTGTAGTATCAGGGTGTCTTTGTGTTATTAATGAGTTTATCATTGCAAGACCTTTCCAACATAAGAAATTACTTCTTTTGTGCCTGTTTTACAGGTAGGAAACTGAAATGCAGAAACAAAAGTGACTTTTTCCATGTTTACACACAACATGTAAAACAACAAGGAATTAAGGATCCAGAGTCATTTCATGATGCTTTACTCACAAACTACTCTCTTGTCCTCTCCCCCTCACACGTCCTTTCCCCAGAAAAAGAGGCAGGGAAATTTTAGTAATTTTGAAAATACTTGTGGGTCCCATTTGAATGCCAAGCAATTTGTGATTTTGAAAATAACCTTGTATTACCTTACATATTATGCAATCTTGTTATGCTGCTTCTCTTATAACAAACTTGTCGTATACTCAGAATATATTTGTACATATAAAAACACTTGCCTGTACCCAAAATGTACATGGAAGCAGTAATGATGATTCCTGAGGTTTAGGCAGCTGTTACGAGTACTTTGTGTCTGTGACCAATGTGTGGCATACACAGAAACACAAGTGAGTGTCTTTGGGGCCCACTTCAAATAAAACCAAGAAACTAGTTCCTGGTAAAATTAGAAATTATACTGTTCCTGTACATATTTGATGGTATAGGTAGATTTAAGAACTGTAACTAAGGATGGTATTTATTTGGCTTATCTGTCTTCAAAGTGTGAATAAGAAAGCAGCTTTCAAGATATTTCCTCTTTTGGCCTTGTCTGTAGGAAAAAAATTACCACTTGGTGGTAACAGGTTTGAATGTTAGATAAAATCTGAACTGATGCTGAAGTTAACTATTTTGCTCATCTAGGCCAGTGTTCAAAACCAGTTTATTCAGGTCTGTATATGTGAAAAAAACTACATTTGGCTCCAGCTTATTTTTGAAGTCCAGTGTTGGCAACTAGTAATTTTCCAGGTGCAGAACAAAAATGGAGGGAGTTGCAAGTATAAAAAAGAAGCATTTCTGTTGACTAGAGTAGGAAGATTTTTTAGGGCTTGGTCAAAAGCTCATTGACGTCAGTAGAAAGTCTCTCATTAACATCACTGGGTTTGGCTTTTGGGGCATATGATGGCCCAGATTGTAATCTCAGTTAAATCCGATTCTGTTAGGGAATTTATTCACTAGTATAACGCATTCAAGCTGCTCGAAACTGTTTGCACTAAAAGTTTTCTTAACCAAAGGTAATCTTTTTGCCAAAACGAAGTAGTCTGTGAAAAAAACCAAACATTCTTTACCTCATATCATCTGTGTTTATTCAAATTCTAGTGAGATAATTTTCAGCAATTTATGTTCTATTTATGAAAAGACACAATTTTTTCTGAAATATTGGGGTTTATTAAACCAGAGACACCAAAAATTCCTCAGGAAAAAAAAGATAAAATTATAACACAAATAACTAAAAATAGTTTATGTGTTGCTTTCATACCCTGTAAAATGAAAACAATTTAAAAATTAAGACTTTTTCAATGAAGTCTGTAACTCAGATCACTAGATGGTCCAATGACTTTTTTAGAAATAATATTCATTAAGCATCTGGAATACAAAAATGTAAGGAAATAGGATAATGAAAAAAAAACCAAACTCTGGAGAATCTGATCAAAATAAAAACTGTTCATGTTTGCAGCATTATATTATGCGGTGTATGTACTCTGCAGCAAGCTTTGTTCGGAGACATTGACCTAAGTTTTGCAAGGTATAGATGGCATATGTTAGCAGAGGAAAAAAAGGCTTTCAGAGATGTGTACAGAAGGGTAGGGTATAAAAGGGACATAAAAGGGGAAAGGAATATATGCAGAGAACATTGCTTTATGTTGAAGGAGGTGTGGAGAAGAAGGCTCTCACATTAATGAAGGCAAGTTTGAAGATGCTGGAACCAGTTTTGGTTTCCATTAAAATTAATGAGTAGACCTCTATGGACTCTCACGTGAGGAGGATTGTGTGTATGTTCCTGGAAGTCACAGAGTTTTGCCATTGCGCCGCCAGTGAAAGTCATTAGGACCACCTTTGTGAAAAATACTGTCTTTAAAAGAAATAAAGATATGAGATGGAAGAGGAGAATAGAAAGAGAATTAGAAAACAGAAAACAATTGCTTCATCCTGTATAGATGGGAAAACTACTTGAACTGTGAGTTAAAATAAGTCATATCGTGAAGGGCATTTAATATTTGGTTACTATTTCATTTCTTACAACAACTACTTTATAAAAAGTCAGGAAATTAATGGTCCTTGTAAAAATTGAAGATTTTTTCGAAAGACAGCTGTAAAAGAACAAACAATTAAAGGTAATCAATACCATTGTTATTAGGAAACCTATGAGTACAACACTTCTTCTCAATTAGGGAAAAACTGTATTTTATGTTTCTCTCCTGCAAGCTGATCTTTGTTCGCTTCAGCCTGTAATCTTGGTTTATGGTTTATGGATAGGCTTTGTTCTGGGTGTTTTTGAAGCATTGCATGCCTTTTTAAAGGTTTCAACAGAAGAACAAACAGCAATGAACTCAAAGAACAAAGGATTGTTCTTTCTTTCCATCTTTATTTTTTTCTTCTTTAAGAAAAGAAATAAATGTTTCATCTCGTTTTTCTCCCCTTTCAGGAAGTTGATGGCAATAAAGTGATGTCTTCATTTGCCCCGCACAACTCATCTACCTCACCCTTGAAGGCAGAAGAAGGTGGGCGTCAGAGTGGAGAATCATTGTCCAGCACAGCCCTGGGAACCCCTGAAAGGCGCAAAGGGAGCCTAGCGGATGTTGTAGACACCCTTAAGCAAAGAAAAATGGAAGAGCTCATCAAAAATGAGCCAGAAGGTAAGGCCTGGGAAACTGGCCAAAATTTTCTGTTTTCTTTTCTCCAGATTCTTTGGATATGTATACTTTTTAATCTTCCCATTTTCTGCTCCATTTGCTTTTTCTTGCTAGCAAAATCAAAGTAAAGAACTCATAGTTCTTGTCTATATTAGAGATAAATTTCAGCAATATCCCATTATAGCTAACATTTTTAGCTTTTCCCAAATGTGAGCCTTTGTCTGACGCAGTGGTCTTTTTGTCACAGTTGCAACAGACACAGCAACCTCCTCAACATGGGTACAATGAACACTGTAATTTTAACAGCCTGGGGGTCATTTACACCACTACTCCCCCCTCCCCCATTTCTAGAGCAAAAAGAAGTGTTATCAGCAATGTCAATTTTTTGGTGAAATTATCTAGTAGGCATGTCATTATTTGAAAGGTAAGAAGTTAAATTTGGAATTCATGAAAGCTTTTATCTGGAGCATGTCCTATCATGTCATCCTCTATTTATCTGTAGTGCAGGTACTATACAAACAGACACAGTACAGGCTTTCTCTGCATTATGTCTGGCCAGCAAGTTTCAGCCTTGGCGTATAGGTATCATCTCTGCAGAATCAGTTTCTTTTTGAGACTGTATGCCCAGTCGGTGACAATGCCACTGGTGCTCTGTGGGCTGAGACTGAGACCGAACATCTCGCCTCTGAGAAGCCACAGAACAGCTTTCCTTTAAGTAAGATATTCAATTCCTGCCTATTTGGGGCAGAGTCAACCCCATGACTGGAAGGTTCTCACTGTGTTCCCCATAGGTACCCAGCATGCATATTTACAGCTAGATTTCCAGGGGACTCTGAGCCAGCTGATGTTGTGTGAACGTACTGAGCCTTATTCCCTAATGCACAGTAATAGGACTTCATTTTCATTTACACCCGCCTATCCTGTTGTAGAAATCTATTGCAAATGTTTAAAAGCATGGCGCTCAGAGCCCACCTCAGTGTTGAAGCATGAATTGACAGCACCTACGAGAAAACTTTAAGACAACCTGCATACTGGAATGAAAATATGGATGCAAACACAGCCACCCTGTCACATACATGAGCATGACAGGATTGTAAATTAGTCTTCTCTTCTTAACTGGAGCACACAGTAAGGGTCTGCTGGGAAACAAATTCTTTGTCTAAGCATTTTTTTAATATTATGTGTAATCATAGCATTTCATTTTGCATTTACGTTGACTTAATGGTCAGTGCCATGACCTACCTTGTGCCTTTGAATGGAAAAGATCTTTCCTGTGTATGGTATGGGCTGGGGGGGAAGGAGACCAGACTTTTATATTAGAGAGAGGAAAGAACGGGGGGTTCTGGGCAATGTATAAATACTCTGTTGAGTAAGAGGTTGTACAAGCTGCACAGACTCCATTAAGGAAAGGCCACAGATAGACATGAGAATGGTTACAGAGCCTGTGCATTATCTCAGCTCTACTAAAATGAAAATATACAGTACAAAAAAAAAGACCTACAGCTTTGTGAAGAGATTGGGAGAGAGAGGAGGGGGAGCAACTGAATGTTGGGCTTTGCAAATGCATGCAACAGAAAATCTTTTCTTCCCTCTAGCCATTGTTCTATTGTCTTTCAAAGGCCATTAAAATGAACAGCAGGTTGTGATGAAAATTTCATTAAGCCCTAGTTAAATCATTATGAGGGTGCCATATTCATGTCTCTGCTTACTCCCCATCCAGGAAAAAATGAATAGGAAAGGTTTTTTTTTTTTTCCTTTCTCCTTAAAAGCGAACTAACAAAAGTTCAGAAGTTAGAAGAGAATGGGAAATGGGACGTGAAACAAAAGGAGGCCAGAGAGGTGAGCTGGCTAGGAAGAAAATTAGACTTGCATAAGAGCATTGAAAGGTGGTGAGGGGCAAATACATCATTTTGACAAGTCTCCCTCCCCCTTCCCTTCAGCCAACATGATTGTTTTTAGAGTGGCTAATTAAAAAATATACATTTCTGGGTGCAGATGGCAAGACTGTTCTTGGAGATCCTCCACAAATATGAATCTCTTTCCCTAAAAGAAGTATGTACTACTGCAAGCACAATGTCTTCTCTGTTTGAACTCCACCAGAAAATCTACTTATTGTCATGTCTTCTTCATGTAGACCTAAAGTAAACTTGTCAGTCATCACTGGTTGCTAGTCAGGTAACCAGCATATTAATCGTAGAATCATAGAACACCAGGTTGGAAGGGACCTCAAGGATCATCTGGTCCAGCTTGCCTTTCTTGGCAAAAGCACGGTCTAGACAAGATGGCCCAGCACCCTGTCCAGCTGAATCTTAAAAGTGTTCAATGTTGGGGAATCCACCACTTCCCTGGGGAGATTATTCCAATGGCTGATTGTTCTTATTGGGAAAAATGTTCCTCTTGTGTCCAATCAGAATCTCCCCAGGAGTAACTTGTACCCATTAGCCCTCCTCTTTTCCATGTGACTCCTTGTAAAAAGAGAGTCTCCATCTTCTTTGTAGCCACACTTTAAATACTGGAACATGGTGGTAAGGTCTCCCCTAAGCCTTCTTTCCTCAAGACTGAACAAACCCAGTTCTCTCAGCCTTTCCTCATACGGCAGGCTTCTCAGTGCTTTGATCATCTCTGTGGCCCTTCTCTGGACCCTCTCCAGCCTGTCCACATCTTTTTGCACAGTGGGGACCAAAACTGAACACAGTGTTCCAGGTGTGGCCTGACAAGTGCTGAGTAGAGTGGGATAATGACTTCTTTATCTCTGCTGGTGATGCCCTTGTTGATGCAACCTAGCATCCTGTTGGCTTTCTTTGCCGCAGCAGCACACTGTTCACTCATATTGAGCTTGTTGTCCACCAGGACGCCCAGCTCCCTTTCCCAGCCTGTGCTGCACTCCTGGATTATGTTTTCCCAGGTGCAAGACCTTACGCTTGTCCTTGTTGAACTTCATAAGGTTCTTGTTAGCCCACTCTTCCAGCCTATCCAGCTCAAATGAATTTCCCTGTGAATAAGGTAAGTTACAAGTGGGAATCTGTGGTAGTACATGTAGGTAACATGGCCATGATCACTGTATATTTCAGTAATAATTTTTAGTCTTGCTAGTTTGTGGAGCTTTGTAGGAGAAGACCAAGAATCTTGGTTAAGCTTTGCTGCATTATGTCAACAACAATAATACAATACTTTATTTCTCTTTGGGAAGAAAGGGAAACATTTGCACCAGTAGCTGAAGTTTAATTACATCAATTTCCTGTGAATCTTTCAAAGACCAGATATGAGCCAGATTCCCATTTCTCTATGTACTCAAAAGTTTATATATTATTTAACTTGTACAATGGGCTGTGTTTGCTCTGTTTTTATTATTTGAAATTGTCTTCTGAATTACTGTGGGAAATGTGCTTTTGAAGCATTCTTTCAAATGGCCTGTTTCTTCAAAACCAGAAAAAAGAGAAGGGCTGGGTAGACAACTTCAGGTCTTGATCCAAACCTCATATCAGTCAGGGAAAGGACTTCTCTTTTCTTAAATGGGTTTTGAGAACAAGTGAGGTATTCCAAAATACTGGTAACAGGTCTGACTGTTTTTAAGAACCTTTATTGATATAAGGTAAATGGTTTTCTTAAATTATGTTTGTTAGAAACTAAGAGTTAATACTTAGTAAATTTTGTCAGTAAAGGACAAGGATTTTTACAGTGTTACGAAACATACCGCTCAGAGTGCACGAATGCACACATGTATGTGTGCATATATGTACGCACCTACATGTACCCACACATGCTCTGACAAGGGAAGCATCACTGTTGATATAAATGGTTTCCATGTTGATTTGTTGTATATATGCCCTTGGTTAACGTCCCCCATAGGAAGCCACGCTACCTACTCATTCCGAAGAACTTTCCAAAAGCTTGTCACTTTCTTTTCCTCCTTGCATATGTGTATGGGTTTGGTTTTCATAGGGGTTTATACTTAGCTCTAAAGCTCCATGATCTTTTTTTTTTCCCCCTAAACGAGCCATTTTACTCTTGCTGTATGAAGGTATGTATGAAAGACTGACAATGAGTCATGCTGACACAGAGACATAGAGTGTTTCAGTGAATCTAAAACTTGTGGAATTTTACTCGTTGCTAATACAGTGCTCCTTTTTCTTCTCTCAAATTCTGCAGAAAATCCTTATATGCAGCTTTAGCATTACGCCCCCAAAGGCATAAACCTATTACTGAAGTCACACAATGTTATTTTACATGAAACATTCTGTCCTTTCTAACTTGAACTTCAGGAGTCAGTCCCCTTTTATTCCTGGTATACAATAATGAAGATAATGGAGTGGGTTTGGAGAAGCCTTATATACAGTGACAGACCTCAAGCCCTTGCCCCGAGGGTCGTCTGCCGACCATGGGATTTCTTTTGCAGCTAAAATCATTAGGCGAATGAGATAGATACAGGCATGTTTTTCTTCTGTTTTCTTAAGGCATCAGAGGATGGCAGAGACTCTCTGTCTGTCTGTTCTCTTCATTTGTAGAAATGAAATGGAAATCTCTTTGAAGTCACTGAGCTTGACACAAGTTCATGAAAGCAAAGACCAAAGCAGCCACTTAGCTTTTTCTTGCACTATTAATGGGATTGGATTGCTGTATTTTAATTTATGGCCTGTGCCTGTGGAAAATTAAATCTCTGAAATCTGTGTAGCCTTTCCTCTAAATGTATGGCTTGGCTTCTGGAAAAAAAAATAGGCAAACAAGTAAATACTCTCCTATTTTTAGAATAAGCCAGAGTACTCACCAGGTCTTTACATCTCCTAACTTTTAATTAAGAATCAATCTTCTTTTTCCCTTTTGGCAGTATATCTTTGTAACAGGTTATGTATCTGTCTGTTTGTCTTTAAAACTTACATACTGTATCTTCTGAGGCCAGATCTATGTTATTGTACAGAATTTGTAGGAATTCCGGATAAAAGGCATCATACAGGCATCTACCTGACCAGAGAGACTGCACATATGTGCATATGTGGGTACACTCATTCATCTGCATGGCTCATTCTTCTGTAATAAGGACCTGTGAAACTCAATTTGGTTTGGCCGTTTAAATGAATACTTTGAATTTTATATAAATACATGTACGCAGATATACATATATAAAGTGCATGTATTGGACATATATATTTAGACATATATATTCAAACATGCACACACAAGAATTATGTATATATAGTGTTTAATATTGTTCCTACTCCAAAATTTCTATCTTCTAGTCCTTAGGTCTTCTGAGCAGGAACAATTAATCTCAAGTGTTTAGTAAGCAGGTAATATATATGTTTGTAGGGCTTTAACAGGCAACGTGAGTACTAGAGCCTCATGTATTATAGTATGCTGCGATACTATAAGTAATTACTTTGTCGGAAAGAAAGGGATGAGAAAGGCCTCTTGGGCATGATTTTTGTCTTCTGAACATCCCCCGAAGGCTATTTGTGTTTGATGTTTAAGTTTACATTCTAAATCACAACACCTGTTCTTGTGGTAATTTAAATGGCTGTTGTTTAAGCAGTTCTGTAGTCTATAAAAGTGAACCATATTGAATTCAGGCTCTCTAGTTGAAATAAGATCCCAGAATATCTCCTAATATTGTCAAACTTTTGATCAACATATCTTGTAAAGAAATCAAGAGGTCTCCCTCTTAAGCCATAAAGTCCAAAGCAGACCCTTAATGGGCACAAGAAGGGAGGCCTTTGAAATGCAGACTCCTGTTTTTAAATCACATCTGATGAGATGGGAAGAAGTAAAGTGAACAGATTCGGGAAAAGCCTAAGGATACTCTAATTGGTTGAGGTTTGAATTTCTTTTATTTGGTTCTTTGCTGTCCCTTTGACAAAGTACGTGTTGAAGAGGCTTTGTAATGCTGTTCTACTGAAGGACAAACAAGGATACTTTGCAGTTGAGTACTTTTAAGTTTTGTTCGTACACTCCTGCTGCTGTGGAAGGATGCTTCAAGTGCATTGTGGTTCCATGTTCATCTATGCAGTCTGTCACCAGAAAATGTGTCTTTCCTTGTAGAGCAAGCCAGCATCAAATTTCCACGCACTTCTTTCAAAGACCCTGCCATATGGAATTGTGCATTCATATACTGCTGATAAAAATAAAAAATAATTAAAAATATTTTTAAAGATGAAGTTTGTGAAGTAGGCCTATGTGAAGAGAAGGCACTGTTAAATGCTGCGGTGGCTTAAACCTTTATTAACAAGTGCTTTAACTCTAGAACAGAGGTAGCCTAGTTTGAACCCCTGCCAGCTCTTACTTGCTCAAAGTGAAGTTTATTCATTTGTCACCTTGAGTTTTTAAGTGTTTTCCTTCCTAATAGTTTAGCCCGATAGTCACGGTTTATTTCAATGGATGTTTTCAAAATTTGCTTAGATTCCCTTCCAAGTATCTCTTGCTTACATCCTCAAAGGTTTGTAGCTTTTGGATTTTTCTTTTCTCTTTTGATAAAGGCATCTGAGGTGCTGATACAGCATCTTAAATATAGAAGAAAGCATAATGGTCAAGTGAGAGTCAGGAAACTTGTGCTTTTGGAGAGAAGATGCAGTCCCTCTCCCCCTCCCTATTTTAGAATGAAAGTCTTCTCTGATGGATCTCCATAATTAAAATTTCCTTCTGGGGTACATTCACTCTATAATAATGGACAAGCAGCAGCCAAAGCAGAATGCTTGATCTCTCATTTCCCATCTTTTACAGTGCAGCATATAAGTGGTTCACCAAGACAAAAATAATTATTTGGGCTCCTGTCTGCCCCTAATTCCCCAGGTAACCAGGCTCTTCAGTAGCCGTGATTAATTTCAGTAGGAGTTTTCAAAACTTGCTGCCACTCTTACCACCAGACCATTTTGATGTGCCTGTTGCCCCGAATGTATTCCAGCTAGATGAGTTTGCAGTCTGCCTTCATTTTTTGCACCTTTCTTTTTTTTTTTTTAAATTTACCCCTCCCCCGAAAAGCCATTAGCTTTCTAAGCTTCGTTTCACTCCTTGGATCACTGCTGGAGAAACCTCTGACCCAGACTGGTAATATACAAATATACACGAGGGAGTGTGCCAGCTCTTTCTGTATGCTTATGTGCCACAGCTTTTGGGGATGTCATTTATTCAAGAGTGAAGAGCGAGCCACCTGTTTCTCAGGCCTCTTGTCCCTCATATTAAAGGTTCAAGCCCTTGCTGAATAGTAACATCTTAATCTGGGCAACATACGCAACATTTAGCTGAAACCTATTTGTCGAGCTAGTGGGGTTTGTGGGATTTTTTTTCCCTCTCTCACCCCCGAGGCGCTTGTCACAACCGTGCATATTAAAATTAATCAGACCTCCCAGGCTCGTGTGACTGTGTGGTTTAACATGAAGAAGTGGATATCAAGCATTTGCCCTAATTAAATAGGCCTGCTTGGTTTTGTTCTAGTGGATACTTGGTCTTTTTTTTAATAAGAGCTGCTTATGGAGGAGGCACGGCCAGCTCTAGAGTTAGTGGAGAGCTCACTTCAAAGTTTTCCCCACCACCTGCGCCCAGGATGCTGAGACCTGAAGGGCTCCCCGCGTTCTTTCTTAACAGCACAATTTGCAGGAAGTAAGTGGAGGGGGAAGGGGAAAATACGGCCAAATGAGCGAGAGAGCGACCAGGGAAGGAGAGGCGAGGAGCTGGGACGAGCATGTGGATTGGCTTTTTGAAGTTGATTAAGATGACCTATCATCCTGTCTGATTAGCTTTAGATCTCAGTCTGTGCCATGAGCTATTCACAAGGCTGTCTTGTGTCTTCTGTTTACCCGAAGCAAGGGAAAGCCTCTAGGATGGCAAGGAGCAACATTTGCAGCAACTCCCACTTGCTTGTTTAGCTAATGAAGTAGCCTTGTAAAAACACTCTTAAGTTTGAAGCTGCGGCTTACTTTTATTAGTTAGGTGTCTGTTTAACGTTGATATTTTTGAGGTGGTTTGAACATTGCTAGTTTTACACAAATGTATGCATCTCCTGCATTGTGAATAAGCTGTACTGGGAAGACAGAACTGCTTTCATCATCTTTTCTTCTCATACAGTTTCATTGTGTTGTGGTTTCTCCGTTGCCTCAGGAGAAAACATGCTGTATGTGTGTGATTTCTATAGTGTAATGTATAAATTCAAAAAGCGCTCAAAACAGAGTAAAGAAGAGTTGGGGGCAAACCCTAAAACCTGTTAAATAGTAAGTAAGGCCTGATACCATTTAGTAATTCAACAAGTTAATTTTGGCCAAAAATAGTAGAAAATTTGGAACGGTCAACATTTTTAGACAAAATGTTTCATTGGAAATGATATTTTTTGTTTTTAGATGTTTAAGATGATTAATCTGAAAGACAAATGAAAACATTTCAATTAGGGTTAAATAAAACATTTTGGGTCAGGTGGAAACAGCTTTTCCCCCGACTTGGTTTGGCAGCTGAAATCAAAAAATTCAAACTAGTCAAACAAAAATGAGTTTCAAAACCTGGGAAGGTTTCGGGGGTGTTTTTGTATCTAACGACCTGAGGAGGACAAATGAGCAATTGTTATAAAGACACTTAAATGTACCTGAATGTCGTGCACTGTGGTTTTCAGAGTAAACTAATATTTTAGTTCAGAAAAGCTTTGAAATTTGATTTCCTCTAAATGTGCAAATTTCTATGTCTTCTGAAGCCTCAGTCAGAAAAGTTTTGCAGCACCTAGGACATTTTATTTTGAAACAGATTTTGGAAGTTTATCATACTTCGTGTTAGACATACTTGGCATGTCTTTGCAGCAGAAACCTATGAGTCTATTCTAGAGGGCCTAAAAATCTGCAGTCGTTACACCCCCAGAATTTGATTTTGCTTTCTATTAAAATTCTTGCAATCCAGTACGCAGGCAAAAAGCAAAGCTTTATTTATCTGTTTCCATAACAGTTCAAATTGTTGAAGTAAAACCCAGCAGGTAGGACGATACTCCATTGATTTAAAAATTTATTGCACGTCCGTGCACTAACTCGTTGCCATCTTTCTCTCTCTCTCGAAGTATTATTGTTATTCCTATTTTATTTTTCATTGCAAACCTTGGCACAACCCAAATGTAAAGAACCATATTGACACTGCCAAGCATCTGTCTGGTGCTTGACAGCATCATAGAAACCCTTCCACTGTTTCATCTGGGTTGCTATTGGTTATTTAACAACACAATGCAAACGGTGCAGTGTGGGTGTATATGAAATGGAAAGAAAGGTTGAGGTGGGGGGAAGGAGCCCTGTACAAGTAAATACGTCTTTCATCATATCTTTTGTTTGGTCTGTTTGCTGTGTGCTATTCAGTAGTCAATAGAAGTTGTTTGACGGCTCTGCAAAAGGGTAAGAAACCTTTTCTTAAACTTTTGTTCTCCTGCGTTTGTCTCAGTCCAGAAAGTTTTCTGCTTTTGTTTTTCTTGCCTCGCTTTGTTGTCACCTGTCTGTTGTTGAAGGGTTTTTGTCGTTGCTGTTTAGCTGAGGTGACGTAAGCCGATACTTACGAAACGCTCCTTATTGAGCAGTACAGGTGAAGAGGACCTTTCGAGAGCTTATGAAAGGTTTACCATGGCGGTCTTTGGGGCAATAGAGTTCTTTCAAGCTTGTGTTTCAATTTATTTATTTAGCCAGGGGATGAAAGTAAAAAGTGCACGAGGAGAAAAATCAGTCTGTGCTTTCTGCTGAAGAATGCCCTGTTAGCACTTGTGCGACTCGATAAGGCTTTCTGAGATGTTTAGCCTTGATTTAATTCGTATTTAAGATCTCTCCTCCCAGCACATTAATATAATGTCAATGTAGAATGCATTGCATGGTGTAATTACTGAAGAGAGCAGTAGTTGGGAAAACAGACGGTAATTGAACACATGGCTGTTTATTACAACAGGACAGTGCTCCTACGCTGGTATTTAGGGCATTAATAGGGAAGAATTGATTTGTTGTTTTAAGATGAATTCAATCACTGTTGCTTAGGCCTTTGTTTGTTCAGGCCGAGTTATGCTTTGTTTGTGTTATGTGCCCAAGAGGTTTACACACCACAGCGTGGCATTAGTCATGCAGAGGGCTTGGGAGCAGAGAGCCATTTAAATGAACAAAGGACATTTTTCTTTTTGGCTCTGTTTATCTTCCTCTCTAGTTTTGTTACCCTCTAATCTATCTCCATCTCTCTCTCCCTCTTTCTCCCCCCTCCTTTCCGCCCCAAACATTTTTGATCAATGCAGAGGTCCTCCCGCTTTCTTCCTTCCCCCTCCTCTTTATTCACCCTCCTGAAGACAAATGGAGCTCTGATTGACAGGTGGCAACACGGGGTTGCGGCACAGTGTAAATAGGAGTGGCTGCTCCCAAGTTTGTGCAAGGAAGAATTGGGGGGGCTAGGGGGGAGGAACGTTCAACTTGGAGGAAAATGATTAATTTCAAAGCGAACAGAGCGGGACTGAGATGTACCGCGGCACGTCTCAACTCTGGGGGTTTTGAAAGAGGGAACGCACGCACCTTTTGTGGCTCCTGCTGGCTTGCGCTCTGGCTGGGCCCTGTGCAGGCCACATCCTGGGATTTAATGAGCCTTCTGCCCTCTTCTCCTTTTTGCTGATGCGAGTCGGAGGGAGGAAGAGAGAACCATATGACCGAAGTTGAATTCCTGGTCTCCCCGTTGTGAGCAGTATGGTTTATATTTTAGGCTCATTGTGCTTGAGAGGAATCTTGTCTTGATTTATTTCTGAGTGTGGGAGAGTTAATAGACACTTCAGAACGATGTGGGCCAAATGCTGCTCGCAGATCTAAGTTCACAACTCCCACTGAATATGGCAAGAGCTTTAAGAAGGCAACATTTGACCCAATACAGGATTTGTAAAGAACCCAATGTGAATTGGTTTTTTTTTCCCTATACAGACAGGGGTTGTGCCTGTTCCTAGAAAGAACATTATTAAGAGAACTGAAAAGTAACAACAACAACAGCAGCAAAGTCTGTGCAGTCGTTAGTTGCTAGAAACTTAGATTTCCTAGATGGTGAGATACTTGTTGTATCTAAGTAATATAGTGCATGATGAATTAGCACCCAGACTTGCCTTTTGGAGGTATAGAAAGTACTAGCTTATACAGCGCAAGGAAGGAGAGCCACAGATGTGTGACATGGAGAGCCAGATTCTTCCTGTCAGGGAGAAAGAACAATTTAGGACACATGTTCATGCACTGCAACATGCAAGGAAGGATAGGAACCTCAGTTGTTCTTCTGAGCCTTTTAGCTGTAGTTAGTTAAATTACTGACTCTCTGAATAACTAATAGAAGCACAGGAGATGACAGCTAGAAGAGGATCTGAAGTCCAGCAGTGTTTTTATCCATGCCTGCCAATTGGTTTGTGTGGGGGACATGCTACTTGGCCATTTCTCATAAACCTTTTCTAACTATCTAGGAATTGTAATTGCAAAGGCCCAGCCCATATGCCCAAGGGGAAGTTTCCTTCCCACCTCAAAAAAAGCCAAAAAGCCTGTTATTGTATTGCTCTGCCAACAAGCAAGAATGATCATGGCTAAAGACTTATATAGTCCTGAAGTTACAACTGGTGTCCAAGTACTTTATCAGAAAGGAAAGTGTCTCTCCCGACTTGGAAGTGGTTATCCAAGTGTCCTGTTTTTCCAGTACAGTTTGGAATGTTGCATTAGTTTGGTACTGTAGATTAGCCCACACAATCTCAAGGTAAATAGTCTAGAGACAAAGATCACATGAAAGAAGAAAAATCCTCTCAGTTTTGTGTGCATCCTTGATCTTTTTTTGCTAAACCTTTTTCTTTTTTTTTTCTTTTCTGTTTTGCCCACAACACATATCCCATTTCAGTAACTGAGCGTCTTATCTCCCACAGAGTCAGGCACTGGGGGGGGGGGAAGCGGGGGGGGCAAAAAAGTCAACAACTAAGCAGAAAAATGGTTTTAACTGTCGTCATTACTGTGTATTCACTCAAATCCTGTAAGATCACTGTCTTGTTGCAAAGTGTAAAGCACATTAATGTATTTTTGCTGGGATGTCTATACACTAGACTTAAATAAGGCAACATATTTCCAAATAGTTCCTTTTCCTTGTATGTGAAATTAATATATGAAGATGAAACTAGAGGACAGCAGGCTTTCGCTAATGATTTTCAGCTGCAACAATTCTGGATTCCACACTGAGCTCATGTACAGCCTTAATCAGCAATGCTGTTTAACTAAATATGGAGACATTTCACTGAAGATTATTTTATTTTAAGTCTTTTTTTATGCATTTCCTCTTGCTGTGTCATCTAATTGATTCACAGCTCCTGTGAAGCTTTGGGGTATGGGACGCACATCCAGGCAAAACGCATTCTTCCTTTACAACTTTGGCCAAGCCAATCCTATCTGAGTGCAGAGGAATTAAGAAGCTGTCGTTGGGAATCATTCTGTAACTAACCATAAAATTATTAGATGAATAATACACATGATGTAGAGGTTTAGGCTATAATGTGTTCTTTCTGCTGAAAAAAAATGCAATTCTTTTGAGATGATCCTGTTATTACCCTACCATTTTTACCAGCATTTTGTTGCTAGACTGGTTACTGAAAGGGGGAACACAGTACTCAGTGGATGACCCAGTATTTTAAAGTAACAGGGCCCACAAAAGACAAAAAGACAACAAAATTAGAGGTGCTTTCTTACATTGCTAGGCTGCAAAATTTTCCCAATTTTTCTAATGTAAACTTTTTGTTGGTTGTTGGTTTTGTCCCGGCCTTATGCCTTAAATATAGCATGGTGCAAACTGCCGTTAAAGTGCTAGAGAGAGAGAGTTCAGCTGCCAGTTCAGTTTCATCCTTGGTTTCTCACGTCTTTCCTAATGATTGATCAGCTTCTGTTCATTATAAATGTTCACCAGAAATCAGACTAAATCTACCAACCACCACACTCCTAGAGTATTTTCAGGAGCAAACGAGATGCAGTGTATGGCTGTTTTTTAACTCATCTGCTTCAGTTCTTTTAGTAGACAGGTCCCTGTAGACTTAAAGACAGGTGAAAAAGCATCAAGGGGAGAAGAATGAAGATGCCTTCTGCATTTGCATAAACAGGCACCTTTGTGGGAAAATGAAATGGGGAGACAATTTTTGTAATCTTTTCAGTATAACTCTTTAAGGGGAGGTTAAAAGATGTGATGTACTGTTCTTCAGACCGTCTCTTCTTCCTTAGGATGCACCCTTGCAATCTGATTAATCTTGGGATAGGGAAAATACTAGCGGGGATTTGTTTGTTTGATCTTTTTTTTCCAAATCTTGTTCCTAGTAGAAGAGGACGTTGGGATTGTTTAGGCAATCCCAGGTAGCTTTCCTCCCAGGCTGAATGCATTCCATAAAGCTGTCAGTTCTTTAGCTTAATACTGGGTCTTAGTGTATTAATTCAAGGCTTTCAGTGATCTAGGACACAACATGTGCCAGGAGTAGGAACTAAAATTAGAGGCAGACTTTTGGCTGTGAGAGCTGCTTGAGGCTACTTGGGGTGAAAGAGGAGGAAAGAGGCCTGACGTCAGCCACAGCCCAAGGACTGCAAGATGTCCAAAGCATCCCCTCAGATAGAGGTTTTTCTGCAACACACGCTGTAGTGAATGACCCTTCCTTTTTTGTCTCCTCCCACTCACTGATACAGCACTCAGTGGTTCATTTCACACACCAGCTCCTTCTCGAAAGCTCTCGTAGTTCACTTGTTACAGCAAAGTCCAGTTCTTGGTATGCTGGGATTGTGATTTTTTTCGTCTCCGCTCTAAAAGAGGAATGGAAGCTTAAATAGCATCTAATCTTTGATAACGTGCACCTAAAAAAAGTGAAAACATTGTGAAACAAAGTGAAATCCATATGAAGGATTCTAAGTTTCCATTCATAGAAAACAGCTCTTGATGATGTAACCTAATGGTAAAAAAAAGATTGGGCAAAACAGGGCTGAGCGACAGGAAAATTGCTTCTTCCTCCTTCACTGCAGTGAATATATTTTGTTACGTAAAATTTTGTGCTCTTGGCTGTATGCAAGAATCATTTCCCTGTAAATTTTTTTTTTTTATATACCATAATTCTGTTAAGGACTATGAATGAGGAATAATTAGTCATTATTGTTTGGTTATCTAGATTCTCTTGTGATCCCTTGTTGACTTCATTTAAACTGTCGATACTGTTCTTGCCATGTAGAAGTAATGACTGTGTTAATTCATGAGTATGAGATTACAGGGACCTTGTTTTACATTGCTATAACACTTGTTCCTCCTCCGTGATCATTTCAGGCCATCTGAAACATCTTCTTTCTTCATGGAAAGATAAATACTCAGAAAGACAAATTCATAGACATTTAGCTTTTATTAAAAGATCTTCAGTCTTTACCTTATCCTGGCTTGTCTCTTTCTAATGAAGTCATAAGGCTGCACTTTGGCACTGGTGTGGGATTCACATAAACATAAGAGGGGGGCCCTGGTCTAAATAAGATATGTAGAGGCCGTTCTGCAGTATGAGAATTTTGCCTTATATTCAAACATAGAAAGATTTCTAAGTTTTTATTGTTCGGGGAAAAAACCTTCTCCTCTGAAATCTGTACTGTGAATCTAAACTCTGATATTTTGCTCCTATTCATGTGCAGCACTTTCTTTGATGACTGTTGGAGTTCTGATCTCACAGGGAGAGGAGAATATTGGAGTTGAGATTTCTTGAACAGAGCTTAGGGGGTAATATTGTGTTTAGTTTGTTTCACTAGATGCAAGCTAATCAGAGAATAATTAACAGTCAAAATGCCAAGGTCCTTATTCATGTAAAGGATCTGGTATTGAAGTCCTCAATAAAGTAACACTCACATAGAATTCAATGAGACTTTAAACTGAACAAATGCTTCAGGATTTGTCCCCAGCTATTTTCTCCCTGTCAGTTTTTAATGAGCATCCCATAAAAGTGTTTAACAATTGTACTGACTTTGATTTTTCACGGTTTTGGAGAAAATTGCTTTCTCAGGTTGTGAAAAAAATGTTGAAACAAAAAAAAGCACATTTTTCCATCGTGATGTCTAACATACTGTAAGCAGATTCAAAGACTGTCTCACCTCATGCTTTCTGATAGGCAGTATGTTAAGGACATTATAAAAAGTATTGTATAGAAATTGCCAGGAGGAAGAGTTACAGCTGATAGATGGAGGTATTTTAGACCTCATCTTAAGTTCTTGGGATTGAGATAAAATTTAGATAGAGAGGTAGTTATAGATGCCAGTACTCTGTTTGTTTGTTTTATAAATGAAAGGGAAAAAAATGCCACTGCTAAGATCACCATACAGAGCCTGGTGTTTAAATGCCATGATTTTGTGTCAGAAGAAGCAGCTAGTGTATCTGGATTCATCCTTTGCCTTGCTTTCCTCGGTTGTCACTGAGAGCTCCCAGGCTGAGACAGATGGCTGCTGGTTTAGTTGTGTGCGTGGGAGACAGGAACTTCCACATGTGATTTTTTTACCATTTGGTAGTAATTAGTTTGTTGTATAAATTAACATTAACTGAACCATTCTTCAGGCATTGTTTGTAATTATCTTCTTTGAGCCTCTGAGTTGTGTAAAGAAATAAAAAGCGGAGAAGAAACTGCTTCTTATTTTGTACAGGGAAAGGACTCTATCATTAAGCAGAACAGAGCAGCAATTATCATCGCATGCCCAGTAGACTGAAAACTTCGAAAAAACCCTTTAAAGAGCAAGGATTTTTTTTTCTGTAAATATTAATGGAAATTAATGATTCAGAAGTGCAGACACATTTTACAAAATTTGCAAGAATGAAGTACGAATACAAGCAATGGTGATCGTGCCTTCCTGACATCATCATCATCGTTATTACTGCTACTACAACTACCACTGCTGCCACTTTATTTGATGTGTGTTTATAAGGAGTAGAGAGTTTCTTTATTTTTTAAAATATATGTTCTCTCAATTTTATTCCAATTTTTTTCTCCCCATCTTTGAAATTTTTTTTTCTTTTTGTGGTAGACAGTAAGGATCTTGTGTCTGCATATCGGGCAATGAACTATCGTTAGTGCTGCTTTTCTCTGGGGATTTCTGTCGCTTCCAGCAACCAGCCAAATTGGAATTGTCAGGAGAACAGCCTCTCGCATGTTCCTTGGCACTTCTGTTTCCAGACTTGGCCAGAATCCAGACATGCAGAGGTTTGTGGACGTGAAAAATAACAGGGAAAATGCCCAGTGGTATTAGCCCAATATTTTAGCGACATATTGGGAATCTCTAGGTTCATTTGCTGGAAAAGTTCAATGCTTCAGCAAGTAAAAAAGTTTTATATTTCATTAGACTGAAGTTCTTCCCTTTTCTACCCAGGAGTAGGTGAGAACTGGTGTCAGCGTCTGTCTTTTAGTATAGCTCTCCTGCCCTGGCTACAAAGCTGGCAAGATGGGCAACACGGCACTGCACAGTAAATCCTCTCGCGTGTAGGCTAGGTTGCAATAGTAAAACTCAGGTACAGTCCATCACAAGGCACTCCACAGCTTCATTAAAATTAATTTAGTATCTGAAGTGTACCCTCTAGAGAAAGGTTCACTTGACTTGAGTTTTAAAATGTCTTGGCATTTTCTTGTGAAACAAAATGAAGACAATTTTAGACCCAGACTTGAAGCTGTCTAGGTAAATCGGTGCTGATTGTGGTTTTACCTAAATTCGTTGCATACAGGGCCCACACCAGAGAGTTGCGTTTGGGTCTTCTTTCTCCATCAGAATTGCCATTAATATTTACATTTGTCCATATAAATAGTTTTACCTGGACAATAAATGCTAAGAGAGCACTTGAAATTCTGAAATGAGTAAATATAGATGCAGCTTAGTTAAGCATTGTTCTGTTTTTCTTGGCACGGTGAATTAGCCTATATGAAGCTCCGTGCTGTTTGGGGAGGAGGAAGGTGGGAGGGAGCGTGTGGGAGCTTTAGTGGCTGGAAACGCAAAGGGAATACAAGCTGAGTACGCTGAAACCTGCAGAGAAGAGAAAGCTACCATGGATGGTTGTCTTTCTCTTTTTCTTTCTGGCAAGGGTTAATGCTGTAACCGAGAATATCTGTGATTCTCCGGCTTTGATATCAATGAATCAAACATGTTTTTGAACCATTCTGTTGAACACTTTATTTCTTTTTTCAACTATGGAAACTGAAGGTGCCAACCATACTTTGATATTGATGTGACAGCGCAGTGGATAGGCTTGCAGTTAGCTGAAGTGAGCATGTGAGCTTTTCAGTTCACCTTCATCCCGCTGAAGGGCTGTGGAACAAGAAGGAAGAGCTGAACACAGCCTTTTGTTTTATCAAGTGTACAGCTGCAGCATCATCGTACCAACTGTAGAGCTATTTTTTTCATCCCTGGAGGAATACAAGGGGGAAAGATTGGTCCTGTGGCTAAAAGGACAGAGCAGAGTCAGAAAATACAGTTTCTTCTGGTTTTTGTTTTGGGAGGCGGGGGGCGGTTCACAGGTTTTCCACATGAACTTCATTCTCTGTGTTCAAAAACCAAGTTCTGCGTTTTTGAAGCATGGTTGATAATAGTAACTGTGTACTTCTTCACAGTGGTGAAATTTAATTACTGCTTGGGAGATGCAGCCTGACAGTGGTCCTACTTACAAGAAAGGACTAGACATAGGTCTGAGGAAACAGGCTAGCTGGAAATATGTGTCTGTTACAACTCAGCTTTATTTGTCTGCCCATGAGATTGCAAGGTTGAGTTTGGAAGCCTTTGGCCTGAATTCAGTAGCTTCCTCACAGGCAGAGCTCACTTTTGCCTCGACGGGATTTCTGCAAGTGGAGCAGCTGCAGAGTTGGGCCTGTAGGGTGGTTGTGCAATGCGAAGTTGGCACTGTAGCTTTGTGCGGTAGTTATTCTACTAGGAAAAGATTCGGTTTCCATACCTCTTCCTAGATTCTCCTTTCCTGGACCAGGCAATTCTCCTTGTTGAATCTCTTGGTGCTCTTACCTGGAGCAAGGGCTGCGCTGGGACACCAAGCTGTGGTCCTCCGGGCTTGCATTCCTCGTGGCACAGGACACCGCGCACATGCGCCGGAGTAGAGGATCGTAACCGTAGAGGCAAACATAAAATCATCCCCTCCTTGCTTGCCACCTAAGAAATGTCTTGCTGGTTGACACGCTTTTCCTCACATGCCTTGTGGAATTTATTTATTTATTTATTTTGTGGACATGCGAGTTACAAGCTTTGGCATGGCAAGAAGGTGAGGAATTTTTTGTTTTGTTTTTAGTTTGGGGAAGAGGCGGGTGGGAGGGAGCGTGTGGGAGCTTCAGTGACTCGGAGCTCAAAGAGAATGCATTAATTAACCCAGGAGGATCGCTGGGATGCGGGAGTGAGAAACTGCAGCTTTAAAATCCGGTGATCTTTATCCATTGTTGGGTTTGGGTCAAAGACCTTGGATAAGAAGGGGGAAGAAGGGTGAGCAGGAGGGTGGGCACAATGGGAACCAGATGTTTCAAGCTGACGGGGGTTGGCCTCCCTGTTACTGTGTGACAAGCCACCCATCTCCCCCGCGCAGCCAGCCTTCAGAAGTATGTCATTCTTTCCTGAAGTCCTTCTGTCCTCCGCAGAGGGAGGGGGAGGCACACACGTGCATGCACATACATACATGCATGCATGCATGCGTACATGCACGCACACATGCTCACACAGACAGCCCTGGCTCTGCTTTTTTCCTTTGGCCTACCTTGTCGAATGGCCCTGGAAGACTAAACAGGTGTTATCTACTTTTGATTTCAGTGCATTTAAATTAATCCTGTCAGCTCAGCTGTTAAAACAACTGTCATCTCCAGCTGTTAGTAATTTTCGACTGGGCACTTTTACAGGTTGCCAAGTTCTGAGCCTGCATTGTGAATCTCTCGCTCCCTTTCTCTCAAAGCGCTATAGTAACAATTTGTATTTTTTTTTAAAGGGGACTTGCATTGCACTGTTTTTATATCGAACCCTGTTTATTATATATTGAAATAATAATATCACAAAACCCAACATCGTCATGCCAGACTTTGGAATAAAGAGCTAAACCATGTGTGGAGTGCAGTGCATATCAATCTTCTGTGGGTTTGTTGCAGCCTCTCTGTGCATTTTAAATTTGAATGAGAGATGAGTCAACCTGAGGGTTTGGGAGGGAGGAAGAGGGGGGGCTCTAAATTTTTATTGCCAAAAATAAACCCTCCTTTTCAGAAGCACTGGTCTCTTTTTTTCTCTTTTGCCTCAATGTACATTTAATTTTCATAACTAGTGTTAACAGGAGGTACCTTGTAATGAAAATATTTAAAATACCTTTCAATTGTTAGACTAACGACATACACATGGTAGCCTTAAGAATTGTAGGGGAAAAAAGATCATAAATTGGGTACATGTTATTGATTTCAGTAGACACTCTCTAATGTGAATTATTCCTATGTGGTCAGGATCTATAGTCCATTACCCGTGCTTCAGAGTCAGATAGCACTTGTGGATTACACAGATCTGAATCCTGACAAGGAAGGCTTTCTGTGCCTTTAAGGTTTCCACTCATTACAGTTGTCTGGCCAGATTTTCAACTGGTATAGAACTGAGGCTGCTCCCTTGACTTATGTTGCAAGCCGTCCTTAAAGCACGGGAAAGGATTATTCAGGCATTCTTTTGCATGTTCCTAGGAAAAGGATGTACTTAAAAAGTGGCTATAGGTAATCTTTTTCTCAGCAGACCACAGATGATTTCAAGTGTTGGGTAGCCAAATAAAAGGGATCCCTTAACAAATCATGCTTCGTATTGTCTGTCCCCTACATAAATAAGGGCACTGTTTCTATATCTTGTAGTAAAATAAAGACTTCAAATTTGAAACCTCATTTCTTCAGATTTTCATTATCTTTTAGTTTTGAATTTCTTCAAGAAAATTCTGTTAAAGGAGGAAATACTCTCCAAATAACACCAGTATAATTCTTTTCCTTTCACTCTTCATGCTTATGCTTGGATGAAGAATTTTATTATGCAAGAAAAGAAAAAAAGCCAAAAACTTTAGTAACTATATGAAAGATAAAAAGGAAATGTCAGGTGCTGAAGTACCACCTAATTGAGCAGGGCGGGTCCTGATCTCATTTCCACCTTTAAAATGTATCTCTGCTTTTTGGCATGTTCAGCCTGTAATACAGATTTGCAGCTTTCTGAGCAGCATCCTAAATTCCAGTACAGTTGTGGCTGTTTTTGAAAGCCCCTACATTAATGTCTTCCTAGAGAAGTTTTGAATCCTTTATGAAATAACTGTATTCATATGCATCAGTCTTTGGGTGAGCCATCATTATTATCTTTCTTCTCAAACAGTGCTACCATTTAAGTAGGAGGTGAAGCAACTTCCTCAAATTTCCCATCCCTTACTAAATAATTGTAGTATTTTTCAGTTAAATGTGAAATGATTACTGAGGGTCCCATTTAGTATTAAAATCTGGAATAGTAGTTATGAAGTATGCATCTGTGCACCAGAGGCTGTGGATACGTAGGACCAAATTGCATACATACTTACATACATTACATACTTACATGCATACATACATACACACAGCTACCATTGCTACTAGCATTAGCAGGAGCTGTGGTTGCTTATCTTGAATTCTGCTGTGTCTCTCATACTGCATGGATGAGTACTGGAGCTACAGTGGTATACCAGACACATTTTAGTAGAGAGTTTAACATAATTTTCCTTAATGTAAGAATTTAATCAATAATACGTTAATCTAAAATTCTGATTTCACAGAAGCTGCTACTGGGCAGGAATGTTGTTAGATCAAAGCAAGTACTTCCTATAAAATACTGTATTTTTGAAAAACAAACTGACGTGATTGCAAATTCAAATTAAAAAAAGAGACACTATGATGGAGATCTTTTGGTACCCCAAATCCAAGCATTTTGTTTTAGGGAGATTAAAGAGTTCAGACTTTGATGCAGTTTCATTTGGTTATTCATAGTGTATGCGATAACTTCATTGTTTAAACCTGCATCAAGCCCTGCTGGAAGATGCATTGTCAAAGGTTCTTGCTTACAAGGATTTATCAATATAGGTTTAGTTTCTGCTTTGCAAGATGCCCCTAGCTGTTTGAAAAACAACTGAACTTTGAAGCCAGACATGCCTATGGTTCCTGAGGTGAACTGCTGCTTCCTTACTTCTTCCATCTCCACATCTCATCCCCACCACCTTTCGCACCAGAACTGACGTTTGACTCATGGCTTCTGCAACAAGCTGTCACCATCTCCTTGGTGCCGAATACTGTTAAAGGTACGGCATTTCTTAAAATTAGATGGTGATTAACTTAATGCTGCAAAGGCTAATTTACACATATTTTTCTCATTGTCTTTTTTCTTTTGCAAGTTCCTTTCCTTGCAGGCACATAGCTTGAATCTCCTTTGGCATGACACCGTTGTAAAAGACAGGTAATTCCAGTGACATTGGTGAAATTGTCCATGGTAAAATTAAAGTAAGTGAGACTGAATCAGAGCCCAGTGTCTTCAACATACAAAATGTGTGTCTACTTTGCTTACTCAAATTAAAAGGTAATTCCAAACCTTTGCGGTTTTTGTGCAACTTGAAAGGTTCCATTAATCTTATCTATATGTAGTAAAACCTTGTCAATTCACACTAATGATTCTGGGAGTTAACAGGTAAGCACATTTTTCAGCTGGCTTCCCCTTGGGTGAGGGACTGAACCTAAACTCTTGACCCTACACATCTAAATTTAGGGGTATTCAAAATCTGAATTTTGCAACTCGAGTCAATATTTAAATTTCTTTGACTTTGCATTTAGTAGTTTTGGCCAACAGATTTATGTTTGACAATCCAAAGGTGTAAGAGATATCTACATAAGCTATTATCTCTCAGAAGATAGACAGAGCACACATAGGAAGGGTGGGGGTGGTGGAATGCTCTAGCCTGGCTGAGGAGGAGTCTGCAGGCACACAAATATTTGTGCTGCTGAATTGATAAAACCTGTCCCTATTCTCAGGGACCAAGGAGGCCCTTTAGTGGCCCAGAAATCAAGGGACCTGTGATACTTATAAGAGCGTTTGTCGATCCGTTTGTTTCTTTCTTGTGTGACTGGAGTAAATAGAGGAAGATGTACCTGAAGTCTGTTTTTTGAGAGGAGAGGAAAGATTGCTCCATTGCTTTTTTTCACCATTGACAGAAAAAATGTATAACATGGGGTAAAACAGGCTCTGGTTGGTTATTCCTCTTTTCTTTCAGTTTTCATCTTTCAGTTCCATATCTTATTTTCTCTTTCTTCTTACCTTCTTTTCCGATCTTTCCACTTGTATTCTTGAAAGAGCTCATTAACATCCATTAACTAGATTTGACGAGCATGAACAAGCGTCTCCAAGGCAAGCAAGAAAAGCGACAGTAATAGCAAAAATAATAGTGGAAATTTGGTATCAACAGGACATGAATATGTAAAGTGCACTGCAGTGTCAATATAGTGTAGAATATTGCTAGGCTCTTAATTAAGCAGTGATTTCTGTTAGATGAGATATTAAATACGGTTCTTGACTGTTCTTACGGATCTCTAACCCCAATATATAGTAAGCTGTGCTTCTGAAGTTCCCATATTCATAAAACCAAAAGTGCAAATTTAAAATTCTCACTATATTGCCATGACTTGCTCTGTGGTTGTTCTTATTTTGGTAGAAGAGTGACATTTTCAGTTTAGTTTGTTGTCTAGAAAGACTATAAGCTAAGCTGAAAAAATACTCATTTGCATTCAAAGCTATAGTGGCAAATGTATTGCTTAAATTGATAAAACTTCCTCAAGTAAACAAGCAGAAAATTCTACGTCCTGCTAACTATTGCCAGCTATCTTTGATAGATATGCCTCAAAGTAAGTGCATTCAGATAGCTGCACCTGTTTTCAGTGGTACCAATGTGATTTGCTTCCAACATGAGAAAAGAGGTGGGTTTTTGCTTTCCATAATAAAGTGGTTGTTTTGGTACCTTTGAACAAAACTTTCTTTATCCACTGTTGATGAGTGTCCTGGATGATACCAGTTAAGCATTTTTCTCCTCTCCAGGTAGACTGCGTGTCAGTGGTCATGTGTCTAGGTTTTTCTGATTCCATCTAGGTCATGGAAGATGACATTTTTCAGCGTTTTCAGAAAACCATAGGAGATAAGCACATTTATGTGGCATAAATTTGGTGGGCTGTCACAAGCAAAGTCAACAGAGCTAAGATTAGGACTGTATATTTCTCTGTGTGTGTACACATGTGCACGTGTTCAGGATCCTGTGAGAAACTAATGTAAACTGATGCCTATTTCTGCTTTTCTATGGAGGACAGGAAAGACGAAGCCCGACGTTTACACTATTGTTTAAAACTTGATATGTTATAAACTCATCGAGGCAGAGACCATGCTTACTTTGTGTTTTCTTTACCAGTAAGTATAATGTTAGTACTATTAAAAAATAGCTCACCTCACATAATGCACACTAGTAAAGGTAATATTTCTTTGTGATTTCCTTCAAAATTTTGCTTTAGAATTTCCAAAATCTTAATGTTTTCTGACCAGTTGATGTGACAAAGAAGAAATGGATTTTTACCTTAGATATTGTCTTTTTAAGTGGATTTTATTTTCAAGTTGTGAAGAAGACACAAAATATATAATTGTAAGTGACTTTTCTTCCACCCCATTCCTGTCCACTTTTTTCCACAGTCAAAAACTCTGGACTTATCCATAGGATATTTTTCAACAAGAGAAATACCTGTAAGTACTTCACCTCAAGTTAAAACAATTAGAACAAGACACTTTTATGCTAAGCTAGAAGAGTAAGTGCAGCTTTTTCCCTGTTGAGCAAAACCACTTTAAAACAAGTTTAATGTATAATTATTGCATTTTTCTGCAGTTTCAGAGTATGGTCATGAGCAAGTTATCATGAGGTAAACTAAAGATAAGAATTTGCAACTTGTCAACTACTTCTAGTTATTCCCTACATGATTTGTCTTTACCTATTGTAGACTGATGTAGCATTGTCTTCTTTCATTAATTGTAAGTTAGCATGTATACTGTGGAATAAGAGCGGGTGTACAAGCAGTTACCGATGAGTGGCCAATGTTCTGCAAAGTCATATTGCAACCTGTCTTTCAAGAAGATGTTCAGATGTTTTTAATTTGGACAAGGTCCATGGCTGCTTTAGGAGTATTTCCTTTTGAGGTTGCTGTGTCATACTAATACAAGCTGTTATCCTAGCAAGTCAACCATATGAATCTTTCAGAATTAGTGCTACTCTTCTTTCACGCACACTATTCAGTTCATTTTTTTCCTGCTAGAGAACCAGTCGATTAGTTTAGTTCTCCTGCATAGATTATTTCCTTTCATTGGTACTTTTTACAGTTGTCACATCTTTGTTTTTAAAAGTGTATGTTGAACATTCTGAGAACATTTTGATGTTCTTACAACTATAGGGAACGTGGCTAGAACATAGTTTTAGGAGGCTTAGTTAATTGCCCTGGTCAGAGAGCTCCGCCAGTGCTCTTGAGGAGTGTCAGTGGAAGGAAAACTCATGCGAACAAGAAGGTTCATGTGCAACTGTGAAATACAGGAAATATAAACAGTAAAATGTAGTAATTTTACTTTGATTGTATTCCCAGAACTGTATAACAGTTTGCAAACTATCTAGTCAGAACCCCCTCCCTGCTTTTTTGGACTTAGCTGAAAGAAATTTAATGGTAAATAAAAAAAAGTTAATTGCAAGCCTTTTTCTAGACCTAAGTTCCTTCCTGTAGAACTGCCTCTGCCCTGTATCTTCTCTCTTTTTCCCCACTTCCATTATATTGAATCAAAGTATTCGTAATGGCTTCTGTGGTTCAGGAGAAGCCATTTAACCCCCTCCCTGAAGCATAAAAATCTGTATTACAAGATGAGGATACTTCATGGAAAAACTCTGACTTACTGTTTCTCCTCCATATTTTAAGAACGATATTTATATTGCTAGGTATCTAACCTAGGTGGGCTAATTCAAGCTCTGACAACACCCGCCCCACTTCATCAAGTCCATAGGAAACTTAACCCTTAACCACTCAACTTGAAATACCTTGAAACGAGCTGAGACATGCGGAGTCTAAAGTAAATAGCCTAAACACACTTCTCCCGATCCAGCCAACCATTATGTATCATAACTGTAATTCTAAACTTTAAATTTGCGCTACATATGCATGGCCAATGCAGATTGTATAAGGCAGACTAGATGATCTTGGCCAAGAGAAAATGAAGGATCTTGAAGCATTTTCAGAGTCAGTGGAATGCATTGTGCCATGACATTTCATTGTGATATGATGAGACAATATTATGACGCAGGCAGTTTGACTTTTAAGTTTCGCCTGCAGGGCAAACTCAACATGGTTCAGCTTCCCCTCCCACATATCTAATGGTAGTTGCAGGACACAGTCACCCAAACTCCTTAAAGCCAAAGGCTAGGCTGGCAGTGCTCCAGAAACCAGAGCACTGCAGCTGATGCTCGTATCTCCAGGCTGCACTGTGAGTGCTAGAGCATTTGACTTTTGGGTCGGATTCCTAAGCTTTCTTCTTTCCTAACCCTGCCTTTCCATGGAGATTGTGACGTGAAGTTAATATTTGAGGGTGTTATGTGACAATAATATGATATAAAACATATCAATAATAGTTGAGACTGCTTGATAGAAAATAATAGTTGAGAATCCAAAAATTTTCTTTCTTTTCAGTATGTGTGTGAACATGAACAATATTGTCTTTTATCTTCTGTGATAGGTGATTTGAGCTAATTTGTTGACTATTCATAGGGTTAAAAGAACCACAAAAGACTAAATAGACCTGTCCTTGAGTTACCAGAGGGCATAGGAAGTTGGTTGCATTGCCTTTCTGTGGATCCTTTCTTTGTTTACGAGAACAGCGGGTACTTTAGGAGGGTTTTTTTGTTTTGGTTTGGGGTTTTTTGTATTTTTATAGAGTCATTGGTGACAAAGAAACGGATGAGCCACAGACTGACTGTATCACATTGAATGGCAGCATCATGCTGGCTCATGGCACTAAAAGAAGCAACCATATTAAATAAAATGTTACCGATCCAGTTTATTTGGCACACTTGTTGGCAAACTCAGCGGAAAAGGGGAAGAAGAAAATGAGCTAGGGATACTGTGTTGTGTCCTCCCCTTAGTTGCTCTCCTTCAAAGATGCTCGCTGCCTGAAATTACACTGGTGTTAGGTTGGTTCTTCTGGGTGAATAAAATGGAGCATTTAATTCTTTAACACCTTCAAGAATTCAGCAAAACCAAATTTATTAATTGATCTTATTTAGTGATTGTCTAAGCCTACTGAAGTCAATGGAAGTCAGTGAACTTTGGAACAGAAGCCCAGAATATCTCCTGCTGAAACTCTCTTGTGTTGCATGAAGGTCTCCAATATAGTTTAAACTGTTTAAGCTTTCTCCCTTCTTTGGAAGTGTCTTCTCTGTGTCAGGGGTAGAGCCTTCAGTCAGTGCATGGCACATGGAATAATTGTTTTATACCTGTGTAAAGCCTTCTGTGGGGAAGCTCTTGTTTGGTGAGGTGGACAGACTTGAGGGGTGATGCTAAGATGTAATATTCAAAAATAATACTGTGCATAAATTTTCAAACCTGACCAGTTCCAGCCAGTAGAGTTCTGAGGCAATTTCTGGACAACTGCACTTTGGAAAAATACATAAACGCAAATAATGTGCTAGGCAAGACCTTGAGCAAGAAAGCTTTGAATGGAACGGTAGTGTGTAATTTTAGTTGTAAACAACAAGGGCTAATTTTGCCTTGACAGGATTCAGCCAAAATGAGTTGTAGTTAAAAGGATTTGGTGTGCCGTTCAGTACAGATAGCTAACAGTTTGGTGGTTTGCAAGGTTTCCTTTAATGTGGTTATGCTCAGACTGTATATCAGACAGCTTCAGACTATTAAATTACACTCTTCTTGCTAGCACTGACTTCTCAGCTTCTAGAATATTTTCCTTTCTGTTTGTGTATTAGTTAAACACCGTCTCAGCAATTCAGATGCCAAAGTGAACCGTTTTCCAGAACGATTTCAGGAGAAGGAAACTTTAATCCAGTGGTATATCACAAGTAGCTCAATGTTTCATTTTGATTTTTCTTGAGAACTTTTGTTCTGTTTGGTCTCTGTCTATTTGTGTGGTGCAGAAAGTCCCAATGGCATGTATGTCGAGGCTCATATATTCTTTGCTCAGTATTTGCCAGTAGCGAAACTTGCAGGTCTGATCCACTTTATCCTGACCATACTGGAAGCAATGGAGCCCACAGGCTGAATCGCCACTTTCTTCTTTCAGGCAGTTCTGGGAAAGAAAATTGGACAGTGCTGGTTTCCTGTAAGACTGTTCCCTTGTTTGAACACTAAAACATCAGGACAGCTTATAAAGCCCTACATTCTCCCGGCACTGTTGTGCAGACGCATGCATGTTGTGGGACTGTTGACACAGTGGTGCTGCACGCAGGCCCAGAAAGACTCATCGTCAGTTTGCAGCAGAGTAACATTTCCACCTGAAAGCACAAAGAATATAATGCACGTAACTTGTTTTCACCCTCAGAGTAAAGAAAAAAAAAGAAAGAAAAACCACCCACAAAAACCACCTAGAACCTCACAGGTAGGAAAAAAAACCCAAGGTGATGTTGATTAAGTTTTTTGAAAGGGGTTAATGATTTAAAAGGCTATGTCCAGTTTTCAGATGAGGCTGATGGGCATAATGAAGCCATTTCAACTTTCAGTGCAACTCAGAACCAGGAGTATCTACTTTACCTTAAAATTGGACTTGGTCTCCCACGTGATTTAAATGTTTGAATGTTACATTCTAATAGTTCTTTAGTATTTATTTCAAGCAAAGTGCAACCCTGCGTGTCTTTCACTTACATTAGAAAAATAAACAAAACTAATATTGTTAAATGTCTATTTTAAAAAAAGTTTTAAAATCAGCACTATTCTAGAAAAGTGGTTCTGTCACTTTACTAATTAGCCCGTAATAGCATGTATTCTAGACTACTGCAGTGTTTCAGGTCTACAGTATTCCTTCTCATGGAAGAAACAACTGTCACCTAAGCCCAGTATTGTCAGTATTTTTATTTAATGCCAGGTGCAGTAACCCTGTGAGGTGCAAACTCAGACTGGCATCCTGTGTGCTAGGTTTTCTATCAGCAAACTGTAAAAGCATTTCTTGCCTCAGAGACCATAGACTAAAAGTAATCTGACAGCAAATGCGAGCCGGGGTGCAGAACAGAGTGGGGACCTGAACGTGGATCACCTCAACCTCACTCCCATATTCAAGCCAACACAGTCCGTTTCCACATACAGATTTGAACCTTGCAGCTTGGGCCCACACCTAATTAAGTTTGAATGTGGCAGAGTGAATTAGTGTGTGGGTGTATATTGTCACGTGTGTACCAGGGGCACCGCTCCATGCTACGCTAATTAACCAAGTTTTTGTGAGAGGTGACAAAAAACAACTCTGGTATTTCTGTCTTTGGTGCGGTTGGAATCTAAGTGGGAAGAGTGAGACAGTAATGCACATTGAATAATTTAATACCAGACTTACTTTTAGTTGTGGGTCACATTTTTCTTATAAAATCTCTTTGTCTGTGGTATTTGGTTAATGTCACAAGAGTTGAACTGTAGTATTATGGGTATATATAGCACATATCAATTTTGCTCTTGTTTACTCTAGTAGTCCCATTTGGAGTCAACAGAAGGGAGTATTTAACAAAAAAAGCAGAATTTGCCCCACTTCCTAATATGATGGACTGGAAAACTTGTTCATATCATTTCTCTCTTTTTCATTTTATTTTTTGTTTCTGTAAATTAAGATTTAGCATTTTGAAGAGAGTTTATTTAAGTTCCCCAAATCCTTCTTCACAAATAAACAACACTTTCAGAAGAGGCACTTCTTAAAATATTAGAATGGTGCTTTTCACACCACTTTTGTAATAACCAGATTTGATCAATATTTTTGTTTAAAAACCCCCCACTTTTTATGACAGTATTAGCTTAGCATAAAATCCAGTTAAACTGGAGGCACTTAGGCCATGCTTTGCAAAGGTGGATTTAAGCACATATTTTAAATTAAGCACATAGTAAATTACTTTCTGAATTAGGGCTACATATATTCAGCAATAAGAAGAGTGGTGGTAGCTATTTTCATATGGTGTAGATAATGCTGAAGAATTAAAAACTAGCTGTTTAATTTTGAAATATGCAATATCCCTATTTCAACTGCTACATTAAAAGAAGGACTTTATTGGATTTATTTTAATTTTGAAAACAATAGATTTACCATAATCAAATTAGTTACCTTTTACATGTTGTCTTTTGCCTCTGGTAATATCTAATAACTGGAGACGAGCAGGGAGATCTTCCAAAGAAGAAAAATGGAGGGGAAAAGAAGATAATGAAATAAATGCTTAATGCACCTACATAAGCATATATGCGCTGTTTTGTGTTAGTGGGAGGAAATCCAACCTGTTCTTTGAAAGGAATCACTTTATGTCTAAAACATGTGACTTGGTCACTTTTAGCTTAGCACACATACCCCCAGATATTATTCTTGGCCATAAAAGTTCCTAGTTCCTTTGGGTAGCCTCACAGCTGCAGTGTTTTACTTTGTAATATCTTGTCAGTAGAAACAGGGTTGTACTGCCCAACAACCTGGACAAGGAAGTGAAAAGCTGAGGTTGAAATCCATACGCAGAATTAAAAGCTGCACCCAAGATGCATGCACTCTGTACAAATTTTGCCGTTTGTGTTATAAAACAGATCAAGGCCTATGTGTCAAGTTTAAATTTGCAAACTTCCGGTGGTTTGTGTGTAAACACCAAAGTAACATTAGCATTACTTTAAACATGGTTTTGTTTGCTTTAATATCCTATAAATTTTACTCTGACATTAAATGTGTCGTTGAATGTGATGAAGCTGGAGGGTAATATCTCACTCAAGTGCAATTTTTGTCATCGCTCAAAACTATGGTAATGCATTTGATGATTCTTATCTGTTCTTCAATGTATGTGGTTATTTTTCTTATTTTCATTCTCATACATATCTATAGCACTGTCTAGATCTGGAAGATTTGATTTGCTGTATATGTTGAAAGAATAGAAAAACTGATCCTCTGTTTTTATTATATTTTTCTGCAATCTTGTAGACCTTGAAATTGAAGCTGGCACATTTGCAAATACGATTTTCTTTCTTGGATCTTTTGAAAGTTGATTTTCTCCGTAGGTAAATTAACCTGTGATTCTAACAGTGACTTTGGCAAAATCAACACAGTGGGGTATGGATACAAGAATTCTTCAGAGTTCGGTGTTAATAATGCCACTCTGCTCCTGTACATGAATCTATCACTTAGCTAATTGTATTTAATGGAACTGACAAAGAGCAAGCTTTGCTTGCTGTAGGAGAAATTCTGATAGAGGATTCAATGCTGGGGTGGGAACTGAATGGATACTCAACCCATTCCTGATATGCGAGTTTACTTGATCACCTGCCTGTCCATCTCTAGGAGTTTTTTACTCCATTGCAAAGTCAGGTAGAATAATTCCACAAAGCCACAAAAGAATATTTTCAGTCATAATTATTTTTTTTCAAAAATGCTTCCTTGTTCAAAGCAATATGCTGTATTTGCCCTGCTTGAATTTTGAAGTCATTGTGAGAGTAGATTCCATATACATACACATATACATAGTTAGTGATGCCCTTTACAGTCTCAGAGTATGAAAAAAACTATAAAAGAAAATGTTTCTTTTACAAAAAAACCCCCACCATTTTTCCTGCTTGTGCACATGGAATGATTATTACTGCACTGCAAGGGTTGGATGTGTCATATTTATTAAACTCTTCATGTTGGAATAGAAGTACAGGTTAGCATTATTTATCATACTTATGCTTTCCTGTTTCTTGGTAGTAAACATTAATAATCTGTTGGAAGTGTGTATGCAAATTTTGGACAGAAGAACAGCACGAACCCTTCTGAAAATGAATAAACTTAGGAGTGAATGGTAAAAAGCTTCTGCATTAGACCGCAGATTGATTGTGTTGCTGCTTGTATCCTAACAGCATAGCCACGTGTTAGAATAAAGCCAGAGGTAGTAACATTTTCTATGTGAAAATTTATTTCTGTCCCTCAGGTATTTTCACATGCATGTTGTTAGAGTTGACCCATGCTATGCAATTGCAGGATGGTCATCAGGCATTTGGTCTAATTAAATTCAAAATTTGAGGTACATATATCCTGTCAGGTTAGTTCAAGGCTTAAGATAACACTTGAGCCAAACTCCCTAGTTCTCTGTATTAACTGATTGGTGTTTCTCCCTTTCATTCTACTATGGAGCAAGACGACTTTCTCTCCAAATGTGTCAAGGATAGGACAGGCTCACTCTGAAATACTGTTTCTGTTGACAGTTCACATACAACTGGGTCTAAGTCTGTAAGACCTGAGCCCAGATTTGAGCACTAAAGAAAAGAAAGAAGAAGTAATATTGTAATACCGTAATATTTACTGGGCAGATTTCTGCTCGGTTGCAGTGGAATTATGTAAAAATGCTACAGAAATAGGGACTTCTCATAAAAATCCAGTGACCACCTTTCTTCCATCCTCAGTTCACTGCACCTGAGTTTTGCTTGTCCTTCATCCTTGTATGCAGAACATTTCACTAATTGTCCCACCTCCCCTCAACAATTTCCTAGTACCTGTCTGTTCCCCCAGTAATGGCTTTGGCTTGGCAGCCCTGTATGTTTCTTCTGTAGCTTATACCTTGTGTTTTAGGATTTTGAATGCATCTTCATTTGTTTTGGGAAAGCAGCCAACCTTTTATTTGTGTTATCACAGTTAAAAATACTAGGTAAAAACAAATGCTCAACATTGCTGCCCATACCTTGTTAGACAGCTGTGCACCAGATCCAAAGTTCTCCAAACAGAACAGAAACTGGAAACTAACCTTTTACTGTGGTAACATGAATAATAGTTATTGGTAGTGATTTCTGGTTTGTTTTGGTTTTAACTGGAATACACAGTTCATGAAAGTACATTTTATAGTTTAGTAGACAAATGGCAGTGGAGGGTTTTGTCTGAAATATTTGATTACTGAGCTGAGTCTTCCCTTTATTAATAACTTTCAATTGCTACATCAGCTTTTTTTCAAATGTTCCCTATGTAAGGGATAATAATGTGTCTGGTGAGGTTAGTTTCAGGAAACGGTGTTTGTCAGCTACAGGAAGCGTGCTCCGAAGCAAATATAGGACAAATTCTGCCTGTGAACTTAACTGTTGGTCATCTAGAAGCCAAATTCGTCATCAGAGTAACTTAGAAGTTAAGAAATGCTGTCCCAAATTCTGCCTATTTTCAGGAGGCACAGGCAAGCATCAGTTTTTATTGGACATGGCAGTGGCCCTAAAACAAGAAAGACTGGCTATGAATAAAAGTGATCTGGAAATTAGATGGTTTTTAATCATTAGAACAGTGGGGTTCTGGAGCAGCATGTTGGAGCAAAGAAACCTCCCAAACTGTTTTTACAGAAGAGCTCTATAAGTTAATGAAAAGCATCACATGGCATGCTGACTGTAGTATCAGAGGGACAAACCTGATGACCTAGAAGGCCCCTTGCAGTGCTGTAGTGCTATGTAATATTTGTATGCAGTTATGAAGAGAAAAAAAATCAACAAGCCATAAGATTTACTGTGTGTGCTTCCAAAGGGCTGTTACAAGTCCCAGGGATTAATAAGAATATAGAATATTAAAACATGTATTACAAATATTAAAGCGTGTCACAGCTGTCTGCATTCTTCTACCTTTCTCTGAAGACAATGCTGAAAGAGGTCTGTACTCATTTAATGTTCACTTGACAAAATTTTGCAGTCTCATGCAGTATAGCTGTGTTTTACAAAACAGTTGAAGGAAGTTAGGCACTAAAATCCAATGCAAATGTTGCTTAGAAATGGCAGCTTAAACTGTCAGATAGCAAGAAAGTAATATTGCCCTTGTTACTCCTGTGTTTTCATTTTTTCCCTAGCTCGGAGGCTAAGCATTTTAGTGTGGACAGTCGAAGTTTGCGAAGTTAAAAGCAATCGAAAACAGACGGACAGAAGGGGAATTTTAGGCAGTCCAATTAGTATGAATTATTTTCAGCATCTTGTGTGGCATAAATTATGTTTTTCTTTTGTTGGCACTTGCGAAAAAATAACAGCTATTGATTAGGCCTGTCAAGCCCTCATGGCCTGACAAGATATCTTTACTGTAGTCATGTAGGCACAAGCTAGAAATGATGCTGAGAGAGTGAGATCCTCTACAATCATCTCCTCTCATTGTTATTTTTAGTGGGCTTTTTTTTAGATGTACTGTATACAGTAGAACCTTATTAAAGCCTCACTTAAGATCCTCAGATAATCACCCTCACCAGGCTGCTTCTGAGAAGTTTTCAGCAAACCATTTTTAAACACAGCAATATATTGATTTCTGAGGGGGGGCAAGTGGGAGGTTGCTAATCTGGGCACTTGGGTCAAAGCTAGTGTTCGTGTCCCCGATTCCTTATTTTAGTGGGAGTGGGCAGCAAGTGTAGGCGCATCTCTGTCACTGATTAGAACTTGGTTGTTAGTTTTTGGTGCTGGCAGTCTGAAAAACTGTGAATGTTGTCTCTTAAATGTAGAACAGATGTAGATTTTTACTCTGATGAAATGAAATGGGGGACCAACACTGACAGTGGTATGAAGAAGAATTTCAAAGGTGGCAGTGAGAGGATATAGCGGTTTGTTTTCATTTTCAGATCTGAGCTGAGGAATAAATATTGTAATGCTTACGAAGATCCTGTATTTTGGGGCTGAGTATAAGCACATTAGGGTGAGATGGGCAAGTGTTTAGACTTCATGTTCTCAGGTGAAACAGGTGGGAGAGACAGGGTTTTGAGCAATTTGGTTTCCTGAAATTTTCTTGTCCCTTTTAGTTTAGTATCAAGGTGTGGAATGAGAGGGAATGCTCCTTGCCTTGCTTTTTGAGGATCTTTTTACCAGCATAGTCCATGTTTAGATCTAGCAGCAGCCTTTGATACTTGAGCAGCAAACATTGTTAAATCATCTGTGATCCCTTCCTGAGGTGGATGGTATTGCTCTTGGGTGCTCCTCTATTTTCTTTTCTAAATAATCCCAGACAGCTGTGGTCACTTGTTCATTTGGCAAGAGAGGCCATTAATTTCCTCATAGTTCTCTATTCGGAATTCCTGGGAAACGATTTGGAGATAGGTAGTGTGTGATAAAACCCACGATACACAGACAGAGGTCATCAGCATATTGGTGGATGGGAGAATTCTATATGTTTTTCCTGCTTTTCTTCATTGGAGTTCAAAATATTGTCAGGAACGATGACTTGAGTCAGAGAGAGTGTGAGTTCCAGTGAAAGGACAGCTAGCTCTGGCTGCTGGGACATCTTCGTCTTTGGTCAAGTAGCGTATGGAGTTAAGAACAACCCCCTCCCCCCCAAAAAAAAACCCCGAAACAGTTCAGATGAGAGAGTAGTGTCAGACATTAGGAAGGGATTCAGGTGTGATGAAGGGTGATTCCAGTCCCCCTCCCTCATTCATGAGGGTCTTTTTCTCTCCTTTGCCAAGAAGTTAATGCGTGGGACTGTCTCTGATCTGTCATCTGTTCCTGGAGTTTCAGGTGGCTTTAGTAGCTAAAAATTCCCTTTGCTTGTTTGTGCTTGGCTGAAAGATTGCAGCCTTGCCTTTCATATCTGGACCCTACCACTGTAATCCTTGTCACTGTGATTTGTAACTGAGATTATTACAACTCATTGTGCAGAGGGCTGATATTTAGACACTACAAAGAAGATAATCACTCCTGCAGAATGCCTTTCTGATTTCTTATGGATGACATTAGCCACAGGGGACACACTGGACCTGCTTTTTGACACCTTCATTGGCTTCTCATTCATTTCCAGGTGCAGGTCAACCAGGTGCTAGAGAGTGACAGAAAGCCCTGATTATTTGGCATCTGGCTCAGCTTTAGAATAGAAGACCTTGGCTCTGCCACTGGGCCTTCTTGGGTGACCTTGGGCAAGCCATTTCTTTTTCTGCCTTATTTTCCCCACTTGGGAATAATGATGTCTTTCCAACTAAAGCTGGAAAATTACACAACCATTAGGACTTACAAAGTCATCATCAGATTTGACACGGGCAAGCAAACATTGTCAATATCAGCTGATCTAATGAAGTTCTCTGCTTTTCCCCGCAAATCTTACTTCAGCCCTATACCCATAGACTATGCAGCTACAACACTACTACTGTAATGATAATGACCTCTTTTGTAAAGCACTGAGATCTAATGATGAAAAGCACTATACTAAACTGCCTGATCAGTTCTAATTGGGACCCTCAGAGTAACAGCCCTCAAAGTAATTGTCTTGGACCTGCCAGGAGGAAATTTTGACATGTGCTGGTTTACATCTCCCAGCTTCCCTAAGCCTGAGTTTGCTGATTATTCAAGGTGTGGTGCAAGGCCTAATTCTTAAGTTTTCGTGTCAGGAGAGTGATTGGAGTGTATCGGTTTGCTTTATAGGTTTTTAGAGGTATAGTAAGATACTGAGCTGGAATCCCTAGGAGTTCTGGAGTGCAACAGTTAAAATACATTTATCACTACCACTCCTGGTTTAATTGCTGTTGTTATTCCATATAAGACTTGTATCCTTTCTGTCCTTACAACCACTTCCTTAAAATACTGTATCCATAACTCTCCTGCCGAGATTTTTTGGTATGCCTCCTTTATTCTTCTCCCCTCTTGATTTTCAAACTCTTTCAAGGACTAGATTTAAATCAAAGGGCCTGTCTTTGACTTCAATAAGCTTTTAATAAAATCTGAAAAAAAATGCCACCAACACCCCTACAAGAGCAGTTTTTATGAGGGTTTGCCTCCCTGCTCTAACCCCACAAGACCCCATATTCTGAGAGTACTGCTTCCCTACACACCTGGCCATAATTAAGTAGTCTTTGTTTTTCTTTCAGTCTTAGCCTTGTTTTACCAAACATGGTGTAATGTAGTATTGGGGGGAGCTTATAAAAGAATTAACTTCAAGTAAAGTGAAGCCTGACTGCCTGGTAAACATGCCACCCAGTAAGAGACTTACCTATTTCAAGGCAAGTTTTAAAATGTTGACTGTTTTGAAGCCTTGGGTATCTCCCTTTACAGTAGGATCATTAATTTTCTTTTCCTTTTTTATTTTCTGACATGTTCCCCATCCTGATTTTTTTGTTTGTTTAGTGGAAAGTTACGAGTAGGTGGGGATTTTCTCAGAGTCCTAGAAACCTGGCCATGTCAAGTTGAACAGCAGATAAACTGGTTAATAAGAACAGATCCCCCAAATTAAAGCACTTCAATGGGTTTTGGATTGAAAAGGAAAACATGAAAGAGAAAATGAAGGGAATGCAATATGGACATGATGTGTGATCTTGCTCTCCTTTCAGGTAGGAGCTAGCACAGCAGTTTTTAACAATCAGCCCTTGTGTGTTTGTGTGTTTTCCTTCCCTCCATGTTGTTTCACAGTTATCTGTTAGTAACAGCAGTATTATTACACACAGATTAAAAGACAGGCAGCTTTTAGGCTCCCTGACAGTTGGCCAGAGCAGAGATTAGAGATAAAAGTTAATCCCGTGAGGTAATAGCAAAAAAGGAGTACAAAGACATGAGATGAGCCGATAATGGTTTGTTTAGGTAAGAAGGCTTCCCTTGCCTTGGTGATAGGCTCTTGCTCAGTGGTGCTCTGAGTGATAGCTTCCCAAACCCTTTCTAAGGTTTATAACAGTTAGCAGTGGGCTGGGGAGAGAGCTAGGCAAAAAATATGGCAGCCAGCAGTGGTAAAACATAGTGAAATCATTCGAACCATAAATGGAAGGTGCTGGACCATGGGGGAGATGAGAGATGTTTTCTTCCACAGCTGCAGAGCTATTAGTCAGTTAACACTTGGAGGGAGGGAGGTTGAAACAGTCTAAGTCGGGGTTTAAAATATCAAAGAAACTTATGTTTATCTTTCTTGTAAAGGGAAAATAACTTGAAAATGTAACACCACGAATGTGACTGAGGGTGGTTAAAATGTTAATAGTCTGATAGATTTTGTTACATTTCTCTTAAGTTTCACTGTTCCTGGCTGTTTCACTATACCTAGTGCGTGTTCAGAGAGAAAAGTTTTCAAAGATTTTCTTGTATTTCATATATTTAGGAATGCTCTTAAATCTGGATGACATCACAAATGAAATTCAAATAAATCCATCCCTTTATAGTCAAGTTATGAAGGGATATTCAGCAGAAGATTAGGAACATGAAACAAGTGAATCTTTACTTCTGTACAGCCCTATCATTTTGCAGCTAACACAGATAAATATGTGTTTGAAATAGAAGCTATCTACCAACCACTGGCAATTCAGCACTTTGCCACAGTCTCAAAATTGAAGAGGTGGAAATTCATATCTTTGGGTTTTTAAACAAAGATTGATGAAAGCAGTGGCATTCCGATTCCTGAGTATAATAATAATACGATTCTGAAACAACCAATTAGCAAGCTAGAATCACTGGACCTGCCTTAAAACTGGCTATTGCTAACACCAGGCTAAGAAGTGAACTGTAATAGAAATAAAAGCATGCTGTATTAGGCCATCTAGCCATCAGAATTAATGGAAGAAAAAATTTGCCCTCACATTTGCTTCTTTGTACTTCTCTTCTGATGAGGGCAGGGAAGTAGCATGAATACCAAAAGGCACCATTATAAATAGAAGAACTGCAGAGTGACCACAAGAAGGAGTTCTATAAGATACAGTTTGTTCTAATCTCTGAATTTCTTTAGTTCCCCTAAGAATCTGTTTCAAGGAGTCAGTAAATCAAACTGATTTATTCTTCTTTTCTGTCAAGGGTTGAATAGCTAGATATTAATTAATATCTCACTTGGAATATTAATGAAAATTATTTGTGTGATCGCAAATAAGGTCTTGGAAGGAAAAGTGATGAGCAGGTTGGAAACTAACGAGTCAAATTTTCTCCCTAAACTTAGAAGGAAGTAAAACTATTATTTTTAAGATTATTTTTTTTTTAATATCATAACAAAGCACTTTGATCATTCACTAGAGTGTTTGCCACTCTTCAGGGTCTGTGGACTGTGGGACAGACTGGGCTAGTACCATTTGTAGATTAGTGTTCAAATTCATGAAATCCGAATCGTTCATATTCCTCATTTGAGACAGCTCCTTTGAGGTTTGAGACAAAAATATTAGGTAGCAATCAGTAAGTACTGTACTATGTCCTCTTTCTGCAGTTATACATAACTGAAGTGTTTGCAGGAAGCCATCTAACAGTGGAATGAAAACACTGCTCCACAAGTCAGTAATATGACAGTTTTACTTCAGAGGCCCACCATCTTTCAGGAAATATCAGTTTCCTCCAAATACAGAAGCACCACCTGCTGTAGGTGCATTACAGAGCTGTAGACTATCATCTTCTAATGCATGAGATCCTAACATTGCTAAAGTAACACTAAGATGTCACAGAGGTGGTATATCCTCCCACAGAACAGTGCGTCTGAGAGTGTCTTGTGTGGTGACCAGAGCTGCAGACACTTGCAAGATGCTAATTTGTGAATAAAAGGGGGTGATAGGTGGGAATTTTCACTTTCAGAATTTCCTGACAGAAAAAAAGAACATTTTTTGTAACAATATTTTCAAGTTAGGCCTTTCTTTGTTGCAATCGTTTGTCCAAATATGATGCAGTTTTGCATCCTTCTCAGTCTGAAAGCCTGTAAATTTGCCAAGGTGTGTCATGTCCTGTTTTGTTGTTTTGGTTTTGGCCATAGAAATTCCAGCCCCATTTTCTCGTTTTTCTGGTTGAATGAGCAGGAAAAAGAAGTCAGGTTCAGAGAATGTCCTTTTCCAGAGGGGCTCAGCTGAGTTGCTCTTCCTTAAATAATTTTGAAGCTTCTTGCTTCAGGCTTAGATTAGTACAAAGTCAGGTTATGAAGTTGTAAGAAGTTGTAAGAAACTGTGGTAACAAAATTTAGCCTCAATTTTTTTTCTTTAGAACAATTAGACAAGAGAAGGAAACAGAAGGAAAAATACCAGCCTCTCCACTTGCCAAAAGAATTGTCCTATTCCTCTCTTCTGTTCAGAGGTAATTCACATTTTTGGATAACAACTTGCCATAGCTTTCATAAACAGTGCTAATATAATTTGTTTCTAATAGAATTTCATGGTGCACATAGCTTGCAGATAATTGGTTTAGGAGTAAATTGAGGGGAGGGCTTTTCTCCAGTCTCTCTTTCTATAATTTGCTGCTACTATGTGTCATTCAGAGTCCAACTCAATCAAGAGTCTATTACTGATAGCTGAACAATGTGGTGCCTTTTATGATGCAAAAGTGGGCAGTTGCATTGTGCATGTTTCAAAAGGCATGACATAAAAAAAGAACGAAAGAAAAGAACTTTACATACAGGCTTTTAGATAGGAAAGTGATTCATTGGAAATAGGTTTTGGCTAGAATTTCCTTGTTTAGAATCCTAAATTGAGTAACAGAGCTTCTTGAAGATTTTCATTTTTTGTTGAGAGTCAAAGAAATGATGCAAAGTTGGGATGTCTCTCCATTTAGTATGCCACGGCTGCTATGCTCCTCTAACAGCGCATCTCAATGCTTCACGTATCCCTAACTTTTCCCAAAGTAAGGAATGAGGAAATAAGGTCATTTAAGCTCCCTGCAGCACAGTTTGCTACCATCACATGCAGCTGTCTGTGTGAGTATCAGGGGTTGGTGTTAGAAGCCTTAGTGCTCATCAGAAGGGAAATACAGATTATCCAAAACCTGTGTGAAGGTTTTTTTAAAAAGCAAACCAAAACATTTTTTGAAAGTCTTACCCTGATGAATGACTTTCTCTTGGCTGAATGGGTTTGTTCCCTTTAGGACTAGTGTACAATTTACGTGAATAGTATGTTTCATGTTCTTCTGAAGTGGGGCATATTGGGAAAAATCTTCCATTTTCCATTGTTGCTGTCAGACTTCACATAATGATGATGAGTTGATGTAACCCTCAGTTTAGATGATATTCAAGTATTTGTGCACTTTTTCTTGACTGTGATAATCTATAAATAAACAAGTAGATTCCACAGAAATAGTCTTTTAAAAATATTCGTCTGTGTCCATTGACTTGCACAGTCAGAGATGCCGGAGAAATAGGTGTGTTTTTATTGTGCTTTGGTACATTGCTCTGGACTAAAAAGATGAAGTCTCAAGCCTCAGGAAAGTGAGGGAGAATAAAAAATAATCTCAAGTTTTTTACTTGTCAGGATCAAAGTCTTTTATCTGAATTACCCTATTCTTAACTGTAAAAAGACACAAAGTTAAATGAAAATCAGCTTTTGTGATCAGGAATCAAATGGTAATTTGTAAAATAAATGTAGCTTTACTGTGGTACCATTGGAGATCCCTTGCCATACTGCTCAACTCATACCTTTCTCCCAGTGGTATTGTATAGGTAAATAGCAGTGATTCATGTTGGTGGTGTACAGCCCTTCACAAGAGTGTGTGCCTGGAGGTACAGTATGACCACTGATAAAATACCTTGACTCTGAACCAAACAGCTTTTGTATGCTGTATAGTATGAAATGAAAAGGTAAAATTTAGTCTTTGGTTTCCCGTACCATTTTGTGTTAATAGGGCAGTAGGAAACAGAAATGAAAAAAGTAACAAGAATCCCTTTATCTCAAAAAGCGAACCTGTAGAAGATTTTGAGTCATTTTCTTTTCTTTCTGTTTTCAGAAACAAACTTCTATACAGAGATGATCAATTTGATCAGAGAAAATAGTCTTTTACCAAGAAAAAAACAAAAACCAACTTTAAGGAAGATCTCCATCAGTCATTCACAGGAAGATGTAGGGGATTTTGGTTCTATTTTTTTCCAGTCTTTTCCAGCCTCCTACGCGTCTGGGTTATAGGTGGGGTCAAGTTGGGAAGCATTAAAAATCAGAGAACAATTTTTGGTATGTTTAACGTCTATCCGAAAGTAAGAAAAGCCATTCAAAAGACTTTTTCAGTGAGTGAACTTTCCTGATAGTTTAAGAGACCCAGGTGATTCAGGGAGTCTCAACAATGTCTGCAATTTTAAGTAATTATCTGAACTTTCAGAGTTTTAAATGTTATTCCTGTCACTAGCGGTACAATACGTTCGCCGTGACTGGCAACTTTAGGAAGCATGCAGTTTTTACTCTATTGACTCTTGGCTACCGTTTTGTTCATGCGCTGCTCTGTATTCTTGACAGCAAATTGATTTAACTTGCAGCAGGAAAGAGTGTGCGCGCGCGCGCGCGTGTGTGAGCGCGCGAGCGAGCGAGCGCGCAGGAGAGCGCGGGAGGGGGAAAGAGAAAGAAATGCGCCTATATGAAATGTACCGGGGGAGCAAGGCGAGGATACTGAATGGCAACATTTAGGCATTGACTGTGACATTGTATTAACCTTTTTAATGGATGTATGTAATAAAGTGACATGTAAATGGAGCACAAGGGGAGATATGACACTATATCTGGAAAAGGATAAAACAGTCAGTGAATACTGGGCTATTATAGCAGTTTGCAAACCTTGGATAAACTCAGTCAGCGGTTGTATAATTGGTTATTCAATCCCGACCCTTGTTCACAGCTCAAAGCCAGGAACACTGAGACCTGTTGCCAATTTGAGTGAATGCAGTGACTGTACTCGGCCGGGGCCTAACACTGGAGCCAGGCCTTTTCCTGTGGGCTGGTTTCCACCATGTCTGGGACTGGCGCGGTGACAGTAGCCCTTTTGTTGCGAAAGGCTGGCTGGTACTCCCCTCCTTTGCAAAATGTCTAACAGCTACACAAATATAAGAAAATAGGAAAAGGGACTTACTGTAGCTTTTCTCTTACCGAGTTAAACGTAGGGGCTTTGGAAAGGAGGCAAAGTCCAAGCAATAAGGAAAACTGAAGCATGCTGTGAAAAGTTATGGCCAGATAAGGAAAGCCCATGTTCTTCCAACGTATGATACCAACCGTGGGGAAAACTGGGTTCTCTTAAATCATGTGAGACACAAACTGTACATCCAAAGCGATGTTCTCCTGCTCCCTTTCGAAATACTCGCCCCCGCATGTGCGGTGGTCTCCCAGCCCGTGCCAAGCCGCCTGGGAAGCACGTTCTGGAGAAAAGGTTCCCGTGGGCCCGCTGCGGTGGCCGCTTGCGTGAGCGCAGGAACTCCTGCGTGGACCCACTCCATAAAAAGTTCAAAAATGTTGACGTCGTCGTCATGGGTTTGTTTGAGAACCGCTGGTATGGAGGTTGTCTCTCGCATTATGGAGGCAGCATTGTATAAGCCAGCTGGAGATGAACAGAGAGAGTGTTACAAGTACCCCGGTTCCCTCCACCCTCATCCCTACACACACAACTTTCCAGTAAAAGCAGGGAGATATTTATGGAATGTCCTGACTCAGAGGCCAGCTGTTTCTCTTCTAGTAAAATGGTAGTTAGAAATAAATCAGAAGAAGGTTTGATTTTGGTTGATGAAATAATGAATATTCAGTAATATATATAGAAGATGAGCCTAGATGAGCTAATGGTCCCTTCTGGTTTCCAACTTTTTGTGAATGAATCTGCAGTGCTATGAATCTACAGTTTCTCTTTTCCCTTTTCCCTCCCTTTCCCCCCCACTTCTCCCTAGCTTTCAGTAGTGGCATCTTGCTCCTTTACAAGCATTATAGTTTCTACATGTACCTAGGTTATACAGTATTATTTTTGTCATGTCATCAAACTATGCCACCTCACAGGGAAGGGAATTATTGACACAGTAGATTATGCACAATCTTTTTAAGTTACAAAATAAAAACGAGGTAATGGTTAAAAATTATATGCCTCTGGATCACAAAGAGATGGGCTTGGGGGCTAATCTCTTTGCCATTCTGATTTACTCTAGTTCAGAGAAAATAATACAGAGTGCCCGATTTAATGAAAGGCAGCAATTCAATCAAGAGGTTCTGCTGAGGTCATATAATATAAATGGTTACAGCACCTCCTGACTGAGTTACAGCCTTGATAATTCAGTACTTTGTTGTTATTTATGAGGGTAACTTTTCAAAGTAATCTGCATATCTCCCGCTAAAACCTGCTTTGAAAATTTTATACCATGATGTCATTGAAAAAGAATTTTTTTCTTTTGGTAAGAAAAGAAAAAAAAAAAAACACACCAGCAAAATGAGAGGGGAAAGGAATGCATTGTTTTAGAATAGAAAATTAATCACTTGGAAATGGACTGGTTATTGTGAAGCAAATGCAGAAAGAGTATTGAACTTGTGATACATGAGAAAAACTACAGAAACTCCTGCCGAGGCTCTTAATGGAAAATACACCACACCATCTCATTATAAACACAGCTTTGGGAGTGAAGAGTTACAACAGTGGAGAAAAAGTGGCATTATGGAAATATATATTTTTTTGATAATCATAGTTAATGTAGCTCAGCCTTAATTGAAGTATTGTATGGAGTAGCAGGAACATATTGTAGCAGGGACTCTTGGAATTTGGGTGTTTGGGGTGTTTATATGAAGAAGGACATAGTATTGCATGCTGGCAAAACTAAAATGGTTTAGTGGTCTGGAGAACTGCACTGAGTCCATTGAAGCCTCTCCCTATTGATGTTGAAAAATCCACTCATCATACACCTCATCTTCTTAATCCCCCAAATATTATCTGTGTTTTACATTACAGTGCAATATTGTCTGCAACGATAACGCACTGATGTCTCCCTTAGGTCAATATTTCTGATTTAGTGGTGTCCAACTGGAGAGTCTACATACACTCTTCTGTAGAAGAGTGAATGCTTGAGATGCCTCATTAATTTAATGTAGCTAAGAGACTAGTGGGCTTAAAGGATTTTGTAGTAGCCCCACAGAGAGCTACCCAAAGGTAATTTAAATAAGGTGGAGGAAACTTTTTATTCCTTTATTTTCTCCAAGTTAAAAATGTTCAAAGTGGTAATAGCTGCTTTTATACGTTTTAAACTTACAAAAAGTATCTGAAATATATATGGAAACAAGTGTTTCAATTAAACTCAGATCAAGGCTTTGCAGAAGCCTAGCTTTTGTGCAGAGCATTCTAGCAATGCACACCTATGGTGCTCCTTTTTTTTCTCTAGCAAAAGGGAGAGGGAAGGAGGATAAAAAGTACAACACACTGCCTACCAAGTAAACCACAAATCACAGCTGAGCTACACTTCAACTCTGAATTCTTGGAAAGCAAAATAACTTTCTTTGATCAATTGTTTTAGAATTGAATATAATTCATAAGATTCTCTGAGAATTGAAGAATTTCTATTGCCAAATTTAGAACCCACTAATAGGTTCCATCTAGATATAGTAGGAATTTGCAAATTTAGAGGCCAAGTTTCATAAAGATCTGAAAAAGTTTGATTTTGGGATTGCTGCATTACATTTCTCCATTTTACTTCTCTGTCTGAGTTAGAATGAGATCAAGATACTTTTTTTTTCAAATAAGAATCTTATTTCCATGAAGAATTATTGTAGTTGATTGAGAAATGCATATTTCTACCTTTTCTATGAAAACCAGTCATTTTGTATTTTTCTTAATTCCCTGTCCATATAATAAAGAATATCCTGGCTCTTCTGTTATATATAGCCAAAAGCTGATGGTGCCATTTTTAGCACTGTTCCATTTTCCACTACCTACCCTGCCATCCTTGCAAGGATAGGCATAACGTATTCTATATTATGCCCTAGAGTGTGACCTTTACTTTTTTAATTAGGCTGCCTTTTCTGTATTCCTGATTCAGCTTGTATTGAAATAACTGGAAAGGTGCTCTCTTTGATGTACCAGGAATTAGATGGGACCCTCCAGCTCCATCATCTGCTATAACAGGCCTCAAGAAATACATGAGCAAATGGGAAAGTTTTCCAAAGACATATGATGCTCTGTGAGAGACTTGGAAGGTTAGCCTCCATTTTACACCAAGTGTCTATTAAGGCACTTCCATTTCTTTAGCAAGGAAGCGGGAAGCTGTGTAAATTGGTGGTGTGGTGCTTAATGGTTGTGTTCATATAACCAGGAGGCTCCGAGTTTAGTTCAGTGGTTAGAACATAGGAGAGAAGGGAAGCCAGCACAGAATAATTCTTTCTTTCTCTTCTGTTCTTCCCTGTAAGCATTGTATTTTACGTGGCATTTGACCATGTCTATTTGTCATTCATGTGGCTTATTCCCCCCTCCACCCCTCGAGTACATTGGAAAATGCCGTTGAAGAGGGAAAGGGGGACATGGAAGGGCATGATTGTATGGTTTTTGCCAATTGCAAGTCTTAAGACTTTGCTGAAAGCTGCAGTCGTCAGTGTGGTTATGTGATACAGAAATTTATTCCATCGGCTTTCAAGGTATAGACTGCTTTCATTTACGCTATAGCATCCCCCCAGGATTAAGTCATTTGTTGCTCTGGCATTCTCTTAAAGCCTGGTCACAAAAGAGAACTTTCTGAACAATGAGCCTGTTATCCTATTCAGCCTTTTCTGATCTATTAAATTCCCTGTTACACCATTCTGCAATTACTCCACACCCCACCTTCCCAGACCCCCTGTTCTCAAGCAACCTGGGAATTTGCCCTTGTCATTTGCCTCTCTCCACAGGAGCCCCACATCCCTCTGTTTCCCCACACCACTTCTGATATTGACTCTGGGTCCTTTTCTGTGCTTGGCTTACTCACACGTATTTGGTACGACTCTTCTTCATACCTGCATACCAGAGAAACATTTAATATATGTTTATTCAAAGACTTCTCTATCTTATTCAGAGAGAGGTAGGTTTTAAAGAAAAGATTTCAGTCTCAGCCCCAGTTTATCTCAAGGTTGAAAAAGAAAAGCTGAATTGCATGTGGTTCTTTTTCCAAACAGCTCTTACTAGATAGGAAATAAATCTGTGTGTAAACTGCATATTGTTGAGCACTGTGTCTGCAAAGAGAGGTAGGTACCATACATGAGAGGTCAATGTTAGTCACAAAATTAAATTGCAAAAGATATGATTCCATATAACAGTTTGATAATGTTCTTATTCAGAGTTCATTGACATATTTTAGATGTGTCAATGTTAAAATTGAGGTACAGTTGATAATGGACTTGGATTGATTTCTTTTTTCACAGCAGCACAACAGTTCTCTGACTGAAGTGATTTCAGTGCAAACATTAAAATTTAGCTGAGTTTCTTAGGGACTTGGAGATAGTTTGAATCAAAGTTCAGAGTAAACAAAAGATAAAGACGCAAGTAGACAGAGCCAGGAATCCCAGCAGTAAGGCTGCACAGATATGTTCTTTGGGTTCTTTCACAGATCTGTTCTTTGGTCCAATATGCTCTTCATTTACAGATTTGGTCTTTATCTGAAGGAGCTATCACTCCCAAAAAGCACCCACTTTTACTGTCAGGAGGATCATTTTTAGGTCTTGCAAGATTGCATTCCTGAGTATAGGTCCAGCTCCTCATAAGGATTTGTCTCGCTAATTCTCAGATGGTGCATTATGATCCCTGTGTCCCATTCTTTTACTCAGTTGTAATCCAGTCAGTGTTTGAGATCAGTCATAGAGGGAAGTTTGGGTTTGGTTTTTCTTTCGATAGGTAGATGTGCTCCCATTGAGGGTTTTGAATATGAGGCCAGAGTCTTAGAAGAGACAGGGCAGTGATTAAAACTTCAGATTCATAAAGACCCATGTTGTTGACCTAGGTGATTTGCTGCTTTCTGTACCAGTCAGAGCTGTTCAGAAGATGCCCTGTTCCTTTTGTAAACATGGAAGGTAGAAATAATCAGGACAAAAGAACACAGCTATGAAGATCACTGGTACCAGATTTCTGTGTGATAAAACATAGTGCACCTTTTCTGCTCATTTACAGCAGAAGTCAGATGTCTCTTATCACCACACCTAAGCAGCGAAGGATGATTAGGATCCTGAACTGCAGATGTTGCAGAGAAGGTAGACCCTTCCTAGTGGTTCTTTCTTCATCTGAAAAACTTCTTCATCCTACTCAATTCAGTTTAAGCCTCCTCTTCACTGATCTGGTGGGACTATATAAGCAAATGCCTTGGTATTGCAAAAAAATGTGGGTTTGTTTGTGAGAAAGACCTCATTTCAGTCTAGCAGTCCAAGCACTAGCAGCAGGCCTCCTCAAACAGGTAATCTGGGAAATCTGGGAGGATGAGTACACCTACTCCTCCCTTGTTTTTTGATGGAACAAATTAGCTTCCAGAACAAGGACAAGTTTGTTGGACAAAGTGGGAGAAGGCCAACTCTAGGTGGCAGTTGGTGAAATCGGTAGCACAGAGGTGTGGGGAGTGTTTCTTGTTTTAAAGTAACTTCCCTTCATCGGAGGAAATGTTGTCATTCTCCGTATTTCTGGGGTCTGTGTTCTTTTTACCAGGGAGAATGTAGTGCCTCTTGATTGTCATCATTGTGTAAAGAGCTGCTCAGTGAACGACCTTAATTCTTGGGAAGGTATTCTGTTCCTGCCCTGCATTCACCTTACTGGTCCTTGGTGATTCATGAAGCCATCCTGAATGCAGATGATCTTTCTTGTGGAACTGGACAACTATTTGCAGAGGAAGTTGTATCATCCTGAGGTGAATAGAGGAAGTCTAAGTTTTCTAAAATAGTCTGAAAAAGTTCTGCTGCAGCGTATGAATAAGATTCCTCTCTGATAAAAAAGAAGTAAGATTTTGTCCCTTTAGAGTGCTGGCAATGACTTGAAGGCATAGTTTATGCTTGAATCCAAATCCCGTTGTCTTTTCTGATAGCAGAAGTTCATGTTACAGCTCTTTACCTCCTCTCTTTCATGTTTGCCCCGGCTGCTGTAGTTATCTATTGGATGGCTGGGGAATGGGGGAGCTCGGTGTTTGTGACCGTTTTCAGTCAAGGAGTGGCTGCAGGGTTGCCCTAACTCTCCTATTGCTTCAGCACATTGTGTAATTTTGGATTTTGACAAATGAGTTCCCTTTCTTAGTCTTGTTCCTTCCTTGCTCTCAGTATTGTTTTCTTTGTCTCTCTTTTCTTTTCCCCTCTTTGACTTTTCTGCTTTTACTTTCTGACTTTCCTTTTCCCTTGTCTAGAACCATTATGTTAAAGAGCTATGCATAATAGACTTTCTCTGATTTCTCTTCACTTATTTGGGGATTACCTGTCACAACTGTTACATGGCTGAACCACCCATGTATCTTGATGTTATTCCCTAACTCGGGAAGAAAAATGCTCGATCAAAAGGAAACCCAATGTATTTCCTCTCCCTATTTACACCGAAAATAACAGAGTCCAAAAAATCCATGAATGGAGACAAGTGAGAACAAACAGAACAAGTTGTCAAGGCAGATGGAATGCTGTACTTCGGTGGAGAAGCCTGTGTGCAAATCTTGGAAGATTATTTTAAGCAAGTCCAAAGATGACATTAGCTTTAATAATTTCTACTTAATTTGACATAATGATTCCGTGCAAATACCATTTACATCACAACTAGCAGTCTGATTTACTATGAAACTACCTGCACTTCAGAAGCTTTGATTTATAGTGTACATCTTTTTTTTTAATTATTATTGTTCATATCTTTCTGGCATCTGGCAATCGATGATTGAGATTTTGTTTTCACATATGTTGTGCAAGAGGAGTTCAGGATGTGTAGTTGTTTAGCATCAGGTGCATGTGCTTTAATTCTCACTTCCAGTGGTAAAACAGTCTGTCATATTTTTAAAGAGAATAGAAATCTGAGCCTACTATGTGTTTTCTTGGTTGTTTCAAGGGGATATCCTTTTCAGTTTTCTATTTTCAATTTTTTAAATCCTTTTAATAGTTTTATTAACATCCCAAATGAGTATTTTATGGTTCTTTCAATGTTATCATTAGGTTCAAATTATAATAGTACACATTCACTCTAGGAAGTACACAGACAATCTGATGACTGTAGCCCTTTCACTACACAATTATGTCAACTTATAATTTAAATAAATAGGTCCAGATGATCAAAAGATGTACATGCTCTTACCTCAATTTGATTGATAACATATGACTCTAAACCAAGCAGTTCCATGATATGTCAATATTTTGATGGGGTTTAGCATTATATTTTCAACTTTCAAATGTATTTGTGCTTCCAGGTGACTTACTTGCTGGTTTACTGATTTTGTTTGGACATGAAATTACCAGGTTTGCCAGGACAGTGGCAATACAGGGTTTGCATTTGATGGAGCTTATCTGTTATATACAGTTTATTAATTGAGTAACCTCAACTAGTAAATATATGTGTACGAATGCATGTATTCATTATTAGGATCAGAAAATATTTTGGCATGTTTTTTTCTCCTAGCGGTAACAGGTCTGAGTGCATCGTTTAAACGGGCACAGTCACTTTCATTGAAGGGAAAATGAACTTTTCTTCCATCTGCCATTGTTCTCTGAAGAGGATTATAATACAATTGGTGGAACGCTAAGAAAAATTATGTTAACCTCAGAAGAGGGAATGTCTTATTTATCGCCTAACCTTGTAATGATCCTGCAAAAACAAGTACTGGGGGCGGTGGAGGGCGAACCTCTTCTGCCTGTCCGACTTCCACCTCCCCTTCCTCTCGCTGGCACTCCTGGCAGCGTAACTAATGGCCATATCTGGATCCAGCCGTCCCCACCTCCACTCCGCTGACATCATAAATTATCCAGACCTAAATGGACAACACTCATTAGCTGTGCACTTTACAGAAAAAGCCAGCTCAGGAGCTAAGCGCTCGCCCGTTTTTATTAAAAGTTAAAAGGCTCCTTCCTGTCACGGAAGGGGGAGGTTGGAGGAGGTACAGTGGAGGACAGTGCCGCAGAGCTAATAAATAAAAATAATAACTATTACCATTGGTTGAGTGACCCGGGGAGAAGAGCACTACCGAGCCATTTGTTGTTCCCTTTCACTTGTCAACAGCAGTGGCTTAAAAGCCTTCGCCATTGTTCAGGGCCTAAAAGCACCTGTTGGGAAGATAGGAAGACAGCTGTCAAAAAAAAAAAAAAAAAAAAGAAAAAACAGAAAAAGAGAGGGTGGGGGAGAAGGGTGGAAGCCGATGATTAGTTCAGTGCCACGCACTGTGGTGCAGCTGCAGCGGGCCGTTCCGTGGCTTCCATTCGAGGTGAGGCTCTTCCCTTGCCGGCCCGCCAGCGCTGTTCCCCGGCGCCCAGCGGGCCGGGCCGGGCCCCGGCGGAGCCCAGAGCGCGCGGGGGTGCCGGGCGAGGGGAACGGGGCTCCGCGCGCCCGTTTCCGAGAGCAGTGATAGTTAACCAAAAAAAACCCCAAACCCCACAGCAGGCCTCAACAGCGGAAGTTGTGGCTTTGCGACAAGATGGCTTGTTTCGCTTTTCTTTTTCTTTATTGCTCTCTTGTGTTGGCAAATAAGGCTCCTCTTCCCGCTTTGTCAAGGTAAAGCCGACGCGTAAGGAAGGCCTAGGAGTCCGGGGCCCCAGGTATCAATGGCTCCCTTGCGGCTGATCGTCTGGAGGCCAGAGCGGCGTACTTTTTGGTGGTGGGAAATAATGGCTGTGGTAAGGGCTGAAAGATGGGCTATTTAGAAAATTGTCTCCTCAGCTTCATCACATATAGTCCCTGCTTCTGTCATTTTGGGGAAAATTATGAGCACTCCAGGACTCTTTTTTCTTCCATTTTTAAAAAGTTGCTTTGAGATTTTCGGGTAAAAATGCTAAAGTAACCCTGTGTGAAGGGTTACATTGTTGCTCTGAAGTTAGGATTTGAAAAGTGGAGTGGTTGAGCTTGAGAAGGATTTCCTTGAAATTCTAGCCAAACGCTGTACTTCTCAATTTATGTTTTACGGTTATTTAGATTATATACTTTTTGGCTCTCTTCGGGTTTTGTTGTAGGTTTTTTTTGAGAACGGGCTTAATTACTTAAAAAGAGACAGGTCAGCACAAAAGATCTTTTCTGTCAAAGGATAAACTCTGGAATCTCCCTAGAACATCTTTAATGATGTGTCAATACCCATTAAAAGTTAGTGTATAGTCATCTCGTTGAATGCTTTTTTTAAGCCCTCTTGCTTATTAAAGATGTGCTGAAGATATAAAAAATTAGCAGACCAAAAACATTGCCCTCTGTTAATATTAACAAGTTATTATGGCCCTTTAATTAGAAACTGGCTGTGCTGGTAGCACTAATATAAAAATGTATTTCAGGGGAATATGTATTTCAGTGGAGTATCTCTGTCCAACTGAGACAGAAAAATAAAACTGAAGTGAAACTTAATGGTATTTAATTCCAGATGTCTCTGTTTTTATGTTGTTACTCTTGAAATAGTCTCTGGAAATATTAAAACATCTTTGTGGTTTCAGAATTTCAGTGAAGCTCAGGCTTGGTATAGTGCCTCCTTCTGTCAGCTGCCACAGTTTTTTTTGCTGGGTGGACCACTCCTGAGAAAATCAATTCCTTCTTTCATTTAGAGATGCCTGGAATTAAAGAGGCATTAAAAAGTGGAAGAACACAGATTAAGACAAAATTGTCCTTTTTTCATGTGTAGGAGAATTTTTTTTTTATTTTACCGTTGTCCTTCTTTTCATAAGGATTCCTACTGGTGTAATTGTAACATCAATGAAAAAGTAAAAGGTTTGCTGCTCAGGTGTTTGAAAGTGAGTTACTCTGTTTCATTTATTAATTTAGTTTTTGTATGTCAGGAAAGTACGGGGAATATTTTTAAAATTTAACTTATTTTTTTAAGTTTGGCAAGATTAAATAACTTGCTTCATTCTTGTCTGCTAATTTAATTAGGGGTGAAGAAGATGGTGCTAGCGGGGACTTGGGATCATTCTAAAGATTGTGTATGCTGAAAAAGATGTTCCAGCAACAGTTGTGCCAGTGAAATGCCGCATTTGGCAGAATGTGTTCACGATCAGCTCTTTTGGCCAACTCACTGGCCTGGATCTCCAAAGGCAGTCAGGAGCCGAGTTCCTTTCCAGAATGAGATTTGTGCTCCTGAATGCCTTTGGGAATCCAAAGCACTGAGTCCCAACAAATTTCAGTGACAAAAGATATATTGTCCAGTGCATGGCATCCAGTGCCATTCACAGTGCCTCTGTGTACCCTTCTCTGGGGGAACACAGTTGCTCTGCTGCAGAAATGGGAAAGGCAGAGACTGAATCAATTCTCAGACCGGCCGTATCATACTAAGTATTTGCAAGGACAAGGGTTTAGATGGGGCATAACTGAGCAGTGACTACAAACTACGCTGTTCCAGTGTTTCTTCAGAATAATTAAGCTGTAGTGGTTTTGGGGGGATCCTGCAAGTAACGCAGTCCCATCTCCATGCAAATCTGAGGCAAGCAGCAGCGGCTCTGGGCTTGATGTGGAAGGCCAGATTCACAGAGGTGTGAGTGAAGCATGCCACTGTCCAGCTGCCCTGGCACACAAGTATGAATGGCACCCCCACAACAGTGGAACAGGTGGCAATTATCATGTAGCAGCTTGCAACCCTAGATTACTATTGTTCAGAGGGTAATCAACGTACACTTAGTAGCCTTGATGGGGTCTGTTGTCACTAAGCTATGTAAGGCAATGAAGTATGTACTCTACAAGTTAGCGTGCTGGAAATAACAGAGATTGAGCTGGAATTCCCTGTTGTTCTGAGGTGAAAGCACGGATGCAGGCTTGTTCCCTGACTCAATGTTGTGTCTGTGAAAGAGGTGGTTTTGTCGGGTATGCAGGCCTCAGAAGGGCTTCGTGGTCATTTTATTGACATAGACATTGTCAGTCCAGAAGAGTGTATGACGGACAGACTTTTAGAAATACCTGAACTTTGTCACATTCTGAAAGCAGACTCTGTCCCTAAGCTGTATACCGATAAAGGGGATGGAAGCTGAGAAAATCTTGACTGTTGCCTGTGTAACCCCAAAATGAACATAGACTCCGCTGCTGGGAGATTAAGGACTGGCAGAAGGTATTACGTGACAGGCTTGATTTCTTTGTGTTGTACGTGTCATATTTGTAGTTCGACACTGCTCCTGGAGTAGGTGACCATTTGGTGAAACAAGACAGCCTGAAAAGTACACAGCTAATGGTGCAACTGCCAGTGCATTCAGGTGATGGAAACTATAAAAATTTCAGACAATAGCCTGACTGTTCCTGAGGGTGTAGTTGAATGAGATGCTGGTTTTGGCCGCAAACCTAGCTTAAGAAGTCCCCATGCCCTCCCCCTGTCCTGCTTGGCCATGTGTTCCTGCCTTGTGCTGTGGTTTGCTGGCTCCTCGCTTACATCCTAAGGGATAATTAGTTCAACAACTGGTAGTATAATGTATCTGAAGACTACTCTAACCTTTTCTTCCTAATAAACGTCCTTGTGTTCTTAGGTAACTTTCTTGTAAGACTGGCAGTATGCATTGGTGAGCAGCTGTAAAAGTAACTGCTTGTATTATTTGTAGATAGAGTAAAATCATGGGTTTAGTGGCATTCATAGATTACTGATTTCGATTTTAAAATCTTGAATAATTTATTTACTGTGCTATGGAACCTTTTCTGGCTACGTGAATTATTTTTTTTAGCACAAGAAGCAGTACTCTTGTGCCAGAAATCACAATAAAAATGTCTTGTCATTCATATAGTGTATACTTCATTAATGCAGCATGATGGGTATTGCAAAAGAGAGCCAGCAACTTGAAAACAACTGTTGTATTGTTAAGCGTACACAACATTATGCAAGTATGTGCCATAAGAATACTATAGTAACCAGATGTCATTGTGCACCACAGGTAACTATGGTCACCTGTAGATACAGAAGTTGATTTTGTCCTTTGAAACAAAATGCTATGGGAGCTAACATGTGGCTGGGGTGGGACTGGAGATTTCAAGAGCGGGAAGGCTGGTTATCCCTGCCAGAGAAGGGAGCTTTTTAGTAGGTTTGGAAGCCACCCATGGACATATGTAGCCCAGCTGTTTTCTGCACAGTGGTTGTGATGGAGTGGTATAGTAAGAGTTGTACTATGATGTGCTAGCCAGAGCACCACAGCTTCCTAATATCTCATCAAAACTTGAATATTTCGTTCAGCTCTGTGAGTCTGTGCCCAAAGACCAAAAAACATTTTGTGTATTTAAAAAAAAAAAATACCCAAACCAAAGAACCCAACAGCATGCTGCTTTCTATCCAGTCAGAGAAGCCCCAGGTAGTATTGCACTTAGCACCACATTTTTGCTTGTCACACCTGAGCAACCATGTCCTAGATTTGAAAAATATTTACATTTATAGAGGTGTTTCCTAGTGTCTTCTCCAAAAGTTTAAAATGCTTTTAGACTGGTGAAAAATTGCAGTACTTCCTGGAAGGCAAGAGAAAAATGTATGTTGTGTGGTCTTTGATTTCCAAATTTAAATACATTCTGCGTTGTGCCTGCTCATGATTCATAGTGTCTTGCCTAGCTGCAAGTAGTTCCCTAAAAGCATGATTCTGTTGATGGAGAACCATATGTGTATGCAGATGCTGTATGTCTATGTAACCTGCTGATATCAACCATTTCTTCGTAATAGTTGTTTTATTTTCTTTGCTAAGAAAATTGTTTCTGATTTTGTATAGGTAAGACCTTTGTAATAAAAAACGGGTGCATAAAAAGAGAAATTTCTTGTGTCTATATATGTGCTTGTTTGCTCTTTTAAAGGAAGAGTGGAAATCTGCCCTTAATCTTGCTTGCTGATTTTAAACCAGAAAGGGTTTGTTGTGGTGCATGAACGCAGAACAGAGTGCCAGTGGGGTGGCGTGTCGATAGGTGAGGGTTGTAGAAACGGTGAGTGGAACTGTGGCCAACAGGTGTAATGTATTTATAACCATAGCAGAAGAAAAGGGTGAATAATGCATGGAGGGTGTTTGCCAGCTCTTTCATAATATAAAGGAAGGTGCTTGCCAGAAGTGGAAGGTTTATCAGCCAATGCTAAAGTTTATTCATGATCATTTGTGCCGACCAAATACTTCGTCCTCTAGGAATGACATGTGTCGGCAGGAAATGTTTGGTGGTCTGGCTGTGTATTGAGCAACTTCTGGCTTCTCTCCACTCTGCTACACTTCATGTCATCATCCTTGCTGAGGCCAAACATCTTTCTTTTACTTTGTTCTAAGGAGCCTTTATCTTTCATCCCAGGACAAGAGCTTTGCGGAGGAGGGAGCACTTCGGGCATCTCCTAGGGAGAGCACCCATGCTTAGGCACGCAGACACCATGCCAGTGGGAGGCTCCAGGACTTGTATTGTTCCTTTAACTTGTGGTCGACTTGCGTTAGCCTCCTTCCCTTTTATTGTAGTTGTCTCTTCTTTATAAAGTCAGAGCTTTGTTCTCCCCTTTCCTCTTCAAATATGGCTCTTCTGGAAGTGCCTCATGTGGAGAGCCCCTGTCCCACACCTTGTTACAGCATGATGGAATTACATTCCTTTCTCTGGAAGCAGGCAGCTGCATGAGACTGAAAGACTAGAGGTTTGCTTTTAGTAAATAATCAGCAGGAGCAGAAAGAGGTAATAGGAAGCGATTTGGCAGTGAAGACCATTCTAAGCTTTTATAAGTGGATTGCCAGGACTGTGACCCTGGAGCATGGATTGAAAAGGGCTATCGGAGAGGTTAGGCCTGAAGGGTATGCTGCGCTGTGGCACTACGTTTTTGGAAGGCTGCCGTGGCAGGTTCAGGTACACGTGCATCTGCGCTGCTGCTGAATTGAGAGTAGGATTAGGTCAGTCCCAAAGGGGAGTAACAATGCCTGAAAAAAAATAACGCAACTTCTGGAAGTAGGCTAAATTAAATAGAAGTCTACCAGATAGTGCTAAAAATGGTGCCTCTTACTATGGCTTTGTAGCCTCGGCCACTTCCTGGAAACAAACCGCTCCTTCCTCAGTGTGAAAACTTTAAGTCTTTTAAGCAAGTAAGTCAATGAAGCTATATTTAAACATCAAATGCAGAAGTGGAGGGACAGTGGCATGCTTGTTAGCATACAAAAAGTTAGACTGAAGAGCGATTTTATGTTAGTTTACCTAGATGCTTTGCCTTCCAGTACTGTCAGAACAATTCAGCATATGTATATGTGTGCCCAGCACGTATGGATGCACACGTGCACCCGTACATGCAAATGAGAGCAGTTAACGTGGGACTGTTACACCACGGAGAAAGTGTTTTAATTCCGTGCGCTGAAGGCCTGCGTGAGAATTACTGGCTGCTGGCACCCGTCTCCAGGTCTCATTGTTGTAGATCAGGGAGTCAGTCTCGATGGTGCTTGGCACGGGAGGGAGGGAGGGAGGGAGGGAGGGGAGGAGGGAGAGCGGCGGGGCCGGGGGCACCGAAGAGCCAGAGCGCTGCTGCCACAATGGCTGGCACAGTCGGAGGGCCTTTCACCAGTGGGTATTGCCATACGCAGTGATGCGAAGAAGCATATGCAAGCAACAGAGGCAAGGGTGAAACAAGAAAAACAAAATGCGCCATAAATATCTCTAGAAAGACCTAATGACTGATAAATGTGCTGAATAGAGACAGCAGAAATCATTTTTGTGGATTAATTTGTATCTCTATTAATTCAGTCAGTCTCCTCTTCGCCAACATTTACTTAATGATTCCTGTTATTCTTTCTGTCTCAGTCTTTCTCTTTGGTGCCCTACCCGTAATCCTCTTCTATAACAACACTTAACACTTTTCATAGTGTTTCTGGAACAAAAATGTTTCCCAAACATTAATGAATTACTGTTCACAAACAACCCATGAACAGCTCTTTTGTAGATGTATTCATACTGTGCTGTGGATAGACTTGGAATTGTTTTACTGTGTGCCGTAGGACCTACGCTGCAAATAGGTAATGGGCGGTATTCTTAGCTCAAGTGGGGCTCGGAAGAAGAAATGGGGCTAATCCTGGGTTCCTCTCAAACATGGAATTAGGAGATGCTCTGAATAATCGTGATGCTCAGAACAGCAGAGCGTACCATGTATAGCTTTTTGGAAATGCTAATATAGATTATCATAACACATAGCTGTGCTGATGCATATCCAAAGTCTGTCCCAGTACAGCTCAGATTTTGGATGTAGGAACATTGTTCTGAACGCAAGAGGAGAGTAGGTGTTGGGGTAGGGATCAGGCATAGCAGTTCCTGCGTGCAGGCCACCATTCCCCATTTCAAGCTGCACGTTATATGTGCAAGCATTAAAAGTTTTACTGACTTTCTAATGAATCCAGAGAACGAGTGCTTGGCAGACAAGATACAGTGTTTCTTTTCTTAATTTGAGAGCATCGTCTTCCCAATGAAGTCTAAAAACAGCCTGAACAAAAGATGACTTTGTTTCTGTATAATTCATGAAAGCTCTACAGTTGTAACCTTTTAAACAGTTATTTTTATTTAAGATGTGTAAATTTCAAATCTTTTTTTAATGGGGTACATAAATGACATAATAAATGTTTGTTTCCAAGATATGGCGCATAATGTATTTCACAAGCAGTTACTGAAATGTGATAGGTTGAGTATATGAATAGCATATTTTATGTAAGTACAATATGTTAACACGGTATATAATATAATTAAACTAGCTGTAATTTAATATAGCTCTTTAGCTCTATAAAGCTATAGGGGTGGGGAAGCTATTGTCTTTCAGAATTCAAGTTATTTTTAAGTATTAGCAGAAGGACAATGATTTGCTGATTCTGTATCAAAATTCTGTTGAAGTGCCTTATGTAAAAATTGCAGTTCCAGTCAAGAGAGGTTTGAAACTAAGTTAGTACATCAACTGAATATGAGTACATGGGGGTTTTTTAAAGGAAAAAAAAATCTATATAATATTATTTTAAATAGTTAACATACAGTATTTCAACAGGGGAAGCGCTGATTAGATCACCACCATCTATTTTATGCCGTCAGGATTGCTGAGGGGCTTATAATTGTGTTAAATTTTCATATTACTCATATTCGCACATTAACGAACAGATGCATTGTTACTATTGGGATTTTGCCATTTGGCCTTTCACATCCCTAATCATGATTTCCTACTGAGATCTTTACCATTCTCGCAGAAATTCAGTCATTGATACATGGCCATCCTTCGCATTCATTATTCTCCGCTTGTTTGTCGCAGCTCTCCCGGAATCACCGGCGGAGTCGGGTTGCAGGGATACTCAATTTGTAACACGAGTCCTTCGCTGGGGGACTCTGCCGCAAAGTCAATACGATTTTTATTGACAAAGGCGACACACACACCCCCCCACCCCCGCTCCCGGTAAAGTAACGCCGGGCCCCGTCCCGGCGCCGCTCCCCGAGCGGCTGCCGCGGTGGCTCGGCGCGGTCCCCGCGGCTCACGGCCCCGGCCGCGGCGGGGCGGGGCGGGGGGAGGCAGGCGGGCAGGCAGCAGGGGAGGCAGGGAGGCGAGCGGGCAGGCAGGCAGGCAAGCAGGCGGGCAGGCAAGCAGGCGGGCAAGCAGCCCGCCGGGCGGCGGCGGCTCTGCCGCGGCCCGGGCAGCGGGGCCCGCCGCCAGCCCCGGCGAGCGGCTACTGTTGCTTTAAGGCGGCAAGTTAGACAGAAGACTTCTGTTTCTTTACGAGCGCACCACGGCGAATATTTTGTCTAGCTGCAGGGGAAAAGCTTTGTCGTGGACTTTGCTGACAATAGACTTAAAAGTAAGACGGGCTGCTTTTGGTGCCTGGAGGCTCTGGAGCCTATTGTCAGCTCACAATGGATTTCTATTGCCGCATTCCTGCTTTGCAAAGGTTTGTTAGCTTTTAATGACTGACAGCCCTCTACTGCAAATACCGCATTTGCTCTGGCCTGTTTACACGCTACTCGAGAATTTTTTGAAAAGCGCAGGGGGAAAAAAAGAAAAAAAAAAAAAAAGCAAGCGGCGGCGTTTATTTGACCTATTCAGATATATTTCGAGAAATGGTTTCCTTCGTGGGTGCTTGCAAAGTTCAGAAGTAGCCGTGCCGGTGCCGGGAGCGCGGCGGCATCTCCCCGTCGTCAGCCCCGGCACGGAAACGGTCGTGGCAGTGCAGCTTCTCCCATCGGCTTCGTTAGGATGCAATCGCAGCTTTAGGGTTTCTAACAGAAAACTCGCCTTCGGGCCATCCTGGGCGACTGAGTCCGTGGCTGTTAGCGCAAGGAGCGACCCTTCCTGCGAAAGCCTGCCGCTCGAAGAGCAGGAAGCGGGCGCTGATACAGGAGAGAAGTGGCGTGCTGCAGCGTGTATCAAGACGTTAGGGGAAGGAAGGCGCCCTCCCGCCGCCCGCGGGACCCGGCTGGCTGCTGCGCCGGCAGCGCCCAGCGAGGTGCGGGCGCGGGGCTGCGGCTGCGGCTGCGGCTGCGCAGGGTGTCCGCCCGCGCCTGCCCGTGTGCCAGGCGGCGGGGGGTGAGGCGAGGGGCACGCCGTGCCCGCGTCAGTGCGGCGGCGGGTACGTGGGTGTTACGCGGCCTGCCGTTGGTTTAGCGGGAGTTTGGGCTCGCTCGGTGCCTCGGGTGCGACAAGTGCTTTGCAGGGCGGGAAGAAGGCCCGCGGCCCGCCCGGCGGCGCGGGGAGAGCCCGGCCCGGCCCGGCCCGGCCAGGCCAGGCCAGGCCAGGGCGGCCCCGCGGAGAGCCTCGGCGGGGCAGCGCAGCCCTGCTTCCTCAGAGCTGGGAGCTGGGGCTTCAAGAAAGGAGGCAGAATTAGCCAAACGAGATAATGAAGGTTGCTCGTAATGGTTTTTACTGTGGGGAAAATTAACCAGTTGCTAATAATTGTATGGTCTCTAGGCCAGACGGTCCCTTTGATAAGTTAACATGTACTCCCTTTATGCTCCTGGTAGGGGGTAAACAAATGCCTGAACAAATACAAATACACATAAACACAAATGCGGAGAATAGCAGTATATGTCTTAGATCCAGATAATAAGTGTGGGTATTGTTATTTAGATGGCGCATACTGGGACACTTATCTTTTAGTACACTCCATTTTCTAACTGAATGCAGTGCTAATCGTGGGATTGAAAGCTATTGTAATTGTGTACCCATCTAAATGCTGACAAGAATATACAATTACATTGTTTGGAATTGAGTTTAATGTTCTCTGAATTTTATTAGCATTTATATTTACTTATGCATTAAAATTCTACACAAAAAGAGGTCAGAATACAAGAGTTACAGACATAAATATCAGACCCATCCACACCCTCACTGCATCTTGCCTGAAAATACGGAACAAATATATTTTATTTTATTTTATTTTATTTTGTAAGGAAGTGATAGAATCTGAAATGAGGAAATAACGGGTTTCCATTCTAAGCAATGCCTGTTCTCCCTCTGGATTTTGCAATCTTTTAAAGCTTTTTTCATACCCAACTTTTTATTATTATTTATAATGTGCGTGTTACTGGAAAATCTTTCCACAGTATGCTTACCACCACACGATGTTTAAACACACATTATAAAGTGGATGTAATTGTAAACACTCAGAGGGATATAATTACATGTAGCAGATTTAGGAGCTAATTCTTTGCTTCTCTCTCTCTCTCTTTCTCTCTCTCTCTCTTTACTCTGCATTTTATCAACATAATTATTTTTTGACTGCAGACTTACACCCAGAAATTGACAGGCATCCATTATAGGCAGCAACTTGTTCACCAAATTGAAAAACAATGAACTGCAGGTTTATATGTGCCCATTGTCGTACAGAATTACCGGGGCTTTGTTCCACAAGAGGAAAAAGCTAATGGTTTTGAAACAGCAGGTGACAAAGCACATTCTTTTTTTTTTTTTCCTCCCCCCCCTCCCCTCTTATCAGTTTGTTGATGAAGTCATTACGAACTGGGGCCCAGAATAGGGTTGGCCTTATTTTTAGCAGATAGACTTTTTAATGAGTTCTATTGTGGAGACAGTCATGTTGATTTGCTTACATTTTTTTTCCCCCCCTTCACTCAGAAACTCCCAGTATTGAAAAGCTACTATCAAAGGACTGGAAAGACAAGCTTCTTGCCATGGGATCAGGGAACTTTGGAGAAATAAAAGGTAACGCTGTTTCTGTGCTAAAGCAAATTGAGAATGAATATACAGATATCACTGGCTTTATGGAACTTGGTTTGTTTGCTTCTCTTCCCCTTCCCTTGAAATGTCATAATGTGGGGCTTAAATGAAATGTATACTCTCCGTCTGTGACAATATAAATAAATGAAATGGTATATTGCCCTAAGTGAATGAACTTACGTAAAGCATTTGTTGCATAGAGCGTTCTGTGTTATAAGAGGACACATCCTATTGCTGGATTGGAAAAAAAAGTCAATTCACATATCAAACACAGGCTTATGTGGTATCAGAGTGTAGCAGAGCTCAGCTTCTGAAATCTGAGGGTGATCAGAAGTCCTTGTTAATTTTTGGACAGATTTTGATGATGTAGATTTTTTTTACTTTCCTGCATGTAGGGAAAAAAAAAAAGAGAGCAAAGTTTGTGTAATGATACCTCTAGGTACCGAAATTAGCCAGTGCAGATTTTAAAAGACAGTGTACAACATCTGTGCACTAAAGCATGTTCTTTTAAAGCCGTACTCCAGAAGGAAAATGACAAAATTTGACCACTCTCCAGCAGCAGTAGCTTCTGCTTTGCCAAGATATTTCCCCATTTTATATATGTGAGGTCATTTTAGGGAACCTGTAGTTGTTTGTTTTCATGTAATTTAATATTTTTATAACTCTTCCTCAGTGATTGTGATGAGGAGCCGACTCAAAATACACGTGTGTCAAAAATTTTAGTTTCCAGAGCAGCCATTATCACTCTGAAAAGAAACAGTGACTCCGATTCTTCTCCCATTTATATCAGTGTACATCTGGAGTAGCAAAATCAAAGCCAATGTTGTTTTGGAAATGTGAAAGTGGAATGAAATTAAAATTAAACCCTTCTTTTATGTTTATAAACTAGATTTCATTTCTCTCCATTATTTCTTGTTTGTTTGCTTACTAATATTGTCCCTGATACAGAGATCCTCATTCAGGCAGGCTCGCAAACCTCGTGCCTGACAGGTTTAAGGACCTTCTGCACAAGAGGTGGGCAGTGTTCAGTAAAGAATACAACATGACGTGCTCTGAGAGGTTAATGTATTGGTACATGTGCAAAGATAATGTTATTTTAATTATATGTGCCTTCCATCTTGTCACCGATAAGCCACTGGCATTAGTTTGCGCTAGTCCACTGACTTACACAAGTAGGAAAGTATGCCACTTGCTTCCCCTAGCTTCTCCCTAAGAGGCTGTAATTCAAAAATATATATTCATGACATATGTAGAATAACTTTAAAACAGAATATAGTGCTTCGGCCCCAAACAGGCTGAGATATTATTATTATAACAGAGGGCCAAACCCTGGGTTCTTTATTCCCACTGAGCACGTTTTCTCCATGTGCGTAAAGCAACAGGTCATAAAGAGGTAGGGTAGCCACTGGGCTTATCTGTGAGTTCTGGTTTTTAAAAGCATATTGTTTTAAAGTAACATCATCGTCTGCCATGAACTGATGAATCTTTAAGATGTTTCAGGCCCAAAGTACGCAGGCGGCTTTCATATCCACTTTTGGGTGTGCATTTCAGCAGTTCTTGCGTGTTGTCTGGAGCCTCTTTAACTCTTGATATACTGGAGCCTTTAGAAGGACTCCCAGCGATTCTCCTCTGCCTTTGGACTCAGTAAAGCTGCTCTGAAAAGCGCTGCGCACTGAGAAGGCGGTCTGTTCCCAGTCCTTATGATCTTGTTCTGTTGGAGGGCAATCTTTTTTCTCCCTGCCTCTCTTTCCCTTTCACAAGTTAAACTTGAAAGCGGCAGCAGCAGCTATATGCTAGCACGAAAGAAATTCAACAGTCCTTTCAGTCATGCCCGGGGGGAGGATGGGGAGCAACAGCACAGCCTCAAAGAAGAGTTTTCTTTGCTTTAATTTTTGTTTTTTAGCTTCATATTTTGAACACAAGTCGAGTTATTGTTCTGCAGCTCTGTTCAAAAGCCTCACATCTGAGGCTTTTTAGTGCAACTGTGGTTCTATGGTTGGGGGCATGGTTATTAGGTGTTTGGATCAGGTTTGGCAGTAAGCTGTGAAAACAGGCACTGGTTTATTTTTCCTACTGACTGCCGTGACAGTTGCAATTATTGTCCATTGTTCCTAGGTGGCTAGAAAGGAGGGAGGATACAATAGAGCATTGCCCTCTGGGGGTAAATGAATTTGACTTACAGGTTCTTGGGGGGTCAGGCAGGCTGATTATTTAGTGCCCAGGAATGCGGTTTTCATGGCACCGCCAGCCATGAGCGGCCAACAAACAATGGCTCAGCTGTATTGCAGCTGTATTTAGCGAGGCAACATGAAAGGTGTGCAAGTTGAGCTGTTTTATACTCAACGTATGCGTGTACAAACACACATATATTATGCTAGGAAATGGTTTTGTCCTTCTGTAGGAACGTAGAGTTATTAAGTTTTCCAGTTGTGATTTTTTAATTAACTTCTCTCTATATTTGGCTTGGCAGCTTCAGGTCTTTTTCCTCATTTCTCTATTAGCGATATTTGGAAGCCCCGCACAAGTAGTGTCTTATTATTAATACACCCTGGAATGTGGACAGCACTAGAAGCTGTACTGCCCAACTGTCTTATGTACTGAATAGTTTTTTCCATTTAACTGTTCAAAATTTCATTGTGTTTTTCATTAGATCTGGGGGAGTTTTAGTACGTCATGTGCTAAAGTCTCAGCACTAGGCTACATATTGTTAATGCCCAAGTCTGTGTTATTACTATTGAGTTTTATTCTCTGAGAGAGATTAAAAGAAAGGGAGATGAAGCGGAAGACTTTATTTTCTATTAGTGTTATTTCTTTTAAGTTAGAAAACAGTAATACTTTATTAAAGATAGGGGAGCTGGTGAATGGCTGGAAGTCACCAGACTCCTGTGTTTTGTATTCAGTTGTTCCTCTTAGTTGCTTTGTTACTTTCCACAGCTACTTCAAGCCCCCCTTTCTTCATCTGCATGCCTGTAAAATGGGACAACCATCACAGAGTATCTGCAGAGGTCTAGCTGCAAACTTCAAGGTCACAGTTAGAAGGATCTATATATGTCCAGTTACTAATGGAAAAGAAAATGTAATATTTCATTCCAGGGCTTGACTGAAAGGTACTGCAAGGGAATACTCTTAAAATGGGGCAAAATCTAGAACCTGTCATATCTGTAGAAATTTTAACTTGAATGCCTCTGTTTAGAGAGGTAGTGTGGGGCTAAATAAAGAATACAAGTTTAGCACTGGAGATTTCTTAAGAAATTTTGTTTTGAAATCCTTGGAATTTTTACTCTGTTCAAAACAGGTCAGTCTATAGTAAAACCCACAAAACATGCCATTAAATTGAAATATTTTAAAATAAAGCTGTAAAACTATATATTGAATTGGTTAAAGCCTGTTTAAACTTACTTATATCCATCATATTCAAGAACAGGGCTCAAAAGGCCTCTGGATTATTCATAGATAATGCAGTTTGTGGGATTCAGTGGAGCAGAGAGAACTTCAGGTCTCAAACTGATCATCTACAGGAAGGAGAATAATACCCCTTTCTGCTTTCAGCGTAGCCGCCTGATACCTGTGCACTGCGGGGTGGAAGTGGTTGCTTTCTTCCAAAGCAACATTACTGACTGCAGCAGATGCAGCATGTAGGGTGGACCGTTGATAGGAAAAGGTGTAAGAAGTTTATTTCCACACTCTTCAGTGTCAGCGGCTATCCCTATACTTAGAAAATCAACATGTCTGTTTGACTGGTATTGGGCCTCCTCTGAGCAGACTTCAGGGAACGGTGCTGGCCCCCCAGGTGGCCAGGTGCACCATGTGGTGCACAGTCTTGCTAACGCTGATATGAGTGAGGCAGCTTTAACCACAATGAGAACTCTTTTTAAAACTTCCCGGGCGTACACAAAGCCTTTCTGCTAATCTTGTCCATCTCTCGCTTATCGAGAGTTGTCAAGAAATAATAATACATATTTTATATGTTCCCCACTTAGCTAATTTTGAATAGGTGTGTGGAACAAAAGGCTGAACTGACTTTTGTTTAATCTTTCTGAGTTGATTCTCTGTTGAAGTGAAGGCATTGTTAACAGTGATTGCGCCTGAATCTCTCAAGAAAGACCGGGCAAGCCTCAACCTGATATTTTTTTGTTGTTTGAAAATCCTTCTCTGTTGTACAGTTTAGTTCCTAAATAACTCAGGTGAAGCGTTTTCTGCGCTCACTGTGAAAGGGATCATCATTAGGGTAAATGCAGCTCTTCATTGCAGCCACTTAAATCTAGGTGACTCCAAAGACTGTACTGGCGTAACCACAGATTCATGAGCGTAATTGAAAGCAAGATTAGCCTACCAATCCTAATCTTTAATGCACGATGACACAGACATTTGTTTTGTGCGAGAAGCTGGGTTCCAAGTTACGTGAAGTATCAGTGCAGATATTATATCAAGCTGTGTTTGATGTGTGATAGAGCTGTGTTTGCTGAAGACTCTAATCTTGCTTATATGTTCAGAAGATGGGGCATGAGAGAGTATGCAGTGAACGGTCTTATGACTGCCAATAATGGATAAAGAGAAATAATCCATTCAGCGATACTATAGCTCATCAGAGCCCATGAATTAAAGACATATGTTATGTAGATTCAATGTATGGATTAAAACGGATAATCTGGTAGGTGACACACAGAATCTTGAGATAAGTGGGCTATGCAGATTCGGTATATGGATTGTGACGGATAATTCCATTTAAGTAATGCTGGACAAGTTGAAGACAAGTAAGCTTCGGGTAGTGCTCAGGTTATGTGCAGTAATCCAGTGAGTGACACTTTGGATCGCATAATCTGTAAACTGAAGACAAGGAAGCTGGGGATTCTGCATTTAGATGTGGACAGGAGGAAGGAGGGGGAAGGGGAGAGAGATTATTCATGGGGAATACACTGGGTTTAAACCTTTGACTAATAAAGCACAGATCCCCAGGAGATGTATGAAAGCTGCACACTTTCTTAAGAGCTGTGTGAATTTTGCATTTGCAAATTAATGGTTGAAAAATGTTTGCAAACTTGTGTCAGATGTGGACGTTTTGCATTATTTTTTGTGGATAGTATTGTATTTGGAGTGGGGAGAGAAGGAGGGTGAGAGAGTCATAAGTGAAGGAGGTAAGATATGTCTGGTTGTCGACTTTTAACTGTGATAAACTCAGTATTTATTGCAACCTACTTAGTATCTTCTTCTCTGTGTTTATTTTTTGAGGGTGTTTAATAGTAGCAAATTGCTGAGAGTGAGCGTTAGTCTTTTGTTAATATTTCAGAAGTGCTGGGGGGGGGGAACCTGCCCAGTGGCACACAGGGGAACCTAAGTTTTGAGAGGAAATTTGGCAGCTGCTGAAATAGTGGAGGTTGATCACAATGCAATATGATACTCTCAGGCTGCAGAGAAGTAGACAGTGCCAATTGAGCCACACCAACGCAGAACTTCTTTCAGGCCAAATGAAAGCCTGAAATGGAGATTGCAACTGGATGGAGCTGCTCCTATTTGACCCTAGAGCGGGAGGTTAGTTGAGGGTAGTATCTGTGGAAGGAGGGCTGGAAGAATCTTTTTTAAAGCATCTAAAATGCAAAAAATGTGAATTTGTGACAAAGCAGCAAATTTGGGCTGTTCTGGATTTATATTTTTTTATGTAAAGATACTTAATTTGATCAGAAAAAATCAGGTTCTGTTTAAATCAAATACAACTTTTATTTTTAAGAAGTGATTATTAATAGATAAAATAGAATAAAATTGAACTAATTAAAGTAGCAAATGCCAATGGCTTTCTTTTGTTTGAACATATGGAGGCCAAACCACTATATTTAAAAATCATCCAGAGGGTTGGATGACAAAAGGGACCTAAACCAGTTCTTCTTTGTACTAAAATTACCTGAAAGATGTGCTGATAGAGATGAGTGTTGCTGAGCTACAATTACCAGTTTGTCAAAACAAAGCAAATATACACACACATACATATTTTTTACTGTTTTTCCTGCTGCTGCATAAAATTCTAGCAGCAAATGCTATTTCTCTACCCTAGTTCTAGCTTGTTGTCTAGACAGTAAAAGAATGAATAACCTCTGAGAAATAGTCCCAATACAAATGTTGTCTATTCCTTTTGTAACCTTGACAATAAGTTACTAACCTGGTTGAATACCAAGCTTTGTTTGCAGTCTACTGTACCAAAACTTTTTCTGACAGCAAATAAAGAATACTCACTGACAACTTCTTTCCAGCGTTGCGAAATAGTAATGTGCTAGTCTGTTATACAGCAGACGGCTAAGTTTTTGTCCCCACAGAATATTAATTCTTGAGGGTAGTAATGGCAAAAGATGGTAATTGTTCATCATTTGTTTTTATTCATTCTGCAAAGTCTTCCACTGAAACCTTAAAAGATGAAGACTGTCCGTGTGCTGAAATAAATAACTTCCTCCTAGTTTGCTGTTCTAAAAAGGACTTTTATTTGTCAAACAGAGAAGATTCATTACATGAATCTGTAGGTACAGACAAATCAGTTTGAATTCTGGGCTTTTTCTTTCCTTGTTTCTTTTTCTGGTGGCTGCGGCTTGCTGAGTAAAAAGCAGTCAGAAAGTTTTCTTTTATTATGCTGACTTCCCGTATCAATCAGATGGAGTAATTTAATTTAGCAAGGTAGGTAGTTGTAAGTGATGGCAGTCATTGTGTAGTAAAGTTGGCTTAAATGCTTAATGAAAAATGCCAGGTTTTAGATGTTTACGTCCTGGCAGCTCCAAGATTTACCAGCCTGAAAAGCTATGTGCGAGTCCACAGTAAAACACTCTCTGAAGTATTGATCGGGGAAGCATCAAGGGAGTTTGCACACGTGCACAAGCACATACCCACATCCACCCACAAATACATACCGGCAAGTACATAATTTAAAGTATATACTCATTGCTTGCTCATAAACATTTTACATTTCTGTTCAAAGGCAGAGGAGAGAAGAGTTTAAATTCTGAACTTACCTCAGCCAGTTAGATCTGTTTATCAGACTACGTTTCCTGAAGGCACGTAACATCAGCTCCCCATTGCCTCACATATACAACTTCGGGTGACGTCAGCAGCACAGCCGTCTGTGCAGCAAGGGGGGAATACTCCTCTTTAAAATTATTATCAGGTTTTAAATAGACTTTTTTAGGGGGAGCATGACAAAGATTAGTTTGCTTTTAAGTAGAAGATGACTAGGTGGCCTCTCTATTTTACTTTCCTGATTTCCTTATTGAGCAGAGTAATACTGGGTTTGGATTTCTAATGTGACAGAGCAAAGTTAAAACTGGGGTGGGGAAGAAAAATAGTTGACAATGGGATAAGAATGAAACTCTCAAGAAAAGATATTTTATGGACTGCTGATATTTTTATTTATTCTTTGGATATAATAATGTTATTGCTAGTAGGAGTTTAATTCTTCTGAGCACAGCTTACTTAATAGCCTGTTCAGTTTGAAAAACCTCCTTCTTGGCTCTTTTTCATTTTTCTATCAAAACTGTTACATCCCTAGCTTAAAAATCACATTGAAAAAACACATCACTGTAGGAAATGCTTGGACATGACTCAGTTTTTAGCTGCTGTATGGGTTGTAGTTATGTCCTCATCACACTGTTGTTACATCAGAACAAAGTTACACAGAAACTGAGTTGTAGCATGGTTCTGTCACTTCGTTTGTTGGACGCTGTCAATAATTGCTTCATTGGTAGCGTCTCTCTAGCTAGAACCCTACCTGGTATCAAACCAGGTCAAGCAAAGATTTAATTATTTATATAACATGTATCCCTGTTAAAGTCAGTGGGGAACTTCTTGGCCTTAATGATACAATTCTGCTGGTGACTTTAGTGAGGCCAGCAAAAGGGCTTACAGCGCATAAAGTAAGAATGACTTTAGGCAAGTTTCTAAAAACTTCACGCCTCGGTTTTGTCATATATAAATAAGTAATGCATATCACTACCTTTCTACCTGCTCACAGTCTTTAAGAAGATCAATTAGCTAATGCTTTGAAATTAAAAAATGCTCTATACTACATGCTCTAATTATTATTATACATCTTAACATTATTTGAATATAGAGCACTTCAAAATATTCTTATTTCCATTTAATGTTTGTGGGGTTTTTTTCCCCCTACAAAGCTTTGTAGATACAAGAGGATTTTTTTTTTCTTTTGTAACCATAGTTAACAGTACGAACGTAATACAATATTATTGTGTCTTCCAGGCTTTGTACTCGCACATTGTTTTCTTTGATTTTTCTTTGAAAGACAGATGCTGACAGTTCAAAAGCTATTTACGTAATTACTTTGATAGTAAACTGACTCGGGGGATAAATTTCACTGTCTGCATGGGTTTGCATGAGTGTGCACACAAGCCCCCCTGATTGATAACATTCCTAGCAGTTTAATTGAGACATGTCAGAGGGATTGAGGAGAGCCTTGCCATGTCTCTGCCCCTTGCAGAATACGCTGGGTGCTTCACGGCTGCGAGCAGATCCGTAGGCTGGCTGTAAGCAAACATTCTCATCGCTTCAGCATTCACAGCAAAAGCTTAAAATGCCTGTTAAAGAAAATATTGGCTTTCCTAATTTCTCATTTACATTCTCATTCTGTCTAATAAATTATAATAAAGTATTTACTGTTTTGATCGCAAAAGCGGTTTCTCTGCCTTTTTTTTTGCTTTGGTTCTGTTTTGGGTGGTTATGCCAAGGTTTCTCCTGTTCGTTTTCTCACTTAAAGTGTGTCATTTGGTCATATTGGTGTCTTCATTCTAATGTTTATTAAAATGTTACTGTCACTGCCAGTCTGAGACTGTGAATCAGAACTAAGAATGTGTAATAGTTTATTTCACATTTCAGTAAATTCCTTTTACTACTTAAACACTATTATGGATAGTGTTGATCTGAGATGAAGTTTAGGTTTGGCGATACAGAATGCCACTAATTTGAGTCTTCTTTTATTGCCATCTGCTGTGGGTGTTGCATCCACAAACATGTTTTTTTTTTCTTTCCGAATCTCTTTTTGTGGTGATAGAGAATAAGCTGACGCATCTGGAAAGCATCTTTTCTTGGGCCATTCACTGTATCAACCCGTAGTGTATACTTTGATGGTCTCTTGTCTGAGTTGTTTTGATAAGTTGTGAAAAATCCACATTTTGCCATTGCAGTGATAGAGTACAGAGAGAACAGTGTGAGCACCTACAGCAATCTCCTGAAAGGCAGGTGGTCTGGTGGTTAAAAGCTTTGTTAAACATAAAATGTGCAATATCTATTTGTTGTGGATCTGACAGTAATTAAGAGTAATTTTTGAGGCAGTCATTGATGTAAGCCACTCTGCTTTTACTCCTCACTCAATACCTGTGTGAAGTGGGTCTAGCTTGCTGTCAAGTTGTACACTGCAATAATGGGCACTTGTTTTTTCTCCCAGCCACGCTGCATGGCTAGAGTCAAAGCACTGCAACCATACACATACTGCGTGTAGAGCGCAGGACAGCTCCAGAACCATTCCCAACTCTCTACTACTTGGAGCAGCTCTAAGCGAGTTAATAACAAAGTGGCTGAAGGTAGCTGCTGGGGCTGGTGACTTAACCCTCACTGAGGTTTGCACTGCCTTCCAAGTTCTAGCAGGGTTAGCAGCCGCAGGGATAGTTCATTAATTCCTGAGTAGCATAATTTAAGTAACTGTCTTTATGTGGTTGGTGTTGTAGTTACTTAAAATACTGACACGTTTTGCCCCGTAAGCTACAGAATTCTTAAAATGGAAATCCCTTAGCTGCCAAGACACTTCACATGATGATAAAGGCTTAGATCTCATGCGGGTTAACGGAGAGAAAATAGTGACGATAGGACAGAAGTCCACTGTCCTTGCCTACCCACAATCTACAGCATCTAGAAAGGGATGCAAAAATGGCAACTGGTGCTCTAATTCTGCACTGCATTTTAATATACCAGAAAAAATTCCTGTCACTGAATGTACTCATGGAGTGACCAAGCTGTTGCCCTCGGCTCACCATTAAACAAATAACGTCAAGTATCGTTTGGCATTCATTTGTTATGCAAACTAAGTAATTTATGAATGGCAGCTGTGAAATGGCAGTTTTGTTGGCCATTTCCACGAAAGAAATTATAGAAAAGGTGTGCTAGGTAATGAGGGTAACATAAAAAATACCAAACTTAACCTAAATACAAACACTTTATGATCCAGACAGTCTGATTCAAGTACTTATCTCCTTTTTAATTTTCACACTTTTATAAGCCACCAGTTATCTGCGAGAAACCTCAAAATTATCTGTGATTCATTGTCAGTGGGGCATATATAGACGTGTGGGTAAGGCAAGGGGAAAACTACCCCAGCACTCACTGTCACCCAGTAGACCCACACATCTGATCTCTCTTGCCTCTGGTTTTGTGCAGGTCACTTGAGAGTATGGCTATCTGAGTACTTATTTTGCAAGGAATGGTACCTTAAAGAATTGAAATTGTAATTATTACTGAAGTTATTGGAAGGATGGGCTAATCACATGAAAATAAAGTACCTACTAAGCCATGTTTTCCAGAAAGTATTCTCCAACAAAAGATTTTTTTTAAAAGTTGACAGTGATAAATTCTCCTTTTCGGTTTATTAGCAAACTGAAATTGCCCAAGAAGTATAATGCAAGAAGGCTGCCTTTTGTCAGACTACTTCCACTCCAGTTTTATAAGCCAAAGGAATTATGCATTGTAGTTACAAAGTTAGTACATAAAGCACCCCCTTTGGGCATCTCAAAGTTTCTTTAAAAACTGAGCAATAAGGAAGAGACTGAGTTTGGTGGATTTGTCCCCAGCTGCATGGCCGCCGTGTGTCTGCAACTCTGGCATCTGCACTGGCACATGTTGCCTTGACCGCTTGCTCGTAGTTCATCCAGACTTTCCTCTCATTCCTGCAATTCAAATAAAGCTGTTGTTTTGCCGGGGAAGAAGTTTTTTTGCTCCTCTCTAGGTAAATCAGAGTAAAGAAGAAACTGCAGTAGGTGAATGGCCCCGCGGTTGTGCAGTTGTTTCGTGTTGCAGTCAGGGCGGTGGCACATGGAGCGTGCTGCTCTCTCTTGGGAAGTGCAGCCTGAGCTTTGCAGCACAGGGCTGGATATCAACATTTCTTTTTCTGCCGCTGTCGGTAACTAACTCTGTGACCCCTCTGTCTGTCAGTTTACACATATGGAAGCATTTTTCCACCTTTCAAAGGTGTGGTGGGGATTAATTTAACTTTACAAAGTGCTTTTTGATTCCCAACTGAAAGCTACTGTAGGAGCTCAAAATACACTGATGAACCAGTACTGGCTGAAGATCTTTGATGTGTGTCAGTGTATTTGTCAAACAGTTTATTTGACAGTGATTTCTTTTTGCTTACCCTAACTTTAGGACTAAGCCAATCCTGTGTATTCCTTCTCTCTCTAAGTGCTTCTCCCTCTCTCTCTTTCACACACCCACCCCTCAGTAAAAGTTTGGAATAAAATGTCTGCTGAATAAATAAATAAATAAACAAAATATTTAGTTTTCAGATGTTTCAGTGTGCTCAGTGTGTTACACTGCCAGTATCAGTATACTGATAGTCTTCATTAGATGAGCATTACAGTAAACCGACGTGCTAGCTGCAGACAGGACAAGGAAGGGGCTGCCTTCTAGAATAATTCTTCTATGCCGCTTGGAAACACTGCACCCTTTTTCCTAGGGAAAACCAAATGAAGGATGGAAGAGTGGCAAGAGAAATTTCTGATTAATTGTATGGCCAGGTGGCAAATGCATTACCTGTAGCAGTTCTCTGTCTCCAATGTTTGAAATAAAAATCATAAATTCAAAGTGTTTTCTTCAGCATTGTTAGTATTTTAGCACTGGCTTCCATTCTTTCTCACAGCTTTTAACAGAACAGGTTTAAAGTCGTATCGTTTCTGTTTTGGTGTGTTTCCCTAGTTTCCAGCTTGTACCATAGTTTTTTTGGAGACTATATCTGAGAATGTTCTGCTGTAGTTCTTTGTTATATGATGAGAATATTTTCACATAAATCTCTAGCATCTTAATAAAAAGTTAATTGTTACATTTCCATTATATGAAAATGTTGATTCTTTGTGTTTTCCCACTTGTATATGGCTGTGTACAAATGCATTTAAGGGCTTGGACTTGGCTGATGTAGCAAATGGGATGCTGCTTGGGAGCGCAAGGTTGAAATTAAGTGAATGTAAATTTAACTAACTGTCGAGCAAAGAGCCCTAACAGTGACACCTCTAAGGCCGTGGTACAATCTTCCAAAGAAAGCAGTAGATGATTCACCATTTCAGACATTTCAATCCGATCTAGAAAGCTGTAGTAAATATATTGTAGGGAACATTCCTGCACTGGCAGGGGGGGTAGACTAAATGAGCTATTACCAGTAGCTCTTTTCCATGTCTGACTGATAGTTGGCTAGGAACATGTTTAGTATAGTTGCCAATTTTTCTTCTTTTTTTTTTTTTCACTTGGAGAGCACTGGTGACATTGGCAGAAGAACGCTTCCTGTATTTGAGAAAGGTTTGTGTGGCAGGGTTGTCCCAAAAGCAAGCTATTTTCAGAGGAGGCATAGACACCAAAAGTCTTAATCCTTTCCTAAAGCTTTTTTGAGAAAGGGTTTCATAGGATCTGACTCATGTGAGAGGGTGTGGTAGTATTGGAGATATCTGTGGATTAGCTGCTACACATACTTTGTGGTCTTTTAAATTCAAAGTTGAATGATACTGGATATACTAATAGCGCCATTTTTTGTTTTAGTGTATGATTCATAGCGTTTGATTTTTCCTGGAATTTTTTCTTCCCTTCCCTTATAACCACTGTCCTTCTGGGTAGAAGGAGAATTTTTACCAAATGATTATGAGAGCGAAGTAGTCAGTTCCTCTGTCTGTGTCTGCTGAATTCTCCTATAAAAAACATCTAATGACAGTACAAATGAGAGAGACGGTGAGTTGCGTTTAACTCAGTTTTTCTGATGCGTTTATGCAAGACTTTTTCCTTTAAAAATACTCATCAGTGGCAGCAACAGCGATAGTAGTTATTGACAATTTAAATACTATATAATTTCATCCTAATCAGGGCAGCTGTAGATGATATAACAGGTAGCATCCTGACAGCTGCTGTGCGCTGTGCTAGTAACAGTGCGAAAGCTGGGCGTGGGGAGCCAGAGAGGTATCCAGCACCCAGGAGGCTTCTCTGCTTCCCCTTGATTATAGGGGGATGTTAGTACACACCTTACAGTTTCTGCAAGTGTCAAAGCATTGATGTGTCTTTGTCATAAATTTCTGACAAAAATGTAGTCATCTTTCAAAACTGGAAGTGTTGATTTTGATCCCCACAAAATGTAAACAATGTTTAAAATTGGAAACTCTTTAAAACAGGCAGTATTTTTCCCCCTATTAATCTGATAATAAAAAGGCAACGGAAAATAGGTGAAAGAGCCAGGAAACATTGAAGAGGGACACCAGATCAAAAGCCTGTGTACAGAACTATCCTTCATGGCTCATTTTCCTGTAGAGGGACAGGTCTTAATGTGCAGTATATTGCAATATGCTGCTGCTCTTTGGTTCTACTAAAACTTTGCTTACAGCAAAGCTGCGAAATAAAAACCTGGCTAGCTCTAAATTTCCTCTCTTCTCTTCACCTTTTTTTTTTCACCATATGATGCCCAGGGACTCCAGAAAGCCTCGCTGAGAAAGAAAGGCAGCTCATGGGTATGATCAATCAGCTGACCAGTTTGCGAGAACAGCTGCTAGCAGCTCATGATGAACAGAAGAAACTGGCTGCATCACAGATCGAGAAACAACGCCAACAAATGGAGCTGGCTAAGCAGCAACAAGAACAGGTGAGTGATTATTATAGTGGCTTTCAGCTTAAATAATTTTCTAGGAGGACTTTCCAGTAGCTTATCTTTTAGGGTTGATACTTCTCAAGTTTGCTCCCCACCCGGAATTTTTTTCCATTTGTTTTCTTAGGTGAAGAAGTTTAAACAAAAAATTGGAAGAATGCTTTAATTTGCAATATATAAAATAGTGCTCTTTGTCTTTTAAAGATACACCTTCCAGTTTAGAGATATTCTCTTCCAATAGTGTTTTTTCTAAAAATAAGTGTAAATAAGCACACAAATTCAGACCTCCTGAATAATCTTCCCATGCTGCTTGAATTGAGTGATGCTGAATAGGTATAAAAGGAACAAAATGCAGCATTTGGATTGTAATATGACAAATGAAAGGGTTGATTTTGCCAACTGTGCAAAAAAGTGGGGGAGAAGAATATAAAGTCAGTGAACAAGTGTGACTTTTTTTCTTCTGCACTTGAGAAGCTTGATTTTCAGCTCTTGCAAATATGCCCTCCACTGAAAATGCAAACATGTTTTCAGACGTGAACAGTTCCAACATGCACACATGGACACATGATATTTTATACAAGAACACAACTTTTCTAAGATATTTGCACGGTGCAAGTTTTGACAGAAATGGATGTCCATTTTTGTACCTGAACATGAGCAGAGAATACTTAGGCATCTGGTTAAAAATTTTGTCAGGAGTCCATCCTGATACCTCTTATGTGAAAGCGTTTTGCTCTGCCTGACCATTTATTTCAGCTTGTAATGAACTTTGTCATAGAATTGCAGCCCTGTGAATTTAATGAAACTCACAAAACTCTTTGAAATCTGTCATAGTTGTCATACTTCAATGTTTGTATTGTACCAAGAAGGTCTTAAGATTGTAAACCACTGCTGACATCTTCGGACATTTTAGCCTTGGTTTTCCCTATTTTTGATTATTTAAAAACCTTATCTTAAATACTGTGTATTTTGGCCTCACACCTGAAATACCACATAGAGAGAACAGGAGAAGTGACTTATCTATTAAACTAGAGAATTTGTATCACACTGTTGTTTGCATGGAGAAGGTAGATGAAGGTGTGAAGGTGGAATTGGCAAGATTCTTCCACGAGGAGACATCCTGCAGGAGCTATTTCCTTTGCCCTGTCTTTCAAAGTCGCTATTGCTACAGGATGGCCGAACAGTCTGAAAGTGAAAAAGAGAACGGAGAGAATGGAAAAAGGCAGTAAGAAATCCTGCAGGATTATTATTAGGATAACAAGGATTTATTTTAATTTAAGAAATTGTGTATAACTCTGTGTTACATAGAAATTAAAATAACCAAACTTTCAAAAAAACATATTGATAAAAATTATTCCGGTTGCTTAAAGAGAGGCTCTAGAAAGAAAACATTTAATCTTTTAGATGTGGAGTTAACTATGAATGAGTGTTTCTTATGCTAATAGTTTAATAATAGAAATGAAAGAAAATACCTAAGGGGAAGAATGCACAAAATTCCTCCCAGGAAGTGTGTCTAAGTTCCCATCTGACCCTGAGATGTGTACACATACCACAGGGGAAGAGCAATACTCCTTCTAATGTTTGTACTGCTGTGCTAGCTATTCATGAGAGCAGAGCTTTTGTGATGACTCAAATGAAAGTTTTTCAAGTTTGCTTTTTAAGTTTGAGATACATAATGGTTTATCTCCATCAGTCCTCTGAGAACTCTAATTTGGTTCCGTTACTGTCTGCTTTTTCCTTCTCTGTGTGTAAAATGTGTCTACAGTAAGGTTCCCAATCATTTAGTCAGTGGAGAGGGAGGATGGAAGTCCTTATGGAAAACACACATGACTTTAAGAGGAGACTTACAACTACTCCATCAGCTTCTGTAAATCAGTTTCAGTGTTGAGCTGTGTAGCCTTGCACTGCCCCCTTAGTTCCTTTCAGCTGATACGCACGTTGCAGAGTCAGTGGTTTTACCAAACCCAGTTCCAGTCTCTTTGTGTCTGTTTCTGCATCAAGGAAATACGCACACTAATACCTTCCTCACGGGTGTCAGATTTCCTTTTTTTGGAATTTTTGCATAGGTGGTGCCAAACATAAAAAGAATATTACTGTCCATCCTACTTTTTTGCCTTTCCTGCCTTCTCCTACTATTTTCCAGCTTCCCTGCCAGTATTGTTCTTCCTCCAGCAAGTTGGAGCAAATGAGTGCTCGCTTTTTGGGGATTTTTAGCAGTGCCATTTCAGATAATGAGAGAGGAGAGATTTTTGCATCAGTCCTCCTCTTAATATCCAGCACAGCATTTTCCGTAAGGTTCCCTTTCACACTAGTATTAGCTATAAATTCCTCGTGAACGTGAGCCCTTTGCTTCAGTGGCAGTCCAGGCTGCTGCCACCCACCCTTGAAGGTTTCTTAGCTTAATAGAGCAGTTTAAAGAACCAAGCAGGGTGGAGGTTTCCTATGTACCAACTCCAGGAATGATGATAAGTATCTCACGTTTCTTCTGTGCAATTTCTCCACAGATTGCAAGACAACAGCAGCAGCTCCTGCAGCAGCAACACAAAATTAACCTTCTTCAGCAACAGATCCAGGTCAGAGACTGCGTCTCCACCCATGCCCCTGTTACCTCTCTTCTCTCCTTTCTGTTTCCACATGCTTTCCCTCAGCCATTATTGTCATAGTTTCTTTAAGAATCTCTGCAGATGGCTTACATCTTATTTATGGAAACACATGAGGATGTTACCTGTCATTAAGCAAAAAAGGTCAGTTTCTAGAAGGCCTTGTATGATTAACTCTGCTCCTATAGGATCAGGAAGCAGATGTGAGAGGAGCTGGTCATGTGAGCAAGGGTTTGCAGGACCAAGTCCTCTTTCAGCCGTAGATCAGGGGTGGTAAAAATGTTGCCAGAAAGAGTTGTATTGCAATGGATCTCCTACAGCTCTGGTTTTGAGGTTTTGCGGAAGTTCTCTGCAGTGATTGGTAATCGATGTCCCTCCTTCCCTCTGCCCTGGGTGTTGAAAGTCCGGAAATTTTCAATACTTTGTGTGAGGTATTGTCCCAATGAGAAACTGGTCAAACGGTTGGTTAGATTCAGGAGAGCAACTGTGTAGGTCCTAGGTATCTACAGGTTTACTCCTAGTAGCAGAAAAAAGTTATTAACCCAGCATAACCAGTAGACTTTATTTAACCTCTTTTTTCCTTAAAGTATTCAGAAGTTTCTTTTCATGCCATTGACTGTATTTAGTTACTTTTCTTCCATGTGTATATATGTATGCCTCTGTTTCCGGAATAATGCAAATCAGCGTGCCCATGAAGGTTTTCAGAGAATAACAAAGGAGGGGTTTGACATTTTACAGGTATCTAGCATAATGGTAAAATCTCTGTCTGTTTAAGTATGCATTTACATATAGAGAATTGCAAGTCACTGTGGAAGTGGATGCTATGTTCTGTTTGTTCAGTAACAACAGGATTTTCCTTCCAAAGCTTCTCATTAATATTTCAGAATTAGTTCCCTAAAATTATGGGCCATATCTGTAACTGGTCTAAGAAAACTTAATTCCAGTAAAATCAGAGGAGTCGTATGGCTTCACACGAGAAGAAAAACTGGCTCTATCATTTCAGAGGATTTTCTGTCAGTATCGAGACTCATGTAACTATGGAAAACTTCTGGGGAAGGTCCACCCCTCTGTTATATGGCAACTTATATACAAGATGGGCCTTGCTGAAAATAGTTTTGAGATTGGTAAGGCCTGGCTTGGCCTTGACCTCTGTATTTTTTTTTTTCTTCTTTAAATTTCTGTGTGGGAGGGATTTTTCTTTATTGCTGTATCTTTAATAAGACTTAAAAGGAAAAACAATAGTAGAACCTCTACAATAGCAAGGAAAGGATTTACATTTTTAGAATTTAGCTATGGCAGAGAGAGAGGAAGTTGTTTTATAAGCAGCGAACAAAAATAAATTGAAATAACATAATTTGACCCCAACCCTTTTAAGTTTTAGGGCCTTGCAGATAAGAATGAAGTATGTCGTTTTTAGGGTAGTGGAGAACACTGATTATTGATAATGAGATATAGAGCCTTTCATCTCTTGATCCCTGGTCCAAGTTTGACCTAAGTCAGCTAGCTACCATCTGATACAAGCTGCAAGCCTAAGAAATGATTTGGAGGCCTGTCTCAAGGGATTTTGGATGAAATATTGACCCTGCCAAGGTCAGAATTTCACCTCCAGGGTCCACTTCACACAAACCCCATCAGATTTGGGGCACCCTCCTTTTGGACGGTCACATGATAAAGGTCAAGAATTGAACAGGCAGAGGGACAATACTGTCCTCTCATTCCCACAGAGATAATCTATTTGTAGTGAAGTTTTGATTATACTGCCTGCCTCTTGACAGTTCCGCGGTCTGTATGATCGTGTAGTCTCACAAACCCTGGTTGCAGCCCAATTACTGTGAAGTCACTGATGGGGAAAAACATGTAAAAATAAAAAAAGCCTTATTGACAGTGAATACGAAGCAAAACATTTCTTCTCAGTTACATGCTTAGTTGACTGTTGTCAGAGAACAGAAACAATTCCTGAAGAAATCTGCCTTTGTATATAAATGGAGACAACGAAGTCACCCTAACATGCCCATGTTTAAAACGGTCTGTGAGTTTGCAATCAGGTTATGGTAGGTGGAACAAAACTGTGACATGAATGTAGCTGTGAGTTCAGCTTTTCTGACCTTGCCCTAATTAATCTAACAGGCTTCTGTCACATTGGCCCGGAGTTTTTAAATAGCATTAGATTTATTGACAGGGAAATATTCCTACAAAGTCTGGATAACTATTTGACTTACGTGCAATTGAATGATTAGGCTGCAGTTATGAACACAACCTATTTATGACAAAGGATTCGTTTTACTTGAGCCAATTTTTTCTAAGCTTGTAAGAGTTGCCATAATTCCAGATAAATTATTACACAGAAAAAAGCTATTGAAATATTGTATTGAAAACATAATACCCTAAGGTTAAAAAAAAAGCACTACCTGACTGACCCCATGATTTATGACTCCTTTCTCTAAGTGCGCTAACTTGGAAACAGTTCCCTCTCTCCATACCCCAGCATACAATCACCAGTACGCACACCATACATAAGCAGGGAGATACTGCAACGTGTCTCTCCTCCTTAGGGGACTGCAAATGCTGAGTGTAACTACGGCTCAATTAAACTAGCCACTTCTGTGATGCTGAAGAAAGATGCGTTAGCTACTTGAGCTTAGAAAAATGTGCCTGGCACGTGAGTCTCTAATTGACATTATGTCTTTTTCAAGTCCATCTCTTCTGAATTAACTGGAAGGCGGTTTCACTAATGCAGAAGACAGACAGCTTATCTTCATATAGAGAGTTAAGTAAAGAAATAATGCTAAACTGGAGAAAAGGTGCAGATTAGATTAAACTTAAGAATCCGTACAACCTCAAAATGCCAATATACGATCTGTACAGGATTTTGTGTTTTGGCAAACAGTTATAATATTTTTTTTTCTGCTTTTCAGGGTGTTCTAGACCTAATTTGTGAAGAGGTTTGAGTTTCTCTGAATAATTAACTAAACCTCCCCCCATCTTACTTTGTGCCACTTTGGAATGCATCCTCCCATGCACACTGCTTTCTGTTTTATTTAATCTTTGTGTGCATGTGTATGGAAAAGGTTTTAGCTTTAACAATTTCTGCCTGCTGAGTATTCAGGGTCTTCCTTGCACACTTCAGTCTTGCTAAGTTACCAGAAATGAAACTGGAATGCGTGTGCTGTCCTGTTAACTCTTGTGCATCAACAGCCGCAAACATCTCAGATTGTGTTTCAGAACAGCTCCGAAGTGATCTGCAGCTGTAGAACAGGCTGAGGAAAGAGCATGCAGACACCAAGTATGGCTCAGCAAGTTTTTGAACCAAATCTAGTTTTGTCCTTCAGGGCCTCAGGGGAACTCTCACTGCCACCTCCCCGTATTCTTTTGTGCAGCCACAATCCACTTCCTGGCGTCCTTGCTCTAGAACATGGTAAAGTCTGGGGCTCTGTCGCTGTCCCATTAGGTGGGCAGAGAGTGACAGAAACTTGAAGGCTAGATGCTCCTTCTTCATGATGCTGAGCTAGTCCCCAGGACAGGCAATGAGCGTGCGTGGTGCTGTGCCTTGAGGGGTGCCTCTGAGATGCAAAGTTTTGTGGGGTGGTACAGTTTACATTTTCCACTTGCTCAGAGAAAAAGTCTAGCCCAGGTTGACAATCGAATAGTTTGCTTTGAAGCTCAGTGACGAGTGTCACTTTAATTGAACTATATTTAAAATGAAATATGGTTGTTAAAATTCATAAAGCAATTCATATTCAGTAGGGCACTGTTGATAAAATAGGTCAACCTTGCAGCCTAAATTGTGATAAAACTGATGCTGCTAATCTCACAATTTTGTAGAAAGCCTGACAATGTTTTATGTTTTTCCCTCAAGCCCCAGCTCTTGGAGTCATGTGATGACAAAAATGCCAGCTTTCATTTCTTCAAAATGTAAACTTCCAGCTCTCATATTTCCAGGCAAAATCTGAAACCATGAGCACGACAAGTTCCAAAATTAGAAGGCAAACAAAACGGAGGCCAAATGTTGTTTTTTAAACTGTTCTGATTTTTAGTCAAAATTTTTTTTGGAGAGCCCAGCTCAAGATCTTGGAACACTTCAGGTTGCCAATAATGTAAAACTAAGATCTCAAAGCAGCAAGAAGCAACAGCGCTGCTTTACGATGTCTCTAACATTTGGGACACAGTTTTGTTTGACTTTTTAGTTTAATACTGCCAGTACTTGGTTACTAATTTGTATTCATTTCTGGGTGACGTACTTAGCCCAAGAACTGAGCGCTATCTGAAACCTGAGAGCAATTCCTGCCAGACAGCAACCATTTGATGACTCTGTGTGTTTTAATAGAGGGTTTTCTTTTTCCTTCAGAGCTAGAGACTTGTCAGCAGATGTTCTAACAGGACTTCTGTTCGGACCTCTGAAGGACGAGAGGATCCTGACTAGATTCTGGTGCAAAGCTAGAAAGCCGCGCCTCTAGCCCACTCCGCCTGCCAGGCGGGATGTGACTTCTGGCCAGATGTTGGAGGCAGCTCCGGAGCCTGGTGGCACCTGGCAGGCATCCTAGGAGGCCCTGCTCCCAGGTGAAAAGCTTACCGTGGCCTCGATGGCCTCAAGCTTTGCAGACCCTTAGCAGCTTGTCTGGCAGGGAGTGTGGGCACCCTGGCCCTCCAGATGCCGTGCCCCTTTGGGTTGCAGGCTTCCTGGCTTTTCTGAATCCCTCAGCTGCCCTGGGTGTCCTCCCGGCTCAAAATAAGGCTTTCCTTTGTGAGTCTGGATCCAGATTTCCGTCCTTCCCACCCGCTGTCAGCTGGCTGTGTCCCTTTCCCCATGAGTTGTGTTGGTAGATGGCGAGGCCTGGCTGCGCTAGTATGTTTCCAAATCAGAATATTCCCATTCTCATTAAGTTCTGAGTTTTAAGGTGTTGTTCCAATTTGGAACGTAATAAAATCTTGAGCACTTGGAATTTCCTGCAGGATGGTTAGTCCCTTTTGTAGCCAGATCTATTTTTCAAAATCTAGCTGTATATTTTGGGGAGGAAAGAAGGATTTGGTTTCTGAGTTACACAGAAGTTCAGAAAAATATTTCTTAAGCTTAACATGCAAAGTTTTGAAATGACACAGTTGTTATTGTCAAAACTTTCCAAGCACCAAGAGGCTCTGGGTTGATTCCAGCGTTCCAAAACACTGGTAAAGAAACCCGCTTCCAGAGTGCTTTAGATATCATAATTTACCCACACAGTTATCTATGGTGATAATTTTTGTTGTTGTTGTTTAGATTTGTTGTTGCTTTTGAACTCCTCAGGTGAGCAATCGTCTGTTATCCAGAACTGGCTGAATGATGTTCAGGCCTGTTTGTGTTCTCTTTGTTTGAGAAAACATTGAGATTTTGATTGGCCTATTTCAGACGAAGCTTAGTTGTAAAAAGTACCAATTTCTCTTTCTTGTTGTGAGAAGACACTGACCGTTTGACTGTACATAAAGAAATGTAAGATTTGTTCCCTGCCCCAACAAGTTTGCACTCTAAATTATACTTCCAGCACAGCTCACCTTTTCATTTTCTGTCTCCTGCTGGAAAGCAAACCCCAAGCAAACTGTGAGCTGAATACTTGGAGTACTTTGTGCCTCTGATAAAGGAGGGTAGAGATCCTTACCCTTAATCCTTGCCCTGTTGGTATCTCAGTGCAACCATAAGGACTTGTGAAATTTCTTTCCTGGTCCCCAGCTTCTTCTATGGCTGTAACCCAGAGTTCTCTAGGAGGCTTTAAAGGGCTGTGGATGATGAATCCTTCACTCGAGATACAAAAATGAACAACCTCTATACCAGTGCTCGGTTACAGATTTAGTAATGTCTGTTGCTTCTGTATTACCATTTTCCCTGGGAATTCTGCTTTTCTAAGAAGTCAGTGACAGCAGAGTAGTGCTTCGTGGTGCTACGACCCCTTTGCAAGCCGTTGCACAGCAGAACAGTATTAGTTCTTCCGTAATTAGAGTCCTCTTTGCATATCAGAGAGAGGTGAGGACAAAAGGTTTCCTTGGTAGACAATAAAGCTGTTGAAGTGAGGGCCTGATCCAACTCCCACTGAACATAGTGAAAAGGCTCTTATTCATATTAGTGGGAGTTTAATGAGACCTTTCTTCAGTAGGAAACTGTGAGAAAGTATCTTCCTTCTCACTCTGCAGAATGTTTTCTGAACAGGCTCTGTCCACTGAGACGGTTTGTTTTTTGTTTTGTTTTTTGCCAGTGTGGATATGACAAGCTGTGACTGCACAGTCAAACCGAACAGGCTCGTAGATTGGGGACATTTTGTCCAAATTCATCATGTGTCAGGAGCAGCTGTTTTCCTGCGACTTATAAACATGGGCATGCTGGATTCAGTGAGACAGGCCCAAGAAGGAGTCACGCTGCAGCCTTTCCCATGACTTTGCAACCTCTTCCCAAACAACTGAGGTTGCCGGCAAAGAGGCTAAACAATTGTTTCTCACAAAAGCTCTGCAGCTGATGTCCTATCAGTTATCAGAATAACTCGCCTGTCCCTCGAGCAGGAAAAAGCCCCTGGGAAATTAATTATTCAACAAAACAACCCAAAAAAACCACACCAAAAAAAAAAAAAGAAAAAAAGACAAGGTTGGGGGTGGAAATAGGAAAAGGGAGGAGTGAAAAGAAAAATCTAGGCTAGCAGTCAGAATGAGCTAATGGCTTGCTGGCCTCTCAAGTTCTGCAAATAATGTGTGTGTTTGGCTGAAGGATATGATGCCTGTACTTCAGAGTAACCTATGGGCCTTCACTTCCTTCCATTACCGTAAAAGTTAAGTTACGTAAAAAATCGCAGGGGTGTTCATCTACACTTATTTCTGTGCAGAGCAACATTTTGCACCGATGTACCACGTTTTTACTTCCAAAGATTTCCTGTACAGCAAGCATCTACAGATAATTCTGTCTCAGGCCTTTCCTATACTCTCATACAATCCAAATTTGCTGACTGGTGTAGTTGCACCAGTACAGACAAGGAGAATCTGCTTGGGGTTTGTACAACTTGAATTTATTGAGATTGCAAGGGCATGTTTTCATCAGATAAATCAGCTTTTTTTCCTATGCTGAGCTACATGATTGCAACAGCACTTGCTGATAATGAAGCTTTCTCCAGTGTTACCAGTCCAAATGTTCTAAAATTATGAGATTGTTTTGAACTTCGTGACTTTTTTCTTGCAATTTTAGCATCTTTTCTTAATTTCCTTTTTGTTACTGAGCTTTCAGTGTTCCCATTTTCCAGTTCTCTCACACAATCACAAGGGAGGGCCAGAAACTTATTTTTATTAAAAAAAACAAAACAGAACCCTGAAACACCCAATCTAATCCAGCAGCTAGGACTTTAAGAAGAATGGCAGCAGTCAAATACAGTCATTGCAGCTGGCAGCATTGTACTCCAAGGCCTAATCTTGGTCCCTCTCCCCTCAGCAAGCGTTTTCTCAGAGACCTCTCTTCCCAGGGCCCCGTCTTTCTTTTTGTTTTCAGATCCCCTCTGCAATTTCAGCATCTCTCTGAGGCACCCCACAACTTTTACCACTTCCTTCCACTTCCAGATCCCTGACATTGCGGTACCGAGCAATCATCTTTACGCAGCTGCCCACCCTTTCCCGCATCAACTCCTCCTTTCTGCCAGCCCTCCTTTTTCTTTTCCCTCCTTGTAATTATTTCCACAGTCTTTTTAATGGTGTCGGTCGGCGTTTTATTGGCTGTAGAGCACACATATGTCATGTTGTGAATGTTTGTGTTCAAAATGCGTGGGGCGGTGTACCTGTGTGCAGGTGAGCTATGTTCACGTTTGTGTACCCGTGCAGGTATTTACACAGCAAGCAGCAGAGGTACAGGAGCAGAAAGTACCACGGTAGTTTGTATAAGTGGCTTGGGAAGTTGAACATGAACTCTTTATGGCTGTGATCCTGTCTGTATGGAGTGTGTGCAGTCATGAGCACTTTTGTTGTGCAGCCAAAAAAGGCTGCTACTGCTGCCTCTGCAGTAAGGTAAAGCAGGAGATAACAATAAATTTTTTACTGCTGGCTGGCGGAGGTGTTTAGGATGTGTTTTCTTTATATCTTCATCCGCCCCTAATTGAAGATGCTTTAAAATTGAATGACTAGCAGTCAAAACGTGTTTGCTTCAAGCTGAGAAGAAAAATGCTGGTGTCTCTGCTTCCAAACTGATTGCGCTTTGTACACAACTGACAGCCACAGTCACTTTGAGTGACTGATAAGTGGGAAGCTTTGCCACTTATCAAGGAATGCACGCTGAAAAGAAAGGACTGGAGCCGTTCAGATGCTTTGGCATGTTCAAAATAACATCTCACATCAGTCAGACTCAGAGGCACTAGGAGACATTTCAAAATAAACTTTATATCTATCTATCTATCTAGAGGCAAAGATTCAATTTAACAGACAAATCACTGTGTGGCATCACATTGGCTCTGAAAACGAGAACATCATTATAAGGGTCACCAGTTGCAAAATGACTCCGATTGCTGCATAATTCGAGAGCATTTATTGTAGGGTCTCACCCCCCAGAACAAACCTAAATTTGAAAATTCACAACTGCATATCATTCTGGTGATGTCTCTAAATTGGGGGTTTTCACCCCTGTTGGCCAAGCAATATTTGGTTTATATAGCACGTGACATCCTGAAACATCCCAAAGAGATTGAAGTTCTAAGCCAAATTATGATCTCATTTATTTCCTCTTTGGTTTTATGGAATATGTTTGGGATTGCCTGGCATTAACTAAAATCACAAATTTGTTATTAGGGTTATTTAGGAGTTGCTGTGCTTTTCAGTGATACACAGCATGAATAGAAGAGGGAACTTTTTTTGGTACATGTTTGTTGGTGATACTATTTGGTGAAAGTTATATTACGAGATTTTGACCTGCAGGAGCTGAGGTGTGAGGCTACATTTTCTTGTACTGACTCTCTAATGACAGCAGTAACAGCCAACGTAGGGTTTGGTTGGTCCACTGGAGGTGGTAATGTTTCAGCTTGTCTTAGGAAGCATCATAGGAGTTAACCTGTTAGAGCCATCCCTGCAAACATTGAGTAGAAATACAAGCACATGTGATACTCAGAGCTGAGATAGGGTGTGGGTATTGACGTAAAATGGGAGAACAAGGAGATACAAGCAAGTAGTTTGTCATTTCCCAAACTGGAATTTGAACAGGAGATACATCGTGTTGACCTGCGTCCACTAGTAGTACTTAAACAAAAAACGTTCTCGTAACTGCCGCCAGGTTTGCACCTCTTGTCCTAGCAACATCGGGAGTGTTGATGTATAAGGACAATTATCTTTTGTTATGATGCTAGGCACTGCATCTGGACATCTAATTCTGCCCAGCTTGTTCTATCTAGAATGGTTGCTTTTCTAACCAAAGCAGTTACATTTGTGAGACAGGTTATGTTTGGCACTCCCAAAGTTGCTACCAGCCCCCATACCTATGTTATCAAGAGGGAGAAATTGGAGGATTATTTAGTTTCTGCTGGCAATGACTTGCTTTTCTGATTCATCTCTTGCCACGTTAAGTGGTCACGACTTCATTTTGATGGCTCATTCGAAATAGAGTGCTTCAAACTCTCTGCTGGAATAATGGCTTAAAATGATTCAGAGGGAAAAGTATGGTTCCACCTACTGAATCAACACCACTGTCTTCACCACCTTGGATTTTCCTCAGACATCTGGCATCCAAAAGCTGATGATGCCTTACCCTGCATAGTTTAGGAGACAAGATGAGCTCATCATTGGTGGTAATAGCATGCAAGAGGCCAGAGGAAATGGTTTTATTTTTGTTGTCCACTTTCTATCGATTATCTACTACTGAATTGTATCATATAAATTAAAGTGGAGGGCAATTACTTATGCTTGGTATTTGTAAGAAGAGTAAATGAAACAGTTTAATCACTTGAAGGGTAGTGATTGAAGGGGCAATGTGAGCAAAGCCTGACTTAGAAGTTTGGAGAAAGAGAGGGAAAGGTACAGTTGTCTCGTGGAAGTCTCTGTTGAGCAAAGATGAACTAGAGAGTTACAGATCTCATGCCAGCTGTCTGTATTTTGCATATTGTATTTAATACCTATTTAAGTTCAACTTCCACCTAAGAAAGTTAAATTAAATGTGTATTGGGTAAATAATTGTAAGGAGCCATTTCAGATTTTCTTTCAAATTGGTTTGAAAGATGCTTTGGAGAGGCTAAGAAGTATATGTCAGAGTTTCTTGTATTTAGAAGTTAAATAAAATAATTGAAGTTCCAAGATAAACATAATAAAGTTATAAAAACTAAAATGAAGACTTATATGAAAGGTAATAAAAATTAAATGGGACAAATTTAATTCACAGTCCTTGGAGTTTATAAATACTTGACACAGTGAGGAAACTAATTTAAAATTGTATGTATTACAAAATAGTTTTTATCAGGTTTGACTTCTTTGAAAGACGATAGTGATAGCGTTCAGCAAATTATTCTAAAGTTGAAACTTGGATAGTTTCAACAAAATTGTTCACAGATAGCAATTTAAAATGGATTTGGATAGACATGATAAAGAGATTTCTGTACATTTTTGTATGCTGTGAAAATTGTATACAAAGAAATAGATTAGGTAATGAAGTAAAGCATTTGAAAGTTACGAGTGCCAGAATTAGGTTAAATAGGTATCTTTATTTTATTCCCATGTATCTCTGTCATACATATTGAATAAAAAATGGTATCCTGGGGGAGCAGAATTACGTGATAATATAATTGTAGACTGTACTTACAAGAGGGAAAATTAAAATTATGTTGACAACCTTAATTTTGGCATTCCCTAATGTTTGAGTCTTTGACTTTTCATCCAAAGTAGCATTATTTTAACTGTGTTTCTATGTGGTTTTAATGGCCGTAAAAGCACATAATACTGATACACCAACCACCTAAGATGTGTTGTCAGTACGGCTTGAACCCTGAAATGCCAGCATGGGAGAAGTGCTGAATGTCACTTGAGTTACAGAAGAAATGCTATGTTCTCCTGGGCTAGCAGGATGGCTGTGGTGGATAGGAGCCCATACTATGAGGCCCCTCTCTTTCTGTATCTTGTTTCCTTTCTTCCTCCTTTTTTGTATTTTGGTCTCCATCAAAATAGAGAAGACTTTTTTTCTTCTATTGCTGTCCTCCTTGGAAAGAGAGATAGATTGTTTGAGTGCCTTTGTTGAATTTGGGCTGTCTATGTTGAAAATTGAGTTTGACTCTTTAAACACCCTCCATTTGCTCCCCCTTTTCTCCCTTGGTGGGACTGGGACCAGATCGGTTGTAATCACAAGTTGCCACTAATCAATTCTTTCTTCCTAATTTACCACACTCTTTATTGCTTTAGCAAGAAAACCAAGGCTGAAGGTACAAAATTCAAAGCCACAGATCTTTTAGTTAAGGAGTCTCTTGCTTTGAGTATGATGGAAGCCTGTTTAAGCATTTGTCTCTTTAAAGCTCTGTGTGGTGAGAATATGTTTTCTTATCTTTCACTATGCATGTAGAATCTTGTCTGTGGTTTAAGCATTACTGAGCTGCAGTGTGTCAGCGAGAGGGGCTTTTTTATGTACTGTCTGTAATGAGTTTTATGTTCTTAACATCCTTAAGAATCACGTATGTCTAAATTGAGCATCATTTCCAGTTTCTTTAACCCTGGAGTCCAAATTTGTCGTCCAGGAACAAGTAACCATATATTAAAGAGCTGCTTGATTATGTTCTCACCTTATACACAGAAGTAAGCTGCCTTATGCACGCACAGGCACATACTTTCATGCATGCATTTGGAATGCCACAATTCAGATATCAATTACAAACATGATTACTTTTCTGAACATTGATTTTTAATGTCTCTAAAGGATTTAAAGAGGAAGGAATAGAGATGTTTTCCATGTGGGGGCCACAGGTTATTAATACTTACCAAATTATAGCTGATCTTAGATATGAATTGTTCAAGGCTTTATGAATTCTTCAGCCCTGCTGACAGTTCCTCTTCAGCTGAAATCGTGGTAAATAGAGAGAACCCTTAGTTTAGATCAAGACGCTGATGATTGCAGTATTTCCCAGTGATGCAGACAGAGTGATGCATGCACTGGGAGATACAAAGTAAGCAGAAATGGACTCAAATTATTTGAAATTAGAAAACTTCGAGGAAATAAAACTTTCAAGATTCTTTCTTTTCCCCTTCTGTGATTCTTTGGATGACTCTATAGCTATAGACACCCCTATAAAAGTTGCCTCTGTTCTTCCACAGAACCCGGTTCTGGCAGCAGGTTTCCCTGATAGCTCCCCAGATACATGATAGATCCAGGAGTTTCTTTACCATTGTGTTAGAAAGTAAAGTTTTGGAGAGCTGATCTATTCTAGTGACTGGAATTAGAATTATGCTCTATTTCTCGTATTTCTTCTTTACTTGAGATGAAAGGCAGATTTGAAATGTTATTTTTCAAGAATTTTAGCTTTCTGTGTCATGAGTTTCAGGGTGTTATTTAAGTCTACTTCCCTTGTATTACTTCTTATTGCACAGTTAAGGATTCCTGTCTTTTGGGTACAATCAGAATAAATTCAAATAGTAATCAATTTACTGACATAGAATTCTGTATTCTATGTTACTAATATTCACACTTCTTATTTAAAAAGAAACGCATCCGGTTTAGGTGTTCTTCACATCCCCTCTGTGTATTGAGATGGATTTGTTGAAATCACAAGTTTGCTTTCTGTGTCTTTTGTGAGGGTTGTCTGAGCTCAGTATCCTCTTAGCAGAAACTCTTGCAAAGGCCCCATGGGAGGAAAATTGTCCATTGTGTTCTTTTGAAAGCCAGCTATCTTTTTTCCTGGAGCTGGGCTCAAGCAAGTTTATTCTTCCACTCAGGGATATCTTAGGAGGTTCCTGTCCTTTCTGGTGCCTAGGAAGCAGAGCTCAGATACGTATATTGTATTTGTTGCCATCATATAATCTGTGCAACTTCCCTGCAAATATAAAGAATTATGCTTTCCCCAGCTGTTCATTTGATAGGATTCTAGCCCTTCATTTAGAGAAAACTGTGCTTCTCCGATCCGCATTGTTTGAACCATGGCCTCCCTTCTATACCTATTGTTTGTTTTGTCTTTTTTTGTTGCGCGTAACAGGTGTTTCTTTCAGACAGCCAAGGCAGCAAGGCAAGGGCTTTCTTTATGGCAGATCTCTTGAGACTTTGATTAAACTCTTCTTTGTGATAAAAATGCCACTGCCTTTAAATGAATTGCACATGTAATCTGTAGTCGCACAAATGCCCTCCATCCCTCTGCCTTCATTGCTGAAGTCTGTCTCTCTTTTGGTATGGGTGTGTTTGCCTTTTCTCCTGTCTTTCGCCACAGAACTGATTCCTTTTTACCTTCCCGATACTGCACTCCCCTCAGAGCCTGGATGCAGCCATGGGAATGGTTTAAAAAGAGCAAACTGCTTCTGCATAAAGAGCTCCCTTTTTTTCTAGTGTTGCCTGTCGCTGCCTCCACAAATACCATCGTCGGACGGCTGTGAGAACCTTCCTCAGAGCTTCTCAAGGGGGAACCAAGGGTTAGAAACTAGGCGCTTTTCCTGCATCTGCTGGAGCAGGTCTCAGTCCAGTGGGTTATAGGTAGCACAGATATTTTCCTACCCGTCCTACTTTTTTCTTTCACACCTTCTCACCTGCTGTTGAGGAGGACCTAGTAAGCTGGGTTTCCTGGCTTAGGCCTGGGAATGCTTTGGGGAGGTCTGGTCAGTTGTGGCAAGAGCTTAGGCGTGTTGTAGGCAGAAGGTGTGTGTAAATCAGTACCCTGTGCTACCAACTTGTCTAACGTACATTTAATATTCTTCCTAGTTTTTGTTTAGAATAGGACTTGCACGCTCCCTGGTATGATCCTCTTGACTCTCTAGATGTTAAGACAGCCAGAGAAGCAATGCAAACCAAAGAGAGGCAAGAGGCTGGTACCATGTTTTTTAGTAGCTCAGTTGGCCCACGCTGCTCAGGTATGCTGATGGAGTATTGCTCACCTATAATGCATTATTTTCATGCCCTTCTGTTTATGCCAGGACATTTATTGGTTAGAAGCCCCAGGGGTGAATGGATACAAATATGCGTTAGTCAGAAGAGATGTAATGGATGTCCTGGGAGCTGTGCCAAACAATTAAGAATATAGGCGTAATGATTTACAGGGTAAGCAAAACCTCCAGAGAACGCTACATCTGTACAGGCTGCCCTGTGAATCTGCAAAAGTCGAATAACTTGCATCATTTCAATCTACCAGAGATAATGCATATCTAGGGAAGGAATTTGGATGGACTCTTGCTTTCAGTCTGAGACATACCTTCTGCCGATGACTTTCTGTTGCTTTGATCCGTTGTTAGAACTTCTCAAATGTCATCTGCAGTGCCTCTGAGATCCTCTCTGTGTAACGTGTGTTTTTCCTCCTGGTGCAGACCGACTGGCAGTTACAGTGGCAGGGGTATCAGTACAGCCTGGATGTGACACTAACATTGTGTCTATTTTAGTGCCTAACTTTGTGGCAGTGGCAGCATCTGTGGAAAATATGAAGATAACTGTCAGAAAGAGTGTTTGAAGGGCATTTAATTTAGAAACATTAACTCCCTCCCCATGCTGACATTTGCTTTAGCGTGCAGTAGTTAACAGTGGAAGATGGGACTTCAATAATGCTGTATAATATGGTTTCCTAAATTGGTTCTTCTCTTAAAATGCGTTGTCTGTTTTTGTTAGTGTTTAGCTACCTAGTGCAATAAACATAGTTCATTACATTGTTTAACTCAAAACCCATGAAGTTTTATTTTATTTTTTCTTAGCACATAGATGGCAGGGGCCTGAAATTCCCTCTTCTTGTACTAGTTTAAAACATTGTAAAATCGGAACATGAGCATTTAGAGACACGTTGTGCTGAAATAAATGGCCAAGATGCAGAAGAGACTAACATGATGTAGCAATTTTATCAAGTTCCACACAGCTCCTTCTCTGTACTAATTTTCTTTATGTTCAGGGAACATGAGCCACTGTTTTAATACATAAATACAAAAAAAAAAAGACTTTTAAAAAAGCCAGACTGTTCTGAAAGCAACCATTTCTTATGTTCAGGCATGCAAACTTCTCTCACAGGCAGCTCTTGTTAGAGTACGGGGGCATTTTCTAAGAGCCTCGCACCCGTTTTTCTTCCAGACGCCGTCTCCCCATTCCTTCAGGAGGTGCCCTTCTGTAGGAGGTTAAGCCTTCTTCCCACCAACGGGGACTTGGGGAGGCTCCCTTGGAAGCCTGTCATTGCTGTTCTTGGATTTCGCAAGACAGCGATGCTTCCCGAGACATGTGTGAAGTTCACCTGCCCAGAAAGACTGCTACTCAACAGCCTGCTTTAAGACGGCTTTGCATGCGAAAGACTGATTTTCTTCGTTTTGGGACTATCGCTCAATGGAAATGTCAGAAATATGGAAGGATAAATACCGAGTTACATTAAAAAGAGAAAAAAAAGCGCTCTGAAATTATCTCCTGGCTCCATGTTTTCCGAGGTTTTGCATTAGCGGGGACGAAGTCACGGTGTGTTGACACAGTCTAATGTGCAATGACATAATACCTGGAATATGGAGACAGCGAGAGGCGCAAAATCAAACTTATCTGAGTTTTCACAGGAAAAGAAGGGATTAAACTTTGCTGGTTAAAATATGGATTTTTTTTTTTTTTTTTAAATAAAAACTAGTTCGATTGAGATAAACCTACTCAGATCTAATTCTATCCAGTCCCTGGGAAAAGTGGGCCTTAAGATGTTGAGCCTATTTGCCCAATCCCTTTTTTTAGAAATAAAGATTAGGGTAGGAAGTTTGGTCCTTATCTCTAAGGTTCTTACTGCTTCAGAAGGAAACTGAAATACTTACATGAAGGACACTTTCTTGAACTCTTGATTTGTCTTCACTCAGATTATTTCAGAAAGCTCTGGCAATGTAGATTTCCCACAATGCTCGGCTATTTTTGTTTTACATATCTTAGAGCAGCTATGATAAATTGTTGTTACTGCCTATTAAATAGTAGAAAGAGATGTCAAAATACTCTAGTGTCTTAAAATTCAAATGTTACTGCACGTGCATGGAAACTTTGATCTGGAAGCATCATCCCCCAGTTCATACCTGCCAGGTGTGATTTTTCCCTGCCTTTTCATCCCTTGTGGTTACTTATAGTTCTGCAAAATAACATTCAATCACTAAGTTTTACTTGCATTTCACAGCCTATTTGCATGGATATTAGTATTACTCTATGATCCAGATTTTACGTAGCACCGTCATCACTGGCTCTTGGAATATTTTTTTTTTTTTCTTTTTCTTGCTTTCTTTTTTTTTAAAGCATCCTGTTTTTCAGACCAGGGGAATTGAGGACAGAGGGGAAGCAGCTTGCACATTGTTAGGCTGTAGCTCATTGCCAGAACCAGGAACAGAACCCAGATTGTCAGTCGTCTCCCATTGGGCCACAGTACAAAATGTGAACTCAAGTGCAGAGTTATCAGAGATTCAGGTTTTTATCTTCTGTCTCCGTTTTTACTGTTTTTCCTTAGAATTTCCCGTTTCAGTGACAGAAATCGAATACAGACTGCAGTGGTTGTGGGGTGAGAATGAGGCAGGGAAGCACGCAGAAAACAATCCCTATTAGTTTCAGAGTCAGATTTGTGTTGGTGCCATTCCACTGAATCACATCAGTAGAGTTTAATGGGGAAAATCTGATCTGATCTGATCCATCAGTAAAATGTGAGTGAATAAATGGTAAGAAGTTTGTGAGGGTCAATTTCTGTCCTCTTCCAGGTGAGGAAACAATTTTCCTTGCATTTTTAACATTTTCTGTGTTTAAATTTTTCTAGATCCATTCATTGTAACAAAGCCAAGACTTTGCCAGCACATACATTTCTTTTTCAAGCATCTCTTCATTCCATGAAAACTGCTTAAACAAATCAGAGTGTAAGGCACTTACCAGTCATTTTGCATGAACCCTCTCCTCACCTTGACCACTGTTAGGTTTTTATTCCATTCTGGCTGTGCTAAGCTGTGCTAAATGTCAGTGGGATGCCTGCCGGTGTTTTTTGTCCTGGATTGATCTGCTCCAACTCAGAGTGGTTCATTCACTGACTTGCTTTCTTTTCAGTTTCTGGATACTTAACCTGCTTTCATGCCAGTCTCAGGGCTCTGGTTACCTAAGGCCAGCTTGTTGTTATTAATAGGCAGGAATGGCTGTGCCTCAGGCCTGCTTTTCCCTTCTCTCCCCCTTCTTCTTCTGTTTTTCATTTAATGGCTTGCTAATAATGAAACCACAAAGGCAACAGTAGGGGCGGCATAAACACATGCTCACCTACGGGAGAGTTGCTGATGTTTTAGAATTAAAAAACAAAACAGGATTATTATGATAATAAAAGCCAAGACAGGTGCTGGGCACTTTGTTTATTTGCTGATTAAAACAGTCACAGTGTGACATCTTTTCATATAATAAACTAAAGAGGGAGGTGGATTATTGCATTGCCAAGGCTTTGAGTATACCTTTACAGAAAATATTTGCGGACCATCTGATTTTAAGGGTCACCGTATATCACTGCGTGCCAGGAATATACCTGTTTTGCAGGGTGGTGGGCAGAAAGTCAAATACTCAAAATAATTAGTCAGCTGCCAGAGCATTCATTTCCTTCTAATTTGGCATAGTCCCTTGTTAAGTCCCCAAGAAACAAGAGGGGGGACTGTCTAAATCTGTGCCTCTGCCATTGAATAGGATGTCAAGTAGCGGAGGCAAGACATATGTTGCCCTCCTTGTTTCTCCCATCTTCATAGTGAGATGCCCAGCTTCTGTTAGGCAATTGTGAGCCCTTATCCTTTCTTAAACCAATGTTAAGGTGTTTTGGATTGAGTTTTAAAAGTCCTTAATCCTGTTCATCCTCCTCTGAACATACTATGCTTGTATTTTCAAAAAAATGCTTTCCTGGATTTGTCTTTCCTATTTTTTTAATAAATCAGTTAGTTCATATCCAGTAGAATTTTATTTTGTGCAAACAGGTTTTAGCCATAAGTGCCCTCATTTTATGTCCTTTAGGCTCTTTACACTTGCATAAAGTTCTTGGCATAGCAGAAACTTTGCTATGTTGGGAATTCCATCTTTACACTTTTATGTGTGTGTGTCATATGAATTCTCTGCATTGTGCAATTAACAGTTTCTTCTCATGCCTGATGCTCTAAATCTGCAAATGCAGTAGGTAGATACTTTTTTCTTTGTCAGGCTGCTTCAGGCTAAACGTTTAGACTGCCACTCTGAGTTAATTAAACACCTATTTGAAGTTAAGCAGTCGAATGGCAAATAAAATAAAATAGTTGTTCCAGCCCTGTGGAATGGTTATTGAAGTTGACACAATACTTTCTGCTTTGTCCCTTTCTACTTTTCAGTCTCTCTACCTGCTCCATATGCTGCTTTTCTAGATAGGGACACAATATTTGACAGACAAGAAATTACCTTGAGCAAAGGGCACTAGCTGATGTTTCGGAAAGTATGCATGCAGAAAGAATGCTGATAGTCCTTGTCAAAGTTCTAAATTTTGCAAGTGAAAGAAACATACCCTTCTGTATGAGAACTGCATAATTTCATCTCTACCAACTACAACTAAAAATATTCATTAGAAAAGGCAGCCATAGATCCAGGTAAAACTGTTATCTGTAACTGTTAACCCTCCAGAATGAAAGAATATAGTGGGCTCTGCCTTTTTCCCCATTTGTTTCCAGTTTCCACAGTTTTTCTGATCTCCTGCTGCCATGGGAAATAGGTGTTCATAGGGTAGACAGCTCTTTTCAGACAGTAGCCTGTCTTGCTACTTGTAGAAGTATTGGGTTTTCTTAGGTAAAAATGCATTTCGCTGAATTTGTGCAGGAAACTGAGGGATTCAATATTTGTTGTAAAATGAGGTGATAAACAGGCTAAGGCATAAAAACTTGTTGCATTGATAAAACTTTTCATTTAAACTTTTTTTTCTTTTGGTAGTGAAAGGCTGAAACTTTTACCCATAAGCATCTTAAGTGTGAAGCCTTAGAAAGCGGGCAATTGTTACAGCACCCATTAAAAGCAGTAATAAAATCCTTTGTCTTTAGCAGGCATTGTTTTGGGAGAATAAATTTTGATAAGACAGGTGGTCAAGACAGAAACCTCTGGGAGTTTGTTACTTTCATGAACCTCCTTTGCATGCTCTTTACCTTCTCCTCAATATAGACATACAAGCATACTTCTCTGCATTTCTGGAGTTCACTTGTGTTACTTTACAACATATGCTGATTTTACTTAGCAACCTCATATACTATGAGAGGGATGAAAGTGCTCTTGGGCTTCAGAGGAAAAACAGGATGAGAATTAATTTCTTGTTCAGTTGGTGTCAGAAGCAGCTAGACATATGAAAGAAATTGGGATCTTCTTAGACTGCCTGTTTGATTTTAGAGGAGGCTTAGATGTTTACTGAAATTTCCAGCCTTTTGAGACTCACTCATGAGTGCTTTATTCATAGCTGCCACTGAAAAAAAGTATATGTCACCAACATAATACAGTTTTTTTGCAGCTGGGCTAACATCTCTATACTAAACATTTTGTGTGTGTACATGTGTAAGTCAGCATTGACAATTCAGCAAACCACTAGGACAGAAGTGGGTTTAACTGTACTAATTTTCAGGGTATATCCAGGTGTGGTTTGCTTAGTTTTTCCTTTGGTTATAGCATAATAAAACTATGGTCGGTTTTGTTCACATCTTTCTTGGATATAATAGTGCTGCTGAATACCTTCTTGCAGTGTTTATTTCCATCACAGAAGACTGGAAGAGGTGTGAATGATCTGAAGAAGACAAAATCAGTGGAGGGACCAATGTTTGTAACTTCTTTATCTACTGAATCCTGCAGGGAAAGTGTCTTCTTTTTGTACTACTGCTACTATATAATCCAGCTTGGCTGATTATTTGTACTTCTGCAGACAAGGTTTCAGCCAGCTCTCCCAAGCAGTTCTCCTTAGAAATGCAGCGGAGCAGGCTTTAAGTTAACGAGTACAAACTTGGATGTGAGTTTTGGATAAGTGCTTTCAGGTACACCTCCAAAGCCAATAAACCTCAGGAGAATGAATTTCATAGGATACTAGACAAGAAAACCCTGTTGTCCTCAGGTGTGTGTGTGCACATGCACACAACTCTGCAAAGGCAAAATTATTTTTAACTTCCCAGGACATCATTGAGTATAAGCATTGTTCTCATTGTACATATGGGAAGGTGAAGTTTGGAGGAGTTAGTCATCTTGTTTAAGTTAAAATATAGAAACCTGATTCTTGCAGCTAAGCAAGACAAGACCATGTCTTTCCTCAGACACAACCAACTGGAAGATCTAAATGATCTCTGAAGGAGCTATTTTACTTAAACAAAGACTGTAATTCTTTTTTGTCAAGCAATATGATCATACCGTGATGAGATGGAGTAAGGGTTAGAAAGCATAAGGCAGCAAAATATAAGAAAAATCCTCTTCTATTAGTTACATCATTGCTTTTTAATGACATTGTAAAGAATTCATGTATATTCCCTTTCTTCCTTGAAATACAGAGGATGGTTCAGATATTCTTTAATATTGTAATCCTATCCATGCCCAAGATACTGTTTACAGCACATTATATCCTCTGTAGAATCTCAGACCTTCTGAACTCTTAATTACTCAATGAGATTTAGATTTAAACCAATAGGATTGTGTACTGGATAAGATACCAGTTTAGTCCTGTCCTCACTCTATAATCAAAGTTTATATGGTACAGAGTTTATCCGAAAGTTGACGTGAGTTCTTTATCAAATTTAGATGGACTCTATAGGCTTAGCTGTCAAGCTTCAATATAGGGCACCAGTCTGTAATACCAGGTGTGTCTCCATGGCCAGCAAGTAAGAAAGGTGATAAATTAGTTGTGATTCAAGTGCCTTAATCTCTAGCTAGAGGGAACATCAATCTTGGACAGAGACACTAACCTCAAATGAACTCATTAGCTGTCTTCCCAAAGCTTCTCTGCTTCCTCTATTCTTTATTATTGGTAGCAACATCATCTTCCTCCCTATCAAGCAGATTCATGTTCCAAGAAACAATTTTGACTCCTTCCACTGTCTTCTGTCCCAAATCTTCTTAATTATTTTGGTATGGCATTTCTAAAATCTGACTTTTTCTTTTCTTCCACCTAAAACTTTCAACTACATCTTTGTCAATCTTATGACTTGATTGCCGAGTCTTCTGTTGTCATTACACTTCCATTGTCTCCCTGCTTCCCTGGCAGGACATTCCCCAAACACTTACCATCATCCCTTCACTTCTGTTGATATTATTGGACCCAACTCCTTCCTTCAGCCTAGGTGTTAGCTCCTTGTTCTCCATAACATGAAATTAAAGTTCAGTGTTGTTTCTCCAAGGTTCTTCACAGATCTGTCGCTCATATTCTTTCTCTTATAGTTCATTCTGATCCTGATCTGTTCTGTTGGTGATGCTCACCTCATTGTTTTGTTTGTTCTCTTTTCCTATCCTGTCTTACACTTTACTCCAAAGTGCCCCAAATGTGTAGTCACCTTTTGGTGTAGAATGTGTAGTCACGTTCTGGACCATTCCAGAATGGTCCAAGCCTCTGTATTGCCCAAATTTTTCCTCAAATTTTAATGCTGCTGTTACCTGCAGGCAATTAGCAAATCCATGAAATCTAGACTAGAGCCAAGCACAGCACCCTAAATAATCTTGGTAGACATTTACTCCTTTCTACCTTATCATGTTTCACACTTGTGGTATCTTTTCTTAAAAAAAAGATATACGAATGTGCAGGACTCTCTTTGACCATGCACAGTTGGATGCTGGACCTATGGAGTCCTTTGAATTTTCTCACAATATAACTAATAAATGATGACAGTAATAGAAAGATTCACTTAACTTCACTTACTTCCCTCTCTGAATTCACCTGGATTCTGAGGGTTAGTGTTTTTGTGTGACACAGCCTTGTATTAAAGAGCCTTGGCTGATACGGGGCATCAATGTGATCATGATAGTCACCTCCCATCAATTACTTGCTACTTTATTGCACGAATCCCTAAAGTTCTTCCTTCTTGTTAGATAATTATCCAAGTGAGCTCTGTCTACCTACTCATGGATCAGTTGTCCCTGTATGTTCAAGGCTTTTGACATTATTTAGGTTGAGGATTGCTATGAAATATGTACCCAAATTTGGTTTCGCAGCATTAGTTTCTCTCTGCATCCTCCTGTTTGCTCACTAAACTTTAAATTGCTACTAATGCCTGGACTCAGGGACCTGAGGAGCAAAGGAAGCTTCCTTTATCAGAAAAGATGTGAGTAAATTTAAACTTATTTGTCCCATCCAGGATGGGCCTCATCGAAAGTGCACTTTGAATTGTAGTCTATATCACACACAGCATTCGTTCCCCTTATGCCACAGAAAGCAAATAGTGGCAAAAGGCAAGCTGTAATAAAACCAAAAAGCACCTGATGTTATCTGTTCCCTCTTGGGAACTCCTGCAGCTTTCAGTACGTTTGTGTGCAGCTGAGTAGAAGAAAGGTAGCGGTGGGATTATTAGTGAAGAGAGCAGCTTAGGAGAGACATGAAAAGGGGACCGTTCTTATTCTGATTCCCTTTTTTCCCATGCAGTTAAAAAGAGAGAATCGTTTAAACATGCTTCTGTCAAACTCCTTTCATTGGTCTCTTTTTCTCAGCAAAGTTACCAGTGGTTTCATTCATAAGATGATCTTGAAGGTTGTTTCACTGTCACTGGGATATAGTTAAAGTATTTTGTAAAGGGTACCACTCAAGTGTAAAGATGCCTGGTAGGAAAAATAAGGCCCTTGCAGAAAAAGAGCAGCAGCCCATCAGATCTTGCTTTTTCAAACCAGGCAGGTTCCCCCATAGAAAGATTAATTACAGCCAGGTTTGGAAGACAGCCTTGCTGTGTTTTTTTTCTCCTAACATTAGAAAAGATAAAGGGGGTGATTAGTGTGCACAAAGCCTCTGATCAAACCAGCACTGAGGTTTGTGACAGGAGGTTCAAACACTTTATGGATCACTGGTGCTGACAGGTAGATCACACAAGCCTTAAACAGATGTTTAGTGAGAAGATGAATGTGTGAGATCTCAAACATGCAGGGCTCCTTTGCCTGGCCATAATAGCCTGTGAAGCATTAAAAACCTTCCATTTTTTTTTAAGCTCCCCCACTAAAAAGGGAAAAAGGAAAGTACTAACAACCTTGCATTAAATTTTGGAAATTTTTTTTTAATTGAAATTAAATATGGCCAGGTTCTTAAAGTTGTTAAACTTTTTCTTTAGGAAATGGAGGCTATTCTTTTGGGATGTATGACCACAATTTGCCCTCTCCATAAAACTGTTGCTGTGAGCCCATGAGTGTGCATGCGCTAACGAGGTGCATATGAGATGCTCAATTGGAATAGGGATATGTTCAAATTAATTTACAAAGGTCTTTGTACCAGAGAGCTTCAGAGACAGGGTGCTTTTTATGGGATATGCGTACTCTGTAGGATACACTACATCAGCACGATGACTTGAAAATACAGTAATTATGCAAGGCTTATTGAGCAAACTGTATTTACTAGACCTCTTTGAAACATTTTGAGTTGTTATGAAGGGAGGAAAATATTGCATCAGTGCCATTTATTATGAAAATTCAGAAGTTCTGGGCATGATTTTTAGTACCTTCTCCAGACAAATTATCTTTAGCCTTGCACTTTGTAATCACAGAATCCTGTCATTTGAAAGTGAAAATGTCCTGTGTGGGGGACAAGTGGAGACCCTCCCTATCTAGCAATATATTAAGACCTTGGCACAATGTCTGATGAATGTCAGACACCTGGAGGGATCTATTCAATTTAAAAATGGGCTCAAGCCAAAAAATTCAGAACCCAGTCTCAGATTTGAACACTCTGGAGTTCAAGGATTTTTTGGATAAAGCATTTAAGCCACTCTGTGTAAATAATGAAATTACAGAATTTGGTCTGGGCATGGGTTACAAGCTCCCCTAAAATCCAAGAGTATTCTTTAGGGTTTGGTTTAGTTGGTCTGGAAAGCCCTGATCCAGGGTTTGAAATCTTTGCCATCAACCTTGAAAGCAGTTGGTTCATAAGTGGGTTTTTTTTTTTATTTTTCCCCCATTTCCTGTTTTTTAGTTCTTTTTAAAGAAATGCAGAAGAAAAGGTGTTTGTAAGCAACTTCCCAAATTATTTTTTGCCATCCATGAGCGTAGGGCTGCCTGTTTGAATGTTTCCAAGAAAGTATTGTTCTTATGTGACAACAGGTCAGAAAGACTCTGCATTAATTACACTAACATATGGTTATTAACAGATTCTAGCTCAGGGAGCAATACTTTACAATGTTATCTTCCACATAGTCAGATGTTAGCCATATTGTCAGTGCTGGCAGCTATTGTTTCACTCATTTACTTCACAGAGCTAATTACTCCCTAATAATAACTTTACCTTGGAGTTTTTCACTTGCTTGTGCCAGCAAACCTGTTCACACTACATATGCTAATTATTGGCACTTATTCATTATGTTAAGATAGCTTTAAGTTCAAGCTGTGCAGCCTGGCTTTCGGTATGGAGCCAGCTGGCTGCAAAGTTCCACCTTTTTTTTTTCCTTTTTTTTTTTTTTTTTTTTTTAAACTAAAGTCATTAAAAGTTTTAATATGGGCCTATCTTGTTCTCTTTACAAGATTCAGTCTTTCAGGAATTCAGGCGCATAGTTGGTTACTCATGGACAATTGCAAGTTTATAAGGAGTTCCTGGTTTTCTTAAAATATTTCTCAGAGCTTGCAGTGAGGTCTTTTCTGTTAAGTGGATTGTAAATTCATTTGTAATTAGAACCACGAGGCCATTTACCAAAATGCATATTCATTTTCCTCCTTCCCCCACCCAATTCTAGCTCCTTGCCTACTTTATCACTGCTTATACTTTTCCACTGGGAGTTCCAAGGCCTTTTCAGTGCCTGGTGAGGATGCTCTCTATTGATTTTGTTTCTCTAGGCTCTCAATGTCCATGGGCCTAAACCTTCAATGAGCTTTGTATGGATGGATTCACTGATTTGTCCTGGGCTCAACGTAAGTACAGCAAATCAGATCATTCAGATTTGCAGCCTAAAACAGACAAATTTCATGGGATTTGGTCTATTACATCTTTCCAGAATTCTCAGTAATCCTTTTTCACACTCTAGAATAGTGCATATTCTCATAAAACCCAGAGAAATGTGGTGTCTTCTAAAGATAAAATACTGTCCTTGATTTGCATGAAGAATTTTATGAATACCAACTGAACATCTACATGGGAATCAAAGACAATTGATGGCTGATCCTGGTTAATGTTGTATATACTGTATGGGATGTTACAGTACTGACTGTTTCGGCTGTGACTCTTTAAGAGTCCTGTGTCAGATCATCGTCTAGTGTAAATCAGCATAAGTGTTTTTCCACTATCTGGTGAACTGGTCTGACATTTTGTGAAGTTCTTCAATAAATGATTTTTATCCAAGATAAGGTGAACCTATGTGAAATCCCATTCGTTTTTATCAGTAGAAAGAGGAGACTGAAATCTTCCATATGTAAGAAATTAGTCCGTATTGAAAAAACAAAATCTATTTCTGCCTCCCCATGAGCTAAAAGCTTTGAATTCTATAAACTTTTGAGCTACCCTGACATTACAAATAAAAGCTTTATTTTAAGTTGTGATCTAGCTAACTTTATTAGAAAAAATGCATGCAGAAAACTGCCATTTGGCCATCTTATCTTCTTGGTGTGCACATTAGGATTTCTCTCCATGCTAGTTGTAGTATCGAAGAAAACATGGATGAATTAAGTAAGATTATTTCATAATCAGGGAAGTCTTAATCTCTCCTCTCCTGTACACGTGTACTTCCTTCCAGTGTCAGTATGAACTGGTTTTGTATACCTCAGTGCAGAATTTGGCCGTAAAATAGGGGAGAAAAAGCAGGACACCTGAAACTGAAAGAAGATATTTACTTGAAATAAAAGTATTGTTTCCTGCAACATCCCATTTTACAGCCTCAGAGCGTTAGATTGGATTCCCTCCTGTGTTACTGCAGTTCTGCTTCAGTACAATTCCAGTGACATCAATAAACAGTTTGAATACAATTCATAGTAAAACTGAAGTAAACAGACTTTTAGTTGAGCCATAATAGATGATCTTTACAGACTTTTTTACTTGTGGTATTTCTTGGGCTAAAAAATCAGAGTATTGTTTAGTAAAAATACTATAACTGTGACTGTATATTATAATGTCCAGTCCATGTTATACAGAGGTCAGGGCTTGGGAGAGGAGGAGTTTATCCTATCCTGCAGTGATTTGGAGCTATGGAAACAAGTGATACACAGAAGGTGGAAGAGGAAAAACTCCAAATTCTGCTCATGGCACACAGCTCATGCAGTCAGTGGCTGCATTATATGAGTAAAGCACGTAGAGTAAATCTAGCAGTGGTTCACTAGGTCAGAAGTTGGTTTTCAGTTGGAAAGAAACTGCAGATGATTTCTAAAAGCTTGTTCTCAGCAGCGATCGTGGAGCTGACTGTTGGGTCTATTGTCTGGTGAAATTCCAGCTCACTTGAAACAAGGGGAGTATGGGGCGTTGTATCTACTAAACAGATCCTATTGAAATGAAAGAAACTGTCATTATGTTTAGAGAAGGTTTGAACCAAAACCTTCAAACTGTGGTACACCTTTCTTGGGAGTTGACCTTCACCTGTTTTTGTGAAAGACTGAGCCTAAATGCCAAATCTGAATTCATTGTGGAGATTTGGATTGAGGTTTAGACCTGTATTAAGAGAGCCTGGTATCACTGCTCAGACACCACTCAGTTTCTACCTCGGTGGCCTTCTGCTTTCTTGATAGACTTAAAACATTACCAAAATAGCCGTACCACCTAGCAACAAAATATTAATATTTTATGCAAGGAACTGAAGTGGGGCATGGCTGAAGAACCTGTGCTGGGACGCTGTTGTAGCATTACAGGGCTGTGGCTGGGAACCCTGGTTTTAAGAACAGTGGAAAGGGGAACCCGAAGAGCCTGTGTGGGCAGTTACATTGATCTTCAAGTTAGTTTTCCAGGATTAGGCATGGTGTTTCAGGCCAGGTAAATGAAGATAGAGGAAAGCCAATCATTTTGCCTTTTCCTTCCTAACTGCTCCTTCTAAGTGCCTAAATTGAAATTTATATTTCCATACCCTTCCTATAACTAGAAGTTTGGCAACTAGTTATTGAATCCACTGGAGGTGAGAGTAAATGGGAATTTCTGGAGGTAATGTTAGTATCTGTGTCCATCTGACCAGTGAGTTTGAGAAAAAAGAGGAAGGTAGCAGGTTATTTTATGAGGTGCTTTTATGTCTGATGAAATAGGGACTATCTCCAGAGGTGATTAGGACAGACAAGAAAAAAACCAACTTAATAGCGCTTAAGAAAAGACATCCAGCAAAAATGCTGTGACAAAAGTCTTAGGAACTTGTTTATATTTTTAAGGCTGTTTCCTCAAGGAAAACAGTGAGAGAACACCTTTTTTTTAAATAAAAGCTTAGTTCCTCCTCAGATATTTGGCACTCCTTAAAATCTGCTGGAGCCTGACGGACTATACTGACGTTCTTAATGCACCTGAGAGTTACTTCCCAAACATGCCTTTCCTTATGCTAGATCTTGCCAAGATCTTTTGGATAAACCTCATTTGAAGTTTCCAGGACACAGCGATGTGGCATGAAGGAGCCCTAGAAGAATTGTCAAAATACAATTAGCACCTATTTCTAATCCCATATCACAAAAAGATCTTGGCCAAATCACCTGTAATTCAGCTGAAAGTATGTTCTTTGACAGCTGACCACCTGTAAAGACTTTGGAGGATAAATGACCTCTCATGAGATGGGGGGAACTAGTCGAAAAGTATCTAATCTAGGTATTTATCTGTGCTTTGAACCATGTACTTTGAATTCTTGGGTTTACAACAAAAAGCCAATCTGGGTCTTAACTATGGACAGCCTATCTGTATTCTCGTACATAATGCATGTGGGAGAGCAGTAAATACACACTGGACTGATGCAGTAAGGAGGGTTTATTGACTTGTTTAGGAGAGGCGTGCTACTTGCCACTTGTGCATTATACTTGGTATCTTCAACTAATAGCAATAAAACCTTTATGCTACCTTATACTGTCACGTATTGTATGAAAGTAGCATATTTTTAAAAATCTATTTAAATATGGAGTGGTTTAGAATAATTATTGATATACATTTTTGAGTCGCTCTACCTGTAAAACTGCTTCGTACCATAGGTTAAATAAACTTCCCAAACTCACCTGAAATAGCTTTTCCATAAATAATGTCATGATTGGAGTCTAATGTCTTGAGTTGTTTCAAGGCTACACGCAGGTGTTGTGGGCCACATTAGGAAACTGTGAATCCTCCACTTCTGTTAATAAAAAAACTTTCGTTTAGCCCTCATGGGTTACAAAATAGAGAAGCTCAGAAGTCCCTCTGGCCTAGGACTGTCTATGGGTAATACGGCAGCTCAGTAATACTACGTGAAAAGTTGGGAAGGAAAAGGCATGTGTCTCTCAATTGGCTGCAGAGAAAATACACTTGTGAGAGATTTGGGGTTATACGATTCTGTCCCTGTTCAGACAGGAGAATGTATGCTGTGCAAGTGAAACTGTCAGAGGTGTGTGATAAATACTGTTTGCATTCTGTTTCAAATTTTCCCTTGGGTATCACCATCTCTTGTATGGTGCATGCCTATATGCTTGCATATGCGCGTGGACTCCTGTGTGTGGGGCATCTGTTCCGTGGGTACTGTGTGTATATATATATGTGTAAATATCAGTACATGTGCACATACACACACATTTACATTTTAAAATAAATACCAGAAATGAGATTTATAGATAGCTTTCCTCATTTGCTTGTGTGGTGTGTGAGACGTGTGCACACACATCTACTGGAAAAATGTATGTGTTTATAGTTCTGTATGGGCACAGATGATGCGTGTGTGTATACAGACGCAGACAAACATACACTCACATTGTAATACATTAGATGCACTTAGATCTGTAGGACTCACTGTTGACTTTAATTAGAATATCAGCATAGACTTCTTGTAAAAATCATTAACTTGGAGTTATCCTTGCATTTTTCTGAATACATATTTAACGTATTTCTTGTCTGAAGTGGGATGTAATGGAGACTTATTCCACTGGTTGAGTCTGAGGAAAGTTAAGTCCCTGGAAAAATCAAGGTACGCAGCTAGACCAGCCTGTGGGTGTGCTCTACTGGACCTTCCCTAACACTCAGTCATCTCAAGCCATGACAGAGATTGTCAGATCGTTCTCTTGAATATATGCTCTTCCAGGAGAGAGCCAAACCACTGCAGCTCTTGAAAAAGGCTTCTAAGCAAAACGTAGGCATTGCAGCGCTTCTGACGTTAAAATAAAGGTATCGAAACCGTCTGATTAACTGGAGATGCTTCTTCATGATTACTTAATGACAAGGTGGGAGTTTGAAGCTTGTCATTAATATTGTCATTTGTCTAAAAAATATCTTCTAAGTGCTGCTGACTAAGCACCACATTATCGCCTGAGCCTGGGTCTGGCTCGATGTATTGTTAAATTTGTTGCGTCAGGACATTCTGCCGTGCAGCCCTAGAGGACCCTACGAAAGGCATTTGCAGGCAGGAACTTGAAATAAGCACAGCCTCAGCGTAATTGTAGCCAAATGGTTCCACAGAAGGAGTGTCTGTGTGTGGAGTCTGAGCGTCCAGCTGTTCAGAGGAGGATTACGAGGGCTTTAATGGAGAGCACAGATGGAATCAGTACTATTGTCCGGAGTATTCTGGGGCAGAGGCTAAAGTGTGAAGGATGATCAGTGGAGAGCTGATTGGAAAGGGGAAAAAAAAAAAAAAAAAGAAAGAAAGAAGGGGAAAAAAAAATCCCCTTGTTCTCTAAAAAGCAAAGGGATTGATGCTGTCCAATGGTGAGGGTGCAGAGGAAATAGTTCCCAAAGCTTGCTTTCATGGTTAGCAGGCATTGTAAAGATGGCACAGGTCATGTGTTGTGTGCAGCTGTTTAGAGGTTCTTACAGAACTGTTAGAGACTTAGCAAGGCCCATTATTCAAGGCACTAAGGCAGTTTTACTGGATATGGACTACTGCAATTGTATAAGCTCTCCATTGTGTGAGTACTAATTTAGAGTGCTACCATAAGCCAGCCATACAATCCATGCTTCCCATGAATGAATGAGTCATCTTGATGAAAAGGCTCAGAGCACACAGCTCTGACTTTTAGTCTTAAAGGGACCTGATGTGTTCAGAATGGATCACATTTTAATGAACAAACTTGCTGGCAAAATATTTTGGGTTTGAACGGCTAAAATAATCCTTTTCTTTTTGGAGAAAGGTACCGTACCCAAAGACTTTAGATGGGTTTTCATTTGCCTTACCACATGTTAGACGTATTTGTAGTTACTGATTTGTTATGGGATATTAAAGTGTTACTAATGTGCTTGTATAAACATAACAGGTTTCAAGGCCACTTGGTAAGCCAGCAATTTATGTCCTAAATCATTCCTTTAGGTGCCAAGGAGCCCCACGATTGTTTTATTCAAAACCATTTGGCTGCAGGAATGCAGCTGTTTTTCATTAACGATGTCCATGCACATACACAAGCAACGTGTTGTTGTATAGCACTGCTGTCTTTTTATTTCCTTGCCTGCGAAGAATATGAGAACAGTATTAGGACCTCTAACGTAGTTGCAGCGTTGTTTGGTAAAGTAATTCTCTGTAGAATTCTTACCTGGGTGGCTTAGGGTCACATCAAAAAAGAGGGTTTACTCTCTGATAACAGGACTTAGATAGCCTTTGGGAACATCTAAATTGAGGGACCCAAGAGTGCTTCCTGAGTTCATATGCACATCCTGTCCAGCCGTGATTTAGGCAGACCCTCTAAGAGCCTTAGTTCAAATATGAGATCTGAAGCTTTGGGGGCAGCTAACCATACATAGCACCTGCTGATGTGATCTGAGAGTTTTCTGTATTTCTCCTTCTGTGCCTTCCCTGAAACTGCTCCAGTCTGAACACCTAAACGCTTACCTCTTGCCTAAGGGTCATTGCAATCCAGAAACAAGGCAGAGCAGCGCTGGTGTCACCTGAAAGGCTCAACCAACAGGCATGGTGCCTGAAGCACAGTGACAGGATTGTAAAATGTAGCTGCTTCCCTTCCAACATACAGCAGTTAAAGAAGGGATAGTCCTTCCTTTTTTTTTTTGTGCAGTAGCCTGGTGAAAGCTTAGCAGTTGCCTAAGAAATGGAAAAGAACTGGACTGGGGCGTCTGTTTCCTTAACACAATTCACATTGTGTCTCCCACATCTCAGGAGAGACAAGGCCTTTCTCCACATCTGCTGAAACTGGGCTTCAAGCAAAAAGAGACAATACTGTTCATGTCATAAATGGAGCCAAAAAAGAAGTGTCATAGCTCAGTATCCTGCTGATGATGACATTTGAGCCTGTGTGCCGCTCCATAGATGCCGTGTGGTTTTTTTTTTAATTAAAGTTATTTTTTTAAATTAAGTTATTTCTGCTGAGTACCACTGAGGTCAATTTGTATTGACTTCAGCAGAGCAAGGACTGAACACAGAGTTCCTACAGGTCAAATTTTGCCCTTAAGAAAATAATGATTATTACAAAGTCCCTTTTCTGAGCTGAATACTACTTAAAAGCTAAAGGCATTTAAAAAATCAAATATTGCTGTATGTTTTCATCGTGTTTATTTCTGGTTTCCTTTTTGATCTCAGTATCAAACTAAGTTTACTGAGTCAGCTCTGTTTAATTAGTTTAATTTTACTTGTTCAGCAGCATTGCCAGAGTTGTACTTTTCAGATTCACAGCTCTGAATGAAAATATTCCCTGTGACTGGCAAGACAAAACAAAAACAAAAGTGGAAAAGGAATTATTAAAATGTTTATATTTGCTTAGGTAAAATGCTTCCAGAACTGAAATTTGGAGCAGAAAATATGTAAGGATCCTTATACTTAGTTAACTAACTTAAATCTATTCTTACTGAAGTGTCAGAAGTTTTGTTCGCTTTATTGTGAATCAGGTCTACCACACAAAGCGTGTTAAGTGTTAGTGCCTAAATTAAAAAAAAAAAACAAAAAACAAAAAACAAAAAACCAAACCAAAACCAAGACCCCACTTCCAGTAAACAGTTGCAAAATTGTTTGTCTTGTTTATTGAGAGTTTCAAATAAATCTACACATCCTCAGTCATGCCAGTGAGTGAGTGAAGATTACTCAAGGGCTTTTCCCGCTCTCCCTTCAAGCAAACTCAGTGGCATCAAGTGCTGTCATGTCGTGTGACATGATGAGAGCCATGAGGTTCATCAGTTCCCACCGTTACATTGGGGCTGCAGCTGTCCCATACTAGCAGAAAAATAAAATTGCCAATTTGCATTAGTGAACCTTAGTAAGCCCTGATTTTCAGTTGCACCAAGCATCCAGCCCCAGAGACTGTGTTCTGGATTAAAACTTTGTTCTCTGTCTCAAATGGTGCTTAAAGAATTCTCAGGAGTACTTTATGGCCAGCAGTGTTTCAGTATAAACAGTACTAGGAATAAATCAATTGGTCAGAAAATTCCTTTTATTGCTGGAGAAATGGAGGGCTGAAGAGCAGAACTTAAAAATGAATCCTGAATGGCCATGGTTTATGCTTAGAATAGAGTAGATGGATAACATCACTGTAGTATTTTCAGAGCTTTTTACAGTGCTCCGTTATATCCCTCTCTCCCAGACACATCACATCTACCTTTCTTTTTAGTATGCAAATGCACAATTAAAAGCATTCAACAGATAGAGATGAATAAGCTAATACAGTGTGCTGCTAGTAATTTATTTTCATTAACTGGGAGTATGTGGAAGTACCCCAAAGAGCAAAGAGATGCTGGAAAGTTGTAATAGATAAGAATCTACTAACTGCCTTTATGTAAGACAATAGATCTTGTGAATATTCTGCTTCCTCTCCAGGCAGTGAGCTAGTATGGTTAACCAAAATTGTTGAGTAATTGTTCTGTGGTTGAGAACAAAATGCTGAATTAAACTGTTCCCAGCACAATAATTGTGTGATTACAGCATTTATGTTGCTGGCCAAAAGAACAGTCATTAGGTTTGGAAGACTTACCAAAACCACAGGCACAGAAAAAAAAAATGCAAATCACATGTAAATTGTCCTCTAATACCTATAGTGGCTTAAAAATTGAACTAGGAGTATGGTATGTGTATATTTAAAGGCAGTCAAGCCAGAAAAAATGATTGTACATTCAAGAACTACTTCAGACTAGGAAGAAAATACCCAAAGATTATTCGTTTTCATTATGTTGTACTTTTCCCCCTCTTGCGAGATCCTGCACTTCATATATTATGCGTGTATTCTGCTTTGTGAATGCTATTATATTTTTCCCGACTGCATACCAATCAGATATTGTCTGGGAGTTGTAAGGTGGGTAGGACTCCCACACCTAACTAAATCTTGGGCCAAGCCGATTCAAAGAGCAATATACAGGAGAGGCAGGCAGCAAATGTTTATCTGATTGCTGTAATCCACCAGTAAAATTAAAAACTGATTTATGATGATCGGTAGACAATTTTCTTCCCCACTGCATGGTCCATATCTAGAAATGCCAAAGAAACAAGTACATTTAGTCTTTCCTTTTTTTTTTCCTTTTGTTGTTTTTCCTCATATTTTTAATAATAAAGGAGGATGAGGAAGACAAGGAAGAACTGAAGGAGACGTCAAAGAAAAAAATACAAAATGTTTAGGGCAATCAAAATTTTTGTGCCTGCAATTCAGTGCAGTAACAAGCTGCAGGATTTGGATAGCTGGCTACCTGGCTGTACACAGAAATCAGATGATCAGATGTCTAAACTTCATCACTGTATCTACAGTTAATTGTGCTTTAACTGTGTTGCTGTCACCAAATTGTAGGCACAAAATGAGAGACTGTCTTCAGTCCTATTCAAAAAATGTTCCCGAACAAAACTTGTGAACAACATTTTCATATGAGGATTTTGGTAACAACGGAAAAAAGGCATCAGGACACGAATGGAAGAGTGGCTGCGTATCTATTTAAATAGTCTTTCTTCTGCAACTTGAATCCATTTCACTTTTAAAATCGAACTTTTGATGGTAAAACTGAATTCTATTAAGGAACAATTCCACTGGCAAAAGGGACAGTCAGAAACAAGTCTGAACAGCTGAAAGATTGAAAAGAGGTCTTTATTGTGCATTTCCCTGGGCAGTAATTAGAGGCTATCCAATACTAGAAATGTGTTTTCCACAGAGGTTTCTGCTAACATTTGGTCTTAGTTTTCCTGGCCATTTGTCCATCATGTTTAAGTACGGAGGTTTTTAAGATCATGTAGAAAGCAATAAAACTCAATATAAAATAATAATAATAATAATAATAATATTGTCTTCAGGAAAGAATTACATCGAGTTGCTGTAGCAACTAGTGCTCTGAAACTGATGTCACTAGAGACCAGACATATACTGAAACATGTGTCTGATTTAACAGTAATAAAATTGGGAAAAAGAGGGGGCATTCAACGGGTTTAATCAGTGGATTTAAGTCTAAGATCTGAGCAGACCCAATTCTGCCAAAGTCTACACTGATCAGGCTGTGAAGAATGTTTCTTTCCCTGTGCTCTATTAGATTGTATAAAGTTTTATTAACTACGTCCCTCAACCTTTCAATTTAAAGAAACCAAGAGAAGGTACGGACTTTTAGTGTGGAATTTGTTTTCTGAGTCCTTTCTGTATATTTTTTCTCTCTCTTTCTAGATAGTATGGTTTTAAGTGAATGACTTTGATAAGACTTTCATGTTTGTTTATACCATAGCACTATTCCGCAGCCGAATAGGTTTTGGATTTCTGCCCACTACATGATATTAAATAACCCCTGTTTCTTGCCCACCGCCTACACATTAAAATTGTTGTGTTTGTTTTAATTAATGATATCCCACTTGTCAAAGATATACTGAGTGAAAAACACATCTTGAAACCTTGGGGTTGTGTTTGAAAGAATACCCCTTCCTCTCTCTGTATAGTAATATTACCTTAAATCATATTAAGAAAATTGGCACCAAAAACCCCAAACCAAACCAAGAAATAGTTATTATAAGGCAGAATTCTGATGATCTCCTTGTCTTCTGTGTCAGCTAATTTGAGTAAGCAAGATTTCTGCATTAAGGGTTATGAAAGTAGAATTGTTTCATATTAGTTGATGAAACTTAAATATTTTACTATAATTATGTATAGAATCGTTACAAGCAATGTGTCATGGGTGACTCATAATGAGTGGCAGTGGAAGAGTCAAAATAGAAGGCCAGAATGTGGTGATACTGCTGTGCAAGAGCATTAGAGGGGAAGGTATCACTTCAGGAATAGAGGAAAGCTTTAGGGAGCTATCACTTCCCATTACTGATATCTACCATGCCTGCCATGGTGGGGACGAAGGAAGACTGGGATGAGAGATGGGCTTGCCTCGCAAACTTTTTCCTTTCCACTGAAGTATCACAGCATGCCCACTTACTTCATTTTTCGTCCTCTCTTACTTTACGATCCCTCATTTCATCAAGCAGTGTTTGAACCATGGGCTGAGTACTACTCTTGATTCACAGCTTTTCTCCAGGAATGCCTCAGGGTCATTAATAAAATAATGAGTCTCTTAAAGATGGCAGTCCACTATTAAGTGCTTTAGGCCTTAGATATTGATCTATTCGTGAATTTGGACTTTACCATTGTGTCAAAAATGAGGTCATGGCACTTGCCTTCATCTATACGCCATCTTAAATACAGTGGTTTCCATATTAGAACTATTCTCCCTGTTTCAGAGTTTAAAAAATTCTTTTTTTTGGAAGAGTAGACAGGAGAAATATTACTGCAATTTATACATCAAAATGATTAGTTACTGGTGTTTCAATATGTTATGGAAAAATCAACAATGGGTAAAGGGGGAGGTGTAGTAGCTGGCCTTAACACAGATGCCTCTGAATAACTTTATATGACAAAAAATACCAGTCAGCCTTGCTTAAGTATAATGGCATCAGCCTTGCTCTTGCCACCCATTTCTTGATCTTTTGGGGAAAATGCACTAAAGAAACCTTTAGTGAGTAGCTTCACTCCCCAAAAGCTATATCAGTTCAGTCTACACAGGAGTAAGAACCACAGTTAGAATAAATACGTTTCTTTACCTAAGCTGCATTCTCAACCTGAAAACCATCTTGGGCAGGTTTATAGCCAAGCATTTTATGGTCCTGTTTGCATCCTTTGCATGAAAACATTCACAGTAATACTGTGGTGTCAGGATGAGCCCAAAGGCACCTCAAAAGGGCTGAAGACATAGCAAGGTGGGGCTTTTCTCCTAGCTCACAGAATTTAGCTGTCAAAAAGGAGCCAGACTTGCTGCCTGTGATGGTGTGTAATACTACAATTTATTTCCTTACCTGAATCTGTTGACTTCCAACATTCACAGAGGGTCTTGAAAAGTCAGTTTTGGGTCATCCCTCTTCCTCTTCTCCCCTGCTCTCTACATCCCACACTAGTGCTGAGCCTTGCTCCCTGTTCCTACTTTTCTTATAGTCTGCCCATTGATTAATAATGTTAAGTTTTGCAGAGGCAACCTTGTATATGTTTAAAGAACCCCTGTGCTCTTACAGGAAGAATCCTCTAGATTCTGCACACCTCTTTTGACTGTTATACCTGTCACACTATTTCTAACAGCCTCAAATAGAAACAGCCCCATTTAACACAGAGCCAACACAAACTGTCCTATTTGCTCTTCCCTGCTTCCTCTGCAGCAGTAGTTAATACCAGACCTTCTTTCCAGATCTCTTTTGACAGCAGTCCGTGATACTGTTGCACAAAGACTTTTGATCTGGTAAAATGTGAGCACTGGGTATACCAAAGAAGTGACTTTGAAAAGAAAGAGAGCTGGGTAAGCACACACGCACAAAACGCAGCCACTTCAGTCTCTTTAAACAGAATGTGGAAAATCAGAAGGAAAAAGTATACAGGTTTTTTCCATACCTTCTGGAAGACTGGTATGAACAATGACAAGGGAAGTATACTTATTTTTGTCTCTGATTCTTTCTGACATGTACAAAAAACCCCATAGTTCATTATAATTTGAATAACTGAACCAATATATAATATCTCAGCTAACTGTAGAAAACAGTACACATGCAGCTCAAGGAATTATCCTACATGCTGTCTTTTAAAACACATCAGGAAATCTTGCACCTGTTTTCTTTTCACTGACAAATGTTTTGCTGAATAGCTTACTGCTAGAGCGATCACCACTGGTCCAGACCTCATTGAGAAAAGCATTAACCAAGCATCTGGGAACTGTGTGCTCCATCATATGCTGTGAGGTAGCATCAGTCATTAACATAAGTTCATAGATTTTCCAGTTTGAAGGGAGTGACTTTGCAGATTTAACTCTTGCTACATGACAGGTATATTTAGGAGCAAGTTGCTATTAGCCAGCAAAAACACAAATAGAGGACAATATGCCATCTAAATCAGCAGTTTTGACAGCCGCAAGTTTGTGGCAGCTTTCCATTATAGTCCTGGCTTATTCTTCTAGGAAGGGTACTAGCATTTAAACAAGGCGCCTAGGTGCTTGGAAGCTATGGCATGAGAAGCATAGTATTTGTGTGAATATTAAGTAAGGTGAAATAAGTCGGTTTGGCCCAAACACTGGTCATCATACCTCAAAAGCCAATTTTGTGTCCTTTGCTAACTTTAACCTCTTCATGAAACAAATGGCTCAATCAACCAAACAATGGATCTTTTTCTTCTATAAAAAGGAAAGAGCACATTATTTTGAGTTTTGCTCTTGAGCTTGGATTAGAAAGGGCTCTTTTGAGAGTGCACTTCAGTGTTCCAGTGTAGCTGTTACCTGAATTACAGTAGCTTGCTCTGAAACTCCTGGTTTTGCCAGAGGACCCCACCCACTGAGGTACTGTATAGTCTGGAGCAGCCATTCCTCCGTGAACTCTTAGGCTTTTGACTTAAAACAGCTGCATCTTGGAATGAATTCCAGTTCATGTTCTTTTTATTTCAGGTAGCCTCTTCCCTTTCAGTTAGGCTATTTTGTTCAAATGCCTTTGTGGCAGAATTGCCCTGCAGATAACTTACATACTAAGTGGCACATGCATGAATACTTCTTGTTACACGTCATCCCAAATGGGAAAAAGTCATCTTACTGCTTTTCCCTCCTTGTCGTGGTTTAACCCCAGCCAGCAGCTACGCACCACGCAGCCGCTCGCTCACTCCCCCCGGTGGGATGGGGGAGAGAATCAGAAGAGCAAAAGCAAGAAAACTCGAGGGTTGAGATAAAGACAGTTTAATAGGGAAAGCAAAAGTCACGCACACAAGCGAAGCAAAGCAAGGAATTAATTCACTGCTTCCCATGGGCAGGCAGGTGTGCAGCCATCTCCAGGAAAGCAGGGCTCCATCACGCGTAACGGTTACTTGGGAAGACAAACGCCATCACTCTGAATGTCCCCCCTTCCTTCTTCTTCCCCAGCTTTATATATTGAGCATGACGTCATGTGGTATGGAATAACCCTTTGGTCAGTTTGGATCAACTATCCTGGCTGTGTCCCCTCCCAGCTTCTTCTGCACCTGGCAGAGCACGGGAAGCTGAAAAGTCCTTGACTAGTGCAGCAACAACTAAAACATCTCTGTATTATCAACACTGTCTTCAGCACAAATCCAAAACATAGCCCCATACCAGCCACTATAAAGAAAATTAACTCTATCTCAGCTGAAACCAGGACACTCCTCTGTATGATTTTTCTATGCCAAATCAAGTATAAAAGAAGCGTTCTAAAGTTCTTTATTTTAGTTACATAAATGAATAAGTAATACTGCTTTTTCCTTTGGAAGTATCCAAGAGGTGTTCCTTAATGCAAAGGGTCCTTTTGGCTTATGTCCTTCAAAGTGCTGCTGGAGGTGCTTGTCTCTCACCAGCGTGTTTTCTTCTGTAGTATGAAGTGGAGGAGGGAAGCCTTTGGAAGCAAGTTATCGACATGGAGACAGCTACTGTCCGTATTATTTGGCAGTTTAAGGCACTTCTCTGCACTTCGGTTAAAAAGGCTAAACATGTGTTCATTTAGTAGTACTTACAGACTTTATGATTAGAAGAATTTGAGATGGATGCTGGTAGTGACACCTGGATTCTTTTGCAGGACTGAGCAGACAGAAAGTTTCCAGCCTCAAAAGCCTTGCTTTTTTAAAATGAAAAATGTTTATGTAATTCTCTGAGATGCATTTCAGTTTTCCTGAAAGTTTGTTCCTTGTGTCTTCCGTGAGCCAAGTTGCATACATACCAACTATTACCTGTTAAGGATTGTCTCCATAGTCCATCAAACTAATAATTTTTTCCACGCTATCACTCCAAATAGAGCCCTCCTATGCTAGTGGAGTTGTAATGGGAGGGGGGGTGTCACCCTAAATAGCCTTTTGTATTCTTAAAAGATTGCCACTATGAGAGCATGTTTCTCTATGATCAATGTCACTGTTTGCAAACAATTGTGAACAGTGAGGTGTTACTATTGAGTGAACAGAGGTATTCAGACAGCATGAATTTTGGTAAGTACTGGTACGAATTGTGTAAGCATCTTATGCAGCAAAGGGAATAATAATATTTAGGACCCAAATCATCCACTGCAGAAGAATTTTCAGGTAGAGATTAGGAAGAAAAAACCTTCACAAAATCCTTTGCCGGGATCGCCTATACCAGTATGTCTGGCAGAGGAGTGAGCTGCTCCTCAGCAGTAAAAGCAAAGCATTAGGTCAGAGCATGGGATGGAATGGGTGTGCTCTCTGTCTCCTCAATGTCTTCCTCTCTGCTTCTTGGCATCCACCTTCTGTTTTACATCTTAAGCACTCACTAAGCACCCCATGAAAAGCCACCTCAAACTCAGTAGGAGAGTGATCATTGTATTGCCCAGATAGGCAGGCTCCCTGCCGTATAGATTTAGGACACACTTATGTCAATTTAGGGAACTGAAGTAGGGAAGAGAATGAGGAGAACAACATTTTCTTTTCTTATTTTAAACGTCACTGTAAGGGAAAATAGCAGATTGTAGTTATATGAGGACATATATTTTTATTTCCCTTAAGATAGACGTGGGGGGGTGTGAGGGAGAGAGAAAGAGATGGCCAACACATATGCTAATTAAAGAATCCGGTCTTTCAGCATAGTGTGCGCCACCGTGAGCCAAGTGTTTCTGGAGGAAGGGGGACCGATGCAATTAAACATGTCATTTTTGAAGGACAGATTTATGTTATTGCATGTTAAATGTACGTTACATTCTTTCATATACAGTAGAAGAGATACTTAACTTATAAACAAGTCACAGGCAAGAAGAAATTCATACAACAGTTTGAAGTTAAAAGAATCATTCATGCACATCCACTGTTCTAGGAGTGTAAAATCTGAACTTCTTTGGGGTGGCTGAGAATAACTCAAATGAAAATAAAAATTAGCCACACTTCTACATGAAGAAGGCATGTAAGAGACCATTTCAGCAAAGATGCTCATCCAGCTCTTGAAGGGCATCTTCTAAACAGCTCAAGAGTAAAGTACTGCTCAGAGTTTTGTCAGTTTGTAGAGAAGGGAGTGTTGCTTTTAGCAGCTGTTCTTATTCACACTAAGTAATTCGTTACTCTGTCACCAGCCTCACCGAAATGGATAGAATTGCTTCTGAAGAACTAGAGGTGGGTGGAAGATCAGTATTCGCCTCTCAGTGGAAAGTGTTATATATGGATGCTGGGAAATGTATTGAAATATTTACCTTGGAGAGAGGAAAACTTTATGTAAAAGTTTATGCTAATAAACATGTAATGAGCAACTGCAGAAATGAAATTGGTGGAAGTGTATAAAGAAATAAAATTAATAGCAACTGCTATGTTAGGGGCTTAGATTTGTTGAAAGTATGGGTTTATGTTATTGAGAAATATTATAAGCCTGCTAGATTAAGCAAGAGTCACGTGAGGGGGAAAATGGTGAACTTTTTAATTAAAGACTCTGTCAGGATGCATGGGCATAAAGGACCAAAATAAGGTCAGGCACGCTATCCTGATCCTGGCATTTCCTAAGCCTTGAATGCCTAACTTTGCAACCTTAATGTTTCCTTAAACTATTTCATCTTTGTAGCTATTTATATAGTGACCCAAAGCGCATGTGACATTTTACAGAAAACAGAGTAGAACTGTAGTTGTCAAGTGTTTGCAATCTAAATTTATATAAGTCACAGCAGGAGCTAGTAACAAACAGTAGGGGTAACTGTTAAAAACATACTGCTTAGTGCTTAGGTAGCTGTGGTAACCATAGTATGTTCCTAAAAGTAGGTAGGAGACCAAAATTCAGGCGGAAATACTACAGTTAGAATGAAGCTGGGAATGCTGGGAATCTAGCTGTGGCTCCACTGAATGCACGTCTTTGTGCAGTTGGATTTGTTATGGTCAAGTCATAAAGGACACACACAGATTTGTGAAGATGCTGGCCCAGGCTTCAACAACTTGAATCAGTTCCAAGTTTACTAACAAATTTCTTTTGATAAGCATAAGTCATTTAAGGGCAAAGTTTTCAAAGGCACTGAAGCAAATAAAGATAGTGAGGCACTTCCCAAAATCGAAAATCTCTACGGGTAACTGTGGATGCCTCAGTTTACTACTTGGACAGTAGATATACTATTAGTTGCTTGTCATGTGCTCATACTGGTTTTTTTCATTGATAAGTTCTTTAGGGCTAGTCTCCTTTTTTGATTTTCAGTGGCAAGTATGAAGGGTCCCTGATTTTGGTTTGGACTCTAGGTGAAACTTGGCTGCAATTTCTTCTGCTCCTAAAACACTTTGCCGTTACAGAAAATGACTTGCTGTCCTCATTATGAATTAGATCCGTGATCCGTTAACATCATGGCGGCAATAGTATGGGTAGTGTAAAAACAGGCCCTTAGAAGATTGTATCAGTATCATCCAGACTAATATCCTAAGGTAGGTAAGAAGTTACAAGGTGAAATTGTAGCCCATTAAATCCATTGGGAATTTTGTGAGGATTTAAATTACAATCTTTACCTTTAGGTAGTTACAACTAAGAAGAAGTAATCACGTAGAGAGATTGGCAAGTGGAGAATCCTGGCAGCTATATGCATTTTTAGATTGCTAAAGATGTATTTCTTTTTATGGACATATATATGTCCATTAGCAGAACAAATTGAAAGGCCTGAAAAATAGCTTTGATTTGCAGTCCGTTACGTTCAAATTAGAAATGTGGTATCAAGAAGTTACCATCGACAAAACATTGGAAAATACGTAAACTTTATAACAATAAACATTTGTGAGAGATGTAACTGACACAGTAATAGCTTTAAAAAAAAAAAGGAAAGAGGAGAATACCCTTCGTGTAAAACTCAGAAGGAGGGCCTGTATTCTGTGCCACTTGAAAGAGTTGTATCCTAGCAATTCTAGGTAATAATAATAAACAGAACAAAAGTTAAGATGTAGTAGTTAAATGAGCCATAAAAATGAAGAGTCTGTAATTTGTATTGTATTGTGTCAGGTCATCGGATTAAAATAAACTAATGTTTGCACTTATTTGTATTTGGGAGAAAATGAAGTGTAGCTGTTTGAGTGGTACTACATACATTCCATCCTGGAATGAAAATCACATTGTTTTGACTGCGTTATTTCTGTATCCATGCAAACCATCCTCATCACTCTATAGTTCTTACCTCCTTAACGCAACCAGGGTTGTGTCATTTGAAATTAGTGGGTAGAAGGCCCCTTGGAGAGTTAAAGAGGAGCAGCGATTTGAAAAAATGAAATGCAGCAGTCAGATTTAAGAATAAAGGGCATTTTCCTGGTAAATGTTTTCCTAAATGGGAATTTTTCAGTGTGGTGTTTTGCTCGTGTATTTGGCAGTCACTTGGAATCAAGTGCAGACTTGTGCTACATTGTGCGCTTGGCAATGACAATTTGTGTGTGTGTGGTGCTTTAGTTATATTAGCCCTGGAGGCAGAGTTAACACTTGCAGTGGGACAAGAGTATTTGCAGTCATCAGAGAACTTTGCAGTCAGCTTCAATAACATCACTCCATTTTTTTCACTTTTTTTTAACATTTTTTTTGGCAGCAAAGCTCTTAGTAGAACCATCTGTCTTTCTATTAGTGTTTTTGAGTCCTGTTTTGAAGCTTCTTTGCTTGGCAAAGTCACTTTCATCCTTGGAAACCATTTAAAAAAAAAGTTCTGTGGCTTTTTGCCGAAGAAGAGTACTATGCAAAAATTCCACACGGCTGTTCATTTTTGTTCTAAAAGAATACAGTTACTTTGTCTTTGTCTTAAAAAAAACCCAAAACCCCAAACAAAACAAACAAAAAATAAACACATCAAGAAAAGGCAGACACTGGGCAGTGCTAGGGTGACTGAGTGGGGGTAGAGAGGAAATCACATTTTATATGTTTTGTTTTCTCCAGCAATCCAGTTAAAAGTACGTATGTCTTCTGGTTAACAGGATCAGAATAGAAAGAAGAATACGGAAGTAACAAAAAATGGATCGAGTTAGTTCAGTGAGCGGAGCTACATCTACTCTAGCTTCAGTCAAGCATTTCCATCAACAGCACTCCTGAACTCCATCCTTACAAATTGTTTCAGACAGTAAAGATGCAGTCAGCACACACACACAGGTGTTGACAGGTCCTGGCATAAATGAAGAGGTTACCTTCCCAAATTTCGTATCACTCTTCTGCCTTGTAACAGTGTTGGGTGAACTGAGACATCACCTGGATCTTCAGGAGGTTAAATTAAAATAAAATTAAGTCAAGATGTAGTCTCAACTGTGGCAACCAAGGAGCTGGCACAGGTTCTCTTTTGCCAGTTCTACTATGCAGGCAATAATGAAGGGAGTAACACCTTCTTTCGCCTCTGGCCAAAAAAGGTTGTCTATCAACACACTAATTGTCCTTCTTTCTTAAGGCTACAGACCACAAACTAAATTTTAGTCCTTGATAATGTATCTGTACCTCCAATGCCTTAGCTTTACAGTGCCATTAAAAATCTAGATGACCTCTCTTAAGAAGTGAGTCAGTCTCCCTTTACTGACTGATCTGGTCAGCACAGTGGGATCTTTTAATTAAAACCAGCCATTTAACATTTTAATCTAGCAAACTTTTTGTCTCTCATCTGTGTGAAATACCAAGACGATGTCCATTTCTAGCAATTAAAAACTCTGACAGAACTGGGTGAAAGCAATAGTATTAGACGTTGTGCCATGGCCAACTTCCAGTTTTGATGACTAATTTCTGCATGTCTTAAGTCCCCTGCAGTATCCACTTACAATATAATATTTTCCATTTCCTGACTTGCATGGTTGTGTACAGTTGCTGTGCAAAGTTGAACAGCTAATGCTTCAGACATAGCTGTGTTTTATTTGTGAATAAAGTGTCTCAGCATTTTTTCTTACCGTCTCAGAGACTTTATCTTTTCACATGTACAAATAGGTGCATGTATATGGGCAGAAAAACAGTACTGACCATGCTGTACACTACTTACGCACATATTTGTACTTCTGTGTGTGTGGATCTTTGGGTTTGGGCTCAGTCAGGGTGATGTTGTTACACAGGGCAATAAAAGAGAAGAAAAACCCACCCTGCAGTCAAAGAGAAGTGAGGTGTTATGGATTGTGGGGGGAATAATTAATTGGGATATAGGTGTGCATTAGTGGAATCTTTTGATTTATTTTGGATTAATGTAATTCATATGAAATGCTTTGGTAATTAAGATGAGGCTGAATAGTTGATGCTACTGGAACACACCATTATGGAGGAGCGTATTCAAACCTGACCTCTCAGATCAGAAGTAGGAGAAAGCATGTAAGCAGACATTTTCCCCAGAAAAAATTCCACGTTTGATTTTCCCTCTCCTGTTCAGCAGGTCCAGGGTCAGCTGCCTCCATTAATGATTCCCGTATTCCCTCCAGACCAACGAACCCTAGCAGCAGCTGCACAGCAAGGATTCCTTCTTCCTCCTGGTTTCAGCTACAAAGCGGGATGCAGTAAGTCCTGTAGATATTTTTAGCTGGAAGTGGGTATAGGGCTCAATTTCATGCCAATCTGTATAAAAGTATCACCTCTCTCACCAGATGGACAAAGCCATTAACTCGCACAGATGAGTGTAAAATAAGAGAATTAGTCGGTATTGTATGAGAAAATATTGTCAGAGGTGAAGTATGTGTTTCAATGTAACAGCAAACATTTCACACGACAAGTAGATTTGTGCACCTTCTTTCTGACAGATCTTTTTGACAAGTGAACAGGCTCATGACCACACATACGTACATACATCTGAAGAGAAGCTATTTGAAACTTCCCAATAAATTTCAACACTGTTGTAAGAAAATATGTTTTTTTCCTGAAGCAGCCTGCTTACTATTTGTGAACTGAGGGCCTATTCTAGTCTCTTTCTTCACACAGAACTCACATTAATCTCAACAGGGGTTCTGCACAGAGATCAAAGATAGCATATGCCTTTCAGTTTGATGGACTAACACAAACTATGGGTATGTTTATGAGAGCCTAACACTAAAAAATATAGCATCTACATTTTTAATCTTTTAAAGATTTGTATTGTTCTCTATACTCCCCAGATATTTTTGGAAATTTTATTTAAGCCTTCTATAGGATTTCATGTTCCTGTCAACAGGATGATAATAAATACAAGTTAAAGAATAATTGAGAAACTCCATTTCCATGAATAGGCTTAGCTAGAGTATGAGTTTCGTAGACTTGTTTTCATGCATTTATGCTTGTATACCTCTTCTGACATCAGTTTCCTACTGAGTTATCTAGGACTTGCTTGTTCTACCTTTCTCTGTCTCTAGCATGGGTGTTTAGCTTTATTATATCCATGTCAGTGTATCCATCTGTATCATTGACTAACTCATGAGTTCATCAGTTGGTTTTGAGTTACTGAGGACTTGCCACTGCAGCAGTTTCATAAAATTAGAACATAAACTGATTCCTTTAGTTAAACTGGCTTAGCCCACAATTTCAGATTTCTTTCAGTTTCTGTAACATTGTAGATACAGTACTTGAATGCAAACTTGAGTTTCTTTGGCCACTGATGCCTTTTCCTAATATTTTACAGACTGGGACCACTACTGAAAATTACTGTTCAAAACACTTCACGTCCCTCAGCAGCTGCAGTGCCAAAGCATAGGCTCATTCAGTTCTTCCAGTGATTTCACAGTCAGTCTCTCTCAAATGGGAGAAGTAGTGATTCACATAACAGAATGTTTAACCGAAAGCCACACTGAATATGAATGCTACCATAACTGTAGGCCTGGAAAAGGTCAGGAAAGCACCCTGTTAGATATATTTGGCAGATTAAATTAGTTGCATGTTAATGGAGTCTGGTTTGGATAGAAAGAGTTGAGGTTGGTTTTTTTCCTTCTTTTTACTGCATGTACATTAACTGTAAGACAGTCCTATAGTTCCTCACATCCATGAAGTACACATGACATAGCATGTTTGTGTAACCTTGAAAATGAAAAAGAAAAAAGAGCAAAGTTGCTGCTGCTCCTGGCAGTAAGGCTTGGAATTAAAAGCATGCCAAGGTCTAGGACTGAGCAGAAGCCAGTGGAAAAAGACAGCTCTGTGTTTGGTGATTCCCTGGCATGTTTGACTGAATTTGACTGAGAAGCTGAGGAAAAGTGATAAGTAGTCCAAAGGATTTTTTCTTTTTTACTCACAGTTTAGTGTAAACAAAAAAGCATATACGGATTTAGCTACACCTAGAAAGCTTGTAGCAATGAAAAATGTAGCTGCCTTAAAACTATAACGTTTACATCAAGTAACGTTTTTGACAGGCCATTAAAACATATTTCTCCCACTTTCCTGGTTGCCCTTCTGTGTATCAGTCCTCTTGGCAAAGATGTGGTAGATTGTAAACCAAACAGCTTTGGATAAAATTTTCTAAAGCACCTGATGTAGGAGACTAAATCTTCATTTGAAGAGTGACAAAGGCACTAGGATCTAAGTCTCAGGGATATTTAGCAAATGTTTGTACTGTAAACTTTGGTATGGTCACCTGTGTTAGCTTGAACTGAGCTGAAGTGGGTACCAGTATAGCACTGCAACGGAGAATGTACAGCTGATTAATTTGCTCAGCTTCTCAGCATGTTAAATGCTTAACTTTCACAGAGTTTGCTTTTGGATGCAAGGCCTTCCTATGAACTTCTGAAGATCCCACTGCCAGCATCTTTACCTGACTGCCATTGTATGTTTTAAATTTGGCTTATGTACCTTATGAAAATGGAACCTCACTTCTACATCTTTCCGGTCCTTCTGGAAAACCTGCCCTTTTTTCTGGACTGATAGATTTTCAGAATTATTTTGTATGGCTGATTGACAGGAATTCTTTAGTGATGATTCTGTTATCTACTAGCCTTAACAACCTGCACATAGGAACAATAAAAATCTCCACAGGACAATTCAGTTCCAGTAACAAATAATAAAGAACTATTAAAATTTTCATATACTGTTTCTCAATAAACGGGAGATTGAAAATTTGGAGGAGAAGGAAGAGGGAATTGTTGTGACAACCAATATTTTCATAGCTAACTAATGATGCTGAGTACCTTGATTATGGATATCCAGTTGGGGACACCTTCAGAGGGACATTTATACTGTTATGTGCCCTGCCCCTTTGAAAAGTCAGATCTCCAAAAGAGTATCTCAAATTCAGCAGCATGTCATCTAAGGCACTGCCGATCTCTAGTCAGTTGTGCTGTTGGGTGCACCACATGCCTGGGTTACTTGCCACCTTCTGTCTGCAGGCCAAGTAGCTGGAGAGATAGCTGCCTCCAGTTGCTCATCACTGTGCCTCCAACTTCTGACGTACTGGCCAAGCTTCTTGGTTAAGCACTCCCTAACTTGCTTCTGTCCAGGCTGGGATAGCAAGGACTTCCTGTTAAAATTGCTTAAACGGAGCTGGCTCATTTTAATGGAAACATGTTGGGAAGTGATTAAACAAGCAGCTTGGTCACAGTGGTAACCTTTGGCAGGGGGCTGTGATTGGAGATAGTGGCCTCTTCAGCCAGCACAGCTGCAGCTGGAAGAGAATGTGTGATCAAGCCTCGAGGTCAGTGAAAGAGAAAAAATGATGAATACCTAGTTATACTGCTATTTTTCTTTCATTCAGCTTAGATAATGAAACCAAAATAACTTATTCAATGCTTTCTGATTCACCTGTCCATGTTAGAGCAACAGAGAGTCAGATGTATGTCTCCCAGTGGTTTCAGAGAAGGATTCCTCAGCCAGTGCTTCCCAGTGGAGTAATGACTTATCCAGAGAGAGACTGTAGAAAGGAAGAGTACTGATTTCTCTACACATACTTCCTTTTCTGAGGATTTAACTGCAAATAACACAAAAACAGTCGTAACAGTTCATAGCAGGGGTCCATTTAGATTCCTCTCATAGCAGATACCTAAAGAAGAGTATAAGAACAGGGCAAGAGTATACCGATACTTTATCCCCCCCATACTTTGCCAAGTTCCAGTGGCTGGGGACTCGGGGACCTTCTGACCCAGTGGTGGCATCACTGTGTGAGAGCTAGTCTGTCTGTTATCGAAAACAAAGAGGTTTCTCTGCTTGGTTTCCTACCTGATTGGAAACATTCTAGATGGCTGAAATGCTCAAAAGAATACAACAATATCAATCTCAAATATGTGCAGAGCAAATTATTCACTTATACTTCTCCAAATATTTTGCAAAATCGGGTAAATACAGGGAGGAGAGGGGTAAATATTTTCTCCATGCTACATGGCAGGTCATGGTCTTTGGCTTCCAATTCGATGTAGTAAATTTCCTTTCCTTTCTTTTTCTCCATAGCAGATCTTGCTTGGGAGTGGCTTGGTTTTTCATTTTGTTTTGTTTTTTAGACAGATGGTTTGCATTACATAAGGGACAGTTTACACAAGTTGACACTTCCCCTTTTTTCTTTATGGCATATTGTGTGGTGGTAAAGTTGGCAGAGAAAAAGGGAGGAACTTCTATTAGGATTACATTTCTATTTGAGAAAAAGATTCATAATCTATGGTTCCAGTTGATTTTTAACCTCCATACATAGATATAATTGCATGGTGTGTAAAATATTTAATATTATTATTTACAACATTTTTTTCATATGACAAAAATAAGTTGGCAGTATGTGATGGACTATATTGTCCACGATTAGCAAGAAAAATACTGCTTACCTACTTATTTGCTACAGACCTGGTTATCCATTCACTGTGTGCTACTTGGCATTTAAGTATTTTGATTTTTATGCAAACCTCTTTATATGTGTTTTATTATATACATAATATGTAATATTTATATAGATGTGTAATGCAGATCTCTTTTTATAAAGAGTTGATGTTTCAAAGTGGGGTGTTATCTAAGTGACCTGTGGCATGAGCAGATGTTAGGAGTTAACCCCAGTACCCTAAGTATGTTAATTGGTTTTAGCAGCAGGTGAGCTCCTTCCATTTCGGCTGATGTTGAAACCAAACAGAGCCCAATTACTGCATTTCCCAAACTATGGCAAAGCTTCTCCTACATTTAGGCTATGCAGATTGGCTCAGGTCATTTAACCCTTCTCTTTTTATTGTCAGCCAGCATTCCTTAACCCTATCATTTCTTACTACTGCTATTACTAGTTCAGCTTCAGTTGTGATACTTGCTAGATAATATACATGAGTCCCAGCATTTTAGCAATGGTGAGTGAAAAGTCAGCTTGCTGAGGTCTGAGGAGCTGTTGCTGTTGACTTCACTGAAGTCAGATTTCACACCAGATGATACAGGTCTGCTAGGGCCGCTCTTAGAAATAATTAGAATTTATTTAGAGCTAATTAATATTTGTGAAGTGCTTTGAAAGTATAAAAACAGTGTAAGTGATAGAAGATAAGTTTTGTATTGTGCCCTTTGAAAACTGCATAGTTCCACCTCAGAGGAGGCTGCTCTTTAGTCGTAGGTGGTGTGATCTTTTTATTAATGCACATATGTATAGATTCGTATGTGGAATATTAAGGCACGATTGTCTGTCCTGTATAAGAGATAATAAAGGGAATGAAATGAAGATTTGGGGAAGCAAAAGGGGCTGCTTCTGGGGAGCTATTTACAGAAAAGGTAGAAGGAGTTAGGCTGAGAAGAGTGGTAGATTGGGTAGTCTTCCACAAACGTAAGGAGCAGAATGCACCAGGACAGAATGCTTCCCCATGCTCCCTCTCTGGTTCTACATTTGCAGCACCGTTTACAATTAGCTTTCCACTAAAAGACACAGAATAGCTGAAACTTTGTAAAGAAGATGGGCCCTCTCCAGTCAGTGGTGCTAAGTCAGGTTCATTTTGGAAATTGCACTCCATCTCTTCTTTAAGCATTTGATGATCACGATAAAAAGGAAGTGAAATGTTGACTAGCCCCTTACGGCAGTGTGGTATGTTGTATCGGTCCTGAGATTTTTCAGTATGATTGAAGCTGTTGATTTCCAGATAGTTTCTTCTCTGGAAGATTAAGAACAACATACTTCGTTTTCTAAACTGAGGTGTGCAAGATATTGAATTATATGGATATTTTTAGGATTTGTTTTCTTTTCTCAGGAAACAATGGTTACTAAGTCTGTATTTCTGGAAGTGGGATTTACCTCAAATATGTTTTCCAGGTTATTCACAAATTCTCAGGAAAGCTTCTAGGTAGCCTTTTATTTGCTGATACCTATGTTACTTTTATGGAAATATGCCAGATTTTGGAAACAAGAATTGTTTTTCTTTGCCCATTCCTCCTCTCCCCTGTGGATAATTTGGTGTAACAAATCATATTGTGTTCCCAGTCAGATGTCATCAACATGAGGTTTTCTGAAAGCGCTTTAATCACTATTTCAACCATATCCAATTAGGGGGGGAAATCTGAATATACAATAGGTACATTGTATGTGTCTTACATATCAGCTTCTTGCTGCTGGAAGTGTTCTAAATAAAATAATGCACACAAAGTTATTGATGAAATATCTAATTAACTTTTAAAATCGGCAAAAATGTGTGAGATGAACAAGCCAAGCCTAATAAAATTAAAATATGCTGAATTTACTCTTCATCTATATTATGAACAATAATTCCGATGTCCGATAAAAATGAAACTCTCACTTAATTGGTTCCTCATACAGTACAATAAAATTAATGTTTAGGAGTTAAATACCATAAACTTCCTCAGGGAAATTTGCTGATGTATCTCTGTTTTTTAGTCAGTCACATGTTTCATTGTTTAATGGAGTATCATGTGGACTGTCTTATAATTTTTCTTGTGCTCAGTGTCCATGTGTCTGGCTTCTAAAGAGACTGAGTGCTAATTTCTGATTTAACTGTGTCAGCTGTATCAGCTGACATACAGGTCATTGACAATCACCGAATCACAAGAAAAAAATATTAACGTTGCTATGCTTTTATCAGAATGACAAAAATAGGAACCATGTGTTGTGAGGACCACATACTGTAGCTTCTTTATAAAGATGGTAGTCATCTTTCAGGGCTACTGTTTATGCCTTGGAAAAGAATGAGCATATGACTAAACCCTCATGTTCCCCCCAGGATAAGAAAAGAGTAATAGCATTGTGGATAGAAAGAGCAAGAAGGAGGAATTTTTGGTAACGACTTTGCCTTTTAGCGTACATGAGAATGTGTCACTTCTGTAATGCTGCAAATGCAACGGAAGGCATCAAGACTGCAAAAAATAACAACACAACTAAAGACTATTTCTAACTGAAAGAATCCCATAGCCCCTGATCTGTATGTGGCTTCTCACAATAATGCTAATAAGAACAAAATAGACAAGCAAAATAATGGAGTCCTGTGAAAACAGGCTGATAGTTTCAGTTCAGTTTCAAGGCCATAAGAGACACCTGGTGTTAATGGCACTATTACCCATCATTGGGGAACCAAATAAAGTCCCGATTTTTAAAGTCATGAGCATGTACAGACCTCTGTGGAAATACATTGGCTTTCCTTGGTTCTCAGAGCTTTTGAATAACTGTCATTTATTCAACAGGTATATATTAAAAAAAAAAAAAAAGGGCACCCTCGAAATCATAGGATTATTCTGGTTGGAAGGGATCTCAGAAGGTCTGTACTCCAACCTCTTCCTCCAAGTGGGGTCATCTAGGAGATAAGACCAAGTTACTGAGGGCTTTATTCAGCCAGGGCTTGAAAACCTCCAAGGACAGAGACTGCACAACCCTGTTTTGACAGCCTGTTTCAACATCTGGCTGTCCTCATGGGGAAAATCTGATCCTCTTGATTCACTTTATGTCCGCTGGCTTTTGTCCTCCAATGAAACACTGTAGTGAGGAGCCTGGCCTTGTCTTGTTGATCACCTCCTCATAGGAATTGGAAGGCTGCTTTTAGGTCCCTCCAAAGGTATTCCTTCTGTAGACTGAATTGTTTCTCTAAAATACGAAATAGGCTAATCCCTTGTAGGCAGCACTCGGTCAATGCTGTCCGGAACTATCCTCAAAGAAAATCAGGGAACCAGTTTGGATTTCTTTTTGGAAGCCACTGGTTGGATCTTCTTCATACTCTTTTTCTTATTTCTCTAAATCCCTAATGCCTAGAGCCAGAAGTCAGGGACCGCTGCTCATGTCTTTCACAGCCTCCCGTTACTCTTACTACATGTCCACCATCACACCAGAAAAAACAAAAGGAAAATGGTGATGAGGATGAGAATGAATCAGTGGTGAGAAGAGATGCAGTGGCTTACCTGTCAGTTAGCCATCAGCTGTGATTATTCATTATAAATATACATAAGTGATAAATTGAGTGTAAAATTATTGTGGCTTTTTCTAGAGCTTGTCAAAAATGGGGGGGAAGATAATGTAGAATTCCTTTTCATTCAACAGGATCTGCTATAAGGAAATGCTTATTCCAGTATTTTTCATGGAATTTACTTTAGCATTCTGGTTTTGGAAATTATAATTTAAGAATTTGTTTTTGTTTCCTACTCTTTATATTCTTTACACTGTTTTCTTTTTTTCTTCTCCTTCCATGACCTCCAACTTTTTTCACTTGCTCTCCCTGAAAGACAGGTAGGAGGAAAACAATAAGTTTTAAAAAAATCATAGGAAATAAAACCCCTACTTCTCCTCTTCTGGTATCGTTTTTTTTTTTAAAGAAGAAAATTTCAGGAAAAAATCAGAGAGTTCTATTGTTTCATATAATCAGGTTCAACTTAAAAATCCTGTCAAAACATTATAATTTAACATTAGCATGTAACTTGATTTATATAGCAAGTAAGACAATTGTGCCTGCTCTGAAGAGCTTGCAGCCTGTCAGGAGACAAGACAAGACAAGACACTAGGGAGGATTACACCATGAAGGAGAATAAATGAGATGAGTGACAGAAAAAGGAATACAAAAAACATCTTATGAGTTCAGGTGAATGGTACAACACATATAATGTTAGCTCCTATCCTTTCTTTTCTCTTTTTAAAAAAAGTCTTAATGTTTTTTAACTTACTAAACTCCTTTGATAAAATTTTGCAAAACATATCAATGGTTTAAGAGCCACTGTTGTATTTCCCCAAGTATCCAATCATTTAATATCCATGAGCTTGGTAGCCAGTCAGTTGAAAATCAAGTTCCTAAACACACAGGGTTGTTATTTTGCGTTTTGGGACGGGATGTCCACTTGGCTCTGTACCACAACTAACTTTCGCAGAAAAGCCTTTTCAGTGGAGGATGCTAGGGAAAGTTCATAGAAAGAGTGGTTTAAAAGTGAATGTACTTCATGAAAAATCCGCTTGTAAGCAAGATCTTGGAAGATTATTTTGGGCGAGGACGAAGGTGTGATTTGAAATTGAAAGAAGTTGCAGTGCATAAATTATCAGGAAAGAGGTTCTGGGTATGTTTGTGGAAGACGGACCAAAAGAAGGATAGAGAAATAAAGAATTGGCACAGAACTGGGGGTTCAGCCTTGCCTTCTTTCTTCCCTGAGCCACTGGTGTTCTCCTTTGCTCACAGTGTCAGTGTGCACCAACACCTCTAATATACCCCATCAGCTCCTCCAGGCTGACATATCCCATTCCCTTCTTTAAGTGCTGTATCACCAGTACATACATCCTTCTGTGCTCTTTTCATGTAGTCAGTCTGGAATAACTCTGTTCTTTAAAGTGATGTCACCAAGTAGCTGGGAAATAACTATATATTAGAGAAGAATATGTAAGCTAATGAAATAATTTTTACCTTGTTCTTACAATAAAAATCCCAGCCTTTGACTTGCTCCAGATTTCACCATAAAGTGTACTAAAGAAAAGCAACAACAGCAAAACAACAACAAAGCTTCTCTCCGATGCTTTGTTTATAAGAAAAGTCCACTCATAATGAGAAACAGTTTGGAACATGAAAGGAATGCACAAAATGTATCTTTTGGTAGCTGAAAGATGCAGGGAGGTACACTCCTGCCTGCGTGCATTAGTAGATTAATAGTGAATTTTGGGAATTGAAATGTAGTATAGTTGTTTGAGAATTTATTCGTGTTTTCAGTGATGCAAACTTGTGAATGGCTTGGGAAATACCTATTTCTAATAACTGTATATCTTGCCTCACGTTCCTGAAATGTTCCCAGAGCTTGGGAAAAAAATGTACCGACTTTTTACATCTAAAAATAAGATACTTACCGAAGAAGTAATGAAATAGTTAAGGCATGCATTTGCCAGACTTCAGAATTAACTAAAACTGCTCAGGCAAAACCTTCAGTCTGATAGGGGAATAAATTTAAGGACAGTAGGAAGAGGTATCATGTTCTAGAGTAACAGCAAAGAGTGAGCAGGTCCATATTTATCAGAGGAGACTAGAGGCCTTTGTTAATATTTTGAGGGTGGCAACTGCTCCTGTGCAATGTGATTGTGAGCATATAAGTGCTTGGCCTCCTCATTGATATAGGGCCTGGATCTTTCCCTGGGAAGGACACTGTCTGAAGGGTTGTCTGTGGGTTTTAATCTTGGCTCTTCCACTGGCCTGTTGCGTGACCCAGGGCATGGCACAGCGTTGGAGCATATTCCTCGCTCTTTTGTGTTTTGTCTCCTGTGGACAGTGAGCTCCTCCAGACAGAGGCGGTCTTTTGTTAGACATTTGAACCAGGGCAAACACAGTGGATGGCTAACCTCGATGGTGTCTCTGCTCGATATTGTACCTTCCTCCAACTTCTTCGCCACTACCGTGTCTGTACCATGGGAGAAGTAACGTGGATGTACTGTGCATGAGTAGCACTTGTGAAAGAATTGCAGCGCAGGCAGGATGTACTTTTCTTCATAAAAAGAATTGCTAAACCCCTAAGATAAGCACAAGATAGCAGAGGGTATTACCAAAGCATAACTATGCAAAGATTCATAATAGGTTACAGAAGCCTTTCAGATTTGTTTGTTGGGTTTGTTTCTTAAAAATATTTTGGAGCACTGGAAAAATGTAAAACCCATTAAAGAGTGAACTAACAAAAAAACAACCTGGTAAGCAGGAGAGCCTAGCTCTGCACATCTATAATCTATTTTTTGGATGAATTTGAGTTTTTTCCTTAGAATTCTGAAAACCTACATTAGCATGTATTGGTGTAGTAGTTGCTTTCTAGCATGATCTCCTAAAGAGTCCCAGAGGCATTACCTACACCACCAAAGCCAGTGGTTGTGACCATGCACGTGGCCGTGGGGACTTTAGCATGTTCTTCTCTCAGAAGCATCTCCTTGTTATAGCTACCAAATGAACAGATAGGAATTACCACAACAGACGAGGGTATGAGAATCTGCCTGGCTGTTTAGGGAGGTGAGAATAGTGGGATTTATGAATTAGCATGAGGTTGTGGGAAGATGGGCTGAGGCTTATACATGTGTGTGGAGAGAAGAGGAATGTGGGACAGTGCATGGAAGTTAATCTTTTACTATGTATGTTTTAATACAAATCATTTGTAACTAAAAATTTTAACAGGCTGTAAAATCAACATTCTAGTGAGAAACTTTTCCCTCGTTCTTTTCTTTGCAGTTGAGAAATTAATAATTTTATATTATTTCATAGCTGGTTCTTGAACAAAATGTCCTTTTCTGGAGAGGAGTCTTTCAGAATGATACTGGGATTAGCCTTTGAGCTACTAGTAGTGTGGAAGCAGCTAAACACCATTGACCCTGAGTCTTCGACCACCATCTCTTTCTTCTCCATGTCTTCACATGTTTAAGGCCCATTGCTTGGGTCACAGGATAACTCCCCAGAAAATTTCAAGTCAGAGAAATGTTTCATTCAATCCATGACATGAAATGGAAAGTGGATGCCTCAGTTAAAGCGAAGGAAAATGGGAAAATGTGAAAATTACATCCTCTGGGGAAAAAAAATCCAAGCAAGTCAGCAAATCTGTTGCCCATTGACAATAAATAAATAAACAGGGAAGTTGTGGCCTGGTGCTGGTGCAAAGATATTTGTGAATAGGGATGCCTGGGTGGACCTTCAGATTCTCATTGCTTGGCTGGCTGGCCCTGAAAGACTGTGAGGCTTCAGTCAGCAAAGCATTATTTAAGATGTTCTTAAATATAAGCAGGCACACTTATTGTAGTTAAATATCTGTTAAGAGGCTTTGCCAGCCCAGTTTTTTTCTGGCCCTCCATTTCTAGAAGTTACGGTGTTTAATTCTTAACATGAGATCAAAATGCTTGAATGAAAACATCTCTGTAAAGAAGGTTGCATTATAAAAGGGAAAAATAAACATTAGCATTTTTCCTGAACATGTATACACCAACACAGCTTATTTCTACCATTTCAAAAACATGAGATAAATTTCTTTCCCTTTGTTTTCTGTTTCCTGTAACTTGATAACGGCTTGTAACGGCTTGATACCGTTATAAACTTCAATTCAATAATAACTAATAATGATTGTACAGAGCAGCCTGCGTTGCCTTCTTAGTTTGTCTTTTTTTTTCCCTAGTTCACTCAAAAAAGCACAGTAAAGGAGGAAAACTTTTAATTTACCTCTCTAATGAAATGTACAGGAACATTTAGGTAGATTTTCCTGATAAAGTGCTCTGCCTTTTCCATAGTCTTATTTCAAGTGGCTGTTTTAATGCTACAGAAATCATGCACGCTACCAGAACACAGGGACATACAGAAATGCTCTGGTGATCCTTATTTGAGTGGAAAGTGCTTAAACATTTTATCATTTGGAGAAGCAATATAATGCATGTAACACTTTTTATTATTTTTTACCAGTTTTCTTAATAGTTTTGTTGATGGGCTAGTATGAAGTTTATTTTAACAAATCAGATATGTAAGGAGTGACCGCAAGTGAGCGCTCCATAACATTAAAACATGCCTGTCTCCATCTTGATTTTTGCCATCTCAGGTAATTTTCCTTTATAAATGCCTGCAATTTTTTCTTGAACCTTTACTGGGTCCCTTTATCTCATTCAGCACAATGCAGTTCTTACTAAAACTGAAGTAGTTTTCCCTCAAGCAAAATTGAATCACAAGTCATGAAGTGGAGTTGGCGCAGGGATTGCAGAGGCTTGTATCTGATTTACTTAACTTCACATGCTTTTTCCTGTTGTAGGATCAAACCCTGAAACTAAAGCAAGATTTTTTTTCTCACCTAAAAGAAAACACGGTGGTCAAGGGAATGCCATTTCTGATCTGTGTGAGGCTCAGTTTACTAACAGTGAGCAGAGTTTGGTTAACTTCATATTCTGGACAAGCTTGTAAATTTGTCCCCTTCTATGCTGTGATCTTATCAAGGTTGTACTGTTTTCCTTTTCTTCTCCTCCACCCCCATCTTCTTTCTTTCCTTTTTGCTTTCTTTCTTTTTTTTTTTTTTTTTTGAAGTGCAGCCTTCTGATCAATGTGCACTTTTTTTTTTCCATTTCCCTAAATACATCATGAAAAAGGATGAGGTTTCCGCCTTAATTGCTTGTGCCTTTTATTCACATTCCTCTCTCAGCCAGAATTGTGAAAAGAGTGTTAGTAAAAGGCTGCACAATAGAGCTTTTCATTAGGCCTCAACAAGGCACACAAAAGAAGGCTTTTGGAAGGAGTGAATGCAGGACTTTAATTTGCAGGTGGAGAGTAGATAAAAGGTGCTGACGCCTCTATTATTCTCTTACTTAGGTGACCCTTACCCCGTTCAGCTGATCCCAACTACCATGGCAGCTGCTGCCGCAGCAACACCAGGCTTAGGCCCGCTCCAACTGCAGGTAAGTCCGAAGACAATGCAGAAGAGGCAAAGGTTAAGTAAATACAAAAAACTGTTTTCTCTTCCATTCAAACACAACGCAATGAACAGGGGTTTGGGTGCCTTCTCTTCAGGGGAAATTCGCGTCCGGAGCAAAATAGTCGTCACATCGTACACATTTTCCTTTTGCCTCAGGGAAAATTTGTGTTACGTTTTTGTGTCTTTGTTGTCAATTTAAGTACTTTTGGGGTTGTACTTTAAATTTCTGCAGAGTGGTATGTTTGCTTGTCTTTTCCATTAGATAGTTCTGATGCAGGCTGCACAGGCTGACTAGGTGTAAAGCAGCAAAAGGAAACGCATTGCCGGGCAGAAAAGCTCTGTCCTGACAAGCACTTTTAAACTGCTTAAAAGTCGCTTAACATGATTATGTCCTTTTAGGCTGTAAGCTCTTCAGAGCAATGACTGGCCCCTCCTACAGTGTTTTATGGTACCCAGCACATTTTAGGCACTGCTGTAGTGCAGATAATTAGCGATTATACTAATTTAACATAGGCAATTAGAAAACAGGTGGAAAGGTACTGAAGAATTTTTTTTGAGCTATGTTAAAGAGTTGGCCTGGTAGCCAGATGTATCTGATTCAAAACTCCCAATATCATTCTACATTTTGGAGGTATTAGGGTGTCCATGGGTCTTAATGATAGCGGTGCAGATGTTCCTCTGGTATTCCTGATCAGCTCCACAACCCTTGTCAAGTCATTGGTATTAAACAAATGTGATGTCCATCTCCACAGTTTGAATTTTGTTACCTGCCATGTATGCTTTGCTGTTAGGATGAAGCCGGGTAAAATCTGGGACTAAAATGAGAGCAAGATCCAAATCATCTCTAGTTCTGCAAAATCTGGATTGACACTCTTTTGTAGAAAGAAAAAAAAATCCCATACTCTCCATTGCTAATTCGTCTCCCCACTCTTTATTATTTGCCAAGTCACATGGAACAGCAGAGCTTTATACCTGCTTGGAAAAGCTCAGCATTTATAAACAGTACGTGTAAAATGCATTCTCAAACTCAGTTTGGCCAGCGTCAGTATGAAGTAGACTCTCTGCAATATCAGATATTTCAGTTGTTTGGCCAGCATACGAGAGCGTGGGACATAGTTCTGGGGAAGATTTTTTTTTTTTTTTTTTATTTTAACACAGCCAGCGGAAGTTAGCTGAGTTTCACAGAAATAGCTGCCAGTGTGTAAGCTGACACGTTCCATGCACCACAGAGGTTAATACATTCATTCCTATTGTGCCTTTGTATGAAAAGCTACACTGTCTGTGTGTTAGTTTCTGATTCTGTGAGTTACAAATACCGTAGGCGGCTTAAGAATCATGGGAGCCATAAAAGTCATCCCTCTGAAATGAATTTTGAGTAGTAACGCCAGTATTGATAAAGTGCTTATAATAGCCAAACACAGATGAACACACTTATGGAAGAAAGAGGGGGGAAAAGGAAAAACAAAAATGGAGCTAGCTAGCAATGAGAAAATAGAGGGCTGAGTCTAATTCTCCTTATTTTTGCAGTCATTCAGGCTAGTCCTAAAATAATGCATCAGTGCTCCAGTAAGTTGGGAGGATGGTTTACTTTCATTTCAGGACCAGCTTTGGGCTGTATCTCTGCATGCGGTGGGCTGAAGTATTCTGATTAAAATAGGCTTTATCACAATGACAGTTTCCTTATAAAAAGGTGGGCTTTGTGCAAATGTGACTGACTTCACAAATATCTTAAGATGAGTTGAGGTTGTGGAAAATTTGAAAACCTCAAAGGCCTCTTGTTTCTGTGCAAAGGAGAACATTAAAATGAAAGTATTGACCAAATTCACCTATGTTGTTTTGCTACATGTTATTTAGCCTGGAATTAAAGCAAGAGTTTGGCAGCCAGTCAGTGAGAGAGGTTCAAATTACTACCTCTGTAGACTCCTTCAAAGCTTTCAGACTTGATCTCTAAGGGTATGTATATGCTGGAAAAAATTTAAAGTTGTCTTTCTTTCTTCACGTCTTAACAGTGATTTTTAGCTATCAGCACAACCTGTCTAATAGAAGCTGGACATGCCTCTTAATTTCTGGTGCCATTTGAAAGAGTCAGATAGACGGTATGTGCTTTGAGAAAGGTTTTGTGGTATAGTACTCAGAATGGACTCTCACCCATGCTAATGTGAGCGGAGCTGAACCTAGCATAGCTGCTAGCCTAGTAAGATTGTGCCTTCCAAACTCTGTTCAAGTCCAGTTTAGCTCAGTGATGACTGTTTCTACAGCCATGAAGAAACATGCATGATGTTTGTCATGAAGAACTGGTCCAAACCAACTTTAAATGGCATAAGTGAATGTGCAGGCATTGCAGTCTGTTTCAAGGAGGAACTCTTCTTACTTCAGACATTCCCCTACATTACATATAACCATAGCGTTCACTCCAGACCCTCTGTCATCTGGTCATCAGACAGTAGAAGGCCAGAAAAGTCCAATGTTCCTTCTTTTCTTCTTTTTCTATCTTCCCTACAACTCATCCTTCAGGCTTTGTATACTAAAAGCAGTAGTTCTCAGGGGAGATCAAAGAACCTGACACAATGCTCAGTTTGTTGCTCCCAGCAGAATTTGGTACACGTTATCTCAGTGAAGACAAAGCCAGGGAATTTTTCTTGTTTGTTTGTATAGTGATAAACATGTCTTTGTTATTTCATTAGAGAATTTTAAGTCAGGGCATGGCTTTAGTAGTGTACTGTGAGATCAACAGGAAGTACTTTTTTATCCCTGGTTGGCAAAATCAAATTTTCTTTATGTAAATGAAATGCACACTCTATTTCTAGAAGAAGAGCTAACACCTGATTGTTTTCCTGTGGCAAAGATACTCTTTGTCAGTGAAAATGTAATCTCTCATTTTGAAATGCCCTGTTGATTCCCACTGACGGGTTCGTAATCTGAAGCCCTCCATTTCTCTCCCTGCCTTTGAGTCCCCACTGGGGTATACAGATTCTGTCATCTGATATCCACCACAATTAGCCATACGTGATTGCCTTTATTTCCAGTATCCACAGAGAGACTAATGACTCAATAAGAATGGAAACTAGAACTTACATTGTTAGATGTCGCAAAAGGAGTAGATGGATGGGGCCATGTTGCAGAAGCTGGAACTAACACGATGCATGCTTGAAACCTCTGATAAAGAGCTATCCATCAGCCCTGCATATTCACTCATACCCACATTTAATGACATAAATGCCATTTGAAAGAAAGTTTTTAGCTTTCCTCTGTTAATGAGAAGATTCAGTCCCAAACATTGTGTGAAGTGTCATTTTAAAGTATACCCTCACTGCAGTAAAATCCCTCTTGGTTAGTACATGAGTTTCTTATGTTCATTTTCCCCCCATAAATTTCATATGGTCTTGTTCTTCAAGAGTAATGCAGCATGGTGATTCTGTTTCAAATGAACAAGAACAAAACTGAACATAGTCTTGCCACTGTGTTTTACTGAATAAGGCTAATGAATCAAAAGTACTGCTATACACCTTATATGAACATGATGTTTTCCTATATGGTTCAGCAGATGAGGGAATTAAATTCCTCCACCTTGAAGATCAACATTCAAAGCTGTAAGCATAGGTACCACGTAACAAGTTTTACACAAAGTAATCTGAAGTAATTATTCTAATACCAGTCATCTTGGGCATACCTAGTATGAAACAGATGTTTTCAGAAGTCTGAGCAAATTTAGTATAAAATGATATCTGGTGGTTTCTTTTCTGAGAAAAAATAATTCCTGAGCATTAGGAAACAAAAGACCTGATCGCCTGATCTGAAAATTGAGATGAATCTGCACTATTGGGAGTGCTAATGGTTCAGATTTCCCAGATTGTTTGTTTGATAACCAAATAGTGACAACAACTGATTAATTGGCAGTAATACAAATGCCGAATATACCCATCACTATATTGAAAGATAATGCTGGATGTATAATGACAGCTGCCCATGTAGTGTTACTATATGGACATTTTGTGTCCTGTCAAAACAATATAGCAGTCTGATGTAATACAGACTTCCTGCAAACATCTGCTCTTGGAAAAACACCCCAAAAAGTCTTGAGTGCCCACGTTCAAACTGCCTTCCCTCTTCATCGTGGCATGAAACAGGACATCGTGATTATTGGTGGTTGCCTTCAACCTTATGACCAAACCTGTCACTATACGGATCAAGAGAACCTCATGTCAGCATATGGGTGTGAAAGCATTTTAGCTGGGTCTCAGTTCTGAAGACCAGCCATTTGAACAATCCTGATTGATTCTCTTTGGCTATTCGTATAAAGATGATGAGCAGATTTAGACCTCAAACATATCCAGAAAAATAATTCAGCCAAGTTTTTTAGTCTGCACTTCCGTTGTTAAGTACTTGGGTCAGTTTTTTTTTCTTACTACAAACCTATCTTTTCAGCGGTGTGGGAGGATGCATGCCAAGGACTGAATTTCAATTGAATTTAGCATACATAGTCTGGACCACATTTTTAGAAGAATTTGGGTCACATTTAGGCACTGACATAAGTGGCTAGATTTTGAGAAAAGTTAAACCCATTCAGAGTTTGAGTGCTTCTCAGAGTTGTTCGTGTTGCTATTATTTAGGTGTCTGATTCATTACAAATTTTCCTTTGGAAAACCTTGCTTCTAGATATCTTAAGGGTCACATAATCATCTGTGGTCTCCATGTTTGTTTTACTTGAAGGAAACGGAATGGACAGAGCTATTTAACAAGTGTGCAGTGACTGATCAGAAGACAGACTGTTCCGATGGTCATATGAGTATTACATAAAACATCTGTTGCCTATGAAACAAAAATAAAGCATGAGGACTGCCTGCTCAGTCAGATACCATTTTTTTTCTTACATAGTAGCTTCCTTTTGGCTTCTGCACCATTGCAGGGATGAGCTACATCTCTCCCCTTGCCAGTTCAGGTTATTTCTCTGAAGTATCTCCTGAAGTTTCATTTGAAATGTTGCTGATGATAGAACTTCACCTTTCTCTTCAAGAGATGGCACTATATTTTCATGCATTAATTGTCAAGCACATTTAATTTTCCTTTTTTTTTTTTTGGCATATCTCTTTCTGATTTCTTACTGTAATCTGTAGACATAACCAGTTTTGACCAGATTAAGCAGTTGGCCTTCCAGTGTTACAACATCGCAAATCTGTAAAAGAAGACCCTGAAAAAGCTGTATGAACACTGTAGCGATACATCTGAATACTGAAAGCTTGATTCTTTTCTGGCATTGGGGAGCCAACTTGCCAGAGCTGCAAAGACATATGAATTATTTCTGGTTGAGAAGAAAGGTCCGATGCCCCATTGTTGTCTCTACAGAACGTAGCCAAGAGATGGCAATACTTTATCCGTTATTCATTTACTCTGCAATCTACATTCATGACCTCTTTGGGATATTACTATAACCAATTCTTTGCCTACAAGAAGGTAAACCATTTCTTAGCAGTGCAAGGTTATTCCTTTTATTTGCTGGGCGGTGTCTACCTTTAAATACCATCTAAGCTGGCTTTTCAACAGTGAGAGTCAGTATCCTTTTCACTGTTTGCTTTTCTGCTTTACCTGTTCTCATTAATAGGACTCTGACTTAATTTGTAGGGAATGAATCATTAGTGCACAGTTTAATTACAATATTATAATACTCATGCAATCCACTTAAGCATAAAAAAGTAGAATTAGTTTTTCACTGTGAGCACACACATCTGGGGAAAAAAACAGCTAAGTACATGAAAAGCAGCATTTCTCATTAGCATAACCAAAAGATGGCAGTTGTCCATCTGCCATTAGCTCAGTGTATTGCTATGATGTTTCTGATGGCCATCACAAATAACGATAATAATAGGAGTAATAAAACAACATAATATGTATACATTTTTGTTGGATGCCCTTTTAAATAGTTTTTAAAATTGCTACATTCATGCAGATTCTATATTCCCTACTTCTGTCCACCACGTGTTTCTGGCTTTGTAAGTGAATGTGTTGGCCACTAGATATTTGCCACCTGTTCTGCAAATGAGTAGCCAAGATGGCCATTTTAAAAGAGATCATTGAACACCGAGGTCCGGTTCTTCAGCTAGAAAAATGGGGCATAGTACTCTTCATGTAAGTGAAGCTACAACCATCTAAACAGCGTGAAGATCTTTATGTCAGCGTGGGGTAAGTTGTCTTCAAAAATTTGAACTTCCCAAGATTTATTTATTATGAAGTCTTAAGTGGTGATTTTAAAATATTCGTTAAACTCTGTAAGTAAGGCGTGGAGTGAGGAGCTATTGATTGCCAAAGCATTTTTGAGCAATCTCTGTGTTTTTAAACGGAAAAAGTTCCTCCCAATTAACTCAAAAGCAAGCCTCACAACACCAGGATGCAACTCGTCCCCACTTTCCGGATACCTGCTGAGAGCTAGAGATTGTGACAGGTTGTGTAAAAGCATGAACCACAGAACATATCAGCTCAAATAAATCTTGTTCATGGTGGGTAAATGTGCTTTGTAGTTGACATCTAAATAGCCCATACTTGCCTTTGATACAATCTTATACAATGTTATGGGTAAACTCAATATATTCTATCAAAATAGATTTTAATGAAGAGCTTGACCACATCATTTTATTGGAATCCAATCAATTTACCAAAGACAATCATCATGACAGACTATATATAAATGCTTTGTATTTTACTGAGCACTGTGCATGTCTGAACATATGCACAGTGGACATTTACAGGCAGTAAATACACATGGTAAAACAATATCATGGCTACTCTGTGGGTTGTCAGATTATAACTCCCTCCCCAGCCCTCCAGGGGAAAGAATTAGCAGTGGTAGCATATTCGTTTTATCTAGATTAACAGTCCTTTCTGCATAACTTTCAGATTCCATCCATATCTATGAAAAATGAAAAAGACTGAAAAATGACCAGCCTATCTTCCTTCCAGTTGTAACTCAGGCCTGCTGTTTGCTAGCAGACCTCTGTCTGCATGAGTGAGTTTTCTTGTAGGTTAAAGAGACTGCATTCCCTCTTCCCCCTCCCTCCGACCCTGAGCCTGCAGGGCAGACAGACAGAAGCACACATATGATTAATACAGCACAGCTGCAGTAGTGACTCATTTGCATATGTATTAATAGAGGCAAAAACAACAATTCAATTACATACAGAGACATTCTGCATACTAAAGAACATATGCAAATAGCCTGGAAAAAGTGCAGCCAGCGTTTTCTCCGACTTCCCTGACCCCATATGGGCTAGCATCAGAGCCTAGCAGTTTTCAAGAAATCCCCTTTAGGAAGAACCTGTTACAAGATGCTTATACAGCTATTACTCCTCCCCCCACCCCCCCGGGTTCCCAGAAGGCGTTTGACATTTGGACAATGGAAATAGCACAAGTAGTGTCTTTTCCATGTTATTGCATATTTGCCAGCCTTCAGCTTCATATTGTTGTCTCTTTACATATAAGCCCCAGCATGAAGAAACCCAGTCCTTTGCCTCGTCTTCCATATGCACACATTTATTCTATTTTTCTTTCTCATCTCTTGTGTTGGTTCCATTTTCCTTTGTCTTTCTCTCTCTCAAGCTTTCTCTTATCTTCTTGAGTTCTGTGAATTAGCAAAAGATGACCGTTTCTGTGCCTTTTTCTTCTAGTGACCTTAAATATCTCATAATAGCATAATTCAGTGATTTTCTGCTAGGGGGCCATTAAATACTTTTAATGGGTCTGAAAGGTGACTCAGAAAAGTTAACCTGTTGTAGATAGGCTTTTATATCATGATACATTGGTCTTTGTCACTACTAAGAAGGTTGTGGAGTTCTCAAACCAAAAAGGTTAAAAATCACGGGTATTAAATAGTTCGTACTACAGGTGATGGGGATCTTCATAACTGGTACAGAATCTGATTCTAGTAATAGAAACAGATGTTCTCTAAATCTCACGGGAATTTAATAGGGAATAGTTTTGAGCATCTTTCAAAAGCAGGTTGAAAGTATTCCAGCATTGGAACTTAGGCTATAGAAAGGCTTACTTAAGCTATAAATAGTTTCTTTAGCTATAAGTTTTTCCTTATGTTAGTTTGTGTTCTAACTAAAACACCAAGTATGCTAGATGTATGTAGTCAGTATACTTCTTCAAAGGGGCCATTCACACACTGTGATGCACAAGAAAATATTAGGCCATGATCCATACCCAGTACACTGATTTCTGGAAAAGTGTGGCATTTGACATTGGCCATTATGGACTAGATAAATAGAGCTCTCTTTCAACTTGAAAAGAGATAACAAGTCACTAAAAACTTTTGGAAACCTGACAAAGCCATTAAGATGCCCAACTGTCTTGTTTGGGTGGCAACCCTCTGTGTTTCAAGCAGTCTAAATTACTGGCCATTTGTTTGAAACGTCTCTGTGGTGTGAGCAGGGAAAAATAGGTCATGGAAGAAAGAGTGCGTACCTGTCTGGCAAGCACACTTGCGAGGTCAGGTCATCCTTAATTTCTTTTCTCTCGCAAAAATGTTACACTTCTTTCTTTTGGGGGTTAGCCTGACAGACGGAAGCAGATTACTCCTTGATTATTTATAAGGCATTAATTTTAGATGAATATTGCTGAAGTAACTGACATTGTAAGTAGTTTTAGCAGCCAGCAGAAGAGCCTGTTTGCAGATTGGAATATGACAGTCTTCACTTACACAACGTCCTGGCTAGGACAAAGTCTGAAGTGTATGAAAGAAGAGAAAACTCGAGGAGTGGAGGCATATATATCAGCCAAGACTTTGTTTATTCTTCTGTGCGATATAACTGGGACTTCGGAAGGTTGGAATGATGTTGTCCATGTCAGGAGTTCAACCAGCTGCAAGTCAAAACTGGTGCCAAAATAGCAGCAATGGCAACACCTGTTTCCAGAGTCTGAAACCAGGGGGGGAAAAAACATCTGAGAAGTGTCTTACATTGCCCCAAAGTAGCTTCTGTTGAGAAAGAAGAAAATAGCCACCTTTGTACATATACCTTGAGATAAGGGAAACGATGCCTCCCTCCCTACATTGGCAACAGAACAAACCTGTGAAGCGTTTCACAGAACGCGGTGTTTTGTGGCTTACGTTCGTTTGGAATTAATTCTTCCTGGAAAGATCTGTATGAAAAACCTGGTGACAACACCAAAAAAACTTTTTTTTTTTTTTTTCCTACTTTATGCCCGTTGCACATTCCAGACACTGGGTTTTGAAATAGTTGGCTTATGCTACTGGTTTTCCTATTATGTTGTTTGCTCTTTTCAGAGGGATGTTGCTGAAAAGAAGATTATATAATCATGCAAATAAGACTCTATAATCCAGAGCAAACGGTCCGGGGGGGGAGGACACGGGAAACCACACCAAGTGGGGCTTGGCTGGCTGCGGGGGCACTCGCTCTGAAACCATAAACTGGGGGGTTATGGGCCTCCTATAAAACATGAAAGCTGCAGTCAGACTAGTGGATTTTTCTGGATATTTTTGGAATGCATTGTCTTCAGGCTGAGCTCTGCCAATAGTGTGTATTTACAGTGCCTCAGCAGAACGTCGTGACAGACAAACACACAGGAAAACTGCAAATCACTAACATGCACACTCTTCAGAGCTTGCGGAACAATGCTACCAACAACAAATAACAACAGTGAGAAAAGCTGACTTACACAAAACTAACTACTTACTGACACTCACTTACTCCTTTAGGTCCATAAATCAAATTACTACATTTTATGCATCCCAAAAGTGACCACAAGAAAACCTCCCTTGAAATCTTGCTAGCTTTGTTGTACCTAGGTCATATGACATGGTTTGTTGTTAGATGCAGATCAGTATAATGTATGAGCATGTAAGAATTTCGATTTATGCCTTATTTCTTACTACAGTCTTGTTTATGACAGTTCTTTTTTCTCCAAAGTTTTAGGTCATTTCCAGTTGACAAGGCAGAATGGGATAGAAATAAACAAACCGCATAGTAAATATGTACACGGGGAGAGTATCACTGGCCGGTGATATAAATTGCATACAGCAAGAACAGTGCAAGCCATAAAAAGTTCTTGTGCTCTTATTCTCATCCTGTCTTTCTTATGTCTCATTCCTTGCCAGGGTTAATTGTTACGAGCCAGGATATTTTAGCATCTTTTATGAATGGAGGCTAATATTAGGCACAGTTTGAAACTGTGAAATACCTAGTTACTGTAGACTATAGATCTAAGCATTAGACAACAAACCTCTGAGGTCAGGATGCTTGCTCTGTTTGTTTTCTTTCCAAAGTCATCAACTGAACTTAGCTCAATAGAAGATACCATAGTATGTGGAGATAGAACTTTCAGAGTGTTAAACTTAATTATTCTGTCGTGCCTGGATAGCATAAGCCTGTTCCTGAGGTTAAGTCAGAGTGCAATGAATTGCCCCAATACCTAGGCTCAGTTTCCTCAAATTCCTTTTCTCCTTTCAGAGGTTCTTCATGTTTTCCACTCCAGTGGATTTTGTAAGGTCAGTCTGAACAAGAAAATTTGGAGCCAACAATACCTGTAGCTCTTAGTGGTCCTCAAGACTAGCTTTTATATTTGTAACCCACATGAGCTCTGCTGGTCTCTTGAGTTGGAGTCTAATTCCTAGACTAGCTTCTAAGCATCCCTGTTGCTTTGCAGAACTGAGTTATTTGTTTGCCATTTTTACCAATAGTCTGTTTCTGTTCCTGTCCATTCATTAGATAGCTAAGGAGAAAAGTATTGCAGACTACTGGATTTACATTCCTTCACCCCTTAGCCATAGAGACCAGTCACATTACAGATAATTTACCTGACCAGAAACATACAGCAAGTTTCTGAAGTCATCTGTCTCAGAGACTGACAAACTCCAGAATTACAGAGAGCAGGGCTGTCAGCAAGCTACCGCTTGAGTTGTCTTTCCCTAATGGACAAACATGTAAATCAAACAAACTAGAAAGCAAAATAAAAAGCATGTATACAAGAAAGAAAAACATTTTTAAAAGTCAATGTGTTTTTAAGATGGGAGAAGCTTTGAAATCAGTATCCTATGATTATCAATACAACAGGAAAGCAGTAAGAAAGTTTCAAATGCTCTCATGTTAGTAGAAACTGAGATTTTTTAAAAGTGTTTTCCAGCTATATCTGCATCTCTACATCTTGCTGTTTAGAGTGATTGCTCTCTCTATTTAAAATCTGCACTACAGCAGAATCCTCTATCCGTATTGCAAGCTGTAGTTTGGTTTAGTAACCACAACTGTGCCACGTACTGCACCAGCCGTGGCTGACAGGGGCAATCTGTTTGTGGCATATTGAGGGAGTCAAATTCGGGGGACTGCTGCGGAGTGGCTTTTTTCAGCTCCTTCCTATAGGTACAGTATCCGCTTCTCCCAAAGGGGCTTGGGACTGCCAGTTTGTGTGCAAGGGAATGAGGTTAAGCCCTCAGAGATGTGGGATGCCTCGAGAGGTGGTACCCGTCCCTCTGCCTGATGCACTCAGGGGCCTGCAAAGCAGCATCCCCATGTTCCTCCCCACGGGTGCTGTGCCGGGGAATGCCGGCTGTCCCCCAGCCCACCTGGGCAGCAAGGCCAGCGGCTCTCTGCCTTTCTGAAGGTGAAGTGTCCAGGTTACACTTCTCTCCATGCTGGAGTGTGAAAATATCATCTGGCTGCAAAGCCTTTTCGTTTCCTTTTCCTAATTTTTCTTTTCCTGTTCATGGCTCAAAACACTCTTTACAAATTTTAAAAGTGTGTTCCCCGTTAACGCACCAAACCAGATTTGTGATAGTGTTATTGAAGTTTTTTGGGCCATTACCATGGAATACAGTAGCATATTTATTTCATTAAGGGAACCAAGTGGATCTAGCTGAATTTGGCAAAAAAACATGGCTGATGTCCTATTTTATCTCTGATGTGGATTTTACCGTTAAACTCTGAACTTCTGAAAATTAGAACATTCACGATAGAAGCAGTCATAGGTGTGCTACATTTTGTAGTCTTACTAACTGTCTTACTGTCTTTGTAGTCTTACTAACTACATTTTGTAGTCTTACTAGCTTACTAACTGTCCTTAAACATCTCTTACTTTCTCCACAGTAGTTCTGCATTGCTATTTGTTCAATATTCCGATGTTTACTTTAAAAACTCAGGGCTTATTGATGTTTAGGGTAAGCAGTATGTCATGTATGTATAGCTTACATTTAACTCACTGTCCTGCTGTGTCACCAATAACTGCCTTGGAATATAGTTCCTTTTAGGCCGATCAACCTTACTCATCCTATTCCCATTATTATGGCAGCCTTGCTTCTTGCTGTACGCTGGTCTGATATACTGGTGACGAAAGTAATTCGGATGGTATATATCAATGTATGTTTGTATAAGATTTTTAAAGAGGCCTGAAGGGATTTGGGAGCCCAGCAATAATTAATTTCTTACGGTGGCTTTGAAAATAGGATATGCAACATTCACACTTAATCCTTCCTCCTTTCCACAGCTGTTTTATTTTTCCCGTGATTTGTTTTGTGGAAAGGAAACAGTCATCAAAATCATATCAGAATGTGTGATGGTGAGGTGGCGTTCATTCAGTAACTCAGTTTTCATTGGATACAGTGAAAGACCTACCTCTAGTCCAAGCTGGCCAAGCACACGTTTGTGTGGTAGCTTGTGTTTCAGTGCATAGTGCTTGCTTTCACATTAAGTGGGAAAAAGAGAGAATGAGCATAATTTCCCACCATTTTGTGTTGGGTACTAGGATGTCATATCTCATATACTCATGCATTAGAGTTTCATTATTGCATAGGTGTGGGACTCTAACCAAATTGAATGCTGCCCCAAAAGTGGTGTTGGGTACCCTGATTTTTATCATACTATGTGGGCATGGGTAGATGAACTTGTATATATGACCTGAGCTTAGACAGAATAAGTTAGAGAAGAAGAGATCCTAAAATGAGCCAGGGCCTACCCAGTTAAAACTCAAAGTATTATGCTTACATTTAAGCATTTTCATAAGTCTGATTGATTTTTCTTTTTTTTTTTTTCATCAGTTCATTCAGATAACTTCATTTCACTTCACAGTAATTGCTGCTCTGAATCAGGTCCTTAATGGATGTAGGATAGGTAGGTGCTTGCACATAGTTTCTTTTGTATCACACTGGGTGGCATTACAGGTTTGATTTCACTAAAAGGTATTGTTCACCATCAAGTGTAGAAAGAAATGAATGCTAAAAAAAACGAGGAAATGTTAGATTAAAAAAAAAAGCTGATTTGTCACCTTGCTCATTGACTATGAACTGAATAGACTTCTAACCCTTAAAATACTTTCTCCCCCCTTTTCCTTTTTATTGCCTGGAATCTTAAGAGCTTTATCATTTGCAGTCATAAAATGAAAATATACACCAAACCCTCAAAGGGCAAGTATGAAATTAAATTATATTTGGGCAGCTGTAACCTTTTAAAACGATCAGATTCCAGTTAATGTATTTCTTCCTGTTCCGAGTGCTGCCATGGTGTTTGATGGTGGGAAGCAGTCCAAAGGGCATTGGGAGATAATAAATTCACTGGAAATTTCACCCTGAGGCGAGCCTCGATACACCAAGGCTTCCATTTAGCGGGACTGACCTAAAAATCTTGTCACATCCAAAGGTCACTTAGGTTGGGGTTGGTGTGTCCCATCTATCTTTCCCTGGTGCAAAGAATGACAGCTGAGCTCATAAACAGCCATCGGAATATGGAAGGACAAGGAGGGGGGAAAGGGAGGAAGGATAATACCACTGACAACTTCTTAGATTTCCTCTAGGCCAATGAGAATAGATACCATCTTTGGGGTTGCTTGTTTCTGCTACGGCAGAAATGGCAGTTCAATTTGAAGAGGTTACAGTTAACTGTGGAAGTCTAAAACAAGTGATTCCCCCCATGTCTGCAAATGCCATGTAATCCTGCTAGTACACATTACACTGTCCCTGAACATTTCATACTTGTTACCAGTCTTGTTAGTCAAAACAATTTACGGTTTATACAATGCTTTGCTTTCAAGGAGGGTCAAAAGTCTAAAAAGCTGTCAGTGATGACACTGATAGGTGTCATCTGTAAGAACAATGATTCTAAGGGAAACAATTTGGACAATGACACTAATTATAAACCATACTGGAAGGTAAGATATTTTCAATCTTATGAGAGAATCTGTGATGTACGTCCTCTAGGACGTTACTTATCCTAAGCTCATTAAAATTGGTATAATCCTCCTACACAGTAAATTAGAAGCAAAAGGCCTTTCAGGATGACTGTTGTCTTCTAGTCATACTTCTTACTTCTGCAATGGGAAGCTCCAGTGGATCCTTCCTATGCTTGCAGTATATTAAATATTGGGGACAGGGCTCAGAGTTGCATAATAGAAGTATATTTGAAGGACAAAGAGCTGTCTTATCATAATTGGTCTTACTTAATTGGGGATGAGCCGTGCAGCATATGTCCGTTGTATCCTAATGGTGTGAATCTCCTTCTCAAAATTCCCTAAGAGGAGGATGAAAGAGGCTGTCTGCCAGTCACTGCTGGGATGCAGGCAGCAAAGATTCCCTTTTCTACATCCTGTCTTGGTTGGAAAAAGAAATTGTAGTTGGTGGTCAGTATCCTTCTGAAATGTGGTAACACCCCACTGTTGGAAGAAAGATACCATGTATGGTGTAAGCATTGGTCTGATTCTTTTGGGAACATTAAATTGAAGATAAAATTTTTTAAAAAATCATTATATAAAATCAGTGTAAACTTGGACATATGAGAAAAAAATCAGAATGAAACACCCATGTTCCAAAATTTGCAAGATACTGAATAAGTTAGGTATCTTAACTCCTCCTGGGAATTCGCTGACGTCTCTCCATGAATTTTAGTAAATCACATCCTTCTGAAGAGGATTGTAAATTGTATGTTCCTTTGCTTGTTAAAACTAAATGGAGTATAACTGTTATTTTCAGAAGTATTTCACACATTCTTACAAACATACTATATTTGAGGCAAACACAGTAAAGAAGGGCAAGATTGGCCAGCTGTCAGTGTTTGTCTTCATTTTCCTTGGGTTCACACTCTACTTTATGTTAACATATATGTTCTCTACACAAATCCCAAGTAATTTGCAGGCAACTTTGGGGGAGTTACATGCCCTTTCCCACATGTTCTGTGCTGAAAATGTAGCTGTATGCCTTACCACTTGTACAGCTTTGAGGAAGACAAAGTCACTTTCCATCTTACTTGCGTAACAAGAAAAAAGGAAATGTGTATTTTTAATGAACTTCAGAGAGGGCAGATATATTTCACTTTAAAAAATTCAGCTGCTAACACAAAATTTAAAAACCAACATAGGCATGCTGAGCACAGACTAGCTAGTTTTTTTTCCTGGTTTGTACTCAGGATGGTGGGGTGAGAATCATCTTTAGCCATGGATGCCTAACATGTATAATTCATCTGGCCTAAAGTTGCAGGTTCCGTTCTAGTTTTTATAAAGGGAGCTGAGGGTGATTAGCTCAGACCTAGTCAGGTGGATTCCCCACTTACCCCCACTTCATGTACTTTTCTACTGTGGTCCAGTTTCCTTTTTCATTCGCCCAGGCAATTCCAGTTAGTAAGCGAGTAACAGTGGACAAGAAAGCAGAATATTTCTGTGATTGGTGGTGGGACATGGAGCCTCAAGGCCACCTGATTTCATATTTCTCTAGTGGTTGGAATTTATGAAAGACACTGCGTTGGAGTCAGCGCAGACAACTTTTTAACTGCCAGATATGTGTAGCTTCCCTGTGTCAGTTGAGTTTTCCGTCCTTGGAAAGAGGAGATATCCCTTTGTGCTGGTCAGTGCATTGCTACCCTACGTTTTAATATTCATTCGATTTCATGCCAGATGACTTTGGACAATCGGCAGTGGTCCTGAAGTATGTCAGTGTTGTTAAATACATGATAGAAGGATAGATGGTGAGAATAAGGATTGTATTTAATGCCTGCGGTATTGGGAAGTGCTTTTATGTTACCTTAGATGCTCCTTTTATTGTAGTGAATATGATCACTTTGACCAAAAGCCTGTACTATGCCATGATATTAACTGGAGAAGTTGAGAGATACTTTACAGTTGCTGACTTTGGCAAAAACAAGATGTGTCCCTGCGTAACGGAGGACTGTACTGTTTCTTGCATTATTCATGCTTCCCACACTGGAGTCACAAACATTGGGTAATGTTAATACTTGTCATGGAAAACTTTAATTGGCAGAAATGTTTAATATATTAGCGATAGATGGGAGGGCCCTCAAGAGACCTTCCCTGTTCTGGATTGAAATGTGACACATAATTAGCGATAAAGGAAGGCACTGTATGGAATGGATCGTTGCTCTACGGAGAGAAGTGAGGAGGATCCCTGCTTGACATTCCCAGTCTTTCCCGAAATGGGGATATATTTACAAGTTGCTAACTGAAGAAGCAATGAGTACTGTTCACCCTCCCACTGTAATGAACAGCCAGTCTTGGAGCAGCATAAAAAGGGTCAATCAAAGAGGTCGTACATCATATGAGGAGGCAGATGTTAGAACATATTGTAATGGATTGCTGTGCAGTATGTGAAGATGGCTTGTGGAGTACAGAGATGGGGGAGAGAAGCTATCAGCGATGTTTTCTGTCATGGTCACTGTAAATATCCAAATTTTTGAGGAAAATTTCTGAACACAGGAAATCAAAGCATTAGCATTCCTGCTGTGGTAGACTTGTGGGTAGAGTGATGGAGAGAGAAAGGAATAGAAGCACAAGTCCCTCTGTAATACTCTGTGTAATATGAATATGTCTAGGTATTATCTGTGCTCTGCCAAAGTCAGTGTTAGCCTTGGAACGTGTGAGTATTTTACCTGAAAAAAAATTACAGCGCTCAGACTATATTAAACACAGAACTGTTAAAATAGCTTCTATTTTAGCAGCGCCCCTAATTCACACCCACTCAAACACCTCCTCGCTCGTTAACCCCATCATCAGACCCAAGTAACTCAAGTGAAATGAGATGGCATTAGGAATGAGGTAATGAACAAAGATTTCTGGATAATGTTATTACTTCATGATAGCAGCTCTTGTTAGTGTGACTACAGTTAAGAGCTTCTCGGTATTTCCACTGCAAACTCTTTGGTACTCCCACCCCTTCTGCTTTACAGACAACTACTCAGCCAGAAGCAATTTAAAATTTGATTTTACATCCATTTTGGCTGTTGTTTTGAATTGAAAAGAGTTTAGTGTTTTGGTACTGCTTTCTAAAACATAAAAATTGTTGGTTTTTCCCTCCTAATCCAAATTTCCAGATGAACAATTTAAAATAAGGATTAGCTCTTTTTATAACCCAGCCACATTATTAACAATTGAAAAATGTCTCCTAAGCATGCACAGTAATTTCAGTATTTAACGTTTTTGGACAAGCAGATCCACCTTTATGTTATAAAAATTCCGTACTAAAAATTTGTGTAGGGACGATTTTCGAAAAGCCCCATTTTCAGTTCGGAGTCTACAGTTTTTATGTGTTTTAAAAAAAATTTACTCAGTGCCTCAAATTGTGAAAATCGGCTTTAATAAGTAGTCACGCACGGATCAGCTGTACTAATGGATTATAGAGCTTGTTACTAGTTAAGTAGTGTTAATATAGTGCACATCACTGGTTGTAGAATATGCGGCTATGTAGGATCCTTCAAGAGATGAGTTAGAGGTTACAGCCGTATTGCCAATGAATGGCATCCTTTTTGCCTGCAAAACAGGAGTTTGGAGATAGGTATTTCTGCATTCACCCCGTCTAGATTTAAGAACAAAGTGCTGTAGAGTTAAAGGCAAGAGAGGACTCTTCCATAGGGTAACCCAGGTAAGCTGGAGGAGGTTGGGACTTAACAGCTTTCAGCGGGATGGAAGGGTGGCAGTAGAGAAATATGGCGAAGCTTGCATTTCCCTTGATCAGTTTGATACTAAGAAGTAGAAAGCTCACACTTGATACGGGAACATTAGGCTCCAGCAGCTCTTTGTTATCCATATGGATTGGTAAAACTAGAAGCAGCCATCATACTCCTCTTAGCTGAATATAAAGTTCCAAAGTTCATCATATAAGCTCTTCTTGTGCTTGGGTGATGCACAGCATGTGAGGAACATAAAAGTTAAAGATGTAATTCCCTTTGACCTTCAATCATGTTATTGTGCCTACAGCTTCTTAAACCTTGAGTACGGCATATGCCAAAAGAGGAATATTGGCATGAGTTTCAGGCTAGAATTAAGGCTTTTCATGCGTGGGCTGAAGTCTGAACATGCAGTGTCATTGGACCTTAGTGTTTGCGGTTTCATTGTAGTGAGAGTCAGAAACTGAATCCTGAGGGATTTCTGATGTTTTCAGAGACCGCTTTTGGGGGAACAAAGTCTCTAAGAATTAAGAATTAAACTTCTGTACGTGTCCTAATGCAATATGCAAAGTGTCACTCTTCCCATTACATCAGTGTAAGCATGGAAATAATGAGATGAACCAGAAAACAGCTTCTTATGTTACTTCCTGAGAAGTTTGCCAAAGCTTCACAGAGGTTTCAGGCTCTCTGGAGTTTTATGGGCTCCATCGGAGGGGGAGTTTTACAGACCACACCCTTTTTTATCGTAAAATCAAAGAGTAAAAAGATGGAACAGCTATTGAGTTGTTTCTACTACTTCATTTTGTTAAAGGGGGACTTTTATATAATGTAGCAAACTCCAAAATAATGAAATTAATTGAGTGCTTTTCTACTCTCTGAGCTCTCCTCAGCAATTTTGTTAACAAATAATGGCGCTCTCCTCCACATACTCTTTGTACCCTGTCATCTCCTAACCTCAAGCATCCCAGTTCAACAAACATGCATTGTTTTTCTAAGCATCGAAGTTGTCCAGCTTATAGCAATGAGGCTAGTTTGAAGTTAGGCACTTCTGTGAGTTTAAAGTGGATAGGACTCACTGTTGAGAACATTAGGAGGAATCTGACCAGAGCGAAACTCAGCTGGTTTCTGGTTTGAAACAAATCAGATTTGCTCTGATTCAGTGAGGCTCAAAATGTTCTCGATCAAAGTTAGGCCGATTTCTATGTGCTTGGTTGGAATTAGTTTCCCTACAGGTCTAGTAAGTTTGATTGACCTTTTCTGCAAGCTTTGTCTTTAGTAATACCTAGAACACAAATACTCTGTTTTAGAAGAAGAGGGAGTCCATGTGGGTTAAAGCCAAAGGAAAAGTACATGTGGGCTGGAGCTTTCCACAGTTCTTGTCATGTATTCTGCATTTACGGAAAGGGGTCACAACGTGCTGCTGGGAAGATGAACTGGTGCCCTGTATTGATACCATGACTTCTCAACAGGATCCCATAGGACGAGGTAGGACTTGTCAGCTTTCTGGAGGACTTAAGTGATGAGCATGTAAGACAATGACTATGAACAGAAATTACTTTAAAGGTAAACAAATTCCTGTTGAACTCTAATGGGACTTCTTTGAGAGTTTTCTGCAGTACAGAAACCCTTAAACTGGAAAGCTAGCACTGCGGGACTGATGTTCTTCTCCCCCAAAAATAATAACCTTACTCTACTTTCTCCACCTCCAAAAATAAAATAAAATAAGTGCTGCAGCTGAATGTTACATCCTATTAGTGCTCCCTGCTAAGGAAAAAGGGAAGGGGAAAAAATTTCTTCAGAACTATTCTAGAAATCAATTTTAGTTTAGCTCTCGGAATAAGTACGTTTTCTTCTGCAGCTCGGATGGTCTATCCATCACCAGTCCCTCCCTTTAATATTCTTCTTCTACCCGTACTTCCTCCTTTATGTGTTCTTTTCAGGGAGGCTTGGCACAAGGGAAGCAGCTCAAATGCAGTCCTTAGTTCCACTTTAAGGCACAAATGTAACATTCTTTCATCTCCACCCAAACTGGAAGAGAGTAGCTGTGGCTCTCTGCGCCTGTGAAAGTGAGCTCTGTTGAAAGTTGCTTACGATGGACTGAGAGTTCGTCACTCTCTGTCTCCTGTGCCTTCTATCCAGGCCCTTTGTCCACATAATACAACTCAGTTCAAAGAGCAAATTAAACTTTTGAATGACCTGAGTAGATGTCACTGATCTCCTGTACACGTCAGATAACCAAGGAACAATGTTAATTTATACTTCCAAGGACAACAGATACAATTGCATGGTACTCCAGGTTCAGAAATATTCTTAATGTCAAGAGGGAAACAGAGTAGAAAGAGTATGTTTCTCATTTCACTGATATCATAATTAACAAATGAAGGTATAACCATGGGGGAGCTTTAGGAAATATACTGGGAAAAATATCCAAGTGAAATTTTTTCAACTTATTTTGTTGTTTAATTTATTTCTTGTCCCCTTCCACATGCTATTATGTGGTAATATGACACTGTTGCTTCTGGTAGGTGATTTATCATCCTTCTGCTACCTTTAAGGAGGGACTTCAGTATTTTAGGACTCTCTTCTTATCACAGCTTGTCACAAAAGCTCAGGCTGAGTGCTGTGGTCCACGTATACTGCAAAATACCTATTTCACTACTTTATTCCTGAAGAAGAGGAGGGACAAGTCAGAGAGGAATCTTACAACCAAGATATAAGAACCTGATACTGTATCAGCATTCAAGTGAGCAAATCTGTGTTCTCAGAATAAGAAATGCAGTTGACCTTAATCTTTCTACCATGAGCTCTGCACTTTTAACTTCAGGAGAAACAGAGTATTCAGAGTTGAAGTAATTAATTCAGTATCGGTCCTAAAGCAGGTAGAGTTTTCCTGACTTAATTCCCTGTTGAATACAACAACTTAAAATGCAAGCAGAAAATCTATAAATAAAAACTGGAGAAAGAGTCGCTTAAGGAGATGTGTATAAAATAGTGAAATGCCTTAATTATAGCTCAGCAATCTAAAATATATAGAACCTTATTTACAGTAATTCTGCTGGCAGTGTTTGCTTATTAACTACTCTAGTCACTTAATGGATAACAATGAATGATTATATACAGTACCAGTCAAGTAAAGCAATGTAATATGAAATCAGTATTTTGTCAAATGGCCACTCATAGAATTTTGTTCTCTCAAATGGGAAATTACACTTACTGGAGTCAGGTGCTCTGAGCTCGTTGCCAAAAATCTGGATATATCAAAAATAAAAGCTCTTGGGAAACATACTTGTGGTAAGCAAATAGGCAGTAGTGAGTTTTTTCCTACAAGAGTATAATGTCTGGGCCACTTTACTGACTTCAAGCTTCTAACTTGGAAAAGCTATACTGGGGCAGACGTCTCCATGTGGAACCTTCATACAAACACTTCATCTTCATTACAGAATAGTCGGCTCTATTCTTCATTACAGAATAGTCAGTGATAAAGGGAATGCAGTTTACAAAACAAGTGCCCCTTCTTCTTAAGTTACACATCCTTGTTGTTTGTTGGTCTTCTACATTACCACTGCCCATCTTACTGTATACTCCTTAAGGATTATGCTGCTAAATGTGTGTCCTTATTTTAAAGAAATTCTTTTACCTTTTTTCCTAACAAAAGAAGTTCTGTTGGCATAAAAATAAATAACAGTAATAGCAGCAAGAATGCATTATATTCTGGTGCTGCACAACAAACTACAGGAATAAATTGTTGCCAGATTATATATATTTTTTTAATATGTACAATATTAATTACTTTCCTTGAAGGGGACACTGTTCATCTGCAACGTTTCATCCAACAAGCTTTTTCCAGAAGACATTATCAAGTTTCCTCTCCAATATGCATTCCATATAGTCACTCTATTTCAATTACTGTCATATGGTGTGAACATGGTATGTATGAATATGTAGGCCACTTGGGCAGTTTTCCAGTTAAAAACTCTTCATTTGTAAAGAGCAGGCAGTCTTAAACACACAGTTCACAATGATATTTTATCACAGAAACTAACAGATCTTATTAGCCTCTGATAGGAAGTGTCTATTGATAAGTTCCTACAGTTACATCCTGTAGAAGGATTGTCTTCTTGTTAAGGCATGGGACAAAGGAGCCATGAGGTCTAGGCTCTAATCAGGAGTTTCCTACAGTCTTCCTGTGTCACCAGGAACAGTCAGTTGGTGTCATGGGTGCTGATTCTCATCCTGCTAGTATTTGAATAGCATTTATCCATTGACAGAATTAAAGACTGGCTTTCAAGAAAAAGTGAATTTCTTAACATTTGTGGAGTGTTATGGTTAGTGTCTTTCCCATAGAAGCTACTATAAATACAAATATAGATGTACTTTAGCTAAAATGATTGTCCTATCCATCGAAATTACATTAGTTTCTAACAAAACTCAGAGCTACCATAAATTGTACCTACATTTTTTACTTTATCCACTGTTTTACAAGCAAAGCAAGCATTGTTTTGAATGTACTGCAGTGATGATAGAAGTCTTCATTACTTCAAATGCAGACTTAAAGCTCATTCAGTTTTTCAGTGATCTGGACTCCAGCCTTGTTTCTGGATGCCAAGGATCCCCAGTTGGTCATACCATGGAGTTCCAAATGAAAAAAGAACTAGTGCATTCAGCCTGGCACGGGCAAAGCAGTCCTGTTGACTACAGAGGGATTATTCTCAGGAATAAGGGCTGCAGGCCTGGAACCCTAGAGATCAGCTACCAGAATCATATTTTATGGAGACTTGTGGTTACTGATTCTAAAAATGATGTTTTTCTAATATGAGAGAGATGGTGGTTACAAGGCTGTGCTTGTAACTTGCATGCAAGAAGTGTATAAATGAAGCCTTGTTCTGTTTGTGAATGCTTTACAGTTTTTCTAATGAGAACTTGTTTTTCTTAATGTGTCTTTCTAAGTCTCAGGTTTTTTAAGGCTAGAGAGGCTATTAGATTGTCTAGTCTGACAAAACAAGATGTAAAATATTACTGGGCATAATAAACTCTTTGTTTGAAGTTCATCTTCCAGGAACACATCTGATTTTGACTGAAACATCAAGAGTCAAAATCCACCATTTCTCTAGGCAGTTCCTCCAAGTGTTACCAACGCTGTCTGATTAAAAGCAGCATATTACTTATCTATTAACTTGCCTTGTCTTAACTTTCAAATATTTATTATTGTTCCTTGAGTCATGATTTATCTGTCTGTCTTCCTCCCTTAGGCTAAGTACAGAGGAAAGCTAGGATGGGAGTTTTCAAAGGAAGTTAGCTGGTTTCTGTGGCCGGGGAAAGAACAGTGTAGCTTTTCAACATTTAGTGTATCTTCTCTAGTCTCTGTGTGGTCCACAATTCTGGGGCGAATTCATCCAGCTTGCTATTTTTTACTTGGTGAATAAAGGAAACGCTAGTTCAGGCAAAGTCCCCTGCCAGAAGGAGTCTCTGTGGGACACATGCATACCTCAGCACTGGGAGCCAGGGCAATTTCTGTTAGGAAATGGGTGTGATAAAGACATATGGTAGGTAGAACAGTAATAGTTATCCAACTCTGTTCAGAATTCTAAAGAACAACATAAAATAAAATAAAACCAAAATAAACCAAAATACTCTAAGTGCATCTCAGGATCTCAAGCTATATTGTTCTTATCTGAAATTAGCCCAAAGTGGAAGCTACCAAACTCAAGCACTGAAGCCAAGTAAAATTCACCTTGCAATGGATTCTTTGGGCAAGGTTTTAAAGGAGCTTATTGTATTTGTGTTCGCATATTATCTTTGTTTTCTGAACATCTCCCAGTTGGTGCAAACAAATGGCGCTTTAAAGCCTTTGCTGAAGTTTTGAATGTACAAATTAGTGTGGCCCTTTGAAATGTTTGAATAACAATCTTTGAAGGAAACTCAGACACAGAAAAAGATGAAAATCTGGCATTTGTACCTTTCAGATATGTAATGAAGAGCTAAATGAAGAACTTTTTTCATAGAAGATCTCGAAAGCATTGCTACCAATCACTAATGAGTGCAGCTTTAACTCTAATTTCTGTAGTTAACTTTTTATCTATGTTGCCACTACCTTTAAAAACCTATCTTACAGTAGGATGTATGTCAAATGTCTGTTTTAAGTGAATTCCTTAATTCCTTTTTCTTTCTAATTCCTTGTGTCCTTTTTTTTTTTTAAGTAAAAAACCACCTGAACAGATCCAAAATCAATTCTTTCTGCCGTAATCAAACACTTCACATGCCTTATATAAGCATAAAATTTGAGGTAAAGAAAATGAAATTCATGTATTCTGAATGAGAGAATCTCAATTTATACCATTTCCCCCCCCCCAGATTATGCAAAAATCAAAGAACAGGGCCATTCATGTGTATATTTTTAATGATGGGTCTCAGAATGACAAAGAAATGGAAGTGTTGGATCAGTCAACAGTTCAAACATTTAAGCACAGTGGTTTGTAAATTCATCACTGTGGTAACTCCACTGAAAAACTAGTTTATATCAGAAACAAATTTATTGCAGTAACTGATTCGGTTTCCAGTACCACCTGTCTCTATCTCTCTGTGGTTTTTTTAATAACAGCTCTTAATCTCTACTGTTCACTAATAAAAATATTTTAATAAGAGATAATACTGTAATCCAAATGCCTATAGGTGCTTGAATCAACTATCTCTGCCTATGTAATTGCTAACACTTTGTTCAACCCTTTTTAAAATTGCTATTAAATCTCATTCTCATTTTCTGTATTAATAGAACAAGAATTCATTTTTAGTGTACCCTCAAAGCAGTAATGAGCATTGTTAACATGTAACAACAATGCCCAAGGGGAAAGTTTTCAAAGCCGGTCTAACCTTAAGGCTTTGCTATTGATGTACTACAGAGTCATCAAGCCAAGAGCTGTTAAAGCTAGTCCATTTGGAGAGTTCCGCTGAATATTTCTGCTTAATATATTGGAAGAATTGTAAATGGTTTAGGTGGTGACCTAGGGAGAAGGGGGAATTTTTGTTTAATAGCTTAAGAACAGAGGGGCAACATTAAAAAAATAACTATACCTCCTGCTCATTTTAAAGCGTATCACTTTGTGCTTTTGTTCTGATGATTTTGCTTCCACACAGATTTTCATAAGAGGTTAATGAGAAAACATTAACAAGGCGTGCAGTATTGCATATGGGCGGGGGAGCTGAAACATAGTTATTTAGTTATAAACAAACAATAGATGTTACTTTTTAATTGCTTTTTTAGAAGCCCAATTCTATCTTCTGGAAGAAGTATTATCTATCTTATTAAAGTCAGAATATTATCCTTATTTTGTTTATTATGTATAGCAAAAATAAACTTGTCTAAAGCAGTAGTGCTTCACTGATTTCAACTGAATGCCTTGGTCACAGTAAACCAGTCAAGACCCTATAGATTGAAAGTCCTGTATGAGTTGTAGTGTAGCAAAATGACCTCCTTGAGTACTAGAATTTGAGATTGAGCCTTTAGGTTAGCTGAAGGTAGCAGAAGTGGCTTCAGGAGTCTCTGTTTGGGGTACGAATTAAGAGGCTCAAGAACGGTGTATTACAGCAGCGATACAGAATAACACCATTTTCATTGCACTTTTTGAGGTCTTGGTTTCATTACTGTGAAAAATATAAGGATACATTTCAGATGATGGTTGAATGTTTCAACAGAGACCAATTCATACACTGTTCCAAAATCTGAAACTCTATTGGGGAAGCAGGGGTAGAAATGGTCTTTTGTTGGAGTTATGTTTGTCTATGAAATGAATGCATAAATTGTTGTCATTTAGCTGTCTTGATTCACAGCACTTGGTCACACCATTACCCTTTCCTTGGGTATAAGCTAAAGGTCATCATGTCCTAAAACAACTAAATATGAACAGACAAGCTCAATAATGTCAAAGCTCAAAAATATTGACAGTCTAAGAAATGTGCTGCGTGTTGTGTATTTCTGTCCATTTTTTGAAATGGGAGGGGGAAATAGGAGCAATCTTACTGGTTAAATAGGATTCAGACCCTTGCAATTTCATAAGCTACATGTTTTTCGCTTTAGAGCTGGGCCCGATGTTGCTTTTCAGTAGAATAGTTGGTTTGTGTTGCAGGAAGGAACTTTTTAAGAGGGTGCTCCAACAAGGGACCTCTTACAAGATTTTATTTAATGTTTGTTTTTAATTCTCAAAATGTATTAAATAGAGGTGAGATGTTGAATCTGATAACAAGAGGACAGAAGTTTATACAAAGCATGAATGAAGGCTTTATAGGTTTTCTTCTGCCCCTCCTTCCAGATTACTGCACACTATACTGTGTGCTTCACTCTCTTGAGGTATATCTGTCCCTGAACTGAGAATAAGGCATACATTTGAAACTCCATATATGCCATTTATCACCTAAAAATAGGGCTTTCTCCTGGGCTGTTGCATAGGGAAATTCATTCCCCATGCTTATTTAGTCATCATCTGCTTTGCATGCATTGTCAAAAAGGTGGTCGATGACAATACTGTAAGGAGGAACCATGGTTTCCAACACATTTCTCCATGACCACTGAACAGGTGTAAGATGGTACAGATTCTTGGACACCATGTTGTGCATGTATTTCATTTAGTTTAGTTCTTGTGATTCACTCTTTGGACCTCAACAGAAGGTTGAGAGCTATGTTTGAGGTAGACATTTCCCTCTCTTTCCAGGGTAGGGATTCTGTTTGAAAAGTCTTCCCCAAAGGCTCACAGAAATTTCCTGGAGGATCAGTTCCCAACAGGCCGGTCCCTGTATGGCCTGTAAATGATCTCCAGTTGGTTCAGGACTGCTAAGTGTCCAGACTGACTATGCTATTTTTACCTTTACTTGTGGACTAGGCGTATTCTGATACCTAATCTACAGATTAGCAGCAAGCTTGAACCTTTCCTGCTCAATGGCCGTTTGACTTTGTCTTTTTCCCATTGTTGCCTCAATTTGTTTTGTCATTTCTTCAACAGGGAGCAAAAGAAAAGGAAAAGCTTTCCCTAGATCTGCTCTGTCATCACCAGAGTCCGATTATGTTTGAGCTGTTCCCTAGTCATGTATCCTATTTCTTAAACAACTGTTGCCCTTCTGATATATTAATTCATACATAAACCTGGCTTGGTTTTCCTTCAACTGCCTGCTACAGTTCTTCTCTGGTTCACACAGACCCTTGTTCCTTACTCCCTGCTGGATTTAGTCTTCTTTTGAAAGAATGAATGGATATGAACTTCAACTGATAAATACATGCATTTGAATCTGTGACTGATTTGTGGCTGGATTGTTTTTGATGACTTTTATCTGTAGTTGATTTGCATCTATTTGGCTCAGACTCACCGGGGGTAACACATAGAATAAATGAATAAATAAATTTGAGGAAGGAGAGAACGGATGAATGAATGGATGATAGGGAAAGAGAGGGAGACTGAACAGAAAGGGATGGATAAATGGTGATTAAGAAGTACAGAAAAATAAGGAACAAGCAGTGATCAAAGTAGAGAAAAGAAATAAAAAGGATTCAAAACTGAAAAGAACAGGAAGTCTGAAAAGAATAGAAAGAGTGAAAAAGAAATAAGTAAGATCTTGGTGCCTGATTACACCTACAAGAGTAGAAATGAGTTACTTTTAATTATGTGAAGGGGCTAGGATTGTGCACCAGTGAAGGGAAGAGTTTGTACAGGGAACCACGGGACAATGTCCAGGGTTGTCCGAGATTCAGAGCAGTAAATCCTTGCCCATTTGATCAAGTGTTTGCTACAGGGCTTATGTACTCTGAACTCACACTAGCAGTGTCTCTCTACCTTTTGCACACTCCACGTACTACTGTATTTTTTGCATACTACTTTGTACACTGTACATATGTACTTTGCATACTACTGTAATGAATCCTCATTTTCCTCTTTCAAACTTGCTGGTTTGGGTTGGCATTTCTTTGTGCCCTCCAATCTGACCTTTGTTCTTTTATCAGCATATACAATTAACTAAAAAACAACAGCAAAACAACTAAGCACCACAACAAGACTTCTTAGACTAGTCATACTGAAGCCCCCTTGTTTTTTCACATCTGCTTCCATGTTCCTGCAAGTTCTCCCTTGTCACGTTGCACCTCAGAAGCTCTGCTAGCACCTGCAGGCAGAGAGCACCGTCGTTCAGTCTTACACATTACACGTGTACTGCACAGCACAAATAATACATAGCATGAGTCTTTGAAACTGATACTGTGACCGAGGAGGGAAAGCCTTTGTTACTACATTACCTGCTCTCTCAGGCATCTGACTTCTGTTTGGCTTCACTTGAATCCCTCTCTAGTCATAAAGCAGCAACAATTGCTGCTTCTCCTGCCCACCATGTTTATTTTCACCACTTTTTATTTGGAAGTCAAGGGAGCTTCCAGGCACTGCCAGTTTGCCTGTTTTCTCTCCACTTTTGACCTCTGTCCATTAAACTCTTACTGTAGTGCTTAACTTTAAACAGATGGCTGTGATTATAAGTATTCACATGCTAATAATCAAATACGTGTTTAAAGTGCCTTACTAGTTTAGTTTTGAAGAGAAAAACATTCCCACTCTATATCTGCTTTGTATCTGTCACAGAAAGGGTTCTTAGTCTTAATTGGAGCTTCTAGTTGCTAACGGACAGTACATTACCATCGATATGTATATATTTATGTTGACTATAGTGGTTCCCCAGAACCCAGCTGAGTGGACTCTCACAGTAAGTGCTAAACAAAATTTTGACGTTCCCTGTCCCAAACACCTCACAGCCTGTGCAAACAGGGCAAACATAGCAAGTAAGGTAAAGAAATGTAAAACGGTAGCACAGAGACCATCATATCAAACATCATGTGAATGTCACAGGGGTCGATGCATATTATCAGTGGAGATGTTGTTATGCCTAAGTCATCTCAGGAAAGGAAGGATTGCCCAGTGGCTCAGGCAAACCATGAAGATTAGCTTGTTCCTTGCTTTGAATCCCTGGACACACAGGGAAGCTGGGACATTCCTCATGGTGACGTCTGTCATTCATCCCCTGAGCAATGAGTCACAAAAGTTGAGATGACAATTCTTGTCTTGAAATATACCAGTGTGCTAAATAAAAAATACCCATCAGAAGGAAAATATATAATTTGCAGTAGGAGAAGTTTTGGGAAAATTACTTATTTATTGATTATGTCTCTCATCTCCCCCCCCCCATTTTTCGTTTGTTTGTTTTTACAGCAGTTGTATGCTGCCCAACTTGCTGCGATGCAAGTGTCTCCGGGAGGCAAGATACCTGGCATACCCCAGGGTAACCTTGGTGCTGCTGTATCCCCTACCAGCATCCACACAGACAAGAGCACAAACAGCCCTCCACCCAAAAGCAAGGTACTGTACCAGGCCCTGCAGCATTGCGTTTCTGACAATGTGGGTACTTGCATGTGGTTTTTTTCTGAAGGGTATCTGTGTGCATCTCAGCTGCAGGCAGCTTTGTTCTTAGGATGGCTTCCTGAAACAGGAGGATATTTGTAGTGCCATTTTTCCAGTGGGAGGACCCCAGCACAGTAATACCAAACAACCATTCATACACGATGTCCGTAACAGACACTACCTCAGCTGAGATCCTGTGGGTTCCCTTGCAGTGTCCTAGCTATCACACTGCTGTTTCTTCCGTCTTCGGTAACAGGTAGCAGGCTGAGGTGACCACCTCCTATTCCAGCACACAACTGTCATTCCCTTTCAGAATGCTAAACCGGAGTCAGGTTAGCACTGTGCCAACAAGAAATGGAAAGCAGTGGGGCATCTCATCTGTGGCCAGATCCTGTCCTGGGGTTCAGTGGGAGTCTGTGGAGGAACAAGTCTCCAAAGCAATGTCTGTTGTGTCATAGAACAGGGCTGGAATCTGTCCATCAAGCGATAGGCTCTGATGAGTAATCTTGGTCATAGCTGGGCAATTAGGTCTGTACTTATTTAAGAGGTCAAGCTAGCAGCTTGTAGTCACATCTATATAACGCCACCAGTGTGTGACTAGTTATACCTAGAAAAAAGACACAGAATATGTCCAGTGGAAGAAGATGAGCTCAGGGTATGCCACAGCTGAGCAAAATTAACAGGTCAAAATTGAATGGCACGTCTTAGGTGTTGCAAAACAACTAGGAAGAATTTAGCTAAGGAATGCAGGGAAAAAGCAGTCCCATTTAGGTAACAGCAAGAGCTTGATAAAAATGTGTCCTTTCTTTTTGTTAGCGTCCTCTAGCATGCTGTCCATGTCCTTTATCATGTCAGAAAAGATTCCTTGAATTGACAGTAGTGTCTTGTTTTTACCCTACCAGTAAAACAGCACAGATTAAAAATAACCAGACAAATAAATAATACCATTGTCAGCTCAGTGAGACACATGTTCAAAGAATAAAATAGATGGTGTGGAACCAGTAGCTGTTGCGTTAATGAGTCAAGCTCTGGGTCTACATTTTTTTTCTTCTCTCCTCAGTGTAGACTTTCTGACTTCCTGAAGCTTATCCTTGGCTTGGCCTCTTCTTTTATATACTATAGAGCAAGGAATCACAAAGCCATGCAGTGCTCGATGATAGTTTGGGGTTTTTTTCCAAAAAGTCATGTCTATGGTTAACAAGAGATTTTTGTGCATTTTACAAGGGTTTTTTTGTGTGTGGCTAGCGGCTTGCGAGATGCACTGCATCTTGGTGTTGTTTAAAATCCCGGTGTTGTTTTTGGATCTCTCGTACACAATCAGAATGTCTGATGAGATCTAAGGGGACACAGTATTTATTTTGTGGCAATTGTGGAATTAGAAGGCCTGCCATATCTACCGGTAACATCAAGCATAACCATCTTACTGGCAGCTGTCAAGATCGGCTCTGGTCTCCCTTGTGTTTTATTGCTTTTTCATATTTGTAGGTGTTCCAGTGCCGTTGGCTTGCAGTTCTGTAGGACACAAACAAAACTTATTTGCAAATTGAAAAAAAAAAAAAAGTGGGCCAAAAGGAAAGGAAGGGGGCTCCAAAAGGCTGTAAAATTGTGCAGCGTGAGCCCTGTGATGCATGCTGTTTTCAATCTGCTGTGTGCCAGTTGGAGGCTCAGAGAGAGAGCGAGAGAAAGAGAAGGGATAATGCTGAGAAATGATAGAGTGGCTGTGACCTCCAAGCTCAGCCTGGAAATCCAAGACATTGATTTCACTTAGCATTCCTGCTGAGAAATCCAGCGGAGTTCAGTTGTAATAAAAGAACAAGGTTCTGTTCTAATGGTAATGGCGTATGACAGACATATCACTTTGTCTGTCCTCTGCACCAGAGAGAGGAGAATTGGAGAAAGGTCACCTGACCTGCCTGTGCTGTTGTGCGAATGCTATACTGAGCTTTGAACTCCAGCCTGGAAGCACAATTATTTATAATACTAAATGATAAAGAAACCTTTATAGAGCCTACAGTAATTAGAATAAAGCTTATACAATAGTGCAGTGGCCTGGCTCAGAAAACACGCTGGCAAATCTGTCACAGTGGCAGAAACTGAAGCTTATGTGTTGAAACTAAACACCTTCGTTCATGTCTGTGTGAACCTTCCTTTGCTTTTTCAAAGCTTGTTTGTGTTCAACAGCTCCAAATGTTTATTATGTTTGCTGATTTTTTTTTTTTAATTTAATTTTTTTAGCTGTTAGGGAGTATCTGTCTGGGTTTCACAGCCATTTTTTAGGTTTTTTTTTTTAATCCCCAGCAGCAACTTGGTTCATGAAGTTAGTTTGTGGTGGTCTTTCTTTCTGTTACTGTACGTCAAACCTCTACAGATGAACAGTTAATGCCTTAGACAAGCTTTCAATAGATGCTGTTTGCTGAATCTCTATTTTCAGCCCACAGTTTACACTGGCGCAGCTTTGGTAATACGCTCAAGTGTTTGGAGACAAGGAGACAGCCTTACCTGTGAGTGTGTCAAGCTACTGGCAAACATCTAGGTCACTTCTGAAAAGCTGTGGTTTTTTTCCCTCTTGTATAGTGTTAAAGTTAGTTCGCTGCTCTTTGCAAGGATTCTTCAAAGTCGGCCTCAGCAGCAGATGGAACAACTGTTGGCTCTAGAAATGCTGAGAAGCATCAGGGGGAGTTTGCCAAGGATCATCCTTTAAATCTAGTAAGACTTGAACACATCCCTGAAACTCCTCTAAGACCTTGGCAACTCCTATTTTGGCAAACCTTTTATCAGTGGCCCTCACCAGTGTTTGGACATTGTGCTGGGCAGGCTACCCTGGCATCTTCTGTTGTCTCGCTCGCCTTTCAACAGATGTGGCCTGAAGTAGTCAAATTCACTTCCTAGGTTTCTGTACTGTAACTTTTAGGAAGCCATGAAGTAGAGATGCCATTATGCTGTGCTGCACACATTCTGTCAAGTTTTGGTTAGGAAACTGAGCTGGTGTCATACATTCTTCCAAGAAGAAATCTGTGCCAGAAAAATTGATTTAAGAAACAGAGCTAGTGGAGCCTGTCCAAAAGAAAATGCGTGTGTCTTGCGGAAATGGATTTTAACACAGCTTCTTCTTGAGCAGTTTTAAAAACAGCCGGTATGCTAATCATACCATTCAAATTTACCAAGGCCTCCTCCACAACCCATTTGAAAGGCAACTATCTTTGAAGTTTGCCAAATTGTGCTGGATTTCCAAAGTCTGTCTTAAGCACATTTTGCCTTTGATCACGTAAATGCTTGCATGCTGCTCTGTTGGGTGTTCAAGGTGGTTACATGCTCCCAAGTAAGCAGGAGAGAACAACAGGCACGGGTGCAGATAAGGCCTAGGCAGAATAACCTACCAGTCCATCTTGTGATTAACTTCAAGCCTCTTGCTTGTACAGGGCCATGCAGGAGATTAAAAAAAAGCAATGTTATAGAGAATATGTTTGTCTGAACAGCGACCTTTACCATGCTACCAGGATTCTCACCTGATAGCTACAGTCTTCACTGACTTCAGATGAGGTGCATTATACCATTGAATAAGGACAGCAACATCACCCTCACTTGTAAAGCCAGGGCCCTGTTCATTCCTGCCTTTGTTCCTTGCTTTTTATGTTGCACGTATAAATATAGCATCTAGTGCCTGCGTGAGGCAATATCCTAGCCCTTTGCATGTAACCTTTCAAGTACAGTAATTCTGGAGTGAATTTTCAATGTGGCTTGTAAATGTAGCTAAATGATTCCCCGTATTTAATGGAGCACAGTCCGTTGTCTGTAGCATCTGCTGAAAAACAGGAGCAATTCAGTGTGAAATGTGACAGGAGAGAATTCCTGGGCACTTTTCTTTTAACCTTGTTATGACCTCAGCCCTAACCCTACTCACAGTTGTGTCTCCATCAATGGCAACAGCACACAGATTGTCCAAATCAATTTTTTTGTTCTTTTCAAATACTTCTGGCAGTGATGTTACTATTTGCTCAGCAGTAGCACCTGGGAGTTGTGACAAGGAAAGGAAATGTGTTTCAGACAAGCCAGAAACAGCACTAAGCAGTTGGATATACACAATCAGATTCTCCTCAACTGCAATATCCAGACAAATATCAGTGTGAATCCTTAACCGAAGATGGTACTTTATTCTCACATTATCTGATCCTCTGATCACCAAAGTAAACATTGGATTGAAAATTTTTCATGTTGCCTATACTCAGCAATAGAATCGCCTTGGAAAGACTTAGAGCTTGCCTCTCTACCACAGCACAGATTGGCCTTAAAGTGGCCAGAGACTCTCCAGGGGAACTTCTTCCATTTTCGAGGAATATCCGATGATGATGCTACAGTTGCTGCCATATGCACCAGCTGTGTCTTGCATCTTGTCTATATTATACGAAGGATAGAAAGGGACCAACAGTGTGCTTGCTCCATTCTCACCCAGGCAAAGTAAGCCTGGATATGAAACTACGACTGAGTCACTGTTGACTTTCTTACCAAGTACATGTGATACCAGGGACAAAATAAAGAATAGGAGTCTTTGGAAATTTAATTTTAATTCAGACACACAGAGTCTATATCATTAGGAAAAATAAGTAAACTGTTTACTATGGGGAGCTGGTTGGGGGTTTTCCTGTCTCAGTCAAAACTGATGATGGGACTATACTCCCCAGTTTCAGTAGGAAAGCTTTCTTGACTCAGGATGAAAAAAAAAAAAGAAAAATATCTCAGGGGAAGGAGAAAGGAAAAGGCCCTAAAATGGCCTGGTAATAGGAACACTCATCTGGATGATATTTCTGATTCTACTTTGGGCAAATTGTTGACTTGAACTTCATTTTAGGTGACTACCCTCAGCAGCCCTGTTAACTTGGGTATATTTGTCCCCCTTTTCCTCATTTCTCTCTTTTGTATGATAGTGCAGAATGTGAAAATTTATCCTGGGGAGATCTTGGGGAAAACATTAAGCTCCATTAAGTACATAGTTGCATCGGTTTGCTTGCCACATCGAGCTATGACTGTTGTGGTTTAACCCCAGCCAGCAACTAAGCCCCACACAGCCACTTGCTCATTCCCCCGCCATGGGATGGGGGAGAGAATCAGAACAGTAAAAGTGAGAAAACTTGTGGGTTGAGATAAAGACAGTTTAATAGGTAAAGCAAAAGCCGCGCACACAAGCAAAGCAAAACAAGGAATTCATTCACTGCTTCCCATGGGCAGGCAGGTGTGCAGCCATCTCCAGGAAAGCAGGGCTCCATCACGCGTAACGGTTACTTGGGAAGACAAACGCCATCACTCCGAACGTCCCCCCCTTCCTTCTTCTTCCTCAGCTTTATATGCTGAGCATGACATCATATGGTATGGGATATCCCTTTGGTCAGTTTGGATCAACAATCCTGGCTGTGTCCCCTCCCAGCTTCTTGTGCACCTGGCAGAGCATGGGAAGCTGAAAAGTCCTTGACCAGTGCAAAGATTACTTAGCAACAACTAAAACATCCCTGTGTTATCAACACTGTTTGCAGCACAAATCCAAAACATAGCCCCATACTAGCTACTATAAAGAAAATTAACTCTATCCCAGCCAAAAACAGCACAATGATGATTACAGAAGCCTAGCTGATAAGTAAACATACAGATTCCTCATACCTTCAGAGCTGCCATTTTTGAACATGTTAAAGGAAAGTATTTAATTTCAGCTCTACAGATGATAGATGTATTGCTTTTCAAATGCAGAAAGATATTGGTGTTTCCTCTTCATAACACTTCTTTTTATTTAGTGATACGAAATATTTTTTGAAACATGAGCTAATTGGTCTGCACAGCACTGTGAAGTACTTCAGCCATAAAGAGGACAGCTGTGTGATAAAGAAGACTGATCATGGCTGTGTACAGGTGATCAGAGGCCATGACTGCTTGTGTTAGATGGGGCCAACCTCTTTTCCCTGAAGAGAAGAGGAACCTGTCTGAAACTAACCCATTGCACACGTTAGGCCTCATATACTAATGGCAATTACTGTCCTCTTTATTGGTTGAAGAGCTCAGCAGCTGCTGAATGCCTATCCAAGCAGCAGGAAATTAAGGCATCCTTATTTTCATTAAAGAGAGTACTGAGGTATTTTAGAGTGAAGAACAAGAGTTCTCATTAAAGTGATGTAAGACACACCATCCCTGCTAGAACGTCAAGGCTGTGTTTACAGAAGGTTTATCTCCAAGATTTGTGAGGCACTTTTATTTTTGAGAATTTCCGGGCTGGACACAATCCTTTATATGCCACTAATTAAAAAACATCCTTGTAAATTAATCTATTAAGCTTTTTAGCACCAGAATAACAGTTAGCACTAGAATATTATAAATCAGTAAATTCAGAACATTTTTCAGTGCTTGCATTTCCCAATCCCCTTGTCAGTGCATCAAACAGGTTAGAAATAGCTGTAAGATAATTAAGGAAAAGTTTATAGTATGGACGCAGTGATGTATAGGGAGCTGTAAACTGAGACCTCATCTGCCTTATCTGTGCTATGCTACTTTGCTATGCTACTTCTTTAGTATCCCTGTCCATTCTTAATGGAGACCTTGTAGTTATCTCTTTACCTGGAAGCCTTTTTCCTTTGCTGCTGATGCTTTTAACCCCAAATAGCAAAATGTGGAGTTGGTGACAGAATCTTTGAGAGTATTTTCCTCTTCCTTGCTCTTCTTTCTATACGTGACATCCAGGCATATAAACAATTACTTTTTAAACCATTTGCTGGAAGACAATGAAGTGATGTGTATTAATGGCACTTCTTAAGATGCTTGTCTAAAATAGAGAATGGGTTCCGAACAATAAAAACAATGCCATTAGCAGTATCTAAAAAGCAGCAGCAGTAGGAACTTGCACAGTATTGTTCCTGCCTTCCACCCCTCCCTACTTTCCTAAATATAAATTAAATACATGGAGGGGCTCTTAGGATGCTTTTTCAGATTAACTCTCCACAGCTCTGTTTCCTGATATCACGCCTCTCTGACAAGAGCCTGTCTCTCAACCAGAGTTGCCAGCCAGTCAGCCCTTGTCAGGCTCAGTCGGCACTTTTTATAATGAAAACTCAGAAGAAAACATAACAAAAAGAAAAAGGGGGAAAAAACCCTCAGAAATCTGTGATCGCAAACCAAAAGCAAGATACACAAATTAAGCAAGACCGCTGCATTTCTGAAAGAGAGGTCTTCAGAAATCAGACAGGGAACAACAGAAATGTAAAGCAAAGTGGTAATGACAAACATGCAGTGTGTGCTTCTTATTAGTTCACTACTGTTTCTTGCCACTAGTGCCTTCCTTACCTGGTATGAATAAATAAAACACCCACTTTTTCCTAAGTGGCAAAGTTGGTGGGGTGGGCAGCAGGTAGTAATTTTCATTCTTTTTGGTTAAATGATCAACAGTATTGGCTTCATACTGAAGACCAAGGTATTACACCAGGCACTATTACTTTCAGGAGGCAGCTACTAAAGCCAGGTTCAGTTACAGAATCCCTCAGCGTTCAGGAGTGCTGGGACCTGACATTTTGTTTCTGCTCTGTATCTTACTCCCTTACTTAGAAATACCTAAGCATCGACTTCTGCAGAAGCTTTTTGACAGAACTGCCCATCCTAGTGTCACTTGGAACAAAGAGCTTGCATGGGAAAGAGCAGCATTTTGCAAGAAGAGACTGAAAGAGTCCCAAACAAGAAAACAGTGTCACAAAGTCAAGGTTTTTTAATGCCACTGAGATAGCTGTTGAGCTGATGTTGCCAGTTGGTCATGCAGTCTTAAGAATAGCAGTAAAAGGGCTTTAGGAGAGCGTGGAATCTGGAGCTGCATAATGAAACAGAGAAAAATTAGATTTTTCTGGTTGCAGTGGTTTTTGTTGATCTTCCTTATGTTTCGGTGGGCTTGTTCTGTGGGGAGAGTTGGAAAATATTTAGGAGAGGGTCTTTCTGCTGAGAAAGGGGTATCAACCATGAGGAGAAATACGTGAAGTTCAGCTTGGGACATAGCGTTCTTCACTGGGGGCTGCTGAGTATCACAGCACTGCAAAGATGAAGGACCAGTATTAGCTCTAAGTTAAATACAGATAACAAACCCACCAGTTATGCCAATATCAGATTAATTTCTAGTTTCCTTCATAATATGAAATTCCTATAAAGTAAAGGTCATCCTTTATTCCAGAGATCTATTTTTTAGACTCTGAGCTGTTAGGCTCTCGAAATCAAGGAGTGTGTTTATTCCAGCAGCACAGGGTTGTGCAAAATAATAGTACTGTAGCAGTGTACCTATTTCATGGATTAGGAGACAGCTTGAAATGGAGCAGAGGACTTTCATTCTACCACATCCCTCTAGAAGGGAGCCATTAAATCTTCCTTTTTGCAGCTTCAGCTTAAGTGTTTGGGTATTTTGTGGCATGTGTTAATAATCAAAAGTAAAGTGCATAGGCTGCGTTGGCAGGGCTGTCTACTGGGCAGCAATGTAGACATCTTTTACCACATGCAGAACTTCTTTTCAACACAGAAAGTAAATTTCTGAGGTGATTGAATCAAATTCTAATGTGATCAGTCTAGCATCTTCCAGAAACTGCTTGCTTTGTCTGCAGAAGGGTGGTTTGCTTCCACGTTACATGCTAGATTTGAAATTAGCTCCTCTTGACACATTCAGGCAGAATGGAATTCAAACTAAGCATCAAATAAATATATTTTGCAGTAAGTATTTGTGAACCCACAGCTGAATGATTATCATTTAACAAGGGAGCTCTACAAGTTTTTTAATCTGAAACATTTTAATCTGTAATCCCTGGTAGCTGTGGATAGCTGAAGAGAAGCAACATTTAGCAGCAGAATGGAGAAGAAATCTATTTTATTTTCAAATTCAGAGACAGTTTCTTATAGATTAGTATTAACTCTAGAGTTATATGAAGTGCTTGGCAAATATTTCACTGAAGTTTCTCAGAACTACATATTTGTTGTACAGAATGGAGCTTGAATTTTTTAGTGTAAAATGAACTGGTGCGAAAGAGGGTTTCGGAGAAATTATGTGGAAATCATCACTTTAGAGTACACATATTTTTCAAAGCAGTGTGGCTACATCTTGTGATTTTATAATGGATAGCTTCCTTAAAGTCCCAGCTCCTGGAGTCATGTGAATATGTGAGAATCTCATTTAAACAAAAAGCTTCAGGCTGTCACAGCTGAAACTTACAGATTGGTATAAATGTATCTCAAAGGCTTCGAAAGCAGCTAGCAAAATGACTCTATGAGTTACTATTTTAATCAAGTGGGATTAATTTTCAGTCTCAAATCGTAGAAGACTTCACGTTGGCAATTCTGCTAAGGCATAAATATTTCTCAGCAGAATTAGACTTTTTACTGTACTATCTCCCAGTGAAAGTGCTTCAGTAGTATCCAGAGAGAACATTTGAGAGCATCCAAAGAACATCAGAGGCAGGCAAACTGACGCAACAAACCATTCTTGGTTTTGATGTAATTTGACAGGATTTAATATATGAAACCAGTTTAATATTTTGATTTTGATCATGTGCCTTTACCACTAACACTGCCAGACTATGAATTCAAATGTGTACTTTTAGTACTAATGAATGAGGTTAGTTTCTGTTTGTTTCATTTCAGTGCTACATTTTTCCCTGCTGCTTTTAAAGGAAGGATAAGCTAATGCCATGACTGGTATCTCTGGAAAAAAATTATTAAGAAAAATGTCTTTGATAAAAGATTGCGCAGTGTCTTGACATGCGGAGTGCATGGAGGGGAAGACCTTGTCTCTTACGGGAACACTGGAGAGGCGGCTTTTCAATTTCCAATCATGATGTTACAGAAAGAATATAACTCTAAGTATTTCATAAGTTATTAGTGTTTCTTCAACTTTTTTGAGTGGATGTGCCAGCACCTGCTAGTAGATTTAAGATAAGGGGCCATTTCTAGCAGCTATGTGTATATGGAGATGTAGCACATGGGTTCGTACAGGCTTTCAGCTGACATGCCAGGCAGTGACATGTCACGTCATGAATCAGCCACATCGTGTTACGTGATTTCAAGCTAACAGAACACAACAGGAGTTACATAGTGACAAACACAACCCAACATGACATATCCATGGGAAAATTGGCACAAAAAGCTTCTTAAAGTTGAGTTTCAGGGGTACATTTATTCATCTCCAAAATGCTCCAAAGAAGACTATGAAGCAGTGTACCGGAAAAGGGAGTAATGCAGTGACAGAATTACTAAAGCAGCTTTAATTCAGTGTACAATTAGGAAGAAAACATATGTATATAACAATTCTGGAGAGTATTTTTGTTGTGAATTCCATGTGAATTTCTTTCTTTCCAAAGGTAGCTCTCTCAGGGCTGCAGTCATTCCAGGTCAGTGATTATTTTTATCTTTAGCCATGCTAAGAGCTGTATAGACTTCAGGTTACAGCTGTAAGTTAATATGTTTTGAATTTAGCTTTTGGTTGCCTCAGTAAATCTTGAGTCCTTCTAGTATAAACTTTGTTGTTTTTTCTGCTTTGCTTGTGGATCAGAGTGACCCCGTTTTGCACCTGTTTCCAATATTCTTAGTCTTCTCTGGAATTATCTTCTTTCCCTTTCTGGGTACTCCTATCCTAGTTTCTGATGTCCACTGAAAATAGAGTCCGCAATTAAAACTCTGGGATGAATTAATTCATCTCTGCTTATTATTCATCATAAATGTGTGGATAGCCTGTGCTTTCAACTTTCTGTATAAAAGGCACAGACGTAATTTGGGGTCAAGGAAATGCAACACATACCTTTGGCTAGAAAATGCATGTCAAGTAGCATTTTGTTCGTGATACCAGAAGTTAAAATGATGTCACATGACTTATTTGCCTAATACATTTCATGTCTGGATTTACAGTTCTTAATTTCACATCCTTAGAAATACCAATTTCTCTACACAAAATGAGTCCTTCTAGTGAACTGCAGCTCATAGGCAGAATGACGTAGTGGTGAAATACCTGCCAGATTCACTACTTTACCAAACTACTAAAGTTCACTGGGGCTAGCCAGTGAGGAAGACAGCAGCCACATCATTTTGGCTAGCCTAAGTGAGAAAATAGCGCAGATATTCAGAGGCCTGCAGAGCAGAACAAACTGAGTAGATGCTTTCTCTTCTGCCTTCATTTTAAAATGAGCGAGATGCTCCCAGAGTGTCAGGAATGGTGACACCTGATTTCATTTGTGAAGTCTCACAATATTTGGACTCTGGCTGGAGATGTAGAATACCCATCTCCAGGGGATCCCCTGGTGCCTGTTAAAGTGTGGGTAAGCATTGGAGTCTTCTCCTGAGGGGAGAGACTTAGAGCATCCCCCTACTCTACCCCACTGTCCCTCTACACAAATGATGTGGGACCGTTGAGGACTTCATCAAACCTGGTGGAGATTGGCCAGTGCGCTCAAAATGTCTGCAGAGATGAAGACTGCCAAACATGCATACATGCACGCAGACCTCACGTGCCCAACTCACACACACGCCCACACACACAGACTAATTTTGAGGCTAAAAATAACCTCACATTTGGACAACTCTCAGGGGTTTTACTGGCATCGCATCTTAAATTGCAAGTGGATGCAGTATGTCTTGCTACTGCTTTTCTTGCACTGTTGCTCTTCACCCCCAAATGATTACAGTTCAGTGCTGGGTGGAAGGATTCCCATGATAGTATCATTTGGGACTCACTTTGTAAATTGCTCTGGGCTCAAACAGAGGAAAATAATGCTATATAAATACATGTTATTACTGGTGAAGCGATAAAATTATCTTATGCTTACCAAGTATCCTAATGTCTTGTCTTGATCGTAATTAACTGGTGACATACATGTTGAGTCAGTGCTCTAGGATTTGTGCCCAGAAAAAGTCAAAAAAACATAGCAGCCTTAGTATGGGAGAAAAGGATGAAGGCAGCTTTTTTTTTTTCCCTCCCTTTTTTTCTTGTAGATAAGATATAAAAACTGCCCAGAGCTGGCCCTGTTCAGAAATAGCGAATCAGCCTCTTGGAATTTTTTTTAAGATGTCAAGTTCCCTCTCGTATACTTCCGTGAAGACAAAGAATGTCTTAACGTCTGTATTGAAGTCATCATTAAAATAAAAGGAGATCTGTAGACATCAGCTATAAATCATCAAGAAATAGCTTGTGGGTAACCTTTGACACAATTGAACCTACTTGAAATGAGCTAGGGCTGGATTCATTGCCTTTAGTGAAGCCAGTAGGTGGACTAAGGGTCTCTCTCTCCCCCTCTCTCTTTCCATCTCTTAGAGTATTAGCTTCTGGGAGGTGAATGTGCTCTAGCTGAGCGATGGAAATGCATTTGGATGTGTTCTTAAATAGACATTTGTTTTATGTCTGAAAAGAATAGGCCAATCTTAACAGTGTGATGCTGGGGCTATTTGAAAGGTATTTTTTAAGGCAGTTGTCTTCTTTCAGCTTTACAAAAACTATTTTAACCAATTGTTTAGGCTTGAGGAACAGCATGGAATATCTATTGTGTGCATGCATGTTCTCCAGAATTAACAGAAAAATGGTAGATAAAAATCTGCCTAATTTTACATAATAGATTTTTGGTATTCTTGTGATCTGACTTCAAATTCGTGCTGAGTTTCTACAGTATAACAGAAATACTAGTTTGCAGTTGTTAATTTTAATTTCTAAGATGCTAGGTTTTAAAAGGAGCTGCAAGTGTTCAGCATCTCATGGGGACAAACTATGAGTCTTACTAATGAATCCAGCAATTAGTGGTTCATTGTGCCTGCCAGCAATTTGGCCCCGATACCGGTCCTGATGGTGATTTCATTTTTGCTGGTGTGAATCAGGAATAGGATCTGAAGTCTATTCACCAAGGGGGGCTGAATACTTCTTCAACACTGTTCTGCTTGTAATCTGCATTCAGTACTGACAGCAGCAAATAAAAAAAAGGAACTGCAATATATTTCGATTTTAATTATGATTATTACGGTTGATTAATATGTTCATTAGGAGAATTATATAATATCAATAGTACTTATTAAACTTAAAGAGTTGTAAATGGTGGTGTCCCCATGCAGTTAGATAAACATATATATGATGTGTGCCCACTTTGCATAGAAGAAACCCTTTTCATAGATGGAAGTATATGTTTTCTCCAATTTTGTAAATAGAGAATTGAGACAGAAGAGGTGGCCCTTTACTTTCTGTAGCCATTTGCACTTGTGCAAAACACTAAAATCTGTATTTGGTAATATTTTATCATAACTTTGCAAAGATGTCAGTGACCGTGTGCAGAAGAAGATTAGATAATGAGTGACTCATTCAAGTTCACAGAGAAAGTTTGTTGGAGAGTCAGGAACTGAACCCAGTCTCTTTGGCATGACCCAAGGAATCAGCAGTAAATAAAGGCATGATCGTGGCATGGGGAAAGGAACGACCCTTCCCAACAGGTGTACTCCCAAGTAGGTAACCCCACGTATGTAATTATGAGTGGGGTGAACAAATTCTTTTTCTATGCATGCAGTACTCAATGATGGAGCATGTGTTTGCTTTGAGCATTCCCTACAGTACGGTCAACTCCCTCCAGTTTCTGGAACTGCTGATTAGATTTCATCTTACTGCTAAAAGGAGGTGAAATGAAAAAATACCCAGCAAGACAGAGTTGTAAAATCATTTTGATTTTGGTGATCTGGGATGTTGCTAATAGCACGCAAGCATTAAAGACGAATGAGTTATGTGTTGATAGTTTCCCTTTGAAAAGCTATTAGTTGGAAAAACAAATTGTCAAGCAGGTCATATCTACAGTTGCAAAACATATTTTGACATTTTTCTTACAGTTGTATGTATCTATAAATAACAACAGTGTATGTTATCTTTGCACTACTTATTTGTAGTGCTGCATACATTGCTGCCTCTCTTCGTGAAAAATCTACCTAGACTATATAGAGATATCCGAAGTCAGAGAAAGCACAGGTGGTTTTTGAAAAGGAATTTCTTAGCCCACTGCCAGTTGTCCAAGCTGTTTGAAATCTCTTTTCTTTCAAGCTCTTTTGACTTGTTTCTTCTAAAGTTTTCAACAGCTGGGTTTTTTTGGTTTTGTTTTGTCTTTTTTCCCTCCTGAATCTTAGAATCCGTGCAGCATCTTTGCTTCTCCTGCCTGACCACAGCAGGAGGAGGGGTCTGTTGCTAATTTGTTTTGATACGGTACGCTTTGGTCTGTATTCTTTTTGAAATTAATTCCTTTTGCAGGTGTGGGGTTAGAGGTGGTGGTGTGCTCCCAGCGAAGGTGTCATCCACCACAGAGAGGAGGTGGGAGGCTTTGATCAGTGTGGCTTCTGTTTTCTTGTTGTTCATTTAAAATGTACCAGTTTGTAATGCTGTTTGGCTTTGCAGGTCCTTGTTTTATTTCCTTCCAAGTCCTTCCCCGTCCTTTCAGGTTTTGTTGTTTTCATTGCTGTTCATTCTGCTTAACATTTACTGGGGATTATTCGTTGGAAGGTGGTGACTCCAGGTTCAACTTAGGCAGCAAACAAAATCCAGTCTAATGTCTATTTCCATTTTTTAAACAGCCTTGTTATGGGTGGGAGAGTGCATTATTAAGGACACAACACCACATGTTTAGACTTCTGGGTTTTATTGGGACAGAATTATGTAGCAAGGATTTAAAAAAAAAAAAAAAATTAACCAAGACCCAAGCTGCAAGGCGTCATGCTTCAGGGCACGGGCTACTCCAGTTTCTGCCCAGCACTAGTTCAGGAATACATGCCACAGATCAAACTGACAACTATCTACTTTTTCTTGCAACTTCTTTTGAAGCAGATGGACATTTAGGGAGGTTCAGTACAGTATCAAAAAAACCCCCAAACATTGGTCTGAATAAGAGTGGCGATTGCTCTGCTCTTCTTTATGACTCAGCTGTTTACTCACTGTGTGAGATTAGGCAAATCATTTAGCCACTTTGTGCCTTATTCTTCCTGTTTGTAAAATAAGGCAAAAGCTGTCAGAGTAATTATGAGCTTTAATTAATTAATATTCCTATGGTACACTAGAGAAGTGATTTTTTTTCCCTCTTGTACTTTACTACTTGCCATGTATTTCAGTGGCGGCAGTTTGGAAGAAGCATTCTTTCTAGGAAGAACCCTTTCCCCTCCTGTCCCCCACAATTTTGTGATCCTCTCTAATGATTTTTACCTCTTGTGAAGTGATTTGCATGGTTAAAAGCATGAAAAATCAATTGTTGTCTTCCCCTGAAGATTTGCAGTATCTGCGTCAAACTCTGCTGACCTGTGCCTAAGTCACGCTTCCTGCTTAGCAGCTGACTTGAGCCTTCTTAGAGAAGCACTTCATTAATAGCATTATGCCAAATAAATAGATACAGCAGTGATGTGAGATATACAGCTGAACAACAATTATTAGAAGCAAAAAGCTAACAACAGGACCCAAGTTTGGCACAAAGTATGGACTAGCAGAATCACAAGTGTCCAGTCTCTCTGCACTGGCTCATGTTGTATCTTTACTCAATATGGACCCTTCTCATCTCAGGCCAAACCTGGCAGGATTTGCTCAGAACAAGCTTTGCTGAAGGTTTTTTGTAAATGAGGCTACTGAGTTAAATTTTCACTCACTCAGAGCTGCAGAGTCAGAAGGAGCTTTTTCATTATGAGGTGCAAGCAAATGCTAAAAGCTCTTTGTTCCTGCAATTTTGTTTCATGCTGTACTGAAAATCCGCATACTGGGTCCTAAGAAGTGTGGTGAGCAACTCTCACTTCTGCTTGTTTCAGTCTAACAGAAGAGCAAATGCCCAAACAGCAGGATAATGGCAATAGGAGTAAGTCAGTTACTTTTGTATGGATGAAAATTAATGTTTGAAGTTTGGATCTGAGTTGGGATTAGCATCCATAAGTCGTCAGGTTTCCCTAGAGGTTGATGTGACTGAAGACTCATGATCAAGCAAAAATAGCCTAGAAATCTCATACCAGCCGCTTTCCTCAAACACATTGTGCTATTTGTCTGTGGAGATTACCAGAAGACTTCACAAGGATGGTGGGCGTTTTGGCAGTCCAGAGCCAGCCAGGAGCTGCAAGTATGGTTTGGAGGATGCTTCTCTGAGGATTTGAGAAACTAAATGATGAATTTTGGGTAAACACATACCAGTCTGCTCATTTTGCTAAGCTGCACGCCCTGGTGTATTCTGTTGGCCAACCAGCCTGCCTTGAGCTCCACGAGACTGCAGAGGGCTAGGTCCCAGTGCAGCTCCTGAAGAGTTTTAAAGAGTTGCTTTTAGGGTTCTGTGTGCAGAGTTCTGACTGGTTGCTACACAGAATTAAGGTCTTTGCCTCAGGTCATCGTTGACTTTGAAGAGGAGTTACGTAGCTCTCTCCACAGATCCCACTTTTAGGCTGCCCTGCAGCTGAAACAGCCCATGCTCTTCCATGTCTGAGCTAGCTGGAGGACTAAAATGATCCTAGACTTGTTTGGCATTTGGTCCTCTGTTACTTCAGCATCTGTATTTTGTGGCTCGTAGAATAAAGCAATACTACAGAGTAAGCTCTGTGCATCGGATAAAAAGGTTTTAGGGAGGAGGGGAAGCCATCCAGCTCCCAGGGCCTTCCGTGTATATAGACAGGTCATTTTGCATGCTCCTCTTTTGTTCTTCCTATATCTGTCTGTGAATCCTGCGTACAACTTCGGGAAACAACAGTGCTAAATACAAAGGGAAAACCACCCAGCAGCTCTCTTATTTTACTGTGACAACATGTGGACTAGACAAAATCAAAGCTTGGGGTTTCCAGGGCAGCAAATTAGTCTTTGTAACTGCAGACTTCTTTCCTGGCAGCTAGGCTTCCTGTAAAGAAAAATGAAAGGGGAAGATATTAGGGATCTTTCTGAGACGACAAAGTCCCCAGAGAATATCTTCACTGAGAGCCCCTAGCATTGTAAAAAAGGACTGGGAAAAAATCCCGTCTGTCCCTGGTACTATGAAACAGATTAAGTTGGTGTGTTCCTGCACCACTTTTCCCCATGAACAGGAATGGAGACTGTGCAAGGATACTCCCAGTGTATAAATCAGCATTTGGGAGTAATTTATTCCTTGAGTAGTCCCCTAAAAGAAGCAGATGAGAGAACAAAAAGAATAGTTGTCACAAATATAAAGCAGCTCAGTTCCCCCCTTTGTTTTGAATCCCATGAATAAGAGTATTTGGGCACTATCAGTAAAGGCTGGAAGTACTAACTTTGGTTGGGTAACATGCACTGAGTCCAGAAAGCAACACATTCAGGAAAAGATACTCAACAAAGCAACATCATAAAAAAAAATCTGCTCTGGGTATAGATAGAAACCCAGGCTGAGATAGATGTTTCTGCAGCTGTCTATCACAGAAGGAAAAGTCTGTGCACTTTGCAGGATCAGAAAAAAAGAAGACAGTTCTTCCTAATATTTGCCCTCTGCCTTGTCTTTGGTGCCTTTTCTTTTCCTTTCTGACAGGAGTCTAGTTGTGCCTTCTACTTTTGGCACTGAAACTCATGGGCAAGAGTAGGATAAACTGACTTCTCTGAACCTGAAGAATAATTCTGTTGTGATTATTATATCATAACCAAGATGCCTGTTTATATGTCTCCATCTCTTTTTCGATGTAGTTAGAGAAATTTCCACCTTTGCAGGAAGGGACACATTATTCTTAATCAAAACTTGAGAATGTGGCAGGAGGAGGTACAGCTGCAGATGAGCATTATCTAATTCACCCATCCTGTCATGTGAACATCCCTGCTTAATTTAATACAATTATTTCATCAGTGAGGATAATATCAGCAGCATGATTCATTTATACAACATGTTTCACAACTGCCTTTACCTCTCAGCTTCTTATTATCACTACTGATAATTTCACCATGAGTGGCTTCAGAGGAAGGGGAGGGGATGTGAAGGAAGCTGCCAGTATCTTTGTGTGAGTGTGTGGACAACGGTAAGCTTGAGGGACAGTGATGCCAAAGGATTTTCTTTGCATATATGCTGTTGCACCTCGGTTTCTGATATATTTTGGTTAGACATTTCTGGCTGAGCAAGAGACTGAATGGATAAGCCACTGACTGGCTGCATTGTTCAGTGGGCAACAGTAGCATCATTGTCTTCTGCCCCAGACATACCAGTAAGTGCTCCATATTTTGCATTTCTGTTGAAATGAAGATCTTCACGAAACAGAACCAGGGTGGGGGAATGAGGCTTTGTTTCTGGTGAGGTGGCAGAGGCATTCTTTTAGAAACCCCCTCTCCGGCTTCTTATTTCTAACTCATTTGGCTGTAATTTGTACTGTCAAGGTCATTTAAATAGGCAGCAAGATGTGGCGAATGTGTTCCCAGAGGTCATGAAAAGCCTCTTTAGTAGAGCGTGCTAGGCTGTGCTTATGCCAGGTCATTTAAGCACATTTATATTGCCAGTCAGATGATACACAGAGTAGTTCATGATTTTGTAATAAACCATGCAACCTGGACCTTCAGTGTGTGCCACAGTGGGATACAGCACTTGGATTTAAATGACAGTACAATAATTCAGTAACTGTATCTTAATAGTCTACTAATCTTTAAAATATGTGAAAAGAAGTGAGATTATGAAATCTAAATGAATCGTCTGGGTTCTTCCCCACCACCACCCTTTTTTTCTTTCTCTGAGACTCGTTCATTCATCTGGGCTATCAGTCTTTTATTCAGCTCTTGGTGTTGAAATAGTGCCATTTTTAATAAACGGTTTAGAGAGAGTCTCAAAATCAGATTTTATTCCCTTCTTTTTCCATATCCATTCTCCATGCAGATAAATTAACCTTTATCTTAGGAGGAAGTAAATAGAGACAGCATGATTGAAAGGTTAGAAAAGGCACCATTTCAGCCAACTGTTTGCAACATTGGTGACTGCGAGTCAGAATTCCCGGGTCTGTCTGAAACTCTGCTGCTACATTACTGTATGACTGTGACCAAATCCTTTCCTTTTCTCTCTTTCATTTTTTCCTCCCATATTAATAAGCACTTTGTGTTTACCTAGCATTTTACCTTTTCAAAGGACTATACAAACCTTATAAAAGCAGTGTGATGCACACTCAACTTACCAGCAGTATTTCTATTTAAATGTTGCTTGTCAGGCACTTACATTTGGAGATTTCCAGTGTCTGATGCTTAAATATGAAAGCTCGAAGTTACACAAATCCAGGTTGAGTGAAGCTACAAAATACAGCTCTTCAATATTTTGTTTATCCCCCAAATTCTGGTGTAGATGAAGGGTTCTTCTTTCTTCCCTCGTATTTCTAGAGATCAGCTGGGAAAATAATCTAGAGCAAATCAACGATTTAAAGTTCCCCGAGCTCCAAAGTTTTGGTTAATGACAGTCTTCCAGTCCTGGGAAGCAAACCACCAGCTCTCCCTAAAATAGCAACTATTCTGACACTGCTGTGATACAGGGGATGGGAATCTCTTTACCAGTGCTTTGCTCTTGCTGTGGGTACTTCATTTTATTAGCCCTCTGTCATGTGTTTTTGCTTATGCTTTATTCTCTACTTCTTGTGTGTGTGTATTTTGCTTTGTTAGACAAATGCGCTACTTTAAAGGAAACATTTCATAACCTTTAATCAAGATCATATTTTACTTTCATCACATCTGTGTTTATATTATTACAAGCCTTTTGGGTCTTAACGTCCTCTGGTCTAAGCATTAATCGTTTTGGCTGATATATAAATAAATGTTTGACTTTGTTTAACTCTTTAAAAAATACTGGCTTGAAAAAAAAAACCCTTATCAGTGGCATCTTAGAATAACTGCATGTCAAAAAAAGGCAGGGACCAATCAATACTGAGTTTTCTCTAATAAAAACTAAGTGCAGGGAGTAGTTCTAGATTCTGTGATCCCACTGTATAAAATCGAATCTCCTGGCTGTTGAAAGATACCATCTACCTGGACTGAACATGCTGCATCTATTTTTTTCTTTTTATTACTCTTATTTGCCCTAGCTGTCATGCTGCACTTATACACAGCCTTGATATAACTGAGAGTGAAGCCTGCTAATCTATAATGTGGCAGAAAGTTAGCTGGGAGATTTTATAGTTAAAAATAAAGGTAGGCCAACACCTAATTCTTCTTGTGGTTACACAGGCGCAAATCAATAATGAAGACAGTACAGTTGTTGACTTAAACTGGAAGAGCAGAGAATTTTGAATTTATGTCTGCAGATAGGAAAAAGAGTAAAATGGCTCACTGAGTATAGGAGTGAAGATTCTAACAGTCATCTTCACACTTAACACAATTGTATATTATTACCTGCCTCCCAGATATTTTTTAGGCTCCCATGGAATAAATCAGTGTAGTTCCACTGTGGTAAAGGAAATGACTTAAATTATTATCAACTCATGATCCAACATAGGATTTCTAAACTCTCTGACTGAATTTTTAATGTATTTGACTTCCAGTGAGGATTTGAGAATGCTCTTTGAAATAACAGAAGTAAAAATGTTATGAAGACCAAACAGTGAAGTAATATCATTTTGTAAATACATATAATAGCTGAAAATTGTTTACTTATCCTCCTTAATGAGAACCAAGCTTCTGTGACCTCCGATTAATTTACCATTAGCCTGAACACACAATGAAAGTGAATGAAGGAGCAATTTGAAATGACATTTATCAGCTCTGGAACTGTCGACTTCGATTATTTCCACAAGGCCTTATACTTCTTGGCTCCAGAGAAGGCTGTGCTGACTTGAATGAAGAAGAGCATTCTTACTACCAAGAATAGTTACAGCGCAGACAGCTTCATTGCTGGATGCCTACGATGGAAAAAACCACCTCCCCCATTTCTAACTTGCATTAAATGAGACCAAAACCACTGTTTTATAGTGGACTTGCACAAGGCCTTCACACCAGCCTAAAAAAAAGGGAACAGAGGAACTGAGGAAAGGGAGAAGGAGCGAGAGAAGGGAAGGAAATAAACTGTATAGGGACAAGATAGCCAAGGGATTGAGTCAAAACGACGGGACTGAGAAAAACCTTTCAGCACGAGGATGCAGGTTGGAGTCCAAGCTGACTTTGCAGCGAGTGAGAGCCATCGGGGACTGGTTGCTGCTCTGTATGAACTGAAGTGCTGCTCTCCGTTAGATTTCCAGTGGCCAGAGAGCACACTGCAGCTTTTATGCCCATATCTGAAACTAATCAGCCCCTTTTGTTGAGACTTACAACAGAGGTCAAGAATTGAATATACATGGGAACTAACCCCTCTTGGATTGAACCAAAACAAGTCTGCGGGAAGGTTTGCATTGCTTCTGATACTGTCTTCCAAATAGATGACTTTGGTCTTCAGGGATCCTTGTCTGGCACAGGGTCGCTGTGTTTGGTTGGTTCGTTGGCTAGTTTGTACTTAGGCTTTTATGCAACTATCTCAATACTGATTTTACAACATTATAGTTGCACTGTTGTGGGTCTTTGTTTTTTTTTAAATTGAAATTGGTGGAACAGCAGAGCAAGTCCTCTTCCATTTGGCTAAGATGTTAATCTATTTTATTCTAATACAGATGGATTTGTAAAGTAACGAATACCTTCTTAAAATGTCAAAGGCTGGTTGAACTGGGTGATGTTTTTAACCCTGAGCTTAAGTCTCCTAGAAGATCAACAGAACTCTGCCTTCTAAGTGCCTAAGTTGCTTCTGAGAATACAGAATATAGGCTCCTAAGTCCGTTTTATGCACTGATTTTTTCCCCTTTATTTTATGCAAAAGTTGCATCTGAATGGCTTAAATACCACTTCAAGGATGACAGCTTTGTCCACAATGTCCCTGATAACATTTGTTTGCTAAGCTTTAATTTATTTTTAACCATAAGTATTATAAAAATACAGAAAAAATCAAATATAACAAAAGCGCTTTGCTCAGAGCTTGCTGCTTTAAGGTAGTGGAAAAGTTATATGACAGTGCTTTGCAGAATTGTCCTGTGTTTGGAGACATACATCTACATCATACTTCCACAAGCGATAGGCAGCTATAAAATTCCTTCTTTACTGCAGCACACCACTCTCTGCGGAAAAGAATCAGTATTATACGATAGTAGTTACAGATACCTTGGTGGTAACAGTAAAACACTCAAGCATTATGAGTCTTAATTCCAGTCAGCTTTGCCTTGCTGTAAGTTAGGAATAATGCTATAAGAGTGAATGTACTTAAAACTTAGGGAGAGCAGAATCAGCTTCTTCAGTGCCTAGAGCCGAAACCCAGTTGTGTGATGTAACACTTCCTGTAGCTAAAGGATGGCTTTCCTGAGTCACAGTGTCAGAGGAAAGCTAAGCTGATATGTGATGGCTGGATCTAATACCATATCCATTAGTTCTGGTTATTTAGAAGTCAGTTAAAATCACTTCTAAAATATCTGCCTTGCTGAAAAGCTTTTTCTCCCTTCCCTGGTTTTTTTTTTCCTTATTGTACTTTATTTTGGTCGAACAAAAATACATGAATTAGAATTTTAATGTGTTTTATAGCACTGTCTGTTACTCTGTGTAATCAAGCCAGGTTTAGGAATAATTCCAGTTACCCTGCAAAAAATGTCACCCAATTTTTCTATTTTTTTATAATAATAATTACTGAAATCTTGAAGTCCAGCTCCGCAGAAGGTGAAAAAACCTAGGGGCTTATCCAGGTTATTGTTTCACATTTTGTGGAAAGAAAGGGCAGGTTCTCCCTGCTCTCTTGTTGTGGTGGAAGAGAAGTAATTATTTTGTATGATATTTTTGTGCTTGGAAATCTAAGCCTGGGAAGTTCAGAGGAAAGCGCAAATTTAAAAACAAACAAACAAACAAACAAAAACAAAGACCAACAAAAAAACCCAACTGAAACCCATTCACTCAAACACATTTGCCCAATATGGGTGGTGGTGGTTGAATTTTAAGTGAAAATGCTCTTCAGTTCTTATTTAATTCGTCCATATCAAGTTTAAAATAACAATGAAATATAACTGTAAAAATTATCTTCATTTTCATCGTAGAAGCATGTATCTTGTTGATGTGAATAATTTCTTCAGAGACAATTCTTACATACAGAGTGCAAATGGAGGATGTTCTCTGATCATGTCATGCTAATTTTCCAGTTTATCAGTCATCTCAGTTCCACACTGAAATGACAAGATGGTATCACATTTGATCTTAATATATATCATACAACCTTTTGGGTTTAGAAGTTCGTATGAGCTGAAAACAACTGTCTTTGCTTGGACAGTGTTGTGCCAACAGCAGTGTTTTTAATAATGTTCTTTTCTCTTCTGCTCATCGTAGGATGAAGTGGCCCAGCCTCTGAACCTTTCAGCCAAACCCAAGACATCTGATGGCAAGTCTCCCACATCACCCACGTCTCCTCATATGCCAACTCTGAGAATAAATAGCGGGGCCAGTTCACTAAAATCCTCCGTACCAGCAACATTAGCTAGTCCTTCGGCCAGAGCTAACACAATAGGTAAGCTCAGTTTCGTTTGTCCCTCCTTATAATGATTAACAGATGTTATTGGAAAGCAGGCATTTATAAGCCAGCGCCAGACAGTGGTCCATGAGCTGTCACGGGTTGACCATAATACTACATTTGTTGATGTCAGTAAAGAAACTTCCACAGACTTACCATTTCAAGAGGAGTATCTTAACTTTTACAGACTCAGAAAATAAAGACCTGTGTTATTTCAGTTACTGCTTTATCAATAAAAGTTAATAAATGCTTTTTGTTTAATGGCATACATTAAAGACAGTGACCTGTCTAATGGCAGGCATTAAAGACCTGTGATATTTTACTATGTCATCATAAAGTGATAGATAAACTTTAAAAAAATTCCCTTTAAGTTAAAAGTCTACATATGCAAATACATCTTTGCAAAATTGCAGGTTTAATCCTTAGTCCGCTAAAAAGCTGCATGGAGCATTATTTTACCTTGGTCTAATAAGCAAAACAATCACCAGGCTCATTCAAAAACCAAGTTTGATATTGCATCTTGCAAAAAGTCTTGACTGGCTGTTTTTAACATTGTTCCACAAAATAGTGTTAATTCTTCATCCTGTCAAAATTACCTCTTTGCCTAAAGACCATCTAAATAATAGCAGTCCTAGTGGTGATTTTACAAGTCAGATGTGTTAAAGGGACTGTTCTTTGTGTGCATAAGTAAAATGCATACGCACCCCATTCTTCATCCTTCTAACTGAAACATTTTATTCCATGAAATGATTGAATATAACCTGAATTAAGATTTCAGGATGTAAATCAAGCTCTGTGTAGGGAGTTAAGTGAGGTAGACTGTTATACCTTTGCTACCATGTGTCTTCTTGCTCCTAAAACATCTCCTGCTGGCCATTTCCAGAGATGGCACAAAGAACAAAAGAAGCCATAGGTCAAACCTATCAGAAGCTGTTTCTGTGATATCTCAGTGCTGTGTAGTAAAATTGTTTTGTGTCTCTATGGGTCTCTCCCAAGCTCTCTGTAGTCCATATTCTACGTACATAGATGCCAGGAAGACCCATAGTTATGTCCAAAGTTCAAAAGAGATCTAGCTCCCACTGTATCACTCTCCCACTGTGCATACATGATTATTGCTAATGTTGATGATGGTTACATATATCAGAGAGAGAATATGCTTCTTCTATGCCTTTTAGAAAAGAAAATAACTTTATTTGGTATGACATCTTACAATTATATAAATATTTTTAAAATATCACATTGTTAATTGTTAATGTATATATTATTATTAGCCCTACACTCTTTAACTGTGGTAGGTAATAATGTATTTCATCTTTAATTTGCTTGGCCCTACTGCTCTTCATGTACAATGCATCGAGTTTCAATTTTTTCACGTTAATTTTTTTGTCCCTAATAGAGTGAGCGTCACATTTAGATGTTAGATGTGGAGTTAAGCATCTGACCTGCATCTCAGTGGCAGGACATCTGTTGTTCTCTCCACTCCAATCTTCTTTCCCTACACACCTGATATTTTTCATAGGTTTGAGACCCCCGCAATTTACTTCTTTTAACAAAATGCAGATTTTAAAATGCTGTACCTGTAATGAGTGATAATGTAATTGGATAAAAGCTGTGAGGATGAATGGAGCTTTAAAGGTCACTCTTGTAAGAAGAATTAATGTGTTATACCATTAATAAACCATGGAAAACTGTGGAGCAAAAGATAACATACTTAAGTTATTGTTAATGACATAGAGTTCACTGCTGTATATCTCTCAGCTACAAATATAGAAAGTGACTTTTTGAGGTTGCTGAGCAGTATCACTGTGCATACTGTATATATAAGATAAGCATTCTTTAACTGTCGTGCAGGAGCTGGACAGACATAGCCTACTTCTAACAAAGGTCTATTCTTTAATGGAGGACTAGAAGAACGAAGGGCTTGTGAACACTCTACAGAGTCTTTTCCTGCTAACTGCTAGGTCAGATCCAACCAAAGTTACAGCAAGTAAAACTCATTACCATGTTAAAACCATTTGGTGATCTTAAAAAAACCGCGCAATTTCACCCTCCAGTAGGAGCTATGCCACAAAAAAGTTTTGATATCATTTTTAGCAAAGGGACTAAGGTCCCTAGAAATGATAGAGAAACTGGATTATTTTTTTATCTTGAGAGATGGATCCCTCCAGGAAAGGTCACTGGGAAGCATGCAGTCATTTGCCAGACGGTTACTTCCACCATTTGAATTGGAGCTGTCAATGCAAGGCACAAGTTGTCTGTCCCAGGTGTGCACACCCCACCTTGCTGGGATGCAGCTGACCTGTCACTTTTCACTGCCACTCACTTCAAATTAAAACCATTCTCTGAAAATAGTTCTTCAGGCTGCTCAGTTCCCACGGCATGGAGAAATGCTCATGTATTGTTCAGGTGTCTTTGAAGGACGTAAACTTATAGCCTCCTATGATTAAGAGTGTAGCTGCATTTGGGCATACAGATATGTCGTCCTTTTCTAGAGCTATCCTTATAGTGTATAAATTATGCTACAGACTGAGCCATCACAAATGTCGTGGCTTCATGTATGACTTTAAATCCAAGCATTTCTTTTTGGGAACAGGCATATGTCCGTGTACTAAAAACAGAAACAACTTCTCTCTGCCCTTTGCCATTATCTTCAACATCTCTATGCTAGTTTGGCAATCCTTGTAACTAAGTGCATTTTATGTAATGCAGTTCCCCTCTCTGTCAATAATTCACCACCTACCCTAAACAACAATAATTTACATTCAACTCGCTTCTATATTAATCATTTCCCTGCACACCAGCATCTTGGCAGCTACTGAAAAACATAAGGAGTGCTTGCTTTTATTCACTGTCATGTGCCAAACTGTCTCAAAGATAGCAGTATTCAGGAAAAGCCAAATAGTCTGGAGAAGGGCATGAATTCCAGTTCCTAGGCAAATTCGGCTGTATTACAGATTGAAAGTATTATACCTAGCCTAATCAGGAGCACAACCAGCAGTAATACTACTGTTTGCTTGTTTGTTTGTTTGCTTCCTTTTTAATTTATTCTGACTACATGCAAGCTTGATCAGTAACAGATGCAAAGTGGGGAAGAAACCAAGCAAGTTGATAAAATGGAGGTAAAAAAAAAAAAAAATCAGCTGGTAGCACTGTGCTGGTGCGGGTTATATACTTCCTTATGCTGGGAAAGCTGGAATTACTGGAATTCCATTGGCTGGGAATTACTGAACTGAGTCATTTGATAAAAGCAATGTGGATCAAGTTATTTCGTATAAAACTCTCAGGGTTCCTGGGTATTTAGCCAAAAGCTAACTGTTAGTACAATTAACAACAGTCAAACCGCACAGAAACTTCTCTTTCTAGTTTTTGCACGCCAAGGAAGACGGGAATACCACTCCCATTCTGTCTGCAGTCTAAAAAAACAACAATAAAAACCCAAACCAAACTAAAATCCTGACAGCAGTGCAGCACTGAACTAATCTGACATCAGCTTCTTCCCCTGAAATGTTTTAAGAAGGCAAGACAATGTCCTACGTTTTTTGGCAATCAGCGGATCAGATAGAAGAGTCTAGCAATACAACAAGGATGTGTAATCTGACATGATTAGACAAGGCTCTTTAGGAACAGAACATTCATAATTGAGACAAAGAAAGAGTATTAATAACACTTTCCTAACACGGCAGTTAGCCATTTTATATTTCCTTTCTTTAATCTTAGTGTTTTTCAACAAATCATGGGATTTAATAGCGTGTTTTGGCAGATTAGAGGATTTATGGCCCAGATGTTTTTTGTTCTAAAAATGGATTAGGGTGTAAAGTTTGCTGGAATCCATGGAACATGTTGAGGCAAGCCGGTCATTTTGTGTGTGATTAGTGCCTGCCTTCTGTCTCACAGTCCCTCCATCTGTCACAATTCACCAATGGATCTGGTTAGATTTAGCCTCATGTCACAAACAGAAGTCCCTTTTCTGGGCAATTTCATATTACAGATTCATTTTATGCCGTTTTTATGCCCTAGTTAAAAGACAGAAAGAAGTGCGTGCGTGCGCACGCGTGTGGGGATGTGGAGAGGGGGAGGGAGATGGATAGATATTAGCCTCTCCTTTAATGTTTGAAAAATAGACTGGGGCTTGGAGTCTCCCATCAGTATTCTATCCTACAAATCACATGCAGATCATAATAAGTATAATCTACAGTACGCTAAAGGAAAAAAATGACAAAGTGTCACATTTAAAATTAAATAGTATTAGCTGTGCCGGTGATGCTTGTAACATTTTAAAAGGAAATAATTCAGTGACTACTAAGGCTAAGCCCTAGGCTTTGAATTTGCAGCAAAACAGTGGACATTTGACCTACTATTAGCAGCATGAATAGGAGTGGGAATGTAGGTCCGTGTAGCTGTGGTTTCTTATACATTTCTGAATGACAGGTGGTGGTGGGGAGCATTCAGTGGATGAGGTTTCTCTTCCCAGCCATTATGCATTTCATATCTATAGCAAACCACCGCCACCTGTGGTTTATTTTAATGTACTCACAAGTTTTAAGAAGGGGAAGAATGAAATGGTCTATTTTTAAGAGTTTGGGATTGCTGGTGTGATCAAAGCTTCCCCTAACTCGTATCCGGTTACATCCTGCTGCATACAAACCACAGGGCTAACCTCTGCAGCATCAGGGAAATATTGAAACTAATGGGATCAAATATCAGGACGATGATTTTGGCTCCGAGGTTTCTCATGCTTTCTATCCAGGTGGCTCTATCATAACAGTAACAGAATTACAAAGCACGGATGGGTTTCTGGGCATTAACTTTTAACTCTTTCTCATTAATAATGATAAACTATTGGTGCGTTTCACCGATGAAAGCTAAAGTGTTTTCTTGTAACTTTCTTTTTTTAAGATATCCTTTCTTCTATCACGTCGTCAGGTTATTTAAATGACCACGATGCTGTTACCAAGGCAATCCAGGAGGCCCGACAGATGAAGGAGCAACTTCGGAGGGAACAACAGGTGCTGGATGGGAAGGTGGCCGTTGTAAATAGCCTGGGTCTCAATAACTGCAGGACAGAAAAGGTGAGTTTCCGAGACTCCCTTTGCAGAGGGTCAGAGGTTGCATGTGGCTCTCCCTACAGATACATAGGTTCTTCCTCCTTTTTTCCCCTCCTTCTTCTTGCTCTGTTTTCTTCTTCCCCATTTTTAAACAGAATAGTTGCTTCTTTCAAAAAAAAGGGAAAAGTAAAATGAAAACCACAACCAAAAGGTGACATGAGAGAGAGACCTGGAGACCCTTGGGGGAGAGTGGGGAGGAGGCAGAGATAGTTAAAGACCTCACGAGAAATTTGGAGGCCACTAATTCTCTGTTTCAGCCTGTCAACGTGCATTATGAGAAGGTGATCTTGGAAATCTCTGGGTCTAAGTGGAAATCTTGCTTTATGGAAATGCTTACATGTGTTTGTGAGATGAGCTGGATTTGAAAATATTCAAGCTTCTTTAGGAACATAAGCTTTGCTGATACTCAGGCTCAGCTTCTGGGTATTTAGCCTTGTGAGGTTGTCATGTATGATATTTTGTGACCATTGCAATGTAGCACTGTCACGTCACGTTAGATGACTTAACAAAATTGAAAAAATGGAGAATTGACAACACAAACTGCACCAAATATTTGCAGTGAAACTTAGAGGCAGCAGAACGTATGGGCCTTACCGCCTTCTGCTTTTGAACTGGCCTGTGAAGCTGTGGTATAACAAAATGTCGGCAAAGTGAATATTCTCTAGTAAAATTTGTATGTACTGTATCCATCACGTATGTCAAAGAGGTTGTGATTTGCTGCTTTTCTCTGGAAATTCCTGATGTCTTTTCGTGCACTGCCCTGGCTTATGGAGGTTAAATAGACCTGCCAGTCCTGGCTGCCACATTTATAGTGAGCTGTCCTTACAACACTGCCACCTAAGATATACATCCAAATGCTTGGGTGTGTTTCAACATCATATGCTTAGCAAGACTTTTTCCTTGATTCCTCTCTTCCCCTGCGATATTTGCTGAGGTGATATAGCCTTCGTCATGCAGTACAACGAAGATGACCGTTGCTGCATTTGGTGTAAACTGAATTTTATTGAAACTGCTTCTAGTGGCTTTTCACTGTAAAGCCTTGTGTGAATCACTGAGATAGGCAGATAAATAGAATGAATAAAAATGATCAGCTATTTAGCAGAAACTTGAAAGTCAGTCATCCTAGGAAGCTTGTGAGTCAAACAATATTGTCCAGAATGAGCAGATTGCTAATTTGGATAGCTTTCCATTTTCCCTGTTTTTAGATGGAGTTTGATCAATAAGCTGTGAGAAGCCAGCAGTCTGGGTAATGAATGTTAAATGTACATGTGAGTCTCTCGCTACTGTACTTTTTTCATCAGCCTATCCTGGGTGTAAGCGATGTAGAAATGACTCCAATTTCATGCACTTTCTTGAGAGGAAGGGGAAGGAAAAAAGAGGTCAGTGTAATAGGTATCTGGCAGTACATACAATCTCTCCTAGAAGAATAAGAGCGCTGGTATGGGGAGAGAGAAAGAAAGAGAGGGGTGGAGCATGTTTACGGCATTTCACATAGAAGAGTACCAGAAGGGAAAAGGGAAAAGCAGAGTGTCAGATATAAGAAGAAGTGATCACAAGCACAAAGGAATTTATATTCAAATATTTAAGCATTCTTGAAAGGATGCTCGGAGCAGAAATTTCTTTTCTCTGCTCCCCATGTAGAAATGTCTTTAACACTCAGCCAGATGCTAATGCAAAGTGACTCAAGCTATTCCTCGCAAGCATAGCTAAATTGCCGTTATTTGTTAAGCGCATTGAATTCAGCTGTGGATACAGCAGTTGGTTGCATTCAGAAAGCATCTGTACCCTTTTTTTTTCTTTTTTTTTTTTTTTTTTTAATCCTCCAAAGCAGAGACAACTCTACCTATCTCCCCCCTCTCCTCCCTTGTGCTGGCTGGGAATTGTCAAGTGACAACCGACCAAATCCTTTTGGACAGGAAGCCTTCATCCTGAGTTCTATATACTTGCAAAGCAGGCCTTGTGGTTGGATCAGGAAGCCCATTAAAAGCACTTTGATGGTATGGAAATTCATCTTCATGAAGCACCCAGGCCCCTAAGCAGCATGCTGTTTAGCTGTGGTTACAGATCAGTCATTCACATCGGAGGGCAGTAATTGTGCTGACGGCTTGTTCGGCAATGGAAGTACATAAAATAATCCCAGGCCCTCCACCATGGCATTGCGAGTTAATCTTCTTTAATACAGATCAGCTGTTGTTCTAACACATGACTTTATGCTGGCTCTAGTGACTCTGCACAGCTTTTTGATTAAGTAACAGGAGTGGAACCATCTGCATTCACTTTATTCTGTTACTTTCCTATTGTTGGGATTCTCCTTACCCCTTCTGTTTTCACTTCTCACCCTCAACCCCAGTTGAAGTTTATTTTCCTCTCTAATTCGTGCCTCCTGGTGGGCTCGTGGAGGGCAGAGAGGAGTTCTTTTACAAGGTAGCAGGAAGAAAAAATTGTTTGCTCAATTGAAAATTTTTCTAAAGCAACTGTAGGGTTTGAGGTTTTTGATACAATAAATGCCAAAACTTTATCGGAGCGCAGTGATTTTTTGTTGTTGTTAATTCTTTTTATTATTATTATTTTTCAAGTGGAGACAGGAAAGGACAGAACCAAGTCTGAGCTCTCCTAGACTATAATGGCATTTGAGTTGCTGAGGTGACCACTTAAGCCACTAAGCACTAGTTAAAAAGTTGCACTTTTAAAACTTGTAGGGTCTCCTGAGCTGTGCCTTGCATTTGCCCCAATAGAGGAAGAGACGTAGGCTGTAAAGTCGAGGTACTTGTTCTCCTTTCCTGTATATGCTCTAGGCCATCCACTGACTAGCGAGCTGTGAAGTTCAGATCCAGACAAACACCCCAACTTCTCTAAAGTTTGTGTCTGTTTGATCTAGGACTTTAAAGTTTTCTCTCTTATTAAGAGCAAGATTTGAGAGGAAGGCAAGTGTTGCCATTTTGAATTAAATTTTATTCTGTTTTTCCCTGTTTTCAAGGAAAAGAAAAAGAGGTAGTTGGGAAAGTGGGTAGTGAGAAATAGAGTGCTGCAGTGTTACCACTGAGGGCTTCCCTTCAGAAGCTCAGGGTCCCGCCGGGGGGGGACTTACAGGCAGCCCCCTGAACTTTTGGGACATTACGTTTGCTCACTGGTTGCTTCCTGACAGAGATTTTGAGGTGGGGGATGGAATTGAAAGAGGGTTAGCCTAATGTAGGTATGTGTCTGTGGGCATATTCGTACTTAGAAATGTACATTATGTCTCTAGTTACGTACAGAAGAAAGACTCTCCTTCCTGTAGAGTGATCTCAATCTTTATAGGCAACAAACACTCCTCTGGGGCTATCCCAAATCTTCCTCCCTGCTTTGCTGCAGTGGCTAGTGTAGTTATGGAGACCTATGATTCCCTGAGACCTGTTTTTTGTTGCATGAATTGCTGCTGCAGCCTACCAGTGAAGGTAGGCTCAGTGCAGTTCTGAGCACGTATGTTAGACTCTTGGTAGGGATTTATCTGCCAGCGGTAGCTGGGCAGGCTCAGGGCTGGAAATCACCTTTGTGAGTCTCTGTTAAAGCTCTTGGGGCTTTTCTCCACACATGTACATGACCTGTTATCTGGCTCATGTTCCCAGATGTGTTGATCCCTGTGGACAGCCAGACCTGCCAGATGTAAGGCAGTAGTCAGACAGGAATTTTGTGGAGTTGGAGAGAAACTGTATAAAAGGAGTCATAAATGAGAAAAGATTTTAAAAAATGGATAGGATGATTTGGGTGAGTCACTTTATGGGCATCCAACTTGGACCATCTTGAGGGATTTGATTTTCAGAGGATTACAGTAAAAACTACGAGCATCATGATGAACATGGATTTTACTAAAACCTATTTTAATTGCAAATGCAATAAAACATATTTTTACATTACTTTTCTTGGAAACATTTCCGTGTATAAATGAGGAGTGTGTGTATATGTTTTTCTGGTTTCTTGGAAACCCAGGAGCATAGTTTTATTTGTAATTGTCATCTACAGTTAATTATAGCTTGATATGTACTATACATAAACAACGTTACCTTTTATACATGTAGCTTAGAGCGCAGATTGTCATCTAGTGCAAACACCATAACGGGCAACATCAGCAAGTGGACTCTGGTCTATTTGTTCGGCCCCAAAACTGCTTGTGCCTCTGCAAAGGAGATGTACACAAACACGAAGAGCCAGCATGTGTGTGCATGCATACAAGCCTACAGTGCACTCTTTCAGAGATGCACAGCACAAACATGCTCTGAGCTAGCCAGTAATTTTGTGACTATAGTCAGACTCTCAAACATTTGTGTATGCGCCCTAGTAACTGTAAAAAAGGAGGAAGGGGGCAGACAAGCAGGTATTGGAGCACGTGTCTGTGTACACTGGTACGAACAGAGGTATTGGTTTCCGAATGCTGGTGCCTGCTGCTAAAGGTGCCGGCGGCTGGGACAGTTGTGTAAGTATACACAGCCACACAAGCATTTCAGACGCGTATGGACGCCATCACACTCATGGCACGCTCTGAGGTGACTGCGTCCGAATACGTACACCTCCTGTGCTGAAGTGTTTCTTAACCTGTGATACAAGTTCTGCCTGTTATCGCTTGGAGTGTGTCCTTTTAAAAGGCTCTGACATGTACTTGTCTGCTGGACTGTAACTAAAGAGCTATTTGTAACAATATTTATTCCAGCATTGTAAGCAGGAGCCTATTTATTACTCATGCTTATGGAACACCGGGTTCAGGATGCCTTTCCTCCCATTCCCACCCACCCCTCCTCCCACCATCCTCCCCACTCCCACCCCCACCTCTCCCTCTTCCCCTTAAGAGAGTGCCAAACATGAAATGACAGTGACCAATGTTGACTTAATGTGGGTGTTTAATAATGAAAAAAGTGTGTCAGTTCCAGCGTTAGTTACAAATGGCAGTAAGTATATCGGGTGGCAGCCCTGTAATAATTTTACATCCATCATTCCTTCCTGATGCCTCGCTGGCTGCCTGATGGATGGGGATAGCGGAGTTAACTCTTAAGAAACTGCTGTGATCTGCTGAGCTGAAATGAATTCTGTCCCTGCTCTCCCCTCAGGAGATTAAGAATCTCAAACCCGCAGATCCTGCTGTCTTTGAGAAATAAAACACTGGAGCTCACTTTACTAAAGGCATAAGGAGGAGCAGGTTTAACACATGGGATTTAAATTTCTGTTGCAGTAGAGAATTTTACTTTAATAATGTTTTTTTCTTCCCCTAATGGTTAAATTTGAACCAGAAAGTCGAGAAGAAAACTGGCAGAGAGAAGAGCAGGGAGGAGAAGAAAAGAGAAGGGTTGGTAAAACAGAGTCTGACCCCATGCTTGGTGCAGACACTGACAGTCCGTGGGTCAGAGTAGAGTGAATAAGTTGTAGTGATTGAAACTGGGAAGAACAGGACCTAGTGCAAGCCAGGCTTCCCAAACAGGAGAAACCCACTGGAGATAAGTCCAGAGGTGCAGTACTAACATCATAAACCAAATCACTTTGTAAGAGTTAAAACCTGCCCATTTTCATAATCTCCATAGTATTTTACTGGAAAAATACTTTAGCATTCCCAGTGACTAGCAGAGGCTATATTACCCACAGACATTACATACACACACACTTATCCCTGCAAGTTCAGCAGACTGCTGATATATATGTCCTGTAATTTGTAGCCCACTCTATTCCTCACTGGCCTGTAAAACACTAGGAAAGATGATCAGTGTAATATTTTTGTTCTCTTCTCGCAATGTGAGCAGAAATCCTTCTGTTTGGAATAATTATTATACAACGTGGGGACCAGGGAGTATCTTGTAGACAATGGACTGTTACAGTCCCACAACACAAAAGTCAACATATTATCCTAACAACTGTATTGTCCCCTTCTTATTACCCTTTTCCCTACCCTCTTCCTAATTTTGTCTTACTGAGGTTCTTTGCCAGCAGAAATTCTTGTATGCGGGTTGCAGTCCTCTTTGTTAATGCTATCAACACAGAGCAGACAGTTTTCAAAAAGCATGACAAGAAGGCGAGCAGGTATTATGTCATCACCCATCCATCACCCTGTATGTCAGCCTTTCAGTAAGTCCAATCAGCAGGCTCAACAGGATCATTCATGTTCAAGGAGTCCTCTATTCAACAGGGCTACTGTATCCATTGTCATTTCTCCTGAAACGTTTCTCAAATTTAATTAAAAACACATGTCAAGTTTGCACACTGCAAAGATCAAAATTGTTTTTGCCCAGCGCTGGTAACTAAGCATTAAACATTTTGATTTGCTTCGGCCGAAACTTTATTCCTTCCCGCCCCCCCCCCCCCCCCCCCCTTTTTTTTTGCCATTTGCTTTGTGGAGCTTGTGTATATTTATATTTACAGCCTCTGCATTTAATGGCCACATGCCTTATTTTCACAGATGGCCAGTGGAAGACTTCCCCTCCCCCTTTTCTTTTAGTAAAGCCTGCCTTTGGTTTTGCTACTTTTGTCACAGTGCCACTACGCTCAGTTAGCAAGTGCCTACGCATGGGAGGGAGAGATTCTGCAATGAGGATTTTTTTTTATTCCTCCAAGGACTTTAGCTCTTTATTGTAAAATGCCTTTTTTTTTCCTGATTGACCATCATCTATTAAATGCCCAGTTACAGTTTGCAGAGAAAAATGAAGTATGCGTGTGTGTGTGTCTTTAGTACATCATTATGGCTTGGATGCATGGGCAGGGTTAGCTAATAAAAAATGAAACATACAGAGCAAGGGACAAATTCTGCCCACAAATGTGTGCATGAAACTCCCATTGAAGTCAAGGAGAAGAGCAGGCAAAGAGACAAGGGAAGAACCCTGGATCCTTGCAGGTGCTGAAGTCTGAATGGGAATTTAAGTCTTTGTTCACTCCAAAGGGCAGAGATTGGAAACATTCACAGGCTAGTGTGGATCAGGGAGGACTGCAGCTGTTTATACCTTAGTGGAAATTTTATTAAGCCCAATAAAGATGGATCAACTTCCTCCTGAAAAAAAACATATTGATTTGGAGTTCTTGTTATGTCTTTTGAGCTTTTTGAGTCTTTGGGTTTAAGTTCTAAGCTGTGCCCTACAGCCACGAGAGCTAATTACTTCCTGAGATTTTATTATTATTTTTACATACTCATGTGCCTCCAGTAGCTAGGGCTTTTGGCACGTTCATGGGCACCAGTGTCAGTGCAATACCTCTCTTCAGTGTAATAGAGGCTGAGCCTAATTCTTCTGTGAATTGTGTCCACTTAGTCTCCTGGGGGATCAGCCTGTCCTGTTCTGCCCATCCTAGTATGCAGGTGTTCACTTAGCTGTGTGGCAAACAGCCGCTAGGATGTTTTGGGGGTGCAGAACTTTTATTTGTATTCATGCTGATGTCGGGGACTAGACAAGATAAGCTTTACTGCATGATTGGGAAAACGTTGCGGTTTCTTTCTTAGGAGATAGCCTAGATAGCGTGTCAACTTCTTCATTAGGGCTGGAAGAAATGTAAGCAAAGGTACAGCAGCCTTCATAATTTTAATACTTTCTAGGGAAAACTGGAAAAGAATAGTCAATATATCTGTAATGCTGCTGTGCAGTTGAGTCACCCATTGTTTAATAAACAATTGCCAGGAAAGCAGAGACTGTGTTAATTGTTTTCTCTTTACGTGCATTAGACCCTCTTTCCCAGGATATCCTGCGTGGGTTGTGATTTTCATCGTTTCATTTTTGGTGTACCACCTCTCTTCCTCAATTAACCCTTCCTTGCCTTGCTGATCAGTTGTAGCAGCTCTTTCTGACTTGCTGTGAGATCCTTTATTAAGATTTACACAGCAGATTTCATCCAGAGATCTCAAAACTCTTCACAATGGTGGTAAAATGTAACGATCTCCATCCTGCTTAGTTGGGGAAACTAAGGTGCAGTGACGGAACAATTCACACAAAGTTACAGAGCATGTCAGCCCAGAAAGCAGTCTAGATGAGAAACTGGGTCATGTAACTCTTAACGTATTTGCAATCAGCGGACTACAGCTGGATCTGGTTGAGGTCAATGCCTATGCCCGCACTGTAAAAACTTTTGTAGGAAGGAAGCAGTATCTCATCATTCTGCTTTGCTTTTGCTTTCCTTTTTATTTCTTCTTTAAAGTAATAGGCTGGGCCAGCCCTACCTGAATTTTCATTTAAAAATCCTGACTCAGAGCTCATAACCAAAGACAAGGGGCACCTCGGTGTCCCCATTTCCTGTCAAATTGCTATTTCCCATCAGTTTGTTTCCAAGGATTTTACTGAGGAAGTCATTCTTTCTCAAATAAAGAAGTAAAAAAAAAAAAATCTTAGGGACCTGACCCCTGCCAAGTAATCGAGGATTTTCCTCTTTTTATTTCAGTGGACTCTGTCTTGTCTTCAGTGCTTTGAAAGGTACTGACTTGAGAACCCTTAGAAACCAAAGACCTATGTCCACAATGTACAGCAAAGAAAATGACTATACAAATTTCTGCAAATTCCCCCTGTGACTGGGTGTCTGTTCCTGAGAGGAGTTAAAAGTCTGGGCCTACTTGATCTATCTGATTTCTTCCCTAGAACACCTCATAGGGCAGCTTTCTACTGAGTCCATATAGCACTTCGTATAGATTACAAATCAGATGCAGTGATTTCCAGGCAGTATTGAACCAGTCTGGTTTTGAATATATACCATAAACCAAAAGATGTGGTTCCTTTACCAAGTGATGTAGCCCCAATTAAGACTGAATGTAATAATTCTGAAAGAAGTACCATAAAATCAAGAAGAGCCACAAATAAAGAATGTTATTTTATTTTCTTGCTTCTAATGCTGCTTTTAGGTTCTGTGGGTGGATTATTCCATGAAAAAGAGAGATCTCAGATAAGCAAGACTGAAAGAGCTGAGGGGGTGGTGAATGCATTGTTTCTTCATACTTAACTTTGATGCAACAACAACAAAAAAAATCTCCCAAATGATAAATTACTGTGGCATTATAAATAATCTTTCATCTTCTTTGGTGGTCCACAGAGCTTATATAATTGGAAGGCTAAAACCCTTCTTTGTTGTTTCTTCCCTTTTCATTAGTACAGTAGAAGACTATAAAATTGTGCAGCCAGAAGGGTTTTAACAATTACTGAGTCAACATTTGAAAGTCTCACTCTATTTTATCATTTCATGCATGTGCTTTTTATGAGTTTTACAGCCCTGCAAGCGTTACTTAAGCAAGGTCCATTGTAATGGCAGATCTATAACTGCTCTTATTTTTATTTTATTTTGCTTTCCCTAGTAACATGTGCCATCAGCCAGAGGCATAATTCTCACACTCACAAAGAAAAATAAGCTTGAGGTTATAATTTTAGATAAGATTCAGGAGTGCTATTTTCAGTTCCTAAAACTACCAGTCTTACTAAGGAACCTTTGGCAAGTCACTTAATATGTGACTCAGTTTCCCATCTGATAAACAGAGTTAATAATACTGCCTTTCTTTGTGAAATTTTGTAGATAAATTCAGTGATGACTGCAAAACAATTGGGCAATGTGATCTGCTACACAGAAAAACCTAAATCTAAATAGAAGATCCCTCAGAAAAGAGCCAGAAATTCTCTTACAGCAGTTATAGGTGTAAATGATCTGGACTGTAACATGGTTTGGACTGAGACATAGACAGTGTGCACAGTACCTGTTTTGAAGTACCATGGCATCAATATGCAGGAGTAGAGCCTGGACTGCAAATAATTCATCATGTGCAAACCTCTGGGTACACCTCTCACTACTGCCCGTGGTTCCTCTAAGTTCTTCCAGCTCTCTATCATCCATAATGCCTACCTACCTCATGTTTTCCACATTTTGAAAGACTGTGGATGAAGATTTTATAACACAAGCTATTCTGATGTTTATTATTGCAAGAGGGAGAGGAATTGCACAGAAAGATTACTTTTCAAAATCTTCACTCATATCAGACGTAGGGTAAGACTTCACCTTTTTGGAGAGCTAAGGAAAATATCGTAATGTTGAATGGATAACACCTGGCACCACCAGTGTGTCCGATAATGAAAGATGTTTTTCTGTCATAAACAGAAGTGAACTTTCATTGTGGGACCATAGACTAACAGCTAATCTGCCTAGTACTTCAAGATTTGGTGCATATTGACCAAGGTCCTTGTCTGAACGGTTGATATTTACTGGGGCTTGCTGAGAGAAGACTTCTGCCTCAGCACCACAGACCACATGAGATGGTGTCACAGGCCCTTTGATTGTTGACAATCAAAGATAAAAACAAGTTTATCAAAACTCAATCTATTTGAAAATACCACCTTTAGAGTTTAGATGTGGGAATTTTTCCCACAGAGCAGGGTGGTAAATAGCTGGACAAACTCCCCTTGGAGAGGGGGGAGGGAAATGGGACACTAAAAAGGACAATAACAGACAACCATCTGTTTCTTTTTACATATTGACACTGAAGGGAACAAAGGTGGCAGGCACTCTGTCCATCAGTGTATTTGTAATTCTTAGGTGCAAGAAATGATGAGCGAGCTTCTCCTTGCAGTCCATATGTAACCGTGTTTGGCTCTCTCCAGCTACTCTATAAATGCATTTTTTTTGCCTGGCCTTTCAGTTCACTTGGAATAAGAAAAGCAGGAATGTGAAGAGATGTGCCTGAACGCTCCTCCTCTGGTGTTCTACACTGGCTGTATCTCTGCAGACATCAAACTGAGAGGAAAAATATTCGTATCAGGGGAAATGGGGGTAGGGTTAGGGGAGTAGAAAAGTGAAGAGTGGACTGCTTCAGTAAAACTGCTAACCTTGAATTATGCAATCGGAAGAACAGCTCTTGCCAAAATACAATTCTAACGGAGTTCAGAGTACTGTCAGTGTTTGCCAAATACCCCAGCCAAAAGGATGTCTCAAAGAGGGGGAGGAGGGATCCGTTGCCATATGCCCAGCATTCACAGTATTCTGGAAGAACTGTGGAGTCCTTCAGGAGTGGAGGCGTGCGCATGGTCTCAGGTGCACCCTGAGCGCTGGTACCACGATCCAGCACAAGACAGGAGCAGCAAGGTCAGAGAGGAGTAGGCAAATATGTCAGAATGTCTTTATTTCTCAAACCTTCCAAGGTTTTGCTTCACGTTTGTAAAGTAGTGGGAGGAGTTCTGGCAAACATTATCAGGCTGTTCTACATATGTTTTGACTCTTCTTGTTTTATGTTTCTTCTATGAAAGAGACTGCAACCAAGTTCTTGTCATTTTTAGATCAATGTTTTGTTAAACTATGACAGCTATCCATGACAGAGAGCCAAGTAACTTTTGCAGCTGACCACAAAACCGAGTCTGACTTGCGGTGCTTAGTCATTTTTTATTTATTTTTTTCCTACATGACACATTCCATGTGTGTATGTGTTTTTCATTGTTCTTTTAAATATAATTAGAACATTGCTAGGAGCTGTGGTACAAATCAATCTTCTCCAGCAGATTACTTTCTTTGATTAATAAAATTTTAGAAACTTCTCGTCACATTGTGGCTATTGATGAAACCTCTCTGGTTATACTTTGAACAATTGGGCTATTGTGGGATTGATTGCTCTCTACAGTATTATCTTCTCTGGTTTGCCCATTACAATTTTAAATTATCCAGATAACAGAGCTCTCACTGCCCCTATGGAGAGTCTTTCCTACAATCCAACAGAAATGACCATTAGGATAGTTTTTCCCAACCTCTGCCGAAGTTCTTCATAGAGGAAAAAGATGTTTATAAGATGTCTTTCAGCCTCCTGGGGCCTGATCCAAAATTCAGAAATCTAGAAGGAAAGGAATCACTTCATCTTTAGCAAGAGATCCCTATGTTTCTCCTCCTGCAAGAGCAGAAGCATTCCTTACCATTTGTTTCTCTGCTTTATGCAGTCTGATTTTTAGCAGGTCTCATAAGCAAGACTTTGCAGAGCTTCCCTGGGTCTGGACCAGCCTTGCCTGTTCTTCCCAGCAGTATTGGTTCTAGGCTGCAATTGATGCCACTTGTGCATTGCTCATAGGATGAATAGCATATTATACCTTTGGGGTGTGGGGCAAATATAAAATGAAGGGATTGTCACTCTCGTTATTTTCTTGTAGCTTCAAAAACCTGAAAGCATGTACGATTTCATCAGCTGAACTCTCTTCCCCATTTCTTTCTCTGCCCAGCAAGACAATTGGATGTAGAGCTTGATACAGTGATAAAATACGTGTAGAGCTTGATACAGTGATAAAATACGTGTAAGGCGTAGTCCAGCGTAGTGTGCAGGAATGTACCAGTGCCTCCTGAATTGTAGTGCTGTATCACAACTACTTTATTAAAGTGTGCTGCTGAACCCAACACGCATGTAGTCCACCTGTTATCACGGGATGGTACCACAGCTTGCTGCTGTTTACACAGCTAATCCAACACAGCAGAGTGGTGGCAGTTTTAAGAATGTGTAATTTGCTATTGAATTAAGATAATGATGATAAATAGATCCTCCTTTTGTATAAACTTGAAACCATTGTGGATCTATTGTCTGAAGTTCTTAAATAGGTTCTGTGAGAGGAGGCTGGGCTAGCAATGTCAGCAGGTTGCCAGTCTATTTGAGGTCAGGGAAGAAAAGATTTCTTTTCCTTTGTTTCTTTGGAGCTTCCATAAATACTTTCTCCATCAACTGAAAGACTCTGTAGGAAAGGTAAAAAGATGCTTCCATCAAATGAAAAACAGTAAGTCATCAACTGAATGCTTTCAAGCAAAACAACTCGGGAATGCTGCTTAGCCCCTTTCAAATATTTTGTAATTGTAGAAGCATTTCTGCACGTCAGGATTGGGGAAAATCAGCTGCTGTGTGTTTAATGGGAAGAGCGTAGGACAGGAAATTGGAACACTACTTATGTATAGTCAGGCTTTTGCATCCTGCCAGGGTGTTGCTGATCTCTTTCTGCTCTCCTAAGGCTGTTGCAGAGGCTTAGGAAAGAGCAGGCCTTAGGCTTATTCTTGCCCGAGTACTTTTTAAACTTAAGCATTTCTAAACATTAACACAGAAAAGTACAGCTGGCTGTTTTGACATCCTCTCTTTCAAGAGCAACGTCATGCAGAAGTTCTTTTTAACTGCCACCTTATCGTTGCTGACTGAATTATATTGTCATTCGCTGTGCACGTAGAGGATGTCAGTCTCTATGTTTGAGTAGCAGGGAGTAAATTGTCACCGTGTTGAAAGGGTGGTCTCCCCGCTCACCCACGTTTCAGCTGTCCGGAGAGCCACCTGCAAGCGCAGGGGCTGAGCGGTGCAGCCCGGGAGCTCAGCAGTCATCTGGCATTCCTTCGCAGCCCCTCTTCGATCGTGCCTGCGCTCTCTCACTTCATCTAATGTGGCTGTACCTCAAAATGCAAAACTTTGCCCAAGATGGATAGCGGCAGAGCATCTGTAGGCTTGTTAAGTCAAACTCTGATAAACGAGCCGTACCCGGTGTGTACCTTGCAGACAGCATGCGGGAGTATTCGCTGACCTTAAGACTCAATCAGATCATGTCGGCAGAGCGTGGTTCTGAATGTAACTGCCTCTGACTTCAACAGCTGCGTTTACTGCATAAAGAAAAAGCTGTTAAGCCTGTGCCCTTTGCGCTTTCAGCTCTGTTTCTCTAAGAGGTTTATATATGATTCAAGAAAAGTCTGCAACAGAATAACTCCCCTCTCCCATAATATACTCAACAAGATGAGATGTTCTTTTATATTTTAGGTTGGTGGCAGCATTTTTAAATGACTTCTGACATAAAAATTTTTGAACTCTATCATTATGAAGTTGACAGTAAATAGATTTTTTTTGAGGAAAAACTGTTGACTTGCATTATATAGCTGAGATCCATTTGGAAGAAATACAAAGTCAACTCATTCTTGACTTTCTGTCTGCTGACGGGCTGCTTTGGAAATGAGAGCTGAGTTAAAACCAGTAGGTCAAAGAGTTTGGTAAAGCTAAATGCCTCAATAGTTCAGGTGCTTATTCGAAGCTTCTCCAAGCTTCCTGGATCTGCTGTGCCTGGAAGTGTTACAGAAACCCTTTCTCTGCTGCATGAGCTTTTCCTGCAAAAACCAAGAGGGTAACTCATCTTGCATGGTTTCAGTGGTGATGTGTCTGCTTATAGACAGAGCACCAGGAGTGTGAAAGGGATCCACAATGAAAATGAATGTGAGAAGAGGGAAAGTTAATCTCATGTTCCCTAAACTGTGCGACTGTATGAAGTTGGCAGATGAGCCTCCTTTCTAACTCTCTCAAGAAAATCTTTGTGAAATGACTTACATGAATTTGAACTGTTCTTTGAATTGCAGATGCAGGGACATCACATTGCGGGAAGCGTTTCTGTATTCGTATTGTTCTCTTCTCTGTTTTCTTCTATAATACAACCCAGTGACATTATTAGGCTACATAGAATAGTTGTAAAGTCTCCGGTTGCCATGTGAAATCTGAAAGTTTTTTTAGTTTGTTGATCTTTTACAGTCATCAGGAGTGGAATAGAGCAACAAAACAGCAATCTTTCTTTCAGGTAGAAGCTCAAAAGAATTTTTTCTACTGGAGCCACTTTATTATCATTCCGTATCATGTCATTTTCTTAGCTTTGCAAAAGGCACAGTGCCTAACATTTTGAAATGTTAGTATTGCTTTCCTGAAAGATTTATTTTTAAACATATGATTGTCAGGAAGATAGAACGTTTATGAGTAAAATTCATTGGGAAAACAAAAACAGTTGGAAAATGGAACACCTTTGTATTTGTAAAGTAAAACAATTCAGTGAGAAGCGAGGTGTTTTGAAGAGAACATTGGAATTGATGGCCCTGGCATGTTGTTCTGGCAATGTCTTTAGACACCTCTGCAGCCTGACAGATTAATTGGCAGCACGCACTAGCCTGTTGCAATCCAGGGTTCACAGATAGTTCTGACTAGATGAATGATGGATGGGGTGTTAGCAGGGTTGGGCAAACAGTCTGGACAAGAACACAAACTGCTGCCCAAGTATCATGCTTAATTCAGGCTGACCCTTTCCCAAGGCCTGAATAAGTTTCAACTACGGGGTTGGTTTTTTTTTTTCCGTATGGGCTGCTTCCTAAAGTATAAAAAAGAAAAAGGGTAAAGTCACCCATGTCTCTGCACTTTGATTGCAGGCTGGAAATAGAGTAAAACAATAAATACATTGCAAAAGAGCATGTATCATGTAAACTTCCAGTCCAGCTTTGCAGTCCCGGGGACATAGAGAGTTGAAGTATTCTTCAGATGTGCAGCCAATTTTATCATGCCTAACTAAACCAATCTTTTCAACACTATGAAGTTTGCTCATCACTAGCTAATAAGCATGTTTTAAAAAGGACTTGGTAGAGTCTGGAACCATACCCCTTCCAGAAAAAATATTATTATGTATCTTAAATACCTGTCTCCGTAAACTGTTGTGAATGAATTGTTACGCAGCTTCTCTGTCAACCTTCTAAATTACCTATGAACTTTGCAGTTACAATATTTAATGATTTTCCTGATCCAAATCCTGTCATCTTGCCCATATAGGACAAAACAACACTGGAGACCCTGACTCAGCAACTGGCAGTAAAACAGAGTGAAGACGGGAAGTTTAGCCACGCAATGATGGATTTCAACATGAGTGGAGATTCTGACGGTCAGTACAAATGGCTTATCCTTATTTCCAGGTTTGTGTGTACATGTCAACGGGATCTGCGGGAGAATCCAAGTGCTTTGGAGGCCTGTGAGGAGTAAGAGCAGTTAGCAATAAGTGGCTATGAAACAAGGCAGGAAAAAATGATTCATCGTGTGGTGTTTTCAGTCTGGAGGTGATTTTTAGCCTTCTCTCTGTACGCTGCACTTCTCAAGACCGAACCAAGAATGTATTTCTGATGGTAAAAGGGAATAAAGGAGGCAAATAGATGTGGGATAAATGAGATCATGCAGCAAGTCCATGAGTTATAGACCTGATCATCCATAGGTGATGCACGCTCTGCATCTGTAGGAACTTTTCTTGGTTTGATGAAGCAAGCGTAATGTTCATTTCTTTCTCTGCTGTTGCTTATGTTGTTATGGAGAGGTAAGCACAAAAACAGGTAGATGTGTAAATGTTCATCTGCTAGTTAGAGAGTTGCTTAAGAAGAAACACCTGAAGTTGCCGTATATCACCCCCTTCCCATCACAAAAAGGGTGGAAAATAGGTAACAACATGACCAGCATTTGGTAAGCAAGAAAGGAAGAAAGTAGAAAGAAAATCTACATTGGTAAGTGTTGAGTTTATGTTATTAAGTAGTAAAAGACGGTTTAGAAAAGCTGTTTAATGCTTCATGTTGAAAAAAACAATTGAAACTCTTAATCAAGTCTATACTATGTGATACTGAATCAATAGAATAACTAAAAACTAGACAATATGCAATATATGGTATTTCCTGCTGCTTCAAGTAAAAAGAAGAAATGCCATTAACCTATTGTGAACACTCACTCATTGAATGTGCAGCATCTGACATAGGTTATTGATGGCAGAGGAAGCTGCATAATGAAACACAAGTTGGGAATGTTTTTCTCTTTCTTTTTAGGAAGTGCAGGAGTTTCAGAGTCTAGAATTTATCGGGAATCCAGAGGGCGTGGTAGCAATGAGCCCCATATCAAGCGCCCAATGAATGCATTCATGGTGTGGGCTAAAGATGAACGGAGGAAGATCCTTCAAGCCTTCCCTGACATGCACAACTCCAATATCAGCAAGATACTAGGTAAGAATGATAGAGCACTGTTCTTTCAATAGCAAAACTCATAAAACTTTTGACTGAATAGAGCTGAGCACCTAACACAACAGAATTACTGTCTCTAGAACACCTATTTTGCTACTTAATGACTGCACCAAGGACAACAGTGGTACGAGCTTTCACCGTGCTGCCCAGCAGTAAACATTAACCATAACCTGAAATGTTCTTTTGTCTTTGTAATTAGTGAGATTGTGGTGGTGGTTTTGGTGCGAGAACATGAACTGACTAGACAAACCCAGTTCATTTCATTAGGCTGTTGAACAAGCACAAAATGACTGCTATCATTTATTTGCCCACATATTTCATCTAACTAGATTCTATGGGGTAGGGCACCACAGTATTTGATTTGTGCCATAGCACTTTCTGTTCAAATCAATGGCCATAGGGAAAAGATCCTAAAATACATCCTTTTATTTTATACACTGACAGTTTTAAAGGATTTTTATTATGTTCCTGTTATATTAAATTTCCCTTTAGTACACGATCGCTATCACAAGCTGCTTTTATTCTAAATATTCTGAAAAGAATCCTGAAATCAAAAAAAGAAACATCAGAACTAATTTCCATATCCTCTACTCTTCACATCCCAAGCAATATTTGTCAGAACATCATCTACTGAATTTCATGCCATAGTCTTCCAGCTTTTCACTACTTGCTCAAATTCCCAGGACCACATTCTGTCCTAAGTTACTCCCCTGTGACACACTGAATGATACAGAAGGTGAATAATGAGGATCTCTGAGGCCAATGAATTACTGTTCTGCAGAAGAAAAAATATCTGTGACCAAATTGGAGATGTTGCATTTTTACTGATAAAGACTGTGTTACAGGACGTAAGCGTCCCTCAGATCAGTGGGTAAAAGCTTAAGCAGGGAACATGTTTACCTGGGCTGCAGGTCTCATTGGTTTTGCAGACAACTCGAGAGATGTAGCGCAATTGTAATGGCAGCATTAACCAGCTGCAGGGCTGGTAAGTATGCTGAGTTTAGACTGGTCAGGGGTTTGAAGTTTAGCTTGATTAGAGTGGTATTATGGGAAGTTAGCAGGGGGCAAGTGGAAATGAGATAAATTGGTCGGAGAGGCAGAATGTATTGGCTGTGGATGGCAGATGTGACGATATTAACCCATGATTAAAAGGGTGGTACAAGATGATTAGATTAGTTATGGGAACAGGATTAGAAGGCTAAATTGGTTATGTTGATGGTAAAATAACCTTATACTGGTTGAAAGGGATTATACTGGTCAGAGGTGTATGATGTGATCAGACTGAGGACAGGGCAGTAATAGTTTTGGTCTGTTTCTAAATTGAGAGTAGACCTGGTTAAACCTGTTTTTAAATAATCAGCTTCAGAAATCTACAAGATCATTCTGAATGGCCCTTTTCATATAGAAAGTACAAAGAGAGCTTGATGTTTTCCCTCTTAACTGATTGTTTTGGATAACAACCTCCGACAGCACGCTGCTAATTCATTCTGCTTAAAACAGGCGCTTGAGCTGGGCTGACATTTTACGCAGTCTCTGGGGATCCTGGTTGACATTTTAAAGGGCTTCTAAGCATTTTATAATACCCTAAAATCTGGTTTTAATAAGCCATTCTGCTGAAATTGTTAACATAAGGAATCACCTTTTACTATTTGGCGCTAGATCAGGGAGATATGGGGACATCTTTTTCTGATTAGATATACAGTAGTTGGAGTAAAATGTGCAAATTCATTACAGATCCTGTTGAGGTGACAGACAGTATAGCCGACTCCAAACTCTTTCTGTTTTGCTGCCAGATACGGGGAAAAGCAAGGTCTGAAGCAGTAAGAGATGATGTTTCTCTTTCTTTCCAGCATCACATTTAATTATTTTATTCCACCTATGCAATGGAGAGGGATGTCCTGACGACTTCTTTCTAGCAGAAACGTTATAAAGGTCTTCCCTCAATTGCAAAAGGCCAGTCTTTTGAAGTCAGCAGGGAGCTCTCTGTTAACTGGCGTAGGGTGAGCAACTAGAGGCTTACAGTTCAGCCAGGTATTAGGGTCACTTTATTAGAAAGCCACAATTTTTCCTTACCATTATTTTAGCAGCACTGCTACACATTGAGGTCAGAGAGCTCGCTGTCACGGAGAGTGGCTTAGGTGGAGTTGTCACCGATCGAGGGTCATTTTTATAGTAAAATGAGAGGAGGTGCCCTTCCCAGCACTAGAATTCTCTAGGGATTATGTTTGACACTGTGGTATTATGTTTTGAGCATAAAAATTAGATACATGGATTTGTCACTAAATTCATCTGTGCATACGTTTGTCATCCATCTGTTCATTGCAACTTAAACTTGTGGATAATGATTTTTTTTTAGTAAATTGTTAAAAAAGTGCTAAAATGGGTCTGCTGGACCCTATCAATTTAATAATGCATTGTTTAGATATTTTTGTAAATATTTTAATTAATTTCACTGAGAAATCTACATAAAGAGATTAGGAAAAGATGAAGTTAGATACTACCTTCAGAAATTCTCTCGTGGATGTGGAAGTGTGTGAATACAAGCCTATATGCATACCTATACATTATACAAGTGTTTGTGTACGTGAGGGTATTTTTTAAACGTAAAATCAGCCTGATTCAGTTGCTCAGATTGAAAAATGTCAGTCTAATGGACTGAAAGTTAGGCAATATTACAAACAGCTGAGAATTTTTGTCAGAGAAACTTGGCTTAAAATCAGCGGTAAGCAAAGCTCCTAACCCCACCTGGTGCATGTGTGTGTGTGCCCGAGCACAAGTGCCGGGGCACACGTGGGGACATCTCTTTTCTGGCCTGGACTCAAATAGCTGGCCCTCTACAGCCATCTTCACAGTCATCATGTGGGCACAGCTCTAACTGCCCTAGCTCACTTTGGGGGTAGGAGGCGTGTTTGGTGCTGCAAAGCCTTATAATTTTCTTGTTTATTTTCTAAATACCTCAGCCAGCAGATCAGGGAGAATTGTGCGAGAATCCTGCTTGTCATTATGTATGCATCCAGGGAGGGGAACGGGTTCTTGTTTTCATAGTCAAGGAGAAAAGCCTTGCATACTTGACCCACTCAAAGCTTTCTAACACAGATGGTGAGCAGAAAGCTCACCCAAGAGTGTAAATCTTCCCTTAAAAAGAAAGATTTTTCAAGATTCTTCAATCACACCTTGTTTGGGCTTGGCACTGCCGTACCTGTGGTACCCGTGCTTGCCTGTGTGTATTTATAGACACATAAAACAATGGCAGATAAAGCTATTGCAAATATAGTTTGTCCAAACATAAGGTATTTTTATCCAGTTTGAGTATGTTGATTGACAATACTCATTCATAGCTTAGCTTGCCTCTGGGTGCAAATTCAAAGATCAGAGTTATGTATTCTTCAAACTTTCCAAATTTCAGATTAAGACCAATGAGAGAGCTGGTTGGATTTTGTATATTACTAAGAAAATCAGTGAAAATCATAAAATGTAAAAAACTAGGGTTTATCATCAGAAAATGTGCCCTTTTTCAAAATTTATTTTGACAGCATTGTTTGTTTAATTATTTATGATACTTCAAAACATACTAGTAAATTATATTTAGTATATTTTGTAAAAACGGTAAAGTCATAGTAAGAGGAGGTATCACTGCAGAAGGCAGCTATTAAAAATTTGCTAGGAAGAGAGGTGACACTGCCAGGATTTTTGTTGTATTGAGCTTGCAGCTTAGGAAGGAAAAACATAACGAATGACATTTATGTATAAATATTGTATGTGTAACTGTATGTACAAATATTATGCATCAAAAATTCAGTTTTTGTGGCCCTGATCCTGCAAAGACTTATGTGTTTGCCTAACTTCACCCACTATTTACAGATCTTTTCACATGAGGGGGTAGGAATCTGCCTGCCCAGATCTGACTGTAGGATTGCAGCAAGTGAGCTAGCACAGCGAAAGAGGAATTGTGCTGGGATAGAACATTTTCATGGCAATTTTGCAACAACTGATTTTAATTTCTACCTGTCTGTCTGTCCATCGGTCTCAAAATATATCTGAGTTTCTACATTGCAGGTCCTCTCACAGCATGTAAAGCAAATGTCAAGCTCATATGCTTTACCCTGAATTCTTAACATCGTTCAACACAGACCCCATCTATGTTTCCATCTTACGCAGCTTTAGTAGGTGTTCAGCATTGTGGCAGTCTCCGCATGTTTATCGCTGTGTCATTTAGCCCAAAATCTAGGAGGTACTACATGTGGAAAGTTGGTGTCACTTTTTCTAGCCACTCTCTTTGTCAGAAAAAGCTTGGAATAATTTCTTTGCAGGAGACGAAGCTGCTGACGGGGATTCTGGCCGCAGAGGTTTGCTGCCCTGCGTAACACAGAGCCCTGCCACAGATCCCCGTGCACAGACGCTACCTCTGCACGGCATACGAAGTGCCGTGCAGGAGTTCTAGTGCAAATCCTAGAAACCATCTAGTCACGCTAATATGGTGCTGTGCCTAAGCTAGTAACAATGCAATTAAACTGTTTCCCATTCCAGAACGAGCTGGAGGATCTCTGCGTGTTACCTGTTGTAAACATCATGAAAAATGAAGGGGTTTGACTCCAAAGTAATGTTTGCTAAGAAAGGGACGTCCATTGCTCCTCTTCAGAACAAAACCATGATTATTTACAAATGCGTTATCTCTAGGTGTGAGGTCTGTTAGCCCTTCACAGTGAGCCCAAACTGCAGCTTGGAATAAAGATTCAAAGAGCAATGGGGAAAATGGTGTCAATAATCAGAAGAGGCCTTTCTAGAGGGAACCAAACTGTTTTCTTTCCTGGGAATGGATAACTGTGCTCTCTATATTGCGAGTCTTAAGGGCACAGTGAGCTAAGAGCCGCCTGAGTAATAGCATGAGCTAAGTACAGTATGAGTAACCATAAAAAATGAAGAACAAGAGGAAGTCAATATGACGTATGACATTATGAACCCATTAAATTGAGAAACTATTCAAACTTTTTTTCCAATGGGAAAATTGACTATTTTCCAATAAAGTTTTCCTTCTAGGCCACATGTTTCACAGCTTGGACCATGCCTGTTACTTGAAATGTGTCTTACCCTGAAGCACTTCTATAGTTCATGGAAAAATAAAATAGGATAACTGATTCAAGAAATTTTACTTTCTGCTCCCATATTATGTCCTTTAAGAAATATTAGTTTATAAATTTCAGGAGGTATTTGAAAACAATTGTAAAGTCTGCATTATTTCCCTAGCTCAAATATCCACACTAACATAGGCAGTGTCAGACACAAGGCTGCCAGCAATGAAGCCATAGTGCGGCTCCATGGAGAGGTGTGCCAGTATCCCAGTGCTCTTCCCTTCATGACACATACTAAATTCTTTAAGTTGGAGCTGGCAGTGTTCACCAGGACTTGGTCTTGGAGTTAAAACCCCACAGAGACATACGGGATAGTTTATAGCTTTTAGAGGCATTGCTTCAGGGTCTTTGCAGGCTCCTGTATCCAGCAGCATAGCATTTACGATCAGTTCATATTCTGCTTCTCGCAAACCTGGAAGCTAGAAAGGTATGGTATTTGTCATGAAAGACTAAGCTGTAGACATGTGCACATCCAGAGTTTATGCCTTGATCCAGCCGTGGTGGAGCACAGCGACGAGATCGCAGCACGTGGGAGTGGTGCCTCCTCTAGAAGAGGAGGTGAAGACAGGCCCATGGCCAAAGGAAAGTGGGGGGGCATAGCAGAGCACACTGTGTGTAGCTAAGGGGTCTTTGGCCATTCCACTAAAATACACTGCCTTGTCTTCTAAAACAAAGTGTCAGGGATTGCCCATTATCAGGATGATGGTTTTACTTCCCACCTGAAAGACATTAGAATGTAGATAAGTTTCAGTAAAATATTGAGTCAAAACCTCCAGTATCGTCTCTCTCTGCCTCTTGGCCATGCCCAAGTGGTTTACCAGTCAAATACAAACAAGACCTGACCCCTGTCTAGAAGCTCTGACAGATCCCCAGCCCAAAGCAATGTGGCCGTAGGTATCTTGTTCTGGGTGACCTACTTGTTTCTCTGCCTTCCAGTGTTTCCAGTGTTTCTTCCAGTGAGGAGAATCTCATTTCGCATTCTTTTTTTTTGTGACAGGATCTCGCTGGAAAGCTATGACAAACCTAGAGAAGCAGCCATACTACGAGGAGCAGGCCCGACTCAGCAAACAGCACCTGGAGAAATACCCAGACTACAAATACAAGCCAAGGCCGAAGCGTACCTGCCTTGTAGATGGCAAAAAGTTACGCATTGGCGAATACAAGGCTATCATGCGCAACAGACGCCAGGAGATGAGGCAGTATTTTAACGTTGGGTATGGAACCTTTAAAAACTACCACTCATTTCAGCAAAAAAATTTTTCAGGGAGAATTCTTAATTCAGTGTGGTAAATGTTATATTTTATTGGCAAGAACATTATATATTGCTAACAGAATATGAAGCTTATACTTTAAAACAATGTGTTCCAGGAGGAAGTTAGGCAGTTAGGGATTTTTTTGTTGGCTCTGCTATATACTCATCTTACAGCTTTGGCCAACTGTCTCATTTCCACTCTGATCAGGCAAAAGAAAAAAAGAAAAAGCTTAAGATTTTCCAATGAAACGTAAGTCTTCTAATAAAGCCTTATAAGTATTACTTTATTATGAGGCCTCAGCGGGTATGTCTGAAGGAATCTATGGTGGTACACATGATCCAAAAGTCAAAATACAAGCTTGCATTCAGTATGATCTGCGGCAAGTGGTCTGCAAAAGGACTGCTGCGCATACTGAACTTGAGCTGGAATATGGACTTGGATCAGTTAATTCATATCGGGCATTAAGTTGTCTGTGTTGTTCATCATGACGGCATTTGTCATACTAGGGAGTGTCCTCCAGTGCAGTAAGCTAAATGCTTTGTGCTGAGCATAAATTTCAAGAAGACTGGTTCTGATAAACAGCTAATAGATCAGCTTGATATGATTAGATTAAAATCTGCCTAGCAAACTAGCATGTATTTTCCTTCTGCAAAGACTCCTTGGTTTTGGTTACAGCAGATCAAAAGAATCGGAAGTAATCAAATATTCTACAGTATTTCTGTATTCACTCCAGAAAATCAAAAGCTACACAGTGGTCTTAAAAAAAACAAAACCAGCAACAAGAACAACCCTCAGAAATAATGGAATTTGTGTTCCGTTTCCTCTGAATTTGGAATCATTTTAATATTAACTGAGTTGCACATCTCTCTAGTTAACGGCTAGAAGTAGCAATAAAGGAGAGGATATCTGTCCAGCAACTGTTAAGTGTCATCAGACTGTGTTTTAAACAGCTACAGTGTGCATTGTTATAATAAGCCGCTCAGCAGAGAAATTTGAGCTGCTTAACCCTGTGGCGCTGGCAGGTCCAGTGATCCCAATGGTAAGCACTGAAACAAACACAGGGAAGTCAGCCAACATTTGGCATCAAGAGATTAAAAAAAGAGGAGGGGGGCCTTCTGGAAAAAGAATAGGTGGCAACAGAGCCCCCAAAACACTGCTTATCTGGTTAACATGCATGCTTCATCATGGGAAAAAACTTAACCTTGTAACATTCCACATATTATTTAGCTTTCCAAACAAGGCTGACATTGAAATCAAGACATTTCGGGAGATAATTTGCACTGGGGCATTAGAGCACAGAACCTGGGGTGAAATCTTTATAGACGTTACTGACAAAGTGGCCAATGACTGCAGTGGGGTCAGTGTTTGATGCTGGCAGTCACAGCACTACAGTTGCATTCCTGGTTTTAGTTCCCCATCTGCTGCATCACCCGGTACAGGTCATTTAGGGCTAAACTTCCGAACACCAGCCTGGCTCCTGCCTGGGCACCAAAATAAGTGATTGAGTTTCCGAGAGCTGTGGCTATGCCAGCTGCTGGGACACGCTGAAAGCCCGTCTGAAGGCATCACAATGGGAAGGACTGGGCATTTTTTGCAACTCTTGTGCTTAATTCTTCTATGTCTCAGTGTCCTCATCTTTAATGGTGGTAGGGTAAGCTCACCTCACTGGACTGCTGAGAGCCCTAATACATGAGTATCTGAGGACTGCTTTGAGATCCTCTGGAGTGGACATCCTATAGAAGTGGAAAAATACTATTCTTAAATAATTTAATATTTGAAAAGCAGTCTGAAAAGCACCATTTAAGTGCAAAGTGTTCCTATTGTTAAATATTAAAAGCAATTTAAGTGTGCTGAATCTTGTTACAGAAATGCTGACTCCAGAAAACAAAAGCCTTCCTATTGAATTAAGAATAAAATGCAAATTAGATCCGCTCCCTACTTTAAGAGCTGTATCTTCAGCTGACACAACTTCTACTTGTTTCAGAAACGCGGAAATAAGGACTGTGCGGAGGGAGGCCTCGCTCGAATGGCAGGCAGGAAGTATCTGAAAATGCAGCAAGCAATTCCAAACAAATGTAAAGCTGTTTGGCAGAGGAAAGTCTTTCAGGATCACTGTACTGTGCAAGGCTTACTGTACAGTCAGGGCACAGGCAGGCAGGGGAACAGGGAAGGGTTTCATTCTTAATTAAGAATGTTCATCTCAAGAGACTCTGCCCTGTCTCCTGTGGCAAGGCTTTTCAGTGCAGATGGACACACCGCTGATGACATTACAATGTGCAGCATGTACTGAAGAGTATTACTGCAATGGAATTACTTCATGCAGCAAGGAAACAAAAGGAGCATGAATTTTAAACCTCTAGGCTTGTTGGGACCCTGAAGCTTCTCAGGGAAACAAACGCTGGTATAACACAGCTAGTGTTCTTGATGCAAAGGGAGTTTCTATGGCCTGGAATAATTCTTCTTTCATTACTGCAGACAGGTTTCCAAGGCTTAGACACCGTATAAAGGCATCCTGTAGAGGATTTTCTCAAATGCTCATGTTGCTTGCTTGCTTTTTATTTATTTTTAAATAATGCATGCTTCCGTTTTAAGTCTGCCTTTCCCCAATTTTATCCACCTTCCTTCAAAGGTTCTGCTTTTCACAAGAGCCGCTCACTGTGGAAACTCTCACCTTCCAGTGGGAGGCCCTTAGTGATCATCGTATAAACCCATGTTGGCCCCAGAAAGCCCACTGTTCCTCTCCCTAGTAATGGCCAGGTCTCTGAGTGAACGTGGAGTAAACAGTGCCTCTTTGGAGAGACCAGCCTTGCTTTCTCCTCATCCACTGGTACTTTCCTACAGCACCTCCCCATTCCTGTGCAAACTACCTAGCCCTCGCCACGTCTCTCCTGTTGGCAATGTGTTACTTCTATGTCTAGTCCTGCCAGCAGCTTGGATTATTTAAAAGGAAGATTTTCAACATATATGTTTTTTACATTGGACCTCAAATGAAAGGATGTTTATTTTTGGCTGGCAGCTCATGGGACGCCCCGTTTACCCAGTAAAGAAGTTTGCATCACAAGCAGGCAAGCTGAAGCTGTGTAGTTCAGGTACAGCTAGAGATACTTACAGAGACTGGGTTTTCTTATCAGTGAAGTTGGTTTGGGCCTGATGTTCATTTCAAGAGCATCAGTTGGTGAGTCTGGAATATTGATGTAAGGGTTGTCTTGCATGGGCCATCCAAAAGCTTCCTCTGCATGCCCAAGAGCATATGCTATGGGCTTGCGAAGTGCTGTTGTACTTGCATTCCCTTTTCTCCTTCCAGTATTCAAACATCCTTTTACTTTTTCTCCACAACAGGCAACAAGCACAGATTCCCATTGCCACCGCGGGCGTAGTTTACCCAGGAGCCATTGCCATGGCAGGAATGCCTTCCCCGCATCTGCCCTCCGAGCACTCGAGCGTGTCCAGCAGCCCGGAGCCCGGGATGCCCGTCATCCAGAGCACTTACGGCATCAAAGGCGAGGAGCCTCATATCAAGGAAGAGATGCAGACCGATGACGTCAATGGAGAAATCTACGATGAATACGATGAGGAAGAGGATGACCCCGATGCGGACTATGGCAGTGACAGTGAAAATCACATTGCGGGGCAAGCCAACTGATCAGGGTCCAAATATCTCGTGACCTACAGGACTTCAAGGAGAAAAGAAAAAATAAATAAAGCCCCATCTGGTTTATCCTTGCCAGTGGCCAAGCACATTAACTTTCTCATACACTGACTGTTACTTTAACTGTTAGTCTTAACTAGTTGGGACATCAGCTGACTAATAGACATCAGCCTGCATCAGAAGAAAAAAGGCTCAGAAGAAAGGAAACAAAGACAACGACGACAACAACAACAGAATGATATAAGCTATGGGTAAAATAATGCCAGTAATTCAGCTGCTATACCCAAGCACTGAAGTCTTACCCGTCGACCTTTTATTATTATTATTTTTTTTTCAAATAAACTTTATGGCTGTTTGTTCTACAATGTTCTAGAAATTCTCACTCAGGTACACAGTGCCAACAAGTGGCTTGTGAATGTGTTTTGTTGTTTTGTGCTACAGTTTAAAGAGAAATAATTTTTTTTTTTTGGTAATGCACCTGACAGGAAAGAAAAAAGATAAAATTCCTTTGACCCCCTCTGTCTCCTCCTCCTCCTCCTCCTCCCTGGCAAATCTGGGTCCGAAGTGTGTGTGTGTGTGCGTGCATGCCTGTGCGCGTGGCTGGCAAGGAAGGAAGTGGGGAGTCTGTTTCTGTTAACCCCAACAAGCAATTATTTCCTTTCAAGAGAGGACTTCTCTTCATCAGTTGCACACCATACTGAGTCTTTGAGCAAGTGCCAAATTTGTACTAAAGCGCTGAACTAGTCCAGTTTGCTTTTTTTTTGGTTGGTCTCTTCTTGTTTTGTTTTTCTTTTGCTTTTCTTTTGCTTCCTGCTCTGTCTTAAGTTAGGACAGTGTTGTATCTTAGACAATCCCTTGAAGAACCTGATATACCAGCAGCTGGTGAGATTAGACGTATATTTTTGGTTTTGGTTTTGCTTTTTAAAGGAAACTGTAGGTGCCGTTCTCAGGTGAAAAAAGAGAGAGAGAGAGAGAGAGACATAAGAAATTTAGAGAAAAAAATATTTTATGATCTTGGATTTTCATGTGTGCGTGTTTATGGTACTAATAGGAATAATATTGGACTATTGTGAGCAAAAAGCATGTTCCAGAATGAAGTCCCGCACCCTCCAAATGACTTGGTCTGTAAGGAGCCTTTGCTTTTAATTTACACTTCAAGTGGCAGCCTGTACAACATAAAAAAGGCTTGTCCAAAATGTGATTTGTTCAGCACAGGACAGGGCAACTGGAAATGTTACCTCCTCGCTGAGCATAATTAGGTTATCGTGATGTCCAGTTTTAATGAACTTGTACCTTCAGGGTGGCTGAGTACTGATCTCTGATTCAAAAGGCGATTTTTTTAACTGACTTTTTTTTCTTTGCACTTGCAGAAATCCATTTTTATCAGTGGGATGTTTGTGTAGGAAGGAAGACTAATAGCTATGAAGAGATTTCCATATTCAAAGTGGGCATGTAAGAACCCAAACCTTTGTGGTGCCGAGTGTCCCTAGCTGCTGCCTCCCCCAAGTGAAAAATTGTTCTCCTGGGCTAAAATGTTTTCAGTGTTGTTCTAGAGCCCTTAGATGTGTTGCTTGGGCAGTTTTGCCTTCCTTGGGCAACAGCAACCAGGTGAGGAAGGTGGATTTACACAAGAGTAGACCTGAGCAGAAGTTAGCCTCTTGTATTTCCAATAAGGTGACAGAATGTTACGCTTTATTTCAGTAAAAAGAATGTAAATACAAGGGAATCAAAGAGTCTCTTTTCATCTCCTCACTCTGATCTTCCTGTAGAATGAGAGGACCCAGGTTCGTGTAAGACAGAAGCAAGACAGAAGCATTAGATCTAAACCAACCGACCAACCAAAAAGGCTACCTCTAATTTCAAACAGCGGCTATCTGGGAGCTCCTCTCTGGCCTGGGAAGCAAAGTCTTAGGATTGTACTGAGGCAAAAGCCTTCCTCTGAGTCGGTTTTCTAACCGAGGATGCCACCTTCATATTCACGTTGCTCCCTGGTAAATTCCTACTCCTAGAGAGAGACTCATTGCTATCGTTACCGCTTTGAAGTTGTAAAAGTAGCCCTGTGCACCTTAGTGCCAGTGAGATCCCAGCCCAAGCAATCACCAGAACCATGGTCTTCAGTACTTGGCAACACTGATTTTGCAAATGGTCCCTTAATCAGGCGAATTTAGCCCTTGGTGCGGTCAGCCGTTTAAGTCCAGGTGCAGGATGGAAGGGACAGGTAGGAGGAGAGACCGAGAAGGAGAAGGGGGTTGGTCTTTCTTTGCCTTTTGAAATCCCACTTGAAGTGTAACTTGACCTCTGCAGACCTTGTGCAAAGCAAACAAGCAAATGCCATTGAAGACCTAGGACAATACTCCGACGAGCGGTTTGGACGTGTGATAGTTTTACCCTGCAACATCTGTTTTATTTTTCTCCTGTTCTCCCTTTTTTGATTTCCACCTCTGCCTCGAAAATTTTTTTTCTATTTTCTCTCTCTCAGAAGATTTGCTCTGAAGTTATGCTTGGAGTAGCTGATCATATCCTCCATGTCAGAGAGGGTTCTTTTTGTTTGTATTTTATGACTGTGTTGGGTTTATTTTTCAGTTGAACTGCCTCTTCTTGCTAGTGTTGTAATGGTAATTATAATAATAATAATAATAATGGTCAGCTGTTCCCAGATTAGTAAATTATGTATAATTTATTTTATCCCCCCCTCCCCCCTTTTTTAACTTTATTTTATTCTGTTCTAATTTGGCAGTGCAGCAAATGAAGCTGTTAGGCTATTTAAAATGGATACCCCTCCCCACCTTGCCTTTTTATATATATATAAATATATATATATACATATGAAAACAAATCGCTTCTTCTTCTGCTCACACCATTCCTCTTTCTTTTATTTTAATTTTGGCCCCAGCCATGTCAACTTCTGATGTTTATTATGATGGAGTGAATTAATGGGAGTGTTGTTTTCAATCTTAATTAACTTCTGCTCTCTCATCACTCATTTTAGTTATTTAATTACACCAGTCATCTAGAGCCAATTTTTTTGAAGCACTCTGTTTGGATAAGAAGGAAAAAAAAATAGACAATTGTTTTTATATCATTATTATGTACAATGTGAAAACAGATATTTGCTCCTTTTTTTTTTAACTTTTAAATTTGTTCCCTGTCTTTGTGAACAAATTACTTCTGACTCTTGTGGGTTCACCTCACATTTGCTGGATGCTTGATTTCCACCACGTTATAGAGACTCTCTGGTTTAATTGTGTCACTTTGGGCTACCAGAATACTTTGTTTTAGCTCCAGGTAGGTGCCACTGCGGCAGGCGTGATTGGAGCAAGTCTTAGACGCGTGGGCTGGAAAGCCGGCCTCGGGGAAGTCAATGGGAAGAAGGCCCTTTGACTTCAGCGGGACCGAGTTTCACCCCCGCGCTACGGGCTGCGCGGCAGGAGACGCTCCCGGAGGCAGCCCCGTCTCCGTGGGCAGGGTCGGTCCCGCACCGGAGGAGCGCCTGTGCCGGGGCTGCGGCACCGAGCTCTGCTCTCGGCAACGGACGGCGCGACAGAGCCCTTCTCCGGGAGCGCTCTGCTTTGCTCGCTGCCTTGGCCTGGACTAGGGCTCAGATGAACGCTAATTTTGTTACCGTACACATTTCCGTCTGAGAGACTACGCTACAGCCTGGGGTTCGGTCAGGCTTTTCAAATGGGTAGCTTTAGCAGGCTATCCGTGTCCTGCATTTGGATGTTGAAACCGATGCAGCAACGTTAAAAAGAAAAAAGGCAAAAAAAAAAGGCTCTGGGGTCCCAAACCGGCAAAATACTAACGCCTGTGCTAATGTTTTGTTGGGTCCAAGGATGAGCGCCCATATATCCTTCGGCAGTAGAAGACCAGATTTGAAAATGAGGCCCTGTTTGTCCCTCTCTAATTTTTTAGAAAAAACAAAGCGAAGCAAAGCATACATTTATAAAAAGATCTCCTTGTCTTGTTTCTTTTTTTTCCTGGGTTCTGTGCCCTGGAGCATGTAGAAAAACCAGGTTAGAAGAAGAGATTAGGATCGTATTAACCTAAAAGCGCATCGAGGCCCTAATGCCGAGGCGGGCTTCGTTCCCCTCTTCCCTGGGAACCTGGCGAGCGAGCATGGTCTTGGGGAGCTGCCCGGGGGGGACGTACAGGCCGTCTCCTCCGAAATCGGGGAGCCGCTTATGCCGTGCGTCTCGCGAGCTTACAAAAGAACACCACCAGCAGTGGGGAAAAGGGGAAAGGAAAGAAGAAAAAAAAACTGAGGCACTTGCTTCTAAGCTCAATTAAATAACACAGAGTATATCCTTTTTCAATTTATTCATGCCTTATATTAGTAAAATAGGATTTTTAAGTGCATTTAACATCTTTATTTAACCGTTCCGCTATATTAATCAGGCCCCCAGAAAAGAACACTAGCTATTATTATAGCATTTAATTAGTTTTGTAACCAAATCCTCTTATTACGAATGCATATGGAAGAAATTCTTTCTTCGAAGACATTATTTCAAAGATTTGGTTACTGCTGTAGACTCTCTCTTTAATTAAATCATTTTTTAGAAAGTAAATTGTCTTTAACCTTTTTACAGCACATTTTCAGAGCTTTTTCTTTTTAATCCAAAGAGATGAGCTGTTATTGTCCCCGAAGAAGCCTCTGACATCACGTTCGTAACATCAAAAATAATTATACTCCATGGAAACGTAGACCTTACTTAGCAAGAATTCATCTGCTAGAATGAATGGCAACTATATGGTATCTCGTACGTTTAAGGGCATGATGTATCGGATAGGAAGTATTTTTGTCTGCCCACTTCTCGATAGAATCATACCTTCAATTTTGCAAAGAACTGTGTGTAATTCACTAGATGTGGATTCAAGTGTATCCTCAATTCACAGGGCATGGGCTGGCTGTTTAGCTTGGTTTATATTTACATTTTTTCAACTTTATCTTAACTTGTCAGTTTCCCAGATTGAAGAACATGTCAAGTTCGTTTTTTCTACTGACTGATTTCTCTACTCCCCAGTGTTTTTGTCACTGGTTTGCTGAAACAGTATTTATATAGCTCCATTGGCTCTAAAGCTCTTACTCCTTCTAACGTTTTGGATTTTACAAGTGAAATGAAAATAGAAAAGAAATAGAGACAATCAAATGCCTGGAGCTTAAAACAAAGTATGTGCAACCTACCATCTCACTTGAAATTTAATAAAAGAAATAATTATGTAAATATAACATAGAGTTATAGATTTATATTTTGTTCATAACACATAGTGTAATATAAGTTGTATATTTTCATGTTTTGGTTTTATGTTATCATTCATGCCACAATAAATAAAAAAAAACAGGAGTTGATGTACTCTTTAAAAAAAATACAATGTGGGTTGCCACCATCCTGGGTTTTTGTTTTTGGTTTTTGGTTTTTTGTTTCTTTTGCATTCCCCTTTTTCAGTATTATTGCCCTGCAAGGCACCAATAAAACAGCAAATGTGTTCTTTACCTATACTGTGGTCTGTTTCCCACTTATTATAGCAAAGGCTGTGCTAGTTAATTTTGTTGTCAGGAGAACAAAACACCTGGGCCGAAGGAGGAAAAAACAAGATTTAGATTCAGCTTGCCAGTCTGCTCCAAAATTCAACGTTTTCGTCAAATACGGGACAAATTTCACCCCATCTTTAAACTATCAGTATTAAACCAGAAGAAGAAGTTGGTTCCTGGACAATGTAAGACAGTGCCATTTCCAGTTCGGAGTCGGGCACCTCATAAACGGGGATGGTTGAATCCAGAGGTTTGGCCCGTGCCCACCTCCCCAGGTCACGTTCACTTTCTACAGGCTTATCTGTTCGGAGACCAAAGCAAATTCGGGGAAATACCCAATTATAAACGCCGATGACACAAAGCTATGAAAAAAATAGCTCTGCTCATAGTTAGTCAAAATGTCCCAACATGCTGCCTAAACAGTTCATGAAGTTTTGACAGCAGCATATGGCACAAAGTGGGATGAAATGAATTTGTACCTGGTTTTGACAGTAAGTTATTCTGATGGGTGCTTACTTTCAAGTGCCTCCGGCTTGACAGATGCCATTCTATGGTTCCAGATTTCCTAAAGGGAAAAGGCAATATTTGGGAAAGCAGGGGGTAGCTGGTGGAGGTCCTCTGAACCTGCTCGCGCTCCTCTTGCTTGCCAGGTTGCCCTCTCTGCTCTTCCTGGGAGCAGGGTGGCACCTGAGACATTCCCTCAGCAAACCAGAGGTCTCTTTTAGCAGCGTCGCGATGCAGTCGCCGCCGTATAGCACCTGTCCAGTGGCAGTGGAAGCGAACCTGAGCAGAGCTATATAATGCGAGGCTCAGGCCAGGGAATGTCAGCATCCTCTAGCCCCTTAAAGTCCCTTTATCCATTACTGTCATCAACACGTCACGAAGGGAGCACCTGTCTACCTGAAAGGCCAGAGGAACACGCGTGACCGCCCTGGGCAGTGCGGCTGTCAAATTAAGGTGCAGTTTGTATTCGGTGTGCCGGCAACCTTACCCGCAACTTGAGCCAAGGCAAACATTTTGCTGCTTTGCCCTTTTAACAACTATGGAATACCGGTCAAGGAATACTGCTGCCAAAGCCCCGCTGCCTTACGCCTTTGCTGGCACGGCACCCGCTGCCCACCTGAAGCACCTCTGAGCACGTGGGTCTTCTCACTGCCCGGCTCTGAGATGGAGGGACATACGAGTTCTTCGGTTTTGTTACGGCTGGGCTGGTACCTAACAGGGGCAACAGTGTTCCCTCAACCAGTGGGAAAAAAATGTCTAGGAGAGCATGAGAAAAGCTAAGCTGAAGTTATATCTAAATTGTAGTATGTGTGGACAAGGCTGAGCTTTGCAAAAACGGGAATGAAGACCAGTTAAATCCTAAAGGTGCAGCTGAAGTAAAAAAAAGTTCCTGGAGCACTTAAGTGATATTATGGCCTAGACTCGGGAGTGGTAACTATTCTTTCTCCAGACAAGTTGTGGGGTTGGGGTTTTTTTTCGGGTTTGTTTTTTGGTTTTGGTTTTGTTTTGTTTTGTTTTTTTTGAAAAAATGCTAAAGCATTCCAGCAATTGCCTGTAGCAGGAAGGAAGAAAATGAGGATAATTATGACATTAATCTATTTAAAAAAGAAAGACGTGTGACAATTAGCGCATTCCTACCAAGAAAGTAACATACAGAGCTATATGTGTGTAGGAAAGTGAAAAGACCCCCCACAGAAGCCATGAAGGGTTATGGAAAGCGTATGTGCCTCACGAGGAAGCACAGCGCTGTGACTTCGGCATCAGCAAGAAAGAGTGCACGGGAGCTTGTCAATAAGCTTTCAGTTAATAAATATTCAGCAATACTGTAGAAAAGCAATGTGGGAGAAGAACAGGCAGTGGCTGGCGGGCCAACCAGTGGAAAGCGCATGCTGAAAAGGTACAGAAAGTCTTGTGAACATACTTATCAAAGTAATCTAGTGCCTGAGACTGGTGGGCTCGAGACAGTCGGAGTGGCTAATTTCAGTCCCCGGGATGCTTACGCTCACGTCTGTGGGTATTACGCTAGCACTGCTGGCCATGCACTGAAATCAGAGGTTGCTTGCAAGCTAACGACGAGGACAGGAAGAAGAAAATGGCACCGCAGCATCGTTGGCCTAATTCCGAAAGGCTGGCGGTGTCGGCAGCTCTGTGAGCATCAGCTGCACCCCAGCTGCAAAACCTTCCCACTAACGCGGCTACGCAAGGTGGAGGGGTGGCAGCCTCCCTTCCCCGTTCCGGGCTGGATGTGCAAGGCTGGCAGTTAGCCGACACTGGGGGGTTTCGGTGAGGGTTTTTCTCCCGTAAGTAAATTTGATCTGAAAGCTAATGCAAAAGAGATCCTCCAGATTCCCCGTATCACTCGTAAGAGTTGCTCTCCAGCCTCTCACGCTCTCCAGCGTGAACTTTGCAGACATTATCACACTCTCGGTCTCACGGCGTGGTTCAGCCAGGTCACAGGTTCCCCCTCCCCACACGCCGTGTGCGGTAAAGCAACACGCACACACCCCTACCTCCCCACCCGTGCTCACTCTACGCCACATCTGGCACAGCTACTCAAAAATCCTGTCTTTGGGAGCCGGCTATCTGTATCTACCGCTTTGAGGGATTGGCCAGTGCTTATTGGTTTGGGGGTTTTTTGGTTTTGTTGGGTTTTTTTTTTCCTGCTGGCAGAGCAGCCTTGTCGGAGCACAGCAGGCACCCGGGGCTGGGGGAGCGGGGAGAGCACCCAGCGCTCAGCCCGAGTCCTCCTCCGTCTCAGACCAGATTCGGCTCGAAGCGCTGTGCGTCCAGCGAACTCAGCTGTCGCCACTGCACCAGCGCTGCACGGCCGAAGGGCGTGTGGCAGCAGCACCAAGGAACAGTCATTCCTGACCCATTAACCTCATCAAAGCACACTGCTTGGCACGAGATTACAGATTTATGGATTATGGGTTTGGTTGTTTGCAGGCTCACACCAATTTACCTTTTTGGATGCTTCTAAAATTGCTGCCAGAGGCAGCACAGAAAGTTACTTTGGCCAAAACTCAGGCTTGCCCCTGCCCCCATCCCTGTGGAGGCCAAGTCAATTAGGAAGAGGTTAAAGTCACACCAAAATACACCCCTCCGCAAAATCTAAAATACTTCAAGCCGGGAGCCTTTCTGTAGAGCTGGGTCTTAATGGCACTAGACTGGTACATACATAATTGAAAATACAATTAAAGGCACGAATTTAAGGTTTAGTTAAAACTCTGCCAGCCCTGTGTGGCAGTTCAAGCTGCCGTTTGAATGGCTTTTTGAGATAAGTTAGACTTGATTTAAGTCCTGACTATATGTTTGGTCTTAGTTAGCAACGTCAGGAAGGAGGAAGGAGGGCTAGTCTATCACAAAGAATGTAAACTACTCGCGTAGGTACAGTTCTAGCCATATGAAGGACCATTTACAGTGCAAATTATTGCCCATAGAAAATGCCCCTGGTAATTTCAGGCAGCTGCGCTGGTGGTGACGAGGGTGGGTGCCAGGGGCACTGATGTCGCTGTACAGTACTGAGTGTGCGCGTGAGGACAGGGGCTCAAACTAAGCCCTGAAGAGCCCCTCCTATCCCCCCGCGAGAGCATCCCCACACAGGGATTTGTGTCGGTTTAACTTCACGTTGTCAGCGCAACTTTCACAGGCAGTGAATGCCAAACCCACCAAGGGATAAATCAATGCCTCCCCTTGTATTTAACAGAGATATGACTTAAATACAGTAAGTAAATCAAAGTAATTATTTAAAATTAAAATGATTTAAGAGACTTAGTCTGGGAGAATGGCATGGTGGTTAGAGAAGCGGCTGAGACGGAGGACTTCAGCAGACTATTCCTGACTCTGTCAGAGACTTGCTCTACAACTTCAGGAAAATTACTCAGCCCATCTCTAAGACTGCTATAATAATACCTACTTCAAAGGGGTGTTATGAGGCTTAATTCATTAATGCCTGCAAAGCACTTTGAGATCTTTGGATTAAAGGCACTACAGCAGTGCAAAGTATTATTAGCTACAGGAAAAAGCTCTCAGGCAAGCATGGCATTAAATGTCTGCGGTTTAAAAAAATAGGAAGGGGGGGGGGGAACCCAAAGATGGGCAAATTGTGGGTGGTTTGGGGTTTTTTTCTGCGGCCAGGTTTCCATTAGTCAGATCTGTGCTTTGCTAAACCAAGGCCAGGGGTGGTACAGCTCAAGGCCCAATTTTGCTCTTGCTCCTAGAGCTCCCAGATTGCATACATAACTGTTTCAATTTTGGGCTTCTTTTTATTAAAAATCCTGACTTTGTGGCTCAAAAGCATGGGCAACTTCCCTCTAAGGACAAACTTACCCACTGAATTAAACAAGACAAAGAAGAAAATAATTTTACCTTGTATTGACTACCTATATTTTTTTAAATTCAAGTCAAGCATTTACTCTCCCAATGAAAGTCTATTCCATTTGATTTAAAAGGGGTAAGATTTTCACCAGTGGTAATTATTTTGAATTCAGAGGGATTCAAAACACACAAAACAGGACCTTTTTTATTACCCCCAGTAGAGCTGCTCCACCTACTGTGAGCACAATTCCAAATGGGCAAATTGCGATGGACAATCCCAAATGGACTAACCGAAGGGAATTTTTTAATGAGTGCCTTGGTCCCAAGTATTAATTTCCTTCTGATGTTAAGTTTCAAAAGCAAACAATTATTGTAGCAGATTTTTCTGTTGGTCCAAATTTAAATCTTGTCGGATCTTATCATTCACTTGTGCCTGTGGCAGCGCCCGTGCACTGACGCGGGGCGCATTGGAGCCCCACAGGGCAGGGGTGAGCGGGATTCCTCCCATCAAACCAGGCAGCAAAGGTGAGGACACGAGCAAGGCTCCCAAAACAATCAGCTGAAGAGCAATCTTAAAGCTGTCACGTTTACCTTGTTAACCAAATTAATCCAGATTTTAGGGGTTTTATATTCTTTAAATCTTTGAAACTTTTCCAGTACAACCTACTGACTTAAAAATAAACATAACCAACAGCCCCCCTCACACACCTTTAATGAAAAGAATGTAACATAACAGCCTAGAAGTTTATTTTTTTTTTTTTAAAGCATTTGTGACTTTGGTGAGGAAAACCTTTCACCTTCACTTTGTTTCCAGGTCCCATTGAAAGAGAACACAGGGGAAGTGAAGTATAAGTGATTCTGGCTCCCAGAGATGCTTTGTTTCTCTTCTGATAGAATATGAAACTTCATGTAGGTGGTGGGTAGAGCCATCATAACCTGCTTTCTTCTGACTGAATGAGGGAGGTCAATATATTATCGTATCAAGGAAGAAGAAATTACATAGGCGATTCCCCCACAGACAATAAAGACAATTCTGACAGCATGATCAAAACAACTCTATAACTTTTCTTTTATTTTCTTACAGACACACCAGTGTTTAAATGACAGCTGAAAGAGGATGATGGACTAAACACATTATTCTCTGTTCCATCTACTTTTTTATAATAGAAATATATCTTGAAGACTATATTCAAGTTGATCAAATAATAAGTCAATTTGTCAATAAAACAGATTAGGCAACCTGTCTGCTGAGATGATATCTGTCAAACAACATATTTTGTTAATACAGTCTGGAAGCAAATGCCTTCATGAAAGACAATACAAAAAAACCTGCAATGCCACTTCTAAGTTTATTGAGACAGAGTGCTGACTTATTTCAGTTATAGATGCTTAGACTTTTTTACTTAAAGCTCTAGTTGCTAGTTAACAAACCGCAATTTGGAAAACACTAGAAACAAGTGTTAATGGCCTGGTGGGCACTGTCTGCTGCTAAGAAGTGGATGTGTTTCCAAGCTGCTTGGCGATGCCCACACTGTGGGCACAAGTCGTCATTAGTGGGGGTGGTGGAGGGGCATCTCCATTTCTCCGCGCACTGTTCTTTCTTCACTCGCCCACGTTTGTCACCCCTGTTACCCACTACTGGCGAGACATCTACAGCATCGACTGATCTGCCTTGTCACATCACGAGCCCTGTCACTGCGCTCACGGGATTAAGGCATGATGCTTTGTCACGTTGTGTACGCTGATGCAAGTCATCCCTTGGAGATGTCGGGCCGTGGCCTGATCTCAGCCGCACGGGGGGATCTCTCAAATTGCTCTGCGTGACAAAAAAATAAAGGAAGCACTAACGTGCACGAATGCACAGAGTGATCAAATACGAGTAATGTGGAACTAAACGGCATAAAGCACAAGACGCATTATTGAAAACATGGATTCGTAACTCAAATAGAGCTTGAGTTGTCCAATATAAGGTATAATCGGTGGCTGGAAAAGGCCAGCACTTGGACTAGAACATTTCCATTCTGAACACTGGAAACTTAGATTAACCAGTCTCGGATATTAGCAGTTTTGCCAGGTGAAGTTCAAGCCAGCTGTTTCAGTTTGTGTGGTTTTCTCCCACTCCCTCCCTGTGCCAATGCCGTGTAATCCTCAGGGAAGTGCCTGGTTCAGAAACTCATATTCTTCTTTCTCGATTGGGAAGAAACAAGTGATATGCGCTCATAGGTTGGAAATTCAAGTAGAATTGTCTCGGTTTTGATTTATGGTTTTTTAAAACAGAACTTGGGAAGCATTTTGTTGCTGAACTATCTGATGCAAAACATACAGGCTGAGGAAAACCAAAGCTACTCAGAAGTGTGAACAGGCGCTCTAACATGAGGATCAACCATGGTGGCTGAAAACCAAGCAAACAAAAAAAAAGAGCTTAAATGCCGACAGAGATTTAAGGACTTTCCCACCCAAGCTTGCCTCTGCAGGCTCAGACTGTTGTTAAGAATTAATGAGCTAATTTGCTATTGCTCTCAATAATGCATCAACACCTTGTGGAACAGAAGACCTTTCATTCAGAAAAATCTTTCCAAAAACTACAAATATGGAAACTATATTCTGAAAGCTATAGATTGTTAAAAAATAATAAATCTCTGTGGCAAAGTTGGTGAATAGATTTAAAGGCTGCACTGAAAAGAGATGGGTATTAGAAAAAAAAGGTCCAAAAAGCCCTGTCAGAAAATTATGTCAAAACATTAACTTTTGTGGTGAAATTTCTATAACAGTCAAAGATATTCCCATAAAGTCTACTGTGGAGTTCATTCAACTTCTTGTAGTGGAAATCCCCATTTACAGAACTAGACGGTACACCCGGTAGGAACCTGAGCTTCCACATTAATTTCTCCAACCCTCTGAGTTTATGTGACCACACGGCGATGTCAGGAATGCTTAATTATCCACCCAGCCCTACAAACCTTGAAGCACAAGATAGCCAGCAATCCACTCTCATTCAGAATAGTTTGGCATGTCTCCACGTTGTAACTAACCAGTGTTACCCCTAGCAATTGCTCTTTAAAGCAGAAACATGTGCAAAATGTCTTCATTCAGCCTAGTAGTATCATATGTCAATCAGATTCAGGATGCAGAACTGGCCAGCAATATCCTAAAAAAAAAAAAAAAAATCATCTTTCTTGTTTGAATCACTTTGAATTAACTTGACTCTGTCATGTTACTGGCAAGAATATTCTCTCTTGAGCATCTGATTTCTAATTTTTTTCTTTTTCTCTTTTTTTTTGGTCTTTGGATTTGTCTGCAAGTTCCAAGGATCTGGTTTAAGCTTTACAAGACCAACTTAGCCTGGGGCTTTGGCAAGCAATTTAACATTGTCTACAGCACACTGAAGTTTATTAACACCTTTCAAAACCTCTGCAAGTTTGTAAATCAAGCAGTGGTTCATTCTCCAGAAATAATAAGGGTCTGGTTTTGTTAATGTATACAAACACAAATGACTTGTATTTATGATACACGTGCGTATGTATGACATGCATATACTTAAATATAAGTGACATTAGGTATTTGCTGTATGTCATCGTGATGGCATTGAGACTTATCGAGCTAAAGCCATAGAAAGACAGCATCTATCAGACTCTAAAAGTCTATCAGATGCTCAGAATTTTTTTTTTTTTAAAGCGGATGTTTTTTTGGTTTTGACCTTAGCATCCAGGTCTTACACTTCTCTGCTCTGGAAGGGAATGACACTGCTGACACTTGATGCTAACATGTGGCAAATCCCAAATATCTACAGCACAGCATCAGTGTTATTTTCATCTGATTCCCTGAAGAATTACTCTGCTCCCAAAACCACTTTTTTCCCCCCTTTTTTTTTTTTGTCCTAGGTGGCTTTATTAGGATTCACAGATGCACAAAGGATAACACCAATTTTATGGTGTTTCTTCCAGATCTAGAGGAGAAGATATTGCTTTACAGTAAGGTCCCTCTAAGATACCCCCCTCTCAGCAGCGCATGGAAAGCCACGTGTAACCCACAGAGGAAAATGAGTGCTGCTGTAGTTTACAATAAATCAATAAATGGTTCTTTTATTAGTATGCCTTCAGCCTCCATGATACTTTCAACATAAAATGGTTGTGTGGACTGCTCACAGGCCCTGGACCAAGGTATAAGCGGGACGTTGCATGGGATGGCTTATATGTCGTCGTACTGACTTGTGTCAGGAGTCATCTCCCGTGCAACCACCATGTAAACGGGAGAAAAAGTACCGCTGTAGCACGTGCAGAGTAGCACTGCGTACGCATAGAACAAGCTGTTGTAAAATAAAATATCACTGTGCTGTATGCACGTTAGGTGCATATAGTGTTCCTAACCACGCTACTGTGAGGATAGTCCTACACTGACAGAAGCAAACTTCAAAGATTGGACTATGGGTGCAAACTGATGTAGGCCTCCTCAGGCATGTGCCTTATGGTCTAGTCTCCAGCTACATGATTGTTTGCCTTTTTTTCTTCCTGGGGCCTTGGCTTAGCACAGAGCACAAGATATACTGACTTCAACGTAGACCCAAAGCCAGCGTTTCCCTTGAAGCTCACTGCTCCGACCGTGTCTCCCAGCCTCCGCCGTGGCCCACGGCGCGAGCCCTGTCGCGACGGCAGATGTGTTAACTCCCTGTGGCGTGCACCGCTACGCTATTTGCATTCTTCTCAACTGCGTGCTGTCTTCATCAGGTCTCTGGAAGGTCAGAGGGTAGGATAAGTATCGTTTTGTGGATGAACAGCAAAAGCATAGTGAATTTAAGGTCAAATAACTTCCCTAATTTTAAGCATGCAAGTGGGTAAGCCCTGAACCTGCCTGTCGGTCGGAGCAGTTTAGGAGTGCCAGCCTGGTTTCTTTGGCCTTCAATTCCTACCCCAAGCACCGAGCCTTTCCACCAGGCAGATTCAGCCCCGGATTCAGAAAATGGGGGCTATACAACCAGTGGCCAATTGTGACTCTTTTGTCAAGAACACCCCAGATAGGTAGAGAATGCAGACACCTATTTCTTTATTCTTTTGCCCTTTGAAAGTCTTTGCTTCTTATACCCCACCGCGACCATGCTCTGCAATATGGGCGGCAGAAGCCTCACTGAAGGGCAACGCCTTGGCTGCCTGGCTCCCACGCCGGCGGAGCAGCCCCGGAGCAGGCAGGGCTCCTGCGCTGAAGCGAGATGTCATCCTGCCCGCGCTCAGCAGAGGCTGTGGACGAAGTGTTACATTGACCCTTTATCGATAAAACCTGGCGTCCCCTCATGGCAGCAGGCTTGGCCTTGCAAGCTTCATCGCGCTTCTTAACTTCGCTACGTAGCCGTCGTCTCACACACGCCCACAAATATCTATGCACGCTCCTCACGCTGCCTGAACATTTTCTAAACGGCATTTCACGCTAGTTTTCTTCTTTTCTCTCAAAATGTCTCCCTTATACCTGGAGTTGCTAAAAGCGGCAGGCAGTTGCTCTCCCACAGAAAAGTCTCGGGGCCCAGCACAGTGCCTTCTGATGTCAGTCTCGGCATAAATCCTTCCTCTGCCCTCAACTGGCAATAGATCAACCCCCTGCCTTTTCGTGGCATTTCTGGGGCTGAGGGAAGATTATTTATTTTTAAAAGTCGAGAGTTATTGAATGTGCTGTACCTGGATGCTGCACAACTCTTTGTAATCGTTACCAACAGATGATGTCACTGAAACTTATTTTTATGTCATTAACCTCACCCAAGGTAAATATGGAATGCTGTCATGCCATTACATGATGTAAATATGTCATCATAATTTGTCTTTACACATCATAAATATTTTATTATATGACATTATTACACCTCCAGATATCTTTTTCCATATGAATAGTAATTACTCAAAGTATTTACTGTAATTATGTCACTTGATGAAATTACAGTAATTACATCGAAAAATGATAGCCCATGACTAATGAATTAAAATAGCATGGAAATTCGCATAAAAATGACATTAAAAATGTTAAGGATCTGAGGCAAACTCACAAAAGCAAGGAAATTCATAATTAAGAATTTAATCTCTAATAACATTGCAGGGTGCCACATTTTTAGATTATATCACAGAAGAAGGGGGGGAAAAGAAGTAAAAAGGTATTACCTGAACAGGAATAAAGTGCAGAAGTGAGCTGCTGCAAGGCATAACCTGGCATTTTGTGTACGTGTCTACAGCAATATAGGCAAGTGCTGTATAGCAGCATTCAACAGTGTTTCATCAGGAACAAAAGGCAGCGGACCAAAGTCAGAACTGGGGTGAGGAGTTGTCACTTGGCTGGAAGGTTCTATCTAAGAGCCACCAGGGAACATAATTTTGTGATAGGTGAGGATAAAATCACTGAAGGACCGCAGCGCCAAACTTAGGAGCAAGGTGGCTGGCAGATCCCAGGAACGCATGCGGGTCTCACGGCAGAAGTGAGGGTTCGATACCTAACCTGTGCTCACAGATTTTGTAACGCCACTTACCTGACGTCTGCAAGCAAGTATTTCCATAAACCCAGCTACCCCAAGCAGCCGCACGAGGTACTGCTGCGGCACCTGCGCTGTGTCCTTGCTGCCGCTTGCAGCCCCGGGAGGCCCAAGACCCGCTGTCGGTGGGAAAATTCACAAACAAATCTTTTGTATTTATTTGGACCTTCGTGACAACAAGTTGATTCATTATTATATTAACTTTTAATCCTGTACTCATTTTCTGCATGAAAAGAAATTATTCTGTGGCCACTGTGAAAAAAAGACTAACCACTGGTGGTGCCTGAGAAGCAAAGAGGAACCACTGACACCGTATTTGCTCATCTGCTGCCTGGCTCAGGAGCATGTCATGAGCCCATACTTGTGAGAAACTCAAGGTTATTCATCTCCTCCTTTCCCAGCTGGCTCTCTTGTTGGTGCCAGTGAGGTACGGTACCTCCATAGACTTCACTCCTTCTTGAAGTTGCCCCTGAGCTGCTTTCACACCGAGGTGCCCAAATTATATGGTACACCAGAACAGGAAACCCTACTGAGCTGAAACAGCTCCCCACAAAGCATAAGGAAAAAGCTGGGGTTTTAGAAGAATTAAGAAGGAGACAGAGAGACAGACAGATTGGGGGGGGGGGGGGGGGGGGTGAAGAGAGAGAGAAAAGGCAAGGAAAGAAGGAAAGAAGAAAGGAAAGAAAGAAGGAAAGCGAGAAAGAGAAATTCTGTTTCCAGTTAGAATATCCAGTAATAATTTAATATATGGTGCCATTTTAGAAAATGTGCTATTCATATTTATGAAAGGCTTAATAGATGCAGCTGCATCCTTTAACAAATTATTATAAGGCATGGTATGAAATGCATTAGTAAGAAATGCTTAACAGATGATGCTGTGACAAGCTGTTACAACGCGTGTTATAAGACGTCAATATTATTAAATCTATGGGCTTGGTTAGCACATGAATATAAATAATTTTTATGCATGCTACAAATTGCCATGCTTTATTAATAATGAAGTGTTTATAAATGGAACCTTACTGTAAAGCATTATTAAATGCAGCTACTCAGAAGACCTTAGAGTAATACTGTAGTAGCATTATCATGCTGAGAAGCAGACTAGAAAGGCTGCTTTATTTTACTGTCTGAGTCGACACAGGTTCAAACACACTGGGCTTTGATTCCCGAAAACCCATGTGGTAAGGGCCAGCAGTAGGCACCGGTTGAAAGCTGCTGTTGTCACGTTCTTTGTTACTCTGAAATCACTCTGGCCTCACTTACATGGGATTTACACCAATGTAAGTACTAGTGTCAGTGGAGTAACTCCTGGTTAACCCTGCTGTAAGTGATACACGCTGCAGGCCACATTATTTTCCTTCCCAAGTGAAAGCTGGCTGAAAGGTAACTGTGCATTGCAAGGCATTCTTCTGGGGGGAAAAAAAAGAAAAAAAGAAAAAAAGAAAAAAAGAAAGAAAAAAACGTATGTAGATTTGAAATGTACAGTTCCCTGTGTCTCAGATTCTGCCCTTCCAACAGATAGCTTCCAAAAGGTTACTGCCGCATTAAAAAGAAACATCTTTCTACAGAGCTTTTCAATGCAAAAAAAATCATGTTGCTCCAGAAGTTACCATGACTCAGTAACACGCAAGAGTGGCTCAGTTTGTCTGGCCTGAGCATTGTCTGGGAAAGCATCGTTTGCTTTTATCCGTTTAACCATTTCATGCCTTCATGATTGATGCTGTCGAAGTTGCCAATACCACATTGCATTGGACCAATATACTTACAGACAGAGAGCTACCACAGGCTATACGACTTGGCCTGCAGAGATTGAAACTAACTAATGAAAAGACATAGTAAGACCACGTAGGCAAGAAATGCTTACCATGTGATGGTAAACAAAGTCTTTCAAATTCTCAGTTACAATTTTTTTTTTCAAATTCTTAGCATTTTAGTTAATGTTTAAATGGGGCGCTCTGTTCTCAGCCATCTGCCTATTTTACCTTTTAATGCTAACTTTTTTTAAAAATAATTTTTCACAACGCCCAGGTTATCTGGATGATCACCTCCTCCAAGCTGTAGCTTACTATTTTTACTAAGGATTTCTAAAAAGAGCGGAGTTCATGTTACTGAACTGGCATGATGGCACAGGAGGATCTACCTTTCCTGTACCCAGCCAGCACAGCCTCTTCCCCTGATCCAGCCTGTGACCTTGTGTCAGCAGCCAGCACGCACAGGTTTCCACTCAAGGTCGTGCAGCTCTTTGCAGGGGGGAACTCGCACTGATTGGAAACCCCCACCGCAGGCAACTGCAGGAGTAGGTGAAAAATGCTGATCTCTTGGATGAGCTCACACAGCGTTACCAGTATCATCATCTGAAGGCACTCTGAGAGGGAGGCTTCGTTCTGGTATAGCAAAGGGATTTACACGACCCTGGGTGTGCTTGCGCATCCGTACTCACACACGAGTTTGTGGGCACATGCAGTTCTTTCTGTTCACATGAAGTACTTTCATGTCCGCTGGTACTGCGTTATCTCAGCACTCCAGCACAGGACAGAAGATCTTTAACTCAGTTTTCCAGGGGGACCCGAAACGTAGCGAGAGGGATGCCAATGGCCAGATGTGGAGAGGCATCTAGGTTTCCACAGCTGGTGGTTTCAGTAGAGGCAAAACCACTCTGCTGACCTGGTATCGCATGCCGTCTGGGGAAAAAAGGATGTGACCCTGCGTCGCTCAAGCCCTGCTGCAGCGGCTGGGCAATCCTTCTTCTCTTCCAGCTCTGCTCCGTTTAATGCCAGCAGCCAGAGCAACCCTCTTCACAAGTGATGTAGACCACTTCATTTATCACCTCTATTATCACCCAGGAACTGAAAAACAAAACAAAAATGTTACCTAACTGCATGAAGCTCATAAATGTTGCAGATGGGTTCATTCTAAGTTCTGGGCAAATGTTCAAATAGATTTTTTTTTAAACAGATATATACTTATACTGACCAAAGCCTTAGTCTTGACTGTTCCATTTCTTTTTTTTTTCCCTCCAGTGTTTCATGGCACGCACAGACTAATGTCAAACAAGCATGCTGAAGGACTCATATTTATCTATTAGCCTTGATGTGATTGCAATCTTCTGTATCTTCATGCATTAGCTTCTGGTATAGTTTACAGTTCCTCGTGTTATAATTCATCTCCTATCACTTCTTTTCTTTGTTTTCCCATTCTTCATCATTAATTTCTGAGCCAACTTTTTACTTATTGCATGACTCCTGTGCCCGAAACATTATTATTAACTTTAGATGTGGAACTTGGTCAAAAATCCTCTCTGAAGTGTAAACAGCTTTGGCATTTCATTACAAAATTCGCCATTGTGTTCCAAAACACTCCTTACTATAAACTTCAAGGTCACTTGCGTCTTCCCCCTGTAACCATTTCGGCTCCAGGTGGAGCCTCCTCGGGAGCTGGGCAAGGGAGATGTCGAAACCGCAGGAGTCAGCGCTTCAGAAATCGCACCCGGCTTTACGATTTGGCAACGGGGCTTCATTCGAGGAAATCCGGAGTAGGATTTCCACATCGCGCTGCTGAATAGGAACAAAAAAAGGGCAAATGCTGCTTTTGGGTCAGATGGCCCTCCCTCGTCCTTCAAGGTTTTCCAAGAGCCGTACGGGGGTCCCGCATGAGTGTGAGGGACGGGCAGAGACAGAAAGGAGGCACGAGTCCCACTGAATGCCTGGCTTGGAGCTGACCTGATCCAAACCCGAGGTCCAAGGCCGAGGGCAGGACACTGCGCGGTGGGGTGAAGCCCTCCCTGTGAGCTTCGCGTGCTGCTTGCTTGCGGCGCGGCGGGAAGCCAGCTCCTACCTGCCCTCTCTCCCCACGCATCAGGTTAAGTCGCAGCAAAAGCAAAACAGTCTTTGGTACTTTTTGAAGCACCCCTTGAGCTTTTCCATGCATCGGTTGATTGATAGCCTTATTACTTAGCATGTCTTTATATCTGCAGTAACTGTAGCAATCAGCAAAACAGCAGACAACTGTATTAACTACGACTGGGGAAAAGTGAAAATAACACCTGGCATTTAGCACAGTTCGTCAAAGGATCTCAAAATGCTCAGCAAACTTTAATAAAGACACATGACGCCCAGTGAGTCTGGAAATATTGTGACAGCCGTATTAAACCCAGCCAAACTGATAAATCAAGGCACGCTGGAGCGGCACCGGCGCAGCAGCGAGACTGTCGCGTCGGGGTAGCGTGCTGCCAGGGTCTCACCTCTGCACCCCCGCCATGGGCTGCCTCTGCCCAGCGCTGCCCTCCGAAATGGCTGGGTGCTGGGCAGGGTCCAGCGCTCGGCTGCTTGCGGTCCTGCCTGCGTCCTGCAGGCAGGGATATCGAGATATCGAGATATCGAGATATCCCTGCCTGCCCTGGGAGCGTCGGGATATGCACTCGCCTCTGTCTTGTTGGCTCCCCACCCTTCCTTTCTGTGGCGTGGTGGATAGACCAGCAGGAACGCAGGACTGCCGACGGTCCTGTTTAGCCTTTATTTACACGCTCAGTTCATTCTGCATTTCTATTTTATATGTTTCTCTATTTAGATGATGTGTGAATTCCATGTACACTTTTTTTTTTCCTCAGAGTCATGCAGCGAGTGTTTGTTTGTGCATCTGTATTGTGCTCTACTTTTCCTCATGTTCACAGATTTTTATTAAAATATTTCCATAAAACAGGTTGTTACCAAAAATAAATGAACACATACAAATTAATACATAAAAACAGATGAGTTATATAGAATATTTACAAACAATGGGATGGAATTCAAAACTTCTCATAAACACAGCATATAAATAAGCGTATACATACCCCATGTTTACTACCATTTATTTTAAGAGTTACTTAGTAGATCTGAGGTAGGCTAAGGCTGACAGACAAGCTTTTTCTTCCCATTGCGGATTGTGGGTGCATCGAAAAGATCTCATTGAACAGCCAAATGAAAAAGATCTTATTTTATGCCCAGCTTGTGTTTCCTCAGCCTGCAGAAATAAACACACGCGGTGTAAAAATTGGGTTCAAGAGCAGTACTGACATGACCAAGGCTTGGTCTTCAAGTGGGATAAACGAAGCGCAGAGCTTTTAAGTGGCCTGGCCAAGGGTAGGCAGCAGGTGAGCGGCAGCACCAAGGGTCCAGTCTGCTGACTGCTGGGCTTTCAGCTCATCTCTTTCCTACCTAAAACATTTGGAGGAGAGAAATATCGTTGTGAGTAAGAAATACCCACAGCAGCAGCAGGCTGAGCGTTCAGACAGAGAGTGGGTATGCCACCGAGCTATGCAAAGGGAGAAAAATCCAAAAAGTTAATGACTGCCCCAACCTTCAGTCCAAAATAAAAATTTAAAAAAAAAAAAAAAAAAAGAGGTCTCTACAGTGCAAATCTGCTTTTGTTAAATCCGATCCACCGAAGGCAGTGGGACTAACTGACTGATTCAAGTTCACAGGCTATTTATGCCAATCCGTGCCTCGCCCTGCAGCTCGGTGCCGAGGTGCAGCTGCAGAGCTGAGGGCGGGGAGGCGGCGAGGGGGTGAGCTCGGGCGAAGCAGCGCTGGCAGCGGCAGGGCTCCGGGCTCCGCTCAGCCCGGGGCGGACGGTTACCCCGGGGCAGGCCTGAGGCTGGCAGGGGCTGGCAGAGACACCGCGTCCCAAAGCCGAGGGCTGGAGCCCCACAACCGGCAATGGGTGCACCGGTGCCAGTCAGGGCCCTGCAGCGTCAGGATTAGGTGCGGAGGTTGGGTAGTTCTGTGCACCGACACCTCACCGGAGCGCAGAAAAATGGGATGGGACCCACATTTGTCCTCGTTCAAAAGAGCTGTTTAACAGTAGGCGAGGTCCAAGGCATGTGCTCAGGCTCTCCTTCGGCGTTGCTGGGCTTCTCAGGTGTAAGGCGTGTAGCGTTATACTGGCGTACGGGCTAACGCGACCACCTACACAAACTGAAATGAGCGAGTATTTGCACTTTATATCCTCAAGTCGCAGAGGCAAAACGGCGTAGCTCTTAATGATGGTCTCCTGTCTCTGCAGCGCAAGATCACTTTCTGCACCCTTTGACAAACAGGAGGCTTATTAAAAGCTAGGAAAGGCAGGGCCGACTTTTTCTCCGTTTCCAAGAGGAGGCTGTTTTGTCAACGTTTTGCCAGAGTCTAGGAGTGTGAAATTGGCTGTTCATGTGCAGCCTGCACAAGTACTGTAGTTTGAAAGTGAAGGCAATTAATTTTAGTTGTTGACTTAAACTGCTGTTGAGAGGTACTTCATTTCCCGATTCTTCCTCCTATAAATAGATTAAGGGTTACATGAAAGTCAAGTTGTGCTCGTTTGTCCTCCCTCTAGATAGATTTCCCATGACTGCTTATCTATCAGCTCCCCCCCCTTAACACAATTTGTTTCTCAAATTAATTTAGCTCACTCGCTGTCATTGGTCCACAGCCAAAAAAATTGTCTCCTGTTCCTTTTTTTTTCATTAAAAAAAAAAGAAAAAAAAAACACTTTGGAATTAATATTTTCTGGAAAGGAGATTGAGCAATGTGTGTCTTGAACTTATGATTGAGAGAGCTAAAGAAAATGTATCTCTTGGAGGGATAAACATTTGTGTTAGCAGTCTGGAAGGACTACCAGCCCCGGAGAGTGGCGGCTCCGCACACTGCTCTGCAACGGCTCCGTGCAGGCATTTGTCATCGATACCCATGGAAGCTGCATGTGCCCAGCAACTGCAGCATAAATCCCTCTGCTTATTAATCAGCTATTATTTGGCAAATTTTCTCATTGTTATTTATTCATGTGTTGGCTGCAATTTTTTCCTTGCTTTCTGGTATGGCCCGTGAAGACAACTATGTTATCTACAAAAGTAAAGGACAGTTCTGTTTCCTACTTAAGCTTGTTTGCAAGAAGGAACGTTACCGATGCTGAGGATATTTAAAGTGTCCAACTTGAACAGACACACACATTCACACTAGAGAAACAAAGCTGATTGATGCACACTGATGTGCCTGGAGAAGTTCAGGCTCCATCCTGTTGTTTAATGCACATTAATCAGAGTGCTTGCCCACGGGCTACTTCATCTCTCCCCTCCACAACAGTTCCAGTCCCAGGACCCAGGCCATAAAACACACACAGTACACAGCTAGTGCGAGGGTTTGAAGGACAGTCATATTTTCTGATGCAGATAAGGACGTCTGGGTAAGTATGAATCACCGTTCTGAGGGCAGCATTTGTATTTTTCATAGCGTGCTTGTTTAAAGAAGAATAATTCCTTGATCTAAAGATTCTGTGGTTGTCGTACTGCTGCTCATCTGATCTCTGATCTGGAGCTGCAAAATTCATTTACTCTTCACCATCTAAAATAGAGCTGAACAGAATTAGAAAAGGTCTGTGTTTTATCACTGGAGACGCCAAATCGTTATCTGCTAACACTGCACTACAGAGTTCTCGCCAAAAGAGGAGGAGAAACTGAAGTAATTTAAAAATAATAGTGGATATTTGGAGATATTCAGAGATACTTATTTTTCTAATAATGGTATTCTGGGATGTAGGAATTTGTGCTTATTCAAGTTACCTAAAGTGTTTTGATAGCCCAAAATATGGACCCATGGCTTTTAATTTGTGAAAGGACTGTGCCATACAGTTCAGAGCTACCACACAGATGGGCTTCCTGGTCACCTTTTCTTACTTCAAATATTTATGATGTTAGAATTGGAGGTTTTCCTACAGCTGCCCATCAGCTGGGCCGGAGCAGTCGTTCCCACTGCATCGCTGGCTATTCAGAGGTCCCAGGTGTGTGAGACCACCCTGCTACACCTCTCCAGCAAGCCGGGCACTTTTGAGAAGTGTCAGACTTAGTGCTGCTGCCATGTGGTGTGGTAAGCCTGACACCCCGCAGGCTCACTAAAATCAATGCACTTCCGCAGATAACTTGGTGGTACACGAGCAGTAAGCCTGACATCTCCCAGAAATATTGGGCTCACTGTACATAGGGACATCCATCCATCCATCCAGGAAACTCAACAAAAATACGTTTGGCCCATTTCATGTAGGTTCGCCTTCTGCAGACATCTGGAGTCGGGAAGCTTGTACGTCTTTCAAGCAGGACAACGATCTGGGACCATAGGAAGAGGTAATAAAAAAGTAGTGGAGTTTGCCTGTGAGCTGAAATAAAATACAAATGTTGGTTAAATACTCTTGGAGACAATATGTAGAAGGTGTAAAAGGTGACATGACTTCGTGCTATTCCTTTTCTTGAAATATTTAGGTAGAATAAAAGGAGAATACTAAGCAGCTGAGAAGTTAATCAATGAAATGTGCACCCAGATATATATTGATAATCTTGTGTTCCAGATGTAAGATTAAACATTTGGTGGGAAGCCACCCAGTAAAACTATCTATGAACTAAATTGGTGTCATTACAGCAAAGTATTACCATGAGAACAACAGGGTAAAACCAATGCCCATTTTAAGTACCAAGATATATCAACCATGTCAGGCAGCCACTACACAGCTAAAGATCCAGGTCGAAGCATGGATCCAAGTGAATGCTGGGTGTTACAACTGCTCTATGCAGAAAGAAAGTGGAAAGCCTGTTTTTTCAATAAAGACTCTTCAAGATAATAAACAAAAAACCCTACCATTTAGCTGTCACGTTGCATCATTTTATATCTCATCCGATGCTCCTGTAATTGTGGCTAGTGATCCCACACATGAATTGCATAGCGGGACACATAAAATTAGTAAGGTAATAGGTCAGGTTACATCATTGCCACCATAGGTTCTCAGGAGCTCTCAAACCCTGTTCAGCAGAAGTATGCATTTAAATTGGACTCACGCTGAATTTCAGAAAAGGCTACTTAACTATTCCTTGCTCAAAATTCACAATACCGAAATAGTACTAGTGTCAAAATTCAACAGGGGTTATAAAATAGATTTAGGGCACCTCCATACTCTTAGGGGGTTTGGTATGCAAAGTTTCGCTCTACCCATTGCTCCTGTGAGCTGATCTGTTCTGAGGTAACAATCATTATTTTGCTGCATCTGATTTTAGGAATTTTTTCCCCCCAATTTTTACTTCAGAAAGATGGGAAAACACAAGAGGCTCGTTCCTTCTTTCTTTTTAAATTATCCTTGCAGTGATAAATTGAGATTCCCTGTAGAGGTGACATTTTGGAGTCCACCTCTGGCCCGCGCGAGCTTCTTTGCTCTGCACACAAGCATGCAGTGGCACCCAACTTTCACCTCTTCCTCCTGGCCCATTGCTGCTTGTCCAGCACTTGGCTTTAAAACGATGATGTTACAAGGTTACTGCCTTCCTATTAAGCTTAGTCTGGACTCATTTTTTGCCCTAGGTTCAATCTGTCCTGGCTGAGCTTCAATACAAAGATAATTGTTGCAGTGCTAAAGTTTTATCTGATGGGTTGAAGACTATGCTAATGACTCTTTGAGATAATTTTACACCTGGCCTAGCTCTTTATTCCTTCAATTTGCTTCTTTCTGACTGCAGCACTGTAAGTGCAGCTGCAGCTTGCAGTCAAATTTTTGACAGATGCATCTGCTGAGAAGTTTTCAAATGGAACCTTGTTGTCCTGCTCTGCTTTTCATCAAAGGTAGAATAAATCCTCTTACTGGATGTTAGGGAGTCATTGCAAACTCTCAGTATCTCTCTGTTATTGCCCCAAATCTGAGGACAAGCTGGATAGAGCCATGGGACATTGCTATGCTCAGAACACTGCAGCTCACAGAAGTAGATCTCACCTCAATTTAAACTAGTTCTTTTGGGGAATAATAACATAGGACTTGCAAAAACACCAAGTCCGGAATGAGGAAGATGTCTATGTATTTATCCAGCCCTTCTAGAGAGTTTTGCAGCCTGTGCTGAGCACTTGGCTTCCGGCAGTTATGCTGCTAGCAGTACCCAAGCTGGCAAGATTAAACGATACTTGGGCATAGACCCACGTTGTGTGTGTGTATATATATACGTATTTGTATATACGTGTGTATATACACATATATGATATATAAATACAGGATATTGTACATCTCTATATACATCTATATACACATTCCACACATTATATACATATGTATGTATCTATATGTGTGTGTGTTTATATAACTGAAAAGGACAAAAGTCATCTTTGCTCCTACCTTTTCACTGTTGTGCCAGGTAGAGTTCAGGTTGAGGGGTAGATTTTGGTCCCAGGAGCTACATGAAGGTGTACCTGGAATCTCCCAAACAGGTAGCAAATAACCTCTTTTACATGCTGTGCTGAATCCAAATTAATGTAATGCAATAACAAGCAAAGCAAATAAACTTCTTCAATACATCTTTTATAATTTTGGGTCTCCAAAGGTTTTTACAGCTTTGGCAAGTCTACTGTATTAGCAAAGTCAAGAATTGTTCTTCCTCTGGGTTGCACAGCAAGTGCTGTAGTGATGTATAGCATCAATTAATATAGCATACATATAGCATAATGCAATACCCATTAGCACAATACAAAGTAATATTATGTGATTTTATTAGCTCGTATTAGTAAACACAGATTGCATTAAAAGCTGTTTCAGTTTTCTTTTTCAAATGTTTATATATGAAAGAATAGCCCAAACTACAGGAGTCAATGATTTTCTGACACTACAAAAATTAGCTGCCTGCAGATCAGCTTAATTTAAAGGCTTTCTGTCTTGTTTGAAAAGGTTAATAAAACTGTGGCTAAAGAAGACCCTGTGAACCTACTTATTAGGATTTCAAAAGCTTTTTGACAAGTTCTCATAAGATGAGAGTATGAAATAAAATAATTACAAATCAGATGATAGACAAAGCTTATAAAGAAATTAAACCCCACTTTAAAGTCTGACAGTTTCACTTTGTTTTAATCATTTTCTGCCACAGTCACATGTGCCTGCATAAAAAAAAAAAGTGACTACTGTACAATGTTTCTTCATCTGGGCTTCACGCTACTGTATTGAAAAGTTCATTTAAAAACTTTCTAGTCCATGTTAGAAAAAGGAATAAAAGGGCACCATCTTACTAACTGTAACGCTTTTAGGAAAAAAACCCACCCAACCAACAAACCAAACAAACTTAATTTTAACTTTAAGTTTAGACTAGTAATTTAAAGTTTGTGTCACGTAAGACACAAATGCCAGGCGCTGTCGTTAACCACTGTCAGACGCCTGCGTTCGCATACTCTGCAGAGCAATGGCACTTGATGCCGGCTCAGGATTTGGGCCGATAGATGAAATAATGCCCCATACATATGCTGAGATATCTAAAGACACAGAGAGAACTGGAAAGAGAGCCTCAGTAAAAGATGTTACGTGTTTGTTGTCAATATGTTGAATGAACATTTGCCCTCTGGACTATATATATTTCAATAGATAATTGTCTTTTCCAAGCATTTCCATTTTGCTGTCAGTATTGTACATGACAAGTTTTTATTTTGCTGCTGCTGATGATAATGCCTCAGACTGGGTTGCATTTTACGGGAGCAAACTGTCTGCAGCATAATGAAGACCATTCTGGCTCAGCAAACGATGGCAGGTACAGCTTTCACGCAGCACAGTAATTTATTAAAATATGAAGTAGATACTAATGCTGCTCTTAAAGGCAGGCAAAGCACATATCATTGTATTCACTGTGGGCTTTTTCATTAATTTTATCTGGAAACAATGTAAAGGTATACAAACATGCACACACACAATTACTCTCCACATAATCACAGTTTCACTGCAGGGACAATGGCCTTGGTATGGAAATCACCTTGACTAAAGCAGATAAATGGTTTCTATACCTTGGAAAGGCTTCCTTGCTTGGAGAAAATAAAAAGAAGTAACACCAGCTTTCTGTTTACCAGATAGAATTAATGCATTATAAAACCCTAGAAGTCTTTTCGAAATAAAATTATTTGAGCTTTTCTTTAACCCATGGATGCAGACATCTCTGAACTGCGATAATACTTCACATGTATTATAAAATAACAAAAATGGGGCAAGCTCACAATGCAGCATCGCATCTACTAAATTCACATTCCCCACATTGCTTCGTTTACACTCAGTATGTCACAAGGGATTCCAGCGATGTCAGAAATATCAGGACATGGTGACATGCCACTGTATTAATCTTAATCCCCTTCTTACACAAAGTGTTTTGCACACCTATTGTAGGGTGAAACTAGGTCTACGTTGCATACATTTGCATGGACAGGTAGGCCTAGGCAGCTGGGAGAAGAGATGCCATCCCACAGCATCCATGCCAGCAGAGACCACAGTTTCACTAGTGTAACTCTGTCTGTGCTGGCAATTTTTAGGTTTGTTTAGGTATACCACTAAAAGGTGAAATTCCTTAAATAAGAAAAAGCACAATTATACATGTATTAACTCCATCTAAACTGCCAAAATTTCGATGGTCACACTAACTATACTGTTAAAGTGCTCTCCAATGAGCAAAATATTTTCTTTCAAGCACCTGGAAAATTATATATCTGAAAGTAGAAATTTAATCAGTATTGGTGTAGCTGGATAGAGGGGGGCCCTGTTGATCGGAGCGGTCTGCACTGCGCAGCAGTGGCTTTTGCCCCGTCAGGCAGAGAAGAGTCTGCAGCCCCCAGCCTCGCCGGGACCCACCTGCCCCAGCTCGCCTTGCTCCCCCAGGGAAGCACACTGGAACCAGTAAGACTGTCCACCTGCAGACCCCTTCCTAAACCAGTTTTCATTTGGCTGCTAATTTCCTGTTCCCTATCCGGGGACACGAGAGCAGTGCTACAGCAGATGCCCTGGCCGGCACCTGTATTTTGGTAATTCAGGCAGCGGAGGAATTACGGCAGCAAGCACCTGAAGCAATACACTGCAGAGCAGTCTGGCGGCCGGTGAGGCCACACTCTTCGTCCGGAGGATGAGGAGTTCCAGTTCCTCATCTGGGACCTACTTCCTTTGCTGACCAAAAATTAAGCAAGCTACAAATACCCAAGAAAGCACCATGTTGTGATCCTTCAATAAGAAGCGGAATCCAACTTGTGTTATTAGAGCGCTCCGGAGCCTGACTACAACTTTTAATAATTGGTGTAAAGTCCCACAGAATCCTGCTGAGATGTAACATAATGAAATGCCAGACAATGTCACTGTGAGTCTATAGTGGAAAATATAGGCAAAACAATGTCAGTGGATGTCTGTGTAGACAATGTTATGATTTGAGGAAAGGCAAAATGCTGTCAATGGGAGTCTATATGCTGTAGATAGCATTACCACAGTATGCGAATAAAGGCAAAATGATGTCAGGGCAATACACAATATGCTCAAGACAGAATATATTTAGTCTGAATAGAAAATCTGTCATGTAAAATAGCTGCATTGATTTTCATCTTCCACAGTGATGTGTTGTCATTTTTTACACTGACTGTCTTTTTTATTTAGATTTACCCTATAGTCTAATCTGAGGTTTTTTCCACATTAACACTTCCTTTACTTACCATAACTGAACCCACTACCATTGACTTTTTTATCTTATTATTTTTTATCTACTTTTTTATTTTATTTAAAAGAAAAACAAATCTGGACCAAAATTCCCCACTAAAAAACCACCAGCTATATACACACTAGAATTACCAGGTCCAAGATTTGGATGTCTATCCTTTCACTGAATTTCACAGACAGAAATAAAATTAAGTTGCCTATAAAATACACGGATATACATATGCACACATATATTCAGGGGAAGTAATGTTATTGAGGGGCAAGTAGATCAATTTTTTTTCATAATTGTATGGCATTTCTGCCTAAAAAAGCTCCCGTTGTGACCTCACATGATTTACACTTCTGTAAAATGTGGCCTTATGTCCAAATGAATCTAATTTGTATACATTTCATTATTTTTCTTAAGTATAAGATTAGTAGACTCTGGGTCCAAGTAATTTCTAGTTTTCTCTACAGTCCTAATGCCAATCACACCTTCATGTCCTAAAGTGTCAGGTAATTTCTGTTAGAGCAGTGATGTTTCAGCTGCCAGGGGAAATGAAATGTTTCCTGTGTATTTTGGGCCCAGCCTGCCCTCTTCACTAAATCACAGCTCACTTCAACTTCCAGCAGCCCCAGTGCTGTAAAGGTTAAATTTCCCCACAAACCCTACTTTGCAAAGCAAAGTATCTGTACTTATTGATGAAAAGCTCTAAAGTATAACATATAATTATCTAAATTATAATCAATCAAGGAGAGCACTGAAGCTCTCTGCCTTCTTCAGCCCAGTTATAGCTGACATTATCGCATTCAGTGTTCTCTTCTCAAGAGTGTTTTGACTCTGGCCACCAGCAAGTCTACCTACACCTACATTAGCAGGTAATTTGGTGTAATCGGGGCAGATAAGCGGACTGAAGCAGCCGATGGCAAGGTCCATGCAGCTATGCTATGTGTGGTGGGTGTTTTTCCTTTGGATGAGATGTAGTCTGCTCCCCTTGGACAAATGACTCTCCCGTGTATGTGGTTCACAGCCTTTCCACTGCCCACTCATTTGTGTGGATCTGTGGGGTTTTGACTTCTTAGAAGTCACAATTTTGGCACTGGCATTTATCACACACACCTGAGAAGGGTCATCTAGGTTAACTGCCTCCCCGTGGGATCCCACACGGACATTTGGCAGCGCTGTGAACCAAACTAATGTGCAGCACATAGGGGAAAACAGGGAATTTGCTTTGAGTGCTGGTGCTACTGCTCTGACTCAACACACAGAAGGAGGTGCAGCCTCCATTTCAAAGATTTTATTTTCTAAAAAGCTGGTTTCATGCTCATTCCAAACTAAGTATTTGAAATTGTGGAGAAAAACAGTCACAAAATTCAGACTTACCTGGTGTGCTCAGGTTGGATACCCAGACTTTTTAACTTGGGCACTCTCGTGGGGACGTCACTGTAGAGGCACCTCTGGAGCACAAGCTCTCCAAAGCAGCAGAAGGGCAAATTTCTGGGGAGCTGTGAACTGGCTGCTTCTCCTCCCACCTGAAATGCTGAAGAATTAGAGTTTTGAAAGCTTGGTTGGTATGGAAGCTGAGGTCTGCTGAGTCATTAAGGTGCAAAACTGACAGCATCTCAGAAATAACTGGCAGGAGGGGTTGATAGGATCTTGGGAACTAGGCCATTCAAGTGGGCTGCTTAAGTGGTGGGAAGACAAACTACCAAGAAAGAAGGCCAATTTTAGACAGAATCTTGACTGTATTCCGTCTTTCCTGCAAAACATCTTTATTTTGATAATCAGCATTCTTTGGAAAAGATAAATTCTGTAGGAATACATCTGGTGCTCCACCTATATGATTGCAAGAGTGCTCCAGCATGTTAAAAAAAATACAAATTCAGATCCAGTCACAACAGTCCTTAAGTTGTTGTGTAGAGAGTCTTAGCCCAAATTTTTCTTGCGTTTGCTGCTTTGCATTTCAACCTTTACGTTACGTTAGCATAGTGTTCCCATGCTTAATTTGCCTCTCATCTGGATAATGATAATGAGCTGTTATTGACTAGCATTTCCAGTTCAGTGCAGTGAACATTGGGTAGTATTCATAAAATGTTCTTCTTATGCCAGCTGAAATTGGTAGTGGTTTTGAGGCAAAAGGCCAGATTCATCAAAAGGATAATGGGCAGATATATTTTTTGTTTGGTTTTTTTTTGAATTTTAATGACGGAATTGCATTGCTATTCTTTGTTTATCTATTTTTTAATTCTATCAGATAGCTTTAGGGATAACTACCCAATTTCTGTATTTATAGGAAACTGGCACAAATCGAGAAAACAGAACAATTCCATGTTTATGAAGCATGAATTCTCACAGTAAATGTCAATATATTGTGCATTAATACACAAGAATTCTACAGTAAAGTACAAATATATTAAATATGTGTATCTTCTGCACGGAGCCTCCAGCTTGGCTATTTTTTACGGCAGTGGTTCACGCCAGAGTCCTCCTGGGGAGTATAAGACCCAGCTGTACACATTGCTGCTGAGCTATGGGAGGACCCCCCCCTCCCTGTCCTGTCGCACTGACCCCCTCCCCAAACCTGCTGATGGAGGGCCCAGGGCAGGGGCTAGCCCTGCACTCCCTAGATGCTGCCATGGGGGTTTGGGCCCTGCAGGACCCTTGCTAGGGCAGTAGGGGGGCACAAGGAGAAGACAGCTGGTGACAAGTAAGGTGTCCACCTCTCACAGCGCTCCAGGAGTATCCAGAAAGGAGGATGCTCCATCCATTTGAGGACGTAGGAAGGAGATTTGTCTGAGCTGGCTTTGCAGGGAAGGCTGATTGGGTTTAAAATACATCATGCACGTGTATATTTTTAAGGTAACTGTATGGTCTGTATGTGGTGTTTTTGCCAGACCATTACAGAAAATAAGAAATGGATGTCATTTTGGCAGTTTAAAAACTACACTTGTGGTATGCACGTCTTCTACCAGTGCCCATTTGTATCTCATGCTTAAATTTAGCGTGGAATCTCGTCTCCTGGTGAATGTCTTGGAAATACAAGAAAACATGGGGGTTTTTCCCCCCACTAAAATTGGTTGGGAAACAGACCACAGAGCGTCCTGGATTAGGCAGCAAGAGGACTGTGTCTGCTCAGGTGCAGCACCAACGGGGAGAGGCATTTGCCTAACCATGGCCATGTACAGGACCAGCCTGTCCTTTGGAGGCTGCAGAGACACAGAGAAAGGTCCTGTTAAAAAAAAAAAAAAAGGGAGACACTCAAAAAACCCACACAAATCATCTTTCTACCAGCATACCAGCATGAAAATCCAAGAAACAGACTCCAAACCTTGTATGAATTGCAGCAGGCAGCAGGACTGGATAGGGAGGGGAGGCAGACCTGAAGGTGCTGCAGAGCTGCACCCTGGGCTTGGTCCAGGCTCACCCCATGGGGCCAGTGTGGGTCTGGGCAGACAGGGGAGAGCAGAGGTGGGCCCATCATTATACGTGGCTGCATTTTGGTACACACCTAGTCAGGCTTTGCTGAAGCCAAGACACTGGTTTGTATTTATGGAGTGTGGCTTGGAGGAGCATGGTGATACCAAGCAGCAAGGTAGGACACAAAATCACAAATATGAGGGGATGTCTCATTGGCAAAGCTTAGGGAAAAGATGGCAGCTCACAGGTGGATGGGGCTCTAGGAGAATATGTGCAAAAAGGACAATGTACAGACAACCCATGGCTGGGACCCTTGTTTCATGGCACAGAGAATGCCATCTTCAGCAGCACAGCATCTCCAACCACTGTTTTGTGATGTCTTTTATCATCATCTTACTGATAATATTCACTCTGTTAAGGAAATCAACAATTTTTACAGCATTTGCATTTTATCCATGAAGCATGGCAGTCCAATCAACCTTTCTATGGGCACATAAGAGACGTCTTCACAGATGAGGAGGGAAGGCACTCATGTTTAAAGCACTGTCTGTGGTCAGTGGATAGGTCCTACAGAAACTTCACATCCCTTGATCTCAGGGTCCTGTGATAGGGGTTCAACATGAAAATCTGGAGGCTCACAAAGGTGGGTTTTGAGATGGTCGTTTGACTCCATGTAATAGTGTACTGGTTCAGGACTTGGAGTTCTGCAAGCTGAAACACAAGTATTACAGGGTAGGTCATCCAGTGACTTAGCCCTTCAGTTGTTCATATTTTTACCTTTGCCTTCTAATTAAAGTCAAAATCCTCACAGCTTATGTGAGGCAAGCACTTAATGACCTATTTCTTCTGCTTCATGGAAATGTGGCCTCTCCAGACTCTTCTGCATTCCAGATAAGGAGACAGAGATGATGCCTGGATCGCAGAAATCTCCCAGAGAACGTCTACCCAGGCAAAAGCCTGGCACTTTTAGCTCACAACACAAATGTGGCTTCTACTGTCTTGAAATCTGTTGAAATGTAGACTGTGTCAGGCAGAAAAAATATTCCACCCCTTAGGTAAAGCAATGGCTGTGCGTAAGCCACCATAGACGAAGAGACACGAGCTGTGTCACGTTCTCTTCTCCTCCCTGATACACATGCAACGCTCCACAAAACACGGCAGCCTCCACCGCTCTCCCCTAGATGCTAACCCACTGGTGACAACAAACATGATGTGACAGACAGAAGGGTCCAGAGGAAGAGTTATGTGAACTTTGGTCCATGTGTGATATGGAGCATTTTTTTGAAAACATCATCTGAGATAATCCACTGCGAAACAATCTTTTGGATTCACTGCCATGATCTTGTGTCCTCCCGCACAAACAGATGTTTGTCACAGCTGGAATTAGGATACTGCACTTCTGTGTCATCTTTGGGGAGGAAAAGCACAGGAACAAAATCCACGCTTGCCAAGAGTACCGGTTTACCTTGATCAAAGAACTGATACAAGTTGCAGTATGTAATCATATAGCAGCCAGAGTTTGGTCCTGAATGTCAGAAATCTTGGAGATGATGGCAAAAATAATTCACTGCATGACACTGCACAAACCTTTTAATTTGCTTGTACCTCAGTCTTGTCACCTGTAAAGCATGGTTAATACATTTTTTACTTCCCATCCCCTGCTTATGGGGATAATGGGCAAAAATTCTGGGAATTTTAGCACAGTTGATCAAAAATTCTCAATAACTGCAAAAAGCTGTGTGGGTAAACGATTTGGTCGTTGGTGGGGAATTAGCTGAACATAAGAGCTGGGAGTCTTTATGAAATGCCTCCTCACAGCTATATCCATCAAAGCTCACTGAAGTTGCAGGCATATGGCAATTCAGAACAAGGGTGGGTGAACATGTTTAACCTAGTTAGAAACTCAGTGGAAGACTGCGGAGTCTAAGGCATTGCTCAGCCTATACTGAGCTCTCAGACTGCTTAGGAGAGATTCAGGAAAACAAGCATAAGAGACAAGAAAAAAAGGCTGGTCAAGAAAAGGTCATATTAAGCACAGCAAGAATAATTTCTTTACAAAGACTCACCCCTCTCAAAATGTCTAGCATTTATAAGGGATCTTTGTTTCACGGCAGAAGTGTGCAGCTCTGAGTTTATTTGATGATGGAGTTTCAGGGGATTCTTTTAGACTGTTTTTGTAATTAACCCTTGAAAAAAAATACAGGGAAAATATTTATTAGATAAATTCAAAGGTACATAAAACTTCTGCCTTCGTGAATGAGGCTTACCTTTTCTTAATTCAAAGTGAGCTTTTCTGCTTTCCTGTGTACAGAAATGTGAATGTGAGGGGTATATCAATCCACACATCTTCCTAAAACAAGGAGCTGACTTCAGTGCAATGAGAGTCTGACCCATATAGAAGCTTTCTTGTGCTACTTTTCTATAAAAGAATAGAAATTACTTCACGATAAAAGGGTTTGACTGTGTTTTAAGAAACATAAATCCTTTATTAAGGATTTGCATAATAATTGTGGGAAACAGTTTAGTTGTTTGGTTAATGATCCTTTTTGCTCTCAGCTCTTAATGTGATGATGTCAGGTTCACTTCTAGGGAAGTGCTAACTGGATATGACTAATAAACTATGTTATAAAGAAAACAGCTTCAGAAATAAAACCTTCCGAGCTATTTTAACCTCTGTCATGTATACACAGTAGTTTTTGGCAACTAATTGGTATCTACTGAGATACAGCTCTTGCTCTGACCAAACATTACGAGCTGTTGTTTTCTTTTACTGTATATGCAGCACGTCCAGGGCCTCATGGAAAACTTTGAAAAACTTTGTAGTCTGATAAAACTCTGCCACAGTGCCAAGCATCTTCCTTATTTGTTTTGCCAAGTGTTTTATGGAAATGAACATTTTTGTGTCCATGCTGCAGTTTCCCATTTACACAAAAAGGCCCCATCCCACAATGTCCTTGCAATACCATTTGCACCCCACCTCGGCATCCCTTTCCACTGCCACAGCTGGATTTGCACAGATGAGAATGAGACTTTCATTTCAATCTTCGTGACATCCTGATACCTCCCCCCCACTTAATTTTGTGTGAATATGCTGAAGTTATCTGCTGTTTGTGATGATCTGCTTTCCGAACACCAGCTGTGGCAGTTTGTCGTAAACAAGGTTTTTAAACAGTTGGTCTTAAACAAGGTAATTATTTTTGTGCGTATATTGGAAGTGTGAGCTGCCCCACTAGTGCAACTGTCATTCAGGAGTGCAACTTTTTACCTGATTTACCTTGACAGGGATTAGAGAGGTGGGGTCCTAACCTAACTTGCTGTGGAGGCTTAACAGTATAATACACATTTTTTGTAGTTGAAAAGAAGGCTAAAAGCTATAGAGCACAACGTGCAAAACCTAGATACTGAGACTCTGCAGTCTTAATTCAGACCTCTTTCAAGGGTATAATTTCATATTGCCCTTACATATATGATCAGACTCCAATTTTTCTAAAATCCCTAGTTCATTCACTGAAGAGTAGGTACTGAATATTTTCCATGGAGCTACCCAGCTAAAAATCTCTTAAAATCTTCCCTCTTTTGGCAGGTCTAGAGGCAACGTCCAAATCTCCAGGAAGCATTCAACTACGCAAAGTACAAGCAATTTTTCCTCTTTCTTAATTCCCATGCCTACTCCTCTTGAGTGATTGCCTTTCAGATTCGGCAAACAAATGAGCCCTTCTTCACCATAGGCTGCACAGGCCCGTCCTGTGCCCTGCGTGAGGCTGGGTTCAGTGGGGAAAAGAAATCTGTCTGTGACCATGTAATTAAATATAGTATGCTAAGGCTTCCACACAAGGTGGGGGTGTAATTAAGGCTACCAAAGCAACCTTAATTCTGGAATTTCCTAACTTTTTCCACTCCAGTCCCTACTGCATTAGAGAATATAGCTGCCAAAGTCTCACAATTCTCCGTTAAGCATGAGTTTAAGCGAGTTTTTTGGGGACAGCCACAGGCTGACGGTTTTCTGGGGGTGCAGACAGAGGCAGACCCCAGGCAAAAAGCAAGGGATTCACCGTATCCTTGAAATCTCTACACCAAAATATGGAGCTGCTAGTGCTTTTGAACAAAGTGCCTGTAAGAATTCTTTCAAATGGCTAAACCATGGCATTTTTCCTTAATTGCATTTTCAGAACTGTCTAAACCAGTCTAGCTGAAACTTTCCAGAAAAATTTTGCTTGAGACACCTGGCATGGAAAAACTCAGTCCAAGTAATTTAAAGCTGCAAAATTATAAGCAACTAAAAACAAAATCTTGTAATGGGAAATGTCAGGCAATTTTAGCTACTGATGATACTACCAGCTCTGTCTGTTACAACGCGAAAAATAAAGAGAGACAAGAAGAAAAAAAAGACAGACAGAATTATAAATGATAAAAGGAGAAAGCTTGCTTACTGGAAGAGGTGGATTTTAAGAGATTTTTGGATGTGAATAAAAGGACGTTTGACAGATGAGGTCATGGAGACTGTTTAATGTGTTAGGAAGCAGCATGAGTGAAGGCATAAAGCTGAGAGTGAGTAAGGGGAGGAAAAGAGCAAGGTAAGGCTATTGGAGGGTGTTCTGAGAAGGCAGATGGAAGAAGAGATGTACAATAGTACAAAAAAATAGTATCAGAGTTCCACTGTTATGGTCATTAAGTTAAAATAATACATATAACATCATCTGGATTCACTTGGGATGCTCAGGTACTTTGTTGACAGGTAGGTGGATGAGAGCATGCCTCCTTAAGAAACATCCTATTTAAATGTAAGCGTTCGTAAAATATCGAGGGGAGGGACAGCCTAAACCCACTTCTCATAAGTCATAGCTGCAGCTCATTTCTAAATAAAATTTTTCCCAAGGTCCTTATTCCTACTAGTACTGCTGACTTCAGTGGAATTCAGCGAGAAGCAGAAAACATCTCAAAGGCAGAATGTGCCTTCCAGATAATTTTTTAGATTAGAGTGCCCAATCCTGAATTCCTTGACTTCTTTGGGGACTTTTGAAGATCTATGTACCACAGAGCCTGTGCCAGCTATCATTCTCAATCTTTCTTCACTTGGCACGGTCCAGTCCTTCAACTCTTGAGAAGTGATCTTTAATCATTTGAGAAGTCCTTTTGATTGAGGTCGGTCATGTTAGTTTTGTGACAAAAGTTCTCAAGAACTAGCCTTTATTGTCCTTTGTTTTGCAAATGTATGGGCTTTAGTCTTAATTGAATATTGAAACTCCTACTAGTTTTCATGGTGCAATATCAGCTCTTAACTCTTCTACCTGCACCCTATCTCAGGGCCCAGGTGCTTGGAACTACACGCCACTTATGAAAAGCATTTTTCTCCATTTACATGCTAGGATCGTATTTATTTGGGAACTGCTTGGAAATCTCTCATTATGGTGTTTGTGACAGCTTGACAAGGCCTGTTGCCATGGAAAAGCTTTGTGATGTTGTATAAATATATTCCTAGGTCATAAGTTCTATGTATTTTTTGGACATGGATGCTAAAGGGAAAAAAGAATGACTAAACATTAAAAAAGCGGAATAATAAAAAATAACAACAATAACTAACATTTGATACTATATTTCTGCCCAGTAACCAAACAAACTGTTTCTCAAAGCATTTCATTTATGCTGTAACAATCCTGCTAGCAATGAAAGTTCATTTATTTCCAAGGTTCACCCCCGTCCTTAAAATATTCTTATTACCAGTCATTTTGCAATATTGATGGTTCCTCTATTAATAGACTAGCAGACAAGGGAGCTATTATTCTCACCCTCTATCTGTTATTCCATTAGGTAAGGCTGACAGTCTCCGACTGCTTGCAGTTCTATAACCTACCATGTGCTCAAGCCACTAACTAAAACTCATCCTCGCATGTTGTTTTTGGTGAAAATTATGACTAGACAGGAAAAGAGACAACAAAAACATGTAGAAAAGTATGAGAGAAAGCTCAATATAGGCTTGCATCCAAAATAGCAATATTTTTTTGACTCAGACAGAAATGAGGAAGTGTCGGCACAACGATGTGGAAAGTCATCTGAAACTGTCTCTGCAGTTTGTCCCTGCTGATGACTGATGCCCTGTGTTTTAGTTCCAACTGTACCTTCATGCCGACACAGAAACAGTCTTTCCAGCCCTTTTTGCTGTCTGTAACACAACATCATTTATGCATTTCGTAAGGGGATTCTTAAGCATGGGCAAGTTCAGGCTATCCTGAGCTGATGCAGCCCGTGGGCATGAGCTTTCTTTCTTGGCTGCCAGCAGTAGACTCCAGAAAAGCCAGTTCTCACTCAGTTTCCTTTCTCCCTCTCTCCTATATGTTTGAATGCATATGTTTCACAAGGTTGATAAAATGCTTCTCTGAAACAGCGTTTGAAGTGAAGGAGTGAGGATAGGTTATAACCCTACCTTTGGAGAAGGTTGAGGCATAAGTACAAGTTATGACCCTGGCTGGGGATCCTGGCTCCTGCTGAGCTTGGGATCCGTGAAGACCTGTGGGCCAGGGCTGCTGTCTCTCAGGGAGGTAAGACACCACTGAAAAGCAGACTGGCTTGGTTTTACCCTTGTGAAAGATGGTGTCTTCAAGCCAAAAAGCTTGACAGGGCTTGCAGGAAACCAGTGCAAGCAGCTGACCGTGTGTACCTGGCCTTCGTGCATGGCAGTGACTCCTGCTGAGTTTCGTCTGTTACCCTAGACACAGCCATTTCCAAAAGAAACAAGGTACATGCTGAAGTTCAAGATAAAAATGTGGCAGTGTGGCATGACACTGTGTACCACTGTACGTCACGCCTGACTCAGGGGCATGTGGTAAACTACAAAAAGTTTTAACCAGGTTTCTTCACCCGCTGCTCTTGGCTGCTGCGTTCCCACCGACTGTCCAGCTGCGAAAGCAGCCAGGGGAAGGTGCTGTCCTTTGGAGCGTTAGCCAAAAACAGATGCCCCATAACTCACTGGGCTTCCTTAGTCATCTCTCAGGACATAAATGGTTTGCAAAAATAGAATTAATCTTTAAAAAAAATCACGAAGAATCACGAATCCTCCAAATTTGCTCCTATCCCTAGACTTTGTTGATTAGCCAGCTCTTTTTCCACCATAGGGTCTCTCTCTGCTCTATTTCTTCCATAAGAGTTTTGGCTTCTGTTTTTCTATTTGCTTAATTATCTCCCATCAAACTATGAGGTACTGTTTTTGAGATCCTTAAACATCAAAATACCATGTATTTTTATTTAAAGTTCCCTGCCATTTGATCCTTACTTTTAAGTGCTAACTTAAAAGAAGGGGGAAATGTCTGGAAGTAGAGAAATGAGAATTGATCTATAGTTTGAATGCAAGCCACAAATATGCCATGAGAATATAGACACATGCACACTGTGCCATCAAGAAAAATATCCCAACCCTCCCACACTTTTTACACATTACAACATATTAAAAAATATTTCTGGTCATAGTGAAATATGTTAAAATAAAAGTTGCCAGTACCTCCAGAATTTTCTACAGACAGAGGCACAGTTCTTGCTCAGAAAAACTTTGACAGTTCATTAACTTAATCTTGATTTTTGGAAGATGTCGTTTACCAAAAAGAATGGGAATAAAAGAGAAGGAATTAATTTGTTACTAGTCTAGCTACTACCTGCTCTGGTAGGAAGACCAGCACTTCCATAATACGGATTAAGCTACCACTGGGCAAACCAAGTCCACCTCAGGTGCCTGTATGCTGTGGAGCACTAACAAATCATCATTTGACTGCACATTTCACGTGCCCAGTGTAGCACCGGCTGTGCTGGTCACCAATTCAGGAAAGCATCCTTAAGTGCTGTTTTAGACAAGGATGAATGGGAGCCTTGGCTGAATAGCATCGATGACCATGAATGTTCCATGCACACATATGCACACGTGTATCAAAAGCTTGAAAGAGAAGTGTTATTAAATCTGTCTAAATACTCTGGGAAACTGAGGCAGAGGGTGATGTGCTCCAGCCAATGCAGGATATCACTAGCGGAGCTGTGCCTGCGAGGACATGACTCACGGTCCTGTGGCCCATGGAGCAAGGCAAGGTTTCTGGTCCTCTTTGGAGAAGTGCTGTTATTATATACAGCACTGCTCAGCAAAGACATTGGAAACCTCCCCCAGTAATTTATCTTTCAGTTTGGTATCCATGAAAGCTTTTAAGGAGAAGATTCTAAATAAGGAACAAAAAAATGTTGCTGTTTCTCACCATAATTGTAAACTGAAAATAAGCACTTATACAACCTAGCCCAAATATTTAGTTAAAGAACAGGTTTATAACTAAGGACATCTTAAAGCGTGTTTGAATTATTATATACACTACTTAAACAGTTAAACTGTCAGCTTAGAGTTTTGTATATCTACCTCATTAGCCTGCCTCCAGTGCCTGTGGTAGGTGAATCTGCATTTTAAAATTTTGTATTTTTCCATGCTTTATGCATCCTGTAAAATGCCTTGAGAACTTTATGAGGGATGTTGCATTAAAATGTGTGATTATAAATATGATTTAAATATCTGAAACATTACAGAGTGATTATTGTTCAATAAGGCAGCGTGCATAAAAGGGTTATCTGCATGCTGTGCTTAGGTTTCAACAATATAATGTAATGAATTGTTCAATATAGTTTGTATGCTATTTGTCTCTGTTTCTTCTCATACTCCAGAGATGCCTGATATGCAGTACTCTAACAAGGCTATCATAAATTGTTGAACAATAAACAGCCCTTGGGATTTTTAGATAGTATGTGGTTAGTATGTAATCCATCTTGAGGAACTTGATTTAGTGCCACAAAGGAACATCCTTGACAATGCTCAACATTGTTTTAAACTGCTGCTAAATCAATTACTGCCTTTGGGAAATGGCACGCTTCTTCCGCTCCCTGCTCCATGCCGGTGGCCTGGCTGCTCAAGGAGAGATTTAGGGAAAAACACTATGGAGGCAAATGGGTTCCCTGGAAATCACTGAAGTAACCCAGCTTGAAACAGTGATAAGTAAGGCCTCCTAAAATCTGCACTAAACTGCACTGCTCAAATACTGCTTGGCTGGATTGTCTTAGCTATGTCCAGCAATAAATGAATTATGAAACAAACAGAAGTGCTTCCTTTCAGGTCAGAGCTGTGTCATGGAACAACAATATCCACACTCACTAATAATCTTTGGTGCTTGCACCAAGATTTTTATGTTCGTAGTATGCTATGTATATTGATTAATATTCCCTTGCAACATCCCAGTAAGTTGGAGAAGTGTTACTACCCCTTTTTCACAGATGAAATACACCAATTACTCAGGCAGTGTGAGACTGCGGGGGGCCTCGTGGACCAAAGACAAACGCTCTCTTGAATTTAATGATATGATGAAGAGTGACCCAAAAAGTTAAACAAGACCAAGGCCATTTGTATTTCTTTAATGTTTTCTTCTGCTCCTCTGTTGAGGCAATTGCTGGGGATACTGAAGGCAAAAGGAGAAGGGCATTTCATGTATCTAAGCTGTAACCTTGCCCTTCTGCTTTAGAGACATAGATAAGGATTCCTACGCAGTATTTTCTATGCCTCTGGAGACCACACAGGAGGAATATTGAGATGCAGTTATTACAACAATAATGTTCTGACATGTTTCAGGGGCTATGACAGTCTCAGAAATATCACTCTTTTATTCTGAGAAAATAAGACTAGAGGGAGGGAGAAAGGATCCTGAGATCAAGGTAGAAGGAGGCAAATTGTGCAGGATTCGTTACTGAGAGCCACATGATCTAGTTTCCAAAGGATTAATATACTTTCACAATCTATACATTACAGATATCGTATCATCTGCCAGTGCAAGCCTGCAAGCCTGCCTTCAAATTCAGCACCCCCTCCAGGTTTTGGAGTTTTGCTCATCTCTCTCTAACTTCTGTCCTTAGAGGCCGGCTGAGCGGCGGTCACCTCTTTTTCTCATAAACAGCCTTATGTCCAGCTGATGCCATACCTCTCACAAAGTGACTCTGATCAGGTATTGATCTTTAATCTACAGCATTGCTGGAAAAGGCAGCCAGCTGTAGCTGTGAAGAACAACAACTGGCAGACACTCTGGTTAGTGTTGGCACTGGCCCTCTCTTACGAGATCCAAATTCCTGGGAACCAAATGTTCCTGTGATTCTGGCTTTCTGCTGCCAATAAAGCTTATGATACAAAGCTAATTGGCTTGTAACTTTTCTTAGAAATCTGGAAGGGAAATGGATAGGTTGCCTTTATTTATACACCGATATGCCGAGAATCTGCATTAAGATAAGGAAGAAAATATATACAGCAGTAGCCATAAAAAAGCCAATGTTTACCCATCTTCACTATGAAGTGGTTTCAGAGATATATAAGTAGCTTTTATTTCATATAAGCTTAACAAGACTGTAAGAGTTCTTTTGGCCTCTGTTATCGCTACGAGGAATAACAGCAGGCAGCGTTCATTGGAGAAGGGTATTTGTATAGGCTCCTCAAGGGAGGGACTTCATTTGGAATTTGTGTCCATTGTGCACCAAAACTGTGGCCAGTCATCATCCAGAAAACGAGAGCTAAAACCTGCTGTGAGGGGAATGTTTGTGGGACCTTCGCTTTGCTGAGCGACTGACGATTCCTATCTCCATTGACATGTATGTAAAGGAGTTTATGACTGAAGAATACCTTATTCATCTTTGCCTGCTTCCTCCTAGCCAGTCTACTCCTATCAGTTGACAGCTGACAGTAACAGCAGTAAAATTCACATCTTCCAGGGATTAGAGGAGAGGAATTCTCCCAGCCATAGAAAAGTTGCTTTAGATTTGGCTATCATGTTAGGATTGCTAAAAAAATCATGAGGACCATTTAATTTTGAATGCTTTTTAAACCATTTCAAGAAGCGTAGTCATGGAAATATAGCTCCCAGTCAAGTAGTAAAAAAAATAAAATCCCTGTGGGATAGACGGAATTAAGATTAAAATTGGCTTGGAACATTTGTGCCAAAATCCAAACAAGCTACTTCTGGAAGTTTGTGGGTGAAAAAGCACTTTTTCCTGTGAAATGGTTCCTCCTGTTGTGGGCCAGATTCTGTTTTCACCCATGTAACTGAGATCGGTGATTGGATCCAGTTCAGCAGACATTTTGTTTTATGGGGCTTCCTGGAATGAGAAGAAAAGTACTTGAATTGTGGAAGAACAGATCTTTTTTTATCTGTCCTCCTGAAACAGTTTCACAAGGCCTGTTGACCAGATTGAGAGGACCAGAAGAGTTATAGCTGGAGCAGAGCTGGGCAGACATGCCTTGGTATAAATCAGAGGAGCGCAAAAGGAGGTAGGATCCAACTTCAAATGTTTCCAGCTCCTCCCTCTGTTCACAACATATTACTGTTCTCATGCTATTACTAATTTACCTTTTTCGAAAGCAACAGGGAGAAATAGAAGCAGCTCTTCCACACAGCGTGGGACTGAAGGGGTTAAAGTCACACAATTCTATCATTCTTGATGGGTCTTTTTATTTTCTTCTAGTTCATCTTTCCCTCAAAAGAATATACGCATTATTTTTACCTTAGGTGTATCTGCTTCACTTGTTTTACTTTTCAGACAGTTATCTGGCTGTAAGCCAGCACTGCAAAATCAAATCCTGCCATTTATTTTAGGATTTGCTTTTATTATTCTTGCTGAATTTCATATTTTTTCATTTCTTATTACTTTATGTCATGCCTTTTTTTTTTTTTCCCCTTTTCTTTGTTAGCTTTGTTTGCTTCCTGTCACTCACTGTGTGGTAGCTCAACTATCAGAGCAGAATGAAAACGCCACACGCTAACTCAGGTTATATATATTACTGTCACTTTCCTACCACTGAAAAATGCAAGCAACAACCAGAAAGCAAGCAGATCTGAGGTAGGTCAGCACCTTAGACTGCAGTTCTTTGAGCTACGCCAAGTCACAAGGAATCTTGAATTGCAGATACAAGAGGCGTTGGGCTTTAAAAAAAATATTCTGTTTATCAAAGATGAAAGCAATACAATAACAATGAGAATAAGCATGAACATGATGAAAAGCAAACAAGAAGCAGCCCAAGTCTCAGCCCGAGTGTAATATACACATAGATTCTTTTTATTCCTAAAAAGAGCAAAAAAGTATTTGTAACAGCTGGTCTCAACCCAAAAGTTTGTTTGGATCACTGAATCATGCCCTCATACTGTTTAGGACTATACATAGTTGTCACTGAAATGATCCTGGAAAAATCCCCATCTACTGCTAAGAATTTTTTTTCTTCTTGCTGCTAAACATATTTTGTTGTTAAAGATGTACAGGGAAATGAAAAACTGGGGGAGAAACAAAGGCCAAATTTCTAAAAACGGCCACTTAAAATTATTTTCTTACACTTTTAAGAAGCAGCCTGATTTTTCACAAGAGCTGGGCATCTGCCAGCTTCCAGTGTGCTCTGGGGGAAAAGCAGGGAGACGTAGACCCTCTGAAAACCTGCCGGGTGCCTACGTGCCGCCTCGGAGAGCCGTATTCTCACTGCCTCTCACTGCCTGTGCTGGTCTGAGGATTAATGGTAAATCCAACTTAAAGCTTCCACTTTGAAATGTTTTGCCCCAGCTTTTCCTGTGGTCCAGCAGCCCACAGGAGATCTGTCCCCCTTTGTAACACTGGCCTGTGCCTGACAGATGAGACAGAGACTCTCAGCTAGAGAACCAGCCCAGGATGAGTGTAGGGTGTTGCATACAGTTTCCCTCAGGAAATAGGGCACGCTATCTGGGAGTGTTTTAATTGCCAGAATAGTTCTGATATCCCTGTTTTTCCCTTAACTTTCCTTGATTTCCCGTTATTCTTCCTGTCATTCTAAGGTGCTTTCCTCTGTCTAGTTGTTAGAAATCTCTTTGCAATTGCACAGCAGATACAGTGTCTGCCTTTCAGCCCCCCTTCCTAACCATATAATATCCCACTTGCATGGAGGTCATGAAACCTATGAGTGGTACAACTTTGTTGTACGGGCCTTTCAAGATCTAATCCCTTTCTCTGGAATAATTTCCTCTTCCTCTGAATGCAAAGAAATCCACTAACCTCAACCACGTGCACTACAGCTTTCTCTACGTCTTGACACCAAAACCAAAAAGGTTTTGGGTAGTTGGAACAAAAGGGTGGGAGGTAAAGAGTAAGGGTATTTTAGCCACTGAGTAGCTTTGCAGTCAGCCTGGTGGAAATTTGCTGTGGCCCAGGAAGAGACGAGCGCCCTTCGCCGAAGCAGTGCAGCTGGAGGGATGCTACAGCCTCTCCTCTACCAGACACTGCTGCTGCCATGGGAGATGGCCAGTCCAGCATTCGGTGCTGCATTTGCTAGCCTGACCATACCCCCCCGTCACAAACAGGTCACTTCTTCCCAAGCATGCCCCGCAATGACAGCACACCGTGCTGTCGTGGCATCCCGGCTGGTCTTCTGGTGATGAGTCGCTGTCTCCCATCCACCATGGCAAAGAGGCACTGATAAAATTTACCAACCGGTATACACATGTGCCATTCCACTCCCTGGCTTTTTTGGGGTTATTAACTCGTAACTCTTAATCAGGGAAATCTGCCTCTGGACAGTTTTGTAAGCAGACAAGGACGGTGCTTTCTGTCCTGCATTTCCTGACCTTATGTGCCAGTGTAATATGCAGAAGTATGTCAAATGCCATTTAATCTCCGTAATCCAAGCAGATTATGTTCATAACTTCACCTCTATCTGCTCACAGCATTATCTCCTTTCAAAAATGCCACATGCTTTTTTTAGACAAGATGCACCCTTTACAAGATGGATTTATGTTTAGCAGCCAGGTCTCATGTCCTACCTGCACCAGCGCAGGCCAATGCACCATATGGGGCTCCACGTTCCTGCTGTACTCTTCTCAAAGTGCAATATGGCAGTAATATTTGCAGTTCTGAACTTGCATTTCTGAAATCTGTGGTAGCCGAAAGTAGCAGTGTGAAATAGTAATTAGTCTCCTGATTATTGTTTTTACGAAGTAGACTATTTGCATTATTATTTAGAGAGGTTACGGCCTAGCTCCAGGCCCCAGCTGCTCATTCCTACTGCGGCAAGAGGAGGCCACAACAACAGGCTGCAGCTACGCAAACAGATGATTTACGTTTGGCGTAGCTGAGGGCGTGAAACCCTTGTCAGGGCGGCAGAGGCCGGGAAAGGCGCGGCTGACTGACGGGGAGGGAGGACGCAGGCTGCCTGCTGATGCGGCAGCAGCTCCCGGCGTGGCGGAAGGGCCGCTCTCGCAGGTCCCCACCTCCAGCCACGTGCCCCCGCGCTTCCTCCAGAGCTTCTGCTTCCTCCCTGGGCCCAATGTGAAATCAGCTGTCTGTGTGGCTCGAGTTAATTGAGGAGGCAACAACTCCTGCAGAGGGGACGGGAAAGCGGCAGGAGGAGGAAGGATAACAGGCTGGGGGCGGGGGGGGGGGGGGTCCCCCTTCAGTGCCTTTGGATTTTTTCCAAGTGATTGCTAGCCGTGCTGCCACGACCAAATTAACAGTCCCGTTTAAGAACATTTCTGGGGTGAAATCTTGAAAAGTTTTGTCATTGAGTTCAACTGAAGCAGGTCCAAGTTCTGAAAGCTCTCAAATCCTATTCCTTTTGGTTTTCTCATGTACTTAATCCTTGCTGCGAACTGAATGAGGCAATGATCCTACAGAAAATAATGTATTATCACATAATTGCAGATTGCATTATATGGTGTATTCATTATGGGGGCTAAACTGAGGTTACACAGACGGCCTTAATTCTGGCATCTCCTAGCTTTTTAATGTTTGACTTTACATCCTTTACGATGGCCTTTGAATGAAGTTTGCAGTTGTAACTAATGATTAATTTGGATGCAATTATTACGACTTTACTTTCCATTGGTATCTTATGGAGAATTTCACAGCTGTGTCCTTCATAAACAATGAGGCTAGGAATTCGCTTGTCCGCACGTTTAAGTTGCTGAGTTTTCTTTAACATTTTTAAAGAGCTTTGATTACTTTGGACACTCCTGTCACTGCAATTCTTTCACTGTGATTCAGTAACAAACTGCATCATTCAAAATAGGAGCTGGGTAACAGATTTGGGTGGATCAAAGTTGGAATATGCCCTTCATGAAGTTTATATATATATATATATATGTACGGGTTTTTACAGACACTTATATCTGCCTATTGCATCCTTCTATCTCTTTTTACTGTCACTGTTATTTGGTGGTTTCTTGCACCAAACCTAGTGTTGAAGTGCTGAGAGCTGAATCAGTTTAAAGCCTGCTCTGTTCTTATGAATAATTATCGTTTTAACAAAAGCTCATGTCCCATTTTCAAAGCACAAAAAGTGCCAGGGATTTCAAGTTAGGCATGTTCAGAAGTTCTTGGGGTTTGGCTCTATGTGTAACTGTGGGCATAAAGGTCATCCTACTGACTTCAAGGTTTCTGATAGGAAGTTACTCTAGATGTAATATTTGTAGGATTTGAACCTTAATTTGAAATCATATCAAGGGACCCTAATTTGAGATCATGCCATATCCCATTTGCTTCTTGACCCTGTAGTAAAAAAGTATAATATACACTGTTAATACTGTCCTATGAGGTGCATACATATGATGCATGAAGCAAAGCATCGTCTCAGCTATGTAGCTATTAAATTAAACTTTGTGCTCCTGACTCTATTGTCCCCTACTCTAAAAATTACTAAAAGAAAAAAATCAAAACATCAGGAGAGAGCGTTAATGTTCATTTCATATTAAATTACAACTGTGCTATTTGTATTTTATAGTAGATAATGTTACAGAAGACAATAATCTCACCACCTGCTGGAGAAAGTAATTAGAGGAGAGTAGTATTCAATAGCTGTTTTTCTTTGCAACACATTTTTCATTGATGATACATTAGACTGTAAGACAGTTTACTTTGAAAGAAATACAAAATAAAACCCAGAAAGTTCAAATTCCTTTGGTTTCAGGCACAGCAAAATTTGAAGAAATTCCAAGTAGATATACTTTACAGTAGTTCAAAGGATTGTCTAGCAGAAACTTCAAAAGTCTTGAATTAGACTAAATATGACTTAAAAATCTCAGTTTCTATATTTAACTAGTTCTACAAGTGTTAAACTAACTTTAGAATAATTTTGCCTGCAGACCATCCCCAGTGACAAAACTTTGGTTTTGTCAGCGTTTCCATTATTACTTTTGAGCCAAATTTCCAGTGGCTTTAAAATTCATTCATAGCAGTGTTACTACAGGTTAGAAATGAATGTAAAACGTCCCTTTCCTGCACTTCTTCCTCAGACATTGTTACCGTTGAAATTGGTGGTATTGCCATTGAATTGGCCTGGTCAGACCATATTACTCCATATTACTTGGGAATTGAGTCATAATATAGCAGAAATCTCTTCTTTCCATCTTAATTTTTATAAGCAATCATAGTCGCTTCTCAAGGTTAGTCAGGAATATACTAAAAGGAGCAAACAATCTTTTATCACTAGGTTGGCTGTTCAAATCTAGCAAACTTCGCAGTGACTAGAAGTAAATCACAAACCTTTGGAAAATTTAAAAATATGGATTTGGATTCCGCTCTAAAATGTGAAAGCAGGTTTTCACTGTCCTGCTCAATTTCAGCAAATGTTTTCATTGTTTCCTCCAGGAGGAATCACCTGGAACACGTTTAGCAGTCTGTGATACGGACATTGAGGAACTGTGGAGTGTGGGGTAATGTTAGTGAAGGTACTGCTGGCCTTTGAAGGAGCAATGGAGGAAACCACAGCCAGGCCTTTCCCAAGCTGGAAGTGCCCACACCAGACTTTTGAAGCATGGCACAGCCACCTGGCTCCAGGCACTGCCCAAGCCTCCGGCCACCCAAAACTGGCAAGAGGGATATGAGTCATGGAAGAGTTTTATTGTGAGGGAGTATGCGTTGAAACCAAACCTTGAGTTTTGACAAAACATCCAAGAAGAAGTTTTCCTTGGTCCAAGATACAGGAAAAGGAGAAGAGGACAAGCAGAGGGAAGGGAAAAAACCCCAAACCCTTCTTGACAGCAGCTGCCATGCTAGCTATTGGAGTATTATCCAGGGATATAGGACACCAAAGTTCAGGCTCTGAATCCAACCCTCAAATGTGTTGCTAGTAGGAGCTATGGCAGCCTCTTGCAAATACAGATGTATTTTAAATTCAAAGTGTCTTCATTTCATTTTGATGCAGGTTGAACACATATTTTGAAACCACTCCATGTTTCAAGAAATTAAATTATTTTTAATCTAAACTGTTCTGAGACTACCGCTTAGGCATTGTACTACTCTCCCCTTAGTATTGCTCTGACTTCAAAAAAAGCAACATTACTTTTTCCTGAAATAGGAATATCAATGTGTTTGAATTACTCCGTATATGCAATTACCTTTAAGAAATCTCTGCTAAATGAGCCTATGAACAAAGCTGGAAGTCCTGTTGTTGCCATGTTGCTGTTGCCATGTAAGGTGGCCAATTCTAATAATACTTTTTGAAGGCATCTATATCCATTCACTTTTGTTTAAATATGATAATCTTCTGTGACCAGGAGCTTAGTAGTTGCAATTTTGTTCTTAATGACTGTCCAGCAATTATATATGTATTTATAATTCATTTTGCATGGTGAGACTTCACCTATTTATTATTTGGGAACATTTTTAATAAAAATGTGGAAAAAATGTCATGAAGAAAGAGAAGAGTCTTTACCCTTGATTAAGAATATGAGCTGTACTGTAAGGAGCACACAAGACAGTAGATGTATGCCCCTAAAGGCGCTGATCTCTTCCTCATTTAAATCTTCATTAAAACAACTTTGTAGAGCTCTTCTTCAATCCTCTTTAGTAGAGCTTTGCTAAGTACACAGCCCTAGCACTTGGGGTCATTCTCACGATTTAAGCATGCTTCAGTGTGACACGGACAGGGTGGACTTCCATTCCCTAGACTTCAGGACAGCTTTGGATTGTTCAGATTCCCTTTGGCATCAGTTGTCTGGCCAGTGCTGCAGAGCTCAACACAAGAAGCTTAACAGAGAAGAGATTATCTTCAAGTTCCTGCTTGAGAGTATGCACACAGTGCCTTTTGGAAAAGAGAGTCGATATGTTGGGAAGCTGGCTGGAAACCGTTTAACCCAGCTGGCACTGAAATGTAGGTAACAACATTCAATGATATGGCTTGCTGCACTTTTAGGGACAGACAGATAGCATGTGAATTTTTTAATTGCAGAAAGAAATCTTTTTCTCCTATGCTTGTCCAAGCTTAGAGAAGATTGGTTAATAACTATACTCTCTTTGCAGCTGATTTAAGGCTCCGAGCTTTCCCCTGTCACTAAAACTACTAAAAGCACCGAAGAGGTGTGCAGTCTTTGTGCACAGTTTTTTGCATACTTGTTTCAGTGTTGTACTGTGTTTTACTGAGTGATGTGGAACTCGTTTACACCCATGGTCCAACCTGCTGATATATCGGACAAGATAAAGCTGTCTGTGGAAATGGGAGTACACAGAAATTTGTCTTCAGAAATGATTATGTCTTATTTGTCCTCACCAGTTGAAACATGGAGTACATATGGAGTACAGATCTCACGGGAAATGGAGAACATTTGTTGTGCAGCTTATCTCTGCAATCCTTTTTCCGCCATTCCTTAGCAAAGAATTCAGTAGGGCTTGACTACTGATGCCCTACACAAATATTTCCTCCTGTTGGATGCTGTGCCCAGCTTTATATTCCTAAAATTAATTCTTGCGCTGGATCCTCTGCTGTTTCTCTCAGACCTTTTGTGGTATCTCCCAGGATATAATGAACTCCCAGGATATAAAGAAAAGTGCATCCGTTCTGTAGCTTTCTGCACTGCCAGGGAGGGCTAATCATGGGACACGCTCTGCAAATGTCGTATTAACCATTCATTTCACAGAAATGCAGACAGATGGCCTGAGGATTGTTTCAACAGGGTCCGCGGTTTTTTTTCTCTGTACCTAAAGTTGCTGTGCTTGTTTTTTCATAGTTTTTCCATATTGCCAGCTCTCAGGGAACAGGATCTACGTGGGCATGACAGTACTTCTCTGATCTCTAATTCTCTGCTTTGAGCAACAGTCAAGTTTCAAGATGAATTCCTGTCTGCTCAGAAGATGCATGCCTCTCCTGAGATCTTAGTAATAATACCTTTCTCATCATGGATGTCTGAAACATTCAAAATTTCTGTTTGGACAACTGGTCATAACATTTCTATGAAGACAAGTCCTTATTATACAGTCTCTTCTTGATATCAGCGTATGCTTGCTTCTCTGTGTGCTTTCAGTAGCTATCTATAGGCTTACGCTGTTTTGCAAGCTAGCTAACCAGGTGACAAATAGAGAAAACCTGTCCAATTAACACTGTCTGTGCATATCCAACTATCCTCAAGAACAGCAAGTACACATTCAACATCTGCTCAGTCTCAGCGAATCCTAGGTATCTAAAAATATGCTTGAGTTGAATTGCAATTATAAAGTTGTATTATGTTTCTCCATTGTGGTACTTACTGGCTGCCCTTGATTTGATAGTAAATCCCTTTACATCTTTGAATCTGAGTATCTTTATTTATTGTCTCCTCAATGATCTAATATACTGGGGTTTTTTTCCTAAGGTGTGTTAGGGAACCAGTCTAAACCAAGAATTCTCCACACTTAAAATAGAGATGGATAGATGAATAGCAAATAATCAGAAAACTCATTTGTACATAGTAGATTGGCAAGTGTATGTAAAAGTCCATGTGTACAAACAACATTTCAAGGTAGTGTCAAAGTGTTCAAAGGTTGTTTTAGTGTGTGAGCAAGGAAGCATCCAAACCAGGCTCTTGCACTGCAATCCTTCGTCCTTCACCTGACACTCCTGTCTCTCAGAGCAATGGTAATCGTTCTCTGTTGCTCTTCAAAGCATTACCCAGGGGCTTTTCTTGCTGTTACCTAGTGAATAGAGGCTGAGAAGCAGTGATGTATCTTCTTTGCATACTGTCTCCTCAAGTCTATCAGCATGATCACAAGCCAGTACACCATACACATGGTAGACAATGTATGGTGACTGTACCAGATCCTCTTCTGAGGCTGATCCTAGCTGATCATAAAAAGGGCTGTATCAGCCTCTGTAGTTCGAAATTTGCCATATCAGAGTCAAATAAGCTCCACATTGCCTCTTAAAGACTGAACAATAAATAGCAGCAAAATGTGCTTTGGTGGATGGATTTCTTTCAGCAGGTGACTGCATAAACTAACTCTTGGCAGTAGAACTTCAAGTGAGTGAAGCATTATGGTTGATGGGCTTAAATCTTTCTTCTGCTAATGCTGTGCAGGAAAGACTGTGACTGAAATAGGTATAATTAGTGAACCGTGATTGAATTCTCAGCATCAAGAAGACAACAACTCTTTCACAGTTTCTACTTTGATGTCATCTCTCATCTGTAAAGCTGTTCTACTCAGAACCACTTGAAGGTATTTTTCTTTTGAATTGGCTGCTTTAGACTGTCTTTAGTGCTAGATTATCTGTGTCAGGTTTATCACAAGCTGTCTGGATACAGGATGATTTTTCTTTTCATGGTAAAACACAGCACTCTTCTAAACTCTGCTTCCAGTTTATGATGACGGTGCTTCTTGGTTGAAGCTTCTGTTGCTGGTTTCCAAATACCCAGAATCTGGATCAACAATCTTACAATCTTCTGCATCGTTATTTTTGTTTTATTTACACTTCACAGTAACAACTTGGGTGATAATGACTTGCTACAGTCACTGTCTCTCTGCTGACAAGAGCAAAGATCTGTCATCATCTTCTATCTAGTAGCATTTTGCACTTTGAATCTGCATGTAGTGTATTACCAGCACTTCACAAGTCCTTAGTCTCAAGCACTTGTTATATTTCGGTTTTGGGGTTTTTTTCCTGAAAAAGATACTATTCACCTTATATGTCATTCCTCCACTTGGAGCTTGTCTTGGTGACTTCCTAGGAGTGTCTTCTGAATCAAGGAGCTGCTGTTTTGTTCTTTAGAGTTAATAATATGCAAAAGATTTTCCATATAACTATGCTGCAGAATTGCTGATAACAAATGTGGTATTTCACCAGCATGTAAGTTTCTACCATAACCACACCTTGAATATTGAGGAAAACTATTCCATGATTTTATGCCTTAAAATAGTATTTTACTTGGGTCTTACTAAGTTCTTGAATTACACATTGTGCACGTGCGTGCTTGGAAAGATGCTGACTGGTACCTTCTTATTTTCCAGTTCTCTCTACCTTTGCTTCAGAACTATAATGAAAACTGCAGGAATTTGTGCATTACGAACAAAAATTCAGCAGCATTATGGAAGCAGAAGCACTAGTAGCAGACTTACAGAATGATTGATATTGTGGTATCCAATTTTCATTTCAGCAATCATCCTGGGAGAGCTACTCATGCAGAAAAGTTACCACATATAAAAAAAGGTATAGTAAACCATACAAATACACATCCCTGACTCAGACTTGGACCCCCCTTAATGCAACCCAGCCTGGCTCATGGACGAAATGACTAGATGCTGAGTGGATATATGGATTGGAAGTACATAGTTAATAGGGTACACTTCCTGTTGGTATCTGAGAAAAATCATTCACTCATTTTCCACTGAGCATTTTTTAAATAAAGCTTTGACATCTAATTAGTTATTTTCTTTTTATATATCATCCTTTGTCTTTGGAGTATTCCATTGTCCCTGTGAAATGCAAGAAGTCTTGTGGATCTAGGAGCTGTGTGAATGAGGGAAATAATTAAATGAGGTCACCATGTTGATGTTTTGTAGCACAACATGGAACTAACACCCACTTCTTGGTTTTTAAGTACTAAAAAATCCTTAATCTAATTAGTTTCTTTAATCTGGCAAGCAAAGATACCTCCTCTTGACTCTATTGCTTTCTTGCAAATGCGACACCTTGAAGATCAGAAATGTTCAGTGAGGGATTGTATTAGGCTAGCTAATTGAAATAAGTCAAGAGAACCTGGAATCAGTCTGTCTCTCTGCTGCAAGTAGTGCTGGTACTGGCAGAAGAGCAGCCCAGGTGAAAATTTCCAAGCACCTCTGTATCATTTGCTTACGTGTAAAACAAAATTTAGTTGTGCACTGGAATCAGTTACAATGAGTTTGGATAAACTAATTCTTTGTCTATGTCGTTTAGTAAAATATAAGCAGCTAAGCATTGAAATGAGGAGGAAAGAGCTGCCTGTGCGAGGCCGCAGAAAAACTTGAAGGCAAATTTGCGTGGAGTTTACATATAATTCTGTAAAACCAACATTAGACATTGCAAACCCACAGGAAATGAAGTCTCTGTTTCAATTTTAAGTCTCTGCACTTCAGGAGGGATTGCCACCAGGCGGGAGATAAAATGCATCTTTTCCTGCCAGGTGCAGCTTCCTTCACCCTCCTCGCTGAGCTCGGGCTGCTCCTGTAATCTCTCCCCTTCCCCTGCCTTTTTTACTCCAGTTTTTGTCCTTTTCCTTCTGCTACTCCTTTTCATGGGCCAATTTTGAGGCAGAGGACTGGGGGAAGACAAAGCGATGGCTTTCCCTCTCTGCCCGGGGTTCCAGGTGTCCTCTCCTCCACAGTGGACCGGCAGCAGGAGAGCAAAGGGATCCATCAAACTGAGGAGATAAGAGGAGTAGGCAGGGTGGGAGGGCTAACCCCAGTGTCCCAGGGAGCTCTGCTGTGAGGCTGGGGGTTAGGCAAATCAAATGAAAAAAATGGTAAGAGCTTCTTCCCCTGCGCTCTATGCGCTTGTGCCACTGGCATAGCCAGTACCTTGGAATGATTCTGTACTGTTGTGATAAACATTTACCAGCTCTAGATTTTAGCCATGACTAGAGTCTGGATGGCTGAGAATATATCTTTTTTTTTTCCTGGCTTGGGGAATTTAACACATAATCTAAAATTCCGCTGCAAGCATCGAAATTTAATATGAGTTTCCATTATTAATAGGTATAACTTTTAGCTTTTCCTCTCTTACAGGATGAAATTCACCTCTCCACCAAAAACCCACCAAATCCCAAATTTGTTCACATGTTTGGTGCCAAGAAAATACATATTGCAGTTAAGAGGCTAGAAGGAAGCTTGCAATGCCATCAAAGCACAGAGCTGAGTGCAGCAGCATTACAGCTTGAGATGAGGCTCATGATTCAAACGCATTATTAACACAAGCGCTTGAAATATACACATCTGCAAAATTCAGAATCTGCAGCTGACCTTTGCTTACACCAAGCCCATCCTTCGCGCTGATCTGGACAGGTGTATTGTCGTAAAGGTCGTGGGACAGGCACAGGGACAAAGCCAGTCCCTTAGACCTCCAAAGCCAAAAGGTAGGGGAAGTAGCAACACCGAGTAAAAAAAAAAACCAATAATGAAAGCAAACGTTCCCCACCTCCAAGCACCCACCCTCCACCTGTCCCGTGTCTGACGTTGCCTCGGTGGCTGGGGCAGAAACCTCCCGGGGGAGCCGCGCAGGCAGGAGCGCAGAGGTGCGGCTGCAGACAGACACAAGCTCCCCGGGAACCGCTGCTAGGCAGGCGCCTACCCCACCGCGCGCGGGGAGCCACTAAACTATTGCGACATGGAAGGACGGGTATGAAATAACAGATTCCTCCTGCTGCTCTGGTGGCTGTCACATTTCACACCATACCTCTCTCCTTTTCACAGGCACGCTGGCTGGATTAAATGGATTAAGAACTGGTTGATAAATATGAATGGAGTTGCAAGTTGATGTGGAAAAAGGTTTTCACTGTTTCTTTCTCTATGAATGAATCATGAACGGAAATTTCTTCAAGTGCATTAGAAATTAATTCCTAGAGACTCCTTTTTTCTCCTCAGGCTGAAAAACTGAAGAGCCAAATTTTGCAAGGAAAAAAAAAAGGCATTTCAATTTATCTGAGAATCTCTTGCTTCAAACCCTAACTTCTAAGTGCAATATTCACTATGTAAATTATTCCCATAAAACAACATAACATTACAATCCATTTCAACTAAAAGGATCTACTTACAGTAGAAAACTTCAGATTTGATAGCATGTCTTTATTGTATCGAATTACTATATCCCATCAAGTCTGCCCAGCGTTGTGCTGTACGCTTTAGGTGGTCTAAATCTGAGATGAATTGATGCTGAGGAATTTGGCTGCAGATTTATTTTTTTTTTTAATACCAGGCTGCTGTCCCAAAGTTTGGAAATGCTGGTTTATGCTATTCATAAATTGACAGTAGAGCTTACTGATACAGATATGTATATACACACACACACACGTATATATGTATAAAATTCAGATCTAATTTTAGATTTAAAGCACCTTGCAAATTCATATTTGTTTGGGTCTAACTGTATGTTTAGGATGGCCACTCACTGTAAATATATTTTGATATGGAATTTGTCCATTTTCCTTACATGGATAGTATATGTCAGTCTGTGGCTAGAAATAAAAATACTATGGATGTAAGCACAAACTTCTGAAAGTCCCTAGCATGTATGAAGAAACTCACATGGAATGAACAAAATCTTGGGAACTTTTGGACTGATTTTCTAAGAAAACGGGGCTTATCACATTGTCCCATATGTGAATCTGTTCAGCTGTTTGTCTGTCACTACCCCCACGTCTTTCCCCAATAAGTTTTGAACATGTTACCTACTGTCAGCCTAATCTGTCAAAAGTCTTAAAGACCGTGAGATAGTGAAAATCAGCAGTGGAGTAAAGGAGTGCCAGATTCTGGCATCACTGACTGCCAGATACAGCGAACGCTTCTCTTTTCCATGCAGTGAATGGCATGGCACGGCACGGCTAGCGAGACAAAGGGTAGCACACATACGGGCAAAGCAAGCTTCAAACTTGATCCAACACTGACTGTCCATTGAGTGGCAGGGAAAAACAGAGAGGGAAGAGACCTGGAGGTAACTGTGGACATGGCACGAGAAAGGAAAATGCGCACGGAGTACGGGAGAGCAATGAGATCCTTGTGGCACAGAGGCTTGCAGGAGGCCTGGAGGTGTTTGGATAGTAGGGGGCAATTCCTGAAGATGAGGGGAGACTCCAGGTTTTGGGGGGAGGAACACAGGGGAGGGGGCACAGATCTTTAGAAAACTGGGGTTTGCTATTCCTTGGCTCACAATATTTGTTTCAAAGGTGGCAAGGGAAGAAGCTTCTCCCTTTTTAATACCTCTGAACTCTCTGGTTGTAGCAGCTCCAGGCTTCGGTAGCAATGAAGTCTGCCCCAGGATAGTTTAGTCCTGGCTGAAAACCAGCGCTTCTGGAAGTCTCACAAGAAATCTTCCTGTGAGATTTCCAGTTGATACAGCAGACGTGAAAAGCTGAAACAATTCAGTAACAACTGCAAATGGTCTGACCAGTACAGATGAGCTGCATTCACCTGTGGGTTGGCCTTCTACCCCCTCCTCAGAGGAGGGGTGGAGTAAGGTGGTTTCAGCAGCACAGACCACTCACACAGTCAAACGCCAACTCTTGGAGAAAGAGGAGTGCCAGCATATAACCTGGCACTGGGAGCCTGAGCTTCCGCAGCTGCACTTGCAACGGAGAAAGTCCTGAGCCTCATGGGTACCTGCCTGCTACCAAACCTGCTGGTAATTACCACCTCCCTGCATCAGCCCAGCTGGAAATGTGAAGCTTGGAGGAAGGTCAGTTAATATATGGTATCCAGGCTGAATTACCTAACCAGGTCTCTTCTGAGGTTTGCTCAGAATGGTTTTGGCATTAATGTTATACCCAGGATCAAATCACAGTGAGGACTAAAGGCATTAGTGGTGAACACGGCCCTCATGCGGTACACACTGATAAAATGAAAATACTGGGTGGTGAATGCATACAGAATTGCATCTTGACAAGAGATGCTGTAGAGATGCCTCTCTTCCATATGCTGCCACACAGGAGGGAATTCAAAGTGCGCAGAGCAAGTAAGCTATTTGAAGATTTGGAGTATGATGCATCCCACAGATCAGCACTTCACTGAAGAGGCCAGCAAAGGAAGCGCGAGTCAGGATGTGGATTTGTAGCATATTAGACGGCCTGCAATAAGCCCAGCTTGGACACTCAGTGCTCTCTCACATTACTGCAAGAAAGCAGAGCTCACCAAGGCAATTCAAGCATAGCAGCTAATGCCATAGGAGAGTAGTAAACCCGTATCCTCGCTTTCTTCACAGTAACAAGTCTGTGTAGTTATATCCTTAATGTGCTTTAGATAGAGTAAGCCACAATGCAATTAGGATGTCCATATGGAGAGTCAGTGCAGCATAGCTAGTACACTGTAAATTCATATCCTCGCTTACTGAGAATTAATTATCTTGTAGACAAGCCATGTGTCAGTGAAATCCATTTATTACTTTATAGGATATGTGGTCTTCTAGGAAGGCTGGCCCAAAAGAAATGGGGGACTGAAACTATGATTGGCAAAGTAAATATATTGGTAGGAAATGCAGTTTTATGCCAAGTCAGTTGATTTAAAACAATCTGGCTTGGTTTTCAAACCCACCCCCCCTACTCTAATTTGGGTCAAACAAAGCCAAACTGAAATGTTTTGTTTTGGTTTTTCTATAGGAAAAAAATGACTTTTAAAACGTGAATGGAAATTTTCATATGGAAATTTTGCAGTGTATGTTTCTTTGTAGAAATTGCTTCTTCTGTCAAAATAACATTTCTATAGAAATTTTTCATTTGGTTTCACTTAAAAAACTTACTTGTCCAAACTTGTATCGTTCATGGGAGTCAACAAAGTTGAACCAGAATGAATAATCCTCTTACACGACATGCTTTGCAGGAATGACAGCCTTTTTTTCCTCCTTGTAACCAAAATATCACTGGAAGTAAATCTGCGTTGCCATTGCACCTATATAACAAAGACTGTCTTAAGAATTCTTGTGATTGGAAAACTAGGTCAGTTAATTGTCCAAAAAATGATAATAAAAAAGGAATGGGAAATAACTGTTGGAAACAAATCCATATTTCAAATTTCAGTGAGACTGCTCTTGATGTAGTCAGGCTTGGTTATAGTTAATAAACCTTTGAGATGGAGATTGGGTTGTGTGTCTCGTATCTTCATTCTATGTGGTTTTAGAAAAACATATGCATGTGTCAGGGCACCTCGTTGTTCCTCTGATGATTTATCATATCTTTGTGGGATGGTTTTGTTTCCCACTATGAAATGCAAATTTAGCTTGCAGTGTTCCTGCTGTCTGTATAAAGGTTAAAAAGATATATAGATATACATTTAATGCTATTCTTGCTACTTTTAGAACTGGCTTTGAATGATGATTCTAGCACAATAAAGATTTTTCACTGTCTACATTTTCTGATTTTAGTTGGGGTTTTTTTAGTTACCTTTTTTGAAATTTTGCAGTTTGGATTATATAAGCACAGCCCAGCTGCTGACAGACCAACTCACAGCATACGATGGGTGCCAAGAAACTGTGGTTTACTGTCACGAACAGTCAGGCGTTGCTCTAAGGTACCTTGAAGGGAAGACTGCAAATACACTACCTCCAGAAATAATAATATCCCCATATGTATTCAGGGTTGCGGGCACTGTTGACATCAAAAGGTTTATAATCCTCGTGTGAGTAATCAGCTGAACTTTTGAAAACACCTCAAGCGTTCGGTGCCTCAGCAAAGCTCACATATGACAGGAAAGGTGGCTTTGTTACCCTTTGAGCCTCTCCCACTATTCAAGCTTCACCCGTGCAGGTCACTGAAATGAAGCACCATCCCCAGACTCTCTGTGGAGATATGACTGTGCATCTGCTTAAGGTTCATCTCAGCTCTTAAGCAGCTGGACATTAAATACACATATCACTTTAACTAAGCTTCTAGGCCTAGCCTTCTTCACTGATGGTGTTTCCCAAATGCCTACCCTTTGTTTCACTGAAGTGAAGCCCAGCTGGTAATGAAATGTGCAGCTCTCCTTGGTGTTCATTATATTTTCTCATGCAAGAGATGGAACAGGCAGTAGTGCTGGCATTTGTATCATCAGTGCTAAGATCTCACTGAGATTAGAGGAACACACCTTAATTTTCACGGTTGTTACAAAAAGTGGAAGTGAAATTCTGAGTATTGAAAACCTAGATAAAAAAGAGGTTTCTATATATCATACAACCATCCTGTGGACCAACCTGAGCGCAGGTGCTTTGTGTAGCCACTGGTCCTATATGTTCAATTTGTTTCCATTCTTTTCCTTACAGGCTCTGTGCCAATGAACGGGGATTTCTTTTTTTGGTTGGTTTCCATTGCTCCAGAGTGGGTTTCACACCAGTCTTGCTCTTTGCCTTCTCGACAGATAAAGGCAAAAACTGCTTACCACTTTCTTTCTCTTACAAGATGTCTACTGGTAGCTAGCATTAATTATGAATCTGTTCTTTGTCTTTTTTTCCCTCTGACTCATTTTAACACTTACCAACTTCAAGTTCTGGTTCTCCCAAAAAATCGTGAGAATGCAGATAAAATTTCCTTTCTCCTAAACCTCAATCCTTTGCTTTGTAACTTGTTATTAAAATAGCATACACCACAACATAAGCTAGGAGGGAAAGTACGTTTTCTGAGAGAGGCTTGACTCGCTGCTATCTGGGTCTGGCATTAAAAGTGCTGAACTTGAACACAAAATCTTGTCCTAGCTTGCTATTATGCCTATGACAGTCATTTTAGCTAGCATTTTAAAAATCACAGGCCTAAAATTGTGCATCTACTGGCATAACTAATATCAAACGAAATCCAGCCCCGAACCTTATTTTCAGCAGTTCTTAAGACCTGCACCTATCAACTGCATGTTTGGCCCAGCCCTAAGTGAAGGTCTCAGTCCACCTGTACTAGGACGCAATTAGGATTGCATTTGGATGCAATCAAGCAAACTTCTCATCTGAGAAGCAGCAGGATGGAAGACGACTTTAAAGCTACCTACCGGCTGATCCCAGCAGCTGGAGCCATGCTCCTCTGACCAGAGTTTAGGCTGTGCTGTCTGACTTTGCACGGGAGCAGAGGGGAGGAGGGGAAATGCTCACGCCGTCGGGCATTAATCTCAGCTGGGGAGCAGAAAGAGGCAGCCAAGTGCAATATATTGCTCACAAGACTTTCCCCGCGATGCTGCTGGTGCTCTCCTGGGAAGGCCAGGCCACGTCCTGGCGGGTTTCCAAGCAGAGAGAGTCCCTTGGGAGGGAATTAGAGCAGTTCGGGTGGTCAGAAAATTCAGGTTCTCATTTAGACAGAAGCCTGGTCCTAATTAACAGTGTGAACATCGTGTGAGTTAGTTTTCAGCATCATTCTGTTTGATGCAGGGCTTCAGTCCCTGACTTCTTCCTAGACTTGCCATATTGCTTGAAATCAGGGCTTCCTGAGTGAAAATGTTGTGTACTGAGATTGTTTTTTAGCTCACGTGCCAAGGTGTGGCAAAGATGTGCTGCAGAATGAAATCTGGATTCCACATGAACTGAAAAAACCTCCCTTATCTTTTAAAATGATCATTTAGCCATTCTTAAAGTTTAGGCTCAGATAAGACAAACATATCCATTTAATTTGCATGCCAGCAGAATTTTGCCTCCAGTGAAACCAGGTCAGCGGGAACAGCTTAAACAGAGGAGAGTTTGCATGTCTGATGCAAAGAACATGTTTGTTGCTTTTTCTCATGGCACTGTAAATATTTTTTCAGAGAATAAACTTGTGTATTCATTAGCACCACGGCCTCTTCCACACAGGGTGCTCCTTGGAAAAGTACCAAGCGAGCACGACTATTAATTCAGATCAATATGTGACTCTGACGGAGAATGTGAAGCACACCTAGCCCAGCTAACTATGCCCCTGATAAATGTCGTGAGAGCAGTGTGTCACCCGTGCCTTGCCTTTCTTTATTTCCATTATCCATCAGGACAGGCCATGAGGGAATGCCTGGGAACTGTGTCGTTCTCTGCAATAAGCCACAATGCTAATGAGGCATAACAAATTGAGGAAGTATCATGTATAATCCTGATCCCTCATTGACACTATTACCAGTATAGATTTCAATTCACCATTTGTTACATGCTTAATACAGACAAAGTGGGAGGGTGTAGAAGAATTACTCCTTCAGTCATTGCATTTTTTAAACAGTTGTCATCCTCCAAGACAAAACTCTCTGGTAATACCCTCTGTTTTTGCTACTGCTGTTTCTCAGCAGGATTTGCTGCTTGTTCTTGTAGGGGGTCAGCCAGACTTTGTCTTTCTCACAGTTTCAGTTTCCTACTGGGATTAAGGGTCTAGCATATTTCTGCAACAAATCAACTGAACCCAAGATAAACAAACCTACTGAACAACATGGCTCTGGTACGCGCCTGCATTTTAGGAGTTGGCTACAAAGTTTGTTTTTTGTAAGGTGTTCCAGAGGAGAACCGAGGCAAATGTATTATTTTAGTGAGTTCTCATCAAAATGGTGGCATAGTTTGTAGTCTGGGGGGGGGGGGTTAGGATGTGAACTGTTTTTTCGTATGTGTTGTTTTAGTCAAGTGCTTTGTGATTCTCCCCAGAAATGGTATTTTGCATTACTTCGAAGAATGCCAGGGTGCCCTGCAGACAATGAATAATGCTTCACTGCATACTTATGACAGAAAACAGTAAAGTTTTATCTACAGATTGAAAAACCCAGATATTGGGCCATGCTATTGGTTTTCACACCTCTCTCTTTTTACCCTAGCAACTCGGCGCCAGGTTCTTCTGGCCTATGGAGAGACTCCCCACAGGTTGCTCTTCTCTTACAACCTTGCTTGCAGGTCCTATTGACAGTGGACCTCAGGAAGGTGCTCCATCCCCGCACTGTGACCAAAGGGACGAGGTGAAGAACCAGGTTTTCTTACGGACGGTATTCTTACAGATGCTCAGCCTGCCCGCCGTGAGGGAGCTGCCCTCCCTGGCCAGCATGTCCCCAGGTGACCCTGCCTCCTCCCTGCCGCAGGGCCGTTGTCCCCACGGGCTTTCCCGGCCCCTTGCTTTTCCCACGGGCTCCTGTTTCCTCCTTTTTGGGGCTCTTCTGCTTCTTATGACCTAGGCAGAGGGAACTAGGGAGGCAGGCTGATGGCTCACCCGAGCAGACGATGCCCCTTGATTGGCGTTACTCAAGTCTGGAAACCTACTGCTGCCCCATGAACACTATGTAGTAACCAAACCCAAGTGCAACCATGTACACTGCTCTTGGACAAAGTGGTACTTCATTGATAGTAGAATAACCTGCAAATTGATGCCCCCAACCAAAAGATTAATCTCTCATTTAGACTTTCATTAAAAGGCATTCACACCAGTGCAACACTGATATTCATCTGGATCAGAGTTTGGCACCTATACACGTCTTAAGCGACACATTTTAACCGCTGCTGAATCAATAAATAAAGAACTTTTTGAAGTGAAGTAGAAATTTTTCTGTAGTAGTGAATGCATTTTAAATGGGGAGTAGGGTGAGACTTCCACAGAGATATGACAAACTAGAAGACTGATAACAGAAATAACATATTTGACTATGAAGTATAAAGTTATTATTACCACTTGATTAGGAAGATTTTTATTAGTCACCTCTGATTGCTCCTCATAAATAGTGAGACCATCTAATACCCCTGTAATGATGGCCACTACACGAGTATTGTGATAGTCACACTGAATGTGCTATGTAAAAGAAAGAGCACTTGAATCTCTTTATAAAACCAGACCTGATTAGGAATTGTACTCCAGATGTGCTTGTGTTAAACTGTGTATAACTTTCAGGCCATATATTCGTTGTGCTAAGCACTTGCGGCTTTGGGGTGAAGAATTAGTTCCTGTTCCATTCAGTATTTTATTTTCTGGACAAATGCACTGGTTTGAGAGAAAAGGTATTAACTTTGGCTCAGATATGACTATTTCCATAGAAATATACTGCATTTGAAAGGTCTTTGATTTAAGTTCTTGACATGCTTTCAAATGATCAAGTGTCACAAAAAGTGGTAACTTTTGATCTCATTAATGAGCTAACTGCACGATAGTTTAAATGTAGCATAGCATTTTCATGATTTAAATTTTTATCAGGCGGTTTTAAATTGAAAGGCTGATTAATTTTAATAAGATTTCTATCATAAATGGGAAAACTGTCCAAATTTTGTAGCCAATACATTTTTCACTTGAAACACTCTAAAGTAAAAAGCTACTTAACCAGGTGACTCAAGCCAATACAGGGCAAGTCTACACTATTAGCTGCTGTCTCATTCATAGGTGTCCCTTAAAGTCATTTCCAACTGTTTATGGACAACCAGAGATGTTCAACATAAAATGGCAGCTCTTTGGGTAAATTCACACCACTTTATTAGTCATATTACCTATAAATTACACCTAATTTGAAGTCCTGTTTAAAAACTCTGTTACAAAAGCTGTCAGACTATTAAAAAAAAAAAATAAAGAGGAGAAAAGGCCCTCATTAGACTGATAATACTGAATTTAACTAAAAATGTCTACTGCTGAGGAGGTAGAAAGACAACTGTTCATTTGACCCAAATTTATGACTGGGCTGGCAGCTTTGGACAGCTGACTAGAGAGACTTAAAGAATCTGCAGTGTTTTTAGACCTGATTTCTCACTTACAAAAAGATGGGTTTCGAGTGCCCTGACTGTGTAAGGGTATCCTAAGGTAAGTATAATTTTGACCCAAGAAGTTTAAAGGATTGACGTAAAAATGCAAACCCAGCTGCTGGATTTGTAGCCCAAATGATTCTTTTGGAAGACAATGAAATACTACATATCACATTGTTTTCCACTTGCTTTTATTTGCTAATTGTTGATTCTTGCCTCTTTTCTTGCTTCTCCCCCCCCCCCCCCCCCCCCCCTTTTCTAATTTCAGTGTTTTCTTTTATCCTGAAAAATAACTGAAAATTCGCTCTGGTTAGTATGATTCAATAATCATGTACCTACCCGAAATACAAGGACGTTTTCTAAACCGAAAAGAATGGTTTCTGTGTTATGTTGTGTCCTGCATTAAGATAACAATAGAAAATTAATAACAAAACATGAAAGGAAGGTAATAAATAGCTAATATGTTTTGTTTTGTGAGATTATGAAGTTGATTAGCTTTTTAAAATGATTTTTATTACTGACATCCTGTAGCAATAAATGATCAAATCTATTACACATAATTAACTACCATTTATTATTGTATCCGCTGTTTGTAATTCAACAGATAATTTCCTATTTGTTATATACTATGTTAGACATTCAGCAAGCCCTAAATCTGCATAGTAGTGTCAGTATGTAAATACAGTTACACCATGAAGATAAGCTAAGTAGACTGGAAACCAAAAAACCCTAAGTTTCTTCAATTTGTGGTTGAGTTTACGTTACACTCAAGATCAAGACACATAAATTGTGTGCCTCGGTTTCCTCATCTGTGTTCTGGTGGTAACAAAGCCTGCCTTTCTGAAGTGTTTTGATAGCCTTGGATGAAAGGCTCCAAGTACAAAGTATTATCTGTTATAGCTGTGGCTTTGCTAAATCTTTGCTAGTTAATAATGCAGTGTGAGTTGCTGAAAATTGAGAAAATTTGCTTGCAAATAACAAAGGGTGTCTGCTTCAGCAGCCTTACCTTTCCTCATCTTCTTTTTTGTCATTGTAATGGTAGCTATGAATATGCATCTTTGTTGCATTAGAGCAAGAGGCGGTTATTTGCCCCTTCTGAAAAAGCAACAGATTATACTTCAAAGTTAACTGAAGATGGCATATTTTTTTTCCTTTATGTTTTTCTTTTTTAAAATTAGTTTGGGAAAACTGTGAGATTGCACGTAAACTCACAAGGTCTGTGGACATGAAATTCAATGAGGGAGCAATACAAATAAAACCAGAGAAGCCAGAAGTTCTCTCCCATAAACTGGAGCTTCACATCAATGTTCCAGCATTTTAGCTATTTTAAACATGGATTTCTACAGCAAAGTCAAAGGAAAAGATAATAAAAATGGTAAATAGTGAAGAGAAGACCAAATCACTAAAACCTACTCTATGTACAGAGATATGCTAGGTGAAAGCTAGTACAATGTCAAAAATAATTTCTAAGCAGTGCTGTGACACGTACAGAGTCACAGAAGTGTTGAGGTTGGAATGGACCTCTAGAAGTCATCTGGTCCAACCCCCCTGCTCAAGCAGGGCCACAGAGAGGCGGCTGCCCAGGACCGTGTCCAGATGGCTTTTGAATATGTCTAAGGATGGAGACTCCATGACCTCTCTGGACACACTGTTCCTGTGCTTAGTCACCCACACAGTAAAAAAGAGTTTCCTGATGTTCAGATGGAGCCTCCTGTGCATCTCAAAATTCACAGGTTTGTTAAATCCAAGCAGTTTCCAACTGAATGTTAACACCTCGTTACTGGATTTTCCCTCTCCCTTAATTTTATTTAAATGTAAAGATCCTCTGTGAAAACAGGTATCTGATTTCTTTGCAGCTACTAGCAATTTGAGTACTGATTTGATTATGTAATGGGGGAAATAGATCACCCATTATTTAACCAGAAATAGTTTCCGTATTGCAGCATCTTCATTTAGGTAAAGCTTCCAATAGTGACGCAGCTGTCAGCATTCACTTGCCCCTCAGACTGCACCCAGCTGAAATCTTTTTCCTGGTTTGCAAGAGGAAGGGGGGTCCTGCCTACTTATACCTTTTTTCTTGGCTGGGAGAAGAACAATGAAATATTCCTTAAAAAGGTTTTTGCAGTTTTGTAGGTAGGGAGGGAGTTAAGCTGGCATGCGACCCTCAGCAGCCACCTGCCATAAGTGAGGCGGGTGCTGGGTGACTCAGGACAGCTGGTCATAGCCAGGCAAAAGACTGTTTGGGTTATTTCTCCATGCAAACCAACAAAAACCAGCCTTCAAATATTCAGAAGATGTGGCTTTCCCCTTGGTCCGTCAACTCCCCGTTGTGGTTTTCATGGTGCCCAGCACTCCAGTACTAAGCGCTTCAGAGAAAGCAACCCGTAATGTGGCAGCTCAAATGTGCAGTATCTGAGGGGAAAAAGCCTCGTCTCCAGGCCGTGAGGCAATTTTCTTCTACTCTGAAACATGAAGCGTGATTATCCTTGCTCTGCTTCGGTGCTCTAAATTTGGCAGGAGTCCTATAAAAGTAAGGCATCCTTTATCTTTTCTGGAGACTTAAAAACAGATTTGCAGGGCACCGTGTGAAGAGTTAGCTGCACAACTGGCATTAACATTAATGAGAGATTTGGGTGTAGCTTCCGTGCAGCAGGTAGAAAATGTTTCTCTTGTTTCAACTTTTTACTTAATGTATGTTTCTTATTATTTGGCTAAGGAAAGTATGTACTATGAGTCAATCACAAATACTTGAAGGCAGCACAAGACATGGGACTAAGTTAAGGCTGGCGAATAAATATTTTTGACCTGTTTTTAATCCATACTGGGACCAATTCACACCAATACATCAAGGGAAAGGGGTTAACAGTGGGTGCGGAGACCTTTACAGTCTATGCTTACACTGACAATTCCTCTGCTGTTCTCATATTCTCAAAATAATGTATATCAAAACACTTTGAAATCTTTCTCTTTTTTGTTGGTACCTTCATAACATGGCTTTTTAAATACCTAGCCAGCTTCAGCCCAGGCTTCCCTTTAAGTCTTGAAAAAAAAAAAGAGGTTGGCACAAGAATGTGAATGATTTAAAAATGAGATGCTTTCATCTCTTGAAACATTTCAGATGTACTGAAAAATAGATTGCAATACTAAAAAAATGAAGATTTCAAAATATTTAAAATAAGTTCATTTTCTTTGTGCTTGAATTACTCTGCAAAACTTATTGAGACCTAAAACTCCTTAAAGTATTTGCATTTTAATTTCTTGCTTATATCATTTCAAGAGAAATCCCATTTTCACTTAAAGTGTGTTGACTAAACTTTTATTCATATTTTTTAACAGAAAGAACTAGAGCAGGTAGCAAGTAGAATAAAAATATCTGCAAAAATTTCAGTCTGCCTTTCTTCTTATTTAAATATAAAATTTGCACCACGAACATGTCAAAATGCCCCATTCAACATCACTGCCCAGCTCTCGCTGTATTTTAAAGACTAAGTTCAACTATGCAATACCGAGATTTTGAACTTTCCTTCTCTTCTTTAATCTCCATTTTCTGAGTTTTCCTGTTCTCACATAAAGATTGCAGCATCAGTCATTCTTTTCATGGTACTGCTTTTGCCTTGGAAGCTACATCTTTTTATTTTTAATTATTCTTTTTCCATAGACCATATATATACACACACACACACATACCCTTAGCTACTGCTTTGGGATGGTACCTGCCTTTTCCCAAGACTTCAGAAGCGAAATAAATTAGTGAAGGGGGCTCCTGAAAGGGGATGGTTAATAACCACAGCAGACGGGAATTTGGAAAATCAAGATTTTTGGTGGCTTCAGTTCAGACTTTGATCTTATTATTGGAGCGGTTTTGGCATGTTTTGATTTTGTTTTGTGTCCTTAAATGTGCAAGAGGAAGTGTGGCAGGGACAGGCTCCTGAGGTGCAGTACAACAAATGGTAGGCGCTTAAGAGATCAGAGACACGATAGCTTGAGTAAAGGACTGATGACATTTCGCCGGTTTGATTTTAATACCTGGCACATCTGTGGCATCACCAAACAGCCTATGATTTAGCTAAAACATCATAAAGATATTCAGTGTCATAAAAGTAACATTTTATTTAACCTTCCTGTAACAACTTTAAGAACAGTAATCTGTTAGAGTAGGCTGCATGTCTGGCACATGATAGTGGATGAGAATGAGTAATCAAATCTTAAATATGTATTTGTAGCAATATTGCCTCAAAGTTTTTGCAAATATTGCTAAAAAGTGTGTGATGGGAAGAAATAAAAAGAGCTAGAGCAAGCAAAATAAAATGTCATTGTCCTTAACTGGGAGTTCAAAGAATAGAGTTTCCCAGTACATCAACAGGGTTTTTTATTTGTTTCATGTCACTGTATGCTGATCCCACGACGGCTTTCCCCGCCTCCCCTGCCACAAGCAGTGGAGATAAACGATATATCTCCACAAAGAAAAACATTCTGAGCTGGTTCCTGGACTCTTAATTTCTTCCTCCATGACTCCAATTATGGACCTTGGTCCAGTGTCCGGCATACTTTGTGTCTGAGAACAGCACCCGGGCGAAGGCACATGGCACATCTTGATGCTTTAAAAGGCCAGGCTGTGGCATCGGGTCTTGGGAGTCTCGCCGCCAGCCGTTCCCACCCGAGCTGCCTCAGAAAGGGAAGAGGCATTTCGCAAGCCTTGCCAGGCCTTGCTGGGATACGTGCCATGTCCCGCTCGCTCGGCTTTAGACCAGCTCATCTGGAGAGGTTCGTGCTAATGGTATGGGGGCAAATGCGTGCAAAACCAAAGCCCCGCACCCCAAATCTAAGGAAACTCTGATTCCACAATAATTAGCGCATAGAGGGTTTAAACAGGCATCTCACTGTATTTTTACTTATTTTTATTTATTTTTCCTGATTGTTTGGGGTTTTCTATGTCTTTCATGTGCATTTGATGATACGTTTCTTGGCAAAGTAAGAAGCAGCAAATGATATCTATGCCTCACTTCTGTAAGTACAGAAGCCCTGAGAAAATGAAGAACCTCAGGAGAGGACTTTTTTGTCCCGCTGAAATCCACACTGCTCTGTGGGATCTCTATGTTACTGGCAGCTTTCCTAAACTTCCTCCTGGGCTCTGTGTTGCCCGGATATTTCTCAGCACTGTTTACTGCAGTTAACTCAGACATCCCCTCCCCTGCCTCATCCTTAATGTCTCCCAAATCGGGGTTTCTCCATGAATCCTCAAGAAGAAACCTCCTGGCGCCTACATGGGTACGCACCAATACACCCTGACCTGGGTATACCTTTCATGGGTGAAAGTCTCTGCTGGGCACGCACTGGTCAGCCAGTGCTCAGATACGCTGGCGGCTAGGGTGGCTGCTGAAGTTACCTTCACCAATTTGCACTCCCTTTATAGGTTAGAGGAAGGAAGCACAAGTCAAATAGCAAAATATGTGTATGAAGTAGCGTTGTGCTTTGGTAGAACTCATGATGAGAACTGTGTGACTTCTGAGGTATTTATTTTTGTTGCCTTAACCACAATGTTCCTGTTCTTGTTTTTACTTATTTCCAAACAGAAGGAGACAAAGTCCTTAGTTTGTTACTGACAGACATGCCAGTCACACAGACCTTTAATTCTTGCAGCCACTGGGCACACTACACAGGGAGCTATGCAGTGAATGCCAAGTAGATGTACACATGATATACATGTAAGAAATACCTCTATGTGTTTTAAACATCTTTCTGAAAGTGCCGTACCTCTGCTCACATAGAGCAGAAGTGAGCAGAGGCACTATGCCTCCGTTGGTCCAGTTCCATGCTAATACCACTCTGCACACAACATACACTGCTGCTTAGCACAGCCCGCTCCTCCCTGAAGCAGCCTTTCATACCCATCTGTGCTTAAAATAATAGTGTGTCATTCAGACAAGAGCTGACAGTTCAGGAGAGGGGATAACCATCCATTTCCATACCTCTCAGTTTCTCTCACAAGTAACATTTGTTAACCAAGTCATAGCACAGGCATCAACTGCACTCCTTCCTTCTCTTGTGCTCACCTTTCCAAGCATATTTTGGTCTGTGTTGTCTTAAAGAAACATAAAATGATCATTTGAAATCATTTGAAAGAGCCTGTTACCGTACTGAACCTTGGCAATCACGTAAAAGAGTATGTTGGTGTTTACTGTCCTCCTAACAAAGCAGTTGGTCTCACCACATAATCCCATCCCAACTTGTAAGAAAATCAGCAGGTTGGGACTGACAACATGTGCAAGGTGATGGACAGTGAACATAATCACTGGGTGTGTCAGGCAAGGGGTTGCCAGGAGAGACAGTGAATTATCATTGCCATTGTAGAAGGCATTGGTGAGGCTCCATCAGGAATACAAAACACATTTTTTGGCCATCAAAGTCTGCGAAGATGAACTAAAGTACAAGCAAAGAAAGGCTGCCAGGAAGATGAGGGAAATGAAGAGCACATCATATGAACAGAGACTAAGATCTTAATTCTTTTTGCGTTGCAAAATAATTCTGTGAGGGTGATGACTCCTTTCTGCCTACATCTGAGGATAAACACTAGGAGGGAGAAGAGCTCATTAGGTAAATGATAAAACTGATACAGTAAAAAGTTGTTATAGTCTGGCCTGAATAATTTTGGGCTGAAAATGAGAAAAGATTATTAACTCTCAGAGCAGTGAGAGTCTGGGTGAGTTTTTGAAACAGTTCATAGAAAGTGATTGCCTGCTCTTCCAGAGAAGCCAGTTCATTGAGCCTGGGGATCCTTAGCCTTTGTCCCTTTGCTACTTACATGCTTTATAATAATGGTGAGAGAATTAAGATGAAAAAATTAAGTAAAGGTAAAAGCGCTACATTTTTTTAATGTGTAAATATGTCTCATTCTCCATTCTCAGATTCATAAAGCCAAGGCAAAATCACTTCATGATTTCGAAGGGGGAAAGGAGCAATAAGATCACCTGTCTATACCATGTTTTCATCTAGTTACTCTTGTATGATGCTCAATAACATGTGTTTGGCTAAAGCGTGTTATCTGCTTGTTACCTGGGGTGAAGGCGGGGGACCAGCTCTTGCACCATCTCACACCGATTGGCTCGCATGAGGTTGTTCTTATCTTGTCCAGTCTTTTTCAGCACTTTGGATTAGGTTTCTAGACGTCTAAGAATCACTGATTGAACTGCTGTACAAATGTAAGCCATTCTTCAAGGTGACGACTGGATTTCTCAATGACATAAAAACATACATAACCCGAAACATGATGTTTTGCATGTGCTTGAAACAAGAGCCAAGTTGTTTATGGCTGTACAAGGCTGGCCTATGTGACTATCTCTGCTGAGGAGCTAATAAAGTCCAGTGATGAAGAAAATGTGGTGGTGGTTACAGCAAGGGCTGGTATTCTGGTTTCTTTCCTAGGTTCTGCATAGACTCAGTATGGTGCCCTCTAGCATGCAAAGTTACCGTCTAGGTACATTCATCTTCATGTCTGTAAAATGGATTTGTATTTATCAGCCTCGCGTTCTGTTTCAATACAAAGCCATTAATACCCGTGAAGGATGCACTACAGCAGTGCAATGTAATACCACGCTTACACAAAGAGGTACATGCACCTGTGATAACGGGGAAGAAACCCTATAATGGACTAGGTTTTTATTTTAATTAGAAGGAATCCAAAAGAACAATAGTGAATCAAGACACTTTTAAAATTTACTAGTAACTTACTAATTTAACTAAGACTAGAATTTGCCCCAGTGTCAGGATCTAGAATATTAATAAATAATGACATAAATAGCAACCACAGAATTAAGCAATTAATGAGTTCTTTTTACAACATGAAGGGCCCTGATCCAGGCCCTTTAGCTCTTGCTAATGAGAAAACCAGACAGTTTCTCCCACAGGCAGTCTGTCAGCTTTCTTCAGGCATTTCATGAATTTTGGTCAGAGCGCCCATGATACACAGTAGGTGCGCAAGATGGCAGATCCTCTCCTCAGTGAAGGAGGATGCCTAGAGCCAGACTGAGGGTGGCCAGCAGTCCAAAACTTCGCTTCATGGATTGTCAAATTTAGGTAAAAAGGGCAGTCTCGCAGTGTGTTTAGAAACATGATTATTTGGCCCTTTAAGTTGTTTTATATGATCTTTTCTTTCTTTTCCACATTAATCCACTTTATGAGAACAGACGTGAGCAGAAGAAAGCCAATTATTTGACAATTTAAAAGGTGGGGGGGAGTTAAAACAGTCACTAAACAATAATGAAACTAATGTTGAATGGCATTCAATTAATATTTATAACGTGCAGCAATATTAACAGCAGAATTAACTTATTTTTGTACGTCTGACAGCTCTCTGGTTGATTAAGAATTGCATGATGATATTTTGCATATTTCCCATGCAAATACAGTATTATTTGCAGAATTATTTTTATCCTTAATTGAAGTTTTGTTTTGAAATCACTGTTTTCTGCTGTACTAAAGCTCTGTAAGTGATCTTATTAGGGATTTGATTTTTTTCTGTCACCTTATCATGCAAATCTACATTTTATATGCTATATATTGGTAGGATCCTCTGAGGCATAGCGTAGACCTCAAAAATACAGGAACTCTTGCTCAGAGATTGGTGGGAAGACTTCCCATAGCTGTAGCCACAATGGCAGGAACAGTAGTAATGTGACAGTGCTTCTGAGCTCCATCAAGGATGGAAATCCTGTTTGTATTATGACACTTCAGAAATACAAAAGAAAGGTGGTCCTTGCCTCATACAATCACAGTACAGCCCTTTCCACTTTTACAATGCTAATTTAGGGAATAGTTTTGGTGAAACCAGCCAGGACCCCTTGATTACGTGCAGGGAATTATTCAGTTAATACTATTTTGTAACAATACTTTGATCTTTACCAATGTGCCTTCTTGTCTATTTTTATCTGACAGTAGATAGCATTTTCAAAAGCATCTGTCTGATTCCCATTGCTGTTAAAGCTCCCAAGTTACTTAGATGAAAATTTACATATCATGTATGCCTAAAAGTGCAAAAAACTGTCTAGTCAGATTTATGGAAAGAAGCAGTCCAGGAGATGCCTAACTTCCACTGAAAATTATGGGAACTGGTGTTTAGCCTAGTTTCTGTTAGACATCTATTGCATCTTTACACGGCTAAGAACTCTTCTAAACCTGGGTTTAAGCAGCTTTATAAAAGGATGAAGGAAAGGAAAACGAAGTAAAGGCTTGGAGCACTCACCTTAGCTCCTCATAATTTATGTGGTATGTTGTGAGCATCCCACAACACAATAGGGTCCCCAGTAAAATAGATGCAAAACCAGTAGCTTGCCACACACCATATGATGAATGTTTGGCAATAGAGCTTGATGCTGTAAGGATGGGGTGGCCAAGTACAAACAGCCTTTCTGCACCACTGTCTATCAGTACGATTTTGCACATTTCACTTCCTACAGGGAATAATTTTCATCACTTTTTGGTCAAACTTACTTGACCTACTTCTGGTTTGAGTTTTAAAACCATGTAGGGATTTGACTGAGTTATTGGGTTAGGACAATGGCGGCCAAAACCTAAATGAAATGTGGCTGCAATGGCAAGAACAACTAAGAAAAATAACTTAGTCTATCCAAAATATAATTTCAGAGGAAGGGTGGAAGCCTCCATGACATGAGTAATTTCAACTTTCCCTGGCAAAGGCACTAGGCAATAGACAGGTTCAATCCTGTACTGATTCAGTATGATAATATAAGAGACTTTTCTTTCTCCCACACTAGTGATTCTGTGCTAAAGGTCTGCACTGGGACACGTTTATCTGCAGTGCTCTAAGAGAGAAGAAAGGATAAAAGTGGAGGGAGACAGAGTAAACAGAGAAGGAAGGGTTTTGCTGGTGGTTTTAACTCTTTTCCACTCTCACTGTGATTTTTTCCCTTACAGTCCTGCCCTGCTTTCAACAAGAAGCAAAGGATGAACATGGCAGCGAGAATTTATCTCCTTCTCTAATTCCTTCCTTCCCTCCTTGGATGACATTCAGACGCCAGGCTGTGAAAAAAAGCATCTTCCAGTTGCCAGTTTTTCATGCACTCCAGAGACAGACAGGATGACAAGTTTTGGATCTACATCTGTATCTTCATCCTCTTTTGCCATTCCTTTTCTTCCGAGCCATTTACATTATTTTAGATACTGTAGAAACAATACCTATCAAGTTATTCAGAACACTCTATTAAAGAATAATAATCAGATTTTCCTATAAATCACAGAAAAAAAGCTGTAAGAGGGGAAAAAAGAAAATGGCTCAGCTTACCCTAGCAGACACGTATAAACTCAAAAGAGCTGAATTCATGCCCTGCTCTGTCAGAAACTTTGTTTATAACATTGGACAGATCATAGCCTCTCTCCATCTCTGTTCCCAGACTGCAGGATAGGAATACTATGGACATTTTCCTTCTTGACTGCAGCGAGCTGGGTTAAGGGAAACCGTATGAGCCTTATGAGAAGTCATAAACGCTTTCTGCAGAACAAAAAGAACAACATGAGTAAAAAACGTACTCAGAATTGTGACGCAGTCGGAGACTACTGTAATGACAATATATAAGTACCAAATTAAATAACCGGTCTAGGCTGTAACAGTCTTAGCTGTAAAGTCTATTAAAACACATCTGAAAATACGATATGCACATTCTTTGCTTGGACTAAGTGTAATGCTACCTTATACTAACAATATGGATGAGGTGGCTTGCTTGCATGTATATCCCATGTAATTGAATAGCTTAAGTGAACAGCTCCCCTGTACCTAACAGCTTAAATTTTCTCAATGTATAAATAAATTTTAAAAATTATTTTCTTCTGACAGTTGTGCATACTCCTCTTCCCCACAGACAAAAAAGTTAAGCTGAACAATAGTAAAAAGTCTGGAGGTCAAATTCTGCTTTCAGCAATACCTAGGACACTTTAGACAGTATTTTCAAAGGAGGCGAGAGACCAGGCTGTCCTACAAACACAGCAGGAGAACGTAGCTGGTTACAGCACTCACCTTTCTTCTTTTTTCCCAGTAGCAACAGACCAGCTACACCAGGAGTTGTTTTGGGGCTATGGTGCAGGCCAGGCAGCAGGCAGGAACTCACCTTCCCAGCTCACAACCCGGACCCCTGTCCTGGAGTGAGGCATGCACGCTGGCCCCCTCGTCCAAAAACGGGGCCAGGGGAGACCGTCTTAACACAGAGAAGGAGGAGGAAGGGTTACCTCTCTTGAGCAGTTAGACTGGGAAAGGGGGAGAAGCTGGGGCAGCTGCCTACAGCCCCTTGCCTGTAGATTTGAGGGACTCGCATCTCTACAGGCAGAGAGCGAGCTCTGACTGCCAGGCTAAAGGATACTTGGGAATGAGAAAAACTCAGCAGCTCCATCTTGCTGGAGTTCTCATACTGTTCCCTGTAATCGAAGATCCATTGGGTCACACAGTAAGAGAGGGAGGGAAGGACTTCAACCCTCTAGACAATCAGACAGGAGCTTCTGGACTACAGCCCCTACACCAATGACTGCATAAGCGTTTTTCCAATAATAATTTATCTAATATTGAATAAAGCAAAGAACGATTCCTGGGAGTAGGACTTGTTCCTTCCAGTCAAACATCCTAACCTTTAGGCTATATTCTCATATATACTCTTATTCTCTTTGATAGATATATAAAAATATATGTACAGTACAATGCTTATTGAGAGGCATTCTCTGTTTCCCATTTATTTTTATTTTTATTATTCCCTCACTAGCTTTAAACTGTCCACAAATGTGCCCCTGATAATAAGGCAGGACCTCTCCTCAGAAGAGCGAGCCGTGGGCTCAAATCCCTTAAGAATAAGAACAAAAATGAAAATAAGTTTCCCACACCACGACTGAGTGCTCTAGCTCCTGACCCGGGGAGCGGAAGGAGGAAGGGGGAAGGCATCTCCTTTACTGGCATTTGATGAGACAGCAGCCTCCATGGCTGTGCCCTGCACCCAGCTCGCCTCTCCGGCCGCTTGCTGGGAACACCTGCCTGCACACACCTCCGGCAGGTGCTCTGATCTCAATTTGGGAATGAAATAGATACTAAGCAGGTCATAGATACTAACCTCAGGAGCCTCTGGGCCTGAGCAGAAGCTGAATTTGGAGATACGAAGGTCAGTGGTGAAAAGGGAGGTGCCTCCAGGGCTGCGTCTGAGGTTAGTGGTGGCTAAGTGAGGGCTTAGTAAACGTTAAAATCTTACCGAGGGCATCTAAGTCCCCGGGCAGTTCCTGTGAATGGATGTGTCAATGAGATGTGCCCGTATCCCACATTGTAACAAGGCTTGCTGGCTCCTGGAGGGGGAATCAGCTGCTGCTTGCCCCCTCCCCTCGTCCCTCACCCAGGTGGCACCTGGCTGCAGAGTTTTGGTGCCCGCAGGGTAAGGTAAGGCCCTCTGCCAGCTCCTTAGCACAACCCCCTCCTCCAGGGCCTCGGGTACTGGTGACGGGCAAGATTTTACATTGGTGCTGCTGGGGCTGCACCTCGTCCTCCTGGCTGGAGACTTGCAGGTCCCTCCTGCCTGAACGGCCCTTTGCCCTGCACAGGGGGCTGAGAGACGGGTGCTGGCTGCCATCAAAGGTCACCTCACTCCTGAGCAATGTCTGCCAGTTTCATTCCCCAAAACCTTTTTTTTGGATTCGTCTACCAGGGAGGAGGCAGAGGTCTGTGGAGGTGGCAGGTGATGGGGCCTGTGACTTCCCTACCTGCCTGCGGGGCAATGCCACCCTGGCACTGCAGTCACGATAGCCCTAAACATACACACACATTAAGTGGTTTGCCTACCACTTAAGGAATCCTATTGATTTAGATCCTAAATTTATACAGGTTGAATACAGTTGTGATGTCTTTAATAGGTGGGAATGGCTTGCATGAGGCACAGCCATAACACTGAGGTTACAGAAGGTGTCATCACACCAGAGCAAAAAATCCCACAGGGTTGTTAGTTTTCCTTTCTCCCACAGGGAGAGGCTCGTTGCTGGGTGAGAGTGGTGGCTCCGGGGACAGCTGCCCCTCGGGCCTTAATGGAAAGTCCTGGAAACGTGAAGAGGTTCCCAGCACCCTCCCTAGAGACCTGCCGCCCAGCCCCGTGGGACTGCATCTCACCAGAGCATCCAGGCTGCGGGCTGTTCCTTTGAACTGACCCAAATTCAAACCTTCGAGGCTCCCCCACCCCGTTGCAGCTTGAGGGCAACGCAGGCTTCTTCCTTCTTGCGAGAGGAGACGTGGGAGGGGATGTGGTGGCCAGGGAGCAACAACAAGTACAAGAGAAATGTTAGCTTCAAGCAACTGAAGAAAGCAGTTAGATCCCTTTTTGGTCATGTTTTGAAAGCAAAACGAAAGGGGCAACCTTCTGATTTAAATTGTTTAAGAAAAAAGAAAAATAATAATAAAAGCGCACTGTGTATACAAAAAAAAAAAAAATCTTTAAAATTTGCCTGAGCGTAAGTATGCTAACGAGTGCAGAGTTCTCCAAATATGGACTCGATGCGAGTCGGAGGGGCATGAGCCAGGTCTCATGAGTAAACAAAATAAAAATACCAGAGGGAATGTTTTAATAGCTTCTTTTAATTCCCAGTTCAAATAGATTCCTTGCTTAATTTGTTCAAGTGAAGCCACGTCGATTTGGTAGTTGTTATCGGTTCGTTTTACTGAATGCGCTGGGGCCTGATCCCACGCTGCGTTACGGTGAGCGTACACCAGTGGAACTTCCCTGGCGCCAGGAGGGTTACAGCTAACCCACACACCAGCAGCAGCAGGCCGAAGAACCAGAACCATTATTTCCAACAGGCTGTTTTGCAAATAAACCTTTTAACCACTGGAAAATCACTGCTCCTCCAACTACTGCGAAAGCACGAGATTTAAAGCTTTGCTGAGACCATGCAAATCTCGTACGCTGAACTTTCCCAGAAAAGCATATTAATCTGTCAGCTAGAGGAGTTTCGAAAAGAAATGCTGACAGGGTGTTGAGCTGAGATTTGGGAAGCCCACATTCAGCTCCTGGCCTGGTTCTATCGCTGGACCGGAGCAATTTTAGACCTGACTTTTCCCTGCACTGTGCATTAGTTTCCGCCCTTGGACACTGGAGATGATGAAACTGTGTAAAGTAATTAGAGATCTGCTAATAGTAGGAAGCTTCACCAACAGTCGCGAAGCCTAGGAATTGCTGCCTTCTAGAAATATCTCTGCTGTTGGATCACCAGATGCCTGCGTGCAAGTCCCTGAACTTCGCTGTTCCTCAGTGTAATTGCATGCCAGTTGGACACAATGAGTTTTACCCACTGTGCAGAGGACTAGTAATAACAAATTACATTTGCAAAGTCCCTTGGAACCATTAATTACTAAACGTGATCATATGAATCAGCACAAAGTGTCAGAAAGTTGGCCAGGTGCAGCTAAAATTCAAGGTACAGATTCTCATTCAAATTACTGCCCTTTTTCTTAACTTAAATGAATTTCAGTGACCAAAGCCTGACTGAAAAACTATTACTTGTGAATGGTAACACCACCTACAGTTTTTAAACCTGACACCTTTCTTTTATCCTCAGACTGGTTGAACTAACTTTCATTTTCAGTTAAATGACTCCAGACAGCTATTATTTCTCTCTGGCTCTATGCCTACTGTCCAGTTGTACAGAGAGACATTTAGTTAGTAAACAGTGCCATTTCTTTGAGGTTTCTGAAGAAGGATAGGTAGACAGGAAGAAAATTGGCCCAGTGCCATGAACTACCGCTCAAAACTCATAAATAAAATCTTCTGCTGGACCTATAATTTAAGGAGGGAGATTAGCTATAGCAATATGAATTATATTTTTGTCTCCACCCCACTCTCATATCCTTTGCTCCTCAGACACATTTTTACCAGGTGGACAGGCAGGTTTTTAATGCAAGCAGGAGTCTGGCTGAGATCTGGGTTTTACCTCCAGAGCTGGATGAATGTGATCAATTTATCCCTTTCCTGCACTGATTTGTCTGCTGGCAAATCACCAAGCAATTCCCAGCTAAGAAAATGTCGCTGTAAGATGATATATAGGGTGAAATGGAGAGCAGTTCCTTCCTCAATATAGCTGCAGATGATGTAGTCAATGATAGCCATTTTAGGTGGAGAATAAAATTCAGCCATCTAGAAGGCAGGCTTCCATCTTGTTTATATGTTCTGAAAAAGCTGTTACACTGGAAACATTTTATTTGCATGGCCAGTGAAAGCTATTTTAGATGTAGAGTAAAGTTCAGTCTTGTGGAAGGCAGAACTTCATTTTTTAATGCATCCTGAAAGAGCTCTTACACTGAAAACATTTTACTTGAGTATTCATAGTCAAGGGGCTCTGTTACAAAGACAAGGGAAGAAACAGCACGTGTGAGTAAGCCGAGGGAACCTGGGCTCTCTTCACAAATGGGATTTAGGCTCGGCATTAGTCCCTCCAACTTGTGAGCACCCTGACCACGGAGGGATTCAGCACCTCGATGGCGGTGGTGGGGAGAGCGAGGTGCCTGTCAATGAGATTTGCTGAGCGAGCAGCAAATCTAGATCAGCCAGTAGAAAATGCGGGCCTTAAGCCTCTGCCACCTATGTGCATCACTCCCGGTGTTGGGGGAGGAGTATTGGTCTATATTCCAGTATTAAATGGGGATTTTGAGGGTCTCAGTTGTGGCCCTCAGACTGTAGATGGGCATCCAGGCTCCCAGTTGGTCTAAATCCCTTGTCTTCAACCTCCTCCTGGCTGAAGTCCTTTGAGAAAAACTCCCAAGTTTGCCCTGGGTACAAGTGAATGACTAGATCTGACTTTCTGGGAAGTTTGCTCAGTTTAGGACTGCCCAACTCAGACATCACGTTATTTTAAGAGTGGGCACGAGGCAGCTAGAGTCAGGCAGATAACGCTTCCTGTCTTTCTTTGGGGGACCTCGGAAGCCAATCCTTTCCTTGGTAGGGACTGCTGTTTCATTTTCAAGTGGTTGTGGCTTTGCGCATTTTCATATTACAGAACAAATCTAATCCAGCAAGAACCACTGGATCTGGAGAGGAGACTAGAAGAAAGGTGAGGGAATGATTTGACCTGGGACCAGGAAAAGAAAGAATACTCGGGACTTTTCTGGCAGGAATGGCAAGGAAAAGAAGATCCCAACAGTCTGAAACTGCTTTTTGCAGGGATCACAGTTCATGTTTTCTCTCTGCGTTTTCTTTCCCCAATGTCCGGACAAGTGGGCTTCCCCCCACAGTCTGCCTGAAGATATGATCATAGCAAACCCAGTGGAAGTAGCGTGCCTTTCCCAGATGTCAGAAGCTGCTGAACAAGCACAAAAGAAAGCTAGGATGGAAGAGTCATGAGGACATGAGTCATGAATTTCTTTCAATCCTCATTTCAATTACTTCCTGCCCCTTAACAGGAAAATAACTACCACAGAGTAAGTGCAGGAACATCCATAGACACAGAGAAAGCTTGGAACACAACAGATATTATTTAAGAAGTAGCTGCTGATTTAAAGAAATTACATATTATTTCTCGTATATTTGCTTATAAAACATCATAAAGGAAAACTCTATGTCAGCCTGCTAATTCAACTCAACGCAGTCGGTTCAATTACCTAGATTTGCACGGTATCCCAGTAAATCCTGTACCACGTTCCATTTTCCAGACCCACCCCACTGGTGCTGACAGGGGAAGAACTGGTTCTTTGCTGTCTGTACTGTGAGGAATTCCTCACAGAGCTGAGGATTAAATGTGGCTGTTTTAAACAGATTGCCTTTTCTTTAAAGTGATGTTAGTTAAACAAAGCTATCGTTTCCTATCACAATATTTATGCTTGCTACTAGCTCTTCTGTCTCCAAGTTACTTGCTAGTGCAAGGTGGTGATCAGAAAGGAGGAAAGTCTGTTTTGGGCCTTTTTTATTTATGAAACACTGGAAGAAAGATTAAGTAGCATTAATTCATCTCACAATGTTTTCACAGCAGAAAAAAAAGTTGGCAAAAAGTACATTATACAAGCTCAGTCAGCCAGCTCCCAGGGTTGTACTGCTATTTGCCCTGGGCCAATTATATTTTACATGATCAACACACCCAATAATTAAATAATGAATTGGTTTCTTTTGGAAACTCTATAAAATGTCATGGACCAGAGAATATTTATCTTGCCTCTGTGATTCCTGCTGAAGAAACATCTGGTTCTTTTTTCTTCAATCAACATGAAGCCTGAAGGGGCCCAAATTCAAAAGCAATTATATTTTATGTCATTTATGTGCATTACAGGCTGACAAATTTAACTTGTTGGAATATGTGATCCCACCCTCCCTATCCAATTTATGTTGATCACATTTTCAGACAGCCATGGAAAGAGCTGTTGCAGCTTGATAAAAGTTGTTGATCTATCAACTCCTATAACTTCATTGCCAGAGTTTACAGTAACGAGGTGCTTGTTCTAACATAAAAGCTGCCGCTCGACTGAGCTTCCCTTCTACAGGGATTATTGTCAGGGAAAACCCCAGAAAATGTCTCTTGGTATATACCTTGTAGCAGGTCCTTCAAGCGCTTTCAGGCTTCATCTCATTTTGAAAGAGAGGCACACTTTTTTCCTTTAAAAACAACTTTTACTTTGAAAATGATAGAAGACGTGAATGAAAAAAGACCACAGATGCAAATTCTGGATGGTATAACTTTCCGCTTCTCATAGAAGGCCTATTTTGATGCTGAAACTTCACTGCTACAGCCACTGTGTTACAGAGCAGTGGTGCCCATAATGTTTGCTCATAAGCAGTAAGGCAGGTGTATTTGAGCACATTACCCCCCATATGCTGCTATCCTAGCAGAGCTCAAAAGCTAAGCGGGTAAGGAGACTCTGTGGTACCTCTGGTGCCACAGTGAGGGGTATTGGCGATTTGGTAAATGGTAACATTTCTTGTGAGTTTTATTTGAACTAAAATCCCTTGGACTGTGCTAGGAAGATTAAATAGCACCATGACAATACTCTCAGTAACCTCCGATGTGGGTGGATTAAATGTCAGGCTGCTAGAAGTACCAGCTTTGAGAAGAATAGAAAAACAAAAGCACTTATGTCTTCTATAAGTATTGTCATGTATTCAAAAAAGACAAGCTTAACCTCCTCCAATTTTATACAGTTGATCTCAAAACTCATAAGATTTAACAAAAAAAAAAACAACCCAAACATGTTGGGTGAGCTATTGGGATTACTCCATCATCACTTTGAGCTTTTCTCCCAACTCATCAGAAACTAACTTAAAAATTTTAACTGCCTTCAACCATGTGCCGGGATGTGAAACAATGCAGCTGGAGCTTGCCACCTTGTAAAAGGGATGTCATGGCTGCTCTGGTGAGAAGTGGAAAAACCACCTTATGTGTCACTTTATGAGTCTTGTGAGTCAGTTCCAGCATGGGCAATTACATTTGCCAATGTAATACCCATTTTCAGTTTCTGCTGGGTCTTTTTTTCCCTTCTAGTGTCTTCTACTGTTTTACCGTAGAGGGGATGAAGTGTTGGGGAAGATGTGGAGGTAGATAGTTGCATTCAGATAAATGCATAAGTCGGTTTCTTAGCTTTGGAAAGTATGTCAGGATTTCTTGTCTACCTTTCTTCTCCATGTATATATTCAGATCACTTATGTTTACTGAGAAATGCCCATGATTTTGCTACAGCTAACCTTCCACAATGCAAATTACATGCAGATGAGTGATCTGTATGTGATCTGTGTCCAAGGCCTCACTTGGAAAAAACAGCATGGCTTGCTTGCTCCAGCCCTCTGCCATTCCTCATATGCTCTGAAGATGCCACTGCTACTGCCTCTTCCCTCCTCCCAGGGATGCTCGTCACCTCCTTTCCACTCCTGCCAGATCTGTGGTCTGCTCCGACAGCTCCGGAGTTAAGCCAGACCGAATGCACCCACCCAGACCACGGTGACACCCTCTGGAGCTGCTTGGGTGAGCCGGCACCCTGGTCCCCCTCTGGGAGCTGTGGGCGAGACCCAGGCTCATCCCAGCAGCGGGGTCCTGCCCTGCAGCCCCGCGGCAGTGTGCTCACACTTCCCTGGTGAGCTGCCTCACCGCTTGGAAACGGCTTTGCTGGTGAATAACTGGAGATGAGACTTGCCCAAGGATCTTGGCCATCTCCGCCTACTTGCAGCTGCATGGCTATACATCAGCGCACAGCATCATATAGCTAGACCACAGTGCTCCTTGTTTCCAGCTTCTAAACTGTATTAAAAGGCAGCTAAAAATACCTTAAATACTTTCCTAACGTTCTTTTTCCATGTAAACAACTGCTGTGGGAGGAAGTGGCTTGTACATTTTTGTCTGGTAGGGGTGGTTCACACTAAGAAAATGTTTAAGAACGCCTATACAAGACCATACTATCTGATGAACTAATCAATTGCCAAATTTGTGTTAAAAAGAAAAAAAAAAAAAAAAAGCCTTGTATAGCTGCTTAAGTTCAGAAAGCTTCTTGAACTGCTTAAGTAACTTTTAGGCCATCCTATAACTGGAAGACTGCTGAACTATTGTTCTCATAAATATTCCCTCACAGGCATAGAAGAAACAGGCTCTGTTGACAAGTGGGAACTTCTGCTCGAGCCAAAACTTTGGCAAAACTTTTCTTCTGGAAGCCAGGGCAGCAACACTTCTCCAGCCCTGACAGAAGAGCCAAAACATTCACCAGTCCAATCTACCACTCCTGACATATTTCTAATGTCACAAAAATGTCATAGGTGCAGTGTCAGGCAGTCACCAAGGGAGGTAAATGTCCCGCAGCTGCCATTGCCAGCTACAGCATCTGCCCTGGCACCTTTGCCCAACAAAGCTGGTACTCCACAGCTTGTGGTTAAGCTGCATTCCCAATGGGTGTTGCACTACTTGTGATGTTCTGCAAACACTTTTCAAGCACAGTAACACATATTTCTGTTGATAGTTTGAAGCAAGAGAGAGCTGTCTGCCAGCCTGGCATATAGATCCTCAAGCGTTGACTGATGCCGTAATGCCTGAGTCAGTACTGAGCCACTGCCCTAGTATAATGCTAAGAGGGCTGGATATGCCTTGATTTGGAGCAGGCACAAGATTATGAGTACTTCATCCCGTCACCCTCCTCCCAACAATGATAATTATAAGTCTTGTGGTATTTTTTCACAAGAAAAGGGCTGTTAGCTTAAGCTGTCCTGGCCAAAATTCCACTTCAGGTCATTTCCTTTGCCTTCCCACACTCATTGCCTCTGTAATTTAAATCTTATATTCATTCTCCTAAGCTATGTAGTGTTACTTTTCTCTGATCGAATTAGATGGCTACTCCATTGCAATGGATAATTAAGAAATCTGTTTTCAGAACTAGGACCAAAGCAGTTTCTTCTTCCTTGTGTGTTCAGAACACTTTGGAGAGTAAAGCAATATAGACATTGGGCCTGATTTTATTAAGCAATTCTTTAATTTGTCAGTTTGTTGCAAATTTCTCAGAAGTTACAATGGATTTGCAATACTGTAATTTCAGGAGAGGGATGTGCAGAGGTAAGAGCTCAAGCAACAATTATCTCTTGAGGGCCTCAGCACCCACTGTTCACATGCGACAGTGGGGACTGATGGGGTCTCGGCACCTTTCAAAATCAGGCCCAAAGTATCTCAAGTTGGTCCTTCAAAAGCAGAGATAATTTCTGAAATTTTTTACTTAAACAAACCCAAGTTTCCCCAGTAAGAACATGAATGAGGCAGTCTTTTGTATAGAGAAGTTGCAGCGATAGTAACAAAGGCAGCTTTCCTAGGCAGCTCGTTAAGCTAGCACTCATATCACCTTGGGAGTATTTCTTAGCTCACCCTTGTGCCATACGTTTCGGCCAGTCCCAGTTAAGATTGAAAAACTATCAGATAATCACAGCAAATGCTTAAAATAATCAGGACTCTGTTTTACAGTCAGTAACATTTCCTGTAACCGTTCTGTATCAGCCAGAATTTTTGCTGATGCTAATTCATAATATAGGCAAAACACCAGTTCCTTCATTGAAATCAATGGCCACATGCTTCTTGATTTTAATGAGACAACGTGTCTATTCAAAGTAAATTCAGAGAGGGAGAGATGTTTTTCATTTAGAATCTTGACTTTACAAGGTTGGTGAGACTACTCATCTATTCCGCTATATTTTTTTAGCTCTTCAGGTAGAGTCATTATTCTGGAAGAAAGTCAGGCTTATTTCAGCATAGCATGTTTGCAGGGGAAGCTCTTCCAGAACAGCTCTGCTAGGCAACTTCTCCACATTCTCTGGTAGTAGTTCAAAGTGACTGAAAATTTCAGTCATTTGGTGGTTCTTGGGAGCCCATCAGAAACAAGCAGCTCCCTTGTTCCTGGTCTCACTAGATGCTTGTCTGCAGCTCAGCTGCCAGTAAGCAGGCACTGTGGTAGAAGCAGCAATATACTGAACTATTTTTAGCATCTCAGGAGGGATTCCTAGACTAAACCTATGAACCACAGTGTCAATTTAGGTGGGGAAAGCTTGTCCTACTGATGCCTGTGTTGTACCTGTTCTACATGGAGGACACAAGCCTCCACAAAATACAAAGCTACTCCCAATAAAAAATGTCTCCTTCCACACCAGCTTGAACTATATTATCCATTTTTGTCCCCAGAATTGGTCTCCATTATTGCTATGAGTCTCAGTTATTTATTCTAACACCTATCAAAAGTAAAAGAAATCAGAAAGATCTATTATCCTGTTCTGCAAACAAAGGACTTAGAGACATAGTAAGGCTGTAGACAGACAGTGTCTTCCTGATTCGGATGTGTTTTAATACCGTACCTCAGGTGCTCCCAAACACACCAAACCCATAAGTAACTACTGGCTGACTGGTTGTTCACACCACCTATGGCATTTAAGCTCAGTCACACTAACTGAAACCACTTCTTAAAGCTCTATAAGCCGAATTTCGCCTCTTCCAGGTTAAGAAGTGCTCACAGAAACTAATGAGGGTAGTAATACGGGCAAAGGGAAAAAGCAAACGGGTGAATGATGGCAATTTGTTAAAGCACACCGTTGTTTGCTAAATTAATGTCTGTCCATGGCATAATGGCAGACTTTCAACAGGATTTAGCCGCTTAAATCTTGCCTCATTGCCCCTGTGAATGATGAAGTCTCTATCCACAAAATCTCCTGTTGGCTACTAGTCCTTGCGCAGTTTAAAGGCACACAGAGTGCCTACGTTTTTCCCAGCAACTTTGCTAAGTATTTGAAAGTCTGCTTTAGACTTGCCAAGGACTTCAAGTTTTCACAGCAGCAATTAGCCAGGCCCGCTATGGGATCGAGGGCTGAAGGGACACCTCCTTGCCCTGCCCATCGAGATTTAAATTGGGATGTCATTTTGGAGCACTGCTCTTGGATTGAGCCTTCCCACACAACCCCCAAGGAAGGTCCAGAAGAAAACCTTGTCTGGCCTTTCCCCAAACACCCCATAACTCAGCAGTTAGAGGCATCCACCAAGGCTTTTATAGGTTCAGATTTAACTCTACCCTCTGTTTGGGAAGATTTGAACCCACATCTCCCACTCCTAATTCTCTAACCATAGGACCACATTGTATATACAAGGAGGGCTTTTGCAAACCTCTTTTGAAGCGGCTCCAGTGTGCTCGGACTAATGAAGTATTCATTGGGCCAGAGAGAGTACAAGTGAGAGAATAAGCATGACTCCATTGCCTTGTGATTAGAGCATTCCCCAAGGCGGGAGACTTAAATTTTGTCCCTGCTCTAATGGCTATTTAATATTAAATCATTAGATTATACCATATTATATCAATACACTTTGTATTACATATACACACGTGTACGTAAAGAAAATGTAAAATAGTTATTAAAGCAGGGACTGGAACCCATATTTCTTCCCCTAACCTCCTCTTCAGGGGGTGCCATAATTATTGGACTGTGAAGTCATACTTATTCTCTCACTCTCACTTTCTCTGGCCAATTAACATTTAATTATTCCAGCCCAAGTGAAACAATTTTGATAGGAGGATTTTGGCCCTGCAGTCTGCTGCAACCTAGTGGTTAGAGCTCCGCGGGTTCAGTGCCTCTGGGTCAAGGAGGCATGGTGTTTTCACCCCCATGGCCCCCTCAGCAGTACCTGCCGGATAGCCTTGCTCCATGAGCTGATGTCTGTGGTTCCCATCCTCAAACACCTAACTCTCCTCCCATAGTGTATGGGCAGTACTGCATGGGCCGCCTAGGAACCTAATGTAGAACCGTAGATGCCATTACACTGAATAAGCATTGGATGCTATGTTGCCTGAGCTCTTTTCTGCATCCATCTCAAAGCTACCTGCTAAAGCCAGTCTTTTAAGCCAAGCAGAGTCCTAAATTCTGGACCATACTTCCTTCTTTTTCTCTGATTTCTCAAGCTAGGCAGATCTGTGTCTAGCTAATAAGCAGATGGGCGAGTTCAGAGGAAAACTGAAGTGATAACGTTGCTAGGAGTTTCAAAATTATTTCATAGTGGTTGCAATGTTTTAGGGAGGGGCATCTGTAATCATGCAGCTTATGAATCATGGTTGATATTAAACGGTTGTCAGTCTGAAAACTATCCGGTCTTTGACCTAGGATGGACATACATGGGTAAGCCAGGAACAACTGAATGTCATCAGGGAGACCCCTTTGGACAGTGGACTAGTTGTTATGCATTTGTGATAGTTACTAAGAACAGAACAAAGATATTGAGTGGTGAGGGTGGCTTTAAAATAAATGCCTCACAGGACAAAGGCCATGCAAGATGAACATGGAAGTTAACAGAATAAAAGCAGACCTTCAAGTCAAGTATGCAAAACTAAAGGCAAGGTCCCTCAATCAGCAAATAATGCACTGCCATAGAAAATGAAGGCACCCCAGCAGTGCTAGCTTCAGCTTAAAGAACACCCTGCCATGTTGCAAGACCAGAGGTGGTGAAGCGTAAGCATGGCTATGTTTCTCACATTACCAAAAAGAGAGTAAGTGATGCACATGACTGTTCTGTAAAATCTGCAGGTTTTGTTTCCTTGTACCTACTCTATTCCAGTTAAAGGAGCCTATATCAGAAGGTTCACGGCTTTTGGAGGTTCTGGGACTTCCAGCATGTAAGTGATTGGGATGGCAGTGTAGGGCACCACAGCAGGCAGCCAGGCCAGATGGTGTGGTAGCCAGATTGTAGATGTCCATTCTCAGAAGGAAAGCAGCAGAGGGTGCTCCTGCCAGAGTATCTAGACTAGAGAACCAAAGCCAGAAACAGGGACTGAATATTGGTCACTCTCTGAAAACTTAAAACTTTTGAAGAGACCTGGTGGCCAGACCCCCAAACAGGCAGTGTAATTTCCTTTAAAAAAACTGTAAAAATGAGATCTTGAACAAACTGCAGCTAGGGCAATGGCTACCTGTATTTCCCTTACCTTTGATAGCACACACTCTTCTATTTCATTTCTAAGCTGTGTGAGAGCTATGAATCAGCCCTGCTATGAATACAATCTAACAAAGAGGTGTCTGTGTTTTATTAGGGGAGAAAACATATGTCTTCCTACATCCTTCATGGTTAATGTTAACAACACTGCCTAATGCCAATAAAGTTCTATAGATAGACAGACAGATAGATATAGAAACGTTTCTTGTAATTAAACATAATTACATAAAACTTCAGCTTCAACAACTCCATTGCAAAAAGATCTCCATCCATTACTTAACATGGACTACTGCACCTTGCTTTTTTTTCAAAATGTAAAAAAGATCTTAAAATATCAAACAGTATCTCTGTGCTTAGAGGATAATACTCTTTTTTCACTTCAGCAAATGTTAATCTCCAGAACATTTTTCATTACACATTGGCTGAGTTAGACTTGGTGATTCTGCCCCTAACACCTGTAAATCAAAGGAAGGATGTGCAGGGCTGCGCTGCTCTGACACCTCATCTCTTCCCTGGCCGTCACATTTTCACCTGCTCATTGTGTGAACACCGGTGGCGTGCTGGCAACGCAGCTGGTCACAAGCTTGGTGCTAATCTGAGCCGGGCACAGATTCTGTGTCCTTTCAGCACTGGCTTGTCTCCTGGCTCTTGGTCACTTCTCTGGTCCTGATCCTGCACTTGGGCCACGCTGCAAGGATTTCAGTTCTGGACTAAGCCTGGATTGTCCTAGGATCTACACCCCTTTATACAGCTTATTTGCAAAAGTATGTGAACCATACATTTTAGTAAATATATTATAAACCCAAATTTAATAAACAATCTCCTCTCCTTTGGAAATTACTTTAAAATGTCATATACTAAGAACTTATTCACTTTCATCTAATAAAACTATTCATAAACTAAAAATTCTGGAATGTAGCACCTGTATAAAATAGCTCTTTTTAGCTAGGAAAAAACAGCTGTCTGACCTAACCTGAACTCATCATAGTCAGGAGCCTTTCTTTCTTGTGAATGAGCCCTGGATGAATCTTGAGAAAAACTGCACGAATACCTTTGCTCCTTACCTCTCAGGCACACATGCGTGCAGACATATATACATACACACATACCCCCCACTTAATTTTTTTTAAATGTAAATTTCATGCTGAATCAGGCTACTGGACTCATAACCCTAAAACCATATGAAATGGGAGTTTGACATTCTGTCCCCTGTCCAGCCAATGGATTATTTTTTACTACAGCATAAACCTGCCAGACCCCTGGCCAAAATAATTTTATGTGCATTTTTGTTTAAAGATTTGCTGTATTTATCTCATGAGGATATGCTACAGGCTGATAAACCCTACTTTCCAGAGACTTCCTATAGTCTTCTTTCACCTTGCTCATCTTTAAGTCCGGTCAGATATAGCGCAACATTTCACAATCCCTTCTCCTACACTATGGCCATGCATTGTGAGATCTGCTTGTAGGGGCAAACACCTTATTCACTCCCTCTATATACAAACAGTCTTTAATTTCTTCATGCAGAAAGGAAAAGAACTTGTCTCAAGTACAGTGGGAGTCTTTAAAGCAGAAACACCTGTCTACCAGAATTTAAATCAAGAACAAAGCTCATTTATCATAAGTTCTACCAACACCAGCAGCAAGTATATACCATGCTTCCTGTCAGGATGACCTTTATCTTCAAGTAAGAAAGCAGCAAAACAAGAAAAGAACAAATACAAAGTTCCTAGGCGAAAGCACAGCATGTCCTGCCTCTGCAACACACTACAGGAAAAGCAAGAATAAAAAGCCTTAAAGAAAGACATCACAAAGGCAGATACCAGGGCAAGAGCAGACAAAGCTAAAAGAAGAAAATAGAAACATTTAACCTACCACACCCTCTGAAACACCAATTTTTCTCTTTCAACAGCAGTTTTTGGACTTCCAGGAAGTTTTATGCCATTGTTTGTGGTAAACATCAACCTGGTCACGACGCAGTATCAGTAGAGCATTTGTTGTTCTGGCGATTGTTGCTATTGTTTAGGAAAACAAATGGGACACTGATGAAACCAGGTCCTGAGTCCGTGTTATCATTGAAACAGAAGACCAGTGTTGAAGAGAGGGAAGCAGAGGAAAAGGTAGAGACACAAAAAGCCACAAAAGTGTAACAAAAATCCCAAACACATAGGCACGAAAAGGGGAAACAGATGGGAGAAAAAGACCTACACATAAGCTAATCTCCAATTCAGAATTTTCCTTTTTTACCAATTTTTTTGTGGTGGTGGGTTTTTTTACTGGCAGCTTTCTTTCTAGTGGAAAGTGCTCCGTGTTCAGCCTGACATTCAGAGTATTGTTTCAATATTGTTCTTTAAAACTGGGAGGTGTATTTCAGTAACAAAAAGGTATGTCATTAGCTCAATTAGGAGACACGTTACACCCCTTTTGACAAAAGGTAAGAAGCTGAAACAATAAAAGAGAGCCTAGCAAGGCATGCCCTATTGTGGTTATTGTTTCTTTATTTGCCAATGTACACAAGCCTTTGTATACAACGATGTACATGAGTACCTGATGTACAGAAGCTCTGCTTGCCAAGGCCACATAATCCTACATCTTATCCGTTTTCAACATGGATGAGTTGGATCTTGGGTTCAAGATCCAAGATCAAGAACCCAAGGATCTTGGGTTCAAGATCCAATATGCCCTCATGGAAGCTCTCTCCATCCTGGTTTTGGAAGAAGTCATGCCAGAGTTGTCACCAAATACTCTTCTCATGTCTGTGTAAACTCATTGGGATTTACCCAGTTTACAGCAGAATCTGATTTCATATACCTCCTGAAGCAATTAATGCAAACCTTCTACAGCTGGGCAAAACAAGGTTCCCAAGTAACCTGATTTCCAGAATTATCAACAGCACGAAATTGTTGTTTGCCACAATCTATTCAGCACTTCTGGAAAAAGCAGCTACGTTTTAGGTATCAAATTATGAATTTAGGACACTAACTTCAGGATGCTCTTCTTCGAAGAAACTGGGTCTTGAGCCAGTGAAAGGCTAAATTCTACCTTCAATTATCACACTGCAGCCCCTTGGTCTTGGGGGCCACGTAACTGAACTGCATGTGCAGAGCACCTTCTTAAATGTACACAACTGGGGCATTTCAAATTTCCCTCCATTTTGCAGATATAGTACCAGACACAGCCAGTCTCAAAGTTTAGTCAGAAGAGGTTCCTATACAAAACTTGAACGCAATAGCTTTACATTCAGCTGTAGAAAAAAAAAAAGAAAAAGCCCATATATTGTGATAGTCTTCACTTTTCACACCTCCTCAATGTCAACACCTGTCAACACCATAGAATCATAGAATCATTTAGGTTGGAAAAGACCTTTAAGATCACCAAGTCCAACCGTTAGCCTAGCACTGCCAAGTCCACCACTAAACCATGTCCCTAAGCACCACATCTACACGTCTTTTAAATACCTCCAGGGATGGGGACTCAACCACTTCCCTGGGCAGCCTGTTCCAATGCTTGATAACCCTTTCAGTGAAGTAAAATTTCCTAATATCCAGTCTAAACCTCCCCTGGAGCAACTTGAGGCCATTTCCTCTCGTCCTATCACTTGTTACTCGGGAGAAGAGACCGACCCCCACCTCTCTACACCCTCCTTTCAAGTACTTGTAGAGAGCGATAAGGTCTCCCCTCAGCCTCCTTTTCTCCAGGCTAAACAGTCCCAGTTCCCTCAGCCGCTCCTCATAAGACTTCTGCTCTAGACCCTTCACCAGCTTCATTGCCCTTCTTTGGACATGCTCCAGCACCTCAATACCTTTCTTGTAGTTTAGCTGTAGGATTTTGAAAAAGCAATAGCTTATTTTAATATTGCTGCAAAAGTACTTTATTTCTACGTAAGTGATTTATTTTAATTTTATTTCATGTTATTCAACATAAGCTATTTCTAGTATATATCTATAATGTATCGTGGGTAGAAAAAGAATCTCTGATGAACACGTACTAGTGAGTTCTAGAAAGGCAGATAATTTCCTTCACTTAATAATAGTTTTCTTTCCTCTTGGCTGCAGACTCTCATAACTAGCACCATGCCAAACATTCGAAGATTGGATTATGGCCTGTCGTACTTGATTATTTTTGTCAGCATGCTGACCCAGGGTGCCCTTTTCTTGTGTTGTTCCTTCTGTTTCCATTTTTCATGTCATCCAGCTTTTCATCTTGTCAATCAGCTTTTGACTTCCTGATTAAAGTGTCTGTCACAGGAGCGGCCTGGTCTCCAGTCAGTTGTTTAATTTGTTCCTCATGGCATCCAATTGAGTTATTCATCTGGCCCAGCTGTTCCCAAGTGCTTCCAGCATCACTTTTTCATGTGTTTGGGTTTAACCTCTATATCTATGTACAACAGTGTGAATTGTTCCATTCATTCTGTTGACTGTGGATTGCTTTGCCTCCTTCTAATGCCTTGACATTGCTAGGACGGCTGCTACTGTATTCTGCGGCTTAACCAGCTGAGAGAAAAGCAGTATTTCACCCTGGTGTTATGGTAACAAGTACAACTAAACAGTCTAGTTCTCAAGTATTATAGCAGGCCCAATTTTTAACAATTAGGAATGTGTAATGGAAAACTCTGCTCTCAGAGATTTGAATCCACCCAAAAAAATAATGTTGATGACGCTTGGCAGGAGGAGAGAAACGTTACATTGCCAGGAATTTTTAGCATTCATTTGAAATCAGTCCGCTTCATTATCATGAGGGATGTTTTCTCAGTGCCAAGTCTAGGCCTGGTATAACCCAGCCATAACTCCCAGTGACTTATGTGGGAGTTGCACAAGCTCACAGCAGGGCTAAATTTGGTGATCTGACTGAAGTCGTACAGGCATCCAGTTGGAACAATGGAATTTAAATCAATTCAGTGTCATCGCAGTAAAATGCTCAAATCTTGTTGTGTTGCTTTAATTGCTGCTTTTCAGAGAGAATTAGGGGAGAAGGATTAGCATTAAATTCTGACTCTATTCCATGATTTTTTTCCCTCTGGAATAACAACTGATATGCCTCAGTTTCCCTACTGGATATAACAATACACACATCACATCGGGACAAAGGAACGATTTTTTATTAAATAAGTTGAAGCTGAAAAATTCTGAGTATTATTATTTATGATTACTGGAAGCTAATCTAATTGAGTAGAATGCTGGAATAGTTTTGAAGTGTGTATCACAGGGGAGGAAGGCATTTTCTGATAACCAACTTTCATTTCTGATGGAAGTGAAGCAAAGTCCACGCTGTAGGGCACATGTTGATTGTTTTAGGGTTTGGGAAGAATCTTTTCTTCTTCCCAGTTGCTCTGTTGTTTCATCTTTTGTTCCTATCTTCTACTGCATCACAAAGTATTGTCATTTGCTAATGGCAGGATAACTTAATGACCTTTCTCATATGAGAAATTCTCTGCTTCAGTGTAAAAGCATATTGCATTTATTTAAGTTTTATCTGATAAGGGTAGAGAGCAAAAAATTTGATCCCAAGCTGGGTAGATTTTCAGCAGACTGCAGCTTTTTTCCTATTGTGCTAACATTCATTCCTCCACAGACACATCAAGACTTGAAGTGTTGATTCCATAGCACTGTGAGTTTTTAGTAGAGTTTTATATACCAGAAGAATTTTATTAAAATAATATTAACTCAGTCAAGTCCCTGCTGGATGCCTGTCCACATCATAAAAACCACTAGCTTGACTGGCACTCACTGGCACCCATATAGGAACTCTCAGTGGGGAAGCCAAGGACTGAATGGACCTGAGTCCTGAAGTGCCCTTTCATCCCTACAGGTGGTCCTTCCAGCTCAGAAGTGAGGTACGTTCTTGGAGCAGTACCATACCTGTTCTAGGGCTAAACAAATGACTTCAGCTTTCATCACCTTCATGCCAAAACTTTTCAAGAGTCTTATTTCTTTCTTTTCTTTTTTTTTTTTTCAAATAAAGAATCTAAAGTTTTGTTTGCTTGTTAAGAAAACTGCATTCTTTCCAGTTGTAGTTTTTGCACTTATTTAGAAAACAGAGGTACACATAAGAGAGGATCAGGAAATATCTCCAGCAGCATTTGCGGTTTGGAGCCATGATGCATCTAAGAGATTCCTGTTTTCCTCTTACTTTCTCACTGACTTTGTAGAAGCAGCCACAGCACCCTTTTACAGAATGCAATCTGGCTTTAATCACCACTAAATGGCTTCCATCCTACTGGAGATTTGTTTGGGAAGGACTGTTCCTGAAAAACACTGCTGTGAAATGTATGCGATTTGGAATGAGTTTGTATTTGAAATGCATTCTGTTTGGAATGAGTTTGTATTTTCTAACCTCACAATATTTTAGGATGGGTTAAAAAATATGGCAGAGCAGAGCGTATATGTGCATTGGGCCTAATAAGCTTGTACTTTCTATTAGTATCTGAGTCTCTCCTGGGTGCAAAAATGGAAAAAGGAAGAATTAGTTCTGAAAAATAAACTGCATCCCGTGGCCACATGCAATACACCCATTCAAAATAGGCTGTGCAGTTAGTGCTGCTGGACTTGCTTGGAAACTTTGCCCTGAGTCCTCTGAATTTGGTTCCCTCTTACATTTTCCATGAGCTTGACTCCTTCTTGGTTAGTCAAGAAAATAATTGCACGATGTCTCAAATCTGCCCTTCCCCCAGCTTCTTGTATCATAAAATAACTCCAGGCGCAATGTTATGCAAGTCTGTGATCATCCCTCTAATTTCTTATAAAAGATATGACCTCGTTATCAATGAAGATATTTTTAAAGTACTGATCATCTGAGCTAAAACCTCATGGATAGAAATGCAAAATACGTTCTAATCTCTCTTAAAGCTCAACTCCACATTGGTTACACTCAATTCAAATTCTACATGGCTTTCTTTGCAACCAAAACCAACTACTCTACTTTCAAGATACATGAAATATGAGCTGAAATTCTGGGGTGCAGCCATAATCTTGAGAGGTAATGCTACGATGTTTGGGGGTGTACTGACTTTACTGACACCTGAGAATGAAATTTGGCTTCCAGGCACATATTTATCAGGATCATTCTAAAAATTTGTACAGTATAAAGCCCAAATCAGGGTGAGATATTCAATTGCATTTCTGGATCATAACCTGAGCTGATTCTCTTTATGCATAGAGAAAGGAGTATGCAGTTTTCAGATTGTGACACCTTCTGGTTTGTGTATTATGCACTGTACTTCTAATCAGTTGGGAAGCCATTTTATTCTCAAAGCTCAACATGGGCTGCAAAAGGAGATGTATACTCAATACTCTTCCACAGAGGTTTTACATTTATTCTCTCTTTCTTTCTTTTTTTTGTTTTTGCTGTTCTCAGCCTAAAAGAAAGGTCACTTCAAGTGATGCTGTATATCTTACGCCCTTTATGCACCTAACAGTAGAGTGTCTGTGCTCTAAGAAGACAGAAGATCTGCAGCCCCTCGTTCCTTTTACCTTTGATGTCTTCAAGAAGTGACTGAAATATCAATATGTTTACTGAACACAGAGGAAAAACTACTTCCCTCAGGGTGAAGTAACTAGGTTTAGGATGGCTTACAAGACACCTCCCCTATGGAAGAGGACGAGCTTCAGGGCACATATAAATATGCATCTTACACACATAGTCATCCTCCCAGCCAGAAAAAAAACATGTGTTTAACAAGCACATTTCTAATGCAACCTGGTTTAGCTTCTGCTGCACTAATAACTCCTGCAATTAAGCAATGTTGGTAGCCAATTAGCTCACTTTTTTTTTCATATTGAGGAGCAAATATAGGCAGGTATTTAACCCCTTTTGTGCCCTTGGGCCATCAGCATGCCTAACATTGGGGAAACTGTAATTGTAATCCTCTCAGATACAGTTTTTCTTCTGTTATATCAGGAGGTGCTAAAACGAAACAGCATGATTGAATATTGAAAGGGCTGGATAACTTCATGAGTATTGCTACTACTAATAGCCACCTTATGTTTAAGTGAAATCTTTTGCATGGGAGGATCTAAAAACTTCCCAATATGCATATATGGATAATTTCACTGATCACTGAACTTTTCTGAGGCAACCCTGGTGTGTAAAAGGAAGACTCCATGAGATGAACAGCAAGCCTGGCACGTACTGGAAGTGCTAGTGCTACTCTATAACCTGTACAGGAGGACCTACTTTGTAATGGGGAGGTGATACTGTGTGGTCTTCCCCAGACCGTAAGCCACTATGGTGGTTCTAGAAGTTGTCACCAAAAGGTACTTCATTCTCCTTTGTACTCCCTGAGTATAGACAGAGGCTTAAGGCCACAGTCTTGTCCTCGTATTTCATGTTGTTAATTTTTCCAAAGCTATATAGAATGAATATTATCTATAGAATATTAATTTACTTCTATCTTCTGTTCATTCAGTTTCAACACATCATCCCATAGCTACCTATTGCAATGCTGGACTAGGTGATACTTTAATGCACTCTCATTTCCATTTAAAATTCTACTGGAAAAGTGTGAAATATCCTTTTTTGTATGTGTGTGAATAGAGCCTTTAATGCTCAAGTTTAAATGAATGGTGTATTTTTTGGCTAGGTGTCAAAGACTTAACAGAACTTGTACTATAGTCTTCTCACAGGAAAAAACAAATAGTTTCACACTGAGGTATTTGGAAACAGGTGTGCCGAACAATTACAGAATGTTACAGCTCTTGAAGGCAGCCCTCCAAGAAATTAAGGTCTAAAAATGTATGGTAACACTATCACATTGATAAAATATCTAGTACTGAATCCCACTGGACAGGAGAAAAACTGACTGGAGCACAAGGAGAAGATGTGATCACTATTATGTCAGGGCACGAAGCAGCTAGGGTTGTTGCCAACAGGACTGGAAGAAAAACAATAGAAAAGCTTCACTTGGGATGTGATTTGGAACAAGAGATCAGCACTGTCCACTCCCATTCTCACGGCCACCACCCTGCCTCGAGCGGCAAAACGGTCTCCTGGCCACACTCAGCAAAGTGCCTGATGGAGCCATTGCTGCTTATTTAGCACGCAGCTACACGGCTCTACAAAATTGAGCAGCAACCTTTTTTGCTGATGCTCCTCTTTCCTAGAGCACCAGTTCCACATTTCTGTTTCACCATATATCCGTCTCATTTTTATTCTCTCCTGAAAAAACAATCTTTCCGTGCTTCTCTTCCTTGGTTATGATGTAACTCAAACTCTTCCATAAAACTTGTAAAGCCAGGATTTGACTTCCACATCCCAATTTCTAACAAGCATCCAGAAACAATAGTAAGCATTTCAAAGTTGTTGTAAAACCACAAAAAGGAATCCAATCTTTGGTCCACCCCCCTGAAATGTTCTCCTGCTCTTACAAAAATTATTTGTGTCCCTAGGCACATCTGCATAGCAAATCTTTACCAAGACCTCTTAACTTACTTTGCACTTTCCCACTCTGAGACCACTATTCTTAGAAATCTGAGGTGGTCTCTTCCATCAAGTCTGATTTATCTGTTATGTCAATTCAAGGTGACCCCACCTCTTCACCCCCCAAATCCACCAGCTTACGTGTGCAGTGCTTCCACATGGCGTAGAGCAGAATTCCTCCCTGACTCTCTCCACGTTCAGGTTATGGCCCTATCATTATTTTAGCATGTGTAGCTACACGTTTTATTACTGGTCACAAAATTATTCCTCTCCGTTTTCAAATCCAGCCGTATTGTTTGACTCCGTGACCTCCCGTGGCAGCGGATCCCAGAGACAATTCTCCACTTTTGCCAAGACTGTAACAGAATGTTTAATGTCGAAGGATGAAAACACATTATCCCATCTTTGATGTTTAAAGAGAGGGGAGAGACCTCAAGACCTTTCTGCATATTATACAGTGTAACACATTTGTATGCTCTCTGCAGAGCTGGCATGTCTTACTCAAGGTCAGCTTTGCTCCACACTCTGGTCCAGTAACCTCCCTCCCTAAGTTTTCATATTTCAGTTACAAACTGAGTTGCTAAATTGTGAAGTCAAGGCTAAAGCAAATGAGCAGACAAATGGCAAATAGAAAAAAACCCTAACACTTCGTACTGCTGTTGTGCTTCTCTGAAAAGATCAATGCAATAGCACCCTGCATTCATGGACCTCAAAGAACCTCTGTAGAAGTGGGACAATGCCTTCAGCTCCAGTACCAATGGAGCTCCAAAATGCATGCACGCTCACAGAAGGTGGGGCAAGAAGTAATTTTACTGATATTACTGCAGACACAATGGTGCAAGTTTGTTATATATGTCAGGAGAATCGGGCTTACAGAACTTGAGGCGTGATTTGACCCACAGTCACAGAGCTATTTAGCAGCACAGTAAAGAAAACAGCATACATCTCCTTTCAGTCCTCTCCTCTCTAGTTGCTGGGCAGTACCACTGCTGTTCCCATAATAATTATACTATGTGCTTAACAAATTGCGTGAAACCTAGTGAATGGCAATTTAGCCTAAGGATGCTCTTCAAGCCCCAGACAGCCCTTCTTCTTCTTCTTCTGTAAGGCTTTATCCTCCACAAGCTAAGACTGGATCATCAGCCACTTGAAATGCCTAAGAGGCAGAAAAGCTAAACACCAAGTCCAGGTCTCTTTATGATCCTCTTTGGGCTTGTCAAGGGACAGATGTTCCCACCCAAGTTTGGTGAGACTTCCTGATCTTATGGCTTCCAATGGGGCAAGAGTCTTCCTAATAATTACTTTACATTGTGAATTCTGACCAGATGTTGTCCAAAGAAAAGCATGTTTTTCCTGAGAAAACTGTCCTTTATTTCTAAAAGAAACCAAAAAATAAGACCACTGTCATTCTGTTTTGTCCTAACCACACTGCTGTAGATGTTATTTCATAAACAAAAATAAAATAAAATAAATGCAGGTCTCTATCAAATGACACCTACTGTGTCTGGTGCTTCCCCTGTTTATGAATGTTATTTCATGGTTTGCTTTTCAAAAATCTTTTGATTTCAAATATCAGAGTGTACTGAAATCAGCTTTGCACCTCAAACCTCAGTTCCTCAATGAAGTTCCTCAAACCTCAGTTAATGAAGTTCAGTGATGGAGGCCTCTGCCCTCTACAGAGAAGACTGTTCCCCCCACCTCAATCCTCTTTGCTGCTTTTTCCTCTTTCTCAGGTGGCTGAGAGTGCAAAAACGGCCACCAGACTTCTGGTTTTGCTCAGGAAAAGCTTGTTAGGAGGCAGTGTGGCTTCCCAGGTGGGTATGAACATCAGGCTCAGATGCAGGAGAGGTCACAGGTTCTATTTCTACTTCTGCTATTGCAGTTTCCCCTTTGATACAATACTAATGACCTGCCTTGCAAAGCGGTTTGAGATTGGTGTTGAAAAGCCAACTTCACAGAGGTATTATCTCATGGAATATGATAATTTAGGATCTGCCATCCTGTCCAACCTCATGTTGAGCTGAAAATGTGCCCACCGGGCTTAGCTTGCATATTGATTTTGTTGCTAGTATTGGAGGGGTGGATAGAGACAATGGAAACTCAGTACCAATCTTCTTAATGGTAAAACATACACTGCCTCTTTATGATATTGCATTACATATATATACACACACAAATATACACTACACACAAACTCTGTTGCATCAGTTCTTTAGCAGTCCTTGTTGTATGTAAATGTAAGTCATTATAATCCCCATACAAAATTAATTACAGTCAGAAATTCCCACATTCGTATTTTCAGAGGGTTACCAGTTATTCTTTTAATTTGGCTCTACCATCTTGTCAAAATAAAAGCTCTTTGCCTATCATTTATGAGGCCTCTAAGCTTAATTGCATTCATCTTTATCAAGTCTTGAAACTGGCTGATATATTTAAATGAGCTAAAATAAAAAGGTTTGAGGCAACTGAAGTATCTTCAATAAACTGAAGAAAAATTTCTGAAAGACTATGGAAGCAGTAGTGACCAAAGCTGTAAAGAAGAAAGATTTTTAAACTAATAAGTTGCCAAGTGGATCCTTTTCTTAATTAGTCTTCCTTTCAAAGAATCAGTGAGTAAAAGGCTTAAAGAAGATGAAGTGAAATTTGAATGTTACCCACAGTCTATAAATAAGTCTTAAATTAGTCTTTCATTTGGCCCATGATAATTCTATTATATGTCCTGCCATATTCTGATTTCTTTGTCTCACCTCCCTACATTTCTTCACCACCAGGAGATGTGACTTTGACTACTGGAGGAGACTTTGAATATTTTTCAGCCTATAAAAGCAGCTGAGGTACATTGGTACTCTTCTCCACTTGGGGGTTTTTTTTGGCTTTCATCGTTAAACATTGTAAGTATTTGCGGGTTTACACTTGGAAATGGTAGTCAGAGGTGGTGGGTGCAGCTCTTAGCTCCGTCGCAGACATCCTCAGCAGCCTTAGGAGGTAGCGGCAAGAGACCACACTCAGCTGAGGTGGGTATTCTCCCTAGGGTCCAGCCCCTCTGAAGGAGGCACCATCAAGCTCTGGTTTGTGGACCCCTGAGGGTCAGAGGGTCTAACACAGTTAATGAAGAAGGACAAACATACTCTCAGGTTGTACCAAAAGCAGAACCATCACTGGAAAGTTGCTGGAGGACTCTGAACAGAGCCATGTTGCCTGTAGGTCAGTTAAAAGGCACTTGCCCAGGGAAAAAATGTCCTCTTGTTGAATGGGCTTCTATGCCTGAAGATAGTTTTAATTTTTCTGTGACTGAATTCCCAGCCAGTAATGTGATGGAGTAGTGGGAATACTGGGAATGTATTCCCACCCTGTCATCCCTGTTTATTTTATAAAACCATAAGCTCATAGATTGTGTTTCTACAGAGTTTCTTCTGTCTCTGCAGGCAATGTTGCTCTTTTATCTGCTGTTATGAGTGGTATTGAAGCAGTGATCACTATCGAGCTCCCTCTCCATTCAGGGCTCAGCTCTCCACAGCCTGATCCCTGGGTCTGAGCGGACCTGGGTCTGAGCGGAGAGAGCAGCTCTGGCCCACACCACACATGGGGACTCTGGTTTCGGGCTGTGACAACGTGCAATGATTTAGGATAAATGCAAAACTACGAGACCCTCAGAGCCTTGTACTTTATTGTCCCAGACTTTTCTCTCAAGTGAATCCTGGACTGGAGCAGAGCTGGACCTAGAGGGTCAAGATTCATGGGTCTTTATTAATCCATTCTTTGGAGGCCAGGAACTAACATCTTTTTTATCTCAGAGCTTCACATTGCTATTGTCTACCACACAGTATGGTCGATAGCTACGCCTGTGCAATTTATTCAGTGCCATAGAAACAGGTGATGTAAAAAATAGCTTTCATTTAGATCTGTGACAAATTCACAGAAGAGCTGAGTTTCTTGAATGGCTGGAATGAGGAGATGCAAACTATGGCAGCTCTAGGCAGATCCTTATTTTGACAGAAGCAATGACTCACTGTGTGACCACGGACAAGTCGTTCAATTTTCTTGTGCTTTAGTCAACAAAACTATAAAATTATTAAAAGACAAAAAACAAAAAGTCCCCAGATTTTACTGAAAAACAAATCCTTCCTCTGAGCTCAGTTGGTGAATAAATGACAAAAACAACAAGATGAAACATGGGTGTAACCCACAGTTTTGCCAAATATACCACAAAAATATGGAGAGGGTACAGAGGAAGAGAAGGCAGGGGGGGAAAAAAAGATCAGCAAGAACACTGAAATGCCCCAAAGCACATGAAATCATATTAACAGAAACACCTTCAACAAAAGAGAGTATAGATGCCCATAGGCTGGTGAGTAGGAGGGTGTATTCCAAAGAAAAATAACAATCAATCAAATGATCTAACGCTCTTTTCATCACAAGCAGCTTTTAAAACGAGATAGTGATTGTCTCACCCTTTCATGGGGTGCAGTATGACAACTATTTAAATGTGTCCGGAAACAACACCAATCAGACTTTAGCACAGTTAATGAAGGATGGTTTGTCCAATACTAACTGTAGGGAGAAACATGGATGCCTAGAAGGCACCATTGCCTACCAGTGATGGTCTCCTATTTTGGTCTGCTCGGTGACACCTGCTTTGCCAGGGCCACATGCAGAAACCAGGGGGGCTTAGGTATCACGCACACTGAGCGAGTCCTGAAGGAACTGCACCATGTAACAGGGGGACCAGGGTCTACTTCACATGCTGTTTGGAGTCCCCTCTGCATGCAAGAGCTACACTGTGCTGCATGGGTGCAATAGGTCTGATGCACCCTACAAAAACCCCACTGCATGCTGGCATCCGGCTTTCTCAGCCATCATTATAGCTGGGGTCTCAGGCCCTTTGGCCCTGGCTGCAGCACTGTATCCTCGGTTCTTGCCTGGGATGAGAGAATGTGAAAAAAGAGTGACACCTCCTGAGACATCAGCATTATTTCTAGGACCTATTCTGTGCTGCCTGGCCATGGCTGGTTTAGTTTTCTACACAGAGTGAGGTTGCAGCAAAAAGCGCTGTTGCATTAGACTGCTCCTCAGAAGGAAAGCAGGGTGATGCTTTAGCCCTGGTTGCAGCAGCCAACTGGCTGTAATGGAGTGAGAACATGAAACACAGAGGAAAACAATGAACAGCGGAAAAGTCAAAGTTAGGCCTGCAGCAGAAGAGAGGCTACAAAGGTATCTTCAAAGGGTTTTCTGGGGAAAAAAAAGAAGAGCAGACAACATACATATTAATGAACCAGAAACAATATTGGAAAACAACCTATTATCCTTACTCAGATCAAAAGAACGTGAAGATTAACACCTCAGACATCAGACCTCTGCAACAGGAGAGTGGGCTTAGCAACAAGTCTGCTTCCCTCTGTCTTCCTTTGTTTTTGTGACTAGGACCAGGCAAAGAGGGAGCAGGTTCACTGTGAAGAGTTGTAGGAGCCTACAAGCCCAGCAGCTGCACAGTGGAAGTTTTTTAAAAAAAGAGCATTAAAATGAGCAAAGACTCAGTAAAATCTGGATGAGCATGGGAAGAAAGTGAAGATGAAAATTATATGGGCTACAATGCAAAGACAAGATTTACTGTCTTGCCTTGCTTGAGGGGAGTGCTGGAGCACTCAGGGAAAGATGCCGCATTATTTGCACACTCCTCACTGAACTGCCGAAAGGCTTCCCGGTAGCCGTCAATCTCCTCTCCCCTCCTCCCACCCCAGAGTCCTCTTCTCCTACAAGCCCGTGAGGCTCCCCGGCTTTCCAAGAGAAAGAGAGTCTTACAGTGCTTGTCCCTGCAAAGGCATTTTCATCTGAAAATCGGAGACATTCTCTGCTGGGGATTGTATCCACTTGCAATGGGAATGGCTTAATGATCTGACAAGTCTTTTCCATATTTAATTTCTTTGATAGGCAAAATAGCAATCTGACCAAGTTAGATTTTCTCTTAATAATTTTCCACAGCACAAACTGTTATTTAGGGACTCCTGCCTGGTGCATGAAACCACATCTGCATGGTGAGGGCATTTATGATAATGAAATGAAAGCTACTCCAGAAGTGGTTACAAGTGAAGGAAAGGTACCTTTAATGATGACAATGGGGAGAGACACATTCATTCTCTGCCAGAGACTTCGTAACAAAAATCCCTCTTTCTGCACACCTATCTTCTATTAGCAGCTCACATTTGCTAGGGACATTGAATTTCAGACCAGCTTCTTTCTGATTTTTTGCAGTTATGTTCATATATGCACTGATGATGAAAAAGGGTCAAAATACAAAGTTAGAATCCAGCACATTTTTCATAGCTACTTTGATGCTTCAGAAATTATGCAATCCAAAAAGAGAAAACAAAAAAACTTGGTTTTGCCATGAATGTGACTGAACAAAATTTCAGCCTTCTTGAGATCAGCAGAAGTTTTGCTGCTGATTGCAAAGGATTTTCACTTGATTTCATATGCAGGATTCACTAGATAAGAGGTAGCTATGTTGTTTTGACTACAGTCATCTTCCTCATTCTAGCCATTTAAAAAATGATCCAGACTTTTCCCAGCTGCGATAGGAAGACAGTCACTGGACACAAGGTAGAACATAGGAAATTCCAGTCAGATTTAAGGAAAAACTTTTTCAAGATGAAAGTGATTAGCCACTGGAACAACTGGCCAGAGAGGTTGTGGGATCTCCATCTTCTGAGATATTCAAAACTCGGTTGGGCACGCCCCTGAGCAACCTGCTCTAAACAGAAGTGCTTTGAGCAGGATATTGGACTAGAGGGACTCTGGAGGTCCCTTCCAATCTAAACTATTCTGTGAACGTGCGTACGGGAAGCACAGTAACTTACTACGTAACTGCACTGTATGGATTGTATCTCTAACCCTGCTAGTCTTCAGACACTACAGAAAACAGTGCTAAATACTAAGAATAAAGCCAGAATTCATGGATATTGGAATTAGAACCATTTACAGGAAGATGTAGACTTTGGTCCAAAATACTGTTTTGCATAGTAAAAATGCTATTGCTAAAAGGCTGATCATTTAACCAGTCCCTCGTGTTTTACTGAAAGTTTGCATGAAACCCATGCCAGTATTTTCTTTCTACATAACAATAAGATCATAGAAAGCTTTGGTTTACGATCAAGAAAGTGGGCCAGGTTCTGGGTTGACTTATACCTTCTGCAACTTCAGTAACAATGAAATTTCACAGTGAGGTAGGACAGGATCTGTTCTAGTGCTCTTCAACTTGTAAACCTTCTTCCTCTTCAGACTGAGTGGGAATTTTTGCATGAACAGGCTGATGCCTGACATTTCTAATGCTTCTTGGTTAGGCCAGATTTGAAATACCAAAAACATTTTTCATGGTATTTTTGTATTCCCATTTCCAATTTTCCCCCTTTCCAAATTTTCTTACCTTCTCTTTCCATATATCCTGCCTCTGCCTCACTCCTAAGAAAAAGAAGGTAAGAAAGAAAGATGTAGAAACTTGCATTTCTATGTGGGTGGGAGGAATTAGCAAACCAGTTTTCAAATTTCCATTCCTGCTGCAATCAGGACTGTTCTAGTTTTATACACGTAATCTGCAGATCCTGTTTTCCTGTCTTTCCTATAGCAGTAAGTAGGTTTCAGATGCCTACTGAAAGCCACTCAAATTGTCAAAGCTCTTATAGGTTAACCCATCATAAAATACTATTTATGCAATTATGATTTATGCCAAGCAAAAATATATAGCAACTGGTTAATGGTATGATGGAAAATAATGAATAAAAGGTTTAAGCAGCTGCGTCACAACAGATCATTGTTTCCTAAAGTCTGAGACATATCCCCTTGCAGGGTATGAAGAGCTAGCAATGGGTCACAGAAGACGAATACATTAAAGTGTGTGTGTATTTAACAACGTGGTAATGTAGCAGGAGAAGCAAAATTATTTTTCTCTTAATGCAGGAGGGCTTAGTTTTCAAAAGTTTGGGAAACAATCTGGTACATCATGGTCCAAGGCAGCATGTTGCTATCAGCCCGTGGTACAGGGAGGCTGTTTTTTATAAAAAAGGGTCTCAGGCAATTTTTGCATAGAATGGAGGCTCTCATCATCAATGAATAATAGGACAAAAACATGACCACACTCATCTGACCCAATATGCAGTTATTTTCTGAGCTACCTGTGAACAGCTAACAAAAAAAAAAAAAAAAAAGATGTTTAAAAGATAGATGGTAGGGATGAATTCTTAACATACTAAATTGAATGGAAATTCTTCCTGGACTTCAGTGCATCCATCACTCAAGTGGTGCAGCTCACTGAAAAAGTCCAACTGCAATTCCTCTGTCTCTTTGGCTGCAGTTTCACAATGGGCCCAGAGGTTAAATGAGCCAGCCGTTACTGCTCGTGGGCAAAACTCAACAGCTCTGAAATTCCTCCTTAAAGGCCGCATTCAAACAGGAGCTTAGACCCACTAGGGAAGGACTGTTGTTATCTTGTTCTTCCGGAAAGCGGCATTACTCTCCAATGCAAGTTGTATTTCTGTATAAAATATGTTGCATCCTCCTGACATCAGTCAGGAGTCAAAGTTTTCAGCTGTCTTCTTAGGATGAATTTTCAAGAGCACCCATCCACAAATCAACAAAAAAAGTTGTCAGTTTTTCAACAGAGACAAAAAAGCAGGGCAAAGTTTTCTCACAAATAAGGCCACAAGTCTCACAAGAAAACTGTTTGGGCAAAAGAGTTCTGCTGAAAATGCGGCTCCACTTGTGGGCATCAACACCAGACAGTCTGGTACTCTAGTGCATTAAGAATATTGCCTCTCTTGTCTCTCCAGTCTGTCAGCCTCCTGCCTTACTAGCAAAGATCATGGTCTTGAACTTTAAGGAACTGGTATTTGCTTACACATTATCAAGTTCTGTGTCAGATATATGTAAGCAGTTACACATGACACATACTTTGTTCCTCCTACTACCACAAAAAGAGATCCCTCTATTCTTTATTGTTATCCTAACCCGAGTGTAATTTTCAAAGCTCCTAAGCCATTTGTGGTCTAGGAAATGTAAAGGCCAAATTGTGTTGGCTATTTATTTCTGAAGAGAAATGCTCATCAATTCGTAGCTGAATTTGGTCTAACATTACAGTTCTCAAAATATGTTCTATTGGCTGTTAGTGGTCTCTGGGGATCTGCCATGTCGTCCATGTTTTGTTTTTTTCCTTCCAGCTATGAAATACTCCAGTAAAAGTTAGCTTTCAATTAAAAAATAGAGACACATAATTTACATCAGGGACTGGACTGAATTTAAGAAGACTTGAGTTTTGTTCTTGACTGCACTCTGTCTAGGACAAGCCACCTCCTCTTTGTCTAGCTTATTTTGTTCTGCTTACCTTGCTACATTTTGCCCAGTTGAATAAAGAACCTTCAGTGAGTAAATCATGCCTGACCAACTTGATTGCTTTCTATGATAAAATGATTGGATCTGTGGAAAAGTAGAGAGGAGTAGATGCCCTTTACCTTGACTTTAGCAAGACTTCAAGCACTGTCTCCTACAGTACGCTTGTATCCAAGTTGAAATCTCACAGTCTTCCAGACTGTGGGTGGACAACTAGTTAAGTAAAAAAACTGGTTGGATGTTCAGGCTCAGAGGGTTATGGCTAATGGGTCATACTCTATCTGGGAGCCTGCAATGGGACCTGGACTGTTTAATATCTTTATGAATTACCTGGAGGAGGTGATGGGTTGCATGCCTGTCAAGTTTGCAGATGGCACCAGTTTGGGGGGGACCACTCAATACACTTGAGGGCAGGGGCTGCCATCCAGAGGGACCCAGACAGGTGAGAGGAAGGGGCCAACAGATACTCCATGAAATTCAGCAGGGCCAAATGCAAAGCCCTGACACTGGGAAGGAAGAGCTCCTCAATGACATTGACAAAGTAGCACGAGTTCAGCAGAGGGCCACCACAATGGTCAGGCACTGGAGCACCTGTAGGGAGAGGCTGAGGGAGCTGGGCTGGTTCAGCCTCGAGAGGAGACAGCTTTAGGGGTCATAACAGCAACCTGCCTGTACCTATAGGGAGGTGAGGGAAAAGACAGAGCCAGGGTCTTCAGTGGTGCATGGTGGGAGGACAAGAGACAACAGAATTAAGTTGAAGAAAGAGAGATTAAGACTGGATACAAGGAAAAACTTCTTCACCATGAGAGCAGCACCCACTGGGACTGCCCAAGAGGCTGTGTAGTCTTCATCCTCAGGGGTTTTCAAAATCTGACTGGATAAAGCTCTGAGCAGCCTGCGCTGAGCTCAGAGCTGACCCTGCTTTGAGCAGGAGGTTGGACTTGAGACCTCCAGAGGTCACTTCCAAACTGAATTACTCTGTGATTGCACAAGGTCCAGTGAGCACCAAATTAGATCCTTACTCAAGGATCAGAGTGCACAGTCTGTGCACTCTTGCCCTCCCTAGAGCTCCCATGTTCCTGCCTGTGACCCCAGGAAAGAGAATGATGTACATCCCAGGTTATGTTGGACTGACAGTGCAGATGCCATGTACCTGCAGACTAAGTCTCATTCAGCTCGTTTCATTGCACATACATTGAATATGTGAGCAGGTCACAAACAGTAGGTACAACACACCTGAGAACTCACCCTCCCCCAGACAGAGTTGAGAGAGACCTTGATCTGCCACATACGCCTGGGCCCTCACCATATCTCTACAGGATATTCAGGGAAGTGGCTCTAAATCCTTCTCGAGAGAGCTTTTCCATGTTATTATGAAGCTGAAGTATTATAAGGTGCTTAAATAATCACTGTGGCAAAGAGCAAGAGCGAGCTACGGAGAAAAAGGCTTTTTAGCCTGGTGGCTGAGGCAACGGCATTCAACACCCTGCTCCGTGCAGTCCCCGAGACAAACCTGAGCCGCGCACACAGGGCATGGAGCACAAGAGCTGGTACCCAGATGAAGCAGGAGCGCTGGCAGGATGTGGAGGTTCACATCAGGTGTGGAAGGAAACTTACCTTCTGCCTACTGTGTTGTGGGCTCAAAGGTACCTGGGGAAGCACTTTTTGTCCCTGCAACAGCCTGTGCTTTCTGTCCCTGTGCTAAGGTCGCACAACGAGCCGGGAGGTCACTTCTCAAATAATAGTCATGTATCTATAACATCCCCCACACCAGCTGCCAGGTAAAAAGCACTGCCACCTCTGAAAACCTGGCAAATCCCAGCCCTCTATTTCCTTTACTTTTCCTCCTCATGCTTCAAAATGAACATTTTTGTTTTGGATGAAATGGAATGTATGTTTGCATTTTACACTAAATAAATGTTTTCAGATTTCCATTTTGGCAAGAAAAACAAAAAACGAAGTTCCATTTGGTTTGACTCTAACTTATTTTTTCTCCCTCTTTTTTAGGTTCGGCACTCTAGCTGAAAAAAAACAATTATTCTCACAGCCTTAGTCACACGTTTTCCAGGCAGTGCCTGAAATGTTTCCTTTCAACTCTTTGCAAGCATTTTATAGGTTGTCATTTCGCTGCTGCTTCAAGAACAAGAGACTGCAATTCTTCCAAGTGAACAGCTTCGATGACTTTCCTGACTGATGCAAATGTGTTACACTGTTGACAAATACTAACCATGAGAGTTGACTTGGCTATTGCTGTTTGCACTAACTGGTATTTCCCCTGAAAATTCTCCTCCCACCCATCAAATGGAGCATTCTGTTTTATCAAGTTAGTTTTTAATATTTTTTTGTACGCCTTATCTTTTATCTAGACAAATAAGAACTAATCAGTTTTCAAGAACCATAATTTGCCACTTAAACGGCTGTAAACGAATCCCTGACGAGAGGCCAGGCACTGAATGCATATGGAGGCCAGAATATCTCCTACCATTAAAACTGATCCTTTTAGTCCACACTGAAACACATGGAGAAGGTAACATCGACATTTCAGCTGTATCTCCACATATCTTAACTTCAGCTATTTGCAGCTTGGTTTGAGAATAAACAGGGAATGCAGTTGATGCCCCAAGCTGGTCAGTGTTTAAGAGGCATTTGGACAATGCCCTTAACATGCTTTAACTTGGTCAGCCCTGGATTGGACAGGCAGTTGGACTAGATGATTGTTGTAGGTCCCTTCCAACTGAAATAGTCTAGTCTGTTCTATTCTATTCTATTCTATTCTATTCTATTCTATTCTATTCTATTCTATTCTATTTATTTCCATAAGTGTTGCCAATACCTATAGTACACAAACACTGACGTGGTTCCTGCCCTGAGGAACTTGCAATTTAATTAACACACGACAAAACGTATGAAGAGATGCAGTAGATTATAGAGCCCAAAGACTCAAGCTGTACAAAATGCAATCCTGCCCCTGGTCAAAATCAGGAAAATGTAGGCAAGCATTCTATACTTATGGACCCAAGTCCTGAACCAGGTCCTTAAAATATATGAAAATATACACACACATTAATAGGAAGTTAATGATAGCAATTTTGTCACTGTAGGTTAGCTCCTAGAGTTGGTGTTAACAAGCTTCAGGAGGGAGCAAATCTGGTGTATCCTAACTTTGACACTGTCTTCAAAAGCGGTTCTCAACCTCGTCAAAATTACTACAAGGAAAAAATAAAACAGCAAGTAAATTACTTTTTAGAACTACTAATCCGCATGGATTAACAGCCATAACTCAATTTCAGAGAGGTGACTGGGTTTTCATAACACATGCACACACACACAAAATAGACACCAGGATATTGGGGCTCAGTTAAATATTTAAATAAGATCAAAATAAAATTAAAATAGGTTTTGTATTTCATATTTGTATTTTTAATTGGTTGGAAAATGGAAAGAAGACATTGAAATACTGTGTTAATATCTACGCTATCTCCACTGGCTACGCAAAGATTTGCTTCTGATTTTAAAGTTTCTCAGCTCAAAAAGATGTAGATTTTCTTGGCAACAGCTGCTGTGTAAAATATTCTGAGATAGAATTTTTTATCATAATTAATAATAGATGAAAATTTCTGTGTTTTTGATGTTCTAAACTCTATGCTGTTTGATTTACGACGTCTTTATAGTTGTTTTTCTAGTAATTCTATGCCTCTTTCTGTTGGTATAAGGCTGGTCGTCTCTTTTATTTCCCTAGTGGAGTTGGTACAGTACTCTCTTCTTCCTTTTCTCGCCTTCTTTTTCTGTAAATATATTTCATAAAGTTCCCCCTTCTTCCTTGATGAGACTGATCCCTATCTTCTGTAAGGTTGTTGCTGTGGAATTTTTTTTCTTTTTCTTTTTTTTAACTCTGCACAGGGCAGTAATAAAACCTTGGTGGAGGCTATTGCAGCAAGGAGTGTGTTCTGTGTGCGCTCTTGTAGATCTGGCTGTATTCTCTGTAATGAATGTTTTAAACTGGATGGTGACTGAAGAGGTATAGTCTGGTTTGGGGGTTGAGTTTTTTGGCTTGCATTGCAATTTTTTCATTTGGTGTTGGGGTTTTAGGGAAGTGTGCCTTGCAAAACTTACTGGTTAATGCTCCATGAGTGGTATTTTATGAGAAGTTGGATACAGGTACTTATAGGCTATTATTACTGTGTCAGCAGTCCCAGCTCTTGTGACAGTAGAGGACCATATGTCGTAGCTTGGATGCTAGTGATAGCTGTAGTTAAAGCTGTCAAAGAACTTCCAATAGTATCCCTTGTTTTCCATCATTCATAACTTTTTCAACATTACACCTGCAGAGTGTGAATTTTCCAGGAAACTTTTATACCTCAAAGGGAAGTTTTTTGGATAAGCCTGGCCAGTTGTTGACACACAAAAATAAATAAAAAATAAAAAAAATTTAAAAAACCCCAAATCAACCAAAAATCAAGCCACCTTCTATCATCAAATCAAAAAGATTCTTTTTCGAACCAGCCATTTGTCAGGGTGCGAAACAGCCTGAAACATGTCGGGGACACCCCGCGTGGCAGAAAGCAGCTCCAGGGAAAACTGTCAGATACTTGATGGGGTTGGGAGGCTCCGACTTACTGCAAACCAGCTGCAGGCAAACTGTTCCTCAGCCTGCGGGGGACAGGCTGGGCAGGGTGGATATTCATAAATGTATGGAATTTTTATTTGTAAATAAATAAACAAGAAAACTCCAAATCAGCTCTAAACACAAATAATAAATACCCTCTCTGGCTCTTTGTCAGCATTATTGCAGCACGAAAGCTCGTAAAATTTCACCAGAGAAGCCACTGCTGCAAGTAAAAGGCAGCAGTAAGAAATCCCGTCTGTTCTCCTGCACTGCCTGCTTCCCTGCTTTAGTGCCGTGCAAGTTTAAAAGGCCACTTCCATCCTTACTCCCTAATACCCTTTGAGTAGCATTTGTGCATCATGACTGTCAATTACCTCATAAACATCTGCAGCAACATCATTGTTTGGATAGCTGGTTCTCAGTATATATCCTTACAGAAGAATAAGCTTTGCCTCCTATATCATTCAGCTTCTGTGGTTTGGGGTTTTTTCTCAGTAAGATCTATATATTTGCCTATACTGCAACATGCCATATGGGTGTACTCATGGTAGTGTGGCTTTTTCTACTGACTGCATTTTTATTTGTAACACTGCACTTTCCATAAAAGCTTTTGGCAAAGGCAATGGAGAATCATAGTTTAAATATAATAATATTAATTTACCATCCTTTCTTCCCTTTTCTTTTTTCTTTTGGAGTTATAACTTAACAAACAGCCTCTAGTGCACAGACACTTAATTTCTTCTTCAATAACCCCAGGAGATAACATTCTGGCACTCCTTAGTAAGTTGGGCCCTGTAAAAACTATGCCTGGGTGGTCCATGATTATCTTTCTAGAACCAGACTGTTCTCAGTCAGCATTGTTTTGTCTTTAATAAAAAAATGCTCACTGAGAAATACGTGTCTTTCAAATCAATGCAATTTTAAATGCTGGTTAGAAAAGAAGTTAGACTTACTATATAGTACTCACTTTCATTTTTAAACTACCATCATTATTGTCTTAGAAGCGTAAATTTGACAAATCTTAGTACTGCGTTAATACCTTGTATTTATGCAACATCCCTTATCCTGAGGGATCCCCTCACGTTACTCAGAGCCTGACCAGGCACAGACTCATCTCCAGGTCCAAATACGCACTTCCTGAGTGAGTCCCTGTACATACATTAGCATTTTGCAACAGGTTCTGTGCTAAATAAGAAGGGCAGAAAGATTAGGAAATCATTGAAATGCATGTGGCAGTCCGAAACATCTGTGACTACGTAGTGGCACATGCTGCTTAATAACAGAGTTAACTGTATTACAAGCACTATGCTCTGCAGCCACAACTGAGTGGGACTGACACTGGTATGTGACCACACCTTCATAGCGAAGACCACGCAAAACCTACCTAATCGAGGCAATTAAATACGCCAGGCAAGGATTTGGCCTCACCCTTTGTGGCAGGGAAAATACACGCATGCATCATAAAAAATTACTTTGTCTGAATGTGGTGAGAGAAAATTAATTTTACATCTGACCACAGCCTCTGGTATTACAATAGCCTAATATTTCTAACAGTGATGCATTTGGCAAAGCCTGATTCAAGTAGGCAGGAAAAGACAATTTAAAAATAGGTACTAAGTATTCTCTACTCTCACAGACCTGGTTCGCTAATGCCAGAAACTTTCCCTACTCTTTCTTTTTTAGCTCATCAAAGGTCTGAGGACCACACTGTGCCTTGCTCTTCTTTATGCAGTTATGCTTAGCCTGCTGGAGAACACGAACAGTACCAAGCCATAAAAATGGCCCTGCTTACCAAGGTAGGAAAGACCACAGACGAAGCAGCCTGTATTTGTGAGCAATCCCAAAGATGCCCCTTAATCGCATGGAGTAATAATAACAGCAGCAGCAATAATAATAATGAACGATCACATTTATAAAAATAAGAGAATAAGTAACAAAAATTATATGTATCCTTATATCAAAAAATAGCAAAAATTATTAACGGTATGAAATCGACTACTGCAGTTGATCACAAATTATAGCCACCTTGTGAAAGAAAATAATTGTTTCTTAATAGTTCCAGCAATGCAACACAATAGCTTTCTAACACTGTTTCTTAAAGTCTGAATAAGTGGTGTACAAGCAGCGTACAGACCCATAGTTGCCCCAGTGGTATTTTAAAACTGAAAAGTGTGTTTAATACAGGTAAGTGCTTGAGGCATTACAAAGGCTGAGAAGTGGCTCACCAGTCCAAAAATTTGAGAGCCACTGGCTTAGGAGAAGAACAAGGAGAAATACCTTACAGTTGAAACTTCAGGAACGTACACAGAATAATATTTCCCATGACAGATTCTGTTCAGGTTGGTAGGATGTCCAGCCACCCCATGATTTTTAATAACCATAAAAAAACAGAAGTCCATTTTATGTTTTACTTGGAAATGTACCTTCTTGGCAGTTGCAGATCCATTGATATCATTTGTTCAGCAAAACATTTGCTTATTACTGATTCAGAAGGCAGGCCAAAGATTCACTTGGCAATTCTCTATGTCCATTATCCAACTTCAGGCTTCGCTCAAAATCTCTCCATTTAGGAGCTCAGATGAGATAACCTCCTACAACAGTATGACGGATGCCAGAAGAAGTCCAGAGGTGCTCACTTAGTCATAAATGTTTTGGACATAATTTTTAATCAGAGTTAATAATATTCAGAGCATAATTCTAATAGTTCAACAGTTTATGGATAAAATTTGCAGAATTTATCAATAAATGTGAAAGTTCCATTTGTTCTATTACTCCAACTGGGACCATTTTTCTATGAAATGGATTTCTTTTATGTGTCCATTAACGTAAGATTGGAAGGGACCTCTTGAGTCATCCAGGCCAGATAACCATCCAACTATCATAAGCAATCACAGCACATCATCTCTTATACAGAGATTGACTGAACTGTGTTTTACAAGCAGTTCCATTTTTATTCCCACTACATCTCTGGAGATGCTGTTCAAAATCTCAATAATTTAATGTTTGAGGACTTTCCTTTGTCTTCTAACTTCCTGCAGTTTTTGTGACTGGTTAAATGCATTTAATCTTTTATTTTGATACTGAGTTTAACTATCTCTTCTCCCTCCTTGGCGTATGCCCTCCGGATATGTTCATAGATATTCCTTTGCTAGGTTAAAAAAGCCAGGTTGTTTTTAGTATCGTCTCAAAATACAGCTTCTCTGTTTTCTCCTGGTGGCCCTTGTCTGAACATGCCTTTGCTTTGAGTTCCCCTTTCTTTGATGCAGTTGACTTCATCTGTACACAGTCTTTCAGGTGAGGTCTCATACACTGGAGTCACATTAATACGTCCTTATCTCCTTTGGGTTACTTGGCAAGAGCCTACTTGCTTATTCTCCTTGCTCCCCATATTGCACTGGGAATACAGCCCTGCTCGGCCTCTTGTGGTTGGCTTGCTGGAGTCTGAAGGTACAAGTAAACACCGTTTCCTGGAACTTAGGGAGCTATGGGAAGACTTGATTGACCGCCATTCATCTTTGCACTCTCCCATCAGATTATAGTGACCCACTACAAAGGTGTCCTGAGAAAGAGCATTAAGAATATTCCCTCTACCTTTGTGGTGGTTTCTCTCTAGTTTAAAAACAAGCTGTACAATAACAGATAGGCGATGTTTCATGATGACTCTCCTGGTTAAATATTTTGATGCTGTAAGTACGGAAATGGTAGAAAGACCTCACAAAAAAATATGCAGTCCAAACAGCATCTACAAAGCTCTCCATCCCTCTTCCTTTTAAATACCAATGAAGAGGAGAACATAGCAGGGAGGAGTATATTCATTCAATCAGTTCAATCATTCTTGTGTTACTTCTGTGGTGCCCTTCATGCAGAATGATCACAAGGAACTTCACTTAAACTAAACTCAAACGCTTACCAAACTACAACAGAAGGAAAGCAGAATAAAACAAATTACTCTAGTCAAGACTAAGGCTTAAAAATGCCGAGGGCCCTATTAACTATAAAAAGCTTACAGTGTCTCTGTGTGTACACACTCGCAAGCATGAGAGAGAAACGATATACGTACATGAAAAAAAAGGAATTAGCAATCCATGCTGCTTCAGAGAGATTGTGCACTTCATTTTTGATTCACAAAGAAAACTAGTCTCAAAAGTGACCCACATTCAAGTATTCGAGACCTTCTTAGGCTACCATCCAGATTAACATAGGTAACAAGGCTGGCCAGGAACAGCTAAAATCTCTCTCAGCAATTCAATTACGATACAGCGCATGGACATGTGTTTCAGCACGGATTTAGCGCAGGGCCTTATCCATTGGGATAGAAAAGCATGGCACAGCATTCCTCGCGCTCATAAATACTGGAAACATGCAAAGTGCAAATTAGCTGGAATTGGCAGGACCAATATCTGTTACGACATCAGATTAAAAGCCTGCAACTACTGGCAATTTTATGGATCATGCTGCGTTAACATTTTGTTAATGTTTTGCTAGGGAAGTAGGGAAAATAATTGTAAAACTTCCCTGTATAAATGTATACTTGTATCTTAACAGAAAGCTAGGGGAGAAAATCAAGGAGGGAAGCAACACGATCAGCTACAGACAAGCAACCTCCTAAAAACCATTGAGGGCACAATCACACACAACCATTTCTGTCCTTGTCTACCCCAGCCATTGTGGGCTGTTCTCCCCATGCTGGAAACTAATAGATAAAAAGGTTAAAAAGGGTCTTGTGGGAAAAGAGAGGTGCTCAGGGAAGGGTGAGCTCTGGGGAGAGCAGAGTGGGAGATGAGGCAACCAGCCCAGCTGCCGGAGGGGAGGGAGGCGGCCTGGGGGCTGAGGAGCTCACGCTTGAAGAGATTTGGAGATGTCAGAGGCAAACACACTTGGGTGCAGTAAGGGGGGAAAATACGATACAGTGCTATTTCTGCTATGATACAGTATTTAAGATAGCTGAACTAGGTAAGGCAGAAGACCAACAAGTCGCAGGACAACAACTTTGTGGGGCTGCAGAAAATAAACGCACAACTGGCTAGTAAAACTTAGAGATCGCTGAGAATGGCGCATTTCCCACTCACAGGTAAAGATCCAACCCAAAAATGGAGGAAGAGATCATAAGCAATGACAAAACAAAATGGAAGCTTTCCTCAGCAGGAGGGAATTATGTCTAATTTTTAGTTAATATAAGTCAGGCACAGTTTTAACGATAGCTAGGAAGGCTTCTGAGGCATGGTAATCCCAGCGCATGTCCCTGCGAACATACAGCCTGACTGAGTGTTGCCTGGCTGTTACGGTGAAACAGCAACCCTGCACCGTCGGCCCGCGTGGACACAGCTACCGGCAGGAACAAAGCTGATGAAAGTACATCAAAGCCAATTAAGTATTTCTGCCAGGGGTACTTTTATTATGAAAAAAGAGTGTGCATCTCTTAATAAAATTTAAAATAATATTTAAAAAACAAAAAACCAAAAAACCTACTATAGAATAGCTTTTCAGCTTTAAAATTGTACCACTGCTTTTTCTCCGTAGGTTGACTCTGTAGAAAAGTCCTTACTGAGGTAAGATAACCTGAGGAAAAAAAATCCCATTTAAATTCAATTTTAAATGGCATCAGAAGGAGTTTTGAAAAAGTTCTCTATGTTGCAGGATGGTGGTGGGGAAGTAGTGTCACTAAATAGCTTTTTTCCCTGGACAAAAAAAGTATTTTTGTAGACTTTTTAAAACACTTTACTTATAGTATTTCTTGGGTTTGCTAGTTCAAAGAAATTTTAGAGATTTAGAGATTTAAAGAACAGGACAAATTTCAAATTTAAAAAAAATTATAATTAATTTTTTTCAGCTATTGAAAGAATGTACCCCGGGTTGCTGTTAGCTTAAAATGCTGAACAGTCTCTATGGTAATTTTCAATGTTTCTTGTCACTGAAAAGATCCTATTTTGAAAAAAAAAGTCGAAAACAAAGTGTTTAGAGAATGACATTAACCAGATTACATCCCCACAACTAATTAACAGTAGAAGTAGTAAATACTTAATAGAGGCAAGCTGGTTACACAAAAATGTAAAATGGCTTAACACGAATGGGTACATTTTAGGATTATTGATGAAAACTAGACTGACTGTCTGAATAATATAGGCCACATAATTTTATCTAGTGATTCTTGAATCAAAATATAGAAGGTACAAATGAAGTTGAACATATATCTATGTAAATGTATAGATATATTTATAAAGATGCCCATCTGGATTTAAAGCCTTTAATTAACAGAAATGTTACAACACCTCTTGCTTCATCACTTCAGTGCTCACGAAGTAGAATTTACACCTCGTGAAGAACAGGCATAGAAGAGACACAGTTCTTCTTTTAGAAGAACCAAAATTTACATGAAATCATACTTTAATTAATTAAAAGCCCTAGTCATAAATCTGGAGGGGAAATTATTGTGGTAATTCACCAAAAAAAACCCCCCAAAATGTCAAGGCAATGCTTTCTTCTTACATGTATTTGTCAATGAGGAAAGACACTCTACACAAACTGCCAGTGGTAGAAAATCACTGCTAAAACATCTTGGCTACATCACATTCTCATAATAGAAGGATGAAACATTTTTTGAACACAAGGTTCCTGCTTCCATCGCACCAAATCAAAATTTTCTGAAAACATATTGCTTCATAGTTATTAAAAGTACATCATAAAATGTACTACTTTCTCATGTTACAGATATACACATGATAATAGTTTGTTCTCTGTTGCATCCAAATCTTCAGGCTCAATGACATAATCTTTTAGCAGGGTGTCTACTAGTTCTTAAATGGAAGACACAGTGTACTTTTTTTCAGCTGTAGTTACATTTCACAAGAAGTGCCCAACTGTTTTGAACTAAGACATTGTTTGGAAACATATTCCATCCTTTTATAGAAACATGATTGCCAGCTAAAGCCACGGGTATAACTATTATACAAGATGAAAAAAAAGCACATCTTCACACAGATTTTCCAAATGCAAGTGTCCCCCTCCCCAGACTTGTAACTGGTTGGAAATCAGCAACTCTAAATTTTCCCAAACTTCATTTATTTAAAAATAAAGGTTACACCCAGGACCAAGTCCAACAGTGAAATCAGCCATGTAAACAGGATGGAAAAATCAGTTATTCTCACATATGGAGAGTTATAAAAGGTATGTGACATATGGAATCTGTATTTCAGTTAGGTCACAGTTTTGCTCTAACACTTTCTTTTACTCTTTTAACCTACTAGAAAAATGGCTTTCAGTCAAGGAGATGGAGATGAAAAAGAAAACCTATTGACTGTTGAATCTGAAGCCCTCTCAGGGCAGGATGTTTGTACCCAAGAAAGATGTGTTAGATAACAAATATGTAACGTGCGTGGAGGATAAGTTAGATAAGTGTGTAATGTACTTGCATTAAAAAGCAAACAAATAAAAATTTAGAGAAATTAATCCTTGTTTACTCTGTTATGAGAAACTCCAGGTTCTTTAATATTCTGTATATTCATCAGAGTAGGAAAATATGAAAGCTAAAATTCTTGTGGGATGGGAAAACTGTTTCCTGCCCATCTCTGACCTCTCAGTGTAAAACTGCTAAGCGCTTTGGTTTACAGTACAAATATTTCTGGATATGGTATCCATCTGTTATGTATTAGTGAAATGTTTCTGATATTCAGCATTCTTTTAAACAGCACTATTACAATTTCATCGAGAAAGGTTAATAGCTAAGTAATAGTCTGACAGGTTTACAGTGGATGGTATTTCTGGAAAGAGTATTCGCTGTTTAGCATTTCTTAAGCAGAGCTGTTAAAATTTCAACCAAAGAGTTTTCGAAACTTCAGGATGATGTATCATATGTGGGGTGATTACACAGAGTATTACTCTTAAAATGTTTTTTCAAGGAAATTTGGCTATTTTTAACACATAACTAAAGGCTTTAAATGGTGTGCTTGAGTTCATCATAGTTATCCATAAAGATAACTTGGTATCAGTTTTTGAAACGTTGCTTGTCTTGGTTACATCTTGATTGCAGGTCTTTATTTGCTCAGTAAATTTTATAGGTATAACCTCCTTACAGTAATGGAAGAGATGCTGTAATCCTAAGAAGTCAAAGAACACACAGAACAAGAAAGGAAATGAAAAATCCCAAACTGAAGACCTACAGGAAACGTCTGCTAAAAGCAGTGAATGGGTCCCATTTCCATTCCAATTGCTTTCTAGCTGCATGCAATTACTGTGCTGAATGTTTTCTTGCCAGGCTTTCCAATCTTGTATGCATAAATGATTGGGAAGCTGTTTTCCCAGACACATATATACCTGGAGGAAAACAGTACTAAGGTGTGGAAAGCTATTCAGACGCTCCTCACCAGCACCTGGCTCAGGGCTGAGTCAGAAACTCAGATGCTTCCGAGTCTTTCTGTCAGGATAAGGGTCCCAGGGGCTTGCCTCTAGCTTGATGTTTTCTCTGAGGTCCTTATAAATTTTTTAGATCCTTGGGTTCTTCTCATCAGCAGCAGATTTTGGCTCAGCACACTTTTTCCCAGGCAGCCTTTCCCAGTACCTCTGGTGATGCCATGGCCATGTCATTTTGATTCCCCAGGGGCATGGGAAAGGAGAGATGGTCCCAGATTCCTTTTTAACTTGTTTACTGTGAGGGTGACTGAGCACTGGCACAGGTTGCCCAGGGAGGTTGTGGAGTCTCCATCCTTGGAGATATTCAAATCCTGACTGGACGTGGTCCTGGGCAACCAGCTCTAGGTGGCCCTGCTTGAGCAGGGAGATTGGACAAGATGACCTCCAGAGGTCCCTTCCAACCTCAGCCATTCTGTGATTCTGTATGATTCTGTGATTCCTTCATGCCACCCTGCACCTCACCTCCATTTCTCCTTCTCCTTAGTGTGCGTGGGAGTTCCTAGTTTTTGACTGATACTGATGTGGTCTCTGGTGACTTTTCTCCATCTCATTAATGGCCAATAAACGGAGCACACATGATGCGAAGGCAACGTGTTCAACCACATTAGCTGCCAAACTACAATAACTATAAAAATATTCCTGTGTGCTGCTCTGCGTCCTCCTCTCTCCTCCAGTTCTTCCTGGGGACTGGGAGAGTGCTACCTGCTGAGCCTTTCTGCTCCAAGAAAGAGGAGGAGAGAGAAGGAGCTGAGGGAGACACTTCCCATTCCCCTTCTCCAGCCAACAGTGCTGCTCCCTCTCCCTGAATGTTCTGGCCAGCTGCTTGTATCCACCATTGGGCAGCTGTAGGCGCAAGGAAGCAAGCTGGATAGCATTTCTGCTAGTACATGGACATCTCAAACCCAGTGGGGAAGGCACAGCAGAAGAAGGTCCTAGACACCTCACTGCCACTTCTGCTCTAGGGCCAGGGTAAGGACTGCCAGGCAGAGGCCCTAAATGGAGCTGCAGTGAGGACCAAGGAGAGAAGAGCAAGATCCCCAGCACCAGCACTGGTCTGCCAAAATATCTCCGTGCCTTTGCTTGCAGTGCTTAGTAAGTAGTATCATAGAAATTGGTGACGTTGAGATGCCTTTTCTGCATCAGTACTGTAAAAGAGTCCAGCGGAGCTGCCCATTGCTACCTCACTGGGTTTCTTCCTGAAGAAGTACCTTTTCTTCCAGTTTCAGGTTCAGCTGAAAACAAAGCTGCTGTTAAAAGGTTTCATGAGCAGCTTTGGTTGAGGAGTCACCCCCCGCAAGCAGGCCTGTCTTTATGCAAAACAGCACTCACTTACTTTTCACAAGTTCTTCAGCAAAATGTTGGCAAGGCTGACAAACAAATGGGAAATCTCACATGCAGGATTTATAATTTTAAACTAAAGAGAAACTTTGGTTTAAATGTGCATATTTTTAACCTGGAAAGAAAATAAGCCGCCATGGCAAAAAGAAGAGTTCGCAGATAAACGGCAGTAAATAAACCTTATGTACGGAGAAGCCTCCTGGGATAAAAAGCACTCTGAGTTTCACCACTAGATCCGGGACCGACACATACAGCAGCACACGGCTGCAGAAAGGAGGCAAAATGAACCTCGTGCTGTTCTGCAATCAAGGCAACAGACCTATTTCACACAAAGAACCAGCTAATCAACCTAGACTGCAAAACCAATGTGATAGACCCACGTATCAACTGTTGTGAAAAGCTGCCTGTGTGCTTCACTGATCAGGTTGGCTGAATACATATGGAACTAATTGGGAAGGAAAATTCCAGCTGCAAACAAAATGTATTGTCTGCCCCACCGTGTATGACTGAATGTAAGCCGCATCACAAAGCTTAAGAAGCCTTGAAAAATATTGAAAAATACTGAAAAATATTACAGCTGCCCTCTATGCCCATGTGCCTGACAAAAGCCAGCAAACAACAACTACCTTCATCACTACGGGAAACAGTTTGTGCTTCTGTCAGAAGCACTCTTTGAAAGGGAATTACACCCACCAGACTCTTTTTCATTACTGCTCCAGTTCCAGTTTCCCCTTTCTGCCCAAAATACATATGAAAGGAGTCATCAGTAAATTCCTGTCATCCCTAGGGCCTGACAATAAAGTTTGGATGGTGGCACAAAACAGAGCTGGATCTACACAAGACTGGAGCCAGTCTGCTCAGAAAGGAAAGTGCTGTGAAGAGCTACAAAATTGTGTCTTTACTGAAGGCATTCATTCCCCCACTCGCTGAGGGGTCTGAAGGCACAGGGCACATTTGACTCTCTATTGAGTATTCAGGAATACCTTCAGTCAGGTTGAGGAGTGTGAAGGCTTGAGACCAACCCTTGGGAGACTCTTGCATCACCTCTCTCTAGGCTGGGTTACTATCAGTAACCTCAGTGTTGTAACTGAAGCTGAAAATGAAAATAGCACTGTACTTTCTCCAGGAAGGAGAAGGAGCTGCCTACCCTATCCACATGACAAGCTATGCCAAGTCTGTTCTTCTGTCACCTTCAACTGACTCCTGTCTTCTTCTGTTGGTTTCTAATGCCTATTTAATGCTTTGGTCTCAGTCTTCAAAAGCATGACTCGCATATGAATGAAATTTGACCTCTGAACCCAAGTGGTAGATGCATCCCTCTGCAGCAATGCAGATCACAAAGCACAGAACAATACAAAAACTGTGGACAAAAGACACTCTGATAAAGCCCACTTATGAAGCCATTTTCCAGAGAAATCTCAGTGTTATCTAGCACCTGACCATCTTGAGGAAGGGTGCAAAACTTTCTTCTGAAAAAGTCTTTCCCCTCTAAAGGATGCTTGTTTTATATAAATTGTACTGGGTGACATCATGAGAAAACTGAATTTTTGCAAACTGAGACTAGTTTCTTAGGAAAACAACTTTTTGTGGAGGTACAAGAGGCAAGCTTCACAGTGAGAATTGTTTTCCTACTCCTAGAAATTATTCTCTTCTACCAACTTCCATATTTGAATCTCAGTACTTCCTTCTCCTTCCACATCCCTATTAGCCCTTACTCAAACCTCCCACAACACGCCCAAACTCCCCTCCCATCATAAACAGCTTTGTGTCCTTATTCCTGACAATGTTTCAATGCTGAGAATTGAAACATAGAGTCTGTTTTTACTGATTTTGTCTACTAAGTCTACTAAGATTGGTGTCTGCTAAGATTATCATTAGGATAGCCAGCAACGTAAAATAGCGTCCTTGGAAGGCCTCCCCAGGTCACTGTCATACGTCCAAAATAGGAATTACAGATAGGAGGAAGAGGTTAAGTCACTGAAGGTATTGTACTGATAAGAGTTCAGTAATTTTCCACTTTCAAACCAAAGCATAATCCTGTCCAGATACAAAACAGTTTGCAGTAAAGAAAATACCAGTGCTCACCAAGAACCAGCTGTGAAATGGTCTGTGAGATCCCGGCAACAGGAATAGCACAGACAAAAATGTGCAGTCCACTCCGGGGCGTCTTTTGCAAGTATCACCAAAAAGCACTGTATCTCTCCCTTGTTATGACCTGCAGATACGGGCAGTAATTATAATTGGACTTAGCCCTGCCCCTTGTGTTTGGTAAATGAATGTCGGCCCTTCGGACAGAAGGAAGAAGGCAGTTTGAATACCAGAGTGTTTCACAGACCTCCGCCATGAGTATTTCTACCTATTGCATTTCTTAGAGCACTTCTCAGTGCTCTAATGGTGATGCTAAATTTACATAAAACCAGTAAAAAACCCAGATAATTCCAGGAATTCAGGAAAAAGAAACTTCATACAAATTTTTAAAGCTCAGGAAGCACCATGTGTGCATGGTGCAGCACCATGTATATGTATGAGCATACATGGGAAGCACCATGTATGCTCATACATATAGCTGACAAGGTCCAGGTTAATAAAAATGTTATTTTAACAGATAACTGCCTGAAATACCAGAAAAACCTTTATTCAATCAAAGCAGTCTCACCTACAACACAGAATAGGAACCCAAGGCATTTTAGTGGACAAAGAGTTTAAAAAGAACAAGAAAGAATGAGAGCTGGCAGCAAGTACTGTTCAAAGTATGTATGGCTGAAATGTCTTGGTCAAAAATTAGAATTTTTAGCATCTTTAGAATTTTTAGAATTCTTCCATTTTTTAGTGAAAAAATATAATTCGAGTCCTTTTTGTTTTCAAATTACATAAATAATAGAAAAATTACACGTACTCGATTCTTTTTGTGTAAAACAAGCAAGCAGATGGTATAAATGCAGATTCCCTAGCATAAAAACCATTCTTCCAAAATTTATGCTACTTTCTATTTTTAAGATGAGCTTCCATCTTCAAACTGAGATTCCACTTAATAATTTGCCTTCCTGGTCTCAGAGTAATTCACAAAACATGCCATTGTACTGTGACACTATCTGATCGTGAATGTTCAGTATTTATTTCATTTACAACTCATTTGGCCGTTCAGACCTCCTCAGAGTACAGACAACAGAGCTGCATGAGTAACTGATGGAGGAAGGCAGAAGTGGAAAGGAAGGAGATGAGAGTAATAATAATCTAAAGGTCTGTTTGTTAGTTCATGTAATCAGTCAGATCTCTGATGGAATAGACAGCTCTTCACTAACACATATGTTGCCTACACTTGGGTATACAATGACACACCACCATCAACTCCCCCTTAATTTTCTTTTGATAAACTTTTTGTATTCTCTGAGAGCTGCTTTATAGGACAGCGCTAAAAAAACCCCAACCCTTCCTACTTGCACAAGTTACTTCCTACTTTTACCAGTTACAATTTTGATTATTAAATACTAGATTAACTTTTTCAGGCCATTTGTGGGGATAACAGGCATTGGAAGTTTTTTTTTCACAAATGGTTCTGTGCAGAACAAGGCACAGTAGGCGTAGGTGCTGGCGTTGCCACTGCATCTCAGTCTTACAAGCTGTAAAACATCTGTTATTCTTCCAGACTAAACCTGTCAATCAGGAGGGACTGTGAGAAGTGATGCAGTGGTTAGTGATGTGGACTAAAGTTCACAAGAGACCAACTGATTTGCTCTTGTGACCTAACACAAATTTGAAATTTCTGTCTCCAGAGGTAAAAGGTTAATGGAATAACCTATTTTTTTCATCTAGCTCCCTACTACAGAACACCCTTTTAATTATTGCTATTATTTATTGATTTATAAAGTAACATGTAACATAAGGTACTCAGCAAGGAAATTATGAAGCATATAAAACACAGTTAAAATGATCAAAGAGATGTCTGATCTGAAGAGATCTGTGATGACAAATATGGAAAAGCACTTCTCCATCTTGGAGACAAACATCAACTTCACTGTGTCTGGTTATACAGACACAGGAAACACACACACACACACACAAGATCCATCTTTAAGTGAAGAAAGAACAGGGATGTTAAAACCCCACACGGTTTAAGAATGTGAAGACCATCATATTAAGAGTCCAAATCCTAAGGAATAAACATGTTAACTCTTATCATAAGTCAAATAACTGATCAGTGACCCAAACTTCTTTTAGTGTCCAAAGAAATCACTTTGATTATTTTAACACGACAATAGTTGAAGCAGGATTTCAAGCCATATTGCCCTGAAGTAATAAACAAAGAACCAAACCCAAATTTTCCCTGCGTCTGACTGGAGTCAGATGTGATGTTCCAATGCTATGACCCATAGCAGGGCTCCTAAAGGGTGCAAGAGTGTCATGAGAAGCTGCAAGAACTGGAAAATATCAAGGATGTTGATGTGTTCTCAATACATTGCCAGTAGGAAATGTGAAGAGGGGCTGCAAAAGAAAAGAGCCGGCTGTGATGGAGACCTGCTGTTGTGCTCCCCTGCATTCATTCGGCTGCCACGAGCGTGTTAGGTGCCCCCAAGTCCGGTGTGCAAACACGACATGCTACCAGCTTCCACGCGCAGTGCTAAGGCTGCATTTGATGCTTTCCTAATGCAGCCTCGAGCCAGTAACTTCAAAGGAGCACATCAAAGCTGTTATTCACAGCGGAGAAGAGAGTGTGAAGCCGGGTGGCATTTTTTTTCTCCCCAGCGAATATGAAACTTTAGGGGGCTTCCCAAAGGACATATGAGTGATTAAAAAAAAGGAAAACTCTCCTTCGTATCCTAGGGAAAGGAGGGTAGAGGCCCCATAGAGGCAGATGGAGGAAGAAATGAAAATTTCTCTCTATTAATACATCTCCTAGATAGCCTGCTATGCTGCGAAGGGAGGGGGGAGGGCGGGAGAAAAAAGAACTAAGTTTCATCTTTGTTTCATTGGTCTTTTTTTTTTTAATCTGAGTCACAAAAGCTTAAAATGATGAAATGAGCATGTGCAGTCTGACTGCGATAGGAGACAGGCAATTACTGAAACTCTGGGCCACAATATCAGCTGCCTGCTGACTTCTGCGATTGAATTAAAACTACCATAAGAATAATGCAAGGACTTGCCCTTGTCCTGCTTGTCTATGTGTTTATTTAATTTTCTGTCCAACTGACTCTCAAATAAATTGGAAACAGCTGCCATTTTTTTGATTCAGTAGCTCCATTACCCCCCAATGACATCATTCTGGGCACGCTCACCAACAATAGGTCATTATGCAGCAATTACTTTATTGATTTATGGAAGTTTTTAAGCTCCACCAGGAATATGCACATTCAAGGAAAAAAAGGACTTTTCCTTCTGCGCTCTTGTAAGTAGTGACTTGCTGCACTAGGCAGGGATAGTATTACGGACACAAAATTGGAATTTAGATTACAAAGGGAAAAGGAGGAAACCTTTTTGCTATTGGTTACATCGCCAAAGAAAAAAGAAGATAAGATTTCAGAGAAGGATCCTGCTGTGAACTGATGTTTAGAAACCATGATTTAATGCGGTAATTAAACATATGACGCAAGTAAAACTGCTATGTAATAAGCTGGCAATAAAAGCATGCAACATTTGCTATAATCCACCCTAATGAAAGCTCTGATGCATGGGCTCTTTGAGGTAGTGCAAAACACTTTTAAGAATTATTATCACATGGAAACATTTGCTTTCTTCTGTTCCTATCAATATGTTAGATCAGCCATCATTTATACATTATACACAATTCTAAGGGAGGAATGCAGAAACCATATAGTGCAGATCTGATTCATCATGGTCTTTCAGCCTTTAATCATCTGCTCGGTTTGAAAGTGTGGAATTTTGAAGAAGACTGACACTGCAAATGAAGACAAATTGTCATTTTCTGTTTTCAGAAAAACCTGTTGGAATACTCAGGAAAAAGTATCACTGTAGTTAATAAAATAGTGGTACGCTATGAAAGAATTTTATAATCTTTTGAAACAGAATGGACATTAAGCTGTATGGAACAGAGATATAGATATCCCTTTTAAGAATAGTTTAGAAGTGGTTAAATACCTGCAAAAACTGCATCTGAACATGTATTTGAATATTTGAGCGAGGCTCATACTTATACCTCTTCACTTTTACTTCTAAAACTTCTGTCATTTGCTTTTCTTTGCACTAATGTTTGGAGTCTAAAAATGGCCTGCTGCAATAATCAGTAGTGTAACTCGGGTTTTCAAAAATCTAGAGGAACTGGGTGCCTGAGCATGACAGTATTTAGCAAGAGCTGAGTGCCTTACTTGGATATTCAAACTTCGCTCATTTTTTCTTCCTGTTCCTGACTTTGATGCTTAAAATGTTTCAGTCATCCACTAAGGTTAAGAAGCCAAATCACGTGTTTTAGGTGAATCATCAGAGTCCTGCACAACAGAGGCTCTGATCTTCAAGGGCAAATAGGTGATAGCAGCAGGTTCCTAACTCAAAGGATGATATATACAAACCAGCAACATTTCTGCAATGATTCCAGTTCCTTTTGAAGACCTGGCCATACTGGATAACTGAAATGTACAACTTATGAACATCATATAGTCAGATATTCCTTCACATTAACTTTTCTATACCAGTTGCACATAACAGAGTCACAAAAACTAGCCTCAGCTTGGGAATGATTCATAAAGAGAAAAAAAAATGGTTGGATAATTTAATTATAATGAAAAAATGATGATTTTTAGAAAACACCTCAAGGAAATGTCTTCAGGTCTGCAATCAGCACCATGTGGGTATATTACTGTGCCCAGCGGACTCTCATATTATGACTTGCAGAACTGGGGCTTAACTGTAGATTGTCATCACAAGTGCTTTGAGAAAGTATCAGAATAATATTTGTGAATTTTCCTTCATTTTATGGATGCATTTTACAATCAAGTCATTTCATTTGTTGTGATATGTCCAGTGTCCCTTTCCACATCAAATATATGTTAATATTTGAAAAGTTGGGTGTTTTTCAGCAAAATGATCCTGGATGGAAGATATATCCTAATTTTTAGGAGGTCATGCTTTGAAATGCAAAAAAACCTAAACAGCTCGTTAGATCTGCTAGTATCACATTAGAAGGAACTACATAAAATGCAGTAAGATGTTATGATTAAAATAATAACATATCTGTATTTGATCATATTTTTGCATTTCACACATTAAAATAAATACAACTGAATGATCAGGACATTCCAATGGCATAAGCTTAACTCCTTTTTGTCTACTTGTGACACACTACCAATTGCACTTTGAAAAACATGAAATGATGTGAGATGCCTTCCCCATAGTCTGATTATTCTTTTAAATTTCTCTGATACAGCTGTTGTATCTTACTTGCATCATCATGAAGAATATGGAATGAAGCCAGATACAATACGCTTTTAGTAATGTGCCTGTGAAGTACTTGAAATACAAGCCTGGACTCTATGATGTCCACACAGTGGCCATACAGTTATATGACCTGGTTGTGCGCTTATACCGTTTTTACCATGTCCAACACAAATCTGAGATCTCTGTGTGGCTCAGGTGTTGCATTAATAAAGCCACACCAGCAAATTGCATTACTCTGACCTTTTTGGTTTTGTTAACTTTGCCAGACTCCTCCCATTTATAAAAGCAACTTATGAGGAAAGACCTATGAAAATTGACCCGTCAATTATTACGATAATAAGCATTTAATTCATTTAAGTAGCACTTTCAATAACACAGCAATGCAGAGAAGTTAAAAAGCCAAAACAGCTGCAGAGAGCGAGCCTTTCACGCAGACAGCGAGGGACCCCAATCTCATTTCTTCCTCCCGTGCATCTCCCATGGGCAGCGTGGGAGGTTTTCCTGTGTGTAGAAGCTGTGGTTAGACCACAGGTATTGAAATTCAAATTTCTCATTCCGGTCACAAAGTTGGTCAGGAGTACAGAAAAATGGTACAGCAGGCATTCACTCTCACGGTGACGAATGAAACAAGAATGAGGAAGGGCACAAATTGAACGTCTCTAACCATCCTACCCCACGGTTCTCCTCTGAACGCTGTTCCCGACCCCCTGAGCTCAGCTCTTGCTGACTGCATTAGGTGAGACTCGGCAGCCCCACGGGCTCTGGGCGTGCAGGGTCACAGCACCGTGCCGAACCGCAGCAAAGCTGACAACGGATCGATGAAGCTGGAAGGGAAACAGGATAAATCTGCTGTGGACCCGTGGAAATGGAACGTGGGGGTAGGGCAACGCTGGGTGCTAAAATTCCCCTTTGGCTACTGGAAATCCTTCAAAGCCAGCAAACTGGCGTACTACCAAAACCAATTGCTAGTGCCAGAACACATTTCTATGGTAAATCAAGTGACAGATTTTGCAGTCATACCGTAAATAATGCACCTTCTCCTCAAGTGGGGTGAAATGTAGTTCTACCAAAATGAATAGTGCTACCTCGATTTATAGCGTCTGAGAATCTGGTTCAGCGTGTTAATATCTCCATTGACATCTTCTGGTTTTAAGTTATGACTCCTCAGTTTCAAAATTCCACCTGGAGTTATTAGTAATAAAAAGGAAATTCCTCTCTCTTCCACCATCCCGCTGGTATTGAGAAGGCTGCGGAGGTTACAAAACTACACATTTTGTGCCTTTACGATAAACAGGTTTCCTCATGAAACAGACATTCTTCTTGACAGTAGAGTGACCAAGATGAAACCCCACGTTTCAGCCAACTGATGTAATTACACTTTAGTCAGTGGTACAATGTTAAGCCTCCATTATACCCCTGTGGCATTTTTCTATCTTGAAACCTTAGGTAAACAGTCCTCTATATCATTATTTATCCCCAAAAGGCACAGTAGGTGAGAAAGGCAACAGTTAAATGAACTGCCTGCTGCTACAAAAGATCAGTGCCAGAGGCAGGATCAAAAGTTGTGAATTTCTGGATCTGCTAACAAAATTTCTCTGTGTAATTATATTCACCATTTACAGATATTAAAGACATGTAGATATTGAAAAATGACAGAAAAAAAATACCCAGCTTCTGTAATGGTATCCGTGTCTGTCCCATTGTTTCTATAGACTTTCCAGGAAAATACATGAAGATACAAAGGTGAACAGCCAGTTAGCTGGATAGTTATAGAGATAGCCAAGGGATGCATTAGCAAAAATAATCACTGGTTATCCTCAACAAATGAAGAATTAAATTTTGCTCTTTGGCCTAGGCAGCCTGGCTTTCAGTCCTATGTTTTTTCTCTTTCTCTTTGTTCAGTTTCCATTTGCTCTGGATACTTTCATCACCTTTATGAATGGGGATTTAGCTTCACAGTAGCCTGTGAGGCAAGCCTGCTTTCAGAATTAGGAAAGTAAGGCATGGCATATTTTCAAGCGTAAATCACAGCAGCTGAGTTGCGAGAGAGACACAGTTTTCTTGTGTGCCAAAGCAGCACTCTGTGCACAAGATCATCTCTTGCAGCTCAAGAGAGGAGTTATCGTGTAAGAGAGGAGTGAGCCGTGCAGCGCCCAGTTGAGCCCCCATGGGCGTACCAGCAGCATCTTGCCTTTGCGCTCCCCACTGCCTTTCCTAGGCACAAGGCCACATACAGGAAGACGGTATCGCGGGGGCATTTCACTGACTGTAAAAGTGAGCCTTGAGATCCGAACTGTGGACCGGGAATTCAGTCTGTCCTGCTCTGAACTGGAGCGCCATTTGGGAAGACCGTGGTACCCTCTCCCACAAGGTCGGCGTTGGCTGGTGCAGCCGCCTCTCCCTGGGCCTGGGGTCAGACACCAATCCAAGCAGAGCTGCGCTGTTTCCCGTGAACCGCCGGGACCGTCACCGGTTCCGCAGCAATCCCTCTGGCTGATATAGCTCAGATGTCACAATAAAAACTGATATATGCAAATTGGCAAAGAGTGTTTGCTTTTTACCTTAAACATAGTTTTTCAGCTGAACTTTGCATTCTGTGGAGATGCATTTTTGAAAACCAGAACTGAGCATAAAATTCCATTATTTAAGTGGCATATACTAGGTAGGTATGGTCTAAGAAACCTGGCAGTAACTTACTCTGTTTGTGGTTTCTACTTTGTTAGACTCTGTGGAGCCATGAATCTATCTTGTCCTTAAAAAACTGAAAGAGGGGGCCTTTAAAATGAATATAATGTTAAATTTATGTGCCACAGGAGCAGCATATCAAGGCCTCTGTGCTGATTAGACCCAGATGTTGGTAACAATGTTAGTGTTATGGACCAACTGCAGGTGTGGGAATAAATCCCTTTCCCTGGGACCCTCAGCAATCAGACCAGTGGTTTCTCCTGGCTCTCAGCTCACAGTTTTCAATTAGCACTACAATGGTATTGTTGTTCTCCAGCATTAGATCATATGTCATGTAAATGAAGTTGAATATACACTTTAACTCGACAAGGTGATTAAGGCCAAGGATACATATGTTCACTATTATAACACCATCAAGGTTAAAAAATAATAATAAAAAAATAGCCCTGACATGCCATATAGCTTTTATTATTTTGGCTTATCAGTAGATTTTCACATTTTACTTTCATAAAACAGAACATAGTGTAAAGCAGGGCTAGACCAGAATTTGAATAAAAGGCAGACAAAAATAACATATGTGTAAAATTACATATACGTGTATGTGAGTATAATGCTTAATTTTGGACTTTTATGTATTTATGTGACAGTCTGACATCTGACAACTTGGATTGCTCTGTATTTCCTTTCCTCATTTTCTGTCCACTCTCCTTACCTTTCCCCTTTCATGTCAATGAATAGTGCATGCACAACTATTTCCAGAGGAGGAGAAACTGGGATATTCCTGAAAAGCCATCCACCTCAGAGCAATGAATCCAGCTCATCAGTGCCAGAGGCTGTTTTCTCTATCTCCTTTGGGTTTCATGATATTTAGAACACCACCATGGCTCACTAAAACATATTAAGGGCTCTATTAAGTAAAGGGGCCATACTCCTCTTCCACACATGCATAATTCCCATTAATGTCAATGGCCATTACCTCTGCAATGAAGAGTGCAGCCACTAATATTTTTCTTATATGTTCACTTTCATCAGGTTCTCTGTGCCAGAGCTGTGGGGCTGCATATTATTCAGTGGTAGCAAAACAAAAATAAGAGGGAAAGCTATGGAAAAGTAAAGTAAAAGAATGACACCAACCACCATAGAGACAGGTTCTGGTTTATCATTTGCAGGGGAAGAAGATGATTTCTCTTTTCTGGCAGTACAAGGAAACTGCAGACACAAACCCATTAGGAATACAGGAACTGTAGGAGGTCCCCAGGGTTATCGAGTCTTACCAAAGGTTATCAATCACCAGTCTCTTGCCACCGTAGGCCATCACAGAATAGATATGGGACCTATTCTGAATGCAGAACAAACCACAGAACGATGGGACCCCAGTGCCCCCACAGACCCAATGAACCCCAACACTGACAACTACACGTCCTCTCTTAGGGAGTGGAGCTCAAGAGCTCATCAGTTTATTACTGATGATCACAAGAAGGACTATCAGCTTCTCTGTTGCCCACTTACACGCTGGCAGTCGGCAGTGTAGGTGCCTTTGAGTGTTCCTGGCCAACTGAACATGAAATCACAACGAAAATGTCCCTTAAGGAGGTGCATCTTGGTGGGAGAGTAAGAAACTGCAAGTCTTGGATGCTATACTCTGCTCTGATCCTTTGTTATTCTGCACATGCCATAACCTCCTCTGTGTCTTGCCTTCCAATAAAATGGGTGCAATAGCTGATGAACAGGAATTATCTAGATGTACATTCACCACTTAGGTACATTTCAACCCAGAAGCCAGAGAAAACTCCATAGCACAGGCCACATAAATATTCAATGAATACAAATGATTCTGTGAACAACTATCAGTAACAAATATTTTCTATACATTGTTTACTCTGCAGTAATTCTAAAAAATCTGTTCTGTCCACCTGCCTTAGATATGTCACCTACTCTTGCCTTAAGCTTTTCCTGCAAGCTCCTTGGAACAGAGACTTCTGTTGTGCATCCAGAGGCTGTGACATGATAAGGAATGAAGTTCTGAGTCTCTAGGCGTTATTGTTATATAGCTGCTTACTACTGCTACTTGTTATATAGCTACTTACGACTGCTACTATTCACAGATTGACATTTTTGCATCCCAGCTTTTGTTTCAACAGTATGGAGAAACATGCATTTTGCCTATGGAGAGTAATAATTCAAGATTCAGAGAAAAGTAAGTCTAGTTCACGTAGGGTTTGAGAACTCAACATTTCTTTTCTGCACAGATTTGAAAAAAAACTGAGAAAACTCATATATTTCTCTATGAGGAGGAGTTGCAGGTCATAGGAAGTCTGGGATTCCTGACTTGGAGGCAGACTGCTGAGGAGCACAGCACAGAAGTGGCAAAATTAAAAGAAGCACAAAAATCCCAGCAAGACATCCAAGCCAGAATCTTACCTGGGCTTCATTAGAATTTACAGTTCACCCCTGGGAAGCCTTTGAATTTCCATGAGTTTAGGTGTACTCCAATGAAAAAATGTTGTCTGACCTGTTTCAACTATTTCTGGCTAGGAAAACAGTAAGTACTGCTCTATAGTGATGAAGCAACCTGGAAACCTGCCTCAAACAATTTTATCCACACTGTATTAACTCAGGACACTGGAAAGTCTCAGAATAGGTGATGTAGGAGAAAAGAAAAACTCCAGCATTAATGATGAATAAATGGGGATAGCCCAGTGATCACTGGCATGCTCACTCACAGGTGACAGGTCTCAAACACACACTCACACAAACCATGTCCTGTTTGTGGCTTGCATGCAGGACATGCTGAGCAAAAAATCATTCCCTCCTGTTAAGAAGTACTACTGCCTTTATAACAATGTCAGCATACATTAACTTCAGCAGAAATGTAAGCAACATAAGTTAGCAATGATATGTAAGATTTAACTTGCAAAAGAGCTCAGAAGTTTGTAGATTTTGAGGCAGGAAACCATAAACTTATTTTAGGGACAAGGCTCTCCCACCTGGCTTTATCTTCTGAATGTTCCCTCAAATGGTGTGCTCTGTATGGCTAACAATTCTCCCAAACAACAATTAATCCATGCTAACAAAGTTGTCAGATGTATTGGAGTTATTAGCCAAGTTTTCAACAGGTTATTCCCAAGTTACCTGAACAGAAGCCTTTGTGTACAGTTGTAACAGTAAATCATAATAATGGAAGTGCTCACATGGGTATATAAAAATAGTATTAATAATATCTAACTCCTATATGGAACTTTTAAAGTTATTCAAAAGTTTCAGGGGAGAAAATTAAATTTGGGGGGGAGGGACGAAACTATCATAAAGATACAAATATGTTCATTTAACATGAGCAACATAAAGAAGAACTCATAAATGGTCTGTCTAGGAAACAAACAGATCAATCAAGGAATAATTAAGCTTACTAAAATCTATGAAGTATTGAGGAATACAAAACACTAAACACTATTTTCAACCTATGACACCCTTTCTGTCCAGTGATTATAAATGTTCTACAACACTTGCAAGAAGCATCTGTCCTGTTTTAGAGACTGATAGAACAATGCAATGTGCAAGATAAAATTTTCCTCTCACCCACGCTCTGAAAATACCTCCAGCTCAATGACCCCAAATCCTGCATCCACGTGAACAGTGGGAGGGTGCCTGTGTAGATGTGAAAAGAGGGGACAGAGACCTGGTCTCAATCCAAGGTAGAGAAATAGGCTCTCTGCTGTAAGTGAAGAAGATGGGCTTGTTCCAGGAACTGTATCTCAGAGGATGCAAGGATGGCCTCACCTCTCATGTAGCTGGATATACTCTTTGAACCAGGGAATGATAAGGGAATTTCTACAGAAACTTTGTCTCTAGCAAAGATTTCCCAAGCAAGAGGACTCCTCCAGGACTTCATTCTGCCAGCCTTAAGATCAGACTCAGGGTCAGAAGAGGTGGTACAGAATGTACGTATACCAAGTTCAAATCTATCTCCAGTAGCATGGCCACAGTGACAGACAGAAACTGAACTAGAACTCTTAACACATAATTTCTAGTCTTTGTCTTCAACCATTTCACCTTCCTTTCATTCGTTACTTTACTCACTCCTAGACACCAATCCACCTTTTAAACTTATAAAAATAGTGACTGCAAAGGCAAAGTTAAAGGTGTAGTTGAGTCAAGTAGCAGCATGAAACTAGTAAAGGCCAAGCTAACAGGAGTTTATTGGAGCAGACATTGATTCATAGTTGTTAATCACTGTGAATAAAATATAGACAACAAGTGCGCCACTTAAAACTGACTAGGTGTGCCATTTACCCATTGATTGGAGGGAATGAAATCAATGGTGCGGGCTCTGCTCTGCAGCAGTCGCACCACAGACAGAGGAGTATATTTCAGCAAGGCACCAATTAAATGGATTCTTCTGTTGTTATAGCCCCATCATGATCTGAGCAGTCTTGGTTTTGAGTAAAAGCAATGGGCCCGTGTAATCACAACCCATTAAAAAAACGGCAATCTATAATTTAGATCATTTCAGTGCAGGCGTCAAAGCACAAAAGTTAATATGAACTTAGGATATGTAAAAAACGTAGGCCATGATAGTCCTGTGTAGTTACCTTTCCGAGCTCTGCCCCCTATTAGCAAGGCAAACACTGAGGAGCAAGGCCAACCCTTGCATCTTGGGGAGGACAAAAGGCTGGAGAAATTGAGAAGAGACTATTATCCTACTGTTTGCTTTCTGTTGACAGGAGGTTAGTGAGTTCAAAGGGAAGTCTGTAGAGACAAAAGGTCATTTGTCTTGTTATAAGAAACTCCCAGCTCCTTCCCACTCCTCTGCCAACGGTTTAAAATGAAAAATGTAAGAGTGGTTTAGGCACTTAAAGACTTCTTCTAAGTGGAGGCAAAATACCTTTCAAATTAAATACAAGTACTCAGATGCAAGCCACCAGCACAGCAAGCACTGTAAACAATACTTACATAGAGTGGGTTTAATGAGTCATATATCAAAGAACTAGAAATACCCACCTCAGACAGACCCCTCATAGAAATCACTAAGCTCAGTGGCTGAGCTGTTTACACTAAAGGCCATTCGTTATGCATGCCCTAGCAGTGAACAATAGGAATATTATGCTGAAAAGTTGAGTAAATCTATCCCACCTTTCACCAATACCTTCGTGAACCCATGAATCCGTGGGGATGGATGGCATTATTCCACAAAGTATTGTGAAAACAGGCACCATTGTTAGACCCACAATACATTACTGATAACCAGGTAGAGGCAGAGCTAAAGGAACGTATCACTGCTGCAGGTGAAGAAAAGAGAAGTGTTCTGCAAACACATGTAGAGGAAAGAATATGCTTTTTGTGCTTCTCACTCACGGTTAAAATATAACTGATTTTCACGTTTAAGCAACGGCTTCCTAAATATAGCCTTGACAAACATCTGCCTTTCCTTCACTTTCCTGTCTGTTTTTGGAACAAATTCTGACCAATGCTAAGATGAGGAATTTAAAATTAAACGTAGGATGCTTGAAAAATTGGATCTTTTTTGAAGCTCTATCCTACTTGTACTGGGAGATCTAGCCTGAAGGCCAACAGTGGCTGAGGTTGGAAGGGGAGCGGGGGGGGGGGGGGGGGGGGGGGGGGGGGGGGGGAGGTGAAGGAGAGAGGGGTGGTGAAGAAGGGAGAGGATGAGACTAAAGTCCCCGCACAGATGTCTTGTTAGTGCAAGAGCATCCCTCACTGGCCAAGAGGAGGCAATGACCTAGAATAGGCTTTGCCTCTCTTCTGGATGAAATACTACTCCTGAATCCACCACCAGCAGAAACATCTTGAGGTGTAAGAAAATGTGTTACAAAAGCACGGATGATGTCTGAGCGATTACAAACAATGAAGGATTTCTCTGCCTCATATTCATGCTTCACACATTACATGTGTTTATGCCTGTATTAAACACAGAGAAACACGAATGGAGTATTTCCATACAGCTAACACACGTATTTCTAGAGAAAGTGAGTGAGCATACAGTTATTTCCATTCAATCCAAATTATGGAAATTTCTTTTAAAATGTTACATTTAACTTATATCAATTAATCAGTAAAGGATACAGCATGGTCTAGATTTTGGCAGTTCCCATGGGATGAACATTAAAGCAGTGAAAGCCGCTGTAACAGCAGTTATTATGTTTTAATGTAACTGCTCTGGAAACCAGCCGTATATGCACCCCACACTGCCTATTGCTAGTCTAGAGGAGGCATAGAAGTAGGAAATGTAGCTAAAAGGGTCTCACTGTCCAGTCATGCTAGGCACCTTACAAACACGTGAAAAAACGAAGTCCCTGGCTAACAGAGTTTATAACCTCATTTAGGACTAGCTGTAAGTTACAGTAGACCTCTCAACTGCAGTATCCCCCTCTATCATTTATATCTATTGGACATATGTGCTGAAAGTGAACATAAAGTAACCACATCTTACTCAAATGTCATACACCCCTTAAGTGAAAATTAACTAGGCCCTGTGTTTATTACAGTGAGCTTGCTAGACCTCCTTGGGTTCAGGGTCAGTTGGTGTTTCTTTATGAACCCCTTTATGAAAGTTTTCAGTGCTTTATAGTTCAGCCATTAAATGTTGCTCCAGGCTGAAGCTTCTCACAAAAGGTTTAATTCTAGGAACATTTTTTTTTGGTAATATATTTTCAAAGAGATCTCTCTGGTCATTTTTAAAACATAAAAAGAGTTAAAAAAAAAAGTTAATTGGTTTTAGGCTGTCTTTAGGGCTTGCCATAATTCAGAAACAACGTCGAGCTTGCCATTTTTGGTGTTTGAAGCCTGTCTACTGAGTTTGTACTGGGACTTTTTATTGCCTTTCTAATACGCATGTCTATGAATAAGCAGTCCTACACCTTTTTATGGTTATTACAGTTTGTTTTTCACCCCATGGGCTGAAATTCTGCTTGTCTGACTCATGCAAAGTAATCCATATCGAGTATGATAAGCAGTTCTAGGCCTCCTTTTTTAGCGATTAAATTCTAGAGAACTAAGTCTTTGCTTCATTTAATTGCGCAATTTTAGGATGTTCTTTGCATTTCACATTTTCATAGCATTTCAGTAGTGTTGAATGTTGCATGGCACTTCCATGTTTGTGCTGAAATTAGTTCCTGCCCTGGCCACACTGGTGCTTTTATTCCAGTTCTAAGAAGATGAGCTTGTCGGCAGTGCTGCCTAAAACTGATCCTGCTCAAACTGCCCTGCTACGAATGATTTCTGCATGTGCATGGCTCCTGGAGTCAGGGAAGGTTAAGGCTTGAATGTTTAATAACATTCCCCTCACATGTGACTAGCACAACAAACCAAAAGGCATGGCTTGTCCTTGTGAGTATGGGTGAGCTTCACAGGAAGGGGACCAGGACTGACATTCGGTCTCTGCATGCTGTGTGAGCCTCCCCACACAATTTCTTCCAAAGAGCTATAAATGAAATCAAGACACATTTGCAAAAGCATCTATGTGAATATCCACACTGAAGAACTTGAGAGCAAGAAGTGCTGAGAGCTGTATCAAAAATCTCCACGTGGCTGACTTTTGGCTATGGATCTTGAGCTGTGAAACCCCAACAGCACGCTTTGCTGCCCCAGTCCTGGCGCAGCTTGTACATGCCTCCCTCACCAGCTCCATCAGGGCCCGAAGCTAGTTTTAGTGCAGAAATCTGTTTCTTTAAAAATGCTTTAGTTTCTTTTTCTCTCATCTGGGAGCCAACCAAAGCCCGGCTTCGACCCAGCTTGCCCACCCAGGGCCCATCTCCTCTCACTATGAACTGGTGCCCCACTGGTGCCATTTATGGCTCCCCATCCATCCTCACTCTTCCTGCCACCTACACAGCTCCCTCCACCAGCTCTACTTTCCTCTCTCTCTGACTCACACCTCTTCCTCCCAAAATCTCCCCACCCCAGACCCACACTCTCACCTGAAAGAATCAGTGTACCACTATTTTAAATGCTGATATAGGCAATAACAAGTCAGGGGCAACTGATAAGCGGTAACTGCATGAAGCAGGCTGTGCGCGCCTGTAGTTATCATCATCTGACTGCATTTATCATGCAGCAACTGGTATGTGGCAAGCAGAGAGCATGCCCTGTGCTTCCTGCCAGCCCTGTGACATGGCAGCTTGATGGGAGGAGATGCCCTGCAAGCAGGAGTCCAAAGCTCTTGGACGTGTTACGTCTACCTAAGAGTGACCCCTGAGCCCACCCAAGCTAGGAGGGTTACACTTAAGGTAGCTAGCATTGCTATGCACATCACGTCATTAACACAACATGACTGATATCAAATTAAAGGAGCAGCAACAAAGAAAAGTTCCTTGTAATTTATGATAAAAGGAGAAGCAGATGTTTATAAAAAGACAAAGGCAGCAAGGAAAAAATAAAGAAATAAACTTTCACATGCTCTATTTTTGGTAAACCTCAGGGGCAAAACTCAGGTTTGAGCAGGAAAAAATATCTGTTGCATATTAAACTAAGATTTATTAGCATTGTTAGGACAGGCAGCATAAATACAAACCTATACTTTACCTGTGAACTTAAACTTTTATTAGATAGCTTCATCCTAGAGCTGAATTTCTCTCTACAACCACCCCTTCAGGCTATGTCTCTACCTAGTAGATTCTTTCTGCATAACAGCTCTAATATATAGCTCTTCCCATCCACTAATCAAGGCACATCTTGATTACTGCAACATTCTTTTCTCTGGCCTTGACAAAAGCAATCATCCTCATGTCCATTAAGAATATGCCTGGCAAAAATTATTTTCTAGCCTGTTTCTTTTAACCATTTCACTCCCTCTTTTCATTTTCTTCTGTTGGCATCCTTTCCCTATTACATCAAATACAAAAGTACGTGTTATTTTAAAGGAATCTCATAGGTGATCTCACTCACACTTCCTATCAGCTTTTCTTCATTAATGAGTTGTTTACTCCTGTCTGGCCTATTAAAATTTCAAACAAACGCTTTCATGGTTTGTCCCATAGGTTGTCCTCACAGTCTTCAAAACAAAAGGTTTTCATGGTCATAAATAAATATCATTTCAGTGTTCTTCTTCAAACTTCTCCTTAAAACATTCCTTCTCCCTGAAATCTGGAAAAACTTGTCAATGGTTAAACTCACAGTGTGCTGAGCCCACCATCTACCATGCTGACCTATACTGTCCCTTGGTTTCCTTGAAATACCCTCAGTTATGTCTGCAGCCATATGTTGTCTCTTGTCTTGGGCTCAGATGCATAATCAAATTGCCACAGCTTAATGAGTACCACGTGTTAGCTGAGCCAAAGTAGTAATTTGCATAGTTTTCAGCCACAGCACATGCAAGTTAAAATGCACTAACTTAAACCTCAGTGAAATGGGTCTAAGAACATAAGTTTACATTATGACAGCTAAGAGTATGCATGCAGCAAGTCATCGTGGCAACTTGTTAGACCATTGCAACTTAATTATGTGTCTGGAGGTTTACACATTGAACTGTGTTTGGAGCAAAACCTGTTTTTTTTTCATACATCCATGTAGCATTTAGAGGCTTTGCCCAGAACAGAGCTTCTAGGATTTACTACCATGGAGTGAGTAACTACAAGAAGCAGCACTACATAAAGACAATGTTGTTATGCGAACAGCCAGATGCACTGTTCCTGAAGTGGATCTGTCTCTGTTCTTACGACAGCTCCCTGCTGTAGCATGCTTCTCAAGGGTTGATAACACATTATCACATTGTTCAGAGGTCAAATGTTTCTCTCTCTACTCAAAGTCATTTTGACCATGTATTTGACTTCCACATTTACATCTTGCTCTCTCCTCTCCTGCAGTTTTTTCCCCTCCCTCTTCTTCTTCAGTACCTAAACCACGTCTTCAACATACTTTCTCCTCTTCTTCCTCTCCCCACCTTTTTTTTCTTCTTGTTTGTACCAGCAGCTCTGGGAAAGAGAAACGGAAGAAGTGTTTTTCACTCTCTAAAGCTCTTGAGAGTTGGTACTGCCAATGTGAAAGGGTAACACTTTCCTGGAATAAACAAAACTTTAAAAAACTTTTTTGTGTTGGAGTTCCCGTCGTTTGGGACTGAGTTGCAGTCCTAAAGTCACACAAGATTGTGTGGCCGAGATCATGTCAGTAAATAAATGTACCTTCTTTCACTTGTGATACTGGAGAGGACGCAGGCAGAAGTTGAGGACATGTCTCAACAAGAGCTGCTAAATAATTTGAAAATATTTGAGGATGAGCTTTTTTGTCAATGAAAAAGAGATAATTGTTGGGCTTCCACTCTCCCATTCCACAAGTGCTACCTTCCAGCACTTCTGCCTGGTGTATCTCTCTCTCTTCTCTGCCTGTTTAAGCCTCAAAACTGCCTGCAGCAGGAATCCTGGGCCGCAGTGGTATAAAGCAGTATATCTTTATACATAATCCAAGTGGCCAGGGAGAGATGAGAAAGTTAATGATTCATCCCTTGATGAGCTGGAGAAGATATGAACTGGCATATTGGTTTTTAAATAAAGAATTCCCTCCATCAGCAATACAGGCTTGTACAAGCAGCTATCAAATACAATTCTCAGAATTGCTAAAGCGTCTTTGGCATACAAGTCCAACTGAAAACTGTTATTAAAACACGTACTCTCCTAAATTGTTTAGCCAGAAAATGCAACCAGAGGTTCTGAATGCCTAAGGAAAAACACATGCACATGTTCAATTTCAAACACTCTCAGAGACAAATAATTAATTCTTTCTGCAAGCTAGTGAAGCAAGCATTTAAACCTCTGAAAAACTAGAGGAGCAGGGGAAAGGAAGACAAGGAGAAAGAAAGAGGAGAGGAATCAGCCTGGCATGGTTAAGTGATTTGCTCATGAACAAGATCATCAGCAGATTTAAAGAATGATCCAGCTTCCACTGAGTTTCATAAAACAAGCTTAGAAGCTCCAAGCATCATTCTCAAACACAGGGAGTATGTGATCCTTATGTTCCTACATAATTGGTTAACGGTTCTTTGCATAGTACGCATAGTTTAGGCCAAGAATGAAAGACTATGGGTTTTGTTATTGAGGATCTTTTTCCAATGTTACTGTCTAAAAGCAATAATGAAGCAAACATTGCAAGAAGACAAGCTAAATCATTGGCATTCCTGCAAACAGAATAGCCAAATACTGATAATGCTGCCACTATGGATTTCTATATTCAGAAAAAACCCAAACCCTAAAATGTGGCTGGTTTGAAAACAACTTTGCAAGCATGTGCTTGGCTCTGTTCTAGGTCGTGGTCACAACTGTTGCTACAATTGCAAACAGAGCCAGGTCAAATTCAGGGCTGATTCATAGCTGACCTTTGGCTAATATAATCTATGCAACAAGAAAAAGAGGAGCTACAACTTGAAAAGCATCGATCAGGAAGGCTACAAGGTATAGCAATCCCCTTTACTATTCCCTCTTACCCACTTCAATACGCACTTTGGCTTTTTGGTTCTCTTAACATTTCTCGTAACAGATTGCTGTCATTGGGCTAACCCACTGTTGCCACAGCTGTTTGAGGTGTGCTGGCTTATTGAAGACGTCGTAGGGAAGGATATGACACAGGAGACCCACCTGCCTCTGCGATGGCAGGTGGAGGTCTAACAGGATAACCTAGAATATCTAAAATGGCACTAATGGCTACGTTTAAGTAAGTGGATTGACACCTTAAGGTCAACGGCAAAATATCTACTGATGTCAAAATAGGTAAATTGCATTCCTACTGGATATCTCCAAAATGCCATAAACCAAATTCTGATCTAAGGCCAGTTCTGCCCTGCTGAGGCTATCTGGGCTATTATGGTGACAGCATTATATTTTGGAGCTGAATTTGGACCAGTGACCTTTATCACGCTGCTCGTCACTGGTACCTAGGCCCACGCTGGAAGCCTACACTGTGGCCAGTCTGAGTAGCACTTTTGGACTGAACCAGTGAGCATGGATATGATCTGGTCATCTCATTTGTGCTCTGTTCAAACAATGAGAGAAGAAAGGGTGTTCTCAAGTACAGAAACCATCAGAGGCTCTCATATTGCACAGTCCAACCCGCAATCAGCAGGATATGGGTTGTTTTTGCAGGTTCATGTGTAACATGGCACCGGTTTCTTTCTTTTGCAGTTCCAATATTACAATTCCTGTCTCAAATAGCAACTGAGCACAAAATTAAATTATTTGAACATTTTGAAGCCTGAGAAATAAATAAGCCTGGGCCCCGCACTCCTGAGTTTTAATAACTTTTACATTTAGATATTTATTGTGTAGTAACTACCATCCATGTAGTAGGCTGAGATATGTTTCTAGATCTCAAGGACCCCAGTCTTTAGAAACATAGAGATCTAGATCCTTCCAGCTTTATCAATATTTCCTTTGAGGAGGGGGAGAAGGCAGCTTTGGCTTTTTCAGTGGTTGATTTATTTTCTGAGGTGAGGGAAATCTAGTTATTTTCCACACCAGTTCACCTAGGTCTGTTTGTAGTATAAGAGAAAACTCCTCTAATTACATGTTTTATATTTTCCTAAGATCCTAGGCCAATTTATTTCTGCAGAAAACTGTATCTTTAAATTGTGAAAATCACTCCATAAATTCTGAGTTAGAACAGTCAAGGTCTGATACCTTATCTGTGCGCTTACTGTGTACAAGGTCACATCATCAGCATGTAGATGTACAGAATATTTCATGAACTGTACAGCGTCGACAGGTCATTAATAAAAACTGCAAAAGTAAAAGCCCTCTAATTAGCTCCTGAGGTAACTTCACATGTAACATTTTCACCTCAGATTCAACACCATTAAACAAATGACTGGTGTTTGCTCTCTAATATAGCCAGAGAACCATTCTACTGTAGTTAAACTCAGCCAAATTGAGGGAAACTTAGATAGCAATATGTTGTGATTTATTGGATCAAAGGCCACAGTGAAATCAATATAGATAGTTCCAGCATAAAAAATTATAATGTATGTCTATAACAATATCAAGGTTACCTTGAAAAGAGCAATGTAGCAGGCCAAAACATGACTAAAATAGGGTCAGTACATTATCTTTGAAAGGAACACTCATTAATTTTTGAGCAATTGGGAGAAAACAGAGAAAACACAAATAGGTTATAATTAGGGCAGTACAACAGGGTTACTACAGCATCATTTCAAATGGTCGGTTATCTCAAATTAGAAAGTAGATATTATAATAAAGATCCAGCAACAGGTTTGAGAAGAGCTTACGGAAGATATTTAAAGAAATACAGGGTAAGGTTCCCAATGGCTAGCACACTGACTAGAAGGTGGGCTGAGAGCAATGAGGCCACTTTTTTTGTGGACTCGGTTTCTCCACTGCAGTACAGATGACTGAAAGGACATTTTCATGAGCATTTTGTAAGGCAAGGTAAAGCTAAGTATACAGGCGTTATCAGATACAACAGGAATGTAGAAGGCAAAATAGGAGATTAAACCATCAACTCTTTCTCCTTATTAAAAAAAATGCTTTTCATATGTGAAGGGAGGAATGCAAGATTAACCGGGTGACACTGGCTGGGTTGAAAAGGAGTAAATTCCTCTTCCTGCATGAACTGCTTGTGATTAGGAACAGCTTGCTAGTCAGAAATGAACAGCTCTGAGGTCTCCCAGGCTGCACCTCTGCTAGGAAGTAAAACAGGGCAAAGGCATGTTCAAAACATCAGCAGGCAACATGCTCTGATGTTAGCACTCTCCCTGCCACAGCTTTGGCCCGCTAGCACGTCCCATTCGATACCAAGGTACACCTCATGGGGTAGCTTGTGGAAGGACTATTTCCTATTGGCATCGTGGCCTGTTTTATTTAACAGTTTAGATCCAGCCCTTGAGTCCAATCAAGCTAAATGGACAGAGCAACATGTTCCCTGTGTGGAGCAGGGAGAACTCTCTATTGCAAATAATATGTTTGGTAAATGTCACCCTTTCTTCTGTTTGCAAATTGCCACTGACGGATTTTTCATTCATGTGTTTGTTATTTGATCTTGTCTGATGAATAGGTTGTGAAAAAAGATATTTCAGTCTATGTTCTGGGGGCTTTTTGGTGAGCATATTACTTTTTACTGTTTGCTATTCAATATTTATAGTGGTTGGTCACCCAAAATACATTTGCATTGCTTCTGCTTTCTGGATTACTTGAGAGAAAGAGATTAATGAGAATTTGAGATGGCCAGACAAACTAATCCAAGTGTGAAGAGATTAGCATGCATACCCATGAATTACATTCTGTAACCATCTTGTAACCTTAAAGTCCTTAGTGTAAAAGGTATACAAGGCCTTTTACATCAATATCTCAACTTGAATGACATGATGACAATTTAAAACAACTGGAATTTATTTTCAAGCCAATTAAAAACTCGATAACCTACTTCACTCTGATATAATGGAGACATTAAAACTGAAATTAATTCATTTGTGTCAGTTTATAACAACAGTAAATTTTGACACCTTTCCATCAGATAACTTGAACAATGTGAGGTTTTATGTTTTTTAAATCTCATAATCCTCCTAAAATGGAACACGAAAGAAGCTCAGGCCCAATGTTTTCATGTTCCCCTCAGAGGCGCAAGTTGCCAGCCTACAAATGAGACTCTCTCCAAAATCACACCCCACCTGCTCCTTCTGTCACCCCTCATATTCAAGATAGGTTACTTCCACAGAGGGATGGTGGTCTTGAACATGGAGCAAACAAACAGGCAGAGCTGAAGATATGGGAACCTCAGGTCTCATCCAGGGTCTTACACTGATGCCCACTCACCCTGAGGCAAAAAAGATGAAGGAACAGGAAGGCCAAATTTTCTTTTATGTCAGTGACTTTTCATGACAGTGAGGCAAACTTATCAGACATCTGAAGAGTTTTTCAAGGGTGCAGTCATTGCTTGGTCCTAGACAAAGTACAGTAATGGAGAGTGTTATTCCTGGGAATCATTCTGCAGTGGCCCACAGTCGGTTCACTGTAAGAGCTAATGGCTCTTTAGCCAACTGTCCTGTGATTTCTTTCTCCTCAGGCTTAATAACTTTCCTAACAAGTTTTTTTGTACAACTATATATGAAGCTGTGGGTTTTTTCCAAGTGGTAATCGCCCCAAATATACTGGAATAGAGCTATTATCACTACCAGTGCAGTTGTTACAATAGTTCCTAAGCAGAAGATTGCAATAATATCCCAAGAGAGTGCTGGTGCCTAGAAGTCAATAGGACTTCTTCCTACTCTACCATGGACCTTTGGTCTTTGTCTTATGTTCCCCAGTTTGTAAATGGATAACAAAAATATAACCTATCTACATAAAATGCTTTCAGATCTACTGCTGAGAACAGCTATATTTCACCTATATTTCACCCTTGCATCCATATGGTTGGACAAAAGGAAAATAAAATTGATATTTATTGCTAATTCTTTAGCCTAGTAGGAAACATGGAATAATAGTACTGTAAGAGAAACTCCTTATGGTGTTACTCGAAACAGTTGAACATTGTCCAGATATTATTGAAAAGTTACCTTCCCATATCTGAATATGAGAGAGACATAGAAATAAACACAAATTATTAGAACTTACCATAGGTGTTATATTTGATGAAGAAAATGCTAAAACCACAGGCAATAAAAAGGAAAATCATGTGCTAGCTGGCAAGAAATTATTTCTACATTATTAGGGTATCAACTTGTTAATCATATTAACAATTTTATATTATATTTAATGTCGCATAAGTCCTACGCTGACTGAGTTGTCAGTGTTGTCTGTGGCAGTCATAAAAAATACTAACATCTGAGAATAACAGTAGAAAGGCAGTGATATTTTTTACTTTAAATTGACAGATGATATGATTGAATAGTTCATACTTGACATGCTGAAGTCTTTTCTTACTAAACTTAATTCAGATAGTGACTAATGTAGAGATAGTGGCACAAATTTTTGCACAAGCAAATGAGTAAGAGTTATACCCTGCAGGCAGCTGCCATTCGTGTGCTTATCCAAACTGAGGTCCATGCCTCCATGTCTCCATAACTATGGCTACCCTTCCAGACTCAGCATAGCTGTATCTGTCTACACAAGGACAAGCTCCAAGGTATCACCCAATGACCACGTTATAACTCATGACCTAACCAGATGGTCAGCCGTGGTTTCTGTGTCTGGGTACTGTTAATCTGTACTAAATTTAACTGAGGGAGAAAGGCTTATAAGTTTCCGCCTATCAGCCCTATTTTACTTCATGTTTTGCAGACACATTTTGATTTCAGTGGTTCACTGATGAATATGCACCTGTATTTACTCCAAAATTCATAGTTGAATGTTATTTAATAGGCACTTACAATACTTTCTATTAAAACGAACATACTCTTCTATAAAAATAAACTAAATGTCAACTCAAAAGCTGATGGAAAAGGATGTTAAAACAAATTGTAAGTTGTTAGTGAAGAACTAGAGACATGCACTAGGACTACAATCTCTTCCAGTGAACAGCTTTTTTTCCTTCTGGAGCTACTGAGATCCAAGGATCCTCAGTCTGACTGTTTTACTTATGAGAAGACACATTCTTGCATGCTGTGTTTTCAGTTGTCCTAACCGGACATCTGATTGATCGCCAGGGCCCTTGTTTCTGCTTTAATTGCTAACAGAAGAATAATCTTTAACATGGATAAAATTCTGAGCAAAATTAGAATACAAATAAAAAACACCTGAGAGTGCCCTACTCACCAGCTTGCATTGCTCTTCCCAGCAGAAGATACATTTGACAATGAATAGAAGATCTCATATATGGAGATGATTACAGAAAGCGTCTATGGATTTGAAAGAATTTGAGCAAGAAAAATGTGTGGAGCAGATGCAGACACATCGCCACAATGAGATTTAGCCACAGGAGGCAGCAAACCAAATGGTAAGAGGTTTGGTGGAAAAGGACCTAAACCAGTTTCATATCAGCTGGCATTTGTTCTTTTTTTTTTTACAGTTCATAGCTGAAGGCAAAGTATTGCAGTTATTGAACACCAGGGTCCAGTTCTCTTTGTCTGCAGGAGCTGAGCCCAAGTAAAGAACAAGGCATTTGATCCAACAAAAATAGGCAAATAAAGAACTACGCTATAATATATAGAAGAAAATATTGTGTTGCTTTCTTTACCTAAATCTAAGCCTTCACCGAAATCTGATGAACTTATTTAGTCCATAGATTAAGATCTCAGCAGAAATGTAATAAAATTACAATAAAGGTTATGTATCAATAAGGTGTCAGTTGTGCATAGGGATGAAGTATTCTAGTCATAATTAAATTTCAAATCTAATTATAATTTGAGGAGTCCTTTTAATTACATTGCAATATTTTGCTTTTGTAGGAAGATGATTGCTATAGCATCTTTTATCTGTAATTTTCTTTTAATTAAAAAATGTAAATAAATCAAAACCACCTACTTAAAATATTTAAATCTTAAATGAAAACAAACAAAAAATGCAGGAATTTCTCCATCCAGGTCTTATCTACCGAATCACACCTAGGTCTACTTCTTTTTTTTTCCCTAATGAAGCAGTGAATTTTACATTATCACTTATTTCTTTCACATAACCAGAAATGGCAAAATGACTTCGGCCAAAGAAGAAAAAAGAGCTTCCTCAAAGCAAAGACTGTCATACAGGAAAGATATCAAACCCTTTTTTCAAAAGATGTTGGGACTGTAGGGCATCCTTTGAAAAGCTGCTGGATGCTTCCCTACACTGCACTCCTCCAGCAAGTCCCACCAGACTCAACTGTTCAAGAGAACAGCAATTTCAGGTGCCTCTGCTTATTAATACTTACAAGCCTCCTTGTGCTTACATTTCTTTGTCCTCCTTGTGTTTCTTTGAAGCACTTAGTCGTGGTCAGTTTATGTCACCTGCCTGTGTGCTAACATTGTGTGTTGGTTTAAGCAGTTCCTTTTTCTCCCTGCCATTAGGCTTCCCGATGTGATGGCTTGATAAGAAAAATCTTTCTTCTTGGTTTTCATTTTTCTAAGTGAAACAGGCAATTGTCTTTTACTCTTTTAAGACTGAGTCTCAGTTTGCCTGAGCACCTCCTCCAGTTTGAGTTAGTCTTTCCTGAGTAGAGGAGACCAGAATTTTACCAGGAGAGTGCAAGGTACTCCAGGTGGATTCCCCAGGGCCTTTGCAGTGGCATAAATCCTTCGTTGTTCCTGTGGCAAATATCTCCCTTACCACGTATTAAGGCCAGATTTGCCTTTTCCATAAACTCCTCATAAGGTGGCTTGTCATCCACAGTCATTTCCAGGTGACAGCTAGAACACCCTGTAAGATCAGGCATTTTCTAGTGTTCAGCTTTATTCCATCCCCACTACATAAGACCTCAAGATCTAGTTCTGGCTGTAAGATATTTATGCCGTTCTTTTTTTTTCATCAACAAGTTTCATTGCAACATTTTATACCAAAATTACTTAATCAAATCAACCCAACACTTGTAGAGGAACTCCATTAATAATTTCTCTCAACCTCTATCCCTCCTTTGTGTCTCTGCTGTAGTAAATTCCTTACTCAGTTGTTCTAATCTACTGCAGTAGATTCCTTACTCAGTTGTGTTAATCTACTGTTCTTTTGTTTATCTTCCTTTCTCCGGCTGAAGAAATTATTCAGAAATTTTAACGAAGCATTAACTGCTTACTGCAGAACTACACACCAGTCCAGATAGATTGGATATACAACTTTTCCTTTGCTTGGAAGATCAGCTATTTTATGAAAGAAAGATATTAGTTTAGTCTGGCATAATCTATTTTTTGTAAACTCAAGTTGTATTCTAACTCATTTTCTTCTTATCCCGCATCTTTACTGTATTCTGCAAACTTTGCTTTAAAGCCTGAGTCACAACTGGTGCCCGACAGTTAGGCTTATAGTTGTCCAGATACTTTTTCCTACTCTTAAATATATATGTATATTGCAAATATGTATGTAGATAGGCGTACATACTTCTGTGTATATACATACATAGTTATTCTCTTTTCACACAGTACTGGCCTGACTTGGCAGTTGTTTCTGCCACAACACATGAAAAATCAGATACCATTTCTTCAGAGTACTGGAGTGGAAGTTATCTGGTACCCCAAGACTTGAACAGGTTAAACTCTTTGAGCCTTGTTACCTTCCATGTGATAATCTCCACTTTCACTTCCATACCTTTGTTCCTAGTAGCTGACCTACCTTTGCTTTCCATATTAAATATTATTATGTTAATACCAAAAGACAAATTTTTTATCCTCCTTTTGGGGCCTTACAGTATTTTTCATCTCTATCCCATCCTACTGTAGAGTAACTCTGTTTTGTCTTTCCTTAGTGTCTTCCTATTTATAAGCCTGGGTAAATAAAACCTAACTATTTGTTTTAATATTCTTTGCAAAGCATACTGTAGCTTTACTACTAGCAATTCTTGCCTTATCAATACAACTCCTGACCTTTAAGGCATAGTTTTCGTTGCTGTTCACTCCTTGCTTTCATGCCTCTTGGGCTTTGTGCTTATTTCTACTGTACAGGTAGTTTGGGCACATTTTTTTGTCAGATAATGTTTCCCCTTTTGCTGAGATACAAATTCTTAATAGATTTTGAAATGTGGATTAAATTCTAAATTTCTTCTGTAATTAAATCCATAGTTTCTCAGCCCAACTAATTTAAAAAACGACATTTATTAGAGTTTGTCTTTTTGAACTGGACCTTTGAACCTTCACTTATCCTGCCATTTACTTTAAATTCTATCAACTCATGGTCACTGCTCCCCTCAAGTCTAAATTAGTATTGATTCTCAGGTGTTTAGTGAATTTTGTTGAAAGAAACAATCTTTCTCCCATTGTATTCCATCATAACTAAACTTTATCATTATTCCTAGGATTTGATCTCCAAACTAGTAGTTGATCTGTTAGTCCGTAACTGCTAGAATGCAAACAAATATAAGCACCACTTTGAAAAGGATTGGGCACAGAAGTTAAATACTGCCTTTAAATTCAAGTAGACTATTTACATGTATTCAGCTAGTCATATGTGTGAGTTATTCCTGGAGCGTGACAGTCTTGTGGACTGGACCAAACCAAACCAATTAATTAAAGTCTTCTTGAATGTGCAAAAATGTTTGATAAAAAAGTGTGAGTGCATTCAGGCAAGTCCTTGGATCATTCAGAACTAATAAAATGCGATCTGATCCTTATCCATAAATTTTCTTCATCAGTAATAGTAATGGAGATTGCCTTTTCACTTCCATGATCTGTAATCTCTGCACAAGCGAAGAAGAGTGGCTGGTGAAGAATATGTATTTGCATTACTTAATCTATACGTTTGTCAGCAGGAGAGCAGGGAGGAAGCTCTGGATCTGTTCCTGACCCCAACAAATCTCCTGATATATATGGGGCAGGAGGGTTGCAAAGGGGCAGGCAGAGGAGGCAGATGGCATAATCCACATTAAACTGTGTATACTCAGAGACCTGAGAGTCACCACTACATACCGGCTGTCATACAGAGATTTCTTAGGCTGTGGCTATACACCCAGTTTATCAATGTCAGTGACACTTAAGACATTAAGGTTTCCTAGCTGCTTGCTGCCTTTATTCTCCCGGTGGTGACCAACCCCACAGCAGAGCCAGTGGTAGGGAGTCGATGAGCTGTTCTCATTTGTTTCAGCACAGAATGAGACAGATTAGTTTAATCTGCTGATGAAGACAGTTTGAGCTGACCTTGCTGAGTCTGCACTGGGGCTGACCGGGGTGTGTTCACACATTGGATTCTCCAGGCAGGACTGAGAAAGTGAGAGCTCACAGCTGGTAGGCAGCCTCCCAGGCAGCTGGGAAACCCGTAAAGTATTCACCACACAGATGTTTGCAAAATGAGTATCTATCCACAGCTTTATTTTCCAGAGGAATCAACCACAAGCTGCGGAGGCTGTGGGGTGGGTATCATCCAGGCCATGCCCCTTCTCTGTAGGTTCAACTCTCAGATGTGGGATACCTTGCACGCAAAATAAGAGAGGAAAAAAGTACCTGTACCTCTTGATGCCCCACCTAATCCCTGGAATTCAACAGATATATGCTCCAGACCCCAGGGAAATGCAACACATCCCTAAGTAGCTGGCTTAGCAGCCAGTGGTCACTGGGGTACAGCAGCACTCCAGGCTTGGCTTTTTCCCCTCAGACTCTTTATCTGAAGTTACGAGAGTGTAACTTACATTGGATAATTGCAGTGTTACACTTAGATAAATGAAGTTATTGGCTCAATGCCTATTAGCATTACCTAACAACATCTTAATTAGGCTAGAATTGCAAATACTGTTAAAGTTCATGTTAGCACATCAAGTGACTATCGCCAGACAATTTTTTTTCATCAATGTCCCAACTTTCCTGTTAACAGTTTGGGTTGTTGGCTTTTACCTTTACCTTTAGCACTAACATTTTCTAATTTTCAAGTATGCTTTATGTGTTTAATGCTACATTATAATGTCATTGTGCATCAACGGTCTACATAGAACCCAAAGGCTATTTTAATAAAGTTCTTAACTGGGACTCTTTTCTGAGGGCAACTTTTATAACAACACGTGAAAACAATGTTTTCACATCAGCAGAAAGAGATTATAGGTTGGTATAATCATATGCAGTATGTGCTTTGAAGGCATTTCTGAAGCATTCATAAACCATTGGATCACGAGGACTTTAAAACCTCTTCTTGTCTTGAATCATCCATAAATTAACACTTTTATATTTACAAAGTCATCCACAACCAGCAAAAACTTTAGTAACTGCGATAGATGTGTAACAGAATGAAAAGACCCAAATAACTCAAATATTTGACTTCTACATGTTGTATATGTTGATAGCATTTGGCCTTGGAGGGAGAAAAGAATAAGCCAAACCTGGAGTTTCTAGGTCAGATTACTAAGTTTTTCGAAAAGTCCAGATGTCTGACTCTGTATTGCTCCCTCTTCTAGAAGCAGCTTGCTGATGGTGGTCAGATCTGAACAGCAACAGCACTAAGTTGTTCCTCAGCACAGTGCCATAGGAAAAAAACGATCACAATTATTTTTGGACTGGATGCAGCTGAAGCAGTTGCCATCGCTGTCAGACGTACCCCCCCACCAAAGGTCACCAGCCACCGAGGAGCCGGCGGGGTACGTGTTTCTCACCCACGGCAGCTCACAGCCTGGCGCATTAATGGAAAATGCCATAACCTTCCTTTTACCTCTGTGCATGGAGAAGGGGCAAAGACACACGCTTCTCCCGGGACAACCGTTGTGGAGGCAACCTCCCACAGAGGCAGGGGACATAGCTGGGGAGAGAAGGTGTTTTGCAGCCATGGCCGCATCCAGCCAAGCAACGGCCAAGAGTCCTGGAGCAAAGGCAGCCAGACCGGACATTTAACAATACCACAGTCACTGTCGCACTGAGCTGAGTGTACACCGCTGCCATAAATGTTTTAATGGATGGTTTATGGTCCAAATGATTCTGAGTGGGATTCTTTAAAAACATGCTGCGTTGGTGTAACTTCCCCTTAAAAAAATCCTCGTAAGATTTCACATGACTTCAGTAGGAGCAGAATTAGGCCAAAGCCAAACGGCTCTGAGATGCTGCCCTCTGCACTCGCTGAGGAGAAGAGCAGTGTTTTATGTTTAGCATGACCATTTCAGCGCCAGTTTTCTAACACAGTTTTCTAACAGTGCCATCTTTATGGAGCTGAGCTTACTTTCCCTTTTTTTTTTTTTTTCATTTTCTTTTTTTTCCGGTTTACTTTGTTTTTTTTCAACGTGACTCTTTTGGACGGAAGAAATAGTTACTGTAGTGCTCTTTTGCAACTTGGCTCTAGCCAGCGTCTCTGGGTGATCACAAAAGCTTACGTTATTTTGCAATAACTCCCATCCTGATGCACAGTACGAGCGCAGCCCTCTCGCAGTGGAGCTCAGGAGTTTCCTACGCTAATTGTACCCCCGCCAGTTGCCGATTTCCCCGCAGCAGCACAAGCCAGACTTTCTTACAGGCTGTTAATATTTTCCACTCCAGTACCTGGTGCCAAATTCTCCCACGGCTTGCTACAAGTTTCCTGACAAGATACGCTTTTAGCACAATGTACAGGGGACTCACACAGGCAGCCGAGGCTGGGTTCCCACCAACCCACCGGCCAGCATTGGAGGAGGGCCCGGGCGGTGAGGTGGGGCCCAGCCTCCTCGGCCTTCCCGGCGAACCCCCTGCCCTCGGCGGGCTTGCGCCAGCGTGACCAAAATCAGTGGGCCTCCCGCTGGGACCTGCCCTCGTGCCAGAGCCCTCCCCGAGGCGTGAGGACGCGAGGTTTCCTGGGGAAAGCAGGCACGGGTGCCGCCGGCAGCCGAGGGGGAGCCGGGGCACAGCTCCCGGCGAGCAGCCGTGACTAAGCCGTGCCAGGCCCGGAGGAGCCCAGGGGATGCGGTGACTCAGAGGCACACCTCTGGCTCCCCGTCCGTCCCCCGCCTCCCCCAGTGCGGAGGGGGGCCAGCCACAGACTGCGGCGAGCCCCCACGGCTCCCTGGAGGGGGGCACACACCGCCGCAGGGTGTCTGTGCCCAGAAATCCCTCCCTGGCCTCCTCTGCCCACGTCTGGAGCTGCTGTGGGGCTGGGCAGCCATGGGGCATGGGCCAGCCCCGGGGGGACGGCCCTGCCCTCGGGGGCTGCTGAAAGGAAAGCTCAGAGCTGCCCCAGCCAAGCGAGCCCTGTGGTTAAAAACTGACCTGGCAGGAGCAAGGAGACAGCAGAAACCGTGTCTGTGCTGGCCAGGAGGCAGAGAAAGGGACAAGCTTTTGATGGTGCTTGAAAGAAAAATGGGCCTGCCGTTGCACCAGTTTGGGGGGCTCAGAACAATGCCCTGCAAGAACTATATGGCCGCCGATAAAGGGGACAAGCAGTATGAGTCACTGGAGTCCACTCGTTCTTACTGTAAGACAGAGGAAAAAGGAAAAAAAAAAAAACCCAAAGCTGGTTTTGGAAGTTGTGTTATTATTTTCCCAAGGAGGCTGGGCAAAGAGGCGATCTGCCCGGCTGCCAGCGTGGGGGAGAAGACGCCAGGTGCAGAGGCAGGACCCTGGGGGATGGCGGAGGGCTGCCTGCCGCCTCTGCCCTGCCCACCAGCATCGCCCGGTGAGACACGGCCACAGCTGTGCCGCTCCACGCAGCAGAGACCACCCCGCCACTGCCAGCCTCTGTCAGCCCAAGCCCCGGGGAAGGGTGGCAGAGGCAGGCAGGAATGTCCCCAGGAAGGGCATAAGCTTTGCTGCTTTGGATGTTGCAAAACTTCAAGCTCTGAGTCCTGGAGTCGGGGGATGATATGAGGACCTATGTTTTCAGTTTCTTTTATGCTAGATTTTTAACCCTAAAAAGACCAAAAGGCTACAAGTGTGATCTACAATTACGTGGAAACGTATGCACAAAAAAGACAAATACGCAAAAATCCTGAGCTAACCAACACTGTAAAACTCAGGACTTTTAAATTGGCCTTGAAATTTTTAGGTGGATCAGTTTCTAGTTCTGACTTGCAGCTCTTTAATTGCTGGAGTTAGCGATACCACACAGGAAAAAAACACCTCAGAAAAAGCTGTAGCATATATTGCCCTCATTCTTCCGCTAGTAAAGAGTGTCTCCATTTTTAGTGAAAGCAGTAAGAAAGAACAGCACATCACGATGCAAGCAGTCAGTTTACAGCACTGCACATGCATTTTCCTAAGACACTCCCATCTTCCTCTGTCACCTGGCCCCAGGGGTGCCGGTGCACGCACACACACACACACATCACAGCCCTGAAGCAGGGGCTCTTGCCTGTTCCCTTACAGATCCACGCCAGTCCTGGGGGGGTCCACCAGACCAGACCAGCATTTAAGTGGGGAAAAATGAGCTCCCAGAACCATGGTACACCCCACCTCGCTTGTACAGAAGTCGCCAAGAGCAAGTACTCAGTAGGTAACATATACAGTTTGTTCCGTATTTCCAAAAAAATACACATTTCTTTCTGTATCCTGGATGCAGCCTAATCAACACAGAGCTCTCTCCTGGTCTGCCGCAGCCTGCTTGGTTCAGTAGTTCCCACAATAGCGTAAGTGTCAGTTTATCTTTGCTGGCTACAACTCTCTCAGTCTCCTGCCCTTTACTCTCCGCTCACAGATCTCTTTCCCAGACAGTTACTATTTTCCATGCAGCAGAAGCAGCCACAGTCTCTCAAACATATTATGATTTTTCCCAGTACCATTGTCTCTGTGTTTGCTGCTGCTTTGGAAGGGCACAGCTTCTCCCCACTTGCTAATTTCCCTCTGGTCTTCCAGACATCATCTCACATAATTTTGCCACAGCTTTACTGCCCGATCACTTGCCAAACCACTTGTAGCTTTTTTTCTGAGCTGCTCTGCAGAGATTCTGTGCTTCGGTTCTGTACATGCCTCTCAGCGTCAACTTTTTTTCCCTTGTACTCTACCAGCCAAAGATTATCCATATAAAGCAATGTAAAACACACCATTAAAAGGCCTCCTTGCCATAGTGTTCCCAGTTATTTTAGCTTTAGGCTTCTGTCCTGGGTTACTATAATATTTTTTTAAGTTCATTTTTCCAAGGTCGAGTCCAGAAATATCTAATCTGACAGGCTCTGGTAGAACACTGCAGAAATACCTCCGCAAAGCTCAGGAGTGTCTGCATGATTTACAGCTTTTGTTCCCTATTTAGTTCAAAGTTTGGAAATGCTGGGTTCTAAGCTTTTGACCCCAGCTGTTTTTTCTAATTTGGTTGACAGCCCTTTTTGGCAGAGACCTGCCATCTTCTCAACGCAAAGTTCTTCACAGAATTGACAGGTAGTGACACCCCCACAAATCAGGTTACTCAGCACACAGAAATACTTAAGGAGTAGAACATGGCAGCAACGTTTGGGTCTGGACAATAGCTAATTCAAGTCCTTAAAGAAAGAAGATGTCCTAGCATGCAGATGGACCAATGGCTGGAGTTGAGAAGTAGTAAGGTTACCTAGACTGTGCAATAGAACATTTTACAAGACCCTGAACAAAACCGAGCACCAGAAGTGATGCTGATGCATTGGAGTGGTGTGGTGTAAAGCTAATTAACACTGCTGCTGGTAATGGTGCTTTCCAAAATGTTCTGCACCGAGCCATGTGGGTGCACCACTTCTAGTTCTGCTTCTCTGAAACTGTGCACCATGTTCCCAAGCTCTCTAGCTGCTGAGCTCCTCAGATCAAGATTAGACACTTAATAGATCCATATAGTTAGTTAAGGACAGTAAGTCGTCTCTGCTCATGAGGTAGGACTGGAGAAACAGTTGGGGGAATAGGGGATGGCAAAGGGAATGAATAGAGATGACACATGGATTTTATTTTCTCAGGAATAAAGCTTGTTTTTATGAAGCAAGATGAGGAAGGAGGAGACACAATGTCATTTCATGAAGGGACTGAAACAAAAGACAGAGCTCTGGGCAAGTGGCAACATCTTCATCTCTGAGCCATTAGGCTACTGGTCTTAGAAGGGAGGAAGCATCCAACAAGACCTATAATATATTTCAGTATCATGTAACAAAAACTATTAAGCTCCATTAATGAGCAATCTCTAGAGTGAAAAGGACCTAGTGTCAGGTTATGGCCAAGGATTTCATTTGACTGTAGGATCATTGAGGAACATATTTAAAACCTTGATTAATTTTTTAAACTCTAAGTGTGGACTCTATTTCTTTTGGCATATGTAGTTTGCGTCTTTGAATCGGTAATATGACATATTTATGTGTGAGATTATCAATTACTGTGTGATGAGTGATTAAATTTATATGTTCAAAACCTGATTGACTTTCACTGACTGTTCTCTATTTAAAGAAACCCATGCTTATATGGAAAGCATAAATCATCAGCCCATTCTTAAAAGGCAATGATTGCAGAATAATAATTTATAATAGCAACATTAATATCAATTATTCTGCTTGTAAGAACAGTTCCCGCATACACTAAAATATCAATGTGAAAGAGGTAATAACTAACTAAGATTATATGTTCTTTTACTTGTGACCGTGTTTGCAAAGACTCAGGCGCTAGCATATATGAAAGGGACAAAAGCTTTGTGTAGTCCCATCTAGCTACATTTCTGACTATGTAAATGTTACTCCCTTTGAAATTTTACCACTAGCTACGCTAAATTCAACATTGTGTTGGTTTACTACCAGTAACTCGGCTGGAATTGGAGCAAGACTGCAGAGGGAGAGAATCCAACAAAGAACTTTGAATGGGTAAAATAATGCAACAGAGAACAAACGAAATCCCTTGTTTTCAGAGCAATAGGTAATATGCAATAGGTGCATATAGATAATTCACTAGGATATTTTTTGCTCTTGCTGTTAAGATTAAAAAATACTTTGGGTTGACCAGACATTTAGCACAGAGATTTCTGAATGTTGGGATAGCTGTGGGGTTTTCCCCAACAACAGGTGATGCAAGACCTAACACATAAACCAAGACACCTACTGAGAGTTTCTGCTTAAGGCTAGGGGTCAAAGGCACTGTCATTTCAGTAGGTTTAGTCATTTCACTGTCTCGTGTCATTTTCCTCAGTTTCAATCGTTATGATTTTGAAGGAAAGCTTGAAAACAAGAGCTACTCATATAAGATTCTGCCACATCCCTGTACAGAGAGCCCTAAACAATTGTGCAAATGTCCTTGTGAACCTTACATGGATCCTAGCTACAATACTTGCGTGATCTCCACCAACGCTTTCACAGCGGAAGACCTTGGCAGGGAAGAAGATAAAAGTGGAGCAGGCCTGACAGGCAACCATCTATCAAAAGAGAAGCCTCTCTTTTGACCTCTGAAACATCAAAAGAGAGGTTTCTCTTTGTGACAGATGAGTGCAACGCAGAGACAAGCGCACGGAGAGGAGAAACACCTCACCTCTGCATACTAGAAACCCTAGGTATCTGTTGGTCCTGTCTCTCTCTTACTACCCACCACTTACCCTAGCACTGTCACAAGAGGAAAAAAGGTGGGCAAATGATCCCAGGCTCCTGGGAACCTGCTCTTGCAGGAAACCTTCCCAGGTAACATAAATGACCACAGCAGCAGGCAGGGAGGGGAGTGCTATGCAGCATGATGTGCCTAAGTACATCCTCTATCTCACACAGCCTAAATGACTATAAATTACCACAGACAAAGCCTGTGGTCATTATTTAGTCCCTCTTCAAGTAAAGAGTCCCTTGACTTGAAAGAGGGAAGTGCTCTGATGTTAATGGAGGGTATCTGAGAGGACAATATACCCCCTTGGCTTGTCATGATCATATCGGACACTAACTTGGCAAATATGTTCCCAAACTTAAACAGCTAGCTTTAGCAATAGAAAAGTACAGCCAAGAACCATGTTGGCTTAAGAAATTAGTATGTTCACATAAAGTAAGAACTGACCTAAACTAGATCATGATATTCTCTGAGATTTGTAAAAAAAAAAAAAAAAATGTTTTTGTATGTCTCTGCACTTCAACACTCACTGTAGAGACTGCAGTTATAGGTTCTTTGGAAATGCAAATTAGACAACAGTGCCTGATTTTGCCTGGCACAAGGAAGGGAAGCGCTAAAATATTTTGTGATGGGTCTGAGCCAGAAGTCTAGAAGACTAGATTTAAAGCTAGAGGTTTAGATCGATCTTTAAAAGAAAAGCTATTGTCACAGATTTTCTATTCCCACTGAATTCAGGACATATTGAAATCTCCTGACAACTGATATTCTCTTGAGATTTTCTGCCTCCCAGTTTCCATTGAGTTTGTACAAAAGCACTACCTCATTTCATGGCTAGTTTTGAAAACTTGCATAAGAAATGTGAGACCAAAACCACAAAGTCTGAATAGCGATCTGTACTTTTTGCAAGTTTGTGGGGGGTATTAGGATCGCAACTGCTCTACTTCAGATAACTCCCACTAGGTCTGAACTGAAAAATAAAACTAGGCTTGTCTGCAAACACTGGAACAAACTCTATTCCAAGTTATGTCCAACAAAATAATGGGGGGGTGTAATTGGCGTGTTTTCCTCTTCCTCCTGGGACTACTTAATAGATATACATCTATTCCATCATTGAACATTTGTAAATTAATGTCCATCCATTTTGTAATGCTTTTTTAGCACTGCCCTGTACTTTTATGTCAACATACATATTTCTATTCAAGAGATCATTACTATTATTTTAAAACAGATGGTTTGAACATAATCCACATAAATAGTAGATTGGCACTGCCAGTCATGATGGCATGTGTAGAAAAGAGCTGGCTGATGCAACAATATTTAAAGATTAGCAGTCTGGGACACTACAAATGACAGTGTCTCTTGCCACTGAACCTAATGCTTGTGCTATGGCATTCAAATAAAGACACAGCAGTCATCATGCCAAGAGATCTGATAAACTCATGGATTAAAAAAAAGTTAGGTTTTACTGTAGGTATCTACTGAAAACAGTGGCGGGTGCCATAGACCCCTCTGTAGAAAGGAGGTTGAAACTCACACTCCTTCCTGTCCTTGTGTTGGCATCAACAGATGGAGAGCTCACAAAAATCTGTGCCCTGACCACTCCTGTGAACATGCCAGGCATGGCTTTGGCTTTTTCTCTGGGACACCAGGAAATTACCATTAATATAAAATATATAATTGTTTAAAATTACCTATAATCAGCGTCCAGTAGAACCTGTGAAAACACTGCATATTTTAGAAGCGCTCTCGGTGTATGCGTGCCCTGCAGCTGACCCTACCACAGCTGTAACTATCTCAAGTTGCAGCTGATCGGGAGGAATGCGACATCACTCCAAGCCATCAGTTGTGTCCATGACACTTCATCAAAATACCCACTTAATAGCCCACATCTCTGCTGTCTGGCCAGTTTGTTCCCTCTGCTTGGGTTGCCATGCTGACTCATCTCCTACTCCTAAGCTTGTGCGTATTAAGGCTGGCATATTAATTCAGGCAGTTGTCTTGGGTCTGGCTTGCTTGCAGGCATGTTAGGTCTTCTTGACCAACCTAGGTCCAAACTTCTAGCTACTAGAGCATCTAGGACCTGGTTGTATTTGTCATTAGGTAGCGGATGCATGTCCTGCTCACTGTTTTGACACAGAGTCCTTATTTTGGCTCCAAGGGCAACGTTCTCACCGAGGTCAGGGAGGAGAACTGAGACCCATGCAACACCCCATAAATACTAAGAAACAGTAAAAACAGCAAGGCTGTCAGTGTGGCTTCCATTGCTGGTTAAAGGGAGGGGATGATGTACTAGTTCAAACAACAGAGCTAATAAAGGACACATTTCGAATTTCAGTAGCTAGTTGAAGGACTGAAAGCTTCAAGGGCACGACAAACCCTTTGAGGGTTTACACGTGATGCACATTCACAAGTCATGAAGTCTGCCCACAATGCCTGTTTAACCACATGACACTTCAGTAGAACAGCCAGCCGCATGTTCAAAGTGCCACTGCTGCCTTCCTGGCCATGCACTGACATGCCTCAAGGGTACTGAGGGGGTTTATCCAGAACCCGGGGCGGGGTGGGGAGGAAAAAAGATAAATTGGTTGAAGACTTAGCTTGCAGACTCCTAAGACCATTACAGCATACATGGAAATGTAAAACAACTTCTTGCACAAGCTGTAACACACCAACAGAAAAACCACTTAAAATATCTTCAAACTATCAAAGTCAGAGATGATTTGATAGAACCTCACAAATCCCATAATCTACTGTAAGTAGTAGCTAAGACTTTGGCTTCACCCATGTGTCTGCAACTGGGGAAGAAGCAGGAGGATAATTTATCCAAGTCTGGGGTAATGAAGTGTTAACAAAAACCATATGAAGTTATTACTACAACCACAGGCCGCAGAATGTGAAGGAAGGAGGATCTCAGGAGACCTACCTATTTTCAGGCATCTCCTGCTTCATAGTTCATCAAAAGGTGTTCACCAAAACAGGAGGCAAGCAACAGAAATTAAGTGATTCATTAGGCCTAATGAACAATGCTGAGCATATCATCTCCAAAATACAGTCAGCCGACATTGATATATACATACTTTAACTCATTCTTCCCAACTTTATTAGGTACATATGTCTACAGCAAACACAAATGAAACATTCTACAACTAGGCTCCAAGCCAAAAACTAATTTATTCTTTAATGTGGTAGTGATTACTTGGTGGTTCCTTGAGCAGAGATGACAGGTCTGAGCTAATGGAGTTGTACTGTAAGTTAATATAAATCATGACAGAGCAATTAATTACAGAAACCACTGCAAATCCCTTTGTTAGTTTTCCCCATCACCAGAAGGATTTAATAATGTTCATTTTGCTAAGTTCCAGTGACATTTACAAGTCTTAAACCATTTTTAATCAAATCAATATCTCTGGCTGCTAAATTTAGTTGTGCTTTGCTAGCAAGTCCTGGAATGCATCGATACTAATGTTTCTTACCTTCTGTTCAAGTAAATTGTACTGAAGCCCCACACTTCCTCTTCATTTGTTTACATTGAGTAATTGGGATTTTTTTTTTTTAATGAGCAACATAAGAAATAAGTGCATCCAAAGGAGTTAGGAGACAGTGAGCTAGACAGATACACAAATATCAGTGCTTCTGATGCATATCACATAGTTAAAAAATTTAAGGAAATTTCCCTAAATTGGCTGAAAGCACTCCAAACCAAAGAACTGTGGCTTGTTTGGGAACCGGGGCACTCAAACAGACCTATGGGTGAGCCCACGTGGCTAATACAAGTTACAGGGCACAGTGACCTCTTTCTGTGCCTATGTGTTCTTGGATCTGTTACCCGAGTGTCCAAAACACTTGAATGACACCTAATTTCCATTTATCTCAAAGTGAACTGAACACATACCTAAATACCATTGAGGACCGTGAGTGGTGATCTCACACATTGTTTTGCATGGGAGAATCTCTCTTTCTCTGTATCTCACGTTTATAGCTATAAGCTAGGGATAATCATACTCCCTCTGTTTGTCATATCCACTTAGATTGTAAGTCCTTTGAGGCACATGTTGTCTATAATTTTATGTGCATATTATGCCTAGCAAAAAGGGACTTGTGAGGCCAATTGCACTACAAGAAAATTAGCAGAAATACCAATAACAGTCCTGTATGATTATATCTGGGGACCTTTTCCAGATAAGTTACTGTACAATATTGACAGTTTGAAAAGTGTCTTTACAAACTTCAAGAACAATTAGGTCCAGTCTGTTTTCCTAAAATGGTTTTAGTTTTGAAATGGACTTTTCTAAGAGCAGGATTAGAACCATTATCTTTTAGTATGGGTTTTTTCATTTACATGTTTTTTAATATTATTGCCATCAATCCCCCCAAAATACAGCTGGTTTCTGAATTTTTCAGCAAAGTAATTCAGCAAAGATATTTAATTTTACTCTGTAAAAACAAAGCACAGAAATTTACCAGCTCTGGATTGTTATTTTGCTCTGTCCTTAACAGCAACAGCAACAAAATCTGGAGAGGTTTGACATTCTGTTGCATTTAGATCAGTATCTTTTTCTTCATACCTAATGAACACATTCACAACAATGGCTCTTAGATCTCTGACATCCTCAAGGGACTGCACATAGGTCACGGACTCCGAACACCAGCACATCAGCACGGAATACTAATAATAATAATAATAAAAAAAAAAAGAAGTAAAACTTCAAAGTCACTGCTAGCTGCAAGGTTTCTCCTTTAGAAACCTTGTAGCAAGTTCTACCTTATTTATTTCATTTCAAGTACTTATTTAATTAATTTTGGTGAGATTCAGCAGTAATGTAGTAATATAGTTCCTTGGTCTATGACCTGTGTGCTATTCCCCATAGACAGGAAAGAATTGTCGTAGCTTTTTTATTTTTCATTTTTCTGCAAGCGTAAAAACAAAACAACAAGATCTAAAGAAAGAATGGGAGAGAAAAAAGAAAAATCCAGACTTTAAAAATAGAATTACTCCCACTGAGGTTCAAAGGATGAGCTGAGCCAGAGTTCCTCATCTGCACTTTCCATTAATGTTGGGTCTTTGTGTAAATAGTACAGATTGGTAACTAGAGTTTCATTTCTTTTCTTCTTCCTCTGGACAATTGCTTTCCATTTTACCTCAGATGACACCAAGTCATTGTGATAGAGGCCCCCAAGACCTTGCTGTGATTCTGTAATGACTTAAATTCCCCACTTTCCCAGCGTGCACTAAGACTTCAGGCTTTTATGTCTTGAGCTGCTGCATTAAGTCCTAATGGAAAATTTCTCTCCTAACTTAAGAACTACCTTACCCCCCATGAATAAACAATGACAGCATATGGATCAAGAATGACCTCTGATACATCTGTCTTTAATGGAGGAATCACTGTAAAAATTGATTTCCTTTCACCCTCAAGCAACAAGGTCTTCCCTGTGCAGAATTAAACACATACAAAGCATAAGATATATTCAAATGCAGTACTGCAAGTAGAGGCATTTCATTTAATATGCAGCTATGCTGGAGGCTCAGACCAATCTGAGATTCAATTTGCATTATAATTCTAAAAATAATAATTCTCTAATGAGAATATTTGAGTGTATGTAAGTGTGCAGACATAAAATTCGCTCTAGAAAAAAAAAAGACCAAACACAATTGATTTTCTGTGGGGAGCTTAAAAGAAACTTAAAAAAAAAAAAACCGCAAACACAACAACAACAACAACAACAACAACAAAACAAACAAAAAAAGAACCACACCACCAAAACTTAAAGGAAATCAAAAGCTGACCTTTTTTTGAAATTTGCTTAGTTGACTGTGTGTTTTCTGAAGTAAATACTGAAAGACATCTGAGCAGGGAATGTATTCCCTTTTGTATAAGGACAATATACATGGCATGAGCATGACTTTGCTATTATAGGTATGGAAAAATCATGTTTGGCACGTTGTTGGCTAAACACAATCTAACTTTAGCTAATTATGATCCATGTTAACGTGCTCCTTTTAATCACGAACAGTACTTCTCCAAATCCACACTAAAACCAGTATGAATCCTGGACTGGATCTGATAACATTACATCCCTCACAGTTTTCTAAAGATGCTAGAATTTCTCTGCAATGTACAGGAACACCTTAGGAACACCTAAGTTAGTATTGCACTTACAGAGGGATAGTTATTAACAGAATCAATATTTGGTTATTGGGTATTGCAAAAAAAAAAAAGGCTTTTAGTTTTCTAGTACTAAAAATTATTATTGTTGCTGCTGTTGTTGTTTACCCTTCAGTCAGGAAAAATGTAATTTCTTAGAGAAAAAAATCCCTTTAATCTAAATACTAGAAACTATTCATACCCCGCCTCTCTTTTCTGGATGGAAAAAGGACCAAGAAGCAAAAATTATTGCATCTTCTGAATGTAACCAGTAAACAAAAATGAGCTGAAATATCATGTCCCTCTAAGCAGCTACTTTTTCCTGTTAATATGATACTAAGTCCTCTCCTTCCCCTATCACAGCCTATCTCCACATTGTGAAAAACAATAAAATCCTGAATTATTAGAATACTAACTAGGACTAATATGTTTTCTTCTTCACAGTTCTAGGATCTGGCCCTCAAAATGTTGTGGAGTAAACTGTCAGCCTATACTACAAATTATTTGCATCACATCCTGTTTGTCTAATAATGGCTTCAATTTTAATTCAAAGTTTATATGCACATGCAAAGAAAGCATGATGTCTAAGCTAAAAGAAGAAAATGAAAGGTGTGCTATTTTAAAAAGACTTAGGAACATAACCAGTTTAATGTGGCCACTCCCCATAGCAGTATACCCAGTTCAGCAGTGAATTTTTAAGCTAAATATTTAACATGATAGAATTAAAGGGTATGTACATATGTGTTTGTATAGGAGGTTGAGATACTCTTGTTTTATCCTCTATATGCAGTTTGTTTTTAATCTGAAAGGCATTAATTTGCTTTCAAGATGCTCTAAGGACAGAACATGAGCTTTCGGGCTGCTTTGGGGCTTTTTTTGCCTCCTGTGAGAATTCTCAAAATCTCATTCTGGGAAGATGCATGGCCAAAGCCTTTCTCCCTCTTCTCACCCTATGCAAAAGCTCCAATAGAGCAGATGGTTTCACAAAGACATCCTGCCATTTCCACTGTTGTTTTTCTTTCTAAATGGAAGGAATAGTCTGTATAGCTAATCTTCCAATGGCAAAAAGCTTAATTTAAACTTTACTGTCACACAGGTATAACATCAAACACAACTGGGCTTCCTGGTCCTTGCTATCACTAACCTCTACAATTATCCACCCTTCTCTGCTTCCTTAGGCTCCTGCCCTGGTCAATAGGAACTCCATGCTCCCTATTAGAGTCATGGCTCATCTTCTTCTCCCTCCAGCAGCATCACTTGCAGAGAAATGGGAAAAAGGAGTTTGCAGTTGCTCAACAACCCTGAATAAGCCACTTTTTCTTGACTGTCTAAGCATGCAGAGCAGAGCACAGCCTTGGGTGCCATTGAGAACTCTGGGCCATTTCATATTGCTATAAATATTGCAAAGTATGTGTGGAAGAACTTATCAGTGTAAAAAACAGAGAGATAAAAGCATTAACATACAGATCAGATATCAGCCCAAATAAACCCAGACTATATTCAGGAAGGATTCATATGGCCACATCTGGGGTGAAAACAGCAGCCAACACAGTGTGTAGCTGTAAGGAAAAAACAGTATTGCCTGACTTCTTTCTTCCTTTCTTAATTCTTGCATTATATTTACTGCTTCTTTGGACAGACTGATAGCTGACTTGGGCAGCAACATACTGGGAAGTATTTTGAAGGTATTGATCTTTGTTATAGGCTTCATTATTTGATACTTAATTTGCTTGTATAATTTCCAAAAAAGCAAGCTCTCCACTGTCTGTATTTCCAGTAACAGCACACTCTGTATTTGGACTTAACTTCTGTATCAGCATCAGGTTTTGCCACTCCCCTAAGGGAAGCTGAGGATTAGATTTATCAGCTTGATAGCCTTATTTTCTAGATGGTGCTTGGACACCATAGGGATGGGAGCATCATGACTATTTAAAAATGGGTCTAAGTTCTCTGTGGCAATATCTGTCATTTACCGTGTATTTGTGCAGCACAGAGCACAGTGAACTGCCAGCGTAACTGAGACCCCAGGCCCTAGATGAGAAAAAGTTTGTGACTGGACACCAGTATATGTCTATCAGCAAACTCCTCTTGCAGTGGCAGCTCACTGTGAAATCAAAAGGGATCAAAGCTGGCATGCAGCTCCGGCTGGCTTTGGTGCAAATAGAAAAGCTGGGTACAGCTTCTCCATAAGCAAAGGGTGTTTGCAAAGCAACATCCACAGGCTCACCATGCAACACTGAACATGTATGTACCCTGCTGAAGACATAGTCTTGCACTTCCCTTGCAGGAGGAAAGGTACAGCGCTCCATGCTACCAGCCCAAAGAAAACAGCACCAGCATTTAAGGAAGGTTCCATAAAAGCACTCAGCAAAGGATAAGATTACCAGTTAAACTGATACAGACCTGTTCAAAGCCCGTTTGAATAATGGGCAAGACCCACATTCATTTCAGCACTTTTTGGCTCAGTTTTTGGAGGTAGCTTATAGTAAAGCCAATGGCAAAGAACTGTCACAAGGACAATAAACACTCAAAGGAGGAAGGAACAGAAGTATTTTGTGTGGCCAGATCAATCAGATTCACTGCTTCATGGCTGCATTTCTTTCTTAGCCTTGCAAATTGCCATCTCTAAATTACAGTACTTTAACACCTGATGGATACATTTTGCTCCAAATAATAATATTGCATACCTGAATAAGTAGCTTGTAATGAGGTTTACATTTTAACCTTACGATGCCTTTTCTAATTCAAATAGTGCTGACCATTGGAGGGAGTTGAAGAATTCACATATCCTAGAAGATGGTTTGATTAGAAGTGGTTGTTAAATTTTAAGATCAGAGTGATTCCTTCTGCTCCTTGCTCATTCTCCTGCATTCTCGCTTTACAGGAAGCTCATTAATAGATCAGTTTGCCCAGTTTGTCATCTGTTTCGTTATGCAAAATACATAAGTTTCATTTACCTTTCCTGTGGAAAAATCAATTATCTTCAGCTAGATAAAATGACTTCTTTGGGTTTCTTTTCAACCCCTGAACAGCTCAAAAATCTCTAAAATCTCAACTGGTGGTAGAATACCAGGGAACCCTGATGTGTGCCAATTGCAATGTAATGATCTTTATGTTCACATTTAAATGGGAAGTGCAATAGCTTAGAAAGCTGACCACTAGGCAAACCTTACATTGACCTGAAAGGAAAATAAAATAGTTTAAAAGCTCTCTGAACATTATCAAAAGATCTATTTGACATAGAAATTAAAGAAGGAATTCCTAAAATGGAGCTTTAGTTCCCAGCTCTTTGGTTTTACAATATCTATGGGAATTAAGTACAAAAATTTTTTTTGCTTGCTTGTCTTATTTCTTGACTTTTCTTAGTAAAGTTCTGGCTTTCTCTTCACTAAATAGATCAGAAACTCCTAGGCCCACGGATCTGCTTCAATATTTTTCTAAAATAATGGAGATTGTATCTGACCAGTCTCTAATAAATATACCAGCACCCTACATAGATAGTATATTCTGTTTATTGCTATTTCTTCGAGATGCACTGCAGACTCATAAAGATGCATGAAACACTATAAATTTTAAATAATGACAAATTCATTCCCCTAACTGATCATAATTTAAGTTCAACAAAGCATTTAAACACGTGGTTAATTTTATGCAAGCATTTTTGTCCCCCTGACTTCATAGGAACTAGAAGGGACCACCAGTGTGATGAATTTCAGTCCTTGTATGTAAGCCTAGTGGCCTGGTGACTTTGATGATTTTATTACGTGATAAAACATGGGCAGGTATTTAAGAGTTTTGTTTTTTAAAGTCTCGGTCATGTTAATAAGTATGTGGGACGCAAACTCTTTATGCAAATACCCCCATGAATTCAGCATGAATTGCTTGCCTACTTGCATGACCAAGGTTCAAATGGATATGACAACAACTGAAAGACAGAGTAGGGAAGGACAGAAAGAAGTCAATATGTTTACATGTTCGCTTAACACATCTGCAATGTAATGGGGCTTTGCCACAATCAGGGAAGTGTGTGAGTTGTTGTGATATGAAGCCCTTATTAACTGCAAATGTGAGCATTGATGAGAGTGGTGGAAACAAGGACTGCAGGAGAATCCCTGCTGGCAGTCGCATGCCATATCACTTCCAGGGAAATTCATAGGAGAATGCAGGATATGCACTGCCCAGACACATAACGATAAGATCATATCTTGTGTAAGGAAAGTAAACTCTTAAAGTGTACTGCTGCAGAAAAACTATGTAGAGTGAGAAAATATTAAACTGAATTCTACTCTTATCACCAACCCATTAGATTTCTTTCACTTGACTCAGGTTTCACTCTCAGTCCTGAAAAATATTTGTTTTATAGAATAGTGTATTGCAATAAACAGCTTCATCATTCCAGCATGTTTAAGCTACACCTCAGATCTGCACTGTGCAGGGACACCAGAACAAGTTTTCAATGAACTCCCTTGGGTAGCAAACAGATCAAAGCTCTTCCCAGAAGATTATGCCCCATTTCTGTACAGGATAACCAGCCATTAACATATATCAGCAGGCTTCTTCATCCAGGCTTCTCATATCATCAGGAGTTGTTTCTTTCAGCATCACCTTAACTGTCTCTACACTTGGCCACAAAGACATACTCGATAGCTACACACAAGAGCAACCCATATGTGACTTTTTCCATTTACGTAGCTTTTTACACAGTCACAATATTGGAGCACCTCCTGGTTAATTGGAGAGAAGGCAAACAAATCATTGTCTTGCTTTTGTTCCTCTCTTCTACCCACGGAAAACTTCAAAAGCAAATTTTGTCTGACAGCTTCCTCACTTTGGTGGACTGAAATTCTAAGCTGAAACTCATGATTGTCACTGGAGTTACAAAGATATAAGAGGTATGTACTAAAGAAACAAGAGAAAGAACTCCATTTAATTCCATATGAGAATAGGCATTGTTTTCCCAAGGTTTGTATGATCCATGACACTAGTGCAAAGTTCCTGTTAGGATTAGACTTCCATAAGGTTTTGGAATGAAGCCAAAAATGTCAAGATGCAATCTCTTTATTTTTTAGTGGAGAGAAGATATCATCATGACCTCTGGGACTACACACATCACAGAAACTTGTCCAGTAAACTTTAAATATAACCTATAAGTATAAAGACATCCTTGACTGAAAAGCTTCAGGTGATGAAGAAATATTACAACCTTACATAAATTGTTGCAACGGCTGAGCCTCTACCATGAAAATCTCCCCATGATTTGGTTTGAATTTTCTAGCTACTGGATCTTGCAGTACCTTTTGGTGTGTTATTTTGTTTTGTTTTACTAGATTAAACAGCTATCTCCTAGAAGTCTTTTCCTTATGCAGATGCTTAGAGCCAACAATCACCCCTAGCCTTGTCTCAAATAACCTGATAGTTTATGCTTCTGAAGTTTCTAGGAGGAATGATTTCCAGACAACTTTTTGAATTTTTTCCAATTTTAGTGTTCCAGTTCACGCAGTTCTCTTTAAATAGTCTCACTAATTCTGAATACAATAGCAATTTTACATTTCTACTCCTACATAACAGTTTTGGCACATGCAGCCAAAGATCATTTTGTCCTCTTTACTGAAGTTTCATACTAGGAGATCATTTTCAATTATTAATTCTAAAGACTTCTTATTGCTGTTCTATCCTGCATACAAACCCTTAAACTGTAAACATGGCTTACATTAGTTTTGGACAAATGAACATATATTTAACAGTGTTAAAAGGTATATTTGTTTAAATGTGCCCATTATGTCAAGCAATCCAGACCTCAGTGTGTAACAGGTGACCTGCTTCCATTACAGCCTTTCACTTCACAAACACTTGTATTATTAACAATGTCAGCCAAGAGTTGTTTTATGTTTTCCAGACAAAAGATACTGACTAACCAGATATGACCTTATAAATGTCTTTTTTAGGTGACGATTCCCATTTCTAATTCCTTTTGAGACAATTTTATAAGATTATAATTAATTTAATATGGATGCAATTAATTTAACTCAACATGACTTATTTTAAGTTTTTGCTATATTTTTTCTGTAGGACTATGTCAAATACTTAAAATATTTTTTATTATATCAACACAGCTACATTGTATTAATACACAGCAAAATTAAGAGAACATCAGGTATGCCTGAAAAAACATTTTCTTATGTACAATCATTCCAACAGACAGTAATAAGGCACCCATCATTCCACTCTTTAATGGCAATGTCCACTTCAACTTTTTCCACATTTTTTTCAGAATCCTTATAATAACTAGCCTGCTTAGGTATTCCAAGTTATTTTTTTTAAATACTGGAATGACATTACTTTTTTTCCAGTAGTTTGGCATTTTGCCCATCTTTAAAGATTAATTCAGTGTCTACAATCTTACTTACTTACAACTTGGCCAATTCTTTTAATAGAATTGGCATTAACTTACTCAGTTCTGAAGATTTTGAAACATTTCATTTAAACCTTTGCTGTTTAATCTCCTAAATATTAGCTGAAGGTATTTCAGTATTGTGCTAAAATATAATCCTGCTTCTTTCCAATTATAAAATATAATATCTATTGATTACATCTTTATGTATATTGCTAGAAAATTTTGTCATCTTTATCCAATATCGGGCATATATCATTACTAAGATTTGATTTGTTCTTCATGTGCTTTAGAAATGCTTTCCTGGTTTTGGTACCCTCTTGGGCACAGAGGCTTTTTATTGATGTATTTAGTTTTCTCCACCGGTTGATTTTATTTCCTAAATGTTGGTTTATGCTCACTATGATGAGCTTCTCCTTTTTTCATTTCCTACATACTGTTGTTTTGTAGGGTTTTTTGAGTTTCAGAGGGGGTTTGTAACTGTATTCACCTCCCTTTTTTAGCGGGATTTTTTTCAGCCATAGAAACCTTTCTTGATTGCAGAGCTGGGCTTTTTTGGCATCTAATAAAGCATTCTTAAACAATTCCTAATTATCATGCACATTCTTGTGTTTAAATTTTTCCTCCCACTCAATTTTGCTCATGATTGTTTTCTGCTTTGGGAAATTGGCCTTTTTAAAGCACCAAGAATATAATATTGTTTGCACAAAACAAAATTAGATCATGATTGCTTGCACCTAGGCAACCATCTAGATCAGTGATCAATTCATCTTTATCTGTCGGAATATGTAATTAGGAATGTCCCAATTTGGCTGCAGTGCCAACACTACTAGTTTTAGAAACCTACCTTTTGGAAGTAGTAGCATGAAACTTCCGACACACATGCCACAAACTAATACAGCAGTTCTTTGTAGGACAGAGGGGTGTTTAAAAAGTTTCCTCAAATGCTTCCTTTCCTTCACCTTGTGGTCTGTAATATAGTTCCCTTTTTCTACATGATCATCAGCAAGACCCTCATTTCTTAGATGTTCACTGTCTTGTGCCAAAATCTAGCAATCATTAGCAGGACGTAATGAAGTAATACCTAAATTGAAACTGTGATCAGAAAATATGCCCTCTGGTTTTGATTCAGGACATGAGCTAAATCTTTTGGGGACAGATCCTAGCACAGGGATCCGATCCAGCCCTTCTAAATACAGGATTCAGTACTCCAGCTTTTATTCATCATTTATGTTGCCTCCAAATATGGGAAGCACTATGGTAAGTTTTCTTTGTCATCTTGAAACACAGACTATTTGAAAACTGAAACGATGTATGTTCTTCAACTGATGTCTGCTCTCAGGGTTTTACAGCACTTTCTAAAGGATTAGGAAGACAGATTTCTGCATTGCGAGACTGTCATTGTGTGGTTAATATTCGGTTTATTTTAATGGACTCAAGTCAAAGCAGAATACAAAACTCCCATTTTCCATAGAAAAATCTAAAAATGTATACAACCCTAGCTTTCAACTTTTGGGTTTTTCAGAGCAACTTTAAAAATGCATTAGAGAGATTATCTTCTGCAGCATCATCTATTTTACAAGATAGTTAATTTGTATTTTTGTGGGCAAAATCAAAGAACACCAGATGAAGAAATTTGACTCTTCTTGTAGTTTTAATTCTTGATCTTTTCCTAAGTTTGTGTTGCCAAGGCATTAATAATTAAACCACAGAGATTGCATAAAAACAGAACTCCCAACTCATGAAAAATGCTGAAAAGCCAAAACCTTCTTTTTTCTTTTTTCCCTTTTTTTTTTTTTTTCCCAAAGACAGCTTCAGTTTGGAAATTCCAAAATGTTCCCAAGGTAGGAACAATCTGAACAGAAATACGCTTCTCAGGTTTTTTGGCTGCTGCTTGCCCAGCTGGCAGGCTGCTCAGCTCCCTACATTTGAGGAAACGTAGAATCCAGGTAAGAACACTCCTGGGGAAACTGGTAGACCAGAGGAAGGGTAACAGGCAGCTCCCTCACCGAGATGGCAGGCATCAGCTGATAGGAGGCTGGGGGGAGCTGCAAGCAAGGCAGCCCACCTGGTAAGCTGTAGGGTCCATCATAGAATTTGTTGTCTGAAAATCTGGAGATAAACTATTGACTGGGCTGTAAGGTTGGTGGAAATCTTGCTATCAGAAATTGTGGCAGGGAGAAGTGAATAATATATGCACAAATGTAAACAGCTTGAGTGTTGAGGCAGCTCTTGTTTTAAAGTACTGGTATGCAGAGAAGCTCCTCTCCCAATGACCTCACAAAATGCTGCAACATTTTACATTTGCCTGAGATGTATTTATTATTTATACATAGGTGTGCACAGATCTTGAGCACACCATGGTCTGTCTTACATCTGCCACCCTCCCAAATGAATTTTTATCACAGAAATCATTCAGAGTTCATCACTGGTGGGGAGCCTGTTCCTTGAAACTCATTATTGTTCTAATGAATTACACGCAAGAGCTGTAAGTGATTACATTATAATAGTCAGGCTCAGCCATTCAATGAAAATTTAATTACAGAGTACAGGGACATGACAAAAAAATCCATGCCTGTGTTCTGGAATGCAGCCTCCCCAGCCACAGCTGGCTATTGAAAGTCTTCATGCAATTATACTTTCTCTTAATCACACCCATTTTTTAAGAAATGATACAGGAACTGAAGTACGCAGCAGTTGTAGCAGCTCCCCTGCCTGCCCCTCCACTGGCAATTCTGAAGATCTTTTGTTCACTCTTGGGGTGATCCACTTACCCAAAATCTGAGAATATCCCACTCTTGATAAGTAGAAAGGATGGGATCCTGCAAGCCTGACGTAATTGACATCAGCAGAGTTACACCAACTTACTGCAAACAAGGATCCCCTCTTTATGATCACAGAAAAGGACTCAAAGCCACCCCACTGGATATATTTTAAAGCACTGGTACAGAGACTTTGGCTTTGGTCTCCTTTTTTCTTCTGTAACACACCACACAAATCAATGGATTACTGTAAGCAATTAGTAGGTTGCTCTTTCAGTAGGGTCCATAGTAGGATCCATGCTGACACATATGTCTTGGTGCTAATAACATAGTTCCTGATGGGAATGACTCCCAGACATGCATCTGGGGCTCTCTGACAGAGCCCAAAGGCCTCCTGAAATGGCTTCTCCTCCTTGTCTGCCAACTGCATTTTACAACCAATGAAGAATCTCCCATCTCTATTACAATAGCTGGACTATAAACCAACACTCCCTGAGCATCAGCCAAAGCATCCTCTTAGCAGGCAGCTCGGTACTGAAGAAGTCAACCACCAGTATCACATTATCCTTGACTAGTAACATGAAGAGGTTGAGGAAGGAGATATCTACCACCCTGAAAATAATCCCTGAACAGAGGGTATTGCACTTATATCCAAGAAACACCAATTTGTTGCTTATACAATAACAACAATAATCTCTGCATCAAAACAATCTTTGTCAACAATTGTGAAAATAACCCTCACCTTGTATGTACAATGCTCTGAAGTTACTTCCTAAATCACAGTCCCTGTTTTCCTTTTTGTGCCTCTTTACAATGCCACTATGAAAGAATAAAATTTTCTAAGAGGAATTCTTGAATTTTTCCAACAGTTTTTTACAACCCTTTGGGAAATTTATGGAAGAACTTGCTGGAGAAGCTTAAAGCAATTATTGAATATGTCTTCTTGAATATCCACATCATCCTTTTTTCAGCAGTCTTTATAAGATGAGAAACAACTTCACCCTACACTTGTGGTGCTTAAGCAAAAGTCCTTTTTGTCCAGGAGACTGGGGAAATGGGAGAATAGGGGTTAGTAATGACATGACAAACAGAGCCCGCTGTTCCCTTCAGTGAATCATCTACAAGTCAGAATTTCTTCACTTTCCTTAAAAAAAAAATTACTCTTCACATAAACTTGAATTGTTGCTAAAGTTATATTGCAGTCTAATGAGATAATATAATTGCTAACACATGCCTCCAAATCACATACTGTGATTAAAGCTGTGTATGTTCCATAAGCGCACTGTGGAGTGTATGTCTGATATTAGCCGGTCAGTGTTATTAAAATAGAGAGGTTATAACCTGCCAACATAACATCCGTGCTGTGTTTTCAGTTTATTCTCTTTTATATATGCACACAAATGCCCTCCCACACAGAGAGTTCACATTAGCTATGTCTGTGGGCACTTTAGCGGTTAGAGTATTTGACAACATATATTCACATTAGGAACATTTCCCAGTGGCGTATCAATGATGTTCAAAATTAAATCACATCTGTTTAACGTTGCACTTGTCATAGTCTGCAAACTACAAAGACAAATTTACTAAATTCAAGTCACTATAGTCTTACCTAAAGAAATGGGCACACCAGAAAACATCTGTAACCATGACTGACAATATAGACAGCATCCGGAAATTGGAAAGGTGTTACTGACGTACCTCATCATCAGATCTCCTTGGAAAGGGCTTCTATATTTTGTGTGAAAGTAGCTGAAAGCCTATGCCTGATTCTTGTTTCCACCTGATGTGTAATTATAAATAGTGTGTTACTTTAAATACCACAGTCTAAAAAAGGACCTATTTTTGCAAATTAGTTTCCGGTACTTACTGGATGTCAGGGGTATGTTGTGAAAGTCAAGACCAGCATCATCCAACTCAGCTAAGAGCTGCTTTAAAACAGGCTGGAGATTTCTAAGGTGGCTGGGCTTCAGCTGCAGCTCTGCTGCAATCATTTGCAGATGTGAACCGATTTAGGAGGAGGAGAAAAAGGAGGAATTTTTATTTTCATTTCCAAGTAAAAGTGAAAGTATTAATGACAAAAAAAATCATAAAAGCCAGTATAATATTTTTGCCTTCAGAGGAAGGTGGCCAGGTCTGGGATATTCCTAAATAAAGGGTTAGGACCTAGTGATGGCTGATCCCAGATGAAGTTTTCACAACACCAACACTTTAGGAAACATTACAGATAAGCAAGGAAGAGTACAAGACATCAGGACTGCTATTGCACAGAAGATTATGAGACCTTGCTAGAGGGGCACTAGCACTTCTAGGGTTTCTTCCCATGGTTCTCATTTCTAGGATTCTCATTTCCATGCTAGGATTGTCATAGTATGCTAGGATTCTCATTTCCCTGGTGCCCAGGTCCTGCCATCTCAGACCAGCCAACTTTCTCATCCGCTGCCTGGGGCCCAGGGTCCCCCCCCCTCCCCGAGCCCTTCTCAGCTCTAAACATGTTGCTGAAAAGAAGGAAGGATGCTGGCTGGGGTAGAGAAAGAGTAGAGGCAGTGAAAGACAGTGGGAAGGTACACAGGTGGCCAGAGGCAGAGCAGAGCATGAAACCAGCACCACGACTATTGTGATCCTACCAGTATCTGATAGCTTTGGCATTATAATCATGAAGCACTGCAATACTGCCATGGCACTGCTTTAATGCCCATCACACTTACTTCATGAGAAACCTCAGGGGATGGCGAGAAGAAATTAAACAACAGCGCTGGATACACCAAATGCAGATGTTAACAAAAAGCCCTGGAGGGAGGCTCCTCAGCAAGGGCATGATTTGGCAGGTGTGCTGCACTCTGCCAGAAGTGACATTGATATTCCGGTCCAGGGGAAAATGAGTCTGGACCCGAAAGCCAGGACCCTACAACAGGATTTATCACAAGCCACAAGACTTGTTCAACACTACATGCTCTCTAGTTTCCTCTGCTTCTGCCCCCTGTGGATGCTAGCACTCCCGAATTCATCAAGTGCAGCTTTCCTGGTGTCCTATCTCCAGCTTTACAATTAAATGACAATTAAAACCCAGGATTCCTGGCTGCTGGTTCTCTCTTCTAGCCCCAGAGGATGGGAGAGGTGACATACTCAGCTCTGTGGCTGGGACAGAGTTGATAATTTGCTCCATGACTGCTGTCCATAACACGTGTCAAAATTGTTTATATTTTGGAAATCAGTTGGATATGTTAGATGTGCATGTGTCAGGCAGCCCTCATAAAAGGCATGAAAAATAAGGAGCAAATCTGTCAGATACCGAGTAAGCTGAAATTAAAACTATGGTCTATGTGAGAGGTATACAAGCAGTATACAAGCACACTTACACGAATTCAATCAGGTGATACCACACAGTATAAGAAGTAGAGAAAATATCTTTCGAACTATAGAAGAAACTTTTTGTATCAGTACAGTTAAAAAAAAAGTATCCCAACCCTGCCTATGCTGTGTCAGTGTTTATCTAACTTGAGAAAAAGCAAAGGTATGTGGACCATTAGAATAATATTTTCCACTATCATAAGGGAATCTTAAGTTTGGACAATTTTCATATAAATAGGGTTTTATAAGTTGGTTATGATCCAAAACAGAGTATTTTAGTAAGTGAACCACTTCGCTTTATATACTGGAGCAATTAATTATCCTTTTAACAAAATTGATTGTAGCAAGAGCACATTTTTCCCCCCAAGGAAAAAAAAACTACAAAATTTTAACCAATTAAAATCAAGGAACTAATAAAATCCAGCAACAATTAACAAGCAAAATGATTTGCTCTTTTAATATGATTTTCTCTAATTCTATTTGAAAAAGCAATACAGAGGAAGCTTTTTGCTCTATCTGGCAAGGAAAGAGAAATAAAAGAAAAAAAGGAAGGGATGAATGAAAAAAAATTTTTTTTTAAATGTAGATTTGATACGGTAGTGATAATTTAACTTGGTTCTAAGTACACTGGGCAATAAATAGCCTCATAAATGTGCTGGGTAAACTCTGAGGATACAGCAAGGAGCCATTTATTGCCTTGTAACCTCAACAGCAAACTAAAATTATCTCCTAAATAACAGATTTTCTAGTTGCACTGAATTATTGTGTAACAGAGGGGCAATAACTTCCCTGTATCTCTCCCCTGGTTACCAGTAAAATGAACAGCATGAATTAGTTCCAAGGTAATGTTAGGTGTCACTATTTTTAGCAAATTCAACCTTGAAAACTTTTTCAAGTTAATGAAAGTCAAAACCAGGCTAGAAATGGGGTTCATTCATGTGGTTTCCAGGAAAAACATAAAGCAATTGCTACCTTCTGATGAGATTCCATATCAAAATTAATCTGTGTATCCCCTGGCAAAGCTGGCACATAAGCTATGGGGCACCGTGACACCACAGGGCAACAAGTGACGCTAACTGGTGACACCCAAGCTTCAGCAGCTTTGGGGGGTTGACTGCTGGTGCAATTAAAGTTCAGTCTGACAAAAATCAATCTGAAAACTTCATGAGATTTTTACCAATCCGTGCTCTGACCTGTCTTTATGTCAGATCTCCGGGGAGCACTTGGGAACTGTGCTGGGGCACGAGCTGCCCCTTGGAGGTGCACAAGGTGCCCGCCACAGACCAAGCACCTCCACAGCTTCCCTGGCAGGTTGCACTCAGTTGTGGTGAATGAGGTGATTAGCTAAAGAGTACTAAGAGATAGATGTGGAGGGTTTGGGGGGTTTGTTTGTTTGTTGTTGGGTTTGGGTTTTTTTTTTGGGGGGGGGGGGGGAGGGGGGGCGGGGGGGGCTGAAAAAAGCCAGAAATAACTGATAATACAAGAACTCACAGATTACATACATGGGCATATTAAATTCAGGCAGTCTAAATGTCTCCAATTAAGATACTCTCCCCCTCCAACGATTACCCAGTGATACTGAAGTATGCACTACTGAAAACAGTATTCTCATGCACATTTCTGACCTTCAAGCAAAACCTAGTTCAAATTTTGGAGGAAGATGCATTTTAGCTAAGCTCTGTCACCCGAAGTTATCTGCATCTGCCAGTATTCTTACAACTCACTAATATTGGCGTTATAACTAGGAGTTAACTGGTCTTACAACATTCTATATATGGAAAATACCAACAAAAAGCATAAAAGGGTAGAACAAAACGTTCTTTGTCAAATGCAAGTTCAAGTTTGCACTCAGAAATATACAAAGATCTATAATAATAATATTTATCTATCACTTATCTAGTATCTTAGACATTTTACAATGAAACAAACAGATAAATTAATTCCCAAGTTACAAGAGTAAAACAGTCCAAGTTACTAAAAAACCATAAATAAAACCAAGATACAATGCCAAGAGCTTTCTGGAATGGAGATGTTTTTTATTTCAATGCTACAATGCTGTGTTGGTTCGCAGGTCAAGAAGTCATATAGGCAAAAATACTGACAACACGTCAAGTGCTGTTGAATATGCCAACTGTCCCATTTCTTTCTTAGAGGCATGAATATTCATATAAAACAATTTCTGCACTTTGAGGTCTTCTTGGCAGCAGAGGGAATTGTAGGCCTATCTGAATAAGGAGGAAAATCAATAAGCAGGTAAATTCTTGATGCTGGGAATGAGCACATGGGTTGGAGGGAATGCAAATCTAATTGGGTTTCCCAAGCTTCAAACACTGCTATGTGAACAATCACCAAATACACTGTTTTTTCACATGGCCTGCATGGATTCTGGAGAGAAAGCAAGGCAAGATAGGCAGCATAGGTCTGGTAGGATAAGGGAAAGATGCCTAGCCCGAGGCTTTGGCAAGAACAAAACCATCTGTGAGCTGAATGTGCTGCTTCTGTTCAGAGGATCAGACTCTTCCCTACATTTTAAATATATGGCAATTATGCTAAGAAAATACACTGACTCCATGTCACTTTTTTTTTTTTAGCCAAATAGAAACTAACTTCCAAAGCTCCAAATTATCTTTATTAATTAGTCTAGGAAGCAAGAGTATAATGTAGTCAGAGATTACAAAAAATGTCTAGAAACAAGTTCTTTAAAAGCCTGGAAGTCAAAAACTGCCGTTCATAAAATTGAACTCCAGCTTTGCTGGAATTTCATGGCACTCTTGGCATATCACAGTTCCTTACATAGCTGAGTTTTAGAGAAGCCCTTCTGACCTTTTCTGAAAAAGTACGCGGTTCTGTGGGTAAAGTAGTGACATACAGTCTTCTTCCTGGCAGGGGGATTTGCCAAGTAAAGAGACTGGACAGACATAAGACCCTCCAAAAGATGAAACACCTAATCAAAGTAAAAGTTTAGGCATGACACAATATTATTAATTATGTTCGACATGCTCTGCCAAAAAAACAGTTGAGCAGGGGAGAAAGGCACAGAATGTAAAAGAGAAAAAGAGAGACAGAAAGAATACCATCCTGGAGATACCCCGCCAGCATCTGCCAGAGGGACTCGAGCAATAGCCAGTTTGGATAGTGGCCAGTACCATCTGTGTAATATCTTATACTATATGAGAACGAGAGCCAAACTGTGGCGCTTCACTTCATTTAATACCAGGAGCTCTCCACTTCACCTCGGATTTTGTGGAACATCCCCCTTCCAAACTTCCACTGAAAGTCCCAACGCAAGAAAATAATACCAAGAAATAGAAAGTTTTCTTACCAATAGGAGAACTTTGAAATCAATGAGTTGGACAATCATTTGATGGTACATTTCAGATTCTGAAGCTACAGAGATAAAAACGCTTAAATCTGAAACACAGCTGTTTCTGCCTCTTATAAAGACTCTAAAATTATGGATATCCTCTTACTTAACAAGTACATCCATAAATGGGTGCTATCAATATAGTCAAATCAGATAACAGAAAAAACTACCAACATATTAGGGGAAAGTGCATCTTTTCCGTAATTCTGTTGACCTCAATGCTTGCTTTTGACTCCTTAAGTTAAACGTAGAAAGTTCTTTTTTTCAGTCAATGAAAAACGTGAAAGGACAAAGAAATTTTGCAAAAGAGAGAAAGACCCTTTTGAAAGGAGGATCAATAAATAAGAAAAAATAATGCATTTGCTTTTTGTTAGGGGGAAGATGAAAAATTGAATGGAATCAAGTCCAGTGTGTATTAGCAGTGCATTTCTTTCTGAAATACTTGATGAAGCACATATGTTGCCTTACCATAGCAATTGAATTTTGTCTGGTATTCAGCGTACCTCTCAACTTCAGGAATTTGACATGCACAACAACCTTCTGGAGACGTACTGAAGATTTCAGAAATGTCCCAAAAGACCCAAGACTTCGACTTCATACTTACATCCATTAAAATAATACATGTTTGCCCAAGAAATTCTTGTTGGAAAGTGTAGAAATTTGTATGCCTCCTTTGAAAGTTCTTGTAGGACTTAATCCAACAAGGCAGTCAGAAAACACTACAATAAAAGGACAAACAGTACGAGTGCTTATCAAATCATTTGCTCATTCAGTGAAAGCACCTCTGATGGCTTATTTTGCCACAATGTACAGACATAACAGATCAACCTTGGCAGAAGAGAAAAGCTCTGAAGCTCTGTGAGGAGACTATACTGTCCTTTTTGCCAAGTTCAGTCCTCCATTTCTTCAGCATCCACCTAAGTCTGCTAGGGATATTGCTCCTTCCTAAGAGATTTTAAAGTCTTCCCTTTCTCCATTTTGGCCTCTTCAGACATGCCTGGTTCCTTCCTGCATGAGAGGTTTGTCCCTAGAGGAACAAACTGTGTTGGGCATGTTTAAAGTGCTTAGTGCTGTTCATACACTTAGCATGCTGGTGAGCTGTTTCTTCACTGGTATTTACAAAATAAGACTAGCATGGCAGCTCACAGCGTGAAATTTGAGCAGTTCATATTACGGAATCACTAGTCAAATCTGTTGAGAAGTAAATTTCCCTTGAAAACAGAGACAACTGAATGAAGTTTGGCTAGGACAACAAGGTGCCATGAGCACTTTCAATGTCCATCTTGTAATTTTCATCCAGGGAATTTTAATTAACATTTCCTGAATGCAAGCTTCTGTGCTAGCTAGAGCCTTTGACTTCTTCTAAAGCCAAGAATTTAAAGTGTATTTCTTCCACATTGGCTGGAGGTACACATAGATCATTGCCACTAGAGTCTGCCAATTTTTCAATTTATATTGAGCAATTCTGCATTCTCAGTTCAGTAAGTGACTTGAATAATCCTACTTATGAAAACCTGCTGCTCCGGGGAAGTCAAATAAGGGAATCTGTACAACATCCTCCAGGTAGCAAATCAGTATTACGCCTAAAAACCATATATATGTATGTATATATGTACGTATGTACATATGTATGTTTATGTGTTTATCTATTTATATGTATTTCCATGGCCCTCATTAGCACTCCAAAAGTGATGCAAAGTCCGCTGAAGTCTATGGAATAATTCCTCTGTGTACCAAATGCAGACTTCAGGTAAGCTAGTGGAATTGTTCCATAGATTTGAAACGCATCCATTTGCAAATGATATGTGGAAATCTGAATCACAGTCTCGTAAGAATTAATAATTACACACACTGACAAAAGTCCAAGGACTGTGAATATTATCATAGATCCTGTAGTAAGAAGATCATACCTAGATATTCTTACAGAACAAGAATACACGGTAAGAAGTTCACACGTAAGTAACTTTACACTTTTGTCATAATGCAGTTCAGCATATACAGAGGAAGAAATTACGTATTTGTAAAGAAAAGCATTGTGGTCATTGCCACATTCTAGTTACTCGTTCAAATGAAAAAGCTGAGCAAGTTAATACGTGAACTTTTCCTGCCAACCAATATAAAATTGATTATACCGTGCCAATTCCAAAATGCAGATTAGACACTCTTATTGCTGTTCTTTGCCTGTGACATTTTATCCATTTTGTTAATCTCCTCTTACAACCTTATCTCAAGATTCAAATCTTGTGCCATTTCCTGTCCTTCTTACAATCTTTTCCCCTAGAATAAGGTTTTAAAATCCTTCTTTCTTTCTGTGAAAAATAGCACTTTACCTGACTCACTCTGACCTTTCAGTGTTCCTAATTTACTTGGATGGACAATTTCTTTCCCTACTCTTCTATCTTTTTAGCAGGCTATGAGAAAGTACTGGAAACAGCAAGCCCTTAAGGGTTGCCAGCACTTAAAAAGTTAATGTGTTGTTTTCTTCCTAGGGGCTAGGTAAGATGGCCGAGATCGCTGCCATCACCACAACACCAAAACTGTGCAGTCCTGATTCCCTGTTAACCAAGGTTCCAGGAAAAAAAGTCCTAAAAATGTTGGATAAAAAAAAAAAAATTCTGTTAAGAAAAAGATATTCTGATAACTATTGATCCAGACAGAAAGGAAAACTCAGTATGAATCAAAATGCATCTAACTACCATAGCAGTTCTGTGGTATCATTAAAGGCGCAGAAAATGTAGATTGTCAGAAAACCAAAGCAAATGAAAGATTTGCAACATTTCAATATGTAATAAGTAAATTAAAACTTTATAGGCCACTTCTTAAACACTTCTAATGGACTGTTAGAAATAACCTAAGAAAACCATAATATTTTACTTTCTCTGCATTGAAAAATGATCTTCCCCAACATTATTTTCAACATGAGGAAAAATATATTTCCTCATAAATATATAAATATACAGAACTAGTCCTGTTCTGGGTTACTAGATTACTACGGCAGGTAAATGGTGCAGTAATTAAGAGCCAAACTTTGCCTCTAGATAACGAAATGCAACTCCCAGTGAAGCACATGAGAAGCTTTGTGAATATTAGATGACTATACCAGAGAAAAGTAAAACGTATGTTAAAGAAAGACAGATGAACATTTTTTCTAAGGAGTTTACTGTGAGCAAGACAAATGCTTAGCAAAGCCCATGGTAGTCCTGTTGATTTCAGGGAGCATTAGATGGTCCCTGGATCTGAGAAATATATTTAGTCAAAAACCCTGTGGAAAGGAAACTACTAAGAGGTTTTGTAAACTGTCTGTTTGGGTTAGTTAGGTTATTTATACACACTATGAAATAAAGACCTTTGAGTGTCTCAAATAACAAAGCTTATCATTACCGTCTTTTCTAAATCTCCTTTCTAATATATTTTCAGGTTCTTCCTTTTGGGATGCTATGTAGATGTTTGCAAGCTGCCAGGGCTGCTGCAGAAGATTGATCAGCGAGGCATATACTGCAGTGTAACATACACCCTATGGCCATCACCTTCCACCCTGAAGCTGATTATCCAGGAAAGAGCCCACACCTCTTTTTTTGTACAGAAAAATAGACACCTTTGACATGATTCTTCTGTAACTGACTTTCCAGAAGAAAAAAAGATTTTTCATAAACAAGTTTGCAATTAAAATCTTTCCAAATTTTTAGATATTTAAATTACAGCATGAATATTTCACCAACATCAGCTTTAAGAGGCAAAATAACCCCCAACAAAATATGCTGAAAGTTTAACCACTATAATTATATTCCTTAAGGCATTTATAAATACATATAATATCTAAATATTTATCATTAAATTCTACATTTTAAAAACTTGTTTTATTTCTCTTAAACTTACACTTCCGAGTTTTCCATTAAGTGGGTTAATAATATGGTCCAAGATTTTTCAAGTATGTGTGTCTTTGCTCTATGTGACTGTTGAAACTAAAGCAAAAAAAAAAAAATTCTGTACTCAAGTTTTTCTAGTTGCTAATATCTTAACAATATTTTTTACCTTTTGTCAGGCCCCATTTAAGGCTTCTAAAAGATGACTGACTTTCACAAAATGGATGTTAGGCATTTTCTGACATTCAGCTGTATTTTAAGGGTTTGTAACCAGGAAACAAATTCAGGGATACTGAACCTGTAGTCACTTTAGCCCTTGGCAAATGGGGGTTAGCCAATGTGGCCACCTCCCTGTCACACGGCCCACTAAGGAGTTCAGGATCCTGTGCTGTAGTGTAGGCAGTGTAATCCTTGTTACCATCAAGTTTTGCTGATCATAGCACTGCAGACAAGGATCCAATTAAGCCAATAATATCACTTCTTTCAGACATCCTCATTTGCCTTTGAAAAGAAATTAAAAGTTCATGTAGCATCGTTAATTTTCTATCCTGTGCTGCTGAAAATAAATGTGGCTGAGTGTAGGCTTACCCTTCTGAGTCTACTGAAACTCTTGCTAAGAGAACTATGGGACTTTATCTCAATTCATCTCACCTGACTCTGAAATTAATGTCAGGTGGCAGTATGAACATCTCACAGACATCATCCCTTATCATCTCAGCTTTTGGACCTCAGGTGAAGACTGTTAAATAACAAGTCTCTCCATCTAATGAGCCTCATTATCAATGGATCCACGATGCAGGAGGAATATAAAAAAATGAATGCAGTCACTGTAGTGTCAGCAGATGGACTTTACAGGGTGCTAAATCTACATGCAGAGCTAAAAATCGCTCAAGAAATTAAAAGACTTGCCTGCTTAGCTCTGAAGCCAGCTCACCCTAGAGGATGGACCAACAGTGAATAGCACTGCACAAGCACAAGTGGAGCGCTTCATGCTCCAACCCTGCCTGCTCAGAGAGAGCCTGCTCCGATGGGCACAGTAAGGCTAGCTGTGATGGTGGATGCTGCTGCAAAAGCAGCAGAGCAGTGTCAGTGTGAGGCAGCAAAGTGGGGCTAATACCATATATTCAGGCTTGAACAGGATTTCCGGGCAGTTCCTGCTTTGGCATGTGAAGGGATTAGTTTAATTCCAACTCCCTGCTGACCCAGACGACTCTTCACTCAGAGCTCAACCAAAAGCTGTTAATAGTAAATTTCTGTAGTCGGTGGTGAGAGGTCTCAGAATGCGCCATGGTGCTGAGGCTGCCACTGAACGGGAAAGGGAGAAGAGGGAGGAAGGGACACCAACAGACAATTGCCCGGAGCATTTATTCAGGATGCAAAACATCTACTAATGCCTGAAGCAACAGAGACCCATGTTTTGTGCTTCCAAAAGCTATGCCTGCACAACAGAGGGAAAACCCCCCTGACAGACCCCAGCCCATCTGACCTGGGGCAGAGTCCCTTGGGTCCGTGACGAGTTATTGGTTCATCCCCCATCCCCAGTCCTGGTGACCCCCTCGCTGGGGGTCACCAGCCCTCCTTTCCTAACCCCCTCCTGATGCACTGACCATGGCGACCAAGGGACAAGGATTTTGGCGCTTGCTGCCGGGGTGAGGGCTGTCTGTGCAAGCTGCTGCTATGGGAGGCAGGGAGCAGCCATGTCTGAGGAGCTCAGGGGCAACCTGCAGTGAGTCCCATACCCCGAGATGGCCCCTGTTGCGGCTGAGGCTGGATTATACTGATCTAATGCCTCATACGTGCCAGGCATTGCACAGGGAGTCCAACAATTTAAATTCTGCTAGAAGCTGGGGAGAACAGAGAGAGGCTTAAACACAGATCCTTTTCCAAATGTAACCTGACAGGCTCACCTATAACAAAGGAAGTAAAAACACAGAAACAGCAGTGGAGGAATATTGATGGCAATAGAAACCATATAGCAGGGGGTATAAGGATGCAATTAAAAAAAAGAATCTTTCATGATGTATTTTCTGATATCTTCAAAATACAAGTTGATCTGTAAGGGTGGTAATTAGAGTTCTGACACTGGGAGGATGAGAGATCTGAAAACGCGCATGGGACAGACTCCTGAGACTCAAACACTCATCCTAATTAAAATCTATTATTACAAATCAGTATTGCCTTTTTCCTTTCTTCAAAGTTACATTAATTTGATAAAACAAGCAGCAGAATTTTGAATGTTAATCAAAGAGATAACAGTTTCACAGGACAGATCTTTAAAATTCTCCCTCTTGTACTTTCACAGAGAAGATTGGAGCTGAAAAAAAACCTTGAAGAAATGTTTTCCTATTATTGCTTAACAAGAAATAGGCAGCTAATCAAAAGAAGATGCAGTAAAAACAAAAATACACAAAACCCCACGTCTGCTATCTCAATAAGGTATCAGAAAAATCCTCTTCATTTCTGTGTAATGAGACAGCATAGTTTAAAACACGACAGTGTAAATTTTCAAAGCAGCAAGCTGATCTAACTATACAGATCCTATTGACTCTACACTGGCCACGCAGCTAAATCCCCGAGTGAATCTTTGACGACATATCCCTAAAGAAGATTAAAGGTGCCAGCTGATCTTGGTGTTAAAGATGTGGACTGCCTTGTGAAAAACCATATAGCAATAAAAATTCTTTTCATAAAATCATAAAAGTTAAAGTAACATCCATCTTTCTTTCACAGAGGATCATTCCTTTCTGTGCACAAGGAGAGAATTTCTCTGGGAATAAGAGAAAATTATATTTTTATTTACAGGCCACAGACGAAGAACTGACTTTGTCACTCTGACCAACTTTCTATGCAAGATCCGAAACTAGGTTTTGTACCTAGTAATTTTACAGCTATAGTTAAATACTCTATACAAGATAATTGATGTGCACTGATCTAGCCTATTATCAGGTACTACAATCCTGCCAGACCACACTACTGTGCTTACTTACACTCATTTGTTCATATATGGTAGATGTAGGTTATAACAATGCTTGAGCATAAGGGAGATTTGCTCTTTGAGATAAGGCAGAGATGGCCCATAGGTGAGCTGTTATAAAGCACTGAAATCAAAGAAAAGTGATAACATAGTAATGATTTCCACAGAAAAACATATGTCAAGAGAAAAAAATGAAACAAACAATGAAAGAGATGGTCTTCTGGGTTTTTCATTACCTGTAGGGGAATGTATCTGGTAGCCTTTAAAGATCCTATCATTAGCTTTTCACAAACGCAGTTCTGCATAATTCTGCTTTCAGATCATTCCAGGGAACTGTGTAAATATTTTCTTCAGCATGAGTTTTTTAGTGAGCTTCACACTTCTGAATTTTACTTTGAATTTTTATTTTAAAAAATCATGAAGAAAACTAATTTTCCACTTCTGAAGGTTACCTGGTCTCACTTGGAATTGTGTAACCAAAACAAAACTATGCCAAGCTCTATAGCTTGTAAATACTTTCAACCATTTGCGTTGAGATTCAGGATTGTATTGACATGTGGTTTCATGTTCTGTTTTCAAAGTATTACATGGTTCTGTGTAAATAATGTATCAGGGTTGAGACAAGGAAGAGGAGTTCTCAAATCCAAATAAATTATTTTAGGACAAAACTCTTGGAGGAGCCATTCCACGTCGCTCAGGAAAATACAACATATCAAACTTTCCCTCATTTTCCAATCTGAAACAATCAGACCCAAAACTATCCTGGCATTTGAAAAAGTTTATCTACCTATTCATGTTTTTGAAGAGCCTTTAATTATTACAGAATAACATTAGTTTTTACTTGCCTTGCTCTTTTAGACCAGAGAAACTTATAACAACGTACTAGAGGAAAAGTTGTCCTTGAAATATATTTTAGCTAGAAGTAAGAGAATACTATTGATCATCTCTCTAGAAGGTACGCTCTGCAGTTATCTCCATCCCAGTTTTTTCACCCACGTTTCAGGTACATTCAACCCTACTCTCAAAGAAAATTCAACTCTAATCCCCAGATTCTAAATAGCAAGCACTAAGTATTACACTTTCACAGATTAAAAATAAGCAAATAAAGGGAAGGTGTCAAAATGACAGCAAACAGAACATTTAAATGTCGGCCTGCTACAAAATTGAAATGGTAAACAAATATTAAAAGTGGTGCAGAAGCTGCAGCCTTCTCTCCTTCACATAAGGGCTGCTAAATTACTACACTGCCCAATCTTGAAAACTGTTAAATAGAACTTCAAACTAAAAATAAGTGCTGCCAGAAACACTGAATTTTGGAAATGAAAATGAGTCCAATGTGTAAAGACATTTTCAAACCCTCCCACAGCTCCAAGCAGCTCTGCAGGCCGAGTCCCCGATTCCCCTCCTCGGCTGTGTCTGCACCCCATGGTCTCTCCCTCCTCCTGCCCCCCAGGAGGACGTGTCCCCCTCACCTGCCTGCCCACCGCCCTCTTCTTGGCCATTGCAAACCTGCCGCAGGGAGCTTTGAAGAAGGAAGGTGGGGAAGGAGTGGGATATCGAGACCCGTGGTCAAGCGAGGGGTGGAAAGCAGAGGGATGGAGAGCAGCCTCGGGTGCGCAGGCAGGGGGCTGGGGCTCGGGGGACGTGGTGGGGAGCAGGGGGTGCCCACAGGGGAAGGAGCTGCCCCGTACGGGCACCGAGTGGGACAGCCAGGCCTGTGATTCTGCAATTCTGTGACTTTTGGGGAAAGAAAGGGTAGGAGGTTTCCACCTTCCACGTACTTTTATTTGTTTCCGCTGACAGACCTGCTTATTTCTTCCCCTTCCACATTTATCACCCTCCTCCTGGGGGCAGGTGGGAGCAGAAAGCGTGTTAGGCTGACCATGTCGTCTGCTCAGCTGTGTGCCAGGGTATGATGCTTTTCAAACCTGAATGGTGTAATTTGTCAGATATTACTTGTTTTCAAAACAAATGGGAAGCTCCTCTACGAGTAAAATTGCGGTATCAACACTATGGATTCGGTTTTTAACTAAAAAATTGTATTGGGTTTATGCGGCAAGGTTTTGATAATGCTACAAAACCTTGCCGCATAAACCCACTGCAAAAGTATACATTGCCTGGTTTTTGGAAGGGAAAAGTCTGCTTGGAGGTAAGTCTTTTCCCCTCCAGGTAAGCACTGCACTGCATACAGCCTTCGCTGTCTGTGCTCCACAGATCATATGTTGCCTGATGCCAGCATCTCTATGATGAACGTGAAGATTTCACATTAAACAAGGTCTGGTAACCAGGGTGGGTATTAGCTCTCAAGGAATTATTTTTATGGTCACAATTTCGTCGGTGGGGGAACTGACAGGCAGCAGACCTGAGGCTGAGGCAACACAGGAAACAGCTTGCTAGTCCAAAACATCCAGAAAGAGGGATTCAAGCCCAGACTGCCTGAACTCTGCCATTGCCTCATGAGGGCAAATAGAAAGAACAACAGCTATTTCTGCAGGCATGGACAAGGACAGACAGCTGTTTTGGGCGTCTCCATTAGTAAATCCTTCCCCCTTTGAATGCAGCCTTCTCTTTTGTTAAGCAGTTACCAGCAAGAGAAACCAGCTGGCGTATTCGCTATCGGTGTGTGTTTCATCAAAGCCATCGGGATTACAGTAAGTGCAGCCTTGCAGTGACTCTGGTTCAGAGCGCTCGGTGCTGCTTCTGGGCAGTTCCTGGAGAGACCTCCCCACCTCCCTGCAGCATTTGGTCCTTTGGCAGACCTGCATATGTACCGGTAACTTACTGTCCTCTTCAGCAGAGTTTTGGAGATCCTTAGTTTGCCTCAACTGTGAGCGCCAGCAATTCCCTTTAACATACATGTGCACACAACACATCCTTTCCGTTCAAAGCACGGCTGCTAGGATCACCTTCTCTGCCCAGAATTCAAACCATGTTATTTCCATCTTTAAACTTCCAAAACAGGAAATCACTTAAACATATGATTAACCTAAAGCATGTGCTTAAGCCCAGCACTTTTTAAATTCATTTCCATTGAAGTCCATGGTAGTTCAGCTTGTGCCGGATGCCTTTGCAGAGACAAGGTCTGAACTTTCCACAAACAACTTCTATTTTACAGCATTGAGTCCAAGTACCATTTGGGTTTAGGATGAAGTCCTAGTTATATTAAATATATTTTTTAAATTGCCAATTATTTCAACAGAACAAATATTTGGGGTTTTGTTTTTAAGTTGCATGCTTCAGAGAGAAATCTTTTTTTCTCCCCCTTCCTAACTAAAGGTTAGGAAGTAAACTAAAGCTTCTGAAAAGACAAGTAAAATTTTCTTATCATTTGTAGTCCATAGCCACTACGTCAGAACATGACAGAAGTAAGCTATACGATACTCATGTTAAAAATAGGGCTTGTAAAAAAAAGTAAGCTTTTCCACACAGTAAGTTGGCAAAGTTTGTTTGCCACTACCATTTTTTGGAGAGTAGTAGGAATAGCATTGGGCTGTATATGTTGTACTGGGCAGTAACCCCTCGGTAGCATTGGGGTGCAGAGTTCATTTACTGTTTCACAAACAAAACCCCATCTATGACCTACTAATCCAATATGCCAGGACTCAGTTCATAAAAGGAGTAGATTCTCAGTGTTAACTCTTCTTCATCTTAAAATGTTTCCATCTGTGAATCTCTGCTCGTGGAGAATGCCAGTTACTAATACCATACTCTGGCAACTCTAATTTCTGCAATTCCAGCTTTTCAATGTTTTAAAGATTAATTTAAAGTATTAACAGAAAAGAGTTTACAATTAATATGTGGCAGGGGCTAAAAGAGAAGTGAAGAACATCCTTAAAAAGAAAACATTTATAAAATGGTGTATACACCATCACTTGGGCATGCTGAGTCTCAAAAGAAATGCGAAGAGACAGAGTTTGTTTTCCTTTTCTTCTGCAAAACTACAATGAAGTGATAATGACCTCAGGAGTGTATGTGTGTGTTTATTCCATCTTTGGCCCATTTGATGTGGTTTTGGCCTAAGGAAAAGCTAAAGGCTAAATGTATTTTAAGTGGGCTAAAACCAAGATAAACACATGTCCCTGAGGTCATTATTTCCATTAGATGACAGCTTGCATAAAATATCAAAAGCATTGTAAAAACAGTGTAAACTTTAAAAAATATATTCTATCGTAGGTCAGCACATCTTTTGGAAAGTGTGTACTGTTTCTAAGCAATTGTTTCTTCTATTGTCAAAGTTCTTTCTTCAGGAACAGAGAAATTAAAGTTTATTTGGATTTTGGCTATGCATGAGATAGTCCGGGCTTTGTAAATCCTACACATAGCACTGTAAAATGCAAACAGTGTATCCAAGCAGTAATCATGCTCATCATGCACATAACAACTGTGTACATAGAAATATCTATCAGCTACACTACAACTTCAAAGATTTGATCTACATGAGGAAGATTGTCAGTGTTTTAGAAACCACTAGGACTTGATTACGGGTACGCATGCAATTTAATAAGGTTTGTGCCTGGTGTGGACAAAATCCATGCTTGTAACCGAGAAAATTACATTAGCACAGTTTTGTCTTGCTTTTTGGTACATATTTTGAGGGGAGTGATGATCAGTGAGCCAAGAAAGCTGTTTGAAAAACACACTTCTTCCTCCACAGGTGAGTTAGAGGAGCAGGGAGCTCTTCCCTGGTGTCGGCGCTCCGGCTTCCCCTTGCAGCCTCGGACTGTGCTGGCAAAGTTTGTCAATAGAGGGTTTGTTGCCTCACCACCACCCCCCCCCCCTTTTCTTCTCAGCTCCCCCAGATACAAAACTGGCATGCTCTTTATTGCTCGCTCTTGAGCAACTCCATCCTGCTGATACCCTTAGAGTGTTTTAGTGGATCACAGTTTGAAAACTATTTTCCACATAGAAGGTTAGTGATGGAAAGATTCACTTTTGGGGAAAAGTAATAGAAAAACCCCTGAATAATTCTTTTTCTCCTCTTCTTTTAAAGCTCTAATTCTGCAGACCCTGTATTTAGCCAGAACTTTTTTCTCATTTTCTGCATTCTGAAAATCAAAAAGGAAGCCAAAATTTTACATTTGTTTTCTCAAAATTGTTTTGCTGAATCCAGGGTTGAATTAAAAGCTGCAAGTACTTCACAGTTCCCAGCAACTGAACCAATTTGGGAGGCATTGTGCCTTCAAGATGTCAATTGTGCTGCAGTTAATTTACAACTTCTCTTTCCCAGCCACTCAGAATAGAAAAAAGTGAAAAGCTGAGGCTTTTATCAATGAGCATGTCACAAGACAAAAGTATGGTTGAGTCTAAATCCACACCTGGGTTTCATCTATTTTCAGTCTGCCCCCTTCTCTTTAGTCCTGTTAGACTTTAATGTTGCCCACAATGTTTCTTTTCTGTAATATTATCACTTCACTGTTGGTTTAGGCAAAATGCAGTACTTTTTTAACCTTCCCTGAGTGACATATAGAAGACCTTTCTGCACAGGGGGCAGGAAACCAAGGAGAACAGACAACTTCTAACAATACCATCGTTTTGTTCTCAAACACAACTTTCCTAAAATTAGCTTTTGGTAAATTTTTGTTTGCAATAGACTGGAGGGCAGTAGACCATTTCAGCTAAGACTACTCTTCCTTTTCTCTGGATCATTCATCCTTTCAAAGATAATCTAATACTACTACACTATACTCGTAGTAACTTAGCTCTTTTTTACCTGGCGTTAGATAAGTGACTTGCATTAAATATGGGGATTAATTTGTGTAATGATTGAAGTGCTGTGCTTTTTGTGCTTTTATGCAATTAGAGAATATAAAAGCATTGTTATGAGTGAAATAAAGGTTGGGTTCTAGAAGGAATTTTAGGATTCAGATTGGAAGATTATGTGAGGGGCTTAGCAATATGACAAACATTGCTTACATGACCTTAAAAGGCTTAGAGCAGATTTCAATTTTGTCATTCCAGGAGAAATTTCTTCCATTATTCTTTGTTACAATCTGCTGAACTCTTATTAGCCTCAGTAAATCAACATTCACACTGAACTGGAATGACTTGCATGTAAATCTGTTATCATAGCTTCATTTATATGAGTACAGTTGGAGCCCTGTTCAAAGCAAGCAACAATTACAGTGTCCATTTTCACTGTATGTACAGCTCAGCTTCTTCTTCTACACAGTTACAGACAATTATACGTTATTGCTCCATTACTAAAATACTAGCACTGGTAAAGAAATTTTAGTGGCCAGGTGTGTCAAGTTGCAATGAAGTGGTGAGCTATGGCTCAGCAGTTTCCTTCCAAGTCCACCAAGTCCACACTGCCACTGGCGCTTTTGATGGTCACAATTTCATTTGTGGGCTGCTTGTTTGGCTGGGTTTTGGTTCTGCCATAAAATGTTCCTCCTGTTGGCGAATGGAAGGAACCAACAGCTGCCTGCCAGTTGCGTTGACAGTAATGAGCAGAGATACTAACTGGAAAGTGCTCAGAGAAAAAGAAAAGGAGAACGAATGAAAAAAGAGAAGGAAGAAGTAATTCAGTAGGGAATGTCATGTGTGGGGTGGGCAGCAAAAAATGGGGCAAATTGAACAAGGACAATGAAGAGCAAATGAAATTTCATCTCTTACACCAGAGAAAGTCCATTGACTTCAGTGGAGTTACTGTGACTTCTGTCCAGACTTTTTGTTTTCAAAGAAAAGAAGGTTCGCAGAAAAAAGGGAAGTGGAAGAAAGTACATAGAGTTTGGAAAGGAAAAGCAAATCCTGAGACAGTATAAAAAAGAACCCAAATGCTAATGACTGGTACAAAATGCTGTTTCCCTCTCTCACGCTCTGCTCCAGCTGTTTCTTCAAACTAACTACATCCAAGCAATATCCCCTTGTTAATTTGGGTGGGGTGTTTTTAATTTCCCAACATTGCATAGGCACCTCTGTATATCAAAATACTGCAAACATGAAAACAATAACTTTCCATTTTAGGAAGTGGAGGAAACAAGACTTGCGATGCTGTTGTGAGCGGACACTGCTCTATTTAGCACAGGAACGGAAGTAGTGAACCTACCCTCTTCAACTTTTGCTAGCAGTTGCACATTTCTGAGGTGTTTGCATCTGTAGTATTTTGGTTGCTAGGATTCCTGGCCCCCTTCCCCTCACTTCTCCCTCTCCCCCAACTACTTATGAAATGACACTGAAAAGAAGAAGGGAGGAGAGATGGCTTTAGAGCTTCGCCCTTATTTTCCATTCTCTTCTTTCCATGTCTTGTTCTCCTAGAACGGCAACAGCCAGGCACACGTTTTTTCTCCCTGAAACAGTCCCATTCTGTGCATTTCCAGTGATATCCATATCTTTGTTTTTATTAGTGTTCCTGTAATTCCTCAATTTCTTTTTATGGTCTGATCTTTATAGCATCTTCCTCTGACTTTTTTTGGGGAAAATATACGATTGTGTTTAAACTTCGTCCTTTTCTCTCTCTCATTTTTTTTCTTTTTTTTTTAAGAAAGGACTAAAATATGCAGGGAGGAATAAAAACGCCTTTGAAAAAAAGGCCAATTACACTTATATAACGTTACATTTCCTGCATTGAATTTGCATACTGCATCAATAGTTTTCAGAAGACTTCCAAGAAATAACAAAGAAAAGAACAAGAACGGTCTATGCCAAGAACATCCCTAAAGAAAAAAAAACAGCCATTCTTTTTGAATACTAAGAAAACAGTGTTTTACTGCTCAAAGCTCACGATATCCTCCCTCATTAGAGAAATATCTGCAAGCTGTAAAGTATCTGCCCTGGCAGAGGATTCACAAATCACAACAATTACCTGCTTCTTTTGGATATTGAATCAGCTAATTACCCACCAAAGTTTGGATTGGACATCTGCTACCTGACTTATTTTAGTATCCACCACAGAGTGCTTCTTGGCAAAGGTTTTCAGCTCTTCCCCTCACCCACCTCTCAACAGGAAAATGGGAAATTATTTGGATGCCATCACTAACCATTAAGTAAAACCAGGATACTCTGGCCTAGGGTACCTGATCCCTGGATGACCGATAGGATTTCTCCATGCTTCAGGCCAAAATGAGTATTAACGCAGGTGGAAGAAAACTAAATGAGAGGAAGAAAGAGTGGGGGAGAGGGGGAAAAAGAGGTGGAGGAATAGTCAATTAGACTTCTAGTGGGCTGAAAAATAAATAACCAGTAGCCCCTAACGTAATATGAATTACAGTTTGGCAAGCACTAGGGATGAATCACAACATCTGGCATCCTAGGTGTTACTGTTTATCTAAACTACCAATAGCATCTGTGTAAGCAAGTCCTGCCAGTACCATTGCCTAGTATCATCTTTTATGTTAGGAAAGGAGTGTAAAAATGTTATACAAGGCTCTGTTAAAAACCCACTTTTGAAACTCTGTGCCAGAACTTCCTCCCCAAGGAGAAAATGCACCCGTGTGTAGGCAAGGGGCACTCCCGCTGAAATCATAGGAAGTTCCACCCACTGAGATGAAGGATTAATTTACCCCCGGTAATAAAGATTTATGCTGCTTTAACTAACTAACTATATGTACAGAGGCAGTGACTCATGGCAACACCAGGGTAGGACCCCAGGCATCCTGACTGTGATACATGTACCGTGATATAGACACCCATGGTATATACACCAAACAATATTCCCTTCCTGCTTTTTGTCTGAGCATAGCAAGTTTAAAGCTCCATCTGTATTCATTCTCTAAATTTAAATCTAATGATTAAAGATAAATTTAAAATGGCAATATAAAAAGGAGGCTGATTTCTTTACATGAGGACCACGTCCACCATAAAAACTACTGTTCACATTGAGAAGGATGAACAATGGGACCTGAGACCTGACCTGACTACATCTCTAGCTTCCAAGATACTAGAAAATGTAGAACAGTGCAACTTAAATGGGTAATTTGCCGTGGCATAAGAATTAGGACCAGAATGACATTGGTCTAGTGTTATAAAAGATCAAGGCAAAACACTGACCATATTGCTGGGACTGACATATTCTGCTTTTGCGTTTCATTGAAATTCATGCTTACGTTAAAGGAGGACTCAAAATTGTGCTTTCAGCTCCAGAGGTCTCCAGCTGAATTTTTTGCAAGCCCAGTCATTTTCTTATTAACCAGAAAGAAAATGATAGACCCCATTATGAAGTCCTGGAAAGATTTCATTAATTACTTGGCCACCCACTAGGCTCAGTAGATATTAAGTATCTGTTCCACTAGGAAATACACAAAGATACTTCTATAACTTTTAAGCATATTCCTACATATTTTGCAATTTACATTGCAAAACATGTTCTAGAATTATCCCTAACGAAGTAATTGTGAAAAACGTCACCTATTCTTAAAACGAAAGGGGGTGGGTGGGGAGAAACAACCATCCAGGAGAGGATGTGTCACTCGACTGCATCTTGAAAGCCTCTGAAACCACTAGCTCTGCGTAGTCAACTCTGCTGCTGCACAGCTGTGGACAAGTCACTGTGTTTCTCATTGCTTCTCTTTTCCACACAATCTTTCTATAGGAAATGAGTTTACTCATGGGTCACTCCTGGGACCAAGGTCTACCCCAATTTGGGGTCTGTATGGTATCACACATAATACAGTGTTACATTGCATAGCACTGCATCAACAATCTCTAAAAAAAATTGCAAAATACAGACAATGTTAGGTCTAGAAGTGAACTATGGCTATTTAAATGTCAGCATTAACTATTTTCACCTTCGGGAACAATTAGAAAACTGTTGATTCAAGACACAGTATTGAACGTTGCAGCTGGAACATTTGGGTTTTATCATTTCACGCAGGCCCAGACAAGTGGCTTTTGGCCTAAAGCAAATGAAAGAGGGTGAGAGGACATGTGCCAGGTGTCCAAAACCCAAATTACCTCACAAACTGGATGTAATGAATCTAAAGAGTATCCTGCACAGAGCCTTGATTTTTTCTGCTGAAAAGTTTTACAGTGCAGACATACATTATCATAACAAAGTTTTGTGGCATGTTGAAAATGTAGGGAACACATGAAAAAATTGCATTTGATAATGTAAACTACAAGGATTACTGTACCAATTGTATTATTCATGTACATATTTAATTCAGTAAAAAGGAACTGAACCTGAATTTATTTGTAGCTGCCACAGAATTCCCATTTTATCACAGGATTCCCCAGGGTGCTGCAGGAACAAGAGGCCTTGATGCAGAATTTAGATCTAGCCTCCACACAGCACACGGAGTACGTGAAGTGCAAACCAAGAGCAGGCAATGAAGTGGATTCTTTCTCCATTTACACTACATTATTGAAGTTAACAACACTGCACACAGTCATACCTGCCTGAATCAAACACGAGGCCAATGAACATAATTTAAGACCCTTTAATTTTGAAATGTAGCAACCAGTGATAAGCAAATCTATAGGGGCCAGAGATGGCTTTAGGCTCAGGACATAAACTAGAAGTGGAGTTATTTATCCAGAGCTCATTCACTTTATTTGAGCCTCCTCCAGTTCTTGATTAATTTTGCATTTAGCTGAAGTTACTATTGTTGAGAGTCATGAAACACTCTTCCTAAATTAACCACAGCAATGAGCAAAGCACTATATTTGTCATAAGCTTTTCTAAGATCTGCGGGAAGGTACCTTCATTCAGATAGAGATTTAAATTAATGAAGAATCATTTGCACTCCTTTCACCAAGTAAACTGTAAGCATTCAACCCTAGTAGTCACCTCTTGCTATAAACACACACTTTCCCAGACCATTTCCAAGGTCTAGTTAGAGGACAAAAAGCAAAAATTCCATGCGCTCCTCATTCCATGCACAAGTAAAACATACAATTTCATACCCTTTCCCACTCTTTCCCATCCCCAGTCTCAAAGCAGAATTTCCTTGTCCAGCTGGTCAGAAAAGGCACGAGTTCCTCTAGCCCAGCTCCCCCACATCCCTCCTGTGGAGTCATCTCCCACTAAAGGGTCGAGCAGCAGCTCCCCACAGCCCCCCACCGCGCTCTCGCCCCGGGGTGAGGGTTTGCAGCGAGACTTTGGAGCCCCTATGACAGCAATGTCACCAGCCCAGCCCAGGTGTCGGGCTCTACACCACTGCTCCAGCCTTAGGGCCCACGAGGACATTTGGGACCTTCCTTAGAAATGTTCTAACTGCCCGCTGTTATTAGGAGCAAAAGTCAGAGAAAAAGAAAAAATTCTAGATAGTTCCATTTTTCTTAACATATGTAGTCATTTCTCCCTTAACTTTAGAGGAGTTTTGCATACGTAAAAGGCAGAAAGACTAGCACCCAATACATACGGGCATTTACCCAGTCTTAATATTTTAAGGACAATATAAAATCTGTTATACAGCACCAGAAGAATCTTGTTCACTCAGAAAGACAGAAGGGTGGACAGACAAAGACAGACAGACAAAGAAAGTAGGACAGAACAACATTCCTTCTTAACATGAGAAAAGCTGGAAAACCCAATTTCTATTACTCCTTTTTATCATGGATTTTTTTTTTTTTTTTAAAGTCAGCTAAGTCCTAATCTTCTCTGGGATCTGAAGAACTAAGAAATATGACTCACAAACATTTATCCTTCATTAACAAAAACATAAAAGAGAAGATTAATAAAAATTAGCCCTAACCTGCTGTTCAGCTTTAACTGTCACCTCAGGGGCCAACCACAGTCTCTTTTAATCACAGAGACCACTGGTTCCGAATTCCAGCCCTGAATCTGGAAGTTGGTTGCATTTTAAACAATTAATAGTAAAGAATTAAAGGTGTGCGTTACCAGCTGGGGATGAGGTGGAGCAGGAGAGCTCAGTAAAGCCTTTGGGAGTCAAATGGCCAGTTCCTCCATAACACAGCACTCTGAAGACAGAGGTGGCCAGCACGGAGGCCTGTGCATGGTGCAGCTGCTCTGCCGTGCTAATGAAGCCACACTGGGGTTGCCAAGAGAGGCTGCCTTTCAGTCACGGAAGCAGGCTTATTATCGCTGTCTGTTGCACAACGTAGACAGTTTAGGGTTAATCTGGCACTGAATCCCGCTCCTCATCTTAGGTGGTGTCAGGCAAATGAGCTTCAAAATACTTCTAGGTGTCCAGACCAAGACAACTGATTCAAGTTCAGCATGCAAACAAACATCTACCTAATATTTGCAGCCTCTTTGCAAACACTGGCAAAGATCTCTACACAATTATTTTTTCAACTATAAATGAGTATCAAATGCTTAATTCTTTCATAAGAACATTTGAAATCTTCCACAACTGATTTCTGTTTTAAATGGCTTGAGGTTTTTTGGTGGAAGGAGTTGTAGAGATGTCTATCATGTTCCTCGCCTCAGCTGTACAGTTTGAGTCACCAACCCTACTTGCTCCATAAAACTCCAAAATGCCTATTCTTCCTCATATATTTCCAACAACAATGCATCAGGGTCCTTAGGCATATGACCAATGGTGAGTGGAACAGAGCCTACGATCAGCAGTGATGAGAGGGCAAGAAATGCCAGCGTTGGTCAAAATGGCATCTCACCGCAAACCGTGATAGTTTGTCTATGCAGGGCACTGATGAGACTGCTCCTACAATAACCTTTTCAGGTTGGGGTGCCTGACATCAGAAAGAGCTCCCAGAAGAGAATAGTCTGTATCATGAGGTGACATGAAAGGAAAGAAATGTAGGTAGGAATATGGGCATATAATAAACAAGGATGGGAATGTTTATTTATGGACTGGAGTCTGAAAAGAGCAAACATATGAGAGGAATGGGAATAGTTTAGCAACAGCAAGGGGTGAACTAGCAGCAATATGATAAAAATAAGCAAAGGAAAAGTTTAGTCTGAATAGGAGGAAATATTGCTTAATGGCAAGGTACGTTAGGCTGTGGAATAGCCTCCCCAGAGACGCCTCAATTGCTTGAGTAATTTAAAACTAGATGAGACAAAGCACTTGAGAATTCATTGAGGGAGCAGTCATGCCCTGCCATTATCTAATAGGTGTTTTCCATCTCTAACTTGTATGATTCAACTGACATTAATTGGCATTAGGGTGTGAATCAAAATAAAATAGAACCCCTAAATGTTACCAGACATCACAGTGATCAGTTTTCCTGTTACTGCTTTTCAGCAAAATGGAAGAAAGTAACAATAACTTCAGAGACCTGAGTGTCATGATCAGTTACAGCAAATTTACATCATTCTAAGAAATATTTTTAGAGTAATTTCATTCTGGTATGTTACACTGACAGCTAAAATCCGTAGCACCCACAAAAGTGCCTTTCAGTTGAGATGCTCCTGGTGCTCCACAGAGAGTAACTGAATCATAGACTGAAGAATCTGGGGTAGGAGTAAAGAAACCATTTTCCTTAGAGAACTACGTCCTGAAGATGGGGAAGGCAGGTCAAGGTTTTCAAGTACAACAAGAACAAAATCAGCTCTGGAAAGGGCTATGTTTAATCTCCCCCTCTCCAGTAGACATCTAAAGTTTACATGCTGCACTGAACTCCTATCATGGTTTTTTAGTCACTTTGCTTACATTTTTTGCTGTACCTTCTACTATAGATGTAATCCAAGAACTCTTTTTCCTTAGCGTAATCAGTTCTTTATGTTAGCTCTGCTCCTGCAAAAGTCACAAGAATAAAACATTAAACCAAAACTAAAGGCATTTAAAAAATTTCTCTTCCACACATGAGATTGCTATGGAATATTTTGAAATATTTAATATTTTAAAAGCAGTGTCTGTCCAGGCTAGTTGATAAATTTATTAAAATATTGAAGGTAATAATAGTTTTAATTTCTAGAATATGGGGATGGCAGAACATCTTGAAAATGCTAGCAAAGCACTGTGACGTACTGTGAAAAGAAAACTTTTCCCCCATTTTAGAAATGCAGAAACAGAAGAGAATCTAAGTAACTTGCCAAAGATCACTCTACAAGGAAAAGAAACAAAAAAGTCATCCATTCAGATACTTGTCCTAGCAAAGTTGGATGTCAATATGTCACTAGCATCCAACCGCAAAGCCTTTGCTGTGAGTAGGCGGGGGAGGCAGCTGAGCCCCAGTGCAACCACAAAGCCCAGGAAGGAACTCAAGAGCAAAGGTTCCCAAAATCAGAGAAGCCCTGTGCTGCCAGCTCTTAGAGTGATGGAGAAATAGTGGAAAAGATGAGAGAGGCATTTCTGTTAAAAGGGGACTTATGCCATGAAGTGAAGAAAATCTGCTAACTGTAAAAGCGCAATGAGCTTTAGGTCAAGTAATTTTGTGTGAATGTGCCTGGGGAGTGGTCACCCGAATGGATGGCAATAGCTTCCAGCACTGGCCTACAAAGGTTTTATGGGGTTCTCTTTTCTCCCTTCCAAATAATAGCGTTTTTTAAGCAATGACTCATGTTTGTGAGTTGGGAAAATTAACTCATTGAGCCCCAGAAGTTTGATTTTTGCTGGTTTCAGTATAGGGCTTGAGGTAACGTATTAGTAGAAATCTCCTGAAATTTAAGCCTGAGTCTTGCTAATGTCAATCAATTCCTGGCAAAAGGTTTATATATACTCTCAGAACATGCCTGTTCATGCTATTACCTTAATTTTGCAGGACATACATCATCATAAAGAGATTAAGCAACTTGCCCAAGGTTGTGCAGAAATCTGTGGCAGAAAAGGGAACTAAAGCTTAGTTTTCCACTGCCTGCCAAGTACTCCAGTTCTTGGATCATCATTTCTCTCCTTCAAACAGTGTCAAGGAGGAATGTATCTATCAGCTTTTTGAAAACCTTACAGAATTTGGATAAGCCTTACATCTCAGGCCCAGGAACAGAATAAAGAGCTTGTATAGGAATTCACCCATACTGGCAGATGGGAAGATGTAAATGAAAGAAACAAACTCCGGTAGTTACAGTTCAGTTGGTTTTTTTTTCTGCAGTCATATCTGTACAAAATTCTCTCTCTCTCTATTTTTCCATTTTCAGTGGGACCAACAGTTAAGAATACCAAACTGTTGCAAAGACAGTGACCTTTTTTGTCATAATCCTGTCCAGGACACAAGATGGAAACATGTAAATCTTTCAAGAATCCTGATTTTAACAATGATCTTGTCTCTGTTTCTTAGGTAAAGTAAATCATGATGGTTCAACTTAGCACATGGTTGTTTTGGACTCCACCAGGCAAAATATTACCCATTTTTTGCAGTCAAGTTACCTCTCTTCCCAATGATAAGATCCTCAGTGAGAAGGATTAACAGAGACAATTTAAACTGCCCTGTAATTTATAATCAGATTTGGCCCAATTTTAAAAAATATTTCCCAGAATGTTATTATGTATCTGTTCTTTCAGACTTTTTGTGTCAACTGGGAGCTGAACGATGCCAGCCCAATGCCATGGCTGGGAATGATGGGCAGAACCCACCACCTGAGAAAACGTCTCTAGCATAAAGACCGATGCTCTGAACCACTACCACCAAGGCCAAGATTACAGGAGGTTCCAGAGGGGGACAGTAAGCATGGCTTTATGTCATTAGAGAACAGGGAGCAATTTGTATTCAAATACGAAGCAGTGTGCATTTCTCTATACTGTCACCCTGACACCCCTCATCTCAAATAGACCATCTTGTCCACGAGTCTGGAGTGCTCCATTTCTGTGATCTAGTCTGCTCAGGATTTTTTAATTTTCATTGACCGAGTTTGTCTGTCTACAATGGAAGTGCACAATGTGGTCTTCTACTGGAAAATGCACTCCCATTTAGCCAAGTAAATTAATTTCATGCCTGCTAGTGAACCCTATGCAGAGAGTTTTAATGTTCTATGTCTTTTCTGACTTCGAGCAGATCTGAACTAGCAAAAGAAAAAGGCTCATGCAGTTAATAATGAACCACCTGAGCCACTCAGTTCCCCGTCTGGATGCAAATTTACATTTTTAGGAGCCATTCCTAATTTATAGTTATTTAAATAACCTTTGTTGTATGAAGGGCTCTGTCTGAGCCATCCATGCTGTACAAGGCACCCCACATTGAAAGTCGACTCTTTGACCTTTTATTCTCAGGCCAGGGAATGAGGCATGCCATGCACTCATACGCTCTGCCCCTGGGCACTACTCTGCGTAAGTTACTTGGACAGCACCTCTTGCCAGCTGATTCACAGAGTGGAATCTGCATAAGCTCTTGAAAAGAAGTGCTCATTAATATTCCTAGCCAGAGGCAAGTGTGCTACAACTCAGTGAGAGGAAGGGTCAGGGAAAGGGAAAAAAAAAGTAAAAAGAAGGGAAAAGAATTGAAGGCCTCATAGAACAAGTCAATACCCCAAGACAAGTGGCCCCTTTGTTGACGGAAGAAGAACAGACCATTCTGCTCTAGGAAGAACTATGCAAATAGACTGAAAACAAGGACATATTCTCTATTCTATTTTTATCAATAACCCAAGAGTATCAGACAGACTAGGACAGCCCCTTCCCCTAGGATACTTGAACAATTTAATGGAACCAAACAAAAGGATCGGGGACTTCCGCGGAGCATTGGCCCTCCTTTAGACAACAAAGCAATTGCAAAAGCTCCCCATTTGGCCTAAAACATTCTAGGGGTATGTTCCCTTTCCCCAGTACGCTCTCTTCCTCTATTGCCACCTCCTTTTCCCCTCCCCTTGCTCCATCCCTGGAACTATGCTTCCCTTCAGCTACGGAAATTTCCATTTCTCTACAGTAAAATGCAGGGATTTTACTAGTACAGGGAATCGCAAGAAGATTGTGATGGTACATATGTTTTTATCTGAAACCAGGAATTACCTGCCATTCCCCTCCTCCACTTCTAGAAAAAGGGGAAAAAAAAGGTAGAAAAGAGGTGGTTATGTTATAGTTATTAATTTTCTTTTGATCTAAGTGATATATCACTTTTCCTATTAGGATTTAATTTGCTTTAGCATGAAGAGATCAGCAAGTGAGTTCTGTTTTAATTAGACAGGTACTAAACAGTTTGATAGTAATTTGAATACTGACAAGCTGGAGTGCTCACTGGTCCATGAACAGAAATTATATTACAGTGTTCAACCTGCTTGAACAGAAAAAGTCCCTTAAATATTTTACATGCAAGGGAAAAATGGAAGAGAAAGATATGCCGAATGGTGAGATGAAACACGGGCAATATGATACCAAGGCTGACCTGTAACCCACCTGCAAAACTTGTTAGCTACCTGTCTGTAGTTTCTGCTCTTTAGCAGGCGGCCTGATTTAGCAACATGTACTGCAGATAGCGGTGTAAAGTTAGAACACAGAGCCTGGAAAACTGTCTCTCATAACCAAGATTTTGGAGCAATCAGTGTAGATGCCGGCACCCAAGAAGAATGAGTCATAAATGTGTCATAAAAGACAGCTGCATGCACAGAAAATGAGAAGCACGCAAATGCTGAACTCGTGCAGGTAGGCTTGCTGCTCCTTACCACAGTGCAGCTTTTGCGTGCTCCTTCAGAGTGTCCATAGTTATTGCCTCCTCCTGCTCCACACAATTTTTCCACTGGAGCTTTCTACCAGTAACACAGTTATGACAGCAGGTTCTCTCACCAACTCTTTTACCTCACACAGCATGTGTACCAGCTTGCCAGTGATTAATTCCTTAAAAAGAGGGCTACCTAGGAGCCTTTCCTGGATTGCAGGAGACTCATCTCTTCACTCATCTCTCTTTTATTGCTCCTACAGGAGCTACTTCTTTCCTTCTCTGCCCTTCTTCAGGCAAATCATACTTCCAGGAGTCATGTTGCTAGCCCAGCAAGCAAAGGCTGTGCTTTATTTAAGGTTTCTCTATTACTGCTGTCCCAAAACCAGAACCAAAAGCAGCGCACTTACTGAGCCAAACAGAAATATACGTACATATATATATATATATATATATATATATATATACAGACCCACCTTTCATCTACAGAAAAGCTGGCATCTCCAGTTTCTGAATATAGCAACATGAGCCACTGTAAATAGTATTAATTCAGATGTGCTAGTCTGCATTGCACCCACCAGTAAGGCACTAACCTGGTCTGGGAGAGACTCTCTGAACCATTAAATATGTCCCTTGCAGTACAAGCTATTATCTTTCCTGCTAACATTTGCATCAGAAGAGATATTTCCCATGTCACTCAAGCAATGAGATAGGTAATATTAAAGATCCAGTATCAGGAAAAAAACCAAAGCAAAGCACCAGTGAAAGTACTAATGTAATATAAAAAGTGCTGAGCTAATGAAAGGTCTCCCCAAAAGATATCTAATAGCTCTGATCCTCCTTTAGTGGGCAGAAATGGAAACAAACAAGTGGTTCTAATAGTCTAAGCGTGTTTTATCCAGATTCACAAACTCCCCTTTAGTATTTTAAAAGAACGACACAACTGCTGTCTTCAGCAGTGAGAGCTGGAATTTCAAAGCTGCCAGAGTCTTCTCATTTCTTTGGGTTATGAATGCTTAACTCCTGCAAATTTCTTTGAAAGTCCCATTATAATATTCAAAACTGAGATTTTTTTAAGAACTACATAGCACTCGTGAGAGGCAGAGCTGCCTAGTGACTGGAAGAGGACCGTAGAGCAGTCACCATTATTCATTTCCATTCAGGACTCTTGCCTGAATCACTGTGCGACCATAGGCAATATAACCTCATTTCCTCAGTTCATACACACATGAAATAAATAGCATTTTTTCTATTCCCTCAGAATTATATTGTAAATCTTATTTAGTTACAATATGTAAGGTTGTGTGTTCTCACATAATCACCTGGAGGTAAGCCAGTCACTCAGATGGAGACCTGCATCATTTAATACAGCTCTAAACTGCTCAGCCTGTGTAATAATGATTTCCCACTAATTAAGGACACAGCTTCTAAAAACTTCAGTTTCCCACAATTTGGATTTACCTACTGAAAAACACTAGAAACAAAGTATTTTTTACTCTAGCTACTTTTCTCTTTCTCTTATTCCGTGACCTTAGTAAACTCTTGATTTCCTTCCTCTTCCTCTTCATTTTTTTATTAAAATGCATTTTGCTTTGAAGTTAACTTTTCTTTGCTATTTAGCACTGATGGTCAGCCCACTAAAATTTCTCCAACTGACTCTAGCTTTCTGTCCAAAGCACAAATATATTGTATTCAATGAAACCAGAAAAAATTAAAGCCACAGAGAAAAGCAGACAAATGCTTTGCGCAGGCTGGTAGCTTCACCCAAACCCAAGTCACAGGGGTACATGCTGTTGCTTCTGCTGTCATGTCCAGAGTTGCTGCAGCCCTGTACTGCAAACACATCTCTTAAAAAGCAGCAGGGTTTCATGCTGGTTGCTGTAATAACAGTCTGACAAGCTGGCATGTTTGTAAGTGAGACAGATATTTATGTTCTGGCTTCAGTAATCTGGTGTTGGTCAAATTTTAGAAAACTCAGTTCATCAAATGAAGAGACAACAGTTATAGAATACAGGAAGGGCACTTACAAACATGTGTAATGACATATTTAAATCCCAGTGAAGGTAGACAAGGATTGACTGTTTCACTGAGTTAAATGTCAATCATTTTAACTTACATGTCTCCAATACTAATTTTTCAGCCGTGATTTCCTCTCCTCTTGACTTTCCCATAAACACTCCTTCTTTTTCCAAGTTCTCTCCTCCTCCTTTTTAATTTTCTGGAATTCTTGTTCCATCTCAATACAATCAGCTCTAGGTAAAATCTCATCTTCCCACTTTCTTCCTGTTCTCGTCCCTGGAAAAATCTGGCTCTGCCTTTCTGATACTGCCTCTATGTCCATTCTCACTTACAGCCATTTCCCCTTCTCCTATTTTCCTGCCCTTTACAGTGTGGGAAAGATACTGTGATGGAGACCCACAGTTAAAAAAATCCTGATCCTTCAGCTCTCAGTGTTTTCATACCCCACCGACCTCACACTCTGTTTAGTTTACCACTTCTGCTAGTTTTTGCTTAGCTTTCTCTCCAGACTCACCTTTCCCTATGAAATACCCTCGAGGATCTAGAAATCTCTTCCAGCCTCTCCCATTGCCTTTCCCTGTGAGGACCACTTGTCTTATAGTGGCTGAAACAAAACTGTCAAACAGTAAAGCAAAGGTAGATGGACAGTAATGACTATTCATACTTTTTGTTTTACATCACTTATTTTGGTGATTTAGAGCCCTCAGTTATGCTCATCTGCTGTCTAACACTCTCTCTGATTTTATTCTCCTGTGCGTGTCAGTCTGGAATTGGATGGCAAATAAAAACTTCCAGACAACTAAACACTTGCCTTTAAAGGGACTGCAGGATCTTATTCCCACTGTTTGCAGTACATTCAAAGATGATAACCCATCTCCATCCTGCTTTCAAAAGTGAGTTAAAGTTCAATGGAGTGTAGGCTCCTACGTGCCTGAATCACTTTTGAAAACAGAATTTAGGAGGTTTTTTCTTTAAATATGACCCTCTTTGGATTAGGCATCCTCTTTTTTCTGTCCTTACTCATAATCAAAGTGTAGCAACCGTGACCACTATTGCAGAGCAAATAATATCAACACTGCTCAACATTATTTTCCACTCTGCAATATTTAAATGTGTAAAACTAAAACTTCCAAACTGTGCTTTTAGCTACAGACCTGTCAGAGCTAAAGGTTTTTTTCTAGAAAGAAAATATTATTGTTAGTCCCTTGTATATGTGTATCTTACGTGTCACTGCTCCCCTGATTTATCAGCTCTACATAATGACACCTATTGCTTTACCTATGTGAACTAGAAGGTCCAACTGGGTCATCCTCAAATGAGTTAGTTCAAAGGTTTTCTAAAAACTAAAATGCCCAACAATTAGCCATGACTGAAATCCTATCTCTATGAAGCTTCCACCTAATGCTGTAGTCCCTAGCCTTTGCTGGGGAGCATGCATATTTCACATAGGAGGTCCCATGCCTGTAGCTGTCCTCAGAGCATGGTCACCAAATTAAGCCACCTAGGACAACTGGGATAAACAGATACAGGGGGTTTTAGGACCTAGTAAAATTGAATGCTTACACATGTACATATATATTTTTATTTAATAGTCCCATGGCTATTGAATTTTTATGTACAGAGTTATTTAACAGCCACATAGCTCTGCTGCTGGGCTGTAGGAAACCCACCTTGGTGTCTTCACTATTTGCAGTTAATATAGATACTGAGATTCAGATCACCTCAGCCATGCTCAGTGACTGCCCTATCCATTCTGCAGCTTGTGTGCTGGGGAAATGTGGGAGAGGAATGAGGGTCTCCCTTGAGTCTTCAAAGACGGTGAGACATGACAGCCTAAGAAATGCCTTGCTGGGACTCCCTGTGGTCCATGCAGCCCAGGATTCAATCTGTGACAGCAGCAAGAGTAGATGTTGTTTAGGAAGAGCGTACCAGCCAGGCCACTTCTGCCATCCACATTCCTTGCATTCCCCCAGCACCACTATCTATTGACAATGTTAGAAGGAACTTCCCAGACCATTTCCTTCTGCATATATTTACAGACCTGGTGCCCGCACATTTGTCTAATCCCTTTTTGAATCTGCTAAAACAAAAGGCTGGCACAGTTCCAGCAAGCAGCAGGAGAGGGTTCCTGACAAAGAGCCCTAGATAGGGAGAAACACCTCATTCTGATCTGAAGCTAAGTACCAAAGTAATTCTGAGGGAAAAGGCATAGGCTTGCCTCATTCCTGTATCTTTTCCTGTTGGCTATGTCAGGTGTTCCACACTCGTCTTGCTGTTTGGGGTGAGATGGTGATTAGAAGCTAGCTCCTATGTGATCTATGAAGATTTACAGACTAAGAAAAAAACAAATGAAAGACTGGTACAATACAGCTTTTAGATATAGCTGAAATGTATGTTAAAAAAAAATTTAATGATAACAATTATTTGTGGGACAACATTAAGAAAAAGCAAATGGGTGATGCTTCATCCTACACATAACACTAATATTTTGAAGTCAGACAAGTATCTTCTACCTAGCAAGAAGAGGAATATGAACCTGTATGTATCTGAAGAGTGGATGCACCCAGGAGAGAAAAGGTTACTTACATTTCAAATAGCGTTAACACAAAAGGAATTCAGCAGTGGTAGCATGATATGAGACCTGTGTAATTCTTAAAAAAGCTGTAATATCACTTTATCTCCTGAGTTACAAAAATCATTGACACAGGGCAAAATCTTGGCTGACCCTGGAAAACTCCAACTAAGTTAGAGCCATGATGGCACCCATTAAACTGCCCTTTCCTTCCCTGCTATTCTCCCAGCACCTTCAGTCATCACAATTTTGCTCAGAGCATATTCTTCTTTCTCCTTATCTTTGATTCCTTTTTTATTTAGCCCTGATTCTGAATTTCCTGAATATGCCATGCTTACTTTCAAAGAATCATGGATGAATAGAGCTGGAGGGGACCTTGCAGGGTCACCTTGCTCCTTTTCCTGTCCTAAGGCAGGATCTACTCCTCCTGTATCATTCCTGATGTTTGTCTAACTCTTCTGTAAGAGACCAAATGATGGAGTTCCCACAACCTCTCCCGAATGCTCCCTCCACTTTTATGTAGTTGCATATAGTTGTCATGTGCCCCCAGTCCCTGCTTCTTTATCTTAGAAAAAAATTCATTTGCTCTTCCTTCGTAGGTCACACTTCCTGGACCTCTGATCACTATCACTGTTCTCTGGATTTTCTACAGTCAGTCCACATCTTTCTTGAACTGCACTACCCAAAAGCAGATACAGCCTTAAAGCTGAGGTCTTACTGATGCTAAATAAAGCAGGAAAATTTCATGGGTCATGTAGGCTATACTCCTGTTTATACATCCCAGTATGACGTTTGCCTTTTTCACAACAGCATGACAGTGTTGACTTAGGTTCAGCTTATGCTCTACCGTATATCTCAGATCCTGTTCTACAGAACTTCTATCAAAGGCTTTTTTTTCCCCATCCTGTACTTCTGCAGCCGGTCATATGAGCCTGAATGCGACACTTGTAGCTCTTCCTATCAAATTACATTTAATTTCTTTCAACCTATGAATCCATTTTCATGAGGGTTATTTTTTATTCTAATCCAGTTCTCCAATGCACTCTCAGTCTCTCCTAGCACCATGTCATCTGGGAATTTAATAAGCATGCTCTCTGTTTTGCCACCCAAATTGCAGTTGAAATATTGAATAGTCCTGAACCCAGGACAGAATCCTGCAGAACACCTTCAATCCACCCTTTTATTTTGACAGCAAACCCCTGATAATTCTCCGCATTCTGTTTTCTAATTGATTTTGTGCCCAATGTACAGTAATTTCACCAACATTAGGTTTCCCTAGCTTACTTATCAAAATGTCACAAGAGACTGTGTCAAAAGCCTAACAAAAGTAAAAATATGACATCTGCTGCTTTTCCTTTATCCACAGGATCTGATACCCTCTCACAAAAGGAAATTAGATTGGTTTGACATGATTTGGTCTTGACAAATCCATTTGGTTGCTATTCATCTTGTTAACTTCTCTGTGCTTACACAGCATTTCATTGGTTACTCGTTGCAGAATTTTTCTGGGAGTTAAAGGAAAGACAACAGGACCAAAATGCCCTAGTTCCTTTTCTCCTCCCATGCTAATGCTGACACAACACGCACCTTTCCCAGGACTTTGGTGCCTCATCCAGTTCTCAAAGTCAAGACAGTGACAGCTCTGAGACTACTTCATCCATCCCAGGAAGAAGTTCATCAAGCCCAGCTGACTTCAAAACATTTAGGTATTTTCTGTTGTGTTTTAGAAATAAAGGAAACACAGCGAGAGTGTTCTTTACTTTGAATTATTGATCATCAAATCACAGTTTTTTGCGTGGAAGTATTTATAAGTCTGACCCAATCTGCGATCTTGAATCAGGCTGCAAGCCTGAACCCAAAGGGTGGCAAGTGCTCACAAGTTCCATCATAATTAAGCCTGTTTAATTGACCCTGTTAGGGCTCGCTTTCTCAGCTCTCTTGTGACTTGAGAGATGATATTTTCCTATTTAGTGTCTCTGAAAAACATGTGAGTGGTATTTGTGGTGGTAGGTCAGTTCTCTCTTGACTGTGTGAAGAATCACAGACAACAGCCTAGTGTACTTGCACCGAGTTAATATTTTACTGCCTCCAAGAAAAAAAAATTAAAAACAAATAAACAAACAACAACTCCTTTTGTTTGCTGTCCTTCTTTTCAAGTATCAGATATATCACAAGACACACGAAGTTAATAAAAACAGGGACAATAAAAACAGACTAATGCCAACAAACCAGTCATATGCTTCTTGCTTTTACACGGCCTGATCATGTGTTGTCTCCTGCAGCTAGATAGGATGCAGTTTTGTAGGTACTTCAGATCTTTCTGAGATACTCTGACTGTGGTTATCAAAGCTTTTTTGCCCTAAGATTTGTGATCATTACCAGGACATATATGCTGGCAGTTGTTGCTAGCTCTGCTTGCATGGGAAAACCCCAGCGGCATTTTTCTACAGTTACTTTACTTTCCAGTTCTACTTTCATTTGGATGAAGGTCAGTCAATGGATTAAATTCTGTTCCCTTAAACCCATTGACTTCAGCCAAGCAACGAAAGGCTAGTCTCTTCTTTTCACCTTCTACCATCAATTAACTAAACTTTTTTGAAACTTGCTTCAAAATTTGCCTCACTAAAACAGAAAGTCATCATACTGTGATGTTGTCCAGCAAACCTGGCTTGCCACCTGCAAGCGAGATGGGCACGCTCCTTAACCAAGACAGTCCCGCACCTTTCCAAAGACAAGTACATGATCCTGCACGGGGTTACAATCACGTGAAATGGTCACTACCCCCCTGTCCCTTCAGTGAAATTAGTGAGATCATTCAAGGTCCTAGTAATCCTCCAAATCAAAAGTAACCGCTAGCCTTGGTAAACCTCAAAAGAAGAAATGCCTACAGACAGCAACTGTGATCCTCCACTACTGAATGGCCTAGGCTGCTTTTCTCCCCATACAAGATACTATTAAAGCCAGCTGTACATGGTTGTGCTTTGAACTAACGTAGTGGAAGTATCCTTCTCTGATTCCTACCCAGATCTTGCTGAATCTTCCTGATTAGCAAGCTGAAGACACGTCCAATAAATGTGCCTGCTTTTCTCTCTCTTTTTCAGACAGAGGACAAAATTGAAAGCAGTTTCTTCTTGGTAAAATATCCTCACGGATGTTGGGAAGAGAAAGTAGTTTTGGAATAACAGCACCAGGGAAGCTGGAAGTCAAACTCCTCATTACTCTAATCCCCAAAGCTTTCTCGGAAATATGAGTCTTGATTTTCCTTCTTCCTCTGTCTTTGATTCTTTCAAATATTTGAATGAAGCACTTATTTTGCAGTCAGAAATGACACCCCATTTGCTTTCTGCCTTCCCCTGGATCAGCATAATTTTTTTTCTTTAAAAAAACCAAAGCATTCTCGAGTTGCAGCTCTTGACGGGCAGCAATGCCGCATCTTTCTATCACTGCATGTACACACAGCAAGAGCAGCAGCAGCTGCCACTGGTGCACAGACCTCCTCCCCTCGGACTGACAACCTGTCTTAATGTTGAAAAACAGTTCAAGGTAGCACTTGAGACCAAACGTGCCATTTTCCTTGTCAAAATGAAAGCTGTAAATTTTAAGCCTAATGCTTAATGTATCCAGATATTGAACAGAGGGACTTTTATCCTCAGCTTAATGGTCTGTCTAAAATCATCAAAAAAGATTACTTAAAAATTCAAGGTCCTCAGAGGTCCCATAAAAATTGTATGGAACATTTTTTCAGGTTGGGGGGGGGGATTAGAGAGTTCTTTCAATTTTTTCTCTTCCCTTTTTCCACATCCAATGGAAAAACATGTATAGAAAGATTTTAATCTCTCTTTTTTTTTTCCTGAACTTGAAAGACTTACAGACAAATCTGACTATATTCAGGGGAACCAGAGCTTCAGCTGGAGTAAATCATCCTAGCTCCACTAGTTTGTAAGAAACAAGGATGATTTACACCACCAGCCGATCTTGCCCTAGCCGTTTCCTTTAAAAGCTGCACAGTGAAGTGAGATCTCATACTTCCAAGTACTCCTCAGAGACTCGGATTCTAGAAATCATGTCTCACTCAACCTGTCTGCTTTGTGGGTTTTGTTTATTTTGCTAACGTTGGTTAGATGTCTAAGGATTTGATGGTTCTGTTTATTTAGTTTTCAGATGTTAAATTGGGAGAATCAGCTGTATTTTCTTGCAGGGATTTTAGAAAGGGCTTGCACAAACCTACCCTCTGTTGCAATCCTGAGTGCAGAGGAATTACTGGCAAAGCATTCCGTGTTAGTGCAAACTTCCCCCCTTTCCCCAAAACAACGAAGCATCTCCCTTTCCCGGCATTGCAGCACCTTCCAGTGCCCAGAGGTACCCGTCGTGGGTTTGAACTAGGATTCACACCAGGAAAAGGCAAGCAGCATTTGGTAACAGTGCATTCAAAAAACTTCAGTTTTAATACATGTTTACCAAAACCTCCCAAACACTAAAACTTGCATAAATGTATACTGACAAATCTTTCTCCCTCGCTGCTGTAGTTTGACAGAACTGAAATCCAAATATATTTTGAATCTATACAACTAAAAGCTTTTGAAGTGTGTCAGCATCTGTCCATACCTATGAGCCACATTGTGTAGCCTGTATTCAAACATTTGTCTGTAGCTTGCAATAAAAAGCATTATCAAAATAACAAGTGTACACGGATTATAGGCTGCATTTTGAAATGTTAGTAAACACAGTGTTTATATGTCAGACCACAATGCTTCCAGAGAAGCTGTCTGTAGGAGTCAGCTTTACAAAAACTTTCTAATTGTTTCTTTATTTCTGTTCCCACCTTTTCGTTACACTTTCTTCAAAAATATAGGTACACATTACTCACATTGTGGCAGCCTCTCGGACAAAATACATTCAGATTTAAGGCTGAAGTTGTGTAGCTGTAAATGGCAGTTCCATGAATAAGTAGAACCCAGAAAATTCCTCGTTCAGTTATGCTTTTGCAAAAAGCAAAAATATCAGGCAAGAACTTTGCTTCATCTGGTTTTCCACATATGATCTGAAACCTTGCCACAATTTTAGAAAACAGGCACATGTAAATCTCAAAGTTTAAGGTTATAATTCCTTTAATCAAGCATAGCAGTATGTGTACATGCAGCTTCAGTGAACTGATCAAACATACTTAGCTCCCTGTGTTCAGCTGCTGTAAACCATTTTTTTTCCCCAAGTCTGAGCTATATTGATTTATATAATCTGGGGATCTGTCCCTGTCTCTACAAAATGGTGCTGCAAACTTTACCAGGCTTACTTGCAAGATTTCTAGCACCTCCACTTTCTATTTTTGGTTAGCAGTATCATATAAGCAACCTGATTTTTGTTTTTAAAACAGTCTTTCAGTCCTTCTACGTCCAAACTGCTTGCACACTTTGCTAGCTGTTTAAATCACTAAGAGGAATTTGGTCTCACTTCAGATCTAGATAAAGGGCAAAGGTTTGGAAATGTGTTTGTTGCTGATTTGTTGGGGCTTTTTTCCCCAGACGTAATTTTGTGTGGTTGTTGGGTTTAATGATGGGCATTACATAAGAAAATGTACATTTTCCACAGCTTTGGCTCTACAGATAATGCTATCCAAAATATACAAATTTGAGTTTAAAATTAATTGCAAATATTATATCAATTTTGTAAGCTTTTCAAGAAAATACAAGAGTTTGTAGTTAATGTTTAGAAAGGAAAATAAGCTTGCCTTTACAATAACTCTCTGTCTCTAGAGGATATGAAATATACTTTTATAGTGCCAGATCTCCTACATTGGGAAATAAGACAATTCCAGGGAGGAGGCAGATATGCCGCTCAGAAATCCTGCAGCAGCCCCAGCCATGTGTCACTCAAGATGGAGTGTCAGGCAAAGAACGGTGTGGAATTGCTACTCTTACCTGTGCCTGTTCCTCTTGGTTCAGTTGAGCATTTTAAAAAAACTATAATAAATGCATTCAATAATTGTTTGAATTGCTGCTGTGCATTCTGTCATAAATGGTTTATGGATAACCATCAATTCGTTCTGCTCATCACTCTAACAAGTTCAATGTACTATTCGGAGCAAAGGATGACTATTTATTTAACAGCTTTTGGCAGGAAAATTTGTTGCGTGCCACAACTTTACAAAGAACATTAAAATCAATGACAATTTATAAACCAGAGACTTGGAATTATGCTTTGGATTCCCATAATTCATCAGAATAAAGCTGTCAGATACCTTTTATTATAAATTAATAGCACGTTGTCTAGGAGCTTGGCAGCGGCAGCTGTTTTGCCAGGTTAGTAGTGACATCTAGTGGGTATTTTTACCCATTGCTACTGGTTTGAGGTCCTTTCCCAGAAATGCTCACTGCTCTATTATCTCCTGGTAGTACAGAAAATGTGCAAAGAAAAAAAAATGTATTACATCGTGCAGACATCAACATCACTTAGGTATGTTCATTACAAAGAAAGAGTTGTGATCTTGGCTAGTATGCTATTACTAACGTAATCTAGAGATTTGGACTATAAGAGAGCATTTTTATATACTCCTCTTGCCAGTCATGTTAGATATTTATTGCTCTTCCATTACATTTAATAGTGAATTTACTAATTTCCCAGCGGACACTTTTGGTATCTTTGTAATCCACAATTATTTAGTGTGAAGATGGCCGTTTCTCTTGCATTATATTGGTTTTGGAAATCCACCTTTAAATGGTCTGAGATCCAGCCTTTTTAGACTCTTTCATCTTTAAGTATTCTTTAACCTTTTGCAAGTCGTCCCCCCCCCAAAAAAAACCCCACACCTCTTGAATTTCTCCTTTCAGGATCCACTTAAATTATATACAGAGAAGCAAAAGACATTACTGGATACTGCAGGATGGTAGATTTCTGGGTTTTTTTCATATTCTTCAGGGCAGTTACTCTTGCTTTAATGTTAATAAAAATGAAGGAGCAGCCTTTAATACATTCCTGGTTTTCACTTTTTTTTCCTTCTATTTCCTGTGACTACAGAATAATACATAGAAGTTGTAAAGAAACTGTATCTGTTTCCAGCAGCTTCGTTGGCTTACAGAGGTCCTGATGATAAAAAAAAAAAATACATGAAAAGATAATGTGTGAAAATTTTCTTTCTACTGTATAATGTCATGGGATATAGAGCTGATAATCTTCCAACCATAAGAGTGAATGGTAGCAGATGCATATACAGTAGTAATCTTTACATACTCACACACTTATTTTTCTATGTATTCTGATCTTATTATATTCTTAAGAAGAAAAGTCTGTGTTTATTTCTCCACTGAGAAAAATAATCACTTGTACAGCAATTCTCAGGCGAACATGCTCATCTGTGGCATGCACAGCGATAACAGAGCACTGGATCAGCAGAGGCATTGAGGGGTGATAGCCAAGGGGGTACGTGCCCAGGTGCCTATGGACAGCTGATGCGAAGTGCCACATGCAACCTGCTGTCAACAGTTGCTGCCTCCCATCCCAGGCATCCTCAAAGTCATATTGTCTTAATTTCCCTGTAAGCAATCTCTAGCTCTCGTAGGGATGTGCTATAAATGGGTTGGGGAGGTTCTCATTTCTATAAGGATGTGATCCCTGCTATTAAAAAGCATCTGAAAGTCTGGGCTAGCGACACGCAGCTCCTGGCCATTCACAGTACTCCTACTTCTGCCTCTCCAGTTACTTATGCTGTTCCCGGTTTTGTGGGCACTTAGCACCTCAGAGTCTTAACTCCTCAAACACTCCTTCCAGAGATGGAAAATATTATTGTCTGCCCAGGCAATAATGTGGGGGTCAGGGAGATGAGCGCCAGGTCAGTCTGGAATTGCATGGTCGAGGTGAACACACATTTCCCTGAAGCAGTGCCACAGTCATGGGAATGTCTTCCCTTTCCTCTTGTAAGCTGTTGTTCATAGTTAGCCTCCCAGCCCACTTCACAGTCCAGCCAGCCTTTGCAGAAATACCTGAAGCTTCACTCAGGGTCAATGGTGTGCCAAAGTACTGGGTTAGAGGAACTGCTTCCCTTGCTATCAGTCCATACCTAGAAAGTCCAATTCAAAACCACCTAGGATAAGTAGTAAACACCCCGCCTAACTTCAGCCATCTAAAGATAGGCATCTAGTCTGAACTACCTCTCTAGGATTCCTCTGTTGTCAATGGGAAGGGATATGCATCTCCAAAAGCTGATTTATCTCACCTTTCTAAGATAAAACACTGCCTTGAGGTGCTTATCTCTTTCCATTAACTACAGAGGGAATCCAGATGACTAGCTTAGGCTGGATGCTAGAAAGCTGAAATTAAGTCAAGTAAATCCCACCCATAGATAGGGAGTTGCATGAAAAATAAAGGTAGAAAGAGTGGAGTTTCCAAGTGGCCAGAAATCAGGCAGCTACCTGATCGTCACTTCACTGCCAGCCCCCAAGTTTTCATTTAAACTCCAACCTAGCATTTCTACAGCAGACTACAATGACCTTAGAAAAATATCAGCATTTTAGTAATCAAAAATACACCATCAGAAGCTAAAGCATAATATATATCCTGGTAGAGAAGCCTTTTAGGAGGAATCTACACAAAAATAAGAGCTTTTAAAGTTTTTATCTTGAAGGACTTTGAAATGTTGCCTGTTCCTGCAATTTTATAACAAATCCTACACAGGGGTGTTCGTCCTAAAGCTCTTTTAGCATGCAACACTGCAGGATTTTTGGGAGGGAATAAGGGGGCTACTGGAAAAAAAAAAACTAAAACAATCCCATTCCACTATCAGAAAGTTACAACAGGAAGATGCTAAATCCACTATGAATAGCAATATTTCAGATTCAAAGGGCAAATAAGGAAAACTCTATGCTCGTTATTTGAAAGAATCTCATAACTTGTAGAGCAGTCTTCTTACACCAACACGGCTGATTTATGATTTTTCTCATGCAACATTCGGGAAACAGTTTTACAGGTCCCAGAGGCCCCTTACCAGGCAGAAGCATGGATTATAATTTCTAATGTATCACTCGTGGTTACATTACTCTTAAACGGAGTCTGTCTGCTCTAACCTCCAAGATTTGTTTACAGCTACTCACATGCTCCTGAAAATGATCCCCAAGAACAGCAACCCACCTCCTTCGCAATGTTTTCTTGAATGATTTTTGCAATTATCCCAAGGCTTTAGCCCATACCCGTCCTAAGAACTTTTGCTCTCTCTGCTCACTTCATTGATTCTTCATAATTCATCATGTCTGTCACTTAAGCACTAACTTCTAAAAACTGTATTTAGCCTGATAAAAACTGCCTAAGCCATCAGAACATCCCCTGGGCCTCTCTGAGGACCCCTATCATTAGCCTGGCAGAGCTGATGGGGGCCATTTGTGTTCAGACAGCTTGTGACACAGTTCTCTGCCTATGCCAGCCTTTCTGAGTGAAAGCGCAGGCTGGTGTGGGTGCTCGCAGTTTTATGAGAGTCCTAGCCCTAATAATATACAATTAAAATCATAAACAGAGATACTAATACAGATTAAAATGGGACAGAATGGCAACAACCTGCCATAAAGAGCAAAGCAACTGACAGGATTAGCCTGTGTCCTCAGTGAGCACATATGTCTAAGAAAGGCTGTCACAGCACGTTTTAGCAATAGATTTAGCAGATTTGGTGAAAGACATTCCCCACCTGTCCCCGTTTTAGCCACCGCAAGGCACAGAGCTCCATCCCACGGTGTGCCACGTGGGGCATGGTTTCCGCAGGAGAGATGGCCTCTTTGCAGCAGTCATCCCTATAAATCAAAGCTCTTCAGAAGGATTCAAGGGGCCAAATTCAGGAGCGATGGGTAAAGTGGAAGATGCAAGACCTCTTTTGAGCTGCTTATACCCTCTGATTTATACGCAAATTAACACCAGGGCCTCTGCAGTGGCAGAATTGACACAGGAGGGAGCTGGAAGAAAGACTACACTGCAACATCAACCTACACCTTCAGTGCCAGTTTTCCCCTGCACACCCACACACACTCCTCTCTTCTGGCCCATTACAATAAAACTACTGTCTAGGCTCTTTGTTTTTTTTTTTAAAAACCACTTTCAGGATCCATGCATCAACTCTAACTGGTCACTCAGACTTGATAGGTCAGCTGTGTAATAAAGTTAGAAAATTACACAAAGAGAATAACCTGCAATCAGCTAGAGCACAGCTGTAGAAAACTGTACGGTATCCCTCACTGTGGCTTGTACTACCTTTGTCTTCTTCATTTTCAACTTGAAATGATCTGCATTGTTTCCAAATCTTAATTTCAGCCTGGGATTCATACTTATCCTAGAAAGTTTTTAATAGCTTATTTTCTCTGGCCTTCTGAACGACGTGGGTAGCCTCACAACTCACCTCTGGTTCACCACAGCTAAAGGCATCTCAGTGAGTCATATCTGCAAGCCTTGCATGGGGCTGAACCGCATGTTTGGTTTGGTGTGGCAAAGCACCCAGACAGTAAAGCAAGCAAAAGAAAATACTTCATTATTCCGCAGAGTGCATTGCCACAAGTGTTACCGAGGCACAGATGTTAAAACCAGTATGAGTAAGTAAAGTCTTGTGGTTTATGCCATCCATCACTCACAAGCAAGGAAGAAGAGATGTGGTCTGTTATGGGCAGGACTATGCAACAATTGTCTCTTTGGGAGTTTCTGGAATTGCCGCTGAAAAGCCTGCTTCTTGCCCTACCATGGCAGCACCCTGTAACAAATGGACTGCTGGTCAGAACCAAGCATGAAGGTTCCTACTTTCCTAAACATGCATCTAAAAGCTTAACAGAGCATGTTCCCAACATCTGCTCTCTTCTAGAAATCAACACAGAAATACTGCAAACCTTTATTTCTTATGAGACTGAGATTTTCTGTACTTCTGGTTCAAGTAGGGCTAGAATTACTGTATCGCAAAAAACAGCTTTATAGTGATAGAAGACAAGCTAATGAACTCTTTAAGGGTGCACACACATACACATACCATAGCCCCAACTCATTCAGTGGTTAGGTGTCTTGTTTTCAAAAGGACTTAGGGGAGAGGGGGTGTCCCTTATTTTTTGAGAGCTGGACTAGAGATACCTGAAAATGGCTGCTTGAAATGGAGAATGTGCTACCACCAACAGCAGTCAATACAAGACGTAAGCAGTGACAAACTCTAGAAAGCACATCAATTGTTGAAATTCAGGCAAACTAAGCAGAAAAAACATTATGTAAAGGCACATTCCCTAAAACCTAGTTTACATCCACTTTTGTTTCCAAGTCCCTGTGTATTAGGCAGGTCATAAAAGCACACTGGGAAGCTGTTTGAATTCCTCAGATGAGAAGTGCCAAAAGCTTTCTCCAAGCTCAGAGCTAGAGCTAGTCAGAAAACAGGAAATGTTTTGCATAACGTTTTTGCAAGCCAGGGAGCTGAACATTATTCATCATTAAGATAGACATGAAACAAGTTTTTTTACCTATAAGACACGCAAATTTTATGTACAGGACCTTTAGGCTCAGGCCAAGAAAGAAAAGCTAAGTACTGACTACAACTAGTTTCAGCTAAAATAATTTTTTTTAGTCCACTCTAGTCCTATCCCCTGGTAATGGATTTTTTCCTGCGTCCCCAAGTAGTCAGAAAGCATGAGCTTCATTGTTTATTGTCACCTAAAGAAAGCTGAAAGGGCACAAAGCCAGGGCTTGCAAAGCCTCATCCACAGGGGCTTTGCTCATTGCTTCCGGGCAGCAGCTCTGCCATCTTTATGGATTCTTCAGTCCTTCTGATTTCTTAATACAATTCTACATTACAAATATGTTACAGAAGGAATAATAACATAGATAACACACCAAGAACTTTGTTAAACTAAATACAGCATATGATGCTCATTCTCTTGCAGCTAGTCACACTAAGAACAGGGAGAACTTCCAGTCCCAAAGACTGTCTCGTCAGCAAGGACAACAATAAGGGAATACTACAAATACCTCTCTGGAAACAACTGTCTTAATTCACAGCAGCATTATACCTTTTTGTTGTTCTGCCAACCACATGGAAGAACAGGTTTGGTTGGGTAAGCACAAGTAAAAGCAGTGTCCGAGGTGAACGCAAAAATGAACCAACTTCAGCAAATAAAGCAGGGAATAGTAAATGACATGTCCGCACTTAGCTTTTAATCCTCATAATTTTAGAGCGCTCATTGCAGAACTGGCACAAAAATGTTCTGAGATGCATCCTGAATTATTTGAAAATAGAGAAAAACAGGTCCAAAATGCCTGGTCCCAGGAGCCTCTATGCAGAGAAATATTAGCAAGCCAACCTTAAAAATGGCTTCTGTTTTTGTGTTGGAACCCTTCAGCTGAAGTTTAAGGTGCAGCAACATGCAAAACCTAAAAATGATTCAGAAAACAAAGCTAACAGCTAAAACAGATATTAACCACCCCATGGGTTGGGTTTAAGTATACAAGAAAAGGTCTGAGTCTGATTACGTAAATAAGTATTGAATAAATAAAAGGCAGGTCTCCAGTTCAAATAATCTATGCTTAAAATTATTTAAAAGAGCATAAGAAAAATGTTCAGTCCTCTGACAATGAAGTTCAGTAACAATATGCAGTGATTTTTAATTTAAGGAAAGTACATCAGAAGGTAAAACTCCATGACTGGTGCACACTGTCCCTACACATTGAAGCATTTGTATAAACATGTATATAAACCGGTGTTTATAGAACCCTGGGAGGCTCATAAGTCTGAAGCCTTTTCTACAAAATGTGAAATCATGATAGAGACCCTAAAACTGTCTAAGATGCAATTGTCCATCAGCAGCAAAACTGGGAAAAATGTGGGTATTCACACGTTCAGAACCTGTGCTTGTCCTCTACATTGTGTTGTTTCTCATAAATGTAAAATTAAAAAAAATAATAATCACACTTGAGCACAGAATGTGCTTGGAGCATAGTTTGCAAAAAGATGAGGGGATGGCCTTATCTTGTAAAGTAAAACAGGGCGGGGGGTGGGGGGGGAAGCAATAGCTATCACATCTACATTACCATATGGGCTTGAGAGATATTAGTTACAAGACAAGAACTGAACCCCATAAACAGAGGAAAAGAATTGTAACAAAAGGAGCTGAACAACTGCAATCAGAAAAAAAAAAAGCAATGTTGATGCTGAGAATCATAAGTTAGCAGCAAGACATTATTTACCAAGGGCAAAATCTTTTCATCAGATCAAGGATGCAAATATCAAAATCAGAAGTGATGGAACAGCTTCAGATATAGAAAGATGTCTTTCTTCATTGTCCCTAGATGCCAGATCCATGTTGCACTCTCACTGGGACAAGCATACTGGACTAGGAGATGGCTTAGCTGGTAAATGGGTTTGGGTTTTTTTTACCTGCTACATTCAAATGCCCACTACTGCTCTTGATCATAACTGTCAAGTAGATAAAATGCAGTCTATCCAAGGTGTGATAAATGAGGAAGAGTAGCTTCAGCAGAGAAGTTCAAATTTCCAAATTCTAGGTAGTACTTTAATGACTACAAAGTAAGTGAGAAAATTTAAAGTGTTAAGCAATGTATGAGCTACCCATACAGACTTGTAACTGTAGATATATATGTCTCAAAGAAAATATTGTCAGACAAGTACACAGAAAGGACAAAAACTGGTTCTAAGGAAGCCAAAGGCAAAACTCCCATTGACTTCACCAGAGTCAAGATTAGCACTATAGTATGTTTTGCAGCTGTCTCTTTCAGGAAGATAAAAATGGACTTGTTCAATGCTACTGTTCTTTAGGCTTCTCTGCCTATATTTCATTGCCATCGTTAAGTGCAGATATCTTCTCTGGCCATCGGAGGACATGCCCATGAAGACAGGGCTTACACCACCCGTGGTCACCCACCCTCTCTCTTCCACCTCCGATCACGCCCTGTTCACCTCCCTTCTTCTGAGCCAGTACTGCCCAGTCCTTCCAGCGCCGCTGCAGCTGACATACATGAAACTAGGACGCATGGTAGGCAAGCAATTTATATGTGGGCTCCTCCATGCAGCAGAAGTGCAATAGTTAACAGGTCAGACTAGGAGAGAGAGGTGTCCCATATAAAACTCCTGCATATAGTCAGAAAATACCACCATTCCCAAAAGGGGGTACGTGCTCAAAGACAGACCTGCTTCACTTATTGTACAAAAAGTTAAAAAAAAATCACTGCGTATGGTTAAAAAAAAAAAATACCACTATGTATGAAGCTCTCCAATCCCACTCAATAAAAAGATAGGATTTTTTGCAAGAATTATGCATGACTCGTCCCTTCTGTCAGTTACACTTAAAATACCATTCACTGAAGAGCACAAGCAAGAACCATTGACTTTATTATAACTAAACAGTACAACATCTCATATAAAATGTACATACACTATTTAAGGCTAACTCTCCTAAGCTTCCCCATGGTACATATAAAAACATGACAATAGCTTTTCAAGTTATAAAATGTTTAGATGTTACTGAAAGAGGCAATCACATTCTGATCTCTTAAAAAAAATGTGGAGAAGATGTTTGATTATCTGCATAAATCTGGCATATTTTTCCTGAGCTATTAAAGGATAAAACTTACTTTCCCTCTTCCTCTGAAGTCTCTTTTTTAAATAGTATCTTAAAGACTTTTGCATGTCCTTTCCTCCCCCTGCTTTGTAAAAGAACATAAGTATCCTAGGATTGCTGAGTTTAGAACATGTGAATTATAGAGGATCTGTAAGTCTTCACAGCAGCTGTTTTTCAAGCGTTGTTCTTAAATCATAAAAGATAGAATAAAATGAAAAAAAAAAAAAAAAAATCAGAGTTCCAGGAAGAAAGTGTATTTGATCCTGCAAGACACATTTCAGGAAAGCACTTAAGAATCTTCTTAATTAATTGGCAATATTCACTTCTGTAAAAGGAAGCATCTGCCTAAACACTTAGCTGGACTAGGTTGGAGACCTGGAGCTCTGTAATCCTGACACCTTCCATTCCTGATGGTCCTCATCTTGTAGAAACTGCTGCTGCAACACTGTATCAGCAACATAGGAGGGGAAGATTTTTTTTTATTATTATAAAGACTGAAATGCATCAGTTTTCACTCTCTCACAGTCAGAAACACCAGAGTGTGAGTAGCGCCAGCAAGTCCATCCAGCTGTGGGCCACAGCAATGTTTGTGTGCAGCTATTAGGTCCATTGTGATGCCAAGGAGGACAAGGGACACCAAGCCCTCCTTATACCTCTGGGTTTCTTCTTTGGTGGGCAACCATGTGTGTGCAGGGTCTGTGCCTTTTTGTACCCTTCTGGAGCGGACAGTGATCAGTGTCTCCATCCTGTCCCACCTCTGCAACTCATTAGAATTTGTTCACAGTTCTTTGCTTGCACAGCTGGGTGTCCTGTGAAACTGCAGGTAGATGTGGTGGGGCCTCGATGGCTTTCTGGCCTGCAAGCCACCAACACATGTGCTTGTAGAGCCTTTCCCTGCTGTGTTTCCCTTCTGCAGCCCCCTCACCCAGACATTGCCATCCCAACATTAGCCTTTCCATTACATTTCTCTGTATTACCTTAGACTTGGATTTCTGATGCGATGAAGAACATATACCATCCCTCTCAACTATTTATTTTTCACCTGCCTGATCCCACAACACACCACTGCAAAGCAGGGGGTGGGTGAAGAGGGAGAGTCAGGGATGGAGAGAGAGAGAAAGAGGATCCAGACTAACCAACCTCTATCTCAGACAGCAAAGCTGAGGCAGATGTGAGTGCCAACACCTGGAGGCTGATGGGTGGAAGATGCTGTAGCCTGGCAGAAAAAACCTGCTGCGTTGCCAGCAGGGGACTGGAGACATATAGCCACCATACCATAGCTACAGCAACAGGGAGCCCACTCTAACTTGGATAAACCTTATTTACCTCAATCGTATTTCTTTATCTGACAGTTCTGCTATTGGAATGAGCTACTGTTTTTCTTATCAAATCAAAAGGAGCTTCTCTCCCATGAGGACGTGTTGATAAGCTTGAACACCCTGAATCTGCAGAACAGAAAACTATCCAAAGCATACAAATGGATATGCATGCCCAAAAGCAACAGCAGGGATAGTCTTATAGCATCAAAGATGTGTATCTCACCGTGTTGGACCTCAGCCTTCCTCTTTCCTGTTTTCCTAAGTCCCAAGATTTTAGCTTTAGCACTTCATTTCTAGCTTGCGAGGGAGGATATACGGAATGGGCCCCTCTCCCCATACAGTGAATATAGAGGGAAAGGAGGGGGTTTTTACTGCTTGCTTTTCCTTTGTTCTATAAATGCAGCATGACATTTGTTGGCCTGTTATCATCAACAGCCAAAGATCCCAGGGGTCTTGAAAGCAACTTGAGGAACGTTAGCATTGAGAACAGGTCAGGGAGGCTTCCTGGAGAACAGACTCAGAGAGTGCCGGCTGTTCTGTATGCATCTACATTTAGCCTTTTTGCTTGACTTGTGATCTCAAATTCTGGGAGCCAATACATAATAAACCAAAGCAGCTGGAGAAAGCTCTTCCTGGATTATGCCCAAGTGGAGCAGTTGCATGAAGGATTTCAGCAGCTTCCAAGGAAGAAGTTCAAAGACATCAAGGCGTGTGACAACTCTGGCAAGCTGCTGCAGTCTCCTTAGTGGAAAATTATGTTGAATGTGAACTGTCGGAAAAAGTGTCTCTTTCTCTTACATACAGGAGACAATACAATTTATAGCAGTGAGTTTAATAATACAATTCCCTCAAAGAAGCCGGAGCTCCCACTTACAAGATCTTAAATTATCCCATTTCTAGTTATAAAACCTAATCATTTATCTTTATAAAATAATATCAAGAGTCTTTACACAAATTTGGTGCAAATAAGTGTAAACAGGCATAGCTCCACTGTAGTCAGGGTTACTAAACCGATGTGCAAATGCTCACTGGTTACAAAGCAAAAATATTTGGAGAAGCCCACACTGGAAACTCTACAGACAAACAGGATCAAGCCCTCTTTTCAGCTACACAGCTGGATGGCAGATAACATTTACTGACAGCAATACAATGACTGTGATTCACAGTGAGGTAACATAAAGGCAGAATTTGGCCCATATATTTTTGTGTATATCATTAAGAAAACAAATTCTTTGGCTATAAATACAAGAGAAAGTCTTTAAACAGGAATGGTACAAAGGAAGTTTGTAACATCACTGAATCAAGGAAGCCAGATCTTCTGCAGATGCAAATCAAAAGCAGCTACTGGAAAGCATGTAGCTGTGCTAATTTATAGCAGTTGAAGATCTGGCTCTCAAAACTGAATAGCAATCTCAGCAGTGTTCTTGGTGAGGATAACAATGGAGATAGGATTTACAAAGGAACTTTCATCTTCAGAGTGTTTTATGAAGTAATTACTTCTCCCAATACCCCTAAGGTAACCAAATCCCTGGTTACATTTCCAATGGTATCTCAGCTTTGAATATAAAAGGACGATGCTACCAGGCCTGACAAAAATAAAAATGTGTTCACATATGTATATATACACAAATTCCTCCCTATTAATCAAGAACAGTATTTCCTCACTTTAAAACAAACAAACAAAAAATCACACCTCCAGCACCTGGCCTCCACTCAAAGTACCTGCTCTTTCCTAGAGCTCCATCTTCTCCAGCAAGAGGTGGCGTTCATTGGGAGAGCACCCTTCACTCCCTCATTACAAATACTTCATCTGTACTGCCAGTAAGAAAAGCTCTTATCTCTTAATGCAGATTGTGCTTCTAAGACACAGATTCTAAAATTTCAGGAGGGGGAAAAAAAAAATTACTTTCTCCTACCTGCCTTTCAAGGACTGCTAATGGTCTGTGGCAGTATTCCTTCTCAGAGGAGGCTCCTCCTCAGAGCCTCTGAGTCAGCTTGGCTCTGCCGCCACTTTCCTCTCTCTCCCACTCTGCAAGCCATCCTTGCACATGCAGCAAAGGCCAATGATGCACCTGTTCTCCTGGGCAAAACTCGACCCTCTACAAGTCTCTCCCTGTTATGGCTAAATGTCAAAAGGATTTTCATTTCTGCATTTTCTTTTTTTTTAGTTTGACGAGCTTTTTCTTCCCCACCTATTTCTAAGCTAAACCATAACCACTGGAATTGCGGAAGATCAGGTTTCTTTAAATGAAATGACAGGTGCCTGCAAGATGTTGTATTCTTACAGAAAATAATATGTAGAACAGAAAGACCACCAGACTAAAAATTTATGAACGAGCTCTTAAAATGCAAATCCAAAAGCTACTTTTGTATTACCTGCATAGCAAACAAAGTATAATTCTGACTTCAACTGGTCATAACCAAAAAAGACAAATGTAGGATATTATTGTACAGTGCTGGATTAATGGCTCAGTCATACAATAATATCCTACATGTGTCTTAAAAATATCCCAATGATGCAACTGTATAAACCCATAAAAAGGTTATTATGGGATTCCTTATTTAATAGAAATAATTAACCTTACTTTTCCAATTTTTGTTCATTTAAGAGAATGTTTTACTAACTCAGGATTAAGACTATAAATATTCAGCCTGCCTGATCATGTTGCCATCCTAAGACAACAACCAGAACTAGCAGTACTAAATTATTTTCCTAGAGGTGTTCACCCACTATCACATTTTAGGTGCCTTAAGTAGTTACTGAATAAAACCAAAAACTCATCTGAAGTGTACCAGTAACAAACTACAGCATGAAATAATTAAAACCAGAGTATGTCATGCTCTGGTCTCTAAAATACTAAAAATATTAATAATAATACCTACTGTTCAAATAGCACTTTTTAACACACAGATCTCAAAGGACTTTATAAAAGCAGGAATTGTCATTATATCCAACTTACAGATACAGAAACAGAGGCAATGTGAAGGGGCCATGGGCCAAGGTGACCTAGTATGTTGGTAGCAAAATCATGGCTTGAAAACAAACAGGCAAGATAAAAATTGTAAGACTCCAGTCCTTATTGTTAGAGGGAGGATTGCAACAACACTGCAGTATTTCAGGTTCATGCGTGGTAGTATCATTGAATCCATGCATGGCGTATTTCCTACTTTACCATCTCTGCCACATAAATCTTGTGGTAAGGACCTGATTCTGGAAGACAACCTTTCAGACTTTATCGCTCAAGATCTATAGGCACTACAGGTACAGCAGCTGCACATTCTGGCTTACAGACTCTTACAGAGTATTGCATACCCAAAAGTGCCACCCAAACAAATGAGACCTTGACTGCATCAACCCAGCTCTAACTGACTAGGCTAACCTGGTATGAGCTGGAAAAGAAAGCAGTCGGTGAACTTTGTTTCATAAGCGCTATGAACTTCATGCTTTTTGGACCACATCTGGGCCAAAGACCAGAGAGTGATAGAAACCACGGAGGAACAATAAATGTCCCTAGGCATGGAGAAAGTCAAAGACTTTGAGCTGGGGCTATATAATTAGCAAAGCCATTGGTGTCTTATGCCATTGTCTTATGCCAACAATCTATTACAGAAAGCAATAGATACCTAACACAGTATCCATGGAGCAAGTGGGACACCATCCACACATGTCTTATGCAGAAGGCTGAGCCTGAAGTGGACTCACTACATGTAGGAATCAGGGCACTGGCTGGGACCCAACACATCAAACCATTGGAGCAAGGGTCCTGCTCCCCTGCATCTGTGATGTTGGTCTAAGCTGGTAGGGACTCTGATCTGTGTAAGTATGTGGAGTGAGAGAGTCAGGAAACAAGCCTTGCAGGTTAAAAAAAAAAAATCTTCAAATCACTTCCAGTACAAAATTTTAGATCACCACTGAGTGGTGTGGTTCTGTTCTTGTAGCCACCTCACCCCATTCCCCCTTACATGGTCATAGAAAGTGGCACTCTATTAGCTTACTCAGAGTCTGAGTACTCCCATCTTAGTACCTGAGTGAAGTGGATTATTCCTACTTTATACGAAACAGACTTTTCTTTTTGTGAAAGAACACATTGAACGAAGAAGAAGGAAACTTGCTTCTTCATAGGGCTTTCAGTGTCTTCCATAAAATCTTTGGACAAATTGACAACGTACAGGCTACATAAACAGACAGTGAGGTGGACTGAAAACTGGCCAAACTGCTGGGCTCAGGAGGTCATAGTCAGCAACTCCAAATCCAGATGGAGACCAGTGACCAGTGCTGTGCCTCAGGGAGGTCAGTACTGGGGCCAATACTGTTTAACCTCTTCATTAATGATCTGGATGATAGGGCACGCTGCCCTCAGCAAGCTTGCAGTTGATGCAGAACTGGGAGGAGCGGTTGATAGACCAGATGGTTGTGCTGCCATTCAGACCTCAAGAGGCAACAGAAATGGGCAGAGAGGAACCCCATGAAGTTCAAAGGGAAATGCAAGTCCTCCAGCACCTGAGGAGAAATAACCCCATGCACCAGTACAGAGTAAGGACCAACCAGCTGGAAAGCAGATCTGCAGAAAAAGGCTTGGGTTCCCGGCGGACAAGTTTACCAGGAGCGAGCAATGAACGCACCTTTACAAAAAGGCCAACAGCATCCTGGGCTGCAGTAGGCAGAGTGTTGCCAGCAGATCGAGGGAAGTGATCTTTCCCCCTCAGCTCAGCACCAGTGAGGCCACATCTGGAGTGCAGAGTCCAGTTCTGGGCTCCCCAGTACAAGACAGATATGGATTTACAGGAGCAAGTCTAGCAAAGGGCTAGGATTAAGGGAGTGGAGCACCTCTTGTACAAGGAGAGTCCGAGAGCTGGGACTGTTCCCCCTGGAGAAAAGGCGGCTTGAGACAGTAGGGGTAAATCTGACCAGTGTGTGTAAATACCTGATGAGGTGAGTAAAGAAAACCAAGCCAGACTCTTCTCAGTAGTAGCTAGTGAAAAGGCAAGAAGCAATGGGCACAGTGAAATACAAGAAATTCCATTTAAACACAAGCAGTTATTTTGTTGTTGTTGCTGTTTTTCTAACATGAGGATAATCAAACACTGGAAGAGGTTTCCAGAGGGGCTGTGGAACTTCCATCCTTGGAGATATTCAAAATATGACTGGACACAGTCCCAAGCAACCTCTTTTAGCTGGCTCTGCTTTGAGCAGGGAGGCTGGACTAGAAAAAAAGAAAAAAAATCTTTGAGGTCCCTTCCAACCTTAACCATTCTGTGATTTATGGTATTCCTAAAACCCGCAGACATTTGATATTGTTTTCCCACTGTTGCCTCCCCAAGGTGGCAATAAGTTATTTGGTATACCTACGCACAACCAGCTCCCTTCACCAGCAAGTTTCACCTTGAGTTTTAAAGAAAATCCAAGGTCAACAGAACCTTGTTGCTCTCTTGTGGGTTTTTTTTTCCAGTTTCAGAATAAACCCTCTTAATGGCAAATGTTGCAAGAATGTTGCTTGCTTTGTTCTCTGAAAGAAGGTAAATGACTAAAGAGCTCAAATAACTTTTCCTTTGTGGTTGAAAGTGCATTGGGCTCAGTTGTGAAGGCTGGTTTCAGGAAGTGCCATCGAGACAATGAGGGTTAATTACCAGGTTTCTGCATGGGTTGTGATGACAAGTAGCCTCCACTCCTTTTTAAGCAGACTCCGCTTCTTAAACATATCAGTCAGATGAAATATGGCAGTGTCCCAGTATTTACAATGTCAGTCCAGAATTTACAAGTGAGTAATTAGCAGTGAACTTGCTATTTTGAAGGCAGGGGAAAACAAAAAAAAACCAAACAAAAAAAAGAGAACATTTCTCCTCTCACAGAAATAACATACAGAAGTTCCCAAGAGCTTGAAGTAACATGGAGAAGACTCAGAAGGAAAGAAAACATTTTTTTTCCTCCTCTGCTACTGAGAGCAAGTAACACACGGTACCCTCTCAGAGGGTGCAGGTCGCTCCTGCTGGTGTTTCTAGCTAGAGCATTGGGAAGTCCCTGTTTCTCTCCTCCTCAACCTCAGTTCCCATCTCCCAGGGGGGCAGGAGACCAGAGGTCTTCTCCCTTTCCCTTCCCTTAAGCCATGAGTCAATGGGAACGAGGGCAACCAGAGCAGCAAGGCCTTCAGAAAGGAGAACAAAATGCTGTACCCTATTTCTATCTCCACTTACTTTAGCCTGCCCACCACAAATTTATCTGATAAGGATATGGGGTTTGTCCCATTGACTAATCCCTGCCACATAACCCAAACCATATATGGTCTAAGCAGAGAAATAAAAAACTATTTTGGTAGCAACACAGCTCAATGCTTTGCAGAGACACCAGCATTAACCCCCAACAACTAGCTCACCATGAAGACCAGTGTGCTCGCATCAGCATGGTGTACTTCCAGGTCCACAGATCCATGCTAATGAGCATACATTTCTTTAAGGGCCTCAGTAAGTACCTCTGGGCACTACAATATAGGCTTTTGCAACTACCTCAATGCATTTAAATCTTCTCCCTGTAGACATAACATTATCAGTGAGATTGCTGCAAAATAGGTTCATTTTCTCTCACTTAAAAGAGGTGATCAAGAGGCAGAACTCCATTTTTATCCACTTCCAAGAATTATTTTAAAACTTGAGTATCAGTTTACTCCGCTGTGAAATGGGTCTAAAAAACTGGGCCAGATCCTTAGCTCAAAATAGCTCCATAAACATCAGTACTTACCCTTGATGACAAGATAAAAAGCAGTGTTTTCATAGAAAAGAAGGAATATAAGATCACAGACAGTAACTGCATTATTTTAAGTATCTTGTGCTGGATTAAAGTTTATGGGTATGTCCATCACCTGATGGCACAACTTTGTGTGGCCATGAAAAACAGCTTATTTAGAAGAGAAATTTAATAGAAAATGTCTTTTCTTCTTGACAAATTATGTGCCACAAGCATTATTTTGTAATGGCTCATCCACTAAAGCAAGAATTTATGGCAGTTTAATTCCCTGAGTTAAAGGGGAGAAAAATGTAAATGATGCTGCAAAGGTAACTGGGCTACCAAGAAGCAGATGGCTTTAATTACCTATTTACAGGATTGTTTATACTGGGAATTTGAAAGAGAGACACAGCTTAGAAACAATACTCATTGTGAGAACACTCTGTACATTTTAATTAAGCCAGATTTTAAACGGGAATAAAAAGAGATTATTGAATGTTACCCAAAGTCAAATTGACACTTCAAAATCATATGTGCCTTGCACACAAAGATTTAGTTATACCAGATGTGTACAAAGATACACAAATCCATACATGCTAAGCCCCATCTTCATTTTTGCTCCTCTTGTTTTCTGCTGCTCCAGTCCTGCAAAGAGGCCACAGCTGCATGAGGCATCATTACTGCACGTAAGAGACAGGTTCACTGGGTCAAGTTTGTTTCTGGAACTCAACAGGGTTCTCTAAGAGGTGAATTTAACTCCCAGTGCTGGACTCCAGCAGTCTGAGTCTGATCCTCCTTTCCCTGAGGGTCCTTTCACAGTGCCAGAATTTGAAGCAGCGAAGTACCACCAGCCTCGACCAGGTGCTGAGCACCTGCTGACCTGGCGCAGCACTAACTTGGGATGAAGTTACGGTGGTAACACATTGAGCTGACCTAGCAGCTCACTACTGCCAACACAGGAGGACAAGCTTCCACCCAAAAGTGTTACTGGCCTTTCTTCCCCACTCCCAGATGTTGCTGCCCATCTCCCATTACTTTTATAGGTCCTCAGACTCCTTCCAGGAGCCAACATACATCACTAGCCTAACAGAAAACTAACTCAGCCAAAAGAAAAAAGAAAATGCTTTTTGCTGGGTAGCGATCTCTCATGAGCCCCAGACGCAGCAGGAGGAGAGGGCAAGACCACGCGCTCGCTGGGAGCGGCTGCAGGGGAAAGGCAGAGCAGCAGCTGCAAGCACTGAGGTCTCCCTCTAGCAGATGCGAGCAAAGCTGCTGCACATGAAGCCACGGCCTCAGACCAATTTTTGCAAAACAGTTTAAACAAGCACAAAGCCCTGTAGGGCTGCCTGGTGTATTGATTAAAGTATGGTTTCCTTCAGATCTTCTGTCCCACTCATTCCTTACCAAGTGCTTTTATGGTCCAAACATGGGCACACAGTCAACAGCAACCAAGTCTGCAGTAGCTAACCAAACGGCATGAGAGTACTGGTCTTGTGCACGTTCTTTAGTGTGCTAAACCCCAAGCAAAAGGTGTTCATTTAGAGCACTTCAGCTTACACCACCTCTTCTAACATATTTACTAGATCAGTCTAAAATTACACTTTAAATTAAGCTGGTTAATGGATGCCAGGCATTATCTGCAACTCAGGGGAACAATGAGCACTTTTTTATAATCAAGATCAAACATAAGTAGCATAAACACACTAATAAATCAAGTGAGCAAATTATACCTGCAAAGAAAATATGCATAAGGAAGGGCTATTCAGCTTCAGTGACTCAGTACAAACAAACCCCTGGGGCAAAGAATAATTACAGTATACTGTCTACAAATGAATAGAATAACCAAATCAAGCCAAAATTCAAATGTATGGCAGAGGCTCTGAGGTGCTTCTAAGTCAGAAAGAGACAAGACACATATAAACATTTTGCATGTGAGACAAATCAAGAGCAGCAGAAGCACTATGTCTTTACCTCTCCTGGAAAAACTGAAAATATACACAACTTCACAGAGAAAAAGCCTAAGCCAAGATATACTATTACGAAGAGAAACAGTCACCAGGAATTGCCCTGGCAGTTTGCGTTATAACAACATGCCCTCCGCAAATGACATCTGACATGAAATGGTTGTATCAGTCCTCAGAACAGTGGTGCAACACCAGAAATGGGAGGTAATAGCTCTGCAGGATTTCACAAGTCTGGATTGAAAAATTTCTTTTCTCAAACTGCTCTATATTCTCCAAAGCCATTATGTAAAAAAAATCAGTTACTTCCTATTCTGCTGAGACCACAGTCAATCTAAACTCATAGATACCAAGTTTTTCTGCCCCTGCAAACTCTTTGGACACGTCCGTGTGTCTTCTCTTGGACTGCGACTGTAAAGTCTTTGGGACTGAGGCCACATCTGTTTCCTAAGTGTGTATACTGTGAGGGTCTACTCACAGATGAGGCTGTTACAACAACATGGATGTTCCTGTGTGGCGATATTTTCGGTTTAGATACCATTAGTGGTTAAGAAGATATCAGAGATCACCTGCAAATTCTTCACAAATTAGTTTTTTAAATCCCATACATAAAAGCATGCAAACAGAAAATTAAAAGACAGTAACAAGCATTCATAGTTTAGCCTAGTATTTTTTGCAGTTGCCAGTGAAAGCCATTACAGCAACAAGGGGATCTCACTTTTTCTTTCTCCTGTAAAATTTTCAGTGATCCAACTTCCTCACATTGATATGAAGGACTGCAGAAGGTGCAAAGCCTCGAACAGAGTCCATTCTGCGTTGTTAAAAACATGTCATAATTCCATGGAAAACCATCAAACTGCAACAGCGTGTGCCAGCTGGGGGCCTATTCTGTATGAAAAAAATCCTGGCCAAAACGATGAAAGTGGCAGAATTCCCACTGTATTCAACAGCACTGGATTCTGTCCTTGAGAGTTTCTTCTATTTTTCATCTGTGACAAGTTTCCAAGGTTTATCTTTATCTTCCTTCTAGATTCCAGGTACAAGTTTACTGTCACGTTTCATTTATAGACATTGGCTTTCTATTAATTTTTTTTAATACTTTTTTTATCACCCCTGCTGTTATGATTTTTTGGCATACTGACTGCAGCCTTCTGGACTATGCTAATCTCTGACAAGTCTGAGACACAGACCTAACTAAAATTGTCTAGTACAGCCAACACTGTGCTTAAAATAGTTTCACTTTTTTTTTAATCTATTTTTACTGCCTAGGGCAGGATTTAATCTTTCAATCATAAGGTTGTGCCTTAGATTTTATTTTAAAATGTGTTAGAAACTTTTAAAATATCTGTTTTACTATGTGTATTTTCTGATGTGGGTTAGATAACTTCAAACCAATATAAAATTAGGAGACACAAGTTAGTCTTCGGCAAGCAGAAATATCACATAATTTGTCTTTTCCAGAAGACTGTCTTATGCTGAAAGTCTGATTATTGTCATGCCAATGCATGGTTATACCTGGAGGACATCCACATTTTTAATGCACAGTCACCCTGCCTCTACATTGCATTTTATTTTTTTATTTTTCCCACAAACCCATTGCTCACTACCATATTTTGTCCACCTTATGCTGCTAGAAAAAAACAGAAGAACAATAGTTATTAAAAAAAAAAAAAAGAATTAAATTGCTCAAAAGTTTGCTCTGGTTTCTGTTGGCTTTCTGTTCAGCTATGGGAATGGGCGAGAGTAAAGACCTGCAGGAATACCTCAATGGCCACGTAGTCAATTTTAGCCTGAAGGACAGTGCTATCAGAGGGTATAGACAGTGATGGAAATTATGCTGCCCAAGTCCCTTACCCATGTTTATAAGTCCAGACTCGTTCCTTCTCTCTTGCCATCTAGAAACTCTGCATTTGCTTTTGTCTTTTGGTTACCCAGCAGTAGCAATTTTGAATATTTTTATGGAGTTTGTCATTGAATTTTAATTTTTAAAGGCTTTCCTCCAGACATTCTAAAAAGCCTTTCAATCCAAACACACGATGAGACCCTGGCAGAGCCTGTGGGAGACTGCAATACCTGAGCCTGCGACCACATGTTTTAAATGAGGTGCTATAAATGAGGGAACAAGGGGACTGGATAGATGCAAAACTTATAATGTCCTATATAACATACCAAAAAAAAAGGGCACTTGTATCCTGTGACTGGCAGGTTACTAGGACGGTGGGAGTGTTTTGTACTGCAGGCCTTCCAAAAGGGAATCAAGACATATATTACAAGGAACTGAAATAAGAAGTTTGGAGATCAGCTTAAGTGCTACTTATTGCTCTGCAGCAGCGAGCAGGAGGGAGCAGGATGCACCAAAGTCCCTGGAGCAGCAACCTGGTCCATCCCGCTCTTCCTGCAGCTCCCTTCCCCACAGCCCCCACCAATGCACAGGAAGCTGACTTTGCACGCTCAGACCAACAAAAGGGCTTTTTTCTCCGTATCTCAGACCACCTAAGTCACAAGGGCTGGGAAGCCAAAAAGCTGGCCATCGTTCCCCACTTCTGTACAGCACTCATCATTGAAACGACACAACTGAGGCTCAGTTCCCTTTGTCATGGATTTTAGGGTGAGAAATAGTGTTATATTGGGATACCACATCAGCTTGGCCCTTTGACTAAAGTGTCCACTTCCAGAAGAAATTTAATTGAAGAGAAGGCTATAGCAAGAAGAAAGGTTGAGTTGGTATCTCATGGTTGGAAAAGAGAGCTGACAACAAGGACTTCGGGATTCTACTCTCAGCTGTGCACTTGACTCCCTTGGTAAGTCACAAAGCTCAAATTTAAGATATGCAGAGTTTTTGCTCCAGCTGTAGCTGGAGCTACAGACAAGGTTGGTTATTCTGAGCCCAACATAGATTAACCTCCTTTTGAGGAAGTTGTCCTTAACCAATTTAGGTTTCAGTTCCTCCTCTAAGCTGGGCATGCTAATGCCAACCTCTATCAGAAGAAGAACGAGAGTGACTTAATTAATTGTTTATAAATTCCTTTGAGATGTCAGAAGAAAAGTACTATTTAAATATTAAAAACTTAGTATGAATTCCTTCTAACCTATTAGAAGTTGGAAAGTAATTTTCTCTAGGTATGTGGAATCATCTAGAAGTGATCTATGACTGAAGTTATGAGACATTAGTGATATCTACACAAGTAATATGCAGGCAAACAAGACTATGATTTTCATTAGAGATTTACTAAGGTTGTATTAATTTATAAGTATATACTCATTAGCAAAACTCCTGCATTTCTAACATGTGACAAGTACTGCCTCTAGCATAACACTGTAACTGGGACCTACGATCAAAGATATCAGCCTAGAGCATATTGGATCCTAATAACAAAGTTAACGATTAGAAACAATACCAGTTATTGAAACAGACTTTTAAATTAATAATTTGAATATCAAAAAGTCACTTACATGTAGTATACGTATGCATCAAATACACCTCTTTCCTGCAGATATTTCACATCTACAAAAAAGCATGGCTTCTTCTATCAGAGAAGTTAAGAAGCTTTTTGCTATATCAGGACTGTGTGGAGCTGACTGTAATTTGACACCTTTTCAGAATGAAAGTCTTCTCTTACATAAAATTCTTTTTCTGGGAGGAAAAAATATGCATTGAACATGTTTTTACAATTTTTTTTCAGAGTTTGGGAGGGGTTGTTTGTTTGTTTAATTTTAGGGACACTGGATTTACTCCTCTTGTGTTTTCCATTTTCTTTTTGTAACTGAAAGACAGGGAAAGAGGACCCGAAGAAAACTTTTTTAAGCACATTTGCATAAAAGTGCAGAGTACATTTTTTTTTAAATTATTAAATTGAAAATAATTTGATGGTTTTTCAAAAATTGTCAACAATATTTGTTCTCTTATTGGCAAGTTCCAACAGTACTGCAACGGCTGCTGGGTTGCAGCTCAGTCTGTGGAGCAGCTATAGCTAAAGATTCCTGCAGGAAGCATTCAGAAATAGCTAGTAGTTTCCACTTCTATCAGTAAGAGTAAACTTACTTGATTATGGAAGAGTAAGCTACTTCTAGAACACAGATCAACTCCTAAAATATGGCAAATTTCTCTACTTATTCAAAGCAAATGAAAAGCTGATGTTAACATTTGCATGCCTTGAAAATGTAAAGCATCACATACAACTAATGCCAAGTATAAACTTAACAATATTTGTTACCTAAAAGTGGAAGAGTAACTTTTATTTTTCCTGTCTTTCTCTGTTAATCTTCTGCCATTGTTTCAGGTTAACATACTGCTGGTTAGAAAGGATAGATTGTAGGTAAGGAAAATGTAAACCCTTTATTTCATCATTAAAAAAAAAAAAAACAACATTGCCTTATGCAGGAGAACTTTCTTCATGGTAGACCAGTAATAGGGATACACTGGGCATAGGTTTTAGAAGCATGTATCCAAAGTTCCATTTATTTTACTACCTCTGAAAATCTGATGTTCCCAGACTAACGCACTCATAATCATCCTCTCTAGAAAATTAGAACCTGTTAGTTTTAGTAGAAAACTGAATCTGGAATTGCAGCTTCCAGGCTCTTCCTCTTTTCCAGTTCTCACAGTTCAGATAAATAAGGCAATCATGCTTTGTAAAATTAAGAAGCATCTTAAATGTTGCTTAAAGCAACTTTTCAAAAAACAACCTCCCCCAAAAAACATGCTTCCTCCTTAGTTTTAATACATGCATAATAAATGCAAAACTTTAAGTTTCTAAAATACACATTTTGAAACCATATAATAGTCAACACTGTCAGAAGTAACCAGCAATTTAGGTGCGCTAACTTCCAGGTGCCTAAATGGAGACACCTCCAAGAACTTGGCTTTAAGAGCAAGGATGTGTTTAATCATCAGCCCTCATTGAAAATCTTGGCCCAGGCTTCTGTTAAGAGTAACCAGCATCAGCCTTTGTGCAATAGTAGCTGCGCGCCGGTTTCTGACTGAGAAAAGATCCCTTTAGTCTCCTATGCAGGCAGAGACTCCACCATTTCCCTGCTGTTGGAACACACCTTCAGTTACTTCTGTCCGTAATTAAAGCTGACATATCTTGCATGGGCCATTCACCTTTTATTCAACACAAACAGCCTGCAAAAATGGCTGAAAGGTTCACAGGAAGGAAGCAGTTAAATGATAAAAATGTGAAATGTTATGCAGCAAGCTGTGTACAATTAACTAGAATTCAAATATACACCTTGTTCCAATCCAAGCCATTTATCAGATAAAAATAGTCTGCTAGAAGAATGTCATGATTAATGAGGTGAGACTCCAGCTAATTACTGTTTCCTCCAGAAGTAATTAGGTTGGCATTGCTAATCAAGATGAATGAACACTCTGACCCGCTTTTTTAAATGTAAAACTATGAGCTGCAGCAGCAATAACATCATTTAGTTCAGGCAATGTAGTCTTTATTAGGCTTGTAGTTTGATTAAATTCTTTTGTTACACCAGGCTTTCCACACATGAACAGATGAATGCTGTGATGTTCAAAGAGTTTGTCACCCTTAATTAAAGACTGAAAAGGCTTGTTCAATTCACAGGGCAATACACAGGACAGCTCTAAATTGATAGCTTTTAAGTGGGGGATAACTGAGGGAGTCATAGGGTTTGCCCATCTGCAAGAGGATCCCTCCTCCTTCCACAATTTTCCGTCATAGTAGCTGGAAAATTAATATCAGATATGTTTGTATTGATTCCATTAGGCAACACTCATTTCATCAGAGCACCTTTTCACACACAACTATACAGCGTTACTTGTGTAGAGCGAATCCATTATGAATTAAGAGAAAGAAAGCCTTAAGAAGTACATTAGCTAATTTATCATGCTGTTTCTGACTGTGACCCTTTTGCACAACTAACGAGTCCCAGAATAGCCTCATCCCCCACCATTTCAGCAGTTCACATCATGACCACATATGTTATTTCATACTGGGGGGGAGGTGGGGGAAATTACAGTGAAGCGTCTGAATGATGTAGAGATACAACATGTTATAATGGAGTTAACATGCAATAATTTCCTTTTTCACTTCTTCCCATTACATAAAGTACTTCCTTATTCCAAGGGTTTATTGTAGGTAAACGCTAGGTCCAAATGTTCACCTGAGAATTTTAATTTAAAGCACAAATTAGACTGGATAAGAAGATGACCCTCGTCCCATGATACCTTTTGGATCTACTCACTGTCTGCTTAAGGAGAAGACTGCAGCTGAGAACATGGGGCTTCAGGGCCAGGAGCAGCAGTGGGGGCACAGGGAAGGAGAGGGAGCGGTGGGCACAGAAGGCCCGTCCCTCTCCATGGCAGTGGGTGCAGGTTTAATTCCAGCCAGGAGTTAGGCCACCATACACCCATTCAGCCCGGTACAAAGCAGCAGGCTGTCCTAGCTGGGGCGCAGAGCAGGCCGGACCCTGGTTCTCCCAGCTGGAGGGAACATCCTCAAGAGACTGCCATGACCCAGCAGCACCACTGGTAACAGCAGCCGATCCTTTGCCACAGGATAAGTCGCTGTCAGCTTGGCAACACAAAGACCAACCTGAGCTTTCTCTCACGCACATTGGGTTGGCTGCAGGCTCGTCCTGCCAGCAGGATGAGACCCGGCACTGGGGCTCCTCAGCCAAGCCTTTCTCCGAGACATACCAGTACGCAACATGAGAGACGCCCAACCTGAGCAACCTCGGACCTGTCAGTATTTGGCTAAGAAGCTACCCACGTGCCTCAGGCGAACGACAAAGCTTGGTGCCTGAGCACAAAGCCCGCAGACACCAAGCAAGCAGAAGGACGCCATTTGCTTCCCTCAGCGCAGCTCCACTCAGCCACTGCCCACAACAGACATGACACCCTGCCCCAGCGGGCAGAAGTTGCTTGCTGCATCTCACACCTCTATCACAACATTTATCAGGACCACAGTAAGGGCTGCATAAGCCACACCACGGGGGACAGACAGACACCGACCCCGTGGGAGAGCTCAGGCTCATGGACCTTGCCCCACGCACCGCTAGCACTGGGCTGTGCAGCACCTTCTTGCTCTCCAGTGTTCTGATACTTAATGATTTAACACAAACCCTTACCTAAAGGGTGGGAATAGCATCTCTTTCCTTCCTCTGCCATCTGGTTGATATCTCCACTCACTAGACTGCAAAATCCTATTTTTAACCTCTTCTGCCTAATGGTACGGCAACGCCAGCCACTGATTGACACGCGCCTGCCTCCCACTGCTGCTTCTCCCAGTGCCTCACCCGAGCTGGGCCGGCCTCGCACACCACCATCTCCAGGAGCAGAACGACATCTAGGCCCTCACGTGTCCCACGGGTCACCCGCAGCAGCCATGCACGGGCTTTGCAGAGGGAGGCTCCAGGTGGAAACCCTGAGAGAGCTGATTTGGGGGCGGTGCCTGGGAGACCATGCTATAACCTATATAAAACCTCTCCTTCCTCACTGCTCCCTGACATGGCCTTTCACTGCCCTTGCCTGCTTTACCTCACCCCCACAGCCCCTCTCAGCACAAGTACCTAAAGCCCCTTGCCCTGCTGCCTGTGTGTCAGGTTCTGAGCCCCACAAATGTGCCTCTGTGGTGTGGGGGCATTTAACTTCTAATTTATGTATTACTTTTTGTTTGTTTGTTCTCTTTTCTGGAAAGTGAGGAGGTTTTTTTAGAGTGAAGGCTTCCTCAAGTTGGAGCCAAGATGGTGGCACTGCCATCCAACAGCTTTGACTCATTTTTGTTTTGCTTACTGAATCAACGTGCTGGTTACAGATTCCTGCGATGATGAATTTGCTAGGAAACGAGAAAAGGAGGCAAGCTCGTTGTTCCTAAACGCTCTGCTTCTTGTCCCTGCGGTACCCCTTCGTGGCTGCAGGCAGGGTATGGCAGCCACACGCAGGCTCACCTGCTGCCTTACGACCGCACTAACTGCGGGGCACAAGACTCACCTCACCATCAGGGTAAATCTGCCATTGCCTCCCTTTCAGTGCTTGACCAGGAAGGTAGACAGCATAAGAAGTTATTAAAAAAAAAGTTAAACCGGTAAAAGACAGATGTTTCATATGAATGCACGCGTAGTTTTTCAGACAGGCACGCTGGTCTCACAGATGCAGAGCTCTGGTTTCCTCACAACCCAGGGAGAGGCGTGAAAAGACGGACTTTAGGTACACTGCTCTGATCTGTGCTGACTTGGCTAAGTATGCTAAGTATTTCTTTATTAATGCAGTTGGTTCGCGCATCCCTGGCTTGTCAATGGCTTCCTTAACACGCATCCCTGGCTTGTCAGTGGCTTCCTTAACTGTGTAGCTCTTAAAAGCGAAGCATGTAATTTCTGAGCTGCCACATGCTACTGGAGCAACTCTAGTGATTTATTTATGAAAGGTTTATTGACCTACCCAAGTTGTAGATGCTCATTCACTTTTATTGACACGTACCCTTAATTCCTCTTGTGAGAACATTGGTTAACTGAGCCAAATTAAAACAGGGCACTCTATGGAAGCAAGCGATTTCTAAAATCCCTTTCTCTGGTCACAGCTGTGCCACAAAGGTGGTTCCCTTTCTCTCCATGCGTTATTTCCGTGCATTCCTGTTGGCTGAGTGTGCCCCAAGGTTGTCCAAATGGTCCTACTCCACAGAGCATGGGCAGCAGCTCCAGTGCTGCTTGAACATACTCATTTCCATCTCAGCCTGCTGCTACTAACAGCGTAGGCGTTGCACCAGTGTTGTTCCTTGGACTCCTTCAGACGCATCACTCTAGCTGCTGCCCAGAGGAACAGTCTAGTATGTAGGGACTGCTGGATTTTTTTTGGCTCTACCCTTCCCTACATGTGGCCTATGCCCACTCTCACAGTGAGCTGTGATGTCCCCTGAAAGGTCTGCCAGGAAACAGACCTGTTTAGACAGGGGGTGTTGCAGATGAACTCTCATTTTGTTTAGGGCATATGAGATCTGATTGCTTGCTTTTTTTTTCAAAAAAGTAATTTTTGTATTAGTAGAACTACAAACATCTTTGCTGCCAAAGGCTGAGCTCTACACTAGCAGTGTAAGCAAAATTATTCTTAGTTCCCCTTTTTTGTGCTGATAATAGGACCCAAGGGTAGCTTAAGAAATACTGAGAGAAATAAAATATTGGATGGGTAAATGAAAAACGCAAGTGACAAAATGCAAGTGAAGTAAGAAGCAATAATAAGCCCATGAGGTCACTGATCATGTCCAGACCACATCGGGATGCGGGGAACTTGCAGTCATTCGCACGGCAGCTATCACCCCCCATGGAGAAAGGAGGGTGGAGTCCAGATCTCATCAGTGAGGTCACCTCCTTTCTAATCCTACACTCTTCCTACTTTTGGAGCACAACTTCTGTGGTTTTAGCAGGAACTGAGCTCAGCCCTGCCAGCCAAGGGGCGCGGAGTGTCAGGAATTTCCAGACTGCTCATCGGTCCAGCCCGCCCCCCCAGCTGACGTTGTTTATAAGTCCCTGGACCCTCTCTGCTTAAAAAGAAATCTCCATCCACCTACTCTGTGCACATTTTGTGCTGTTGATGCATTGCAGGGCTGAACTTGGCCAGCCCAGGAGCCTGACCCACGAACACCAGTGCATGCACTGGTAGCGCCTGGTTGGCGTGGGTTAGGTGTTTCTGGGTGTCTAAACCACAGGGCAAGTAAATCAGTCACACTTCTCACTCAGACCCAAAGTGTATTAACGTGAAATGGAGAAATACTCGTGCCATGTTCTGGGAGGTCCCCAGTTCACTGCCGTACTATTAGACAAAGTAGCAGGTATTATGGTTATTATGCATCACACATTCAGTCTGGTTTGGACAACAGAGATCAGAGCAAACCATTCTTCCTGCCTGCTCTTCATAAGCAGCTGGAAGAGTTTGTCCCCATCCATAGATGAAGACCACCAACTTTTTAACATAGGCACCAGAGCTGGGTGTACAAAGGTGGGCAGAAGGAATACCATCCTTTTCCCATGCTTTTTTGGTTTGGTTTTTTTTTTTTTCCCCTCTAGCAGTTTTCCAGACGTGCTCCAGAGCTTGTCAGGTTTATGAAAAGCACAACCTGGATCTCCTCAAAACTGTTCTTGAGCTTTTCAGAGACCCCCACCTATTGTGCTGCTGCAGCTATGGCTGAGAGAGCGTGGGCACACAACCAGGCTTGTCTGCTGCGAGTTTCCTTTAGCTATTTTTTTTTAACAAATCTAATTCAGGTTTTGCAATTCTTGATGTGGGTTTTTCTTCCTGAAAGAATAAAATAGAAAAGTCACTGATGATTTGTTCTTTCACTATATTTCAGTGCCAATGCATCATTTAGCGCTGCAGCAGCCATCAATACCCACTCAGCCACTATCGTGCAGCTTTTCCCTGTCATTCACTGTGTCATTTAGAAAGTGATAAAAATCCCAGCTTAGAGCAGTATATTCGCTTTTGTGGTCCCCTACTTCCAGCAACCTTTTAAAGCACTGAACAAAATTAGCAACAAATTACTTTATGAATACCAAGCCCTTTTGTTACAGTGTTCTGAGAGTTTGCAATACTGTCAGATTTCAATTAAATTTAAGAAAAATTAAGCTGCTCTGTGTGGCTGCTTGCTTAGACAGTGAGGTAATTATATATAATAAGGAGATCTGTTTAACAATTGCTCCTAGTCATGGCAACGTTGCACCGTTATTGTGCTTAACATGAAGACAGAATGTTATATTGTTTTTGGAATGTGGGAAACCAGAAATAGCGGAGGCACATCATGAGCTTAACGCATAGAGTAGGATTTTAACATTACCAGCTGCAGTGAATTAATTGTTACGACTTTTTTGTTCTTTCAGGGAGTCTGGTTTTGCACATAGGTTAAAAAAGTGTAAGATCCCCAGCAACTTGTACACTGTGCCTTCAGTAGTAGGCATGCAGCAAAAGTACCATTAAGTCTACGTTTTTGTTGATCAAAGCAAAAACAACTCTATGGGTGCTGCCTTTTTCTTTTTTTAAAAAGAAAAGGAGGCCACAGCATAAAATAGCCATTGTCCTATCCGTATGTCCCAATGAGATGTGATGGCAGGTAGTAACACCAAACATCCTGGGAGAGACCTCTTCATCACTGAGTCCAGGCCCAGCAGTGCCCCAGTGCCTTCCTTTCAGCCATCGTGCCATGGGGTAAGATAACCAGAGTATATGCTACTGTGATTTTACAGCGCAAGCGATTCTGTGTATTTGGGAAGACTAATGGATATGGAGAGTTCAGACATAACCTTTCACATGTGGGCATAATGACTTTTGCTTTTAAGGGCGCACACACTGTTTGCCTGGAAGCATAGCCCTCTGCTCAGCAAAGGGGTCTGCAGAGCATTTTACCCTGGAGGATGGAAAGAGGAATTTTACAAATAGTGCAGTTTTTTCCTGTGTCGGTAAGTGTCTTGTTCAGGGTTAGAAGAAAGCAGCTCTATTCTGGGACTCTTCTTCACAGTAGCGTGGCATTTTGAACTCAGAGAAGCAGCTGGAAAAGAAAATGTCAAAGTTCAGTTCTGTTCAAGACTGAGTTTTGAATCTTGGCTAAGCTTAATTGGCCGATCAAGGAATGTAAGTCAGCTTGCTGATTTGTGCCATGAAAAGGAAACAGCTCAGGCCTAAGCAAACACAAAACAAACAGCCATGCTTTTTCAAAGGGGGCAATACAGAAGTCTGTGCAAGAGTCTTCTTACCAGAGCAGGAGGAGAGCTGGGAGGGAGGAAGCAGTGGGGAGGCACGCACAGGAACTCACTTGGTACCGAGGGGTTTTAAGAAACATTTGAGAATCATTTAAAAACTAAGAGTGAAAACAGAGTGGAAACTTCTTGTAGGGCAGTGGTAGCCAAGTTGAGCTCCCAAACATCTCAAGTGCAGCTCCCACGCTGGGACTGTGACACAAGCCAGCAGCACAACTATTTGGCCCAGGCAGCGTCTCGGAAATCCAAAGGTCCATCTGTGGGAGAAAGTTATTGGGTGAGTAGGTGATAAGGTAGCCAGGAAAAGCACATAAACACCAAGAAAAGCGAAGAACTGCGCTCAGGCATGGAGTCACTAATTATCACTCAGGAAAGAGCTTGGCGTCACTGCCGATAGTGCCACAGGAACGTTGAGCCCGTGCTTCACAATGATCGAAAAGGCAAATAGGACACTGGGAACCATGAGGGAAGGAAGAGCGAATGCAACAGAAAGGAGAATCACACACTGTGCCCCTGTCTGCTTCAAGTCTCTGTCATTCCTCTCAAAAAATGACACAAAGGATATAGAAATGATAGGGCAACAGCCACAATCACAGTTACAGAGCAGCATCTGTGCGGGGAACAGAGAGGTACCCTGGGACTCTCCAGCCTGGAGAAGAGAGAACTTGGTCTTCAAAGTGATGGTGGCTGCAGCGAAGGGCAGGAGGGGAAGATTTGTGGCTGCTTCTCAGCATCTAAGACCTAAGGACATGATATGAATTTTCTTGCAACAGAACTGGAATGAGCAGAGGAAGTACTTTTCCATGTGGCACATAATTAAGCTCAAGTACAGATAACTCTGGAAGCCAAAAGTATAACTTGGTTTAAAACGTAATTTGACAAATTCATGGAGGAAAATCTATCAAGGACTGTTGAACACAAAGACATAAGTCTCCAGCTCAGAAAAGTCCCTGAGCAACAGGGGAGGGTAAAGTTTCACGACACATTAGACCCCTTCCTGCACTCCTTTTTTAAACTACCACAGGAGGCAGAAAGCGTCGTCTGGTCTGACACCGTACTGCTATCCCAGTGTTCCTAAATTAGCCTGCCCAGGCTGCCGTCGCTGGACTGTCCTAAGAGCCCGCTGTATGGCTGGCTGTACCCTGCGGGACCTCTTGGGAAAAACTTGGTATCTCCTATGTGCAGCTCACTCCCAGAACTACCTCTCCCCATTGCTCTTTAGGGTATGCTGTGTGTCTTTTGTATCTATCTCAGCTATACAAAGATTTTTGTAAGTATTTCATGAGGAAGGTTGCTCACACTGTTACAGGGAATAGCAAACAAGAAATTACTGTGAGAAAAAGAAGTGATTTGCAATAAAAACAAATTAAAATCCCTATTGAAAACTCTGACTCATGGTCTGAAGTAACACAAGGGAAAACACAGGAAAAATCATGTCTATCAAGCCCATGAAAGTAGTTACATGAAGTTCAAGAATAAAGGCTACTGGGAACGTGTCTGTCAGAGCAAAGGAATCGGGGAGATTGATTGAACAATGCTGAGTGAGTTGCACTTCTTAGGACCCGAGTCCAAAGAAAAGGCATCAGAGCAGAGCTGATGGTTATGTAGAATGAATACACCCAAGAAAATGCCAGTGTTTTTATACGTCTTCAGAAACAAATCATAGTTGTTTGATATTCTGATATTCTTCTGATATTCTCCAAATCAATTGTTTCACTGCCATGTGTTAAGCTGATCTGTAACGTGTCATTCTGAGACAGATCAGGGTATTCAGTACGTGTTTTCTTTGGCACGGTGTCTCCATGAGAGTTGTTCAGGAGCTCAGTGCTTCCGTTTTCCTCGTGGGATTTACCTGCTTGTCGTGCCCCAGCTGGCTCGGTCACAGGAAAGTATTCATTATGTTGTGGGAGATGTGGTCCTCTAGGGAGCCTTGCTCATAGAATAGAAGAGAGCTCAAATGTCTCAATAAAACAACATGCTGAAAGAGAAATGTAGTTTAGTGTTTTATTGCAGGATGAAAAATTAAACGTTCTTTGTAATGTTATGCATTAACTATTTCCACTTGGATCAAATCAGCTAAAACCATATTTTCATTTTTTTCAATCTTTTTTGCAATATTAATATTTTCCTAATTTTTAAGGTTGTATTTTGCATCAGGAAATAATTTTTCAGAAAATTTGCAATAAATTTTAATAATCAGACTTAGGCAGTTAATTTTTAATTCGACAATCTGAATAAAGAGATTTTTGCCATAGATATCTAAAGGACTTTAAAAAAAAAAAAATAATTGGCCCCACTCTGAAGCAATCTAGCATAGAGCTTGATAGCTCAGAGGAAGAATAAAATCCATTAAAAAGCATCGGAACCAAAGAGGAGGGGCTACACATTTGATGTCTGTGTCACGAGAAAACCTACTATTAATATTGTGACACTGGCCAAAAAGCCACTGAGGTGGCTGCAGTCAAACTCACAGAGGAAATGGACTTACCAAAAAAAGCACGTGTGACAACAGCAATTAGTTAACACCTAGCACAAGCTACTACGGAAAGACATCAGACCATTATATTTCTGGTTGTGTTTGCGTATAACTTTCAACCACAATGGCTAAGATGCAAAGGAATAATTGGGAAGGGACCTTGCTGTGCAGCTTGCTATACACGCATAAGCTCAGCCCACCCTGGAGGCTTCCAGTTAAAAGACATGTGGATGATAGGTAAGAAATGCGAATAAGCCACATGAGCAAATGAATACGGTGGAGTATTAGCCCAGCACAGTCCTCCTACATGCTGTTCAAGCCACTGCAGGACACAAACCATTATTAGATTATATGTAGAGTAGAATAAAAGATTAGTTTGAAAAGCACGTTCAGAGTTACATCCTAAATTAGGTAGAAAGAAAGATTCCTGTCTAAATGTTGCAGAAGTTTGGGGGTGGCAGCCAGTCTGCCTCAGGTTTTAGTCCTATTTTCTCCTAGAGCACGTTGAACACATCATCTCATTGAACAAGCTTGAGCAGCGAGCAACTGTGAAAAATCTAACTCCAGAAAAGTCTGCATGGAGAGGAAGAAAAACGCAGTGTTCTCCCCCAGAGAGCAGAGCTATCCACTTAAAAAGTAAAAGTAATCTAGTCTCTCTTAAAAAAAAAAAAAAAAAAAAAAAAAAAAAAAAAACAGAAAAACAAACAGAAAAACCTCCTCCTTTCTTTGATTGTAATAATCTTTAAAAATATGTAATCACTTTGGATGCAGAGCTGGCATGGAAAATTCCAGTCCAAATGGTGAAAGTTGGAGAAATTTAGAGACATTTGAAACAAGGGGATTATAGATGAAACCAGGTTTTCAACGCTACCTCAGGCAGGTGCAATCGGTCTTCTCATTCAAGGGTGTCAAACCCATCTCCTCTGGTGGACACCAGCCAATATGTTGGCAAGCCATATTCAGTGGAGGCTAACAAGAGAGGTGGACATACTGGACAGTAAATGACTATCTCCTTTGTTGATCTCTCTTACACGTGGCGAGTATTGCTGGAACCAGGTGAAGGTCGGCACAATGTTGGTAACGCAGCACACAACACACCGTGCCCAAGCCGAAAAGCTCCAGTTCTTGTGTGCAGCCCTCAGCGTACGCAAGCGCGCTCTTTCTGAAACGAGCTGCTATGCCCACCCAGCTCTCCGTACGCGTTCATGTCTTGCACAATCGCAGGGTCCTGTATACAGGCGTAGTCAACATTTCAGATTGATTAAACGGAAAACGTCCTCTGATTTGTAACTCCTTTGCGTCCATCTGAAAATACCAATTCTGCTCTTAAACTGCCCAGCGACCTTAGGGAGCATCTGGCAGAGTTTCAGTTTAGAATTAATTTTATATTACTGTTTCACACTATTTTGCTCTCCTAGGACAGGCTCAACAGGCTTAAAGGCAGCCGAAGCGCTGTTTCTAAAAATATAACTGATAGATAACAGTGGTCAGCACAGGCTGCCTGTTGGGTCTTCTCTGATGGAGTAATGAACTGAATGGTATTATGGCCACCCGTGAAGACCTCGCTGTAGAACAGCATCCTCTTTAGATGCTTTTCCTGAGTAAAAGAAGAAAATGGTATCTACGTGCTCACGTTATAGTGAGGATAAAGCACAAACTGCATAACGTACATTAGTTTCATACATGTAATGCTTCCAGATTGCTGCTTGCACTTCGTTTCCTATATATTTCTTCAGTATCTATTGTTACCTGAGTGGCTTGCTTTGTTTGGGTTGGAATTTTTTTTTAATTCGCTTTAGCTCTTTACTTTTTTTAAAATTTATGTTAGGCATTGCTTTATGGGACACAAAGTAAGCACGAAATATTGAGAAGTATCTTTTTATCTATTTCTGCATAAAGTAGTTTGAAAGCAGAGCTTGTGTCCTCTTCCAGGTATAGGAGTTACTTGTTAAAAAGCTCCAAGATCTGGAGAATTCTGGGTACAAACTTCATTTAATCAAAGGAATGAAAAACTCTCAGTCAACATTTTATAGAACCTGACTACAAGCTAGAAAAATCCTACCAGATCTTCCAGAGAGGACAAAAAAATATCTACCGGAAGAATAAAAAATAACCAGAGATAAATTGTGAAGATTTTATAGAGACTAATCATCTTATTTGCATAACTTCCATACTATACATACTATAGTATACATATGTAATAGTATATGCATACCACTTTTTCCATATAGCCATACTAGCTCTTCTTCCACATATCCATAATATCTCTTTTTCCACATATTTACCTCACGTGAAGATTTTATCAAAATGTTTTTCACCTTTGCCTTCTTTATAATTTGTACTAAAAGTCTATTTCTCTTCTGTCAAGCAATCAAGGAAAGAAATATTATCGCATATTTGTAAACTGCGCTGAGTTTGTCAGTAAGCTCATGTGTACTGCTACCAGCCCTAAGATGTATCTTAAATACAAAGGGCCAAGAATTTAGGCACCTATCTCAACCTGAATCAAAATCTCACCACTTCTCCTGTCCTATCAGTGTTCTTTATTGTCTGACTGCTGTAACCAAAGCATCTTCCTTATGCATCATTGCTTTCTTGAATTTGTATGGGAGAAACAGAATAAAGTTTAGTAAGATCCTCTTCCTGATGCAAAAGAGCAGCTAGGTCAGGCATTGCTACTGTTTTTCTGCAGTGTTAATGAGAGAAAAAGCAATACATTTTTGTAACTCAGAATATGACTCAGAATAAGAGACAGAAGATCTACTGATTAGGAAAGGGGGTTTTTGTTCATTTAATTAAGCAGTTACTTAAAGAAGTAAAATGGCACTTTAAATCTAAATATCTAAGCCCGCAAAGAGTTTAGGAAAACTGTAAGTGTTTGTATTTTGAAAGTAGCCTTGGTTAAGATTATTTCTCCTTAAGAGGTGACATCTTGGTTTTACAGATGGAGAAAGGACTTTGAGTTCTAGCGAGATTAGTCATTGCCAGTAACATCACCACTGTACCGTAAGGAAAGTATATTTTGGGGTATAATGTTACTTTCCTGCTACATGGGGACTACAGTTGCATAGATGCTGTAAAAAAAAAAATTTTTTTTATGAAAAATGTTGACAGAGAAGACAATCTTGTTTCAACATTTTTTCTTAAATTTTCTTTTGTACAAAATCTCAAACCATAAATGTTTGGACATGTACAAAATGAAACACTGAAGCTGAAAATAGCATCTGTAATTTTTTAGCCAAATATTTCACCAGCTTGGATAGTTAATGGCTATTATTAAAAAGTTTTAAAGTTCAGCTGTACTTTGGAAAGAAATTGCTTTAAAAAAAAAAAAAAATCTTAAGAAAATATTTTTTGTTAAGAAAACCAAAACAGTATCAGATTTAAGTCTTTGTGCATGATACAGAATTGAAAACAGACACTTCCCCTAGGACTGTCCATTTCATCAAATTTTCCATTTTGACCAAGCAGTTGTTTTTCTACACACGAGGTGGGGGAGGAGTTTTATGACTATTTTTCTATTAGCTCTATTATCATTTCTCACTCTTTATATTATGCCCACCTCAGGCTGGGGTTACAGCACTCCTAGCTGCCCCCACCCCACTGGATTTAGGCACCTGCCTGCTAGTTGCTGGGAACAAAAAGGCTTCACTCGAAGCTTATTTATGACTCACTGGTTCTAAAGCGAGCTCTCTTCCACCGCAGCTCGATAAAAGCAATTGCTTCCTTCACACATTTATTAGCGAGCAGATGCCTTCAGCTCCTCTGCACGAGTGAAATCTTCAGGCTTTTCCTAACGCCACTCAGTCATTTAAAATGCCATTTACTCCTGAAAGGCAGGAGTAAATGGACTGCCTCTCCTCTCCTCGCCGTGCTTTTCCGCAGCGCTGGGGCCTCATGTGGAAAGTCGGCTATTCCGCAAGAGGCTTAACCTGATTTTTCCAGCCATCCCTTGCAATGTTGCGTAGCGGTAGGAAAAGAGGCGGCTGGGGCTCCTTGGGCGCCGACTGTGCTGGGGAGGTTGTGGGATGGCTGCCTGCCAGCGCCAGCTGCGCAGGGACGGGTGCGGATTCAGATGCCGCCATCCTACGCGGACTGAACAACGGGATTATTCGCTTGTGCACGGGCAGATATTCAGCCACGCTGCAGCGGGGACAGGAGGAGGGGAGCGAAAGAGAAAAGACGGGGAGAAAGAGAGGTTGAAATAAAGAACCTATCTGTAAGCCAAAAACTGCAGGAAAAGGCAGGATTGTGCCTGGCGGTCTATTTTTAAATTGGCTGACAAGAATCTGATGTGTTGTTTGGGTAAGGATACGGTACCAGCTTATCAGCGGAGCCAGTCGTGGGATGGGGAGAACAGTGCAAATCCTCATTTTTTGCTTCAGCTCCTCTATTCTGGTCAGACTCCCGACCAGCAACGCTGGTCTCCAGCTGCCGCAAGGAGCCCAGAGCACTGGGCCTGAAATGACAGGTATTGGAGCTTCAGCTGGTATAAAGCCTGCCCGTCTCCAGCGATTTCACTGCAGCTTGGTGGCTGAACACAAGCCGAAGACCTGGCCCTTCATTATAAAAATTATTGTGCTCTGCTAGTTCTAAGGGGAGGGAAGACATCCAAAGAGGAGGGAGGGCTACGAGGGGACGTCAGGCAAGCCAGGCTGCCTAGCGTCATCTGGAGTCTTGCCACGGGCTCCCCATTGTGCCAGAATTTGTCTTTTAATTTGTACTCCTTCATGGAGTGAGCTTTGGCAAATGTAGGTGGTTTTGTGCCTTGCTTTATGCATATATGAACTGCAAAATGATAAATGCTATCTAACCTCCAGGTCAAGGGAAGCCCATAGCTTTTAGCATCCCTATTGATTTGGAAGACTTTCATTTGTTCCTTTGACACATACACAGGTATTTAGGTAGGTGAGGTACTTTGAGATGTCAATGACGCTTCAGTATTTCTGTATCCTGCCCATGATGGGTGTGCAGCGGACCAGCCATAGCTGTTACACCTGGGTAGATGAACTGAGAGACGGCATCAGCTTGGTTCTAGCTATTACTATTTACTGTGCAAACAGAGGCTTTACTTGGGATATTTAGATATTTTACAAAATAAGCCTCAGTAGTTCCCAGGAATATTGTCAACGTAGATAAATGAGTATCTCCACTCCTTTCCACGGGATTTTCACTGAAAATAAGATCCCTCTTCCTGACCTGAGCAACGTGGGGTGAATCGCAACGGGAATTTCTGCCAGGGACATCTTTGGCCCACAGTTTCACTACCCATGTCCTACCCAGAAATTACCATCTATTTTTAAAGCCTGTAAAAATGAAAGATCTTCAACCTTTTTGGAACATTTCTACCAGTTTCATCTGGACCAGCTTCATTTAGCTATGCCCCAAATGGAGATACACTGTGGAAGAGCTGACAGATGGACAGAAGAGGAGCATAATACACAACTTTATCGTGGCCCTGGCCACACAAGCACCTTCCCAGAAGCCCGAGGGCTGCAACTTTGCTTACATAAACATACCTGCTGGGCGGGTTCACTACAGATCTCTCCTCTGCTTTCATGGTAAGTTTCACATTAATTATTTAGCTGCAAAGGAAAATACTAGCACTTTCTTATATTTTTCTTCATATACGACATTTTTTTCTGTCCGTGTTTTTTTTCTTTTTCTTGGTGCCTTCATCTTTCATTTCTTTACTGTTATTCCTTCCACTCACAAACCTATTTCAAACTCCATTTCCCAGCCATTCAATTTATTATCTCTTCTTTCTTCTTCTCTTCCACTCCAGCCATGGGCAACTTGGAAAAGTCATTCTTGGACAACTAATTTTCTTATTGTCCGGCTACCCATCAGGGCAAAGGTCTGCAACAGGCCAGGCTCCATCTTCTTGCCCCACTCAGCTGGGTAGCAGTGTGAATATCTGCCCTTGCCGTTTCATATTTTGATCGCCAGAAAGCAGCTGCAGCACAGCAGCCACTGCCAAGACTTACAGCCCAACCTGGCTACTGGCTGCTGCCCAGAAGTGTAGCCCTGGTCCCGTCCCCCACACCGTGCCCTTCCTGCATGTTGGTTCCCCACGGCCACACCATAAGCTGGGTCAAGCAAATGCCCTGGCTGAAAACTAAATGCTCCCAAAAGCTGACTCAGGCTCTTGGGGGGCAGGCTGCTCCAACCCTGCCTCCTTCTTCAGGTGCCCGGCTGCATGCGTGGGGCTGCACCAAGACTGGGCGGCTCCCCCCTTTTCTCCGCAAACAGCTTTTTGCTGATGGACTCTTGTTGGTAGAGAAGTTGTGAGCGGCGCAGCTCTAGCCTTTGCTGCACGTTGTTCATACATTTGCCAGGAGATTTGGAAGAGAACTCCCCAGTCTTATTGCTGTGCTTTATTGAAATGGCTCAAATTTTGCAACACTTGGTCTGTAGTACTAATATGTGAGGGACCCAGCTCCAACATCTTAAACCACAACCCTCCCAGACCAAGAACTGTAAAACGACAGCTTGCATAGCTAAAGCTCAAAAACAAGCCCTTTAAAATATTTTTTTTTCCATTTAGAAAGTGACAAGATGAGTTCACTTTAATAGGTGAAGCAATGATACTACCATTACAATTAAAAGTTACTGCTTGTCATTCATAGAGGGGACATTAAATGGACCCAGCATGCAAACTCACCTTGCAGAAAATTCAGAGCTGTGGAGAGGGGCTGAAATGGTTTCCAAATCAGAGCAAAATTTTGTGACTTCAAAATCAGCAATGGATTAAAAATTGCCTCCAAGTTGATTTAGAACAACCAACATATTTCCAATAATTCATTTGGATAATGTTTATCTATCTCATTTGAGCTTCTCTTATGTTAAATATGATGTGTTAGCTGGTATATTTAATATGAAGTATGTTAAGGATATTTTAATATAGAAAGAAAGTGAAATGAAAACATGATAAAGTCAAAACAATTGTATCTTATATCAAAACAAAATGTTTTGATATTATTAAAATAAATCAAGAAAGTAAAAATGAAATGTTTTGACTTTTTCTCGTTAAAAATATTTGTCAGAATTGACACGTTCTTGCAAAACATTTGGATTTTGACAAACAGAATTCTTTTTTACAGAAGAATTGTTTCAGTGAGCTCTAATTAAAAACTGGCTAACTCACAGATCTCAAAAAATAGTTGTGAGTGGTGAATTATTACTGTGCGTCAGATATATGGTGAAAGGGATCAGTTCACAGCCCAGCGCAATTTAATATTACCACTTGTGATCCTCAAATGAATATAAAAACACTTTTGACAAATTTCTAGGTAATAAGGAGTTGGGCAGAGTGGCCAGGGCCATCGTAATGTGATGGGGATCCCCTTGGGAGACTGGTGACTCAAACATGAAGCGTTTCAAATCAGGAAAATCTAGACCCTGCCCCCACCAACAAAGATGCTGACTCTGCTGCTTGATGGCAACTCTGCCTTGGCAGGAAGGGATCAATGATTTTTAATCGATAAATAACTAAGCAGTAAATGAAAGCAGGGGAGAAACAAGTAGGATACCGAGAGGGGACCAATAGTGGAATATGGTGTCCTCCTCTGGTATCAGCAGTGTAAAACTGTAAGCATGGAAAAGTGCGATGAGGAAAGTATTTATAAGCTGAGTTAGTTTGCTTCATTGTTTTGCCTGTCAAAGAAGACTGAAAGATGGCAGGGGGAAAATGAGGTTAAAAGGTGACTTTTTTTTTAAGCAGAGAGTTATAAAAAGGAATTTAAGGCAGGGAAATTCAGAGGAAGAATGAAGCAACTCTTTCTACTGGTGAGTCTGACTGACCATAGGAATATGGTACCTGTCAAAGCAGCGAACTCATCATGCCAGGCTCTCTTTAAATCAAGATTGACTGGTTTACTGAAGGCACAAGTTATTTTGGTTCAGCCTAGCAGTAGGAGGAAAAAAATTATATGACCTGAATTACAGAAAAGATCAGAGTAAGTGTTCTATTAATATCCACTACATTTAAAATCCATGTGAACCTACACATTAATTATTTGCATGTAGTAGACAATCTGAAGATAGCCAGGAATTGTCAGTGAATCTTAAATTATTCTGAAAGTCATGAATTTATCATCAACGTTGTCAACAGTTGTTGAAGGTAGATGTTTGGATTTAAAATACTGTCCTGGACATCATTTCACAAAAGCGATTCCAGCTTTCAAAATTTTGTTACTAACTCTAATGAGACTGAGTTTTTAACCTTCATTTTAGGGGGAGGAAGAAGAGAGCCGATCTAAAATCACTGCCCTGATGGCAGGGGGACTCATGCAGATGCAAGAGAGATACCTGCTTTCCTTCCCGATTCAAAGCTTCATTGGTGCTTCATACTTTGCCCAAGATCTCAGGAAATTTTCAGTGAACAGAACATAATTGTAGAAACATTTCAGTCTCAGCGAGCACTGTTTGCTCAGGGAAAAAAAAAGACGTATTTGAAAAGCTTGATCAATTTAATATCTGAGTTTAATTCCTGTTCATGCTACAAAACTCATTGCGTGAAGCTAGGTTTGTAATTTATATTTCTATTATGTTCTTCTCTACTTGTAAAATGGGAATATGACCTTCTACCTTTACTTCTATTGTAAGGTCCTTGGGCAGAAGACTGTCTCTTTCCCTGTGTGTGTATATTTACACACAAAGTAAAAAGCAAAACAGCTTTAGGTGTCTAAGCTCATTTGTAGCATAGATAATGTTTGTTCTTCTACTGCTCTATTTAAAAAATATAGTCAACAGTTAGGAAGTGCAACTCAGAGATATTATCTGCCATCCATGACTTGAATATTATATATTTAAATAAAATATTGAATTATTTGAAGGAATGGAATTATTTCATGCCATGTGTTTCTTTGCAGAACAATATGACAGTAAGATAACATTTTGCAATTTCAGATCATTTCCCATGGCAAGGAAATTATATTTGCCAGCCAGCTGGTTTTTTTGCTCCATTTAATGTACACATGATACATACTGGTTAGGACTGATGTTTTTAGAAGAACATTGTTCACAACGAAGTCTAATAACAGATACAATGATAGAAAATAATGTATCAGCTTCTGGTTATTTTCAGCTCTCAAAATCTAATCATGCTTTTCAGTTTTAGAAGTCTTTGTTTTGCTTCTAGAGTAGTGGCTTTTAATGAATTTAATTAATTACGTGTTCTAATACATGTAATAATTCATGTAATAATATATAATACAATTATAATAGTCATAGATATAATGTAGCACACAGAATAATATATATTCTATGCTATATATATTAATAGGTTTGATAATATTTAGTATACTTATAGGTATATTAAGTTTACATTGTTTGCATGAATTTTGTGTGTTATATTTGTTATACGGAATTATATATAAAGAAAAGGATTTGCTTGTTTTAATTGTGACAGTAGTAGCTGTTTGTATCTCTGACACAGGGGACTCCGGCCATTTTTTATCAGAATCTTGGACAAACCTAGGATTTTGGCAATCTAAATACACACAATACAGCAGGAAGAGAGAAACAGAGAAAACAAAATTGGCCCAGATCAGGTTAGTTAACAGGTTCATATCAGAGCAAGGTATTAAACTGAATCGGTTGCTCAGACAGTTACACATTCCTGCTAGTGAACCCAGCTGTTAATATGTATATTTGTTCACAGACCAAAGGAAGATCTAAAGGAGCAGTAATACCCTATTTGGTCCAGCATTATGAAACATAACATAGCAACAATAACATTACTCAGTGGCAAAGTTTAAAATATCACTTATTTTTGCCACTCAAAGTAATTCTCCACCTGCAATATCCTTCCACAAGCATGTACTTCTCAAGTGAAGCAGCCATAAATCAGGATACCAAATGACACGACTTACAAAACCTTGGCATGAAGAAGTGATCTCAGTAGCCTCCATCTCACCAGTTCATTGATGCAATCCATATATTATTTCTTATAAGCTGAATTTCTCAGCCATCTCCTCCTGCCAGTTTTCTCTGGCCTCCCTTGTTGAGAACCAGGTTATACAAAGTAAGAGGTAATACTTACAGCTCTCTCACTGCACACACACACCCCGGAACAGGTATTAACCAGCAACTTATCACAATCTCAGTCTTTCTGCTTCACAACCCATAAAGCCAGCTGCAGCACGTTTTGCTAATCTTAGCCATAGCAAATAGGCTAGGAGGAATTCTGCAATGCTACCCTGCACCTCAAGCTAAAACCAGCTAAACATTGAGAGAAACCCTTTTATCCCAAATATTCTTGTTTTATTTGAAGTGACCTATGAGGTTACTTTTTGCCTTTCTATTTCCTCCTCAAACTTTTGCATAATCAGCTGAGCTAGGTAAAGGTTGGGTACAGATGTTCAGATTCATGTTAGCACAACATAAAGAGCAGCAGTTGAGTTTTATTCAAAGAGTAGTTCTGGGACTACATGTGCTCTCACACTGGAGAATTATCTCCTGCATGCATTTCTATTTTTTCCTCTCAATTTTTTGGCCTAGAGAATCATAACCAGTTGAAATGAACCCTACATCTAATGAATAAATACACTTCCAAAACATGAAGCTCAGAACTTGCAAGTAGACCTGGTTTTGGGACACTGTAGCAAGCTGCCCTGAAGACTGCTGGATCTCCAATTAGACACTCAAACAAAAATATCCAAATTCACTACTGCTTTTGATAATATATGCCAGAGAAACAATAAAGTAAATTAACTTAACTATGACACCTTCATAACGAGGTCTCCATTTTTTTCTTTGTCCATTTTTTCTTTTCAAACACTATTTGCAGCAAACCTCTGATTTTTTCTCGCCACTCTGTTCAACATCTTCTCCTTCTCACCTTGGGAGCTCCCTTTATTTCATATCCCCATTTTTTAGCCCTCCGCTGTCCTCCCATGTCAGTACACCTTTTCATTAATCACTCTTTTTACCATTCTCTTTTCCCGTAATCCTTTCCTTATCTTTCTCCTCCATGGGGCTAGCTCCTCCTCCTCTTCTCATCAGAGAGGCACATTCTTCTTTCTGATCCCTGCAAATGAAGAGCCCTTCTTTTACTCTTCTCCCCATATACCACTACCTTAGACAACTCCTCTGTTTTAACCACAAACATTAGTATTCACATAGGTTAAGTTTAGGATAAAACATTTTCTCAGTCTAGTGCATAAGATACAGAAAATACTTTTTCATTGTTGTACAGTATTATTAGATACAATTTGATTAGTTTTGTTTGTTTTAACCTGCTTCTGAAATCTTGGTACTAATCAGCATCTGTAGTGAGAGACTGCACTGTTTGGGCCAGAGTTACGAGTAGTCATGTATCTCTAGCACATGCAACAGGGAAAAGGTTTTGTTTTGTGTGAAGCTCTGCCAGTCTGACACCTGCATGACAACTTAATTCACCCACCTCTGCAAGTTAGCCAGCTCCACTTTATATAGAGGGAGTATGAATGAGCTGCAAGACAGTTTGGTGCAGGTAAAACATCACCACTGACTAGTTACCGCAATTGCTAAATCTGGACAAGTGCGCCGCGACAGTCAGGAACCTGACGCTCCTTCTCTAGCTTTTAGACGCATCCAGTTGCACAATCCAAAGGAGTAAAGACTAGCCAGTAGATCGCTAGTCATCATTTTTCCAAGCTGAAAATAAGTTTTACCTTAAAAGCTTAACTGAATTTTATAACAAGAGTCAGAGGAAGCCCAGTGAGTCCATCTTAAGAGGCCCGATCAACATCGTAGCTTGGAGCAACTCAAGTTCGGTAGGTGAGATCCATTTCAGTCCCCACTAACACTCACAAGAGCTCTCACAGTGTTACCACAGGCCAGAGAAGAGTGAGGCAGCAGCTGCTCACAAGCTGAAGCTTCAGACCAACTTTCAGAGAGCATCTTAAGTATTTAAAAGGTCAAATAAATTAGTTTTTTGGTCTCACTCTCTCCACGGTCTTTTCTTGTTGTTATTTTACTGATAAAATCTGGGGAAAATATGCTGCTGTTTTTATAGTGCAACACGATTAGCAAACCCCCACTTTAGAGAAGTGTAGGTTGTAGCACGCATGACTAACGATTAATGATGCTCATTAAAAAATGAAGTTCTGATGAAATTCATTAATGCTTGGCTTGAGTCTTGCTAACAGTTATGCAACATTAAGAGCAAGGCAATTACAGATCTTGGCTGCAACTCATTGAGAGATAAAAGAATACCCTTTTTCCTGTTTAACTCAATCTATGACATGCTGTACTACAAAAATAAGCTGTCTTGAAAAGCTTCTTCAACAATGAGACACAGTCTGCAGCTCCATTGCCACCTGCGGGTAAGTGCTGGAGTCTATCATGCCGCTCCGTTTCACAGGGCACAGGGAAATAAAGGTATCGACAGGAAATAACGACAATAAAGTAAGAGCCATGCTTCTGACTCGCCCCCTCCAGTCATTTGAAGTAGACACCATCTTTAGCCTCTCAGGTAACTGCAAAAGTTTGCACGATTTTATGTATTGCTCCTTTCACACTCCTAAAAATGTAAAAACCAGACAAGCAGCTTTATTCTAAGTAGCATGGCAAGAGACCAGAATGAGGATGAACTGCAGATTAATTGTAAGGAATATTAACAGGGGATGGGAAGGAAACAAGTCATGGTTAGCAGCTTAAGTCTGGAGTCTGAAGGAAGGCTTCCAAAAGAGTATGCAACAAGAGGTTCGCACTCCTGTCTCAAAGCCAGTTCCTGATGAAAGAAATGTTTTTGTCCCTACATGTCAGCAATAAAAGCACACTGTGGGGCTTAAAAAAAGCCTTCTCTACCTGTTCTGTAGCAAGCGCAGATTCTGAAAGGGCACCATCAGCAGCGCACACCCATGGATGTGCATAAAACAGATGCCAGCGCGCTCTCGCACAGCTTGCCTCTGCAACACTAATGGGAGTAAAGCCTTCTATTGAATATATCTATTAACCTATAAACCTATATACATTCTATATAACGCACATCAGCTTTCTGTTGTTATTAAGGGTAAATGTGCTATTTTGAATTCACTCACGCAAACTCCTCGGAATGCACGTTTTATATAGTTGACATTTAAATACATTACGTATTGAAGTCCACTACACATGGCATTGTTTTCCCTCCTATCTTATGCCTGTAGCTTGCTCTTTATCCTGAGGAAAATAACTAACCTATTCAGGACCATATTTTCTGGGGTGGCCTCAAAAAAACTCTTTATTACTTCCTACTGACAACTTCTAGCTCAGTAAGAGCTTGCTCTGCATTTTCTGGCCAAGTTGTGAATGAAAGATTTTTACATGTGGAAGAAAAGAAAGATTCCATGTTACAATGGATTAGTTCATCAGCACAGGAGATCTCCTTTTCACTGCGATTACAACAGTGAACAAAGACTAGCCACAACTTGGCCCTGGGGAAAGTTTTGAGGATATGGGCAGTAGATGCCAGAGAAACACCAGCTCTTGGCTCTAGGCAGCAATTCACTAGGGACAAGTAACCCTAGATATCCAGTCAGTGTCTGAGTATTTTCTGTTCAACTGGAAAACAATTCTTCAACTCACCCACATTCCTTAGTGGTAGTACTTCAGCAGCAAAAAGCCCAGTGGAAATAGGCCATGCGTTTAGGTCAATGAGAGCCAGCGATGCTTGGAGCATTTCTGAATCTTGGGTCACAGAAATTGTGCATATAGAGTATTACCTGTGTGATGGTTACGCTTCCAGAAAACAGAGTTAAAAGGTGGAGGCCTTGCAAATTAAGAAGGAATTTTTATATATAAAAACCTATTTAAGCAAAGACGCATGGGGCTCAAGTCTCCAGTCTCCTGCAACACTTTTTCTTAGCCCAAAGATTAACCTACTTTTGCACTCAGCAGAACTTTTTTTAAGGTTTTGCTTTATTTGCTTGTTCTATCTGTCCCTTACTACATATACACAAACTCTGGTAACTCCTTAATCAAGCTCACTACAAACAAGACCAAATTTTGTGTTTGGTGTATGCAGGAAAGGCCCATTTTCAGCGACAAGGATGGCAGGTACATAATGGAGTGCAGACTCTGGCCCAAGGAACGTTTTCCTCAATAAATTCACTGCAGGCAACTGCAGAGGGTAACTCAAGCCCAAGTAAAACCTGTATCTTGGCGAAATCATTCTCTTTAAGGTGCGCAACCAAGACGGAGGAAGCAGAGTTTTGTTGATATACATAGCATCCCAGTTAACCTCCAAGCAAGCATCTAACATGCCACTAGCACTGGATACACAGCCTTTCTTCAGCGTCATGGATCAGCCTGTGAAATGGGTCCCACATCGTTAACACAGCCCTTACTGCACATAAATTAAACTTCAGAGCAGCCCAAACTTTGCAAGTTTTCCTCCACTTCCTCAATGGTAGTAACTTCTACTGACAGCCATGTTCCACCTAATTCCTGCCTCCCAGCTGTGAAATTTTAGTGGTCCATGACCAAGCCTATTTAATATGCAAAACTGTTAAAAGAGTTAGCTTTGTGCAAGCCAAATACTGCCTCCAAGTATTTATTTTTAGCTGGGCTGTTAATCCCAGAAAGAGGTATGCATTTTAATACAAGTCAAAAGCCTTTAAGAACTCTTAAGTATTCCCTACCAAGTGCTTTCAAACCTGGGGAAAGCAAAATCATCACGATATATGCCAGCAGTGCAGTTAGAAACAAACTTTATTGTTGCAGTTTGAAATTATTTACACAATATAAATCTCTTTGAAAGGTACATTACTTCATTTAATCAGTGGTAGAAGGCCTTATAATAGCTTCAATAACATTTAGTTCAAAAGAAATACAGTTCACTCCAATGGATAAATGATGCATCTAAACTCCACAACATACAAGAAGGGTCATGGGGACTTTTTGGGGGATGACAGTGCTGGAAGATGACAAAGGCTTATTTGTAAGTTGAGCTTACTTTATTCACAGGACATAAATGGACTCATGTTTTAAAAGAACACTGAAAAATATGCAGTAACAAAAAATGCCACAAAATGGAATATATCCCTAATATGCTATGGCCCTGTTTATGCAAATATTTAAAGAGTTTTAGATAGCTGGATTAAGAGGCTTAAGACAGAACCAATGAATCTAACTAAGTCATATTTAAGAAAGATTGGATACATTCTCAGTGCTGAGACTATTCAAAGCACTTGTGTACAAAGCAGCGTTATTAACTACCACAGACTGCATCTGAGATACAAAATGTTAAAAGGAACATTTCTACAAAAAAAAAAATTCTTACACACTGAAGACTTGACACCTACCATTTTTTGATAACACTTAATTACTACTACCAAAAGCTTAGAAACATATACTTTTTTCCAGTTCACGCTGCATTTTATGGCATAGTATACAACATTTTTCATGTTTCTCTTCCATGGTCTCTTTCATCTGGTGTTTTGCATGGATCTCTATGTGGGGAAAAAAACCACACTTAACAGAAAAAACGCAGTTGCAATACCACTAAAATAGGCTGGTGCAGTACCTGAAGTTTTTTCAACATTTATTTTCCAAGTTTGTTAGATTTCAAGTAACTTGTTTGCTTTCTAAATGTTCACACAACTTTTAATTTCCACCACGTTTTCTCTGTGTCATCTCTCTATAAGCATCAAATCAAACGTATCTGGGAAGTCCATGAATTAAGAGTTCCACACCATAGGGAACCTGAGATAGCAGCTCAACAATTTTAGAAGGCTACAGAAACAGTTAATGTAAAGTCTTGAACCAGAAGTCTGGTAATCTGGCAAAGTCTGGCCAGCTATTCTAAGATCATAATGGGCTTCAGGGCCATTCCAGTCAGTTTTCTGACATTTCACAATAATAATAAAATCTTTTATTAAAGAATCTGGTGCAGACCACCACCTATACTATTAAATACACAGAAAAGCCCAACACACACTTAATTGTTGTAAATAAATCACCTGCACAGGGTTGGGTTTTTTTTAGTAATCTTTTGGAATGTTTCTTCCCTCTCCCCCCAGGTTAACAGATTTCCTAATCCCAGGAATTTAATCTCTACAGATCAGAACAACTGGAAAAGTCACTTTAAAAAACAAACAATGCTTTTTCCAGTGTCTCACCACACCACTTAGATGGAGCACCTCCATAACTGGCACATGCAAACGTTTCGCACATTTTCCTTTCCACTCCAGCGGTCTACAAGCCACAAAGTTTGGTTTCTTCCAGTACATCCCACCTGGATTTGTGTGGTTTCTCTCTCCTGAGAGCAGTTCTTAGAAGTTGTGTGCTTGGCTAACAGAACACCTACCTTGCACAAGACCAAAGGTCATGGCTTTTCATATCTTTCACAATTAATGAAAACAATCAGCTTGCAGCCCACAGTAATAAAGAGGGGGAAAAAGAATCAGCTGCAAGACTGCTCAACAGCCACCTTGCATTACCTCAAGGTTTGATCAAATGCTTTCTGTTCTGCTACTATAATTACAACCTGCCTGGTGTGGAAGAGATGATAGGAGACAGTAGCTAATTCCAGTAGTTTAGTAATCTAGCATACCTTAGAAGGCATCCAAGAACACAGTAAACAATACAAAAACATTAAAATGAATTAAGAATAGACAGACACCTCAAACACAACAGGTAAGATGTGGTCAACCTCCTCTGCAAACTACCAGAAAGACTACGCTAAGCAAGAGGTTATATTCCACTGGGTTATAGAACAAAGTTTTGTTTAATCAGAAAGTTACCCAAATCTGTTTTAAGATTTCTTTTGGTAGGAATAACAAAATATTTTTTTTAAGCTTTTGTTAGCTACCAAAGGCTTTAAAATATCTAAACTTCATTTTGAAACAAACTTCACCCTTTACAATTTGTTCTTGTCCTTAAACCATGCAAGTAAATAAGCATATCCAATACCTTGCTACATCAAAAGCTTAAGCTTGAGTTTCCATGTGAATGATTTCCTTATATTTACTGAGACCATCCCTCCTCTTGACTAATATTTCTTTGATAAACTCACTTCCCAGGATCCTAGTAACTTGAACTGTCAACATTGATAAGCATGCATACCTTTCATCCGGTGAGGGTAAAGCTGACAGGATGTACAAACTGTATCAAGATCAATTTGTCAGATGGACAATGAGATCTGCACACCAGTATTTTCCAGCAGTTACTAAACACAGCAGTGACAAGAATAAACTAACAGCTTGAAGGACACTATGGAGTTCAAAACAGACAGTGAAAGACAACAGCAATGAAATATAGTTGGGCATTTGGGGAAAACTATGCTTCATTATGTCTACACTTCCAAGATTAAAGGCCTCTTCAGAAAGGGACTTCCTACACAAAAAAAAATTTCTGGTAAGAAGTCATTACTGAAAATAAAACACGATTTTAGTCAAAAAGGAAATAGTGATGATTAAGTATGGAAAGAAACCTTTTTATATTCTTGTCTCCCCTCATGAAGTAGGGTTGTGGACACAGGGAGGAGGTGGAGGGAATGGAACAGAGGGAAAATACCTCAGGTAAGTTTCAAATACTCTAAAGGGCTACCAATAGTTCTAGTGCTGAGCAAAATGACCAGCAGAACTATTTTAGTGATTTGGGCATTTATTGTAAGTATTTACAAGTTAGCAACTAGTCCTATTATAAGGCTATATCCACCAAAACCATGTAAGTTGGGGGACCTCTACCACAACTCACTCAATTGCTGTCACCACAGGAGCGCACGCTTTAAGAGTACTTCAATTCAACATGTTTATGTTTAGAAGTCACCAGCATTCAAGAATGTATAGGAAATTTTTGGAAGTTTAAGTAAACAATTTTAACAGCCTTCCCTATAGCACAGGTACTACATGTATCTCTGACACATAGTTTGCCCTATTATTAGAATAGACTTTCTCCTCATCTTAGTACTGTATAAATTCCTTTATTCCCAGAATCATTCCCAAGAGCAAGATGTCAAAAAAGCTAATGGGAAAAGAAACTGGATGCCCAAGGCTATAAATGGATACCTTAACATAAAACTATTATGCTCTGTTACAGGTCAAGTTAACAAAAGAAGTCCGCACACAGAGTTAGATTTCTTCTTTACATCAAAATTTCTACAAAATAGGAGAGAATACAATGCAATACACAAGTCCATAAATGCAAGATACAGTACAATTCACACTAATTTACAAATGGTTATTTACACTGTTGTATATACACACACAGTCAGACCTGGTTAATGCAAATTTGGTAAGTCCTTTTTAAATGCAAACCAAGAGATCTAAATGAAGGCATTTAAAGTTATGTGAGAAGAGACTAGTTATCATTTCAGAAATCTTTAATGCTTAGGTGACTGAAGAAACTAGGCATGGATTAGCCAGATCTGACCGCAGAAATGAGAAGAAAAAAATTCACACTATTCTGCTTTACAAAAGCAACCAGGCCACTACGGTCTATTGACTTGATGCTATTTATGCAAGAATGCCATTACTAATAATCCTCTTTATATTTACAATATAGGTTTAACTACAGTAAGAATTATTAATTTTGGCATTCATGCCCTTAGCTTAACATAAAGGCAACAGAAGATCTTCTTGGCAAGTCACAGTCAAAACTACTCAAGGATGTTTCTAGAGCTCAGTCTTTTTTGTCCTCCTTCAAATATCTTAACATTGCTATTAAAGAGACTGACATAAATTAGTTGAAACAAGTACATGTTCTCTAGTTCGGTGCTCTAGTACCTAACTTACATTCAGAATGTCCTGTATTCACAGTTTCAAGCTACCTTATAATCTGCAATGCTATTGCAAGCTACTGCTTCAAACTTCACACATCTGTAGATATTCCTTAGCAAGCAAGAATATCCAAGTGCTACTGGCTGAAATGGATGTGGAACAAGGCTCAAGGTAACTGGCATTTCACTTTGGAAAATGTTTTACAGTATTCCCTCAGAACTTATCATGAATTGTTTTAACCTGCACTTGTCTTGAAAGAAAGCTGATGCAAAGCAGCATTTAAGTGTGTAAAATGAATTTCAACATGCAAAAATGAAAGCCTCTACCAGTACTGCAAAGTCAACCACTGTAACCTGTGAGAATCCTTGTGCTTCTTCAAAGTGGCTCAGGAAAAGCTTGCAGTATTTACTATCTGCTTCAAAGTGCTGTTACGGGACTCAGTGGAACTTCACTCCACAAGAATGAGATTGAGCTACACTCATTAAAAGCTTTGGTTCTGCAGAAGCAAGCTTCCACTCCTACAGTTATTGCTACTTGAGCTATACAAACAAAAATACTACTGAAAAAAATTACACTAACTCCAAACTTAAATAGTACTGGTACCTGAAAAGGGAATGTGGATTGCTAACCGTTGGGAAAGTTAGGATCTGTCAAGTGTTGGATTTCCCAAGAGCAAGTGAACTTCACAGCCTTTTTCAAATATTTCACAAATACAAAGCAACACTGCCAGAAATAAAGCTATCACTTGAAGAAAATAGTAATAAGTTCAAAAATCTTTATCTATCTTACTTCCAAGCAGATCTTGCTGAACTTAAAGGGACTACAAAGACAGCAGGGTATTATTCAACATATGTCAATAATGTTAACAGGGAGAAAGTACAGAAAATGAAACTCTTCAGTGCTTTCATGAGCTCTAGCAACATCCTTGATAACTGCTACAAAGGAAAATATAAATGTCTGTTTTAGCTATTTGTTTCTATTTAACTACCAAGAAAATTCGTCCAGTATAGTAGCCTCCAGTTAACAAATGCTAACGAAAATGGTTACCTAATTTCAAGTTACAAAAAATCCCAGTTCTCCCATTTGTATTAGGATTTTCAAGGTTTTGACTGAAAGAAATAAAAACAATTTCAAACATTCAGAGATGAATATATTCAGAGATAAATATAAAGAAGAGGAAAAAAATCCCAAACCTTGCTTTTGTAAAATAACAGAATGCCATTCAAAATGGTCTTTCAAGGTGAAAGTTTTTCATTCACATCAATTGTCTTTGTCCTGAATCAATCCAAGCTTTTGTAAAGCACATATGTATATATATGTGTGTGTGTATACACACACACACACCCCCCAGTGTGCTATAAAGCAATTTTGAATAAATATCTTTGCTGGAGTCTGTACAACAGACTCCCCATAATATTTACTCTTCAGGTAAGTTTGCATTTGCACATGTATATGCACACACAGAGACTTTGTACATGTGGGCACTTATGTGACCAAAGTGCAAAGTTTTTCAGAGTATAATCAGAGTTGAGTACATGCCTGCCCAACTCCACACTGCATTGTTGGGTTTTATTTTTCTGTTGCAGGTTACTTCCCCTCCCGCCCCCCCCCCCCCCCTTTCAGACTTAAAGCCTCTTTTCCACTCAAACTTATACATTATTTTGTTAAGTAAACATTTTCTTTTCAATTCACATTTTTTAATCCAGACCATTCTTGGTACAATAGCTTTAAGAAATCAGAAAATGTGAGTGATGACCAAAGCCCCATTGTTCAAGTCATATACTTTTCCGTATTATTGTTCAAACTGGAGACTTTGAAAAGTAATTTGCTGCCACAGAAAAAAAAGAAAAACAAAGAAAAACACAAACCCCAGACATACCAGAATCTGCAACTACAGGACCAAGCATTTAAGACTAGAACCCAAGGTTAGAAGATGACAAAGCAGAAAGATGTCAACAATACACAAACTGTAAACCTAAGTTTCTTGCTCCCCAGTGCAACAGGATCTCTGTTCACTAATCATCAGTTCAATAGTCCATTCTGCTAGATACTGCTGAAGCACAAATACAGACACCAGAATAGTGTTTAAATTTAGAATCAAGTTTCAAAAAGGAATCTAGATTTGGAATAGTGGTCTTCTGCTTTAAAAGTACACTTAATGAACAAGCAGCTTTCCCACAGAAGTTAGAGATGGTACATTGTCCATCTAACACTATGATGGTACATATCCTCAAAGAATCTGATGGCCACAGAACTTTCACATTTCTACAGCTTAACACATCAAGAAGGTAAAATCAAAATATTTATCATTTCAGCAAGCTGGTTGATTCTTATACAAAAGAAGAGTACCATCATACAGAAAGCTACCTTTTTCTTTTTTAAAAAAGAGAGGGGGAAAAATCATCATCCTAACCTTCGTCCCTAGTTACAGCACACTGGTGATCTCACGAGTCTATTATCATTCATATTTTGCTTGTATACATCTAAAAGTCTAATATTCTCTGACCATGTTTTCTTTAATATAAGTTAACGCAACTTCAATAAAATAAGTTGTTAAACGAATCCTTTGGAACAACTTCACTGTCTGCACTCAACTTTTACAAAAACCGATGAAAGCAGCAATGGAATCATGTTAAACTTATAATAAATAATTCACATACAACATATGTTAAATTACAAAGAAGGATTAAATTGCCATTTCTATAACTTTTTATAGATTTAGCAAGTTTCTAATCCATTTTATATCAACAGCAGTACGTATGTTCTTCATACTAAATTTAACATTGAAGGACTGTTTAGAGGCATTATTTATAAAGCAAGAACCATCAAGTGAGCATTACAGAACTTCAGCAAATGTTTAGCTTTTTTCCAGTATCTGTTCTCAGAAAAGATTCAGGGGTTGTCTATCCACTTGGTAAGTTTCTTCCTCTTCATTACTCAGGAAGAGTTAATGTCATGACCTCCAGCTTCATTTTGAAATACTGGTTAAACCGAACAATTGCATACCTATTCAAAGGGAGAAAGAGATTTGAAGTTAGAAGCAGTTAACTCCTTACATGAAAACAGACATGCTAGGTAGGACTAGTCAAAAGTCCACCTACCCCAGTACCCTCTTTCCAACACTGACCCTTAGCAGCTGCCAAAGGAAGAAATTAAGAACAGAGCAACCATATTATGGTACTTCTTCACAACCACCACCCACTCCCAGCTTGCTACAGTTTGTAAAACAGATGTTGTTCCAGGATTATCAGAGTTGGCATTTTCATGTTTAATAGTTCTTAATAGACTGTCCAACAACTGGCAACTACAATTCCAAAGAAATCTGATCTTGATCATTGCAAGAACAATGTTTTATTCAAAACTGACACGTTTTTGGGTTCTACCACCTGTGCTTAACTTGGTTTTTTGTGCCATCTAGTGGTTACTAACAAGTACTTCTACTTGAGAATTGGTCACAAGAAGAAATTCACATTTGTCTTATTTACAAAATGACACAACTAAGCCTAGTAAACTGGTTCAGTTAGTGCACAAAAATTCTGAAGTGGGATCTTTTACCAAGCAAAATGATTAATTTTATCACCTCACCCAGTCCCCAATAGAGAGATTAATTCCCCTCTTGTTGCCATGAAAGACCATTTAAAAAAATGCCCAAGATACACATCTACCTGAAACAGAAAACCATTGGCAAGCGTCTCAGGAAACAGAACTTAACATTCATTGGCATTACAAAGACTCTTTAAAAAAAGATTAGGAATTTCCAAGATCAACTCTCCATGCAATAAGAAGTAAACAAGCTCTTCTGTACAAAGAGCCCCGTTTCTTGCTTGACTCTTACAGTTGGAAACGTAGTCTTGCATCTGACAGATAATGCACCCCACTGACCAACTCGGCTTTTATGCCTTTGTCTCTTCAACAAAAAACACCCCACAACACTCAATGCCCAAAAACATTTACTCCTCTAGGTATGTTCCTTGGCTTGTTATACTATGTTTTAGCCTAGAGGCACATACTAATTTAGAGAACTTTCACAGCAACAAAAAGCACAAACAGCTTTTACTGTCTTGTTTTCTCTTAAAAAATAAAGAGTTATAGTACAGATCAGCTAGATCTATCAAATAGATCAGGTCTGTTGCTCAGATCTCAGTTTCTGATAGCTGGGGTGTTGGACTAGATGGCCCCATAGGTCCCTTCCAGCCTCAAGTATTCTATAATTAAATGTAGCAAGCACACTTACCCTAGAAAATCAAAGTCAATGGTGGAATATTTGGCTTGAATTAGAGCCCACAATCCCCAAAAGAAGTGGGAAGCCTGAAAAAAAATTAGTGAAATATTAACATTATATAAAACCCAACGTGTAAACATATTCTCACATTAAGACAAAAATGTATCTACAAGATAACTCTCAAAACTCAATCTTTTTGTAAAGTTATTTGATCTCTCTTTACCAAAGAGATTGATAAACAAGTATTATAGATTTAATTACTGGCAATCAGAGGAGTAAATCCATTGGCCTCCTGACTCTCCATGTATTGTTTTCAAGAAAAATAGTGTTGCATTTATGAAATACGTCATCTCTTCTTAAGACTGTTGTACAACTGTATACACCACGTTAAAAAAATGCACAGAAATACAACTTTCATTTCTACTGTTGCTAATTAAATATATATTATTCTACATGTACTTGACTAATGCAAATATGAAATTCCTTTTGAACCCTTGATTACAACCCTCAGGCCATTATAACTACAACTCACTTTCACTACAGACTTGGATAAAGAGATCTGACCTGTAGCTATGTAACAGAAACTCTTAACTCATCAGCATTTACACAAATCTCTCATCTATTCCAAACTTACTTCCATTACAAGTCCAAATAAGTAGTCTGGAGGCCTATGTTCAGTTTCAGATTGAAACTATGGATTACATTAATGATATGATTGTTATTATATTTCAAATGAACAAATATATGTAAGGGCCATGAGCTTGATAGTCTCCTTGTGGAAGACATTTCTGGACCACCCAGGTTACAAGTGATATACTTCAGACTTCTGTTCAGTAAATAACTGCTTACAGTAATTACCTAAATTGCTTCCTGAAGCTTGCATGTAACACTTTACCAGAAGTGTAGAAGACACATGCACGCACACACACCTGAAAACACCTTAAAATGGTAACTACTGTATGTACACATGCATCTTTCTTGTACCTCTAGTTTAGATAACTTCACCTGATAGTGAGCAGTTTGGCATTTTACACCAGCATCCATTAACTTAAGTTCGTATTTTCTCTTAAACAAAGCTTCTTCCCACATTAACCAACACAAGAGTGTTTGGCAGTATTTGTGCATCATGTGTGGTCTATAGGCAGGTCTTGAGTTGTTCTCTAAACAGAACTCTATCGTCTTAAACATTAGTGTGATCACAGTTTAAAACTGACAAAATGATGCTATGTATTTTGAAACAGGCCACCAGCCTACTTAATTGCAGATAAAACTTTCCTAGATTAATGGGACAGCTGAATTGAACAGTAACAGTTGATAATACAGATATTTTAAAATAACAGCAAACAAGCTGGTATTTTTTAAGGGCTTGTTTAATAATCAACTTCGTAGAATGTGAACTGTATTTCCTCACTGCAACCATTAGCTTTTTGCCAGAAAACTGAAGGCATTACAGTAACAGAGGTATGCTTGGATTAGTCAGAAAGAGGACTGAAATAAGGCCAAACTGGCTTCTTAGCCTCAGCTGTCCTACGAATAGTTTGGCATGTTATTCTTCAGGAGAAAGCAAAATAAAATTATCTAGCTGTTGGGTAAAAGGCACTTTTGCTGTAACATCTCCTGTTACATCCCCTAGGCGAAAGAAGATCAGGGCTAGTCAGAAAACATAACAAATAACGTGAACCTGTAAAGTATCTTCAGAAATCACAAAGATCAAGCTGGGGTGGGGGGGTGGGGGGGGACAACACCACCATGACATCTTCTAACTGCTTCTAACAGTATACATAATTGGGGCATTCAAGGACTCAATGCTACACCTATTTGACTTCTTATTCTACCTCCATGAATGATGTGGTTTTTTTCCCCCTGAAGGAAAAGGCACCAAAGCCAGGTGGAATTTTCTGAAGGCAGATCAAAATTGAACATGCTCATCCTTTCAAAGGGAAAGAACAAGGGAACAAAGCTTTTACATCCAAAGTCTTGGAAAGACAGACTGACAGACAGGAGACAGCTTATAAATGCACAAGATACAGGAGGAGCAGGGAGCAGACTCCCTCAGACAGCCCTCACACTCTACAAAAAGGCAGAACTTCCAGGGAACCACAAGAGACCACATGTGCACTTTGCTACAATTTAAGCCACTAAAGTGACCAAAACCAAATCTAAAAGCAACTCCTTGCTTGCCAAGACACTGCAGGCAAGGAAAGAGTTAAGGTATTACTGAAAGACTCGAGTGACCTAATTATCTGTAAAAAAAATTTTAAAACCCAAAGTATCCTAGTTTAATAAAAAATTTTATCATCTTACTTTAAAAAGGCTTTCAAATTCAGAAGATTTACAAGTCTTTATGACGTACTACCTTGCTCCTCTGTCTTCTTACCCTTACAAGAAAAAGTTCAACACAGACCCACCATAAGCTGTAGCCAACTCAGAAATTTGCCAGACCAATAAACAGCCAATACAAATACTCACTAAAAGCTCATCTTTTCTGAATGCTCACTGCCTCTTTCACTAGGAATATTCTACAGAGAATTTTTAACACACACAATAACAGAAAGTTTCCATAGAACAGACTAAGGAAGTTTTTCTTTACATACCACAGCACTCAGAGTAAGAAACTGGCAATTACATTTGTCCATAGAGTAGCAGGCTTCCCTATAGCATGTAATATATTCTAATCAGCAGTTTGTTATTTACCAGTGCAAACTGATTGACTTGGACATATAGAACTTCAACTTCTTTTTCACTGACTTCTGTGCCAAATCCTTTATATTCTTTGTAGGCCTCCAGGTAAGATCTCAGCCATTGTTCCTGTAATTTTCTGTTAGGATAAAGGCTGTAGTCTACCTCATTTACTCCTAGAAAAAGAAAAAAATACCTATTAGAACCTTACGGTATCTTAAAAGACCATTAGAATCACATTACTGGACTACTTCCCCCCCTCCTTGCCCCTAACACATATGCACAAATTGATGTGGACAAACATCACTTTTTTTACTTTGACCTGATTTTATCAGTTACATGTCGGCAAGAATTTCTCACACACGAATCAGAGCGTTCAACACAGCAGAAAGATTTGCACTGTGTATGTTTTCAGCCACATACATATTCTACTTGTATTTTGAAATTCAGCAAGTTTGGCTTTGAGAGAAGCCTCAAGAAAAAAGCATTTGCATTATGAATACTTAAATTACCAAGTATACACTCTGAATTTTTTTTAAGTTATCTAGACTTAACATTCAGTTTGTGAAACAACGGCTAGTAGATTAAGGCTCCTAATTTCACCATATTGCACTTTCCATCTATACTAATCGTTATGTAGGTTTTTCCTGTTGCCCCATCTTCTGAAATAACACAGCATACACCCAAGGGTATTTCTCTCTTATGGAGTAAACAAAATGAGCATTCCCTGAAAAAATCTGAACTAGTAAATGAATGAGTCTACCAGCACCTTATTCCTGAAATCCCACTCTTCCTACCACAGAGTCTTAGCTTTTACTTCTCATTTTAGGACACGACTCAAGGGCAACTACTTAGCACACACATGCAAAGCCACCAAAGAAAAACCACATAAGCCTGCCATTTGGAACTGTGGAACCACACAGCATATTCTCAATATATACCTATGCTGTAAAAGATACATCTGCAGTGTTTCATTAGAGTGGGCTGAGTCTCTGCTGTGTCATTTCACAGAAGGATACTGTGAAAGCTGCAAGTTCTGTATTTATCTAACTCCGTCAAAACTTAGGACATTATGTTCTCATTTCTGTGTTAGCAGAACTGCAAAGGAAGGGCATAACTGGCCTGCAAGATGAGACATTAACACATTTTGATACTATCAGATAAACAGCTATATAGGTGTATCTAGATATACAGGCAGAGAAAAAAGAATGTGCAAGAATAAATTTTTATTTTTAATAAAACCAGTTTACCTCTACCTCAGAAATCCAATTTTTACCTGCAAATTCATTGAAGTGATTGCCAATGTCATACGCCAGGTAGTTGTATCCAGAGTACTCATAGTCTATGAACTGCACATCACCTATGTGAGACACAACAGCAGCAACATCAGAGTCCGTATCAAATGAATTCACAGCCCTAATCCTTTGGTGTCCTTTGAAGTTTTGGGGGGAAAAACAAAACACACCCGTCTTACTTGTGCCCCGTTGTGTGCACTCAGACATTCCAGGGTAAGGTTGTGATTTTTACGATATGAGATTTCCTTGAATATTCATTCCAGAAAGCTCTTAAATAATTACTTAGAACTGTAAGCTCTCTATTTTTTAAACTCTGAATAGCAGAATTTCAATTTTAACTTCTACCACATGAGGGCATCCCTTACCTTCAAAATAAGAAATATAGTAGAGGATCCTTTATTTAAACTTTATGTAGAAATAGCAGATCAATTTTTCCCCGACTTAAAAAAAGAACAGTCCTGTTTATTCTCACACAAGTGTGCAATGACAGTAGACTAACATGTTGCAACATGTTGCTATTTCCTGCTTCCTCCAACCACACTTACAAAGCAAGACTATTCCTAATTGTTGCTTTTTTTAGATGGCTTAAACTAGTTTCAAGAAACCATCAGACAACCCTCAAGACCTCAAAACTATGAAACTACGTAATGTTATGTAAACAAGGTCTGATAAAGCAGCAAACAGCCCCAAATGTTTCCAAATTACATTTACCTATAGCGAAGCTGAGCAAAATGCTTCACTCAAGGTAATACAGCATTGAACCTGCTCAAAAATGTCTACACCACAAACAGTCAAGACATTAACAAGAAGGATTAGGTAAAACTAGAGCTCTTGTATTTTAAAGGAAACCAGTGAAATTACTAAAAATATCAGAAAAGGAAGCAATGGGTTAACTTAAGAGCTGTTCACACTAGAACATCAAAATGTAAAACCTTACATTGCCTACTGCTATGGTGAAATGGGTAATTTTAACAGTTGCACCGTTCTCCCTCTCTACACCCATTCTTTTGATGACTAGCTGCATATTTACTCAATAAAAACATATTCCTTCCATTACAATGAACAATCCTCTTAGCATGACTTAAAACATCTTACAGATGCTAATGCTAACTATCAGAACTCCCAGTCAAAAAAAAAGTAAATCAAGAATAATGTTAAGTATGTTATGTATTTCCTAGACTAAGAATTTTAAGTGTCTAATATACTCCCTCCTTAAGATTTATGGCTATTACACATCAAATACAATAGATTTTCCAGATAAGTGTCCTGACCACGTTATCACAGAACAACTTTGTTAGAAGTGTTCCTTGTATCTATGCAGTTAATCTTTACCATATTTGAAATACTAACACATTAATCTTTTCCAGATGGATAAATCTTCTTGTTGAAGCACTTCTAATGAAAGTTAAACCCCAAAACACGAACAAAATTACTTAGTCACAATCCTCCAAGTCAGAGTTTACACCCTTACTTCCACAGAAAGAGAGGATTGCTTACCAAGGTTATGAGGTTAAACCTTTTAGGCTCTGACAAACCAACATGAAAATGGCCTGCAGAGTGGCAAGCTCCTCCCAGGAAAATCTTGTTGGCAACGGAAAATTGAGGTTCTCTAGAACTCTGAAGGGACAAGAAATTTTACAGCAGCTGCAGCCAAGATCTTACAATATCGTCACAGATGAATCTGCCAGTCAAGCACTGGCAGAAGTTAATATACTTGTATATGCTTGCATTTCCCACTGGTTCTTTAGTACTACTTTTAAAAAGAAACACCTGTAAGTTACCAGCAGTCAAAATGCACAGCCCAACCCTGGTTAATATTCTGCTACACAGCTGATCTCCTGAACTTCCCCCCTACACACACACCCAAACATTTTATATTGCTTGTATTCAGAGGGTTTTCTTTCCTCCCACACAAAATATAAACATGGCAGGTAAAAGTTTACCTGCGAAATATCAACATAAGAAATACTTTAAATTTCTTTCACATGCGAATTTCATCTTGAATGTGCTATTATGCATTTTTAAGTACAGCTAATATTTAAAACTTACTTCCAGATATAAATAATATTACATACAGTAAAAAATTGAATCTAACAAGATACAAATGAGGCTGTTACCAGGTACTCTCCTATGGGGAAATGCATGTGAACAAGTCATGTGATAAACCTCCAGCCAGTGCACAAGTAGCATGGTGCATGCCACCACAAGGCAGCAACAATGGCATACCTAATCTGTAGCAGATGAAGAAAATTTGGCACACTCACATTCGGTAAGACAAAAGTTCAAAGTGAACTGCATTTTTACTGATCTCTTTCAGACTTATGCTACTGTGGAACTCAACCTTAAGTTTAATTTTTGCATGAAAGGCTCAAAATAAAGATGCACAGTTCTTTCTGTGAAACTGAAAGAAAGCAAAAACCGTAAGTTTGTCACTTCATAAATGCATACATGTCTCAGCTACCTTGTTTTAGAAGAAGCAGAAGAAACTTTGCATTCATTGTTTAAATATCCACAGTATTAGAAGTTACTTTTAAGATTTACTGCAGTTCGTACAGGAAAGCCACTTCTAAAAGATATGGCTTACACTAGTAGTTAAGCAGCTAGCTTTTGTTTTGAGGTTTTTAGTAAGTACAAAGAATTTTTACATCCCACTGATTTCACTGGGAGCAGGCAGACCAACAACAGACACTAGTCTAAGCACATTTGTATTTTATTGAAGTGAGACATGATTTAAAACTAAGCTCTACCATCTCTCTGCAGAAGCTACTGTTATCAAGAGGAATAGAGACATCAAAAGTATTCAACATTTCAAGTTGAAACACACTCCTTTCATCAAGGGGTCTACTACTGTAGACAACATGCAATGTAATCTATGAAAACTACATTAAGGACACAAAATGGAATACATGTTGTGTTCCATACACCAGAAATTTACAGAAATTCTGTAAACAGGAATTTTTAAAATAGATCAAGTAGTAGTCAAGAGGACATGTTAGATCTCCTCAGGAAACTGAAAGGTAGGAGGGGTGATGACACCTCTCTTTCTAGCTGCTCTTCACTTTTAATGGTTTAATAAGATAAGCACTTTCCACGTGCAAGTCCTAGCTGTAGTTACCACAGCAGAATGATGCATCCTGAGTTCCATCCATCCAGCTCATCAGGTGAGCCACTGAGGCCCTAGAAGACAGCTTTGGTAAAGACAATGATCTATGCTATGAACATACTTGAAAATTCACAAACGGGTCGTATACCCAAAGAATAATTTTAGCTATAAATACCCAATATATCTTTGCAAAAAAAAAAAAAAAAAAAAGGTTTTTAGATCAAAACCAGAAGCCTTAAACATACCTCAGTCTTCAGAAGCACTGAGCACCCACAGACTCCTACCAAAGGAGGAGAAACATCATAGAAAACATTGGGTAGGCAGAGGGAATAAACAGAACAAAACTAGCCATCTACCTACACACTTAACTTCCTGGCAGGTGATTTTAATACATTCAAAAAGAACACATACAGATACAGACAGAAGAATACTGATAATTGGTCTTATTGAATAGCAAGTATTTGAATACTCTTAAAACATCAGGTATTTTTGGAAACTCCCAGGTCACGCTGGAAAAAAAACCCACCAAACTAAGAGCATCAGAACACAAGGTCTAAAAATAAGCAGTACCAAGCATCAAGCATATTGACTATCTTGATACCCAAATTGTAATTAAGAGCAACGTGAAGCTCTGAGTTATATCCTTCAAAGTAGTTCACACTGATAATTAAAGTTATGTAAAGTTACACTTGCAAATTTTCATATCCTGAGTGACTGCAAACGGACATTAACAAAACAGCAAGAGGCAGAGTTCTCTCAGCCACAGCATGAACAAATTCAAGTAAGACAAGTGACACTCCATTAAATGAAGCTAGCACTCAACATGCTATTCCAGTCTCATCAATAACATTTAATTACATGAGACTGATTCTTCTTAAAAGCAGAATGTGGTACAACTATGATTCTTCTTTCAAGTCTGAAAATTTAACATGAATTTAATGCAGAGAACAAGTCTAAAGCAAAGCACTGGGACAAGCCACAATCATTCTAACTGCACTGGACAGGAGTCCTAGTATCTGTTGATAGTCTTTAGCTTAAAACACATGTACACACACCCCACACCCCCCCCATGCCTAGTAAATGTGCAAATTAAGAATTCAAACAAAATAAATACAGTGTTGCTAAAACCAATGAGTTATTTTGTTTGTGCCAGCTTCTGAAAAGCCAGATAAACACTACCAGCTTTGCTCAAACTGGGGAGAGAAAAAAAAAAAATAGTAGTTAATCTAGAAGACTGATTCTCTCTCTCTAGTTCCAGCTTAGGGTCACCAAGGTTTTTCATACACAGAAGCCTTTCTAGGCAGAAGAGCAAGTTTAGTAAGAGTACAGCATCACCAAAGCTGTTAACTACCTTTGTACAGTTTGATGTCATTCCTAATTAAGTACATCTTTAAAGATTCTATTTTGTGCTCTTGCAAAATTATTTGTATACCAATAAAAGCTTTTGCTGTTCTAAACAGAATTCCAGCAATACATGTTTATTTACAGTTAAAAGCTGGGCTTCCACTTCTAAAATCATGTTCCTCATCTTAAGATTGTACTAACAAACAGATTGATATTTTTTGATCTGTAAGAAGTATACTGTAAGAAACAGCTTTCAAACAACAGACAAATATTCTACAGATGGCATTGAGGTTTGGTTACTATGAAAACAGTACCTGTTGTACCCAGATTTTAGAAGTGCTACAACACAGTACATGTGCAACATTCAAACATAAGTTTAATAAGTATATGTATTTCATATTTCCAAGTCTTTCCCCCCCCAGATGTTTACAACTAGCTTGAAGCCAAAAGTTCTTTATGTACCTCCCTCCTCCCCACCCTGTCCCCAAACACTAAGCACTCACACACTTGTTATTGTAGGATTGCTCATAAGTGATGCACTGCTGGCATTGTTTTTTCCTCCATTCTGTTTACAAAAAGAAAAGCATATAGCATTTGTTTTAAAAGTAGGAACTTCAAGCCTATTGACCATGATAGTGAGCCTTTTAAAGGAATTACTCAAGATTTTTTTTGCAGCATGGTTCTACTACAAAAAGTGACTATAAAAATTACTTTTACCTCAATGGGTCTGTTATGGAAAGCTGAAACTCAAGGTAGTTTCAGCACTGAAAAAACCCCACACAATAGATTTATTTTTGGTATTACAGTATCACAACTCCAATGTGTTTAAGACCACAATCTGATTTTTTTTTTTGCATACCTTCCATGCTTTCCCCCCTCCTCCTCTTTTTAAGCAGAACTATAACCAGCATTGAAACTAAGTAAAACCACTGAAGTTTCATACTGAATTCTTAGAATTTAAAACTGCTCTTAATAGCATTGTACAGGTATATATACATATGTATGTACCTACAGAACTAGAAGTACTAGCAATTCCCTTCAAAATGGTATTATGCAGAGGGAAACTTGTATAGAAACTACCAAAAGACTCTCTTTTCTCAATTCACATGCATTCAGTGCATATCTGATACAGAAATTGGTTATACATACACAGCCAGTTTTCATACTAGAACCAATTCCAGCATGTTTTTGTTAGTTTTTATTTAGAAATTAAGGCACATAAGCTTAAAAGGTCAAAGATCAATGATGACTGATGGAGAATACTTCAGTTCCATTCACAGTCATTTACTTCACATACTTTTGGCTTACATACCAACAGCCTTATCAAACTGTCACAAACAAATATGAAGCTACTAGAAGGAATATGTAATCCTCACTTCAAAAGAAAATCTTGATCTAACATGATGAATTTGTTGCACTCAGCTGAGCTCAGATATTTGAAATGGGAGGGAACTTGTGCGTTTTTACTGCACCATGGCCATTTTAGTGTCACAAGTTTGCCTTTTTTGTTTCAATATCCTGTTTAATTGATTCATTTAGTAACCGAACCTCAAACCACTAAAATCCAGAAACAAAAGAAACTGTAGTTTTATACAGAAGCTTTATAGATTTTAGTTAAGGCATTCTTTAATAACATGAATTATGAGTTGAATTTATAATAAAAACAAAAATGTAATTCATCTTTGCCAAGATGTGTACTGCCTAGAACTGTTGAAGCGTGTATTTACAAAAGAAATCTTTAAGATGCCTATGTACCTCACACAGCAAATAAACTGAGTCGCAGAATGTAGTATTAAGTATCAATAAGATACTTCATTATTAAGGTGTCTTCCCACAATCACAAACCAGAAAAATACACGTTATAGGACATGATGTCTTCAGGTTATTTTCTATGCTTGTATGATTTTTTTTCCTCTGAAAAGGCTTATATGACTAGAATAGAATTAACATAAGCAATTGCATACTTTGAAGTGTAGTCAATACAGGCAGGCTAGGGATTAACAAATTCATTAAAGTAAAGCAAGGAACACCAACATTCTTCCTCTGTACAGTAACGTATAGATGAGAATTAGCTAATTAAGCAACATAATATTTGCACAGATATCACTATCACTGCATTGGTAATTAGTACTTAAAAGCTCAAATTGAGTTCACTCACTAAAGTCAGTAAAATGACATTACTGATGCAGCAAATGCAATTACAGCATAAACCAAGCCACTACTTACTGTTTAGTTCAATACCTACCTCGTTTCTTGTTGTAAATAATATTCTTACACAACAGGTCATTGTGACAGAGTACCACTGGTGATCCTAAATTTGACAGTCTTTCCTTCATCCAGGCCATCTCTTCTTGAAGAACTTGAGGACTTGGAATGTCACTTAAAAATCTTTTCAGGTATAAGAAGTTCGAGTGTTAATATTTAGTACCGTGTATTCTATACCAAGCATTTGTGATGAAGTAACAAGTTATTTTCCTCTAAATTCTTATTTCAAATAACTCAATAGACAGTCTCCCAAACTAGAGCACTCTTTCCCCTGGCACTACAGCAGTCAAATTACAAAAATTCCTTCCCTGTCCTCCCCAAAAACAATTCTCTAAAGATTGTCTGTGCTGTAAAAATGAGAGTAGTCCAAAATTCAGGAGTAGAACTTGAACACAATCCTGCATATTTTTTAAAGGAGTAAAGATTAACAGTGTTATAGCATGAATTTCATTCACTTTTTGCTCACATTACATTACTTCCTTCAAGTAGAATACACAGTAAGTACTATATGTATCTATACAGAGGAAGTTAGGAATAATTTTTGGTTCTAGTCACAGTAAATATGCTTAAGTAAGCATTTTCTCTTTTAGACTTTCAATTAACTACTCAAGTTCTCAGTTTTAAGAATGTTATGCTGTAGAAGAAAAAAAAAAATCAAACAACTTTGCTGGATCATTCTTTAATTACAATGCAGCAAGAAGGGCAGTTGGCATCAGTGATTTCAAAGAAGTTCTATGAAGAATGTTTTTAAGCTGGACTCTGCTTACTGAGTGATATGAAGTTTGAGGATATTGCACAGACACTTCCAAATCACAGTTTTAGCTAAAAAGTTTGATCTCCAGTCCCCGAGAAACATTGTCTGCAACTCAAGCTTTAGATTACAGCACAGAAATTTAGGTTAATGTAAAACATTGCTCCTAGTTCTGCCGTTCCTCTCATCCCAACCTTCCAGTGACTGATGCTAGAACCCTTTGGAAACATTTTCTTATTTTGTTAAGCTCCCAAGAAAAAATAGATTGTTTTACAAGTCAAAAGCTATACTGGGATGCTAAAACCAAGATGTAATTAAACCCTTAAACCTAAGTGAAACTCCATGATAGCGTAAGTCTAGAATGACTGTGCAGATACCTTTTCTTCCTCTGGAAAACACTTCGGGAGCTTCCCATCACTCAGAACAGCATTTCATTAACTTTACTTTTATGCCACCCATTTTTGGACAAATTTATAAACTGAACAAATACAGGACAGCAAAGAGGTGCAGGTTAGAAAGAACAACAAGCAGGACTCCTGCAACCCCAGAAAATATGCTTTCAGTACTCATCCCAGAACATAGGTCTCTGATTGGGAGACTGATGGATCTCTTCAGGTAGTTGTGTCTCAGCTTTTAAGTACTTCACTTTACTCTTTTTAAAGAGCCAAGGTCAAGAAAACTACCATCATTTAAGCGTCCAATCAAACCAAGAACTGTATGTATATATACAAAATATACCAAATGAATTAAGAGTCTCTCCTCACCATATTTGACATTTATATAGCTACTTCAGTATGTAAGAGTATGACAGAACTCAAAATTTTACAAACTTCAACATTACATGGTAACCCAAATCTATTTTTTTTTAAACATTCTTCTACCTCTCAACGAGAAAGAATGGGAAATCTGGAAAGCACATAATGAAATACTTACCTTTTATTTACTTCCTCATCTGTAAATTCTGTGGGTATGAGAGAGAAGTATTTCCCCATCTTCAGCCACAGATTAGATTTAGGGATCCATCCGTTGTGTGCATGAATAGTATGGATTTTAGCAAGCTGTCTGGCAATGAGTCTAAAAAACCAAAGTTTAAATGAATGTTATATTTGCAATAGATCTGACAGTCTTATATTTTTCCTAGCAACAAGAGAAGCCAACTACAATATTTAACAAAAAGACTGTAAAAAATGCAGCAAGGGAATCCAAAAGGGGTTTAAACAAGAGCAGCACAGATATAAGGTAGCGTCTTTAAAGACTCAAATGGTCATTAGCAGCACTACTTAACGGAGGGGAGGTGAGAGGGGTTAGAGTTCTGTTACAATATGCATACGTCACCTATATTTACAGTCTGCTCTTCAACTTGCTTATCTTTAGAAGAGTTGACTTAAATTAGCTGCCATTGTTAGGCAAATACACTTCAGTGCATACATGAAAAGCTAAAAATCTTAAGACATCAGCATTTTCTGCTCACTGCTAATAGTTTAAAAAAATTGTGTCTCAATGGAAGACTATCTTGAACCCATTCACAAAAGGAATGTATTAGAAACAGAGCTAGGAGTGCTTGCTTTAATTAAGTTCAGCCCCCTACAACTCCACGTTAAATGATGTCCCTAATGGTAATGTACAAGTGTAAAATACTCACAATAAGCAGACCTCTAATGAATATATAGTCTTCCGGGGAGGCAGTAAGGATCATTTGTTCAGCACTGAAATACCATGAACTAAGACAGAGGACAGTGCACTATCAAGAGTGTGAACATCAACTTAGTGCAGGCTTATAGAAATATTTCTTTTCTGCCTGCTTATAAATTAAGCTTGAGATCCTTTGGGCCTGACAGAACACCATAAATGCATCATATAACTTGAATAATGAAATAATAATAATAAAGAAATAAAAAGCTTACCTGAAAATATCTGGATTGCATACATGCTCTGGATCCAGTGCTTCTCCCTGCATGAACTCGTAGCACAGGCCATTATTGAAAGTACAGTATAGTTGAGGTGCACAACCGTGAGCCTGCAACACGCGGAAACTCTTCACTTCCTCATCTCGATCTACTAAGAGCTCGGTCTTATTTCCATAGATCCTAACTAAAACCACATCGTCTGTTATGTCACCCACGTAGCAGCCAATTAGTTTATTGGTGATTCCATCAGTGAACAGCTGAAAAGTAAAAATAATGCATAAGCAACTCAGATCTGCATTTTCAACATGCAGGAAAAGAACATAGGGTTATTCTTTAGTTCACAAAACACAAATGTTTACTAGATTGAGCATTAACAAGAGAAACCTTTAAGATACAGGGAAATCATGGAGAAAATTGCAAGGATTTTTCCCAGTAACACATGAAAAGAGAAGAGAAAAATGTGAAAACATGCTGCAGCAACCTACAGAAATACTAAATGTAAAAGGCAGTAACCGAAAGCTCAATATTGTAAAATTAGTTTCTACATAACCACTCTGAAACTGATGGATTAAGATGGCTGAAATCAAAGCCCCAACAAGGCAGCAATCCTAAACCAGTACGAAAACAGTCATGAATACAGGCAGCACGAAAACAAAAACAATTTTGAGGCACTTCAGAACTGCAGTATTTGCTGATCAGTGTACAACTAGTAAAAGATATTCCTGGATTTCTAAACCACTCCTTTTAAAAAGCAAAATTTAGATCAGGAACAGTTCAAGTTCGGTGGTTATCTTCCCACTAGCCTTGAGGTTTTACTGATTGAGAACAATTCCTAAAGTCACTTTGGCTCCTCTACAAATTTCAGACAGTACTTAAAATTCAAGACTCCAGTCTTCAGCTACAAGTACGATTCCAAATTTAAAAGCTTCTGACAAAATCCACTATCCTCCCATTTTACTTCGTAACTGGTACATGCTATTTAGAAGATTAAAAAAGTATTTCAAGTCCTTAGCATTAAGATGTATATAAACGCAATTTTTAAAGTCCTGCAATTTACTAGACTTTGACCAGTCTAGTCACTGATGCCTGAACATACTGAAGATGAAGCAAGTAACCTACTACAAAAGTAAGTAAGAGCATTACTTGAGCATTATGTTTATATCTAACAACAGCCTACTCGTTGCCTTTCAAATAATGATGGAGGTATGGATACTACAAGTTCCTAGCTATGGGAAAGGGGGGCAGACAAAAAACCCCCCACTCCTTAACTGCTGCTTCTCCTTTCACATTTGATAATGAGACTTTCACAGTGGAAGGTGCTGTATTTTAGCTATTATGCCTTGCTTTCCTCAGCACCCCTATGCTTGAGATGAACAAACTCAACAAGAAGTAGCTCAAGGTTCCTTAGGAGAGATGCAGAATAACAGGATATGAAGGTACTCTGTTTTCTTCAACAATTACAAACACTTAACCTTGCAGAAGTAGGCTCAGCAAATCATATACTTTTCATCTACACAGGGCAACCATAAATTCCAATAAACCTGCTTACAAAGCCTCCTTGACTGACTCAAAATTAAGATTTTACAATTTATGGACACATTTTATTACTAGCTATTATTTGAATAACCCAGACTAGGAGACAAGTAATGAAGACTCTTGTCTTAAACAGTCTTCGCAGCAACTAAATGTTACAATGTTAACTGGTGCAACTAAGAAAACTATACCATTTAGTACCACGGATATAGGTTTTCATATTAAAATGAATACAACTGTATTCTAACACTACCCTATTCTTTTGCTTGACGCTTATGCAGATGTTTTACGTTTTCTCTGTGTACATAAGCATACTGTTGCAACAATACACATGCTATATCAAGAGAAGGATGATGTGCTTGAGCAGTGTTACCCAATTTGAACAGGCAATACTTAAATGCATTTCAAGTATGACTTGTAAATCACAAATTACACCTTATATTATAACGTATTCATTCACAACCTTCCCCCTTGTAAGTGTATTGTCACAGAACTATTTATATCAGAAGGGACCTCCTCTGATCACGTAGTTCAACCTCTCTGCTCAAGCAGGGCCAACAAGAGCCAGTTGCCCAGGACTGTGTCCAATGAAATCTCCAGGAATTCTGGAGACCCTACAACCTGTCTGGGCAACTTATTCCAGTGTTTGATCACCCCCACAGTAAAAAAGTGTTTTCTTGTGTTCAAATGGAATTTCACACGTGTTTTATTTTGTGCCCATTGCCTCACCTGTCACTGGGCACTGAGAAGACATCGGGCTCTCTTCTTCATTCCCCTCCCCATCAGATATTTATACATATTGATACGATCCCTGCAAGCCCACTTTTTTCCAGGCCAAACAGTCCCAGCCCTCCTAGCTTCTCCTCATATGAAAGATGCTCCAGTCCCTCATCATCTTCATGGCCCTTTGCTGGACTTGCTCCAGTGAGCCTGTATCTTTCTCATACTGAGGAGCCAACAGGACAAATCACTAACATGGCAAATCAATGTGTAAGTACTGATTCTCATACATTTTAGCATAAAACCAGAATTAACTCATTAAAAAGTTCAAAGAGCACTTTGCAGAAGTGATTTGTGTTGAGCTGTCGATCAAGTTAAAAAGTATCTTGCCTGCCATACGTAAATGAAAACTTCTGAAATGTAATGTTAGAAAAAGCCCTTATCCTGTCATTGCAGGACTGAAAGAAAAGTGAAAGCTCTGTTGAACTAAGAAGGATCAAAACCAGTAAGTATAGAATTCACTATCCCCTCTGAAGAAAGAGAAGTCTATTGTCTTTATCAAATGGCAAAGGCAGCAAACAAAATAGGCAACAATTCCTAACATACAATGGCACCACTTCAAATCACTGGAACTTGTGCTACTGTTTTCTACTTCTTACAAAACAACCCTCTAATGAAGCTTGCTTTTCTCTCCATACAAAATTGGACTATAAAAAAAGACAAGGCTCTAAGGTCATCAGAAATAGTGATACTACCAAAAAAACCAAGCATTATGTAGTACTGATGCAAAGAAGCAGTAAGAATTTGATTTGCTTATTCTGTTAAACAGAAACTTCTGGCCACTGTACAGCTTTTGTCATACTGCACAGGTCTATTATCCCCTTAAAACAAGTCTCATTAGTGTTACTAAAAAGAAATCTACAACAAGGAAATTGGACTCCCTCAACTGATAATTTAGGAACTCTACTTCTTATTAGCATCTATTTGTAACATGCTGCTATAAGTAATTATTTACACCCAGGAGCATTTTCGTTATTGCTTCTTAAAAGGCAGAAGGGCTTGCTTACTTTTCTAATAACATTATCCAGACTAGACAATTTCCATATTCCATCATGAGAAAACATCTAATGTTTTCTACCAGTAAAAGAACATAATACTTGCTTTATTCTTTTATTCAGAATGCCTTTACTGTAGCATTTAAAGAATCATCTTGGAATGCCTTGCCTGAAATGTCACCTGAGATGCAGCAGAGCAAAACAGGAATTCTATAACAAAAGCATCAGGTAAGCAGTATAAACAGAGAATGGACTCTGATGACATGAATAAGATAATCAGTAAACTCTCAAGGCCACGTGGAAGACGATGGAAAAATCTGCAGAATGTTATGAATAGCAGGTAGAAAATTCTGGAAATAAATCAAGAAATGCAGAGCGCCAAAAGAAGTCAAGAACATGATGGAACACAAAAATCCAGCAGCAAGATCCTGGTACTCTTGTAATGTAATTATTTAATTTAAATATTTTAATTAAAATAGTTGTGATATGTACTTATCACATTGTAGTAAGTACTTTCAGGTGAGGTGACACAAAGCTAAAACTAAATTCTGAAAACACTTCTGGAAATGGTATTTATACTGGCCCGCAATCCAGTCAGAGATCTAGCTTGAAGTCAAGGCTTTCTAGCTCTCGGGAACAAATATAAACTGTTTACTGAAACGCAGAGTGAAAGTGAGATAGCTACAAATAAGCTTGAGTTACTCAAATGCAGTCTCAGAAAGCAGCACATGGTAGAAACAAGACAGGCCAAGTGAGTCCAGGAAGAGCAGAGAAAACTCAACCAAGACATGAAGTATCTTTGAGACAGAGTTTACCCTAAAAGCACTTGTCAGCAACGATCAGGTTATTAGATTCCTGAAAAGGGCATGGGATGGGTGTGCTCCCATATCATAAGTAGGTGGTTCAAGAAAAGCCTATACTTTTATCCTGTTGTTCCAGGTGTTCAAAAGAATGAGAACAAAATTAGTCACACATAATAAGCATGAACTGGCAGAAATAGTGTCACAAGGGCAAAGTAGAAAGCACTTATCACTCACAGGAGAGATGTAAAACCAAGCAGTTTTTTCCTTCTAGACTGTTATTACATCTATAGGAGGAGAAATATAGAAAGCAGTACTGTACTGCTGTAGAAACAGAACAGTGATGTGAAGTTTCAGCATAAACAAGTAGGCATTCCCCCCATTCTGCTGCTGAACCCCATATTGCACATTAAGATCTCTAGAAAGGAAGAGACTTAATACATGCTTCTTTAATGCTCACAAAGCTTCAAATTTGTATTGTAAGATGTAACTTCATTTCTTCTGGAAAAGTACATACAAGCACATCCACAAGTATACATCTCAAGAATTTAATTTCTTGAAACAAGGATAGTTATTTCTGTCACTTTCTGCAGCTATTCCCAAAAGAAGGACAAAGTACAACTAATGGAAAATGCAAGCCTTAGGTAAATTCTCATATATTCAACAGGGCTTACAAGACACATCATTCAAAGGTCTCCAGGCTCTGGAGCCATACCCTGTAGATCATTACACTCAGCAGGTGAAAGCCATTGTCTGTGTGATTTTGGTGGTCAGATGATCACAAACAAGACCCTTGGTGTCAGAAGGACCAAGGCTAGCAGGGAGCCAGTAAGTTAATGGCACTATTCTACAGTAAGTTTGGCCACAGGCTGAACTAGCAGTTTTCCACTGAACTCTTGGGGTGCTCATCCATGACAGCAGCATGGAGAAAGCAACACCACCACTACCTATGCTATATAGTATCACTTAAATATTTTTTTTGCTACCAAACCATCAACACTGCAGCTTCAAGGAAGAACTCAGGGAAGGGAGGGTTGTTGGTTTTGTTTGTTGGGCTTTAAGGTTTTCACCTGAAGTTTCACATCCTCCATATTCTCAATATAAAGACCATCTAAAATTACATTCAGTAGTCTATTATAAAATGCTATAGATACATCATCCCTTGCATGGGCTGGTTCTGATCTAAATGCATGACAAGATGGGAAAGCTTTATTTTCTTTTATGTCAGAAGAAAACCCCAAAGGGAAAATTACATTTTTTTCATCTTGTCTCTGAAGAATATTCTCCTACCTGAAAACAGTCAACATCAGGTAACTAGTTAAGACTTCCAAAGTGGTGAATTGTTTTAGATCTTTCTACAGACTTCGTGATACTGATGAAAACAGTTACAGACAAATCCCAAAAAATAAGCTAATAGAAAAGGAGCATAAGAATTTATTCTAACTCAAAGAATTAATGTGCTGCTCCTTCCCTGGAAGATTTTGACATAAAATGGCCATGTAACCGGGGGCGGGGGGGGGGGGGGGGGGGGGGAGGAAGAGAACAGAAACTAAAACATCTTAAGATAGCCATCTTCCTTTCCAACATTACAAGTCTATAGCATAAGTTATACGCCATTACTAGTCATATCCAAGCTGTGTCTAAGCAAATACAATTCTCTGCAATTAGAACCAATCAATACAAACACACCTATAGCATGCACAACTGGATTACATCATGCACTGTGATGTGGCACACTAATTACATAAAATGTCACCACATGCGTGATTGCTGCCCCACCCACTGATACCACAAAAAACCCTTCACAACAAGGCACTGAGATTATGGAGAACAGAGAAACCAACCTAGCCTCAAGTAACATCTAATACTGCCTACATTTCCCACTTACTGTGACACTGTGTTCAAGGCACACCTCAAATTACAGTTTTTCCACAACCCATCAGCAATGCAGCCCATTTGCAACTCTTAACTTTTCTTATTCTTTCCTTCACTCATCACTTCTCTATTTAGAGATATTAGCACTTCAGGATGTTAATCTGTGAACTCAATCCTTCCCCTTTAAGTGGTAACTGCTTTCACAACTGCTGAAGAGCATGATGTCCTAAAAACAGCTAAGCAATAAAAATACTCTTGAAAAACATAATGATACAAAATAAAAAGTTTATTTTGTTTCCCACAGACTTCCATTTTCTGTTTCCATTCAATTATTTCAATGCTTTAAATCCCACATTCAGTCCATTTATTTAAACTGTGAAACATTTTTATTAGTTCCAAAATCTGAACCTAATCATAGTTTGGTATAAAGAAAATACCAAGATCAACACAAGCAAAGAAATTAGAGCAGCAGCCAGAAAATACTGCCTGAAGAAAAGCTACTGAGCACAAGTCAGGAAGAAAAAGCAGAGACACACAGGGAAAAGCTAACCTCATATATAGAAAAAAAAAAAAGGGGGGGGGGCGTTTTGCTCATGAAAGTACAAATCTTTGTAAGCATGGCTCTATCTTGTGTGTTCGCATTTTACAGCTACAGGAACAAATTTTTGGAAAGAATAAAATGCTGCAGTAGTAAGTCATGCAAAGTGTTGATAAATGCAAAAGACATGTACATCTTGGTAACAAAGACACAGTACCAGAAAACAAGCAAGGTCCAATTATTTCAGAGAATAAAAAAACCCCACACAACTTAATGACACTTATTTGGAGATGATCTGGAATTAAGTTCCAGATAGGAGCTTGCAGGATTCTGGGGGAAGGAAAAAAAAAAGTCTTATGAAAGAATTTCGTCCCCTTTGCAAAACTGATCTTTTTCTTTTCCTCTCTCCTCAGGTGTGGGCCAGGACAAAAGCACTGTTTGCTAGCACATCATTTTTATCATTCCAGATCCCTGAATGATTTTGCAGCCGATTTTTGCACATAAGATATCATGCTGGTCTATCCAAATAACAAAAGTGTAAATTAGCACTCTCAATTTCACCAGTAAAACCAAGTAGCCTTTATTCTCAATGTTAAAGATTACTTCAGAATGGAAAGACATACAATTGTTTTTCCTGTACCATAACATTACACTGCATTACATTAACCTACCAAATCCTTCATTATCACCAGATGTAGAATAAGTCATGGGATAAAAGAATCCTGAATCTGCACTTGTTACCACTGAAGTGGACCTTCCCATACTGTAACCAAATACCAATCCTCCTTCAAATACTAACACAAATGAATCTCCATAAAAGAGGAAAAATAAAATTCTCAATATGGGCAACAGATTCCAAACTGTGATTGTATTTTTACATTAGGAAGGGTGATACAACTTCTTTAAGACAGTAAAGAGTTAAAACAATTAAGTTTTCTTTCATTAATAAGGAATTGCCCAAAATATAAAAATTGGAATGTCCACTGTCAATTTAAGCTGTTCACTAATTCAAAACAGGGTCTGAGTTTTGAAAAGCATTTTTGTTTATGAAATAAAAAAAATGTTTCTCATGTTCACTCCAATCAATTTCTGAATTTAGCAAGCAGTGAGCTTTTCAGCAGGAGGTTGGGAGAGAGGCCTCCAGAGATCCCTTCCAATCTGAACTACTCTACAATTTTATTACTAAAATCAGCTGTTACAGAATCAAAAGTGACTACTGCAAAAAGCACAGATTTATCTTAATGACATTGCTTTGTATTACTGTAAAGCAGAGAAAGCAAACCTCAAGAATTTAAGAGTTAGAAAATGCAACACTCAGTTCTACACAGCTCCTAGTACACCCTCAGATGACAACTGCACAAAGTATCTACGTGAAGGTCAGTGTTTAGACAGGAAAATTTCGTTTCTCCTTACCAATGTAAAAGAACTTGAATATTTGTACTGTTCTGTAGTGATAATATTCACATATAACTTGAGATCGAGGAGATACATTACAGTAGAACTGCTTGTGATTCAGCAGATAATTGGCAATGCTTATGGATTCTATAGACTTTCTGATAAACAATGCAATAAGAGAATAATGTAAGCACTGAAGATTTAATTTTTTTTATCCTGTCCTACACTTATGTTCTATGCTATGATGCAAAAAAATTAAAAGTGTTAAAATATATTCGTGATTTTAGATAATTACAAATCCTACAGAAAGTAAGGATTAAACATTAACAATTTTTAACTACACTGTTTCAAAATTGTTCAGCTGACTAAACAATTTGACACATAACAGTAAATTTTTTGCAAGAGAAGTTAATTAACTTTTTACTGGACTCTTCAACATCTTACCAATTGTTTTGACCCAAGAAGTACTAAGAGCAAAGATAGCTAACAACAGAGTTCAACAGAGGAAGTAGTTCCACCTACCAATGTTCTTTGCCTACTTTGCTATGATGCTCCTGTTTCAGATTAGTCAAGCATATTTTCCATGCAATAAGTGATCCTCATTTTCATCTCCCTCCTAAATATACACCTCTCTAATGAGGGGACTCCAAGGTAGACCTTCTGTTCACTCCATCCTCTTAACAAAAACAGTTATCTTTCATTTCAGCATCTTACTGTATGCGATACATGCGTAACATGTATGAGTAACATCACAGCAGCAATGGTGGTAATACAACTAGTTTCAAACCACATGCATTCTTGCTTGTTACATACACACAGCAGTTTAAACACAGATTAAAGAGTTAAAAATAAAAGGCCGCTGAAGAGCTTCATGAATAGGATGTTCTGCTGTTCAAAAGGAGCAAGAGGAAAGAGAGCGAGTTGAAGTTTTGGTCTTAAAGTAACTTGGTTGAAACAAAACTCAGACAATTTTTAGACAGAAACCTCTAACTACAGACAGTAGTCTATTACTTTACTGTTGCATGACCAGTCAAATGAGTCCCTGTTCCACACGAATGGTACCGGTGGTTTTTATTCTGTTAATTGCTTCTTCCAAAGAGGGTGACAGAGGAAGGAAGCAGCATTTTTTTCTTAAACCTACTAGAACTTTCCCAAGGTTAGAGTCATCCCTCCTTAATAAGAAAATGTTTTAGTTTCATTTATTAGCATTCCTGTATGAAAGAACAAAAAATATTATGTTGAGAAGTACCCTCATCAGAGAGCTAAAAGAGCAAAAATATGTTTAACTTTAGGTAGTCCTGCAAAGAGCAGGGAGTTGGACTCGATGATCCTTATGGATCCCTTCCAACTCAAGACATTCTATGATTCTATGAATTCTAACAACCCTATTTAGCTTTACATATTGTAAAGCTACTTTCATTGCACCTCAAGATGTTGGGACTGTGCTTAACTGATGGCTACAGCCCTCAAAGAAATTACTCAGAAAAATCTCATTAGCTTTATTTTCATACTAACTGGACTGGCATGTGTCAAGTTTCTTTTCCTATCAAGAAACTTCAGAAAATTTCAGTCAATTTATGTGCTATTACCTCAATGTACTCAGTTTTTCTACACAAATTAGTTCCAGCAGCTCTCTTCAGAGCAACTTCACTAAAATAAGACACTTCCACATACTAATAACTGCTGAATAACACAGTTTAAGAGCATATAATAAAACGCTCAACTAAACACAAGCTACAACTGAACTGCTATTTTAGCCAGGTATATTGACTGAAGACTTGTACGGGGCCAGGTTAAGTATATTCTAGAAGCACAAAAGCAGCCAATCCTCAAGCTGATGACTCGTCATAAATGTGAATGATTGCTCACCTAGAGAATACCGGAGACTAAGCGGCATACGGTCAAGACTAAGAGATGCAAGCAAGGACGTTAACGGGGCTGATACTTATGGAGATACCGTCAGCCTAAAACCAAGCCCCGTGGCGAATCCAAGGCCTCCATTTATATTTACTTATTACATGGGAGAGGCCGCCAAGGGTTCCGTCGCCGATGGCGCCCAGGGGAGCGCCCCCGCCCCGCGCGACGTCCCGGCGGCCGTTACCTCGGCGGCCGTTACCTCAGCGCAACGGCAGCACAGGCAGCGCGGCGGCGGCAGCCAGCCGCCCCCTCCTCCTCCGGCTGCCTTTCCCCTCCTCTGCCCCAGGGAGGAGGGAAATCCCCCATCGCTTGACGAACACGCCCTGCTCCGCATAGACCCGGCGAGGGCGAAGCTCACGGAGCCCTCCCCTTCTCCTCCCTCGCCGGCATCGCAGCCCTCGGCCCCCGGGCCGGCAGCGAGCGTCGTGCGTGCGGCAGGGCGGCGGGGACGCCAGCCGAGAGCGGGTAGAAGAGCTCTCCCCTCCGCTAACGGGGGGAGCCAAGTTTCAGCGGGGAGGGCACGAAAAGAGAAAGAGGAAAGCGAGCGATAGGGTAGGAGGAGGGCCGGGGAGGGGGGGCAGGGGATGCTGCCGCGCCGACACGCCCCGCCGCCAGGCTGCCTAGCAAATGGGGCTCAGCGCAGGGGGCTGCATTCGGAGAGCGAGGAGGGAGGGGGAGGGGAAGGAAGCGAGGCGGCAGCTCCCCCGCACAATGGCCGCCCTCCCTCCCCCCTTCCTTCCTCTCTCCCTTCCCTCCCTCCCTAAGCTGGGGCTGCTGCATCCCCGCCGGGGCCCGGGCGCAAGGCCCCGCGACGCGCCCGGCCTTCCCCGTACCTGCAGAGTCACCTCCTCGGGTCTCCAGTGGGGCCGCAGGCGGCGCAGGAGCTGCAGGGCGCCCTGGCGGTAGCCGGGCCCCTCCCGCTCGCTGACAGTGATGTCCAGCTTGGGCACCTCCGGGGAGCCGGGCGGGACGTGGATGTAGTTGGACATGGTGGTGGTCAGTCGGACGGGACGGGACGCGGCACGGGGCGACAAGGGCGAGCGGCTCTCGCTAGCGTCTCCTCCGCAGCAGAGCCGGCAACTGAGGGGGAAATTTCCACTTCGGCTCCCGATAAAGCGGCTCCACCTCCCCCCGGCTGCGGCGCGGAGCAGCCTGGGAGAGCGGGCGGAGCCTGGCGGCGCCCTGCCCTCCGCCTCCCCCGCGCCCCTCACCTGCCCTCCCGCGCCTCCCACCTGCCCGCTGCCGGAGCCCACCGCCGTGGGGCAGCGAGGGAGGTAATTAATAAAAGCTCCTCGCGGCTGTGGAGGGGGAGCCGTGAAGGCAGCCGGTGCGGGAGAGCGTCCCCCAGCCGCCGCCCGCTCCCCGGGCGTGAAGGAATGCAGCTGGCAGCTGCCGAGGTGCCGCCCAGTCAATCAGCGGGCGAACGGCCGATTTTAATCAGGCTTTGAGTTATCCGCTGCGGTTAATTTTTGTCTTTAATTTCTGGGCCAGCCTTCATAACACCCCCCCTTTTGTTTCCCCCGTTCCCTTGCAGGGTGTATACCTGCTAACCACCTTCCAGTTTCAACCAGTTGTAGTTTGATACCATTTGTGGCCCCTTAGGGCACTGGGAAAGTACCATGCTACGTGCCTGCCCTGATTTAAATATCTTCATAAAGATTATCCTTTTCATGAGCACTACAGAAAAGTTACATTCTTTTTTTTTTCCTGTTTTGTGCTGAAAACCTTGCCGCCTTGAAGTTTTATGGGGCAGTTATTTTCAGAAAAAAAAAAAAAAAAAAAGCCCTGACTACACCACAGCATTTTACCAATCAAGAAAAAAAAAAATGGAACAAATTATCTTGGTTTTTTTAGAAATATTTTGATGCTACCCATAATATTCCTACAAATACCTGCCTCCCGCCACGTTCTGATCTTCCCATGTAGGAAACACTGAAAACTCAAGAAGTTCCTCAATTATAAAGCAAGTTTATTAGGTTAGCCTAAAACACAAGAACTACACAAACAGAATAGTGGCTGGTCTCTTCCCTAAAGAGTTGTTACTCTAAATAGACCCAGGTCAGGGGAAAGGGGCATAACTTATGCTCAAAATGAACAATGCCATGAGGGAAACAGCTAGTTCCACAGGTTTAGTTCTCTTAATTTCATACACGTTCCTCTCCAAAAGTGCAGTGCATTAGTAACCTTTCCATCTACTTGTGGATGTGTTGTCCTTTACCAAGAATTGCTGTTGTCTTGTCACCAAAGGGTTTTGCATGACCTGACTATGTAAGTGCATCATCACTTCTATTCCTATTATTTCTGTTGAACATCTCACCTTATCCCCCTATTTCTTCTTCATTCACTCACCTGTATGCCTTTCCCCTCAGACAGGATTAAACATTTGGAACAGTCTGTCAACAATTTTTCAAGTAATTTCCTTGTTAAATCTTTTTTTCTCTCATTCTTCATGATCATTAATCTTAGTATTCTCTTCTGTCTAAGCTTTGGTTCAGACCAAGTGTTTAAAATCTTTAGAGCCAGGAGTCCGTCTTTGTGAGAGTTCAATAAACAAAATTTCCTTCTGTTGTATTTTAAATGAAAATGTAATGTTTATGGGTTGGTATTATTAGTGTAAATATGTTATTCTATATTAATAGCCTTTTTCTACCAAGGATTAAGAGGGTAAGAATATAGGGGTCTGAATCAAATTTCAAGTGTCATAAAATTTCAAGATCTAAATGTTACAGCTTGAGTACCTTTCTAGTGGTAATATGCTTTGGCTTTCCTTTGTTTAAATCTGTTCCCTAAAAAAAAAAAAACTGTTTCAAGTTTTGTAACCCTCTTTCCTGTGATTTTGTGTCTGTCTTTTATATACACCGACTCACCACCTTCTTAAAATCTTCTTTCTCCATCTCACCTGATTGGACCTACCCATTTCTTCCATTAGCCCACTCCACTTTTTCTTCTTTAAATTTAAGGACATTTTGAAAGTTAAACTCTATTTTTATTTGGAAAAAAATATTTCTTTAAACACACACACCTTTATACATTGTTCAGCCCTATAAGTTAGTATTAGCATAGTAGCATATTACTCTACCTGATCAAGCATGTGATACATGGTGCCCTCTGCTTCTGCTTAGGCAGTTTGGTAGATGATAAACTAAGATTTATTTATGGATTAAGGGCAAAGTGACATTTTTGTTGAAATAAAATATCACAGGTTGAATGCTCCAGCTTCTTTATGTTAATTTCAACAAGAACTGGTAGAAACAGAGATTCAATCTTGCTAATGCTGAACATAGTACTCCTACCAGAAGCTTTCAGTTGTTAACTCTGAGAAGCCTTGCTAACTTACCCATCTGACTAAATTTCCAGAAGTTGGCTGTGAATATATTTTAAACATAAAGGGGGGAAGCTGGAGCAGTCATGGTGCTTAGATTGTTTGCAAATTAAGGGAACTGAACTTCTGGCTTCTAAATAGTTATCAAATAGATGAAAGAACTGAGAACACTTAGGCAGTAGCACCTTCATCTTTCTGGTCATGGTATAAAGACACATCCTTTTTGCTTGTCCTCATGGTGCACTGGGAATTCTTAATTCCTGTTTTAAAACAGTCAATAAAAGTTATAGCTTGCTACTCACCCTGTTTCCTTTCCTTTTTACCTGTTGTTTCCTGCAAATATTTGCTGTGTTCAAATCAAACACCAGAAAATATCTTCTGAAGACTGGGACTCTTTCTCAAGTTTCCAAGAATAGTATTTTTTTCCTTTTTGAAAAATTTATTTTCCTTTTTCTTTCCCCCCCTCCTGACTCCTGTACCCTACAGACTGTGAAATTCACTAATAAGAACTCTAGTGGGTTCCTCACAGGCTACGAAGTGTTCAGGTCAGCTGTTCTTGTTCTTAGGAAGAGCTGATGTTACATGAAGTAAGGGCTCAGGAATAAAGAGAACGTGTTTTCTCTTAATGCCTGATAGTTTTGTAGGTACACCATACTAAATTAAAGTCATCCTAAGGCTGACCACAGATGTACACAACATGGAATTGAAGAAAACAGGGTGCTTTAATTCTCTCCCAGACCTGTGCTCTACCAGGCTGTCTAGGTACTGACTGCATACAGCCTGTCTGACCTGCTTATCCTCACTGTTCTGCCATTCTCTTTTCCTTCTTCTGCTAATCAGAAACCAGGTTGTGCCATTTCATTTGTTCCTTCATTTGTTCACCTTGCCTTTAGGTCAGTGGTGATGCTTTATAAGCTCTTTAAAAAAAAAAAAGCACAAAGGAAAGAGCAACATCAGGCTCAGAACCAGTTTTAACTTCCCAGGTGCAGTTCTCGTGGCTGCTTTCCAAACCCAGTTATTCAGTAATTGCTTCAGAAGAACTCAGTGCATACATGTGACTATAAATGGGAAATGTACCCCTTGTAGCCATAATTAATTTTAATAACATTTTGCATAGCAGAGAGTCTCAAAATACTTTCTATTGTCCTAATCTCACAAATACAAAAATTGAGTCATCAGAAGGTTAAACCTGCCATTAGACCAGTCAGTCAGCGGGCCTGGAAATAATTTTTGACTTCCAGACCAGTCCTTTGATTGCAGAATTTCTTCAGTGCTTTAAAGAATGTTATCTCTGTTGATTATCCAGCATGTATTATTTGTGTCAAGATGAATCACATCTCTGTACACACAGTGTTAAACTGTAATTCTACTCTTATATTTATTTATTTATTATATCGATTTTTAAAGTGCCTGGTGCCCTAGCATCCATATTGATTTACCAGCAACAACTCCCAACACACAAAGTTGATAGTTCTGTCATATATTTATTTTACTATATAAACAGATTTCATTTTCATCTCGGTGAAGACTAGCTTGAAACATATCATTTTATAAAAATCTTGACAGTTTACAAATTTCTCTAAGATGGATACTGTTTGGTGTGTTGTCAAAATGGTAAAAACGCTTCTCTTGTGCAAGTTGCTTGACAGAATAATAGGTTATAGCTTTTTCAAGTATATTTTGAAAGCTACATATGATAGCAGAGTAAAAATCTCAATGCTCACTGAAGTTTTATGGTTTAATTTTCTAGTAGCCTACCAATTAGTGACACTCATTTGACACATTCCATGTGATAGCCTGGTTCCTGACTATCTAACCCCAATTTTTTCCTACACAGGAATGGTGCGGTGCATAATGTAATAACAGATCTGATTACACGTGAAATAGCTTAGTGGTTTCCAGCTTTTGCAGCTTTTCAGGGTTTCACCTGGAAACCTCAGAAGTTTCTAGGGGAAGTCTGGACATCTGTGCCAATAGGCTTGGTTACCTCCAAGGCTCCTTCAGATGAACGCGCAGATGCCTTCCCTCTGTGCTGTCCCTGGCTCTGAGTCCATGAACTGTAGGCTGAACCACTGTGAGTAGGTACCTGGTCACATGTCCTGCAGGAAACCTAAGCAAACTAAGCAAAATGCTTAAACATGCATGTTAATTAATCTTAGTGCAGTGAAGAGACAAAACCTGAAAAACCTGCTTAAGTCAGTAGGACCAAATACAAGCTTACACTTAAGCAGGTGCTAAATCAAAATGAGCAGCTTAGCAAGGAATTCTGTGATTTCTCCATGCTGTTGGGGCTAAACTGCACATTTGGTTAGGGCTATTTATGAAACATTATAGCCACTGGGTATAAAGAAAGAAGAGAAAATCTTCGTACTAATTACACTACTAAAAAATACAGGTTAAGTAAAGCAGTACAAAATCATAATTAAGGCCAGTGTCTGCATTTATTTTAATGGACACCTCTGTGTTTTAAAATATGAAGAGTAATTACAAGTTGACTGATCCTTGACTAAACTTGGACTGTACACGTGTCCAATGATTTACCATATCCTGGTGTTTTTCTCAAGGGCAATAAATACACATGCTGTGTAAGTACCCAAAAAGAGACTACTTAGGCAGATTTAGGATGCCTTGCATGCAAGAATAAATTCACCTGCAGCAATATAAGAGTTGAATGGCTTTTATATATTCTAGAAATTTAAGCTTTTCTAACATTTTATTGACTAATCAAACATCCTCCTGTGAAGAAAAGTTATAAACCTCAGCAATTTGAAACAATCTCTGTGAACAAAGACAATATCAAATGTGCATTTAAATGCTATGCAAGCTTGTAAAAGAAGCCTAGAATACTTTTTCCTATTTTTAAGGTACTATCAGAATGCCATTCTGTATTCTCTAGTGAAATCTCTAATCAATTTTATAGCATAAAAAGTGGGGGGGGTGAGTTAGTGGAACTAAATTAAAACAATTAAAAAATGTGTACAGAATTATCCTGAGAGATTGAGAGTATGGTTGTCACATATAAATGACTGCCAATTCACATTCAACCTGAATCAATAATAAAGAAGAAGGAAAGGCAAAAAAGGGTGGCAAAGAGAGGAGATGAGAGGGAGAAGGGGAAGGAAAGAGCAGGAAATTGTTGTGATTCTGTGTCAATGAGAGAATAAATTACTAAACTGACTTAAATGTCTTTCTCGCAAAAACATGATTCCCAGCAACTTTCTTGGTAGTTTCAAGAAGTCAAGGACTGAAAAAATCATAGAAATTACAAGCAATGGTGCTGCTTTCTCGTGCTTATATCTAATTCCTTTTCATCAAGTTGATAGATAACCAGGAGGACTCTGGGGCAACACCACTGCATCCTTTCCATAAATATTCGAGCTTGCGTACCGAGGCCTGCGTACTCAGCGGACTTCAAGCTGGATGCTCTTTTGGTGCCCCTTTGTGCATCTTTTCTCTAAGCCTTACTTCCATCCTTGTTCATAGCCTATTTCCTACAGATTTAAGGTTAATGTAACCAGAATTTGTGTCTGTCCTCCCTTAATAACTTGAGGAGGAGGGACTTTGGAATTTCACTGGGACTTTAAATCCCAAAGATAGTTTTAAATCCTAGAACTGGGAATTACTGAACAGGTGAAAAGAATCCCTATTATTTCTCACTGAAAGAAAGGAAAGTTGAGCCAAGCTTTTATCCATTCTCTTGCTGCTGCTGAAGTGACTTGTTTGGTTTTTGTCTCTATATTTGCCACTTCTCAGCTGGGTAGAAGGGAGAGGTCCCTTCACTTTTGAAAGGTGCGTAATCCCAGTTTCTGTGGATTAAAATTGACCAGCATAACCTAGTGTAGTATCCCTTGCTCAGACTTGGCCTCTTTTTTCTTTATTTTGATCCCCCTGCCTTGTTTCTCACGTAGTACTCTCATGCTTTGGTCCTTTCGTGCTGGTAGAGTGCAAGTATGTAGCTTCTTAATGAAGGACTTGCATCCAAGGAACAAGCAACAGCACCCCAAACTAGTCCATGGCTCTGCAGTCATTTTCCTTTTCTGGAGCCCTTCTTTTTGTTCTATAACCTACATGCTTCTTTTTGTTCATGGGTTTGGGTTTTTTTCCCCCCACTGTCTTTTGGTTTTAGTCAATTCCCGTTTCCTTTGGTCTTCTCCTTTTTTTGTTGTATACCAGCCTGGTTAAAATCAGTTATGTCGGAGGAGCAGACCTTTGAGCAGCCCGTTCAGCTTCCATTGCTGTCACCGGGAAAACCACCGCTTACTAATTAGGAGCCAAAGGAAGTGAAACAGGCTACGTACGTCCAACCAGTCACATGAGCTTGGATTAAAGTTCAGAGCGGAGCGCTGCTCCCTCGCTGCCGTCACCCCCTCGCCCCGTGACGGTGCGCATTCCACCCAGCCTCTCGGGGTGCAGCGCGGCCGGAGGTGCCCTGGGGGGCAGGGGCTATGGGGGTCCCCCCGGCGCGGCAGGGCAGGGCAGCGCCTGGCAGCCAGGGCTGTCCCACCGCCCCAGCCAAGGAGCAGGACAGGCTGGGCTGAAATGGGGTCCTGGGGAGGCTGGGCAGGGCCATTAAAGCTCATGAGTGCCCCAGAGCCTGGCAGCAGCCCCCCTGGTTCCACCCTGGAGCAAAACCACCTGCTCTCAAGGGGGTAGGGGAGAAGCAAATCTAACTTTCAGAGGGGCAGACTCATATTTCCATTCTGAACCTACAAGCTGTAGGTCACCATCTCGGGCTGCTTTTGAAAGTCCTACAGATTTTATTTTTTCAGTATTGTTTATTTTATTATTTGTCCTACAGATTTTATTTACTCCTGAGGCTGGGAATCTTAGGGGGGCTTGCCAAAGAACTACAGTGGGCATAAGAGAAGAACAGCTCAGAACAGCCTGATAACTTAATCATAGGCTGTAAATATCTTTTACAGACTTCTCTGTTTGCAACTGTTGCTAAGCATGGGAAATTACTGAATTAGTCAGCTTCATTTGTATTTCTGTTAAGGCAGAGCTTGGAACATTAATTAAATTACATTTCAAGTTTAGGGATAATAAAGGTATGTATTCCCATTGAAAAGTAAAACAATAATACGATAAAAAATAAATACAATATAATAAAATGATAGCAAATATACCAAGGGTAAAGGGCCAAACTTTGCCAAAGTCTCTGTTTTCCCCTCCATAGGGCTGTAGACCTCAACAACCACAGAAGCACAGAGGACTGCAAGGGAGGTGAATTGCTTCCCTGACTCCTGCCAGCTTGGACAACAAGCAGTAAGACAGGAGGAGGGTAATCAAGCGGAAAGGTAGCAAAAGTTACTACTACAGCAACATCATGTCTTGCTAGGAGCTCCCAGTGCAAGTGGAATTCAGAGTTTAAGTTTTATCAAACACCTTGAAAGAGAACTGGAAGCCCCACTGCAGTGTAAGTGAACACATATTCTTAGTCATTACCAGCTTTCCTAAATTCTGCTTCTTTCTCATCTTCCCTTAAAATATTTTGGTTTGTGCAGCAGATTCAACTCTGCAGTCTTTACGCCTGAAGATGTGACAACATTTCTGGTTTGTTGGAATCCACAAAGCTTTTAACATGTGAAAAGGAAAGAATATTCATTCTAGCTTCACCCGGCTCTCTCCAAAGCACCAGAGGTGGGGTGTAATGCCTCTGGTCCTTTCTCACACACTGGAATTTTGCATTTCTATGTCAGCTGGGCCTCCCTGCCCACAATCCCTAAAGGCTGAGGTTCACCCAGAGTACAGGAGAAAATCTTTTGCAAGCAGGTCACAACTGCAGCATTTTGTTTCAGTTCCGTGATCCGTGTATCTTCTGCCTAAATGTTATTCTCAGATTTATGTTTATATCTTGACTTTAAGTTTCTAAGTGAGCAGTATTTTTGTTTAGAAGATACTCTTTTCCCTGGTATTCGTTACAATTGGCTGTGCTTCGAGTATGTCAGGAGCTTAGTCAGCTGTTAGTGCAACTGAGACTTGTTTTTCTTCTTTTTATCCCTTTCATCCAGTGGAAAAAGTTTCCTGCTGCTCTCCCTACTGATATTTGATATCCTCTCTCCAACTGATGTACATTTTTAACTTTTAAAGAACAGCATGTCAACTAGCTCTGTTAATTATCACTCATTTTGTCTTTTTTTTTTTTTCTTCATTGCAAGATTATTTTGGAGGTGTTACTTCTCAGGGGAATGACTTTTTCTAATCCAACTCCCTTTTCTGTAATAATAATAATAAAAATCACTTTCTCACACGTTGCAACAATGTATTTATTTAATCTACAGAATTAAAGGAATGCTTAGAGTAAGCAAAGCAGCCAGTCAGCAGCTTTTCTGAATGTCTGTTACAAGTAATATTGTAATGCAAAAAAGTAGGGAACTCGAGAGATTTTTTGTCTCCCTTGAAGTGGTTTACATTCTAACAGGTTTTCCTGATAATCATCTCTCTTCCTCTTTTTTGCCATAAACAATCTTTCTGGCACCACCAGCAACTATTTACATTGGAAAGAAACAGCGGGAAGCCATTACTATGCAGTTATTGATCATGTAATGAAATGTATCACTAAGAGCCATGCCAAAAGCTGTCCACTGGTCTTTTTACGATCAGTAAATGACAAAAACATTTCTTATTCTGCCACTAACATTGAACTCCCTGCTTAACTTTAAAAGTATTTGTTTCCCACTGTCTTTGGGAACAGGAAGCTTCAAGCAGTAGAAAAACACAAGTATACAAAAGCAGAAATACTTAAGGAATGTTTGAAAGGTAGATTGACCGATCCTACAATCGCATGGATTAATTGCCCAGAATTATGTATTTTATAAAAACACCTGCAATACCATTCATAGATCCTTAGCGGTGGACGAGTGGAATTCATGAGATACCTCTTCTCTGACAGTCAGTTCTAGTTCAATAAATCACTGTCTTACTTTGACTTGAAGTTGCATAAAGTCATTGGCTCAAGGTCAACTTCTGTGTGATCCCTAAAGTGTCCCCAAACCAGCTCTGCCACAGCCTCAACCAGATCCTATCTTACAAGCCAATACCATATGTGGACCTGTGATGAAGAAAGTAGAATAAACCCAGATGCTTGGAACTTTGGAACGCTTAAAAAAAAAAACAACCCACCTTTAAAACCCCTTTGATGAATTTAAAGTCACAGCTTATTTGTAGTTCACTGTCTGCCAGTCAGGGATTTACTTTACCTCCACTAAGGAGGAAAACTTTTCCACCAAGAAAAGTTCTCCTTAATCATGTGTGTACATGAAAGTTGATGCCAGAAACCAAATCTCTGGCAGAAAATATTTTTTCCTACAAAAACATCTCCCTGGCTTACTCTTTTATAAAGCAAACTCTTTAATTGCTTCCAGAAATATTCTGGGTTTCTGCTCTTCTCTGGTGTATTTAAACTTTCCCTTTTTTATCTTTGTGGTGTTTTTCAGCATTCTTTCCCCAGCTAGCTGTTCAAATCTGATCCTCATAATTCATTAGCTGTTTTCAAAAAAAGAGTGAGGCTTCTCCTAGAAAGAAGAACTCACAAATAAGAGGTTTTACCTGGCCAAAAGAGTCTGGCAAAACCTGAATTTCATATGGGAAAGATCACAGAGCAGAACACAAATACAAGAACAAAGCACACTTTTGATGCAGTTGCTGAAAGCATAAACAAGATCAGAAAAAGGTTAGAAAATGAAATGTAATTAGTACAGGGTTTGGGTTTTTTTAATACTGTAGAGGGAAACAATCTTCATGGGGGGGGGGGGGGGGGGAATGGTAGAAAAACTGCATGATAGAGAAGCTTAGGCTCAAAGTTCAAGAAGCAGCTGGAACAGGCCCAGAAGTAGCTGTAGACATGCACTTACATCTTTGATCCAATTTTACAAAACCCTGAAGTTAATTCCAGTTTTACATGAGCGAAAGATGTTTCCATGTGGACACAAGGTGACTGAAAGCAGTATAGGCATTTAAAAAGTAAGAGAAGCTGTTTTCGTAGACATAGCCTATGGAAACCTTTTCCAAAAACTAATCACTACTTTTAGGTCCCTTATCAGCAAAACATGGAATTCACTCCAGTAAAACTTACATCCAATGAATTTAGAATAAATTAAAGAAAAGCATTTTTAACTGAGATAGGTGTATGGAAAAGAGTGCTTTGGGCAGTGTAGGTAAATTTTGTGGCTGAATAATTTTATGGCTGATAATAATACCTGCAGTTACTACATGTACCAAGTTAAGGATAATTAAGATAAGGGTAATTAAATCTTACTCTTATAGGGTATAAACTAAATTGGCAAAAGTCAGGAGGGAATTTTTTTCTTCCAACCTTTATTTATTATTGCACTGCGTATATTTTTAGGGAATATTAGAATATGTTCACCTATTTTTGGAAGCCTCTGGTTCTTGGATACTGCTGATAATAGAAGAGTGGATCACTGATATCATCTGCCATCAGATTATTTTTGGTGTCCTCGGTGGAAACCCACAAGGCCTGCAAACACACAAGCAGACATTCGTAGTGAGAACAATGCATTGCATTGTGTATATATTCAAAAGTATGTTAAAACATTAATGTAGCCATCTTTAGGACTTTTTTAATTTCTTAGCTTGGTGCTCTGTAAGAATTAGAACCTATTTCTACACTGAGTATTCAGAACACATGCTGCTGCACGTCAGTGTGGAGATCTGAGAGAAAGAGGGAGTTCTGCCACCACCGAGCCTTTCTGCTCCCTTAATGAGCTCCCCAGCCCTTCACGGACTGCTGAGGAAATCCAGGACCTCAGAGGGCTCTGCATAATTCTCAGTGTTTTTTTCATACACAAGCCCAGCTGCGTATCAACTGGTGCTGCATGTGTAGAACACACATAGATTAGCTTTTCATTTCTATACCTCTACGTTTATAATTGCACCCTGATAGAGCATTATTCTGTTTTTATAAACTTGTCTGTCACACAAAGACGATATGCTTGTCAAGAAGGAAAAAGGAATCCTAGGGTGTATCGGGCAAGATAGTCCCAGCAGGGACTACCTACAAATACGGAGGTACATGGGATATAGATGTAGGGGAATTATAGTACAAAGCACTGTTGAGGCCTCATCTGAAGTACCGTGTACAGTTCTGGTCCTGTATATTAAAAAATGAAACAGGTATGGATAAAGGTTAATAACATGATTAGGTAAATGGAGATCCCCATTTGGATAAAGGTTAATAACATGATTAGGTAAATGGAGACCCCCATTCTCTTGTAAGAGGAGTCTGGATCTTGGCTAGTTCCATCTAGTACAAGAAAAGTTGTGTGTGGACAGAACCACCCATCACAAAAGTTTCTGGACAGATGTATTCTAAAGGGAAAAGAACCATTTAGGCTAAAAAACAGTATTGGTGTGCAAAAATAGGCATAAACTGCTACTGGAATTCTAGTTGGAAATTTCTAATCATGCATGAATGTTCTGAAACAGCCTTCAAATAGGAGTAACGGGGACAAGAAATGTCTTTTAATTTTTAAAAAAAACAACAAGCATAGTTAAATTACAAGAAACTTGATAACTCTGTCCTCTTTGATATTGCATCAAAAATGATGGGCTTCTTAATATAGGGTAGTGTATTATCTCTAAGACATACCAAACATTCCCATGTGTTTATTCTCATCAGAGAGGGAAGTGGAGAACAAGAGCTAGTTAGACTCCTACTGTTTTCAGTTGTGGCCATTTGGAATGAGAAGGGTTAGGCACAGAAGCGTAATCCACTCTAGATCCAGCCACCCCTGGTTAAGAGTTTTGATACTTCTCCATATCTGACCATGTGGTTATCTGATGTGGCTAAACCAGAATTATTCTTTTTCCAGATTACTTTTCATCTGCATCAACTTCAACTACCTGATTTCATTCATCACAATTTAGGTACCGCCAGTTAACAAAGCTATGAGTGAGGATTGCATTTTACCACATACCAAAGTACTTTTCAGTGACTGTGTGAAAAAAATTTATACAGCCACCAAGAACAGAAAATGAAACTATGACGCATATCTGGTTTATGAGCTGAAGGTTCCCTTTCCTCTGGGAGCCATTCAGTATCACAGATAGATTTGAAATGTAACTTCTGTAACAGTGTGTTCTGATAACGAAGCCTCAGTTTGAGACTGGAAAAGATCATAGCTGCAAAGGTTGCATCTGAAAGACCAAGCTGTTACTTCTTTGCTGCACGCAGATAACAAAAAGTGTCCATGGACACAATTTTGTATGCTTATCTAACAATCACCAATGAGCAAAAAAATTTGCAAGATGTGAATTACAAAGGACAGGCAAATATCTAAAATTATAGGGGAGTCATCATCCTTTCCACACTTTTCTATTAGTTCCCCTAGCTTGGTAGCATCACTCCCAAATAGATTTTTGCCTCAGCCTTTTAGTTCTCACCCATGCTCTGGTCTGTCTAAGGCACCAAGCTAAGAATACTTGGCTCAGGGGAATATCAGAGTACATGATGATCAAACATAATACGTGTGCATCTCAAACACTTAATAACACATGCATTAGAATTACTGCCTGTGGAGAATAAGCGGTACACTTCCAGCAGAGTTTCTCCCTAGGCCACCGACTCTGCTTTTAGACTATGAGTAGTCTGACCACACCAACTGCCAACCCCGTATCAGTGGCTATAGGTTACTTCACATAGGCGATCTGCAGTGTAACGCATCTATTGTGATAGTTCACGCCTTGTCTTATCTCAGTGACACTTAAAAACCAAAACCAAGCACTACGTGCGTGTTTTTGTAATGCAAGATCTTACACGGCAGATATCACAAGAAAAATGTTTCAAATGTTGTCCAAGACAGCTCGTGCTTTTTTAAACTTGAAGATCAATGTTATCAAGCTGTTTCCCCACACATGCAAACAATAACAAGGTTAAAATAATATTAGGTCTGTCTTAATTTCAAAACAATCCTCCAAAATGAAGTGAAGGCTGATGAAGTGATTAATCTGTTGACTTAAAGCACTGAAACTTACATAGTGCATTGAGATAATCTCCAGCATAAATGGAAAATCACTGGAAAGGAAGGCCACGGATAAAATATGATACTACAGGTGATAGCAGTTAACTCTTTGAATTCAGAAGCTGTGTGAAAATTAGGCCTGCAAAAATTCAAGGCCTTGTCTTCATACAGGTCACAGCTACACTTCGCAACAAATTCTTGAATTGGTTGACGTTTGCAAAAATTACATGGAGGCTTGTTTTTGAAAACCAATTATATCAACCTTGCTTGCCTTTGTTTGGTGGAGGGTTCAGGAGTCACAGCAATAAAATCAGGAAAACCAGTAGGTTTTCATACTATTGAAAGTAATCTGTGAGACGTTGCAAGACTAGTAGTGTGAAATTAAGACAAAAAATTACTGACCATGTCTAAAAATGAGGATGGATATACTGGAATATTCTTATTTCTCCTTGCCTCTTTCAGACTGTTAAAATTAGCCAAGGCAGGTCTGTTCTTAGTCCTTACATTTGGTAATGGCAAGATAGCAGAGATCTTTCTTACTCCAAGAGCCCAAACTGTAGGCTACAGCTCTTATGGGATGGCAATCACATATGTGTGTACATGAAAACTCTTCTGGACTACTGTAGAGAGCAATTTTTTGTTACTCCTTAAAAATATAACAGTGCGTGTCCTTATTTTGTGTTAAACTTTTTTTTTTTTTTATTTTAGCAGAATTTTCCCAGCTGCTAGATGCTTTGGTGCTAGCTAGCAGCCTACTTAGCTTAACTTCCAACTTTAACAGAGTACCCTCATCAAGGCACTGAACACACCAACACAATTACACCAGGTCCAATTGCCCTCACCAGCCTGTAACCACCTTCCTCCGTAATCCTCCTCTGCAGTTCCTTCTACCTCCCTCCCCAGGCTTTAGCTGCCAGCATCCAAGCTGAGCACTAATATGCCACAGCTGTATAGCTTTTGTGAAAACGGGTAAGTGGTGAGAAAATTCTCACCTGGGGACTCTGCAGCTTCTGCCCCTGGATGGGAGCTGGGTGTAGGCTCAGGCTCCTGCCCTTGCTCCTTCCTTAGTCCTTGTCCAAGAGCCCTGGTGGCTTAGCTGCATCCAGCCTTGTAGATCACAGCCTCACGTTGCTGCTTGGTCTTGACTTTCAACCTGCCTTGTTACTATGAACTTGACTGCTAATTACCGAGCTGTTGACCAAACTCTATTACCATCAGTGGACTCGTTCAGCTCGTCTTGTTGGGGTGCTGTGGGACTGCACCCTGGTGGGTCATGTCATTGCCCCTGCCTGCCTTGCTGTCACCCCTATCTCCTGGCTTGCCTAATTAAGGTCTGTATTTAACTTTCATGCATTGGAAGATGCTCAGTCATTTTACAGTTATAATGTATAATTAAGCTATGTATTTAGCATATATTTCTCAAGTTATGCTGTTCATAATCACCTTTGCTAATAAAATCAAAGCAGTATCTCCCTCAGCTGCTATCAAGACAGTCCAAGGTGATGATCGTAATTCTCCTGTACATAAAAGCACAGAAAGGCCGAACAAGCCTGATGAATGAGAATTTTGGTACTTCAAAGACACTGTCCTCGTATTTCAAAAGCTCTATAAATTGCCGTTAACAGGGTCAAATGCAGCACTGAACACAACTCTGTCAGGAATGAATTAAGATAGTAGTCAGAGAACAAGCACAGATGACAAGATCCTACTTTAGTTAGCCAGGTTTTATTCTACAAGAGTTTTTACTTAAGAAGTAAGGTGGTAAAGACTTTGCTCAATGGCTAGTAACCAAGAGTGAACTGGAATAAAGAATGGGCCAGTACTGAGACCATCCATCTTCTTTCCACTCTACATAATATAGTTTATATGCATCCAGGGCTATAAATAAATTGGGATTTTTTGGAAAAGTGCGCTTTGTGGGGCTTTCACTTATCCTGCAGGTCTTGAACTTTTATGCTTTCTCTGTGAATAGAGACTTCTCCCTGACCCTGGGAAGACTTAGGATTGTGTACAGGAACCATGATAGGACTGTTACAAACAAAAAAAAAAAATTGTTTTGTTAGAAGTAGTCATCTTGATTGCTCCAATAACCCATCAGCCATGGATAAGAAGACTCTTTTCTACTTTGGACTTCTGTGTGCCTTCATATACAGCATAAGATTTTATCACTAGGACCACCTAGAGCTGCTCCCTAGCACAGAGCCCCAAATCTGTAGCAGCAGCGGCACCATGCTTTTGCCACACCACACCACGAAAGACACAATGCACATTCTCAGTAGGAAACATAAAATTAACTTGGGACTTCTAGTTGGGGCTTTCCACCCACCTCCCTTCCCTGAGAGCTCTGGATGAGAAGGGGACGCTTTCTCCTAGTTGTTCACCTTTTCCCCCATCACTGTGCCTGGAGGGAGAGTTTTTCTACCTAGGTTGTGAAGTGCTTCATCTCATAGCAATCACAGTTCCCCCTACTTTTTTCATACGATGTGTCATGGCCACTTTGCTAGCTGAGCTTGACTGACATTTTCTGCAGCAGTAGAACATACTTTTCACAACACCTTGAATGGTGATGGAAATTGAATTATATTACTTTTGGTTTATAGTTTAAGCTTCTAACCTTACCAGCCCGAGTTGGGAACCTAGTTTTTCTGCTTCCCACATACTAAGGGAGGAGACAATTCAGATCAAGAGCCTCTCTGTCTCCTCTGGCTTGGCATGAGAGTTAAAAGTCTTAAAATAAACAACATGAACCCCTCTGTGTCAGATGTTTTGACAGCAGATGAGCATCACAGCATAGACCTTTTGTAAGAAGCTGAACATAAGGCATTACATGCTGCTGAAAACAAAACTCAGTGAGTTTGCTTCATTAATGTGTTTTTATTTTTTATACATGAAAAACTTTAATGTTTAATAATTCATATCATCATGTCTATTCCAAATGGAGCACAAGAAGCAAAAGCATCACATGGTTATTAAGAACAGCATTCACTCCACGTTTTAGAATACAAAGATTTATTGTTTTTATTGTAATCCAATTTAATCTCTTCAGTGCACCAGCAAATAACTTGCATTATCTTGTGAAGGATCTTGAAGACTACTCTATAGATAGTTTATACAAAGTTACACTCATTAATATTTCCGTGTTTTGGGAGGGGACCTGAATAAATGATCTATTTATTACACTTATACAGGAAAAAGGAAGAGAAGATACCAACAGTGTTAAGCAGAATAAAAAACCCCAAATATAACCATTTTAATAACTGTGTAAATATAATACGTTACAATCACAGTTAAATATTTCATTTCTGTCTCAACTCTTAAAAGGAGGAAGGGCAGAAATGTTGCAAGTGTCACTGAAGGACTAATTATCTTCTAATGATACAAATACTGCTGCTGAAAATTACATTTAATTAAATTATTAACTAGGTGTTGACTAATTAACTAGGGCTTTGTAAGTGTGAAGCACTCTGAAGAGCTATCATTATTGTACTGCTTGTAACTAAATATCTCTGCTAGAGCATGCGTACACAGGATTCTGCTGCAATCTCTGTGAACTGATACCCCAATTATGCCATTGCCACTCATTGCTCATAAAATGCACAAAGTCATATGCAATGTTATTTCCCTCACAGAACTGTAAGGAAGATAAATGATATCCAATTACTAGCTGAGAACATGACATCAGATCCAGTTGTTTGATTCCCCCAGTAGGTAATTGCATACATTCCCATGCTAGTAAGTATTTATTTTATCCAATTTCTTTTAAGTCTATATGGAAATTGAGACCTTCATACAACAATAATAGCATGAAATGGAATATTTTGATGGCTCTCTGTTCTTACGACCTGCTTGATATGGACCAAATCCCAAAGTGCTGAAGTCAACAGAAGACTGACTTGAGTAGACTGTTGGAGAGAATATAAAGTGTTGAGATCTCGTTTCCAAAAGAAATACTTTCATTTGATATCCAGGAAACAAGTGTACATAAACAATTCAGAAATATAATTTTAGGACTAAGACATATTGGGGTTATTTTTACCCTCTTAATGTTAACCTTGAGAATAATCCTTGGCTTGTGTTTTTCCCCAAAGGACAACCAGTTTTTCTTCAATTCACAAGATCTGCATGGGAATAATATTTTAGAATATCATTGGAATAAAAGAGTTTTCATTGGATAAGCTTTTTTCATACATATTATAGGATATTAGCACATTTATCTGGATCTGACCATCTGTTGTATCACTAGTACAGTATTTACATTTCCTGACAATGTTTAACTTCAAAAATTAATTCCAAGATACTGTCTTCTTTTAAAGTCCAAATAAGTTCTGTATTCAGTTCCTGTATAATATAAAAGAATAGACTATATTATCATCTATCACCAGTGTCAGCTCAACTTAGTTCCGTTAGCCTGGGAATGACTTTGAATAGATTCAGGACAAAAGTAAACCACCCATGTACACCATTACCCATATCACATACTTTAATTCCATCAGGGAAATCACTTATGATCATCTGATTTTTACCTAACAGTTACAGCATCAAGATTAAAAAGCATTATTGAGACATGCAGCTTTAGGCAAAGTAGGACAAAGTCAGCAAAACTGAGCCCTTAAGATCCTCCCCAAGTAACTGAGAGTCAAAATGAACTTTTTGGCTCAAGTACTAGGTAGCCACTGTTCATTGACTGCCTTCACAGCCTCTTCCTGCAGCTGTCTCCAGGCTCCCTCTCCCCCTGTTCTGTGTGTAAGAACAGGGAGGGAGGAAGGGAGGGAGCTGCCCTAGCAGCGAGGTGGCAATAACAGAAGACCGGAGCCTGCCCACAGTCACCTTCCTGCTGCATGTCATGCACATCTGTGCAAGGCTTTTCTTTTTTGTTCTCACTCATAGGTCAGCAAAAAATGCAGTCTCAGTGATGGAACTACAGATTCTAAGTGCTCCCAATGACTTACGATTACAGGCAATTAAAAAATGCCTATCTTTGAAAACTCGCTCAGTGATAACTCACATTTCCATTAGTCATGTCTACATATTTCCAGTTTTAATTTGTCCTGCTCAGACTTCCATCCTTTCCTTATCATGCTTGCTATATTAGAGACCCTTATGGTAGCAGGAATTTGTTCATGTAGACAGCGATAGACATTAATACTGCTCTTAATCTTCTGTTTAGACAGGCTAACTACAGTGAGCTCCCCCAGTCTAAGTCAGAAATCTCAGTAATGAAACCCTGTTCTCCCCAGGAGTTCATCATAAAACTCACCTCTTCATTTCAGTGAGAGAGTTTCACCTTACCAATTTTATTGAGACAGGATTTCACTCCTTATCTTTTAATCTAACGAGAAGGATTAGGAATTGCAATGCCACATCAAATACATATGGGCAATAATAAATAGTAGTGACCAGGATTTTGCTCCTGTTTAAATCCTTATAGTGGGCACACAGCATAGGAGACATAGTCAGAGTGGAATTAAGTTTTTTTTCTTCTGGGATGCAGGGGTCCTTTACTAAGGACATATATCTATCTGTCTCACTCTGGATATAGGACCCCTCTGAGCACTATTAAAAATATTTTTGGATTGGTGTCCTGTAGATTTCAGCCAGATTGCTTTGAAACACGTAGTTTTACAAAGAAATACTGGGATTTTTCCAGAAACCGAAAATTGGCACCGCAGAGTTTTCTTTGTTGGTAAGTTGACAAAGACTCCTTTTTCAAAGACTACTTATCACAGTAACTGCAGTAGAAATGGAGCCAGTATCTTCTGTGAATGCTAATAAGCAAAAGCAGATATAAAGTCTCTTTGGTGTGTTTGAACAAACTAAAAAACCAAAAAACTTTAAAATTCATTTTTGTTCAAATCAGCGCAATGCAACATAATCAAAAAGCACTTTTCCCCATGGTTAAGACACAGCCCACCACATGATTCTATGATCTCAGGTTGTGTTGTAACCTGAGGAAAGCCTAGGCCACCACCTTCTAAGCTGTATCTTGAAGAAGGCTAGTAAGCTAACATAATTGAAACCTACCCTAAAGTGATGGGCCAGCAGATTGAAGTTAAAGGGAAAATCTTTTCTTTGGAGTATCAATTTCTGAACTAATGGTTCAACATCCATGTCTATCACAAAGGAAATCTCTCTGTGCTAGAAATCCAAGCATAGACTCAGCTAGCAGTTAAGCAGAAAAGAAAACACAAAGCAAAATCCTATCATACTTACAACAACTAGAAAAGAAGGGATACATGGATCTTTACATTTAGATGGTAAAATCTCCCAGCTTCCCCACACAAAAACTCTCCCCTTTTTATGACACTCACTGTTCCACACAAGATGTCTTTAATATTGTAATTAGCAATATTCTTTGTTTGTATAGTTGGGTTACAATGCCATTTAATACATGACAATACCCGTTCAAATAAGATAAACCTGTTCTTTAAGCATATCATACTTCCTATCTTGCTGAAAGACACTTCTATTGTCATGACCTGCTAAAACATCACTTTTAAGCAGAAGGGAAAAGACTCAGCAAGAAACAAAGTGGATACTAAAGTGCAAAGTCAGTATCACACCTTCCCCCCCCCCCCCCCCCCCCGATGAAATATACATCTTAATATTTTCTGTGGACTTCTGACATGCATAGTACTGAGAAAGCACATACTATAGCTTTAGTTTCAAGTATATCCATTATATTGAACATCGTTTGCCTGAACAGAGGGAAAAGTAATGCTATTTCAGATGCCTTGAATAGTTTATTCTAGGGCTTTGACTAAACTTTCAGCTGAGCCCCTTCTACCTTTCCCTTTCCCTAAGTCCCTGCTGGCCCTAGAGAACTGGAATACTATTGGCATGAAATGTGTTAAGTAACATTCTAATTTATGTAAAGACCGGTCTCATTCTGCCAGTATAGAAAGTCCTTAGCCCTAAGACAGGTATAATCCACCAAGCAGGTTTCTTAATGCATTACGATCATATCTAATTGATCCTTCCAAGTATCTAAGAAACAGATTTGAGCTGGTTCTCTGAAACAGGTGTTGTTCTCATTTCTAGTCCTTTGACTACTAAAATCTTCCATTGAAAAGCTGGATCCTTAGACAGTTTTTTTTTTTTTTGAGAAGAAATATGCATTGCATTAATCCCTGTATTTCATAATCCCAGAGAGAGGGAGATGTTCACTAGGCAACACTGGTAAAGCTTCCCTGGAACTTTTTTCTTATAGTATCTCAAACAGGAAATAATATGGCCTGTTCAGAGAGTCTCCAGGGGAAATTAAAAGGAATGTTCAGAGGCATGAGAAAAGACCTATGAAGAAATAGTGGAAAAATTAAAGTTACTTAATTCAAACAACTAAATTTAAAAAAATAAAGGGAACAATTCTTCCTTCTCTCTCATAATGTAAGAGATAGGAGTCCACAAGTGAAATCAGTTTGTAAGTTCAAAATAAAAAGGAGATAAATTTTCCCAAAGCAGGTAGTTAACCTGTGGATCTTATTGGGCCCAGATGCTATAAATTAAACAACAAAAAAGATTACCTAAAAGAATATGTACCAGTTATTACCAGTCTAATCCAGTAGGAGTCTTCTAATATTTCTGAAGGGATAATCTGTTCTCTAGGTTCAGTGGATAAGAACAGACTTGTATTTCATCACAAAACCCCCCACAGCTTTAACTTTAGAAAAATATTTTTTAAAAGTTTGAGAATAAGAAGCATTGAGGTGGATTGTCTGGAAAGATTAAAGAGGTCTTTAAGAGTCAGGAGTGCTGCAAGTTTACAAGAACCTACCTGGAAGAGCTTACTTACCGTGTTAGATGTTCTCTTGAATGTTTTTCTTTCAGCAAGCATCTGGTACAATAATGCTTGAATTGTTTAAGGATTGTCCCAAATTGTATCTATTTCATTTAACAAGGCAGTACATTTAGCCAGGTTATTCACTGTATTAACTGGCCATTAATCAGCCAAATTGTCCAATCTTCCGTGAACAATAAAGAGCTCCAGAGTTTTGTTTAGTGTGTTCAGTGACTAAAGAGGGGTTTAGGAAGACCCTGGCATCACAAACATATTTGGTAGAGCCACCTACCCATCTCTGAAGAGACAGTACTAAGCTACATTTGTGTCCTTTTGCTTATAACGTACAAGACTGTTTCAATCTTTTGTTCAATGTGCTAGAAATTCCTCTTCCAAATTAAATAATTTTTTTTCAAGGATTCACGTCCTTATAAGCTGAAAAAAGTTTTCAACATATCACAAGACATGCTGTAAAATCGCAGTAACCACACAGTGTTTCCTAATAATTGTTGCACTGTAATTTAGCTAGCAAAAGAAATAAAGCAATAGGTGTTTTGCCAGAAAAAAAGAACGTATGACCAAGTTTACTTTTACATTGTTTTTACTTGTTTATAGTCAAGAACTTACTTTACACTCCCTAAATATATTGGGCTATAAAGCAGCACACCACCAATTACTGGAGGCCAAACAATGCTCTATCTAACAAGAGCAACAGAGAATGTTTTTTTGTAGTCCCATCTTGTGCTGGTAGTTTTCCACTCTAATAGTGAAGTTAAGACACAGGAATGGCTATGTTAACAGGTAATACAGTGTATCAGTGGCCCATCTTTATGGTGAAAGAACGCTGAGGACCTAGCACCCACGCCATATGCAGTTCAGGGGGTTTAATTTCATACTAGCTTTAATTTGCTGCCACAGCCTGAATGCCCTTAAACAGCTAGAATACATTTGGTGTATTGCTAGCTTACGCTTTTCAGTTCAGTCTTATCCAAATGAACTATTCAGTTCATATGCTCTGTAGCTCCTTGATTATGTGAGCCAAAACAACATTTAAGCACGTGAGATTGGGAGATTCCATTCAAAAAGCACGTTTCTGGTCTAAACTAAAACCCTAGCATTAGCAGCATGTCTTCTGGTTTTGATTCCTTTCCCGGGTCTTTCCTCTTTACTGCTATCCTGCCTTGGAAGCAGTCTCATTCCAATATTCCACTCAAACAAGGGGAGTACTGGATGGATGAGGAAGAAACATGCATGTAGGCTGTTTATAATATGATGAGTACTAGCAACAGTATGAATTGTTCCAAAGATAACTTCAAAACAAGCTAAAGAGAGTAAGTGCTATATTAGTGAGACTAAATGGAGCTAGCTGGAGCACAGATAGCCAAAGATCTTCTATACATTAATTTGCTATGCCACACACTACTGTATTTCATTCATATGCTTCGTGTTTGCAGTATCACATTGCAGCCCATAACATTATTTAGTCTTTTTGTAAGATTAGAAAGAGGGGAAAATAATCCAACCAGATCTACTATTTGGCTCAACATCTGGGGACTGCTTAATCAAAACACAAGGGTTCTTTTATATTCCTGTTCACGACCACGCCAGCAGTACAACCCATGACCCGCAGATTCTCACGCAATCTAGCTGCATACTCCCAGATTCCCATCCGAGGGCACACACACGATGTAACCCGTGGCCAGCCCTGCTCCTTTGGTTTCCCCCCAAGCTTCCACAGCACTATTTCCTAAACAAAGAGCTTTTCAGGCATCAAAAAGTCAAAACCTGGCTACAAGAACCATATCAAATCCTATTTCTGATAACTAAATTCCATTTAATCTATTCATAATCCCTCAAATACTGCAAATATTTGTATTCGATTAAGAAAAAAAAAACCCCAAACCCTTGGGGTTTGGTTTAAGTCCTTTAAAGGACTCTCCCCTCGGGTCCTCAAGCCCTAGACTGGATCACCTCCTTCCTCGGGGAAGGCTGGAGGCAGAGCAGGCCCGAGCCATCGGAGCCGCTGGCAGGGCTCTCCCAGCGGGCCGGGCCGCGCCGGCCAGCCTCCCCCGGGCAGGGCCTCCACGGCGGCCTGCGACGCTGAGCAGCCCAGCCCAGGGGCTGGGCGCGCCTAGCGCGACGCCCGGCACCGGGCCCCACAGAGCCGCAGACACAAGGCTGGATGGGGGAAGAGGCGCGGCGCCGTTCCGGCCCGGCTACGAAGGGTCTGGAGGCGGCCCCGGCCCAGCCCAGCCCAGCCCAGCCCGTCCCGCCGCTGCCCCGGGCCACCCGCGGCCAGTGCCACAGCCCCCGGCATCGATGACTCGGCGCTCAAGCACCCTGACTTCCCTTGGAAGCAGCGCCGCATCGCAAGCGCGGAACCCATCGAGGAGTCGGCGTTCGACTTCCAGCGGCGTCTCCATGCCCCCGGCGCCATCTTGGCGCGGGGGCGGAGCGCTACCGGCAGGGGCGAGGTACGCGGCGGGGCGCCCCGGGGCCTTGCCGCCGCCAGCGGGAGGGCGTGGAGGATTGCCCATTCCCGTCCCCGCTCCCTACGCCCGCTTATGTCAGCTGCTGTGCGGTAGTGACCCAGTAAGTAGCGCATGCGCCCAACTACCGTTCCCTCCCTGCCGGGTTGCGTCACGGCGCGCGTGCCTCGGGGCCGTTGCGGCGCTGGGTCCGGGCAGCGGCGCCGGGCATGGGCAGGCAGCCGCAGACCGTTGCTCGCCGTGGCGCATGCGCGCCCGCTCCCTCGCCGCCCCCCTCCGCCCCTGTGCCGTGCCGTGCCGCTCCATGGGACACGCGCGGTTGTTTTCTCCCTGCAGCCGGGGGGAGGCGGAGGAGGAGGAAGATGCCGGGGAAGCTGAAGGTCAAAATCGTGGCAGGGCGCCATTTGCCGGTGATGGACCGCGCCAGTGACCTGACCGACGCCTTTGTGGAGGTTAGCGGGAGGGGAGGGGCGCTGAGCCCCGGGGGGTGGGGGGGGCGGGGAGGAGGGCGGCCCCGGCAGCTCGCGCCTCGGGCCCGCGCACCTGCCGCCGGCCCCGCGCGGCTGAGGCACCTGCCGGGCCCCGCCGCGGCGCCCCCGGGCGAGGGGCGGGGGGGGCGCGCACCTACCGCGGCCGCGCGGGACGCCCCCTGCTGGCCGGCCGCGCTGCCGTGACAGGTGCCGCCGCGGTCACGTACGCTGGCGCGGAGGGCTGGCTGGGCCGCCGCCGGCCGCCGCTCCCCTCGGCAGTCCCGCCCTGGGAGGCGTTTCGTGCCTCCGGGCTCGGCCAGAGAGCTGTTCCGTCGGCTGCACCCCTCTGCGCGGGAGGGCGGGCCGGCCAGGGCCGGGTGGGCGAGCGTGGGCCGCAGAGGGGCTGCAGGAGTGGCAAGGAGCACCCTGAGCTCGTGTCCGGAGGCATGCTTTAAAAGCAGTTTGCGGTTTACCCTCGGGTGTGATTTTTAGCTGACAGCCATGTAGAATTTGACTGGCATTTTAGAAATAGCCTACTATTTTTCAGCGTCTCTTGGCTGAAGGTTGTTAATGAATGGCTCTTGCTGATGTCGCAGCCAAAGGGAATCCATTTCAGGATTCGAGAGATGCGTTGTAAGCAGGATGGAGAAGTAGTAAAAGCGTGTTTAAGTCATTTGTATCTCTGAATATATGAAGTGCAGAGTGGTTGTACAGGCTTTACTTTTAAGGCCAATATTCGTATTTCTGTTTAAAGTCTTAGAAATACTGAAATATTTTCAAAGAGGATTTTTATTGGACAAATATTTAATATTGTTTGCTTGTTTAAATCACTTTATTGTACCAAAAGTATGTAACCTCAACATTCTTTACAATCATATAGCTAGTTAACAGTCAATATAGAAGGTGTTTCTCAGGAAGGGATTGTAAAATAAGTGATGTAATCCTTCTGTTTTATGATTCATTATTTCCAATATGAACAACTTGGAACATTTCAGAAACATCCATAGATTCAGAAATCATACTCTCAGAAAAAGCAGAGGTGTTTAAGAATAGAATGCTATGTAGATGCATGCTTGTACCACAAATAGTAATTCAGGTTGGCACAACACTGGGATTAAGGTAGGAAGACAGAATGTCTTTCTAGAACTGTATAAATTGAAAAGTCTGATAATAGTAATATCAAAATAGATTTTTATATATAAGTCCTGATTTGGTTTGGTGCTTAAAAATTTGGTTGACATTAGACAGCGCGTTGCTTAGTGAGACAGTAAATTGGTAATAAAGTGAAAATTTATTTCTCGTGTGCTTTTCAATGCAGCTGAAATAGTACACAGTTGTATTTTATTACATGAATGACAATAATTTAATTTAGTATTTCAGTGTTTGGTTTCAGATGTTTCATCACTCAGTTTTTAATTTATAAATGTTCCTCTTGTAATGCTAAATTTGATTAATAGGCAGTGTACAACAATTTGATGTGTGCTACTAGGAGACGGGGAAAACAGGAATAGGAAATACAGCTCTCTGATGAGTTTCATGTGTCCTGTTTTTATGCTGCCTTGAGGAGAAACAGCCCTCTTCTCCTGTTGGTCGCTTGTTCCCAACTCTGCGCCATCTGTGCCAACCCCACTGTCTGAGTAGCTGTGTAGCAAAATAGATTTGGAAATTCATCTGGTTAAAGACTAGCTTAGCAAAAAGGAAAATAAAATTTATCAGAAAGATCAATTTGCTTAGGTGGGTTAATGTGCAGTTTCATGAATGTCTTGGCACAAATAAAGCTGAAGAAATACGTAGATGGGGCCTTGTTTTTAGCACTGTTACTTAGAAAGACTGTGAGAACTACCCTTTCCCCATACAGAGTAGGCAAGGCAGTAGGTGAGATTTATGTCAAAATAAATAGAGCTTGAAACTATTGTTTTATTTTTCAGTGTAAGGTTGCTGAAAACCTTTACAAGACGTTTTCACTAAAAATGAAAAGCTAAAGTAATGTTAAGGTACTAGTTGATGACTAGCCTTTAATTTCCTTGTTAAATTTTCTCATATAAATCTAGAATTAGAAAAGAAAATGAGAAAAGACTGTAGAGCTCTTATTTGGCTCAGGTTATGCATAACTTGGACTTTGCCAGCATGTGTGATCTGGAGCAAATTAGCACAATTTCTTCTGTAATTGTGCTTCTAAATTTGTACAGCGGACAGCAGTGTAGTGCTTGATTATCTCTACTAGCTTTAATGAACTAGCTTGACTACTGGAGAATTTCAGTTGTAGCTGCCTGGGGCTCCAAGGGAACTAATTTGCTCCGTAGATAACATGTAAAAATAGGTTGGGTGGAGCTCTGGGCTGTTTTATCTTGGCAGCTTCTGGAATATAAGGTAGCTCAGTTAAAACTAGCATCAGTATCACTTGATTATACTGCTTTATGTGATGAATACACATTCTAAGTGGCAGTGCACTTAGTTTTCTGTGTGCACATAGGCTGCATCCACCTTTTGATAGCTAGATGATTTTTTACACTAAGGTTGCTTAGTCCTGTGTTTTCATACTGCTCTGGCTTTTTAAAGCTTACTTTGAAGTAACTTCTTTTTGAAAAGCATTACTGTTCATTGAATCAAATAAGGGGCCCCACCTTTTTTTTTTGTTTCTTTGGTCACAAATGCTGTACAGAGTTCTGTTGACTGAGGTATGTACAGTTATATATACACAGAGCTTAGCGTGAACTCATAGTCCAGTTCTGCAGTGCTTTTCAAATTTCAAATTAAAATTAAGCTTTTCAAATTAACTGGGTGTACTTAAGCAAGTGCAGAATCTCTTTAGAGTTGGGGTATGCACCTATGCAAAATAATCACCGTATTACTGAAACATATAAAGTGTTTATTTAATACTTTCTTGAGCAAAAATGTTTAAAAAACTGCTGTACTGTTTTCAAAAGCTAAGCCTAAATTTAGTCTCCAAAATCCATTTAGACTTTTAGAAAGAAAATAGCATTCAAAATCCACAACTGTCTTTGCAGCATTTCTTTTATATCAGCACATTCATTATTTTCTTAAGAATCTTGAATGAATTAAAAAACATAACTTTGGGTATTTGTAAGTACCATCAGATAGTTGGTATGAGTTGAAGTACTAATTATTTTGAGAGGCAACATTCAGAGAACTAGAAGTGTTTGTAAATGGTTTGGAATGAAAGCTACAGTGAAATAAAGGCTCTTCCATTGTGCAGCACGGTTTCTTGATGTATGGAGCATCACAGAAATTCAGTTTCACCTTTTTTTTTTTTTTTTAAACACCAAACAAATTGGGTCCTTCTGAAATAGACTGCTATGGAGACCAAATGGAGATTCCTGAAATAAGCTGTTATGTAGTTGAAGGTGCATTAATCAATAGAAGTAGGGAGAATATTTAATCTTCAGTAACTGGGGGTTACAGGGATATATATAGAGATATGTAATCTTAACCTTTTTGCCTATATGCTTTCTGAAATTTTCTGTATTTTAAGAAAGGAATAGAAACTGGTAAGGTGCTTCCCCCTTGCTGCTCTGAATTTACTGATATGTGTCCAGCATATCAAGATTGCAGCTAATGGAGATGGTTTCCGTTATTTTTCTGGTGTGTATCTGAGGAGATTTCTTAAATTTAAGAAATAAATTTACCCATGTTACCATTTTATTTCTAGATTTCTTTTATAAATAAAGCTGATTTAGAAATCCTAGAGAGAACAGTAATAGGACATAAACTATCAATATTTAGATAGAATACTTTTGCTTATAGTATTTCTAAACCGAAGGCGAAAAAGAGTGTATGAAGTGACTTGGAATAGTCAATATAAGCAATATTTTTACCTCTCAAGTGATTGGGAGGAAAAGAAACGATTTTAATAGTGGGAGAGAGAGATTTATTGGAATTCTTGTTACGTGGAAAGTTACTTACTGATACATGTGAATAGATTAAAAAAGCCAGTCTCACTGAAAAGGATTTGTTGATATTGTTGAAATATGTATTTGAAATTATTTGCATGTGTAGATTTAATGAGTTTCTAAATTTATTTATTAATATTAATGGAATGCTTGTATTTTAGGTAAAATTTGGAAATACAACATTTAAGACAGATGTGTATCCCAAATCACTTAATCCTCAGTGGAATTCTGAGTGGTTCAAGTTTGAAGTAAGTATTTTTTCAAGAGTTTGCCTGTATCTGTATAGACACTCTGGTTTAGATGCCCTTAATGAAATAATTTCATTTCAGGCAGAAAATGAGTTTGGGGGAGTGAAGTGTATTTCTGTTTAAATACACATGAAGCCTTTTCATCAAGCCTATATACAGTTAGACCTTGTTTGCTAAAGGCTTTTTAGGACTGTTTGTAAAGTTAAAAGCTTGCCCGATTGGATCAAACTCAAATGTTATTCTGGATAATAATAAAAAAGACAAGACAGAGTTAAAAGTGGGGAGAAAATAGCATTATGGATTAGGCTTTCAGATACTAGTACAGGTATGCTTGTACTTTTTTTAAAAGGGGTAATTTTGAGTAAGGAAAGTTAATTGGGATTTGAAATGTTACTTTGGGTTGCAAGAATAATGCACTTGACAAAGAAGAAAATGGAGAATTCCAGTGAGAAAATTACAAAATAAAGAGCTTGGACAACAATTACTGGACACTTTCTTTTCCCATTTCCTTATGTAATAATGAGGGCACTCAGCATTTTCCTGTAATTGCTTGTTGCTTTCCAGGATCTGATTTGTTGATGTTCTTTAACATTACGCCCTGAACAAGCGTTTACATATTCTGGTTTTTTTTTCTTTGTTACTGCATTTTTTTTATTACTTAAAAAAAAGGTAATGGTGTTTAGAATAAATTAATTGTTAAAACATCTGAATATATAGCACTGGTTCATTTATAGTGTTCTAAGATAATATCACAGTATAAACATGGTTGTAAATATATGTACATATAATAAAGTGATGTAATATCTGGTAATGTTAGAAATATTTTAGAGCAAATATAAAATAGTAAGGTTAGGCAGATTATTAATCAACACGGAATGCTTGATTAAGAGCATGTCTTAATCGGCAATCCATGTTGATCAAGAAAGTAGTACTGTGGTGTTGAAATTAAATAATTTTTCTTTTTTTATCTTTCAGTTCCTGGGGTCATTTTTTTGGGAAGGGGAAAGAGCTGATCTGTGTGGAGGGTTAACTCTACTCATACAGAGAGAGTTTTTTTGACAATAACAGAAGTCTCAAAATTCTATCTTTTTGCATGGAAAAATGGATTTGGGAAAGAAAAGAGCCAAACAGCAACACTGAAATGTGGAATTCTTTTTTTTTTTTTTTCTTTTCTTTTCTTTCCCAAAGAGTGGAAAAACATTAACTGCTTAAGACATTGTAAGTGTGTGCGTGTATGTGTAGTTGGATCTTTTTGCAAGACTACATGTTATGATTCTGCAAACACTTACATGAGCCATCCCATTGCATTTAGCAAACCTGATTCTTGGTTTGTGATGTTGAACACAAAAAGTTGTAGAATGTCTATCTTTGTATGTCCTAAAAAAATAGTTGAGGTGTCTGCAGATTGATTATTTGATTTATTTAGGAAAGCACATGTCTGAAATGACTGGATTTTTACAATAGGTTGTATAAAATGTCTTGTCTTCTTTTAAGCCACTGACCAGCTTGGAAAGGTGAGAGCACCAGTAAATATAACTTCAGAGTACAATAGTCCTCTGAGATGCTTTATCTTAAATTTTCTCTTTTTTTAATGAAAAGTATGTATTGTGGAGATGGGTAGACGGTTTAGGGAATGTGACTTAAAACAAATCATGTGGAATTTTAAAATGTGTAGTCACTGTAATCTTTCTTTTCTGTTCTTCTCCCAGCGATAACTCTGGTTCCAGGATCTCACTAGTCTGTGAAGGGTAAAATCAAAATAACTGGATGTGTTGCTTAGATATAGGAAATCAAAATTACAGATTTATCTGTGTCAGGTCACTGTACATCACTAACTCTCCTCTTTTTTGCATTTGTTTTTCAGCAGTATTTCCCTGTGTTTTTTTTAAATACTCAGATTCCATGTTAATATTTGTTTCTAGGTAGATGATGAAGAGCTACAAGATGAGCCTCTCCAAATCACAGTTCTTGATCATGATACCTACAGTGCTAATGATGCCATTGGCAAAGTGTACATAGATATTGATCCTTTGCTCTATAGTGAAGCAGCTACGGTAATTTCAGGATGGTTTCCTATTTATGATACCATTCATGGTAAGATTTTCTAATTTAGAAGTAAAAAAATGTCGTTTGAGATGTAATCTGCTTCTTACAATCTTCATTTCTGTAAGCTGTCTTCAGAAATTTGTAATAATTTTATCCTTGGGAGCTGGAAAGCTACTTTTCTGGCACTTTTTTCCTTATTTCTGGCATGAGAAAATTTCTGGCATAGTAGTTCAGACTAGTGCTTGGCAGAACGCCTGTCATAGAACTTGTGACAAGTGGAAGAAGTCTCTACGTGGTATTTAAAATAGTTACTGCAAAATTCAGATATAAAAAAAAAAAAGACCCAAACATACTTTTCCAATTACCACGTGTTCACGAAAAGAATATAGTTTTGCTGAAGTCACTTGGGGTGTGCCATCCTGGGATGTTGGATAAACTTCACTTGATTGAGATTGGAGGGACAGGATGTGATGGATCTTCCACATAAAATACAGGACGAAATTCCTTTTCCCTGCAGAAAGTACTCTCAGTGCTAGGTAGATTTCATCAGAATATCTTGAAGGTATGAGAAATGAAGTCAATCATATTTTTGCCTTTGATTTTAATGAAACATAGCTTTTGTCCCAGAAAGTGAAGGTCAGTTTACAGCAGTTAGCTTGCTTCTTGAATGCCTTATTGCAGAACATCTATGTGGCTGTCATTACCACCCTTGTTCATTATTCAGTGTGAACTAAATGACCTAACTATGTTGAAAGCTAATTATAACTAATTGTTGGGAAATAATTAATGGTATTTACGGGATGATCATCATAGCTGATCAAAGTATTTTTTACATTTAAAACAGTTATATTGAAGAGGGTTTTTTTGAGAAATATTGCATGTATTTTTCTTATCTTCTTATTCCATTCACATTTTCCTATCAAACATTTTTCTTTTGAAGTTAAACTAGGTGAACACTTGTCTCAGGATGTATACAACTTGTATGTCAGAGAGAATTAGATTTCTCTATATTTTTCTAGATCTGTTACTATTTCAGAGCTTTTTTTTCTATTTAAGTAAAATTAGAATTCTTATATTTTCATGTTCATAGAGGTAGATTCTAGTTATCTGGATCCTTGGCAGACAGTAATTGATGCTTCCTTAAAAAAATAATGAATGTAATGTTTATAAATTTTTATTAGAATTTTTTTTTTGCACCTTAACATGATTATTTGTGAAAATATATGACCCTGATGCACTTCCTGTTATAGTAACTGAAGGCTTCTTTCTTGGCATTTTGGAAGATAGATATAGGTGACTTTATTGCAGTAATGTCAGAGTCAATCTATGAATCTAATGCTTTTCTTTGAGTGTCATATGTTTATGTGATAAAGGCTTCTGAAGACACTAGAAATCAGACTTATCAAGTAGTTTAGTCCTCAATATGTCAGAACCTATAATATGTGAAATGATTTTGTTACTGAGTGGGGAAGAAGAAGAAAAAGCTCAGAATAGAAAAGTAGAAAAAAAAGGAATGGCTGTGTGTTGAGCAAATATTCCATTCTTAATAAGGTTTAATTGTGGCCAAAAATTAAGCTTTATCTAAAAAGTCTGTAATACCCTATTTTTAATGTATGTCTTTTCATAATCAAAGTATTTTACAAACATGTGCTGTGCCACTTTATGGTTCTAGAAAGAACCATAAATTTTCTCATTGGATTGAACTTCACAGAGTAGCTTTACTGTGATTTTGAAACCATTTCAGGGAGAAAATGTAAAAGTTTTTTGGTGTTGGTCAGAGCTTTTTGATGGGGACAGGACTCCAGTTTCAAGGCATCTGTACTCAAAGTTAGTACTTCCGACGTTTTGCGCTAAGGATATCTTGGGACGGTCCTGGCACTTAGATACTGATTTTATACCCTTCCTGCATTGATGGTACAGGGCAAAGGAGCAGAGAGAGCACTTGCTCACTGCAGCAGAGGCCACTGCAGTATCAGGAGGCTGATGGCTTCTCTTTTCCCAGTCCCATCGGTGCAGCAGGTATTTGAGGACTGTTGCTTGCATAGCTTTAGCCTCAAAGGCTGGGCAGAACTAGAAACTTCCTCTGAGAGGGCATATCTGCATCAAACCTGAGAGGCAAGGAAATGTCTTCCTGCTTCTGTGGCCCAGGCTAGAATTGACATGTGAACTGCCAGTTGAACCAAGTGGTTCCAGCACGGTTATAGTACATTCTTTGCAGGAAAAACTAACTCATTGGTAATAGAAAGTGCATTAATTACTAATAATAGGGAATAACTAATAGGGCTAGTTTTGTATTTGTTTCTGATACAGCTTCTAATTTTTCATGTTTTTTATTGCTAGGTATACGTGGGGAGATCAATGTGGTGGTGAAAGTAGATCTCTTCAATGATTTGAACAGATTTAGGCAGTCATCCTGTGGAGTCAAGTTTTTTTGCAGTAAGTAGAGGAAAAAAGTTTATTCTAACGCAAAACTTTCCCCCCTTCTTTTCTTTCTTTACCTGTTCTATCAGTTTCCCTTCTTTCACCAGCTCATTGCATAAGCCCAGTGGAGATTCCATTGAAGCCAGTAGCAAATACAGAAAATTTAGTTTTCTTTTTTTTTTTAAATAAATTTTTACTGTTCATATTTCAAAACAATGTAAATAACTGATTTCCCCCCCCTTATCTTTCTGAAGTTGCATTTCAGTGCATGTGCATATGCACGTTGTGTTACTTTCAGTGCATATCCTGTTACAGAGGCACAAAGTGAAAAGGTTTCATAATGGTACATGTTGTAATTGTTACACTGGACAGTTATCTTATCAGTGTTCCAGAGTCTCTCAGAACAAAACTGCTTAGAGTATGTCCACGTTTTAACAGAAGATCATGTGGATTACTTTCTGGAATCGTTCACATCACTTTTTACATGTAATTTTGTTTTTCTTGGAATTCTTGGCTTATAGACTTATGCCTTACATCTTTTATATATAAATATTTTTTTTTAACAGCTACATCTATTCCTAAGTGTTACAGAGCAGTAGTAATTCATGGATTTGTGGAAGAACTTGTAGTTAATGAAGACCCAGAATACCAGTGGATAGACCGAATTCGTACACCAAGGGCATCGAATGAGGCTAGACAAAGACTTATTTCACTCATGTCAGGTATTAAACATGTAGGCTGTAATGGTTATTGCTGCTTATAAAAATATTCACCATTTAAATAAATGACTTGCTTAAGACAACATTGTGTATGATTTTTGGTATTAATTATGTTTATTTTTTCAGTTCATGGTGTCTTCTGTTTCTGGAGGTTCTGTTGTCCTAACTGATGGCCAGTATGGCTGACTTTTTTTTTTTTTTTTTTTTCTTTCTTTCTTTTCCTTCTTGGTGAGGCCATGCTGCTGTCTAATTCGTTGATTGTTTTTAGCAAGATCTTAGAAACCCATGGAACTGTCCTGAAGATGTTCTTAACCCATATGAGGAGTATTACTAGAATTTTGACTTAAACAATTAAAATAATAAACTACTCCACCCTCTTTGAACTACTTTGAACTGTGTGAACAAATATACACCATCTCAGATACAGGGTGTATTAATACTTATCCCATGTTTTCAAAGTCAAGATTGGTTCATTGTTTCTCAAGCACACTTCTGTATTGCCTTGCATGGATTCTGCAGGACATACCTGCAATGCCTGGAGAGACCAGTGATTAGAGTCGATTGATGTCTCCGCAGTATCAAGTATCTTCACAGGTTTTTTTTTTTTTTTTTATTACTGATGCTTATGAACAGCAGTTGTGAACCAAGATCCTTCTGTTTCAGTGCCAATAGAACAGAACAAACCACCCCTACTCTAGAGTGCTTACACACTAAGACAAGAGACAACCAATTGAGAGAGGTGGACAATATTGAAGGTGTAATGAATACAAAGAAATGATGAAAAATAGCCACTAGAATGATAGGCAGTGGTTTCAGTTCTCTAATTGGCTCTTAATGTTGTCAGGTTTCTTTTAGATGCAGCTGTGTTTTAAGGAAGATACTAAAAGAAAAAGTGAGTTGGGTTTTGCAAGCATGTATGGAAATCTTTAGGAAGTGGGACAACATAAAAGATCATGGAGATGTTACTCAGAATCCTCACTAGGAGAGCCAGCATGTTTTGAGGAAAACTGTGAAAAAACAATATTGTCGTAACTGACATTAATTCACTTTTTATGAGGTTTTTAATATAGCTCCCCTGGTATGTCAGTTTACGTGATTAACATTTGCGTATCTCTTCCATTGCATAAATGGTGAAAGTGGATAAAGTAGCACACGTGGAAGTATTCTGCTAGATTTTATTAATATTTTTATTCATGGCAGTGGTTAAGAGGAAAAAACCCAAAGGACCTCATAGCAATACTGTTTCACATCATGTAATATAATGCTTCACATTGCAATAATTGTTACTGGTGGCCACACCTAAAGAATCCTGAAGAAATCTGTAACTTCTGAGAATGACCCAGGCTGTTTCATAGTTCTCTGTCATATTATGTGTTGTATATGTGAAAAAAGAATTCAGTCTCAACCTTGGCTTGAACGGAATCCATAGTAGTTTTCACTCAGCTAGAAACTTTCATACTCTATCTCAGTCTTAGAGATTTTTTTTCAAGACCAGTACATGCATAATTTCAGCCTCTGTTAAGAAGTTTACAACAGAAACCTTTTCTGGTCATGTTAAAACCAAGCTGCTAGAAAGCAGTAGTGATCATTTCATTCCACTTGATTTCTTACCATCATTGACATTGGGACTGTAAGGCTATCATCTGTGACTGTGAGGCTTTTTCAGTTTGTTAACAGAGGAATTCTGTTAACAAACTGGAAATCTTTTCCAAATCTTTCCAAACTGAAAATCTGTTTCCAAAATGGAAATCTTCTATTTTCATCAAAAGAGAGATGATATTTTGCACCTAGTATTACCAAGGCTAGCTACATGGATCAATGAACTTTTTTTAAAAACATGCTGCTAAGTAAGCATCTATGGCAGACCATTGTCTTATGGTTGCAGTCTTTAAGTCTTTGAGTGCAGCTAATAGAGGAGAAGTGGCAGTCTTTTGTTTGCAGTGAGTAGCATATTTGGTATTGTGTTTTGTTTATTTGGTGTTACATTTTGTAGATGAGGCTGCATATTGAACACTATTAATTTAAGAAGAGCAAAAAGTATGATTTAGGTTGAAATATTTTTAAATAAGTTTGTAAAAACAAAAAAAGAAAATGCCTATCCACGTGGTTTTCAAAGATGTTGCATTGTTCTGAACTGTATGGAGTATTTAGAAACTTGTGTGTGTTCCAGCACACATCTTGCCCATTGCTTTCTCTAAGTAAAAAAGGGAAAAACTAATGAAAATAAAAAACAGATAAAAACATTTCTGAAATAACATGTTGTAATCAGAGTATATTTGGAGGAAAAAGGAAAAAGCTATGTAAATCATGAACATCACACTATGTTATAGGAGGTAGAGATTCTGATGAGCTGCTTGGTGTAATTATGTAAGATTGGATCTATTGCCTGTTTTACTGACTTGGAGACTCCAAAAGCAGAGGCCAAAGACCACCAAAGAAAATAGGAGAAGTTCACTGCAATTATGAGCTCTTTACCTTTTGTTTTGTAGGTGAATTGCAAAGGAAGATTGGCTTGAAGGTGCTTGAAATGAGAGGAAATGCTGTTGTTGGTTATTTGCAGTGTTTTGATTTGGAGGGAGAGTCTGGACTAGTAGTACGAGCTATAGGAACAGCCTGCACGTTGGATAAATTAAGTAACACATCAGCATTTTTACCTGCATGTAACTCCCCATCCAAAGAAATGAAGGAGTAAGTATGAATTAATAATTTGTAGGGAAACAAGTTTCATCTCTCTTCTTTTCATACTCATTCAGTTTTACATAACCAGTGTGATTTCTTTTTTTTCCCCAGAATTTGTTTTTGTTTTGTAGCTTTATTTGTCTGCAACTCAATTTTCCACAATTTTGAAATGTTTTAGGTTGGATTACTTATGTTCTTTCTTTAGAAGCTGGAGTGGTAAACCTTAATATGACTTTTTTGCATTTATATAGCAACGGTATTATGTATCCTTGGGTTGTGATCCGCCAGTTTCCTAACTAATAATTAGTTCTGCCCTGACTCTGTGTTTGTACAATAAACGTTTTTGTGAGGTCTTCTTATGATATACCTTCTGTTCAAGATTTTCCAAGTTCAGTAAAATCAGGTTTGAGTGTTTATTCTGAGCATATAAGAAAAGATAAATTTTGAATTTAGACAGTGTTTATGCTGAGCATATAAGAAAAGACAAATTTTGAATTCAGGCAGTTCCGTCAGTGATTTAGAGAATGACCCTGAAGTAGTCTTGTCTTTTCTTGTGTGCTTTGCTTTTTACTGTTGCAAAAGAAGTAGCGCTATTGCAAAACAGGTAGGGTTACAGACTACTTGCAGAGAAAACTTTTTATGATGAGAGGTAGAATTTCTTGATCTTTGTTATATCTACTGCAGCACCAAGCACAATTTGAATGCAATCTTTAATGTCTCTACAAATTAATGGAAAAATACTTGCAGTCTTCTTCAAATTTTTACTACTTGGATAAATGGATAAATTAGTTATTTTCTGTTTGGTAGAGCAATCCAGTTTCTGGAAGGAAAAAACAGCACCAAAAAGTATACTACTAATGCTATGTTTCCAGAGGTATTATTTGAATTAGCTATTTTCATTAACTTGGAACTGTTGTGACATTACAATAGTAGTTAGGCATTTTTGTCGTGCAGGCATCAGTATGATCTGACTTCTCAAAATTGCTGGTTTCTATTTCAGATCATAGCTTGTTTAATTTGTCTTGATTTTTAAAATTTGCCATCAAAAGAGCTTCTGGATACACTGCAGCATAAAATAACAGTGATGATTAAAAAAAAAAAAAAAAAGGTGGACCTGGTAACTACCAACTTAAAAAGCATTCATAAATCGGTAGCTTTCACTCTGGAGCAAAATGTGGAAATTCCACTCCCCAAATAATCCATGTTTAGCTTGGTGGTGGATATTGTCAGAATCATTGTCCCATCAGTCCAGAAAATGGGCATGTTTCTCAAAGGCAGCACAATCAACTAATACTTCTTATTATTGGCTTTACTAACTTGATGTCCTGTTGCCAAAGAATCAATTACACATTCACAAGCTAGTGCTTAAGCTGTTCCTTTCTCTTTTTATTTCATCTGGACTCTTGCATGCTAGGAATTAAAATTCTTAGAGTCTGCTTAAAGTAAGAGATCTCCTCTAGCTAAACTTCCCTGAAATAATTTATAACATAACTTTGCAACCTGTTTGTATGTATTGTTTTCTTTTCTTCCACCTTGGCTGCAAATTCTCTCAGGTCTCCGCTGGTTCATCCGCCAAGCCATGGATGCCGCTCGACTCACAACAGCCCAATTCACACTGCTACTGGCTCACGACTTACTCAGAACTTCTCTGTGTCTGTTCCCACTCTCATCTACACTGGTACGAGACTGCTCAGACTCAAGAGCTGGGGAGAGGCAGGCCACAGGCACAGTGGTCGCAAAGTGCAGGCAGGCAGGCAGTGTAGGCAGGTACCACCCATCTTTTCTCCCTCATTTTCTCATGGAGACACCTTCCATTGTCAGTGAAGAACTACTCTGTGTGCAGCTGCTGAAACAAAGGCAATAGTTTCTTGAAAATGCATCAGAGTCTCTTCCACAAAGCCACACTCTTCATTCCTTTTTAACATGCTTACTTCCTAAGAAATTAAGTAAAAATAAGTTGATGTATCTGAGAAACATTTGCTATTTTGCAGTCATTGGAGGAAATAACGTTTTGATTGGAGTTCATAACTGCTTTCAAGCGTAATTCAGATACGGTATTTAGGTTTTAAAATGGTTATAGGAAGGGTATGTGCAATTGTGGAAGAGATGGTTTTGGAGAGCAGGTAAGTCAATCTGTGCATAAGTGAACTGTTTGTCAATATAGTTGTTCCCATAAAGATTCTCCTCTTTGCTCTGTTTTTAGCTGTGGCATGCTGCTGATGCTATAGGATAAGGAAACATATTTTTTTTCCCTTAAAATGCATATGTGTGTATATACATAAATGTATGAATATGTATAAACACAAATATAATTTGAAATCATTTTTTCTTTATTAAACTAACTCAAAGCATTGTGTATTTGACCAGATTTTTAAGCCATAAACTGTTTTCAATTTTTTCTTTTGCATATATATAATTTTTTTGTCACATCTCATGCCTTTCATTTGGCTTAATTGTTTCATTGTAGATTATCAGCATCTATCTGTAGAATGCTGAATGGGTAAAACAGCATTTCTTTGCCTCTGGCCTCATCCCCAGTCTCGCACCTAAGGAATAGCTGCTGGCCCTGCCCCAATCCCATCCTGGTGTTTGGATCATGCTGCTGTCAGCCAGGTCCTTTGGCACAGGATTACTGAATATGTTTCCACCTTCTTCTGGCAGGATTCCCTTCAATGAAGATCCCAATCCCAATACTCATTCATCAGGACCCTCCACCCCTCTGAAAAACCAAACCTATTCCTTTTCACCTTCCAAGTCCTACAGTCGACAGTCCTCTTCTTCTGACACAGATTTGAGTTTGACACCCAAAACTGGTAAGGCGCTTCCACCCACTTTTTGTTTAATTTGTGTTTCTCTTTTTGTATTTTCATTCAATCCCTTTTTGCTTTTTGGCATTTAAGTTATCAAAATGATGTGGAAATTGGAGACTTCAGATAGCACACTTCAAGCTTGAAAGGATTTCTGTAGGGCGAAAATCTAAATCCTTCCGGTATTTCCAGTATTCTGGATAACATTAAAGTGACATTTGTAACACAACTGTATTCAAGTCGAAATAAAACATCTCAGAGCATTAAGGGAGTCCTAAGTACTTGCCTTTTTCTTATTTCCTCCATTTCATATTACAAATCATGGGAGTACATTTCTCACTACAGTATGTTAAGGACAGTGTTACTAAAACTATGTAGTCTTCAAGCCTAATGTGTAGTGCTATAAGTTTATTGTATACATTTCTCTGTGATTTTTAACTCCTTTTTGCAAATGGCGATACTAGTGTAGCAGCTGCTGTCTTTTTATTCTCCTTGGTATATGGAAATGGCTTTCCATACACAGTATACTTTTTGTAAGTAACTTAAATTATACGCCAGCCGTCTTCAAAAAGCATTTTTCTTTCTCCATTGGTCTATCATAATTTCTTCAACTTGTTTCCTCCCTCCTAATTTTTTAGTCTGTGGTTAGAATAATTTCAATAATAATGTCAGCACAACTTGAAGAATTATCGTCTGTTTATTCTCCATTATGTGACCAGTGCCCTGAGTTTTGCTACCGTAGGGCAAAATATTTTGCAGAATTGTTTATAAAAGTTTGGTTGCTTTTTAAATGGTGTTTTAAATTGTGGTATTTGAAGCTCAGAACATTCTTGTCTCCATCTAATCTAGACAATTTTTAAGCATATTAAAATAGTTGATTCAGCTTTACTTGATAACACCCCTTTCAAGAATTTTTCCAAGCAGATAAATTAAATGTTGCTTTCAAATGTGGTTATATTAAATATTATACCCTGTTTATTCCCCAGATAGGTGTTAAAAAATATTCCCAAGTAGGAAGCTAAGTACTATCTTCTCTGTCCTGTTTTTAAAAAAACAAACAAACAAAAGCAAACTTTGTGGTTTTTTTGGTCTTTTTGTGTAAATGATGACTGTTTTGTGGATAACCTATGGTGGTCGCTTGTTTAAAGGACCTACAAATATAACTGGATGCTTATTACATAGGAGAACCACAAGGTCATGTGTTTGGTTTACTGAATATTTGAAAACCTGTTTCTTTTGATCAGATTTTCCATGGTAATGATCATGTTGTCTAAAGGACTTAAATGTAATGTAGATCGTCATCTTTGTAAATGTCATCAACATGTAAATGTTCTGAATTTATGAAGGTGGTAACTCACTGTGAATTTGTCAAGTTTATAAAGCAGCAACCTTATATCATTCCAGGCAGTGTTATGTAGGTGGATGGCCCTCTTGTCTTTAGTCAGTTCATTCAGAACTGAAACAGATTGTGTAATTGGTACTTCTTATTTTTAGGGTTTTTTCAAGTATATAAAGATATCTTTTAGCTATCTTTTTAGTATTAAAGCTAACAGTGGGCATACTTTTGCTTACTAGCACTGTCTTTTTAGCAACTTTTAACTCTGCTACTGAAACTTGTCTTAGGAGTATTTTCTGGTTGCATTTAAAAATTCTGTATCTTGGTGTTATATACTAGATTTTGAATCTTAATAGCTTAAAAGGACAGTATCTCTTGAGTTGTTTGTTTTACCTTTTACCAAAAATTAGATGATGTGCAGAAGATACTTCCATAACATACTAAATTCAGTATGTTGTTTTCAACAATTCACTGTATAGGTTTAGACCTCTGTTTTCATTTCCTAAGACTGTTATTAAGTTGGAATATTTCAGTGTTAAAGTTGGTGATGTTAGTGTTTAAAAAAAAAAACGCAAACATCTCGTGACATATTAAACATTATCAGATTTGAGATACCCATTACTCAGATTGGCTAATGTGAAAAATGAGTATTTTCTGATGTTTCTGCAGTACATTATATTCCTCTTTATTTCTCAGTCAGGTAGCTAGTGTGTTCACATGTTTGAGGTGGAGACTAACCTGGAAAAAGAGTGCAGATACCACAATTTCACAATATGAGTAACTAAATAGAGGAGATTGAAACTTGGATCTGCTTAAACATCTAGTTTTCAGTAGCTCCAAATCAGAGGAATATTACCTTGATGTCTTTTATAAAATACAGTTGTGATTGTGTTATCCATTATGGTCTATATCTGGTCTGAATACGAGGGGAAATTATTCTGTGCTGAGAAAGCTTGTTTTGGTTTGAAGTTAGACTTCTTCTGTGAATAGTGATATATCTTATGCCACTGCAAACTAACAGAATATCAGGCTGACAAAAAGCATGACATTTTAATTAGGTAATACATTTTGATGTGACATAGTATATGTTTGGAGGAAATTGAGAAGGTGGGAACTCCTGTGTGGGAACTTAGAATTCTACAAGATTTATGACTCTAAAAATAATAAAACAAATCCATAATTTTTCTGTAAAATAACTTTTTTATACCTAAATAATGGAAGTATTCAGATTAAGTGTGTGAGAAGACTGTGTTGTTTAGCCTTTACTCCATAGTATTTGTTATCAAATTTTGAATAAAATTTAAAATAAATGTTAGATTACCATGGCTTTTAAAAAAACTAATTTCAAAATACAGTTAATCAGGTCATGATTTATGAGAACATGCTTCTCATTCACATTGTGGAGCTGTATTGTCATACCATTTCTTTGTATGTTGAGAAATAATTTAGCAATAAGTGCTGGTTCATTTGGAGAGAAAAATTGCTTCATTTTGATTTCTTCCGTCTGTTTCTTTAGTCATCTTCTGAATCTACATCTCTTTGTCTCTATTACTTTCCTCCACAGCACCTTCCCCACAGGGACCTAGGATTTTCCTGTTTCCCAGCTCCCCTACACTCTCTTGTGATTCCCCACATCTTAAAAAGTCCTGTCTCCTCCTCTCGGGGTCTAGCCTTAACCCTCTACACTCTAGCCATGTCAGCCCAGTTGTTCTGAGGAAATGTGTTTCTTTCACTGAAGAGCTGCTTCTGGCTGCTTCTGGTAGGATCAATCTATTATGGCCTTTTAAACAAACTTTTAAGAAAATGTTGTTGTTATTTTATATGGGGGCATTTAACACACAGCCTTCTATAACCCTGTGTTTTTGTTCAATTAGCCTCTGAAAACTGCTGGCTACATGACTATTCATACCATCTCTCACCTCTGCCCCAGAAGCTTGAAACAGCTTCAGAACTTCTTAGGGGATTTGAAACATATGTAGTTTATGCTACACAACTTTCTCCTTTTCCCTCGCAAAATTTCCTTTGGTAATTGGACTAAAATAATTTACTTTTTTTTTTTTAAATCCCCCTTATTCCCTTTGCTTTGTTGTTCCTGTATTTTGCATGGAACAAGCACTTGCTCATTAATTAATTCATAATTTAATGAAATAATGGCTATCAGATGGCTAGCAACTTTGCTTTTCAATCTTTTAAACAAAGCCCTTACAAACTTTATTTGTACTGCCTCCTTTTCCATTTCACTGACATGCATTATTTTCACAGATTTAAGTTAAATAATTGATATTACTGCTTTTTTCTATAGAAACTATTTGGATTAGTTTGTATTTTTGGAGTTTGTTTCACGTCCAGTATTTATGCTCTGTTTGTCTGTATTTAATATCGTATAGTCCCTTGACAGTGATGTTTAGAATCAATGCCAAATAGTAAAAGCAATTTAATCTTGTTTAATGGGACTATACAGATACTAATCTTTTTGTTTCCTTATCCAAGAACAGCTAAAAATATTTGTTAGAAATTATAGTATTTTTATATATAATTATATGGTAATGATAGCCTAGTAATTTTTGGAAATGTTAGGAATGAATTAACATACATTATTAAGTCCGGTATTATTTCCAGATCTCCCAGTCTTTGGTTAAAACAAATAACTGCACTTTGATATATATATACAATCTAATTCATGTTTATTAGATGCTTGATCAGAAGAAAAAGGAAACTAGCAAGGAATTGTTATGTTAATTCAAGAAAATATTGGCTTCATTCATAACCGTTTGCACTGTGGTATTTGTATTTCATCCTGCTCCTGACACTTCTTTTTGTTCTTTATCCTGTGCTTTCCTATACAACTTAGGTGTTTATTTTTGCTTTGTCAAGTTAGCACTGATGGTTTTTAGATACAAGAAACACCAATGACAGTATGTTTTTAGGCATGAAATATTACCAAGAAAATCTGATTCACCAGCATTGTGTTTACTTTAGGAAAAACACAATCTTGGTATGTGTTTATTTTTTACTTTTGTGATTACTTTTGTGATTTGCAAATAACTTACTGTCATACATATAACCTGCATCTCGACATGCTCAGTTAAGAGTACAGTTCCTTGATAAGAGATAATTCAATAGCAAAGATATTTGTGTATCTAATAAACTTTCCATCTCTTCAGAAAAGCACCTGTATTGGGGGGGGTAGGGGTGGGAGTAAAATATATGAAAGAAGGAAAGAGAGAATTGCCCATATTATGCAAATTTGGAGTTATTTCTTATTTTCATTTACAGATAATCTGCAGGTTATGTGTGTGCAAATGTAGTAATCGAATAAGTGTGCTAGTATTAAATGCTGAGCAGTAGTCTTTATCTGAATGAATCAGATGAGTGAATATTTCATTGCATAGATATTAAAGAAAATAAAAAGAACTGTTAATTTTTTTCAGAGTTTATATTTCAAATCAAAGGGTGTACATTGCCTTTGCAATATTCTTTTTGGTCCCAATCATGCGTTATATAGCTACTGCTGTAATTATGTGTACAGTCTCCTCCCAGTGGTTAGGAAAGGTGATTTAGTTACTCTGAAACTCCCAGAAAGCCAGGTTTATGGGATTTTGGGGTTTTTTTTGTTTTTGTTTTGTTTTGGGGTTTTTTGGTTTTGTTTTTAACTGATAATGATAGTAGAGAGAGAGATTTGGCTATGGAGTAATCTGGCAGAGAGGCATCGTTAAACAGTGTGGGATTAAAGGTGACTTTGGAGCCCTTTTTGATAAGGGCTGAAAATCTGATTATGTAGAACCTTTCTGTGAAAAGCAGAGAAGGTAGATCTATATTGAAATCATAGACAAAACTCCCAATAGTAACAAGGAAAAAAGGGAAGTTTTATGTCATAGGAAAGAATTGCAAGCCCAGGTCTTAAAGTCTTTGTATTTTGCAGTCTTTTTTAATTCAGGTTGACAGCAGACAAAAATCTTAGATCAGGAGGTTTTTGTCCAAATGCTGAAAGAACCACTGCTAGTCATGTGATAAACAAACCCAAAAACCACCACCCCACCAACCCAAATTAAACTGTGATGCTCAGCATTTTTTTCTGAAAATTATGGGGATAATTTGACTGTTTTCATTGACTATTTTATATATTTTTAAATCAAATTTTGATTACAAGTTATAATATATGTTTCTTTGAATGTCATTTCTACTGATACTCTTCAGGAATGGGCAGTGGGAGTGCTGGAAAAGAAGGGGGGCCGTTTAAAACTCTTTTAAGACAACAGACTCAGTCAGCTCTGGAACAAAGGGTAAGGCATTTTATACTTATACTTCTGATCTACTAAAGTGAAAATTTAGCTTGTAGTAAGTTAACTGTTTCCTGTTACTTTCTGTTTAAAAATATGTGTAATTTTTAGGTTTGAAAACTTACTGGAAATGTTGAACATTTAATAGCCCTTTTATGCACAAATTATTTAAATTTTAATATATTACTAAAGCATTAAGAAAAGAGTGGAGGAAATAACTGTAATGTGCACAGCACCCAAGTGATTAACGGTGTTAAAAGAAACAGTTACAGCAAAAATTACTGCTATTTAGTCTCTGTAAGTTACTGATGCATGTATAAGTTTAATACTTTACCATCATGTATTTAGTTCAGTTTTTACAGAAGCCAGATTCAGAAACATTGGAGTAGCTTTAAACAAGGTGAAAATCTCATTTATAATTGCGAAAACTTTCAGTTTTAAAAAATATATTTGATGCATAATTTAGCCTTCGTTCTAGTACATGAAATGGTGTGCATGTAGCCTTTAAAAACGGTAACTTAAACCTAAACCACTTCCCAAGCAATAGAAGGGCTTTATAGGTTTACTGGTTTTTGAAGAGCCTCTATGGGACTAAAAATGCCATTTGTTATTATGCTGAATAGACTGTATAATAAAAACAGTGTTTTTAATTCTTTGTTTGAATTTTGGAATGAGTCCTCACAACTTTTTTTTTTTATAGATTATATACTACTTTTGACAAAATGTTATTAGTGAGGTGTCTTGAAAGAAGAAATGTGAATGTTTTCCTATTCAGAAATACATTCTAGTTTAATTACAATTTCTGACTACTTGAACTACTTACATAGAACCGTATACGTTTGTTGAAAACAAAATCAGCTACATCTGTGAAATATAAGTGAATAGCTACTATTTTGAGTAAGTGGATGATTCTCTTCTCATTTTTTGTGTTATCCATTGCTAAGGGAGGATCGCCTCATAGGTTCTGTAGAAGGCGGGTATGTTCCAAAATGTTGTGTGACTCTCTTTGTAGCCCTTTTTTCTTGTATTGAGGATTTCTAAACAATTATTTGAAATATTTTGATTTTCTTTTTGTGAGGCTTTGCAGATTTCTTTGTAATCTTGTTTATGCAGGATTTTTTTTAAATTTGTTTTGGGTTTTGGTTTTTTTAAGAGCATTTATCAGATCGGCATACTTTTGCTTAGTTAGTGTTTTGCATGTTGATACATTTCAGTTAAAATTTTAATTTCTCTTTAAATACAAATCCGTGGCTTTTTGCTTTTAATGTTTTAGTTTGAAAAAAAAATGCTTTAAAAAGAGCCTTTTCTCTGTTTACCTTTGTTTCTGCTAGCATTTCAGACATTTCATGGCTGATCTGTTATTTCCTTAGGAAGCTTTTTAAAAACAATTAAAAATGTAAATTAAGAGCACTTAGTGTATTTTTAGAGCTTGAATTATTTGCACATTGTTTTGATAAGACCTGTATATTGTCTAGTGGAAAAAAAATACTGTAAAATGGGATGGAAACATGTTGAATCTGTTATTAATGATGACGATGTAGCAAAGCATGTGGACTGTTAATTGATACAAAAAATATGTTCATACTGTCTTTCAGAAAATATCATGTTGGATGTGTTTTTGCTGCAGTTACCTTTTTTTCAGTTACCTAACTAGAATGAATAACCCTTATAAGTCACTTTGTCTGTTTTAATACTGCACACATAGATAGTGCACTCTAGTTACCTGTCTGGATTAGTTAGGGTAGCACTTATTTGGGAAAACAATAAGTTAAAAATGTATAATATATTTCCACAGGTATTAGATATATAGTAAGTTCTTTTGAGTCTTAGTTCAGTTTATTTGGGTATATGGTAATGCTAAGGCATATTAAAACCAATTCATTTAACTGGATGTCTCCAAAGTTTTTTTTGAATCAAATGTGTTTTTAATGTGTCACTTAAATAACCCTAATTGCAAACCAGAACAGATTTTGTTGGAAGGGTAATATTACTTGATTTCTTCCAGGAAAATACACCAGCTGAGGAAAACTCACATATGTGTTCTGTTTTGCATTAATATATTTTTAACAATTCACAGGATGCCTGTTGACAGCAGGTGTAACTATAGTACGGCTATCTTTGTGTATATTTTTATCTATAAATGTATATGGTATATTTCTATCAGTGGGAAAATTTGAGCTTACTTTACTCATAAAAAATCAGCCTATGTTTTTGTAGAAATGGCCAAATGCTGCTCTTCATGGTATTTTGTATCTCTGTTGATCTCAACTTGGATAAATGCTGTTTTATTCCTCCACGTTTGCATTCCGCAAGTGCTTGAGAGATCTTTACTGCTGCCTTTTCAAAATGGAGATCTGTTGATCTTCATCTCTGAAGAGCACTGCTAGATAACTGTTGTGTTAGAGTGCAGTTCTCTGTGTGATTCTTTTGGCTGAAATGCTGAGTTAAGCAACTTTTCTTTCCAGTGACTTCTTGTTGCTATCCAGCCCATCCCCTCAGTTCAGTTGAAGGAACATTGTACGATTGTTTGGCCACCTTGTGAGGTGGCACAGTAAATGTGCTTAGAATAAAAATAATTCAACCAGGAAATTACCAGTATTTTAATATGGGCCAGTTCCCTACTCTGGTTCAGCCCCAAAAGCTCTATGAACATACCTCAGCATTACAAGTATTATCTGAGGGAGTGGTACAATGATGGGAATGAGTGAATGGCTGGAAGGGAATCTGAGAACTGCTTCAGCTGACACTAACACCAAATGATATGTGTGTGTAGCCTTGTTCCATGTGCTTTTTCATTATTTTGTGTGTCTTTGTATGAACTGTAAATAAAAAAGAATACTGCTAGCAATACATGCATGCATATATGCAAACATTTGTAAACATTGTATTAAACATTAGGAGGATTTTATTGTAATCTTATCAAACTTTCCACAAATGCCAACTATAAAATCTGTATGTAGTTGCAAGGATTAAACCGGTGACAGTTCTTTCAGGGCCTGTGCAGTCAATGACTGTGAAATGGTGTAGTGAATTAGTATTGGTAAAATGATTGACCATCTTCAGTTGTAGCTTGGAAACTTTAAGATCATTGTGTCTTCTCACACATGGGAATACTCTGTGCTTGCATCACCTTGGCGTAAAGATAGTCCTTTGCAAATTGCAGTAATAGAGGAGATTTGTAATATGGAAACACTGCATCTGGTTCTTATGGAATCTCTGTTTTCCATGCAATAAGTGTAGCTTTATAATTTTGAAGTATTACCGATTACCACATGTCATTGAGGCTGGAACTTGTATTTGAGTAATATAATAATAAAAGACCCCAAACCTTTAAATGAGCTTAAAAAAGAAAGAAAGGGGAAAAAAAGCCATCATACAAAGTGATGGAATTCCTTCTGCGTCAGAATGAATGAGACATTGTTAATGGAATAAGAGCATGTCAGAATGGTTCAGTGAGTTAGTTACCAAGATTTGTCTGTGGCTGAAATTAACTGATAGGACATAGGTCTAATTTTAGCATGTATCATAATAGAGACTTGCAAGTGTTGATATGCCTGAGTGTATTGATTGAGACAAAACCATGTTATTACTTCAAAGTTTTATTCCTGGTTTGTAATGTAGGGAATCAGGCAAACTGGAATTCTGAACATGTTGAAATTACTTGCAGTATGCCTTATGAAAATGATCTCCATTAATCTCCATATAGATTAAAAAGCATCGGATTTGCTTATGCTTTACAGCATAGAATATCGCTCACTTTGTTCACTACATACTGCTTTAGCACAATATAAATGTGAGTGTATATATATGTATGTATAGAATATAAATGTAGTATAGGCTTAATGGAATTTCATGTAGGTGGCATATGCAGTAAACTTTTATTTCTATAGTTCTGGGAAAGCTAATTATTTTTAATGTTATTAATGTGGGATAACTACATTCAGGGGACAGAGCAAACATGTATGTTGATATATTTAAATATAAGGTATGCAGAATGAGTGTCATGGAATTATATGGGGACGAATAATTTCAGTATACTTGTGAATCACTGAACAGTTGATACTACTACAGAGCCACAGTGAAAGAGGGTTCTAACAAAGTGTTGATGTACTGGGTTTTTTCCATTTTTTGGCATAAAAGACAGAGAGAAAAGGAGTTCGGACTGTGTTGTAGTCAGAGCTTTCTGACTATTCTGATAACCTGCAAAGCAGTTTCTGATCTGTTAGAACCTTCTGGAGGAATCTTTTCTCTAGCCCTCTCTAGAGATCCATCAGTGCTCCTGAAAAGAGATTAGTCAAGCAGGTTTGCAGAGTCCTGTGGTGAAATCTTCCTGCTTTTTAGTTGCATCATAAGGCACAACTGCAGGTTTTGGTGTTTTGGGGGTTGGTTTTTTTTTTTTCCCCCTTCTTCTGGTTGTTGGTACTATGGTTGCTGATTTCAAAGTTTGCCTCTTTAATTTTGAAAGTCTAAGCCAAACAAAAATCCAGAAAACTTGAAGTTTGTAGGACCTTTTAAAAGTTACAAGAGTTCTAATAACAAGGGTGGTAATAATTCTGAAGTGCTAATTTTTAATCTAGATTGGGCTTTAGTTTAAGAAGGCTTTTCATGCCATGTATTGCTGGAAGAACCGTGATCCTCATATAATCTGCAGCACGTACACTGTTTAGGTAGAAGCTCAGTTGAACTGTACTGTTGCAAGTGCTTCAAGTATGTGAGAAAGGAATCTATACTGTACTTTCTCCCATATAAAATTATGGTGCTTATTTTTTCCATTTAACCAATCATCATGACTATACAAACCGTGACTGCATGATTTTTCTTTTATTTTTCTTTTTTTACCTTTATGCATTTAGAATTGCTGAACATAAATCTATTGCGTTTCCCCCATAAGTGTGCTATTGTGTATATTAGGCATACCATAAAATGTCTTTGTAGAAAATAAAATCTTCCAGTTTTGGGCTCACCTCCTTTGAATATGACTGTTTTACTTCATCATGTGTGTCATGAAAAATTACTGTTACCACTTACTTTGCCTCTTGTATGAACTACATTTCTGAGTAGTTGCTGAAACTTATTAATTCTTCATTTCAATTATGAATTGGTAAAAACTAATTTGTGCAAATGAATCGGAAGTGAATTTCCTTAGCTTAAGAACTTACAGTTGTATTTCAAAGACTTACACTTTATTCTAAAAGATGGATATTCACTAGCAGAGCAGTCCATTAATATTTTTTAGGTATGTTTTCCTGTAATAAGACATTCATCATTTTTGCAAGACTACAGTTTGTTTTACCCTGTGTTTCAGGATCAAACTGCAGTCAGCTGTAACAATAAGACCTAAAAAATGGAGAAAAATATTCCTTTATTTTGTATCAGCTAATGAGAGTAGAATTATGTTGTTTAGCTGCCATCCTAAAAGTGGACCAATAGAGGCTTTGCTAACACAAATGTGTAAAGTTTTGATTATTTATTAATATTGTGCTGAGATACAACTCTATGGGGGAAAAGTATTCTTACATTGTATAATATCTCTGCTTTTATTATACTATGGGTATATGAAGACATACGGTTACATAGTGCTTAGTAAGCCTGAAGGACATGTTTGGCCTTATGTAGCTGCTTTGCTTGTATTTCAGGGAAATTATCAATTCACTGCATGTTTATTGGTAGTCAGCAGTGGTCGGTAAGCAGTCATTTGATGTTTGTTTTTAATCATAACAGGAATTTCCATTTTTTACCTTGACGACCTTTCCACCAGGCTTCCTAGTCCATGTTGGTGGTGTTGTCAGTGCACGGTCTGTGAAGCTCCTGGATCGCATTCACAATCCTGGTATGTTAACACAATAACAACTTCTTTGCCCAAGTCCAGTTGTAATGATCACGTACTTCTAATCTTTATAACTTTATAACGTATCACTATTTGGATAGGTACAAATCTGTTCTAACAATGTATATTAAAAACAATATTTTTCAGACAATCACTTAAGCTTGAAAAATAATAGTCATTCAGAGGGTATGTTTTTAGTGAGAAACTTCTCAACAAGTTAATGAATTAATAAAGTACTTTGAATCCAGTAACTTTGCACTAAAACCTGTCTTTGAATTATTGAGAGTTTAATTATTTTTTACCACTTTTAATATTAAAACTTGATGCAGTTTTTCCATTCAAACAAAAATAAGATGAAATACTTGATCTTAACTATGAATGTTTTCTAATTTTCAGCTCCTTGAAATCCTTAAGGACTAATGACTGCAATTTAGCTCCATACATGTTTTTAACCTCTTTTGATAAAACCTTTACAGCTTTGTTTCTGTTCTTAAAAACATATGGTGAACAGTCCTTTAAGACTTTTATTTAATATTTACCTGGGAACCCCGGTACTGGAACATGTGTATTTTGCATGTCCTAGTTCTGACATCAGAATTAAGTGACTTTTGACTCTGAAGACTTTGTTGTTATATTCACTGAGACAAGCCAAGGAATACTCTGTAAAAAGTTGGAGTTAACAGGATACTTAAAAATGCAGACAGAGGAGAGTAAAAAATAGCTCCTGTAGTGGTTTTGCATGCACTAGTCAGGAGTAATAAAACAAAGTTTGTGCAAATGCATCTTTAAAAGCAATTAAAAAAAATTTTTTTTTTCCTTTTCTTTCTTCTTCCTGTGGCCCAAGGCAAGTAATTCTGCAAGCAGGTAGATCGTTGCTTATCTAAAGATTCAATAAACTGACAACATGAAATAAAATCTGAGACTTAATTTGACTTAAAAAGAACTACGGGATTTTTTTAAAGCATATGAGTACATAGTATTGTTCTTTTTTTCCTATTTTTAGGATTTATTTACACAGTGGAGAAAAGATTAAGAGAAATGTCAAAGTATAATTTATACGTGGGTCCTCCCTTTCTTTGCCACAAAGTTGTCTTAGGCGTCTATTTTCAACAGATTTCTGATACAGGTCACTTATGTGCAAAATTTCCTGTGTGATAAATTTATTTAAAATGAAAAAAAAAAAATCAATTATGCTCAGAAGTTTTAAAAACTAATTCCTTGCGTTAGGCACTCCTTTATTTTTACCAACTGAATGAAAGCAGGGAAAGAAATAGGAGAAGATAGAGATGCATATTTGCACAACTAAGTGGCTCTTTGCAGTGTTTTTGTGGGACTTGTAGATTGCTCCTGACAAGTGAATGTAAGATGCATGATACTTTGAACTCAGTATATTGCAAAACAATGAAAACAAAAGTGGGCACATGGCTATGGGAGGGAAGGTGAAGAGGTAGAAAAAAAATTTCTGATACAGTGGTGATCATATTAAGCATTTGAGTCAAATAAGTCTGTAAAATGTCAAAGGAAGCAAATAAACTGGCAAATGAATCAACAGGAAAATGTAGAAGAGGAAAGAACATTTGAAGGGGTGGGTTGAGAACTTACCAATAAGACAATAATTGCTATATACTGTACACTTTGATCACGCCTAGTGCTAGATTGCTATAGCATGCTCCTTTTTTCCCTTTCTATTTCAGCCTCTTATTAACTCTGCTGTCTGTGTCTTTCCAGTTCCTGTGGAGTGGTGTTGTCAATTGTGTTCTTGTTGGTAGTTTTTTTTCACTATTCTGCTCCTATAACTGATCTACTAATTTGCTGTTTTGAACTCAGCCTTTGTCGGAATTATGGGTAACACAAGATCATACAAACTGCTAGACTGGAATAGTTTCAATTCAGGTATTTTACTAGTCATTCAGTACTACATATGCTGACAGAAATTATGGCAGCTCAGTGAAGTTCTTAGAAATGCTGTAGGATATTTAGGTTAATGCTTCAAATTTAAATCTGTTTAACCATCAAATGCCTAAATGTCTTGTTTTAATGTTGTTAAAGGCTTTCTTTAAAATTGTAAAACATTGTTTTAGTATAAAATAGTATTGCTAAGAATAATTTAATATCAATCTGGAAAGCTGAATGTTCAGGTTATTATTTTGTAGTAGCTTTCAGCTCAGTGTCCATGAAGCAAATAATTTAGGGAAAGAGAATGGATTCTTATTTTTACAGTTGGGATCATGTCAGGTATGATTTTTTTAAAAGTAATTTTCTTTTTGATTGGTTGGTTTGATTTTGGGGGGAGGGGCTGTTCATTGGTTTTATTTTGTTTTGCATGAGCTTGCACTTTCTTCAATGATGGCTGTACTTCTGTTAATTTCAGGAAACTGATGAATGTGTTTATTCTAAATAATAGACATAAACATTGTCTGAGAGAATGGAAAATAGATGAAGAGGACGATCTGTTTAAAGAGAAGGAAGGGTAGTGTGTAGTCCAGAATTTGTTGGTTCATAAGTTTTGTACTGTAAAATGCAGACAGCTTACAGGACTTACAGCATAATGATTTGAACTTTTTAATCACCCAATATTCTATTTTTTATGCAGTTTTAGGGATCAAAGTGTGTATTTGAACTTTTTAATCACCCAATATTCTATTTTTTTATACAGTTTTGGGGATCAAAGTGTGTAACTTCTTTATACACCTGCAGAGAGAATGGATGAGTTGATGATACAGTCTATATAAAAGCTACAGAGAGTGCTGGCCTCTTATGGGGGAAATAAAGACACCCCCCCCCCCTTCCTCTGGAAACATAGCATGCTTTGGAAAAAAGAAAGGCATAACTTCTCTGCATATAATATCCAAGCCAGCAGACCTTGCCAAACTTTGATGATTTTAAAGCTGGCACAGTAGAAAGGTATAAAGCTGACCTCTGGGGGTTTGTTTCCCCAGAAAAAAACTTTCCTTCTTGGTACTTCACTGTTGCAGTGCAGCTCTGTGTCATTTGTCTTTGGAAATTGCAGTGTCATGGTCTGAACTTCAGTTTAAATTATCTATATACATTTTTCACTTTACAAATAGTTCAATAATAGGCAGTACCTAAAACTGTTGGCTCATTTTTGTATCCTTGTTCCTTGCTACAGTGAGCATCCTGTCACATTATAATTATGAAGTTTTCTATTTTTGTTGGTTTTATTTGCTTGTTCTAAAGTAATATCTTTTAAAATTAATCTTACTTTCCATATGAAAATTATACTATGAAATTCTCAGATCTATTACTGGTATAGCATAGTCTGATCTAAGGTGTTAAAAATGTGTTGAAATTTTGCATCTTGTGTTCTACCTTGAAAAGTTTGAATTAATTGTTGCTTCTTCGAGGTAGTATTTAGTAGGATGTTACCACAGAAAAATTTTATTAGAATAATAGAGTAAATGAGTTATGTACAGACACTAAACATACATTGAGCTAGGCTAAAAAGTGATCCAGAAATGTAAGCCTAGGAAGCTAAGGGGAAGTAATGAATTCGTTTCTTGGCAGAATATCCGATATATATATACACACACACAGACACACACACTCACACACACACAGAGGTGGTTGTTACCCAAAAATTTTGGAGTAGAGAGGTCTAAACTAAACAGTAATTTTAGATTTAATACCTCACTGAGAACTGTTTGTATTTCTATTGCCTTAACATGTGCCAACAGCTCTGTAGTAACAGTCTTGATTAATCCTGCTGGTTAGGGACTGAGCAGGTTATGCTCATATTCCTGGAAGTATGTTTCTTTTGCAGTGCTAGGTGTGTTGCTGAACAAAGAAGAAAGGACGAAGAGAGTAGATCAGGCGTTAAATATGATGTGTGATGGATAGTAGAGTTGCAGATTACATACAAGTTAACTCTGTCTTAGACTGAAATAATGAATATGCTGTGCAGATCTGTTACCATTGAGAAAACAAAGGAGAAGATTTCTATTCACCTGCCCCTTCCAGAGCTTTCTTGCCAACTCTATCATTGCTGGCTAAGAGTTGGCCTGAAGGAGAGCAAGGATTTATACAGTTTAAGGAAAACAATACTACCTCTTTACATTACACTCACATTAGCAAGAATGTGATCACAACCATAAGTAGGGTAAATTATGTTCCTTTTTGAAAATGTTCAGGCTTCATTTAAGCTTGCTAGTAACCTATGTAGCATAGAAGGATATTTCTTTTTTTTGCCAACGGCAGGGAGGTTTGTTTAATTAAGTGTGTAAGATACAACAGGACCACCTGATGGTGGTGAAAAGTCAGAGATTTGAAGATGCTTGAAAATCTGACATGGAAGTAAAGACTGACTTTATCTGATGAATGGAAGAAACTACTTAAACATCTGGGAATTGTATATAGTTCAATGACAAAATTGTTTAAATGTTTGTAAAATTAGGAAAAGGTGATGATCAAGATGAATCTGCAAAATAAAAGTAGAGAGACAAGAGCACAGATTTGTGGAAAAGAGGGCACATAATAGAGTGGAAGAAATACTCTGGTGCTGTCTTGGAAAAAGGATGTTAAAGATGTACTATAAATAGAAAAATATGAAAGGAATCCTGGATCCAGAAGACTGGATCTTCATTAAAGTTTTCTCCCTGAGGTTAAATACAGAGAGGAAAGGTTCCTTAAGAAGTGCAAGGAACTTGTTGAATAGAGACTGCTTTTGTATACGGCTGTTTCATAGCACTAACATATACAGTGTTCTCACATAATTACATTTTTAAACTTCTCATTCAGGGAGCTGCTTCATCAGTGATTCTTCAGCTCCAGTAGTCAGAAACATGGAAGGAGAAAAGATTGTTGATAAAATTCCTAAGGATCTCCTGAACTCCTTGTTTGATATCCAGACTTGCTGTTGGAGTGTGAAATTCTCCAGAACTCTGGTTTTGTATATGAGGAAATGCAAGAGGAAAGCTTGAATATGTTTTGGTTCTGTAACTGAATGCTTTTCTTTCACAGAAATACAAACATACAGTGAATATCCAAATCACATTTCATACTGCTATCTGGGGTGTAAATGTGGCATGTTTGTAAGAACACAGTAGAAAATGTCAGAATGTTTTTGCTAGTGTCTGATGTGGCTATCATTCAGAACTAGTAGAAAACCAACATTTTAAGCTTGACCTCTTGCCTTTTCTTGGAGAATTTCCAGGTTGACTTCTTGTACATCAGTGTATGTTGATAAGATAATGGGAGGTTAAGGCAGTTGTCAGGCTTTTCTGAACAGAGTGAGGGGTGTGATGTTTTTCAGTAATATTTTACTCTACTTTTCTGCAACATTTCCAGAGGAGTGAATATTCCTAAATGATTTTTATGGTTAATGTGAATGGTGTTTGAATATTCTTTTTTGAAGCAGATGCATCCTTATATTAATGAAATACTTTTCTTTGGGAATGTGCTTTATTTTTCTTTTGGAGAGTTCTGAGTAGATATTTACGTAACTGTACGAAAGGTGGTCACTGTCAGTGAGTATAGAATAGTATTCCTGCGTTCTGTTAGAGATTCGTAAATTAATAAACTTGGCATTTAAAATCTTTGTTTTAGAATTCTTTGCCTAATAGTAAGTAATGCTATTTAATCTGTTCATATTGATTTAAAAGTCTCCCTGAGATTTGGCTAATGATGTGAAAGCCATCGTAGACTTTTCACTGCACAAGTGCTCCAATAAAGGTGTTGCTTATTGCACCACTACAGTTTGTTTTTGCATTGATAGTACAGAAGAGAGAGAACCTTGGTCTTGCGGAAAATTGTTATTCTTGCATGTAACTCTTCCTAATTTCAAAATATGGGGCTTGACTAAAACTGTTATCTTGATATGATTTCCTTCATGGATTGCAATGAGTTCTTTCGGCCTTATTATGTGTCACTCTGTGGTTGCAAAGATACAGTTGTAGAGCTTCTTGCCTGGCTCAAAATGTATTATTTTTAGAAGAAAACTAGAATGATTCTAGGCGAGAGGACACCTTCTTAACTCCTATGTAATTACAGGTACATGTCCTTGTAAAATGTCTACGGTCAGTATTGTAGGAAAATGGCAGATAACACAAGTTCTAACTGACCATAACAGGATTGTAGAAATAACTGTGGTTAAATGTTAATGGATAAGATCATTATCTGAACTGAATTAGGCACAAAAGATTTTCCTTCTAAGTGCTAAGACTGAAGTTCCTCAATATGCCTTGTTTCTTATAAAGAAATATCAGGTGTGTTGGGTTTTTGTTTTGTTTTGCTCTTTTGGTTTTTTTTTTTCCCTGGTTTAGTTTGTACTTTGGATTCTGTTAGTGCAATTTGTCTTTGATCTTTTGCACTAATATTTTCAGTGTTTTTTGTAAGTTTTTAGGTTTTGGTCTCTCTCATTGCGATCTCCTTGAGGTCCTGAACTCACTCCAGAAGGCACTGGAGGAAAGGCTCCTTGGACCCAGAAGTTTAGAGTGCCTTCTCTGACTAGTTTGTCTCAAAACAAAGTAAACAGTTGTGATTGTATAGAAATAATGAATGCAGAGGTTCTGTGAATGTAACATGTAAAAGCCTGAGGAGTGTAAACAATGAATAGGAAATGCAGAGGCAGTATCAGTTCCTGCCAAATAATGCCATCCCATTTTCTGCAGTTGTGCAGTGAGGTAGACAGTCTGTGTGGCAGTCAGCAAGAAAGCGGCAATCTTGAACATCTATCTGTGTTTGTTGAGAGATTAGGTTTTTTTGTGTTGCAAATTCTGTATGTTTCTTTCAAGGACTGTGTTAGATAAATTAGTATTATTGTTGCTTGTTTTAAGGTTCCAGCTAGTTTGGCTTGTTTAAAGCTTTAAATCATACTTGTTCATTTTGTGATACTGGTTATAAAATAGGTAAAATGTGGTTTAAGAAGACCTGTCTTGTTACAGCATAGTGTCTCCAGCTTTGGGTGATATCCCCTTTGTTGCTGTCATTTGAAGATATCCTTTGAAGATTGCTCATGTTTCAAAATAGATTGTATTTATTGTGCCAAGATGACAAAGCAACAGAGAGCTACAAGACAGAATAAGTAGTTTATTACCCAGCAGCTCTTCAAAGTGGCAGACCTTGCCCTTGTTACTGTAATAGGATCAATTAAAACAGATTCCTAGATCTTCTTTAGTGTCCCACTCATCTTATGATTAGAGGAACCTTGTGCACAGCTGTGAGGACTTTACCATTATAGGATGAATGACTGATCGAAATAATAACTAAAAGCTGGAGTGACAAAGTTACATATTTAGGCCTAGCACATTAGTTTTCCTGAGGCAAATTAATTTCTGATATTTAACATTTTGTTATGTCTGGGCAGTACTTTTGAACTTCTATAATTCTAAGGAAGTATGGTGAAGTTTAAACCTTTATTTTTAAGTGTTATCTTAATAGTTTAATTTTTAATATGTACATATATAAATACTCTGAACATTTTTTTTATTCAAACGCTGTATCTTTTGATTGTGTTTTAGTTTTTAAAAAACTTACTGAAGTTGTATCACATGGTGGTTTCCTTTAGCTATAAATTAAATTATTACTGTAGTTTTAGTAATATTGCAGGATATTTTTTTTTAAAGGTGATACTTTTTTGCAGCTTGGGCTGTTCCTATTAGACCTTCATCTATGATTAAAAGCAAAAGTTATAGGATGTATTACTGTTATGGCTGTGTAGTTAATGCTTGGTGGTATATGCAGCAGATCTTGTTGAAGCAGTTTATGGAAAACTATTGCCTCAAAGATTACTTTTAATATTTAGAAAAAGTTAAATTATTCTGTAGTCTGTCCAAGTGATTCTTGCATGTCTATTCTTAAGATCAATTAGATATGTAACTTGCAATGTGTGACTGATAGGCAAAGTGTAGAACAGTGGAGGTCTGCCTTTTTTTAGTGTGAAAATCCAATTAGTTACTCTCTCTTTTTAACCTGGGACATTCTGTTTAGATTAGAACAAAGTTTAGAACAAAATTTGAATTAGTTTAGGTCACAGTGGACTATATGAGATATTGTGTTTAGTGATGTCAGCCATAAGACTTACAAGATGCTAATCTTTAGGTATCCGAGCATTTAAACTGTTCCAAGGAATATTTACTTGTGATGAGGAACAAACGCAGGGAGACATTGCAAGACTTGCTGTCGGGGATGTTGAGGATATAAAGTCATTTAGGAATATATGGCTGAAAGAGTTAGCTGATTGGAAGTTAAGGTAGGATTCCAAAAGCCAAACTTTGAATTAGGATTTTTATAATTCCTTTTTAGGGGTGAGATAGGTAAAAACATCTCCTGATCAATTTTATAATTCCTTAATGGAAGTATAATTCCATATGTTTCTGCCTAAATGAGAAATACATTCACCCATATCAGAGATACAGAAGCTGGGGACATTCTGTTAATTCTGTTTCATACTTAAAGTAACTTCATTTTTTTTAATTTTGTAAGAAAAAACAGAGTATTCTCTAGTCTCCTAGCAGTGATGTAGGTTTTTTCATGGAATTTGGAATATAAGAAAAAATTCAGGAGTTTTGATGGGAATGTTACTAAGAGGAACACTGCGCCTCTTCTCCATCTTGGGGTATATCTTGGTATTAAAGCTAACACTCCACAATAGTGAGCTGCCACTGGAAGGAATGATGTTGCTTTTCTCTACAATTTCTGCCATGTGCTCTTGCAGTCTTCTAGTGGTCACATAGTGATTTGGCTAGACTGACCCAATAGAAAACTAGCCCTGCAAATGAATGATTTTGTGTTCAATCAGCCAGCTGAAATATCTCATCCTGTAAAAGCATGAAAGCTGGATGCAGTTTTAATCCTAAGTGTTCTTAAAATTGTTTCTCCATCCAAACTTAAACCTGCTTTTTTGCACATTCAGCAGTTTGGGCTTGAGAAGTGAGATACATACTTTTTGACCTCATCTGGCAGAAGAGCACTGACTCAGTACTACTCTCCAGGCTGGATGTTTTGTCTATAGTTTAAGCTTTGTAGGAGTAAGTGTACCTGTTCTCTTTGGTGGTGTGGTTGCATTGTTTTCTGCTGTTTTAGTGTACCTTAGTTTTCATTTGATAAATCCCAATTATCTACTTCCTTCAGTTGCCATATCATAAGCAAAGTTTTCATTTTCACATCTTTTAGTCTTGATGAATATAGGGAGTGATTTTTTAAAAAAAGGATGGAGTGGCTTTGAAAATCTTGTGAAAGTTTTAGGTTAGTCTGTTGTAGGTTTAGTTATTTGCTACCCAGGTTTTGTGTTTAAAGTTTACAGACGAGAGAATTTGGCTTTTTGTACACTTATTTAATTGTTAAATATTTTAGAAAGATGATAGGAAATTTCAATATTTATGGATAACCATAGAGGATTAAATTAAACCTCAAGGTCCAGGGAAGGGTGCTTGTAAACCTAACAAAGGTGTCTCTTAAAAACAAAACAAAACCAACCTACAAAGAAATCCCACACTTTTTTCTGTATAAGCTGATTAATAGCTTTTAATGAAGAAGATACAGGAAGAAGGGGATAAGGAAGGTGTGGATAATGGCTCTGCCGAGTAAAAGACTCAAAGATTGAATTTGAAAGAATATTATTCATGTCTCCGTTGCCATTTTTGAGACAACAGAACAATGAATCATTTGTAGGTTGTGAAAACTTTCATAGTATGATTGTCCCCCTCATTTCAGAATGTTACATGATAAATGTAAATATTTACTAGATTATACAATATTAAAATAGGTTGAAATGAATCATGCAGTTCCTACTTCAGAGTAATTGTCTCGGGATCTTGAATATGATTTGTGTAATCAAGAGACCATTCTTATTTTTTCTTCAGTTTTTAAAAATCTGTTTGGACCTAGCATAATGCAGATTATGTCTAAATCTTGAAAGGCCCTGTACAAGCGAACCTCTAGCAAATAACTTTGGAAAAGTGTTGCTTCTTATGAATCAGAAAGTATTGATAGTGTCTAGGGTTATCTCCAGGTGAAAGATTAGGACAGGATGTTGTCCTATTGACAATACAGCCTCATAGAAGTCAACCTCATATTTTGAAGGAAAGAGATAGGTGAATTGGTGGTGTATGGAACTGGCTCAAAGAACATTTAGGGCACAAAATGAAGAACATTTAGGGCACAAAATGAATACAGTGCTGTTTGTATCTTCTAAAGCTGTTTAATAAAATAAGTTTGGAAAGTTTCAGTTGGAGGAGGTTTGAGTTGGCACGATTTTTATAGAATACTGTTCTGTTGACAACATTGTTTCTCAAGTCTTCAACGCTAGAAACAGTGTACTTTGCTTCCACTTTGTTATAAATATCATGCCAATTTTGAAACATTAATAAAAGTAGCTTTAATATTCAGCCTTTGGTTTCCAATAAAGGGTGCATAACAGCAGTGTAATTTTTGCAAACTTTTTTGCTTAAAGTTGTAGATAAACCTTGCTATAAACTACTCAGTAGATTTGCTAGAAGAGCTTGTGATTGAGTGCTATGTATGCTTGCCTTTTTGCTTCCACCTAGATTCCAGGGCCATTACTTTCTGTAACCATTTCAGTGAGCTGCCATAGTTTTCGGTCTGTACTGTCACCTGATCCAAGCATGCGCCAAAATACCCACCGTTTCTGGCTACTGTCTGCTGAATCTGCTTTGCAAACCCTTAGTTCTTAAGCTTTTGCCTTAGCAAAAAACAACAGACACTCTTATGGAGTGTACTGGACACATGCCATCCTGCTTCCCTAACTCCTCTAATTGTTTATGTAAATCCTTAGCTTTACTAAACTTGTAAATGCTACAATGGCATCCCCGTGTGAAATTGTGTGGCTCATGTGTCAAAAAAGGCTGCTTGTTAAAATATTTGTCAGAAGAATATGAATGCTACATATTGCACTGCATTCAGTGTTTTGTATCAATTTATTATTGCAATGTCATGGTGTTTGATTTTAATTGTAGACAATCATTTTGTGTTTTAATATGCAAAGGTAAGTTTATGTAAATGGTGAACGTACAGTATTTATATATAAACATACCGATACATATTTTTGGCCTCTTTCTGGAAGAAAAAAAATACTCAAATGTCTTAAGCAGAGGACCCAGTCTTCTTTACAAACAGTTGTTTATGCATGACTCGTATAGAAATTTTTGAACTTGTGCAATGAGAATTTGTTGGATTTTTTTGAAAGATATTGGGCCTGAACCTATTAACACTGAAGTCAATGGCTGGAAAATCATTCTTATCTCTAATAAGAATGAAAATGATCCATTATATTACTGTAGTTTTGTTAATTCTGATGTTGAACCGATTCTCAGAATAAAGGGTTAAATGTTGCTTTAGCAAGACATAGTGTTGAGGAACCTCACAACAATATGTGCTTTCCATTATGATAAGGCGTTCTTGTAGATAAGTTAGGTTGAGAAGATTGTGTTAACACTCTTAGGAACTCGTTCCTAAACCTTAATTTAAACTATAAATTTTTGTGTAGGAAAGTTAAATGTTTGCATACAGTTTGGGACCCGTCACTACTGTTTCTACCTTTTCTGTTCCCCTTAAGCTTGTCTGTTCCCTTTCAACATTTCATTCTGTTTCAGTTTTTACTGTGGCTACATACCTTTTCAGTTTCATATTCTTGTTTGTAATCTTATTCTTTATTCCACAGCACTTTCCCTGTTCATCCCCAGTCGCTTCACCTGTTGCTCACTTTCAACTCATTCATCATAACTTCACATTTTCTTGCACTTTTTGTCATAGAAAGGTGACAAGTAGGAGCAGTTTTTGCCAAATGGTACCTAAAGGTGTGAAGAGGAAGGTGATGGTTTAGTAAAATTGGCTTTTTCGTCTTTATGTCTAGAAAAAGGTTACTTCTCCTTTGCAGGTGTTTTTCTATGAAGTACAAGAATTTGTGTGGCTGTTCAGTCAATGGTTATAGCCAGCTGCCTGTGATCAAGTCTAATTTAGCAAGAATTGTTCTGCATAGTCAGTGAACCACTTTTCCAACTACTTACACTTTTCTGTTATAGAGAGAAACACACATTGATAAGCAATCTTCTTGTCAGTGATTGGATGGGGAAGGAGGAATTGGTCCCAAGATCTGTGTCCCTTCCACCATGAAGAGTTAGTGATAACATTTACAGGATGTGCTTGTGGTCTCACATCTCCCATACAGCTCTCCATTTTGTCAGATGTTGTAGCCTTTGCCTTAAAATGGATTTCCAAAGTTGCTCCGTTCACCTACCACTACTGCCATTAACTGGTGGCAGCAATCACAGCCTCTGTTCAGACAGAGGTGCACTCGCAAAAGAGAAGACATTTGCCTGCCACTTTCCTTTGTGTACCACAAATGGTTCTCATAGCTGAGCTTGGGAACTTCAGCCCTATGATGTGATGGGTTATTTCTGCATGATTCTCAGCTTTTGAAAGCTGAAAAGTGGAGACCTTGCTAGCAGGTACTTCAGCCATCTGAGTCAGGATTACTGTGTATCATCTCGATCGTTTGATTTTCCCAGTCAGTGAAAGTGTTTAAACAGTGTTTTCACGTTGAGAAACAGCAGAGAGCAGTGCCTCAAGATTCTACTAGTAATGCATTGAAACCTGCTGAAGGTGAACTCGGATATAATGGAACATAATTGATATAGTTCATGAAAACCCTTAGTCTGTTTTGTGTCTTAATGTGTATATTTTTGTCTTGATTGCGGAGAACCTTCCTAAGAACTTTCACTGTAGATTTTTTTTTTTTCCTGTTCAGAGCTCATTTCTTAAAGCAAAAGTTGGATAAACATCAGTCTGCATACCCAAGGCTGCTGTTAGTCAGTACAGTGCTATGAGTTAAACAATCATTAACATCCAAAGTTAGGTATAGTTGCATATATGTACCTCTGTGCTTTTTTTTAATTAGAAAATTATCATTAGTTTATTTTAGAAAGCTGAAAGCCTAGTTCTAAATGAAAAGTTGAAGTAAATTCATGAATGAATACATCTTGCCGTACAATATTTTTGTTTCAGTAAATTTCAAAATATGTGTATATCTTGCATCTTTCATTTTTGTTTGTCATGTTGTCAGAGAACCTAGTGTATGATGTAGGGTTATCATACACTATATTTATAAATATTCCTGATAGTACAAAATTGGTTCCCAATGAATCTCAGGTTTTGACATTGATATTTTAAATTATGATTCAGCAAGGAGATCTCAATGGCTAGAAGTTTGTATCTGTGCAAAGTTCAGCTGATTTCAGTGAAATTGTATAAGAATCTTATCTACTCAGAATCGTTTATAGCATCTGAGTGCTTATGGTTTGTTACTGTTTTCCCCCTTATTTTATGTATCAACAATTAACATAGTGTTCAACTAAGTTCATTGGTACAGGTAAGCCATTTTGAAAGAAGAAATAGTTGACAAACTCTAATTGTAAACAACATTACTCGTTGACTTCGTATGTAAAAAGCTTGCGAGATGAGCTTTAGTTCTGGGAAACTAATTGCTGAACAGTTAAAATAAATGGATTGCATAAACTTATTCTAGTAGCGCTCTCTTTTGCATTTTTAATGTAGTATTCAAGAAAAGCAGGTAGGATACATTTTAACATATAACCTCAAAGACAATAAAGGTAACTAGAATCGGGGGGGGGGGGGGGGGGGGAAGGTGCGGTTGCCAGGATACTAAAGCAAAAAAGCATCGACAAATACATAGTCAACATACATCATGTACTTCTTAATGTTAATGTAGAAGTAGTTTCAAATACCTATGGCTTCTCAAAGTTAGGAGTGCTGAAATAAGGACCACAGAGCTATGTGTTTGATCAGTGATACAATCTTGAACAAATATTTTTAAAATCTGGTTAACAGAACTGCTTGCAGTAGGAAAAACTGTTGAGGTCATTTCAAAGATGTCAAGTGTATACCGAAGTATGATACTACTTCGTTACTACAAATATGGTTTCATTACTACTACTACTAGTTTTTCAATGTTACAGAATATCTGTGATGCTTTGTTGCAAGTTACATGCTGCTCTCATGTTGTTGGAAACTGACAGTATGGTCCTCAAGTGGGTAGAGATTGGAACAGTATCTACAGTATTTTGGTGTTATCTGTCATATGGACAACAACAAGAATGCAGTAATTTGTCAGAACCTGTTCACATGGGTGATAAACAAGAAAATTAATGAAAAAGCCCCGTTAGTGTTTGCTTGAAGTGCGATAGCTAGGAAATAAAGTGTCCAGATACAACAAAACACTTGAATATGAAAAATTTGACTTTTCAGATTAATTGCATGAAGCTTTATGTTGACATAGTGCAGAATAGTGAACTGATTTATACTTTGTCTTTCAGATGAACCAGAGACACGAGATGCATGGTGGGCAGAAATCAGACAAGAAATAAAATCCCATGCCAAGGCATTGGGTTGTCATGCTGTAGTGGGCTACAGTGAATCAACTAGCATTTGGTAAATCATGATGATGATTTGATTTTCAAAATGCCACAGAAAATTTATTTCATCTTCAGTGGATTAAAAATGATGAACTATTTCAACACAGTTGTTGGTACTGTCTAGTATACCTACTTTGGAGAGTTTGTTAAAGTAACTTTCTGAGATTTCACTGTTGTGCTGCCTTTTTTTAAAATATGTTTTGGTTTCGATTTTTATTGGGTTTTAAGTTTTTTGTAATGAACATTACAATTTTTATTTTTAAAAAAAATTTCAAGCCTACAGATTTGCTTTTGTAGTAATGATATTAAGTTGTCTATGAAGTTTTCTAAACCTAATCTACCTAAATAGTTAAGACTGTTCCTAAAAGTATATGTATTGCAGTTTCATTATTGGATAATGTCGTGGTTTAAACCCAGTCAGCAACTAAGCATCACACAGCTGTTTGCTCACTGTCCCCCCTCTCCCCCCATGGGATGGGCGGGGGAGAATCGGGAAAAAAAAAAGTAAAACCCGTGGGTTGAGATAAAGACAGTTTAACAGGACAGCAGAGGAAGAGATAATAATAATAGAATGTACAAAACAAGTGATGCACAATGCAATTGCTCACCACCCGCTGACCGATGCCCAGCCCGTCCCTGAGCAGCGATTGCTGCCCCCCGGCCACCTCCCCCCAGTTTCTATACTGAGCATGAAGCCATATGGTATGGAAGAGCCTTTTGGCCAGTTTGGCTGCGCCCCCTCCCAGCTTCTTGTGCACCTGGCAGAGCATGGGAAGCTGAAAAGTCCTTGACCAGTGTAAGCACTACTTAGCAACAACTAGAGCATCAGTGTGTTAGCAACATTATTCTCATACTAAATCCAAAACACAGCACTATACCAGCTACTGGAAAGAAAATTAACTCTATCCCAGCTGAAACCAGGACAGATAACAACTGGCAGACCAGTACTTAAAATGGTAAACTTAAAAGTTAAGGCACAAGTTCTTTACTAGGAATGTATTAATTGTAAGTTACAGGAGAACATGCTGCCTGATAGGTCTAGAATACTTTAGGTGTAAACGTTCTATATTTCTTTCTGCAAAATGCGTGTCATTATTTTTATCTTTCAGTACTACAGTAGTGTTTAACATTTTAAACTGCAGCTCTGCAGTAGTCTTTCTGAGGTTGAATTCCCCAGCTCTGCATCCTATTCAGGCCCAAATTCCAGTGTCTTAACTGTATTTGCTCTGGCTAAGAAAATTCCAATCTTTTTTATTTTGGTGGCTTAATGTCAAACTCTGTGAGAGGCTTGGAGATTGGGAGAAATAATTTGGGATTCATCTAATTACTCATCCTTCTCTCTGGCCCAGGAAAGGTTGTGTCTCTTTCTAGCTCCAGAAAGTAATCTATGAAGAGCTCCTGTTGGGGCCAAGTATGTCTGATTGGTATCAAACAGAAAAGTGCTCTGGCTCACTAGTTGTTTTGAATTGCTTTAGGAAAGTAACTGAAGCAAACTCAGACACTTGAATTTATTTTCTGTCAAGTTGGTTTTGCCTAAATACTTTAAAGAAAAACACTAAGGATTTGCTTTTTTAAAGAGAGAAGTTGGAAGAAGTTTCATTTTACTTTGCAATTGATAAGTTGAAGAAAGAAATAAGTTATACAGTGCTTTCATGAGTGCACACCATCTGTTGGTAAAGTAGTAAGATAACCAGAAATTATCAGTCTGAAAGCCACAGCATTGATTGCTTCACATCTGTTGCTCCTTCACATTTATTGCTTCATTGCAGGTAAAAAAAATCACCACCAAATATATTGATCTTTCACAAAACTTGAAAACAATTTTTGAAAGTCAAGTGCTTGTGCTAGTAGAGTAGGAAAACAGGAGAACTTACTTTACAGGCAAGGCATGGTTTATATTCCTTCTGCTGCCTTGTCTGGTTATGTCCTATCTTGCTCAGTGTATTAAAGACCATATTTACCTAAGAATTGTAATGTGCAAATTTTCATTGCTGAGGGATGAACTTGCACTAAAAATGGAAGGTTTATTCCTTTGGCTGTCAGTCTCCTTGTAAAAAGCATGAATATTTTGGTTGTGGGGTTTGGGTTTTTTTCTGCCTTAACTATGGGGAAAGAATGTAGAGAGTATGGATATGCAGTCAGTTACTGGGTTATTTCACACTTTCACTTTGCTTAAGGAATTTAATGTGGTAGTATTTGATCATTGATAAAATAGTTTATTAGAGTTCCCATGTTTACTTGCCAGTTCAGCTTTATTCCATGCTTAAAGAGCAAGGCTCTGTCTGTAAGTACTGGTCTGCCAGACATGTTATATATGACAAATTATTCTGGAAACAGGAACAACAAATTAAAAAGGCACATGCATAATTCTAGAAAATGTGGGAAAGCTTTTCTCCATGTTTTTTCCAATATAGTATTTTAAGTACTGAATGTTAGAGATTTGTTTCTTATTTAACAATTTCAGAAATATTAAAAGCTTTGTGATCATAGTTTGTACTTCTGAGAGCTTTCTCTGCTAAATCATGAATATGGTCAGTTAATTTACACGCTAAATGTACCATTATTGTAGTTGTTCATAGTCAAATTTTACTGTTTTGCTACTTTTTATCCTCCAAGAATCACCCTTGTCAGTGTTGTGTTGTAACTTCATTTTGAGAGTGAATGTTTATAAGATGATGAGGCTCTCAACTTCCATTTTACTGTGGTAAATAATTACGCCTTGTTTTTTTTTAATGTTTCTTTGCTTTTGTTGCTTGCCTGGATTTCTTTGCATTATTAACCATAGTATTGAAAACCATACTTAAACCTGGTTAGCCTTTGTGATGTTATAGCATATTATTTATCACACTGGGCAAAGCTCTTTAGTCTTTCTGTTCAATCCTTCTGCATCTCTTACTTATACAATGCTTTAAATACCAGTAGAGGATTGTTTGTGAGATTTAATGGATAAAATTGCACAAATGCACAAAATCAGTAGTTATATTGAATTCATTGAGACTTTTGTACCAGCCTTTTAATCTAATAGTTTTAAATAAAAGTAGCACTAAGTAGTAGGAATTCACTTTGTTGTAATTCTTTTCTCTTATAGTGAAGAGGTCTGTATTTTGTCCGCGTCTGGCACAGCAGCTGTACTGAACCCTAGGTTTCTTCAGGATGGCACCATGGAAGGCTGTTTGGAACAAAGGTTGTCATGGCAGCCTGGCTTCTTTTCCATAGGGTCAGAGAAGGGAGAGGTTGATTTTTTTCCTCAGAGCCAAGATAGTTCTTCTCTATTAGGGTAGGTTACAGTGTTACAGTGCAGGATGCGGGACCAACCACTTTACTGCTTTTCACTAACAACAACAACAACAGAAGTAATGGAACTCTGCACCAAATTAGATATTCTGTTTTTATTTCTAACAGTCTGAATAAGGTAACACATTCGACTACTAACCACAGATCATAACTCAGTTTTTTTCTTTGCTGCTCTTCAGGTATCTTTCTCAACTTTATATCACACTATAAAAAATGACAGATGTATGATAAATTACATAAGCCAAAACCTGCTATGGCTGTAATACGTGTATATATGCTCTCTATATACTATTTAAGAGCTGTATGGGAGATAAAATAGCTTGGTTGTAAAACAAAGATGGTGTCAGATTTTTACAGAAGATGTATGTTTTAGTTGAAGTTTATGAACAAAATCATGAAACTGAAGGAAAAACATGAAGTTTCCCTTTGTTTCTGCTCTTGCAAATAAAATTTGAAGAATGAGTGTTGACAAACAGTTATTTTTGGGAAAAAATAATTAGATTAACTCATGCATATTGGTAATTTATTATGTGTTCATCAGGATAGTCATCAAATATTTCAAGGGATTATTGTAGTCATAAGTAAGGCTATTTATTACACCTTAGCACTTGCATTAGTTTTTCCATAATAACCCTGCCAACATAGTATTATTTATTATTCTTTTACTTTGTTAGCAGGAGGCCATCATCTTCTTGTGTAGATAGACTTTTGAAAACTGTAGCCAGAACAAAAATATTTGTTTCTGTATTCACTATATCATGCAGAGAAAGAAATGTCATGTTCATAATGTGAAGAAAATGGCATTTTTATCAAAATACGTATTTCGGTGCTATTAAGAGTCTTGGCATAGCTTAGAAATGCCAAAGGATGGTAAAACAACTAAACGGGACAAAGCCCATGTTTGAGACAAAATGTATTTGCCAAAGTTTGTGATAACTAATGTTCCAAATCTGTCAGATTTGCTTAGGCATCTCTTCAAAATTCACTGAGAAGGATTGTTTATATGAAACAGAATAAATTTGCAGTGACACAGTTAGCCTATGCTTTCCTTGTTTGTATTTTTATAGTGGTCATTCCTGGATATTTCTTATGGGGAAGTGGGACTAAGTGTTCCAAGTGAATAACAAGTTTTACCTAATACCTTATCTTAGGAAATTATCTTGCTGTTCTTCTTACAATGTTAATATATATTGTGCTGCTTCTCAGTAGGATGGTTGGTGTGTTGTTTATGTTCTGCTCATTAGGTTTGTGTAGGTTTTTGGACACAATCCATGAAAAAGAGACTTTTAATTGTATTTGGTACAGCAAATTCTCTGTACAACTTTTGTACCATGGACTACATTTAGAAATCATAGTGCCTAAAGCCAGCTCAGTAATGTTTTAGTTTTATAGAAATGATTGGTCATTGTATATACTTTTTCTTGATCCCTGCATAACAAGTTTCAACGCAAGTTTTATTTATAACATTTTAGCTAGTAGTGTGCAGCCTAATTTTATTCTTCTAATTCATAAAATGCAATACTTGTCACATTGGTATAATGGAGCAGAGTATAGCTGCAGTGTATGATTTAAGGAGGTATCTGTAGGTGTTTATACACGTGTGTAAGTATTGATCATTGTTAATAAGATGCAGATGTTTTAAGTATGTTCTCCATAATGTATTTTTAGGATTGAAGAAGCTTCACCACCAGGTTGTGGATTTTGCCATATACCATATGATGAATTGAACATGCCATTCCCTGCTCACCTCACTTATTGTTACAACTGCAGGAAGCAAAAAGTTCCTGATGTTCTTTTCACCACGATTGATCTTCCTGTAGAGGCAATAGTTATTGGGAAGGGATGTCTTATTCAAGCCAGGTATCTATCAAAATGTTTTCTTAGTAAAGTTTTGGAGATCTTTGAAATAATTTCTATTGCTAAAATCCAGTATGTCATCAAAACTTAAATTTTTATGTTGAATTGCTAGGAGTTAGTGGCAGTGTACTAGGGTAGAGCAGGAGAAGGACAGCCTTTCTCCTGCCCCTGTGTTACGTGTCATGTCTGTTGATGGACATCTGGTAACTTACCCATGTTGATGGACATTTGGTAAATGTTATGCCTTTTTTTAATGCCTATGGGAATTGCTGTATTTTGTTTGCCTGGATGTAAGAGTTTTCATGCTTTAACTTGCTGTGTGGGGCTGCTGACATGGTCGGATACAGCTGTTGCACTGGAAATTCAATGGACTGTTTAAGTCAGTTGTGTTAATTCTGTACTGATGTCCATAGCTGAACATCATCTCTGTAGCATTGTTGGCTATGTCCAGTTTATGCTGTGGTCTTTGAATTTGAATTTGGAAAAGGGAATAAGGTGGTTTACAGTGGGAAAGAAGGAAGGGCTAGCTACGTACAGTCTGTATCAGTGGCCAACTACATGGATAAATAACTGGTTGGATGGTTGGGCTGAGAGGGTAGTGGTTTATGGTTTGTAGCCTACCTGGATGGCCATGACAAGTATAATAGAGTCTGCAATGGGACCTGTCATGTTGAACATCTTAATGATGTGGAGGGGATGGTGGACTGCATTCTCTTCCAGTTTGCCAGTTACACCACAATGAGTGGGACCAGACAATATGATAGCTGTCCAGTTTTGTCCTCCTCTGAGAGTAAGACAGACATCAGAAAACTAGAGCAAGTTCAGTGGAGGGCCACCAAGGGATTAAGGAGCACCTGCCCTATGAAGAGAAGCTGCGGGTGCTGGGCTTATTCAGTCTGGAGAGAGGAAGGATTCAGGGGGACCTAATAGCAGCCTTCAGTACCTATAAGGAGGTTATGGAGCATATGTAGCCTTCACAGTGCTGCACAATGGGAGAGTGAGAGACAGTGGGCCCAAGTTTGAAGCAAGAGAGATTCAGAGTGGATATTAGGAAAAACTACTTACCCATGAGGACAGTCAGGCAGTGGAGCAGGTTGCCGTAGGAGGTTGTGCAGTCTCCATCTTTGGGGATTTTTCAAGACCTGACTGGATAAAGCTCTGAGCATCCTGGTCTGAGCTCAAGAGTTGACCCTGCTTTGTCTGACAGGAGGTTGGACTGGAGACCTCCTGAGGTCCCTTCTCACCTTAGGTTTTTTTGTGATCCTATGATTATCATTCTGTGACTTCTCTTAGAGCAGAATTACTGGAGCTACTGTAGAGATGTGTTCTGTGCTCCTCCTTTGATATTTTCTGTATTATTAAACTCTGTGTTCAGCACCATTGTGGAAATGGACTTTGAGTGTCACACAGTGGTCCTTGATCTGTCTCTGGAATACTTGCAGATGTCCCATTTTCTCTAGAATGATTCCTCAAACATTCCCAATCCCCCCCAAAAAAAGGAGAAAAAGACCCGAAGCTATAGTTAGAAAGATTTGAGGAGAACTTGTTACGACTGAGTGAATTACTGTGTTTTCCTGATCATGTAATAAATATGGTCCTTAGAAGAAAGTGTTGTCTGTTCATATCACTAAAATGTACAGTTGTCATGCGCTCTTTTTGAACGAAAATTTGTCACTGAAAGTAGGCAGTCATTCCACTGGTGTGGGGTTTGAATTTCAGCTTATGGGACTAAACCCAAAGAGTGAAATATGATTAACATAATACAGAGATGGGATTTCTGTGCTCTTTCTTTTATTCTTGTAAGATAAGTATTTCTAGTCTGGTTAATGCTTAAGCTGTGAGGGCAGTCGTTTTTTTCTTTATTCTGAAGTGTACCTTGAATAGCTGTTTTAATAGGAATTGTAAAAGTTCTACCAGTAGATGTAATTTCCTGTGCTTGTACCTGAAGTGTTCCAGAGGTTTGCAGCAACAGACATAGATGTTTGCATTTGGGGTCTTACTAGAAGAAAAGCTGAAAATACAAATTTTCAGATAAGACAGTCCCAAGGAGTTCTTGTAAAGAACTGACATTTTATTTTACAATTGCAGCAATCTAGAAGAATACACCTCATCGATTCTGAGGCTCAGTTGAAAAGGGCTGCAGTAACTGTCCCTTGAAATAATCTATTGGGGGGGGGGGGGGGGGGGAGGGTGTGTTTAACAAATACCAGACAACTTGCAAGAGCAAAGAAGTTGTGTTTGTCTTCAGTATTTGCTTTGACAAAAGTGAGCAGGGCAAATTATTAACAGTCGCTGCTATATGGTAGGAACATTAATATATTTAGCCAAACATCTAGTAGATGGTTATCTGGAATCCGTAGAAAACTTCTTTACATTGCATAGTTATTTGGTGCTGTCAGACTATTATGACAAAAACCCCGTGTGATGCATGTTGTTTCTGTGTGACAACAGTCCTTAAACATGTTTTAAGAAAGGAGACATGATTTCATTCAGTGATATACAAAAATACAGTATTTGTAATTTTTGTATTCTGCTTTGATAGGGAATATTTTTGAATGTTGCTGAAGGTCATGTATTGTTCTGTTTTTTAAGTTTACTTTACAGTTTCCTATTAAAAAAGAAAATGAAATTTTACTTATTGAGACTCAGTGCCTCAGTCTGCCTTGATCTTCCTGATGAGAATTTAATATTTTACAGGATTTTAAAATACATAAAAAGAAACTGATTGTATTAGGTTATACAATGAGGAAAAAAAATGAAAATACCCTGTGATCGCTTTCAGTCTTCAACAGTCCATTAAAACTGTTTATCTGCTGATGCCATGTACTGTTTCGTATTGTCAGGTTATGCCGTCTAAAGAAGAAAGCTCAAGCTGAAGCAAATGCAACATCCATCAGTAATCTGTTGCCATTTATGGAATATGAAGTGCACACCCAACTGATGAATAAACTTAAGCTGAGAGGAATGAATGCTCTGTTCGGGCTGAGAATTCAGATCACTGTGGGTGAAAATATGCTAATGGGGTTGGCAGTAAGTACAGTTTTAATCTTGGGATTCTTTTGTGTTCTTACAGTATTTTTTCAGGACACAAAGACATACAAGTGTTGTAGAATTCAGAGTAACTAGAGATATTAAAATGTCATTTTAAGAATAAATGAGGTGTCTAATTGTTGACAAATCAGGACAGACTGTCTTTCAGCACCAGAAAAAGAAGATTTGAATCTCTTGAAACTCCGTTAGAGGACAAGATTATTAGAAAGGGGATGAGAGGAAAAGAAACTTTAAATGGTTTAATGGCATAAATTATAGAAAAATGATTGTGTTCTTTAAAGGTCCTGTCAAAGAGATCCCTGTTCCTCAAGTTGCATTACAGTGCCATGACAAATAAGGTCAATTAAGTCTCTCAATAAATCTTTTGGTTAGTTGCCAACAAGAGAAAGGTCTGTCGCTTCTTCTTTGATGGCACTGAAGAAATAAATGATAGATTGGAAGTGTCTTAGAGATAGTCAAGAAATGTTCATTAACAATATTTTCTAACCTCATTCTGTCATGGGGCGTTAGAATAGTGAAGTATGCTTCCTCCTGCATCAGTGTAAGAGGATGCTTGGGTAATATTGACTGGCTTGCATGTTCTTTTGTCTGAACTGATGATCTGTTTTCTGTAAATAGAAATGGGTTTGTGTCAACTTCAGTGATACTGTAAATGGTTTGGCCAGGTTTTAAGTGCTTGAAACCATCACTTGCCTATGCAATATATACTAGGACACAGGTTTTAATTCATACTTTGTTTGGAACCTTTAGGTAAGTTAAGAGCTCCACCATGGAAAAGACCCATGAGAAGGAGAGAGTTTATTAAAAGAATAGTGGATTTTTTCATAAGTGAACAGGAGAGAGAGGCCCATTTATTATGGGAAGAGATCATGCTGTAACATACATGTCACGATGCTGTCCATTATAGCATAAGCATTATGGAAAACTTTATATGAAAATACTAGAAGTACATGCTTAAGTAATTGTCATTTTTCTTAATGACTTTTTAAAAGTCTGCAACAGGTGTGTATCTAGCAGCTTTGCCAACACCTGGTGGTATTCAGATTGCTGGGAAGACTCCAAATGATGGCACCTATGAGCAGCATATATCTCACATGCAAAAGAAAATAAATGATACGATAGCAAAAAACAAGGAACTTTATGAGATTAATCCTCCAGTAAGTAAAGTTTTTGTATTCTTAAAGCATTCTGAGTCAAACAGGTATACACCGTGTATATCCATGATTTCTTATTGACTGAATCATTCAGAACATAAGTTGTTTTTTAATAGAGGTTCTTTTCACTATATTTTGGGAACCTACTGGAATTTTCAGATCTCTTAAGCCACATATCCAAATCAGTTTATACTTCTTTAGATTTATTTCTCAGTAAAATTATTTTCAGAATGTTCTGATTCTCAGAACTGTTAACAAATTGCTTATAATTGCAATTATTTCTAACCTACATAGAACTGTTAATTTTTATATCCTTTTTAGGAGCTACCTGAAGAAATCATTGGGTCTCCCATTCCAGAGCCAAGACAACGTTCCAGGTTATTAAGATCTCAATCGGAAAGCTCTGATGAAGTTACAGAGCTAGACCTTTCACATGGGAAAAAGGATGCTTTTGTCTTGGAGGTGATAAATGTTTTCAATACTCGTTTTCATACTTCTCTTTTCCTGAAATATATATTAAAAAAATGGAGAAAATTTTTCTTACTCATCTCCAAAGACAGTTCTTAAATTGTATATACATTTTTCCATTTTGTATCAGTAGAAAATGTTAAGTATTGGATTTTGCATTGTCTCTCTTATTCTGTTTGCTTAAAGCATAGCTATATTATGCCTAGGGACAATATCTGAAAAAAGATTGCCCTGCTATTCATGAACGTGTAATAATATCTAGAATAATAACCAAGAGCTGTTAAGAAATGCCCTTCTGCCTACTTAAAGCAGCAGTCATGACTGATCCAAAACTTAGATATATTTTTATAAACATTGAGGTTCTATGTTGTCACACTTTATATTTAGCAAAGAAAAAGCTTGCTTCCCGTTTCAAAGCTCTTATTGTTATGGTTGAGTATTTAGAATTATTAGTTTCCAGAACTGGTAGTATTCAAAGCATTCAAAAAAACACATGAGTCAAGAGAGCACGTAAAAAGAGACTTGCTTTTCTGAATTTCAGCTGATGCTTTTCAGAGTTCAAGAGTTTACATCTTCAGAGAATACCTTCCAGTTCTTTCTACAGCTACAAGTAGAAACAAGAACAGCTACAGATAAAGAACATAGGCTTCTTTTACCTCTCTATTCAATAAAATTCAAAGATGTGATTTTAACTTTGTACAATTTTGAAGGAAAGGAGCCAAGTACTAAAGAAGGCTAGAGTTTTGATCATCTTCTTGTAGATACAGGTATTATTAATACCTGTCCTAGACTAAGAAAAAGAAAACAATTTAATTAAATTACAGCCTGTAATTGCAGCCTAAGGTTCATTCAAGACTTTCCTTTATGTTAAACTTCACAAATCACTGTCTTCATAGAAAATAATATGGACAAAAGATTGTAGATGGGGAGAATGAGAGAGCACTGTAACAGCAGTTCATTTGAAAAAAGGTGAGAAAGGAGAGTGAAAATGAACAGGTTGGGAGATGTTGGTGTAAGAAATTGATATTGGTTGGTGCTTCTGCTCTTTGAGTAAATTTTTGCTTTCCAGTGCATTACAGGTATACTAGGCTCAAAGTAAGTAAATTGCGAAGTCCCTAGAAGTAACTTTGATGCTAGTTAACTCTCACATTAAAAAGAAGTGAGGACAGTTTTCATGAAGTATTTTTTGCAGCTGGTCTTAACAGATTTTTGTTTTAATACCATCATCTGTGTAGACTGACAGGATTGGAATTGTATCCTCAAAACAAAAGTTATAATACATGCTCTCTGAGGCACTGTATTGAAATGGATGAGCCAATCAGAAAATGCTTTGATAAATGCAAAAAGAGTCAAATGCCTTTGTAAAAAATAGAGGATTGTGTAAGGCATAAAAAAAAAACCCAAAGACTGTTATACTGCAAGAGATCCTTTAGACAAGTTATGAAAAATACCAGAAAAACATAAGCCCAGCTCTGTTTCACTTCTAAAGGCTGTCAAATAGAAGAGAGATAGCAATAATAAAAGCTCAGCATACTTCTTCTGTCCAGTTGCCTCATAAAGAAGTTTGATATGTTATAAGCAAAGATCAGCTGGTTAAGGGCTGCATTATATACTGCAAACAGAGTTCAGCTCTTTTTTTACTGTTTTGGAGAATTCTTCCTCCTACCTTATTTATTAACTGTAGTATATGCACTTGAGGGGATAGGAGGAGATCTCCATGTGGAAGGGAAAAATGTAAGTATACTATAGTGTACTATAGAGTACATTATAAATGTTGCTAAAGTTAGCAAGAAAAATAAGGTCTGATGTTTAAGGACCGTCACTTACTGGTTTGCATTATGTCAATGTGTTGGTCCTAGAATACGCATCCCTGTGTTTTGGCACTTCAATCTTCATTTATAGAAAAAAGGACTTTTCATCTGTGGAAAAATTTACTACTGTCTTTGTTAGGAAACTGGATGTCAGAAAAAATATTCCAGGAGCTTTAGTGAAGCTTCTGACTCTGACCTTTCAAGAGTAAAATCATTGTTCACTGCAAATATGTAAGAAAAAGTGGTAAAAAATTCACAGTGATGAGGAAATGCTAACAGATGCTAGGAAGGCAATTATGAGAGGTAAGGCTCTCTGTATGTTTGGTTTGTTGTTTTTTTTTTTTAAGGAAAAAAAAGACTCCTCTTACTTTGAGAGGGAGAAGGAGAAACAAATACCTGACAGAGAACTCTTTTTAATACTGGATTTAAAATATAAACAATTTCCAAAATACTTGATAAGTAAATGTTTGGAGTTAGAGGTAAACTTGGATCTCTTGCAGATCAGTAAGGCAGAATGAACCTAAAGACACATGACACTGAAATAGTTACAGAAGGTAGCAGGGCAGATATGGTTTCAATCTGATCTAAAATAACAAAAGTCTTTAAGTAGTGGATGGAGTAGAGGTTATTTGGATAGGAAAAACTAATAATCCCCAAATTTGCCTTTTCCTATTTGATTTTCTGCTCTTTGTACTAAGCAAGGTTTTTAAAGTCCTGGAAAGATTTTTATGTGTCATTGGAATAGGCAGAGAATGATCACATCAGTATAATACAGGCTTTATGAGAGCACTAGTAGCCAAAGGTCCTTAGCTGGAGGAAAAAGTTGTAAGTTGTGTGGAACCTTGTTCAGCATTTTAAATTGTTTTAAAAAATCTCTTTTTATCATTCTTGTCTTATCTACTGCAGTTTCTGTGCGTTCTGTGCACATTGCTTTATTTTTAATACAATTTAATTAAGGGAACTATTTTTGAAGTGTTAAGCATATCATAGGCTGCTAGTTACGATTCAGAGGTCTGGTTGATGGAATCCTTTTTTAAAATCTAAACTTAGCTGCCAGATATAGATCTCTTGATGACAAAGTTTTTACATCTTTCTGAGACTTCTGACTGGAACAGCAACATGATCTTTATCAATTATTCCTTTTTCCAGATTGATGATACAGATGCAATGGAAGATGTACATTCTTTACTGACAGATGTTCCACCACCTTCTGGTATAGTTAAAAACACATTTTTCTAATTTATGCTGTAGGCTGCAAAATGACAAACCCCCCCTGTTTTTATTTAAAAAAAAAAAAAGAAAGCTCAAGAGTAAGAGTGACAATATTCTTGAAGTGTTCAGCTTGTCATTAAGCCTTTTATAGGGATTGTTGCTTATTGAAAACTGCAGTAAACACAGTATTTGTGTGGCATTTTGTAGTTCACTGATTCATGCCCTTGTTGCAAATTTGTTGTTACTTCATATGGGTATAACAATCAGATCTTTTCTACCAGTATACCAATTTCTGAAGATTTTTAGACTGAATGGCTAATCTGTAGGTTTCAGGGTCAATGAAGGTAGAAGTATTTGTAGCCTTATAATGTGACACATTGGTGTGGTATTCCATGAATGTTATTTAAAGTGAACAATTTGTCCTTACATCTCTCTGTTCAACAAGTGTGTTTGTATTTTCCTTGCTTTGTGATTGTGCCATACTGTAAATTTAAGTCTTTATGTTCACTGCATTTGTAGTCTTTGCTGTTAAAAAAAGCAAAGTCCAAAATAATTTGGAATGCTTAAATCACCCACAGCATTTTTATCCAAGTCAGTATTGGTCATTTTCTGTAGAAGGCAGTAAAGTCAAATAATAGAAATAGAGTAGTTTATAATTTCTTCAGTGTTTTTATAAATGTATTTTTAAAAAGTGTTGCAACTTGAGAACATAAAGCTGATTGAAGTGAATAATTTTCAAAATTCAATCACGAGACTTGAAATCAATGTCTTTTTACTTCAGAGTATGAATACAAGTGTTGGGGCTGCATTGCTGACAATAGAACTTTGTGTCCATTTAGTTGTCTGCATTTAGAAATTATTTAAGAATCCAACATAGGGGGAGGTGTACTGAATCACTCCATGTCTGCTTGCTGATACGGATCAGACGGGAATGCGTACTGCATTAATGTAAGAGTAAGGAAAAAAAAAAAATCCCACAGAATAGTATGCTAACAGTTCATAGTTCCACAGCATCCTGAAAGAAAGTTACTGTCTTTGTAAACAATAGCCTTTGTCAAACTTCTCTGTGCGTTTGGCTGTTTACATTTTGAGCCCATGTGCACCTTAAGTGTTCATAGAATTTTGCATCAGGATCTGTACCCATATGAGAGCCAGTTTCTTATGCTTGGTTTGTATCAGCCGCTAACTTTCTTTGGTTTTTCCTTTTTCTTATATTGGGAAGAACAGTGAAGCATGGCTTCGTATTAGTTGTCTTTATGCTATTTGTGGTTGTATAGATATCTGTCATGGCATCCTTGATGGAACAACTGGATCTGGATAAGAGGCTTATGTAGTTGTCCATTATATGGAAGTTGCTCTCTACATTTGGTCATCCTTGTCCTCCCTCTCTTATTTTTGTGAGTTTCCCTCTGTTTCTTCTGAGCACATACCTGTTTCCTTCCTAATAATTGGTATCAGTGTTTATCATTTTGAGTACTGTTGAGCTCAGAACTATCCTTGTCATAGTTACCTGTTATTACCACCAAATCTTTTATTCCTCATCAATTAATCGTTGTTAGGTCCCGCTGCAGTTGATTTTACGACCCTAAAATAAGGCTATCAGCAGTCATCTCATTTTGTCCTCTTTTGCAGATAAGTTACGAATATGTTTGAAGCATACAATCCTGAGGTACAGATGTCTCCCCTGTGAAAACTGAACATTTATTTTGACCCTCTCTTTACAGTCTTATAATAATTGTATTTCCTTCAATGGTACTCCATTCCACCCTTCAGCATATTGGTTTCTTAGAGTCCTCGGTGAAGGATCTTACCAAATGCTTTTTGATGTCCAAAGTAGACTGTATCAGTCACATGCCTTTTGTCTGCGTGCTTCTTGACAGCTTGTGAGCCATGACTGTTACTTAGAAAAATGGTATCAGCTCCTCTGCAGTATCTTGTTTTTCCATCTGCCCATGAACGCCATTTTCTGGAATAGCTTCTATGGGCCGGTAATACAGATACCTGTACTAGGCAAATTAATAGGTCCCAGTCACTAAAAGCACCTCACTACCTGAAGATTAAAGAATCCTCTCCTCTGGTAGTGGGCTAATTTTAAGTTAGAGTTCAATGCCAGTTAGGCAGCTATTTCATCTTTTGCCTTTCCTGTTGTTTATATGAATCCTTATTTTTCATTTGCCTATTTGTTCAATATCTCCTTCAGACACTTTTGCTTAAGACAGGTTCTCTGATGGAAAATAAACAAGGGACTGGTTTTCCACTATTGTGGAAAGCTCCACTACTGTGGTGAACATTGATGTAAAAAAAAAAAAAAAAAAAAAGCATGTTTTCTGCTATGGTGTTATCATCTCTGCATGTTCTTTCTATATCTTACTTGACTCTTCGACAAGATTCCTGCTTTTGGTGTTTTGAAATAAAATCTATTAATATTTATACCTTCCACAAGCTGCTACACAATTTCTTTTCTAGTTTATTTTGTGCATTTACATAGGCCCTACCAGATTTTTCTCTTTTGTGCTCATTTAGTTATATCTTCAGATTTTCTACATTGCCTATTTGCTGTTACAACTCTTCTTACCCTGCTGTTCAGTCATTATACTTTTTTTTTGTCTTTTCAAGTCTCTGTTAGTAAATACTACGTATTTGCACTCGGTCTCTAGGTGGTATCTTTAAAGCATTTCTATGCTGTCTGTCAAAGGTTAGCTTTTTAGCTTTTCCTGTCACACCTTTTTAATAAGTTTCCTCATTTGTACGTAGTTTGTCTATTAGAAACCAGGCAGAGCAGCAGTGGATTTTGGGTGTTCGTCCTTCATACAAGAATGCTTAAGTATATCTTGAACAGAGCTAAAAACTTCTTTGAATGCTTTTCCCTGCTCAGGATGAACTAGTCAGGAGTTTTGTGGGTTCCACAAGGAGTGGTTCTGTGAAGTAGTCAGGGAGTGTGTCTCACCAATTAGTCTTAGCATCAGATGACATGAGTTACCCAGTCTCCGTGATGGGGAGCAACTGTCACTGTTGCATTTCATGCCATTGTAGCCTCTCTCATGTTCCTCAACGTGATGATATTTCTGGCCTTGCTTTTTGGTGGTTGAAGAAATATTCAGAATAAGAATTCTGTAGTGAATCAGTGTTTTAGAAGTGGTGAGTTCTGTCTTTCCTATCCCTTTTTTCACTGCAGTATGAATAACAGAAAGAATGTGTTTCTTCTGTATGTTATATTGTATTCTTCAGATGCTACATTTGTTTTTTGAATGTTGGTCTTATTTCTGGTATATTATTCAATATTCAAAAACCCATGAGGGAAAGTACTTGAAAAACATCAAGTAAGGTCACATATATTTCTTTAAAAATATTTTTATATTTCAGTGTGCAACATAGATATCCCCAAATATTTTCTTTACAGGTTTTTACAGTTGCAACACAGAAATTATGCCTGGTATAAATAACTGGACACCGGAAATTCAAGTAAGGTTATTCAAAGAATATTAAAACTTTTTTTATGAGTTGTGTTTAAATATGCTGTAGTAATTTAAATATATATTAGAGATCACTAATTTTGAAAGACAAATTAAAAGAATACTCTTGTGTTAGAAATAAAAGTAGTATTTTGGTAAGAAAAATAGGGTATGAGAACTTGTTTCTTTGTGGTTTTTTTTTTCAATGCTGTTATGTAACAGAGAACCTGATACAAAAATTAGAAAACAATTACAGTAAATATGAACTTTAAGTTTTAGGGCATTTTTAAGAGCTTGGCTAGATTTTGAAACCTCCTAAAAGAAACAAATTATTGACTGTTTTACTTAGTGTGAGACACTGAATATGATAACATTAATAGGCTAAGATAAATAAGAATTGGGTAAAGCCAATCCGGTGAGTAGAGAAAAATTCCATGTATAATTGTTTAAACATTTTGGTCATGTTTGTACAACACAATTCAGTCTCGGAGAGAGAGAGTTAAAACAGATCTAAGTGAGCTTTTACACCTAATTGGCACAATGCAAGACTGTGCTTTGCAGAGGCACAGCTCAAACCTGACAGCAATATGACTGCACCAGCAGCATACTCTCAAGTTGATGGGATTGCCTGTGTATCTGTATATGACATTCCATTATTGTCTACGTTACTGTATGTAATTAACATACAATTTTCAACAGCAGTTAACAAAGTATGTATCGGGTAGAATGACTCCTTTATGAAGCAAGTAAAAAGCACATAGAGTATTTAATATATTGCTTAATCACTTGTGTCATATATTCATATACATTAGTTCACAGAAAACTTGCCTTTTGTTTATAGGAGCAATAAGCACTCTTACTGTTGCTACAGTTTTTTTATTTTCTTTCCACCCCCCCCCACCCCCCACCCCCATTATTTGCCTTCTTTATGAATTTGTTTTGTTTTTAATATAACATACAGGCATATATTGGAAAAAAAAATAAGTGTGTGTGTTTCTAATTCAGATGTTCACAGCAGTAAGAGTATCCAGATTAAGCAACATTAACCTAACAAATCAAACACTTAATAAGAACTTTAATGATCTCTGTGAGAATCTGTTGAAGGTAAGAATCTTGTTTCAAACATTTTTTTGAATTGTTCAAATGGAAGCAAAGTAAAATCAGGCTATACTGAAAATAAGATTTTCTTCATAATTACTTTTTGGAATTAGACTACAAAGTGTCTGTAATTAGTCTGTAAGCTGCTCTAAAGATGGATTCAGCCTTCTTAGTATATTAAGGATTTCCAAAGCTTTTTGAATCGGAATGAGTCCTTTGATTGGTAGTGTACTGTAGAAAGAGAAATGTAAAGACTGCTACACAGGAGATTTGCATTCTATCCTGACTTTTCACACCTGTAATTCTTCTTCAAGAAATATGATTAGATGATTTCTACTATGAAAAGAGTTTTGATCTTTAATTTCTCTGAAGTAAAGGATACATTTTTTACAGTAACACAAATAACGTCTTGTCTTCAACAGAGCTTGTATTTTAAACTACGATCTATGGTTCCCTGCTGCCTTTGTCATGTAAATTTTACAGTTGCTCTACCAGAGGATGAATTAGTTCAGGTGAGTAAACTGCTTCTTTTGACTTTCAGGATGTAGGCATGCTAGTTTTGGCCTTTAATTAACATTTGCTGCTCAGAGCAAACTAGACTAGGATTTCATTTACTAGTATGTGTGGTGAATTCTGAAGTAAAACGTAAGGCCATAATCTTCGGTGAAGAAAAAGGATGACCTATGGAGTTCACCAGTTTTGGGAATCATGGGATGACATGGCATTTCATGAGTACAGTGCATCTTAATAGTGTGTATCTTTTTAGTTAGATAGGAAATGAAAAGTCCTGAGTAGATATCCATTAAAAGGTGTTACCACGTACACTACAAGAATATGGCACGCTAGTTTTCTAAGTATGCTGTCATTATAACTGTCTGTTTTGGTTTTTTTTTTTTTTTTCCTTTCAGTTTCAGGGTGATGCAATATACTTCATTATTTTTAAATGAAATGTTTTCTTTAGAAGTATAGCATCATTCTTGTCAATTAAACATATCTCTCTCTCTCTCTCTCACAAATGCAATGATAATGAGTTTTTATGATTCTTTTTTATGTTGGTTTACCTAGAAAGAAGGAAAGAACTGATGAACAAAATCATAAATGTGGGACAAACACTGTCATGTCTATGTTCTAACAGTGGACCTTAGTACCTTTTATGCTCTGCTGTGAAGGGTTTTTAATATGTCTACTTAGATGATTCCTTCCTTCCCGGCACACCCCCCGCCCCTTTTTCTATGGAAAAAGCTGTCTTTTTTCCAAAATTATTTTTGCAGATTGCCTGAGAGATTAAGTTACCTAATATGCCATATATTTCTGATTTTCAGATTGCAGTCACAGCTGTTGCAATTACATTTGATAAAAACCAAGCATTACAAGCCAACAAAGCCCCTACAGAAAAATCACAGCAAAGAGGTAAATGTTGTGAGGCATGTAAAAATAAAATATAATCTTTTTTCTTTCCCTTTTTTTCCCCCCCAGTACCTAATGAGTCTACATTTTAATTTCAGCTTCATACACACATTTTTAGGGGGAAGCTCTATAAAATTGTAAAGTCGTAACACAGATGTTTTTAGAGTTCATATATGTGACCTCCAGCAGGATGACTTACTTATCAAGTATTAGGTAATTGGTTGTACATAACCAACAAACTTAGAGTAACATGAAAAAAATGTTTGGTATTTCCTTATTCCATGTACCATCTTTCTTTGAATATTTTACGCTAAAGAATTAGTAACAGATGACGACATTTCCATTGTATTTTGAAACGTGGTGTAAGTCATTAGAGAGTACTTGTTCTTATAAGTAGCAAATTTTGTCCTTACTTCAAGAAGGCAGAAAATAAATTATTCATAATACTTAAAAAGAACTCCAAAAAAGCCTTAAGTAGGTCAGTAATATTTTTGGAGATCAGTGAAGCATATAGCTTTATGGAGGGAATAGAAGACACTGCTGCAGTCTGTGTATGTCATCTTGCTAAGGAAGCACCATCTTACGCTAGAAATGTATGTATGCAATCTGGATATGGGAATTTAGACAGACCTTTGAAGATACCCCATTGTGAAGAATGGAATTAGGTAGTAGAACAGAGCCATATGTTTCTAAAACATTAGTTATACCTTACTTCTTAACAGTGAATTGTTTGTTTTCTTTTATGTGAAATAAATCACATTACTTTTTACTGTAATGTATAGCTAACTCAGATCCAACTGTAGAATCAAATCTAAAATAGATGAATTGACTTAGTATTTTCAGGAAAAAATATTAAGCAGATCCCGTTCAATAGAACACAGGTTCTGTTCAATTTTGCAGCTGGATTTATTGTCACACATCTAACTGTTCATACATCACTATATGCATATGCTGAAAAAATCTGTTCCAGTCAGACCTGACTAAATTGAATCTGTAGTGCTTATTATTGCTGGCAAAACTTATTTTCGGGTTAATTATCAATTGGGTATGTTTTCTTTGTTGAAGCATCCACAGACAATGAAGAACAGCTACAATTTCCATTGGAGCTTTGCTCTGATCCCCTTGCTTCTCAACCATTCTCACCAGCTAAAGGTCAGTTAAATGGAAGAATACCGAACTATTGTTTTTTACTGATTTTGAATTCTGCTCTTTCATTGTTGCAGTAGCTTTAAAATATCTGTACTTTCACACACTTTAAATATTCTTTGCTACCTAAGCATATGTTCACTTCTAAAGTCAAATTTTTTGAGAGTCACGTAAGATGGGCTGGCTGATCGTTATGTATATAGTCTTTTGTAGATTTCCTGTCTAGACACATTTCTTCTATCTGTGCATTTAGAGTATTGAAAATGCAAACCACTGGGTGTTGGATGTCATTTGTCTTAAAAAATTATACATTACTTAATAATTAGGCTTGCCTCATACTGCTTTGCTTCTGTAAATGGCCCATATAAAATAACTCTATGTATTGTGAGCCTCAAATAATTAATCTCATAGTTTTCATGGTGGGAAATACTCTTATCTAGCAAATACTGGTTGTTCTGTTGAGTAAAATTGTATGCAATTGTTTTTTAAGTGAAAGGAGCCTAAATTTGCATAGTAAACAATTCGTACAGTGCAGCATGTTTTAGCTGTTAAACAGCTGCTATACTTTACCTGAGATAGAGCTGCATTTCAAGAATGGTTGTCACAATTCTTCTGTGACTGTATTAAAAATTATGTCGTCATTCATTGAAGTCAGCTGTCTTTACTTCCTTCTCCATTGTTGGGTTATCTGCCCACCAAAATGGCTAGTGATAGGAAATTTAGTATCTGTGAATTATTGTAAATGTTATTTTACTAAAATGTTAAAGAGCTGCCTTTTTTGCCCATTACATAAGTTGTATAAAGAGGAGGGTGCCTATCACATTTACTTGTATTTTCAGAGGTCATTTTAATTTCAGCAATAATATTCTTATGCTTTGTGGTTGTGTTTTTTTATTTTTATGCATTTGTGTCTGCTTCACTTCTAATTGGTCACATTATGATACTGTTAACCTTTATTTTCAAAAAGAGGAGCTATCCAGAAATTTCTGACTGGTGTCTTTTTCGCTGTTACTAGACAGTGCTACTTGTATAACGGGCACTGACCAGTAGAGGGTAGCCTGTTCACATATATCACTTTTCCTGATGTTCTTCACATTCCATATTGTACTCTACATCACTTTAGAGGCTTTCAACTAGATAGTTATTTCATTTGTCATTTCTTCACAAGTAGACTCGAGGTTTCATTGTAGTTACATTTATTTAGCAGCTTATTTAATATATTGATACATTTTTTACATACTTTTCAGTAAGATTGTTATTTTAAAAATATTTGTATGCAACCTGATACAGTAATGACCTTTAGTAAATGATCATATAATTTGCAAGTCGGATTTAGTAACGTTAATTATTTATACCAATTTATTATGTGCTATCAAAGTACATAGTATAGTATATATAGAAGATTTTTTTTTCTCATATTTTACTCTAAAAATTTCTTTTTATAAGAAGAAAGCTGTTGTCCTGTATTACTTGACTCTGCTCATATACTATCTGAATGGAATTCATTTTGTCTTACTAGAAGCCCTGGAGGGTGCAAGTTCCCACACAGGTATTCCTGCTGCTCAGAGAGGTGAGTTTACTTAATTTAGCCATATGCCAGAACAGAATGAGCATTCTTGGGATATTGGTATACTCTTTTTGGATGTGTCTTAATCCAGGAAGTGTTTACTAGTTAACTGAGAATGCATGCTCTGGTGTGGCTTAATGATACCGTAATATTTTAATGTGTTTTTTTAATTACAAAAGTCAGATTTGTTAATAATAACAGTGTCTCTGTCAGATATATTGATATCAGTTTATCTGACAGAAAACTAGTTCCCTGAGAGAGAGCTTTTTTGCTTGTCTTAATTTGAAGTTAGCATGTGTTCCTTCCGTTTCTTCACAATAATGAAGAAACGGTGTTTGCAAAACTTTTTTTTTTTTTTTAAAGATATGCAAACACCCCTGCAACTAATACCAAAAGTCATAGCAGAAACAACTCTACTTCTCACTGTAATGGTAAATGGCGGGGGGGAGGGAGGGGGTGTGTGTTACTGGAGGGGGGGACGTTCGGGGAAGGAGGACAGCATTTTGTAAGGAAAATTCATTTATGTTTAAAACCAAGGTGTTGTTTCAGCTTGTGACTCTTATCCTCATCACCAAAGCTTTTTTTCAGTCCATAGGTTAGATATTGATAAAGGTAGTTAGGAAGTTTAAATCATGATCAGCAGCTCTTCATGAGGAAAAGAATAGCAATGAAAATTAAACAAGGCTTAAATAAACTTAAAGAAGCCAGAAGTTAATACCTAAATTGAGATTTAAAAAAAAAAAAATCTAGTATAAGTCGTTAATGACTGTATTTGCATGTTTTTTCAGTGATGAAGTCCCAGTCAGGCAGTTGGTTCACAGCTGGGACATCACCAGAAATCGGTACACTGGTTTGGACAAGTCCAAACCTATACTGTAACTTTTCCTTTAAACAGACCTGGAAAGGGATGTTTGTTCTCTCTCAGACACAGATAATTGCTTCCTCAAAAGGAGCGTTGAGATGAGCAAGAGACATCATCCATATTTTTTTTCTTTGTTTTTTCTTTTGTTTTTCTGTCTGTGTTTTCAGCAACGTCAATTGATTACAGTTCCTTTGCAGACAGATGCAACAGCTGGATAGAGCTCATTAAACTGAAAGCTCAGACCATAAGGCGCGGATCAATTAAGACAAGTAGGCGGCTGTTTCTACCACGTTACGATAATCCGAGACATATCTCTGATTTCCCAGTGGTGAATAGTGGAGTTTCCTGCCCAGCAATAGTATTGCAGATCACTTGTAGAATGAATACCTGAGTGTGAAAACTGCCGACATTGTTAATGTCTTTGTAAGCTAATATAGGGTTTATGAACCAGTATCATAAAAAGCAAAATATAGTATTTCTGTTCGCTAAGTAAAAATTAGTTATCAATAAATGTGTATGCCTACTAATTATATAACATACACTGCATGGATGTAGGTGTATGTATGATCTTGGAAAATTTTTGGTGAGAAACAGGAAGCAATCACCAAGGTGACAGTCAAGGCAATGGTCACTAAATTAGCAAGTGGTGAGTTATTTTTCAGTAGTTCTTTGGCCACAGGTCTGACTATCTTGCTTAAATTAGCAGAGATTAATATCTGTTTTAATGGAAAATGCTGCACTGGGGAAACACAACAACTTTCACACTTCCTATAATTTATTCCTCCAGCAGAATATGTATTTCAAAATGTTGGCACTTTTTTCTTTACCTTCACTTTATAACTGATTGTTGTATGTGCAGCTACTCGCCTCAATGTTTTCCTTTGCAGGAATGCCACTCTTCCAAATAAATTCCATTTCAGCTTTTTGTCTCCTTTTGCATGCATTGCATGATAATTTCCTTTCTCACGTGATATGGCTGAGCATCACAGGCAGCTGAATGTTGTCACCAAGCTATTTGGAAACCATAAAGAAGAGTTTTTGTGTTTTGAGATATAGTAATTGATCTTACTTGATAGTTACTGTCTCCTCTTTTTTCCCATATTTTTAGCCGCTTCACTTGATAAAGCAAGTCCATTGACTGAGGGATACTTACGGCACCGTTCTGTTCCATCATGCACCAATTCTACTGTCTCAGTTGTTAAGATGACACCTCTTTCTTTTCTGCCTGGGGCAAAAATAACCAAATATCTTGGGATAATCAACATGTTTTTTATACGAGAAACCACTTCTTTGCGTGAGGTGAGCTGTATATCAGGGATTGGCACATTGTTAATTATAATAATCAAAGGTAAATACGTGAAGAGGTTTGAATTGAGGTATGGCACAGCAAGGGAATAGAGTTTTTGTCCCTGGAGGGTAGGTGCTGAATGGGGAGTAAGTTGCATTGCACTGCTCTTGTCATAGAGCATGCTTTGTGTTTGGCAATGTTAGGAAGGGGTTACTTAACCATTGACATTGTTGAATTTGGATATAACACTAAACCAATGAATTCTTAAACAGAACTATGTGGAAAAAATGGGTCTTTGACCAACAATGGTAGTTGGGATCATTTGAACCCAAAACTGAGATTAATGTAAATGAAAAAAAAAAAAAATTTCCTTTCTTCTCTGATTTAGCAATGATCAACAACTTTCACAATGTATTTGGATTTTAGAATTCTTCGGTTAATGTAAGGTTTCCCATATCATATATATAACTTATGCTGATTTTTAATATTACATTCTGTCCATTCTCAGTAACATAGCTCTGTGTGATTAACATCTAAAAAGCATGCCATAGAGTATATAACCACACAAGCGGCTTACAGGGTGTAGCTAGTGATGCTCAAACAATGAACTCCAGTCTGGATCTGGACAACAGATACTCCTCTGAGCATGCAAAAATCCAAGACATGTTCCTTATCGTTTTCATGTCCTTTTGGGAAGTAGCTGCATGCTTCTGCTACAATTTCTGGCCACAGAAATAGAATGTACCTCTTGCCTGGTTTGTCAGTGCCAAAGAGTATGCTGTTTCTTGCTAATTACACATTGATAAAATTACATAGCAGATGTTAATAAAAATGATCAGCCTTCATAAAAATGAGTTGCAAGCTCTCTAGAGAAAGTTTGATCAGACAAACATCTTGTTTGGATTTTGCAAGTTATGGCCCCTTTTAACTTGAGAAATCTGTGCGAAAAGGACAGCATTTTCAAAAGAGTGTATATGGTATGACCAGGGAAATGGCTACGTGACATTTCTGTGCTTAACTGCAGCTTCTGTAGATACAAATTAAATAGTTGATAAGCAAGCTTTGATAACTGTGATAGCAGATCTCAGCAGAGGTAGGTTGCTCAAGTATTTGATCCAACTCCTCCGTGAAGTTGGGATGGTTGTACAGTTTCTGTGATACTGTCAGTGTGCTATTTCCAGCACTCAGGGCAGCTAATTTAAATCTATTTCAGCTGCATAGGCTGAGTGACAAACCAGTTTTAATACTAGTTGCACACTATTGCCCTGAGGCTGTTAGAGAGTCAAAACAGAGTAGTAATTATATCCAACTCGAGCAATGTGTTTCAGATTCTACAGAAAATAATTAGCAGCACTTGTGTTTTTGTATTGCTTATGGTAGTTTACAGAATATTGAAGCCCTATGAACGCTTTCATAAGCCGAAGTATATATAAAAAAATAATGATAATTTTAAGTCCAGTTTATCCATTGCTCTTAGGTTTTGCCATTTACAGGTGGATATTTATAATCTTTTGTTATCTGTTGTCATCAAACTTGTATTAGGTTTATAATATTATAGATTTTTTTTTTTCCCCCATCAGTTGCTGTAACTATTAAAGCACTTGGACAAAATCAAAATTTCATGAGGAATGACAAACTTGTATTGAAACTTTGATTTCTGGCTGCAGTTGACTTCATTCATGCTTTATGCTTGGATTGGTGAAATTATATTTGCCTTTTGTTTGTCAATTTTCATCCGCAAGATATATTTCCTTATGTCTTTATGAGTCTGTTCAGGGTAGATTATACTTTTTCCAGTAGATATGAGGGCAATCTGTATTTGTTGAAGTTCAGCTTAGTTAACCTCTTCTTCTACCTACCTCTTTCATTTTCTCCAGTGGCACATACACGTGAGAAGTCTAGCGGTCTTGCCTTTAACTTTCATTTTGAAATGTTATAGATATTTTGAACCAATATTGAGCTCTGCTTCATCAGTTTCTTTCCTTAGTTTTTTTCTGTGGATTTTTTTTTTGGTTAGTTGCCTGGTTTTTGTGTGTTCGGTTTCCCCCCTCAGTGTAGTTGCTCACACTCTTTCATAAGGATTGTCTAGAAAAAAACCATACTTCATTGTTTTCCTTCTCCTCCTTTCACAGCAATTTAAATTATTCAGCTTGGCACCAAAGAAGTAAAAATCCTCCACAAGCACCATCAAGTCAAAAAACTTCACTAAATGGGATGGCCAGAAGTTCTTTTGGGCTTCAAGGGAAAAAAAAAAAGCTTGAATAGCTTGCTTGTCAAATCTCTGCTCTGTCCCTTGCTTGCTTTGTATTTGGAGGGATCATTTCTTTAGTGAATGTTGAGAGCTAATGACAGTCATTAGCATGCATGAAGTTGCAGTGACCAAAGGTAATGGCCACTCCTTACCAGTAATTTCCAAGAAGTCTAAATCTCTTTCAGTCCTTGGTAGAAATTACTCTTTACCTACTTCCCAGTTATCAAAAAAAAAAAAAAAAAGGGTAGTATCCTTCCTGATTAAAGAAAAAAGTCATTATTCAACTGTCATTGGAATATTGAATGTTCCTGCAGAGGTGTAGGAATGTCTGAAAAGTATGAGTATATGTAATATACTGACTGCAAAGAATACCAGTCACAAATTAATAACCTACTTGTGATTCTTTTCCTCAAACAGTAAGTTCCATTGGTCTGATTTTTAACTGTGACTCATTAAACAGTGAATAGCTTTTAAGTGCTGTACAATATACCATTTAGGATTCACTGAAATATTCAGCTGATAAAAATGTAAGAAAAGTATTCAGCATCTTGTAGCTATACCTAACATAAAATGTAATTGTTTTTATTTTTTTTTTTTTTTACATTTCAGGAGGGTGGTGTCAGTGGTTTTCTCCATGCTTTTATTGCTGAAGTGTTTGCAATGGTGAGAGCTCATGTTGCAGCTTTAGGAGGGAATGCAGTTGTCTCCTACATAATGAAGCAGTGTGTTTTCATGGAGAATCCAAACAAAAATCAGGTAACTTATGATATGAAATAACAGTGCTATTGTGATTCGTATGACACAAATACACATTTTATATATTTAAAAAAAACAGCAACCCTGTAGAGCCATGTCTGCATAACACTTCTGGATCTGTCATCATAATGTTTGTTTAAAGAAGCCAGGAGCATTCTTGAACACCTGAGTTAACACAAAATTATGAATATGCTTCCTAAATACCCAAATGGGTAAAAATGCTAAGTTCACTAGAATGAAGTAAATTGCAGGGAACAGTTGAACAGTAGTGCTGAACTTACTTAGCTTTTCTGATGTTGCAAGGTTAGGGTTTTCATCCTAACTCCACGTAAAAATAGCTGGAATTGCTGATATAAAATGCTCCATTTTGGACATAAAGGGACAAAACTTGATTAGTAAAGACAACAGTGGAATATGGTGGTTTTGGTACATGAAATATGTTCAAAACAGTAGTGAAAGCAAGTACAGCTACCCAGCTATTTAATTCGTGGTGGTCTTACGAGAATCTGTCTACGTGTTTGATAACACACAAGTGAGTGGATATAAAAGGAAATATGGCAGAGATTGCCTCACTAATAAATTCTAATAATTTGTCCTTCTGTGATCTCTGTCGACTTTTCTATTATCTGTGTAGTTATATCTAGCTGATATAAGTAAACATAAAATATATTATTATTTGGTGTTTGGTAACTGCATATTGTCGTCTTTTTTTTTTTTTTTTTTCCAGGCTCAGTGTTTAATAAATGTCAGTGGTGATGCAGTCATCTTTGTACGTGAATCTGAGTTAGAAATGTTACCAGTACAACCTTCTACGGTTGTTTCTCAACCCACAAGTTCTGCAGGAGATGTCACAACGTGAAGACAGAAAAAGTGAAATAGTCTCTGCCAAATACAAAGATTATTTAAAATATGGGAATGTTTAGGTTTGCATCTTCAAAATCAGTATCTCCCCATAACGTTAATAGCCAAAATCTAAGACAATCACTATACTTTGTCCTTTAACTTTATGTAATAGTCAGGGCAGCATATTGGCGGGTATGCTCTGATTCTTTTGTTATAATTAAAGGCCCCTGTGAAACCTAGACAGTAGGTGAAGCACTGATACGAGAGTATGGATTAAAATAGTAGCCATCACATGGAACTGAAAGTAAACAAAAGTTCTGTTGCATTTTTCAGCTGTTCAACAGGACCATGATAAGTTGTAATTCAGAACCATTTCTGAGTGCGCATATTGTATTAGCTGATTCTCAGCTCAGTTTAAAAAATAAAAGAGGGGTCGGGGTGGGTGGGAGATAACTGAGAAGCCTGTATTAGCAAACTTTGCTGAAGGAGCAACAGGTTTGTGCTCAGGCTAAGAAAATGTGGGCTGAAGGCTGAACTTATTTTAGAGCACAGAGCGTGAAGAGGAAGAAGCAGCGTCAAAAAGTTACAGTGTGAATTTCTGCACACTAAAAATATTTTTCAACTGTTTGTGAACTGCTGATTTATTTTTTTAAAATTATTGCTATACAGCATATGTTTTGGGTGGGTGTTTCGGGGGTTTTGGTTTTTTTTTTTGTTGTTGTTTGTTTTTGTTTTTAAAAAGGTGTCAGACCATGATGCTGTGTTCCTAGTCATCCCTATGGTTAAAAAGAAAACAAAGCCAAAAAGTTCCAAAGTGTGTTTGGTGCTATTATAAGATGTTCACTTCAATATTGACAAAACAGATCTTTTTTTAATATAAGATTCTGTGAAAGAATTGTCCTGAGGCTTATTTTCTTAAGGCATGATCTCTTGCAAAGATGACATAAACAGTCCTCCAAAAGTCAGTTATACAGAGGTATACTCCAGCCTCCTTTCCGTTTAACAAGTTGGAAATGACTGGCTAATTAGAGATTGATGTATATTTGTGACGCTGATTTCGGCAAGTTGGTTTTGTTTGGGTTTTTTCATTTGTTTGTTTCCCCAGTACAGTAGCTGGGAAATGAGGGTACTGCAAAGAAAGGAAATTTGTCATTTCCAGTGAATATCTGAAAGGCGGTGATATTTCAACGTAAAAAATGCCAACCTTGATCTGAAGATGCATTCTTACTTAATTCTGACAATACTATACGTGGAACTTGAACAAACATGTAAACTTGAATGTAAATATTCTGCTTAGTGTTGAAATTAAGCAATGGCATGATTATTTGTTTTAATTATTTCATTGTAAATGAGCATGAAAATCATTCTTGCACAATAAATTTCTGTATAAAACTTACTGCCTTTTTATATGTGTAATAGTTAAATGTGTACGCTGGATACATATTAAAGATGTCCCACCCCCGTTCTCCTCCAAAAAAGAGGAACATTTTTTGTATAGAATATTACAACCCGATTATTTAAAATTTGGAGAGTTAATTATATTTAAAGTGTTTGAATTGGGTGCTTACCAGAACACTTTACTCATACAGTTAATTTTCTTTCTAAATTCTGTAGCTGTTGCAACCAAAGCTGCCATAAATTAAGTCGTCTGTAAATAGTTGCAGCTCTCTTGATTATTTTGCAAGGCAAATCTTGTTCCCTTTGAAGCTGGTGGCAGAATATTAATAACTTCAGAAGGTCTTGGATCTGGCACAAGAAGTTCTTTTCAGAGTAAGTATTCAGCATAGAAATATTCTCTGAAGTAGCACATTAAAGTAGCTGTTCTTGATATTTTTTTATTTTTTTGTTTTGGGGTTTTTTTTGGTAGCTTCTGTAGAAGTATTAATGCTATCTTTTGATTTCTAGCTGTTTAAAAGGTCACAGTTTCTTCTAGTGTGTTCATTAGACGTAGAGGAAGAGCTTTCTCATCTGGAAATTTTTAATTCTTCTCTAATTATTATTCCGGAAATGACAAACATGGCTTTTTAACTGTTACTGATTGGGATCTAGCTTTTCCTAATTGGTCCAGCTGGATAAATTTAACCTGTAGGAAGTTGTACACTTAAATTGCTCTGTTATTTTCTTCTTTCCAGTATAAAAAAAGGGGTAAGTGTGTGCAAATCCATTGTCATTTGGAACATCATACCTCATACATTTCTCAGAGGCAAAAAAAAGGATTGTATAAACATAAGACAAACTTCAGGGAATTATTAGAGTATGTAAGGAAAGGAAAACTAAAACATGAGTTAAAACTGTAAATCATTAGTGCACAAAACATCTTCAAGGAGCTGTGTGCCTACAAATTAAGTTGATTTATGTTCTCTGCTGGGTTCAGAATGGCTAATAATCATACAAAGGTACCTCATTAGTTAATGACATAGTAACAGACAGTTTTGATTGTTGGAGAGTTATTGAGGTTTCTGCTGAAATGGGCACAGTTCATGCAAGATACCCTGCTTTTTACTTGAATGGGACTTTGAAATGTGGGGAGACAAATGGTATCGTTTGAGATTATTTGTGGCACAAACAAACATTGCTCTGCCAGGAATTTATCTCTACTCTGAGAATAGCCATTTGGGGGTGGGAGCTAATGCAACTTGCTCGTAGTGCTTTTGGCTGGGATGGAGTTAATTTTCTTCATAGCAGTATGGTACTGTGTTTTGGATTTGTGACCAAAACAACGTTAACACAGGATGTTTTAGTTACTGCTGAACAGTACTTGCACGGCGTCAAGCCTTCCTGTCTATCACGCTGCCCTCTCCCCAGTGGGTATGTTGAGGGTGGACAAGGGGCTGGGAGGGAAGGCAGCCGGGACAGCTGACCGGGACTGGCCTGGGGGCTATCCCACACCGTACAACGCCACGCTCAGCAGTAAACCGAGGGGCTTGTTTGCCACGGGTTGTGGTTGCTTGGGCACTGGCATCGGTCAACTGGTGGTGAGCAATTGCTTTTTGCATCACTTGTTTGTCCCTTTTTCTCTCAGTAAACTGTCTGTCTCAACCCATGAGTTTTCTCACTTTTGCCCTTCCGATTCTCTTCCCCATCCCGCTGGGAGGGAAGGTGTGAGCGAGCAGCTGTGTGGTGTCTGGGTGCCTACCGGGGCTAACCCACAGCATTGCTGCTTTCTCTTGACTTGAGGAATCCCAATGATGGGACAGAGTGAAAGCACCCCTGCTCCTGTCTGCAGCCCTCAGAAAAACCGCTAAGCATGGGTTTAAAACCTTCACATCAATGTTGTGAACAAATGGGGTGGTATCACCCTTCATTAGAAAGGAGTGGTAGCATCTGCTGTAAAAGACCACTTCTCCAGGCCCTACTGTACTTGCAGCAGTGAAGCTAGATCTGTGTCAGGCCTTCAGGTGACTGGGGAGCGATCAGGGCCTGAACAACTGTCCCCTCCTCCGGAGAACAGCCGCAGACTAAGAAAGAGCATCTGCAGGTGATGCTGCTGCTTGCTGATTCTTTCCACAGCTTTCTCCAGCCATCACGATTTTAAGAGATGCATAGTGCTTGCTAAATCAGCCAACTCAAGCTTGAAGGTAGGCAGGAATTAACTTGGAGGGAGGTGTTGGCTTCGTGTTGGAGTCCCAGCCAGCTTGGTGCTTTAGGAATGTATCTTCTGCAATAACATCCCACTTTTTTTTTTTTAATTTCTTTTTTCAACTAGGAGCTTGCTTTCAGAGCTGGTTGAGAAGTCCTCAGCTTGCATTTGTTTTCCTCGTTAACCTTCTAGTTTGTGAAGGTGCTCTGATATGCACATGTGAAAGGTGCTAAGTGAGAGCAAATGTTCTCTGGTGTGAAGATACCTGTGCCCCACCCCCCGAAGTGGAATCAAATATTTTTTCTTGGTGTTTTGTTGAAATTAGAATTTCCTTGGAAATGAAACCTGAGAGGCTGGTTCACTTTTGTCAGACTGAAAGACAGCCCTGCACCTATCTCGCTAGCAAAAAACCCCATGAAAATAAAAGCAAGACAGATGCAGGGGATTACAAACAGTGAGATGCCAGCGATTGTGAAGTTTTTGGAGAGCATTCAGTTCCATTTCGGTGTTCAGATAAAGATAGACGGAAGCTTTGATGACTGATCTGAGTGAGTAAAAGAGTTTTCTTGGCAAGCACATTATGAACAACTGTTCTGCCGCAGCATCTGCAGATCTTCTGTTGAGCCTTGGGCTGCAAGGCAAGAAGAGTGTTCTTGCCATGCAGTTATTTGTAGTTTTGGTGGATAGGAGAAAGCTCAGTTTTGACTACTCTACAAAGCAGAAACGAAGCAAAAAAGGATGAAGTGACTTGCCCTGACTGCAGAAGAGTAACAGGTCTTACAGTCCCTGCCTGGCCTCATCTACCCATGGCCAGGACCCCATTTCAGCCCCTGGGGCCGTCAGCCCCTGCCTCAGAGATGCTGCAGCAGGGCTGATCTCCAGCTCCCCACAGCCCTGCCCTGCCCGGCCATGGGCACTGCTGAGCTGGGGCAGCCCCTGGTGCCCCGCAGCTGCCCTGCTCCCTGCCACCCCGGGGAGCCCCCATCCCTCCCGGGGGCCTGGGCAGCAGCACGACACAGCCGTAAGAACGGGGTTTCAAGATGTAGGCTGACACAGTAGCTTAAATACTGAAACATCATTCATTTTTAAACTTGCGTAACTTACAGTAGTCGTGACAAGTCTGACATGCTGAAGGTTTCAGGTGGCAGAAAGGAGTCCGTCTTTCTGGGGGTCTTTCTTCCATGCTGTCGTGATTTAGCCTCAGTTGGCAACCAAGGACCACATAGCTGCTCGCTCACCCTCCCCCCCCACCAGTGGGATGGGCGAGAGAATCTGAAGAGCAAAAGTAAGAAAACTCATGGGTTGACATAAGAACAGTTTAATAATTGAAATAAAATAATAATAATAAATTGTAATTAAAAGGAAAACAATGGGGGGGAACAAAACCCAAGTGATGCAACTGCTCACCACCTGCTGATCAATGCCCAGCCTGTCCCCGAGCAGCAATTGCTGTCCCCCAGCCACCTTGCCCCAGTTTCTATACTGAGCATGACTCCATATGGTATGGAAGAGCCCTTTGGCCAGTTTGGCTGAGCCCCCTCCCAGCTTCTTGTGCACCTGGCAGAGCATGGGAAGCTGAAAAATCCTTGACCAGTGTAAGCACTACTTAGCAACAACTAGAGCATCAGTGTGTTAGCAATGTTGTTCTCATACTAAATCCAAAACACAGCACTATAGCAGCTACTAGGAAGAAAATTAACTCTATCCCAGCTGAAACCAGGACAGTATCCACCCCTTATTCTATACCATCTACATCATGCCCAGGTCCTACCCTTTCCAATACATTGCAGTTAATCACCACCACTGCACTGTCTTTTGATATATACACAGATACAATTCCCTTAGTCTGTGGGCCATCCCTCTAAAATGTCCGCTGGGTTCATTTAGTCCATGACTTTGGGTTCCATCTGTCATAACAGTCCTTCAGGGCAGGAGAGATGGTGTGTGGTGTGGGATTGTTCCATGCTGGAGCCAGTTCTGGTTCCATCACCACTGCACTTTACTCAGTTTCATCAAAGTTCATTCTTCATTCATCTGGGTGATTCTTACTGTAATACTGTTGATATGGCATGTAGCAACCATAAAAGTGATAACATCCAGTATTATACAGCAATTAACATCATACCATTCAGTTCATTGGCTGTTTTCACCCCAGATCAAATCCCCTTGAGGTACACAGCAGACTTCCCCATCCTTTCACATTACCCAACAAGTGGACCCAGGTCCTTGAGCAAAAGCAATCCCACAAATGGGCTTTCCTTTGCCCAAGGCAGGAGTAACCCAGACTGTCTTCCCCAGCATATTTTTTATGTGCACTACAGGTACTTTATCCCCTTCTACAGTATGTAAAAGTTTTGATTGGGCAGGGCCAGCTCGACTGGCAGATCCCCTAGAGCTGACTAACCAGGTGGCCTTTGCTAAATGTGTATCCCAATGTTTGAACGTCCCACCACCCATTGCTCTCAGTGTAGTCTTTAACAGCCCATTGTATCGCTCAATTTTCCCGGAGGCTGGTGTGTGATAGGGGATGTGATATACCCACTCAATGCCATGCTCTTTGGCCCAGGTGTCTATGAGCTTGTTTTGGAAATGAGTTCCGTTGTCTGACTTCATTCTTTCTGGGGTGCCACAGGACTTGCTTTTCAAGGTCCAGGATAGTGTTCTGGGTGGTGGCATGGGGCACAGGATATGTTTCCAGCCATCCAGTGGGTGCTTCCACCATTGTAAGCACGTAGTGCTTGCCTCGGCAGGTTTGTGTGAGTGTGATATAATCGATCTGCCAGGCCTCCCCATATTTATATTTCAGCCATCACCCTCCATACCACAGAGGCTTTAACCGCTTGGCTTGTTTGATTGCAGCGCATGTGTCACATTCATGGACAACCTGTGCAAGAGTGCCCATGGTAAAATCCACCCCTCAATCACGAGCCCATCTATATGTTGCATCTCTTCCTTGATGGCCTGAGGTGCCACGGGCCCACTAAGCCATAAATAATTCACCCTTATATTGCCAGTCCAGAGCTACCTGAGCTACTTCAGTCTTAGCAGCCTGATCCACCTGCTGGTTGTTTTGATGTTCTTCAGTGGCCCGACTCTTGGGTACGTGAGCAGCTACGTGACGTACAAGATTCTCTACCTGGGCAGCAATATCTTGCCACAATGCAGCAGCCCAAACAGGTTTACCTCTGCACTGCCAGTTGTTCTGCTTCCATTGCTGCAACCACCCCCACAGGGCATTTGCCACCATCCATGAGTCAGTATAGAGATAAAGTACTGGCCAATTTTCTCAGTCAGCAATGTCTAAAGCTAGCTGGATGGCCTTCAATTCTGCAAATACACCTCGATTAAACTTCTCCTTCAGCACTTTCTACAATTTGCCATATAGGACTTTGTCATAAAGCATATAGGACTTGTCATACAGCAGCTTTCCATCTCTGATGCTTTCCTACAATACAACAAGACCCATCAGTGAACAGGGCATATTGCTTCTCATTTTCTGGCAGTTTACTATACAGTGGGGCCTCCTCAGAATGCAGCACCTTCTCCTCTGGCGGTATTCCGAAACCTTTGCCTTCTGGCCAGTCCATGATCACTTCCAAGATCCCTGGGTGACTGGGGCTTCCTATTTGAGCCCATTGTGTGATCAGTGCAACCCACTTACTCCACGTAGTATCAGTTACACGATGTGTAGAGGGGACCCTCCCTTGGAACATCCAGCACTGGCAGTCGGGGTGCCGAAAGGAGCTGTGCTTCAGTACTAACCACTTCCGAAGCAGCTCGAACCCCTTCATATGCTACCAATATCTCTTTCTCAGTTGGAGTATAGTGGACCTCGGATCCTCTGTATCCCCAGCTCCAAAACCCTAGGGGTGACCTCAAGTCTCCCCTGGTGCTTTCTGCCAGAGGCTCCAGGTAGGGCCATTCTCCCCGGCTGCGGTGTAGAGCACGCTTCTTACATCTTGCCCTGCCCGGACTGGCCCAAGGGCTACTACATGAACTATCTCCTGCTTAATTTGTTCAAAGGCTTGTCGTTGCTCAGGGGCCCATTTGAAATTGTTTTTCTGAGTCACTTGATAGAGAGGGCTTACAATCAGACTGTGATTTGGAAAATACATTCGCCAAAAACCCACAGTGCCTAGAAAGCTTGTATTTCCTTTTTCCTAGTGGGTGGAGACATGGCTGTTATTTTGTCAATGACATCCATTGGGATACAACACCACCCACCTTGCCATTTTATTCCTAAAAACTGGATCTCCTGTGCAGGTCCCTTGACCTTACTTTGTTTTATGGCACAACCAGCCTTCAGAAGGATTTGGACTATTTTCTTCCCTTTCTCAAAAACCTCTTCTGCTGTGTTGCCCCACACGATGATGTCCTCCATGTACTGCAGATGTTCCAGGCTTCACCTGTTCCAGTGCAGTCTGGATCAGTCCATGGCAAATGGCAGGGCTGTGTTTCCACCCCTGGGGCAGTCGATTCCAGGTGTATTGGACGCCCCTCCAAGTGAAAGCAAACTGGGGCCTGCACTCTGCTGCCAAAGGGATTGAGAAGAACACATTAGCAATATCAGTTGTGGCATACCACTTGGCTGCCGTTGGGTCCACTTCATGTTGAAGTTCCAGCATGTCTGGCACGGCAGCGCTCAGCGGTGGCGTGACTTCGTTCAGGCCACGATAGTCTACTGTCAGTCTCCACTCTCCATTAGACTTTCGCACTGGCCATATGGGACTGTTAAAGGGTGAGCGAGTCTTGCTGATCACTCCTTGGCTCTCCAGTCAACACATCAGCTTATGGATGGGAATCAGGGAGCCTCGGTTGGTGCAATGTTGCCACTGGTGCACAGTTGTGGTAGCGACTGGCACCCGTTGTTCTTTGACCCCCAGCAACTCCACAACAGAAGGGTCCTCCAAGAGACCGGGCAAGGTGGACAGCTGTTAAATTTCCTCCATCTCCAAGGCAGCTATACCAAAAGCCCACTGTTACCCTTTTGGGTCCTTGAACTACCCTCTCCTGAGGCAGTCTATGCCAAGGATGCACGGAGCCTCTGGGCCAGTCCCAATGGGGTGCTTTTGCCACTCATTCCCGGTTAGGCTCACTTCAGCCTCCAATACAGTCAGCTCTTGGGATCCCCCTGTCACTCCAGAAATACGGATGGGTTCTGCCCCTTTATAGCTTGATGGCATTAGGGTACACCGTGCACCGGTGTCTACTAGAGCCTTATACTCCTGTGGGTCTGATGTGCCAAGCCATTGAATCCACACAGTCCAGTAAACCCGGCTGTCCCTTTCCTCCACCTGGCTGGAGGCAGGGCCCCTCTCGTCCTGGTCATAGTATTAGTTACTCACTTCCTGGAAATGCAAATCACAAGTCCCTTTATTAAGACTGGAAGCAAAATCAGCCCTTCTACTCTGTCTGGGGAACTGCTCACTGGAAACTGGAGCAGCAATTTTCCTGGAAGAACCTCCTTGCGTGATTGTTTTTCCTTGTAACTCATGTACCCGTGCCTCTAGGGTCGAGGTAGATTTTCCATCCCACTTCCTCATGTCCTCTCTGTGGTCACGCAGGTAAAACCACAGGGTGCCCCATGGTGTGTACCCTCTACATCCTCTCTCTTGAGCAGAGGGACACTGACTCCTAATGGCTGAGATACTGGTCCATACAGGTGGAGAGTAGGACCTATCCTCTTTGAGTTGCTGGAACTCCCAGGACAGTTTCTCCCCAGCCAAGATGAGGGAGGAAGAGAGACTTTCTTTGTATTGCTGGAGTTGGCCAGCCAATTCATCCACCATTTGTTCCTCTCCATCTTTCCAGGTCATTACTGCCATTCAGTTGGCATGCGATGATGGTGTGCTCCGTACAAACTTCTGACACATGGGTCACGTGCACCGGACTTCATCTGGATCTTTGGATAACTGCTTCTTGTCCAGGTCACCATAAATCACCTCCAGCACGGCTAATTCCCTCAGGTACTGGATACCTCTCTCCATGGTGGTCCATTTGCCTGGGCAATATATAGCATCTTCCTTGAAGGGATACCTTTCCTTCATAGCTGGCAGTAGTTGCCTCCAGAGGCTGAGGGCTTGTGCCAATTCCAATCTCTTTGTCAATGTCCCCTTCCCTAGAAAGGGATCCCAGCTGCTTGGCTTCCTTACCCTCTAATTCCAGGCTACTGGCCCTGTTATTCCAGCATCAGAGCAGCCAGGTGACAATGTGCTCGCCTGGACAACGGCTGAAATCTTTTTGTGTATATCTTACAGCTCTCTCAGGGATAGGGATTGTGTGGCTTCTGTATCGTTTAGGAGTTCTTCCTCTTCCTCCTCCTCTCCTCCTGATGGCCCTGCCGTTTCATCATCCCTTACTAAATCAGCTGACTTTCGCTTCCAGGATTTCTTGCTCTTTATAGGGGCGCTGATACTGGCATGGGTTGGTTCTCTGGTTCAGCCGCAGTGGGGGTTGGAGTAGCCGCCGTGCCTGTCATTTTGTCATCAGATCCAGAGACCTTCTCTTCCCCTTGAGGGTACTGAATAGTGTTGAACAGGGGTTGGTAGGCATGGGCCAGGCCCCAGCACATTGCAGTGATTTGTGTGTCCCTAGAATTGCCAGGGTGACAGCATACTTTTTCCAAATATTCTACTAATTTTTCAGTATTCTGCATTTGTTCAGGGGTGAAGTTCCAAAACACTGGAGGTGCCCACCATCCTAGACATTTGCCCATGCTATCCCACACACCCTGCCACTCAGAACTATCCAGCCTTGGGACAGATCTCTGGATGATACTCTTAAATTACTTATTAACCTTAGACAAAACCGAAACAATATTCCCAAGAAATAACAATAGAATTACTTTAACTCCTCAAGGATGTTCAAGATGCCAAAAAGTTATTGCAATGAAGGAGGAGATATCATAGAAGAACGTAGCAAAGGTGCCATTCTGTATTTCCTCCATAAAAAACCTCTCAGAGGAAGAGGTATAATTGCTAATTGTCTCCATGAGGTGGTACCTGAGGTACAGTAATGGCTTCAGTACAAAACCCAAATACCAGATTAAGCTCAAGGACAGTGTTTTAACAACAAATCTCCCAGGCAAAACATCACTAATCACTGCAGAGCACAATTGCTCTGCTGTTGCAAAACCCAAAACCTATCTTTAGCATGTACAGCAAAAAAATGAGCATGGTGAATATCTATATCTAGGTATGCTAGATATCTATATATATAATCTCTCAGCTAATATCAAGAACAGACGAATCAATATACTGACCCACAACTTTTAACATATATAAATTCCTTAACATGCTTTGGTTAATCTGTTGTTATCTCAAACCCTTCATGCCCCACATTGGGCGACAAAAAAGACTGTCGTGGTTTAGCCTCAGTTGGCAACTAAGCACCACACAGCCGCTCACTCACCCTTCTGCCCTGGTGAGATGGGGGAGAGAATCTGAAGAGCAAAAGTAAGAAAACGTGTGGGTTGAGATAAGAAGTTTAATAATTGAAATAAAATAATAATCATTAATAATTATTATTAATAATAATAGTAATGAAAAGGAAAACAAAGAGAGAGAGAAACAAAACCCAAAGATAAAACCCAAGTGATGCAACCACTCACCACCCGCCGACTGATGCCCAGCCCGTCCCCGAGCAGCGATCGCTGCCCCCCGGCCACCTCCCCCCAGTTTCTGTACTGAGCATGAAGCCATATGGTATGGAAGAGCCCTTTGGCCAGTTTGGCTGAGCCCCCTCCCAGCTTCTTGTGCACCTGGCAGAGCATGGGAATCTGAAAAGTCCTTGACCAGTGTAAGCACTACTTAGCAACAACTAGAGCATCAGTGCGTTAGCACATTATTCTCATACTAAATCCAAAACACAGCACTATAGCAGCTACTGAGAAGAAAATTAACTCTATCCCAGCTGAAACCAGGACACATGCACAGGCTAGCTTTCTGCCCAGGTTTTTGAGAAGTCAGGTGTATAAACGCTGCCTGGTATGAGAGCAAGCTGGGCTGCTGCTCCTCATTGGTACAAATGACCCCATCAGGTAACACTTTTCATTGTTATACCTCGAGCGTTTCACAAAATCGGTTGGTGTCATTTCTCCACTTTACAGTTGAAGTAACTGAGGCGGAGAGGTGTGAAGCAACACGCCAAGGTCGTGCTGGAGGCTGGTGGGAGAAGCAGGTCTCACTCCAGGCATCAAAACGCTGTGCTTGTGAGTATGGTGTGACAAACGAGAATGGGCTGAAGACAGATTTGCGTGGTGCTGGGTCTGTTGTCATTGTAGCTACGTGATGAATGCATTGCCTGAAAAATGGACCTTAGTCTGCACAAATATAGCTGGAGTTAGTGATCTTAGATATGAATTTACTGTGTATATCAGTCAATGGAAAAATTGCTGAATAGAAGCTGGAGTTTGAAACTGTTGATTTCAATTTTGGAAACAGGAGTCACCTTTCAATTGACTTGCATGTTTTTAACATAACCATGCACATTCCCATTCAATGATTCATATTTATTTTTGTTGCAAAAGCATTTCCATTAATGTGTACAGAAATATCTCCTTGTGACAGTGTGCTTCCTCCACCCCCGACCTTTATCTCCTGCAACCCTGCTTAGGTGATAACCACCAGTGGTGATTGTAATGGATGCATCTGGTCATGATGGCTGCATCGGCTCAAAGTGGATTCAGGAGACAGATAACACCACAATAGCCTAGGGCTATTGTGCAATGCGTCCACCGCAGAAACTAAAATCTGTGGTCGGCATGCAAATATGACTATGGGTCAATCATCTTATCCCCCATAAATAGTGAGCAGCCCAAGAGCCCTTTGAGCTCTCCTGCACGGCAGCGGGCTGCACGCCAGGATCTCCCCTTGAGCAGGGACGCCTCTCAAGGTTACTCCTCAAGGTTGAGAGATTCCTTGCCGCAACAGATCCTCGGTAAGTGACTAATAGCATGCTAAACTTTGAAACCTTAGCTAAGAGATATAAAGGATTGATTGCTCACATATAATCCTTTAGACATAAACCGTTCACCAAGTCTGGGACTAGGACTGGATCTAGCCGCACCTAGACTCCTCTCTGAGAAGGAGTTTAGAAAGCAAGGGGATCCTTTTCTGAGCCTCATGACTCAATGGGAGGGTCTCCCTGACAGTTTTGTCTGACCCTGTCCTCTATGCAGTAAATAATCAAGTGTACCTTGCCATCGAATCTTGTTAAAACACTGTCGCATTGAACTTTGTTAACTCCCTATTCTGTATGAATAAACTATATTTTTACTTCTCTCTTACGAGTGAAGTGCACTTTCACTCCATCCGCGACACTCCTTAAATTGAAGGGAGGAGAGAAGCTAGGATGATTCCAGTTTTGGTTTTATTTTCTTAAAATCAGATGGCTATAACACTTCAATCAAGGAGAATCTTTGTCTGGAAACCTCGTGAGATTTTGGAAACATCAGAGTAATTACAACCTTGTGAACGGAATATTCACCCCTGAAGAGCTCTTAAATTTTGAGGGAGTGCAACCAAGCCTGGTGAGCTTTGAAGAGATGCCGTTATCTCCTGGAATGCACTCTAAAAGCCAGAGGAGTAAGTGAAAGCACTTGCAGACAGCAACCCTTCCTCTTCCTGCCTCCTTCTCTGCCCAGGCTATCTGTGCCCTCTCCGTAGCCGTGTGGCACCTTCCCTTCCTGGGATCCTGCCCTGGGCTGCGCTTCCCTCTTCCTTCTCTCCCTGCCCCATCTCTGGAGGGTTTGGTTAACCACAGGTCAGCAACAGCACGGGCACTCCTCTGCACGGAGGAGAGGATGCCACCGTGTTTAAGTTTGGAAATTGGAGATTCTGTTCACACTTCTGCATTGCAGAGCTGTAATTCAATTTTCAAGCTTTTACTGAAATTGATGATCTGTTTATACTTTGGCCTCAGTCCAAGGGTTGGTGCTGTTTGCATGAGTGGAAATGGCTGAGAGAAGGTGAAATGGAAGAGTCACTTGTTATTAAATTGTCATAATCTCCCACCTCTGTCTTCCCCAGTGCTCCAGGCCTGCCCTTGCGCTGTGTATGACATGCTTTGTTACCGATTTACTCTGTCAATTGAAGTTCTGCGTGCAGGGTGATCAGAGTACACTGGGCTGGAGGGATCTCTTGTTCATGCCAGAAACCTGCAAACAGGCTTTTAAATTGTCACTTTAATTTTACATGTATCAACTCTTAAACTTACCCGGAGGCCATGTGAAGAGAATGAGACTTAGCAATAACGCGTTCACACCGTTGTTTCTGTTGACAGTGTCAGAGCACTGTTTGTTGAAGGTGAAATGCCTTTGTATTTCTAATACCATTGCTGGTTTTGACTGTCTCCACAGCTGGCAGCAGAGCACATCTGTGGGCCAGCTAATGGCCCAGGAAGGGTTTGGTGTCTCCAGAATATTTCCCTATTGCCACTGCAGAAGAAGCGGGGCTGAGATAAAGAAGGGACAGGCGAGAGATGGGGTAGATAAAAGAAGGTAATGTAGGCAGGAGAAACAAGGAAGAGCACAAAATGAAGTTGAGTGTCTACCAACAAAAATGACAGGAAGGAAAACAGCTGATTGGAGAGACAGATGAATAGTGATTCCCCAACCAAAATAAATAAGAAATACTGGAAGTAAAGTATGATAATGTGTTGTTTCAGCAATCGCTACAGTAATGTCTTGCTCTCATGTGAAACTTCATGATTAGGGCTTGGATCACGTTGCAAAGATCTAGATCGTTGTCCGGATTTACAGTGAGGGGAACAAGACTGACTCAACCTCTTGAATCCTACTTTGAGAGTTACTATGTTTTACCACAGTAAAAGACATGGCTGATGGTCTAAGGTGTCCCCAGTGCAATTCTACGCCTGGGACTCATGGTCTCGCTGAGGTAAATGTCATGGAGCAGTGTGTCTAGTTCTTTGCCTTTTTGTCTTGGAGGAGGTCACCGTCAAATGTAATTGCACTTTTACTTCTCTTACTTGAAGGAGAATAGCCATATTTTTTCATCCAGCCGGACAGCTGTGTCTGAAGAAAACCCCTATCCAATATAAATCTAGGCGTTGTTTCTAGGCTTTGTTTCTGGAAGTCAGTGAACAAATCTTTTGGTGTATGCATATATATATATGCATATATTCTCTGTGTGTACACATACAAATGTTTCCACCTTAAAAGCAGAAGATTGTTTATGCATTTTTTTACGCCTCCGCGTACACTGCGTTTTGGCTTTACCTGCAACGATGGTTCCAACCTCTGCCTACAAGGTGTAGTATGATCATAGAATCATAGAATGGTTTGGGTTGGAAGGGACCTTTAAAGGTCATCTAGTCCAGCCCCCTTGCAATGAGCAGGGATATCATTATTAGGCAACCATTCTTCATGTACGTGTGTGTGGAAGGTCCCAGGTAGGAAAGCTCCTGCTTTCCTCTTATATCTGCAGAGCACAAGAAGTATTCTGACAGGATGTGACCACAACGTTTTTTCCAGCAAGAAATCTCTATTAGAGGCATGATACAACTAAAATGAGGTAGGAAGCAGACCTATGGAAAATAATCCAGAGATTACAGACAGAACACAAGTCAACAATGTTATGCTGTTGATGAGAAGGAAGATGCCACATGGGAAGGTACAAGGAAAAGACACCTGAAATACCGCTGCTGCTTTGCTCACAACTCAGCAGGAGCGCTGTACCTGTTTTTGATTGCTGCTCTTCAAGAAAGATGTGGGCCCAACAGAGAGGAGAGCTCGGAAGTTCAGAGAACGTGATCTGCAAGGAAAGGTTGACTCAACTGGAGTGAGTGAAAGAGAGAACTGGCTAACCATCTTCAAGGGCTGTTTCCTACATCTGCAGCAGATAGCAGAGGAAGTGATGGGCTTGAGCGGAACAGGAAAGGTTCAGGCTACACGCACAGGCACAGGTTTGCAGCCATGAGGAGCAGGAAGCACTGACACATTGCCTGGGGAGGTTAGCGTTATCCTCCACCAAATGCCTTAGACAGCTGGTTAGACAAGCATCTTTCAGGACTTGCATGTGTGCCTCTGAGCAGGGGATGAATTGGATGGCCTCCTGAGATCCTTCTTAATCCTAGGACTTCATGCTCTGTAGATTTACATGGATTCAGTTTTGAACTAAGAAAAAGATCCTTCTTCCCAAGTACTCGGATCTGGCCTGAGCTGCTCCTCCTAACCTGTGTTCTGGTAACTTTCTGGCAGGAAGTAATAAACTTAATTATATATGGGGAGAAACAGACATCGCTTTTTGCAGTTGCCTTGCCTACAAACAAACTGACATTATTTTAATAATGTAATTAGAGTGGTATGAAACCCAATGTAGTTGTTGTTCCTTTCCTAGGAAGAAAGGTTTATTATGGTTTGTCTGAACTCATTATACAGTTTAGACTTTAAAAAAACCCAGCTAGGCCCCTCTGATATAAAAGGCTTTTGTACTGCAGCAATTAAATCAGTGTCCAAATCGCTTATGTTAAATTGGAATGTGGAAATAGCCTGGACAGAAGTTTGTTCAGATGTCGGCAATAACGTTATTTCAAATACATGTGCATAAATTTAACCTGATATTCTGCAGTAAAACAATTACATTGTCTCATTTAATTTAATGAACCACGAAGTCGTTACTTCTTGCAATTAAAAAGGTGTATGGGACAAGCAGCTGATCTCTCAAGCACCCTGGGCGTACTTGAGAAAGAAATTTCTTTGACAGGAAAAAATGTGAGACTTTTCAAAGCAGTTGCCCAAGCCATTAGGAAGTCTGACATTAGAGGCTTTGAGTGATTAATGACTTCGGTGGGTTAACCATAGATTTGTTTGATATCAAACAGCCTGTCTGTGAAAAATACTAACAGTGTGTCATTAATTTCTCTGCAGCTCATTCTATTAAAAACTTGCATGGCCTACCATTCTCAAATACCTGCTGTAAAGTGAGTCTAGTGCAGAATGTGTGTTTCTTTTTAAGTGGTAACAATCAGCTGCTATTGTGATCAGTTTGCTTCCTTTGAAGCCCTCAGGTGAGGTTTTTTTGACAGCATTTAACAGCAAAGTTGAAGCCCAGTCAGTGAACCACCAGTATAACAGCCATAGCGCAGTGCAGACGTTTTAAGGAAACATGGGAGACCTTCATATGGTGGTGAAACACAAGAACATTAAGGTTTGGGCAAAATGGATATCGCAACTAGGCAAATACAAAAGAAGTTGTACATACTATTTCTAGTGTAGCCGTGCACAAGAAGTACCGGCTTCCTACTTTCCTTGGTTCCAGCATGTTTCACTGTGGCATTTCCTTAGCCCTGTGCTAGATGGTGGGGCTTTGCTGCAGGCGTCTCAGCAGTTAAGAGTGGGGTACGTGGGTTTCCTAGCTTGTTTTGTTTAGAAGTTTGTTCAAAATGAATGGTGTCACATTTTTCTGTAGGAGCTTCAAGGAGATCAGAGTAAATATTTCATGAGAAATAACATAACAGGGAAGTTAAAAGATGGTATTTAAAAAGGAGAACAGTTTGAGTGTTGCTCTTCCTTTGCGGAGTAATTGTCCATGGAACATAACCACACGGAAGCAATTTTTCTACTGTCTTGTGATACTACTTGAGGAGGAAAAAAAACGTCCACTCCAATGACAATCAAAGATATTTTTGGCTGGCTAGACACAGATTTAATTCATGTGATTTGCTTTAATAGTATAATTATGATATTAATTTTCATCATGTTGCCTAAATACAAATGCAAGTGCCAGAAACAGAAGACTGAATTGGCAGCCAATGAAATACAGTTAATGCACAGGAAATATCTCAGACTAAAGTAATTTACAGATTATGAGAATGAGTGGGAGTGAAGCAGCAAGAGAAAAGGAAAATATAATCTATGAAGATGACAGGAAATCAAATTAAATACAAATTTCAATTCTATTGCATTTTACCAGTTATCCTCACTTTTCCGCCAAGAAAATCTCATATTATATTAGCCCTGACTCCCTTAAGGACAGAGAATTCAAATATTTCTGACCATTCTCTGGCATAATGTCCAAAAAAATTCCTCAGTTGCTAAAAAATCCTGCTGTTGTAGGTAAGTGGGGGCTGGAGACACCTGAAGGCTCAGAACAGTCTTAAGACGGATGAATTAGTGAAAAGAATGCAGAATCACGCAGAAGACGGATAGAAGGGTGTATGGCTGGAATAAAGAAGGGAAATACCCAAGTGCTGATACAGCTTCTAAGAGTAGTGAGATCTTAGCCATAAATTTTCAAACATCCAAGGACACAAAAGACTGGAGAATTAGCATTTGTGGGACTGAGGAAACTTCTGAAAATGCCATTCTTAGTCTGAGACGGATGAGGCAGTGCAATATTCATAAAATCTATTTTCTTCCTTAGCTTTCCAGTTTATCAATGGCTATCAAATCTATATGTGTTATTTCTGGATGCATATAATCATAACATGTACAAACAAAACTGAGCATATGCAGACATATTGTTGCTGTGGGAATTCTTACCTAAAGATGAAAACACACCCATCTGACTTAATGGTTTTTTAACTCTTAAAAAAATCTGGCTAACATTTGAAGATTACACAGCAATCCTGTCAAGAGGCACAACTGGATGGCTCGTAGAGCAACCAGGACAAAACACGCTGCTCATGAAAACCAGATCACAAAACTTAAGGAAGACATTGCAAATTAAATGCTGGTCTGCTACAGAGATAACACAGAAGCCAATAAAACAGTGAGTCACGGATATCGTGGTAGTTACTTTATTTATGCAATATTCAAACTTATGCTTGGGTTAATTCCTATCGTATTAGAAAGTTGAGACAAGTGAATAGGTTAGTATACCATTTTACAGTGCTTGAATGCTCCTAAAGGAGCAAGAGGAATGTTCCTAAATGGATAGAACTGGCTGAACCTTGTTACTGGACAGGCTGTAAACATACAAAAAGCTGCATTTCTCACTGTATTCTTCAAAGTTAGCAGTCAGGAGGAAGCAGATCTTCAGAGAATCTAACAGACACATTGAAAATCAATTTAAACTCTACAAGTTCCTCAATTATATTTTTTTCCATGCTGTAAGATATATTTCAGTTTCTTATGAAATTAGGTATACGCTTGGTAGAATTTGGTCTACCAGATCCTTGTTGCATTAGAACGGTTGATGGGTAGGCAGTTCAGAAATGTCTTGCTGAGCTTTTCTCGGTTTAATGTACTCTTCCTATGGTTTTATAATGATATTTTAGAGCTACTGTGAATCATTTGAGTTGTGAGTAATTAACCCCTCTGGAAATCTGACTCCTAAGGATGTCTCATGTTGAATAATCATAAAGTGAGTCACTGAAATTAGACATATTGGGAATATTTTGAGTTGTTCACCCAAAAATTTGGAGTCCCTGTTTGAGCAGATAACGACTCAAAACCCAAGTGTATCTGCTTCTCTGATCTGTGTCACGCAGGAAAATAAACAATATTTGAATTAATCTCGATGAGCATGGCACCCAAGGCAGAACAGCAAAGGCTATAGTTAAATCCTACGGCTGAAATTTTGCCAGTCTGTAGCCCTTATTGGTGCTCCAAACTTAGCAATCGTAAAGACTCTAACCCCAATGAACAGAGCATCCTTTGTTAAATCAGTTCTGTGCTGATGTAAAGTGCTACTTGAAGATGTACTTAGGTGTTCTTACGCATTCATTTCCACTTCAACAACTAACTTATCTTTGTAAAACTACAAACATATACAAACAAAACTCCCAACTTTCCATCTGAGGAATTATCTGCTTATTCAGCATTTATGGATTTTGAAAATCTGAAGAAGAAAAAAAGTGCAGACTTTGCAAGATGTTTGACTTTTATAATTATTGTAACTGCAAAACACAGCACATTATTTGTTCCAATAATAGGTCTCAGCAGCAATAAAGTGTATGCCTCTCCTCCAGGTTTCAGCTGTGGGAAGTATTTTGACAGTTGGATCCACAGTATGTAACTACATGTGGGCAGAGTTGTGTTTTCTTTTTGCTGCTGAAGAGAGGCTTTCAAGTTTGCCACAAAACTCGGGCATATGAGCACATTTTCCTACTAAAAATCCTTTCATACGCTCTTCTTCCCTTCAGAGGGAAGGAGGTTGTTGATATCCAGATTTCTACTTAGTAGTATCACCCTCTGGAAACGCTTCCTCTGCTGTTAGTGGGACACCACCATGTCAAATACAACTTACTGTCACAAAGCTGCGACAGCTGGGACTGTAAGATAAAATTCCCCTCTAAGCCTCGAGCCAGCGCACAGCCTGCACACCCCTTCAATCGCTCGGGCCCCTTTGGAGGCCAGCAGCTTAGGCACTGAGCTTGTCTTGGGTCTTTCCAAGGGCAGGTTTCATCCATTTCTGGCATTAGCTGCTATAAATCACCACCACTGGAACGAGGAGAGCATCCTAGCAACTGATAATGTCGTAATAAAACCCCTCTGACGTACATTTCCTCTCTTGTTTGGGAATAGAAAGTATGAGATGGTTGCACTGACATCCAGCACAGACACCATCAAAATCACCACCAAATAACCACTATAGGAGTTGTGAGAGCTCCTCTTTATACTCATGACCTAGAAACAGAAGTCAGATCTAAACCCCGTTCAAGCCTAGAAGAAGTTGAAGGCAAGTATCCAGAGAATTCAGCATCAGCTTAGAGAAATCCACCACAGAAGTGTCTTTGTTTTGACTCTCTGTTTACTTGGAGTCACAGGCTCCTTCACTTTTTTAGTCTTCAGAGTACGGGCAGCTACTACTTAAGGATTCGTAGATAATGTTTTAATTTCCATTTCCTTCTCTGAAAAGGCACAATTCTAGAAAGAGAGATCCATCTTTTTTTTCCCCTCCGTTTGTGGTTACGGTAACTATAAATAATAGCTTTCAATGCAATTTAGAGCTTCCTGGTGTCCTGACATCAAACAGCTTGGTGGTTTCATGCAGTTAGGTTAAGTGGCCTACACTTCAAAGCTTTTCCAAACGCTGCTGGGTTGGGAATCTCATAAGCACAGACTTCCCTGCAGTGGTCGAGCAATTGTGTCTGCCCAGCTGCAACCGAGGAACATGGAGAAGAGGGAAAAAGGAAGTTCAGTTAACCTTGTCAGTCAACTTTACCTTTCTGTTGTATGTTTCTAAGCTACTTATGATAGGTATTAATATGCAGACCTTATGGGTAGTCACTTCCCTTCCTTTTTGTACCGCAGGCTGAGTATAGCAGTCAGGAGAAAGGGCCACTCTGTATTCACGTGTGGAACACATTTTATGTGCCACTTCACAAAGCATTTTTTTCAAACATTTTTCAGGGATATCAGGTCTGTTTGAATCTTCAAGCCCGCAAAAGATATCATACTACGCAGGTGAGGACTTTTTTATTTTAACAATTGATTTTTGAATGACACTCAGTAATCTCTTATCTGAATTGTTTGACATTCAGAGTGTATTTTTTACGTGCCTACCTATATTTTGGCCCTTCCAGTTCAGCAGAGATCATGTTAATGATGGTACAACTGCACTTGTCATCTTGGTGTAAGGGGACACATTAACAGGTGCTTGCTTAATTGCACGTCAAAGATTTTGTTCTTTGCTTCATTTCTGGTGTATCGGCAATTGTCCGTTATCCTCTCTGAGCCCAAAAAATTATTCTTTGTGCAACAATGTTAAAATATAAGTTAAACTGTTTGATGTCGCGTTTCCCACAAAGTGAATAGGTAGGTCGAAAAGTATGTCGTGTCTGCAAAAAAAAAAAGCTTTGTTGATATTTATGTTCCCAGTCAGCTTATGTTATCTATTAGACTCTACACCACCATCTGGTTGAATTAATGACTTGTGAAACTTGCGTCCTAGATGACATGCATCACAGTGTGACATTTTGTAAGACAAAGTAATCCATCTCCTGTGTTTCTTCTCAAGAGAGAAAACTGTTATTTCCTTGCCTTTCAAATGTTTTGCAGAACTAACCTTGAAACAGAGCGAAAGCGTGGCCCTTCAATTGTCTTTAAAGGGAATCACATTTGAATACGTAACTTGAGAAAAATAAGCATGACGAAGCTCCAGAACTGAAGATGCCTGTGCGTCCAGAGTCCACGTAACCTGGTGTCGTGGTTTAACCCCAGCTGGCAACTAAGCACCACAGAGGTGCTTGCCAGAGGAGGCCACGGACAGCGAGAGTGTCTGTGAGGCTCCCTCTTAGATGCTCCTCTGTCTAGGCTTTGAAGGCTGCAGCCATCCTTGCTGAAACTTTTCTTTAAACAGATTTCTGCATCACCTTTTTTCCCCTTAGAAGTGGACAACTGAACAAACCACATAATCTAGATCTACTGTCAATTCTCAGCTAGTCTCAGAAGCAGAGGGGGACTTCTGATACCTCACAAATTCATGTTTCTCCCTAACAATAGCTATGGAACACTTGTTACAGGAAGAAAAGATACAGCAACAACGTCAACAAGTTTTTTCCTCTCCTCTGCTTTTCTTCCATACACTTCATCCTACTCTAGAGGGATTACTTCTTGTGAGACCAAATTTATTATGTCCCTCTCTACATCAGACATGACCTTCTCATGAACACGCATCCTTAAACAATGCTAAATTATGAATGATGGCTTCCTGACAGCAACAGCTCAGATCGAAATTTCAGCAAATGTCAGACATGAGGTCAGAATCTGTTTAAGTCCCCAAGGAAAAGGAAGTTCACTAACAAGGGAAGTGCCTGCTTGCTTAAGATATGTGCTTGAAGTCTGTGTGCATGTGTATGTGCATGTTCCATTGTTACTTTTATACACACTTTTTTTTATTTCCTTTTTTCACTTTTTTAAATTTCCTTTTTAAATGGTGCATAACAACATAGGACCCCTCCAGCCACAATATTTTTGGTGTGGCAATTCTAATACGTAATTGATACTAATCCAGCAAGTCCCTTACTCTTCTGAGTAGCCCGTCTCTTTGTGAGTAAACCCCTTAACTTCAGTGCAGATTGCTCCCGTTAGTAAGGACAACTCACGGAGCTGCACAGGGCTTCAGGTTCACTGCAGCATGTTCACAGGTGGTTTTCCCTATGGGACAATTCAGAGAGGCTGCTGAACCCATCTATCTCCAGTAACGTATGTTCATGTGTGCATTGTAAATTTTTTTCTCTGCAGCCTTACAGCTATTCTTTGTAATTGATTTCTCGGTTTGGAGGAAGTAGGCTTTATAATCAGAGCTCTTCTAGGCTCTGATGCTTTTTCACAGAATCACAGAATCACAGAATCACAGAATCACAGAATCATATAGGTTGGAAAAGACCTTTAAGATCATCGAGTCCAACCATAAACCTAACACTGCCAAGACCACCACTACACCATGTCTCTAAGTACCTCATCCAAACGTCCTTTAAATACCTCCAGGGATGGCGACTCAACCACTTCCCTGGGCAGCCTGTTCCAATGCTTGATAACCCTTTCAGTGAAGAAAAATTTCCTAATATCCAGTCTAAACCTCCCCTGGCGCAACTTGAGGCCATTTCCTCTCGTCCTATCACTTGTTACCTGGGAGAAGAGACCGACCCCCACCTCTCTACACCCTCCTTTCAGGTAGCTGTAGAGAGCCATAAGGTCTCCCCTCAGCCTCCTTTTCTCCAGGCTGAACAGTCCCAGCTCCCTCAGCCGCTCCTCATCAGACTTCTGCTCCAGACCCTTCACCAGCTTCGTTGCCCTTCTCTGGACACGCTCCAGCACCTCAATGTCCCTCTTGTAGTGGGGGGCCCAAAACTGAACACAGTATTCGAGGTATGGCCTCACCAGTGCGAGTACAGGGGCACAATCACTTCCCTAGTCCTGCTGGCCACGCTATTTTTGATACAAGCCAGGATGCCATTGGCTTTCTTGGCCACCTGGGCACACTGCTGGCTCATATTCAGGCGGCTGTCAGCCAACACCCCCAGGTCCTTCTCTGCCAGGCAGCTTTCCAGCCACTCTTCCCCAAGCCTGTAGCGTTGCATGGGGTTGCTGTGGCCCAAGTGCAGGACCTTGCACTTGGCCTTGTTAAACCTCATACAACTGGCCTCGGCCCATCGATCCAGCCTGTCCAGGTCCCTCTGCAGAGCCTGCCTACCCTCCAGCAGATCAACACTCCCGCACAACTTGGTGTCATCTGCAAATTTACTGAGGGTGCACTCCATCCCTTCGTCCAGATCATTGATAAAGATGTTAAACAGAACTGGCCCCAACACCGAGCCCTGGGGAACACCACTTGTGACCGGCCACCAACTGGAGTAAACTCCATTCACCACCACTCTTTGGGCCCGGCCGTGCAACACTTATTTGGGTAATAAGTGTTGCAGTGGTCTGGGCTGGAAACAGATTTCTCTCCCTCTGTTACAACAGGCCAGACCTATTGGACCCAGCTGTGCCTAAGGTCAAACCCTTTAAGGACTGTAATAAACTTAGCGTGATTTATGGATGCATCTACTTCTATTGGATAAAACTATTCCAGTTGCGTGAGTATCTGTATTACATTTTATCTGTGTGATATTTGAAAAGGAGCTTCTTGTAGTGCACATGGCAGGAATGTCACCCAGGATTTCACTGTGCTTCCTTATCTTCATCTTACTGGTGCTCCTGCCCATCCATGTCTTTCATAGGCACTTTTACATATATTAAAACATGCTAAAGATGTATCCTGAAGCCAGTGCTGCGTAACAGAAGTCTGGTCTTTATGGCTTTCCCAGAGATACTGTAATGATGTACAGCAGTGATGGCAAAGTTGTCAAAGATTGCCTGTGCTCCTCTGTTTTATGAGAAAAACTTTTTTCTGTGCAAAACCAAAAAGCAAAGTGCCGGTGGCTAATGGCTGTATATGGTCCACGTTGCTTACACTTGCATGTTTTCACTCGTTCTCGTTTCACCTTGTTACCAGCTAACATCACCGGTCGCATAAAAAGATGTTTGGAAAGTCCTTTCAACACTGCTCGTAAGAGAGGTTTCCTGTTTTAGAGAATGAACTCTGTCTTTGATCAGTAAGATCCTTTTTTCCCATTTTATGCTTCTTCCTTGTGCATTCTGACTCCTCTGCAGCCGGAAAGATGACTGTAGATGTTGTCACAGTGATGATATTACAGCATGACAGCTGAGGAACAAAGATGTGGCAAAATTTGTAAGGCAAAGTGATATTTTTTTGTTGGCCAACTGATACAGCCAGGTAAAACCAGATTAGCTTTTGGACACCATGCCTTTACAGGAATATTAATTTGATATTGTACTTGGTTGTAGTTATAATTCTCCCCCTCCAATAGGATTATATAAAACTGTCTGTCATATCAGGGGATTAAAATGTTTTATCAGTGAGAATACACATTTGTTGGTGGTTTTAACAGAGCTGCACGGTAAATCCTGAGAGGGAGAAGCATTATGGGAATTTGCCAACAGGTCTTTGTATGGGCATCTGCGTGTGCATTCATGAAGGCATTCACACTTCGTGTCGTTCTTAGAGTGAGATTCAGATGCCAGCTTTTCAAACTGTATCAATAGGAGTGCAGAGAAATCAGCCTCTTCAAAGGTGACACCACACAAAAGCTGACCTACAGTAATATCTCAGGCAGGCGACGATTTCTGAACATTCTGCTGTCGTACATTCGGTCAAAATGCATACCAAAGGAGCACACAGTATTTATAGCAGCGGGGAATAAGGGCTGCCATTCGACTCTAAGTAACAATTGGGTTTTTTTTCCAGCTCCCTTCTCCCTTAGAAAACAAATCCACCCTTCACATAGACTCTACTAATGGAGCATGAAATACTTGCAGAACTGAGGGCACAGCGCAAAGCAAGGTATTTTAGTCAGGTGATACCTGAGTGCATTTGGAAGATAACAGATTTACCTTGTAGGTATACGGCATGATAACGTTTTCATCAACTGAAAGGATGCCGTAGCCTGAAAGCTGATTCCAGCGCAACTCCTCTGCTAAATTCTGCAGAGCAGAAAGTGAGTGGGATGCTGAAGTGGAGGGGAAAAGCCCTGTTATTTTGGATGTGAGGGGGCTTGAAAGGGAGCAAAGACAGAGTATCAAAGGATGCGTGTAGGAGTATAGGATTCTCTAAATGAAAGCAGGCAAAACCTGGATTTTTGGAAGGACGCAGCTCAGGCCTTCGTGCGTGTTTTGGGCCGGGGGTAAGGGAAAGAGGAGGTCCTACTTTATAGTGCTTGGAACGGGTCGTCGCCCAGCTCTCCTGAGCAGGGCTTTCTCAGCTGCAGCGGCGGCGCGAAGTAGCTGGGCAGCGTCAGCTCCACCGCCGGGGCAGGGGGAAAGGCAGAGCTGGGGGAGCAGGAGCTCGGCTGGCGCAAGGGGGTACCCAGCCGCGGGGAAGGAAAAGCCTTGGCGTGGCTGTGGCGAGTAAACCGGCACTAGAAAACGGGAGAAGAGTTCTGCTGATGCCTTTTAGAGCGAAACCGGGAAAACCACAGCACCGTGTTTTCTTTCTGAGCAGTGGGTAGTCACGCTATTTCTTCTGAGTGTTTAAGATGCATGTTACTCCGTGTTCTCACTCATTGCTTTTCGCTGTGGTGCTTTTTAAAGGCACCTCTCAATAACAATTTTTTTTTCCTGTAGTAGGGCTGCACACGAACCATGCCCAGAATAGCTAGCCTTTCTGGCTGGGGATCTTACTTGGGACCAAAATAATGAAGACGGGGTTAAATCTCTCCACTCAAGTCTCACTGAAATGGAGTACAACGGAGAAGACTCGTGCCTGAATTTCAATTTGCTGCTTCGATTTAAAGACATGGATTGTTGATCACTACATCTCTACATCTTCTCAATGACTGCAAACTGTCACTGAAGTATTGAAGAGTATTTGCTTGTAAGCAAGATTCATGTTTGGCAGTTTATTCTTACCTTCCGTTTATTCTCCACCTGAAACTGTTATCCTCAGCGGAAAGCATCAGTGCACTTCTCTTCAGGGCTCACTGATGGAGGGAAAGGACAGAGACCGATAACGCTGCCTAAAAACAGATTTGACTGTAGAGTAAAAGACCTGGGCTTGAGCTTGTCCTGGCGTATCTGTAATTTCCATCTGTACGAGAGCAGAACGAGGCCAGGCATTTTCAGTTCTCCCTGCCATGTCAGCAGCAACATAACAAGCTCTGCCTCACCTCTGTCTTGATCCACCTGGCTCCTCGTGGGCGGCAGGCAAGACACCGTGGTGGAGTTACGGCCATGGCACTAGACAGACCATGGACTGTCATAAATTCAGTGAACAGCCTGGGGGCTTCATGCTGAAATAGATTCAGAAAAAGAAAGGGAAAAGCTTAGGAATATCTCACAGGTTCACAAAGGAAAGATATCCCAAAATCTTCTGTCTCATTGTGCAAGAGTAAAAGCCCTTTATTAAAAAAATAATAATCCCTCCCTATGTTACTTTGGGAGGGATTACATTACTGAAGAAATTAAGAAATAATTGTATCAGTTTTATTTCAACTTGCTTCATTGCAAGCAATTTGGACAGTGAAAGAATAAGTCATTCCTTCTTTCTCTTGTTCTTTTCCACTCTCTGGTTTCCCAAGCAACACTGAGCCCCTGGTTTGTCTCTCTTCTCAGCTAAAGGTGAGCAAAGCTGCAGAATTTAATTTGGGATACAGTTTTGCACATTTCAGTCATCTTTTTTTTCACTTTTTTTGAGTCTAGCTAACTACGTTTTGAATTAGTTTCCAGAGATTGAATGGTTCTGTTTGTTTTTAACAGAGGTGACTGAACAGGTTTTAGTTTATTTTACTGTTGGTAAATAGCTTCCTCACCAAAATGAAAATATTTTTCCTTCTCAAAATATTTTTTTTGTCAGACATTGACCAAAATGCCTTCCTCAATTTCTTTTCCCATTTTGTCCAGAGAAAACATCTCTAATGCTCTAGGCAGCTCTAGCGTATCAGATATGAATAAACCCAATATTTTTTACACAATTACAAGTTTCTGGCTTTTTTTTTTTTAATTCATTAGACATCATCATGTTAATATTCTTTTTGTCAGTGTATATTTCTACACAGCAACACACTATGAAAGAGAGAACGTTCTTCCTCCTCTCAAGCACCAAATGCACATCGAGATGTCCAAGTTTATATTTTACTGAGAACTAAGTAGTATCTGTTCGGGACGTCTGAAAATGCTGTATAAACAGCCAGCTAGTTTCTATGACTATTTTATTGCTACCTTATGGTCAGGACATATTAAACTAACTGTGTCAACAACAGATACTACGTAGTAGTTAGATACTACTACGTAGTATCTGTTTGGGATCTCTAGCTGGAAACACTGTATAAACAGCCAGCTAGTATTTATGACTATTTTATTGCTACCTTATGGTCAGGACATATTAAACTAACTGTGTCAACTTCCTTCATGCTTTCTTTCCTTCACCCAAAACTTTTTTCAAAGCTTCCTTCAATCATTAGTCCAGGGGAAGTTCTGGACATTCGGAGAAAGAGCTGTGGAATTTGGGGTCGTCTATTTTCAAACTCAAAAGTTGTTGGGCTGCATCTCTAATTGCTACGGCGAGAATCTTAAACCACAGATTTTTCTTTTGCCGCTCTTTGCCAGGTGACTAACTACTGACTTTCATCACTGTGCTTTGGACTATTTTAGCCGATGAGCTCGGTACTACTTCCCTCCCCATCACCCGCCATGGTCAACACCTTGCTGCAAGATGTGCTGTGCTGACATGCCTTGAGTCAGGCAGAGGATACTCTCTGTCTTGAAAGGCTGTCAATGCCTCTTTGCTACCTTGGGTTTCCCAAGTTTAAAGCGGTCGAAGCCGTCCCTTAAGTGCTACTCAGCCCTGAAAGTGCCCAAAGTAGCCAAGACTGTGTGTTCCTGAAAGTCTGGAAAGCAGCTGGCTACTAACTCATACAAAACTCTTCCTAGGGTCTTGTGCAAGTCCGCAGTGTTTCTCCATGGGTCTGATAGGTGTGTCTGGAAATGCTGAACACAAACTGATGGTACCAGCCCACGCTGAATTTGCCTTTTATGCACTAGTCAGGGACTAAAGACTGGGCTCTGAAATTGGGGACTGCCTCAAATCCTCTCTGAGAGAAGGTGAACACGTCTCCCATGTTTCAGCCTACCTGATTACCGCAGAGAGGTGCTTTCTACTGCGGGGCTCACTGTTGGCATGAAACGATCACGCTCTCTCTGCTGATTGAAGAGGGCTGAGGGCCACGCGCGTGGCACCCTCATCCTGCAGGGCAGGCGGTGGGTTCCCGGTGGGAAGCCCAAGCTGGGCATTGCCGCAGGCGTGCAAGGCTCACGCTGTTGCTTCTTGGCTTGTGGGCGGCCTCTCTGCCCACTCTCCTATGCAGCGGGCACTTCAGCGATAACCCTAGCCGGGCTGGGACGTCCCATCAACTGTCCTCATCCCACAAGAGGGTATAATCCCCAGCGTATTTTCTTCAAAGAGCCAACCCAGCCGGTGGGTACACGCTGCCATAGAGCTGCTGCTTTGGTAGCGGTGCTGCTGGCTGGAGCACGCGCCTCTTTTAGGTTTGCCGTACCCCCCAGTTTGCTAAATTCTGCAGAGAATATCTTCATAGGATGCGGGGCGGGCACGGTGGTGCCGGCTCCCAGGCTCCTGATTTGAACCCGGGTCTGACCGCGGAGGACCCGGCAGGCGCGAAGCGCTCCCCCACGCCCCGCAGGGAGTCGCGGAGTGGGGACGGTGCGGGGAGGGAGGGAGGGGGCCGGGGCCGGGGTCGCCGCCGCCTCCGGGCTCGGGGACGATGTCCGCCAGGGAGCGCGGGAGAGCGGCGCGGCCGCCGCCGGGGCTTGCGGCTGGCGGGGGGAAAGCGGGGCGCCGGGAGGGTGGGTGGGTGCCGGCGGCGCTGCCCGCAGGGGCCAGCCCGGGCCGGGACCTCCCTCCCTCCGCCGCGGCTCGGCCGGTGCCCGCGGGTCAAGCGGGAGAGGCGGGGGGCGGCCGGGTCGCGGGGCCGCACCGGCGGAGCCGAGCCCCGCAGCAGCCGGCTGTCCGGCCGCCGTTCCCCTCCCTCCCCCGGCGGCCGGGGGGCGGGCGGCGGGGGCCGGGGCACCCCGCGGCAGGGGCGGGGTGGAAATTTACCGGGGCCGTCCGCAGCGCGGCGGCGAGCGCGGGAGAGCGAGCGAGCGAGCGAGCGAGGGGGCTCGGCGGGAGGCGGAGGGAGGGAGGGCGGGGAGCGGCGGAGCATCGTCTGGCGGGGAAAGCGAGGGACCAAATGACTGTGAGGAAGGGCGGCAGCCGCCACCGCCGAGAGAGGAGCCAGCCGCGGCGCAGCGGCAGCAGCCCCGGCAGGAGACCCGACGCCCGCGGCGGCCGGCTGGGCGGCGATGGCGGCGGGCGGCGGGCGGCGGGCGGGCCGCCGGGCTTAGGGCGCGGGCGGCGGCGGGGCTGAGGCGGGCCCCCCGCCCGCGGGCGCGGCATGGCGCGGGCCTGATGCCGGAGCGCGGCCCGGCGCCGCGGCGGCGCTGCGGGAGGAGGATGGCGGGGCTGGCGTGGAAGTGGCCGCGCACCCGCCTGCCCGTGGGGGCCAGCGCCCTGGGCGTCTTCGTCCTCTGCTGGCTCTACGTCTTCCCCGTCTACCGGCTGCCCGACGAGAAGGAGATCGTGCAGGGGGTGCTGCTGCAGCAGGGCAAGGCGTGGAGGAGGAACCAGACTGCGGTTGCCCTGTTCAGGTAGCGCCGTGCGCGGCCCAAGGGCAGCCGGGGGCGGGCAGCCGGGGACGGGCAGCCGGGGGCGGGCAGCCGGGGACGGGCAGCCGCACGAAGCAGCGGGCAGCCGGGCGGCGGGAGCCCAGCCGGGCGCCCTCCCCGCCCCGCCAAGCCCCAAACTTTATTTTTTCCTACCCGAGCCTTTGTTTCTTCCCAGCGGGCGAGGGGCAGGCAGGGCCCCTCTTGCCCAGCAAAACTTTTTGGGTGGCTCTGCTGCGGGGAGGGGAAGGGGCTCGGCGCGGGGGAATGGAGGCTTATTTCTCCTCGCAGGGAAATAAGCCTGTCTTGGACGCCTTTCCGAGGAGGGCTGAGGTTTCTGAGGCTTGCAGCGTTGCCTGTACAATAGGATGCTTCCCGCTCCCCGGATAACAGCTGCACCGGCAGCCGCTCTGGCTGCTAACAAAGCAAGGGGCTCCACAAGGAGCCTCGCTTGGCTTATTGCTTGTGACTGCCTGCGTGCCGCCAGAGAAAGCTGAGCGTGTGGATCTCCCTGGGATGCGTAAGGGAAGGTTTGCATGGGTGTTCATTCGTGTCAGCATCCTCCCTCCGAGGACCACTTTGGAAGCTCCGGGCTGGTCCTTGACTCGCTGCAGTTTATTATAGAAACCACGTGAAAAGGCACCTTTTTCTCTGCTTGTCCTTTGGCGTGGCTGGGAAATGGTGATAGTCCTTGGAGCTCTTTTCACCTTCCCCAGCTGCACAGGAGAGGAGGAATGTTGCAGTCAGGGTGCCGCGTCTGGCAGCGGTGGAGAACCAGGTCCCTGCAGCGGGGAGGATTTTTTGAATGAACCTGCCTTAAAAGCGTGTGCAGTGGAGATTTGCATCCCCTCGGGAATTTCTCACATGTCTGGGTGAAATACAGACAATTGGAAGAGAGGCCGATTCCCCTCCCTTTCCTGGAGGGAAGCTGGGTTTTCTCCCTATCCTCTAAGTAGCAAATGAAAGATCAGAGCGAGTGGTAATCAAACTGCTGCAAAAGGCCCTCTTTCTTTAGTAAAGGCTAGAACAAATCAGATCCAAATTCCAAGACACTTCTTTTCCGTTTTTTTTTTTTTTTTTTTAAGTGGTTTACAGCTTTATTTGATGTTCTTCAATATTTTTTGAATGCAACTCAACTTGCATTTGTCATGAACTGGAGCCGGCATGTGATCGCTTAATATCTGGTCTGTTGGGATAACAGAAACTTTACAGTTCTTCAAAAGCACGTTCTTCCTTTAGCCCCTGAAGCTTGCAGGAAATATAAGCAATGAGAGGTGATAAGTGCGCCTGTGTTAATATCACCTCATTGGGTAGGCCTGGAAGAAGTCCTCCCTTTAATACAGAGCTAGCAATAAAGTACAGATGCAGGATCCTTTTCCTAAAACACTAACACTAGAAACTAGGTTGATCTTCTCAGATACTAATTCATCTTAATCCTGTTGTGCCACAGATGCCCATTTTTGGGGGCAGATGAATCCAGATTTTTTAAAAATTACCCTGATAGGTGATGCAGGGAAGAGTTTGATGTATTATTTTTCATGTTTGTAAACCAAATGTTGTTTGAAGACTGACAACGCTGCTGCAGCTTCAGTTTAAAAAACTGTTTTTAGACCATTTCCACCACATGCTTTAGTAACAAAAACTCTGTGTGGCTCGTCAACTATTCCACTTGCCCATATGTTTTTGCACTCCCTAAGCATAGTGATTATCTCAGAGATGCTACTGAAGAGTCTCTTGCAATAAAAGGAGCTATTGTTTCTTGTCTGTGTCTCTTGATGAGTTGGTGCAGCGCTAAATAGAATGAGCTTTGAATCAATCTGCTTCAAAAAATAAAGTTTTTAAGAGGAAATGTACACTGGAGATATGCAGTGAGTATACCATAATATTCAAATAATTGTGACGTAGAACTCTTATTTTTGCTGTGTAAATTTGCTTCTCTTAATATTGGTAGGAGGTTATGAAATTGAAGTCCGTGTCAGGTAAGCTGCTGTATATTGTGAGGTGATTAACAGAAACAATGCCCCGCTCTTTGCTGCGGTCCTGCTGTCTGTATCCAAGAGCACTGTGAAAGCTCCAAGTTTCAGTTTCTACTGGAAACTGCCTGTGAATGCGAGTCTCTGTTTTAACTGGGAAGGAGGTATAGAGCTTCACAGAAATCCTGTGTGCGGACTTTGAAGTAATATGGCTTTCCATAATAGCCTAATATTAAATGGGTTTTAATATATTATTAATATACTATTATTTAAGAACGACATTAATTGCCATTCTCCCTAGCCCTCCTGCCACGTTCTGGTTACCAAACAATTTTGCTTCTACTCAGTTTTGAAGAATACATTTGAATTTATCTGTGCTAAAAATCTGTATGAGGAAGTGCAAACTTTCACATTACTGCTTTGTATAATATGGTAGCATTTGTGCTACTGTACAGGTGTTTGAATAGCCAGGTTCTTGCTAGGCAGAGAAAACATCTGATAGTTCTGTGTCTTTCTCCTCCTATAAACTCACTGGACTCCTGTTGTTGAAGTAGATTATTGTCCCCGAGTAATTAACTCGATCAAAACATACTTTTCAAACCTCAGAATTGCTATTTCCCCTTGGCCTTCTGTACCTGGATCAAAGACAACTTCAGTAAGTAATTTAGCAAGATCAATGAAAACATCTGGGGTAATTTAGCAAGGTCACCGAAAACATCTGGGGTAATTTGGGTTGAACCCTGGCAGCCGAGTGCCAGTAACTCCTCAGTCTCCACTGCTCCTGCCTCCTCCTCTCTGTACAGCCAGAAACCTCAGGTAAAGATCTGATCCATGTAAACTCTTGTTTATGCAAGAACCCAGACTGTCCTGCTGCTTGTGGGATGTTTACATGAGGGTTTTGTGTTTGGATATGGATTTGCAGACTAGGTTTTCTGCAATACCTAAATAAATACCTGTGTAAATAGCCATGGATTGCTGCTTTTGAGGCGTGTGTTGCCTTACTGCAGCTGTGAGTAAGGACAGTTTGTGGGAGTAACAAAATGAGCAGGATTAAGCCTTTGACTCCGGTGTGAGTCTGTTTAAAGCGTGCTCTCAGCCTTGACTCTGCATACACGGCTTCCGTGAGTAATCCTGGCGTGATGAGTGCGCCGAGTCCCGCTGCCAGCAGTGCAGTGGGTGTCTGTGCAAGAGCTGCCTGGGTTCTTAGATGGAAGAACAAATCCTGAAAAGCCTGAAGATACAATTGAGGTTATTAAAAGAGCTCTTGGTCCAAATTCTTTCCTTAGTTGAATGTAGCTTCCTTTAAAGTCCTCAAATTCTGGGTGTTCGGAGTTGAGCACAGCCTAGTAGCAAGCTATCGCTGTTAGCATCCTTTAAATTTCAAGACACTAGTGGCTGAGGGTAGTCAAACTCTCTGCTGTGGAAACATCTCCTGTCTGACAAATGCTGAATAGTCTGTCAGTCAGCTGGTAAACTGCTTGATCTTGAGCTACAAAGTGGTCAGAATAGGAATGAGACCGTCATTAGAGTCACTAATGGCTAACGTGTCTAATTTACCTACAATATAATGGCTTGTCATCCTCTGAGGTGGTTAATGTTATTGCGCCCTAATTGTTTTTACAGATTGCTTAGGGTTTTTTTAAGGCCCTAGTGCTGCTTAAATTATTTAGGCAAAAATGTTGTTAATTGCTGTTTGTTATTAGTGAAGTAAGTGACGTACAGTAATACCTTTAGGATGGTTTTATTTAAAAGGATTGCAGTTGATTAAAGGCAGAGCTGGATCTTTTCATCTGCCTTACGAGCTCCATGCAACCACAAATCCCAAGCGCTGTATGTTTATCTGACCCTTCTGCTTCATTTGTTGCCTGGGGTGGACCTCCTCTGAGGAGTGAGTATGCTTGCGGGCGGCAGTGGGCTTTTGACTGTCAGGACTCCCACCGAAAGGGTTTGATGGCGATTAGTGACTTAGGTTAGAGGTTCTTCAGGAAGAGATGGGACAATCTCCTCTGCAAGGCAACTGAAAGGCTACCCTTGAGATTCAGATTGTGTTCTTGCTTCTGCTGCAGCAGTTTTGCGTGATGCTGAAAGGTCACCCAGCGTTTATTCTGGAGGTGGCTTGGTTGAGCTGGTGGCAGATGTCTCCTGTGAACCCACTGTCTGTGACCTGCCTCCAGTCCAAAGCATCTGCTGCAACTTGGCTCTGCTCCCCAGTGCTGTCCCCTCTGTCCCTAGAACCAAACCAGCCATGCTTATCTTGCCAGGTGGCTTCTCCACTCCTTTTTCGTCAGGTTTGGCCTCTTGTCCATTTTCCAGGGACAGAGAGGAGAAGCTACTGGCCTGAAATCACACAACAGGGTCAGTGGCTGAACTGGACAGAATATCCAGATGTGGTGGGCTCTGGTGCTTGCAGTGTGGATGTGGACAGGCTGCGTGAAGCCTCTTCTACTGTTTACTTTCGCGTGCCTTGCAAAAATAATGCTCTGTCGCCGCTACGTGCCGTGCCAGAGGGGGTCTTCCCACTGGAACCTTCTCTGCCAGCTGCTCTCTGCCAGCTGTTAATGTCTGTACCTAGAGTGCAATCACAACAGGCGCCGAAGAGCATCCCCTTGTGCAAATCATCTTTCGTTCTAGATTGTATTAACACAGAACTCAAATTCCAGGTCACTTCCCTGTCTGGGTAAGACAAATGCTATTGCCAAGTCAGTGAGAGTTTCTTTAGTTCAGATGGCTTTTTTTCCTTCTCTTTTGATGTGAGCATGGCAAATTACATGAGTGTTGCGATCCTTACCGGGATATTTCAAGGCAAATCTGAGATAAAACTTCATATTGCTCAGGCTGACTAGCTAAGAGTTTTGCCATGCTTAAACAGCTTTATCAGATACTGAATTATTCCTGCTTCTTTCACTGAGACATGTGAAGAGTGGAGTTAGGATGAGAGCTGGGAGATGCTGGATTAGATTGGTTCTACCTCTGTGGCCCACGAAGCCCTGCCGTGAAACCATCGGATGTGCTGAAATGTTGCACGTTGGCAGTGGCCAAATCCAGCTCATTTTGCTCTCCTGAGTAGGTGTCACTACTGCGTGCCTGTGTTTTTAACTCAGTTGTTAACATTTTGAGTGACTTTTTTCGGTGTATTTGCTGCATTGGTGATAATTGGGTATTTGTAATTTGTAGTTTCTTGGTGTCTCCAGCTGAGTGGGAAGTTGTTTTGGTGAAGAGGTACAATTTGAAGAGCAGGTTAAAGGTGAGAGGAAAGAAATGTTCTTATTCCATTTTATTATTTGGAGGCTGTGATGAAGAAAGCAAGCTGTAGGGAGATCTGGCTCCATATCTTCAAGGTCTTTAGGTGTCTTTGGGTAGCTAAATTAAATGAAGACAATGAGAATTAGTTATCTGAGTTAGCTCAGGCATCTTTGCAGATGAGGGCTGTGGTGGCAAGATAGGAATTGACTTAAATTCCTGAGTTCCAGCTCATGGTATCCTCCTTCCTTGCCCCTAAGTAGCACCTTCTTACATTACTTTGATTCCGCCTGCCTCACGAAACAGACAGTCGAGATCCCTATTTCTAGTATCTGCTCTTGCAAAGTTTTGGATTGCTGCTTTACTTTGAATTTGTAAAAACTCCAGTGCTGCCAGCATTTATGGGAGGGTGTAGCCAACTCCCTGAGGCTCTTTTCCTGTTTGCTGGGAGCATCCGAAGGTCCAGAGCCAGGCACTGGGGAACAGGAGGAACACAGACTTTACTGGCATTTAGGTTACCCGACTAGGGCCCCAAAAGTCTGGTATGCACATACACAGACACTGCTGGATGTATGTATTTTCACATCTGTGCTTTCCCTTTTTCTGCCTTATAGTGGATGGAATGGGCACTGAATCATCCATACAATATAGTAACCGGTGATTTATTCCTCTACTTGTAATTTTCATCTTCAGAGCAGCCAAGAGTGTTGCTCCCATTTGATGTGTGTTCAGTGACATATATAAAAAGACCTATTTTTGAGGCTAGTTCCTACTAGGTAAATGCATGGAAAATGAATTGTCTTTCCCCCTTTAGAATTTATCCTCCCACAGTGAGGATGAACTTCACTGAACTGAGGAGGCTGATTAGACTGTAGTCTTCCGTTGTTCCAGTTTTCTAAGCACCAAAAAATACTTGATTTTAAATCTTTGTATATATATTAATCTTTTTCTATATGCTGCATGTGGTCCCCAAAATGCAAGAAAATCGCTCCTAATGTTAAATCATTTTAACATAGCTGCATGCAGTTAAATTCATACTGAAGCACGTTAATCCATGTTATGTAGTATTTGCAAACCTCAGTGGAGATCCAGGTTTTGTCGTGTCACTATTTTTACATATAGAAGACCAGAGACAATTCTTTTCCCAGGTCTTGGAATCTAAACTGATCAGATAAACAGAGGGTGGGGTGGGACGTGGCACTGATAAGTCGCTTAACCCTAACAAAGTCTTTGTCTGTAAAGGAATTATTACGGAAGCTCTGAGCTTCATGAAGAAGCTGTGCCTGTTCCCTTGACCTTAGCAGTGTTTGAAATTTTTAACAAGGTGAATTACACTGTGGAGAACAACATCCTGGCGTTAAACAGGATTCTGGAGGTCACTTTCCCACTGCTCTGTTCAGGCAAAAGGTGAAGGCTGTGAAATTAGATTGTTATAAACTATTTTCTGGCCAGCAGATTGGTGGGGTTTTTTGTTGTTGTATTAGATCAACAGATTGAATTATTTTGACTTCTGTGCCATCTGCCTGGAAAATGCCCTCCTGAATTTCTTGGTTTAGAGATTCTTTTTTCAAGTGGAGATGTGGCTACAATGAGGCATTTAAAGCTGCTGGAAACAGCTGAATAGAAATGGTTAACCTTTTTGTCTTCCATGTTTGCTGTGAGCATCATTTAATTTCCTGAAAAACCATTTTGTTTATCTGGTTTTTTTTTTCCCCTCCACCTCTTCTTCAGTCTATTCCCATTCTTAAGCTGCTGTATGTCCTCCTCAGCTTTCAGGGGACCCCCAGACTCTTTGGATGGCTCCTTTTATGATTATCCAATCAGCATCCATAGCAGTGACGTAAAGAACTTGTGTGAAATTATTTACTCCTTTATCTCCCTCCCCTACTGAGTTGCCAGTCACCTTCTTCAGAGTCCTGCAGCTCCCACTGATGCTCGAAGCATCTGTCGTTTTCCATCCTTGCCATGCCAATTGTTGGATATCAGGCTTTCCAGGTAAACTGCAGACTTTGCCTTAATGTACGAGCAAGATAAAGTCTCTGCTTATCAGGTCTCCTCTGCTCCGAGGATGCACAGCCAGCTTTAATTTAAAAGCTGCTATATAGCTCACCTATATTTTAAGGAGTGCTAAGACAACAGATCAGCTATTTTGCTTGCTTTCCTGTGGGAAAACTTGCTCTGCCTATTTCTGGAATGCCTGGAGTGGCCATCACTGTAATAGAGGAGTAATGGCTTTGTATTTCCTGTCAAAGATGAAAGACAAACAAACAAAACATTTCCCCCCCCCCCCCCCCCGCCTTGTGAAGAGATTTTAATGTTTTCCTATGTACTCTGTCTTGGCCAAATATCAGCTCTGGTAATGCTATTTCATCTGCCGCAATGTTTGAAGTGTCTGTTGTATACGATGTTCCACGCACGCTGGTGGTCCCGCAGTACGGTATGTCCCAGCACAGGGCGATGAAGTACCTGCCGCTATAGGTAGTACTCAGAAGTGCCACAAGAGTTGAGAACCAGCCCAAAAAGCACTCAAATATGCAATGAGGGAGTGATGCTTAATCCAAGGCTCACTGATGCCTGCCTCTCTCAGTGAAAGTCGATCAGACTTGGGCTTAATGGCAAATGGGATGAAGACTCTCAAGTTACTCAGCTATGTTTGAATCTTTTTACTTTTGACTGTCAGGGGAGACTTGATTCTGGTTTCCCCAGGTACTTTTATACAGCAAAGGAAATAGAGTTATAAAGGAAGTTAAGGAAATGGTGTCCCCACGACGTGGTTATCTCTTGTAACTGAACTTCAGGTCTAGGTCACCACTGAAGTCAGTAGGGAGTCCTGTGAATAATTACCAGTCTGTACAGAAATTATCATTTATACAGCGCCATAAGCTTGCAGAGAGACATTCTGTGCTCTGAAGGATTTTCAGTGCAAGAATGTGTGTAGTGAGATTTATCCCAGCTATGGAGATTAGGAATTTTGATTAATGGAGTGGGTTTTCCCTCTGTTAGTACAATTTTTAATGCAAAGAAATACCTGGGCTATTTGCTAGTGACAGGCCACCTGAATGTTCACTGGAAGAATGATCCAAATACTTGTGCTGAGGGTTTGGTGGGTACTGGTCCTTCTGCTATTGGTACCTCCAGGTACCAGTTTATTACTTGTAAGGTGCTTAATGCTTTTGTGTAAATTTTTGTCTTCTTTCTGTGGCTTCCACTGAAGCATTAATCTATTTAAAAGGGAATAGAATAGGTCTTTATTTCATATATAGTATTCACTTGAGAAATGAATCCCTGTTCCTGGATAGTAACTTACAGTTTTACTTCATTTTCCCTAATGAGTTGCAATCTTAGCAATGCTTGCACGGTCTTCTTTTTTCTAAATGTCAATAAACTTTTAATTACCAATGGGTAAATATTTTCATTACATTTCACGCTCTTACATTTGTCACAGTCCTCACCAGTATTTAAATGATGGTACGTTACCATTTGTAATAGGTTATGTGCTCCGTCTGGCTCAGTATTTAAAAGCATGCATGTGGAATCAGACACGTGCCTTTGTGGGGAAAAACACAGGAAAGGGTTAACCAGAGCCTAAGGTTAATAAAGAAGCCAAAGAATGAATCTTCAGCTACTGATGAATTTCAGATTCTCTACTTTTGACCACACTATTTATTCTTTGGGCTAAGTGACTGCTTGCTTTAACCATTGTCCTTCTCCTTTAGCTGTTCTTCTTTGTTCCCTGTTCTTTCCATTTATCTTATCTTCTATCAAAGTCCCATCTGGGGAGAAAAAACATTGTCGTCATAGGGCTTGTGTGCTGTTTGCTGCCATCGCCCTGCTCAGCTGCCTGGTACGTGCATTTTCCTCCCCCCGCCCCAGATCTGTCTTGAGTGTTGGGTCTCTGTCATCTCTCATGTGCTGAGCAACGCTGCCAGTCAGCAGCGCACGCCTCAGCTTCACGCCATCACATTGCATTCGCTGGCAGCCCCCAAGCAGTGGTGTTCCCTAACGCCTCATGTGGGGCCTCACGTGGCATTGTGCTTTGGGCCCTACAGCACTGCCCTGTGTCTTAGACCCACTCACCCCACAGCACAGGGGTCTTGCGGTCCCCTACACACTGGCCACGTGGCAGCACATCCATGTCATCCTCAGGTGCTCCTCGGGACTTCTGCTGCAGTCGTAGGAGTTGGAGGGTGAAATGGTATTTGGCGAGTAGCAACCTGGGGCACAGTGAGAGCTGCTTGTGTGGAGTGGGACGAAATTAGGAGCTGAAGAAAGGCAAGGAGGAAAAGAAGAGAAAGGAGGTATAAGGCTAGTTGGGGAGTTGAGCATGAGTATTTGCTGCTCTTTCTTCTTGAAGCGTCTTTTCAATTGGTCTTCATGTTCTCTCATGGTGAACCTGGCCCATGGGAGTCATCGACTTAGTGTGTTCAGTCTCCAGGTCATGTGAAAGCTTGATGGCAGCGAGAAAGCTGGGAGCCCCAAGAAAGCTGGGAGCTTCAAGATCTGTGGGCTCTGTCACTAGACTGCAGCAGTGAGTGCTGCAGTAGACATCCCTAAGTAGTTGGAAGTGTAATGTTTAGGTTGTAATCTTTAGATTACCCTTGCTTGTTTATGGGTGATTTTACTGTCCGTCCACTCAGGCAACATTAGGTTCTTATTTGTCTGAGCAAGGTTCAGACTCTTTGCAGTCTCCTGCATCGTGCCATTTACTACTTAATGGCAATGTAAAAGGCATGAGAATAAATCCATATAGGGTATGGCCATAATACGGGATAGAAAGGAAATGCAATATTCATGAGGCAATAGCGGAGGAGTGCTGTTGGATCAGATGAGAATGGGAATGATGGGGAGAAGTCTCTTACTACAGCTTGCTTGAAGATAGATTGTAGGAGTGCTTGCACGACCGCGTGCAGGGCTCCTTGCCTTTCCTGGCCTCCCTCAGATTGCTGCTCTAGAAGGGCAAATAGTGACAGAGCAACTTGCGCAATTGTTAACCCTGAAAACAAGTGAACAGGGAGCAGACACAAAGGGCTGTGAAGCGGGGAAAGTGTTGGCTTGTTTCTTCCCACAGCCTTTAAGCACAGGAATGGGTAAGAGCAATGCAGTGAGGTGGTGCAGTTCAGAAGCACGGAGGATGCTTCTGCGTTATATTATGTAGGATTCTTTGCGATGCATGCTACTGCCTGACATGGGTTAAAACTTTCCAAATTTTTTTCCAAATGTTTGCTGCAAGTTGGGGAGTCCAAGTTAGTATGTGTATGTGTGTTTGATGGGTATGATGAGGATAGCCGTTTCTGGAGTATGTGAGTGAACTATCAAGATGCCTGGAGTTCATGCTAATGCTTGAATAAGCCTGCGTGGGCAAATACAGAGCTAAAGAGCTTGCATCAGTGGAAAGCTATATGTTTCTGTGTGATTCAGACGTTTCTGCAGAGCAACAAGATTTCCAGAAAAGTCAGAACAAAGAAAGTTTTAAAAGGGAGGTGGACAAATACAGAGAATCTTCAATGAAAGTAAGTCGTGTCTTGGGCAAGATAAAGAGGGGAAAAATGCTTTTCTAGCAAGGAGAGGAAAAAACCTCTGCGGAAGGATCTGTGAGGTGCACAGAAAGATCATGGGCCATGCTGGAGTAGTTGGTTGCAACACAGGTTGAGTGAAACGTACCTTTGAAAGAAATATGTGCTGGATTTAATTTTTATTTGCTTTTTACTAGACCTCTGTAATTTTTATGGTATTAATTAAGAAATACTGATGGGATGAGAAACTTGAGTCTGTCTGCATATGTCTGTCCTGCACTTCTGAAGTGTTATCTGTAAACCAGATAGCCACCTGTAAGTTCTCAGAAAGTTTATACTTCAGCCACAACTATTCCTTGGTTCTGTGGAGAGGAGTTTAAGATTCATCACCGTGAGGGTCTTAATTCAGGAGTATTAGGAGACCTTTTGCCAAGGGCCATGACCTTTTCAGGCTCTGGAGCTCTGAGGCTCAGCAGTCCAGGGGATGTCCACCTGCGAAATTTCACCTGGCTTGGTGATGGTTGCTCCTGTCCCAGAGCAAAGCAGGAACAGACGCTGAGCTATGTATGCTTGCGGTTAGGGGCAGTTAATATGGCTTGGGGAACGCTACGAAGTCTGCTATTGCCCACCCTTGTAATAATTGCGCCAGCTCCTGCAATCAAGTGAATGTGTGATAGTCTTGATTTCATGGAATAAAAATGAAGAAGAAATTTTTTAGTCCACATAGCTAAAGTGAAGGGCTTGAAAACATGAATGGCGGCTTGTGCCCCAAAAGGCAAATAAAAATCCATCGTGGGTTGTTGTTTTTCAGATGCCTAATTTCTGTGCCTTAATCATAATTTTGGGGGCCTGACTCATGATTTTTAAGTGCTAGGGATTGCTGTAGTGAGAATTACGTATCAGCCTATAATTAGATGCATTTTTTAAACTAAGAAAGCTGCAACAGTGAAGGGAATAGGAGAAACAAAACCAATCTGGGCATTCCTTTATAGGTCATATTATTAATTGAACATTTTTGTCTTGGCACCCAGCGAGCATCTAACACAAACACACTTGCTGAGCCTTATGGACAAATGCTGAACATCTCCAGGGTTTAGTATGACCAGCTGGATGAAGCAGTAAAAATGCACATGAGCTATTTATTCTTTCTATCCCACTCCAGTCATTGCCTTTAAATGTTTAAGCATATCCAGAAGGGAACGGCAGAGTGTGGAACTTGAGCTAGCTGATCCAAAAATGGTAACAACAACAAAAAAGTAAACCTATCATTAGAGAAATCATGTGTTTTGGTAGTTCTGTTTAGACAACAGAACAAGTGAAAACACTTATCTAGTGTAGTTCAGTAAATGCTAATGGGTCCAGCATGTGATAACATGTTTATTTTTGCCTTGGGTCTTTGATGAGTGAACATAGTGCTTTCTCTCATGTTGTTTTAAAAAATCTGTTTTGTGCTTCACTTGTCAAACAGGCCATTGCTAGTGAAAGTCTTGTACTAAGAGGGTTGAGTTTGTTGTTCTTCCCCGCCTAATCTGTGGAAAAATGTATTGGCTGGCCTGAGTAGTTATACTGTCAGTTGGTTTTAGAAGTTTAGTACAAATTCTGCTTTCTCTTCTGCTGCAGAACAGCAGATCTACATCATGGAGAAAAGCAAAGTTACCTCTGCTGGCATGGGGGGATATGGGCTGGTGGGGTTTCCAGTGGGGTGCGGGCTCTCTTCTCTGTAGCACAACCAGGAGCATGTGTGTAGTGTGCTTTCACTGGAAATCATGGGTCAGCCTAGATGAATATGAGCCTGCTCAGGACTGTAAAGCTTATTAAGGTCTTTCCCAAATTTGACTTAATCATTTGGTTTCAGCTGGTGTCTTGTGTGGCTGTGCAGTCTGTCCTGTGAGACTCTTACTCCTTTCCATTTAAGATCGATAACTTATTTTGCCTTAGAGAAATTAAAAAGAAATCCTGAAAGTCCTGAGAAGTAAGTGGTTTCCACTCATGAAATTTCCCAGTCTACAGGTATTTCTTAAACAGTTTGGTAACTGCTAAGAACAGATTAGCTTTCAACAAGTTTAACAAATAAATATCTAGGCTTTGTCATTTCATTATCACCTTTTTTGGGTCTAAAGTAAATGGGTTGAATGTATCAGGGAGGAAAATCTCCCCAAACACACTGGCTCTGGACTAGGCACTGAGCCCATGAACGTGATTTAAAAGTATGTTTAAACCAACTTTCAGGCAATATTCCTATCTTAATATGCCTAGTTGAAGGACTAAGTAGGTTGAATGATTTATTTAATGAATTTTTACTTTTATCCTCATACTGAGCAGATTTCTTGCATTAATTGCTTGAAGGTTTGTTTAGGATTTTTGCTTGCTCTTTTTAGCAGCATCTTTTAAATACTGATACTGTAAAAGACCATAAAACTTAAGAAAGTTGATTCACAATGAAAAGTACTTTGGGTACTCTGGGCTTGTCCTTCCCCTGAGGAAGCTGGCATGCCTCCTCTCAAAAGAGTACTGACTAATATTTCTTTCTTTGTTTATCAAAGTTTGTATGGCATTGAGTGTCTTGATAGCAGACCTGCACTGGTCCACTCATCCATTTACTTTAAACTGAAGCAGTTCGTGAAGACTCTACTCAAAGTTATTCTCTACAGCCAGCATTGCTGTAATGTCCTCTCTGCTTAGCAGAGCCTTCTCTGACCGCCGGTGTCTGTTGCTGTTTTAGCAGCTCTTTGCCGGAGGGATCCAGCTGTCTTATGCCATAAGATTGCTGTCTTATCCCATCATACCTGGACCGCCCCAGTATGAGAAAGGGAAATAAATGCTACAAGTGTGCTGGTGGGGCGGTACCCGTAGGGTTTCTTACTTCCTTTCCCACATCAGGTCCTCGCATGCCTCCCTGCCTGGAGGCCAGGTGGCAGCTGTGGATGCTGTCCCTTGAGAGCTTACTCACAGGTGACATTGCAGGCACGCCAGCTCAAGAATAACTTGTGCCCCGGTGTTTTTGAAGCAGATTGCCTTAATGCTTTGGATCAACTCCAAAACTACCTCAGTTGTCACCAGCATCTCTTCCCACTTTAAAGAGTGAGTTGGTCTATAAATAGCAGTGCTAATTAAGCTCCGTTTGTGTCCCAGTTCCCTCAACTCCTTTTGTCCCCCGTGACACGACCGTGGAGCGAGAGGCAGCGGGTGCTGGATGAGCAGCCGGCTGCGCCTGGGCAGGGTGCACAGCTCTGCCGGCATGGGGCTCATAAATTTGGGTCTCCCTTCTACCCAAGTCTTCATAAAACTTGTAGGATCTTAATCGTATTTGATACTTTCCGTCTCCCCTGTTCAAATGTTGCTGAAGTTAACCAACAAATTGAGAAGTCTGCAAGGTGGACAGGATGGGTACATCAGCCAGTGCCCTCACTTAAGCTTTGTTTGCCATGCCTATTCAAAATACATCCTTTTCTCCCAGGTGCCCTCCGAATTGCTTACTGGCTGCCGGAGCCCTGCCTCTCTGGCTTCCTCTGGCTTCCTCAGCCTTCCTCAGCCTCTCTGGCTTCCTCGGCCTTTCCTCCCTGCTCGGCGGGGAACAGCCTCCTCTTTGTGACTAAGGGCAGGCGGCTTCCCACAGCTGCCAGACCAATGTCCTCCGCCCAGCAGGCCTCCCCTGCGGGGAGCCCAGCTCGGACCAAACCATAAACCATAGCGAGCCGTCAAGCCGAGAGCAGACAAATTCACGTATTCTCAAGGACAAGAAGAGTGTGCTCCTTCCGGCCTGCGACAAACCATGTACAATATTCCTTCTCCCCTGCCCGCGTTAGTCTTGTCCTGGTTGCTGGCTGTTCTCAGGGACGGGATGTCTTCCTTCATATATTCTTATTCTTACTTAAAAACCGAGTTTTTCTATTGGGAAATGTGTCAGAACCCTCTTGTCGGATGAGAGGAAGGGATTGTGGAGTGGGGTACTCCCGAAGGAAAGAAAATATACGTGCTTGGAGGGTGGGCATGGTGGGAGAGGGTGATGGTAGGGTGGTGAGATGGAGGGGCCTTGGGAGGTTGGAAGGGAGGTGGAAGATTGGTAGGGTCTAACACAACAGAGGCAAGTAGTTTGTAATAGCAGGGGCGCTGAAGAAGACACATTAAAAGCAGAGAATAAAGTAAAGAAACATTTATGTGAAGCAGTATAGCAGAGAAAGAGAGACTGTTGTTAGGAAATTTGAGAACAAATATGTGGATAAATCAGAAGGGCAATCAATTAAGAATGAAACATTTAGCAAAGTGGACAATTTAAGAACAGCTCAGTTAGTTAGGCAAGGTAACCCAAGGAGGTAACAATTAATTAAAACAACATGGGTTAAATTATAATCTCAGTTAAGAAGATCAAGTACCAGATGGAAGCAGATCACTTGAGTAAATTAGGGTCCAGTTTCAATGGCCTATGTGAGGTATAAGGGGGGCTATGAAACTGTAATAGGAGAGAGCATTTTCATGCCACGGGATAGGAGGAATGGGACTCATTTTGCTCTAGAGATGACTGTTAAAGTGGTGAGATTTGGAAGTAGAGTGATGAAATATGTGGAGTACAGCCCACTCACTGCAGCTATCTCTGGTACCTGTCCTACTTAAGAGCTGTGGTAGGGAAAATGTCCATATGGTTAGCAGTAAGACAAGAAAACAACATTTGTTGCTCTGTTTTTTTCATTCTCTGATTGCATGTTGCCAACTAGACAATCCACAGACTTGGCATCTAGTGAACTTTATGTTTGCTGAGGTTTAGACTGTCCTCTGGGACACCAGCAGCTTATGCTTAGGGATGGCGAATTACAATGGGCAATTCTTTGACTTCTCATACCTAAAACTGGAGTTGGCTACTATGGTTTTGGGGTGAGACTTTAAAACAAAGACACTCTTTGTTCTCTCTGGTCGCCACCCATAGCATTTCTGCTGAGATGACTTCTCACTTGGTGTTCTAGTAGGGTTATACACACGGTTGGCATTAAATTGGTGCATAGATAATGCGTATTTAGAAACAGGGGCTCAAAGCTGCACTGTGCTGAGGATATTCAGCTACTCCAGAATTCCTTGGCCACCCGCACTTGGCTAGCTTTGGTTCCAAACTGTGGAACAGCTCTGGGAAGGCGAGGGATTTGTCGGGCCAGACGTGGAGCTTCTACGCTTCTGGTTGTCAAATGCCAGCACCTTCTCCAGACTGATGTCAATGGGCAGGAGGCAGAGTGGAAAGCAGTGAAATTCTGTGTTTCAGGTGTTCTCTCTCTCTCTCTCTCTCTCATTTTGCAACATTTTCATCATCTAGCTTCTGCCCCAAATATACCTGCTTTCCAGTGGCTGTGAAAATATACCTTTTGGGGATCTGCAGGGCAGATTTGCGAGAAGCATGCAGCATAAATCAATTGGTAACGGACTTTTATTACAGTGCATAAGAACACAGAAATGTCTTTAGTAGGACAGATTACTGGATCAGGTCCATTTAGTTTAGTTTCCTATCTCTGTCAAGGACTGGCATCAAATGTTGCAGAGAAAGTAATGCAATAGATAGGGATATGTAGTATAATCTCCCAAACAAATCAATGTCTCAGATTCTTACAGTTATGAGGCTTACCCTTCAGTAACTTAGTTTAATACCTCATTCAAAATTACTGTTGTTAATCATAACAACCTTTCATATTCTTGGTGCATACATAAACAATCAATCCCTTCTTAACCTTCATTATGCTTAATTTAGGAAATGCAGATGTTCTCAGAATGGTTAGTTCTTAAATATATAGTCTCATTCTTAGATTGCTGCTTAATCACTTTAAAAATATCTATTTCCTCTTCTGCAGGTATACTCTTTTTGTACTAATTTGCTTATTTAACTGGTTTATTTTTAGATTGTAACATTGTACCAGAAGACAAAATGTCATCATACTGTTGAAAACTAAATAGCTCATCTTCAGCCCTGTAGTAAACAGGTTAATTTCTGTGGAAACTGAATTAATGCTCTTTAAAATTCTTCAGTTATTACTTCTGAAATATGATTCTTCTTTCTAAATAATTAACTGCTTGAATTCCTTGAGATGAGTACTATAGACCAACTGAAGGACATTCCCATGATTAAATATAGCTCTATAACTTGTCATGCATTCTTGAGCTGCAAGGTAAATTTTCAAGACGAGTTTGAGACCTAAAAAGCTGGCAACTGGACTGCCCAGTTGCTGGATGCTCTCAAATGCTGTGTAAATTTTCACCAGCTAGTTTCAGGCTTAGGAGCTCTGAATGTAATGAAAGGCTCAGTCAAAAGTGTTCCTAGAAAGCAAATGTTGGGTTAACTTTTGTGCAGTACGCATCCTGCGGGTGTGAACGTGAAAGTCTTCTCACACTGGTCACGGAGACTAACATTTATCTGCCTGACAGGGTACATTTCTCATGTTCACTCAGTAGCAGGAAGAAAAACCACAAACCCAGCAAGCGTATTGGAGTCTATTGTCGGTTCATCATGAAATCAGTCCAGTGCTGCCCCGGCACTCCGTGTCTCTACTACGGGACCCATGTTTTTGACACGTCGTTTCCACCATACTCATAAATGATTATGAGCTACCTCCAGTCCAAACTGATGAGTTCAAGATCAATCAATGGAATTATAGAATCTGCTACTCTCCTTCCTCACTCCCCTCAGGATCTTGAATGCCACTGTTTCGTGGGCCAAGGTTTCTATTGATTATCACATCTCCAACCAGTGCTTCCTTGTTAGTGAAGAGTAGATCCAGCTGTAAGTTGACCCATCAATGCCTGTATCAAAAATTATCCCAGAAATCTCCCAGGTTGCTTGCATCACTCTGTGTTGCCCTTCCTATAGATGTCAGGGAGATGTAAGTCTCCTAGTGGACCCAGAGTTTGTGATCCAGAGACTTCTTTGAGTTGTTTAAAGGAGGTTTCTGTTACCAGCACTGTGCCTCACTCTTCTGGAACTGACAATGTGGATGCCTGGGTGAAAGTAAACTGCAGTTACCGATCTGTTTGTAGGAGAGATGGGGAGTTGCTCAAGACCACCTGCAGCTGGAGGTGAAGCAATAGAGTATGAGAGATAGAAGGGGGGATGAGAAACAAGAAGATGGTTCCTCCCTTGGACAGAAGAGTGCTACTTGATAGTGGTTAAAGGACGTCTCTGCTGTCGAAACAGTTCGTTCCCCATGGTGATTACCTGTTGTGCGATGAAGGTAGAATGTCTGAGCAGATGCACTACACTTCAGCTTGCTGCCTGTTCGCTGTGGAGAAGGGCCCTGGTTGTCGGAGCTCCAGCCGTGCAGAGTTTGCGTAACTCTTTAGGAGCAGTACAGCTCCTCTTCCCCTTTCCTGTTCCGTGGGATTGCTTGGACACGCTAGCTTGAGAGACTTTGCATGGCTGTGAGTTTTATGCTTTGTTTGTAACTGCTGGTTTATAAATTCCCCTTTCAGCTCTTTTCAGAACCTAGTTCCAGTATTTTTTATTATTTAGATTTCTTTGGATTATGGGTAGTCTGTGAAAACTAGAGCACGGCAGCTAATTAAATGTAGGATTTCAACAGTCCTTCAAGCAAAAGTAGTTTCCTGTGATATCTGTGGCTGTATACGTCAAACGCTTCAGGTTTCGCTTTTATTTAGAATTTCATAATGTTGCACTATATATAATTCTTGCAGGCATTACAAGGTAGCATGTTTTGCATTGCTGTAGTATGCCAGGCAGCTATCTAAACAGCAAGAGTTCACCTATTTACTACCTTAACTCTAATGAATCCTGTAACTGTTTTTTTGGGAATAAAGAAGTCTAAGAAGGATGGAAAACTCTCAACCAGTGGAGCGGAAAGAGGAGGGCAAGTAAAACCCCAGACTTGAATTCTGTCAGGAACATTTTCCGTGGCTGTAGGGAAGCTGTTTTGCAGCACTGGAACCCTAGGGTTTCCCAAAACCGCCCGCGCAGCGTGCGTGCCTGTGCAGAGGAGGTGTGATTGTATAGCTGGGGCAGGTCCGGCAGATGGCAGAGGCAGGAGAGGTAGATGGAAAATAAACATCTTGGCAAACTTAGGCAGGAGTCATAGGATGTAGTAATCTCTGCAGTTTCGTGTTTGACAGGCTTTTAGGAATTCTTCTCTTGCGTTTAGTGTTAACTCGTTAAAGGCCACCAGATTAGACAGAGGGGTGAAGTTGGATACGTTGTTTTTTTTGCCAGGACTTCAGGCCTTAGTACATAAATCACGTTTATCCCCAGGGAAGCTGTTTGATTGCTCCAGGTAATGGGGTTTGTGCATTCCTGACTTATTCCCAGCAGCACAGAGCATAGCGCAGCAAGCTAGTTAGATTAGGATAGACTCAAACATGGTTCCTGTCTCCTCCTCACCTCTTCTTTTTCGCTGCCAAGCAACTGCCTGGTTTCTACTTCTGCTGCTTCTTCTATGCCTGTTTAGGCAACCTCCCCATGCCCAAGCCCCCAAACCCAAACCACTAAACATTGTGGTGTGTTGTGAAACTCCATGTTTGCAGTGAGTGCTGCCAAGTATCAGTTGTTTAATGGTAATGGCAAAATCGTGTGCAATGAGTTGGAAGATGGAGTTGTGAATATGTGATGACCTTGATGGCCGAAGCTGTTTGGATTATGCTAAGGACTGTTTCAGAGCCCTAACAAGAAGTAGTGATGTGCCTGTGAAATTCTGGGAGCTTTGGAAATGTGAATTTCAGAAACTGTGCTTTCAGTGCCATGTGAATATTTGTCCTGACAGGCCACATTTATGTTCCCTGATCATACTGGCAAATTCTTTCTAGCTGGTTGGGGGCAGCATTCAGGGGAAGTCCTGCCAGCTCCTCTTGTGGTCTGGAATAGCTCCGATGATAAGCCTCTGCATGTCCTTTGAAAGCAGCAGTTGACTAACAGAAATGCTGAGTACGTGTTTAGAGGAAACGCAGAGTGCTTAGGTCCAGGGTACTTAAGTCTGACCCAGTGTCCTGGTTTCAGCTGGGATAGAGTTAATTTTCTTCCTAGTAGCTGGTGTAGTGCCGTGTTTTGGATTTAGTATGAGAATAATGTGATAACGCACTGATGCTCTAGTCGTTGCTTAGTAGTGCTTACACTGGTCAAGGACTTTTCAGCTTCCCATGCTCTGCCAGGTGCACAAGAAGCTGGGAGGGGGCTCAGCCAAACTGGCCAAAGGGCTCTTCCATACCATATGGCTTCATGCTCAGTATAGAAACTGGGGCAAGGTGGCCGGGGGGCAGCGATCGCTGCTTGGGGACAGGCTGGGCATCGGTCGGCGGGTGGTGAGCAATTGCATTGTGCATCACTTATTTTGTATCTATCTTCTTTAATAATAATAATAATAATAATAATAATAATAATAATAATAATAATAATAATTTCCCCTTCCTTTTCTGTCCTACTAAACTGTCTTTATCTCAACCCATGAATTTTACTATTTTTTTTCTGATTCTCTTCCCCATCCTACTGGGGAGGTGTGAGCAAATGGCTGCATGGTGTTTAGCTGCCTGCTGGGTTAAACCATGACAGTCCTTTTGGCACCCAACGTGGGGCATGAAGGGTTGAGATAATGACAGATCTGACCAGAGCATGTTAAAACAAATTTGATACAAGCATTCATTATATTACTTTAGTAATTGCTGGTCACAATGTTGATTTATTTGTTCTCAAAGTTGTTGTATTTGTTCTCAGAGTTGTGTTATGTAACACCTTCCTTGCCGTATATACTGTTTATCAGTATTTATGTGCTGTTTATCACCTCTGGGAGTTGGATTAAGGTTATTGCTTTGCTGTACTGTGTAACACTGGCTTATGGTATGATAAAATTATTTGTTGTGACACCAATCTGGTAGTTGTACTCAGCATTGCCACCACCTCTGTATTTTGGGAGCCATCCGTCGGAAGCTATTAATAATGACACTTTTTACTTTTTCTCCTTGGAGAGCCAGCCCATGGGGGAGACATCTTCCTCGATCTTCCCCTTCTCTTTCAGGCTAGTTATAACAGCTCTTGAGAATTTTGAATATCCTTGGGACGTTCAAACCAGCAAGTTCCTATTGCTATGTCTCCTGAATGTAGTTCAGTTCTTGTTTAGGGTTAAACAACTATTTAAGAATAGAATCCAGAGATCTAGCCCCACGACAAGCGCTGTGACTACTCCGACACCGGCAACAGGCACTGCAGCTACTCCAACCCCCACGACAGGCACTGTGGCTGAACCAGAGAACCAACCTCTGCCGGTATCAGTCGCCCCTACACACAAGAAGAAATACACAAGAAAAATCAGCTCGTTTAGTAAGGGATGAAGATGAGCCAAGGCCATCATGAGGAGAGGAGGAGGAAGAGGAAGAGCCCATAAATGAGATGGTAACCATCCGATCCGTACCCCTGAGTGGGCTGCGATATATACGCAAAAAGACTTCAGTCGTCATCTAGGCAAGCACATTGTCACCTGGCTGCTCCGATGCTGGAATAACAGGGCCAGTAGCCTGGAATTAGAGGGTAAGGAAGCCAAGCAGCTGGGATCCCTTTCTAGGGAAGGGGACATTGACAAAGTGATTGGAAAAGGGGCACAAGCCCTCAGCCTCTGGAGGCAACTACTGCCAGCTATGAAGGAAAGGTATCCCTTCAAGGAAGATGCTATATATTGCCCAGGCAAATGGACCACCATGGAGAGAGGTATCCAGTACCTGAGGGAATTAGCCGTGCTGGAGGTGATTTATGGTGACCTGGACAAGAAGCAGTTATCCAAAGATCCAGATGAAGTCCGGTGCATGTGACCCATGTGGCAGAAGTTTGTATGGAGCACACCATCATCGCATGCCAACTGAATGGCAGTAATGACCTGGAAAGATGGAGAGGAACAAATGGTGGATGAATTGGCTGGCCAACTCCAGCAATACAAAGAAAGTCTCTCTTCTTCCCTCATCTTGGCTGGAGAGAAACTGTCCTGGGAGTTCCAGCAACTCAAAGAGGATAGGTCCTACTCTCCACCTGCATGGACCAGTATCTCAGCCATTAGGAGTCACCGTCCCTCTGCTCAAGAGAGAGGATGTAGAGGGTACACACCATGGGGCACCCTGTGGTTTTACCTGCGTGACCACAGAGAGGACATGAGGAAGTGGGATGGAAAATCTACCTCGACCCTAGAGGCACGGGTACATGAGTTACAAGGAAAAACAATCACGCAAGGAGGTTCTTCCAGGAAAATTGCTGCTCCAGTTTCCAGTGAGCAGTTCCCCAGACAGAGTAGAAGGGCTGATTTTGCTTCCAGTCTTAATAAAGGGACTTGTGATTTGCATTTCCAGGAAGTGAGTAACTAATACTATGACCAGGACGAGAGGGGCCCTGCCTCCAGCCAGGTGGAGGAAAGGGACAGCCGGGTTTACTGGACTGTGTGGATTCAATGGCTTGGCACATCAGACCCACAGGAGTATAAGGCTCTAGTAGACACCGGTGCATGGTGTACCCTAATGCCATCAAGCTATAAAGGGGCAGAACCCATCCGTATTTCTGGAGTGACAGGGGGATCCCAAGAGCTGACTGTATTGGAGGCTGAAGTGAGCCTAACCGGGAATGAGTGGCAAAAGCACCCCATTGGGACTGGCCCAGAGGCTCCGTGCATCCTTGCATAGACTGCCTCAGGAGAGGGTAGTTCAAGGACCCAAAAGGGTAACAGTGGGCTTTTGGTATAGCTGCCTTGGAGATGGAGGAAATTTAACAGCTGTCCACCTTGCCCGGTCTCTTGGAGGACCCTTCTGTTGTGGAGTTGCTGGGGGTCAAAGAACAACGGGTGCCAGTCGCTACCACAACTGTGTACCGGTGGCAACATTGCACCAACCGAGGCTCCCCGATTCCCATCCATAAGCTGATGTGTTGACTGGAGAGCCAAGGAGTGATCAGCAAGACTCGCTCACCCTTTAACAGTCCCATATGGCCAGTGCGAAAGTCTAATGGAGAGTGGAGACTGACAGTAGACTATCGTGGCCTGAACGAAGTCACGCCACCGCTGAGCGCTGCCGTGCCAGACATGCTGGAAGTTCAACATGAAGTGGACCCAACGGCAGCCAAGTGGTATGCCACAACTGATATTGCTAATGTGTTCTTCTCAATCCCTTTGGCAGCAGAGTGCAGGCCCCAGTTTGCTTTCACTTGGAGGGGCGTCCAATACACCTGGAATCGACTGCCCCAGGGGTGGAAACACAGCCCTGCCATTTGCCATGGACTGATCCAGACTGCACTGGAACAGGTGAAGCCTGGAACATCTGCAGTACATGGAGGACATCATCGTGTGGGGCAACACAGCAGAAGAGGTTTTTGAGAAAGGGAAGAAAATAGTCCAAATCCTTCTGAAGGCTGGTTGTGCCATAAAACAAAGTAAGGTCAAGGGACCTGCACAGGAGATCCAGTTTTTAGGAATAAAATGGCAAGGTGGGTGGTGTTGTATCCCAATGGATGTCATTGATTGACAAAATAACAGCCATGTCTCCACCCACTAGGAAAAAGGAAATACAAGCTTTCTAGGCACTGTGGGTTTTTGGCGAATGTATTTTCCAAATCACAGTCTGATTGTAAGCCCTCTCTATCAAGTGACTCAGAAGAAGAACAATTTCAAATGGGCCCCTGAGCAACGACAAGCCTTTGAACAAATTAAAAAGGAGATAGTTCATGCAGTAGCCCTTGGGCCAGTCCGGGCAGGGCAAGATGTAAGAAGCGTGCTCTACACCGCAGCCGGGGAGAATGGCCCTACCTGGAGCCTCTGGCAGAAAGCACCAGGGGAGACTTGAGGTCACCCCTAGGGTTTTGGAGCTGGGGATACAGAGGATCCGAGGTCCACTATACTCCAACTGAGAAAGAGATATTGGTAGCATATGAAGGGGTTCGAGCTGCTTCGGAAGTGGTTGGTACTGAAGCACAGCTCCTCTTGGCACCCCGACTGCCAGTGCTGGATGTTCCAAGGGAGGGTCCCCTCTACACATCGTGCAACTGATACTACGTGGAGTAAGTGGGTTGCACTGATCACACAATGGGCTTGAACAGGAAGCCCCAGTCACCCAGGAATCTTGGAAGTGATCATGGACTGGCCAGAAGGCAAAGGTTTCGGAATACCGCCAGAGGAGGAGGTGATGCGTGCTGAAGAGGACCCCATCCCATTGTGAGGGGGGCAGTGAGCGAATGGCTGTATGGTGTTTAGCTGCCTGCGGGGTTAAACCACAACACCCAGGAAATTCCCAATGTTTTATACGCTCTGGAATCCAAGTGTATAGTTGTGATGGTGAACAGTGAATTGGTGCTGTGACTCTAGCCAAAGGGACTTGGCTCAGGTTAGGTTGCCAGTGAAGGAGTGGTGTGACTCAGAAATGAGATGATGTGGGTGGAAAGTGGGAAAATGTCTTTTGGACTCTTCCATACCTCCTGTTAGATACTAGCTAGGTTACTTTGCAGTAGTGAGTAGTGAGAGTGGAGGTCTGAGCACATTTTAAGTAATCGCAAGAGGTGTTTTACATAGAGTTGTCAGTAAGTTGGCAGCACTGTTGAGAGCAAATGACAAAAGTTTACTTCTGAATCAGCATTTTACCCTTTCTAATGAGGTGCTAGAGGGAGTAAGGTATACAGCAGTTGTTGTTACTGAGATATGTTCAGAAAGAAAAAAAAAATCACTTTCCTGTGATTGTGTTCCTATTGTCTAGGCCAGGGGATAAGCAACAGATTTTAATGATGTATAGTCACCTATGGATATAGCAGATTGAGGTTCATCACACTTACTTTAACTATCTAAAAGTTAAATTCCTCTGTCAGTACTCCTACTATAGTTTCCTCCTGCTATAAGTAATGAACAGGCAGAGGTACTTGCAGATACTGACAGCTCTCTTCTGCCTTAGATACCTGTGTTAGGGTAGGGTAAGTGTCCTTCTGTTGACTGTGAAAAGTCTAGATGACCAACATAAAATAGATGCCTAACTGGGCGGTGGCTGGGCTTTGGTGGCGTGAGCATCTTAGGAAGAACACTGAGACCTGAAGCATGCCAGTGGACTGTTACATGAGTGCAAAATGGGGCTTCAACCACTGAGTGCTCCTGCATCGCGAATCAATTAATACAACACATAGCTGTCACTCAGCCACCGAGAATGGAAGTAGGAGAGTTGCAAAAAGAAATCCTGTGGTCCAGAAACAGCTTAGCATTTGCTTCTGCTTTTGCTTTATTACACCAGCGTCCCAGTTCTGCAGTATACCCTGATGATCATCAATAAACTTGATTTTTTTTTGCTGGGCCTACAGGAGAGCAAGCTGTGAAGGCAGAGAGGGTATGTTGCCTCTTGTTCCTGGACAGGTGTTTGGAGATGACTAGTGAAAGCATCTCAGCTGACCTTCCCTGTAAGAACAGACTCATTTTAACTCAGAGCTGGTGAGATCCTTTCTGATTTCAGTAAGTCTGTAAAACAGGCAATAGCCAGAATTCAGATATGATGGAGTTATACATGAGTGCAAGGTGATTGCCATTTAAATTTTTATTGTGGCTTCACCAGAGGAAAAGAGACTTAAAAAGACTTGGAGCTTCTAATGAAAAGATGTTCCAAATGGGATGTGCCTCTCCTTTATTTTAATCCACTTACTGCATTTAGCAAAGTATTTGCATCAATGAAACTGATTTTATAGCACCTAGTACTCTGGCAAGATTTAAAACACGTTAGCAAAGCTGCTTCAAAAGTGAAGCCTGTAACCGCAAACAGCGGAAATGCAAGTTCAAGGTAGTATGTTTCAAGAAAATGGCTCTGTTTTAATCTGTGATAATTTTACCATTCATTTTCATCTGTTAGAAGCCATCTGTCAGCACACAGAAGGATCACTGAACTCGGTTCAGAAATATCTCTGGATACTGGGCCAACTGATCATCAGCTGTTTTCAAAAGTGATGTTGATGGTTGCAGCAACTCGGGCTGGAAGTGAAGTCCAGTGCCAGTGCTTGACGGTGCATTAAATCATGGCTTTCTTCCAAAACTGGACTATTACAGCTTAACTGGTGTATAATTGTGGGTATACAGGGTCAACAAAGAACACACAGGTTTGTCAATGTCCTTTTCAAGAAAGCTAAAGCAAGGCATTATTTGTCATTTATTGGATTTTTTTTCCCCTCTCAGCCAGTAGGAAATGTGATATATATGACTGGAATCTCAATCATAATCCACCCCCTTTATGAAATTTGTCTCACTGGCTAATTTAATCCAAATTAGACAGAATAATAGAAGCCTTAAAGGTAGTCAGTTCCTACAAGTTTCATGAAAAACAGTGGCTGGGTAGAAGAGAGAGATCAAAACCAAGGTTTCCTATTTTGTTTGGCCGATCAGCTCGTCCTGCTAGCTGGCAGGGCATCATATGGATGCTTCCCAATCAGGCAAAACTCGCTCTGCCTCCTAAACAACTGATAGTTATGAGATGTGGGAAGCAGTTTCTGAAAAGTGAGAGAAACAAATTTCTCTTCAAAACAGGGCTTCCTTCAGTTGTAGATCTATTCGTATGTCTTTGATGGGTTAAAGCTTCCCCCCAGATGTTCAGCTTTGTATGCCTTTGAAAATATATTGCTCTTTCATGTCTGCTCATGTGATACTTTCACATATTCTTGTCTCTGTCATCTGTATAGGCAATGGCTGCCTGGTTACCTACAGTTTTTGCATCAAAAAGCACTCAAGACTGACCAGCAGAGGATTATTCCTCTCCTCTTCCTTTCTGTGGTCTCAGTTTTTAGGCATTTCAAGGTGTTTAAATCTGTATAATGGAGGAAAGGTTTTTTTTTCCTGGCCAGTTCACATTCTATGGAAGGGCATGACTTTAACTGATCAAATTAGTAAAAAACCCCCTATGGACTTTCTTGAATTGGAGCATGGGGACACTTTTGTGAGGAGCATTACATAATACTTAGAGGGCTTTTATCTGAGTTGCAGAAACAGGCGGAGAAGATGCTGTAGTGTGATAATTGACTGCTTAGATCTAGGTGGTATGTTTCATCACTCCAGATATTACAAGCTCAAATGTAAGATTAGAGCTGCTCGATTTATTTTTAGTGAATCTCATTCTCCTGGAAGAATACAGCCATCCTGTGCCCTTGTTGAAGCCAAATATTTCTTTATGCTTGTAGCGGCGCAAAGCAAGCAGCAATTTTGCTGAAAGGAACGAGGGAAGTGGTAAGAACAACTCATTTTTCCCCCCCTGGAGCAGCACCGTCATGTATTGTAACTTTCTGCCTCAGCTGATGGTTCTGCTATTTTGCATGACAGCGATTCATTATTTTCACCTCATCTCTGTGAAAGCTGCTCTCCTCCTGCCAGCTTTATAAAATTAAGGAAAAGAAGAATAGTGCATAAAGCAATGGATCTGTTCCCCCTGCTCCACTCCCCTTTGCCTCTGAATTCTGACAAAACTACCAGTTCATGCAGCTGTGCCATCTCATCTCCCTGACAGCCCACGGTGAGGGCTGCATGAACAGAGCTGGAAGACCATCCCATGAGGCTGCTGGCAAATAGCATCCTTCTGTGAGATGCTGTAGACAGGCAGAAGACCTACAGTCCCTCCCTCGCAACTCGTGTTAACTGCAGAAGCCTTGATAGGCTTTCCAGGGTCTGGAGCAGCAGGTCTGGCTTCGTGGATTGGAACTAAACTACCGAACGTAGATGTCTCCATCTCAGGTAGTCGGTCTCTTTATGGTCATTGGAGAGGAAATAGGTGTCAGTTTAGTTTGAGATGAATCACACCCTAAAAGAAGCTCTCTCAGCTACAAAGAAGCCTCAGAGTGACTTGGATAGAGGTGTTTACATTTCACACACTGTAAACGAAGCGAGATGAACCCTGTGTCTTCCCCGGGATGGGCCCTCAAGCACAGTTGTTGTATTTAGGGGCTGGCGATGGTGGCATTACCAAAGCAAAGGAGCAGTCTGGTGCAGCGCCAGTGAATTCCAGCATGATGTGAGGTCGTTTCTCTTGAGCTGCTGGCCGCTGCCCAGAAACCATCAGCTCACGCTCAAATTCATCACTTCTCAAGGGAACGTGGCTGTTCGTCGCAGTTCCTAGGTGAGATTACGAGTCACTGCTGCTGTCTCTCCTGGATGGGGTTGGGGTTTCATTGGGAACAATACGGACAACTTGGAGGAATCCTGCATTCCAGCAGATTTTACTGCATGAGTAATAAAGCAGCACTACGGTGCTGTTTTTGCTATTGCAAGTCACAACTTGTGGTGGTTTCTTTATATATAGCTCTTTATACATCTGGTATGAGAGTCTTAGAAAAAACTTAATCTGACCGAATACTAGAATTCATACTCTATAATTCATGCATTATAATTCATACATTATAATTTGTGTTTCAAAGCTTATAAGCAGGCTTTGTGCATAGCAGTTTGAAGCAAGTTTGCATGAATCAAAATGTAGTTTCTTTGAAAAGAGGCTAACAATTCTGTGTTTCAATAGCTTTCCAGATCAAATCTGCTCGGTTTGTAAGTAAAAGAATTGGCAGGAGGAAAGGTAAACTTAAGGCTTGTCAGATGTTCAGGCAGACTTCTATTCACTTAGAAATATCCTGTTTTATTCTAGTTCATGAACATTGTTCAATAACAAAGATAGTCCCTGGCAAATTTTGGCCTTATCTGTACTTCTACAGTCGAAATGTTGCACGGTTCAGTCCTCCAGTTCACTTGCAATATTAATGAAGGTATGGAATAAATTGGCGTGATGCTATTAAAAGAAACATGTCTGTTTACAGTGGTAGAAAAGTATATGCTTTCAATTAATTTTCTTAAAATGCAGGGTTGTGACCAAAGAGAGAATGCGTAATTGACTAAACTAACTGCGTATCTTTATCACACTATCTGAAATTTGAGTTTAAATTCAAAGGAGAATCTGATAGAGATAAAATAATCTGAAATCATCTGAAGATTTAGAGATTGAGCTGAGCCACAGTTCAATTTTGAGACAACAGAATTTAGGCAATTTTGGGGAATTACAAGGTGTGCCATGTGATACTGTTGCTACTGCTGTTTTCTGAAAATGGATAAAAGACTTAAGATCCTTGAAATTTTAAGCACTAAGTCTATCTTTGTTTGTTTGGAAGGAGGGTAGAGGAAACAAGAAACATTTTCCATGATACTCTGAACATTTCTGGAAAAAAGATATCACTTCTAAGTTTCCAAAAAAAAAAAAAAAGTTGGACAAAATCAGTCACAGATTAGGATGATATGCTGCAATGGCTGACAGCTCAGATTTTGCCTACTGCAAGGCAGCAGGGTTTGTTCATGCCGGGCCAGGTAGCAAGGATAGAGTAGCCCAACACACAGGAGAAAAAACCAGTTTTATATTTCTTTTGCAGTCTGGCAAACAGAACTGCTAACTATACTACGTGGGTGGCACCAAATGTTTTGTTCAGTGATTTTAAAATAAATAGTGAAAACCCAAAGACACAATATTCTCAGGTTAAATACAATACTTTGTTTCCCTTTTGGACATCTCAAAAAGACCTGGAAGAAAGTTCTAAAAGAAAAGATGCTGATGATGCAGAAAAGATGGACGTGCTTGATTTCATAATTTCCCCCCCCCCCCAAACTATTAATTTGGCAATTTGTAGCAAATTATCCAACGGTTTATAGTTAAAGTTTCTTACTCACTTCAAAAGTCACATACAGCTCTACTGCTAAGCTAATGAAGGTGGTTTTCATGAACTGTCCTTATTCTGAGAAGTATCTATGGTCTCTGCAACCTCTTTCCTTTCACGCAGGTTGCAGTGCCAGGCAGTTCAGTACATGATTTGCTTCTGCCTGTGGCCTTTTTATTGTCCTGGTATCTGTCCTCTCTTGAGGAAGATGGGGGAAATATTACATGATCCTTGTAAAGTCCAGGCACCAGGAATTGCTGTAGGGGGCATTGAAATGGGCTGAAAGTTTCATAACAAGAAACCATATAATAATAAATGTGAGGAGAAAAACTGTCATGACTTTAGTCTTCATAAAATCTTATCATATGGCAGAAAGCTTAGCTGGGAAGTAGGTCAGATTATCTCTCTGTTCTGCTCTGCAGTGTCCACTCTTTTTCGTATTTCTTCTTCATTGCATTTAGACCTATTCTTCAAGCTTAGGTAACTGGGGGATTTTCAGAAATGAACCTGTGCAGAGCAATGTATTCTTGATTTGATGTTGTTTTTAGCAAAGGTCTTGATTTTCGTTAGAGCTTAAACTAGTACTGCTTTCCCAAAAAAACAATTTGGTATGCTTTTGTGAATATCAAGAGCATTTGCATTGGCTGGTCTCTTATTCTTTTGGTATTTGCCCATGATGTTCTTAGGGGGGCAATTTTAAGATCATATTCCTGAATAGTTGTCCTGAGGGTAGTTTTAAATTTCACCTCAGTTGGGGTGGAGTCTGCTATAGGGAGGAGTGGTGCCAAAATACTTGACAAGGCTGAAGGCAGTTTTGTTTTCGATGTGAAGGAGAAAGACCACATGGCTCTGTGTTGTGTGACTTGGAGTTCGTTCAGTGCATCCCTTAGCATCTGGTGGTAGCAGAAAGGCCACAGCCTCTTCTCTCCATCTCCCCAGTAAATTCATAGCGCTTACTCGTGTTCTACCCACAGCTTTGGTACAGGGGCAGTTAGGTGTTTGAAGCAAGAGTTTGATGTGTGTGATATCTGCCCTGATAAGAGAAGAACATTACATTCCACTTTCAGTTTCCTTATACTTGCCATCTTCTGCCCTGCCTGAGGTGCAGGCTAGCATGCCTCGAACCCCTTGAATAGTAAGGTACTTTAAACACCATGAAAACATCAAAGCCTCAGTGACTTCTTCAAGCTAACCCCCAGTTACAAGTATTATATTGAGCTCTTTGGGAAAGAGAAATTCAATGTGTGTGACCAAACCCAACTAACGATGTTTTCACAGAATATTCAGAAGCCAAATGCCAACTGCATCTACAAGCTCATGCGACCACACTGATTGTAATTGGATCAGTGATTTTACTGTTATTGAATGGCTTCTGTAGAGCTATAAAATTCTCAGGCTGCCAGCTTGGAGCAAAAAATGGCCACAAGTATAGCCATTATGTGGCTATATAAGAGGACTCTTATAGCTGTACGCATTAGCTGCTGCCTACTGTTGGAGATAGGATATGGGGCTAGATTTTTTTTATGTTCTTGGATGGTGATGGTCATTGGACGGATAAATTCAGGATGTGTCCAGGTGTGAACTTGCTCAGATTAATTCTTGATCCTCTGCATTTCTTTTAATCAGTGATCTGCAAGACAACATTAAAATATTGTTGATAAATTTTTCAGATGAGAAAAGGAACAGGGCAGCAACTGATCCAGGGGACAGGCCCAGGAGATACACCAGCCTCGGTTTCCTGCTAAGCTTCCTAATTTTCAATAGAGCCATATGTGAAATCTCACATTTAGCAAACCAGAGCGCAGGTTGCAGTTACAGATGGATGTCCCCATCCTGGGAAGCATTGGCAGTGAAAAGAGTGCTAAATAGTTAATCAGTTAAATGTGCTTTGGCCTTGGACGTGGGACGCATGGGTAATAACAGAGAGGTCATTTTGTCCCTGTAGTTGGCAGGGGGTGACTACCCTAGAAATATTATTTCCAGGCTTGGAATATTTAGAGGTGGATTTTGAAAAAGAGAGAATAGCCACAGGAATGATGGAAGGAGTAAAAAACTTTTGTTCAAAGCGAGAAATTCAGGAAACTCCAGATTTCCCACTCATCAGAGGGGAGGTTGAAATTTGAGAAGCCATGGATCTCTTAAAGGAGCAGGGAAAAATAATTTTAAAAATCAGCCAAAACCTGAAGTGCCAAAAATTCAAACTCTAAGCTGGGTGCAAACTTGTTAAAGGCAAGATTTTAACCATTAAGCAACAATTGTGGTTTCTCCCCTGCCACCAAAACTTCTTGCAAGAACATGTGGATGTATTATTCTTATGGAAACATTATGCTGAAGACCTAATTTAGAGAATTTCAGGATTAGATTTTGAGACTCATCGTGTTAGAGGTGGTCAGGCCAGTTGTGTTTCAGAGCTGCTATTGATATTAATCTTTAAAGTATTCCAATAGGGATGTTAGCCCAGGCTCCCTTTAAGCATGCATGTGCTGGGAAATAGGCATTGATTTAGTTGAGGAGTCCACGAGGCTACCGGTGGGTCCTCCGGCCTCTACTGGGGGATACGTGGATGGAAGCAATTAAGCTATTGCACTGAAATGGAGCTGCGCAAATCTTCCCTAATGAACACAGGTGACCACCCATACTCTGGATTTCAGCAGCGCCACAAATCCCTGGTTGTGAGCGAAGGCCTGATGGTTTTGGCTTGACACCAGCTGAAACTCCAAAGGCAGATTCATTTCTTTCTCTGGGTGTTCAGATTCATTTGATCCCAAAGCAAAACATGGGAACTTGAGGCAAATGTGAACTGCAATGCAAAGAAAAGGAGGTTTTTGTCAGACCAAATGCTGCAGTCTTGTGCTGTCAGCTCCTGGCTCCATTTTGTAGTCACCGGGCGTAGGCTAGCATGATACCAGCTAAATCCAGGCAGCTGAGCAGAGTCTGACCAAGTATTTTTATCTGAAACTTGAACCTGAACCTCAGTCATTATTTTAATGCTGCCATGAAAGGCGAACTGTAATGAAACATAAGTTTCGTGTTACCATTTTTGAGCAATGGTTGAATCAATGCCCTTGTTCAGCATGGGGACTGCTGGCACTTGCTGGGACCTGCAGAGCAGCATCAAGCTGTAGCCTCTCCTCTCCTCTCCCTCCCCCGTGCGTGCAGCATCATCCTTCATGGGGCACTGCTCTGCAGACCTGGATGGGGTCTTGTTCAGTACAAGGTTCAGCACGTGTCTGTGTGCAGTACAAGGTTCAGCACGTGTGTGTGATTTGCTATAAAACTGCTATCCCTTTGGGGCAGAAAAAGGGGTGTTGGTAGTGTTACCGGTGTCAGGGCACCAGCAGACCTTAATAGCCCTGAGCAGCCTCACCTGGGACCCTAACCCCCACACCCTGTATGCCATGCCATGCCACGCACCCTCTACCCATCACTCCATTTAAGATCAGGCTTAAGCCTTCAGTCCTCCTTCATGAAGCCGCCCTTGTGTTGCTGCTGCCTGACAAGTGGCTCCCCATCAACCTGATCTTTTCCCCCTTGATGTACCACATCCCCCTTGCACGGGTTTAAAAGGAAAAAATTGATGGGAAGAATTTTGCTCCCCCTCCCTTGCACAGTGCTGGCAGCGCTTACGTGCTTCACGTAGCGCAGCATGACAAGGCAGGCACGGCAAAGAGAGCTGGAGAAGTGGTGGTGTGCTGGGGAGGCTGGACCTGCTCCACCTGTGGAGAAGAGACAGCTAAAGGGCTGTAGCCTCCTGGCTGACAACCCATGCTGTGGAATTGCCCATTTCTGCTTTTAGATGTTTGCCGGTTTTAAACCATTTGGGATGTTTGAACTAGCTACTGAGTCATAATTGGCTGGGACTTGAGTCAAACCAGGGTGAGATTAAGTGTTAACTGGCTGCAAACTGAAATCAAACTGAAAAGTTCATTAACTTAAGATGAAGAGTAAGTAGTTTGGGATTTTTATGCAAGCTCTTTCACTGACTTTATGCATGAATTTAGGTTTAGACTTTGCAAGGAGGTCTGGCTTCCTCTCCGCTTTGAGGTGGAGGAGGGTGCACCTGTATTAGCCCTTTGGTCAGAAGTGGGCTTTTGAGGCAAATCTCCTGATTGTCCCCAGTTACTGCACTTCAGTAAGGCACTCAGTGTGCTACAGCCACTCACAGGCTCTTTGTGGAATCAGACCAGAGTTAGTCTGCAGTAAATCCCATGAAAATAAGGTAATGTGGATGTAGGATTCTTGGCACCAACTATTTCACTCTGCTGCTTTCAATGTGCAATGTCTGCTGGTATAACCTGAGCAAAGTATACCGTGGGGATACAGCTAACATCTCGAAACAGCTGCTCAGCTCCCGCCTTGTGCACGGGTTGCTGCTTGAGTTGATGTGCGGAGTCACTTCGGTGCTAGTGCTGCCTTGTAGTTAATGACCTGCTTGGTGCCCAATTCTGGCTGAAATCTTAGATGCCTGAAGTGAGATTCTCAAAGTAACTTATTTCCTGCTTCTCTCACAAGTCGGGATTTGTCCCTTAAGGGCCCTCAGATCTGAGGGCCCTCAGTGCCTCTCCAATACCAATATTCACGTTGTTTAATTCCTCTCGTACGCAGGTCTCCTCTGAATTGGAAATAACTTTGAGTCAAAGGTATATTATTTATGTCCTGCAAGTGAAGGAATGCTTGCAGTGAATTGAAATCCTTGGCTAAAAGCTGCGCAGTTTTGCAAATTCTATCATAACATTTTAGCTGTACATTTTAATCAAGCTCAGCAAATCAGTTCAGACTCCCTGATCCTGCAAAGTACCCTGCTTTAGATTCGCCTTTGAATCTATTCTGCTTTTTAATGCACGTTTTCCTATGGACCTTTTCTCACTTTGTAACTTTGGGATTTGGATCAGAAAGAGAGACTGAATAATGTGAGACTTTTAATAATTACTCTTTTCTGACAGTGCACTCTTTTCTGACATGTGAGTGCACAAGATTTTTGTGCTAATACATACAGATGCATACTTCAACTAGTGACCTGCCTATCTGTGGACCTTCCAGGAGGCACCTACTGCTTTTCGTAACAGGTTTATTAACGAAGGATTCAACAGGAACCGGGAGAATGCGTATTTGAGGAGGGGAAAGAGTAGGTATATACATCTAGTCTAACATGGGGGGGAGGGGGGAATCGTACAAAAAGCTGTTCCTTAGCTTATCAGTTTATCCTGGTTAAGGAAAGATGCATTAATATAAAACATTCCCTAGATACTTTTCCACTGAGTTATCTGTTATTTTTGTGCTTCTTGCTCTGACCAGACTTCCAGAGAAGGTATGAGTTGCAGGATTTCACTTGGAAATTTTAATTTTGTTATACAGTTGTATAACAAACAACTATATGTAGAGTTGAGGCTCCAGCTGATCTTGGATTACCTTATGCTTTCTTGAAAAAGTTGCCGTGGGGACAGAAAATACAAAGAAAAGGAGCAGGAAGATAGGCAAAAATTATTTTCTTTCCACTTGACAGAGAAAGAAATAATTTTCCGAAGGCTGCAAACTGGAGTTTGTGGACAGCCAGAAAAATCTCCACTCTCAAATCTTTTATTTGGAACAATATTCCATGCCTGTCTTAAACTGTTTTGCAAAGGTTATTTGGCAAGAGATTTCAAATTTCCTCTAGTTTGATTTTCATAGTTCTGAGATGAAGGCTTTATTTGGGCATCAGCAAGAGCATGATGGGAAGCCTTTCCGTGGTGGGTATAGGTAGACCCATTGATGTTTCTAGGAATGGAAATTGCCACTTTGGCTAACACATTGCTCTGTTCTGCTCAGAGGGAGACAAACCAGCTCTGCAACAGGCAGTCTAAGGGAAAACAGTTCCAGAATCACAGAACCGCTGAGGTGGGAAGGGACCTTGAACGAGCACCTGGTCCAACTTTTCGTGGAAAACGGAGCCTAGATGAGATTATCTAGCACCTTATCCAATTGCTTCTTTCTTATATCAAGATGAAACCTCTCCCAGTGCAACTTGTACCCATTGCCCCTTGTCTTCTCCATGTGGCCCCTTGTGAAGAGAGCCTCCATCCTCTTTGTAACTGCCCTTCAACTGGAAAATACTGCCCTGTACTGGAAAATTGTGATGAGGTCCCCCCCGAGTCTTGTCTTGTCCAGGGAGAAAAGACCTAACTTCTTAAGTCCTTCCTCATCAGGCAGGTTTTCTAGCCCTTTGATCATTGTCGTGGCCCTCCTTTGGACCCTCTCCCGTCTGTCTACGTATTTCTTGAATTGTGGGGTCTAGAACTGGACACAGTTTTGTCCTAGACTTCATTAATTTGGGGTTGACTTATGCACCCGAGCACAGTGATTTACATCTTTTCTGAAATATTTATACAGATGGAGGAGTTCAGGTGTGTGTGGAGAAAGCACACGGAACCAAGTTAGTGCTCGTAGCACTTCAGTCTGAGCAGCAGCATGCTCTGCGGTCATGAGCCCTGTACCCTCACAATGTAAGGTCTGGATATGTGGTGGAGCCTCATGCTCTCCACTGCAGCGCCGTGGGCTCAGATGGACAAGATGTTGACATTTTAAGCCATGAAGCACCCTGTCATAAGCTTCTGATTGAGTCTTTGTAAAAATGACTCACCTCTTTGGGTGCCTGTGGGGACAGAGGGGCTCCTCAGCCTGTTACAGGGGGAGAGCTTACCTTGCAGCTCTTCGTAGAAGCTGACTCTTGACTTACAACAAAACGTGATATCCAGTTACCTTGTGTAATTTGCTTCCTTTTAACAGTTTAATCTGCCTGCGTGTCATGTGCAAAGGCTACTCTCGGGTACCTGTTGTAGGAGAGGAGTGGACCTCCTGCCCTCAATCCAGCTTCCCCGCGCTTGCATCCTTGCTGTCCCGTAAGAGCCTTCCTCCACGCAAGGAATTGTCTCGGGGGCCCGGGGTATCGGTGGGGGCAGCGCTGCCCTGGAGCTGAACCAGAGCAAATCACTGAGCTTCCCCAGTGGGGAAAGCTAACGAATAGCACTGACACCCCTAGGTTTTCTGTTTGCCGTGCAACATTTTCAAGCTGTTTCCTCTTCTGCTAAGTTTACAATAAATCCACTCTATGGTTTTCATCAAGTTTTCAGTTGAAGTATGTATGGAAAATAGTATTTACACAGTTGCAGAAAACTATTAACTTATGGCAAAATCAGTTTTTGATAGGGGAAAATACTGATTTTTCTTTAAAATATCAATTTTTAGAGAAGAAAAGTAGCTGTAAAACTTTAAAAAATGCTAAAAAATTTTAAACATTTCTGTGAATGACTTCATGGTTTTCAGTAAAATCTCCTCTTTCACAGAGAATAGCTATATCAAGCATTTTAGTAGTCACTAATAACTGATGTTTTTCGGCCTGCCACTTGCAACTCTTATGCAGCCACTGGAAACGGCGTCAGTTTCTTTAGGATTCCCTTTAAAATAAATGAGGAATGTATATAATAATATATTAATATACTGTAATGGCATAATTCTGCAATGTGTATTTACATAAACCATTACATATAAGAACTAATATGAGTGTCACCCTTCCTATAGAGAGCTACTCCCGTGCAGGCTTCAGAAAGATAGGATATTCCTGCCCTGCAGATGTCTAGAGCTTTTCGTCATTCTATATTTTAGGATATTAATTGCTGAGTTTGCTGTGATACGGAACTTTTGCTCGATACAACCTTCAACCACCTCACCAGCTCTCAAATTTCTACTCAAGTTGAGTACTAAGTATTTTGGGGAAGTGAATGTGTAAGAGGATATGCAGTTTCGGCAAGGAAACAAGAAGTATAATATCCTCTCTCTCTCTCATACTGGGATGACTCAAGTGGGACTTCAGTGAGAAGGCAGGCTCTAACACTGATGTGAATGTAGCACAAGGATATTTAGTAACTGGAGAGAGATGCCAAATTTTTCCATACTTAAGTTATGTAACTGGGGGGTTTTACGAGGCCTGCTCTTCATGAATAAGGTTTGGTACTGAATTTTCATATCCCTTGGTTTTAATTTTCAAAGCAGCTTCTCTGATTTCTGTCTGTGTTGGAAACAAGTTTTTTATTCATTAGAATGGGTTGCAAAGGATGGAGTTTCTTTTGCTGAATCTTGGTTCTATTTCTATGCCACTCAGAAGTGAATGGAGGTTTACAATCTTTACTGTCTCTTTCTAAGATTTTCTGAAATCAGGTCTGCTGGCCCTTCTGTAAGTAAAAAAGAGTCACCTGTGGTTCATCTGCTGGCTGGGAAGATGAATGGCTTGCTTTGGAGCACCTGAGAGCGGCAGGATCTCAGGTGTGAGGGGTGGTTGCTAAGGCTCTAATTAATACGGCTCTTTCTCTTTCGGTTGCCTTCACTAGGAAACTGCTGGAAGAATGCTGCGACCCCGGGCAGCTCTTTGCTATGACAAAGCTGAACTCCCCGATGGGAAAGAACCTCTGGTTTGACGGGGAATTTTTATACTCTTTCACTATTGACAATGCAACTTACTCTCTCTTCCCACAGGTTAGTAACCCTTTTTTTTCTTTTCGGTTTAAGTATTAACATACTAAATGGTAACATGGTACAAATAAGTATAAATAGGCTAAATGCTCGTCAAGAAATTGTATCTTCATTTCTCAATACAAACCAGTCTCCTCTGCTTTTTTACTTCTATGTTCTGAAAATTATAAAATGTTTGCATGCACGTTATTATTTCCCTGGCCACTTTTCAGGTGTGCCCATGTACACAAGGGATGAGATTGGGCCACCCATCTTGATTTTTAAAATGCTAAGTTCTGGCTATTTTAAGAAGGTGATTTCTGCATTTCAGTCGGCGATCACGCTCACTGAGAGCACGATCCCTCATCTAGGATTGCTTCAGCTCAGGTCTGTTTAGCTAAGATGTGACAGTGTTTTGTGTGAAGGTGTCCAAGTTACTTCCAAGTTAATGAAGTTTATTGATGGCAAGCAACGTGAGCCCAATAACAGAAGCCGACAGCTTGACTTTGTCAATTCTTGCTGTGTTTTGAATGTTACAAGTGGTTTCCTGTTCAGCAAAGGTGTTTTGGGTTAAGTGGAGGGTTTTCAAGTGCTGGGAATTTGTAATACTGATCTAGGCTTCTTGTATTTTTAATTAATATATGAACTGATGTTAAATAATGAGTTTATTATATTGAATTTAGTATGTGGAAGGAGAGATGTTTTATGTGGCTACACATTTAAAGAAAGCCAAACATCTGGATGTATTAATTGATTTATATATTACTTTCATTTCTCAAATTAAAGGCATAGGTATTTATTAAGCCTCCTAGTCAGTGTTGTCATTCACACCAGGCTTTTCATTTGTTGCTGTTTCAGTTAAACATGTAGCAGAGTTCTGGCTTGTTAATCCTGCAAATAAAACATCAAAAAGGGCTTTGTGTTTTTTTTTTTTGTTTTGTTTTGTTTTGTTTTTTTTCCAAAGTAGTTTCCAGATCTCAACAACAGAGTTATGACTTCCAATGAGTTTTCTTTTAGTGGAGAAAGAGTGAGGAGAAACTGCAGTGTAGGGAAGAGGAGATGGGAACAGCCCTTTCTGTGTTCAGACATCGTCTGGAGGAGCAGTGTTACAGCTGTGTCTTGCTGAGGCTGCGGTCCCCTGTCTTGTCACTCAGCTGTGCCTGTTGCAATGAACCGGTTAATGGCCCGCTGCCTCCCTCGGGCTGCTCCCCAGCTGCTGTGTCCCTGCAAGCTCAACAGACAAGTAGATGCTGAAATGTGCATGGCGAGTGTTTTTTCCTGCGGTACAGCTGGAAAGGGGCTGCCCAGCTGGAGTGAATTTCTCTCCCTGCCTTTAAGACTGGTAGAAAGTTTATGGTGTGTCACAGAGTAGCAGCTGTAAATCTTTTTTTATGATGATTAGTATGATTTGTTGCTACAATATTGCACCATTTATTGGAGAAAAAGGAAAGCCTTGGCAGAGCTGTGAACTTTGTACCACACAAAGATATTGGCAGCAATTGCTCAAAATGTGTACATCCTTTCCAACGTTTCAGAAAAGCCCCACGTGGGCTGGCGCAGGGAAGTTGCTATTTTGTGATGGATTTGGGATTTCAGATTTGGTTTTCTTTGGATCAAAACCTCGCACTCTGCCTGGCTACAGCGGTGTCCTACCTCCTCTCACAGAAAAGAGCAGAGTGCTGGACGGGCTCCTTCAGAGGGGTAAATGCTGGTTAGAGAGGAATCATGGTCTCGGGAACTCCAGCAGTTCCCAGACTCCCGAGCCCTATCCTCAAAGTTTATCAGTTGGCCGGATCAAGAGCAAGGATCTGGGAAGCCCTGGAGAGACAAACTGGTGAGGGACAACATGAGCTAAGGAGTTGGGACTTCAGTGTCCCTTAGGCTTGCCAAGCAGGCCGTGGAGAGGATGGCTAGATGCTGTTGTAGGGGTGGTGGTGGAAAAGGTGAATTTTTATGATGTTCCAAACCTAGAACAATGCTAGAAAGCAGCTCTAGGACTGGTGCCAGAAGTGCTATTCCTTTAATGAATTGACGGGCAGTTCATTTCTGACAAGCGCTACTCACTGCTACTCCTTCTTTTCTTGCAAGTACCACTGCCTCTAACTTGATGTGTTATTCCTATGTAATTTGCCCAGAGGAATTTTGTAAACCTTTATCAGATGAAATCCAGCTAGGCTTAAAAGCTTAGGAAGATTTATTTGTAGTAAATACTTAAATGAAGTACTTTTCTACCTCTCTCTTTGTTTCAAGAAAAATACTTGCCTAAATTTTTCAGGCTTCTACTTTGAAGAATGGTGTCTATTAGCTTGCTAGCAACCGGCAAGAGATTTTTGTGAAGATGAATATTCCTTTCAAAAGTATCCAGAAGCTTAAAACCACTCATAAAGTATGGGTAATACTCTGAAATGCTCAGGGGATGTAACAGGAATGTAAAGGGCTGCAGCTATGTTGATATAATAGAAAAAAATTTCCTCCGGAATAAATAAAAAAGGCTTCATCCACATCAATGTGCTGGGCTTAAGCCATTTTGTTCTTGCAGAAGATTTCTCAGTCCTGAACCAGTTATTAACTTACAGGATAAAGTAACTCAAAACTAAATAGGAACCTTGCTATATTTTATGGCATAGAATAAGCTGGCTATGCACCAATGGAGACTTATACAGAAATAAAGTAAGTATGTCAGAACTTAATATGTAAAATGTCACTTATTTTTGAATGTGAACAATACAAAATAGAATATTTTTTCTTCTGAGGAATCTGTAGATAAAGTTCTTACAGCTGGTTCAACATGTTCTGATGGAGTGCTTTTCCAATAAAAATGCTATTTCATCAAAATATAAATTTAGTATCAGTTCATTGGTTTTTCAATTTTTCTTTGAAGTGAAAAGGTTAAAAGGTTTTGGTGGTGTTATGACATTTAATTTTACCATTTTTTGCATGTAATATTTCAACTGGGTTTTTATCAGCTCCGTTGATAGCTTTTTTTTCTTCAGACTCTGCTTGATTATATTCCTCCTCCTTTTATTTTTTTAAGTTTTTGATTGGTCAAGGGAGAAATTTGCAAAAGAAAAAAGCTTTTATGTGGAAATAGTCATTCAGTGTTTCATTTCAGTTTATGAGAAAAAATTTGAAGTTGCAGAGTTTTGCATGAACCAACAATTCCAGCTGCTGGAAGTGGCTCCTCTTACTTTCCCCTTCAGCGTCATTTTCCCCCTGATTTCTAGAATTAAATTTTTTTGAAACAGAAATGAAATATTACACAGACTGCACCATCTTTCCCATCCTGGAGAGAAACTGCTAGTGGCTTATGGTCAATACCTAATGGCCAGGAGAAGACGTGGGGCAGGACGTGGCTCATCACAGAAGATAGCCTAGCGTGCAGTGAGGGTGGGCATCCCACCTACATCTCATCTCCCAGCACGTACTACGGTGGCATTGCCTGGAGCTGTTGGATAACGGAGTGTCATTTCAATTAAAATCAGCCATTTCTTGACAGCAGCTTTGTTGCATTACTTGCTGTGATCTACAGCATTACTTCCCACTCTTAGGAGACAAAAAGCGTAGAGTCTGCATATAACTGTAGGTGTAGTTTAACGTTAACAACGAGAGGTTATTCCTGCTGCGTACCTACCACTTTTCTAAGGCTTTTCATGTAGACTTGAAGTTTCAATATTAGCCAGTAATTTCGATACATATCTGGGGGTACTGAGAGTTCAGAGATGCAGGTGACCCTACTACAGTCGAGATCAGCAGCATGGTTGGACAAACCTCTGAATAGCAGGGCTGCCATGTCTCAGGTTGGCCACTAAAGGCCATAGGTAACTTGTAAATGTATTTCCTCTCCATTGTGGTCCAACTATTATACAGAAAAAGGAACTGTATGTTGGTGAGCGTTCAGGAGTCCTGTCCCTGACAGGGCAGAGACATACACCCTCCTTGCTCTTCAGCCTGGAAGTTTAGGCGTGCAACTCTGGTCCTGTTGCGTTGTACTGAGGCACGAGGGGAGGCATGACTAGCATTTTCCACCCTTTACTGTCTGACTAGAATGGAAGAAACCAGGCTTCCATACGTTCCTGTAGTAATTTTTAGATGCTGTGAGTAAACGTGATGTAACCACAGGAGTAGCTGGGATGTAACTCAAAGCCATGTGAGAGAAACGTGAACTAACACTCATCTGCTTTGAGTTAGAGAATAAAACAAGCCCCAGTTTCAAATGTTTTCTGAAATAATTTTGCACTCCTTCCTGTCTTTTTCTTCCTCAGAGTTTCAAAAGCAAATTTCAGACTATCTTTACCGTTTGAGGAAAAAAAACCTCACTCCAGTATTTAGCTGTTTATGCAAATAATTGGTTTTTGTTGCTTGTTGGCAAAAGCTTATAGCAAGGAAGAACTGAGGCGAATTTCTGAGGTCTCCTTTCCTCTTCCACCAAAAGGTTAAAGAAATAGTTAAACCAAATGGAACTTTTCACTCTGCCATGTAAAGTACTATTTTGGAGGGTAGAGGAGTGAATACATTTCAAAAGAAATTTCAAATGTTAAGCTTCAACTTTTTAATTTGAGAAAATAAAATAACTCATTGGAAAATGTTCTGGTTTTATTGTATTTCACCTGAAGCAGTTAGACACATTTGGTACCAGTAAACTTTTTCAAATTACTAAAATATGATTCCCCAGCTGCTCAAATCCCTTCTAAAGTTTCACCTGCAAAATGCTGTCAGCTAGAAGAGCGGCTACTTGCAATGAGCTTCTCATGAACAGTCATCACAAATGGCATTTGAGAAGTCCAAAGGAAATAGCTTCAAGCCACAAATAAATTTTGGAAAGCTGGCAGCTGTTTCTGGATACCTTGTGATCAGGAGAAAGGCAATATTTTTCAAATTATTAATTAGAGTTTAAATTCTTGTCCTTAATATAAAGGCAGGGAAAAAGTTAATCTCTCTACCTGTAAGTGTAAGATGGAGACATTCTCTGACATTTTCTGGGTTATCAGGGTGAATGTTGTATTGGGTAACAGTGAATGATTTTATGATTGTGCTATGTGATTTGTGGCTTTTATTCAGGGTACCTGTTAGATTCTGGGGGCTTGTTTAATTTTTCTTGGTTGCTCACAACATTCCTTATTTGGCCAGAGATTTTATCGTGTCCTCTGATGCTGGTACTTGTGCTGTGTCAAAGCAAATTCCCTGGTTTTACAGTTAGAGCCTGCAGCTAGGAGAATAATTTGTAATCATTTCAGGGAAATAATTCAGATTTGGAAAGGGAGTTCAGTGTAGAGTCTGCGGGCTTTTCCCCTTTTTGCATGACGAGGATTAGAGGAAAAACATACTCACCCTGAGGAAGAAAATGGCAGTTTGATTCAAGTAAAAGGCGAGGTCTATGAGCAGCAAGTACTGGGACGGGTTAGGTGGGAGCGTGGCTGCTGCGTAGACGCCGAGTGGAATGCGAAGCTACAGCTGTATAAGGAATGTGAACCGCATTAAGAGGACAATGTTAACTTGCTTAGGGTAAACGTTATGTGTTGTTTGGACTGATTTTAGACCCAGGTGATCCAAAAATTGTGTATAAAATGGGAAACCACCTGAAGCGAAGGGGCTTAGGATTTGATGGACTGCAGTGTTGCCAGGAGGCATGAAATTATTGCCTTTGGTGTTGACTTTGGAAACGCTCTGTTAATTTTTGCTACCAATCTAACTTACCGAAGTACTCTGTTCTCAGTAAAGCTCTGTAATTAATAGCTGCTTGGAGAAATACATTGAAATATTAGCTGTCATATGTGTCCTGATTTTTCTTCTTTATCTTGGGTAGGGGCATGAAGTGCCTGCAGACTTAAGATTTATTGAGCAACTCTTATATTTACTTCCATTAATTCTACTGTCTAAATAGTACCTCCCTGACTTCTTTTGAGTTGTATTTAATTAGGATTTGGGGGAATTTCTTGGTGCTGTCCCTTTTCTTTTCTTCCTTTTTATTCCTCTCTTTTTTTTTTTTTTTTTTTTCTCCCCAAGCATACTGTAATGCAAACTATGTTCTTGATTGGGACTACGTATATTTATTCAAAATGAAAATGTAATAAACATTAATTATTGCAAACATGGAAAACACATGTAAACTAAAAGGCGAAGAGGTAGTTATATCTTGTGAAGTGACATTTGCATGTTAGGAATGCAGTTAAGAAGAGATCTTCTGAATTGTTCAAGCAATTGTATCTCATAGTGCCTTTCATAAACTGGGATATGAAATACTATCTGTAGAGACCTGACAAATTGTGCTGTTTTGGAGCATGAGTCTTCCCTTCAGTCCTGGATAATCTCTAGCCATTGGCATCAGGGTGATCAAAAATCTGGCTTAATATTTAGTTAAGTGAAACCCCTAGCCTCACTTTGATTGCATATTGACTAATTAAGAACTGTGTACTTGGACCATTTTGTGCAGCCTGTTGGCAAAGCTGGAATAGGGCATCATCTGTTCTATCTGGTCAGTTAAGCAAAAGCCATAGTCCATCTGAAACTACTCCATATAGACAAGATGCAAACGTGCCTGATGGTGAAAATCAAATTTATGCTAAAAAGAATGAGATGCAATGTGTATAGTTTGAAGTAATTAACTAGTGGACGGGCAACATGCTCTTGTGGAAGCAAGTTAAAACAGACCAAGGAGTGGCTTTCTGTCCCTGTTGATCATCGGATGTGTGCTTTGGTCTCTCTGGGCTTGCTAAAATATCTGCAGCCAAGCTGCTTAACCAGGCTGTCTTTGGTGAGCCTGATCTTCTGGAGTTTATCTGCAATAACGCACATGCCAAATTGGCTTTATCTCAGTCAGGGCAAATACATAAATAGATGCTGACCTTTCCAAATGTAACAGAGAGGAAGGGAAGGACTAGATCTGGCTGCAAAGTGTCTGTTTGGCCTGCAGGCAGAGAAAGAGGAATGGCTGCCCTAACTCAACATTTCTCTTTCAAACCTGAAGTGACTGAGCATCAATCACTGTCTTTCCTAGGTAATACAAGAGCTGATCTGAGCACACACCAGTACCTTTGCCAGACAGACCCTTGTGCCCTTGGGCATTAAAAAAACCCCAGAGATCAATCCTGCCTCTCTTTGGGGTTTTGGGGATACGAGGATGTGCAAGAGCTAATGCGGTCCAGCTTCTGCATTGTTATGGATACTGAGCAGTACTAAAAAAAAGTATAAAACCCTGTGGGATAGTTGTGGAGCCACCTAAGACAGGAGGGACATGGGGTATTTTCAAGAGGATAATTCAGCCATGAGGGTGTTGCAATTTGGAGTGATTTTATGTTTGGAAAACACTTCAAAGAGCATATTTATTCATTTCTATTGGTACCCACGGCTGTACAGTTACTGACTGGTAAAATGCAAGCCTGTGCATGGAGCAGCCGCCGAGCGTGAAGAGGCCACGGCAGGGCTGGAAACACGGGCAAGGCTGAGCGATGTGGCAAGTCATGGAAGTCATGTTGGAAGTCATGGCAAGTCCCGTTGTGGGACTTGCCGTTGTGGGCAAGTCCCGTTGGTGTGCTGTCCCAGGGAGGGAGGGGACACTGTGGAAGGGCTTCTGCTAGCAGAGGCAGGGAGGATCTCACAGCACTGCACACTAGTGCACGTTTCTACTTATTAGCTGTGTAACTAAAATTTTCTACCTCAAGTAACGTTTTTGATGGTACCTAGAAGTCACGGTTACAGATAAAGGGATGTTATGCTGTGGGGTTGTAAAGTACAGAGCAAAAAGGCTGTTCTGAACCCAAAGAGGAAGTGGGCAGTGCAGGCAAAGACGGCCAGAGAGGCTGTACTGCTGCCCTGGGAATTTTATGGGCTTTTTAGTTGATGTCCATCTGCTTTACGGGGACATAAAGTTGCTGCTTTATAAGCAAGAAATGTAAGCAGAAGAATAATTAAAGGAAGTGGTCACAGCTGAGAAGCTATAGGAAGAGCTAACTTCTGATGGCTAGGAGTAACTACAGGGCATACGAGCTGCCTGGCAGAGGGTATCAAAATAGAATGAGAGTTGGTTCTAGTCTGCCCAAAGGCAACACAGATTTGTTTTGTTTGTTTTATTGTAGCTTTATATAACTGATAAGATGCTAAAAGGAGGTTCTTTCTCCATACAAGGGTTTTTCTGGCAATGAACTCGTTTATATACCAAGACTTCCACCTACAGGTGCAATGAGACCTTTGCTTCTTTGGAAGTCAATGTCTAAATCTTGAGTAAGCTTTATCCTTTATATCCTGGCCACCTGTTAGCCTTTCTTATTATTTATGAATTTTATTTTTAAGAGTCATCTTGTTCAGTTTATAGACTTTTTACTGTATATGTGACTATATATTTGAATTATTCAGTGATCAGATTGCGTTACATTAATTTGCTATATTCAGTAGTTAGCTTTTTTGATGAGATACTTCTAAAATAGTCTTAATACCAGTACTGGCTTATTTTAGGCTTAGGTTTAGTTGCATTTCATGCCTGGCACTTACCACCTGACAGAAGAATGAGTAGAAGTTGATGAAATATTACATACTTGTGTTTTTCATACCGTTGTTGGGTTTCTTGATATGGCTCATGTATGACTCTGTACTGGAGTGTGGCAGGATATCAGGTTATGTTCAGAAAGTATTTCACCTGCAGCAAAGATGTAGCCCCTCTCTTCTTCCAGGTGTTCCTAAATACAGGTGGAAGTGTGGCTTAGCAGAGTCTGCAGGCTTGAAGAAAGTCAGGGAAGGTTACACCACTGCAGAAGCTATTAAGAAGGGGTAGCACGGTTACAAATCTTGTAGGAGGATTATATAGTGTCTTTCAAAAGATCCTTTATGTCTTCTTGCTTAGGGGGGAGTGTAAGCCCAGCTTTACATTTAATGAGAAATCTGCTGCATTACAGTTCAGGAATTGAGTTATGTAGCCAGGCATGGTTGATTTAGAGTCCTTATAACCTGATATGGTGTGGAGGGGAAGGGCTGTGGTTCTCTTCTGGAACAACTTTTATCATCTGAATGGCTCCCATGAGGCAAGCATTGGCTTCCAAATGACATTTTGGACATTGGGAAAATAACACAGTAGTGGTTTTCTTACATCAGGATGCACCAGATAAATCCTGTGATGCTGGATGTGCAGGTGAAGTACCGTTTATCTTGCTGTTGCTCAGATCAAGAATTCAGGCTATTTTTTCCTTCTTGATCAACAGAGCTTGATGCTTTTTCAGAGTTTTTAGGGAGAAATTTGACAATTAAATCTGTGCTGCTGATGTCTACTGGCCAATAACTACCAATCTGAGGTGACTGTTTTGTGTGTGGTGTGGTGGCTAAAGGGGTAGTCTGTAGTGGGAGGCAAAGGCAAGATAACTGAAAGCACTGGTGTCTTTCCAGCTGAAATGAGTCAGGATATGACATTTAACAGCCTTGTGAATCTGGACTTGTGTAATATTACTGTGAATCCCAAATGCAGAAAGAAATAGTTCTTTCCAGTGCGGAGATGGTGTCTTTTTTTTTCTTCTTTTTTTATTTATTTTTTTAAAGACTGTCTTAGACACTTCTGTGAACCGTGGGCATCTGGGGCTGGTGACAGTTGGCAGTGCTAGTCTAGGTATGTTTTGGAGAAGAGCAACTTGCATATATGCGTACCTGGGTTCACAGGTGATTTGAAGGAGAAATACTTAAGCCCAAAACCATGGCTTACACTCACTGACTTGAGTCCAGTCCATCAATCCCAGGAAGACTGCTGCAGGCATTCACAGGGTATTTTCATGTGAGGTACGTTATTGCCAGCACGATTCTGCACACTGTCCTAAGTGAACCCTTGACCTATAAGCCGAAAGTCAGTTATAAAATCCTGTGAGCAGGGTTAAGGTGGAGGTTCAAGGTTCCTGGCATGCCAGCATGGTGGCTGCAGTAGAGCTACCCGAATATTGCCTCCTGGAAGCTCACTCTCCAATGGCTTTTTTTTTTCACAGTGTAAAATGTACTGGACTAATGGTCTCCAGTTTCAGAAGGTTCAGATGAAAGACACTGGGTTCCAAATGATCACTTGATCAGAAGGAAATTACCTGAATTATATCCCAAATATTAGCTCTGTGAGACGTGTAATGTTTTCTAGGGACTCCCAAGTCATGCAGGTGCATTTGGGTACCTTCATTCTCTGGCATGGGAATTGCATGATAGGTCAAGAACAAAAATTATACATGATGGGGGCGGCGGGGGGCTGGTTTTCCCTTTTGCCCAGAGAATATGCCTTTATTAGGAAGGGGACAGAGAAGTTTTATTTATGAGTAAATTATCCATCTTAGTGTGGAGGAGTGAAGGTTGTGATGTGAATAGCCTGATGTGAAACAGCTCTTGGAAGTCAATTGTCTTAATAGCACCCTTGTCCACCTACTATTGCCCTAACTAGTCTTCCTAGCACAAGAAGTGATAATGTGCACTGAGGAGAGAACAGGGAATGGAGCTTAGGTATATTCTTTTTGGAATAACATCTCTGTGTGCTGCAATCACAGAGCTGGCAGTCTGCATCGGCTAATCTCACCCATCTCTCCACCTCAGTAAGCTGAAAGTACTTTATGTAGCTGGAGACAGACAGACAGTTGCCAGCGATGAGCTCCTTCTCCAGGGGGGACAGTGAAGATTGCATGGAGCTACTACTGTATGTCTCTGTTTCTCAGTGTATAGAGCCAAGCTGAATTACACCTGCCTGCAGGGCATGAAATAATACTAAGCAACACTTTCTCTCTGTTGATGATTTTTAATGAGGTTGTGAAATGACAAGAATGTAGAATGGGAATGTGTAGTGTATTCGGGTTTTTAGGCTGGCTAACCTGTTTGTAGGCTAATTCATTAATAGACATTCCTCCAGCCAGACCATCTCCAGCCTTTTCCTCAATCTAAAACCCACTGGGTTGTCTCACTTCACTTCCCTTCCCTTGCAGCACGGCTTGACATATGCACAGCGTAGCTTGTTATTCAGGAGCAATGCTGCAAATTTAAGTGGTAGCACCAGGCTCAATAGGAGACAGTTTAGGTGAAAGGAGACAATAAATGCAAAGGCTACACAGACCTATTCTGTGATCCACTATTGTGCCAGAAGAAGAAATGAGAAAGCCAAAGATAAATAATCCTTGGTATGAGTATGATGCTCTTTATAGCAATTCCCTCAAGCACTTTACAGTCATTCAAATTCAATGTATGGTGTTACTGCACAGTTAAATCTATGCCTAGAAATCTCTGGAGACAATTAAAATGAGGGTTTCTGCATGGGGAGTATGTGGGGAAGAAATACTGCAGACCCCCTTTTTCCTGTACAATAAACAGATATACATGATGAACCGCTATTCCTTTTGCTTTGCTGACAAAAAATTGGAAGAGACCTATAGAGCCCCTGTGGTATTCTGGGCTATGTGAATATAGCAGACAGGAGCTCTTCTCCAGCCTATGGTTTTAAGCAAGGCCTTTGAAAAGTGGGACTACCTCAGTTTAAGCTTGCCAGCACTGCTTTCCTGGCTCTGGTCTTGGCAGACTTCTTGCAGTTCCAATTCCCCGGTTTAAGGTCTGTCCTCCAAGTGGTACCCAGGGCCAGCAACCCCTCATCCTAGCACGGCTGTGGCTGTGGTCAGCACAGTGATTGCATTCGTCTTTTCAAGGCAGTTACTGAGCAGGGAAGTGTGGGTACTGGATTGTTAAGCACCAAAAGAAGCATGGTGGGGAAATGAGTAACAAACTGTGTTGCAAAATAGGTCAAGTGAAGCCTGGTTACACCAAAGTCAACAGCAATGTTCCAGTTGACTTCAGCATGGCCAGGATTTAGCCAACAGTACCCTCTTGCTGAGTACGGTTCTGCTAGGCACATGTACATTTGTTTTTGTGGCTTCTTCCCAGTTAACAAAGAATGACTTTTTTTTCCCCATTTCTTGGCCTTTATGAGCCTTTGTTTTCATTTAGTGAATGAGTGATTTATCTTCTTCATCTACTTGTTTATACCCCTTAAGACAGACCCTGAGTGAAAAGGCAAGGCAAATTTGAAACAGCCACTCAGACAAGATAAAATGGAGCTTTTTGTCACTGCTTTTCCTTGCCCCCATCCCAGCTGAAAACATCCTTTCTGTTGCTCATGCCAATAAGCAGGGAATCATCCTTGACTTGATGCTTCGCTGAGTCCTTGCAAGCAGGCTATGTGGAAGTCTTGCAGAATCTTTGCACGCTTTTCTACTTCTCTGTCTCTCTCAATGAGCCGATCTTAACTCTAAGACCGTTACTTTTGCAGGGCGAAGGCAGCCTTTTTTATATGCTTGTGTACTGCCAGGAACCATGGAGTCAGTGTCTGTGTATGAGGATGGTGCATACAATGACATGCCACAATGGTCAACAACACCGTATTAAAATGAGGTCATCCATAGTTTTGTTGGCTTTTATTTTTCATTTTGTTTTTAAGTGTTACAGAGATACTTGGCATGTGACCCACTGAAAGAGGTGAAATCACTGGCATCCTGGTTTCCTGGTGCAGTAGTGGGTATGTTGTTTTCTGCAGCTTTTTCTTGAGAGAGAATCAGATACTATCCTCTTCAGGTATGAATTTACCCCAAATTGTCATCAGGATGCCTGGATAGTCCCTGTGTTTGGGGATTTTGAAATTGAATATTTGGACTTAAGAATAGACTGTCTGAGAGATGAGGAAGTTGTAGAGAAAACCTACGTAATGATAATTAGCAATGGTGGTTTCTCTTTAAAGTTTGATATCTGGTCCCACTGGACACTTGTAAGGCTGAATACTTTTTTGAAACCTGCTGTTGTGTGAAGCCTACAAAATACATAACTTTTCCAATGAAGATCAGAAACTTGGTTTCTGTGATTTCAAAGGGTCTTCTTTCATCAGAGATGAAAAACATAGAGGGAAAGATAGAAAGCGTCCAGGATGGTTCTACTCCAATGTAAATTAAGGTCTTCCTGCTAGCTTCATTGCTAGCATTTTGATCCTGCAAGGAGCATAGCTGTAGAACTCCTCATTCACGCTAATTAGGTATGCAAGAGATCATATCTGTTTTTATTCTTTTAAATATAATTTTTCAGCCCTTCTTTCCATTTTTCCAAGCACTCCAAAGTTTGGTATGCCAATTACCTCCATCCAATATTACTCTTGCTAACCACGTAAACTTGATTTTCACACTGATTTGGTTTGTACAATGCATGTTAATACCTATGTCCCTGTTATCCTTCCTCTTTTCTTTCCCCTTCTTCTGAGTACTGCTGGGTCTGCACTTCATATAACTTTGCACTTTATTCTCTTTGCCAGCTTTAGTTGAGGGTAATATTTGTCTAGGGCAAGGTAACCTCAAAGGCCAGCTTGACCTGGCAGGGGCCTTAATGTAGTGGCTGTTACTGGCTCAGGGTTGGTGGTTCCAGCAAAGTGCTGAGGGGAGCTGGAGTGAAGGGGATTTAGCGTAACACGGTCTCTGTGAGTGTAGCTCTATCAAGTAATTTAACTTGCATTTATTTACAGAAATGTGAGCTTGCAAAAGTGGCACCTTGTTACTCAACAGAGCCCCTTCTTTCATATCCCCAAGGTTTATCTTCCCACTGACGAAAGCAAGTTTTCATTCCTGTCATTCCTTCAGAGCACTTTCGGCTACAGAAAAGCAAGACGGATTGTACGTTGCCTTGCTCCTAACTAGCACTGCCAGTTTAATAGGGTTTTTTAACATATATTTGTCAAGTGCGAAAATTTTACATGACTCTGTTACCCTTGCTTCTCCATGGAGCTGACGATGTACGAGGCAGATCAAAATCAAACCTGATTTGCTAAGAGACCTAACAGAGGTCTTGATTTCAGAAGTTACATGTTCTCATAATAGGCACTTTCTCTTGAAGTCTGTAAGAGCAAAACTCTGGCTTGTCAGTTGAGACAGGATCTTTCCATGCCTAACCTGAAATTCGAGCTGGTGTCTGACTGAGGGGGGAAAAAATGTAAAACCACAGTAAATATACCTTTTGTCTGATAGCAGCAGCAATTTTGATAATATAGAAGTAAGGTCAACTAGTATGTACACTATACTATAGATGTATTTGCAGTTAATCCTATTACAGGTAAGGGGGTGAGAGTAAATCAATATTTTTCAAAACTCACTCATTCCACTGTACTTTTGTGTTGGCTCTTGTCGAAGACATCTGCTATCTACAGTGTCCCTTTGGATCAGTGTCCCTTCCTCCAATAGAGAAGACCTTTGTTGTCTTTCCTGTTACACGGCACAAAGAAAGTTACCCCCAGACATGAAAAGCTGAGCCTTAGGTTTGACTTTGTTCAGAGGGAGCCTAGTTCATGACTTCTTAATGTCCAAGTAACTCAGCCTGTCTTTCTCCTGGGTTCCAGCCCAAGAACTCTGTACTGAGCCATTGCTGACAGCTCCCTGGTCTGCTGCTTCAGTTCTGTATCCTGCTTTCCTCACCATGTTTTTGTCTGTGGCTCTGACATCTCTCCTAGGGAGTCTCCAGCCCTCCCCACCTGCCGCTGCTATTCTTCAATCTTTATTAGTGTCTCTTTCTAGTTGGCCTTTTAATCACAGTTAGGGGGTCAATTGACTCCCCCGTTAATGCTTTCTGGGCTGCTGTCATGTTGCGTCGAGTTCATGCAGCTTATCATAGACCTTAGAGACAGAGAGTCATTGCAGCGATAAAGACAAAGAGCATGAATCTCATTTTGCACCTGTTTCACAGCAGTGGAACTCTTCTGGCTTCTCTGCTTTATCCTGCTGTGGGGATTTGAATCCTGCATAAAGATGAGACAACCCCCTTCCAAGTAAGCGCTACTCCATTAGTCCGATAGCGTAATTTGCACACCTGGAGTGAAATTCAGAGTTCTAGAAATGAATTACAGGTCTTCATGGTCATTTTTTCAACTGTAAAATGATTTGCTCATGATTGGTGTCAGATAGGGGTTGCAGTTGCTTTGCTGTTGCCTATTCCTTTGTTGTCTAGATGTCTTTTTTCCCTGTCGTAATACTGTGTAATAATGTTCTCCTGTTATTCTGATAGCCTTGTTGTGGCTTTGAAGGTATAAGAACACAGATAAAACAAACTTTGTAAGGAAAGGTAATATTTTTTTATTAAAGCGAGATAAGCTTAGCTCTTGTAGGGTGGTCTTTCTCTGCAGACCCCACAGTACAGATTTTACTGTTGTTCTCTGTTTTATGGATGGGGAAACAAGCAGTTACATAAGGTGATTAGGTGATTAGCAGAACCTAGTGCAGAACTCCAGTTTAAAGAACATATATGAGATAGGTTATATGTTTGGTTTGCCATGTCCAAACGAAACAGCACACAATTATTTTTAATGGTTTTTAATGCTCATATGAGGTTTTGGTACATTCTGTATTTGCTTGATCTAAGCCGCTGAGCTTCCAGTCTTGTCCAGTGGTAACTTAGTGGTAAAAGAGGACTTCAGAAGGTTCACTGGCCTGAAAAAGTTTTTTTTTTTTTCCTTTCAGATTGGTGGAATTTAAACTCATCTCCTATGCTTGATGCACTAACATCTGAAATATAACTGACTAGTTGCTAAATTTCATCAAGTAACGTAAAGTCAAAACAGGCAGGGTACTTACTAATCACAGGCAATATAAGGCGAAATGATGATTCTGCAGAAGGACTACACATGCAGTCAGGAGTTTTGATTAGTTGGGGTTTACCTAACTTCAGCTGAATGATAGTTTTCTTTTCTTTAATCTTCCACAGTAAGAATCTTGTTGCTGATACTTATTTTCTGAATTTTCCTGCAGTGGGAAGTTCTCCATTATGGCATTGCACTATTTTTGTAATGATGTTTTTCTTGCATGTCTGGCCATGCAGTATCCCCTCTTGTTAGTTCTCTCCCCAACCCATTATTTAAGAGTATAGGCACATTATCAATGTCTTTCTTTTGCTCTCTCCATTTGTTTCTATGTGGTTTTTTTACCTTTTTAGATCACAACACTACCCTGATTCCATTCCCAATTAACATGTTGTGATGACATTTGTCTGTGGCATTTTGAAGTGAATTTGATATTATTTTAATGCTCTCCAGATCAGATTTTCAGAAACCGTATAAAATTATTTTGTTAAATATCTCATTAGTGGGCCAGGTATGGCTCATTTTTGAAATCTCCTTAAAACTTGAGTAAATACAGAAAATCTAAGACATGCAGCATTCCTAATTTGACAGCAATCCAATGCGTCACTTAACAGCCCTTTTACCTGTAAATTTAAGAGGTTTCTTCCATCTTCTGGCAAACAGGTCAACATCCCATTTACTGTTGTACTTTCAAGGAAGCTAAATACAGTATAACTTGCAAAAATGTGACAGGTGTGTGTGTGGCTTTGATGAGTAGCCTTTCCGCCAGAATTCATGGAAGTTCTCTTTCAAAAAGCATTTTGTCTGAAATTATGCTTTCAGGGTCTTTTTCATTTCACTAACATATGCCTAACTACCATTTACTGGCAGCGCACTCCAAACTTCTGTCAGAAGGAGTAAATTTAAAAAACACGGTTTTGTACTTTAAAATTTGTCTTTTGATTGCCATATCTTTATGTTTTGCCTTCAACAGATGTCTAGCTACTGAGAAAAAAAGCTGTCTCTGCAAAAATGATGAGCTGAGTAAAAATGATTTTTTTACTTTGGCGGTGTGTTAAGAGCAATTTACACCGTGCATTGATAGTCTTCCCACTCCTTTGGGACTTGTCGGGAATCACTTGTGATAGTTTCATTTGAATGGGGGATATGAACTTTAATTTGAGGGAAGGAACAGAAAATAAATCCCTTACGATAGAGGCTGTATTGCAGCCTATAGGTTCTCTGGGGTTTGGAATCCCCATTGCCTGTGCTTGGAGTGCCATGGAAAGGCTGCTTGCAGATCAGATCCCAAGCATATGTATGATGATGATGATTATTCTATCGGCCACACTTACTTAACATCTTTCTTTCAGATAATTTGACACCTGCAGGTGCAAAGTGCTCTGTGTCATTATCTCCAGCGCAGCAGGCTTAAAGGCAGCAGGAACCCTTATGACCCAGCCTGACCTCCCGAGTAACTCAAGCTGTAGGGTTGCATCTGGTGATTTCTCAGTCTAGTACAGTAGCGGTGCTTCAGCTGCAGCATGTTAATGCTGCAAGGCTGCAGTTCCTGTGCTACAGCACAGTTGCTGCATCTGGATACAAAAGACTCCTTATGATGGAGCATTTACCATACCCCAGTAATGAGTTCCAGTAACTCATTATTGCATCCAAAATATGTCTTATTTCCACCATCCCCAGAAGTATAAATGTGGGAATAGAACTGCTGACTTTGCCCGTCAAACTATGCAATACCAGAATACACCCCTATAGCTTAAAACATTGATTTTTAGAAAGTTTGCTACCTACGTCTACCATGCAGACAAGACATATAAAATATATTACCTTACCAAATCGTTGAAACGCATGAACAATCAAAACACAAATGAAATGTAACACACATTGTGATTGCAATCAGAATACTGAGAAATGCTAGCCATTGTCCTACATTTAAAATTCACTGTAGAAAAATACAGATTTTATGGAGAAAATATTTTAATTTCTATTTCTATCCCCATGGCAGCTTGGGCTGTTAATTGAATGATTGAACTTCTTTACTTTTGTGCTTTAGGTTCTTTAAAGCATCGCTCTGGCTGTGCAAATGGATATAAATTACATCAGTCTTCAGAGACAATGAAAGTCAGGATCTCTTGGGTGTCCGGTCAGCTGTGTAGGATATTACTTCATCTGCTGGGTCAACAATGAGAACTTGCTCTTCTGTTATGTTTATTGCAAAATAATTGCAGTATTTTTTTCATTCATTTATGAAGCTTGTTGTTTTAGTTTGATTCACCATAATTTTCCCTATTTAATGCTTATTTCCAGCCATTACAGTCTATAATTGCATTTTTGTCGTTATACTCTCGCTTTATAGGTACATGTGTGTGATGTATACGAATACAAAATTACATCATTCAGCACTTTGGAAGTAACTGAAAATATTGTATCTACCAATGAAACCTCTGTTGAAAACTCTCCATGTTACGGCTTGATACTTCTCCATACGTACATGTGCTTCTGGTTAGGAATGACAGATTTTTTTATCTGACTAAGGTGTGAGCTTTTGCATTACAGGTCTGTCCTTCATATCAACGAGATCTACAGGCCTCAGCTAAAACCTTTCTGTCTGTCTATCTGCCTGTGTGTCTTCATTTTGGAATACTTTGTGTGCATGGCAGCAGAGAGAAAGGGAGAAATGCTGAGTGCTGGCTGCCTGAAATCTTGCATCCCACTATGCGATGCTCTTGGAAAGGGTATCTCTTCACCTTTTACTGACCCAATATATGAAACTCTGTGGACCTATTCCCTGGGCCACTCAGTGGGAAGAGGCAGAGAGGTGCTTGTGGAGAAGTTAACTGCACCATGAGGTAGTGGATGTGACTATGTGCAATATTTGTGTGAGGTTTCTGGGAGGCAAGGCTGCAGCCTTGTGTGGAATGGCATTTCATGGGGTTTCTCTGGGCATGAGACTGTGGCAGGAGCCACACTGCAGCTTCTCTCTCTTTAACAACCTATGTGCTTATCACACAAGTGCACTTGGGATAAAAAGTCCTAAAGCACGAGAGAATGACTAACATGTATATTGATGGCACTGTAGTGGAGGAATGTGATGCTGGGGATGAGTCTCATTCATAATATCTGAGGCTTGAGAGGTCTGAGGAAGCGTTTCATCTCAACCCTTGGAGGACCTGACAGAGTACGGCTCCCGCCCTGAAGCACATGGGTTTTGTTCTCGTTCTGTTGTGGGATGAGATCTCAGGGTATGCAGTGAGCTCGTAGGTCTGTATAGGGTCCTGTTATGTATCAGTTGCTGCAAGTTCAATAGAGCTGTAGCATTTCTTTGATGTAGTGAATTTGGATGTCTGAATTTTAAGTAGGAGTGGGAGAAGTGATTTAAACAAAATACTGTAGCCTGTGACCCATAGCTTTGCCAAACTCGATATGAAAGACTTGCCCATTTTGAATTCTAATGTAGAATCATTGCTAATTTCTCTTTAGCATGGTGTTGTAGAACAACCTCCCCTTCACTTCATTGCAGTATTTGGAGTGCAGTATCTGCCAGTCAGTTGTATCTACAAGTATCCTCTTCAGGCTTAATGAAACCTTGGTGAAAATTTTCACTGCTTAAATGGAAGCTTTGCAACTAGACTTTGTTGTGAACAAAAAATGCAGGCCATTAATTCATTAATTTCCATAACCTTTTCAGCTGAATCCTGATTTAATTTGTGAAAGATTATGAATTTAACAGGCTTCCAAGATTCTTGTGCAAAAATTCAATGAAACTCAGTAGTTCTGGTAAGGTTTCACGTTGAGATTTAACTCTGAAATGAACCAATGTGGTTTTGAAGGGAAAGAAGAGAAGATATTACATGTGTGAACTTCTGTACAGTAAAACTGATCCCTATTATCAGATTCTTTAGGCAGTTTTATGTAGTGCTGTTGCTCTGCTAGACATCCAAGGGGCTGAGGGACTTCTAATCTTGTGCTGGACTGTTATCTTTATTTCCAGGTTGCTTTTTCTGTCATCAAAGCCTGCAGGTCTTTCACTCCAGCTCAAGAAGGACCATTACCTTTCCTAGGTTTTTACCATCTTTCCCACAAGAGGCCTCTGATTTAGTAAACTTACTACGGGCATCCAGGTTATCTGTACTCCAGCCTTTAACAAAGATGGCAGCCCATCTGACCTTACAACAAGTGTTGTTAATCCAGGGGGCAAAGCATAGTTGATAACAGAGGTAAAGTTTGGTGATATCAGCAATGTTTCTGACGGGAGACAGCACAAGAGCCCTTCTCTTCACCTCCTCTTTTGCTTGCTTTTAGCCTCCTGCCCTCAAAACAAGTGCAATTTGTCTTTGGTAAAGCTGCTTCTCAGAAAGTACTCTTCTCAGTGTGACAACATGAGGCAGGTCAGAATTGTGGCTTCCGGCTCTGGCCCATGGGCTGCATTATAACCATTACAACTGTCGTTCCGTATGCGGTCGCAGGATGCTAGTGCCACCACATATGCCACGGCCTCTATGCCCAGGTGCTCTTCTGCGTTGGCCTGTTACGTGTTGGCAAATAGCTTCCTTCTGCAAGTAGGTATGCAAAGGACACCTGGTACAGTTAAACCAACCATAGCTTTCGACTATATACCTTGGAGATGTACCAGACAGATAAGCTTTATTATGGATGTTTTACATATACCAGGCCAACTAGTCTGTGTTGGTGGTAGAAACAATGAAGGTAAATACCCAAAACGTGCCATGCCTTGCTAAAGCATGAGAAAATGTAGGCTATGGCCATTCCAGACAAGCAGAGTCACATTTGTTCCCAGCAAAAAGAGTACAGATATATGTTGAGAGGCATGAAAATGTAATTAGAAGAGGGACGCTGTAAAAAATAATCTATTTAATCTACTTGTTCTCTGCATATTCTGAAGTCATTACACCCTTATTTACTGGAAAAAAACACAGTATTGTTGTTAACGTGGTTGTTACAGCGGAATGGTCTCATAGTCTTTTTGTTTCCAGGTATCGTGAATGGCATTGTCAGGAGACCAGCACAAAAATGGAAGATCTAAATTGTCCACTTGTGCTTTTACTCTGTGCAGAATCTTTACTAGTGGTGGTAGAAGTACAAAAAGAGAAAAGACCCTAATCTGACTTTCTAATCACAGGTCATATTTTGAGAGATTATATTCCTGGGGGGAAAAAAGCATATTTTTTTATTTTAAGTGTGACATTTTTTAGCTGGATACAATTGAGAAGGAATATAAAGTACAACATTCACAATGTCATTTTACAATCATTTTTTTCTAACTCTGCCTCTTAAAGGCTATCCAGACATGAGTGGATAGCAACACCATTTGAATATCTCTCTTTAATTGACTGACTGAGAGAGCTCTAAAAATAAACTTACAGATACTGTGGGAAGATGAAACTAGAGGACAGTTACATGTCTTACCAAAAGCCAACAACCAGGCTGTGCTGTCTTTTTCCATGAGATTCCTCATGTGAATAAAGCAAGCTAAAGGAAAAGTGAGAAGACTACGTTTGGGGAGTATCAAAATCAGACAAGTCAGTTTTCAAAGGGTGGAAGATCATGGCAGTTCTTGTATGACTTCTGTCTTTGTAAAAGGATGAAAACTAAAGCAGTACAATGAGTATAAGAGGCAGAGTGGAGTGGTTTTCTTATCCAGAGAAACAAGCCTGGCAAGGATATGTGTTTAAAAATGCTGTATGGAAGCTATGGTCATCCGTCATGTTTGAATGTTAGTGTTATGTGCTAGTGAGTACTGCGAGTGGATTCAGCATGAGGCTAATTAATGAACTATCATCCCTATTGGGGACCCAGATGTGCTTCACTGATAAACTCCAAGTCCTTTGCTCTTTTACCGCTGTCCTCTTCCAAGTCACAAGGCTCAAATGTTTACTGTTAGGAAACTTCTCTCCCCAGCCTAATGTTTGAAAGGGGCTGAAGCAGGCCCCAAAAACTAAGTGGAGGGAAAGCCCTCCAGACCTTGAGAAGGTTGCTAGTCTGTAGTGTTGTGCACTCGGTGAGTAATCAATCCAGTGCATTCTTGTTATGTTAATAGCTTCCTGCTGAGTCAGTCACCTTGATGTTCATTAGTTCACCCTGGAACTGCTTTTGGTTTTAGTATAGCTTTAAGTGAAAAATAAAGTTAGTCAAATAGAAAGCTGAGAAAAAAAAAAAAAAAGAAAGAATATGATGTCTTCGTGGCTACTCTGATTTCCGTAGTGATTTATTCAGCTGGCAGAAGCACGCTGCAGCTTATTAAAACCTCTGACATTGTCTTTTCAAAATTGCACCCTCTGATAGGGGACAGCACATCATTTTTTGAACCTCTTTGCTTAGTCAATGTAATTATAACTGTAAGAGGGTTTTTTTTTTCTGACCAAACTGAATGGAGACGTGAATTATGTGAACAAGATGTGCTGAAAATGGGCCGTCAAGAATATAGGGGTTGTATTTGCTCAGAGCAAGAGGATAATCAAGGTATGAAAAAGTATGAAGTTACTACTGTAATTGTTCCAGGGAAGACCGGACGCCAGAGGCTAGCACTTCCGATTATGTAAGCGGAAGTGATGTCGGCGGGTACCTCGGGCCACTCCTGTGGGCTTGCAGCCGCCGGCGCGGAGCTGACCAGGGTCCTGACGGCCGGCACGGGCGGCGGCCCGGGCCCTGCCCCGCCGCGCCCCGAGCGGGTGCGGTCGGCGAAACCATCCAGGAGGTCACAGCCAAAGACTACCTGCGTGACGCAGAGGCGCTGAAGCACGTCAGAATCAGCATATCTTGACCAATTTTCACGGGTGAGCCAGCCCGGAGCCGGAGGTTGGCCTAGATTACCTGAATTATATGATGTTAAAACCAAGGGAAGCGCCAAGCCGGGGAAAAAAGGCGTCCCTTTATGTGAAATTAATTTAGTTCTGTATTGCCTTTCAGTAGGCTTGCAGTTGCCTCAGTCTGCACAGTTCAACTGGACTTCTAATTTTCAGATTCTGGTGTGTACCCTGTGCTCCTGAGGCTTCCGTCTTTGGCTGGGTTTCGTCCCTGAAGTCTACCCTCCCTGTTTTGCTGTGCTCGCAGTAGAGGAGCTAGCCCCAAACGAGCTTTTGTCTAGGCTTGCAACAAATGACACTTTCTGTTTGCTTTTTGGAAAACCCACACTCTTATATAATGAAATGACACTTTTCCCCATTTTAATTTTATATTACTAATTGTTTTATTATTGATCTAGAAATGATAGTTGTTTGTTCAAATCAGTTTATGGTAAGTTACTCAAACAAGGTCATAAATTAGTCTCATGCCTCTATGTGAAATACTATTCATTTTAAGGAGTTTTGTTTTCATTACTGGAAAAAATAAATAGCTTATGGAAACTTCATTGATTCTGTAATTGTAACAGCTTTTCCCCTCTGCCTCTCTGGAATTCTAAACCTCTGTTTTCATAACCTTTAGAGATGACGTTACATGGCACTGCACTTTCCTCTAACTGCTTCCTTGTTTGGTAAACATCCATTTTTAAACAATTTGGTAGTCACTCATTATATGTAAATCCTATTATGCTGCTAACCACCTTTTTTACTTTTCAGCAAGCTCTTTTAATCTTGGCTCTACATTTCTGCAGAAAGACTGCCCTGAAGAAAGATAGTACTCTAAATTAAGACCTATACCCTTGCTTTACATGCAGTCCTTAAAATTCTTTGCGTTGTTTTCTTTGCATGCTGTTATTTGCTTTTCAACTCTTATGGGTCAGCTTTTCTTGTGTTGTTAGTTACATGAACAAACTCACATGCCATCTAGGTTTGTGGATGAAGGACAGGCTAAAGATGTAAGATACAGATTGATGCAGGCTTCTGACCTGGCTGAGATATAATAGCTCTTTGGAGCTGGGTACATTTATTGATTCCTCAAACTGTTTCTTATTTCTTAGTATATTTTATCTATTTGGGTTGACTGTGTGCTATGGGAGGGGAAAAAAAGAGATTGCTCACTTCTCTGGATTCATGCCATTGTTTCGTCCAGTTCAGTAGTGCGTTTAAATGAACTCACTGTATCTGTAAGGTGATATTACATGTTGGATTTTTTTTTAACGTTTCTGACCAGCCCAATATCATAAGGCTTTTTCATCCAGTCACTACCCATAAACTATTCTAAACACATTGAAACACCAGAGCCTCTAGAATGTTTCCTAGCTAACCTTTCTCTGTTGTGGTTTACTTTGCTGTTTATCTCCATTTACCTGACTGGAATCAGGGGGAATTGTTTTCTTTTTAGTGAAAGAAAGATTGGTAAATGTATCTGCATCTGTTTTGTAAAATTTGGAGTTTTCAAAGTCTAAAATTTGGCTTAAAGTAGTTAGATATTTCCTCCTTATCTATAAGATAAATGAAGCTTTCTTAAGAGGCTTAATTTTTCTCATTAATGGAGAAGAAAAAAAAAAATCTGCAAGTATTAAAGAAAGTCAACAGTGCTTCCATGCTGCCAGAAACCAATCTCAGTGTTTAAACTCCACTCAAACTCTAATTGCAGATTTCCTAGAGAGATCAATCCTTGCTAGTTGTCTTTGATGTCTTTTTAACTAGTAATTCTCAACAGACGTCTTGATTCATCTGAACTATTTAGAGGTAAAGCAAAGGCAAGAAACATTTTTTGATTAGTGGATCTTTTCCTTGTAGAAGCTCAGTTGTTAATATTCCTGCTAAATGGAGCGTATTGCTTTCAAGACATCCTAAAAAATACTAAAAGCCAAAGCTTTAAACTTTGGTATCTGTCATACGATAACTAAATCCGTATTTTGATGCCTGTAGAAATTGATTGATTTCCTTTGCTGCAGCTCCTTATTCATATCAGTGCCATCAGAGGGCCCTCAGGATTCAAAGAGCCATTCCTTTGTTTAAGTGTTATTGTCTTTTATACAAGTAGAATTGGAAGCCCTTTATATTTTTTATGAGCTGAAACTAACCTTATTTCTCGCATATACTGTGTGCTACTAATAAGATTTTAGAGAATTTCGTGTTTCTGTAGCTGGATGATCTTTTTAGGAAATCAACCGCATACATGCAGATGGGTCTCCTGACACCTTCTTCAGAGCACTCCTGCGTGCTGTCTTTCCTACCCCCACCCACGTTCAATGCAGGCCATTGCTGCATTTCACCATTATTTGTATTCTGCTCATGTGATTGTAGGAACATTCATCCTGCATCAGTTCTGCAGGGTTAGGATTGATCTTAAATGCTTAGGAACTGTGCGTTTGATTGTGGATTGGTCCTGGTAATAACCTTGCACGCATATGAAACTGTGTTGAGAAATCCTTTGTAATGCTGGGAAAATAGGTGAGTCGTACCCCTTACTGAACAATAGTTGGTCTTGCAAAATTTCCAAATATTTTGCTATCTTTGCTGACTGTGTGTTGTCCCACACTCTCACAAGAGAGTAATTCAACATGAGAGTACATTGTGTACTTATTTCTACACGAGGCATAAGTAAGCAGATATCCTGCAATTTTCCCTATTCTGTTTTGGTTTCAGCTTGTTACTGTTCTTCCATCCTGAAATCGCTGAGGGAGAAAGTACAGTCAGGGTTGGAGGACATTGTGACTGGGCAATCATATTATTTGTTTTCTGTCTACATGTCTCTAATGGGAGTATTATAGTTATTTACTTTAACAAAAAATTCCATGCATAAAATTTAAAATGTGTGCCTATGTACAGTAACTTCCTCAGCTAGGAAATTGTGCACTGCAACACAGGAGATTAATTAAAAATGTTATACTGCATTTTCACAGGCCTGCAGAATAACTCATTGAACTCTTACAAAGTAGTAACTACTCTTTTTGTTTAATAGACATGCATGACGCTAAAAACGTCTTTTCCCCCCCGAAGTGATGATTTGTGCTTACCCTTGTTTCCACGAAATATCTAGTCAAAATTAAAAAATGCTTCAATGCACTTTTTTTGACTTAAGCTGAGAGCATTGTATCAATGCAACCCTGGTGTATACAGTTTGATATACTTAGCTTTTTCTCTTCTGCTCAGACTTGGAGCAGATTAAGAAAGGAGCAGGGAAAAAGTGGAGGATGGGCAAAACCTTCAGAAGCAGCACCTCAAAGTTGGGTCTCTAAGCCCAAAAGATAAGGGGTTGCTGCTAAGTATTCAGCGTAGTGCAGTATTAAATAACCAGTGGAATACCTGGTGTGTCTGAATGCCTTTCTGCCATAGAGTGCCAGTGAACTGGGAGGTGAATTGCTGCCTAGTGTGTAAATGCTGTGCAATGCGAGCATAGAAGTCTGAATTGGTTGAAATCTAAGTGGGAGGGTGTTGTGTACCTACCTCTGGAGGTGCTGGCAAAGCAGAGCAGGGCTGAGAATCCCACACAATGGATGTTGTTTTCCTCTAAGCTCAGCATGGCGTAAGACAATGTCAAATGGTCAAGTAAAAGGAAGGATTTGCTAAGTGATTCTGTGGCTGCAGGCAGAGTTTAGTGATTCAACCTATGAATCGAAGTTTATCCTTGTTACCACACAGGATTAAAACAAAAAAATCAACTGAGTTATTCAAGTGTATGAGAAGGTGTTTAGGGAAGCCAACACAGGCAATTATTTACAAATTCTGGTCAAGCTGTTTTTCATGAAATTTGTACATGATTTTTGCATTTTGTACAGTTTACATGGGACTGGGTTGCTCCATGGAACATCTGAATGCAGCTATTTGGAAGGAAGCTTAAGTCCTTCTTGAGACCTCCCAGTTCTGGAAATGTTGGAAGCTATAACATCTTCCAGAATAAGAGATACTCTCCCCACCCCCAGTAGGCTGAATTCCTTTTTCTCATTAATCATGAAACAGTATTTCCTTTTTTTCCCTTTTAATCCAAAGTTTGGGGTCCTAGTACGTTGCAGGCCATAAACTTTGGATCCAGAACTCTTCCAGAACTTTGGAATTTCCCACCCATTAATGTCTCCTTGTCTTATATGTCACATAAAATAGAAATATTCCCTTCACATTCCCAGAGTGTTCATTGTTTAAAATACTGTTTATGATATACCATCAATAGTCTGTTTTCTAAAATAAACCGTTACACTCTCCAAATGTGAATTTTTTTTCATAATCCCCACATTGTGCTATCCTGGCTGTATGAAGTCCAATTCCATTGAATTAAATGCCACAGCAGCAATTTGAAATGTTCTTTTAATTCACGGCAAGTACTCACTTGCAGTGACTTCATGCTGGGTGGAAAGCTATTAGAGAGCACACTGTTTTGAAGTTCTGCTTAAAGTACAGCTTGAACTAAAAGTGACTGCCAGCTAGTTACTGGTACTCCATGTTTTTTGTGAATATGCAGGTATGTTGTGAAGCGTTCTCTCTTTTGTGTGTGGTTGCTGTGCAGTTAATATCCCAGGTATCCTTTGGGATATAAAAGCATTTCCTGCAGCCGCAGAGCAATGTGTTCAGTCTCCTAAGTGGTCTTTGCAGTCCTGTGTCCCCATATAAATATTTCATGAGATACTAATCTAATGAAAAACAATACTGCTTGAAGTACATATTTGTGAAGAGCACAAAGTTTACATGAGCTTGAATGTTTAATTCCACTTCAGTCCTTGATAGACACTGCTGTCATGACTGAGACATGCTTGCATGGTCCATCTTCTTTTTTTTCAAAATTTTCAGTTTTCACTAAAAGAACCCCAAACGCTAACCCTAAGCATTTTTTGGTGAAAACAGGTATATGCTTATACCTGTCCCTCTGTTTTGTGACAGCATTACCATAGAGGCAAGGTTTTTGGCTTGCTTCTTGCTTAAAATTTCACACATTATTTCACATATTAGTGGCATATAGAGAATTTTGTATGAGTTATAGCTAACACACACATTTAGCAAGTCTCAGTGGAACATGCATTGTGATTCTGACAGATTTTGCACATGCGAAATATAGCTTTCAACAGTTTCACTAATGTGCTTTTGTAATAAAGCTTTGCGTGAGCACAAAACAATTTAGGAATTATATGGCATTCAGTAAATCTGCCAGAAAAGTATCAATGTGGTTTCTTAATATGTTAAAATGCATGTGTCTTCCAGCCCCCAACATTCTCTCAAGATTTATGATATGGAGAAGATTTTCTTCCTTTCCAGCACTCATACACAGATACTCTGATTCTAATCCATGTTTCTTCTGTTTCTCTATACAAAAGTGAGTTCTAAATTATTGTTAACATTTTAGATGCGTTTCAAACTTTGTGCATTTGTTTCAATCAGTAACTACAAACAGAAAGGCCAGGCTGGAAATAGGTGTGTGATAGAAAATGTCTGAAGTTATGAATTACTACATGCAAGACCTTTTAGATAACAGTGCGCCCAATTTTAAAGGAAATCTTCCTGAAAAAAAAGTCCATCTTCTTTTTTTTCAAAATTTTCAGTTTTCACTAAAAGAACCCCAAACGCTAACCCTAAGCATTTTTTGGTGAAAACAGTTATTTTCCCGAGAAAATAACAATTACTTCTAAAGGACGGAAAGAAGAACGTCAGCTGTCTTGCTGTAGTGGCATAGTGTGGGAGGTGGGCTGAAAAGTCCTCTCTCTTTTAGGAGGAGCAGCTCTTCCTGACCTCTGTGGTGTTCATTATCTTGCCATCAATAGTTTCTCCTTGCTCTGGGCTCCTGTGCCTGGGTCAGGGCAGGGCTGGAGCAGTTTGGCGGAGAGGAGCGAGTTAAATGCAGGGAACCACAGCCACCCTCCACGTTCCCCTATAGAGAATACACCGTTCCTGACACTGGTGTTTTTTGGAGCCGGTTGCCGTCAAGCTGTCATGTCTTGACAGCTCTGTAGGAGGAACAAAAGGCCCATCAGACCGAAGATGATTTGTAAACAATGAAGAAGGAGCATTTGCCATCCCACCATGTCTGAGAGTGTAAAAACCAACACCACGTTACCTGTGGCTGACACAAAGAGAGTTATCCTTTAAAGTGTCAGCTGCTTCCTTATGCAAAGGTGCAAGAAAATGTTTTATTAAGACCTGAATTTGGCTTCTCGTTAACTCTTGAGGTTTTGCTGTCTCCTTGGGAAAATCGGTAGAACAACGCCCTTTTCGTCAGGATGCTGCCTTCTCCAAAGGGACAGTAAAATCACAGCATCTCTTGCAAATTCAAAATGCTTATTTAAAAAACCATTTTATTCTAATTTATGGTCTCAGTGTTTTCATTGTTTTTGACATCTTCAGCATTAAATCAGAGGCTAAATACTGTAATTTTTTCCTGTTTTCCCAGTAAGAACTTGGTTGCTGATTAAAGTCTTTGGCAGGGAGTGGGCAAAAATTAATGCATTAACAAACTAAGAATGAAATCAAAGTGAATTAGAGTAGCATTATCTAAAATAAATTATATTTTGTTAGTACTGTGTAATGGTCTTTTAACTGATGACAATGATTTATTTCTACTTAGATGAATGATGAAACTAATCAGTGAATTGCTGGATAGATGCTTTGTTAAATTAGTCCCATATTCAATTGGGAGTCTTTAATCTATTGCTTTGTGTGCTTATTTGTCATGAAATTCACAGGGGGATGTGCAGGTGGTTCTTTCATTTACATGAATAAGAACTAAACCATCTTCATTGATTATCAGTGGAATTTCATTGTATTAAACCAGGGAAAATAAGACAATGGGGCCTTTCCATCTTTGGTTTTGTTTGGAGATGCCTTTTAAAAACCATCTTACGAAATGCTCTTTAAAATTATTTGACACTTACTTTTAAAAGGAATTCATCCCGCTTATTTCCAATATGCAAGGTGTTTTTAGTTAACAGTATTTGCAAATCATAGTTGGTCATTTATTTTTACATTTTGTCTATTACAATAGATGAACTGATGCTGCGCTATTTTTTTTCTAGTCCGCCCACGAGACTCTGGCTGTTCATTAAAATTTTATGAATGAAGAAAATAACAAATATGTTGACAATGAAAATAACAGGAGTTTCAGGAAGCTAATATTAACGGAAATGCTTTTGTTACAACTTTACAGTCCAAAGCCAGCATTTTTCGGGCCAGTTTACAATTCTAAGGAGAAAAACAACTGAGCTTTTTGTGAGCATTTGGCATAAATGACAGCTGGGTCCCCACAATGTGAGAGCTTATAAGCTGTTAACGATGAACTGACAATTTGCCTAGCAAAGACTTACGCTGTGGGTGGTAAAGAAGGAAAGCATGAGAAGGTTTTTGTAAGTCCTGTGAAACACATTTTGCCAGTAATAGAAACCTAGAAGCAAACTTGGGTTTACTATATAGTATTATCTCCAAATAGCACCATCACCTTAAAAATATAACACTCTTGATTGAAAATTGCCTCTTACTGAAATTACAAGTAATGCCCAAGTCTATTTTACAAAAAAGTAAAACTGGTTTAATTCTGGAGCAAGTTGTAGCATTCTTCTAACCCTTCAACCCCAACATAACATTCAAAAAATCTGAAGGCAGATCACCCACACCGTGAAGAGAGCATAAAATCACTTGGCATGAGGAAACAAATAATTATTGGAGTCCATCTTTGATGTTTTTTACCCTTAGAGGAAAAAAAATAACTCCAGGTTTTGATAATTAATTAAGTATTAAATTCAACCTTAAATCCCTGTCAAGCCAGCAGTAGGAACAGCTAGAGGATGCAGGGAAACATCTTGAAAGCCCAGTAGTGATGTGGAAAGCTAGTAACAAGCTGAGTAATTCTATTGCGTGTTAGGGCTGGAACTACGTTTTGGTTAATTGTGTTGCAATTTTGCTTAAGCTGTTTGCACCTCCTATTTTGGGCAGCCCAAAGGAAGGAATGAGCTGAATGCTTATGGGAAGTCACGGAATGAAGCCCACAGCATTTTAGCTTTGAAGAGCCTCCAAGTGCCTTTATCTGTGCTATCTGTCCCATGAGCATCCTTTGGATGTGGAGGGGAGAGAAGTGTGCCATCGCACTAACGTCCTGCAGCGGCTTGGGTACGCTGCTGCTAACTAGATTACAGGGTGGTGATTTCCTAACAATTTCAAAGCCCAGGAGCCTGTTCCTTTGAAAGAGGGAAAAACAAAATGCCTTTTGTAGAGAAAAAAAGGAGCCATATGTTTCATAGTCACTTATGGGCAACACTTGAGTTTAAGACTTGTATGATTTGTGTATGGCCAGGCAGTTTGTTGGGACAAAGAGGCTCAGCGCAGAGTTCCTGAAATGCCCCTGCAGTCTCAGCAATAACACCGATCTGTGATTTAAATGTTTGAAGAAAAGTCATGTGCAAGATAACAAATGCAGGTTTCTCCCAGGTCATCTTAAGCAATTGCTCTTCATTAAGCTCAAAGCAGCTGAAATCCCACCAAGCAGCAGGGACTTTTAATCCTTAGGCCTTTACACCCCCGCCCCACCCCATTATGGTACTGGAACTAGGTCTTTTGCATAATGTCTGTAGAAAGTTTGTAAGCATGGTCATCTGGAAAAATGCATCCGTTGAACGTTTTAAGCTAAACGGTGGTGTGTAGACTCTGTCCAATGTCTGTGCCATGTCCTGAATTTTCAGTACTTTGCTGGGGGAGGCAAAAGCTTCTGTGGGCTCTTGTGGGCATGGTGGCTTTTCACAGAGAACTGTGTTCAGCCTGGTTTTCCTCCTATGTCCATAGAGCGAGCGGATTTCTTTGCAGGTTAGGCAGAGGGACAACTCCATGGTCATTTTATCTGCCCCTTCTACTTTCCTTTGGCTCCCTCAAGTCACCCTGGCATCCTTGATCTTGTTCTTTTGTTTCCTGGACTCTCTGAAGGACAAGAGTTTCAAAGCTTCGCTTTTTGTTTCCCAAAGTATGTATGCAAATGACAACTAATATTACCATCTTTGAGCATAACAGGATATAAGCCTGAAGGACAGCAAGTCATCTCAAGCAATATCAAAGGCTGTTTGCAACTCACAGTATTTCGAAGCATTTAGCAACTCCTAAATGTTTATTTTGGGTGTCTAAAGCCACTCAACATGTACTAAAGCCACATAATTTATGTGACAGTGTCCAACAACTCTTAAAAGCAAGAGTTAATGGCTGCTGCCTTTGTCTGTGATTTGTCACAGCCTTGCCTTTGTATAACTAGCTCCCTTGGAAGGAGCTTTGATATATCTTGAATAAGAAAGGTACTGTTATTTATAAAACATATCTCTCCTACATTTTCTCTGATTCCCCTCCCCCTCGCTTTACTGAGCATGTAGGCCCTCATTTGGTCAGGGTCACCTCAGAGATGAGATGTCCCTTGAATTTCAAGATATGCTACTAGTTCAATAACTGTGTAAATTAAAAAATGTTCTTGAGAAGGCAGATGAATACACAAGAATGCAGCTGCATACTTAGTATTGCTCCACCGTGCTATCACTGGCTTCTTAACAGTGGCTGGGCCTCAGGAAACTAAAATTTATTTTTCTGCTTTAGCATATCTTAATCCAGAGTTAGGATAAGCAAAATGCTTTAATGTTTTGCATTAGAAAGCAGGTTGTGGCTTTGCACTAGCTGAATGGAATCTAGTTTTCTGAGAAAGGAAGATAAAGCAAATAAATCTAAGGAAGAAAAGAAATAAGACATTAGAAGTAAGTCCTAACAAATACAGAGTTTGTGCTATAATGTTGGGTCTGCTTTCTGGACGATGTACAATGTCATAATGCCCGGTGAATACATGATGCAATGTTAGACGTTGCTCTGTGCACGTAAGTGAGGACAAGTGCTGCCACCGTTCTACCTTGTCCTCCCGGAGAGGAGAATTGTTTTGCGATGCTGCATCCTGTCACCATGGCATTTGCATTCTTGAAGGCCTGTGCAGTAACTTGTCTCTACTGCAAAGTCAGGTTTTGACAGGTTTGATAAATAAAAAATCCCTGCAGAGTTTTTTGCATGAAGAGAATATTAACTAATATTAACTCTTGTAATGTAGAGAAATTCCATTCTGTAACTAAATCACACTGCTTTAAATTCACATGACTTTTCACCACTTTTTTTTTTTTTTTTCTTTTTTTTTAATACGCTAGGCTGCACTGATATAGGGTGTGCTGTTTAAATGACTGTCCTGGCCTCACTAAAGGTGAATGACTTGGGGCTGGCAGGAAGGTGTCCCACCCATAGTTTCGAGATCCTCTGGAACGGAGAAGACTATACAGATCTAATTTATTATTGTTTGATGCACAAGATAGCATGACAATTTGACCTTGCACTTTAATGCCCTGCTAAGCTGCTACAAGAGCTGCTTAGTTAAAATGGTCCCATTCTAATTTTAATTTATCAAGTGTCTGGGCAGCTGAGTGTTTAAGGAGCTTCTGTCAAGCTCTAAATATCTTTACCTAAGGCTTCAGAGTGACCCGTCCCAGCGACACAACCATGGAGGGAGCCAGGGTGACTTCTGATTCCCAGTGCCCTTCTGTCATCACCTCGTTCCCTGTTCCTTCCTTCCTTTCTTCCCCAGAGCTGCCTTTTGTATACCAACTCAGGAAGGTCACTTTCATGGATTTTTTTCTTTTCTTTTTTTCCTGGTTGTCTTTTTCCCCTGTGTCCTTGCAGCTTGGCTAGAAGGCTCATTCTGACGTGACTGCCTGGCTCAGTCAGTAGCTGCATCAGGACTTTAGGCAGTTCTGGTTTTCCAGAGATGTTGTTTTCTTCTGTATCACGTTGTTTGCATCCTGGTTTGGGGAGTGGGGATAAGAACTGTTCTATGTCTACTTACCAGCTAATTTCTGTACTTTTTTTTTTTTTTCCCCCCTAGCTCCTAATTGTCCCTTTTCTTTCGTCAGTTTGAGCCCTGCCAGCTGCCCGGGTTCTCCAGGAGCGGCTGCTACAAAGATGCGTGTGTTCTCCTCTGTAAAACCGGTCCTTGTTTTGTGTTGCTAGGCTACTCCCTTCCAGCTGCCACTGAAGAAATGCTCCGTGGTGGGAAACGGTGGGATCCTGAAAAAGAGCGGCTGTGGCAAACAAATAGATCAAGCAGATTTTGTCATGCGGTAAGACAGAAACCTCAATGACACATTGTCTCCCCTTTCCCCTGCTAAGTCTTGGACTTTTCAAAGCTATTCAGTTGCGATGAATCAATTATAATTTGCCTCGTTTCCCCCCCACCCCCCAACCCCTTTGCAGGATGCTTTACGCGAGTGATTTGGGTAAAAGTGTGAGGAGAGGCAAAAAAGAGAGTTTTGACTGGCTTCTGCAAATGTGTGTGTAGTGTGGCGGCAAGCTGCAGATGGAGGGGTTAAGGTTGTGACAGATTGTGCAGTGTCACAGAGAGGTACTGAAGAGCTGCTTTTCTCTTTACTTATGCAATGTCAGGCACGGTCCCATCCTGCAATGTGCTCTGTCCTCTGCAACTCTCAATGCCGTCATATGCAACCCATTGAACTCAAGATGAGTAGGTACTGATTTACGGGGCAAGGCTTAAGAAGTAAGTTGGAAGAAGCTAAAATGTTCCCATGTTTTTCTTCCCTCAAGATTGATTTCTGGCTGACTGTCTGAGGAAAGGCCAAACCTCTTTCCTTGATGCAGGTTTTTTGGGATTCCTCACATTTCCTTTCCCTCCAGCCCTCCTGAAGTTATAAGAACCTGTCAGGAGGGACGTTGAACCGGCTACTGCTTTCCTGATTGAATTTGGCACTTTCTAGGTCTGCATTCTTTAAGGAAGAAAGACAGAAATTAGTTCCTCCCTGTTAAGCAGGAACAAGAAAAACATTGTGGGGGAGAAACTGGAGAAATGCTCCCAAAGAGATGAGAAATGGCGTTTCTTTGGGTTTTGAGATGGATGCATAATGAACACCCACTTTAGCAAGTCTCCTTATTAGATCCTGATGGCTTATTATAAAGCCATACAAATTTGCTGCAAACCAAACAGTATTACTGCAATTTCTGGTTTGCATCTCAAAGACCAAAAATGCCTTCAATGTTAAAGCGAAGAAATACAACAAACTAAAGGCAAAAGGGAATGTATACTTAGAGCATTCGCAGAAGGGAAGATGTAAGGCGCAGGGGGAGAGAGGATGTGTGCTGATTGCCATTACTGCAAGACTCCTTAGGTGTTCCACAGACTAAATATAAGAAACTGCAGGGTATATACCATGGTAATATTACCTAGATGCAATGGGAAATTGAAATGCTGTAGGAGCAATCAGTTACAAAAACAATAGAAACTTTTTTTTAAAAAACAGCAGTGGTTGTAGCTTGATCAGAAAAATCCTTTTCTCTCCAGGGAGGGTAAAGCAACCATTATCTCTACAGAACTTTTTTTGCATTGGAAATAAGTGATAGGGAAAAAAAAATCCTGCAAAAATCCCAGTAGCTGCCTGCAGGCTGTATTGTATTAGTGATGTGCAGCCATATTTATGGAAAATGTTTCAGTTCTTTTGGGTTAGAAGCTAATACACCACTGGGAGAAAATATTTTTATAGCAGGTGGAAGGCAGGATTTAGTTGATCTTTCCTAAATCTGGTTTCTATAATCTGAGAGCTGAGAGAGAAGGAGCACAATAGTGACTTGCATAACATCTCTTTTTTTTTTTTTGAAAGAAATTTGTGTAATATCTTTAAAGTATTTCCGCAGTGTGAAATGTCATGCCAGGTTTTGCCCTTGTTCTTTTCTTCCATTCACATGGTTTTTGATTTCACTTAAGTGTATTTCCATGACCTCTGTCATATGACTGCAGCCATCTTCTCTGATACATTGTAATCACTAAGGTTAATTAATGAGTTTAAACTCATCTTGTTGCTGAGCATCTTCTGCAAACACAGTTGTACCAAGGTAGAGATTAAAAGAGCAGCAATTTTCAGCCCCTACGGCATAGCACACTGCATCTGCAATGAAAAAGGTGCGTGGCATATGGTCTACACGTTTAGGTAGTGTGGTTATAATACGCTCTTCTTCTGATACCTGGCTGGTTTTCAAGTTTGTAATCCTTATTTCTAAGAAAAAATTTTGAATTGCCCTCTCCCTTCCTGCTAACGCTTATTTTAAGAGAGAAGTGTTGGGTCCTAAACCCTAAGCAATGTTTTTGTCTGTATTTTGACAGAAGAGACACATTTTCTTGGCATTAGATTTTGAAGAAATATTTCTACATCCCACAGTTCTCCTTTTCCCCCAACCACTTTCCATGGCTCTGCTGTGGTTTGTATGTTTCGCAGAGAGAGGGTTTCTCTCTGTAAAATAGCAGGGGGTTGCGGGGAGTTCTCTAAGCTGTTTGCTGGTGAATTTATTCCGAAACTAGAAGCAGCTTGTCACTATTTCAAGTTGACTAGTGGCTGTCCTAGTTTGGGGAGGCCAAGCTGTTATCTTTTAATCATGCTGTGCCATGCCATCTAGCCATACCAGCCCAGGTGGAGCTGGGGAGGTTGAATGGTGGCACTTTGGGGTTTGTACACAAGTCCAGAGAAGCACGGCTTTCAGCTGCCTTATGCAATTATTGTCTTGACGTTGGCCAAGGTGCCACAAAGGAATAAAAATGAATGTTTGCAATTACATATTAAATTCATGTTAGTCCGTAGTGTTTAGTATATGTACATATATAACATTCTAAAGTAGCTAGATAGTCACATAGCATCTACCAAATGCACATGCATCAGCCAAGTTGCCTGGATTCTCTGCACCTGCAGGACATGGACTTCTGTCTGGGTGAAACCCAGAAGAGCTGTTTCTGCCCACTGAGCATTGAAGGATTCCTCTCATTTTGGCCTTATAACTGTTTCTACCAATTGAGTTGAAAAGTCTCAGATGTGAAAAAGGCACACACGAACTGCTGTGCCTGTTGATGATTTTTTTTTTTCCCACCTAGAGGCTGGGTCTAGAAGGTTGCAGTCTTCTGGTTAGACTCATGTCAAAAATGCTGGCCCGAAATGCTGTCCTAGTACTTCCTTCTTTCCTGCACATTCATGTACTTACTCCTCAATACCAGGACCAAGAGTAAGATAATTAAAAAGACCTTTCTTAGGATGAATCTTTTGTTTCTTGGTGTGTTCTTCACCTGCACAACAGTTGGCACTCTGCTGACTCGTTCCAGAAAATGATCTGAAAGGCCAAGAAGTTTCTGTCAACCAACCGATTTCCTACTGAGTTTCCTCTGGATACTCAGGCCGTTTCTTAATATTTCATCCAGATCAAGCTGGGAATGAGACTTACTGATGAAAGGAATTAGAGGTGTTTAAATAATGCATCTGGGACTGGCCTGTGAAAGAAATTTCATTATTGAGATGTTACGATGATAAAAACTAGGAAGAGATCTTGGTCCTTCATAGTGCTTTTAAATAAACTTCAACCAAAAATGGCTTCTTAAAAGCTTGCCCTATAAGTTTCTGTTTATTCAAATCAGAGAGCATTAAACTGTAATCTGCCAGAAGTCATTTATGCCATCTCTCTGCTCTGAGGCAAATCACGTATATGTCTTGCTTCACAAATATTTGTTTGACCTGCCATTGAAAACTGCTGCTGAGCGGGTTTTTACAACCTCTCCAAATAGTATTAACCTGATTAATTTGTACCCTACCCAGTGCAGGTGCAGGAAGAGGTTTCTGAAACCTCTTATTTTGATTCCTCTTTTCTGGCTTCTTTTTAAGTTGTCTAGCTTCTCTTAAATTGTGGTAGACCAAACTAGAAGCTGTTTCTGAACTGAGATCTCAATACATTGTGCACATCTTAACAAATGTAGTCATGAAAAGGAGAAAACGTTCCTGGAAATTTTATTTTTCTTGGTGAACATGATTAAATTCATCTATGTTCCATACAGGTGGTACTTTGCTGGCCTTCTCCTTGGCATTTGCTGATGATGTGAATTTAGGAAGATAGTTTTGAGAACTGGTATTTGTATGCAAATACATGCAAATTAGCATTACTATGTTTCTCCTTAGGGAATGTGGGATGTTTCACATCAACAAACATTGCAGGGAGTATACCATGTGCACGCTAGTGCCCTCTCCGGGCACTGACATTGCACAAAACCATAATATGTGGAGGTGCAGCCGGGAATTTGTGCAGCCTCATTTGCTGCACTCAGCTGTCGCAAGTGCCTGGATCCCTTCTCTGAACGCTGCAGAGGTCAGTGAAAATGCTAACGGAGGCAGTGACTGCTGTGGAAACAAGGGCTTTCCTTGCAACAATACTGATTTTCGCAGTGTGGCGGAAGAGTATGGCGACCTGGAGTACAAGAGCCCAACAGTTTCTGCAGTAGCCCCTGGAAACTGCCGTAAAAGCTGAACTGTAGCTCACTTCCCCAGCTCCCGCCTCTCACCAGTGTAGGAAATGGGCCTCTGAATTATTAAGATAAAAAGATTGGATAAGCAGCTTGTTGTTGTTGGACTCAGGGGTTTCATGACTGACTCCGGCTGCCTGGAGGATGCATGCAGAAGTGGCGTGCTACGGAGAGTTTAATAGAGAAGACAGTGAGAAAAATGACATAGATCTTCTCAGGCGTAAGACCTGCAGCAAAGGAACCTGTGTCTCCCTGGTATTATCGGGAGGAGAAGTCATGAACATGAAAGAACTCTCTGCACTGCTGCCTGCCCTCCTCCAGTGCTGGGGCCTCGTCCTCCATGGGGGTGGTTGTCCGCACAGCTTAGAGCAACCGGGGGCTGCTTGACCCTCTTCTTTAGGGTCGGCATTTGCTCAGCACGTGCTCTCGCTGGGAGCAGGAGCTGGTGCCTGAGTGTGCCTCTCACCTTTCCTTACCTCGCGCGCTCCATCTCTGTGCTGCGCTTTTCCAGCGTGCTGCAGAGAAACAACGAAACCAGCATGTGCAAATGGGGATGTCTTGATTCTGATGGTTGAACTTAAGAATTGGAGGGCAAATTTGGTTATGGTAGAGCCCAAAACTTTACAAAAACCAACCAAACAAAAAACCCCAACAAAACTCCCAAACCCAACAACACAAAAAACTGACAGTCTTTTTCTGAAAAAATTCCAAATTCTACTTTTCTCTGAGAATCTTGGTTTCATTTTTGCCCTTTAAGCATTAAAAATATTCTTTATATCTTTGATTTTAGAAGTTGGACAAATTTGAAATGAAAAATATTGTTTTGACACCCATTTTTGGTGTAATTTCTATATATTGAGTATATTTCTCCTGATTATTATTTCTGGAGCAGTGCATGGACTTAGATACTGTTGGAATGTATTTTCATCTTTATCTACTGCACCTTCCTTCTCCTCTTAGGTCTTCACTATGGAGCTTTTAGGACTGTTCATTGTCTGGAAGTTTCTCTCTACTTCTGTTTTTTTTTAATTTTGGCGCTCTGCTTTCCAAAGTAAATTTGCTCAGTCACTTTCTCTTTATTATGTTATCACCCTGCCCACCAGAACAAGATTGTGAGCAAAACTGAGACACCCATATTTAAATAGCCACTTAAATTTTTTCTCTGTGTTTTCTTGGTAAATTCTGTATGCTGAAGATACCCCGCAGTGTAATACTAAAAATGACAGTCGCCCGTTGTTTGCAAGATGTGTAATGCTTGTAATACCACAGAGTGGTAACAGTCTGGAGACTGATACTGGTAAACAAGACAGAACAGAGTGAAAAACAGAACTTTAAAAGAGTTTGGAAAAATGGTCTTTGCTATAGATAATAACGTCCTCTTCCACAGCCTTTCAGCCTGTCAGAAATGCCAAGTCTGTGTCTTTGTTTTTGCTTAGTAGTTACGTAAGATCACCTCTGCAAAAGGCCTTATTTCTACATTTCCCCACAATCTGGTACAAAAATGTCCTATTGTGCTTATAGGTGTGGTACAGTAGGGAACATTTGTAGCCTGGTCTAGTATTTATACAGCACTTTTACATTTTCAGACAGCTAGCTTTTTTTTTTTTTTTTTTTTTAAAAAGCAACTTTTTTGAAAAGTTTTTTTTTTTAAAAAAAAAAACACTGCAAACTTGCAGACTAAAAAAGACTGAGGTTGAAGCCAGTCAATCCTGAATGTCATTTAAAATCTTGACTGTCTTTCTGTGCACAGGTGCAACCTGCCTCCTCTGTCCAGTGAATACAGCAAGGACGTTGGATTGAAAACCCAGCTGGTGACTGCAAATCCCAGTATAATTCAGAAAAGGTAGAGCACATATTTTTCCTTCTCTGGTCGGGGGAAACTAAAAGAAAAATGCTTCATCTGTGTTATAGATATTAGTGCATCAGAGTTATGTTCTTAATGATCTTCTGATCCTGGAAAAGGATCTGGAAAAGATGAAATAAGCAATGCTGTGGTGTTAGGTGAAATAATTCAAGACTAAACCCCTGATCCGTTCACTGTCAGCGGGGAAACTAAGGGAGGCTGGCTTTTACAGAGTTATTTTTTTCTACCATACTCCCCTCAGTGCTTCCAGCTCCCTCCCTTTACCATGCGCTGGAAACGTGCCAGAGATGCTTTGGCTGCTTCCAAGCCAGGCACATACTGATGGGTGGCCCAAACTACGCTGCTGGTCAGGCCAGCTGGCTGCTGCATCCCACAGTTAATGAAGATGCTAATTTGGGTTTCTCTTTGCTTCACCACTGATAACCTCTGGGTCCTTACTGTCTTCATATTATTTGTTTGATATTGAGTTATGGGTACAAAAGTGGTTAGGATGGAACTGATTGTCAGGTTGTGATCATACAAGCCTTGCTTTCTTAGGAAACTGGGACAAATTTTCGTTGTTTATTAGAGTTGGTTGAAATTTTCCAAATGTCAGTAGCTGATGAGAGAGGGGAAGGGAGGCGGGGAGAAAGAAGTCAACACCATCTCTCTGATTTTGCCTTCCTGAATTTTAATTGCTAGGTTATTTGTTTATCACCCGGAATGAGGTAGGCTGTTCTCAGGCAGAACAAGATCTGGTAGTAACCTGCCATGTTCACTAAAAAACACAGAGAAAAGGCATAAACCAAGCGGACGAACAGGAAATGATTAGGCATAAAGAACTGTATAATGCGGGTACTGGGAGGTGAAGGATTGTGAAAGGAAGCAAAGCAGGGAAATAAAATGCATAATAGAAAGCCAGGTGTTTTAGAAAGAAGAAAGGCACAGGCTTGGAAATAGATGTTTGATGGTATTTAAATGTAATATTTTTTCCTCTCTATCAGGAACTGAAGGGTTCTCTAGTTTTATGTGTGGAAAAGATGACAGTCTTTGACAGAGTAGAAAAGAGAGGGCGAGCAAGGGGGAAATGGAGTAGTAATCAGCTTCAAGAGCTGATTCCAGGCATAGAGTGTCTGAATAGGAGAAGGCACAGAAATGCTTGTGGGATGAGATCAAAGCAAACCAAGCAGAACTGGCAGAGGATGGCACCAGGTGCCAGGCGAAAAGAGGGAGCTGCTCAGGGCAGTGGACCTGAAGATGGGGAATCTGAAAATCCTGTGGGACGTAGATGGCTAATGAGATTGATTTAAGAAGTGGGATGAAATGGCCAGAACATCCCATCAAGGAAGGAAGATCAGTTTGGCCATGGCATTTTGGATAAAATGAAGAGGAGCAGCATGAAACACGAAGGTTACTAAGGATTTTACAGTTGTCAAGGCAGAGGTTTATTAAACTCATGGATATTTATTTTGCGCCTTCCCCTCCATCAAGGCCTAGAGTGGAAAGCTCGCTGTACTTAGTATTTTTGAACAGAAGAGGAAAAGGAAAAAGAATTTTAGTGATGCTACAGGGAGACTATGGAGCTATGCTAGAGACACTGTGGAGTTGTCCAGCAAGAAGGAAGGGAAGGAGTGAGCAGATGGTTGAAGAAGCAGATGGAGAGAGAGAGATGCTACTTTATGAGAGGGGGATATCACAAGGAGGAGTGGAGAGGGAGGGAAATGGGAAAAGAGAAAGGGAGAAAGGAATAGACAGGGAACAGGAAGTTGTTCAGGGATTGTGTTCAGTGTCAGTGTTCAAAATGAGTGGATGATAACTGCAATGCAAGACCTTTGAGAATGTAATGTGGGATGTATATGCACGTGTATTGATTAGATAAGGAGATATACAGCCAGTAACTGAGAATGAGACAGAGAACAAATTCATAGCGCTGAAAATTGGCAGAAACCTCCTCTGAGGCTTGGAGCTCTTGAGAGATCTGACAGTTTGCTTCCTCTGCCTGGTCAGGAAGAGATTTTTTTTAAAAGAATATTTTACTGATGTTTCCTGTACGCTATCCAAAGTAATTATTTTACCTCCTGTGTGTTAAGTTAGAGTTGGAAAAAAAGGTGAAAGGTTGGAATTTAAAATAGGAAAAAAAGACTATTGCTCTGTCAACAAATAATCCATTTCTATGGAAAGAAGCTTTTTAAGGAATTAAGACTGCATATAAGTCCAGACTTTCATGAAATTCAAGGACATTCAGATTGATGACTGATATGTATCTGTTTCTAAGCTGTAAGTTAACTAGCTTCACTTAATGGTATTATTCATTATCATTCTTCCCCTCTTCTCTTGTCCTTACTTTAAGTAGGTTGATATTGATGAGGCTTGACATCTCAACTATCTCTCAAGTGTGTCATGGCAGATTTAGTGAATTGGTCTTGTAACACCATTCATGGCTTCTAGAAGACTTATCCCTACCAGATAATTTATGATGAGGCATGTTGGATAGGGCAATGTTTTCATACCAGGGACGTGGAGGCAATTATCTGTGCAGTTTTAAAACCAGAATGACTGCCTTTAGAAAACTAAATTGTTGGCAGTAATTATTGCAGAGTGACATCTGAGCTACCACCATTTCCCTCTAGACTTAGAGCCTTAGAATGGGAGAGTCAAGATTTTAATCTGGGAGTACATTGACTTTAGAGATACCTTCTAAACATTGCCTTCTGTAAAGCTTCGAGTAAGCAAATAATAATGAAAGAATTAGAGATCAAGTTCCTACTCTGTTTTCAGCAGGAAATATGACTCTGCAGGTCGTACAGTTTTCACTTGTAGAACGTTGTGCTCAGTTCTCATTTGGGTATGAGAAATTATGAGGAATTTCCTACCCCAGCTTTGGTTCATATAATACAGAAGTACTGACAATGGAGGTATTACAATAGAAATTTGCCGGGCTGACTAAGAGGACTCGTGATGACTGCCCCAGTTTCTTTTTTTGTCTAAAATATTTCACGGACATCTCCCTTCAATTAGTATTGGAACTCACAGTCCTTTAAGCCTGTGTAAAACTTCTTTTTCCATCATGCATTCAAACCTTACCTCTCTGTCAAACCCTGGTTTGAAGTTGCAATTGGGATTGAAATGTTTCGTAAAGCTGCTCCTGGGGCCACTGTGACCTCTCCCACCCTCTACTGCCCAGTACTATTGAGGGACTGCCAAAAGGTTGGTATCTTTGATGTTTCCTCTTCATTCCCCTACCACCCTAGTCAGCTTGGCCTTATCTGTAGGGAACCATTTTGCAGGCAGAACATTATTCTATATTTGTCCTGGTTTTTATTTTCTTTCCATGAGTAGCTGCTATAAGTCCCTGCTAGGAAAGAGGCAGTGCAGTAGCGAGACCTGTGATGTGCCTACAGCTGTTCTTAGACTCTGGGAAAAATCAAGAAGGTTATGTCATGTACAGTGATTGTTTCTATATTATGAACGCTTGTCTGCAGCTGTGGAGAGGCACTAGTCAGTGGATTGCACGTGAACGTAAAAGTGCTTAAATAGGTAGTGATGTTTTTTGACCAGTGGCATAAGGTTTTTGACTAAGAAATGCAAAGAGTTACTATTTGGGGTGTGGATGTTGTGTGTTTCTGAAGTCGCTGGCTCTGGGCTGTTTGAGAAGCAAATTCTAGCAATTTCTTACCATCTTCAACAACTCTTGCAAATGTCATATAATAATATTCTTACCTTTTGTCTAAACTTTTAATTAAATCTGCAAACAAATGCTGTTTGTGGCAATCGTCCTTTCTAGTCACCATGTCTGCTTACTCTGTCTAACCCATGCACACATATATCATCATTAATGTGGATATAATAGTCCAAATAGATGGCTTCCAAGCACTCAGTAAGTTTCAGATCACAGAATCACAGAATCGTATAGGTTGGAAAAAACCTTTAAGACTGAGTCCAACCGTAAACCTAACACTACCAAGCCCACCACTACACCATGTCCATAAGCATTCTCCAGGAGAATGCTTGACTGATGTTTGTTGGCGAGTATTTTATCCATGAGCTGTGTGAGTGTTTCTGACCTGTGTAGAAATAATCTCATTAGAAAATGGCACGATGACTATGGTAGCGTTCTTTATTCGCCATAATTCAGGATTGGTATAACCGACAGAAGCCCGCGAGGTACCTCCCGACACTGTCTTTGAGATGCAATCAGATAATTGGTTGAATTGTCTGAAGATTTTGCCCCTTCTCCTTTCAGGGTGCTGCATTTTCTCAGCACGGATGGTGCTGGAAGGAAGACATGTTGCACTTGGGGGAGAGCCGGCAGCCGTGCAGCGGCTCGGGGGCTGCTGCCGCTGCTCTCAGCTTGGGGAGCAGATGGCGAAGGGGGACTCGGGGTCGCTGCCCTCGCAGGCCCTGTATGATGAGTAATTAGATCTGCTCCTTTCCCTAGGGGAAACCCCTCCCTGCCTCCTTCTCACCTCAGACTCTTCTGCTACCTGAGCCCTTCCACGCTGGAAAGCACGTCAGTCCATGGCAGGGGCACAGCGTGGACTGATGCCGCTGGTCTAGCAGGAGAGGAGAGCCCTTCTGCTGAAGGGAAGAGCCAAGGTGCCCTTCCCCGCCTCCGTCTCTCCCCTGCGGCTGCTTCGGCGCGGCGCAGGCCCCCGAGGGCGGGAGCTTCGTGCGCGCAGAGGATGCAGAGCCGGGCTCTGAGGCAGAGCTCTGCCGCCCCTGTCCGATATCCTCTCCCCTCATCAGGTAAATCCACGTGGATGAGGACCGGGTCATTCCTGTGCGTGTCTAGGCCTTTGGAGGTTACCGTAATTACATTAATTATGAAAATTTCTGTGAAATACCTGTGCTTTCAGAGGCAGGGTGAGGGTGTAGGTGATCCGTGTTTCCGCTACTACAGCGTTTCTACTGGAGCGTGTCTTGCTGCTCTGAATGCAGAAATAAGTGAAGGGTTAGTTGAGGTGGTGTCAATCTTCATTCTTTGAAATGTGGATATTTTTATTTAAGTCTGTATAGTGGAGTCTCTCAACAGCTGTATAGCATTGCCAATGGAAATAGTCTGACTGAAACTTGGGTAACCAGATTTAGGATCAGCCATTGGACTTTGCAGCTCAGTACAAACTTCCATCGCTGAATGTGAACTTTTTTTTTTCAGTAAATTAATTCACTTTTTTGATCTCTGCGATGTTTGACAAGTTTTTGCTGCATCCAGTTTCCTGCAGTAAAGCAAGATGAAGGAATGAGACTAAAGGCTAACAAATGCAATGATTCTGCCTCTGAGCTTTGAAATGTCAGTTAAATATCGCTGTTGTTTATTAGGTTCCCACGAAACTTGAGTGGGATTAAATTTGCTTTCCAGTTCTCCCTGCATTTTAGAGCCGACTAATAATCTTTCCTGGATTCAGTCCTGAAGACATCTTTGAATCCAATTGACTGAAGCCATTAAGAATAAAAAGACAGAACTGAGGCAATTTTTTAATTTGATAGAAGATTCCTTCATCTTTGATTAAACAAATGTACAATATTAAGCCTGTTGCTGACACTCATGAAAATGGCACATGAGAATTCCTCTTGACTATGTCTCCATGTAAAAAACTATATATTCCATTCCTAGGTAGTTACATTTTAATTTGGTAATTGCAAAAGATCAGAAAAAGAAAGAAAAAACCCCACCCATAAGATAAGTTATTGAAGGAAAACCCCTATTGCTCATGTTCTCCTTTCTTTAGGAGTCAGGTAATGGGAAGATCTTTCCTTGTAATGTCATTTAATCACCAGATTTTAAATATTTCACATAGAGGCTCTTCTTTCATTCCTGGTATCTGAATATATCTCAGATTATTTCACTTAGAAGTACTCCAAAAGTGATAAGAATCATTGTTTTCATTCACATTGCAAAATTACAGTTTTATGTTCTTCTGCAAGAGTCTGTGAACATCTATGCCAACAGCAAGGGGATAAAATTTCTGGGAAGCACTTCTTTAGAGGCAAGACTATAATAAACCCGTCTGTATATGGAGGTTGCGTGGAGCCCCATTTGTTGGTAGTCAATCTTTTCTCTCCTCTCATTCAAAATTCACTTAAAAGCTTTACATTTATTAACAACTGAAGCCTTAGTTTCCCTCTGTGAGGAACACCTATTTTTTGTCCTCATTTGAACAGAAAAGGAAGCGAAAGTGCGGTGATAAAGAGGACTTGCCAGTCTTATGACCAGGCCAAAGGCAGAACCAGGAAAAAACCCCAGAATTTCTGATTGGCTTTTGTGATTTATTAGCTGATGAACAGAAATATGTGGAGTTGTAACAAAGCCATGCTGTGATTGGGACAGTTTGATGCTATTATAGCCATTCTTTGACCCCAATTAAATCAATGGCTTTTACTCTCTTATCTGTCCTCTCTGTAATTTCTAGTGTGGACAGGATTATAATCTATTTTAAAGTAAGAAAAGTACATAGAATACTTTTAAAAATGCTAATCTATTTTGTATTTTCCTCTGCTTTTCACAGATGAGATTTAGACGATTTTTTTCCTTTGAAAACTTGCAGAGTTTGGCTGCAAAGTCATACGTCATACTTTTCAGTGATCTAGAAATCATAACCTATGTAGGGAGACTTATGTGGAACAGTCTTTTGCAGTCGAATCAAACGTTCCCAAATAATTCAATTAATTTGAATTAAACCCTATATGTACCGCTCCAATTTTGAAGTCAGCTTTTGAAATCATAGCAGTAGATCAGTCACACAGATGAAAAGCATCTATCCCACTACAGATATGCAGCCAATACCAAATGAAGTGGCACTGCAAGCATTAGAGTTAGAATTCAAAGGTATAATGAAAAATTAGAGAAGCATTCTGAACTAAACAGAATGCTATCCAGAAAAAACAAATGTAGAGTCTTCCACATGGGGAGGAATATGTGAAAAATTGGGGGAGTTATTGGCTAGGTGGCATTTCTGCAGAAAAGAAGCATGTGGTGTTAGGGCAGTGACTGAGTATGAATAGGCAATGTCCTACTATTTAGATAATAGCAAATGCTGTGTTGGGTTATCTAAATAAGTGTAATGCATGAAGAGCTGTATTTAAGCTCAACTATGGCATCAGCTGGGGTACTATACTTGGTTTTGGCACCATGTGTTCAAAAAAGCCCCAAATCCCAAACATGAAGCGTCAACTGCAAGGTGCAGTAAAGAGCAGGAAGAAAGAGAACTATGAAGTGTAAGCCCCAAGGAAAGGATTGTTGCATCTAGAGGAGTCTCAAAATATATTAGCTTCAAAGAGAAATGTCGGTTGCTGTTGATGAGAACCAATGGGCTGAAATTTTGGGTTAGGAAAATGAGAACTGAGAAGAAAAGTTATTTAATCTCCTAGGGGAGAAGAAAGGAGAAGGAGAAACTGAGGAGAGCTGTAACAGTTACCTGGGGCACGGTTAGCTAAGGTGGTGGAGGTGAGACAATACCTCATCAGCAAAAGCGATTGCTAGATACTAGGAAGAACTTCCCAGAGAGTGCTGTGAAATCCATATAGCTTGTGCTTAAGTACAGGTCAGATAAGTGGGGCTGATCAAGTAAAATCTCCCCTGAGACAAAAAGCAGGAAAGTTGATATTTTGGGTGAGCCTCTGTTCAATTACTCTAGAAAACTCTCCATGTTACAGTAATTTAAAGGGCTAATTGATAATGGGATGAAATGGGAAATTATAAATGAAATGTCATGAAATTATAGTTTGATGCTTTCTCTTAACCAAAAAATAAATGTTTTATTAATGATCATCATAAAGGAGAGAGAGAAGATATCAGGATTAAAATAATCCATTTGGATTTCTCATTGAAAGTCCTCAAATTTCACATCTAATGTGTGTTTATTATAGAATTGGAGAGGAATAGGATGCATCATCTTACATGCACATTTACATATCTCCTACCTTAAACTGGTATTTTGATGATAATCATAGCTATCTCTATTGTGAATGGCATTTTAATTGCAAATCTTTGCCTTACCAAAATCACCAGTGCTTGCTCATATGTGCTGATATTCATTAACACATTGTCTCACACATTTTCATTTTCTTGGCAAGCCATTGCAGGAAGACTGATGCTTTTTGGTGTTCCCCCTTCCCCCCCACCTCCTGCTGTCTTCTTAAGACCACTGTATTGAAGAGTGTGCCAGCAATACTAGACAGAAAGACAACCAGCTGTCTGATTTTCCATTATTAGGTTTGTGAAATGGGAAAGCTATATATGTCCTTGAGCAAATAATGCTTTTAATTAAGGTGATTTTTTTCATCCTTATATTGCTGCAGTAGGACTTGATATGAGAGCTTCTAAATCCTACTTCTAGTATGTGGAATAGTGTACCCAAGTGCCTCACATTTAAGGATGTGAGTAATAGCTTCAAAGTCAGCGGAATAACTTATATGTGTTTTGCTGGATCAAGCAATTTAGTGTCTTGTATGAATGACGCAAGTTTGTTCAGGGTAACAACCCAAAAGACTTTTAAGTGCTTAATCCATGTTTAAGTAACTAATCTTTCTTTGGTCTTTGGCTTTAACCCAGATTTTTCTACCACTATCCCATCTCTTGGATTTTTTTCAGATATTGGTTGGAAAGCAAATATATCTTTTTCAAAATGAAGATACAAGGCATCCTGCAATCTGAAAGACTGCAAATAATGCGAACACAGAAAACTACTACTTCTCTGCAGTCTGTCAGATTGTGACATTCCCATCTTTTCTTTTGTTCCCATCTCTAAAAAATAACTTTCACTTTTAACAGCATCTGCAGCTGTGTGATCGCCTAAACTTCAAAGAAAGCCTCCAAATTCAGGAGATGGTCGCAGTAGTGTAAGAATTATCCTTATGGGCTTAGCCACAGGCCAAAAGCTTTAGGTTAAGCATAGGTGTCAAAGAGGCAGAGAGGTTAATTAGTATCAATTTTCTCATTAAACAGTGGAGGGGATTGCTGGGAATGAGATAATCTATCTGAGAAGACTGGTGGGTTTCATTCCTCTGCTAATCTCTGCTGATTTGTGCAGACTTGTGAGATCCCAGCGCTGCTGATCTCTGGCAGAGGCTGACGGGCTGTGTGGCAGCTCATTCAGCAGTCTTCAGTCTGGACAGCAAGGTAGGTTGGGAAACCAGTTGCTAGGCTGGTCAGCAAGAGCTTGTGCCTTAGAAGCTCCTCCCTGTTTTTATTTTTGCACTCTCAACTGGGGAGGACAAGATCTGGCCAATCATTTTCAGACAGAATTTGTTACCATGAATGCAGAAGTATTTGAAATGTTTTTCTGCTGACATTTTGGTTTTCATAAACAATCTTTCCATTCATATAATGTCTGGAAAGATTTGCTTGTTTGGAAGCAATGTTTTTCTCAATCAAAATTTTAGGACATTATTTCAATGTGAATTTCAGTGAGAAGACTAAATCAGTAGGTCTTAGAATAGATGCTGAAGGAAAGGATGAATGTAGAGAAAAACACCAATGTGGAGTCCTTTAGGGGAACAGATTCTCTCCTGGTGTAAATCACTGTAGCTCCCACTGCAGTACTTTACACCCACCAAAAACCTGACTTGGCTTTTTTTCTCATCAGGGAGGGTTGGTTCTTGCACTCATGCAGCCTTTGGCTGGACTTGCTTTCCAAGCCAAAACATCCCGGAGGGTGTGGATGAGACAATCTCTTCCTCCTAGTCTGCTTTGGGGTCCGGGAAGCCTTCTCTGCCCACCCTCAGTGCTGGAAGTGTAGCCTGTCCTTTGAGAAGGACATGCAGGCAAGTTGATTTGTTGGAAAGCATCAATACTAAGAGGCTGCTGGTAGAGGCAAGGCAGAAGCTGATGCTTCATAGCTAAGCCATTTGGTGTAGTTTTTAACTGGAGAGTTTTCAGCTCCAGGTACCAGTGCTAGTTCTGTGCTAGCCAGCTGGCACCATTGATGCTAGCCAGTGTGTGAATCAGAACACCTTTTTGATCCAAATTGGTTATTTCTTGTAACTGGGTTAGTACCAGCATGCGTAGGTATCTCAGCACTATCATTTTACTGACGTTTACCGTGTAGACTTAGCGAGTGGCCAAAGTGCACGCCACTAGTCATGAAGATAGCCCCACAGAAACCCCCAGATTACTCCTAAACAGTCCACACCTAAAGAAAATACTGTTATATCCCTGGGAAATATAAAAATCTGTTGACATTTGTTGCTTTTCAAACTATTACGCTCTCCCTAAGCTGGATGTGCAGTTTAAAAATCTCGGAGTGTGAGGTTGTGACTCATTAAATGTTTTTTTATAAGCAAAAACTGAGCTGATTAAAAGGACAATTGGCTTGAGTCAGAATGTTAAAAAAACTGCTGTATCTTTCATACACAAGGATGCTGTTGGATTGCTAGAAATGAGTCATTGTAAGCATTAGAGAACATTTTTCATGATCAGCCTTTTATGTAGGATAACAGAAATAGAATAATTTTCAGTGAAAATACACCTCCAAGTAGAGGCGGGTTTATTTTATTTTATAGTGAAACTGCTATTTTTCTGAACAGAACAAATCCAGTTGTAAAAATTGGCATTTGCATTTTATTGCTTTTAGTTTACTTCTGTAGAAGATTGAGAAGTTGACAGCTGTCAAATGAGTGTTTTCCTTATATTTGTTTAGATAAATGTTTAGCTATAAAGATCCTTGGAGGGTAAGTGATACACTCGCTTCAGATGTGACTGAACTACTGGATCATTTTGTGCATAGGAAGGTTGGTTAATACGGTGTGAGGAAGGCATAGGGTTATCAGCGAAGGTCGGCTGCTCTGGTTAGGTAGGCAGACTTGGGGCTTTTGGTCGGGTTGCTCTGCAGGGCCTCTTCCTGGTACTGGTTCCTGCCAATATTTCATGGTTTCTCAGAGCAGAGAAAAAATATGTTGCTAGAAAATTGAAGTCAGCTATAAAAGGATGCCTGTTCTCTGCGTGACACAGTTTTGGTGTCATCTTGGGTCAGATGAATATACTAGCAGCTAACCTTGTCTCTGAGATTTTATGAAGATCTGGCGTTGAACACTTCTACGCTATCTCTAAAACCATGAGGAAATATGTTATTGGTTCTGAGGGAAAAGAGGGTGTAGTCAGGAAGCCTTTCTGAACAACAGTCCTTTGAAGAGGAACTGCTGTGAAACACTGACTGTAAAGGGTTGAAGAGAGGATTAGAAAGAGAAGGCAATGGGAAAAGGTGTCTTCCCCTTCGGGACCTCAGAGTTTTCCTCCTTCAGGAGAGGACCAGTTTTAGATTTTATGATACCGTGTTTAATTCCCTGTCCATTCCTCTGCACAGAGCAGATCATGAAAGGAGGCTGTGAATAAAGGTAATGTGCTGGCGGAAGCATCAGCACCTTTGAAAGCAGAGTGGGGTGACTGCCCTCCTCTCTCATGCTGATCCCCATTATTCTGACGAGCTTGTCTGCTGGCAAAGAACAACTGGAAGAAAGATTTTTGCCGTAAACTTGTATGGATTGGGCAGTAAACTACTCAAGAACATATGCCTTCCCAATAGCTTCATGCCTATTGCTGACAGAGGCATAAGAGGGAAGAAGGGGACAAACTCAACTCTAGACAGACACATCTGCTCTCCAGCAGTGCTCCTCATATTAGATGTATCAAAATCATCTGTGGGGGTACTGAACTTGGTGGGTGCTTTGAGCTAGAGATACAGCAGGGTCTGTTGTCAGTTCAGGCACTGCTGTCTTGGTGACTGACTCCAAGATCTGATATTTTTTCCAGTGAGGCACCACTGACAAAGGAGGAGGGAGGGACTACCACTTGCCTCTCTTCCATGTAGTGTAGTAATAAAGAAATTGTACATTTTATCTTGCTAACTCAGACGCTCCTTGTCTTGCTTTATCTCTGCAGTTTCCTGTGAGGTACAAATGCTTGCCTGTTCTTTTCTGGAGGGCTGATGCTACTTAATACAGCCTCATCCCCTTTCTTTTTTAATGCTCCATATTAGGAGCTGGATGTTGACCCACTATATTTTATTTGCTTATTGTTTGTCATTTCTGTTCCTTGGATTTGCTACTCTAAGTACAAGAACTGGTTTTGAAGGAAATGTATTTGAAATGTTCAAAAATTATGTAGAGAGGTAGGAGAAACAGAGCATGAACAGTAGAGGGGAAGAAACAACCTTTTAAAAGTACCTGCATGCTAAATTGAATATTTTATTTTTTATTTTTTTATTTTCATTAGTTTCTCTGTGGGATGACTGAAGGGCAACAAATCTGGTCATTACATGATAAAATTAAAATTGTGATTCATGAAATTCCAAACAAGAATTTTGCAGTAAAATTCTGAGAAATTGCTAGAAATTTATTAAAAGTGTAATAAGTGTAACACCTGCAAGGCAATACTCTGATATCATTGAGAAAACTAGCATTTGAGAGACTGTCATATGCTGAAAGAAAGAGGAGGACGTAGGCTAGAGCAAGTCTAGTGCTTGATAGTGAAGGAGTCAATACAGCGAAGATAAACATTTAGTCTTAAGAAAGTGTTCAGAACAGAAGTGAAAATGGAGAACAAATGGGTTAAGGGATTTTTAGGTAAACCAGAAGTTAGAGAGATCTGGAGAAATTTTTTTCAGTTTATAAGTAAATAGTCAGCAGTATCAGAAACACTAAGGAAGGTTCTTTGGAACTATTTTTTTTCACATGTTCTCAGCGAATGGTAAAAAAGGAAGAGTAGTCTCTGTATTAAAAGAGTGGGGAAAAATGAAGGACAGAAGGAATTAGTTATTCTGACTTAGTTTAGTACATGGAAAGAGAGTGGAAATGGTTAAACACTGAAGGAAGTATCTAGATGTTCAGAAGGCCTTTCATGGGAGGTAACAAAGAACTTAAATGGCATCACCATTGAGGAAAAAGGGTCATCAAGGTTTAAAACCTATTCTTAAAGCCAAGGTGTGCAAGGTATGAAATTCAGTTTTTCAAGTCTATCTCAGAAAGTTGTGAGCTTCTTCTGATACTGATTGGTTTATGTTCCATAAGAAGTCTTGAAAATTGTAAATAGCTTAATTCTGACAACTCTGGAATGTGTTTGTAAACTTGGAGGCAGGGAGGAGAGGGAGAAGAAAGCGTCAAGCAGCTCTACCCACAGACTCATTACTGTTCATTAAGAGATCTTTGGAAGAAATGTTCTGATTTTATTGTAGAGATGTCTGTGTTTCACTTGTACGCAGGCTGACAGAATGAACAATTAGGTAACTGTGTATATGCAAAATGGGTAGAATATTTATGGAAGCCAGCATTTCAAAATGACATAGCAGGGAAAAAAAGACAGATGAGGTTTTTTACCAGAATGGCCCTGTCTTTGTATTTCTCTTATGAGTTAGTTAGATTTGTGAAGGAACATAAACTCAAAACTGAAGGATTCGGTTAATAAATGACCAAGTCATGGTCTATTCCTGGAAAACTCTTTGGAGACCTTCCAGGAGGAGCAATATGGACAACAAGGGGATACAGCAGGTAGTTTCCTCTTTATTCATCATTCCTAGAAAGAGTTTTGCTTCCTTTATTGGTCCAGGAGCATGTCCAGTATCTTCTAAAAAGCAATGGTACTTTTCTTGTAGCTATATTAGTTTAGGGATATAAAAGATAAGATCTGTAGGGAGAGAGAATATTCGATAAAAATATAGGCAAGTATTTAAGCACACAGAAGGCCTTCCACAAAACATAAACAAGAAAAAGTGCCAAATTAAACACCAACAGTTCTGAGAACTATTTCTGTTTTTTACAATGAATCAGCTGATCTAAGACACTACCTTTCCCTACAGATCTTGCCTTGTTTATCTGCTGGGGAAGTAAAGGCATAGATTTTCTTTCAGTTCTCCTCTGCTCCATCCATACCCTGGCAGCGTAGCAACAATAATCCTCTCAAGTGTTGACCTCAGACCCACAGAAGTCAATGAAGCCATGCCCACATTGCAGTGAAAGAGCTGCTTCCAAAGCAGATGGAAGCCAGGGTATTGCCTCTATTCTTCTGGCAGCCTTGGGCTTTTCCTTCATGAGTATTTTTGGCAATGCAGGCCTGATTTGGTCCAGAGGACATATTTTGGTGACACCTGAGGCTGGACTCACAGATTCATACCATAGAAGGAAGACAAGCCTGGTTTTGAAGGTGGTCCTGGAGCAGCCAACAACAAACAATGAGTTGTGGTTGCAGAGAGTTCCTTTAAGGGTTTGCCTGGGCCTTGGGGGAGGGATTCTACAGTGCAGAGGGACTCAAAGAAAGTGTAATATGTGGCCTACAGCGGCATCAGTTCATCTGCATCTTCCACCAGAGAGCTTAGCAGCAGGAAGTCCTCTGCAAGAGGGTAAGAGGACCTCAAAAGGTGGACGGTAGTAACAAGGGAGACAGTCTAGTGATGAAAGAAGTCTTAGTATCTGTGGAGCTCCTGGTGTGGTTTTGATTGTCCAACAGTAAATGGAGAAAATGCACAGCAGAGGTGTCTGCATTTTGGGATGTGATGTGAGAGGCTGTCATGATTATTTGTAAACATAGAAGACTGTTTTATCAACTTATGGTTTCCTCTTCTGACTAAGCTAGAAATACTTTACAAGGAGAACATATCTACTGCTTCTCTGCTTGGGCTAAAAGTGAATTAGGAGTTGCGTTTATTTTGGACCAGTAAAAAAGACAGGGCTAGAGGAGAGCAAGAAGGTGATTAGGACCAAAGGCTGCAGTGTAAGTTGGGAAATGCTCTGAACATGTAGCATCAGCCATCTGACTGGGCTTGGATTCCCCTTGTGTGTTCCATCTGCCACCTTATCCTTTCTCCATGTGGTGGTGAGCTGAGCTGAAGAATGTACCCATGTGCTTAAACTAAACCACAGAGACTTCCTCTGACTTCCATTAGCACATGGGACGTATCAAGGGATAGTAATGGTAATTTGAGCTCTACCTCCTGTCAGTTTTGTCATCCCGGGAAGACTGAAAGTTTTCAGTGCGTTTACTTGCATTAATCAGGGATCCCTGCCCCACAGTGCTAGATGTTGTCTGAACAAAAGACAAAAAGATAGAGCAGGACAGCTCCAAAGAACTTGTGGTGGAAATGAAGGACAAAGAATAACGGTACAGAGACATGGAGGAGTTCAACAAATCCATACGGTTTGGCCTGACTAGCAGCAGCCTCCACATTGCCCGAGTGCTCTTTTTTTTCATAAAGCCACTTGGCCAACGCATAGGCTGGATTCAGTTTCTTACCTTTCACTGTGCTGTTCTTATGAACAAAACCTGCTTCTCTTCGGACATAAGGCAAGAAATAAGAGTGGCCTTTCTGAATTTGATGCCATTTCTAAAGCAAAAACCTGCCATTTACATTAACAGAAGCCTTATCTTGAGTGCTCCAGAGCAACTTCCACCAAAGTCCATAGATACCGTGGTTTCTTGCAATCTGGCTGGTCTGTACACAGCGTTCACTTTTTCTTGCTTGAGATTGCACTTAAATAGCAAAAACCCAGTTACACTGAGAGCTCCAAAGAAAAGTCTATGACATCATAGTAAAAAATTAGGGCTTGAATATCTAGGGAATAATCATAAAATAAGCTCAGGCTTGCATGAGTTTAAATTTCATCAATTAGAATACAAAGCTAGATCAGAGTGTATAGACAGCTTGTAATGTTGAACTGTATTATTAACAGCTAATAAAAGATGGAGCTGTAAAGTGCGAGTATAAAAGAGCTCCAGTAGAGTAATTTTAACACTCTCCCTTGAGTATGTGAATATACAATTGTAAGATTTGGCATTGCTGATTTTGGCATGCTGTTTAAGCATTTCAATAACTTGTGTACTTCTCACTGAAGCAGGCGGGCTGCTAAAATCAGACCCTCAAGGTTCTGACTCTGAGTCAAATTGCACACTGAAATTAAGCGTTCATTTCACATGAGTTTTGAAACAATACACAAAAGATTTCTCGAGTGTATTAGAATAAGAAATTTTAGCCACTTTATGAACTTTTTGTACATGAAATCTTATAATTATTTTTAACTTCATCTGTGCCAGCCTTCTAATTGGCTTTTCGACAGGGGTATGGATTCTTTGTGCTTTAAAAGGAAAATGAAATGCATTTTTCAGACTAGAATGTTCCACTGTGACTTTCCTACCTTTTTTGCTTTGATCTCTCTAGAAGGACAGCAAACAATGTGCAAAATACATGTGTTCTTGAATTTCTAATTCATTCATTTCATTACATGCTGTGAGGGTGTTGATTCTTGTATGATAATTATTACTTCTGCTACTGTTGGCAGGGTTTACTTACAAAGAAGACAGTGTTTCTGCCTGCGTTTATGCCCAGAGCAATGTTTCAAATCAATAGCAGTGGTGAATATGTACTGTTCTCAGAAATAATCTTGGCTCAGTTTTCCAGTGCCATGCCTGTTTCATACAGCAGGTTGGCATTAGTGAGTAACGCTGATAAGAAGCACAGTGTAGAACAGAGAGCTGAGTCCATCACTGTTTCTATGGCAAGAGTTCATCCTGTGGCTTAAAAGACTGTGGCTCATTTATAACTTAAATCAAAATTTCCTTCCTGATTCTGGTCAAACTCTATCAGCTTCACCCTCTGCTACTTTGCACTATCTAGTAATGACGTACTGTAGTACTGTAATACAGTAATGTAGACTTATACCAGATGGTTGTATTTACTGTCCAACTAAGAGAGTAACTAATCTAATATTACCTTTTCCAACCCTACTTCAGGCAGAGACTTGGCTAAATCCTGTGGGTAGATTTTTACATATGCAAGTCTAAGCATGTAATTTGAAATATTCTGCTTACTCTCTGCAGAGACTGAACGGATGCAGATTTTCATAGCTAAGGTTACTTGCTCAAGTCTTTGCAATGCTGCAAATATACAAGCAAAACAGCCACCATCTTGGCAGGATAGAGTTGAAATCTTTTTTACAGCTGTGCTGGTTTTGACTGGGATAGAGTTAATTTTTTCCATAGTAGCTTGTATGGGGCTATGTTTTGGATTTGTGCTGGAAGCAGTGTTGATAACACAGGGATGTTTTCATTACTGCTGAGCAGGGCTTACACAGAGTCAAGGCCTCTTCTGCTTCTCGCCCCACCCCACCAGCGAGTAGCCTGGGGGTGCACAAGGAGCTGGGAGGGGACACGGCTGGGACAGCTGACCCCAACTGACCAAAGGGCTATTCCATACCATATGGTGTCATGCTCAGCATATAAAGCTGGGGAAGAAGAAGGAAGGGGGGGACGTTTGGAGTGATGGCGTTTGTCTTCCCAAGTAACCATTACGTGTGATGGAGCCCTGCTTTCCTGGAGATGGCTGAACACCTGCCTGCGCATGGCAAGCAGTGAATGAATTCCTTGTTTTGCTTTGCTTGCATGCGTGGCTGTTGCTTTCCCTATTAAACTGTCTTTATCTCAACCCTCGAGTTTTCTCACTTTTACTCTTGTGATTCTCTCCCCCATCCCACTGTGGGGGAGTGAGCGAGCGGCTGTGTGGGGCTCAGTTGCCGTCTGGGGTTAAACCACGACAACAGCTAAGCCTGATCAGGATTCACAGAATCACAGAATGGTTGGGGTTGCGAGGGACCCCTGGAGGTCATCTGCTCCAACCCCCTGAACAAGCAGGGCCTCCTAGAGCTGGTGGCTCAGGACCATGTCCACCTGGGTTTTGATTATCTCCAGGAATGGAGACACCACCACCTCTCCAGGCCACCTGTTCTAGTGTTTGACCACCCTGACAGAAAAAAAAGCTTTTCCCTGTGTTTAAACAGAATTTCCTTGTTTCACAAACCAGGTGCTTGTGTCCCTTGAGGTGTCTGGTTTGATAGGTCTGCTTAGATGTGCATAGCTGAGAATGCTATCAGTAGTTGCCAGAACTTGAGCTGAAGCTCTGTGATATAACCTCATCTTCTGTATAATGAGATTTTAATCTTTTTTTTTCCTCTCCCTCTATTCCTATTTAGTAGCTCTTTCTTTGTACTTGCTCTTCCATTTTGCATGCCAACACATATTAACGCAGCATTCTCCTTGTCACTGATACCTTAGATCATGTACTCTTTTAGAGATTTTTTTAAAATATTGAAACCTAATCTAACGCATGTAGAAATACTCATTGTGCTTCTTCCACTCACTCCCAATGTCAATATTAGACTGAGCTGAGCTAGCCAGCCCATGGAACAGTGAGTTGGGTGGCACTGCTCTGCTGTGGCCTAACTGGAGGTAAATCAAAACCAACTAGAAATAAAAACTGCCAAAATGAGTGAAAGACAAAATGTAATAAGCAGGATAAAAGGATGAAACATGACTTCATTATTTTGTATTTTTATAAAGGGCATTTCAGTAACTGGAAGATCTACTTACACTGTACAAGGTAAAAGGGGGTGTTTCTTAGACTCATTAGACTAATTAAACTATTTGGCTTGCTCTCGATATGGTGAAGGGTTGCTTCTCAGATATTTCTGACCAAGCTACATCCTACTTCCCGCTATTTTTATGCCAGACTAACCTTTGGGGGAAAAAACACTCCAAGAAATAGCCCGATTTGTATCCTGACAGTAGACTGCTTGAGCAATAGTCAGGACAAGAAAACAGTAAGAGTTAAGCCTCATTTTTTTAAGAAAGCAAGTGAGTTACAAAACAGAAGAAAAAAACCCCCAAAAAACCAAAACCAAAACCAAACACACTATTCTTTAACAGCAACTGCAGTGTTCAGTTTTGTGAGACTGGGCCTTAAAACAGAAAATACAAATTTAGTCAGATATATATCAGAGGTTGCCAAGCAAAATACAGTGAAGACCCTGCGTCAGTGCCAGGTTTGTCGTAGGCTTCTGTTATTTGTGGAAGATAGGAAGGATGAATAGCCAGGGGAATAGCCCTGTAAATCTGAATCAGGTTACTCCGCTAAGGCGGGGTAATACTGAGCTTGTTTACTGATAACAAAATGATCACGCTGCATGTACAGATCCAGAACTTTTCATGGCTGTAAAGCACAGTTGTGTGAGCCAGTAAAGCTTGTTACTCTCTAAATGATTCTTTGCAGGAGATGGGCAGCTCACCATCTGCTCATGCTCTTCCCATCAGCCCTAAAAGGGTCAGGTAAGTTCAGTTTACTCTGGGGTGACCCAGCTGGGGCTTTAGCAGGGATGTGCCAAACGGATGGATATCCTAGCAGTCCTAGTCATGCTCTGTCCTCAGGTCATGCTCCACACTCTGTCCAGCTGCATGTCACTCGGTCAAGCCGATTTTCACTGTGCTCTGGTCTAGGCCAGTAGAAGTTAATGTAAGTGCAGAACAGGCTTGAATCACTGAGTGCAAACTTCTTGAAGGTAGAACAAAAATAAAAATGAGTGCTCATATTGGCATGAAGCTGTCTGGATACTGCTAACAAGTAAAATGGGAGGCAGTTCAGAACTGCAGTTCCTTCACGGGTTGTCTTTTGGCTCGAGTCCACTCGTGCCTTGTCTCAGTCAGTCTCCCAGTGAATGACGACTTAAGCTGTTCTCGTCCTTCTGTGTCAGGCAGGAAGGAGCCTTCGAAAAAGCTGCAGAGTGTGGGTGGTATTAAAGCATGTCTGACAGCCAGCTGCAAGGTTTACAGTTGGCCTTTAGGAAGGGTTTCTGACTGTTGATCGTGAACTGTAACAGAGAGCAAGAACCAAAAGGCTTGTTTGTGGGGTGTGATATAAAAGATTGGATCTCCATCCCGCTTTAGAAGGTGGGTTTTTTTGTAAATGGAATAAGTTTAAGTCAAGCTGCTGTTTACAGACCATTGTGGAGCTGAAGCATTTAGCAAAGCAGGTGAAATATTGTCCCTCATTTTCAGACAGGATAACAGAAACATGAGGGAGCCATCACAGACCAACACTGAGTCAGAGTGAAGTCCGGAGCAGCATATTCCTGGCTCTTTGCCCAGTCTTCAATCATAGGTGTTTGTTGAGGTATCCGGTATGAAGAGCAGACTTACATTCTTGGCTGCTCATGCGATCTCTTTCATGAGTATTAAATCTGCATAAAGAGATTTATGGGACCTGGCAGAGAACCTGTTTCTGTCTACAGAGTTGCTAATTGCTGTTCACACAGTGTCAGAATATTGCAGGGTTTGGTTCTCATCTCTGATGCTTCTTCCTCATATACAGAGGTGTTCATCAAGTTGCAAATTTACTGTCCAAGGAATTTTGCTCTGGCATGGACTGGCAGGACCCTGAGCATCCCACTTTTCTACAGAGAGGATGATGTACATCAGTTGTTCAGGGATGTGTCCCTTCCTATTAGTTTTCCACAATCACTGAGCAACCACGGCACAGAAAGACCTTCAACATCCTCCTTTTATTTTCATTATTGTGCCTGGATGTTGCTGGGTCAGCTCGGTTCTGGAGTATTATTTACCCTTCCTCTCATTTTGCCCTTTGCAACCTTGCCTGAAAATGTGTCTCTGTGCAATGAAGCCTTAAATAACCACCATTAGCAACAGTCCTGGAAACCAAAGTAAAAAATTTATAAATTCATCAATGGTGGTGGTGAATGTTATTTACTTACTTGAAATAAAGTGAGTGTGAGATGTTAATGCTTTTTTTTTTTCCTTTATGTGCTTACTAGTTGTGAAGGATAATTCTGTCCTATAGAGTGAACTGTCTTTTAAGGGACTTATTCCATCTTCACATGGAGAAAGGCACGCATGCATGATAACCTTCAAATTGCATTTCGTTGTCTTCAGGTGACTCTACTAAGCATCTGCTGGCTCTGTTAAGACAACAGAGGTACGGCAGCTGAAGACCTGACCCACAGTTTTCAGTATGAATTTTGTTTGTTTTGCACTACTGAGACTTCTCATTTCCTGAAGGACATTTATTGCTTATAGTGGAAGGGACATTGTAGTGGTCAGGGCAGGAACTAGGAAGCAAGATTTCTGCTGTGTGCTAGCTTTCTGATATCAGGAACGGTCATTTTTGCTTCAGATTGCCTATTTGAAAAATTGGCTATAATGATACTCATTGGCATAGAAGGGGTTGATTTTTAGAGTAAATGTTTGTGGAGTTCCTTGGTTAGAACTCAGATAATGTCCTTTGCTTAAAACTGGAGCGAGACTGCTTTTGCCTTTGTAGCAGGGTGTAGTTCTTAAGTGAGTTGAGCTGGGGTATTAGGTAATCTCATTCCCATTTCCTATTTTGTGCTTTATTCTACTCTTTAATCTGGCTGTATACGTAAAGCAGCACTGTCTAACTGGAGGGGAGTGTGTGGGCTGTATCTAGCCTTTGGAAAGCTTCTGTCCAGTCTATCTCCCTGTCTGTGGAGGAGATGGGGAATAGCTGGTCAGGCAGCAAACACAGTCTGACTAGCCAAGTGACTCCTTCAGAGCCTCCACACAGCCTGACAAAGTGAAAATTGCTGCTGCTGCTGAGACCAGGGAGGTATGGGGGGACTGGCAGCTACTGCACTGAACAGAGAGTTGGAAGAAAAGGTGGAGGAAGAGAGTGGTGTGAGGGTCTTTGGGAGATACAAAGATCTGAACCCCAGATCCGCTTCTCATCTTTCTTGTGTTATTTTTCCCCCCCTTTCCTCACTAAACAAGTAACGCACTAAACACGTAACACCAGCTCTGTGTGGTTGGAAGCAAAACTATGTCAGTGCCATAGGAGAGTTTGCAACGATAATGTATCTGACTGATGTAGCGTAGGGGCAATATGTGCCCATAACAAGGCACACGTTCCCTCTGCTTCTCCCTATTGCATATGGACTAGTCATGAACGTCCTTCGGCAGCTGCCTGGAAAGGACTCCTCTGTGAATTGCTCAGGGGGTTCTTTGCAACTTCCTTCTACACAGTTTGCCAGAAGTTTTGAGTCGTGCAAGGTGACTGCGTGGTTGCGTGCATAGACTGTAATCATGAAGTGCAAGCTGTTCAGGCAGCTCTGACAGCAGCAGCCTGAAGAAAGAGGACATCCTAGTACGTGATGAACTGACTGCTTTCAGGATGGTGGCTCACTAATAGAGCCAGGCATATGTTGTCGCTGTTTTTCTGTGCATATCCTTTAACTTGCTGAGAAAATGTGCTGAGACCTAGATTTTTTTCTTCCCTTTTGACGTTTGCTGATAACAGATAAGCATGTTTCTTCTTAAAATGTTTGCTGAATCTGTAAATTTGCCCTGGATTCTATGGAATTATTATGGGTAGGAAAAAAAGTGGGGTTAAATAATTTTAAGAGCAACCTGTTTATAAGGTAGGAACCCTTTGGCTATCTCCTATCTTGCAGCAGCTTTGGACTTTATGCCGAGTGAGAACAACTTGAATATGGAGTGTTCAATGATCGTAACAAACTGCTCATGAATTGCACAACACAAGTCATTTCAACAAATAAATAATTTTCAATGACTTTTTTGTGCGTGCATGGACCACTTGGTGGACTGTTTAGTAGCCCTCTCAAAAACTGTGGTGTTGGTTGATTTGTTCTGCCATGTTCACTTAGCTCTGAGTCATTGTGAGTTGAAGCAGAAATTGTCTATGAGTCTCTTCTTTGTATTTAAATTATATTAAGCAGTCTGCTTCATGCCATATAAGTCTTCACTCAAAGATCTGGCTGGATTAGCAATGCAGGCACAGCTGGAGTTACAGATAATGGATAACATCCTCAGCTGGTGTAGTATATCTTGTATAATTCTAGCGAAGCCGAAGGAGCTACACTAATTCTCACCATCTGAAAAGCTATAGTTTCTACAATTGCTCTCTTTCTCTCAGCTGCCAAAGCTTATGTTTGGGCCTTTGTGCTTCTCCAACAGAACTTAATGATATCCCTTGTGTCTGAATAGGGCAGAGTGCCCTGTGAACAATAGGTTTCCTTGCGAATGACTGAGTGGTAATGCTGGGAGGTGCTTTTCGCTTTCCTCAAAATTGAGGTGTATGCAGCACTTCTGGAGGACCGGATCTAGGTTATTTGTGAGGCACTTGTGATTTTTACTATACTTTTAATTTGTAGTGAAGGTAGCACTGAACTAAGGCTCCTTATTTAAATTACCAATTCATAAGACCATTTCATACCATAACCGTTAATTAATCAGAGACAGATTCCCCATTCCCTTTACCATTTTAATTATTTACACTTATGTATCTGCTCTCCAGATGTCTGCAATGAAACAGAAAAAAATACAAATTATTACAGAAATCTGTAACAAACAAGCCTATAGTTCTTAAAGACACAGGCCAATAATTTCTGAATATTTTTCCAGTGATGTTTTTCCCTAGCCCTTTTGAAACTTTCAGTACAGAAAACACTCCAGCAGTATTTGTGGTTTTGGCCAAACGTATTAAAGACAGAGTAGGATTGGAGTACCGTGGACAAATGAAGCACTGGTTTGGATGAAATTTAATAACCTTGCATTTCCATGTGACAAAATACACAACTTGCCTTATCGTAAGTGCAGTTGTTCACTTGGGACAGCTGTAGAGCTTCAGATCCAACCGCGCTGCAAATTGTCTCACCTAACTGTGGGTATCACAAAGTCCAGGGTTTCCTCTAGGCTTCTGCAGTTAATGCAGAGAGGGGAAGGAGTGCTCTGTGAAGATGAACTGCCCTCTGAAGGTGCTTATTGCTCTGAGCTGGTGATAGGGGTGGTTAAAATGACCTGCTTAGATTGAAATGTGTCTTAGCCCTCCTCCAAAGCCAATCCTCTCTGGTTTCTTGAAGAGAAGAGAAGCTGCCTTACCTGGTGAACAATGTTTGCAGCTGCTGGGTCTCACTTTAAAAAGCATCTTTGATAACTAGCAGCAGCTTTTGATTTAGAAAGTTGTTCCATATAACAGATCTTGATTTGTTACCATTGTGCAGTAGACTTGACATGGCTCTTGTCTGTTTGCTACCATCACACAAACCAGAAATTGTTTACTAGTGAGTGTTACTGCAAAGAGACCGAAACAGGCTGCACATACCATTTGAGGAAACAGTAAAATATACCCAACTCTCTCTCCCTCTCTTATATATCTACATATACACGTGTGTGTATACATATAAAATATCAAGATTTACTTCTGACAGTCCAATCTTAGAGCTGTGCAAATAGTTAGTTATTTTGTTAGCTGGAAGATCCAAAGAAAGTAAAAATAATTATTTGGAGTTGTAGGAAACATTTTTGAGGGATCGGTCTGGAATATTTAATTTTGTTTTGAAGCACTAAAAGTATTCGTATTTGAGAAAAATGAAATCTGAGATACAATTTAAAGCAAGACCTGACTCTATTTTGTTTAGAATATATTGAAATATCTTGATACTTTTCCCCTCCAGCTCTTACTGTGAGATGATTTGCATCTAAGCATTTCGGATCGCAGGCTCTATCAAAAACATTGCCTAACTGATGGAAACATCAGTTAAGGTCAGCAAGCAGAAAAACTCTGAATCAAACTCTTAGTAAGCTTTTATTCTCATAGAAGCATTTTATCTCCCAAATCAGTTACTCTGGATTTGCAATTACGTAATTGAAAGCAGAAATTGAGTTTGTTTTGTAGGAAACCTAAAGTTATTAATAACCAGAAGCTACTGATTATTAGCTGAAATTGTAATTTCACATTGTTTTTATTCAGTGATGAACTACAAAATGACTAAGAGAGCCCTTCTAGCCATGATTAATATTAATAGAAGTCTTAGTGTTTCCAAAAGGCTGTCCCTCTCAGTTCCTATATATTTTCTGGTGCCTATACCTTTAAATTAATGTGATTTCTTTAGAGTGTAATTGGATATTTTTATAGTGTATAGCAGGGAAGGCTGTCTAATATTTTGAAACATGACATTTTGATGACTACCCATAAAACAGCAGTCTGCTTTTGGCCACCAGAACGCTAACATTCATTTTTCTAGGAATCAGCTAGCCCATAATACGTGTGACAGCAGCAGTGTATTATTTATAAAAAAAGGCTATGTTATCCCATTTTTAACTTATTGTAATGCGTGTACAGACTTCCATAAAAGCTCTAAGTCACAGTGAACATTCTTCTAATAGATTAATGCTATGACTAAGGAGATAGACTCTAGTAAAGCAGCCTTCATTTTTAGGTATGACTTTGCAGTCTTACAGAAGGAGGTGTATCTCCTATTTTGGGCTAATATTTTTAAGTGTTGTACATGCAGTAGTTACATTATTGGACCAATAAAACCGAGAAGCAGCTCTGTGACTCTAGTGACAATATAATTGGTGTTGCCCATTATGGTTTATGAATTTCTCCTGCAACTGAAGTTAATTGCTAATATATTTGTCATCTTCAAAGCCAGTCTCTGGTATAGATACAGGTACCATCTATTCTGCACCTCACTGCAGCTCAGCTCCATGACCGGGTTCTCTGCATTTTTGCACAATGCTGCTGCTGCTTGGTTTTGCTTTTGCCAGGGGACACTTTGAGCAGCTTGAGTGTCAGAAAAAGCTCCTTTACCTTTCCTTGTATTTAAATGGCCAGAGCGGGTGTCATCTCTGCGGTTTCACAGCTCCACTGGTAGTGAGAACAGTTTAACTGATTATAAAGTGAGAGAAAAGATACAAATCTTTTAACCGAGCACTGACAACTGAAAGTGGCACATGGCAATCGTAGGCTCAGACCGAGCACGCGTGTGAAGCCCTAGAGCCAGTGGCTGAGCTGGCCTGATGGCTCACGTGTGGCAGCAGTCCCTACTGCTTCACTCTGTTTTAGCAGAAGTGGAACATGAATTTATATCCTCCCTGTAGGAGATTAGGAGAACCTAATCTCCGCCGGCTCGTTACTGAGTTCTGCTGTGAACTAAGAAAATCATTTTTTCCCTCCTTACTTACCATTCTAATGAATTAAAAATAAGCTAATGAGCGTGAAGTGTTACATCTTTAACTTTTGAAGTTTCAAAAAAATACCAATGAAAAGATAATCAACTAATTTATGGACGATTAATCATTCCCTCAGATAAAAGCATCTTTACACCAGTTGGTGAAATCCCTCAGAGTGGTTATTCTTCAGGTAAGCCTTAAATTTCTGGCCCCTTTCCATAAACTCACTGGCTTAGACACAAGGGCCTTATGCCTTAGGTGTGTGTTTACTTAGCCAACAGTGGAGGTGAATTGAAGTGCTACCTGTGCCCCATCCCTAGCTGCTTGCTACTGATTCAAGGCGGAATTTGTGGAATTTGGTGCATGTTCTGTGGCTGTAGCTCAATGCACCTCTGAGTGTGGTGTTAGCAAAGTTGCAGAGCTTTGCGTTGAAGCAGCCCTTACAAGTTTCATTTTATTGACTTTCCTTGGAGGTAGTAACCCCTAGCAGGAGACAGGAGCAAACAGTTGGGAGAACAGGTCATTACATTTTAAATCATCGCAATGAATGTGAGTTAAAGCCTGAAGCAATTCTGCAAATCCATCCAACTGTTTCTGTTTAGCTTTCTACTGTGTATTGCAACCCCTTTTAAATAGGCATCCTTTTTCCTTGTCCTTGCTATAAGACATCAAACCTAGGAGTGTTGCTCTTGTGCGGCTGACAGTCACATCTGCCAGCATCAGTGTCTCTCAATGTCATGACTTAACCAACATAATTTTTAAAAAATCATCCCTGAAGTGCATTTAAAAGTGAGAAATAAGAAGTGAATTGTCATGGGTATACACTGCTTAGGAAAAAACCCAGAGGTACTGGGAATTTATAGTTGTTCAGCATATGACAGAAGGACAGTTGGAGTAAGCCATGCTGTGATACCTGGAGAGAACATTATAGTCCACAATTTTGAATGCTCCACAGAGGGTGTCTCTATTTTTCAGTAAGCGGCATCAGCCTGTTTGTCTCAGCACTGCAAAAGCTTAGATGCTCTTCCTGAGAGTTCCCTGTTGTAGAATGAGAGGGAGAGCTTACAGTAAAGCTTTTTTAAATCAGCAAAAGTGGGAAGTTGATCCCTGAATTACACAAAAGCCATGCTAGCTAAAAATGGGTAGGAAACAGCTGTTTCAATATCAAGGGTTTTCTCCCCAGATAACCAAAAAAGTTCTCAAAAATGAAAACATTTTGTTGTTGTTGTTGTTGCACTGATAATCTCAGACAAACACACGATTCAGAGTGCTTAAAGGACTGAAAGAGGAGTAGAGGTCCTTGATTATTTCTTTCTCTGTTACAAGCAGCCCTTTCTTCCTCCAGCCCTAGGGCAGCGTAATATGTCTGCTTACGAGTGTCCAGGCACATTTAGCAGACTCACAAAGAAAAGGACTGTGTGTTTGCCTTGCTTCTGGTGGTAGAGCTACCCCCAGGAAAGAAATACTTTGAGCAATGGTTCAACAGTGAAGGTGAAACGGGTAAAACTACTTGGCCTTTACATTTTGTTCTGCACTCACTTTTCCTTTATCTCAGTACAAATTAAATGAAAGAAGTTCTATAAATGTGTTCTCAAGAGATCTGAGAGTGAAAGCTGTTGTTTGAAATCCCAGAGATGATTAAGGCTTATTTCCTCACTGATATTTGGCTGAACGACAACATTAGAGTTTGGTTCCTGTTGGACATTGCTTCCTGGGAAGCAAAGGCAAAAATACCTTTGGGTCTATAGCTAATAAGGGAGTTCCTTGTTGTTCTTGGAGGCCTTGTTTCAAGGCAGTCAACGCAATCAGTTTATGCAGACACTGTGTATGTTGCCATGTATTATTTCTGTGGCAAGAGCCACCTGTGTATTACTGTACTGTGAAGGATGTCAAAAGATAAATGAAGAACAGGGACAGGAAGAGGAAGCGCTGGGAAACGGCCTCATGGTGACATCTGAGAGCTCACGAGATGCTGTTGGGAGGCAAGGAGGAAAGGCAGATATAGGAAAGAAAGAGGGAGGGAGAGAGGGAGGGAGGCAGCGAGAAATATTGTGCAGTATAGGTACTTGCTACAAAATAATTTATCAGGAAACATTATGAGATTTTACTTTGTGCTATAAGTCAATCGATGAAGGTCCTCTGGAGAGGTTTGTGGGGTAGGGAGCATGTTGCTGAACTGTCTCAGTGTAATTATGACTTTGCTAGTGTTTCCATAAGCAAAATAAATGCTTTTGCTGTCATGATTGCAACTCCCACTTCCAATTGAATGAAAAGTAAAAAATAAAATAATAGTATTTATTTACGTATTTATAAATCCAAGTCCTGCAGAATTAGGCATTTGAGGTGATGGTTAGGTTGGCTTTTTCTTCTCCACGGCTCTCCTCTGCAGTGGTTGAAAATGGTTATTCCAGAGTCTTAAAGCTCCATGAGCCCATCACTTGTTTGAAAATGGATGCAGGCGTGAGTTTCAGCACTATGTGTGGTACGAGCCCGCTGGTTAACCTGAAACGCTGGAGGAGGTGGTTGTAGGTTTGAAATGGGAAATGGGAGCAGCCCCAGCAGATTCACTGCCATTTGCTCATCAAAACCTGAAACCTCTAACAAACCACCAAAAATCAGTCTCTCCTCATCAGCCTAGCTACAAAATAATTTGTAAAGACATCTCCTCATCAACCCAACGACAGAGGACATCCTTGGCCTGCCTGGCCTTTGATGAGGAAAAGCCCTCGCAGTCAATCATGATGGTATTGAGAGGTTTTGTGATACAGAGAAATAGTGGCTAGATCACAGGGGTGATTAATTGTTACTGTGCAGTTAAACCCGTGTTCAGAAATGCTCCGCAGTACTGACCAGGAGGCAGATTCTCTCTCTCTCTCTGGTTTTTGGGTTGCTTGGTTTTCCTCTGGCATGAGAGTCACAGGTCAGGCAGACCACTCTCTGCACTTACAGCTGTGGCTTCTCTTACAGACGTGGCAAAGGGAATTCCAGATCCTCAGGAGCAGCTCCCATGGCCATTTTTACTCCTTGCTAAACTCTGCTGTTAACAGGAACCACCTGGTTCCACTGAACAGCAGCTCTCCCTGCGGGACAAAATGAATTAAAAATTGCGGCTGTGTCCCATTCAATTCACAACCGAAGCAGTTGGATGCAGTCTGATTTTTTTTTTTTCTTTTCTTCCTTGTTTCTGTCCTTTAAATCAGTATTTAAAAACAATGCAATGAGCTCGTCAGCTCTGCTTCTCCTTTGGTTTGCCATTCGACTTGCCTTGTCCTTGTCTTCGGTGGTGACCTGTCAATCACTCGTTACCTCCTTCTATTTTCAAGTAGCTTCCTGGAGGAATTCGCCTGGTTACCCTTTTCCTTTTCCACATATTGTGCGGTGTTTAAAATACACCGCCCTTCCTTCAGAGGGTTTGTTCCCTGCATGCATTTCTCTTGGCTTCTCTTCCTTTTGGCTGTATGGGCCCCTCCTCTGAGGAGACGAACAGATCCTACAACGTGCCACGTATTTCCTTCCCCCTCGTCTGTCTTTTCTCTTCCCTGCCGTCCCCCCAGCAATCTCAAGGAGATTAATGGGAGCAGAGAAAGTGTAACAACACAAGCTGGGCCAGGTCCCCATTTGTAATCATTAAGCCACACTATCATGGCAGATACACAGACACGTGCATGCACAACCAGCAGATCCACAGCTGGGGTAAAACTGTCGTGATACACACCTGAGCTGTTTGAGAAACTCTGGTATGAAGAGCTCTTTGCAAAATCTCCTAAAAATCTTTTTTTTCACGTCTGTCTAGTTGCAATATTTTGGAGGGTTTAATTCCTTTGTGTAGCCACTGCTTTGGCTTTTGTTTATGCTGGGTCAGTAAAAGAGTATAAAAATACCTGATGTGCTTCATATTCTGTGAGGCTTTAGTTATAGCTGTATGAGATATGTTTCTTCTATATTACTTGGTGTCTCGACAGTGTCTATAAGTCTGCTTTGTTTTTCTTCCTAAACTGTAACCTTTACATTGCAGAGCCTGTTTTGCAGGCATACTATACTAACCATTTCAGACAACGTTTATTGAGCGTGATAATAGTAATAAAACTAGGAAAAAAGGGGGGAAGATGTCATAGTTCATCATGAATAATATTTATAGAATTGTAGGTGCTAGCACATCCTTTTCTTAATTAAGCTATCAGCTGACTGGCCTATTAATGAAATAGGAGGCAGCTGGATGATGGAGCTAACTGTTCAGTGCTGGGCCAGCGTGTAGTTCATAGGGACAGTGGTGACCTCCAGGGTCTAGATTAATGTTCGTCGGCACTAGGAGAGAGAGAGAAAAGATTTTGCTAGCAGATGTTAGCAAAGCATGAAAAGGTTCAGAGAAACCCTTTCACGTTTGGAGCCTTTGGGCACAAACCATAGCCCGGAGAAGGCAATGGAGAGATTTTTGAAAGGTGTTTATGCTTACATGTAAACCTGTGTCATTTTAGGTCATCTTTGTCTTTCTCACCCTCTCGCAAACTGAATTCAACCTGTGACTCCCCATGTGGTTTGCATATTGCTAGTTTTAAAAATTTATTTCCACATCATTGCTTTTTGATGGTTTATTGGGAATTTGCTCACTCTGCTTTTATGCTGCATCTCTGAAAGCATCTTTTCTCTGCCTCTGACCTCAGCCTGTTCCTAGGTGGTCTGTGTAACCTTTGCATCTTTTTCGTCTCTGCCTTTCGCTTGTCTCATTATATTATATCCCCAGCTTTGCAACAAAGGCATGATTAGCCATTTAAATAGTCTGCATCTGCTAGCTGGTGTTAGTTCATGCAGCTACCTCATTTCATAACATGTTCACAGTGCTCCAAGGTAGAGATAATTTTGCACAGTGCAGTTTTATTTGCAGAGTGAGGACAGTGTGTTAAACAGATCAAGCGACGTGTTAACAATGAAAAAGCAAGAGGATGGGCCATCTGCTGGGCAAGACATTGCCTTGGGGAGTTAAAAACCGGTATGATGCCGTTATACCTGATCTTTGACCACCTGCGCTTGTGCTGTACAAGCAGGCTTTCAGGCTGTGCTGATGGGGCTTTGTTTTTATTCATGATTGCAGCTGCAGTGTTTTCACTCCGCTGGTGGTGAAATTGTTTGTTTTCATCATTCCCGAAGCTTTCTGCATGATGGGCATCTCCACACATGTCCTTTCAATATTTATTTATGTGTCTAAGTGGTTAAAGGCAAAGGAGATTTTTTCAGTGGTCATTCTTCAAGGGTCGTGGCTCATTTCTTGCACAGGGTCTAGTGAGGCTAACGGACTGTTGTCGACTCCAAAAGGCTTGGAGAAGGTCCCAGAGATTCCTCTTCTCTTCCTTTACTCCTTCCCCTGACAAGCGTGCGTGTTTCAAAATGCTGCTGCTGGACTAATTGTGCCCTAATTGAGAAAAATCCTGGAGCGACTCCACCGAAGTCAGACATGACATCAGCAGCGTTGCTCAGGCAGCGAGTGTTTGGTCCATTGTTCCTGTCCCACAGCACACTTCCCTAGTCTCGAATCAGGGTGGTGTAACTACGTCAAATGCATAACATCTTTCAATAGGAGGTGCAGCCTCAGCACTTTAGGCACAGCATGGGGATTTGGATGTGGTCAGTGTTTGAACTGGCAGACTTTTTGTCGTTTTCAATAATTCTGTTGTCTAACCAGTGCGTTCGGTGTAAGATCCCGGCATTAGATAAGGCATTATTCTTTGCTGGCAAGCAGATTACTTGTCATAACATGTTCAGAGTGCACTGCTGGTGCATAATACACCGATCCATCATCCCCTAAATTTACAAAGATAAATGCAATCTCTTGAGCTAAGCTGATATATATCATCTCAAAAGTACATTCACCTGGGATACATAGCAGAGTGATATTGAATTAATCTCTGTTAGGTTTAGATAACTTCATCCCAGTGAATTTCTTGGTGTGACAATGACGCAGCTGGATAGTAAGTCCACTTTTGTCAAGTGATGACAGCTTCACTTTCCAGACAATTCTTGCCACATTTGATTTATGCACTAGTTTCCTGTATGCTGAAGGCAACAGGAATTTCTTTTTGGGCTCTCTGGGAGTAGGATCAGACCCTTTTGTTTGAAAGAACAAGAAATTGTTTTCGCTTTTCTTCAATGGTATCTGTTTCTAGAGCGTGATGGGGGTTTCCATGTTTCACCATCTCTGAGCTGTTTGTTTTTACATGCATTTTAATGTCTGCTTCTGGCCTTTTTCCCTTGGTCTCATTATAGCTTTCTCTGTATCTCATTGAGCTGATGAGGCATGGTTTTTATACAGTGCTTTTTTGCTCAGTCACATTGAAGATATAACATACTTAAGAGGACTGCTCCCCACCGTACAGCCAGTATGGGTGAGCTTGCATCTGGGATGAGCAGTTCAAGGGTTACGAGGACTGCTTGCTCACTTACATTCCCTGTTTATACCCTGTTCATCAGAAATGGGCATATGATTTGCACCAGTGACAGTCTTAATCCAGCAAAATCCACTTTTAAAGGTGTTTTAAGTTTGCACACGGTTTCTGCCTCTGGTTCGCAGAGAACTGCAGGAGTCTGCAAGGGAGCCTGTTACCTCTCAAGTATCCGGGCATGTCTTGCTGGCCTTCCTCCCATTACCCTTCTTCATCAACAGCCACCATGTGCATGCTGAGTGGCTTGTCCCTGGCTATCACCGCATCTGTTATTTAGGGCAACAGTGTTTTGTTTTGGATTGTGCTTTCCTCCTGGTGTGTCTGTGCACGGAGTAGGGCAGCTGTGTCCTAATTACTGACCAATCTTGGTTCCTTCTTGCTCCGATTTTCTTAGTCCAGTGCTCTTCTGGGGCTGTCCATGCCCAGTGTTCTTGGAGTTTAAGCCACATTTTTTTTTTAATTTGTGTTTTGTTTTAATATAATGTTTGTGATTTGGAGAGCATAGGTGTGCAAGGACAAAAGATGAAGGTTTGATTTTTGATCCGAGCTCTGAAGCTGTGTTCATTGTTCATCAGGGAATCTATGTCTTTCTGATGCTTGTGGTTATAAAGCATTAATATATCATGAGCATAATTTTGAATATAGCTGTCCTGAAAGGATTTCCAGAACCTGGACTATTATCGCCCTTCACAGTATAGGAAGTACGTTTGGGATCCATAACTTATTTCTTTTATTACAAACAGCTCCCATGCCTTGGTGGTGTCTGCAACTTCTGGATAGCTCTGGGGTACATTTTCCAGAAGAATAATTTATTCACTGAAAAATACAATTTACTACATTTTGGAAGGCACAAAAATGGTTTACAAGTTCTTCTCAAGACAGTAGTAGTTTATTCAATAAAAAAATTAGTTCATTTTGACATTTTCTAAATGGTCTGCAACAAGGATAACTGAAAGTCCAGAAGCAAACATAAAAAAAAGAAAAGGTCCAAGTATAAACACAAAAAAGCATGGCAGTCAGGAGATCTCAGGTCAGGAAATTATTTTGTATTGCAGAAGGTGATAAGATCCCTCTCTGGGATGTATTGAAGATGCACTTATAGATAAGCATGATGTGCAGGGTAACAAATCCAGACAGAGCATTTTCCATTGGCTTGAGTAAAAATAAAAGCATAAAATGAAATATTTTATTCTTTTCTTTCCAAGGCAAGAAAAATATTTTTCCTCTTAAGGGGCATTAGGACCTGCCACCTTCTCCTGCAGTCCTGGACAGGACCCTCCTGCCCAGCCATGGAATCCCAGCCTGGTGCCCTGGGGACCAGGGGTCCCAGGGTCTCTGCCCGGGCTGAGGGACGTGGCTGCTGCTTTCCCAGTTGCAGGTTCAACCAGAACCTCATCCAGCTAGCTCATCCAGCTTGCCCCCTGCCAGGTTTGGGGAAGATACAGGCACTTGCCCCCCACTAGCAGCCAGCACCAGGCACACGGGCTGTGATACACAGTCCCACTCCAGCCACTGGTGCCTCGCTCATCCCAGTGACCCCAGTAGCTGGTTTTTGGGACATACACCGCTGCTGCCCCAGTGACTGGAGGCAGAGACTGGCAGCATCCCAGTCGATTCAGCAGCTGGCAGCATGGACCCAAGGGTGCCTACAGCCCTGGTCTGACTCTAGCAGCAGGACCCCAGTGCAATCACGCTGGTCCCCTCAAAAGCTGGCACCTGTTCCTTGTAGCATGCACACATATGGGATAGAGAGTGAGATTACACAGAGAGATAGTTAGGAAAAGTAATAAGAAGGTAGGACAGACTGTGGTGGTAAGACACAGGGCTCAGCCAGACAAGCATAGTTTACAAGCATTTAACACGTGACTGACCCCTTTTATAACCTTTTCCGTCTACCCCCGCTTTGTTCCTCCCTGCTCCCCTTCCCCTGCATGTCCTTTCATCCATCCTTTCCTCAATTTCTGGATTTGCAACTGGAAACCAGAGGAGGTCCCGGACACCGGTCCCCCTCAGCCCTCCCTCCTGGCCGGTGTCCGGGACCTCCTCTGGTTTCCAGTTGCAAAGCCTAGATTGATCTTCCGGGTGGTAGCACCTACGGTTTCTTGATAGCCCCTCAATGAGTGAGTGGTGAGCTTTGTTTCTTGTCATTGGCTCCATGTTTGTTCTGTCAGGTCTGTGTCTCTATATGTTTGGGTTTTTTTGTCTTCCTCTTTTCTTATCGTCCCAGTTTAGGACTTCCTTGATCAGACAACCTTGCCGGAATAAACATTCTCACGATCCCTCATACCCTCATTGATTAGTGTGACTGACCAGGTTTGGTTCTCCTCGCTCCTTCCCTTACCATTTGTCGGTCAGGTTTGTGTCCCTATATGTTCTTGTTTATGGATTTCTCCTTTTCTTACTATCCCTTTAAAAAAAAAAAAAAAATTATGTGAACAGGTCCTTGCCCAGATAGCCTTAAAGAAGCAGACAGTCTCCTTCCACATACCCTTACATTTCCTATTTCCCCCCTGAGTGGTCTAGGAACTAAAAAGCAATTTTAAAAAGAAATAAAAACCTGTAGTATCTGTTCTTTATATAAACTTTAAAGAAGAAAAAGCTTTTATAAAATTGGTTGTTGAAGTATTCAGTGAAGGAGTATATAAGAACCAGATGGATGGATGGATGTTAAGGGAGAGAGGAGCACAGGCAGGGTAGAAAGATTTATGCAATTGTTCCAGCAACACCAGAAAAAAAAGAGGTAGCAGCTGAAAATAGTAGATTAGAGTAGAAAGAGGAAATAACATTTTATGCTGACCAAGAGAACTAAAGAAACATCCTAAAGACTAACATGAGGGGAAAGAAGGTGCTGGAAATCAGTGGTTCTACCAGGAACAAAAATGCCTTTTCGTACCTCTAAACACAAAGTTCATGATGAATTGTTTCTTTTGTATTTGCCACTCAAGCTAGCCTCCAGGGTCTTCGTTTTTTTTCTCTGCCTTGATGAACCCATCTATGTTTAGTACCAAATGCAGGTGGCATTCATATGTGCTTAATCCTGTCTTTCAGATCATGTCTCCTGTCTTCATCCATTAGATTCTTTCACTGCTTCAACACAGTAGGAAATTGAAAAATCCTTTGAGGAAAGCATCCTGCAATCTCCAGCACATGGAGAATGATTCAAAAATGTCGGCAATCATATTTTTATCTTCTGGTACTCTGCAAGAAGTATAATAGATTTCAGCTGAGCTCAGATCCATTGCCCAGAAACAGCCAAATGGGAGGTGGGCGCAATCCTTACTAAGAAACTGAGCTGATGATGTGTAAGACGTAAGAAAAGTCAGCTTACTCCCTGTATTTCTTGGCTTCTGAAAATGAACAGGAAGAAAAAGCAGTAAAAAGTTACTTGTTTTTTTTCTTAAAGAGAGTAGCTGTACTTACACACTTGTCTGTAAAAGGAAAGGAATAGTATTCCTTTCCACATGATTCTCCCCAGCTAAGTTAGACACATTCAAACTTAAAGACTGAGTTTCTCTATCATATGTAGCTTTTGGGGAAAAGCTGAATGACTGAAATTAGTTCTGACTCTTTTATTTGGGTAACATAGCAAATGGCACAAACTGCTTTCGTACTAAGTTCGGTCACTCTCTTTTTGAGGAAGTTTGTTTTAATCAGTTTTTCATGGCAGATTTCTGCCATCTGGTCTGGAATGTATTACAGGCAAGAACTTCTACACAATTAGTTAAATGAGAGATGTGCCACCCTAATACTTAATTTCTACTCCCTGCCTCCTCTTTTTCTTTTTTCTCTAGCAGTGATTCTTTTTTAATTTCTGATTTGAAAGAGTAAATAGTGAAAGCACAGTGATTTTCAAGATACATGGAGCACTTCGGTGGGTTAAAGCTGATCCGCTGGAATTTTTCATCTCGGTTTCATCGTTTTTCCACAATAGCAGGTTTGTTGGAAGAGGAAACGGAAACCTGCCAAAAGCTGTCATTCTGCTAAGAGAGAACCAAATGGTACTTCTGAAAGATAAAGCAGGATGGAGAAAATCAAGCTGTCAGTATGTATAGCGCAGTTTAACAGGGCAGAGAATAATGTGGTTCTCATGGCAGAAAAATTTCCCCGGAATGAATTAAAAGTAGAATCTGAATCTATGCATTTTATTTCAGTAGCGATGAAAAATTAATAGTTGTTGCAAGTGATTCTGAGAATAGAGGGAGATGGAAAAAATAGATTAAACAGTTTTTATTTACCTATGTAGCCAATTCCTGGCATGTGGATCTCAGGGAGAATTTTCCTAGTATACTAGCTGAAAAACCCTTAGCAAAATTCTCTCTTCAGCTTTAATTGATTTCTTAGGTAATATGTACTTCACTAACAACAGCTACTAATCTTCCATCAAACACATAAATAGCAGTGCAGATGCTTATAATTTTTATGTCACTGAAATATGAGGATTTGTGGAATGGAAATGAGAAAGTAACTTCTTCCATTATGGTTGTAATAAGCTATTCTTACGTACTAGATTTCTCGGTAAGTTATGGTTTAGCTGTGAATGCTCAAGGCTGATGTTAGAGAAATGTAAATAGGGAGCTTTCTAATACAAATTTTTTTTCCCAGTTATTTGGGAGCTTTATTTAAAATATTGTTGTATATTTAGAATTGTAAAACTGGTAACATAACTTTTTAAATTGTGAGTTTGAGTATTGTGATCCTAGAATTTTATTCTTTATTGTCATTGGTTTTCAAATACGACAAATATTATTTTTTTTTTAAATGAGGTTTCTTTGTGGAGGGTACAGGCTGCTAATCTGTCACATTTGTATCAGAAAATATATCATGCTGTGAAGTTTCAGAATGTTGTTGTGGAAGAAAGTTGAAGTTTTATTCATGGTTCAGGGCAGCAAATCAGAAGGTGGCTACTTTAATCTTGCAGGAACTTTCCCAAAGGAAATTAAATTTGGGAAGATGACAAGCAGGATATTTTAACTGGGAGATTGTACGCATATGGAAGTTGAAAGCATGTGAAAGCATATAGCACCATACTCAGCATAAATGTAAAAATAAAGTAAAAAAAACTGTTGACGCTGCACAGATTGCCCTGTAAAGGATATTTATACAATACTCTGTCCCTTCCTGCTAGACTGGGGAATATATTACTGGGATCCTTCAAAAGGAGGCACGCACTTACTGTCCTTCCTAGGGTCCTTCCTCCCGGAGAAAACAGCTTGGTGCAGCCCGAGCGAGACCAGTGCTCTTCCCTTCCCCAGCTTTTGGTGCCCTTGCCCTGTTTTTTTTTCCTGCAAGCAATACCTGGAGCATGAAGTTTACTCCCAGTTTCAGATGTGAACCTGGCAGGAAAGCAAAGCACTGCCCTTGGCGGGCTCAGCTCAGTGAGCTCCTGTGTGTGCTGTACCCGTGCATGATCACAAACCTTTTACCAGCGTGGGGAGTCGCAGCAGCAAGGTGTTCAGGGCTTTGCTTTTAATTCCCTTGTAAGATCCCAGACTGACTTGTACGGACATCACTAATACCCATATTGGTTGTTCCTGGCTAGTAAAGCTACACAGCCTAAAGACAGGTCCACTGGCTGCCTCCCCGTGCTTCCCTAGGCTCCCAGTTGTAGTCCCAGAGGTGGCTTGTGACAACGGCAAAGTGTGGCTTGTTCCTCATCTCTCTTGCACTGCACTGGTGCACTTCCCTTACCTGATGTGTGGTGGAGATGAAGCTACACCGGTAAACAGAGAGGGCTAGGGACCAATCCATGCCTCCAATGCCTAGCAGCACAGATTGGCTTACGAGGACATTGATTGAGTCCCTGTAGTGTATTTGTCTTGGGGAGAGCTAGCTGGAGCACCTAGGACAGAGCCAAGCAGTGAGCTAACATCACTAAGCTATGTGAGCAATCAGGACTCCAGCATTTCTGCTGCCTTTGAGGTCCTTTTTAATTTAACAGGGACAATAAATTTCTCAGCACTATTACGGCACTGTGTCCCCAGCAGTTATAAGGTATGGCTGTACAAAACTGTCATCCTGAAAATGGATACTTGCACAAGTTCTTGGTGTTCTCTCAGGTAGGAGAATTTTTAGAACAAGGCTTAGACAGTGAAGATGCTATGTCTGCACTCAGTTGCCTGTACATTTGACTGTGAATGTCTCAATTTGTGCAGGTCTGAACCATCCAGTCTTACAAACTGAGTCCACCAAGTTTAGAACCATGTTGGGTGGGGTTTGAGAGCTGGAGCTTCAGCATCCAGAGCTGGAAAGGAGAAATAGTTTAAAGAAAGTGTTGGGAGAAAACTGATCTCTGCATCTGGGCTGAGCAAGAAGTTTTTTCTCCATGTCACTAATGTGAACTGTGGGTCTGCTCATAGATTTTGCAGTACAAGCCACAGATGGCTTTTTCAGATCATGTGTGAGCTTTCTTTATAGCAAATATTGTCATCGTTTAGAGGCAAGAGGACAGTGGTGATGTCCATGATTTTTTCTGCTTTTTTTTGAACATCTGACAGTTGTAGCATTTGATTCTTTATTACAAGTTTTATGTTAGTTACAGGGCATTAGAAAACATTTCAGGGCTGCTGGAAGCTCCTAAAGAGCCTTCTGAAATCAGCATCTCTTACAGTGCTGGCACTGCAGGATTTCCAACAAGCTCTTTGCCTCTTCTCCACTCCTCCTTGGGTTCCCTTCTGGCATCTCAGCTCTGCCAGAACATCTGCAACATGTCCCTGACCCAGCCGCTGTAAACCCAGGTCATCCCTCCAGTCCTTTGTACCTGCACCTTTGTTCCCCTGGCTGTTGGGAAAATTTGTACATGTTGCTACATACAAATGAGTTGTTCACGAACAATTTAAGTTAGATTGTGCTGAAAAAGATACCATTGCTGGGCTGTCCCAAGAGACCTGGTGATTGGTATACTGTAGCTGAACTAGGTCATGCATCTGCCTTGTGCGTACCGAGTACTCCAGCACTCAGGACTGCAATGAATGGCGTTGAGAAAAATACACCGGAGAACTAGCTGGCATGTATTGGCTGAACTATTTTTGCTGACTGGCTTTCTGAAAGGAAATTCATTAGGCACACTAGTATGCCCTCGTGCAAATTGTTTATGCTTTTGACTCCATGCTCCTAGGTCCGTTAAGCTGGAAATGGAGCTGGGTGTGGCTGCTGGAACAGAACACACGGGACTTTTCTGCCAGAGCATTGGTGCAGTGTGCTGTCTTGGGTTTTTTTCTCACTTCATGCTCCAGCACAGTTGCTGCCATCCCTCATTTCTCCTGGTATATTAAACATCCAAGGTTCAGGAATGCAAATGATTATGCCAAATGAATCATCTCCATAGCCTTGTGCATCCAGATAATATCATTGTCTTTAGTTGTATGTTCACAGCGTGCTTCTCGAATAATGCAGTGTACTGGTGGTTTCTGAAACTTTAAATATCTGGCATATGATACCATAAAGACTGACCTATATACTCATGTGATGAAAGTTAGTGTAAATCCATTGATATCAGGGGAATTGTGTCAATTTAAAGCATCAAGACAGGACCTTAATGATCATATTTCTACTCCATTTCAAGGTCTATTCAAAATAGAGGAATCTTTCAAAATGCAACATTCCTTAGGTTGTTCTTTTTAACATAAAAAATGCAGATGTGGGGGGAGGTAGACGAAATGGTCTAATTTTTATAACATGCAGTCTGAAGAGGACTTGGTATTACAAGCAAAGTGCTAGATTTGCTGGAGCACATAAGGTTCCTGACTCTAGCTTGGTAAAGCAAAGCAGCACTGTGCACTGTGGCTTACTAAAGTAGCAGATTAGGTAAGGGAAATTTTGGCCTTGAGGCAAATTCAGATAAAAATATGTTTCTTGTTAAAAAGCGTATTTGTTTTCCAAATCATTATCTGGATAAAGCCTCTGGATAAAAACCTCAGCAATAGCTCTCGAGCGCTGCACATCACCTTACAAACTATTCTGGCCCCTGTCTGTAAAACAAGAAGCTGAATTTCACCACTTGTACTGTTTGATGAGCTGCTTTGGGAATATGTGTACTGAGCTGCTAGGGATGTAAAGGTCTATCAGCCAAAGCAACTGATCACTGAATGATCCTCCCGGCGTTTGGAAAACTTCTGGGGGTTTAAGCACTTCCTCAAGGGGGAGATTGTGGCCGTGGCTGTTGTTTGTCCAGTGTGATTCATGGTCAACCTCAGGTTCTTCAGAGCTGCTGACAGACTTGACATTTACAGCTACTTTCAAACCTGCAATTTGGCCTTATCTGAAAAATACCTTGGCCTTATCAAATGGATGCCCTTAAGGTATTCTGTTTTCCTGTTTCTGAGTTGTGCTGTAGACCCCAGACCATACCTTCCTCCTCCCTCCAAAATACCCTTTAGCCTGGTTGTTAGGTCCAAATCTAAAGTTTTTTTCAGGTCATGTGTTACTGCTGCTTCAGGGAGACAAGCCACTAAGGGTAGCTTTTGTTCCTGATACTTTAAAATAATGGCTTAATCTGTGTTCACATTTTTGGTGTTTATTGTAAACGCATAAAGCATGTGGAAGTTATTTAGTATTACTGTGATTGTCAGAAGTCCTTTGATAGGATTTCTACTCAGTAATTCAGTATTAATTACTCTGAGCATTAAAGAAAAGGAGTTTATTTTTTGTGCTGCCTGAATCTGAAAGAAATCTTCTTGATTCTGTAGGAGATGGCAACTTGCTTTCCTTAATCATTTGAATGTGAACATCTGTAAAAGCTGGTGGTGTTTGGGTTTTGGAGAAAAGGTAGCTCAAAGGAGTACAAACCCAGGAGTTTATAGTTTGACCATAGTTTCACATACAGTACTTGTTGGTAAGGTGCTTACCATCTCCTCCACAACCCATGTGCTATCAGTGGGTCACCTCAGTCTAACTCCTGTTGCAGTAATGTTTTGGCACCTTCATGAAGGGAATTGGTGCAAAGACCTGAGTCAAATAAAAAGAAATGAAGCTAGGGCTGGATGTATTTTTTTTGCTGACTAAAACTTCCAGATAATATAGTTTAAGTTGTCCCCAAGCAATTTACAAAACCAGGCTGAGTAGTTTCAGCTGAACAACATAGAGCTTGGTTCAGAAAACTGGCCAAGGCAGATGCCATGTTTTATGAGAGGTGAGTAGTCACCTCAGTCACTGAAGCTGTGGTAAGCCCAAGTTCAGCTCCCGTTTCTGTGTGAGGGGATTTAAACTTCTATCTCTCATCTAGTAGGAGGCAGTCCTAACCAACAGCAAAGGGGCATGCCGGGCTGGTGCTGTCAGTGTCATCTGCGGATATTGTTCCAGTTTGTGTGACTAAACAGGGAGGGCCTGAAGGCTGGGTGGCTCCACCACCAGTTTAGATGGTCACCCTCTACTTGTCTTCCTCTCTGATTTAATAAGTATTGTATGTCCAGTAAAATTAGCTTTAACAAGAGGGATTGAAAGACCCTTCTTCACTCATTGCTGATATCTGAGGTTGTATTGCCCAGGTGAATATCCTGCCAATGTTGTCTTCTGGAGTCAAGCTCCATCCAGTTCTGACAATTCATTGTTATTGGCCGTTCCCTGAGATAGGGAGCAAAAGAGAGAAAGATTTTCTTGCCTGGTATTTCAGAATGTGAGAAGGTGGGACCACATCTGAATTATGGTGTACTATATAAAACAAGAGGCATAGCACCTCTAGACGTGTGACGTGGGAGAACACCAACTACAGTTACAAAGCTTCTCCTATATAATATAGTATCAATGCCACTGACCCTTCTCTGGCATTTGGAAACTAAGAGAAATAGGGAATTGAATGTTTTGCTCCACTTTCCTCAGCCAGTGCATAGAGGGCTGTAAAGTACTCAGTGACATGCACTGCCTTTCAAAAAGTATTACTTTGTCCTAGCAAATAGCATTTATTTCCTGTTACCTTAAAAGAAAAAAAGTTTGTTTTTTAGTTCTTCTACACTGTATCTCCTTTGAATGAAGTTAATGAGGGGAAAAAAGGTGAAGGAACTGTAGCACTTTCACAGATATCAAAACAGTTGAAGAGATTAGCAAAAGCTCCAGCATGTTTCAGCTATCTGTATTTTGATTTTTTTTTTTTTTTGGTCGAGAGTGTTCTAGCTATAGCAATTTAAATTGAGTACAGGCTGTACTAACAGTTGAGGAGAAACCTTGGCAGTTTAATCGTGTTGAAAAGAAGTTTAAGTGACATTCTCAGCATTAAACACCATACATCTTGGAAAATATATCTGGATGATCTACTCAAAATAGTGGACTGTCCTAAGGGTACCATACTGGAAGCACAGTGCTAGGAGCATATATCAAGCCTTAAGAAAAGGTAAAAGGAAGTTGACATCACTAAAGGGCAAAGAAAAGGGAGATTAATGGAAACAGAGAAACATCCTACCAAAAGCTGAAGTTGTTTCCAAAGGAAATGGAATTTATTATAAGCTCTGGCAGATTAAATATTTTATCTATCTGGCAGGCAGAAAAGGTTTCCAAAAAGAACTAACTACAGGAATGAAAACCTAATGCTACATCCTCCTTCCAGCAACAGCACAAGCCAAAAAAGAGCAAAAAACACCCACCCCCCACCTGCCGTGTGTGTATGGTCAACTGATGACCAGTATAAAAGAAGTGCTCAGAGAAGACACAGGGAGGCTGTATGAATTATTTGCATGGGTTCACTGTGGAAGAAACTGAGGACATTCCTTGTGCCCATGGGGAGACTCAACAGGCTGAAACTGAGGTTATTATTAGAGAGTTTATGGTATAGATACCATATGGATGTGATGGTGAACGTATTGGCAGGACTGGACTCATCCATGAGTGCTGAAGAACAGTAGCGTGTACTTCCTCACTTAAACCTGCCTTGGTACTTGAAGACTGGAAGGTGTTAAAAATGGGATCAGTGTTTAAAAATAGTTAAAATTAAAAATAGTTCAAGTAGATCTGTAAGCCTGACATCTCTACCAGCTGAATTGGTAGAGATTCTACTATAAGATAATATTAGTGAACACCTGGCTAAATGTAGGTACTCTTGTGAAGAGTCAGCACTGTTAACTCCAAGGGAAATTTTACCTTGTAAAACTTTTGGAGTTCTTTGAATAGATGCATATGGATAAGGGTAATCTATATGGAGTAGATAAAGTCTATTTGAATTTTAAAAGGCTTTTGAGAAAGGGATCAAGGCAATCATGATGTAAGAAGGAAGGTATTGGTAAAATAATTGGTTAGAAGGATGCGGAGAATAAGAGATTCGGCAAATATTTGGAAGAAAGATTCACTGGGGTTACTGCATTGACAAACTACACCAATATCAGGAAGTCTTCTGACCTGAAAATACTTGGATGTGCAGTTTTAAACATACTGGTTATGTTCTTACTCTTCCCTAGGTGTCCGCATGAGTTGGAACATGAAGGGTGGGCTCTTTTGAAGATCTAGTGTGCAGCAAATCAGCACATCTCAAACACTGTTGGAAGCCTTGAGAAGCACCTACTAATGCTTCTAGGCATAATTGAACAGCACCAGAATTGCTGAGAAATATTGCTGTAAATTGACATTAGATGAAAGTAAAGTCTTTTTCTTCAGAAGGGACATTTTGAAGGCTCACTGAAGGTAGTGACTTTAAGGTCTACAGCTGCAGTCCTTGGGCTGGCTTGAATTCTCCTGGCTCATTTCCAGGGATTTTACTAATGGCATGAGCTCTTGTGCCAATGACTGGAAGGGACTTCCTCATCTATCGAACTGCTGTTTGTTTCTCTCTTTTTCTATCTTTTTAGCCTCATGTTTGGCTTCTGCTAATCTAACTACTCCAGAGCAATTTATCACCTCTTCTGCTTATACTCAGGTGGCCACTAGTTCATCGCTCAATTGCAATGCTCATTGCCCTAGGCATGCAAAACAGGTGAGGTTGCCCAGAGGGAGCAGCAAATAGAGGAAATACAGAGATCTTCTTTTGCATATTTTAGAGTTGTGTGAATTGATTTTACCCCATTTAAAATATTGTAGATTCACCACATATTCCTATGGGCTCTGAACAACTGTTTTTATTATCAAGCTTTTAGTGGACAGTGTTGTTTAATGGGGATCTGCACACCAGCTGCAGGCCATGTGGCATGATCGCAGAGATCACCAGTGATACATGTACTATTGTTTAAAAAAGGTGCTCATAGACTTAAAAAAGAGCCTATCCTAGTTATGGTTGTTGCCATAATGCCTGTTGAAACATCTTCTGTTTTAAATAATTTCTCTTCAGTCTACACTTTTTGTAGCACAGGGCATCTTTAAAAAGAAAACACATTCAATTCAAACATTGCTGTTTTCTCTCTCTGTCCAATTCTCTTTGGAAAGAGCTCTAAGAGGTTGAAGAGAGGATATAGTTGAATGTCACCTTCACTGACATTTGCAAATTATTAATATGCGAAGGATGTCATGATGTTAAAGAGAAAACTCAAAAGACTTAGCAAAAGTGTTCTCAGCTATGAATAGGTCTTTTATGGCTGTAATCATTTGATATGTTTTATATTTGGGTTACAAAGCATATAAGGCCAGCATGAACAGACAGGAAAGCATAAAGTTACTAGCTTTGTGTTTGCTGCAGTGCTATCGTGGGCAGTGATCTACAGAGACCTGTGGCTGGACACTAGTTGGGTAAAAGACCAAGGCGTGCAGGAGACACTGCACTGCTCTGTTCCTGTTTGGTTGCTGTCCCAAAGACACAGCAGACTGTCTTAGGGAACCCATGTTAATCAAAAGTAAATCTCCTGAAGACTATATCTGGGCTTTGTTGCAGTTCTGTTTCCCATTAAAACCTGAGAAAATGTGTGATCTGGTTATGTTACCTCTCACAGGCTCACTCTGGCATGCAGTCCAGTGAAATTAAATGCTAAAGATATCAGGCTCAGTTCTGTAACTTTTTTTTCTAGCTGATTTCATTGGTTCTCTATTTTCTCATCCTCCAGACTTTCGGCTGTAAGAGCTGTGAAGTATTCAGAAGATTTAGAAATACGAGGCAGCAATTTCATTTTGACAATACAAGTAGTTTACAGCCATGCTGTTCTGGCTATCTCTTTGCATTATTTCCACTTGTGTGTGACTTTAGCAGCCACAATCTTCAAAGAGTCAAACTAAGATGAACAGCTCATCTTTTGAAAGCTAAGATTCAAGCTGTCAGATAACAGAAAGGATTGATGTTTAGCTCTGCTGGTTTTGGAAGGAGTAGCTATTAAAAGCACATTCTAATTTGAGTTGGCAGAATAAGGATCACACACAGTCCCAAAATACCAGTGAACACTGATTTTAATGTTTCATTGCTCTGGTGTACAGGATAGTTCTGTGTTCCATTGAAAAACAGAGAGTCAGCTTTCCCTTGGCACTATATATAGTATTCCCAGGGCAACAGCATAAGAGCAGTAATGGGTGGAGGTTTTAAAAAAAACGTAATTAATACTGAATTCAGTCAGAAGGGGAGCCTGCCTCTTCATGGCGATTAGAGCCTACCTCTGCAATGTCTAACTGGACTTTCTGAGTGCATCAAATTATTCTGAAGGTCATTAAGGACAGCGTGTCATTAAGAAACAGGCTGATGGAGAAAGATGTAGTCTGCAGTCACTGTGGAAAGAGTGTGTTTCCTTGCTTTTGGGTCTTTGGAGCTGATGGTGGGAGCGACCAGAATCCTGACCTGGAAAAAGCCATTGAAAAGGTGTATACAAAGGAGAATCAGGCTAATTTGTTTGTCTTTAATCTTTCGGACTGGAGATGAGAGGAAAGCACAGGTTCTTTGAGGCTGGAAGCCTCTGTCCGTAAGAAAGGGGAGGCAGTGTGGGGTCTCAGCAGGCTGCAGGCTGTGCCTAAGGGACGAGCTGAAGGGAGTTTTGGAGAGACATACCCTGAGAGGACCGAGCATCTCTGCAGGGCGTCTGAGTGGAAGATTTGCTGTCTTTGGGTCCATAAAGGGCAGTCAGGTGGGAAGAGAGGAGAGCAAAGGAGAAGGAAAAGATGGGAATAGCAGCACCCCATCCATGCCACAAGCTCTTGACTGGGTGACTGTGGTGCCTGTGGAGGGGCCCGCAGTGAGAACAGGGGAGAATTGCTCATGCTGAAGCTGTTTGACACGAGATTAGACAAAGCACTGGGGTCTACCACAGGAATAAAAGCCTCCTGCATTGATGGAGAATGTTTGGCATCTGTAATTTTATTGGTTTAATGATCAGCCTTTATGATTGCTCATGTTACTTCATACCTTTTCTAATCACTCTGAAGCGCATTGCAGGCCTGAATTTTTTTGCTGAGGTCCCGAGCGTACTTCCCGTGAGATCAGCGTTGGTTTTGCCATTGACTTTAATGGGATTATAATTGAATCTTAAGTCAGGTAGCTGTCCTTAGGCTAAGTAAACAATGGCTTGTGTAGCTGGGGAAGTTGGGATAAAACAAGAAAGGGGGTCAATTTACAGTACTTTAAGTGCACGTTTCTGACTCCCTGTGTGGACAGCTAGAATAGGCTACCTTGCACCTAATACATGCCAAAAGTGCCTACGTGGAGAATGAGCGCATGGAAACTAGTATGCTGTTAATTCAAACGCAGTCTGTGTTTTAGTGAGACTGGCTGCACAAGCCCCGAAGGGGCAGGCAGTCAAGGAGCGCATGATATGAATGAGAGCACAGGGCATTAAGGAGGGCATCACTATCTGAAAGCATAAAAGCACTCTGAGAAATGAGCGCAGTAAAACTCCTCTGTCACTGCAGTGGAGGTTCAGATGTGTGGTTGCAAGCTGACTTGTTGTGACCCCAGCTGTAAGCATATTCTAACAGCTGCGGCAAATTGCTAAATCATTCTTGGCTAATGCTGACATCAAATTATCTAAATAATTTTTGTAAGGTTATCCTTTGCCATAGGGACAAATACATAAGTCTTTATATGCCTTCTGCTCTATTCCCTTGAGCTCTGTTTGTCTTAATTTTAAAATAATGCACTATTTCTTTGGCATCTGAACTGTTCCCTTCATTACTCAATCTTTTTTTTTTTTTTTGTCCGATAAGTCAACTTGCAATTAATCCAGAATGCTGAACTTGTGACTTTGCAGATGCCAACACAGTAAGTGACTGCGATATCATCACAGGCATGAGATAGTGAGTCTCTGGGGAGATCAAAAAGAAACCAAGATGCGAGAAAATGCTGCCGTTATTATCTGCAAGCGGGTTAGCTCAATGTCACTGCAGCAAATTCTTTGTGGTTACTGGAAGTCATCTCTTAGTACCAGAGAGCAGTCCTGTCCCTGAACATCAGCTAAAGAACATCAGTAAGAACATTAAAAACAGATTAAAAACAAACCCCAAAATGCTTAATGCTCTTAAGTCTTTGATTGTACTATCATGGCAATGTACTGTGGCAGTTTTCACTGGGATGCATCGTTCTCTCTGGAAAAGTAGAGCACAGCATTTGGGGGAACTCTACTGGTATCAAGGAAATTGTTTCTCTGATATCTGTGCAGCTGTGCCTACACGTGCCTGTTGAAAGTTGTGCTTTTTCAGTCGATCTGTCATAGGGACCTGACAGCAAAAATGTGTCGCTGACGATTTTATTTGCTCGCTGTCCATTAATGATTGTAGTGGAAGTAAAGTGCCTGGGCTGAACATGCCGTGATCTGCTTTCACCAGCGTTCACAGTCATCGGCACCTCTCCAGGCTGCCGTCAAGCTGCCGGGACGCATTACTGCAAATTACTGAGCAACTCTCATAGTCTTCAGGTGCTGCTCAGGGCTCAAGAGATTCCAGCTCCAGTTTTGTCTAAATGCTGGCAACCTGCCACGCGTTTATGTGTGCTTGACTGCAGAAGGTCAGAGGATGACCCTGAAAGCCGTTTGGCTGTTTCTCGCTCAGAACAGAGCTGGGGACATAACTCACCTGAGATGCACTCTTGCATGAGGGGCTGGATCATTTGATGGGTTTCTTTTGAAGCCCTGTGAGTGGGCAGGAGCTGCACAGCTTCTGGGCTGTGCCACTGAGCGTACCAAGTGTTCAAAGCACATCAGGTAGAGGCGAGCTCCAGCAAGGAACCAGAGGCTCCTCATTCAAAGAAGGCACGACGATTCAAGGATTGGCACGAAGGAAGGTGTTGCTGCCCATCTGGATGCGAGGACTGCACCAGGCTGGCAGTGTCCATGCCACGACAAGCAGGAAGGAACCACATTGTCAACTCACACATGCGTTACAGAGCTGGTCAGCTGCAGAGGAAAAGCCCTCCTGGTCTCTCTGTCAGGCATGGAGTAGCCTCCTTGCTGTCTGCTGGGACGGATGTGGTATGGTACCCCTAAAGTCACTGCTGGAATGGGGTTGCCTGCAGGACTCCTTGTCTGGATTGGGAGCTAAAGGAAAATACGCTTGAGCTTCCAGTACTATTTCTAGAGACTTGCTGAGGCACAGCATTTGTCCCCAGATTTCTCAGCCTCTAACCAGCCTGTGGAATGTCAGAAAGCTGGACAGGGCTCCTATTTTTACAAATGGGGAACAGAAAAATTCATTTGCTTCTAGTATCTCCCCTCATGAGGAATGCAAGATGGGCAGCAGCTTCTTGGCTGTGTTAGGCCATCAGACCAGCCGAAATCAGCATGTTTTATGTTTCTACATGGGCTCCTGGCCACCTGTATAATGTCCATCTGTTGAACTGGGCGTGATGCCTACCGACACTGTGACCAGGTCATTTGAATGAGGCACGGGTTTCCAGGAGGTGATGATGTTCCTGAAGGACAGTTTGCAGTAGCGTGACAAATGCTGTCCCTTCTGCCTGAAGTCCCTCCCATGCACCACTCTCATGGCAGTGCTGTTCACTGCTCGTTACTTTAAGGCATTTGGGGAGATTCACCTAGAAGAAATGTAAACGTGTTGTGGCAATGATAGCAAATGAATATTCAGAGACAGTCCCTGGCCCTCTGTGACTGTATCTGAGCAATTTTAATGTATTCGTCTTAGAGCTGCGCAGTGCTTTTCTGTGAATGGTGAATTTGCTGAAAAATGCAATTTTAGAATAACCACATCTCTTTGCCATCTGAAGTGAAATTTGTTAACTAGCTGGAAGTGGGAAAGCACATGGTGAAACCGGCTTCCAGGTGTGACAGAGGACCTGTTTCTGCCTTCCCCTCAGCCAAGGTGCAGGGACCCCATTGCATCAAGCTGTGTGCTCAAGTTCCCCTTACTGTGAAAGGAAGTTTGAACCTGCATCTCCCACCTCCCAGGGGATGTCCCAAGTTATGGGAAGGGGGATAGTCCAAAAGCCTGCTGCTGGTCTTATTCTACCTTTTGTAAGGTTATTAGAACAGGGTTTGGATACTGAGGCTCTGAGCACCTAGGTGAATATTGAAAGTATTAAGCTAGGGATTTTTTTTTTTACCCTCAGTGACTGTGTCTTGATGGAAATGGAACAAGTTTAATAGGATGGACCCAACTCCTCTACCTGATAATCTGACAGGTTGTCTTGCTGCTCCTTAGGAAGAGAGGATGGTAAAGCCTGTTTTGGGGAACACATTGTTAAAGGTCTGATAGTAATGGAGTGAGGGGCCCCATATGAGAAGGTACAGCCAGACAATTAATTTCTGCCAGGGCACCTTGGTCTTGGCTGGCCTTCTACATTCAGCTGTGTCTTGTCTATTTCTACAGAAAAGAATGACAGGTGCAGTAAGTTATGAAATGATTTTTATTGTTTTGTTTTGTATGTTCAGGTTGAATTGATTTCTTGCTTGGAAGACAGTGGCTTTGTCTACGTTAGCAAATAGCACCATGCAGTAGGAGCAGATCTGCAGAGCAAAACAGTAATGAAGGCCCAGGCAGATTTCAGGGGGTTTGCTTCAAAACAGCTTTATTCTAATCCCGCTTCAAGGAAATTTTGAAAGAAACTTGTAGCAAATCAGGAGACCAAATATTGCTTGTTGAAAATGTCAACAAAACCTTTCAACTCACTAGGAATATTTCAAGTTTTCTGCCAAAACAAAGACTTCAAAAAACCTGGCACATGTTCCTGAGACATTTCAGTGCTGTTGAAGCTGTATTTTTTGTTGGCAATTGTTTCAACTGAAATTTTATGTGGAGCTTCTTGAGGTCATCTGGCATCCTACTTAAACCTGTGTATCTTGCTGTGTGTGTAATTCTTGCTGTTGTTTCAAAGAGGTCTATATGCAAAATTAATCTCTTCATAACCCTTTAAAAAAGGTATTCTTATACCTATCTCTGCCTGCACCAGAGAAAGGAAAAGAATCCAGTGCTGCTGTCTCAAGTTTTTTGTTCTGACTCCTCTGCTGCGTGACGATGAAATCAGTCATGACACACGTGCCTTTGCTGCAGGAAACTGAGAGAGAGGAGGCAGCAGCAAGGGCAAGACAGGCACTTGGGAGCTGAGAAAAAATTAGGGATCACATGCAGGAAAGCAACCCAGCTGCAGTGAAAGGAGTGTGTGTGAGGCTTGTGCAGAAGGGGCTTTTAATGTAGTAAACTTTGCCTGCATGCTGAAGTCTACAGATACTGTCACATGGTAAAGGTGGAGAGGACTTATTGGTGCTCTGCAGATTACATGGACTCTGGAAAGAAAGCAGATTATTGAGAGTAAATCATAGTGACATTCTCATGCAAAGGTACCCTCCAATGCAGTCAACACCCCAGGACAGCAAGTGTTCCCATTACTTAGCAAGTTTGTGGTTTAGGTATTGGATTTTACCCGTGGCTCTGGCTGACCTCTGTATCAGTTACATCCAATGATACATATTTGGGATAATTAATATTTTACTGAAATGTGATTTGTTTAGTGTCAGACATCAGGACAGGTCAAAACATCAGTCCAGGTTTTGATGTATGTGAATGGCATAGGATTTCCTGCCAGATACGTCATTCCTCTTGGCATATCCAGAAGCCTATGGCAAGGAAAGGTCATAGTCTTGACAGGATACTGGTTTTGGAGTAGTATGTAAGTCTAACATCAGGGATAAAATAGACATCGGCAAATAGCTATTGGCAATTTAACAAATTGTAACCTGATGTAGTTTTTATATCAAGAGATGAGAAGACTATCACATTAGAGAAATAACCTGTACATATACATTGCCCTCCTCAAAGTTGCCAACTAGTCTCTCCTTTAACTTGCATGCTACAAATACCAGGTGCTTTTAAACCTGCTCAGTGTGTAATTCACCACAGTCACCAACTCTGAATATTGTTTGGTGCCTGTTGCTAAATTTTTGTGGTGCCACTTATCCTAAACAGTTCATTGATTTCTGTTTTATTGTTTGTAACAAAGTATGTTCTTTGAGATTTCTCTCAGTTCCGGAACGAGAATTAACTACTTCGGTAGTACAAGCTAAATCGCTATACAGGCATAACAAAAACAATTCTTACAAGTCTTACAAGTTTTGTAAGTCCAAAGTTTCTGTTTAAATATTTCTTGGATTTGCTTGTTCAGCATGTAACTTGGATTCTTTTTTAGTATGCCTTTAAGAAACAAGAACAACATGGACTTTAAAATTTCTTTTGAAGGTTCCCGTGCCTGAAAAACTAAGTCAGGTTTTGGACAAAAAGAAAAAAAGGTCACAAAAAATTATTGATTTTCAGGAAAACTGTCAGTGTTCATTCAGGGTTTTTTGAAAAGATGAAATCAGAAACGTTTTGTTTTCGGAAGTTAGCGGGATACCAGATAGTTGTCAACTGTCTATTCAGGTTTATGTTTTTAGAAGAGAGGCAGTGTCAGACAGTCAGAAGTTTGTCTGGATTTTCTCTGGGCTCAAGAAAACTGTGCAGGTAATTGTAAATATGTGTATGAAGAGCAGCTTTTAGCTGGGTTTTGAAATGACTGGGAAAACCTATGTGTGACCGACTTGTTTTTCTCTGTTGTTTTACAGGTTCCAGAATCTGCTGTGGTCTCGAAAAGCGTTTGTGGACAGTGTGAAGGTGTATAACCACAGCTACATCTACATGCCAGCCTTCTCGATGAAGACGGGGACAGGACCCTCCCTACGTGTCTATTACACCCTGGAGGACTTCGATGCCAAGCAGGCGGTCCTTTTCGCCAACCCCAATTTCCTGCGTGACATTGGCAAGTTCTGGAAGGGCAAAGGTATCCACGCCAAACGGCTTTCCACGGGACTTTTCCTAGTCAGCGCCGCCCTTGGTCTGTGTGAAGAAGTAACGATTTATGGCTTCTGGCCGTTCTCGGTGGACCTGCACGGGAAGTTTATTAGCCATCATTACTATGACAATGTCTTGCCTGATTCTGGATTCCACGCCATGCCGGAGGAATTTCTACAGCTCTGGTTTCTTCATAAAAGTGGTGTACTGAGAATGCAGCTGGAACCATGTGAGGACCCTTTAATCCAGTCTTCTGCCTGAGGATCGTAGGAGTTGGTTTGGGAGATCCAATAGTTTTTAATTTCCATGCTCTCCAGCAGAGAGTTCTGTTTTCTGTTGATTCTTTTTAAAGGGAAAATAATCGTGGATCTGCATGGACCATAAAAATGCTACCTGAAGGCCAAATGGAATACGTCCTTAATGTATAGTGCTTTATGGAACTGGGACAGGGAAAGTGAATCTCTCCATTGAGTCCATTCAGCAGCATTGTGAAAATAATGTCAGAAGCAGCACAGCTGAACTTTCTGGGGAACATTTTTAAATGACCGATGTAAAAAGGGCATTAAGGCTCGGAGAGACACAGGGCCACCCACAAGCTTTTGCTGACAGTGCCAAATATGACTGTGTTCAAAAATTCATTTCATTACAGATTGGCACAACTTTCCTTTTTCCTTTTTTTTTTCCTCTGTGTGGGGGTGTGTGTGTGTAGGAGAGCATGTGTGTGCTGTTGACTCTCTTTGTTTCTTTTCTTTTTCTTTTTTCTTTTTTTTCTTTTACTTTTTTTTTTTTCCCCCAATGGAAGGAAAAGGAAAGGCTTAAAAGCCCCAGGAGCTGAGTACCATCAAGTCCTCCTAAGACTCTTGGGGGCAGGAAGGGTGCTAAGAATCTGGTTAGAAGAATGTCCTAGGAATGCCCTGCTACTGAGTATGGGTGGACCTACTTGCTGTAGGTTTTATCAGAATAGTTTAGGTCATTGCACTTAAAGCTATGCTAATGCTATACTGTGGGCAAGAGCTGGTTAAGGGAAATTGGTCTGCGAATAAAACTTGTGTTACAAAACCAGTAGTGCAGTGCAGCCTGGTTTCAGCTGACCTGCTGCAAGATTTCCATGGTGACTTTTGTAGCAGGGATGGTTCCTGACCTGTTTTGCTGTCCAGCCTTGGGGATTAATTCTGTATTCATTTGGACTCCAGATGTTCATTGACTGTCAAGGGGATCTGAGGTGTTCAGTGGAATGCAGAATGAGGTTCTTCATTTGCTTATAGCAGAAAAACTAGAGAAATGAATGTAAGCGTCATTTAAAATGAGTTGAAGCTTTGAAAAATCCTTTCTCTTCGTGTGACTAGCTCTTCTGCTTGGATTGTAACGTTAGCCTTAAAGACTTGTACTTTTTTCGCAAGATTGTCTCTGGTTAAAGATAGTCTGAAAAATAAAACAGCCTTTGGGAGCACTGCAAAACTGCGTAGCCAGCAAGAAAAAAGTAAAAAAAGAAAACGGCAGGCCCTTATGTAAGGCAGCCTCTCTCCTCGCAGTGGGTGAATTATGTCAGTGTGTGCATTGCACGCGTGCTGCTCCGGCCAGTGCAGTGCCTGAAGGACTGTTTTATTTTGGGTTATTACTTGGGCAGCAGATGGTCCTATCGCCATGTAAATGAGAAATCTTTTTGTTTGTTTGCTTTGGTTTAGCACTGTAGGACAAGAAGAGAATATCAGCTCGGTCCACGGTGAAATTTCAGCTGCAAGATGTTATCAACATTAACTTTAAAATCCAGATCAGTGTTCTCTTTCTTATCCTTCCATCATTAGTAGCTGAAATTCTAGTCAAAGTGTTGAAACAACAAAACTGTCATCAGGTTTCCACAACAATTTCCTGTGCTACCTGTTTTAGCTCCAAAGTGCTAGTATTTTGGGGGATGTGTCCTATCATATGTTGACAATGTCTCTCTTTGTAGGCTACCAGGTGCAAGTTATATAGATGTAATTTAAAAAAAAAAAAGGCAAAATCCGTGGCTCTTCTTTAAATATGAATAATTCAAATATCTATGTAGGACACTGGAAAAAAAATCATGTTTTGCTTTTTAAACCTATGTTTCATAATAAAATCTTCTTTCTAAATATGGATACTCCAAGCATAAAGTGGGCACTGTTCCGTAAGATTACAGGGCAGTGCTAAATTGTAACATGGAGATTTGGATTAAATAGTGTTCTAGAGATTGTTCTGATAAAATCCAAATGTGCTTCTATAACCCATTTTGTCTTTGTCCATATTTTTGTTAAAAGTACAGTCAACACACTGATGGAACCTCACTTGATAATTCGTTCCCTTTTGTTATGTTTATCTATGATGTGGGTACTCGGTGAGGAAGGATTTGAAAGTAAAATATTTTCTTTATTGCTTGTTATGGCAGAAATTTTACTGAGCTGCCTTTCTTGGAGAAGAAGAGGCGCCTGTATGGTTTCTATTGTATGCGTCAAGTTTTGCACTTTTTAGTGCTTTAAAGATGACGTTATGTGTGAGAACAACAGTCAAAATATGGTGAGCTAACATGGCACTTCAGCAGGATGCCAGCATTTCCGTGGGGGTGGGAGGGAACGAGGAGAGTAGGGGGGAACTGCCTCTTTCTTTGCTGGTCATTTTTTTGTATTTTTTCCAGTCCTTGGGAATTTAGTTCTGAACCCCTCTGATGGCTCTCCAACCCTTTGATAATCCTTTTTTCCATGTCTTGGGAAAATAATTGGATTAGAAGAACAAGAGAAAACCATGTATTTTTGTAGGAAAACTCTGTGCAGTGTTTCATAATGTCTGGCTTGTTCATGTTCAACCAGTGCCCTGGGTATCTGGAGATGTTGTATTCCCCACCTCTGTAAGACTGAGGCAGACTGAAGCTGTAGCCTGTGGTCTTTGTGAATCCCTTCTGATGTCTGCAGTCCTGACATTTGCAAGGAGATAGCTTCCAAAAAATTATGGGGGTAGGAGAGACCCAGGCTGTGTGTGAGGTGTGACTGATGTTGGAGAAATTGATAATTCTGGCTCTGTTCACATTTATGTATAGTGAATATAACTGCATCTTACAAAGACGATGACATTTGATGGGGAAGTAAAGGCTTCAATGATAAATAATTTTCTATAACTTCCAGAAAACTGGCAGCTGAGGAAAGAAGAGAAATGAAAATAAATGCCCCTTTTGAGAGAGCAAAATCTGTTTTAGCTGGCTGACTTGTCAGTCGATGCAAATACTGGCCAGTGATCAGCCTTTTGCCCAGCAAGAAAAAAGGGATGCAAGTGGGAACGTGAGAGTATCAGCTGCCTGACAGAAACGGTGGAGTAAATATGCTCTGTCCATGCTGCTGCTCAGCATGAGGCTTGCCTTGTCTAAATCTAGGAAGCGGGGGGGTACGTGTATAGGATCATCGATGTGAAATATGACATTGCATGCAAGGGCCTAAAGTTGTATCCTTCTTCAGGAGGGAGGTCACACCATGGGATAGGACCATACTTCTGCTTAAATACAGGCACAGGCAAATCCAGGAGGCTAACTGTAACTGTAACCATGAGAAATCAGCATCTTGCAGTCATGTCAAACTTTGGTCAGAGTGATTATATCCATCCACCTATTGATTGATTCCAGTCCATTGATGGCAGTGCCCTTAATCAAATCTCATTGCTTGTGTTGCTATATTTTCCTTGAAGTGAATTGAAATCTTAATGTTTATTTTGTTAGTGACATTCCCTACTCTAGCTTCTCTGTTACTTCCACTGCCAGTCCCTGAATTTCTCTGATAGTGCAGCTAAAGCTGCACAAGTCTTTGCCAGGTTGAAAGCTACTGCAATTCATCTTCAATAAGAACTAGTTCAGACTGGCCAAATGATTTTTTAATGTTCCTAGTTATTAATTTTATCATAGAGGTGACAAGGTACAGAAGCACTGGAATCATTGCTCTGCATAGGAAGGCATTGCCCCACATATGTAAGTAGAATAAATTAAATTCCTTAACAAGAGCTGTGCATGGAGGATATTCAGTACTGAAATCGCTCTAGATAAAATCTTTTTGGGGTTGTATATGCTTTTGAGTAAATCAAGACCAATTTTTGAACTTGTGCCAAAACTATGTAAAACTTCTCCTTCCTGTTGATGATGAAGCCTTTGGAGCTCCTCCTAAAACAGACAAGCAAAATAGAAGCCAGCAAACTAAAATCAGAGAGAAGGGGTGCGTGTGCTTGTCAGAATAAAAACATTTATAATTTTGGCACAGACCTCGCTATAATACTAAGGACTCTTATTCATGTATTTGAATGTTGTATTTTTATATTTTTGCTTAAATGAAGATATCAAGTTTGGGGTGAACCAGCTACAAAAGTCAAAGGTCCAATCCTCTGTTACAGCTTAACTTTTGTAGAATATAGAAATATTGGCCGTTTGGTCGACTTGACTACTTTTACCTTTTTGTTAGCTTCATCAAAATGCTGTCATAACATACATTGCTGAGTTTGCACCTCTGCGGGAACTGACACTAAGCAAAGCATCTGCTTTTTTAAACTGAATGTCTAAACTGTGGTAGTTATGTCAAACCCTTCCTTTATACATCTTTGTGGAAACTGGTTTAATATCTGGCTCACCCTTGCCTGTAATTAATGAGAACACGAGTGAAGAAACTTTTGATCTAGAAGTGAGGATGATGAAGGAGGTGAATGCTGTCTCACCCTTTACTGCCTGCTTTGGTTCTTTTCTTCAGCTCAATAGAGTAGGAAGTATTGGAAGAAGTCCAGGTTACATGAAGGACAAGCAGTTCTTGAACGGCTGGATGATGCTGGAAAAAAGGAAGATCAAATCAGTGGTGTAACAAATTGGAGTGTAGCAATTCTTGAGAAAGATCCCCAGTTCTAAGCAACTGTAGGACATTTTCATCTGGTAATGACTGTGAAAAATGGACTACCTATGACCTACCGATGGTTTTCTGCAGGACGGCAGCAAAGCAAAATGCTATGAGAAGGGGAAACTGATTAAACAGAAAGGGAAATAAAATGGAACAAACGATGATGAAAAAATATGTCTTTCCCTTCTCTCCTGCCACTCTCCCCAAAACACATACATAAAATGGACTAACCAGCTATTATCCTGAGTCACTGGCTCCTTCATGAAATGATACGGTGGGCTTTCCATTAGCTGATACTTCCTAGTAAACAAAATTCATCAGACCTTGTCCAGAAATGCCTATTCCCCAGCTCCATGGCTGTTTGGGGGATGCTCTGGGGGGCTGTGGCTGTCCTGGGGGGCTGTGACCTCCCTAATGGGACCTGCTCCTAATGTCATGTGGTTCCGTAAGATCTTCCTCTGGGATCATCTGGACTTGTATTTGTGCCCCAAGAAGTCAGCCTAAAGGATCTCTCTGCTCTATCCTTCCTGGTGACCATCCTCCTTGGGGTTAGAAGTGTGATTTAAAAAATAATTTTGAACCATCTTTTCTTCTAAAGTGTTGATAAATCCAACAAGAGTTAGCTCCAAATTGAAAATACAACTTCAGTTAGGTGTTGATAATTCCATCACTGGAGAACGGAAAGAGGATGGAAGAAGGCTGTGTTTTTCAAAGCGATGGTTGTAAAATAGCTTCTTTTTCCTTGAATTCCCAGATTTTGTCACTTGGAATCTATCAGAAGTTTGACTTTTTGGTAGTTTTGAACAGAACAATTACTACAAGACTTAGTGGCCTTTATGTTAAATATTAGCAAACTCATTTTCCTAAGTGTAACACAAATACCCGACAGGCGGCTTAACCTATTCTCCCTAGCTGATATTTCTTTGGCAGCAATGAGAACTTAAACAGCTACTTGTTCCTCCCCGATTATTCATTTTCTTCAGTTTTTATTACAGCAGGTTGAGCTCTTCAGCTTAATGCATATACCTAAAAATGAAACTCCCTCTGTCTTTTCAGCTGTAAAAGAAATTAAAAGTTGTTAATTGAAAATGGTCGCATAGGTTCTCTCTACAATCAGGAGAGACAGGCACCTCCAGATGGTGATTCGTGCTTTTTCTGAACACGGGCTGCATTCCGAGGTCTCTGCAGGACTGTGAAGACAGCCCAGCTGGGTCTGTAAGGCTGAGCTGTGCAGGGCAGAGCACAACCTTAAGCGTTTTCCCTAGGGGTGTATAGTTTGCTTGCGAGCGTCCGGCTGTGGCTTTGTCAGGTGCCCACCGATGCTGTCCTGACTGGTGCTCAGGCATCGCGCGGGGCGGGGGATGCAGCTCAGTGACCTGCTCCCGGTGGTCCCTGCGGATGATGCCAGCCCGGTCTGAGAAGTTCAGCTGTGCGTTGAGTTCAGCCAAGCCTGGCGTGCCGCTTGCGCCTGGGGACAGCAAGTAATCCTCACCCGTGTGAAGGCAGCAGGTACGTTCAGGGCAGTAGCATGTAAGGATAAGGCTGTTGACTGCTGCTGGGACTTGGCAGTCACCAGGGTTGCTCCACTGAGATCTGCCATGGGTATGATTCAGCAAGTACCATTGCAGACCAGGTCCTAGATAATTACCCGTGGCAAGGTTAGCCCTCTCCTGCTTCACAGTCAGAAGTGCTGGGCTTACTGGAAATGATGGCAGCTCATCCCTTTGGAGACCAGCCTGCTTCTTGCCCTGAAACACTTTTGATCCCTGGCAAGTCTCAGAAGGGCCTATTAAAACTGCATCTTAAAATAATCTACCTGTACTCCCTGCTGTTATTGAGTTGGTCAGCTTTCTGTTGAGCTGAATATTTATTCTGTTTGGGTCCTTGTAAGGCAAGTGAACCTTTAGCACTCAGACCACCTGGAATTTACTGTGTTATTCAGTGTCTTCACCTTCCAAGTTAAACTCTTTTCTTTTAGACTAGATTTAACTATTGTGAGTGAATCCAAAGTGAGTATAAGAAAGCAACACCACAAGTAATTGTTCTCTGGGTTTATGAATAAGCTGGTGTTCAATAAAACACTAAAGTACCTTTTGAATAGTTCCTGTTGATTTCTAATTGTATATTCAATGAATTGTTTTTGCTCAGATGGGGCCTATAACAAAGATGAGTTGCATCATTTTCTGTTTATTGGAAGGGAGCAATTACAGATGCATAATATATTTTAAGCTAAATTCTTACCAAGAAGTTAGGGAATCTACATATATTCTGTGAGAAGCTTTGTTATTGTGTGATTACCTTGGTAGTAAAGGAAACATTTTCACTGAAAATAGATGCACAGAGGAAAAGAGATTTTGATTAGAACAGTATAACCTTGGAGCACTGAGACCCAGATTCAAGTCCCTGCTCGGATGTCTTTGACCAGGATCTCAGTGTACTGCAAGAGTGCCATAATCACAACTTCTTTTTCTTCTCTGCATGTATTAATTTTTGTAGAAAATGCTTGAACGCTTGTTGTATAATCCCTATGTGCGCTGAAAAGAAACACTCCCTTTTTCAAGAGCACAAGTTTTCTTTTTGGATACCCATAGCTTTTAGTATGTGGAGCAAAACTGACAGAACATGTTCGGTTTTCAGGAGAACGCTGTTTTGGAGTAGTCTGGCAGGGCTCCTGCAAACATGTGAGTTGATTGCTGCCTCCTGAGCTGCAGCGTTTCAGCAGGTGACACAGAGTGTGCTGCACTCACAATAAAAAAAGATATTTTAGCCGCAGCTCTGCCTGCTTGATGTCTCCCATATGCTGAGTGGTATTTCTTAGTTCTGCAAGGGTTCTTCAAGCATGGACTTTGGTCCTGAAGAACATACGTTAACTAATTCTAAAGGACTGGACTTTGAATGTACTGGAAACTGAAATGAGCATTGAGATAACCTGAAATAACTCCTTAAGTGTATCATTTGGTCACGCTGGATTGTTTGGCCTATTACAACACAGACCTGTCTGTATGTGAAAGCCATTTTATCTGAATATGAGACTTGTATCTATGAGGAGGTCACTGGAAGGTGAATGTCTGATGCTGCACAGGGCGAGGACTTCCAAAAAACACTGTGTTTTTATTTATACCAGTAATGAAATCCCCATTGAGCCAATATTGGATTAGGTCAGCATTCAGTGCTCTTGAAACTCCTACCCCGTAAGCATTTCCAAGAATTCTCCCGGGCACAGGCAGAAACAGTAGGTTTTTCTTTTCTTCGTGCGCTTCACCTTGCATTGAAAATGGAATGCAGTGTAAATCAGAACTCTTGTAGACTACCTAAATAATATATAGGCACACAATTCTATAAATATAAACAAAATAGCTGGTAGCCTGAGGTTTATATCTCAAACACTCATTAGTATCTTGAAGAATTACTTTAAAATCATTTAGTGAAAAAAAAAAATTGCACAAATTTTTACATGTGAAAAAAGATCCTATTTTTTTCTAAAATATACTAATAACTGAACAAACTCTATGCTAAGAGATACGTGAGTGTTTCCCCTGGTTTTCCAGTTATTCTGCACTTCTAGCTTTGTACTCAAGTCCATACTTCTGCAAAGCTTCCAATTTTAGACTGTTCCGTGTGGTGTCCTTGGATTAAAAATTAAATGTTGTACTCCAAATGTAGTCAAAAAAGAAGGAAAAACAAACTCAGGACAGAGGTTCAGATCTTCTGAAGTCTGTTACTGTTTATGTACTGCCATTTAGCTGTGGTGTCTAAAGAACTAGCCAAAGATCAGAAAAGAGAGAAATATGCACGATGACACAGTCTTTCTGGTAAAGATAAAAGGATGTAAGCACGTATTTAAATGCTTTGCTGAATTGGGACCAAAAATTATTAACAGATGTTAGGTCTTTTTCTGTTCGCTTCTCTTTCCCTTGGTTCTTGTGGTACCAGGGTGAAACCTGCTGTATTCATAAGTTTAAAATCTCCTCTGCACTACAATGATATTTCTTCTGGGCGCTAAACCTAAAAACATAAGAAAGAGACATAAACCACTTTAGATGTATTAATATCGAGTGCAAGCAGGCTTGTATGCAGTATTTCACATCTTCCTAGTAGTAATTACTGTATTAACTCAGAATTAAAACGAAGGCTTTCTTATTTCCGATACCACTTACCTCAGAATGTTTGATATCTTTCTTCCTGTGTTGGTTTCTCTGTCAGGTGAATGGAGATTATATTTAGCTCACTGGGAGACGTTTTGAGAGTTAGTTAACTCGTGCTTGGGAAGTAAAGTGAAAAAACAGAAATTTGGTAAAATTTGGTTTATCTGTTTTGAACAGTGAAAACAAGCAAACGAATAAACCTTTTTATTGGACTGAATTTATGCTTCTATGTTAAAATCCACCCTCATTGTTAGTAAGTACAATAAGGACATTACCTTCAGATAACGCATAGATTGTAGGAAAGTGAAAAGTCATGCATTTTAATGAGAAAAGGTTTTTCTTCTCTCTGCCCTGCCTTTCAATTTATAAGGCAAATTCTGTCCTCTCTCTTACTATTCTGGCTCCTGTCAAATCAATAGAATTGCCTACATTTTAACCAGCTGTCTGTTCTCAAACCTGAGGGAACTCATCCTATGAAAATTTTAAATTAAGATATTTTAAAGCAGTGCCAGATTATGCTACCTAGTTAAAGGTTCCTATTCTGTAGGCTACTGATTTTTTCCACGAGTGTAGAGCATGAGCATTTTATGCTATTTGTCGGTTGTTGTTGTAAGGCAGATATCTTACTGCATTTCAAACATCTGCTGCGCTAAGGTGTCACAGTCTGAAATCAAATCATGATCTAAGTCATGTTGTTTCAGCAAGTTGCATAGAAGTGGTCCATGTGCTTCTCTATATGTCAAGTATATTGTATGAGCCAAGTGAAAATGAAAAAAGGATTTTGCTACAGTGTGAAGCCTCACCATTGACTGGCTGTGTCTGGGAATTAGATATCCTCAAGTAATTTATTGTGCGTGATGGATCTGATGCCTGCTAATGTTTCCACTCATTGCCAAATAATTTTGTTAGACTGTATTGATATAATGATATGATCTTTCCCCCCTGCTATTTGACTGCAGTTTTTCTTTTCTGATAGTTTTTACAGGGAAGAAATATTGCTTTAGTCTCTTTTATTTTTTAATGACGATTTATATCTAAGGCTCAATTCTAGTCTCAGATGCTGGTTGTCTTAAAAATGTTGGTCTTATGCTTTTTTCCTGTGTTGTGCACAGTATCTTCATAACACTACGTATGATGATCAACAATGAAGTCTTGACAAATTATCTTCCTCTTAAATATTAAAAGTCTTTGAGAACTGAAAATTCTTCTGGCTTTCATAAAACCCAGTCTGGCTGTAAGTCTCTTTGGGTTTTAGCCTAAATTGCACACAGTCAAATCTTGAATCTTTACAATATCTTGGTGCACTCATAGTCAATCAGGCATCAGTAAAATATAAATTCATTTTCAAAATTGCTTTCAACCTCAGTGAAAAACAAGGAGTCTTTAACAAACCTTCTTAATAATGGCCTGTAACTACCATGGTGATAAAAATATTTTTTATTTTCATTTTATGTCTCATGGAAGTTACAAGCTGAGACATGGATATAAACAACTCGAATCAGTATCAGTCTAGTTGTCCTCTTGGTTTTGGTATGCGTATTCTTTCCAGTGACTTTATTGTTTTTCATTTTTTCTTTTGTTTGCATCTCAGTGAATACCTCTCAGATTCTCATTCAATACCTAAATTATTACTACATGTAATGTACAGGAATTGCACTCAGTAAGGTTTCTGTTCCTCTGGAGAGTTTACTAGTAGTCTGAATTTTAAATGAAGGGGGTTTTATCCTCTTCTTGAGGGGCTTTGGGAGATGCTCAGGGGTGCTGCCGGGGCTGTACCTTGTGCTGAGCAGTGGGGCCAGGCTGGCACAGGGATTTGGCGTAGTCCCGGGGCTGCCGGATGCTCACAGGCCGGCCGGGCGAGAGGAGAGCCGGCGGGCAGTGGAAGGTGATACGAGCCCCGGGATGAAACGCGCGGCGTGGTCCCAGCCCTTGCTTGCCAGAGGCTGAGCAGGAGCCGCTGCCGTCTGCTTCCTGCTGCGTGCTCCCTCCCCGGGACGTGGCATGGGGCGCCTGGTGCTCAGACACAGCCAGCCTCCCTGACCCTGCTGGGAAGGATAGGTTTGCACCTGAGAAATAGCCTCCCAGCTGGAAATTCATGGAGCAGGGTTACGTCATCCCCTGCCCTGCCCTTCCCGGTCCTGAGCAGCTCGTCACCAGAGCTGGGTGCTGGGAGCTCCCCTTGGCCGAGTGGCTCCGCGCTGTAGCCTCCTGGAGTGGAGCCAAGACATCTGCTGAGGGACGAGCCAGCAAGCGTCTGGGCCCTCTCAAAAGCAGAATAAACTTCAAATGCAACTGCTAGAGCAATCAACACAAATAGCAACACAACTCTTTCCTTTGTTGTGGAAGGGAAGACAGTGCAAAGCGTTTCCATGCCGTGCTTTAGCCACTTACAGGTCAAGAGCAAGAAGTCTGAATGTGCAAACAGTTTGCTGTAAAGTCTGATTTTTTCACCCTGAGCCTAGGATAGAAATGTCTCCTGTTTTCATTTAGAAACCTAGATTTTTTTTTTTAAATGTATTTAAAGACAAATATGAGTATCTAAGTTAGCAACTGAAATCTTGTAGAGTCATTTTCATCTTCTCCAGCTCTGGCAGTTCAAGTTAAACACAGCAATTCTGCCTTCATCCTGGAAGTCCTTTAAGGACATGTAAACCTTTGCCTTTCTTACACATACCAGACACCTTGCTTTAACCTGTGTCAGTGCTGGTTCCACCTGGCTATTTCTGAAAGCTCAAGAGAAAAGCAAACAAACAAAGATATGGAGGAAATTAAAGGTGCCTCGCTGTGATATTTTTATAGAGTGGTACATTGCTTTGATAATGAACTGTGAAATGTGGCATGCGGATGATGATGAATGTAAAAGACTGCATGCGTTTTTATTTGAATGTCGTGTCCATGAGCTGGATTATTAGTATGAGCTCTGTAGTGTAAAAAAGACAAGTGAAATGGAAAGGAGATTTCTCTAGCAGTTTTTGCAGTGAGCCACACCCTCTTTCATCTGTCTCCCTTTCCACGACCAGACTCAGATTCCTGTAACGTAAGCTTTACCGTTAGATGGTAATAAACAAAGTGCTCTCTTCCTAGAGTTAAATACGCTTCCTTCCAGCATTGTAAGGGAAAACCTATTTGCATTTCCAGCAGATCAGACTTCTTCCCAGGCGTGGGCTCATAGGGCTGCACTGGCTGCGAGATCAGTCGGGCTGACTGATGGTGCCTTACCATGTGTTTCCTGCCCACAGCATTCAATAGTCTGTTCCTGTGCCAGGAACATAAGTGACTGTGGTTTGGTATGGTTTGCTGCTTGCTTATGGCTGGAAGCTGAAGTGCAAGCTAAAATGCCATGAGCTCGCTTCCATTTCTTGTAGGCATAGACATGCATGCAACTTGAGGAAGGAGTTTTGAGCTTGACTAGAACAGAAATGGGCCAGGCAAAGGTTTTTCAAAATTATTAATTTTGCATTTACCTGACTGAGGTGTTAATGAGAAGTCAGTGATTTCAGGAGGGACTGACATTTGTTCCCTTATCCCCAAGTTGCAGCAATCTTGAAATACCTGCCCGGCCACAGAGGCCCGGGGAACCCACAGCTGGCTCATCACTGGGGTTATACCAATGCCCTGGTGTTGCTTTGGGAACAAAATAGATTATTTGAGGGCAAGCAGCCCCGGAAGCATTGCTTGAAGGGTCAGGATTGGCTTCTGCTTGCCTCCACCTGTAGCTGCAAGGTCCCTGCTCCCTGTCATACCATCTGCACATCTCAGACCTCCTGCTTTGTATCTGATCCTATCTGCAAGGCTGGCTATGAGAGAGGGCAAGCCTTCTTCCTGGTGGAGTGCTCAAGCAAGTGATGCTTGAATCAATGGTGAAACATACCGTACCATAAACGTATGTTTGGAAGGAGCTCGGTGTCTAGTTAAAACAAGCTGACTTGGGATCATTCTGTGGTTTATAGTAATGCTGGTATAGGCCCAGGCAGGACAGATGCAAGGTGTCTCCTGACTCTTTAGGGACTGGGCATAATTGCCATTTTTGCGCTCTCACACAATATTTCCAAAGGAGCAATGTGATGTGGGACTTCAGTGTTAGCTGGTGAATTTTGCCCTTACGTAATTCTAGTACTTTCATTTGCGTTCCTTCTTATCTTGCCCAGTTTATTGAAAAATGTGATGGTAATGTGGTAGTTCATTGTCTTGAGATGGTTTTAAAGTGGATAAGAAAACCATTATGCCTCTGAGGTTGCATACTTCCATGGATTTGTATTACCTCCAGTGACTGGCATGTAATATTTATTGTGTCATTTATGATGTATGTAAGCTTTACAGGCTGGATGTTGTGTCAAAATGACGTGAGCACTTGGGTAAACATCTCCTTGAATCACCATCATTTTGGCACGCCCAGGGGCAAAGGTACTTGTGTGGAGTGTGTTAAACATCACAAAGCGTGTTGGTGTTTAGAGTCTTGTGATTAGGGCTTCGATCTAATTCTCTCCAATGTAGCAAATGTTTGCTGTCGGCTAACACTGTTACAAGGACTAAGGGTTTCTTTTTCTTTGCCCGGCAATGTATTTTCTATTATGTCAGTAGAATTTGTTCATTTTCAAGTAGTGTGCAGTGCTTCTTTGAAGAATGTCTCTTTCAGGTGGTTTCATGGTGACTGTACCCCAAAATGTCTAGATGTCTCTCAATAGCAAAACTTGCTTTGTTATTGAATGTATTATTTATTAACAGTATCTTGTTGTCTTTTTCTAGTCGCATTTTACAAAATATGCCACAAGCATCTCATGTGATTTTTATAAGGAAAGTCTTATTTATAATATTCGTGCAAGTGGATGGAAACAAATCTCAATTTTATAGTAGTTCATGCCTTTTTTCATAGCTGCGGAGTCTTAATGAGCATGATCAGAAGGGACAGGCTCATTGTTTTGTTTAATTTTGATGGAATTTTTCAAAGATTATTATGTTATTTATAATTTGGATTTAATTATCTTAACAAATAAATATCTCCATTTTAAGAAATGAAAATAGTATTTGTGGGGCTTCTTTTTCTTCTCTTTTCCCCATTCTTTAACTCAGTATGTCTGAACAATCAAGGTCATTTCCTCTTCCTCTCTATGTTGTCCTGTATAGTCTATTGTCATGTCAAGATTTACATCCGTTGTCCTCATCTGATATTTCTGGTTATTCTGCTTACTCAATTCCTTTTCTTTGTAGCTTAGTCAGTGAGACAACTTTATCTACAGTGTTAGTCTGAGAATTAGCCTGGTGCTGAACCTGTACATTTTTGCCTTCCCAGAACAACCCAGAAACACAACTTAGGAATCCCAAGGAGACACAGGCATTTTGTCAAAGAGGTTCCCATTCTGCACGCGAATCAGTTTAACTGAATCCCACTTGCTTGGACTGGATGTTCCAGTGCTTAGTCTAATACCCACATCAGAGGCCTTGAGTACATTTTCTAAAGCAAACAGTGATTCTAGTATCTGAACATCTGATTGACCTAGCTTAGATATCTTTAGATTTTCAAGCCAGATTTTCCAAGTGCAGATTTTCTGTGCACAAGCCTCTTCAAGATAGCTGGAGTTTGACACTGAGTTCCTTTTAAGATTATGAAAATGTTCTCTCTTACTTTAAACCTCCCCACCCCCCTTTAAAACCAATGGAAGATATAGGATGAAATGGTTCTGGCCGTTCCAGGGACAGGTGGAGTAGGGTTCCCCAGCCTACTAAATGCAAAAAACCCCAAGCATCTCTGTCTATCTTCATTTTATTGCAAGAATTATCCATAACAAAAATGGCCTTTTCTAAGGGAAGAGGGGAAGACAGAAGCTCCCTTTCCTTTAGCCAAAATTGTTCTTTTTCAAAAAACTGCCAATTGAAGATGAGTGAGAGACCATTTAACTTCCAGTTTACTCAGGTGTGGGCAGATATAAATTGCCGAAGCCAGCTGAGGATGAAGTCCCAGTGATTATGCTTATTCTAGAAATCCTCAGATGATGCCTTAACTTTCCTTGGCTCTCTAGCACGTTTATTTCCTTTCCCTAAATGCATTTTCCTACCCAGTGAGTAAATGAGAGTTCCTTGTTCTTCTCATTTAATATTTCTTGGTTTTCAGAATATACCATCTCCATCTAGGTCACTCACTAGATTTCTTCCTTTGCAAGGAGGGACAAATGTCAATGGGGGCTCACAAAATGAGAATTCCCTGCCTCTGAGGACTTCTGCCAGGTGACTTGTCAATGGGTGGAAGCTTCTGCGCAGGGTCTCTCTGTTGTGTGCTTGCTTGTATAGTGCACATTAGCAATACTGCCTTGGATGGTGGGAAACCTAGGTCAAATCTCCAAGTCCTTGAAGCTACATTCACTTTCAGCTGGTGAAGTGCTACTTGAAAGCTATATCTTGCAGCTACTGTCAGGTTTTTCCCTCCAGAAGGGAATCGTACCTTAGCTATACCACTGATCCCAGGTATTTTTTTTAGCCCTGTGCCTCTTCTTCCTAGCCCTTTAACCTTGATAACCTAATATTCATTCCTTGTATGAAAATGTTCTGTGGAAAGGCAAAATGTCAACAGTATCAGTGCCTCAGACTCCCTCCATCTGGCTTTGAGAGGAGATGCTTGAATGTCACAGGGAAGGTCATTGCTGGGACAGGAGAAACCTACCCAATGCAGGAAATTCTCTTGGTATCTCACTTTAAATCCTCTTCTACCCAGATTTTGGGCCCACTGTCACATACCCAGCCTGGACAGCTTTGTGAGGGTGGTACTTCAGCACGTTGGCTTCTGAGTACCTATTTCCTTTACGTGCTTTCCCAGTTCACCTCTTCATGTCATTTTAGCAGAAGTGTTACACATCTTCTGTTGCTTGATCTGGATGTCTGGTAGAAAATACACTCCTAAATGAAAAGACCAGCTGTCAGTGAGAATTGCAGTGTAAGTATTGTGGCATTAAAGAGTATGGTTTAATGGAGATGTTCCCGTCTGGTGCATTTGTGCCTAACTCTGTTCAGAAGATTTATGAAGTTGTTGCATCAGGCTTTTGCACAGGGATCTACCAGTTGGCTGTGGCATGTTTGCTTAAGCCTGTTCAGCAACAAAGAGATTTTAGCCTCCATCAGTTAGCAGATGATGTGCAGCATGTGCTGTCTTCTTAATGACCATGGAAGTGGTTTATGTGTAACACGAGTAACAACTTCAAGTAGAAGTTTTCAGGAGAAGACACGTAGGACTTAGGAGAAAAGGGTTCACTTGTGATTTCTGCTACAGATTGCCTGCCTACCCCCTCAAACTGATTAACCACTTTATGTCAAATTGCTGCTATCTGTCAACAAGGACTAATTCTTCCCAGTCTCACAGATGTTAAGGTAAAATATTTTTAATGTATTTTGAAAAACACTAGCAGAGAGAATTGGCGTCTTGAAAGAAATGGGCTGCCCTGCCTATAGAAGTTCATCCAGTTGAATGCTAGTCACAGGTCACCATGACATTTTGCTTTGCCATAGCTGCTTAGAGAATATTTTAAGTGTACCACAACCATGAGAGGTTGCATTATGCCCATCTTGATTACATTGATACTTCATAAAGCGTCTTCCTGTATTGCCCACTCAGTGTGGTAATTAACTTCCCATCAGGTAGTGCAGCTTTTTCTCCATCTATCAAGCCAAAGGCCTTGAATCTTCTCTCCTCCAGACTAAGACTCCCCAGCCTATTTAGTTATTGTTTTTAATGAAAGCCATCCAGTAACTGTGATTATCCCTGTTGCTCTTCCCTGCGGTCCTACTTCCTTTCTTTTTGAGATAGAAGGTTTAGAATCCTATGGATATTAAATTATGAGGTTTCTTTTCACTATTTTCAGTGGTTGTCAAATCAGACCTTAAAAGCCTCCAGCTTTTAGCCTCTTCCCTGACAACCTCAAGATCTGCAAGTCTGGTGGGGTTAGCAACTGAAACGAAAATTTAGAATTAGAACATTTTTGTCTTTGTGTTTTCTTTAGAGTAAATGTTCTATTTAATTTCTGTATACATCTTGTGTTTTGATAAGAAGGCTTAAGATACCTAAAGCAGACTTCTATCTAAAGAGAGATTTAAATGGAAACCCTATCCAGTTGGATATTTTTTAGAAAGAATATTAGGACACAATTACTTTCTGTGAAAAGATTTACATGGGCTTCTTTTCTAAAGAAGAAAAAGAATTAATTTCATTACCTTGAAAGATACTGTGAGATGGAGTCATCGGCTCTGGTCCACTCTGCTACAGACTCCTTTTATTTTGTAGGCATTTAACAGGAATAAGACGGTAATATGTTTTAGTCCCTGTCGACCCAATTTGATCCAGTTCTCGAAAAGATCACTGTAGTATTTTCAATACGTTGATCTGTCAGTTCATCCACTTTGTACTTTTCCTTTACTATGTACCCATAAATGAGCGGAAAAACTAGGGTTTTCTTAATCAGTACCAGCAATGTAGACAACTTGCAAAATGGTTAAAAAATAGTCAAGCACATGTATCTACTGCCAAAGAAAAATTCAGTACTGCAAAAAAGATTCCAGATAATTTTCAGGCGGGATATATGCATAGATTTCTTGAAACTTTGTATTCACTATTTAGAATTAAAATTGGTGATACTTACAGATGTACCTGTTGACATTAATCTATACCTATGTTATTATACAAAAATATTTCATAAGATATAGAGTACTTTCCCAAGAAAGGGACCATTCTTCTACTGTGTTATGCAGGCTTACTACAAGAAAAACATTATAGATGATGAGGAATAGTTATTCAGAATCCCTGTTTTAGAAATGATCTGTCATGATACTAAAAATAAAATACAACTGTGTATGCCAAATCATCATCAGACTCTGTGTGTGGTGTTTAAATTTAAAAAGAAGTATTTTAAAATAAAACAAAGTACTTGAAAATCAAGTGAGTGTAACATTTTCCAGTAAGGAGGTAAGACTGAAAATATTCATGGGAGAGACAACACAAAGTTCAAAATAGTTCTATCACAATCTTTTTTACAATCCTATGCCATAACTGAGCATTTTTATCTTGGGTTAATGTGTTTTTGAGAGTCCCTTTTGGAATCTAGATGTCTCAAAAATTGTTTCATTCAAATTATTAAAAACAAGATTTAATTTGAAGGCTTCAACAGTTTGAATTGGAGCAAAAGCAATTAAAAAATCTGATAAGCCATCTATGGTAGATCAGGCGCTTTGCCATTCGGTGTTAACCACTTGCTTTCCTCACACTCCCCATCTCCAAATCTACCATTCATTGCCATTGTGAACACGTGCTGGCTACTGACAAATGCTCGATGAGAGAAACCACCTTTGGTGACATACCAGACATGTCTGGGGGCAGGGAAAGTGTGACAAAAACATGACAATGAAAGGAAATCATGAGTGACAGCGGTATGGCCTTAGGTTCATTGAGTGACATGGCACTTTTGGCTTAGATTGCATGTGGCTTGTCAAATGTGGTTTAGCTCTTGGAATTATTAACTGTCTGGATGAATAATTGTTAGAGATATCAGCCATCAGCAAAGTTCATGGCTGATAGAAAAAGACAAGTGCAAAGTTTTTCATGTGGGACAGACTCCAGCAGGCTAGGGTACAGTCTTTGTAGCAAGACGGCAATGATAACCACCATGTAGCGTAGCCAGGAGGCTGAGGTAGGGGATTTTTCCCATGTGAGGTAATCGTGAGTCTGCATCTGGAGTACTACATCTGATGTTGGATGCCCTGGTACGACAGAGATACTGAAAAATTGGAGTGACTCCAGAGAAAGGTGGTATGGCCATGGGGTGGGAACACAGGACACCCAAAGAGAACGGGGGCACCTACCCCTTCTTCAGCTTGAACAAAAGAAGTCTGCAGGGGCAGCTCATGGTGCTTTTCAGCTTCCTGCTGGGAGGGCGAGAGACAGCAGAGCCATGGTCCTCTCAAAGGTAAACAGTGAAAGGATGAGAAGCAACAGCCACAGGTTGCAGAAAGGGAACCTCCTGTTAGGTATAAGGAAAAAAATTTGCTGTGAGGGTTGTCGGACACTAGACCAGGCACACAGGCAGGCTGTGGGGTCTCCAGCCTTGGAGATCTCCACCCAGAATGAGACTGGACAAGGCCTGAGCAACCTGCCCAAACCTTGAAGTTAGCTCTGAGCTCCAGACATCCCTTCCAACTTGAATTATGTTGTGAGTACTAGGGATGTCAATAATACTGCTGTGTGACAAAGTGGGTCCCAGAGGGTCAATCCTAAAACTTGTCTGGATGTAGGATGCTACCGCAAGATGTGAAGCTCTGTTCCTTCACCCCTGTGACATGGGACTGCCAAGAGAAGGGCTTGCATTTCATTTCCTTTTCCATGAACTGCAGGAGACTTAAGCAATTACATCGTACCAGTATCATTACAAGAGAGGGCAGAATGTCTTCCTAAATCTCTTTTCCATTCCAGATAGAGTCATGTAAGAGCACTTCTTTGCATACCGTTGGCCTGCCTACTTGGAAACAGATTACCTGATGAGACTGCTGCTATTTCTTCGGTGGGGCTGTTCAACAGGATCTCACCGTTTCCTTTTGCAAGTCCAAATTTTCTTTTGCTCAAGCCTGACACGGAGAAGGACAACCAGGCGGTGTACAGGCGTCTATCTCCTCTGCGGGCAGCAGACGTTACAGGCTGGCGGGACAGTGCCAGGGTGGCTGGGACCGGGGGGATGGAGCATCTCCCTCCAGGTTTCTGTGGGGCGGGGGCCCCGGTTGGTGAGGGCTGGTTTTCCCTTTGTCTTCCAGATCCCATCTGCTCTGGCCAGCCCCTCTCAGACCTTTCATCTTTCCCAATTTTTTGAGTACACCACATTTTGCCTTCTTTTCCTCCGTTTCATCTCCTACCTCTTGCTCCCTCCCACTTCTTTCTGGTCTCCAACCTTCTACCTCCCTTCGGGCCCTGCCGTTTGTGGTGCTCCCTGCCCGCTCCCCCCGCTCCGGTCACGGGCTTCGCATCCTCTCAGCTCCCCGCTTGTTTCCACGTGGATCCCTACAGGCGTTGCTAAAACTGCTGCTCTGCATTAAAGATACTTGACAGACTGAGGCAGATGCTGTAGGGAAAAATGCCACAAAAGTAGCCTGGAGGAAGCAAATACTTTTTCATCAGTGCATATTTTGATGGTATGAACTCTAGAAAGCTCAGGGCAACTGCACTGAATAAAAAAGAAGTATAAATAACTATTTATTCAGTATACAAAGAAGAGATTACCGTTCGGAAAAAAATTTAAAAAGTATGTAACTCCCAGTGCAGGCGCACAAGGGAAGTGGAAGGAGCTGGGAGCTGAATGTTGCACAGACAAACTTAATTCTTGTATTTTCTAATTCTGAAGTGCTTGGCCTCATGATTTACTGTGCTTTGAATGTAGTTCTTTTGGATATAATTTTATGTCTATTTTCTCAGACATTTACGTTAGTAACTTGAAACACTTCTTGGCAAGGGAGGAAGAATAACTAAAAAGCTGGAGTAAATGCATAACCCTAGCTTGATGTAATGCACTGAGTGTATCTAGACAAACTTTCACAGGTACTTCTACAGGTACCCAGCCATAAGCAGGTCCTCAATCTAATCTAAGTGTTAATATCACAGCTTAGCAGCATTTTGTCAGGGTGTGCTCTGCTCTGACACAGTCTGTACTCAGGTCCTCAGACAGAAACAGAAGAGAAAGAGAGCAAACTGGAGCAGGCAGCCACAAGCATACGAGGGTGCTAAGAAAGCGGAGGCAAATAAGACTCATTTTGATCCTCATGCTGCACTGTGAGTCCACCCAGGTTTGGAGCAGCCTTGTCAGCTCACCAGATCCTGCTGTGGCCCCTGAGATTGCCCAGCTGGAGTCAGTGAGGAGAAACAGGCATCTCTTGGGTGCCGTGAATGTCCCTAACTAGATCAGATGAGCTACGCCCTTGAAGTGCTTATTCCTTTCTTTATTACCAGGGCACCTCTCTGGGCTTCAGAAGGTCCGTGTTGAATTCTTACCTCTGGTGCTGAAGAGGTCCCTTTGTGCCTCTGTTTCCTACCTGTAAAATTCTTCCCTTCCCTTAGATTTAGCCTGACAGTGTTACAACTTCATCCAGAATCTTTAGGTGAAACCACAATACAAATAATATTGTGTAATAATACAAACATAACGTAATCGTAATATAACATAACATAATGGGTAATCTTGTCCCTTTAATTTTCTTCCCCGTACACTTCTACTGCTTCTTAAAGCAGTTTATCCATTTAAAGTACAGAAATAATTTTCAGTGTTGTACAGTGTAGTGCATCAAAATCAACATTTAGAGTGCGCCCATTGCACACACACTAGTGCCTTATCTTCGAACACTTGATTCATATTCATACAATTGAAAATGAGTGCTCATCCAACGAAAAGCAGCACTGGAATTGCCAGAAATTGCAGAAATTGAATATGACATCTTGGGAGGCAATCTGCTCCCTTCTCCCTCCAAATAAAATAAAACCTAGCCTCCAACAGAAACCCAACCCATATATCGTATATTTCAGAATATATTGCTCTCAATTTTATCCTATAACAATGACTGGCATTATATATCCTGAGCTTAAAAACACAATTTAGTCCAACTTCTTCACAGGCACTTGACAGTTTAGGTGCCTCTTAATAGCATGTAACTGGGACCAACAGCACTCCAGCTGATTTTTGCAGTCCTGCTGTCTCTCCCAATCAATTGCTATCAGTAGAAATGAAATATATTGAAGTATTAGCGGTCATGAGGTGTCACCGCTAGCTGTTGTGATGCCATCCCCCATATAAAGTCAGCAGATAGCCAACCCTGGGTTGAACTGACTTTAATTTGACAGTTTGTGTTATTGATCACAGCCGTTATAGTGGACTACTTTGAAGCTATCAAGCTGTGGGATGGAAAGTCGCGTGAGGGTGCTGTCTGTCTCCATTTGTCCTGTCAGCATGCTGTACTTCTCGGAGGGTCTGGAGATTTCCAATGGAGCCCCGCGAGAGTCCATGGCTGTCGCTGTGAGAGCATAGGAGAGCATATGAGTGTGAGCTCCTCTGGCATCTGCACCTCAGCATTTGTAGTAAGGTTCATTTGGTTGGGAGTCACATCTCAGCTTCATCTTCTTGATTTGGGTTTTGGTGTCTTTCTAAGATTGTATCTTTCCTAACATCATTCTGCCGCTATTCCAGGGACTCCCCCACTGTTGATAACAAATTCTATTGCTTTTCCTAAGACAAGAGTCATATATCACACTGTGAAACACTTTGGGGTAGGGAAGCTCCCCAATGGCATGTTAGGATTTTTGTGATTGAAGACAAATGGATGTCTAAACCCATACTTTTTGTCTATTCTCTCTATTAGTGATGCTCTTCTAAGCACCCAAGGCCTAGCATATTGAGAACTATTGTTCTGAGCTTTTGATGGATGTGCCGGACAGACTTTGGTCCTTGTCTTTTGGAAACTGAGCCCTGTGACATTGGGTGTGCGTAGGGTGACACTGGGTCCTGTGCATGTCAAAGGAGTTGGCAAGTCTGTACTCCCCCGCCCCACAACAGCCAGTCCACACTTTCATCTTTCCTGAGATAGGGCTTCCTTGGGAAACTGATAGATGTCTCCTCGTTTTCCTGCAAGCAGTAAACACAAAGAGGACAAAATCATAACAAAATGGACAGACTTTGTTTTCTTAGTGTCATCTTCCTTATTTTAAAAGGATGCACCTGAAGTCCCGCCTCTCTGAACACAGTGGGAACAACCTCATCCAACAGTTCCCTCATCAGAAAATTGCCCATGTGTTGCTCCAGGCGGCTTTGTGTTTAAGCCGCTCTTTTTCTTCAATCTTTGCGGCAGTGCAAGGATGGGGAGGGAAAGCAGCTGCTGCTGCTGGAGGCCTGGTGTTCTCAAACCCTGGTGTCTGATCTCCATCTCTTGCCTCCTGCACAAAGATTCAGGTGTCTTCTTTCTCACGCATGGGCAAACCAGACATTTAGACATAGAAGTACTGATCCTTGATGGCTTTGTAGAGCTCTCCTGCCTTTGTATGCCTCACTGCAAAATCTCCAAAATAATTTCAAATTAATGCCTCCATATAAGGCATGCAAGAAGTGGTCATAAAAGAGAAAAGCAATACAGTTTCTGATTTACCACTGCCCTATGGCTATGCTACACTGTGCATTGCTCGACTTTATCCTAGCTCTCGGTAACTTCAAATATCGGCAGCCCTGAATAAGTCTGGGATAGAAGTCATGTACACCAGTGTACTGTGCACCAGTGGGGAGAGAAAGAGTACAGAAAACCAATACTGTTAAAAGGGTGCTTTGGTAGATCATGCCAACGTTGCACTTCTGACAAACACTGGTATCCATCCATAATCCAGAAGGGTATTATCTACTGCATAAGCCTGTTATGAAACTTAATATTTATAAAAGCGTGTGCAATTCTGAATTCATAGATCCCCTGGGCTTAATTCTGCAAACCCTGCTGGCACCAGGCAGAGCTCAGAACAGATGTATTTAGAAAGTGGAAACAAATATTATGCAACCTTTTCCACAAATGCCTGGCACAGGCTGGCCATCTCCAGTATTTACTGACAGCAACACAAATGCATTGAACAGGGCGGGATAGCTGATCTAAAATACTCTATGCAAAGTGGCAGAAGGAAGCCTTGTAAATAAAAGTTGTTATTATTCGGTATCACAAGTGATGTCTGTGAATTGGTGTGTGTCCTCTGCTAGGACATCCCTAAAGCCGTGTATCTGATGGAGATGTCAGGTGCCCTTGCTGGCGCAGCTGCACCGTTCCCCGATGCCCAGCTGCTCTAGGAACCAGGTCAAAATCCAGGGGGTGGTTTACAGGTCCCATTGGTGTGCCCCTCTGTGCTGCAGTACAAGACACAGCAGTAAGCTAATACAGACAGGGTATTAAAATTCCCTTTTATGAATAGGGAGCTTTTCTTCTCTGGGCTTAACAGGGAAGAGGGAAGAGTGCCATAAACTGTGCAGAGAAAAGCGAGGGTATATCCCAGCCCTGAGCTTCGCTCACCATATAGCTGTGCAAATGCTTTGCCACAGCCCCAGGGAGGGATGGAAGGTCAAGGGCATGGTGGGACCAGTGGGGTTATGCAGCGTGTGATCGGACCAGGCTGTGCAGAGCACAATATGGCACAAGGTTTGCAGTATGAAGCCTGGAGGTACCAATGCAAATTGCTTTAATAGCAGGTGGTATGCCCAGGAATTACAGTGCTGTCTTCACCAAGCCAGAGATCTTTCTTTGCTGTTCTCCCCATGTCAAGGCCAGTGCTCTTAGCATTTCAAGTAGATGCTGTATACACACTGATAATTTGGGAAACAACCTTGGTTAAGACCCAGCAGTCTCAATGTGTGCTTTTGAGTCCGGCCTTGTTGAACCAGTAATATTTTTGTAACACTATTAGCCTTCAAAAGATTGATCTCTCTGTCGTGTCTGCTATTGGAGGTTGTTATTGACTCTCACTGGTGCTACTGCTACTGCTCCAGCAAAGAGACTGCAGGTCCATAAGGGCAGGAAAGGGTCAAGAACAAGGGGAATCCCATGGAAGACGGGATTTCCTGGCCACAGGAGTGTCCTGTGTGCGCACATAGGAATCATATATGTTATAATACACTTGGAAAACTTCAGTGGGCAGGGATACAGGCTGGGCACCTGAAAAGAAGTAGAGCAGATCTCTTCCTTTCCTCTTGTGTACCTCAAGAAAAGCCTCACAATTTTGATCACCATCCAGCTAAGTAAGCTGCGAAGCCCTCGGGTAAAAGGGCATCATCCAATCATACTGTAGACTCCAAGAAGCAGAAATAATTCATAGTCTCTGGAGCCAGCAGGGCACTGTCTGGAGGCTTATGAAGATGAAGTCTATGGAGGGTGTTAAATAACCAATCATCTTCAGCATAAAGTTGGTAGTGGAATAGATTTAATTAGTAGGCAAAATTTGGGAAGGTATCTGCACTGCAGAGAGTTGAGTCAGAGGGGATGTGAATAAAAAGTTCTGCAAGTCCAGTAACTACAGCTGGTTGACTTTTGTATCCATTTTTTGTCTCAACTAGCTGATTTTCTGGCCTAAAATACTCTTTGCTTCATTCAAGTTCAAACCAGATAATAATTTCTCTTTCAGCTGTTGAAATATTAAGTAACCTGCAACTAATGACAATCGCTTGGGCAATTTCCTGTCACTGGCCCACTCCACACAGCAAGAGCCTCATGTTGACACTGCATCAGCAATGCTCTGGGAGTATGGAAACAATTCGGGCAAGATCTTTAGATCTTTGTTTCTTTTCTTCTTCTTTTTGTTTTTCTTTGTATCCTTTTCTTTTTGTTGGGTTTTTTGTTGTTGTTGTTGTTGGGTTTTTTTTATATATGTTCAAATTGCCCTGTTATCTATGTGTGGATGTCCACTTGCATTTAGCCTTACTAATAGACTAATACAGGACCAACTACATTCTGCCTCAGTCTCACTTCTGTGTTGAAAGGACTGGGTTTTCAAGGCTCTCACTTGGCTCCTGTCCCCAAGATGCCTTTTGTGTACATTCCCAGATGTGTCTCTGTCTTGAAAATGCTGAGTTTAAGTCCAGTTAAAGCTAAAAGTTCCAGCAAACAAAGCTTCTGGAGGAAAAGGTGGAAATGTTCCTCACATGGAGGAGTAAGTGGACCTCTTTTTTCAGCTTACTTAGAGAGCAGGGCGTTTACTATTTCCTAACTTGCCAGCGAAAAGTTTTTTTCTTCCCTTCTGCTTCTCATTAAGAAATATAATTGTTGAAATCTGTCTCAAGATATAATGCAATTAGAAGAAATGTGTTCGTATTTTAATCCATTTCTAGTAGTTCATAAGCCTTTTGCCATGCAATTAATGAAGCTGAATATGAACCAGACTTTTCTGATTTCAGATTTATTGTGAACTATATAAATCTGATGTGTAAAGGGAAAAGTTCATTTCTGTGTTAAAGAAACTTGTGGACAGATGGTTTGGATTTAAAGAGAAGAGTAGCAGGATTTCTGGAAAGATTACACAAGATTAATAAAAATGTAAGCTGAGTTCAACCTCAGTTCACCAAAAATCTGAAGGCAAAAGGATTAGAAACTCTACTTCAGTTTGATTTGAAAAGAGCAGAAATGAAACTGCCCAGAAATATATATTGAAAAATCTTGCTAGTAATTTGCATTTCTGTTAAAATGGTTGGGAATTATCAATATCCCTGTAAGCCTTTAATATTGCTGTCAGGCTCAGATTATTGTTTGTAAAGGGTTAGTACACATTTACCCATACAAAGACAGACTTCCAGAGGAAGATTAAACTGTACTACCTCAAGTGCTACCTGAGCAGTTGGAGAAGGTAGAAGTGTTGGAGAACACTCTCCTTCCTGAGCGTGTTGGAGAAGCACGTATGAAATAGAAATCATTAGCAGAGGTCAGAGTTGAAAGTTATTGATACTCTCTTGACATGTCCTTTTTCAGATGTGAGCATCTGAATGCTAAATACCTAATCTTAACTTTTTGTTAGGACAACAAAAGATTAAGGTCTGAATTGTCACAAGGATCCGGTGGTGGTTTAGCTAAAGTCTGGGCAGTTTCCAAATTCAGCCTGGGGCATTGCTGGGACCTGGTTTTCAGCAGCTGTCTGCTTTACTCTGTGTAAGAACGGTGCTGCTCTTGGACAGGCTCTTCCACTTAAACTTGCAAAAATTGATCCTTCCAAAATCACTAAAAATACAGCTGGCTGCGGGGATGATTTTCTGTTTTGTTTTCCTGAAAGAAGTAAATATCCCTTACAGAGCTCTCCTACCATTCTGCAAGAGGTAGCTATATTAGCAAACGCAGGGGTCTAGGAAGGCAAATCCCATGTAACTGATTAATGTAACCATTATCCACAGCTATTGACACTGGCTGACATCTGAATACGGGGGTAAGTTTGTGTAACGCTTAGAGGGCCATGCAAAAAGCTTTTTTTCTAAACGCATGCGGGGCTCTTTGGTGGTTGAATAATGACTTGGTTGTAGCAGTAAATGCCAGAATAAGAGTGTTCATTTTTGGGCCCCTCACTCCAAGAGAGACATTGAGGTGCTGGAGCGTGTCCAGAGAAGGGCAACGAAGCTGGTGAAGGGTCTGGAGCAGAAGTCTTGTGAGGAGCGGCTGAGGGAACTGGGGTTGTTTAGCCTGGAGAAAAGGAGGCTGAGGGGAGACCTTATCGCTCTCTACAACTACCTGAAAGGAGGTTGTAGAGAGGTGGGGGTCGGTCTCTTCTCCCAGGTAACAAGTGATAGGACGAGGGGAAATGGCCTCAAGTTGCACCAGGGGAGGTTGAGATTGGATATTAGGAAATTTTACTTCACTGAAAGGGTTGTCAAGCATTGGAACAGGCTGCCCAGGGAAGTGGTTGAGTCCCCGTCCCTGGAGGTATTTAAAAGATGTGTAGATGTGGTGCTCAGGGACATGGTTTAGTGGTGGACTTGGCAGTGCTAGGTTAACGGTTGGACTTGATGATCTTAAAGGTCCTTTCCAACCTAAAGGATTCTATGATTCTATGATTCATTTCAGTTGGGGAAGATGGGTCTAAATGCAGTATAACAGAGTGGCTCCTGGTGTTTTGGATTGTCCTCAGTGGATTCCCATGCTGGAGAAATGAGGATGAATTATGATCCGCTATTTGGCATTGCCAGAGACTTTACGGCTGCATCTCTGCTAGTAAACGCCGTGGTGCCTGGGCTGGCTCCCAGGCACAGGAACACAATCATTTATACTAGTAAGCTGTCAACATGATCCTGTGCCTTTGCCAGCTGGGGGTCTCCCAGATATTTGCCAGGCACAGTTTAGGAATTAGGGCAATCCAGGGACCATTCCCAAAAGCGCATTGTATGCCAGTCTCTTGTTTTGGACAGGAGTTTATTACTTATGGATGTGGGCAAGACTGGCACAGGGCCCAAGGAAATCACTGGGCATAATTTATTGATATAGGTGTAGTCTCTGGATCCATCTGTTGAAAGAAGGTTTTGGAAATGGATAATGCCTTTAGCTTCTGCTTTGCAAATGTGAAGAAAATTGTTGCCAGTAGTTACGGTAGATAAAAGTGAACCAAAAGCATCTGCAAAGCCCTCATGCTCTCCTGGGTCTGGATTTGGGAACTGGGTCATTTATAAAATGAGGTGAAGTTGTTTGGGGTCTGTGTGGCAGGCAAGAGCGGTAGATTGGTTGGGGTTTTCTTATTTTTAGTTTCCAAGCCTGGCCTTTGACATGCCCATGATATGATGTGGAGAGCCACAATATGAGCCATGAGGGCTGACTCAGTATTTGCACAGGCCTGAAGCCCAGGCTCCGAAGCACGGGGTTCTCATGGCTTGGGGGCTTTCTATGTATGGACCTAAGACACAGTAAGGTCGTGTTGGGAGTTTGAGAGCAGATTAGGCTGTGCAGTCATACATACTGTGTCTAACTAGATTATAGCTTCTACCTCAAATGAAAACGCTGTTGCTACTATGGTCTGTGGTATATATTGGCAGGCATCTCAATAGCGGTATTAGAGCTGACAAAATGCAGAAAGGTGCCTTCCTAAGTCCTGGGTGCACTGCAGCGAGCGCAGCTCTTTTGCCTGCCCATGCACATCAGCCTGTTGGTAGCACTAGGGGAGTTAGAGACAAGGTGGTGAGATCCACCAGGGCGGGGTGGAAGCACGTCCTGCACTTCTCCCTCAGACAGACGTGTGGACAACAAGATGGGGCAGGAAGCACAGCACCCTATTCGCCTAGTTTGAACTGGGTCAGTGCAGGGCTTATCCACGTCCCCCTGCCTTACCTGTGTCAGCGAACAAGAGATTTTAGCAGCTTTTAAATTTCCTGCTCCACCCTGCCAAGGGGGTTCCAGGGGAGAGCGTAGGACATAAAGCTATTCGCAAAATGCACATTAGTCACTGGCTCCAGTGTGTAAACAAGTCATTAAAAAAGGAACTGTCACAAGAGAGAAGCTCTTTCTGCAGCAATTAAGATGATGTCTGCAGAGCAATTAGATATGCAAGGATTGCATAGGCATTATCTAACACGTCCTGATAGATGAAGGTAGTCTCTTGCAGTGTGTAGTTGTTACTACAACTGGTAGTCTGTTTTGATGTAGTGGGGATATCGTGGGTTTCCTAGAGCAGTCGTGCTGTTCACACTCACAGTAGCAGCCAGGAAGCAGCTCCTACGAGCCATGTATTTGCAGACATGGAAATTACAGTTAGAGATGCTCTGGAAAAGGACATGGGTAAAAGTCTAAGAGGAAAAACACCAGCAGTAAATCCTGTTCTATCTAGGGCAGATGTGTACTAGGCTAAGGGGACCAAAAGCATTAGTGAAATTTATGAAGTAAGAGCAGTGGATGAGCATGCTATCTTGTTTTGGAGTAAGGCATGTTTTTTGGCTAATTAGCGACATTTTTTTTTTTCATGAAAAACAGATTGGAAATCTGAGGAGGGTAAGCCTTTGGGCAAAAGTTCAAAGGTATCCTAGCCGGAGCAAAGCAATAATGCAGGGACCCACCCTTAGTGTTTTCCTGCTTCCCCCTCTATGGCTGGCTGGGATCTCAGATCAGGCTCTGAATTTCCGTCAGTATCTGAAGCTTGGGGCTGGCTCAAAGGGAGAGATCCAGTTGTGACGGAGATTGTTTCCTAGTGACTGGCTTGGAAATGTCAAACTGTTGAAAACAACACATAAAATTCAGTGCCTCTGAAATATTTTTTGCAAACAGGGTAAAATGTGTAACAGAATGTTCTATTCTCATGAGGAGCTCAGGGGAAAATTAGTGGAAGTGAATTTTTTTTGCTTTATTTTAGCTGACTTTGAAGGAAGTGAAGGAGGAGCTGAAAACTTCCTGCACTTGTTTTCTCTCTTAAAGTCAGGCTCCTGTGGAGCCAAGATGATCTATCTTGATCTATCTTGGATTTAGTCTGACACTTTGCAGTTTATTTTTTATGTAGATACTGTCTCATTTTTGGTTTACTGTTTTCTTCCCTTTTTTGTTGTTTTTATCCACTTCAGGAGTGGCTTATATTTTGAAACTTTTTTTTCCCCTCTTCTCTGTAAAAACGCCAGAACAGCAGCCCTGGAGCACTGGTGCGAAGGCAGCAGAAAAGCCGAGGCTGTACACTGCTCTGACAGCCTGGCTATCGTGGCAGGACCACAGCCAGTCCTTGGCTCGTGCCGTTGGCAGCCTCTCCCACGATGTTTAACAGGGTGGAGAGCCGCTTGCTGGGAACTGTGCTGGAGCCTCCGGTTCAGTTTGTAGCAACCCTCCAGAAACCCCATCTGGTAGCGATAGCTTTTGGTTAGAACCGCCTCGCAGGCTGCCGCTGCAGTCAGCCTCCACGTGCGTGCGCAGCCGGCCCTGTGCAGGTCCACAGGTGCACAGACGCGCAGGAGGCCACCGATGCCCCAGCACAATCCACGTTTGCGCTAGAAACAGTAGATCCTGTGGTTTCTGACACTAACAGGTTGCCTTCTGCAATGCTTCCACCGCGTCTGGTTTGCAGACTCATGGGTATTTCTGATACTATACCTGTCCCAATGCATCTGGTGCAATTGTTGCTCTCACTTCACTTTTAGAATGCTTTCTTTTTCCTGTTTATGATTTTATTTTCGTTTTCCCATATTTAAGGCTTTCCAACATGAATTACTTTTTCAGTTTTATTTTACTTGCCTATGGATTTTTTTGGGGGTCATTCATATGTATGTTTTACGTATCCCAATCTACATTAAGCCTGTTCTCCTGTTCGTAACATCCATTTGCAGCATGTCATGACTATTCAGCTGTGGGTAGTACTGGAATGATTTATTTTGTGACCAGAACTGCAATTTGCCTTCTTCCAGTTCCTAAATTAGCTGCCACCTTTAATAAAGTCAAATGGTTCTTAGCATAAAAATAAAATATCTCCACATCTACTCACCTCTGGGTTATCCGCAGTTTGATTTCCCCGCAGCCTCTCTCCTCGCCGTGATGCTTCCAAGGAAACACTGCCCTCCGATGTTGCAGATGGGATGAGTTTTGCCGGTCGGAATCCAAACTCAGCAGTTGTGCTCAGCCAGGTCATTTTTTTCAGCTGTTTAGAGCACAGACGTTGACTTCGTGTAAACTGCCCGGACATTGTTCAAAGCTGGCGAGCCCTGTTGTGGCTCCCGTCATGTGCCAGCCGCCGGTAGCCTTGCCAGAGCCCTGTTCCCACGCAGAGTGGCAGAGAACTTTGCCAGCGAGAAGACAGCTTTCTGGGGAACATTTGCCAACACCAGCATCTTCTGCCAGCGAGAAGCACCTTACGTGGGACTGTGGCAGGAGCAGAAAGAGGTGAATTGGAGCAACCTGCCTCTGCTCTGAAAGATTCCTTAAATGCAGACATGTGAGTGGTGGGGTTTCATTCTTTAAAAGGGCAATTAAGCCTTTGTGTTTTCTTCCTTGGTTATGTTGGGCTGGCAGAAGTGGAGGAAACAGTAGCAAAAGAGCTATTTTGGTGTAACCTCAGTACAGCCTAGTGAAATCAAAGCTACCCCCACGTCCAAATTGCTTTTGGTTACTGTAGGCTGTTGCAAGGTTATTCTGCTGAGACTGAAACCTTATCTCTCTCGTAGGAGCTGTGCAACAGAATCCACACAGCAATGACTTTCTGCAGCATTTATTCTAGTCTCCCCTCTAAACGGTGGTTCTGAGTATGTGAAAGTGGCTATAGAGCAGCCTCATGAAGAAAGTGGCAATTAGGGATCCCAGGGCTGTTTTGTTGGCTTTCTGTGAACATGAAGATATTCAGTGCCATCCTCATGTTGCACATGCGTGGTAAGCATAACATCCAGGCAAAGAGGAGTTGTCCTTACTGAGGGTGGAGGCATAGGAGCAGTCTGGATCCTACCCCAAACCCAGCACAGTCCCTCCCTGCCCCCATTCCAATGCTGAGCCCTGGGGTATTGAGTTTGATCCAGGCAAGGTGATGGTGCCAACCACCATGTTGGCCATGACTTGCAGAAAGTTGGGCTGGATTAGGAAACACTGAGCATCCACCCAGCTGTGGAGGGCAGCACGAAACCACCCCCAAACTGCTGCTGCTTGCTGTGGCTGCCTGTGCACAAGCCCCTGCCAGTGGAGACAGCTATCTGTCCCCAAAACAAAGTGCTTGATGAGCTCTTCTCCTGCAGGCCCCCCCTGCTCAGAAATATCATGCCTTTATACAGACTAGCACCTCTGTGGGAGAAAGTGCTGCTTCCAGAAAGGCTGCTGACCCAGTGGAACCCCATCTGTGCCGTATATTGGGGGCTGCAGAGTACTTTGAGGCTGTAGAAACAATTTAGAAAGGAAAGCCATTATTGTTTTCAAGGCATTGCTGGTAGGATGAGAGAAGCGCCTGGTTCTTAGTTTCTAACAAACAGTGATGTATATTGCAGGCTAGATGCTCTGTTCTGTAGCCGAGAGACAACTTTCAACAGAATAAATTTTTACAGCTCCCTGGAGTCTTGCCTTTCATGTATTTTCTTCCACCACCACCCCCCTCCTTTTTTTATGTCTCAACACCTGCGTAAGATGGAGAGGATTTTTTGTTGGTTTCCTTTCCAGAATAAGCTGACACATACATTTAATCTTGTATACCAAGACAGTCTCCCACGTAGGTGCTTGAATGTCTTCTGGTTCGTTGTGCATTGTTCCGAAAGAGGTCTGAAGTAAAGTAAGATAGTCCCCTGACTCTCATCTTGAAATACGGGTGTTGGCATAGAGGATTTTCACCAGCCCTAGATCACCTCTACAGGCAATGGTTTGCTGGGATATATGGAGTCTGGATTCCGTTTTTGCTCCTTACAGCAATTCACAATGAAATAGTTACTGTAGCCCTGTCAAGTGACATTGTCAAGCCTCAGAACTTGTTCTGCAGGGAGGTGGGATCTCCCCCTCTCCCACCACTGGTGCCAAAAACCTCTGCTCTCAGCCTGCACACTCCTGTGTGGCTACACCAGCAGGTCCCTTTGTGGGCAAGGAGGGCCAGCCAGCCCCAGTCTTCCTGCCTGCTTCTGCACTCCCTGCCCAGAGGTAATTTTTGATTTGGGAAAGTATTAAATTTTTCTGACTCTGCAAAGAAATTGGACTGTCAGCAGGTAATTTTATAGCTCTTGGGTTTCTTTGCTGTAGCTGTAAATAGCAGAAGAGGTAGATTTCTGTCCTCTCTGAGGATTTCTGAGTGCTCAAATGATAGAAGTTGAGGTTGTAAATCCTGCCTGTATGTATTATCAGGTAATACTGAAAAATAGATTAAACTAATATATTACAATTAAATCAGAAATCTAATAAGCAGAGGCCTGTGTACAAAATATGGGCTGTAGATTAACTAGGGAAGCTTGCAGGAATGTTTACTTTTTATAGCTGTAGTGACCAGATGACTTGGGAGTGATGTTTACTTAAAAAAAACCCAACAAAAATCTTCTACATGCTCTGTCTCCAGAACTATGACTCAACCAGTGTATCAATGTAACCCAATTCTGAGAATCAACTGGCAAGTTGAGAACTTGGGCACCTTACTCCCCCTATAATAGAGAAATAAATATTTTAAGAGGCCTTGAAAAGGGTTGACTGATTTTAATGTATTGAGCCATTGCTTTTAGAGGTCACCTGCTCCACACGTGACAGCAATGGGACTCTGGCTCTGTGTTCGTTTGACACATCATCTGTATAATTTTCCTTTTATGCCTGCTAACAGAAAAGTAACAAAAGTGCTGACCGGAGAGCTGACAATATCTGACACGATCAAAGAGCAAGACCGTGGCAGGTCTGCCCTTTGAGGGAGGGGAGGCAGCTGGAGGAGAAAAACCACATCAGGAGGATCACACGAAGCCCTTGTGTACCAGGGGAATGTGGTGGCTACACCAGTCTTTGGCATGATCCTCGTTGACCACTCACCTACAGCAGGAAGGATGAAAAGTCATGATCCGTCCCTCTCCCACCCATGCCCCCTAACCCACAGTCCCCCGGGGGGCGGACAGCGTGTGTAGGGAAGGGCAGCCTGCAAGGGAAGGGCTGTGCTCAGCCCCTGCTTGTTGTGCCCCTATTCATCCTCTGCATGCCGTACCCTGGGCAAGGCTGAGTGATCTCCTGGTGTCATACAGGAGATGGAAGAGGAGCTTCATACGGGTGCTTGTATCTCCAGCCACGGCCATTGCTTAACTAGGAAGTGTCCTCTTTTGTCCTGGGCAGCTCTAAACACAGCACGGGGAACTACAACACCGCGTTAGCCATGCTACCGCACTGGGAGTTTTCCCAAGGAGAAGACTGAATTCTTCTGACTAAATCCCACAAACCTTATTAGGATGACTTTTACTAATCTGTTACTAAACAGACAATTAGCCAGAGGAGGAAAATTATGTGCCAGGTTTGCCTGAGCCATTGTAAGAACCAAGGTCAGTGCTGGAATAAAAGTTCAGGATCAGTTTACATGCCACCTTCATCAATGTGAAACAGCCTGTGAAACCTCAGCAGCCGAAAGCAAGATGATCACCTGGTTATGGAGTGTGCTCTTCTGCTTTCCTGTGCAAAATCGCTACCCTGTAAAGTAGATGCAGGGAAGCCTCAGTAAATAATTTCACTAAGTAATTACTCCAGGTTCACGGAAATGGTCTTCACACCTCGTCTCGGGAAACTGTGATTACAAGAGGACAAAGGTTTTTAGCGGTGTCATCTGAGGTGGGCGTTGTGTGCAAGTATTGTGAGCAGTGCTTCCAGCTCTGCTGGTGACACAGCAGCTCTGCTAGAGGAAAAGGATCAATTAAAATTTTCTCACTGACAGGCCAGGCACTTTGTAGCAGGCTTTACAGAACAGGTCAGTGCTCTCGCTCCCTCAGTGGCACAGTTTACACCCCACTTGAATTCTTGATTTGCTGCCTATCTAAGGGATAACTGACTTTGAGGATTTTTTAAACACCTGCTTGTTAACCTCTTGAATGTTCTTAGCACCCTGTGCTGGGATGGTTCTCTGCCTCTCCAGGATTCCCACCTAAGGTACTAGGAATATCTGAGACCTCTACCAGGGAAACTCTTGTAATGAACACTGAATGGTCCTGCTTTTGATGCATTGCTTAAAGGTGGTCTGTAATGGCCTTCAGCATGTGGAGCTCTTCCCCTGCCTCCCCGGGAGCCATCTAGAATAAGATGGCCTCCCAGCAGAACCATAACCCCTTGCCTAGAGGTCTAGCTGGTGGTAAGCCAAGGCCCAGTTTGGCTCAGCAGAGCCGTGTGGCCATGATCACATTTACCGAGAAAACTGGTTTTGAGTTGTGAGAAAGTACATGGGCTAAAGCCATGCAAGATGAGAAAAATGAAATGATGGAGTAAAGTTGTTGCATTGGTGATATTAACAACTACAGGATTCAAAAGAGGAGTACTGACATGAAATGGTACAAAACCCTAAGGAAAAAAAAAACCCAGAACCAGAAGCAACTCAATGATCAGCCTTTCCCAAGAAACCACAGAGGTCTACACTGGTCCCGCTGGTTGGTACCTGGCCAGCAGGTGAGTTACACTTACCCTAGCAGCAGGTAGTCCTTTCTGTCTACTGAGAGTGTCAGCCCAGAAGTGGTTGCTCTGTACTCTCAGAAATGGTGTGTATCCAGCTTGCAAAGTCCCTTTGCACCTCTCTGAACAGAAGTGACCCAATGAGGGATGGTTACAGAGGGAAACTTTCATAAGCTGGAAGGGAACCAAAGCAGGCAGCTGGTGTTTCTGATGGCACAGAAGTGTTAAAAACTTTATTTTTTAAGATGGTCTGTCAGTGAGAGCCACAGTAATTGTTGGAAATAGTTCCAGTGATGAGATAACTTCACTGATAACTGGGTGCACCTCATCTCTACTCTGAAGTCACCTGGCTTCGTGGTAAGGTCACTGGATCTTCTTGTGCCTGCCTGCTAGATTGAAGAAAGCTGTATTTGCACATATTTGCCCCCACAGAAATATCTGCAGACCTATGATCATCATGCCCCTGCTGCCTCACTAAACTTAAATGTGAGCTCCTTAAGACTGGCTGCAGAATGTGTTGTAATACTTTAATGACTCCCAGACTGCTTTCCTCAGTCTAATACTTTTTCAAAAGCTTTCTTGAAATGTGGGCAGCAAAGCAGCTTGTAGTATTCCAAAAGCATTTGTACCAGTACTAAATGCAGATTCAATAGATATGAACCATCATTGTCTGGATTTTATCCCAACAGAGGGTTACATTTTAATTACATCAATTCATGAAGAAGTTTTTATTTCCTTCCTTCTTCATACGGCTTATTACATTTTTTTAATATGGTAATAGTCTAACATTGTTATAGATTTCATATGTCGTATCAGTGGTAATGGGTGTGTTTAGATTGCAGCATTGTTCCACAGACTAAGCGTAGATTTCAAAACCTGATCAAGACACTAAGTAAAGATGTAGGCAGTTACTCTGAGCAGGTTCCTTTTCCAATTTAAAATTAGCTTTGGTTTGTGCTGTGCAGCCACAGCAGATGCACTAGCATAGACAAATATCATAGGTTGGAAAGCAGCCTGTGCTTCAGCACTAGCAATTTTATATTCTGTATGTATGGGACATTCTGTTCAAGAATTTATATATTCACACACAGAGTCATGGTATATTCATATAGAGTTAGAGATGAAGCAAAATACATACTTTTGATTTGGCTCGTTTGATTGTCCCCACGGTGGGCATTTGGCTATTACTTTTGGCTAATCAAGCTCCCTTGAATGCTCTCTCTTTTCCATGCAGTGTGAGCCTTCATGTAAACCACACCATTTATGGAGCAATTAGTCAGCTGTGCAAGACTGACTACTGGGATAATCAAAAATAGGAAACTTTTTCAACTGTCAAACAGTTGACAGCAATTGTCTAAATGGGTAAATTACAATTCTTTTGGTAATTCATATTAGTTTGGCCTAGAGCAATGCAGATGTTTTGCTGTCGTGAAAAGCAGACACTTGGAGATGGGAACAATGGGCACAAATTAATTGTCAGTTCAAGTGAAAAACATACTTGGGAAACATATCAAACATTTAACTAATACCACCCAACAAAGCATGAAATCCCGCATGCTGATGTTATTCCTACTGCATATGCCCTAGGTCTAATATAATATTGTTGCTATATTTTCTTCATCCTGTTATTACCTTTCTGCCTTCTCCCAGATAATAGCTTTTTTATTGTTTTATGTTCTGATTAGCTGGTCATTTAACAGACCTGCAAGAGAAGGAAAGCTAATCAGATGGTGAAATCTCCAGCTTCCATCCTGAGCCATGATAACGTGCTTTGAACCCCCACAGATGACAGCAGGCAGTAGGATGATAAGGCTTCCAATTTCCTTTTCTTGTTAATCACGGTTGCAAGCATGCGATCTAGACTTTGCAGCAGTAATTCTAATTGAAGTAGGAAATTTTCCAAATTAGAAAGTTCCTTACGAAAGCTCTCCTTTAGTCAGAGTATAGCATCAACATTTCATGAATTTACATCGCAGGGGGAACACACAAGGACTGAAGAAAAACTGAATTGCTGGTTCAGATGATTATAGCTGTGCACAATTCTGCTGATTCAGCAGGCAACCTCCAGCCAATCTGTCTTTGTTTTCATGAACAAGCTTGCATAAGTTCATAAAGAATTAACCACTAGTGATTTCACAATTAAAACCAAAACAAAAAGGCTAGTAGTCAGTGGGAAATTACAGGTGACTCTCAGAAGTCTTCTTCAAATCTCTGGTAGCTGAATATTTTAGGAAGATAAAACATATATATGCTGTAGCGCAGCAAGACAGAGGTATGGGCTGGCATGAATCATAAGGAATCCAGGACGCTTCCAGTGGCAAGTGAAGGGAAACCTGAGACAGGGGATAGAAATATAGTCTGGTGACATTGTTTTCAGATTAAACAGACTTAGGAAAAAAATCTACTTCTGACTAAATATATTAGTCTCTGACTAAATATATATGGTTGGACTCGATGATCTTAAAGGTCTTTTCCAACCTATATGATTCTGTGATTCTGTGATTCTGTGATTAATTTTCCTGTAGTTTTAAAAGAGAACTACAGAAGCTCTGCTGCTTTCCACCACCTAGACATGTCCTGAAATTCAGTTGAAAACCTTAACCTGAAATGATTTGTACTGGGCACTACTTATTTACTTGACTTATTTTTATTCATGAGTTTTCTGGTATATTCCTTGGAGATGGCTGTGATAATAAAGAGAAAAAAAATATTCCTAGGTTAGTTTAAAAATAGAGCTTGAGAGGATGATGTAGTGTCAAAGCCTTATGAATAGAGTGGTTGTGCTGGGTTTTTTTTTTCCTAAATATTTTGTGCTACCACTTCCCCATGTTTTTTCTCTTTTCTCTGCATGGTGAGATCTTGCACCACCCGCTTAGTGTTTTCCTGCAGAAAAACCTTCTGAGAAGTTCCCTCCCCCCCCCTCCAAGAGACATTTGATGCTCTCTGGTATCACTGTTTCTCATTTTTTGTGCTCCTAAAAGACAATTATAGCACAGTAGCGCTTCTTTCTATTAATGTTATTCAACAGGTGCTGAGATAATTTCTTCTTTCTGTTAGAAACTGGAGGAAATTTACTGTGACAGAAATATAAGAGTACCAGGTTTGTTTTTCCCTCATCTTCTATTCCTACCTGTATGGACCTCATTTAGAGTCTTTCTGGCAAGCTTTTCTGGTGGAACAGCTCCATATTGCCACCGTATCCCCACGTTGCTTTCTTTTGGCAACATCATTATTTGTTTGGCCACAGCTGAAACAGAGCTGTGGTATGACCTGTGTGACAAATGCATTTTCAACAAGAGAGTTTGTGCATTTTCAGTACTGCTTGGGCATCTTGCTTGGTCCTGGTGCCCCAGGTGCAAAAGAGAAGTTAACAGGCAAGATGAAGCACGATGAAGTACAGATGAAATAACAGTAGGTGGGATCCATGTGTTGCTAATGCATTTTTGGTGTAAAGCCAGAGCTGCACTGTGATGTTGAATCAGTGAGTAAAAAGAAAACCCTAGATACTGCACCACCCTTCTGATCAGTGCTCTCCTTTGCAATAACCAGCTTTTTCTAAAGTACAAGTAATGATTCAATTACTCTAACACCAAAATATGAGTTGTCTACTAAACCAAATTAAAGCAAGGGAAGAGAGACACACCTAATCATTACACATATAAGTCTTGCTTTCAACAGCCCAGATTTGGAAGACCAATCGTAAGTGCAAATGGCTGTAAGCTGTAGGTCTAATTTAGTGACAGTACAAACTACTTAAAAGCAAAAATACAGAGCAGATGAATCATTCTGCTCCATGTATGAAAGTACATTTAATGTTACAGTGAAATTATTGCATTATAATCACTTTAAATTATTTTGCTTTAACTAAAAAAATAAGTCTTCCATGCTGTTTTATGCAAGTTACTAAGCAACAGTGACTGGAAACCACAGAAGTGTGAGAAATTTGTTAGTTTTTTAAACTTTCCTAAGACTTAGAACATAGGTAATATTACAACTATGCCAGGTTATTTTAAAATTTGATCACGTTGTAAGTGGTCTCTGTAGGTCTCAAACATCTGAGTCACTAGATGTGTGTGGTGCATATGGAACTTCTTATGGGAGTGAGTTTAGTATGGATGTAACAGGGCTTGAAGTCTTTCATATCCCTGGAGGACCAAAATGTTGCCTTTATTTTGTAATCAAAAGTACTTGATGCATGGTTCAAAAACATTGTGTCGTACAGAAGCAGAATATTTCAATTATAATACAAGCAGGAGGTTTGTATTATAACAGGTTGATGTAGGAAGAGAAACTTCAGCCAGTGCAAAGCAGCAGTCTTCACAATTTTAAAGACACAATAATTGAATGATTGAACTGATGCATGGCAAACACTAACGCTTAAACTGTGTTTCTGGAAGGGGAGCAGAGAAGTCAGCATATGTTTCACTGTGGGTTGCTGATATTTAGGCAAATGGGTCTCTTTTGTACCTACACAGGTCCAAGATATTAATTGGTTAAAGCACATCCCATTGCTATTTTGATTCAGTAGTTTTTTATGCATAGTTACTTACGTAACTCAATTTTAAAAGGTGAGACAATGAGAATGAAAGCAAAATAAGGAAATTCAGAATGAAATTCAGAAAATGTCCTTTCAGTTTTTCCTTGCGGCGGTCTTCACCTTTTGATCCCCCACCCCCCCAAGTGATTTTGACAAAAACCTCCTTCTTCCAGAGGAAAAAACACATTAAAAAACTAGTTTTCCCCTAGTTTAGAATTGTGTCCAAAAAAGGAAAGCATTCAGCATTCCCTTCTCTCTTACAGCTTAACAATTCAGAGGATTAGCCCTGTAGTATGAATTTTTGGTCCCATTTAAATGAATGGTGAAATCAATACTAAAATTGTATCCATTAAGAATGATTTATAGAAAACTAGCAGAGTGTATCAACAAAGATGTTCCTCTTCATGTCGAAACGTAGAAGGCTGAGGATCTTAATGCCCAGAGACAAGGAGTAAATACAGTCCTTTCTACATGCATGGGAGAAGAAAATCTTTTAGCTGCGTAACAAAGTGATCTATAATTCTTATTGGTTCAATTACAGGAAGCTTTGCACTGATCCTATTACTTCTTGTTCATGAACTATTCGTCCAAAATCTGTAAAGAATGATATCAAAAAGAAGTGCAGCTCCTATGAACACTGGCCTTTCCTGGACAGCTCGTTATACAGCATTTGAAGACCCCAGGAAAGAGAACAGAATTGAATATCCAAGGGGCATGTTTTTTGACACGTTGCTGCTGGAACTGTCTCAACAGATGACAATTGTAACAACAAAGAGAAGACGCTTTTCATTTAGACATGACAGATATTGTCAGAACTAGAGCAAAACAAAGCTGGAGAAAGGATAAAGTCGCAGGAATAAGCAGGAACAGCAAATGCACGTGTAGGTATTTAAGAAGCAGGTTTCTTTTCAAACAAAGGGACAGACAATATAAACAGGAATTATATATGCCTGACTCATACACACACCGCACCGCACACTCCAATGCAGCCCCAAGATCTAGCTTCTGGTTCCTGAATTTTCCTTTTTCTTAAATGCAAAAAAGCTGTGATCTGCAAATGGTAATAATAATATATTCTGGCCTTACAATGTTTTTCACCTAATCTGATCTCCTGAGTAACGCGGGGCAAAATTTTGTCTAGTAGAGGTCTGAGTCGAGCTAAATAACATATGTTTAGCTAACTTTCACCCTCCAGAGAGGCATTCAGGACTGTCTGGAAATTATTTGTTTTAATGATTTTGCTGCTTTCTCCAGCGATTTCTTTCTAATGGGTAGTCACCTTTACTGAAAATGTTTGTGAAGTTTTGCCCTCTTTCTAATTTGAAGTTTTCTGGCTTTTATTTCTAGCTATCAGTTCTTATTCTGCCTTTTCTAAACAGCATTACTGAGACTAAAAATATGGTAATGTCAAAGACGAAAGCAATATCTAGAAAACCTCCTCCTTTTCCAATATCCAGTTCTAAACAAATTCACTGATTGCTTCAAGGCTTAATTCCATTATATATGGATGTAATACCAAAAATGAAAATCCATTTGGTTTCATATTACTAAAGAGCCTCTCACTTACCAGGAATATGATGTATAAAAGTCTGTAGGCAGGTCTGAAACTGGATCTCAAGTTCTTTAATTAAAAAAAAAATTGATAGAAATGTTGGGGAATTATGAGTTCTATCAATTACATTACCTCCAAAAGAACACTGATTTTATAGAAGAGGAGAGAGCCAGAAAAATATGGTCCCCATTTCCCACTAGATAAGATGGGGTTTATACGTATAGAATTGATGGAGAATCACAAATCAAAAGAAAATGAATGGCATGTTGGGAAAAAAACCCATTTCTTCCATCTATATCATCCCTCTAATAAAAATTCTTTTAACATCTGAATGGCAAATGAATGCTTTGAGATGGAGAAAATGGATTTGTCCTATACATATTTGGGGCTAGATCTAAAAAGATTTAATCACTGCACTGAACTTGTGCTGGCCCCATTTACCCTCAGATAATATACCTAGTACTACTCACACATGTATATTAATCAGCTCTGAAGCACTTGGGTACCTTACTTCACATTACTAAGCAGTAAAAGCATCTCTCAATTTTTACTGCCACTACACACATTCATCATACAGTGTTCTGCCTCTTTCCAAATCCCCAGGGAGCTCCAATGTGCTCCCTGCCAAGGCACTGCACTTTCCCAAGAGCAGGAGCAGCCCCAGGGAAAGCACTACCAGACACACTTACAGCAGAGATTTTGGCTCTGCTAAGTACAGAGGAGAATAACTGTCCCCAAGGATAGGGGCCATACAAGCAATAACTCGCTTAGTCTTGCTTTCAAGCCTTACCCACCCCCCATTTCTACCAATTTTCCAGGAGACAGTAGAAACCACAGATGTAGCATCAATTAAAGAAGCAAAACGTCTTCCTCAGACTGCTTGCAGTTCCATCTTACTGAGTTCCCATGCTCTAACTAGCAAAGCTTCCTCTTCAGTTACCACACTTAGCCCTAAGTCCTAATGATGGGCTTTTATCATGCCGGCTTTTTAGTCTGCTTCCCAAATGCTGATTGACAAGGATGCGTATGGAGCCTGCTGAGGGTCATCAGCAGTAACAGCTGGATGTGGGAAGGTGGCAATGCCAGCAGCAGCAGGGAGGCAGAACGACATGAGACGAGGGATGTGATGACTAGAGACTGACAAAGCTAGGAATAGCATTGCCTCTCCCTCCCCTTGAAAAGTTGCAATAATTTTAATATCACCTTGAAGAAGGCCTTCCAACCTTGCTGGAGTAGCCGTCTCCAGGGAAGATGGATGTAGCTAACAGGCTACTCATTTAGAAACAGTGGCACAGCTGTTTGGCATCTCTTTGCAGCATGCATTGAAGTAATACGTTTTAATGACCCACCATCAGGCACTTCCCTAATGAAGATGAGCAAGGAAGGCATGCAAAGGAGGAAACAAATCATCACAGATGCACTAATATGGCTGTGAAGGACAGTGGCATAAGTTCACTTATTATTGTTAGTTGCCTCGCCAGTAATGTGCTCGTTTGAACCCAGCACAAAAAGAACAGCTAATACAGGTGCATCTTAATCCACAAGATAACTCAAGGAGCACTGGTTGGCGTTAAGCAGTACGTTTCCTCCAAGCACGCTGCCAGCCAAACTGGGCTGCCGTGTTTGCCTGCATTGCTGATACAGTGCCTTGTTTTGGTCATGGGTTGGTTGTTGCTTCGCTGGTTTCTTTGTGGGTGTGATGATGGATACACAAGGGTTATAAATCATCTTCTTTGTGCTTGATAGCAAGAATTGCAGTCTAAAAGCTTTTAAAAAAACCCCATGGCTAGTATTAGGAAAGGAACCTCAAGAGAATATCTAGTCCCTTCTCCTATGCTAAGGTCTGATCAAGTCTGACCTGAACTATATAAAAAAATATTTAGTTTATTTTTCTTTAGAAAGTCTGCTGAGGGAGGCAGTCTCCACAGTCACTTCTGCTAAATCTATTCCAATGGTTTACTATTTTCACGGTTAGGAACTTATTTTTTATAATTGCTACCCGAAATCTCCCCTGTTGTAGTGTAATCTCATTGCTTCTTAACGCTGACGAGCTCTGGACTTGGAGAACCCATCGTCCTCTTGTTTGCTGCAGTCGTTTTTTGTGTATTTGAACACTGCCATTGCAGCTCACTTCACTTGTTTCTTCTTTGACCAAACAGCCCCAATTCCTGCCTAGAACAATGCTGCACTTGAAGGTACATTTGTTGGCAGGGATCAAACCGCAGGAGCTTGTCATGACTGAGATGCACCTTCCCCTCTATTATCCTCAGTGAGTTTCAATTATCAACTGTCCAGCTGGAAAAGTTTGTCAGGGTAAATGTAATGCAAATGTTGGGCAAGTATTTTGTACGATATAACAAGGTTCGAGAAAAATTAACCTAAAAACCTACAGAGCTGGACAGAGAATTGTCTCCGTGGTCCCTGTTACTTTCCACCACCTGCAGAATTCTTTAGGGGAGGTTAAAATCTTTCTACATGCGATAAGGCGATTTCTGTATTGACTCTCGGTGAGACTAAAGCTCTTGCTTTCAGCTAGGGTTTTGAAAATGTCATCCTTCATCTTTATGTTTCTGATTCTTGCGTGTGAAAGGTGCTAATGGTATTACTCGGTTTCCTGGGGATGTAGAGCAGTCAGACCATCAGGTGCTGTGGCAGGAAGGGATGCTGAAGGCCTGATCCTACACCGCTAGACTCGTCAAAAGCTGAATGCCAGCAACTTCATGTTCAAATTGTTTTGGACCTTGGCAAGGCTGGGTTTAATGTTCTTACTTTTTACCACATGACCCACTGTCTGCAAAGCCAAAACTATAAAAAAGGAATAAAGAAGTCAAGAATGGAGGGAAGAGCTCTGAAAAGTGGAACCAGATGCAATGGCATTCCTGCAGCTATGAGTGGTTCCTTTTTACAGGAATATTAATATTGATGATGAACATCGATATTAATTTTGATGATGAACAAATACCCAAAGGTCTGTGGGCTTGTATTGTTAACCTCGTTGGTTTGCAAAATTTGACATGAAATCTTGTATGTCCTCTCAGATTTGGGATTTGCCTATTTCTAGATGCCATGGAAGAGACTAGATGCTGTAGGAAAAGCCCCTTACGATTTTCAGGTTTAGCTGTAACTACCCGCAGCAACACTCAAAATTTTAAAATTATGACAATTGTGGAAGGCAGCAGGACCTCCTGCTTTCTGTGCTTGGGTAATAGGTCCCCTTACTCCTTGTTTCAAAGGTGCATTCTCCTTTTTGTGTGTGCGTTTGCACTCACTAACTCTTTCCGATCCGTTCCTCGTCCATTCTGCTGCCGCTGCTGACACTGCCGACAGCGGGCTGCAGGCTCCTGCCCGCCTTGGGCGGACGAGCAAGCTGGAGGCGTCCGAAGGCAAAGTAGATTTCTGGATTCTGAAACCGCCATCCATGTCCCTAGCAGGCTCCTCTTTCTGGGAGGTGCAGTGTGAAGCCAATGCCGGTAAAACCGCTGTTATTTCTGTGAAAACAGTCACGGGAATAACCACTACAACTAGAGTCCATGGATAGATATATTTGCTTTTATGTAGGAAGGCCTCAGTTCATTTACAAATGAGGTTCAATCCTATTTTGCCAGGGTATTGCAGGGCAGTAAAATCTGAGCAGAGTGGCAGTAAATTCTCTCTATTATATGCGTATTTATTTAGCTTTAAATACCTTCATGGTTCCTGATTTCATAACCTCCCTTAGCTGCTTATTCTAATGGTTATAAGATTTTTTCTCTTGTTTAACCTAAATTTTCACAACTGCAGTTTAAGCTTATTACTGCTTGCTCTGTCTTCAGTGCTAATGAGAGAATTTTTTATCCTGGTCATCTTTAAAGCATCTTTTTGTCCATTAGTAAAATGTTAATGTCTCCTCTCAGTCTTCCTCTCCTCTACTGAAAATCATCAATCCTTGACATTGCTGGGCCTTTTCCAGGTACTTTGTTTCTCTACTTGAAGTCTTTAATTTGTCTCTCTCTAAGCAAAGCACCCAGATTGTAAATGCAGTACTCCTGACTGAAAGCCAGTCAGTACCACGGAGAAATATCTCCCCCCTTGGTTTATAAGCCCTGCTCCTCCAGGCAGCAAAGCAGAGCTCTTGTGCCTCGTGACACCGTTAACCTGCCTGTTGTTATCCACGGGGACAGTGAGATCCTACCGTGGTACAGTTTGCCATCTGCTGACCAGAAAGTGCTTAATATATGACTGGTTTTGATCACGAGTATCGATTGTTTTCTTGTTTCACTGGTTTTAGATTTCTGAGGTTGAAAGAATAGAGAGTTTGTCCAGAGCTCGAGGAGGTAAATCGGGCTATCTTTAATCCCTTGAACGAGGGTGAGCTGGGCTCCAGGGCGGTGAAATACCCGGGGGTGAGAACCCGACCTCTGCGCTCCTGCATGGTACGCAAAGGACCTTGTGGTGGCCCACGGACTGGCCGCAGGAGTTCCCTGGGGACCTGGCGCGGGGCTCTTCGGGGAGCAGGCAGGAGGACGTAGGAGGTGAGCATCTGGGGCAAAGCCAAGAGGCAACTGAAGGAGCAGGCTTGTGGCAGCTGGTACAGTGCATATCATCAAAACGTACGAGTAGGAACCACTACCGCATCTTTCACGATTGTCAAAATGACACGAGAGAGCATTACTAGTGCAGCCTGCAACTGGGAGAGCTTTGCTTTGTTTTGAGGAGGAGCAAGGCGGGACGAGAATACGGCGGATTTGCAAATCCACACTGTGGGCCACATTTCCATCTGGCATCACTCGGCTTTTATCTTCAGATATTTACACAAGCAGAAGATTTTGGACGATGTATACGCCTGTTTGTGCGTGTACATGTATTAGGTTCACATTAGATGTCTTAATCACGCTGCTTAAGAGCTCCCTTTTATAATATCTTCATTTCAACAGAATTTGTCATCTTGTCACATTACTATCCTTAGAGCAGCTGGTACTAAAAAGTGGCATTATGCTAAACTGTTAAGAGCTTCCATGGTGCCGTACCCTCTTTATAACCTGGCCCAGCCCCGGACTCTTGGCATATTATCTCTGCATATAATTTTCCGCTCATCATGCTTTGTCCTTTGGGAAAGGACTGCTATTAGAACCAGAAAAGTAGCAGTGCAAGTTATTTATTTTCCATTCTTGGTAATGACTCGCTTTTAGTTAATGAATTGGAAAAAGTACATTAAATTAATGGAGCGAGGTGTTGTCTAACTGTAAAGCAGGGGATGCTGTTCCCAGCCCTGTGATTCCTCCCCAGGTAAAGGTCAGGGACTCGCTGACTTTGGGCATGTTCTGCTTTGTACTCTGTTTCCCAGCTGAAAAATAGCACCGTTAATCCCATTGCTTGTGGGACTGGAAGAGATTTGCAAAGGCAAAGAGAGCAATCAGGCATTTAGCATCTATTGCAAACTAACAGGTGCCTAATTCACATTTGTCCTTTAAAGAAACCCTCTCTTAATTACTATCATAGTGCTTGGTAATCCTAGGATAAATCTTCTGTTTATTAAAGGATAAACCAGAATTACGAATCCTAGCTCTATGAGCTGCTGGGCAGCCAAGTGTGTACAGTTTTTGACTAGGACACTTCAGACCTGCTTCTATTCGCAGCTCTGCTAATAACCTACTATAGGGCACTGAGCAAGCCACGTTCCCTTCGTACTGCCATCTGGTAATGGGCTTCTGACGGAGTAACAGCTGATATCAATATTGTGGTATTGACCTCTCTGACTTCCATAGACAACAAGTGTTATTTAAAATTTAGCAGGCATTATGATTATTTGTTTTCCTCAGCACAGTGGAATTACACTGTATTTGCAGTTCTTTTATCAACTTTTGGCTTTCCTAAAGCTTACTGTGTCCATTCAGGTCTTCTGAAAATGAGACTCCTGTGTATTACTTATTTTGGCAACAGCTAAACAGAGGCAGAAAAATTGTACTTTAATAAGTATACAATTGCACCTACCTGTGCAATTCTACTTAGAATATGTGATTAGTTTGGGAATATGGTTGCAGCTGTGACATGCAGGGGCAAGCGAGTTAAGGTTGATATGAAAAGAGATTGCCTCTTGGCACAGACCGTACCCTATGAATCTGGGAAGCAATGCTGCCAGCAGAGCGATGGCCTGAGCAAGAAGCAGTGTGCTGTGAAGTCCAAGTTCCCTCACGTGACTGTTTGGTAATGTGCTGCTTCCCTAGCTGTATGGGTCTTCTCCAGAGCAGATACTAGTGGGCAAGGATCAGTTTCATGAAAAAGTGCAAAGGAAAAGAAGAAACTGCTCCGGAAGGCTTAGCTGAGAAGTAAGATTCTTAGCAGACATAGAGTGTCTTCTCCTGGAAACAGTCCTGTGAAGGTGGTTTGAACTACAGAAGCAAGGTTGCCTGTGGAAACTAATGGTGTACCTGAAATCAGATAATAAAATGTGGTGGATTGGTTTTTTTTTTTCTTCCCTCCATTTTTTCCCTATCACTGCTGGATGGGCAGGAACAACAACAAAGGAGACCTTTTGAAGTGGTTGAGAAATATGAATATGTCCATAACTTGCATCCAAGTTGCAACAAACCCCCTTCCAGATTGGAAAAAGATGGGGTGGAGAGCCAGCTACAAATCTGAAGCCAGGAAATGTCTTTACCAGAACCTACTACCAGGTTTTGAAGTGCACCTTTGACCGGTGGTACTGGCTTCATTTGTGTGCTCTGTGTGCTGTATGTTACAGCCTCTCCAAAGGCCACGGGGTCGTGCCCTGGAAGTGGGACTGCTCTGCCTTCCATGCTTGCTCTGAATTTTTCTCTCCTTTAAAAGTTAAGTTTCCAGTTTTCATTTGAATAAAGTTTGGCTTCAATTTCAAAGCCTTTGACCTTTTTCGAAGAGCTCATTCCAGGTAAGTTCAACCTACAGCTGATTCAGAGTATGTCACAGCCCCAAAGAGCACCTTCCCCCAGTCTGTCCTCCTCCCCTTCTTAAATTGTCATTGTTCTCCTGGATTTTGGCTGGGACACGTGAGAGTGCCCTGATCTGTGTTACCATTTGCGGTATGCTGCTCTGAGATGCCAGAAAACAGGGTCAGCAAAAACTGGAAACCCAGCTTCCCAGAATTGTGAGACAGAAAATCCCAGAAACCCAGAACTGTGAGAAAGAAAAGAGAAAAGAAAAATCTGTAATACCAAGCCACACACACATACATTAATCTTGTGCGTATTCTGCCTTGCTGTTCCAAGTGACTATTTTCTAAGATCTTTCAAAGCATCAGGCTAAAAGAACAGGGTGCATTTGATGTTGGATCATTTTGTACTAATGATGACGTTACCTGATGAGACGAATCACTGCTGAAACTCTATTCATTGACATTTAGCAATGTCTAATAAACAGGAGTTAAAGCGAAGGTGGTGTGAAACACCACTTGTATTCAGGATGATAATTGCGAGTGGGAGTCTGTTCTTGCTTCCCTTAAGTCAATGAGAAAGCTGTGATTAACTTAACTTAGACCCAAGACTATTTTTATTTACTTAATTGGCTTCTTCTAGATAGCTTTTCATGAAGCATGCCTGGGAAGTGCATTTAGAAAGCACTCCAGCTCTGCAGAAACTGCTTTTCTGTTCCCCAGTGGCACTGATGTTGACAGAAGACAGAAATAGATGTGGGAGCTGGCACTCAGAAGTTGTGGGAAAAGCTGAATAACACCTACCCAAGGGTGACAGATTTTGGACACATCTTATCTAGACCTAAAGGGTATCAGAATTTGAGGTCTGGTCCATGTTCTGAGAATAACCATGCTCTGCTGTCTGCACAGGGAAAAGCTTAGTCTGTGTTTATCAGCAAAATGGCTTTTTTATGTCAAGGTTATTGCAGTACACAGAAGAAACGTGATCACGTCGTACCTGCAGTCCCACCTGGCCCTTCCAAAGTACATTATGGGAGTCTCTGGGTGGCAGACGACATCTGAACTCCATTGTATTTTCAGAGGCCATATGTCTTCTTAACAGACTGGCAAGATATTTTATCAGTGACTCTGCAATACTTTTCTTCAGACCTCACACCTGAAAAAAAAGCATCTAAAGCATCCAGTGGTATCTGGAAATAAGTAAGCACTGCCTGAAAATGGGAAAACCCAGCAATGGAATTGAATATTAATTGTGGGACTGATGAAATTATTAGGAAGGTATTGGCTGTGTTAGCAGGGAATGTGTAGAGATGTGTGTTTTAGAGGAACAGTGATAGAAAATATTTTGCAGTCTATTTATCTTTACTTTTGTAGGGCTAGACCAGGCTTTTATGTCATGAAGAAAAAGGGTCTAGGTGGAAAACGCATCCCTGTTGAGTATAGAGAGCTGTGATTTGCAAATACACCTTAGTGTTCACCTTCTAAGTTCAAAGCTGTGGAGCACCCGAGGGTCATTTCAGGCAACGTTAAGATGGTAGAGAAGCAAAAACCAGTATGAGGTGGACAGTGACAGGTGTCTTTACTGTATATTAGGATCATTGTAAGCTAGTGTAGCAGTCAGCATAATTTTCCAGTAGGATCTCACTATGTTTTGAAGAAGTACCCAATGCTTTTCCTTCCCACATATTTTAACATGCTTCCTTTCCACAGGTTGCTGGGGATTTTTTTACCTCCCAGAATTTTAAATATATGACACTTTCTGTTTCCAATTTTCTCTGACTTAAGTGACATTGACAACTGTGTCAACAAAATATTTCGGGAAGGAATGGGCCCCTTGATTTAAAGAGGTTCATATTGGTATAACCTGAGAGGGGAAAAAATGGGATAAAAATTATAGATATTTACATGCCAGCACAAGTAGGTTTGGATGAATGGTTTGAAAACTTAAGGCTGCTTCTCTAGGTGATTATGCAAGAAAAAAAGTTTAACAAAGCGGAGGCATAAGAGCTATCAGAGCTGCCAATAGCCAGTTGTGGGTCAACTTTTGTACCTACAGCTTCACTTGGGGATTGAGGGTGGGAGTGTTCGGACAGGAGAGAAAAGGGTAGGAGATTTCTTCTGATGAACTGCAGCACATTTCTCACTGGGAGAAGGGCTGTGAATGTCTCTGTCAGATTTCTGGTGCGGAAGAGTGAGGTGGTGACCCTCATTTTGGGGTCCATGGCGGTTGGCCCTGGGCTCTGCTCCCCCCAGGACAGGCTCAGCCCAGCTCCTTGCCCCCCTGCGCCGTGTGGCCACAGGGTCTTTCCCTGCAGGGCCCCAAGGGGCTGGGGAGGAGGGCTGGCATGTAGCTTTGGGTCCCACCACGGCATTGAGGTGGCACCTGTGCAGCTCACAGGAGATCTGGGGCCTGGGAAGCCCAGGCAGAGTCCCACACCCAGATGCAGAGCTGCAGTCTGGCATAGAGGAGGTGGCTACAAAAAGGAGCTCTTGGGCAAGAGGGCAGCCACAAGCCAAAACGGTACTGTAGTCCTGGCTGACTAGAGTGTAGCAACTTGCTAGCCTTGTCTTTCCAGGTTTGCTTTCAAAAAGCCCCAGACTGGGTCTACTGATTCATGTGTAGAACATCTGTTTTACTAATACATAACTTCTTTTGGGGGGGACTGTGTGCTACTCCCAGACTTTTTTTTTTTTTTGTGTGAAAATACCAAGATATTTCATGTTTTGCACTGGCAACAAAAAGCTCTTTATTTGTCTGCTACTGAGCTTTCTTAATTATTTAAGATATGAAATACTCATTATCTAGCTTCCAGCTAACTGTTTTTTTCCATCACATTGCACCATTGAAATGGTTACATAATATTAATAGACACTTTACATAACATTTCTGAAATACTAAAAAATGAGCATATTTTATAGTTGCCATCAGAGGTTTCAGTAGCTCTAATAAATAATGGTAATGGTGACCTGGAAAAATATACTCTTCAGTAAAGTTTCTAATTCCTGGTTGGTTTAACAAATTGTGGTAGCACAGATTGTGTGTTTGATATACACTTTGAGTAAATTATCACATGTAAAAAGCTGTCCATACATCTCTATTTCTAACGCTACCTGTAGATTTTATTGCCTTTTGAGATGAGCCATTTAAGTACCGATTTTGTATTCATAGAGAGCTAACTGGAGTGTGTCATGAAGCCCAAGAATGTCTTTTTAGGTGACAAATATACTGATGTTTGTAACGGATGATGTGTGAATGTAAGCTTGAGATTTGACACCAGACTCATACCATTTGCAGTTAGTCTTTCCATTGTAGCCATTTACTCAGACCAAGTGAAAAAGGTATTGCAAACATCACTGACAGCAGAGTAAACAGAAGAATCTCTGGATGTTGGATGTGTACAATTAGAAACGTCAGATTCTTGATTGTAATTTTGTCATCAGCTGTTTATGAGAAGGCTCCTCCAACGACCTGTTTCTGTAGATTTCCTTGAAGATCTCAGTCACCAGTCAGCTACCTCTGCTTAGGATAAATTTGTGTCATTGTTTGCTATTTATTTATTTTCAATAACTTGCGATTTGCAATTTTTTTTCTGATTAGCTCTTCACTCTGAAACAAATCAATATTTCTGAATAATTATTTTGTCTAGATTCCTGCTGCAGCTGCTGCTGTTCAGAATAGCTGATCTTCCTGCATGAGCAATACAAAATGTCTTGTTGATCACATCAGTATAGATGAATAGTAGCAGATCTCTTTTCCTGGTGATGTATTTATTAGCATGAAATGCTATTAGCCACATAGCAGCTATTTGTACGTATTGCCAGTTTTAGGCATGGTAAGTAAACCAGCTTTAATAAAAGCCGGAGGGCTCCCATTATATCAAGATTGAGATAATTTTCTACATTTGTGTCACAGTCCTGTGTTTCTGAATGGATGGACTCTCCATTTTTGCTTGTCTGCCTGGAAACCAGAGTCCACTGTGGGGATATTGCAAGCTGCTCTTCCACATGTTAAATACTCCATCTTGGATAGCAGAGCTGATGCTTGCTAGATATTGCTGTTAACTTAGTTTGGCAATTAGCTGGATGGTGCCAACATAGTTTGGGCAAGGAACATCGGTGGAAAGGAGCAGTGGACCTTTTCACTTGTGCATGGAAAGCATCCCTTTCTCCCATGGAAAGCCAGGTGGTTTAGGGACATTCTTTTCTCCTGGGAATCGGGCACGGTGCTGCTTTGATGTCTGATTTGACAAGAAGGTATTGTCTCAGGGCAAGGTAGTAGGGCATCGGGTCCCAGTAAGTTTGATACAAAACAGGGTATGAGAGGGTGGTAGTTGCAAGCCAGGCAACAAAGCGTTTAAGAGTTGAACAATGAAGGTGGGGGCAGTCATAAGATAACGGGATTTGCATGTTTTACATCCCTACCCACTGCTGGCGTGACAGGTTGTCCCAATGAATTCCCTTCTTACAGCATAGTAAATTGTTTGCCTGTTTCTTTTGCCCAAATTCTGTATTTTCTTAAACAAGCTGATGCCAAATTGTACATCTACTTGACAAATGCATGTTGTGACAACTCTTATTTAACATTTGCTGTTCCTCTGTGTATTTGAGTGGACTATATAATTTACCAGTAAGGTATTTTTAATTTACTTTATAACCACTTCTTTGTCAGGTATTGTCTGAGCCAGCTGCTAAATTCTTATTTTATATCTATGTTGACTTAATCTTTTCTTCAGGGAAGAAATTACTGTACATAATGATAGACAATTACTGTGACATGCCCCTTTGCATGAATATCTCAACTGCTTTCTGTTTCTTTGTATCACATATTTTGCCTAGGTTTTTTATTCTGAATTTCCTCACCTTGTGTCTGTTCCCTGCTTTGTATTACTTGGCTGTCCAAGTGCTCTTATTTGACTGCTTTGTCTTCCCTGCCTGTGAATGAATGTGTTCCCTTCATTCATGTGCTCTCATGTCTCTTGCTTCTGAGGAGTTTTCTGCTGCCTTTATTGCTCTTGCTCTCATCTTCTAATTTTTATTTCCCTGACTCAACCATTAACTGACTTATCTGGGGGAATGTTTGAGTGAAGTAAGGTTGAAGCGAATATTCATCTGAATGCTGTTACAGATTTGACATAAGTTAATTACTCTTATCTGCTCTGTTCACATTCTTGCATTTTCAAAAGGCTTGGCTATTTATACAGTGACACTTATTGCTTATTCAGAAAAAGAGTTTTTTTCAGTTTTTAAGGCTAATATCTAATTTTAAACCAGCGTATATTGAAAACCATGACTTTGCTGACATCTAATTTTCTCTGCGTGGAGACTTGCTGACCCAAATGAGTCATCAGCCTGCTGGCTCTATTCATATCTACTGTCTTTGGGTAAAATTTTCAAGCTGAGTTAAGAGCCCAGTTCCCGTTCATTTTCATTTGGGGCGGGGAGGGGGGAATGTTGGAGGCTTTTGAGAAGCAGCCATTTCTCAAGTCCTCAGTTCCTAGCTGGCTGGTACAAAGTCATTTTTCAACATGTGTTGGGGTTTGCAAATGAAAGGGTTTGAAAAACAAAGCTGTTGCTGCCACATAGGTTTGTGTATCACACTCGGGAGAAGCTGGGGTTGAGGGCTTCTCTGGCTCCTCCCTCCTTTTTTGTTTCTTATTGCCCAGTGTGGCTACTTTATATTCGGACTACTGTTTGACCGGTTTGCTGGGCTATGAAAATACAATCCTTTGAAATGGATTTTCTCAGTCACATTGATGAAGGCTTCTACGTTACCCCTACCCTGTCTTCCAAACCTGATTTCCAATACCCTTCAGCCTTAATGACAATGCTCTAGGACAAATATTAGTCAGCTATTTAATATAGCATTTCCTGGGAGCATTCTTGCCGACACTAGTTCATCCTGGGTTTCATTGAGAAGGGCAGCATGTAAGACTAGTAGACAAGGCAATGAGCTGGCACTGGGGACCTTTGCTCTCCTCTCTCACTGGCCCATGGTGCAGCCTTGCCCTCTTCATCTTTGTTTCTTCTCTCTCCCTTTGTCTGGTTTGTCTTTTTAGACAATAAACTTTGTGTGTGTGTGTCTAAGGTTCTTTTATGCTTCGGTTTTACAGTGCCTACATCAATTATAATCACAGATGGAGCCCCCAGGTGTAGTTGTAATACAAATCTTTAAGAAGAATAATCTGGTTACAGCCGATTTGAATGCCTATTGCTTCTGAAGGAGAGGATAATCCCCAGAAGTAAGTAGGCAAGCACTGCATATAATGCCTCCAATTCTGTGAGTTTTTTGATACGTTTTTTTTTCTTCTCCCCCCTTTCCCCCCTAAGAATAAAAGAACCTCTTTGGGACCCTTATGAAGCAAAATTTTCTGTTCATCCCTTCCATTTCACAGTCTATTCAACTCCATACTCCAGCCAGATGAGGTCTGAGGAGGATATTTTCAAAAGCTCACCTCCTAAATTCCTGTTATAGTCAACAGCAGATCATGTGTAAAACATGATCAATAAAGCTGAGCTTTAATTGCTTTGAATTGCCCCCAGAGAGGGTCTTGTTATGATGGGGGAAGCCAGGAGAGTTTGCCTCCCTAAGCTAGAGGTAGATTTGGGAAATAACTTCCTGAGAGCAAAGAACTGTGTTTTCTTCAAAGTCTGTAAAGATTTTTTGATGTCACTTTTATTAATGGGCAATCCCTAACCTGGAAACATGATTAAAGAAACAAGTTAAAGTTGAAATTAGTGTTCACTCTCTTCCAGCTGCTGATCTAAGACTTACAAGTCAGTTCTTCCTTCTTATGTTACCTTGCTGTGCACATTAGATCAGGATGATAGCCTTTGTTTGCACCGACTTTATTACTATATAGGTGAGGTTTTTTACTAATATATAGGTGAGGTTTTTAACTGCCTTGTTCACCTGCGTTCATCTAAATCGTCTGGAGAGACTGATACACTGTAAAGATAATAGAAAACCTCCTGATTCCTTCACTGGGCTTTTGCTGAAGCTCTCTGTAAATGAGATCAAGACTGAGGGATTTCATAAACCTGCAATGCCTCTTGCTTCAGTGTTGACTGTGTAATACCCTGCCCAGTGTCATGCAGTTCTCTGCAAGCCTTTTGGTTTTCCCACTTACCCTTTCTTGTCTTTAGGAAACATTTGTCACATGCAGCACAAGTAGAATAAAGTCATCAATGCTGCACACAGAAAATCCCTTGCTAATGGCCTGAATACGAGGCAGAGGAGTTTGGAGCTGGTGGCAGCAGGTTTTCTTGGCAGAGCTTACCCCAGACGGACAGTCCTGCTCTGATGAAAAGGGAATTTGTTACGCCATCATATCTTTATGTCTCATATATGACACCCTTGGTCGGGTGGCGTGCCTCCCCAGAGGAGGCTGCGAGGAGGCAGGAAGCGGCAGCAGCAGCAGCAGCAGCAGCAGTTGTTTTCAACATGTGTCATCCCCAGCTTATCATTAGGCTCAATTTATCTTTCGTTCTTATTATCTGGGTCTATCTAATGCTCGGTGAACCTTGGCCTCAAATGAATCAGCAGTGCAGCTGGAGCCCGAAGGGAGGACAGTTATATAAGTAAATATTGTTAAAATCTGTCTTGGAAGTTAAACATAAATTGGAGGCAGCATCCTGGATGAGTTTTTCAGATAACATGGCTACAGGACCTTTCTAACTGTACTGGCTCTTTCTCTACCAGTGTTTCACAGCTGTTTTAATTTTTCTTGCCCTTCTACTCCATTTATGTCCTTCTACTCCATCTACTCCTTTATAATCTCCATTTGAGACTATAAGATGGGAAGAAAGCCCTGCCAATGAATTTTAGGATTATGTCTGATGTTAAAACTCAGTTCTGTTTTACAAGAGAGCAGATCTGAGGGCTCTGTTAATATGTTCTGCATAGAAGAAGGGCAGGACACTAGAATTTTGTATCCTAAAAATGCCAACACACTGAGAGTAAGAAAGCATGAAGAAATGAGTTTTTGCTTTGTCTATGGAGCCTAAATAAAGTCAACCCCCCCACTCTACCCCACTCTCTTCCTCCAGTTGGGATTATATTATTTTCTTGATAAAAGAAAAACAATAATTAAAAAAAAAATGGTTTTAGTTGACCAAAATATTTTTGTTCTATCTCCTGCTATTTTGTTTAATTATCTTTACTGAGATCCTTCAAAGACTAAACTTAGGCACATTGTGAAACAAAATCCTTTGCCAAGAAGACTAAAACCGGAAACATTGACTTTCTCACTCCTTTTTCTCTTCCATCCATGCCCATTCCTCCAAATGAAAGTCCTTCTTGGCTAAAAGTGTTTGTTGAGTTTGGCTGTAGCTGCAGTTGAAGCAATTCTGACAAACATCATCCAGCCTTTTCCCCAGGATCGTGGAGCAGCACAAATGGTCCCTGCCTTATCAGTAACGAAAGAACCAAAAAGGGGATTTTTTAATCTGATTAGTTGTTCTTCCCTCTCTGTCACATGGTCTTACCATTTTGAAACCACTCTCTTTTAAAGCACTGAACACACAGCCACAGGAGACCAAAGGTCTCCCCAATACGTTTAAGATGCTCCCACCACTGTTTCCTTTGAGGCAGGAACACGTCTGAGAAGGCGGCTGCCCTGCGTGGGAGCTTGGGCTTTGATTTGACTCCTCGCCCTGCTGATGTGCACAGCGACTTGTTCTCCCGCTCACTCATCTTTACTGAGGCGCTTATTTGTCCGTGTGGCGTGGCACAGATGGCAATGGATTCACGTTTTCACATGCAGCCCGTATCTTAAAACTGCAGAAGTTTAAGACACACGAGCCTTATTTCGAGAGCTTCGTTTTCAGCTCAATCACCTTACTCCCCCTGCCCTTCTCCGTGCTGTTTCACCTTTCCACAAAGCCTGCCTGCTCCTCCTGGGACCAGTTTTTGGCAAGAGGCATCTGGGGTATAAACAGTGGCACATGCTCGTTGAATGCCTCAGTTTGCCGGGCCTGCCTGTTCCTTGTGCGGGAAGCCCTGTTCCTGTATACGTGTTCACCTATACAAAACCAAAAATGAACCTCCCTGCAGACTTTGTATTTTCCTGTTTTCTTCCTCCACGGGAGATGCAGCTGCTATAGCTTCTGGAAATCTGCCGTGGGAGTTGTTTCTGGCATGCAGACCATCACTAGTTTGACACCTACTTTCGAAATCACCTTAAAAGTCTCAGGGGAAGGTCTCTGCATATCACTCTCCAGATTTCTTCATTCTCTCTTAGGCTGGCGGGGGAGATGGGCAACCAGCATCACAAAGAGCATTTTAAACAATTTTAAACGTGGTAGCACTTTGCTTTGGAAGAACTTTGCACTCCTCTTGACTGCCTTATTACCAGAAGACTGCATGAATGTCCTTTGAAGTTTGACTAGTAGCCTGTTTAATTTTGCAGCGCTGTTGATGTGAACAATAAACACTAATCTGTAGCTCTTTAGTGGGAGTGTTTTCCCCTGAATGTTGTAAAGTTGACCATTTCAGTTGGGTCTGAGCATAGCTTGCTTTCTCTTTTCTAGTGTTCCCTGGTAGATTTTTGAATTGTTCTTGTCTGGTAGTTAGTTAGTTTGTGGTGCAAGGGCTTGCAGTGCTCTGTCTTGTAGGTTTTTGCAGGCTTGTTTGAAACATCCTGGTGCATTTATTGTGAGGTCTGGGTACATGTAATTTAGGAGATGCTCAGCCTTTGTAATAAAAGAAGAAATGCCTTTCTGCCAATACCTTTAAGAGAATGTGCTACATGCTTTTGTTTCTGCAGAGTTTACTGACACCAAGAATTCATGAAAGCTGGTGGCTTCCCAAGGCATTTGTGTATATATGTTTTATTTCATCTCACAGGATTTTTCTCAATTGAAGCCAAACATTTTGTGTTGTGCTTTCTCTTGGAAGAAAGCAGAAAGTAATGGTAGGAGATACCCCTTAATCACACCAGCAAAACACCCCTGGCAAGTTGTCTCAAAATGCTTAAGAGCCATACGAAAGAATTAATCAGATAGTTGCTAACTGGATCCCGGCAGACAGCTGTCGTACCCATGGATCTTGTATAGGAGATGAGGAGAAAGAGAGATCTCAAACACAGACAGGGCTCACATCTGGAATTTGGCTCTGGGACCATATTCTTCCATAACAGGCCAAACTAGCACCTTTGGTGGATGTTAAAAACAGGGGCTTTGAGACAGACTGGAAGCCTGGATAAGATAAAGGTCAAATTTATTGGACTGTCCTAAAAGCCTTTATTCTTCTCTGCGCTATAGGCCATTTCATGTATTTCCTGTCAGGGCAGGGAGAGCGAGGCAAAGTCAGGTCCTGGTGTTGCTAGCCTGGTGGGGAGCTGAACTGCTCCAAATTCACATCGCTGCTACTATCGTGAGAATCCTAGTTTCCATTTTGAATTGAAGAATTCAGAAAATTGCAAATAAGTTTGTTAGAAAGGACTCTTTCTGTGGTTTAGCTGTCATTAATAATAGTTACTGCTTCTCCTAAGAAAAGATCCATGTAAAAAAGGTCTACATTTAGTCAATCTCTACATTCATAGTCAAAGGCTAGACCTGGACAGCTTGTGATCTTGTGGTCCGTCGAGTAAATATGCTCATGAAATGCTTAAATGCACGTTTACAGAAGCTTAGACAGATTTGAATCCAGGAGAGCGTAGCTGCTCTGGAGGAAATGTTATAGTCTCTTGTCCGGCTTCAGGCAGCCCAGTGACACATTACGCACCTGCTCTGCACCGCGGCTTTCCACCAAGCGTGTTCTCAGACAACAGCAAAATGCTGCTTTTTGAAGTGGCACCCAGCAGGCAAGTGGAAAGACTGTGACGTGCAGAAGCGTTACCCTTTCCTCTGCTGGTAGAGGTGCCCACGACTTTTCATTTTGAAACTCAGAAGAGACTTGCCAGGTTTAGGACCTCTGTCAAACACAGTCTAGGTTAGCTGAGTGATGATGGTTGCACAAACGACTCTGCTGGCTTTCTTCAGTTTCTATCTGAAACCAGATACAACAAAATACCCGGAAATAGACCTCAGGGTCTTGAGCACACCTCCACGAGAACCTCAAAATGCATGTCTGTACCCATCAGAGTCAAACAACAAATACCCCTTATGTCACATGGGTAACAGCATTTGCACTTCTCCCTTCATCTGGTGCTGAAACATCCTCAGAGGCTTTGGGATAAATTCTTGCACCCCCTAGCATGCTAATAAGGGGCAGTGATCAAGGGGGATGACCTTGGTTTCAAGTAGAACCACTATGTAGAGATACATCACTGCGGGCTACTGTGGCATGACATTTACCCTCTTTGTTTATAGTGGACTTCAGTTAACTGGAAGGAAAAATATCTGTGATTTATCAGTGGAACACATCAAGGTTGCTTTCCTGACTTCAGTAAATAAGCTAATATTTACCAGCTGATTTTCTAGTTTAACTACTCTGTGTTATTGTACATGTACTGATAGGGATTGACGTATTGACAGAGCTATCTAACACAGTTATTTTCTCTGAAGAGCTTTAATAATTTTGTTTCCACAAACTTGCTTAGCATGTTAATCTGTGCTGCACAATACACGTCACAAACCTTTATCTCAAGAGATTGTAAATAGGAAGATGTGCCTTTTAAATGCAAACTAAAATCAGAGGTCAGAGAGGGCAAAGAGGTCTTAAGCTACCTAGTCTGATTTTCTCTGACAATGCAAGATCTTTCCCTGAAAAAAACACTGTATATGCATGGTTGTATGGATATGTGTGTGTGTATGTATGTATCTACATTTGAATATGAAATATATGCATTTCCTCTTTCTATGGAGAATATTTTGTCCTACCCTTTTTAAAATGAACATTGACAAGAGATTGGTCCACAAAAGAGAATCTACTGTTATTTATGTTGCTAATGGCTGTCAATGTTAGCAGTAAAATAGAATGAATACATTAAAAATTAATTATTCAGCAGCACCTGCTGGTATCCTTAGAAATACTGCAGCGCATTTCTGGTAAATGTTTCTTCATTACCCTAAATTTTTTGCTGCCTAACCCGTCAGTCGGGAGATTACAATATAAGGAAAGGAAAAAACATATTTTGTTTTAATAGCCATCAATTCTTTTTTTATTAGGCTTACATCCCTCTCTAATGGAGCTCTGCCTCTCCAGGGAGCAGCAAACCAACCACAGAGGCTCTTGGTCCCATCTGTGCAGTAACAATTAGAAGCATTTTAACTCTGTGTGCAGAGGGATGAAATTACATTATTCATGAAGTGATCCCTTGCAGCTGTCTGGCGTTACCTCAGCTTGCCTCATGGATTTGCCGCTCACTCATTTTCAATAAGTGGCAGCTATTAGCAGCTCCATGGCCTCCCCCGGTTGTCTTAGCTCATGCCCTAGAGTCAAGGAAGCACCGCCAGTTTTAACAACAACTCAGAGTTTTAAAAATCACTTGTGATCCGTAGGTCCGTAAGTTACCTAGTTTTGTTCTCGTGGGGTCAAAATTTCCATTGGCACCACTGAGGACAAGTAAGGCTGCTATTCCATTAGGTGTTTTTTTGCATTATTAGAGAGCTTCTAACACGGCCAGCTTGTCATGCTGGTTTAAATTCTGCTTTGGATGTTGCATAGCTGTGAAATGAAACATCTCAGCACCTCATCAAAAAGTAAGAAAGGGCTAAAGAATGTGGTTTGGTTTACACACCAATGCAGAGACATGAGTGAAAACAGGTACTTCTTCTCTTACAGCTTTCAATGGGTTGCCAAAATACAGGGTCAGACTGATGATGTCATCAGCTGATGACAATAATGACGTGGAGCTTTGGCTCCATGTACCTACTAAGTGGTTAAGAAAGCCAAGCTGTCATGGCAACAGGCCTCTTGTTTTGCTCGTGTAGAATTGCTCCTTCCTTCCCGCTCGGCTGAGAAAGCAGAGCAACTGGGGGACTCTGTTTCCAGTTCATATTTGTGACACAAGTTGCCCTTACCGCAACTGGGGTGCAGGGTACCAGGAACAGAAAAAGAGTTGCTGTTTGTCAGATAAATTACGGCTTGTAAGATGCTCACTCAGCTCTCCCTCCATCTCTAGATTAGTTAATCTCTGAAAAGGGCTACCCTATCAGCATAACGTTTGCATCGATTTGTAGGGGAGCAAGCCAGGATTATGCTCAGCAGGAGGACATGTGTATGATGCTATATATTATGTTGGCTCCCTGTTCTACAGATATAAAAGTGAGTGACTGCTTCTGCCAGTGTAACATATTTCTTTCTTGCTAGTGGCTGGGAAAAAAGAATAAGCCTGTATTGTGTTGTACCTTGAGAAAAGTAATAGGATGGGTGCTAGCTCTAGCTTTCAGCCACACTTGCACTAATCCCATGTTGACAAACAGTTTGTCTATCTTTGACCTTGAAGAAGCTGGAGGTCATAAAACAAGAAGAGAAACGATTAGAGATAATAGGAAAATTTAGCTAGTTCAGAGTCCATTTTGTGGCCTTGGTGACTTCTCAAAACAGAAAAATTCTACTTGTATGAGCTGTTTTCTTAAAGAATTCCAGATATCAAGCATGAAACAATTAAGATACTTGTTAAGGTCCTCTCTGAAATCTAAATTGTTTTTCCCATTGAAACTCAGCCAGACAGGGAGACTAGACTTTCTTCCCATGCAGGCATTTAAGCTGTTACAGCGCAATGTTTCCTGAGAAACGACTGAATGCAGGGGCCACTAATTATTAGCTTTTCAGCCTGCTACAAAGCTCAGCTGTCTCTCTCTGTACCCTCTTCTTTCAGGTTGTCATTAAGAATGAATTGTGCTGACAAGGGCATCCTCATTATGATGAGGCAAAGTTTCTTCACAAGGAAATGCCATTTATTCCATGGAGACAGAAAGCAAATCTTGTCCAATGACTAAATGACTGATCTGGAAAAGTTAAAAAGGAGGGAAATGATTGTATAGGTAATAGGGCTTCTAAAGAAAACGCCATATTGTTAATGCATAGCAAAATGCGTGAATCGGAAGAAGAAATACTCATAGAGACTCAAGTATAAATATTGCAGTGAAACATTTCTGAGTGTTTTCCCATCCAGCTTCTTCTGTAGCTGCCAGGCCTCTGCAGAATGAGATCTAAGCACTCATTGAGTTTCCTACTCAAACTCAAATTTGGGTAGGAGGTCTGGAGCAGTCATTTCTCTCTGTTAGTTGCACAATAAAATAAGTATGTAAAGGAAAGGTGCGTTGAGCTTAGGGGAAAAAAAAGAATCTTGTTAGTCCAATTCTGCCAGTCCTTTAGACTCAGCTCAAAATGAGCTGCTTCAAACATATTGCACCTTTTCCCTTTTTCCCCTCAGCTCTCTAGTGCAGTTTGTGAGGCTCCAGGTCAGGCGTCAGGATTGAAGCATTAGGGGGAGTTTGAGAAGACAGCAGTGATTTAAGTACTAACAGAATAGACCAACTTTCCCCCCCAGCCACCTCACCGCCTCTGCTGTTTTGTCATACAGAGGGCAAACATTCCCCTGAGATTTATCATCCTGCTAATTAAGCAGCAGCTGCAACCCTCCATGTAATTTCATCTGCTAGTGGCATGTGTGCTGTTTGGAGAGCTGCAAATTCTCTAGTCATCAAGTTTACCAGGGTGTGAATTTGCTCCCTCTGATGCTAAGATATATATATATATATATATATATATATATTTTAAAAACACACCCATTGAAGCCAGACGCATTTTACCTTAGCATTCTTGTGCACCTTAATTGTGTATGTGATTTGTTTTGCTTAAGGCAAATAAGTAATTATCATACAGGGTGGAAATACTAGCCGCTGCATAAACAGAGGTCATGTAGTTGCAAACAATTTTATTGATATTGATAGGTTTCCAGATTTAGTTATTTGGAAGTTTTGCTACATAAAATGTATGTGTTCCAGGTAATATGACTACAGGTAATATTTGGACTATAGCTAGTAAGCTGTTTTCCCTCACTGGATGTTTAAGAAACACTCTGAATTGAAATATATCCATTAGAAGGTTTATTAAATGTCTGGTATTTTGTTTCCCTATTGTCATTTTCCTTTTTTTCATCATTTAGTATATTAAGCCAAATTCATTGCTGTCCTGCTCCTTGGTGATAGACGCCCAAGTCAAAATGACATTTTTCTAAACCCAGCTGCACTCATGTCGAAGCTGTGCAATGCAAGGCAATGCAGAGATAACCAAGTCAGTTGTGAATGAATATGGTCACAGCAGTATGACAATTTTCCTGAACTAAGTGGCTGAGTCACCTGACTAATTAGCTTAGGCACAGCGCCACATTAAGGTGTCTGTATGTCCTTCCAGGGCCATTGCTAGTGCCTCTGTACCCAAATACACGACATGGCTGGGATCAGGCTTGCAAAGCGCCATCACATATAGCTGTCTGTCATCCTCCAAAATGCTGAAAAACTGGAGAGGGCTTCATAAAATGATGACAGAGTGACTTCAGGGCTTGAAAATCTGCATTATACTGGGAGATTTAGACATGCCTTTAATTTCCCTCACTGGTGAGAGCATGAGGACATAAGCTGATTGTGGTCTGAAACAAAAAGATTTTTCTTTAGATAAAATTATGGAAAAATTAAGGTGCAGGTAAAGGTAAGGGGGGATTCACTTTTCCAGGTGTAGATTTCTACAGCGCAGAAATATACTTGCGGCTATACATCTTGGAGTTCAGGTGTAGAGATAATATATCTGTGGTAAATATACCTCTAGTACATATACCTGAACTAGACCCCCTTTTAGCCAATGGGAGAAAAAGAAGTGACTTGTCTAGGTCACTCTTCAGCTGATCTAAAATAGGTCGGCTGAACTGTGCTTTGGCAATGCCTATTTTTTTCCACTGTCTATAAAAAGTCTAGCTCAGGCGTAGGTGTCTAGAACTGAGAGAGCAAAATTCTGCTCACAACATACATTTTAAAACAATATGGGTCACTGCGAACTAGAACAACTTGCAAAGGGAAAGGGACAGGTTTCTACACCATTTGCCATCTTTAAATCAAGATCGGATACTTTTTTTAAAGATATGGTCTTGCTCAGCCTGAGTTTGGAATAGGAATTATTAGGTAGGATGCCTTGGATGGTGACATATAGTTGTGACCATTACAGTCCTGTCTGGCCAAAAATAATCAGTGGCCGTAAAGGATGACGCAAATGAAGAGTAACGAAGAATCCTGGTAAGTCCTCGTACTGTTGTACTGGGTTTCTTCTATGTCAAAACTTCACCCTGAAAGGGTTTGATGCTCTTGACTTTGCTATTAAGAGGTGGTGTGAATAACCAGAAGTTTTTGGCACCTTGCAGATCGTATCTGGGTATGACGCAAAACAAATTCAGCCATCTGAAAGCTGATGGAAAGATGGGGAGCTGAAACCCTATCTTTAGTGCCTAGCAGACATGAACTGAAGTCAGTAATGACACAATGCTCCAAGAGGAAGAGGCCCACCCAATCTCTGCCACTTAACGGCAAATTGTTATTTAGAGTATCACAGCTGATTTTCTTACTGACTGGTGAGTCCAGTCGCTTAAGCCTGGGGTTTCTTTTGCTGCCCACTTCTTGCTGGAGAACAGTACACAACGAAACACTCCCATTGCCCCCAAAAGGAAGATTCAAGCCTGGTCTTGGAGAAAATATTGTTCTTTATTCACCTAAAGACTGTGATAATCCATGTTTCTATAAATAGGTGAGCTGTTGGGAAAAAGGCTATTAAAGTAATTTCAAATAATTTAATTGTCAATAACTTTAAATAATTTCACTGATGATTATAAAACTATGGAAGGTTTTATGGATGCCTGGATTTCCATGTGCAATATGCGAATTAGAAATTGTGCCAATTTGTCGGTATACCAAATTGAAACCAGTCAGCTCTACTTTGGTGTCCTCATACACATGCAGAAGTCTGTGCAATCAAAAGTAAATTGTTTTTCAGGTTTTCTGCTTTTAAAACCTAAATGACGCTAGCAAAACAAGAAAAAAGACCCTAAGTTTTAAATATTGTTTTTTCTTCACTAAGCACAAAGTATTCCCTGCATGCAGTTTAATCCTATAATATGAAAATAAATTCTAAGTCAGTAGAGACATGTCAATAAAAATGTCTCAGCTCCTAAATCCTAACTAGCTGATGAACTTAGTGTCTTGCTAGAAAAGAAATACAAAAAAAATACAGCTTATATTTTCTGTTAAGCTTCTTTTTACAGTTTGCAGTCAATTTATATGTCTGTATGTAATACCCTGGAATACAGAGGTAAAAACGTACTGCCAGAGTGTTCATTTCACTTTGGGAAAGCTGATAACCCTTCCTGATCAATAGGAATTCACTGTTTCAACTAAGTGTAAATGTCACACCTGAAATAGGCTGGTAAACCCCGTGAGGAGTTTAAGTCCATAAATTGCTACCTTCCATGAATGCACTTTTCTTCAAAGGTGCACAAAAAAAAAATTAAGCATGTGCCTGCACAACCACAAGCTAAATGGTGTAGGAGACGAGTTAACTGACAACACATTTAAACTCTTACTGTGCTGTAAAATTATTTCCCAAGCGAAGACCATTTGTCAAATAAAAGGTCTTCTCAGCCCTGCTCTTACACATCTCAGCCGTACCCCATGCACCACGCTCAGCTTGTGCTGGCAATTGCTGCAGTGGGCGGCAGGGGGAAACGATCAGGTCTGGCAACTGGAATATTTTGGTATGGGTAGGGGGAGTCTCAGGTTCTTTTAGGCTGACAGGGCATGTTATTGTAGTTTTAGGTATAATTACATCCATCATTAAAGGGGAGAAGGTAGTTGCTGCTTCGTAACACACGTGAGCTTCAGTAATTGCTGCAACATCTTAGATTGCTCTTCAGTCTCCCAGCCAGAGGTCACTGGAACTAATAACCCAGTCCCAAAATATTAATGAGTATAGTCCGGTGGCTGAATACGCACTTTGTCAGCACAGTTGTGTGTTAGCATTTAATGCTGGTGTTACATGGGCTACATGGGCTGAGGGCTTGCACTTCAGTAAGCAAAATGATTGCTTGTCCTGACTTGGACACTGGTCCTCGTCTGATACAACTGCCCAGGATGTGTGGGTGAGGACTTGGGATTCCCTCAACCACACTCAGAGTTACTCCTTTGGAATACTGCACGTATGGTTAAAGCCTGGCACTGGTGCCAGTGAAGCGAAGGTGGGAGCAGAAGGAAAGAGGGCCTAGTAAGAAAACAGAAAACTGGAGTTTCTTTGGACACATCCAAAGGGTGTTAATCAACTGCATAATTAACAAGTCTTCAGAATTCATGAGGATCCACTAATCTTTTATTTCCCCCTCCCCCCCCAAAGATCTCATTTCTTGCAAACATCAGAGCTTGTGTATTTGGAAGGAAGTTTGACAAAACTGAAAGAATATGTCATTGGGGTAAAGCGCAAGGAGTTAGACTTTTAACATTGCCTCTTCTTCCAGGCCTGCCAGTGGGGACTCCTACCTGCCACAAAACATAGGAAGATGTAGCCTTTGGTACACTTTCAGACATGTTGCCTTATGCTATTGCCACCAAGAGGCCGCAGCAGAGAAGAGCATTCATGAGAAGCTTAGAAGCAACCTGCAGATCAAAGCTGGGGCTTAAAAGGGAGCTCTTCTGAGGGGTTATCTGTACCCTACAATTTTCCACACGATACATGGCATGGGAGAGGAACACAAGACTGGTGCAAAGGGAACTCTAAGTGTCACAATTATATACCGAGTGCAGCTATTATTTTATTAAATGAGAAAACAAAACTGAAATGTCAACATGTATGAGTGCGGGTCTTACCCGGCACCAGTTTCCACTCTTGTCCTTTCATACAAACCAAGAGGAAGGCGAATTAGTAAATGGGTTTAGCAGATCCTTCTTGGTGTTGCTCTGTAATAGTAAGACACATGTTGTAGTATCACAAGGTATTTATTGGAGGTTAGTGAGCCACTGTGCCTCAGACTATGAACTCTTAGGTTTGAGTTATTAAAGGGTTATGCCGGGCAACATTATTTTACCTTCTGGCCATCCATCCCCCAGCTTTGCTCAGAATCTTGTTTAAATGCCATACAAAATAAATGTCCTCTGCTTAAACCCTTTGGTTAAAATGACGAGCAAAAGTATTAATCATAATGATAAAAAACTACCTTTCTGTACAAAAATGTTGGTGATAGTTGTCAGAGCAATAAATTTTTAACTAAACCTTTTTCTCAACTACTTGTCTTCCACCGCTGTGTAAACACATTTGATAGTCTTAATTTCACTCAATATGTCCAAGCATGCGGGTTTTCTTTGTGGCATCGTAAATACAGACAGTCTCTGGGGGAGATTTAAAAGCTAATAGGTTCCATATGTCCAAAGTGCAGCCTGGCTTCTGCCTGCCTGTTAATAGGCACGTACGTCCCTTCAGCTTCACGTCCGGGCTGCTCGCGCGGTGCGGTGACAGCACAGAGAGGGAGGCAGGTTGGGACTGAGGGTCACAACGCAGCGTAACAGAGAGCCCTTTCCTTCAGAGTCTGAGAAAATGCACAAATGGCACCTGGGATGCCAAACAGGCCCATGCATTGCAAATACTGTGCCTTCATTTAAAACGTTTTGGGTCTAGCATCCTGACTTCATGTTGGGGTACAAGAGAGCATTTGCTAGCAAGGAATGCTGGAGCAGCTTGGGGAAGTCTGGGGATTTCTTTCCCATCTAGCTCATCTGTGCAAAATTTCATAGGGCCTTTTTTAACGGGCACTTGTCACAACTATACATCCGCTGGTTCGCATCATGTTTTAAACGCAGAATCCGAGCTCAGGCAGAGCATTTAGACAATGTGGATTCTCCCTATGGATCAATCTAAGAGTTAAAAGATGATGTCTAATTTCTTGCAGAGAAAGGAATTTTGTAATGGCTTTCCAAGCTATAAATCTAACGGAGTGAAAGCTTTGTTTCAGTCACTTTTGAAGGAGTCTCAGATTTTATGGCCTCTGTGTCTTCCTACCAGAAATTGTTTTGAACCTGCGGCTGCTCTCTTGAATCTGTAAGGAGAACAAGAAGATTGGGGTGTTGCCAGATCTCAGCTATACAGATCAATAGTATGTATTTGGTGCTGTTCTGTAGGATTATTTTTCCCAGCTTGCGGACTGCTTTATTAGTGTGATGAATGCAATGTGAGACTTGTGGATGAGAAAACATAAGGTAGTTGCCAAGTGTCTCTTCTGAAACATTTGTGTAATTTGGAAGCTGCTACAATGACTGATGCACATGCCATGCAATGGAACAATATCTTCCTTGTTATTGACTAGTAAGACCACTGACATTTGTTGGTTTCTAGAGTGGTTGCCATTTAAAGTCTGTATTTGCTAAAGTTACCAAAAGTTACCATGTATGGCATCTGACTTGTATCAAGCTTTATCCAAGGGACATTTTATGCAGGAAGACCATGCTAGCAAGCTTTAGTCCATTTTGTGAAAGCACAGGGTCAGCTGTTTGCTTAAGGTTGGGTTTTGAAAGGTTGCTAAAGGAATGGGATGTTGAAATTCAGTAGGACTTGGGTGTCAAATTCCAGTAGGTTCATTTGAAATTCCAACTCCAGTAACTTGGCAAGAGGTAATGGGCTTCTGTTTACTGTAATACTGAGTCTTAGTGGTAGCTGTATCACTGGGAAGGCCCCAGTTCAGGACAGAAGCAAGCATATACTTAGCTGCACATGTGTAGCCATTTTCACTTCGTTAACTAACCATGTGTGCAAGAGCTTTCCCAATAGAAATGTTTTCTTTAATGGAGTTTTGCTTTAGGACTTCTTGGCAAGTCTGCAAAATATGAATATTGTTTAACTTATGGAGGTGTCATAAGGCTTATTTAATGAAGAACAAAGACCTGCTGTGTTAGAAGAAACTGCAGAAGAATTCTAGTTTTGGAGTTTGTTTTCTATATGATCAAAGTATACCGTATAAATTGCAGGTTTTCTGTAGCTCCTATTATTTTTATTAACTTTGCTTTTTTTTGTCATATCTTTAGAAATAGTTCTACCCAAAATGCCACTACTAGGTGAAATTTTTCATATTTTTCCAAAATCATTAGAACCAGAGCAGTCTGAATGTTTTAGTTATTAAAAAAACCCAAAATGCAGTGGAGGTGAAGAGAGAACAACTGTCCACTTTTTTCTTGTTATACGAGAAACAGAGTGCACCCAATGTACTCATGGTGCTGCCAGTTTAAAACAAAAGTATATTTTTCACAGAGCTTGCAGTTAAACTACTGCCTTCACAGTTGCAGGATATTGGGAAGCCAGAAGTCTGAAGAAGTTCAAAAGGGAGCCAGGCAGAGTCATAGAGGAAAGCTCTGCAAGCAGCTATTAAACACAATCATAGTACGATCCTAAAGGACGGACTGTCAGAATTTGGGAAAATATAGTAGTGACAGGACCCTTCTTTACATGCCGTCCTCGTTAAAAAGGGAATACTGGGCTATCCAGGCACTTCGCTGCACCTAGCACAGGAGATCAGGTATTCCTAGGAATTTCGCTTGCTGGAATAAAGCAGAAACAGAAGCAGAATGGGTAAATAATTGAGGTATGGGCATCTGAAACTCGGGACAACCAGGGCCAGTCCTTTCTCCTCCCTTGCTCCCTCAACCTCCAGGTCTCCTGTGTGACTCCTGCTTGGAATTTAGGCATAGATGCTCCAAAGGACTTGGTATTTACCAAACTGCAGGCGGCTAAACTCCTTCGGTGCTGTGGGTGTCAAGTGTACTTGTACACTGTGTCTCTATCTGTAAAGTGAGCGCTTTCTTACTTTACCAGTTTATGAGGGTAAATATGTTTTTAACACTCCAGAAGCACTGAGACATTACTGTAATAGCAGACAGATAAATACATTATAAGAGATAGCTGTGTAATAGACTGCTCTATTTAAAATCTGTGAAGTGCATCGTCAGAGGATGTTAGCCACCTACCTCCACTGAGGTTGAACAGAGGATCTGGGTCCTTTACCTTCATGTTTTCAAGGACCATCTAAGCATCAAGTTGTTGTGTCTCACTGCATCCTGCACATTGCACCACTGTCAAAGAGGTGTCCCCACTTATGTTCTGTGCAAGAAAAAAAGGCAAAGCCATATATTTTCTATACAGATCTTTGGCTAGATTCACACGCTGTGAACGTGTCACTGCATATTACTAGGAGGCAGGATAATTGGATGGGGTGAGTACGAATTAAAGTCATCAAGTTAGAGAATAGGAAAGTCAACGTACAGCATTCATATGCCTCAGCACCAGCCAGATCTTTCGGGGGGAGCCAGAATCTGGCCCACCTCCTCCCATTTTAAACAAAATGCGTGGGTTATACACTTGTCTGTGTTATATCCAGATATAACAATATCAAACCAGATCAGCATGGGTTTAAGCCAAAAATCTGGTTCCTTATTCTGCTGGCACAGAAGTGAGTGTTCAAACAGTTACAAGATCTTAAATTCACACATTTACATACCTAATAGTCTTACTCGTATGAAAAGCAAGAAGTAATGCAAGCCTAATTTGCCTTTCCTTCAGAGCAGATGCTCCTTCAGATTTATGTACTGAATTATTCATATCACAGTGAGTTGAGCCCTATCACTCTTTGTGTTAGAAAATTTCCATAGTGGACAACATACTGCACATATAAAACTACATCGCTTCATAACAGCTGAGTATCTGGTCTGAAGTCTCCTGGGATTTCTGCAACTGCTCTATCTTTATAGAAAGACTACAAATTAATTTTTTCTCACTCAGTTTGAAATTCAATATTACATTCATATTGATTATAAGCCCTCTTTAGACGTTAAGGGACCTGTACACTTTTTTAGGAGCTATTTGCTCTATATTTGAGATCCACTATTAAATTAATGGTAGTTCTAAACCTTGAGATGTGAGGTATTCTGCCTTATAATTTAGGATTCCTCAGTGGTGCATTAAATAAAAATTTCTCAGAGACATCCAGGGCACTGTATAGGCAAGTAATGTGTAAAATAAAGATGCACTTTCAGAAATCCAAACATTGAAAACCATAACCTCATACCAATCCATTTTTAGATTTTGTTTTGAATTGTATCATCTATAGTTTGAGTATTCCATGATGTATGGTTATTGTATGTTTTATTCATGTAGCTTATGAAATCATTATTAACCATTTATATAGCACCATAAATTTACCATCACAGAGCAAAGCACATTCACCGTATAGATGTACTTCTGCATTTTGTAATGTAGCATTCTGGGTAACTTGGATAATTCTGAATATGTCAACATCTAAATGTACAGTCACCAAAGACCTGGAAGACATTCAAACTGATGAAATGCTGCAGTTTCCTCTGTGTAATCAGGTATCAAAATTCACCTTTGAATTCAGTGTCGTAAGAACTTTGTCATTCTTAATATGCCCTTTCTTAAACAGCTGCCAAAGGAAGCACGGATTTGTCACTGCAAAGGTTTTAGATGAGGCAGTATTTACCAGTTTTACAAATTGTTGTTTGTATTTTTATAACAATTGGTATTAGTGTTAACACACAACAAATAAGTAGAGTTCAGGGTTTTGTGGGTGTGAGGCTGTTCTACCTGCATTGCTGAGTAAGCTGGATGCTGAGGTAAGGAGATCTCTGTGAACGTGAGCATGCATGCTAGAAGTACTACATGCTTTATAGGAAAATTATTTTTAGTATGTTTGAAAATCATGGCAAGTGGGCTTGAAATTGATATTTTCCCACCTGAATGCTCCCGTAGTTTGAAACTACACCTGCTAAGGTCCTGCAGTGGCTAAATGTTACATAATTTCTGTATATAAAATTGTCACACATTTAAAATCATTTGCAGCAGGGATGGCTGATGGATGGATGCAGCAGGGATGGACTTTCATCTAGGGTTAGATGGAAGTGCATAAATGCCTCATATAGATATTGTACTACTTGCTGCAATGGCAAGTTGATAAAAATCAGTAATTACAGTTTTGTGGACAAGAATTCTCTGCTCCAACAGCGCTGGAAAGCTTCCACTTCAATTTTGCTGCCTTACTTGAGACCACAGTGTTGCAAAACTGAGTTCGCTTGTCCTGAAAATGTTTGTGTCTTTTCTTCTTTCTGTTGGCCTGTCTTTCTGTTTTCTGGGTCTCTCTCAGCAGCATGGCTGAATGATTTCGAAGTGTAAGCCCTATTTTGGAGATGTGAGAGCTGACTTTTCAAACCCTAGCTGCTACTAAGCTTGAGAGGCTCAAACATACCCTGCAAAGGATAAATGGCCAGAACTGGCCATGGGGAGGCAGGGTCAGCCCCGTACCTGTGCTATAAGGCAACACAGCATTTCTGTTGCTAGCACTGTCCACACACCGTCCTTCAGCTTAATTCGGTCTGGTTTTAAATCATTGTGGTGGTTTTGCTTAATATAATTTTTTTTCTTCTAGAACAATATTATTTCCTATTTGACAGTCCCTTGCAAAGGCACCAGCGTCTTAATGTGCTTGTATTAGGCACACAGCTTCTGCAGCTTTCCGGTGGGAACATCGCTTTATAATTTATGGATGTGCTTTCTGAAATAACAACTCAAAATTACATTCTGTTTTATTTAATCTTTTTTAATTGGCATCTCAGAGGCTTTACAGGAGTCTGGCTGCAGATTTTCCACTTGCTATTGGATTATACTTTTTTTTTTTTACTATTAACTACTGCATGCAGAGAAAAGCACACTCTTTGACAACAGTCCCTGCATGAAGATTCTTAATTAAATTGTGCTCAGCATGTTGTAAAAATTGCAAGGTTTTGGAGACATGAGGCATAATATGAGGCATTTGAATAACGTGGCATTTTACATGACAGCTTTGGATTTCAGCAGGATTCCATGGCACTTTCTTTGCCTCCAACATAAAATACTGCTAAAGGAAATGACCTAAAAATTGCATATACTTTGTATTCTGCTAAGTTTTAATTGCTTATCTTTCTTAAAGGTTGTTAAATAGGCCTTTTACCATTGATGTTAGGGTATATACAACATTTATTCATGCATCATTCAAACAGATTTAGGATACAGATAAATTCCAAGCTCATACACAAAAATATCCATTGATGCATGACTCCAGCTGCTTAATTAGAATAGTAAAAAACCCCAACCTTTTGAACGGAAAAGGAAAGAAAAAAATAGAAAATAAGTCCCACTCACCAGACACAGTTTGGATTTTTGACCAGTTTTCTATTCATGATGCTTTTTACCCATAAGTACCGCCGTTCCTCCTACATGCATGCGCACGCACACGTGCATGCATCCATGCCACAGAAAAACAAACTGAGTGCTGACAAAAGAGAAAGGAGATTTTAGGACTTTTCCTCACCCCAGAATATAATGCCTCCGGGCTCCTCCCATTTCAGCTCGATTGTAGGAGAGCAGCTGACTTCACCACTTGTATTTTTGTGTGAAAGTATTGAATCCCCACAACTCAACAAGCACCTTTTCCTCTTAGCTTCTTCCTGCCCTCATCGGTTTCATGGCGGATGCACCAGGTGATGGTGAGACCCTGGTCACTGGCAGGGTTGCCAGGGGCCTGCTGAACACGTGCAAGCGCCGTTCGGTTCCCGCAGGAGCCCTGGTGCACCCAGGTGCAGCTGGATATACCCTGGTTTTGTGATCAGTCTGCTGAGGTGCTGCGGTCATTTGGCCGGAGTCATCATTTGGACGATGCCATTTTCTCCATTAATCGAGTGCTCACAACTCCCTTCCTGCGGGGCATTCCCTGAGCCTGGACCACTCTGGGATGCAGAGCATGGGGAGAAACAAGGTTCCTCTTTGCCAATAAAGCTCGTTTTTGGCTATTATGAGGCTTTTCCAACACTTTTTCCTCCTTTGGCCAAGCTTTTTTTTTTCTCCATTTCAGGCACCTCCAGTTTATATGGGTGCCTCTCTACCACACTCTTGTAAAACAAAAGAGAAACCGCAGCTTGCTAAGTGCAGTGCAGCTTGCTTTAAGGACTAATGCTAAAAAAAAAAAAAAAAACAAATTAAGGAAACAAAGGGAAAGAAGCAGCAATAGGGAATAACGTGTGAGAGCAGACGACACCACTCTGATTAATGCTGATGGTTCTGAAACCAATATAATCAGTTTTACTCGAATGACTCCCAGCGATATCTGGATGAAAGTGCAGACTGTAGCCTGCAGGGTATCTCCTCTCCTGTCCCCCTCTGAGAAGAAATGTTTCCGTCTCTTGTGCATTAACAGCAGCAGCTCTCTGGACCTCGCAGCAATGAAATGGGCCACTCGCACCAGGATAATTGGTTCCCTTCCTGGCCAGAAGTCCTCACCTGCCTGCTGGGCTGACTGCAGGCACTGCCTGGCCATGAAATGCATGTGGGTGGGAAAGAGTTTCCCAAAATAGATGCTCCTCTTTTCTTTCTCCATCAGGAAGGGCTGTGTGCTGAAATGCTACACACTTTTTTTCTTGTAGACATCAGTTAGAGTCCAGGTTTCCAGTGGCGGCCAAGCTGCCAAAAGAGGTCCCTCCTCCACCATTGCCCACCCACCTCTTCCCTCGCCCAGGTGCTATCCCAATCCCAGCCTCTCGCTCCCCGTGTGGTCCCTTCACCTCTCCCAAGGCAGCTCTTCCTGGAGTGCACGGCAAGGCCAGCTCTGAAATGATCGTGGTGAAAGCATCCCTCGTCTCTCCCCAGGAAGCCTATTTTCCGAACTGAGATCCCTCACCTCTACGCTCGCAGCAGAGCCCTGCAACTAGAGGCAGAAGTGTGCCGTGTGGGGCAGGAGCAAGGCGCCGGCAACTCTTCGGGTAGTTCTACGCCAAATAAAATGTCATATCCTTCCTGTTTTGGGGGAGTGGGAGAGCGATACTTACGGGACTGCAGAGGAGAGCAGTCTGCAAGCAATGGGTGAAGAAGTGTCTCTTCTCGTACGCTTCCCTCCTTTCCCTAACCTTCCCATGCGCGCCCCTGTGGGGGAAATCACAAGTCACAGTTTTGAAAGCTTCTTCCACACTCTTGTGCCCACACCATCCAGGGGGACTGTGGGAGGGAAAATTAACAGCGACTCCTTTAGCGGTTTCTGGGACTCGCTGTGCTGGTGCGGGGGAGTGTTAGCTGTCCTTTCCCTTTCTCGCGTCTGAGTGATGCTGCTGTAAGCCTTGCAGGCAGGCACGTGCTTCTGGCACCTGCTTCAGCGACTCTGGTGCATGGGAAACGATCCCTGCTAAGACACGGCAGACCTGCAGCCGTGTATTCAGGTGAGCCTTCCCACCCGGTCTGCACTGAGAGAAAGGTTGACTCCTAGGCTTGCACGGGCTGCAAGGAGAGTAGCGACACGATCCAACGTAACGATATGCAATTCTCAGCAGAGCACAGCCTATAACCGAGTCTTGCTTTTCAGGAACGGCCTGTGAATTCAGCCCTTGCAAGGAAGCCCTGACTGAGGTCCTTGCAAAGTAAGGGCTCTGCTTACCCCTAGCACATTTACTGTGCATGTAGCATCCCTGTATGCAGATGTCTCCCCTGCGGCGTGACTTGTGGGGCAGTCTGCCAGGAGATGCCCAAATGAGGTCATGACCTGCAGCTGCAGTGAAAAAAAAAAATCTGTATTAAAAACAAACACCAGAGAAAGCGTTTGTTTAACATAAATAACACCATAAATAACACCATAAATAACACCATAAAAAAACAAACACCAGAGAAAGTAATTTCCATAGTCAGGCCACGGTGTCTCATTATGTGTCATAGCATGTGCAGCCCAGGTGGGTTTCCTAAACAGAATTGGAAAGTGGACACAAGAAGCTCACTCCAGCTTTGCGTTAAGATGTTGGCTCACATCTGTCCTGCTAACCCACCTATCCCTGTACTTCTTGTGGTCACTCATTAGGAGTGAAATCAGTGACAGACGCATGTTTTTACAGATATGAGCCATTATGATGTGACATATATGTGCCTACAGGATTAAATAAATGTTACATGAAGCTCAAAGCCTCTAAGAAATACAGATAATTGTAAACTGGAAAAATCTCTTACTTTTTGTTGCCTGCTCCAGTGATTGACAGGCATTCATTCCTCTGTCTGTCCTGTACGGTAGGTGTAACAGAAATACCCATTATTTATCTCCATGGAGAAGATTTCATGCCAGTATAGCACATCTGGATGCAACTTGAAATGCTCACATAGCCTCAGCGGAACCTGAAACAAAACCCAACCACCTACTATTTGCAATACGCTCAGTATAAAACAGAAATACATTATCTCTGTTTTATTTTCCTCAGAAGAGGATGTGTTCCCCAGCCTTCAATACTGAGGTCTCTGATCAATCACTAAAACAGTCTGGCATAGATATTTGATAAAGAAAAGTAAATCTGCAACACTTACAGAAGAGTTCTCCAGGCTGTGCACCTCTCTCCTGTTCGTGTATTGAGAAAGCCTTATTGCTACATGTACACCCCCCTTCCCCCCCATTATAATTGCTTACTTTTGAATGAAAGCTCTCTATTAACACAGAGATCCACATATGCCCTGTTACTGCTTCCCTGTGATGAGTTCTTAAAAAAAAGCCATTAGGACCTTTATAAATTCAAGTCATCTGTAAGAACAGCTCTCTCCATTATTTCTGCAACAAGTTTTCTCTGCAGTGTATAAGGGTGTATGGGAGGTAGTTCCTGCAGGGAGGTAAAGAAAATCCCTGTAATCTCAGGAACTTGCTAGAAAAATCCAACCAATGCTTTCAGCACAAGATTTAATTGGCCATTTTCAATTATCGTAATGAATAGGAGAGAAGTACAAACTTTGTGACCAAAAGACAAGCAAAATAGCAGATTTGCTAGCTCCCTTAATCATCTTGCTCCTTAAAGTCTCTGTTTTTATTTGTGGTAGCTATGTATTGGTATAACTGTGTTCATCTTGGACAGTTTGCAAGCACAGCCCTTCTTGAACCCCAAGGAGCCGGCCTGGATCCTTTCCTTGCGTAAATCCGTGTTACCCCATGTAACTGTCAACAGGACAAAGCCTGGATCTGGTCCCGATTCAACTGAGTTTTGGGGTTTTTTTTCTGTCTAAGGTAATCAGTGAGCGAGAGAAGCATGGGACTGCTTCAGTTTTCAAGCCAGCATTACCTTTATAAAGTGGGTATCTCTATTCACGGCATGCATTTGGTCCTGTGTGGGGTACAGGACTGGAGGCTCTGGGTTGCCTTCTGACTCTCTGTTTTCCTTGTGTATTAAGAAGTTAATTTTGCTGATTTGAGTGGGGTAACTCTGGGTGCTGTGCACGGAAAGGCTGATTCACCTCACGGAAGGACCTGACCCAGGGAACGGGGTTTGTACAAAAGGAAGGAGACTTACCTTCCCATCAGTCAAAGAAAGGGAAGTTTCCACTGATCAAAACCGTTGAAGAGCCACCAATCTCACTTGAGGCTTAACCTGACAACTGATGTTCATTCAAGCACCCATCCACATACACTTCAATTTAGATTTCAGATTAATTTTAGAGCCACTTGTTCATTAATGCAGCAGTTAATTAATTTTGCTGTTAGCTATTTTCATTTCTCAGCAGAATAATCAGATATCTCTTCCCTACTAAATCAAACCTGCCTGCAGTATATCAGAATGAATAAGATCATCTATTTAATTTCCCAGGCATTAAATAATTAAAGCTTCCTTGAAGGGGAGGACAGCGTGTTACTGCCACTGGTGAACAGATATGACAGAGATGTACTTTCTTTAGGGAAACATACAGAGGATGAAATATCTCCTATCCATGTATGCCATGGTTTATCTCTATGCTTTGCATTTGTTACTAATGAATACTACTAATTAACTGTGCTAAAATACCTCTCAGGGGAGTCCTACATATCTGAAGTGCAATATTGTCAAGTGGATCATTTCAGGGTACTTGGAGCTGCTGTCTGCCAGTGCCCCACAGAAAGCCCACGTGAAAGCACTGTGCTGGAAAGCAGCATGAAGAGCCCTGTGGGAGGAGATGCCCCAGCCAGGGACCGTGCCGTAGCAACATTCATTCATGTTGTGATATGCCGACACAGCGCAAAGCCATCCTTGTGTCCTGGTTTCGGCTGGGATAGTTAATTTTCCTCCAAGTAGCTGGTATAGTGCCGTGTTTTGGATTTAGCATGAGAATAATGTGATAACACACTGATGTTTTAGTTGTTGCTAAGCAGTGCTTATACTAAGTCAAGGACTTTTCAGCATATTGTGCTCTGCCCGTGAGGGGGTGCACAAGAAGCTGGGAGGGGGCACAGCCAGGACAGCTGACCCAAACTGGCCAAAGGGCTCTTCCATACCATATGGCATCATGCTCAGTATAGAAACTGGGGGGAGTTGGCCAGGGGGCAGCGATCGCTGCTCGGGGACGGGCTGGGTGTCAGTCGGCGGGTGGTGAGCGGTTGTAACACTTGTTTTTCCTGGGTTTTGTTTCTCTGTCTCTTTTTGTTGTTTTCCTTTTCATTACAATTTATTTTATTATTATTATTGTTATTATACTTTATTTTACTTTGTTTTGTTTTATTTATTTTATTTTATTTTATTTTATTTTATTTTATTTTATTTTATTTCAGTCATTAAACTCTTCTTATCTCAACCCATGAGTTTTCTTAGTTTTGCCCTTCCCGTTCTCTCCCTCCTCCCACCGGGGGTGGGGACGGTGAGCGAGTGGCTGTGTGGTGCTTGGTTGCCAACTCGGGTCAAACCACAACACCTTGTCATGCTAGTCTTGCCATGGGGAGTGAAGGATCTCATCAAAGTCAGTATAATCGAGGAGGAAGGGTATTAGCTTTATCCCATGCTCTGCATTGACCAAGCTGCAGAGAAACTGGTGCTGTTAGTAGTCCTGACTGCGGGAGAGCTCAGATCGGCTCTGTGTGTGCCAGCATGAGGCTGCCAAAGTGGATTGGGGAGGGAAGCAGAAGACTTTTCCTGCCTTCTTGGAGCACATTCGTGGTTGTTTGGGGTTTTTTTTCCATCAGGAAATAAGGTGGCTGAAACCTTAAAATGTGATAGTGACATTTTTTAAAAGCCGAGATGCTCATGGTGTTTTGGCAAAAGCCTGCAATGAAGGAAAGCTACAGCTGGTCTCCTTTTTTCAGGACCAACTCTTCTATTCACTTCTTTGAACCCCCTTTACTGGGAGAGGTTCCTAGGGACCTGAAGTTCAGTTAAGCCTTTGGCAGGGGGGGAAGAGAAAGAAAAACTTTTAGAAAACACTGCAAATAACATTAGAGCTCTGTTGTGCAGTGCAGTGATGTTTGTGTAGCTACCTAGAAGAAACTCAAGTGTCCTGATGTTTGCCCTCAGGATGAAAGAGAGATGCAGTGAGACTTGCTCAGGAAAGAGAAGTTACCGTACGGGAAGTCATGACACACCATCTATTGAGATGGAGACAAAAGGTTGAAGCCAGGAAATATTTCGATGACTACCGTCATCATGATGAAGGGCATGTGAAGCTGACCTGCTGGCTTTTCCCTGATGAGACTGTTTCATTCCTGGAGAGCAGTTACTAAGCTCTCCTTCAGTAGCTTTCGACTTCTGACTGTCAGGCTGTGGAGTAAAGAGAAGGGCTTCCCTAAGGCCCGTTACAGAAAATACTCTAGTATTACTAGACTCTGTCTAGTCACGCTGGTGTCAGGTTTTGCTGGGCAGAGGGAGGACATCTGAGAAAGGGCCATGTCCCACAGGAGCCATAAGAAGCTGCTGGGCAGAGCCAGGGACAGGAGCGTGCCATCGCACCCACCATTGGGCGAGCATCGCCCGACCAGCACTCTGCCCAGACAGGTAAGTGAAGCCTGCACAAGATCAGGGAGGGGGGAAAGAGAAAAATGCCTCTCCTTCTTTTACTGAGCGCTGCGATTGCTCCTTAGGGCTTGCCTGGCCTCCCCTCCTGCGGAAGAGAGCTGAGCACCACGCTACAGACCTCACAGTATCTGGTATACTTATTCTCACAATGCTTTTTTAGGATGGAGGGTTGGATTTTTTCCCTTGGGAAATACTGTCCTCTGATGTAAAGGTAACCAAAGGCAGGAGAGGGAGCTGATAAGGTGGTGGGGTAACCAGGTCAGTGGCTCCACACACAAACTTGCTTTATAAATAAGTCCAGGCATTTAGCCCAAAACAATTAAGGACGTCCCTTGCAAATAGAGATTTGTACCAAAACCACATCTCCAGCCAGATTACATGGCTAAATCTCAAACAGATCCAAGAGCTTCTCCTCTTTGTGCAACAGGAGCAGGTTTACCAGGGTGCCAAGGGGACCTTAGGGGCTATATCGGAAGTGCCCAGCACAGCGCGGCTGCCCAGCACGTCTGCCCATCTGGAGGTCTCAAAAACTGGGGAAGGTGCAGGAGAACGACGACTCCACAGTGCACCCACAGTGAGCGTGGGGTGGTCCAGCAGTGTTGATGCTGTGGTGGGGCAGAGGCGTCCTTGGCCCCCATCCAGGTGTGAGAGGGGAGGCTGGGCTTCTGTCACCCTCCCTCCTGCCCTCTCCCCGGGCAGCCTTGGGGCTGGTCCCTGGCTGTAGATCCAGCTGCTTGGGTCATCCCCGGTTTAGCACACCTACTTCACCAAGTTTTTAAAGATTACTCCAGATCTCAGGCTAAAAGCAGGCCCTTGCTTTCTGCTTGCTAAGGCTTTGACTTTCTTTCCCTTTCTCCACTGCTTTAGCTTGAAGCTGTTGATAACGTTGCCCCCCAGTCAACCTTGCAGACAAATGGTGTATGAAATTATACCATGGAGGGAGACCAAAAAGGCTTTGGCAAACCCTGTTTTTAAATGTTCCTTCTAAAAGCTGCAGCGAACACAGGCTGATGAAGAAACGAGGTGTTTCTCTTTGGTGTTTGATACTGAAGTCATGCCACATGCTACGCTAATTCCTTTGTTTCAGTAACATGACATAAATGAAAGCAAGTACTATAGTCGCCTGGCATAGTGCCAAAAAAGCAAGACAGCAGCTAGTGCAAGCTAATGAAAACAAGTGCAGTTTTATACAGTCTAGAGACTAATGAGCTGAGTTTTAACCACACCAGCCGATTTGAAATGATTGCATATGCAGGTGTCCAGCAATCCTGAAAAGTCAGACCACAGGCTCGTACATATTCATTGCTAGCTCATCCGTAAGGGTGGCATTCCATGCAGATGTATGGGCATGTGCACCTATACGTTTGTGGCATGGGGGAAAGGACCTTTGAATATTTCTGTATTTAGGAGAAAGCTTCGCAATGGGCAGGACAATATGGGTCGCTCTCGTCTCTGAAGCTTATTCCCACTTGTCTTCACCTTCAAGATAATCAGATTTGGCCATTAAAAGGAGCCAAATATTCAGAGCTGCATTCTTAGTTATCTATGAATATTGCATAATCTGCAATGAAACTGAATGAAAATTCCAAACTTTAACCTCCAGGAATATATATGAAACTTCAGTGTAAAAGCTCATTTTTGCTAGTTCTTTTTTTCTGGTTTTAGATGTTTCAGCCAGTCAGGAAAGGGAAAAAATGCCAAGTGAGAGGTGACTATTTGCCACCCAAATAATGAGCAGTGAGTAACTGAAGCAAAGTTTCCCACTAGTTAAAAAAATTGTTAGGTTGATTACCTGACACAGAATTGCATGTAATGGATGCATTTCCAAACATCCAGCTGGCTATTGAAAACATTCCACCATTAAAAATGAAGCCAGCCTAATAACGAGGAAGTATGACAATCTCAGTGATGCTGTCCCTTGCTTTTCCTAACCTTGATCTCACTTTACTCTCTTTAGGCATTTTCGACATTTGCCTCTTTGTTCAGTGTAACACGTAAAGTGCTGCTGTGCACGTTTAGACTGATAGCATGGGTCTGAAGCAGAAAAGTCAGCACATGCAAGGTCCTATTCTTTACTGGTGATGAGATGCTGGATACTTGGGGTGTTTCCTCTCCACATCTGTCAAAATTTTTCTGCTCAGTCATAATCGAATCTTCTTATTTCTGCTTCCCCTCCTTTCCCCACACATGCAAAGTGAGGATGCTGCTGCTTAGGTGCTAGCTCTGGACCTTGCCGTGGGGTCACAGCAGGGAGGCAAAGGCTGCGAGCCTGCCCCAGGAGGCCGACGAGGTCTCTCTCCCTGTGCAGTGGGTGGAAGCAGGAGATGCTTCTTGGGCAGGGAAAGGCACAGAACATCTTCTTTTGGGGACTACCTGTTTTTGGAAGTGTTTAAATCAGCTGGTGCCACCTTTTGTCCCTACGGAGTTCCCTGGTTATCTCAATGCCAGCGCCCCGGGCCAGGTCTCTGCTGGTGGCTGGCTGCGTGCAGGAGGGACTGCTGTGTCCAGAGGGCCAGGGGCAGAATAAATGAGAGATTTGTAGCTCAGGGAACAGGAGACACCAGTGAGAAGAGACAAGGGAGGAAAATTTGATTCCAAACAAGAAGGTAATAGGAATCACTCTGTTAAGGTCAAGTGCCTACTTTTCATGCTCCTACCCTTCTGGTCTGAGCCTGGCCCATAAGCACAATTAATGTCTATTTTTTTCTCTGAAGAAAATGACTTTCAAAAGCATTCGACCTCAGCCTGGCACAATGAAGATTCAGGGCAGCTAAGTGGGCAGGATGTAAGGAGGGGGAGCCATGGCTTGTGTGTGTGTGTACATTTCCGTCAGATTCAGTAAGTAGTGTAGGGTTAAAAACCTGTTTCACCTTATGAAACCTTGTGAACAAACAATCCTATCTCCTGTTACAGCTGTAACTGCAATCGCATGGCTCCTAGGAATCCTCTTTATTAAGATTTTGTGGTAGCCTATAGATTTCATGGTAGGGTATGTTTTCCACTTAAACTAAGTAGCGTAGTTGTGATTTATACAAAAGTAATACATGATAATGCCTCATGTCTTAGGTAACAATACCAAACAGAAAGGACACTGTGATCCTGTTGATACCTGCCATCCAGCAAGCCTGACACATCAGGGGCTGGACAGGAGATGATGTTCTTAGAATTTGCTACGTAGAATATTATGTTCCAAAGAAGATAAAAAGATGAGGAAAATTGGCTTCCCTGGCTGTGATGATGTTCAGGAATTTTATCGGTCTCTTTTGTTGTAAAGAGAGAGATCTAGATACAGGAGTATTACGAAGATACATCAAAGCTTTTCCACTTGAGTTGTTGCAGCTTCAGAAATTCCCCAGGTTGGTAATTCGCGTCTGATTAATTGGGTTCTAAATCTCTTTAATCAATACTTAGAGAATGTGGCCAGCACAGCCAACAGCCTTTTATTGCTGTCAGCGGCAAGAAGCAGATACTGTTCCCAGCCCTTCCACACACACACGTGCAGCCACGGCCGCAGGGCGGCTGTGCAACGCCTGTGAGGTGAGTCCCAGTCCCAGTATGTTACTGGGGGTCTCGGTCTCCCCCACGTTGAAAGGGCGACCTCCAGAAGTGCCTCCTGGGCCGCCTCCCTCCACGCACGGGGTGACACCTTTTACTGCCTAGGGGCAAGGTGGGGCACGGGGGGTCTGTAGTGCTCAAAAGGGCACCTTCCAGCAGTGCCTTGTGCCTGTACACCACCGCTCGCTGCCTGGGAAGAAGTCAAATCTGGTTTTAAAGGTGGTTTTGGAGCACACCTGAAAATAAAATTTGGGCATATCTGTTATGAATTCAGGCTGCCACGCTATTATAGCCTTGGTCATGCATGAGTGAAGGCTGATCTCTATATTTGTACTAACACATTATCCTCCTTGTCATCATGGTTATTAATCTTATATGTAATGCCTTGATATCCTTACAGACATTTTGTTTTAATCTGGGTGAACAGTCTGTAACATCACCATTTTAATCTGCTGCATATATTTTAATCCATTAGCCGATGACTGTCTGATAGCAGAGCAGAAGAAAATAGGATTGGAGCACGACAATTAGTGGGGAAAATGTCTCAGTGACATTCATATGAATTATTCAGTGTGCTTCATAATCCACAAAGTTACAATCCTTTTATTATATGACAAAGCCAATGCATTAGAGACTATGGAAAAGATAAGATATATCTGAAACGTAAAGCTTTATTAATATCATTGCTTTCCATCAACATTCTTTAAAATCCATCCTGACTTTTTAAGAGATCGTAATACTTCATCTTTCCCCATCTTTCCCTCAGGAGAGTTACTTCAATAGTAGATCTTTATACGCTATAAAATAGGTTTGCCAAACACGGGGTAAGCATTAGCTTTCTAGGTCAAGCTTCAGCTTCCCTTGCATGTATATTTTTCATTCTTGTCTGAGGATAGACAGGCTTATGTATCATTGCACTGCAGGGGAAGAGTTATTTATTCAATTGTTCATAGACTTGCCAGTATCAGAATGACCCAATGCTGCATTTACATCTCTATCATGGTGATAACATTGTGCAATATAATGGATGTGGAATACAATTTGTCAGTGTTTTCATGTGCTTATAGGGCATACTAATGGCAAAATCTCTTGCTTGAGTGATTTCCTTTTGATATATAAAAGATTAATTTGGGGGGACTTGTATTAACGAGCACTAGGCTAAACTATAGTACTGTTGTATTCAATACTCAATGGCAGGATCTGCATAAGGCTTTTACTCGTTATATTTCTTACTGGCAGGAAAAGAAATTAAAATTTGGTACATAGTTGAACATTTATTTTTAAGCATCATGTGGCTTAGCAAGTCTCCATCAACCATCTGAGCTTCCATAATTAGCAAAGTATGTACTTTCAGTCTAATTAAAATATTACATGCATTAGTTCAAGCTATGTCTTTATTCTTGTGTCCATATACTGACTGTGATTAACCATTTTGTTATTCTATTTTTTATGAAGGCATATTTGTTTTGCCACCCATGATACCTTAAAAATGCTGCTTCTCTTTTCAGGTAAAGAGATTCAGTTTCACTTTCTAATACATCAGTGTCTAACATAAGTCTTTACTCACTGCATTTCAAAGGAGAAAAACAAAGAAACTTCATCCTCTACCAACATGGGAGAAGCTCCATTGTTGGCAGGAGGTTTGTTATGTCCCTTCATTATCAGGAGACATTCAGTCACTGTGCATGTGTCATTGCAACCAGCCACAGGAGCAGATTGCCAGTCTGTATTGTTCTCACGTCGGAACACGCAACAAAAAAGACGATGGTAGATCCATACTCAGTTGTTCATAGATGTACACATCTAAGCATTTAAAGCATCACCATATTGACAACTTAACTACTTTTTAGCTTGATTAAAAAAATCCTTCTTGGTTTAAGATTTTGTAGCATCTTTAATTTTTTTGTTGCTGCCTTCCATATTTTCCTACCTTTTACTTTTCTCTGTTTTTACCATTCCTTTCCCTCCCTGTCCATACCAGTTATAAGGAAAGAGACTATGCAAAGCTCAGGCTGAGGTGGGAGTAAGCGGTGAAGAGCACGACTCCTTCAGAAGCTTAAGTACCTTCAGCTGTACTGTTCCATTCACAGCCTTAAATCCACTCATTTCTGAGAATAAACACATCAGCCCTCTTGTAAATATAAACAACTAAACCCAGCAGTCTGGGTGAGCAAATGAAAATCAGGCAAGCAGCTATGGTGGCAGAGAGACTTCAAGTGGCAGAAGTCAAATATTCGAAGAATTTGCTGTTATAATTAAAAACTACTGAGAAAAGAAAACTGCTCAATGACTCACAGTTCCTAGACCCATGTCGTGGTTTAGCCCCAGTTGGCAACTAAGCACCACACAGCCGCTCACTCATGTTCCCACCCCCGGTGGGATGGGGAAGAGAATCTGAAGAGCAAAAGTAGAGAAAACTCGTGGGCTGAGATAAGAACAGTTTAATAATTGAAATAAAATATAATAATAATAATAATAATAATAATAATAATAATAATAATAATAATTGAAAAGGAAAACGATGACATACAGAGAGAGAAAGAGAGAAACAAAACCCAAGAAAAAAACCCAAGTAATGCAACTGCTCACCACCCACTGATTGACACCCAGCCCATCCCTGAGCAGCGATCGCTGCCTCTCGGCCAACTCCCCCCAGTTTCTATACTGAGCATGACGCCATATGGTATGGAATATCCCTTTGGCCAGTTTGGATCAACTATCCTGGCTGTGCCCCCTCCCAGCTTCTTGTGCACCTGGCAGAGCATGGGAAGATGAAAGGTCCTTGACCAGTGTAAGCACTACTTAGCAACAACTAAAACATCAGTGTGTTAGCAACATTATTCTCATACTAAATCCAAAACACCACAATATATCAGCTACTGGGAAGAAAATTAACTCTATCCCAGCCAAAACCAGGCCAACCCATCAGAGCACACCTGTAAAATGATTCTGCGTGCAACAAATCCTGTCCAGTGGAGACGCCAGTGTACATTTTCACTTGGTTTACAGTGGTTTAACACTTTTTCCTAAAGCTCTGTACCCTGTGGTTTCCTCACAGAAAATGACTCTTTCTGCAGTCCATCAAGCAGCTAAAATGGTTCGTAACAGCCCACACTGATGGCAGCTATTAAGACATTACTCATTTCTTTTCCCCTTCAGTACTTCATACAGTAAATGGCACAGCTATTGACTTCATGCAGACAGCAGTTTTAGGGAAATGGAGATGCTTTGAGATGGTTTCCTTGCAGTGTTTTTTTTTTCCTGACCATAGGAGGTTAGTCTCAGATTGCCAAAGTACAGTATCCTGATATAAAAGCTCCACGCTTCAGATGTCAAAATAAGCACCCTCAATGCAAGTAAATGACTAGATGACATACCACAACTTCGTATCTCAGTGAGTTTCAGCTTCAATTTGTGTAAATGTTTGACTCCTGAGCTTAAAATGTATCCCTGCAGCTACACTCCCTGTAAACAGTTTTGTCAGCACCATTTTAGACTTCATATCTGAGCTGGTCAGAAATTGAAAGAGCCTGGTAAAAAGCAGGTGGTAGGAAGACTGAGGCATTTGGCAGCTGATGCAGACAGAAGAAAAAGAGAGGCTCAGGGGATGTTGGGAATATCCTTAGACTTACAGGAGGTCAAGGAGATCAAATGGGTCGCAGGAGAACAAATGGTCAGAGGTTCAGGTTGCCCATAAGCTATTTCAGTTTTAGGGCCAAAACTGTCTGGATCCAATATATAGTCTTCAAGAAAGCAAGGAAATATCTACCTTGATGCTTTTGCAATGCAAGCATGTCAATGTTTTCTTGGCAATAGGCTCTTGGCTTATCCAGTTTATTTCCAGTTTTCATAATACTTGCAGCTGCTGAGGATTATTGCAGATGCTGCAACATAAAACACTGTGGATGAAGACCCCCAATGGGAAAGTTCAGGTTGCTTGGCTTATTTAATTGAAGATATATCTGTTGCCTATAGCAGCTGCATCCTTACACACTAATTGCATTCAGATTTTAATTGTACTGAATCTCCTTAACTGTTAGTCAGATGGGGTAATCAGAAATGCAAAAATATGGAGGATCATATGGATATGCAGAATATGCCTACCATTTCTTAGAGTCATGGACCTTGTGCAGAAAAAAATGGGGCACAGTAATTTAAAGGCCATTTCAAAACATGAGAGCTTTGCTTCTGAGCATTCACCGACTCTGAAGCAATAAAAAGGCATGCCAGATTTTGATTATTCAGTAGGCATTGTTTTTGAGCAAGAAGTCCTTTTGTTCTGATTTTGGCTTCTTGAACAAGAGTAGCCACGCACAGAAACTCAGTTTTGAAGCTGAAGGTGGTACAATGCTCTTGACGTTTCTCTCTTACAGAAAATTATAGCTTTCAAACAGTTAGGCCAAGCTGCACTTCAGCATAGAAATAGGTCTTTATCTCAAAACAAGTCAGTCCCCCTCCTGCCAGCGTCTTAATTTCCTGTGGTAGCAAATGCCTTCCCATACAGGGTTCTTCCTGGCTGGTTTTCAATTAGTCTTCTCCGGCTACCCAACTGTTAGTGCGATGGAGAGAAAGAGTCCTTCAGTCATTAATGAGGAAAACCACTCCATAAAATAAAACATCCAAGGTTTAGTCTGCTGAAAAAAGTGGAGAAGGCAGCCGTTAATCAAAGTCAGACATGGAAAGTACTTTGTATGTTAAAAAAGTCAAAGCACTGTAATCATCTCACCCAACAAGAAGACAGAAATATCTGATTAAAAGTGAGCTTCAGTGTTGCATGAAAATTTACTACAGGAAGGCAAGAAGAAGAGGAATGGACTGAACAGAAACCTCAGGGGAGATGCTGATTTCCTGTGTATTAGCAACGTGGGAATTAAGCCTTCCTTGTAGCCTTAAATCTTGTTTTTTTTTCTGAAGCAAATGTGATGATTTTAGAATTCTAATCTAAGTCTGTTATTTGTTGTTGGGTTTCTATGCTATTCTGAAACATGAAATTTCTTCACAGGTAACTTTCTGTTCTTCAGAAGAAATGAAAGCAATTATTTAATTTCCTGTTATCTGTAATGCTACGACTATTTCTTGTCCTCCTTCCAGATACCCTCATATTCAGCTTCCTTTTCTGCAAAATACAGGGGAAAACATTAGCCATGGCTTGGCCATCACAAGTGGAAAAATATACTATACGTACCCAAGCTCACATGACAGGCTTCAACGGTGTCACTCGTGTTTTCCATTGCAATTCAGACTTATTCACGCCTGAAGGAGGGCCACACACTTAGTGAAATGAAGAAATAAAGGTACAGAGAAACAACTATGGGAGTCCCACAGGGATGCATTAGATTAACTTTTGCCAATAGTCTGGAAAATTATGCAGATGTTGCTTTTCCTAGGAGCACAGAAAGAAACTCCAACTTGAAAAGAGCAGTTCAATGGGCACGTCAGCTAGTTGTGATTGAGTTACATGTGTCAGATGGCAGCAGGAAAAAGTGCAGTTTATTTCTCTGTTGACGCAATATAATAGGGATTTGCAAGGACATTGTTTTCATATCTATGCAGCACCCACAGCTCAGCACGGCCCTCCTTAATTTGTGATCACTTGTTCTGTCCCTCATTAAACTAAATGCCTCTGCAGTCCACCCTTATGTAGGACACAGTCTTTTGACTTCACTCTATTTATACGTTGTGTACAACACAAAAAGTAAAGGGCCTTCTGAACAAGAGGGATTAATCGGAAATGCGTTATCTTTCCTATCTGAGTTGTGATGTGGCTGGTTCATGCAGAATGGTCAAGGTCCCATTTGCTGATAGCAGTAAGCTGACCTTGCTTCTTCAGGGAAACTGCTCACAGAGATTTCTAGACACAGAGGAAAATCAGCAACTTTCTAGTCTAAGGTGACTATACTTTAGCTTGTCTGGAACTGTTGCAGCGTCTAAAACCAGACACCAGAGCTTCCCAAAATTTCGTATGGATGTAGATTTCTTCTCTGTCCCTTTCCCACAGCTCTGGGAACTTACCCCTCCCACCTCTGCAGGAGAAGGGTGGGAAGCAGAGGGCTGGCATCCTACATGGGGTCATATAAGCGGGCACTGCACGTTTCTCTCATTACGTGACCTGATACAGGGAGTGTTTGCATTTTTTTACGCAAATAGCAGGTTGCCCTAAGCTAGCTGGCCCTCTTGCATGGCATAAACTGTAGACTTGCCGTCTGTATAGGGAAGATGGAAATAATCTTCTCTCCTGGGCAAGAGAACCCTGTTGCACTTCAACAAATTTCAGTTAAATTGAAATGTATCTTTCAGAAAGCCATCACATCATGACTTAAGGATTGAGTGAGGATTAATATTTCCTTTCAGTTGGTGTCTGTACTAGCTTGCCTTACTGAAGAGTTGCTACTTCTCATTTGTATTTTAGCTTCTGGCTACTGGACATTTTTACAACCTGCGTTCATCTAAAGACCTTTTAAAATTAGCTGTTCCCTGGACAGATTCACACAGACGTTGATGGAGGACACTTGTTCTGAAGGACTAGACCTCCTACGTCTAGTAGCTGGTGAGGCGGGAGGTGAGTGTGCAGGAGGGCAGAGGAGGCAGAGCTGAAATAAGTCCGTACTAGCACGCTCGAAGCCCCCATGCTCCTCCAGCCAGGCTCGACTGCCTCCCACTGACTGCCCGCAGAGAGCCAAGTCATGGACACAGCCTCCCAGAGGCCAGAAGTAATGTGCACGCCTGTGGCTTTTTTAGCCTTCAGTGCAAGATATTCTTGTATTTAGCAAAGAATAAGCTCTCAGAGGCCATTTAAGTTTTGTGAATTTAAAGCACGGGGAATGAAAAAAGAGGAGGACAGACCCACCATGTGCTCCAGACTTGAGCCTGTGGCTTTGTTCAGGGAAACTTCCATAGATGTAGTATTGAAGATAGGCCTGAACCTTAGAAATCTGCGATCCAGAAGGAAAGTACAGTGTTCATTAAAATCAGCTTTAATTTGACTGGGGCCTCTCTGTTTTAACACTGATCCATCTTACCTGTCTTCCGAGTGGGACAAATTGCAGCAAGATTTCCTTGCCACCAGCTTTCAACTTAATAGTTCAGATTGATTGAACCACTGAATAATTTACTTGATGAATTTCGTATTGTTTTTGAAAGACTTATCTCTGAAAGTTGTTTTTCACTTCCCATATAGCTCTGCGAGATAAGTGCTAGAGGAGTTCCTGACAAATTTCTTGGAAGTAAAAGCAATTACTGTTAGCAAACAGCTTTCAAAGAAACGTATGTTCATCCATTTTAGTCCTGCCTGTGTTGTATATCTAAAATTATAATGTATTTTCACTGGAGAAGAACCTACACTGTTAAATCAGTCAGTGGACTGTAACAGGATGGTGCCAGCCAAGAAAATGTATTTTTTAAAAAGTGGACACCTCTGGCTCTTCTGAAGATAATTGGCTTGTCTGATTGAGACAAGTGATGTGGCTCTTCTGGGAAGAAATATGTGTTAAATGAAATGCCAGTTTGAATAGTTTAAAAGTGATTCTTCATTCTATGGAATCATCCATTTTCATCTTACATTAATGGTTTTAAAACCTGCCTTAACAAAGCAGGTAGCTCAGAGAATTATTGTGTTTCCCTCCGACTGCATGAAACGTAATGCATCCGTGGAGAGAAACTTAGTGTCTCCATCTCCACAGAATCAGGTCAATGTTTCCATCCTCCTAGCAAGACAGATGGTTTCCACAGCAGAGGATTATTTTTGGGTGGTGGTGAAGAATAGAAATGTAAACATCTAAAGTTTTCAACAACACTGAGAAAATTCTCCACCCCGGAACAGCAGTGTGGGAAAGACGGAAAACAGTCTATTTTGTTCTCATCAATGTGGTATCTCCCACACATCCTGATACTTCATTTATTCCAGTTCCAGAATAAAAACAAGTAGTGTGATTTCCAAGGCAATCGTTATTGCTTTTTATCCTACATATCCACCTCCTAGTGTGTGGAAATGATAGTTCCTCTGCTTCTTTCATGTCTCTTCTGATTACTCCTCTCATAAATTGGTGTTGCTCTCCTTCTCCATTTACATGCCTGGGAAACGCTGACAACAGAAAAGTCCGTGCCAAGAACTGGAGGTACATCAGTGCCTAAAATAGGACTTCTTCACCTAAATCTACATAGACATCTCACTCCAGACATCCCAAATCCTGTAGCAATGTCATGGTAAACAGTTGCACAGAATTCAGATTTTCTGGGATTCAGGCCAGGTAATTTGCCCATATTGTTTACCTACATCATTTCCTTCCTGTTCAGTTTAAGTTTGGTTTTGTTCACGCAGGGACAGGGAGCCTTTATTTCATGCTTTCATGTCAAGATTAAAGCCATTCATTTATGTCTATAAATTAATTTAATCCAGAACTGATGTTTAATCTGCAGATTTAATGCAGGATTTTCTCATATCCTAATGACTTCTTCACTTCTGGAATGGAATATTGTTTCTTTTAAGAATCCGTAGCAATTAATACAAGCAGACAGTATTCCTAATTGCTTCAGAAACCAACAACAACATGGTGATATCATGTTGTGTCAAGAAACAGCAGAGCAATTCCTGAGAAAACATTTTTTTTCCAATTCATTTAGGTGCTTGGCTTTTTTTCCCCTATGTCTCCTCTCATTTCTTTTAGCAAAACAGCTAATGCCAAGCTTGTTACAAGACTCTTCGTCTTCTCAGGAGAAGTACTGAAAGGATATGGACACAGGCAGTGTTTGTTTTCACCTAGAGAAAGTGATGTTCTCAGCACTTTTCTGATAATAAGTTGATTGCTTTCCTAGATGGGACCTTTCACTCTCTCTCCTAATGACTCACTTATAAATGTACCACCTTTCATGAGGCTACCCTGGATAGCCGAACATTGCCAATTGTAGGATTTGGGAACTTAATGCTCTTTCCATGAAGGCTTGGCTTCCACCTGGCTTCCATGGCTTTTGTGAAAGCATTGCCTTTGGGTTACCTTTAATCTCTTTGAGACATCAGGTAACTTTTGAAGGCATATGGCTCTATTTGTGAAAGGAATATGCCACTAATTTCCCACTCTTCTACTACGCTATGTTGTGGTAGAGTCAGATTTCTGTACCTCTGGCATCCAGGTCACCAGACAAGACAATGCAAGCTACGAATTGGTGCTTAGCCAGTGCTCAAGACAGAGGTACTGGAATATCTTATTTTGACCTGGAAAAGTGGAGGACTTGGACACAGTTCTGGATAACAAGTTTTCCCCAGACTTTTCAAGCCAATGTATTTGCAGGAAGCTAATTAAAAGTTTCAATGAGCAATCATATAAGAAATCTCCTGAAAGCTAAAGTTACATTCCTTTAGCCCTGGAGCACAAATAATATAATGTGAGTCTGTGACCGATCACAGCCCTGCAGTGCATCCTGAATGTCTCATTTTTAAATAAATTCATACTAGAAACAAATTTTAATTTCATACACATCCAGACATATAATTCCAATATGAAACTGAATGTGCAGATATTGTACTAAAAGAAGAACACAAAATTAACTGGTATAACTATTCTTTACTGTCCACTCTTTTCTCACATGTTGCAAACTCTGAAGCAAATTAGGACCTGAAACACAAGCTCCTCTTATCATGCCTTAAGCACAAGACTATCCTTTTTTTCATGCATGGTAAAAATCATGTCATTAGCTACTTATTCCCACCCACAGAAGAGTAAGGAAAATTCTTCAGGGATTTTAGGCTAGTCAAGAAGAAGATATAAGAAATATTTCTTGATCTAAAGGATTATTTTATAATAATGTGCTAAGACAAAGTTTCTTCTAGGAAGTGTTTTACTGCTGTCTGCAAAGAATTCATTTTCAGCAAAAGGAAATGCGTGCAGATGCAGTAGCACTGCCAGGGCTACTACTTAATGGATTTAATTCTCTTTGACCCTAGCGACGCCACTTCTTCACTTGATGGTCTGCAGATTAAAACAAACATGCAGAAGAGCAACAGAACCAATGAAGTCAGATTTCCTACAGATTTGTGTGCTACATCCCCTCTTCCTCCACCAGCACAACCATCTCAGCTAATCACTCCTGTTTTGTCTGAGTCCTCACTGTACTGCTTCAATAACACGCAGTTAAAATCTGTGCTTAATGTACACTAGTTATTGCTTCCTGGTACACGGGAGGAACTCCTGCGTTGTCAGCAGATATTGTTCAGCAATAACCAAGGACAGCAGTTGCTGTAGACAGTCAGACTCTTTTCAACAATTTCACAGACAGGAGGAGGTAGATTATATTTATCAAACAGTTTTATCAAAGATGATGGGGTGAGCATTGTTTGTGCACTTTCTCTGTCAAATTTGCCACTTCAAAAACAAATAGAAAGCATTTGTTAGTTATAAATGCTCATTAGCAGTCAGCTGGAACTACATGTGCTTAATGAGTTAGCGACTTGCCATCGTGAAATACCTCCTTGGGCCAGGACCTTGCACCAGTGTCTGTTTACAGAGCAATCTGTTGTTTGCGGGATTTGTAACTGGGAGTACTCTTGTGGCATGAGGCATCATTCAGACTGCATGACACAAGAAGTTCCTGTCACAATATTTGTCAAAGACATAGCTGAGGACTTCTTTTTGCCCTTAGTGAGTGGTTACTTCTGTGTCTTCCTACAGTGATGTCCCATTTATAAGTAACTGCCTGTATGAGGTGTGGCTGTATGTTCTTTTCGGGAGTGAATGAACTACAAAGGGCAAAGTATAAAGAGGCTTCACTGTGTTGTTCAAATGTTTCCTAGCCCAATGGGAAGGCCTCGCTGTAATTATCTGACGCAACATAGTTTTCTGTGGCAGAGATGCCCCTACCTGGACTGTTCCCCAAGCTCCCATTCTGGTCACCAAAGAGAAATTAGCATTTCTAGGGCACAATTTATCTCAGTCTGTTGTTGACTTCTAAATTAAGTGAGCTGCATCCTGAAATGCCTGTGTCCTTCCATGGACACAGTCAGCTGAGAGCGACTACGTTGGCCCTCCTCTGCGCGCACCTTGTAGACTAGCTCCCCGTTATCACCGAGGGAGCTTAGCGGGCAAGCTCATAGGTCCCCTAGGCTGGACACTAAAGTTGGGTAAGATGAACCCCAGTGCGCCTGGCTGTTTGTTCCTGTGTTTTCAGAGGCGTTTGCAAACTGTGTTGTCTGCCCTTCATATATACTTTGGTTTCTTCTTACCTTGGCCCGGCTTTAGCTAAAAATGATGTTTAGGTAACTGAATTATGTCAAATGAATGCATCCTTTCCTGGACATTGCAAAAACTTGCAAGAGAACGAAGGACAGGACTATCCTTTGGGTTACTGAAGACTGAACTCTGAAATAGAACAGGCACTTATAAGGAGTTTCGGGCTCCTTTTTTTCCTTTCTCTTCTTGCCACTTGATTATTTTGTTAGGGTTTTATTCTGTGTCTTACCAGATCAATACTACATCTAGTTAAATTACACGTAGTGCTCTATAAGGAAGAGTTGGAAAAACGGAAGGGAGCTGGGACTGCAAAGCTCTCACCCTGATGCTATCAAAACAAGCTTCCACCTCCCAGATTAACCTCCCAAATTCAACTTTATCTGTCTGTTAAAAGACATCAGATGCTGCTATTATCCACTGCTTTGAAGAGAATAATACCTGATCCTTCTGTAATGGCTCTTGACTCTAGATTGCAAAGCAGGTCTCTTTGCAGGTCTTATTGCAAACCAATATCCCTGCTTCACCTCTGCTGTGCAAACAGGGAAGGCCATGGTCACCCAGCAATTGCCGAGTCAAGAACTGAACTCAGGAGTCCTGAACATTAGTCCAATACACAATTCACTGCCTGCAAAAATGCCAAAACACCATCTATATAAAATTCGCTATTATTTTGCTTAGGGATCACACAGAAGAGAAGTTGAATGAATTCCTTAAATGCTCAGTGGATTTCCTGCTAAAATCTTAGTCTCTCCAAGCAGCACTTGTTTCTTTGCAGGAGACAGAGAGACACGAAATGGAAATTTCCTCAACGCCTCTGACGCTCACTGGATGCCTCACAGCACAAGCACCGAGGTTCACTCTTGCTGCAGAAATCTGCTGTGTGGGCAGCCAGGGAATATTCCTGAGGGGTAAAATAGATATCTCAGAAAATCGATAAGCTTTAGTGTAGGGAGTAGCCATGGCAAGATAATGTGTTTGCAAAAGCCCAGCCTCCACAATTTCTGCTGGTGGGCTCAAGTGGGAGAAAATTGATTGCCGTTAACATCTGATCTCATTAGCTGTGCTCCTGCTTTCTGAGAGGCACTTCTCAGGGACAGGTAGCTTGGGAAACAATGATGCCGTGCAGAGTGTTGGGCAATCAGCAGCATATTATATTGCATGTTTATGCCTTTGGATGCCAGATGGAATAATTCAACTGGCCTGATCCTTATTTGGCGCATTTGTTGGTGGTATCAATCAATGGCATTAGTCCAATGCAAGTTAGTTGAGAAGGAAGCTTTGCACAAGTACAGCGCTGAAATTAGGCATTCAGATCGAAGTAATGCAAGATGATAGATACATTTTCATCTGATGAAAATATGTGCTAAAATTCATGGTATGTCACTAATCCATTAGACAGCTGCCTGTCACAGTTACTCTGGTGCATGGCTGGTCATCTCTTGGTCCCTGTGCTGCCATAGTATGAGCCAGGGGATAAACCAGAAAGCCTATATATATGGTGGGGGAAGCTGTGCTGTGATATAAGTGCAGTGTGGAGGCGTGTAAGAAGCTGTCTGGCCTTGCAGACATGGAGCCAGCGCACCGCTCTGTGCTGAGACGGTTCCTGGGGGTGAGTGCTGCGCACGCCATGAACTGCTGTCCATGAAAAGGGGATTTATCCTCTTTCTGGAGGGGAGAGATAGGCCTGCCCTGCATGGAGGGAGGCCACTGTTCAGTAATAAAAGCTTTGGGGAACTGGACGCGCTCTCCTCAGGTCAGAGCAGACCTGCTAAGCATGTTAGCAATATCAAGGATAGTAAGAAGCTTTTGACAAAACTAATGAAATCTCTGTTAGAATTATGTTTAACCAAACAGTAGCGAAATGTTTTTTACAGGGAGGAATTCGATATCAATGCCCCCAAAAATGAGGCAGTCTGTAGCTTACTTCAGTTTGCCAGAACCCCTTTCCCTCTTTCAAATAGCAGATGGAGCAGAAACTAGGGTATGTTAGTACTATTGCTCAAATATGTGAATCAAAAAATGCGAACTGTAAACAAAGAATTCCAATTCCTTTGTTCAAAACTGGCAGTGGGGGTTGTCCTATGGAGCTGAAATGTGCATTTTCCCTCTGCAATTTGCTTTGAAAACTTTAATGCTGCCTCAAATTAAAATACTGAGTTCTGCTCTGCTTTGGGAAGAATGTAGTGTTTATGCCTCTGGGGGTCCTGAAGAAAAATTGCTTGGGTAGGCTTTACATTATTTTGCACTAACTGGGGCTGATGTGATTATATCGACACAACAGAAGTCTAAGAAATATGACCCACCACAAGTATCTTGACTTTGGGATAACTTCTCCCAACTTTTTTTACATGTTTTTTTTCCAATCTTCTACCTACTAGGTCCCTACGTTTCACTCTAAACACCTCTAAGCATTTGAGTACAGCTTCAGAGTCCACCCTGGAAGCTAGCTCAGGATAAACTGAGCTTATAAGTAAATTCACAGCCCAGCTGAGTCAACGTTAGCTTATCCAAACAGGCGGGCCCACAGGCAGTGCTCCGTTACAGACACAGCAAGTGACTGGCTTCATTTCAAGGCTCTATCAAGCCACCGAACCCAGGCTCCTAACTCCCCCAGCCCAGCCCAGCTGGCTGGGTGGCAGAAGTTCAGGGACTGTTGCATCCCCAGGTTGCTTCCTTGTCAGAAAAATGAATCTCCCCAACGAACTGGCTCATCACCACTATCCGTGAGACCTCCTCTTCATTCGCTTTGTTACTAGTTCATATTGCTGCATCCAAATTACAGCCAAACCTTTGGTTACTGGACCAAACACAAGCATTAGAGGCATAATTCCCTTCAGGAGTAGTAAGACAATACTTATATATACAGTGCTGCAAGGTGACAGAGTGATCATTTCTGCATACCTAATTCCGAAGCATTGGTGCTTGCACAACTAGTGGTTTCAGCTGCAGTCTTTATACACTTTAAAAGATGTCTTTGTTCAAAATAATCAGTTATTGGCATATGTAATATGGTTTTTTAATGGTTTAGTTATAGGATGTGTATACCATTATTCACCACAACGTTCCTGTTCTCCTTCCACAGCCTTTGAGATGTAATATCCTCACAGCATAACTAATGGCTTCATTAACACAATGTAGCCATGCATACCTCCTTGTTAAAGGGTTATTTATTTTGTTAGGCCCTAAATCTGGTCCTTCTCATAGTTGTAGTCCTTTGGTGATGAGTAATCAGCCACTCAAAATGTCTATTTATAGCACTGGGGCTGCTGACTTCATCCTGTGCCTGCATTCTCAAAACCTCTCCTATCCTCTTGTGAGAGTTCACTCTACACGTTCTTATTTTAGGGTCATTGATAGTTCAGCCTACATGGTCATGGTCACTTAGAATAATTTATGTAATCCTTTGGTAAGTGTTTGTTATTAATACCTGTGGCAGTACCACTAGCACGTTATCAAAATTGCTTTACAACAATACATAATGTACAGCCACTCTTCCAAAGTGGCTGATAAAGCTAGAAAAGTCTTACCAAGCTGTTACCTGCTTTTCTGCAGCTGCTAGGTGGCTTTCATCTTGCAACGCTTCTCCTGTGTCCATCCACCCGCTCACTTCTGAGAAGTGAGCTTGCAGAACTGCTGGGTCAGGCTTTGAGTTTCTGCACTTCTCTCCTTTCGCGCCAGTCATTTTGGATGGCTTCCTTTTGCTTACATATTTTTGCACGTTATCCCACTTCCCATTTTCCACATCACACCTTTTTTCCCCCCTCATTTTCTTTCCCTTCTGAGCAACCATCCTGATTACTAAAATAGTGATTTGGTTTGGAGACTGTGGTGTCCTTGCTGCTGACTGTGTAAGTGGGATATTTGTTTTTCAAGACTGGCATCTTCCCTCACATAGGCTATATATTTCTTTCTGCACATGGTAAAATAAAGGTTGCAATGAGCAGTTGAAGGTGTAGCAGTGAAATGTGGGCAAGCTGCCAATATTTCCTGCTCAGGAATCAATATTTTTGATTTCATTTAGTTCACCTTGTAATCAGTCTGAATAGGCAAATAAGTATTTCTCCTCTGGGTCCATGGTCAGAAAGATGAGAATCATTAAAATATTATCTTCATGCAGTGCTTCTGCAGAAAAAATGTTGCCGGAGGGTGACGTTTTCCATGCTTCCAAAGGCTGTATGAAAATTACAAGCTGAAGATATTGTTCTGATTTATATTAAGCCCCTTACCTGAATATAAATTTTCATTTTTCTTCTGACAAACCTCAACAGTAATTTCATCTGCTTTTGCAAATGATCTGATCACTACCAAACAGTCATTTGAGCAAATTCACCATAGCCCTGGTCAGCAACTCGTAGCTGATATTATAGACTGACAGCATCCTGAAAAACTGGGGTCCAGTGCCGCCAGCCCCAAACTCACTGTCAGCCCAGGGTGGCTGGTTTCAGTCAGCGTCCTCAACGAGGGGGCTGAGCTGTGCAAGGTGTATCACAGATGGGTTGGAGCTGTGATGCCCATGTAGCTGCTCTGAGGGCACCAGCAGGCACTACCCACCCAAAAGCCTCCCCAGAGTGAGAACTGGGGCAGGAAGAGTCTCATTTCCAGCCATCACGGTACCTCCAGGCTGGTCTGACACTGAGAAATCGGATTACTGTAGGAGGAGTGCATCTCTGATTGCTTTCCATTCCCTTCACAAGGCTGAGCAATGCACGCTGTCATTGCAGGTACTTCTCTTGCGATGTGCCTTGAAAAAAAAGCTGTCCCAGTTCAGAGGGCAGGTATGTGCGTAGCTCAAAAGGGAAAAAGAGGTATTCATCTTTTCATAACAATTTATCTTTGAGATGACTACTAAACCTACCAGTTCTACAGCTGCACATGGGGGCCTCACTGGGGGGTTGTTTGTGATGCAAACGACTCAAATGTTCCCTGTATTTTTCGCTTGGGCAGTGTATAGATAAAGGTGAGGAGAAGAAGGACTTTATTTTCTCTTCATTTGAAAATGGCCCTTTTCACAATAATGGATTACAGGATCAATATGCTTCTCAGAACTACTACTGTGATATAATTTTCCCCCAAAGTGAAAAACCCTGACCTTGCTAGATTTTTGCCAGAAAAATAAATGCTCAAATCTTCATAAAGCATGTATTGATGTTGTTTTATTTACCGTGGTTGGTTTCACAACTATAACAGGAAATGGTCCCCTGTATAATTTTGACTTTACTCTTTTTTAAAATGGAGGAAAATCCCACTGTACTTTAGTTAATGAGACTAATATGACTGTGGCCATAGATATGGTTAAATTGCCTGTATTGTTCCTTTCATTCCCCACTATAATGTCACCACCACCATCACTTACGAAATTTTACCTAATGCACAGCTACCTGAAACAGCTGTATAAACAGCCATTTTAACTACTGCAGGGCTAATTCCTCCCTGCTGTAATTCCTTTGCTTACAATGACTTACCTCCAGCAGTGATTTGGCATGAATAATAACACATCTGACATTTGTGCCACGAGTGCTCCATCTACTTACAGAGATGATGTTTCAATTAGATTTGCTAGCAGGTCAACCAAACAGAAGCACATGAAAGCAGACAGAGTAAATTATCCACGTTGTTAGATCCAGCTGTTGGAGCTCTCAGTGGGGGACTTAGCTGCATGTATTTTGCTAATGTTAATGGGAATCACACATTTGTCTTCCCTCATATCATTGACATTGTACTCCCCTATGGCTAGAGCTGAGCAGGTCTCAGAATTTTTATTTTCATGGCATTTTGCAAGCCCTCTGAGCATGTTGCTCTCCACAAGCATTCTCTTGCCCACCTCTGTATGCTCTCCCTTTTCCTTATATGTCTCCTAAATCCTCTGCCAGTTTTATACCCTCTGCCATTTATATCTCACAGCTGCACATAGCAGCTCCAATTGCAACTGGAATCCTACAGTGTTACCCACTGCATGCATAATAAAGATACTAACTTCAAAAAGTACCATGTAAGTAGACAAAACACTTACATGAGAGGCAGAGATTGATGGCAAATCCAGATTTGCTGCTCTTTAATGTAACCTATCTACCTGATTAGGCTAGTTCTTCCTCCTAGGTATAGTTTCCCCCAGGTCATTCTCCTTTCCCAGATGTTTGTTTCATGCCTGTTTTCATGTTCCTTCTTCTCTCTGTACACGTCCTCTGCCAGTAAGACTTTTATCCAGTTGTTATTCTAATATCTTTTTTCTTTATTTTCTATACCTTTCCCTAACACCTCCATTATCATCATGATGCTTTCTTCAGTTCTATCAGTCAAAATATCCTTCCCCCACCCCTACTCTTCATTATGGCTCAGACCTAAGAAAAAATAGGTAGGCAGAGACACGTCATACCTTTAAAAACCTTATTCAATGGGGTTAGGAAAATCTGGTGACTTTCCCTTGCTGGAACTCAATGCTGACACATTTTGGGGAACTGGAGCTTGGGTCAATTTTCTTCCTGTTGCCCTTTCAGTAGGCTTTTCTTCTTTTTTTCCTGAACACAAAGGCTACAATGATGGCAGCTGGGGACAGCAAACTAGACCAAGAAATAGGTTTTGAGTTGTGATTTAATAATTGTGCTGTGTTTTAAGGAGTAGGGGGGCAGTTCCAAAGTCCTTGGTTAGTCAAAGCAATAATGAAGTCAAAAGGAAATAACAGACTAAGACATGGGATGCTCACAGTAAGAGCCACAAAAATGGGCCAACACACATTAACTTTATCCTTTTATGTGAAGGAGGGCCTTGGCAAAGTGTCTGTTTGTCAAATAATTGTTTTAAAACACGGCTATCGATGCATTCTGATTGCTTCAGTGGTTCTTCTGTATTTGTCACATTGGCTTTGCTTTGGGTATACTAGAGAAGGGATTGGGAACATTATGACAGGCAGAGGTTTAAGCCTGAAATAAATGGAGCTAAGCTGCTAAAAGGGCACTGGAGTCTGTCCTTTCCCCATCCTCAGGCTAAATTTTATTTATGGTCTGGACTGAATACTTTTATAAAGTGCATAAAACCTTCATTAATGCACCTCCTGGCATCTTTAAGAGAGAACTATCGGGGGAATGGAGACTGTTGCACCTGAACTTTTTATAGTTATTTTTTTGTATTTTCTTGGAATACAATCCCTACTAAAATACACACCTGTTTAAAGAATGCATGTCTCTCTCTTTTCTCAGTGGAAATTCTTCTGCCAAACCTTGTTAAACAGGCTTCTGCAGGTCAGGAGAGATTTGATCTAGAGACATCGGAAAAGCCAAAGTACAGATGCTAAATTCCTGAGCAACAAATCTGACTAAAAACCAAAACAAAAATACACCCAGAAGGACTGAATAGCTTAAGGGATTAGTAATGGATTTGCACATCTCAATCAGTGGCTCAAACCCAGCATAGGTTAATAACAAGGGGAGTTCCACCCTTCAGTCAGTGCCTAAATCCATGCAGTCTCTTCTCTAAGGCTGCTGTTACGAGACTTCACTTAGTGAAGACACCTGGGCACTAATCCCTTTAAGACTCCACGCATTTTTAATGTTTCTTCATGAAATCCACAGTTTAAATCCCGTCTGTGACTTTTTCTGCTGCTACCTCACTCCACCTTAGTTCATCTAATTTAAGCAAGATCAACTACCCTGTGACAGCATCCCATGCCCTCTGATCTGTGTGAAATAGCACCAGTGGGATTGCATGGCCATGGAGAGAATTACAGACACCCACAGACTTCTCTGGGACCAGAGTCGAGCTCTAAAAGGACAAAGTGAACAACATGAGCACCAACAGAGAATAAAACTCACGTACCTTCCCGCAAGGTTGTGCAGAGATTGATTAGATACTGGATCAAATTCCAAATACCCTAATTTCTCACCGAGTTCAGTGTTTACAAAGCACTGTGAGTACCATTTGTGCTAAGTAGTGCAAGTACGTACCTGTCACATCTGGGATGTTGTTAAGTACAGTTCTCAGACAGAACTGCTGGAGATGTTAATGGAGCTGGCTAGATAATTGAAGACATTTTTTCTGTTAGAAAATACCACCTCATCAAAACCCAGGCAATCTACAGAAACACGTACTTTCCAGTATAAGTGTCCTCAGAATGTAAGAGAGTGGCTGATCTGCTTAACATAAAAATCTGGACCATTTTGTATGGAGCTGAGGAAGGGAGTTTGCTTTTTTCAACGTTCATCTGACTGTAATGCCTCTCCCAGCTGTTGGCAAGCGACTGATTAGAGTTTGTGTTGTTCTGCAGAGAAAAAATTTATAATGGTTCATTTTTTGGAAAGAATATTGAAAAAAACCACCAGGGTAAGGATTATCTTTGTTTTCACTAAATAAATAGTTTGTTTTCTCTGCAGACCTAATTATTACCCAGAACTCAGTTGCTAGATTCTTCCCCAGAAGAACGGTTAGAAGCTTTGGAAGATTTCTACTGGGAATAAGATCCCCCTCAGCTAATGCTTGCCCCCCTCATGCAATCCTTCATCACTCTCATGCATTTCAACAACAATTCTACAAGGAAGAGGACTGCAGAAAAGGGTGTCATGAAGACGTTTCAAGCTGACTCAGTTGCATGTTTTGGGCTGTGTTGTACTCTTTCTGATGGTTTTCAACATAGTATATGTTATTCTGTGGGAAGAGAACTAAGCCCATTTGGGCTGAATACCCAAGGGACTGGACTGGCTGAGTCAGCTAATTATATGGGACAGTCTCCAAATAAAGGAAGAACAGATCTATATTTATGTTGGACCAGATGAATACATGAGGGCCTTTCTTTTGATTTCAATAAGCTTTGGAAGATGCCTCTGCTTTGGAAATCTGCCTAGTACAGTTGATCAGTTGGCTTTTCAAAAAGGTTTTATTGTATTTCAGAGAAGCAAGAAAACAAACAACCCCCCCTGAAAACAAACAAACAAGCAAACAAACATAAATTAATAGCAGAATAACTTTCCAGAGCAAGGAATCTGGATTTCTGAGTCTGATTTCACTGTGGTGCCTTTTGGTCTATTATGCCAGAAGTGGTAACTCAGATATTCGTATTTTTACTTTCCAAGATTTAACTTTTTTTCGTTTATTTTTTCCTTTTCCATATATACCCACTTACCCAAATATGAAACATTTTTCTCTTAGCCCCCTGTAAATGCCGACTAGGGCAATTATCCTAAGCTTGCATTGATGTGTGATGTTTCACTTGTAAGGAGACTAATCTAAGCCTGCCAGACTCTGCATCTAGAAGCATTTATAGCTGTCAAATCTAATGAAAGTCAAGTGATTGATCTCCTAGGTAGCAGCTGCAGCATCCTCCAGAAACTAATTTAATATGAGACCTGTGGCAAATCCATAGAAATAATGTTGCTTAGATGCTCATTTTACTTCCCATTTTTTCTTTGGTTTGTTTAAACACAATGGGCCAAGAGAGGATAATAGGGTTGTAGAAGCAGACGTGAGAGGAGAATTTGTCCCAACAGGTGTAACACTATTCAGAAGGAGCTGGAATGGATCGGACATTCAGAGAACCTCATCTATTTTGAGGATTTTGTGTGTCCCCCACCCCCAAGTTGCAAATATTTTCCTGACAGATTTTTGGCTGTTTGTCTCATGCATAACAGATGCTGCAAACAATTCTATTGTTAGCAGACTGTGCATTCAGTGCTCCTGTAACTCCTGAAGAGATCACTAGTAAAAATATCTTGTTATTTGTCTTGTCATGTAGCTGCTCTCAGTTTTGGTTTATTAATATATCCAATATAGCAAATCATCTGTCAGGTTGCAGATGCATTTAAGACTTTCCTGTGATTTGGTCTGAACTGCCTCCTGCATATGCCAGAGTGTAGGTGATACACTGTAAATAATCAAGCCAGAGCACAGGACTTAGGTTCTGTATGAGACACAGGTCCTAAAAGTATCTTGTTCTTTTCAAGCACAAAATCATCCTGCCTGTGACCCTGTATCACAGTGGGGCATCATTTATATTATCAATGTATGACAAGAAGACAATTTAAAGATCAATTCTAAGTGTTTTAAGTCCTTCCTTCTCTTGAAATTTGCTTGCATATTAATGGCTTCTAGAGTAAAGCTGACGAGCCAAAAATGGTGTCATTTAAATTAGGGGTTTCTCCAATATAATCCTGCTGTTTTGAAAAAGGAAACAAAGTATTTGTCAATGTTTCTTATTCTCCTGGGTTTTTATAATGGTCCCCAAATCTAAGGCATTCATCATTTTCTTATTTGCTGCATAGTTAACTCTACACATGTGGGGCAGTACCAATATAAAGAAAAGATATAAAGAAAATATAAAGAAAAGAAAATATATTCAAAAAGAGTGAAGCTGTCTGGATATGTCTACGCAAAATGCTCACATACCAATACACTGTCCTGCATATGTGCAGGAAGACTTTTTAAGATGGTTTTTAGAAGGCTGTTTCCCATGAGATTTGAATAGTCCAAAGGGCTATGTTGTGTTATCAATTCTAAACTGTACTTGGACAAGATTAACCTGTACGGGATCGGTAAAAACTGAAAAAAGGAAGCCACAAGCTGTTTCTGTTGGTATTGTTCGAGAGGGTAAGAAATGCTGTCAGGTGCAGATGCCTTCAACTATGCAAAACTTGAAGTACATTTTAAAGAATAGAACGTTGCACCAGTGAAGAATATTGCACCACAAAGAATAAAAATTGCACCAGTGAACTTTTATTGGCAAAGGGTTCAGGAGACGAGTAGCTGGGGACTACAAGGACTGCAGCTAACCGGAGATTGAGAGTAGAAGAGAAGAGGTATGGGTGAGGTTGATATGGACATGACAGTGAGGGGAAAGATACTGGTGGATCTGAAAGGGGGATCCTGCACGAACTGGTGGGGAGGGTCTCAGGTGGGAGAAAGTGACTGGAAGCATCCCTCCAAGGTAGGGGCATGGCTGAACGGTTCTTCTCCCTTCCTCTGCTGATCAGAAATCTGGAGGTCTCCTGGCTAGAAAGCGGACAGACTGATCCGCTTTCGTTGCCCACAGCACACGTGCTGGTGCCTAGAGAAGCCCACAGCCTGTGTGTGGGAAATTGGCCTGCAGCCTGGGGGAGACCTTCACTTACTCTGAACCTGCTTATATATAAATAGGCTGGGAGACTTAGCCGCGGGGTCTCGGACACCTCTCCAAGAGCTCCAGAAAAGTTATAATTGACTTGTATGTCTCTGGGTCTTGCACCTCTCATTGCCTCCCTCACATGAGAAAGAGTACGGGGTCTTTTATCTTTCAGAGGTGCTGAGTGAAGGGAGAGAGAGATAGTCAGCAGAAGGAAAGATGTAGCAGCTATTAAGGACCTGATTTCATGTCCTCTAATAAAGTGCTGGCTGTGATGTGCCTACACAGCAGCAAGAACCGTCAGTCAGCAAAGATCAGGGGGTTTTTTATGTCTTTGCTACTAGTACCCAATAGCACATAATGGCGAGGGAGTGGTGGAAGAAGTGCTGGAAGGGGGAGGAGGAGGACTGCATGTTGAGGGGAAATTACGGTAGAACAAGAGAGAAATGCCAGTTTCCCCCGGTTAGCTACCACGCTCCCTGCTGATACGCCTGTCAAGATCTGAGAGCGTCGACCAAGGCTGTACCTGTACAGTTATATAGGGCTAGACCTGAGCTTGGCCTGTCGCTGCTGTAACCTGCAGCGGTGCAGAGCAGACCTGACTCAGAAGCACGTTCACAGCAGAGCTCAGGTCCCTTTGCACAGACCCATCCTCCTCTTTCCCTGAGAGCGGACAAGGCTTGAGGGAGGAAGCCCTGCCATTCCCCCCGACACGTGCCAGAGGGTTTGGGGCAAGCCGGTTTGCTGCTCCTTGTGCTGCTCCACACCTCAGACTGAGACTGAGATGTGAAGCTCAAGTCTATCAACGTACTATAAGAGGGCTGCTAGCATCAGGTAGCCAGAATGACTCTTGTCAGCCAGCTAAAAGGGCACCTTCGGACCAGAGGGAGAACTTCATTTGCTCAGCTTCAGAAGACAAACACATGTTTATGGATTTTAGACTGACTAGGTTTGGTATTTATATTATTTGGTATTTATGTTATTATCTAAACCCAGGATCTTCACATTCCAGAGCTCAAAACTGAGAGATTAGGAAGTGCATTCAGGCCCTAATGTTTGCCACACCTTAATTTACACGTTCATAAAAGAAGGAATATCTACTACATTGTTTGTGGCTGGTCAGTAGAAATATGCCTTAATGCTAGAACCAGCCTCTGTTCACTAAGTGAATAAATAAATACCACAAATCTAATTTAGAAATTATTTAGAAATTATTTAGTTATTTAGAAATTAATTCAAATCAATCAAAATGTTATCTACTCATTTAAAACTAACCAGTGGCACAATGTCCAGTACAAAAAGTACACCTCTAGACTTATGTCTCAAAAATTAATAAGCATTAATTTGCATTAAGGTGCATGATATCGGCTGGCTGCATTGTTCTTCTGCCGCACTTCTCGTTTGCATTTCATCGAAAGAGCAGCAAAAGTAACTGAAAAATAGCTTGAAGATTTTAATATAACTTCATCAAATGAGAGTGACGTAGTCACTGCTTATCATGCTGCCTGACAATGAGGGCAGACTTCTGACGCTAAATCTTTCACTGTCAGCAGGATAAATCATTTTACAAGCTTAAAGAAAAGAAATAGACCTAATAACTGTGTAAGATGTTTGCACAAATCATAAATATTCATTTGAAGATCTCTCTGATTTTAAAAATAAAAGAAAATCCAGATTACATTTACATATATTCCGTTCATGTATTCATATATTCATTTCCAAATTCTAAAGTTATATCTTCCATACATGTGTGTGACTTTGCATGCACATTTAAAGCAGCCATGCACATAACTATTTCATTGTATATTCAGCAATCAAGAACTGTTGCAAAGTGACATCCTTGCAGCTGGTAACATTTAATATTTTTATTTCTACCCTCCAAAAAAATTCTTTTCCCATCAGTCAGACCTACTAATGAAAAAAACGGATTCTGCCATCCATGCATAAACATACTGCTCCCACTAAACTCAATGTTATTTCCTATTTTCTGAATACGAAATACATTACTGAGCCTAGAGTTACATTCACGCGAGAAAGGAAGAAACTTTTTTTAAATAAGTATATGGATTCGAGGCAAAATGCTGGATACACCTGAAACCTTGCAGAAATATGAGTCTGTATTTTGATATTGATATTTGCTACCTGTATTTTATTTTATTTTAAGGATCATTTTAGGAATTTGACTGCAATCCAATATGCAGAAATAAACCGCACGTTCTTTCTCTTCCCTTAACTTTTCTTTTGATCCCTCAGCCAGCTGCTTTTTCTCCTTTCGTATAATAATAACAGGAAGGTACAAGTATAAGAAATAATGATCTGAAAATGCAGGAAATTGAGGGCAATTTTGTGAAAAGCAGCTGGAATTCTAGATCTGTAATGCTGGCGCTAATTTGCTCGATTTTGCATTTAACCTGTTGGTCTTCTGAAACATTTTCTTTTCTTCAGAGAAAAATGAAATAGCTCATGAAGTTATTACTAAGCTGACAGCATGAGAGAATTTTGAAAAAGTTTGCTGGTTAAAGTGCATCTGAAGAAATTATGCACTCAGTCAGTTAATAAAGATGCTGCTGTTGTGAATAGAAGTTACTGAAGCTGACTAGCCCAGACGCAGTGTGGAACCTAGTGAGTCAACAAGTAGAATAAAAAAAAGAACTATAGGTCACCCCACATTACAACTTAATCACAGACTTTACTGTATCTTATGCCAAAGTAACTTCAAAAACAGAGCCAGCCAATGTGAAATATTAAGCCTAGGGACTTGGATGGCATTTAGGAGGTCTTAATGTGGATCCACGAACTTAAAAATTGACGTGGATGTTGGCCCAGCAGTCTTTAAAGGTTCTCAGCCTAGTTCGTGTGGATTGGATTCTGGTTTTTTTAATCATGTAAGACAAGGATAACTATTTCAGCTAAGTTACACCATGGTTTTTGTGATGTGGTTACATATAATATATGATTCCTCAATTATATTCTGAAAGTTACAAAGATCTTGGAGGCCTTACCCAACATTTTTAGGACAGAAAATGATCATTCATTAGTACTGATGGGGAAGACACCTCCACTCTGCATCAGTTAACTTTTGGGATTTTCTGGTACTCTCATAAACTGCAGAAAAAAATAGTTGCTAGTGAAGAGAAAAACAGACCTAGGTAGAACAGTAGTTGGATTTGAGGTGGCTGTTCTTTTATTGCTTATTTAGGTGGAAATTTCACATTTAAGGTCCGACTCGGAAAGACCAGGATCTTGCACTGGCACTTATCCCACCAATATCTAACTCCATTTATTTTACTGAAGTTTTACGTTTACATTATCGTGCTATCCACAGAACACTATGTATATGAAGACAACATTCATCAGATGAAAAGAACTGCTTCAAGTTTGTGCAAATGAAGATTGTGTTTCAACAGTGGCCCTGTCTTTCAGTTCTGAAGTACAGTCCCACAGAGCAATCCAGGTAGGAAGGAAATTCAGGAGAGCATCTATTCCCACCCCTGCTCAGAGCAACCAAAGTGCCAAGTTAGATGAGTTTGCTCAGGGCTTTGTCCACTCCAGTGTTGAGTCATTTCAAGGATGGAGATTTCACAGCCTCTCTGGGCAACCTATTCCAATGTTTCACCACTCCCATGGTGAAAAAGTTTTCCTAATATCTAACTGGAATCTCCCTTGTCGCAGCTTGCGTTTGTTGCCACACATCCTGTTGCTGTGCACTTCTTGAGAAGAGTTAGGCTCCACCTTCTCTACAGGCACCCACTAAGTAGGTGTACACAGCATTAAGGACTCTCCTTGACCTTCTCCAGCTGAGCAGACCCAGCTCTCTCAGCCTCTCCTCGTACATCATGTGCTCCAGCTCCAGCCAACCTGGTGGTCCTCTGCTGGACTTACCCCAGTTTGCCAATACCTCTCTTGTACCAGGGGATCCAAAACGGGACACGGTAGTCCAGTGTGGCCTCAGAAGCGCTCCACAGAGGAGAATAATCACTTTCCTTAGCCTGCTGCCTACACTCTTTCTTATGCAGTGCAATATGCACTTCATCACTGCAAGGGTACACTGCTGACTCATATTCGTATCTGAGTAAAAACCATACCCAGGCTTGTCTTCAGCAGTACATTCAAGAGTAGTCCATCTGTGTATATTTTGCACAGATCTATGTTCATCCCACCAGCATTACAAATCAGCTGGATAGAAAACAGCTCTCTTTGCAAGCCCTGTATCTTCAGCAATGTGACCGTACTAGCCTGAGCACAATGCCTTTGAGAGCTTGTTTGGATTGTCCTGGTGAGCAGGACACGTGGAGCAGATCTGTGTGACTCCTAATGAAGGGCTGTGCACAGACCTCCAACATAAAGGGAAGAGATTCCATACCCTGTAAGCAGATAAGAAGTGGAAATAGAAATGATTTTTCTTCTCTTTTGATGGAAAAAGTTGCAGCAACTTGAATGCACAAAATAGCTACTGCAATTGGTGCTTACATGTCTGTGTATGTTCTATAAATATGGATTAATAAATAGAAGCAGAATGTAATAGCTAGACAAAAGTGGTCAACTGATTTCATTCAGCCAACATACGCAATGTTAAACATCTGTTAGAGAACAAGGGCTGTTAAACCTGCAGATTACAACCATGATCATGCCAACTCGGAGAGGAGCTACGCTGGCCTAAAATCAGCTTGCTTTCCAGTTTCATGAACTTTGGGGCAGTCCCAGCATAGACAGTGAGCACTCAGGAGCACAGGCAGACTGCTGCAAGTCCCGGTTTGTGCGCTGTATTAGCCCAGCAGGATCCTGATCACACCTGGGATATCTGAGCACAAGAGAGATTTAGCCCCTGGACCTGGGCAATTGGCAGCCCACTCCCCATAGTGTTCTGCTGCCCACCTCCACAGATATTCCCTCGCTTTGTCCCTGCTTTGTGCAAGTGTTATAATAGAAATAAAAACCCAAAGAGACTAGAACCCATTCAGTCTTCTGCACTGTATGTTGCAAGCCTCGGTTGTAATAGTTGCTCTTAGGGTGACGGCGTGTATGGAAAATTCAGGTAAGCCGAAGCTTTTTAAGCCATTTATAATTCAGGACCTCCCAGAAAGGTGGTAGAAAAAACAATTTAGAGTGATTTGTGGTTATTCACATTTGGAAAAATTCCTTTTCTAAGTTAGCAGTAAGACACAGGTATAACAGCAACAGTGATTAGCTACAGGAAAAGGAATGGCTGGAATGACTTCTCTTTTTTTGAATGAAGACTTCAAACAAGACTAGATGGAAATAGTTACACCTGTGTGCAACAGGCTGTTGAGATCTGACCAGGTACAACTGGATGAAACTGTACGGTGTGTTAGACTTGTGGTTAGGCCACAGGAGCTATGGAGCTATTTGTACCTTTAGGCCTGTAAAACAAAATGATAACTCACATGATGGGAGGAAAGAGTTATGAGTTGTGCTGCATGTCAGGAAAAACTCTGGGCAGCTGTAAAACATCTGTTTTGAAAGCTTCCTTTACAACCACAAAAAGGTGGGTTTTTTCCCTCCATCCAATAAGACTAAAACACTGTGTGGCAGAGAATGATTTGTTCCTCCCTTGTTCTGAACCACGTCCTGACTTTGCCAGAGAGGATGAGTGTGCAGTAGGAATTCTCTACTTACAGAAAAAAGTAAAAAATCTTTCCTGTATAAAACACCTATGCTTAAATACTTCATATAACACATGGACATATTAAAAAAACCTCATAAGAACAGAGACTAGATATAAAAGTTTGCAGAGTATTAAGCAGCTACTGCAGGACACAAAAGCAGAGAATCACCAATAAACACATTTCACTTATCCACTCTGGGTCTGGCTTGCTTTCTGATTCCCGTTCCTATTACCAATGACAGAAAGCTGTTATAAATAGCAGCCAAGTAACTTCTGCTTGGACTTTGGAAGTAATTTGTCTGTCCAGGAGTGACTAACAGTTCTGGGGACTACGGGGCTGTCCTGGCTCTGGCTGGGAAGGAGTAAGCTTTCTTAAAGGCGCTGTGTTTCCTCTCTACCACCTTCTGATTTTCCTGTAGCATTTTAGAGCTCATGTGCAATAACTTGTGACTGAGAGACCTTAAGGGACCTTAAAATAAGCTAGGATCAAGGTAGTGCAGCTCTGCTGCATAGGAAGGCAGAGGTGGAGGGGGCCATCCCAACAGGGGGGCTGTGGGGCTCAGCTCCCTGCTATGGGGAGGAGCCTGAAGGTGTGGATGGGACTGAAGAGTGTGTTTGTAACTCAGGGTGGTGGGTGCTGCTGACCAAATCTCTCTTGGGCATGAGGAAACAACCCCACCCCTCCACCATGTCAAAAGATAGCAAGTCCTTGATAACCTGACATACCGCATTTGTGTTTATCACAGACTCCTCTTGGCTACTACGGAGGTGCCCCTTCTTAAGAACAAGATGTTTCCTCTGACCTTTCCACTGCAGATAGGAGCCGTGCTGCAATGTGAGGTCTGTACTGCTGATACAGGTCCTGCAGCTGAGCCACTATCAGGTCTCCATGTCAATGTCCAGAACGGTACCGCCTAACTGATAGGGTACAGACCTAGAGCCCACGGGTCAGCCTCCTTAGGTCAGGGAGAGGTAACGCCGAGGCTGGCACCGGTTGATCGCTACTTTACTTCCTCCTGGGACAAGAGAGGTGCTTGCAGAGTTGTCATAGTTGTCATAGTGGGCTGGCTGGAGGGATAGCTCCTGGCTACCAGACTTAGGCTGCAACACCTTAGCTTGCCCTTGGCTGTCACGAGGACATGGGCAACTGAGGCACGGTGCAATGGGGCTGTCAGCTGTCCTGCGTGAGGACCTCTGCAAGCTCTGTGTGCAGCTCGGGGACCTGGAGGCCTCTGGTCCCTCATGGCTAAGGTTGGCTAGCTTGTTAGGGTGAGGAAGGGTTAGGAAGGCTCCCCTCTGGCATGTGCACGAGCCCAAGGTTTCCAGTCAGTTCCCTCAAAAGCAAACTACATTGTCTCTTACCTCAGGATCACCCTGCTCATTCGAGTTGGACCCACCAGAGAGCTGGCACAGAGTGCAACAGCCTGCATGCTGGGCACTGCCTCACTGCGTGTATGGACACAAGGGCTCCTCTTCCTCTTTGTACACTTCCACTGGTTGTGGCCCACAAGCCTTCCCAGGGGTAGCTGTGGTTAGCTGGACTGCTGGTTTCCCCAGCTGCTGGATTTAAAGGCAGTGTGCGAACTGACAGGACAGCATTCGCCATCAGACCTGCTTGCTCTGATTTTTCTGTGTGCAGTGATGCTCCACAGGGTGGAGGACATGCATCTCAAAAGGCTTTTTTGCTGGAATTTATCTGGCTCCCTGTAGAATACTATAACCTGTTATTGTACGTGTGCTTCAAAATATCAGACAATTTCTAAGTAGTTATGCTAACAAATCAAAACAAGGTGGAACCATTTGAAGTCACTAGTGAAGTCACTAGCACCCCTTGAAGTGCTAGTGCACTAGCAATTACAAGGTGACTCATTAGTTTCTGTCATTTAAGCCTCTCCCAGTAAACCTCCACATTAGGTATGACAATAAAGACAAGAAAAGAAACCAGGCCTCCAAGGCCTCTCCTCTCACCCTGGGGACCTGGGAATGTCCCCAGGCAATCCCACCCTGACAGACAAGCACTTGCCAGAGAGAGAGCTCACCCGGCTGAGCCCTCCTGCATGTACACAGCATCTTTTTTACTCCAATAAAGGTTCAAATCCTTGTTTGCTTTTCTTTTTTGCATCCCCCCCATGTCTTTGTTACGTATGTGTTCACGCCTTGAAGGTACCATCACACGTCATTGCAGGGCAGGAGCTGGGGCAGCAGTGGTAACCTCACAGCTGTGGCATTTGCCTGCCAGCTCTCCAAAGGGCATAGCTCTGCTGGCAGCAATGGGATTGTTATGATTAGCTGTATCAGTCGTGGATCTGGCACAGAATATCCTCAGGCAATGATTTCTTGTGAGAGGGATAAAGGTCAAGGAACTTTGTAATCTGACATGGCATAAATGCAACATGACTCTGCACATGTGGTTGACTTCTGTCATAGTATACCTAAATGCGGGCATAGCTGCTACACAGAGTAATGCCTATGAAATCAGAGACTTCTGAAATCAGAGTTGTTAAATCATAGTACTTGATTAGCGTTGAAGCATGGGACAATGAATGGATGCTTCTCTGCAAGAGTACAGGTGCTGCAAGGAAGCCTATCAGGTAGAGGGACTGCTGTTGGAAGTGTAAAGCAACGCAATGCCCATCTCAATGAAGCAGTTGTGGCTAAGTCACACTACCTGACAGCTGGGACCAGCTCAGAGTGCAGCTCAAGAGTGCACCGATGGACAGTTACGGCAGCTCAGCTGAGTCTTGATGTGCTGTGGACAGCCCTACATCCACCCTGCAACTAAGGGGTTTTTAGAACCACATAGAAGCCCAGGGTTAGGTCCTAAACTGTCGACATCTAGGCACTGAGGTGCCCTAATTTCCCAATCAGTCTGAGCACTCATGCTATATTTAACATTTTGCAGGCTGTCTGTATTAAAGTCATTGACCATAAACTTAAAAGAGACACTTCAGCTGTAACATTAAAATAAGTCGGGATATTCTGCAATATGGGAAAGCAAAGGTTGGACGGAGTGATCCCTACAGAAATGACTCTGAGGATCACTGTGGAGAGAAGTTGGAGCTGTGGAAGGGACTACACAGCTTACCCGTAACAGTGGATTTCCTGGCTGAAACTCTGTATTGGGGATGAGTCTTGCACACTTTGTAACAGCAGCTGTGTTTGATATTTGGCACTGAAATAGTCTTGGAAGATTTCACTCCTTCATCACTGTTGCAGAGCCTATGTACAAATTTCACATAGATGCACAGGGACAATCTTTATGGACATAACTTCTACTAATTTCACGTGACTGATGTATCTGGTGGAGAATTAAAGCAACAAAACTTTATGACCAACAGTGTCAGTTTTACCTCTCCATTCATCAGGCAATATGACAAAATTGAAATATTTCATGGCTTTAGGGCATTTCAAAAAATGAGAAACCTGATGCTTGACAGTGCTACATAAAAAACACTGAGAACCCTGTGGATGTACATCCCAATTCTGACTCATGTAACCAACACATATGACTTCATCTGCATATTTTCCACATTTTTCTTTTAGTACATGCTGCCTGAGATGTGTTTGGAGGGGAACAGTATTGTGATTGGCTTCAGCTGAGAAATCTTCAGTTGAAGGAGATGTACATGGTACCATTTTTTATCAAGCAGAGACGAGAATGATGAGCCTGAAGTGGAGGTGGCAGGGCAGGTACAAAACTGTCAAATTTTTTGAGTCATTTAAAGCAATAAGCATTCAAGAAGTCACTCACCCAGACAAGGATAAAGATGGGAGAAGGTAAGCTGGATACAGAGGCAGCAGGAGCTGGACTGAAGCAGGCAAATAGTGCAGTGTCCAGCTACCAAGCTGCATTTTCCTCAAACCAGAGAGAGACCCCAAACTCCAAATTTAACATTTCTTCCCTGATAGCAAGTATCTGTGAAACCTGCTGGTAAAATGTGCACTCCATCTGCACCGATAGCAGGGCCAGAGACCAGGACAAGGACAACCTGCTGCTGGGAGAAGCTCCTCAGAGCCTGTGGCAGGGATCTAGGCAACAGATACAGGAATCCTTCAGTATTAGCTTGCCATGCCTGTGTTCATCCAGTTCAAAATGCATCAGCTGGAGTCTACATTCTCTGTTGTAATACCGATAAAGGAAAAAATTAAAGTTGGATGGGGGATTTGGCATGGCAAGGATGGCATGGCATTCTTTAAGCCTGTGCTCTCTTTGTATAATTGTCGTGGTTTAACCCCAGCTGGCAACTGAGCCCCACACAGCCGCTCACTCACTCCCCCACAGTGGGATGGGGGAGAGAATCACAAGAGTAAAAGTGAGAAAACTCACGGGTTGAGATAAAGACAGTTTAATAGGTAAAGCAAAAGCCACGCACACAGGCAAAGCAAAGCAAGGAATTCATTCACTGCTTCCCATGGGCAGGCAGGTGTGCAGCCATCTCCAGGAAAGCAGGGCTCCATCACGCGTGACGGTTACTTGGGAAGACAAACACCATCACTCCGAATGTCCCCCCCTTCCTTCTTCTTCCCCAGCTTTATATGCTGAGCATGACACCATATGGTATGGAATAGCCCTTTGGTCAGTTGGGGTCAGATGTCCCAGCCGTGTCCCCTCCCAGCTTCTTGTGCACCCCCAGGCTACTCGCTGGTGGGGTGGGGTGAGCAGCAGAAGAGGCCTTGACTCTGTGTGAGCACTGCTCAGCAGTAACTAAAACATCCCTGTGTTATCAACACTGCTTCCAGCACAAATCCAAAACACAGCCCCATACTAGCTACTATGAAGAACATTAACTCTGTCCCAGCCAAAATCAGCACAATAATGTAACTATAATAAAGTACTTTTTATGCTAATGTAGTGAGTGTAGTTTTTCTAATAACTTAATAAGAAGGGTTTTTTTTCCTGCGAGGTGCTGACTAGTCTCTTTTTCCTTAAGTCATTGCAATTCAGGATACTGTACTCTTGCATAGGTGGGCCCTATTTTCCAAGTACAGGCAGCATTTGAGGAGAACCAATTTCAGTTTGATTCCCCTGGATTAACATTATGCATGCTGAAAAGAGAAGCTAGTATAAAAAGCAATTGAGATGAGTTAAGAGAATTGGAATTTTCTTTGCTACTGTATTGCTTCTGTTTTACACCTTGGCCATTTCATTTGTGAATGATTAATTAAGGTCCAAGTGATTAGATTAGGCTAATGTGCTGACTCAAAACATAATAGGAAAGCAGGAAGAAATGAAAGGGAAAAGGCATAGTAAATATGCAATCCGTTTTGCAATAAGTTCATTTTTCCTAGGTCAAGGTAATAGACTTTTATTAGCTTGTACTAAATGCATATGGCTGGAATGATGACTGCAAAATAAACCTTAGAAATCTCTGTATTCGGACTACTACAGATGTTCTGAATAACATAGAAACAGGAGTCATTATGCCTCCAAACATACTTTGCATACCTAAAGTAACCAAAGTGAAATCTGTTGACAGAGGATAGATTTGTAAGGATTTAGACCCTAAGATATGAACCAATGGCTTAGGTCTTTCTTCAGACTGAGCAAGAGAAAAATGTTGAGCTCCTCACCACTGAGAGATCCCCCAAATCCTACCTGGGCATCAGTATCCATGTGTTTCTTGTACCCTCACTGGCTCACTTGATCACCGCCTGGAAAGACTCCCCCATCTCCTCTTGTCCCTCGTGATAGGGAACACGTCTCCAGCGCATATTTGCCATGATTTTGATCCCCACCTGGCCCTGTGTAACTCGAACTTGGAGTTTACTGATGGCACAGGGCACATTTTGCAGGCAGTAGCTGTTTAAGGACAGCCTTATAGGTAACACAGGTGATAAGATCTAGGCTTGCTGACTTCTCTTTGACTAGTAGGCTGGCAATACTGCAAAGAAAAGAAAGGGGGGGGGGGCGGGAAATCTCATTATGCTGGCTTTTCTGGAGATTGAATTAGAAAGAAGCAACTACAGAAGCTGGTAACTGTCCTTATTCCTTGTGAGTAATCTTGACTGCTCAGGTGTTTCTTGGAAGGGCATCTCTAATCATTAACTTCTTACCAGGGGTCATGGGAGGTACAGTTGGTAGTCAGCTCCCATGACCAAACCTAAGTTATCATAGATAATAAAACAAGAACTGGGACCTTGATAAACTTGGAAAATTCCTGAAGGACTGCTTTATTTTAAAACAAGATTTGCATGCAGGTTCTCAAGTTGAGTTGATCACATTGAAGGGCCTCAGCTGAATATATTGTAGGAGGTTTTAAACAGGAATAATGAAGCTGCTGGATGTTTGAGGAAAAGAATGTAAAAATAAGTAAATTAATTTGTGGCCATTGAAAGGAAAATTGAAAATATTAAGCACTCCAAAATGTTTTGATTCAAACCTGAGCTATTTATTTTACTCTGATGCTTTCCCATGTCTTAAGGTCACTTTAAACAAAAGTGGAGCTTTCAGTTTGAAAAGCATTAATGACGATTTCTACAGATTCAAAATAAAAAAAAAAATACATTTCAAAACAGGTAATTAATTGAGAACTGCCTCTTTCCTGCAAGTGACTTTTATTTTGATGAATCTGCATATTCTGTGGAAAGATTTAAAAATCTTCAACCACTTCTAGGCATGAAACATGCAGGTTTCAAGCCAATGTTAAATATCTCTTTAAAATTTGTGATTTTTGTTGTCTGTACTCCTCTTATGGAGACATATGACAGCTTAAAAAATTGTGTCTCTACGTGCTTCTGTTTGTAAGATGCCTCAGGCTGAAATTCTAAAATGTTCAAAAAACTAGTTCCTTAACATCACAAAATTCAAACATTTGGAATTGATTTGCACTTTTGAAAATTCAGGCTGTTGTATATTTAGTAAAACAAAAGCAAAAATATTTCATTCACATAAAATAAGACATTGGTTTTGTATTCATAAAAAGTATTTTAAGATGTAGCTTTTTCCTTGGAAGCTAAAACAGCTTCCAACAAAGTATAACTTATAATCATATTTTAAGGCAACATATAATGTTCATTCTTGTAATTTTCCACAATTAATACATTTTTACTATCACGTCATTACTTTATCTGGAAAGCTAATAAATGACAAATGACATTCATTTTTCATGACTCTGCATTTCAGTTATTTATCAAATTACCTCTAATATTTCAGTCGCCTGTATCAACTACCTGGAAAAATCAATATCTGATAGGACTCCATGGTGTGTGGCAAAGTATATAAGCATGAAGTTTGTATTGCTTGGTCTCAATTTGTCACTTCAAACCATCTGACTTAGAAGTGACTCTTAAATCCTCTTGTCATTTCACCGTTATCTGATTTGCAGGAATCCAAGACTTAAGCAAACATGTCCAACCCCAGTGAGGCAGAACTCATTCACATGTTTAAGGGGATTGCCTTTACCACCAGGTCTTCTCCAGAACTTTTAGAATCCTTGGATACTTTTGATGCTAGAGAAGATGATCTCCTTTTGGTTTCCTATCCCAAATCTGGTAAGTTCTACTTTTAGATGTTAATTGCAAGAAGTCTCAATGGTTTGTTTCATGTTCTCTGCTTAAACCACTTGGAAATGTCTTTGTACAAGAAACAGGAAAGGATGTTTTAGTATGTGAATATATTATTCTGTCAGTAAGTGTTCAAATTACAAAAAAAATGGGTCATCTAAATGTTGATTCTTTAATTGAAAATAATCTCAGGTGTTTTCATATTGGAAAGCAAATAAATATTTATTTTTTGTAAGCAAAATCTGTACTTGAAGGATTTTCCTGAGGACTTTCTACATTCAATTATGAGCAAGTCAAAGAGTTGTATGAAGTTATTTGTATGGCTCTTGGCTGTAGATTTATTCATTTCTTATTCCCTCTCCCCCCGCCTCACTCGCACACAGAAGCACACCCCAAAGAAGAAGCTCAGTCAGTACTACCCAAATATACAGACTCAAGTTACTATGAGGAAAAAAAGCCCAGGTTATTCTAAAATTAATGATAAAAATAATATAACCACCTCTCAGATGACAAGCAGTTTGTCTCGTGAGACTGTTTTGGTACCAATATTAACACTTCTCACAGAGTTATTTTGTACTTCAGCTACAGCCCTAATTTTTCCAGTATTTATACATTTAGAGCCAATGGGATTATTCAGTTATGTAAAGTTTCTTGAATCTGAGGGATTAGTAGTATCACTTGTGCGCTAGCAAGCTGTTTCCATACGCAAAACACATTCCACGTATTTCCTCAGTAACAAATCTTCCTTTTTTTCTTTTTTTTTCCCCCCTTAAAATTACTTTTCTTCAGGCACTCACTGGCTTGCAGGAGTTATAACAAAGCTTTACAATACTCAAGTTACGCTAACATCTCCCATTGAATTTGGAGACGTATCCAAACTGGAGGAACTGAATAAACTCTCATCAAAGAGAATCATCCCAACGCACTTAGACTACAACATGTTACCTCCAAATTTTAAGAATAAAAAATGCAAGGTAAGGCAAAAAGATATAAAAGCAATAAGATATGTTAAGTGTCTATTAGGAATCTATTTTGTCTTGTTGATCCTTAATAATTTTTTAAATGATTTACAGTTTCCAGAAGTGGTTTGGTGTGAATTTTGGAGACACAGCTGACCAGCAGTCAAAGGCAGTGTGAGCAGAGATTTGGGCTAGGGACTGGGTTCTGCTCCTGCCTCACTGCTCCCACGGGGTGATTTGTATACCAGGCACCACACAAAATACAACATCAACATTTTTCAATCAGAAATGTATTATTAGGGATGGAGGGGTGTTCACATGGCCCCATTTCCTAGTGGCTGGAGCATTGGCTTAGAAAATAGTTATCTTGGGTACTTATAGGCTGTTCTGCGGGTGAAGGTGCTCTGCCCCTCCTGTTGAAGCTTTGTGAAGACCCAAAGAGATATTGGGCAAACAGAGGAGAACTGAACTGTGGGAGACAGATTCAGATCACAGTTTTGGGTTCCTGCCATGCTAATGTGGGAGGTCTTTAAAAAATCAGCTCTGGGCCTCAGATTTTAGGTTAGAAGTCCAAAATTTCGGGATTACTCAGATCCAGACTTTTGGGACAAAGCTAATTTGAATGAAAGGCCAAAATTTATGTTTTGCAGCTGCCCTGTGAATGTTAATTAGTAAATGGTTTCATATGTTAGATGTATTAGATAGTATGCTGACTCATGAGTTAAAATGAACACAGCCTCTTTCATAAAACATAAACATTACCCAGCTGCAGGAAACACAGCTCTGTCCACATGGAATTGTTTACTAACCACTACCGACTTCTGCCTAAGCAGGGACAAATACATTTCTATCTCAATGGCATGGTCACCGATGGAGGAATCCTAAAGGAAAGGGTTTTGGCACTGCAAACTGCCTGTGAAAATGCTACATTTATGCACAAAGCTCCTCTAAAATAAAAGAAGAATACCATCATTAATAACCATATCATCTTCATTTACAGATGATCTACCTCAGCAGAAATCCAAAAGATACCGCAGTTTCCATGTATCATTACTACAGAGATAATCCAAACCTTCCCACTATTGAGACCTGGACTGCTTTCCTCGACTTGTTTTTAAAAGGAGATGGTAAGGATAGATGGTTTTTTTTTCTCCTTGCATTTTACATTAGCTTATTATGCACAGAAAGAGTTAAGAAATGTGAACTGTGTGAAAACTCCTTATTGCACTCCTTATTCATATGGCTTTATTTGGGTTTTTTTTTCAGGATAAATTCTAGTGCCAAACTAAACAAGAGCAAATAATAGGATGCTATCTTCAGCCCTGCAAGGAGACATTTTAATAAGCGGCTGCATTATTTCAGCGCAACTGCTCTTTGCAGATTTTTGCTGTTCTTTGACATAGCTGTTAAAAAACATATTCTCACAGACAAGTTACGGATTTCATTTCTTCCCACAAACACTCTGAAACCCCTGACAATTTGTTGATTATGATGCAGATTTTCCTGCATTAAAACATTTCCGTCCTCGTCTTTCGAACGACAACAACAGACTGCTTCCCACCAAGAATTCATGTTTAAACTTTGATAGAGGAGGTATGCGTATACAGCTCCTCCCAAGCAGACGTAAGGGCAGCTGGGCTCACCGCAGCCAGCTCCTCTCCTCGGCGAGCAGGCCAGTGGGGCAGGCGGTCTGTTTGAAGGTGCTCAGCCAGCTCTACGTGGCTCACTGCCATGCTGAAGTGCAGGCAATGGGGCATATGGGGACACCGTCCCCAGGCTGCACTGAGAGCTACGCTTGCAGGTGTAGTGTCTTCTCCCATCTTAAAGACAGCCTTGGGTGGCCCTTCAAAGGGAGTTTAGATGCTTTCATAAAGCCCTCCTGCACACGCTCTGCCCTATGTGTTGTCTTAGTAGTGGGGTCCAAAGACCAAGGACAAGAGTAAGATTTTTATGAGTGGCAGTGGTGGCATGGAAGCTGACAACAGGACCATGTTCCAGTTATCCGCTCCTATTTTTACTGTTTTCTTACTCCTTTGAGGACATGTGTTCCTGCTACACAACCATAAGTGACGATGACAGCACAATGATAGATCAGCTTGAAAACTTTGAAAGAAAAGTACCATTGCAGTCATCATGGGCTTACATCAAAGATCCAGAAGTCAATTTGTCTACTGGCTTGTGTGGGCTTTGGCTCAGATCTTGTGTTCCTACTTCAGAGTAGCCCTAAGGCATGTGCTTCAGTGATTTGCAGGATCTTGACTTGTTTAGTATCAACTCTGAACATACATTAGTGAAAAAAAGAAAAGAGGATTCTATTAAATTTTAAATCATCTCCCATTTATCTGGAAATTAGTAGCCACCTTCTATTTCCTGTGTGCTTACGCATGGCATGAAAAGATAACTATGTTGGTTACAATAGAAATTTATGCAAGAGGTGATACTGAGAGAGAGTGTCATTTTTGCTCCTAATAGAAATATATGAAGGCTGTGCTGCTTGATTCAGATCCTGTAGTACTCTTGCAGAGTTAATCTCAGTTCAGAACAAGGGTGAGGACACACAGAGACAACTGTGATGCTGTCCCTGCAGTCTCTGAGAGTGTATGCTGTACCCCTGAAGCCAACAGGGCTATCCTATGCTATAGTTGGCCACATCTCCAGTGTGGTTGACCAGGAGAGCAGGGTTTAATTGCACACTGTGGAACACACATGCCTTGCAGTTAGACAGTGCTTTATGTGCAGGAGGCAGCTACTAGACTGGAGCATTCAGCAAAATACTTAATTACATCTCCAGGTTTGCAGCCAAAATGATGCCCATTACAATATTATACTTTTCTGGTAGCAGTTATAAAGCAAAGTCACAGTTCTGGAGAATGCTGACTGTGATTGCCCTGTCCAAGCCTCTTCTCATCGCTCTACAGGAGTCTTTCAATTCATCTTTCAATGCAGTCCATCTTGTCCTTCAACCAGAACGGTCAGAATTTTGTTTTTTAAAAGAAAGCTGAAATTTAGCTCTCCTCCCATGGTTCAGCAAAAGGAGCATTCAGACAAAACAAGTACTATGAGTCAACTATAAAACCATAAGTTATCTATGTCGTTGGCCGAATGATGTATTTGCATAATAACTTGTTTACATAATTCTTCTTTGACTTTTAAAAATAATACAGATTTCTCCTCTGCTAGGACAAAACACAACTAACAGTAGTGTGCTCCATTTAACAGACTCTTTATTTCATTTCCTAGTGAAGTGATCATATTTCTAGCTGTGACCACAGATGCAGACATTTGCTGAGATGCTCAGATCTTGTTAGGCTGGTACATTTTCCTTTATTACCGACCTTTCCTTAGTTTTGGAGCCTGTTTCCACTACAGAATTATATCTCAGAATAGTATCTGCATCTCTGATACAAAACCAAATTCCAACAAGAATGGTAACCTCTTTGGATTGTAAGTTTGAGTCACTTCACAAAAAGAATTGAATCCATTTCAGAGGAATAGAGGGTACACACTAAGAAGGAAGGGAACATTCCCCCAACTGTGCGAGGTGCAGTCAGTGTTATTTATGAATGAAGTTTATATGAATCTCTTTTACATGGGTTTTCTTTTCAGTTGTCTGTGGGTCCTGGTTTGATCATTTCCTAAGTTGGGAAGAACATGAAAATGACAAAAACATCCTGTTTTTGTTCTATGAAGACATGAAGAAGGTAAATATGCTCTCTGCTCTTATTTCAGAATGCATTACTTGTAAATTAACATCATTAAAGTATCAAAGAGCAAATTATAATGAAAAAGGAGAAAGAAGAAAAATGTGAATGTATATCTTTGGGCATATATTATATTTGCATCAAACTTTATATTAGTGAACTAATTCTGACTGCACAAGTTATATAAATATCAAATCCTGTGAGAGTTGTATTTCATAGATGTAGGAGTGGAACACATATTACGTTATTTTCCCCAGGCCACAGGAAGAATTTTAAGTTCCTCATTCTTGGTCCTATGGAAAGACCAACCAAGGACATCTGTTGAGGGCCACACATTAACCTGCTATGCTTGATATTTCAAGTGAAATTTTCAAAAAGTGATGTAAGACAACAGAACTACTCATGGGCACTGGGACTTGCGCTCCCAATAAACAAGAAAATTAGAGGCTGGAGGGTGTAGGAAAAAAGTTTTGATGAAAGGAAATTATTATTATGCAGAAACTGCTTTGCTATTCTTAAAAAAAAGTCAAATACCAACATACCTTAGCTTTCAGAGAACAGATTTTTGGGTGAATAGAAAACACATTCTCGTATTTCCATTAAAATAGTTTTGTTCATGTTTTGGGAAAAAAAAAATCCACTACAAGGAATATAAACAAGCCATTTTGGATCCTGAGTCACTTGTTGGATCTCTAGGTATAGCACCTCCAATGAAATAAGCTACTTACACAGAAGCTGAGCTTTGAGTATTTCTCTATTCCCAGTGAAATAATTCTGAGAGACAGGAGAACACTTCACCTGAACTGGGAGTAAAATTGCAATGTAACTGTATTTGATATCACATACTCAGCATTTACTTGTTTCTGTGAGTATGGGTAAGAGGGGAATCAGGTTTACTGTACCTGTCATCTACACAGGCCAATGACATGTTGAGCTTTGCTTGAAAGCAAATAAATGTGTGATAAACTTGGCATGTAATAAAAAGGATCGTTTTCATATCAACTAAAAGTCTGATAATCAGCTCAGGAACATAAAAGCTTTCTTTTTCTTGTACCTCAGGATCTCCCTAAGATAGTAAAGGAAATCAGTGTGTTCCTGGGTTTAAATGTCAGTGATAGCGATATCCAAGACATCTGCAAGAAGTCCTCGTTCTCAGAGATGAAAAGAGACACAGAAAAGGAAAACGGCGATCCCAGTCACACCGTTTGTGCACTGACATCCAACAGGAAGCTGATTTTCCGAAAAGGTAAGTTCCCTGGGCTGGGCTTAACACAGCAGAAGGAGTGGGAATCCAGCCAGAGGCTGAAGTCCAGGTCTTTCCCGGACTGTAGTGATGCTTTGGGTCAGCCCTGGGAAGCAGTGACAGTATTCTTCAATTTGAAGCCACCTTAAACATCACTTTCTTTCTAAGTTCTCTGGTTGCAAATGCAGGCTTATACTAGAGAAGCATGGAGGAGTCTGAACAACAGTCTGACTACTATTGCTCCGTGTGAGCTTTTCAGCTAAAAGGAAAGGTTCATGGAACATTACTCTTTATCTGTCTTTTTTTATCTAAAAGTTGACCACCTCAGTCTTTTACAACATAACCCCTCTGATATCACCTGCGAAGGTCACTTAGTTTACTAGAAGGAGAAAGAGCGAGACACATTCCTTGCAAAGGAGACTGCTCGTAGCCTTCATCCTCCGTACCACCTCTTATCTTATTGAAATGTTCCTGAAAAAGGAATATGCTGACAATGACAACAATGAAAGAATGGATGACTCAGTCACCTGATGGCCTCATAGGTAGCCTTCAGACCTTGGCCAAGCTGGAAGACGCGGTAAAATCTTCAACAGTGCTTAGCTCAGATGTGACTTAAAAATACCTGCAGAAGCTGTTGTCTTGCTACTGACGTTTCAGAAGCTTGCTCAGATTTGGATAATAAGTCAATCAAAACCATCATGTTTAGATGGATTTTGATTATTTTTACTTAGTTAATTTTTGAACAATAATTGACAGTTTAAAACTAAGAGTTCTTTTAATTAAGAAAAACTTGCTTTAATTTATAAATAGGGAAATAGTACATTTTTCTAATTCAGAATATTTTTACCAATGCAATGAAGCAAATGCCAAAATACAATCTGTCAGTAAAAGGCAAACAAACAAACAAAAAGCTCAGATATACTTTTCTAAGTTAGTGAACTTTAACAAAGCTATGTTGAAAAATTTGAAAAATCCCAACAGTTTCACTTCCAAGTAGTTCCTATGCAAATCCCAGGGTTTTAGGCAGTTTCAGCCAGTTTATAGAAGATTTATATACATATATTATTCTTCAGGCTCTCTTTTCTTGTGCTTGCTGTCCAGAATGCTGTTTTAGTCAGCAGTTTTGGGATGCAGGGTCTTTAGAGGATGCACATGAGAGAAAACTGTAAGCATTGGCTCATTAAAATATGTCAGTTTAAAAAACAATTTCCTGTTTGCTCAAACTGGGTAACAGTGGAAACACTTTACTGAACACGAGTGTGCATGGTCACTCAGAAGTAGTTAACTGCCCACTTAAGTGGTGGGACATCTCATCCGTAGAAAGCCCTAGAGATTAGGAGTGGGTGTGAGGGTGGGATTCATCTATCAGGTCACTCTGGGATCCTTTTTTAGGAGTCCTTTTTAGACAATGGAGATTTATGGCTGCTTTTGGGGCACCACTCATTTGATGAGTTTTAGATGTTGACTAGGACGAGACGGGTTTCAGCCAGGAAGTAGCCATGTCCCTCTACTGACTATGGTTAATAATATATTAATAATTTGTGCCAACTGCAACATTAACAAAACTGGGCTGCCTTTAAATCATTTTCTGTACTATATATTGCTAGCCTCACTGTTCTTTTTCTGCTCCTGCTCTCCTAGGTGCTGTTGGTGATTGGAAGAACCATTTCACTCCAAAACAGAATCAAAGGTTTGAGGAGATATTTAATGAGAAAATGAAACTCAGCAAAATGGCAAAAAAATTCATCTACGAATTTTGACTCCATGTGAAGAGCAATAGCCAGTTATCAACAAACACAGATGATAGAGCAATTGGTGGGAAATTCTGAATGGGGGGTCTCTTTCAGTTTATAACCCTCCCAGTAGAAAGGATTGTAAACATGAGATTTCGAGGACAGGAAAATTCTGACACCATGCCAGAGCTGAACTCAGTTTTCAGTGGGCAGATTTATACGGTTTTACAGAGTCAGGTGTCAGACCCATTTTTCTACAACCACATCTACTTCATCAGTTATTTATTTTTTGCTCTAGAGGGATACGAATGGACTTCTTAGATTTGATTTAGGAATTTTACCTAAGATGTTAAAGGAAAAAAAACCAAAAAACCAAACCCATAAGAATCTGAATATATAAAAAGTCTAAAAACGCATCATAAGAAAATGACCAAAGATTTGACCCCAGATTCACTCCCTCCCTGATCTACCACGATTTGGAAAGTGTCTATCTTATCGGACTTTGCTATTGATACTGAAGTTGAAAACTGCGTTTGAAGATCTGGAGTGAAGTTTGTTTATAAAATGTCTTTTTTTTTTTTACCATATGTATTTCTTTGATGTAACTTATTTCTGGATTAGGTACTGTATAGTGTTTGTGTTTTAAATGCAACTGATATAAATCCATGTAAATTTCTGCACCATATGTTGGGGAACTATAAACGTGTTTTTTTTCCATTTGACTTTCTTCCTGCAAAATGCTTGTTTCCAGTGTTTTCATGAGAACCATTTTACTTCATGGTGCTTGTGCAATAGAATTCAACAGTTCCACTGTGGCAAACAAACCGCTACTTGGAGACAGTTTAATCTGAACACGACTTAGTTATTTACCCTGCCCCGATAAGACAGATTTTCCAAGAATCAGCTGTCTGTGTCCACATCCAAGGGGCTGTTCTAGGAACCCAGTGAAGATTTTTCTTCTGATTTATTCCGTGATGTGTTTTCTGTCCTCACCTTCAATTTGCTTTGCAGGCTGGCTTTAAGGACTCTTCTCCCCAAACTAGTTCTCCCCAACCATATAATTCCAAGGCATCAGCAGGCAGAAAAAAACATGGGAAAAGCTGATCAAAAAGAAGCTCATGCAGACAAGCACGATTACTCTGCTTTGACTCCTGTGTGCTCTGAAGGTACACATCTGTAAGGCAAGCTCATCATCTGGGTGCGTTGTTTCTGAAAAGCTGAGGTATGGCCTTATTTACAGTGAACACTAATGCTCTCTCTAGCCACAGATTTCACACTTGCCAACCAGCCCTTTCATTTCATACCTTGCTTGTGGAAGCTGACATCAATACCTACCAATTTTGCATCTGCACAAATGACACGGAGGTTACATGCTGAAAAGATCAGTGAGAGAAAAGCCTGTTCAATAGCAGTCCCTTGCCATTTACCAATTCAGTACAATTTAAGGGAGATGCTGCCCTGAGCACTGTTTTATGCAAACGACCCATTTCCAAACCAGATGTTTGTTTATGTTGCTTGCCCTCCTTTCAGGTGTCATTGTTCCACTATTAATAAATGGCAAGAGATCAGCTAATGATGATGCTTGAACATTTTACTTAAAGACTTATTTTTTCTAGTCCTTTGAGTACGGAAAAAAGCCGAAGGGTCCTTGGGCAAATGAAGTTTGCAAGTGAGTTTATTAACTGCGTTAAGAAGACTGCTGTAAGCAGCATTTATATGTATATTCACAATACGAAACTGTGTGTGAAGGGACAGGGTGAGGACATGCCATGTGGATCAATGAGAGGGTTAAAGCATACAGTCCTGAACTGGCTGAAGGCATTGGAATGTAAGGTAGCAAGCATTTTGCCAGTTGTCTGACCTCTAGCACTGCATTGCAGAGTTAAATAGACTTTCAAAATAAAGTTCCTCCCAGTAACACTTTGTACTCACACGGCACTTTTAATGTCCAAATAGAGCTTTACTCAAGTTTTATGCAATGCAGCCACATCTGAGGTAGAGTGCGGCAACTGGTTGGCAGTGAGTAATAGCCTGAGAAAGCAAGCAGCTTCTGCTAGTAAAACTACAGGGTAGCAGGTCCATCTTAGGCACTGGCACAGCCCAGTGCAGCTGCGGACAGTGTAGCAAAACTGGCTTATGTTAGAGGTCCAGTAAGCTAGGCTGGGCACTCTTCCTAAAGGATGGGGTTATGTGATGCTAGCTACTGGGAACCAGGGTCTCCCAGCAGTTGCCACGCCTACCGCTTCTTTCATCCTCTTTTCTCTTGTTCTCCCCACTGTGCTGCTACTCACTTTCCTCTTCTTATGGCTGTAGCATCCCCCCTACCAAGAGGGATTCAAACTGAATTTTTCAAAGAATTGTCAGTCTGGCTCCACAAGTCATTTTGGCAGGTCATGGAGATGTTCAAAAATTTTCAAAACTTCCATAGTAAGATGTTGTAAAAATAGCTCTTCCCCTCTCTGTTTTTCTTTCTTTTTTCTATGGTGGTTAAAACTTTTGGTGAGAGAGAAATTTCAGCCCTACAAGATATAAAAATACTGGTCCAAAATATACCTAGACCACAGCAATACTAGGTTGGGAAGGAACAAAGCCCTGTGCAACATTTACATTTGCATTTACATTACATGTAAATGGTTACAATACTGCTGTTCTATTTGGGTACTATATTCCACCTTCCTGAGTAAGGTTTCTTCTCAAGATTGATTTAATTAGGGAGGACAGCATTAAACATTTATGCTGTCAGAGCTGAGACGTGAGGCTTCTACCCGCTCTTGTTGAAGTTAGCTTGCTTCGCTTGCTACCCAGGCTTACCTCGCCTTTGGGTCAAGTGAAAAAGAGAGCAAGAGCATCTGAAGGGCTAGAACTCTTGTGAGACTAACATGTGAATTCCAGGCCTTCCTTCAAGGACTTTTTCCCCTGAAAACATCACATAACTATCTTCTAAAGTAGCTCAAAGAGAAGAAAAGGTGCTCAGCATCCTAGCAACCTGACTTTAAGTCACATTAGTTCCGATACAATGAGTTTGATGCCTAAAGCAGTTTCTTGGAGGAAAACAATGACTGGTGAAAAACATCTCTCAGAATAGCTTCAGGAACCTCTTGTAGAAGAGGCAAGTGAGTCTGGAGAAGGGAGGGTGGGAAGAGCAGGTGGGGGAAGAGATCTGCACCAGTTCCGGTAATCTTTGAAGCCAGAAATCATAGGAAAATAGAGAAGACTCAGGGCAGGAGATCAGTTGGTGGGTTTCTGCACTGGGTCTAAGTAGAGCTGAGATGCTCAGGAGATCAAAACACGGGTTTACTTGTAGCCATTGGTCAACTGGTAAAGTAAACATGGAGGACCAGGAGGAATTTCCATGGGGTTTACTTCATGACCAGCCGGTGAGAGAGGAAAGACAGTCACAGACCACAGCAGACAGCTAAGGGCGCTCCTGCTGCAAAGACCCAGTGGGGATGGGGCAGGAGCAATCAAGCCTGACAGAAAGGGCTGAGTGTGGGAGTGAAGGTGATCACTGAAAAACCATGTTCAGAAAGGGGGAAAAGGACTGAGTGGCCGTATCACTCTTTCACCAGTTCCAGCCTCACAGGTGACCACAATCCACCTTCTTACAAGGGACCAGCAAGCATGAGAGATGATTCTGCAGCAACTTCTTTATTAACGATGATAGGAGACAGTCCTCCCCTTTCCCTGAATCTGTTTACCTGTCCTGCATACCGCAGAGGACAAACGGTAGGAAAGGACAGTGAAAGCAGTGGGTGTGCATGGTGAGACACTGCCCTTCCCAGCTTCCCAAGGAAGACATTTCTCCTTGGCCAAGCAGAGACAAGCGGTGGCACCTCGCGACCCCAACAAGGAGCGAGCAGGAGCACCCGACAGCTGCTTGAGTCAAAAATCCAGCGACAGAAAAGCATAAAGTCACAAATTACGTTGCCATACCTCCTTTCGGCCTCTTTCCAAACTGGTCCCGCAGGCCAATGCTAAGCGGAGAAATGGCCGTCTTGGAAACGAGCGCAACCCCATGGCACCAGAGACATGCCCGCTCTGGCGTGGGCTCTGCAGCCATCTAGCAAGCTTTCTGCCAGTAAAAAGGGAAGCAGCGCTGCCTCTGAAAGGAACAGAAATGCTTGTTCTCCACTGACATCTATTGACTGCAATGTTTTAACTGCAAAGCTCTGCACAAGAATTAGGCATTCATTTTTGCAGCATGCTGCAGGGCTCAAAAGCAGAAGCAGGCTCTGAAGGGAATCAGACACAGGTTTGAGGGGAGCAGGTCTGTCTCTGGGACAGTCCTGACGCATAGCCTGCTTAAGAAGTCCTTCATTTGACTGCCTGCATCGGCAAGGATGTACCTGGGAATAATCAGTCTGCACCACTGAGAATCTACTAGCAGCCACAGTAGGGACAGGATGATGGGACAGATGATGGCATTCACATGTAAGCAAATATTAATGCTTAAGATTAATAAAAGCAGATTTTCCTTTTCTGCCTGCAAGGCCTTGCACTAAAACAAAGGATAACTGCAGTCTGTTGTTCTCTGTCATTTGTGACCTTGGTAAACTACTTAGACCTAATCCAACAGCCAGGTAGGTAACACTGTACTGCTCAAACTGCAGTTAGTCACCTAGCTACTTAAAAGGGATGAGGAATTAATCAGTCTACAGCATTGCCTACTGGCTAAATTAAGGATTTACCTGCATTACAATAAAAAGTTTTTAAAAAAGCACAGCAGGACTTCATAGCCAGGTGAATGAAGCGCAACATAGAATCATAGACACATAGAATCACAGAATCCTTTAGGCTGGAAAGGACCTTTAATATCATCGAGTCCAACCATTAGCCTAGCACTGCCAAGTCCACCACTAAACCATGTCCCTAAGCGCCACATCTACACGTCTTTTAAATACCTCCAGGGATGGCGACTCAACCACTTCCCTGGGCAGCCTGCTCCAGTGCTTGAAAAACATTTCAGTGAAGAAATTTTCCCTAATATCCAATCTAAACCTCCCCTGGTGCAACTTGAGGCCATTTCCTCTTGTCCTATCACTTGTTACCTGGGAGAAGAGACCGACCCCCACCTCTCTACAACCTCCTTTCAGGCAGTTGTAGAGAGCCATAAGGTCTCCCCTCAGCCTCCTTTTCTCCAGGCTAAACAACCCCAGTTCCCTCAGCTGCTCCTCATAAGACTTCTGCTCCAGACCCTTCACCAGCTTTGTTGCCCTTCTCTGGACACGCTCCAGCACCTCAATGTCTCTCTTGGAGTGGGGGGCCCAAAACTGAACACAGTATTCGAGGTGCGGCCTCACCAGTGCCGAGTAGAGGGGCATGATCACTTCCCTAGTCCTGCTGGCCACACTATTTCTGATACAAGCCAGGATGCCATTGGCCTTCTTGGCCACCTGGGCACACTGCTGGCTCATACTCGGCCAGCTGTCCACCAATACCACCAGGTCCTTTTCCACCAGGCAGCTTTCCAGCCATTCTTCCCCACGCCTATAGCGTTGCATGGGGTTGCTGTGACCCAAGTGCAGGACCCGACACTTGGCCTTATTGAACCTCATACAATTGGCCTCAGCCCATCGATCCAGCCTGTCCAGGTCCCTCTGCAGAGCCTTCCTCCTCTCAAGCAGATCAACACTCCCACCCAACTTGGTGTCATCTCCAAACTTACTGAGGGTGCACTCCATCCCCTCATCCAGATCATTGATAAAGATATTAAACAGAACTGGCCCCAATACTGAGCCCTGGGGAACACCACTTGTGACCAGCCACCAACTGGATTTAACTCTGTTCACCACAGCTCTTTGGGCCCGGCCATCCAGCCAGGTTTTTACCCAGCGAAGGGTACACCCGTCCAAGCCATGAGCAGCCAGTTTCTCCAGGAGAATGCTGTGGGAAAGGGTGCCAAAGGCTTTACTGAAGTCCAGGCAGACAGCACCCACAGCCTTTCCCTCATCCACTAAGCGGGTCACCTTGTCATAGAAGGAGATCAGGTTGGTCAAGCAGGACCTGCCTTTCATAAGCCCATGCTGGCTGGGCCTGATCACCTGGTTGTCCTGTATGTGCTGTGTGATGGCACTCAAGATGATCTGTTCCATAACCTTCCCCAGCACCAAGGTCAGACTGAGAGGCCTCTAGTTCCCTGGATCCTCCTGCCAGCCCTTCTTGTAGATGGGCACCACATTTGCTAACCCCCAGTCATCTGGGACCTCCCCGGTTAGCCAGGACTGCTGGTAAAGGATTGAAAGTGCCTTGGTGAGCACTTCTGCCAGCTCCCTCAGTGCCCTTGGGTGGATCCCATCCGGCCCCATAGACTTGTGTGTGTCTAAGTGGTGTAGCAGGTCGCTAACCATTTCCCTTTGGACTATGGGGGCTTCATTCTGCTCCCCATCCCTGTCTCCAGCTCAGGGGCTGGGTACCTGGAGAACAACTGGTCTTACTGTTAAAGACTGAGCCAAAGGCAGCATTGAGTACCTCAGACCATTCCTTTGTCACTATGTTCCCCCCCGTGTCTAATAAAGGATGGAGATTGTCCTTAGCCCTCCTTTTATTACTAACGCATTTATAGAAACATTTATAGAAACACATCCATAACCCTTGCGTCTTTGCTGCTGCATGGATCTCCATCCCTTCCTCCACTGAGACAGCAGACCAAAGGACCTCGCTAGCACACCATCCCTCAAACACTGGTGTGCCTCCCTCAAGCTTATCTCTAGCGAGCCTGGTTTTATCCCTTTCCCCCTTCAAATCTAGTTTAAAGCTCTTTCACTGAGCCCTGCTAACTCCTGTGCAAAGATCCGTTCCCCCTTTTGAGACAGGTGTACCCCGTCTGTCGCCAGCAGGCCTGATGTCATGTAGACCAACCCAAAATGCTGCCAGTGACACCAGAGCCAGGTATTGATCTGCTGGCTCTTCCCGTTTCTTCCCTCATCATTCCCTGCAACTGGAAGGATAGGGGAGAACACTACTTGTGCTCCTGATCCCTTAACCAGTCACCCCAAGGCCCTGAAGTCTCTCTTGATTCCCCTCAGACTTCTAGTTGCAACTATGTCCCTGCCTGCCTGAAAAATCAAAAATGGATAATAATCTGAGGGCTGTACCAGGGTAGGAAGTTTTCTCTTCACATCTTTAACCCAGCCCCAGGGAGGCAGCAGACTTCCCCAAGAAGTGGGTCCAGTCTGCATATTGGGCCTTCTGTTCCCTTCAGAAGGGAGTCTCTTATGATAATGACCCATCTTTTTTCTTTATGGAAGAAGCTTTGATGCAGGGCGTAGGCTGACTTAACCTTGGCAACGCCTCCGAGCTAGATGAACAATATAAACAATTGCCATGGTTTAGCCCCAGCCAGCAACTGAGCCCCACACAGCCGCTCGCTCGCTCCCCCCCAGTGGGACGGGGGAGAGAATCACAAGAGTAAAAGTGAGAAAACTCACGGGTTGAGATAAAGACAGTTTAATAGGTAAAGCAAAAGCCGCGTACACAGGCAAAGCAAAGCAAGGAATTCATTCACTGCTTCCCATGGGCAGGCAGGTGTGCAGCCATCTCCAGGAAAGCAGGGCTCCATCACACGTAATGGTTACTTGAGAAGACAAACGCCATCACTCCGAACGTCCCCCCCTTCCTTCTTCTTCCCCAGCTTTATATGCTGAGCATGACACCATATGGTATGGAATAGCCCTTTGGTCAGTTGGGGTCAGCTGTCCCAGCCGTGTCCCCTCCCAGCTTCTTGTGCACCCCCAGGCTACTCGCTGGTGGGGTGGGGCGAGAAGCAGAAGAGGCCTTGACTCTGTGTAAGCCCTGCTCAGCAGTAATGAAAACATCCCTGTGTTATCAACACTGCTTCCAGCACAAATCCAAAACAGAGCCCCATACTAGCTACTATGAAGAAAATTAACTCTATCTCGGCCAAAACCAGGCCAATAATATAAAGCTAGCTTATATATCTCTGTGCTATCCAAGCTCAGACACCAATGACAGCAGTTGAATTGAAGCAGCCCAGACTTGAGTTCCCCTGCTTCTCAGCAAGGGCATCAGTAAACAGCAGCACAGACCCACTGCAAGGCACAGATCCAGTTAGCTCATCATACTCTACGTTGCCATTCATCGCCTGCAACTTTACCCTGAAAGCCCCTGAAATCTCTTGGTTTTCATTATAAATCAAATGTGTGCTCTCTTTAAACAAGCAAACAATAAACCTGGGGAGCCTCACTCTTATGAGCTGCGAGGTGCTCAATGACATGGTGGTAAAAACCTGGCAGTGTATTAAGCATACAAGAGCAAGAGGTAAAAAGCAGCATGGCTTGCAGACAGCCCACAGTTTTTTACAGTGAGACTGCACAAAGACGTAAGGATGTTGATACACTGATGTGGTGAGTCAGGACTAGGGCTTGTTTGCAAGTCATTGGAACTACTGCCCCAAAAAAACATTCTTATTCCAGTCTGAGGAAATCGTTAAGTTCATTAAGTCAAATGAAGGGATGTGTTTTATATTCATCTACATCAGATTACTTCATCTGACTCTCAAGCTTTTTAGACTAGGCTTCACCTAATCAATCACAACACATCGGTTGGGCATCACTGATCAGAAGGATCCACTGGTGACACATCCCCTTTGAACTTAAGACTGTGTTGCTGTGGACAAGATGTAACCAAGGAAAAAAAGGTGGGACAACAAAAGTAGTCAAACTCTTAAATGGGCTGTACAGGCAATAAAAAGTCATGCAACTACAGCCTTAGTTAAAAGTTCCATCCCTGGAGAGACTACCTCTGCGTTTAACTTTAATACAGGAGTGGCCATACTAGCGCAGATATACATCAATTTAGCCCAGAAACTTGTCTGCAAGAGCATGTGAACAAACAGGACAAGCACGTGATATTTTCTTGAATATTCTCCCAGCCTCCAATTACATTTTGTCCAAGAACTTCCTAAGCAATTTACCGTTAGTATCTATGACCGATGGATGCCGATTCAGCTGATGTCATCATACTCTTACACAGTTCTGTGTGCACTTTTGCCCTATTTTCAATGAGTTTTTAAGATCAGATTTTTAATTCCTATTGGTAATAGTAATACCATGTCCTCCTCACTGTGTCAGAGCTATACATTGACATTTTAGAATGAACCACTGATATATATTGTGAAATAAGGATAAAAATGCACTTAGGTATTTCCCATACAAGAAATAGGAGGAAGAAACCAAAATTCAGAACCACAGGAACCATATCAGACATCAGACTCGTGGAACACATGGCCAAAGGCTGTTTCAAGTGTGCTGAGGGTTACTAAATGTCTGTAAGCCACATCCAGCTTTGGAAATCCATGAACTGGAAGCGTTTGGGGGCCACAGAAAAACTGGAAAGAGCTGCCAAATACAACATGGCAAATTTATATTCCTCAGGCATGTGCTTTTGGTCACTGCTAGTTTCTTCAGTGGTCTTTCCCTAGCTCCCTGCCCCTCTTAGTTCTACAGATATCTAATACCACTCCCTTCATTCATCCTTCTTCCAAAGTGAATAATTCTTACTTGGTTATTGCTCACACTGAACATGATTCCTTCCTTTCATCATCCATTTTATCATCCCACAAACCTTTTGAGCCCTACAAATTTTTTAAACACATAAGAAAAAACACCCATTATTCAAGATACACGCAAATCACCGATTTATACAGTGGAATAATGACTTTTATCCCCTTTATCCTTTTTATTTTATACCCTTTTCCTAATAATTCCTAAAATTCAGGTTGCCTTTTTAACTGCTAGCACATACTTCAAACCAATAGATATTTTCCTGGATTATAACCCCTCAGTAGAAACAGATATTTTTATACATGACATTAGGATTGTTTTTCTATTAAGCACATCTCATTATATACATCTATCCAGTTTAATCAGCCCTGCTCTTTACTAACCTGAATAATTTGGCATCATTGCCTCCGCATTGCTCACTGCTCATTCCCTTTAGCACATTTTTTAATAAACAATTAAAAAATCCTTCCGTCTGCAAAAACAAAATAACGGCAACTCTTTTAGGGAAAGTGGTCTGTAATGCTAGAGGTGTGGGAGACAGCTATAGCATGTGACTGCTCCCAAATGTTTCTCCTTCCTCCACTATCTCTAGCAGTGGGAAAGCTCTGTTAAACCAGAGCCACATACGTAAACATATCTAGGATCAGAAATGGGGATAGACAAACCTGTCCAAGAACAAGGAAGAGAAAGAAACCTACCATCCAAGGATTTTTCAGACAAGTACATTAATGACAAGTTTTTCTAAATAATTTATGCAACAGGTTCATGCATAATAGAGTGTTTTTCTTCCACTGGACATACCTTATTATTGCTCTTATAATGGTGACATTTAGGATAATTAGTCCTGCTGGGTGTAATTAGACTCATTTGGAGTTATTTCTGGAAACAGGAAATAGTGTTTTAAGAGAATACTAATAGAGAATACAATTTAAAAAAAAAAACCCTTCCTACATGGGATCTGGAAAAGCTAGTTAACTAATGCGTGCTCAAGGTTTAAAAGTATTAAAAACTTGAAATCACCAAGTATTATAAAAGCTCTCTGCCCTCAAAACGCTGAGTTTTGTGTGATTCATATTGATTTAAAATGAACTAAAGTCAGAACATGTTGGATCACCCTACAGGTAGTAGCACAGGACTGGAGAAAAACATACTGAATAGGACAAAGATCAGATAAAAATAAATTATTGGAGCCAGAAGTTGGTGAAGGGCTAACCCCTACCCCTTGTGCCAAAGTTAGTAAATGTAATGACAATATGTTACTGCCTATCCTTTTCCCCTCTCCTCAACTCTCCTGGCAAGAGCCACCCAACAGCCAAAACCAGCAGAGATCTGAAGGCCTAACCAAATGGGAATTCTCTCCGAGAACATCCTGCCAAGCAATTCTCAGTACGTTCTGCTCAATTTACAAGGTTATCCTTCTATAGAAATACTGGGCTGGTTTTGACAGCTCAGAAAACAGAGAGATGGATCCTACTTTTCACAAACACAGGCACAAAGCACACAGCGCTGTGAAACCAGCTATTTGAAAACATGCAACACAGGCAAGTGAAGAAGTTTAAGAGGGTATAACCACACACACAAACCACTCAAGATGTGCCTCCAAGACCAGATCAAGATGAAGATTTTGAGCGACCGTGTGTGCACGTGATTAATTTCGGCATTAAATTTTTCTACCTTCATCAGGTATAATCCATTCGTGTGGCACATGAACTTGGAAGTGTATGATTTACAGTATACAAATTCATCATCAATCACCCCATAACCATTCTCTACTCAAAAGACTAAAGAAAACTGTTTATTTCAAATTTCAGGTAATCAGCTATTTTTTCATAATAGCTTATTATAAATTATTACATAGTTTAGTTTTTTCAGTTTCACAAAATTAGGATAAAACAGCCTACATTATCTAAGATCTTTTCTGAAACATGCTAGGCAATTTAAAGTAAAAACAAGTGCTCACATGACCAAGAGAGACTATTCCAAAATTAGCCCACTATAATAAAAATGACCACTGAAATCTAGTCTGAGTGAACTACACACCTCTAATGAAAGGCAATCATGGTGCCAGGATATGTACTGAAACAACAGCCACTGGCAAAAGATACTACACTTTTGAAGCTCGCCCGGGACCTGGGATTTCCCCTTTAACGTGACTGTTAAGAGTTATTCTCACTATCTCTGCCCCTCTGTGATGCCTAAATCCTTCATATGATTGAGAATCTTCTGTAAAAATCAAGAGGAGTAATTAAGACATCCCTCATGCTACTCTATAGTTAGGCTTTCCCTTGCAGCATGGGCAATATAAATCTGAACCTTACAGGCAGCAGACTGTGCATCTCCCATATCCTCAAACAGGCTTTGTTTTGTACATAGTCTCCAGAGGTCTTTTATTCTTCATATTCTTCCCATATGTCCAATAGATTATACCACCTTTTTCTAAACAAGAATTTGTCAAAGTGAAAACATGTATACATCAGCTACCACTTCTTTCTGCCCGTTACCAACACTCACAAAGAAGTGTTTCTGCATTTATTTTTACCCCAAATTTGTACATGTATCAGAGACCCAACGTATATGCAGCACATTCAGCAAGCAGCTGAAACATTAGAAGAGTTCTTAGTTCAAGCTACAAACAGTACTGCCAACTCGTATTTCTATTATAATTGCACTTACTCATACCTTTGCTTTCACCAACATAAAAGGAATGGGAATCAAGTTCATCACAGTCACCTTGTTTAAAGCTATCTATTCACAGGCAACTGTTTTTAAAATCAAAGTCAGCAAGTTACTTGACAATAAGGTGAAGTAATGAAAAACTTGGCCAATTCTATATGACATCAAACCTAAACTGTTCATCCAATCTGGACTTCTGAAGCTTCACCACATAGTCTATACAACTAAAATAATTCATCCACCTATATCAAAGTCCACAGTTTTGTCCAAAGTGTGGCTCTCCTGTTATCAAAGTTCATGGGATTTATTGAGCGCAGAACCCTAAAACCTCACTGAACGGAAATACTTAAATGATAACTTAAGAGCCGATTACTACAGTAAACTATTCACCTGTTAACCTTGCTACTGTAGATAGGCACTAAAAGAATGTCAGCTTAAAATTTTGCTTTGTAAAAGGAAGTAAAACACAGTTAATCAACAGAGGGCAATATATCAAGTGATATTATATTGGGAGTGTCTATTTAGCAGAGAAACAAAACAAAGTGACTAGCCATTATTATTCACCTCAGTGGTAATTACCTGCGTACCACGGGTATTTTTTATTCTTTAGCATAACCCAAGGCAGAACTTGACTCACTGATAAATACCAGGATTGAAAACTGATGCATATTTTTAGTGTCAGTTCTACAACGTTTTACACATAGCTGAGTTCTTTAAATCAAGATACAGTAAAAATTGTATTGTACATAAATACAAACATACATATACACCAGCTTTAAATTAACATGCTAAAAATCGTCTGAATATATATTTTATATAAACCGACAATCAACAACTGTTTTGTTTTTTTTAAACAGCAGTTACTTTTCCATACAATAAACATTAAAGATTTTTTTATTTTTATTTTTATTCATTAGTGGTTGTAATAAAGCCTTCATAGAAAAAAAACGAGTTTCTGCAAAGAAAAGATCTCAAAGTTAATGGGAAATTTAACTCCAAATTTGGAAAAGTATTTGGGTATGTTAATTTAAGCACTTCAATAAAACCCACTATAAACAGATTCAAAGGTAAGAGGCACAAATCCAAATGCCATTTAATTATTTATGAGGTTAAAATCGAACACATGCTTAAGTGCTTTTCTTAACTAATACTAATATTAACTGGTTTTACAGTAACTGGGCTGTCTTTTAAAAATGTAGGAAGAAGTTTGAAGTTTTTACACCTGACCTCTCCAGCATATGCTAAAACTCTTCCTTACTAGGGACGAATCCTGTAAAAAGCAAGCACGCAACTACAACATCATACTGACATTTGATAGAGGAAGTGTAAATAAAATATGTAAAACTGACAGAAAATTTTTTTTGAAAGTCTGAATTACAAATCCTCAAGTCATGCAAAATCACTGATCCCTGAAAATATATGGATTATGAAATAAACACACATCATTCCTGCAGGACAGGTGTAATGATTAAGAGCAGATTTACAGGACACTACCTTTTGTAGCATTCCTTCCATTGCACTTAAATGGCTTTTAAAATAATCATGAATATGATCATGATTATCAGCATACAATCATGACTGTCAGCACTTAATCAAAGTGGGATCTTTAATTAGAGGGAAACATCTTTTTAACTCTACTGCAATGTAAAACTTGAAAGATAAGCCATCCTTTGGGATACAGACTTATTGAGAGAGGAAGGGGAGAAGAAGAAAAGCAGGATTGACTGTGTTACTCTTTTTTCATTAGTTCCTTATTTTTTCTCCTGCTGTTCTCATTTCCTCGCCGTTTCCTTTCCTGCTGAACTCACTTCTTCCATTTGCTTTCTTGCAGAGTTCACTTTTTCTAACAACAGGAATATGTGTTCTGCAAACTCCCGGACAGCTCCACAGCCACCATTGCTTTTACAAATATAACCAGCAGCCTTCTGAGCAACTGCACAAGCATCAGCAGGCACACCACTCATGCCAGCTTTCTTCAGGCATTCCACATCAGACTCTTCATTTCCTATTGAGAAAGATGACAGACAAGGCAAAATATCACAGAGGGAAACTCAGTATTTTTCTGTGTACTTATTAATCTATTTTTTAAAATTTGTATTCTTGCCAGAATTTTCATCTCAGCAGCTCAACAACACTTTGCATACGTGAGTCAGCTCTTGGAAAATCTTAGTGCTACAGGTAAACGTTGATCACACTTTACTCAATCTTCAGGCAAGAGAATGGTACTTTTAAGAGTACTAAAATTATTTGAGCAACTGAATAAGCATTTGCAGGACTATATACTTAAGCTGTCACTGAAATATAGTTTTGTACAGAATCATATGGCTTTCAGTTTTAATTCTGTTCAATGCTTGTTTCCATTTCAGAATATAATCTATACAGTATCTATCTGAAATGAACTAGAATCAGTTCAAAATTGTGAGCTGTAACTGTATGCTTGTGTAATATCAAAAGCATAAAATTTGATATTACAAATCTCATAAAAACAGCCGAGACTTCCCTTACCAAATTAGACACTGGTTCATCAATACCTTTAATGTTTAGATTGTACCCTAACAAGCCTTAAAATACGTACCTGCTTTTGGTGATTGTGTACTGTAATTTGCATGTCAATCCCATTAAGTTTAGTGTATTGACAAAGGGCAAAGTGTTTTGAAGTTGAGCAGCACTGTGAAGTTTGTATTTGTTTATGCTAAATGAAATTTTACTACCAAAAAAAGGAACTGACCTAAGTAAGCAACTTCTTTCCAGCTTAACCCCATGTCTTTTTGCCAGTCCTCCAGGACTTGTAATTTATTTGTTGCACTAACTTTTGCCGCACATCCCAGCTGCATGGCTGACAGTGTTTTTGAACAATCTCTTTCAGAGATGAGTCGAACCTATTAAAATAAAGTCAAGTTAGAGTAAATGCCACATACAAAGAAATGAGACATGTAAGTTGATTTATCAAAAAAATAGTAGAAGTTTTGCTCATAGAAGCTCTCTCAGATATCAGAAAAGCATTAAGTAACTGATTTCTTCAATCAAAACTCAGAGCAGAAGTGATTAGCATCCAAAACCACATTACAGACTTGAAGTTGCTTTGGGAAAGTGAAACACCATTCTGCAGGCTTCCCTGAGGTTCAAAAAAAAAGACACATTTACATTTGTCTTTTTAAATGCACCATGTACCAAATAAAATACTAGATATCACAGTACAGTGGCATGCAATATCATCTCATTAAGCCACAGTAGGGAATAAGAGAATTCCTAAGAAAGATTTCTGAAATATTTGCAGAAGTAGAACATTATGAAGTATTTTCTGTGACTTCTCCACCTAATAACATCACTTTATTTACAGTAGGACTTCAGAGCATCAACAGAACACTAAACAGACTGAAGGAGCAAAGCACATTAATCTCTGAAAGTTCATTCCAAACTTGAAACTTCAGAAAGAATGTACAAGGTAAGCTAAAAACAGAAGATTATTGCAGCAGGATTTTTAAAAATCTCAGACACAACCCCTCCAAGTTTTCTGTTTGAGCTGTGGACAAGCTGATCTTCCCTAATCGCTTTTAAATACTAACAAATAATTGGCACTGATTTTAAGTACAGAATGAACAGGAGTGGTGCACAAAGCAAGAGTATATCAGCAACATATACTAGAAATACATAAAGTGCAAGACAAAGACCAGGAGGTTTTTAATGAAAGATTCCAAGTCACAGCAACTATGGAAATGGGCTCCCACAGGCAACAAAACAATGATTACAAGGTTCCTTCCCCTTTTGCCTCACAGAAAATGAAGCTGAGGGAGTTTTGAAAAAGCATCTCCTCCATTTCACTGCCCCAAGGCAGCAACAGCTGCATCAAAGTATGTCATGAATGTCTCATCTAACCTGTTATAAAAAAAATCCTACAATAGACTCCAAAAATGTATTTGGAGAAGTCTACTTGGGGTATAGCTACCTTTGTCTTATCCATGCCTATCTCTATCTGCAACAGGACTGAGTTAAGGCTCTTTGAAGGCAGCCTAAATCCTTACTTAGTTCTTACCCCCAAAAATTCTTCTAGCTATATCAAAGGCAGCAGGCACAGACAGAAAATAGCCAGGAGGCTAATTTTACATAAATGCAAGCAAACATTAAGATCAGCAGAATTTAGCAGAAGTAATAATAATCAATAATAATAATAATAGTAGCCATGTTACAACCTGTGTTGTTTCAGTTTTTCATTTACACTGAATTCTTACAACTTCAAAGCCCATAAGTTATGGTTAAAACAAATATGCAGATAAAAGTGTTTGGGGGTTCATTTCCCCTCTTTGCAACAATCATGGCTGATCTAGGATGAACCAAGTAATTTGCCTGGGTATTTCTTCCTCTTCTATAGCCAAGAGGTAACAACGTACCCCTGCTTGGTAAAGTTGACTTCTAATTAATGAGTGTCTAGACTACACAGAACACTGATTGGTGGTAGCAAAACACCATAAAAATTTCTTCCCACATTTTTCCAGGACAAAAAGAGAAAGATGCTATAGCTACTATGAATGAGATCAAGAACTTTCTCAAAACACTTATTTTCCTCTAAGGGATCCGAGAACAACATTTGTCCCAACCCTGAACCAAAGTATTATGCTGCTTGATTACAACTACTCTGAATAAAATTCAACTTATATGCTGCAGGGTTTTAGAATCTTTTATGATCAGGTTACATAAGAAATAAAGCCTCACACTTCAGAACAACACTCACCTCGATTCCTCTTTTCTTTAATAGATCGATACCAACAATATCTCTATAATCATAGGAGACCATTTCCTTCTGATCTTCTGTCACATAAATGCGACCATTTGTCAGGCATCCATCAATACTGCAAACCAATAGCTTCACCTCTTTCAATGGCTCTTTGCCAAAATATCCAAAGCTAGACAAAGAAGTTATCTTTTTAGGATAGAATTTTTTGCACACTCCAAAACCAAATATTTCAAATACAATTGTGATCTTCAGAGAGAAAAATCAGCTTTGAAATTCTTTTTTTTTAATGTCTTTTCTCATCATCTTCACCCTCCAGCTATATTCTCCTTCTTCAAAGAAAAAAAACAGAATGATCCAAAAGACAGCTCAGTTATGTTCTCCATTTAAACATTAGGATGAAATTTATTTCCTTACCATAAGTTACATCCTGTAGCATTTATTTGGGGCAAAACCAAAATGGAGTAAAGGATGAAAAAGGCACAGAAAACATATTCCATTTCCACCCATTATTTCCTTAGAGAGGCACAGAGTAGCTGCAAAGAAAAGGCAGCTGGCAAGATGTAATCAGCTCATGCCTTCTACATGAACACTCTCAGTCATGTGCACCAGTAAATGTGGTCCAGACCATGGAAGCTGAGGACAACTCAGCTGGAAAAGCCAGAGATGATACTAACACATTGCTATGGTATAGTGAGGCTTACACTTTTCCCCAGCCTGAACTTAAAAAAAAAAAAACAAACCACAAAAACCAAAAAAACCCCAAACAAAAAATATATAGCAAAGGTAATTCAGAACATTTCAACAGAGATAAGAAAAAATGATGGGTGGAAATAAAGTTGTCCAATTAACTTTGATCTTGATTACTTACATTACATACATTATGAATTCACATGACCACATTTTGAAACAATGAGTGATATCAAAGAAATAAAGGAATAAAAAGTGCTTTTACCTCAATACTCTCTGCTCTGCAATAGGCCAATCAATGTCTATATCAATATCCACACTGTGCTCTGCACGCATTTCATAGTAGGCCATTTTACCACCCTAAATAAAATAGAACCCATTAAAATTTTCTGCTTGGGTTAATACAAATACAAAACTGTACAATTTAGTACCATGTAATGAAAGCTAAGTATCTGGTTACACAGTGGTCACAGTAGCTTAAATATAAGTGAACCATCAATAATGATGTTTTGCCAGTGACACAGAACCAAGCATTTGAAACAACTTTCTATAGGCAATGGTTAATAAGTATTTTCATTTTACAACCAAAGAAAGCGTGCAAAAAAGATGTTATGCATTATAGTCATTAGGTCACACTGATTTCACTAGGTTTTTTAATACAGTAAAATAATAATACCTTTAGCATTTACTTAGTAAGAGTATGCTTATTTTTTGTTTGCTATTACACAAAGACTTAATTTCAATTGGAAAAATACCTGCCACACCCCAATGTAATTAAAAAAGCTAAAAGCCCTGATCCTCAGAGGGCCGAATCTTCATAAAATGTAGAATTCAGCACAATTGTGCTATCCAGATCAATGCTTGCAAGTCCACATAGCGCTATCTGGCACTGCATGCGTCAGTGCCAACTATAGACATCTAAAGCTAGTATCTCTGCAAGGTATCTGGAAAAAGAGAGAAATAAGAACCTGGTATTCTTGACACACCTAGTAAGGTACTCCCATTAGAAACATGGAAATATCTACATTGGGCTTTTTTTCAGTTCTGACGACAAACATTGGAAATGATCTGCAAGACAGAACTTTTCTTGCATGAAAAAACTAGGAGACTACACTTGTAGACAAAATGAAAGCTGAAGTAAATACATTTGTTCTGCGTTACTACACTGGGACGTAAACATCAGGAAAGGGAAAAAGACTGTTCAAGTTACAGTACAAAACTGGCATAAGACTAAACTGGCCAAGAATACCAGTTCATAGACTATATGAGAAGCCTATGACACTGCATGAAGGTCAGTTTCACACCCTTAGTAACACTAAAATGATTTACAAGATATGCACTTACACCCTGGCAAACTGATGTGAAACTCAGTATTGTATTGTTTTAGGCTTATAGCTATACACTGCTCAACATTATTTGTATAAATTTGTTTGCTGTGGAGGATGCTGTTACTGTAACTGTCCTAGCTACAGCTAGCCCTGTTAAGTTACACATAATAAGCAAACTGTCCTGAGGTCAAAGTGCTGTTACTTCATACTGACTGCATCAGAAATAGAAATACATTATTGAATTCAGAACTCTCTATAACAAGAGTAAAAGATGTATTATGCTAAAGAGCGTGAAAAACAGAAGCACTAACCTGCAAGTAGCCTTTCTCAATCAAATGTCTCTTGGCAAAATAAAATGAGCCATTTTCATACAGCTCCCCAGGCCAGTCTTGCCTCCGGTACCGTTTTGCTGGATTCAGGTTTTGGGGCTCTGTCATTTTGTTTTCTGTTAACAGAGAAAAATGACAAAATAAGTTTTCCAGAATCCCAGTTCAGAGTCACTTAACTTTCTTTAAATAGCTTTCTGTTGAAAAATTAAGGACACAATTCAGTCACCAACTTCTTTAGTTATTGCCTCTCGTTGCTTAGCTTTATAAAGAATCACTGAAATGCTTGCTCTTTCTTGGAACTGTGGATAAAAAACTGGAGGACTACCCTGCATTTCTAGCAGAGGAAAAGGAAATTTTTCATTCCAACTTAAAAAAAAGAAAACAAAAAACCCTGAGAGGACACCAGCTCCAAACCTGGTTACTGAAAGGAGTAGAGGGGAATTCTTCTATACTGTTCTTGCCAATGTGAAAGAAATACTATACTCTTTCCATACTTTATCTCCTAGTACATGATAGGAAGGGGTTTAACTCACAGTGAGGGTAAACACAAAAAACCCCATTCAGCTACCTACACCTAAAACCAGGAATGCCCTGAATGAACTCCGAGAGCTGAGAGGACCAACCTGAAACCTGGAACGTAAAAAAAGAGCATATGAGAAGAAATTTTGCCTGTGAAAACATCTTGGCACTTAGCCAAAATACTTCCTATTTTGCCTGTGAAAACATCTTGGCACTTCCCCAAAATACTTCCTATTTAAGGATACATATTATATTAACTTTTCATAAGTGATTTAATCAGTGTCCATAAATAAACAAACAAGTGTCTTTGAACAAACATGATCCCATAAGTTCCCATATTGTTATCAGTGCCAGTAGTGCATGCAGCAGAAACTGAACCAGGGACCAGAGCCTTCTGTCCTTATGCCACCCAAATTCACATGCATAAAGTAGCTAAAATTCACCCAGTCTCATGACCTCGTAACCATGAAAAAGTTAGAGGGCATTCTCAAACACCCAAAACATCCTGAGGCTTTAGTATATATACACACCTTGTATTTCATAAATACACTAGAGCTTTGTGCTCAATGAAGTAAATATTTCCAGTCAGAAACACCTTTCTCTTTCAGGGTGCATCAATATTAAACCTTAATGCAGAAGGAACAACAGAAATACACCGGAAAAGATACAAAATTCTTTTAACATAATCAGTACTGGGCGGGGGTGGGGAGGAAGAGTACAATACTAAACTGTATAATGCTCCTGCGAATCACTGAATCACTGTCACCTGAAAGGCCATTTGCTTTTACCCTTAAGCTGCTAACGTTTGCACAATGTATGCTTTCTTCTCCCTGCATATACTCCTTGCAGCTGAATGATTCTTTATCTCTCTCAACATTAAAAGACTTTAAATGTCATTTTAGCTGAAGAATTATTTGCTCTTTTTCATTTTAATAATCTACCTATAGAGACAAGGTGGCACACAATCACTTCAGAAAGCCACATGGTACATCCAAATGACATTTAGTCTTTCACAGATGTCCATTCTAGCATCTCAAGATGGGAAGTTGACTTTCACTTGGCTGCCTAAAGTGCAATCCACAGAACCCTAAACTGCCATCCACGATTTCAGTACTCCTCTTATACTTTACGAACAAGCTGTGTCACATTATTTCTCCTCTTATGAGGAACAATGAGAATGTTCAAGTTATCTGTTTATTCTAAACAAAGGCCTAACTGCTATTCCAACTTATCTCTAATATCAAGCTTCATTTATTTCACATGCTCTTTTACAGCATGATGCTTTGTAAACTCATATAAAATGCTTCAGATGAAAGTTTTTTTCATCTCAACAGAATAATTGTAATGTCTGAGTAAAACATTCATTTTTAAAAAATAAAAATAACGCGGTAGTATCTGCACTAATCATTTTGAGGAAAAAGAAGCAAACATTTCTGTTTTAATCACAGAAACAAAAACAACATAGATAATGTGTGGAATAGTTCTTTGTACAAGGACAAAAGGTACTTCTATAGCTACAACAAAGTACAACATTTGTAAGTAAAGAGTTCAGTCTTTAGTCATCTTGACAACTGTAGCTGAGAGGCATATTTTCTTGGGGAAAAATAGTCATATTATTCTGTATGAGCTAATTAACATGAGTTCAGCCCTCATGACTCAAAGGCAGTTTGCAATTTGACACAAGTCAGCAGCCAAATTAGCAGGCTGAAACAAACCCTAAGTCTCCAGGCTATGAGGCTGCCATCCCATCTTCACTAAGACTTTACCTCACATTATTTATCATTTGTTAGCTACTGCATAGTAAGAACACTTTCCTAGTTAAGACAGGACCTCAGTGTCATGTCTACATAAACATAAATACCCGCCAAGCAGAAGTTAACCTGTAAAGTTTTTGGGAGCTATATTTTGAGCCTAGACAAGTTAATGACATTTTAATTTTCAATACCTTATCACTTCTATATAACAATTACAGAAAGGCTGAGCAGTGATCAGTAATATCAAAACAGCACTACTTAAAAGGAATTTCTAAGCCATCTCACACCTCTCCAAGAACTCAGCCCCACCTCTGATATCACTTACTATTGTAAATACCGTGGGTATGAAAACAAACCATTTGAAAAAATTTTGATTAAGTATAACTGTAACCAGAAACAGCTAAATATTACCTCCTTTTTTTACCTCGCTCCATCTAAATTGATGCCGTCTCACAACAGAGAAGACAGAATCAAACCCCTCCTTCTGGATCAGATCTGCCACTTTTATAAGATCACTGGGATGTAAACAGGGAGATGTTGCTTGTATGTTTCCTACGATATCAACCTCTAAAGAAAAACAAACATTTAGGAAACAATGAATAGTTTTAATACACATAACTGCAAAGTGTGGTATGAGTCGATGCCACAAAAAAACAAGAATCTTTCTAGCTTTTATTTACTAAAGGCTTTACTTATTTTTCTAAATAATAAGTGCATCATCCCTCTGGGGCTACAACATAAAAGTTCAGCATGTTTCATTCCTGATTTACCATGATGATGATTAAGAAACTCTCTGATAGCTTCTAGAGAAGTTGAGGAGTCTTGAGATACTTCAGGGCTTCTGCGATGAACTTGAGCGCCAAACTGCTTTGCGACCTTCTCAATTTCATCATGGTCTGTAGAAACCCATATGCTGTTGGCAGACAGTGACAGAAATTAATATAAATAATAAATCCCAGCATTGTTGACTTGCTTGGCATAATCTAGACTGAACAACACCCTGGCTTACATATGTATTACACCTTGCAATGAAAGGAACTACTTCTTATATTTGTGTTAGTAGAACTATCCGTGTCAGTCCAACAAGCAACTTTTAACAATAGGGATAAAACACACACATTCACTAGATTGTAAAATCTCAAGCCCGGGTTGCACTTCAATTAAATACTGCAGAGTGCTTGATCTACCACATATGTAGGAAGCTTAAGCAACATAAAATTCAGAAGTGTTACCAGAAAAATCCAGTGTCAGCATGCCACAATTTGTTAGGCATGCTAACGGATCAATGAATTGTGAATGGGTTGAATGAGGCATTCAAAATCATTTAAGAGTTCAGAAACAAGGCTGACAACAAGTGCCACACAGAAGATTAGCTTATTCTGCAAGTGTTTTAAAATGTGTTAATTAGGCTCCATACAACCCCAGAGAAAGAGCTGTTCAAGTTACAATCATGTATGTTTTGGCACAGAAAACTTTCAATACTGGTAAAGTAAGATTGTGATTGATTGTTCAGTGATAATAAATATTTACAAAAGGAAGGGCTAAGTCTGAGTATTACGTGATGATAAACACTGGCTGAGCACTGTGAGGCCACTGCTGCCATCGTTGTGACAAAAAAGCATTTGAGATATAAAACCAAAAACTATTAAAAATAATCCTTCTTCTCTCAGCAACATTGGCATTCTCAATGCACTGTACATAGCAAATGGTGCTTTAGTTAAGTTTTTCCATCCAAAGATATCATGGGATCACCACAATAAAAACAGGTACAACAGCAACAGCAACGTCAAGTCACACCCATGCAAACAAATGCGGAAGAGGTATTTTCTATAAACTGCTTCAGGTTGTTTAATACACATACCCATTAAATATACACTCCCCATTCAACTAACATAGTTTTGTTGTGTAACATGTACCCTGTCAGCACAGCTGTTTCAAAGGGGACTGGAAAGCCTAGTGCACTTCCATCTAACGCACCTGTTTTACCTCAAAGTTAGGCTACATAACCCTAACTGGCTTCCTATTGAGCAAATTATGACACCAAGTTGTGCGGGAGTGTTGATCTGCTTGAGGGGAGGCAGGCTCTGCACAGGGACCTGGACAGGCTGGATCGATGGGCCGAGGTCAATTGTATGAGGTTTAACAAGGCCAAGTGCAAGGTCCTGCACTTGGGCCACAGCAACCCCATGCAATGCTACAGGCTTGGAGAAGAGTGGCTGGAAAGCTGCCTGGCAGAGAAGGACCTGGGGGTGTTGGCTGACAGCCGCCTGAATATGAGCCAGCAGTGTGCCCAGGTGGCCAAGAAAGCCAATGGCATCCTGGCTTGTATCAAAAATAGCGTGGCCAGCAGGACTAGGGAAGTGATCGTGCCCCTGTACTCGGCACTGGTGAGGCCGCACCTCGAATACTGTGTTCAGTTTTGGGCCCCTCACTACAAGAGAGACATTGAGGTGCTGGAGCGTGTCCAGAGAAGGGCAACGAAGCTGGTGAAGGGTCTGGAGCAGAAGTCTGATGAGGAGCGGCTGAGGGAGCTGGGACTGTTTAGCCTGGAGAGAAGGAGGCTGAGGGGAGACCTTATCGCTCTCTACAACTGCCTGAAAGGAGGTTGTAGAGAGGTGGGGGTCGGTCTGTGCTCCCAAGTAACAAGTGATAGGACGAGAGGAGATGGCCTCAAGTTGCGCCAGGGGAGGTTTAGACTGGATATTAGGAAATTTTTCTTCACTGAAAGGGTTATCAAGCATTGGAACAGGCTGCCCAGGGAAGTGGTTGAGTCGCCATCCCTGGAGGTATTTAAAGGACGTTTGGATGAGGTGCTTAGGGACATGGTGTAGTGGTGGTCTTGGCAGTGTTAGGTTTATGGTTGGACTCGATGATCTTAAATGTCTTTTCCAACCTATACGATTTTGTGATTCTGTGAAATTCAGATGCCAAACAGAAAACGAGGAGGTCACTCAAACCACCATTTCCACCACGGGTTATTAAGCAATATGGATTCACATGCATTAAATAATTATCAGTAATCTAGGTCAGAAACATTTTGACAGCTTCTGTATTAAAAATAAAACCAAGTCAGCAATGCTTCCTCTACTTTTCAGATACAGAAAAAAAAAAAGATTTTCCAGAATAGATATTGGTACAGCAGCTACGAGATACACAAGGCTTGTGCTTATTTCCAGCTCTGAATGTAGCTGGGCTACATTTCTACTTGACTACGTCAAGTCACTGCTCTGAACATAATGCACTAGGTTTGCACTGGGAACTTGCACCTAGGTATGCTACATACCAAGCACATCCTAAGCACGCCCTGGTTTTAATTAAGTTTATCAGTATGTGTGTAGAAAATGCTCAGTTTTGTTCTGGCAGAAAAAAGAAATTTGCAATGCCCATATTCTTAACATACTTGTTTCTATCTAGCTCTAATTATTGCTACCAAAGTTTCATGCACTTTGCCACAAACTGAGCTTCTGTGTCACATGGGCACACAGAATTATTTCCTTCCACTCAACATTTACGAGACTGCTTCTTACATGCTGTGTCCAGCTGTGGGCTCCCTGACACAAGAAAGAAAAACTGGAGCAAGCCCAGCAGACAGCCAGCACGATGACTGGGGCCTGGGAGCCATGTCAGGAGAGGCTGAAAGAGCCGTCTTGATTCAGTCTTAGAAAAAGAAGGCAAGGGGGTGACTTTATTGCTGTCTTCAAGTACGTCGTGGGCAGGTAGAGAGAAAACAGAGACACTTTTCCTGGACAAGCGCAGTAAGAGGACATAGACAGATACATCAAGAACAGAAGTGCCAATCGGATATCGCAAAACAATTTTTCACCATGAGGGCTATCAACCCCTGGAACTGGTGTCTGGAAAGGCTATGGGGTCGCTATCCTTGGAGATACCCAAGCTCAGCTGCACACAACCCCGAGCAACCCTAACCAGCCTGGCTTTATGCAGCGGGTGGGACCAGACGACCGCCAACTGAAGTCATCCTGTGATTCAATGATTCACAGGAGATTAGCTACAGCCTGGCAGTTTCATTTAACGCAGCCATCTCAATAAAGTAAAAATGTCAACACTTACTAGCAAACATCATCAACTAGTGGCTGCCAACCACGGAATCAGAACAACTTTAATTTCCAAGTACCGTGTTGTAAGATTTTGAGTCCTTCATTCCTCCGCAGCTCACCCTCACCAGGAAGGGACAGCGGAGTTCATGGCGGGGTGCAGCCTGCTCGCCCTGCACCAGGCCCTGCCCTGCCTGATCCATAACCTGCTGCCACGTTAACTGCACCCCCTCGCCTCCAGGGAGGATCTCCTGTCACACACCTGCCTCATTCACGAAACCGAACGAGCAGCTTCAGCGAGGCTAAAGACGCCCCGGGGGGAGACCAGCCCCCCCCGACGCCTGCCGTTAGCAGTTCAGCGGGTACCCCGGCGCGGAGCCTGTCAGGGAGAAGCCAGCTGGGAAAGGAGGGCTGCCCCGGGAGCCTGCTGCGGGCAGACGCCGCTCCCCGCACTCCTCCCCGCGGCCCCTGGGCAGCCCCATCCCGAGCTGGGACCACGCTCCCGCCCCGCTGCCCCAAGCCCGGGCTGCGCGTCCCCCCTCCCGCCCGCCACGGCGCGCAGCCCACCCTCCCGCGGCGGGTGCGCATGCGCACCTGTGGAAGACGCCGGCGTCGCTGGCGGCGCGCAGCACCCAGCCGATGAGCGGCACCCCCGCCAGCAGCTTGATGTTCTTCAGCGGGATCCCCTTGCTGCCGCCGCGCGCCAGCACCAGCGCGGCCAGGTGGGCGCCCGAGCCCCCCGCACCCGCCTCCATGCCGCGCTCCGCTCCGCTCCTCACCCCCCCCGCCCCCGCCGCTCCCTGCCACGCGCCCCCGCCGCGCATGCTGGGAAGTGTAGTCCCCCTGCGGGGCGGGGCGCCGGCCCTGCCGCGCCTGCGTGCTGGAAGGGGGAGGGCACGCGCGGCGGGAGGCCGGTAAGGGGGCGTGGCGGAGGAGGGGAGGCGACATGGCGGAGCGTGGGGGTCCGGCGCGAAGGCGGCCGTTTGGGTGTAGGGGCCTAGCACCCAGCACACCTCAGTTTGGGGGAGGTGGGGGTGAGGCGCCCATCCTCCTGCCTGTGAAGAGAGGGCGCGGTACCCCTTTTTGGCACGGGGTGCCCCCAAAGCCCTGCCCTGGGCGCGGGGGGAGGGAGGCGCCCAGCGTCTCCTCAGGTAACGCTTTCGAGGCGGGATCCCTAGCACCCTGCGGTGCGAACGTGGCCCGGTATCTCTATTTAATACTTCCTGCACGTAAAAAAAAGCTAGTCCAAGGTGTGCCTGCGTTTCCTGTCGGCACATACGACGTGGCTTTAAGGTGATTAGCTGCCGTACGGGAAAGCCCTCGCAGCTGGGAGCTGAGGATGCACTGCAGCCTGTGTGTGGAGAGCTGCACAAGCACCAGGAGACCGGATTCACCAGTTTTTCGACGTGCACCAGCACAGATCCTGACTTCAGTGGTTTCTCCTGCGTCATGCCCTTCCCCTGTGAGGAGTCCCGGCAGAGGGCAGAGTAGTCACACCGGAGCCTTCTTGTGTGGGAAGGGAAACCTTCCCTCACCCCTCCCTTCTCTTTTCCACCTCCTAAAAAGTGTATTAAAGCATAAAAACACCCGATGTTAAGTTATACGAACTTATCTATAGAAACCGGCTGGATAAAATAAAGTAATACACTATCAACGTAAGGCTGCACAGGAATTTGGTTTTTAATGTAATTTGGAAAATGGAAAGTGGAGGCTGTCGAGCAGCATCATAAAGTCACTCCTGGAGACTCAGGGTCTTAGTCCACAATGGAAATGTTATGCAGCTCGCTGAAGTTCTCCTCAGGTTATTTAAGATGTATTGCGGAGCAGAAGGACCTCATCCACCACTGCCAAAGGAAACACTCCCAGTTATATTCAGCTGTAGGCAGGCATTTAAGAAGAATAATCATTGGGGGGGGTTGGTTTTTCTTTCTGAAGTGGACTTCTGTTCAAAGAAACCCAGCGGAGATTAACAGCTTGCTCTTCTACTATTCCGATCAAGGCAGCACCTTTCAGACCTCTTTTTTTTTAGATGAGATTGACACTAGTAGCTGTAAGCTGCTAAGTACTGTATTTCCTGCAGGCCACTTTCCATACGCTTGATTTCGAATTTGTTTTTAACTCTACAGTTTCAAGCCTTTATCACATCTAAGTTCCTACCTGTTTAGCACTACGCTTCTGTCACAGGTTGCTGTGCCCACAACAGACCGAGTTCAACAAGATGTGTGCCTGAACACGATCAACTTCAGTGCAAATTCTGGTGGTCTTGTTGAGAGCTGCCAACTCTGCTGTACAGGCAGAAATCTCCAGGAGGGTCTAAAGAAAAGTGCTGTCAGTGCTAACTTTGTAACCTGGCACCACTAGTTTGCTAGATCTTACGCATGTACCCTTTTAGACATAGATATAACAAAAAGGAATATCAAATGCCTGCCAAACTTCTGAACAAACACAACAGCTACAGAGTATACTTCTAATGCAAACAAATGTCCTTTTTGTTGAGAAGAAAGATGCAAGTCCTTTTGAGGTCAGTTTTATGAACTGGCTTTTACTCTAAATCATATGATTTTGTGCAGTTCTCTCAGAAATTCCTTTAAAGCCAGAGATGGCATCCGTATATTGTATTACATTACAAAGAAAATATACAAGGCTTTAACAACTGAAGAATGAGAAATCATATGCTGTATTAAATCTCTTTCAGAGTTTCTTAGATAATTGTTACAGTATTCAAAATCCCTACATGTTAAGTAGCAATGGGTTAAAAACCACTGTATTTTGGTTCAGCACATTGTGAAAATTCGATGATTTATCAATAACAATATTTCAGCTACATAATTCAGTTCAGTACTTTCTCATAGTCCAGGAATACACCAAGCAGGGAGCTGAGTCTGGATTCAATTTTCATTTACAGAGAAAAGAAATGGCATTAGATGATCTGGCATACATCATAGATCTTCTAGATGGGGTTCATCCAGTAAGGATTTTTTTACAAGTCTGTGCATAATTAAACCCCATTTAATCTTTTTTTTCTCTTCACATCAAAACCAAATCTTTCACTCATAGGGCTGAAATGGTCCTCAAACAAGTATCTTAAATACCTTTGTCCTTCTTCATAGACATGTATCTAACCCAGTCCTAAAGACTATCAGTAATGTTGACTGCATAACCTGTCCAGGCAATCTAGAGATTCTTATAATAGTAGCAAAGCTTTTCCTAATCTTTACTGAATCTTCTTTTCTGCAATGTAAGTCCGTTAATTCCTGTCTTATCCAAAACAGGTCTAGAGAACAGATTATTTCCTGTCTTTCTTCAGCAGGCATGTGCGTATTTGAAAACAGGCACCATCTCAACTCTTAGACTTTTCCTTTTCAGGATCGTACCCATTTGTTCAGTCTTTCTCCTAGTTCAAATCTTCCAGACTTCCGATCATCACCATTATTCTCCTCTGCACTGTTACTAATGTAGTACTCAAAATTAACCGGAATATTGCAAGTGAGCAAAGCAGGATTACTCCTTCACATAACTTGAAGGTTGTACCCTCATTTATACATCTCTCTATAATTTACCTTTTCTTGCACAATATTGACATAATTCAACCAGTGGTTCACTATGACCTAAGATTTGTTTCTGCAAGAGCTGGTACGTAGCCAGAAACTTCCAACCTCTGTCTTTGCATCTGGCTGTATCTGCCCAAATGCAGTATCTTGCATTTATTCCTACAGCAAGCAGATCTGTCCCCACATTAAAATATTTTTGTGTAAACCACATTCCTCTAGTTTATTTACGTGAAAGCTATGTGAGACCTTGTCAAGAGTTTTACTAAGCTTAAGATACATGGTATCTACTCCATCTTCCTCTAGCCACAGGCCCAGTTTTGCAGGTTGAAATCATACTGATTTGACTTGTTCTAGGTAAGTTATTATTGACTGCTATTAGTTGCTTTGGTTTCTTTTATGTGCTTACCAAAACTTGTTGATTATTTGTTCCAGCATTTTTTTTCCCAGGTTCAAGTGTTCGACTAATGGTTCAAATGCATCTGTATCCAAATTTTAGTTCAGATCAAGAGTGCACTTCTGAACTGAGTCTCAAAGCACGTAAACTGTTACTGTGTCACACTACTTGCTAAAGCAGACATAGTGGATTATTCCCAGGCTTTTCCTTTCCCCCTATTTTTAACATAGGGGGCATTTTATGCTTTCTAGTCTCGGTAACTCTACCTGGTTCTGAGATTTTGTCAGCCAGCTGCTTCAGTAGCCAAGGATGAAACTCAGCTCTGAGCTAGTTTGAGTTCATATTACTCACCTAAATACATTCTGACTCGTTTCTTCCATATTTGTCCTGACGTCTTGCTCCTGAAGGGATTGTGTGGGTAACAGCACTCAGTGAGATAAGAACATTTGCTATTCTAATAATAGAGCAGCAGAGAACAAAACAAAGAATATAATGCTTTCCGCTTCTTTAGAACATGTACCCTGTTTTATGTAATCATGAAGTGGCCTGCAGGCACAGGTTTCCCAGCATGGAGGAAAGGGTTCCAGCTCTTGCGTCACCACTGGCTAGTGCAGCACACATTCCCACATCGCATAATGTGGTCAAGGTCTTGTGACTGTGCAGCCTGCCTGCCCCTAGTCCTACTGTGCCCTACTGTCCCTGAACAAGTAAGGCCAAACTGGCTCATTTCAGGGAAATACCGGTATACTAGTAAAATTAGTGGGAATAAATCTATTTTAAAATCACGTTCCATGCCATAGGATTCCATTGGGGATAATAAAATCTGTGAATTTCCTTTCTGGCCACTGTTCAGTTGCTATAAAGTATCACATTGTAGTTTCTCTCAAGAAGTCCATTCATTCAAGTCTGCGTGTAAGAGCAAATGAACAAAACGGGAGGCATTCAGTAGGTCTGTGCCGGGGTGTTACTGTGATCACTGTTCAAAGGTTATAATCTACTAACAGGGAGCACATCGTGGAACTTGGGCTATTAATTAGAGAAATGTTCTGTTATGCAGTGTGTCACTGCTATTAATGCGTATCAGGCATAGCTGAACAAGAAACCTCACTAGTAGTGACAGCTGGGGTCTGCTTTCAAACTAACACCCTCTAAATTGCCAGTCATGAAATCTACCCTGCCCTTTCATCTTCCAAATTGCCAGTCTTGCGATCTGCTCTGCCCTTTCTGACATTCACACTGGTCACAACGCTGTGCTTAGGCTTTAAGACAGGAAAAGTATATAATAGTGATTCTTTGAAGCTCACATTGGACTTCATGAGCAAAGCCTTATGGTGTGTTGATGAAAGCCCGACACCTTAAAAAACAATGGTAAAACTGCTGTTGACCTAACTGGGGCCAGGATTTAACTTTGTGTGTATGAAGTCTAGCTCAGTTTATATCAGTAGGGCTCCAGAAGTAACCGTGCAGGTGGGTCCAGTTGCAGGGTCCTGTCTTTTTCTAGGACATATCTAACTTCACGGGTACTATAGAAACAGGTAAGAAAGACTCAATGGAAGCATGTAACGGAAACCTCTGGTAGAGATTCAGGGATGCACTACATCTGGGTAAACTGGAAGTTACTCTTTCTGGACCTCTCTGCAGCAACAGGAAAGTTCAGAGATCCAGATCTCCTTTCCTGGCACTGAACCATGGATAGCTCCAGTGAAATCCATGGAGTTATGCTGGAGTCAAACCAGTGTAAAGGAAATAAGGAATGGGTCTGAGAAAGTCAAGCAAATCACCTGTTCTTGTTATTGGAAGCTTCATGCAAGTCTTGGGCTAATATAGTCTGTCCATACATGAGAGTCAGATGAATAAAGATTATGTTTATAAAAAAGGCCAAGGAAGTGTTCAAGGGCCTGAGATTTCTTAAAAGCAGACAGGAAAGAATATGATTGCTTAGAGCTTACACTTGACTTGATGTATTACTTGGACTTTCTGCAGAAATGAAATGGAGCAAAGTACTTTGCTGCAGCGTACTGAAATGCACCGTGTTCAAGTCAGTGCCTGCTGGATGGATTGTTTTCCCTCTGGCCATCTCATGTACACGGAAGAAATCAGAGAGAACTGAAATATGTATATTTAAGAGTAATTTCAAATGGCTGAAGTGAAGTCTTTATTATTATTACTAAGACTATTACATTATTTGACAAATGGTGTTGACATTACCTGTCTGGCTATAAAATAATTATTAATTCTTGTAATAACAACACTGATTTATATTTAATTTTTGCCATAAAAGAATCCAAATAACTTTGTAAATCAAATCAATGTTGCAAACATTTACACTTATATATAATTTTTTATACGATTACTTACATTCATCCTACCTAAATCCAGGCATCTAAATGAGGCAATAAGCTGGAAGCCTGAAAACCTCAGGTTCTTTGTATAGCCAAAAAGGAAGCATACGTTCATGTATCCTTCAGAAGGTACCTTTAGAGAACAGTTGAAGGCACCCAAACTTTGACTTGCCCTCTAGACAGGTAAGCAGCTGTCTCCAGCTGCAAAATGAGTTTAGTGGTGTTAGTTATTCCATGATACTCAGCTTTTTCAGATGCCAGTTTAGTGTATTATGATTACATAGGCAAAGTTAAGCTTATAGCCAGATGTGCAAGCAGAAAGACATTTCCCCCTAGTTCAGACTTGCAAAGACCTTTGTTACCTTGATTGTTGTTTTTTAAATTTTCTTCTGTAGTGTGATTTAGTTGTGATCCTTCCTAAAACCTTCCTCAAAAGTTCCCTCCTTCTTAACGGACTTAGTACATAAATGATATTTTCTTCCTGTAGCTGGTGACTTTCACTCTTTTTATTCCAACTAATATGTCTTGTTACAGTGTCAGGAAATACCATGGGTCGGCATTTTGTGATTTTTTTTACTAACCCTCTATCACACTCATGCCCAGGTGATTTTTTTCTAGCCTATTGTTCTTACATCTTCCCTCCATCAACTAGCCTATAGGAGGCTAGCTGAGCCCCAAAAATGTGAGATAGTTGTTGCCAGCTGGTAAAGCAAAGGACCAAAAATCCTGCCTGGTTTTCCTTCTTAGGCTGAAACTGTGAAGAAATGTTGAGGGAAATGGAGCTCTTTAATCAAAAGGAGAAACCGAGAGGGGACATGATAGTAATCCTCACACAAGTAAAAGATTGCTGCAAGAAAAAAAAAATCTTTGTCATGTCAGTGTGCTTAGGACAAGAAGTTACAAGCTTGAGTTGCATCACAGGATATTCAGGCTAGCTATTAGAAATGGTAATCAAAAGGGCAATTACATGATATACATTGTTTAGGGAGGCTGTGACATTTCCATCATTGGCAGCTGACACTGACATGGCATTAGGATTTGTTCTAGGTACTGTTGGGTGATCTAAACAATCTTTTTAGGTCCATTCTAGCCCCCTTTTCTTTTTATTTTATTAAAATTATGACTTGCAAGGAAGCAATCTAACCAAGAAAGCAGAGAGAGGAGAACCCCAAACCCGCTATCATCCACAAGTCTCAGAGAAGATTACAACAGAGAGGAATTAAAGGAGGTGAGGGAGTCAAGGAGCATGGGAATGTAAGTTTAAAAAAAAGGAAAATTCACCATAACAAAACTCAGTGCTAGATCTTAGAGAAAGGGAACTTTTTATTTATTTAAAAATCTCTATGTAAGTTGATGCTATGCACTAACATTCCCTCAAATATGTCACTCACTCACATAGTTACATATCACATCGTTACAAGCACCTACCTGTGTCTCCCTGGCAAGGACCACTTGAGTGCAACATAGGTAGCAAAGGACTCTGCCTGTCAAGTGTTCATAATTTTTCTGGGGTTCTTCTTGATTCACAGTGATGAACTTGGTTTTTGACAGATCTTTGATACCCTTTAGGAATCAATGCTTGTCCTTTGTTTTGGGATCTTGCTTGCTTCACCCTCCATAAATTTTAGGCAACGTTGCTGCTTTTGCCCATTTTTTCTTGTTTGTTTGAAATGTACGTCTGTTTTTCCTACAGGCCAATGGGAAAAGAAATGCTGTATGTCATATGCTGCAGCCTTGTTGCCATCCTCCTGTTGTGAGGATGCAGCATCTTCTGCTGACAAGTCATCTTGTCCTGCGGTCTTATGAGAGTGCAGACCTTGTGGGCTTGAGTGCAGGCCTTTTGGGCTTGACCTAAACATCACGCTACTCAATTTTACTGCTGAGAACAATGTTCTGGGAACAGTGTCAAGGGAATGGTGTTCTTTGTTATCAGTCCAGGCTGTTCTTTTACCCCATGTTCTGCTGTTTCATCTGGTGCTTTCACACACATATGTTTCCATTCATATTGTGTTCAAAACACTCTTAATATTTTTTTGTTACAAATCTCTACTACAACTTTAGCAGCCAGCTCATTTTATCTGTATACTGGGTCATTAAACAGTTTATCTGCCTGAGTCCATAAACATCCTCAATCTGCTGCCACTGTTTGCCCACAAAATATGTCAAAACTATTTATGAAATGCACATTTATTTTACACATTAACAAATTATTTCAGTTGAAGCACAAGAATCTGTATATAGTGCCTCCTTTTTGCCTGACACTGAACATCCCTGACTGCTACTAATGTTTTTGGTCTGCCAAGTGCAAGACTTTGCATGTTGCTTCTCAGCAGAGGAGAAATCCACAATTTGAAACTGTGGCCTAATCATAGAATCACAGAATCGTTTAGGTTGGAAAAGACCTTTAATATCATCAAGTCCAACCGTTAGCCTAGCACTGCCAAGTCCACCACTAAACCATGTCCCTAAGCACCACATCTACACGTCTTTTAAATACCTCCAGGGATGGCGACTCAACCACTTCCCTGGGCAGCCTGTTCCAATGCTTGACAACCCTTTCAGTGAAGAAATTTTCCCTAATATCCAATCTCAACCTCCCCTGGCACAACTTGAGGCCATCTCCTCTTGACTTATGGCTTGTTACTTGGGAGCAGAGACCGACCCCCACCTCTCTACACCCTCCTTTCAGGTAGTTGTAGAGAGCGATAAGGTCTCCCCTCAGCCTCCTTTTCTCCAGGCTAAACAACCCCAGCTCCCTCAGCCGCTCCTCATCAGACTTCTGCTCCAGACCCTTCACCAGCTTTGTTGCCCTTCTCTGGACACGCTCCAGCACCTCAATGTCTCTCTTGGAGTGGGGGGCCCAAAACTGAACACAGTATTCGAGGTGCAGCCTCACCAGTGCCGAGTAGAGGGACACGATCACTTCCCTAGCCCTGCTGGCCACACTATTTCTGATACAAGCCAGGATGCCATTGGCCTTCTTGGCCACCTGGGCACACTGCTGGCTCATATTCAGCCAGCTGTCTACCAATATCACCAGGTCCTTCTCTGCTGAGCAGCTTTCCAGCCACTCTTCCCCAAGCCTGTAGCGTTGCATGGGGTTGTTGTGACCCAAGTGGAGGACCCAACACTTGGCCTTGTTGAACCTCATACAATTGGCCCCAGCCCATCGATCCAGGTTGTCCAGGTCCCTCTGTAGAGCCTTCCTCCTCTCAAGCAGATCAACACTCCCGCCCAACTTGGTGTCATCTCCAAACTTACTGAGGGTGCACTCCATCCCCTCGTCCCGATCATTGATAAAGGTATTAAACAGAACTGGCCCCAATACTGAGCCCTGGGGAACACCACTTGTGACCGGCCACCAACTGGATTTAACTCTGTTCACCACAGCTCTTTGGGCCCGGCCATCCAGCCAGGTTTTTACCCAGCGAAGTGTACACCCGTCCAAGCCATGAGCAGCCAGTTTCTCCAGGAGAATGCTGTGGGAAAGGGTGCCAAAGGCTTTACTGAAGTCCAGGCAGACAGCACCCACAGCCTTTCCCTCATCCACTAAGCGGGTCACCTTGTCATAGAAGGAGATCAGGTTGGTCAAGCAGGACCTGCCTTTTCATAAGCCCATGCTGGCTGGGCCTGATCACCTGGTTGTCCTGTATGTGCTGTGTGATGGCACTCAAGATGATCTGTTCCATAACCTTCCCCAGCACCAAGGTCAGACTGAGAGGCCTCTAGTTCCCTGGATCCTCCTGCCAGCCCTTCTTGTAGATGGGCACCACATTTGCTAACCCCCAGTTGTCTGGGACCTCCCCGGTTAGCCAGGACTGCTGGTAAAGGATTGAAAGTGGCTGGGTGAGCACCTCCACCAGCTCCCTCAGTGCCCTTGGGTGGATCCCATCCGGCCCCATAGACTTGTGTGTGTCTAAGTGGTGTAGCAGGTCGCTAACCATTTCCCTTTGGACTATGGGGGCTCCATTCTGTTCCCCATCCCTGTCTCCAGCTCAGGGGCTGGGTACCCAGAGAACAACTGGTCTTACTGTTAAAGACTGAGGCAAAGGCAGCACTGAGTACCTCAGCCTTTTCCTCATCCTTTGTCACTATGTTTCCCCCCATGTCTAATAAAGGATGGGGATTCTCCTTAGCCCTCCTTTTGTTGCTAACGCATTTATAGAAAGATTTTTTATTGTCTTTTATGGCAGTAGCCAGATTAAGTTCTAGTTGGGCTTTGGCCCTTCTAATTGTCTCCCTGCATAACCTCACGACATCTTTGTAGTCCTCCTGAGTGGCCTGCCCCTTCTTCCAAAGGTCACAAACTCTCCTTTTTTTCCTGAGTTCCAGCCAAAGCTCTCAGTTCAGCCAGGCCGGTCAGAACAGAGCTTGCTTTATTTGTACCTACTCTAAAGCAATTTTTACCTTCCTCTATCTGAAGGAACAGATTTAGTTATAGATTCATACAGCTCATAGTCTGCTATGTCTTCTGAAACTGCTACTGTAACATAACCTGGTATAACCCTGCGTAGCTCAGAATTAGCAGCCCAAAGTAGTATTTGCATGCCACTTTGGCAGCTTCTGGAAACAGTGCCATCTAGTGCCATTGTTACAGCAGCGTTAACACCATGCGGTACAGAAGCAAGTAATAATCAACTGAGAAAATCATCATCCGAGGTGCAATAAGAACTCTGCTTAAATTACCCTTCTTACTCTAACAATGATGTTGAAATGCATCCGTGGAGAACTCAGTAAAATCACCAGCTATTTTTACTGTAGACTGATTTCCAGACAGTTGTCTATGATTATTGCACATGAAATAGCTTCTGCAGATGCAATTACGCTATTACTGGTTACAGTTTCTAATAACTGTATTTTTTGCTTCTTTTACGGTTATGTTGAATTGGAATTCCTATTCCTTACAGAGCAAGACTTACAGGTATAGAGCAGATAATAGTTTCCCTTTAAGTGAAACGATCTGTTGTGCATGCATGTTGCTCCTCTTCCTTTCAATGTAAACACCCTCCCTCTGTCTAGGCCTCAAGCTGGATGAGAAACAAGTACAGTAAAGTGGTGGTGTTTGGACCGGTTCCTATTTCCAATCTCATTGCTGGCTGATGACCCGTGGAGCTAGATAGAAAGCACATGCGCAGCCTGAACATAATTTTGCGGGGTCAGATAAATAGTCCTCTTAATAATTTCTCTATGAGCATGTGAATCACAGAAGACTGTGCAACAGATAAGGCAGAGGTCAGGGTCTCCTGATACTACCTTTGTAATTCACACTATTAGGAAATCTACTTCCCACTCCCCATTGCTTGAGCAACAGCCAGTAGAGTCAGAAAGTTCTTGTTGCTCTCGTGCCCCTGTGTTTAGCTAACTGTCTTCTCAGACCCAGAGATATTTTGTGTCACATTTCCGTACGGTCACTTGCCTCAATGCAGCTGCTGAGAGTATTACAGAGCTCAGGTCTGCACGTACAATCTTCCTGTTTCACTACAATGGAAATTTTTGAAAGATGGTTCTCACGCTCTAACTAATAAGTTGGTGAATGGTCGTTTTCAACTATGCATACGAGTGCATGAGCCACATTTCACTCGTAGTTGCTGCTGGGAAGGCAAGTCATTGAATATGTATTTGTAGAGACATACAGCCATAGAACATTTGTGATAAATTTTGATTTTTCATTAACCCTCCCCAAAAGTAGTACCATGTGGATTGTGGAGTAAAGAATTATTTAATTTTGTGAATGAAGACATAGAACATTCAAAATATCGGTAATACAAAATTATTTTGGATTTTTTTTAAGAGCTTCAGTCATGCAGTTTTGATTGATATAACCCTGATTTGTAGTGATCAGCTTCAATCATGCAATTTTGATTGAAGTGCCTCCCGAGGGGAAACAGATAGCAGAGGTCACCATTATGGCCAAGAGGTGACTAAAGGGACATTAGGTGACTCATGTACTCTGAACTTTTTCCTTGCTATGTCTTGGAAAAGAGTAGGACACAGAAACCTCTACTTTATACAGACAGACATTATCTAGTCATCTTATTGTCTTGAATCTTATGATACCCTTACCCTTGCCTTTGCAAGTTTTTTGTCATTTTTCAATAAAATCTCTAAAAACAGTTCAGGAAGTTTTGGTAATGTGGGACTAAAATCTGAGTCTGTCCTACCATGTAACCTCAAATCATATTCCAAACCACAGTCCAAGCCTGGTCCAGAGCTGGCCTTTTAAATGTTCTACCCTTCAGTACTACATAGTGGTCTGCTTTCAAGTATTTGGGCTACAACTTGCATGTATTATATGGCATGTGTTGTATACCATGTCTTAAAACCATTTAGGAGATTCACAATTGTTTGTTCTAAGTGATCTGAAACAAAGATCTCTGTTCAAGTGCAGGAACAAGCTTTCCTGGGAAGTCCAAGGCAAATCAGATGTCACTCCTGTGCCTTGTCTCTAAGGAGAGGACTCCTGGAAAACGTTAGTAACTGCTGACAACACAGCACTTGCAAGGACCTGTCAGGTGAATGGTGCCCATTAAATCTCTTACCTGTTACAGTGTTTGAAATGCATTACATCTCCTTTAGCTGTCACTAACTGAAAACTACCTGAAAATACATCTTTGACATGGAAATAAGTATTTTTCTTAGGCTGGATTAATATGTGCTCAGGCAGAAAGTGCAGAGATAGCTGCAAGGGGATACTGTTCTGGAGCCAGAGCTCCTCCTGGTGCTGACCATGGCCACGCTGACCACAAGCATCCAACTGTTCTGTCAACCATTTTTGTCTTTAGGCTAAATTGCTCATGTAAATATCATTGCAGGCTAGTTTTCCTCCTGCCTGTCTTCCCATTTTCTCTAATCAAGTACTCTACAGCTCAAGCCAAGAAATTTTTGTCTTCATTGATGTGTTTCTTAGAGCTCAGAGGGAATGACACCTATTGGTCTGATAGCAAGCGCTGTTGATAGGGAGGAGGAACTTTCCCCTGTATCACTCTCCTTTCTTCCACAGCTCCATACGTAGATGGCAGATGCCTGAATACTGATACACTTTGTTTCAGTACCAGTGTTGAATGCTCCAAGCTATGTATGAAAAGGAGATTGTTTTAAAATTATAGCGGGATCATTATTAACAGTTACATGCCAGGAACTTGCAGGAAGATACAGTGGCAGTAGGCAAACTCACCTTTCTTGGGAGACTTCATCGGCTTCTGTCTGTGCACAAAAGTTTATATATTTGAGACTCTTAATGCTTTTGTATTTTATTTATTGAATGAACATAATGTTTTAGCTTCTGAGATTCCAGCAACCTCAATACCTGCTACAAAAGAACTACAGCAGAATGTTGTTGTAGATATCTACATAATATGATGGATGCTGTATTGAACACTTTTATTGGTGATACATGATAATGAAACACAGAATGTTTTGATAAAGGACCTATTCTGCCATTGTTACAAGCTCTGTAAAGTTTTGTGATGAAAGCTGAAACGCATACTTGCAGGAGAGAAAGCTTTCTGAACAAGAATCTTGTTTTGTACTGTTCAAAGTATGTCCAGAAACTGTGGTGAATGTCATGGGAATATTATCTATTATACAATCTTATTTCAGTCTGTTTTATTTATCAGGATCCCATTTTATTGGGTTCTCCCAGACGTAATAAAATGTGTTAGTATATTAAGTAACTACATCATCCCATACATTCCCCATCTTCTTTTACTTCAATTAATATCTCTCTCTCTTTTTAGCTCTGGAAATTTCCTCAGAAAATTTGATTCTCAGGGGTATCAGGAATCTGCATCTCCTCCCAGCTTCAGTGGGAATATACTTAACAGTGTTAGCATTAGTTCTTAAAAAGGTAAGTTAAGACTTTCGAAATATGGTGCCTAAAGTTAGCATTTTGCATTTTGAAAATGCTGAAACAAATGTCATAGGAATCAGAAAGATAAATTTTTCATGCATAAGACTTTTCACAATTTTATCATAATTTTCATCTCAACAAATATGAGATACTAAGGACTCTCAAAATGCCAGAAAAAAAGATTTTCCAACTTCTTCCTCTGTGTTTTGCTACTAAAAAGGGGGAGGAAATAAAAGAGGGAGAAAAAGATAGAAATAAGAAAAAGAGGTTTTATTTTTCATAAGTAAAAAGTAAAAACATTACAAAAATACTTTGAACTTTTTTTTTTTCAAATGAGTAAGACAAAAGCTTCTCAAAGCAAAATTCCAACCAACTCTACTAGTCATGGTTTTCCTATAAGCTGGTATTGAACCAGCTTAATTAAACACTAGTTACCTGGGCTGAGTGGTAAGGATTAGGCAGCATATGAATCTGAGAAACTTCAGAACATGGCTGCTCCACAATGGACCTGCTCTTCTTCATCGTTCCTGAAAGTGACCAGATTCCTCTCTCTTTTTTCCTTGGATCTCACCTTTTGAGTTACTTTAGCCAAATATCCAGTTCAAATTAAGCTACCTTGTCTTACAAGAGGGTCTGCTCAATGAAGGTAAGAAGGAATGTGCACCTGTATTTTTCTTCACAGACACAAATGTTCCTGGAAACATCCTCTAAAGCGTCTCTCCTTTCTCTTCCCCTCACTTTTTCTCACAGTTTCTTTGTTCTGTGGAACAACATGATTCAGAATATCATTAGCTACTTTTTCCAATAACATAATATTGCCATAGCAACAGATAAAGTGAGTTTGGGTTTTTTTTAGTCTAAATAAGAGTGCACATATACATCAGCTGCTCAGGACACAATACAACGTATAAACTGTGTATTGGACATATTGCAGTCCAGATTCATGAACTCATATTTCCATCTAGGATTTTCTGAAGACAGAAATGGGAGTTTGACCTCCTGAAGATATCATTTCATCTGTTCAGACATAACATGTCATATGTATATGATTCTTATCACTAGTGGCTGTTGCCTTATGTTTCAAATCTAAAACCAATTATATTTGACTGCTCTCAGACATCCCTCAGCCACATCTAGCAGTTAGTTGCTGCAAGTTAGCTCACAGAATCTGTCTCACTGTAGATAAAAAAACACCCTTTAGTTTGAAACATCTGCTTGATGATGATACGTCTACAGACCAGATTTGGATCTGTGTTGTACCGATGGGGTTCATTTTTAATTGCAGCTGGAGTGAAAAGCAATACAGTACTTAACACATAACACACACTCATGCACATATACTAGCTTGGTCTTCCTATCCCTCAGATAACTGGGAGGAGGGATAAATTAGTTTATCAGAATAGCTGAATGCAGGATCATGTGCAGTCAATTTACATACCAATTCACAAACTGAAAATTTGGCTAGAGTGATTCTGGTCGTATTTGTTCGATGACCTCCCGATTGCCTCAGCATGTCAGCATTTCATAGGCAAAGTTACAAAAGAATCTATTGGTCCACTTGAAATGAGATAGTGCTCCCTATCAAGTCCATGACTGCTACAGGGACAAGATGTAAAACAGAGAATGAACACTGATGAAAGTCTGTTTAATTCCCTTTTACATTTCTCAGACCATTTGCTTTATTACAGCAAATATGATGTAAATCTCCCTGAAGTCATATTAATAAATCTTGTATTGTCTGCCAAGAGTCTGCCTTGAAGCATTATACACTTCAGGGTGGCGTTTTTCTACTACTGTTCTACAGGACTGCTATTTTCACCCCAAAGACTGTTTTATTTTCTATCATTTTGTACCATATGGTATTATCTTGTTGCTGTCTTGGAACCGGACCAAGTTGTATTGTAACAATTTATCCTATTTTTTTCTTTATTTATATGAACCCTTTTACCATGCTATCAGACTGCTGTCACAGGCTCATGATGAAATATTACAGAATTACCTTAGATATATCCTAGAGGAGCTTCAGAAAGTGTTTTGGGGAGTCTGCAGGGGCACCAGTCCTTGTAACATAATGATTCTGCAGTGTGTTGATTGCTGGATAATTTAGCTGGATAATTTTATTTGTTTTCATCAATGGGCTTTTGTGTCTTGTGCTAAGACATTGCCTTCCACTACTGTGCCATTGACAGGTCCTACTGTAAAGAAGTAGAGTTATTTTAAATTAGTCTTAATCCTTCTGACTAACTTCTATTCCAGATTTTAATCCATGTAAGCATGGGATTTAATAAAGTTCTGTGTGCTGTAAGATGGACTTTAGACTTACCTTACCATTTCCTGATTTCCAGCAAGGGTCGCAGATGACATCAACAAGAAGAGAATAAGAAAAGATCAGAGATCCAGGGTATTTAGGACCCACTAAATACAGGGGTAGTTAATAACACAAAGAACAGGGTAGTGCATATTAAAAAGCCTCAATTACTACACTTACACTGCAGGAGTTAAATTACCCAGATGGCATATATTATTAACTGAAGTACAACATAAAGCATGACCACAGTGATTTTAAATATATTTGGGGTTTGCCTTTTTTATGAAAGTGAATTTTAATAGAAGGTCTTTTCGTTCCCAGAAACCTGAACACAGACTTTGTTAAAAAGCTTCCAGCTTTGAGATATGCAACTTCAGAGACTGGAGTATGAGAATTTAGATAAGAGGCAGATGTGGGACCCTTTATGGTTGAATGTTTTTTTGAAAAGCAAGGTGACTGCACTACATATCTTGCCTGAAAAAGAAGATGTGGATCTTCTTAAGGATTGAATGCATCCTCTTATGGTAGTGGCTTTTTGAAGAATGTATTACGTATGGTGCGAATAAGAACCAAAAAAATGCTGTATTTTGTATACAGTGGATGTCAGATTTCAGGGTTAGTATAGGCAAATGAATTTCATCTTTTCCTGTAAAAGAGATTTCTTGTAGTTCTGATGATTCTTCTTTCCTTACACTATATGTTTAGCCCAGCATAGAACATAGCAGTGCTGAAGTATGACAACTTCTGGAATTATAGGGAGAGATGGTAAGGGATGTGGGAGTAGGATTGTGTGGGTTCTACTAGGTCTAGTAAAAATGGTGGGGATGCCTTCTACGAGAAACTTGTCATGATTATTATCCTTTTATTGTATTCTCTTGCTGTACACAATAACGTAAAGTAGATACATGCAAAAATATCTCAGGCTGAAAACTTATTTCAATACCTTAAAGAAAAAGAAATGAAAAAGATATAGGGTAAAATTTTCAAAAATGCTCCAGTGATTTAGGTTCATTTGCAAATGTAGCATAGCATGCATAGCAGCAGGAGTCCCCTTCCCTAACTCTACCTGTGTGAGAATTACTTAAGCCTATAACAATCATACAGACTCTCTCCTTCTCCATGGGATGAGATAGTCATATCCAGAGGGGAATGAGTGCCTTGTTGAGTTCAATGGGAGAAAAATAACCTGTTCCTAGTTTAGTCCTGTCTTGTTTGCAGAGAGGATAAAATCTGACTGGTAGGTTTGCTGGTTTGGAAATAAGTGAAGATTTTCTGGGCAACACACATGAAGAGTCTGAATTGTGCAATGTCAGCCTAGAGGACACAAATGCAACACAGCACAGATAAAAACAAAAAGACAACCCTTTCTTCCAGCTCCGCGCACACAGACACACACACAAAATCCACAATATCATCGTCATTTATACTACAAGTGGGTCTAAGGGTTTGGTAGAATTTAAATTATGGTACAAAAAGTCTATGATATTTAGGATCAAACTCCTCTATGCTTAGAGGATGTGCAAATCTTACATTGTTCTTGACAGCCTTGAAAAGCCCTTAAAAGCAATATTAAAAGAACAGCTCTCCGGTTTTGTGGGGGTTTTGAGGCGAAAAAAAGAGTGTAATCCAAACCATATATATTTTGTTGCCAATGTGACTGATTTTTAAAAAAAACCCAACCTTTATCAAACAGAACAAATAAAACTGGAGATCTGAAAAGTTATGTTGTGTGTAGCATCTAAGCTGCAACTTTGCACGCAGATTCAGCCAAGATTAAGAGCTACCAAGACAAATCATAGCATTGCGTTTGGTGCCTCTGACTCCACCATTGCGCCACTTACGCGCAGTTGTCCATCAAAGATCAGAAGGTTTGTAAATCCCCGTTCAAGTCCTGTGGCTTTATACACCTTTTATAGTGATCAGCTCTGAGGTCTGGGGTTTTCTTGTAGTTCTTCATATAGAGTTCTTCTCTACTTAGGTTGCTCTGTTGAACTTTTGCTGTATATATTTTCCACAACAGTTTTCCCCATAGAAACCAGGGATAATAAACTTTAAAAAAAAAACTGTGGAAAATATTTCAAATAATACTAAGCTTCTACTGCTTCCCCCTTCCAAGGTTGATCACAATAAATATTTAAAAGGGACCGAGAAGTTATTCAAAGACCAGGCTGCATTTTCCATTACATTAAAAAAATTAAAATAGAAAACGGAGTCTTTGCTACTTCATTCACATTTTCTTGGTAGATCCATTTTGTTTCAGAAAAAATGAGCAATGTGTAATTAAAACAAATACAGCAAGCCTTTCTTTTTTTACACAGGGTTGTAAGCGTAGTCAAAATTAATCCCGAAGCTGTGTTAATCTGATCTTTTTATATGATGGCACGAGTTCTTAGCGCTATGGGGATTCTGTCACTGTGACAAATTTAGAAGTAAAATAAAGACTTGATAGACCATAACATATAATTTACTCCAAACATTTGATATATATTGCTATATTAGCATAAAGCCCTGGTATAAATTATATACGTAGGTTTAAAATAAGTGAAGGAATTTATCCCCACTTGCTCAGCAAAATATCCATGAGAGGTTTTCTCCAAAACAGCTAGTTTAGTGTCAGCAGTTCAAACAAAACAACCTGCATGCATGGGTGAAATGGTGGTGATTTCAGCTCTTCACCGAAGAAATGGGAGAGACTAGGAGCCTGCATGCAGCTACCTGAGTTTGGCTAATGAACGGTAGCTCGTTATGGTCCAGTGATTTGATTGCTAGTGTTGGTGTGCCATAAAGTACACGTAGAGGGAGACCTAGGGACTGGTCCGCAATATGGAAAATGGCAGAGCGAGCTGTCGTCAGCTGAAACCAGTATAGTTTGTTATGTGAGCGCTGCCCAGAGTACAGATACCCTTCCTTTCCTGTTCAGTGAGTGAAATAAACCAAGACAATTCAAGTGGAGAGCGCTCAGCTGAGAGCTACACCAAATTAACCCATACCCGCAGCGGCCGTCGGGTCATTTTCCTCACATTGGTGAGTCCTAATGTACTAAAACCTTTTTCCACTCCCGCTATTTCTCCACCATTTAGGTTCCTTTGGGTTTAGCCGGCCAAGCCGATGGAAGCCCCCAGCAGCGAGGAAATCACTGCCAGCTGGGCGGCGGATTTCACCTGCCTCGGAGCGAGGAGCCAAAACCCCGCGGTTTCGTTAAGACCCGCTTAGAATTGTCTGCACTTCCCCCCCCTGCAAGCCGTCAGGTAAAGCAGCTTCTGTCTTGACGCTGCCCATCCGCCGTGGCCACGTACGCCCGCCCCCCCATCCCCGGGGGCAGGCGGGGGTGCCCCGCGCCGCCCTAAGCCGCCCGCCCCTCCCGGGCCGCGGGGCCACCTGCCCGAGGAGGCAGCGAGCCCCGCCGCCGCCGTTGCCGCCGCCGCCGCCGCGGTGAGTGCCCCGCGGGGGAGCGGCGGGGCCGGGTGTCTCGGCGGGCGGGGGCGCGTCCCTCCCCGCTGCCGGGGGCCGCGTCGCCTCCCAGCAGCCGGGCATCGCCTCCCAGCAGCCGGGCATCGCCTCCCAGCAGCTGCCTCCGGGCCGGGGCCGCCGCCGCGCCGCGGCTGGCGGTGCTGGTACCCGGGGTGGTTCTGCGCCGCTGGCACCTCGGCGTACACCCGAGCTAGCTCCGGCCTCGGCAGGTGTCGGGAACGGAGCGCTCCTCTTCGGGAGGCTGACGTGGGAAATTTGGCGAAATACGGGGATACCTGAGGATTTTTTGCCCGTGGATTTTTCCGTTCACTTACAGGTCCAAACATACCCTGAAACATTTTGAATTCCCGTTATTGCTTATTTTTTCTTTCTTCTGTCTTTCCCCCCTGGCAAATTGAAAAGCCCAGATACAAAAAATCATGTCAGATCACAGCAGAATGTGTTCTGACCTTTGAAGAGCTTCTCGTTTTTCTTAATCCTTTTAAAAATGCATTTCAAAACATTTTAGCTTGTCATGTAGAGGAATGAAAGCACTTCATTTAGAAACAGCAAAATGAAACATGCCGGTTGCTTCCACGTTCATTTTACCCTCTCTTGTTCCTTCCTGTTTAAACAATTTGGTAGAAATGACAGACCTGAATGACAATGAACCAAATTTTCATGTTTTGGTAAAGAAACCTGTGGCCATAAATGCTACTCACTTCTGTCTGAAATTATATACGTTGTCAGAAATATCACATGGCAATGGTATTTTAGATGATGATTGGATGGGTGTCGTGGTTTAGCCCCAGCCGGCAACTAAGCACCACGCAGCCGCTCACTCACTCCCCCTCGGTGGGATGGGGGAGAGAATCGGAAGAGCGAAAGTAAGAAAACTCGAGGGTTGAGATAAAAACAGTTTAATAGGTAAAGCAAAAGCCGCGCACACAAGCAAAGCAAAACAAGGAATTCATTCACTACTTCCCATGGGCAGGCAGGTGTTCAGCCATCTCCAGGAAAGCAGGGCTCCATCACGCGTAACGGTTACTTGGGAAGACAAACGCCATCACTCCAAACGTCCCCCCTTCCTTCTTCTTCCCCAGCTTTATATACTGAGCATGACGTCATGTGGTATGGAATAGCCCTCTGGTCAGTTTGGATCAACTGTCCTGGCTGTGTCCCCTCCCAGCTTCTTCTGCACCTGGCAGAGCACGGGAAGCTGAAAAGTCCTTGACTAGTACAGCAACAACTAAAACATCTCTGTATTATCAACACTGTTTTCAGCACAAATCCAAAACATAGCCCCATACCAGCCACTACGAAGAAAATTAACTCTGTCTCAGCTGAAACCAGGACAGTATCCACCCCTTATTCCATACCATTTACGTTATGCTCAGGTCTCACACTATTCAATACATTCTCATTACCCACCATCACCCTTCCCATCCTTTGATATAATACACACATATCATTCCCTTAGTCTATGGACCACCCCTACAAAATATTTGTAAAATGACCATAAATGTCCACAAAATGTCCACTGAGTTCATTTAGTCCATGACTTTGGGCTTCATCTCTTATGGTTGTTACTCAGGACAGGAGAGGTGGTGTGTTGCTTGGGGTTATTGGGCACCAAAACCAGCTCAGGTCAGGTCACTGCTGCACTTGCACTGCTTCTTGTAAGGCTTCTCCTCCATTGGTTCAGGTGGTTCCGGCTGTAGTAATTCCTATAACATGCAACTCAAATCATGGGTTACAACAATTTAAAGGTATATCCATTACAATGTCCACCCCTGGTCCTTTTGGACCAGGTTATGAGGTTTAACATTGCAATGAAGTCCTCCCCTTGCCCCTGCTCCAGCTTGGACTTATCCACAGAATGCAGTACCTTCAGAAGTAAACTTGCTCCAACATGGCCTCATGCACAGCCACTGATGCTTCAAGGTGTACCTGCTGCAGCATGGACTTCATCCACAGCCACAGATGCTTCGAGGTGTACCTGCTGCAGCATGGACTTCATCTACAGCCACAGATGCTTCGAGGCGCACCTTATCCAGCGTGGACTTATCCTTGGACCACAATCCCTTCAGAGCTATACCTGCTGTGGCACAGACATAACCATGGCCACAGACGTTTCAAGATATACGCTGCTCTGGCATGGGCTAATCCATGGGCACAGACGCTTCGGGGTGTCCTGCTCCCACGTGGATTCATCCACAGGTCACAGTCCCTTCGACTCGAGTTCACAGCGGAGTTCCAGCCTGTCCAGTACAGCAGCACAGAAACAGCAGCAATGCCCTGGCCATCTGCCAGCCCAGGCGCAAGGCTATTGCTGTTATCAAAATGTTCCCAGGCACAGCAGAGTAAGGTGATCAGCAGTACAGCAGAACGGCAAGCAGTGAAAGCAAAAAGCAGCCACTAACGAGCCCTAGGCTCTAACATACAGTAAGGCAAGCAAGCCCATGGCAAGCACAGAACCCTGCTGATTAATAGCTAAACAGCAATAACAGCTATAAATTCTATCTGGCACATTCCAATCAAATCTGTCATTATCTCAAACCCTTCGTGCCCCACGTTGGGCGCCAAAAAGGACTGTCGTGGTTTAGCCCCAGCCGGCAACTAAGCACCACGCAGCCGCTCACTCACTCCCCCTCGGTGGGATGGGGGAGAGAATCGGAAGAGCGAAAGTAAGAAAACTCGAGGGTTGAGATAAAAACAGTTTAATAGGTAAAGCAAAAGCCGCGCACACAAGCAAAGCAAAACAAGGAATTCATTCACTACTTCCCATGGGCAGGCAGGTGTTCAGCCATCTCCAGGAAAGCAGGGCTCCATCACGCGTAACGGTTACTTGGGAAGACAAACGCCATCACTCCAAACGTCCCCCCTTCCTTCTTCTTCCCCAGCTTTATATACTGAGCATGACGTCATGTGGTATGGAATAGCCCTCTGGTCAGTTTGGATCAACTGTCCTGGCTGTGTCCCCTCCCAGCTTCTTCTGCACCTGGCAGAGCACGGGAAGCTGAAAAGTCCTTGACTAGTACAGCAACAACTAAAACATCTCTGTATTATCAACACTGTTTTCAGCACAAATCCAAAACATAGCCCCATACCAGCCACTACGAAGAAAATTAACTCTGTCTCAGCTGAAACCAGGACAATGGGTTAAAGATTTTATGTTTTATCTTCTTTAATGAAACATAGATATATAGCAGAACTCAGAAGCTTTCAATCCACAATCTTTTTTCTAAAGCATTGAAATTTAATACATGAAAGAGAAGGAAAAAAAGCAAAAAGAAAAAAAAGTAAATGCAAGGAAAAGGTTTCAAGTGCCGTGGAGGACTGTTGAGGACTGTCTCAGTTGCTCAGTGTAATGCTGTGTTGATGTTTCAAGTCAATGGGAGATAACAAAAGGCGCTAATTTTCTCTAGATCTGAGGTTTTGCGCTTTCTTACCCCTACAGTCATAAGGCAAGAAACATCAGAGAAAAAGGAGCAAGCTGGGTTTGCCAAGATTTTGATGAGTCCTGCCAGTGTTTGGCCTCAGCCATCCAACTACATTCTCACCTCAGAGCTCACTGCAATCCCTTTCATGGCATGAAAACATCTTTGACTGCAATCCATTGGAAACCATTTGCTCTCTAGTGATTGAGATACAGCCCCTGGATTCTGCAAGGTCTAAGCAAATTCTGTCCCAAGGGCCTCCGGCTCTGGTACCTAATGACTGAACAGCTGTGCTCAAAACTACCATGTGTCCTGTGGTGCACCACCAAGTCCCGGATCTTTGCTATTTGTGGCCTCGAGTTGTAGGGCTCAAGTGAAACTATCATGAGGGAAAATCTGAACCTTGGTATATCTTGGTTCAATGGCACTGAAAGAAAATGAGCAAACAAACCAACTGACTGCGCGTAGGCTCTCTCGGGACTTCTTTCTCTCTAAATAAGCATATACTTAAGCATACACATAAGTATATACTTAAGCATATAAGTATAAGCTTAAGTATATAAGCTTAAGTATAAGCTTGAGTATAAGCTTAAGTATAATATATAAGCTTAAGATTAATATATAATAAGCTTAAGTATATTATATAAGCTTAAGTATATACTTAAGCATATACTTAAGCATATACTTAAGCATATCTCTAAATAAGCAATATTTTGCAGCCAAAAAATATTATCCCTTGTAAATAAGGGCTGTTGTATTGAAAATGAGATTCCTGGTATGAGCATCAAATTAGTTTTGAATTTTATCTAAAGTTTTTAAAGTCTGTTTCAAAAGAAACAGATCTGAGTGATCCCCAAAAAGTGGGATTTGGTCTGTATTTTAAGCAGAAGAGTCTGGAGGGATCTCGGGTAAAGTAAAATATCTGAGTAGACTTCTCTTTTCTCTTCTGCTCAAGGTGATGGAAGATGTGCAAAATTATGTTGTCAAAGTCAAATTATCCAAGATTATTCAAAAGAATTCAAAAGCTGAAGCTCCCCAAGCCTGCCAAAAGTTAGACTACCTTGTCTAAATCAATTACTTCAGAATAACCATCTGCTAATAGTCCATGCACTGTAATGCAGCCTTGTGGAATCTTACTACTCCAGTCAGGGAAAAATGAAAATAAAAGCAAGCAGAAGAAATCCCAGGGGACTGTAGCTTCAGGAGGTGAAAAATTGGTGCTTTTTGCTTGCCTGTCTCTTCCCAGTTTCCTGCCCCCTTTAGCGTATGAGAAAGACAAGAAGAGTTTGTGCACTTTGGAAACTCGATAGGAGGCAGCAGCTGATCTTCCCATCACCAGCCTAAAAATAATCCACTCCAGGGCTTGGAGCGGCTTCACTAAGTAGAGGAAAATCCTGCCATCGGGATGATATTGATCACATAGCACAACCGAGTGACAATTTGGGTTGGTATTTTGTTTTTGTGTTTACAAAGGTAAGCTACAGAGTTTGATCTAACATTCAGCAACCAAACGGGGCATGCGATGACCCTCCCCCATTATCTCCCACTAACCACCTCCTCCTCCTTCCCTTTATATCTGTGGGACAGGGCTGCTCCTTCTTCTTTCCTGGGATTACAACTCCAATCTCTTTTTCCTTTTCCTTTTCCATTCGTAGGCATTCTCAGCCTTTACCGTCCCCTCCTGCTGTTTTCTTTGCTGCTGTTCACAGGGTTATGTTTCTTTTTTTAAACTGTCCTGTCTTGGCGTGTGAAGTCGAAGGTTTTACAGCAGGCAGTGTAGCAGGCTGATGTTTGAAATCGCATTGTGTTAAGAAGCTTACCAAAAAAGAAAAAAGCAATGTATTAGATGTGTGAGCCACTGCAGATGTTTGTGTGAAATGCTTTTCAGTGCCAATAGCCTGTTTAACACCACTGCTGTTGTGATTTTCTCTGTGTTTGGAGCCTGATCCAAAAACCTACCAAAGTCAATGAGATTCTTTGCATTGACTTCAATAACGTTTGGATCAGGCTGCTGGTATATGGCAGTTAGCGATGCAAATGCTGACAAGTACCAGAGGTAATTCATCACCTTAAGGCCCAAGGTAACTGGGACAGTGCTTAGCAAGGAAGCGGGGTCTATCTGGAACAGGTGGTCACAGCTTAAATACGAATAAAAAGGTAAATGATATTTTGTACAAGATCATTTTTGATGAAATAGATTTTAAAGGGGCAGCACTTTTTGCCATTACCTTAGCAGAACTATTTGGGAATATGCATAGACTATAGATCACATAGATTGCATTAGGTCCAGTGCTTTTAGGAAGGTAAGAAGAACAAAGTAGTAGGTTTACACCTAGAAGGGAAAAAGATTCAGACCACCAACCTAAAATCTGTTGCAAAACTCAGAGTTAGGCCTTCCATTGTGTTTATTCAAACCTATAAATTCATAATTTGTCCTTAGTTAAAATTTTCTCTGTGAAGTTCAAGAAGGAAAGACAAATTCTCACTTCTGTAATGACAATTATTCAGAGGATAAGAACTAACTACTTTTGTAAAACTCTGAGTACTTTCTCCATCCTGGATCTGTATGCGTACACATATCTATGTATATATGCATATATAAATATAATTTTATTTTTTTAATATATTTAAAATATATTTTAAAATATATTTTATATGTTTATATTTTTATATATTTATATAAAATATATATTTGTATATTTTATGTAAATATGTATTTATATAACATATAAATATATTTATATATTTAAAATATATTTTAAAATATATTTTTAATGCATATATGGGCATATAATGCACATTATATGTAAGACCAAAAAAAAAACCTGAATCGAGACCCAAGTATGCTCTGTAAGCTGATATAGTTTAATTAGGAAGTGCAGCTATTAATTTATATCTTTTTTTAAATATAGGCAACAGAACTACTGAAATAAATGTTTTTCAAAATATTCTTATTTCCCCCAAACAAGGTCCACCTGAGGACTATATTTATACTCTTTTGTTTATAGTCATAACTATCTTGCAGAGCATGCCGAACAGAGTGACAATCCAGGTAAGATGAAACTCTTGAATATGAAGACTTTTAAGTCCACTTTAAAAGACCCTAAGGTAATTAAAATGTCTTTAACTAGAATTCTTACAGTTTTGCACTCGGTGAGGATGTTCTCATTCTTTTTAAGGAAATTTAAATTATCTGCCATTTTCCCATTGTCTTCTTCACAATTGCTTATGGAAAATATATCTCAGAAACTGGCTTAGTGCCCTGAGAATCCCCATTTATGCTTGTTATGTATGAGATTTGTAAGTGTTTAGTTTCAATGCTACATCATATTCATGTTTACAACTTTGTCCTTTTTTTTTTTCTTCCCCAAACCTTTTTCTTCTTCACAGTGAACATCTATTCCTGAAGCTCTTTTGTACGGTCTTCTGTTTATTATATTATGACTATGTCTGTACGCCTTAGCCCAAAACCAGAAAGTCTCAACTTGCCAGTGATGGGGATTTTACCATGAAAATTTAAATGCTTAAAGGACAGAAGTTTTTTTAGCTATTTCATTGCAGGGTGAACTGCTGTTCAGATAGTTCACATCCTCATTAAAGTAAACCAACAGGGAATCAGATTCCCAAATTATGTAAAGCAGAGCTGAAACTTGCCTTCCACTGGCACCATCATGGGCCCGTCCTCCTGATTGTTCTTTCCATTCCCCTCCTCTGTGAAGTTTTGCTCGTGGCTTTAGCTTGTAGCTGACTGCTCAGCAAAAGCCATTTTCAAAGGGAGAAAGAAAATGCACCTCTGAAAATTTCTGACCAGTTCTACAGTTTGTAAAGGCTGAAGTTAAGGTGAGCAATTTGTCCATAACTTTGAAGGACAAAGGCCTTCCAGCCTACAAGTGTTAAAAAATTACCTGGTACCTGGCACCCCTATTGGGGTGCTGAATGTAGCTGGTACCCTCAGATAGCACGTGCTTGTTATCAGATGATCTTTATCACACCACTGCATTTCCCCTGACTGAAATGCTAGGTTAAACCTCGTACGCTTGGCAATGTTATTATAAAGTATAACATTCCTGCTATAATTAGTAGTGAAGCAAATATATTGTGATGTACTTGCTTTGGTGTAATCACCCTAGCATAATTTGGTGGCCTACTATATTCAACAGAAAGGGAAAATTATCTCTTGGAAAGCCATTTTCTGTAATGACTATGAATAACGTTGTTTTCTTAAATGAGTATATGAGGATCTCAACAGTTACTCTGAAACTACCTGATGAGAAATAGTGATCAATAACTTCAGATGACCAACAAATTTCAAAACAACTTGCTACAAGAACATCTGTTCTCTCCTAAATATTCATATTTGGGTTATGCATTTTATTGTTTTAATGTAGCAGTTAGACTGCTCCCATTTTTTGCAGACATTGCTGTTTGCTGGACAAAGCCATTTGCCTGTAAAGAAGCCTTCAGCTCCAAAGATTCCAACCTGAACATGAGCTTAGAGAAAAGGTCTTGGCAATCCATATGAGAAGAAGAGGCCTTTGCTTTCCAGTGACTAACCCTTCCTTTGGCACCCATAGATAAAGATTTGCTAAGAAACTAGTGGACGTTTCTCTGCTGTTATGCCCTATGGCTCATGGGTCCTTAAGATGGTCCTGCATGAGCCAACTTTGGAATTGAAGTATGGCAACTGCAACAACTCAGCACCGATGTCAAGCTTGCTGTAAGCAGGGCTTCTTATCCTGGGAACAGCACCATGGTGATTAAGACCATTAATTCTGAGACTGAACTAATATTTGCATGGCTCTCTACTAGACTGTGTAGCCTACAGCGAAGCGGGCAGCCGCCTACAGCAGCAGACTGCTGAGGATGATAAAACCATCTGGCTTTGCTGCTTAATTCGCCTATGTACAGTTCCAGGAAGCCCAGCTTTGTGCTGCTGCCGATGTTACCAAGGAAGGGGTCTTGGCAGGTGTAGGAGGGCAACTGCTGGTGTGGAATGTGATAACCTCTCTGAGTTGCAGCAATAACTGCTTTTACGTCTTCCATCCCTTGACAACAGAAGTCTATTCAAATCTCTCCTCGTGTGGCTCTGCAGCCCAGTTTTTCCTCTTTGGTCTCTCCCTGCATACTTACTGTGGCCTAAAAAGTCTGTCCCCTCATCTTTGCTAAGGAGAAAATCACCTTTGGCTACACTGTAGGAAACCTTGAGTCAGCTCTGTATTCTGACTTGCTTAGGGCTAATTCGAAGATCTTCAGCATGGCTATTCGTTCAGGGTTAGACTGTTGTTCAGTGTCATCAGCATTCTGTCTTTGGCAATGATCAACAACGGGTGCTCGGGAAAAGTATAAAAAGTGTATTTAATTCAGTGTATTTAATTATGTGCTTGCACAATGCTCAGCACCAAGCAAAACAAACAGCACTTCCTCGCATAGGCAAGATACCTCTATTCACCTCTCTACAGACCTAGTTCTGACTAAAGCCCAGGATTGGCTTAGTAGAAGAGTTAAAGCCAATGGAAGAATAGTTTAATTATTATTAAGGGAACCAAATTTGGTCAGTGATCAGTCATAAAAGTGTTCCATCTTCCTTTCTAAATCCAGCTGCAGTTTTTGATGAGTTACAACAGTAAGCACAACTGCAATTCTTCATGTTTTTTCTAAGTTTGTTGTTCTTCCGTTTCACATTTTCATTTCATGAAAGAAATCTTACAGTTTTACAGAAGAGGAGGGAATAGTGCCTTTTCAATCTGCCTTTCATTGGTTATCTGTAGTCAAGATCTTCTAAACTGTCTTCATTTCCAGGTTGAGTTTTTTGAGTGAAAATTTTCAAAACTGGGACTCATTAAAAGTCAGTATAGCTGAGGCCTTTTAAAACCCTTTAAAATTTTTAGAATTATTAAAGATCTCTTTAGCCTTAACTCCCAATACTGAAATAGTGTTTGAAAATGCAACTTAGACTCTCAAGTTAGTCTGAAGCTTTTGAACATGCTACTTGCACTGTTTACAGCCCTAAGAATGTGTTCATCTGTAGCTACGCTGAACTTTGCAAGCATTGAATCTGAGTGTGGACATGATAAATTTTGCCATCATACTCTCAAATTTTCATTTGAAGAAGGCTGAAGGTTACACTGTTTCCTTGGATGAGCAATTGCATCTGGAAACCTGTCATGGTCCAACTCCTTTTAACTTTGGTGGAGCTGCACAAGCATTGTTGTAAAATGCCCCATACCGTGTAGAGAAATCAAGGACTTGTTCTCCTGCCTTAGGGGCTTTTCTTTCTGTCCTTTGGAAATGAACACAGCTTGTTAAACCTTGAGGCCAATGAAAATGATCTTCTGGAGGCATGCCCTGATGCAGCAGAAAGTAATGGCTAATTTCAGCTTCGAACCAAATGGGAGTCTCACTCGCATTGACTGTAAATGCAAAGCATCCTTCCTTACATGTCAGTAAAATTTCATCCAATATATTTCCCCTGTCTGTGAAACTTGAGCAAAGAAATGGAAACTACATGACATGCTTTATGCCTGGGGTGATAAGCCTGTGCATCAGTGCATCTCCAGAGCCTCCTGTGTATATAAATTTTCCAAAGAACAGAGCAAGGTCCAGTGGTTTGAGTCAGATGGGCAAAAGTGTGGAGGGTATATTGGATCTGCCTTCTGTACCAGAAATGGACAGGAAGGGAATGATGGAGTGGTTTCTTGCTCCCTGTGAGGCACACTGGAGATAAAATTATTTCTTAGAGCTCTAATGTACTGCTGTGTATTTTCATACGCCACTCTTGAAGATACAGAGAACTACTAGCAGCCTGTGTGTGTAAACACCAGAAAGTGTCTATGAAAGTTGGCATAGATCAACAGATGCAGAACATGAGTCCTCCACTCCCAGTCATAGTTCATTTCTAGCACAGTGGTGATGGACAAATGGATGGAAGAAAGAAAGGGAGGAAGGAAGGAAGGAAGGATCACTGGACTATTAATGCTTCTACAGTTCTTCTCTCTTCTATTCCCTATCAGTGCCATACCGTACTAGATGTGTGTCCTGAAGTGGGTGCTGCTAAAAAGGGAAGTTGTAGCTGGTGGGCATTTTATGAGGCCGAATCATAAGCTGCATTCTGTCAACACAGCATCATGACAATGATCAGAATGTTTGGATAGATTTTAAGCCTGTGGAGGTTTAATGAACGTGGCCACTGAACGTGCTGATCAAAGTTGAAGTGTTTTCTGATTTAAAAACTTGGGAATTTATTGTCAATTACCCTATTGCATTTCATTGGCAATGCAATCCTTTTGATTTTCTGGGGTTTTTTTTAGAAACTAACCAACCTAGGCGCTTTGATTTTCTCTCTCATTTTAAGAGAAGACAATAAAATTCTACCTCTTTTTTGAAATGAACCTGTAACAAAAGTATTGCGAATACACTGCTCATACCTACTCTTGAAAATTACCATCAGTATGATGGGCACTGTCTTTATACATCAGTATTAACGATAGGACCAGATTCTTTCCTCAGGCCTGCGAACATGCAAAGAACAGTTGGTTTTAAGAGTGTGTTATTAGACATACTTCATCACAAAACAAGGCACAGCGCAGATTCTTGTGAAAATGCAGATGTGATTCTTGAAAGATGCACCTTTCTTGAGAGCTTTTAGGCACTGTTGTTTGAGGTGTGATATGAATCCTCTACAAACTGATGGTAGGTCCTAGCTAGCAGATAGCACTCTCCATGCAGTTAATAGTCCTTTCTTCCACAGGAACATCTACTGCCTATATTTCATTTCCCTTCCAGAAAAATGGAGAAAAACAACAGTTCCCTTAGCTTCTCGTGGACATGGTTTTAGTCCTTTCTCCCAGATTTATTTTTGACTAGAAGCCAAAAACTACACTGGAAGTCAATGATTCAGTGCTCATTTGAACCCAGGATCCTCCTGCCTTTCGGTACCAATCCAACCACTAGACCACAATAGCATCTTACACTGTCTCAGAAGAGAGTCCTCTTTGTGGGAAAGGGAGGAAAATTCCCAGCAGAACTCCCTTGGACTTCTGACCTTTGATAAAAATGAGGAAACAACACTTCTGATTTTCAAGAGATTATCATTACCATTATGTTTCTCTTAAAGGAGACATGTCAAGCTTTTACAGATTAAAACCAAGCAATCTTTGTGTAGTTTTTTGAAAAGTTCCATATTTGTTTTGATAATAATGCCTCAGTCTATTCAGACAGAATTCATATTAACATACTATTTCTTTTGTGTTATCAGTCATATGTAATTACAAATATATTTTTATATAAAATTAAAAAGATAGAATGATAGTGGTCATATCACTCTATTCATTATAGAGAATGGGCCAAACTCTCCATCAAATTGTGTTCTACTGAAGATTGAGTGGGTTGCCCGTCAGCTTTTGCACCACAGTAAGTACACGCATGCATTTTTGCAGGATGTGTCCACCATATGACTCTGAGTTATGCTTAAATTCTGGCAAATCTCAGACCATAAAGTGCTGATATGTTTGGAAAAGGGACTGCATTTATCACATTCTTTTCAATGAAACTCCTTTACAAGTTTCACTGATGTATTTCAATATGGATTATGCTTTTCAGATCCAGCAAAAAGTTAGTTAAAAGCAAAAAGGGCGTTTAGGAGAGGTTCAAAGTGCCTCTTTGAACTCTATGTTTTTTTGAAGATCTATATGTTTCTGTTCTCTCTAAGGGAGTACTTGAGCAGTTTATGCTTACCTTGTTATGCTTACCTTGTTTAAACAACTAGGCTCATAAAACTAATCTGAACTATTTGAGGAAAGAAGGAAAACATATTTCTCCGCATTCAAGTAACTTTTTTTAAACTGTGTTCATGCATTTTTTTGCATGTCTATATTGTTCTGATTCCGTAAAACTCATTAATGCCAACGTTGTTGCAGAAAGACGCATTCACCAAAGTATACATATACTTTGCCGAATTAAAGATATTCTTTCCATTTTAGTATGTAAAATTTAGAAAAAAAAGAATGTGAGCAAATGAGTTTACACAACCTATTCTACAGCACTGTGTTGCTGGTATAAGTCTCGGGCAGAGAAACCAGCAAGGAAACATTTTGTTTGCAATCTTGTTTCATGTTCTTATAAAGAAGAATGAATAAATAAACGATGCACAGGTTGATAAAAGCCAGAAGCTAGCCATAACTGTGGGTCATGCTATGGCCCATACTCTGCAAGCACCAACGCATTAGCTTATCTTGGTGTACAAAGATAATCTCATAAGAAATCATGGAAGTCAGAGAACTGCTTAGATGAGGCTAAGCATGTGCATAAGGATTTGTAGGATCAAGCATAAATGCTGATTTACTACCTATGCAATCTTCAATACAACCTACTTTGATTAAGAGTTTGGTAATTATCTGTAATAACTAGTGTATGTGACCATTGTTGTTCTATGGCACGATGAAGAAATAAAAAATATCAGTGAATGCAAAGCTGCCAAATCACAAATATCAAAGGTTCAGAGCTTGCACTAAAAATGTAGTGGAACAAATTGTATGAACAGAGATGTTGCACAGAGAATGTTGGCTCATCAAAGAAACAGTAACACCCAGGAGTCAGCTTCTGTGCATTTGAGTTTTCTTATGAGAAATGGAAATAATTGTTTTTCAAAACTTTCTTGTTCTTTCCCTATGTTCTCATAGAGCATTCGCAGCATAACATTTGTGCATATAATGAACACTAGAAGACATAGCATGGTGTATTTAATAAAATAGCATAGTGTATTTAATAAATAGTACTTCTAATAAATAGTACCTTTAATATAAACACAGCCTTCATTCTAATGTGCTTATACTTGACGGAACCCAAAAGAATTTTCAAAATACAACTGAATTATTCTCTACGGGTTGTTCAGTGTGCTCCTTCTGTATCTCTTTATTTTACTTATTTTCTGGTTAGCTGAAGGGAATGCTAGAAGTCTTGGTAGTCAACTATTCCCTCTTTTTTGTAGTAGTCAGACCTTCTGGAAACAATGAGGCTCGCATTTTGTGGTAACGACAATGCTTCAGCCTATAACATCAGCGCTGGTGTCCTAAGAAACGTCTGCTTTGTGGATGCCCTCAACTTGGTTCCCCATGTCTTCTTGCTATTTATCACCTTCCCAATTTTGTTCATTGGTGAGTTACTCAATGGAGCTGTGCAATCCTACAAACACGAGCATGTATTTATACTCAGTCATGTTTATATGTGCTTGGAGGCCTGTGGTGCAAACCATTGGATGCTTTATATTTATTAATTTTAAAAAAGAAGAGAAAGAATCGCTTGACCCAAAGGACGTGAAGCCAACTCTCTTGAAATGTTGGGAATTTTAGATATAAATCTGAACTAAGCAGATATAAATCTGAACTAAGATGGATGAGAACCAGAGAAATCAGATCCAAATGCTTTGAAACTTCTCTCTGGAGAAGTTTTCTTCAGATTTGAAATTGGCAACTTGCAACCTTTGCTATTATTAGATATTAGAAGACTTATGACAGTGGGTCTGAATTCCCTTCAAGTTATGTGAATTTCAGAGAATATCCAAAATGTCCAACTTGGATCTAAGGCTAGGAGAAGTGTAGGAAACTTTTAAAACAGAATAATTACTTCTTTTGCCAACATTTGTAAACAGAAGTAGAGCAAAAGAGATAATCTTTTTTCACAGGAATGAAAATAAGAAGTGATAAATCTCTCTTGAAGAATTTAGGACAGTGGAGTGGCTCTAACGTACATATTCTTGTAAAAAGCCCCATCTAAACTAGTACTCTAATGATACTTTTTCTCTATAGCCGTCTCTTTATCCCAGTTATTTGCAGTGATTAAATAAATGCAATTTAATCCTTTTTCAGAGTTGTCAAACAGTGGCATTCTAACTGATCGTAGGAGATAAAGAGACTTGAATAACTGTCAAAAGGCAATAAGTATTCATAAAAATAAATATTCTCCTGACAACTGCATGAGAAATGGCATGTCAGTTCTTCCATGTTACCTTCCTGGTGTCGTGTATATACATAGTAATACATTTCTTCCACAAGGAAGGTTTGAATTTGGGACTATATTCGAACTGGAGATTTAAGGACTTCCATTATGCAAAAAGACTCTGAAGTGATTGAATAATAGGCTTACAGCAACCTGTGGGCTACAACACTCAGTACCTAGCGATCAAAGGTATAACAAGATCCAATGACTGAAAACTGATTAAATAATTAAACAAGGGAATAAGAAACAAGTCCTAACAAAAGAATAACTAAAGACTGGAAAAAACCCCAAGGGTTATGGAGAACTCTCTCCAATAGTGCTGGATCTTTACATCAGTGCTGGCTCTTTCTTTGAGATGAGACGCAAGTCACCCTTGAATTACAGGCTTTCTGCAGAAGTGTTTGATGGAAACTGAATGCAAGGTCTGAGGGCAGAGATAATCTTTTACAACATTCTGTGTTATGCAACAAGTGGTAGCAGGCTGCTTTAATATTTTTACAGGTATTAGTCAATTAATTTTGGAATAGTATTGCAGCCACTGAAAATTCCCTCTATTTTCTAACCATGTTAGGAAAAAAAACATAGCTTAAGTTGTATGTTATGTATTTATGTAATTCTTTGTTTTCTATTTTGTACCTTGATTATCAGGACAAATAGTTGTTGAACAGAGCATTAAAAGCCAGCTGGAGTCCACAGGATTGACTGACTCCAAAACCAAAAATTGATGATGAACCGTGTTTGTGCAGATGTATGGGCAAAGAGGAAGTAAAAATGAAAAGCAGCCTGGGAGAAACAAAGATAGGAGCAAGGTCAAAGAAAGCCACATTAGATTAGGAAAAAATCTCAGGAAATTATATAAGATGCTTGAGATAGATAGATATGGAGAAGAGAGAATATTTTGTTCCTGCAGGACTTTACATATTAAACAAGGATGAAATGGTGAAATCCTGACAGTTTCCAAGAATGAACAAACCTGGGCTCTGGTTTATGTGTTTCTGAGTCACCTGATGAGCCTCTAGGCACGATGAGATGCTGCATCCTTGTGTATCAAAAGCATATCCTGGATTTAAACCAGTTCTGCAGTTACTGAAAGAAACAGATGTAATGCTCACTGTCCTAGTTAAACAACTTCAGTTTTGTTTTTGTTTTCCTTTGTTTTGTTTCTTTACTTCCCTGAAATGTGCTGTTCTTGGGATTCTCTATGGGCTTTGGGCAGTCTGTCGGGGAATTCCAGGAGCTGCCTTACAGTAAGAGGGACATGTACAGCCATTTGGGCTGACTGGCTCAGGACAGCCCTGTACCAGGGTGGGAGGGGGCAGAGGACAAAGCAACATGCAGGACAAGACTTGCCATCATGAGAGGCTAACCTCTGATCAGTCCTCAGCTACCCCCAGCACTGTCACATCTGTCAGGTCCTTGGTGTCCTTGGTGTCCTGCTTTTTGCCAGGTTCCTGGCTTCAGAGCGGATCTTGCCTGAAAAGGATAGGTGCCATCTGAGGTGACAACATGAAAATGGGCTTCAAGATTAATTTGTTGATTAAATCAGCTGAGTTCTGGTGCTGTGCTGGAAGCTTTAATGTGCCAGGAATGCACAGGGCAAGGAGGCTGGGCTGTGCCTAAGGAGCAGAGACTGCGAAACCGCCGTTCAGCATCCCCTGAGACAGCACTCCCAACCAGGCCTGAGACAAAGATAATAAATGTTATTTGTTTGAAGTGAATATATCTCTTTGAGGCCTCATCAGAGGATGCAAATTTTATATCAGTTGGAAACTTTGCCCACTCTTGTCTGTGACTGAGAAAGACACGACATCATCACTTAAGATCTGGCAGTCCCTGTTGTGCAAGGGTGAGACTCTGAGATGTTTCTGATGGTTCTCTCATCTTTGTTCTTGGCCCCCTCTTCTCTTTGATTGCGATTGTGGGAAGTCTGTTGCCATGTTGTCTAGAGGGTCAGATCTAAATTATGGGGGGCTACATGGCAACTCAAGCACTCCTGGGTCATGTTATTACTAAAAACAGCCCCCATAGTCTTTTAGGGGTTTTGTGTTGATTATACACTCTTAAGAGTGACCTATGGATTAGAATAGGGAGTTGATAACCAGATCACTCACTAGCTGGCTGTGTGATAACCTTCTTTCATTACTATTATTTCCCAGGCTGGGGAAGCCAAAGCTCCAAAGTCCAGATTCACCACAATACCTGGCTGCACTTCCCTGGACACAACCTGCGGTGGATCCTGACGTTCACCCTCCTGTTCGTACATGTGTGTGAAATAGCAGAGGGCATAGTTTCTGATACGTAAGTGATGGTGATTGGTGGATAGCCAAGCTAATTGCATTCATTAATGTATACTGATAATGTGTCACGGGCTAGCTAGTAAGGCGTGAGGAGTTTTTTCCCCCCAAAAGATGGGGCACCATTTCATGAACTGTCTGGATTTTAATGTGATGAAGGTGAAATGATTGTTCTTAGCACATTGTTATTCTCCTCTCAAACTATTACAGCAAGTAAATATTGACAGAAGTTAAGGCATTCACGTGGAAAGAATCTTTTTGTCTCTAGGACAGTCATATTTGTCCTCTTAAATAGATTAGCAGAACACCTAGGAATATAAGAATGGTGAAAAAAGACACTAAATTAACTAATTCATACCTTATTTATTTTCAGACAAATGAAATCTCGGCATCTGCATCTCTTTCTACCAGCTATAATGGGATTTGTGGCTGCCACTGTATCCATAGTCTATTACCATAATATTGAAACATCTAACTTTCCAAAGTTACTGTTGGGTAAGTCTAAGTCTGATATTTATGTACTCTTACAAAACCCAGTAGTTTAGCCAAAGTCAGCTTGCTTAGATTGAAGAGGATGGTGAAATGCATGAGAATATTAAAAGAGAGAGCAATAATTCTCTGCTCTTTGAACTAGTATTGTTGTAGGAGTTATTGCATCCTTTATAAGTGTCCTGGTTTCGGCTGGGATAGAGTTAATTTTCTTCCTAGTAGCTGGTATAGTGCTGTTATTAAATTATTAAACTGTTCTTATCTCAACCCACGAGTTTTCTTACTTTTGCTCTTCCGATTCTCTCCCCCATCCCACCGGGGGGGAGTGAGCGAGCAGCTGCGTGGTGTTTAGTTGCCGGCTGGGCCTAAACCATGACAATAAGGTACATATTGAAAACTATTTTTAAAAATTATCACAAAAGGGAAAGCATAGTATGCCTATTGTATTTCTAGCATGAGCTTTTAGGTATTTTTTAACACTGCTCATTATTTTGAGGCAAAAATTTGTCTTCATTCAAAAGGGCTTTAAAAGACCACTTTTAATAGCAATCTGATCACAAACCATCCTGTGCAGATGGTTGTTGTTTCTCAGCATCCATTGCAGTTGATTTTGAGATTACTCAGTCTAACGATAAATGCCACCTCTCACTTTTTCCAAAGGCAGAGGGGAGAAGGTTTATGTTTGAGAAACTGCTACTTGGTATTCACGATATCTGTCTCAGCCAGGAGATGGTCAGAAGAATTTGACTAGACATTGCAGGATAATGTTTCATAGAAGTATACAGTCCAAATTACCTATAACTCAACAACCTGAACTAGCCATCGACAGATACAAACCAGAATGCAGGATATAATTAAATTACATGAACTCTTTTTCTAAATGAGCTTACCTGCAATGCACTCTGCTTTTTCAAAGAGCCGGTATGATATTTGTCAATTTAAGTGACTTTTACTTCATTTCAATAACAAAGTTCCCCTTCAGATTATCTTCAATGGGCTTCTGTAATTGTGTGAAGACCCACCGTTGTGGATCTCTTTGAAAGGTGGTGGCCCAGGAAAGAAAATAGTGACCTGGGAGAAGAAAGTGCAAAGCAAATCTCTCAAACCTGGCTTGGGCTGACATCACTCTGTGCCAGCCTGCAGGCTGGTGATATAGAGGATCACCATGCTTGCATTGAATTAAGCCATTGAATATTTCTGTTCAAGAGAGCTAAAACTTCTGCAGAACTGGTATAGCTTTTTTTTTTTTTTTTTTAAATTATGCATATGCACCTGTTTTACAGCTCTCTTTCTTTACTGGATAATGGCCTTTGTCACCAAAACGATCAAGCTTGTCAGATACTGCCAGGATGGTGTGTCTTTTTCTCAGCTGCGTTTCTGTATCACTGGAATTATGGTCATTCTCTATGGGCTGCTGATGGCTGTGGAGATCAATGTCATTCGAGTTAGGGTATGTGGTTTCTTTATCAGGATCTGAAAAGATATCAGTAGTATCTCAGGAATGAAGATAGGTCTTTAGTCCCAGTAACTCTGGCTTGTATCAAGTTTAGGCCCAAGTTTAGCTTAACCGTAAATGTCTGGTTAATTCTATAGAAATCAATGGGGCCTGGCATCTCTTTAAAATGTATGTCCTTGATGTGTCCCCTGGGCTTGGTATATATGTGTGCCTGTGTATATGTATACACACAGAGAGTTCATACATATTTGTATACATAGATATACATGCATATTTGTGCATGTAAGGGTATATATGTGTGTGTATGTAATCTATACAGTATAGGCTATGTTAATGCAGATAAACTATATATGTAGTGAATGTATAAGTTAGCATACATTCTTACCCATGATAAATTAAAATGTAATTATATCCCAAGAATTCTTTTTTCTTGTTGTTCAGATAGAGATAGGTAGTACTGGTAGGCTACAGAGCTGTGTCCACATCCCATATTGCTCAATTTCTTGCCAGTTATGCTGTCAAAATGGAAATGCTCCTATTTACATGCAAATTTACATTTAAATTCAATGTATAATTACCTTTAAATGCAAATTTGACACTGTAGTTGTATTATACATAATTTCTACTAAAAATTGCCGTTAATAAGATAATCCTTGAGCACCATGTCTATTTTCTCCTCTCTAGAGGTACGTATTTTTCATGAACCCTCAGAAAGTAAAGCCACCAGAGGATCTACAGGACCTGGGGGTGAGGTTTCTGCAGCCATTTGTCAATTTGCTCTCAAAGGCGACTTATTGGTGGATGAATACTCTTATTATATCTGCTCACAAGAAACCTGTGGACCTGAAAGCAATCGGAAAGCTTCCAATTGCAATGAGAGCACTCACAAATTACGTTTGTCTCAAAGAAGCGTATGAGGAACAAAAGGTAACCAAAGATGTTCATGTCACTGTTTGGCCTTAGAAACTATAGTGTCACTTTGAATTTTTTGTGCTTCTATGAAGCCCTAGTTTTAGGAATTTTTAACTTAGGACTGTTTCTTCCAAGGTGAAACTTGGCTTATGAAGTTCCAATCCAATGGTTACTGTTTGGTTTTAGTGAATTTACAGCAGGGGAGAGTTGCCAGATTGAGAGCAACTGGAAACTAAAACCATAACAGACTGATCACTTGCTAGATTTCATTTTAAAAGTGAAAGCTTTGTTTAAATCTTAGCTACTTATGACAGCATCTTAAATTAGAAGACATTCTGTCCATAGTTTCAGCTGGAAACACTCATTTTCACTTTTTTCTCCAGAAAGAGAAATAGCCAAAAACACACATCAAGAATAGCCAAAACACTGGCTTTTGTCTTGTCAACAGTGTTTTAGTCACCAATCCAAATAGCCATACCAGCTGCTATGAAGGAAATTAACTCCATCCCAGCCAGACCCAGTACAAAACCCATGGTTGGGCAAACTCACTGGGTAGGGCAGGAGTTTCCAGAGAAACTTCTGGATGCATTTAGAGAAAACTGTGGCATTTCGTTTGTGCTTAAAGCTGGTGATTTCTGCCCAAAAAAGAAATACTTTGTTTTGCAGAAAGGAGGGAGGATTTGAGAGCCTGCCTCCTCGATTTGTACATACATATCAATTCTCAAGCATAAACAGAGAGAATACAGGCATTCAGAGGCCACTTTGGAAAATGGAGCATGTAGGACAAAAGCATATAAATCCCATTCTTGCACACACCAGATAAACGTGTTTCCAAGCAGTGCATGGCTTAGAACTGCAATGCGAGGGGAAGCTGGGAGGAGCAGCTCTCCGCTCCCAGCAACTGATGGAGCTGCGACTCCTTTCTGTACCCTCTGAAATGAAGCCATAATCAGTGCAATTGTTTCTATTTTAATAGATTTAGGTTGCTTCTCTTTCCTTTTGTAGTTGATGCTTACTGTACTAGAGACCAAGAACCTTCTGCTTTAAGCAGAAAACTACTGAGTCATTGGAACTGAGCTTTTCATGGCAAAGGAGAAGTGCATCCCTTAGTCCAGCTCCTTAAAGAAGCATTTGGTGCCTAAATCTTACTTAAAGCGACCAAAGAGTCTTAGGCACCTACATGCCCTGAGTCTTTGTGCCATTCTTAATGACAGGCATGATGACTGGGTGCAAGCATTTGTCTGTAGCTCATTTACATCTGCAGATACTGTATGTGCCTGCACAAATATGCAGTTCAGGTGCCAAAAGGCAAGTTAAATGTGCTATTGCTCACGTGCATGCACACAAATATTCAGTGTGTAGCTTCCCTTGGTGTGCGTCATGCACAAATGAAGACTTGTATAAATGTACCCGTGCAGTTACATGAATCTACATTTATAAAGCTGGCTTACATCAGATTTTTTGGTTTCCATAATTGTTTAAAGTCTTGAGATTACCACAGCCTCTAGCACATTTGTGCTAATATTTGAAAACAGGATGTAACCCTAAAGTAAACCCTGAAGTAAAACAGATAAAGTTAAAGTAAACCAAAGGGCTAAAAACAAATCCAAAGAGCCAGGCAGTGGAACTCGCTACAGTTTGCTCCCACGGAGAAATGTGTAGGTTTGTGCATGGTTGGGCCAGAAAACAACCACAGAATTAGGAAAGTTCTTCAAGTGGAAGCATGGCCTGCAATCTAGAAGAGATGATATGTCACTGTCTCTGTTGGCAGGGTGTATTTTACACTAATCTTCCACAGCTGGCAAGGGGGGCCCCCAACAACCTCTGGATTAAGTGGGGTTACCCCTCCCTGTGCCTGGAGACAGCTGATCTCAGCTGTGCTCCATGGCCCTGCAGAAAGAAGGCTTCTGTTCCTTTCCAAACCCTTCTTATCACACCTTGATGAAAGATGCTGAACATGACCATGAATATTCTGTATTGTAAAATGCCTTTGAGATAGCTCATATGACGTTGTCTTGCTATCCTTTCTGCATGCTATGACAATTGAAACCAGCTGAGGTTCTCTACGAAATAATAGCACAAGGGAAATGAGTCAGGTTAAATTTTGATAGCTGTTTTCTCAAATTCACTGTTTTCCAAACCTGTGTCCAAACATACAAGAGTGTAAACTAGAGGGTCTGAGATTAACTTTTTATGGCTGCTATACTCTGCTAAAATAGCATATTGCTACTTGAGTAACCATGAAGTCTGTGAACACTGGGTAGAACCTTTTCTTGTTTTCTTTGATGTCAGTGGACAACTCCTGAAATCCATATTCAGCTATTTAGCCAGAATCCTTCTGGCTCCTGCCATAGGAAGGTTTGCCCACTGGCACATGAGACCTAAACCAATGCTTCTCAGTGACAAATCTGAATTCATTATTCTGTTCTGTGTTTTTTTTTACATTTTCAAATTTTCATCAAGCAGTTCTTAGCATTACAAATACATTCGCTACTCAAAATTCTTTAGTTAAAAGTAATTTTTTCAAAGCATCAACTAATTTAATTTTAATATCACTTTCATGCTACATGGTATTTTATAGAATTTTAAAGCCAGTTATGAGTAATTTTATTGTAATATTAAGTAATATAAACCAACACAATACAAGGCTAAATAACTGGTGATCGACATTCTAATTGGCTATTATTCTGGTAGCTGCTACTGCAAAAGGCATTCCAACTCTTACAATAAGATACAGGTCATTTGTTACTGGTTTTGTAGATAGTTTGTGTTTGGCAGCATAGCATAACACAGCATATCATAAGAAAACAACATAGCATATGTTCTTTCAGTTAGAAGATACTGTAAAACTACAGGTAAAGCAAGCTCTTTTGATAATTAAGCTTACTTAAATATGCTGTTTGAGTTTTTTCCTAAACAAAGTGTTGCCAAAACACCACACTGCAATTGGCTTTCCTTATCTCATTATTTCCTGCCATCAGTAAATTTTCTAAAAGATGGACATGCTGTATTTTCTTGCTTTTCTGGACAGTCTCCTATAGAAACAGAAATACTTCATCTTACAGTATTTTTATCATACCTTTCTAAGAATCCTGGAGGAATTCTAACTATGGATAGGAAGGTTGCTTCTGGAGAATAAGCAGTGATGCACATCATACACATAGAGTGAGACCCATGACCTTAAATTCATATATTCTCTTTAATACATGTTCACAGATCCTACTATATTAATGGACATTTTGGCTGAAGATTTCTTTAATAAGATTAAGAAGATAAAGAAGTCCTTAATGATATGCAATGAAACTCGCACAGCCAGATTTCCGGACCAATGCACTATATGTGGATAGTACTTGTCACATAATCCCCCCTCCCAAAATTTCATCCTGTTTCTGTTGTTGCTTGGCTTTTGTTTTGGTTTCTATACAAGTGGTCTAGATCTTTCAAACCACATAGTAATGCATCATACATCACATATCCCAAAATAGATTTAGCACTTTGATATTACATTTGGTTTACCCCATCAACCAATACCATGTAATTTGCTCTGACAGTCAATAGAAAATTTTACTTTTGGGATGGTGTAATAGAAAATGCAATTTTTAAAGTCAAGGACCAGGAGAATTTCCTATACCTGCTATTCATGTGCCACTGTGGATCTTACCTGTTACGGCAAAAAGAAGAGGAAAGAAACTATGTTAGATAGCTAGAAATCACAGGCACAGAGCATTGCCCTACAGCATCAGGCTGACACTGTCAGCCACAGCACTAAGGGAACAGTCAGATTTCCATATTGGCTGAGGTGTACCTTACAGGTGGCTTGATTTACCAGCAAGTGCTGTCTCACTGCCCTTACTTCAACCGTTGAGTGCCCAAGGTAGAGAAAATTACAGTGATTTAAAAGGAAAGTGACAAAGACAAGAAAAACCTAGGCAAGTGCCACAGGTGAGAGCAGTGGTCCAGCCTTTCACATTCACACATTCACACAGCAACAAATGCTACCATCCATACCAACAAAAATAATCCTTGCGAGTTTAAACAGGGCACCGAGATGCATAGTTGTGTAAACGGATTAAATTCACATTTGTGTTGCTGCAACTCTTCCCTGGCTTTAGTACAGTTCCCCTCCTTTTCTGTAACTGGATCATTTTTGACATGTTTTAAGATTCTTTTTCTCACCTTCCAAAAGGAAAGTATGTCCTTCCAGCCTCCCGTGCCCAGGAGGAGAAGCCCTTGGCTTCAGGTGGCTTCCCAAGCCACAGAGGCTTAAAGGGACTGGGAAAGTGCAGAAAATAATCATCATGGTAATGTTTTTCAGATGCAGAAACCCAGACAGAGCTTTTTATTTAATTCTTATGACATTGGCCAAACTTTCAATTGTGGATTTACTGAAACATGTCAGTGGTCGTCAGAGACCTATAATGAGTGGTGATTGACAGATCGTACTTCAGCACCTAAATAAAGGATAGGGTTGGCACATACAACATCTTATACTGCAAGCCCATAACACTGGGCCTCAAGAACCGTTCTGGAAAAGAGCTGAAGATTAGAAGGAAAATCCACTCTTCTTTCTCCCCCCTCCCCATTAGATATTTCAGCCAATTTGAAGTCCTGATTAAAAAAGAAGAAACAACAATGTTTAGCAATAAAGATTATTAGATAATTTAATTTAATTTAGTTAGTCTTTTTTCCAATGAAAAGTAAATAGTTTTCATGTAGTGATGACAATTATGTGAATTGTAGTAGTAGTGAAAAAGGCTATTGAAATAGTAAAATCTTATTAAAGAAATAAGGATTTACCATTGCCATTTACCAAATTTACCATTAACTGAATACCCAGAATAGTATATGCAATTTTTTCTAAAAGGCAGCAGATGTGTCTTCCTAATAAGTTAGCTTAGCTCCTATCAAGCTGTTGAAGTGCAGATCATTTATTTGAGGAGGGTGACAGTAGCCCCTGCAGTGCAGTCTAGCTCAAAACCCATTAGGCAATAAATTCAGAGCCTTTTGTCTCGGAAACTCGCATGAGGCCCTTGTGCTGTTTCCCTCATCAGAAGAAGCAGTTTCATTCTTAGCACTTTCTGAAATGTTAGCTCTAATTTGTCCCTGTGCTGCTTATTTCTCTGTACTAAGCTTCTTGGCATTGGGTATGACCAGCCTGGCCTAATCTCTAGAAGCCAGTAAGCAGCTATCTGGCCCTCCTGTACGCTTGTACGTTTTTGGCACCATGCACGTATTCTATCTCACCGTTGAAGTGGCATAAAAGGAAAAACTGAGAAAAGAGGAAAAAAGACATGAGGCAGCCAGGCAGGGTACAGGCATACTTGCTTTTCTTTGGTTAATTTGCTGGGGCAGGGGGTTGTTATTACTGAGCTATACTTAAAATGTCTCTGTGAACACTCAAGAGGGCTTGGCTTGGGTTACAACTTGCAGGCATCTGTGCTACTTGAAAAATGACAGATACTTTTTTCAAGTGTCAAAAGCTGCTGCCTGAAGCACATGGAAGCACTCTGCAGAGCATGGATCTGTTAAGTAAAACTCTTTCTTCTTTAGATTGAAAGAACCTCAGAAATATCAGAACTCCTCTGACCAGACACAGAGATAGCCGCTGGTTGGTGTTTTAGGGCAAGAGTTGTGATACTGCATAGATTCACAGAACTGAAGGCTAGAAAGGACCCTTAGTTGATTTAATTTTGCCTGTCAACATAGCCTGTTACTGTCAACTTTTTGAGCCCAGTAATTGGTGATCAGCTGAAGTGTATCTTCCTGGAAGGTATCGAAGAGATAGAAAAAATCCAGATAAATTAAATTAAAATATATTCTTGTAGATGTCTGTCCATGCTTTTTCCTTCAATCTCTTTCTCACATCCGAAGCCTTCACTGGATCAAGTGGTTTCACAGCTACTGTGAAAGTCAAGATAACCCATATGAGCAAGGGCTTGAAGGGTCAGACCTTTTTGCTGAGCGCACATGTGACAAGGAGCAATGGCTACGTGCCAGTATGATTAATCTGTGTTTACATTCCTGGGTTCACAGGTTCAGAAAAGTGTTAGGATTTAGAGGTGAGGAACCACAGTTACCAAGAGGAGGCAGAATTTGAATTTGCTGTGAAGAATGTCTGAAATCTGTTGATATCTACAGCATGTTTGCTACCTCATTTACTTCAAAACACCACTTCAGGAACCATTTGGGCATCCAGACGGGAACGAAATGGAAGTTGCCGTATCCAGCCAGGGGGGCCTCTTCTTGATGCATTGATACGTGTTTCTCTGTTTTACAGAAAAAGGTAGCAGACCAGCCCAATCGGAGTCCCTCCATATGGTTAGCCATGTACAGTGCTTTTGGACGACCAATACTTCTCAGCAGCACTTTCCGTTACTTGGCTGACTTGCTGGGTTTTGCTGGGCCATTATGCATTTCTGGCATTGTCCAGGGCTTCCAGAATACAACCAATAATACAAATACAACAGAAAAGGTAACCTGACAACCTGGATTGAAAAACGTTGTTTGGTATTAGTTCTAGGTTCATATCTGGTATTTAATACATCTGGCTGCATGCTTTTATATGTCTATGATCACCATTGTATTATTTCATTATTTCTTTCAAGCAAATTGAGTATTTTTTGAGAGAGACGGTCAAATTAATTGTAAACCTGAGTAGTGGAAGTCTTTGGTATGAATGCAACACAGGTAGTGCAGGCTTCCCCCAGTTGCCCAGCTGTCTGCCTCTTGGTGGAGTCATCCCTACAGTTCTGGGTAGAAGGAACAGCTTTTCTGCTCCTCTTCAACCGTGCCTCCTCCTTTCAGACAGGACACCCGCTGGTGGTGCCTCAGTGATGCATCCAGCAAGGATGAGTCTGGAAATTTGCTTAATTTCTGTCCATCTGTCCCTTTGTAGTTTGTTGACAGGTTTGAGCTCTCTGAAATCTGTTTTCCACTGGGAAGCCAAGAGTAGTCACTCCCTGTTATTATGCTGCTTGTTGATGTGATGAAATGCATCGGCACATGTGAGAAGTTGAAAAGCATCCACTTTATTGAATGGCATTCTTGATACTAGAGATGCACAAAAGATGCTAGTTCACAGCTCATTTCAAGTTTCACCGAGTCTGAACTTTCAGAGTCCACCTCTAAGCACTGAGCAAGCCTCTGAACATTTTCTATCATAAGAAAAAGAATTTATTAGTAACTAGTGAAAAGATACAGGTAGAATTATTTTAATAGCTGACAGCAGAGAAGATATGATGAAGAATTTTTCCTACATCTGTCTTCTGACACAGAAATATCTCCATACACTTTATGCAGTGAGTGTTTTGTATTTGTATGAGCAGATAGGTATGTAATGGAATAACATTTTCCCCTCCAGATAAAGTATTTGACTATCATCACTATCCAAACATCTTCTCCTTGGCTGCTCGCTCCCGACATTCATTTTCTTGACTGATGGTCTCAATTTGGCTTTAGACTCTCATTCAGCCATTGCACTGAAGAAGGAGAGTTTAATTGCGCAGCTTATCAAATAAAGCTCTCTATCATTTTGAACCTCTGTGTGTTGGATTTGAGCCACAGAGTTAAAAGGCAAAGTGCGTATTTTGCCTCACAAATATTTTTTTTTCATGTTGAACAAACAAGGTATTTTAGCTTGAAAATTATCATTTCTGGATCTCAAATTTAGGAATCTGTACCTTGCCCATTTCCTTTATCTTTTATACTCTTCAGTGTAGTGGGTTTAGTTGTGCGGTTTTTTAAGTTTTAATCAACACTGGCTGAAAGGAAGATTGAAATAATTGGAAAACTTGAAACCACTCCAAGAGCCTGGCTTGGTGACAGTCACTATTTCTCTTGGATACATTTCAGAATACATTTGCTTTTAATTTATGGGTTTTGATAAACTTTCTCTTGGTTGTTCTTCTTATTATGTGTTTCTCCTTTAAATTCTCTCTGGTTTCAATTAATGGGAATTAATTGAATTTTATGCTTGTTCCCCCTTAATTCCTGAAAACTCTATGTACATTGATAAAGGTATCTACAACTGTTATTTTATTATTGATACCCCCACTATGTAAACGTGGGGAAGTTAGATGCAGCAGAACATTAAGAGAAGAGTTTTCAAATATATTTATGTGACCAATCATGTACTTAAGCAACCCTCGTTTCAAAGATTCTTGCACTGGCTGAGTGACTTAGTCCTATTATTTCAGTGGGATTTAGGTGTCTTACAGACAGTGGACCTTTCGAAAACACTGTTAGATGCTTCTAGACACCTTTTGGGTGTCCGCTGCCTGTGGCAGAGGTGGTGCAGAGAGGCTGGGGTGCAGAGAGGCTGCAGATGGGGTGCAGAGAGGCTGGGGTCACTGCAGAGAGGCGAGCCTGGACGGCTGGGAGCACCTCTCTCCTGCCTGCAGTCTCATGGCAGATGGCAGTAATCCAGAGTGATGAAGGAATCTTCAAGAGGGTAGGTACATGGCTTACTTTCCAGTATTTCCCAAACCTTTCGTCTCAGAATTGGGCTGGGTATTTCAGTAGAACAGGCTTTTTCCTTCTTCTTCTTCTTCTTTTTTTTTTTTTTTTGTAAGAATTTCAGTACATCCTGCTTCCAGCTGGATCGGAAATACCAAAGGAACAGCCTTCCTTGCAGTATTTTGGTACATTTGTTTCCTTTTCTGCCTGAAACAGAGCAGCACAGTGAACATAAAAACTAGAAAATGAAAACAAATAAAGTGATTTAAACAAGAATTCCTCCCCCCCCACCCCCCGTTGAGGCATTTGAACCTCATTTTGTGTGGAATACTGGCATATATATTCTTAATTTATTCAGAATTCACAGGTATCATAGACTATATTTCTGGGAGGAATTGTTTCCATAATATACAAAAGCAACATAAGTAACTAATCCCAAATAATAAAAAATATTTTCTTGCAGCTTCTTCGTGGTGCAGGTGGAATGAGCTTTATTGTCTACTGAGTAGCATTTCTATCCTACTAATCATCAGAATTCAATGGAGAAACTAAAGCTAAGGCAAACATGGTGATTTCATTGTCCCTTTCCTGCTAAACCAAATTCATTTTAGAACTGCTAGAAGTTAAGATCCTAAGTCTTTGGAACATGAGCAGAGTATTTAATTTGTATCCAAATGATTTTGATACATAGGACAGTGAGAAACCTGATTTCCATAAATTTGCCATAATATCATCAATATTTTTTATTCTAATGCAATGACTGAATTTCCTTGTTTCCAGTGTCTCAAGAATATACAATCCCTCCTATGCCACTTTCATCATTTTTTCCTTTCTTTTCAGATGAAAGATCCTTCAAATTCATATCTTTCCTCAGAGGAATTCCTCAGGAATGTTTACGTTTTGGCAGTTCTTCTCTTCCTGGCCCTTATCTTGCAGAGAACATTCCTGCAGGCATCCTACTATGTGACTACAGAAACTGGCATCAACCTACGAGGTGCTTTATTGGTGAGCAAAGATGTTCCCATGATCTGCCAAGAAATTTATTAATAGTAGCTCCAGCTTCGTACTTTTATTTGTCTTGTTCTTTATCTGAAGACTCAGTTAACAATTGTTTGAGAGAAGATATGCACTGTATTTTTATACAGAAAAGTGGAAAAAGTAATATCACTGACACAGCCAAACTGATGGCAGCAATTCCTTTTGCTAAAAACTAAACCCATCATACTAACACGCAGAAGTTTAACACTCACTCCGTGCATATAAGAACATATCTGTGCAGATGACGTTAGGTTTATGAAGATAAGCAGTGTCGTTTTGGCTCTGCATCTGCTTTGTTCATTTGCTTATGAGGTTACTTCTGCTGAGCGTGAACAGTCATCTGCAGAGTATCTTTGGCCGAGCTATGTTTTATGGGAACATTGTCCATGTATCATAGTGGTGATTCTGAATATTTATGCCCTTTTGCACAGAGCCCTGTGGGATGGGACAGGAGTGATTCATCTCCAGAACTGTGTCTCTAAAACCGGCATCCATTAACCCTCTGTGAAAGCTGTGTTTATGAACTGGAGCCAGCAGCTCCAGCACAGAACATGGGTGGGTTGTAGCAGGGATCTCTGCAGACCGAACTCCACAGACAGCAGTAGCACTGTGTGCAAAACAGAAGCTGGAACTGATGTTTTGCCAGGTGTAACTAACCATAGGAATATCATCTCAGCGTGGAAGCTTCTGGTTTTTGGGCGCACTGTGATTGATGTAGCCGTTTCAAACATTTTCTGCCTTCCCCCAGGACAGATGGTACAGACTTGGTGAAGAAAGAGTACCTGATTATTTCCTTGTGCTTTTGTGACTCCCACTTGCCAAAATGGGGACTCTTAGGACCATACGCAGCTGATGTAATTCGCCATGGTCTGTGGGCATTTCTGATTAATTCTACAGGATCTACCTTGCTCATGGACAAAACAGGGCAAAGAGCACAAATTATTTTTAAAACTTCCTTGCAGCTGCGGTGTTTGATATTTGGTCATAACTGCAAACTGGGCTCACAATATTTGTCTTTAAAATTCGGGTAGATATAAGCCCTGGTTAATTTTAAACCCTGTTAAGTTCCTACAAATCTTATGGACATAGATGGCCAGGTAAAGGAGAGAAACCCAAAGGAATACATTCCCACCGTGATCAAAACTTCATAGCATGAGTTTAACTATCTTATCAGAAACAAGGATCTCTTTGACAGACAGTGTCACAGAAAAGCAGGCTCTGTGTTTACTAAAAAAGATCTTTGCCCAGTCTCCTGAATTTTGACGTTTTCTTGTAATTTCATTCTATTTTAGGTCTGCATTAAGCAACAAACCTTTTAAGAGGAATTGGAGGTTTTTAAAGTCAGTTCTCTCTCTTGTGCTTTCTCTCACTGTTCCTATCTCTCTCTCTGTCTCAGGTGAGAGACTGGGAGAAGGGCTGTCTTAGGTAAAGACTGATACTGCCATTTGAAACGTCCTGCTGCTACTGTTGTTTTATAATGATATCATTTTCATATCTTCCATTTTATTCCTTTCCCACAGGCAATGATATATAATAAGATCCTGAGGCTTTCCACATCCAACTTGTCCATGGGAGAGATGACGCTGGGACAAATCAATAACTTGGTTGCCATCGAAACAAATCAATTAATGTGGTTCTTGTTCCTGTGCCCCAATCTGTGGGCAATGCCTGTTCAGGTAGAGCATCAAAGTAAGGGCCTGATTCCAGAGATCCTCCAACCTGGTTGAAAAGAGTGTATGTCTGTGAGACTACTACAAAATCCAGAGGGGAACCTGGACTTCACACTCATTTACCAGGAGGACTAATAAGCAGAAATGTGGCCCATCATCTCCTCCAAGGGCTGGGAAGCTGTCTCTCCAAGGGCCAATAAAGAGAGACAATTTTTTTGAGCAGGATTTCCATGTCATGGATATGGTCTGTGACTTTAAGAATGACGAACTGTCATCCTTTGCCTGCTCGTATTTCTTCCACTACTGACACAAGTCATTGCTTTTATTTCTTCCACATGGCAGCAGCACAGGCATCTGATCAGCACCGAGTATTGCATTTGCAGCATCTGCTTGTAACTGCGTTTTGTGGCAGGACCAAAAAGCAATGGAATCCTGCTCAGTGACTGACAGCAGCACTGACTGTGCACTGCATGAAATGCTCAGAGGAGCTTTCATTTAAACAAGCTTAGTCACTGTAAACATCTGGTTCTTAACAAGGCTGGGAAAGATCTGTAGGCAAATCTGTAGGAAGGACAAGTAAAAATTATTAGCCTGAAAGAAATCTTCAAAAGTGCTAAACAACTTAATAACCTAAGCCATGCTGATTTTCCATGAAGCTTGGACTCCTGTAGCACCTTTAAAATTTTAGCTTGGGGTGGGATTGGCATGGTCCTTACCTATAGGTGATCCTGCCAACATTAAACAAGTTTAAAAAGGGATAGAAGCCACTCTTACAGTAGATCTGTTTTGCTGAAATTCCTGGAACTATATCAGTAATCTATTATAATTGTCAACAATATTACTACTACTAATGGAAACAAATATTGGGTTTATGTGTCTATTTTAGGATCGGGTGGGGTTTAGAGAGTCATAAAATAATTTACAGAGAAAAAGACAAAAAAGTTTTCATGGTTACTGAAGTTAGAAATAGTACAGAGGGTTTCATTTTAAGTCACTGTTTCATATCCAGGTTTATTTGGAAGTGTTGCTGTTAATACTTTGAATGTTATTAAATGAACAGGTGGTCTGATTCCTGTGGCTAGTTAACAATTATATCTAGCAATTATATATTGCTACAATTGTATGTATATGTACAATTATATGTATTATTTTAGTGCTCCCTTAGTTCTGTGGAAACCTCATCTAGAATTGGGACTACCAGGTACTAACACAAACTATGCAGTTAATGTAAAAAATAAAGGCTTCTGGGTTCATTTCCCACACTTTCCAAACATGACCTTCTGAAGTACAGGCTCAGCTGATTCCTACGAACCATTTAACTGTTTATTAGAAGAACTAATACTTTTTCTTGCTATCGTTCTGGCATATTGAAATCTACTTTTTTTCTATGTTGCTTTTTTCTTCATAGATAATAATGGGTGTGATCCTACTCTATAATTTACTTGGAGTGAGCGCCTTGGTCGGTGCCGCTGTCATTGTACTGTTAGCTCCGATACAGTACTTCATAGCTACAAAGCTGGCTGAGGCTCAGAAGAGCACTCTCGTAAGTAAATTATTTCAGTGACATTTGTGATCCAGAAATGAGAACAGGGAACCAGGAGTTCTTGTTGTTAGTGAACATTCATTGCAGAGGTTTGGGCAAGCTGTCTCTTAATTACATCGTCCCTCCTTTTCTGTTTTTCTGTGGCTCAGTATCTCTTCCTTCCTAACATTTGTCAGACAAGAATCTGAAAAAAGTATGTGGGCCTTGACCTGCCTTCTCTGCAGAGAGTATTTTTGACCCAACTAGCACAGTTTCATCTGAATTCAATTCCATCAAAGAGTGTTATTCCTACATTCAGACATTGTATTTCATGGGATTTTAGCAAACAGTACAAACGACTGACAAATTATAGGAGAACAGTATTAAAGAATGTGTACAACCCCCCCTGAAATGGCCAGAGACTTTATGCTCTCACCCCAAGCTTTGGTATACCCTAAAAGTCAGCTGGCATTGCTGGATTAATATATATTGTATGTTCTTCAGTGCTGTAAGTTTATTTTGATGTCTAATTTAGTTCACCAATTAGAAATGTTTTCTGATACTTTGTCTAATTTTTAACTTTACTCTCATGATCCTTGAACTTTCTAAATCAGCCTTTGATGTTTGAGTCTTCAAATGTTTAAAGATCCTTGTTATCTTAATATTCAGTAAACATATTATACATACGTGGATCTAATCTTCAGCACACTTCAGTCCTGTTGAGTTGTGCCAATTTATGTCAACAGAGGATTTATCTTTGCATAATTTCAGAAATAGTCTGAATCTTTCTTTTTGCTCTTTTCTGAGTTCCTCTGACTCATAACATCTTTTGGATTACGATTTTACCAAAACTTACGATTACTGTTTTCTGGTGAGGGGCAATTAGCTAAATATATCAATAAACATCTCACCTATTTTCATGACTGTTATGCATGAATCCCAGAATGAGTCTTGTATCAGCAATTACACACATGTAGTCATCTGTCTATTGTTACCGACACCATTGACCTAGTAATCTGCCACCCTGAGCTTCACCCTCTATTTGAAGGATTTGGATGTTTTGGTTTATTTTTCTTCTCAGAACTGGGTCACTTAATTTCCCCTCATGATTGTAAGCACTTTAATATCTCCAAAGAACATGAAATTGTGTATTGTTTTACTCAGTATAATAACTGAAAGTCTGTACAAAATCCCAAACAAACAAAATTATAAATCTTTGATGATTTTTACAACAGAAGTGAAGGGAAAAGAACATTCTCATTAAAACTACAAACCATTATCAATTTCTTATCCTTGTTTTCTTTTGAAATGAAGGACTATTCTACTGAGAGATTAAAGAAAACCAATGAGATACTAAAAGGCATTAAGTTATTAAAGCTGTATGCCTGGGAGCACATATTTTGTACTAGCGTGGAAGAAACGAGAATGAAGGAACTCACCAGTCTCAAAACCTTTGCACTTCATACATCTCTTTCCAGTAAGTAACTATGTTTTTAGCTCTCAGAAATGGTTCCTGTTTATGTCAGCTTTCCTCCTGACTTCAACTAAAGTGAGATACAGCTGTGCCTATGACACTTTTTTTCTCTGTGTGTGGAATGTGATTGAAATAAAAGGGCATGACAAATATTGAACATAGAAACTTGAAAATATAGAGCATATCTTGTTGTTTGGGTTTTTTGTAGTAAGTTTTCTGTCACCTTCTTTGTGACATTACAGTTATGAGTTGCTTTATAGCAAGGAGGCTCCAGATAATATTAGCAGCTCTGATTACAGCAAAGATAAATTAGTGTCTGAAAGAAATTGTATTTTCTGTAATGTAAAAGAGCTGAGACTGTAATCTTTTAGTTGTGTTGCATAATAATTGTGCACATAAAACTTTTATCCCAGTTCACTAAAGTATAGAAATGAGATAATTCCTTGGCTTATTTGTTTGTGTGTTTAAGATCTCTCTCTGTCATGGAAGGAAATTTCCTCCTGCAGAGGAATTTTCCTTTGGGAGTTTTAATGACTTGAATTGAAAACAACTGGATTCTTCTAGTGCCATACAACTAATTGTAAAACTGTTTTTTCTTATTTCATATAATCTGATGCCTATTTTATTTCTCCTTCACAGTTTTTATGAATGCGGCCATACCAATAGCGGCTGTTCTTGCAGTAAGATATGTTTTTTTTTCACTTTTCCATATAAAAAGGGAGAGGAAGGGGGCGGGGGGGGGGGGGGGGGAGAAAGGACAGCATTGTTATTGTAGGACATACTCCTCATAAAACCGGCAGATGAGTTAATGTGGCCGGGCTAACTGTAGGATAGCATGACACTGGAAGGCCCATTCCCAGAGCTGGTAATTCACCAGCTGTGGTTTAGATTGGTAAAAACAAAAAGAAATATAAATTTTTACTATAAGAGAGAAAGAAAAAAATCATTGCAACTTGAAAAAAGACCCATTTCGAGAAGCTCTCACTTTGAAGGGTTTTGGGGTGGCTTTGCTTTTCTATTGTCTAGCAGTGAAAATCATTCCTGTTTCAAAATGCATGATAAGCCACCATTTCAGTTTTCAAGAAAGGGTACTCTGCAGTAAAGAAGGAGAAATAAATTTTGCTTGTACTCTGGTCAGGTTTAAATCTCAGCCTAATGCACTAGAGGAACTGTGGCATGCTGGTCAGTAAGGAGTCTTCATAGACCAAATTCTGAGGGTATTACTCAGAGTATGCTGATAGTGTGTACCAGAATGACCATAGTTCATTATAGTTCAAAATATGACCATAGTTCTGCATCTGTGAAAAAACCCATAAGATTTACTAGATTCTTACTGATTTTTCTGGATTGTATGTTTCCTCTAAACCCTGAAGTCAATTACAAAACTTTCCAAAACTAAATGCTTTGATTTTCCAAAGAAAATTTTTTCATTCTTAAAGGTGTAAATCTCTTGAAATCATTGGCCAGTTTTTAAAATCTTTTTCACTTTAAAAGAAGACACTTTTCTCTTCAGTTTACTGGGATTTCCAATAAATGGAGGTATATAGTTATTGGCCTTCGTTGAGCAAAATACTTTGCTTGCTGTCCTTGTCCATCTTTTTCAAGAGTCTTTATCCTGACATGCTCTTTTCCTTATGTGACAGACCTTTGTGACTTACGCATATACCAATGACAAGCCGCTGCAGCCTGCCCAGGCTTTTGCATCACTGTCATTGTTTCACATCCTGGTCACACCTCTGTTCCTGCTCTCCACTGTGGTTCGTTTTGCAGTCAAGGCTATCATAAGGTAAGTGGACCTCCTAGTTTCTCCAACTCTTGAACACCTACATTCAGTAATAGAACAGGGGAGATGCTGGAGAAAAATGTTGTTTCTACCTGCTCACGTGGAAGAGGATTTAGAGGTGGGACTCTGAGGTTCAAAAATGTGAGATAAATCAGAGTAACCGTTTCTTTTTAGTGCATGGTACACAGACAAAGAAATGTTCCATTCTTTTTATAATTTCACCAAGTTTGGCAGTCTGGATTCAGAGCCGGACTGTCCTTCCTTGGGATATGCTCCTCTTCTCACAGTGTGGCCACGCACCATCGCTCTCACCTAGTACTCTTCTGGGCTCTTGTCAACACAGAGGGAGACGAGGGACTGGTGTGAAGGTACCTAGCAAGACTGGCCATGCTGATGCAAGGAAGAGCAACTGGCTTAACTCTACCTCCACAAAGGGTGCATTGTGCTTTAAGTGAGAATTTAGTATTGTCCTGCCTCTCATTGTCCTGCACTAGAATGGACTCTCTTTGGAAAGAAAGTGGATGGAGGAACATTGGACACTGAAGGACTAGTTGCTCAAGGGAAACTGAGCCCTACAGGACTTCTCTTATAGAGGAAATGCTGTTCTCCTGAATGGCAGTAAAGAGACACAGGAGAGGAAGCATGGCCAGGCAGACATGTGGGAGTTGAGTCTGTGGGGGTTAGGGATCTGCGTGGCAGGACAGCGAGGAAGCTGGCATGAAGTGGAAAAGATTTAAAAAAGAAAGGAAAAGGAACTCATAAAATGTGTTGCTTCATCATAAACTTATATGTTCCAGGCATTTATTTCTGCAAATAGCCCAACAAAACAACTTCCTTCGTGCTGGGCTATAGAGCACTTAATCTCAAGGGAGCTGGTTGGTAGTAAGTCAAATTTCAGACTTTTGGCTGTTGCGTCAGTGGTCTGTATGGAAAGAGTCATGGTCCTGGGGCAGTTATGTAGACATACACACTGCCAAGATGTCCCAAGAGGCACAAACTGACACCTGCCTGGCAGTAACGTGTCAGATGCCAAGCACTAGCAGGATGTGAAGACCGAACTAACCTTCCTACCCAGAAACATAGCTCCTTCTTGCCAAGACTGAGGCACATTGGCAAAGTATTGCATTGCTGCTGCCACTGCCTCTTTTTGGTGGGTAACGATAATAACAAATAGCAGTCAAGGGGACTTCAGGATCCACAGATGTCGTTTGCCAGTACCACACCCGCTTTAAAAAAAAAAAAAAAATAGGGTTTATTTTTATCGAAGCAGCAGCAGGGCCACATGAGAGATTTTCCCTACGTTGAAAATGATTTCTGACTAGTGGAAAATCTCAAGTCTCCTTTATAAATCATGCCAGCCTCTACATCTCTGCACTATGTTTAGCATAGCCCTAATATCAAAATGGTGTGTACATTTTCCTTAGCACTGCTGGCCACCCCTCAGGACATTATTTACAGACCATATTTGCCAGAACAAACTTTAGCCTTTGGTAAATTTATTTCCTAACATCTTTCTCCCATGAACATCATGTCCCCCAATTGAAGAATAAAGAATGCATGCTTGGCCACTCCATGGCTCTATCATCAATCAAATACAAGTATATGAGTATGCATTCGTTTGTGTTATGATTAAGTGCTTCTTTGGTCAGAATCTCCATTTTATTGGTAAAGAGTAGTTCTAGTACCATGAAAGCTTTTGAGGGTACCCGTCCTCATTCAAATGCAAAGTGATGGTTGATGTCTTCTTAGGCAGATGATCAGAATGAGATCTCTTATCTTCTGCAAGAAGATAAATTCTTTCTTGATGCACTTATGTAAGACTGAAATTCTGATACGAGAGTTAGACACTTAAATTTTCCTTTCAAAAGAGGAGACAGGAACGAGTATACTGGCAGGAGAACACAATGACAATAGCAGTGCTTTCTTGCTAACCAGTATCTCTGTGGTTTGAACATGTATTGATAATTTCATATGAAATGCTCAGACAGGCCTTGAAACAGGACTACTTTCCCATTTGCGGATTAATGTTCAAATCACTAATCTGAAGTCGTATTTCACGTATTTAACTAATTTCTCAGTCTCTGGCTCAATGCACCTTGATCCTAGTTTTTGCAAAGTAACATAGCTTCTCCATGACCAGTGGGTGCTTTTGTTCATCCCTTCCCCAGAACAATAAAGAGCCAGGTGCTTACGGCACTCTGAAAGGAAGTGGAGCAGAAAGAGGATCGAATCCTTCTGTGATGAAGAATGAATTGAACCTGTGCACTGTATTTCCCAGGGGACAGTTTTAAGAAGTAGGCAAAGAGAGCTCTTGCTGTATTTCTCCAAGGCTGGCCATGGCTGTGCTGATTTGTGCAGTATTCAGTCCTGTTTGCATGCAGCAAACGGGATGTTTGTTCAGGATGTACCTAGTTTGTTCAGGATGTACCTAGTGCATTGGCATTTTCAGAGGATGTAGGTGAGTGAATGACTCATTTATGCGTCCTGACTGTGTGTAGGCATCAAAAAGGCACAGAAGAGAGAAGCCTACCAAGATGGAAACCATTCCCACAGAGCTCTAGTGGCACTCGCATGACTAGCTCTCCTCTTCATTCCTAGCTACCAGTACAATGTTTAATTATTTTCATCTATCCTTCTTCTAAATAATATTTTTTCACTTGCCATCAGGGTGGCAGACAGTCCAATAGAAAACCAAAACTATCCCATGAACTTCTTTTGGAACACTTCTGATACATTCTACTGGCTGGACTGCACAAAATGGAAATGTACTCATGGAAACATGGGTTTATTTAACTCACTGTCCTGTTTTCTTTCAAGTGTACAGAAGCTGAATGAGTTTCTCCTGAGTGATGAGATTGGAGATGACAGCTGGAGAGGTGGGGACAGCTCTGTAGCTTATGAATCCTGTAAGAAGCACACAGGACTTGTAAGTTCTGTTTTATGACACTGAGTTTCAAAGCAGAGAGGCCATAAAGCCCTGTACAAGGCCAATGGACTAGCTGATAGGGCTCAGGAGTTTTGGCTTCTAGCCTGACCCTAACATTGCCCAGTTTTGCCTCCTCTAGGTCAGGATCTCTGTGTTTCTATGACATGAAGGATCCCCAAACACATTTAAGCATTGCTGAGGTGCCAGTAGTAATGAAAACCCCATAACACACCAACACATTTACACATGGTTCAAATTCATCCTTCTCAGTTTTTATAAAAGGCCCAGGTGCATTTCCTGTGGTTATAGGGTTTGTACGGTATATTTCCAGTACAACCCATCGTATGTTGGGCATCTTTAGGTAGGATCGATTCCTGCTCTGGGAAATTCAGAATTGGAGGTGGGAAAACAACACCAAACTTTGTGAAATAGGAATTAATTCCAAAATGCTGCTTCTGGAGTGCTAAACATATAATGAATTTGAGTAAAATTTGAGGGCAAAAAAACCCCAAGGGACATGATTTGGAAAAAGATATTTTTTCATTTTTATGTTTTTCAACTGTTTCAAACTGATTATATCATTTGAAATGTGACTGAAACTTGAAGACAGCAACAGAAAGAAAGAATTAACACAAAATAAGTTTTATTTTGAGCTGAATTAAATTAGTTTGCCAACCCGAAACAACATTTTTCTTGTTTTTCTGGCTTAACAGCTATAACAAAGAAAACAAAAATGAAATTGTTTCAGCATTTATTTTGCTTCTCTTGTCCACCTTTTGCCCAGCCCTACAGAGAGAAACAAAGTCTAGATGATAAGGAGAGGGAAAAATAAAGGTAATATCTGTAAAAGTTAAATCATTCACTGTAGACAGCCCAGCTCTAAGGAATCACTAAGATTATGCCGATTCAGCTCAATACAGTGACGCTTACAAATACCACAGGTAGCTCTGAATGAGTTAGCTCCATGATCACTATTACGCATTAGTGAAGTACTCTGCACAAGCTAATTTGATATGCTTCTCACTCCTGCAGCTATTCTGCTTCCAAGAACCAAACTGGTAACTCTGCATGTCATTACACTTTTACTGACACAGCTTTGTTTGGAGCTACCTCAGGTAGGGCAGACTTACCTAGTGGTTCGAGGAGGATGATGGAGCTGAAATTTGGGATGGTTATGCATGGGAAACAAAAAATCAGATATTTCCTGTGCTTCAGTTAAGGGTCTTTAAAACAACATTACAATATGTGCATCACAGTAGTATGTCTATTATCACACATATTTCTGGTTTCTTCTTGTGACCTAGAATGGTGGGAGGAAAGGGAATGGATTGTCTATTTTATAGGAAATCAAATGCTGTCCTCTCTTGAGAATTCCAACTTTTCTCCTTTCTTCATTTCACTATGTAGCACACCAAGGCCATCAACAGGAGGCAGCCTTTGAGATATCAGCTTGAAAGCTATGAACAGCCAACAAGCAAGCAAACACGTCCTGTGGAGATAGATGATATCGCAATCAAGGTGGTTTGAAAACATCGTCTCATTCTTTATGAGGAGCAGGTCCTCCTGCAACAGTACCAGATAGTGCCAAATTTCTGCTGTTCTTCCAAAGGCAAATTGTCCGTTGCAAGAACAAGCCCTTAAATAAATTAGCACCTTAGCCAAAAATAAAGCGAGAAGAATTTGCTTCAGACCAGCTCTTTATAGTGATTCCCTGTCCTTTCAGGAAACAGAGGCATCACGAGTCTAAAGGAACAAAACCTAGATAATCTGATATGCAGAAATTAATATAGATTTTTTAGACTTTCCCTTCTTGCACTTCTCTTTCACTCTTAGAACCAAGATCAAAACTTTTGAGTCATTTTTTGACATTTATTATTACTTGTCATTTATTATAATATTATTTTAAGTCGTGTTGGCCAACTTTTCCCCACATATGTGCTCGGTGCAAAGAATGTTTCATGGCCCTGTCAACTCCAAAGAAAGTATGCACAAAAAGGCTAGGGTCCACTGAGGAACATTTTTTCTTATATCCAGCATAAACCTTGTGAATATTCAATTTGTACTTTGGGAATATGTTCACAAGGGGCCATATATCACAATATGCAGAATGATTTATTCCTTGATAAGCTATGCTATTTAGATTGTCACCTGTAAGGTCTTGTGATCGTTATTCTTAGTCTTTAAAGTTATACTTGCTAGAATAAAAGTATGTGGTAAATAGAGTTCAACTCAAGATCATCCCTTTATTGCATTTCATACAGTGTATATATTTGTGTCTATAACTTTTCTTATTCACAAACTTTTCTGAGTTTGTCAATCTTTACTAACCTAACTTGGGTTTTTTTGTGTTTGAGCATACCTCACCATGTCTATTAATCACAGATTTATTTTAGTAACATATTTTAAATCCAAACTAGACATTCTATTTTTTCCCCTCATATAATTATGTATCTGACATGTGGTAATTGTTTTGTAGGTGACCAATGGATACTTTTCATGGGGAAGTGGTTTAGCTACATTGTCCAACATAAACATCAGAATCCCAACAGGTAGGATAAATGCACACCTTAAACATGAAATATGTAATAGCATATTGCTACTAATTCCATTTCTTGATGTTGTGAAAAGGACAAACCCACACATTTAGGTTTTTATAAGGAAAAATGAAGGTTAAAAATGTATACAAGGTCATGAACTGTATTGGTCATATAGCTATATCATTAACCTAAAGTACTATAAATAAGCAAAAATGTACATGGTTCTTATATACCTATATCATTTATATAGTTTTTATAATAGCAGAAACAAAGTCAAGGGTAAGAATAAGTATGAAAAAGATGGTTGCAAAAAAAGTCATTATTATTTTGAATAGACAAATTAAAAAAAGAAAGAGGGAGAACTCCAGACTCATTCAAACTAAGGGTCCATCTAATTCAGTATTCTATTTCCAGCAGTGGCTACCAGTGGGTGCACAGGGACACAGCAGTCATATATTATACTTCTCCTACCACTCTTCAACATTACAGTCTCCCAGTTCACAACTATTTTAATCTCAGAGAATTCCTTGAGCTTCTCGCAGTTTGTCTGTCAAGAAATCCTCAATGAATTTCTCTTTCAATGAATTTCTCTCTGTCCAGATGAGGTCCTGTCACTTCTTGCATCCTCAATGTCTGTTGGCTAGGACTTTCACAGGTTTACAAAACATTGATTTGTTTTGAAAGACTTACATAGCAAGTGCGAAAACTAGCAAGTTAGTAGTAGTAGTAGTAGCAGCACTGTCTGTTGGTATTTAATGTCATTAAAGAGTCTTATATTTTATTTCTATATCCTATCAAGTGCTTAGTTTTAAAATAGCTTATTACATTAGGTTGACACATCTTTGATATCAGATATCACATAGTTATTAAGTAATTCCAAAGTACTATACGTAATCCCAAAGACCATATCATTTGTTTCACTGTAGCATTAGGTGTCCTATACATGGATAAACACTTCTTTGTGCTGGCCCAGTGCAACATACAACACCAGCAGAAGGTCTTTGCTCCAAGGAGTTTAAAATCTAAGGCCATGGGTTCACAAGCTGGGTGAGCCAGTCTAAGATTTTACCTCCTTTGGAAGGAATGAGATCATTAACTCCCCAGCTGGTGTGAAGCTTACCTGACAAATGCACTAGCTAGCACAGTTAGTGAGTTCAGTTAGTTAATGGGAAGATCTGAGAAGCACCATTGCCACTACAGAGTAGGACTGAAGGTAGGAAAGTGGTAGTGGGGGAAGGAGGAGTACAGCAAAGCAGAAAAGAGTAATGGATCTTCTTTCAGTTGCAGTCACTTTTTAGATTGGCTCAAATTTTCATGGAACCACAGACTGAATAATCACTTCCCGCTTTATATCATTTGACCCTAAATAACTTCCATAAAGTAACACACTCTCATACAGTGTATGATAATACCTGCCAAAGCAATAGTCTCATTCCTTTGGAGATTAGTGTGTACTTGTACTGTCCATTAATGTGTATTTCCATAGATGAGTATGTGTAATATTGCCCATTTACGTAGTGGATGCTAACAAATTTAACCAACTCTTTCAAGTGCTCTAGAATCTAGATCTGGATCTATTTGGGCCTTGTGGACTTGAGTAGAATTGGGTTTTTTTCTTTTTTGAAAATGCGTTTGTTATTATTATCATCATAGGTCAGATGACAATGATTGTGGGTCAGGTTGGCTGCGGCAAGTCATCACTTCTCCTTGCTATATTGGGAGAGATGCAGACGCTGGAGGGAAAAGTTCACTGGAGCAAGTATGTTTCATATAGCTATTAATTGATGTATTCATTTAAGAAGGAGGTAATTGGGTTTTGCTGTGAGAAATGTAAACTTCATGTCTCAGAACTGCATGTTAAATGTTTATCATCACCCAGATCCTCTCTGGAAGGCATCACCTGCACACTTATGAAGGATTTTCATTGCTCTTCTGTTCATGGTTCAGAGCAGACCTCCTCAGGAAAGGAAAGAGGATAGTCTGATGATTAATATCTAATATATTAGCCCTAGCAAATGACCTGCATAGAAAGCATATACTATTGCTGTTATCCAATAGTCTTCAGCGGTGGGAGTCGGCTCTGGATTTACGGTACTCACTATAACTGAAGTCGGCATTGCTATGCTGCTACTGTACGCACCTGTGAAAGCATGACAGGCTGGAGCTTCTTCAGCCGAGTGGTATGTGTGGGGTACCAGCATACAGGAAAGGCTGTCTTTCCCACTCAATGATGCTGCTGTTAGCGGGAAAAAAAAAGTTGATATAATAACACGAGAGCAATGCTTTTCCCCTTCCCCGGTAACTGCACAAGCCTTGCCTACGGAAGTCAGTGTTACTCTTCACAGAAATATGTTCAGAAAGCAGCCTGAGGACACCAAGTACCTAAAGACTAAAGGCTCTGAAGAAGCTGTTGCTGAAGAGGGAACTGCTAGTGAGGTCAGGCCTCGCGATCCACATGGATTCAAACCCTGTGAATGAGAACTTCCTATGGAGACTAGGTGGGGCAGCCATCACTCTTCCAGCCTGGGCAGGGCAGAGGCTGTGGAAGGGATGTGCTGTAACTCCAAGACTTGTTCTTTGATCTTAAAGATCAGTTCTGTATCCTTAAAACTACCAAGCCAAACTCTTCTTAATTAGCTTTTTGAGGAGAAAGGGTGAATTTTGTCACAGAGACCAATACTTTGTTGCCCCATCCCTTGAATAGTAACCTCCTTTGTCATCTTTTTCTTATAGCAATGTTGCAGGCTGGATATTTTTGCTTTTCCTGTGTTAGTATGTGTGGCATTTTTTGTTCCCCAGCCATATTTCACTGTCTGCTATTCTAAACATATGATCTCACTGGAGTAGCAGGTACAGTTGGAGCCAAGGCAAGACTAACTATAGTTTAATTATATGTGAGTTTAAGCTTTGAAGGAAGAAGAATATGTGACTTAGCCCAGTTAATTTCTTTGGGACATACAATGGAGATTTTGACTTCACAATCAGGCATTTTTTCTTTGAGTAGTTTAAGAAAATACAAGGATTAGGTAGAGTGTATCTTGAAATGATTCTTACAATTGTTTTCAAAGATATATTTGAGAAAGAATCAAATTTGTCCTAGAGAAAGATATGGAATCTTACGAAGATTAGACAAAAAGAGAAATCTTAGAAAGATATTAGAGAAAGATTATGAAATACTATTTAAGCTTCACGTTGTTCAAGAGTAATTAAGATCATATTGTCAGTTGATTAGCAGTCTGTACATAATCAAAGAGCTAACTCAGGTTTTAGCAAGCATCTCAGGCCTTGCTGAGTGACTTTTTTTCATTGCAAACTATAATGTGGTACTGTGATATAGCTGATGCAAACATGGTTATATTTTGCTGATAATTTCAGACTGCCTGACAGACAGATGAATACAGAAGGATACTTCAGGTATTTAACTAAGTGGATCCTATACTTTACAAAACCATAATAAAGGTCCTATTTACTCTCTTAAATCCCTTTCCATGTGATTCCACATGCATGACTAACGCAGCTACTGATCCAGGGATGAAATGCAGGCTAGGTGAATTTCCCAACAAATTCAGGTATAACAACAACACAGTAACAGTCATGATGGATCAAATTTCAGCCGCAGTTATATTGGGGTAATCCTGCAATGCATCATTGTGAAAGCCCATCATGGGGCTTGAATATCTCGTGGCTGTTGCGTTTGGCTGCAGTGAGAGCTGTCTGTCCTACTCCCAGGGTTGTCACTGGTTTGGGATCTTAGGGAAAGAAAGCATGTTAGTGTATCTTTCTATAAGAGATCTTGGCCAGGGCAAATCTTATGGGCCAGATCTCAGTTCTTCCCAGTTATACGAGACATGCCTCAGACACATTAAAAACCTTAGAGAAGGAACTGGCTTTTTGTTTTCCCCGTGAGCAATTGGCTAGTCTTCTTAAACACTGAAGCATGAGGCTAGCCGGATGCAGTGATTCAGCTGAGCCTGTTTCAGATCTGAGTTATTAACTATTAAGTCTATACAGACACATATATTCCCCTCATCCATACCAAGCCAAACAGTCAGAACCATCTTCTCAGGCCACCAGGCGAAGAAGAGTGGCTAAGTGGAAGCCCTTCACTTGGTATACCTTTTCTGTACATTGAACTGGTTTCTGTGCAAACAGGTTGTTGTGTACTAAGTGAAAAACATGGGAAACACAACAATTATAAAAGCAATCTTCCTAAATGGCCTGTTCTGCCCTCAAGCTATGGAAGGCTTCAAGAAAAATTAGGAAAAGTCAGTGTTCCCCTCAGAAGGATTACAAGTACAACTACTTACCAAAAGGTTGCAACCACAGTAACTCATTGAAAACACTGAAGGGCATTATCCACCGATGGATAAATGGTTGGCCGGATAAATGTCAGTAGCCAAAGTCAGCATACCTGCTAGCGCTGCTGTGCTGCTACGGCTGGTTGCAGGGATGGGAACAAATTCCTCCAAACTGCTGGATAGTATTTGTGTAGATGATCAGTCCTTGTCTTGCCTCAAATCTCTTGCCTATATTAGCAGAGGAAATTGTTCATTCCGCCGTTACAGTGGTATCGTAGAGATTTTGTATCCCTTTTTTCTCCTCCATTTTCTTTTTGTAAGCTGAGGGAATCTGGGCCTGGTTAGAGATGTGTTAGTCTATTTTAAAATGTTCAGAGTTAGAATAAAAGTTATCCAAACTTCGACAAGGTCTCTTTTTTACTTTTCCTTAAAACCTTGATTTAAATTAATTTCGGCATTATTTCATCTTATATATTCAAAATCTTAAAAAAAAATAACTAATCAATCTAACCAGTTTGGTCTTTCCTACCATTTCAGACTTGAACTTACCACACCCCATTTTGGGGAATACATATATTTTATAGTACAGAATAAAAATCAGTATAAATAGCCACATTTCAATAAATACAGAAATTAGAGCAAAGATTACTAATCCCAGCGGGCAAATAAAATATTCTTTTTAGAAACCTCAGGAGCTTCAGTTTCAGCCTACTCCCATGCCCTGCAATCGCATCACACTTTCAGATTCAGTAGAGTAATAAAGTACAAGACTGAATATTTAATCCCCATATTTGTGAAGGCCCCAGCTCAGCAAAGGTCTTATAGGTGTTTATTCATGAGATTATTAGTGAATGTGGGCTCTCATAGAAATCTTAACTCATAATTTGGGAGAACTAAAGTGTATTTGTCAAGCTAAGCATGGAATAAAATTTCTAACCAAGGAAGAAAATTTTAAGAAACTGAGATCCTAAAATTAGTCCTTGCTCATTCAGATGATCTATTTGATTATAATGGCAAGCATATTAAATCTGGTATGGAATTGCAAGGGGTCTTGCAAGGCTTGTGCCCAGTTTTTTTTAAATTGTACTTCAGAGGGCACTACCAGACATACACATGAAAGCATTATCCCTTTCTCTACCATTGCAATGCTCTGCTGATAGATGTTTGGGGTTTTTTAATAGAGGAAATTCAGGTTTTCTTCTGTTTTGTTTGGTTTGACCTAATTTCTGACCTCTTTTTAATCTCTCATTAGACTCCATCTTTTGCTTCCTTGTAACTTTTTTCCATTGTAGAGAAGACTGGAAGCTTCTGAATAAAGGATGAATTTTGGTGAAGCAATGTCTGTTTTAAGCCTCAATTTATGGCGCTCTGACCCTTCTGAGATAACCAAAAGGGCTTATTCACCTCTGATGTAGTATCTTCTCGGGCATATGGTGCACGAAGGAAACACACTGATTGTGCCCTTTAGGAGGCATGAATTATCAAAGTTCTTAGACAGCTGATGTGCAGCACAGGAAGCAACATGTCTCCATCATGGCATTTTGGGAAGATGCTTAATATGTGAGTCTGGCATTACAAGGGCTCTGCTATCAGAATTTTTATGCCCTTTGCCAGACTTGGATCCTCTGCTTTTGAGTGCAGCTGCAGCTCCTGGTACCCCAGCAGGCAAGCAGACATTTCTGTCTCAGCAGTAAAATATTACATCTGGAGGATTCGTAGGCTTGGGAGGGAGGATTTGTTTGCTTGGGGTTTTTTTAAGTCAGGCAAATAACACATTAATATCATTTTTCTAGTGCCTTCTAATGTCTGTTTCCATTTACCTGGCATAAACTTACTCTTTTAGGTTTTGCACTTTGCAGTGATGTGTCGCCATGCCTGGACATGAGCACCATCGCTGGTCCAGAACTGCTTTGACTGCCATTCCATGCCCTCAACACTGTTAATAAGTCAATTAACAAACAGAGGGAGCTGCAAAATCATTCATGTCATTACTGCCATTGCATGTTCTTCAAAATGTATTTCATGGATATGATCCTTATGATGTGGAGGTTGACAAGAAAAGCCTAGGTGTTGTAGTGCATGGCTTGATGCAGCCTTACTGCTATAAACAGGTTCAAAATCTGTTCTGATGCAAAAATGTGTTTGTACCTTGCAAAATCATGTGTACAAAGCTTATCTTCACTCTGGGAGAAATTTGACATTATTTACCAACTTTTGCAGGTCATTGGCAGAACTGTGCAGAGAAGCTAACTTATTGCTTGTCAACCTTTTACATGCCCAGGCAATATTAAGAATTTCATTTTTAATAGGTTTTACAATACACTTTTCATTTTTAATACATTTTCTAGCAACATAACTTGCCTGTTTAGCCACTACGCACTATAGATATGAAACTGTTGTATTTAGAAAAGTTATATACTTTTAATCAGACCTTGTTTATTTTCCCTTTAAGAAAAAAAAACCCCAAAGTGATGGTGAGTTCTTAAAATATGTACTTAAGTCCAGTTTCCCTGTATAGAAAACTTGCACAAAATGTTGTTCTCTATATTTCCTGCTTACTAAATGTCATTTACCATAACTTACAGTGTAAATGAAACTGAACCTTCTTTTGAAGCATCCAGAAGGTATTATTTCTGTTTTTAGTGTATCATGATACACTCATTCATTTCTTCAGAATTTCCTCAAACCTTCACCTTTGTACCCTCCAGTCATCTCTGTGTTTTCTTACCATGTTGATAATAATTTACCGTAGGATTTACTGACAGATTGTGTTAAATCCAGTGGATCCCAATCTTCTCCAGCCATTGTACCACTACCTCAGTCTTATCTGAAAGATGTTCAGTGCTCCCAGCTCCCATTTGACATCACTGGGAGTTTAGTGTGCTCCATATGTTGCAGGACAGGCCCTCTAGATGTAAGACAACATTTTGTGTACCCTCCCATGTGCTTGCATGTTTTCTGATCACCACTGGGTTTTGTGTTGCTTGTAAACCAGCTTGACAGCTGTGTGATGGAGCAGGGCAGACAGCGTGCGAAGGGAACCGGCTGTGCTCCAGCTGAAGTCAAGCAGTGCCTCCACCCCTGGCCTCAGCAAAAGGGCCTGCAGGTTTAAAAGAAGGACAAGCTAAACTAAAAACACATCATAAACGATAGAGAAGTAGTGGCACACATAGCTGTGGTTGGGAGCCGCACCATGATTTGCTACCTGATAATACTGAGGACATATTTCATACTAGTGCATACTGAACTGCTAAAACTCCTAAAAATTTTGGGATACTACTGACTGCTTCTAACCAGCTATTTCTCATACCCTAGCACCCTCTCTCTCAATAGCAAATCCTAGATGCTTTCATACAAAGCTATATCAAATGCTTGGTTTGAAGCAATATCATCGAAGAGACTGAGAAGGAAGATAAAGGTTCAGATCCACAAGCCAGTAACAGTTCACATCTCCTTCCTCACACATCTCGGGCATCTCAGAAAAATGTCTGAAATTACATGACCTTTTTCACCGTACATAGGCAAAACAGCCAGAAGTAAAGAACATTCATACCCCTATTGTACACATCTCATTAGGTATTTAGACACGTTTAAAGTACATCTAATAAGTACTTAGGAGACTGTAGTGATTCCTTCCCAATCTGTATTGAACTGTTCTCTTTTCCAATATCATGTCAGTCCACTGAGGATCTAATAGACTTAAAGGAAAAAAACATTCACTGAGAAAAAAGTATTTCACCTACACGGCCACATAAAATAATCTAAAACTTCAGAAAGCAGCAAGTCAAGTGTCCTGATGCCACTTGAACGGTGCCTTTTCACTACCTGTTTTGACGTTAGAGAAAAAAATACCAAATAACTATTCTTGTGAGAATTTAATAATTTGGTTATTTATAATTTGCCTTCGGGTTGAAACTGCAGTTACTAAACTGAGGTAGGTACCAACCATTTACAGTAGAACAGAATGCAACCTAGAGTGTAGATTTTGCCATTGGGGAGAGAGTGGGTGCTGTTCTAACAAAAGCATCTAATTTAAAATTCTTCCCTTCACTTTTGTAACAGTTGCTTTGCCTATGTGTTTCCCTGTATTTTTATGAATGCAGATTCATAAAATTAATTTTAAAAAACCCTGATTCTCAGCCATTTCATAATGTGGGTGCTTTGCTTTTTACTAATGCTCTTTATCTGTCTACAGTAGAAACAGATACTCAGTGGCTTACGCAGCTCAGAAGCCGTGGCTGCTGAATGCGACTGTGGAGGAGAACATTATCTTTGGGAGCCCATTTAATAAACAGAGGTAAATATCAACCCCCTTGCAAAAACACCTGGCAGCTTCTTTTAAAGAGGTTTTTGGCTTCTCCTTCTGGAGGAAGTGTGTAGATTCTGAAAAACATCAATGCACATTAACCCTGGGGTGGATTTAGCTAACCTGACTTTAGCCATCTCAAAGGAAGGTTTCTGTTTTAAATTAGTCTTTCGAGGCTCCACCTCTAACCAGAGTGCATGTCTAAGATGTTTGTGAGAAATCACACAGCGGCAGTGGCTCTCCATGGAATACAGCGGAAGCCATATGTGTATTTTTCAAGCAGCTAAAGATAGGTGAGATGAATCCCATCTTTGGAGAGTACTGACATGTTTTTGTTTTGTTTAATGCAGCCTGAGGTTGCCAGAGGACTCTGGAAATAGGGATACTAGGCATGTTTCCACCGAGTTTATGTGCTAATCCTGCTGTGAGCAAGTTACCGGAGCAGCCACTTTACAAAAACACTGCATGTATGAAGATGGGGTGCCTCGAAAAAATAACCTTAATTCTTCCTTTAGAAATACAGGAGAAGGGGGTGTGAAAGCTGAGGTGCACAGCTTTTGTTATGCTTATCCAGCACTTGCTTCTCGTGTCCTTCTAAAAGGTCAGCTAACAAATGCAGTGGAAAAAGTGACTTGACTTAAGGAAAACAAATTGCTGATGTTTACAAAGGCAACACTCTCTTTGTTTTAAGTTATTAAAAATACATCCCATTCCTCTCAGTGTGTGCTTTGTTAAGATGTACAACTCTGTTCCCACTTAATAAAACTTAGCAATGACCAAATATCTCAAAATACAGATAAACATCTAAAATTTCAGGGACGAGATTCCTCAGCTACTGGATCCATCAGCCTAACTTCACTCATATCAAAGGGGCAAGGCTGAATTGCACCACTCAGATAGTCTGATCCCAGCTGCTTATTAGCAGATCACCTGCAATACCCCACAGACCTAGAAATCTCACAACAAATTTCAACTTTTTGCAAGTGGGTTCCTGATTCTGGCAAGATCAGAAACACTGTAAGGATCCTTTTTCCTGTAATATCACACTGAAGTAAATGAAGAGGCACCTAAAGGGCAAAGAATAATAACTCATTGGAAAATGGCTTCAAATACTCCAGAGTCCAGCAAAACAGCTCTGTGATAGGGAGGAATGTACTCAATAATTTACGTAATTGAATCTTTAAAAAGTAGGCTTGCCAATAAAGATCTCTAATAAATATGTCATTTTTTACAATGCTTAGTTTACAACGCTCCATGATTAGTTGCTGAATAATCATTTTGTCCTACTTATTTTTGCAATTATCCAACCATCATAGAGCCATAATAACTTAGCAGTGAATTTGAGCTGGAGGTTTTGTGTTAGCAGAGTAAGCGGCTGGTTAAATAATTGCAGTGACCGTATGGTTTTTACAGGTACAAGGCTGTTACAGATGCGTGCTCTCTGCAGCCTGACATTGACTTACTGCCATTTGGTGATCAGACAGAAATTGGAGAAAGGGTAAATAATATAAATGCTTTTATGTCTGCTTAGCCTATGTATTAAGAAGGAGCTCTCTGATGTCACTCAGACAGATCTAGTCTGTGTTGGGCTGCCAGCCTGGTAAATAATTGTAATTCACCAGGGGTTACTGCAAAAAAAGTTGAAAACTTTTTTCCTTCTTCAGCTGTTTCTCAAATGGGATTTGTTTGATCAAAGTCTCCTATGTTTTGCTTGCAGAATTTGATGCTAGTATTGGTCGCATTTTTCAATCTAAGAAGCCTACTGTGCTTAGAGAAGCTTTTCGTAATTTACATTTATGCATGATTAGTTGCTGAATAATAATTTTTCTTCTGATATTATATGAGGATTATGCTTGTTTATCAACAGGATTAGCATTTTAACGAAGCTTTTTATTTTTATTGGAACTCTGTATAATTGTAAGAAATCGTATTTCCAAAGTCCTATCATAATGTTTATTCAAAGATGCATATTTCTGATCCATTATACTCATTAGGGGATTAATTTAAGTGGTGGCCAACGACAGAGAATCTGCGTAGCTCGAGCACTCTATCAGAACACCAACATTGTCTTCTTGGTAAGAATTTTCTTTTTCACATGGAGCATGGAAAGTTAGTAATACAACTGCCATTCCTTATATTTAGCTTTAGAAAAATTTATGTTAGATTTAGAAAACTATAGGGACTTGTATTCAACTCCAACTCCAAATTATAGAGATAGGAAATAAACATCCACCAGAGGCAGCATCAAAACATACTGGGAGACTGATGAAGGTGGGATTTCCTACAGAGATTAACACTGGAAGAGTAGAACAGATTGTCTAACTTCTGCTCGCTCTCAGTGGTGACCTACTATCAACATAGTCCCACTGAAATCAGCAGGACGTCTGATAAGGAAAAGCACCATCATGCAACTACTTGTGAGCAATGAACAGACTGAGGTTTCAGCACTCTCCCGCAGAGTGCTGTGGATTTGAACAAACTCCTGTCTCTGTTACTAATTTCAAGGCACGTCAGGAATTTCAGGAGGCTACTGCTCATGAAGGCGCTATTTGAGCCTTTTCAAAATTAACCAGGGACTTCTGTTCTTAGAGAAAAGTGTTTGCATATTAGTATCCTTATCTGAATGTTGTCTTGTTGCCACACTCACTCAAAGTGAAGACCAAGCACATCTGCAGTTTAGTTTGGAGGAAATTAGAACAGTTCCTAACTCTGCTTTATCTTTCCTGTGCCAGTTTCCCATCAAAATTCGGCCCAAGCTTGGCTCTGGATCCTGGCATTTTCAAATTTGGATGGGAAATTTCAGTTCTGGTGTTCCTGATCAGGATTACTCCACACTGCCAGTGTGGCATCAGCACTGCACACATCTAAACCCAAAAAATTAACTGAGTCCATTGCTATGAACTGAAGAGCAATGAATTCTAGCTCACTGTTTTGTAGTGCAGCCCTCTGACTAGGTCTTAGTCATTAAAGAGAGATGGAACGTTAGTAATGGCAGATGCTTTCTATTTTTAAAAAACTCTTGAAAGAAATAAAACTAATTTTTGTATCCTTTTCTAATATTTTTTAATATGATTTGATTGCAGGATGACCCATTCTCTGCACTGGACATTCACTTAAGTGATCATTTAATGCAGGAAGGGATTTTGAAGTTTCTGCAAGAAGACAAGAGGACTCTTGTTCTGGTGACACATAAGTTACAGTATCTACCACATGCTGACTGGGTAAGAGAACAGATACCATGATGTAGATTTGCTAATGATGAATGTACACTTGAAGTTAGCACCATAACGCTTGATGAGATTACTACCTTTCTCTGTAATAGGATCCCTCTTTCTTAATTCCGTATGTCACGTGGCTAACTGCCACTTTACATAACACGGATTTTATAGTAGAAGGAACAATTTTATTTTTACTTTATTTGTGTAGGTTTTTTTGATTGAAAGCCACTGGAGAATTATGACTTAATTGCAAATATGACTATTACTTATAATGTCTTGTCCATGCTTTTTACAAGTACAGGTAAGCATGGCTTATAGAAATTTCAGTTTATGAGCTGTGTCAACAAACTTTAAAAGTTATTAATAAAATATTGAATTAAATTAACACAGAAATTTGCATAATGGTAGTCTCAACAATACTGAGACATGTCTGGTAGGATCCAGGTCAGTGATTATGGTATCTATGTTGCTGAGTAGACCTATTGGATGCTTTCTCCCCTAGATCATAGCAATGAAGGATGGAATGGTGCTTAGAGAAGGGACACTAAAGGATATCCAAAACAAAGATATTGAGCTATATGAACACTGGAAAACTTTGATGAATCGCCAAGATCAAGAATTGGAAAAGGTAAATAGGAGCATTTGGGCAGGGATGACCTTCCTGAAAAGAAATATTTTTTGGTTAATTTCTAAAAAAACCCAAACCATGTCAGAAAGCAAGTTTTAAACTAGACATTAGGGAAAAAACACATGAACTATAAAGAACTTTAAGGACCATAATAGATTGTCTAGGAAGTGTGTGGTATATCCGTCACGGGTGGTTTGTAACATCCTTTTGAAATGCAGTGCATAACTGATCCTTTGCTGGGGCAAGGGGCGGAATAAGAGACTTCCTGAAGTATCTCTTAGCCTTTTATTCTGTTATTGCCATGAGCATTTAGGATTCTCTAAAGACTATTTTTGAAGTTTTTATCATTCCAGAAGAGAGTAAATGAAAGAATGGAAGAAAGGGAGAGGGAAGAAAGGACGAGGACGGATTTTCTGAAAGATAAATCCTAAAATACTGTGCTTTTGCATTCTGTGAGCTGAATTATTGGAACGGTCTCTTTGAGGTTACTGTTGGTGCTACCACAATGGTGACAGCTAAGCTCTCAAATTAATAAATAAGTTTTCTTATTACAGGATATGGAAGCTGACCAGACTACTCTTGAGAGAAAAACTCTTAGAAGGGCCATGTACCCCAGAGAATCCAAATCACAACTGGAAGATGAAGATGAAGGTATGTTTTATCATTTCACTTTATTTATTCTATTACCATGTATCATTGCCTTTCCACTTGAACAGCTGGCAGTTCTTAGCAATGAAGTATGAAGATATTGATGACACTTGGTAATAACAGTGGAGAGTCCAATTCTTCAACCTGTTTAGAATATGGCTTGTTTAAGGGATTCTCCATAGGTTTCTCTAAACATTGTGCAAGCATAACGTGTACCAAAACAAGTTAATTTCTTCGCCGACTCATACTGCCTGCAGGTATGTGAGGTAGAGGTGAGACAGAAGTAAGGGGTGAGATAGAAGTAAAACAATGGTAAGAATTGTTATTAATGCAAATTGAGGTAGCTCTGCCTAGTCATTGGCACAATAATGTTAGATCATCTGTAGCCCTGTCCCTCATGAGATATCTGTTCTGGGCTCTAGATATATCACCACATGATCAAACTTGTAGCTATTTTCAATTCTTTTTTGGATATGGAGTTAATCTGCTATTTTTCTAGCTGAGACTATTTATGGGAGAAATTTCAGGCTTTGGTCTCAAGCTTAGCTTCTTGTTCGCCCCAAGTCTCGGTGGTTTTAGAGGCTGCAGATTCAGATTCATGTCACTTTTAAAGTGGGGTGGGGGGCAGATATTGGCAGCTGGCAACAAGACCCATCAAGAATATCCCTGGGATGCTAGACCATGCCTAAATGGAGTAGTCAGTCCTGGCAAGCAGTAAGTTTGTGCCAGGGAAGAGAAGAGGTGAACTGTAGGCTTCACCTTAACTCAACAGGAGCACTAATTGCAGGGATTATCATGGCGATGTTGGCTGGAGTGATCGCAGAACGCACACTGGCTATTAGCAGGCTCTTTGCTGCTGCCTTGTGCTTCATCTGGCAATGCTCGTGACAGATTGTCATCTTAAATCATAGGTCTGTAGGTCCTGGATTGCTCCATTTTGAAGAGATTTCCTATCACTGCACAATAGGCAGAGCTGGACCCCAAAGCCCCTGAGATGGAAATATTATGTTGGCTTCATATTTCTTTGACAGAGCTGAGCAGGACACCTCTTACTATGTCCAGTCATCAGTACACTTTATCAGTTAAATTATTGGGGGAGTTTAAATTGAGGTCATTCCCAAGCTCCTCCTTTTGGTCTGTGCAAGAAAGCTTTGCCAAAAACCTGTATCTTCTTTATGGAGTAAGATAGAAAACACAGGAAAAAAAAGGCATGTCCATATAGTCCACAGAATACCTACAAAAAGTATCATTAAGATCATAAAACACATATCAGTAACTTTAGGGCAGAAATATAACCTGACATTGCGTTCCAGGGCATCCACACTTCTTATGTGACCTAGGGAATGTACACAAATCTCTGTGTCCCAAAAAGTGTAGAATTTCAACTTTCGAGAAATCACTTACTAATTAATTTTCAATGTTCAATATCAGAAATGGGTGGAAATGCTGTCAGTTCAGGGCTGTCAAGAGCAGGTCAACATTTCTGTTCCTCAAGTGCAGCCTGCAAGGCTGTGATGTATATTTTTATTACCTGGAAAAAAAATTATTTTTAAATGTAATGTTTATGCACCTATGAAATATGTATTTCCCATGGCAGAATTGTATTTCAGTATAATGTGAGCAATTATCATACAGTCAAAGGTAGGACTAGAAGAAACGTTAATGCCACAGCTGTGCTCTTTTATATAGACAAAACTTTAGTACTCAGGAATAAAGTAAAAATTGAATTATTTCATGCAACAGATGACAGAGCATCTGGATGGAAAGGTTTGGAGAGCTTTCTAGAATCTCCCATATGACCCAAAGTGCTCTGCTGACTGTATAATAAAAGCAATGAACAGGTTGGGAAAGGCCTAGTCTCTACCATAATTGGTCAGTACTGAAGACCTGACTTACAAAAATATTTATTACCAAAACTGTAACTAGTCAAAGACTGACAGTCTATGGAGTTGCTCACAGACCACAGGGGAAGTCTTATAAAAATATGTCTGAAGTGTTTGCTGGTTTTAAACAACAGATTTAATTTTGCCATTAAAATTAAAATACAAACCAAAAAAGTCAACCAAATCCAGTAAAACCAGGTATAATTCTTAGTACTGAATCCAAGCTAACTTGATCAAATGTCTGAGTCACAGAGGAAGAAGAGGAAGAAGATGAAGATGACAATATGTCAACTGTCTTGAGGCTCAGAACAAAGATGCCGTGGAAAACCTGCTGGAGATACCTAACCTCTGGAGGATTTTTCTTGCTCTTTCTGATGATTTTCTCAAAGTTGTTGAAACACTCAGTTATAGTGGCCATAGACTATTGGCTTGCTACGTGGACATCCATGGACAATGCAAATGAATTCAGGAATGTTGATGATGTTAAGAGCACAAATAAGGTGGGCCATATCTTGGAGCTTGACAGGGAAAAAAAAAAAAAAAAAATGTTCTAAAGTGATTATTTGCTGTTCGTCTAGAAGCCAGCTAGATTGGAAAGACAGTTAGATATAGTAAGATTGCTTATTATATAGGATGGATTAATTGTTTATGATAAAATATAAGAATTCAAATTTTATCAGTCTTTTCAAACATGCAAAACTGAAACAGAAGCATGTTTGAGGTTAGAAAAATGATTGACTTTGAAAAGGAAGGAATCTCCTACTAAACTCTTCCATCTGGATTTTTTAACACCTAAGTCAATGACCCCATTTTCCTAAGTACTGGCTGTCCAGTAATGTCCTGCCAGAAAAAAAGGTCTTCAAATGTGCTGCTTAAATACAATCTGCTTATAGCTGTAAATTCGACTGATATACAAATCTCTCACTGGAATCCACTTAGTAAACTTTCAGAAGGCTTTAATGTGTTATAGCCCTGGCACATTAGTCTAGGATTTGCTGTTGGAATTTTAGTGGTGCTTGAACTTAATAAAATGGAACTTTCCAACATCTCTCAAAAATGTCTTAATTCTTGAGAGGTTCTACTTTGGTTGAGTTTCTTGGCTAACAATTTGCATACTTTTGTATTTGTCCAGTTAGTCTGTCTTCACAGTTCTAAGTACTATCACTTCAAGGTCTTGAAGGGTACTCATCAGTAGGTAGAGGGATCTTAGAACTGCCAGATCTTCTAATTATGTGAACTTAATGAATTGCAGTCCCCTCATAGTTCTTTTATTTCCCAAAGATTACATTAATACAATTATGTAATATAAGTGATGTGACACGCTAGCTGATTGGTACCAGGTACCTTGGGAACTTCCTAGTAGAAAAGAGAAATGTGTGTTTGTTTATAGGACTGATGTGTTTGTCATTTTATTAGACTTATCATGTAGCTGTCTTCAGCACCCTCTCTGGAGCAGGGATTGTCCTTTGCCTCATCACATCTCTGACTGTGGAGTGGATGGGTCTCACAGCAGCCAAGAACCTACACCATAATCTCCTCAACAAGATCATCCTTGGACCAATCAGGTACAGCAAAAATAACGTTCTTCCTGAAAATGTACATGCCCAAAACCTGTCCTGGTTTTGTAACTAGGAGGATACTCCTGTGAGAAGCTCTTGTAATTGCCCTGTTTTCTTCAAGGCCTCAAAAAGTGAAAATAACTGGGGGGGGGGGAGGGGCAGAAATTCCATGTCAGAACATGTGACATTCAGCCCCTTTTTTATCTGGCTGAAATGTGTCAGATAGCTGGTACCCCCTTCAAGGCTGGGGTGTCAAGGAAAGCTTTGAGTGCAGTTGGTGTCAAGGAAAGCTTTGAGTGCAGTTCTAGCTCCAGGGAACCCAGCTCCAACCCTGAGCAATGAGCATGGGGTCAAACGATGTGGACACCAAGTTTATTCTGACGGCCAGGGACAGGTTCTGTGCACGATAACCACAGTGTCTCACAGGCAGCAGGATGGCCAAAAGGATGCCTGCATAATGAATACAGTTATCGCAGTTCTTTTATGAAACAACCGAGTCCTGGTGCCTAGTACTACGCAGGAGGTTGAGTAGTGGTCAGTGACAAGCTGTGATCTTTGGAAGGGATCTTAAATCTTGAGGGACTGCAGGGGGCAAGACGGTAGGTTTTTGGAAGAGGAGACTTAAAAGTTGGGGGGGGGGCGGAATGCCAAAAGAAGCATTTGGATAGTCAGGATGCAGACATTATGATGTGTTATGTTATTCATATTTACTGCTTGGTTTTAGAAAATGTCTGGACACAGCTCTGTGTTCTGTCTGACTGGGCTTTTTATCCAAAACTGGAATTCCTTTTCAGGTAACTTTTTGTTTTTAATTTGTTCAACAGGTTTTTCGATATGACTCCATTGGGGCTAATTCTAAATCGCTTCTCGGCTGATACAAATATCATTGATCAGGTAGACGTATCAATATATTCTGGTTTATTACATCTTGGCTTTGTAAATTTTTGCTTAGCTACTGAATAAGATGATGTATTAAAATATTCAGTAGAGAAAGGCATAGCAAAAACAGGCTCTGGGAATTATAGTAGACAAATTCAAAGTAGAAAGTACACACACATTTGTAGTAATGAGGGCAGGTAACCATTAGAATAAACATGGTGGGAGATGGTGGCTCTTAATGTCTTCATATGCAGACTGGTTGCTTCTGTTGGAAGATCTGGATTAGCAAAACACCAGATTTTGGGCTCAAAACAGGAAACAGGGTTGAATATAATAACTTTAACTATATGGGAGTACATGTGACAGATGTTCCATCCCAGCTGTAGCACCTGTGAATTTAGAGCATTCAGGGAGAGGAAAGGATGCTTTCACTATGGCTGTGAATTAAAATGTTTGGATGAGTAATAATCCTGAATGTAAGGGTGATGGGAACATGGAAGGAAAATTAAGAGGCTCTGAGAAAGAGCACGCTGTTTCTCTAAATATTTGGGATACCAAGAACAATTTTCTCTTTCTTGCCTGCTATATAAACAAGGTGGAAATGGCTTCTATTTCCCCATGATCTTTGAAACACTGACCTTTAGGAAAAAGCCTATTGACTCATTTTTTAACCTCTGCACATTTGAGTAGTAGACTCACAGAAACATAAAGGCTCCTGAGAATATCAGTAAGTGCACAGTGGTATCATTCCACTTTCCCTATGGTCCTCTATAGGAAAAGGCATATCGTGGTTCTACCAGTGACTTTTGCCTTATGATTTTTTTTGTTTCACTCTAGCACATTCCTCCTACCCTGGAGTCTCTTACACGGTCCACCTTACTCTGCCTGTCAGCCATCGGAATGATTTCCTATGCCACTCCATGGTTCCTTGTCGCCCTCGTGCCTCTTGGGATAGCATTTTATTTCATCCAAAAATACTTCAGAGTTGCTTCCAAGTACGTATTAAAAAACTGTCCTGAAAATTTCTTCTAAAAAATTTCTACATACCAATTGTGATGGAATGTGAGGTTATAGGAGCTAGTATAAGGGGGGAATGGCCATGGCATCCTGCTTTTCATCCCGAGGTATGAATTTCAGTCACACATTGGAGGATGTTTCCAGCTGACCTGACCTGATGGGGTATTTGGGGAAGTAACACTAGTTGCATCACTTTTGTACGCTGTTGGCTGTAGAGTCACATGAGCATGAAGTTTGTTAATCAACTAAACCAGCTTGTATCTGGTCAAAGCTCCTTTTTGACCTTTTGAGGGTTAGTACAGAATGGAAAATAACTTCCTGGATTAACGTCAGTCACGGTTTTTATTTCATATTGGGAAAAAAACTCCAGAGAAAGTCATTTCCACTGTACAGCAACATTTCATATTCAGAATGGTTTACTGGCTATAAAGAGTGCGTTTTTTCAGCAAAAGGAGTGTCATGATTTCTTAGAGTCATGCTTCCAGTGCTAAATTCATTATATAATTTAGTAAAATATCTTAAGCAAGCCATTTGAAGTTTTTTCTTAAATTCAAGCAGCCACGCTTCCTTTTTTTTTATCAGCCAGGTTTCTGGCTAGATTTACTCCACTTTCTGATACTTAAAAACACCTGTCAAGGTGCCTGCTGACCTGCAGGGATGTCAAAAAACCTGCCATCATTAGCAGCTGTCACTTCTGGCCCTGTCTTTGCAGTATGCACATGGTAAAGCATTACCTGCTGTTTGGTAGCATCCAGTTAAAAGACACAGTGATTTTCAACTGAGCATTCCAGTACAGTTGGCTTCATGGACAATACTGTTATTTAGGTAGCCTGAGAAAGAATTCTGTCAGTTATTCCCCTTAAATCAATGGAGCAGGAGGGGCACAGAGCAACATATCAATAATTTAGCTTCACTTTAGCCTACTTTTATCATCTTTCCTCAGAATATCCAAGGAGATGTATTCATAAGAAAACTCTATAATCAGAATTCACAAAACAAAAATGTTTAATTTTGAAATAATTTGCTTAAATTCTCTGAGATTTTTCAGAAACCTTATTCTTTCTCCACCAGGTTTCCAAACTAATGCTGTACATGGCAGTACACCAGGTCTCAAGGTGGCTAAGGAATCAGGAGACCTGGTTTTCATTCTTAAATGCATTATGGTCTTCTGAGTGTCACCCTGTCCTGCTACACATAGCAGTGCACACTGTTTAAACTTCTTATTTAAAATACACAAGAGTAGGCAAAATCTAATGTATTAGACCCCAGAGAAATACTGCAGTTTCTGGCTGTGATTTTATATGTGAGATTAAAGCCTCCATCTGTCTCCAAGCCTGGTGTTTTTCCACATGCTGTACCAATAGCCATACCATGCAAGCTAGTGAGAAGTTGATCACCCCTGTAGGTCAGCACACACACGCACATACACCCATTGGCTCTGTAATTGCTGGTCTTCTGCAAGTCCATGAGTACCTCATTCATTTTATTCCCTTACAGTTTTCTGGGAAAATCTGTATCAGCAAGTGCTTTTTTTTTTTTAAATCTGTTTAAATTAAACTCTTTTAAATCACTTGTGAAGCATCCAGGGTTGACTTGTGTTCTTTCAATCCACAACAGAAATTAATAAATCCAATTTATTTCTAGAAAAAATAGTCTTGGGAAATGTAGGATGAAGGAATAGCTTCAGCCACTATTTATAATTTACTTGCATGCAGTACTTTCCAGGCATATAAGCTTCACTAATTTTTAGAAATGCAAATATTTACAGTATTTCTTGCAGCACTTTGACTCTTTGTTGTATTTTCCATTACATCTCTCAAAATCTTCTGTGTATTTTCCATCATAAATTTGAAAGAGAGCATATTTATCATCAAAACACAAGCAGCAAATTCAGTTCTGTATACTGTAACATTCAGCATCACGGAGCAGTTATTTCTCCTGGCCTATCCAATACAGTGTGCAAACATAATAGGATTTTAATGAAGAGTTTAAATATCTAATGATCTGGTCTCTCTTCTGTTTATACAACTGGCTGCTATGCCAATGGCAGAGTGTTGCAGAAAGATGTGTTTTTCTCTGTGGTTTGGAAAACATTCCTGTTTCAGGAATAAATCATTAAATATCATTGCTCCATGCAGGTCTTGAAAATATCATTGCTGAATAATTGAGGAAATTTCTCATTCGTATTTCTTTGTCAGTGCTGTCTCTATTTCAACCAATGTGATAATGTTAACACTACAAATAGGTCTGCTATAGTCTGTTATATTTTACGTTCAGCATGTCGTGGTACTTACAGATACTCAAAATGAGGCAAAGTTTATATGGAAAGGCACCCTTTTTGTTAGGCCAGCTGGTACAGTTGCAATAAAACAGATAAACTTGCAGATACACAAACTCTATTTTATACCTGATGTAAGAGCCACAAATAACAGGCTATAAAGTTGAAAATGAACTGTTCTGAGTTTAAGTTAATTATATTAATTATATTCATAAATTAGAATGTTTGAGAATAAAAGGTAATTAGGATCTGGCTAAAATGGACAGCAGGTTTCTATCCAGGAGAGATGTGATAATGTCATTATTATTATATATAATGTCAAATATAATGACATATTATATATGATGTCAAAGAGAAGCTTAGCTGTGACCAAAAGCTAGATCTGTGGAGGTGGCTGGGAGATGATTCAAAGGCTCCTATGGCAAAAGAGAAATGTGACGTTCCCATGTCAGCGTCTTTCTGTACTACAGAAATACTAGTTTGTGTGATACTGAAAAGAATGTGCAATACATAAAATGTCTGTTCTTGTCTGTTATGCAGTAAAATTTCTACAGACAGAGGCGTTTACATTGTAATGGCTGCCTGTTGTTTTTTGTACTCCCAGGGACCTCCAGGAACTTGACGACAGCACCCAGCTACCTTTACTCTGTCACTTCTCTGAGACAGCTGAAGGCCTTACCACCATCAGAGCATTCAGGTCCGTAAAACAAATGATTAGAGAGAGGCTTGGGTTCTGCTTTGGCCCGTGCAGCTTATTGGACCATGTCTGAGGGCAAATTATTGGATTTGGTAGACTTAATTAAACTATCTCAGAATAGGGAAGAAATTTTTGTTTTCCTGTTGCTTTGCCATGTCTCTAAACACTTGTGCATATTTTCGGTAACACACTAATTTATCTGTATTGGTTTTCCACTGAATTAAAGATGATGACTTTTTTAGGTTACCGTATTTAAACTTTTACGGTGTTTAGTTTAACCATGCCTTACTTGGACAGCAGGGAACTCTCCTTTGCCAGGCAGGCACAGGCATCACTCCTTCAGACTCCTCTGCTGCATCCTACAATCTGTGCTATCCAAGTGCCCCTGAATCATTTCTGTATTTAGCCCACTCCTCAGGCAGGGAAGCATCATTACAGTACTCTCCAACTGAAAGTCAGTATGCAGCTAGAGGGACTTTCCAAGAAAACTATGGCAGAACAGAACTTGATCTTAATATTGTAAAACCTAGCCTTGTCAATCAAAACCAAACAATAAATTCCACAACATTCAGAGAATTTTTCCAACTTTCCATGCATATATTTTTTTTCTCTACCTACTACACGGAATATAGGCCAAATTCTCCTTGTATATTCACTACATTATAGCTGGCATGACTCTGTCAAAGTGCCAGCTTGATGTTGTCCCCCAGTAAGCGTAACTTGCACTCATTCCGTACACTGTAGCATTTCAAACCGGTGTGGATCGCACTGCACTGCTATTTACACATGTATTTGATCGGTTTAAGACTGCTTCATCACGTCAAGCTGGCTTTAGGACCTAGGCTATTAGTTCAGAGTGCTGCGGTAAGGACTGTGGCAGGACAAGCAAAAATGTTGCTGTGTAGAAGAGATGTGAGCCAGTGGTCAACAAGAAATGTTGTAACAAGCTTTATCAACCAGAATGATGTACTGAAACAGTAAGTCATGATTAAGGCCCGATGCTGATGTATGCTGAGTGCTTCTTGAGAGGTTCAGAGTGGACTTTCGTTACGTTATCTCCTGAGAAAGATGAAGGCGCTTAGCACTTCTTGGGAGTCGTTCAACTCTCCTTTACCTTACCAAATGGCAATGTGGGCTTGGATGCTGGAGAGCAAAAGGCAGCCCTCGGGAAAGAGTAGGCATCATAACCATCACTTGAGTTTTCCAGGATCTCTGGTACTAATCAAAGCCATTTCATTTCCCTGTCTGTGCTCCACTGTCAACCAAACCTGAAGTCTCCAGCATTTTTTGTCAGCAAGCTCGTATTTACTAATAGTCCTGTTAGTCATTCTCTGCAGTTTGAGTTCAGTATGTTCTAGGACAAAATAGAGCAGCCCCTCATATAACTTACCACAAAGTAGCACAGTTGGATCAGAAAGCCATTTCAGTGACCTTTGCTGCTTGTCATCTGACAGGATAAAAGTCTAAAACTGCTCAGAAGATGAGCTGGACATGGATGAAAAGATACAGATTGAGCATGTCAGATTTTCCATTAGGAAAACAGTTTTGCTGCCAGAAAGGCAGACGAGCAGAATATTCAGTGCATCTTTGCTTCTCCCCGCGTCATTACTGTTACCAGTTGTTGTTTTGGGGAGGTTGCTTGCCATGTTTACAAGCCGTGCAGAGGGAAATAAAGTATCAGTGAGAAAGGGCAAAAGAAAAAAAAAGAAGAGGTTTCTGGCAGACCAGGGGTTACAGGTGCTTCACAGCAGGGCCCTGAGACTTTGAAATGGAAGAGCTGGCCATGATAAAACAGACAATAAGCTGCTGAATGAAGTTTGGCTAGTTTATTCAAGTGCGGGTATTTAATAGACAGTAGGATATGAAACAACAAAATGGTTTCCATCTGACTGCAGGTCGTACCTAAAGTACTGCAAGGCACCATGAATTTAATATACTTACACCAACAGAGAATGCCCCCTCCCTCCCGAAAGTGTACCTCTGCTCTTAGGTGCTCTGACATCCTTGCACTGGTTTTTAAACATGACGGGCATTACATGGGGGAAGAGAGAAACAAGTGACAGTGGAGGTAACACCGCTCAGTTTTGTAATTCAGAAATGATCCGTAGCTCTCCCTCGTTGTAGCTGTCCAAGTTGCTTAGGCAATGTGTGACTGGCTGAGAAAACAGCTGAGCTGAGTAGCTGAAAGGTATTGATCTACTGAGCAATCTACAGTCTACATTAGTTGGAGCCTTAGAGATGTAACTCCTGTTGAAGACTCCTGCAGCTGGCCAGGTAACTTCTGAAATCAGATTTTAAGCTGACAGGTGAGCCCTCTGCTCTTGCTAGTGGCTTGTGAAGAAGAAGAGATGGGCCATGGCAGCACTCACCTGTGAGAGGACCGAAGGGCGGCAGCAGCCACAGTCCACAGGTATAAAAGCAGATACGCTCTGGGAAGTAAAACCTGTCCCTGGCACCCTGGCATTGCAGTCTGAGGGGACAGGCTCCGATCCAAAATCTAGTCCAATATAATTGCTTGTGGAACAAATTCCTTCCCATTGTACGTGTAGGTCTGCCTGGTTAAGGAGAGCCCTGGCAGCAGGTACGGATCCTTAGGGAAGAACTTTTAACCCGAGTTTGGCAAAAGCAGAAGGGCAAAAAGTTTTGGTTTGGGGGGAGGGGAGGGAGAGAAAAGTTTAACGCTTCATCCTTTTGTGTCTGAGTGTGTAATGTGTTGTAATATAACAACTTTGCTCTTGGCAGGCACGAAGCCAGATTTAAACAACGTATGCTGGAACTAACAGACACGAACAACATTGCCTACTTATTTCTATCGGCTGCCAACAGATGGCTGGAGGTCAGGACGGTACGTTCAGTTTAGTCCCAGCCATGGTTTTGAAACCTTGGAAGCAAACAGAGACTTTGCCTGATGCAGAGAAGATAATAACGAGAATTAATCTCGCGATGAGATTATACACACTGTTCCTTAAAATAGATTGGGATTGTTTATGTTAAACCCATAGGGTTTCTTCAGCTTTCTTGGCCAGGAGTAAGAAAATACAAGTCTCCCTCATCTTTTGCTGTTGTGATCTCTAGCGTCTGAAGAGAGTGCAAGAACAAACATTTACATAACTTGAAATAAGGCTTTCTCTACTACTGTGCAGCATCTGCAGACCTGCCGCAGCAGGAACTACTTTCAAAGCAGAGCATGGCTTTTGAGTAGTTTTGTGAACTGTGCCATCGTTCTGCCAGGGCTGTTTTAGGCACCGCTGAGCTTCCAGGTCCTGAGGTGTCTCTCCAGCAACAGGTTTAATCCCACAACTGTAATTTAAACCCCTCCTTTGCAGTGCCATTACTGCAGCTGTGAGGCCATACTGTTTGTGATTTTACTGTTCAGTATCACGAAAGATGGCAGAACTAGACTCCAACTGAAAAACAAATGACAGTAGGGCACAACGCAGCCACTGCCAGTGAGACAGGTTCCTGGCATTTATGGGGGCTCTCCAGGGACAGCACATGAGGCATTTTCCTGATCTGCAAGGCAAGAAGAGGCAAGCAAAATCGCTGTGATTTCCTTATTCATCTGACACTAAAAGAGCAGTGAATAAACAGAGCAGTGACCTGATTCTGCTAGACACAAATAGTAAAAGGCACGATTAATCCTCACATCAAAGGCTGTATCCTCACCTTCATTTCCCGGTATGCTGGCGGAGCAACAAAGTTGTGCTCCATTTCTTAGGATGGCAAAGCTTTCCCTTGTGCATGAAGCTTTCAGCTTCCTACAGCATCAAAGATCAAGCTGAACTTGCTTCCAAATCAAAGACAGATAAATAACAGAGCAACAGCCAATCCTGGAATAAGCTGTGGCAATGCCTGTTAATGTCTCACAGTCTTAGACTTGCTTACATGTGGAATGAATTTGATCCAAGAATATGCATCGCTTCATCATAGCATTAGAAATAATGTGGTCTTGCCAAGGAATAGTTCATTTATCTCTGCCTAATGGCACAGCAGTACTAAGATCACTCAAAAGTTTGTAGGATTTAATAGCAACTGTGAAGTCCTGTCCCAGCTGCCGATGGAGACTTGAGATCATTGTGCTTCTACTTCCCTGTAGACGTTAAGTTCGAGTCTGTCATCTGCTCATCAACAATTTTTACAGACAGATGAACTAGGCAGCCCTCATTTCAAATCTCAGAAGGAAAGATTCCAGGCAGGATATTATCAGACAGGAGGAAAAAAATGGATGGAAAATGCTAACCCTGTAATCCAAAGTAAATATAATGCAGGGAGCAGTGGGAGAGTGGGAATACCAGCAGTCTCATGAATCAGGCACCTTGACAACTACATGAGATCACATGTGGCTTTCACTTCAGAACTGAGGTACACATCAAGAAAATGGGTTCAAGCTCCTGCAAAGCTTGTGAGAAGTCAGATCTTTCTAATACAGCCTACACAGCAATTTCTGTAAAGCAAGTCATCACCATGCAAGAGAGCTGAGATCCTTCAGGTATCTACCACGGAATCACTCTGAAACTCAAAGTGCTGTGGCAGGAGGAAGGCTTAGTAGCCCATTTGCAGCACCACAACTACACAGCTATACTGCTTTCAGAGTCCACACTGCCAACACCCACATGGTCTTTCACTGCAGGCTGTGAGTGTATAGTAGGTTTAGGGGTGCCTTCACCATGCACAGTGTCCCACTGCGTGATGTAGACACTGTATGTCAGTCTGCCTACTTGTGCCAATAAAACATGTGCATGACCTGTATAAATTCTACCAAAATTCTTCATGGACTTTGTGAAGTCACTGATACTTCTCTTTTTTGGGGAGGCAAACCCATGTTTGAGAAGACCTGAAGGAGAGTAGAGAGAGTGGAATTGATTTGTTTTAGCGGTAGGAATTATGGGTGTCATTGTTATGCCATCCTTATGATTTGGGGTTTTTTAATATGCTCATTAGATTTTTTGATACCTGCTCTTTTTGGGGTGGCCACAAGGAGATACCCTAGCCCAAATGGATTTGCAGAAAATACTGGCCTGTTTCACTTGTGTTCAGCAAGTTCCGATAGAGTGTTTCGGGTTGGGCATCACAACCCCCGACCTTTTCCAGGGCAACCAAACCAGAATTAAGGATTAGGTGTCATTATAGAAATAATCCTCAATAAAGTGAACCTGCTCTGCAACTAGAGAAATTTTCTTGTTGCTGCATTTTAATGTTGCCTAGAATCTTTCTCTCCCCCTCTCTCTCATTCCAGGATTACCTTGGTGCTTGTATAGTTCTGACTGCGGCTGTCACTTCCATCACTGAAGGGCCTAACTCGGGGTTTGTGGGGCTAGGTCTCCTGTACGCTCTGACGGTATGTACCAAGGCAAAGCATAAGAACCTTCAGACCAAAGTATTAATTTTATAATATTTTTAAAAATACATATACATGGTTATCTTCCAGCTTTCTTAATCTTGAAAAAAACAATCTTGCAAATAATGGACTCGAGCCAAAGTTGAGAGAGTTCAGGGCAACTTGGACTTGCTTCAGGTTTTATGAGCCAATTAAAAAAACACAACCATTCCCAGGCCCTGCGTGCTCCCAAGCAGAGCAGGAAAATTAAAAATGCGTAAGAGGACCTGCTGTGAATTCTGTTTTGCACAACACAGTGCTGGTTCTGCCTGTATATAGCAAAACCTGCCAGAAAATACTATCCCACAGACTGTCATAACCTGGGTAATGTTTAACCAAAGACCAAATAAAATAATTGCTGAAGAACCAGAAATGCCAGTTCTGCCTTTGGAAGGAAACTACTCAGATGCCCAATATTGTCCACAAAATTCTGAGTGGATTTGGGGATTGGGACCTTTGGGGCTGGTAGGCATGATTCATCATGACAGGTAGCAGTAGGAAAGCAGAGGAGATGGGGTTAGGAACGATGAGATGTTGGTAGGACGCTAGCTGATTCATTTTAGCTCTATCAATCATTAGCACTGAGCTATTGGAGCTGATTCATGGAAAGGAACAGTGTTTTAGTGTAGTAGGCTCTAATAGAGGCGGAGAGTGCATCGTGAGCATAGAGTGAGTATGATCATGACAGAGAGCAGAAATATCACTGAATTAACCATGAGAGTGGGGACAAAAGCAGGATGAGGATAATGGCAGGAAGAATTTTTGAAATCATGTCTGGCATGGCAAAAAAATGGCTGCTTTATGGCACTGGTGTGACGGAGGGGTATGGGTATGGGTCTAATCCTAAGATTTGGCTTTGCACGTAAATGCTGGCGAGCCCATGGTTACAACAGAAAGTTCTCGGCAGCTGCCTTAGGGTGGCCTTAGATCCCCTTTGTGCCACTGTTGCAGCAGTGTGAGAATCTGCCAGCAACTGAGAATCAGTCCCAGTGCTTCAACTTCACTCTGAAAACATTCCTGGTAATCCTGCTTCATTAGCAGAGATCTGGAAGCGCCAAGATGTCTGCATCAACTTTGGCTTCTTTGTATTTAGTCTGTATTTGCAAACAGATCATAGTGTAAATTAGCCATGTGCTGAAGTCTGGCATAGCAGAGGAAAAAATGCTGTAGTCACCAAGTGATTACCTCTCTCTCCGGCCCCACAATAACACTGATGAAACTTTGAATGCAGTTGGATCATTACCTGTGTCCCCTGACACAGGTTTTTGTATCATTTCTCTTTGGAGCTAGGAGAGGGCTGATGTTTGGACCTGGATGAGAGCAAACTGTTTGTACCAACATAGTGTTTACAGTAGACATCCATAAGCTTATTCTCTCCCCTTGTATAAACACTGCCAACTCCCTTGCACAACTGCGATAAAGGTTGAAATAATGGGTAGAGCCTTTCAGATGCCAGGCTCTGTTATCAAATCCGCCAGATCTATGATTGCAGCCTGCTACTCCGCAAGCAGCAGTTCTGCAGAGTGTTTAGCTTATCTGCAAACATACCCATTTCTGTAACTTCCTGACTCAAAAGCTGGACACAGAATGAGTGGGTTTCTGAATAACAAAGAAAATACTTCACACTACCCCTAGAATAACTCTATCTTAAGGAAAAAGCAAGCAACTAAATCCTCTAAATTGACAACAAACCTTACTGCTGAATCTCAGTGAAAATTATTTACTGTATGCCTATTGCATTGGGGTTAGGTAAGTGGAAAAGAAGTGGAGCTGGGTGATTTATTCAGAATAAACTTCTTATTTGGCAGATTCACCAATCTCCCACAAATAAATGACAAAATCTTTCTCTGCATAGGTCTGTGTATAGGACGTTTTCACTGTCTAAGTTAAGTTTCTAAACCTTTATTCACATATGTCAAGTACCTCAATTTTTAAAGGTGCTTGGCAATCAACTGTTCCTAATAAGATCAATTTTCCTTTTTTATATGAGCACCTAAATACAGGCTTAGGAAGGTTTAGGAAATGTTTAGGAAGTTGCTTTACAATTTTCAGCTTTAAAAAGTCAGTCCTGACTAGAGGTCAGTTTCTCTAAGTTACTGGGTACTAGACAACTAATTATCATCCATTATCTACTACAAGTAACACCTTAACTATTGATCAAATCCTTTTGATTACAAATGGGAATAAAAACCTAGAAGGAAATACCATTGAGCTGACAATACATTTTTTCTCATATATTTCTGTGCTAAAAAACTCTCACATTTTCCACAGAGAGACATGAATTGTCTAAATATGCACAGAAGGTAACAGGAATGAAATGCCTACCAAATCTTTTCAATGTATTTGCAAATAGTAAAATTACTTAATCTTTAGTTGCGATCTTTGAAAGATTAGAAAATGAAATACTTCCAAACAGTGCTTCCAATGTTGATTTTGTCTGTGTGTGTGTGTTTAAAGAATATGCCTTTCAGTACTGATTACTAGATGTCAAGAACAAGAGATTCCCTTAATCAGTCACATCTTCGGTCTGTAGGTACAACCTTTCCATATTTCTCCTTCAAAAAACAAGGATCAGAATACCGAGCACTAAATTACTATGTCAGGGTTGTTTGTGTTGGAATATGACTGGCTTCTTACGTACTTGATGCTGTTGCACTGAGTCTAGAACTGTTGTAACGTCAATGAGAGACCCACTGTGCTGAGTGAGGCCAAAGACTTTTACAAATTTATCCAACCTTTATTCACAAACAGGTAGATGAACAGACAGAAGGCTGAACCCTGTCCTTGTTTTCATTTTGTGATGCAGATAACCAACTATTTGAACTGGGTGGTGAGGAATCTGGCTGATCTGGAGGTGCAGATGGGTGCAGTAAAAAAAGTGCACAGCTTCCTGAACATGGAGTCGGAGAACTATGATGGCTACTTGGGTATTGCACTCTAATCTTTTTGGGTTTTAATGTGGTAATGTGAAAGCACGGTAGACTTGGTCATGCAAAATGTATATGCCTCTTTGGCCAAAACCTGTTATTATTGACATGTAGGAACTCCCACTGATCTGAGTGACAAGGACAGCCAAAAGCAGCTATGAGATATGTAGCCCATGCTACTCAATATAAAAAAAACCCTACCAAATGTCAGGGAAACAAAGCATGGCCCTGTAGTACAATCTGAAAGTACTAGGGCACAGTTATAGATGGGATGAACAAAACATCCATGTAGCTATTCAGAAAACAAAAATATGGATAAAAATTAGAAATGCACTAACAGTCACATGCTTTGCAGCAAATGGGATCTACAGGACAGGGGCACGTTTGCAATCAGACCTCAGCAACTCCCCTGAGCTGCACGTTGTTGTTCATACTCCACATATTTCAAATTGGCTTTGACTGGTATTTTAGAAGTGCTTGAAATGCAAGGCCAAAATGCTCGCAGGTCAGCAAGCTTCCCTGGAAAGCCAAGCCCCTTAGTCTGGAGACAAAACCTGCCTGTGTATTGGCAAATCAGGATGAAATATGAGCTGTGATAATGTCAACAGCTCATGTTGTACGGCAGTAACAGCATCCTTCCTTGCGCTGCCCTTCCTGTGCTGGTTACTGACTGAAGAACGTGTTAACACTGCGCTGACACTACATTCTTCTCTGCTCATTTGGCTTCTCCCTGCTTCATTGCCAAGAGCCACTTTAGCATCTGCCCTCTCGTCTTCTGTGTCGAGATCGGGAAGCTAAGTGGTAACGTGCCCGCCAGGCAGTTCCCAGCTCCCCCTCAGCAGGAAACTGGGACTCCATTTCTTGAGTGGCTTCAGGAAGGTGCCCAGGCAGGAGGGGGGGCAGGGGGAGAAAGGGAATGTCATAAAAGGTGACCCTCTGATAGCATTCCTTTTGGTTTGGTTTACTGTTAACTATTTCAGATCCCTCCCAAGTCCCAAAAGACTGGCCCCAAGAAGGGGAAATCAAGATTGAAAATTTGTGCGTTCGATATGAGAACAACCTGAAGCCTGTTCTTAAGCATGTTAAGGCGTACATCAAACCGGGACAAAAGGTACTGTGTCAAGCAATTGCCGATCATCCTCATTCTGGAGCAGATCTTCCCTATTGTGTTTTCTTTTCTAAGGTGGCAGAAGAGCAAGAATAACAACAATTTGCAGTGACAGCTATATATGTTGGTGGTCCTCTCTGAGGTCCCTGGGCATGGATCAAGAAACTTACACTAATGACATCTTATTCTTGGCTGGGATCAGTTTTCCTTCTGAGAGTCCCACTTCTTTCCAAAGTCCATCTCCCTTGCATAGAGTGAGCCTAGGTGGCGAGATGAGATTAGATGAACACCAGACTGGAACTGAGTAAAAATGCAAGAATATCTCACATTTCAGCATATAGTGTCATTGGAGTCCAGGTCAAAATGCTGAAGTTTCAAAAATGTTCTTGGGACAAGTCCTCATGATGCTGAGAGGCAGAGAAGAGGAGTGTGCTCGCCATGCTCTTTTGCTTTTTCCCTGGTGTCTGCCACTGGCCATTGGGAAGGACGTTTCTTCTCACTGGTAGGGCAGTCCAGTCCAGCTTTCCCAGAAGGACTGCAGGTCTGCTTTACAGCTTCCCTCTATAAGTAAGCAACATCTCGCTTTCTTTTGCAGGTCGGCATCTGTGGTCGTACTGGCAGTGGCAAGTCATCCCTGTCTTTGGCATTCTTCAGAATGGTGGACATATTTGATGGTTAGTTTTCACTGGAGTATGTTGTCACTCCTGACCTGCTCCCCCTTTATTTCTTCAGAAGAAGCAAGGAGTCTTTTTGATAGTTTATATCCTGGCTCTCTGGCTCAGAAGATACTTGATTAGAATGGGGCTTGTTATGCCTGATCCTTCAAAGTACAAAGTGTCCTATTGTGAGTAGCACTCGGTTCTTCCAGGAAATGTTATGCACGGATTCAACTTCTAATTTTTTAAATTTTTTTTTGCGTATGCTCTGACAAAACAATATGCCATTTTTGAGATAGGAGGGAAAATATGCAACTCTCTGGAGTCTCTACATCTCTCCCTAAAGAATAACTGCATTAACTTAACATAGCTGTCAAAATGTTAAAAGAATAGAAATGAGAACTTAACAATTCCATTCCCTTTATTTTTTATTTTATTGCGGTTTCCCACAACTAGAGCAGAAACTGACTAAAGGTTTTGGAAACGTTTCGCTCTGTTTTCACTCCTGCAGCATTTCACTCTCCCAGCTAATTGGAATGAACTGGTATGCAGCAATATGCACCCTGGCATTTATAATACATATCCATGCGTACTGTTGCAGGAAACCTACTGGAAAGTCATCTTTTTGTTTCAAAGATTTCCGTGTTTCTCATTTAGCCATTGCATGTGGAACATTTGCTAGGGAAACCCCAGTAGGATGTGGGAGGATAAGTAAATCTGATGCAGCTAATACTTGCTTTTGTTGTGCTTCTGTGCCTATATGTATCTATGGTAATAGGTTTCTGATTCAAGACCAGGGTTCCTGGATATATAAATAGTGCAGACAAATAATAGTTATATTTATGGCCAACTTTAAGTTTCCTTCTACTTTAATCTTCTTTCTATATCTTTTCTTTGTCTGTTCCTTCTGTATCCCCAATTTTTCCCAATGGGAATGCCTAAGTCTCTTCTAATCAAGCTCTGTTTATCCTTTGTGCATATCCCTCTCTCTCTCTCTCAGCAAACCATATTTGCCCTCTATGCTGGTCCACTTCTGGGTGGAGTCCTGGCTCTAATAAAGTTACATAACAAGATTTCAAATAACTTTACTGGAGCCAGATTTCATTAATGTTGTCCATCTTGGTTCCTTACGGCTCTGTTATTTCTTTGAACCTGTATGTGTTCCATGTTATTCCCCTACTCTCACTTCTTTCTTTGTTCTCTAGTGCTTCTTTTTTCTTGCCTTCTGTTCAAACCACATCTCATTTCTCTCCTGACTTGCTTGGCCGCACCTCATTACTTTCCTGGTTTCCCAACTCCTCTCTAATTTACTTTTTCCCTTAAGTGTCCTCATCTGCTCTTCTCTTTTCCTTGAACAACCGGGCTTCTACCAAAAATGCACTCCCCTATTTCCAATGCATGCCATATTAATTTTTCTCTCATTAGTCCACCTCATCTTCTGCTAACCTTCTCTCCTGTCCTTATTGGTGAATAAAAGGAATTGCTTAAGTTTCTGCAACCACTGATGTCTCATGCTGAAGTCTGATGACCTGATTCAGACTTTCTGAAAGTCTGAAAAGAATTGGACTTTGAACCCTACAGATGAAATCTTGGTTCCTCTGAACTTCTAATAAAAGCTACAAAATGCAGTATCATGACAACTGGGAATGACAGAAAAGGCGTATGTGCACAGCTTTGAATATCCATTTCACGGTTTTTGCCAGTTCATGGTTAGGTTGTCACTGTTGGGAGAGAGAACTGATGGACTTAATGTTAGGTACTTCCCAGGGCTGAGTGCAGCTGCCCGGTGAAGTAATCCAGAGGGAAACTGCAGAAGTGAGCCTGATGAAAATACCCCTTACCATATCCTCATTCAGTTTGCCCTGGCCTATCCCTTCCCCATAGCCCAGAGGAAGTGTCTGTGTCCACAGAAAGTCAGTGGCGTCAGTAGCTCCTGGCTTTTGTTTGAGGAGTCAAGAGAAGAGATTCCTTCTGCCCTTCTCACCCTCTTCTACGTACAGAGCAGCCAACCAGTTTCTCTTGTACGTTTCCCCCATCTCCCTTGCCTGAATATCAGCAGTTGCCACACCCAGCACATGATAAATCAGATTTTCAGATGAGATCCATATGCTCATTGACCTGAAGTAGTAACTAGAAAAGGAAAAATCCTCTTACTTTACCAAGTATCCCAGCTGTTGCAGCAACTTCCTGGCGGGGAATGAACTAGTAGGTTAAGGAGTGATTAATGTGACTGCTTCCAGTAATTTTGTGCTAGCAGAAGAGTTTGTGGCTAATTCACAACCAAATACTCCAATGCAACTGAGCTGTAGGAACCAGTATGAATGGTATTAAAATGCCTTGAAGTAGGACATCCTTTTTGTTTTTCTGATCTGCCTCTCTACTCCATTCCTTCTAGAGTTCGAAGGATAGTTTTGGCTCCTGATGTATGAATTGCAGATACAGACATACATTATGCAAATGAAATTGTGCACAATCTCAAATTAAATATCTTCTGTAACTGTTAAAGTCAAGGGGAACAGAGAAAGGCACAGGATGTGGCTAATTACAGAAGTTGCTCTTGTTCTCGCTCTGTTTGGCTGTAAAGCTCAGGTTGCCCCATAATAAACTATCTGTCTGGTGCTGCCATTAATCCATAGCATGGAAGTATTTCCTTTAAGGGAAGGTGGGGGCGGGGAAAGAAAGAGAGCAAGGCAACCGTGTCGCTAATAAGCTGGGTTCCCTCTGGCTTGCGTTACTACATACGTTCCCCTTCCCCACGTTTATATAACGGTGCTGAGAGATCGCAGAGGCACGCTGCCTCAGCATCTGGAGTCCAGCCCAAACCAGCTGTTTTCTCTTTCTGTCTGCTACCTGCAGATCACGTGCTTTGTGCAGTTCCCTCACATGTCTTCTGCATGTTGTTTTAAACAGGGAGGATAGTGATCGACGGAATAGACATCAGCAAATTGCCTCTTCATACTCTCCGTTCCCGACTCTCCATTATTCTCCAGGATCCAATATTGTTCAGTGGCTCCATCCGGTAGGTGTATGCCATCAGGGGGTGACAAGCAGCATTGCATGGTATGTTTGTGATGGGCACTGTGGAACAGGAAGGGTTGTAAAAGGGAAGGAACCTTCCTATCTCAGTCCAATCTGTCTACACAGTCTGTCCAAGGGAAGTCAAGTGACATACACAATGCCAGAACGTTCCTTTGGAGAAGACCTGAATGAACTGTAATTGCAGTAACAAGACTCCTGTTATGGTTTTCTTTGCAGCTTTAATTTGGATCCAGAATGCAAGTGTACCGATGATAGACTCTGGGAAGCTTTGGAGATTGCTCAGTTGAAGAACATGGTCAAGTCATTGCCAGGAGGCCTTGGTATGTCTGAACCAAGTCTCTGGGAACATAGGCCAATAATGAAATTATGCATGCACGAGCATGCACACATATAAACAGATACATGGGATCTTACACTCTGAACTGTCATGTAGGAGTTGACAGGCACCTAATGAATATTCTGCCTCTATGCTAGAGAGAATATTCTTACTAAAAAGTGAAGAGTAGTCTGGTTTTGACTCATTGCAGAAAAATCCTGCAGCACTTTAGCATCATAGTGGGGTGACTAGTCAGCAAAGAGTTAAAAAAGAGCAGTTTTACCTCCTCCTTCAGCAGAATCTGGCTCTGCCAGCAGAGCTGTAGTTCTTGTCTAGAGTACTGACAGAGCATTTTCCTTATCATTTCAGATCTGGTTCATGAAGGAAACTCACGTATTTCCTTCCATATTAAGTGTATTTCATGTTACTAAGATCATATTCATACATATTCCTGCAGCCTACCAGATTTGCTAACTATTTGTGCCAACTATTTGCTTAATGATATATTGCTCCTTTCACAAGAAGCTGTGCTTGCTTTTCTTGGTATCACTCCATTACAGTGTTCAGTCAAGATTATGCTTATTAGCTTTTACAGGGAGTTTGCTTGACCCTGGAATAGTGCACAACCAGAGCTTTCATGGTGCCTACTCAAAATCACTGGGTCCTGACTGTATGAACGTACAGCATTTCAGTGGTGTGACATTCAAAGTAACTGATTTTATTACAGATGCAATGGTAACAGAAGGAGGAGAGAACTTCAGTGTAGGGCAAAGGCAGCTCTTCTGTCTGGCCCGAGCCTTTGTCCGCAAGAGTAGCATTCTCATCATGGATGAAGCCACAGCATCTATTGACATGGCCACAGTGAGTATAGCAATTGGCACCATCGATGCGTGGACCTACTAGGAGAGGAGGCATCATCTTCCCTAAATGTCAGCCATGAGATCTCTTTAGCAGAAAAAACTGACAGCTTTTTTGCCTTTCTCTTGTGTTTGGTTTCAGCCGTTGCTGTGGATGTGTTTTAGGGATTGAGGACAATGGTGAAGGGAAAAAAGACAAAATGAAACAGAATCATAGAATCATAGAATCGTTTAGGTTGGAAGAGACCTTTAAGATCATCAAGTCCGACCGTTAACCTAGCACTGCCAAGTCCACTAGAAATGTTTTAGAAAATCCCCTGTGGCATTTCATTACTGAGAATCTGGTGCACAGATCAGAAATAGTATGGAATATGATCCTCTCTCTTAGGTGCTTGAAGACACATGAATTAAAATGTAGAAGGATTAAGTAACTGAAGAAAGCCTTTTCCTTTGATAGGAAAACATTTTGCAGAAGGTCGTGATGACTGCCTTTGCAGACCGCACAGTTGTAACAATAGCGGTAAGTATTGATGCCAGCAGATGCTCTCTTTCCTCATTCCTCAGGCAGTTAATCTTGCCTTTCACCAGTTAAACATCACTATATAAAACTAAAACCATCAAAAAATAAAACTGAAACACAAGGTCAGAATATTCCCAGATACTAGAACAAGTCAAGACACATACTATCAACCTGAAATTTTGCAGTAACTGCTACCTTGCAAGTGGGCCAAACTAAAACATTTAGATCTGAAGAAGGACTTTACAGGAACTTCAGCATCTACACTGTCTCCAAGAAAATTTGCAGTCATTCTCACTAAAAAATTGAAACCGAACCTCTCACTAAAAAATTGAAACCGAACCCATGGGTTAAACCATTATTGAAAGTTGCGTCAAAAGCTAGATTTGAATTTTGCCTCTGCAGTCTATGCATGTATAGTGTCTACAATCATGGCACGAATTTATAAAAGGAGCCGAGATTTCGAAAGCTTGTTGGTGTGGTTTCTCAAGTTGGGTTATCTTTTCTTTCAGAATAAAAAGTTGGGTTTATGATAAAGGTTTTAAAAATTGGAATCAATAGGATTCGATCAGAAATTAGTATCTGCTCAACTAAAAGTTTATGATTTTTTTTCCTGTTTTCCTGCCATTTCTAGTGCCCAAAAGTTCCATATATCTGTGCAGGTATGCACATGTATGTGCATACATATACATGCACATGCATGTACACACATACACAGCGTTCCACCTTGTGATGGAAGGCTTACTCAACAAACAGATGTTTTATCCACGAGATAAATACATGTTTCAACAGCTGTTTCATTTGCTTTGTCTGGAATCCAGTCCTGCGGTTAGAGATTAGAGTTATGCCTCCTGGACTCTGATTTCAAGTCTGTCAGTGACTAGTTTGTGGCAAGCAAACCACTTAACCCAGCTCATTTACAATAGGCTCTAAGGTTCTTGGATGTGTAAATGCTGAAGGTTCTAGCAGTAAGCATATTCTCCCTCAGTTACATGCCATTCAAATTTTCAGTATTGTCCTTCTGACTGAAATCTCACTTTTCTTTTGCTTTGCCTTTCCAAAGTCTGTGTCTCAAGCAAAATGGCACACGTTAATATTTAGCTTTCCTCACAGAGTTGGCTTCATTTCCTTCCTCTCTTCCTTCATGGCTGATCCTTCCTTCACCCACCTGTTTTTCTTTTCTTTTTTCCAGCATCGCGTATCTCACATCTTGGATGCCAATATTGTCCTAGTCCTTTCTGAGGGCTTTCTAGTTGAATGTGACACTGCCTCAAACTTACTCCTCAAAGAGGACGGCCTTTTCACCACTTTGGTGAAGACTCACAAGTAGACTCTCTCAGTCCACACTGTTCACGAGACTTCTGGCTCTTTGGTAGTTATTTTTACCTCTTTAGTTTCCTTCCACTCTGCTTCCTTTCTACTGCACAACTTCTGAGATGACAGTGCAAGAAGGTGTTTATTGTGTGGTTCCTGGGCTTCTTTAATTTCATGACTATTTATGCTTATCGTATTTAACTAAAGCTTAGACAGGCAGCTAACATTGAATCTGTAATGTTAGAGGAATCCACTCCATAAAGTAATCCCTGACCTTCAGCCTTTATAGTGAAATATCACACTTTTAGAGTTCATCCTGTCTATACCTGACTGGCTGTATTCATACGGCATTGAGATCAGACTCAGCCTGGCTCATTCCTGTTGCCTATGGGGCTAAACTATTGCCTGCAGCACCCGCAGATTTAATCTTAGAGGGAGATAATTTATTTACAGAAGGAGACAGCCCAGGAGTGCCCTAAGACAGATGCAGAGCAGACGTCAGGGTACAGAGACCAAGGAGTGGAGCAGGACGCTAAGCCACCGCACAGTGCAGGCATACCCAGGATGTTTCTCGCCCGTATTTCCTAAAGGGAAAGATGTATTTCAGTGATGCGGTAGGATTTATTCCAACAGCTGTGCTGCCCATAATGGCAATTAGCGGACCAAAAGTGAAGTGCATGCTTAAGTATTTTCAGGCTTGGTGCCAGAGGCTGTAAAGTAATTGGAGATCTCTTCAGATTAAAGATCTAGTACAAGGACCTACTCCAAATACCACTGTAAACAAGGATAGCCTTTCACCAACTGGGTATGCCTTGCATTAGGCCCATTAATGAACTGCAGTGAGAATTATCACAGTGAACATTTCTGTATGCTTTTCTTTACGGCAGCATCGGGTTCACACCATCCTAACGGCAGACCTGGTCATTGTCATGAAGCGAGGGAACATTTTAGAATATGATACGCCTGAGAACCTGCTTTCTCAAGAAGACGGCATCTTTGCTTCATTTGTCCGGGCTGACATGTGAAGAATCACATGATGCATTTTAATAGCTTATTTTTAAACAAATGAAATGCAAATATTTTCTATTCAATGTAACATCACTTTTACCTTTTTTTTTAGAGCTTCTTTCTTCACACTTCCATCTTCCAAAATAATAAAACCTATTGCAATACATGTATGCCTCAAAGCAATAAAAATGTCACTTCATTCAAAAGATACTAAACTTGATACACACACACAGGCACACACAGAGGCAGAAGTTTTTAATTCCTGGGAATCTGGCATTTTCCTTAGACTTTTTAGTGACTTTATTTTCTTTTATAGAGAGCAAAAGAATGCACGGCTCTTATAAACTGCATATGCTATGCTGGAACCAGCAATCAAATTGTGCACTTTGTCAAGGAAATGAGAGATCCCCAGAAGCATTGTGTCCCCAGAGGGGAAAAAATAAAAAAAAAAAACAAATCCAAATCCATAACACTTGGGGCAATCTGCTGCATTCCAAAGGCATAAACTTTGCTCTTCAAGTAGTAGTGGAGGAGCAGTGGAATGAGGGAAAGGAATTTCATCAGAAATACGGAAATTCTTCCTGTCCTTCACTTTAGTTTGCACATATAGTTGGCGCAGTACTGCTTTCAGTGCAATGATGGCTTATCCCTACAGCCAGTTCCTAAACCCATATTTGTTCTGCAGACTTTCCTCAATCAAAGATGCAAATCATCCTATAATTATGCATGCTTTGATAGGCTAATCAGAGAATTTTGTCCAGTATCTTAAGACTTTGTATTAAAAATAGTCTGAATTTATAAACTTGATATTAGCCAATCTTTTAAACATGTCCACTGAAATATTCTACTTAAAATGGCATGTAATTAGCCAACCACTAACTGTTTTGTATGTCTTTAGTCCTTCACATTATTTTTTATCCTGAGACAACCTTTCTTTTCCTTTACACATTTCTGGCCTATCTCTAAATCAGATCTAGTCCAAGTATGATTTTCAAATTGTTTCTGAATTTAGATACATATTTACATCATACAGCTTTGAAAATGTTGCCTGCACTTGACTAATGCATATGGTGAGATTCTGAACCATGACGACTGCACAATGGGCACTAAACCTCCAGAAGGAGTTTCACAGACGCTTTCAAAGGCAGAGCTTGAGACATCAGCTTCACGAGTAGTATTCAATGTGATTCTTATTCACCTATTGTTATAAGATTTAGGAAGAACACGAGGTGCACTTAAGCCTATTTCTAGTGTAGTGAAAAGAACATAAGGCACAGTACTTGGCAAAAAAAAATGCTATCAATTTTGGAGAAGTTGTAGGACTTAACAACGGGATTACATGTAGTCTAGTAGTGTAAAAATGATACCGTCGTTTATCCTTTTTTTTTTTCGTCTTAACTATTGGAAATAAAAGCTGTGTGGCACAACTAAACAAAAAAACTCAGTCTTGAACATTTTATGAGGGGAAGTACTTCTGTGATTTCCCTGTCTACTGCTGTGAAAAGTTTTTGCTCTTTTCTGGACTAATTTCCTGTGTTGAACTTTGTCATACAAAGAAAATAAAAAAATAAAGCAGATGTTTACAGCGGAAGCGTATGTTGTTACACAGATTTCAGAGCCAAAAGGCCAAAATCATTCTTGATTTAATTTCATTGTCTTCAGTGAAAAGCTAATTGGATTCATTGCTGTCAGACTCAGTCAGTATGAAGATGAAATACACATAGCTTTTTTATCTGCGTATCTTTGATGACAATGCAATCCTGATTTATTTCAAGTGGTGCCAACTAGTTTAGTGAGATCCCGGTTCCCACTCCATTAAATGGCTGCCGTGGGCCTGGAATTGTGTCAGGTGTCTTGTAGTACTTAAGAGGGGCCAATAATTAGTACCTCTTTCCTCTTACATATGTCCCAGAGCCACTACAGGAGTAAGAAGCACCTTCTTTGCTCATCCATCCCTCCAGAGCCATAGAACTTAACACTGCTGTTGAAACATGTAGAAAAGAAAATACTCTATGGGCTGAGAAAAACCTACCAGCATGCTTTGTTCATTTTGATGGAAGTGTGCAGGAATATTGGCCCTAGTATTATATTAACCATGGTCAAAGTGTTTGATGATTGCTGTAGCATATCCCACAGCTGCCTAGCAGATTTAAAAGCACAATTTGATTCCTGAAGCAATTAATCCTATTCAACATACACAAATCCCAACAGAGACAGCAAACATAAACCAACTGCTATAGACGTACCAGATCTCCTCGCATTATAGCCACTGTGCATATGATGCTATATACGCACCAAGGGCTTAGGCTGAACTTTGCTTTTTTGTGCTTTCCTCTAATGGAGGAAGGTGTTCCCAATAGCCGCACAGCTGTTTTGTTACTAAGAAGGGTGCAGAAGGGACGAAGTCTTTGAAACAAATTTCTCTTAACTTCACATAAAAGTCTTAAACGTGTACCCTTTAAGAGCAGTTTCCTTGAGCTGTGGTGCATACATGGTAAAGGAAACATCAGCCTGGAGATTTTGCTTCTTTGACTCTTGTCACACTCCCCTTCTGCTGGTGAGCCCTTTATTCTCTTGCCACGGCCTTCTTGCTTTTTTTTCCTTCACCATCTCATTATATCATACCCTCTTTGAGGGTCATGCTTGTATCCCTGAATGCTCCTTATTCTGCCTGGCCTCCCACTCCTTCCTGATTTAGCTCCGTAGCCTCTGCTCTATTTCCTCTCTGACACAGCTCTGCACTCACTCTCCTCTCCCCCTGGCTTTCTCTAGCTTTCTTATCATAACACCCCTCCTCTTCAGGGGGACACTTACTCTAGTGTCATCATGTTTTGGGGTTGGGTTTCGTTTTTCCAAGCATTAAACTAAACAAGCTTTCACTATTGCAATATTATGAACTATTAGAACTGCTAAGTTCTAATAGTTCATAACCTAGAACTATTAAGTTCTTTCTTTTACAAAGCAGCTTTGAATGCAAATGCTGGTCATGTCTACATTTCTTTTAATTATGGACAGAGGAAAATCATCTCTGTGAGAGGTCCTAAATTACATTTCTCATCTCCCCTGCATTTCTTTTTCTGCTAAGAGTTTCTGTGGCAGAAGAAGCAAAATAGAAGGAGTAGGATCCCTTGCTGCCAGTACAACTGCTTGTGGCCCCCCAACAGTGTTTCTCAACCTTTAACTTGCAAACAGTGGGTTATCTTTCCCACTCCTTGAGCCGGGCCTAATGGCTGGCACGGATGAGACTGCTGCCTTCCTGTATGTGGCCTTTCATCAAACTAGTAACAGCTAGCTGCTCGTTACTGCCGCTTCTAAACCAGAAATACCCCATACAACCTTTGTGTTTATTACCAAGTCGAAGCTTTGATGCGCTGGGAAACCCACTGTAGGGGTTTTCAGTAGTTCTGGAAGCAGGTCCACAAGCCTCTGCCATAAAGCAATGCTGTTGACAGGTAGCAAGGGGAGGCTTTTGCCTTCTCAAGGTCCAGTGCTTAAAACAGATCTCTCCATCTATTGGCTTTGCTGGGGATCTAAATCAGCACAGTGGATGCTGGGATTCATCTAAGGTGAATTATTTTTATGATGTTTTCTGGGTTATCGCAGCTTGAAAGATGATGAGAATCTCCTTAAGAATAGCTTTGCCTGAACCACTTGTGTTCTGCTAATGTTATTTACACTTCAGGGATTTTGGGAGCATGACAATTATTTGGAATTGACATTTCAAACAATACAGTTACCAAATAGGAAAGTTGGTTTTGGTTTTGGGTTTTTTTGTTTTTTTTTTTTTTAAAGGAAATAAATCAAGTCAGTGGCTGAGAGGACTCCAAATTCTAACCTGAGTTTGTTGCTGATTTTTTGTAATTTTTTGTAACTTCAAACTTGTTTTAGATTAGTATTATATGTTATTTCAAAGAGTCCCTTATAACTAACTATTCGTACTCCTTTTGCTTTGTTAGGAAGAGCTCTTGAAATGACTTGCATAAGTTTGCCATTTGATATACCATAAGTTGTCTGTATGCGTGTGTGTTTACATACACACATATGCAAACTTTTATTTTAAAGAAGGGTATGGTACAAGTAACTCGAGGTTCATTTCCTTTCTGTTCAGAAGAAAGGTTTCCAAGAAAAAAAGTATGCTTTTTTCAATGCCAGGCAAAGATCCACGTCACATCAGTCAACAGGATGATTCACCTACTGGAGGTGCCAGTCTCTCACCAATGTCTGCAGAAGTTTAGGCAATGAACTTGAACTAGATGTCTGCCTGTTTGATCACTAACTTTATAGCCTCAGGGAGCCTCTGAGAGGTAGAGATAGACAATCAGTGGGATTTTTAGCCATGTATAAACCAAAGAGTACACACTGATCCACCAGCATTTCCTGCAAGGCAGACAGCCCTATAGAAGTTTGGAATAGCTCTGATAAGCCAGGGGCATAAGCAAGGTCAAGTTTGCAGGGAGACATCATTGCTTTGTTAGGCAGATTGATGTGCAAAAGAGGTATCTCAAGTGTTTATAAGTTCCAGTTTCATTGCAGACCTGAAAAAGCTCTTTATTTGCAAGAGCTTGCCTGCTTTTTCCAATTGTATCATTTAGCTGAAAGAATATATTATCAAAGACTTCTCTAGCATTTGGATAAGCCCCTTTTAGGTTAGTGCAAACTAGCAGAACACTTCTGCTATAAATTGATACATTTCCACTTAATTCAGTCAGTACCAACATGAATATGGCCCAAAGGATTTGGCATCTCATTATATGTAAAACCTCTGTCAGCAAAAAGTAATTGTATTGAATTATGGTTTTTTTACAATACAGATGACATCAATTTTGAATGTGGTCAGGTAGGTCTCTTCAAACTTCTTATACAATAAATTGTTTGATTTAATTCATTGTTTTCTTTTTGCTTCCTAAAGCAATGGGGTCTCTTGCTTTGTTGTGTAAAGATGCTGATACACTCACATACCATTTAGCTAACGTGTCATGAGGAGCTGAAGGAAACATCACACATACATTTTTACACAAGCTATGTAGCCATTTTATCACAAATGGAGATATAATGTATTTGAGGCAAATGGCTACCTTTATAAAAAAGCTGTGGACAAGGGCCATGTTTTCATTATCATGTTTCCATTATCTAGTGGCAAAAGTTGGAGCGTGTTTCCCTTGCAGGTACTTTGCCCCAGCATCCCCAGTGTGATACCGCCAGTAGAAATCAGTTCTAGAGTATTTAGTGAAACCACGCTGCTACTTGTTAAAATCTCTCTGGAGCAACAATTCTCTCATAAAATGTGTTTAAAAGCAAAAATGAATTCAGCACGTTTGCTATTTTATATCTTCAAGTAGTATCTTTTGAAAGCCTAAATTAAAATCAAAATATGTTATGTAAATCCTCTGATATGAATTCAATGATGGCATGTAAAGAGCTCTTTAGTTTCTTCGGAAATAAATCCTTTCAAAGGCAAAACTAAGAGAGTACTAAAAAGAAGTCTGAAAACAAAACTGTAAATCAAATTCTTCATTACCGTGCAAACATCCCAATCATTTCCACATTGTTTTTTTACTGCTCTGGTTTTTCTCCACCAGAACTGACCTCTGTGTGGAATTGTGGGGAAAGATTATCAGGTTTTCAAATTATCAAAAAATTGTTGCGAGGCAGAAGTTCTCTGACTCTTACAAATTAGGAATATGCTGATGCTGTTTTGGCAGGGCAGCTTAGAGTATTGGCTTGTACGAAGCCGTGGAGTTCAGAGAAGCTTCCAAATGTAATCCTTCAAGAAAAGAGAGATTTTTAGAAAAATCTTAATCTATTTACTACATAGTTATTATTAATTATTCACTATTCATAGCATCTGTCTTCTGCTAGACGCTACCCATGCAAACACAACAGACACTCCTGGCAGGAGCTGTTTATTTCTCTAATATAATAAACCACATTCTGAAGAGACTATAAACAAGCAGTCATTAAAAAAAAATTATTTATAACAATTAGTTTCTATTTGGTGTATTGACATTCATCGTGTGCAAGATGCCTTCTTTCATTTTCATTGAACATGGAGATTTTCATCCTGTGAATTACTATATAATAATGCAGCATTCAGCTCACATGTTACCATGTTGCACATTTCACTGCCCAGTGCATTCATTCCCATGTATGTATATTAGTCATTTTTATATATAAATACATTACATATTTATACATCCTTTGGATAAATGGTATAAATAAGTAATGAATGAATAGTGCCAGCTAGCACTGCCCATAACAGTGTCTCATAGCTATTCCCATGACATTTCTTAACTCCCCCTTTAATTTACTTCAGGGTTTTCTGGCTGTACCAGCTTACATCCATAAATATCACTTAAACGTCCAGTAAAATATTTAACCATGTAACTAAGGAACTAATGCAGCTTAGTGTAAATGACATGGTCCAGAACCACCACCCTTCAGTAGCACAGTTACACATGCCCCAAAGCAGCATATTCTTTGAAAAGCAGAAAGTTACAGATTCATGTTTAATGGTTATATGTGTTTTTATCATACTAGCTAGATTAGGCCTTTACTCTTTCAGCAATACCAGCTATGACCATTAGACATTCCCATCAGAGGCAGGAACGTGAGATTCTAAGAGGCTCTGAGTACTGCACATTTTCATGGCTGAATCATTTGGGTTTGGGGCCATCTACTTCTCCAGGTCTCACCACGGTACCCAAGATCAGAGGGCTCGGAGTGGCCAGGTATTCTGTGATATGATCTTAAGATGAGAGATGGCATCTATCTTCCATCAATGGCATAATCTTAATTTAACCCTCACTCTGCAGCCAGCAGAGATATCAATCTCTTGTAGGCAAGGGGGCCTGGAAGCACAAAGATGGAGAAACAAAAAAATTTGATTTCAGAAATCAGAAGGAAAATCTCCTTCAGCTGGTGGTACGGCCCTCTGAGCCAGCTCCAGGCTTCTCAGAAGAGGAGACAAAATTTTATTATACTAATCTGAGGCTGAAGCCAGTCAGAAGCCTTCTGGCTCCTGCTACACAGGAGGAATAAGCACAGTTTGGACAAGGAGATGGAATGAAAAGCCCTCAACACCCTCAATACCTGTCTTTGTTGCTCCAGATACCACCAGAAGGAAAGAAGAGAAATGGCAGCTATCATTTGTCCCAGCAGTAGGAGTACATACCCTCTCTTAGTTTCTGGGTTTTTGCTGCTTCCAGCACTTTGCCACCAGAGGCAGCTTTACCTGTTCCTAGAGCCGACTCTTAGGCTCTACCTACACTGCTAAATAAAATGGGAAAAGTAGCACAGCCCACCTGTGAGAGCATCCATGTGTCTAAAACCACAGCTATCCCAAAATAAGCTTGCCTTGTCCATTCTGCGCATTTAGAACAGTCTCTGGACCATGCTTGGGGCACCCCACATCCAAGCCGTGCGTGATTACTGGGTGGGAGGGTGCCACCCAACACAAGCCAACACCCTGCCATGGAAGAATTGGAGAAACAACATTGCAGTGGAAGATGTTTTAAAAAATTCAGGTATTAGACACTTCGAGATATCATTTAGTGAGGAAATCCCTGCCCCACAAGACTTAAAATCCAAATGTTATATGGAAATCTGAGATGAGACTGAGCAGAGGGAAGAGGGCAATGACACCAGGGAAAGCAGAGAGCTGTGCCTGGTTGCTGAGGAGCAGGTTAGCAGACCTTGCTCTGAGACTCTCTTGAGTTTGGGAACAGCTCAGACGTTCGGAGAGCTCTGCTGTTTTGAGTGTAGTCTGCTGGAGGTAGACCTATGGGGAAAAAAATGGAGAAATGCAAGAGGAAGACACTAAGGAGTCCAAGCCCTCATTTACCTTTTCCCCAATGCTCTGGTGATATGAAGTACAGCACTGAAGCTTCCCACCAGCTCTTCCACCCCAGGGGCAGGGAGCTACCTTGGCACTGTGCAGCAGGTTAGGAGCTTGTAGGAAGTCCTCCTACACTGTGGTTTCACCTGTCAGTGAACTTAAACCATTTGATGTCTCCATCTGGTGACACATCATAAGAGTTTGGCAAGGAGTGGGAAGAGGAGCATCCACATCTCCACCAGCTAGAGGAGGCAAAGAGGCTAGAGGAGGCACTTCACATCTCTACTCAGCCTATTCAGAGGCTGGTCTGGCCCATGAACTCAGAAATGAGAATCATCATAGAGAGATGGATCAGCAGCCAGTTTTTCCGTAGAAAAAAAGTCATCAGGGAAATAACCAGCGATCCAGAGAGGAGAAGCGCCTAAGGGAAAGAACACTCCAGTGAATTAGCAACACAGCTAGAGACTTACAACCTACCTAGAAACTGATGTACAGACTTTCCATAAATTATGGCATGGGGAGGCAAAGGAACAATCCCAAACTGGTCTCTTCCCAGAGCCTTAGAAGAAACTTCTGCTCCAGGAAGGGGCACGTAACGTGACAGATGTACTTCAGAGCACCAGGTATCAGAAACAAGCTGTACCACTTTGACGTAGTGTTAGGTTTATGGTTGGACTCGATGATCTTAAAGGTCTTTTCCAACCTATACGATTCTGTGATTCTGTGATTCTGTGATTCTGTGACTATTGCCATGTCACCCTGTAGCAGAGACTGACTTGGGTAAGTGCCAGATGTGACAGTACAGTATTTCTGTACGTTGAACTAAAGGCTAAACTGAAGAATGTGGAAGCTAATATCTGCCATGAAATGAAAAACGAGAGGATTACCTAGCTTTGCCAGTGAGGGATACCATGACCTAAAAGGTGGACTGGGTAAAAGCGGTGCCAGCGTTCCTGATACGGAGGTGTTGTGACAGGCTGAGTCTCTGTAGCACTGAGGCTCAACAAAGCGCAGCCTTTGGTTTTCAGCCTGCACTATAAACGAGAGATCTAGGACGAAACAAACACACAGCTAAAATTAAAGACAAAGATAGGGAGATCAATAAGTAGTGTGGGGCTGCAAGAAATATTGGTGGGTTTTGCACAAGGATTTAATACGATGTGGTCATCTCTAGAGGGAAATGAGGCTAGGGCTTATGGCAGAGAGTGAGTATAAGGTATATCCTGGAGCACAAGGCATTTCTTTCAGCTACCCCTTTCTTTCTTGGCTCATGCATGTCCCTGGAGCAGAGGTGGAGTTAGGCAAATAGAGGCTAAAAGATGTTGGATTTCATAAATCAGATGACTGTAGGAACCATGTAATTTGGGTGTGATAATCTTTCCTCTCCTCTCCCCGCTGCTCCCCCCACACTGCTGCGTGTGCAGGAGGCCAGGGGAGAGAGCTGCAGCCCCAGCCCAGAACGGTTCCCTGGCTGCTCTCTCACGGTACGGGGCTGAATGCATTTCTCTAGGACTGTACCCCCTCTCACCAACGCGTGCTGGTGGCCCATGTGCTGGCCCTCTGCAGTACCAGGTGAGCCCTCCAAGGACAGCAGCACTTCCTAGGAGAGGCCAAGGGAGCCAGAGGGGGAGCATGTGTTGCATTGCAGGCAGCAGCAGGGGCCCAGCTCTGGACAGGTTTGGCTGGAGTATCACTGCCCACCAAGCCCGTGGAGCCAGCTGCCAGCGGGTATAGTCTGAAGTCAGCCTACTGCTGTTCAAACTATAGCAAGCTCAGACCTGCTTGAAGAGCTAAGGATATGCTCCGGGGGATATCGCTGCTGCCAGTTGAGACAGTTCACCCAAGATGGTGTGGGTCTCTCTTTCTTCCCCGTGCTACACAGGGAGCAGATACAAAAGTAGGCGATATCTTCACCATGGCCCATCAGCTCACTGAACTACAGAAGCTAAACCACAACATATCACCCCATCTACTACATGGTGACTACATGCAGGGGGATAGAAAATACTAAACTCCCGGTGATAAATGCACCAGACCCCGTTTATCAGCACTGGAAGTACCATAACAGAGATTTACACAACTGCCAACATATTGCTAGCTTTGCGGAGAGTCGACAGACTGCACCCCATAGCCTGACATGCACAGAGAAGTCAGAGTACCAGATTTCGCCAAAGGCGACAGATGTATCATTTCCAAACCAGATAGTTTTAACGGGAAACAATCCCTCTGCCAGCAAACGCACAGAACATCTACAGACTTCACTATGCAACTCAGTAATATTGGACGAGGGGCACTAGTTACATGTATTTTGATGATAAAGACTATTTTTGTCCTGCTGTTCTTGCATGAAACAGAAAAAAAAAGCTGTTTCAGGGTAACAGATGCCCTTAGTTTGCAGTTTCTGCTCTTTCATGTTTGATGGATCTACTGCCAGTTCAGCTAGGGAAGAGTTCATCCATGCTATCCGAATATGGCTTATCAGCTTTGTGTCTTTGTGGAAGCCTCGTGCTGAGTGCATGACATCTCTGGATGCCTGCAAAGTCATCCTATCTCTAAGCTAAGATTAGAATTTCAAACAAAACTTATTACGAAGCAGGATTTTCTGGAAGGGCTGGACACAGCTATAATGTGGAAATTTCAGATTCATGTCTAAGCACATTATTTAATCCTTTTTTAGATAGGCATAATTGTAAAGTGAGTATCAGTAACCCTTGTGGGTGGAGGGGAAATAAAACAGCAAGAAGGGAGATGCATGATGGCCCGTAATAAAACTGGACCCAAACTTGCCATCAATTCTGATCATTTTTTGCCTGAAAAGGCTGTGTTCACAGCACTCAGACACTATGTTCCTTACGAAAAGGGTTAGGAGATGTTTGGGAGATTTTCCCAGCTATTACTTAAATCTCAGACTTGAATGTGCATGTGGCAACCACACAAGTATTTAAAAGGGCAGAGGGGAACATTTTTAGTAGCTGTCACTCTCCAGAGCATATTCATACACTGTAACTCGGGGAAGTGGATGCTGTGCTCAAAATCATGTCTCATAATGTTTAACCAGGAAGAGGGTGAGAGGAAGAGAATGTTTAACCAGGAGCTCTGGTGCTCCTGATCTTCACATCCCGGCAGTCGTGGCCCAGCAGGCTTCCTCGAAGCTAATCTCAAGTGTAAGAGAGGAGGAGGGCATCCCCTCCTGTGAGGGGGAAGCTCTTTCAGTATTGAACAGGTGGAGATGAGATGGGATTTTATGAGCACTTTTCTTCCAATGTATGATGACGGGGAAAAACGATCAATAACTTCTATTTAGTCTCGCTGGGGTTGTGCCAAGATTATTTGTGTGTGTTTGGTGGGACCCCTTCCTACCGCAGCTACAAAAAATCGGGCCTCAGCATGGTGCCCAGTTAAGGGGGAGGAAACCTCCAGCAGGTTAGCGGGGAACAACTGGGGCTGAGAGGTCGTAGGGGTCTCTGACAGTACCAGCACTGGCAGCAGTTTCTGTTGCACCTGACCAGCTTGAGGAAGGTCCCTCCTTGCTCCCACCTGCCCTCAACGATGATTTGGATCCATTTTGCCAAACTAGCTGCTGATCCACACGCTAACTTTGTGTCACATGGTCCCAGTCACTGCCAGCAGAGACAGGGCAAGGAGGCCACCAGCAGCTGAGGGGCCTGGGCAGCGTGAGAAGGGGCTGAGGCCGCACTGGTGGGTTATGCTCTAAGGCGGCAAGTAAATAAAAGTGGCATCTCTTGGTGTTCCTGTGTCCCTGTTTATAAAGCTGTGGATTTCAATAATAACTTCAGAGGAAACTGTGCAATTGGGCATGTGACGTGAGTAAATTTGTGTCAGAAGCAAAATAAAACAATTCCAGGATCTTATGAAAAAGGAGGGGGGTTTCCATGCAGTTCCCAGACTTTTCTTTATTTTTTTTGAGATGCAGCTAGCAGCCATACTGGGGAATATCAGTCTTGTTTCTAGCCCTAGCATGGAACAAATACTTCATAGGAGCTAAAAGGAAGAAAGGAGGAGGAAGAGGAAAAAAAGGAAGAGGAACTTTTTTGCATGTGTATTCTATCCATTATTTTGAATAGTTACACTCAAGTGAAAAGCACTTTTGGAGGCTGCATCAAACAAATGAGTCAGTCCCCTAAGGCCAGTCTCTGCCACCCCGTTTGTAGCAGGGTAACATCCTGAGTTCTCCGAGCCCAGACTACGTCGTGCCATAGCTGGCACCAACGATGCTTATCCTGCAGATACCCACCCAAGTGACTCAGAGTATTTTACTCAGAGTCTGGTCAGAATCTAAAGGTAATCGTTTTAGAGCCTGATTTTTCAGGCTGGAGCTGGTCATCTGCCTAACATTAATTTCATACACAAATGTACATTAATTTAATACACGAATGTTTAGCTAATTGCCTAATAAGACTGGGGCTTTGAGTCTGTGTCTTTTCTGACTACTGGATATCTGGTATTAGAAAATGATAGCACTAGAGAAGTTTCCAGGAATCACTCATCTATTTAAAGTTGAGCACGTGCATGTGTTCAACAGGGTGGATATCTTCAAGCTGAGGATTACATTGCCTGTCAAACTCACCTTCTCAATTTTTCCAAGCCTGAATACACTTAAAACCTTCCTGACCGCAGCAGGCCTGTCAACCGTTTCTTTCTTTCTTTCTGTAGTTTACAGAGAGAAGTAAGGTATTAGGTTCCGTATAAATTTTATACTGTATAGGTTATTCCCTTGAGTGATACACAGAAAACTTTAGAAAGCTCCCTTCTGTACACACACACGTTCCTTGGGCATGGAGGAGTTAATCCGACGCAATGAAATCTGACACTTTGCTCATTAAAATGTAAATTTAGATCTTTTCATAAAGTTGATGTACTGTTTATTCTTCCTGCTACAAACCCTAAGACTTCGGAAAAAAAGCTGCAATTTCCAAGAATGCAAGTTTCCATTAAACACAAGAGCCAAAAATGTAAACCTCGACCTGTGGGAAAAAGAATGAACTTCTGCGATTTCACTGCTTGTTTTTTTGCCATCGTGCGTAATTTCTCCTATACCCATCCCGTATACAAATACCCATCTGCCAATGCCCATCACGCCAGCTGAACTTTAGAACGGGCCCGACAAGAGCTGTGAACCATAAAAAGGAATGTCTTTTTTTTTTTTTTTTTTCCTTGCAGAAACAGGTAATTAAGTTTGTCAAAAGCATCAAAGGCCATGAGATTCTGGCTTCGGTCCTCCGAACCCTTACGCACATGCTTCGCGTTCTGCCTGCAAGCTGTCTCAGCGAGATTCGAGGCAAGATAAAGTCAGAAAGGCACAACTCTGGGCTTACCAGGGGAAGCAGGCAAGCCAGCCGGGGCTTGGCTTTGCGTCCCCAGACAGTGCCAGTACCGAAAAGGCACAAGCAGCCAGTGTAAGCACCTCGCTCCTCCGCTAAATTTGCTGGACCCAGCCTAACCATCCCATCGTCCCACCTGCCCGAATGCCCCATCATCCCACCTGCCGCAGGTGCCGCTCGGCCCAAGGAAGCGTGTGCCTGTGTGCCTGTGCCCCGCACCGCACCCAGCCACGCCGGGCTGCCCTGCCCGCCGCTCCCCGCCGCCGCCCGCCGCTCCCCGCCGCCGCCCGCCGCTCAGCCCAACCCCAGCCCGCCCCGGCCCGGGGCTGCGGGGCCGAACCGGCCGGGCCCCCCGCTCCGCTCCGCTCCGCCCGCTCCGCTCCGCCCCGCCCGGCCCGGCCCGGCCCGGCCGCGTCCCGCCCCGCCGCGCTGCGGTAAGTGGCGGGGCGGGGGGCTGCGGGCGGCGGGGCGGCGGCCGGTCGAGCCCCGGGCCGGGGCGGGGGGTCCCTGCGAAGCGGCGGGGGGCCAGGCAGCCCCTGCCCTCCCCCGGTGGGCCGGGCCAGCCGGCGGGAGCTGCGGGGAGCCGGGCTTTCCGTAGGTTTGCTCTGTCACCCGTTTGGGGACAAAGTTTGGGAATAAAGGGAGGGTTTCCCCGCCTGGTCCCGGAAAGGAAGGAGAGCTGCGAAGGGGAAATGCGACCGCCTGCTCCGTGGAGTCCCGTTCCCTGCCTCCCGCACCTCCAGCTCAGCTCCTTCTTGTGATGCTCGCGGGGGACTGGGCAGGCGCTTTCGGCGGGGCTCCTGGCTGCACTGCGCGGCTGTAGCCGTAAGAAATGAGTCTCCACGGTCTCTCTGCAGACTAACCTTGGTTCAAGCCAGAGAAGTCTGGTTCTTCAGGTCCTGAAGGATGCGAATAACTTAGCGCTCCGTGTTGCGGTACCCACCTGGGCACGGCTATCTGCTGGAGAAACAGCCTGCGGAACCGACCTGTCGTACGTCACGTTACTTTACACCAAGTTTGCGAGACTGTTCTGCAGCTTCCTTCCCTGCAAGGAGTGTCAAAATAGCATCTTTTGTTTCTGTGGCGAGCTGATACCACTTGCTCATATAAAAATGATGGTCCGAAGGGAGGGCACCGTAGAATAAGTAGTCACACAGTGACATTTAATGTGATGGTTGTTGGTGCGTGGTACCTAATCGGGACTTCTTGCTCTAGTGCATAGGTGACAAATCTGACCAAGTTCTCTCTTTTTGCAGGGTAAAGTGAGTCCTGCGGAGACGTGCTAGAGGGACCACCCCCCATTTCGCATCTCGCTGAGTGGACTATGGTGGCAGGAAGATGTTGGCTCGGAAGAGTATCATCCCTGAAGAGTATGTGTTGGCACGGATCGCTGCCGAGAACCTGCGCAAGCCGCGCATCCGAGACCGGCCACGCAAAGCCCGCTTCATTGCCAAGAACGGGGCATGCAACCTGGCACACAAGAACATCCGTGAGCAGGGGCGATTCCTGCAAGACATTTTCACCACCTTGGTGGACCTGAAGTGGCGTCACACGCTGGTCATCTTCACTATGTCCTTCCTGTGCAGCTGGCTGCTCTTTGCCATGATGTGGTGGCTGGTGGCTTTTGCCCATGGCGACATGGACCCAAGCACAGAAAGCACTACGAACAGCACGAAGTGGACACCGTGCGTGACGTGTGTCAGGTAAAGTACGGTCGGTGGGATGAAGAAAGGAGGGGAACAGGGCTGCCTGCTGTCCTGCCAATGCCTGAAACACAGCTTTTGGTTTACATGAACTGTTGTGTTTGGTTGAGACAGTTGAAAAGTGCAGTGTTTTCCTCTAGATTACGTAAATTCAGCAAGCCTTCCAGGCTTGGAAAATACTGTACTGTAGATTTCTTTGATTCCTTACAGGATCTGAAAGAGAGGGAGACCTGCTGCTTTTCATGTGTCTCCACACTCTGTGGGTAACATACCTTGCCTGTCGAGATAAGAGCCTGCTACAAGAGTGGGTATGTGTTATATGTATTGTAACGTTGTCTACGGCAGCGGGAGCATCCCCAGCGTGGTGTGAGCTGCTCGCCACACCGGCAAAAGGTGGCCACCCCAAGAGCGGTGCCTGAGAGGCAGGGCACCGGCCACGGCTGTCAGGCAGGGCTAGCAAGGAAAGTGCCACTTAGGGCAAAACTAGATGTCTTTCAAGATGACTCTCATGAGACAGCTAAATATGGGGTGCTCCAAAATACCTTGATGAAGCCGTGGGCCAGCATTTGACAGAGGAACCGTTTCCATGGTGTGCATGATGTGTCAGACAGGGAAAGCTTAAGGGACTACTAGGTTAAATGTCACCCATTAAAGTATTTCACTCTCCATCCCAAAAGCCACGACAATTTTCAAGGCACTGATAAACTTACACATACATACATGGAATAGAAGTGAGTGTTAATTGGAGGTGGGGGTAAGCAATAAGATCGCTTCGTCACCTCATCGGTAAAATCTCTTTTTACAGCACTAGGTTTTTAAGCAGAAAAATCCTGATTCGGTACAGCCAGACTGCCCCAGATCAGCTGCCGTTGCACGTTGCAGTGCTGTGAGGGACTGGGGGGGCTGCAGGGTCTGCTGAGACATCAGAGTATCCGCTTCCCTTTTCTCCTTTCTCCTGCACATAGGTTTGAGGCACCTCACCAAGTTTGAAGGGACATTGTATCTGGCTCATGAAGGAGCGCAGATTTCATTCTCCCTTTGTTTTGATGCTTTTTTGCTAAATGGGGATTTTCCAAGCTAAAAGAAATGGGGATTTTTCCAAGCTAACCTTCATTGGGTTGGGATGTTGGGGGGGGGGGGGGGGGGGGGAGTGTGCTGTCTTATTTCTTTTCCAATAACTGGCCACAAGCAGTCGCCTCTTAAATGAGATGTCATGACCCAGCTTGCGCCCGCTGGGGTGTCACCCCCAGTGTTCCTGGGATTTGGTGGATTTGTCCAACCCGAATTAGCAAGTAGCTACACCCTGCCAGCTCTTCAGGGTCAGCCAGGGGGACATCCCTCCGCTTGACTGGCAGCCCCCTCGGCTTGGCCCACCCCATGGGGCTCCCCACGGGGCTCCTGGGCCAGCCCGCAGAGCCTGAGGCGGCTGCCGAGGGCTTCGTGTTGCTGGGGCAAGACAGACCCACGGCCACAGCTCTGCCCCTCGCTCCCTCCCCGTAGCCCCGGCTGCGGCAGCCCCACGCGGGTGGCTTTTCCAGGATGGCTGCTAACCTCCGCTGCAAGGATAGCTGGAGGGGTGTGCAAAAGCAAAGCAAACGAATCGCTGTAACCTTCTGGTTTAGCCCATGAAAAAGAACACGCGTCGCTCCCTCGTGCGAGTACCTGGGGTGGTTCAGCCAACAGCTGCTCAAGTGTCCATGTCCAAGCCATGGAAAATCTTTTCCTTCATAGTGAAATACTTCATCTTGTTAAATCTGGCTACCGCTTTGGACAAAGTCATGAAATAGCAATATGATTGCTGACATTTTTAAGAATGGTGAGTTATTGGATGTAAAATATATTTAATATTGCAATTATATGTATGCCAAAATAACAGCAAATATTTTTTAACCTACTTTCCTGAGATTTAGGCCCACAGATATTTCAGTAGAACTTTCTTGGGTATGTACCATTACAGATTTACGGGAAACCTGGTTTTGGAAATTTTAACCAGTGCCTAGAACTTGCACACCACTTTAATTTTTCAAAGTACTGAAGAAATTTCTAAGTCTCACGGCTCTTTGCCACACAAAGCAAACATTATCCAACGAGGAAAACTGTTACACAGCTCCAAAGGGAAGGACCTGGGAATAGTGTGATTTGGAGTTTCTGGCTCCCTCTTCACATGGTCAAAATGCTCTACAAACTTGCTGCTTCACTTACTTCCACTGTAGAAAGGTGGATTCTCTTCTCTTTTCTTTTCTTTTTTTTTTTTAAGGACTCCTGTTAAGGGAAATCAGAATATTTACTCCACAGAGCTTTAAGATTAATTAAGCTGAATTAAGTTTAAGCCAGAAGATTCATTCTGCATGTGACTGAATATTCATGAACATAAGAAATCATTCCATGAATTCTGTTAATTAACTCATTCATCTCTGATTTCTTCAGAGTGAAATGCAAAAATAACCCCCTCAATACAAGGGAATCTGCCAAAGATTAAAAAAATATAAATGGCAAAAAACCCCAAGGTTCTTTCAAAGATATCCCTGCAGAGACTGGCTGGTTTTCTGAAGGGTGAATTTTCTCATTCTACAGAAAATTATCTCTGATATTGACTATGCTATTTTAACGTCCCCTCATGACCCTAGGTTCATTGAAAATATGGTTAGGAAAAAAAAAAAAAGAAAAAGTTATTTAAAAGCAGATTAATTGAAAAGCAAACCAAAACCAATGAATGGTTTAGAACCATCTTCACAGACAGGACATATATTTTCCATAGGTAAAGCCATGCTGAGCATGATAATGCTTCAAATGTTGGTGGATTGCACTGTGTTAAAAGGGTGACTATAGTATTAGTTCATATGAGACCCAGTGTGCTACACGTCTACCGGATAAACCCCAAGGTACTGATTTGGGGCATAAGAGACGTTGGTGAAGGATGTATCTGGTTATAAAAGGAAATGAAAGACCATGGTGTATATAGGGAGCATTGTGGATTACTATAAACAATGTATTTGGAAACTTTGTGGACAGCATCCTCTGATGTCCAGCACTATAACATATTAGGGACGTTTAACTTAACCCAGACTTCTACAACCCACTCCTGTGTTGAAATTTTCCAGCTGGTCTTGCCACGGCAGTGAGCTAAACCCAAACCCTGGGTCACAGCGTTGTCCTCCTGCCGGGACGTGCAGAGGGGACCATGGGGGCCGCTGGCCTCTCTCTGCAGCCTGATCCTGCGGGCTCAGTCGCAAGGCAAGCAAGGGTTTGGGAAGTGTCATGAATCTGGGAGTGTCCCCTTTCCCTCCAGGAAATCCTGCTAAAGGGGATCATGACTCAGGTAGTATGAGTGAAATGTTGCGATTTTCCCCATTTCCTTTCCCTGCGCAGGCTGGTGGGAGAACCTTGGTGTGCCAGCCGATTGCTCACCATTGCCAAAACCACCACTCCTCCCCAAGAGCTTCATGGGAGGGAGAAGGTGGAAAGCCCAGGTGTTGCAGCACTGTTGACTAATACAGTGGGTAGCATGTGTTCCTGACCAGCGGCTCTAATGAGCTTCTCAGGGCCACCTAGTGTTACAGATGGTCTTTTAGGAGTTCAGGCTCTGAGGTGTTCCCTGTCACTGTCAGATACTGCACTGATCATACAAAAACAGAGTCACCAAGCATGCAATGCTTTTGCTGGTGTTAACAGAAGGCTTAAATGTACCAGGACTGTGCAAATAGGTCCTTAAGTTTGTTTCTAGAAAGTATATGTTAATAGCTTCTCGGTTTGTGTTCGATGTCCTTGGAGTTAACTTTGTGCAATCTTCTTCTCCAGGTCTTTCACCTCCGCTTTCCTCTTCTCCATTGAAGTTCAGGTGACCATTGGTTTTGGGGGCAGGATGATGACAGAGGAATGTCCCTTGGCCATCACAGTCTTGATCCTGCAGAACATTGTGGGTCTGATCATCAACGCTGTCATGCTAGGCTGCATATTCATGAAAACTGCACAAGCTCACAGGCGGGCTGAGACCTTGATTTTTAGCCGGCAGGCAGTCATTGCAGTTCGAAATGGCAAACTTTGCTTCATGTTTCGAGTGGGAGACCTGAGGAAGAGCATGATCATTAGTGCCTCGGTGAGAATCCAGGTTGTGAGGAAGACTACGACCCCTGAAGGAGAAGTCATACCCATTCACCAAGTAGATATCCCCGTGGATAACCCCATTGAAAGCAACAATATTTTCCTTGTGGCTCCCTTAATCATTTGTCATGTCATAGACAAGCGGAGTCCCCTTTATGATATCTCCGCTGCTGACCTGGCGCTCCAGGACCTGGAGCTCATCGTGATACTTGAAGGAGTTGTAGAAACGACTGGCATCACGACGCAGGCAAGAACCTCCTACATCGCAGAGGAGATCCTGTGGGGTCACCGCTTTGTGCCCATCGTCACTGAAGAGGAAGGCGTGTACGCAGTTGACTACTCCAAGTTTGGCAACACCATCAAAGTGGCGGCACCACGTTGCAGCGCTCGAGAGCTTGACGAGAAGCCCTCCATTCTCATCCAGACCCTGCAGAAGAGCGAGCTGTCCCACCAAAACTCCCTGCGGAAACGCAACTCCATGAGGAGAAACAACTCCATTCGGAGGAGCAACTCCGTGCGGAGAACGAATCCCTCCCTCATCGTGCCCAAAGTGCAGTTTATCACACCCGAGGGGAGCCAGAGTGCCTCAGAAACGTGATACAGAGCTCTGTGTGAGGTCGGTGGGCTTCGGAAGGAGGAGGCAGCCATGGTGTTTTGTTTAAATTTTCTTTTACTTAAGAAAATGAGAACACGATGCAGAAAAGAACCGTGCAAGAACTATTTATTCTATTACTTACTGAAAGCACCACCTCATGGCATTAGGAAACACTTTAGCACTTAGTGTATGAATTAATTAAAAATGGCACGTACACTAAAGAAAACACAGTTCACTCATGTAAAATAATGTGTATTTATACTTGTTTTAATGGCATGCTAATTTTTTTAATCTTATTTTTCCTATCCAGGGTCTCTTTCTTATCTTTTTCTGCTGGCTGTCACAAAACATGTTTTTTCCTATGTAAGTGGGTTACCCACCTGCAGGCAGAAGTGAGTGCTTTCTCAAAACTGCTGCACACAACAGCTCCCACAGGTTTTGTGCAGGATATTTGGATATCAATCGTTTTGCGGTGAATTCCTTCTTCTCTTGAAAGGAGTAGCTACATTCCTCAACGATTTCACTGCAGAAGAGCCAGGATTTTACCTTCAGTTTTTCCAGATCTTTTCTTTCCGTTTGTTTATGGCATTTTGAGAGCAAACTCAGGTCAGCTGAAGTGACCTGACCATCCCACAGGAGAACTGGTGCTGCTCAGCGCGGCACCGGCAGGAGAACCAGCGAAACGGCACGGCCTCTTGCAGAGCACCGCTCTTCTTCTCAGGGTGAGATACTCCGCTGCGGGACAGCATGCATCTGTAACGTAGCTGTAGCCCAAGCTGAAAAACTCAAGTCCTCCCAGCTGCCACCTGAGCATCCATTTCACTAAAATTATTCAAGCTGAAAAAAGCACACGCCTCTTTAACGTCCTCTTCATATCGGTGGAAGACCAAATGCTGTTTTGTTTTCTCTTATCAATTCATGCACTGAAGGCAACAAGTGTACTTCCTTCGCTTACAGTATTTTTTGTAGGATTAAGTCTGTTTGCTTCAGCAGAAGGTTCCTCTTTGCCAGTGGGAATTCACAAACGGGAATGAGAGGGAACCATGCCAATAATATTAAAGATAGTATTTTCAAACCTATATGAATAATTTTCAGGGGGACTTGGGTGCTGCTGCTGAATTGCTCTTTTTCAGCAGTGTTTCACCTACGTTTTTATATAACATGGCATTGAGAAGTGGTGGTAAGCAGCTTTTCTCTTAAAATTCAAATGGCCATTTGTTATCTAGAGCCTTCCCAAAAATGTCATCACAAGTTTTTCTACAAGAATAAATAAATGTTTGACAACCAATTGTATCACATTTGATATTGCTAAATTGATGCATGTGTTTTTTCCTCTGTGAATAAGAAGTATAACTATGGACAAATTCCAGTTCAAGTTTCTTATAGGAGTTGCCTTATTATGTCCTTGGCTCAAGAGAAGTACTATCCCTGTGCTGATCTTCCGAGCACTCAACCACTTAAATACTTTTATAATTTTAAATATTTGCTTATTACTATCAGGTAAAATAGTCAAAAGCAATGATGGTTTCTCATTCTCTTTGGAAGTCAGCTCATCAGCACTCACATCTATGGTTTTCAGGCTTTGTGAGGTGTTGGGTGGTGGCACGGAGGGGCATTGCTCTGTAGTGTAAGCTCCCAACATTTGGAGCAGGTGCTCTCCAGAAAATAAACACTGACTAAATACTTCATCTGAAGCAGTAGTGGAAACTGAAGTTTCTGTTAAAAGCATTCATTCCCTGGCCTGCCCATTAATGTTCTCAGAGGATGGATTATGAACATCTGGAGACGTTAATCTGTCCATTGTGTGTCCAAACAATGAACATCTGTAGCTTCCAAGAAGAGTCAGAGCGAAGCATATATAATTTGTCTCTGGCCTCCATTTCCAGGGCTGTGAATTTCTTTGAGGCTGTCTGTTTGATAAATGGTTAAGTCAGATGCTGTACAAAAGCAAATTTTCTACAAAATAAAAAAGTGACAATAATGATTATTTCTTTCCCTTTTTTTCTTTGTATTCTCCATTCATTCTTCTATACTCTTAGCCTTTCTTGTATCCCAGCCTTTTCCATGGTCCTTTTGAGTAATAATTTTATGTTATCTCAATACTCTCTCAGTATTTCAGCTGAGATTTTTTTACCCACAACCATTTTCTCATTTTCTCCTTAAGTACATTCTTCCTTCCAATTTTTATTTTGCCTTCATGTCTCTCTCTGCTTTACACCTGCTGTACTCTCTTTCCCGTAAGGCTAGGGATATGGGTAGTTTGAGGTAACACTAAGGCACCTCAGTCATATGCAAGGATGCTGAACAGATACACAAGGCAGATCCTTGTGTCATGAATGTCATGTTCATATGTGCTGTGCTCCTGCTCCTTGCAGAGAATCCCTTGGTGCAAAGCCCCTGTCTTGAGCAAGTTTTGCAGTCCTGGAAGAAGCTGGCAGCAGAAGCAGTTGGGGTAAGCCACCCTGCCAGCCATGGAGAGAGGTGGGCATGTTTTGAGGCTGGGAGCTGCATTCCCCGCTGAAGGATGGGTTTCAGACCCAGCTTTGCAGCATCGTGCCTGCCAAGAGGGGATGAGCTGGCAGCACCACAGTTCAATATTTTTAATTATTTATTCTTCCTGGCAACTTTGTCAGATGAAAAGGGCTTAATTTTAAATTTGAAGTTTTCTGTGTTTAAAGTACACTATCAAGTTAGGAACGACAGTTGAGATTTCTACCAAATGCTGTTGACAGTTCATGCTGGCATTTACCCATCCATCTCTCTCATTGATAATAATTCAGAATATTAGAAGCAATAATGTATAAGCATCATCTGACTGCCAGTCCTTCACACTTATTTGCGTCCCTACCATTCCCAACCCCCTGTAATATGATGTAACTGGAACTGCGTTATTCAACATCGCTTATTCCATGCATCTAATACACTTTGGCTCTTTGAACAGTCTATCAGGCAGATGTTGCTGTTGCTGGTGTAGCCTTCTGTGGGGAGCAAAACTATTTCCTAAGAGTAGAAAAGTGATTATAAAGTCCTTCCAGGACAGGCGTAATATCTGGGACTGCACTTTATTTTTTCTTTCTAGCCTTAACTTAAAGAATTTCTCTATATTTTAAACAGAAAAATGGCAGTGAGACCCTTTATCCTCTCTTTGGATACCCAGAAGATTCAGAGTTACTGTGGTGGGGACACAGAGAGCAAACAAACACAGACAGCAATTACAGGGGATATAAAGCTTAATGCTCCAGGGTTGAAGCCAACCTCTGAGTAATAGGATTTGGAGGAAATTTTCCCTGTTGGCGGTTACTCTGTAGCTGTCACCTTCAGGATTTCTTGCACTCTCTTTCGAAACATCTGCTGCGAGCCAGGGACAGAGGCAGGACCCCAGCACAGGCGCACTCTGAGTGGGGCGGGTAAATGAGGTCTCTGCAGCAGGGCTGGCAGACCGCAAACACAAGGACTCTTTCCTTCCTCCTGCCCAGAGCAATGCCATCAAACCCCGCAGTGAAGCCAGCCACTGGAGACCCCCAGCTGCAGCCAAGCCTTGCCAGGGTGTGCAACGTACGGTCATTGAGTGCTGCCCGGAGCCCAAAAAGTCTGGCTCCAGGGAGGAGCCCTCAGCACCCGTGGCATGGAGGAGAGTGCTGCTGAACCAGACGGGGCTCAATGCAGGGTTTGGGGCTGCCTGCTGGAGGGGGTAACCTGGCTGAGTGGGGCTGCCGGGGTGGCCTGCGCTGCCGGCAAGGCAGAGGGGTTGCCCTGCAAGCCTAGGCTGGACCAGGGCTGCTGAAGATACAAGCAGGATAAGCACCTAAGCATTAAAAGCTAATGGGAGTGGTGTCACGACTCAACAAGCAATAACTGGGTGTATCTTGGGTGCCCTGGGGCACCCTGTCTGGCCCCCACAGCTGCTCGGACGGCCACTGGTCTCCCGTCAGAGCCACGACACTCCTGCCCACTCAAAGCACCCTTCTTGGGCACCCTCCAGTTCACCCAGCTGCATCCTGCTCTGCGTACCAAACCCCCCTAAAGCCTGCTGCAAGCCACACTTTGAACCTCTCTGTAACACTTGGCATCTCTGTGGCCTTGTAAAACAGTCCCCCTCCTGAGTATTGCTTCGTGAGCACGTGTTGCACCACAGCAGTTTGCCCTTGCGAATACAACTTCTTGGCTCCATCCACAGAAGGGTTAACCCAAGCTTTCTGGGATACTCAAGACATGGTACAGCAAAAGAGCCAGAAGTGTATTCAGACTTAGTTAATACTTCATGTATGCAATAGGCCTTTACCCTAACACCATATCTTACTGTAGTCCATCGGGTCATTTCAGAGGCACAGGACTCGACTTACCTCACAGCCATCTTGAATGTATTTCACAAAAGCACGCGCCTTTATGTATATTGCATACAGTTCAGGCAAGGAATCATGCTTTTGCTTTTCCATCTGGAAAGTGGTATGCACACACCGTTCTTGCTGACTGAAAAAACAAGGCTAATTCTGCATATCTTTTCTTCCTTCACAAACTAAGATTGAGGACATTTTGTGAAACCAGTTTCCAAACTCTCCAGTGATTATTATTAGCAAATGCTTGTTGCTGCAAGCTGAAAAAGTAGTTAGTCCAAGACCAGAAAGGAACTTTGGAGAAAAAAACATTAGATATTATATGATGAAAGGAAGAAAGCTTTCATTATTTTTGACAAATTATATTCTCTGCAGAGCCTGATATTTTCAAAACACTGGTGGGGGTTTGGAAGGCACCATCAAGCAATAAATCATGTCCTGCTAGACTCTGATTTTGTGCTGTGCTACTAATAGCAACGGGGTTTTGTAGCCCCAGCATGGCATTCTACAAGTGTGCGTCAGCCTGTTCTCCGGATGCTTGCAGTCACCGAACACGATGTTGGGGGTTCATGGTGAGCTGAGTGGTGGCTGACTCCAGGAGCTGTGGTCAACAGACTCTATGGGGAGTGATGCTGGGGCTGGTGGATGTGGGGTTGGGGCTGGAGGCAGCAAGGACCCTGGTGTCAGTGCCCTGGGTTGGTGGCTTGTTCCCAGGAGCAGACTGGGAAGCAGTGTGGCTCCCCAGGTGCTTTGGACAGTGTCCTTCACGGGAAGGTATCACCTTCATGTCAAGCTGATGGGGGACACTCTTGCTGTGTGTGACAGATGGCAGTGAAATACAAAATGATGGAGTAAATTCCCACTTCTCTAAACCCGATTTCCTGGTCTGGGTTGCTTGCATAGCCAGGTGAGAGTTAACTTTTTCTCCCCCAAATGCTTATGTTAAAATGTGTTTTCCATATATGTGTGTTTACATCACATCCAGACTAATCTAAGCTGATAGGCAAGAATTTCTAATACCCCTAGCATATTAATAATGATTCTCAGCCCTATCTCTCTGAATTATGTTTCCTACTTCCCCTTAAGAATTCTTTGAACTTGAAAAAAAAAAGATTTCTCATGTGATAACTGGACAGTAAAGATAAAATATGTTCCCACAGTCCCTTATTGGACACTGTGAAGAGATTTAGCCCGCAGAGATGAGATCAGTGCTGTTCAAGAGAAACAGCCACTGAGATCGAAGCACTCACAGTCAGGACAAATCACCAAGGGGCTTGGATTAAAAGAAATATTTAAAAATACTACGTATTCAGTCGGTTTCTGGCTGAGGACTCTCCTTTCAGACCACTGATGAGTTATCGGTTAACAGTGAAGGGAATATGCTAGGTCCATCAAGACATACTACAACATCATAAAGACAAAAACCATGCATTCAAGGAAAACATCGTCCATACTTTAGTTAGTGCTACCAATAATTTTAACATTTAGGTTGTTAAAAATTCAAAGAGGCAAACAAAAAAGTGATGGATTCTCTCTTCACCTTTAGCAAAAGTTTAACACTTTTTTTTTTCCTTCTACTCTAAAAAAGAGTTGATCCAGCTGAAGACATTACTTCTACCCACAGACATGCTGTAGTTTTCTAGAGGATACGTGTTAGTCTCAACACACTTTTCTGGGCTTAGTGCAGGAGTAGCTGTGCATGATGTCATGGCCTGTGCTGCTCAGGAGGTCAGATGGGATGATCTAATGGTCCTTTCTGCACTCCAAATTTATGAAAAGGGAGGGTTAATGAGTTTTGGTCAAGAGAAAAGCTTCCTCTGATTCAAAAGTCTTAAATTAAGCTCCCACTGAGGAAACAAACAAACATGGAAAAAAAGACAGGGCTAGGCATCCCCAAATTGTTGATTTATTTTGACAAATGCATTTCAGTGCTAATTACAGATCGTTCAAACTGTACTGACAAATGTCCCTGGGGATAATTTGTAAAAATTAGGGTATCTTATCATTACAGGAGTTTACTTTGCTTCCTACTGTTGTTAAATTTTGGCTTAGGAGCAAGGATGAGAAAGCCAGCTTCTGTGTGGGCCAAAGTGAAATTATATTTCTTGGGTTTATGGTCTGATGTCTACTGCAAAGATCAGTAAATTGAGGAATGGCACTGGAGTGACTGCAAAGGGCTGTCGCGGTTTGGGGCTCAGTGTCTTCCTCACCCAGGGAACATCACTGCTGTCCTCAAGCGCTATTTTTGTAACCACAATAGCCACGAAAATTAATTGCATCCTTCCATAGCCCAGCCTCGTTATCCTTCAGGGTATATTTCTTGATGTTAGGTCTTTGATTCTGGGTGATCCAGCTTGGTCTGTCAAAAAGGGGTTGCTTCTGCTGACTGTCACGGTTTTCAGATTCGGTTAAGGACATAAAGCAAAACTGAAGGGCTGCAACACCCAGTAAAAGAAACTCTGCTGAGTTTGAGCGAGCGCAAGTGATATTGTTAGCCCCTTGGGTGGTCAGCTTTGCATCTCACAGTATTTCAAAAATATATCAAATAATAAAAGATGTTCTACGCTCAGCCTTAGCTAGTGTTTTAAATTATGTTATAAACAGATACTATTCCTGGCCGATCAGATTAAATTGTTTGTGATGTGCTATTTTTTCCATATACAATATCTCACCATATTCTCTAAATCTTTTGTACTAACTTAAGACAGTAGTAAGATTTCTGAACTGAAGCTCTCCTTATAATCAGCCCCTTTGTACTGTCTATACATCAACATGAAAAATGGAATACAAGGCTGAATGTGCTTCTTGAAATATTTAATTTACCCTAATTTTAAAGACACGAGTATCCTTCAGTTTATATTGGTATTAAGTATGTCATGGGCTTTTTTCGTTCAGGGACAATTACCCGTTCAAATATCAATTCAGATGTTCTGGTTAAAGATAAAAAGTAACAGGCAATGAGGAAAGAGTAAGTTTACATTTTGATCAACTGCTCGAATATAACAAAATTGCTTATGATGTTGCATCATGTTTCTGTGAAGGTTTGTAGCAAACTATGTGACTGAGGCCAAGTTTTTCAGTGTGTCCTTTTTCAGGGATTAAAAAGAAAAAGCCTTCCACAATCCAATTTATTATGGTATGTCTTGAGGAATGATTCCAAGAAAACAAATAGCTGGGCATGACTACATTTACTACTGAGGTCCAGCTCACTACTACACTTCAACTTGTGCTCGATTTTGAAGGACAGCTGTCCTATCACTGAGCACATAAGGCTATGTCCAATATTAAAACTGTGTTTATTTTTTGCTTGAATAACAAAGTTTCACCAGTTTCACCGAGGCCAGACAATCTCTGCAAAAGCATTGATGTGGAGTAAGAGGTTGCCATCCTTCCCTTAGGGGCATGGGTGTGATAACATTGACCCACTGCGTGTTGTGTACCTACACCCTTGCTGTCTGTAGGCCAGGGTTAACTCGCACAGGGCTTCAGGTTAACGCCCGAGTGCTTTATTCAGTCACAGCCTAAGTTATGAACGCCAGGATGATAGAGAAAACCTACATATGTCACCCATAAGACATGCACAGAATTAATCAAGAGTAGTAAGATGACCACGTAAGGCCACAAAGCAGCTGCCACCAGTGGAGCCACATGACCCTTACTTGTGCCCCTTCTGTCAATGAAGACTCCAGGCAAAATGGGCCATCTTCTGGGGTTTTTTTTTTCCCCTTGCTTCAGTCCTAACAAATGTTTCACCCCTGTTTAATTAAACTTGGAAACAGTGCAACCCAAATCATACACAAACCCTTGAAACATTTCATCACAATAGTTTAAAACCTCTCATGTTTATAAGTAATGGAAAATCCTACATTTAAAATGCAAAGGGCTATGCTGTACATTGCTTTCAGGGGGAGTTGGAGAAGGTCCAAGGCTAATGTACTGCAGTCATATCAATTACTAGAGTAAAGGCACAAAACCAGAGAAATTACAAGTTAAGATGACTAAAATAAAGATTTCCTGACCGTGCATTGAATGGTCAGTGGAACAGTCTTCAAAGCAGAGGTGGCGGAAACTTTACTGATGGAGATATTTAAAGTGAGACCATACACAGTCATGTACAAGCATAATAATTTAGCATGGAAACAAGCAGACTAAGTCAACCGTATCTTTCTCATTTCAAATGTCAGCATCTGAACAGCCACTCACTGAGAGGCTGCTAGTGATGTCCACAAAAGAGAAAGATTACCTTAAGTAGGTAGCCACACCTTTCACAGTGCTTGCAATTCACTGCAAATCACCCAGCTAGCAACTTGTGATAACTCCTTATGTCTTTCCAACATAATATATCTGTGTATATTAATACATTCTTTCCTATTCCACTTCTAGCACAGGACTATTAACTCATCAGTAAATTCCTTAAATTTAAATTCTCCTTGTGTACATTATCAAATCAAAGGAGAAAAGCTTGTTTAAAAGCTTGGCATTTATATAAATAGGTATACATATCTCTATAAAAATTTATATAAAGGGGTAAGTGTTTGCACTGCCAGATTTGATGGTAGGGATTCTCCAGGTTATTGTTACTTTGGTTTTCCAGCCAAAAGATTCCTTTTAAAGCTTAGTCTCTGGCCACACACACACAAATTATGTGTATATATGTCACGAATTCTCATGTCTCAGAGACCCCCTCACGTGCTTTACAGAGGAAAAGACCATAACTGTGATGGACTTCTCTGCCATCCAGGGCCTCGACTAACCACATTGACCTTTGAGGAAAGCTACCAGCTCCATCTGTTCTGGCGGACATTAAGGAAGGTCCGACACAGCAGAAGATGCATTTTTTGTTTGGGAGAACAGGCTGTGAAGGGGAAATTTTCATCCCTATTAGGGCAACCTAGTAGTGATTAACATGACATGATGTCACAGGAGAAGCACTGGTTTTGAGACTGATTTTTGTTTGTAACTCTTTGCAATGTGTTGGTTTAGATTTCTGTCAAGTGTCTCAGAGAGTTCCACAGGACCACTTTCCTCTTTGAAGATTTCGACTTACATATATATGCAGTGGCAGAGAAAGGCTGGTATATGCCAGTGTGCCCACTGGACAGAAAATGGAGAAGGATAGTTACAAAGTGAAACTTATTTTTCTTCCTCCATTAGGATTTGAAGGCATTTCATACGAGTACTTCAGAAATGTCATTGGGAGTATTACACAGGGGAAAAAAACTGTAATGGAAAAATGTGCGCATGTACAAGTATGCGTGTGCAAGTACACATGCAAAGATCATTTATGTTTTGTTCCTGAACTGTTTTGTGAAAAAGGAAGGGTTGTTTTAGTAGAAACAGGTTTCAGACCTCCCGTTGAAAAACTTGCCCGTAGTAATTTGGCACATTAAATCATCAAGAGGCTGTGGTGGTTCAACTCAGGAAAATTGCCATACATATGGACCCATCTGCCCAACAGTATCAGTCATGGCATTCACACAAAAGAGGGTATAAATGTACCTTCCAAGGGGTGAAATATTTATTAGCAAAGACACGGCAAGCTTACCAAATGGTTTCATTCCGAGATCTGAGTTTTTAAGGCTAACACTTACTCTCAGTACCCACTCATGGCCCCAGGGAGCTCCACGAGCACTCACAGCCACAGATGATGCCGTGTGGGAGCCGCACACACCGTGCAGGACATGCACTTTCAGTTGTGAAAAGCGGTAGGGACCACACAGCTACGTGCCTCCCCGTTCGCATCAGGCAGGGACTCACTTCCAGCTGGGATGCAGGCCGTGGCCGTGCAAACTTCACAGCAACAGCGAGGATCAGCCCCAGATCTTCTTGCTCTCAAAAGCACATGTGCCTAATGTCCCCCCGGGGAAGGCTCGCTTGGAGCTGCCAGAGCACAGTTCAAAGGACTGTGAAAGACAAACCAGATTCCTGGTTCCCTTCCACTGCTTTTGCTTTTCCTCTTGCTAAACAATTGACTATTGCATGTAAGGGTCTTGCACACACGCTGAACCAGAATAGTCCCTTGTGCCCTCTGACTGGGCATTAATAACCTGGATTCTCTGTAATAAATAGTGGATAGTGAATGCTGAAACAGTTCCTGCCGTGTCAGCTGTGCCACTATGGTGAATCAGCTCAACACAGGGCTGCTGGGCAAAAGAAAGAGAAAAACCAAGACTGGTAGGACAAGCCGTCTTCAGCACACATGGAGTATTGTAAAGAGAAAATGACAGGGCAAGGAGTCCAGGGATACCGGAGATCAAACTACTGCAGCAGACTTGAAGGAACACAATCATCCAAGGGAGGAGAAGACAGCTCCTCCAGGGAACCAGGCTAATGTGGGAATGCACTGAAGGAGTCAAGGGGTGGCTGGCTTTTAAGGAAAGCAGAAGTGAATGTCAGCTGTTCACAGTTTTAAAAACATTTCTTACTGAATGTACAGTAAATTTACTTTACTTTTTGGTAAAGTAAATGTGATTTTGATTTATTTCAGATCAAAGACTTCTGAAAGGGAGATCTGCAAGTACTGGATTCCAGTTGCTGTGCTGGGTAGGACATGGTAAGACATAGGTACTTAATAAAGGGTGAACTATAGAGTATCGTCTGCTAATATGAATAAATGTGAAGATAATTAAAACACTGAGGATGCTGTTACCCACTGAGATAAACACCTGAGCACCTCTGAAATCCTAAACAGTTCAGCAATCTCTGTTCACTTGCTTTAAGTCCCCTCTAAATTAGGAGGATTCTCAAGGAAGCCTCTAAAGTTAAATGTATGCTTAAGAGTCCAGAGTCCAGGCAGGAAGAGCACTCAAAGTGAAAAGTGGCAGGATCTCCAGAGCATAAATCTCTCTAGCAGGGGAGTTTTCCTAACCCTGAAGCAGCCCTTCCCAGGCAGCGTGGGTGTGTGCCTTCCAGCCCCAGGGAGTTAGTTAACCCTAAACTTACATACAAGCACAAGCATCTTTGTTTAGACATTTCAATGGAGCCTCTGGAAAAGAACAACCTGGAAAAGAAAATGGCAGTAAGGTTCTAGCTGCCCTTTCTGTATGGCAGCAGTGTACTTTTGTTTCATAGGTTTCTGGTAAAAAAGGAAGATTATGTAGCAACAGGACCTCAATTAATGATGAGAAAAAATACATCAGTAATCAAGTAAGCGAAGAAGGTTTATTTTTCCCTATTTTATACCTCATGGTTCAGTACTGTTTTTGAAAGAATTGTCTCCTTTTTGATGGGGACAGAATTCCAGACAGTGCAGGGTAGACTGGCGCTGTTTGAAATGACAGATACGAAAGCTGTACAATGAAGATAAATTTAGGTACACTGTTTGGATCACCTATGTGCATTTACGAGATCTGTCCTGCCTGTGAGTCTGCAAAGTGCCTTCCAAATGCTGTGAGTGCAAGTAGCTCAGATCAGAAAACAGTATCAGGTACAAAACAGAGGTTGAGGTTAGCTAAAATTTGTGACCTGACATAATCTGAACATAATCTGAATATTTGTAATCCTAACTCCTAACTGGCACAGTGTGGTCTTCTGTGGAGGATTTCAGGTTTTCCAGATGCAATTCCAACGTATTTCACAAGCATTATTCACACTAACTATGCTGTATTTCCAGAAGATAGAACAAATATGTGTTTCCATTTTATAAACAAAGCAGAGTTTGTTTCTGGTTCAACAACCTAGTAAGTACCCTGTAGTTACAGCAGGCACAAATCATCACTGACCCGTTATGCCACGGGTGCTGCCCTGTTTGCACTCAAGTCTGTTGCCTCTGGCCCCCAAATTCCATGTGGGAGAATGTAGGAAAGTAGGGATGGACAACGGCCCAGTACTGAACTGGGATGTCCTGAGCTCGCCATGCTACTTGCCACCAAAATGTAGCCAAAGTAGCCCAGCCCAGCTCAGTCTTGCTCAGAAAAGCACTGGGAGGACAAACCCCTGTATATCCACTGTCATAAGCCAGTTTAGCCTCAAGCATAAAGGAAAGAGCCTTACAATTACATAATTGCATGTACTACTTGAAGTCAGGGAAAGCAAAATGACTTCTCTGAGCAAAGGCCCAGTGACCACTTGAGAAACAAAATGTCAAGCAAGAAGCATCTCCAGGGTACTGAGCATTCCCAGAGGAAGTGAGAGACATATTTCTCCTCAGGAGATTTTCCCACTGGCAGAAAGCAAGGCCATCATGCAGTTTACATTACATAACAAAAAATTGAACAGATCCCAGTAGTAATAGATCAATTGAGCTTTTGGGGGGTGTGATTGTTTTGTTTTGGTTTTTATCCAGTTCATAAACCTGAAATTAAATATCTACAAACAGTATTTTGTATTATTTTCCTGGTGACATGGCTTTCTCTTTGCCATTTAAAACAGAAAAGCCAGGATTGCAACGCCAAAATCTCATCAGTATCAAAACCAGACCACAGTGCACACATCCCCTTCTAACATACATTGTTATATTATATGAAAGGAATTGGAAAACATGATAAGGTTATAATAACCTAATTCACAGGAGTTGGTTTACTGCTGAATTCTCCCCTAGAACATGTCCCAAAGTACAGGAAAGGGAGGATCTGTCTAGTCCTTCATGCATCGGCCAAAATTGGATTTGCCACAAAAATGGAGAAACACCTAAACACCCAAAATAGATGCCCTATTTTGATACAACCTTTCTTTACTGAGTGCTAAACCCCAACATGCTAAGGAGAAGGATAATTCTTTGTTTTTTCTGTATAATAAAATGAAGTCCTGGAAAATGACTTTTCTTTCTTCAGTCTAGTCCTAAGTTTTGGTTATCCCCACATACACATGCACACCCCCTCTTTTCCTCCGACTATAGTCAGCCCTGTGCTCTCCCGCTTCTTGTCCCCACGTGGGCAACTCAGCGTCAGCACGGAGCTCCTGGTCTGGAGCCGCAGCCTGGCTCAGTTCACCCTTCTTCTGGAGACAACATGACCATGGTGCCACACGGTGACCCAGCACTGGCAGTCTTCTCTGGTGATCAGCCTGGCAAAAAAAAATCAGAGATGTAATTGAATTCCAAGAAATATTAAAAATAAAATACTATTGAAAAGCTATAGGCTGTGAGAAGACAGGGGAGGTAAGGTTTAAATTCCATGTCTTATCCCTCTCACTGCTCAGCTTTCCAGGATCAGGGGGTTTTGGGTTTATTTTTTTCTGGGATTGGAATGTCTGATCACTCCCAGAATGCTATTCATTCTCAAGCATTCATGGCCTGAAATTTGACTGAAGATGGTAGACTTTTTTTTTTAATCTAAAGACTTAACCCAGATTTTAATGTCATGGTAAGACACTACTGTGAAACTTTTCATACTTTTGTTTCTATCTGAAATCAAGGAGTCATAGAAGTTGAGACAGAGATACTTTACATTTGTCTTTCTCTTGATGGCATCTTTCACTGGATTCTTGCCAAATCTTGCTGGAAATACGTTTATCACACCAACTGAAACAGCCAAACTATTTCGACAGACTATAAGATAGGATGAAATTATAGCCACAGGAATCAATTCTTATTAGTGATCAAGCGTGGCGGCTGTTTATCAGACTGGCTTTACAAGAAACCAAACCATAGAAATCTACAGACATTCGTTCCTTTCCACACACTACAAAGCTTTGGGAGAGAGGAAAATTAGAATAAACATTCTTTACTCTGTGTGTATATATCTACGTAAACACATGCATATATGTAGCTAAAGGAGCAATTTAAGCAGTGAAGATTAACAGATATGCTACATTAGTCCTGTATGTTGATCTAAAAACTGGAATGGATTTCTTCTGAAAGCCTTTCAAAGATGGATCCCGACCTCTGCTGCACCGCTGCCTGGATGGAAGAGGATGCAGAGCAGATCAAGACTCATGTAAGAAACGCAACATATTCGCTCTCATAGAACAGTATTAAGAAATAAGCCACTGAGTCGGTATGTCATCCTTCAGTGATAAGGAACTATTAGCTCATGCTTCATTCAAAAGAGAAGGAATATTGCAGCATAGTTCTTGTTGCACTCATCAGTAAGAAGGGCCAATCATTCAGCAGATATTCTTGCAGTCCATTCTCTGAATTTCCCAGCAAATGTATTGTTCCATAACCTAGCAATGTCCTACATCAATGGGCATTTCTCTTACTGAAAGATATGGGATAGCATTCAAACAAAACTCACTTGCCTTCCTCGTGCTTTTGTCCCTGTTTTGGCTGAGGCAGACAGAGCTAGTCAGGGACAAATAGAGATATTCAATAAACACACCCATCATTTTGTTTGATGACGAGAAAAATGGGGGATGGATGAACAAATTTCCCCAACTATTAAGGGTAGCTGGGAGCATTGCATTCTTCAGTATCACTGGCCTGTCACCTTGGGGAGTTCATTTCCACATAAATCAAATGTTAACCAGACAGGATAAAACCGTTCTCACTGTTACAAAGGAGGCAGCTGGCCAGCTCAAAAGGACTAAATCTCTGTTCCTCTGGGACATACAGAAATGGTCATTACAAGACAATATTTATTTATAAACACACTTGGCCCTGTCAATTGGTCTTGAATATATAGAGGAATGGAGCTTATTAGTAAGATAAAGCTTTCCCATGACCTATAGAGGACACTGCATAGGGACCACAGATGTTCCATATTAGAAAAGCTGGAAAATTTATGTCAATGGCCATGAAAAGCTCAGTTTGAAAATAAGTAAATAAATAAATAAGGAGGTCACCAGCAAAGACAAGGTTAAGGACACTGGAAAATGGATCTTCCAGGATATTTAACCTTTATTTATTTATTTATTTAAGTGGAACAGATCCTGACCTCAACTGCATGTGTCTCTCCTGAAACTCTGCTGAAGTTACCAGAATTATTCCAGATTTGCACCAGTGCAGAGCCGGGCAGATGGCAGCCCCTGTGGCGGCTGGTCTGTCATGCAGGTGAACACACACACACACACAGAGGTTTGCCTTGGCAATGGGATTCACACAAGTAGTGCCAGGAAAGGGCCAAGGAAGAACTGTACTTCTGAAGTCAATCCATGCCACTTTCTGATGCAGGTATGGAAAAATCTCTGTCCCCGTCAGAAAAACTCATAAGGACTCAGCTTCAGCTGCATAACTTAAACCATGGAGCTTCTTAACACAGAATTTGTAGCCTATTTTAAGATAGAAAGCCAGAAAAAGCTACACAAAAACATCATGAGACCTGATTCAATTTTTATTTAGCAGGACCTAGTTCTTCAGATTGTGCAAGTTGGCCTGTCGAAGTCCATGGATCATCTCTGTTTACACCAGCTCTGAATCTGGCCCTGAGCAAATGCAAACCGTATCATGTCCTGGCTGGCTGGAAGCCTTGAATCAAAAGTTTTGTGTATCTATGCAGACTGTGCTCATTAAAGTCATTGAACACAGGTTGATGTTGTTTGCACAGCTGCAGGCTCACTGTACACCTGTGGTCTGGCTCACAGCCTCCTTCTGCATCTCTGCTGCTTCTTTGTCCAGCATGACATGGAGCAATCGGACCAGCATCTCCTCACCTATCTGTATAGCAAAGGACTTTTCTGTCACACACTAGCTCCTTGGGCAGTCTTGGTCCCCCCATCTGCCATAGGGTGCTGGCTAGTTACCTTCCAGTGGAGCCTTCTGAGAGACATCCAGCATAGACTACTGTTTTTTCCAACCATTAAAATGGCCTTCTCACATTCAGGTGTGCCAGGCCACTCACTGATGCAGCAGCAACTAGAAAAAAAAATCCCAGTTTTTTCTAGCTAAGACTGAGAGAAGCCCCATTAATCCACAGGAATGGGAGTGAGGCCACAGAACACTTGGGTTGGTGAGACATCTTCCCTACCATAGTTTTGCAATGAAAATGCTACAGCTGTGTCATGGCTAAGAGCACCACAGATGTGTGAGTGACTGACTGACCACCATCAGGCAACTGAAGTCTAAGTTCTTCTAAACCCTTACAGTGCTCCAGAAGGTTTCCAGCTGTTCCTGGCTTCAGAAGGCCAGGCAACCATTCACACAAGTACAAAAGTACGGGCGCACCTCTACTCTCAGTTTGCCTCACTTTCTATTTTTCCCTCAGCGCCTGGTCTCACAGATATCCCCACCCTTCAGCTCACTGTAGTCCAGAGCTACCCAGCTTTCCCCCAGGCACGGAGAAGGCAGAATGTCCTCAGCCAGCTGCCTACAGAGGCATGGGCCCAGGGTTACATGCTCCCATTCTCCTGGGACCCACAGATGCGGACCTTCCTGGCAGGACAGAGCTACCTGGTTTGCACCGTGGTGGATTTTCTGCTGGCCAAGAGCCAGAAAGTGCTGAGATGGGGGCAGTCGTCCTGCCCCTCCTAGGGCAGCGGCTGGTGAGGCGATGGAGGAGCAGAGGACTATGAGCACCCCAAAACTGGAGCAGGTGGGCACCTACTAAAGATCTGAAATTGTTGTGCTAAAAAAATCAAACAAACCACACTGCAGTTCAACATTTTTTAGTATTGTTTCCCATGGTCGGATAGATATAAAATATCAGTCTGATTACTGCAGCTCAGGCTGGGTTTGCTGCAAGGGCAATTACTGAAGAATTTTTTTCTTTTCCTGTGAGCTTGGTATAGTTTACACTGAGAGAAAAAATCCCACAGTCCTGTTTTGCAGAGTAATTTTCCTTACGTTCGTTCTGTTTCAACTTTTCTAGGTTTTTTTTTAGAGTACTGACGAAGAAGCAAAACACTTGAAGTACGTATAACCCTCTGGCTTATGAGAATTCAAGCAATTCCCACTACTTTTCTATGCTGAGGGGAAAATTTTCATCTGGAGTGTAACAGTATGTGCAATATGGTCTTTGTTGGATATGGTATGTTCAGTTCAGTCTTTGATCCATTGAATCTTCAGGGGGACTTTTGCAATTGAAAGTTAAACAGGATCCATGATCATTTATTATTTCCAATAAAAATATAAGAAAGAAATCAAATTATCAGCACTTTTATAGCACATCATCCCTGAGGATTACCAAATGTATCACAAACAGGAACCGCAAACATTTCTGTAGACAAGTGATACTTTCGTCAGTTCTTTGACTCTTCTTTGCCACCCTTCTTCCCCTCAAACTTATTTGGAATTTTTCACTGGTCAATGAGAAAGAGAACGCTTGCAGTATATCATGGCGCTCTCAAAATCCTACAACATGAGACAAGATACAGAATCACTGAAGGGCTGAGGTGAGGCTCTGTAGATCACCCAGTCTAAACCCTTTGTTTAAAGCAGGGTGAACTACAGCAGGTTGCCCAGGACCATGTCCAGTTGGGTTTTGAATATCTCCAAGGATGCAGGCTCCACAACTTCTCTGGGCAACCCATTTCAGTGTTCGGTCACCATCACAGTAAAAAAGGCTTTTTCTTATGCTTAAGTGGAATTTCTTGTATTTCCATTTGTGCCCATTGCCTCTTGTCCTGTCACAGGACATCACTGAAAACAGTCTGGCTCCCTCTTCTTCATCCCCTCCCATCAGGTATTTATACACATGGATAAGATCTCCCAAACCTTCTCTTCTCCAGGCTGAACAGTCCCAGCTCTCTCAGCTTTTCCTCATATGAAAGATGTTCCAGTCTGCCTACTACATTCATGGCCCTTCACTGGACTTGCTCCAGTATGTCCGTGTCTCTCTTGTACTGGGAAGCGCAGACCTGGACCCAACACTCAAGGTGTGTCTCACCAGGTCTGAGTAGAGGGGAAGGGTCACCTCCCTCAACCTGCTGGCAATGGTCTGCCTAATGCGGGCCTTCCTTGCCACAAGGGCACGTTGCTGGCTCCTGGTCAACTTGTCCACCACCACCCCCCTCAGCTCCTTTTCTACAGAGCTGCTCTCCAGCCAGTCAGTCCCCAGAGTGTACTGGTGCATGGAATTATTCCTCCCCAGGGGCAGGACTTTGCATCTCCCTTTGTGAATTTCATGAGATACATCTCAGCCCAATTCTCCAGCTTGTTGAGGTCCCTCTGAATGGCAGCACATCTGTTCTATCAACCACTCCTACCAGTTCTGCATTGTCTGCAAACTTGCTGAGGGTGATGCCACTGTGCCCCATCATCCAGATCATTAACACAATCTTTAAACAGTATCAGCCCCAGTATCAATTTCTGGGGTACACCACTAGTGACTGGCCTCCACTGGCCTTCATGTCACTGATCACAACTGTTTGATCCTGGAAGGTCAGCCAGTTTTCAGTTCACCTCACTGTCCACCTATCTAAACCATACCTTATCAGTTTGTCTATGAGATTGTTATGGGAGACAGTGTCAAATGCTTTGCTGCAGTCAAGATAAACAATAAACTGATCTTCCCTCATCCACCAAGCTGGTCAGGCTGGCTGGCCTGTAGTTCCCCAGATGGTCCTTCTTGCACTTCCTGAAGATAGAGGCGACATTTGCTTTATTCCAGTCCTCAGGAAGCTCCGCTGATTGCTGCAACTTTCCAAAGATAATTGAGAGTGGCCTCTCAATGACATTGGCCAGCTCTTGTGGGAGCAATGCATCAGGTCCTATGGACTTGTGTATGTCCAGTTTGTTTAAATACAAGTATTTCTCCTTAGGGAAGGAAAATACTGACATTTACTCATTTGTTTTCATTGGGTTTTGATTCATTTCTCTATTTTACTTCTAGAAACACTGGTGCTGAACTTGTCATCTCACAGTTTGCAAATTTTGAAGTCCAGCCATCATCCCATTAATGGAGTCAGAAGTTAGAGACTTCACTTCTTCCACACTGCAATCTTCACTCTCTGCTTCATCCCTCAAGGTATTCTAGTTTCTAAAACATGAAGAACAGGAGAGTAAACCATTTTAATGTTGTTCTTTGTGCTTTTACTTGTAATGAGAGCCCAGAGCCTGTCTGTTTGTGTGCATTATTTACTCTTGCTCCCCTTGAAACGACCAGCAATGTTTCTAACACCAGCGCTCCCTGTTTTGACACTAACCTCTCCGGTTCTCACAGAGGCTACTCTATGTGGAATTAGAAACACTGATTCATTCCAATTAGTCTGTGCTCAGAGCTGTTCCTCATCTTCCCATGAGAGATTCTGAGTAACCCACAAAGGGAAAAATATTATCACAATGCAACCTTTCTTTCCAAATCCTGTGCTGTCCCTGGATACCACGGGAGCCCATTTCAGCCACAGTAGGGACACAGATATTTATTTTGATTTATGCTTTCCTATCTGTTCCCCCTTAGCCACAAGAAGCTGATCTCCAAGCAGACGCATCATCTCTGCATATCTCTGCTCCCCAACCAGACAGTGACCTATTTCAGAAGTCAAACTGAGATCAAATGTTACTCTCTGGTTCATGGGTAAAAAACCTTTGAATCACAAGAGGAACTAGAGGAAAAAGATGTCCATCCTGCACACTGCTGTGTTCACAGTGAGTACGGTTGGTTCCTTTCCCACACATCTTTGCTGTTTATTTGTTTTTCGATTAAGCTAACATGCATTTCAACAGCTGGATCCTTGAGAGTTTTAAAACGTATCAAGGAGTAGGCTAACCCATTAACAAGAAAATAGGACTGGGAGAAAGAAAAATTGTAACCTGGCAGATGCTGAAGCTTGTTTTTCTCCTAGTGGCTCAATGTACTCAAGGAAGTGGTGAGGTAAATGTGTGTGGGAAGATTTCACAAAGCACGCAGATGACAACACAAGGTGTGCTGATCTGGTTAAAAAATGGTTACATCTAGAAGGAAAAGGAAAAGGAGAAGGCGAAGGAGGCGGAGAAGGCGAAGGAGGCAGAGAAGGCGAAGGAGGCGAAGGCGAAGGCGAAGGAAAAGAAGGAAAAGGAGAAGGAGAAGGAGAAGGAGAAGGAGAAGGAGAAGGAGAAGGAGAAGGAGAAGGAGAAGGAGAAGGAAAAGGAAAAGGAAAAGGAAAAGGAAAAGGAAAAGGAAAAGGAAAAGGAAAAGGAAAAGGAAAAGGAAAAGAAAAAGAAAAAAAAGGAGGACAAGGAGGACAAGGAGGAAAAGAAGGAAAAGAAGGAAAAGAAGGAAAAGAAGGAAAAGAAGGAAAAGAAGGAAAAGAAGGAAGAGGGAAGGGGAAGAAAAAAGATATAAAAGGCCCCAGTCAGTAGTCCTTGTTTCAGCAAATTAAAGCCAGAGCCATTGACCATAAACAAGCTAGTTATAAGTTTGGGTCTGAGTCCCAGAGTTCATATTCATGAACTGGTAGCTCATGGTCAGACTGAAGCTCTTAAATCAAGGTACAGAAATAACACAGCAATAGAGCCTCCCTATATTTAACGGTATTTAGTCTTGACTTCTATAACCTCAACTTCTTGCCACATCTCCCTTTCCCCTTCTATTGCACCACTAAAGCTTCAAGTTTTTTATGGGTTTTGCTGTGTACAGCATATATGAAAAAAAATTATTCTCTGCACTCCAACGCCACTGGCTGAAGTGATCAAGCCATAAATTTGTCTTTGTTCAATATGTCATCAAAACGTCAATTAAATAAACTTCTGTTTCTTTTTATGTTCCTTACAGAAATAATGCAGAACTTTGCCTTAACAAGGACAGATGAAATGCAACACGTCTATAGTTTGTTGTTTGGATCACTTGCCTTTCTAAACCAGGTCCACCAGTTATTTGTCTTAGATGGAAACCAGTGAACCTTTAAAAAATAGGTGAAAAAAGGAAGGATCTGGCTGCGAATTAAGCAACATCCTAGTACCTGCCCTAAGCTTAATCAACCCAAATCTGTGGGGTTTTTTATGGCTGCTCATATTCCTGGTACTGGAGGTATGAAGTCACTTGGTAATAGGGGCTCAATCTGATTCCAACAGAAATAAAAAGAAAGGAGTGATTTCTCACATGTTGCCCTAGAAACAGCCAACACCATGTGAAAGGCTCTACTTTGTTATAAAACACTGCACTAGCACAATCATTTGGCCACAGTTTGTTTAAAGGGCAGTGGAGACAGGGAGAACGTAAAAGAAAACACGGGTTTTACATCTGTTCAGGATGGAGGCACAGTTATTTCCAAACAACAAAAAGATAACGTTGCTAAGTGCAGTTTCAAAGTTGACTTGCCTATTAAACACATCCAGGTTTAAAAAAGAAAGAAAGAAAGAAAGAAAGAAAGAAAGAAAGAAAGAAAGAAAGAAAGAAAGAAAGAAAGAAAGAAAGAAAGAAAGAAAGAAAGAAAGAAAGAAAGAAAGAAAGAAAGAAAGAAAGAAAGAAAGAAAGAAAGAAAGAAAAGAAAGAAGGAAAGAAAGAAAGAAAGAAAGAAAGAAAGAAAGAAAGAAAGAAAAAAGGAAGAAAGAAAGAAAGAAAGAAAGAAAGAAAGAAAGAAAGAAAAAAGAAAGAAAGAAAGAAAGAAAGAAAGAAAGAAAGAAAGAAAGAAAGAAAGAAAGAAAGAAAAAAGAAAGAAAGAAAGAAAGCTTTAAAATTTTAAAAAGCAATGGCAAACACAAGCTAATGTTCCAAAAGCAATTTATGTGCCAACTTTAACTCATTCATAACACACACACACACAAATATTTGCTTCCAGGATGTACCATGCTAGAGGAGTCTCTCTGAAAATGGGCTCTGCAGTATGCATGACAGATAGGGCTGAGGGAAGGGGCTCTCTGGAGCTGTCCTGGCCAGTCCTGAGGGACCAGTTCTTGTATATCCTATAACCCCAGGAAAACAGAGATTGGAGGGGGTAAACCACTAGATCAAACCAGTGACACTTCTTGGACAGAAATTGGTGAACAGTCTGCAGTGGAGCAGCCCAGGGAAGGAGAGATACTAATTTAAAAAAATGATCGTTCAATCTGATACAGAGAATTTTTGTGGTATGTTTCAATTGCCCCATTCAGATCCTATAAAAAAGGGTTAAGACTGCACAGCCTTGTCCAATTCTTTGATCTGGTAAGTGCAGATTTCCCTTACTAAGGAAAAGACCCTCAGTTTAGCCTAAGCTATGCATGGGCTCAGTAGCTGACCTCCTCATAGACACCAGGCCCTGAGCTGGTTCAGCTGGCAAACCATACATGCTGGTAAGAGTCTGCTCCCCTTGTCTCCTGCACCAAATAAAACTCAGTGCAGGTGGTTCTGGGGCTTTAGGGATACTTTCGCAATGCTTGAGTCCTTTGCCACAAAGAAAGGGGAGTAGAAAGTCTATTCTTCTGGTTGGGAAGCAGAAAACATTGCAGAAATTCTGGTCAACAAATCTGCTTATAAAGGCATGGAGTTTAGAATAAAGTATGTAAAAAATCACAATTAATCAGAAAGCCATGCTCTCTACCACTTTGCAGAAGAGCTATTTTTGATGATATACATCAAATATGAATGAGTATATAGAAAAAGACTTCTTGATGTGTTCAGAGATTGTAACAATAATCTAGATTATTGCCATTTTTGAGAGACAGGATTTCAAAGAGAAACAAGCAATTCCCTGAGCAGCCAAACTAATGACACCTCCTTTCATAAGGATTTTATGTTTTTAGTTACTTGTCTTTGGTGTCCAAGGATGTAAGATTTCCAAGTGATATTGGGTATAATTGGGCATTTATTTATAAAGGCACTCTCTTATGCAGATTCTGTACTGACTAAAAAGGTTTAGGCTTACACTACGACTCTTTCCTCAGTAAAAATACTAATAAAGTCTCTCTATTCTACTTGGATACTTATTTTCACAAAATTTGTAGCGTCTTAATTATCCTTGAAACCTCTACCCTTTGTGGTTGATGGTTGTAATTCAGAGATTACTAAGGAGAGAGGAGGAAGAAAGGGGGACAAACACATAGGCGCAGTGGTTGCATTCACCTTGTTTTCATCTGCAAAAACTCTGTAACATAGTTTCAGGGCGTGAAAAGCAATAAGATTTGCACCTTTTTTTTTTTTTTTTTGATATGGGGAGAAAAGTGGTAGAAAGGATAACAATTAGCTTCATCTTTGGGAAGACCCAGTGATCGTGGACTAAGGTAACACAAACAAAAATATGAGTTACAAGTAACAGAAACAATCTACCTGGGAAGAGGCAGATGTGTCAGATCATAGTAAGGCTGAAGATATCTCTAGCCTGCTTTCCCAAGCCTACGAGGAAGGAGTACGGGGTCCCTTGCAGTGACAAAGTGGAGGAATGCTTGGGCCAAATCTCCCTGCTGGAACCTCCAGTCTACAGGTGCGAGTACCACGGCTGTTGAGGGAGTTTGCTACTGCGGGTAATCACTGTCATCATCAGGCATCCTGGTTCTATTTCTCCCTTGAATGTGTGTTTCTTTAATGCTACCTACGAGCTCTTGTTCTGACTTTGTCAGATTAAGGAGCACTTTAATGTAATCTTTGACTATTCTTCTCTTAGAAACTACTTGTATGCCTTTTAAAGTCACACCTCAATAAACTGAACAGATTTAGGTTTTCCTTAAGCTCTGCGTCATTTTCTTTAGCACTGTGTCAGTTTTTGTGACACTGGTTCAATCACCCCAGTTTTTCAGCATTCTTGTTAAAGAGCAAACACTACAAATCTCTGACATTGCCATGTCGGGCTCATGACTGTCACATACCAATACAACTGTAGCTCCTTGCTGCTACTTACTGCACACCTATTCCTATGTCTGTGGATCATCGTTTGTCCTTTTACCGTGGTGTCAGATGGCATTCAGGTTTTGTCCCCACTGACCTCAGCATTTTGTAAGGGCTTGCAGTGTCTCCTCAATCTGCTTTTCTGTTTATCCTTTCCTGCTGTGAGTTTAAGCATAGCTTGGGCAGCCAGGAGCTTTGAGTAACAAAATATAAGGGCACCATATAAGAACAAAAGGGCATATGTACTCAATCAGACAAAATGTTCCTCTACCTTGGTTGGTTAGAGGAGGTTTAGTTATGATCAAATGTGGTATCTCTTCTTAACGGCTTAATACAACAGATGCTTGCTGTGAGGACTTGCCATTAAAAGGTTTTGTTGAGCTGGGAGATGGATCCACACTCTGCCCACTTATTACCCAGTAGTACACTGGCCCTTTTCCACAGAAAAATGTCCCAAAGTGGCCAATAAAGGGTGTGTAGGAAGCAGGTAATGGTACACTCCCCCAGGAAGCTCTACCAGCATCTACATTTTGCTGTCCAAAGGCCTTCTGAGGCAGAGGTGTGGTCTCACAACCCCAGCCTTTGATGGATTTTTGTTCTCTGAATTTGTCAAATCAATTTTGAATGTGTGTACATTGAGAGCGTCCACCAGATGCTGAGCGAGGAATGACAGCTTAAGTATATTTTTTGTGAAGGATCACATAATCACAGAATGGTTGAGGTTGGAAGTAACCTCTGGAATTCATCTTGTCCAACCCTACTGCTCAAGCAGGGCCAACTAGATCCGGTTGCCCAGGCTCAGGTCCGGATGGCTTTTGAATGTGTCCAAGGATGGAGACTCCACAACCTCCCTGGGCAACCTGTTCTAATGCTTTGTCACCCTCACAGTGAAAAAGTGTTTCCTGATGTTCAGACAGAACCTCCCGTGTTTCAGTTGGGGCGTGTTGTCCCTGGTCCTATCACTGGGCACCACTGAAAAGAGCCTGGCTCTGTCCTCTTTGCACCCTCCCTTCAGGTATTTATATACATTGATAAGTTCTGCCCCCCCAAGCCTTCTCTTCTCTAGGCTGAACAGTACAAGCCCTCTCAGCCTTTCTCACATCTGTTTGTTTGTTCTGAACCTCCTCTGACAGTTTGAGGTGATGCCCATTAGTTTGCATTAAGGAGACAGTGAGAAGTGGTTTCTTACCCAGCCAACACACATCTTTCAAACATCTGTCATATGCTCCTTTGGGCACTGCTTTTCCAGGCTCAGGGGTCCTACCTCATTTAGTCCTTCCACTTTATTGATCATCCTTGTTGTGTTTCTGACCCTTTCGGTTCTACCATGTCTTGTCTGAACTGAGAGGACCAGCATGGTGTTCAAGGTACACCATGGACCCATACAGGGACATCATGATGCTCTCTGTTTTCTTTAGTTTTCCTTTCCTAATGATTCCCAACATCCAGATGCCAGGGAACGTCTGAAGCAGAGGTCTGCAGGAAGGGTGCTGCAATCTGTGTTCCTGAAATGCCAGAAACAAGGGGTGAGGATTTTGCAAGTAATAACTATCCTTTTCCATCAACTGTTTGTGGCAGCTGTGTGAACTGATTAACAGGACATTCAAACTCTCTCTCTTTTACCTTTGAAAACCTGAGTTCAGGTTCAGATTCCCTCGTAAAGCACCGGGACGGATTTGGGGTTTTCAAACCCTCACTACTTGCCTACCAACATCATTAGGTGCTCAAAGAGTTAAAGCCTAGATCTGATGGTTTTGAATAAAATCTACAGAGACAAGGTGATTAAAGCCATACTTTCTACTTCCCATGCTAGTCGGAGTCAGGGCAAAGTGACACGTGGTGGTTTGAGCTGAATGAATCACTTTCTGCATCAGCTTGTCCAACAGCGCGGCGAGCTAAAAGAGAAAGGGGGACTTTCTCTAAAAGAGCAGGAGAGAGGGGGACTTTTCTGCCCAGTTTATCAGCCTGAGCAGCTCCAGGATGGGTGCAACAGAGCAGGATCAGCACAAGCAAGCAGACACCAGCCCGGCTGCGCTGCCCGACTTCATCCCCAAAGGGGTGCAGGGACCCTGCTAAGGGGTCCCGCGCTGCCCGCCCCTACCCAGGTGCTGTGCCCCCGCAACCTTTTATCTCCCATGGACTTGCAGCATGGGGATGGCCCTCCATGGTTGTTGAACCTGCGAACTCTCTGTCAGCTGGTAGAGCTGCTGTTATTGAGCAAAACCTTAATTTACCTGGCAAATGCAATGACAAATGATAAAGCTTCAGTGTACTCTGGCTTATTTGTTACTAGCTGTGGTGTAAATGTTCTAGGAAAACAGCGTTTAATACCACCATCAGCTAATAAAATGGCTTTTTCGGTGGTATTTACAGGAAGGGCTCGTTTCCTTTGAGCAAGTTTGCTTTGACGTTACTGGGAGATGTTTTGTGGCAGATATTTACACTCAGCTGAATTCCTGTGTCATCCTCCAAGTGCATTTGACACAGACTTGGGGCCCAGGCTGCCAGAAGACGAAAGAGCACTTTGCACAGCACCTTATCAATTTGTTGTGCTGTCTGAGTGGCGTGATTACTTTTCCATGGCCAGCAAGGCTGGCTAACCCTCCCTGAACCATTAATCTCAGGACAGTTTGAACTACGAGAGATTTCTGTAAAAATAGACCACAAAGAATGCATCAGCAGGGAAAGGCTTTGCGTCTTTGACAGCTTCTTGGGTGGATTTTTTTACTAATGGGAAGGATTAAACGGAATATCCTGGTGCCTCAGCGCAACGCAGTGACCGATTTGCACAGCTGTTCTTAGTCATGTCTCCAAACAGCATGGCTGCTTGGGCTTTGCTACTGAGCATACAAAATAAGGGCCTGACCCATTGCTGTTTCAACTCAGTTTCTGACCAGTAGCTCAGATTTTTCGGGTCTCAAAGTCAGCCCTGATTTATGCTCATTTTTTTGAAGCTTGGTTTCACTGGAACCAGGCTGGAGAAAAAACAGAGGAAAAGGGCAAGAAGGGAACACCTGAGAAGACTGCTATTTTCCTAGCATAGAACTTTTGTCTGGTTGGTGGTTAGTTGTGGTGGCAGGTCACCTGGGTCCAATAAATCACAACATTGAGTAATCATTGCACACACAGTAATGTAAGATTCATAATAGAACAATTGAATGCTAATGCAACTTATCCTACGATTACAAAAATATGAAGTGCATGGGGCATGGAACAATTTGCCTCAAACTGGAAAAAAAGTCTGCTACTTTTTAAAACTGTATTTGTTATGTAAGGTTATTTCTTTTGTCAGATATTTTATCTGATACCATAAAATAGAATATAGCTTTTATATTGTGGGAGAAATGCACTCACCTTACCTTGTCTTGGAAGGCTTCATAAATTTAAGAACTGGAGTAATAAAGATTGCAGAATATGGAAGTGGTTCTTTAACCAGGATTTGTTTTGTACGTGCAATAATCAAGTAAGTCTTCATTGCAGATTACAATTAAGCATATATCAGTGTAACTCCCTTTATTTTCATATACTTTTAGCGACAACATCAAATTCACTGTTAAGTGGAATGAACACATACGTAGTTACACCAGCTGAAGTGCTTACGCCAGCAGATATATATGCTAATTTAGACACAGAGGGAATTCAAATTTTACATCCCAATATGATTTTTTGTGTATGTAAACCTCAGTTGCACTATGGTTGTTAGCGTGCTGCCTGTGCAAGGACTTGGCTGCAAAGGTGAAGAAAATATTTGTGCAATACAATGTTTGGACACTGGTCTAATGAACACAGATTCATTTTCTTGATTTGGTGAGTTTTCTGTTTGAAAAACCTTAACTATTGGGGAATGCAAGAACAGGGGATTGATCAAGATACATTTCAACATTCATTAGCTTAAATTTTGTTCCACTGGAACTGAACCAATGCCTAGCAGCAGTCTTACGGCCCAAAGCTGCAGACAAAGAAATACTCAAGTGAACAGTAAGAGAGATCCTTATCTTATCCTCTATGATATTTTTTATTTAATTTCATTTAAAAAAAAAGAAGAGTAATTTGGCTGGGCTTTCCGCTTTTAAACTTCACACCGGCCAAAGCTGCTGCAGCATGAATCTTGCAACAACTGTGTGCTAATGCAAAAGTGGGTGCTAGGGCAAAAGTGGGAATTTAACCATGAATCTAAATCTTCCAGCCTTTAAATACAGAAGGCATTTAAAAAGTAAATCTGTAGCGAGCAAGGAAAACGACCCCCTCCCTTTACAGTCAGCTGCTCTGTCATTAGCACTACCTACACTATCTCCAGTTTCTGTAACCGAGATGTTTGTGGCTGTTTCTGGGGGAGCCACATTCTTTCCCACTGCTGGACTATGAGCCTGTGGTTTCCGTTTCACATCTGAAGCCTGACGGGTGTTTCATCGTCATCTAACAAACTGTTCACGCGGTGCCACGAACACATAAGATTGTCAACCCTTTCCTCAAAGGACAAACAACCCAAACAAGCAAGAAATTGCGTTGTGACCACCATCTAGTGGTGCTCTTGGTAGACTTGCAGCAAGCACTTTAATTGCATTAAAACTACTTCGGAAAAAGGCTATGTGCACATGATTTGTATGACCTTTCTTTAGATTCATGGCTCTTTGGTGTGGATACAAAAGGCTCACTCATTTTTCCACTTACGCTGCTTTTAACTTGTTCTTAATGATTCAGGATGCTGACAAGTTCTCAGTAAATTACTTTAAAGTATTTTTTGAGCAATTTAAAGTTGAAGCTGTTAAGAAGCCGACTGATAATGCACGAAATTCCACAGTCATTACCACATACTTTAATGTCTGTCCCTTCATGGTGGTTTTCAGTAGCCAGCACTCCCTTGATGAAAATGAATGGAGTCTCAAAGACTGAGAGCCAACTCATTTGTAAACCCCAACAAACAGAAATCTCCATATGGAGGAAGCTGGCCACAGTCCTGACTCTCCTAGAAACTGTCCTGACCTCACTTATTATCAGTATCCTTCCAGCACTCCCAGTAACTTCTAGGAGAGCCAGTACAGCATAGCCTATCCACCAGGCTGGGATGCAGCGGGACTCCAGAAAAAGATTAAAGAGCGTGCAGTATGCAGCCAAAGAATAGGTTTGTAGGAAATGTTTCTTTTTCATTTTCCAGCAGACTCCTCAGACCCCCTCCAGTTAGGTGTTAAGTCTACACTTCGTTTAGAGGAGAAGTTTGCATAGCTTCAAACACAGGGCAACAAATATGGGCAGGTAAAGCATGAAAACAGCTTCACTGAGGATTACTGGGAATTTTGAGAAAAAGATATAGCAAATAATGAAGTCCATTAAATAAACATGGTCAGTGGTCATAATACTACGGTCAGCTTTCAGCAACACAGAAAGTGCCAGCCTTCTTAGGGTCCAGGACCTTAAGACCTGGAGGAACAGCACTGACACTTATCTCACCAGCGTGATTGAAGCCAACAGGAACAAGCTCCTGGAAGAACCATCAGAGGGAGAATGATACCAGTGGAGACTGACTTCAAGATGTGCGCAGGGACAGAGGATGTCTTCCCACTATTGTCAATCAAGGAAATGGTGAGGGCAGTCTACTGCCTGGAACCAGGAAAATCCTGTGGCCTTGACTACTTCTGACAAGCAGTGCTCTGACCTTAACAAGAAATTCATATGAGCTGATATATCTGTGGACAAAATGAATAGAATATGGCTAAGATATACTAGGCAATACCTGTATATTGCATATACATACTAGGCAGTGATCCACCTCATTAAATGTTATCCCATATCATTCTGGAGCTGGATTAGCCATTTTAATGCAGACAATTTTGCACAGATTTGTAGATCTGTGGAAGAGCAGGTTCTGATCACTGATTGAAGCAGACCTGGACATAGCAGGAGTGCTGCTGCACAAGCTCCCACACCTGCAGCCAGAAAGTGAGGGGCTATAGTGTCCTGTGCAGTGGAGTGATCTGGTGTGAAGGACTCCAAAGAATGCCATTTGATATTGTATGTGACTATTGTCACACCCTGGTAAAAAATCTGGTAACACTGATTACCCAGACCAGAGCTGGGATAGACGGCCCACCTAGTTCTCTGGTTTAGACAGTCCATTTACCCTGACCTCTCCCGATGGGCTCGGCTTCTCCAGAGCCCTGGGAAAGTGGGCAGGGGATGCTGTGCTGCTCCCTGTGATGTCCTGTCCTCAGTGCTGGCCTGCGTGGACTGTGCCTCCCAGCAGCCCCTGACCAGCCATGTCTGCCAGAGCAGCTCCCGGAGCAAAGGGAGCTGCAGGGTGTGCTGCCCCTGCACCGTGCCCTCTCCCAGCACAGCCCGCAGCAGAGGAGCCCGCTCCTCTCACTGGAAACCCAGTACCAGGAAATCCCAGGGGAAGCACTCTTGCCTCTCCTGTTCCATGAACCTGCTCATGCCCCAATGTCTTTATAATATTAAATATTAAATTAGTAATTTTATAATAAATGAAAAATGTCATTATATAATTTTAATACAACCTTTATATACATACGTACAAGTAAATAAAAATTCAGAGGTGGAGACCTGAAGTCAGGTTCACACTGACCAGGCCCAGGACCCTACAGCCAGCAGGACAGGGGATGTGCACCAGGGGATGAGCGCTGGTGCAGAGCACGAGATGAATGTGTTGACAGGGTACAGACACTTGCTTCCTTGAAGCCTGCTTCATGCACATGCTGTTGTCTGTCTCATATCAGAGACTGATAGAGCCAGAGCTGAGAGCAGTCCCTCTGTGAAAGACACGAGGTTGTTCCTTTATTCCTTCATATCAAAATGTCTCGCAGTCAAGCTGTTGGCAGGAAAAAAGTCAATGAATCAGCAGTCCCTTCCAATGATGATACGGGCATTGACCAAGAGCTCTTGTAATTCAATATCTCCAATAATTACATCCACAGTTGTATTTTATTGTAGGTGACATCATTATAATCCATCACTATCACTATAAGGACAAGCAAAATAAAGGTTTGGTAGGGGAATTACTACATACAGAACTGCTTTTGTATTTTTCTTCAGAGTGGCTGGCCAGCCTTCCACAAACAAATTATCAGGTCCACTTTTTAGGGATTGTTTGGAGCAGAAATTTCGGCCCAGCCCTCTGCTCCCTGTCTTGCTGGTTTGCCGTCACCTCCGTGTAAGAGAAAAGCTGGGGTTTCTGACCTGTAGTGAAGTCTACGTAGGTTTATGGGGGGGGTTTTGCCACCAGAGGTCAGCGTACATCTCATTAAGCAGCAGCTATTCCTAGATACTACAATCTCAACTAAAGGGGAAAGTCCTGGGCATCCCCGGATGCCGAACGGCCACCCTTCAAGGACGCAAATTAGTCGTGGTGAGCACAGATGGGGCTGAAATCCTTTTAAATGGGGGGAGAAGATTTTCTGTGCAACTCAGACAGGTCGGCCAGGGGTTGGGATTACTCATCACTGGGTAAGAAGCTCTCCCTTTCCCACCGGTGGAATGACACGGAGGATGCAAACCATACCTTTATTGTGCAAATTAAATGAGAAACACAAGTCTGGAGTTTAAGATTGCTCTGCGATATCCACAGAAGCATGGCACCATCGATCTGGACTTCACTGAGAAGAGGGTTTCTCATCCCTGCCTAGAGCTGTTTTCCCCACGTAGGGTGCTGTCCTTCCTCTTTTCTGGAAGCCATGTTCAAAATGTTCAATCCTTTTTCCCTCTTGCCCAAGAAAACCCCAAACCCAGCCTCAAAGCACTGTGCAATAACAGCTGTAAAATGCAAACTAAATCATATTGCTTATTCAGACTGAGTCTAGAAATAGTTTTGAAAATATGATGCCTTGTAATGGCGCAAATCTTTTCCTCATCTTTCCAGATGGTTTTGGTCTGATGATCTTATCTCTAAATATTAAAAGGAGTCAAAGATGAAGTATCATGGCAGTTATTGTGTTTTTGCTGGGGCAGTCTGATAGTGTAGCATGAAATATTTATCCTTTGACGTAACTTGTTCATTTCAAAATAGGTATATAGGCATATAGTCTCTTTATTCTACATTGGGGAATGTCTCCCTTACTCAATTCCAGGAAGCTCAGGGCCCAAGGTCTTTTTTTTGTGTGCACTCCTTCCAGGCTGACCGATGCCATGCTTCTGCCTCAAGCGCCAGCACGAGCTGCAGAGCAGCTCTGCGCCTCTGCGACAGAGAAAACCCACGGCAAACAGGACTTAGCTCTTCTGCACTGTGTACCTAGGGCTGGGTCTTTATTGCTTGCAGTCTTTGTGCTTTGGAAAGTGTTTTGGCTGAGCCTGGCATAAGCATATGTGCCCATTGGTTTTAACAAGGACTACAATTTATTTATTTATTTATTTTTGGCTCCAGGACTTGCCTCGAAGGAAATAGAAGTAAGAAATGAATAGCAAGCCTTATGAATAGAGAGAGGTCTGGCAGACTCTTGACAGAAAGAGGAATCAGAGGATTCAAGCTATTAAAAATAATAGATGATATAGCAAAGGTGGGTGAGTGCTGTTTTTTCTTGTTTCTTATAATGCAATGAAGTGACAGGCAGTAGACTTAAAATTATATATATAAAAAAAAGACATTCCTACACGTGTCTAATACCTTGTTTAATTATCTACAGAGCAGATAAACAAGGTATTAGACACCTATAGGAACTTTCACAACTTCCAGAGAGGCTTTAAAAGAAAAAACTTAAAACATTTGTGCTTTGGAACAGGTGAGACTCATTAACAGATAGGCATGTTACAGGCCCACTGGTTTACTACATGCTTTCTTAACTCTTCTTCTGAAACGTTTGGTACACTCTTCAGTCAGAGAAGAGTTAATGGGCTTTGATGACCAATCTTGTGACATTATTGACTTTCACAGGTCTTTAACCAGGGAAGCTGGGAGAGAGTTTTGCTACCTGCATATCCAACTTCCTCTACAATCTACTTATTTACCAACACACAAGAATGAGACACCTATCTGGCTAAAACTGGATCAGATACTTAGCCTGCTGGTATCAGCTCATGCAAGTTTTGCTCATGCAAGTTTTGCCAGTGCAGCCTTGGGACTGAGTTTCCTCCCAGGTCATGCCTGCTCCCGCACAGCTCCGCAGGGACACAGCCTGGCTTCCCACGCTGTCCCAGGCATGAACTTGCACCCCTGCAGTGAGCACAGCTCATCTACAGGGACCTGTAGCCTCAAAGGTCTGGAAAACAAAGTACAGATGTACTGGGATGGACACGGTGAACTAGGCAGCAATGCCTGGGTGATGCTGGCAGTGGAGTTTCTGCTTGGCTTTGTTGGGACACATGCCCTAACACCACACTATGGATCTGGATTCAGGGTCACTGAACAAGAGGAAGCTCCAAATTTTGCTATCAACTGTTGCTTTTACCATTAAAATACACAGCTGAACTCAGTTCCCATCTGATAAGGCTGTGTTTTTTAACTTGGTCAGTAGATGTCAGTGATACACACGCACACTCACACATGGGCAAATTTTGAAACCAGAAGGCTTCAAGAAAAAAAGACAGCACTCTTTTTTCTCCCCGGTGTCAAGATGCAGCTGGTGGAAAAGGGGAGAAGTGAATGTATTTCAGAGGAAAAATGTTTCCGAGAAATACCTGAGATTCCTGTGTCCAACCAATGAATATAATGAAACAGCAAAACTGGATAGTGACAATTTCAGGACTGACATACATAATTTCAGTCCGAATTCTGGAAAGCTTTCATTAATTCTTTGTGAAAACACGCATTCTCACCTTCCCTTTTCAGACTAGTGCCCCCTGCACAGCTATAAAGTTAAAAAGTATATTAAGTTGTCAGGCTAATCCTAAACATTTCTCTACGGAAAACTAGTTAAGGACTGACTCATTACATTTCAGCCCAGTTTATAGTAGAGTTTATTAATAGTATGGTTTATTTTGCTAGCATAGTAAATCAGGCAGGCAAAACTGAACATCTCATTCACGAATAAATAAAACGTGGCTTTTTAAGCCTCCAGAACCTTCGTAGCTTCACAGCTTGCTAAATTGCTACACAGTGCTGCAAAACTTTCCAAAAATCAGCAGGCCAGCCCAGAAAGTCCCAGATGAATCATTTGACATCTTTGTCCAAAGTGAAGCACCAGATACCAATGAATGTGCCAAATGCCAAAGCGGGACACCTTGACAAATTGCTGAGAACGCTTACCTCCCCGATGACCACAGCTGCAAGTCCATCCGCTCTGAATCTCTCCCCTGCACCCAAACATGCTCCTGTCTCGCGCTTCCAAGAAATGGAGGTAGAAGCATTTTGAGCTAACGCTGGGAGACACCCAGGCCCAAGACTGGGCAAAGGTTTCCAGCAAATGAAGACAATCAGGGGGAAATTCTGTATTATGAATAAAAGTATAATGCATATAGATCAAAGAAGGAATTTTTAGAGGGTTTTGGTTTTTTTAATTTGGTCAATGCAAAGGAAGTTTGTGAGATAATCGCTATTTAAACTATCTTTGACCTAAAACTCAATTGTAGGTTCCACCCCAAGTTTAGATGAGGACATGAATGCTACACCGCTAACCACAACTTCCTCATGCAATATGCATAGCAGAGGCACAAATTAAAATCAGTTTAGATCCTGTGAATGCCCTGGTGCGACCATACAGGTTTAGCAGGGCTGTCTGAATGCAGCCAGCTGGGTACAGCACCTGTAATACCTCAAATTAGGGCACTTGAAACATCCGCAGGAAGGTTAATCCTTTCCTGACTACAAGGCTTCATACCCCTGCTCTGAATGATCCAGACCTGTGGCCAGGTTTGCACTCCTCCTCTTTGACAGAAAGGGATTGACAAACCATTGACCACCTCACCAGAGACCAGTGGAGGGACACCAAGATGGTTAGGGGCCTGGAGCATACTGTGTATGAGGAGAGGCTGAGGGAGCTGAGTTTGTTTAGCCTGTAGACATCTCTGGGGAGACCTGGAGGTATCCTCCACTACTTCATGGGTGAGAAGGCAGAGTCAGGCTCTTGGAGGTGCCCAGAGAGGCTGTGAAATCTCCATCCTTGGAGCTGTTCAGAATTTGCCTGGACATGGCCATAAGCATCCTGCTTTTACTCTGAAAGTCACCCTGGGCTAGGCAGGAGGCTGGACGAGAGGAGCTCCAGAGGTCCCTTCCAACACAAACTACACTTCGATTCTATTTTTCACACAGACGTTTGGGGAATGGCTGTTCTTTCTAAAAACACTGGCATTCACACACGACTGTAGCTGTATAAAGCAGGGGAACCTAGTATTGCTTCATTATTATTTCTCACTTGCTTTTGTTATTCATTGCCCCCTTGGGCAAAGAGAGTAAGTCAAAGAGGGGAAATGCTCCTGGTGACACCAGCTACCACTCATCTGCCATGAATACCGCGTGGTGGAAGTCAATATTTTGTTATGATCCACTGTAAATTGATACTTGCTTTTAGGAATTGTTTCACATCTTTTCTATATGACTACCTTGGCTGCCTGTGTTTCATGTAACTACGTCTGTTAATTATATAAAGTACGCAAACCCCAAAGAGAGAGTTCTTAACATGCATTTAACCCAGCAATTGTTGTTGAAGCCCTGATGCCTGAAAACTTTTCTTTTTTTCCCCAGGTAATTTAATAAAAGAGAGTAGCACTCACTGCAAGCCTAGTATGCAAAGTGGTATTTCTGGTGTCAGCATTAAAATAGACAAGAGGCCTCCCATGGTATGCAGGGGATTACTGTCAACTCATTTGCACTACTTTTGTGATGAATACTTCCAAGCCATGAATACGCTAATCAAGAGGGAAGAAAAAGTTGATGTAAACTTGCTCCGTAAGTGCAATACTCTTTTTTTGTTTCATCTTTGCCTTTCACACATGAGTCACTCTCTTCCCGAAGTTCCTCAACAGCCCGAGTACCTTTCACGGGAAGCATGTGTGCTTGCGGATTGGCACCATGGGAGAAATTGGCATCAGAGGAAAAACATGATTATGAATTGGCACTGTGCAGACCTCAGATGCCTGGCTGGAATAAAAGGTACTTTAAAACCCTTGAGCTCAGCACTGAACATCTGACGGGCAGAATATGAAGCCACTATGCTGCCAGCTGTCTGCGTACATCTCCATTAGCTCTTCCTGCTCTGGCTTTATTCCTAGGGGACGTTTCCACAAATGAATTGTCTTTCCAATTTTTTTTCTAAAATCCTGGCCCACCTGGGAACACTAAAGGAAGATCAGATTGGCTTAGAGCCCTTGCAACTTCCAAATTTTTTCAATATGCAAACCAGCAAAGAGTCAGTGAGAGTATTGGTTCTTTTCTGTGAAAAAGCCAACAAAACAGCCTTCCTGTGCTTGCTTTTTTTAGTTGTTGATACACCCACAAACATATGTGCACATCCAGACGTAAAGCCACAGATCCCAGTTTGCAAACCAATTTTCCTGAAGGCTTTCTCTGAAGGCAGTCATTGCCAAACACTTTAGAAGTATAAAAAAGGTGACTTTGAAGACACATGTCAATTGAGGAAGCTTCTTACTAATCTGAGGCAGTTAGAAAATGACTCATTCTTATGAATAAGAACATATATTTCTCATAATCCTTTATCTGGTACAGCGTAAAGGTAGATATCAGTCAAGTATGCCAAGTCCTTTTCAACCTCCTCTTGCATCCTGACCTTGTTTAAACATCGTAGTACCAAAAAGCAGCACCCCGCAGGCTGACTGCGCGCAGACCCAACAGCAGGCTTTTCTGTGAGTTTTCGTTTGCCTGCTTCTTCATTTGCGCACCTAACTTGGACACACCTTGGAAATGCTTTCTTTAGGAGAAAGAAAATAAATCTGTTAAACTGTGAAAGGAATAGGGAGAGGCGGGGGATAAGGGAGACGGCAGTGCACTTGCAACACTCATGCTGCAAGCTCTCTGCAGAGCTGTGCTGTCAGACAATGTTCAAGCCTACTCTCCTGCCTATTTTTAAGAGCTAGCCTCTCTAAAACCTCCTGTCTTCCTTTCTAACTATAGCACAGACCAACGAGGTGAAGCACTGACGAGTCAAACTTGTATACCCTTGCCTTTTTTCTAACCACTTGTTGTATGGGAATTTTTCCTTTTTAAAGGGATTTCTTCTCATGGCACCCAAATTTAAGCAGCAGCCTTGCAGAACTGCAGGCAGCTGGGTCATCCCGGAGGACAGGCAGCCTTGGTATAAAAGGAGGTTTTGTTATTAAGGAAAATAAGGATGGGGAGTGTTTTCAGTAGGGTTATGGAACAACTGGCATATAAGCAGGGAAGGTGCTGTAAGCTGGGGTATAACAACCCAGAGGGACTTTTTATTTTTAATCTTCTTGGTAATGTGATCAGCTCCTGGTGTTTGAAGTCATTAAGCAGTCTGCTGTTCTTGAAATAGTGCAATTTTGTTAAGGCTGTTTTCTGTTGTCTCCCTTGGTATGACTCTTGATAAGATTTATCTGGGCATTTGTTAGTTTTCTTTCCTTTCCCTTGCGGAGGGAGGGAGTGACTCTGAGGCTAGAAACTGCCTCTTCAAGATGAAAGCTGGGGCTGTCTTGTGTATTCGGATAATTCAAAAGAAAGAAAAAAAAGAAGAGCGTTCTACAAAAATCCTTATCCCCTTGTGTGGATTGGCAATGGCTTCATCTGAAGTGGATTCCCCTTTTCTCTTCCTTCTCTGTCATTTATAACTCCAGGACAGTAACCTGACTTTCATGTCAGTTGTATATTTTTGCGTAGCCCACGCAGGTGTTGGGGGGGGCACAAGACAAGATGATTGCTTAGTGTTGGCTGTTTAAAATACGGGATTGAATTACTGCTGCGCTTCCCCCTCAGTATATTACATGAGCACTTGAAGTGGTTAGAGCATTTTCTTGTTATTGTTTCTGAGCAACTCTTGTGCAACTGAGGGTGCAGAAAAGAGGACAAAACAGGAAAGCAAACAAAAATAGAACTAGAAACCTTTTCTGGAAACTGCTTATTCTACTATATATTTTCTGCCTCTTGAGTATTTTTTGCAGCTATTCCATGTCAATTGTATACTGCTAAACAGAAGATCCATAAGGGATCAGGATCTTTGCTGTTTGTAAAATAGACCCATCGAATTGAAAGGCACAGCTTTTTTTTTTTCCCTAAACTATTTGACTCCTGCAGTGCTTTACCTTTATGATTAATGTTGCATTTGCCTGATGCAGCTAATTGCAGCAGCAATTAATCCAAAGCTTTTGTCCTTAACTCTGTTTGTAAGCTAACTAACTTTGTAAGCATTTCTATGCTGATAGTACCATACCAATGGTATATATACTTCAGCATTTTTTTTTACAACATTTGCCCTTTGCTATTTATGCTGTGCAATCAGCCATGTGGGTAATGAATTTTGTTTTCTTTCTGCACATGGGTGACTGAATTGTTATAAAGCATGTGCGTTCCTCAGGCCTGAGCAGCTAAATTTGCTGTGAATGCCCCAGTCCATTTGTGATAATGGTATTCAGACCAAGCAGAGCCATGCCCCATGTTCACAGGAACCGCTACCTGGTTGTGCAAAGGACTGAGGAAGATTGAACAGAGACCAATCCAAACCAGTTTAGAAATATTATGTTATCTCCTGTGGTGTTTTGTTGGGTTTTTCGCCCCCCAAAAAAACGCAGAATGAGCAGGCAGAGAAAAAAATCTGCAGCTTATCTCTTTTTTTAGTAGGTAGATACCTTGCCATCTGGGAGATGGATAGATTGTGACAGCGAGAAGAACAGTGCTTTGCCAAATCCTCACCTGAATATTGTAGTGCACAGCCTCACGCCATCTTCCAAAATGACCACCTTTGAAGTCAGAGTTGGTAGCAGTCAGTCTCAACTGATGGCTGCCTCTGGGCTAGATTTTTCTTGTGTTCGCTACAAAGGAGATAGGGCTGCAAACAGTCGCATAAGTGTGCTTATCCACTTCTCCACACTCCAGGACTTCTCCAGGCACTGCAGTTGTAAGCTGTAAGCCTCTAGGGTGCTGTGTGAGGCAAAACTGGTCCAAACCTTTCTTGGGAGAGAGTGTTGCTTAAGACGTTTGCTGAACCCTTCTTGCAATGTGTGCATAGGTGTAGGAGGAAGGGGATGACCCACAGGGGTATGGAAAGGAGGATGCTGAAGGGACAGGAGCCTCTGGCATGACCACGGGTGAGGTTGCCCTGGGGAAGCAAGTTGTCCTGCTCCATCCAGGCCCACAAAACCTGCTCTAAACAAGACTCTCCCAGACACTAACCCAGTCACAAAATGGCATCAAGGTAAAATGACTCTTCTGGAGTCCAGGTAGATGGAAACATCTGATCCTGCTGTAAATATAATGAGATTAAGGTTGTCCAGCTTTGGTTTACATATAATTCTCCATGTAACTATGGAAATAATCTTGTGTTCACTCACTTCATTGTTCATACCAGTTTCCAGGCAAGCTTTCAGCCCTTTACCTTTCTCATCTGAGCCCTTCCTAATCTATTGCTGCCACCTGAAATCTTAATAAAAAATTTCATGTAAAAGAATGTAAGTTATATGTATCTTATTCTCTTTTGACAGTCATCCTAAAAGTTTAAAAGAGAGATTTTTTTTTTTTTTTTTACTTTTTCTTGTTTGCTGGAAATTGCCCTAGCTTTGTTGCTACAGAAATAAGTTGTAACAGATGTCTGGGCACCCACATGGAGCTACGAGAACATCACATCCAGGCACGGTTCAGAAGCCCGGTGGAGGCTGGGAGCTGAGCAAGGGCTTTGGGCTCTTTTTGCAGCAGGTGATTGGCTTTAGGTAGAACGAGGTGAGACCCCTAGCTCTTGCAGAAACAGCTGCTCATTTGTGGTGCCTCTGTTTGGGGACACCGTAGATGTGGTGAGCAGCCCCAACCCAAACAAATTCAGCACAGCAGTGAAACCCAGACTTTCCCTACTCTGGGTTGGGCAGCTAATAGCACCAGCTAATTTTTTTTTTTCCTGTTTGTGTCATTGCTTATCTGGCAATAGGTAATATGAAGTGCTTCAGGAGGTGCTGTGAGGCACAAGTAATCTCTGTTTGTAAAGCACTCCAAGGCACTTGACTGAAAGCCAGTAAGAAAGTGTCACCCCTGGCTACCAGCAGAGCTAGAATCTACACAACAGCTTGGCTCTGGAAGCAGTAATTTCTCTATAATGACATGCCAATAGTCACTTATTATATCTCAGAGCAGCGTAAGGCACATGCCCTCTTTGGAGTGGCAATCTGACACGTGTTTGCGCACGGAGGTTTTATCAGCCGTAATGGGCTGTACGTAGCAGCAGGTGCCCGAATGAAAGAGTAACCTTCCGCTCTGAAAATGTCAGAAGTGGCCACTCTGACAGCTCACCTGCCCCAAAGTGGATCTTAAATATCCCCACTGTTATTTCCACGTATGCCCAGAGCACCTATAAGCCCCCGTGGGGATGAGGACCCCGTTGCATCAGGAACCGTCTGCAGGCAGAACAAAGACAGCGGTGGCCCAGGCGCCTTGTTATCTCAGACAGGAGGCAACAGATGGATGCAGGTCAAATGGAAAACAGAAGGAAACAAGGAGACAGCATCAGACAGTGCAAGTTATGTCACCCTGTGGTCTTAACCATTTTCCAAACCTTTGCTGGCGTCCCTGCAAGAAAATACTGCTGAGGTCAGATACAACAGGGGAATGGGAAGGGGCGAAGGATACGTTTCTCTGAATGCTCTTCAGTGAGTCAAGCATCTCGCATTGAAGCTGGGGGGCATAACACATGGCTGCTGTTCAGGGTGAATGAAACTACGAGCGGCTAGATAGTCTCTGTCCAACAGAGGGGAAACAGTAGAAAAGCCAGAAGAGACAGCAAAAATGCAAGGCGGACACTTGATGGGTGACCCTGGGAGACTTTAAAGCTAAGGTTCAAAACAATGAGGGGAAAGAAGGGTGTCTTTCTGCCTAGTTTCTCCTGTGCCCAGGCAAACAGCCCTTTGCTATATGGTCTCTATAAACAAACTGAACTATATCAAAGAAGCATTTGACTCTGTCATCTGTTTTTCCCTCAAAAAGAGACAGCGTGCAATTGCTGAATACTGGCTGCCTGCTTGAGCCGCAGACAGTGGGTGCTCGGGTAGAGGCAGGGTGCACAGGGGATGCTCTTCAACACGAGCCAGGTAGACCTGATATCATTAACCTTCCCTTAGATGTCTGACACTTTCTGGGAGGATTAAAAACATAAAACACAAAAAAATTTTCTGCTTTCTCACTCTTGTTCTGAGCTTGGGCATTTTTAAAAGCAGATGCAAAATTAAGTTTGCTTAAGTTTTGAATGAAAACATGCCTTTGTGTCCTGTTGAGCTGTCCCCTGAGGACAGCAGCACGCTTTTAAAAAGCACCACACATTGCATCATCAGAACAACTCATCATCAGAAAGAGCTCTTCAGTTTACCCCAGCACTTAGTGTCTCCTTCTTTTTTTTTCACCCCCACAAATGAGATCTTAAAGTAGGCACAAAGCCCACCTAAATCCACATCAAGACTCTTCAAGCAAGGAAACTCGCTGCTGTTGGCCTTGCTGTGCGTGCCCGGCCGACTGGCTCCCCCCTGCCCTGGGTCGGACTGATGACAGAAATCGGGGACCTGTCTCAAAGGTCCTGAGTGCAAGGCTGTGCTCAGCGAGCAGCGACTCGGTCAGGCAGAGCCTCCTTCGCATATCGAAATGTCATTCGAATAACACCAAGAGACTGCAGAAGGTTAACTTGTTATTTAATTTCGCACACCTTTATTGTAAGTAGCTGGTATACAGAAGATCAGAATTAGCCTTTCTTTGTATGATAAAATGATGATAAAATTTACTAGGACTGAAATGAGTTTCTGCATCAGACAAAAACACAACAGATATGAGCAAATGTGCCACGTTCCTGTGCGTACACTGTTGTCTGTGCTCTTTAAATTTGTTGTATGTGTATAAACACTTAATACTTTAAAAGGAAAATACACACACACACACACACACATATATACATACTGGCGGATGGGGGAAGTAAACTTTTAACGTTTCACAAAATACTCTTTTTGGGTAATTATGCAAAGCCATTCACTGTTTAGTAGGTTGGTTTCGTAACAGACCAGTTCGACTGTAGTGGGTTAGACCATGCCAATTAAGAAGACAAAGAAACATAATTCTGCTTCATAAATTGGCTAATTACCATGAAGACTTTGCAACTTGGAAAGTCTGAACTGCTCTGCAATGGACAGTATGTAAGAAAAGCAATGTTCTGATTTAAATTGAAGCCTCCCACACCCCTGGCAGGAAAGTGACTATTAACTGCAGCTCTGCTTTGAGTTTGTTACAAATGCCAGCTATATATTTATCAAAATTTTTAAAGTAGTGAGCGTATGAGTTGTGTTCTGAGAGTTTGAATGAAATTTGAGTCATGCTGTATTTTAGACAGAGAGAGAAAGGAGAGAGGGAGAAAGACCCGTCCCCTGGCCTGCTGATTAGGGCACTCGCTGGATATAGGACGGAGGAAGCAAGATTAGAGTGCCTGCACCAAAACCCATGCTAGTATTTTATCTTAAAAGTTCACTGAAAAAATGTTTGGCATCTTCATATTCCACAGCTCACAGAGGGATTTGAACTCTTGCACGAAGGCCAAAATTTGCATCGAGGCTGAGAGCCCTGGAGGAAAGCAGGGGTCCCCTGAGCAAGCCTGAGAAGTCCCAAGGAGCAAGGGGATTTGGCACACCCCAGAGTTACTCCCATCGGCTTCCCACCCTGATTGCTGACACTCAAGGATCCACTTAACTCTTCCTGCAAGTCTTACAGGCAGTCCCAGAGCTGTCGGTCCTGTTACCAGACCAGATCTGACATCCACAGGCACTGTTACACTGAGCCTGCTAGCAGACAAATGACACGCTTCTGAAAATGCCACTCTCTTGTCTTTATCCACAGTCCGTTCTCTGCCCGTCCTTGCTACCTACCTCGTCACGCTGCCGCCGCAGCCTGCTTCTCAGCTCCTGCGCGATCACCCTCCCCTCAATTCCCACCTTATCCACGGATCCAGGCAGAGCCAAATTCACTCCACAAACTGAAGATACGCAAAGCCCCTGGCAGCACTGCTGGAAATCTCCTCCCGCGTACACAAGAGCTCCTTGAGGACCAAGAACGTATTTCTGAAGCATTTCCTTTTTCTTAAATCTTGTCTGCACACAAGGAAGATGCAGCTGCCAGCTTGACAAGCGGGAAAGAAGCACTGCAAGGTGCAAGGTGCTTCTGCCAGCCTGGGGGTACCCGCAGCAATAGCAAATGGAAATAGCAAAAGCAACAGCTCCCTTACAGGAATAGCAGCCATTTCCACTACTGCAGCCCAGGATGAAAGTTTGGGTGGGTTGCTCCATTCTCACTCTGCTGTGAAAAAATCATAGTAAGTCTTTGTCTCGCAATTTTAAACGTTGAACTGCAATTTGCCCTCCAGCTTGGCTTCCTTAAGAGTACAATGGGATCATTTTCTTTCCTCAAACTTTAAGTTAGAAGAGATGATTTTCTCGTAAGTTACACAATCCCAGGTGTCATGGACTTTAAGAAAAATTATATACATATGTGTTTCTATTTATATCCTGAAACTTGTGGTAAAATCACAAGAGTTAGCATCATTGGCTCTCGGAGTACCTGGACTCTTTTTCATGTGAGGACAAAGCTTTATGCACCTCATCTTTGATTTCACTCCAGACACAATTACTCCTTTGTTGGTCACGGAAATGAATAATCACAGCTCCATAGAGTTTGGCATGTCCCTTACTTTCATTGAATGGAGGCTGAGTCAGTTCACAAATGAGATCTTGGCTATTAAAACCAGTTCACCAAGAGCTTAAACGCAGACTGTGCCATGGGGAAAATACTGGAAAAGACTGGAGACCTCTGGTTATATCTGGATACCTGCTGTCAGATCTCATCATCCTTGGGATAGCAGCGTAACAGGAAGGCTAAGCACACATTTCCATCACAAATGCCATTAGGAGCATCAGAACAGAGCCTCTGATAACAAACTCAATAGCAATAGCTCACATGAGTCACAAAACAGCTAAGAAGAAAAGACTACTAGAGAGAGTTATCCAGAAAAGCACTTAATTAAGAAGAGCTAAAAGTGGCTACGGCTCCCTCAGGAGAATCAGAGAGTACCTTCTTGGGGGCAGATTATCAAGGTACATCAAAGATTAGAAGACAGGTAGTTACTGAGGGCAAAAAGACACAGATTTGTGCCCCCACAACTGAGATGCCCAATTTAGGAGCACAGGCAATGGAGAGAGAGAAGCTCCTCGAAGGAACAAATCATAACTCAGATGGGATGAGCTGGGGCCAACATCCTCTTAAGGGATACATTCCTAGTGTCTGCATCCTCCAGCTCAGTCTGTGAACTTCACTTAAGGCCCTGGTTAATCTGTTTGAGTTAGAGATACCACTCAGAGGCACTGCAATCACACCTGTAAAGAGGTGCTTGCCGTGGTATGGTCTTCTTTGCATCTTACCAACTCAGCTAATACAAGATCATTTTATACTACATCTGCCTTCCCATTTTGAGTAGCACCAATGGAATTACGTGTCTCTATATGTACATCATGCCATAGAAATGTATGACATATACATTAGATGAAGATAAAAGGAGGCAAAACCAGTGTAAACTGGCCGGTTAAAATAAAAGTGTTCCTCTTTTCAATCTTTAAAATTCTTACCACTTGCCCCATTGTAGTTTACTGGCATGGGTAATGCTGAGCTAATATTTTGATAATGCCTCTTGGTGCAGATCTTTCATGGAGCTAATTTCATAGCTCATGGCTGGAGCTAAAGCAGTTTACGGAAGGAAAAATGCTTTGCTGAGTGCTTTTAAAACTCCTGCAGAACTGAGGATGGTCACATCCAAAACAGTCTTACTGCGCCAGAAAGGCCGAGCTTGCGCCTGCCCCGCTCCAGCGGCTCACGGGAGGAGATGAAGACATCCCCCCAGTAGCCGGCAGCAGCAGCAGCCCCATGGTTGACCCACCTCCTGAATCTGCTTGCAAAGCGCTGATAAGGACACGCACAGCGCCCTGGCAGAAAGCCCAGGCTGGGTTGGCTTTGACAGGCCGCTGGAGTTACTTCCTTGCGATTTATACCTTCAAGACCAACATGTCACAGAGGAGGAAATGCGAAGACAAGCTTCCAAGGACAGGGTCACCGTGCTTGCCAGTAGCAAAGGCAGAAATAGGAACATCACTCCCTTCTGTCCCAACACCATAATTATTCTGAATAACTTTAACATTTGGACACTGGTGGGCAAAAATGATGACAATTAAAAGACAACAACTACTGAAATATAAAGTGGAGAAGTTATGGAACAAAGTTTTCAGAAAATGGCAAGGAAATGACAAGGTTGTTTAACTGTGGGTGAAAGAGGAGCCTGGGCAGGAACTGATCATACTTCTGAGACCAGCATCAATATGAAAGAACAATCTGCAAGAAACGAAATTTTAGATGAATGACTCATTTGGTACTCATTTCAGGCAGGGGAAATGACAGTCTGCAGTGAGAACCGGTCGGTAACTTCTCCAGCTCCACAGCAGCCTGAAACGTGAATGCCACGACTGCAGCTCATCAGGAGAGCCCAGGCCTCCGGAGAGACGTGGTTGTGCTGAAGCTCTGGAGGTGTAACTCCCGCACTTGAGGGATGCTGAAGGAAGGATTTCCTGCTGCTAGTCCATGCACAACAGAGCCCAAAACACTTGGCATAACCTATGGTGTCTGTCCGAGTATCGCGAAGTGAAACTCAAAGTCAAGACTGATTAGTATGCGCAGCCATGAATGCACAACTGAAATAAGCCAACCAGTGGCAGTAAAACTGCAGTAAATAAAAGAAACAGAGCCAAGAGACAGGGAAAGGAGTCCCCTCTCCTCCCCTTCCCTCAGGAGGAGGCCAAAGGCTGGTGCAAGTCTTTTTGAGGTTAAGGGGAACAGCTCTGTGTTGTTAGCAAGCCCCTCTGAATCCTTTATTTCTAATTCAGCTCTTACTAACATAGCAGCAGTGCAATTTAACGGAGAACAGAAGGCACGTCAGGAAACCAAAGGAGGACTTTTCAGGGGCTTGCCTTTTTTTTTTTTTTTTGCGGTCATCCAGGATGCTTCAAAGATTGTTCATATGAGTGCAGAAGGCAGCAGAAAGGCAACCACTCACAGAGAATGAAAATGGTAATGGCAGCAGAAAATTCTGTTTTAATGAATGCAAACTGTCCATGTGACTGGAAAGCCCTTAAGTGTAAAAAGGTAGTAATTACCAACTAAGTAATAAGAGGAAAAATCTCTGTGGTGAGTGTTCAGCTCAATCCTCTCATCCATCCTTCACGTATTTAAAACTAAATTGACTGATTGCTATTTTCTCTGCTAAGAAACTGGGAGTAAGGGGAGAGGCAGGGTAGGGCAAAACCCTTCCAGTCAGTGGAAAATGAACCTGGTCAGACGCAAGTGATGGTGGGGTGAAATGGTCACCAGAATTTTCCTTGGCTGCCAGGGGAGAGAGGGAAGGTTCAAGGGGGACAGGAGTTTGGACCAAGGATTGCTGGTCTAGACAGTCAGTCTTTCCTATCTGTAGTTTAGCTAATATTCAACCATTGAATAAACAAAGCCATGCGACTGGTACAGCCTTTTATTTGATGGGGGAATAATTAGCAAGGGTATGTCTTTCCAAGGCCTCTCTTACCTGCAAAGCCACTTTGAGATTGTGAGGAGGATGCATTTGTGTATCTTGGTTAATAAAATGTCTCCCACACCTCTTGGGTGGTCAAGGGTACTAAACAGACCCCAGGTTAGTGGTGCTTTAATAATCTGCTTCTGAAGGGTAAAACAATCTACCACTAGCAGATACAAGGGGTTTTGATAAACAGCCTGTTTCCCTTTCTTCTAAGCTTTTTGGAGGACATACAGAAAGATGCTAGGTTTCTGTTTGATGCATTGATAGAAAAACAGTCTGGTTTTGTAAAGGCTTCATTTGCTGATGTGCTCCCTATTGCTTTGCTAATACCCTTTTTGCTTCAAAAAGCAGGAAAGGGAGCTTCACCATCAGTATTTTACAAAAGAGCTGGGGTTAACAGGCATTAATACAAGTCATGACCAACTATTCAATTGCTTTGTGTGGCATCAGACAGCTTATACGAGATAGAACTCTCTTTATTTTCTTTAAAATCTGCATAGTTTCACACGTGCACAAAGTATGATTTAAATTTCAGTTTATAATTAACACACAAGACCCTTCCTAAATTACAAACAAAACATAAAACTAATGGAGGACATTGTACAACCAAGTAAAGGACTCTTGGGGTTCTCCACTCTTGCAGTTCTTATTGATCTCCTTTCTTATTGCTTCTTCTTCTTCCAAAGTCAACACTTTCATATGTTGTGTGGTTCTATGTCCGTTGCCGTTTCCTCTGCCTGCCTCCACTGCGTGTGCAGCTCACAGCGAAGGAAAGGGTTAAGGATGCTGGCCTAGAAAGCAGCACTGCCACCACCCCCATTAACCCAGGACAGACAGGAGAGGGGATTGCTGGGGCAAGAGATAAGGCAGATCCCTGCCTGGAGACACTCACCCCCCAGGAGCAGAGGAGAGTGAGGGGCTGGCAGAGGGACTGAAGAGCTGAGAGCACTTCTGGGCAGGGCTGTCCCACCCTGCCACTGAACTGGTCTTGCAGCGTGATGGCCCTAGGCTTGCAAAGCCTCAAAATCAGTCACTATGCCACAGCGTCCATATAAAACCACTCTCCGGCTTATGATGTGACTTACCCCTTCCTTTTCCCACTGAAGCCTGGCCTACCTCCTGGTGCTCTCCAACAGCCTGGTTTCCTACTCCAGAATCTGAATTTTTTTACCAGCTCCTTAAACTGAAATTTCCTTTTTTGTGGTTTTCTTGTCTTTCTACATGGAAGCCAACAACCAAACACGCTTTGTGTTAACTAAGGTACAAAAGTTCCCAGTAACAGTTAGGATATTTTGCAACTGGCAACGGCTTTCCAGGAATACCAAGTTAAACACAGGGGCATGTTTATCACTCTCTAATAGCATATAAACTATTTAAAGTGACATAATGCTTTACAGAAGTCAGCAACTGTTGCTAATATACTGTGGGGGGCTTTAAGCAGGAGCTCCCATGGATTTTCTCCCAACTCAGAGAGTTTCTCTTAGTTCCACCCAACAAATGTCAACTATTAAAACCACCAGAGCTTAATCTACATTTCATTGTCTGCGCTTTGAGCAAAGGTTCTGTGTAGACTATAATCGAAGTAAGCTTCATCCTCTATCAAATACTTCAGGTCACAAGCAGAATTTTCAGGAACATTTTCTAAGATATATTCTAAGGCGAGTAAAACATACGGCTATTTTACAGGTGTCCTAGTTTCACCTGGGATAGAGTTAATTTTCTTTTCAGTAGCTGCTATAGTGCTGTGTTTTGGATTTAGTATGAGAATAATGTGCTAACGCACTGATGCTCTAGTTGTTGCTAAGTAGTGCTTACACTGGTCAAGGACTTTTCAGCTTCCCATGCTCTGCCAGGTGCACAAGAAGCTGGGACGGGGCTCAGCCAAACTGGCCAAAGGGCTCTTCCATACCATATGGAGTCATGCTCAGTATATAAAGTGGGGGGAGTTGGCTGGGGGGCAGCGATCACTGCTCGGGGACAGGCTCGGTGTTGGTCGGCGGGTGGTGAGCAGTTGCATTACTTGGGTTTTTTTGTTTTTCCCTGGGTTTTGTTCCTCTCTCTCTCCCTCTCTTTTTATTTTACTTTTCATTATTATTATTATTGTTGTTGTTATTATTAAATTATTAAACTGTTCTTATCGCAGCCCATGAGTTTTCTTACTTGTGCTCTTCAGATTCTCTCCCCCATCCCACGGCGGGGGGGGGACGGGGGACAGACATGACGGCGAGCGGCTGCATGGCACTTGGTTGCCTGAAGCTAAACTGAAGCTAAACCCCGACAGTGGGTAAACTATTACTTTATGACAGCACAATTAGAAAGTTGCAGCAACGGGAATCAAAATAACACACTACAAACACAAATGAAAACTCGGAGAAACTTCAGCAAGAGGCAGTCTAGACATATCTGTGCTGTAGGCAAGGACTGCCTTTACTGTTTACTTCCCACTCTGGTTCTCAAACTATCACATTGCATCTTCCCATCTGGACAATGGGAATAGTATGCTAATCTGTTCCTTTGATAAGAACCTAATTCTGCACTGTCTGCCCAGTAGGCAAATATTCCAGGAACTTAGTCCAAAACCCACTGAAATCAAAATACATTATTTAAGTGGTAACTTATCAAGGTCTTGGTGTAAGGCACAACATGGTATGGACTAGGATGACGGAGTTAAACCTTAAGTGAATGCTATAGAAATGCAAGACTTCATTAAGGCTAAAGAACAAAAAGATGAGAGAAAATAGGATCTTTGCTTTTGGAACCTGAAAGTTAAAAAAGACTCCAAAAAGCTTAAAAACATATGGAAAAATATTAGCACTTTACACCATGCTCTAACATGCATTTTTTCCCCGAAATAACAAAGTAAATTGAGTGTATTCAATAAAGAGTAAGAACCATTCATGATCTACAATTCCTTTTTGTACCATCTGTGCTTCCAGCCTTTATGATGCCTGAATAGGAGATCGAAGTGCTATACTAATTCTTCACCAAGAAAAAAGATGCATGTTAGCCTAAACAAGGCTCCTTTCCTATTTAACATATACATCCCAATTATCTGTAAAATAGGACTTTCACTCTGTTAATTACACATGCAATTACAGTTCAGGTTATTGACATGAAAGAGTATATAATAATTGCACAGCAAACTCAAGCGGGTGCCTTCCAACCTTCTCCCTAAAAAGTTACAGGTTTCTAAACTTCATACATCTCTATTGGGAAAGATATACACTTCCATTATAAAAACATGCCTGGGGGGGTTTTTTCCCATTTTACTTGCCTGGCATGTGCATCTTGGTATGGAAATGTTACATTCCATGTAGAAGTCTGCAAAACACCAGCACTACTTCTGCCTCGCAGAACAGCCAGCTTTTGTTCCCCCGATAACAGTACCGCTCTTTTTTTAGCTCAGTTACTAGATACCGGAGGGTGAGAATAGAAATCCTCAGACATCCTACCAAAGACTCTGCTGTACTTTGATTCTGCACAGCATCAGACCACAAAAACACGTAGTAGAACAAGCAACCACAGTGCTTCAGTGCTTGGGGCGAAACATTTTTTAAAAGCCAGGAATATTAATTTTGGAGCTCTTGTCATTTCAGCTTCTGACGTACCGTTGCACACCACTACGAAGCCGAATTAAAATTTGAGGTTCGTCTCCCGAGGTTCAGCCTAGCGTTAGCTCTGTGATTTGAAATAGCCACAACTCACACAGCGACAAAGCTGAAGTGGAAGCTGCGGAAGGTAAATCTTTCCTATGGGATTTCTACCACATCTTTCCTCGGCCCGGAATCGCCCTTTTGCTGAGTGCGAGCAGGACAATGAGACTATTAAGCAGGTCGGCTTTCTTTTGCACGCTATGGAAACCCTAACTCCCTCCTGGGAGAGGATCTCTGTAAGAGGAGAAGCTGCTATTAGCATCTGTAATCAAACAGTACAGCCAGAGAAACAAGCCGCCTGTTCACGGAAGAGCCTTGCATCCTGTCTTTTACACCGCTCAGCCCAGGCAGCTCCTCGTCCTTAAATTAAGTTTGGCTGAGTTAAATGGAGCAAAGCCCACTCTGTCTGCATGCACAGAAAATATTTTACCTACTTTCCATATTCTCTTCTTTTTCTTTTCTTCCTGCCCTCACTATGTTAAATCTAACAAAAATTATTGTGACATACATTTTAAGGGAAAAGCGAATCAAAAAGGCTAGAATATGAAAAACACGCCCTGCCATGAAATCAAAGGACATTACTCGTGGAGTGTATAACACATGTTTTGAAAAGCACTGAGTCAGGCTTAGTGGCCAAATGTAAACAAGGTCTGGGCAATACGTCCATCGTTGTTCCGTCTGGCATTCAAACCCCACGCTGTTCCCAGCCCAGCTCTGACTTCAGGCAGGGTACCGATCCGCTGCCTGGCAGGGACTAACAAAGAATATTCTTTCCCAAAACGTCTGGTTTCAATAATATTGGATATTAAGTGGTTTCTTTGGTGGGTTTTTTTTCACTCCATAATATCAAACATTGTCTACTAAGGAATGCTGGACAACAGCCCGGCTGGAATAACATGATTTAGAGGGTCACATCCTGCAGTCTCAGAGGAGAAGCATCCCTGTACTTTTGCATGAGCATTTGAAAGCCCACAGGGAAACAGCAGGGAGGCTGCAAAGGGGGACAGCCCTGCCGGATAATACACAGGCGCGCTCGTGTGCGCAAGCCACGGCAACAGGCCGTCGGCAACCACCGCCTGATTGCAGAACTCTTCATTCATCGCCGCGTGTGATGATTGCATCTCCGGGGCTTGTCTTGTATCATCTTGTTTACGGTCCCCTTATTTGGACAAAAGCTGGCTCCCAACCCCACACTCTTTCTCCTGTATTAAAGGCGGGTGTCACACAGCTGATGGGGCGACGGTTCATACCGGGAGGTTTTCTGGCCCTGACTCATCAGCCGCTCCGCATGTGGGTCTGATCACAGGCGTAGGCTGTCCCCCGGGGCAGCTCGGATGGTTTGCAGAGCCAAGTGGGTGCAAGGGCTTTGCTGAGTTCACCTTTGTTATCTCCAGGCTCTGTCAGGTACACAGCCTTGCCTTATGTAGACCTTCCTCTCAAATCTAGCCTGAGCTATAGCTAAAGAGCTAACCACCTTCAGACGCTGCGAAGAGGGAACTGAGAGAGGGTACCAACACCACCCAGACTTCAAATGTGTCATCAGTCCGCAGGCCAAAGCAAATCTGCCTCACTGGTCGGCCGCACGGGAATCCTAGCTCCACACCTCCCTCAGCACTGCCCGCATCCGAACTTACAGCTTTGCCGTTCACCTTAGCCCACATCTGCCTCCAAAACAGGTTCTCACTCACTCCTCCTGCCACAGGTGCTGGTACTGAGCTAGCGTCTAAAATCGCCTCCCCTAGCAGAAGGCAAGTCTGTTATTCCTAAGGATGCTAAGTGGGTTGCTCGGAAGGTTCATCTGTTGCTGCTGTGATGCAAACCAGGTTGCTATGGTGTTGATTCTCCCAATTATTTTTCACACTTGTCAGGCTTAACCATCTACCTGGAATTGGCACAGTAACATCAAAATCAAAGGGAATAAAGACAAAACCATTAAGGGACAAATATAAATTATTAATAAGCTTTTTGCAATGCCAGCATGTGCCAGCCAGACATATTAAATAAAAAGCTCAAGTTGCTTCAGCTTAAAACCAGTGGGGGTTTGGGTTGGATTTTTTTTGCCAGTGTTATTACAAGCATCATAGCATAAACAACAAAGCACTGGAAAATAAACCCTGAAATGCTAATTGGAGTATCCAGCTTTAAATCCCACTGATGAGGCTTTTCAGCTTGTTTCCTCAGGGAGGGCAGGCTAAAGAGGATCATGCTGTCTATCCCATCCTGTCTTAATCTTTTCCTTCCTCCTCCTTCCATAAATGCTGAACCGCTTGACCAATTTCAACCAACCTGACGGAAGACAGAGAGATAAGGTTCCCAGAAGTTTTATGGGACAGGGACTGGGTAGAGGAGAGAGACCTTGTAACGCCCCGAGCGACGGACAGGCTGAGGAACTCACCCTGTACTAGACCTCAGAGAATCTACAGATGACAGAGCCGTTAGAAGTGAAACCTATTACTTCTCCCATTCATGGAACAACTTGTTTTTTCTTGAAGCACAGTCCTCATCGCATGGATCTTAATAAACGCTTTTATTAACATATTTTAACTGGAGCTGTCAACCGGCTACAGATTTCTAAGCTATTCATCCCTGTGCAGTATGGCCATCTCAGTATGCAGCAGTCCACCCTAAAGGCTGATCCCAGAAATCACTCAAAAACTATTTTTCTAGGCCTTTACCGCTACATAAGTGAAACACAGGTGATGTGATGTTACTGAGTAGTGAAATTAATTCTGTCTCTTGCTACTTAGAGTTTATTCTGCTTTCCCATGTTGGCTTCTTCATCATCTCTGTGCACTGCACAAATCAGAACAAGCCCCTGACAGCTGAACACTGAACTCTAGTTTGGTAACTTGGGCAGGGACCACCTATTCTTATGGAAAAGAACAGCCGTAGGTGTGGGATGGTAACTAACTGAACTCCGCCTTTGCAACCAAAGGAGGATTGGAGCTGATTTAAAGATAAAAGACTCTGTATCTCATTTACCAGCCTCTCCAGGCCATCTGGCTTTCTGATCAGGAACCGAGCCACAGAAATAAACAGCCAAAAATTAAAATACGCTCTCACAGTATTGGCTCTTTCACTTCATCGGCATTAAGATAAAGAAGAATTCATTTTGAAAATCCATAATGCAAAACCTCACGCAGTATTTCCTTGTGAGGTACAGATGTCCAAAAAAAAGACTTTCTAATTAGAGTGCTCAAATGACAAAGGCCATCTTTCACACTTGGTTTGTACATCCACCATAGATGCACACTTACTGAACATGAAGTTGATGGGTGAAAAATTGTGTCTACCACCAACAACTTGGATTTGCAGATTAGCAGTATCAGAAATTTTCCAGTGTCTCCATCGTGCCATGCAGATTCACTGGAATTCACATACTCCAAGGAAAGACACTGATGTTGTGGAAAGGTGTTACTACAAGCAGAGGACCAAGCAGGCTTATCTTTGCTTGCTGGCCACCTCCCTGGTTCTCCTGGTACCCCCCACCTTGAATATCCCTCAATAATCAGTAGAAGGCCCATTCCTTACACAGCCCAGCTGGTGGTTCCTTATATGTCAGACGGGTTCCTTTTGTTTTGAATGTCTTCTGTGGAAAGCTTTGCACTAGATGGTTTGTTTTGGAGGCGTACATTTTCCTAAATGCTTTTTGCAGGTTGTATATTCTGTGCTTTGCAGCTGCTGGAGTACGAGGGAATACAATTCATGCCAGTTTCTCCAAAACCCCATCTCCCAGCCCAAGTGCTACAAAGTCCTTATCCCCATCCATGGGGGGGTCCTGGAAGAGAGTCCCCAGCTGAGCACCCAGCACTCATTCCCAGGTGCATGCTGCAGCAGGCAGGGCAGGTGGTGGGACGGAGGGCAGCACTACTCAGCCCTGCCAGCGGCAGGGTTGTGCACCACAAGCTGGCCTGAGAGTCCGCTGTGTCCTGCAGCCACAGCAGAGCGAGATGGTGACGAGGTCCTCTCACTGCCACTGGGACGGCTCTAGGCTCCCACCACTCCCAGCAATCACAAAGTGCAGGGTGCACAAATTAGATGTCTACATCCAATACGATCCAACTGTTATTATGCCCCGTACCTTGCGAAATATTTCCTCTTCTGTGTAACCTGTATGGACACATCCTGACTGTGGAGTATAACACACTTAGAGACACTATGTTTTGCCACTTCTTCTCGGTCCTTCTTCCCCTATGCCACTTAGATATTTCCCCCAGCCATGAGCAGTCATGGATGTGATTCCACCCCAGTAAACTCCAACGTGCCCAAGGGCAGAAGCTATTTTTTTCCAATTTACTTCTGGAAGCCAGTCCATCTTAGAGCTGAATGAGGGATAGCAAATCTGCTTGTCCACTGCACGCAGACGGATGGTATATCAGTGTGAAAACACGAGGCAAGGATGCTGGTCCGAGTTCACCTTGCTAAATATACGTTCACATTCAGGCTCAGGTCCCTCAGACAGTCCAGTTGTTCTAGGTTCCCTACCTCCTAAATGGGATTAGATGGTCTAAACATTAAAAAGCTCCAAGCGCTGCCTCCTCCATACAGTAAATTGCAGTGCGCTGCAAGCGCTAATTCTCCATAGGAGGTTATCTCACACAGGCGGGTGTCACAGCCTGTATCCCACTGTGTGACAACCTGCCTCCATCCATCCATGCACATACAGAGCCTGTGTGGGAAAGACTGAGCTGTTCTGGCACAGGGAGCCACAGAAAAGCTGGCATTGCTGCTGTGGCTGGGGTCGTGCTGCGAGGGACTTGGTCCTGGCTCCCTTAGACAACTCCAGGAGCCAGATGTGCACCCCAGCACGGCCCGGCACGGCCCCCTCTCACACGCTGAGAAAGAAGATGCTTGAGAGGGCTCAGTGAAATGCAAATTGAGCCGGTTCAAAAAGAAAATGAAAGTCAGGGGGTTTGCACAGGAAACAGCCTGGGGGCGGGGAGAGGAGACTGAATGCCTTTCATTGAAATGCAAAGTGGAAATTTTCCTTCTCAGGAAGAGCAAAAACCCCCTCAGGGTGGTGATTTTTTTAAGGGAGCAGGAGAGTAACTGGTAGCAAAACCTATGCTAGGTTGGTCCTGAGAAACAGTGCGAGTTAAATCATCCCTTGTGTATTCTTGCAAATGCAGCCCTGCTGCGTGATATTTTCTGGTTTTGTCGTCACTGCTGGTTTCGAATACATGGGGGATGAAAAAGCCTATCGAGATTTAATGAGAGTAGAAATGATGCAAACAGGAATCCATCCAAACTGACACCAGCACGTCCCAAGCACGTCTAGTAATTACCATCTGCCCATGTTCCCCGTTAGCTTTAGTCATTCATCTCTTCAGCGGCCTGTGCTGTGCCGCTTCTCGGCGGCTGAACCTCTTGCATACCAAACTGACAAATGCAGAAGCCCCTACTGCAGAACGCGTGGGTGGCTGCTTCACAGATGACCATTTTGCCATCCTTAGAAGCTTTTTTAGCTTTGTCAGGCTGTGTTTGAGTGGATTCATCTTATCCAGCAGATGAGAGAAAAGCGGGAATGGGTTTGACAGGCAGAAACAAAAGATGATTTGGCTTAGTCTGAAAAAGAGAGACGTGCTGGTCCAACCAGCAGAGAGTGTTAGCTGGCAGAGGGAGCAGCTAAGAGGAAGGTGTCTTGGAGGGGGCACTGAATTCAGCAGGAACCGAGCCCAGTGAGCAATGGTCTGTGTCGGCACGTGTGCCAGAGACGGAGGCACAACCCCTATCGCCGGCTCTTTCGGCGTCATTTCGCGTAGAGCGCTCGTAGTTCTCTTTCAGACTCACTTGGTCTCCAGTCACTGCTGCCAGTGCACTAATTGGTGATACGTCTTCACAAATCAGCCTTACCTCCCGGTTCTTGTCCTCAAGGTTTTGTTTTACCATTGCCCCAACCACCCTCCTGCGCAGCACTGACATTACACAATTGCCTGCCCTGTTTCATCAGAGCCCTGCCCCAGCTAAAGAACAAAGAAAACAAGCTGTGTGGACAATGCTTTTTTGACTAATTAACAAACTAGTAATTTTTTTTTCACAGTCTCCTTTGTATTTCCCAGCCACCCAGTTTCTGCTTCCACTGCATGCTTTTGCCTGTGTGTGCGTGCTGGCCCACACCTCCTCTTTGTCCCAGTCCTGTGATGGCACCATTGCTGTCCTGCGGTGACAGGAGTGACAAAATCTGCTGATCCTTTCATTCCAGCTTGCTCTGATGACCATGCATATTAAACAATGCTACAGGCTGCAGAAGGCACGAAGTCTGTTTTCCAAAATGTCTCTATCATATGGATTCTTTAACGGCTATGAAAAAAGCAAGCTCATTAACTTTCCACGTAGGAAGAAAGCATGAAAAATTCTCTCCTCTCCTGGTCCTCTTTCACTGAGAGTGTAGAAAGTTAGTGGTTTTGAGAACCCAACTCCTCTCTCATGTGTTACTGAAATTGCCCAGGAGTTACTCAGTAGTTCTCAGGAGCGAAGACAGCAGCAGCCACACACAAGCAGAGCCTGTAAAAATGATCAGGTTTGGTGCTGTGTTACCTTCTAGGAGGCAGGGCAGGAAAAAAAAACCCCAGGCACCCTAGGAGAGGAGGAAGAAAGTACTGGAGCTTTGTGTCTCCCCAGCTCTGGTCCAGAGGGCTGATGGGAGGAGGTTGGTACCCTGCTCTGTTTGCTGGAGGAGAGAGGGCTTTGGGCAAACAGCTTCAGCACTGGCTTTTTGTTGACTCCAATAAGTACAGCAGTTACAGCCATCCTCTTAAGTGCTGGAGATAAAGATTCTCTCCAGTATAACTGGAGTCAACAAGCATAAAGAGTGCTTATGTTTCTGGGTAGGAGCCCTTGTTCACAAAGCAGAGAGGAATAACTAAGCAAACTCACTACAGACTTTGGGGAAACACAAAGGCACTTCAGATTTTGTGTGCTGAGTTAAGGCTTCTGGTAAAATTTTAACCTAACCTTTCTCCAACTGCTTGCTTTCAGAAAAAAAATCTGTGTGTATCTATGTGAAGAAGGAAACAGAAATTTAACGAAGAAAATTTAAAATATATATAATTTTTTTTACCCAACTTTCACTTTCTACAGGGGAAGAAACAAATCCGAGTCCAGCAGGTCTAACTGGGAGATGGTTTATGTGTACGGGGAAACGAAAACCTGAGGAAATTCCATGCTTTCTCTTTTTTCCTCTACTGCTGTCTTTAATTTATATTTTAGGCTCTTATTCTGCCCTGAAAAAGATGCAGTTACAAAAGGTTGAGTCTATGGAAGGTTCCTGTGTGGCTGTGTACATGGAACAACCTATTAAAAAGAAATGTCAATTGTAAGCACTTAATAATTGGGGTTACATATTTCTGGATTACTATAGTTTGTGGATACTATATTTTACTAACACAATACATGAATAGACAGTGCTCTCTTCTAAAAACACTGTTGATCATTTCTGTTCCTTCTTGGGATGCTGCTTTGAAATCCTTTCACTGAATTCAGTGAATCCAGACTCTGAAGAGGAAGAGCACTGCTTTGTGCAGTTGCTTTTTCTTTTGAATTTCCTTGCTTAAATGCCTGGGAGCTTACTTCTGCCTGACTGGCAGGGTATCTAAATGAATGGCCCCTGGCAAAATTTAAATATCTGACATTCTGCTCGGGGGACAAGTTATTTTAACAGTGAAAACAAGCAAATACCTGTCTAAACAATACTGCAACTGCTTTAAAGAAGTAAATGTAAGTGTGACTAGATATGAAATGTTTTTTATCTGTTAAAGAAATGTCTTTGTATTCATTTTAAGGGAAAACCACAATAAACACTGCCAACATTAATATTTCCTCTCCACATTGTCAGCTTCCGTGGGTGGTCAAAAGACTCTCTTGCTTTGGCCAGCTTATGATGCCCGTATCAGCCCTGACTACTTTGCAAGCAATGCCATTGAGGTAAATGGAACTAAGTATGGAGCAAGATGCTACCCAAGGTAAAGAGGTTAACAAGCCCTTGAGACAACAAGGTTGCAGAAAGGGGACCTTTGTCCTTGTGAGGGGCCACGTGAGCCATGGAAGATGGATTTACCTTCCAGACGGGCTAGGTTATGCAGGTGGTGGTATTGCTTGCTTGTGTTAGTGAGCAGTTTAAAATGCCTGGGATGATCACCTCCCTTCTTTCATAGTGCCACAGTGGGGCTTTTGGTTTTGCCTAATAGTTACTTCCAAATGTGCATTACTGGAGATGCCTTGTTAAGAAAATTTAAAACAAATACGTTTTATACAGCTCTCTCTACCTGTAATGTAAAATTACTACAAAGCAGAGATAGTCATGAGCTGAAAATTTTTCTACTGAGGAGTAAGCTTGGATTGAATGTCCCAGGAGCTTTCCATGCTGGAACTCCAGAACTGAAGTGTTCTGAATGTGGCTGGTTTAGATCTGGGTTTTTGTACATTCTGAAACATTTCAGAATGTACAAATGTACATTTTACATTTTACAAATGTACATGTACTTTTGTACATTTCTGCTCATTCTGAAACAACTGTGGCCAGATGTCCCCAAGGTTTATCCACTGTCCCTTCCTACCGCTGGTGTTGCTCCAGGGACTCCTTGCCAGGCTGTTGTTAGGACTCTACCATTGTGAATTCCAACAAATGGCAGATTTAGCAGCGAACTCCATCCCTAAACCACTGGTTGCTGGAAGTTAGGAGGACATACCAGAAGTAACTTCTCTCAGTATTTGTCATGCTTCTTGTATTCCTTTTTTGCTACAGTGGAGGTCAGGATACTGGACTAAAGGACCCATTGGTCTGACCCAATACGGCAGTCCTTAAAAATTAATTCAGTGCAGCAGCCTGCTTGTTTTCTGCAAGTCTCATAGCGCTTTACAAGGAGCGCAGATGCAGACGTGTGTCTCGGCGAAGTGAAGGGATTTGCCAGCAATCTCTGAGCAGACTGACTCCTAGCACTCAGGAAAAGCACACAGATCTCCTTAGTTCATTTGTGGCATTTCTCTTTCTCTTCTGTGGCTATTCCTAATTTGGCTCTCATAAATCCCCTAGTTTATGATTTTGTTGGTGCTGTCTGCAAGCTGCAGTCTCAGTCATTCTGGTCAGTTCGACACCCGTACAATCTCTAGCATGCTCTCTCAGCTTTATCTGTGCTCTGATTCTATGATTACCACCCTTCTCTTCCCTTATTTATTTGTCTGTCTTGCTATAACATGAAATGCAGTGGAAATAATAACAGAGGCTGTCACTCACAGAGCTAATTACGTATTAAGTTCTTTAGAGGTCCTGATTTTTTGCCTCATGATAGCAGTCTCACTTTCCTCCTCATTTGTCAGCAAATCCAATCACATATAAATTATAAAACCCTGGGCCTTGACACAACCTTTATAGCCCTTTTTATATTGTGTCTTGATACTGCCGTCTCCCAGATGGCTAACCCTATCTGGAGCCATCTATTTGCTGTTGGCTTACATGTTTGCTGCATTCCCAGTAAAATGCTGTATTCCCTCTGTAAGAGATCTCGAGCTCCAACTGTGAGTTTGTGCTTTTGGACCACAGAGTCTGTAAAACAATTTATTTCTGGGTTTATGTTCTTCTGCACCTAGTGGATGGACACAATTAAAAAAACCAACACATTTTCAGAGAGTACCTATATGTGCTAAGAAAAATATTTGGAGCCAAGAGGAAAATGAAAGATCAGTCAGTGCTTGGGTAAGGTTTCCTAAGGTTTCTCAGGCTGAGAGGGATGACCTTGAAGACAGGACCAAAGGGAACTTAAGTCTGGATACTACAGGTATCATTAAAGACAATGGAGTTTTCATATAGATTACTGACACCATGACTGAAAGAAAAATCTGTTCCGTGGTCAAAAGAGTAACTGGATAATAGAAAAGACCACGAAAAGAAATTATCAGCTGAGATGTGATCATTACAAATACTTTGGAGCTGAGTATACACAGCACATAAATACTAACCTGACATGGAATTCAGGACAGAGTAGATTTCACTGAGAACAGGGCTGAAACATAACTTTAGAGGAGGCAACGGTGCTGAAGCAAATGGGCAGCCAAGACAGGCAGGGCAGAGATAGATGCAACACACTGTGAGACACCATGAGATAATATTGCTTGTGCTATGATTGTGCCTGGAAATCTGAATCAGATTGTGTGATCCCAGAGCATAAAATGGATCCCACACCAACTACCCCCAAAAACCTTTAAACTTCCATAAAAGCAGTAACACTTTTTGTTCCAACTGGAGTTTCCACTGACTTTAAGGCTGAAGCTCCAAGTAGAGCATAGAGCAAAAGATACCAATCAGGAGAATAAACATTACCCTGGCACTCCCAGAGCTGGCTAGCTAACAAATTTATCCCTCCAGAGCACAAACCAGAAAGTTGTCATCGAAGATAGATGCCAAGAAAGCCATCCAGCTGTATGGCTCTGATCGTCATTTTCCACCTGAAGGAAACCATAGATCAGTACAAGCTGGGCCATCTCCACTGTGTTTTTCAATCTTCAGGACAGTTGGAAGGGATCAGAGTAATCAGGAGACACTGCACACTTGTAGTGGCGGCAATAAACAGCTTATAAGAAACTCAGTTAGTAAGAAAGCACCCTTTATTTCCTGACCCAGATACCTGAAATAGGTGAGGCTTATACTAGTGTCGTGGTTTAGCCCCTGTGTTATCAACACTGTTTTCAGCACAAATCCAAAACATAGCCCCACGCTAGCTACTATGAAGAAAATTAACGCTGTCCCAGCCAAAACCAGCACAACTAGCATCAGTGAGGAGAGTGTAATGTAAACATCAGAGACAAAGACACACTTAGTTACATAATTAGACAACCTCAGTGGGTCCTGACACATGTACTTCACAACTGCTTATTTAAGAGATGTTGCTATTACCTTGCTGTTTGAGATAGAAATAGTCATAACCTTTTGCAATACCAAATGCTACCTTATAAGACATTTTATCAGTGAAGAAGCACACTGGTCTAAATAGCATAAAACTCCCAGAACCAGTACCTCTGAGGCCCTTAACAGGCAGGAGCACTTAGATTTTCTCTTCTTCTATTTCTGTGACGATAGCACTGGTGTCATTTTGCATCCTAAAGTGTCATCAGTTCCCTAAGGATTGGCCAACCCCAGTTTTACAGAGCACGCTTTGCAGGAGTCCACTGCATCTCATCCCTACAGTAACCCAACCTGATTTCATTTTTTTACATCCAACAACGAGATCATGCCAGAATTCATTATAGCTGTACACCAGACTTCCAGCACATGAGCAGCAGAGGGAACCTGGGCTGCAGATAGCATTCCTAGACCTGCTTGTTTTCCTTTGTTAGTTTGGGCACTGCACGCTGCTTAATGGCACTGCCCTGCTGCTATAAATACACAGGCAGTCACTTGACTTTGGCAGTTGCTTTCGCTAAAATAATTCTTTGAAACTGGCAGGGGCACAATAGGAGCACATGCCTGCCGTCCCCTGCAGCCCAGCACTCAGCTGGAATGAATGACCTTCACCTTGCTCTGAAGGTGCAGCCTCATGACTGGCTTACGCGGAGCTAAGGAGGGCCAGTACTGAAAGCGGTGACCCCCCCTCCTCCTTTTCCCCTGCATTACAGGTCCCTGCCCGCTTTTCTTCTGTCACTGACCACACTGAAGAGTAATCTCTTTTTTTCCCCCCAATGATTCAGCTCACTTTTAGAGTGAAGCAAAGCAAAAATGCACTTCTAGGATTCAATGCATTTGTCCCCATAACATCTAGATTAGAACAGATGAATCAAAATAACTTCTCTGTTTTCCTTTCGCTGTAAGGTAGAAGACAGATAGAAGTCTATGCGCTGTTTATCTAAAGGCAGGTGAGACAAATCCCATCATTAAAGTGTGTATTCATGTCTCCTATATTTCCCCATTGAGAAGTTTTCTAAGTCAGCTGACCAGAACCCTTTACAATCCTAGTGAAAGGTACATACCTCTACAGGCACTTCATCCTCTTAGCCTGTATTTTAGGATTCGTCAAATTGCCCTCAGGATCAAGTGTCAGGTGCTGATATTCTGCCATTAATGTCTGTAAGGATCTGTGTTTTCTCCAGTTAAATTCTCTAGGTCAACAGTTCACTACTGAGCAAGCCCAGGATGGGCTCTGTCACATCAGATTTCAGAATCATGGTGTCAGCCTCATGCCAGTCAGATCATTCAATGAGCTGCTTTCCTTCCCCTATCCATGAAAGCAAAGGTTGCCCAAGCCCAGTGCCCACAGGCATTTTTCATGGCAAAAACAAGTGGAAGAGGGTCTGAGCTCTTTCTGCATACTTTTTCTGCATTCCTTTAATAGCTAACATCTTACAATTGATATTTATATAATATTATAGTTCACAAATTATACATTAAAAGGCAACTGGGAAGTTGTCCAGAAGTCACAACTGTATTTTTTTGTCATTTACTACACCAAAAATAAAGCAGGGCCCTGGTCTATTCTTAGAAGTGTCGCTGCTACAGTAACATCAATTTGGAGCTTGTCAGAAGACTACACTGTACCAGTAGAACTTACTATATAGAATAATGTAATTATGCTATAGTATAACTATTCTCTAACTACACATGGATACGCATCCACTGTATCCATGCATACACTGGATATCAAAGGTGTTTTGGTTGATACAGCTTGTTTTATATGCGGAGGTGACAAACTGTCCAAGGAACAGGACCTTGCTCCAGAAGATAAGCCTCCACCAAGAGAAGTGGCTGGCATACTTTCCCAGTCTAACTGCACTGCCAAATCCTTTCTAGCATTGATGAAGTGCTAGCACTGGCGGAACTAGGAGAAAAGAGCTAGTGCAAAGAGTAACAGCAATAAGCAATGGATGAAGATAATCATCCATGCTCACGCAGCTCATTCAGTTGCTATTTAGAACTCATGACAGCAAACAATTACCTTGTACAAACAGGGACAGATGTCGAGCTCCTTTATTACATGAAGCAACGATCAGGGACATGGGGCTGCAAACGTCCTCATAATATACTTCCTATCATATGGCAAGACAATTTAATGATGTTTTGTACAATGATGAAACAACTAAAGAGAAAGTGGAATGTAATCACTTTTGTGTATGTATTTGACTTGAAACGTAAGCACCACATCCCCAAGCAGATACAACAGTTGCCATGATACTGAACATCCTTTGTGTAATAATACAGGCAGATACAATACAATCTAAAATGCATTAAGCAGCATCATATATTCAATAATTTCAAACGGGAAGAGGTTTGCAAAAGTGAGCGACGACAAGGTGCATCAGCTGCACTGAGGAAAAGTAAACAATAAGTTTAGGGCATCGCATAGTTTTAAGGGCTTATACTCTACTCACTGATGTAGAAATAAACAAATATGACCATCACTAAAGACAGCAATGAGTAGAGTGCCAACCTGTAACTAGAGGGATGATTTGGAAAAAATGGGGGGGTTGATACCTATCACATAATGTTCATTAATTTTTTGTCTTCAGTTCTATGAACTCTTCAAAATAGCTATGGTAAGGGCCTCCATCTTTCAGGCACAGAACCAGCCCAAGCAGGCAGAGCAGTCACAGTCAAGTTATAAAAGGATAAGACAATTCATGGTAACATAAAATACAGTTTTTATCTGCTTTCAGAATAGCTTTCATGCAAAATCCTCCCCTATTTTTTTTTTAAACTTTCAAAATAAACCACTTCTAGTTGCACCTTTGTAAGCCAAAAGCCCCTGCCATCTAACATGCACCCTTTTAAATCTATTCATTTTAATTACTATTCCAAGTCCTGATCAGTAAAACTAAAATCCAGGCAGGGTAAATTTCTACCTACTTTGCTTAGGGTGCTACAAAGCAAATCAACAAATTACAGGGAGCTTGTGCCTTTCTGAACCTATCAAAGCTCCTGCTGCCCACACGCATATGTCTCAGCATTAGCTAGTAAGTATACAACAAGAGGGAGATTTCAAGGGTACAAGCTAAATGGGCACAGTAAATCTCTGGCACATGCCAAGGGAAAAAATGTAGTGCTTATCTAGCCAGTGTTAGCTGATATCGCTGCTGGGGCTGACTATGCTACTCAAGACAACTTACGATAGTTTATGTACATGAGTTATTATTAAGAAGTTGGAATTACAATACCGGCTACAGGAAGAGGTATTCACATAGACTAAATTTAGCTGAGTGAAGCTAATCCCCATCCTCAGCTCCTTCTGTAGTCTGGGGAAGTGTAATCTTCTCTAGAAGGCAGCTCATAGCACGAGCTTAATTTAGGCTGAAGTTGCAGGAGAGGCAGGAGCTGATTTAGTGTTTCTCAGCCAGAACCAAGGGAAGGGACTCTCCTTGCGCCTGCTCATCCTGGCCCTTCTTGAGCCGCCTCTGGTGTTTGCTCGGCACTTCGCTGAACCCAGTCAGTTGGCTAATGAACAGAAAACTACTTCAGAAAAGAAAAGTGATAGTCTTCAGCTGGTTTAATGAGCTGAACTGGCTCAGGAAGAGATTAGAGAAGCATCAAAGCTGGTGGGTACAAGGGATGAGCAGGGGTGGAGGGCAGCGCTTTGAGACATGCCCGTTCCCGCAGTGCTAAGCTGATCCTTTGACTCAGCTCTGCTGGGTAACTTCACCCTTGGCTGCTCTGTAAATGGAGAGCTTTAATGGTGGGAGCGGCTTACAGGAGTCCCTACACCCACACTGTAATTTCTCACTCCCATTCTCATGTTGCTGTCACTGCCATGGGGCTGGATAACAAACTGATAGAAACGATCTCCCTGAAAACAGGGATTTGTTTTCGAGCCAGTCCCCAGTGCAATCACAGCAATACAGATAAGATGGCAGCAAACAGCGATGCAGGACTGGAAACTGCCAACATGGGGCAAAAACATCTGAAGCTGGCTTAGCTTCTGAAGACAGCATCTCTTACTGTGCCTTAAATCACTTCTGGAGGAGAGTTTCTGCTGACTGTGGTGGGGGGACGAAAACAGCTTCCCAGGCAAGAACTAGCATTTGGGAATACACCCCCTAGAAGGCTCCATTTATTCACTCACCATAAAAGGAGGGGTTCAAGTCCCCTCTTCAGCAGGCATCTCACTTAGGTGCAAGTCAGAAGGTCAAAGCTGGGAGTCTGCATTACCTGCAGGCAGCAGTGGGTGTCTGTGGTGGGTGAGGGGTGCCTGGAGGAGGTGGCCTGAGCGATGAGGACATAAGCTTTTCCTCCTACATCTTAAATTGGCTTTGGAGCTGACTTGCAGAACTGAGGAACAGTTTCCATGTCTTGGTTTCCTTGCTTAGAAGAGAGGGGTATCAATATTCGAAATACTGGTACTTAGATGGAGATAGACAGTCAGAAAGCAACGTCTTCTGATCTCTGCTGGTTTGACCCAGCTTTGGAGCAATGAGCTTGCAGTGAAATCCTCCAGGTCACATTACCAAATTCTAGCCATGAAGCATTTCACTGGCTCTTCTTTCAGTATATTGTAATGGTGTGTGCTAAAGGAAACAACAGTTCCTCACAATAATTCAAAAGAACCATAAAAATTATAAGTGGGCACCTGTTAAATCCAAATCAAAGATATTTGTTACAGTTGTCCTAAAGCTCATGGCTCACTTTGCTTTGCCTACAGCATTACAAACCAAAGTGGAAGCTTGATTGGTTGTATAACTGGGATATGTTTTACAGTTTGAAGGAGAAGATTCAAAATGTGTCCATGGATGTTTTGCCTGATCTTTGTGTACTATCCTCTAGGACCTCTACTGGAAAATGTAATCCCATTCTCTTAGTGTGGGACTTGCATCTGTCCCACTTTCAGCAAGGACTTTTTTCCCCTGCAAAACCCTCTAACCACAGGAACAGATTAGCAGAGTCAAGGGACACTCTGGACTCACAGCATAGACTTTCTTCTCAGCATGCCACCATGTGTGATTTTAAAGGCAATGAGTTTTATTTTCAGATTTTGAAAACTCCTTGGTTTGAAATACAGAAAGTGTTTCAATGAGATCAACCTGGCATAGATACCTGCATACCTTCATGACCAAGTCCCCCCAGGCTGACAGAGAGTGCTGAGCTATCACGCCTTCTCCGAGGAGCAGCCCCTGTGTTGCTGCCACTTGCCACCTCTCAGGACATATACTCGTCAGGTGAAATAAGCTGTGACTGAGAAGACCCCAGGATTCTCCCCAGCATTCAGATACACACTGACTCATTGCATCTGCCAACAGTCCTCTTCCCCCTCCCCATGAAGCCAACACCATTAAGGGTAGGATGCTCACCCACACGGCATGATTGCTTTCTGCCAACTTCCATCAACAAATCTCTACCACCACGAGTCCCCAGCGGGTTCACCGCAGTGTGTCCTTCCTAGCCTTCACATGGGACTTGGCTGTAGCGATGGAGCCAAACACTCCTCAGTACTGGGAAATGTGTTAAATAATGCTCACTGGAAGCTCAGTTGTGTGCACACTATTTTCCACAGAGCTTGCTCTGTGAACTGCAGAGCAGTATGGGTCCAGAGTGCAATATCGCAAAGGTTAGTTAAGATATCAGTGGACACTGCCCAAAAATGAGAGCGGTCGATCAACCTCGACCCTTAACATCAGCAAACTGCTTCAAAGGCAGTGGCTGGAAGCCTGTGACTATACTAGAGAGTATGGGCAGAAGTGTGTTTCCGTAAAACAGGCAAAAATGCATTCTGTCTGTCTTCAGAATTATGATAATTTTTAACAAGGTAAATTGTGGGATCATGTAAGTGAATGTCTAGGTGGAATGAGAGATGAAGATTCTTTAGCAAAGTTCAGTGTAAGCAACGTCCAGACGTGGGGGATTCAAATAGTGTAGTACCTTCTCCCAAGTACCACATGCATATGAGGAAACCTGGAATCGACTCCTAAGGAGGTGGTAAATCCTGCAATTGTGGAACTACTTCAGAAGTCGTCAAAGAGATTATATGTGTTTCTACGTGAAGCACTACTGAAAAACCTACTGTAATATAATACCTTATACCATACCGCACTACTATAAAAATCTTTGTACCAAGATAAATTGCAGTGGCACACGTCACTCTTCAGGCGGAAATGCTACAGTATGTCATTACAGGGGGTGATTCCACTAACGTAAAAAACTCTTCAGCATGGACATGGCCTTGCACTCACGCGTCTGGAGAGGTGTTAGGTTGACAAAGCCATATTCACTTATTCAGGCATAAAATGAACAAAACCCATACACAAAAATGCCAGGACTACTAAATTTTCTGAAGAGTTAACCAGTTCAGAGAAAAGAAATCATACTTATTGTATGGAAATTCATCTACTGATAAAAATCACTGTCCATATGTCATACAAACTTTCAATTCTATATATTTTTGCTTGCATTTGGAAGGCATTGGCTGAATGGTCCTTGTGGAAGACAGACTTCTATTTATCCACGGACAGTGTACAAACTGGATTGTAACAGAGTAGGAAATGTTTCAAAATATTTTTTTGATAATTTAAAGATGAAATTAGAAAGGATCTTTGACAAAAATGGTTTAGGATGTTCTTTCCTTTTTTCTTTTTCTTTAAGATTATATCTCACCAAGATGATGACAGAGATCCTATGAGGCCTTCCGAAGAGTTACACTGGCACAGCGGGGAGAAGAGGGAACCATAGTGCAAGGATATGAAGAGGGCATGGGAGGGAGGGAAGGTCCTTCCCAAGCCAGGTCCTTCGCCAGAGCCAGATGTGCGTATCATGTAAGTACTGTATTGCCCCATTTCTGTCTTACCACTTTATTTAGCAGCTGCTGTTTCTCCTGAACTTTTTAAGGAGCCAGAGCTATCAATGCAGTTTAGTTGTTGCAGAGTGCTATTACTTACCTAATTGCAAAATTTTATAACCATTTGTTTCCTCTGACATCAAAGACATTCGTTAACTGAGGTCGTCACATTTCACTATGGTGCCAAACACTGAAATGCAGCCCAACTCCAGCACGATGCAGGTTTGCAGGAAGAAGTCCCATTTGTTCACTTGCCATGGCTCCCAGATATGCTTTCTTGCTCAGCTTCTGCATGCCCGTGCAAGCAGTTGGAGATCCTGGGGGTACCTACTCACACAACTGCCCCAAAATAGAGGGTAAATCAAGATTATTTTGAAAATGCAGGCTATTATGATGAGTTAATAAGAAAGTTTCATTTAAAAAGGAAAACGTTTCCATCCTGTTACCTCTTCCACCAGCACTAGGAACTTCAACTGCAGGTGATCACTGTGCAAACTTGTACACACGTACATGTGATGTATATTTGTTGGGTTTTTTTATTAACCTCATTATAAAGCACTTAGCTATTATGAATGTATCTGTAAAACATGGTATAATCTTTAAGCAAAAATTAAACAGAAACTAGACCCTATGCCAAAAATAAGGAATCATTCCCTCAAATGAAACTGGGGTAAAAGAAGCTTGCAGAACTGCCACTCCAAGATCATTTTTCTTTATTGTGTGGTGTATTTTCCCTTTAAATGGAAAATCCACATGAATAGCACAGAATCAAAATATAGGTGGACAAGAATTTTAATTCAGCATCTGCAAGCATTGTGTGTGCATCAGCACTTCATGATTTCCAGCAAACGAATTCAGCTCTCTGTATTTTGCAAAACTGGACAACTAATTCTTTTTTCTCCGTTGCAGCCATGTGTAATAACGCTTAGAGCATATCCACTCTGCAGTCTGATGACCTGATCTACCAGGTCTAACACAGTGACAGAAGGTCACCTTTTACCTTATGTTCTCCTGCCACCAGGCCTACATCCCATGTTCTTGTGCTGTAATGGGCTCCTTCCCCTCCTAGGTTATATTCTTCATTATGTGTACTACCTTAGGACTGCCACCATCATCAGACGATGGCCATCAGACCATCAACATTTTGCTGCGGGAAGGGGTTCCATTAATAAAGTTTTTCAGTGAGATCTCTGTTTCTAATCAGGTTTAATTGCAGTTTTGAAGAAATCATACCTACTTTAATGTGTTTTGGGAAGATGATGGGGTAGATGCAAGTAGTGGAGTGCCTCAGACTTACCTAATTACACACTTTGTATACAAACCAAAAGTTAAATGTGATTAAAATGTACACACAAAAAAAATGTTGTAATTGTATGAAGGTTACCTGGCAAATTTATTTAGACTGTGTCCCTTAACACTAGGGTTTGTTTTTTCTGGAAAACTGCGCTTCATCAAAAATGCCAACGTTGCCAAACTAGCGTTGAACTTTGAAACTGTGACCTGTCACCAAGAGACTTCCCGTGTGACCCTGGGGAGATCTTTTCCCCTCTCTGTGTCTCAGTCCTCCATCGTCTGGAAGACTAAATAAGTAAATAACTAAGAGCAGGAAGAGGGAATAATCTTCTTTCTTCTGCCCTCCTGCACCTGCCTCGTCTATTTAGATCACAAGCGCTTCAGGGAGGGGATTAAATACCCTGTGCTTTTAACACTGTGAGCAAAACAAGGCCTGATCTAAAGGAGGGCCTAGGAGAGCTGTTGTAAGATGCGGCATGCGGTCGGTCTGCCTTTAAAAGCTAGACCTTGCAAATAGGAAAGTAGCATTTTTCCTCTCTATTTAATTACAAATACTACGATGACAATTGATTGTTTGTTGAATGCTCATGAGGAGAGAGAAGGACCCTGTCCAAAGAAGACATAATGCAGCGGTGAACACTCCTCACAACAGGCGCTGGCAGGACAAGCACAGCCCCTCAGTTCTGGTTCAGGAGTGAACAAACCTTGCTCTGATCCTTCCATAACCTCTCCTGTACCTTCTCTTCTCCCTTCCCCCTTATTTTCTTAAAGTTCAGCTGTGCATGTTCCCGTTTTGATTATACAGGATAGACTTTCTTACCCTTAACATTTCATTGCGTAATTATTATTTACCTCCCGCTCCCATTTCAGCTGTAGTTACCAGTCTTGGTTTTATTTGCTTATAGCAAGTCGCTACCTGAAGTGCCATGTGGATGGCTTCACCCATTCCTTTCCCTCCAGGGGACCCTTTGCAATTTGCAATGTCAAACAACTTAAAGAAGCAAAGTAGGTCATGGTTAGATAGTCATTTAAAGCCAGTATGCATCTGTACTGCTGCCCAGAAAAGCAGGTTTCACCCTTTCCTCACCACTCGTGCTCGCCGCCTCTCTCTTGCCTGGCACAAGCGTTTGTTTGGCTGCTTGGTGGGCCAGAGGGAATTAATCCAGTTATTACTAAACTGGCAAAATACCTGGCAAAAAAAAAATCAATAAAACCTTAAACTGGCCACAACGACAGAAAAAAAGGTAACCATAGCCTTAGACGGAAAGGGCTAGGCTCTCTGCCTAGTCACGTTTAACCCAGTGACTTATTTGGGAGGACTCTGGAATCTACCATGCTGTTTCCCCTCTTGTGAGAGAGTTAATCACGTGTGACGAGGAACCTAAAGCTTTCTTTCTTCCCCTCCGTGAAACTGGAAATGTGTACAATTCAGTGTTTTGCCTCTACTTTCTCCGTTGACAGCTCGAAAGAAGTGATGTTACAGCATTAGGAGAAAATACGCTTTGCTATTCTTTCCTATTTCGCATGCATTGGTCCTGCAGGAATTTCAACAAATCAATTCCTCCCTGTTCAGCAACAGCAGCAAAATCGTATGCCCAAAATTTCAGTCGATCTGTTCCGTAGGTCAGAGGAAAAGCGTGTCATATTCCTACTGTTACTTACAGTGATGCATGTGCTTATTACTTTAACAAGGCACAAAACTCCATTCGCGCTGCAGGGGCTCATTCCGTAAGGCCTACATATTACAATTTTAAAGTGATGCTCTCCTGGGATATGGCGAAATAGTCAGAGAGAGTGTGGTATGGACGGGGCCGAAGCAGATGGAGGAGGAGCGGTTGTGGCACTGCGTCAGGTTACATTCCTTGCTCCTGCCAAAGCACTTGTGTGTGACTCCAGGCGTGCCATTGTCCCGTCGGGATTTGTTCAACCACAAAAAATTCAGCCGAAGTCAGCTGCAGGGCAAAAATCACAGAGCATAAAAATCAGATACCGCCAACTTGAGCAACTTTGCCCCGGAGGAAGATCAAAATAAAATGCTTTATGTTGGCACAACTTCTTGCTTGCAGTGATTCCTCTGCACGTTCCTCCTGGCCCAGTCTATGGCCCCGTGAAACAGCGATAACGCTTCCCCACCTCGTTAGCTAATCGTGAAGGTAAACTCAGAGACCCTTGCGAGACCGTCCGCCTCCGTGAAGGCCACCACGCCAGCAGCGCCCGGCTCACAGCCTACAGCACCGACCCACGGCCTCTCAACCCGCCCCTGCTCGGGGCTGCACGGCCGCTCCCGCCTGACCCCGCACCGGCTCCCGGCAGCACCGCTTCGCCCGGCTGCGCGCCCTCCCGCCGTCAGCACAAAAAAAGGGACGAGCCAGCGTTTCCCTCCCCCGTCCGGCGGCCGTGCAGCCGCAGGGCAGCGATGCTAGCGGTCAGCAGTGCCGGGCCCCCGCCCCCCGGCCCGTCGGCGGGAGCAGCCGCCCGGCCCTGCCGCGGGGGGCCGGGGAGGGGTGAGCGGGGGCCGGCGGGGGGAGCCGGGGGCGGGGCGGCGGCACCCTCGGGCCTCCGTCCTTGCCGGGGATTGAGCGCGGTGGCCGCCGCCTCCCCACCGGCGCCCGGGAACGCCCCGGCGGGCGCGGCGGGGGGCGGCCCGGGCCCGCCCGCGGGCCCGCCCCTTCCGCTGCGGAGCCCTCATTGCCCGAGCCCCGGACGGCAGCGGCAGTGCTCCTCTCGCCTCTCCCCGCTCTGAGCATCGCTGGTGGGTATGGGGAGAGCGGGGCTGCCGGGGTCCCCTCTCCGGGATGGGGGATGCCGGAGGGTCGCCCGGCCCTTCCTTCCCTTCTCCGGGCGGCTCGGTCCCGCCGGGACCGGGCGCCTTTCCCCGGGGCCGAGCATCCCTTGCGTGGCGGCCGGATGGTGCCTGGGGCGGGGGGCGCTGGCGGTGGGTCCCAGCACCGGTGGGATGCGCAGGCCGGTGGCCGGAGCCAAGCTGTGGGTCCCGTATCTGGGTGGGATGCGGCCGTGCACAGAAACCCGCCGGGTGACCTCGTGGTCCGTGTGCCGGCCCCTCGCCGGTCTGGGCGGGCGGGGCGGTGCCCCCGGTTTGGCGAGGGAGGGAAGGAAGGACGGACGTGCGGGAAGGGGGAGGTCGGAGGCACCGCGCAGGGCTCCGTGGGTTGAGCGGAGAGAGCCTCGGGGCCGAATGGAAACGAGCTGGGGAAATCCCAGCAGGTTTACTGCTCCCGAACTGGTTCGTGGTTTTATTACCGGTCCCGGAGCCCTGATGGGCGCTTTGGCATTCACCTCCCTTCAATGAGCCATTAGCGCAGAAGGTATGTGAGCCATCTGCGGGGAGGCTCTGGAAACTCCGCGGACAGAAGGATCTTCTGCTACGTGCTGCCAGAATAACCTCTGCGCCCCTTCAGCCCCTCGCCGTGCACCAGCGAATGCAGGGAGGGGTGGGAGGCAGAGCCCTGCGGGCACGGAGGGGTGGGTGGGCTGGTAACTCGTGAGGTGGAAGGAGCCCCGTGAGCAAGGGCAGCGTGCCCGTGTGCTGCCTGACGTAGACCGCCGTCAGCAGCGACTCGCAGCGCTTCCATCGGCGAGTTTCTGGCTGTGGCGGATGACTTCCTCAATTCAGAGCGTGTGTCTTGGTTCGCTCTGGCTTGCTTTAAGCCAAATCTCTCCGTTTTTCCTTGCAGAACACCATGGCTACTCTCAAGGAGAAGCTGATGACCGCCGTCGCTCCGGGAGTCGCGGTCCCGAACAACAAGATAACTATTGTGGGGGTTGGACAGGTTGGGATGGCCTGTGCTATCAGCATCCTTGGAAAGGTACGGCTCAAGGACGTGGCGTTCAGGCTCCCACTGCTGTAATGTTCTGTGCTGCCTGTTTGTCTTAGCAAATGGTGGGAAGTTTGGTAGGTTAGTACAGGAATGAAGCATTTGCAGTTCATGTAAGCAAGCAGTGACCTTTACCGGTCATGCAAGGCTGACCTCCCCATTCAGTTTCTCCTTGTTCTCTCACCTTTCCATCTGTGCTTAGCAATAAATCTCTCATTAGGCAGAGTTATTTTGCAGGCTGCTGGGAAAAAGTAGTTGAGCAATGGCTGTGAAGTCCCTGCCAAACTTCTCTTTCTCTTTTTAATTTTCTTATTCTTCCACAACAAAGCTGGAGTTTGCTTGGTGGGAGAGCTCTGCTGGGCAAAGAATGCAGACAGAGCAGAAATCCATGTGAAGTAGGGGATAGGAATCAGAACTATGTGTGTTCGCTTTTTATTCTCTTAATGCTGCAATAACTGAAAATACTGCTGTCCCCTTCAGTAGTCTTCCTTATTTCCCTTAAACCCTTATTGCTTGGTTATATGACTTTATTGTTCCCAGAGAGCTTTTAGCTACTTTTCCAGAAACTAAAAATAGAGGGCTAGACTTAGAGGTTAGTCTGACTTTTCCTGTTACTGGTTTCTGGACCTTTTTTTAGGCAAATCTCATGTTGCAGTCTTTGAGCAAAGCAAAGGCTTATTATGCAATAAGGATTTTTTTTATACTTTGCCCTTGGTTTTTAGAGAATATTTTGAATGAGTTAAATTTGATTCCTCTCATGCTGTCTTTTCAAAAAGACAAATGGGAGCTGCAGATCTTTCTTTAAAAGAAGGCATAAGCAGATATGCCCTACCTACTTGCAGGGGCAGATCTTAAATCAAGTAGCTCAGTGAGATTAAAAAAATCTTGCATGTACTACTAAACTAGCTGTATTTTATTTGGAGATGATCCTTCCTCTACCTATTACCTTGAGGATGCATGTCTTAAAGTACTGGGTTTTTAATCATTACAAACATTTTTAATGGTTTTCACTTGCTGATGTTCATGAGCCTTGTAAGAAAAGGCCACAGCAAAACTAAGTACTGATGTGAAAGTAACATAGTTTCTAAAACTATATAACTAAAGGAGGAATTTAATGGAAAAACAATGACAGTTCATTTTGGGTTTTTATATTTATATTTTTTAAGCAAATGTTTGCCTCTTGTGGTCTGAAATAATTTGTTTTTGAAGGAGTACTGTAACCTGTAAGGTTGGCAGTGAGGAAGTCAGGTGAAGTTACTGTGAACTTTGCTACAATCCAGCATACATCTGTGTTTAATATGTTGCTCTAAGCAGGATCAAATTGTGCTTTCAGAAATCTAGGCACAAAGTTTTACTGTTAATGAGTTGTATGCACCAAACCCAGAGTAAAAGCTGGTTTTAAATTTTTCAAGCTTGGATTATGGCATGAAGTTTATTTCAACCAGGCTTCTCTTATTTTCTCTCACAAGTATTAAGCTGCAGTATAAAACACTTTTATAACAAAACTATCTGATTCTTGTCACTGAATTAGATGTGGCTTTGACTTGTACAAGATGGTTGGCTCCCCAAGATGTCTTTTTGTTAAACCATGGCATAACATTTTGTACTTAATCTCCTATACCTTAGTATGTAGATGCAGTTGAGTTTTAGATGGCTTTGAATTTTATAAAATTAAACAGTGTGATAATACCAATTTCAGTTTACTGGTGTTGGATTTAATATAAACTTGAAAGGCACTAAAACTTCCATGTTCATTATTTTTAGCTCCCTCTCAGTTAGAAACAAGTCACTGATGTTGCCGTACCATTTTAGAAATGGAAACATCTCCACAGTCACAAGTTGGCAGTTTTCAATGAGAATATTTTAAGCTGCATTTGGTGATTGTGTAGACTTCATTCCTGTGTGTGCTGTTAATGAGCTGAATTCTTCTCTAGGCAACACTGATGCAAATTCATGAAATTAGTCACTGGGGTTATTCCAGGTGCTCTTCTGTTTTAGTGAGAACTGGTTCCTTGAACCTGCTGAATCTGAATATTGGCTGCAAGGTCTAGACTGAAAGCCCCATATTGTTAGACTGTGTATAAATCTATCCATAATCACACGTGCACACATTCTTTTTTCAAATTCTGATTACACTAGCTGCTTAGTTTAACACCAGTGACTTCAGTTAAGGATATTGTTTCATAATGTTTAAGTAATAGACTTTAATTTTACCTTGCAGACTATTTTGAGAACAGAGCGAGTGCAGATACAGATTCTTATGGTTTTCCTTCAGTTGATCAAATTGGTTGTGAAAAAGGAAACAATGCAGAAAAGCAATGAACTCTAACATGATTTTAAAGTATGAAATGAAAAACTTAAATTTGCCTGCTGTTAAATATATTTTTCCACAGGAAAGGATACTATTTTTAGTATTGAGGAAAATAAGTCTGTTCCCATTCTACTCTTTGTGAAATGAATTGGTTGAAGGAATGTTATAAGAGAATACTTATTTGATAACTATGTGGTGCATTGTATTAGGTATTTAAATATTTAAAATGGGCCTACTTGCTGGATAGATTTAGATGGTTTGTTATGAATCTGAAAGATGCAACTTTTTTCCTCAGATAGTAACTAAATCATGAAGTGCCTTACTAGCAGAGGGTTAGCTGTGCACTCAAACTCCCCACAAATAATACCTCTTTTGGAAAGCCTGAACAAGTATTATGAACCTGTGCTGTAGTAGCCTCTGACTTTGTTACTGTGAGATATATCAGAACAACAAGATAGTGCTGTCCTACTGATTTACCTTTGAAGAGATGCTTTCAGATGTGTAACATGTTACTTTAAAATGTAATATAGCTCAACTCAGGGGCAACTTTAAAATGCAAGTTAGCTGCTTCATTGACTCCAAATTTTGTTGTTTGCAGGGCCTCTGTGATGAACTTGCTCTGGTTGATGTTTTGGAAGACAAACTAAAAGGAGAAATGATGGATCTACAGCACGGGAGCTTGTTCCTTCACACTCACAAGATTGTGGCAGACAAAGGTGAACCTCTGTTTCTTTTAAGCAAATTCACAGAATATCAGTATTAAATAATAGTGGAGCATGAGTTCTGTAATTCTAAAGAACTCTAAGGATTTGGCATTGCAAAGTTAAAGTATATGAATTGGGGTGAGAATTCAGATGAACACCATAACAATGGGAGTGGCTTTTAATCCAGATTTTCTCTTTCATCTCTAATGGCCACTCCACAGTTTTGGGCTTGTTGAGTAAATTGATTTTAATGAAACTCTAGTACCTCTTTGATGTAGAAGAAATAGTATTGTTATTTGGATAGTGGAAACAAGATTCAGAGGGTTTGAGTGTACTCTCAAGACCTATGTATTGATATATCAGAACAATGTAAGAGATGGTGCTGGTTTTAATATTGATGTCTCATGGTTTTTGGGTTTGAATGTATACACAGTGGAGAAGCTACCTGTAATACCAGTATGAACACAATGCCATTGAAATTAGTGATAAGTCTCTTTAACACATTCTATATCTTCTCCCCCATGCTCTGTGGTAGACTATGCTGTCACAGCCAACTCCAAGATTGTGGTAGTAACTGCAGGAGTTCGTCAGCAAGAGGGGGAGAGTCGTCTCAATCTGGTTCAGAGGAATGTGAATGTCTTCAAATTCATCATTCCTCAGATCATGAAATACAGCCCCAACTGCACCATCCTGGTGGTTTCCAACCCAGGTAAGGCAATCTTCTCCAAATATTTTCCAAACATTTACAAATTCTGTTTGTCAGAGAACTAGTGTTTTATTTTGTCAATCTTCTCAACCACAAATTGAATGTTGAGAATTAATAGCTTTGTGTGGACATCTGCCATGTAGTTGCTAACAGCAGAATACAAACAAATATTCTGTATTTTCTGATGCTCTCTTTATTCAGAACTTCTTATGGTGTCCATATTTTAAAAGCATGCCTTGTGGTAAATACTTCAGTTCTTTACATACTCTGGCTTAAGCAGTAGGTAGTTTAAAGCTTTTATCTCTAAAGGAGACATCCATTTTGCTTTTAAATTGTTTTGTAAATCATAACTTTCTTTTGTGTCTGGATGTGATATGGCCATTTTTCAGGATGAAGAACATATCCTATAGCCTTGGTTATATTTTCAGGCGAAAGAATTTGCATGCTGAAGCCTATGGTGGGGGAAGGGCTAACTGTACTATATAGTTCAGTTAGATTAGAAAAGACTTAGTTATAACTGATTATACATACTTTTGTGCTCACTTGGAAGTGTCTCATTGCACTGGAACAGCTTGGATATTTGGATGTCTAAAGCAGACTGTAAGCTTTCTGATGTGCTTTGTAGGGTGTCTCTGTAGAGCTGTCTTTGCTTGATTCAACATCTGAGTGAAGCCATTACTACAGAGCCCTGGCAATGAAGTGACACTGTTTTTAAAGATAACTTGGCAGAGTCAAAACAGTGCATGTAAAGCTAACAACTCAACTGGTGGTTGAGTAATTAGCTGGTGTACAATTAATACTACTGAATACTAGGTACTGACTGAGTAGCTACTGTGCAAGTACAACAACTTACGGCCATGTTAAACGCTTATCTAAATCTCAGTCAAAGATCAATTTGTTCTTGTTCCAGCAAGGCTGAATTCAAACTATAGATTTCTCTCTACTAGAGCAGCTGCAGGAGGAGAATTGCATCTTGCTTTTTCAGAATTATTTTTATAATGCTTTGTTCTCTCAACGTATCAAATTTTGTCCACTAGTCTTATATAGTGGAAGTTATTGTGAGCTCATTAGAAGGGACTTCAGGGGTGCCAGAGCATCAGGTGTCTGCTGCATGTGTGTTGGTGTGACCTTGATGTCCTTCCCTGTTTAACTTCCCCAGATCTGTCTGGGCTCTAGCTCAGTACTGTCCACAGTCTGTCCTGAGTGGAAAGCACTACTGTAGGCAAATGATGAGATTATGAAGCAGCACTGAAAAAGTCTGGGTGCATGTCTCAGCACCTGACTCAAAAGCCAGGCTGTGCAGAGCAAATGTAGTTGGTTGATAGGGAGGTGCACTGTAGGCTGTACAGATTACTGTGATCCTGGCAGAAATGGCCTCAAGTGAAGCTGTAGGGAAACTATGCCTGACAAGCATGCCACCTGTAACAGCAAGGTGTGAACTGTACTAAGATGACATGCTTTTTGTGCCTGAGCAGAGCAAATGATCTATTTCAGATCTATAGACACAAATACATTCCCTCCTGAGAACTAGCTGGCTTTTGAGAGTTTTGGAGCCATAATTAATTATTGCAGCCTGTTTATTATTGTTCTGCTGGATTCGAGTTTTTCCTCTCTGCTCACATACTTCTCTCGCTGCCCCAAATCAGGCTTGTTTTTTTTTTCTAAAACTGTATTTTTAGAGCCACATGCAGCCAAAGCATAGAACTCATCTGGCTCTTTGTGCTGCAGGGGTAACTAGTGCAGAAACTGCTTGATGCACAAATCTGTTTAAGAAATTAACCTGAAGTAGTTACCAACTAGAAACAGTATGTAAATCTCAAACATGTTTCATTTTCAATTGCTTTACCTCTTATTGTGATGAAGTAGAAGGTAACACTACTTCAGGAAACTGCTTAAATGTTTTAGCCATATGAAGAGTTCAGTCCCAATTCTGGATGCTCTAGGGCTTTAGCTGTGACAAAAAAGTGCCTCCAACTTAAGCTGGTAGGATACTAATCTCCAAAGACATCCCTCAATTTTTTGAACAGTAGCTAGATGGGTCCTAAGTTTCAAGCAGTCAGACCCCAAATATTTAGACCTGAAATACTGTGACCAATAAGCCCAACTGTATTTTGAGTCTTCCTGATTGCCTACAGCAAAGTAATTGTTGGAGCATTCTTGGCGTATGTGAATGGTTTCATATACTGTGCGTGTTCTTCTTTTCAGTGGATATATTAACCTATGTCACATGGAAGCTGAGTGGCCTGCCAAAACACCGTGTGATTGGAAGTGGCTGCAATCTAGACACAGCTAGATTTCGCTATCTGATGGGTGAGAGACTTGGTATCCACCCAACTAGCTGCCACGGCTGGATCCTGGGAGAACACGGTGATTCTAGTGGTAAGGAGCAGTTCTGACCTCCTTGGGAATAAGCAGTACAGTGTTAGACGTTGAGGCCTAAGGGGTGTTACAAAAATCTGAAAGTACAGATGCAGCTGAGCTGGAGTAACTAGCACTTTGCTGTATTTTTATGAAGATTAGAGTTGAGACAAGTCCAGAAAATCTAGCTGCACATGTCTAATAAAAGTGATTATATATGATTAAACCCTGAACTGAAAAGGCCAATTTTGTTAGCTAAAGTTGTGTCTTAAAGGCTACAGCTTAAAAATTCTGTTTATCCTCAGTTTTTGGAGTATCATAACATCATCTGTAGCATGATTCTCTTCTGAAAGCAATATTAGCTCTTGTTAGGTCAATGGCAGAGCTATTAAAAAGAGAGAAGATGGGTTTTTAAACCATGTGAAATCAAAGAAGCTTATTTGTCTTAGTTGATATATTTCCAATCTGCAATGATGCATCAGAACATCTGTGTAGATTGGTACTGCTTTATATTTTAGTGCTGTGTATTTCTAAGGGAGCCACCTCTTCAATGTCCCATTGCATTTGATAAAAGCACAGTGTCTGATCAACAACAATATTTAGTGAAACCAGCCCTACACTGTAATGAAAGAGTGTGGCTGAGCATACACAGAGCTCATTTTGCTTCAGTGTTACAGCTGCTTTTGCTTTAAAATAACTAAAATTTCCTAGTTACTTCACAAGAACAGAGAATGAATCTGCCTGTAAGCTTCCAATATGGAGATGCACAGATTCCTCTCTTGATATTCTAAGTTTGTATGCTACCCTCTTATTCAGGGAAATAAGAGTAGAATACTTGAAGGCTAATGCAGGCCTAATACTGATTAGTGGGACAGCAAATACATACTTGCTGCAATTTTTGAGTAAAATTAGTTTTAAAAGGCTGAACAGCTAAGGTGTGCCTCTTTGCTAGAATTTGAGGGTTCTGACTTCAAAAGTAGCTGTCTACACTTTTCAAGGACTGAAAGTGCTGTCCATGTGTTGTGATTGACTTGTCAAAGTGTCAGTACTAAAATAGTCTCAGACTTGACCCCCAGAGTTCTCGGAATTAACTGTAGTTAAATGAAAACTTAAAATCTGCCTCAAACATTATTGTGGTTCTGGCTACTACTACTTTGTTTCCAGTTATCTTAGGAAAAGTGGAGGGGGGGTGAAACTTATGTCCTCTCTCTGTTACAGTGGCTGTTTGGAGCGGAGTCAATGTGGCAGGCGTTTCTCTCCAGGACCTGAACCCTGCCATGGGAACTGACAAAGATGGTGAGAACTGGAAGGATCTCCACAAGCAAGTGATTGAAAGGTACAGTGACTTGAGGAATGAGGTGGATATATGTGATGCTGAAAACAGGTAGTCTGCACACTGCCTCTCCATTCTGCTGCAGCTTTCATGCCCTTTTATTTAGAGGGTTTCATGAGTAAGTGGAACTACTGGTTTAAACACAGAAATGCAGGACTTCAGTTGGTAAGCTTTATTATCCTCAGTGAGACAAGCTATTGCGTAACATACTCACTTTAGTACTGCAGTGCTTAGAGTTGTGTGCACTTGTTTTCTCACAAGTAGCTTCTTAAATGGTTGACTTTGTTCAAAGGGCACAAGACTCTAGGATAAGGTAGTATTTTCTGTGAGCAGAGAACTGGAGTAGATTTGGGGAAAATTCTGTTCATTGATTTAGGGAAATTTGTCTAGAGGTAACTATACATGTTAAATCACTTGTCTTGCCTGTGAAATGACTATACTTGTATAAAGTATATGCAGATGTTGGTTAAAAAAATTAGGATGTGTGTAGGTAGTACATGGCTTTGATTCTAAATGTTTACCTATTCCAAATGCACTCAGAATGATTGTGCCACTGACTTGAATAGAGAACTTATTCAGTTGTAGGTGTCTGTTTTTCTACTTAACACTAAGAACTCTTCATAGATAGAAGCTATTTTTCTTTTCAGCTAATCCTGTGAGAACAATCAGGCTTCTTTATTACATGTGTAGGATAACGTAGACTTTATACTTTTTCCTCTAATGCTGAAATATGTAACTCTTTGCTGTTTTAATTCTAAAACTTAATGTGTGTCACAGGAGTCTCAGATTTTTTAAATGGGAAACATTCATTAATCTTAAGACTTAGCATTTGGACAGTGTTTTGACATCCTAATGCAACTGTATTTCAATATTTTCTTAGTGCCTATGAGGTAATCAGACTTAAGGGATACACAAACTGGGCCATTGGCCTTAGCGTTGCTGACCTCTGTGAGACCATGCTGAAGAACTTGTGCCGGGTTCACTCAGTCTCAACACTGGTAAAGGTAAGAAGTGGTGGCTAATCAGATGCTCTAGTTCATCTTGTTATGGAAAAGCTAAATAGTCTCAATTAGCAAAGTGCTGAACAAAGGAAGCTTTGCAAGATACTACTTTGAATTTAAAATGTGAGCTTACTATTGCAATTTTTTCTAGTCTGACCTCTTATTTTCAGCTCCATACTTGAGAAGGGTAGGCTAAGTTCTCTTTACTACCCTTGTGTAAAGTTTCCCATGCGGATTCATTAAAAGGAAGTTTCGGTGCAAAATTGAGAACTTCACAGAGGCCCAGCTGCAATTCCATGAACTACTGCCTAGTGAAGGTGCTAGGCAGGAGAGCTGTGTCCTTTTATAGCTGGTGTAACTGGCTGCATCTAGTCTGCACCAGCTGTATAACCTCTGGTGCAGCAAGACTTCTGAGCAGGCTGAACTTACTGCTTCTGTAGTCATAAAAAAGGCCTGCCCTAATCCTGTGTCTTTGAATTTTGTCAGCTACTTGCTGTATATAAATAAGTGAGGGCTTTGGAGGTGGGGTTGCTGAAATCAACCATCTCAGTATTACCAATCACTTGGTCTAAAACAGCTCTGCACTTTTTTATTTTCCTCATTGTGACTGAAAATTGAATCTTCTGCAGGCTTCAAAATGATAAAGTCTTGAGCTCTGCTCTCAGAAGGCTTCTTGCTATATAAACTAAAAGCAGATCTGGGGTGATGGGTTCATGTCTGAGTGATCTCTTGTTTGTGGCAGGGCATGTATGGCATTGAGAATGATGTCTTCTTGAGCCTTCCTGCTGTCCTAAGTGCCTCTGGATTGACAAGTGTCATCAACCAAAAGCTGAAGGATGAGGAAGTGGCTCAGCTGAAGAAGAGTGCGGATACACTGTGGAACATCCAGAAAGATCTCAAAGATCTGTAACTCATGAATGTTAGATTCCAGCAATAGAAAAACAGCATGTTGTGTGCAGATGTGGGCTCTACTCACTATACATCTCTATGGTTAACATTTAATGCTCTTCCAGACTGAGCTTTGTCCACAGTAGCTAAAGTTATGCTTGCTGTAACGCACAGACCTTATGAACAAATAAAGCAACTTTCAGGCATGTTTTGTTGTCCTAGTGATTTATTTTCAGTATTTAAATTATCTAGCTTACTCTGGCATTCTCCTTTGTTTGCCATAGACTACATGGAAGTGTAGACACCTCAAAAGGTTAGAAACAAGGTAGTAGTCACCTGTGGTGGGATTTCACTAATACAACCTTACTGGAAGCCTTTTCTGTATGATTTAGTTTCAGTCCAGATGCTGACTAAGTGTAGTTCATTCCCAGACTTGTTTCTGATACAGTACTTCCTATTTTTTACTGATGGGTAGAGGAAATGGAATGGGGATTTGCCTCTGGGCCACCTGCCAAAAATGACAACATTAAGATTCTGTATGCCACTGGCCTAGACAAAGGGTCCTGTAGATACTTCTCTCTTCTGGATTCAATTCTCTGCCTGTTAGTGGTGTCTAGTTTTCATAATGTTTAGAACAAACAATTCTTTTCTATTTGATTACCAAAATCCAAGTTTTTTTAGAGTTGAAGACTGGAGTCCCATGGTAATCTTGTTTATAGAACAAGCCAAACCAGGCCTTTAATCACTAAATTCCAGCATGATTGTTTCACAAGTGCTTATATACTTGGGGGGAGAACAGATTTAAAAGATCCCAAAGTTTTATTTCTTAATCACTTACAATTATGGAGTAGATATTAACCATAAATAGCCAGTACTTGCTTGGCATGCCTAGAACTGCTCAACCTAAATGTCTGGGGGCAAACAGTATCAAATCCATCTCTTGTATCATAATTCAGGGGTCTGCAAGTCTTGTTTCATAACAAATTGTCTGAGACCAGGTTGGAGCAATTTAAAGGCCTTTTCTAGCTCCATTAAAATGCTTTTGAGTAGTGGACTAAAACACTTTCACAAACAAGTAGCTTAACTTTTCTAGCTCCTTTGAAAAGAAAAGGTCATGTAAGTCCTATTGTATTGCGAGATAACTGCTATCCTGTGATTTAGGATGTATCATATAGTTAGTGAAATATCATGCATGGGATGCTGGTGACAGCGTTATTTACAAAGGGTATCCCAGGGAGACCTTAGGAGATGCTTTATTCTCAGCTGCAGGCTAAATGCCAGACCTCTTTACTGGTAGGAGAGGGAAAATTATAGTCTCTGCTTTCATAACCCAGTGTGGAGATCTTACTGGAAGGCTTTCCACACCTGGATAGATTAGTTTAAGTTCCTGCTAAGAACTGTTCATGATGAGCTGTCATGAGGTAAATGGCATAAGCTGCTGCTGTTTGCAGGACACACCCATTAGTAATTTTTGCCTGAGCACATTTAGCTGGCTCCTTGGGCAGTTCCTTCCTTGCTTTGTTTTTACTTGCACTGTTGTCAGTTAATGAAATAATTCAAACTTATGTTGTGGGATAATAATTCAAACCTATCTTGCAGGATTTTTGAGACTGAAGAGGCATCAGTTGTCTTAAAGGACAGGGAGTGGGCCCTTTTCCCTTCTGATAGTGAATCTTGATTTTTAAAGATCACTCAGCTACAATAAAACAGGGTTTTGTCCCTGATTGCATCAGTGTGCATTCTTCACCCATTAAAGTGTAGGGTCATAACCTTGTTCTGTGGCCAGCAAATGGAGACCCAAAGTAGGCTGGGACATCTTGAAAGGAACATGGTAATTGGTGCCCAGGCTGGGAAGCTACTGTCACCTAGTGTCTGTCAACTAGTCCTTCAATCCCCTCTGAGTCCACAGAGGTGTTTTTTGTTAGTGATCACAGAGTCAACAGCAGCACAAGCTCTTTTGCACCTAGACATTAAGCAACCAGAAAGCTAATGACAATCTCTACTACAAAAAAGTGTGGTCTGTTACAAAAAAGAGTGGATATGGATGAAGCAGGGAACTGAAGGCCTGAGGAAAGCACATTGGTTTGCATGATGAGCACTTTTCTTAGCACATCAGCAGCCTCACTGTACCAACTTCTACTTCTAGGGGGATGACATTATGAAAGAAAATTCTAAGAAATTTAACAATAAAGCAGCCTTGTGGGTATTATGGGTGATTGGTTCAAAATCATTGAAGAGGAATGAGTATCTCAGGCTAGGGGATTTTGAGATTTTATAAAACGGGCTCTTCAGATTGTTTTTTGCATTCACTGATGTCTGTAAGCCCTATGCAAGTACATTAATTACTTTGTAATTATTTTTATTAGGAGTCTTATCACACAATCTTGTATCTTCATTGCAGTCACATGGCTGTAGAAGAGCTTCCCTATGTATGCTTAAACAGTAACAGCCTATCACTTTCTGTTACTTGGAGTCTATCCATAATACAGTCTTATATCAACCATATAAGTTCCTTAATAACTATATTGCCATAGTACTTTATCTCTAAAAGATATCTGTGGGTTTTTTTCTGAACATAATAGACTCATGTTTATCTTGTATATGCTTTGTTTGTACAGCCCATTGATACATGAACTTTGTTCTTGTTTTATCTCATGAAAGGCAATACAGGCTTTTAAGCGCATTCCTATGTGTCAAGAGGTACCTTTGTCATTCCTTGGTCTAATAGAAAACATTGTGGTGCTGTTGGACAGAGTAGTATAGCCAGTAAGAAGAAACACAGCAGAACGCTTCAGAAAGTGCTGAGGACAACTTGCTTGACTTACATGAGGTAAGACTAGTAAGGTTACTTTAATTGCTGTAAGGACCTAGACCTCCTTGCATTTGCAAGTATATAGATACAGGCTACAGAATAGAAAGTCAGTCTGACTACCCTGCAAATGTCAGACAAGAGACAAGCAGATACCGACAGACAACAGAGAGAGGAGGGATGCTACTGGCATGCTTGTGCCAGAGGACCAGAACTCAGTCCTCAGAGTTACGCTCAGCCTCAGATATATGCTAATTACCACTGTATTTGCATCATGGCTTTCCAAAGGAATGTATGTGAAGGAGGGAGAGCTTGAGTTTTCTACCTGCACATCCAGAACATTCAGATAAATGAGTAGCATCCTTTGCTTTATTATCAGTCTGCATAGCAGCTGTCTGCACGCTTAGTAAAACAACAGTGCTGTTAGTGGTAATCAGCCGACACCCAAGCACTCAGATGTAGTGTTAATCAGCTGCTTTTTTAGTAGTCAAAGGAAAGTAGTCAAAATGGGGCAGGGAATTGAAGGCAGGTTTAAACAGTGAAATAGTGTTAAAAAGAACATGTAGGTGTAGAGTGATGGAAATGTTTTATATATGCATTTTGCTAGACTAGTAGTGCTTATATGACTTTCATACTAGCTAACTTAGAACTGTGTTTTATGGTAAGTAGGTGACTTGTGTCTTAAGTTGCTCACAGAGTTCCTGTTATCATTGTGTTTGCACACTTCACATCAGCCTTGTGCTGCAAAGAAATGCTGTTTTCCCCAATTTACAGATACAAATCAGAACAATTAAGCCACAAATTCTCAGTGGAATGTAGATGCTGAACTCTCACTGATGTCAGTGTGACCAGGAGCCCAAAAACATTTAAGAGTCAGATCCTTATATTGTGCTCTGGACTGACACAATGCCATAGTGTAACGGCATCTCAGGGCAGTGTCTAATTTTGGACATTTCTTTCTTCTGTGAACAGTTCTCCTCTAATGCACATCTGTCAATCCAGCCTTATGTAAGTCAAAGCTTTTCAGAGACTACAGTAGCCAGGGTCTTCCTAAAATCCACACCAATCACTGTGATGTACTACATTTTTATAAACGGTTCCTGAGATACCATTGCTGTGTGAGTTATTACTCTGTGCAAGCAAAGGAGTTGTGCAAATAATTAACTTATATTTGGAGAGGTCAGACTCAGGAGGGCTGGATTTGCTCAGTGTCTGAAATGAATGTAGCCTGTATCTATACCTGCAAACATAAGCAACAAAAGCACAGTCTGGCCCAGGCTGTGGCTACGCAAATTAAGATTTCAGAGTAAATAATTTCTCCCTTATGCTCTCCTCTTTAATAGCTCTTCAACATTATTTAGACGTGTCTACACATCAATATCTGAGGTAAAAAATCCAGAAAATTTGTCAAAATAGCATGAAGGTGGATTCCTACCAGCATTGATTTCTGGAAGGGAATATTCATAATTCTTGCTCTGTGACATGTGCTAAATGAAAATACAAAGGGAAGAAAAAAGGCATGAGATACAGTTTTCGCTGTGCTGCTAATTCTGTATTTCAGACAATAAGACAGAAATGCAAGGATTTCCAAAGTCTCTGTTCATTCAGCAGTCTCCACCAGTAGTAGATACTGGAATACTCTCCCAGTATCACTGGGAATCAGGCGTGATTACCATGTCTAAGAATCACATCAAACTAGTTTGCGTACCCACATATGATAATAGAGTAGTCCCTGATACTCTCAGACTGAAGATCAGTCTAGAAGAGTATTTGCTGACCCTCTGTTCATTTTACTGAGTTTGGTTCTTCCCATAGCAAATTGTTGTGCAATAGAAGGAAATAAATATTTTTTAAATTACTTCTGTACTGGGCTGATTCTGAATGCTGCAGGTTTTTTGTTTGGGTTTTTTTTTTTTTACAGATAAAAGAAGAAGAATAAACAGAAACACCTCTTTCAACATGCTTCAAGGGCATTCAAAGTCAGTAGAGTGGTTCTCAAACAGACAGAAAAGAAGTTAAGACCACAGTCACCTTAGATCAAGTGCCTATATTCCACTGAGTAGGATAGTTGAATGGGATTGAATTTCAACACGTTAAATTTCAATCTTAATGCTGATCATGGGATAACCTGGTTTTTATTAAGTCCTTACTATACTCAAAGTCCTTACTATACTTACATAGCTGAATGGCTGGAAATGCCTCTTGCAACACTACACCTTTGAGTTTGCAGCATAGTCTTTCAAAGCATAGAAACCTTTGTTTGCAGCCAGAGCAGTAAAATGCTGCAGTCCTGGCTACTTGAGGAGATGCAGATAAGCCCTGTGAAGCTGAGCTGCCAGCCTTGATAACAATTCCTCCAAGGTCACACAAGATAAAAGAGATGTACTAAGAATTCATACCTAGCCTGAGCTTTTTAACATTTCTAACAAAAAAAAAAACCAAACCCAAACCTAAAAGAGTCCCCTTTGCCATAACAGAAAGGAAGAACAATTATTATGAGAAAAGGAATCACGAGAAAAAGGGAAAGTCCCAGAATATTAGGCAAGCGAGGCTTCAGTCTGTGATTACCACTTGCAGTTAAAGAGAAAATACCACAAGTTACATGAACACACTGAAAAATCCTCATGCAATATATGATACAAACACTGTGCTGACCACAGAAAACAAATACATATCAAAGCAAATATGTGTGTGTTTATCTATGAAAGTGTTTGTGAGTGTCTGTGTACATGACTGAATTATAGGTGGGGGCATGGCACTGTACAGTAGAAAAGACAGGCAAAACAGTTATTAGTCTTGCATTTTACTTTTACAAGTTACAGCCATATCAGACATCACAAAAACAACCTTGGTGTTTCTCAGAAATTGTGTTTGCATGTGCTTGTGCATTTATTTCCCAAAAGAACTAGTGGGTTTTTTTCAGCCTCTAATGCCTAGTGCCTGGCAGGAGATACAGAAACGGAGACTGCTCTCTCACAGAACGTGGGCTGTATGTCCATCCTTTGTGAAGAGATCACTTCACGTGCCTGGGGTGAGGTGGCTTAAAAATGGGAACATCCCAAATCTCTACTCACATGGGAAAATGGCATACATAATTTGCAGCATAGCTTTTATGCATTTAACAGTCCTGTCCCTCACAGGGATACTTGGTCATTGCAGCATTTATTTTAAACTTTAAATAGGACAGTAGCATTCTGATGCTTATCCAAGTTGCAGGATCCGGCTTAGCGACCAAGCTACCCTGGCATCCTTTTCCAAAGCCAAGTCCAAAAGGATTAAGATTAAACTTGCCCCTGGTGAAGTGATATCTGCAGGATGGCTAACTCTCATTCTCACTCTCCTGGATGAAGCAGCAGAGGCCACAATTCTCTGCAAAGCTGGGAACATCAGCCTCTCAGACCACCTGATATGAATGTCTTTAGTTTGGTGTGTCATCGAGTCCATGCACTCCATGCCTATTTGGGAGAAAACATATACCAGATGTCACTGAGAAAAGTCCATTGTGTCACATCACTCCTTAAAACTTAAAATGTTCCATAGCGTCTTCTCCCTACTGACCATTTCACAGGGTCCCTGTACAGCTGTCTTCTAACTGGAAGGAAGAATTCTCCACTCGTGCGAGATTTGGAGCATTTTTTGGACTTGCACAAAGCAGGGGTGAAAGCCGTCTCTTCACAGCTGGAATGATCTGAACTTGCTGAGTTCAGGCAGGCAATCAGGGCTGGCCCTAGAGCACTTCTGAACAACTCCCTGATTTTCCCTAAACTCTGCAATGACCCTAAATGACCAATGTGCTAGAAAATGAGCTATTCTCTCAATGAGCAGCTATTCTCTCTCCGCAAGCAGCTTTGTCCTCCAACAGCTTTCTGGTATGCTGCTAACAATGCTGGGGAACCCTCAGCTGACCGGTCAGGTAGCCTCACTTCTCATGACATTTGCACAGCAAAGCTAGCAGCTCAGGAGAGCCCACACAGAAAACAGGTAAATGGCAGCAAAAAGGAACAGTCTAGCTGATGGGGTCTGATTCCCCAACAGCTCAGGCCCTTATGATCAGGCCTAAAGATGGCAGCCATTGCAAAAAGAGCGGTCAGCAACACTCCTAGGAGTTCATATACTGAATTCTGAAGCATGAATTCCTTTTACTTTCATAGGTATTCTGCTGTGGTAGGAAAACAAAATTGTTTAGCTATTTGTCATGCCATGCAACTGCTATTATCCTCTCATCAGTCATTACAGTTTTGAACAGGCAGTTTTCTGTCTAAAACTAAATTATTCCTTTCATGGCAGCCTAAATGCCATGAAGACCTGGATATTTTTGATTACTATTTTAACAGATATATACAAAATAGTTTGTAGTGCTGATATAAACTGAAGTCTATCACTCTGTGGCTTTAAGGGGCTTATAAGCATGTACAATTTTCCTAATGTGTTTGGAATTCAGAATTGATGAAGTCTCTACCAATTTGGGAGTATCCTCAGCCAAGAATTTCTCAACGACCGTTTAGCCCAGAATGCAGGGGTCTGAGGCTGAGTTTCAGGCTCAAGTCTTCTACCAAGGTTAGAGTGCTTAATAATACATGATTTTCTAGCCTACAGTATTAGCAAAGTGAGATCAGGCTGATAAACACTTCTGATCCCCCAAAACATCTGAAAAATCAACTAATTGGTAGGGGGGTATACATCCCCACCAACACATTTTTCTAGAGTTCCCTTGGGTAAGCAATTTACCATGCATACTGAATGGAGCAAAATCATAGCTATGTCTCAGCTAGAGAAAGAGAGAAGGGTAGCTGAGCTAACAGACATCCGTCCCCCACCTCCTCAGAACAGGTCCTGATTTGATCAGCTACTAGGACCTGGAGGTAAAGCTCCCAGAATTTTTTTCCAGACACTTTTCCAATAAATTTGACTAGAATTTGACCATACGCTGAGTGCCAAATGCTTGAAGGGTAACTAAAGAACCTCAACATCTCAGTCTTAGGCACACCTGTCTGTCCATCGTAATCCAGCTGTCCCATGGGTTTCAGACCACATGACAGCTTGGCAGCTGGCCAGCTGAGCCAAGATGCCTGATCACAAAGCCTCTTTAAAAAAGGAGGAGGATGCTGGTGAACAATTTAGACACATCACTTAGGCAGGTTTGCTTCATTATTCTAATTTTCTCTACCACTTTGGGATTTATAATGAGGTTTACTAGATTCTGAAGCAAAATATAGTAAGACTTTACCCTTTTCTCTTTAGAAGGATTAAAAACAAGTGCAGCTGACATCTTACTGTGGTTGTATAACACGGAACTAAACCACAGAAAATAGACATTTCTACCTTAAAATTCTGGAAAATATTTTTTTTTAAATTAAGTAAAAATCTGAGTTTTTTTCTAAAATATTTCTAGGGAGGTTCATCAGTACACCTAAATTGCAAAGGTAATAAACAGCATGGCCTTCCAGTGGTGTCAAAAAGACACCTACATCACATGGAGCTCAAAGGAACACCTTTAAAAGTTAGGTAACTGAAGACAGGAAATATCACAATGGAGTTAAAAAGGGGAAAAGAAAGAAGGGAACAAAAACCTGGGGTGAAGAGAACAAAAAAGGAAATACAATGTTATCATACTGCTTTTTTTTAAGTCAACAGCATCCTCAGCAAACATATGTCTATAATGTGTCTCTTTAGAAGAGTAGATATTACTTGTAGGGGTACAAAATAAAGCTCAGCCTCTATCTCTAAGTTCCTTAAGTTTCTTCATAAGGGTTGCTCTAGCCTTGGCAGCCCACACGGCTGAGTACTAAGACCTCATTTTATTACGGATCCTGTCTTTGCTCTTCTTTTCCTCTCTTCCTCTTCTTTTCACATTTCCCTGTGTCTCTCAGCCTGAGGCAAGGGCTTTTCTTCCAGATGGAGACCCCCATTTTGCTGATCGTGTTGTGATTCTGTTTCCGCAGGCTTCATAAAACTAAAGTTTGTCACAAGGATTTAGTGAAAGGGATAAAACAGCCTTTTGGTCAAACAAAACTATACAGACACTGGAGAACTCACGTTAATACCATCAGTGCCACCTACTGCTCTATTTCTAAAGTACAGTGTGTGTACATCAGTAATTGCTACAAACCATCATAGCTTCCTCCTGTAAAATTTGACTCAATGTGTATGAGCATTTTTAACATCTATGTCTTACTTTTTTCCCTACAGTTAACGCAGGCAAACCTTGAAACCGCAGTTATGTTTAGAACAAGCCAGACCTAGACAGTTATCTCATTATAAACTCCCACACATTGAGAGTGTTTCTTCCCCTAACACGCACTTTCTTACTTGAAGCCAGGGAGGCTGAAGTTGATTTTCCAACAAAAAGGATTGTCTGAAGTAGTTCTTCTGGAGGGACTGTGGTGTGAAGACAACATCCGTGACCTGGGGTGATGTGCTGAGTTAGTGTTTGCAGAAAACTTTGCTCTACCCAAATAGATGGAGTTAGATCAAAGCATGCAGAGAAGACAACATCCTGGGAGGTAACAGTTTCAAAAAGAGTTTTAGGTAGGGCAGAATGCATGGCATTGTCCCTGCATTTCTATCTCCAGAGAACTGTAGGAAATTTGGGAAAAACAATACACACTTTGTATGATTTCTCTTCAAAGACCTTGCAGACTCAGCATTCTTATTGTCCAGTATTCTTGCAAGCAACATTATTTCACTTCTGTGGGCTGAAAAAGAATTTGGTGGGATAACAAATGATGTCTGGCAGAATTGAGTCACACTGAATAAAGAATTACCAGAGGGCATTTGTATACTTTGGTGATAAGAGCAATATGGGAACCTAGATAGGCCAGACTCAAAACCAGTTTCACTTGTTTCCAGATTTCTGGAAAATATTTTAATCAATGTTATACTTTAAAACCTACTATTTTGGGTAGCTTTCCATCTTCCCACTTCTGCAGTTGTCCTCTGTTTTGCTAACAAGGAACAAACTGTACCATCATAGTCACAACCTTTTCCTGTCTCTGTGACAAAAACAACACGTTCTAGTGTTAGCAGAGCGTCCCTTTCACCACTTGCACTTCACATGGAGGAGAGCTAGTGGCTGCCCTTCTGTTCCTTTCTGCTCTTGGTGACTGCCCCTCCACTGTGTATGCTAAGTTTGCCTATTCTTACTGTCAGAATATAGCTTTTCTCCTGGAGCACTCATTTTGCTGTAGGTGCACAGCCTCAGGCATTACCTCCTTTATGGCAGTAAACATAGACACCCCTATGTGCATCACGGAGGTCCCACATTTAATCCTGGCAGGCCATAAATATAATAAATAGGTCCCTTTGCCCTCTAGCAATTAACAGCATTTGCGGGGATGAAAGTTTTTGGACTGTCTGTTGGATGTAACTTTTCCTAGACACTTCATATGCTTTTCCCTCACTAATAACAAAAAAGCAGGAGTCTGGGATGGCACGGTGTGAAAAAAAGCTTCTTTAAAACACACAGATTGGATAAAGTGAAATGTAATCTGAATATGAAGGAATACTAATATTCATAGTCCTATTGAGCACTTTTTAGTGGATCAGAAACACTTAAAAAATCCCATGAGTATTATCTCCAACCTGCAAAAGATGAGTTACATGAGTTGCCCAGGTTCACCCAATGATGGCGTTGCCAGTGCTTGTGAAATTATCTTGTGGTATCTGTCGATTCTTTCAAACTCATTCTCCAAGGTTTAAGGGGTTCTATCATCTTTCGCCAAATTAAAAAAGTAGAAGTATCCTCTTATTACGAAAGCTGGAAAAACATGACACCCAAGAACCTGAAAAACACAGACTATATAAAGAACTTAAAAGTTTTATTATTACAACTTCAGTTCGTTGTTCTAAAATTATTTGCATGTTTTTTAGGCTTTTGAATGCTTAAGGGACAGTGATATGTCAGTGAGCCAGTGCCACTGTTTATCTGGCATCACTATTAGAGGTTTGCTTGTCATCCCTGGAGAGGTAAATGGTGTGGGCAGTTTGACTTCAGCATCTTGAATGAGGTTCACAGGACTGCAGAGGACAGTGGTACCCAGCCAGTGATGATGGGGCCCACGCACCTGCAAACCCGTATAGTTTCCCTCTGGCAAGCTGCAGCTTGCGGTAGTTACTCATAACGAGAGCGAGCAGGCACATGTCCCTCTGGCAGGGATCTCACTTTTGCTAAATAAAAGTTCACACGTACCGCCTAACACTACAAACAAACCCACCGACAGTTCTGCCCGTGACATACCCCAGCGCCTCTGCCTGCCATCATGTGAGTTGCTCCAGCAGGCCAAGGGGACGGCGCGGCCTGACATGGCGGCCGTTAGGCGGCGCCCCCTGGCGGCCGCGGGCAGGATGGCAGCAGAGGCGCCCGGCGCGAGGGTCGGCGGGGCGGGAAGCAGCCTCCAGCCGCTGCGGTGTGGTACTCGGTCCATAGGCCGCAATTAGTGAGGCAAATTATGGGCTAACCGCCCCTGCTGTCTCGTTTAAAATGACTGGTTTTGCAGAGTATTCGTTGACAGAGGGCTGACGAAAGCCTCTGGGACTAGGACAGGCTTGTGGGCTGCGTTACCTTTTCCACTCACCACCTGAGATGGCCTTTGTGAGACTGGTAGCTTTCAGCCTTGCCCTCAGGGTTTCCAGAGAAAAGTGTGAAAATGTGACTCAGGCAGATTTGATGGTTCAGAAATTAAGTGAGCCTTAAAATACTACTGTTTTTTCTTTTAAGTAACACGATTTTTAACCTACAGGATGATGTGGTTTCCTACCTACTCCAGGCAGTAACAGCCACAGCTGCTCCACAACTAATGATTCTCGGCCGGGCTTTTTTCATAAACTGGCAAATAGGGCAACTGAAGCCATTGAGACAAAAAGACACCCAGCCACTAAAACCCTGAGCCCTTCCCTGGGCAGGCTGTAATGCCTTTCAGTTAACCTAGAAGGGAAACCTCTTTCCCCCGACGCACAGCGCAGCTGAGCCCGCCGGCCAGCTCTGCTGGCTGGAAAGGCAAGGCAGCGTTCGCTCTCACCTTTCCCATCTCTCCCTGTTCCCAGCCGTGCTGTTCCATCCCCTCTTGCCAGGCTCTTTGCTGAGACAAAAAGCCTAGTTCCTAACTTGGCAAAAAAAGTTTTCTGCATCCTTAGGTTAGTTTGGTGAGCTGTATCCTCAGCAGTCTGACTGCCATGAGTGCAGAGAGGGCATGGGAAGTGTAAGTGGAAGAGCAAGGCTTTGGGGTTAGTTAGCCGTTAAGGTAGGCTTGGCTGTATTATGTTACGTCTAAGAGACTTTTATGTAGATGGGCTGCCCGTCTTCTGAACCAATTGCCTTGGACTTGTTTTGTCTTATGTGAGCTCAGAGCCTTTCCCTCTGTGCTACTACGTAGTCCATGCCTGCTGGTGCAATGTTATTCTCCACAGTGCCAGAGATGCCCTGGATCTCACCTGGAGATTTGCTCAGTGCTGAACTGCGGATTTTGGGCAGGTTGTGCTCTAAGCTCAGAATCGGATTCAACTGACACAGCTGTCCCAGAAGCACTGGCTTCTCAACCAGACATGTAAGCACATAAGTATCTTCCAAGCAGGCAGCTGCTCTGTGGAGCTTTGAGGATCTCAGGTTGCGAGTTAGGGACCGACATCTCTGCAGATGTGTGTGCACTGCTTGCAGCATCCCAGCTCTGTGCTGGAGCAAGACAGGGGCATACTGTTCCCTGACTTACTACTCATTAGTTTCCCTGGGCAGAGGACATGGTCCCAGAGGCCAGAAAAGAGCTGTGGCATAGAAAAAGAGAAACCAGGCAGAAAATCAGGGACCAGGACTACAAGGAGGGCCACAGTGCATGCCAAAGTAGGGATAGAGCTTTTGTAGCTCTGTTTGTAAAAGCTCTCAGGGCTGCCGGGTTGCTCAAGAGCAGAATGAAGCCAACAGCTTGCACAGAGCCCTGGGAACACAGCTGGAGTTAATTGTGGAGGAAGGGTGTGAGGTAAACTAGTGCTTACAGACTGATGAACTGAACAAGAATATGTAACAACATTTAACCTGGCAAGTAATCTAAGAGACATCATGTAGACCGAGTCTACTAACCCGGTTGGTAAGTGGCCAGCAGGTAGAGAAGGTCCATGGGTGTTAAATGGGAGGGTGTATCTCAAGGGGAGGACTCAGGGGCCGGACCGAAATCAGGTGGTGAACTCAAAGTGTCCTCCCTGCTGGAATTTGCTCAGGGCAGTGCTGAATTTACAACCATTGAGTTGCAGTTGTCCCTGAGGTGTAGATACTCAATGCTGTGGCTGAGGAGCTCAAAACCGTTTTTTACCTCCCTCTAAGAGAAGAAAAAGAGCCCTAGCTCCAAAACAGTCAAGACCTTTCTCAGGTCAGTCTTAAATTCTTACCTCTACCAGCAGCTGCTGCTCAAGCCCTGAGGATTTCACTGAGCCAATTTAATGCTGGTGGTCAGACAGTTTAAACCCATTAGCTCCCAGCTATCTGAATAATTTTCTCCTCGGAGCCCAGCACACTGGCAGACTGCTCTAACCAGAACTGCAGAGAACTGCCACATTAACTGGACATTTGCTAACTGTTGTGGCTTGCGTGGTGAGCGTTTGAGGGCTGAAGAAAATGCCACTGGCTAGATCACTGTCCATGACTTCTCTTAACGGGCTCCCTCAGTGGGAGGATGAAGACCTGCCAGTGGAAGATTTGTTGCTCTTTGAAGTGTCTTGGGAAGTTACCAACAAAGGTTTGTACAACACTCTTAGGAGTTAGTATCGCTGTTTTCACGGGAGTGGAGGGAGGCACGAAGGGCTTGGACAAGAAAGGCATTAAGGGGATATTGGGGAAAAGTGGGCTGCAGAACTGTTGTATTGGAAGGAGTGCATGTGGCATCTGTGTGTAATCATGCATGCTGTGTGTGGGCTGCATCTGCCTGTGCTTGTGTGGGATGAGCATGTAGTCAGGACGTCTGTGTGTCTTTACATGTTTCACCACCAGGGATAGGTTGTTTAAACAAACATCTAAGTGTTATGCCTGGGTGTGCAGATGTATGGAAATATAGATATTGCTTTGTACATATTTATATTTTACCTTGACGCAAATTCACTTGGGAATGTAATGCTTGAAAATGAGCTGTAAAACAGACATCAGATTCAGAGTAGTTTAGCAGTCTCCCTCAGCCTTCTAGAGCAGTGTGGAGAAGAGCCCAAATTTGAAACAGGTATACATAAACATAGCTGCATTGAAGCCACTGAACAAAAATCAGATGTCAATGACCAGCAGTCTTTATGCCAGCTGAAATCCTTTTGGACTGGTCTTTGCAAACACAGGTGGTGCCAGACAGGGACTTCATGCTTTGTGCATGTGTACAGATTGAAAATCTGTTCACTGCACGCAGTTTGTCATGCAAAGTGCACGTTGGTTGTTATGCAAAGATCTTTCTGCTTCCATTTCTAATTCACTCATCAAATCATCCCCTTTCAGCTAGGTGTAGTTCACCAACGGGGAACAGGTTCCATTTTTGCCACAAAAGTGAGTTAGTATGAGTAAATGATTGACCTCATGTGTCTTATTGTCCTGGCAGATAAATAGATTAGTCAGGAGAGGGGATCTGTAATCTGTAATCTTAACAGATCTGTAACAACTCTAAAGGGGAAATGTGTGTGAGAGGAACAGACAGTGCTAGGGTTTATCTCCATAGTGAAACTGGAATTACTATTCTGTGATAGCTTCTGGTATTTAATCTGCAGTGCAATTTTACATTGCTCTTTTTAGGGTGGTGAGGAGTATCAATACACAGAGGTTATACAGAGTAGCTTTTGCGCTTTGAATCCCTGTGGGCTTATTTTTCAGTAGCTTCAGTCAAGCTTTTTGAGTGAATCTACTATTGCCAGAACTTGGAGCATGCAGCATCTAGTTTTGCAGTGTGCCCGGTAAGTAAGGCACTGGCAAGCAGATGGCAGCACAAATCTAGCAAATTCAGGTGTTCTCGCTAACATTTCTGAACTCCATAGTATATATATTTTCTGAGTCATCTGGACGCACTGGTTATAGATATCACATAATATGTTTAAGAAAAAGTAAAACACAATTAGTTTTATCTGTCTTTCTGTGTATGTACAAAATGCAGTGAATCACTTAATCATCCGTATAGCTCTTGTTGACTTCACTGAAGCCAAATCAACTGACACAGCTAAAATTTATTATTCTCACATTTTATGAGATAATTAATATTTATGAGAGTGAATATTTATTCAGTTAGTTTAAAAATAAGGTGCTGTTAATTACACCACTTACCAAACCCATATATTCGAATGGGGCTGACTGAACTAGTCATGGCAAACAATTTCTTCATTCGAACCAGATCTCTGTGCACAGAGACTTCCATTAACCAACGTTGACTGGAAACATTTGTGCAAAAACTCTTTAATAAGCCTATTTCAGCTTATTTTTTCTGGTAAATCCTTGATACTGAAGTTTTTTCTATATCTTCGAGGCAATTGAATGTCTAAGACACATGGTGAGATACTGTTCCCTGGTGACCTAACTTTTATAAACAGTTCTTGGAAAATGTTAGGGCACTGTGTTTCTTAAGAGAGAGAGTAGCCAACAAAATACAGGGAGATTCATCACGGAAGATACATAGGCTTAGGAAATAATAGCTGACACTATTTTTCCTGCCTCCTTTAGCAGGAGGAAGAACTGTTTATTTAACCTGAAGGTTTCTTTCTTCCTTTCTGGCAATGCAAAGGTGTGTCAGGGTAGTTCAGCATGAAGCTTCCTTGCACTGCTAAAGTGGTGCAAAGCTGCTGTTGCCTACAGGAGAGAGTTCAAGTCTTTGTATTAACTTTGTGCGCATCACTAGGTGTTTGGCTATGGGTTCATTTCCTCCTTGACCGATGCTGCTTCTTAGTGGTTCCTCCGTTTCTCCGTGACAGTGACAATAAGGCTGAATGTCTTCTTCCCTGTGAGGACATACTACCAGAGCTCACAGATGGCTATCTACTTCCACACCTGCAAACAGTGCACTTTAGAGGTGCTGAGCTGTTTTCTGAACGTCTCGGATATATTCTCCTTCAGAGGTTGAGGATGATGAAGGGGTCCTGCAAATTGGAGCACATCGGATTACGTAGTGTGAGAGGGTCTTCCCATGGGCAGCCTGGCACATGGAGCAAGTGTTTACTGGGATTTCTCTGACGGTGCTGGTTGGTACTGAGGCATGAGATAGAGCTGTAGGGAAGGACAAGTCAGTTATGAATTCAGTGCACAGAGATCTACAAGTATCCATTATTTCCAGAGTCTCATCACTTCTTTCTCAGCAGCTGGCACAGTGAAGGTGTCTCTCTGTTTTTTTTAAGTCTAGATCATTTAACACATGCTCTAACAAGGCAGAGCTTTCTATTTCCCCATGCTTCCTTTTTATATTCTTTGTCCTGGCTGCTGCCTGTGCTAAGTGGCAACCTCTGACATGTGTGTTGGAAAGCACTGGCATCTTGGTTACTCTTCTTTCTCCTCTTCTCTGTCTGGAGCAAGCAAAGATAAGGTAGCTGAAGGAGAGAATGAGAAATAAAGAAGGCTCATTTGCCAGTGTCACTCTTCCTCCCCCTTCTGCCAAGTCATGTGAAAGGGAACTTGCCACCTAAACCAAGCACAACAGTGAAATCATCTTGCATTGAAAGTCCCCTGCCAAAGAAATGAGAAAAGTGTAGTTTGTTTTGCAAGATTTTCTTCACTTTATTTGGCTCTTCACTGATGGGCAAGACCCATACTGTGAAGCAGATCTACTGTGTTTCTGTGGCAGAAGGGGAAAAAAGCAGGCAGGCAAAGGCCCCAGTGCACTGCAGTGCCACATGATTTGGTGGTAATCATGGGGAAGCTCAGCATTTTTCAACCTTCCCCTTTTCTCCTGGCCACCATACTCTGGTAAAGCCAGGTCTGGTCACATCTCTGTGCATATTGGAAAAGAAGACTGGTTTTCTTTCCTCCATAATGTGAAGACCAATAAAAACCTTGAGGACAGGAGGACAAACCAAGTGGCTACAAGCTATTTAGATCTTGTGTCTGAAGCCCCACAGATGGAAATTGTCAACAGGGAGCAGCCAGAGGCCATTGCAGGAGTAATGGCAGCAGTCCTGGACATTTTCCACACCAAAAATGGCTCTATCCTCTTTAACCTCTTTTAAATGTTTGCCCACTGAAAACTGAAGTATTTAATCTGGGTAGGGGATTAAGTTTGTAAGTTAGAATAACAGTTAGCTGTAGTTTAGTGGGTTTTCTGATACATTAATGAGAAGGGCTGAGAACGTTCAAGATCTGGTCTGTGCTCTATAAAGATGTCTTTAAAATCATTCCAGTAATATTTAGATTAGTATCTCCTGCTGTACTACTAACAGCTTTTAGATAGAAGATAGAAGAATGCTTAAAAATGCTGGGCAAACAGCCAGTTTGTATCATCATTCAGCTGTGAACAGATTAGCTCAAGAGTCACTGGTAGATGATGAATCCTAAATATTTTTTTCCATCCCTATTGGAATGGAATGAAGACTCTGCTAAAAACAAACCTTGGTTCAGTTCTCCCTGGAGCAGAGCTCTATGTACAGTTTCTCTGGTGAAAATCTGGACTTTTGGAAATTAAATCCTGAATACACTGAAGTCAGTAGGACCAGCATTTTACCTCCTCTGTGTTAAACGTCTTTCCATGATGAAAGTTCCTTGGGATAAGGTGAATGATGTAATCTGTGACACACCTGAACTAGCACACTTTGGGGAGTGGGGATGTGCTGGCATAAACTTGGCATAAGCACAGCATCAAAGCTCTGTGTGTTTCTGGAGTGGGGTGGTATATCAATGTCAAATCAATCTCAAATGAAATCTTGTGCATTGGGGATCGTGCACACAGAAATAGCTTCTGTAGTGTGGACATCTGTCATAAATTTCAGTGTTTCAGTATTATTTCAGAATATGTTTGGAATGCCAGAATTTCACAGAATTTAGAGAACTTCTATCTTCTGATGAGTCTTGGCCACAAATGTAGCCAAAAAATACATGAAGAAACATCTGCTATCTGAAGATGCTGGGTTTTTTTCACCTGATACATTTTACAACCTTATTCTATAAATGGTCCCCAAATATGTCAACAGGCAATAAATAAATAAATAAAATCCCAACAAAACATTAGAAAATAATAAGTTCAAGCCCAATTTTATCACATCTCTGTAGCTCAGAGACACATTTTGAGGGGAAGGGGCAAAAGGATGGTTGATGTAACTAGTAATTGTGGCAGTGAAGTAAATTTGAATCCTGAATCTGGAGTCACAGAATCACAGAATCGTGTAGGTTGGAAAAGACCTTTAAGATCATCAAGTCCAACCGTAAACTTAATGCTACCAAGTCCACCACTACACCATGTCCCTAAGCACCTCATCCAAACGTCTTTTAAATACTTCCAGGGATGGCGACTCAACCACTTCCCTGGGCAGCCTGTTCCAATGCTTGATAACCCTTTCAGTGAAGTAAAATTTCCTAATATCCAGTCTAAACCACCCCTGGTGCAACTTGAGGCCATTTCCTCTCATCCTATCACTTGTTACCTGGGAGCAGAGACTGACCCCCACCTCACTACACCCTCCTTTCAGGTAGTTGTAGAGAGCGATAAGGTCTCCCCTCAGCCTCCTTTTCTCCAGGCTAAACAACCCCAGTTCTCTCAGCCGCTCCTCATAAGGCTTGTGCTCTAGACCCTTCACCAGCTTTGTTGCCCTTCTCTGGACACGCTCCAGCACCTCAATGTCTCTCTTGTAGAGAGGGGCCCAAAACTGAACACAGTATTCGAGGTGCGGCCTCACTAGCGCTGAGTACAGAGGCACGATCACTTCCCTAGTCCTGCTGGCCACACTATTTTTGATACAAGCCAGGATGCCATTGGCCTTCTTGGCCACCTGTTCACACTGCTGGCTCATATTCAGGCGGCTGTCAACCAACACTCCCAGGTCCTTCTCTGCTGGGCAGCTTTCCAGCCTTCTGCTCTCTTGGATTCCATGGCAGCCATGGTCCTCAGGAAAGCTTTAGTACCTTCAGAGTGGCCCAGTCAGGCCATAGCAAAGAAGCTGAAGAGCCCTGGGAGCACCCTGATCCTCTGTCTCTCTGTACCTGTCTCTGTCTCTGTGTGTGGGGAAGGAGTCGGTGATCAGAAACAGTCTCCACTTATCTCTGTCTCACTTGCATAGCTTTGCTTCCTATCTCTCTCCTTCCTTTTTGGTTTCTCCTGCTCTTTCCCTCTGTCCTTCTGTAATGTGGGGTGGGTGGGAGAGCAAGTAAAATGAATGGTGGGTATCTCTGGCAGTTTTGAGAAGTATTGGCAATTCCATGCTCGAAGGGTTGCATCTCCAGAAGACTTTTTTTGTCAGCGCAATTCCTGGGTAATCCTGGAAGTTGTGGGCCCTTCCTCATCAAGTGACAAAAACCATTGGCAATGCATCTTTCCATATAACAGCTTGCAGCAGAAAGACCACATCTACATGTTAGATCTTGCACAAAGATCTCCACTTCTGCCAAATGTTGTCCTCAATAGTGATATGATATTGGGAGACTGTTCTTGACTCACAGACTTTTTATTTATTTAGATAATTCTGATGTCTATTCTGGAGGGCTCTAATTGCTGCTTGGATATATATCAAATATATATATCCAATATATCTTTTGTAAATATACAAAAGAAATAATGCACCAGGAGTTGAAATGAGGAAAGAAGAAAATGGCTGGAGTGATGCAGTTAACTCCTTTAGATAAATTCATAGTAGTGGTAATGTATATGAACACATTCAAACTTTTAAAAATAATTCTATGAAATATTTTCTGAGAAATATTTTCTGAGAAAATATTTTGGTTTCATCTTCTATTTTTTAGAGAGCTCACTAAAAAAAGGGCAAAATTATCTTAAATGAACAAAATCCTTCTTTCCCAAACATACTAGTTCCCCTTTCCATGCCAGCTTATTTTTCCCTGGAAAAAGAGGAAGAATGGGAAGGAAATAAATGGGGAAAAAGATTTGTTGTCAATTTCCTTTATTCTGGTTGAAGAGTTAAAAACACGTTTGGAAAAGAAATAATAGAAATATTTTTTCTCAAGGACATTTTAAAATTATTAAAACTTAAAATATTTGAATAAAGTATTGTGGTGGAGATCAGAACATTAAACTAGCCCTGTATCCACATTTTACTGCTAATTTCCCATGTTTGTGACGATCTGAACCAATTCTCTGGATCTGATCTCTCCTGATTCTGCATCTATTTCTTATTTTGTCTTTTATTGTTTGTTTTAAAACCTGTTTCAAAGTACAAAACTTCAGAGGCTGCATACAGAAACTTCCAACATCATGGGATTTCAGTACATCCCTGTTGTTGGAAAGGTTTTCTGTTTATAATATGACCTTAAAACATCATATTAGAGTAGAATAAGGAGGTTTACCAAATTGTTGGAAGTAATTTGAGAATTCTGTTAGACTCCAAGTGAATATGTAAGGCCTTACTCGGTTACTCAGTAGGATATGTAATGCATTGCTTACTGGCACAGGTATTTCCAGGGAATTCAAAGTAACTGAGCAGATATAAGCTATCTCTTAATGATATATAATGTGTTCCTTGAATTTGCAATGGAAAAGTGTAATTTCAAAAGTCAATACGTTATTCTAGACATCTCTCTGTTCTTCTCAATATGTCTTTTTTAAGTTATGCTCAACACTTTCCACATAGTTTCACTTGCACACTTTCCCTCCCCTGTCAATTAAAGCTTATGCAAAGACATGCTTTGTGAGTCATATTTCCACAGTAACAGAGAACACAAAAGCAAATTTTGGGACCAGGTAAGCCAGAGATTTTATTGCAGCTATCTTCTGAAGAGTTTTCACAGCATGTAAAACAGACTTTTTTGTTTTTATCCTAAGTACTTTTCATTGCATTTCAGGCAAATCAGTGCCCTGAAATGTTTTTTACCTTGCTGTGCAACAGATTACGATGGCAGAGCAAAGCATACTCTCCACTTTTTCCCTTCAAACAGGCCTTCCATATGTCTTTGGCAGTGTACGCTTTAGGACACACAGTGATCCTAAGCAAAACCTTGTGAAAAGAAACACTCGGCTGTTGGCTATACAAAACAAAGTTCCAGGCTCTATTCAGCTCCTGAGCTGCAGCTTTCTTATTAATCTTAAAATTAATAGCTGTGGAAACTGAGCTACCTTGCTGATCCCAATGTTGAATGTCTTGCAGTGTGAAAGAGACTGATCTCCACTGTTGTGATAGTGGGGAAAGAGCTTTGCATCACTCTAGTCATATACAGCTTTATCATGTTATTTAGTATCTTTCATTTTGCAAGTAGATATTTTCTCTTTTCCTGGGGTCACCAGGCTGCTTTGCACAAAAATCTTTCCTTATTGTAAGCTCAGTATTTCTGCCAGTTAAAACCAACTAGTTTCATGACTAAGATTTCTACCAAGCCCCTTATTTATCCATGTTGGATTGCAGTGCCTTATGGTCATATGACATACTTACCACCCCATAAGAACCAACGTGTCATTGTCACTGCATCACTTTATGGGTGAACATTCTGACTTGTCTCATATAATTAAAATTATATGTTTATCTGAATCCAGGCTATTCAAGTAGTCTCTCTCAGCTTGTGAGCAGAGGAACTTGGAGGGAATATATAGTGTCACTTACCTAAGATTTCTCTAAATCCCTGTCCAAAGCAGCCATGGTAGAATATGGTGACTTCTAAATGGTTACTAACTAAATAAGTTAGTTTCTTAGCTTTCTGGTCGTAATGAAGTGGAGAAGAATAGTCTTATGCATAGATTTCCTTCTGTAGTTCCATGTCTATATGATGTGAAACTCTTGAACTGTGAGCTTGATTTAGGACCATATACCTGTAAGATTCTTGTCTTCTTAGGTCTTGAATTACTATATAGGGTAATAATTTGTTGTAATCATTCCATTTAGCATGCTGGGAGATTGGAACTGCATTTGTTTTTCTTTGTAAAATACCTAAAATCCTGAGAGATCTTGACATAAAAATAGTAGGGCTAGGAACCCTTAAAGCATTCAAAACAAATGGGATATTTCTAAAGAAGAGAAGTGCACAATTTCTTTTCTAGGAGCACAATTAAAAACATAGCTCTGTCATTCAGTTCCTCAGGGCTGCAAGGTACCAGGCTTGGCAGAAGGCTTTCTGCCGTTGTCAGGTGATACCGTTTAATTAATCTGGAAACTAATCTCTCAAAGTGCTGAGCAACTTCAGCTGCTCTACTGTAAATGGTGGTCATTTGCTGCAGATTTTTAAGAAGAATCAGGTAACCTCTGAAGATTCTTGCCATATGCAGTTGAATGCAGTGCATTGGCATCTCTGGATGCTCCAGTACCTTTTAAAAAGTAAGTCTGGAGTACCTGCTATTAATCACTGGCAACTTGCAGTGCTTACTTCTTATGTAATTTTGATGTCACTGCTGAAAGGCATAGCACAGCCTTCTTGCCTGGAGTATTACCAAATGTTTTCAAATTCAGTGGAGGATGAAATTTTTAAGTAGGAACACTAATTCCCTTCCTGTTGCTTCCTTTGTTTTTTGCTTGTACCTGTTAAGCTTCATTTATCTTGCCATGCTTTAAAATCACTAGACCTATGCTAAACTTGTCTCTGATGTACAGCAGCTATCTAGCCTCTGATTTTCTCTTCCCTTGCCTTCACTTCCACTTGCTGGATTCAAGCATGCGCTGTTGTTCTTCCAAATTTGTGGTGGTGGAATGCCTACTGTCTGGCACCGTGGGCCCTTTGGCAAAGGGGGCTTTGCAAGGCTGCCCTGCCAATGCATGTATTATGGGACTGGCTATGGAGAACTGTGAGGAAGAGCAGCCAAGTGAATCTTGCATACCATGTGCAAGACTAGATAGATCCATACTGACTCGTCAGGGGATATTGTTGTCGCATTCTCTTATACATTTTATATTGTGTTTATCTTTAAAATGGACAATATTTTGGTGGAAGGTGCTGCAAATGTTTATATTGGCAGTGTAGGCTACATTTCTTCCAACTTCAACAACTCTTTAGAATGGTGATAGAGCATGACACCTTTTGCTTTGAGGATATTGGTTTAAATCCATTTTTATAGTTGGTAGTCAATGAAATCCACCAGTCCCTCAACTTCTCTCAGTGATTTGTGTAAAACAAGATGGAAGTGCCAGCTCAGTTCTCACTACATGTATTTCTACATCACAAAAAATACGTTTGAATAACTGCTGCAATAAAAAAGCAGAAGGCTGTACTTGGGACGCAGTAGAATTAAGATTAGGCATGGGCGGGTGGAAGCATGAGCCCCAGGATTTGAATCCCACAAACTGAATGTAAAGATTTCAAGATCCAAAAAGGGGGGAACAACATAAGAATAAAATAATATGTTGGTTGAACATTTGTGGTGTGACTTCGAACACCTAAAAGAAATTTTAAAAAAATCACAGACTAGATAAAAATAACAGTTAAGGATAGAAAACACCCATTTGAGATTAGAGGAGAAATTCAGGGAAGCCATATGCAGTCACCCAGGAGTAAGCAAAGAGTTAAATTGTCATTTAAGAATTACACATGGTCTGCTATCAGTGCATACTCCTAAATTGAACCGTGAAGCTCTGATTCCATTTAAGAGACTGAACTTCTATTTATTTGATGGAGTCTGGGTTTCACTTAAAATCTGAATATGTGAAGTGATTTAACTAGAGGTGTATCTGATCCACAGGTGGGTTGGAGCTTATTCCAGAGCTTTGTGGGCCCTTTCTACTTTTTGTTCTTTGTGATCTTCTTTTGCAGTGGGAGGCATTTACACTGTGATCCAGACAAAAGCCAAAATTACGGCAGATGAATGGGGTGAAAACTATTTTCTGGTTGGTCCCTATTTTGAGCACAATGTGAAGACTCAGGTGGAAGCATGTGAGCCTCCAAACCCCGCAGTTAAGAAGGCAATGGACACCATGAAAAGCCAAGGGTGTCAGGTAAATCAGATGTGCTACTGCTTCCCAGGGCAACAAAGCTGACTCTGAGGAGATTACAGTTTTGGTTAATGCTCTTGCCGTTCCACTTGACACAGCAGTCCTGGTCAATGTCACAATGGGAAAGGCTCAGAATCCACTGTTAGAACAGCAGAGACAATTCATTAAAGGTTATTTTTGAGGAAGAACCAGTTTATCCAATTACAGGTTTTAACAGTCATTTATCTGCAAGTCTACTTAATTGGATTAATGACTTATTTATCCAGTCTCTAAATACAGTGAGATTTTAGTAGATATAATATGACCTTACTTTGACTGAACCCTTATGTTACGTTTGGTGTTCTTGTGCTGGAGAGAGAAAAGCATTCCACTAGCTCACAATTTTTCTTACGTAGCATTATATTGAGTTGAAAGCCAGAAAGGGACAAACCACAGGTGGACTTAAGAAAAGCACCCAGGTGACAAAGAATCTGCTTCCTCAGATCAATGCAACTAGCTGTCTGTTCCCTAGGAAGAGAGGTTAAACCACAGCACAAGGACTGAGTTCATCTGTGTTTCCTACACAATTTTTAACCAGTGTTTTCTGTGTGGTCTCAGTCAAACCTCATAGCCTCTCTATGACTCAATTTCTCCAACAGTAAACTAGGGATAAACTTCCTGTAAAGGTGATCGAATAGAATCTACTGTGTTGATGGGCAGGCTACTAAGCTGCAAGCAGCTGCAGGCTTGAGGACAATTGATTACCTGAAAATGGGTGGAAGATAACACATGCTAAATCTGACCTCCTTTCTTGAAAGTCCTCCTCAGAGATCTAGAACTCACCTTCACTCTGTTTCAGCATTGAGTCCCTCAGAGATGCTAGTTGGCAGGAGGAAAAATTATCTGCTTATAATGTGTGCTGAACAGATGTGAAAAATGTTGAGAGGCAGCAGCAAGGAAGCATTCTTACAAGGTTCTGTTGCTGAGGGGTGTGACACACTTTAATGTAGAAATTCATAAACTTCTTGGACTGCCACCAGCTGTGGCACTGGTGATGTGTTATCTCCCTTTGTAACAGCAGTTCTGCTGTTCTTAGGATTTAATGCCCTATTGCATATTATGTAGAAGCGTATTGTTGGACATATATGTGCCACAGCTTTGGAAGTGTCTGTTGGGGACACTAACATTGCATGATGCTTGTATTGTTCAGGCTGAGGTTCAAACCTAAAGGTCTAATCTAACTGCCATTTCTTATTTCTAATCAAATTTTCATAAGTGATTGATCAAGTTTTCCATGTTGCCTCTGTGGCATAGGAAGAGATGTCTCTGCAAGCTGTGTAACACTCATTTGTTTGGAAAACAGCTAAAGACTTGTGGGGTAGATCAATTGCAATGCTGCATATACACTTCATGCTGTTCCAGCAATACATTCAATTTAATCGGCCAACTCTTCCAGCCTAATATGTGCATTGTGCTGCTAGAGTATTCATATATAGCAGCAAATCTGTCCCACGTACGTCAAGTATAGCTGTGATCTCTAATAATGACGCTCTAGTTTCCAGGAGCTGCACTTATCCTATTAACATTTATGTCTGGATTTTGCTTATGCATCACAAAGGTCCCCTGGTTTAAAGGGATCCAAGGAATGCTTCCAAACTTCTCAGGTCAGGTGTGTTCCTTGCCACAGGCTTACTCCATATTTAGATGAAGTCTGGGTTCACACAAACTCCCTGGTCTTTAACCTCATTTTCCTGAATAAGAAACCTGATAGCCTGAAATAAGGACATAAGGAGCTGACCCTCCTTCACACACCTGTCTTGGCACAAAAAAGACAGGTTGTAACAAACAGATCTAAGAGCTTTCATCTCATTGTTTTCTAGACTAGACCTCTATTCAGCCCGTTCTAGCATCAGGGCTGGGTTCAACCCCTGAGGTCCCAGGGGTTGGTGAATGAAAAGAGATTGAACACTGGCATAAAAGATTCTTCTGCATGGGGTATAAACTGCACTAGCCTCCCTACAGTACCTCGTTCTTCCCGGTTAGTATGTCTCTGCTGCTATAGCCATTTTGATGGTAGGATTAATGTGAAATAATCACAGAATCACAGAATCGTATAGGTTGGAAAAGACCTTTAAGATCATCGAGTCCAACCGTAAACCTAACACTACCAAGACCACCACTACACCATGTTCCTAAGCACCTCATCCAAATGTCTTTTAAATACTTCCAGGGATGGCGACTTAACCACTTCCCTGGGCAGCCTGTTCCAATGCTTGATAACCCTTTCAGTGAAGTAAAATTTCCTAATATCCAGTCTAAACCTCCCCTGGCGCAACTTGAGGCCATTTCCTCTTGTCCTATCACTTGTTACTTGGGAGAAGAGACGGACCCCCACCTCTCTACAACCTCCTTTCAGGTAGTTGTAGAGAGCGATAAGGTCTCCCCTGAGCTTCCTTTCCTCCAGGCTAAACAACTCCAGTTCCCTCAGCCGCTCCTCATAAGGCTTGTGCTCCAGACCCTTCACCAGCTTCATTGCCCTTCTCTGGACACGCTCCAGCACCTCAATGTCTCTCTTGTAGAGAGGGGCCCAAAACTGAACACAGTATTCAAGGTGCGGCCTCATCAGTGCTGAGTACAGGGGCATGATCACTTCCCTAGTCCTGCTGGCCATGCTATTTTTGATACAAATTTCACTGTGCAGATTTCACTAATACAAATTTCAATGTGCATAATTTCACTGTTCAGACTGGCACAATCTGTAGTATGGGCCCAGCTGTGTTGTGTTGCCTTGTGACAGTTCAGCCTACTCTCCTGGTTGGGCAGGTTGGGCAGGTAGGTTATATCAGTGGAGTTCTAAATACTCTTAGAGATATTTAACTATACTGATGCAGATAAAGCAGGAAAGCTCTATTTTTAGGCTGATGCGTTTTTAGGTATTATTACACTTTCTGATTGATCATTCTGCTCTGCTAAAGGGGATCAACTGCGCTGCTTGGGCAGAATGAGGAAATGCCATGGTAGATATAGGTCCCAAGCACCTCTCCTACAAAATCTGTCGCCAGTAATGGCAAAAGATTGGTGACAAATCTGTCTGAAAGAAAATAATAATTTTGAAATAAGAATAAAAATGGCATAGATACTTCAATAAGAACATAGGACCTCATTATTCAACGAAATATAGTCTTCCTAAGCTTTTTTTTCATGAAAAAAAAGTTAACATTGCAATGAAAACCTAAATTAAAAGTCTTAAAACAAAATGTTCCTAAAGGTTGTAGTTTCCTTTTACTCCTGCCTTTGGTCCAGTATTACTCCATGTATTTTGCACAGAAAACCACAAATCCTGAGTATGTAGGACTATGATCATGTGTTCCTTATGTAAAATATTTAAGATTTGATGGTTATGGAAAATAGTTATGCTAACTGGCTTTTACATTCACTTTAACATTTTCTGCTTATATCCTTGCCTCTTTCCCATAGGTCTTTTTTGGAAGATGGCTGATAGAGGGCAGCCCATATGTCTTACTGTTCGATATAGGATCAGCAGCCTGGAATCTGGACAGATGGAAGGGTGAATTTTGGGATGTCAGCAACATAGGGATTCCTTTTCATGACCGAGAAGCCAATGATGCTGTGATTTTTGGATCGTTAACAGCATGGTTTTTAAAAGAGGTAAAGTTTTTAAATCTAGAGATTTTCAAACCTCAGCCTTGTCAGCAGGGCAAAAAGCTTTGGGATGTGGTTCCTATTCCCCAGTTTGAAAATTATGATTTTAAGGAAGTTGATAGCTGATGTAGATCAAATTTGTATTTAAAACTTAAATCTTAAGTGGTCATTTAACTATTTTTCGGGGGGGCGGGGGATGACAATACAGGACTACATGAAATCTGCTGTGTCTTTACTGTCATGTCCCCCTCTGTTTCTTCTCAACTCCCTTATTTGTCACAGGATGCTCTTACAGGTAGGATCTCAAACAACCTTTTCCTCTCCTATGGTAGTCAAGCTGTCACGCTCACAAACTGTCCTTAAAGCCGGTCAAGCCATATCTCAGCTATTAGATACTACCTTGCACAGGGAATAGAGTCAAACAGAAAGAATTAATGACAGCACTGTGACTTCACATGTCAGTCTATCACAGCCTACCTGAAGAGAGGAAAATTTTTGTTAATTTGCAGAATCATCTGTCTGTCATAGGTGCTTATGATTTTCTTATCTAAATGAGTTTGAACAGCAGAAGAGCACATTAAAAGAAAGAAGAGTGACTGTGCTTGCCAGAGCTCCCCAACACTCTAGGAAGGATACTGTTCTGAAGCACTAATGAGGCACCTGTGCTTCTTGGGCTAAGGATTAGGGCTGATGGGAATCAAGACACATGACCACTTAGAATGCTGTACCGCTTTGTCATATGAAAGAAAGCAAGCACACAGAAGGCAGCATGAAAAAAAGAGGTTTCTGAGGCTAGGATGATGTGTTTCATGTATGTTCTTTCTAATAATTTTCAGCTTTCCTGTCAGTTTGACGACAAGCCCAACATAATTGCCCACTTCCATGAGTGGCAGGCAGGAGTGGGTTTAATACTGTCTCGATCTCAGAAACTACCTGTTGCCACAGTTTTTACTACCCATGCGACTCTGCTTGGGAGATACCTGTGTGCAGCCAGTATAGATTTTTACAACAATCTTGACCAGGTAAGAGACATTTTTCTCATTCCTTCTTCTTTCAGCTAATGACCTCCTGGCTCCTTTTCTGTTTACTGTGAAACACCATATATTGTATTTTCTGTCTTGTGCGATCACTTATGATTGACCCACAGCTGAGTGATAGGTTGTCAGTTCCAGAGCACAAGAAATGATATTTGTAACACCATGGAGTGTCTAGGCATGAGTGCCTTTGTCTCTGTGTCATCTGACAGGTCCTAAAGCTCAGTAGAGTCTAGAATACTTGCAGTACCTTCAGTGAACTTTGATTTACCAGATTTGCACTGCAGAGTACTGAAACTCATTCAGCCTCCAGTCAAGTCAGTGCCTTAGTCCAGTCCACTGATATATGGGGTAATATTGCAGCAGTACAGGACTGCCAACAGAGATTCTTAATGAAAAGATTCTTCTTTTCAATGGCTTGGGACATTTTCAAAAGCAAGGGGAGAGTTACAGGCCCAGACATCACTGCAAGTCAAATGTCCTTGAGAATCTTCCCCTTTGTGTTCAGGAAAGGCAATCAACTCAAGCAATGGATGCTACAGTTTGGGAGTTACTGTTAGCAGCGTGAGTAACCAGTGAATGTAAAACCTATTCAGCTGTAGTCATCATCTGACACTTCAGGTGCAGCTTCACAGCACTCTTTCTTAATGAAAGGCAGTATTAAAAATAGCCAGTAGCCCCCTTCTTGCTGAAATTCCCTGGAATGACATTAAATATTTGTTTTGTTTTGTTTTGTTTTTTCCTAGCCAACTTCTTAATTCTTGCAAGTCATAATAAGTCCTTCTACTTTCAAGCTTTTCAGGTTAGGCTTAACGTGTAACTGGCAAATATAGGAAGTATTTTCTGAGTTCAAAAGACCCACACCTGTTTCTTGGAATTTTTGTAAACTATCTAGTGGTTTTGGTTTTCACTGTTCTCTTTCCACTCAAAGCATAACACAAACCACCGTTTCAAGGACCCAGATGTCTTTAGCACTGCCTTCAGTAGAGGTACCTCACATGATCTGGGCTTTCTAATATGGTTACAGACAAACTGATTTCAAGAGATTTTTACATTCCAGATTTTATTGAGGGTGGGGTAGTTAAAAGGCTAAAACAACTGCCTTATTCACTGTCCATGCATTTCCTTGGCTAAAATCAGTGAAGAAAATTATTCAGTTGGCAATTTTCAGTTGGATGTTTGTTCCACAGTGTGTCAAGTTTCAGTGTCTTCCAAAGGCAAGGCCCAAGCAGTAGTGTGCTACTGGCCTTATTCAGAAGCACAGAAGAGATTGCCATTCCCTTGAACTCCAAGGAAACAGTCATTCACCTTACTCCTCTTTTTTTTTTTCCCCCCTTTCCCTCCAAAGGCAACTACTGAATCTACTGAACACACTAAGAGTAAAAGACTGTCTCCACTCATTTACTTATATGCATAAAGGTTGTAGCATGATAGTGTGTAGGGGGAATTCTCTCTGGCCAATATGAGGTAACATAGATGGTTACTCCTCCTAGGCTCCCTGTATCATTAGCAGAGTTACACTGGCCTTTTCACAATCAGTGTAAGGCAAGCATCTTCAAATTACCATCTGAAAGATCTGTCTCCATCTACCACCTAGGAAAACTAGTCTCCTAAATTAGATATGTTTATTAGGTGCATTAATGAGGCAGCATGAATAACCCAGTCGTGCTGTCAGACCCAAGTTTCAGGAGTCTAGACATTCCTGCTCCCTCATATTCTCCTTATGTGTATATATGCAAAGTCTAGCTTTAAAGTCATATTAAATTACTTTTTCTCCGGATGGAGCTAGATTGAAAGAACTAAAACCATGCAGTGTCAGGTTTAACACTTGAGAAAGTGGGGACTTTTCAGCAGTAATTTTATTCATTCACCCTTGCATTCTTACATGTAATTTGTTAGAGAGGAAGCCACAGTAAAAAAAAAAAAAAAAAAAAAAAAAAAAGAATAAAAGGGGAAAAAAGGGGGGGGGAAGGGGCATTTAAAATGAGAAAGTAGAGTTAAAAAAAAGAGAATGCTGAATTGTTTTACAAACTGATGCTAAAAATACTGTGTCAGAGCCTTGCCTTCCTTTTGTAAAGGAAATTTTTTAAAAATTTTGGTTTGTTTTGTGTTCTGGTTAATTTGGTGAACTACAAGTGGTCTGGCAAAATAATCTTCTTTTCTCAAAAGCAACTTTTTTTTGCCTTCAGGATAACTTTGGGGGCCTCACCCTTGTCTGTGTACTCAAAAGAAAAAAATAATGATCTTACATCTGAGCAGACTCACAGATTTTAATATATTTATAATCTAGTCACAGTATTAATATCATTTTTACTGTTCACACATGACATGGCCAACTTTATGTGATAACGTACTGTCCATCCTTCTGCAAAGCTTCACAAATTCCATGGGTAACTATCAGCTATGTGATAAATACAGACATTTCTATTCAGACTTTATTCTAAGAATATATGGAATGAAACATATGTATCAGTTTAAAGTATTATGATAAACTGCTGTAAGTAATACTTAAGGGAGGAAATGCATGGGTTTCTAGACCTTAATGCTTTATGACCTCTGTGGAGAGATTGACATTTAAAGGTACTAATAGAGGAAATGATGCCAAGCTGTTATACTACTGTTTAACAAGCTTGTAGGGTGCTAAAGCTCTTCCTGACAAAGTTAACTTTCAGTAAGAGAACTGATATCTTAATGAGGGCTCCTTTGGCTGTAACAAAGTCAGCCTGGCCCAAAAGTCAGTTGAGAAACATGAGAGGTTGATCTAGAGTACAGTAATTAAATGATACTGATAGCTAAATCTTCAGAGGCTATTCTTGTTGCCATCTTCTAGTAGTAAACTATTAAGGTCAAACAAGCAATTTGTCCAGTGAAGAAGATGCTCCAGGGCTTCCTAATGTTTAATTTTTGGATGAGACAATATATTTTTAGGGTGTGTCACCTCCTACCCCGAAGTAGAATAGCTGTTTTTCCTCTTTCAGTGCTATTGTATACTTTTCTTCCTTTAAAGCATAATAGTAATTGACTTTAAGTTCTCACTTTTGATCTGCGTTTCATGGTTAGAACACAATTTCCACCAGCTTTAAGCACAACAGCTGAGATGGGTGGAAAAGATGCAACTGTAGTATGTGCTGTGCCAGACATCACAGAAAAAATGGTTGCAGCACAAAAGGAATGGGTATGGCCTGACTGTGCCTAGAGACAATCAGGCATCCACAGCTCCTACAGAGAAAAGAGGAAACCTCATGTTCCCTTTTCTAGTCCCCAACACAGTCCACAAAAAGCTGGCTTAGAAAGTCTGCTAGACAGCCAGGTGCTTTTCTGCAATGTGGAAGGATTTAACAGTGGGATCCACAGACAAAACCATGACATGATTGTTTGATGACTAACAGAAGATATTCACAGTCCTTTCTCTCTTCACTTTCGCAGTGCCCTGGGTGTGTGTGACCAGTGTATTGTTCCACACCGTAATATTTCCTGTTAGTCCTGACACTGTAACACACTCTCAGTTCGTCCTCCACTGTCCATCAGCCCTGCCTGCTCTGCGTACACACACATATGCACGCACGCATGTGCACATGCTCACACAGTGCAGCACTCTTCCACTTCAGTGTTAAACCCCCCCTGTAGATACGCATGACCAGAAGATACGAGATAAGTTGAAAGATCTCCTTTAAAAATATAAAAATTACTGAGATTTTCTTTCTTTCTCTGGATTCCACAGTTGAATTCCACAGATTCTCTGGATTTCCAGTTGAAAATACCACTTTAATTCACCTTCCTAGCAAAGCTCAATATGTGCCAGTTGGCACAAGCGTAGAACATACAAATGTATTCTCTGAAGTAAGCCAGTGAGGTCAGTAGCTTTAGACCAGAGAAGACTTTGGCCCAAGTTTGGAGTGAACGTCAATATCAATGATCATGCAAAGGGCTGTGCAGTGCAGCGTGACTGACGTTTTCTCTAGCACTTCTATGAACAAAGAGCTCAAGTTGCCGGCCCCTGTCAGGTGATAAAACTGGAAGGAAGGCTTCATGTGGTCTTCTGATAGCCTCCACAAACACTGGACCTGTGAAAAATTGACCTCCAGCCTTACTAGTCTTTTGGGAAAAAGTTAAGAATGACTTAGTGAAGGGTTGCCATGCTGTGATGTGTGATTCTTTACAGACTCCGTAAATCACAGAGAGGCCTGAACTGTAGGCTACCAAAACTCTTTGTTTCATGAGCTGAGGGCACATGTCATCCTGTGAGCTGTAAGAGGACATTTTCTGGGGGACTGAAAACCTAGTCAACCTAGTAAATTAGAGCTGTAGATTGCTGGAAGATAGGAGGGTGTACTATGGATGTAAGACTGTAATGTTGTCTGACTCCTGACTTCTTCCCGAGCCATCTGCTCTTTGCCTCAATCAGAGATAGGATCCTGGTTCTTATACAGCATTACTGTCTGAGATTACACAATTCTTATATTCTTACAGTCTTAACTCGGTTCATCTGGACTGGGAGAAATTTAGCTGCCTCTGCTCCAGTGGAAACCTGGGTGTTAAGCCCTTAAACAGTGTGCACAGGAGCATAATGAACACCAGAATTAACGCTGTTGTGTCCTCAGCAGCATGTAATAAACAACAGATGGGCTATGTCTGAGCTAAGGAACCCTGAGGCAATAACCATATATCAGCTATTCAGTGTACACTTTAGTGTGAATCCTAGATTCACATTTAAATCACTCTGATTCTGGAGGAAGGAAGGGAGGAAAACAAAAAGAACAAAACAGAAGGTGACTTTCATGGTAACTGGAAGTGTGTGATATTTTTATTTACCTTTAAGCTTCTGAAGAACCCTGGGTAAATGGCTGGGTCAGGGACTGCTAACCCTACCTACAGGTTACTGGCTTGAACTCTTCCAAAGTCAACGCTTTCTAATTTCAATAACAAGCAGGGTATGTTATGGGCTTAATTCCCAACAGAGATATTATCATAGATTTATCTATGCTTAAGAAGTTTTGCAGATCTAAATAATAGTCCAACCAGCAATGCATTTTTTCTCATTGTCCCCACGTCCAGTGTAGCTTTTACACTGGTGAAAGTAAGGTTATGTTTGTTGCTAAGGTAAACTGAACCAAAATAGCTAATCCAGAAGGCAGGAAGTTCTGTGAAAAAGGTTCTGAGCTTGTGGAACCTTTTTCTCTTCAGGAGGAACTGACTAATCAACTGAAGATCGAGAATGTTAATCTTTTACTGCTTTCCCCATTGTTTAAGGGGACTGGCTTATTTAGGGGTTTTTTTGGTTGGTTGGTCGGGGTTTTTTTTTCAGTCTCATTTCACCCCTCTAGGGTTTTAAATAGACCAACACCTTTCATAAATTGACTGAGAGACACTGATGATCCAGGCTAGTTCACAGGTGAACAGACAGCTGTATCGTGAACAGTCTTTTTGGCAAGTGATCTAACCTGGAATTTCATCTGAGAGGTGACCACCTGAAATGGTTTTGTAGACCACTGGCCTGGCATAATGGAGAAGTTTGTAGGCTTCAGCCTCTGATGCTTCTTACTAAAAAATCACCTTGAGTTATAATGAAAAAAGTGCTCTAAGGAGAAGAAAAAAAATTAGTCTCATTCTTCATTGCCTTTTTCCTTATATAAGGTTGCCCTGCCAATGTGTAACACTTTTATTTAGACCTAGCAACATTTTATATTCAACTCATACAAGTACAGCTGAACCTAGTTTGCAAAGTGGTGGAGAATTCTATCCCAAGAAGTCTAAAAGGAAAAGTACTAAAAATCCCAATGAAAATGAATGGTCAAGAGCTTTTATGCTGACAATATAGGAGCACAAGCTCTCATTCCACTTAGTACAGTACTGTCACGGCTGTCACTGAGCTCACTGTTATGCAAAGCTGATCCGCTTTGTTAGTAGAGCAGCTAATGGAAATCTGACTTAAGCCAGGAAGTGTAAATTTCATTCTGTTTTGGCAAGGCAGAGCTATACCAGAATGAAAGTTCTATTTGCACAAGATAACAATCAATGGGAGTTAAATTTGACGTAAGATGGATTTAAAAAGAGTAATTCTTACATAATTCAGACAATGGCAGCCAGTGAGATTATACTAGAAGGGAAGATCTTTCCATTCTACCTTTTGGTAGATAAGAAATTTGAACTTCAGGCCTGCCTCTGACTGTTCCTGATTTCACTGCAGAATCACCTTGTGAACTTGAGTGTGCCACTGATTTTAAAGACCAGAAGAAATCATTTCATTCTCTGCCTAAAATCCTCAGCTAAAAATTCATGCATCAAACGTATACCTTTTGTTTGAGATACAAAGTACTTACAAAAACATTATCCACTCTTGAGGTAAGGTTCAAGTGGTGAGGGAAATCTATATTATTTATGCAAAGGTGTTACAAAGTTATTCATTATTGAAACCATGTATCTTAATTCCAGTTTGAATTTGTCTTGGTTTAACTTCCGTTGGCTTTCATCATAGGGTTTTTTTTTTAATTGCTTTATGAAAGCATAGTCTAGTATCAGTATCTAGAGATTATATGCAGTCTGTGACAAATAATTTATCTGTCTTTCAGAAAAGTATCTACATAGCTAGTATAGTCTTTCTTCCTTTTCCACTCTCAAATCATTGTTCTTGTGGTTTTGTAAATCCTTTGCAATTTGTCTTTATCATTTTGAAGTATGAATGTCTGATTTGGGTTTATTACTTCAGTGACTGTTCAGTGTTTCCAAGAGAAACATAATGCCAGTATCCCATAACTGCTTGATATTCTCTTCTTTATGCGTTCAAAGATCGCCTTAGCTGTCTTAAACAGAACGTCATGCTGGGAGGTTCAGTGATTACCTACTGTGCCCCCTAACATGCTAAATTTTAAGACATGAATGAAATGTTATGCTCATCACATGGATCCATAGAAAGGACAGAAATGAGCTGAAATTTTTCCTCAGAATTGCATTGCAGCAAATGCAAGTTTTACTCCAGAGCGTTTTGCCTATGGAACGTCTTCATGTTTTGCTTTGAAATTAGAGTGGCCTTGTAAGGGAGGCATTTTCCCCTCTAATCCTTGCCATCGTGTAAATTCTAATAATCTGCTTGGTTTCTAACAGTCAGAGTAGGAGGGGATCCTCACTGGGAGCAGTGGAGTATTTACAGGGAAGTGGATATTGAAGTCGTTAGTCTTTAAAAGTCACTGAGGGAAGAAACAGTTGGACTCGATCTTAAGGGTCTTTTCCAACCTAAATGTTTCTATAAACAGTTAATCTGACTTAGATCTGGTTTTCTCTTGATGCAGCTTTCATTTGTGGCTTTGCTAGTGTTCCCATTTGCTGATAACAGCAAACAAACAAAAGTAAGCATGACGCACTTCACAGATATTTTGCTTTGATCTTTGCTGAATGTGAACGCTATGGAACATAGTTCACAGGTGCCTGAGCTAGGGCGGACAAGCATTCAGACAGCAGAGCCAATTGCTGAGCAGAAACATTGGTTTGGGGGTGAAAAGCAAACTAGCTGCACTGGTATTCTGCTTCATTTTGGCATATTGGCGCAATACAGTGTCATGCCCCATGTTGCCTCTAATTCTGGAGCTAATACTGTCGCAGCAAGCTCAGCTGTCTCTGTACAGTACTGTGTGGACTAAATTTGTCTCCTGCACTGTCTCATCAACTAAGTTCCATTTAACCTGCCCTTCAACTTGCCTAAGCCTTATTTTCTGAAGTCACTCATCTAGCCTGCTCAGAGGTGCACAGTGAGGTTTCTTATTCCACACTATGTGAGGTCAAAGCTCAAGATCTTGCTTTACCAATCGGTGGAGGAAAATGCTGGAGAGTGAGAGCAAATGAAATGTGAGAACGCTGTGACCTCAGTTTATACTTGCTAATAGGCAGGGAATTGTGTACCTTTGAAAAAGTGTGCCAAAAGTCATGCAAGCATGTGCAAAATAAAATCTTTCCCATTTCCAGAAGATGAAAAAATGAATAGCAATGAAGAAATAAACATCAATATGTGTATGTGTTAAATGCGTTAAATGCTTTCATGCAATCAAAGAAATAAAAGCTAGCAAGAACTAAGCCATAGTGCTTTGAACAATCCTTTTATGAACCTTTCTCCCAGTAGTGCTGGAGGGAGTGTTTATCTACAGTTAGTGAACATGTCCCAAATTTAGTTTTTAATTACATTTTGTAAATAATCCATTCTTGGTGAGAAAGGGAAAAGAGAACAAAAACCTTTTAAAGTTTGGCCAGCTATCTGTTTGCTAGCAATTTAAAAATTATTTTTCATACAAAGTCAAACGTATTTGAAAAAACTTGCATAGTTTTGACTGTGCAGTGGTATCCCATCCCATTTGTGTGTTTGCCCAGCATGCTAAAGAACTGTCCCGTTTTGCATCTTTGGTACACAGAATGGTTGAACAATCATAATGATTTTTGGTTTTGTTATTGTTCCATATATGGAGCTTCCTACCTTATTTATGATGTGTAATTAAGATTTCTGCTCTGAAGAACATATCTGTGATTTTCTTAAGACCTGTTTTGCAGCATTCATCAGTGGTATCTGAATGCTCCAGACACGTTAATTAACTAGTTTACCACACCCATATGAGGGGAGGTAGCTACATCATGCACATTTTTTTAGGGAAGCTTTTATTGGAGTTAGCAGTACCAAGTACTTTATAACCTCAGAGCATAGGTCCAGTGGATTTCAGATGTAGATATGAATGCTCTACACTTCAACAGATCAGACTCAAAGATATCAAGGTAGTCTCCCAGAAAAGGAGGAACACACAGTTAAGACTGCATGTGAAACATTTGGGTTAGGGTAAGCAAAGCATCATGCTAGAGATCTGTGGCACTCTCAGGAGTCAAATTAATTCACCTTTATTTTTCTCTTCCTCTACCCTCCTGCCCTGTGCTTTTTCTACCATTCAACTTCTGTGACAAATGAGATGTATGTTCTAGAGAAAAGATCTTCTTTTGTGACATGGTTGTATTTCATGCACCAAAATTCTCATGGGGAATGTGAAAAATATGATATATGATGATATAGCTGAAAAATGGTATCATAATGTATAGCATATTATGTGGTAAAGCATTTTTCCTAGCTTTTCTAAAAATCTCTTTGGCAAGCTTAGAAACTCTTGACATACAGGATTATCATTACCAAAAGAAAGCATCTAGTTTCTCTAGAACTTTTCAGCTGAGATTTTTCAAGATTTCTTTTTTGGTCACATTAAGGTGGCATTTTCAACTAATGTAGAGGAAGCTGCTTTCCCACCAGCAGTGTAGCACCACAGCAAAGTGAGTGTTCAGTGGGTAAAAGCAGTTAAGTTTCTTAACAAAACAGTTGTAAGATATCTGTATTTATATCTATACCTATCTGAGTAAAAATTAAAAAATAACTACTTAAATCTTGTTCCCTGAAATGGTTCACATTTGCTGAAATTTCTTCAACTATGTTCTATACCAACCTTAAGCGTGTACTCAGCATGAAAAGTCACAGTCTAAATAGCTTTACTTCTGGCTAAGTTCTAAAGTACTAAAAGCACCTGGCCATGGCAAAGGTCAGATAGTCCTAACTATAAAAAGTGCTGTCTGCCCAGCCTATAATAATGGTTAAATCTATTATGGTCAATGAAGTTACAGAGTCAAATGCAATCAAAATCAGACTGTGCACCTAGCATTAGGCAGTGACAATGACAGAGCTCGTTGAGAATCGTTGTCACTCTCCATATAACTCACACAGTCTATTTGGTGCCTATGCTGTTGACCTTAGGAGGTCAACACTTCTGTTCCCAGAAGTGAAACATCATGTAAGACTAAGAGGATTGTAATTTAATTGTAATCACTGACACCTCATTAGCATTATTCTTTTTTAGACTACATTGTAGTGATTTTGCAGTGGATATCATTAGTGAACATTCGAACTTTTAAGCATGGGCTCAATAGGTATTGTGCATTTTCTTCCCATTAGGATAACATAAGCTCAGTAAAAAAAGGGGTAGCTGCAAGGTTTAAAGATGATTTGGAAATACTTTGGGATGGTCTTATCTAGCAGTTTAACTTACATCTGCCTCTAGAAATTAATGGATTTCAAATTGAAGTAAAAGGAGCAGCAAATAATAGTGGTGGAGTTGAAGGAAGAACATCTCTGAGTATCAGAAAATATCTCATTTTCTATTTCCTTTGTTCCCTTGGGATTTGTGACTGAGTTCTTACATCCTACCTCTCTACCACAACTCCGTTTCTCTCTTGCCTACTCATGTTTCCCACTACTTTACCCAGTCCCCAGGTTCTCTCCTCATCCCCATTCCTTTTTTATTCTCTCCCCTGTACCTTCAGTTACCAGAAATTTCCCTGCTCTCCCAAGTTTTCCAACAAGCCCAGGCAAGATGCAGCATGACATATTGCCAGCCAGCAGGGCAAGTAGCACAGAGCCTTACCTTTCATGGGATCATTAATCTAGGTCTCCCTCCGTTGCAGAGCTGCCACTTTTTCACAAACATGCAGGAACTGAGACCTCTCTTGCTCCTTCAAACTCTTTGAAGTTGATAAAATGGTTCAAAAAACAGAAAGACAAACCAACAGCATAATCACATGATTCTTATTTCCCGGGGAAATCAAGCTTAACACAAGAGACCTTCTTTGTGGTAATGAGTCTGATGAGCATATCACACAGGTGTCTTTTTTGTTTGTGTTGTTATTTAACAGTTTGACATTGACAAGGAAGCAGGAGAGAGACAGATTTACCATCGGTACTGTATGGAACGGGCATCTGTACATTGTGCCCATGTGTTCACCACAGTCTCACAGATAACAGCTATAGAAGCAGAACATATGCTTAAAAGAAATCCTGGTAAGACCTGAATTGCGTTCTTATTATATTTCCTCTGAGTACCTACATTTCCTCAGACTGAATGAAAATAATAGAGACAGGTATACAAACATGAAGAGCAAGGACACATGCATAGGTATGTCTGGCTACACTACAGAGAATAACCAATTTTCAAAAGAAAAGTGCAGATAATATCACTTGGAACACATTCTAGTAGCATATGTAATCTAGAGAAATCAAGTTCAGCACCATTTAATAACTGCTTTCAGTACCGTTTCAGGAGAGCATTAGTTTAACTTCATGGATGTTAGGCTTTCTTTGCAAGGACATCTCAGCTTCAGGAGTTTTGTCTCTAGCAGGGTTTCCAGTGATGGTAATATATTCAGGTCAACTGATGAAAGCAGAAGCTGGAACCTTTGTAATACATTTCACCAGCTTTTACAGTGTGAGGTTTGTTGCTTTGCTATATTCTTTTAGAAGTGTAGCAAAAAGTGTCATATGCAAAACAGAATGTTAGATGAGTTTTACTTTGCAGTGCTAATGCTGTTTTTCTTTACTTAATATTGAAAGAGATGAGAAGGCAAAATACAAACCGTAAATCAATATAGTTCATTTGCCTGTTTCTCTCACAGCTAGGAGTAGCAGTGTGGTTGTGGCCATCATGATCTTAGGACCTAACCGTGCTAAGTTTCATAGATAGATATAATATTTTCTACTAGACCAACCAGTACAGTTTGAAAAAATAGCTATGTGCCCAACCATTTGTCTAATTTTCCCCTTTGTATTAGTCTAATGAAATATGGAACTTACCAACAAACGTTTTCATGTTCCATGCATGGAGTTTGAATAAGGTCATGATCCCAGTTTGATGTGTCATTAAAGTTCTTTTTAAATCATCACAGTGCTTTATAAGGACAAGCCACGATACTCCATCTGCAGGTAAGCATCATGGGGGAAAACCTGCAAAACAATTTTGAGACTATTTAGCAGGTGTGTTCACATCTTAGTTGGTTATTTTAAGTATAGCAGTGACTTTGGGTTTTTTTGGTTTGCTTATTCTTTGTAGATTTTTTTAGGTGGATTGCAGTGCTAATTATAGTTTGGGACCATTATTCCTGTTAACTTCAGTGCTTCAAGCCACATTGTGGTTCGTGCATCAGGGTAAAAGAGAAATTGTCCATTGGATGCTTTGCCTCATTTCTGACTAACTGTCAATAGGATGATGAACTTAGAAGATTTTTCCCTTTTATTTTAAACATGACAGCCAAGTCTTAAAATTAATTTAAGTGTTCAGTCATCTATCTGGGATGTCTCTGAAAGGTCTTGTTTTTTACCAGATGCAGAGCACTTGGCCTCTGAAAATCAGACTTTTGAAGCTGTTTTATATTGGCATGAGGCTTCTCCCCACAACAGCTACTCTTGAAAATCATAGTTTATGTTTTGGGATTTTAGGAGACTGAAATGAGTCTGAATCCAGTTTAATTTGGGAGAGAATATCTGCAGACTGCTCACAGATAGAACGTCAGTTGAAGCTGAAGAGAATTCCATGCAGAGAGATTCACAGGCCTGAGGTTTTTTTTATTATTCTTGCAACTTAGAAGAAACCAAGTAAATATATTCAAAGTTTGGGTTAAAAAATTGTTGACACATATCATACTTCATGTTGACAGAGCTAGAAAGAAATTCAATAGGAATTGGTATGCCAAATCCGAGGAGGCAATTATAAGTGGAAAATATGTTCTGATGGGAATAAGTACTTTAATAGTTTCTTTGCATCTTAGACCACAAATAAACTGCGTAGGATTCTATTCTCATACTACTTATTATCTCTGAAGTTGTGAAATCGACATAGACATTGGCTGTTCAGAAAGGTCAGCAATCCTTAAGTAGATCATTAAGCTTGAATTCTGCAAAGGAACGTGAATACTGAAAGAATTTGTACACTTCTCGATCCACTTTAAAAATGAACTTTTAAAAGGGGGATGTAGAATTGGCACAATTAACTTTTATTTGCATTTGAATTTATTAAGAGGTAAACTTCGTAACAAACTTGTTAACTAAAAATAACTGAGGAAATGTGGTAAGCAGAGCAGTCTCTGCTACTTCTCCTTAATGTTAAACTTGGATTATAATTTAAATTATAAATCTCATCACTTGGAAAAGCTCCTTTAAAATTCAGTAGACGTGATTGCATAGAGAGCTTTTGAACCAGGACAAAGGCCAATTTGCCAGTCTAAACCTGGCAGAATGACTGCTTGCATTATGCTGATTTCACTTGCTGCTGTTGTTATTTGATCAATAATTTATCAAACCATATTTGTCAAAAGCTTGAGTATCTAATGTTGAACCTGTCCTCTTTGACATACCATGCAAGATTCTGTCAGTGATCATAAGTTATATTCCCATGATTGGTAAACTGATATGGGATTTCTAATATTTTCATTCAGGTATTAAACATATGAAACATATTTCTCATTAGCAGTAGAGAAGACTTTGAATCAAAATTCCAAGGCACTTAAGTATCAGTTAAGATCTAGATCTAGACTTTGTATCTCTATATATTTGATCAAAATGATAGAAGTAAACTCTGAAGAAGTATGAGTCAACCTTGAATCTTAGTGACTTATCAACAGAAAACATCATACTGTGCTATTATTACTTAAATCAATGCCAGTTTCTTTCCTATAAATACAGAAGTCAAATCATTCTGATTTGACCTACTTGGGACAATTTTAAAACAAAAATGTCATTATTTCATTGAACAACAAAAAACCCAAAACCCTTAAAATAGGAACAAAGGTCTCTCTCATAATTTCTTCTCTAGGGCAAGGGTACATTGTCTCACACGTATTCAAAATATTATTGTATGTTGAGCAGAAATAGTGAACTGGATGCTTTGGGTCTGTTCTGTACCTCAAAGACTTAAATAAGAGATGGACTGAGCCCCCATCCTGATGAAAGGGTAAATGAAGCTGCAGTTGAATCAAAAAACGTGGGAGTAGGTTATATACAGGCTGCTGATAATTGGTGAGTGTCCAAAACTCCCTGATAAATAAATGCGAGAGGGTGGATGGAAACTGGCCAGAAATACCCAGTCATAGTCAAGGATTCTTACTTTATTCAGAAGAGCTTGAAATTGTTGCAGTCTCAAAGCTATGTCCTGCATGAGCCAGTTCTTCCATGCTGCACAAAAAGCAGGTCAGAGGAATGAGAAGATATGTTGTTGGTAAAGATAAAAAGAAATGGAGGGTGTTTCTGCTCTGTTGACCCCCCACTCTTATGAGGCCACATAGGTCTTCATTCAGAGCAGCTCCTAGTGCTGGACAGCAGAAGATAAGAACACATATTTTCTTGTCAGGCCCACCAAGACTCTCCTTTCTTGTCCCTGAGAACCAAATCCCAAGTACCTAACAAGTAAAGATTTCCTGGTAAAGGCTGGTCTTTAGTTTGAAATGTGGTATTTCAAGACAGATCCATTGAAATTTTTGGTATTGCGTGGTTACTAATAAAGGTTATATTTTTATCTACTGCTGTTTAACCTAAAGAGTCTCAAAACACTTTACAACATAAAGAGTAATTAGAGATCACTTACCTGACAGGGAAATACATATACTGCTAAAGAAGACTGTAAATTTCAAGGAATTCATTAAAAATGGCCGTGGCATTTGCATGAAAAATGTCAAGCAAGTGTACTGGACAGCATATGAAGAACTGATTGTACTTATTTTAAGATCATCTTGATATGTAATCAACCAAAGGAGCCATAGATGTTTTAAAGACATCCCCTTAAGTCTTTCCAGAAATAAGAGAACATTTTGTATTAGGTCAGATGATTAATCCTAGACATGCAAACCTCTACTTTTAGGGGGAGGGATGGGAAATCCTGAATGTCAGGCATCCTTGACTGAAAGACCACGATAGAAGTAATGTTCAAGTCCTGTATCAGTGGCAAGCAAGAGACTGTACTCCCATCAGTAACCCTGATGTATGGGGGGAAGTTAACCATGTGCACTGAGATCAAAGGAGGTGCTGGGTTTTTTGCATGAACCATGTGTGGTAGGGAGTGATATCTTACTGAAGGTTCTTTGGATGATGCATAGGACTTTTAAAATTACTACAGTTAATAGTTGTGGTTACTAGACACCTGATGACACTTGCTGGGAGAACAAGTATGAAATCAGCACCAGTGCATCCTCTAATAATTAGCGCTTCTTGCTGCTTTGAAGATTCTTTGTATATGAAGAATCTCAGGTATCATAAGTTAGTATAGGTCTACTGAAGTCAGTTGTGTACTATGAAATACATCTGCTGAGGAACCGGCTTACCCTTTCATTTCCATACATGGCTTTCATAAGCCAACTCAAAGAAAAGAAAATGGCATTCTTTCAATTTACTTCAACTAGATTTAGGGCAAGCCTTTAAAGAGCTGCTGTGCTCTACCAGAAAGGTGAAGAGTGACTGAATTTCAGCGTTGGTTGGAACAAGCTATGTCTGTCCTTATAACTCTATGTATATCTTACAACTCTATCTTAGAAGATACTAGAAATGAACAAATTTTAATTGTAAGATGCTTTGGAATCTTTGAAGAGAGCAGCCATAAAGTGTAAAGCATACTGTTCTGTGGCTATTTTTAGGAGAGATCCAACAGATTACTGAAGGTTTCTTATATTCTCCCTTTTCTGGTAAATCCTCAAAAGTCTTGACAGAACAGACCTCTCTTGTGGCATGCGGTAAACAAGTGCATAGTACAGCACAGCATCTGCTTTCAAGAGCTTTCAATCTCTAGTGATAAAGCAGGCAACAGTGATATCAAGAATAAAGAGGTAAAGGGCATATTGAACAAAAAACTTATGGCTAAATGGAGACATTACTTAAGTCTTGACAGGACAAAAGGGCATGCGGAGACCTTACTGGTCAGCAGGGTCTACGCTAATGTTGAGTACAGGTCAAAATGGTACAAAACCACTTCAGTGCTAGAGACAGTGGAGTGCCACATTCAATAGCTTTGTGGAGTAAGCTGGTGGAGACCATTGTGTTAGACAGTGCTGTTCCCTATCCATGAGTAATAAGAGCACATAACCTGTTCACATACTGACAACTGAAGGACACATTGGTTCTTGCCTTAAAGATTTCTCTGACTCTGAAGTTGTCCTCTGCCTTTTCTCTGCTTTTCCAGATGTTGTCACCCCAAATGGCTTGAACATTAAGAAATTTTCAGCAATGCATGAGTTTCAGAATTTGCATTCCATGTACAAGGCTAGGATCCAAGAGTTCATTCGAGGTCATTTCTATGGGTATGCTTTTACTTTTCAAAAACTAGCAATGGTTGTCCAACACTGTTTAAAGCAAGAACCAAAGCAGGAAGTACTTCATAATACTTGCTGTACTTCATAACAAGTACTTCATAGAGGAGGTGAAATGTTACCAACTTATTCAAATACCTGTCTGGGATTTCTCAGTCAGAAACTAAAGGAATTTCAGACACCAGTTCTAGCTCTGCTTAACAGATTGTGGGATCAGGCAGAAGGTCTTGATTTTTTCATTATTTACTCAAGATGCAGTTTATCAGATTAAGATATTCAACTGAAAGAACACCATAAAAACCTCACTTTCATTATTTTCTTGGGATAATAAATTCCTCCACAATAGAAATCTGTTGTGTGTTTTGTTTGATTATATCTTGAGAAATACTTTGTGCTTGTCTGTTTGCTTGGTTTCAGCCACCTTGACTTCAGTCTTGAGAAGACCTTATTTTTCTTCATTGCTGGGAGATATGAGTTTTCCAACAAAGGAGCTGATATGTTTCTAGAAGCCTTATCAAGATTAAACTTTTTGCTGAGGGTAAGAAAGCTTCTGCAAATGTAGATAACATGGAGCTTATGCTCAAACTTACCATACTATGGAAGTCACCTGCAAAAATTTCCATGCCATACTCTGGTTTATAGGAAAATAATTATGGTTTATTCAGAGTTTTCATAAAGCTCTCTCCCTGAATCATCAGAGTATATAACAATCTCAGGCTGCTTAAAAATAATTGATTACATAGTTCAAGAAGTTAATCCAGGGTTACCTCCCTTCATTTTAGAGAAAAATACTGAAAATATGAATCAAGAATTTTCCCTGAAGGTTTACATATTAGAAGGCAATAAAAATAATGATGCAATTTAAAAATATCTTTTTAAGCAAATTGCTTAATTCATTAGGACTTGATCATGATCTTTTAAATCTTTGAGTACTATTATCACACTCAGTGGGAATCTTGCATTATAATTCACAGTATGGCAGTGGCCTGGTGAATAAGCATGGGGAAGCCACTCACTCCTCCATGCTTCTGTTTCCTCAGGTAAAAAATGAGTGCAATGTTTCTAAATGCCTTTATGGAGTACTTTAATGAAGATAAGATCTAGACGTTGTCATGATCAAAGAGCAGAGCACTTACCACCTACAAATGAGGTCATTGAAAATGTCTCCAGATGTGTCTCAAAGACTGATACATTTAAAATAAAAAATTTAAAAAATGATAATCAGTTTTCAGTCATCTAGCAAGGATTAATTGACTGTTGTCCCAGACTCTCTCTCTTGTACTCTATCATTTAAATGATATGGAAAATCTGGATAAAAATCTTGATACTATATTGTCAGCAGGGCTGAAAAAATATTGATGTTCAAAGCCCTAAGTACACTTGTTCTACTGCCACCTTCTATTAATACACCATTAGAGTCTGTGGACTTTCTGGATATACTTAGTCCATTCACTCACACAACAGGTCACCTCATATACCTCGAGTATTTCTTCCACAACTTTGCCAAACAACTGTTGTTTGGCAATGCTGTGCAACATCAGCTACCTGTTAATGGCATTTACATAGCTATTAACTATAAATGCTGATAATGTGGCAGGTCTTATGCTCGAGCAATGATTGCAGCAATCTCTTATTGTATCTAATGATATATATGACATCAATGACAAGCTAGGCTGATGGAAAGTCAAAGGAAACTGCGGCTAGTTTTCCAAAGCTCTCTAGAACAGTGTACTGGGACTTGCTCCTCCCATAAGCTGAGGCTGGCTTTATTGCATTACTGTTCCAACATGCATGCCAGCACTTGATTAGCTGTTCAAAGAACACTTGCTCTGTAATTATTTCAAGAGGTAATTCCGTTGGGAAGAGCAGAATACCTGTACTACTTGTGAATCTGGGAATCATGGTGCTTCTTAAACAAGTCCCAGTGGTGTGCCTGAACCTAAAAAATACACAGCATTGGGTGGAATTATTTTACTTTATAGAGTCCTTTTTCTTCGCTACTTGAAAACCTTACTAACATTTTGGAAATAAAATGAGTGTTGGGAAAGATTGTTAATACACACTGAGATCATAGCATCATGGACTTTGAACCTGCCTTGAAGAGAGGGAAGGGAAGAACCTTAAAATGATAGGTGACTCCCATAGGTTATTTTATACTATACATTTCCCTGTACCTCAATCTGAGACAAGGCATGGTAATAGCATGTTTGTGTGTCTAAAGTTTAGAATGGAGGCAATTCAAAATAATTTAATTTTTACAGCTCTGAACAGAGTTCACCCTTAGCTTTTCTTTAAATAGTTACTGACAGGAGTACAACCTCATTCCATTCTATGTGAGGAATCACTCAGGGACCTGGTATTCTGAATCTTGTTAGCGCACAGGAGAAACCAGCAAGTGAAACCATCTATAAGTAAAGGGTCAGATGTTACAGCAAATGCTTTTTGCCTTTGAAGTAGCTGGATGTGAAAGATGAGCAAGAAGTTACTTGCAGCTTTTTGTGTGTCTGGCAGGTTCTTTGCCAGGGGTTCAGGCAGACAGTGGTTGCTGTCATGCCCCTTTCTGCCCATACCTCTGGGGCACTATTGCTATAGAAGGTAGTTCTGCTTGCTGCTGTATGGAATCCCTTGCCCCATGCCTGGGTATATCCCAGCTAGTAAACGAATTGCTCACTCCTTTGAGCCAACAAAGTTTGTGTCAGGTGAGAAAATGTGTAGGATTTTTATTTTTTGCAGTTTATGTTCACATCCTAAGCCATGGCCTCTAAACCATGAGAAGTCAGGAAGATCTCTATTGCCCAAATTGGAATTAGGTGACATCTGTTTACCTGTATCTATCCTCAGCTATATCTCTGACTTGACAAAAACTTCATAGCTAAAGGGAGAGGTATAAGATCAGAGCCTTCCTGGACAACCAATCAAAGTGCGTTGGCTTTTCCTGTGACTAATTCTTACTGTTAAATTTGGCTGTGATACCTTGTAGTGAGATTTTTCTTTCTCTCCATCTTGTGTCCATGTAGGTTCATAAGACTGATGTTACAGTTGTTGTGTTCTTCATCATGCCAGCAAAGACAAACAATTTCAATGTGGAAACCCTGAAAGGACAAGCAGTCCGGAAGCAGCTGTGGTAATTGCCATTCTCACTAAGGGCCTTGTACAGTGAATTGAGGAGACATGCAAAAATTTCTGATGAAGAATAATGCTCTTTCTTTTTGCTCTGCTAAAATCAAGGATTGTGGATAACTAGAATGTATTTGTGGGGGTGAAAGAGATGGGAATGATAAATAAGGGCAAATATTTCTCTTGGTTTTGTCCTAGGTAATTTTTAGTAAACTTGCCTTGCCATTCTTTGTAACAAGTTAGCAAATAGTACTTGTTTTGCAGTGACAAAGTCAAAGGTTCTAGAAAATCCAGTGTTCTGGATGTCTTCTGACTGTTTCTAATACTCCCTTTGAACATGCCATTGAGCTTCCACAAAATAAGGACCACCTGCTGATTTACCAGAGTGAGCTTCTCTGCCACCAGTGGGAAAAAGAAATGAATTGCACGTTCTCTTTTATTTAGACATATGGAAATTGTATTGTCTAATCCAGCAGAATAACAGTTGATAACAATTGTGCGTAATTTTCTATATAGCCTACAATAAGCAGTGGCCATACCCAAGCAGTGAAACTTACAGTTATAAAGGGAAAATTGTCACAGCCCTTCTCAGTTTAATAGTTTTCATTTTACAACTTCCCGAACAAAAAAGCAAAGCAGGAGCAGACTTAACGTTCACCTCACTTTAACTGCTATGTGATTCTACATAGGAAGAGACACATGTTGTGAGGTACTTCTAAACTAAGAGACATGGCAAAACTGAAGGTTCAAATTCATGAAGAAAATCAGTGGTGGGTTATCAAGGATGAATTTTGTTTAAAAAAGTGAAAAATGCCATTTCACTCAACGTATTTACAGATTAATTATCTAAACAGGGAAATGGAAATGTGCACCTTATCAGGTGGCTTCAGCGGTTAAACTCTGCTGCAGAAGTAAGGAAGCTGATCTTAAAGCTAAGGGACTAAAACCCACAAGACCTAGCTTCTGCTTTCATGCCTGTGTCTCTCTGTGTTTAACCTCTTTCTGATGCCAGTTCTATATTTATAAAAAGATAGAAATCTAAACGACTTAGAAATCTGGAGATGAAAGGCACTGTGTAAGAGAAGGATACTATTTTTCTTGCTATCTCATTAACTGCCTCGAGCAGATGATCTCTGGCTCAGTTTCTGGATATCAGTAATCAAGTTGAAGTCTTTCGTTAACGGATACTAAACTTGCACAAAAACAGTGACAGAAATAGTTTAACAAGGATCATTGAAATCATTTAGCTTTTGCCATATCTGGAAAAGACAGATATGAGAAATCTATCTACTCTCTAGATTATCTCTGGAGTCATCACACAGCAACTTCTTGGGACTTACAGGAAACATGCTACCTGGTTACCACTCTGGAAACAGGTACCACAAATGTAGAGGTTGGAATTAATTGTCCAACTCTGGGTTCCTAAAAGTAATGCATCTGAGCCGCCTTCACTGCCAGTGGAGAGTGATGGTTCACTCAAATGATGTTTCATCCTATGCCACTTCAGGAGGTGTCTAAGATGAGTGAAGGGAATCATCCTCTGAAACGGACTGCCACCCTCTGTGGATCTGTGGAGGATCTGTGGAACTAGCTTAGACTGTAGATGGCTAAAGCGGGGTAACATAGCCAGAGTTTTTAATGAGAACTCTGTACACAAGAACTGTAGGCAAACAATGTGAAAGTGAGAGTGAGTGCAGTGAGAAAAAGCCATGCTTGCAAGAAATGCTTTTGGCCTCTGTTTTGTCTTTGATATAAAGTATGTAATGTTTGAATACAATCCAAGAGGTACACATTAAATAAATAATATATGGATATTAGGAAAGTTTAAATTAAATATGCAAAGGTTTTTCCTGTTGTATCTCTACTACATGGTTATTTCTCTGGTACTCAGTAATGCAGGCACAATAGTAACAGTAAAGGTAAACCTAAAGGTGTAAAATCATGCAAAAAATGCTGTTCCAGCTATTCTTCCCACTGTGCTCTGTGAAAAGCAAAAGACCCTCTGCATCATCATATGCAGCATTATCATGGTCATAATCTGGAGCTCCTGGATAAAACAACCTGATACCAGTGTTACATAATAGTGTTAGATGATTTTAAGGATGCCACAGAAATTAAATGCAAGAAGAGGTAGGCACTTATAAAGGAATAGACGATGGTTGATCTGGGATATAAAATCCCTTGTTTCCTCTGCTTCTGAAAAAGCGGTCTATCCTATCTGGGTTAAGTTTTGGATATTGCTCATGGCATGAGTCTATGAAAATATAGTCATGAGGGGACTAGCTTGCTGGGATTTGGATCAATTTGGTTTGACATTTAGCTGCTTTACAACTCATCCAAAATTAATGCATCCACTATTGTGTCTACATGAGCTGGGACAGAGCAACTAACAGGTATGTGGATTCTCAGCTTGGTAAAGTTTAGGATTTAACTGAACAAGTTTTGTTTTAGCCCAAAGTATAATTCTTAGAAAGCAGAAAGGCAGGAAGAGTTCCATGAAGTGGGTGTTTTACTCAAACTGAGAGTGCATTTGCTATTTTGACAACAGCACTTCCAGCTGTACTTTCAAGTTATTTCACCTAGGGGCAGGATAATATAAATGGCTCTTTGCATTTAGAAGAGTTGTTCACTGGAGTTCTTTCTTAGCTAAAATATAACATTTGTCTGGCACAGGCTTTATTATTAGCTTGGCAAATTTTCAGGCAAGCGGTCAGATTGTTATCAGGCAAAATATGGCCTGAGCTTTCTAGGAAGTTTTTTGGTTTGCAAACTAATTTATGGCAAACTACCTTTTAGTCTAACACTTGTTTTCAAAAGTCTTTGAGTTAGGAAATAGGGCAGAAAGTGAAGGGAGAAGCTTGCTTTAAAATCCCTATTTGTTTAACTCTTTTATCTTACATCTTTCTACAAGGTCAAGTTAAATTGGAGACCTCTCAATCTTGATTAGTGTCCAGTGTTAATGATCATGTTTCTCTACACAGAGTCATATGTATGGTCTCTTTTTCATAGCTGAGATGAAAATGTGGTCTACTGATCTACTAGTGAGGTCTCCTCCTGGCTTTCACAGTGCATTCATCTTTGAATGCAAGTCAAATCTTCAGTTGTGTTGAAATTCATCAGTATGGCTGCTGACTGGATAAAAGAACTTTGAGAACCAGACCTCTGTCTGCTGCTGCATTCTTGATTCCATCAGTATACATGAAAGCACAATTTAATTTCCAACAGCAGGAGTCTCTTTTATTGTGTCTTTGTCCTGGATTCTCTTGTTTTATACGTATATTTATTTATTTTCCTAGGGACACTGCACAATCTGTGAAAGAAAAGTTTGGAAAGAAACTCTACAATGCCCTGCTAAAGTGAGTGTATAGGTTACTGTGCCTTGCAGAGCCACGTATTTGGCTGGCTTATCTGTGGTGTTGCTGTGCTTCTACTCTTTGTGTAAGAAATTTTGACATCCATAGGAAGGGCATAGGAGAAGGATATGGGAACCTCTGTTCCATATACAGGTTACTAGTTCAATAGGCAAATCACACAGAAAAAATTTAAAGGTACTAGTACCCCATTGTGGAAAGACTCTTAAGACACATGGGGGATGTCTAAGTAAAACAAAGGCTTACTCACTGTCAAAAATGAGGTACCTCAGCTTAAAAAAGTATCAGAGACAAAGTAATATGTATTAGGGGCTTAGTCATATCATTTCAAAAGACAGTTGGAAGTGAATGACCCAAAGCACAGATGAGATGACTGGAACTTCAGCAAAAACAAGGTGTGTCTGAAAAACAGAAAAAAAGAATTCTTTAGCTTTTTTGGAAGCTAATTGGAAGGTCAGCAAGCATATGGGAGAACACAACGTAGGGAATATAGAAGGGCCATGAAAACAAAGGAAAGATTCATGTTGACATCAGCAGACTTCAGATCAGACCTTGTTTGCCATTTCTTCATTTTCTTTATACGGCTGATTGTAAGTCATTTGGTAAAATAGGCTCTGTGTTGCCTCTGCAGAGGAGAAATTCCAGACTTGAACAAGATTCTTGACCGAGATGATATAACCATTATGAAAAGAGCCATCTTTTCAACTCAGGTCAGAAAACATATTATTTACACAAACACCTAGTATAAATTATAAGCATGACTATGTACAAGGATTGTGTATGACATATAGTGATATGCATGCATTGAAAAATAAGTTTGCAGCAAATATACTTCTCATTGGTAACATTTAAAGATCAGCTGTGATTGTTTTTAATGAGAGTATGACCCATACTAATTCTTTTGGGGAATCCATGGATATTCCCCCAGTCACATGCAGGACACCAAAACTCCTAATTCTTTTCTTCTGCACTAAGTGTGAACTTTGCATTGTTCCTGAAGCCTGGATTCTTCCAGTTTTATTAAATATGTAAGATCAATCTCTTAAGGAGACATAATGTATTGACTAAAAACCTTTAAAATTAAATGGTAGGCCTTTCTAAAAGTTAGTACAAATACATTTATTTTGAGGTAAATGAAACAAGTCCTGTGACAGATTTTATGGTCTCATTTGTGGCCTTAGTTATATAGAAGACAACATTATATGATCATAACTTTCCTTTCTTACCTTAAAATGAAAGGGTAAAAACCTATCCACATCAATGACAAAATCTCCCACTGTCTTCCACTAACCTTAGAAAATGGTAACAGGACTTTTTGCCAACAGTTTTGTCTGGCTTACAGATTGCCTTTTCTCTCTTTAGCGGCACTGTCTGCCTCCAGTGACCACTCACAACATGATTGACGATGGCAATGATCCAATCCTCAATACCATCCGACGCATTGGCCTTTTCAATAACCGGACAGACAGAGTAAAGGTACATTCTGTCATTTTCATTTTAGATATAAAATGGAATTTCTTTAAACAGTCTCAGTCTGGATCATTAGCATGGGGAGTGCAGTCAAATTCTTGATAGGCAGTATTATACTAATAGAATACTTCTTCCCTCTTCCTCCCTTTCCAGGAATAACAACTAGTCACTTCACAGATATCCTCAGTTGCTGTTTAACCACATTAATTTCAAGTTAGACATCTGATGTTAGGGAATTGTTTTCATTGCTGCCTCCTGTACTGCATGAGGAGCTACTACTCCTGAAATCCAGAAAGTGCCACAGGTTGTTTGCATGCAGATGTAAAGCTCTGTAATAGATTCATTTGCTTAAAACTGGAGGTCCAGAGTTTGAGCACAGACATTTCTGGAGTTCATATCTTAAGAACAGCACCCTGACACTCAGCATTTGCTGTAGAAGGTAACCAGGGCTTTGATCCTGAGCAGAAATACTTCCTGTTCATGCTGTGCTCATGTTTACATCAGCTATTGAAGCTAAATGTATGTAAATAAATCCTTTCCTTACTTCCATGTCTATCTTGCCAGACCACAGAAATGATCAGCTCCGACTTTCACAAGTCTGCCCGTGCTTTTTTTGGTCTGGCAATCTCTGGCATTCTCTCTGTTAACTATGACTATCTCATCATCTATCTATTCAAAGTAGAACCTAAAATTGCAAATTCTTCCTCTTCCAAACCTTCTTTTTAAAGTCAGATCCATAGTATCTCTGACAATGACATATCACTTGTTCTCAGTGTTCTGGCTTTTAAACCCATGATGATAACTGAGTAAACATTTTCCTCAACTTCCTAGTTGCTTCTTCCTGGCTTAACATATTCTCTGCTAAGTGCGTGTCTCCAATGAGCTCTGAGAACATAATATGGTAATAATATACTAGATGTAACAAAAGTAGGGTGGAATGATGCACTGTATATAAATAATAAAAAATTCCTCAGAACTAACTGCTTGAAGTCATTAGAAAGCAGATAGCATATAACACCGCAGACACCTCTTCCTGCTTCTCAGCAGACTTGATTGGCCAGGTATGTGTCAAGTTTGTACAAAACTGTCATTACCACTGGAAAATTACCTGCTGCATGAACAGGCATAATACTTAATGAGCTGAATGTCATGGACAAAAATTCTGTAAACTTCAAATGGAAAGTAATTTTGAGAGATGTACGACATATCCATGCAGACAAAGTTGGCATGTGAAAAATTAGCCTCAGCAATGGCAATGGCAAATCTTATTTGATTCACTGGGATCAAATGAGCTTGCACAATGAGTTTACAGCCCATTTACTGGTTGAATACATTCATGTGTTGATTTACTCAAGTGATTAGCATGACTATATTATTAAGAAAGGCTAAAAGCATATCGTTGACATGGAATGGCAGCAGTATGTTTATGTGGGGAAAAAAGCGCAGGGAAGGTTAAACCCTTCCCTCACATTTCTTCCTCCCAAAGCTGACTGGACAGCATACCAAGGCACTTCTGTACTTAGCAGTGGAATATGGGGCAGTGACCCCAAGCCTTGCAGGGTCATGCAGATAAATTAGCTTGGGTCCTGAAAGGGGGACATTAGCCTAAGTTAATAAGCTTTGTCTTTCAGCAAGATTAGTTAGCCTAGGCACAGGATTGTGATGATGGGGCTGTAGTATGTCTGGTTTCAAAATTCTCTCAGTTCTTGAGAGACCCATTGAGTACTGTAAGGATTCCTATATTTCAGTTGGATGCTGTGAAGCTCAGAAGTGCTGTATCCTCCTGAGGCCTCCTCTGGAACAAGACATCCCAATACTCTGTACCTTGGTACAACAGACCAAGAGAACCAATTTAGTATTGCTAAATGCCACAGCCTTAGGCATAATTCCCAATGCACATGGTCTTCCTTGATCAACAAGGATAAAGCTGAAGACCTGCCCAGAAAAAGGGTTCATTATCAGTACTATTTCCAGGACAAGACTGCACACAAGCAGGAGATAAGACTGCACACAGGCAGGATACATTTTAGAGTGGGAAGTGAATAGTGAATTAGATAACAGATGGGGGAGGTGTTGTCCAGGTGCTTAGGAAAAGACCAGAGTGAAGAAATTGCTTAAGCTTATTGATAACTAAAATGTATTGATGATGGTTTTCTTTCACCTCTAATGTAAGTTTTGAATATCCAGGTGATCCTACATCCAGAGTTTCTTTCTTCGACGAGCCCATTGCTGCCCTTGGATTATGAGGAGTTTGTTAGAGGCTGCCACCTTGGTGTATTTCCATCGTACTATGAACCCTGGGGTTACACTCCAGGTAGGCAATCTGTACGCTTAACTACTATTGAAAGATGAATACCCATTCCATTGATGCAGAATAGCTGTGCAGCCAGTTTCTTCTGGAGTGCTGAAAAAACTCTTTTGGCTCTGTTTCCTCTGCAGTGCAAAGGTCTTACTGCTGGCAAAATTTGGGGGCCAGGTGGTATAAAATGGCATCTACTGACTGACAACTACTCACATTTGTCCCTGCACTGCACCCTTTCCCATACTAACATGTAATCTTTTGATTTTCTGTGGCTTTAGAACAAAAAATCATTTTTTAAACTTAATTCTTAACTTGATTCAAGGATTTTAAAAGAAGATTTTGGGGAATGTACATATTGAAAAAAGTAGGGCAAGAAATCTGATGCTACCAGCCGCCATACTTCAGTGGATTTAATTCAAGATAACAATTGAGTTGGTAGAATTATGTAACACCATATATAAGATATTTACCACAAATACATGCAGTGGTAGAGAATCTCACAGAATTAAATGGAAATTTCTAAAGATACAGAGAGCATGTAGCTTCTGACTTAAAAAAATTGGCCCAGATTTACAAAAGGCACTTAACACCTGATGAAATCAGTGCAAACTATGAATTTGAATACCTATAAAGATCAAAGCCTAGGTGCCTGGGGTTTTTATGTCCTCCAAAATACCTTCTGTAGTCTTGATACACATCTGAAAGTTGAGGTCCCCCTCTGAAGAGCATTTGTTGTAAGCCAATGAATCAGAATAGAAATTTTGCAAATTTAATCATTCTCCAGAGCTATTCAATTCCAAGTAAGAGAGCTATTCAATTCCAAGACAACTGTCTTGCATTCCAGCAATTTCTCTTCCTGTTCTAATCTCAGCTAAGGTATAAAGAAAGTGTGACAGCCAGGGATGATTTTGAAGTGAACATTAAAGTAAACCTGGACAGAAAAGTTAGACTGGTACTTAGCAGTTTTGAGGAAAACTGTGATTTACACTAGTTAAAAGGGTAGTTTGTCTTTCCTTTACTAATGCAAAAGTTATTTTCTTTGTTGATACCCATTTAATTCTCCCAGAAACAAAAAGTGATTTTTTTTAAGGTAGATTTATAGCTCTATTTTATAGACACCAGTTTTATTGTTTTATGAATGAAGGCCATGTAGATGGCTTTCAGCGTTTCAAAGACTACAGTATTTACTTTATCTGAATGCTGTCTTTGGTTAGGCTTTATTTCATCAGCAAAAATTCTTTAAGCCCGAGTAAACAGTTATCCTTACTCACAGTGATGATAGAAATAACTACAAAAGATTCATACATTTTCTAATTTTATAAAACTAGCTCTACATCTACTTTGAATGCAGTCCTGAGTTACTGATGAGGCTTGTTGAGGTTTTTTTTCTTGCTATAGAGACCAGTTTACAAACAATGAATATCAAAATACAAAGTTTAACATGCTCCTGCACTTAAGAGATTCTGTTTTGTAAATAGTTGTGAACAACTAATGAACATATGTGTACAACAGGCTTCAATTTAAAATCAAAACAAACAGTCTGGACCATATATTGGGGTTCTCTGTTTCAACACTAGACAATCAGAGAGTTTTCAGTTTAGCTGCTGGGAAACACAAAGACATGTTCGCAAAAACAGTGTGAAATTTTCTCTTTAAAATTTCTTTTTCTTTCTTTCTTTTTTCTTCTTCTCCAAATCTACAAGAAAGCATAATAGTTTTCACTTGACATTTTCAGAGCAGCTCTAATGTTATGGGACCTTCTGCCTGCCTCTTTCTTTTTCTTTTTTTCTCTCAAGGTGAAACCATTCAAAGCATATTGCCCTGAAACGCTTTTTGTCTGTTTCTTTCGACAGCTGAATGCACTGTGATGGGCATTCCCAGTGTAACCACAAACCTTTCTGGATTTGGTTGTTTCATGCAGGAACATGTTTCTGACCCAGCGGCTTATGGTAAAGTTTTTAAGACCATATCAAAATACCGTCTCTGAGTTAGGAAAGCAAAAAGCACAGCAATGATGCTGTTACTCCTCAATTTTGTGCTTTCACTAGTGCAATGGAGTTCATTGGGGGAAATATATTCAGAGCTCTGAATATCTCGTTATGTTGAACAAGCCATTCAAACTTTCATATTTATCCAAACCCTTTCCAGGTTCTCTCTCTTTTATCTCCCTTTAACCTTTTGTCTGCTTTATCCTTGCAAACTCAGTGCTCCTCATACTACTCTAGAGACTCTCAGCACTTCCCTTTAATGCCTCTGGTTACGGTGTAACACTTTGAGCCCTTCAAAAGAAGCAGTGAAAATCTGCTTCTCTTTGAATAGTCCAAGAAGGATGTACCAGGACTTTGAGGCCAGTGAAACTTGCCCCCACCAAACAAAGCGTAAATTATCATGTACACTAAAAAATAAACCTGTGAAAATAAAAGGAACCTACTTACAAATAAGAATCTGCTCATAAAGGTTTAGAAATGGTTCATGACTGGAGTGGGGTGAGGAGGAGGGTAGCCAACTCCTGGTGTGTCAAGACAATATTAAAAATATACCCAAACTAGAGCCTCTTGCTAAGTACCTTGGCTTGTCTGCACAATCAGGCAATGACAGCTCCACACTAGTACCAGCTCTGCCCTGACCTAGGGGCAGGGGTAGAGCCAGTTGCAAAATATAGCTATGCCTGCCTGGGTAGACATGTCTTCGAGAGCCTTCAGAAAGGTCACAGACTGAGAGCAGAGGTCACTTGCTTTTCTCTGCCAAAACATAGATGTGAGCATTGACATAGCTTTTACACTCCTAGGGGACACCGGGCACTTCAGTTAAGGTAGTTGTGTGTCTGTCTTGTCCATTAAGATAGCAGAGGTCTAGTACCCTTTTCTTCCCAACACCCTGGTGTAAGGAAGGTGGCAAGAATAAAGTATTGACCTCGACAAACTACATAGAGACAAAGTTTACCTCAGCCCTCTCTCTGCCAGAATTGTATATTGACTAATGTATGTGAGTTAGCTATCGCTATGGAAACACTTGTATTTCTACAGAAAACACAGCCTCTCTCCTACAGGCTGATTCTGACCATCCACACTTCTAAATTCTACTGCAAACTAGGAAAGCACTAGATTGGGTTTTTTAAGCAGTCAGTATTTTCAAAATTATGGGAGATAGAAATAATATGTCTTTATCCAGAAACTCTTGAATCCTTTTGGACAGACTTATACAACAACAACAAAGCCTCTGAATTTTGAATAATTTGCTGAATTTCAGCCTGAAAGGTAAAGAAAATTAAAACAAAAAATACATATTTCTCTGCAGCTTTCCATTCCATCAGAATAGTAACAAATGTTCCAGTTACAGCTGCCTTCTAACATTAAAAAGAACATATAATACATGTAATGTTTGTAAGACTATGTGACAGAAGGTAGAATTGAAATCTAAGAGGTCAGATCCCATTTTCAGTTCCACTCATCTTCACCTTTTTTCTGTCCTTCAGGCATCTACATAGTTGACAGGAGGTTCCGCTCACCTGATGAATCATGCAACCAGCTGACACAGTTCCTGTACGGATTTTGTCAACAGTCCCGTCGCCAGAGGATCATCCAAAGAAACCGAACTGAGAGGCTCTCAGATCTGTTGGACTGGAGATACCTAGGCAGGGTGTGTGAAACTATGTAATAGAGGTATTAAAAATTCCAGACACATAGGTCTAACTAGCAGTCTTCAGCATCATGCTACAATGCAAGGAGACATCCCTGTTCTGAAAAGCACCTCTCAAAGGTGCTAAAGGCAAAGTCTGCTTTTACACTTCAGTGTAATGCCCCCATTCTCCACTGGTAAGGAGAGACATGACTTAAACTGAATAGATTAGAGCAGAAGCTCTAATCTGAATAGATTAGAGATTAAACTGAATAGATTAGAGCAGAAGCTAGTCACACTGAGGTCTTTGTACTCCTCGTCCTAAAGACAATGTAAAAAGCTTGTGTCTCTGACAACACTGGGAACCCTACACTAAGTAGGATTTGTGCTCCAAAGTCATCTGGACTCTTTCAAAAATCCTACCTGTTCTTCCTAAAATGCTGCTGGGCCTTGTGGCTCCTCAACACTCTTAAACTACCTCTGTGCCTTAAAGGCAAAGTAGTGTTTTTAATTTGACACAGAAAACACTGCAGTACCACCTACTGAGAAGACAGTAGCAAAGAATTATTCTCAAGTTCACAGAAGCAAAGAAGTGGATACACATATATCAGTTTCATAACTGTTTTGGACCTTGTCCTGCTCTGATATCTGTGTGAGAATCTTTCTGTTTATATGGTTCCCAATACAGCATAAGACCCTGACACAACAAGCTATTTTTTCCATGCATGTGATGAAGACTCATGAATATATCGTGAATGGATCCATAAATATTTTTGCCAAATTCTTAAATACCAGGCCTCAGTAAACTCATAAATGTTACTTCTCTGTAACTGTTACACATGCTTCCTGTGCAAGGGTGAGTCCAAAGTTTATGCGTATACACGTGCACACTTAAAGATGTGAATTTTCCTGGTTAAAAAAGAGCCAGTTCTATCCTGAGGAATAAAGAATACCTATCACTCAATAAGAACTACACTGACTGAGACAAGTGCTGGTTTCCATCTTGATACATCTTAGTCTTACAGAAACCTTATTCAACTTCTGTTCCAGACTCTGCTTCAGTGTGAATCTAACATGAATGGCTCACTACTTCACAGCAATGTGCTCATTACAAGCAGCGATAACAGTTGGATTCTTCTTAGCTGAAAACATGTTTAGCCTTTGTTCAGCATCATCTTTTAGAAGATACTAATTTTATGTTCCTTTTTTTCCTGCTTAAATCTACCCAAGACTTCCTTGACTTGTAAAGGCTTCTTTTTTGTGTTGCAGTATTACATGCATGCCAGACACTTGGCCCTCAGCAGAACATTCCCAGATAAATTTGAGATGGAACCAAGTGCTCCACCAAAGGTAAAGTTTGATTTTGGAGATTAGTTCATCTGCATTTTAGCTACTTTACAAAGAGAGAGAGAGAGAGTGTGTGTGTGTCTGTGTGTGTGTGACAGAAAGAGAGAGAAGAGAGTTAGCAAGTTTTGTTTTAACAGAAGGGAAGTAGGAACTCATAGTTAAAAGCTCAAAAAGTTATAGACCCAGGCTCCAGCCAGGAGTTGTAATGGTATCAGATGCAAACACTAGGGGTACCAGGTGCAATACAGGAACAGTTCTTCAGGTGATTTAGAGTGACCTGGATGGGACTATGCCACTTTAGACCAGCTGAGGAACTGGCTCTTGAAATTCCTATTAGAAGAGTGGCAGCTTCTAATTTTGCTTGTGAAACAGCAAAAATGATAAATGCCATGATAAATGCTTGATAAATGCCATGGAGATGTTCTGCACAAACCAAACAGAAAGGGAGCTGGGAAAGGATGTTCTAGGGAAAGCAAGGCAAAGTATTGCCTTCATCTAAACATGGTATGTGAGGAGGAGGCTGTGGCTGGAACTGCAAGGGGTCAGTTTAAAGGCACACCTTCAAACGGTTCTTGCACAGTGCATATTAGCACTAATTTGAGAAGGGAGGCTGCTCAGATCCAATGTAAGAACCATGTTATTTGAAACCAAACCTCCAGACACCTCCAGAGAGCAACTCGTTTTTTTAAATAAGAAGGAGAAAGGAGGCTCAGGCCAAAACCTCTTCCTTGGTTCTGGCTTTGCAGATATTGACATTATAACTAGAAAACTGTTTTAAAACTTCAGATGGAATTCTGAATTTCAATAAGCATATTCTGACTACAGAGTACAGAAGGATTTTGTGTTGTGTTGACGGTTTTAAGGCTCAATAAAGATAGTCGTATTTTGCAAAAAGTTGTGCTGGAAGGGCAGCATAGTGTTTATGGCACAGGCTAAAGACCACTGCCATACAGGCATGTACTTAGTGGCAGAGAAGGACTGAGGGGATCTGGGTTCAAGGGAGTTTAATTTTAGAGTGCAGAGCAGGTCTAGCTTACATCCCACAATTGGTTTCCTTTGAAGTGTTGATAGCCTTAAATTGCTGTATACAACCAAGTGAAGAACATTGTGATAATATGTACAACTTGCTTCTCTCTCTGCCAGACGGAAGGTTTCAGGTACCCCAGGCCTTCATCAGTGCCACCATCACCTTCTGTCTCCCAGCATTCCAGCCCTCACCATAGCGAAGGCGAAGATGAAGATGAAGATGAAAGATATGATGAGGATGAGGAAGCCGAAAGGGATAGGCAAAACATCAAGTCTCCCTTTTCCCTTGGAGTATTGCCACAAGGAAAAAAGAAGCAGCATGGAGAATACAGGAACTGAATTCGTTGCTCTCACCCTGGCAGGGTCTCTCCATCCATTCAACAGTTTCTCCTGTAGGCTTGGCAAGCTTTGTGTTAAGGGCAGTGTGATACAATTAGGGGAATCTTAAATGTTACTTGAGCTACACTGTTGGAAAGCCTGATATTATTTCACCTTGAAAGTAGTTTAAATGACAATTCTTCTGTGCCCCTTTGAGGTAGAAGAGATTTCTCAAGCTTAATCAACCTAGAGAATGCGACAGTCCCCTCAGGAGCTTATACAAACTGCAGATCATACCTTTGTCTACATAATCATCTATATTAATCATAGTCAATGCTGATAGCTCCATTATGGGTGTTCCAAATGTGTTCCTGCTTCATTTATGTTCCCCCTTTTCCCCTCCTAAACTAACATGAACTTTAAGACAGAGCTCACAAACTTTAGAGAAAAAAATGTTACACTGGGGAAACCTTGGCAAGGTTAAAAAAGATACACTGAAAAGAAAATGGTCTTTCTCTTTCCTTATGCTGTTTATTGTAAGCTTGCGTCATTTAAAACATTTTTTTACAGCACACAGAAGTGTCTTGATCCAGTGGTAAAACATACTTCCTGTGGAACAATATAAAGTCTTATGCAGTGGGCATTTGAATTTTAGAGACAAATGAAGTCATCTTTCTGAAGTCATTTAGACCCACAATAAAGAGCAGACCGTTTATTTTCTGATTCCTCTGGTATGTCTCTTTATTGTTTTCATCTTGTCTTAGATTCTAAGTTTGTTAACAAACTAGTTTGGGAGGAAATTAATGTGACTTGGCTACAGAGAATGACAAAATTTCCTTAAGTAAAACCTTCCCCTGCAGACAAACCTACACGCCATAGAGCAATGTGACAACGTTCAAAGATGAGTAACTGTAGTTCTTCCAATTGCCCCATTAGCCCATGGTCTATTTCACTTCTTCTAGAAGTGACCTAATCATAACAAATAATGCTAAAAGAATTCCAAGAACACATCTGCCCCACAGACATAATTTCGAAAAGCACCTGAAACTCCAAAGGGCTTGGGGAATAACTGAACCTCACAATGAGAAATAGACATTTCATTTGAAAGCCTTACAGAAAACTTTCAAAAGTATTCCAATTCCTAGAGATGCAGAGAGGGCCTGACCATGCTCTTCAAAAGTAGATCTTGACATGAAGACATTAGGAAGGAGTTTTATTTCAGAAGTTTGTGCATCACAAATCTCTCATGCTGTGCAAGAAAAGACATTTCCAGGAATTGATTCAGCCTGTTCTTCAGCAGGTAGGATGATGTAACCTTTGGAGGTATTTACCTTCACTGTCAATCCCAGGGGGAGCCTAGATGTCCAACTTTGAGTAGACACCTACCTTTCAAACACTTAACCAACATTTGATGATGTGGTTCTTACTATAGGCCATATAGAAAAAAAATTATTAGGTGCCTATTTGTATTTTTGGCCACCTAAAATCAGTTTTAAACTTGGACTTTCATTCTTAAGCTGATTTGGGTACCTGAAAGAATAACTATTCTCAGAAGACAGGTTCAGGCTTTTGAGGCAAAAACTTAACTGGATTTAAAAGGAGTCACTATTTTTTAGCCATTTTAAAAGTAATTAAGACAATGTGTAGTTATTTTTCATATGAAAGTAGTGAAAGCAAAGATACTGCAAATATTTTGCTTCATACAGTTTACTAAGAGGAGAACAACTACATTTTGTGAGTTCAGAAACGTATATTCTTCCCCAAAGGCTTTTAATCAAAGTTCCCTTGCAGAGTCAAAGAATGCAATGGCTGAGAGTCCCAACAAAAGAACATTTAAAGGGCATATTGATTGAAAGTTAATGTTCTCTTATTAAAAAAAAAAAAAAAAGAAATCTGACATTATTGCTTGTATTTCAATGCACTGTTGTACTGAGCATTTCACCCCAAATTCCCTATCATCAAAATTGCATTAGCCTCATCTGAGAGTGATCCAGCACTTCCTTTGTTTCCTAAAAATGTTCTAGTAGCCACAGGCTGGTGAACATCTGTTTATCGTTATTTCATTGCAGTGCTGAAAGATGCGAACGCTACACACATATTGTAAATATTGAAATATTGCTAAATGATGGAGGCACAGCACAGCCAACATCGAAAGTGGAAAGGTTTTGCTAGGGTTGCATTAAGACAGCGACACTTGTTCTTTCTGGACAAGTCCCAGAGGAGAAAAATAAGCAACATGTATGATCCAGGTTTCAGGTTCTCTTAGATGTGCTTATGGTGTTTGAGTTCCCTGGGAAGAGCAGAGAGCTGGCATGACATCTGGCACAAATCCAGCTGTGTTTGTTTCAGCACGCTCACACGCTTCGAGCACCTGCCCGGTGACACAACTTTTGAGAGATGACTACTGTGAATACTATGCCCGTTCTTCTCAGAAATGGTCCCGCAGTGGCCAAAGTGACCTCTGCCTCATGCCTCTAGGCTTATTTTAGTTCTGCCTTGAACGCCAGGACTACCGTCGGTAGCAAGGCGATTTAACTACAGCAAAACGTTTCTGCCTTTTGAATTTGCAGTTAGAGGGAATGGCTTTTCATTCAGGCAAGGCGACAGATTGCCTAACTTAAACGGTACACATTTCTAACAGTTACTGACATCTGACAAACTTGGTAGCAGCTATCTGTTACGTAAGCGATTATCTGCCAGATTGAAAATATTAGGGTTTCACAAACAGGCAGAATGTTTATTCTCTTTCATGATATTTGTAAAGAATTGTTTAAGCTAGTGAGCTTAGATCAGGAATACTTGCGAAACCCAGTCAACTGGGAATGTGGTTAGTACAGTTTTTGTATCTCTGGGACATTTAGAGGCATATGAATTTCATGATACTAATAAACCAAAGGAGGTATAAGCCTTCTACTTTTTGTCTGAGCATCGACTGATCTAACTGTAAAACATGCTGAAAAATAACTTAGATGTACCTGGGATATTCAGAGTATGCCTGAAACAAAGAGCAATTAAATTAATGAAAAGATTCTGGTGGATACCACTGGCCTTTAGATGAAGTTCATCATGAATGCATTCTGTCATACAACGTATACTGCTATTGAAAGATATATTAGTGCTTAAAAATTAACAGACAAGGACATTTTGATTTCTCCAGCTATGTTCCTCCATGAAACGATATAGATTATAAACAATTACTGAAAGTGCCTATAGTCCCATGATAGAAATTAATTCCTCTGTTCCTTCAGCTGCATTTCTTTGTGTCGAGGAGAAGCAACATTACAGTCAGTGTGAGTTAACAACATTAATTAGCAGTGTCGTGAGAAAGATCAGAGGAAAGTAGCATTAAAAGATGAAGAGCACAACTAGGGTTAAAGGTTAAAAAAATAAAGCATAGTTGCTTGGACACAGAATCATGTGGCTACTTTTTAATTACATGAGAACTACAGAGGGCTTTCCAGTAAGACCACAAAACTACATAAATAATGTTAAATATATCCTTATCAGCACGGAACGATAACTAACCGATTTATGTATAATTCCAGTTTTGCAACTCAAAAACCAGGCCAACAAAAAAGTACGATAACGATGGAATTAATATTCTGGGTGCCCGTTGTCATGCGCGACACCGGATTTGTACCTGGCACACCACCGCTAGCTCCAGCAGTACTGCACCTCCTCACAGCAGTGGTGACTGTATGCCATAGTCATTAACGACTGTATGCCATAGTCACTAACGAGGCCCCGTAAGACCTGTAAGACCTATCCCCATACTCTCGTTATGCGGTGGGACTTGCTCAGGAGGATTGTTCAGAGCAGACGTTTCCCCACGCGTGTAACTGGGGCAGCACTGAGGTCTAAGTAAGTGCTGTTGCCTCTTCTCTGTGGTGACAGATACCTGCAAAAAACCCCACCTGCTTTGCAGTCACAGATAGCTGGGTTGCTTTAATATCTCACTGACTTTATTGACCGTCAGCAACTTACAGGGCCAGCAGTGAAGTGGTGAAGGAATCTGCCTTTGTCAGAATTAAAAAGGCTTCACTATCCAGCTGGGTGGTAAAAGGTTTCCCAAAGACTATTGAAAAATTGTTTTTGATGAAGTAGTTGTCCAAAAAGACAGTTTTAATCATCTTTTCAGGTAAGGTGGTACAGTGTATCTTAAATTTTGGGTGGGACATACAAAATGGCCTAAATGGCAGGAACTTTACAAATAATTTCCTTATCTGCACTAGTAACTTTTAATCAGTTTGCATTCAAAACGTTGCAATGAATATATACATCGCCCTTTGGGAACTTAAGTGAGGAGGGATTAAATACTCTGTTTACACAAACGATGATTTCAGGGTATATGCAATACAAATATATATGCAATACAAATGTTAAAGAAATTTGAAATATTTCACCAATTTGATAGATTATCTGTCAAGTAGCCAGGGTGATCACTGTTTTCTTCTTCAACTGTAAGACAAGACACAATGGGGAAAAATAAGCTGTAGATAAAGGAAAGCTCAGTCAGCCAAAGTTTTCACGCGATAGATGTGCCTCCGGCACAGGCCTAGTGTAATGTGACTGCTTAGCTAAGAGATGCAGGCATCTGTAGAAATAATCGTATCTTCTCTCATTTTAAATGTAGGAATGTTTCTGTTTGCTGAAGAGCAAAGATACAAACCATGTCCAGAGGGATATCTTAGTACAAGGCACACATTTTTCATGCAGAAGTAAGTAATGTATTTGTTCTTTATTTGCACGTTTCTCAGTCCAGAGGATTCTAAAATCACCTGAAAGTGATCTTCTGGAAGTGCAGGGCTTACCCAGATTTGACTGTGTTGTTATTGCCTACTACAATGATGGCAATGTTATTCCACATAGTATTTTTCAAACAAGCTGCCAGTTCTGCTTAGCTCTCAGATATGTCACCTTTTATCTTAGGGGGCTGCTGCTGTCCACTGTCTCCTCAGGAATAGCAACAGCAGGCAGGAAAAGACCACAACAATTTATGAATTGTGCACTTCAGAGGGTTGTCTCTTTTTGTTAGCACACAAATGACACTTTCACCGATTTTTCTTTAGAACTTCTCATATATTTTGTCCAAAGCACTGTGCTCATTTTTAATTCTGCCTTTCTCTCAGTCACAATGCCACTGAATTTTTTTGGTTAGCAGAGTTCTGCCAGGGCAGGGGAGAGAGAGCTGAGCACAGAGCCCCAGCGCTACGTGACGTACGGTGGGAGATTTTAGGAAGTGGAGAAGACAGGAGTGGTTCCAGCATACCTACACATACACCAGGTAAATTCTGCCAGGAGTTTCTCACACCCTCTTTTCATTTCAGGAAAGCTGCATACTTCAGAATACTAAGGAGACGTGATATCGCAGCGATGGCAAGGCAGTTATTTATTATACACTCTTGATGACGTCAAAGCCGATCAGGCAGTAACAGGCCCGTCTTACCACTCATCCATGTGGAAGGTACAAAACTACCTCATATTTTACTAGGGTTTTACTTCACATTTCCTAATTCAAGTAAAGCGCTTTTTCTTCCTGTCATGATGACGGAAATTAAGAGGCTGAATAAAGAACTCGCAACAAGGACAGTAAGAGACAAAGGCAGCTTCTAGCCACCTTCTGTTCCTGAACCAAAGAGGGGAAGAGCATAACTTAGACAAACTCCTGGGCTTGTATATGCTACAACAGCCTCCCCGGCACGCAGGGGCCAGAGCACAGCACAGACTCCCCACAGCACTATAAGGTGTACCCTTCTTTTACAACCTCCCTGTCCCCAGCTCCATTTCCAAAAAATAGTCTATGTACGTGAAGAGGTGAAAGGTAGAAAGACATGGATAGCATAGATTTAGGATCTCAGCCTGGTGAGCTGTATGTGTGCATCAGACGATGAGGGGTTCAGGATAAATGGCTTTGCAGGAAAGCTGGTCTAGGGAGGAAAGGTGAACTATAGCAAGGTGAGGGACCTGGGGAACGTAGGATAGGGGTCCTCATCTAATGGGGTGCAATATGCATGAAGGAGATGAGGAAACACAAGTTATTTAAGCCTGACTCAGTAGCTGGGTTTTGCTGGGTGGTGTGGACGGGAGACGTGGGTTCTGAAGTTCTGAAGTGAGAAGTGGAAGCACGTAGCAGGGGGTGAGGAGACAGAGCTGGGAGGGTTAGACAGTATCTTGGGGAGGCTAGGAACACATGAATGAATTATGGGATTTTTCAGGATATTTCAGGGCTCTGCCTCTAAACGTCATTGGGACCCCTTGTCAGCTGTGCCAGCGACAGAGCTCTCGGGAGCAATATGTGCATCCCACAGCTCCTCTGCTGGCACTTTTCAGGATTCTTTTAAGCCTTTCCACCAGGACATAAGAGCCAATGCAGGAATGAAAATTTCACAAGCAAACAATATTCTGCAGAAAAAGAAGCCCCGGTAGAGTTTTGTTTTGGAAAATTCAATTCAAAATAGCCATTCCCTTGAATCTAAACCAATAAAAATCTGAAAAGCAAATTAAAAGCAGAATATACAAAAGTTTACCTACTATCATTTATCTGATTCATGTTCTAATCTGTGTAAATGTACACTCTAATACAATGCACTCTGTGGAATAATATCTCATTTCCAACCAGGCCTTTTAGATCAATTTACTAAATTGTTAGTAAATGAAATACTGATAAACCCCTTTTAAAAAAGTCAGGGTAAGACAAAACATGCATTTACCTTCTTCTTGTGCTTTCCGTAAGGAACTAAGGAACAGTGCTGCAGCTTCAGAAAGAGATAAAGGATTTGTGTTTCGGCTGCGTGTTTCTAGAATTATAAAATCAGAGATGCATGGTTTGTTAGTGTTTACTGGCATTTATTTATTTTGTTCTTTGCTTTTTTATCTCTATAACTAGAGACCCAAAGAGAAAAAAATACTGTTTGTCTCCTTCACTCTATAACATTCTCTGCTCAAAACCAGCCTGACAAATATCTAACACAGAAGAGACTAGTAATCTTTTTAAAAAGGAGGCTGTTTTTAAAGTCCCTTACAGGGTAAAAAGAACATTTTCTTTTTTCATATGTTCCTTAATTTGCTACAACATTGTTTCCTCCAGAAACATTGTCTAGCATGGATTAATGTTGTCTACTTTTGTCATTTGTCAGTTCAGCACAATTAATAACAATTTGATTTTTTCCAGTGGAAAAAGAAAGTCAAAGGTACTGATGATAATCCCACTTAACCGCCAGGTCAGTCTGGAACAACGCTAACGTAAATGAAGCCACACAGGTACACAAGAGAGGAAAGTCAGACAGTCTTTATCATGTGCTTTTCGGAATGAAGGAACTAACACAAGGGAGTTTAATTGCTTCTTTGAATATAATTCCAGGAAAACAAGTCCCCTCCAGTTTCTACAGATTTCTCCCATAATCTGAGGAAAGACTGATGTGTTACATACACCTGGGCACATGTACTTACCAAGCTGCATTCTGTCATACAGATCCTTTCGCTGGCTCTCATCTGAGATGAATCGACGTCCCTCTACAAAAGCAGTGGGAAAAAGGGTGAAAACAACCTCCTAAATCTGTTGTAATTCCTACCTTACAATCCCTAAAGTAGTCTTTTCAAGATACAAAATTACAGCAATACTTCTACAAACATAAAATGGGAGGCATAAGTCCATCCCAGGGTCTTTCCAAATCAGTAATAGCCCATCCTAAACCAGAACACTCAAGATATACTTTATTCCATAGAACAGGTGTTTCAGCACTTTTCATTCTTGTATTAACCTGCTGTAGGAACTGTACGTAGGGAGGCATTTACTGTCTTTTCCTCACTCTTTCCTCGACTGCTGTACGGTCAAGAGTCTTCAATCTCTTTGCTGGACTATAAAGTATTGCCTTTTAGAGGCATATTTCTATTTAAAAAATGAAAAAAAAACTAAAAAAATAAAATCACATTACTTCCTATGCATCAATAAGAATGATACACAGGTTGGTATGGAAGTAACACACTGCATTATTCAGTTGGAAGAATTAAACAAAACAAAAAAGGGCCAAATTCTTTGCATTTATGAATAGGAATAATTTCATCAATGTCACTAGAACTTCTTCCAGCTACACTTACAGTTGTTTAGAGCCTATATTTATTTCGTGTTGTTATTATTTGTATTGTCTCCCTTTTGCATTTCTCTCAGGATTGTAAGCTTCAATTTTTTTTTTTATTTCAAGGAAGCTATTTTTCTTGCTCTCTTAATACCTACCTTGCCTGATAGCTTTTAATTTTGAAACAACAATTCAGAATAGAATTTTTAAAAATACTAATATTTCTGTTAAATTTCATGGGTTTGCATCAAAGGACAAAATCTCTCTTTGGCTCTAAATTTTATCTTTATATTTAGTGCTTCTTTAACTCTGGACTAATACAAACTCAAAAGGTCATTTGCACAATGTTAACACCACGATATTGATAACACTGACATCCAAGTTCTCCTCAGAAGAGGTTGCTTGTGGTCTTAATAGAACTCTAATGCAAGATTCTTGTAATAGGAATGTGTGTTCTCCTATTGCTTGAGAAGATGTTTTAATAAAGCCTGAGTGAGAATAAGGAATGATAACTATATCCAGTGCATCTTAAACTCCCTTTAAGATTATTTCAGGTAAGGAAATAGCCTTTCCAATAGGTTTTACAATCAAGCTTCAAACTCTATACATTTTCAGCACTTTGTTTTGCTTTTCTTCTTCCAACACTTGCTTTCTTCAATTTGATTCTTTCAAAATTAATAATAATACTGGCAATACCACTGTTTCAGAGACAAGAAGAAATACCAACTAGCACATCCCTGCAGGCCTCAGAACTTCTACCTCCACAGCATCCTCGGGGATTTACTGCTTGTGTGGAGCCAAACAGATCAGGAATAATCCAGTGGTAGAGAAAGTTACCTCCTCAAAATGGAAAGAGCTTGGGACTTACGTGCACCCTTCAAATAGAGCATAGCCTGAGGAGTCCAGTTTCTCCTTTGGAAATGAGCCTTTATGCCAAAAAAGAGAAGAGACGTGTCAACGTTGCATGCCATTACTAACTAGCACAAATACTTAAACGGCACCAGCCTGTGAGATTCACGGATGCTGCGCATTGAGCCTGAGCAAGCTGTTTACCTGAGGTGCACTCCAGGAGAAAGATATGAAGGACGCTGCCAGGAACAGTGCCATTGCAGGTGCTGTCAGTTTACGCAGTCCCTGTGCACAACAAAGAACCACAAGGTACAGGAAAAGCCTTTCAGATCTGTAGATCCTCTCAACTTCAAATCTAAATGTGAGGGTATTTCCAGTTGCTCCTTTCTCCCTGTCTTGCTGCCAAACCTCCTCTTGCTCAGTGGCTATTTCAGCTTCAATACACAGCGATCTGATGGGAGGAGGAATGTGAAATCAAACATACTTTATTGTCTTTACTCATATTCGGTATAAGGGTTCCATACCGGTGAGAACTGCCATCGAGGCAAGCACCTTTTGTGCTCCTATTTACAAGGACATTAGGTCCTCCAGAAATGAGAATAGTGTACAAACTAAGGGGGAAAGATGATATAAAGTATATCTTGATTTTACCAAACCATGAATCATAGAGTTTAGCCAACAAGGAAACGTAGGGACTTGCCATTCCAAACAAACCAACCAACCAGGAGAGCAGATCACTACTTCCTCAGGAAAAGAAAGTTTTTTAAATTTAGCATCCTATTTGCATCAACCGTGATTACACACATGTCACGAGAGAGGCTTTTTTGATTCTTGGAGTTTGTTCACTGATGTAGCACATGCAAATGAAAGCATTGAGCATGAATCCTCTGCGAACAAGTTGCACCTCTGCTTGTTCGCACAGACCATGTTGTTATTCGTGCATTGATAACAGTGATGGGCAACAGAGAGCATCTAACATTATGATTCACAGTGGTTTATTTCATCCTCTTTTTGAGAGTACATTGTGTTATTAATGTTTTTTTAATGCAGTTATTTCAGGCACACTGAATATAACTATATTCCTCTCAGGTTATGTTTGAGTTAAAATTATTAAGACCCCCTGCAGTTCCTAAATATTACACTCACATGAAAAAGCATAAATTGCAAACTAAATGTTTCCCACACACCAAAAGAGTCTCACTCACCTTCATACTTAGTTCAGTGGCAAATCTTCAGTCTTCTTTTCTTGGGATAATGTGTCACAAGATCTCCTACAGGTTTGGGGGTCCCTTTTTAAATCTTCGGAGTGAAGGTACCCTCCCCTTCTGTGGCAGGGCGGAGGAGTCTAAAGGGATCTCTTGTCAGCCCTGTAGATGGAGAAGTAGAAGGTCTGATGACTCCTGAGGGAAACCTGTAGTCTTCAGGAAGTCAGGGAAATGATTGAAAGATGGACACACTTGGAGATGCACTCCATTAGCCAGGTGAATACCTTCTGAATACATCAGCATCAGCCCTGTGCATTTGCAATACATCACCTTCTTGCTAGATGATCGATAACCACAGCCAGAAGCAGGTATTAATATGGATGATGAGTGTTTACCTAGGATAATCTAACATATATCAGATTGCTATCCCTTGTGGGAGTTGGAAAAGTTAGTAAATTACTCTCCAGTCATGACATGCCAACATCAAGCAAAAGGTGACTTATCCAGCGTCGCTAGCTTGAGGTTATTCCTAGCATACATTTAGAGGATGCAGTCTCTTGTTTGATTCTCTAACTATCTCTTGTATCTAGTTTTCCTACACACAAATAAAAACACAAAGCTGAATTAAAAAAACACAAAAAAAAACCCCAACCCTCAATAGTCAGAAACATTTTTCTGCCTCATGGATTGGTTGGAGTAAAAGCCCAGATCGTGGGCTTGAATAGGTCAAGCGGTGGAGCAGTAAACAGAAAAAAGGCAGAAAGTGGGAATCAGAGAAGCCATTTCCATAAGCTACTTCTAAGTGATTGTTCGACTCATCACAGTCACGGATGGTGGGTTTGGTCCTCAGGCAAAGAGCTACTCATCCTTGATGCCTAGCCTTGCTGGTTCTGTAGCTAGGGCTTTTATCTCTGCTCCTTCGTTTTTTCCTTTGTAAAATGGGAGAGGGGAGCAGAAGGGGAAGCAAAGCAAACAGGGAGCCAGAAATTTGCTGATTCGAAGATTGGCCAGTAGAAAGTTTACTGCGGCAGCCTCACACACAGGACCAGCCTGTGGTGTAACAAAAATACAGGTCAGCCCGCATGTGTGACAGACACGTGCTCGTGCGTGTGGAGTCTGAGCGAGGAGTGCGCCAACAGGCACTGCTAAGGCTTGCTAAGAGCTTTTCCCCGACGTGATGTGTCTGTGGAGACTGCTCTGAAGCACACTGTTAGTGAAGGTGCAATTGCTCTCTTGCTTTTGGGGGGGATATTGCTCTGTTCTCTGCTCATACCAACCAGAATTGTTCATCGAATATACAGACCTGGCATTAGCTGCAGCTCACTCTCGCGTAGATGCAAGAAATGAGAGGGAAGTTCAGGTTTTGGGCTCATGCAGCTCTCGTGATGGCTGGGAGCTGCTGTTATACCTCTATCCTTTAAAAAGGCCATGCCATGATGCACCCTAGCCAGCAGAAGGGATTCTACTTGCATCTGCTTCAATGTGAAGTTTACATTTTCCCTGCTCTTTTCCTCTTGCTCTGACAGATCAGAGACATTTCTTGATGATGCTTAACCCTTAGCCTTAGAAAGGGGCTATGCATTGCATCCAGGAGACATTTAACAAGCAGAGACTTGGAAAAGATAAAGCTACTCACCTATTCCCTTCTGTAGCGACTTCAGAGCCTCTCTTTACGCACAGGCCACAGGGCCAGAATCAAAACACACAACTGAGTCTGTGAAAAATAACGCCTTACCTTTGGTATTGGTCAATGTAAAGTATATTCTCTTCACAATGGTTCTCCTTGTGGTAGAAAAACCAGAACGTGTTTGGCACTGAAAATAAGCTCTGGTTCTCCTGCCACTGGAATGAGTCAAGTTAACAGAAAATAAACTGAGAAGACAACCAGCTCAGCCCCTTCAGTTGGAACTGGGGAGAAGGGGAAGAGAATGGGAGGCACGGAGAAAGATTTATGTTGTTACCACACTGTAGAAAGACAGCTTCAGCTTTTCTTATCTTTTGACCACTTTACAACGTCTGAGCTGCTCTGAGTTGGTGTTGCTGGATTCTCACTCTCTCTTCCCAACCTGGCTGTATTGCCAGAGTCCCACTCGCCTCCTTGTAGAGACTGGGCCTTGTCTGAGGCTGTCTGGAGGGCAGCAGGGAGCTGAACTGGACAGGTCAAAACCTGAACTGGCTTATTGCGGGGTCAAGTGACCATCAGCTCAAGAGCAAACGCGGGGCCTTGACAGCATCCTCTTAAATTAAATGGTTTTAATGTTGTACCATCGGATGTCTCAATGGCACTAAGGTGTCTAGAAGTGAAGTGTTTAGGTTCAACCAGTAGCAAGAGACAGGCTACCTTGCCCAAACACCATCCAGGGCACCTGAGACACGCACATGGGACTGCCAGCTGTGACACAGGGCCTGCAAGAGACCCAAGACTTGTGGAGAAGCAGCTGAAGGGCAGGCAGGATCCCTAGGGCACCTAACATGTCACTAATTGCTTTTGACTAGGAACTGAATCACTCCTACAGAGTGGAGGGAAACGGGACTTCAAAGAGCACCTCTGGCCGCAGAGGGTAGAGCATTAAGAGAGAAGAACTGAATTCCCCTCTGGAGATGTCTGTGTCTCCTCATTGGCTTCAGACAGCATTTTACACAGACATCAGGTGAAATGAACCCAATCCCAAAATGAATTTCCATAATGTTTTTTTTTCCAAAAAGTTTTTATTTTTCCCTTAAATTCTCTGTGCCTTTGTGACTTAGGGCCCTAAATCCATTTATTTTTACTATGACCAGAGATTCTAAGTTGCTTTGGTGTTTCAAAAAAATATATTTCAAAACCACCTCCCTGGAAATCTCTAAGAAGTCTGCGTGCAGAACAAAGAACTCCAGGTTTGTCAATTCTACTTTAGTGATTAAAATTTAAAAGACTCTTCTTCTCCCTTCATAGCTCTTTCTTGTCATGATCCTGTGAGAAGGTGGTCATACTACTCTTCCCAGAAATCTAACCACTTCTAGGATGGCATATGGGACATGATTTATTCGCAAACAGCAACGGGAGGCAATACTTTTGGAAGGAAATGCATGTACTGAGAGTGTCTGCATTTGCAAAAAAACATGCGGATGTGTATGGGCATATGTAAGCTTGTACTCTTGAAAAATGAAGTAGCCTATAATCGGGTTATGGATCATAACACACTAAAAAACTACAGCACTTCAGGATGATGAGCTGTACATGAAACACTCATTGTCAATCCTGCCATTTCTCAGCTGATTCACATAAATGAGGAAGTAGCTTTGGCATGTAATCAATACCCTAAGTGAGGGAAGTAGAGTGAAGCTTGCTGTAGCAGCAGGACCCCTTATTACAAAGAACATAACCTAACCTATTCTTATTCTTAAAGACGATCTAAAGGGCAGAGACTGCTTATCCTGGCACTGTAAATGATAAAAAGCCAATTTCTGGGATTGAAGTTCAGTGCTGAGCTGCGTGAAAAAGTTCTCGTGTGGTGGAGTTTTACCTGGTGGTGTCAAACATACATCACTGACTTGCGTCACGACCATGTACTTTCCCAAATCTTTCCCTAAAAATATAGGCTACAGTCATTGTGCCCCTCTATTTTTAAACTGCTGGTACGGACACCAGTGAGCCGTTGCTTGCTCTTGAGTAAAAGTGTAGCTGTTGTGTGTAGGTGGCCAGTAGGTACGTCAGCAAATACGGTATTCTGACGGTGTCAGGGTATAAATCTCCTGAGATTTATGACCTTTGTCTCTTGTGCTTATTCTCATTACCTGCGTGCTTTCCTGTTAGTTTGTTAACTCTTTGGGAAATACATCTCCCTTCTGTCTGGCATCTGAACAGCACCTAGCACGGTGTAGTTCTGGCTCTTACATGCTAACCATAGCATCTTAAAAGGCTGTGAACTATCATGGCAGAGTCTGCAAAGTAGGAAATTGCAAACAAAGAATTTTGTGTTTAATTTGCAGTAAGAGGATTTAAGTTGGATAGTAAGGCAAGCTTTATAACAGTAGCACAGTGAAATATAAATAGATTGCCTTGGAAGGCTGTGGATCTATTATCACTGAGAAACTCAGATAATAGATTAGCCAACCCCTTCTTAGGACTCATTGGTAAACTGATCCTGCCCAGAAACACGGTGATGAACCATATGACCTCTTAACATCTACTTTTGGGCTTGTTTTTTGTGTTTCTGTGATCTTTCAAAGCTGACTCTGGACTTTAACCCCATACATCCCACTCAGACGAGGGGGAACTTTGTGTCCAAGTTCCATATTCGCCTTGTAAAACCTGTTGACTGAGCAAACCTTACCTGCAATCCATCAATACATTTTATGTCAGCCACACAACAGAGGTAACAGAGCCTTTGTTGAGGACTACAGTGTGGTCAATGCTACACTCAGGTCCAGGCACTACTGTCCTCGGAAGTGTGTTGATGAAAGAGAAGAAACCTCAAGGGATAATAATAAGTAAAAGTTAAACATGTTATGTGGGGTGAGGGATGTTTAAAAGTATCAGGAAAGAGTAGACATCCACAAATATTTGAAAGGTGTAAACATCACAGAAAGAGGTACTACTTCTGAAGTTCAGTGAACCATAGGATGGTACAACATTTTTTTCAGTAATGGACAAGTCTGGGACAAACACCAGGAAAAAAAGACCAGCTGAAAAAGTTTTCTCCAGTTCGCAAGCTGGAAAAGAGATCTGACCATCTGAGTACAGGCATTTACAAAGTATGTTAGCAGAAGCTGTACAGCTCTTCAGACAGGCAGATACTACTGAACGTATCTTGCAGAACATACCTTTCTATAATGACAGGAGCACCAAAGGCCAAGGAGTCATCTGACCTTTTCTTCCACCCCCATGAACTTGGCAAAGAGGATTTTTGTCTTTGTCAAGAAGCTACCTCGTGGGCTACAAACTATGCTGAGCATTACGCATGCAGTCATCTCCTCTTGGCTGAGCAGTACGTTTGTCACACAGTCTCACCCATGGAGCTGGGCAAGAAATACATGCTGCTGCTGAGCAGCTGGATGCCGACGTTTCATTGTAAACGATGCACGGAATTGGGAGAGAGGAAAAAAGGCAAGTTACACTGAGAGACTGCATGATAACCAGACAGTCAGGTGTCACAGACTGAAACAACCTGCTCCATGGTCTTGACAGACAAGGCGCCCAACCTCTGCAACCATAGCCCATAAAATGTGCAGCCTCTTGGGCTGGTTTTCCTTACCCATGCATACCGTGAGGGATGGGGAAGGGTTGATACATTTATATAGAAACAGACATATTTATATGCAAAATATTTAACTTATGTAAAGGCAAATGTTGTTAAAGGCCGAACAGGAAACCCTGGGGAGTATTTTCAAGACAAACCAAGTAACTTAGGAACTCTGCTGCATTAACATTTGTTAAACTTTGAAAACATTTGTCCTCAATATTTGCCCGTGCATACTGAACATAAGGTACACTTTACCCTTGAATAGCATGTATTTTAATCCCACTATGCAGAGAAGAGGAATCCTACTAAAATAAGAGTGGTTTTTTGTGTTACACCCTTGTAACAACAAACATCATTGTTGTTTGAAACAAAGCTTGGTTCTAGAGGTAGAAGTCCAATTTAGGGGGGAATAAATAGCTCTACCAGGTGCACCAGGTCATCAGAACTGACAGACATTTCAGATGTTCCCAAAGTGGGTGGAAAACCCCTTCAACCAGGTCTGTCAGTGCTTACCTGTCTCAGCCCACAGTGAAGCTCTAAGCAACACACATTTTAGCACAGCAAAGATGGGCCATGAGCCACAGGTACTTGAACTGCACACCAGGCAAACGGGGAATGGTGGGAATTTCCTGCTGCCAGATCCCCCACATCACTGAATCATGGTCTCACAGCAAGTTACAAGTATTTCTTTTTGAAGACCTGAATAAAACAGCACAAACGCCAGAAGCTGATTCAGTTGTTACATGAGTCTGTGATTCTACCTGTCCTGAAGGAATACAAAGGTAAAGACCTGCTATTTTTTTAAATTAGAAACTTTATTGTGAATTTTGTATTACCAGAGTTTGTACTCAAGCAGAGTAATTAACAGCTTAGCTGTTACGTAGTTACACTTAACTCTTTACAAAATCTGGTGGCCTTTGTCATCTGAAGCGATGTGAAGAGGAGGCAGACTATGTCGTTGAGGCTTTTAGGAGTGTATCAGGCATCTAGTTTATATCTCAGGCCCTGGGAATGAAGCACTGCTTCCTGTGCCCCTACTTTTCTCTCCATCTCTCTCAGTTTAGTAGGCAAGGGTCGTTTGCTCCTGCACCTGCACAGTGCCTACTCTGCTAGCTGTACAGCTGCACAAAAAACATTGTCACCTGGAGGAACCTCCCTGAGTAGAGGTCACTTGTTCCTGTCAAGGTATGAAAAAATAGGGGTGCTGTTTTAATGTGGGAGGTTTTCTCTTCAAACCAGTAAGTTAAAAATCTTCCCATATGCATAATCTCTCAAAGATAAAAGAGAAGAGATCCTCACCTGGATTGGCTTGATCTCAGAAATGTTACCTATACGTTATTATCAGCTTTACGCCTCGAAGAAAGAGTGTCTAGTCAAAAACACCCATCTACTAGTCAAACCAGAACTGATTGCATCAGCTCTATGGTCTTTGGTAATGCTGCTGGATGACAGTGCCAAGTTTTCACTTTTATTTAACAGTTTTCCCACAAAACAGGGAACAGCAATCATACAATCATAGAATCATTGAATCATTGAATGGTTTGGCTTGGAAGGGACCTTAAAGATCATCTAGTTCCAACACCCCTGTCATAGCCAGGGACACCTTCCAGTAGACCAGGTTGCTCAAAGCCCCATCTAGCCTAGCCTTGAACACTTCCAGGGATGGGGCATCCACAACTTCTCTGGGTAACCTGCTCCAGTGCCTCACCACCCTCATAGTGAAGAATTTCTTCCTTATATGTAATCTAAATCTATCCTCTTTCAGTCTAAAGCCATTACCCCTTGTCCTATCACTACGTGCCCTTGTAAAAAGTCCCTCTCCAGCTTTCTAGTAGGCCCCCTTCAGGTACTGGAAGGCTGCTATAAGGTCTCCCTGGAGCCTTCTCTTCTCCAGGCTGAACAACCCCAACTCTCTCAACTTGTCTTCATAGGCGAGGTGCTCCAGCCCTCTGATCATCTTCGTTCCCTTCCTCTGGACTCGCTCCAACAGGTCCATGTCTTTCTTATGTTGGGGGCCTCAGAGCTGAACACAATACTCCAGGTGCGGTCTCATGAGAGCAGAGTAGAGGGGCAGAATCACTTCCCTCGACCTGCTGGTGACGCTTCTTTTGATGCAGCCCAGGATATGGTTGGCTTTCTGGGCTGCAACTGCACGTTGCCGGGTCATGTTGAGCTTCTTGTTAACCAACACCCTCAAGTCCTTCTCCTCAGGGTTGCTCTCAATACATTCTCCTTCCAGCCTGTATTTATGCTTGGGATTGCCCTGACCCACATGCAGGACCTTGCACTTGGCCTTGTTGAACTTCATGGGGTTTGCACAGGCCTGTTTTTCAAGCCTGTGACGGTCCCTCTGGATGGCATCCCTTCCCTCCAGCATGTCAACCGCACCACACAGCTTGGTTTCGTCAGCAAACTTGCTGAGGGTGCACTCAATCCCACTGTCCATGCCACCGACAAAGATGTTAAAACAGCACCGGTCCCAATGCCGACCCCTGAGGAACGCCACTCGTCTCCACTTGGACATCAAGCTGTTGACCGCAACTCTTTCAGTGTGACCATCCAGCCAATTCCTTATCCACCGAGTGGTCCATCCCTCAAATCCATGTCTCTCCAACTTACAGACAAGGATGTCGTGTGGGACAGCGTTAAATGCTTTGCACAAGTCAGCAATGTCAGCTCACTTCCACATTTGGGTTTTAATCACAAAGCACCTGTGAGAGCACTTCTTACTTTTTTTCCAGGAGTGCCAGTGGTAGAATGGGAAGTGTCATTTCTCCAAGTGTTTGGAGAAGTCTGATGGGCTGTGCAGTTAGTAGGTACCAGGCAGGCAGTAGTATTCCCTCAACAACATTATTCTATTTCCAGTTATTTGTACAGCATATACCTAAAAAGCCACAGTGTTAAAATGCAAATCTTGTTTGAGAATTTACTACTAAAAAGAGGACTTGGTTAACAGTCTTGTTCAGTATGCATGGGCAAATGTTGAGGACAAATGTTTTCAAAGTTTAACGAACGTGTCCTAATGACAAAACTCTTTTTTTTGCTCACAGAACCAAGTGCAGAGCAGACAGTAACACAGAGACTCTTAATACACCATCAGCCCAAGACATTTCAACTTTTGCCTTCCTTCAAAAAGTGGTAAGCTATGAAATTCATACAGTTTCTGGATTCTCTGCTCAAACTGTCACAGGACAAACTAGGAGAGATCTGCGCCTTCCTGAAAGTTTGCAGTAGGTGGGAAAAGTAAAAAAGCACTGCTAATAGAAGTGAGAAACATCCCCGGTACCTGAGTTCAGACACAGCAGTGAGCTGTATCGTTATTTTCCTCACCGTTTTAGAAATAAGGGTAGGATAGCAGGGAGACTTCAGGATGCCTTGAAATTCCAGGCAATTCATTTAACAGCTGCAGGAGAGATGTGAGAAAACAAGAAGGGCTAGAAAGCTGGAGCCTGATGGTTGGTTTGCACCGCATGGCCCCGCTCAGCCCGAGAGCTGAGTGGCAGGCAGCCGCAGGTGTACCTTGTGAGGCTGATTTTCCAGCAAATGAGCCCTCTGCTAACTTGAGTACCAAAGTTCATTCAGCTGGTCCTCCTCAGAGGAACTGCTAAAATAGCTTTTGTCATCCTGTGCTGTCTCTACCAGAGAGGAACAGAAGGTATTTTTCCATATGCTGTTGTAAGTATAGGGTTTTGGACTGGTTTTTTAAGTGGGGAATTACAAGCGATGTTTAAGAGCACGTGGCAGTTGAAAAGACTAATATTCTTTAATGGAGGTTACTTATATCTGCTTGGAGGCTCTTGTGCACTTAGAGAACATACTCAAATCTAACTGCAATGTTTTTAAGCTTTTCTTTTAAAAGACATTCTGTATCCCTAATATAGGAGACTGCTTCAACTTCCTGGCATTTATTCTCAAGGAGTAAATCTTTTAAATCAGCCATAATAATAAAAAGCAGTCTCTTCTCTAAAATTATTCTGAGATTCTTACTATTGTTTTGGTTTTTTTTAAGTTTTCCTGTGGCTAAGGGCATGTTCATTAAGGTAAAGGTTACTACTTACAGAAACAACGGTAGTAAAATAAACTGGGAGATCTTGACTCTGCATATATAAAACCAAGGTGCTGGCATGCAGGAAGCTTGTAATAAACCAATTTTAAGTAAAACATTGAGTATTTATGTCTATTGCAATCTAGATTAAGAAATACTACATGTGACTTTCCTCTTTGCTTCACAAGATTATACAAGTGGCAACTCTTGTGTTAAATGCTAGTGAAGCATGTTGCTGTCTTTGAGAAAAGAAGTATTTTTTTTCTACCTACAAGAAAAGCAGGGAGCTAACTTCTTGGGGAGGGGGAGGTTGCTTCATTTTGTTTCTTCATGCACAGTTTGAGTAAAAAGGCACAGTTCAGTGAAGTCTATATCCTTCTGGGGGCAAGTTGGTGTTTGTACTATGCAGGGGGAAATCCCTTCAGGGTTAAGGAGTCTGGTGTTCTGCCCCTGTGGGCAACCACGTCAGTCCCTCTCGCACACACGCACCACCTCGTGAGCTCGAGTTATAAAGCGGTTGTTTAATTTTCCTCCCCCTCTATCCCTAACAGAAGTCTGGTCTGTAATGGTACTATTCTGATAGGCTGGCTATGAGTAAAACCCAGTCTTGGAGGATCTGAGGACTGTTGTTGCTGGTCACGTAGGTTATGCAGTTAACGTACACTGGACTCTTGACTGCTTCCCTGCTTCTTACTTCAAAGCGAATGGTTTTTGTGTGTGTTTTGGGTTTTTTTTTTTTAATATTGTATATAATCTTCTGGTGAGAAGCAATACAGTGTATTTTCAGAGCTGAGGAGTTGAAAGTGATAGAGTGGTGGAAGGTAGGCATATAGCTGCAATATTGGGTGCAAAATATCACTTAAAATCTGGTTCTTAGGAGCTTCAGCTAGCTTTATCTGGTGCAATTTTTTTAAAATCATACCTTTCATATAATGATCTAAATGTCATAGCTAAATTCCAATAGCATTGCTTGTTTCCCTCTTGTTTCTTTCCAGTGGCAAAGATTCAGTCAAGCTGCTGATGGCTGCCACAGAGCTCTGTTCAAGTCTGATCACATTCACTGGGTTACACTGGCTGGTGGATGGTGATCCTCAGTGCTGATGTTTCAGCAGATGCTCTTTTTTGGGGTGAGGAACTGCGAGTGAAGCCCACAGTGGGGCAGTGTCAGATGAAAGCTCCCAACTATTCAGTTCAGAGGAGAAGGTTGCAAATTGCAAGGTAGAGACAGATACCTCACTTGAAATGTGGCTTTATGCCTGTAAAATGCACCTTCCATGCCTTGGTCACACACATATGCTTATCTTATTGGAAATATCTTTTTAAATGTTGTCTGGGAGAATAGATAATAAAAATACAAATAGAACTGAAGTGCCTCTGTAGGGTAGGCTTCTTGGGTAATTCCCTGTGTGGTAGCATGACAGCTGTAGGTGTAGCTAATTAGTATAAGAAACAACTGGGGTTTGGTTTTTGGTCTTGTAGGCTCACTGAAATGCTGAAACGCTTGTTGCATTTGCCTTTCCCCACATCCTCCAAGCCAGTACCCACAAAGGGCAAACCCAGAAAGACAGCCTAATATTTTCCTGAAAGTAAACTTCATTTAAGTCTTAGCTTCTGAAACCTGTCACGAGATGGTACTGAGAAAGCTGCAGGCTCAGAATACTTCAACTGCCTTGTGTAGCTGTGGTTGCACGGTTTAACTGGGAGGCCATTGAAAGAGAGCAGAAACTGATGATGTCTATAGCTGTAGGAGATACCTTCAGTAAATAGGTGGACAGTTGTTGCTGTTAGACCTGAGCAAAAAGCCACGGAACCAGAGAAGGAAGTACGTGCTACAAACCTGATCAGAAGTCATAGCAATAGTTACAAAGTTGTGTGAGGTTTTTGTTTCTTTTTAATGAACACTTTTTATATAAAAAAGAAATACCCAATCTGGGATAAATTGGTTTGAGTAATATTGCTTAGTGCTTCCTTTAATCTAAAAAGATAGTCAGCTGCTAGGTTGCCGGCAGTTCTTCAGTTCTTATTTTTGTTTCCCTGTCCCCGATGTGGTTTTTGTATTTAAGATTAAGCAGTGAGATTTCAGAAAGTATTTCTTTTTCTTCCCCACCTCTTCCAAACCACATCACTTCTAGTTCCCTGGAGAACTAAACATCATGACTGAAGGTTTCTGTCACAGCTGGTATGTGGACCAAGGATTTTCAAATCACTTGATACCAAAGCTCCAAGTTGTCTGCTGAAAGGAAAAATTGGAGCAAAGGATATGTGCGTGTTGATCATCCTGACTCTTATCTTGTCCCTGTTCTTTCCAGATACTTTGCAAAAGCAGTGAATTGATAATGTCTTCAGAACACGGAGCTAACAAACGGCATCATAACCCAGTGGACAGTATATGCAGAAAGATCAAATCTATCCAAATGATGGACGAAGTCTCTAACTCTGCTTTGCAGATACCAAAATTTCAGTCCCGGAACTTTGACAGTCCACAGTGCAGTATCAAAAAAAATCTAGAAGAAATACTGAAGAAAAGAACGTTTAGGAGTCATGATAGTACTGGTCCACACTTAATCAGTCCCAGCAGTGACTGTGTTTTCTCTGCAGACTTGCAGTTGCTGTCGCCTTGTCTCGGGCGTATCTCCACCTCCTCTTCTGCAAATGCTACATATTCAATCAGAAGTGAAGAGAGATCCAGCAACTCATGGATGCCAGTATGCCCCATGGAGAACTGTTCTCCATCCTACTTCAGACCCAGAGAGGCTAATACCCAGAACAAACTGTGTGCTTTATCAAATATTGAATCTAAAGATGTGCCTTGTGAACAGAAGTATCTTACGTCAAGTCCGAATTTATATTTCTTCACATCTGATAAAAAGTCAGAAAGTGCTGTGATCCAGTCTCCTGTGCCAAAGAAATTATCTCTGAGTGAAAGAGGTAACAATCCTGGAAAAAAACCTCTCCCAATCCACAGTCCTAGGCATCTGAACATTCGGCCTACATAGATGACATTTATTTACTATTTAAACTAGTAACAATAGTTTTAGAATGGCTCAAATCTAATAAGACTGCAAAAACACCTGAATAAAATCTTAAATTTTCTCTAAACAATATTAATGTGACTGTAAAAAGTAAGGAAGTAATGAGTCAACTCAAACTTTTTTCAAACTTGCCAATTCCTTCTTGTGGATAAGAGATTTGGGCATTAATTTAGCTCCCCTTTAATATAAAAAGACATATGAGTTTGGGTGTGGTTTTTTGTTTGGGTTGTTTTTTTGGTGGTTTGGGTTTTTTTAAGGATTGTTTTCTTAATAACTTAATCTGACCATGATGATTTCTCTACAATATATCTGGAGGGGGAGGGAAGAAATAGCTGGCCTCTTGAAATGTTCTGGTTTATATGTTTACTTCATGCAAAAGAATAGCCGGAGTTGCGAAACATGCATAAACCAGTCCCCAACTCGGAGGCTCCAGCTATGAACAGTCCCTGGTGTTATTTAGCAGTAACAGCTCTGTTTTTATTGTGAGGGAAAGGGAGGATTGGTTAGGTTTGTTGTGGTTTTTTTTTTTTTCTTTAATCACCTTTAAAAAAAAAAAAAGTGTGTCACTCAAGCTGTGGTATGCTATGTGTGCTCCTGCTATTACAAACATAATATTGTAGTTGGAAGCTGTGGTGTGTGAAAGTTATACAAGCAAATAAAGCTGGACAATAACAAACTTGCTCTTCATAGGATGGAAGCAGTCACTGGGGTACAAAGCTGACAACATGTATGATGTGAGCTTGATCTGTGAAGAAGACTTACTGACCGCTATCTTCTGTGCATGTGATGTAGAGCGTACAGGTTTGCCAGTGGCTTTTCATTGTTCTGTTTATTCCCCTCTCGGCACGTTTTCAAGGCTGAGATTCCAATAACGGTTCCTGAGATATGGCCGTCTGATTACGCTTGGACTGACTGGCCACCTTAGCTAGGTGGCTGTATGTGTGGCAGATGCAGAATAAATGTCTGTCCCTCTCTTGCATGGTGCCTGGCCTTGCCCTGGCCTGCCCAGAACTGCCCCCCCCCCCCCCCCCCCCCCGATGATTTTTGCTGTATTTTCATGCAGAGGAAGTAAAGGAGCAACACGCTTCTAGCAATCAACCTTATTGGAAGTGACTGTTTATTTCTTTTAGGCTTTTTCCTGTTAGAAAAGAGAACTTTGGGAAACTTCAGAGCAAGAAATAGTTCTTCTGAGTTCTACCTCAAACACGACTAAAAGTGGTTGAAAAAGGAGTGCAGCAGAGTAAGATAATGTCAGTCACAGGGTTTGCCCAATTTGATGAGAGGCCTGAAAGTAGTAGCATAGCAAATGAGGCAAGCTTTGTTTTTGTTAAACAGAAGTCGACAAAACTAGTAAATGAGATTTTCACACTTCTGTATTAGGAAAAAAAACCCTAAAACAAACAAAAGCTCTAAACTGTTCCACCCTAGAACTGCAGGAATCAGTTGCTTGTCTACAGCTCTGGAGGGCATTTGAATATGCGCTAGTGCAGATCAGTAGCATGCCCTCTTACAGCTTTTTACAATGGCCTACTGGACTTCTGAGTCTGGTGCATGGAAACCTGTATCTATTTTAGGAAAAGTAGCAGTTTCCAAGATAGTTGATTATTTGAGACATACAACTAGTCGGGGATCGGAAGACAGTGGTCTTGAAGAGCTGTGCAACATGCTTGACCCAGATCAGAAAGACGTCTCCATGGACCTGAAAACATATCATGCCATCATGAAAGAGTGGATTGAAGACTGTAAGAGAAAATGGTAATAGCTTTTTATCAATCCATTTTGTAAAAGCTTCTGTGAAAACAGGAGAGTAGAAAGTTCTCCTGTGGCTTGAGCCTTCCGTAGTCTGGAACGAAGCTGGTATCAGGACACTGTGACCGCAGTGTGGGTTTTGGCTGAAAGCTTTTAAAAGTTACAAAGTTGGTAAGCAATCCGGCGTCATACTGATTTTGTGACTCTTGATGCTCCCTTGTTTCAGGGAAGATGGTGCTACCGAGGAACCAACAGCAAGCATGGAAAACCTGGAATTTAAAGTGCATAAAAACGCCTCTGAAGGTGCAGACCATTTTATTCTGGTTTTATTCAGGAAAACTGCACTTTCTTACTCTATAACCAAAACCCCCACCTCTTTCAGCAAAAAAGACCCATGTCCGGATGAATGTTACATCAGGAAGCCTGGAGGCCTTTGGGGGTGATGTGTCTAAAGGAGACATGTAAGTCCATTTTTAAGCAATTTTTCCTCAGAATTTAGTACTCCTAGCTTGGAATTACTTGAGAGCAATTCCTAGAACCACCGTTTCAGAAAACTATCTTGGCAGAGTTTCTAATGCTGACCTCGGTCTGCACTAGCTCTTGATGCTATCATGTTCTTCCTCACAGCTTCTGCTCAGACTTAAAAACACACTAGTAATTTTCCCTACTGATATCTTGGTCCTTCTGTGTCCATTTGCCTTTTTAATTCCCTGTGGTCAGAGTTTTGCCATGTGTTTCTTCTCCTTTTTAAACTGGTTCCTTCCTTCCCCCAAGTTCTTAGGTGTATGGCGATAGAAGACAGTATCTCCTGAAAATCCGGTCCTTGGTTTTGTTTGGTTTTTTATTTTTTTATAATTGTGCCTCTGACTTGGATTCTGTTAACAGCAAAGCACTTAAACACTGGAAAGCTTCAAAGATAATTTTTGCATTTTATGCATAGTCAAAAACCTTAAGATCTGCTTTCTCATGCTTCCCTATCACTTCTCAGGATCGCAAAAAGGTGGTCCTTGTTCAAGTTTCGGTTGAAAGCATAACTGAGGGATGGTTTAGGGGAAAAGAAAGGATCCAGAAATTGTGGCATTAATACAGAAGTATCAGTGGTGGCCTAATAAGAGGGGATTAACACAGGCTTAAGATACTGTCATGCAGACATCCAGATGTGGCACTTGTCTAGTGGCATACTTTAATTGCAGGGAGCATTAAAAAAAAAAGCTTAAAACCAAACCAGTTCCTGGTGTCCACAGAATTAGAGAACTGATCCGAAGATGATCCGATATCTCTGTGCAGAGCAAATGACTGTACACTGCAGCGTTACAAGTCCTCTGCGGGCTCTCCTCTTGCCTCTCTAATCAGTGCGGCACAGCACCAGGATTTTCAGGATTTTCATTTAAATTGGATCCAATCACCTTTCTCAATCTTTCCTGGTTTTGTTACTGGAACAGGGAGACTTCTGACTTGATAATCTGTGTTGCGGACCTGCAGTACAACAACCAGAAGCTTCAAGAAGAGAACAACAAGCTGAAGCTCACACTGGAAGCTGTGGATGAGACCAACAATAAGCTATTGGCAGATAACGAGGATCTACGGCAACAAATAAAAAGGTGGGAGACCCTGATGGCACCAGGCCTACAGTGTAATGGCCATGGGCAGACCTAACTTCTTCTAAGTGGTCCAGCCTTGTTTTATGCTTTTAGCCTCATGAGTGCTTCATGACAGCAACTTTCTTGACTTAATGTAGTATTTGTAAGGTTTAACCCTCTTGCCTGATTGTTCTGCTCTGTACCTCCTGGTTCTTATAAAATCAGTTATTCCTCTTACAGCCTGGCACTTGCGGCACGAGGTGCTTTGGGTGCACACAGGCAAAATCTTACGGTAAAGCAAAATGAAACAAAAATAAATTAAAAAAGGCGGGGGGCCTTAATATTACCAGGAGAACAAGCAAGCACTGGAAGACTTCCACTCCTAGACCACACACTTGCTGCCAAGCAGAGGGGAAATGAGCACGTAGGAGCTATTTTGCTAGTCCCTTGAGGAACTAAAGTGAGTTGCCTCACTAGCTTAGTATTGCTGCAGCCTGGGGACCCATCAATGCCACAAGTACAAGCCTATTTTTACAGTGAGTTCATAACGCTCATCTGACCCAATTAATTCAAATGTGATATAGTTATGTCAACTGCCAAGCCATTCCCAGTATCTTCTGGGGAGATTAAGGCAAAAGTCCTGCAGCATAGCTGGCACGGGACACGTGCCCTCATGTTGGACCGTGTGCTCTGCAGCCTAGAGCTAGCCAGGAAAAGGGCCTTGCCCTGCTGGTTAAATATACGTTGTTTGGGGTACCAGATCAGGATAAGAAAATGATGCAGAGCTTATCCTTGAAAACTGAACTGAAATGGCTTCTGTAACTGCTAACGGTGAAGTATTGTAAAGATGAGTTTATGTGCTCGGGTAACCTGATATATTTGACTGTAACAAGTTAGATTGTCAGGTGGATGCAAACAAAAGCATGCTATCTTGGATGTTATGTTTGCCTGAGGTTTCATCCCCTACTGTGAGAGCAGAAGAGGGTGATAAATAGAGGGTAAGTCCATGAGCCTTTACTTACTGAACAAAAATGATGGGCTTAAACTTGATCATTGCTCTTCTGTTAAGTATCTGTGCCAAAGAATAAGTCCCTGGTGGCTTCTAAAAATACTGTTCTTGGTATTTCAAGCCTATCTAATGACCAACAGTAACTCGCTAAAGTTTCTCTGGATTTGCTTCCCCCCACGCAGCATCCAGCATTCTGTGCTGAAAGCCAAATCGCTGGAAGAAGAACTAGAAGAAGCAAAAACCAACCTGAACCTGTCAGAAGAGACGAGACAGCAGATTCTCTGCCAGAATAAACAGCTCGTAGGTGCTCTTATTTCTTAGCTTACATTGCACAGCATCTCATACCTTGCTGTAACAATGGCATGACTGCTTGGACTGTAAAAATCAGCAGTATGACCTCCTCTCTACCAGTAGGTACTGAGGCTTCTTGAGGATGTTTGAAATGTGACTTATTAGCGTTATGAAAACACTGCGAAGTTTTTGCATGGAAGTTTCTTTAGACTATTGTCAGTTACAATGAAGAAAACAATTAAAAGGGCCAGTCTTGCATATAATTATGCGTAAAGACAACAGCTCTTGTGCTGCCATCGTTGAACCCTGTCTGCTTTGAAGTTGGTGATGTTCTGCCAGAAGTTCATGCAACTTTTCTAGAACCAGCAGGGACAGGAGACTCGGTTCAGATGTCCCCACAAAAGAGTCATTTCCGAAACACCCCTAGGTTATGGGCAATGTCCATATGGGCTGGCAGATGTGATGAGGGCCTATCAGAAACCTGTCCATTCTGGACTGACAGCTGGAAGCCAGGCAGCACACCTTGGAGTGTCTCAAGGAGCACAAGCTGCCTACATAAGAGCATCTGAATTGCACCCCAGGTGTCTGAGTAGCAAAGCCTGCGTGACTGTAAGAGGTGTAAGCTGTAAGAGCCTGGTAACAAGGCTGATGTGGCTGTGGCTTTAGCAGGTGTTGCCAGACACCAGAGCGTAGGTTCTCTAGAGAACATATGTTTGCGTCGCTGCCACGCGTGTTGTTCACGCTACAGTGGCATCTCTGTGTCTTGCTGTGTGGGTGTAGCTGTAAATTGGTGTTCCATAGCTCTGTGCACTGCTGATGGTGGGTATTTAGAAATCAAAAGTTTTCCATGCCGAGAAAGAACACAAGATTTTTTTTTTTTATGCTATCTTGCTGCAGTGTGTGTATGGTTTTGTTTTAATTTCAGATTACATGCATAATTCACCTTCTGAGAAGAAGATGGGGTGGGAGGGAGAAATATTATTAGAAGTTTTGTAGTTGTGCTTTTAAGTCCCTTAGTTACTGTTCCCCATGCAATGGAGGCACCAAGTGGGATGCTACTACCTTTCTTCATGTCTGATATGAAAAAAGTGTGGTGTGACACATAGGCTTTCCAGATTTGTCTTAACTCAAGCATGAGCACGACTAGATTTGCTCCCTCTGGCCTCGAATACCTCCTTCCTATCATCCACTGGTCTGACTTTCACTCTGATTTGACATGCCTGTGTCAAACCCTTCAGGGAGGGTTCATGAGCCGGACCAGCCTCAGCACTCCCCTTTTTGCTGTGCTCTCTGAAGCAAAGGAATGCAGCACTACAGCTTCATGTTGGGCCCTGGACATGTTTGTGGTCTGCTGCTTTTTGGCTTAGTTTGGCTTTGAATGTTAAACATGACATGCTAAAAACAACTGTTTTGTTTCTCTCTCTCCCCCTCTCTCTCTCTCTCTCTCTCTCTTTTTAATAAACCTGATCAGGAAAAAGAAAATCAGTCTCTCGTCATCAAAATTACTTCTCTCCAGGAAGAGGTAAAACAAATCATGACGTTGCAAGTATATGTTCTTGTCTAGCTAAAAGCTCGCCATTAAGAAATGAAATGTTTATCAGACTTTGAAGCCTGACATGCTGATTAGGTTATCAAAATATCTTACATTTTACAAGGATGACTTATAAAACTTTATATCTTGAAGTTGCACTGTGCTTCAGACTTTCCATTTGCTGCGTAAGTAAGGAGACAAGGTTGGGGAAGCATGGGGGACAAGCACAAACAGCCCTCTGTCAAATCTTTAGAGACAAATTCCAAATATGTCTAGTTAGCACAGCTATAAATATACTAACTCTATATTGAAACAATCTCCATCTAAGACTTTTTTCATTTCATATTCATTTCTGTTTCCCTCCTTTAAAATCCAAAGAAGGAGCCCCGTATAGAGCTGTAACTCCCCCCCCAAAAAATGCAGTGGCTGGTGGCTCCACTCAGATGGATCCATTGACACTGGCCAAGAACCTACAGGAGGCTTGTAGGGAATATACTCCTAATGGAGCTATATCTCTAGGTTCTCTTTTTTTTTTTTTCCTTTTTTTTTTTTTGTTAAGAGGAGAGCTATTCATTCTTACTCTCTTTTATTTATTTCATTAAAGTAAATATTTTATAAATGGGCTTTTATCAGGTGATAAAATGTTTTAATACTTACAGCCTGTATTTTAGACTATTTAGGATGAAATAGAGGAACAGGTTAAATCATGCATAGTAATGAAAAGAAGCACCTCATGGATTTGGGAATCTATTATAACAACGTGGTAGTCATTGTTCTTTGCATGTTTACCATGCTCAAGATTAGTCTTTCCGAAAAGCTTGTAAGTCCAAATAGCTATTAAATTGCATCTTTATATAACAATTCTCATGCTGCAGGCCTGAAAGCTTTTCTTTAGCTTTCTAGGTCTGGTAGTGCTTATAAATCACATTTTGAGGTTTTCTCTTTCAACAGTGCTCTGGAGAAAAGGGGGGGAAAAGGAGCAGAAACAGTTTCGGTAGGGCAAGAAAATACAATGTATGTGCATAAATGCTGGTAGTGCTTTAGAGTAGGCAGTAGCTTGGGGGTGGAGATGTCATTTTGCCTAGTTTCTTCCAGGAGAAGCTGTCGATCCATTCAGCTGTGCCTAAACGCTCTGTATCTTGTTCAGAATATTAGGAATAGCATGGACGCCGATGGACTTAAAAAGAAGATTTTGGAGCTGTCTAAAAATGCAGCAGAGCTTCAAGTAAGCATTTTGGCTCTAGGAGGAACATAAAGACAGCCTATAGTTTACTCGGGTCTAATGAGGGGAATTTCAGCCTCTGGAAGGTAGACAGCCCTGAACCTGTCTGTAGTAAAGAACTGCAGTGCAATCGTGACTCGGACAGTGCGACAGCTTTGACTAAAAGTTGCTGTCTGGAAGCTAAAAACTGGGCTAATATAAAGAAACCACAGTTTCAGTCTTTCCCCTAAGTTAAACTTTTAGGAAACCTTTTCCCGGCTATTTGGGAAAATATATTAGAAAGTCATACTTTGGCTGGTATTACTGAAACTATTGGCCTGCACGCACCACAGGAAACAAAGGTGACTGTGAAAGCTGGGAACGCTTTCACTTCTAACTAGGTGCAAGATTTGAACTTTGAAACACACCATGCAAGGTATTCAAAGAAGAATTTGATTCTTCTAAGCAAAGAATCTCGATACCCTTTTCCCCTTCCAAGCAGGAGATAGGAACAGACTTGTGTTACAGTGTATACTGATGACTGGAATTATTTTTGATCTTTTCATTCTTTAGATCCAAGCACATATGTATGAGAGCACTGTGGTGAATAAAGAGGCAAGCTTGATCCAGGTTAGTTGCTTTTACTTCGTTACTGTCTTGACTCAAAATACTGACTATGGGATGACTTGTAAAAAGGCAAGGCAATAGTCTTCACTGTGGCACTTTTATTTCTACTGTTCTCACACTACAGAACCTGATCCTATAAATGGCTTCAAAGTAGGCGAGATCTGCTTTAGGACCTGGTTATGAGTCAGCATAATTAAAGGTTTCAGGATTTTGCTTTTATTTAAAAAAAGGAAAAAAAAAATCTCAACCCATAAAAACAAAACAAACTTGCAAACTTCAGAAAAATGTACAGAAACTTCTAAAGGCTACTTCCTTCAACAATTGGTAAAAGAATGTACCTGCAGAAGATCCTTCCCTTCACGTATTTTACTTAAAACATTTAATTTTTGTGTCAAACTAGAAATGGTGATTTGGAGCCCAATGGAAAAGCAAATTTGTCCTTTCTCATTACTGAGGTGTAATTATCTAGGCTTTGTTGAAGAGTGAACGTTTCTGATGTTGTTTTTAAACTTGTATTTTGTATTAGAAAACAAAGGCATAAGACTACATAAAGGTGTTGTCATTCTCTAGATTCATGAATTATGCAAATAGCCTTCTAGGCTAATGGGTTTCTATTTAGCAGAACATGTTCTAAATCAGCTGATGAAATATTTGACTATTAGGCTGTCTGCAAAAATGAGTGCAGCTGAAATCAAACAATGACAAGAGAGAACCTACCTTCAGTGTGATCCAGCTGATAATTTTGTAGCTGGGTGTTTTTTTTAATTTTTTTTTTTTTGTCAGAAGCAGCTTAAGGGCACAAATGAATTAAGCTATTTTTTTAAAAAAAAAGTTTCACTTTCTCCTCTTTCACTTTCTCCTCCTTGAATGATTCAAAGCTTTTGTGGCCTCTGTAGTATCCTTTTATTTTAAAAACGCTTTTTTAGTCTATTGACTAAATGGGAATTTTGAAAGCAGACTGCTAGATTGCATGTTCCTGTAGATAAAGGTGACTGGTTTGTATAACCTTGAAGAAACTGATGTGGAAAACTGACTTTCCTTGTTGGCATTAGGATCTGTGGGATAAGGGTTTACCTGTAAGCTAAAAAAAAAAACCCCTCTCATAGCTCTTAATCCAAAGGTAGATTGGATAGGCTTGATGGTCACTGAAAATTATTATGGCAACCTTTCTTTTCCAGGCCTGCAGAAAGTACAGGAAGATAGAAAATGCTTTAACTTTTTTCCTTTTAACTTTCAGCACCATACATCAGATGTCTCTGCCAAGGCCAGAAACCTAGTTCTATAACCCCACTCTTCCTGCTTAGCTTTCTGTGTATTTCATCTCTTTCAAAAAAAACTCAACTATTTTTAAAGAGGAAGAGTAGGAAGAAGTCATAAAAGGGATGAGAGGACCAGAGCTCGTATTTGAAGTTCCTGTTTTCTCTAAGAAATGCCCCGCTTGTCTGTGCAGCGCCTTGTATTGTAATGGCATAACGTGACTGAAGCCCATTGCTAGCTTGTGACGCTAAGAAAGCTGCTATTTCTACTAACTCCTCAGTCTTACCATGAGGGCTGATACATCCTCTATCAGCCCTTCCGTTACGTGGCGTTCAGTCTGCAGAGCCCTACGCTTTATGCCTTTAATCATGAAAACTAATGAGAGTAAACTCATAACGTTGCAACTTGTTTTAAGGGTCAGTTGGACTGAAACTCATGCCAGGCATAATATAGTCCAGGTTTTTAGCTAAAACTAGAGTGCTTCTGTCTAGTTTAATCTGCTACCGCTAATACAGAAACCAGGTAAGTAATAAATTAAAACACAGCATCTGGAAAGAGGTTTTGTGTCTCCTTAATATCAGGAGTTACATGGAAAAGGTCTTCTGAGTGCTTTCTTTTGGCCAATATGCAAGATAATTGACTATATTCTTCTAAATTTTGTATGTAACATAATTAGGCCGCTGCTCAAACCTAAATCGCACAGCTTACTGCTGTGATGTAGGACTGAGTATAGTGTTATTTTGGTTACAAAGCATCATAGCCGTAAGTATTACAAATGCACTTCAATGTGCTAGTTGTCGGGCTGCGTGCTTTAAAGGTCCTTTTCTCCACAATCTCTGCAGAAGGAGCAGGACATCAAAGAACTGAAGTTAACCATTGTGGAGTGTTCCTCAATAATAGAGGTATGGCACAGAGTTTAGTTCTTGACTATGTGAGGGGAAAGCATGCATATCCTATGCTTGTTCTGCGTGACTGACTAACATTCTAACTAGGTCTGATGCTATGTTTTAGACTCTGCGGGCAGAAAGAAATGAGCTGCTGGAGAACATGCAACACATGCAGCAAGAGCTGATCTCGTGAGTATTGTGAACAAGTCCCAGGCAATGCAGTTCATCAAAAGTCAGAAAGGGCTGATACTTTTCTTTTTTTTTCCTGCTTCTTTTAGAAATGGGTTGAGTTTCCCATTGATGTCTAAATTTAGCAGTAATATTCCCGAAGGGATGAATTCACTGCACTGTGAACTGGAACTTGCTCAGTCTTCTGAGGTATGAATCAAATCTTTATTGAATCTCATCCCAGTTGTCTTGCATCAGTAAAGGAAGAACAAAGCTCATTCCCTGTAGATCATTAGATAACCCTGGAATTCAAAGCCATTAATCCTAGCACGCAAGCATAGAATGCGAAGGTTGCAATATTGTCCCAAGTACATTGGAGAAAGTTCAAAGAAAAGTAAACAAAACACTTGGAGATCTAAAAAAATGAGACCTACAAAGTAAATCTGGAAGAGCTAGGGTCATGCATTTAGCTGGCAGAAGAACAGACTGATAGGAGAAGATAGGAGTTTTCAAATATACAAAGGCTATTATGATGAAGAAAGTAACAGTCTGTTTCTTCTTGTACTGCCTACACTAGACATGAGCAATGACTTTCAATTGCAGGAGGGGAGACTTCTTTTTCCTTGAAGTCTAATGTAGTGAAAAAGAAAATTAAGCATTAGAGTAAGCATCTTGACAAGGTTGTAGAGTCTTCATGTAATTTATTCTTTAGAAACTCTGATAAGCATCTGTCTGTAGGTACCTTTCCCTTGCCCCTCAGCAGGTACGATGGAGACTGATCTTTAGAAGTCCTATCCAGCTCTCTTTTTTTTTTTTTTTTTTTTTTTTTTTTTTCCTGCCCCGAGGTCTTTGGATGGTGACTCAGAGGAGAGCAGGAGAGGCAGCCTTCTGATGAGTCTGGCACAGGCTGACAAAATCTTAGTACTGCAGTTGGTTTGGAGTTGCAGTGTCCCCCATGCCCTCTGCAGAATACCTGGCAGGTGGTTTGGTGACTTTTGGGAGCTATGCTTTTGATCAGACACACTTCACATAACACTGGAAGTTTGGTCTCTAATTTACTGTTATCATAGCTTTTCCAGCGAAGAACTACTGGAAAAAAAAAAACAATTTACATGTACATTATGGTTTTGGTTCAGATTTTTATCTGAGCTATTCTGTGCCCATTTTCCTCAAGACATTCCATGGAGTTCCACCCTTCCTTACAGTGCTGTCTTCCCTTCAGACGCAAGCTGTGCAGCAGAGCTGATAACAAATATATGCTATTGTAGTGATTTTTTTCTTGTAAGACTTCACCGTGCTGCTACTTGCTTTTGTATGTGGTGCATTTGCAAAGAGTTAGCATTCACAACAGAAGAAAATCTACTAATGGACTAAAACTACAGGCCCAGAAATGAGAGGTATACTTGGCTGGGCAGCTCTGTTTCAAAAGTAATGTATTGTCCCCTATGGCAGCTCCCCGCAGCCACAGTGAGTCACTGTGTTTACCTCTCAAATGCTGTAATGAGACACGATTCCACCAAATCACCTGTAAAGCAAGTAAGGGCTCTGCTTATTCATCACTTGGTAAAGCCGCTTCTGAATGAAGATAACTAATTATTGACTTCCTCTTGCCTACTCCTGACATGGAAACTTACATTGGATCACTCGGCAGCTTGGCTGGCCTGCTTTTTTTAAATCCTCATGACATGATGGTTTTGAAAAGCTTTTACAAGCTTCAAGTTTCGGTAGCTCTGACCTTCTGGTAAATACGATGCAGGGATACTTCAGAAAAGTCTAAATGTCACTGATGCTGGTTTGTAATAAGGAGATGTCAAAATAAGCTAGCTGGCTCTTCCATCTCTTCAAAGATTACCAAGACTGAATGCACGTCCCTGGATGAAACACTGGACCGTGAAGTGCTGGTTTTACTTCAGGGACCTGAATACGCAGGAGAAAAATTTAAGACTATCATGCAAAACCTGGTCAGTGGCAGAGCTTATGTGAATAAGGATGTAGTCTATTAGCCTTTTAATTAAGATTTCTACGAGCATTGGTAATCAGATCACGTTTACTCCTTTTGAAAAAATAAGAATAGCTCCTTTGGGGGTGGAGATGGGGCCATACTTCCTCTAACAATATCACTTGGCACCTACTCTGACACTGTAACTTAGAACCTGGGTAATTCTGGGCAGCACTGTGTCAGGCTAGTACTAGAAATGCCAGGGTTTGATTTTGTTGTTGTTGGGGGTTTTTTTTCCCCAGGAAGAGGAAGCCTCTGAAGCAGAGGAGCTTGTCATGACTTCTTTACAATGGGTAAAAGATCCTGATGTGAACGTGCAACAGGCTTGGGAAAGAAAACTTGTGGTAAGTAACTGTTTCTCTGAAGCTATTTTATGAAATAGTGGGGCTGTGCAAAAACTTAAGGTGGGTATCTTACTGCTGCATGCTATGTGTATTAATTACTTGAGATCGTAGCAGTCCATTTGGGGGGCAGAGGTGGCTGTATGGAGAGAAATATCTTTTGTATACTTTTTTTTTTGAGGACGAGGAAGGGGATGATTGTTTTTCACTTAAATGCTGTGCTTTTCCTGGCTTGCCTTGTGCAAGATCTCACTTTAAAACTATGCTTGAAGGAAAGGGCAGATGAAGCAAGTCTATTTGAAGGGGAAAATGAGGTCAGATGACAACGCTGTATTGCGGGAGCTATGAAGCTTTTCTGCCCACTGCATGTTTCTGTGTGCCTTGAGCACCCATTTTGCCCTGTGCTCCGAATCTGACTAAGGCAGTGGATGGTCTCTCCATCAAGAGGAGGAGGGAGGTGGCTTTATAACCAGACTTCCAAATCAAAACCTTCATAGGGTTTGCTTTCTTTTGAAAGGCAAAGTGTTCTGCTTTTGCTGGACACACTCCATAGGAAAAGTTTCTACAAAAACCTATTTTACAACTTAATCTTGCGTAATGTATTTTTACTATTCCTCATACCTCTTGTGAGCCTTGGAAGTAAAGACTTTTGCTCAAGGTAACTGGCAAAAAGAACTTCCCCATGTGGCAGCAGCAGTCTGTGGACACAGCTCAACTCTCTTGCTCTTGTTCCCTCCTCCCCTCCCACGTAACAGCACGGTTTCTGAAATTTTCATCTTACTGGATGTAGCTTTTTCTCTAACCTGCTCCTTCTTACTAATCTGTTGTTAGGAACACTGCTACAGAAAACTCTACCGAACTTTATACTAATGCTGTCTTTTGGCTTCTTAACAGATGCCAAAACCTCAATTCATCCCACTTGGGTAGTAGCAGGTGGCACCACAGTATGTGCTGCCTTAAGTTGTTGGCTTTTAAGCAGGAAGATACCCTTCTTTTCCTCTAGTGCTGCAAAATGTTGTAGCTGACCCTCTTCGTTTCTTCTGGGCAGGCAGGAGCAATCATTGGAGCCATCCAGTCCTGCAGCCTAAAAAGCCTTTTTAGGTTTTTTTTTCTTTATGTAAATCCCGAAAGCTTCCCCTTGGAGGAGGTGCAAGTGTCTCTGTCACTTCACCCTGGTGTGACTTTGGGTAGACTCTAAGAAACTGCTGGCTTGTGCATTGCTGTAACTTTTTGATCTTAACTAAAAACTTCCTCCTCCAAAGCTGTCACAGCTGAAAAATGCTTGAAAAATGCTTAACTGAAAAATGCTTAACAGCTGAAAAATGCTTAACTTACCATTCATGTTGGGATTGTATTCCTGTTAAACATGTGAAGCTAAAAACTTTTGGTGTGGGTGTTGGAGTTGATCATGGCAAATGAATCCTATTCTGGCTCCTAGAGAGCAATGAGTTGGGAAACTAAGCTGACAGAGGATCAAGGTTCTTTAAAAATAAAAGGTCCCATCCTTCTGGGACCTGTGGGGATGGGAAGTGACTTCATGTCAAACATACTGTCTTCACCTATCTAGAACAAGCCAGATGTGTGGGAAATATGGTATATGGAGCTGAACAACAGTAATTAAAAAAAAAAAAGAAAGATTCAAAGTATCTTCTTCCACCCTTAGAGAAAGCTTTTGTATAAAAATGAATTAAATCTAGGACCGTGCACTACCACTTGAAGCCTACACACTTCCCCACCATTTCATGTGAAATATATTATGAACATGTTTTGGGGTTTAGTATTTTAAAGTATGTTTTAAAGTATATTATACATAAAGTAAACTTTAAGTGTGCCTGGGTTTGTGTGTATATACATATATTTAAGCATATATAGATGGTGATAGTAAAAACTTTTTCACCCTTCTCCTGCTGGAAGATAAGACTGTGGCACATGTGCCCCGATAAGCCTATACCACTTATGTGTCAAAACCATGCTATTTCTAAGAGCAAGTGCTGCCTGTTCCTTGGTTGAGAAACTGATCTTCAGGATGTGGGCATTTGCACACGGTCACATCCCATGTCAGCCCAGTAAATCTACCTAGCAAAACTGCTCAGGCTCTCTTCTTTTTGTAGCATGATACTTGATGTGCTACGCTTAATGTTGTTCATAAGCTTGAAACAAAAAGAGTCTAACTTGCAAGTAGGTAACGTGGCCCATGTCTGTAGGATTGATGTTTTCCCCTTTGAACTAATGTAAAATCCCAGAAATATGAACCTCATTCTTACCTGACCTCTGCTTGACTCTCGTTAAGCGTTCTTGAAAAGCTGAGGACTCTCTTTTGTATGTTCAGTTGAACAAGGTCAGAGAAAGAGGACTGGACTCTTCTTTCTCAGTACTTTATACTGCAAGTCACTGTTCAGAGAAATACAGAGGATGCAATGTTACTTAACACTTCATTTTTACCATCTTCCCCTTTTTCTTCCTACAAATCAGAGGTAAAACTGAAAGCTTTTGTCACAGGGTTCATCCCTTGGACAGATTTCATCTGCTAGGTGTGCATGACAAAATGAAATATGGATTTATTGGTTTGTTTTTTTTATTTTGCTGTAATAAGAACTCAAATTGGTGCCGATGGACTTAGTCGTACTTTGAGGAAAGTGTCACAGAAGTGTAAATTACCAGTTCTAGGGCTTCTTGTGAGATGGTCATTATTAAAACTTCCCCTTATGAAATATGGTTTTTGTTGCTGTATCTGGGCATCTTGTGATGGAGGTTTTCTGGGGTAAGTTGTAAAAACTCCCTTGTGCACTATGTACTCTTCTGCCACACTTACTGTAAATACTTGCTAATCGTATATTTGTTTTACAAGGGATAAAGGGGAAGAGGACTACCTGTGTACCCTAGATCTGCCCAGAAAGAAAGGCTGAGAGTGGCTTTTGACTTAAAGTACCCTTTGGAAAAAAGTGGGAACCATTTGTCAAATTAAACTTGCATATGGAAGGCTTACATTTTCTTGTGCAAACTGTTATGCATTGCTCCATCTTTAAAAAAAAAAAAAAGTCTTAAAGTACTAACCATTGGCAGGAGTCTAGCCTGTCTGTCCCCACATCCCGTCAGATTCAGGAGTTAAGAAGGCACAGGTTTGATGTTTAGGCAGCTTTGTTAACCTATTACACTGCACAAAACACTGTTTTGTACAAAACGAACACCCATTTCTCCTTTATAATCTCTTCCTTATTAAATTATTCTTCCTCATTTCTCTCTCTCTCTCTGTCTCTCCCTCCCTCCCTCCCCCCTTCCCCAACCAGATGCCGCGTGAGTAGACCACAGAATATTGTCAATCATCCACCTTTTTATTGCTGATAGTGTTGGATGTAGGTGATGATACTAAATGGTGGAGCAGGGGAATGAATTCTCATAATGTAAACTGGGGCTCTGGTTTACTCTCTGGCTCTGCTCCTCATCAAACCCCATGGCAGCTCACACTCAAAATTCCACAGGTTCTCAAGCAAGAACTAGGAGAAAAAAGACACCTTTGGATCCAGAAACTTCATCTCTTGGAAAAATACAAAGAATCCCTAGATAAGGATTTTGTTCAAATGGCAAGCAACCTGAGGAGAACCAAGACAGAGCAACTTCACCTAAGGAAAGAGCTCTCTGCCAGGTACCCCTTCAAAGCATGTGTGTGTCTCTTGTTTGTTGGTTGCTTAGCTGTTTGGTGGGGTTTTCTTGTTTTGTTTTTGATTTGGGTTGCGTTTTTTGTCTTGTGGAACAAAGCTTACTGAATTCTGAAGACTCTTTTTTCACAGAGGAAACTATCTGCTGTTTTGGAGAGAGGATCTGGTTTTAGCATAATGTTACACTACGTGGGAGTTAAGGTTTGTGTATGAAGTAACATACGATGTCGGAGATGTCTTTGAAAACACTAGGGAGACCACAGACTGAGCAGTTAAAGAAAGAGGGCACTGCCCATCTAGCAGGTGCAACCATTAAATAAACTGCTGGGTTTGTGTGAAGCAGAAGACCTGCAGGTATTATTGCTTTGGGAGACAATTGCTAGCCCCAGACAACATGATGTCTCAGTTTCTCAAGGGTATAGCTTCAATGAGTTATCTCATTAAATATGAAAGCATAACTTTAAATTTTAGTTTATTGGCACACAGTTCCTGCTATGAGTTTTGACGTTACAAATACGGCAGCAAAAGACAGCAGGTGTAAACCTCTGCCTGCCCACCTTCCCTCCCCTCCTCAGACATTCAGGAAAGTAGCTAGTCAAGTTTGGGTTTTTTTGCCAGAACAACTAATCTGAATTTGTTGTCTTTGTGGAACCCAGGCTTACTCATAGTGTTGGCCTTCTGCTAGCCTATGCTAATGTAAATTTTTGCCCACATGCCTCTACCTGGGTTTGGGGCGTAAGCAGCTTCCTAGGGCTTTGCATCCCTGAGAGCTAATGCGGAGCAGTCGTACTGCACCTTTGCCTGACTTATCTTCCACTTAATGTTGTTAATGTAGACCTCCCACATGCTCTCCCTTCACTCGGAAAAGAGCTGACAAAAATACTGATGGCTTGGTTTCTTAAAGCTGCCTCTCTGTATCAAAATTTTTTGTGGTGGTAGCAAGAAGGAAAAAAAAAAATATATGAAGGTGAGTTAGAGAAGAAATGGGCAAAGGGTTTCTGCAGTGGAAAAGAAGGGGTTCCTTGAAAGCCATTATTTTTAGCACTGGTTCTGATGGCATCTGCTTGCTGTCAAGTGGAATACCCTCTGAAACACTGGGAAATTAACCTGATGAAGCTGTGTATCGGCAGTAATAGCTCCAGGGTATCTTTTCTGGAATGATTGACTCTATATCCAATTACTATTTCCCCCAAACCACGAGACAATGCATTCTTTTGACCAAATTGCAAAAGTTTGCCCTGCTAAGCACTCGCTCTTTGCGAGTTCTCTGGATATTCCACAAGCTTCCGCTATGGTACCCAGCTGGCTGGGGCTGGCACAGCCGTTGCACTGTTCAGCTGGGGAGAAACCAGGGAAAACCTCCATCCCCTTCCTAGTTCTGGAGCTGCTATAGAAAAGCCTTGTCTGCCTGCTGGGTTGAATTGTGCTTAACAAGAATGAAGTCCTTGGTGCTGGATCCTGGTCAGCTGCAAAATGTGGCAGCTGAATGTGGTTCTTGATGTGTGTCTTGACAACTAGCGTGTGTCATCTCCCCGGCATGCCTGCTCTAAAATGTCAATAACGCGTTGTGGTTTGTGCTCTCTCACCCCGCAGGCAACGTGAGATAGAAACTGTCAAACAGTTGCAAGAAGAAACTGCTGGCCAGGCACAAGCCCTTGGTTTAGAGCTGCAGAAAGCTACAAAGCAGCTTGAGGACGCCAGCAAACAGGTAAGGGGCAGTCTACTTCCTTCTCCGCGGAAAGCAAGCAAGCAGATGCAAAAGGCTACGTACAATGCATCGCTGCTCTTGGGGAAAGGAAATCGCATGTTCAGAATGGAGTGCCTCATTGCAAAACTGGAACCAGCAGAGGAAGTAAAATTTGAGGGGGTGGTGACAACAGTTTGCTGATGAAAGAGGCAGCATTGCATATTTGTGGTGGCTTAAAAAAAAGAAAAGAGAAAAAAAACACCAAAAATAGCTTCCATACACAGTCCACCCCAACGTAAGAATGCAGAAGTTCAGAGGGAGCTTTATCACTTCCTGAGAAAGAACAGATGCAGTTTGGTTTCATTTACATGAACTGTAGAGGCTCCTTGTGTTAGCCAGGCTGCTTTATTTTTTTTCCCCTCCCTTCTTTTTTCTTAAATATTGTTTTGCGCTTAGGCAGAGGATCAAGTTGAAGCCTTCCACTCGGCTTGTGAGGAAGCCGCATCCTTGAAATGCAAGTTAGAGGAAGCCATTTCTGAGCAGCAAAAACTCAAGGATGTGAATGCAGCTTTAACCAGCGTTTGCCAGTTGCTTGAAGAAAAGGTGGAAGACCAGAAAAGTAAGTAACTACTGGCAGTGTGCCAGCACTCACTCTTGCACGGGCAAATCCTTTATGGTTTAGTTTATGGCAAGGGGGAACAGGACTGACCCGCAGGTAATCTGGTAAAATGCTCTGTGGAGTCTTCCCCCCCCTGCCCCCTTCTTCCCCCTTTCTATTTTTCCTTCTCCTTTAAGAGATCTGCAGCTGTGGCATCTGGGCTGAGAATCAGGTGGGATCCTGATGAGTGAGTGTTGGGCTGGACCAAAGCTCCCAACAAAATCTCCAGTCCTAGGAGGCAGGGTTAGTAACTCCATGGGTGGCACTGGCGCTCCCTTACCAAAGGTGCTGTTCCTACACCTGAATAGCCCACCTCATTCCTTACAAAACCATCCCTCTTTCTGAAGCTTCCTGTACCAGAGACATCTGGCTTTTATGTTCTGCATTCTGCTTGCTGCTTGTATTTGCTTTGTGTTTTTGAATAACTGCATGGCACTAGGCTGTTTTCTTTAGTAGAAGGCAATTGTGTCATTGCATCGTACACGTGCAACTTTTGCTACGGAGCCATGGAAACATCATAGTACCTCTTCATCACTTGCTAACATCAACACCTCAAAAGCCTGGGCAGTTAAAGAATGCAGTGGTTTGATTCCAGCACATATGGCTTTTTCTTTCCAAATTCTGGAGTGCTTATCACTTACAGGAGAAAAAAAAAAAATGTTGATGGACTTAATGCCACTGAACGTTTGGCCTCAGGCATGCATTTCCCAGGGCAATGTGACTGATGTTCAACATACATGTGCATTGTAAACAACCTTATGTGAGACTACAACTTGTCTTGTAGGAAAAATTATGTGGGACCCTATGTTTTAGCTCTAAGGCACAACTGTTATGCACTGATGTGGCAGAAACAGCTCCAGACTGTGCTTGCAGGCTTCTGACCAATATTTTGGTGTTGTTCACGTGTGTGTGCTCATGTTGCTTTCATGCTTACTACTTCCTTCAAACTGTGGGGTTGGGTTTTTAGCAAGAGGCGTAACAATGGAAATAGTGTGTCATTTTCCAGCTCTGAATAGACAAAGCTCCTCTGCAAAGTGAGCTAGAGTAAATTAAAAGAGAGATAACCCCAGACATGTGGAAGAGACTGGTGCCGCTGTGACTCAAAAAAACCAAAAACAAAACAAAAACCCCAAACCCCAAAATGCCCAGAAAACACCACCACCCTGGAAACAGCTGAGACTTTGGCTTTAAATGGCTCCAGGTAGTTTGCAGAAATCTTTTTCTATAGATAAATAGAAATACACTGGTAGATGCGTAGGGAAGTTGCAAGGTGTATAAAGAACAGGGCTGACAAACGAGGATGGGAGTGGGGGAGGACAATATTTTATGTTGGTTCCTGCAGAAAGCCAGGCAGGTCTAGTGCCCCTTCTGACTGAAGGGCTGGGTTGTAGTCTCTTCCCCACCAACCTACCCACTCCATTCCCCTACTTCCCCCCACCCGCATGATAGGAGATGAGAATTGAGGGAACCTGTTGGCCAAGGAAGCTACTTCAACCTAAGTCAGCCTGGCACAGCTCCTTCTATGTTTCAGATGTCTAATCATGTCTTGCTACTAATTGCTACCGCCCTTATCCAGTGAAAAAGCTGAACGAGCTATTGAGAGCTGCTTTCAATTTTTGCTTGGGCACTGAGGTGACGGTGCTAATGAAATCTGCTTCCCCCCCACCCCTCCATTATTAGCTGTGGTGTGGAAGCTGTGATAGACTTCTATCAAGGTAGAAGTCACCAGAGGCAGGCCCTGACATTACCAAACTTGAACAAAGAATGTTTCTAAGTATAATGTAAAGCCCGTTGACTTTAAAACTTCTGTACAGGATGTCAAATTGGAAGGACAAATGCGTCTCTTCCAATAAGTTGTAATGGAGTCGTCCGTTTCCACGGGGAACTGTGGCACCTGAATGCTGATGATGTGGGGAAGCATTCCCTCCCTTTATGGCAAGGGGAAACGTAACCACAGGGAAGAAAAAGTGCCCAGTGTTTTCTGGAACTTGCAAAACAAAACGCACTTTTAAAATTCTCTTTCCTGTGAAAAACCGTTGCAGGTATAACTAGGCTAAAGCAACGTGCAATGGGTTTGTGATAGGCAGTAGTCGGGTTTAAAGACACAAACATCTGGCTGCTTGTTATCAAAGTCTAAGGAACCCTGTAAGACTTGTAAATGTCTCTTCATAGCAACTGTTAATACACTACGATGGGAACTGCTGCAAAGGCGACTCTGCGAATTGCTGTGTCAGGTATGATGGTGGGAGAAGAAATGGTAGGCTTGCACAGGAGGTGCTCTGGTGGAAGGACCTCTACAGCTGAGATGAACTGCATGTAATTTGGCAGCATCTGACTTCTTCTTTTCTAACATGTACATAATTGTGGAGGCAGTAAACTGTACGTACTGATCTGCACACTATTATTTTCCTTCTTCAGCCTTCTGGAAAAAATGGGCTAGAACTTACAGGTGTGGTGTTGGTCTTCACTGTAAACAGTTGTTGGTGATCATATCCAAGGGGGCCGAGGGAAGCTTTCCCTGATGCATTGGTGTGATTTGTCCCCCACAATCAGCCCTCTCTTCTGCAGACAGTCTTGAAAGCAAATGTTTAAAATCTTGTAATAAAATATTTCTCAGTACCCAGGCATTGGAATAGGCAGTGAAACAGTTATTACCTTTGCATCCCTCTGTGGAAATATGTTGGAAATTATATAACTCTGGAGTACTTTGCTTTGAATAAAAATACTTTCTTCAAGTTTGGAAGGGGGTGGAGGGGGAGACATTGTGGGAGGACTCTTTTTCCCAACTAGCTCTAGTAAGAAACGTTACAGCTCAGGGTCTGAACAGTCTGGATTTAACATGGAATAACAAGGTATTTATAAAGACAAACAGAAGATCCTACAATGTATCCTAGGCTATAAGAGGGGCATCAGAGGAGCAGAATCAAAACTGTGGACTAGCTGCATGTAAATAAAACTTGTATTTGTGCATAAAGGTCTGCAGCATTAAGGGCTGAAAGTAGCAAGGGGAAACAACTGCATAGTTTTCCTGACAACTGAAAATAGTTCAACTGGATAAAATTCCATTTTGTTCATAATCAGTAGCAGTGTTCCTTCTCTCTTTTTACCTTTTTTTTTTTTTTCCCTCCTTCTTCTATGTCTGCCTGCCTTAAACTATTTCTCTATTGCAACAGTGCTGTGCAGAGTTAGAATCTGACTACAGTCTGCTGCCTGCATCAGCTGAGCCGGTAAAAGGGAAGGTAAGTGTGTTTGCTATGACCACTGCTGAGCCTGTTAAAATGTGAGACTAGTTTTGTTTGTTCTTATTTTTTTTTAATGACCTGAAGGAAATAAATAAATTTCCTTGTGAGAAACTTTGCCAAGTTAAACATTCAGTAAAAATAATTTGAGAGAGATATGTTTATGTATATATGCATGTACGTTTATACACACATACAAAAGTATATTCAAAACCTTATTGCAAAACCAGTTTCCTATTGCTTCTGAACAGCCACTGTGACAACATACAGGCGCTTGATAAATTGCATTTTGAGAAGGATCAGAGGCTGAAGATGGGGCTACATCTTCCAATTTCTTTTCTGTTTTTCATCACTTAAGCAGCATTAGGTCAAACACAGCTGCGTAAGTGTTGCTTCAGAAGTATCCTCTAGCCGCCTTCAGCAGTCAAGAGCAAGCAAGCGGTGGGCGTTCGGGGCAGGGGGTGGTGGGGCAGTGCTCTGCCTCCATGCAGCCCAGCTGGAGCTGCCCTCCTGCTCCTGCTGAGGGAAACCTCACCTGCGTGAGCAGGTGCTGGACACTGGATGAACGTTCCCCTTCTCAGTCTCTCTGGTTGGCTTGGCTTGGCTGGAAGGTTTTGGGTTTGGTTGGTTTTTTCCCCCCAGTTTTTGTTTGTTTTCCACATGATCTGGTTCATTCTGTGGGGTTTTTTTTGGTTTGGGTCTTTTTTTTTTTTTGGTTGTCCTGTCCTGCTCATCTTGCCTGGTCCAAGCTAAGTCTGGAACTAGATACATCTGTTGCAAATATAAAGTTGAATTATTCTACCTCTTCCTTTACCTGTTCTACCCATTAAGGATGTGAGCTTTTCTAGACAAAAAAGCAACAGATGATGTGTTTGTATAACTGTTAGCACTACATTACGTGGATGCAACTGCGTGTGTGGGGGGGGGAGTTGGTGACATTAATGTATTCAGCGTGACTGAACAACAGCAGCACTTTCTATTTTTCAATTAGCAGCTCCATTGCTCTAAACAACTGTGGAGCGAAGAACCCACCTTGTGCACTGAAATTCCCAGGACGCTGCCCGCAGATGTTTCATGCTGGCGTACTACACCTCTTCTAGGTAAGACCTGGTGGTGTTGGCCAGTTTTCTGTCTCTCTCCTGAAATACAAGAAGAGTTGATAGGTGATACAGAACAGTATCACTGGTGCTAAACGTGCTGGTAGAGTGTGGAAAATCTATTGTTGCCTTTAGCCTATTTTTGCATGTGATCCAGGAGACTGAACCATGTTTATGCTTGCAATTAAAAGCCTGAAAAGATGGCTGCCTGTCAGCCTAACAGGAGTCCCCAAAAGCTTAAGGAACTATTGGTATAAATCGTACATCCAAGTATACTCCTGGCAAGATGCTTGCCAGCCTGGATCGGGAGGGCTTGAGTTATGTTCTTCCCGTCCATGCTGTTGACTGGCACACACTGAGATAGCAAGCGATGTCCTGCTACTGAGCTGAGGTCAGACCTGCTTTAAAAACTTGAGTGGGTAACGCAGCTACTAAGAATCAAATAATTGTATTTTGTTGATTTCTCCTTCCTTCACAAGGTGAAGGTGCTTCCCTGCAACTCTCAAGCCTTATGAGTATTAAAAGCAGCCACAGGCAGATAGGCATTGCAGGGCCACAGAACTACAGAGTGCATTTGGGCCTTCATAGACAAAGCGTTTCTTCTAGCAGTAAGCTGGTACAACACAGAGTCTCTTCTCACGCAGACTATAAAAATGCTCAAATGTAATTCTACGCCATACTGGGGGGAAATGGAAGGAGGTCTTGTTTGACTGCGCATGCTCCTTATAAGAGTGCTCTGCTGCTCTGACAGGGCTCTTTCAGTGGGCCAACTCGGGGTGTTCTTGCAACTTGCTGTAATATCACGATCCAGCCACAAATAAGGCAGGTATTCTCGGCTTGCACCAATCAAGTATTGATACAAAAAAGAAGACCTATTTCCCAGCCCCCCCCCCCGCCACACAAACCAATTAGCTACAACAAAGCTGTCCTATGTGGAAGCTTCTATAGCCTGGCTGATGGAAAATCCCCATCCCCGGGTGCTGCAGACTGTCCATCTACAAAATATGTTAAGGCTGCATAACCGAACTCTTTCATACCAAGATGGAAGCTGCCTTATTATAAATCTGTATTCAGTTGGTCTGCTTCTGGATTATTTTAGACTCGGTTAAAAGTTGACTTGTGACTAAATCCAACTGTGCCAGTGACTGCCAGTCTTCACGCTTGTCTCTCTTAACAGATGCTCTGACATTGGAAACCTCATGCCCAAGTAACTCTCCCGTGCACGGCTGGGGTCGGCCTCGTAGACAGAGCTCTGGCAGCTGCCCACTTGAAAGCTGCAACCTGGGACACACAACCACTTCAGATGTGACGTCAGTGGGGTGCAAGTAAGATGGCAGAATAACCTCTTGGGGGTGAAGGGTGGAAGAGCCGACAGTATCTGGCAGGTTCCAAGGGAAAGCTGTATCCCCAGCATATGCTGAGTTCAACAGCAGGGCATCTCTTGTAGGAAATACCGGACACTCGGTGGTCAGCCAGTGGTGTTGTGGGGTAATACTTTGCTTCTATTCGCAAAAGCAACGTTGAAAGTCTTTACTGAAACTGTTGGTATGACCACTAGCCAAATACAGCGATGGCGTTTCCATTTCATGCTGGAGAACTGAGGCACGATGTAGGTGTTCTTGTGTATATTTTCAGTATTTAACTTGCAACTGACACTCCCATTTAGAAGCCAAAATCCTATTGGCTTTGAGGAGTCACTTTTTTTTTTTTTGGTGGCGTTTAGAGCAGGAGTTCTGAGGTCTTTGCTTATCAAGCTGCCTCCCTGGATCTTTAAAATATGGATTGAACTGCTTAAGATTATGAAAGCTAGCTAACTATTGTCGGTGAATATTTTAAAAGATAAGGATGTTCCTGGAGATGCAAAGGCAGGCAGTCTGCAGCAAAAGACTCAGCAGCTCTTGAAGCTTTTGCCACTGGCTTTCTGCAGAGCTGTGCAGTGTGGAGGAGGTTGGGAGAAGGACTGGTGGTGGTTCTTGCTATTCGGGGGAGGAGGGATTGATGTTAGTGATGAATTTGCCTTTCTCTGAGACACCAGCTGTCTGACTATACAGATAGCAGCGACTTCAGTTATGTGCTTAAGGAAAACGGGCAATATATCTCACTGTTGTTTGGGCAATATGCAAATAAACTGTGTATTGCCAGGTGGAAAATATGCTCTGCTGGTAACTATACTGATGCAGACCTTCCTGTTTCCATTACAATGATGGACTCTTCACTTACTGAGGTGAGTGCTGTCTCCGATGCCTGAGATGTGGTTTTGAATGGGTTCAAGCATTTAGTGCCTTACACAGACCCAGATCCAGACTGAGCAGCTAAAAATCAGCACTGCTCCGAGGTGAATCGAGCTGGCAGCAGTCAGCAGGGTGTTGTGACACCTTGTTCTGTGTAGGGTAGTCCCTTCTATTTGGGCAGGCTTCTGGAATACTATAGTTATAGACCTAAATGTCTTCATGTTCACGTGCATCTGGGTCGTGTTTTTAGCTGGGGAGTATGTTAAATGTGGTTTCGAGGCTTGAGACAGTGCTATTTCTGCAGTAATACTCAGTTCTGCCAGGGAAGTCTGAGTGATTTTGCTCTTCTTATCCACCTGCAAGAAGCCACAGGATGTTTCGGTTGTGAATGCTGTCTTTCTCTGCGCTTTCTCCCACGACTACCACGTAACAGCTGAAAACCGACACCTTTGCTGTATGAAAACTTTCCTTCAGCTGATGTGCTCAGATATGCCTTCGCTGCTGTACCGAATCCTGCATCTACAGCTTGAGCTGTCAGTCGGCTTTTCTCGTGGCAACAGCAAGATGAGCTGCAGCTCAGCACACCTAGCTGTGCTCAGTGCCACGATACCCGCTATTGAAATCTAGACCTCAGCCCTGCCACGTGGGGCTTCTAATTAGCTTTACAAACTCCGGTATTGGCGTTGGTGGTGGTGATGGAAGAATATTGGTCAGCGGTTTCTGCGAACCTGGAAATAACCTTTGCAAGACTAATGATAGGCAACCTCAGACCTACCCTAGCTGGTGTGCCGTAACTGCAAGTGTAGCAGTGGTCCAGTTGTAGTGGCAAATCAAGGCAGAAAGCGGCGTGAGGGCAAAAAGTAAGAGTGATGGGGACTGCCTGTGGTTTCGGCACACTGCTCGGCTGGGGTAGAGCAGGTGAGGAACTCCTAGCTTGCGCTGTTACTACTTAAGCTACCTTAAACAGGATAATCTCGAGGGCTCTTGCTTTATCCAGTCCTCCTGGAAAGTCACAGCCTTGCAAAGCTGTTTGAAATGCCTGTGCTTAGCTGCTCTGGAGCTTTCTGTAATCCCGGCTGGGCTCAGAAATGTGATTTTTCCATTTTTGCTTTTTTCTGTATAAACTTTCTGTGTGAATATTCTAGAGGGGGGAAATCAAAATGTTAAAGCTTGCCCCAGAGAGAAGGCAAATGGGCTGTGTCCAGTATCTGTTCTAAAAACTGTGACATGCAGCAAAATTTGAATATCCTTGTTTCATAGGAAAAGTCTCCATAGCTTTTTTCATTACACTGTGTGGTTGCAGATGTGTTTGAGCAGATCGAGCCCTTCAGCATGTAACGAACTCAAATTATTTTGTCAAAGTGTTGTCACCGTAGGAATTTAGGGGCTATCTAACAAAGGAGCTCTTGAGAGCCAGATGAAGCTTGGGCTTTTTATACCCGTTTTGATTTATAAACGTGAGAGATGTATCACAGTCTAAAAACCAGATGATAGGCCTTCCAAATGTTAATGCTTGTTTGGGAGGAGTTATACAAGACTGTGGCCAGAATTTTTCTGTTATGATGAGGATCCTTGGATTATTATGCTATTCAAGGGATGGAAGGGGAAAAAGTAATTAGGATTGTACTGCAGGGCCGCCTCTGACACAATCCTTTTATTAGGAAGAACCATTCTCTAATGCCCTGTGGAAACATTTTGTTAGGAAATCTAGAATGTGGGGGTTTGTTGTTTTTTCTCTTTAAGTGTACCCTGTGCAATCCATGGGAGCTCACAATCCTAATAGCCAGGCATGGGTTTTTAAAAACTGAGGGTTTTTCTTCATTGCAAACAGAAACCACTGACTGTGTGATTACCTGGGGAGGGATAGGGCATGTAGAATAATGTATTGCTCTAGTCAGTTCCAGGTGTTGCAAAGTTTTTTTTGTTTGGGTGGGGGGGCTTTGATTTAAAAGCCCTTTAGATTTCTTTTGTTTTCATTCCAACATGCTATTCATTTTCACCTTCTTCTCCGGTACTCCTGTAGACCTAACGGCCTGAACAAGGCAAATGCAATGTAGTACTTCCTTAAGCTTAATAGAGAATTCAAATAAGAATAAAAATAGCCTGGATTTGCATTAGAGGAAACTTCCGGCTGGCTGGGGCAAGGCTCTGCCAGTGCAGTCGAGCTCTGAGGGGTGGGGGAGCGCAGAGGAGAGAGAAGGCACTTACTGACCCTGGGAGCAGTCGATTGCTCTCAGAAGTGACCGGGGGCCTTGGTCACCTCCTTTTCAACTTTGCTATGTTTCCGGGGTCCTCTGAGGATGTTTGAGGGGGAAGGGAAGAACATAAGTGATCGCTTGCTGATCTGGTTTTTCTGTTGTCCACTTCAGTAGTGTTCTTGGACACTTGATGTGTAGGGAGCTACCCAAAGCTGGCTAGTCTCATACCTTCTCTGCTTGGAGATAGGTTTGGGGTTGGTTTTTTTTTTTTCTATTCAGCACTCCTCTTCAGCAGTGGGTGGAGTTCATCACAAGTCATTACTGACGGAAGCCTTTAAACCTCTGTTTCACCCTGTATTTTCACCCATAAAGGGAGACCAATCTGTCAATTGAATAAGTAAGCTGGAGTTATCCAGGGTGAAATGAGAAAGAGGGATATTTCCTATTCAGTATCTCCCTTGCCATATTAAAAGACTTAAGAGGATGTTGGTTTTGTCTGTGATGTGATAAGACTCAGGTCCAGAACCACGCTGTAGCAGCTAAAGGGACATGAGCAAAACTACATACCAGCCTTTAACTGCTGAATTCCTCTCTGCTGCTTGCATACAAGGAGGAGGCCTGAAGCCTTCTGAACTGGCTAGGTAATTGTTATATATAATATTGAAAACTAGCGTCCTTCAAAGTCACATGCTAAAATGCACAGCACAACATGCAAGCTTTCTGTGTTCCAAATCATCTGCTCATTCAAGCTGTTAATAGTAATGTTTGGGGTTTTTTTTACCTAAATGAGTGTGACATCTATAGCTGAGTGAAGCTCTGTACACCTCACTTGTGGGGTTTGAGGTCAAGACCTTGAAAATGGGTATACCTTGATGCACAGCACTATGATAGAACAGTGGTGTGGTAACATGTACGTGGGTCACTTGAAAATGTGCGTTAGAAGCAAAACGTGAAGTCAGGAACCCAAATACATCTCTATGATATTCCTGAGATAAGATTTCTGCGGAAACATAGTTATCACTCCTAATGATGATAACATGTGAAGCTACATACTGCATGTATGGGTGGCTTTAGACTAGCAGATGAATCTGCATGCACTTACCATCTAGTTCTTCACTGCTGAAAGAATTTAGGCAGAGCTGGGGGAATTATTAAAACTTTGACATACAAATTTTCTACTTGCATGGCAACCCTTTCCCTGACACTAACTCTTCTCTCTTTCTATTAAGGTTGACTGTGCAGAGCCAACGTTACCAGCCAGTCTGATCCCTTCCAGGTCAGGTTTTGTGCAAGCTTTTAAAAGCCTTTATGAAGAATGTATAATACAGATGAGTATCTGAAAGAATTTTATTTTGGCAGTGATCGCTTAACTTCACCCCAAGAAGTTCTTGCATCCTCCTTGGAAAGCACTGCACTAGTGACGGGTAAGCTCTTAATTTGGGGCAGAGACGTGTGAACTTTTTGCACTGAAAGTCTTTGGAAATAGGTATGCTCAAGTCTGTGCATCTACTGAACAGCAGGAGTTCTGTCTTCTGTTGTCTGAATTTATAGGCTGCCTTGTTATGGAGGAAAAATCACCCAAGTGCTCACGTGAAAAAGAGGAAGATGTGCCAACTTCCGTAGCAATGGAGAAAAATAACAATAAGGATCCGGCTGGTCCCGTATCAGGTACAGTAACTGCTGCAGCGCACTCATGCAGTGAGGAAATGGCTTGCTTCCAGCACATCTTTGAAGAGAGGAAACTGAGTACGAAAAATAACTTAATGACAACTTGTGATTTTCTGTTGTTGAACATACTTTTGCCTGTGAGTGCTCTCAACCCTCCCTGAAACTCTGAGTTAGGAATAAGGCTTTACCTGCTTGCAGGAGGCCAGTAGCCTACAGCACTGCAAGGAGTAAACATGAAATAGTGAAATCTCGATGCTCGCTCAGCTGGCAAAACATTGTGTGGGTACTAAACCCCAGGCAATTTTGGGAGGAGAGAGAATGTTTTTATGGTTTTAAAGAGCTTAGTGACACAGCTAGACTGAATAACACTTTCCTCCCTTTCAAAGCTGATGCTCAGTGCACAAGAAGCTGGGATGGGTCAAGAGAAGAGATGAGGATAGAGGCCTTTGTGTATGGTTCTATCTTTCGCTATAGCCGTAAACACCCAGAGGAATTATTCTTACCAGATCTGCTGGTGCTTCTTCCACTTAAAAACTAAAAGCAAAACAAAACTGGAATATGTGTACGCAGTGTATTTAAGCTATCTTAAAAAAAAAAAAGCTGATCTGAATAAGCAGCACAGAATAAGTGTGCATGCTTGTTTGTAACCATTTTTTAACCTTTATCTAAATATAAGACTACTTGTTGTTTCCTGTTTGGTTTTCTTTCTTTCTTTAGTACTATCTTCCTGAAATCTAATTCAGTCCCCTCACTTAAACATATTTTCTTTCTACTAATTTGCCTCTACTGTTAATTTTCATATGTGGTCTTAGGTGCCTTTGGCAAGGAGGAAACAGATATGCAAAACAGACCAGAAAGAGTCCGAATAGCTTTAAAGTCTGAGAATCCTGCTGCCTGTTGTACGTCTCTGAATAGAAAGTGTTTCTAGTATTAGAACAGAGACAGTGATGAATCTCCACTTGTGGTTTTTGCTGGTACCACACAATGTCTTCTGAAGGGGCTTGGGAGCCAGGTCAGATGTGTAGGGCTGCTGCAAAAATCAGCAGGGACAAAAGGGAATGCTAAGCAGAGGTGGTTGTTCATGTGAAGGATGAAAAGAGAAAGCACTTCGAACCTGAAGGTAGGTCTTTTTTTTTCCCCCGTGCCATTTCTTTTGGCTTGCATCTGTGTGGGAGTGTGCGTATGACTACGTAAACAGAAAAGAAAAAAAAAATTGTGGATGTTCTAAAAGGTATAAATAGCTACCAGAGTTACTGCTGCACAAGAAATTAGTGTGACTCTCAGACTTTCTTCAGTTTCTTAAATATTTTCCTTTTTAAATCTTTTTAATAGCTGCCTTCCTGGAGGTTATTTTTTCCTGCTTTTTAAAGCTTTTCTAAGTTGTGGCACTTAAACTTGTATTGCATTTGAACTGGCATCACCAGTTCCTGAACTTTTCAGTACATCACCACCCATCTTCTGGGAAAGAGTTATTTTGTTGGCTCTATCAGCACCCTGTTAGTTCAGGTTTTAGGTACAAAGGAGAGTCCAAGTGTCAGACTATGTTTGAAGCTTACGGACACCTGAAATACCACAACTGTATGCATTTCATGACCTGGTTGTGCTCAAGCTCTTCTGTAACGGCAGCCGAAGTAACACGTATTTCTTGACTTCATCTGATATTCTGTAATGTGAAAGAAGAGAATTACAAATACTCATCACTTCTCCTGTTAGTTTGTGCATGGGATTTTTTTTACATATTTCTGTGCTTGTGGAATTCCAAATAAAAATTAATTACAAACTGTCTCTTTAAATAGCAAACAAAAGACAAAAACCCCCATGCTGGTAGCAAAATAATGAAATTCACTTATCCAAGGGAGTATTACTGTAACTCTTGCAACTTCAACTAGAGCAACTACAACCAGGAGTAATATTCTCACTTGCAGACATGTAACACTTCTCACTGGGATTTTTTCCAAGCCAAACATAATTATCATCACACTTCTTCCTTTATGTCTTCATAGTGTCTTTGCTGCTGCATCTCCTTAATGCCCTCTCCTGGCATTTGCTGCAGTTTCTTTTAGCCCTGTTCATCCATGGCCAGTACACTGGGCGTTGGAGGCTTGGTTTTGTTTTTATCCTTACGCTTGGGTTTGGAATGTTTCTCCCCAGGAGCAGATCTGACCAAGAAGGAATTCTGCCCCATGATGGAAGAACACAAAACTGCGTTTCAAAATGTTTTAAAGCAAGACCGGGTAAGAGTCCTAGCGATGGTGCAACGCAGAACTGGTTTGGCTGAGCAGTGACAAACGCTGCAGGAGGGGACAGGCCCCTCCAGTGGTGTTATGGCTGTTCCCTTGCTATAACTACTCTCTGATATGCCCTTAGGAGGTGGAGCAGGAAAAGAAAAATACTAAAGAGCAGAGTGAGGAAGCACCAGCTGTGGTTCCCAGTAGGAAAGGTAAGAGGGTTTTGCTGAATGTATTTGTGTGATTCGCCGGAGTGCACGCCCCGGTCGCTTGTGTCAAGACCTGTGTAAAGAGGTGCAGAGAGCTGCCTGTCCCACACCAATTATTATGAGGGGTTTTTGTTTTGAGGAATCGTAGCTGCAGTTAGAGATCAAAATCGATTAGCAGTGGAGAGAAGGAAAATGTTATCATGCAAAAACCTGCTTCTCTGATTTCTAGATACCAATCTAACTAGCCCCATCTTCCTCTAGACAGGAGGGAAGATTTCTTGGGCGTTGCAAAGGAGTTGAGATATTTGAAACAGTTCTGGCATGCCTGCTCTCCCCAAAGATTTGTAAAGCAGCATCCTCCACGCTAGCTAGAGCTTGGGGTAATAGGACATAGATAAGCAGGATGTTTCTACTGAACTCTGCTTAGACATCTCTACTCTTCTCATCACCTCACCTTTTGCCTTTGGAGTTCACTAAAAGTTAGTGATGTAGTAAGTCACGTAACATCCTGAACCTATGGGCTGGGCACTTAAACCAAAACCTATAACTAACCATTCCTGTACTAATTAAATGCCAGTTGAAGCCAACTAAACAACTAACTTTTGGGGCTTTGTACAAATGGCAGTTACTAACACTACCCCTAATGTACTCTGAGATACACAAATTGTTTTTATTGGCAAGAGCTCAACACTGGAAATCTTTAACAGCGGCTTCTGTTGGAGCTTAAAAGACTTTCACAAGCTGGTTTTGGGAGGCTGTCTCTTCACTTTTGTCTGAGAACGTTTTTTCCTCTCTTCTCAGGGAGTTCTCCCACCACAGGTGGCATTAAAGCAGATAAAACAAAGCAAAATGAGCCGTAAGTGTTTTGACTTTCAATGATCACTTGCAGGTATGAATTTAAAGCTGCAGTCTGTTACATGATTGCTTCTTCTTATCCTACAGTGACTCTCCTAATGAGAAAGAAGTGGAGGTAAGTCTTGACTGCTTGTATCCTTAAGTATCTTGGACAACAGAAAGATTTTGTCGATAAGCCCTGATTAATATCTTATCCTATATAAAAGAATGATGCTGAGTAGCTTAAACTGGATGTATTTCTATAAGTTGGCTTCTGAAATCTTTCTTTCCAAGCCCAATGGAAATTTTGGATGGGATGGGAAGAGGTGGCAATCTGTAAAACTGAACAAAAGATTTGTCACTACTAAAACATTTGTTTGCAAGCTTGAAGGAGCATAGCTGTGACCTCCTCCCAGGCGGAATGTGCTGATTTAAGACAGTTTTGTCAAAAGACACAGATGGCACACTGCGTGCTGCCAGGATATCGTCTATTCTGGCTGCAGATTATTTCCCCCATCACTACAGATGGGAAGACTGGCTTTGTGGAAGTGGGCCGTGTTTTCCTGCTCTTCTGTATCTCTCGTATAACTTTGTTTGTGGGGTATAGTCCCTAATGTCTTATCAGTATCCAAGTCTACTTTAAAAGCTGCTACATCACTTGGATTATTCTGATATCTTTTCCTCTCCCACAACAGGCTGAATTTCTGAGGTTGTCTTTAGGTTTTAAATGTGACTTGTTTACCTTGGACAAGAGAGTGAAGCTTGAGGAAAGGTCCCGAGACTTGGCTGAAGAAAATTTGAAAAAGGAGATCACAAATGCTCTAAAGATGTTAGAGGTTAGTATTGGCCAAGGCTGGTAGGACAGATGGGATGAGCGGTTATGAAAGTGTCTCCCTTAATGCAGCTCTCTTTAGGATGCGTGTGTGTAATACATCATAAGCAAATCCAAACAAAGTTCTGAAGTGATGCAGTTGAAATAGGAGACACTTAGCATTGGAGGGGTAGCCTTCACCTGAGTGTATTGCGCGCTCAGGCAGGGGAGAATTTTTCTATTGCACAAACGTCTGGCAAGAACCCCTGTCTTCAGCTGATTTTATGCTAGGTAAACAGAAGTCTCTACCTACTGGAGGTCTGTATCAGGTTACACTGATTGAGGACATTGGATGCTGATCTTCTGACTCTGTGGGCATGAACACAACCCCTCAGTGTCATCAGTTGGGTTCACCCTTCTTTCTCTACTAATAGCTCACACTGTTTTTCTTACCAATATGCCTCTTAGGCTTTAGTTCCTTTGTGTGAAGAAGATAACCAAGCACAGGAGATTATTAAGAAGTTGCAGAAAAGCTTGCAGTTCCTTAGCCAGTATGCAGCCCGAGTTGCCAGTAGAGCAGAGATGTTGGGAGCTATTAATCAGGTAACTGTTTCCATGTAAATGTATCTTGTACAAAGTTAAAAGTTCTAGATGTAAAGGGATAGCAGTGTCTGTCTGCTAGGCTTCTGATTCCAGAATTAGATTTGGGAACCTCATGTATGTAGTGCAGACTGACCAGTACAGCTTAGTCCTGGCTTTCTCTTCTCGGATCACTGTTTGTGGTGTTATAAGGAATCCCAGGCACTCAGAACAGCTATATTGCACTAGCACTGGGCAAAAACACACAACAGAAATATGGTCCTGATTTAAAAAAAAAAAAAGGGCAAAAAAAAAAAAAAACCAGAAAAAACTTTGCATCAGAGGAACGTATACAGTAGAGAGCACAAGAATGCAATGTGGTAACAATAGTCTTCATGCTCTAATGTTAATTCTGTGCCTTATGGAAAGGGCAGCTAATAAGTTAAATCTATGGAAATTTACAAAGACCTGCTCAAATGTTATGTGTAATTGTGTATAATGCCAAAGAACAGCATGAAAATATGACTTGGCAATACTAGCAAATGCGTGGTGGCAGCTGAGACTGTAGAGCAGAGAAAGAGATGAGGAGGAGTTGTAAGGGCTCAGAAAATGAAGACTAATTTATTTTAGGATAAGAGTAATTACTGGAGAAATGAGACCTGTGTAACTTGGGCATGTGTTGAGAGATGGGTTGTAGTGAAACTTTGAAAGGGTGCACAAAAATGAGAGAATGTTGCATCATGGTGATACAAGATGAGAGTAGACGGTTAAGAGGAAAAAAGTCTTAAATGCTAAACATGATGCAGTTCCTCAGAGACGCTTCTTTTTCCTACTGCTGTTGCACTCTTTCTGTTAGGAGAGCCGTGTCAGCAAGGCTGTGGAAGTAATGATTCAACATGTGGAAAACCTGAAGCGCATGTACGCAAAAGAACATGCAGAACTTGAGGAGCTGAAACAGGTTCTGCTCCAGAATGAGAGATCCTTTAGTTCTCTTGGAGATCGAGGTAAAGCTGCTTAATCTTTCCTCTTTCTAGCACCTGCCAGATAGACCCTTATCTAATTGAGGCTTAACATATTAGGTGGAGGGGTTGTATGGCTGTTGTATCTCCTCTTCTAAAAATAGAGGAAAAAATAATAACAATTTACTAACAGTATTAGAAACAACTCTCTGACATTATACTTGTATGCAAACTGTCATGAATCTCGGGGTGGTGGGGAAACATTGCAAGCATGCAGTAATGTTCTGGCTTTCAGGAAAGTGCATTGCATGTGGTGGTGATCTTACTCCTTGTGAGCAGTAAATTTGGGCACTCGCTCACACTGGAGCATTCCCAGTAGCTATTTCCAGGTAGCTGAGCTTTGACTGCTCTCTACAGATGCTTCCTGCTCTTTTCTAAATACGAATTGTGCTTCTTAAGTGCAGGTGCTCTGAATTTCCCCCTCTAAGCAGATGGTACAGTGGTCAGGTTTTCAGATGGCGCTGTGCACTTGTGGCTTTGCCAAAAGGGATTACGTTCTTCTGAAAAATAGAACATGTATTTTAAAAACAGAGTTTTTAAAAACAGTCTTGCACACTGGTAAAATCCTCACAGGAGCCTTCTGAGTCATGGGCCATTCCTTCCTGACTGTAAAAGATTGTCCTGTAACAGGACACTGCCTTGATAATAGAAGAATACATGTAACGATAGAAACAGAAATTGATGGTTGTAGAGGATGTCTAATGTGTGAATATTATGAACTTATCTAATGAAACAGAAAGCTTTTTCCTGAACTCTCATTTCTGCTTTCTGAGAACTCTGATACACTCTTTGCTGAAACAGATACTGCAAAAAGTCAGACCTTTAGTTGCAAATAAAGCTCACTGCATTCCTGTAAGCCTTTCTGATGTTTGATCTCTTCACAGACGAATCTACGAATAAAAAGCTACCGAATTCTTTCAACTTTAAGGTAATGGCCATTACATGGCTTAACATGAAATTTCAAGTGTGTGTTTAAGTGTGTGTGTTTGTGTTTTTCTTTGCCTTGCCATGCGCTGGTGCTCTGCTACATGCTTGACTTGATAGTCTGCTGTCTCAAATATGGGCTGATGGATATCACAAACATGAGGATATATTTTTTTCAGTCACCCCCACCAACCTGAGGGAACTGCATGTGGTCCCACTTAGAAGATGAAGTGTTCACAGAAGCTGAAATGGCTGTGCTCTCATGCAATGGTTAAGAAATATTGTTCATGTATGGTTCTCTCACTGGGGCTACAGAAGAAGGCTTTAGCACGGAGAGATCTAAAAAATAGATGGGAGCAATTCAAATTGACTGTAGGAATTCCTGTGAGCACCATTAGGAGAATTTAGATGTCTTCACTTTCAGTATTTTGCTGAAAGCTGTGTAGCCAGCCTCACTTCAGATGCTTAGGGGGCAAAAAGCAGTTAATGTGGAAAGATGCTGCTTTAAAGAATATGGTTTGGGCTGTGCTTATGATTTGATTCTTCTTTGTGTGTCACTTCAAGCTAAGTATCAACATCTATTTTTTTTTTATACAGTTTGTATAAAAACAGATGGTATGTTATGTGATCAGTGAGTAATCCAGTCATTCCTTGATAGTCAGTAATGCCTCTTATTTGTATAGCCATCATCATCCCTTCGAAGAGTTAGCATTGCAACATTGCCTAGGAGTGCTGGAAATGCAGGTATTGGGTTGCCACTGGTAAGTAAGGGTTCCCAGACGGTGAGGTGCTTTACCTTCTCAAAACTGGCTGGGCTGAAGCACGAAAATGCCGATGCAGTAAGTGTCTGAAACTTCTTCTCTAGGCCCAATTCCATGAACCTGATGGAGATGAACGGAGTGATAAATTCAACAGGAGATCAAGCAGTTGGTAAAGTTATTTGGGCTCGTCTTTGAATAGGGTTAAATATTTTTCAACTCTAACTGTGCCTCTATTAAGCAGCTTATGGAGCATCTTGAGGTATAATAACGTTTAGGCTACACCTTTCATATTAGGTTTCTGTGCTTCAATAGGTAAATGAGCCTTTGTGACTAAATGCTACAGCTCTTTTTTTCTTTTTTTTTTTTTTTTTACTAAGAGTTGAGAGTTTTAAAAAATTTCCTCGACTTTTCTTGCTTTGGAACTAAAATACAAAATCTAGGCAGCCAGCATTGGTGGATCTGGGTGTGTGGTTTTGGTTTTTTGTTTTGTTGTTGTGGTGGTGGGTTTTTAAAAAAAAAAAAATTACCCTAATTTCAGGCAACTCATTTTTAAACTTAGACAAATAAGGCCTACCTAATGAGCGTGCTGCTGCTGAATTTCTAATTTCCTGCTGTATATCTGATGGGAGATTAAGGCAAATTTCTTTAAAATATGATAGGGGACGACTGGGAGCAAAGCAAAATGAGAAGCGTCCTTCACTACAGCGGTTCATTAGCACATATTCCTGGGCAGAGTATGAAGACGAACGTGCTGAAACAAAGTAAGTTCACCAGCAGCCTCCTCCGAGGTGTGTGTCCCAGGTTGGTTGGTTGGTTTGTTTGTTTTTTAATGAACTCTTAACTGTCCACCACCTGATCAGGGCTATAAAGTCAAGCTATTGTGAACTCTGTCAAGCTGAATGCTTGATGGAAAAGCTTTGGAACTGTTGATGCTTGCTTACAGAAATGAGCAGTCAGAATCACCTGCTGAAGTACAAGAAGAACCATCAAGGAAGGAAAGTATCTCTGAAAAAGGAAAATATTCATCAAAATGGAACCTAGAGTCAGTGTAAGTTATCTCACATCATCGTGAGGTAAAGCAATGTTTGGGTGGTGGCCATGGGAAGAGGAAGCAAAGCTGTAGCTTTGGTTTGGTTGTTAATGCTGACTTCTTAAACAAACCAACTGGGCATGAGTAATCTCAGGTACCAGAGACTTGCCCCACCAGGGGTTCATTACTAATCCTAAATGGTGAGGTAAAGAGGAGCCTCATGCTGTGATCCCACCTCTTTTGGTTACTCTGTGATAGCTGTTACAACTAGGCTACTAGGTCATGCTAACATGTACTCTTGTAAAAATGATCAAGGATTTGAGGCCCGTGCAAAACTTAAGAGCAGCTTTGGCACACACTGAGAGACAAGTAGTTATCAAGACTAACTCCAGACTACTCCAGCTAATTTCTCTGGATATCTCAAGGAAAAAAATGCTGTCCTAAACAAGTATCCCTTGGAAGACCCTGCCTTACAGGAAAGGAAGTCTGCTATCTCTGCAGAGAAACTGCTTATTCCGTATGAATATCCTATGCTAAACCTCCACTTTGAGCATTCCTGATCAACAGGGGAGACAAGACAATTATGCTAGTGTGTAAAGCTGAGAAGACAGCAAGAACAAATATTACTTTTTATTGTTGATAAAGGATGGAGATACCCAATGTCATGAGAGGTCTATGACTTGGATAGTCAGTGAGAGTAAGGCTTCTCCCTAATCTCAAGGAAGGCACCAAAGCGCTAGAAAACAACAAAACACAAGGCCAGCACTTTTAACTTGCTTTCTACAAGCAAGATTTCTTTGAGCTGCAAGGCAGCTTTTGTGAATCCTCTTCAGAAACCTGGTGGGGTACAGGGAGCATGGGTGCCTGAACTGGGCTCATGGGTCAGGTCAGTCACCTAAATAGCTTATCAAGAACTTGCTTACCAAAGTCTGCATTTTAAACCCAGAACATACATAGCTCCCAATACAGTAACAACCTTGTCACTCCTTTTGCTAGTTAAGGATCTGTATGTTTGTTTGTGGGGTCTGGTTTGCTTTACGGTTTTTTTGGGGTTGGGGCAGTGGGGTGGGAAGAGGGCTGCCAAGTTTTGGAGAAAAACTGAACTACTCTATGACTTACTTTTCTGTGCAGGTGCAATTTAATGTCATCGTGGGCATCCCACTTCAAGGCTTCCTTTTCCAATGCTAACAAAACTCTCTGGGTTTCTGTTTCCATCCTGGTACTGCTTGCTGCTCTTACAAGCTTCCTCACTGGGCTGTCTCTTCAAAGACCAGCAGACGCAGCACCTGTAGGAACTGGGGACTCCTGGACTTCACTACAGCAACTGTTGTGGCCATACACAGGACTTCAACACAATGGACCACCCCCAGTATAACAAAGGTTCTGACTTTTGTACTTGCAAGTTCTAGATGACAGTATGAGAAACTGAGATAGGATATTTAAGGTTACATGTTTGGGTTTGTTTTGTTGGGTTGTGGGTGTTTTTTGGGGAGATGACTTTTTTTTTTAAGCATGACTTGAAATTGAAAACTTTTTTTTTCCCCTCCCATTCTGATAAGTCATCTTTACAAGTACCTAAAAGGATCTTGGTTCCATTCAGGTTTACAATAAAACAGTTAGTAATTTTGAACATAGTTAACAATAAATATGACTAAGTGATCTAGCCACAAGAGAATAAAGAACTTATTTTGTTTTAACAACAATAAAATGTTTGTATTTTAGTCATTGAAGCTGTTCCAATGATTTGAATAGAAATGGATTCAAGACTTGAAATGTAACTTTATTGAAAGCTTTTGATAATAAAGTTTTAAAGGAAAGCATGAAGTATTTAAGAGTATGTTAAAACTCTTGTAGCAAGTAGTAGCTGATATACAACATCAATAAACAAGAAGCTAGCTGTTTCCACTTTATCAATTGCTTCTTTGCTAGCAAAGTCCTTAAGCATATGGTAGAGTGTGGAATGAAATTCAGAATCTTCTTCTAGCTCTTCTGAAAAAGCCTTACTGGTTTCAGTGATCTTCAGCTTTTGTGCTTTCTGACCATTAAACATGTAAAGAGACCAGTCTTTGTCTTTGACAGAATCTGCTACAAGATGCTCCCTTACCTATTGCAGGAAAACAATGTGCTGTAAGATGAAGCCCATGCCACTGGCAGAGTATAAATTCTAGTATGAAATTCTAAATTCTAGTATACTCAAGTGTAATGCAGAAACAAAACCAAGGTGCTGCTTTGAACCCCTAAAACAATATTAGCATCTGTGCTTAAGACTGTACCAGGTACTGTATCAACACCAAAATCTTCTACCTACATGCCTGTGGAGAGAGTAGCTAGGTGCAAGAGGCATCATTTGTTTTTAGTTCTTGCTCCTCAGATTAAGTATTAGGCTAAATATTTGTATGTTGCATGCATTTAACTCGAGAGTGGGAGAGCTTCTCAAGATTTCAGCAGTATGGTATGTTCTGTATCTACAACCACAACTGAGAGTATTTTTCTGTCTGTCTGGGAGAAGTTTTAACCACATATGTTTTAGTTCACAGATGGAAACAAATCAATGCTTAAGTTGCTTATTCCCTCCTTTACAGTAGGGAACAAATGAAACCACCCCATATGGACAAGAAGACATTTCCAGATATTAATTAAAACTTGCAGATCAGATTGCTATTCAGTAGGATACTTCATGAAAATCAGCATCCAGGTGTATCATCCCAGCTTTGGCTAAAGCCTCACTAGCTGACCTATGTTAGACATTCAAGCACATTAGCAAGTGTCTTTGTTACTGAGATGTGTATCCCATTAGAGATCTCACAAATGCATGAGCTGTGAAGCAGTGGAGAAGCAGGCTCTGAAGTTTTACAGTATAGTAGTCAATCCTAAATCTTAAAACCACCCCACTAAGAGCATAGGCAGGGGTTGAAGACAACATTTGAGCTGAGGGTGACTTAGAAGTTAATTGTTTCTATCTCTTTAACTGTGATAGAGTTTTTTGTGCTGGTTTTCTCTAGAATTTTAGTCAAAATCCACAAACCTTGAACACTACTTGCTCTTGACCTGCTTCTAGATTCCATTTGCTCCAGGCAAAAGCAAAAGCAGATGCAACCAGTGCTATCTGTTGATAGGCCCTAACTTCTGCTAGGGGAGCCTGTAATGCAAAAGTACAAGTTAGAAAATATATATATCATTCAGTCTAATTCCCTGTATTACACAATTGTATAAGAAAAAACTTGCTTTAACCAGAATCCACTGGTTAATCCACAAGAATACTTATATACTTGCCACCTGATTCTGCACAACAGGCCTTCACAGAAGAAAATGTTACCCAAGTGAAAAATAGGTGGGGGAAAAAAACCAGGAAAACTATCCATTCTTGCACTCACCTTCTTGTTCACAGAGACATACTTGTGAGAATACTCTCCTGGGAAAATATTCACACCAGCTTTTTTCAAAGCTGCTCTTAGGCCAACTGGACTTATCCATTTTCCTGTGACATGGGAAAGCACATCCTTCTCTTCCACCACTACTGAAGACAACATACACTGATTATCCTGTTGTACAAACCAGCAAAAGCAACTTGTCATGAAAGCTATTTTCTGCTTCAGGCATCAAATATTAATGTCTCTGCTATTCCATACATTATCTACCACTCTGGGCTCTAAACCTTCATTCACATATCCTGAAGAAAGCCGCTTTCCTGTAGGATTTCAGAAATGATCCTGGTCTACTGGCCCAAGCTTATGCGCATACCAACTCTTTTAAAACCATGTCTGTTACTGAATTGATTCATATGGCAATGAGCATAGGGATAGTCTTGCGTAACTTGAACCTTTACAAGGAACAAGTAGCATTAGTAGTAGGTTGCTTGAAACACTTTTATTTCTCTTGGTATATTTAGGAGGAGAGAGGAACAATTTTTAAGTCTCCAGCTGGTGAAACAGTCTTGTGGAATTCAGCAAAGTAGTATCAATATCAAAGCACCTACTGGAACTTTGCAGAACAATCCTACAGGTGCTTTCTTCTGACCAGTTCACAGAAAATAACTGAAATTAAATCACCAGTACTGTTCCTTACAGTGCTTGGAAAGGAAGAGATCCTCCTTCATTTTCACTGGCACAGAGTGAGATACAAACTGCTCTTGTGGAAGCACCCCAAGTTCTTAATAAAGGACACTGTAATAATTCTATATATTTTTTAAAAATCTGCAAATATTTTATATAAAAATTATTTACAGTACCTTAATTTGTATCTGAATTGTTGCAAAGACTGTAGTAACTATAAGTAGTGCTTCATCCATACCAGTAGGTCGCAACTCCCATGCCTGATATGGCATGTTGAGATGAGCATCCTGGAGTAGTGCTATTGTATAAAAGGCATCCATCTCAAAGGTGATACTCTTTTCTTGTGTTTCATATGTTATGTTGCTGATGCCATCAGTTCTCCACTGTTGGCCTTTACAAAAGGGATGCAAAAATACAAAGATGTATATGTAAAGCTTCTGCTTGCAATATGTGCTGGGGAAAAATTAGTTAGTAAAGACATCCTAGGTTAACTAATATTCACAGTTAAGATAAGATAATAGGCACAAAATAAAAAGAATTCATTTAAGGCAAAACCACCCTCACTTTAATTGTTTTTAAGTACAAGATTGGGCTAATTTTGACAGGAAAGCTTCTCCTTAATCTCAAAAGAAAAACAAATGCTAATGTAAGTGTCATTTCTAACTTGCTGTATAGCAGTCCACAAACTCATTTTCAAGAGTAACTTCAAATGGTTTTAACAGGTTCTACTCTCTTTCATGAATGTAAAGTCAGAGGTATGTTGTATTTATCTAATTACTAGAATATCACATTTGTGTTTTAACATTTAATTTTCATATTTTAACTTAATACTAATACATGTAGTTAGGAGCTAACTTGGCTTAAAGTAGACTTCACATGGCTTCACCCTAGCAAAACTTGATTTGTGGTATACAGTTGTACTACTGCCCATTAAATGGTGTGTATTTTTTTCCCTTCATATTAAAAAGCTACAGTAAAAAGCCTCAACAAGCAGTCTATTATTAGATATGGTGCAGAAGCAAAATAGAACAAAAAAAAAAAAAACAACACCCAAATCAATTAACATTGAAGTTCCCAAATTATTTCTGGGCTCTGCATTGACTCTTATCTTTACAGCTGGATTCTGGAAATAGTCAAACTCAGGTATAAATTCCATCATTCAAACTTAAAATAAATTTAGTCCTAAGTTTGTACCTGCAGGATCCCATCGGGCAATCACAGGATCCTCAAAATACATCACATTGTCAGAAAGCTGAAGAGTTATCTGTATTGGTGGATGTGTGGCATCTTCAGCCTCTTCTGGGGGATATGGGTATGCCTCTAATCCAACATCAAGTAACTTTGGCAAGATGGGAAAAGGACAGATAACATTTTTATTAGAAAATGCAGTAGCCTACTTTTTTTTTTTCTTTAAGTCCACCTAATCACCTGCAGAGTTTCCTAACACACCATTTAAAACTTATTAGTATTAATGGTTTGCTAATATTGAACATTTCCAACTACAATGTTGAAGACAGTAGAAGGGTGACTACCACCAGGCCTTTGAACCCTTCCTGTGCTGTCAATGGCACCCTTAAGGCAGTGCCACACAGTAGGCATAGTTATTTTTAATAGATTCACAGTCTCCAAAAAAAAGAGGCAAAAGCAGATATAATTCTACTTTGTCCACACAGTGTCAAAGGGAATGAAAGACGTCATATGTGACTGGTAATGCAAGTCTGTGTGCTCAGCTGGGAATGAAGATCCCATGCCTCTTGATCTGCCCACAGTCCTGCTTTCTTAGTTTGTATGGGAATTTCGCTTACTAAAAGTTTTCAGCTTCACAGTAAAAACTGTGATTGGAGGTTAGTGCTGCATCAGGCTCCACGAACGGGAAAACTAGAACGCATTGGCTATAGTCCTCAAAGATTTGCAGATATCTTGAATCGGCAGTAATTTTGTTACCATCCTTCTTTAACTGTACCTTTCACATATGAAAAACTAAGAATATCTCTCTGCTTTTACTTTGGCCAAGAGCATTTTCCAGCACAATCATCTGTTCTAGCCCTGCTGATGAGCATTGACTGAGCACACACCCCTCTAAGTACAGGCTGATCTATTCCCCCCAGCTGCTCCAAAACTTGGCCAAGTGTAATTGAAAAATTATTTGAAAACTTGGTCCTTTAGTTTGCTGCTCAGGAAATCATGTACAGTGCATATGTACAGTGGTGACACACCTCAGGAACAGCTCTTCAAGGATGATAGGGAAGAGGACTGCATGGGGTATAATCTCTTTCCTCACTTACCTCCACCATGCTCCAGTCCTTGATTTGTTTGACCTGAGGTGGAAGTTGCAGTATATCAATGTGGTAGACACCACCCACCGGTACAAACTGTTGCAAATTAACAATGCTGTCATCAGTTATTGCCTCTTCTTTTTCATTCATCTCTTCCTGCATCAGCGGATCCTGAACTAAAAAATAACCAAACAACATGAGTTAACTCGGTGCTTAAACTAAGATACTGAAATTTCCCACTTCTTTTTTCACTTTTGCACAAAAAGCCCATGTGCTTGAAGTGCTTTACACTCTGCAGCATTTCAGCACCATCTACTGGTGTTCCCCAAATCTTTTAACAATTAATTGAAATGTGGGGAAAGACAGATAGCTGGACAATGAAAAGCACTTCTTGTTTTGGTACTGAGCTTTTTAACAGACTAATCTCTACTCTGACTTTGTAGTCAATTCAAAATGCTTTATAGAGGAAGAAGGTTTTACTCACAAAATAAGTCACATCATTATTCACAGAAGAATTTCACAAGTATGTAATACAGTAGATTCTGGACAGGTTTAGTAAGATTGTATTGGTATGAAAAGAAATGAGGCAAATAAAAAAATATAAGGCACCTACAGGTCATGTGCTGAAGGTGAAAGACGATATTCATGAAGAGTAAGAAGGATTTAACATGAAACAAAATTTTCAATAACAAAGATAATTCATATTTTTTCTATGCATAATTATGTATATATTACATGTATGTATGAATTTAAGTTTTAATTAATTGGAAAATGTTATTAGAAGGCATCAATGCCATGGACAAAAATGCCTAGAAATATTTTCTTAAAAAACAAAACAAAACAAAAAAAAAAAAAAAAACCAAAAAAACCACACAAGCCCACATAAAACATTGCGCTGGATGTTACAGAAAGGACAGAAGTTACTGTTGACAGGGATCAAGAAAAAGTGTTCAATACTGTAAAAACAGCTACTGTAAGTTTTATGAAATTTGCTTTTAGAATGTGAGATAATATCAAAAAATGACAAATAGCTATATAAACTGTCTTCAAGCTTTTTAAAAAACAAGTGAAAATGGTGTTAATTTTATAATGTCAGATTTAGTTGCATTATGCAGAGGTTTTATTCTACTGTATTCACACAACAACATAATGTCCTTTTGCAGTTATTCTGAGAAAAAAAAATTACAGGAAGTAAAAACCATTTTACTACCACCAGCCACAGTGGCAGCTTGCACCTTAACTTGCTTTTTAAAATAATAATACAAAAATATTTAAGTGTCTTCTAAACAAAACTATTCATTCTTCCAAGCTAAATCAACTTCTTAACACTGGTACAATGAAGTTAAATCCAGAGAACTGCAGTAGTTCTCACTCTTTTCCCTGTCATGTTCCTGGTCTTTTTTCCTGCTCATCTACCTGGCTGCCTGCTTTCACTGAATTTGTGGTAACTGAGTATCCTTTCAAACTCTGTTCTGAAAAGTGGTTGAATGGGTTTGCAAATCATTAGCATGCCAGCAAAAGCATAGTTTCATAAGCCTTCTCTCCTTATTAAAGCAGATAAACAAGCTTGAAGACATTCAGGTATAATCAGTACACTTCTGTGCACATACGTTTCACCTAATGTAGGTGAAATCCCACTATGGTAGGGATTTTCAAAGCCTTACAGAAATAAAATAGCAAATTCCTCCAAATGAAGCCCAAGTTCTTTATATTCTCTTGAAAACCACGTTGTTTGGGTGGTCTTCAGGGTCTAGTCTGACAACTGGTTGCTTGGACTGTGCTCAGCAGAAAATGTTGCGGGGTGCGGTTTGTTTGTGGTTTGGTTTTCTTTTTTTACAACAAGGAAAAGGCTGTACAGTTCAGCTAAACTGCGCTGAATAGTTTGCAGTTGTTTTATTTAAGACAGTACTACAAGAAAACTTACGCTTATTAAACCAAAGGACACCACAACATTGAAGAAATTTGTAACTTAACTTATGTGTGACCGATAAACAGCTTTAGTTCCTAGAATTAGGCCCTCTTTTAGCAAAGTGTATCAGCATGTATCTCGCTTTAAGCAAACATTTAAGTAATACTCAGTAATACCTACACTACCTGAGTGCCTACCAGCATATGCATTTGAATCATTTTTTTCTGAGGAAGTCAATCTCACCAGACAGCCTGGCAGACTCATAAAGATTGTGTGTCTCACCCATAAACATATGCATAATAATACACAAATGTACATGAACATAATAAACATGCACATGAACATAAACAATAAATAAATTAAAACAAGTGTGGGGACAAAATCCATTTTCCTATCTGTCCTATTTTCTCCCTGCATTTAACAATCATTAATAGAAATGTCAACAAAACTCAAGTGTTATCAAAACATCAATATATTTATAAACTTTGTTCCATTCACATAGAGATCTATATCACAGTGTTTCCATATATAAAATAAAATATTTAGAATAAGTACTTTTGTAACACTGCACATAAAAGCTAACCAAATACCTTGTGCTGGTATGTCCAAGATTTCCGATTTCTTCTCAGTTTCCTCCTCTGTCTCATTTATATCAGCTATGCTATTGCTGTTTTCTTTGAATGAGATAGCACTCTATATAAAAAGCAAAAGACATTTTTTCATTAGTCAGAGACAGACACAATAAAGAAGAGGGTATCACCTCCTTCAAGGACGCCCAAGAAGAAAGAGTACAGTCCCACTCCTTCAGCAACAGTTGCACCAATCTTGCTACAGCATCAAGATTTTAGAATAAATCATTTCTACCTAGCTAGCAAAAATAGTTTTGATTAAAGGTACTCTCCAACTTTGGAACTGGATATAGAAATAGAGATAAACATAAAATAATTACTTCATTTCCACAGCAAATTCCATCTCGAGCTCCCCAAGTACCAGACAAGCACTTAACCTTTTTAGCAGTGTGTGCACTCAAAAATTATGTTTATGCTGACTTTACAGCTAGAAGAGTGACAATAAAGAAAACTTAAGCCAATGTTGAACCCAAAGCCATACTGAAACTCTGCCAGAAACCCCATTTGCAGTCTTAGCCTGTGCCTTGCCCATGGTATTTATTCCCTTTCTCACACTGGTTTTTATTTCCAAAACATTACCCTAGATTTCCAGCCAAATTTCCAACCCAGATACAAATTCATCCCTGTCATAGCAGACTCCTCTGGAAGCACAGCAGCAAACAGCAGTTCAGTGTACAAGCCATCCATGTGGAGGCCCAGGAGGTGCCTGTGCCCTGTGCTGTGCCTGCCAGCGCGTGGGAAGAACACACATCTCCTGAAACAGGACAGAAGGTGAGGGGAAAGAAGGGTTTACGCATATAAATGTGGGGGAACTCAAGGCAGAGCCAGACAGGAGGAGAGACTGCAGTAGCTGAGAGAAGTGGAGTCTTCAGAGGGAACAGGAAAATTCACCAAACTGGATTGAGAGAAAGAGAGTAAGACCTGGGAAAGAAAAAGAGAAGGAATGAAATGAGGAGCTTGAAGAAAGTCTGAAAAATGTAGGTGAAAACTGCCAAAAGACAAGATTTGTCACAAAAAAAGAAAAAAGGAACCAAGAAAAATGGGATTTCAGGCACTGACTCACTACAAAGGTGTCAGGGACTGAAAAGGAAAAAGGCAAAGATCGTTGCTCCAAACATATTAAGAAGGCATAAAACGTGATGTTTTACAGTTATTTGTGCAGAAATTTCAGATAAAGAACCCAAGTCATTTATCTGCAGGTTACAGATGATACCAAAAATGAAAAACCCAAACCCAGTAAGAGGAATACAAAACCAAGCAAACTCCACAACACCTAAAGCCAACATACTCCGCTGAAGAGTGTTGATGAAGAGAATCCAGCAGCCAGAAACAGTACTGGGAAAGCCCTCTGCTGGCAAACCTACAGCATACAGACACAGAGCCACCAAGTAACTCCACAACCACCACCTGCTGAACTGAAACCTATTCTGCACGCTGCGAATCTTCCTAATACTGGATTCCTGCAGTGTGGAAGAATGGTTAAGTGAAAAAGGACACAGCTTAATTGATGTGAGCAATCCAGCCTTTGATGGGGCCTGGGAGCCAGAGATCAAGGTGAAATTCCCTTGAGAACAGCAGAAGGAGTACTTGGTAAAACAAGATAAGCGGGACTAAGTCTGGGAAAGTGCTGATAAACCCCCCTTTGTGAACAGTGCGTGAACGGCAACTTTGTACCAATCATATAATTGTTTTAAGCGCGTGGACAAGTATAGTTATCCAATAGAATAGTCGCTGTTAGCGCGTGCTTTGCTTAGCTTCTATATAAACCTGTTAAGTAATCTGAATAAAGGAGGACGACCATACTCATATTGAGATTCATCGTTACTCCGGGTCCGTCTCCCACTCCGACACTGCAGTGATTTTATGGGGCTGTCAGTTTCTCAGAAGCAGAATCCATTCATCCGGACATACGTCACAGATTTATGGAAATATCTTACAACAGCATGTGACATTCCTCATGGCTTGATCCTACTCTTAAACTGCCAACCAAATGTCAACTCATGCATGCCAACTGCATGACTACTAGCATACCCTGTCCAAACTTCCCTTTCTACCTTCTGTACGACAATTTTTGGTCATTCATCCTTCCATTCCCTTGAGAAGATCTATGACACAGTATTAACACAAGTTTCCTTTTTCTATAAGATGTTTAAGAATCTGGCTCTCTCAGGCACAGGACACATTAAGAAGCTGTTACACTGCAAGTGGGCCTCAAGTAACAGCAACATTGCAGAACATCCTTTTGTGAGGTTTTTTACCTACCTTTCTCCCATCAGAACACATTTCTTCTTCAGCAGGCATGCTGGGCTCTTCTCTGGCCTTCTTTTCCTCTTCTTCTGGTTCTTCTACATTGTCTTTTGAATGCTGAGTTAACTCTTTGCTATCTAAGACTTCCAGTTTTGGCACACTCTGACACTGCAGCCAAAGCGGAGATACATGGTCGTAACGAGTATGCAATATGCGAACAGCAACACTGCTCACAGCCAGTGACTTTGGAAGATCAAAACCATGCTGTGTATCACAAAACATGTGATTTTTGAACCTGTAAACAACAGTTAAAAAAATAACATTCCCTAGTGAGATTGGCAGCACTTATTTTTATATTTCTTCATAAGTATTCAAATTGATGTTCTACACTAGAAGTCACCTAAATTCTCTGTTTCTTAGACCGTGCCACACGACAAAAGAGTGGGATGTCACGATACACTTCCTGTCTTGTACTGACAGCTGTCTGTAAGCCCCTCCAGAAAAGCTGTAACTGCATTAAGGGGATCAGGAGCTGCAAAAACAACGGTCCTGATAGGATGACAATGAGGCAGAACCAGATGGCAGCTCTTCTACACAGTACATTCCTGGTAAAACAGACTAATTTAATGGCCAAATTCCTACATAGCTGAAGTCATCAGCCGTCTGTGTTACACCAGTCTCAGCATGTTCCACACAGAACCCAAAGAGATACATAGCTGTAAAGGTAATTTTGATAATCAACAGCATTACACAGCCCCCGATCCTTGTGACAGTATAGGAAACAGGCTAAGAGCAGGCACAGGAGGCGAACTTGCATCAAATCAAGTATCTAACTTGTGAACTTGGGTTCTTTCATCAGATATGGAAGTTTTTTTCTCATTGCAATTCCTGCCCAACCAAAACCAGAACAGTTCAAATAATGCTTATTTTCTGATAAGATCAGCTAGTCACACATTCTAAAAATCTTCTAGTAAAGCATCATTTATTTTTTAATTCTTGGCTGAAAATTTAAAGTGCGTCTCTAAGCTGACCAAAAGGCTTTAACACTAACCCAAATGGGCTCTTCCTGCAGGTCAGTCTGACATTGCTCAGGACCCAGCCTTCTGATTATCTTAGCAAAGCTTACAGCAACAGGTCCTCAGTCAAGGCAAAGTCCTTTTACCAATTTATTCCTCATATTTGTGGACTGGGATTAGGAAGTCCGCTCAAAAATCTTGCTTTGAGAAATGTATCAGTTAAATGGTAATCTAATAAAAAAAAAAATCTTAGATGCAGAAGGATATGGAGGATACTTGCATTCCAGGCTTTAGAATCTTTTATCTAACAGAACTGAGCACAAAGTATCATTCACCACTTTGCAAGAAACTGTAACAGCTTAGAAACTATTTTAATCCATCAGCAAGAAACATTACTTCCAGAGGAATTTCAATTCTCTGCATGAGTTTTATTGTTTTCCTTTAAAAATGGTGCTGGCAGTAACGGGGTTCTACTGTAGCATTTTAAGAAACAAACAAACAAACAAATATATATATATAGACATATATCTACATATATAAACCATTCCTGTTTCTTTAATAAAACTCTGATGTAACCAGCACCTTCCTTAGCAACAGGTTGATATGAAATCCATCAGTTGGGAGTCTGTAGAATAAAAGCTATTCAACGTGACAAAGATTATGAGAAAATGGTTCTTGGTGTTTACTTGACTTGGGTACACAAGGCCAGGCCTCATTTCAAATTAAGAATTTCAGTATGCTGTACCTTACTTTCTTCTTCAGATTGGCCCAAATACAAAAAGTAACATTTTTATCCTTTATGACCATCTGCATATTTCCAGTGTCAGAATCTTCATACATATTAGCTGTCTAGAAAGAAAAAGCAGATTAAATCATGTTTTCTTCTTATTTGTATCACTTTGATTTACTGACATTTACACTTGAATAAATAAGAAGAGACATGTAGGAATAAAAATACACCAGACCAAGCTCAGGTATGTTGTATTTATGTACTAAAACATGACAGTTATAAACTCAAATCTCTATGTTAAAATTTGAACTATGTTCCTTTTCTTCCTCTGACTTCATCAATTCTGTCAGTCAAAATTCCGCCAAACAGGGGATCTTACATTAGCGCCTTCAATGGTACCGTCTATCTCCCTTAATCATGTGTGCTCAAAAATACTTCTCAGGACAAGGTAAAAAAAAAAAAAAAAAAAAAAAAAAAAGGGACTTACTAAGCAATAAAGCACAGCCCACAGCCTAGCCCACAGCCACTGCACAGATTATTTTATATTTTTGTCAATATACAACTTATGAAATGATAATTACATTAGGAGTTTAATCCTAAACTCAGTAAAGACAATCAAGAATTTAACATTCCTTAATTTGCAGAGGGTTTTGACTGTGAACTAACATACAACTGGTTTATTATTTCCTTTACTTTTCCTTTTTTTGTTTCCTCTAGCAATATTCTTTTGCTAAACATACCTACATATATGATTAATATACTTAAAATAGCAAGCAAGATCACTACCTATACATGCAACCCAGAAAACTGATTCCCAAGTACATTTTCATGTTCTTGCTTAAATACTCTTTACTCTTCCCATGATCTCAGTTTAAAAAATATTTTAGTCCTATTAACTTGCATTAAAAACTGTGTACAAGCTAACCTTATGACCTGCTTTTCAGATTTGCAATTTTTTGTACAGTCAACTAACTTTAATTTAAATCATTGAGACAAAATAGGAAACAAATTTCATACAGTGCCCCTTGTTTTCAACATCTCTGAATCTCACAAAATGTCACAATAATTTAATATTAAATGTCTTCATGATGAGAATTTCCACTCTAAAGCTAAGATTTGCAGGGGTTTTGAAGAAATACAAGTCTGGTATCTGCTATACACATGATTTGGAAACTCAAATACTAAATTTGGAAACAGAAATACTAATCTCTGTGACAATTTAACAAACAAAACCAACCATCACAACAAGACATTTGTAGCTAACCTTACGTGCACTGGGCATATTACACCTTCAAAGCAGTAAATCTTACTTACTTTGAGGAGGTGTTCTGTTGCTCCATTGTACTTCTGATGAAGCAGATTCTGCAATTCCAGAATAGATTCCTGGTACTGGACTGTTTCTTTTTCTGTTATCTCATTTGGTGGTGTGTCCAATAAAAGAAACTGCAACTTCTCAATTAACTAGAAGACATTATTGGTGGGAAAAGTATCTCTGTTTTGACACCACTCTTAATACACTGCGTGTTCTGTCACAAAAAGCGAGGCAAACTTGCTTCCTTTGTACCTAAACATATCTTTGTCGCAGAAATAATCTTTTCCTAGGATATCTGTAGAAATTGTGCTAAGCCAGCATTATCAGATAGACAGTCAACCATGCAAAGTTCTGGAAATTCCAGGGTCAAGTCTGCCTTCCTTCATTCCTCTAGTCCAATTCCTTCATTCCTTAACCTGTGGGCTGTGAAATCTTAGCTTATGAAATAGATCATTTATTGAAGCAGTTGGTCATATGAAGAAACTTTTGGTCAAAAATTAGTTTTAATGAAAAGCTTGCAGCTTTATTTTGGAACCATATTTTTCTATAGTAATAATCTCAACTACGAAATCTTAAAAAAAAATAGGAAGACATACAGCAATTACATTTTAATTCTCAGAACAATCTTTAGCGTGATGTTTGGAACTCTGTCATTACATTGTTTTCTTCCACTACATGCTAGTATCTTAACATCTAGATGCTTGTATAGAACTAAAAAATTCCTAGCTGGCCAAAGTGACCTGCAGCACTGGGACTAAGGGAGGATTAGATTACATTTTATGCCTCCCTCAGACTTGCCAGACTCTTCTTCCTCTTAGCCTGTGGAATCGCAGTGCCACTGCTCATTAAATGCGTGGCAAAGCAGCAGCAGAATTGTAACTACTACTGTCTTTTTTGTATTGCACCTTTAAATGGTCTACCTTGATAGTGAGCACATCCCTCAGGTGAACTGCTGATCTACATGATCTCACAGTTCGGAGAATTTAAGTTTCCTCTAAAACCATGTAGAACAGGAAGGAAATGCTCAAGTGTTTTAGACCAAGAGAAGACAGACAATCTTTTTGACATGACCTTGCATTTCCAGTAGGGATGAAACAAAAATGCCTATCTTCTAGTATCATGTAATACGTTACTGAGCGTACAGTGCAAGGTAGTATACATTTACAGGGCCTGAAGTAGCTGTAACTGCTTCAGTGTTGGATGGGAAACACACAGTGGGGGTAGGAAGTGTGTTTGTGGGAAAGACATGACAGCAGGGAGAAGAGTGGTGAGAAGGAACGGAAGTGGGCAACTGCCAGGCTTTTGCTTGGGTTGCAGTGTAGAAGAGAAAGGGAGGAGTTATCTGTTGAAATTCTTGGAAAGGACCAGCACATTCCCCGTTGGCTCAGAAAAAGGCAGTATGCAGAAAGTGAAAATTGCAGCACCCAGCAAGCATTGCAAGATAGGAAACCTAACACTTGGAACCAAACCAGCCCAATGAAAGCTGTATTACGCATGCGACTTTCACCCCCAGTTTCTGGAAGACCTCATTTAACTTTCTGAAAAACGCTATAAAGTTAGCACAAATGAAAATAAAATCCTACATTTACAGAGCAGCCACAAATTGCTTAACATTGCCTCACAAACCATCAATGGTTGGTGGCTTGCATTTTGGGAACCCCTGCTCTTACATGACACTTTGCTGGCTGCAAGTGTTATACAATAAAGCTGCTGTCCACTGAAGCATCTATATATGACGTGAGCTTATATGTTCTGGCTCAAGACTCTTTGAAGTGTACATAGCAGGGAAGATGGATGTTGGAATACTAGAGGTCAGTGTAGAAACGTTACACAGAAACCCCTCAAATGCACTGCATATTTAAAGTCAATAGTCATCTTTAGAGTTAACAATAAATCTGTAATTTAAAAAATGTAAAAACTGAAGAAAAACTTCTGGGTTTTGAAGGTTATAGCCAATTTCAGTCATTTGGCTGAAAAAAAAAAAGGAAGAAAAAAAGAAAAAAAGGAAGGGGGAGGGGACTGTTAAGGATATGTTCTGGTAAGCTTAAACTGAAAAATACCATTTTAACACTTACATTTAGCACCTGTTCTCCCTTCTCCATCACAAGTTGAATGTCCTCATTTTGATCTTCACGCCATAAGCTCATGAAAGTATTTATTTCCTGCAGTACAGTTGGGTCAGGACTTCCATCACAACTGAGGTAATGCTCCCACTACAGAAAATGTTCAAAGAAAAGTAGATACAGGCATGTGGTGCAATGACTATCATTATTATAAGAAAAAGGAGGATTCTGAAAGACAAATATATTATGGTGATACATTCACACCTGCATCTAAACAGGACTGTAACACCACCTGGCTTATCACTATGCCAGAAAAAAAAAGGTTTAGTTTGATATTACTGTGTTAAGATACTTCTGCCCACCTAACATCTGCTGTTTATACTTAGCCATTTATTAGTGGTTTCTGTTCTGCTAGGTAGAGCTTGCATGTCTACAAAAGCAATTAATTCAGTACCTGCCACAAATGAGGGGCTGAAAGAATAAATGACTGAGAACATAAATGAGGAACCGGTACAGGTGGAAGAGGCAGATGGTTCTCAAACCAGATACTGCCAACAAAACTGAAAATTCCTACACTGGCAATAAAGCTGCTTAAGAGCCTTCTACTCCAACATGTTTATTCCTCCTTTCTCTGCCTCTGAAGGAGATTTCCTCCTCCTTACCAGCAGCAATTCAGCTGTTACAGAAACCTCTGGTGGGAATGTGAAATCCTAGATTTATTTTTTTTTAATAATTTCATTTTCAAATCAATTATTGGTCATTCTTATAGGTGGGGGAAGAAAAAAAAATCTGCGACAGGCTAAACCCACTTAACTCTACGCATGAGCCTAACATTCGTTCATGGGATCAATTTATCACCTATGATGTAATTTTTTTCATCCATATAGTAAGATATTAAGGAAACATTGCCTCCCTGTTTACTGTGAAGATTAATAAAGCAATGTTACTGAAGATTGCATTACAATGTAAAATGGATCTTTTAAAGCAAAAGCGCCTGTATAATTGCATTCCCAACCACTTCCATAACCATTTCCACTGAATTCAAAAAAAGCAATAACAGGTAACTGATCAGTGCACTGGAAACTCCTATACAAAAGACTGATCAGTCTTCAGTAATTAAAACATCTGATTTCTTTTTTTTTTACATCTTTGCACTTAAAAGAGCTTCAGTTTCATCATGAGGAAAGCACATCCTTAAGAATAACAGCAGTTGTTCTTTGAGAAAAAGGATAAATTTCATGAAAAGTTGTAAGCATATCTGTTAATCTGAATTAAAATTGTTCAGAAATGGACATGGAAACTCAGCATTTGGTATTATATATTTCTTTTGCCCTAAATATTCTTAACAACAGACTAATACAAACTCTAGTGTTTCCCATAATCTAAATAACTTGAAGATTTATTTTTAAAATAATAGTTCTCTTTTGCCATTACTTTTCAAAACAAAAAAATTCTTATGTTTCTCCTTCCAAGAAATACTCTTCAGAAAAATCCATAAACAACTGTCCCCTTTCAAAATGACTGGCAAATTCTCTTGTTCACAAGGATAATAAAGTCAGAGCTTGTCATCAACTGAAAAAGGTAATAAACATCATCCAAAGGTGTCAAGATGTAACTGTGAAAATATCATGCTGCACCCTTGTGGCAACGAATGCTAAGGGCACACTGGAAGAGTGTAACCAGTGTGCCTAGGACTGACTGTTTCCTCTGCAGGGCTCCTGAGGCCACATCTGGAGTGCTGTATACAGTTTTGGGTCCCTCAATACAAGAGAAAGAGTGGTAAATTGGAGAGTCCAGAGGAAGGAAATTAAGTTGGTTAGGGTACTGGAGAAAATGACACATGAGGAAAGGCTGAGTTTTGTTAATCTGGAGAGGACTAACAAAGCTAAGGGAGGTGCTAATTGCAATCTACCAGTACCTACAGCGGGGTTACAGAGAAGACAGAGGCAATCTTTCCTCAGAGGTGCACTGGGATGATGTGTCATGACAATTAGGCAATGATCACAACATGTAATAAGGGAAATGCCAACTGGATTTAAAGAAAAATTGTTACAATGAGAGTGGCAGAGCTGTCAAAAAGGTTGCTCAGAGATACTGTGGTATCCCCATCCTTAGAAATTTTCAAAACCCAGCTGAGGACCTTGATCTAACTTCAGAGTTTGCCCTGCTTTGTGCAGGAGGTTGAACTATATGAATTTCAAAGTCCCTTCTAACATGATTTATCCTATGATTCTAAACTTGTTCCGCAGAGGCTTTATAAAGGATTAAGTGATACACAAGACAAAGAGAAAATCCTTGTGTCCACAAGTCTATTTAACCTTACCTGGAACCAAACTGACCAAATCTCATATCAGAGATCTCATAATCAAACATCATTACTGAATGACGTTTCCACAAGATGGATTCACATGAGTGAAATGTTCTACTAGTGTATTTCCATACCTTAGTATTTAAAATTTAACTTTACAGGCATATAGTACTATTGGGGGGTGATTCAACCACCATGTACATCACCCTAAACTGCTGACATTAACTCTTAGCTGCATTTTCACATATTTCCAGCCCTGATATCTGACCTAGATTTGTGCCATATCCTTCAAAGTTTTGGCCAACCTCTCTCCAAATGATGACCTGTGATATCCAGGAACCACTGGAACAAATGTTGTCAATTGTCTCAAATTCTACAAAAATATTTTTAAGCCCTGGTAGAGCTTTTTTTAATGGAATGTTTAAAAGTAGAATGAATTAAACAAATAGAAAAGGAAGGACAAATACCAGAACATCTGAAACTACAATTTCTCTTGACTGCTGGGGTAAGCTGTGGGGCCCTAATACTTTGATCAGCCAGGCAGGCTTCTCTTTGCCCATGTTTCTTTTCTGTGTACACTGAAGTATAGAAGATAGAGGAGAGTGAGGATGGCCAGTTACTACCTTGAGATGGGACTTGAAATGCAGTCATAGCACACACCTAAGTTCAAGAAATGGAAGCATTCCTGGATCCTGTAACGGGAGACATAGCCTAAAGCCTCTTCATTCTCGAACCTCTACAACACTGGGCAGATTTTGGAAAGAAAGCTTACCTTTGCAAGTGCTCTATAATCTGTTTTCCACTGCTGTGCAGACAAAAACTTCTGTTCCAGTGAATGAAGTTCTGCTAGTTCAGATTCCCTTCGTTCTTGATCCTGTTTTTATACATACATATATCTCAAACAGAGGAGTTAAATATTTGGTTTACTACTTACAATTATTTTATATCAAACAAAAAATTTAGGATATTTGAATGAGTTATGGTTTAAACAAATCCAAACACTGAGAACTTGTTTTTTGATGAAACATTTAATTGAGAAGACTGCAGCAGTTCGCAATATGTTATTGTCATCATATTAGTTGCTAAGCCATATGATAAACATAATGTGTCACATGATTGTTAACCTCTCACTTGAACAGTTTCCATATCATCATCCTGGAACTACCTCTAATGTAAGGATATGTTGGAAAAATGTGTGCAAGATTTTTTTCCATATAATTTCTATTATTTTAAATTTATACTCTCTCGAGGGGAGAAAAAATTATTCTGTGAAGGACAAGAGGCACAGGCAAGAGTGACTTTTTCCTGGGGGAAAAAAATAAATTGTGGTAAATCTATTTTTTTTTTCTTTTAAACACAAAAATATTTAGATATTACCAATCAGGTTTTGTTCTGAATTCCAGTCTTCTTAGAAAAATAAACATACGTATTCAAATACACACACATATATATACAGGCACGTACACAAATCAACGCAAATGTGCTAATATGTAAGCACTTCTAGAATTTATACCAAAAATTTCTTGCCACAACTGTACCAAATGTAATTATGGGGAACACAAAAAAATATATCCAACTGAAAGTATAGTGGAAATAGAAAAAAAGAAGCATTTATTCAAACTGGAGTATCACGTATCCCAAAAGTTAATGTATTTAACCACAGCATCTTTATGTATCAAAAACAGGCAAGACTATCTTGTCTCAGAGAATTTTTCTGAATCAAAGCAACAGTAAGTCAAATATTGGCTTAGTGAAAGAATACTATAGAAAAAAATTCAGCACTATTTCTCTTGACTTTACATGTATTGTGTTTTATTTAATTACTAATACCAGCTCACTGCCTTCTCAACTTGTGGGATCTTATACAAGAGTACCTTTCTGTGATTTGGCTAGATTTTTCATTATTAATTTTAATCTAGCAATGCTAGAAAATTTCCTCTACATTGTTCCCAACACTAAGGACATAAGGAAATTCCTTTCCATTCTCACACTAAATTAATAATGTTTTACAGACCTTGTCACAAGTCTAGAAATAGGATTAGAACTTTCCAGTAACTATTGAGTATGAACTAACTTTTGCCTCAAGCTTCTCCCTCTGCTCTTGTTCAATTCTCTCCTTTTCAAGTCTTGCTGCTTCTTCTTGTTGAGCTTGCAATCGGGCTTCCTCTGAAGATTGGGAAATATATCAAGAGCATAATTATATTTTGCTTAATTAAACCAGACGAATTATTTTCTTATTAGCTGTAATGACAAAACAACCATAATAATGAGCAACACAAAGGTGTATCTTATATTGCACAGAAACCTTCCAAATGAGCCAAATTACTTTGAACCACGGTACTAAAACACACCCTCTATGGCGCTACCCCTATCAGACTGTTACAAGTGAAGACAATGATCAGCAAGCCCTCTTTTACCTCTCAGAAACAGCAGCAGGAGTGCCCTCTCCCTTTATCTACAGCTTGAACAGGCCCAGGTTCTTAATCCAATGTCTATGGTGAAACTGCCTGAGTGGTTCAGTCCCAAGTTAGTCTTCTCCTCTCCTACAACCTTTGGTGGGTACCTCAATCTTATAGTTACTTCTTCATGGAAATCCTCTTCAGGATCAGTTACTCCTGATCACAGTTTTAGCTTTTCTTTGCTGCCACAGGGACTAGAAAATCAGAGAGGATTTGAAAACTAAAATTTATTTCAACCTTCAAGCCTTCAGCTTAAGCTAGCACAGCCTAAGCATCAATCCAGATGTTCCCAAACAGTGGCTTGAATGTCACTGCCTACATGCAAATCACTTCACATATATCTATGTTGCACATAGGCAAGAGCAACAGCAGTTCCCAAATCTGCCTTTGCTTCTGCCATTACCCCTATCCACAGAAGTTACTAGTGATTAGTAGTCACTTACTATTACTAGCAGTCATAGCACGCCCAAACTCCCACCAGGATGGATTAATCACAAAAAAGGAAGTAAAAGAGATGGATCTGATGTTCAGACAGGGGTATCAGGCTGTGATACTAAACTGCAGAAGCAGACATGTTCAGATGGTGACAACAGGTAAGTCATGCAACTGGGATTTCATTTTAAGGGATACAGTGATATAGAATAGAAAGATCTTGAGGAAGTGGGTGGAGAATCAGTCACTTAGAGTAGAGACAGAAGTAAGCCCAAGAAAACTACACTTTAATCTATCCTAGTTTGTAGTCACCTTACCTGCTACCCCTTCAGAACACCAGCTCACCCCCTGCCAACAGAAGTATTTTGTTGGCCTTCTTTGGAAAAAGTCCTTTTCAGAGAATTTCTCTTTATACTGATAACTAGGCTTGAGGGGGGGGGATAAAACCACAAAACACTGCATTTCTAACTTGCTGAGAATATTTCAAAGGGGAAATGGTAAGAGAGGGGAAAAAAAAATTTAATTATTCCAGCCATCCTCCTTCCCAAGTTCCTAATGACGGTAGAAGTAACTACAGAAAAGAGTATGGCTCTAATAGGAAAGTGAGATGTGGGAGATGGTAACAAGTAGCACAGAATTTGGCCCACACAAGAAAAGAGGGATGAATCACCTGTATCTGTGAATAGAGATAGATATTGGTGCACATAGTTTGGGAGATTACTTTCTGTCCACTTATTTAAAATAACTGATTTGTGCCATCAACATTCCCTGTAAATGAAGTGCACAATACCTTCTTCTTTCAGCCGCTTTTCTTCTTCTTCTTTCTGTAACCTCAGTTGTTCAGCTTTGCTAACTTTCTTTTTGCCACCAGACTTAATGTTTGCAATAAATTAAAAGAAAACAAATGTCAGTATTACTTTAATACATTTTGGGAGGTATTCACCCTCCATAACTTTGCCTTTCTTATCTGATCCCTGAATTAAGATTTTAGACTCACTACACAGCCAATAAAGCCTCCAGAACAGCAATCCACATCCTGGACTCAATTTTCTTCTCATTTTCATGATGCAATATATGCTTTTACAACTAATATATTATCCTATGCTAGACACTCCTGAACATGGCCACAATAGGAGAATATTAAAATCTCTTGTTTTAATGTAGAAATTTAATAACAGGTAGATCTGCTAAGAAAGTGGAAGTTACAACTTCAAATGTTTTAGGAAATACTGGGAAATGTATTTCGGGACACAGGCAAGTCTGGCGTTTAGAAGCATCTAATTCACAAGACAACTAACAAAGAGTTCTCTTTTCCGTTGTAAAATCCTAACTGCAACTTAAGACAGTTAACTGTTCAACCTCTACGCTAATCCTAGAATAACTATATTTTACATTTGCGTTTCTTAGAAATTATCTTCCTTATCAGTTCTTTGCAGTCTGGGTATACATTTTAAAAAAATAAAAGACAACGTAAGTAACATGCAAAATCTACTGTCATGTAATAGATTAACCAAAATAGAACACTTATTTTTGTCCGGTAATTCAGAGGTTCCTCACTGATGATATATACAAAAACTTGATAATTGGAGCTGTGCACATGAGGCCACATTGCCTTCAAGAGACTTGAACAGCTAGGATGTGGAAAGCATAATTCTCTTCGGATTTGAAGATGTTTGCTAATGGCCCCTCACTCTTTACCTCACCAGCAAAAGGAAATATTATTGGATGGGTTTTTATTTTTTATTATCATTTTGTTTGGGTTTTGTGTTTGTTCAGTTTTTTGTGTCGACAGAGTCTTGGGATGTTTAACCAAACGTGTAGGATCAGCACTGTCACTAGACAACAGCACTTAATGACACACAAGAGGAAAACACTGATTTCCTGTTAATACAGTAGCAAAAGCAGCCTCAGGTTGCAATCCTCACCAAGCACATAGTTACTAAGGACTAAATTATCTTTATTCAGTTTTACTCAGTGTTTACACAGGTAACACTGCCATTGTATTGCACACATAATAAAACTGCAGTCAATGTGCCTTGACTGCATCTGGGGTTGATGGAATGATACCAGGGAGGAGTGCTGTTTCTGAAGGCAGATGCTGCAAAGACAAGGCCTGAATACAACAGACTAACAACAAAAAAAAAAAAAAACCAAAAAAAAAACCAACCAAAAAAAAGGTGAATACAACAGATTAAAAAGAAAAAAAAAAGGGAGGGGGAGGCAGGGGCCAGGAATTAAATCAAAGCAAGTTTATGGAGCTTGTAAAGACAAGGAGGCTGATTTTGTACTGAACTACAAAATTAATTCACAGCCAACATTATTGTTTATGAGTAGGACAGATAAGGTTATTTTTTTTGTACGCATGAGAAAATAAACCATGATATTCTGCATAGGCTCCAGCATACAGAGAAAACAAAGAGCGACAGCAGCGTAAACGAAGGTTGAAAGCAAAGGTACGGATGACAAAAGACAAGAAGTCAAGGAAAACAAATGACTTGCATTTGGTGGTGTATCTACGTGCTGGCTGAACAATGGTATTCTGCCACTGCCACACACAAACGAAAGAGAATTAAATTAAATCAAATGTTTATTTTTTTAAAACAGAGAAAATATGGAATGTAAGTGGGTTCAGAGTGCGAGGCAATGTGAAAAGAGGAAGTGACACATTCTCTACTTAGGCACCTAACCTGGACGTTGCACATCAGAGACCTGAGTGCCCAGTCCCCATGCCATCACTGGTGAGAAACAAGGGCTTACAAGGGTTCAGTCAGGTAAGGTAAAATGACTAAAACAGTATGATTTTCATCCACAGTGTCAGCAAGAGAATATAACTGGATGGTATCACAATGTAAATAAGCACTAAGGATCAAAGGCATCTGTTAGGAATCCAATCCTCCTCTTCTGCAGAGAAATGGGTACAGAATGGTACCAAACCAGCACAGTAGCACCATGTGCCCATCTTGCAGATGTGTAAATAAGGCAATAAAGAAAGAGGTCCAACAAAGCTGACAGGGAGAGGCAACAAAAGAGGACTTAAGTCCAGACAGTTGCAAATGAACACGATGGTATTATGAAGTCTTCTCATCCACTCCACCCGAGTATTCCTAATAATTTGGTAAATATTGTTACAAGTAATCCAATTGATAGGGAACTTAGAAATAATCAAGGAGAACCTTTGTAATTCATCACACACAAAGTGTGTACAAATACTGTTATTTCACATTTTTATTCTGACTAGCATATTTTCAGATATAAATAACTACTTGGAAAGCTATTCACTTTACACAAATGTAAGTTTGAACACAAAGGTTATCACGAAGCTTGAACAAAAACAATGGTGAAAATTAGTGCCAACAACAAATGTACACCCACCAGAGATAGCGTGCATCTTATCACATTTGTTACCAAAGCATTTATTTGCAAAATTCTCCTAGAACAGAGTCAGTGAAAGCCACAAATCTGCCCATTAAGATTTCAGGGAAGAATCAGTTCCTTCCAGTTTAAAAAAAAAAAAAAAGTCTTTGATTACTTTTCTTCCAGTGAAAATGGAAAATCTGCTTGTTTCAATTACTTATAATCACTTTTTAGTCAACTTCTTTTCACGTTCTTATGATTTAACATAGTACTGACAAATCTGAGATGCACAGTTCTCCAAGGAATACATTTGAATGTGTTCTTTTTTTGAGGGAGGGGTGGATAATTTCATTATCACTGAATTAAGAATAATCCACGGGCATGAATTTATGCAATCTAGTTTCCCATGGACTTCTGTCTGTTGTCCCCCCTACCCATCATGTTCTGTGCCCAGCTCGCGGCCTAAAGCCAGGACACTGGCTCTCTGCCCAGACATCCGCTGCCAAGCAAAACACACAGCAGCTGCACTCGCCACCTTCTCTCTAGTAGTTCTACAGGAACACAACTCAGCCTCCTTGCAAAAGGCACATAAGCTTAGTGTCCTGGAGACGCCTGTTCCTCTTTCAAATTTGATTGAGCCTGACCAACTGGCTCAGAAGAAATACAGATTAAAAAAACAAAAAAACCCACCTTTTTCTTTTTAAAAAGCACATTTGCATACAATTACGGTGTCACAGCACCTTTATTATGACAGAACCTCTTAAAAATAATGCTTTGTAGACATTAAGTCCAGAAGTAACTGACGCTTACTTTAATTTCAGTATGAAGTGCTTTGTAATTTTACTCATATAATTTCCAAAATAACAGAATTGTCCTGGCACACTATGTAAATGAACACTGCAAGGGTCAAAACGCTGTATGTGAACTAGAGCATAGTTCTGCCTACCTACCTTTTTTTTCTTTTTTGGACCCTAGAAGATGAGGGGGGGGAAAAAAAATGGAAAGTGAGCATCAGAGAACAGGGTATCGAGTATAAAGGAATAATTAGAAAATACAATTATTACATAAAATTAGATTATATTAACTATTGAAAAACTATAATGACAATAATTTCAATATTGCAGAAAATTATCCACTAACACATAAGTCCGGACCACCACAATTTATCAGGCTATATTGCACTTATGGTTATAGAAGTATATCTACTTATTCCCACTGTTAAAAAATTAACATACATCAAATATGCAATTTAGACCGAGGCATAATTTAGTAAAAAAATATTTGCAGCGTTTTCTGAACTCATCAACTGATACTGTGCGCTATTCCTGACAGCACTAAAGTACAGCATGCGATGACCTAGAAGAACACAGAAACACCACTGAGTCTTTTGTCATTCATGGGGAAACTGCACATGAAGTGAAGAAATGTAATTAGGAGACTTTCTCCAAATGACTACAGGAAATAAGAACAGGTTCTAGAAAGCCAAACGTCTAACAGCAAATCCCTTATTTGATTTACCAAACAATTACCTTTTCTGTGCAACGTCTAAACATTGCCATATGAATTTATATAACTTCAGTGTGATTAATTACCCACATGAGCATCTTCCCTGTGGGGTGGAGAAAGGGGAAGAAGGCGAAGAAGCCAGGCTGTGCACGGGAAGGCAGAGAAGTTTGTTACGGTAGAGCGATTCAGACAGCAAAGTTTTAGTTACCTCCAAGCTGGGTTTCACACTAAGCAGCCACCGTAACAAACCGCAGCACAAGAAATTAGATCGGGGGATTGCAGAAAAGCTAACATGTCCTTCAGGTAATTTTTCAAAGCCTTAAATCTTTTTTCCATATGCCGGTACCTTAGCAGCAGCCCCTACGGGATACTTCAGTCCAACCCTTACCCACTTCACCACCTAATCAGCGTCTCAAGGCACCCGTTACCGTTGTTCTTGCCGTCCCTCTTTACCTGCAGGAGCTCAAAGCCCTGCGGCTACACCGGCACTAGCAAACCGCCCGGGCCCACCGCCCGGGCACAGGCCGCTGCCGCCCGCCCGCAGCAGCAAGCAGCTGAGGGCGCAGGTGCAGCTCCGGCCGCCCTCTCACAGCCGGCGCCGGCAGGTGGGTCACCCAGGCCGGGCAGCAGCCGCGCCGCGCCGCCCCGCCGTGGTGCGGGGCCCCGGACAAACCGCCGTAAAAAACGGGGATACGGCCCGGCCGCCCAGAGCCCCCCGCCGCCGGCCCCACACCGCTCTCACCATGGCGCCGCCGCGTTGCCTAGGCGACCAGCCCCTCCTCCCACGTGCTCCCCGCCGCCAATCGCGCCCTCCCTCCCACCGCCCCGCCCCGTAGCGTAGCCGTGCTGCTGCCCGCCCCCGGCTGTTGGGCGGTGTCTCCCGTTACGGCTTTGCCGTAAAGCGGCGCCAGCGGGGTTTACGGCGCGGAGCTGGTGAGACACTGACCTTCTCCTTCTCCCCCCGCCCCGCGGGCCCCGGCCGGGGAGGGTCGGGTCTGGGGGTCGTGTGTGGGCGAGCGCCGGAGGTATAGGGCAGGGCGACAGGCACCGGCCCCCGTAGGCAAAGCAGGGGGAGGCGGCAGCCCGAGGGGACGGCCCCCGGCCCCGCCGGGCCTCCATCGAGGAGGGCAGCCGGGCCCCGCGGCGGCAGGAGTGCCCTCGGCGGAAGCTGGGCGTGCTTCCGGTTGCTTTTAGTTACAGAAATAAAAATCGGTTTGCTTCGTTACTAACGCAGTATTTTTTTTTAACATTACGTTTTGCCAGTCTGCGCTGGCCTCAATTCGTAATGCACTTAAAATGCACTTTAAATCGTAATGCAACGATTTAAAAAAAGCAAAGTTTATGAACGCAGAAGTTGCAGGAATTCCTACAGCTTTATTTACTTATATATATTTATCACTGTATTTATATATATAGACGTGTATATAGGTATAAGTGTCTCCGTAGCAGACCAGAGACAAAGAAGAGAAGAGAAAAGAGAAGCTAAATGGAAACAAAAAGGAGCCAAACGCAGAAGAGACAGCGAGTAGAACCAGAAGATAAGGGAGTTAGAGCAAACGGGGCTCAGTAAGATAGAGTCTGCTTAGAAACTCTGCAGGTCCCACGGAGGATGAGGCTGGGATTTACTGACTCCCATGGAAGGCTAATGTCAAACTGATTATTCTTCAGGTAAAAAAAAAAAAAATTCAGACGAGAATAAAGAGTTCACTGAAATGTGAGAATGGCCAATTCTTTAAGAGGTGAAGTGTTGAATCTATACAAAAATGTAAGTGTCTTAAATGCCATGAGCACTTTCCTTAAGTAGACAAAACCCTTTCACTGTGCACTCAATCTGTTAAAAAAAAAATATTTTTTTTTTTTTTAAGCTGCTGTACCTTGGAAGGGAGTATCCCAAAGGAGCAGACTACTTTAGAAGCCGTCTGAAAGCAGCTTTTCTAAAAAATAAAGATGTGAAAGATCCTGAAAAAATTAAGCAACTAATTGCACGAGGAGAATTTGTTATAAAAGAGTTGGAGGCTTTGTACTTTCTCAGAAAATACAGAGCTCTGAAACAGCGCTACTACAGTGACGACAACCAGTAACCCGTGCTAATGACTTCACATGTAATGATACAAATCCATAAAAATAAACAATAAAAGACCTGTAACCTCAGAAGAAATGAAACGTAAATCCTTCCAACCCATCTAAGGTACAAATTAGGACTTTGCTTCCCCTTAAGTAGTAGCATGAAGGATTTGGCATTTGTATTATATGAGTAATAGGTTTTTCTCAACTACTTTTGACCTCCTTGAACTAAAACTTCATGTATGAAAACAATTTTGCAGGAAGTAGTGTAATGATTCCATTCTGTTTCACTTCATTACGCATATTGAACATAGAGCTGCTCTTATATTTACCCAATAGCTGTGTGTTTGAGTGCTGATTCAAGACACTACACTTCTCTTGTTACCTAGAAGATTAATCTGGTTTTGAAAGTCTTCTGCATTTAATGATTAATTTCCACTGTAAACGCACACCTTCTTAAAAGTAAAGTAAGTCCTTAAAGACTTTGACTACATCTGCTTAACGTGCCAGTCACGTTGGCAGGCTGGCGGAGGCGCTGTCTTACTGTGTTAGAAAGACGACTACAGGGTCAGGAAAGGGGTGAATTTGAATAGCGGTTTAAGCACTTAAGACCCTGAAGACAGTTCCTGCTACAATTTCTGATGTTGTGTAACTGCTGTAGCAGGAATATAGAACTTGATCCTTTTCCCCTGGAAGAGAAGTTTGAGCGTAAATGTTTGCTCCATGGCTAACTCTGTAGACCTTGGCTTAACTAGCACAAACTTGTGCCAGAACTGATACTCTGCACATACTAGGGTTGGTTGGTTGTTGGTTTGTTTGTTTCAAAAAACTAAATGACACTGGAGATCGAACGTAAATAATCTTTGAAGTATAGGTAAGTAATCACTGCAGTAGAACTGTTGGCAATAGCAAGTCTTTACATGCATAAATTTCAGAACAGAATCAGAAAATTATGGCAGATTAGACAGTACGCTACCTTGAGACGAAATGTACATGCTTCAGTTTCTAGCACCAACTCCTTCCGCGTCAACTGAACTCCACTACAGTATGTTGCAGTTAAACCTATTCTGAAGGAATACCTCTATATACAAAATTTAACTACCCTTCTCAATAACTGGTAAAAGATTATCCGGACATGGTAACAAAGGGCCAAAGTGTAAGTTTATAGAACAGTATAAAGTTACTGTTCGCACTTCCCCCCCACCCCCACAGGACACGATCAGTGCTAGAGAATGTCTTCCATATTTTCTGTAAGTTTATGGAAGGCATTTGATAGAAGAAAACAAATGTGCACCTGGGAATGAACACAATAGCTATTCAGAGTATTTTAAACTTGTAGACTAATTCATGTGAAGTCTGCTGTTAGACTAATGAAAACAAGGTCTCTGGGGCATGACTGAAGATGGTACAGGCCAAGCAGCATGCAGCAGCGAACGAGAAGTGCAACCTCAGCTGAAGTGAGGCTCTGCTCATCGCAGAGCATGGAACGCAAAAGCAGCACGGACCAGAGGAGATGGATCGGTACGATAAAGCATTTTGTCAAAGCACAGCGGCACCCCCTCTCAGAGGAAGGGAACGCCAGCGGGCAAAGACAACAGCTTTGTGACAGGCAATGAGAAGTGCAAGAAATAAACCGAGAACAACTGCCCAACACATTCAATTCATGGGATACTCCGTTACAGAGACGAGACACTGAAATTCTTGGAGAGAAAAAGCAAACTGGGACAGAAACTCACAATAACTATTTTTTATTACATTACAATAAATAGGAGCAGTACAGTTTGACAAAAAAATGACAAATTCCAGATCACCTCACAGCACATACTCCTAAAAACATTAAAAATTTTAAAACAAACGGTCTTTTTTTTTCTTTTTTTTTTTTTAACTTAATGTCTGGTATGACCAACATTCCTAGGTCACGCAACCAAATGATGGAAAAACTGGATCACACTGCATATGTTCCACATCAAATAAAGCACAATGTACAAAATGTGCATGTTTCAGTTTACACTATACAAAAATAGTTAAAATACATTCCAGGTAAACATATTACATTAAGAAGTCATTCTAGTAAGAAGTTGGCACTCAAGAGGAAAAAGCAGAAGTATTTTCAACATGAAAACACAAGACAGTGGAATAAAGAAATGTTAGGAAGGATTTACCATCTATGTAGCTTTATGTAAACTTGAGACAAAATGATTTCTTTACAGTTTGATGGTCTTTGAAGGTAATAATTGTATTGCTTCATAGTAGAGACAAGAGCAGAAGATTGTGTGTCAGTATTTACCCATTACAGAGATCCTGTTACTGTAACAAAATCTACACAGTGAAACTTCAAGTTAGCAAAAATTTTAGGGCAATGAGACTGGTCAAAAGAATTAAATTTTAGTTTTGAGAAAACCAATGATAAAGTTGTTTACCAGTTACATAAAGCTACTGTAAGAAGGTGTTACTCCCTGACACATGGCAATTTAATGTATTAACGCAGTAAGTGATTCACATGTTCATTTAGTAGTTGCTATCAGAACAGACAGCATCCAGGTATGTTCTTTGAAAGCATTTCAAATAGGGAAAGACAGAATAATTATAAGATCAACTTGTGCAAGCTGCAATCCAACATGCTTCACCAAATCTCAACAAATATCAAGACAAAACTGCACAACAGTGGCAAGGATGTGTATTTTTTTTTTAAAGTAAATAAGGGCTAATGTAAATAGATTTTGTACGAATTTAATTAGATTGGTAGCTACAGATCACATTTACTGAAAAAAACCAAACCTATTTTATATATAGCTTTATATTAGAGCTATATAAATCCACATTTGATTAGGACATTTCAACTAAAATTTCTCCTAACAGTTTTTAGTTAACATAAGAATTTTAGACCAGCCCTAATTTTACATGCAGTGTGACTCAGTTACCAAAAATCTTCAAGTAATCTTAAGATTACTTCCATTTGCTCAAGGTATACTATCCACTTTTGCTACATTCTTCATATATAATCAAGTGTCTAAAATGTGCAAATAACTAACTGTCTCCAAAATGTTTTAACCTTGGAAGCTATAAAATGTTTTGCAACATTAAGAATTTGTTCTTATTCCTTATTGGTCTTTATGATATAATGTTAGGTTCTCCTATTACTGTTTTTTCAGAATATTTCATAATCTAAAGTATATTTCACATCAAAGCTGAAAGGAGGGGAGGGGGTCTCGGTTTTGGTGGAGGGTAGGGAAGGGGGGTGCAGGCAGGGAAAGGCATTATTTCTCTCAGCCACATTGAAATTAAAGAACATGCAGCAATCCAGGCAGTATACATCCCTGCTAGCTTTGCAGCTCTCCACCTACGAGAGTCACTGTGGGTTTTTTTTTTCGTAGAAGCAAAAGAATACTTTTCTCATGCAGTTGCACCTTTGACATCAATGGTCCAAGTTACACAGGTATATGAAAATTGTACTGTGTAAAATTTCCACATCATTGTTTAGGTATACCTTAGGTTAGGGCAATGCTGCTATTCCTTGTTCCAAACTTTTCAGTGTCCTGAACTATCCTACTTCAATGTCTTGTGTTTTATTTTTTTGGGTACACCAGAATCACATTTTCAAATTTTACTCTACAGCTGAGTTAGGTACTATGAAGAAGTGTACCTTCAGGAACTCAGGCCCTCATGAAATAATCAAACAATGCAACATTTACAGTAAGACAACAGGAACTGGCAACACTGGAATTACTGGCTCTTACTTTAGTGCAGAATAACTAGATTACTGCAGTACCAAAAATGAAAGCTTCTGCAAAAATTCTGCATCAATTCCAATCAGAAAAAAAAGGGGAAGGGGGGGGAAAAAAAATCACAAGGGAACTTAATCACAGAGAAAGACAACATTAAAATCTTGGTCTAGCTTCATGACAGTCTAGACACTGGAATGCCACTCACCAACCATTTAATCTGTGCAACAAAACTAGTACTTCACGAACATCACACAAACAACACTGACTCTGGAAACCATGTTCTATGCTGACAGTTTGTGCAAATTCCACACCATTTTTATGGCATAGTGGATTTCCAAATTATTTGCATGAAGCAGCTAAATTCAACTCATTCATTCACTCATCTGATGTCACTAGAATTTAAAATTCCTCCCCTATTTTGCACAAAATGGGCATCTGGAAATATTTAATGCCACTCTTGGGGAAAAAAGAATGGTTTCACTTTGCTATATAATTTAGGATTCATTTCATTTAATTCTTATGGTAAATTCTGGATTCATGTATGAATTAACCTAAGAATTTGAATCAACTTATCTGTTAAGGCTTTCTAGTATTTCCTAGAGACACTAAGGGTGAAATCCTGTACCTACTGAACAAAGCTACTTACAGATTTGCCACTGGGGGTCAGGAGAGCTAGGATTTCACCTTGGTCTTCAGACACAAAAAGTTAGTGAAAGTCTTAAAGCAATGCATTAACAATAGCAAATCAACCTAATTAGAACTTTTACTTTTTCCATTGCCAGATGTGCATTGTTGTCTTTTTTTAATTTTTCTTTTTTTATAGAAAAAATAGAGTATTTAAGGAGTGACCGTGACAAATTGCGGTGAAAAATTTTTTTGTGAAAGTTTTATCTTTACATTCATTAAAGTTGATCTGAAATGCTACAAGACTAGATGCCTAGAAGCAAAATCTACAGGAAGACTATAAAGGCTTCTGGTCTCTCTATATTGCAGTCAGTCTAAAATAAAAGAAAGGCTGAAATGAAAGTCTCTTTTGCTAACTAGTCCTTTCTCCCAACCAGATTTAAAAACAAAAAAATGAAAGGGGATGTTAGAATGTGTAGAGCATCATTTCATTGTTTGGTTTGCACACAGAACAGAATTTCATAATCAGTAAGAAAATTAGGAAGTTAGCAACCATGCATGCACCAAAGAGTCCTAAGACAGTTCTCAGGTTTGTGTGTGTGGTTTTTTTGTTTGTTTTTTGTTTGTTTTTTTTTCACAGGCATTGCTAGTTCAAGAACCAACAGTCGAAGAATACTGGCACTTTAAGAGGAATGAAGTTTCCACTGTCATTTAAAACAAGCATTCAGGTAAAGCTAACAGGATCATGAAGCAGAAAGTAAAGTAATGCTAAAACAAATGCTAATAATTTAGTGTAATGTACAAAAATTACTTAAGTACTTCTTAAGAATAAGGATAAATTGTATTTACATAATTATACACTTTGTCTTTGTCTTCTTTTTCTTCTTTTTACCATCTTTGCTCATCTTCTCTTTGTGTTTTCTGATTTCTCGAACTAATGTATAGAAGGCATCATCAACACCCTGAAAAGATACATACATGCACACATTAAGATCACATTAACAGACTTACATGCCTGCTTAGGTACAGCCTGTTTTCATCTGACCTGATCAGGTGAAGTGTGTTCAATCAGCAGTCTGTTTTGCTGCCTGCCAGGAGAGGTTACACTGTCTTCTCCTTGCTGAGGCTTTTCTAATGTCCCCTTGAGTAGACTGTGGGTTAGAGGAATTGCCGGGGCAACAGTTCTCTCAAGCATTCCTGTTTCTTGGGAAGGGGCATGCTGGGAAAAACATATTCAGATGAAAGGGGAACTACAGTTGTCTCCTGTCGTGCAAGAGGAACGTGTCTGACTGCATTACTGTGCATGGGCAGAGGGGCCTGCAGGAGAGCAGCTTTGGGGAGTGGGCTGCCATCATTTGCACAGCTATTCCTGGCTACAGGCTGTTCCTCTCCTGATTTCTGAGCAGCACTGAGGCAACAACCTGAATGAACTGTTTTGACGCCAAAAACAGCTAGCACCTGCTTACCCTCTTTCTCAGCTGTTCCCCAAACCAGGCTTACAGCAGCAGCCTGCAGGTGACGTACTGCTCAGGGGTTGACCACAGATACCCCATAGGTCCAATTCCATTACTAATGTGGTAAGGAAAGTAATTTAGTGTACTGCCCCCTCCTCCATCTTGAAGAGGGCACACCTCAAACTAGAAAAGTATTGGTACCACATGTTTAGATTATAAGTATGTACATTATTAGTACAGAATAAAGTTCTGAAGCATTAGTTAGCTTTGTGCCTTAATAATCTATACACAGCTTTAAAAAGTAAATTCAAATATTTGTAGCAAGAATTCAATACCAAAAGAGAGAGTTATGATTATTCTACATATTCAGGTCATTTCTCAGGCACACTGATATAGTAATCACACCACAGTTTTAAATCTTTACATATGCAAGTCAATCAAATCAATCCCATGTTCCAGTGATAGATTATTTGATAAATCATTCTATTGAAATTATATAAAGACACATGGAACACATTATCTATGGTGCTGTATCACATACAGTCACTTAAAATCTCCACGACTCCAATAGTTAAGCTACAGACACAAAAGCTAGTGTTTCTTCACGTTGAGTAGTTTTTCATTTTTGGGGGGGTAATTATAGCTGAGAAATATTAACCCTGGTCAAAAGAGACCAGCATATCTAAAAGCCTGATACGAACCATTATCAAGTGCAATGTTATACGGTATACTCTGTAACAAACTATTTACATGAAACAGTTTATTCTATTGCCTAGCTTTCAGGTTGCTCCAAATTCCAGTCAAGTACCTATCTTCTCAGTCAGCCTTTGCATTGAATAGTTTGAGTACTAACAGTTATAAAACCATTAAGATAAAAAATGATCTTGATTCTTCACTGCCTTACTCCTTATATTACCTTTTAAGTAGATCAGAAATAGTTGTCTAATGTTAACGTATCACAGCAGCCAACTGCACCACCCAATTTCTAGAACTGGGTCTAGAAATTTAGCCCTACAACTGGCAGGCAGCTTCCTACCTCTGGTTAGCTACAGTTTGCCTTCAAGCTGCCAATAAAAATTAACAGCCTATTTACTCCTGTATGCCTACTTCAGTAAAAGAACTGAAAGTGAACTCTGAAAAAAGCACAACAACAAAAAGCCAAAAATCACCCAATTCATTACTGTTTCAAACACCAAATGGTGATGAAACTTAGTATGGAAAGTCCAAACAGCAGTGAGGTGTTAAATAGCTTTACTTATAAAGCAATGCTCCTACTATAGCCTAAATTTATTTAAAACCTTCACATTCAAGTTCATAAAACGTTTACAAATAACTGATGTTCGATCAAAGCCCCTGGCAGCCTACCTCCCAATACTAATAGCACACTTTTGCAAGGTCTTGTAATATACAAAATACACTTGCAAATAACTTATTCTACATTTCGAAATATTATTGATCAATATAAAATTGATGTAGCATGCCTAATGGAAGAGTAGCCTTGGTTCTGGAAAAGGTCATGTCCCCCATGAATCTTTTGAGAATTAGAATCATAGAATAGTTCAGGTTGGAAAAGATCTGTAAGATCATCAAGTCCAACCGTTAACCTAGCACTATCAAGTCCACCACTAAACCATGTCCCTAAGCGCCACATCTACATGTCTTTTAAATACCTCCAGGGATGGTGACTCAACCACTTCCCTGGGCAGCCTGTTCCAATGCTTGACAACCCTTTCAGTGAAGAAATTTTTCCTAATATCCAATCTAAACCTCCCCTGGCGCAACTTGAGGCCATTTCCTCTCGTCCTATCACTTGTTACCTGGGAGAAGAGACCGACCCCCACCTCTCTACAACCTCCTTTCAGGTAGCTGTAGAGAGCAAGAAGGTCTCCCCTCAGCCTCCTTTTCTCCAGGCTAAACAACCCCAGCTCCCCCAGCTGCTCCTCATAAGACTTCTGCTCCAGACCCTTCACCAGCTTCGTTGCCCTTCTCTGGACACGCTCCAGCCCCTCAATGTCTCTCTTGTAGTGGGGGGCCCAAAACTGAACACAGTATTTGAGGTGCGGCCTCACCAGTGCCGAGTACAGGGGCACGATCACTTCCCTAGTCCTGCTGGCCACACTATTTCTGATACAAGCCAGGATGCCATTGGCCTTCTTGGCCACCTGGGCACACTGCTGGCTCATACTCAGCCAGCTGTCTACCAATACCACCAGGTCCTTTTCCACCAGGCAGCTTTCCAGCCACTCTTCCCCAAGCCTGTAGCATTGCATGGGGTTGCTGTGGCCCAAGTGCAGGACACGACACTTGGCCTTGTTGAACCTCATGCAACTGGCCTCGGCCCATCGATCCAGCCTGTCCAGGTCCCTCTGCAGAGCCTTCCTCCCCTCAAGCAGATCAACACTCCCACACAACTTGGTGTCCTCTGCAAACTTACTGAGGGTGCACTCCATCCTCTCATCCCGATCATTGATAAAGATATTAAACAGAACTGGCCCCAATACTGAGCCCTGGGGAACACCACTTGTGACCGGCCGCCAACTGGATTTAACTCTGTTCACCACAGCTCTTTGGGCTTGGCCATCCAGCCAGGTTTTTACCCAGCGAAGCGTACACCCGTCCAAGCCATGAGCAGCCAGTTTCTCCAGGAGAATGCTGTGGGAAAGGGTGCCAAAGGCTTTACTGAAGTCCAGGCAGACAGCACCCACAGCCTTTCCCTCATCCACTAAGCGGGTCACCTTGTCATAGAAGGAGATCAGGTTAGTCAAGCAGGACCTGCCTTTCATAAGCCCATGCTGGCTGGGCCTGATCACCTGGTTGTCCTGTACGTGCCGCGTGATGGCACTCAAGATGATCTGCTCCATCAGCTTCCCTGGTACTGAGGTCAGACTGACAGGCCTGTAGCTCCCCGGATCCTCCTTCTGGCCCTTCTTGTAGATGGGCACCACATTTGCTAACCCCCAGTCAACTGGGACCTCCCCGGTTAGCCAGGACTGCTGGTAAAGGATTGAAAGTGCCTTGGTGAGCACTTCTGCCAGCTCCCTCAGTGCCCTTCGGTGGATCCCATCTGGCTCCATAGACTTGTGTGTGTCTAAGTCGTGTAGCAGGTCGCTAACCATTTCCCCCTGGATTATGGGGGCTTCATTCTGTTGCCTGTCTTCCAGCTCAGGGGCCTGGGTACCTGGAGAACAACTGGTCTTACTATTAAAGACTGAGCCAAAGGCAGCATTGAGTACCTCAGCCCATTCCTCATCCTTTGTCACTATGTTTCCCCCCGTGTCTAATAAAGGATGGAGATTCTCCTTAGCCCTCCTTTTGTTGCTGGTGCATTTATAGAAACATTTTTTATTGTCTTTTATGGCAGTAGCCAGATTAAGTTCTAGTTGAGCTTTGGCCCTTCTGATTTTCTCCCTGCATAACCTCATGACCTCCTTGTAGTCCTCCTGAGTGGCCTGCCCCTTCCTCCAAAGGTCACAAACTCTCCTTTTTTTCCTGAGTTCCAGCCAAAGCTCTCAGTTTAGCCAGGCCAGTCGTCTTCTGCGCCAGCTAGTCTTTTGGTGCATGGGGAGGGCCTGTTCCTGCATCTTTAGGATTTCCTTCTTGAAGAATGCCCAGCCTTCCTGGACTTCTCTACCCTTCAGGACTGCTTCCCAAGGGACTCTTGTCAACCAGTCTCCTAAACAGGCCAAAGTCTGCCCTCCGGAAGTCCAAGGTAGCAGTTCTGCTGACCCCCCTCCTTACTTCTCCAAGGACCAAAAACTCTATCATTTTGTGATCACTATGCCCAAGACGGCCTCCAACCATCACATCACCCACAAGTCCTTCTCTGTTCACAAACAACAGGTCTAGCAGGGTGCCTTCCCTAGTTGGCTCGCTCACCAGCTGTGTCAGGAAGTTGTCTTCCACACACTCCAGGAACCTCCTAGACTGTTTCCTCTCTGCTGTACTGTATTTCCAGCACACATCTGGTAAGTTAAGTCCCCCACAAGAACAAGGGCTAGCGATTGTGAGACTTCTCCCAGCTGCTTATAGAATATTTCATCTGCCTCTTCATCCTGCTTGGGTGGTCTATAACAGACTCCCACCATGATAGCTGCCTTGTTGTCCTTCCCCCTGATTCTTACCCATAAACACTCAACCCTATTGTCACCATCATTAAGCTCTAGACAATTAAAATACTCCCTAACATGCAGGGCTACCCCACCACCTTCCTTGCCTATCCCCTCTGAAGAGTTTATAGCCATCCATTGCAGCACTCCAGTTGTGTGAGTCATGCCACCATGTTTCCATGATAGCAACTATATCATAGTTTTCCTGCTGCACAAGGGCTTCCAGCTCCTCCTGTTTGTTGCCCATGCTGCATGCATTGGTGTAGATGCAGTTCAGTTGGGCTATTGATCCTGCTACCTTTTTGGATGCAGAAGCCCTAATTCCTATGTGACCATTCTCAGGCGCTTCTGTGGTTTCTAACACATCCATAACCCTTGCGTCTTTGCTGCTGCATGGATCTCCATCCCCTACCTCCACTGAGACGGGAGATCAAAGGACCTTGCTAGCACACTGTCCCTCAAACATTGGTGTGCCACCCTCAGGCTTATCTCTAGCAAGCCTTGTTTTATTCCTTTCCCTCTTCAAATCTAGTTTAAAGCTCTTTCAATGAGCCCTGCCAACTCCTGTGCAAAGATCCTTTTCCCCCTTTGAGACAGGTGTACCCCATCTGTCACCAGCAGGCCTGATGTCATGTAGACCAACCTATGATCAAAAACCCCAAAATTCTGCTGGTGACACCAGGCTCGGAGCCAGGTATTGATCTGCTGGCAAATGCTTGGTATTATTTTACAGAGAGCTAGTGTATTTTCCTTATAATTTCAACATTAATGCACAAAGTGAATGTTTAGCAATGTTCATGTAGGGAAATTATCTAGAAGTAGTGACAGTTCAAAGTGCATCTACTGCAGTTCTCATCTTGACAGCCAGCTAGGAGGAAAGCATTAAGAATCAATCACAACAGACAGAAGAATAGTTTCATTCTTGGAACACAAGAATGGTTTAAGAAAAACCTCTGCACAATATTCTTCTACAAGACTGTTCACATTTCCTTACAAAACTACCTTTGAGTATTTCACACTCATTAATGTGTTAGAAAAATAATCATTACAAGGACAGTCGTTGGCTTTCAGCCGTGTCTTCAAATGAGACAGGCTAAACAAAAATCGCAATTTAAGTCTTCAAACAAGCAACCCTTCCTCATTAAACTGGTTTTAAAATAAATACTGAGAAAAAAAAACTTGTACAAAGTAATATCCAGAGGCTATTATGGGCCTTTAAACACATGAATCCACAATTAAGGCTGAAATCTTTATTCTACCTAGTAAGGTGATGATCTTTTAAATACAGCACATGTGGCAAAATACTAAGGAACTGACTTAGCTTCCGTCCTTGCATTTACACCTTTGTAGATCAAGCCTTTAAAATTATTAATTATGTATTTAGTAGTTTGGTCCTGCCACAATTCCTCTTAAATTCAGGTAATGAATATAGCATGACATACAAAACTACATTTAGAATATTTGTGAATTAGAACTGGAGAACTAAAGATGAATTAGAACTGGAGAACTAAAGATGAACTGCAGTCTTTCACTTTTCAGTCTGTGGATTAAATTTTAAATGCAAGTAGTAGATACTCTGTTTACAGAAGGTCCCTGAAGGCATCAATACTGTAAGATCAAATGCGGTCAACCCTTCTAGTTACTTCTTTCAGTAAGAAAGGACCGCATGCAGCTGACCTTCCTCCCTGTAACAATGGAGTTATGTGCAAGCTTTTTGGAAAGCTTAAGATGTACTGAATGAGTGCTTTAAATCCAGGCTCAGGATTAAAAACTCAAAATTCACTGTGCATGCTCAGAACTATACCACACTGCCTCAATAAAGGTGCACTGACAGAGCTTGCTCCTGGCACTTGTTTTTCCAAAGGGCAAATACAAAAAGCAAAGGGAACAGAAAAATCAGAACTGTTCCCACAGCAACAGCCTGCTCCTGGCTACAACTTTTCTTTGGAGCACCACATGGTCCCATGACCATATAGACGTCTGGATATGTGGTTGCATGGTTACAAGCATGCATCAAACTTGGCAACTAGCTGGCTATCAATAAGAAACCCTAAATTTATAAGGAACTGGGAATTCCTTAATACCCCAGCCCCAAAAATAGACCCTTAAACAAGTTCTAAATTGCAGAAAAAAAATTTTAAAATTTTTTTAATTATATAATACATATATACATACATGTATCAGTCACGAGAAAGAAATTATTTGTACGCCTCTGTAGTACTATGGAAAAATCATTAAATTACAGTTTTAATCAAGAATCTAGGAATTTAATTCAAATCTATAACTTTTGTAATTCAAACTTTTTACTATTAACCCAGCTCAATCTGAATTACATTACCTAGATGTCTAATTTAAGTCCTAAAGAAATTTTGTTATAGTATGCTTTTTATGTAAAAACTTTAATGCTTTCAAGAAAGAGATCTTTTGAGGGTTTTATACTGAGTTTTAGAAATTTCTTCTTGCTAATTGGAAATTATAAACAGAGCAAAAGATGTTATGTACTTTCTGCCTTACTGTGTTAACAGCCAAAGGAATGAACCTCTTGGAAAGCATTAGCAGTTAATGGTAATCTGGGTAGTCAAAGTTTTCAGTTACCTTGTACAAGATTAATATAACTAAGAAGGCATCCCATAAGCAGCAAGAAGATAAACTGAACATTTCAAGAGGTAGCAAAACACTCTGAACTATCCAATTTGATTATCCACAGGCAAAAAAAAGAAAATAAATACTGTCTATCATTGCAAACTGCTATAATGAATATTTTTGAAGTCTCAAATTCCAGCTGAAAGACTCACATCCTTAGGTGCTGCTCTCCTTAGCTATCTACTATGCAGACTGAAATAATACATATCATCTTACTGCATGGAAAATAATACAAGCCTGACTGTTTTAAATGCCAGATTTCTTATTCCACTACCGAACTACAGCTATACCACAATAGTTTTGGAATACACTTTTTCCAGCTTAACCTCCTAAATAGAAAGTTGCTGAAATGACTATCAATACTATGTAGAATTCACTTGAGTATAAAGACAAATGTTTCCTCCCCTGAGCAGACACTCTTGAAGTTCTAGTCTTATATCCAAGACTATTTGCCAATAGGGTATGGCGGGGGGGGGACCACACCAAAACCAAAAACCCAGCAATACCCACTGTTGACAAAAGAGATTTCCCCTACCAAGGGTGGGGGGGAACCACACAGAAACCCAAAAACCTACTTCTCTTGGACATGGGCAGAAACAAAGTAGGAAACTGGTACAAAGAAAGCATATGCTCGCTGAGCTATCAAAAAGAATCTTAAAATCTGAAAAGATGCTTCCACTGAAAAAATAATGAAAACCACAATTCCCACCATCCTGTTCTCCTTCTCCCAAGGAAGTCCACAGAAAGGAAAAGCAGACAGAATTCAGGATCTTTAAAACCCCAGTATACAAGAAATTCTACTTTGAGGTATGGCTACATTAGTAAGACAGCAAGAAGTGGCAAAGTTGGTTTTCAGAAGGCTACAGGAAGGAGGCTTAAGCAATGTAATTCATATTGCTCTCATCAAAAGTAATCTTGCCAAGCTGCTGTCAGTTGGTTTTGATAACATGGAAAGAATAAAACAAGGTATTTTGATGGCATCAATTTTATTACGATATTTGGATGGAAGACTGGGGAGCTTCCATAACTAAAGTTTCCAGTTTCCTGCAAAGGAAGCCTTTGATACAAACAGTATCACAAAAGTGTATCTTTTTTAAGCAAACATGTAAAGAATTATCTCAGCACAGTCATTCATCACTTAAAAACTGGGAATATAAGCCTGAGCAGATCTAGTAAAAACTGACATGAAATAACATTTCTCCCCCCCCCCCCCCCTCGGAAAGAGGAATAAAACTCCCTTATTGAAGGGAGTATTCCTACAGTTGTGACAGTCTCTTTAGGATACAAGTCAAATGCCACTACTTCTTCTTCTGAAGACTAAAAAAAACACCTTGAAAAGCAAACAGTTTTTCTTTTACACAACAGGAAATTCCAGGTCATCCTCCTGTTGAGCAAGCATATAAGGAGTAACAACCCACTCTCTGCAGCGGTGCAGTAAGAGGTAAAGAATTAATGGGATAGTAATATATGCAAGGAGCTATTCTGATAGTTTGTTAAAAAGCACTGGAAGTGATTTAGACTAGCACTTCTTCCATATCACAGTTGCTTCTTCCCTCTCCTCCTCCCTTTTTTTCTTAGAGTGGAGCATAAAGATAAAAACAATTTTGTGAGAGTTCAGGTACTGGGTTTTTTGGTGGGTTTTTTTGTTGTTTGTTTTTGGTTCCCTCCTGCCCCCCTCCAGTTTTACTTCACTATTGCTTCCCCCCCCCCGCCCCCTTTAAAGGCTCTCAAAAAAGTGAAACCCTACCATTTTGTCCAAATCTGGATTACTTATGGCATTATAGTTGACAAAAGAAAACTAATGTATTTCTGGAAATTATTAATTTTATAAGCTGGGGCAAAACAAGGGAAAAATGGTATGGCATAAGGAAGGGCCTAAGAATTAACAAATCCTGTACGCCAGCTGCTAGCCAGATACTGTTTTGCTGGATTAGGAACCTCCTGCTTCTGCATCTGAGAAGGACTATAAATATTATGATCCTCTCCCCTCAGTTCATCAACCTGAAGATCCAATCAGTATTCACCTTCAATGGTTCCTGCAATGTACCTATAATAAAACTTTTTCCTCTTAATTGCTTCACACACAAAACCAGGTCTCCGTTTCACAGGTGGAGAACTTGATACACAGTAAAGACTTTCTGTTAACCTATTTGTCAAAAACCCATGAAACAAAGCAAATCCATAGTACTTGGGTGTTTGCTAGGAATATTATTCAGGACTACTATACTGAAATCTGACTGGTTTTATATCTTAAATTATGTCATCAATTAACCATAAAATGTCTGATTTGCAAGACACTGTCAATCATTTTCATTTGGCAAGTGATTTGTAAAAACTACCCTGTTACATTACAAAACTTACCCTGTTACATTACAAAACTTACCCTGTTACATTACAAGGCATTTTTTAACTTTCACGCACCCTGGAGTCTTTTCTTCTTTGCTGATTTTTTTCACTCTGTACTGTCGAATCTCTCGCACCAATGTATAAAAAGCATCCTCCACTCTCTGCATTGTAAAACACAACTCCTTAAAAACTGCTTCATTAACAGTCGTGACATATTGGGACAGCCATGGCAGGGGAAAAAAACACAACAAAATCACTGAAATTATGAGCTTTACTTGAGAGTATATGGATCTCCATTTATATATTTAAAAGTGCTGGGCTTGCATATTTGCTGCTTGATAAACAGCTTTTAATGCAAGCAAAAGACACACACTCAATTTATTGATTACCAATTATTGTGAATATCTATGCTTCAAGCCCTCCTTTTTTTCTGGGCAAGGTTACACTTGGACAGAAAGAATAACAATTGTTTTCTTCCATTGCATACCGCACTGAAAATAATACCACTTGTGTTACTGAATCTTTTCACATGTTTTTGTGGGCATGGATGTATTTAGCGGGCACAAAGCCTTATTAGATTGGTAACTGAGGTGTACTTATAAACACGCACAGTTAAACACCTATTTTCACTTCTTAACAGAAGTGAGAACCTGTTACTGTTTGGGCAGGCAACAAAAAGTAAGCTTGTTTATGTTCTGTTCTTTATATAAGAAGGTGTACTTTCTTTGCAAATATCTGGAACAAACTAACAAAGTATAGAAAAAGTCTAAACAGGTAATTTCCTAAGAGGTTACAAAGAAATAAAACCTTCTAAGAATACTAAATTTGGGGCAATATTGTTTTTAAAGCTACTTACTTTACAGAGCAAGCACTATGCTATTAGATTTAGGAAAAGGAATATTTGAGTCATGGCAAAGTGCTTTTAAGAAGCACCTTAAGTATATTATATTTCAGAGTAACTTTCAAAAGTAATTACTTATTGTAATTATAGAAGTTCTTCTTCCATGCAGAAAAAGCAACAAGTTAATAATTATCATGATTAAGAGCTTGGTTCACATCAATGTACAAGGCACACCTAATCTGTTCTCTCTGGGCCAGACTCAGGCAACCACTAAGGTCCCATAATAACAACTAAGTGCAAACAGCTTGTGAAGTTCTGCTGCTCAGATTTTCCTCTGGTTAAGAGAGCTCTTCAACTATTCCAGGGATGACACAGAGGTACATGTTTTACTTCTCTGGTCTCACACCCTGCCTTTCTGCAGCTTTGTGTTTAGCCCACTTGGAGATGAGGATATCATAAGCATTTAAAAAAAATAAAAGTATGAGGGCTGAAGGTATCTTTAAGAAAATGCAAGATAAAGAGGTACACCACAAGCTTTAAGTTATAATATCTGTTATTTTAAACTGATTATATCTGTGCATAAACTTAAAAATTTAGATAAATCTGTGAGGATGTTCTTGTTATAACAAGATGCAAAATGTTTAGCTGCAGATTTTAAAGGGGAGAGCAAATGTCTCCTCTGCTTTCCTGTCAATCCATTAGTTGTCTCCTCAGTCAGATCAACAGAGTTGTTAATTTAATACAAACTCATTATTTGAAAATAAAAACAGAACAAACTGATGATCACGGAAAACAGTACAACCATTTAAGCCCAAAACTTTATTACTAACCAAACACACAATCTGGGCTTTTATTTGGCAGTTTCCATAAATTTTCTCTCCAACCCATCTTCATATTGTGCACCTAATAACAAAAATAGCTAACATTTACTGCCACATTTACTGGGTGATTTTGCATGAACTGTGCCATAGGTTACCACATTTAAGACTCATTCTTAACACACTGCAGCTTATCTGAGAGTTCTTCTGAACTACAGCCACTTGAATTTAAAGATGAAACGAATTAGATTTGTTTCTTGGATTGTATTTCTCTGGTGTATACAATGTGTCCTGATAGGATGTAGTGAAGTATTGACAAGGTGACAAGTCTTCTTACGTTCCATGTCTGAGAGTTTGCAAAATGTAAAGGAAGCCATTAAAAACCAGCAAAAACAAAGTAAAGCTCATATTTTCATGTTTTCCTGGAAGGAATGGAAGTTTATTCCTGAAGAGGAAACAGTAAACATTGATCAGCTGCTACGTGCCAAAGCACAGGCCATACAAGAATCAATATTTTTGTAAATCTACTGTTTTGCAGTAGAAATACATAATTTGATTATGAAGCTTTCACATGAATAATTAGGTAACAATCCTTCGGTCAACATTTATTGCCAACTTTCCCATCACCAATAGGAGCTGTAATTTGCTTTAGCAATGCAGAGAGAGGGAGAGACACAGACAGAGTGAGAAAAGAAATTGCTACTGCTGCCATCACCAAGAACAATCGTATTAATCCTGTTGAAAGAAATTATTCTGAGAGAAAATCTGTACAGACACACATTTGCTAATTTCATTAGCACAAGGTGACTTTTTAAAGAGCCAGGTGCCAGTCTTATAAGCTTAAGAAGACATTTTAATACCCATTTCTTTTAAGATTCTTCAGTATTTTTCCTTAAATGAGCTTATTCTTTAAATATTTTTCCTTATAAATCATATATCTAAAACATGATCAACCAGTCTTTAGCTGTCAGAACTGGAAGCAAAAATATCTTTTGGCAGATATTAAAAACTTCAAAATCTAAACTGCTATTTACTTTAACAGCCCAAAGAACCCATGACCTCGAGGCAATGTTTTCAAGATGCTTTTGATTCCCAGGAGACAGCCAAACATTCAATTTATAATATGACTATGTGCAAAGAAAGACTATTTCAAGTACAGACCAAAGTACAAATGGGAATTTTCACATGTTCTGCTTCTGTAAATAGCGCTTAAAGGAAACTAATGAAAATTAGCCCTGACATCTCAAAAGTGTTCTGTGTCCACTTTTATACACTCTATCAGAATTGGTCTCCTAAAACCAACTGTTAGACAAATAAAATCAAAATTATTCACGAGGACACAAGCAAAAAGAATGCTACTCACTTGCATAAAAGCACTCCCAACATAAAAATTTGTACGTGGTAAGGTCAGCTTAGCCAACACGGGAGAACACACAAACTGCAAAAATCTACTAGCTCCTGTAACATTCAGTTTATAGATTAAGGTTAATTTTTTGCTGTCTCTGAAACAGACATAATACTTCAAAGGACTCTTTGGAAACAGTTACAACTCAACCACATGCAGAACCTCTACTAGTTTGGGGAGGCAGGGGCTGTTAAGCTTATCATGTTATCTTATGATGGTTAAATACCAGGCACACATCAGTAAATTCATATTAAATACTGCACAAAATAACCATTCAAGTTAAAAAGTTAATCACTCCAAAGCTAAGAAGTGCCAGAATTACAGCTGTCTGTCCTACCTGAATTTCACCCATTGTGCACATCCTTTTTTTGCTGCACCTATTTATCTTTACATTAGGTAAATAGCAAACCTGTTTCCTCAGCATCCTGGAGTCATTCAGCACACAAGTTGAATGCCAGAATTTGTTTCAACATTATCAAAACTTTTTTTTTTCTTGGGCCCTTGTTCTTGGGAAGGACTAAACATTTTTGAAAAGTTTTACCTTACAACAAACAAGTGACATGAAAAAACTCAACCCAGCTTGTGAAGTCTGACAAAGTTATACATAATTGAAAACAGTTTTAAAATGGAACTTGTACATATGAAGTACATTAAAAATGGCTTGGAGTGAAACACACACATTAGCATTAAACAGATATGACAAATCCCCCCCCCCCCAAAAAAAAGGCAAGTTGGTTCAAGCAAACTGTCTAAATTACCAGTTATTCATGAATCTTAATTGAGATGTAGGAATGAAATTCTGTAAATACTGCAGCAATTACTTCATCAGACCAGGCACAGGTTCTCAACTTACTTTCATTACAAGTTTGGGGCCTAACCTATTGTACAACAGACAGCTGAAATAACGATAATGCTTTTTTTAACAGCATCCTTGTGATTTAGGTCAACTTCCTCATTAAACACTTCAAAAGTGTGTTTAAGTATATATTCTCAACAACAAGACCTAATACTTTAGTGAATCCTTTACTATTCTTACAATAATGCCCATGTATCTGCTTTGAATTCAATACTAGCAGAACAGTTGAAATGTTCCAAGGAAAACAAAATCCTACAGTCAAACCACATTTGGGGTACAGCTTTTCCTTGTGTAACTCACAAGGAAACGGAAGCCCAGTAAAGATACCGGATGCAGCCTTGGTGGGGATAAATCAACTTTGCCTCTCATCTCTCATTGATACTATTGATAATATTGAGAGCTATACGCTCCTGTGGACAAGGAAGAACTTGAATTCAAAGCTTATGTCAATCAGAGAAAAGCATACCAGCTATCAAAATAAACCTAAGAAATTCACACCTTTCTGCATAAGGATTGTGAAAGGATGAGTAGAAGTGATGCAACATGCCTTACAAAACCACCAGTATTGACACATGTTTACATTTAGAAATAGGATTATTTTCATAAATTACATTAATATAATTTCAATCAGTGGTCTAATGAAAAAAATTAATAATCTATAGCCTTATACCCAAGTTGCAGGGTCCACTAAGCTAATGTTTCACTGATAAACTCAATGATTTATTTGAAAATTCACACAGGGATTTGGCTTAAAACACAACCTTTTTGCAGTAAGCTAAAGTTTACATCCATATTGCCAGTCAGAACCAAATAAAAACAAATACACTAACTTTTAGAACAACTTATTTCTGCGCGTCATTTCAGTGTTTTTCATCTTTCCTATTTTTGACCTTACCTATGAATTTTTGAAAATCTTAAAAACTGAATTATTTGGAACTGAGATACCATTTTGCATGAGCATGCAACGTCATCATTTAAAAAGAGTGTCTTGGCAATCAAAACAGATTACATGGCCAACTCCTTTCCATTTCCATCACCCGTTTCCTTCCCCAGAAACCCTTCTGCTGGAGCTCAGAGAGAATCAGAAATGTGGCACAGGGAAGGAAGCAAGAAAATGGTGAGGGCCCCTTTAATAGGGCATTAATACTCATGTTTCAGTGTGGTGGCAGGTGCGTACAGGAAAGGAAAAGAAGCTTCCTACTTCTAAGTTTTCATGTCAGACTTTCTACAAACTCCAGAAGTCACCAGATCACCAGCTACATTAGTTCATAGTTGGAAGTTCTGCATGTAATCAGAGAGGACCAGATTTTTATTTACTTATTTTTAGCCAAGGACTGAATTTTGCCCAATAAAAATATAGTCCATGGGCCACATGCAGCTCACAAAATGGTCTGAATCCCCTAATTTTAAGTTACTTTGGAAGATGGTATGTATATATATATATATATATATATATGCAGATCTTTTTTATATATGCCAGTGTGACTGAAACATCACAATATGTAAATGCATATGTATACACATATACAGACACAAATACATACAAATATTTAGATGATCTTGCTGTAATTAAAGATCAGGTTCTTCCTCCAATTCCCTTTTGCCTTCAAAAGTATTTTATTAACACAGGATCTTAAGGAGCAGTTTCATAACGCAACATGTTATGAACAGCACTGTGAAAGAATCAGCAACCATACCTAGCGGTTCCAACTTTTAGAAGCCAACATTCTCAAAAGAGTCTATTGGATTTCTTTATTCTAAAATCCACAAGACACTTTTAGGGACTCCTAATCTGTAAAGAGTGTAAAGCTCAGCTTTGAAAAACAAAAGCCAACAGTCCCTTCTGTAACATTCCAGTTAGCACCTCCAGAAATATAAAGTCACAGATAAAAAGTCAAATTATACAATAACAGTTCCTATATGACTGATCTATTGTCCTCTGAACCAAGTACAAACCTCCAGCAGACCTCTTAAAAGTCTGAAAGATAAAAAAGCAGATACTACTTTGTATAAACAAAGATTATCAAACTTTGAGAGTGGTGGCTTTTGAGCATCCAATTTTGTGTTGGCTAGGCATGGTGGGGCTGCTGGTAGGAGTAAACTGCTCCTAGTGGGGTGGGGAGAAGAAATCTTTGAAAATACACCATGGTATCAACATGCTTTCATTAAAAGTGGCTATGCAAAAGGAGTATTTCCTAAACAAAGCCTGACGCTCTATACAACAGGCTGAACAAAGTAAAATCTAGATGTTAGTGCAGAACTTCTATTATTTCAAACCTGAAACATAATTTCACAGTTCTTCCTTTTTTATCCTAACATCGCAATGACAGCCACTAATACAGGACCTTCCAAACAAGAACACTGCAATTACTCAGTCCACTTGTATGCCACATTCTTCAGAACACTCATGGCCTAATTTATTCTCAGCCATTAAAGTTAGGTAGGATTAAAAAAACAGAACTACACAACAGAGACTTTCTCTATTGCCAAAAGTTAGCATTCCTTTGATTCCCCTGTAAAGTTTTACTAATTAGTCCAGGTTTCAACTTGTCAGAAACTTGGGCGGGTATAGCAAATTTGCACTAATAAAATATTCACTTCTTATATCCAAAAATAACTTACATACTGTCTATGAGGAAATTCTGCCAAGTGATGCAGCTGAATCTATTTAGCAGTTACTCAAACTGCAGTATCCTGCCCTTATTTGCCTCCTTCTGCTACACCTAATTCCCGATTCATAACTTGCACGTAACACTTCTGATTTTGCAGAGCATGAGTTATTCAGCCACTCAGGCCTGATCTAATTTGTATTGATAGTAAGTCTTTACTCTTAAGAAAAAAACACAAATCAGCATTTTCCAAAAAGAATGCTTTCTTCCAGAAGTACAGAACCAGTTTCATCTACATCTGTATAGCTTACCTTCTCCTGAATACACAGAGGTACCACTACGTGCACCCTGAGAGAAACACTGAAAGGACCCTAACAGCTGCCTCTTTCACGTATACCAGTGGGGTAAAATAAGCCAACACTGAGCTCTAAAGTCTCAGAAGAGTATCAGTTTACACAAGCAATTAATCCAGTAATTTCAAGAGACTTTTGGTCAATTGCTTAGCTATAAAAAGGTATATCAAGCATGTCCCACTAATGCTGAATCAACGTCTTAAAGAAAAATTCCTTTTGTTATTAATGAAAAGACTTAAAACAGAATAAACTAATTAGCTGTTTGTCTGCTTAATCCTCTTGCTGAGGAAAAAAAGCATTTCACCTCTAAGTAGAAGTGCTTTTTATTCTATTAAAACCTATCACAATGTTAAGAATGCAGCAACCCTCTGACAGTGGAGAGTAATAGCAGCCCAGGTCTCATTCTTTGAGTTTGTACAACTGAAGCAAATCACTCATTAGTAAACAATTACCAGCTGTCAGTGAGTTGACAGGAAGAGACACCACAAGAATTTCTACTCCAGAGAAATAGATCTATTGATATGACCAAGCAATTGTCAATGCCTAGAATAATTAACACTATGATAATTCAGATGAGAGGTCTACATTTGTATCTGGTAAGTTTTGAGCTTTACCTGTCTTGTCTTTGCTGATGTTTCAATGAAAGGAATTCCATAACTTCTTGCTAAATCCTGAGCTTGTTTTGTATCTACTGTTCTGGAAGGCAAATCACATTTGTTTCCTACTAGCACCATTGGGACATCTTCAGAGTCTTTAACTCTCTTTATTTGTTCCCTAAAAAGAAAAAAAAAAAAGAAAAAGACATTTTATTTAACAGGTATTAATATTAATAATTTATATGGTAGATTTTAAAGCAATGAAAATTAAATTAACAGATTCCAACATCATTCTTTATGTTACTTTACTGCACATACACTATTAGAAACCACCAAAAAATAAACTGACCAATCCTGTCACCATCAAGTTTATCATCTTATTTTAAAAAGATGAGGTTGACATTCTGCAAACTACTATAGATTTTGATGTCATTACACTTTTTTTTTGTTTGTTTGTTTGTTTTTAACAGGTAATGCCAGAACAAGCCTAAGAAACTCTGGTATAAATCTTACTACTTATCTCTCATACTCAGCACTCATAATACTCAATCCATTTGCTAAGATAAAACACTGTCAAAAGCCCTATGCCCATCATCTCGATTTTGGTTTGGCTGGGGGGGGTGGGGGGCGTGTGAGGGTGTTTTTTGTTTTTTAATTAAAGACAGCATTACAAACTCTGTATTTAGGTAGGGGGTTTTAAACTTTGAAGACCACTGGTTCTCTACAAAGAGAAATTTGGTCAGGGAGTCCTTTCAAACACTAGTTAGAAAGCATCTTGAAATACTAGTTAGATGTACTTGTCAAGAATCTCAAATAACAATCATTAATTTCATTACTTTTGTCTTCCCAAATAATCTAGCAGTATGCTCCTTAATTAATATAGTCACTGTTTTCAGTTATTTATTTATAAGCCTCCAGCTTCAGTCTGCAAGTGCATTCACACACCTGTGCATGACCAGCAGAAACTCCAGCATTCAACTCAACATTCTTTGAAATAAACTGGGAAGGCCTTCTTATGCAACTCTCTCTTTAAAAAAAAACAAAAATTCCACATAAAAACCTCTATGCTCCTCCTTCCCCTTACATCAACATGTATCTCACTTTTGTCCCTTCTTCCTCTACAACCAGAGGAAACCCATTTGTAATAATCTGGTTAGATAATGAAGAGAAGTTTACTTTTTTTCCGGAGAGCAATAGATATGGTTTTTTTAATTTGTCATCCCTGCTGTGCTAACTCTTAACTGGGTTGTGTAGTTGTTTTTTGTTGTGTTTTGTTTTTGGTTTTTTTTTTTTTTTTTTAAGTCACCAGTACCAATACATTCAATTAGAATATTTTATATATAATGAAATTTATACAAAGGCTGGCTAGCTCAATTTAAATATAAAAAATAAACAGTCCTGAGAGAAAGTGCCCACATTCTCAATACTGATCTCACCCTGAGTTAGTATGCAGCAATGTTGTCCCTCATTTGCAACAGTACTCCCCGATCCTGCAGCTGCTCCAGGGTGATAAGCCAGCAGTAAACTATTTCTGTAGTTAGGCATCTACCTGTTTAGCTACTCACATCAGCACACTACACAATCAAACGAGCTGATCTGCTGGCATACAGGAGAAAATGAAACTATGTGATCAGGGCAGTTGCACCTCCTGACTTCGATTACCTTGAACTGTCATGGTATCCCACCTTATATGAAGAACTGTAACTTTGTAACAAAAATGTGCAGCTGCAGCTTATGAGTAGATGTTGGGTTTGTGGGCAATACTGATAGCTAAACACTCCCCCACCATACAGCAACACAGATCTGACAGCATTATAAATGCCTAACTATGAATGGCTTAGTATTATGTGTTTGGGACTAATCTTAAGATGATGCTGCTAAACTCAGTAATCTTTGGTGGGATTTGCACTGCCTTCTAACAGGATACCCAAGGAGAATTCAGTGTAATAGTAAGCTACTAAGTTATAAATTATCTGGTATGGTAATCACCAGAGACTACTTCTATTTCTTTATTAGTGTAGCTGACAAAGAAAGCATGAGTTGAAATTTTTTTTTTTAAATAATTAGTTTAAAAGAGAGAATACGAAGAAACTACTAACAGGTTGTTTATTAGCAGTCATCCTGGAGCTCTGATTTTGTGTGTGTCTGCCCTTCTTAGGGCTCACCCATGTTAGTCTTCTAGTAACATTCCACAGGTGTTTCCCCTCCACCCCCAGAACAAAAGCTAACAATTGACTTTATTGTCTGTACAATTTCAATTGCATAAGTTTTTCCATCTTAGCACACAATTTTATCTATGCAATGGTCAGAGTTTACCTTTAGATAAGTCTTCACTATGAATAGGCAGAAATACTAAGTCACATTAGTTTGTAACAGAAGAGCTTTCAGATATTTTGCCTGCCTAACTTTTTCAGATTTTCAGATTACCCAAAATTCCAGACCTACAAATGCACAAATAAGTTGCAATATTGCCAATTTGCAAATGTCCCCTTAGATGCTATTTCCTAAGAGATTATTCTATTATCTAGTGGAAAAGCAAGCAACCTATCCACCTAATACAAGAGTTAGCCAATTATCTTTCAATATACAAACCTATAATGGTGAATATCTTCAAAAGACTTTGTATTGTTTATAGCAAATACACACAGGAAGCCTTCCCCTGTTCTCATATATTGGTCCCTCATTGCACTGTATTCTTCTTGACCTGCTGTATCAAGAATATCCAAGAGACAGGTTTCTCCATCAATTACTACTTGCTTCCTGTAGGAATCCTAAGAAAAGAAAAAAACCATAAACCTTGGTTAAAGACAAACAAGTAAGATTTCAAACACCTATAACACAGAAGATATTAAAGTTGTTTACTAGTAATCGAGCATGACTGAAAACACTTCAGAGTTAAAATCCAACTTTACAGATGCACAAATGGCAGTAGGAAAATAGTGTCCCATATTTACATGTATACAGTAATCCAGAAGTGGAAAGAGCACTGAATGGACATGTTATTATCTGTATTCTGAATATTCAGTGAGTAACAGTAGACATGCGCACACACACACAGAGAAAAAGGACAGTGTTCTTATTTTGCACAAAAGGACAAAAAGTACAAATTGGATCCAGATCAAAAGCATCTCCCCTTCGTCTCTGTTAACAGAAGAACTGAAGAAACTTGCAATCCTGGTTTTAAAAGGTTTGACTTTGTTTAAGCTCACTCAATGTACCAATTCAATGTACCAATTTTTTTTTTTAAAGTAAAATTTGACCTTTATTCTATGGATGTTTACAAAAGTGTTGTGCCACAACAGTGTACAAAATAATAACATACAAAGAGTTCACAAGTAAGACAACTCCAAAAGTCTATGCCACTGAAAAGGAAATGAAGTATGAAAAGCCTTCAGTGTTTGGGACAGGAAATCTGGTTTGTATGCCTAAGCAGGTGCATATAATGATATTTGTTATTAAGTTGTCAGAGTTGAGTTGATATATTTGAAGTTCAAGCTTTTTATCCAAGACAAACCAACCCAGAGTCATATAAAAACCCTGATGAGTTGGTTCACAGAGATGTTGGAACAAATGATTTCAGCGTTATCAATTCAAAGTTTTCAGGTCACTGATTCAAGTGGCTAAAATCTGTAAAGTCCCAAGCAACTGGATAGTAATGCCTATTTACAGCTCTTTTTGGTGCTACGCTTCTATGAGTACATAGTTTTAGCAATAAGAACATAAGCGTTACTTTCCCAATAACTCTGTTTTCTATAAACATCTATATATTCAAAATAAAACCATGTCAATAAGCTTTAAAAATAGGTCATTGAGCAGTGCCATGAGTTATTCTCAGTAAACAGTACTTGTAACAAATAAAAGGTATAAACACAAAATCTCAGTATTACCTTTCAGATCCTTTAGAGCTAGAGATTAACACAATATTGCTATTGTTCTTTTTAAACACTATACAGAAGTGAACCTCAGCTACTGAGAAGGGAATTAAAGTTGCAACTCTAGCCAACTTCAAGACAAATTCAGAATGAATGACCTTCCTTCCTTTGTACCCATTTTAAGGCACAGTACACCTACTCCTGTGCACTTTCTATCTATTTGCAGTTTTACAAAAGGCTCTCTTCTTTCCTGTTGCTCACGTTAAAAAACAAGCAGGAGATAATTGTATAGAATCAGTACCTTAAACTAAACAAACCCTGGAATCTCACATTTATCTTGAGCCTGGGTGACATTTATCAGCATCAGGTAAAAAAAAATATTGACTGCTTACCTTAAAGATAAAAGTTTACCTCCAACATGATTTTGGAAATATTTATTTCACAGAAGTGCAAATTCAGTGTTCAAGTAAGAAATGGGTAACTTACTTCAGAAACTTAGAAGCCACGTTTAAATATCGATACAGCTGAGAAATATACAAGCTCCAACGTGTTTTATAAGGTTAATATTCTATCTCATTGCTTAAAGAAAAAAAAAAAACCACCAAAAACCCCCCTAAAGGAGGCATCTTTATTCCAATTCACTTAAATTCAACAGCAGATCCCCCACGTCCTATGATACCTTTATCACAGTTCACAGTGAAGTACTAGTAGAACTTCTATCATTATACTAGGCGTATTTACAAAGCTTTCATTTTCTCTTCTTGCAATTTGACTGCTAGTTTAAAAATATGAAAAACAGGTCTTGAAAAGCCTGTATTATTCCTTTACATCTTAGCACTTCAAAGGAAAAGAAATTTCCCTCAACTGAGCTCTAAACAAAAGCTTTAAGTAATTTTCATCAAAAGAAAATCATTGTTAAGAGAAAAAAAAAAAATCACTTTTAAGAACTGCTGGCTTTAGCATGCCTACCGTGTTAGCAGTAGTAGCAAAGATGCACCAGCATAAAGCACAGCACAGGTACAAGAAGGAATGCTTTGAGATATTTGTTTTGCCCACTTCTGGAGAGAAAATTCTGTCACTAACTAGAACGGGGATTTGAGGCGGAAGGAAAAGAAAGACGTGGGAGAGAAAATTCAAGTTTATGATTTCCTTCCAAACTACTGAAATAATAAACACTTTGCTTTTTTGCCCCCTGCAAAACATCAAACCTGAAATCACATTTGTCACTGTAGGAAAGAAAACTGAAGCACCACATTAAAAGCTCAGGCTACTGGGATCCACACCCCTATCATCGTGAATACCAATGTAAACATAAACAAATTTTATCTTGGGTATCTAAGTGTTACCATACTGTAAAAATTATCAAGTCCTGCAAAACAGAATGTAGGATGTACCAAAAAGAAAGGTTATGCCACTACGGTACTTGTGGCAGTTCTGCTTCAAAATGCAACTGCAGAACCCAAATGGCCGGACTCCCCTTCAACAATGAAAAAACCCAACCTTCTAATCTATAAATTTCATCATTTATAAAAGGCTATTAAGTAGAAACAAAATGCAAACTAAAATTTCATTTCAAAGTAGTACCCGACTCCAAACACGAATCTGCAATTTTCCCCAGTATACAGACTCAGCATATCTATATAAAAAAGTTTTAGTTTCATTAATCACTTAACCTGCTTTTATTGGCCTTTAACAAGCCATAAAAATCAGCATGAATTATGCTAAAGGAGTAATAATTCCATCTGTTCACAAGCACTGATAAGAAAATGTGATAGGAAATCTCAGCTATACACTACATATGGAATTTATCTAAAAAAACACCCACTCCTTAATAAATCCCATCTAAGCCAGTAACCATTATTTTGTAAAAATCCATTATACCAGTGATTTAATATTAAAATATCACAGCTCCTAAGACTAAGCTATTACTAAATATTGGTGGAAGTTTCACAGGTGCATAGGTCATTTAAGAACAGAGACTTAAGTATAAGTATTCCTAAATCAGCCAAGGGATTTTGCTAATCCAATTGAAAAACCTCTGACAGGCAACCAGGAAAGCTGTTCTTTCTCTAGAACATTTAAAAGATGACATATATTTAGCACTAAAACATGCTGAAACTGTAAAAAAAAAAATTAAGAATTATGTTATCACACAAGAGATCGCAAATAAAGATTTAACAAACCTCGACCAGTAGAGGGCACTACTCCAACTGTTCTGTGTATTAGGCCAGATTTACAAGGGTTAGTGTGTCTACAGTTAAAAAAACCCCACACTTAAAATTGCTTGGCTATAAATCTGTGCTTGGACATATAATTTCATATCTTATTTAAAGCAGGAAACATATATAAAGCATGTATATTTGAGTAACAGTAGCCACCCAAACATGCACTCATTTTAATTCCTCCCCCTGCCCCCCCATCATATGCTATGCTCAGATATAAGTAAATAAAATACTCAAGCAGGCCATGAAACTTGACATTTTCCAAACAAGTTATTTGTTGAATCATTAAGTCTATTCCACTGAAAACAGAAACAACATTAACATTGTAAATGCATCTGTGATTAAGTAACTAGTATATTTTTTCCTCTCTTCAACTGCATCATGTCTTCACAACATGAGAATTTGAGAAGTGTCGAGTTTCATTTTGTTAATCACAGGAAAGATTTAAAATTATTCAATAACTGTGTAGTTATGGAATCCACTACAGATAACGAGCACTGAACTCTTTTCTCTGTCTACCCCAAAATATTTAGCCTGATTATTTATCTGCAAGGGAAAAACGCGTATTTTGGCAACGGCCGTATGGCAATGAAAGAAACAGTAGTAAGTGAGAAACAATAGTAGTGACACTACTGAACCGTCTTGACTGTTATTATTTACCAGTCAAAGCAACTTTAGCCTTATTTCCTCATTCTGCATAAAAAACACTCTACAGCTATTGTTCTTTGATCAGCCACTACCACCACAAGTGCATCTATACAGGAAGCACAATCAAGCAACCCTTCTCAACTGAATGTGATTCTGCCCAGGCAAGGACTGAAGCATTTAAACCCAATTACAAGCCCATTCTCTGCAACCTGTTTGCCACTCCAAATCACAGACCACTCATTATAACTGAATTATTTCTTCCCTACAAGCTTATCTACATGATTATAGCACTGTGAGCACACACAAGGTGATTTACCACATGAGTAGGAAGATACAGCCTCCATCCTCAAGGTCTCAGAATTTATAAGACAAAAATGGTAACTAGTACTCAGACAAGAACTTGTAGGAGTCACAGAAGATTAATACTGTTGCATGTGACAAGTTGTGGATGCTGGTAAAACCCATTAGGTTAAATACTTCTTTCTTTCAGAAGAACATACTGATTCTGGACCACACCACAGTGTTACAGTCATCCTGCACACTACCCAACAAAAGCCAGTTATGGGATTTTAGGTTCTTTCTATAAGGAACTGTATTTTCATTTTATTATTTTACATTAAGATGCATTTGGTACTCCTCAAAATACTCAGCTTGTTGATTAGCAAAATTCCTCAAGTGATTTAGAAATACTGGCATTTAAGTTTTTGTGTTCCTAAATTGTTTACACAGTTTTGGCTTTATATGACAACTTGTAACATAGAACCTCCACAGAACTTTTTGTAATACGTAAACACACCTCTAAGAGAAACCCAGATGATGATGAACAAGTATTACAAAGACCAACATCCTCCAAAGCTCCTTTTGCAGGAAAAAGTAAAATCCCATTTTGCTAGCTCCGCTCAATGAGTTTTGTGTGTTTTCTGTTTTTTAACCACGTTTTGGGTGGTTGTTGTTTCAAGATTTCACATCTTAGCAACTGAAAGAGCTGCTCTCCTAACACAAGTCAAACACTCTTCCTCCCTCCATAGGTCTATTCACAAAATCTTCTACAAGCATACATGAGGTTACTTGGCCATGCAACAGAGAGACAAGAAGGCACACAAGCACATTAAGGTAAACTCAAATTCAAGCCAACACATCTCTATTTGGGGCACATTAACTCAGGCCTGTCCTTCACTAAAGTAAGACAGCTTCCTATCATCTCAGGGCACTGGCTCCTTTTGCTTACGTCTACCTGAAAATGACTACATAGCCATTTTCCAATTCACCATTTTAAGCCTAGATTTAAACCCTTGTGACTCCTTCAAGTGAGCTTGGAAGTGCCTCATTGTATAAACATATAAATGAAGTCATAAGCTACAGAGCTTCAGTGCTGGGAACATAAAAATCTTGGGTAAATTATAGTGTCATTTCTCCTTTTATATGGTCTGAGGTTATTAAATCCAACGATCCACAGGAGATTTCAGACAACACTAGTATTTTTCTTATATTTAAAAGGCAGAGCTTGCCTGCTCATTAAAAACCTTTAAAATATTGCAACTTTTAAAGCTTAAATACAATTTCAGTTTTTCAGGAACTGTGCCATGTATTTCAAAGAATCCACTACAGCAGCTGTCTTATAACATTTTTTCTAGATTAGGAAACACGCACTGGTGTGTTTAAAAAAAAAATTAATAAATAAAATCAGGTTCCAAATTTTTGCTTCATTCACCATAACATTCCAGGACACCTTTCTTACCATGTGAAACAGATCCTAATGACAGAGGCTGACAAAGCTTGATGCTTTACATTTCAGAACTATAAATTTTCCTTCTTGATATCAAAAAGGAGAGTCACATTTAAGAGGTTGCATGCAAAGCCATGAAGAGTTTTGCCAAGCGTTTTCAAGTGAATTTAGCAAATACTTTGTCACCGAGATGTTAAAAACATGCATCCAAACTGTCCAACAAAACACGGCAATTAACATCATACTTCAATTGACCAAAATTATTAATTTTTTACTGCAGCTGTTGTTCCACAGCCAGATCAAGAAGCACAGCAATTTCCTCTCCAATGCTGGTCCGATGCTGACCGTTATCTTTCAGGTCTTTTTATTATAAAGCCTTGTTCTATGTTTTTGTGGTAACTGTCCAAAAGTAAAAAAACTACCATTATTACTGATAATCTCTCTTCACAAAAAGTATAAGATGAAAGAGTTTACCTCTATTGTAGGGTCATATTCATCCACAAAGTGATTCTGAATTAGCTGTATTGTCAAGGCGCTCTTGCCTACACCACCAGCTCCAACGACAACAAGTTTATATTCTGTCATTTTTTAGCAGACCTGATGACAAAGAAACCAACATTAAGCAGAAAGAGTCAGGCTCCAACTAATGAGGATGCTGTTGGTGCGTTTTCATTCAGTATCACGTTCCTTTACTATTACCGGAAAGCAACTCCCTCCCTGAAAGACAAGACAAAAAGCTGTGAGGGAATGCTATTTCTCAAAGTTATACATAGGAAACATAGCGTGGGCACTAAGCCGAAAGGCACCGATTACGAAAAGATAAAAAACCAAGGATACGCTACATTCTGAAAATGGTCGAGGAATATTTCTTGCGGGGCAAAGATTTTCATTCTCCACTGCTTTCTCCCAAAGCCCCGGTGACTCTGGGAGACCTCCCGGATTTTTACGATAGCCGGCCCACACCCAGCACCCCTCAGGTTGAACCACAAACCCGGGAACCCGCCTCCTGCAAACGGCCGTGACGGGACAGGCTCGGGTGCGAGCACAGCTTCACCTGATGACTTCACCCCCTCAGTTGTTTCTTTTTTTCCCCGGGCGAGCCCTCCGCGACCGCCCCCCGAGCTCCGCCGCGGGGCCAGCGGCGGGAGCCCCCCACCTCCCCCGGGGCTCGGGGTGCCGCTGCCCGCCCCGCCCCGGCTCCCCTCAGCCAGGAGTCAGCGACGCGGCCGGGCCGCCGAAACTTTCCGGCCCGGCGCCTCGGCCCCGCGCACGGGGGTTTTACAGATTTAGGAGGAGAAAAAAAAAATTATATATATATATATATATATATATATATACACGAGGAAAAGGGGAGGGGTGCGGGGTTGACTCGGCATACGCCGCCGGGTGCCGGGCTCCCAGAGGGCGTTGGCCACCTGTCCCGCCGCCCCCTCCCGCAGCCGCCGAGCCACCGCCCGCGCCGCGGGGAAGGACGGCGGAGGGGCAGGCGAAGGCTGCTCCGGGGGATGCCGGTGGAGGGGAAGCGGGGCAGGGCGCAGCCCCGCGGGCGGCAGCGGGACAAGCGCCGGGAGGTGGCCCCCGCCCGGTCGACCGGCGTTTCTGCCCCTCCGCGGGGAGACGCCGGGAGGAGGGAAGGGGACGGGGGAGGGGGGTGCCCGGCTCCGGAAAGCCGCACCGCTTCCCCCTGCCCCACCTCAAAGGGAAAGGGGGGAAGAAAGCAAGCAGCGGCGGCTCCGTCCCGGTTCAGCGACGGAGGGAGAAAGGCGGGTACCTGCCTGGCGCTGCAGCGGGCCGCGGGAGCACGCCGGCGCCTCCCTTGCCCGCCCCGCCGCGGCGGTCGCTCCGCGTCCCTTTCCGTCCCGGTCTGAAATGGCGGGGGACGGGGAGGGCTGGGGCTGGAGCTGCCGAGGGAGCCGAGCGCCGAGAGGGTGGATGGATGGATGGATGGACGGACGGGGCGCGATCGATGCGCTCCGCGCTCCCCCGCCCCTTGCGGCAGCCCGGGCTCCTCCCTCCTCCCCCTCCCCCCGCCGCGCCGCCTCAACCGCCCGCGGCCGCGGGCGGTTGAGGCGGCGCGGCGGGGGGAGGGGGAGGCGAAGGGGTCGGGGCCGCCCGTGGCGGGCACCGGGGGCTCGCAGGCGGCGTTTCGTGTGGCAGCGTGAGGGAAAGCCTGGCCGGGAGGTGTGCGTTCGAGGGGGGTGAAGGGAAATAGGTACAATTCCAGCGTTTCCTCGCCATTTCCCCCCTCCCTCATCGCCGACGGGGAGCCGGCGCGCACCGCCGCAGCTCCTCAGAGCCGGGGGGCTGAGGGGAAAGAGGCTCAGCTGCCGCCGTAAGGCCTTCTACCGGTTCACCCTGAGGGGAGAGCGGTGGCTGCCTGGCCGAGGCAGGCATAAGGCAGTGGCTAAAGAGAAAAAGCATTTTTATCCGTAGCCGGTCACGAAAATGTCAGCAGAGGCCCTGCGGAACTGCTGCGAAACTCGGGCGTCCGTTAAAGTTGGTTGGCTTTCATTAATTTCAAAATAAAATGCAAGGCTTTCTTATTAGCTACTGGAATGCTCTGTATAAAAGTTAATAAACACGGGGTTTTTTGGAAGCAAGTTAACAGTTGCATAGTGAAGCTTGTTTTCTTATTAAAAGGCCAAAACCATAATTCCCTGTAATTGAAAGGCTCTAATGTGTAGGTTAATACACTATAACGTCATTTATACGCCTGTGTTACATCCCAAGCAGTAAGATTTTTTTGAAGCGTGCCGCCAGGTCTCGGACAAAGGTAGTGAACCTTATTCCTAACGAAGCTTATTCCGAGGGTAACTCCAGCGATGTCGACTGGCTCACACAAGGGATTAATTTGGCCAGTTTTGCTTTCCCTCTTTAAATTGGAAGGTCAAAAATAAATAATGCTGTGCCTACACATCTGGTGTTCAAGAGTTTTAATTTAAGAGGCCGGAGCTTTGTTCTCTGCAACTGCGTGTGACAACTTCCAGCTTCTTTCATTCTCAGCGTGCATCTAAGGGGCTCTGCTTTTGGGCCATACCCAGCTGAGCATCGAAGGCATTAACCCTCTGGGACTACGCCATCTAATTTAGAAAGTGTGTTCCTGCAATTAATTCACGTAAATAAGCCAAAGCCCCTGTGGTGGTGTTCAGCACTACTCCCTGATGCTAAGGTGTTAAGACTCGGGTGGAAAACTAACACATCTTTGAGCTGTTGTGTGAAACGTGGTGTCTCTTCAGGCAGAGACCGCAAAGGACCAGACGAGCTTTTCTTGTATTCTTGAAGCGAGTCTCTTCTGTCACTGAAACCAGTGACAAAAGTCCTACGGACTTCTGTGGGAGCTTCTGTACGGATACTCGTATGCAGTGGGAGTGTATATATTGTCATGAACTGTGGAGAAAATTAAACTGGGAAACTCTTTACGATCCCCATTTCTCCTCTCCCAGTGATTTAGGTGTTAGTAACCTGGTCATTTTTGCGTTGAATGTTCTTACTAGATTGTTTCCCAACAGCCTCGATAAAAAAGACTCACAAAAATATGTATGACAGTGCAACGTGAAATCATCTCGCAAATTAGAGTTAGAACCGAGTGATTCAGTTTGCTTATTAAGTAGGCTACCTCACATGCGCAGACGTAAAAACCAAAAGAAAGACCTGCTTTCAAAGAACAAGTAGCCTGGTGGTAAAACCACAAGCTTGGGATGTGGGAAACCCACATTCCCATCTGTGGTGTGAAAGAGGCAAAGAAAGGATTTGAATGCAGATGTTCAGTAACTGAGGTAAACGCCCTGATCAGCAATTTTAGGATAGCCAGATCTCGCTTTCATACTTTGGCCCCCCTAGGAAAACTATTTGAGTGTTGTGGTTCTTCCGAAGGCAGTGGGAAAACGCCTGCCTAACAGGAAACCTTGCCCAGTTCTGCACATAATGCTGGTGTTCCACAAACAGCTTGGATGGTTTGTTCTCATCTACGGGGCTTTATATGGGGAGAAGCTGTTCATCTTTAAACCCACACAGTCACAGCTGGGATCAGAAGAGTATCTGGAGAGCAGCTGCCTTTGGTAGAACCTTCTCTGTGAAAACTTCAGGTCCCGATGACAGCTTGAATCGTCGTGTCTCCATACGATCCCAATGAAATGTGCAAACAATCATTTTGCATCTCCTTGGGAGGGAAAATGGATGGCTAGGATTCTGGAAAAAGCAGAATGCAAAGCTTGATTTTTGTGTGTGTGTGCATGTGTGTGCACAGATTTGTTTATAAATGTCGATTACGAAATTGCTGTTTGCTTTAATTAAATTTCGTTTAGAAATACCTTCTCAGGCTTATGGGTGAAGTGGTTTGAAAACAAGCTGAAATAAATGAGCTGATCAAAAATATTAAATGCCAACCCATACACTGCATTGATATGAAAGCTGGTGAAAAGTCAGCACAAGTGATGCAAAACCTCCTAAATTTTGCAGAAGTGCTGTTCTGTGAGTTACCAACTTCATTTTAGTGATTGTTCCTTCAGTGCAATTTGCACAGAGAATTCTGAGCACAGGCAAAGGAGATGCACGTCCTCAAATCCCAAAACACTTCAGTGTGCTAGAGCTAAATACTTTTGTTAAGTTAAAGCATATTCATCAACTCAAAGGCTTCTTCACATTTGCATTAACATATTCCAGTCCCAGTCTTCTGGGTCCTCCGTGGATATGGATCTTTGAGGGCAAATCACCAGTCACAGCTCCTTACTCTGACAAGATGCTTTCCTTATGATATCAAGCACTAGGCCAAGTATAATCCCATCAGCCACATATTTACGCTACTCAGATTTGCCCAATCCTAAACATTATACAATAAATTCAGTGACATTTTAACTTTGAGAATATACGAGCTTTCACCACCCGTCAGCAGTTGCGAGGTGGGGGGGGAGGAAATGTAAAATACAGCTCCAGCCTCAAGATAAATAGTAAGCTTTCCCTGTAACAGAGAGTGTCAGACAAGCTGAGACAAGAGTTAATTTTCCTGTGGCTTTTCCTGGCATTGAACGCTACGCAAAGCAGATGCAAAGCCAATGGAGAGTTACCACAGGAAGATAAGTGGGTTTGTGCAACTTCAAGTTTGCCTGCCGTGAATTAGGAATATCAGTAAAGAGAATTTTTCTGTCACGCACAGACAGGCCAAGGCTCCCTGGCCAGTACGGCCAGTAGCGATGCGTACTTTGTCAGATAGCCACCAATATAGATTCAGTCCTGGCCATGCATAAGCACACGGTTATTCTTCAGTTGGTTTAGCCAGAGGCCACAATACCGGCATTGATGGTGGTTTCATGCTTTTAGGCCACCATTACGGCACTTTGCGCAAGGACAGACACTACCTGATCAGCCTGCATGTGTGAAGTCTTTACATGACAAAGTTTTTGAAGACGTTTGACCTGGCTGCGTGGGTTTATATGGGCTGTGTGCGTTGTTTTATGCAGGCACGTTATTTTTCTCTGGTGTAAGACTCCATGTGTCACCCAGGAACAGAATTTGAGACATTCCTGTCACTTGGGATGTTCCAGCCTCCAGTTTTTACCTTTTCCTCTTCTCCTCCCAGGAAAATTAAGACTTCTAAGGAAGTCCTGCCAACTCATTATGCTGTCCTATCGTTGTTAAGACCACCTACAGAAGATTTTTCTTTATAAGTCCTATCTAGAGCAGTACAAATGCCCTTACAAATTTTTGTCTGCTGACGCAGCAGGATACAATTATATTCCCCAAGCCTTTTAACTCACTAGCTCTACTCAAGACAGGATCTACAAGACATATATAGGACAGCAAACAGTGAACTTAAATATATAAATATTTACATCCATAGATAAATATCTCTATATATGCAATTTTAAAGATGTGAGTTTATATTAAAATAAAGGCTATAGTTCTCATGGGTTGTTAATTTTCGTGCCCTATCAAATTTCCTGTAGTGGTATGGACCTCCTAGTAATTTTACATGAATAGATTGAAGTTTAACATAGATGAACTCACACAGTATATGAACACAGCATATATGGACTCACACTGAATGGGAACATCTTTTGCCTTGTCACTGCAAATCCTTTTCAAATTATCTGATGGACCCCAAGAAATCCACAAACCCTAAACCAAAATTACCTTTCAAATGCACAGCTATATAAAGCACAAGTCTAGGTTCTGCTCCTTTGGCTTCAGTGGCAGCTAGGTTGTCCACGACCCACTTTAAACACAAGAATAGCACAAGGTCCTGCAAGCCTTCCTTCTTTTTTATATGTAAGCACTAAGGAAACATGGTTAATGTATTTTTCTGCAATAACATTAGATTTGGCTTGAAAGTAACGTGCTAAGGTACACCACATTACTGGTATTTGCAAATGGTTTGACTTTTGGTTTAGTTCAGCTGTCTCTGACTTTTTGAATATAGTTCTCTGCTAAAAATGGGGTGGGGAGAGAGGAACAGTTCAACTGTGAACTATTATTTAGAAAACTGGATGCTTTTGCCGTCCCACTAATGTCATCTGGCATTAATTAACATAGCATCTCTCTAATTATATTGTCAGCATACAGCCACTAAATTAAAATACAAAGAGAATTGTTAAAATTTCCCAATTTAACTCTGGTATTCCTTTTAAAGCATAATTTTTCAAGTTTTGTGTATATAGGAAATCATCCAAAGCCCACTGAAGTTAATGGGCTTCATTCCGATTAGGCCCAGAAATGTTTGGAAAAAAATCAGTGGGGTGTCCAAATTGCTTCTCTAAACCAAGCGATTAGATGCCTCATTTCTATTATTGGCACCCGCAGCTAGCACCCAAAACTGAGTATGCAACACTGCAGATCTAACGGGTCTCTCAAGGGACTGAAGACTACCTCGTGGGGAGAAAAAGAGAGCATTAGACACAGTGGAAGTTCACCATCCCGCTGCACCCATGCCTTTAGGGTGCCAAAAAGAAACACTAGGAAGAAGGACTTAAGTAAGTAGATCTCTCCTACCCGAGGCAGCGTGGAAGAGCGGGGGGGGGGCTCCACACCACACGCTTGCAGTGTGACTGGGGCGGATGCAGCAAAACATGGTCCTGAGACATGCCAGGCATCTGCTCCTCAAGTAGAACCTGTGGGACGCGAACAGAGAATGCCAGCCCCGGCATGACCCACTCCTCGCTGCAGCTCCCACCTCTCTCCTGTGTGTTCTCCTCTGCCCATCCTCGTGAGTCGGTGTGTCAGGCACGGCACGGTGACCGGCTCTGCGAATTGCCCCTCAGCTCTGGCTGGTGGGAGAAATCAGGTAGCTGAGGAAACACGGCAGTGCTGCATGGCGGCATACCTTGCTGCATCCCGTGCTTTTTGTGTCATGCTAGGGTCAGCTGCTCCCTGACGCTCTCCTAATGAATTTTGTGCCTCTCTTTCTGCGACTGGGGACAACTTAGCGAGTGTTAACACTTAGCGAGTGTTAGCAGCGCTTGTGCTCTCAGTGCAGAGCTGAGAGGCCTTGAGCAAAACCTTTGGTTCCAGCTAAGTCCATCCTGCTTAAAAGCACCCTCTCCGTGGGCGAGAGGAATCTGCGTGTGCAGCTGAGCCAGGCTGGGAGCGACACCGAAGTAAAAGACTGGGTTAACTTTGCCTTTTGGCATGACCTAGAGTTCAGTCCTGCTCTCTGTCAGTGGCAGTTCTGACACTTGCTGATGCCTGTGTTTACATGTTAGCATTGCCTACCCTTCAGCATCACTACCCTCCACTCATATCCCTTGGTATTATTAAAATCTTTGAGATCTAGCTGATTTCTAGCTCACCAAGAGTTTTATTTCTCTGGAGTTTGGTAAAACTATACATCTCCCTGAGATGATCAGAAACACATGGAAAAATATTAAAATGGTGCATAAAGAGAAAAAGAATTAAATATTTTCTTTCCAAGACAGCTACTCTTTTGCTGCAGACTTTTTACTTCAGGAAAAAAAATCAAAATGTTGTCAGCACTTTGGAAACTATGTCCCTTTTTCCACCCCAACAGTCTTTTGCCTGTTTTGCCTAGACCTGTAAGCCAAGCACATTGCTACAGCTCAAGACAACACATGAAGACCTAACATTTTTCAAAGAAGTAAAAAGCATTCCAGCAGCAGTAGCAGTTCACATTTTTCTTGGACAGGATGTATTTCCCCAGCTCCCCTGGGAAACTGGAAGCAGAATCCCAGGGCAGCCCTCCTCACAAACCGCTGTGCTTAGGAGTCAGCTATTTCAGGGATAGAAACCAGCCTGGGAGACTCAGCCACTGGAGACACTGGACAACTTGCAGTTTTAGGGAAGGCTCAAGTCCCTGATCTCAGCGGTCCACAGACCTCTCAGACAGCAGGAGAGCTCGGAACCTGAAAAGCCGAGGCACCCGGGCTTGCAGTCCAGGGAACTGCCTGGCACGTTTGGAGCCCAAGATCCTGGCAAGGCAAAGGACGGGCAAGCAAGGAGTTTAAACTGAAATCACCAGTTTCACACAGAAAGTTCTGGTTGGCAAATCCCTCTTTCTCGATCGGGGCCACGGTCTGGATGCAGCTGTTTGCCAGCTGAAGCTTGGTCAGCACAGGGCTGCATTAACTCCTGCTGGGACACCCTGGACGCAGACAGCAAGGAGCATGCTGGCCTCTTCTCACGTAGCCTCTCCCACGGAAAATGTGCTGCACCTTCTGTGAAGATGCACGCATATCTTGCTGCGGTACCTTCATGACCTGTCAATGATTTTCATTCACTGCTGTCCCAAAGGCTAAAATATGGCCTATTGAATGGTATTTTTGGCCCATCCAAATTATGCAGGACTGGAACCCCTGTGCCCTGTGACTTCTACATTCATGCACACCAGTGCCAAAATCTGTGTGGGCAGGGTGCATTTACAAGGCCACTAAATCAAAGCGGTGGGATTTTACACAGGGAGAGGGGCGAGCATGCACCCACGTTCCCAGTCATGGGGGGCTTAAAACACATCTGGTCTCTGAGCAGATTATTCTGTAAAGTGAAAACCAAGCTTGAATATACCTAATTTTGTGCTCACACCTCTTGGTTACATAATGCATTAAGTTAGATGGTAAACTGTCTGGGACAACCGTTGTGGCCAGACCCTCCACCAGCGTAAAGGAATATGGTGTGTGTGGAGTGATACCAGTATACCACCAGTATACCCCCCTTGCAGCCAGTTCTGGGCTTCCCAAGGTGAAACTGAGTTTTGCAACTCGAATGATAGAGTGGCCAGAGGCAGAGAGGGCCTTGCCCCTTCTGTGGTGGGAGACAAGGATGTGTAACAGGGACGAAAGCTCTGGCGAGCTGAACTGTCCGTTCCCATTGCTGCCAAGGCACGGGGAGGCATGGGGCAGCGGTTGCTACTGCTGGGTACAGCCAGCCCCAACCACATTAGTCGTCTTTATCCCATATAACCAAGCTCTTCCTCGGCACAGCAGCTTCCACACACTGTCACAGGCGGGGGCAAAAAAGACAGTGGGGCCGCACTGTTCCTGCCTCTTCCCTTACCGTCCTGGTCTGCTGTCCTTGCTCTACATCTAGAGCCAGCCCAAATAAATTATGTATGTTAATATATGTATTTTATAGCAACCTACAAAACAATTCTTTGATCTCTGTTTAGGCCTTTGGTTGTTACTATGATACGAGCGATAATAAATAAATAAACAAACACAGGAAGAAGTAATACGTATCTGCAGCAGCAGCAATACACACACTCCAATGCAGACACATACACGCACTCCAATGCTAGAATGTTGTTTTAAGAAAAGGTCACTGTACTTGAGATCACAGGTCCTACTTTGCTGCACTGTAATCCAGTTTTCATCCCGTTTCATTTCAGGAGATTCCAGTGTACGTTTATCAGCTTACACACTCAGAATTATTTGGGAATGGCTGCATTTACTCCAGACTTGAATTAGAACAAGTTATAGCAAAATTTCTCTAATGGTGGTTAGTAAGTCCAATAGCAGCGTACGACCCTAGGAAATGCGCCTAGAAGCACCGCAAGAATGTGAATACAGTGGGAATTATTGCTGAGGTGTAACACGTACACTCAGAGATGGTTCTAAAAATAAAAGAAACTTCTGTTTAATCACAATGGCGGGATTTTTAGGATCACTTGCTCTTGCAGAGGCAGTTAAATAGATCCTGACATAGAGTACCAAGGAAGGAAATGTATGTGTTTATTTTGGAGTGTTTGGATCATTGGTTAGAAAGCTTATAGGAAAATGGAAAACGCGCAGCAGTAATTTATTTCTAAAGGGAAGGGGGAGAAAAGTCAAGGAAATTCCCTCACAGTCTGCTTGGAGCCAGGTTTTCAGCTGGTGTAAATCTGCAGGCTAGGTTAAAATTATTGGAACCAGCTCATGTCCTGTATCAATAGAAAGCAATGCAGCAACGTTGATTTACATTAGCTGGTGGTTTGAGGCCTTGAGGACAGTCAGCATTACCGGAGTCCTGCATCAGGGCAAGACCAGGGCTTTGTCCTAGGGTCAGATCCTGCTCTCATCTGCAGCGGGGATGTGCAGCCAGTTAGCGGCTCCTCTCCCTTGTTAGGTGTCAACAAACGTCAGCCTCTTCCTCTCTTTCCACCAGCCTGGTAAGTCCCTCCCTGAGCACATTAAAATAAAATTTGAGCTTTGCAACAATGATTCCTGTTTGCTTGTCCTTGGATCCCAACACTCAACAGCTTTGCAGACCGAAAGTGTATTCTTTGCGACCTCCTCAATATGTTTGCATTATCAGCTGTTACATTTTTTATTACACCTCATTGAATTTGACGCATCAAGACTTTTATGCAGCTTGCCCCTGCTCTCTAGGAATTTCACAAATAAATCACTGACGTGCACTGCAAACTGTTAAAGAGTCGCTGACATACTCTACAGTAGAAAGGCATTGGATAACCTTTTGCACTAGAATGCTATTTTTAAGTGCTTTAATAAAGAGCACTATTGTTTTTGAAAATACATGGCTATGGTGAAAGGAGTTAATGGTTTGCACATGATGTATCACACCCATGATAAAATTCTTCACAGAAAAGTTAAAAATCCCAAGCAGTAACCACGCACACAAAATTGTTAAGGACACTCCGTGGGTTGAAGCTCTCGTCTTTGAGCACTTAGACCTTTCTAAGCGTCCTTTGTGTAACAGAGCACAGATATAAAAGCTAGGCTTAATGATCCAGCCACTTTTCCACACCAGGGGGTCAGAGCCTTGGGCAAAGGTTTCCCCCATTCAAAGGCAGGGATGGAGGAGAGAAAGGGGTGCTGGATGTGTCTAAACAGCTGCCTCTCAGTTTTGTGAGCACCCTAAGAAGAAAGGATACCAAAGCATCTGTTTCTTGGGACAAGGCCGTGGTGTTTCTGCAAAAGGGAATTGACTGTGTGCTGTTTATAACCACCCGTGTGGTAATCAGCAAGTGTCTGTACATTCTTTAAATAGACACATTACCCTAAGGAAATACCCAAGTCAGCACCTCTGTATCCTGCTCTTAGAGAGGAAACCTGACCTACAAGACATCAGAATTTGCTGCTGCTTGGCAAAGGGGCAGAAATATTTTAGCTAAGGCCTGACTGCTGCTTGCTTTTCTTGGAGAGGTCGCTCCATCACGCTTGGTTCAGCTCTCACGTATGTCAGTTTTACTCCGGGGTGACTCCAGTTACTTAGAGGAGTTGCTCCATAATTACACAAGTGGCGATGAGAAAAGAACCAAGCCTCAGGGAACTGCATCCTAAGTAAAGCAAGAAGGATATGATCATGTAATTGATTCGTTTATAGATTCCTCATTTATTCTCACTGAGTGCTGTTAAAAATGGAAATATATACTTCCAAATATTTGTCCCAGGAAATTACTGCTCTTTTATCTGATACTCAAGTATTACTGTACGAATCATTTAAAACTAGACAAGACAAACTACCAGAGAGTGTGTTAAGCAAAATGAGGATAGAGTTGCAGTTGATCAGAAGAACAGACAAGATAGTCTTTCTCTTTTCTCAATGCCTACAGAAGAAAGTTCTGTACTATAGTTTTTTAAACTGTCATGGTGCTTGGGACAGTAATTCTAAAAAGAGCTTCACTGAAATACTTATCTCTAAAGAGGTCTTCATAACCAGGTGACGTCTGGAAAAATGTGACTTCCAAAATAGTATATAAGTACACATTTAGAACAGAGAAGAGAAAAAAAAGCCACCGAAAAGACGTTGCGAACTGTAGCGTTACACACATCCATTAAACTGCATTTTGCTGTCTCAGTGCAGTCAGGAACTTTGCAATTATAAACAAGAAACAGAAGACAGAGATCAGCATGCTGGACTTTTTACACAGTATTTTACATCAGAGTCTGGCTGTATAAGCTAAAGTGAGGCTATTGAAGTCAATGAAGCCACTTGGGAATGACTCTACCATAAGTGAGATCAGAACTAACTGTAATAATATATTGTTAAAACTTCATTAACACCAGAATGAGTGGGGGAAATGAAATTTTTCTAATACGTTTCCTTTATTACTTGTCAGATTTTGATCAGCCTTTCCTGAAAAACCTGCCATTTATAGAAATATGTATTTTGGAGGAAATGCAATAAATAAGCCAATTTAGTTTTGCAGGAGATGTACCAAGGATGCAAATACACTTAAAGTTTTCATAAAACTTAGTCTAGGGGAATCAGCTTGACAAACGTACACTTCAGCCTATCAACTGTTAATAATTCCTTACATTGTCCTCCTGCCATAAGGCCCATCTCTGTCCCAAATTTGCCCTCTGAATTGTTGATTCACATTCTCACTTTCCAAAGACAACTAAATAACTCCTTGTGAGCAGCTGACATCTCACGTAATTCGTGTCAGAGAGAACTTCTCTATCTAGAGCAGCTCCTTGTCAGTGGACCTTCCCTGAACAGGTAGAAGGATGAAAAGAGTTGTGGTTAAGGAAGAAACATGAGTCACTGGGATTGTCGTCCTGTCAACTCTTAAATTGCTGCGTTCACACTCACATTCGGCTTGAGATTGAGCATGACCGAGCTGTGGCCAAGCCGTACTTCTGGTCATGTCTGAAGTCTGTCCAGATGGCAGGCATCCCTGCTCCTCACAGAGGCAAGATCTTAACTTCAGTGACAGGCCAGGGCTTCTGACTCACGCAGCTCCCGCTGAGCACAGCAACCACAGGAGGTATAGCTGAGCAGCCACGGGGAGGTATAGCCAAGCAGCCACGAGGAGGTATAGCCAATCGTGGAGACAACAGCATGTGCCAGGGACAGGAGCAGTGGCATCCAGGGGACAATATCTGATAAAATAAGCTACTTCAGTCCGTACCCTGCCTCTGCGGGAAGGCTGAACTGAGTCCTTACCGGGAGTGGGGAGCAGCCGGGCACTTCCCTGCGGGGCACGGCCGGTCCTGCAGGAACCTAGCACCAGCAGCGGTGCTAGTGGGCGACCTGAGTCCTGGCTGTGGCCACAGGGGAGGACGCAGGCCTGCTGTGTCTCAGATGTGGGGAGACAAGACTGGCTGGCAGGCATGCTTAGGGAACGCCACTTGCATGCAGTTTGGAGCTTTTTTCCATTCGGATGCAAACAGCGTTAAAACAATCTGGAGAACTGAGAGTCGGGCTAAACTGGCTGTGTAGACATGGCATATGTGCTTCGGATGTGGACTTCACTGTGTGAGCTTCTTTTTCGCTTGGCCTGATTGGAAGATGTAGTCGCTGGTTACTAATGTTAACTGGTGTTTAAGGAGCAGAGACCGTACAGTTTTACAGAGGAGATAGCCAAAGAGTTAATGAAGGCCTCAAATATTTTCTTTTTCTTACTGGAACCACCTCGCTCTTGACTGGGATGAGCTATGTATCGTAGGCACTGTGTTAAGTGTTTGGAAGCCGTGTTCACGAGAGCTGAGAAGGCACATAAAGATGAGTGCGCCTGAGCACGCTGGCAGCACGGGACTCTGAGGCTCTATACAGCCTCCTTTAAGTTTCCACATCTATTTAACAGGGCAAGACCATTTCTGTGGCACTCTACACATGTGAGTCTTTGTGGACAGGGAGCGGCCACACACATTCACAGGTCAGCCTGAAAGGGAAAATCATGATTCATTTACACTCTCCGTTCCCAGTAGGTCCTGTGCGTGGGTTAGCGGCCCTCTGTAATCAGTAATGCTGTAAGCCGCCGATAGGCATGAGCAATATGACCGCCGTGGCTTGAACTCTCTGCCTTTGCAGACGGTGGCCAGCCTGACCCCTCGCACAGCACAGAACAAAGCTCACCCAGGCACTTCTGCAGCAAGCTCTGAGCTTGTCTGTGAGGTTTTACACGCCCATAAAGGAGTCTGCTAGCACTACTAAATCTTCCTTCATGCCGTGGACTGATTTAAGCTTTGCGGTATAAAGGGATAAAGGTGCTGAGGCAAATACATCTCTGTAGGAGACGAATTTCTTACGTTCTTTCTCCCAGCACACTTGCCAGGGAGGGTTCACCTGCCACCACTGCTGCCAATGCAAGGAACAGCTCAAGAGAGGAGAGCAGTCTGCTTCACCAGGGAGCATGGATGGAGCAAGGGGAAGAGTGAAAGCCTGTTGATGTGAAAGGCAAGGATAGCAGTAGATCAGTGGAAGCGTATGAGCTGACAGGTATATTTTCTATCAAGAAGACAAAGAAACACAGAAGCATAGCTCTGCTTTTTTGTGAAGAACAATTCTTCATGTACAAGGAATGTCACTTACTGACTTTTGAAGAATTCCTCTAAAATTCCTGTCCAGCATCGCTGCTGGTAAAGCTTATAAATCCGTTTGAGACCCAGGAAAGGAAGATGATCTAGGACTGCAAGATGTCATTGTACAAATGGTGTCATTCACCAAAAATAAGACCCTGAAGACTTACCCCTGTCCTCACCCTACAATTATGGGGAGGGAGTGACTGTGGAACACAGCGTTTAGGACACCATGGAATATATTTGGCCTCCAGGCAGTTCTCAGAGCACCTTGACATACATAATTAGTGAGGATGCTGGTGTTTATTTAGGGCTTGTGGTTGTGAAAAATAGAACAAAGAGATTTTTGGGGGGTGGGCAATAATCGAGGCAGTAAAATAACTTCTCTCTGCTTTTTCTCTCAGATTTTCTATCATAGAAACAAATCAAACCCCACCCCTATCCAGTTGGTTCACTTAACTCGCGCTTTCTTGACAGCTAACACATGGTATGCAACATTACTTTCCTACATTCCCTTTTGCCTTCTACCCTTCTATTTCATTCTTGCTGTACCATTTTAAAGCTAGAAGATCTTACAATTTCAAACAGTTTTTGAGAGCCTATAGTCAGACTGACAGAAGGCAGCAGGGAATGAGCTTAGCTTGCTATTTTTCTCAATAGCTCTCTTTGAGATGAAAATTCCTCCTTGCCACATACAGTCCTATCCTAAATGAAAGAGTAATTTCTGACTTGCTTTCACAAGCCTTTTGATTTTCTTCTTCTTTAGTCTGCACATGTGTCACAGATATTTCTCCAGTCCCTGCTCCTTATGGACCAGTCTCATCTTACATCACTCTTACATTTTTATCAAAGCTTTCCTTTGAACAGAGAGATGCTCCTTAGAAAAAGTTCAAATCTAAGTTTCCCTGAGCTTTCTGAGAGGAATCAGCCTGGAATTTCATTCTTCTATGATGCTCAAGTCAATGTTTTTCTGGTTTTGTTGGGTTTTTTTAAAGTTTGGAAGAAAACTTGGTTGGGTTAAAATTAATGTTACTTTTTGAAAATATAAACTCATCTTAGCACCTGAACTTTGTCTTATGCCCATCCATTCCTTTAAATGTTCATTAGCAAAATACTCACTTATTGAAGGCAGGGAAAGAATTAGTATCATCTGACATTACAGTCAGAAATAAAGGTTGTGTGTATATATATATATGTGATCATATAGTACAGTTAGAGTGCATTATAGAAATCTAATTCAGCTGACTTTATTCAAGCCTGTTCTGCTCCGCAGTTCCTTTGTTTCAAGGAGAAACAAGATAAAGGCTGGCTAAGTGAGTAATAAACTTATATCACATACATTAATATACAGTAATCAGATAGTAAAATCTTATTCAAAAGGCCTATTGTGCAAGACACTGTACAAAGACAAACATAGTTCCTGCCTGGCAACTCAGTAAAGACAAAAGGGAGAATGAATCAATTTTAACAGAAGTTGATCTTTACACGATGCATAGTAAAGTCAGTGCTGGTCTTTCCATTGACTTCTCTTGATTTCAGATCACATGTGTCCATATGCACACGTGTGCACACATACGTGCAGAAATTTGTTCCACCTATGTTTATAGATACACAGATTTTACTTAGATGCAAGTCTTGGTGTGACACTATATGTACAGCAGTGTACGTGATCATACTGAAAAAAGAATCCAGGCTTCACTTGGCAATGAAATCGATACCTACTTTGTTTAATTGCTGTCACTCTCCTGAAATGCATTTGCGTCTTAACAGTTGTACTATGACAGAAGCAGGTAGTGAGGGAAGATCTGTCTTGAGCAGAAGTAGAGGATTAGATTGTAGAAATAAGATATTTTTGCTGAGAATAACAAGCATGTCTTTTCATTCAAACAAGCTGTTCTATGAAAAGGAGAAGGAATTCTACTATTTGAATTTTCTGGGGTTTGGTGTAAGCTGAGGTACTCAAATCCTACACTGAATGCATGAGCTACAAAGGTTAAACCTAGCAAAGCAGAGTTTTAGCAATATGGGGGCAGGGTAAGAATGTATCTTTTCTTTAGCAGCATTTCAAGAACTAGTTCTCACAAATTTTTGAAATATTTTGTGTGGCATTTAATGAAGTCACATCAAGACTCCCTCCTCAGCCCTTAAGAGATGCTATTGTCTTTTTCAAACATGCTTTTTCAAAGCATACTCCTTCACTTGTAAACTTGTTGTGATAAAAACAAGCATGAAAGACAGAGAAAACTTTGGATAAATTAAACATTCCATTTTTGTGGCAAACAAGTAGCTCAGAAACTTGAGGAAAGAAGCCAGTGTTAACAAAGTCTAATGCATGGAGGACAATTTTCAAACTTAGGCTCAGTGAAGTTGGGTGCCCTACCCCATACACAAAGACTGACCAAAACCAGTGTGAAGTGCTCATGCCAATGCAAACTTCCAGATACAGAATTTTATGCTTAGACCTAGATTTTGTTTGTGAACACTTACGCCCTATTTGCCCTTCAGCCCATTATGTAGGAGGCTGGCTCCTACATAAAAATCACTGTACCTTTTACCTAAATCCTACTTCCTAGCCTATTCCTAGCCTTTCCTAGCCTAGCAGGAATAATGTTAGTCTCAAAATCCTGTCCAAACTTCAGCAAATAAATGCACTCTGCCTACCTAGCTTTCCTACTTAGTTTCAGTTAGAAAAAACTATGCTGCAGGTTCTATATCGCTGTGTTTTACAAAGTTTGTACAACCTAAATGTACGGAGTCTTTGTCAAAATGTGCTTTACTTCAGACACAGCCACAAAAGTGGGTGAAAAATTGCTCAGTGCATAGTGTACATCGATGGCTCTGAAATCTCTTCATGTGAAGGAATTTCTATAAATGATGTATAAATCTGTTTTTGTTCATTTAAAGGCATTTCTTTTTGTGGTTTATTGTCTCAGGCTAATGTAAGCAGTTATGCCACTGTTGTGCATTTCCAAATTGGGGTATGAATAAATAACAATTAAACTGTTTATACTTTCATCTTCAAATTTTCTATTCTGCTGGCACTGAGAATGTATAACTTGAAGGCTGAATCCACAACTGAGGAGACACTTTAAAAGAAGGATGCCCATGACTAAGTACTGGTTTTATAACATCTTGCTTGCAGATACTTCCTTTTGCAAACTCTAATGGGAGATGAGGGAAGATCCATGTTTCAGTTTATCTGAACCACCAAAGTTTGCAGAGAAGGAAAAGAGTGGGTGGGAGAAGAGGAAAAGGGAGGGGAGGCTGGGGGAAAAAAAACATTTCAGCTGTTGTCTATCTGTGTTCTAAATACAGGATCCTCTGATCTACTGATATGTAATTCATACCAGCAATTTGATACCTTGAAAATATTTTGCACAGACCTGATGATGTTATGGATATTTTTCCTCCACCTCCTTTAATAAACAGTGCCATCGGATGATTTTCCTCTCTTAGCCTGAGTCATTTCCTCTTCCGTTGCTTCAAGCTCTTTTAGCCTACAACTGACACTAACCACCTCTCCATCACGGGAGTCCTTCAAGTCTCTGTCCTCAGCTGCAGTTAGCTTGCAAGAATTAGGCGTTACTGTTTGGGGAAGTTATTGTGACACTTGCCAGGGTGTGAATTTAGTTATTGTGGTTTAAGGGCCCACGTGGACACTCTTACTCTGTACTAAAAGCGCCTTTTTTGTGGTTTAATTTGATCCATTTCCAAAGTAGCCTATGCTAAAGCCACATGGACACATCTACATGGAAAAATAGCTTGTAATAGCTTATAATAGCTTGTATTCCTCACTACCTCCTATGTGGAGATGGTTATTCCCACCCTAATTACACTCTGGAATTGCTTACTTAAATCTTGGGTAGTTTAACATAAAAAATCTATTTTGTCTCTATTATAATGTCTTTTATGCTACCAACTGCCAGCAACTTCTTCCAGCTGTATAAAATGTGATCTCCCCTGATTTCCCTTTTTCACAAGCATTTCAAAATGCCTTCAATGAGTGATATTTTATAGACTTTACTGTAATACCACAGATAAAACACAGCTTTTTAGCAAAATTCATGCTGATGATATGTCGCTATAGAAATACTTAAAATATAAACAGCTTTAATCTGCAGCCATTGTGATGGGGAAAAAAAATGACAAATAATTACAGCTTTTACAACTCTGAAAAGCTGCTCCAAACCAACAAACAAGGCTCTTGAAGAGAGCTACCACAGATCCAGTTTTTCCTCTGATGTGCCCTTTTTTTTCTCCCAGCATCCCATCTGGGCACACTTGTAGGAAGTGCAAGCTGAGCCAAGTCTTCTGCAGTTCCCACGAGGGCAGGTCCGTGGTTTTGGCATTTATGGCTGAGCCTGGCAGGCAGCAGTATGACAGCAGCAGGTAGCAGGCAAGGAGAGCCAACATGTGAGGCAACAGCGTTTCAGCAGGCAGAGCTGGAGGAGCCAAGAAGACAGAGACAGTGCGTTATTAGTGAGAGGTTGGAGGTTCTGGGGCATATTCAGGGTTTGGGCTTAGGAAGGAGTGGAGTGTACTGGTGGGAAAAGGGCTGTGAAGGAAGGACAATCCTGGCAGGAGGCGGGGGGAAGTGGGGAACTGGAGAGGCTGAAGGGCTCTGCAGTGGTAGAGGAGGGGCAGACCTCTTTGTGGCAGGCGGTGTTAGGCAACCGAAACAGAAGTACTGGTGGATGGGAGCTCTGGCTGGGAAGTGCAGGAGGGCTCTGAGACAAGATGGGTGGATAGCTGGGATGCCCCGGGTTCAGACAAAGTTGGATTTGCCTGGGACGTACTCCTTCCCAAGCATTCCCAGTTACACCTGGGGTCTACTGAGGGGTGACTAGGGTTACTTAATGCTACTATCCTATCAATTACCTTTACCTTCCTTAGCCTCATTTTTACTATTAGAAATATGGTATCTCGGTTCAACATTCTGTGCTTACTGCTGGTGGAGCCTCTTTGAACTTTGGGGACCTCAGCAACAGACTTGAAAGGACTTGCTGCAGCAGGCTCTGGGAGGTGGTTGCAGGGCCTCCCCAAGAGCTGTGTGAGCTGCGTATCCATGCACAAACCTACTTGTTAATGATTTTGTTCACTTTTGAATTCAGAGTTGAACATGAGCTAGACTGGGACATGGAGTATATGAGGTACTGTAAAGATAGCTTTATGTGCTGGAAAACCACCATAATCCAAGGGGTTTCAGACTGTAGTACACAGCCAGGACACCCCCCCCCCCCCCCCCCCCCCCCCCCAAGGAAAACATCAAAAGAGTGATGGAGATGTTTTCACCAGGAGTCCCACAGACCTAGAGAGTGAAATCTTTGTTCCCACGGGGCTGGAATTTTATTTGCAGAAATGCAACTAAATGGACTCCTGAGCAACAAGCTAAATGCTGCTGCTGCTGCTGTGATTGCTCAGGAGTCCACTTACTCACCACCGTATCTGGCAACATCATAAGTTAGTTTTCAGTATTCATTTAAAGCATGGAAGACCTTTGGAGAAAAAACTGAATGATAAGTTGCTTTGAGTTGTTTTTATGTTGGAGAGCTTTATCTTTTAACAACCTGAGTTATGACATATTTTTAAAAAGCATTTGTCTCTATACCTAGCTTTTATAGACAGCCCTTACAAGAGTTGGGAGAGAAAAGGGAGAACAGCAGACATTTCATCCTGAAACATAAAGGAATCATGTGGATCTTGGCTTAGGGATGTTCAAGTTAATTTCTACTTAGGTGATAAATCTATTTTTCATAGGTTTGTAACTTGGCCATAAAAGCATACTTGAAGACTTGAATCTTGGCAGTCAAAGCTTTTAGGTCAGAAGAATATTTTTAGCAATATTTTATTAAAAAAAAAAAGAAAAACATAGATGGTTGGTTTTAAGTTTAGAAAGGTAAAGAGAGAGTTTTAAAAAGCATGGGTTGGGTCACATTTTGACACCCATGTTTGGGTTTTTTTCCCTTAAAGAAGAGCAACAAAATCCCCACCCAACCTGCTTCTAGCTTGACAGATAATAAAAGATATTTCAGATTTATCCTTTTAAAATTGCCCACAGGCCTGTTTCATATTCAAGAGTAAATAATCCATCTCAGCTAATAATCCTTAAAAACTGAAATCAAGGCACTGTTGTGAATTTTAATGGTTATGTTTAATGAGCAGATCTTCAGCTCGTACAAGTCATCCTAACTCCGGGAGTGGCAACAGAACTACATCAACTAGCACTTGTTGAAGATGTGGATAGTAAACATATACTACACTACCTCCCTCAAAACACGTGACTAATTCAGTAATACTGAGGCAGTAATTAAAGTAATTAATACCTTAGAAGAAATGAAGAACCAATGAGAGGACACCAATCAGCTCAGCATGCCACGTACAAAAAGCATTAGGACAATTTTGGTCAAGCATACTGGGGCAAACACTTCGCCACAAAAACTTTGGTTTTACAGTTTCGTTCAACCTCAAAATTACAGAGGGGCTGAGTCAATTCTGCCAGGATTTGAATTAGTGGTTCCAGGGAGACTAGGAGCTAAGCCACTGGTATAGCTAAGCAGGGGGGGCAGAAAAGGTGTGGGGCAGGCAGAGCAAACAGCAAGGTCCATTTCTGGTCTTTAACTTACACCCTCTTGTTTGCTTCTGCTGCACAATCTCCCTTCTGTGATTTAGACTCCCTTCAACATCGTGAGCCAAATTCAGCTCTGGCTGCTAGTGCTAACCTCTTTGTGTTGTACCAGCAAAGCGAAGGGCTGTCCTAAGAGAGTAGCTGGCGTTTTCACTAAGAGAAATCCAGATTTGGTATAAAGATCGTTCATGCCACCTGCTCCCAACCCAGACCAGGAAGCCCCTTAAGACACTGACTGGGCCGGACCTAAGGCACTCCCTGCAATGGAACCACCCATATGAGACCATTTTAAAGCAGCTATGGGATTAAATACCCTGGAGCCAAACTGATCCCAGCCCTGCAAAGTTTTAAGGGAACAGCAAGATGACTTTGACAGATTCAACCTCACCACAGGTTCTGCATTCAGTTCAGCTCATTTGGGCCTGAAGATCTAGCTCTTCTAAGGTGATCAAATGAGCATTTAAGAGCAATCTTCACCTCCTTAGGCACCCCAAAGGACGCCTTTGAGTTTATCTTCAGGTGTTTTCCATCCAGCAGTGACTTTTGTAGGCCCAGTTACTGTCTTAGTCTCTGTCCCCCCACCCCTGCTCCTTCCACCCTCACCCTCCCTTGCTCTCCCCTCCCTGGCTCCTTCCTCCTGTGGCTGGGTTCCCCCCCCCCCGCTGTGCTGTACACGCCCTCCTAATGACTTCTGCACATCAGCCCTTCCAAGCACACATCCTTCGTACAGCGTGTCACATAATGCACCTCCCATTCTGAACAACGGGCCTTTTCTTCAAGCTTCTGTCCAACGAAACAGCTTGGTCCGTACACCTAGCCACAGCCCAAAATAGAATAGAGTAAGGAGGGGGATGACTGGGCAAGGTTTGGGCTATGTTTTAATGGGCTGGGTTTCATGCACAACAAAGCTGTGGGACAGCAGTTAGGATATTTGCAGCCTGTTTGCAATTAGCAAGGTAGCTACACTCAAGGAGGTTGATATGTGCATTCACTTAAAGCAGAAGGTACAGTTCTGCTAACATCATTTAGATGGAGAATCTCACCACTCAGCTATTCCAGCAAGCCTTTGAGCTGCTGTTGGAGTTCTTTCAGCATGAGCCTAGGTATTATATAGTCCCCTTAGCTGTAGTATTGGAGCACCTCCCAAGTCTTTAAAAATAGAAGTCACAGTAACAATCTCCCTTTCTTACTTGGCAGCTAGAAGGAGAACTACTTGGCGAAACTTAGACATTTGTTTGCATATTCGTGGGTGGGATCAAGTTGTTTGTTGATGTGTATATGGGAAGAATTAAATTTCTCTCAGAAAGTTGAAAAGATTTTAGCACAAAATATAATTACTTCAGTGGCAGTTTTCCACGTATGCATACTGCAGCTCAATAAGCTGCCTTGTGTCCCCTTGGATTCCCTAGGTTTTGCCCAGAGAGCAAAGGTGTGGTCAAGGCCACGATCTGGCGTGCATCGTTCTTGTTAATTAGCTACTGGGGTCTCCACAACATGAAGAACTTTCTGCTTCTGGGCAAAGCACACCACTGCTTCTGAAACACTTCTGTGCTCTGGAAAGCCTTTTAAAACACCCGAGCAGCCCACCCATGTGGCACAAACACCAATTGTTTATTTGTAGAGGTCTCTCTCTAATAGAATGTTCTTCACCCCACACCCTTTGTCAAACCAGAGTGGCTGACTGCCATGGGATGTAGTTTCTATCAAGAGCTCGGTGCATGGATCCCAGATGTGAGCGTGAATGAAGTATGGTCATCAGTTCATCAATGATGACCTAAATGATGACCATTTAGGGAGGACACACCTCAGACTGAGGTCAGCACATTGCTGAGAAAGGCAGACAGCAGTTTAAATCTTCATGGGTTATCAGGAGCAAGCCTAGAAGGTGACTGAGCCTGGCTAATCAATGGGAAATGATGAAATTGCTCCTGATCAATATTTGGAGGGGAGGGAAAGGGTAGAAATTGAAGAATTTAATCCAGTTGCCTGCCTTAAATATAAATCCGATGTAAATATACCATACATAAATAAATGTGAGGAGAAATATGAAAGCTAGAATATCTTCCCAGACTGAGATTTTCCTATCTGAACACAATCTAAAGACATAGGATGTCCCTAGGACTGAATGTCCAAATGTATTTATTAGGAAGTTTCTACAGCTTGTCAGCTAGATGTAAGAGAAGGGAGAAAGAGCAAGGGGCTTTTGCTCTCTGGATGTGTTCTTGAAGAGAGTAGATAACAGATTTCTTTCCCTTCTGTCCCCTGTTTAGGCAAAATGCATTGTTTCTTACTGCTCTCTTGTTATTAACTCATTTCTTAGCATAGATATGAAATTTAACATATACTTCCATGATACTTGGATCCTTTTGCTTTTTGAAGCTTCAGAGTTTCTGGTTAAGTGTCCCTGGAACAATGCAAAACTGTGGCAAAAGAAGCTTCTGTAATACTCGTCATGGACTTAGAGGCCTGAAAACAGCCAAACCTGCTCCTTCTCACTGTGAGAGTTAATGCAGATAACATGGACCCATCACCCAGCCTTTTGAAAGATGGAAGATATCACCCCAACAGGAGTCTTCCTTGTAACGCAGTCCCCTACAGACACATGATGCAACAGGTGAGCTGCTCCTGAGATGCTGGATGCTAATTTGCCTCTGTTGCAACGTGTCCTACTCGGCCTGTCTGGCTCCTTGTCCCTGTTCCCGCAGTTCTACTCACCTCCCCAAACCTTGCTTCTGAGGCTTCCTGGTGGGCATCTGCTTTTCCCACACCTGACTTAGAATAGCTTAAGCCTTCCATGTTGCCTGCTTTGATTTCAGTCCCTTTTGCCACACAACAAGACAGGTAAGCTAAAGATGCTTTTGTGTATCCCAAATTGTTGCTGACCGACCAGGGATAAACCTGACCCAACAGCCTCTGTACGGTCACATGCAATTAGCAACACCCTGAGTTCATTATGGCTTTTCCTCACACCATCAATGCTTCTCTGTCTGAAGAGCTTTCTAAATTTTTCAGAGTCTGGTTTATTGACTCCACACATATTCCAACACGGTACATCATTATTTGTCTAGATGGTCTTACTAGAAGCTAATCACTTCTCCAGACACCCCTGGAGATCATCTAGTCTAACCCTCTGCTCAAAGCAGGGTCACCTAGGGCAGGTTGCTCAGGACCACGCCCAGTTGGGTTTTGAATATCTCCAAGGACAGAGACTCCACAACCTCTCTGGGCAACCTGCTCCAGTGTTTGATCACCCTTACAGTAAAAAGGCTTTTTCTTATGTTTAAGGTGGATTTTCCTGTATTTCAGTTTGTGCCCATTGCCTCTTGTCCTATCATTGGCCACTACTGGGAAAAGCCTGGTTCTATTTTCTTTATATCCTCTTGTCAGTTATCTGTACACATTGATAAAATCCACCAAGCCTCCTCAGCCCAACACTTTCAGCCTCTCCTTGTATGACAGATACTCCAATCCCTTAATCATCTTAGTGGCCCTTTGCTGGACTCACTCTAGTATTTCCATGTCTCGCTTATGCTGGGGATCCCAGAACTGGACCCAGCATTCCAGATGTGTCTCACCAGTGCTGAACAGAGAGGAAGGATCACCTCCTTCAACCTCCTGGTAACGCTCTTCCTAATGCATTCAGGCTCTTGCCTTCTTTGTCCCTAGGACATATTGCTGGCTAATAGTCAACTTGTCCACCAACCCCAAGTCCTTTTTTGCGAAGCTACTTTCCAGCTGGTTGGCCCCCAGCCTGTACTGGTGCATGGGGTTATTCCTCCCCAGTTACAATACTCTTTGTGACACATGGGAGGTGCAAGATGGTACCTTCCGTTCCCCAAGAAACCAAAACAAGCACCTCTTAGCATAAACAGACACATACCTTTCTCTCCCAAAGGTTTCCTCTGTGACTGGGCCCCACCTCCCTGCAAGAATGCTTCTTCTTGAAACTGTTTTTTCTGCTAGCAAAGGTGTACACCCAAAATAAACAGGAAAAACAAAACTACTGTAATTTTCCCTTTCTGTCACTGGAACAGTACAGCTATCACTGGACTTATCAGGAGCAGACTGTGATTCATGCTAACTGGCAAACACACACAGGTCCTACGCAACTCTACCACAATCATAAAATCCCTTCCATAGCTCTGGGCTTCTGGCATTGTTCTGACTATCATGATTAATGCCAGCCACCAGAAAACACTTGTACGTGGACTCCTGAATTATGAGACATAAACAGGCCTATGTGGATCACTGGAGATATACTGGAGAGCTTTTGGATATCATGCAGAAAGGTTTTGAGCTGTTGGGCACAGTGACAGTATTCTAGTATCCTGATTTTAAGAATGCCACTCATGCAGGTAGGGTATATCTTGATGGTAGACCCTTACCTTGCAATTGCCTTTAATATAAGCCATAGTAAGGTAAAAGCAAATAAGAGCATTTCTGTACAAAATCCAAAATCCACAACATGTTGTAAATATTTATACAGGCAGAGGTGACAAAGAAGACAGAGAGAAAACTATTTATCCCATGATCAAATCCTTAAACCATCCTCCTCTCCCCCTTCCCCCATAAGCTGATAAGCTGTAGATCCACTCTTAACCCGCATGGCCAGGACTCATCCTTCTGCACGCTCCTGCCCTCAGGCAGAAATTGCAGGTGGTAGAACGACACCAGATCTGTAGTTTTACCTTTGTTTGGGATTTGTCTGGGGACTTGCTTGGATTCACATCTTACGTCTCTCCCATCTTGCCCCTGCTTCCAGACATTATAGATCTCTTCTTAAAGAACGGGTTTCAAACTTCACCTCCTGAAACTTACCTTTTTTGGAAACACTAATGCCTTTGTCAGGCCTGCTGTGTCATAACTGTCCCTGAGGAGGTGTAAAATGCCTTTTCTCACCTGGTGGGACCAAGTGCAATACCCAGTGAGGAGCATTTCCCTACACTTGAACTTACTTCTCACATGAACATGCACATCAGCAACCACTCTTCAGACAGATACCTATGCCTATTTTGTGCAGTGCTGGCTCCTGACGGAGATTTCACACAACGGTAATTAATTACTTGAGGCAATAATAATGGGAAAGCTGAACAACCAATTCTGGGTGGTGTTATTTGCAGGTGTACATTGTAAATTTGCCAGGGTAAATTAAAACCAGCATTACGTATCTAAATTTAACAGTTGGTACCTCCTTGTTTACAACCATAAAGTGGTGCCTTGATTTTCCTCCCCTTCACATGTCTGCAGTTGTGTGACTGGGCAAGATGCAGAACAGTTTCTTCTCTTGAGTAATTTTTTCCCTTGATAATAATAATATTGAACACTTAAATAGCACTTTTCATCCACAAGGTGCCTCACTAGTGTTAATACAATTATCTAACTTAATTGTCCCTCCTCCTTCCCCCTGAATGTGCATAGAACAGGCAAAATGAGACACCAAAGGAAGTGTTAAGAGTCACTGGCTTCCAGTCCTAAGGCCGCTCCCTCTATGAAGCAAGTGATACTAAGACACCCCCTACAAAGCCCCACTATTACAGCTGCAATTTTGTAAGCACCTTTTTGTAGCAGCTTTTGTTCTTTATCATCCAATGCATTGAGCAAATAGCTTCTGGGAAGGAACACATTCATGTTTACCTTTGCTCTATGTGCCACCATCAGCGCTATCCGAAACCCAGACAGACATGAAACAGGTGCTGGAGTTGCATATTTGAGTAACCATCAGTAAAGGCTGACTCATAATTACAGTGAACACATAGTCTGTTTTCAGATCTTTGGGTACAGATGTAAAAAACGAATGTTGCATTAAAGAAAGGCTGTCAGTTCTCTAGGTCTCTAAGGGAACAAGGTTTGACAGTAAAAATGCGTAATGATATTATTTCTGGAACATTTTTTAGAGTTTATGACTCCTAGACTTTACACAAATCAATTAAGCTTCTCTCTGCACCCCCTACAGAAATATATCTGAAAAAAATCAAGATTTATGGAAGAAGTCTCTCAGTTGTCCCCAAGGAAAAAAGCTTCCATTTAAGTGAATGGAAGTTAAATTGGGACAAAGACCACCCATTTTAGCTTAGACTGAAGTCAGAGCTGATCCAAGGCTATGTCAGGCATAGGTGAGTCTTCCTTATGGGAAAGTTAGTTCATATTCAGGCACTTCTGCACAGTCTGTGCTTTGTTTGCTCTCATTACAGAGGATGGTCTCTACCTTTTCCAGGATACCTTCAAGTTTAGAAAGAGTTCTTCCTTCCCTAGGGAGCAAGGCAGAAAATGAAGTACAATGAGCTTCTCAGGAGACAAACGAGCAGAGACACCTTTAATTTCTGCAACAGGGAGCCTTTCCTACCTTTGGACTAGCAGCACTTCTCTCCACCCTCTTCCCTTCTTTGCAGCTGGGACCAGCAGCTGGAGTCCAGCTGCAAAGGTCATGACTATGTTAACCCCTGCTGGACTGGTTTCCTACCCTTCAGACCAAGAGGAACCTGGACTGGGGAGGTCTGACTGTACCTTGGTGAAGGAGTACCAAGGAGTACCAGATGACTTGGCCCATCCAAAATACATTGAAGAGCATATGTCCTATCACAAGGGAGCTATACAGGTTAATATGCATGCACAGCACTTTTAACTGCAATAGCACATTGTCCAATGATTACAGATCACTATTTTTAGATAAAGGAAATACTATTATCCCCATTGTATAAAAATATAAGGCACAGGAAGTTGTATGTAAACTTCTTAAATGGACATAAAAATCAGTATCTGAGCTGCAAACAGAATCCAGGTCACTTCAAATATTTACTTCAAATATTTCAGAGGCAAACCATTTCAGAGGTTAGATTTTCTAAAAGTTGCAGAACACCATGATTACTCAAAAGACAAGAGCAAAAACAGACTCACATTTCATTTTCATTTCTTCATTCCCTCATCAAAAATGTACTTGAGAGTGTAATATCTACTCAGCACCTGGTTACACACCAGCTAACTTCCATTAGCGTAACCCTTGAACACTGATCAAAGAGTCCCACCAATGAGCAGATCTGCAGCAGAACAATCCTGTTTCAGTGAAGCAACAGCCACTTCCATTCACTATGATTATTACACCAAATCAGTTCCCTGGGAAACAATCTTAATCAAGTGATCAGTTTGATCAAAGAGGTTTCTATTAAAGTTTTATATGCTCCTGTCCAGCAAGAATAGTATATTGCCAGCCAAGTTCTGGCATGTTTGAAAGATTGAGAAATAACAGATTCCAGGAGTAGCAATTCAGAAGAATTTTTGCCAGCTAAGGCCTAGATCCTGCAATCAAAAGTAGGCGAGCAACCTCCTACACCTACAAGCCATCAGCAGCTTAAGTGAAATTTTGTACTGACTACAGTTCTTGCCCATGTGTTCTCAGTTATTATGTTGGAGCCAAAGACTGCACCTCCTAGCCAGGGCAGATTCACAAGGAAACAGAAAGGCTACAGGGGCAGCATTCACACCATGCACATGTATTCCAGCTGTTGTGCAGCCCCACCTAAACTGTGTTTGCTCTTGGCAGAACAGAAGGCAGCTTTCTTGTATCTCCTAATGAGGTCTTCCTCAAGAATGACTCTTCCCTTTTCCTTTACTTTCCAAAGTTTTGTACATTCATCTAATTGTCTCACGGAAACCCCTCATTGCTAGCTTTCATACAGTCCCCTCCTGCATCTATTTCTGTTTCGACAGTACTGCTAAATATTTGGAGACTATCTGGAGACCACGTCAGTCTCCTGCCCTACAGGATCACCCTCACCTTCATTAGTACCATCTTTCATACCAAACAACAGTATTTCTCCCATCACAGAGTATCACACAGACAAGGAATCGAGTATTTCATCTCCTATGTTTAAACATATTGTCCCATTCTGTTCTCTACTCTTCCACCCATTGTGGTGATGGGCTGAACAATGCGCTTTAATCTGGACTAAAAAAAAATGGGGAAGTTGAAATATAGAACTGCAGCTGAGATCATCTCTATAAAGCAACAACAACAACAGCAGCAAGAACTAAAAACCAATTAGACTTAACAGACATATCCAACATTGCCGACATTCAAAGAACTGACATGAGTTTGCTTCAAAGTCAAGAGCTACAAGTTACAGAGCTCACCTAGTTCACCATCAGCGTGATGGCATAACCTTCGCAGTTTTAGCAACTCATTTCTAGGGCAGGAGAGTCAACACAGACCAGAGCATCCCTGAACTTTATAACCATCCACTCCAACTGCATCAGGCTATCTGGGAAACATTAGCAGCTTTGGTGCTAACCTCTGAGGGCTCAGGCACATCGTGCTGAAGTCCCAGTGAAGAGGCTCAGACTCTCATTCCAAAGGAAGAGGGGGAAGAAAATTTACCTTATGGAATGGGTTTTAAGCGTATGCTCATTTACTTTCTCAGCTTGTACATGCAATTACACAGGCAATTACACATGTAAATTAGGCATAAAATAGAACTTTGCATGAGTAAAAGTTAGTCCTTACATCATGTCTATTTACAGCTGCTAATTGTGAAAGTGCTAAGTCTTTGTCCTGGTCTGCAATTAAAATGAATAGTTACAGGAGAGCAGGAGTTTCTGTGTGGATATGTGGGAACAAACCACTTCTTTCCAGCACAGCTCTCCCTGGAAAAAACACTTTCTGCTACATCACCAAAGGAGAGCCCATCAGCTGGCATATCTTAGTGCTTCCAACTTACATAATATAAGCTGTCAAAAATATGTGTGTGAGTACAAACTGGTTCTGCATTAACTGGGAAATTTAGCTCTGTAATGCATCTATCGGGACAATTCTCTTTGGGTAGGCAAAGCCTCTTTATGTCCTGTGCGGCACTGAAAACACGTGCACTTAGTACTTGGCTCTAATGGTCCTACGATGATTTCAGTGGAGTAATGCAGTGTGATTCAAGGTCAATGCTCCCTGAATCAATTTTCCATGGTCTATAATCTTTGCTGTAAACAGCCTGCTCTGCAACTAAGAAAGCAGAAAGGGTTTTAGTACCACCAGTTTCACCCTTAATACCTTCACGTTAAGCTCAAAGAGCTGAAAGGATTTCATATGATTTGTTCCAGGCTTGTATCAGACGCTACATCAAGGCACCTCCCTTATTCTAGACCACCATGGTGGCCTCTAATATTTGGCTCTTCGCAGGACCAGCCCTGTGTTCAGCATAAATTAAAACAGCTGGAGGATTATATCTGAAGGAGTAGGCAAACACTCTCAGTGTAACCTCTGCCCCATTCACCCTCTCCATGCTTGGCATGTACCCATGTTGGGAGCAAGACAGAAGGATCACAGGCAGCCGATGACTGCTTTACTTTCTCTTGCAGCATGGAACTCCAAAGAAAGCCAGTTCTACCGTGTCATGTCCCCTTTGAACAGCTTCACAGGCATCAACGGGTCACAGTGTTGGGGAGGGGTGAACTAGTCTCTTTGTTTCTCATTTCCACCCTGGAGTCAAACATCCATTCTCTTTTTAGTGATCAAAACTATAACAAAGTCTCCAAAGGCATTTTCCCAATGTTCACCCCCAAATAAACCACACGAGAGAATGCCACAGGGTGCTAGAAAGACTTTGAAGTCCCTGTGAGAGAACTGTTCTGTGATGTTCTCTCCCTTATCATGCCTAAATTATGCTTTAAAAAGGACAACAACAAAAGAAAGATAGGCCATACCCTCCATTTGCTACTGTCTCTATTTAAAACTGAAACACATGAAAAGCTGTAGATAAGGTCTGGCATAAATAAAAGTAGAGACTAGGCTATCTATAAAATCACAAGATAATATGATAAGTAAAAGAGCATTTAATAAAAGAGAAATCATCCCTGCAATTCTCAAAAACCTCAGTAATACAGCAGGTTTTCCACAACTTAAAGTAGTGGGGTGTTCTCAGTATTATAGTAGAATACTCTGAAATAATGACTGTGTAAATAATAGCAATTAATCAAAAGCTCCTTCCATTGCTATTTCGCAAAGCCAGGGTGGTAATACATCCTGGCACAGGCCACGTCAAAGCCCATTGTATTTCCCTCCAATATACCCACTCCAAGCAGACTGACCACCTGCAATGCAGCAGAAGACAGTATTGCTGAGTGGAGTAGCACTGTCACCATGAGATAGAGATCCAGGCGAAATTTTCTACTGACAGAAGAGCCCCCCCCCTTTTTTTTTTACTTCTGTAGCATCTCTTTGGAAGGAAGAAACTGCCCAAGTGGCCACTATAGCTACTGAAAAAGAATTAGACAAAAAAGGACAAAAGGTTGAAGAACAGAGTTAAAACAAATGTTAAATGAAAAAATGTTAAAAAACAATCTCAATTTTTGACATTTCACATGGTTCTGCCTTATTTTTTAAAAGTCTGCAGTACCGATGTTTGGATTTCAGAAGTCCTCAAAAGCGTTCAGTGTTTGGATCTCAGGTTCTGGTTTGAATTAGCTCTTCTTTTCAGACTCTGTTTTCCCTTACCATCGGCATAAGTACATTTTTGCTTTATAATGCCTCACAATGATTAGCATGCCTTTTTGATTTTTTTATTTGTCTTCTGTATGGATATGGAAAAAAACCCCAACACTTTCAATTTAGATCAAAGAAACCTTTTGAAAAAAAAAAAAATCTCAAAAAGGACAGGCTTTTGCTTCCAGAGTCCTAAATCTTGCTATTATTTTATTTTGGTAATTCCCAAAACAAAAAACAGTATTTCAAAATTAACTGAAACATTTAACTTTTCCAACACTTTTTACAGGTGTTGAATGAAAGTATCCAATGAACTCAGAAACAGGTCCCTGCCCCCACCAAAACTACGCTCATTGGATGGATGGATGGAAGGGAGGAAGGAAAAGTCACCTCCACTTACCCTGTGATACAAAGTGAACCAAGTAGAAGACACAGTAGAAGTACACTGTGTCTTGTACTACAGATGTGAGAGCCTTTGTGCTAATGAACTAGCTGTTAATGGACATGGCTGTACAGAAAGTGTGGCAGCAGGCATGTTTTCAGCAACATCTCACATACCGCACTGTACATTTTACAGAGACAATGGGTATTGGCCAGGACCTTGGGTTCATGTCTAGACTCAAAGAAATGAGGGTGATTTTTCATTACGATCTTTTTAGAAACAGTCTGCGGAATAACATTTTGCAATCTTACAGGGGGGCTGTTTCAACAAAGACTCTCAAGTTGCTTTTGCAAGCTGCTTCCCAAGGCCAAATCACTCCTGTGCAGTAGGCGTTGCCTCCATTCTGCAGCAGGGGAAACCGAGGCACCACAGGCTCCCATCACTTGCCCAAGATCACACAGTAAACCTGCAACAGCCCAGCAATAAAGCCCAAGAATTATGAGATGATAGGAACTGTCAGTGTATCATTTTCTCATTACTTCACAGTTTGATGAGGGATAACACATTACAGAACAGCAGCTGTCCCTGTGAAATTGTTAGCCTTAGCTTTTTGTACGTCTGAACTGTTTACTGAAGCAGTCAGTAACTGCTGTGGTTTTGTTTCTCTATTCCTTGCCTGTGCATTTTTCATGCAAATGCCAGCTACAAGGTATTGTTATAGTGGGGGTTGAGGGGAAATACAAATATTGTAGTTTGTCCAGTTAATCTTTTTGTCAGTCTTCACAGCTTTTTTGTGGTAGGTTTCTGCAAGCACTTGAGGTGCCTGGGCAAAAATGTTCAGTCAGTGCACTTCCTCATTTGTACACGTAAGCATTTGCAGAAAATTAATTTCAGATTTGACTGTGCAAGAGTTCATGCTCCAAGTGCGTGCACACAACCCACCCAGGCAAGAGAAGAGTGCTCAAGGTATTCACCAATCTCAAAAGTTAGCCACTGTTTTAGACATAACACTTCCCTACTCTGTAAAACGTGCTGCTCTTTGTCAGTGTGCCACTCCATGCAGGTAGCTTAATGCAGCTTTTGTCTGCTTTGCAAAAGTACCTTTCCCCTGACTATTAACAACAGCTCGCCAGACTAAACTGGGGTTTGTACTGGTGGTGTTTTGCTGTCAGTTGTGAGGTTTAGTAAGAACACTTGGCCAAATTAATTCCTGGCAAAATTCTAACGTGCTTTACAATGAAGTAATTATCCCCCTCCAAAACCTATTACTAGTAGCAGTTGTGACACCTGTTTAAAAATTGCCGTTTTCATCACTTATAGCCAAAATCAATCCTGTGGTTCCCTTCTGGGGCTCCCCAGGAACCATGGGCCACTAGTATATTCAGGGCTGTACCAAGGGTGGGACAGAAAGCAAGCCAGCTCTGGATGTTCCTCCAACCGAGGCACAAAATGGGGAAAAGAACAAAACACAGCAGCTCCTCATGAATTTGGAGTCAGTGGGAGACCCTACAGGGAGCCTCCATGGAGCAGGGGGGCAAGCAGGGGAGCGCTGAATTACTATCCTGCCCCAGACAGGAGCATGCCTTGCTGCAGTCCTGAATATCCTGTACTCTGAACACAGCAGACTGAAAGTTCTTGCTTATCTGATCAATAGGAAAATAAGGTCAGCCTTATCTGATGAACCAGGAACCTGGCTGTGTAACCCCACAAGCAAGCCATCAGGTTCAGGCTTCAGAGCAGCCAGTTTCCACTGAGCAACAGTGATTCAGCTTCAAGGCATCAAATGAAAATGCATAGAGCTGGGTCCAATGAAAGTCTTGCAAGCCTCATCTTCAGGGGCCTGTTCCCTGGAACAGGATAAGAAATGCCAAGCCCAACAGCTAAGCTGCTTACCTGTCTGCAAAAGGAACATTAGGAAACTTGGAGTAAAAAAATCAAACTCACAGGGCCTTCAGAAGAGGAGGAAAAGAGGGCCTTTATTCAGAATGTCTGATATTACAGGGGTAAGAGCACATTCCTGGGAAGGGGAGATACGGTTTTGAACCTCCTTTGGCTGAGAGGGTGTAACACCTCCTTATGTCTCATCTCCGCACAGGTGCTCTAACCACTGGGTATTACATCCCCTCTGCAGAGTTGACGGAGGTGACGAAAACACCCCGACCCTCTCAACAACTGCTGGGTGTGAGTTGAGGCTGCCTCCCGAGCAGCCCCAGAGCAAGCCAGGCAAAGGGCTGCCTCGTGTGGACACCCTGCTCAGCTGTGCCCCATGGGGGCAGGTGCAGGACGGCTCAGACTGGGACAGCCATGCAAGTGCCCGAGGCAGAACCCCAGGTGCCGGAAACCGCACAGTCGAACAGGGCAGTGCGATGTGAGTGCAGACACCTTGAGTTCAGTGGCAGCTGAACAAGGGACTTTTAGTTGACAGTCGTAGACTGGTGCCCCTTCAGTTCCACTTAAACACTAATTTGGCCCCTAAACCATATATCAGATATAACCCTCAGTCTCACCAGTGAATGAACTCACTGGTTCTTGCTTTCTGCGCTTTGCAGAGCTCCAAGTCACCAACACATAAGGCCCACCAGGGTAAGGCAGCACTGCTCTGTTCAGGCAAGGGGTACAACCAGGGTGCCACTTGACACTGTAGAATATGCTTGACCCAGAAATCTGAAAATGCATTTTTGTACTAACCAAGGAGGTTCCTCGTCCTGAAGAAATTCAAAACTTCTGCTCTCTTACAGGTAACACGCGTGAAGGTAAATGCTGAGGCCACTGGCAAAGGAGTGTAAATTACTGTAGTTTGAAGTGTGGCAACCTACACCCTAACCTACCCAACAGGTTTTATTTAACTGTAAAATAAATGAGCCCTAGCTTTAAAAATGCATTAACCAAAAACACTGCTTCTCATTTACTTGGGAGAGCTTTTGTTTACTGATATTGAAAGCATATATGGAAAACTTATTACACCTGCCTATTCTTAGCTGAGTAAACATCACAACATCGTCCATCACAGCAAAAAGGGATCTCTAAATGCCATCACTGCTTGTTGCCCAAGATTCAGATCCTGCCACAGTGGTGCATGCTGAGACATCCTTTAGCCTTTGAACACAACCGGTGAGCTTTTCAAAGGGTCAGGTTAACAACATCTGATCCCAAATAAGCTACCTAGTCTCAGAAGAAACAAGAAAGAAGGGCAATGCAAAGCTGTTTGTAAATAGCACATGTCAATGGGCCTGAACATATTTGCAAATTTCACACTAGATTGCATGCAAATTTCATACCAAAAAGTATTATCAACTTTGTCAGTGTGGGATCTCTCACTAAGAGCCCATAAATTGGGCTGTGTTACTAATGCAGGAAAGGACACAGAATGAACTACATACTTGGCCTTTGAACTGTACACTCGGGTCTGCCGCAGATTAACCGGGTAACTTTGGGACAGCTTTCAAAAGCGATCTGTAACTCAGAGGGTTGCAATTTTGGGGAAACCCATGTGTTAAAACAGCTGCTTTCCTTGCTCGGTACTGAAAAACGTGAACCGCTAGCTTGAGGCCACTTTCAGCCACACTTCTCCTGTTTTCCCATCTATAAAACAGGCACAGAATTACCCCGCATTGGGTTTTATCCTACAGTCCCTTATTTAGGGGGAAAATAATGAAATTATGCCAGGAGGACTATTTTGAGTCTATTCATAAGAGGAACAGTTTGCAGAACAGAGCTTAGAGATTACTGCATGGCACATCCTATAGACAGAGATGTAATGTTGGAGAAAACTAAATATGAGATCTTTAATCCCAAAATGTGTTTACACAAATGTGTTCTATTTCAAAACTGCCTCTAAATTATTTCAAGGAAGCAGAGAACATTCACTCCCCAAAGTGTTAAATTATGCACAGAAATTGCAATTCAGTTCCAGTAAAGTACTCATTCTGATGCTAGATTTATTTTTCCCTTCTGATTAATTGCATGTGCTGAGAAGACCGCAAAGTCCACAACAACCTGAGGCCATTTTACAGAACGCTGCAGAGGTCATTTAAGAAAGCAGCATAATGGATAAGCAAGGCACTTCTTGTAACACACCACAAGGCCTGGATGACACACCTTCTGTACACTCTGCCGCCTGGGTTTCTTTCCACAGCACAATATTTTCTGAAGGAGCAATTTTAGTCCACAGACTAATAATGCAAGACAAGTTGCCCAGGTTGGAAACATGGGAGGAGTCGCTTAGAAGAATGTAGCTCTCAACACACTGGATTAATAATTAACAAGACAGAAGGAAGGACAGAAAAAAGAAGATGAGAAAATAAAGACCGTATTGACAGCCACATTTAGGGCTACCTCCAGAAGGCCAAAATCCATTCTCGCAGTGTTCCTTTGGAATACACTTTGTTCAGCCAAAAAAACCCCAAACCTGTTTGGGTTTCTAGCATAAGAGAAAAATGCAACCACCTTCCTCAACAACTCCCCTGGGTTTATGTTTCCTGGGGGATCCTACTCAGCATGCCCTTACTCCTGCATTTCCTTGACGCTGTCAGGCAGATGGCAAGCCAAACTCCACAACTCAAAGTCCAAATTTTGTACTCTGACTCCTTTTCACATGCTTAAATGCCCTCAGACCCACTACTGATAGACATGACTCGAGTTGGTATAAGGATCTGAAAACTAGTGCAACTTAGAGGCAGAGAAATTCAACAAAAAGTACATTAAAGTAGTCTGAGTGCTACTCTAAAAAAGGCTTGAATACTGCTTGTCGTAAGGGTATGAAGTATTTTGGATCTAGAGGTGATTTTTTTTTTGGCTCTGAACTTATGTCATCTTCTGAATCTGGCTGTGCCGGTAAAATCTGTTACCACCTCGAGCCCCTCTGCTGGATGTTGGCCTCATCCAACTGCCTATGGAGCAGTTCCAGCGAGCACTCCTCCTTTCCCTTCAGATGAGCTCAGACCGACTATTGCAACTATTCAAACCAGCCTGCCTGCTTTTTGCCTGAAAAGAATTAGGATGTGCTCCCGCAGACCGGCAGCTCGATGGGAACAGCAGTCTTCAGCCAGGAGACAATTACAAACAGCCAAAAAGCTGTATGTGAAAAATGACATCTTCCTACAGCCTCACTAAAATAACCATAGTGGGAAAGCAAATGTGGCAATTCTGGTACAAAAATGCCTTAGCTGTGCTGCCCACCCTCATCCTGCACCTAGCTAGTGGCTTGTGGCCTCCAAAACAGGTAGTGCATCCCCTTTTCCCTCTCCAGGCTGCCCTGTCTGGCCCCTTGCACTGCCTCTATTGCTCATCCAAACACGTAGGAAATAATTCAGCTCATTAAACTAGCGAAGAACTAGTGACTTTTTTCTGTCATTAGCCTTAGTACTAGTAGTCTTCTGCTGCGTGAGTGAATTGAGCCAGCTTTACCTGGGGGCAGACAAGCAACAGAGACAGTGAATGTATGGTACAGACCAGTATCACCCACCCAGAGCCTCGTAGGGAAGGGTGGGAGCGGGTCACTTCCCTTCTGGTGCCAACAGGCCATTAGATCTGCACAGTTCCTGCCACATAGCTACAAACTCCAGTCGCATTTATTTTGTTTTGATCTAAGAGAGTAAAAATTAAAAGGAAACACCGGTGTAATAGTATCCCCATCACAGGCCCCATAGTGCTTTAATTCTACCAATGCAGTTCAAACCAGACAACTTCCACATTTAGAGAATCCCAAACTTACACCTTTGTGAAATATTTGCAAAGAAGCAAAACCAGATTTTTCCCTTTATATATATGTACACACCTATATGTTTATATACACACACCCCTCTATATATACACCTATATATAGGTATAACTACATTGATTAGTATTCAGTATCTTTTACTAAAGACCTTTATTGGCACAAGTCTCAGTGTGGACACAATTACGGTAAGCGAGTGTATGCTGTTCCCAAAGCTATCAGGGACTTTATACCAGTGGAGCTGCATGCCTGCTGACAAGACACCGACAGCCTGAGGCATCCCCTACGCTATTCAGTTCTCAGGGGTAGTGATTAAAAAAACCCCACAACTGCATCAGAGCTTGTAACTTGAATGACTCTTTAGTATAACAACAGGTAGGCAAACACACACAGGTGAGTACCTGGGAGAGGGACAGAGGGATTTCAGCATCACTCCCCGATTCAGGCGGCTCACCAAGTACGAGTCCCTGCCAGAACACACCAGGGGCTGTTAAATTTCAGCACAAGCCTTTCAGAAAGCCAGTTATCCTCACAGGCTGCACTGTCACAGATGGAGCTTGCTTTCCGCTCCTCTGCCAGCACAGGCCCTGCCTCTCCACCTGATCTTGCCCTGCAGAACAAAAGCCTTCTGCTCAGCAGCCACAGGGGACTGGTATGCATATCTGTTCCTTGCTGCCCAGCTTCATCACATTTAAACCGGGATGTGCAAAAGCCTCCATCCTTCCTTCCTCCCCCTGACATCTGGTCATTTTAAGTTTTGAAAGCAGTTAATTTCTTTGTACATACCAAGTAGAGGGGTGGGGAACTGGGAATCCTTTATATTACTGACCAGTATGACTATGCAGATGGTATTTGCCGGTGACGCTTCACAACCTGTTTAACTCCACTCTTTTTGGATCTGGTTGTTTTGTGCTTTCATTTATTATGAAATACAATTCAGAGCATGAAGAAGGTGCAGAATGACTGGCCTGGTCAACTTCATACACTAAAGCAGTCAAGCAGTTCACTATGTAAATTTCCCTATATTCACTTGATTAAACTGCAGAGGGTATTAAAACCTACAGCTTTAAAACCAAATGTAAACATTGCAGTCATTTTTCAAGTAGATGCCAACAAAAGTGCAGTGAGAAAAAACAGAGAAAAACGCAGCCAAACAAAAACAGCTCACTTAAAGCACATTCCATCTATGAAATACATTTCTTCCTCTCTCCCACTGTGGCAGTGATGAGATCCTTAACAAGAAAGAAAATTGGGCAGCTTAAGCATTTCAAAAAGCCCTTGTAAAATGCTCTTACCCATCAAAATATTTTAGCACACAGGTTCTTCAAGGGCCTGACCCACATCCTACTAAAATCAGGAAGTCTCTGCGCTGATTGAATGGGTATTGGTTATAGTTTTAAAAGCACAACAAGAATGAGTAATCTCTTGTCCTTTTTACTGATTTACTCACAATGTCTCTCCCTTTCCCAGATCCATTTAGGTTTTACCCTGGAAACTACTGCCATGTTCTAATAAAACAGGGGTCAAGTCAATCTGTGCACTTATAGCACCATCTAAGTAAACCACTTGCTAGAAACTAGCAGCACATATTTGAGGCTATTTGAAGCCCTGTCGTCAGTCAACTCTCAACACAGGGGTAAGCTTTGGGGTTGTTGTGGGGTTTTTTAAGCTTTTGGGGTTTTTTTCTTCTTTTCCTGGTTTGAGGCAAATGCTAATTAAAAGCCAGAGAGAAACCTATCAGTCTGCCTCTGGTGAGCCAAACAGTACGAGCTGGAGCAGTTCCTGTCCCCATCCCCATCCTTCTCTCAATTACGCATTAGCAGAGTCACTGAGCTGTCTTGCCAACAGCATGTTGCGGAGGTTTTCTTTAAAACAGGACTAAAGATATTTGCAATTCTTATTACAGAGTCAGTGCTCAACAGCACTGTGGGAAGGAGAGAGGAGCGCAGGTATCAACTGGATGAGAGGATTTGTACGAATACACATACACCTAGAAACAGGAGGCTTAGTCTCCAAGTGAAGGGGAAGATGCTATTGATTTTGGTAGGACTGCAAGTTATATATGAAATGCTGCTTAAGCATTTCAAATGCTGGGGGGGTTTGTGTGAAGCATTACTTATGGAGATACAAGTCACAAAGCTGCTGTTCTTCTCACGTCTAAGTTCTGACAGAAAATTCCTCAGGTCCCAGTTCCTCAGAGATGGCTTGCGTAAGAGCGAGCTTGCAAGATCGGGTTCAAATCACCATTGCCGCTCGCTTACCTTAGTCATTTACTTCAGTGCAGAATGATTACAAAATCCTGCCGCTCCGTTAACGCCTCACAGCCCGGAACGGACACAGATGCCGGGAAACCTCCATCAGCCCTAAAGCGTTATGTATCCCTTCCAACTCCCACCGCACAAGAGCTCCAATAAAGAGGCTTTTTTTTTTTTAAGGGGGCAGAGAGGGGAGCAGCAAAAAGGCTTTTCACATCTCAAAGTCCTCGGCCGAAGAGGATGATCTGAAAGCGAAAACACCACCGCTTGGAAAACCGGTAGCTTTTGACTGAAACTACCTTTGACGAGCCCTGGATTTTAACTTTAGGTCCGCGCATACTGCGAGGACGCATCCCAAAATTCACCAGACGCTCAGGCCGGGCTGAGAACGCGGGACCTTCCCCGGCGCACAGCGGCCGTGCGAGCGGGCGGAGGCGGCTGCAGCGGAGAGCCGCGCCTCGGGTCGCCCCCCGTCGCCGGCGAGCGGACCCCCCCGCAGGGCGGCCCGGCCGCTCCCGCACAGCCGGCCCTCAGCCTGAGGCGGCGGTTGGGCTCCCGCGCCAACGGCCGGGCCGCGCGCGCCCCCTCCCCCGCGCCCCCTCCGGGCGCACGTGCCCCCGCCGCAGCGCGCACCCCCCCACCCGCCACCGCCCAGCGCCGCGCGGAGACTCCCAGGGGCTCTTTAAATAGGGTCTATAAATACAACGGCGGAGGGCGCCTCCCCATTGGCCGCCGCCGCCCGGCTGATTTGCATGCGGGGCGGGGCCCTCGGGTCACGTGGGGGCGGGGCGGGTTGTGCAAGCGCGCGGTGACCCATTTCCCGGCGGGGCGGCAGCGCCCGGCAGCGGCGAGGGCCCAGCCCCGGCCCGGGGCCCGGCCTCCCGCCCCGAGAAGGGCGCACGCAGGCGGGTGCGCCCTGCCCTGCGTTACCCTGCCCTGCATTGCCTCACCCTGCGCTGCTGAGCTCTGCTCTGCATCGCACTGCTCTCGTTTGCTCGGCAGTGCACTGCACTGCGCTGCTCTGCCGTGCATTGCATTGCTCTGCATTGCACTCCTCTCATTTGCTTTGCAGTGCACTGCGCTGCTCTGCATTGCTCTGCTTTGCTTTGCATTGCATTGCTCTGCATCGCACTCCTCTCATTTGCTCTGCAGTGCTCTGTGCTGCTCTGCTGTGCATTGCGTTGCTCTGCATCGCGCTCCTCTCGTTTGCAGTGCGCTGCTCTGCTCTGCATCGCACTCGTCTCGTTTGCTCTGCAGTGCACTGCACTGCACTGTTCTGCTCTGCATTGCATTGCTCGGCTCTGCTCTGCATTGCACTCCTCTGCTTTGTATTGCATTGCATTGCTCTGCTCTGCATTGCACTGCTTTGCTCTGCGCTGCATTGCACTCCTCTGCATTGCATCGCACTGCTCAGCTCTGCTCTGCGCTGCATTGCTCTTTCACATGGCCAGCAGACCCTCGGGTGGCGTCCGTGTGCCTGAGGCCACTCAAGGCAGTGGCTCGGTAAGGGGCCCGCGGTTGGCTGCAAGAAGAGGCCAGCAGCCATGCCCCTTCCTCGCAGAGGGTTCAGATCCCGGCCGAAAGCAGCACGTTTCACACTCCCACTGATGTATTTCTAGAATTAGGTGGGGTGGGAAAGACAAATAAGGCCTTTGAAACTGCGGACGTCAGTAGTGTGTCATGCTGGGGTCAACAGATGACAACGCAAACCACAGCCGGGTGCGAAGCAGCGGAGGAGGGAGGGCAAAGGGAGCTGGAAGTGGCTGCTTGCTTGAGGCTGGACCAGCAGCTGGGCGAGAGAGGGAAGCCCGGAATGTCAATGCAGGATGCCTTGAGCACCCGCTTCCTGCAGCGCTGCTCTGCACAGGATCGAGTGTTAGGTATTTACTGGAATTGTCCAAAAATTTCTGAGAACCGTTCCCCTTTGAAATAGTTGCCAGGCAAAAAACCCAAGGTGCTTTGCGGGAGCAAAATTTTGCTTTTTTATATCCCAAGAGCCTATTCAAATAGCTCCTTTAGGTCTGTTATAATTTCTGTCAGTTAAGTGTTTTATTTCAAACGGGGCCAAATTAAGAATGAGGACTGCTGTTGACTTTTTGCTGATTCACTCTGAAATAATATTAGAAAATGTTGAGATTTCTTGGCACGAAAATCTGGAATTTCGACAACTCCTGGAATTTACACTGTTGCCCTGATTCCTTAGCAAAGCACAAACCCTCTCTCCGTTGCCAGCAGAAGGAGGGATCTCGTGGGCCTGCAGGAGAGAGATCTTCCGTGCCCTGCAGCAGCCACGGGGCCTTACCTCAAGCTCAGCTGATCCCAAAGCCCATCCACACAAAATTCTTGACCCTCCCCGGCCCTTTGATCTGTGGTGCCTCCAAATTCCCGGGGGGCCGCCAGACTTCTGCCACAGTTGGTCCCAACCTCACTGAAACAAGGCGATCCACATAAATAGCGATTCAGGGGTAAGCGGCTTGGTTTCCTTAGGCAGAGTCTACACCGGCAGGCTGGCGCTTGGAAGACAGGAGGCACCATCAAAAGCCTGAGTATTTCTCAGGAAACAAAATGCCTTTTTATCTTTTTTCTTTTTTTTTTTTTTTACTTTTTAGTATGTAACAGCTTAGCAATGCAACTTGGAGTTGCCAATATATGGGGATTTATCTCAAGGGTCAGATATCGGGTGTTTTTGTTAGACCTATGGCACTCTAAGTCATATGATTATAACAGAATCTCAGCCTTAATTACAGAAAAGGAAAATGTTTCTGGATCTCGTGACTATGCAGGAAGATGCATTGTGGTAGCTATAAAGGAGACGCAAGTAGGGGGAGAGAAAGAAACCAAACCGGAATGCAAAACAAGCCAGAAGTTGTTGTGTGAACGGTAATTCAAGATTTCTGAATTCTTGGCATCGGCTGCGCCGCATGGCGATACCGAAGGGCAGTGTTGGGGGTGTGGGTATGGCAGCGCTTGTAAGAGTTAACCCACTCGCATTGAACAGGCAAAACTGAATACTTTTCCACACACTGTGTTTCCCAGTGATTTTACTTGAGCTGTGCTGACCTAGATCTGCCTGAGGATCTAATATATTTTTGAGTGCAAACATAAATACACTCTGTTTCTGCATTTAATTTTCAAACAGCTCTAATTAAACCTAACTTTATTTAAACACATCCAGAGCTCCCTTGCTAGTTGGTCTTCAGTGTGAAGGCTCTTTGCCATTCACAAGAAGCGCTGTGCCACAAATGAACCTAGTAAGAGTGGCTGCTGCTCCTCCATCCCTCTCTCTTTTGCTGTTCTTCACTCTTTTGCGGGGAGTGGCTCTTGGAAAACAAGTTTCAAGCTGGAAGAAGATCTAATCGCACATCCAGCATCTCTCAGGGCAGAGGAGTCCTACTTCTGTGACAAACGTGGGTTTGATCTGCACAGGGAATGCTGCATCAGGACCTACTTTTATTACCATTAACAGCAACAGTAACAATAATAAATTTCATTTTTTAGATCACAAAAAGTGCCAAGAGCTTAAAAACTACCCGTGTTCAGTATTTTGTCTATTTAGTCTGAAAATATGCCTACCAGCTGTCCTGTGACCCTCCTCCAGGGACACGTTCAGAGACAAGGTGTCGCTGGGCACTGGCAGGGCGGCCAAAAGCAGCCGCGTGAGCCACCTCCCAACGGGGCCGGATGGTGCCTGGACCCGCAGCGAGCAAAGGTGCTGCGACGCAGATCCCGCGCAGGCACCGTCGGGCTCAAGGGAGGACGTGTGGTACAAAGAGGGGTCGGGGGGTGGGCAAGCAGGGCTTTAGCGCGTGGCTCGCCGTGGTATTGTGTAACAGCTAAACGGTTGCCGCTGTCGTAACCTGGCAGTACTGCTTTCGCTGCAGCCCCAGTGACTTGTCTGAGCCTGACAGGCTGTCAGAGGGCTCGTACGGTGAGGGTGAGAGAAGGAAATGCAGAGTAAAAAGGAAAAGGAAACAAAAAAGCTGAGAACCACAGGCCGCAGGTTTCAGTTGTCATGTTAACTGGCGTTTCACGGCTCCGTGGCATGTGCATGCCAGAGAAAAGCGGCAAACGCCTTCACCACCCAGCGTACAACTGGGTTCTTGTATTAGTTCAAGATCTGTTGTTCAAATCTGCAGTTTATACGTCTTCCCCTTTCCTGTTTCACCATTTCAGCTGGCAGGGAGAAGAGTCCGGACCTTTAATGCTCGACTTTTTTCTTTTTCTTTTTTGCCTGCAAGAACGAGCCATTTGTGTCTTTGCCTCCCCAAGAAACGCTGTCGATCCGTAAGAGGCTCCAGACGGACATGCCCGTAGACTGGACTTCGTGAAGGGCCGCAGCTCGGACCTGGCCCTGTTTCGGCGGCGCGAAGTGACCCCGCCAGGCGCCCGGCTCAGCCCCTGCCCTGCGGGCTGGCGGCCCAGCCGGGGCGGCTGGCGGTGGCGGAGCGCCCTCTGCTCGCCAGCCGCTTTCCTCTGCTCGCCAGCCGCTTTCCTGCCGCCGCCTCACGGGCCTCTGCCCGGCTCCCTGCCGTCACCCCGCCATCACGCCGCCCATCTGGCCGCCTTCGGAACGCCGACACCGGCGGGGGATGGTTACGGAGCTAAAGATTGGGCGGCGACCCGCGACGGCTGCCGGAGGCACGGCTCCGAGAGGCGGGCGGCGAAGCCCTCTCCTTGCGGGGACCTGCCCGTCCCAGGGCACCGCAGGGGCCCACGGCGGGGTGGCCGGCTGCCGCAGCTGGCCCTCAGGCCTTCTTGACTTCTGAGACGTCCGACGTGCTTAACGGTGGCAGTGCTGGGGCTGGCGGTCGATTTGAATCCCTGCGCCCGAGCGCTCGCCCTCGCTGGACGGCACCGCGAGGTGCCAATGCATTTTGGTGGGTTGAACGCAGACTCCCTACCCCAGCAGTAAAAGTTAGCCTGGCTTAACAGAGTGGGCTAAAAAGGGGGAGCTGCTCTTGCGTACCTGCCCTTTTTCCCCTTTGCCTCCTGCTGATGTCAAAGTTTCAAAAGTCGAAGCCTTTTGGAGCAGCTCTACCAAAGAGCGAGCACCGCGCTACCCGTGGAGCTGCACTGTCTCACCGGCTCAAACCTGCATAGACCGTGGGTCTGTTTGCTCCTTCTGCCACAACAACAGTTGGTTCGTGTCATGAAATACTTTTCTGCACAAGGGGTGTGTTGTAATCAAAACCTACTTACGTGATGCAATTGGCAAGGCAAGTTTATCTCTTTGCCTGTGTGTACGGGCATATCCAGAGATTGCTGGTTCTCCTCCAAAAGGCAAATATAACTGGAACCTGATTGTGAGAAAACACAAACATTAAGGTAGGAAAATCTTGTTGCATTAGCAGATTTCAAGTACCAAATGATAGCATGCTTTACAGTCATTTATTCCAGTGCAAAGTTGCTATGAAGTACTTCTATGGCTGACTGCTAACACTTATTTCCATTTTATGCTATGATAAATGACCACACAAGATGCAGCGCCATAAAGATTCAGGTCCGTGATCTATAAGTAGTCACACCGTGCAGCCAGCCAAGTCCCATCAAATCCTATATTGCTTTTGGCATTTCTATACTGTTCAATGCTCTTGTGCGTGCCAGGTTATCCTGAACTTTGTTATATATGGCTTTGAACATTTCATGAAGTCCTGCTCTTGCTGAAACAATAAATAACCAGTCCTAACCAGGTGCAACTCTGGCAAATTAGAATTGCACTGACACGGAAAATTAGCCCCTGCTAGTAAGACTTCAGCAGCTGGACCAGTGGGCCTGTGCAGACCAGCCAGGGAAATGCTGAAGAGGTGGTGGGAAGGATTTAGCTGCTGAAGCAGAGGTGTCGAATGCTATTTTAGGCATGTATGTATATCTCACTCAGCCCCTCCCTGCCAGTCCAGAAGGGCGTGGGACTCTCATGGGTTGTGTGTCAGACGTGCCAGGCCTGTACGGGTGTTTTGGGTATTGTAGGATGTATAAAACAGCCAGTTAGAGGCTGGGCAGGGTAAACAAATGTGCTTAAAATAGCACTACGTGACTACATTTAGGCAAATGAATGTGGCCTTGGCATGTCTGAAACCCTGCCCTGTTATGTCATTTCGATACCTGGCACATGGCAGGAGAGACACTTGGTCTCCTGGACTACACAGATTACACAGATGCAGTGCTTAGAAAAAACTAAAGTCAAGAATGAATGTTACTGCCTCTAGAGGTAGGTGGAAACTAAAAGGGTGTGTTTTTTTGGAGGAGTCACAGCTTTGGACTTGAGAGTATTGGTTCCCTCTCAGTCATGCCGTAGGTAGCTACACGCACGATATGATCTTGCCTACAGCCTGACTCCTGCAGCCATTGCTCTGCCTCGGGCACGTACTGCAAATTGGAAAGTGCAAACGAGCGTGCATGGCTCGCTGCTAACTCCATGGATTGCAAATCATCCAATTGGATCCTGTAAAGAAAAAGAGAAGCGAGGCCTCGTCAGAGCCGGGGGGATTCATTGTCAGTTCAGAGCAGAGAGGCTTCTCGCCACTGGAAGTGTCCACAGTAGCCAAGGAGGGAAAAAAATCGTCTTTGTATACAGCCTTTATAAATAAGTAGGTTACACCAAGCTTGTAACTGACTCACGCCTTTGTCATCCAAGGGAAGCAGCTCGGCCAGGCTCTGAACTCTGGCTGCCCGCGCAGCCGGCAGGATTACACGGAGATGCAGCTCAACTGGAGGGATTGGATTCAGCCACACCACGCAACACAAACCCTGGTGCAACGGGGAGGCCATGGCAAGCTCCTCCGTAAACAGCACAGAATTGTAAAATTGCCATCTTTTCTGGGCTTTGAGAGACGAGCCTTGCTGTGCCCGACACCCCTGCCGTGTTTCCCATCTATTTGGTGAGCGGGCAGGGAGGAGAGGCAGAGAGGGGCCAGGGCAGAGGAGAGACCACGCAGCCACGTAGCACAGGAAAGCTCCCCCCAGCCAGCCTGCGTAGGTATACAGTTTGCTGGGGGAAGGGACAATAACTTAAAGCTTTTGCCTCATTTACAAATGAGCAGAGCATTGCTTCCGTCAGCTCCTCTTATTTCCAGTGACGGATATCTACACCAGCAAACCAAAGACAGTCAGGGCACAGCCTCAAGCAGCAACATGCAGCCCTCTGTGCTTTTTAACTCTCAACACGTTCCCCGCCACAGTTTTGGCCTGCGACACCCTGGGCTCTCCCAGTTGGCAGCCCCAGGGCTGGTCCTGACCGCAGAACGGGTGAGCTCACCCGGTCCTGGGAAGAAAATGAGGTCAGCCCCGAGGACATGAGCTGGGCTCTGCATACGCTTGCTTGGCCTCAGGGCCAGAGAACAGGCCCTGGCTGATGTGCTTGCTGCTACAGATATTGCCAACATGAATGATTTCTGGGACTGTTTTGCTAGGAAAGGTGTAACTGTACCGCATGCTGCAAGAGTTAATTGCCTGGTGCCATCGTTCTGGCTGCTGAGGTGATCTCAGGGGCTGTCACTCAATTTGCAGGCTTTCTGCAGAAAGCAGAGCAACCTTGACCTCTACTTTGGCAAATGCTTTGTGCGGATGCTTCCACAGAACGTAACCGCATCCTTCGAAAGTCCTCATTGCACCAAGCTGGCGTGTGAAGTCGCTTCTGAAGGCAAGTTACAGAGCTGCAGATACCCAGATGAGAGAGACTGAGCTTGTGCTGGGCCTGAGGAGCTGCAGGCGGGTAAACCTCTCCTGCAGCCCTTCCCTACTGAAGTGCTAATGCAGATCAGAAAAGGGCTTTCAAGCAGTGCCCCCGGCTGCTCAGCACTGTCGACTCTCCCGCGTCCCGACGGTGTTTTCCCAAAACTGCTGAGGAAGCACAGTCTGCCCCAGAAAAAGTCCTCATCAACTTTTGTGAAGTTTAGCTTAGCGCTTTACATTGCAGATTCCAGCTGGCTGACACTCACTGCCGGTGGAGGGACAACTCTGCCCATGTCCCTGTGGTCCCAGTCCAAACGGCAGTCAAGAAACACACCTCACGCCGCCGCAGGCTTTTCGTTCGGTCCAGGTTCCAGGCCATATATCGAGGGACTGAGGTCTCAGGCTAGCTAGCAGGTAGCCATTCCTTGGCACCATACGTAGGCTAAGCAGGTCCAATCCTTTCCTATAACTCACACGAAGTCTAGGCTCCACTCTTGCCCTATGTAAGTCTAGTTTGAGGCCTAGAGAATTCCACAGACCTTGTATGACCCAGACGTGGATTTCTGTGGACTGAACATGTTCCTCCCCCAGACAGCCACTTTTAGAGGTAGGACCTGTGGCTCTGGCTGCATCTGAGCGGTATTTACTGCCCCCAGCTGCTCATCGCCAGAGAGCACCCGACTGCAACCCGGGCATGTGATTTTTGCATCCGATTGCAACCTGAGTGAGATTTTTTTTCTGCATCCCATTGCAAGTGTGCTTTTTCCCCAGCCACCACGGACCTTTGCTTCAGGCCATTTTAAGGCTTTTGGAAGACAGCGTGTCTGAGACACAGACACACAACTACCATGCCTTTGAACTAAGTGAAAGATCACAGGATGTGTTCACGAGGAGTTAAATTTGCAGCCGTAAAACCCAAAAGCAGCAGCCTAAGCAGGCTTATTTAGGGCTTAAGAAGCAACCTGACATTTGAAGTCTGCCATGTATTGTCAGAAGTCTGCCTCTATCAACGTCACCACCACCCGTGGAGTCGCTGCGTGTCGATGCTTATGTTCTAGGTTGTCATTTTTTCTCCAGCACAACCACTGCGTATCGGTGGGGATGTCACGAAATGCCTTCTTAAAGCTGGCAAGAAAGTGAAAAGGGGTGGGGAGCCAGGAAAAGCCGGGTACGGTGGTCCCGTGGCATTTGAACAGCAAAGCTTTGGACAACCACCCAAAGCCAGGTCATCGTCCTCCCAGTACCTCGCTGGGTCTCCAAGCATCTAGTTAAAAACGAGCCCAGCTACACCCCTAAGGAACTGGTATTAGGTGTGTACCAAATGGACAGAGGATATCTAGAGATTTCCAGGACACTACAGAAGTCTCACCTATTTTCGCTGAATTCCAATTATTCGTAACATGCTAGCGATCATTTTGCGTCTCACCTAACAGGTGGTCTGTTCAGGTTTCTTGGCTGCAATTGCAGGAATAATACTTCTAGGCTTTACAAGCAGCATTCGTCATGGCTGGCAAGGTAATTTATGTGTCTTAAATACTTGTAATTAGAGTGCCTCATAGCTAGTACAGTGAGGAACAAACCAGATTTCAGTAACACACAGATGAATAATTCAAAGTGTATTCCTTAAAAAGAGCATTTGTTTTTCTCTCTGTTCCCATTGTCACTTTGAGTTCCTTGATCTAAAAGCTGGGACTGGTCTCCCAGGGGTTTGCAGGTCACATAGCTGCCACCCCCCCCCCCCCCCCCCCCCCCGGGAAGTTAGGAAGTTCAGAGAAAACTGAAGCATTTAACAGGGAAAAAAAGTTCTGTAATGTCAGCTTCTCTATTCTGGATACGCCGGCTTCCAGCTGCTGCCTCTCCAATAGGTACTCCACCCAGCCCTCAGATAATAATCACAAGCTATTTCGCCAGCTCTGTTTCCTTCTGCATTTTTGCTGTTAACTCCATCAGCTGAATTGATAGCATTTAGCTCGAAAGCGCAGTGGCTTACAGAGCAAAAAACTGTTATTTGGGCTCTGGGCTATAAAAGTTTTGACCCTTGGGCTGCAAAATATTCAAGCACACACTAAGCTTCAAGGAGGCTGCTTGTAAGCGTAAAGTTAAGCGGGTGTCTTGAAGAAACAGGGCCAAAAATGCACGGGGTGCATCGCCAGGGTGAGCCGATTTGCTAAATAGATGTGGACATTCACAATGTCAAGTTCTGAGGAAAAATTGCAGCCGTACCCTACCGTTCAAGTGCTCTCTCGGGGAGGAACAACTCTGCTGTCGAAGGGCCCAATGCTCCTGTTTCCACTCAGACGAAAATTCCACTGAGACTAAGAGTTGATATGGCTGAGTGGAAATCGCAAAACTGGATTCAGATTGGCACGTGGTCGAAAGCCAGAAATCCTCAGTGATAAAACGTTTTGTTTTTCAAAGCATACATCAGTTTCTGAAACAGATTTTATTTTTTAGAAGTGTTATTTCCTCCCTCAGTTGCTCATAGTTTCCCTCTTACACAGAATTATTTTAGCAGCCCAAAATACGTATCTGCATGTGCAAACTTCAGCAGCACGTTAAAGAGCCACTGCCCAAAACACTTTAGTCCTCATGAAGTGAAACGCATAGTGTCCGACATGGAAAGTTCGTATTAGTTTAAGCTAGAATAATTCAATCCATCTGTCCCAGAGACCTAGTAAAGTTCCTTTCACTGGACTGGTTTTCTCTAAGGCTTCCCTTCATCCGAGCAGGTCTCCAGGGTTGCTCTTCATGGCTTCCCCTGCCACATTTGCTGCACACAAACAGCGTCCACAGGCAGGACCTGGCATTTCCCAGCAAAACCACCCTCATGAACCTCAGGAGAGCTTTCCTCCCCCATCTACTCACACGATGTGGCTTCAGAACATCATCTCTGAGGGCATCCCAGCATACAACCCACCTCTGCAGGGACCTCTGAAGCTGGAGAGATGCATCCATTTTTCCAAGGGCTCAAAAAGTACTTCAGCCAGCACACAAAGAAAACAGCTTAGAGAGAATAATAGTGCATATATAATAACACAGGCATCTCCCCACCATTTTGAGGGCTTCCTTCAAAGTCCACTAAAGAGCTTGGTGTACTCTGTCACTCACAAGATTTTCCTTGGGGTCTCAGTTGCCCAGATAGGGCAGAAGCCCTCAGTGCCCTGGGACAAGTACTCTGGCCAGGTGGCCAAGCTTGCCCTGCGATAGAGACTCTTCCTTTCAAAAGCACCAGTGCCCTCCACTGACTGATCCACATTCCCCATTTGGTGACCACTTTGTCCCTTCCCTGGCATTTAGTCCTGAGAAAATGAATTCAGCCTGGGCAGTGCCCATCTCCCTGTCCAAGGGCTCTCCAGCTGCATGGAAAGTCACCCATGCTCCAGAGCTTTCTGTCCATGCTACCATGCCAAGCGAAGGCAACTTCCCCCCTCATCTCTGGAGAGCTCCAGCTCGATGTGGCAGGGAAAGGGGGGTGAAGAAGTGAACCAGCCCTTCTGGAGGTGTTCCAGAAGAACAACGGGGTTGTCCCACAAGTGTGCTGAGAGAGGCCCCAGTATCAAGTAGACTTCATGAGGGCACACTTACCTATGCTGCTGAAAACCTCCCATCAATACCCAGCAAATTAAAGCTTGGTATGGGTCTGTTTCACCTCTTCAAAAGCATGTGCTTAATTTGGCATAATTAGAAGCAGCATTTCAATATAGCCTTTATATACAGCAATTTAAACCTACAGATGGTATTCTAGTGGCATAAATGGGTTCCAGGTGTGACAGTAGTTGCCAAGGAGGGAGAAGGAAACTCTTAGTTGGGTGCAGTCATTGCAGATAATCAGTGCCCATAATTTTCAGCAGTGCAAACATGGGGAAGCTGTCCTAGGCTTCTACCCAGGGCAACAGCACGCCGGGCTATGTTCTGCCACCTTTATTTATGCTGATTTCGATGAGATGAGTCATGGGCTGAAACTTGCAGGTCTATGACAGAGGCTGGCACGCAGGGGTGACCAGGGCTAGTCAGAGGGTTACGCTTTTTCCTAGCTGAGCTGATAGAAGTAGCTCACATGCCTCAGTTCAGCTCCCATTTATGGGGTTACTTGGGTGGGTAGCAGAGCGTCTTTTACTTAATCGCATTGCTAAGTTAGTCCTGGTTTCCTATAGCACAGCTTTCTAGCAGCTACCTTGAAGACTAGAGTTTCCCAGTGGGGAAATCTTGATTACAGTAAAATCAGCAGCATTTTGCCATTAATTTCATGGCAGTAGGATCTGACCAGAGAAAATCTATAGAAGCCAGTGGGTATTTTGATTCTTGTGAAGAGCGTGCAACTGGAAAAAAGACTTACTCAAGAAAAATGTACATAAACAAAAGGAAGCTCAGCTTAAACTGTGAAGTGTGAGTCTGAACAAACTCAGAACAGCTAATATCTGCCAGTCTGATTTGTAGGCATGAAGCTGCAAGATGATTGTCGTTTGGACAAGAACCAGAAGTTTGGTCTTCATTTATGAGCTAGATAATCAATATGGGCTAAGGCCAAACCCCACAGTTTTTATAAGGCTGGGCTATTTCTTGCTTCATATTATTAGGCACAAGAGACAGAGCTGACTTAGATTTACAAAATCTTGGCTCGGATGCAAAAAGCATCAGCATGACTACCGAGGATGAGCGTATTCTCAGTTAAGGCCCCTCCAGGAATCGGGACATTTTACTGAACTTTAAAAGCCCAGTTCCAGTGGAGATGCAGCATTCATTTCTACGATAGCGTCACTTGTGTATTACGTGGAGCAGTATAAGATTACATACTTTAGCCATAAAAATATTACATTTTTAGCCTTTTCCTTTTATTCAGCCCTAAAGCGCATTGCAGCGCAGACAAATCCTGGAACCGCTGCCCACTTTGCCTCCGCGCTGCCTCTGCACGCAGGCAGACTTCCAGCCGTCGGGAGGTACCCACACAAGCCGCAGCGGCTCTCGTCACGCACCCGAGCGCCTTCGGAAAAAATCTCATTCACAGTGTTTTTCTCTGTGCTATACCACTGAAATGCAGCTGACTGAAGCCAGACAGCACGGCTGGATGCCGTGCGGACACCCCACAGAGCAATTCTGAATTTGAAGGGGAGAATACCTTTTCCCGATCAAAACTTCCAGGGGAATTGAGGCAGCGACCTCGGCGAGAGCAAGGAAAAAAAGCGCCTTTTTGTCTGGCAGGGTTGCCTGGAGAGTTTTTCCGCGGCACCAGGAAGTTAGTACAGTTTTCCACCTTATCCAAAAGATGGCACTGTTAACATTGCAGCCGCGCTCAGCGCCGGCTGCGGCCCGAGGCGGGGCGGGCACCGGCGCAGCCCGGCCGCCCCTGCCTGCCTGCCCCGGCCGCGCCTGCCCGGGGTCTTGCCCTTGAGCACCCACCAAATGCAGCCCTGCTTAACTCCTGGGGGTTTCACAGCCCACCGTGCTGTGGCGGCAGGCCTTTTTGCAGCGTTAGCCATACCTGGTGTCCTGGTTTCAGCTGAGATAGAGTTAATTTTCTTTATAGTGGCTGGTATGGGGCTATGTTTTGGATTTGTGCTGAAGACAGTGTTGATAATACAGAGATGTTTTAGTTGTTGCTGCACTAGTCAAGGACTTTTCACCTTCCCGTGCTCTGCCAGGTGCAGAAGAAGCTGGGAGGGGGCACAGCCAGGATAGTTGATCCAAACTGGCCAAAGGGCTATTCCATACCATATGGCGTCATGCTCAGCATATAAAGCTGGGGAAGAAGAAGGAAGGGGGGGACGTTCAGAGTGGTGGCATTTGTCTTCTCAAGTAACCGTTATGCGTGATGGAGCCCTGCTTTCCTGGAGATGGCTGAACACCTGCCTGCCCATGGGAAGCAGTGAATGAATTCCTTGTTTTGCTTTGCTTGCGTGTGCGGCTTTTGCTTTACCTATTAAACTGTCTTTATCTCAACCCGTGAGTTTTCTCACTTTTACTCTTGTGATTCTCTCCCCCATCCCACTGGGGGGGAGTGAGCGAGCAGCTGTGTGGGGCTCAGTTGCTGTCTGGGGCTAAACCACGACACCTGGGTGTCATCATCCAAGGCAAAAAGGTAGCTCGGGAACTGGCTCGGTTCAGGCAGCGTTTGATTCCTCTGAAATCCAATTCCTAATGTTTGGGAACAGCTTTGTGTTTTAAAGCGAGATGGGGTACAGGGAGAAACAGGAGAGGGGTGAGGGGAAGAGGGGATCAGAAATTGTGAGAAGGAAAGGAGCGGATGAGAGCGCTGGGGTAGGACACGTGTCAGCAGTGGGAGAGGAGAGGGAGGCGAAGAAAGGCAGGTGAGAGCGGAGTCAGCGTGCAGGCAAAGAGCGAAGAGTTTCAAGGCTCCAGGAGGAAGAAACAGGGCGAAGAAGCTGGGGTGGGAGATGCTAAACTGGCCTTGCTCAAATTTCTCCCCCCTGCGTTACTCTTTTGCTGAACATGCAATTAATTTGTAGTGCTGAAGAAATGAGAAACATTTCTATCCATAGTCCATAAATGAGAGTTAATGGCCCAGGTACAGATATGCATGGAAAATAAAAAAATTGCCTCCTCCCAGGCCCTGCAATCCCTCTACACTAAGCCCAGTGGTGCATTACTAACTAGAGCCCTTTGCAGAGAAGCATCGCACAGACGATGGAGGTTTTGTGTTGCAGTGGCACGGCAGTCACTAGCACGGGCTGGCTGAGCTGGTCCACCAGGATCTGGGTGTAGCCCCATGCAAGAAGCAGGGACAGGGACTGGAGGAGGTGCCTGGCCACCGATCTGCTCCGTGTGTCATTCACATCAAGCGGAGAAGTTTACCTGTAATGTCCGGCCCTGCAAACGGCCACCGCCATGTCAACGGGTGAACCTGGCCTTTGGACACAGCTCAGCCTGAGCCCGAGGGGCACAATCTGGGCAGGGGGTCCCTCCTGCCTCCCTCCTTTGCTCACCAGAAGAATTACACGGCTTAACACCTGGAAGGGACATCTGTGTCTGCCGCCTGCCCAGAGCAGGATGGGGGCTTCCACTTGGTCAGTCCAGCCTTGTGCTCACTACATTGTGGCCCAACTAGAGACTACCTTTGTAGAGAGATATGGAAAATAACGTTACTGGCTTTTTAGGGGAGCACAGGAACATTACACAGGAGTGTCGGATAGGAAGTGAGAAATTTTCTAGTGGCTTGAAACTACAGGAGAAGTTAATTATACTTACATCCCTTTCAATCCAATTTATAGCTTTAAAGACGATCCAGGAGGTTGTCAGTTTGAGTTTAATTGACCTATTTGCAATTGAGCCAGTTCCTTCCTACAACTGGGAACTCTTTTTCATAGATTTCAGTTCACTGATTCAAGATTTTAAGGCCAAAAGGGACTATTAGATCATGTAGTCTGGCCTCTTGTGTATGGACATTCATCCGGACATTCTTCTGAGCTGCACAAGATGTGCCTGGCAAAAGCCTGCATCCCAGAAAGGCGCTCAGTCTGGACCGGTGATTCCCAGGGATGGGCAACGCACCATTTCCCTTGATCGCTTGTTCCCGTGGGTAATCAGTCATTTTGAGATTAAAATGTAAGCATAATCAGAATCTTGGTGATCCAAGATACTGCCTGATCCAAAAATGTTTAATGAACAGTGCCTGACAGACATGCCGGTAATTCTTTAAAGAAAAATTCTTGAAACATAAATTGGATTATGAGGTACATAGGAGATATTAATTTTGCCGAGTGGGCTGATTAGCTCCAGATACAGACAGAGCAGACCAAATAGTGGGAGTCATCACTTGTTCTCTCAACTTTAACTTATATTCTTGTTAAAACTCAAGCCCTTTTGGGCAATGGCGTACGTCTTACAGGACTCAGTTTTTAGTTACCCTTTGGAAGCTGTGACCGGGAAATGCCCCTGTAAGACACCACAGATGGTTCTTTCCACGCACCACTTGGCAGATGCACAGGAAAATTACGCTGGAAAGTTGGCTCTCGGCTGGGCTTTGTAGCGAGGCGCTAATGCATGTGCTATAACACTTTGTAATGACATGCTTTGGGGTTTGGGTTTTTTTTTTTAGTTTCTTTGCCAAATTATAAACCCAGTTGCAAGTTGGAAGCGTGAAATCTCCCATCTTGACAAGAAGGCAAGCAGTGAACTGAACAGATGTCGCCCAACGTGGAACGCGGTGCTGCTTACGGGGGTGCAGCTCTCCCTGTGGGCACAGGCACAGCCGCTGGGGCCACGCACAGGTGCTAGAGCCTCCCTGGTCTCCCAACACCTCCCAGCCCCTTCAAGCTCCCTTTAACCCTTATTTCTCTTGGTCGCTTTAACCCCTGGTCTCCTTCCCCCACTCCCTATCTCCAGACACCATTGCCTCTTCTCTATTGCTTTTTTCTGTAGCTCTCTGGGACAGCCCCTTCCCTCACAGCCGTGGGCTGAGAGAGACAAGGATTTTCTTCTTCACTGATGCCAGCCCCAGTACTCAACTGACTGGGGACCAGATAACATGAAATAACTTTTAATAAGGCAAAACACCCACCTGTCAATCTGAGACACAGCAAAACATGCCAGGGCTTGCTGGGGTCTGCATGGGCAGACATCGGGCTTCTCTCCATCGCTGTGGTCAAACTCCCTACAAATGTAAGCATTGCAACAGCCCTGCAACACATCCTGAGGGCCCAAAGTCTGTCTAGGGAGCTGGGAGAATCCCCCCTTCCCAAAACTGAAGCCTCCGGCACACACACAGGGCATGCAGGGCTGGGGCACGCTAGCGAGGAGCAAGCTTTGGCTTTGCAGCCTTTTGTCTGAGCCTCAAAGCCACCGCCACTGCTTTTCCATAGGCAAGGCAGTCGTCTTCCATCCTGCTTCTACTCCCTTCCCAGCATTGAGGCATGCTGCTGCTTTCCAGGGATTCGGGCAATGTGGTGAGCGTTGGCTAACATTTAATGCTATTTATTCTTATTACAGTTATTTAGCAAACGGGAGCGAGAAACTGGGATCAGCAAAAAATCCAAGGGCAAGGCATATCGTACCTGCTGGCCAAAGGACACAAGCCCTGCAAACCCTGATGTGGTGGTCTCGGGGAAATGTAAGGTCTCAACTCTTTGGAGCAGAAATGAGGAACACCGTCACTAAAAGAAACTGCAAAGGGAATTTTAAATTAAATAGGGATTTTAAATTTTAACAGCATTTAAATTTTAAATAGTTCAGCTCTCAGTAAAATGAAAGCAATATTTCTGTTCCAACGTGAAATGGGCCAGATCCTCTGCAGCTGTAAGTTGGTGGCCCTCTGCGCTGGAATCAAGGGAACTTAATTGATTTGTAGCAGCTGACAATCTGCCAGTTCAGGCTTTCTCCTGGAAATAACCTACTCCATTCTGGCTGGTAGTGCAGCCTTGATGTTTCATTAATTTGCAAGAAAGCTGCTGCCAGGATAGACACACGCTCTGGCAATGCGGCTGAAAAAAAAAAAAAAAAAAAGAAGAAAATTACTCTAAAACTTGTTATCATCTGTCATGTTATTGAAGCTAATTTAAAAAGCATTTCCCAGGCTCCCAATCTCAAAGGATCACTTAAGGATGTTGTTTTTCTTTTTGTGTGTGTGTTAGGAAACCACTGCTCGCATTGTGTTTTCCAGGCTCTGTTTCTTTCAGAAGGGTGAGGGCACAGAGTCAGCAAGGAGGAATGGGAAAGACCCTTCATGCCCTGCCAACACATGACTATGCCCCACACTCAGAGCTTTGTCCTTCACAGTTTGAAATGACTCATTGATAAAGGTTCCCGCTACTTCCTTTGGGAGATCATTAAACAGCCTTTTCGGGCTTCAATGTTAGGATGTTTTTCTTGATAGTCAGCCTAGACATTTCTCTGCTCTGTTTCCTCCCATTGCCCCTAGTTACGCTTCGTCCCACCCTAAACAATTCCTTTTCCCTCCTTGCGTTGATACCATCCCTGTGCATATCAGAAAAGGAGGGGGTGACCGACACAGAAATAACACGTAAGCATTTTTTTAGTCTAGCCTGCAGAATAATTTGCACTAGCGATTCCGGCATGATGCTGCAGCTGGGAGAGTGAGGACAAAGAGGGGGGCATTTGCTGCTACATTGGCTGTGCCTAACCCAGTGCAGTGCCTACTCAAATTAATGGGTTTAAGGGACCTCAGGAGCTTCACAGGTCTGAGCAAAGCTCTCTGTTAGACAGCTGGACCTGACAAAGAAGTGTAAAGGCTGCCCAAAGAGAAGGTGCTGCAGTACAAAGCTTGCAGTTGCCATTCTGCATGTGGAAGGCAGCCAGCAGCAAGGTTGCCGGGGGTCGATGCAGCCAGTGTTAGAAGTAAGGGAACTCAGCAGTTGTAAAAGACAGGTTACTATGTTATGCATCATCCTTTGGATAAAGAATGAGGACAGGGGTGTAAAATGGCAAGGGGTTAACTCGATCATCTTCCACCACCTGCTGTCTGTTCCCTTCAGGTATTGAATACTCACCACCGCTAGTAACTGGAGCCTCGTGGTCCTCGCTCTTTTTAGTGAGCACGTGGCTTGGTGTAAAAATTATGAGTTTAACAGAAGCTAAAAGATCCCTCTGGATGAGCCAGCATACAGAAAAAAGATTTTAATGGCAACATTATATCATAATCACAAACCAAAAAGTACTTGAAACTTGTGTTTATTGACTTCTGTGCAGCAGTAACAGCCTGGCAAAACAAAAGGGAAGAAAAGCTGACAAATGCAAGGCTACAAATGCAGTGCAAAGCAAACCACACAGCAAACAGGCATGGCTTTAGTGATGAGAGATGCGCTTTTCCTCCCTGGCTTATAGGTAATTGTACAGCTCCCTCTGTGCCATTGAAGTGTAGCAGAGATTTTTTGGCTTATCAGTTAAAGCTGCTTCCAAAACCGTGCTTTAAATATCTCCATAGGTTTTGGGTAAACCTCACTGTTCCCAGGTCTTTTCCCTTTCTCAGCTGCACACGTGTTAGACTCAGGATTTAAAGGCACTTCTCAAAATCCAGACAAAAAAGTTGACTTTGTTTTTGCAAATAAACAGCAATGAGAAGTTGAGCTCATTGGCTCAAAACTGCTGCACTGTCAGAAGCTGTAAGAAGCATTGCTTGTGCAGAACTGGGATGGCCAGGCTGTCTGGGAAGGAGGAGAGAGCTCACCTGATGCACTGGTGCAATCCACACACACAGATTTTGGAGGAAAAACTCCAGAATTGCCTGTTCACACATATTTCTCCACATTACACCTTAAAGGATCAGAGCAGGTCACCTGAACGACGCTGCAGGGGTTAATGTTGGGGAAAGATTCAAATGCAAGCGGCCAAGGAGAAAGCTGGACTTCAGAGGCAGGAAATAGGAATTGTTTTGCCTCCTCCTATATGACTTCAGCTGACTTTCTCCTCACATTTCGGGGTCATCAGTTGAAAGCTTTGAGCTTCTTTGGCTTTGTTGCTGCTATATGGGTTGTTCACTGGAATGTAAAAATCAGTGAGGTGAACAATGAACCTCTGGGGATGGAGGCTGCAAGCCCATGAAAACTGTCGTCATCCTTCGCCACTGAAGAGAAGCACAGGCATTTCTCCTGGTGGGATTTCTCCTGGTGGCAGAAACCACGCACCTCTGTAGCCTCCTGCGGGGCAGCCGTTCTCTGTCATTCATGTAAGGGAGTGATTTCATAATCCAGAGAAGATGCTCAAAGCTAAGGGACTAGTTTAATAAAGTCTGTGAAAAAAAAAATCTGCAAAGATCTGCGGAAAGAACTGGAGCAAGTTCTTCTTGCTGACAGCAGGATTGAGGCTGAACCACAGCTTTCCATGTCTGGAGAAAAACTAGGCATTTAGAGTTGGGACTTAAATTTCATAACATTCTCATAATGAGTGAAATCAAAAGGGCCTTTGGGATCTCAGCACTCCTAGGTTTACAGGGAGCTGGGATCTAAAAAAATTGCTTCGAAAGCCAAGCTCTAGACAGGATAAACATATTCCTGGGGACAGATCTGATTAGGTGAGTTCCTTTGAAGGGGAGCCATGAGATTATATCTATATCTATATCTATATCTATATCTATATCTATATCTGTATCTATATCTATATCTATATCTATATCTATATCTATATCTATATCTATCTGTGGTTGGCCGTTATGACTCAGCTAATCTGATCATTACCTCCTGCTGGCCTCGAGGACACCCCATCTGACCAGCTCTGCCTACCCCTTTGAATATATGAGCAGCTTCCACTCCAGTGGATGGTCTGCCAGTAGCTTGTACGGCTAAAGCAGAAAGCAAACAGTGACTGCAGGAGAGATAGCACACTGCAAAATCTTTTCAATATCCCTTGCTTTTGCAGGCAAAATGGATGTTGCTTCTGAAGAGCTCTAGAGGTAAAATCACTGACCTATGTAGCAACGTTTTTTTCTCTTAAACATTACATACATGCATGTATACATATAAAGCTTATAAACTATACACACCTCAGTGTGCATCAGTACAAATACAGAATTACTGTGAAACGCTAGTGATAAGAACCGTAAAAGTAAACTTTATGGGTCATGCCAGTCTGTACTGATAAGGTTGACCGTCTCTTGTGTTACCACAGAGCCAAATCTCCTCATTTCTTGAAGGAAAAACCTGCACAACTGTTTTGCAAAGGATTTTTTCTTTAGAGGCCCAGATAATCTCTTCCTGTTCATGGAAGTGGTGCTGCAAGCTAGAGCAAGTGATGCGTTTGTAGCATGGAGCTGTAAGATGGAGTGACAAAGTACTTCTGGAGAGCAGTGCCAGCCGGGGGGAGAGACCCTACATACATCACTCCACCAAAATTAGGCTGCAAGAAAAAGACAAGATCTCTCGTAAGTACTGGCAGTGCATACAGCATTCAGTCAATAATTTTTAACGATATCCCTGCTGATTTAGTTTAGCTTTTCTTTCCTCTTAGTAATCTAAATGCTCATGAGTGCTTCTGATTATTTATTCAGTATTTGGCAGGTCAAGTGACAACAGAAATATCTCTTGCGCCGTTCCTGCTGCCTTGGCCCTGAGACCAAGGGTCCAACAAATGTCCATTCTGTGTCCGCGTCCTTTTCCTGAGACTCCTATGGGGAGGCTAATTGGTGTCAGAGAAGATCGTGGTGTTATTTCCATTTGCATTTGTTCACTATGAATTGGACTGCACACAATTTTATATTTAACACTTCCCTCTCCCAGCTGTAAATTGACTACTACTAGTAAATCACATTGGAAAAAAAGTCAGGTTGGGACCCTGGTAGTATAAACATCCCTGCCTTTCCCAGTTCTCTGACCCGTATTTGCACTGCCTAGCTCCTTTCTGGAATTTCATCAGAGCAAAAAATATCAAGCAAAAAGATAAATTGAGAATTTCCAAGGGTAGCACTGACCATGGAGAATGCAGAAGGTATTATTCTAACAGGACCTGGTTTTCAGTGAGTGATGAATATTCATTTACTTTTGGAAAAATCAATGGTTACTTGAGGTGATGACCGAAATACCAAGGCATTGCAGGTCCCTTTCCAAACAGACAGGACCTGAACTGTTCAAAATAGTGAATTCAGACACCATTCTGAAGTGCAAAAGTTCACATTTTCCACTCTGCAGCTGGAAAAAAAGTGTGTCCCAATTTTAGCCACCACACCCAAGAACTCATGCCAACAAATTGATAATTTCATTGCCTTGCAATCTTTAACTGTGTTCCTAAGGTCTGGTCAGCATGCAAGCAGCTGGGGAGAACAAGAGGCCTTTTTAGATGGTTGCACAAAGATGCACCATGGAAATGAAAAATGTAATTCTGGAACCACTGAAATGAGTATGAAGTCATTTCAGTGATGCTGTTACTGCTAAAGCAGTCATGAAGTGAAGAGCCAAAATATGGAGTTTGTCAAGGTCAATAGGATCTTCCACTGGCTTATATGGGCTTTTGCACCTTAGCAATACCTTGCTGAAATATATGGTGCTCCTTCTTAAAAATGAAAATGCTGTGTTCTCTTTCTAAGTCAGTGGGGCTTCCATAAGGCAGATGTAAGGTTGAAGACAATGTTAAGTCACTGAGAGTCCCAGATCTCTCTCCTATACTACACTGAACCCAGCTGGAATTGTCCATTTACTTAGAAGATAAGGTGTAAGACACAGGTGAGTTGACGCATTTGTCAAAAAATCTTGGCCAAGAGTCACTGGTATGCCAAGTATGATGCGAGATTGCGAGATGATTTTTGATGCTTGTAAGGATTGCAGTGCCATGACTGGAAATTCATAGAGGAGTAAGAAAGAGACTTTACTGTGGAAGGATGTGGGCCAGTGGCTAAAGAAGCAGCGTCGTTTTCAAGAGAAACTCAGAGATTTATCACTGGCAGAACTAGCTATTTACACTGTGACCTTGAAAAGGTTACATTAGGTGTCAGTCTAATAATACCTAGGACATAAGAGTAGTTGAGAGGCTTAATTAATCACAGTCTTGAAGTCTCAAATCCACAGAAGGGAAGTGAAAAACAGTATTATAATAATTTGGGCCCTCTAGCTGGTTGTGTTCAGGAACAGCTACCTAGAGTGATTTAAGAAAAATGTGTTGGCAGGTGCTGCCCCTGCAGTTCGTCTTTTACAATTCCCTGCTGAGTGGCAGTATTTTTAGCTGTAAATGAACAGTATAAATCAAAGGAGTGCAAATATTTCCCAGTGTAAGGTATAGGGGGCTGATGTTGCATTTAGGAATAGTGCAGTGTTAGTTGCCGGGCAGTGATTCACTTAGTTCAATACCCGGCCACGGAGAGCGGACAGGGCCAAAAGTTCCCAGAGAAGAGGAAACCGAGGCAGAAATGGGAGTTTACGGAGCAGCCTCCCCACAGGATGACTCCTGGGCTCAATTATACCTTGCAGCGAGAAGATCTCATCATTAACCGTACATTGTGGAGGAGAGTCCTCTTTGATCTGTTTTAAATGCTCAGTTTAATTAAATTCCTTTCATTCTTCTTGAGAAGAAAGAATAAGCTGAAGTAAAAAAGTTACCCTCTCTCTAGTGTTTTTCCTTTTATTTGTCTCTAAATGACAGCTCCAATCTTTTCAATTTCTCTTCCTATGAGCACTTTTATCTAGTCCTTTCAATGTCCCATTTCTAGACATTTCTATTTCCGCAAAATACTTTCAAGAAAAAATAACCAAGAATGAATACAGTATTTTAGATATGCCAATACGCTTGGTTTACAAAGCAGTGTTGTAATATTTACAGAGCCTGTTTTCCATCCTGGGCTGTGCAGTACTCACACAATTTGGTTTCTGGATAACTCTGCATTTTAAGTAGGGATTTTCACTGTCACCAATCATGACCCACTTTTTTTTCTGGGTAATTTTCAGCTTTTAAGAGTAGCTGACATTGGTTTTTCTTTCTTTTTTCCCCCAAATCTGATTATTTTGTATTTATTCAAACCAGAAGATTCTGCCTGCTCTCATATTTCTATCTCACCTTGCTTTCCTAGCGTCTTCTAAAAAGTTTTCATAGCCATGCCTAGTCCTCAGTGGCCTTCAACCATTTTGTGTCATCTGCAAAATTTCTTACCTCACTGCTCACTCAGTTTTCCAGACCATTAATAAAAACAGCAAAGAATACATCTGACGGTATGGATCATTAAGACACCTGCTGCTAATCCTTTGCCAATGTGAAAATGTATCATTTCTTTCAGACATTATTTTCTCTGTCTTATCTAATTTCTAATACTGAGTAGTAATTTAACTGTTGCTTAAGATGTTTACAAGAAACCCAATAAATAAATCTCAGATATTGGCACTGTGAGATTAAATTAAAAGTGCTTTGAATAAGAACTGCTGCATGAAAAGTTGTCTCTGATGATTCTCATCTTATGTTGATATTGTCTATTCTCCTTATGCTCCTAATGTCAAATTGCCTTAGTCCTTAAAATGACAATATCATGGGGGAGCATAAAGACAGCCTGCTGATATTTTCAATCTCTATATTTCAATGCAATGTGGTCATCAAAACTGTTTAGATATTTTTTCTTTATTAAAATAGTGGTCTTAAATACATACCTGGGAAGAATAAGTGGTTTTTGAAGGAAATAAATTCCATTATGTACAATGAGGGAAAACATGATTATCTTTACCTGTTAAACCAGGAGATCTATTCTAGGCATAAATCTGCTGGGACTGATATGTTGAATAGATCATTTCTGTACATATGTGAAACCACCTTTAAAAACTGTCGGCAAAAAATGTGCTATACGCTGAGATTTAGTAAAGCTGTAGATTCAAGAGGCTTTGACTACACTGAAGCTTTCTGAAATAATCTGATTTTAAATATATCACCTCATTTCAAGGTGTTGAATTCCTTGGATGAAAGTGGAAGTAACTATACTAATACATGCAGGAGATATGTTTGCAAGTAGAAGAAAGAGGGCAGCAAAAGGATACCTCATTCTCATCCACAGGACCAAGTTAATTTCAGCTCAGGGTTATCTGTAATCAGTATAGACCCATATGACGCAAAGCTTTTCTGTATGGGATACTGACCAAAATAACTCTCTGTGCTGACACTGCATGCTGGGCAAGAGATGCTTTTGCTCTGGAATAATGAGTGCATTTCTAAAGCCAGAGCGATTAGTCTGGGATAGAGTCACCATTCTCCTAGAATCGTATTTTCTTGGGGAGGAAGTCTGATATGGCTAGTGATTAAAATGAAAATGTACAAATTCTGACACAATGGTGCATCGTCCCTCTGGAAAATGCAACGGAGGCGGTCGATACTCTGAGCTCTGCCAATGTGACCTACTGACTGTGGGAATATCTGCTGCGCAGCGATTCACCCTAGCAGCAGTGACTGCAGCTGATTGTCCCCAGGCAGACGAGCTCACGGAGCTGCTGAAGAGGTGCAGGAAAACTTCATAAAAGTGTCTTCCTCTGAGCCAGAAATGCGGCTTCATTCATGAAGGATGGTAACGTAAATGTTTAAAGTTAAGGGTTTCCAACTTGCATGATTTATTTCCTCATTATCAATTTCTCTGTCATTTACCCCATTCTTGCACCTGGTATCATCAGAGGGATTAGGTGGTCATCTGGGGGAAACAGCATGGTCCTGGCAGCCTGGCTTACACCCATATTAAAATGACAGAAAGAGCCACTTGGCCTATCCTTCTATGTCTGGGATGAATCAGAAAGAAGACATAAACATCAGCCTGATATATGGATCAGCTTAATTATTCTGCTGGCCTAGCAAAGGAGACTACCTATTAATGACGACAAAGGGGTTTTTACAGGAGTAATTGCTAAGTAGCACATTTAGAAGGTGGGTTGTTCCACTTTAGCTTTAATTACTGATAAAAAGGGGGAAATTAGAATATTTTAACAAAACTCCAGGTGTCGAGAAGTCAATGTAATAAATTGAATGTAGAAGATAACACTTTACAGTTATAATTTGTCACGTCAGAAGATCCAGTGGGAAACCACGTCTTTCAGAGGCTCTCACAAGATCCAAAAACATGCTGCGTGATAGCTCAGATTCCACAAAACAATCAGCATCTCTGGAGCAGAAAGAGACGTCATCCCTGTCAAGGCATTCCTGCTCCCTTTCATCCACACGTGCATCACTCAGTGCACTCTTCATTGCAAGGCCAGCTCTTTTATACAGGGGTTTTATAAGAGAAGGTTGAGGGACACAACTGGATGCCAAATTACAGAAAGACGTGAATGGGTACAGGTCCATTACACAAATTGCATCTACTTGTACTGACTGGGGAACAGGGCTGTGAGTTCGGGATGACTAGATTTTATCCTTATCTTTACAACTTGCTTAACGTGACCACTCATGATGTGGTTGGCCCCAAGGAGTCTCAGTTCTGCAATTTATAATATGTGGAGGTTTTTTTGGCAGCTGACGGAAATCATATAGCTCAGTTCTGTTTTTGTTGAACACACCCACATTTCTCAATGGAGGGCAAAATAATACCACAGTGCATACAGATATCACATTCCTTTGGGTTTTTTTCCTTAGGAATGAAATTATCTTTATTATCTACTACTGTCAATTTTGCTACAACCTTATTAGAGCTCTAGCTGGGTCCAAAGCCTTGACTGTAATAGAGAAGCCGCAAAGAAAGACTGTAACCAAATACCTTTCAGCACACGTTTCTCACAAATACGTAACCATCTAAAAGGCAGGCATCCTGTCTAAGTTAGTTATACAGGTTCCCTCGCTGTATGGAGAGAGAAAGATACCTCCAGCGGAAAAATCATCCAGTCAGTCCTAGACACCTATTTTTGGGTAGGATGAATCATCTTCTAGAAGCACCTCTCTCTTCACTGGCTACTGATAGAGCCCAGGCTGAGCCTAGACATCTCATTTTTTTATGCCTAAAGTTAAATGAAGGAAGTCTTACTCTAAATCACAGTATCATTATGTTTCAATCCAAACAATTTGTTGTTGTATCTTCATGGTGTAAACCCAACAATTTGTCATACAAAGACAATCAAACACAGATAATGATAATGATCCTGGTAATAAAATGTGAAGCACTATTTATTCTAGAAATGCCAATTTAAAAGTAGGGCTGATCAAGCTTAGGGCAATCTCAGGAAAACTAGGTGGCAATCTTAAACCTCAGTAAAGAAAGCCAGATGCTAGTGCTGTGCTTTCACTCTCTCCTTGCAAATATAGTAAAAGCTCTGTGTATACTTCATGCATTTCCTTGCTATTCCTCTTGCTTGGTACCTAGTATAGCAAACAAAAATAATCTTCAAGTACAAGATTTAAAGTTCTTAACGTGCTGCATTTATATAACTTCTTGGTGCCCCTTCAGTATGTTCAGTAAATAAATCAGTCCTGTGAGCTTTTGGCTTCCCTCTGAACCGCCTTCTTATGCAAAAAAATGCAGTCAACATCATTGAGTTTGAGAGCATCCCAAACAGGTGTACACAGCCAAGTCAATGCACGCAGCTTTTATAACTGACCACATCACCAGGCAGAAGGCTCTCTGCGCCATGGATATTGTAGCCAGAACAGGTATCATCTGCGCATATGGGCACAGAGGGTATGGAAAAAGAAACAGTCTAAGCAGCTAATCACTGCTTAGTTAGGGAATGTGTAGGTATCAACACACACAGGCCATGCGCCTTGAGCCAGCTTTTAGAAGCTTTCCGAGGCTACGACACACTTCTTGGCAGGAGCCCATCTGCACATAGCCGCTATGTACCTCTCGCCTTGTGGGTGGAGGCTGGTTTTCTGTCTGCAGCATCTGCTGACTCTCAATACCTCCTCTCCGAAGTGGCTGCATGAGCTGCCTTAAATCTTTGTATTGCTTCACAAGAATAGTAGTGCCAATGATTAAAAAACCCACAGAAATGAAACTAACACCTTGGCTCCCATCATTCATTTCACGGCCTCCTTCCCCCTCTTTCTGCCAAGTAAAGGCAACTTCAATGCAGCAGTGTTTTCCTTTCCTTTAAATAAGGTCTTTTCTTGCTGGAGTTCCAGCCAACTCGTGATTTTTTTCCTGTCTACCTGATCTCAAACTAATTAAAAAACAGTATTTGCAAATGCCTCTGGAGGATCACCAAACTTAAAGTGAGTTTTCAAGAGAAGGAATACTGTCCAAAAATGTTCGACATATATTCCAGTAACAAATTCCCATGACTTTGGGACAATTCCTTTGATGGAGTAATCTGGCAAGGCTCATTTCTGACAACAGAGGCATGCTGGTTTATACCAGCTGAAGGTTTCATCCTGCCTTTGTTTACCAAATGAATGCTGAACTTCCAAAAAATAATGAGGTTAACAGGTCACACAGCTGCAGACTTCTGTTCCTGATAGAGAGGCGGAAGGGATGTCAATCCCACTTTCCTCCCTTCCCAACAGACTCCTGTCCCACTGGTGGTACAGAGATGGGGATCCTCGGGGAGCCTTCTACACTCATTAGCTTCTCCATAACTGAGGAATCATTAGACTTAAAGCAAAAATGGGCAGATCTTGTTCATTCAGCAATAATTACACAAAAATAGGGACTGATATATTCATAGAAGATAGGTGCCGATGGTAACAACTCAGTATTTAATAATACTTATCATGAGAGTCAGCAGGACTGAAGATAGATGATTTTTCTTTGATATTAAAGCAACTCTGAAATTTGGACCATATTAGAGACAATGTCCACCTATTTCTTCCAGATTCTCAAGTAGTCTGCTGAATTCTAGGAGAAAAAGGAGAAAAAGACTATACAGTGATTCTCCTGCTTCTTTTTAATTAAATTTGCAAACAGAGGAGGGTCAAATAAGAATCTAGCCTGTGATTTATTTATCTAGTTGAAACATAAACTCTGCTGCTTTGAAAAACCACCACATACAAGCTTGTTTCTAGCCAAGGATTTCTTTATAGCAGGAGATTCTTGGAATGGGAAGATTTGTGTGTTTCACATCTCTTTGTACAACCCCACAGAGAGGGAGAGCATCTGAGTGTGGGAGAGTGTGTGTATGGATGCAAAATCTCAGAGGATGGCCTTTCAGAAGAGCCAAAAATAAGCCATAGCATTAATATACAACATATCTTGTTATTTTGGTCACAAATTACAATGGGGACACAGAGCTACTCCAGCCCAGTGTAGATATTCATAGCCTTTGTTTACTACCTACTTGGCAGGAGATATATATGGAACTATCTATATGACACAAGTGGACTATGCACCACAGTGCTCAATTCAGCCATAAAAAAGCTCTAATTTATTGAAATAGTGCAGTTGGATGACACAAAAACTAATCAAGCTAGTGATGCCATGACTGCCTGGAACAAATCACCCCCATGTTTCACTATACCTCTGTTCAGCCCATTCCTCCATCATTTAGAAGTAATCCCTTAAAATGTGCCAGATAAATAGCACTTGAAATTGAAGTTCTCTGTTCTTCCACGGAACAGATCTAACTAAGAAATAGCAACGTATTCTCATCCTTGCAATGAGACTGTGTGTTATTCCTGCCAAGAGAAACAGCATTACAGTCAACTCTCCCTTTTCTGCGGGCAGCCTATCTGGCACAGACAGGCCATACCATGGATCCGGTGAAATCCAAGCGGTTTCTGGTTCACTGCAGAGCACAGCCTTCATGAATGAAGCTATACTGAATAAAGCTACACTGCTTTCTCTAGAAGAAACATAGTTGTGCCAAGAGCTGAGACTGAGCAGTTTTGTTCCAACAAACCTGAGCTGGCGTCACTCGTCGCTAGTGTGGGTGGCTCTGCCTTATGTAGCCGGCTGAAGAGGACAGGGTGCAGGTACTAGAATGACTCAGGGAAAAGCCCGCCTGAGACGAGCAGAGCTCACGCTCTAAAGCGCAGCATCACTCTGGACAACCTGAGCTGGCTCCCTGCTGCACCACTCGGGTATCTTTCCAATATGCTCCCCACCATAACCTATAGTAGGTGTATAACCTCAATTAGTCTGTTAGTTGGATCCTCCTAGACCTCCACTATCACAGATAATGAAGAACCAGCTATCTTTAAAAAGTCCTGCAGCCCTACAGATCGTCAATACTATTTTATAAGGGCTTTCAAGTGCTAGGAGGTTCTGGCCATACCCACTGAAATAATGATTTGAAAGCTCCTTTTCCAGCTGCCTGAGCACATGCAATGTCCTAAAGGGACATCAAAACTGAAAAACTGAACAAGTGAAGGCCATTACCTCTGGGTGGAGGGAGGAAATGGAGGAATGAAAGATCAGTCACTCTCACTGTAAGCCAGTGGCATTCTTCTTCTGCTCTTCCAGAACAGCTCATAATAAGCACAGGGTATTTTGATCCCCAGATCTTCTCAGTCCTATGCCATCTAAATTGTGCCAACTGTGAGGATGTTTCCTGGCCTCCACCTCCACCTGCCAACTCGTCTCACAGGGTGGTATCTTTATCACGTGCTCCAACTGTAGTAATCAAGGTGAAATAACAAGCTAGGCAACTACTAGGCTTCATTCATTATCAACCACAAGCACATTTAAATCTGCTAGCTGGAAGAGCTCGCTGGCCCATGACCTCCACCAAAGCATGCAGTGTTTCAGTTCTCGGTGACCTGGAGTCCAATGCCACCACTTGGGAGGACAGGAGGGAGCTGCCTAAGTTGCATTCGCAAGGAGGTTTACACTAGACAGAAGTGCTGCCTATAGATGTGTGCCTTTAAAAGAGTTTAGGAATAAGCGTTTTGTAGAAACGTTCAATGGTGTATCCAGTTTAGCATTTCCTTTTGGTGAAACCGGCAGCAATGCCAAAGGGTATGGTTATGACAAAACCAGTGAAATCATGGAGACAATGTCAATTCCCTGTGGTTTGTGGCCGTAGCAAGTGATGCCATCATACAATCAGAGCAAACCACAGAGCATGTAATTTAGTGAAAAGTGGCGCAATTATAAGGCAAATATATTTGTCGTGCAATAGAAATGGTTGAAACAATCATATGTCTTTTTGTGTGCTCAGGCTTCTTTGCAGCACAGTGCCCTGCTGCTGAATCAATTAACTCTGCGTCTGCAGGTTACTGCAGTAAACCCTCCCTTTACAGGATGAACATGACTAGGTGTTTCTCAGTGCTGCACATTACTTTCCCATTTGCAATGGTTTTTTTATAGGCCCAGGCTTTGACTGAGGACACAGTGTTCTGGCCCAAAAGGACGTGCCTTCACAATACATTTAGAGTGAGACTGCATCTGCTCTTCTGGAGAGACACAAGTCTAATAGGCAATCTGCTTGATTTATGTACCATGAAGCATGATTAGAGTATGGGTAAGATTCTCATTCATTACATAATTTCTTTGAAATTATGAACCTGGCGTGTTTGTTATGAGATCCAAAACAAAGAGTAAAAGGACATTTTCAAGGTTGGCTTTAAGCTCGTATTTAGCAAATCCTTTTTTGTTGTTCCTCAGACCTAGGATAATGCGGTAGAATTTTTTTTCCTAAACAAATAACTTCTTTTTTTTTGCATTACTTAATCCCCTTTGTTTCAGGTACTTTAAAAACAAGCACCATTTAAACTTCACAAAGGCATTATGCCCTGGATTCAAATGGGTAAACTGAGGCAAATGGGCAGCTAAGCAATTTCCTTTAGAGGCTGAGCTGAATATACAAGTCCAATGTGTTAACTAGCACATTGCTGATCCTTAAGTATCACCCATTTTTCTGGAGTGAAAAATCAATGCATTCATCAAAATACACTATAGGAAAACACAGTATGTTCTTGACACAGACACATTGGCCAGAGATTTCAGTTTTAGGAAGTTGCTCTGAGGAAAGGAAAACTAAGTTTTTAAGAGTACAGAGGCACACCTTTAAATAAGTATTTTCCCAGCTGGGGAGAATCTTTGTGCAAGGAATGTTTAGGACCTGATCCAAAATCTACTGAAATTTCGCACTGGCATAAATAAAGCTTGGATCAGGACCTAACCTCTAGATTGTGCAGATATTTCTCAAGTGTAAGAAGTGACAGATCATTCTGTGCACAGCTTAAATGAAAGAATAGGGGCAGCAAAGGGAAACAATATCTGTAAAAACAGAGCAAGGAAATGGTGAAAGATCATTCAGTTGTCACTTTCCTTTTTAAAAGCAAACTGTCAGAGAGGAAGGAGAAAGTAGTAATGGGAAATGAAGTGCACTCCAGATCTGAAAAGGTAGTGTCCATAAAAGAAGAAAAATCTAACACAATGTTCATTGAGAATTACTCTCTCTCACTCTCTCTTTTGCCAATTTCTAAGTATATGTCTATCTTTATCTATATAACAATAAATGTATGTCATTTTATGCTATTAGGAGTTTTTAAAAAGTTTGACTGCTCCCATGCAATTACTATTTGAATTTCTGAGGCTATTTATTAAAAATCTTCAAAATACACTCTACTGGTCTCTACGCCTACTCTCAACTGAGGTAAAACAGCATCTGTCCTCTGAAGCCAGCAGAACATCACAGATTTACAAGGGGACGAGATCTCATTATGTTGGGTTTGAATTTATGCTGTGTGTACAACAACTGCTGCTTTGTAGCATTCAGAGGTGCTTTAGAGCGCAGAGTCAGTGTGCCACTGTCTGAAATACACTGCCCACGAGGAGGGACTGCAGCAACTGGAAAGCATCACGTGGCAAGGGAAGGCAGCGTGTTGTATATCTGGGTGGTCATCGTGGCAATTGCTTGGGACTATGGAGGAGAAAGATTGTAAAGTAGCAGACTTTCTTAACTGCTTTCAAATTTTGAAGCCTCTACTGCCAAGATTTACCCAAACTTTCCCAAAGTTTGGGCAAATCTCAGTAATAAAGCCTGAGATCAAGATATTTTCCTTAGAGGGAACATGATCGACAGAAGCGTGCCTTGATAAATGATGCTGCATGCCATGGGGAGTTCTTTGCTTCTCCTTTAACTGATGCTACGGTCAAGGTGACTGTTTGGTTAGTTTACAGTTAGTTTTCATATATATTGAACATAAGGCAGAATTCGTACATGACAGAAGCAGCAGCTTTTTTCAGAGATAGGCTGGAGCTGCTGAATTCAGAGCCCAGAGCCAGACTCCCAGCTGGCACACAACGTACGTTGAAGTCAGTCCGTTTTCAGCCGAGAAACACAGCCTTGGGTTTTGCTTCCTTCAGGAAAGAAGAGGGGAGAGGAACTATGTCTTGTTTTTACCACTACAAAGTATTAGCTGTTGAGAATGAATTTAAACTATCTGTAGGCTGCATGACTTTATATGAATTATTAATGTAACTTACTATCTGTGGAGCATGTGTACTTACATGGGGACACATGGAGGGCCATGCTTCCCCAGAAAACAATTCTACTCTTTCCCCAGGCTTTGCAGAAAAAGCACAAAATGGGCATCAGAACACCTGAGGTCTAGTTAAGGTGATGGCACGCACCATGTGGGAAGGGTTACTTCTCCTATGCCTGATAGCGTGTTGCTCGCTCACCTCATAAAGCGCGTGAGGAAATTGCTTGTGAACGTACTGAGGTTGTCGCATACGATGTGATGTAGCTGCTGCTGCCTGATCAGCTGGTCTGCTGCAGCAACTCCAAATACAAGAAATCAGACTTGGACTGAATGAAGCTGAAGTTACACGATTTCTGATGCACTGTTTGTGCCTTTGCTTTGGGCTTTTCTTTATCCTGTTTTGGCAACTGCGCCTTCACACTGCCAGATGCAGAGCAGGATTTACTGCACGTTAATGCCCACAGAAGTGAGGAGCAGGAGGAGATGAGCTGAAGGTACCTTCTCAAGCTCCCCACCACCCTCCACATCAGAGCTCAGATCGTACCCAGGTTGCCACCTCTATTTCTGTCCAGCCCCCAGCACTTTATGTTGCCAGTTCCAGCCCCCCGTAACACCTGAATTCAGTGCTGCTTGGGGGACTGGAAAGGCCCCAGCCATGATTTATGGGGGACTGGGACAAGGCAGGGGCAGGGAGTCTGTCTAAATTACCCCAAGTCTGAATGGCTGCCCTACAGACTGCAGTATTGCCTGGGCTCCCCAAAGCTTCATCGCTGCTTGCCACTTTTTATTAAAGGTTCAATCACAGCTTGAAACTCATATGAACAATCTGGCTCCCCAGAGGATAAAGAATAAAAGGGGCAAGCTCACAGACTATCTATAAATCATACATGGTAATGTGCCAGTGCATTTGTACCGAGTGCATTTGTAATATTCTCTTGATAACAAACATGGCAAACTCATCTGTGTGACTGACATATTTGTGAAAATTAGGGCCTGTTCTGAAATCAGCCAAGGCCAAAGTTTATTGGATAATTCACTCAAAACAAATAACTCACCCAGCACTATGAAAATCTGATGTACCGTGCTTATTTGGTGACCTCTGTGAATGATTAGTTGCCCTTAACCCCACTCTTACTGAGACATTGTTTACCCTCAATAAAATTACTACACAGCTGGCATTATTTGTTATCTCTTTTGACACTCTCAGCAGAGGCGCTTACAAGTGAAGGGGCGCAGAGACTAAAGTATCATGGACAGTTTTCAGCACACTGGCAAGACGATGAGAGGAAACTCATCCTGCCATTTCTCAGGCTCCCTCTGTTTTGTGGAAAAAAGTTAAGTCTCAAGGAAGATCAGCTTGGAAATTCTGAGGAGCCCTGGGTTTTGCACGTACTGAAGTTTAACAAATTTTGCAAATTAGAAAGGCAACCCCCCATGATTAAAACAGCTGATGATTTGCACCACCAAAATAATTTAGTTCATTTATTTTGAATTGTAAGTTTAGGTTTATGTATTTGTAATAACACTTCATAGAGGGCCATTAAATATTCTGTAGCAGTGTGTTGTGAAAGCAATGAAATGACAGGAGATCTGACCACAGTGCTCTGAATTCATTACTGACTGCCTTTCCAGATGGAAATTATTGGATCTGCAGAAGAGCTAACTGAGAATGATCAAGATTTTACTGTGGCTAGATGAACTCTGTTTAGATTGTAAGACTCAGTGTGTGTAAACAATAAGACAAACAAAAAAATCCCATAAGTGAGAAAAATTAAAGAATATGAAATTAAGTGTTGTCAATTAAAAAAAAAATCAGTTCTTTTCAAAACCAGCTCTCAGGCTCTGTTCCTGTGCACGTACAGAGAGCATACTGCATGTCCTTTACGCCTCCTGCCTTGTGTCGTGACAGGCTCGCTCTGGTTTGCTGCCTGCACCTCTCACTCTTGTTCTTGCAATTCCACAGACTAAAGAAACAGCTGCTCACAATTTATTTAATCATCACTAGCCAGCACAATCACCTCCCCACAGTCACTAGGCCAATGATGCAATGTTGCAGGCTTATAAAGCACCTCCTGCCCCACGTGTCATTTTGAACGTGCATGCACGTACTGATCTTGTACAACTCTGCAAGAACTGTTTCCAAAGCCGAGATAGATTGGATCTATCTTTCCAAAATGTAATTCATAATTAAAGAAAAGGAAGAAACTACCCTCTGCCTAGTTTCTACGCCGCAGCCGTTTGATATGCTTATATTCAGCATACACTGTGAAATGGTCCAGCACACGCTACAACAGCTGCAAGGAAGGCAAATGACAACACACCACCCTTAAAACCTAATGACAGCTAATGAAATAAAGCTATTTACATAGTGTATTTACCTGCCAGCTGTTTCACAGGCTGCAGTTCAGTTACTTCAGGATAAATGGAAACCAAAAAAAAAGTTGCGTTATGATGGAAGAAGACACCAATGTCATCCTATTGCAAATGTGTGCTCAAGTCAGATAGAAAAGGCTGCAGACATAGAACAGATGAACACAAATCCCATGTTTTGAAAGTCAAGAGGGATGAAAAATAATACGCTTCCTGTTGCTTGAGTCACATTGATCCCCTTCAAGGGGCTATGGAAAATAAACTAACAAAGCTTTCGGCAATTAATTTACCAAATCACCATAGAGTGGATCAGTGATTTCAGAGGATTCCTATGTCTTTATCACTAGCCAGCACAGTGACCTCTCAGTGGTTGCCAGTGACGATGCAATGCAACTTGCATCATCACTTTTCTGGGACCACACAGGATTTCCAACATGCACACAGGTACCGGCCTCGTACACCTCTGCATAAACCATTTTCAAAGCCAATGCTGGTGAGAAATGTGGTGTAAATGAAAATATTTTGAAGGCAGAGACTACGACAAAGAGTTGGAAGAGACCAAGATCCACGCACTTGGGAAGGAGCCAGTAACTGCCCATAGAAGAATGGAAGGATGGAATAGTTGGATAAAGAGGTGGTAAGAAACAAGGAAGGGAAGCTAACTGGGGAATCTAGGACAGGAGCCAGCTAGCAGAGGTAGGAAGTCTCTGGTCAAAAATACTGAAAAACATACCTGGAGGATACTGGGCCTTGCTAGCAAAAGCTTGGGCCAGGCGTAAACCATGCAATGCATTGAGAGTAGAACAAGACAGGGTGGAGGGCAAAGCTGTAGTTCCTCAGGGATCTAAACTGAGGTTGCACAGGCATTTTGGCATTTCTAAGTTTTTGCTCACAGAGTTTTGCAACCCGAACAGTCTCTTAATGTAACTTTTTCTGTGTAATGTAATTTTTCAGTAAAGTCATGAATAGGTTGTAATTTCTCGTACTGAAATCAAAGGATATATTTTGATTTAAAGTTCTTTTACAAGCAGTTTTGTGCACTTGCACCTCACTGTCCTAAGTAATGTTCCATCATAACACTGGGAAGCCCTGGGCTTGCCTAGTGGGATGCATCCGGACATTTTGGCAATGTAATCAGAACTGAATCCTTATCTTCCCCCTTAGTCACAACCCACTTAAAACTGTCACTGAAACTTAAAAATGGGCCCTGAGCTGAACAAATGAAGTTGGTAGTGCACTGCGTGCATGTACATCGTCACAAAATACATGTATGGACTACTATGTAGTCATCCTTTCAGTGTTTACGGCTTGAGCTTTGAAACCGTAAAGATATAGCCAATGACAAATTTTTTTGGCTTTAAGTTTTGTTATGAAAGTTTCTCTCAGCACTGTGGGGAAGAAAAGGGGATTTATCACAAGTACAGCCCTTTCGTAAGTTTTTGGGAATGCATTTCCTTTCAGTAAGGTTACAAAGTAGGCTTCTACAGTGCCCCGAGATTCACAGGAACCCCTGTTGTCTTTCTAAGCTCTATTACATCTGCTGTCTTTCTAATAACTGTGATATAAACAGCACGTGATTCTACTTTGCTTTCAGAGCTCTCTCTAAAGAAAATGTGCAGTGACACATGGACATGTACCAGCTCTCTGGGATTACGCACAGTAATATCACCTACAGATTGGGCAATAAATTTTTAAAACTCATATCAAGTCCATGGGGGAGTTCACTGTGTGTTACAGTGTCTCCTGGGTGGAGGATGCAGCTAAATTGTGATTCACCAAGTATTTTGTTTAACGGAAAAAGAGGTAGACTAAAAGAAAACAGGGCACTCTCCATCCACCGTGCGTTGCCTGTGCACTCTTGTGACTGTGCAGTTATTCCAGAATGGAGTCATGTCTGTGCTTCTGTTGTTTGCCACTTGCACCTTATACTCCTGCAAAATGAAGTGCTTAGGGCCCAAACCCGTGGGCAAACATGGCTGGTGCATGTGATATGATATTGGATGTAAGAACTGGTACCCAGGTGCTGGGGAGGCCCCTGCACCTGTCTTACTATGCACACCCCTTCCATGCAAGAATACATCACCCAACAAGCATATTTGCTAGTGACTTTTTAATACACTCATTTTCCAAGCTACTAAAATATTGTAATGAACAAATCCATCTTTCTCCTGTCTCCCATCAAAACACTTTCGACGGAGCCCGAAATTCACTTCCAAGGGGAACAACTGTATTCTCTGAGTAAGATTTAAAAACCACTAAATAGCCACTAGGTTCACTTTCTCCTTATTTCTGTCAAGTCCTGTATACAAGCCAGGGGACCTGTTTACCACTTGTCTGATCTCTCCTGAAGTCAGAGTGCAGTTAGTGCACAAACATCGCCTGGGACACCATCAGTTCTGTGCTGCTGTTTCTAACCACCATGTAAGGAGGCTGATGGGCAGCTATATCGTAACCAGGTTGGCTGTGCTGCCTGTAGCTGTAACATATATACATAGGATTAAGAATGAAATTGAGCCCTTCCCATGCTATCAGCTTGTTTTTCAGAACTACTTTTTTTCTCAACTAATACTTAAGCTTTTTCTGAAACAACCTCCTTCATTAAGGGATAAGACAGAATATGGAGTGGCCTTGCCCTACATTACTTAAATGGGATAAATCTGGATAGAGGATTTCCACATCATGAAAACTGTAAACTGTAGGGAATATGGGGATCAGAGATAAGGTGCAGATCTAATTTCCTTGTTTTGAAATACCCTGCTTTATCCTACAGTGTCCAAAGAAGCCTCAGGTGGGTGTGAAGAACTGAATGGGATAATATTACACCAAGCCTATCTTCACAGATCTTTCAAAATGCCTGGGTCTATTTTGGGGGGCTTAACACTCACTTAGCTTGTAAAAGAAGCAATATTGCTAGCCTTGGAGACTAATCTTCATATATTCATAAATCCACAACACAGGGTAAGTAGTAGAAACAGTGCTTTTATGCTTCTCATCTAATTTGTCTTAAAACTGTCCCACAGGTTTGCTTCTTTTCTATGCCCACGCAGTCTCTATCTTTGCTATCGGGATTGCTACTAGCAGCACATAAAGCAGTGGCTTCTCTACTAGAGACTAAACTGAGACCTACGAACATGTCCCACACAGGTTGCAATCCGCTTGTGACAGCAATTGGGTCATAACAATCCACACTGCTGACACACAGGTGAGAGAGCCTTTGCAATTAAATCCCAGTCATTAGCATCCCCACGGCTGGAGCCGTTTAGTCTCAGCACTGAGCACGACTGCAAAGATACTTGGAGTGCAGTGGAAGAAAATGAGAAAACAAAAGGGTACCAGGAGAGACTGCCTGCTCCATCTTCTCTCTAACAGTAATCTAGAGTGTCACTTGTTCCTGAGCTATTCCAGATGACCTGAAATGCAGTGAGGAGGATATCAACATTAATTCTGCACTAGTATGCTGACAATTGACTGTGTGCCTGCACCCAGCTTGTTTGGACTGTTTCTATTTCATTGTTTAAAAAAATACCTTGGAACATAACAACAGCTAATGCAGAAGAACCAAACCGAAAGGCAAAAGGATTGCTTATCAACCATAGGACCTTGCTGATTTGAAATCTGGATTTTAAAAGTATATGCACCAGTTCACTAGGGCTTGTCATGAGAAAGAATTGTGGGGACCACTACAGTGGAGAAGGGGCCAGGTCAGGTGGCATCTCCTTCTGCCCCAACTCCCCCAGTCCACATGCAGGCTCGCAGATGAGCCAGCACCTTTTCCCATCCTCTGGTTCCCACTGAGCCCCACAGAAGAGTTTGGAAGGCAGCCAGCCTTGTCCTCTCTATCCTGCTTTCTCTCACTCATGAAGCAGACACCTGCAATGGAATGGACAGCTACACTTCTGATCTGGCCCTGTGAAGTAATCGAATGTCACTTCTAAAATATCCTAAGCTTTCCCAATGCTTATTTGGCATGGAAACGGTCCATTTTCCATCTAGAAAAAGGCACGTTTTGGTCAATTAGCTTCAAGGGTAAACCTTCTTGATTATTGCAATCAGATTTTCCTTACATTAAATGCTATAAAAAAAACAATTCAAGAACAACAGAAACCACTCAGGAAGTGCTTAGTAGCAAAGGTAAAGGAGAAAGGAATTAATGTTTTTTAGGAATGTGATGAGTACCAAGCAGCAGACTGATTTATCTTGGTATGGTTTGTTTTGTTTTGTTTTCTGCTTAGGAAACACCTGAACCAGATTGATGCCTCTCCTCCTGTCTTGAGAAGCTGAAAGTTTGAGGTCCAACAAGTTATTCCTTTTTAAGCCAACTAGATGCCTTACAAGCTGCTGTGTCTCCTTCCTCCTAACAGCTGGTGACTGGATACCACACCCCAGGAAATCCTGCTGTTCACTAGATATGCATTTCCTCCTCCTAGAGAAAAGTAAAATTGTAGCACGTATTAAAACATGAACATCTCTCTGAGATGGGCTGAACTGGGGAGGCAGATGGGATCCTCACGTGCATTTTTTTCTAAGTGAATTTTTAAAACCTATGGTGATTGCAAGCTTCCTCACTCCATCCCAACATGGTACTTCCATCTTGCTTCAGAAATGCCTCCTCCTGGAGCCAGAGCGGCCAGATGTTAGTCCTTTCCCACTCCATTTTTCGCTTGTCTACTAAGACAGCAAACCAAGGAAACCCATTTATTGTGTTGGCAAATACTGTCCACTAGGAATTGGAAGGAAGCTCACAGTTCCTCTCTATCAGATAGCTACTCAGTACCAATCTGAGATGCATTTCACTGGGAAACCAGGAGCTTAATATCATTATTAAGTTATCTGAGCTCAGTTCATACTCACAGATGTTCCTCTACAATTAATATATAGTAGAGGACATACTGTCTATAGGATACTTTGTGAAGGTGTTTATTAAAGTGGTCTGTATGGGAAAACTTACTAGTATAGTTATACCACTGAGGTCAGGGATTTAACTGCCTCTATAGATATTCCATTCAAAATAAGAGGGATTTTTTTTTCCTTGTTTAGCTTATGTCATTTTGAAAGTGAAACAGATTAAGCCAAAAAAAGGGCATTGCAGTTTGGAATAAGACTATCCATATAGTATGCATTCAGTGATTTAATTTTACCTATTCCAGTTTCCGACATTGAAAGTACCTTTATATGGGACCAAAACTTTTGAGTCATCAGTCTCTGGTGTCTCTCAGAATCTCCTGTCTGCTATGTGGTTTCATGACTGAGAAGTTAGGACTACATGAGCTATATGACTGTTTCGATAAGAACATAAGACCATAGTGAGTGAAAAGACCTTACACCCAAATGTTGTCTTAATAATAATCATTTTTACAGCACTAGAAATGCATATAGCATTTGGGAAAATCATTAACAACTGTGTATAACAATCACTAGGAGTAAAATATATAAAATTATCTTTATTCTATAAGGCAATTAGCATGTGGATTTGCTTGTGCACGAGAGGTCCCACTGCAAAGCTAAACTTGAATTACTGTGTCTTCACGGGTGCCGTACACACCTCACTTTCAGAAGCACGTCCCACAGTCCTTTAAGCTGCAGTAAACTGAGCTGCTCTGTTATTTCTTACCCTGTGCAAGAACTTATAGATCTGCATCTCTCTGTCTCAGCTGGTTTGGACAACTCTTCATGGCAAAATGGGCAAGTGGCCAGCCCAAATGAGAGCTTCTCTTGGAATTTAAGCAAGTGCTCTTGACAATGTGGCTTGACTGAAAGCATAACTCTACCAGGTAAAAGGATTTTGTAAGGAGTATCTGAATGAAAGCTTGACTTGGCTGTGAAGCAGATATATTTTTAGGGCTCTGCAGCACAGCTGTGACACCAGGGTTTAATGAGTTGCTACAAGTCAGCTACGTCGGTGTCAAGCCAAACTTTTAACATACTGTAATCTGAAGCATTGTTTCAAATCTCTTTTACTGAAAATAAAGCAAACATCCTTCTTTTCGTTGGCTCTGAGAACTGTGTGCACAGAGTTAGTTACTGCTGATAACATTACAGGTCACAGGATGAGCTGTTTTCTGAGCCATGAAATTTTCAGTGTGAACCACCATCAAGCCTATAGTGCTAAGGGCTTCCTCCCCATAAAGCTGTAAATGTCACATAGTTGTCTTTTGCTATTGCAATAGTTCCACTAAACCCTGACTATCATGTAGCAAACCTAGAGATGAGGAAGCAAGTTAATTGGTCATGGTTTTCTTGAGTGTTCAGGTCATTTTAATTCAGCAAGTTTCTCAGGAACTGTGGGATTCTTAATCAAAAAGCATTTAATCTAGTGTGACTGAGAAAAACGCTAATTCATTGCACTTCTAAAGTGCCTCTCATCTAAAGATAGAAAAGCCTTTTTGCAAACACTGCTGACTCACACTGCCCCTAGGAGATACGTGTTATTACTATCATTTTACATAAGGCAAAACTGTAGCACTGATGTATTTATTTGCTTAACTCTGTACCTGGGCAAAGAGCCCCACTTCATGTATACAGTGAGCACATAGGCACAAGCAATAATCCTCCAGTTTCTTTTCTTCTTTATTTCTACCTGATGTAGATAGGCTGACTATTCTTTTTCTTATTATTACTTATACATATATATAAAAATATATATAGCACTTTGGAGAACATTAACCATTGTAAGTAACGTCAATACATATTGCACAATTTAATAATTATGGCAATAATAATAAGTTGTATATGTAAGTTGTTCGATGGACAAAATCCATCAATTCTTATAGCTTTTGTAACAGAACGTATGAAGTAGAGATAGGAAATTAGAATTATATTTAACATGTCACCAGACATTTCCAACATCTGCGTATCTAATGATATTTTTTAGTACAAATAAAAATATAGAGAAAATATTCTGCATTACAATGAATCATGCAACTGTTACTAAGTAAAATCAAACAACCAACTCCCGGGGACGAGTCTAGAAATCAAGAAGTTTGAAGGAGGAACTTGCAACAACTCAAGTTTGAGGGTCTACATATTTACATATGAGAGCTTCATTACTGACCCCGGGTTCTAGGTCTTTAGGTAGGGCAGTGCAAGCAAAAGAGTCTTCAAATAGATTAAAAAATATGTCTGGCTGTGCACTTAAACCTTCTTTTTCCTAGAAGGAATAGTGTAAATGGATTCCAACTTAAAGCAGACCCAAGATGGAAACATAAAGTTGTCTAGACTTAGAACCATGTAGCTATGATCTAGCTGCAATTCCTGAACCCGGATGCTTTGTATTTGTGGTCTGGCATAGGTCTTTCTCACAGAAAGAAGACTAAAAGAATCCAACAAAATAAAGAAAATCTTGTATTCTAAACTGTGGGGCTTTTTAAACTCTACTGTTCTTTTCTTTGGTTTTTTGTTTGTTTATTTTGAAAACTGAATTGCAGCAACTCTACTCACCCCTGCTGACCGAGTAGGCCTTCTTCTGCCTTCCTCACTCACACAGCTGGGAACTGAAGGATTTTTCTTCCGGCTAGTTCCTGCATACAGAGTGCCTGTTGATGACAACAGTCATTATTTCCACATACCTACTTTAAAAAGAAAGTCAGATTAGGAAACAAGCATGCTAACAACAAAACCTCTCTGTTTCCTCTGACCTTATGGAAGAACATTTTAAATAAAACCCACACTGGGATAAATATACAATCACGTGCAAGGTCACTAGCTGTCACTAAGGTACCTTTACTTTAAAGGATCAAACTCTCTCTTGCAGACTTCGGTTGAATTGGATTTCAGCAAGCATTGGTTGGCCAAAATCACAGTTACACTGGCTGTCAATGAACAACATGTACTTCCCAAACCCTTAGCAGCCTCTGAATGGAGATCACGTCATTTTCCTCCTCACTATGATTTTCCCTCTAGCTAATGCTCTCAGACTATCTGCCTTATACCATCTCCACAAGTCTCACTGCAAAAATCATCACATCTTTGTCTCCCTGTTTTCACTGCCTGCAGTTCTCCATAAATTCCTGGCGGGGAGGGAACAAGATTTTTCACTCCTTGACCCTGGATTTCTGTCAGTCCCTTGAGCTGTGTTCAAACCTAATCTCAGCCCTGGACATACTTTTACCACAGAATCGTCTTTTAAATGACTCCACATTTGTACTGCCATGAACACCACCTTTAAGCAAGTTCACTTGGAGATTTCATAAGTGCTGGGTATTGTTATTACATGAGAGCAATTTTCAGAAGTGAATCTCTGGACTTCATTTTATCGCTCCATTATATGACTCGGTCACAGACTGTATGCTGTAATGGGAGACAAGAAGATAAAGGGCCATCCTTAGTCATGGTTTCTTGAAGGTCAGGTTGTTGTTCTGCCAAAATTATCCAGGAGACAACTGCTTTTTCACAGGCCAACCTGACACTTGCAACCACAGCTTCCTCATCGCGATCAGCTTGCAAGAGAAACAAAGGGCAATAAATGTACTTTTCATTCAGACAGCTCTGCTGATATTTCCAGGGGACTTGTGTGCCTAGAAGTGTTCACATCTCAAAGGCACTGCAGCTCTCCAGATTCTCCTCTCAGTGGCAACCGGAGTTTGCAAATGCCAAATGTGTTAGCACATCTCAGCATGGTGACGATGTTTTGTCTGGTAAGTGATGCTAATGAACACCAAGCAGGTCAGCGCTACTGACTTTCTGAGGCAGTTCCCAGGAGAGCCTGCTACACACACCCTACTGTCACCTCTGGTCACCCACATCAAAAGTGGCAGAGGTATTTGGGTTTCCTACAGTCTTAAGAAAGCCTCTTACCGAACGCCACCTCCTCTCTCTCTCAACAGAACTATGGATGAATCTTCGATTTGTTTTCAGTGGCGCTGAAGTGTTCATAAGGCAATTTATTTGACCATGATGGAAGGAGGTGAGTTGAAAGAGCTGTGCTTGTTTATGTTATTTGAAGACTGGGGCAATAAACTTTAATTCCTTTCACAATTTCCATATTTGACCACAGAGAATTATTATTTATCCCCTTGATTTTTCCAAGGTTTTCCCTCCTCCAAAATTCTACGTCACAATAACCTGTTGTTTTTTTTCCTGGAGCACCGAATAGACACAAAAGCACATTACATCAGTGGTTTTTAAGCAGTAAACAACAAATAGATAAGGAAATAATTTTGACAGACTGGAATTCTGTCTGGCAGGTAGGGAAACACAGTGTCAGGTCATAAGATATCATGGCTGAGAAAGCAGTGATAAAGAAACCAGAATTACTGTGTTTCTCATGAAATGATGGTACAGCATTTGGTACCTAATAAACGAAGTCAGGATATTTTGATAGCTTTCTGCCACCAGAGTGGTCTCCTTTACTGGACCATCCTCTTCCTCAGCACCACAGAACCTTGGAATTTCAGATAAATAATCTTCATCAGGGAGAAACTGAAAAGTTATTTTAAGGTTTTGAAGGCTATAGAAGACCTTAAGCTTGCAGAGGGCATATAAATGAACACAAAGGTGCAGACTACTGGAGCACCTGGCTGTCAGCCACAGTGAATGACATTGTGTTGAGCAAGCTGAGATGCTTCATTTTGTGTCTTAGTAATGATAGGAACAGTTCATTGATCTGCACTGGTCAATTGATCTACTAGAGAAAGCAGCTGACTTAGTTTCTTACCATGGGATATCACTGTAATATCTTATTTGAACTCTTTCTACTCAGGAAGTGCATCTGTGTGTTTGTATAACATAATTTATAACAGCCAATGTAATTGCTTGGTCTTGTCCATAATATGTCAGCGCCCTATGAGAAAAGAGATGAATCTGCAAACATTTCTCACTGCTAACTGGAAATTACATGGGCAGTCCCATAGACTACGGAAGTCCTTGGGACAAGTCAAGAGAGCAAATGCATCATGATATGAGTTCCTCTCATGTCATTCAACTCTCAATTGCTGGGACAAAAACCATGAGAACCAGTGGGAAAAACAGAAAGCTAACAGGCTTGATCTACTTGCTAGAGAAGACGGTGGTAGGAATTGGCTCCTTTTCACCAAAAATGCATGCTAAATATGTTCCTTGTCTGCAGGTTCAATTTGCCACTGAAAGCTTAATTAGCGTTCCTCAGCAACGGGGAAGCATTCTGATTGACAAAACTCATTCGTTTTGGCTGAGGCTTCAAAGTGCTCGCTTCACAATATGCTCCACAGTTATTTTTAAACTCCTTGCAAAATTCACAGCTGAGCATTTTGATTCAGAGTGAAATTCATCAACAACAACAACAACAAAATGCCATCACCAGAATGATGCATTTCAGAGGAAAATGGGAGGTAGGAGCTCAGCTCGAACTTTGTGACCTATGGCAGTAGCAGCTTCTCCCCTCCTGTCTCTCAGTCTGAGAAGAAAATGGGGATAATTGGGTGAAGAGGAAACCAAACAGACAGTTCAACAATTAATAAAACAAGACTATAAAGATAGCAAGAAATGAAGTGAAATCATTTGTAGATAACTTGTGAGGTCTTTTGTTGTCAGCACCAAAGAAAACTGTTCAGAAGACCTTCAGGAGGGACTCAGAAGGCAAAGTGGACAAACAGTAAGGTGCCTGTTAAAATTTCATATGGATGGGTATGTGCTGAAAGGAACTACCACCACACACCCTACCATCATCTTATCAACTGCAACGACTCAAAAGTAAAGCCACAGGAGTCACTGCAACCAGGTAGTGAAAATCCTGTTCTGTAGCAGCTAGAAAGGTAAAATGCTGAACTGCATGAGGAGAGGAGAGGCAAATGGTTCCCAAAACACCATCATGCCACTAAACACACTTTGTTCTTTACTGGAATATTGTGGACCGCTGCTATTAACATCCCCCCAAAAGACACTGAAAAGATAATGTTTGATTATTATAGAGGAGAGCTAGGAGCTACAAAGGATACAACAGATGTATTAGAAATGAAACACTTAAAGCTAATAAGCAAATACCATCAAACAGTATAATCTGTGAGGCCCATCTCTTTGCAGTTTTGAGTGGGCCTTTGTACTTCTGAAATATGAGCATATACTAAACTGATTTTGAAAAGCAAAACTAAGTATCTAAGAGGAAAATGCAAAAATACTTTGAATCACTAATTCAGTTCAAAGGCATTGACCTAACTTTGCTGTATTATGCCATTAGGAAAATAACTAACCATATTTAAAGATAATAGTGATTAAAAGTGTGTTTGCAGAGGAAAACAAATAAGTTAACAATACTGATTTCTGCAAGTCTCTGATATTATGAAGCATTTATGAACAAGTTGAAGAGTCCTTACTGCATAGGGAAGCTTTCTTGGACCAGGACATAAGCAAGACTGCTTTTATGCATACCACTGTGGACCCCAGTTGTTCATGTCAGTTATAAGCCTGCTAGTTAAAAATTTTTAAACAAGGAAAGAAAAATAAAAAAGAAAAAAAAAAGAAAGTAGTCATACATTTCAAAATCATCATTCTATCATATATTTGAAATCATCATTCCATCACCATCAGTAATAATGTCTAGAGGCATAGTTGTATAAATCTGCCTAAAGCACTTGTAATTTTTGCATTGTAATAAAATAAGAATGATGCTTACATCTCTCTATATATTAATTTCTGGAAAAATCTGGCAGTAATATGTACTACACATGAATATTTATCAGAGGAAAATAATGGTTATACTCATATTTAATTTTTAATCTGAGATCTTGGATATTATTAACTTTCCTGGAAGTATTAAGAGGAATAATTTCATAATTCAGTAGTGAAAAGAACTGCAAATGAACCATAAGTAAATAGAGCTGAATTATCTTTTGCAAAGATCTGAGAAAGAGAGACTGAGGGTATGCAGATTGCATGTGAAAACCTACAGAAAATCAGATATATTTAATGCGTGACAGACCACCTTGCGTTGAGTTCTGCCTTCAGAGTTCCCACACTCAGGAAATAAGTTTGCAGGCAGGCCCTCTCTCTGTGCCTGCAGCCCTGGGTCCTGGAACAACGTGATTGCATTACAGTCTCAGAGGTGTTTTGTTTTAGTTTCATATTGCTTGCTTTATTGAAAAAGCTTTTAGTCTTAACAGTTGCAAAGAAAAAATCTTGAAAACTGAAACCACATGTAGCTCGTGGCAACAGCACTAACCTCCATCTGCAGAGATGTGACAAAAGATGGGAATGTAGGAAAGAGGACTGCATGCAGCAAACTCCCTTTGGCTTGGGAGAGGTACTGCGGGACATCCTACGCATGTCCATAGCACTTTGGGTCCAAAGAGGAGTGCACCCATGGAGAGGCCACTCCCCAAACTCGCTGTGCTCAGGTTCACATCGGCACTATCATGTGCACAAGCTGGCTTCCTCTTGAATGAAACTGAGCCAGAACATGTCCTCCTGAGTCAAACCTCAAGCGTTCTGGCTGCAAGCGGGTATTCAGACAGAAACCACTTTGTGAAGTCCAGTGGTGAGCATGAGTGGGCTACACAGCAGCCCGGGAAGTTTCATACCCAAAAAGGACCTACACTGTGCAGAGGTAGGTGCCCCCTTATGACCTGTTCTACCAGCCTAGAGCTGGGACAAAGTAAATCACCTTTGAAATGTGTACAGGGTGGATGCCAGGTCTGCAGTACCAAAGGGTTTGCTCTACAGATCTGCTCTGCTCCTATTTGTCCACAGCATTTGCTCACATGAACACAACCTCTGATGCCACCAGCACCCCCAGTTGGCAGGTGCCGATTCTCTTTCTGTCCCCAGCTTTTCCCTGTCCAGGAAACTAGCAGAACAGATATGGGGGACCCAGCTCTGCAGAAGACTAGAGTGACACAGAACAAGACAAACTACATTTCAGCAAATTAGACAAACCAGGATTACACAAAATAGACAGCCGGTAGCTGATGCTACCAATGATTAAGACAGAGCAGGAAACAAACCATGAAATTAGGTCTATTACAACTGACTCCACCAGGTTTTAATCTGCTTTGCCTGGATTTAACAGTTGAGAAGGATCTTCCTGACAGTCCTCCCTGGCTGTAGGATTACTGTTTGGGTGTGTAAAGCTAAGCAGGTACATAAATGCTTTCCTGGCTCAAGCTGAAAGGTTTTTCCTAGGCTGGAACTCCTAGAAATGGGGAAAAACTCCTGACAACTGCACAGTCACCTATCCACATCAGTCACAGGGTGACCTCCTTCGTATATTCAAATAATTTGCCAATCTGGTTTTAAATGTCCACTAAAGAAAGAACAAGTGTTACAAAGCTGTCTTCAGGAGCTGGATACCTAGTTACTTTAAAATTAATGGCAGCTGAGCACTAAAAATTTGCCAGTGGTTTAAAATACTACGTGGAGCAACGAGCACAACTGGAAGACTATACTATAGGTCATTAAAACTCCTTTTCATTTACATATTCAACCTAAGCCTTCCTGTGTTTCACTTGGTCCTATTCCTTCTAGGTCTGTTTCCTGGATCTAAGACTGTTTCCTCTCTTGCTGAGATGCTTGAACCCCCTTGCACAACGATCACCTTGCTGGTCCAACACACATTTATCTCTTTTTAATCTTCACGAATCAATCTCTTCAGATGCTTTTTCACTCTGTCATCCTCCCCTGAACTCTTTCCAGTGTGTCAACAGCTTTCTGGGTTTGACATACCCAAATTACACACTCACTTTCTCACCACTGCCTAATTAACAATTCACAGCCAATATAAGAGTCTCTTTCTCTTACTGATTCCTAGTATTTTGTTTCATTTCCTAAATGCATCAGTATTAGTAACAATAGCCTCCTCACATCTTACCAACATATGCAGTTCTATAGAGCAGTGGTCTTCCAGGGGGAGTGCAAGACAATCCATTAAGGTGAGGGAAGAAAATATTTTTGTAATATTAATAAATAAAATTAAATTTTAAAATACTTTAAAAATAGTATTTTTTCATCTTTATCTCATCCTTTTAAATTTCTGTTCATATGTTGTATATATGTGTATATATGTGTATATGTGTACATAATATATTATTGCAGTAGTAAATGTATATAATTTACAAATAAATACATGTACATATATTGGGAGTGCACGTTCAAAAATTTTTTACTGATAGGGGTGCACAATTAAAAAAGTTTGCAGATCACTGCTATAGAAGTAAGAGTAGGTAACATATACGTATTTTAAGTCCTAAGCTATTTGTGTCACAAAATCTACCCCGTTGCCACTATGCATGCTACAGCATATACTGCATCTGCCGTTGAACTCACCTGGCACGGGGTCAGGCTGTGATGACTGACACCGGGACTGCCTGCACAAACTGCTGCCATCATTCCCCATGGTTAACGGTCTAAGCAGAGAAAAGTGAGGGTGTGTGGGAGAGTTTGGACTTTGGCACCAGGCACTCTGATTAGGGAAAAGGGATGCAGAGGTCTTTTTTTCCCTGTAAAGAGAAATTCAATTAAGTTTGCTGTGTGTATTTCACACATTTTGCACATGCATGTATGTGCACAGGATATAAAAATATGTATATAGCATTTATTACTGCATTATTTATTGTATTGCATTATCATATTTATTATTGTATTTTGCATAGATTTACTGTGTTTACTGCACACATACATTAAATTTATGCGATATACCTAACAAACAGCACACATATATTTGACACATTCTGCATTTAGCTGTAGGTGGAAGAACTGCAACTTCTATATTGTTTGACATATCACATTATAATTTACCATTTGCCATTGGTTATAATTCTGCCAGACTTGAACTCTTTGCACTGAATTTTTACATAATTTCTCCCTGCTTCTGACTTAGTTTCTTTGGAGAGTTTGAGCAAAAGTGATTTAGCCATTTTTAAGAACAAAGCTTGTGAACAACAGCCAGTTTAATCTATGCTGAAAATAGGTTATCTTCTGAACATCTCCAGCCACAGGCTGGAGAAGAAATTTAGAGAAGAGCAATTACCCCAAACATGAGAAGGGTCACCCACTTTTTTTGTGAAAATACATCCAGATTGGCTAATCCTTTATTTTTTAAATACATCAATTCCTCTGCACATGCTTTTCTGTTGTGAACCTGGCTCAAAAGCCCCTGGAACCAATATTCTGGAGGGGACTTAGAAAAAAACACCAATATTGCATTCCTTATTCAAAACAGTCAGTGGCTCAGCTCAGGGGTTCCTGACTGAGACCTGGGTGCCCAAACTAAACTGTCCACAGCTAGACCAATAAACCATACTTCTTCATAGTGCTGCCAAATTTAAGTTCATACAAAGGTTCTGAAGTAATTTAGAAAGCAATGGTTATCAGTCCCTAGCTCAGTTCAAAGTGCAGTGGTCTGAGAGAAGACCGTGTTCAGGCCTTTCAGGTTTTCAGGCCTTTCAGGTTTTCTTGTTCTCAAGAAAAACGTAAATAGCTCTGTGAAGATTAACATTTTTGGCTGAAAGCTTTCCAGCTCATGGACTTCAAATGGTGCCATCCAAACACTTGGGACTGAAAGGATAGTATGTAATAATAAGTCACATTTTAAGAAGTTTACTTGAATTTTACTTTTACATTGTCTTGACTGACAATGAACGCACTCCTATCAGGAGTTTTGGGCTGGATTCCTGTTCGAAGGTAAAGGTTAATTCTTATTTTCAAAATTCCAAAGCTTTGTAAAAATTGCTTACCAAGATGCTCATTTAAAAGTGTTCAGTTACAGAGCCAGTCTGGCACGATATTGTAATTACAGAGTACACTCAATGAACATCAGATACCTTCTAATGAAGCTTTGTCTTTTTTTTCCTGTTTGCCCTGGGTCAGCCCTCTTCCACTCTGTATCAGTTATTGTGAATTCCTGTTCCTTTTCCCATTCCTCTTTTTGCTTTGTTGTTGAGAAAGTTGGTATAACAATGTTCTCAATGTTTTCACTTTGCTCCTTCACCACCCATTCTTGCCTTCTGTTCCAGTAAAGAGGAGTGTACCAAGCCACAGCCTGAAAAAACCCAATATATCACTGCTTATTTATATTCTGCACTTTTTCATCAAAATAATTGTTTGTTGCAGACAAACCAGGAAGGGCTAAAAGGGTAGGCACTCCAATGTATTTCTGAGTCATCTATCATTTGAAAGATAAATACTAATGGCAACCACCAAATTCCAGATTTTTTCCTTTGGTTTTTAAAATCCATTTCCAGTCTTTAAATATATTTAGGGTAGATTCATCATCTAGGAGCCTTGAAATTTTACTGCTCCAATTAAGTAAACCAGGCAAAGAAGGAGAGAAAAGAGGACATGACAATTCTGCAAGTATGTCAAAGGCTGCTGAAGGAAGAAAAAGCAATCTGTTCTCCATGTCCACAGTGGATAGGACAAGAAAGAAAGGACTAAAACTGAGGCAGAAGAAGTTCAGTTTAGGTACTAGGAAAGCTTTTCTAAGCATGCAGAGAGTGAGGCACTAAAGCAGATTGCCTGGGGACATGGTGGAGTCTGTTACTGAAGGTCTTCCAGAACTACCTAGGCAAGCCACAGCCAGGAGCAATCCTGGCAGAGGTAATCATGTCTCAAGTTCCCTTTCAGCTTCTGATTCCTGGCACTGGTGTAATAGCAAGTATGGCCAAACTGAGCTAGAAGAGGAGTAAATGTGAACAGGTGAGACCAAAAGTCAACGTTCACTTAACAGTTTGTAAGGTGTAAATTATGCTACCTTGGGGAAGCTGTATAACTTACACTGTTGCGAAAATCACAGGTCTCTTCCATATTGTCACTAGTTCGAGTTTGTCTAGCTAAAAATGATGAAAACCATAGTTGCCACTGGACAACTATAGGGTAAAAAATGATCTTGGGCTCTTTCTCATCCCCAAGTCAACAGAAGTTTGCCTAAAAATATTCAACACAGTTGCCAAGCCAATGGCAGTTACTAATGGGCAGCCATGGGGGGCTGATTAGCCCTGGCTGATTATGGGCATAGCTGGATATTTCATGGCTGAAACACAGTGGAAGAGGACAGTGGGCTGGCAATTCACGCTTGTGGAGCCCCTGCTTCAATCACTGTGAGGATGTTAGCCTTTCATTCAACAAGTGGTGTCATCAATCTGCTGTTTTTCTTCAGACCTTCAGATTCTAATAATTAACATCAAGACTGAAGCAAGGTTAACAGAGAGAGATCACAGCTTTGCGGTGTTTGGATTGCTTGTGCTTGATTCTACAAGCACTTTAACAATATGATCCTAAATCTCTGAAGGAAGTCCAGCAATAGCTCTGTCTGGGTAAGGAAATGCGGTGATTTTGCTCAGAGCACTCACCTGACCGCTAGGCTCACAGAGAATGGTAGCACAGTCAAGGCTTGTCCTAAATCTCTCCAGGTCCTTCCAAAGAAAATCTGAGGGAGGTTTGTGAAGCACTGTAGCATCTGCTGCCCAAACCTGCAAAGATCAAGCAGCCATTAGATTAAAGACAAAATGGCTCCTGGATGTTTATACAATATAAGAATTCAGTAAAAACATGAGGTTTTCCTTTTCCTTTTTGATTTTTGTAACACTGGTCACTATTTGATCTGTGAAATCAAAGCTGAAAGAACTATATTTCAAGACTCGCAGCTTAGTTATAGTGATTATTTTCAAGTACCTCTCCTGTGGATTAACAGAGATTAGCAAAGGCACATTTTTCAAGGTGTGATAGTAAATCCTGGGGTTTTTGGTCTGGCTTGCTGAGAGTAAGATTAAAAATAGGCAGTTTCTTTTATTTTCTGAATTACCAGGGGCATTGGAAGGGATCTGTGATATCAGCTTTAAAATTCCAGTCTCTGCTTGATTCTAGATTCCCTCTGTTCAGGGAAAAGCTGTCTCTACTGGAGACTAGAAGGTTTTTGTACTTTTATCCTTATACAAAGATTTAACAACGTTGTGCTTTATAAAGTGAACACAATTATCTCTGACCTTTATCACTAACACAGTAGCAAAAGGACCCGTTATGAAAACATTTGTCTTACATAAGACAACCACAACACGCTTTTGCAAACAGTGTTCCTAAAGGATTTGGCATTTGCCATCTGTGAGAAAACAGCTTCAACCATTTCCTGGGAGCCAAAACAATTCCCATTCAATTTTAAAGGAGAAGTATCTTGAAAAAAATAAAACATTCTCTTCCAAAAGTGCTCACCATACGGCACTCTGCCAAGGTGTATTTGTGGCTTTTTCACACATACACCAGAAGACAGCATTGACTGTGGCTCTTCTGGGCCCCCACCAGCTTGCATTTCCAGCATTCTTGTAAGAGGGCTCACACAGGGCTGCATTGACCTGCATTGAGCTTGGTGATGAATATGGACTTTGCCTCCTTTTATTCTGCGAGGCCTCAATTTTCATCTCACAAAAAGAAACAAGCACTGGTGGTAAAAGAGGCTTCAGGCCATATTCCAACCATCTACACTGGGATCTAACTTGAGCGTTTTGCCTTGGTTCATCTGTTGCTCTCACAGGGAGCTGAGGCCTGGAAGTCCTCCCTAGCTGGCTGTCTGACACAAACACTATTGTACATAAATTTTAGATGCAAGAGTTGGCAGCCTGAATATGACCTTTTGAAATTAATAAACCAGCAGAAATTTTCTGTTTGCCTATGCTGAAACAGAAGCTGTGGTGGACCTTCTACCTCAGTCAGTTGTTCACCCAAGAGCCCTTTAATGATAACGGGAACAGCAACCTTGTCAATGACTTCAGCACTGATCAGAGCACTTCAGAAAGGACTGCTTTTGGGGTGGGTGGGAATGGTTGGTACATCAAAGCCAACTAAGATGAAACCATTTCTGGGGAGATCTGCAAGGTGTCTTGCAGCCAGCCAAGCAGCCAGCATCTTTACCCAGTACAGCAGAGGCTGTGCCCGCTCTGAGTGTGGGTACATCCCAGAGGCTGCTGGAGGCTGTGTGCAGACACCAGCAGATGTTCCTCAGCTACACGTACAACTGAGCCTTGGTCACATTTAGTTCACACGTTCCAGCCTTTTTCATTACCATGGATATCAGATGCATATATTTGTTGTTTTCTATTTAAAGCTTTTCTGGGGTATGATGAAGTAATCTGACTCTTTGCATCTTAGATCCTACCTACCTCTCTAACTCTTAATCAAACTGGCAAAAAGATACATCTGGACTAGCTGGAGGGGAAGTAATTTCTGAAGAGCTGCAGCCCATGCACTGAATTTTTAACTTATAGTTCTGGCACGACATCAAAGGAGAACACATCATTATCCTCCTTTTACAGAATAGGAAACTAAGGCACAGGGTGTCATCATTTTGCCTAAAGTCATCCAAGGCAAAGCCAGGAACAGAGCCCCATTGCCAGAACAGTGGTTTATGGCTTTCTCTGCTGGATAACAGCTGTCCTCAGATAGTGGGCACAGTCTGGAGAGCAACATCATTTTTCTTTTTCTTTTTCTTTTTCTTTTCAGTTGAGACCCTACTATAGTGATACCTCAGACTATACGCAAAACCATACTAATTGCTTCAGCAGCAACACATAAAACTTGTTTCCTTTCCAGTTCTATTATTTGTGGGTTTCCAACCCAAAGTTCACACCTTCTGTTGGCAAACACTGGCACAATTCAAAATTCTGACAGTATGGGGACCTTTTTATGGGAGCAATGGTTGGAAAAAGGAATGTATTGAACAAGGACTTTCCAGGATAGCTTCCCATTGCTGGGCAATGTGAAATGCTGGATGTGTCATGCAAATGCCAGGCTTGTACTGATGATGGACATTAGCAGCTTCTTCTGAATTCATCATTATTTGTGAGTGTTAGACTTTCTGAAAATACAGACTTAAGTTTAACTCTATACCATCAGGCTAAGAGTGTACCCTAGTCTGCCAGCTGAGAAAAGGCACTCAAAACCCCCACACTTACTGTCACAGTGGAGTTGGGCCCCATCCTGGTCTTGGGCGGAAACCGAAACACAGCCACTGGTTGACCTTGGATGTCCTGCTTCAAGACATAATCCCCAATGTTTTCCGCTTTTTCAGGGGCACAGTTCAGGATCTTTACAAAATGACCGCCTGGATCAACTTCAGCAATTTTCAAATTTCCAATAGCACTGAAAGAACATGAGTTGATTTGAAAGTGTAAAAGCATTGCTTAATTGAAAAAATACATGTATTTCCTTATAACAACTAGCCTAGATGTCAGTAATTAACGGTAAGTACACATACCACAGGCAGAATATTTACAGCGCTGCCATTCTACTTTTTATGCAGTGCCTTTCATCTGAAAAAAATCCATTTGCATTAAAATTAGTATATTCTATTTCTCTTTCACACTTAGGTAGCAACCATTACCATCAAAAATTAAAAGATTCCTTGTGAGGCAAAAAGTCATCAGTATACCGTTTGAATTTGGTTTTGTCTAAATCTATATAGGCTACAACGGTATTTAGCCTAGTATGATTAGTGGGAGTTGTGTAGCTGAGTCCCTTTGTAAGTTTAGAAAATTCCTCCCATCCATCAGTACACCTTTCTCCTCTTGCCTCTTGTTTTTTTCCTTCCTGGAGAAAGACAAATCTTCCTTATTAACACTTTATTATTAACTCAGAGAGACTCCATGCTACAAGACTGAGATTTCATCCCTCTGCTGTTTCAGAACCATAGCAAAGCGGGGTCTGTTTTGCATCTGCAGTAAGATCAGGGACTTCTTGCGTGAGCAGGGGAACATTCAATCTCCCTTAAGCACTGGAAAACAAATTTATTACTTGAGTGTTCCTTTAAGTAGCGCACATGTCAAGGGAGCACTTTCAAACACTCAGTCCCAGACTGTAATACTCATCATAGGTCTTATTAGACGGGTTGTGAATGAAGTCTAAGAATCATTCAGCTTTTGATGCCGCTTCTACTGCACTAAATTTCATTATTTAGCACTGGTGCAGCATCTTGTCTGTCTTCTGTGCATGCAATGCTTTTGCCCTTGCCACATTTGTCTTGTTCCAGTAAGTTTAAGTCATAGACCTCTGTGTGTATAGTAAAGGTTGACCCAACAGCCCAGACAGCCTATGTGCTTGCTTAACATAGCCAAATCCTCATCGACAGTGTGACAAATACTGCCCACCCACCCCAAATAATTCAGCTGTGCGGTGTAGCAGTGAGTCACATTTGCTCATGACAGCCAGGCTGCCTCCAGGCTGCTGCTGGCATTGACAGATTTGGAAGCAGACCCGCGGGGAACTGCCCCCTCCCTGGCCAGAGAAGACATGCACAGCCAATGTAACACTTGGCTGCCTCTCCTCTGCCTTCCTGCAAACTCTGGGAACTCCAGAGCGTCCCTCCTCCCACTCAGTCCTGGTCTATTTGTGCTTCACGTCCGCAAGGAGAGACCTGGAGACAGCTTACCAGAGACGCAGAGCCTCAGAGGGGCTTTGGCTGAGGAGCTCCTCACCTTCAGACCTTCCCCCCTCTTCTGGCTGCTTGCTTTCATCTGGCTGCCACAGTTTGGCATGTTTCTCCTTCCTCCCTGCCCATAGGACCACAGTCTAGGCTGGATCGCTGAAATAACCCAGCGTAAAAGGTTTTGGGGGGACATTATTTTAACCTGAGCTTTTTTGTCAGTCTCTGCAAGCTGCTTATCAGTGCAGCTGAAGGGACAGACAGCTGTGCTTAAAAACTTTGCAGACTGCTGATGCAGAAAATGATCCTTCGGGATCCCTCGGTTTGTAAGTCACCATTTACACATGCAGTACACGTGCAGATGTAAAATGCTGTGACTCAAATCTGCACTTGCTTTCTACATTGCTACAGTCCCAGAGCTCCAGCAGTGGCCTAGGACGCCACTGGCCTCTAAAACCAGAATGACGCCAGCAACAAAGAGAAATCCCTGACATTTTACCTTCTGGAAGGGTGTAGAGCCAGTTAAGTCAATGGCAGAAGACTTTTAAACCATACAGAAGGCAAAGATCTTCCTGACCTCCGATTTCTCTCTATCTGTGCAGGGAAAGTGGAAAAAAAGTTTGGGGTGCCAAAATGTATCTAGGAGGACAGGAAAAAGCAGATGGGGAAAGAGACCTTCTAAAATGATCTTAAAAGGTCGTTTTAATGATGTAACATTGTAAACAGCAGAATCCTGGTTGATAATGGAGTGAATAATGAGGGTCTAGGGTAGTGTGACTTTCCCTAAACAAGACCTCAGGTTGAACCTGGTGAAGCCGGGGAGACTTGGGAACATAAAATGGAGCTGACAGGAGTTTTTGATATAACACACAGGACCGGTAAAGGAGCAAATGATAGGACACGGGAATTTGGTGTTGGAATCTGCTGAAGCATGCAATGCAGAGCTGCCAGCTTGCATCCAGGCAATCCACTGCCTCACAGCCATGCTGGCTGAAGAAAAAGGTCAGGTCCAAAGCTGCAAGGGTTAAGCAGCAAGGTTAGCTCAACCACGCCTAAGGGTGAATCAGGCAAGAGATGTTAGTAATAAAGAAGAGTAAATGGGCTTGATCATTCTTCAATCTCAAATGCTTCTGAATCAATTGGGCAGTCTCCTGTGCCAGCTCAGAAAGCATTTTTTAGATATTATTAGGTATTTTTAGGTATATTATTTAGGTATTTTAGATGGGCACGGGATGGGAATGCATCATCATGCAATTCTCCTTAGAGGCATGAAAATACAGCCTCCTTCTGTGGCCAGCTCCCAGTACCTAGAAGAGCCTAGGAGGAGCTGTTAGCTCTTGAGGATCCTGCTCTGGGTGGGATTTCCAAGGCAATGGCTCTCTGGCCCTTTTGTTCACAGGAGAAGAAGTCATCCACCGCTCCCTTGACTCTGCCTGGGATTAACAGCAATCTTTATTCTCTGCCTGTACTGCCCAAACAGAGCTTCTAAGTCAAGAGACCCTTTTGTGTTAACACATTTAAATCTAAAAATCTCCTTAAGAATCAATGTCAGTTTTTCATATAGGCATGGGGTCTGCACATAGCAAAAGAGAGAAGTGGAAGAAAAGAAGAAATGAAGGAGAGCAGGCAGGTCCAAACCCAACACCAGGGACATTGACTCCACTCACCACAAAACTTAAGCACAGGTATAATTCTCCTCACTTTACTTATAAGAGAAAGTGAAGTGCTCTTACACACACACACACAAACACTCCCTCACAGTCTTTCCTGCTCTTTTCCTCAGAGAATTCTATCTTTAGTCAGTCATCCTTGCTGTACATTTCTTTAAATTGTAATTGGATAAACTTCAAGATTTTGGGAGACCCCTTTGTCAGAGGAATTTCTGGGATATAGCCTCTATTTGATGAAATTGAGAGTGACTAAGTTAACAAAGGACTGACTAAAGGTAAGATTATTTGTTTGTACTGAAAATCTTGTTTTACCAGCAACTATTTTTAAGGAATCCTATAACAAAATACCTATGCTTAGTACATTCATGTTCTGGTATATTATTTTCTGCCAAACAAGACTCTGAATTTATGAACATCATGACCTATGTGTATGTCTCATTGGGAATTTGGACCTTAGCCTGTGCACTTCCTACCCTCGACCTTAAAAATCCCAAATGTATAGGCACCATTTGAACTAATTCCCCCAAACCCATTTTTTTTTTGCACTCTAAGTATACATGTGGTTCTTAGTTCCGTGCAAAAGCCCTACACGTAACATGAGGGAGGGAGCTGGTGGGGAAAGTGAGCCCTGCAGGACTTCTCTAAGAACTTGTACAGCCAGCTAGCTGCTGGATGGCAACAGAATTTTGTGAGTTTAAATGAGGGAATAACATCTCTAAGGAGATGTTCACTGAAGGCTTCATGGCTTTTTTTAGCAAGTTAGTTTTTCTTTCAAAATACTGGACCAGCTCCTGTGAGACAGGAGCTAAAGTGCTAAAGCATGGAGGAGAGGCAGGTGTGCATTGATGCTGTAGTTTCTTCTGCTCTGTGCTAATATTCACTCATGGAACAGAATCCAAAACTTTCTACAATGTACATAACGCTGAGGGGAGAAAAAACATCAGTGCTCTTGGGAGCAGAGGGTGCATCAGCCATGAACCTGTCACCTGCCAGTAGGACACCATTCGAACTGCTCCTCTCTGAGCTGGTAGAGGTAGAAACAGGGCATTTTAACTAGAAAACATGCCAAGAATTCAAGTCTTTCTAAGCTCTTAAGTCTTAAAGAAAGTCACAGATTGATACTATTATTATGTTGGGAAAGGCTTATCTCCAGAAGTACAAATCTATTTATTCTTATGCCAACAGATTTAACTATACTAGAGGGATAGGACAGAAAAAGTCCTGGGAGAAGGCTCAGATCTTTCTTTGTGAAAGGCTGAGAAATGTTGCATACATAGTGGCTGTATGCAACTATAGGCCTGAAATGCCAAGGTTCAGCTGAGATCCCAAGTGCTTTACGGATCAGGGATTAAACTTCACTCATCCTCAGTATGTAGCGCACTTGCACTTAGTACAAGATAGATATTGGGGATTTTCAATAGCTATGCACAAAATTTCAAGTATCAGTGTCTATTTTTCTTGTTTTCTGCAAAACAGTCACCCCAAAATACAGCAGATTTAACATTGCTCAGGCGCAAAAGTCAGGGAAAGGTTTAGGGGGACATTCACATTGCACACACACAATGGCTGTCTCTAAGCATCAGTGCCAGGACACGTGTGACAATACTATCACCCTCCTTGCACACAGCTGATACCTGAAAATCCTGATGTAGCAAATCCTGATGCAGCTGAAAATCATGATGCCTCAACTCCCATCCATTTCTCAGTATGACATTCATTAACAATCTAATTGAATCTAATTAAACATATAACCTTCAAGGTGCTTTAAGTACATTCACATATTCTCAAAAGCAAATGGATGTAAATTAAACTCTATTATAAACAAAAAACCCCAAATATCCTAGTTGGCCAAAACCACGTATTTCTACTAAGTTTGTGTATACTTGTACTGTGGCTTCACAACAAATCAGATCAAGTCATACTACTCATCAACTTTCTATAGAAGCATTACTAAACTATGTGTTCACACTGTGTACACTCAAAGGATGTTGTATAATGCAATACCAAATTAAAACATTCGGTATTGTGTACTCAATGTAATTTTATTTACTTAATGTGTACAACAAGAAAAGGTATACTTTAAATTCAAATTGAGTGGCATAAAAAAAAAGTGCTAGTGTGCTGGCATGGTGGAATACCTTCATAGTAATGAATCAAATGAGAATTAAAAGAATTGCTTAATTTATGCATTTAACAAGTTTAACCACACACAAAGCAAACTGTCATCGCCTTTTACTCTTTATCTTCAACAATTAGCAGAGCTAATGACTTCTTTTGCTTTCTGTATTAGACAAGATGTGATTCAATCCCCACTAGAAAACAGTTCACACAATACAAGGAAATGCATAAAGGGGAAGGTGATTTCTTTTATCTCCTAATGTTTATCTAGAGTTATTCTCCCCAAGCCCAGTCAAACAGTATGGCGTATCTCATTATTTGGAAACAGCTTTAGAGCTCTGAACACAACTAGAGCTTTCGTGCTGGCTTTCAAAGGTATCTTTTCATGGCTCTCCCTATAATGTCCTGAGAATTACACAGATCTCTATGGAAACATATGCAAGGAGCACCGTGGGTTTACAAAGACTAAGTCCATGACAAAAATGCATATAAAGTCGACAGAACTACAAAATGAATGAGAGCAGGGAGAGCAGCAGGCATCAAAGACCTGGGAGTCAGGAAAGCATTTGATAAAGTGCCTCTCAAAATATTACCTCCCATTGGCTTAGACAGAAATACTGTCACAGGAACTGTCTGAAGGACTGCAAACAAGGAATAATAATAGACAAGGGGGTTGTGTCTCATACGTTCCCTATAGGGACAATGGGTAGCTCTCGTTTCACAGAGTATCTCTACTTGTGATGTGCGAGGGGGAATAAAACAGCTGGTTAATAAAATATGTAGATAACACTAAGTTGAGAGGAGAGGGTAGGGGAACACAAATGAAAGCAAGAGAAAGAATACAAAGAGCCCTAGAGAGCTTAGAAATATGGGCAGGAAATAAGTGAGATGCAGCTCTTGGAAAATGATACACTAATTTATCAAGGGGGAAATAGCATTCACTGGAGGGAAAAGTATGGAGAGCAATAACGCTGAAAGAAGGCTAGGAGAAAGCCAATGATGCATTTGCAGTTTGACAGAACAAAAAAGGCTGTTACAGTTTTATGGCACTATTCTTGCAGAGTGGAAGATTCCCTTTGTGCAGCTGTGGAGAGGGGAAGCTGGAAATACTGATCCTGATGTTCACATGCACCAGTGCCTGGTGTGATCTGGCTTCACTGACTATAAGATTTCTCCTAGTTCCTCCTAGGAGTAAATACAGGTAAATAGAGTTCTCCCACTTCTAATACAGGCAACATAGAGTTCATCCACTCCTCACATCTTGGCCTGAGGCACCAAACATGCGACCTCATCCATGATGCTTTGTTTCGTTTTAAGTACTACTCTGCTAGAAACTCTGGATTTAGGCTGGCATGACACCAGAATAAAATGTATTGGGTTCATTTTAGGATGTCTCATCACCAGAAAAATAATGACAGTTAACAAGACATTATGGAAGGGTATAAAAATGATGAGGGATCCAGGGGCTAATTTGTGGGGGGAAAAAAAAGTAAAAGAGCTAAAATGCTTGTCTTCAACAGATAATCACAAGGACGTGTGATACCAGAATGGTTATGGCAGGTGGGTGGAAAATCCCAAAAAGGCAAAGGCTTTATGTAGCTGAATTATCACCAAAGAATATCATTGAATAAAAGGAGAAATGTAGGTTGAGTATTGTGAAAGCAATCTTAGCAATAAGCATGTGCAGACTTATCCACTGAACAACGCAGTAGGAAATAGTCTGTAGGAGACAGTGTCCACACAGGGGCTAGCCTTAAAACTGGAGGTGTCAATTGTCATCATTTCTCTGAAGAAGACAGATCCAAGATAACTGAAACCAGCTGAGGATCTGTTTTGATGGGTCTTTCCCACCTTTAGTATATGTGAAGCTAAATTAAAGATGGCAAATGCCTTTTTGGGACAACTAGCTTATCCAGGAGACAATACCTTATTTTTTTAATGGGATTTCTAGGTGGGTGTAAACCCCATTCAGCCCAGTTCACTCCTTTGACTGCCTGTCACTGCCTCAAATAGCTTCATGCAGCCTACATGGTGGGACCCTCTGAAGTCCCCTGCAATATCAGTTCTACTCTTGGATTCAAAACTGGGTGTGATCAGTTGAAGACAAGGCCAAATCAGCCATGAGAGACAGTGTTTCTGCTCCTTTTTTGGACTGCCTTCGCAAGGGAGGTATCTTTGAAGCCCTGGGCAGAATGTATTAACAAACATTGAAAAGGACATGGTGAATAAAGGGTGATTTACCCTTTCTGAAGGTGAAGTCCAATTTGGGGGCAATTGTCCCTAAAGCAGTAAGTGAGATCGTTATATTTCAAAGCCTTTGATGTTCTCCAGTATTGTCCTGGATAATGACTCAGCCTCTTCTGAAGGATTTGCTTGTGTTTCACAGCTCCTCTAAAGGAGATACTACAGCAAACACCATTCCCTACAAAAATAACCTGAAGGAAAGCCCCAACTGTGCCTGTACCTGGATGCAGACTTTTGGTAGTCCTCATAAGCAGAACATGTCCTTCCATGATTGTCCATGTACCCAAGGCTCTCGGCAATCTTCCCTGAGTCAATAAACAAAGGGCTGAAACAGCCCTGGCATTGTCCTGACACCATCATTGAAAGGCTAAGATTTCTTGACGGAGCAGAATTCCAGTTTGGTATTTTAATACCATCTTTGGGCTGAGCTGATGAGCAAGCAAAAGACAAAGTCACTGAGTTATGCAATATTAACAGAAAGACAACTTATGAGAAACAAATCTCTTTTTTTTGTAACAAAAATGGAACATTTAATTTCCTCTTTGCCTCCAATTGCAAAGCAATGCTTAGCAAACGCTCCTCTCAAAGCGTTAAACCCATGGCTATAAAACACAGCACAGCTGGTAAACTGAGTATTTTCTTACTGACATGGAGATTTATTACCTCGCTGAAATTACCTTGGGTAACGAAAAAACAATAAATTATGCCATCAGTGGTATAACTGTCATCCTGCAATTTCAGTGCTGTTAGATGGCATAGCATCAGCTGTGAGCGGATAATGAATATATTAAGGCTCCCTTCCAATTACAAAATGAAAGTGATAACATCCCCTAATCCCCTTTTTGTTCCTCTTTTCAAATTTAAGTGTCCAAGAGGGACTGTGTGGGACTTCCTGCCCCGGAAAGAGAGGGAGAACCAGAGAGAGGGAACAAGCCCCGCGAACCCATCTTTCACCAGGAAAACTTCTCTCATCTGCCACATCAAAGTCTCCCCAACAAACTAAATCCTTCAGTGTCTGTTTCTCAGACTATACATTTGAGACTTCCTTCCATATTTTATGTTGAGTATTGTACGAGACTCACTCCACCAGGCAATCTATCTCTAACCAGATCTGGTGGGGCAGCCTAAATTTTGGGGGGGAAGATGCATTTCCCAGCTCATCTTAGCTCTGAAATGACTGGAGCACAAATCAGCTTCGCTTGGATGAGTGTCTGGGTCAGACAGCATCACTGCAATGCAGATTAGTTCCCCAGCTCCCTAAGAGCGTTGTCTACGGTGTTACTTTTTTCCATATGAGGGTTTGTTTAATTACAAAAACCAGGGTATTAGAAATTCTGTAGTCCCTTCTCCCCGTGCATTTCATTGTGTCATGGTGGTGGCACAGCATCAGACACTCTTCCAGTGTCATTTCTAATCCCCTCCCTTGGGATACCAAGGGAAGCACCGCTCCAGCCCTGGGACAGCGGTGCTGGTTCACCTGCCTGTGTTAAACAGGCAGTTAGTGGCAGCCAAGCGTAATAGGACCGGGGTAGTAAGGAGGTGAGGTGCTACAGCGCAAGTGGTCTAAAAAGAAAGCTACAGCTGGTGTACAGCTTAACAGAATGTGACTTTGGTTGAGGATGAACCAAACTAGGAGACATTAAAGAATGGCATTTGGGCTTTTGGTAGCAGAAAAACAGCAGAAGCGGCAATGAGCTCCCTAAACTGGGAACTAGTAACGCCGGGCTTTGTTTTTCTGGGCTGGAGCCTTTGCTAGATCAAACACGCAGAGCGGCAGCCAAACTGGCAGCCGCAGGGTGAACAGGCTGTGTTGAAGCTGCTTTTCACTGACGTGTCAACAAGCCAGTCTGTTCCCAAGATCAGACTGATGGTTGCTTTTGCTGTTGCTAGGATCTGGCATCCTTAAAAGGGGCTTTTGGGGAGCCTCTAGGAGGGGCCCTGACACTGTTGAAATTCAGTGGGATCAAATGACTAATTCCCTTATGCTCCTTTGGAAACTACCGTCTAAACTGTGGTAGCGCTCCACAAACACTCAGCAGGGAAAAATGCTGTAGGGGAAGCCTCCAGATCATCTCTTGGGCAGAAAAAGCCTCCTCTCCTGTGGCACCCTGAATTCCGGGAAAGCCCACCTCTATCCTCTATCAGTCACTAAGCTGCCTTAAGTAGTTCACCCTGGGGCACCAGCTCTGCCCTGTAGGCTCTCCTTTCCTTTTTCTTGTGCCGTGCCACAGCAAGGGATATCTATACCCCAAAATTCATAGTGGAGTGCTTAGAAAGCTCTCCTAAGAAAGAGGAGGCTCTGAGTTCAAACTCACCCTCAATGATTTTAATCACAGTTTTCCACTTAGGGGCTGGATTAAATTCCAGGCAATGGTGTGGAGGGGAGAAGGGGTCTGTCAACAAATCCCGCTAACGTGCTTTGTTGTTGACCGATATGCATACGGGAACAGGAGGGAAGGACTTGAGGCTAGTGGCTAGCTCATGGTCCAAAGGGTGCAACAGCAGAGGTCGACTGCTTTCCACATATCTACCCTGTATCATATGTATAAGCATGCCCAAATTTGTTTGAAGTGGATCATTAACTAAACACACAACTGGGAGGACAGACAGACAAATGTGAGCATGCACACACACACACACACAGAGGCAGGTCACATCAGCCTCTTTTCCCTAGAAGACCAGGTTATCAAAACATTTTCACAACTCCTTTTTCCCTTCAGACAGCTGTTTATGGCAGGAGGACATACACTCCTTTTGGACAGCAGTCAGATTGGGGTCTTTCATTGTTTTCTAACACCTGGGGAGAAATCCATCTTAATTCATCAATACATTGGGGATGATCAACACTGCACCTTTGGAAAAGGAATGTCACCCTCTCCCAACCCTGGGGCAGACAAGTGCTGCTAGAATAAGCTGCAGCTGCTCCCTCCCAAGCTCTTCATTAGAGCGCTTCACCAAAGCGAAGTGTTTTGATTTGGTTCAATAGGCAGGAATGAAACATTTCAACTGAAGAATGTCCAAGCATTTTGTTTAGGTCAAATGAAACATCTCGACCTTTCCAAACATGCTGTTGCCCGAGCAGCTGAATTAATGAAGCCTGGTTTCTAATGACTTTTTCCCTTCATTCTGCTTCCCCAACCCCCTGCCCCGGCATCATGTGGGTTCTCTGATGGCTAATAAGTGGGAAGGAGGAAAGGACATATCAACCTTTTCTTCAATAGGAGCACTAACAGTATCTCTCATGCCTGACCATCAATTTTCAGAAAACCTGCGGGACCTCATCCCTGTGGACACTATCCCCATGCCAACCTGGGAGAGAGAAACTGGTCCATGTATTCTGAAGTTATTAAGGTTAGAAAACTGGGTGCAAAACAGACCAGTAGCCAGGTAGCACAAGAATAAAAAATCAATTTTTTTTTGTTTCCCCCAAAACGTCAGTGTTTCCATTTTTATCATTGTGCAGGTCTAAACCAAATGCCAAAATATCAGAATTGCCCACTGACTAGAAATTCTAGTCATAACTGTGTTTCAAGAGCTGTGCTGCATCCCCTTTTTCTCAGGATGTTGAGCAAACCCCCTAATATGATTGGCATCATTGCTCTGGACTGTGTTGAAGTAACTAACGAGCATTTAAAAATCTATGGGGACAAATATGCTCTGCTTCACTGCAGAGGCATGCAACAGAGATTTGTCCTCCTTCTCTCATGAGCCTCCCTCTCACAGAGCAGCACTCACACAAATCCCCATCCAGTACCAGTTTCTTCTTGAACTTGCCATGTCTTTACGGTTGGACTTGATGATATTAAAGGTCTTTTCCAACCTATACGATTCTGTGATTCTGTGATTCTTTCTGTGGGAGCCAAAAAGATCCGGTGGCCAAGTGCAAAGCCTGAGCCTTTGCTCCATCAGCAGCATCCTGCTGCAAGACTGCTGGTGTCACTGCCCTCTGTCTCACAACGCAATGCTGGAGAAAATGACACAGGGAGGGAAGCAGAGGGTGGAGAACCTCTGCTGGCATCAGGGCTGCTCTCAGCCCTGACTGTGATTTGGAAACAATCACAACCCCTGAAACAGGGTTCAGCAGCTCACTGTTCAGCAGCTTATTCTGAGCCACTCATGGCTCCCAGAACCTGTACACACAGCTTTCCACAAACCTCCTCCAGGCATCTACGCGCTGCTTGGAGCACAGTTGAAGATTTTTCTACATGGGAAAGCTAAGCCTACTATAACATAAGGCATGAAAATAAAAGGTTCTTTTTACATACGGAGTCCTTATTGTGGCTATACCCATTGTGAAACACAAGGAAATAACAACACTTAGTCCAGGGAACACAGGCGTATTCTCTACCACCTGAGGCTTCACCTGCCACTCTCATGTTTGGAGACATGATCAGTTCCAGCCAGACAGTGGGATGTGAAATGGGATGTGGGCTGCTCCACTCCATTAGTTGAAATATAACCAAAGCCTCCTCTCAAGCTATAGGGTTATATTTTCATACTGTGTGCAAATGGACAAATAAAGGGCTGTGTTTTTCTGTCCTAGATACAAAGCAGTAGAGTCTCCAGAGGCTTACCTATGGCCCTCCTTTGCAAAGCCTGAGTTAGGCCAGAAGATCGTGCCAGACTGGGCATGTCTGTGGTCCCCGTGACAGAGGCAGGATTAGATAAACCCACAAAGGACATGTCTGAAGAATATGTTGACCCATCTGCTGTGGAGCATGGAGTGATGGAGCCTGTGACCGATAGCTCAGAAGACAGCTGGGAGGATGTCATCTCTGTGCTGTATGAAAAAATGACCCTTCAGTAATTTGTCAAGAAAACGATCTTTAAAACCAGACCAAAGTATGCACTGGTCTCTTTGTCTACTAAATAAATGAGAACAGCATCTTATATGGGGACAAATCACATCAATGTTAACCCAGAAAATGATATCGCAACTTCTTCCTCATTTTAAAGTGGACACAGTCCTAGCTGAGAAATACTGCATCGCAATACAGCCAACAAACCTATCTTCAGCTCTGAGCAATACGCTTGTACCCTCTAATGTGTCTGCATGCTGGGTTGGCTATTTGTCACATCCTGCTGTATGAGCAGGTCCATATCTGTGATGACATCTTTGCGTTCTTGTAGGCTACCAAAGCTGCCAGGTTGTGGTGGCTTTTGGCTGAAATCTGTAACTCTAATTGTCTTCTGCATGTCACCATGGGCAGGAGCAGACAAGAGCTGAGCATGTAGTGCTTGCTCCCTGGGCCAGATGAACCTAAGCCAGTTCCCATCTGGAAGCCACCATGCCAAGTCAGCACAGCACCACATTCTAACTAATATACTCGCTTATCCTGACACAGCTATGCAGGTTTTGGACCAGAGTTCACCTATATCCATCCTGATGGGAGCACAGACAGAGGGATTTGGATTTGTCTGCACTTTTTTTTAATGCAGACATGCTTCTAGGTGCCAACTGTGTGAACTGCTCCCTTAGAAGGATGACTAGACAGTGGTTCGAGAGGTTCCTCATAATTTGCCAGCGTAGCTAGCCCACAGGGCCATGGGGTTTGTAAACATCTTCCACCACGATCTTACAGGAATTGCTGAGTTCCCCATATTAAGTCCTTCAGAAGAAAGTCTTTATCCTTCTCTTGAATTTAAATAATTACATGGTTCATTTTATGTCATCCAGGGGACCTTGCAGAATTCCTTACTGTGGCACTGAGAGTTGCTGCTGCAGAGTCAGGACAGCAAGAGAGGTTCAGGGAAGGGAGGAGATGAAGCATGGGGTTCCCTCATCCAGCCTTGCCTCAGGAGATGAAGCATGGGGTTCCCTCATCCAGCCTTGCCTCATGGGACAGGATGTGGGGGCTCTTCCAACAGCCTAAAAAGGGTGTGAGTTGCATGTCTTGTGAGGACAGTATGCTGCCCAAGCAAGAGTTACTGTTCTCTGAAGCATAATTTCTCTGTTCCACTCAAGGCATCAGTCCTTTGCATCGCCTCTCTGACAGGCTATGCCATTGCAACTCCATGAGCCCTATGCGGCCATTGAAAACATTGAAGGCATTTAACTATCAGAGACAAGTAAGTTAACTTACACACTTTTTAAAGGAACGTATGTGATTAAAGACAATGTGCCTGTAAATGCAGAGGCACCCCTCTGCACACATACAGCAACGGGCACTCTCAGGACTTCCCTGGATCTACACTGTGAAACAGGATAGCAGAAAAAGCACCACAGTTCGTATGATACTGACACATGTAGGACTTTTTTTAATTAGAAAACTCAAAGCTTAGCAGCATCTGTTGAAAACCTCCAAGGAAGAAAAAGTGTGTGTGTATTCATCCTTGTAAATATTCCCAAGAACACTATTTTTGGTCATGGCAACACAGCTGAGGCTGACCGTATACAAGCTGGCGGCTGTTAGGCCACATTGGCAGGAAAAGAGTTTCCTTCCCAAGCATCTGGCTTTCATCTGGGCGGATACACTTGGTCAGGCCGTTTATTTTATGAACTCCACCTGCATGTATGTACCTATGCCTCTCTGTCTGTGTGGGCGGATAGGGCTGAGTGTTGCTGTACATTGAATAATTTCAAAATGAATTTAATTACCTCCTGCTTCCAGCTACGGTGGTACAAGTCCAGAGCAATTTCAACAACTTCAGTGAAATTACTTGTGGGTTTATACAGGTGTCAGTGAGAGCACAGCTGAGCCCAGAGCAAGGCTCTTCTAAGCGCCAGCTCATAGAAAACATCCACAGAGACTGGCAACCTGATTCTAATACCTAACAAAAGCCCTGCTTGTGCAATGGATGCCATCCACAAGCATTGTGCATTACGCTATATTACGAATTCTAAAATACAGATAAATTTGTTGCAGTCTTCATACTGGATAGAACAAGAGGATGTTAAAATGTCCACCCCACCCTGCCATTGCTTAGAGTACAAAGCTCAATGCCTGCACTACATGTTGTGATTAAAGAGAGGAGTGGACCAAAGTCTCCCTGCGCTAGAGGAGGCAGCTAATGACAGCAGTAGTACGGGGGATGACACATCACAACCAAAACCACTCAGATTTGTTTTCCACATAAATCTCTGCAGTTTCCAGTCAGAAGGGCAAAAGACGAGCCTGTGTTGATTAAAAAGACTGGGGAGCTCTTTAGTTTATTGACTAGCAAATGGCTCCAGCAGACAGAAAAGCATAAGCTATATGGCTTGCTTTATATAATGCATAAATTGTATTTATGAGATGTTACATTAACTATATTATTTTATGCTACGCTACGTTATGTTATATTATATATTTTATTTTATGATTTTATGTGTGTACGCACACAGATACCTACATAGATATATGTCTGTGAACAAATGAATGGTCAGCAAGATTCAGCAGGCCACGCATGAAATCAACAAGTTATGTCAGTGTAAAACACACCATTTGTGACAAGGAGATCAGATCACTGAAGCAGGTTTATATTTTAGAATTTGCTCTTTGCTCCTCTAGGCTTTCTAATCAAAAGAGATCAGTTGGGCCTATGTTTACTGATGTATACAGAGCCCTTATGTTTTCCTTCAAGTTATCCATTCCTTCAACGGGACCTTTAATTTTGTGGGGTTTGGCACCACAGCTGGTTAGTGAATCCCCTTCCCACCACTCTAGTTTGCAGATCTCAAGCACATGCAGTTTTGAACTACTGGGAGTAGCAAGAGGAGAACTGCACCAGTGAAACTCATTCCTGCCCCAGGAACCTGCAACACAGTTCAGCTATTGACTGCCAGGTGGAACCTAAGCAAACAGTTCTTGTTAAGTGGATACACAAAGCAGAATGAAAATTGTCATGGTCATTTCAAAACTTTCTCTCACAGCTGTTCTTCCTCTGCCTTTTCCAGGCACCGCCCCTTCCAGCAGGTGCTTGTGGCTGTCTTGCTTTGCTCTAAGAGAACGAAGCAGTTGTTTTGACTGTTGTATGTGCAGGGAACAAAATAAGGTGATATGGACCAGGGTTAGGAGGCTGGGTATCAGCTTCAGCAGTGCCAGGTGACAGTTCCCACTCTCAGAGTTCAGTCAGGAGTAGCTCAGAGACAGATGGGGTGAGGTTGGGTTGGCAAGTCTACATAGGCTGCTTTGCCTTGAGCGAGTCTCCGTGCCTCCCAAACAAAGGATTTCTGGTAATTCAGCATGCAGGGGACTGGAATTTGGCTTGGAAGAATACAAGGAAGAAGTGAGGAGGGTTGGTTGGGGCCTTTCTGGGCTTTACAAAACTACTTCCTCCATAGGGAACAAGTATTAACAAAGGTCCCACAAAATGGAGCCTGTTGAAGTGAGCGGGAAAAGGAAACTGAGAGCATGGCAAAGAGTAACAGTAAGAATACACATAGTGCTGGAAATAAAATTGCTAGACTCGGGCAAGTTGGAAGCCTCAGAAAACCGGAGATCCAATGAAAGGTCTACCACGGAGGCTCATGGGTACTTCTGAAATAAACACAGATGAAAGATCCAACAGCACGTGAACACCATGCTCTGCTCTGGGAGGTCAGATGGGGTAATAATGGGGCTCTCCAGAGAGGGAGAACTGGTAGGAACTCAGGAGGCAAAAGTGTGTCTAGCACTTGCAGGTTTTCAGTGGTTTTTCAAACAACATGGCAAAGAAATGCTATGTCATCTTCTTTAAGTGATGCCTTTACAAACCTGATATTCTTTTTCCTGAGGTAAAGGACTAACTAGTTGTGAGTGGTGGTGGCACAGACCTTTCTTTGTTTACTCTAAAACAAAAAAATCTGGCACGTGACATCTGCATATTCAAATATAGTTTTAAAAGAGATGTACAGCAAAACAGGAAATAAGGTAAACAGTGATTGATTTTTTCAGTTAACTCTCCCACCTATTTCCTCCTCCAGGCACATCTCTGGGTGACTTGATTTCACTTTTCAGGAAGACGTAATTCTCCTGAACATCCTTTGGTGCTTCCTTCTTGGCAAGAAGATCTTGCACCTCCTAAGAAAACAATCACATGAAATCAGAGTAAAAATGGTTTTGAAGGTTGCTATTGTCACACCAGCTAACCTAACATGCACTTTGGATCTGAAAAACAAAAACTTCATTCATATTTTGACCATTGTGCCAAAGGAACTCCAAATGTTTTATAAGTTTGGCTACCTATAATACTGATTTTATGAGCCAAACAGGATGGTGTCCCTGTGAATTACAATCTTTCAAAAGTGGTCCTACATTCATTAAATCTTAAAGTTCAGCCATTTGCTATTAGTTTGTATTTGTCATGTAATAATGCGTGTGTCTGTATTTGTAAGCCTGTGTCTGTATTTGTCATTAAGTAATGGCAAGATCATCTATAATTAATAGTCACTGTAGTTAACCACAGTGCAAAGAAGATAAATAGAGCTAATGTTTTGGGTCTGACTTGATTGTACCAGGTTGGAAGTTCTCTTGTACCTACATACGCACAGAAAGGAAGTTCCTAAAATAACCATAGAGTAGTGTTCACTTTAAACACAAAACAGAAAAACAGCAACTCCATATCCTACCAAGACAAACTGACCCTCAACTCGCAGCCAGAAAAAAGCTGGAAGAACTGACATCTCCACACACACAATTGTTACAGCACTCTGTCAGAAGATGCTCCCCACAGGACAGCGTGAGTCTGGTACGCCATCTCAAATGTATACCCAGACATGCACTGTGTATTGCACTGAACAACGGGACAAAACGCGTTATAGAAATGTAGAGACATCTCCCAATGAGTTATGCACTGACGACTTCTGAAGAAGGTTAATACAAGTGCTCTTAGTAGGTAGCAATGCGAATCCAGGCACCTGCAATTGCACTGGGAAAAGAAGTTGTTCAGGCTCCTGGGAAATTCCTGCTGTGCATTACTGAGGAGGGAGAGCAGCGTGAGGCAGTCTCTGCGCAGCACACAACCCTCCTGCCACGCTGCAAGTCGGGAAGCTGTCTACCTCTCCCCAGGCACAGCCAATAAATCTCTGGGTCACCTGGGACAGTGGACAATGGGTGTGAATCTGAAAATACACCACAGAGCTTTGCTATGGACAGGACTCTGGAAGCCACAAGCAGCATTACCCCAGAGCATCATTTGACATGCAGGAACAATTTGCTCACTCAGTGTTTTGACCTTCTTTAGTCTCTGTATGGAAGGCAATATTCTCGTAATCTGCAAGCGAATTGAGCTACTTCTCAGCTCGAGTAGGACAGGTCAGTGCCCTGTTGCTGAGTATCACACTTCCAGTGTCATCATTTTTCTTTTACCATGAGAAAAACTTCCAGAATTTTATCACAGTGGCATCCCAGATGATTTGTGCCATCAGTAACATAAACTATGGTTTCAAAGATTAAGAGACTCCATATTAATTACGTACACACAGTACATGGTGGTTGAAACATTTCTGGAAAACAAATCTTAAATCAGACTTGTTTGTATAGCCCCTGGACATCTTGTCCTTCTCCAGAGTAAATGAGTAGGTCTACTGACATCTATGTGGTTTGATTGCTGGCAAATCAGTACATGTGAGAAGTGAACTTGTGACTGCTACGCTACACTAAATTTAGGAGCACGAGCTTTGCAATATAAATATTTTGAAAAAAGAACAACCATCTCAATGCTAAAATAATATAACTTTGGTCAGGGTTGAAGAACTAATAAGGGGAATTTTGCAATATAAAATCCAATAGTGCCACAATACACTTATAAACAGAACTAGTCTGGGTTAAAAGACATATCCCAAATGCTAAACAAATACTTCTTCATATATAAACAGGGACAAGAATTAAATGTAGGGAGTCACGATTTCCACTTCGAGGAAAGATGATCTAGCTAGCTAATGTAAAGCAAGCGTTGCCTTTGCTCTGATTGGCACAATGCCATTTATGACCTCATTAAAAAAAAAAAAATAATCTAGACTATTGCTCATACATTTCTGAGTCACGGAGATAAACCAAACGAAGTTAACTGGGGTAGCCTTTAGAACAGCCAAACCTGAGCACGTCTCCAGCTTTTCCTTCCCCAGAGGTTTTCCTGATGCTCCTTCTGCAAAATAATGACAGCATGTCTGCAAAGGCCCTTCCGAAACACTGCCGCTGCCGGGCCAGCCTCCTCTCCCTGCGGGAGGAGTGGTTCAGGGCCAGAGCTGGCTCCCCGCTCACGTTCCGACAAGCAAGCCCTGTTGACAGCCGTCTCTGCTGCAGGGACCTGGAGGAGTTTCCAGCCTGCCTGCTCCACTGCCTGCCAGACTTCTCCTTGCACATGCTTACTCATTTGTTTGACCAGCAAGACATGTTTCCGTTTGGGTTTAAAAGTGCTGTACGGAGGAAGTGAAGGAATTTGTTTAGAAGAGCATGCCCTCCTCCATCTGTATGGCCGCTGCACCTTTTGTGGGAGCAATGGCAGAACTGGAAACATGGGTTCCCACCAGCTCCTGCCACCAAGCCTTGAGTGACTGGAGAAAACTCCCAGTTTCAGAGAAACTGCTGTCCCTGTCACCTGGCTGCAGCTGAATACCAGAACAGAGAGGTGATATGAGACTAGTGCTGCCCCGTGACTTCCAGTTCAGCCCATGCCTCCACCGCTGCTTAGCTGAAGGGTGGGCAAAGCCACAGCCCCCCTGAGACACACCACTCACACACGACAGCCAGAAAGCTGGTGAAGATGCCAAGCCAAGCACTCCTACACAGAGGGGAAAGTCACCTTTGGCTGCCGCATCACCCCAGTGCCATCACCCTGCAAGGACTGTCCCCAGGCTATGGGGCAGGTGTGTTGCTGATGGCAGGGCTGGGGAGTGAAGAAATCCTTAAGCCCACCTATCTTTCCCTTCCTCCTCCAGACCTGGACTGGGGACTCCACAGCAATATTCCCGGGTCAGCATAGTTTCCCCATTCATAAAAGACACCCTCGAAATCAAACTCAAAGATTTTGATTTCTTCATTCTACACTGCAAACTAACAAAGGGGACAATAATAATTAACCCGGCCTCCTAAATGTTAATTACAAAGGCTCATGTTTGATATTAAAAAGTTCATTTCTAGTGAACTTTAATTAACCTCAAAGCTTAGTCTTATTTTACTTTAAGACCTATTACTAGACAATAGAAAAATTTCTGATATTTAGATTTGAGACACAAATGTAATCTAAGGACAGATGAGTTGCAAGGTAAAGGAGTCATCTGTTTGATACAAAAATATTTTCCTTGAATACAAAATTATCTCACTTTTATGTAGTATTTTTGAGTTATTAGTATTTACTAATTTTGCTAATACTTTGTTACATATAGGACAGCTCTTGGGAACATCATACATGATGAGATTATCATATATATATTTAAACCCTATGTATATGCCTTCACCTAGGGGGCAGCTCAGGTTAATCGAATGCTGATTGAGTGTTCAGTTCGGCTGAACGTTCCAGACAGGTCTACATTCATCACTTCCAGGATAAAAATTCATCTTGTTCTCACTAGTTGTTTCCTAATCAGCCAATTGCTCAATTCACCTGATTGCTCCCTCTGACCATACTATGGCTGGCTGCTTCCTTTGCCTCCCAATCACACTAATTGACCTCTTAGTAAAAAATATTCCAGGCTTCAGTGATGGTGCTCACAGCTAATTGCACCTTAATGGATAATTTTGGCTGAGCATTCAATGTGTACTTCCAATATAGGCCCAGTATCTTAGGAGGCATTTTAATTAGAGTATTAGTGGACATAATCTGTATGAAGGCACCACATGTGGTCACACGATCACACACTAGTTAGCTAGACAGGCACGGCAATTGACTTATGGGTCTATCCAAGACTTTGGGCAGGGGGTGCAATTCGGTGCATATAAATAATCACAGTAGCTCAAACAGCACCTTATCAACCCAGTTCTGTGCTGTCCTGTGCCAAACTAGCATCCATCCATGGAAAATTGTTGACGTCTTGAGTTACCTCTCCCAGTTACAAAAATTAGGTTCTGTTAGAAGAACTCCACCACGTTCCCCATAGCTGGTGGAGAGATGTTAACTCCAACTCCTCGGCTGACCCACTGCTGCGTGACATTCACACAGGGACACGTGCTCTTCAGAAGTGCCATCCAAAATGAGAGTTATTAGGAGCTAGTGAGATCTGGATTAGGCTATAATTTAAAAGTAGAGTGTCAAATAGTCACTCAGCTGCCATTAAATATTAAAATAATACTGTGTGTACAATTTGCCCAAACAGCAGGGAGCAATTTGAATAGTGCTCAGAAACTTATCTTTGTCAAGAAAAGTATGTGTTGTCAGAAGACAGGAATTAATTTGGAAAAGTGCATTCTAGTCAACACTTTGTTTTCACTATGTGCTGCTAGAGTAAATTAAGCACCATATAAAGTTTACCTGAGATTGTTAAAGGCTTGCTTGCTACCAAGAAATTAGTTTCTTAAGACTAGCCATCTCTGAAAAATCAAGAAAATTCAGCATGTAAAAACAGCAAGCAGTTTGCTTACTGAAAAAATGTAATATCCACTATATTTACAGATTTATCTGGGTTTTTGTTATAGATCTACTTTTAAAGGCATACAGGTTTGCATATATGATCTTATTCCAGATGACTCTCCAGAACAGTGAAGCACATCAGACTATGTGCTTAGGAAGCACGAAAACTCAAAATGTGAAAAGAATTATTTCTGCAGAGCTTTCCCAAGAGATTGCCTTGTACTATTCTGCACCTAGTGTAAGCCCAGAGACTCCACCTGCATACTCAAAGATGGAGCTACCTGAACCCCTCCCTGCAATGCAATGCCTTCCCTGGGGCAGGCAGCCATGCAGCCAGCCCTGTGCAAGAAGAGCCAACACCTCTCTGCAAATTCAGGGAAACACAACAGAGGGCTGAAAAAGATGTGTGCTGTGCATTCTTCTGCAAATGCAAAGGTTTGGGCCCTTGGGTTTGCTAGATAAGGTTGATACAAACTTCAGCTTGTCTGTGGGGTCCCTTCATCAGCTATAAACAGGGCTCTGTACTCCCTGAAAAATGGGACTTCAAATCCTCAGCAAGGATCCTTTGTTTCTATAGCTCTTTCATGAAACGCAATGGTAATTCTGCAGGGGCTTGAGTTACATTAAAAAAAATGACGCTTTTGTTGATTCTTATGTTAGGGCAGAGGCAGAGCTTGGTGGGGGCTGCCAGTTTGAAGGGAGATGCCACAGCAATACTGTACCAGTGTGTACCATTCTGTGTGTGCCCTTTTGGGAAACATTTGCAAGGAAAAGCAGCATCTGATACCTTCATTCTGATTCAGCTATTAAACGTTACAGCAATGAGCTTTCAGTGACATTCCCTAATATCCAGCAATCAAGGTTTAGATACAAAACTGAGATTTGGTTAGACTGATTTCTAACAAAGAATACTATTTTGATTCAGAATATTTCTTCTTTTCTTAGTTTTCATATAATCATTAAATTAATATCAGTAATAATAATAGCAATAATATTCTGATAATATGTCTTCACAGAGTTTGAAGGGACAGCAGAGGGCATATGTGGTCTTACTACCAATACCTATTTGATAGAGCAAGTTTTCAGAAGTATAAACTTTGGCATCTTCTTCTGTGATATTAAGCATTGGGAGGAAAGAGCTATTCTTGTCTGCTTGATTAGAACTTGGCAACAACAGTGGGGCAGCCTTTAAAGGTGCTATTAGAAACTGAATGGACAAACGAGCTTTATAAAACCATGTGTCAACAGGAGATCAAAAGCAATATATTAATGTGAAGCCTCATCATGAGATAATTTAAAACTCAGCTAACAACCCTCAGTGACACCTTGTCTCATCTAACATGAGGTCCTGTGCTCAGGCAGGGGCTTTGCCCCAGGACACAGGGTACCTGGCTGAAGGAGACGGATGAGAGCCCCAACACCCACTGGTGATCAGCCCTGGTGACGGCTCCTGGAGCAGAATTTGGGTCAAGAAACATGTACGTTTAAAGCTTGCCCCTGTTGCTGGTATCTTCAGAGACAGGCTGTAGCATCCCAACATTTCAGGCATGCCTCCTCCCATTTCCAGACTGCTGTCATTTAGACCTGTGAAATACTTTAGACTCAGATGCTTTGCTAAGCTGAGGACTTAAGCACAAACGAAAGGGACCAGCCAAGCTTGAGTGGGGAAAAGCATTTGGGACTGAAATAATATCTTAATTTATTCATATTTTTTTTTCTTTCTAATTCTGATGGATTTCCTCATCAGGAAAGTGCTGTAGGAGTATCTTCAGGATCCAGAGTACAAGTGGAAGTAGTGGCAGCTTTGAGACCACGTTTATTATGCAGTCTCCATATTTATCCATCTCTCTGGGTGGATGTGCAGGTCCTGATGAGAGCCGTGTTGCTATAGCTACTCCCGTGGCACTACCTGAGCCTGCCTGGGAGATGTCTATGCAAACTGCAGTCAGTGCAGTTAACTCAAGGCAGACCCGTTCTGTCATGATCGAACGGGGACTGCAAACGCTCTTTGGGAAGGCTATGATCTGGGACTTGCAGTCCCATAAGCACCTCTCGGGAGAAGAAAGCTGCAAGATTCAGTTCACTTTTCTTCCAGGTCAATTTCAGGTGGTACAAAAAGCCAGCTCTGCGTTGAATGCAGCGTGCCATGCTGGGGGTACATAATTAATGGTACATAATTGGTACATAATTAATGTACCAGGAGAATCATTAACAATGCTGCTGAGGTGCACACCTGGTTGCACGTGCATTTTCTACTACTCACAGTCTTTTTTTAACTTCTGTGTTTTAGAGTTGGCTTACTATCACCAAGCGCTGCCTGACCTGTTTTGTTTTTAGTTGTCCGTGGGCATTCAAAAATTAAAACAATAGTTTTAGATCTGAAACCTATAAAGCTTGAGGTCAAACAGAAAACACTCTTTTCAGGTTGTGAAAACACTATTTTCAATACTCAGGTTGGCAGGACAAATGTGGTCACATGCACATATCTGAGTAGAAGTAAGAGTGAACCTCCAAGATATTTTGGTTTTATCTTTTCAAGTATTCCAGAGCACAAAGGTAGTACTTAAAACTCAGAGGGCAAAAAGGGGGTTTTCATCACAGCAGCAAAATGTACTATTTAAGTCAAAACTTTAAAACCTGTTCTGTGGACCATTTCTGCCTCCCTCAAGCAGACTCCCTCACTTCAGTACTAATTGTCACAAGCAAGGAGTAAAAATTGGCCGGGCATCTGGAGTGATGCTTGCTTCATGATCCAAACTGTCTTTTATGTACCATTTTGTCTCAGGGGCAGAACTTTATGTTGCTCCATAGTTATGAGTGTATTATGGCCTTGAAGAGGCAAGAATGACCTCAGGACCCATGGCTTGCAGTCTGACTAAGAGCCAGGACTGAAAACACGACAGCTGATGCCGTTCGAGTTTCCTGTTGCAACATCAGCAAAAATTGCTTTGTGGTTAAGCACACAACTCAGGATGGACAGAACAGTTATTTTTCAGAACAAAACCCAAATTTTAAAACTATTGTTAAAAGGTGATATGCAGATAAAGCCATTATGTAAAGCAGCCATTGGAATATATATACACACAAATAAATAAATGGGAAAGCTATAGATTGTGCCATGACATTGTGTTCCTGTTACTCAAGCCAGTCAAGAAATTACTGAAGTGCTGAGAAAAATTATTTTTTTTGTTTGCTTTTTCTTTGAAAACCACTAAGTGAAAAAAATATTATCCTGGCCAAAAATGTTGATTGGAAATCCCAAACTAGTATTCACAAACAAACATTTACAAAGACAATTTGCTCCTGAGATCAGTGGAACTTCTCCAGTCTCCTGTAGATATAAACACATGACAAGAACTCATACTTTTCAGAACAGAACAAGATGGCTGACATTATCGAAGTACATCCTTGCCTCCCTTCCCTGCCTGATTCCCACAACAGTTTCCTTGGATGTGTAATCATTTACATGGGCTCCCCTCTCCTAAAATGTATTCTTCTACCTGATGTTGCTGTTTATATTTTATTAGTTATTTCTCTGATGGAATAAAAATTCACATTATAGTGTTGTAGAAAGCTATTACAGTGTTAAAGTCTTGGCACTGTGTTTGGTTACACTGTGGCAACCATGTTTTAAAAGATGAGGAACTTTAGTGCATTATTACTCTGAAGATAACCATTATTATTATTTGTGTTACATTTGTTCCTAGAAGCCCTGCTGAGATTGTACTAGGCAGTTTTGAAATCCACAAGATGAGACTAGTGACAGACATTTTTCCCATCCTAACACATGAAGCAAACGAAGGCAGAGAGACAACTTAGGCACAGAAACTAATGTACTTTCCCCAAGGGTGGTACCTGTAGGAATAAAAACACATGTCCTGATTTGGGTACAGGCCTCATTCACTAAACAGTCAATCATCTCTGCCTCTGCTTTATAGCTTGAATTACTTTTGGTAACTTTTACTGAGAAAACATTTATCAGTCCTTTCAGGTTAAATCAATAGCATGCAGGGTACAGATCTGTACCATTGGAACATCATGCTTATTTAGTCATCAAAGGTTGCAAAAATTTTAAAAGAGGCTTCAGTTCAGTCACTAGAGGGGAGATGAAGAGGATATGCGTACATGAAATAAATCTCCATGAGGAAAAGTCTTGTGGGTATTTGCACGTCTGTGTGTTTCACTGCTACCTGGTTCATTCCTCTTTCCAGGTGCAAATCAAGTTCTCAGTATAACCCAAAACGAGGTAGGCAAATTTTAATGTTCCCATGCCCACCAACAGACTTGATGATTTGAATGAAGCCATTTTGTTAATATTCACCATGCAATATTCACCAAAGCAAAAATCTGATTTCATGAGTAATTTAGGTTACACAGGAACCCAAACTCTACTGGAGGTCAACGGATACAGGTTCCTGATTCACAGGAACATCCATTTCTGAGGGACTCTCATGTCCCTGTGTCCGCATATCCTCATCTGTAAAAGGACAGCAATGTCTTCGCACATTGCTGTAAAGCACCTAACAATCTGTGAAAGTACTATCTAAATGCAAGCTCAAGGCAGAAAATCAGAGGCAGTTTTTGAACAGATGCACCTATGTCTCTAGTAAGTTCATGTGCACGTGCGCAAGGACATGCATGTTTCAGCAGCCATCTTGGTGCATTTTGATGGGTGGCAAAGTATAATTTCAACTGGCCTTTTATTGAACAGCAAAACAAAAGACATTTGCAAGGCATTTTTGCTTGGCTTAAGGATGTACTCTTCACTTTGTGTGTATGCAAGTATTATTATTAGCCCTGTGTAAACTGCTCAGCTGAACGGAAAGATAGGTTAGATAGAGAAGTTGACAGAACAGGAAAATATTTTTCTTCAAAGATTAATCAGACTTTAAATTAGGTGATGAAAGTAAAAGGAGCATGTGGAAAAGATCAGAATAAGTACATTCTTTATCTTCAAAGAGCATCCAAAAGTATTAAGTGAAGTTCCTGCTCTCCTGGAACGGGAACAAGTTCAAATGTATATTACAGAAAGAATGGGATTTCCAGAAGATTTCATGGGTGGCCCAATGCCTCTTCCACTGACCACTGACCTGAGTGAGACCAGATGGGGTCCCATGCACAGCACGGGAAATGTCCACAACAGGCTCTTGTGCCGAGGAGTAGCTGCCATAGAGACGGATGTGAGGGTCAATGCAGAAGATTTTTCAGCCTAGAAGACCAGGCTGCAAAAACTTGCTGCTCCTCAACCCTTTCCCCTCATGGATGTGTATCCTTGCACCAGTTCCATGGGCCCTCCCTGCTTTTTGGAGCCAGAACGGATGGGACAGGTATGCTACAGAGAGCCAATGTCCTCCTCTGCTTTGTCAGCTTCTGTTTCTCCCCATCCTGCATGGGGAAAATTACTCCCCCATTATAGCAATCCCCTTCTGTTTAGTATTTATAGCAATCTCTTTCTGCTTAATTCATAGTATGGACCCTCAGAACGTAACTATTTTTCCCCAGATGCTTGCATAGCCAGAACCCTTGGGACTTTCTCTGGGACATGGTCGCCATGAGAAACACATGAGAAGACAGGATTTCTTGTGTGGTGAAAGAGGTTGTTACTAGTCCTCTCCAGTAACCAGCACAAGAAGTGCCTCTCAAGCTTTGTTCCTTACCCAGCATAATAGCGCCTGTCTCCCTTCTCTGAAGAGCACTGCTCATCTGACTAACCAGGACATTACAATGACGCAGATTAAGACTGAGCATACATTTCCACATGCCCATCATTTAGCATCCAGTAAAAAAAGTGTTCAGAACTATTTACTAAAATTACTTGTACATTTAATAAAATATCTGTATCAATTAATTGCTAATAGGTATTTCAAAGCTGACTTAGAACTGCATTAATAATTTAACACTAATAACTTATTAAATGAATTTAGCCTCTTTGCCTTTTTCTGGAATGACTTCTTAAGAGTTATCCTCTTTTTGTGTCCAGGCAAGGATCTTCAAATCTGTCTTTGAAATTACTTAAAATCGTTCCCTCTCTTGAAATGTTATTACTTCATGAGACTGATTTTATACAATTTATTACAAGTATTTCATACTAAAAACTCAAGTACTGTTGAGAATTATGATGAGTGAAATGTGTATTTTTTTTCTGTTCCATCATTGACGGTCATTCTTTTCATTTTAAGGAGCGTTTGAAAAAAACCCTCTCAAACTCTGCATTTTTCAGGGACAGACAGCAGGGAGGGCAGAGGAAGCAGGTAATTGGCTATTGGAATTTGGGAATGTATCACAGAATTTCCTCTCTGACACAAAGCATTGGCTGAGACAGCATCGCATTGGAAAAAACAGGCTACTGTGAGATTACTGCATTTGCAAAAAGATACACACAGCATTTTAGATACCACAGGGTTTTTTTCCCCTTCTCACTGCAGGAAGATAATGGCACAATCAAAAATACGCTGAAATCACTGAAAGCCTTTGAGTCTTTCAGTTGACTTCAGAGGGCTATTTATGTCGTCTGAGATGCCAATACATAGAATTGCTTGATGAACATTGACATTTTAAGGACAGATACTATATAAATGTTGTAGTGTGTACCCAGCTTCACACTGAAGAATTAAAAATGTTTTTCTTTCTTTAGCAAGTCCTTAGCAGTGAACAAGTAGAGTCGGAATGAGTTGAAAAATGGAGGGAGAGAGGGAAAGTACCCAGAACGGTGACCTTTATGTAATGCACCCAAAGGACACCATGACAGAAGATCCACAGGCTTTCAAATGAGGAATCTGTGACCCATGTGGCTTCAGTCCAGGCTGAAGCCTCACTGTTAGCAAATAAAGCCGTAGGCTACAGACACAGCACTTGCTTCCAAATGAGAAGAAAATAAAACTAAATAGCAGCCATCGTTCCTGGCTCTTAATGCCTGCCTTGTATTAATTTCTCCCCGCTGAAAATGGTTCATCAGCATAATACTCTCTCTGGTTTGCTAGAGATTTAGGTTTTGTATAATACTGCTAGCTTGGGAAGATACTGTGCTTTGATGCTCTCTTTGTTAATTATTTTAATGCAACTTGAATTAAAATTTTGCTCATTAAATATTTCTAGAGATGAGCTTGAGGCATGGCATTTGGAGGTGGTTTTCTCTGAAGTTCAGGAGACATTGCATCCAAGGTTTTAATGCCACTAGCTAGGATAGAGGACTGAAGATCAGCTGCTAGCACTGCCATTGAATTATAGTGCCTTAAGAAAATATTTTATCTTTCTGTACCTCTGTTTCTCTGTTTGAAACTAAAACTACTAATAATAGTACCTTCATTTTGTAACGCAATTTGTGTAACTTGAGTTTGGAACCTGGAAACTGTTAAGTGGTGTTCTTAGATCCATTGTGAGAGTGCTCCTGTCTGGCATTTTGGGTTTGGTCCATTTTAACTTGTTTTGTTTTGAAATTTACTCACAATAAATATTCAGCTCTTCAGGTAACTAAGGTGCCAACCAACACAGTCAGATCTACTGACACGTGAAGTAAAAATTATAAACTTCACACTACATAGGTAACTTTTATTACTTCACAAATAAGTAAATAATTCACAAGCAATAACACAGCAAAAAGGATGTTACCTGCTTTGCCTAAGTGTATTTCAGCTGCCCAAGTAACAAGAAATCAAAGAAAAATAAAATAATTGTTCAAAAATCGAGTAGGTTGGCACTTACCACTCTAGCTGCTTACTAGAGCAATAAAGAATTCCCTCCAGCCTTGCAGAGAGCCGGAGTTACCAGTTAGCTGCATTGCAGCTCTAGGTCTCAAGCACTGTACAGTCCCTGAATGTCAGCACAGAAAACACAGGTCAGGGAAGAGGCTGGACTCAGAGCCAGTCAAATTCACCTGGGCATGAGGGGAGAAACAAATCACCTTTTCGGAGCTACAACAACTTCTTTCTATTCACCCTTCTATCTGAAGCAAAAAGGTAGCAGAGCAGCGCTTACAAGGATCTGAGCAGGTCTCGCCTGCCGTTTGGCATTCTCCAAACAGCACTGCTTTCCCCTGAAGGCTCAGTCAAGCCCAGAACCTCTAAGAAAACATGATCCGATTATGCTGTGGAATGATTTATGTTTATATACATATGGTGGGTGGGTGTATTCATATAAAACTCTGTTTGATGTCCATTAATCAAACATGCCCATGATGGAATATAAAATGTACCACTGATTGCAGCAACTCTGAAATGAAACTTTTCAGCTCTTTAAAATTAACTGAAGTCCCACTGCAGCAAAGTGGCTGGCTAATTATTTCTATGTCATTAAACAGGAGTTTTGTAGCATGTAGAGACCCGAACTCCCCAGTAACCACAGACTGATTTCAGCGCGAGTCGGGCACCAAAATCTCTCTGATGTACCAGAGAACCTGAAGGTATTTACAATCTAAATAGACAGCAAACTGAGAAAGGGAGGAAGACAGCAGGGTTTATTATATTTTAATTCATTAATAAAGGCCTTGACCAACTCCCTGGAAGGGGAAGTGGAGCTTGGGTTTGTAAGTGTCCAGCTGGAACACCGTGCAGTACCTGCAAGGCAGAAAAGGAGGTATTCTTAATAGGTTAAGAAGCGCAAAGTGGCTCAGGGATGAGGCAAGACTGTGCCTCCGCATTGCTTTTTCTTTTACTCCAGAGGAAAGCAGAGAGAGATGGCAGACCAGCGGTGAAGGTAGCCTGGCAGCAGGATACAGAGAGCCCCGGGGCCGCTGGGCACACCGGGGCTGGGGCAGCTGTCTCTTTGACTAACGCTATGGCAATGTCAGGTCTCTGCTCTCCACGGGCATGCTGAAGTGAGGGGGGGAAACAAAAAGACTTCTTGCCTGAATGTTTCTCTTTTGTGCGATGAGTGAATCTCGTCCAATGTGATTTATGAAACAACCGAGTGGGGACAGAGTGGAGAGGGACAGGCAGGAGCCGGTCTTTGAAGAAGGGCTTGGTTAAAGGACAGTCTTGTGGGCAGCAGTTGTGGAAATGCGGCCGTGGTGAAGAGGGGTTGGACCTTTTACGAGAGAGTGGGGAAAAAAATGGAAGACAATTGAGAAAATTGACAAAGCAATTGTCTCTTTCTTTCCCAGTGCATGAAGGGTTAAAAAAATAAAAAGAAAAGAGATGAACTTTTTGAAAACTCAAGTGGTTTGGATTCTGTTCAAGGCTTGGATCAGCCCATCCCTGACTTGAAAAAACAGGACAATAGTGTCCACTTGGCTCAGCTGCAGACTCTATGGATTTTTATTACCAGCGGCTGGAGTTCAAGATGAGTGAATTGTAAATAAGGAGAAATGAAACACAATAAAATAGTCTCCAGAGATTTACCTAGAAAACATCTGGAGTTTTGGCTCTAACATATAGAAAACTATACCAATGGGAACACAACGTATTTCTGTGAAGTGTAGTAAGAAATAGCACAGATAAATGAGAAGTTAAGGCCTCCTATATATCACAATAAGATATTTCAGCTCCTTTTCGTTGTGTGAGTTTCTAATACTCTGAAGTCCTGCCAAATATTTCATTGTTACCTTATTAGATGTTCTTGGTTTACTACCTTTTGCTTTGTAAAGCACTGATTTAGTGTCACTTAATTTAATTTTTAAAAACATAACCAGATGTCCTGGTCATTTAGCATATGAGAAAACAATATCGGAAACATGTGTTTTTATGCATTCCAACACAGATACTAAGATTTCTTTCTCTTGCTAAAACAATCTTGCTTCTGAAATAAGTTCCCCTTTTATCTTTTACATCAAATGCCACATTGGCGCGCAACACTATTTTGATCTTTATAAGTCTCTCTTAATGCTTGTATTTAACCAAAAGATCCTTAATTTGGGGGTCTGTCTCCTGGATTCCCACTGAGCTTTTCATTTCTTTTACAATACTGACATCATTGTTTGCATGCTGGACTGATCTGGCCCACTCCATTTAATGGGAGACAGCAGCAGGGGGAAGCACTTGAAGCAAGGGGCCCTCCCAGAGCTGGAGGTAACCAAGCGTAATGGTATGCTCTACAACGTACCGGCATTGTTTAGGTAAAAGAGTTTAAACACTGACAGCACAATGACCTCGAGAGCAAAGGTTAAGGAACCTCCCAAAATTCAATCTGGGTGGTGTTCAGCTCAGCAGGGATACACATCTCCTCCCAGTCAATCTTTAACTGGCTCCATTCCCTTTTTGCCAGGGGTGCAATATCATCCTGTTTAGATTTAATAGTGGAGAATGAGCTACTTGGTACCCAACACAGAGAAAGTGTAAATAAAATTATCTCCGCACTACTGTTACTTTGAAATCTGTTGCTTCCTGATGTATTTTTCAGAGAAGAAAAACACACATCTGTGATTAGCAACTATTCTGGAATGGCTGTAAGTTTGTAGGGTTACTCTAACTTGAGAGTTGCCTTTGTGGTTATGATATTTCCTTGGCCAGCTGAGGGATTATTTAGATGGTTTGCAGCCCCATAGTTTTATTGCCTGCCAAAATAATAATTCTACGTTTGGCTGAACTTGCAAGTTTTCTTTTTAAATAATTTACCCAAGAACTAAGCCTAGATGTTGCCTATTGTGTCAGTACCACAGGCACAGATGTGTCTTTCTGTGGATGTTTACAGTCACCAGAACCAAGCTGGGCACAGAAAAATACCCAGGTGATGGACAGACTCCCACCCTGCCTGACGTTAGCACTGAGGCATCCTTGTGCCTCTCTCTTATTTTAGAGCGGTCTTTTTCTGCTGTAGCCAAAGATGATACTTCAGGCCAGCTCTTCAGAAGCTCCCCACTAGCCTTAGGAGGAGCCCAGCACCCTTTATGCCCAGCATCCAAACTCTGTCTGCTTACCCCACAGGGGGGTGACCGTTTCTAGGAATCATGCCCTGACTGAGAACTTAAATGCTCCTCGAAGATCTGGCTCTGGTGACTACAAATCCAAAAATCCATCTGAATCAATAGCCCAGATCTTCCCAGTCCCAGGCACAGCTGGGAAGAAAGCCAGGACTTGAAGTCTGGGTGGACATCCATACCAATCTTCTGTGAGCACAAGCCCTGCCCTCGCAAAGGTGAGCTCAGCCTGATCTCAGATGTCACTGAGCAAACCTGGAAGAGCTTCTCTGTCTCACTGTGCAGCCCTGGAGCTCTCCGTAGCTTTATTTTCTCCCACAAAGTTCACTGTACTTCCCCTCTTCCATCGTAACGTTTCTAACAGTACCTTTGTATTTGCTCCCAGGTTCCTTATAAATCACAGGCTCTTACAAAGACTGCCACTGTATAAACCTTGAACTGTTGGATTGGCACAAAAGAGTCAGTGAGGTTCAGCCATCTCTATGGATCAACTTCTCATACAGGCTCTACTTTAATACGTGAAGGATGTTGGATATGAATGAATAGCAAGAACAGGTTGTTCTCCTTAACTGTGTTTTCTTCGTGCCCTGGATGCTGAGCTCACCACATCCAAAATGAGCCAGGAGAAGCGGCTGGGATGCCAGCTACAGGGTGCTGCCCTCCTACCTGAAACTGAATGTAGTGGTGGGTGATCAGCCTCTACTCCAACCTTTACCCTCCACCACATGCGAGGACAAGGCAGGTGGGGAACTTGTGCCAACTGTGAAAGCTTAGGAGACCTTGATGCTCTTGCACACTGCTGCCTAACCAACAGACACGCAACCAGCCCAGGATAAAGGCTGCTTGCATGGCTATCATTTACCACCATTTCACCACAAATTCAAGAGCCTGCTGCACCCCTGCACTGGTGCAAAGGGGCCTGGTAAAAAGCCCATCCATGCAGTTGGAGGGTATCCGCTGACTTCAGTGGGTGCTGGATTATGGCCCTAGAGAGGGTCAAGTATCTGGCTGAAAAAGGCTCCATGCACCCAATGGTTCAAAGCCCTTGCTGAACCTGAACCAACATATCCGTTCAAGTATTATTTGCATCTCTGAAGGCACAAAATAGGATTACAATAGTGGGGCCCAGGCCCAGCATCTGTAACATTAATCAAGTTACTATCCTAACAGGCACAGTGGCAGGGTTAAAACAGTTTCTGATCCATCAAGGCCTAACAACCTTGGTAAAATCACACACCTTAGCCACCCTTTTGTCCCCATAGCCTTCTTCAGCCAAACACAGAAGCAGAAACCTGAACTGACTCCCCATGTTCAACCGGTTAAAACAATCTTGGACTCCTCGATTCTGGAATTAGCGAACAGAGCCATCACTTTCTTCCCATTTTCCAACCACCAATTAACAAGAGACTCTGATATGCATCATAATAAAAAACCTTTTCTTTTACCGATCATGCAAAAATGAGAATGTAGACAATGTAATCACGTTATAAATGGTATTCAATTAATAGTTAGCTAAAAATTATTCAAATGGTGATTCACAGACTGAATAACTAACAAATGGGAAATGGATCAATTAAGCAAATGGACAGTCTAATGGTTGCAGAGTATCAAAGTGAGCCCAATGACAATTTGATAAATTAATAGAAAGCTTCTAGGTGGGCTGACACATAAGGAGTAGGGAGAAACAGGGAGGTATGGATAATTGACATTCTGCAATCAGAATATAGCTCTGTTATGAGACAAAAGAAAGACTTCAGGCAAGCAGAGCCTATGGAAATCAGACATTACCCTTTGACACTCTTCGCAGAGCTCTATAGTGATATTTCAATCACATTGCTCTGACCTAACACAACACCACTGCCTCAAGTAGATACTTGCTTTAAATACACGGAGGATGCTTTTGCTATGAAAAAATACATATACTAAAATCTGAGTAAGAGTAAAAGCTAGCTAGAGGAACTGACTGGAATTAAAACATTTTAGAAAACTATTTAGACTCTATGAGAAACTGATCATTTTGCTTTAAAATGAGCAACACAGGCTAGCAGGGGACTAGCTGCATCACTGAAACAACTGTTGTAGTCTCAGCAGCTGTGCAATACATGTTTAATGCAGAAAGACATAAAGAACATTGCGTCCATGAGTTAGTTGCCAAATGATGCCAATACACTCTAACATGGCAGCCTAAGTCAGTCTTGTAAAGGTTCACACACAACTTCCACGCCATTCCCTGTGTCTTCCCACTAAGAACCTCATTTTGGTGTTTCATCCCAGCCAGATTTTCTTTGTCACCTCTTAAGAAATGATCTGATGTTTCACCCCCAGGCCAAAGTTATAAGCATCTGGAAACGGTTAAATGACAATATTCATTTTGCCTGAAAAACACTTTTGCTAAGTGAAGCCTTGATCTGCAATAGAAACACATAGGTATTAAGGAACAACAACAATGGCAGGGCATTTGCCATCTCCCCTTTTCCCCAGAGGTTAGAAACCCCTCTTTCCCTGTCCTGCACTTTTTCCAGTTGTTCATGAGAGTTGCAGCTACTCAAACACAGCCATTCACCTAAACTCCCCCCCCCCATTTAAAAGCATTACATTATATGAAACAGTAACTCCAAACACATCTTTTTCACTGCAACAAGATGCCCTGAGCGGCTGGGGCACTATTACAGAGGACTATAATACTCCTCTTGTTCATAGAGAGGCAGGGGAGGGAGGTGCCCTGCTCTGGGCTCCAAGTGACAGTAACAAAAAGTTAGTAGATGGTAGCACAGAACTTCCAAACCAGCAAAAAACCTGCAAAACCAGCAAAACAAGAAAGTCAGTTCCTCTCATATCGTGGTTTCTTCAGCCTTCCTATTACCTTTGAATCACAGAGATCCTATTCATTATGCTGGAGCAAAGCAGTCTTTGCGCTAAGTGGTCCTTGCAGTAATATAGAAAGCAGTGCAGCATTTTGTGGCTTGGAGACCTGGTTCGTTTACTTGTATAAGAAGCTTACGGATTCATAAACCCTCATCAGGAATTATCCCAAAATTGTAGCATGTTTTCCAGGGTCATCATGTTACATGAAATGTTTAGCCCTGCCTGAGGCATGCTAATATGTAAGAAACACAGATATGCCTCAAAGCAAAACAATAAAAGGAGGCTTTTTGCTTGCTCCCATGATTCTTGATGTTATAGGGTTTTAGCACACATTTACTCTTCATACTTCACTTCATTTCTAAGGATATTTTAAAAGGACTTTGAACACCTTCCAGACGCCATTTCTTGCTCTTATTTTTAAGTGACTACTTACATTTAAGATTCAATCCTACTAAAACATAAGCATTATTTTTTAACTTTAAGAATAACGTACCAGTGACACGCATGGAGATTTGTATTGGTAAGTTAAGGACTACATCTGGGAGTCCACAAAAGTATTTCAGTGCTGAGCCACAAGACATTCACCGGCTGCCTTAGGCTTTCCAGAAACCTAAAGTTTTCCAAAAGAACCTCTTACCCAGCAATTTTACCAGGCACAAAGAGCAGATCAGACCTTTGTGGGTGCTGTTCTGCTACAGAATTGTCTACTTCTTCAGCGCTGCAGTGCCAAAATCATAAACTTTGCCTTCACTTCCTGCCATTTGCTTGATAATACATGTAATTTAAGGTAACATTATCGTAATTGTTTTTAACATTAAATGGATTTTCCAGGGAGGTTAAAGTAATGACCTAAGAGTTGGAAATTCCAGGTCTGAGACAGACTTGCATAATCCTGGGTTTGTTACCAGTGTAAAATTTTATCCTCTTCTAAGCAACATTCTGAGCACTTGACATGAACGAGGGCCTGGCATGAAGAATGAGAAAAGATTCAAATTCAGCCTATGATCATGGCAGATCAGGGGAAGTTACAGGGCTCAGAACCACAGTTATAAACCAGTCTCTCCTTCTGGTCTTAAAATCTACATAGCCACTTCAAAAAGAGCCCTTCTCACAGTAGCTCAGCATCTCTGAACTTTGTACATGCCTCAAATAAGTAAAGGGATGCAAAAAACCCCAAACAATGGAAAAAGGCTTAGCTGTGCAGCTCATATTCAATAATTTCAATTGATTATACAAAACAAGCCTGCAGAGCATCCTTCTCACAACTCAAATCAAATGCACCCTACCTGTAGTTGAGTGTATGTGCTCTGACAACAATTTAGTTTGCAATGCAAACAAGAATGCCACCTACCCACATAACAGAGTAATATATGTTTTTACTGCCCACTCTGTTAAAAACTGCAAAATGCACAGGCACACACACACACACATATATATACCAGTCCTCAAGAAACAGCTCAGAGCTTTATTTTCAGTTTCCATTTCTGGAAAAGGATCAGGGAGAAATCTGTTTTCAGTCTGGACTGCCATGTCCTTCCCAAATTGGCTGCTTTTACTCCCCAGCTGTCTAAATTGGCCCACAGCAGTCATGTCAATTCAACTCATCTCTCATACGTCTCCGATAAAAACACACTTCCAGTTTTCATGACTTCAAAACTACTTAACCTGTTTTTGTGTGCATGACCAGTGATGGGATCTTATTTTTCAGGTATTACACAGATTCTGACTTTGTTTCGTCAAATCTTTTTTAGCTGATCCCCAGTCCACTAATGATCCCTTCCAGGACGGCAGCACATGCTGGTGGTCTGTTCCTGGGCCCTTCTCTTCTCTAACAGCGGCGTACACTGCGATAATCTCAGCTGGCTTTAGTCCCCTCCCCTATATATCCCCGTGATCCAGGCTTGCTGCTTCTCAGCTGTTTCAATAACAGCCACTTCAGCTTCTTCTCCATAAAATATACCTTTGGTTCTATACAGTTACATCACATATAAAACATTATAGCCACCTCACTGACAGCAGGATCAGAACAGACCTTAGGCCACGTTTATGCTTCTATGGATCTGGTTCAAGACTGTGATGAACAGCTCAAGCCACCTACTTGCTGGGCTGATGGACCACCTGCACCTACACATGGAGAGATGAGCGTAAGGTTCAGCTGGCGTGAACAGGACCTAAGCATGTGTTTAACACTAAGAGCAGTGCTAATGGGCTTTCCCTAGCAGAGGGGACAGTTTGCAGGCTGTAGGCAGTGGCGGTGCCTGCGCGATGTAGGAAGGACAACATGAGAGCCGTTCTCCTAAGCACCTTGCCCATCTCCAGACTGCACAGCAACAGATGTGCTGTCAGCTCGAACTGGGGCATCACCCAAGATGCCTGAGGGATAAACATGCCAGTAGGCATGCTTGCACAGGTACTCTGGGAGGCAGTGGCAGAAGGTGGGTGGGACGCGGGCCCTGCCAGGTCTACGGCTGCCTTGGAAACTGCTTCTGCAAGTAGCTGTAAGGTACTTGATGTCAAGCATAGCGAGAAGAGAACCGAGCCTATGACAAATGCAATCAGACTCAGAAATCTTTCCATAAATGTTCTTTCCACAGAAGAATGACATGTTCTGCTATCCCTCTACCAATGGGGAACACATGAAAAATGAGCAAACTGAAACTGGCCCTCTAATACCATCTGTAGAGTTGCTGCTGGCTATGGCCTTCCATAATAAGGTTTTATGTCAATGCTCTCGGAGAGCCAGGCCTCCACCTTCATAGAACTTAATAAAATAAAATTCTGGCAGTGGGAAACTTATCTCAAGGAGATATTATTGGAAAAGGAGTGGGAATACCTGAAAGCTATAGTCAAATTGTAGTTGCCGAAGATCCAAAACAGACCTAAATCCTTATTATATGCAGATGTTTTATTTCACTTCATCTCCACAACCCGGTATATAAAAATATGCTTATGATGTGCAAGGCACTGTATGCTCCAAAACGTCTCCTTTCTTTTTCCTATATAGGCATCTTTTTTATGTCTCTCTATTAGATTTTATTTCTCAGTAAGCAGAAGATGTGCTCAGACAGTATCCGTCTGAGCTGAAAACTACCTAAACCTTTCCAAAAAAGGTTTCTAAATTTTGCTAGATAAAACTCACTCAACCTATTTTAAGCCTTCATTTTAGACCTGGTATTCCTCCTCTGCAGATCTGGATTTTCTGTGTCACAGATTTACTGTGGAGCAGATTAGTTTACCAGCAATACCTGACTGGTGTGAAAACAAATAGATGAACTGGAATATTTTCAGGTAAGAGAAAGTAGATTTTATTTTCTCATTTCTGTACTTCATTTAGGGCATTCTTTCTTTCTTATCCTTTTCCTACGAACAACAAACACTGCAAAGATGATGTGTTTGTATGCTTAACGTCTTGTGCATGATAATGTCTTGAATCGACATGCTGGAAGCAGTAACAGATCTATTGCAGCCCCCAAACTTCCATCTACTTTCATTTCCTGGAATCATACATTTGGGAGCAGAGATCACCCTCAGACATTTGGAAACACCCAACATATGATGAGGGAAAATTGTTACTTAAAGTGTTTCTAAAAAGTGCTGGACACAAATCTTTGTCCAATATTTCTCACTGTATCTGCTTTAAAAAGCAGTTCTGGGAACACCCTTCCTCAGGGGCTGCAGAGCATAGTTTCACCACAAGCTCTGCAAACCAGGTCCCAAGTAAACTGCAGCAGATACTGCCAGTCCCCTACTGCTGCAGTGCACCAGTGAAAATATCGTCACACACACGCAGCAAAAATGAACAGGCGTCCATCGCTTCTGCTGCTCCTTTAGGCACCTGTCTCCCCGGGTCCTCCCTGCATGGAGCTGCTTGAGCAGCATCAGCGGGGCTCCGACAGAGTGCAAATGCCTGCTTGGCAGTGGCCCCTGCGTGATGAGAGCCCAGGCTTCCCACCTCACGAGCACGCCCTGCCTCGTCACCTGAAAAGTGAAGATTAACAGCTACGCTGCCTGCTGGTAACGGGGTCCTGAGGCCAGGGAGAGGAAGTCAGCAGCAGCTGCCCGTGGGCAGGGGAGGTGGTACGTTTTCCACTAGCGCTTACGTAGCAGCTCATTGCGTTAAAAATAAAATAGCACGTGTGGCACATGATGCCGTTCTAGAATTTGCTCTGCTCAGGCCATCTCCCAAGCTGGGGTTCAAAACTAGGTGTTTCAGCAGCCATAATGCAGACTTGCAACATTAATTAGCATTTGGGGGAGCCTATGGCCAGCAGCTGCAACTACAGGCTATTTTCCACAGGAATATATGTGGGTTGTAAATTGGCTTGCTGCTCCCAGGAGAGCACTGGAGTCCAGCACTGTAAGTATTTAATTACTCTCAATGGTTTTACGGCCTGGGGCAGGCTTGTGGCTAGCCACATTGGTGTGGGAGACCCTGAAAAACTGTGGGACACTGCATTTAAATGGAAGCAGTCCTTCCCTCATTTTTAAAATAAGTACATCTAATGAAGCTTTTCAGGCATTTCAAACTACATATCCAAAACCGCAAACACACCCACGTTCACTGGCTGCTCACTTTGAGTCTTTATCAGAATAAACCTGAAGTAAATAATATTTTATTAAATTACTAGCCACATAGTAATAGCAAAAAGCACTAAATGCTCTTAATAATTTCCCATAGCCATTGACACATATATTACATACACACACACATCTATATATATGCATGTATACACACCCACGCATACAAATTTCCCTTTTCTGTTGCCCTCTGAATATGTACAGTTACATGCAAGTAAACCCTTACTTAAATCTAGGAATGAATTTCACTGACAGTTTCTCAGGAAGTTTAGGATTTTTTTTCCTAATTCTTCTCTATAGGGACACTTTGCAAGGCATAAAGAAACAGAGAAACAAGAGAGACGGACTTGGCCAGCCAGACAACTCCCTTTGCCAGACTGCAGCAGTTCTGTTTAACCTTTTCCCTTCATCCATCAGGATTCTCTCTTTCTTTCTCTAGGATCATCGCAACAGAAACAATTTCAAGTACACCCACTCAAACGGGTCGCGAAGTCCTCATGGATGTCTCTGAAGGTGGTAATGCTGAAGGCAAATCCTTTTCTTTTTTTTCTCATTGAAATGGGCTAGAATTGCTCAAAGAGTCAGTTACTCTGTCTTAACTGGATGAGTAGAAACCTCTGAAATAGCTTGAATTGTACTACAAGTCCTTGTCTGATTGTGCCTGTAAATAAAGTCTAAAAGTAACACTGTGATGTTTGCCTACGGACACAGCCCATGTCCCCAGCCAGAGGAGGAAGACAACTGTGAGAAACGGCCTGAGTTTTTATCCAAAGGTAGCGAGACCGCAGCGCTAACATCCTGTGGGAGCAATTTTGTTGTCTGAGATTAGTTACTAGGAAAGCTCTCTCTCCAAATAAATATCCGCTCCTCAGGCTGGGATTTCCATGGTCCTTCTGAGACACAGCAGACACTGAGAATCCTCAGTAGTCTGGGCCGTGGCCAAGGTCTTGTAAGACTTGCGGATGGGGATGTGGTATTCAAAGGTGAAAAAGTACCAAGAGAGAAGCACAGGAGTGGTGCCCGTGTTCAGACACCTCGGTGTTGAACAGCTCATGCGCTGAACCAGTCTGAAGCTGGCAGGGGCTGGAGTCTCCTCCCTAGCTAAGGGTCCAGGCAAGACGAATCTCAAACACAGTTTCTGCATCTGCAACACCTCCTGTCCATCCTGGGGACAGACCAGGTGTCTGTCCAGGGCAGCGGGGTGGTGAGCATGGTTCTCCTGGAGAAACCCATGCGCACAGTTTGGCAGGTCGGGGAAGCCATTTTGACAGCCAGGTAGCAATATTTATTCTACCAGCGTGGAGACAGCCACATTCTTCTAACTGGCTCTGTTAGGGCCGCTGGAGTTCCAGGGCAGGGATGGCAGCAGCCGGCAGCCTGCCTGCTCCACTGCTGTGAGCTGGTCTCTGGGAAATGGAGGTCCCCTCCAGTGGCACCAACTTGCCCAGGTTGGGCCCGTGCCGATCTCATCACACAAATGGTGGAGCAGAGCCAGCTCACCTCCAGCTGGCTTTGGTCCCTGCACAGCCTGTGTGTGACGGCCTGCTCCCATGCATGCAAATCTGCCCTCGGCGCACCGGCGGTGTTCGCAACTGGTTGCAGCAGCCTCTCTGCAGTCCCTGGCACGGAGTGGGATGAGCCGCTTGGTGTCCCTTTTGGGCCGAGGCTGGGAGCGCAAAGGGGATCCTTGCTGGGTGATGTCTCTGCCAGATAAAATCCATTTTGCAACATAATCTGTCCTCTTCAAAAGGCAGCCCCTGTCAGCACCGGGCGGCTGCCACTGCTGATGGACAGACCATGGGGTCTTGTTTAAGTTCTTGCTCACTGGTAATGTATCTGCAAGGGGCACCCTGGGCGAGGGCAGTTGTTTTATTTCTTTCTGTTTAACCAATATCTTTGAAAAACTTTACAGAGCTACACCGTTCTGTCACATGCAACTGCTCTGAGTCTGCTCGTGCCTCTCTACATCCTCCTCCCCACTCACTCCTTCCTTAAAGCCTGGGAAATTTCAATAATTGTGATTCATTTTAAGTGGTATCAGAAACATTCAGATGTCATTAAATATCCTTCAAGAACATGTAGAAGACATGAACAAAAAAAGAGCTGTGTCTCTCTGGCCGTTGAGGAATGCATGTTCGCTAACAACACAAAGCCACCGCCCCATGAGGGAAAGGCTGATCCATACGCTAGTTGATGCAGTTAAATTAGCAAGGTTATTTCCTTGCCAGGGGATATTTTCTGTCATTTGCGCTCACAAAAAAAAAACAATCGTGATCCATAAATCGTCTAAATTTATGTATATGTATGCCGCTATCTATACATCCAGACACCACAACCGCATTATGCCTAATATATGCATGTACATGGACTGAATTAACTTGGTGCAAAAAATCCTGTATCTTCGCAGTAGCCCATCAATTTCTATAAAAAATGGAGCCGACTATAAATGATGACATTTGAATCCAGCAATGGCCAACCTGCATCATTTTCAAGTTGGTTTTGACTGACTGTTACGTTTTTTTAATCTGCTAGTGTTGAGACTCAACGTGTCTCATGCACCCTGAGAGCTTTCCATGTATTCTCTCATCAAATATTTCGGTTTGCAACATTTTGAAGAGGAAGGTTTACTTCAACCCCCCCTTCTTTCATTAGAGAAGATGCAACAGTACAGATAATATCTTCCATGTGTGAAGGCACGCACAGCATTTCTTCACGTCAGCAGAGCACTGCGCCCTGCACACCACAGGCCAGACGTTTGCAGAGCAAATGCTCAGCGTCCTCACAAATCACTGCTGAGGCCTAAAGCAGCCGTCCCAGCTACCTTAGCACCAGCAAGCACCAGGGTTCAGGCTTTGCAGTGCTCAGCTTCAGCCGAAGCCAGCTGCTCTGCCTCAGGAATGACAACTTTGTTTCCTAGAATCAGTGAAAGAAGAATCAGTGAAAAAAGGTTTCACAATGAACTGCCCCATTTGGGCTGTGGATCAATACATGCACTGAAGGACAAGATTTTCTTCCTTTCCTTTTCCAAAGCCATAACATGTTATTAAGCACAAAATTACGGGACCAAGTTATATCACTGAAGAGTAGTGGCTGGCAGCACGCACTGACCAGACAAGAGATCAGCCTCCCGGTTTAGGGACCCAGGTGCATGTCTCCCACAAGAGCCCTCATCTCTGCTCCGATAGGTGCCACGGAGATCAGGCCCCTCTAGCAGCCGAGATATTCAGGCTTTTGCCATTAATACCGACCTCCCAGCCAGCCTGAGGACTGCAGGAGTACGGAGTCACTCTCCTTCCTCCTTCGGTTGACTCAGACACGAGGCGCCGGGGAAAGGGGTCCAAAGGCAGTAGCTGAAGCTGAGCACCCCCAGTCCATGGCCAGTCGCTCATTTATTCTCAGGTGCTGGTTTCCCATGCATGCCTCCAACGCAGGGACAGCAACAATTTTTCCACACTACTAGAAAGTCCAGACGTTTAGGGTCCCAAGTTGGAATTTTAAGTCTCGGGCCTCTTTTTAAAGAACAGATCAATATCCCCAGTATTTGTAGTGGGAGAGAAGGCAATTTGGATAAAGACAAGGCTCAGCACAGGAACTGCAGGCTGGGCAGGCCAGAGAAAGCAGCACTGCTTGTAAGGTGAGGCAAAGAAAGGCAATCCAGAATATTCAGAGTGTTTTCATTTTTTAATTACTATATTGAAATCTTGAGTGTAGACAAGTGAAATGGCTGCAGCGTGTTATGTAGGCCTTCCAGCTGTGTTGAAAACCAGCCACTCGCTGCCTCAGTTTCTCCTCTTGGTCTCAGAAATCCTCCTCCTATGCCTTTCGTCCTTACCCCCACTCTGGCTTGCTCACACCTCAGTATTTGGCAGCCAAACATTTTCCAGCCTATACTTGGCTCATCAGAGAGGTGAGCCATTTGGAGAAAGGCATCTCTTTGCTGTCTTCTCTGTTCTCCTCCAGGCCTGAGGCAGAGGTGCTGAAGGCCTGGGGATGAGCCTGGAGCCAGGAAGACCTGCCCTGCGGTGCACAGCCCAGCAGGAGAGCAGGACCCCTGCTAGAGGCTCCTCCTGATCTCCCCGGCACACAGGGCTGAAGAACACCGGGCACACCAGCCTACTTATCAGTCAACACAGATACACGGACAGAGGAGATAGCTGGAGAGATTTGTGCATGCATATTTAATAGACAAGTAGCGACTTGTTTTATGGTCCTTCTTCATAATTTATTGTTTGAGAGTTCCAAAAGTTGCCAATGCTCTTAATAGTTTTGTGTTAGGTATGATTTCAGAAAAACAAATCGGAGCAGGAATGAGCAGAGGGAGGGGACAAAAGAAGAGAGGCCGCTTTTTTTTTTTTATCTAATCTTTGAACCAGACAGTCAGGGTGCCCAGGACTGCACCTCTGCTTGGCAAGCTCTGCTTTGGCACTGGACATGCAGAAGCATAAAGCACACTTCATTTTACAAACGTAACCTCTTCTTCTTCTTCTTCTTCTTTTTTTTTCCCCCAGATTCTTTCCAAGAATGCTGTAAGGACACGAACTGACTTTTCAATCACTTGTTTTGTGCACTCCTCATTGAGGGAACAGGCTTGTGGAAAAGGCTGCTAACTGTTGTATTGTTGAGCCAAACCTATTTATGCCAAGATAGATTTGTTCATTTCTTCTCCCCCTTCTTCTTCTCCCAATATTTTCCTCTCTCAGACTTTTAATAAGGCAGTAAGGCAGAAAAGCAATGATGCAAACGAACAGAGTCTCAGTATGACCATATGCACATCACCCCCAATTGCTGGATCCTGTAGCGCAGTAGTTAATTTTGTGTGTCATATTTTATGTCACACTTATTAGCCTAAAGTGCAGTAATGCACGTTTCCATTCACAAGAGAACCTCTTCTGAATAACAAGGCCATGAATGGGTAATAATAAAAGTATATTCCATGTGGCAGGGACTGTGCTAATTAGGCAGACTTGGAAATCTCTGTCAAACACTATAAAATGTTACAGTGCTTATATAAATGTTTAATAATGAAAATGATAACAAACTGAATGGGGATGGCTTGGGGAAAACAGTCATTTGAATAGTTTTCTGAGCATGAGGGATGAAACAGTCTATGGTTTCTGCAAAAGAGGCTTTTAAGTGAATGTTTTATCCGGTTGACACATTTGACTAAAGGCTTGCCCCAATCTGCAGTCTAGCACACTCTAACAGGTACAGCAGAAATACAGGGAGCTTGGTCTCTTTCTTTTGGTGCTAGCCCCCAGCACCTGGGGGTCACTGGCTCAGCAGTCCCCTCTCCCAGCATGGCAGAGGGATCAGCAGCCACTGCGGTGCAGCTGGCACTTCTTTACATTCTTCCCTGGACACCCGAAGCAAGGTGTTCATCTCTTTTCTCTGATGCCATGAGCTAGCTGCCAGCTTTAGGATACCTCCGTGGGATTCAGTCACAGGACAATGATCTGCATCTTGCACATGGGAAGATTCAGAGCTATGGCTAAGAGCTAGGAAAAAATCAGTAATTCCCGAGCCTCTTGCACAGTAACACAGAGTCCCACCTCATGTGCAGACCCAGCCTGCACTACAGCAGGGAGGCAGCAGGCTGCCAAAAGTGCCCTTTTGGCCTGGGTGCCGCTGAGGGACCACAGGACACGTCCCTCCTCCCCCGGCATTGCTCTGAAACAAGAGCAGCAACTAGGGGAATTAAGAGCAGGACGCAACAGTGGCAAAGCCAGCACGTGCTGACAACTGACTGCAGGAGGGAATGCCCAGAGTATTAGTATTCACCCTTCTTCTGCTTCGCTTCCTGGCTGCGACATCCTCCCCAAAACTGCAACGCTGTCCTCAGCCATAATAGGCTAAATGCCTATTTTGATGAATGAAAATATGATGAATGAAAATATTTTGATGAATGAAATGAAAATACATATCATCGCAGACAAACCAATTGCAGTGCTTATAAGTGAGACTAAATCCATGATGAGGTGATACGAAACCTATTGCTCCCCAACTCCAAAGACACTTTTCAGGAACATATGATTACTTCATCTTTTTCAAGTGGCACGTCTGTGATGACCTCGGTGGCAGAGCTCCACTGGCCGCAGTTCTGCTGAGCACCAGGTAGAAGTAATCTTGCCCCAGGCATGGCTTTTTCATTATTGAACAATTGTTATACTATAATATTTAACTTTTAAAACATTTAAAACTTCTTTAGAAGAACCCCAAAGTCAAAAAATAGTTTTGCACTAAAACAAAAGCAACTACATTGTTCTTATAATTAAATTATTATTATTATCACACACAATATATTCTTAGCTCCCTGGGCTGGGGGAAAGCGTAAGATCTAAAGATAAACAAAAGACAGTAGGCTTTCATCTGATACCATTTCCACTTGTAAAGACCAAAATAATGCTATTAACATCAGCGTGGCAGAGAGCAAAGCATGTTCTAGCATCCTTGTGAAAAACTGCATACCAAAAGGCTCCCTGGCTATCCGGCAGGTTGTGCAGTATTCCTCACCTACAGAGATGAAGCACTGCCCCAGCTCAGGAGCGACCTGGCAGTGAGTTTTACCCGGTGACCATTCAACACATACAAACCTCTTTTTAGAGCGGATTCCCTTCCTCACAGGCAACTTTAGAGAAGCTTTCCCGTGAATCACGGGGTAGGCTTGCTAACTGCAGCCACAGTGGGACTGCAGCAGGACCTGTGGGGGGGGCAGACTCTTGCCCCCCATGCTAGGTACAAGAGAGGGGCGTTAAACACTGGAGCACAGCTCCCAGAATCCCATGTACGTTCTTACAGTTTGCTTTTTAAACACTGACAACACGCGTAAGTTAGATATAAAATGCAGCTGGATCTGTCCTCGGGAGAGCTGAGACCAGAGAGCCTGCCCCATCACCTCGTAGCCCAGGGAACAGACCCCAGCATGGGGAACAGCTCAGGGGCTGCAGCCTTGAAAAGCAATATGGAAATAATGAGTTATAGCAGCAAAGGCCCCACTGCACATCCCAAACCCTGTTCACCACCAAGATCTGTGATAAGGAAGAAAGCATGCTCCATCCTTTTACTGTGGCTCGGAAACCCTACTCTCTTGAGAGACGTGAGAAAAGTTAGGCTGGAGAATTCGGGACCCCTGTCGCTCCCCTTCCCTGTGCTTTTTCAAAGCCATATTCTGCCCAGGTTTTACTGAACCCTGGTATACGGCTCATGAACCACAACCCATGCAGGAGGTGGTGCGGTAGCTTGCCAACCTGTTCACATCCTGTTCTTCTACTATAAATTGAAATAAATGTATAAATAGAAATATTTGAAGGATATAGTCAGGAGACTCCCCCAGGGCTGGAAAGTAACATTCAGGTCTCCCACAGTGTGTTTATATGGGGCTGTTAGGACCAGCTGAATCTCAGGACTAATGATGTATTATGTCTGTGTTTTCCTGCAAAGCAGGCTGTACTTGGAAAAGGGAAATCTGAATCTTGACCATCTTGCTGAAGTCAGCTAAATGAGCTCTCTGGCGCAGAACTGACAGGAAACGGGGTATTAGCTGGGGGAAAATAAATGGAAGAAATGTCCTTCAACTTGGGCCCCTTCACAAGAACTGTAGGTTGCTTCCCTTTGGTCCTTAGGCAAGCTATAAGCCTCCTGTTTGTAGCTTTTTATTTAGGCTCAGCGTGGCTCAGCATCTCTGAGCTGCTACAAAGCCAAATGGCCATGAATGTTGGTATTTTTCCTTGCCATCTAAGATGCACCGCTGTGTCCATGTCTCTGACTCAGTAGCTGATTCCAGCTAATTTGCATCTTTTGTTCAAACACTTATTATGAATAATTTTGGGAAAATGTTATTTTTGTCTCTTCAACATAAAGTCATCAAATAAATACAAAGTGAACAAATATTACCACACAGCTAGAATATTTTTGCTTCATTATGTACTTGCTTCCTTGGCTCATTATAATGTAACTTCTGTTAATTCCATTTAATTTTTTTCCCCTCTGTTTTGCTTGTTTTACTTCATGGTACCTTGAGAAAGATACCAACATAATGATTTTCATTCTTCACTTCCTACCTCAAGCACAAAATTGCTGAGTACAGATTTCCCAGCAGTTCAAAAGACTGTTTCACTTACTAACTCCTGTCCACCAACAAAATGGTTCACATTTTCCTTTATTTTTAACAGTGACAACTGTTTATGATTTCTACTGCCTCTGATCCCACTGTACAGAGACCAGAAAGGGCTTACTCGTTCTGGCAATAAAAGGGGCTCTCAAAGTGGTCCTACAGCATAATAATACTCTGTTTGGTGGGTTTAGTATATATTTTTAAAGCTAGACCTAAATTTTAACTTATAACTCACCTGTCAACCTCTTTAAAACATCCTAAGGATAAAGAGAACAGTTTAGGCTTAGAACAGAACAGGCTTCAGGAGTCTGGATATGTAAGTCTGAAGGAGGAAAAGAGAAGGAAAGAAAAGTATCCATCCCTAGTATTGCCTGGCGATGATATTCCATGGGGACATCTAAAATCTGAAGCATACAATTAATAATACTTTTCAAAGATGTACCAAGATATACTTAATGACCATTTTTAAAGTACTTTGAAATCTTCAGAATGCAAATGAACTTGAATGCAAGACAGCAAATGAAGCACAGCAAACTGCTCCAAAAGTCCAACCACACATCATGATGATAGGAACAGAAGAGTACGAGCCACTAAAAATACCAAGGAGAATAAACAAAGATGGATAAATCTTTAGTCCAGACACTATAACTTACACTGTCCAGATGCATTAGATCATGAAACCTCTGAAGAAAAGAGAGTCTATTTTTACTTTGCTTCTAGCTCCTTTTACCCACATCTTAAGAACACGCCAACAAACATAGCTGTGTACTCTGTGTTATCAGATCTGTTCCACTAGCAATTAAATCAGCCTACGCACCCTTCATAAAGAAAATCACTTGCAGGGGTGCAGTGTGTGCTGGCAGCAAGAAGCAGCAGCAGCAGCAGCGCTGAAAGTACAGTTGGATCCTTGTCAACTCAACCTATTCACTGAATGTGATAGAGCGCAAACTGCCAGCTATGGACTTGTCCCGGAGGAGGACAGGGCCTCCTGGTGGTTCCATAACATGAATAATTAAGAGACAACAATACCAAAGGCCACATTTTTTTCCCAGTAGGCCAAGACCTGCTTCATGGGCTCAGTCTGTTGCTTTTTTCGTTAAATGAACAGCCTGGCCGGGCACTGGAATCAGCTTCAGTTCCTCTTGCTTTCCCACACCCCACATCAGGCAGTTTCTCAGATCTTCCTGTTGCTTCTATGGCCTCCGTTGTGCTGGTGGACAATGGACCTTTGAGAGAGCAGCGCAGTCTCGGGCAAGGTTGGGGGACTCGCACAGTGACTGGGAGCACACCGTGCAGCCCCAGGCTCACAAAATTGTTCTGGGACAAGGGCAGGACAAGAAATGACAGAGACAGAAAACTGCTTCTAAAAACTGCTCCCTTTCTTCCCCTAAGGGGAAGAAATGCCTTGTGTTGACAACAGGCCTGAAGCTTTCATCATGGAGAAGCACTAAATAAGAGGTTTTCTAACGCCAAGCTGTTTGCAGAGGTGATCACAAACCACAGAGCTGAAAGCCAAAAGGTCAAAGCCAGATGTCTCCTGAGCCTGAAAGTGCCTAAACCTAGTGTTTACTCACTCCTGTATCTATTTAAATGTCAGAACAGCAGCTTCCTTCTGCATCTTCCCATTCTTTTGCCATGAGCTGCAAACAAAACACACTGGAAAGCTGATTGTGGAGGCTCAGGGCAAAACCCAGCAAGATGCAAAGAAGGGGAAGATATCAGAGCAATCCAAGACAGTCAGGAGAGAGGATTCCTACCTTGTTGATAGAGCACATGTGTGGTGACTACAAAAGGCCCTACTCTTCTAGAAAGAGGCTGTAATTAGCTCAAAAGCTGACAAGTACCAGAGATAAGTGCGAAAAGAAACCAGGAAGAGAAAGCATTTTGCTACTGAGAAAGGCAACCGTCATAACTCACACACTGTGCAGGTAGTTGGGTACTTTGCCAGAATTCAGCCCATGAAATCAACTTACTGCCAATCTCAGTTGTGTTGCTGCCCCTCGAGAGGTGCCAGCTGGAAGCTGAAACAGAGTTTTGCAGATAACGTTTTTTGGTTGTTACCAAACTCCAGTTGCTGTTCTATATATTTACTCACTTTATTCAAGGTTAAACCAGTTAATTCCAGGCCAAAACTCTGCACCAATTGCTTGCCACATTTGAGACTGACGGCAGCTAACTGTATGAATGGAAAGGCAATCAGTCTTAATTTTAACACTACACGAGTAGATGACAGCCACAGCTGTTCTCGGCAAGACAGACTGTACAGCACACATACCACAGCCCACTGCAGGGAGAGACAGACCTGAATGAGAGCTTCAAAGACCCTATTTTCCTTTTGCTTCTCTTCTTGGGGGTGGGAGATCTTCAGTGAAAACCCAGATCTGCACCTGGGCTCCAGATCAGGTTCAGTTAGAAGGAGACTAGGTTTTTTTAATCTTATTTTAGTGTGGAAAGGGCAGGTAGAATGTCATGAGATCAGGTTGTCTTAGTATTTTTTTCCAATTTTAGCTGACCGCGTGAGTACAAACATATCAAGGTTCAGCAATATCAAAACTGAATCCACCTCTTAATCCTGGCTGTATGTTGCAGCTGAATTTTTAATGTTATCTCCCAGTCTAAACTCCCTGTCCAAGACCCTACCCTTGAAAGCTTTGCTTTTTTCTGAAGGCCACAGCTATCCACTTAACTAGGGGGCTGGCGGGGAAATGCGGAAAAAAATTCTAATCCTTTGAGGTTTGTCAACGGGTTGATTTTGATCTGGTTTATACTACTGAAAATCTGGAGTAACTCCATTTATATCAATAGAAGAGTATCAGGACAAGCAGCAAAAGAGAGTTATCAGATGGAAATTAAATTCAAGTGCCCTTAACGCAATGTCATCTTTACTTTTTCCTTTAAGACAAACTCTGGCTATTAAAATTCCATTAATTTCTGAATGACTTAGATATAGGGATAGGAAGAAACCTTGAGCTGTCCTAACGCGGCATCAGTGATGCACACAGAAACAGTGACTCTGATCTCTTTTAGCAGATGTGAGCTAGTCTAAAATGCTCTTCTGATTGAACTCTCCCTGCTGAAATGTCTGGCTAGGACACCAGCAATCAGAAAGCCCTTAGCAAGGGCTAATCAGTCAGAGAGCTTAGCAAGTACCTACTTCCTCCCACTGGAATCACCAAGATTATTTTAAAGAGGTTCCTCACTGAATATGGAGGGCAGCTTTGTTTCCAGTGTGGTAGTGATCTCTGTAACTTCCTTCACATAACTCCTCCTTCCTTTGGGACATGCAAAAATTCAACAGCGAGATCAGCAGCAATGTGATGAACGGTCGCCAAGACAGACCATGGACTTACTTCAAGAAATAGCACATCCATCTTGCTAGATTCAGAAAAGTTTGAGTTGCTGCTGCATTTTCAATCGTAAACTGGGAAATTTAATCGGTATCCTTCCATAACTTTTTTTTTTTTTTTTGCTATGAAACATCACAAATAAAAAGGAGTACAGTGAAGTCAGCTTCCTTGACTAAGAAGGAAAGCCTTTCAGGGTAGGAATTTGGGCTGTGAGACAACAGGGCACACAAACTAGCTATCCCTCAGCTATCCTTGATTTACAAGCACCAAATGTTGAAGAACAGATATGCATTATATTTCTGCTTTCATGTGCAACTCTCAAAGCAAATATGTGCAAGACATGAGATGAGATGAGGCTAGAAGTGAACGAAGGCTACTGGGTAAGAGAAGTAAAAAGCAAAAAGAGGAAGCACAAGACAAGACTTGGGCTAAATTTTTAATAAGGAGCATTTAGAAGCACCTAGTTTCTTCTGCAAAGCCAGTGAATCTTTAATGCAAAAATTGCTTCGAAAAGGCAATTATCCCAAAAAGAAATTACTCTGCTGTGCAGCAGGACAAAATTTAATAATTAAAGTGCACACTGAGAGATTTTACTGCTATTTTAAGTACTTTCCTAGTGCAGCCTCAACTATGAAGATTCAATTGTTGCTTCCCTTACGTAAGACCAGCAAGCAGTTCAAGCTAAAACTGCCTGTAAACCAGGCTGTTCTAGAAATGTGACTGCCTTTAGCAATCACAGGCAAAAGCAGATTCTCCAAGAAGGCCGGGGGTATCATTCTGGGGAGTATAATGCAAAGAAGGAACTTTTAAAAATAAAATACCCCAGGTGATCTACAGGATGTATACATGCTAATGATGTACATCATTAGCATGATGTATAGCCCAGTTGCCCTGCATTTCCTGATCTCTTCTCAGGGCTTGACTTTTCATCTTCCAAGGGGCAGAGGGCCAGGCTATGAACACATTTACCTGTGTTGATGGTAATATGATGGCACCTAGGAAGGGACATGGGTTGCTTCATTTGTAATCTCCACGTAGCAGCAATGAAGCAACCAAGAATCCAACACAGTAGTTTGTCTTATTCCATCTATATCACTCTCCTGAAGGGGTTAATAGACTATGAACATGCCCCTTTTATATCCTCTTCTTCTCCCTTATTAAATTACCTGAGGTAGGATGCCATGGTAACATGTTAGAAAAGGAACTGACATTCATGCATGACAGAAGGATCCAGTGCAAGTCTTCCTCACTCACCCAGGAGCAGGATTACACAGACAGGAGGTGCAAAACAAGCCACTACCAAACAAACCAAATGTCAAATATCACAGAGCTTTCTTGACGCATCCACATTTCTATTTGTTCCCTCCGTGGAACAGAGCGGGTGAAGCGCTGCTCCAGCTCCCCACACTCTGCTCTATCTGTGAGAGAGAAATCTAAAACCAAATTGCAGTAGAGATTTGTAACCAGTGCGGAAAGTACTGAATGTATCTCAGATGGGACATTTTCAACATAGCACGCGTCTGAAACAAGAAAAACGAGGGGCACAGAGGCAGCCCTACATATTAACTATTGCAAAGTGCCTCTAGGGCAGCAGCAGTTTCCAGGCTACACCGGGTAGTGTCTGGCCCCTCAGGATACGGGTGAAGGGGTTTGCATCTATATACCTGTCCATGTAGACAAGGCCAGAAAGACTCCGCAGCTGAGGACCTGCCAGGTCCTCTAAGGGCACATGAGCTCAAAAAACTAATGGATAACAAAGACACAAGGTAACTAAACTTTCTTTTCCCTTGCTGACTTGTGCAGGACACATTACGCTTCCAAAATTAGAGCAGAAATAACTTCAATTATACAATCCAAGCCTTTTTAAAATGAAAAATGCAGGCAGTGAGATCTTGCAGATACATACACAGTTGACCAAATTGAAAACTACTGCTCACTCAGGCATGTCCAGGCTTCTTTCCCTCCTCCTCCTCTTTCCCCTTCTTATACTTTCCCTCCCCCTTCCCTTTACTAACATGCCCTACACAAATATCCATTCATAACCGTGCTGAAAAGCAGGGAGGCTTTTGACTTATTCAGGAAAGAGGATGCAGAGGTTTTGTTGCTGTGTTTTGAGAGGATGTTTTTGTCATGATTATTTTATTTTTGATAGGGTGTTTTTTCCTAGGTGTTCAAGAAGGTGTTGCTCTCTGACTACGGCTGTCCATTCAAGCACTGGTCTGCATGCTTAAGAGAGACTTAACTGGCTGTAGAATTAACCGGTGCTCTAGATTTTTTTCCGAGAACTTCATAAAGATCATTTGGCACTCCCAGGCTCCACCAGAATTCTGCTGTCTTCTCTAGACTTGTTTATGAAACTTTAAAATCTTATGTCTACTTGAAATACGACTCAGTGTTTTCAGAAACCAAGGTAACTTCCTATTCTGTAATCTTCTCAGCAGAGTTCAGGTTGAGTGGAAAAGGCTGAGGAGGAGGAAAATATGTTTATTTTTAACTGCATGTGACTGAGATGGTACTGCAGGAGAAATCAGAAAGACACAGCAAGCAGAGGAGCATATTAGAGAGTCATATATCTTCAATGTGGTGATTAAATCCAGGCAAGCAGACTTCTTCCACAAAAGGAGGTGTGGAAGAAGAGGAGGATCAAGAAAAAAGAGCAAGAAGGGGAGGGATCTGAGCAATTTAAACAGTGGGAGGAAACATGAAAACTGCCACTGAAGGATGGGAGAGAAGTAAAAGGAGAGGCAGAGGTCTGCATCTTCAAAGAGACCACAGACAAAGAGGACGGAGCCTAAACAGAGAGGCATTGGCCCTACACGTTCAAAGGGTTACACATGTGAGCAGCACATCCAGAGGTGTTACCCACAGAAGTGGAGGCCTGGCAGACCGGGAGCTCCAGCTGGAACAGACTGTCTGGGACCACGAGCGGCTGGTTTCTGCTTACTGAAGAAGAGGAGGAATCTGGGTTAGGATGGCTCCAGAGGAGGGTCTGAGATGATGTAGTGGCTGTCAGCGCAAGAGTGAAAGGGGAGGGTGCTGCTAAGACACATTGCAGTTGCAACACCAGAGGTATTTTGTTTCCCTGACATCTGATTCTCAAATGGAAAGCATGTGGTCTTCCATCAAAATATTGGAAACAAAGGCAGAATAGTGTGTTAAAAGATAGGGAACTAAAAGCAAACACTGAAGAAAAGGTTTAGGTAGAAGAAGAAAAAAATACTGAAGAGTGTAAGAGTTCAAGAGTATTAACAAAAGATAGAAGTTGTTTGCACAGCAGTCACGTAGTTTCATACTACTTTCTCACACACAACTCTTTTAGTTAAATTGCATTCGGCTTTCCTTTGTTCTGTGCTTTGAATTGATTCCAATCTTCCAAAATATTTTCATCTTATTTATTGAAGAAACCCACAACACCAAACAAGGGGGAAACTAAGCAGATCACTAATTAAAACGCAAGGTGTGTACTTGGGGCTAGAAAGTGCCTGGAGGCACGAGGCTAAGCAGAGCATAGTCTTTAGGTAGCGGGAGGCTGGGAAGCGCTGTGACTTAGTCGCGTAACTGACTCACCGTGCTTCCCTTGCCTCCTCCTCTTCTCTAGAGCAAAGGGCTGGCGGCAGGAATTCCGTTTCAGTCTGTGCTTTTGCCACTGGGAAATTACTGCCCACGCTGCAAGGAGTGAGCTGCTCGGCTGGGGCAGGGGAGTGAAAGCTTCTCCCGTCCCTGCTTTCCTGGGACTCCCATGATGCAGGGGAAGGCAATAGCTGTATTTCCATATGAGTAAGCACCAAGAGTCAGATTACTGCATCAGGCACGTTCTTCCATAGCCTTGCTTGCTTGCACAGAAATGTGGGCTGAGTCACAGTTTGGCCATAAGCTGCCCACAGTTCATATGCTGAAAAATCAGTTGGTTGAGGTTTAACTTAGTATAGTCAGCATGGTCAGCTGAGGAATAAATTTAGATTGAAGCCGTCTGCACAAAGGAAGAGCAGAGGTGAGCTGATGTTGGTTTAGCAACAGGTATAACCCCAGCTGCTTTGAAGTCAATGGTTCAACCTCCTGTTGTTTATGGCAGGGTCAGGATTTCATCACAACGTCTTTTTTAATTAAGGTCTTGATTTTTTTTCCACATATTGACATGGTGCTAACCTTCAATCCAGGTCAATATGTAACAAAGCAACACTCTCAAAGCAATGATATTAATGGCAAGAAAGAGAGACAAACTCACTGACAGCAGTTCTATTGCTGGGAAGGGTCTAGGAGACTTACAGCCATGGAAACAACTCCCTGCTGACAGAGCTCTGGTAAGGCCTACGCTGCGCTGAGCTGTAACTCAGTTCGTAGAAATCCTTGGCAGCACTGATTAAAAAGGACACCCAGCACCCAGATTTGGGTGCTCTCTCTGTCCCTGCTCCATCTGAAAGCCAGATCAGCTACTGCGGTGCCAGAGGTGGAGTTAAGCATGAGCTGTGCCTTCAGGAGAGCCATGGCAAGTTGAGACCACGCAGAGCTGCCAGGCTCTGGGAGCTTACTCAGGGAAGAGAGGGGGCCAGGGGTGGCCTTTCAACCACGGCAGATCTCCCCGTCCCTTGCAGTCAGGAGGGAGCATCAGGACTTGCCACTGCTTCTCCTTCTATCCTGCACCTCAAAGCACCTCTCCAGCGGGAAGTCCCACTGCTCACACCCAAAGCACATCTGTGCAACAGCACTGACAGTGCAGGAAGCCGTACGGGGCTGGCTCAGATGCAGTTCATCCACAGCTCCTGCTGATTGCTGGGGAAGGGACAATCCTCCCAGGGACAAGCCCACAAAGCACTCCCATTAAATGTAAGATGTTAAATTAGTCCCATAGCTGGGCCTGCATTTTCTCCCTAGCTCTCTGGGTATTGTTTGGCAGCCATTAGATAATTGAGCGCAAAGGCTAAGATAACATAATTTGAATAACAGCTAATGAAACGCTCTGCAATTATTTCTGAACATTCCCACTCTCGCATGGCAACTGCGATTGCCTCCCTCTTATAGAAATCTCTAGGCAGGTGACGATACACCAGAAGCGTACACTTTTCATTTCAGTTTCTCCTTCTCTCGCTTGACCTCTTAATCCACCTCTCTTTCTCTCTGCTGGAGCTGATCGCCAGCTGCGTCTCCACACAGAGCCCATTCCCCAGGACAGCAATCCATTGCCCCTCTCCCACCTCCATTCAGCACCTGCCCTATACCAGTGCGTGGGGCTGATACAGCAATTTTGCGTAGGAGCTCCCTGCGAGAAAGGAAAAGGAGAAAGATTAGGAAAGGGGAACTGCCACTCTCACCTCATAACCTAAGGACAGATAGGAGGAGCAAAGCTGGCTCAAGGATTTATGGAAGGATAGGAAGCAATGCAATTTGCTGCCCTGAGGATGAGGATGTTCACAGAAGCTCTTGGTCTCACACCTTCATTCCCAGCCTTTCCCTCCGAGGCAGCAGCAGCTCCACAAATACCGTGGGTAAAATTATATCCTTTGCTGAAGCACCTGCGTGCTTGTGCAAAGACAGCAGTCCCTATCCTGAAAAGAAGCCGTGACTTATAGCTGTACTCTTGAATTTTTCACCAAATTTAATTTGAGCTCAGTGTGATGAAATCCTTGCCCAGATACGTCTCAAAAATAGACAACAACATAGCTGGCAAAAGATAACTCAGGTGTTTATTTATAACAGCTTCAAAAGTTTTTCACCTGCAGCTTTATTGGTTGTCTGGCAAAATGAAGATTTGACCAGCTGGACAAAGAATTATCAGGAAGCTCAATGTTTATACTTTTTAACATAGGACCACCTGCCTGGTTTTAGCTGATCTGTTTAAGGTAGTCAAACCAATTACTGATAGGAGTAAAGTTTGAACTGGTAGTATGGGAACCACCAGCACAAGAAACTAATCTCCAGCTTGCCTGGAGGCAGAGCCAGGAGAAGGTGATTTCCAGTGCCAGCTCGGTGGGAAGGTTGTGTCCCCCCTCCACAAATGCTGCCGTAAAAAGGGCAGGGACAGCACTGCAGGCAGGGCTGATGAAGGCCATGCTGAACGTCGCCAAAAAGCTGGAGATGTTGCAGGTACAATCGCAGCAAAGGAAAGCAGTAGATCAGGACGATATATTTTTAACTGAGTTTGTAACTTAGTTTTGTTGGTGTTGTTTGTTCTTTGGTTGTTTTGTTTTCTTCCAGAATTTACTACTCTCTAGAAGGCAAAAGAAGTGGGAAGTGCTGTCTGAGTGGTGGGAGAATGACACAGACAGAACTAACACAGATTTCTGCTACCATCCTTGGAAACACAGAAAAGACTTACTGGTAAAGTAGCTGAATTTAGATGAGAGAACATGTTTTAAACTGATGGCTCAAACATGCTGTTGGAAGCCTATCTAGAACTCCATATGAAGCAGTAGGGTTTAATTCTGTAATATCCAAACACAATCCCAATAGCAGGCCTCACCATGAAAATCTGCTTCACGATGTCAGGGCTCTCACTTCAGCATGCAGTGAATTGTCTCCGCAGTACTTTTGATTCATGTCTGCAATTTCATCCCTGGTTTAGCCTATCTTTAACTACCCAGTCTGTAGAAAGAGCCCATATAACTAATGCTGTACTACCTAATAGTGTTTTCTGTAAATAGCAAACCCAAATCAGGAAGATGATGCATTTCTGTATGACTCTACTGGACCTCAGGTTCCGACATGATCTACAGTTTATGCGGAGATGTTAGATCCATCTTTATAGAGAGCTACTGACTGATAGGCTGGTCTGGTCTCTAGTAAATTGCCCGCAGTAAATTAAAATATTGACAAAGGCTTCATTAGCCCCAATTTCCTAGTACTTGATGCTAACCTGTAGAGGCCAGGAAGGGATTTCTATTCCTCTAAAGAGAATTTAAAGCTGCTTAGATAATAAAGCCTACATCTGAGCAAAGGACCCTCACTGGCTGCAAGAGGATCCCACTGAATTTTGCAGCAAACACAAGCGAAATAATGGCATAATGTCCCAAGTAATATGAAATAAAATGGGGCCCATGTGTCTATGGTGTTTTGCTACAAGACCCTGAGAAAAGATCATGGACAGATTCTCACACACAACCCCTGAAAACCAGCTCTGCGTTCTCCTCCAAAACTATTCATTCAAATGGAGAGAAAGCCGTGACTGGACACTATAAACACAGCTCGATGCAGCAGTTTTTCACAAGGACTGCAAAATCAACACATCACAAAACTTCCACATGTGGAAAAAACCACATCTGTAAGCTTAATGGAGCAGTGGGACACTTGTCCTGAGGAAGGGCGTTACCTTGGATGGGTATCCGTCAGCTGAAAGACAGTTTGACCTGAGGAAACGAACTAGCCTGGAGAGTTATCAGAAATAAAAACTTCTGGTTTAGAGGAAGTTTGCAGGAAGCACTAGCTTATTGCAAGTTGCATGGTAATAAATCATGTCTTCTAGAGGCAGGTATTGAGCGTGATAAATGCTCTCAAGATCTCTAAAGCACCTGAACATCTTGGTCTCGCTGAACCGTGCTGGAACAATCAGCAAAACCTTGTACCCATTACAGGCTGACATGTTACCTCTGGAGCACATTTGAAAAAAATTGCCAGTCTTTAAAAAGCATTATATCTTAACACTTACTTTTCAATGCAAAGCAAAATGTACCAAGTTACAATTTTAAGACTCGCAGAAAAAGCAATCTTCCTAGGCCACTATGCTGGTATTGCTGATGTTTCCAGCAATCTTTCTGGCCCTCCACGCACCCAGCTCCCAAAGGCAAGTCCTGGTCACACACGAGATGCAGCATGTCAAGGATATACATTTAGAAGGTTCAAAGGAAAATGAAAGGGCTCCTGAGATTAAATAGAAAACCTAAAGAATGGATAATACATGCAAAAAAAGCTGACGACTAGATAATTGGTTTCATTAAAAGATAAACATCCCTCTCTCCTAATGACATTACTGTTGATATTACTCCATCGATACCGTCCAGCTTATCATAACCCCTTTATGTGACTGTGGAGTCATGTCCTGCTTTCCAAGAGCCCCTGCCTTATGCCTGCCTAGAAGAAAGATCAAAGAATCTTGTTCATGACCTGAGCTCTTCAGCCATTAGCCAGTACTCTTCAGCATGGCCTGTAAGTGGCTGATAGCTACATCTCATCAGGAAAAACTAGAAAAAAAAAATCAGAAAGAACAATAAGTATTCAAAAAATGGGTATGTATATAGAACAAAAGAGAATGAAAAAGCAGTCGTATGAAATACATTTTCCCCCCACACAATAACACTAGGCAGAAAAAACGGTTGAAAACCATCTGTTTATTATATTTCCTGGCTTCACAAGTGATGTGAAAAATCACTCCTCTTCAGAAAAAGAGACCCAGATATGGAGGACAATGGAATATTTTGGGAGAAGAACCCAGTTAGACTAATATGTCTCTATGTAATTTTAAAGTCAGAGAAGAATACTTGCAATATCATGAATATATCAAATATTTTAAATACTGGGAAAATGCTAACTGTATTTTCACAAGATATATTTTCTCTGCTATTATAAAGGGAGGATTACACAGATGTAATATGATATTCCCTTTATAACTGTGATTAATACTCCTTTTATCATAACTGAAAAATTATCTGTAATAAAAACATACACAATTTGTCTTTTGTGCATTAAGAAAGCTTGTTCATAATTATAATTTGAACCACACTCCTCCAGAAGGCGGTTTTGTTAAGCAAGGTTAGCCAACCCCAGGCAGGAAAGCAGAATACGTCGCTCTCACAACACACATATATGCCCCAGAACAGTTACATCCATATTCCCCTGAACTCAAAGCCCTGAAAGAAAAGCAAGACGGCACTTACAGATAGTGTTTTGTTCCACAGGAGATTGACAGTCGCAAGACCTTGTTATGATCTTAACTGAGTATCCCAATTGAAAATTCCCAACAAGGTTTCACTACACCCTAGATTGACAGCTGCTAAGATGATGGACAGGAAAGCAGTAAGTCTCAATTCCAGTGCTGCAAAACCAGGTAACTGCCTTTGCTGCTTTGGATGTACAAGAGCCCACAATGTAAGGTATTCCCCTTAAAGATAGTCTAAATCTCATCTGACCAATACAAACACTTCCTCTGCTTTTGCGTAGTAGCAACAGGACTAAAATATGAAGTATCTCAGTCTATATTTTGTAGGCATTTGCTTGGGTTTTGTGTGGTTTTTCTTTTCTATAAGAACATGGGAGAAAGCCTCCCAGCCTTATTCAGCCTTTATGTTTACTGGCCCCGATTCATGCTTGCCACGTTTTGGGATGAAGACATTAGTGCAATGAGAATGTAATGAGTGTGGCCACATTATCATCAAATAATAACTTGATCAACACATGAGATAATCTACAATCTAACTTAGCTCCAGCCACAGAGTCTTGTGCTGTATATTCTGTCTAAACATATTAGTGCATCTCCAGCTGCTGAAGGATTAAATAAGCACCAGCAATGACACATTTGTGAAAATGCCTCATTGATTTCAGAAGCATCCTATAGCTTCTGGTTCTTGCAGCACTCTAGCACTTTGCTGCAAGACGACCAGAAATCTGGTGTATTCTAAGCTTGGATGGTTTTGAAACGATCTGGATGTTCTGAGATTTGTACCAGGGCAGTCCCCATTGACCAAAAGCAGCTCCCGCAGCCCCCATGGGTCGTTCCTAGCCACTGCATAATTAAAATAATCCACCTGCTCCAAAGCCATTTCCTCAGCTGCGGAGCAGTACACACACAGATGTGATACTTTCCTATTATAGCACCCCTGTTTGGGGATGGCATGGAGGCTGTCACACTCACTGCAGTCATTCTGCCCATGAAGTCCAGCAAAAAACATTAGGCACCAAAAAATTCCAGCAACTTCTTCCCTCGAGTTACAATAAACCTGCTTCCAATTTGTTGTCCATCCATTGCTAATTTCCTTATCATTTCACACATGGTAATGAGACCCACACTGGTCACATGACCTTCCCTCTGGGGCCTAATGAATATATATCACGCATAATTAGGGAGGACCTGTTTTGGCATACAAATTCATTAGTGTTTTAATATAAAAATGCACAGAAGGGGAATTAATGTTTCATGACAACTAAAATAACCCTTTCTGCTAAAAATGTGACCACACTGAAACCATCTATTTATATGTTTTTGTTTTCTAATGAAGTCAGCATTTAAAAATCTCCAGAATGCACCACTAAAGACTAGCTGAGTATTTAGAAAATGATGGTGTACAGTTTTTGGCAGATTTCATCCAGATCTCATAATGTTTCCTAACGCTCTGCCATGACTGACATGAGTTTCTCCTATTAGTGCAGAAATTTCTCCCCCTCCAACAGTTTGCTATCAACATTTGAAACGGAAGCTGTAGCTTCAGTTCGAATGCCATATCAAACAAGCTGATAAGGCTGTAATTTTTTATTTTTAAGGTATAATTCAAGTGCAGCCTTATATCACTGTAGTAAGGATCTCTTTCCACCACATCTAAGAAATCAGCTGTCGATTTGGGCTTCTCAAATTTTTAGGAGGAAAAATGGAAAAGTGAGAAGTCTGGAAAGTTATTTAAAGTGCAGATGGTGACTTTGCTTTTTAACCTTTTCATGCTTGTTATGAGGATCTCTTAATACTATATTAAAATGTAGCATCCTCTACTAGAGTGCGCACATGTCTGGTAACACTGTCCGCATTCCACCAGCCCAGCACTTAGTAATCAGCAGAACTGTTTTGGATATGACCAACCCCACAGAAAAGGCTCAGGGTGGCCAACACTCAGTCTGACCTATGACTGAAAAATGAGGGAAATGAGAAAGATTCAGATGCTTTCTGTGAAAATCAGGGGTAAAATTTAAACCTGGTATCTCAGCAGATTGGGTTTTTTGGTACACTTGGAGTGGGACACCCATCTCCAGCTTTGCTGGCTTGGAATTCTAGATATTTCTACATTTTCACAGAAACACAGAATCAGTCAAACTGGAAGGCACCTCAGGAGACCAGCCTCCTGCCCAAGGGTCAACGCTGAATTAAGACCAAGTTGCTCTGGGTCTTCCAGTCAAGTCTGGGAGATCTCCAAAGACAAGAGATTCACAGCCTCTCTGGAAAACCTGTTCTTGTCTTCACAGTGACTTTCTTCCTCCTTATCTCCAGTCAGAACCTTCTCTCTTCCAATTTATGACCATTGCGTCCTGTCCTGCTGGACACTTCCATAAAGCACGTGGCTCCAGCCACTCCGTAACCTCCCCATAGGACCAGGCAGGCTGCTGCCGGGACCCCTGAAGCCATCTCCTCTCCAGGCTGAGCCCACCCAGCTCCCTCTGCCTCTCCTCAGAGGGCAGGGTCACACACCACTATGCGGATGGGCAGATTCTTCAGGGATCCTCGCTAGAACAACGACATAACAGTGTTGTTACAATCAAATGTGTATTTTAACCTGGACCCTCTACAGATCAGGTCATTTTAACACATTAACATTTAACATATACAAAGCTCATGCAGTCTGCGGAGGAAGCAGCCGCCGGCGGAGGTGCCCCGACTGGCCCGGGCACCCAGGACCCGTTTAAAGGAGAAGTGGGTGCTTGACCAGCTCACCCATGGCTAATGGCCACCCGCCGCACGAGATGGCACACCAGGGGCTGAGTTAGGGGGCATGGGCCCCAGGCAGGTGCTACAGCTCCTGACCACCCTTGTGTCCTTCCACTGAAGTCCCACCAGTTTACCAGCATCTTTCGGTTTAATTAATAGCTTTTCTTCTGCAATCATTAAGGAATAATTTCTGAAGTACTAAAAGTTGTGACCAAGTCCTGCTGCCTGAAGGCCCCTGATTCCCAAGAGGACTGCCTCTGGGCCAAGAGCTCATTGCTTTCCAAAGGTCACCTCCAGCTGCCTCTCTCACAAGAGGCTGCTGTTTTCATCGCTCCCCTCAGCAGGGCATTACACAATGCAGGAGGCAATGGAAGTTGAATGTGCCCAGCCAGAAGCACAGGATTTCAGGACAATGCAAGCTCGAAACTGGCTGAGCTGGTAAAAAGTGCCTGTAATAAGGCTGTGTGTTTCCCATGCCTTGTTTCAGTGCCCTTGCAGGTCACCTAAAAGTGCTGAAGTACCATAGTGCTTCAGGACACTATTTTTGAAAGCATGAGCAGTAACAAATTTTTTAATACAGGTTTATGAAGACATACACTGTTTGTCTGTTTTAAAAGAGCTCTCATAACCGTTCTTCACAAAATTTGAGCACCTTTATGCTCTGCAGTAAAAAGATGAAATTTAAGAGGCTGGGTTCAAGTGTGCGAGACGTCCTTTGCTACCCCTGTAAAAAATATTACCCAGTTCTGACTGAATTCAAGCCTCACTCAACAAAGGCTTGGCACTTTTAGGCCAGCAGCTAGGTTTTCCCTGGGCTCCCTGTACACTGAGTGTCCCCGGCTCGCAGATGCAGTGGCTGAGTGGGGCTCGCCCTCCTGTGCCCGCTTGCCTCCTGGGGCACTGGAACTGCTGCAAGATCATCCCTCTTGTACTGTTGTGCCACTTGTGCGGCATGGAGGCTGGAAGAAGTGGGCTTCCCGGGATGGACAATTGGTCTAGATTAGGTGAGAAATATTTTACCACTAACCACTGTGGAACCACTATATACTTTCGGTTCCTTTGTTTTACTATTTGATTTCCCATCAAGATCACAACATGAAGCTTGAAAACATATTTTTAAATGATTGCAGAATTTATTTAGAATCACAAAATCTTGGATGGAGGCAGTGCTAATAGAGGAAGTAATTTAGGACAGAGCTGAGGAAGGCTATGACTTCTTCAGATGGGGATAACAGATCTTTGGGCATGGAGGCTGGAAATGGGATCAAGCAGTAGAAGAGAAGAGCAGACAATACAAACAGTGGCTTATGTGTAGTGAAAGGGTAGGAATCAAGATGGGAACCCAGGACTGCCTCTTATGGCCTTGTCCCCTTCCTCATGGTTGTTTAGTCTGAAAAGGTGCATCTGTTCCACGTATTCCCACTTACCAAAGACCAGAGCTCCCAAGATCCTAAGAGAGGCTGGGAACAAGTGGTCAAGGATGTGAAGATTCACATGAGTAAAAACTGGAACTGGGACAAGGAACTGCATTGGTACAAGTGGATACTGCTGAAGTTGAGGACACACAGCCTCTCCTGAAGACTCTTTCCTCTGGAGTAGAAGCCAGGTCCCTAGAGCTGCCAAATGTATGAGCTATTGGCACCTATCTGTGAAACTCGCTGCCATCCTGTGCCTCCTCCAGCACCTCCTCACATATTAGATGACAGTCTGCTACTGCTGTTACTCACTCACTCACTCAAGCAGCAGAGTCTGTAGTGTGGATCCAGATTCAGCCCTGCTGATAAGGAAGGTAATGCAGTAACGTACACAGATTTTTCACCTGCAAATGCTTTTAAGAATCTAGAAAAAAAAAGGTGAAAAGTTGAAGAATGCATGGTGGGATCCCTATTTTGATGCAAAGAGGGTGTTGAATACATTTAGGGAAAGCTGCATCACCTTTTTTTGTTATTGAGAAAGGAGTAAGCATGGATAAAGACAGACATTGAGTGCTTGAAGCAAATTCAACACACATCTATCTCCCACTAGGAGAATTCCAGCAGAAGCATCCAGCTCCTGCCAGTAAACCTCATATTTCTAGAAGAAAAATTATGTATGTAACTATGTTATAGTGATAGCATGTAGCATTCATCTCACCTAACTTTGGCCAACTATCCTAAAAGAAGCTGTTCAGATTCCCTTCATGGGCAATGGTGAAAAATTTTGCCTGATCCTAATCCTAATTCTTCTCTTTATTAAAAAAAAAAAAAAAAAGTTCAGATTAATCAATCACTAAATTGTTCCATCGATTGTAAAGGAAAAGAGGATGAATAACTAAAATGTAGTTGGTCTACATTAGGTGAGAAATATTTTACCACTAACCACTGTGGAACCACTATATTCGTTCAGTTCCTTTGTTTTACTATTTGATTTCCCATCAAGATCACAACATGAAGTTTGAAAACGTATTTTTAAATGATTGCAGAATTTATTTAGAATCACACATTCACCAGCCACTTGTAAGGTAAACTGTGAGCTAAAAGATTAAATTAATCCTGTTGGACGTACTGAGGAAAACAAAAATTCAGTTGAAAAACAGAAACAGCAAGGAAAAGCAGTTCACGCACTGGCATCAAAATGTTCAGAGAAAAATTCTGCTACTTAAAAGTAGCAGAAAATGTATGATGTTGTCCTTTCATCAAATTACATAGTACTTGTATGGTAGGGAGAGACTGTGAAAATTAAGATGCTATTGGGAAAGTAAAATCCAGTGACATGTATAGTTAAAAAAAAAAAAAGAGACACTGACCACTCTATGAAGTAAATGCAGTAAGTGGAAAAAGAATTGTTAGAAGCCTTTGCCAGAATCTTTTACTCCTCTGCAGTTTCTTGGATATAACCCTGGCCTCTCAATAGGTGCAAAGGAAGACAAAAAGAGCAAGACAGCGTAGAATAGTCAGGTGTCCAGAGGAGGACAACTTTGAGGCTTTTGCAATTCTAATAATGGGAGTGAAAGTCAGCTACCAAATTGGGTTTGTGTCATGGAGGATGTGAATCCAGTGGCAGAAAAATTTGTTCTTGGAAAGGAAATTATGTTGATCCTATAAATGAAGAAACTGTCAATGAGCCTGAGCTGGAGTTCATATCTGCAGCGGAAAGCCACAAATGCCAATATGAGACCAGGGAACCTTAACAGAAGACACATTCAAGGTCATCCAAGTAGCAAAGCAGAAACAGTGAAGCTAAAATCCCTCATCTATTGACAAGCTCACCCACAGGGTTTATTTAACTGATAAACACTTAAAAACTATGAAATGTACTTTAATGGACTGGCTTGTGAGTTAATGAACCAGCACATTCCTCTAGATAGAATCAGAACAGCTTGGCTGAGATTCCTAAGCCATGATGGTTTTCTTTGACTCATGTGCCAGATGCCTGTACTTTCAGGCCAGGTATTCTTGCTGTTTCTCTGAACTTTTAAAAGCCTCTGGTCTTTTGCACAGTGACAATTTGTAATTTCCAAGGATCAACTTTTTTTCTTTCTGATTTCTGATTCTTTCTTACAATAAAAAGTATTTTTTTAGCTCTGTTTTGCCTCACTACCTCATGGCCTTGCTCTGCTCAGTGTTTTGTCTCTAATAAAAAGGCATCATTTTTTAATAATGTAGCTCTTTGTGCAATTAGGGAGAGTGATATTATACTGCAGTTTGTCTTTCAGACTGCAGTATGATGTTTTTACATGCTTCTCTGTAAGCCTCACTCCATACGGCTTTTAATTCAGCAAAAATTTTCTGCTCAGGGTGACTTGACTGAAGGATCACCCTTTGGTGCACACAGATACACCATGCTCAAACGGTGCTCAGAAGTGGAGCTCATCCTGTGGGCCTTGGGCCATAAAAGGACAGCCTTTAGTTGCCCAGCCTGTGCTTTGCTCCTGGTGGCCTTTTCCACAGGACAAGTCTTGAGAGTCCTAAATGCTGGGCAGATCATCATGGCAGCATCAGCAACCTACCATCGCTCTCAAGGTTGTTTGGCTTTCTTTCTGGCTTCTTCCAGGGTGCCCTGGATTTAAATGGGAACATGCAGCCACGCCCACAATGCTCCAAGGAGGCGAGCAACAGAAATGAGTCCAGGCTGCATCTCCCAGTCACAGATACAGCTTCCTGGAGTCCTTCAGAGCCCCTCCTGGGCACATGGATATATAACTGCTATGGAGAGGAAGGACTTCAAGAAAATGTGTCATAACAAAAAGAGGAAGGCAAATGCCTTCCCATAACCTTAGAGATGTTACCCCTATCGTAACTTCACTGTTCATGCAGGAACACCCGACTGCCAGCTTGCTCCTGTGCCAGAGGTAGCAAGTCTCTCAGGCTTCCTTCGCAATTTAAAGAGCGTGCTAGCACCAGCCAGGAGACACTGCCAGATGCAGAAAGTTTTAAGGCAACCTAATGGTGTTGGATACTCTCCTGCTCTAATCTCAATTTAAATTAGTAACTAGAGGCAACACACCGGGAGCTTTTCTAGTCTACTTCCTCAAGAAGTAAATCAAATCTCAAATGAAATATTCAACATTTGGAGGCTGAGCACAGAATGCTGCAAGTCTGAGCACAGCCCTTAAGTGCGCACTGAGGAAGCGCTTTTCCTAAGATGCTGGAAATGTAGACAGCTCAGTTCGACACCATGTCCAGTTTTATTTGTTTTAGAATACATGATCCTCTGGAGGCATGCAAGATGATCCAGGGTGCTTCGGGGTATTTCACCGCTACCTCTCTTCACCCTTGTACTCCTCCTCTTCTTTTTGATCTATTGCTATCCGCCACCTAGGGCTGACTTCATATGCTGTACAAGCCACTATCTGATCCATCCTCTCCTATCCTGTTGGCCACAGCCAACCCATCTCTCTACACCCAAACTGCTGATACTGTGACAGGTCCTAAGTCAACACTTCATAAGCCAGTAGCTTTTATCAGAAGGAGATAGGAACCCCAGCACTAGCAGCAGTGCCAGCCCTGGCCAACAAAGATGTTTTTAGGATGATATTCTTGGCACCTTGCAGCATCTTTAACAAAGCTGGCAGTGACAGCTGAAAACCTGCCAGGCAGATTTGCTCAGAAGAAGGAAATGGGATATGGTAGGGTGTGGTGGTGAAGAGAAGAGAATATTTCAGAGCATATTCACATTTTCTCACACATATTTCTCACCCATATTTCTCACCCCTTAACACTTGGGAAGGGAAGGACATTACTTTGAGGGGCATGCCCCACTCAAACAAACAAGACAGTGGTAACAGACAAAAGAGATTCATCAGCCTTGTAAAAACCACCTCTTTTCCAAGTCTGACCTGACAGATCAGTGCAATACTTAGCGGGCACAAGCCCTGTCTAAATCAATACTCTGGTAAGCTCATAGCAAGGACAAAATGAATTGTGTACAAATGAAGGTTCAGACAAAAGATCTGGGTTTTGTATCAAGATCTTGGGCTCACCAGCTGCACAGCTTCAGATACATATTTGTAATGCTCTGTGCAAGTAAAGCCAGAAGAACAGATACCTACAAGATTAAAGCTCTTATACTTAAAAAACACATGCTCAGCTCCAATAAAGACTAAAACCTAAAAGTAAAGTCTAAAGACCCTCACACTGCAGCTACTTGCTGAAACTCAGTGATGCTCAGATAAAAATACATTAGTCTTAAGGGGACATATCCATATAACCATTAATTTCAGCTCCTGCTCTCTGTAAAATGTGGATAACAATTGTTTTCTCTCCTGGATACTGCAAAGTACAGTGTTTTAACATTTGTCAAGTACTTTGTGGTCCTCATGCAGCAAGAAGTGCTGCTTTGGGTACTATGTTATTCTACTAGTCAAAATAGTTGGCTCTCACTGCCAGGGTGGTTAAATTTCTCTGGGGTAAGTGAAAGCAATCATGTAAATTAAAATGAAAAACCAAACTAAAGACTTATTTCAAATGGGAAAACAAATATAACTTTGTGAAAAAGATCAAAACTGTCTTTGTAAAAAAAAAAAAAAAGCAAACAACAAAAAAATCCCTCTTCACACTGTAACATTCCCCTGCATTCCCTGATTGCAGCTGGTAGTTTTACAGAAATACTTGGCAAAACAGCTATGCTTCTAGTGTTCTTGACTGAACAAGACAAAGGGAGTAGGGGCCGAACCACAAAACAGCCCATTTTCATGTATTCTCCATACCAAGACAACATTCAAAGAAATGTTCATTAAGAAGGCCATCCAAGTTCTTACAATCACATTTACCACCACAAGGAAACTGGAACTGAATCCAGAGATTGTTTACAGAATTCATTTCTGTAAATCCCATGAAGTCCGTGGAGCCTGGCATACCAAACACAGGCTTTGGGTTTATACTCCCACCCACCCCGCCTTGTGCCTAGCAATAAGGACCTCTCTTCCATGCAGAAAAACTGACCGTGCCCAGGGAACCAGTTACAATGTTGTTCTCCCTGCCATTGACTCAGCAGAACTTTGTTGTGCAAAGTAAAGGAAAACGATGGCTTTGCTTCTGGAAAATATTGCCTCGCTTGCTTTTTAGGCCAGGGCAATAGCATGAGTTGCAGGCATGGTTAAGAGCACAGTTGTGTCTGTTCTGCAAAGTACACCTGGTTTCTCTAGTAGCTGGGACCAGGTCCAAAGGACACAGCTATTTACACACCCCCACCTTCTGCAGCTTCTGGTAGGCACGGTCACACTAGAGAACTGTCTAGGACTGCCTGGCTTCTTGCCCCAGATTTGGACCCAGTTAGCACAGTGCATGCAAGGATCGCCACGTTAGTCATCCCTTTTTTCTGTACTGACTGCTATGGCAACGATACACAAAAGCAGAGTTTGGTTGTTCTGTTTCAGAATAACCCCATCAGGGAACAACCAAGATTACCTCATAGTCTCCAACCAAGGAGATGCCTGCATTTCTTAGCAGGCAACAACAGTGTCAGCTGGGAGCGCTGCGTCCCTATGCCTGACTTGCCCCTAATGTACATCACACATACGAACAGGCACATTCAGAGGATTTCACAAAGCCCTTCAACATTGGTGACTGAGCCACATGACTGCGTTTACACGTAAGGCAAGTGAATAATTTTTAATTATTTATTTCACACCCCTGGGGAAAAACTCATTGGAAGTGTTCATCTGTGTCCAGGAGCTGACCGTGGAGAGGCTGGGAAGAGTGCCTACGCAGGGTCGACTAACCTCTCGCCTGGCTGGCGAGGCCGTGGCACGCCAGCTCCGACTGCCGCCTTGCAGAGCACACGCGGTCACTGGCCTCTGTCGAGAGGAGCTGAGCAAGGAAAAAGACGACTCTGTGAGAGGGAGAGGGAAAACACCCAACAAAAGAGGATGAAATGGGGTAATTAGCTTCTTCCTATGCAATCTCCAGCACACTGCCAAACCTTCTCGCTGCCGCACGACAGGCGGACAAAAGGCTTTTTCAGCTGTAACACGTTACACAGCCCCTGCCAACAACGGCAGCTATCTCCTAGTGCCTTTTAGGGACTTGCACGCATGTGCTGCTCTATTTGCAGGCCAAGGGAAAACCAGCCTGAGCATATCAGACGTACAGATACAAAATGCTTGTTGCAGTACTGCTGGCACTCAGCATATGGTTAGCCTGATTTATTTCTGTTGAAACAGAAACCAGTGTTTCTTCATGCTGAGTCCTGCCACGGTAAAAATAAGGGGCAGTCTGTGTCCTGGAGAGTTTAATTCAGCGATAAAGATGACATTTTGTCCTTGCCCTTTTCCATCACTTCTGAAGGCAGGCACTTGAATAAAAGGAAGCCAAAGTACCGTATGTTATACCTCACACATTTCATTTCCTAGGAACTAAGCAGTGAGTGTTGCTTATGCAGCCTTAAAATGAAAGCATGTTACACGAACAGACTGTCCATTTTTGTGTTTATAGTGCTCAGGAAAAACATTTAAAAGGATTCACCCAGAAGCAAGACATTTTTCCTGCAGGACTGCCGGAACATTAAGTTTCTATTCTGTCCATATGCATGTCTGTATTTCTCACAGACACTCATGGGAGCTATGGTTTTCAACTATGTGCAGAGGCAGCAAAGGGCAAATTAGCATAAAATTAACATGCCATGCTTCAGATTGTAATCCACATGAGGAGAATGACAAACCCATGCTCCCTCTCCAATCCCTGACTAGATCCCCAAGCCTGACTTCATTTAACAACAAGGAGGAACAGCATGGGAGAAGTGAGGCTGTGACTAGAGCCAAGGGGTAGGGCTCACCTCTAGGTCATCAGGACTGGTCCTGCCCCGCTAGACCCAGTCGTGTCAGGGAGAGGGAAAGCTGACGGTTAGCTATGATGGCATCAGCTGCCCGCGCACACAGCTCAGACAAGCAGACCTGTGCCATTCCCGAGCCAGGCAATAGGGACGAGGCAGCCTTCGCCGAAGGCAACGAACATCTTAGAGCTTCGTCCCCTTTGGCACCCACTACCACAAACCCACTGCTGCCGATGTGTTATCGCAACAGCTTCCACCTGTGTTACCTGCAAATACCGCTTGATAATTAATAACGAGATTGTTTGAAGCAGCATTTTGCCAAGGTATCGGGCCAAATGATAATGCATTCCCTCATGTACTTCTGCAGTTTAAACAACTACAGCATTACTCTCTGCTGCCTCTCCTGAAGAGTTACCGTGCAATGTGAAACAACTCCTACATCGTGCCCTTACAGAGATGAACTGTTCCCAATATATACAACATTTGAATGCCTGAGACCAATTGAGATATAAGACATTATAGAAATAGAGGTTATTAATAAGAACGGGATGATATGTAAAATTCAGTGACTCATTCTCAGGATGTACCTCACAATGCCAGTCAAGTTATAAAATTTAAACACAATTACATGCTAGCTGAATATATTTGCCTTATTTTGCAACATACTGTATATTGAACTTACCCTTTCATGTTTGCATAATAAATCTGAACGGAGCTTTCTACTGCATTCACACTTGGATGATTGCTTTTGGTTATTTTATAGCACATGCTTTGTATGAGGGAGGGAGTAAAATTAAGCTTTTATTACAAAACTGTAAAACAAAATTAAATGTGAATGCCTGCTGTAGAAAGGTGATTAACATACTTCATGTTAACTCACAGGTGGCGCTTTTTATCGCTGCCATGTAACCGCTGATGATGATATTGTTGTTGTTATTATTTTGGGGTGTGTTTTAGTACCAAAACATAGAACAAAATACGGTTCCACAGTTTCATTTTGCTGGAGGTACACATGCTATGGTGAGGCAGCCAGCCACGAGTATCCCCCATGACTTGCCCACAGAATTTGTTAAAGGAGATACCACGGGTGAAACTCTCCTGTTGGCAGAAGGCCAGCACAGCCTGAGCAGCATGTCAACCTCTCATCAGCTTTATAGGAGAACAAGAGTGGGTCTTACATGACTCATTTGTGGTGGTGGCTCCCAGGAGGGGTGAATTCCCACCTTCTTATTTCTACTCCCAAATTTCACAAGCTTTGAGATACAATTCCAGATACAGCTGACTCAGCTGCCAAAATGCCACACAAACAGTGAATGAGAAAAGAAAAATTGGGGTTTTTTCACTCTTGCAAAACAGGGGTGAAGAACCCGCTCTTTGCTGAGGGTCAAACAGATCTTTCAAAGCCTTTTGGCAAGCCACATATTAACACACCCCAAAATATACATCACTTGGGGAAAAAAAACCCCAACATTAAAACAACTCCCTCCAACCTCCCCCAGAGAAAAGCTGTCACAGTGAACTGCAGAATAAAGAAGGTAACAGAAGTAAAACACTACACGTGAAAACACAGAAGTCTTGTACAAACAAGAAAACTGAAGGCAGGCATATACAATGACAATAAGGTTGGAGAAAAAAAGAGTCTTAAAGAACAACTGAATAAAGGCATAAAACCTGATATAAACATTTCCAAGTATACCAGGAATAAGGAATGTGAAAGGCAATGTATTGAACCAGTAGAAGATCAAGAAATACAGAAAAACATGAAACTGGTACACTAGAAACAAAACGTCCATCCAACTGAGGGTCCTGTCTCTGGCAGTGATCAGTATCTGGTAAAGTGAAAAACAGGTTAAGAGAAGGACCAGTATAGTTCTTCTCACTTTCTGGCAATCTGCTAGTCATCTCTAAAACAAAGCTTGCATCTGCATCTGCCCAGTTTTATACACCTTTGTCATATATCCTAGTCACCTTTTTTTCAAACTGAAAGCACCAAGGATGAGGAAAGGTATGAAAAGTGTGAGGATTAAGTGACTGGGATTCTCCAAGTAAGAAAAAAAATTGGCCTGTGGGCTGCTGGCAGAGATGTCTGTACGGTCTCAGGCAGGATGGAGGCGAACAAGGGATAATTAGTCATTCTTTCTTAGAATGCAAGAAGTAGGGAGCATTAAAAGGATATAGCACATACATGTTTTAGAAGCAAGGAAAGGCCATACACGCATTGGGGAACTCACTGCCACAGGATGTGCAGATACACAAAGTATAAACACGTTCCAAAAAGACAAATTCATGAAAGAAAAGCCTGTCAATGACTACTGGTTATCAAAGGCTCCATTTCTTCAGAAAGTCTCAAAAGTCATACATAGCTGAAAGCAAGGAATTTGTGTCCAGGGAGGTATGTCTTTATATACCCTGGGTTTACATTGTTTCTCTAAGCAACTACTACTGATGCTAGGGGGAAGGGATCCTTGGCCTTTCCCAGCATGCCCAGATTTACATGGGAGAGAGTAAGACTGTCCCATTAAAACACGCACAAATGAAATACCACAGAGCTGTGGCGTTATGAAATGAGCTTGTGGATTATAGCTAGGTCTCAGGCTCTATTGTCCATAGTCCAACTTTCATGCACATATAAATATTAAAATACCAAAACAATGCACTTGAATGTGTAAAATGTAGGCTCATCACCATTCAGAAATGTACCTTTTGTTAGTATTATACTGTGTTATCTGACAAAAGTTATTTATTTGCTCATCAGCCCATCATGATTTATGCAAGCCCAGTAAAAGCTATCACACCGTTGTTTCCAAAATGGCCCTAATCTCACTATGCAGTTCTTGGTTTTATACAGATGCTAATTATTATAACTGCAGGGCAAATCAGCACAACATGACCAAAGAAATAAATTTGGCTGGATGCACAAAAGAAAAAACCCCACACCCCGTACTGGTTGGTTCTCCAGAATCACAGTTGCACAACGTTAATACTGTACTCATGATCTTAACAGAAAATAATCCCTTGAAAATTAATTGCCACTAGACATTAATAAGCACTTTGTTAATTAAGCCAGTAAGCCAATTAGGCCCAAGGTGAACTTGAGGGCAATCAACTCCATAAACAGTGTGAGCTAAGTCTTAGAAGTGCACTTTACATTTTTAAAAAGCCTGTTTTTAGAGACTGGATGGCTTGTGGGATTGCTCATTACAGAACAAAGCAACTGCCCAAATTCAGCCCATGTCAGGAGCAGCCAAGAGCCATTATCACCCGGCAGCTTATCTGTGTCTTTGGAGCAGCTGGTCTAGACCTCATTTGAGACCTTACCAACTTGTAATTAATAGCTTCTCTAAGTAAACTAAATCAGAAAGCCAACAAAAAGTAATTCAAAACTGCCTCCCAGGAAAGAGCCTTCTTAAGCTATAAACAAGGGCATGGTGTAGAGAAAGCAATTTATAGCTGACTCCCTTTGACTCCGGTTAAGCATCAGGCAGCTAGCTATGCTCCTTCCGCTAGGCTTTTACAGACCACGGGGCATTCGCAAAACCTGCAAGAGCAAACAGAAATGGCTCAAGCCTTTCTGAGGAGATGCAAACGGTTAGCAGCTCTTCCATCTCCAAAAGTCCATATCGCATGGCTTTCCTTATTCACTAGCTACGAGCAGGAGATGGCATAAGCAGAAATGCAGATACTTCAGAAACCACCGTTTCTGCCTTTCCTTTACCGCTGAGAGGAACGGAACCTTTCCTGGGTTTCCATTTGTGCTGAGAAACCTGTGTTTCTCAACACACAGCAAACAGGAAAGCTGATGTGGAGCACCTTGCTGAGACCGTTCCTCTATGGGCATGGCTGAAGATCTTACTCCCCCTCAAACTCCTCCTGTTGTGGTTTTAGTCTGTGTCTTTTCACAGGTCTCAGCAAGCTCAAATACTTCAAGCCAAAAGCATCAAACTTTCCTTTCTTCTTAGCTGAAATGAAGAGGGTTTGTCCATACAGTTAATTTGGCACAGCACTAGAGAAAACTCATTCATTTCTCTAATTGATTGCGTTTGAAAAAAGACGCCATTAATACTTGCACATTTGTTGACACTTATAAATCTGCCCTAGGTTTTGAGCATGTATCATAACATCTTATAGATTGGGAACTCTCAGCTCCACCACTGCATACTTTCTCACTTCTTTTTTCAGCAGTATGTTTCTGAATTTGAATTACCACAACATTTCCAACAGCAATGGGGCAGTCCATTGTACATTCAAATCAAAATGAAGAGGGTAGGGAATCACAGTTTCACACCTGGCCATCTCCAGAGGATCAGGTGTAGAATTTGGGGAGAACACTGAACCCATCAAACAGCTGGTATGTGCTGGAGGAATAGTTCCATGTCTTACAATTTTTCTGGGGCTAACCGTGCCTGCATTACTTCATCTTTCACATCAGAAGCATGGACTGCAAAGCAATGTATATGAGAAAGTAATATGTATGTAGTTAAAAGGCCTTGAAATTCACAGGATGTAAATGAACAGCCAATTATTCTGTGAATAATGATGAGCTGCTAAGTTGGAACATGTTCAGGTATGTGCGTAAGTCTCTGTAATCGTTTTTATTAATTTTTAAGAATGCTGGATCATCTCATCTGAAGCCAAAAACATTAATACTTGCATTAATTAGTGTTCATAATACAGTATATCTTTTGAGTTTTACTGCAGTCATTTGAATCTTTCCTTACAATGACTTTCTAAAAAAGATCACCTTGATGAAGAGGGTTTAGGTTTGTTTTCTGCCTGCTGAAGAATATTTTTCTAGAACAGTGGTGTGGTTTCTGCCTTTGTTTTTCACGTCTGTCTTTTCCGAGTGTTTTTTTGTCTCTTCCTGCCTTAGTAGAATATGGGAATAATGATGTAGGCTTGACTATGCATATAAATTGAATAATTTGCGATAATGCTCTAAAATGCCACCGGGATGGAATTCAAAGGGCTGTTTGCAAAAACAATTCTTTTTTTAAAAATTAATTTCTGAAAAATAAATGCAGAAAGTGGCTAGATGGCTCAGGGGATTGAAAATGGCATAGAGAGACTTTCATCTCCCGGTCACTGCTTCAGATCCTACTTAGGCTGAAGAGCAACTGGAAGCTATTACTGTGAGAAAGATATTTCGGGTCTCTGCAAATTTTAACATAATAATCTGTGCTGAGGTTATGAGCAAGGTTGGAGTTCACTGAGAAGAATAGCGAAGGCTCAATTTTACTACATATTCTGGAGAGCTTCTTTTTTATTTAAAGTCATTCTACTGATGAAATATAAATCTTTGTTTTTAAATAGCAATCATTTAATCACAGACATTGTGAAGCAAAAGAGCATTCACATCCTTAGCCATAACTATAACTGGTTACCCTTTCTCAGGCCTATATACATTTCTGGCTGGTGTTATCAGTGCTGCTGATGTATTTTCATGAAAGTAATCACATGTGCCAAGTTGGTTCTGTAACAGGAGAAGGTAAAAGACATTTAAGCCACTTAAATCAGACTGGAAGAAAAAAGAAATTATGTTTTCAGGATGGAGTCATGGTTTAATGGTATTAAGAACCTCAGGCAGTTTAAGATAAATGAAAAATCACTTTACAGTCTTCATCTGTTTGTAAAAAGACATCAACAAACACCCTTTTCCTACATAAAATCGCAATATGTGGATACATATTTGTCTGCTGATTTCTGGTCAGGACCAGAACTAGCATTAGAAGCTTTAAAATTATCCACCTGGTTTTATGACTGATCGATCTGGATCAGGCATGAGGTCCATCCCTTCCACAGAGAGAATCAGATGCTTCAGAGAGGTGCTTCACCAAAAGCAGGAATGCCTGAGAACGGGAGGATGCCCAGGCCACTTTTGTGGATAGGAATGACAGGCCATCGCCTATGGTTTTCCACATGCTATGCCTGAGTTTCACAACTCAACCCTGTGCTGATTTCCAAAGCTTCCTATAAGTAGAGTGAAAACTTCTACAGGAGCATGCACTTCAACACTCGCTACGGTGTGTAGTAAACAGCTTAAGAATGTGGTTATTTATTTCTGGTAATATCTACAGTATCTTAAGAGATGTCCAAACAGAAAAGGAGGAATGGGCTGTGGCCTAAACAACAAACAGATTGAGGATTTAAAGGATGTGATGCTTGACTGTTCAAGAGCTGCCAGTAGCAGCTTTCTAGTAATGCAGACATGGTGAGTGGCTACTCTAATGTCAACACAGAAAATGGTAATAGCGTTGATTTTGTTTTAAGCTTGAATAAACCTGTTCCCAGATATTCACATAACTGCGAATGTCTATCTGCTCATTTCCTACAGAGATGACCCTGCAGAGATGCATCTTCAGGATTTCAATAAGGAGGTGGCAGGATCAGGCACAAAGGGAGCGGGAACATGAACACATGAAAACACGGCAAACAGGCTGGACTCCTAGAAAGAGTTGAGATGATTGGGTTGACCTTGAATTAAATGAGATCCAGATCTGAGCAGAGCCAGCATATTCCCAAGCTTTGCTCTGCAGTTGCTATTCTGGGGAGGGTGGATGTCAATGTGCAGCACTGTCCAGCCAGCACTTCACACAAGTAAAGAGGAGAGAAGAGGAAGTGGGAAAACCATCATTATCACCTCTTTATAGAGAGGATATTAGTCTCTGCTGCTTCTGAGAAGGGGAGAGTGATTTATATCAGCTTTATAAGTGACTTGGAAAGCGAGCTCCAGAGCCACAGCTCCTGGCTGCTGAGGACAATGCTGTCACTGGAGCTGGTCTTTCTGCTGTGGGAGCAGCAACAAGACATGAACTATGTCTGCACGGCCTTGACTACCCTCTGACCTCCCGCAGACAGAGTGATGCTCTGTTACAAAGGTGGTATAGCAAACACGGAGAGAAACACAACCGCTGAGGCAGGTAGGAGTGAAGAGCTCAATTAACTTTCCTGAATGCCCTTCACGATTAGGCAGTGAAACACTGCGTGTTTAATCATGGTGAAGGATAATAGAGATCAGAGAACCAGGGAGACAGCTCTACTAACTCCAGGCATGCTCTATTAAATGCTATATGATATAAAAATGGTTTATAGCCCATGCAGCATACTTCCCCTGGATAAGGACCATCACACACTGAAATTAAAAGTAATTAGTGTCCCTTACGGGTTTAAAGAGAATTGTTTTTATAAAGCATTTCCGTCAATCTTCATATTTAGGAAAAAAAAAAAAAATTGCAGGAAAGGCATTTTTATGCAGAATGGCATTTGTTTACATTTAACACCTTAAGAAATTAGAGTTGACTTTCAGGGCAGTTATTACAGCTACAAAAAAGTTGCTGTTAAACTCCCTAAATGATACCATTGAGACTGATAGGCCCACGATGTGTGAATACAAAACACGCTGTAATCTGCTGGTCCCAGAGTAGTTTCAGAACAGAGGCTGGGGCTCACACTGGAGACTCCCACTTCTGCACTCCTGCAGAGAGAGCACATAACCCTCACCTTGGCAGCCCAACACTGCTCAGACGTGGGAGATGGCACGGTCGTGCGAGTGTGGGTTACAGCCTGCCTGTCCAGACTAGCAAGTGGGAACCACGGTGCCTATTCTGGTAGTTATTGATGGCTGGAAAACCAGTACAAGCAAAGCCTTCACTACAAAATGCAGGCCTTGGAGGACGAAGGGGATACCCAGAGGAACGTGCTTGTGGGGTGGATAGTGATCCTTCACATGAGCAAGAGCTGCCCCTTGTAACCCTCGTTGCACGGTATCCATACCAGAGGCTGCCACAGAGGAAGCATTTCCTATGCTTGCCCTCCAGAGCTGGTAGACATGCAGGAGTATTACAACACATTTCTCAAGGTTACCCCAAATCACAGAAAGAAAAAGGCTAACATTAACAATACTACCAACAATCTGAAGCGTGTTAAATCTTGTTGGAGTTTCAAAACACTACAACGTGTCCACGTATGCGGAGTGGCATTTTTTTTAAAACACTGGAGTGCTCAGGAATTTCATGTTGACTAGTAACGAACTCTTTCCCCCCATCAAAGACTTTGATTCAGCCACCTAAACTCAGTATTTCATCCTCTGCTTTATTTGGTGATTAATCTGAAGAACCCATTTCCATACTAACATTTAAACTAGCAGCTTGATGCCAAGAACTCAATGGTCTACATTTTGCAACTCAAAGAACGGTTGCTGTACTTTATGAGCTACTGGTTTAGCAACTTATAAAAATATCCATCAAAAGCCACAGAGGTTAAACAACATTAAGAAGTGAAGTACAACTTAATAAAAAGAAAAGCACTGATAGATACCCACTCATCATTAAACCTCACATCACCCCTGTAAAACCTTGTCCTCAGAAAAGATGAAGAGTTTTAAAAAGTACTGAAATTTCTTTGCTCTCTTTTTATGGTTTATTAGTTTAGATTCTACCACAAATTGCAAGATTTATGGCCAAATGCTCCAGTGCTGTATAACAGTATGATGTCTTCTAACGCTCCACTCTCACAGAAGCAACTTCTAATTGCTATGCTGTATGTACTGCCAAAGCGCTGCGATGAATTGAGCTGGACCCCATCTTGCAAGGCTTTCCTACAATTACAATAACATTTACTGATCTTTAAAATTGTTCAACACCCAGAATCTTCTCCAAGGTTAAACCTTAGGAGCTAGCCATGGAATAATGGAAGTTAGCATTTCTATAAATGGCACTAGATTTGCCAGCGTGAGAAATTGTACTTAATCACAAAATATCTCAAGGCAACAGTAATGACGTTTGCTTTACTGTAAATAAATGTGCTTCAGCTTCATCTGATAGTTCAGTTTACAAGCTTGTTTGATGCTTGAGCCTGCTATTGCGAAAGGCAATACAGCTGCCAAGTATGGTGAGGTTTTTGAAGAAACAGACATGCAGCCATAATGGTAGACAGGAGCCTGAGAGGTTACAACCCCCGCCATTCCTCTCCAGAACGCAATCAGCTGTGCCTGAGCCATTCTCCAGGTGCCTGTCACGTTGCTCCTTAGCAAGCACCAGCGACAGAGACTATACAATCTCCCCTTGCACATCTGTTTAACAATCCATAACTATCATTACTGTTTCAAAGCTTTTCATCCAACATCAAACTTTCATCTTCCTGTCTGCAATTTTAGTCAATTACATCTTGTCTTACCAACAGTGTACATGGGGAAATACACGCATGTGTGTTTCCTTTAGATTTGTCTTTGGGCAGAAATATTAATCTCCAGACTTTGAGACTACAATATTATTTAATCTTCTAAACAGTCCTTTACTTCCTTCACATTGTTATGATTGAAGAGAACCCATTAGCCGACTGCACACACAAGAAAGAAAGAAAGAATTATAAGTACAATATTAAGCAGCATATGGTAAACCCATTTATGTCTTTCTTTCTACGGCAGGTCAGGTACTGAATGGGACTCATTTCCTGGAGTCATTGTTGGCAGTGTGGAGACTACATTGGTGGGTAATGGCTGGAATACTGAGTGCTCTGTGACTAATTGCATATTTGATATTCATGAGATAAATTAATTAGCTGCTTATTCCCAATGAATAGCCTGGATTCAAATAAAGCTGTCAGATGTGAGGTATGGTAGATGTACATGTGTTAAAAATAGCTCCTAAGGTGTGTGTATATATATATATCAGTCTGCTACTACAAAATTTAATTTAGCTTTGCCCTCAGCCAGGAGTTGCCTGGAGACTGGCTAATAACAAAAGCACTCAAGATATTTTTTCTTTTTCTTTTTTATTTCCTTTTCTTTTTGAATAGATATATTTTACCCCTTCAGCCTTGATACAAAATAGCTATAAAAGCTGTTCAGCATGGCATTCATTTATGCAAAACCTAATCTAATAACGGATGGGAAAAAAAAAATGCCGTGTCTTTTACCTGGTGTAGGACTAAAACTGTTCCTGGTTTAAGTCCCACGGATGTGATTTAGCTGGTTTAGGACAACAGTCTAATCTGGATTGGCTCCAAGGTTGCTTCCTTTTAAACTGGGAATAGTCCAGTACTGCCAGAGCATCAGCCTGAAGTGGATTTAGTTCTTGGAGGCTTCAGAAATCCAGGTGGCTGCCCTCAACCTGCAGAATGCCTCTCCCTCTTCTGCTGCTGCGTGTCCAGGCTGTGGGTTAGAGTCACAGCTCCGGTGACACAAAAGGGCAAGCTGCTGCACCATGTCTCCCTGGCCACAGGTAGGTCATGAGTGCATTTTGTTTATTGTGGTTTTCCTGTCAACCTGAAGTCCTACAGAAACAAGGTTTGTACAGTGACTCTCTCTGTTTGCATGCATTTCTTCTTGTATTCCTTGCCCACTAGCTTCTAAGGCTTTTGCTCAGAATCAGTTAAATCTGGCAGAGGAGTATGAGTCTCAAAGTGAACTAAGTTCCCACAATTTTCCCAAAAATAAGTGGCCAGATAAAGGATGGAGATCTTACTAATATTCTCACCCATGAAAAAATGCAGCTGCACTAGCCTGTTCCTTAGTAAGTACTGGAGAGTACACATGGAAGACAGGCTGGTCAGTCCCTGCCAGCCCAGAAGAAACATTCACAGAGGTTTTACCTTCTCATGCTCTACAGCACTAAGATGTAAAAGCTGAAATGTAACTAAGTTTTGTTAGTGCTGGGGCTTTCTCAAGTGTTCTTGATGATGAGACTCCACCATTGCTATCTACATTTGGGTTGTAGTACCTGGAGTTCACACCCAAGGGGACGGCCTTGGGCTTTGAGATTAGAGGTGTGAAAAGGCTGGGAATTCCACCCAGGAAAAGTTTTTGAGATATTAAATAACAGAATTTGTTTCAATTTAAAAAGCAAGGGGAAAATGTGTTATTCTAAGTGACTTTCCTTGACGTTGTGGACTGACGCTTGCAGATTGTAGAAGGAAGTCCTTTCAAAGTCTTTTTCTCAAGAGAGGAATATTTCATCCTCAGTGTGAGAAGTGTGAGAGTAGAATACATCAACACAGGATGACTATAGGATTTTTTTCTCTATAACTGATTTTCTGCACCACTGACATCATGTCACAAAACATTTCAAGTTCAGCTATACTCCTTTTTCCAACCGAAAGTTTTTCTCGAAGGGTTTTCCCACAGCCCTGCCTGTCTACATAACTGATGAGCTTTGTACTGCCTCCTGCAACTTCACTTGGCTCTCACAAAGAAGAAAGTACTGAACAGGGCAGCACACCTGGACTTTAGCTGTGCTGCTTTGTGCTCAACTAGGAGGATCTGAAAACAGCTGGGAGTGTTTACAATGCTTAAAAATACCTCAGAATCCCGGTGGTCTGGAGGCAAAGGAAAAAAAAAAAATCCATCAAACTTTGGTGTGTGTGTGCTGGCATGAATGCTGTCCTAACACCCAGCAACCTGACGTGCTTAAACCAGATGGCACATGAAGAACAGAAACTAGCTGCCAGGATCTCCACAATGCGTGTGGATGGCAAGACCTCCTGCGGCTGTGTCCCAAAGAAAAGGGTCCTTTTAGCAGAGGAAGTAGAGAGGTAGGTATTAAGCTAAAGTACAGTATCAGGGAATATTGCTTTGGATAAGTGCTACTACCAGCCTTTAAAGATTATGGTAAACATAACTAACTGAAATAAAGATGATTACCGCCATCACAAAAGGAAATCCTCAGATTTGTATTCTGCCTCAAAGCTAACCTCCAGGATGCAAGGAGGATATTTTATGCCTCATATCAAAGCAAAACCAATCTCATAGCTATTCATCTTTTGAGAATAATCAAAACGCAAGACAAGGAGGAAGGCAAAGGGATGCCATTGAAAACCACCCTGACCCAGAGCTTCCAAGTGTGAGAGAGGAACTATAATAGCTCAGGCTTGGGGGCTGTGCTTTTGTTGGTGGGTTTTGTTTGTTGTTTTTCTTTAAAAAAAAAAAAAAAGAAAAAACCAAACACTAATGAGCTTAACTAAATCCTAAATTACATAAATTAATTACTTTCTGATGAAAGTTTGAAATTATAAACAAATGGCTTGCTGATTACACTTTTATCTGGATAAAACTGCATCAATTACATACCTTGCACTTCAGAAAATAGTTCCCCTTAAGCTGATTATATCTTAAACAGCTTTATCTGTGAAATTCATAGCTGCAAATATATTCATCTGCAGCATTTTCCAGGTGCAGCCAAAGAAAAGAAGAAATTATTGGCTTCTCCCTTCAGTACCAGCTTTTCATTATAAAAAACATTATATGTAAACAGAAATCAAAGGCTTTGGTTTCAAATTGTCTAATCCACAGGTTGCTAAAATCAAAACACTCTTCTATATTCATTGTTTGATAATTACCTTCAGCTTCTTATTTCCTTTATTTTTTTAATACAGAATTAATATACATAATATCTTTGTATATACGGTGGATTTATAAAATAATAATAAAACCACAAAGGCTTGTTCAGAACACTAGATTGCATGACTAAGCACAGCAATATCAGAAAGTGCTAAAGTTAAAGCTGCGCTCATACTTTAACTGTGCCTTCCCCACTCTTCAGTACGAGTTACAGGATAACGTTATAATCTGATTTGGCACATAGGGACTGCTCAGTGCTCTATTTTGAGTATTATACAAATGAAATATTTAAACTCTGGTCTTGGATACGTAACATGAAAGTGTCATTTCTTATAGCCCTAGCCATCACAAACATAAATTGCACACTATTCTTTGAAATACAGGTGCTCAATTCTTAAATTAGGCAGGCAACCAAGTGCGTTGTAGTCTTTCTAGTTTATGTTTTCATAAGATTCCGAAGCAAAGTCCATTCTGGTCACCTCCTCTGGTCACCTTCTCTCCTAGCACAGGACCTATAGCGCCTGCGTAGGTAACAGTTGTTCTATATGTGGGGGGAGTCCAACACTGAAATAACTATGGATCAGGCCAGGAATGAGACAAGGACTGGCAGATCTCCGCAGAGGTGCCTGGGCTAGGAAGACACATTAAATTCTCCGTTTTATGAGCACCAAACATGCAGAGAGAACAAAAGTGAAACCAACTCATTTCCAGGGACCCAAGTCATCTGTGCAAGGAATGCTTGACTGGCAGCTTTGTGTTTCCTTAAAAGTCAATAATGATACTGGAAAGTTCTAAGAAGTATTTGGGAGGAGGTTTCTTAGAAAAGAAATTACTTCGTGCCCAAGGATAGTACACTATTCCCATGGTATGTACTTATGGAGCCTAAAGACAAAACAGTATTTAAGTATCTTTTACAAAATACTCTCCACTAACAGCATTTTCTGTTGCTGGTACTCTTTCAGATGCTTTCTGTGAATCGAAACACATGAAACCATTGTGCTTGGTAGAATCACGGGAATGGACCTGAGGTTTTTCTCTATGCAGCTACAGTTTGGGCAGCGAGGTCTGTGAGGCAGAGGGGGTCAGATGAGGCTTTGGAAAAAGACGCTAGAGGATCATGTTCTGTTCCAGTGCCACCAGGTTTCCTGTGCAGCCACATTTGTACTGTCATCTACTGTCCTTGTCTTTATTAATAAACCTGTTATGTTACTCTGTTGCTTATGTACAACCTTTCCCGACTGACAGCAAATCGGTAAGATATCCAGAAATAATAGAAGTCATTCTCTTTGGGAGCACAGAATCACAGCTCTCTATTTTAAGTATTGGCCAACCTTTTTCTTTTTTTTTTTTTTTCCTCTTCCCCAATATTCTTTTCTTACTTTACTAAATACACTAATAAAAATAATCTAGGCTCTTAGCAAATATATTGCTTTTATTATGCCAACCAAAGAGATCAGCATCTATTATTCCACTTTCCAACATCTTCATCTCATGAACAATACACTAATCAGGGACAAAGACTGAGATGTCCATAACATACCCAAAACATGGTTCACACGTTCAGACATCTGACTTAAGGGGGTTTTCACACCTTGCTCAATGCACACTTAGGTTTGCTACTTTTCAGGTGCTAACAGTAAATGCCACAGTTCTGTTTAATCAGCTATAGCTGCTGTTATCAGTGTTAGTGCTTAGTGCTTCAATGATTATCTCTCATTTATCCCATGCTCCCTGGAAAACTGTGAGAGTGCTGCTTTCCGAAGGCAGGCTGTGGGGGAATGGTTTTGTGTGAGACATCTCTGATGGAGGCTGACCCAAGAGCAGAGGAAATGAGGCCCAGATTAGACATTTTTTTTCCCCCACAAGATTTTTCTGAAATGGCTCCGCTAAAGGCACACGCCTCATTTATTTGCTGGCTGCAGCTGGACTAAATTCAGAGATGGCATCAGTGGTTCTGAGAGCTATCGGATTTATTCAAGTCAAATTTAGGGAACAGAAGAGGTTTTTTACAGTGTTGCTCTCTTTTCATATCACCAAACTAAGTTATTTTCCACTGTATTTAAATTTAGCAATCCACACTATTATTTGAACTACTGCTAAAATGAGGAGATCCTTGAGGCACAGACCAGACTTCATTTTGGTGTTGTCCAGCTTGAGATCTTGGCTAATGAGCCAAGCTCCAATGAGCGTATTCTAACAATACAAGCACATAAATCAGAGTATTTTCTCCTTTTTGCTTCCTTTCTGCAATCAGCCAAAATCATTCTTCCACTGAACTCAATACATAGAAATACAGAAGGAAGGACAACCAGTGGCCCAAAGAACAAGCAGTTTAGTTATGGTGGACTTAGTGCTCAGCCAGTTCTCACTGATGATGTGAATGCAAGCATACTTCCCCCAAGGGATAGGCAGGCATTTTACACACATAGTGTATTTGCAGATTCACATACGTGCACAAAAATAAACCTTACAGATGAAAGGCAGTCACCTGTTGGGTGTAATGTGGAAGTTGCCAGTTGGCACAGACCTTTTGCTTCTCCTCTGAATAAGCAGGAACACCCAAGGTGCTGCTGCAGGGACACAGCTAATGCTCTGCGCAGTCAGTGACGAGGCTGTCCCTCTTGTCAATGGGACTATGAAGCAAAACTCTAAGCCAAGTACAAAAAATGGGTCTGAGCCAAAATGCACTGTGACCAATGCAACCTCCACTGAACTCTGTGGACCTTGGATGGAACCCTAGAAGTATTACGGTGGTTTTTGCTGTTCATGCTGAATTTTTTCTACCGTAGTTCCTTTAATACTTAAAATTTCTAATTCAATGAAATCTGTTCCAGCAGTTTATATGCCCAGCTTAAGTACATCTTTCAAAACACAGAATTTTCTCCATAAAACCCTCCTATAATATCCTAAGATGAGGCAGAAGAGATGGTCTAGTGATACAGAGGTTAGATGTGACATTCCTACCTCCCTAGGAGCAACTACGTGAAAGCCTGAAGAAGCTTTTCTAGGAAGACGTGGGATGTGTTACAGGGTACAGGTCTTTTCCTTAGGCCTAAAGAAACTCACAGCACTTTAAAAATATTGCAGATAAGTTCACCCCACTTTCTTAGCCCCACTGGGACCTACTCAACGGAGTATGAGTCACTTATTTCCAGCAGTGCTTCACAGTATATCAGCATGAGCAAGCTTAGAAAACTGTGAGTCACAACTGACTAACAACTCATAACAGGTCAGTGAAACGGCATGACATTGGCAAGGAGCCTTTCCAGAAAACAATTATCAACAAATAGCCATTCACACTTGTTACCCGAGTGATTATATCAGAGAAAAAATAGGGGCTAGTTTAATAGGGGTTTTTGTGTAACCAAAGAAGGGTTAAAGGGGTACATAAGGGGACACTGACATATGCTATGCTAAACCTGATCCCACATGCTACTCAGGCTTTGTCCCTCCGATCAGACTATTTTACAAAAAACAATCTGTGGTTCCTCGACTGTCAGCTTTGGTCTACTCGTGTTGGCACCCCCCGATCAACCCATATTAACTACCACAATGCATATATTCAATAACAGTCACATGCAGTGTTACTATCTGGATGTGTGTTTATGAGTGTGCCTGTGTTATCCTTCAGCCTGTGATGAATGTTTTAAAAAACATCAGTACATGAATCCACACTACCAATTCACAACCTAATAGCCAAGTACAAATACTTGGCCCAGGAGCCTGACAAACCCATATTTTATTGCTGAAATTGCTACTTAGCAGTGCTTACTATTCAAAAGATAGCTTTCCTCTTCCTCCTGCTATCGTGGAGTGGTATCCTGGATACCTCAGCCACTTTCCTGCCACTCACAACAGGAAAAAAACTGACAAACTGGGAAAGGATATCTTGGCAAGCATCAGCAAGAACAGTAACCACTGTGTATTCCTACACGTCCATTTTAATTACACATTTGTTGATGCAAGTATCTATAAGTTAAACATGAATATTGCATGAGGAAGCCAACATTTCAAAATCAGACCAACTGGTCCATGCAAACCTATTTGTCTTAGGCCTATGTGTGCCATTAATTGTTAATAACCAAACATACACCATGGAAAAATTCTAACAAAATAAAATCAATTGTTAAATCCACTAATTTAGGGCATCCATCAACCCATACTAGTCCACTTATATTCAGCTCTTTTTGTTAATTATGCACTTTTTTCAGTCCTCAGTCTAAAAATGTATCTTTCTTTTTTTTTTTCCTGGTTACTGAAAATGTCAATCCAGTTGAAACAACTACAAAAAATTGAGGATTTTTTCCAGGAGCTTGACTGAGCACTTTATCGGAGCCATCAATCAGGCCAGCTATGTGCAACAAGAAGTGCATGTTAAGTTGTTAGTCTCTATTGGTTTCATCTGAGTAATTTTTTAAAATTTTTTTTTTTAAATAGTCTCTTATCCTTTATCATTATTTTTTCCCTACATGAATAGGATCTGTGCAAGGTTTTGAAACTTTGAGCTATCCACACAAAATGGAAAGATAAAGGAGTACAAGGTAGAGCAGTCTGTGAAAATATCAGTGCTACTGTCCTTAGGGTGAAAAGAAAACATCAGCAGCAGAAAGTATCTCCTCTCAAAGCTTATAGCAAAACACAAAGAATTGTATGTGTGTATGTATGTACATATATATAAAAACCCTCATATATATACGCACCCACACATGGCATTTCTAATCATTACTGTCCTTTAAAGTGAGATGCAAATGAATGCAAACTGCTGTTGTCTTCTAAGCACAGCAAAATAAACAGAACAAACAGAAAATGATCAGACTGTAAATGTTGCCTGAACAATAAGAACAAATAAATTTGTCAATAAACGTGATTTTTCTTTTTAATCACATAATGACTGCAACTGGAAATTTTAATGTGTCTGTTTGAATTTATTTATCCAATTGTTCTCAATTCAGTCACATCTCAGAGTATGGATACTCATGAACTGTATGCTATGAGAGTTTGATTTGCAGAACTAGAATGGTTCCGTTTGTGTTGCTATTGCTTAAGCTGTCACTGGGTGAGTTTTGTTCCTTGACAAGAACGTCAAAACATTTGGAAAGTGGGAAAGGTGCCGGTCTGAAATGTGTGAGCAAATTTAGAATTCATTTTTGCCAGCACATGTGGAAACTGCACAAATCCTGCTTTTAAGTTTGCTTTATGTGATCCCCCACACTGGCTAAATTTGATTGCTGAACCAAACATTAAAGGGTCAGAGGAGGATGAAAGCATAAAACTGTCAGCAGTGTTTGCTGCTGGGAATCTAAGTTCAGCATCTCTGGAGTCTGGATCAGACTTTAAAAAAATGCATGGAGGTCCCTCCATCGACTTCAGTACGCTTGAGGTCAGATCTTTCTGGAATACAGACGTTAGAGATTAGCCAATTAAATACAAATAATCTTCCTTTGGGCAACTCTACAAATCTGCTATTTACATAATGTGGTAAAGGCTGAGCTGGTTTTGCTTATCTGTATCAGCAGATTGTCCCTTCCTCCTTATGGAAGGGCTGGCTGACGCAAGTCTGTGTTAAATAAAAACCAGTTAAACCCAATTATGTGTTCAAGAAGATAACTGGGACAGGGATAGTAGAAGCTGAAGAAATACTCCCCAAAAACAATTCGTTGAGAAGGTAATCCATACTCATGAGAAGTCTGGTAAAACCAAACTGGACACATGCATCAGCATTTGCAGACTCAAGAGTTATGGTGTCATTTGCCTTTCTGATGACCATGCATTAAAACTGGAACACCGGACTCACAAACTAAAGAAAGCTAGTGTTAAAAAAGCAAAACAACTATATTATATATAGGATAAATTAAATAAATGTTGTGCCAATTCACTTTGGTCTTCAATGCAATAGTTTTAATGCAAGCTTAGGACATAGGCACCTAAGGCTTTAGAAAAAGCAAAGATTTGCAGAATTCCTCCTGTGTGTTTCGTGTACAGCCTCTGGTATGAAAGCACATTGGGCTAACTGGTCTAGCCAAGGTGCTAGCACAGTACAAGTTATTATGTTTACTACAATTACTACAGTTAATTTTATTTCAATAATGTAATATAAACAACAATAATAAATAGAAAGGACATTTCCCAGCTTTTAAGTTTCTGTGAAAAAAAAAACCAACACACACAACCACCACCACCACCAAAAAACCCACTCACAGCAGCTTCCTACAGAAGTTCAGCTGCAGCCTTGTCCCATAGATTCCCGCATGAGTTCCTAATGCTGCAATTTGCATTGGAAGGAGATTTATTTGGAAGTGTCTGTTGTGTTAATAGATGACAATATAATCAACACGGTTCTTCTCCTTTAGATAGTTCATATGCAACAGTAGCATACCCTGCTGCCTAAAAGAAAAGGCAGTAGAGCACAATTCTCAGATGAAAATCTCTTTTTACTTTTCCATTATAAGCGTGTTATTTCTTGTATTACCTCACATGGAATATAGTAGATGGGATCCCTAAATTTTTATCACAGATCAAGTGCTAAGAATAGGAAGAGAAAAAAGTGCTATCTTAATGAAAGTATGTTGTTAGAGGCCATCAAGTCCTTTATCTAGACATCATCAGTTAAAGCAATATTGAGTCAGCTCAAAAGCCACAGCAGAAGGTAGTTTGGTGACCCATTTTTATAGTACAGATGCCCACATCAAAAGCTTCTTCAGCTCCACAAATAGCTAAACTGGGTCCCCCTGCCAGCACAGAGGGTAAAGTGAGAAACTCTCTTTACATAAACTGAGAAACTCTTGGGAGTATTCTTTCCAAACAAAAAATGAGACCCATTTGCATCAGAGTGGAATAAGTTTGCTTCACAGCACCAGATCTACAGCTGCCTTACACAGTATGTAAAAATCAGCCCTGAAGACCCAAGCTCACCTTCTGTTCCCAGGGCGTGAGACAGAGGGAACCAGAGGATGTAGAGAAGCACACTGATATATGCAGTATTTTACTCCTAATACGCAGACAAGCACACATGCTCTAGCTGCAACCCATGTGTGCATAAAGTAAAACAAAACTACTCATTCCAGGCTCTTACCCTTTGCTGTTGTAACAGCATTTAGGAAGCTTTCAGGAAGACCAATACAGAGAGCTGTCTATGAAGGGGCTGAGGTGTTGGGAAACACGCTGGCTATGTTACTAAAACTCCTGTTTACACATTCAAGACTTTGGCCTGGCTCTGCAAGCATTTATACTCTTTGAAGTAGGTTCCTAAGAGCCAGCACAAGCTTATCTTTCATGCATTCACACTACTCAGACAAAACATGGTCATGCCTGGACAAGAAAAGACTTTACTTCCTTCTTAAGGGACTCGGTTACGGAAGGCTGTTGATGCCCGGTGTCATCCTGGGGAGTGCAGCTTACCTTCTACCCCAATAGTTAGCGTAACCATCTCCCGACACTCACTGTGCACTCATAACCAGGTCTTTAAAAAGCTCGAGCTGGAATGACGCATTTTCTGGAACACCCTGGTTCAGACTTGTTATTTATGAGGAAGAGCTGGTGGCCTGAGTCACACACAGACTTCACACACTCGTTCCTCAGACCCCAGTTAACCTGACTGCCCTTGTATCCAGACTCATCCTGAGGATATTGTTCCAGCTCTGGCTTCTCATTGACCTCTGCCCAAAAGTACCATGTGGTGGCAAAAGGAGATTACTCGCACCTCGACCTGCGGCAAGGTGCTGGTGGGATGTGCAGCAGGAAGGTTGGAGACCAGATGGCACACCATACAATGTGTTCACGTGCCACTGTGGCAACAGCATCAACGTTGTTATGCTGGAGTTTGCTTTGCATGGTATCTGGAAGGATGAGGATTTACTACTTCTTTTTGAACCAGGAGCAGGGTTGAGACACTGCTGGTTTGGCAGCACCTGGAAATGCATGCACCACAAACATGGCTGGGGGCAGAAAAGCCTGAGGCTGAAAAGAGGACTCATAATTCCATCATTGCTGGGCTGCCCCAGGGAATTGCACACTGCAGCAATCTACACACAAATCTTTGGGCAACTGGTTTTTAATGGGATTATGACAACATCTCACACTACATTAATGCCTTCGAATACAACAGCTTGACCCTTCCTTCCTTCCAAGTGACTTGCACACTAACATGTATCGCAACCAAAGCAATTCATTAGCAAATAAAATAGTATCTAGAATAGCACTTTAGAAGCACAGTAGGCACTCCAGCTGACAGTAAACAATATGGGGGTTTTTTAAACACAAATGTACATGAAACCTCTCCATGGGGCAAAAGGAAAGCAAGCAAATCAGCCCAACCACAGAGTTGGTTGTCAAAATGCATCTACTTGTTTTTCCACAAGGAAACACGTATAGTTGAGTGGAGGCAGCATTAATTTATCTATTCCACTCCAGAAGGTGTTTTGCAGTCCAGCCAGCCACTGAATCAGATGTGCCTGAGCTGTGCAGGACAACACTACTACCAGGTATTTCAGAGGAGTGTCTGTGGGTGCTAGCATTAGCTCTGAGGCTGATAGCAGAAACTGCAGCCTGGCTGACCACAGAAGTGGGTCATCTTCTTGCCTCTATCCTGGTCTCCCAGGTCCTCAGGTTCTCCTTGAGGTACCACCCACCACATTTTCCCTCCTCCCAGGGGTCTCACTTGTGCAGGCCATTGGTAGGCATTTCACACAGCTCTCTTTCCACCCAGGGCTGCATCCCCTTTCTAGGGGTGACTCCCATGGCTGGGGTTCCCCACAGCACCCTTCCTGCTCTTTTACCTCTGCCTCAAAAAACTAGAGCACCTCTGCTTGGCACCCTGCCTTACAGGACTGCGGTTTCTGTTCTCAGGACAGTGGGGAGGATTCACGCAGATTTGTGCATTTGCCACTTTTTATGGGGCTGAGGGATGCTCTTCAGGTTTTTTAAGCCCTATGCCCCAGACAGCTTTTAGTTTGGTTTCCTCCCACCAGCTTTCTTAAGACAGATCTTACAAAGGCAAATTAGAGCCGCTTCTACTATTGTGGGTTTTATTGTATTTACATCAAAAGATAACTAGATCCCTGGTGAAATTCCCTGGCTAACTATTTCCCTGTGGCACCGCATTTTCTAGGCTCATTTTGTTGGTATGAATCAAATATTGATTAAAGGAGACAGCCATCTGAAATGAAAACTTACAGGTATGTAAATATGCACACATGTACCAATGTACACTGTATATAAATCAGTAAGTAGGTCTGATGTCAAGAAGGTGGTTGTGGGTAAGTAGTAGTGGTGTGTAGGCTGGATTGTACAGGGGTTGTGCAAAGACACACGGGATTCCTACAACCTGGACTCCATTATCTATTGATGTTAAGGATGCCCTATGAAAGTACCTAGACCAGAGCCTACTGTAAAAAATAAGCCTATGAATTAACTTACAACCTCTCCTGTGTTGGCAAGCAAAGGTCATATCATTTATAGGCTTTGTCTGAAGGCAGTTTAGGTTGAAGAAAGGTTGGGCTAAAACCAAATAGAAGTACAAAAATGACAAATATAAACATAACCCAGGATGAAACCAGAAAAGACAGGTATCTGTAGGGACTAAAGACTACTGAAATCCTCTCATCTCAGGTTGCTGCAATCCTCAGACATGGATTTATTCTGCCAGTAAATTTTAAAATGTTCACAAGTGTTTGTAGGATTAGGGCCTTTGATAAACAAGATAAGGAGCTGATCTAATTTCTAATGCAATGTCACCAAGGGCCATGGTGCCATCAGGTTAGCGCATTGTGCTCAGCATACAATTCAGTTAACAATAACCCAAGTTAACATATAATCGTATTTGATCACAGTAAGCTAGCTAAGGTTGAAAAATAATAATTACATCTTCTGCTATCAATCATCAACTCATAAATTACCACAATTATTGGATTAACTTTGTTCATTGCACTGAGCCCTGAGAAATATTTTTTCACTCACTACAGAAAGGGGGAGGGGATGAGCAAGTGGTAAAGAGGGGGAAAAGGAGTTAGTAAACTGTACTCAATTCACAGAGTACTGGCTATGAGCAGACCTCTGGATATAGTTTGACTTACTCTCTGGAAAGAGAAATGCCACCTGGAAAAGCCAGGATGCACAGGCAGCCATCATTCTGCCATTTCCTACATTTGGAGCGCTTGATGTGGAAACTTTTAACGTTCAATTAGCGTAGTTCCTTGAGATATAGTAGGTATTTCTTAAAATTGCCAATAGAAATGAAAAATACAGAACTAAGTGAGGCCATCTTGCTTGAAATTGTTTCAAAGCCTACAGCAGTACAATAATAGTATTAACACTTACTGACTACTGATTTAGTGTACACCACATATTGTGATAGCCAAAACTAGGCAAAGAAATGTTTGTTGAGGGTAGAGTATAGTTTGGTAGGGAATGCTCACTCTGCAATGCCTGGGCATGTGCATGTGCCTCAGCACACAGCCAACCGTCATGCTTAATAGAGATCTTTTCCTACACTTCACCTGCCTACTGCATCACTTTACAGCAAGTAAATGCAAAGTCTCGTATGAGAGGAGACAAATCATAAAATAATTATATGTAGTGAAAAGGCTTTAAAGAATCATCGCAAGATCCTATAATTAGAGAGGTCATCTCAACATAGGTATAAAAGCAGCTGAATTAACCATAAATCTGCCATTTCCTACATTTTTAATGCTTAACTTGGATGTTCTTTTAGCAGAGTCTAGATGTAGCATACAGCATTTTGGTTCCTAAATAGAGGTGAGGTTACACACAATTCAGGAGGGCTACCTTGAACGAATGAAAGGTGTAGTTTGAGCATGTATTTTGGGAAAGAAATAACTGTCCCACCCGACTGTTAAACCTCTTTAGAAAAGCTAAGTCAAGAAGCAATACTGAATGCATTTAGCATGACACTTAGTGCAAGGCTCAGATAGGGATCCAGTCAAGGATCCAAAAGGCCTATCTATAGTTCTATTTCAACAGCTCAATTGCCCCTGACATTCTAAATAGCTCTTTCATGAAGTTAATCACTCTCAATTTTCAGTAAAACACATGTAAGATTAGAGATTCTCTGACATATCCCAGGATCAAGCCCAGTAGAACTCATATTCCTCAAAAAAAAAAAAAAAAAAAAAGAGAGCTTATTTTAATGTATGCATAGACGAAGAGATGTGGGCAATTGCTGTGTTTACTTAAAGAGGATGAAAGGAAAAATTTCCTGGCAGTAGGAACTATGATAGCTTAACTAGCGTATGGCATATTCTGAGGGACTAGCATGAACAGAGAAAATCAGACACTGCTTATAATGGGTGCTTTGCATGCCTAGTCATACCTCTGGTACATGAGCATATATCTACACACATTAAGACTCAAACAGGATGTGGTAGGGGTGCCAAAAGCTGAGGGAGGTTGTTAAAAGTAACCGTTGCAGACACTTCTGGTACATGGTATTTCTTGTTCTTGCCAAATCAAAGTTCTCAAAGGAGAAATGGTGAAACCTGGATGATACATAGCAATAGCTAATTGGGATATTCTCATGGACTCATTTATAGTGGAAACCTTAGTTGCAGAAAAACGTTGAATCCTAAGTCAGGCCATAGTACCTAGTTCACAAAGCTTTGTTTATTTTTCATGAGATGCAGAATGAAAGAAAATTAGACCATGGGAGACTTCATATTCCAAGCAAATGCATTTCTTAGTGGAACAAAGATTTATAACTGTTTTAAACAAAACAAAAAACAGCACGAGCATGCCTTTGAACTGCAGGACATCTACCAGATCGCTGTGCAGGAGGAGAGTTCCTATAGCCTCTTGCTATGAGCCGGGTAGTAACATTCAGCTCTGGGGTGTGCTGCCCGAGGTGAAAGGCAGCCGCACGCTCTGGCATGTTCAAGGTCTGAAGTTGGACTCAGAGGAAAAATTCAATGCCAAAACATGCTGCTCTTAGCCTGGTGCCTTATGCACATTACGGTCAGTTCTTACTGAGAAGCAGCCTGAGGGGCAAAACTGCATGAGCTGTGTGATGCTCGGGGCCAGGAAAGCACAGATGTACAAAGACAGCAGTAGGAGGGCACAAGGACACCACCCATATCCAGCAGCCACCAGCAAGTTTTCTCCTAAAGCACAAAGACTGCACCCTTTTACTCTCTCTGCAGCACAAACTCAAATGTGTTAATGAGGGTGAGCACCCACTCCTGCCAGGCTGCTGGTGGGGAGGCAGGCAGTCAGCTACGCTTCCTCAAGGGCTACCCCGAGACTCCTCAGCGGGGCTGGGCATCACTTTGCTCAGTGGCCCAGGCTCTGCCCCCTCCTGCACAGAGACCAGCCCAGCTGAGCCTCGAGCAGACATCGGATAGCTGAATATGGGTATGGACTGGTGGAAAGCTACCTGAGCATGCTGTTACACTAAGAACCTAGTGGTGGCTGCAAGGAGGGATGGGCTCACTGGAAGCTCATTCCTTCACTCACAGGTCTGCAGGGGCAATGTAGGGCTGCTGGGCACAGGGTGCCCGATGGCACAGCCCCTCCGAGGCTCAGCTGGGCAGCAGGGGTCTGGCATGGACTGCAAACCAAGATTTATTGCTTGTCAGCAGTTCTGACATTATCCAGTACTTTCTTTGGAAATCCAGGTCTGTCTTTGCAGAAAGAGTCTCTTGTTTGCTTCAGCGAAAGACAGCTTTTATCCACCTTTGTTTATTTACAAAGGAGATCCTGACCATGAACTTCTCTTCATAATGGAAAAAAACAACAAGACTTAGACTAACAGGACAACAGGCTTTGGACAAAAAGGGGTAATGGTATTCATTGACAACAGAAATGGATTAAGCCGCATTTTAAAGGGCAGCTGGCATAACAAGAGACAGCATAAAGTGTGAGAGTTTTACAGTTCTGACAGTGCAGAGACTTATGAAGAAAAAAGCAAAATCAAAGGGTCTTTTAATACATTATCAGACAGAGTAAACATATTAGTGCTTCTAATTATAATTGCAAAGAAAACAAAAATCCCTGGGGAAAGTCCATTACTGTCACTGTTTTTCTATCTGCACAGAAAAAGATCAATTTTGGGACTGAAGGGAGGGGGAATACAACTTTCTCTCCTTGGGCTGGACAGCACAGGACGCTGCTGCCTGCCACCAACCTGCCAAGCAGGGATGCTCCTGGCTGGCAATGCAGGGGAAGACCCTGGGGCAGGGCTGGATAACTGAAGTCAGACCAATTTCCTAATCTTCATTAAGATTTACTGCAATAGAAAATGGTAACACAGATCCTGCTCCTCACTATCCCCACCTTCCCTTCAGGAAAGGAAAAAAAGGACAGGACTTCTCAATATCAGATTTAGTGGAAAAGAAGAAGAGTTATCCCTTGCCTAATTCCTCCTTCAAGGGCAGGGGAAATCAAGTGCAAAACTCACATACTTACCAGTCAAGGTCTTTTTCTCATGACTTGTTTGGGAGATAAACCATAAGGAAGGTGTTTTATGAGACAGAGGACGAACATGCAATCACCTTTGGCTTGAAACAAGTGAAAAAGAATAAAAGGGAATGAGTCAAGATAGCAGCAGGAAACAAATAATGTAACAGCAAGAGAAAGTTACAGCAAATCCCTGTTTAAACTGCAGCAACATAGAGTCTAGCACCAGCATACTGTATTAAAATGCACATGTTTCATATGCATGTCAGGGAGTTTGCCTCTGCAGAGGTGATGGAGACTAGAGAATCTGATGTGGGAGAGAGGGAGGTGGAGAGAAATGCAGGGGGCTCTGCGGTCTGATAGAAGCTGGAAAGAGCAGCCTGGGATGCTTATGCATATGCTGAACCAGTTCTGCTTTCAGATTGCATGGCCTGCCAGGCTTGGCTGTTTGGGTGCACTAAAGTTTTAAATAGAACATGACTTGCCAGAGGCAGATTATAGTTAAATATTATTCTTTTCTTCCTCCCCTCTTCTTGCATAAAACCTTTCCCCTTGACTTGGCAGGGGGAGAGACAGACCTTCTCAACTGGAGCAACCACACTGTGGAGTTCAAGATTTTACATGGAACAGACTTATTAAAAGTATAGCTTTAACATCCGTACTCATTCTCCTCTCTGGTAAAGTCTAAACAACAGCTTGATGCAGCTCAGGAGAGCACAGAAAGGGCCATGCCTCAGACCCATTTGGTGAACATTTGCTTTGTTTTGTCATAACAGTATAGGGATAAGATGTGCTCTGCACACTAGATTTTTTGCAGTCTCCTAAAATCTGCCTTCTTTCTAACTGATTCTGCACATATACAAACAGCCTATTGAAATTTGGGGGAATGTAATGCTGTATTTGTTACAGTACAATGCCTTTCTGTATGCATTTTCTGGGCAAGGATGATAAAGTCTGTTTAAAAACAAGGTAACCATGGTTGCCAGTTGAAGACCCCTCTAACAGCCTTAGTCCAAATCACTTTAACTTCTTCTCACCTCTGACCCCGCCTTAGTAAAATAATGCAGGCCCTCCTTGTACAGCCTTTTGCGAACTATACATAGTAAGTACTATAAAAAATAAGAACCATTATTACTATTTTGCTTCCTTGTTATTGTCCAGAATACAAGTATATATCTAAGGTTGTATAATGCACAAGTGACAGTTACTTGAAAAATGAGATATGACCATGTAGATGTAAATCATAATACCTGTGCAGAGACAAAGCATGTTTAGGGTTACATAGACATTTACTGTCAGCTCCAATTGCCTGCCTGAGGGGAAGGGGAACATGGGCAATTGGCACAGCACTTCAGGGCCATCATGACAAATATACTAGGCAAGTTCTCCACCCCCACACCCTCCCCTCCAATTTGACCCATTCCAAATGTTTTCCTAGCTTTGGTCTATCATTTATATTGCTATGGACAGGATGAATAAAACTAGGGGAGTCATGTGCTACCATTTCCTTTGACAGAGGTACGAATGTCTATATAGACTCTAGCATGGTAAGGAAAAAGTCCTCAACTAAAATTTAAAGATAAATTTAGCATGCCTTGTTTTTAGAAAAGTCACAATATTATGCAGTTATATTATCCCTGAGGGAATGCAGAAATGGTGTCATAATCTCAATTTAAAATCTCATTTTCAGTCTTAATTTTCAGAGGGCCTTTAAAGTCAGGTTTACAGCTCTACTCTATTTGTAGAAATCCACAATTTTACTAAGCATATGCCTGAAATATAGTAGATAAGTTGTAAGCCAAACCCACCCAGCATACACCTATGCAGGACTATGCCCCTGCACATCTACCTCCTGTAGCCTGGGAACTGCCCCTTTTCTGGAGGACCTCCAGAAACTCCTGCCCATTCCGCCTTTGAGGATGAGGACAAAGCCAGAATAACACAAAAGGGAGGAAAGCTAATTTGAAAGTGCAGCTCCCTCCTTTCTGGAACCTGCCCGGCTGTGTGCCTTTTGTAAATGGCTCTGCTCGAGCACCATGATTTCCCTCAAGCTGCCACCTTTGCAGGGTGTGCAGTGCTTTGTCCTCCCAGCTGGGCAGCAGCCTTTCCAAACACAACGCTATTATTTCATGGGGTAAGTGGAATAGCTCATCTCATTTTCCAACGGGGATGAAAATTAAAGGCTGCTGCTTATGTGCCACACTTACTAGACCTTACATAACTGACAAAGACCGCCCTGGCTCTGGCTGAAAGGAAGCCGGGAGAAATCATCTGGATAGCAGGAATTATCTATTATAAATAAATCTCATGCATGCACACAAAGAGCAGTTCTCACCCAGACTAAACACTTTTCTCCAAGCAAGGTGTCTGCTTTGTGCTCCGTGAACAGGAAAATCACGTCCTGCACTCTAGATAAAAATGCTCTGCAGTAAAGGAGACAGCATAATCACTTACTCCAACTATCACAGCAAAAGCCTTGAAAATTAGCCCAATGGCTAAATTAATCTGTATTTCTGGGAAGTCTAATGCCCATGCACTTAGACAGAAACAGAACAGCATTTTGTAAAGCACCTTTTACGCTGTCTGTGCTTAATTTTAAAGGGCTCATTCACTCCAAATTACCTCACCACCGTTCTGGAAATTGTTGCACATCGGTTTCTGCAGTCATCACTTCCCTCCCTTACAGTACACGAGGACCTCATCCAGCAGCCGTTCGCACGCGTCTTCCACAGCAGCCAGACAAGCGAGTGCTCCTCCCCAACAGCAACAGTGCTCCTGAGCCATGCGACCCCTGACAGTTCGGCTGGATATGAACTGGACATGGGATTAAACTCCGCTCAGTTTAACCACTGTGATTTTACTGAAGCAGCACCGTTTTGACACAGCATTTGCAAGAAGGAAATCCAACCATTGATACAAACTTGTACTCAGTCACACCACAACAACTCTGTGGCACCAGGCTTCAGCAGTTTACTCCCTCTGCAAGGGCTTCCTACAGATTCAGCTTCTGATGCTAGCACAACATTTAATAATTCTGCCATCAGAGAGAAAACTGCTTTTCTGAGAGCGGTTCAGAGGTAACAGCATTATTCCCAATTCCCCAGCCCAATTCACTTCCCCGGCGCTGGCTCTCTTCGTGACCTTGGGTATGTCGCTTTGGTTGTATCTGAAGAGCAGAAGGACAGTGTAGGTCGTTGCCTGCTTACTCAAACTCCCCTGCGTAACTGTAGTAGTGATGGCAGCTGGCACAGACTGTCACATACAGCTGGTATGGCCTTTAATACACACCATCTACCCAGGGTCCACAGGGGGTCTGCGCGCTGCTTGCTAGCACGAGCTATTCTTACCCTCACGAGCGTGGTACAATTAACACCATAAGCACATCACATCTTTATTCTGCAGCATAGGCAGTTCTCAGCCTCATCTATAAAATAGCAGTAACTGTACTTCCTACCCCAGAGGGATACCGTGGGGTTATACTAATTCAGGGCCATGCAGGGCTCAGATAATATGGTGACTGGGGCCATGGGATTACCTACAAAGGACAGACGCTCTTTGGGAACAATCTACTTCATAGAAGCAGAGACCCACTGCATAAAGAGCAGATATAAAACAGTCTGGTGATGGCAATGTTGCTGCTATTTAAATTAGGTGTTATTTAAGGAAATAAAGTCTTTGCTGGAATCCATGAGACTGCGCCAAACATACATCTTTTAGCAGTCCATCAGCCTTTCTACCTCTCACAGTGTCACAATTTTTACAACTCAAGGAATGGATCATCTTAGAGACAAGTGTTTTAAACAGGAGTCCAAAGAAGAACTCACTGTATGGGGAAGAGGAGTTTTCAAGACACAGATGTGACAATGGCCATGAGCCCTCCCCGCCCTTCCCCTCTGGGCCCTTCTAAATAAACTAACTTTTCCTTGTGACCGCATCACCCCAGGAAAAATGAAGAGTTTCTCTGGAGACAACATTATATATACAAACAGTTTTCAGAAGTTAGTCACAAAGGCAACAGCAGTGTTATGGGAACTGCAAGGCCGGGCCTGCGCTGAGCACACTGAATTCAAGACCAGGTCTTCTGGTTAGCCAGGGGTCCTCTGTAGAGATGCCTTCAGGTAGCAAAGCTCCAAGGCAGGCAAAGGTAGGCAAAGGGACAACTTACCAAACTCAAGTACACTTTCATTATGCGTTAGCTTACTGAGACATAATACTGAATTTTGCCATAGTTGTTACTGCTCTAGCTTTACTAGCAACAAAATACATGTTACGCTATTGTGCAAACCATAAGAGTGTTTATCACTGTGATTTTATCTCTGAATTTCCTAAAAAACCCCACAAAAAGCCCCATAAAACAACCCCCCATCAACAAACAAAAAAACAAAGAAAAAAACCAAAACCAAAGCAAACCCTAAAACCAACACCCACAACCACCCAAGGAGGAAGGGGAGAGAAGAAACACACATTAGTCTAAAAGGATATCATCTTTAAAACATATGGCTCAGCACTTATCAAGAAATCCATTCAGAAGCTTGACCAAGTGCATGCCAGGGCTCAGGTCAGTGCTCAGAACCATTTGGCTTCTATTCCTGTCCCCTCTCCTCCTCTGGAGGAGGATTGCATTCCTGGTTATCAATGCCTGATCCAGCCTCATTTCTAGACCAAAGAGATGTTTGGAATGGTTTCATGCTTATTGGATCCTTACCCAAAGTTAACTATTTGAAGCTGTTGGTTTCCTTCCTCCTAATAAAGCAGCAGCAAAAATAGTGCCTAATGCTAATAGTGCCTAATGTTACTTCTTTAAACTAAATTACACTTGATGTAAAGTAAGTCCAGTTGCCATCACAATAACTTGTTTGATGAAGGTCATGCTAATTATTATTACACTTCTCATCAGCTTTAAGTTCTTTCATTTCTAACAGTGGAGTGATGCCCTCATCTTTTCAAACACTCTCTGGGATTTGCAGCCATATTTTCCTATCATCTTCTTTAAAACATAATTTTACTGTCATCTTCAACATATCAGTCAGCTCAGGAATCAGAAGAGAGACAAGTTATTCTACACGGAAGCAGTAAAAATGAAATATTGGCTGAAGTTGAACTGCCAGGAGATGAATTAAAGCCAAAGATGCTACTACTCACAGGGTAAATTTCATGGGCCTTCCCTTCCTTGTAAATCAGATTAACTGGTAGCCTCCAAAGAGAGGTGATGCTAAAAAGATTAAAGTATTTGATCATATCACAAAGTCCATTTTCCAACCCAAGTGCCCTAGGCTTCTAGCATATATGTTGAGGAATGGGAAAAGCTCAATAGAAAGTCCTCAATAAGACTGGAAGGAGAAAAGCTTATCACGGAAACAAAAACAAACAAACAAAAAGAAGCAGCCGGAGGGGTACATTGTCCCTTTTCTGCTTTGCTTTCTGTTTGCTGGGAGATTCCTCCCTTTTAGCACCCTCCAACATGGAAGGAAGCTTTTGCTGGTCTCTAGCACCTTTTGCCCTGCTGCTGTTCCCACATCCCATTCAGTTATTCCCTGGGCAGCAGACGCCAGTCAGGTAGAAGTGGAAGATTTATCTCCGAGAGGCTTCATCTATCGCATTCCCTGAAACACTGCCTTTTGGTAAGTGGCAAGGAGAAAGCTTCTTCCTCTCAAAAGAAACATTTCCATTCGGGATTTGGCTTTCTCTCTATCACATCCTTGGAAAATGTTGTCCTTTTGTGACCATTATGGTATTTTGTAAGATGAGCAGCCTAGATGGATTCCTCCGCTGAGGTCTTGTTTGTTATTCAATACAGTTGTATGGACCAGATTCACTACAATGCACTGGCTGTTTCACATTGACTAAATGGTGTAAAACAGATGGAAGCACATGAATGAGTTACACTGACCATCAAGAAATACTCTAAGTCAGCTTTATGGCCACTTTGTATTAAGAGAGAAGCAAAATTCAGTTTGGAGATATGCAAAGGAAAGGATGGGGGGAAAAGAGGGTGGCTCAATAGCAGAATCAAAAGGGAGAGGGAAGTCGTCATTGTTGACTGAAATAGTTTGTTCAGTCTGAAACCAAAAGTTGCATTTAGTTTTCATGTTCTTCAAAACTTTTTGCATAATTTCAATTAAAAAAAAGTTATTTTCACACAAAAATGTTTCATTTTTAAAAATCCTTCTAAATTAAACATTTTTGCTTTTTAAACAATTCTTCCATCCCAGCCTAAAAAACCTCATTGTTGAGCTAAACCCATATGAATAAATATTTTTAACAATTCTGAAATGCATGGCCTTGATTCACTAGAAAGTATAGCTTGTTCAACAAGGAAGACAGACATTAGAAGAGAAGTGTCCTGGGATAAGCCTGAAATACAAAAACACCATTGCCACAAAAGAACTACTGAGCTGGTAGGGATGAAATAAACTACTAAGTGAAACTTACTCAAAATTTTTCATTAGACTGACTATTAACAGCCTTTCTGTGTGACCAGTGTGATTCAGGACATCCCATCATAGTACAGTACGGGAAATTTTCATGTCATCTTAAATTTTTAAGCAGGACCTACACAAAAATCTCCCAGCACTACTGGCAGCAATAACAGCTATTCATTTGGTAATATTTACAAGAAGAAGGTCCAAGTAACCAGAAGCAGATGACAAGCTGAAGACATGAGTGGCTGGAAACAGCAAGCATCAGGAAATTGGCAACCACAGCATCTGAGATAGCAGCCTTATTTCCTAACACTTAAAATAGGATGTAATGGTAGTATTTATGGAGTTGCAATGCAGCAGTTCATTGCAAACATTAACCCTTTCATAGCAATCTCCACATAAAGGGTGTCAACCATGGACTTGATTTTTAAAAGGACTAGATGATCACAGACCGTGCCACCTGTTTGCATTTTTCAAAAGACTTGTCCCCTGAAAGAAAAGCACTGGGGCCAACAAAGCCAGGAAGCAACCATCTTCCCACCTTCCCCAAGGCTACCTCAGAAGCACTGCAGCAGTGAAGCTTCTGCTGCAACCTAAGCAGAATTTTCTGCCTGTTTAAACCCTATTCACAGGTTTATATTCAAGCTGCTCATATGGTAGGAGTGAAGTGCTGTTTTATTACCTCATGGCTGTAGTGGACTAAAAGAGATCAAGAGGAGCCATGAGAATGGCTGAGCTGCACACAGCACCCTTGCTTGGGCACTCAGCACGATCCTGAATGCAGCGTGCCACAGCCTGCAGGGTGCTGCCTGGCCAAAAATGACTTGCACATCGAATGGGAATCTGTCACCCTGCTGGTGTCCCCATGCTGAAGCAGGCGTTCGCAGCCACCTTGCCCAGGAGCGCCCCAGAAAGCACAGGAAAACCTACCTCTGCTAATTCCTCCAAATTCAAGAAAATACGTACCTTAGGTCAGCAGACAGTGCCACTCAACCAGCACCATGACACCTCTGGGTGGTTTAATGAGCTGGCCACTACTGGTATAATCCATATGGGCAGACCTCCACTATCCATAGACCTCCACTATCCATATTTACACACACACACAGACTGGTCATATATTTGAACAGTGTATGAAGAACAACACAGGATTTAACTGAGGGCAGTATTCATGAGTGCACACAACGCAACTGGTTCAGCAGCTAAACCAAGACCCCACCACTATTACAGGGAAAATTAGAGGGATATCAGCTGCACTGGACTCTAGTGACACAGCACTCATCAAGACATCAGAGCAGAGATCAGTATCAGAATCCACCAGTAAGGAAAGAAGATTCATAAGCAATTGAATTAAATGCAAACAGTCTATGTAATACATCAGATAATTTCTTGGCTGTTATTTGATATAATGTTACTGTATTTTCTAATACTAATGTTATTTTATTAATTTGCATTTTCAAAGCAATATGTTCCTATTCAACAAATTGCCAGATAGTTTCCCATCCTACTGTGTGAAGAAATTACAGTAGAGACTTTTTTTATTTTATCAGGTTGGCAATATCAGAGGAGCTAATATGATGCCCCTGGCACCATAAAATATTCAATATTGTGAATAAAGTTCTTGATAAAAGAGCAGCGGAAAGTAGCATTTTATTAAATCAATGTGCTTAAAAAAAGCATGCTTTTAAATGATTTAATTTTAAAATTAAATTGCATTTAAATCATTTGATTACTGTTTAATAACAATGCATAATTTCTATTTAAGTGACTGCTTTAAAAAAAAAAAAAAAATCAGATTCTGCTCTGCTATGCCAATAAAAAAAAGGTATTAGGAATTAGAAATTTTCCCCTCCAACCAGGCAATTCTGATACTGTATCTTCATCCTGGAGAGCTCCTTTCTTGAGTTGCATCTTAAAAAGTCAGAACTTTTGCAGCTATAAAGGAAGTCATAGTTGGGCACCATGACTGACCTGCTGCCCTGTGGAGCTCAGCTATACACTCTCACCACCAGGTAGCAAGCTCCCGTCTTTGCAATCAGCAGCAGTAACTCTGCTGCCATGAAGGGCAACAAGCAAGCCCTGGCTATAAGGAACATGAGAACAAGCCAATACTTTCAGCCTTTCACAGGTGCGGGTGTTCGATGAGACACTCTGCACCCAAGACCATGCTGCATTTTGTGGCTGCTGGTGAGAATGGACGCTTTCCAGGGACAAGCATCTTTCACTTAGGCTAAAAAGAGCCTTCCTCACCTTAGTCACAGTAGTGTACGATTTTTACATTTAGGACAGTTACCCATCTTCCACCTGCAGGGAAAGCTGGATGTCCCAAGCAGAGAACTGTGTCAATACCTGTGCACCAGTACATCATGTATCCAGAGACTTCTGAGGAGAATTGCTCCAGTTTCCAACAAGGAGCAAGTCAGCCCTGGGTAACCAGAAAGAACCAGAAAAATAAAAGGATGCTTTAAAAACTGCATTCTATTTCCTTTCCTCTCATTTTTTATACCAAGTTCATCTGACAGTGGCAAATGTGCTATTTTAACCTATATTGAAATTAGTCTTTTTTTGGGGCACAGGACAGAAAGATAAACAAGTGGTGGACAAGAGAAAGATGTGGAGCTCAAAACAACTGGGCAAAGACGTTCACTGCTTGGTATCTGTTTCCCAGAGGCAAGGAACTGTCAGACTTGCTTCACAAGAGCCACCACAAGATTTCTGTTACAACCCTTCGAAGAACAATTTGTATTCATAAATAATATTTAAAACCAATCCAAAGCAAAGTGCTGTGTGAAGAGTTTCTTTGATAAAATTTCATATAAAGTTTTGAAATACTACCATCTTAGAACAGGAAATAAACGCTGGGTTTGTTCTTTTACCTCTACCTACAGGCTCTCTCTCTCCCTCCACTCCCCCCCCCCCCCAAAATTGAGTGGTAGAAAAAGGAAGAGAAAAACATGGTTAAAATACCAAACTTAAAGGTGTGGAGGGAAGAAGAAGCTTGATTTTTGAATGGTCCAGCTGGCTTAATGAAAAAAAGTATTAAAAACCTATACATATTTTTGTTGGGGGATGATGACATACACCCCATTTAATCCTAGAAAACAAAAGCTATCCTACTGTTATCTGGACTAAATTGGACTGTTTTCTTTCTGACAGATATCAATGTCTTAATCTCACTGCTTGCAAGCTTGAACCATAGTTCATCATTTAGAGGTAACTTGCTGCAGAACATAACTTCATAGCTCCCACCAAAGGGAACAACAACTCCAAGTCACATAGTGCAGAAACAGCTATGCCTCCAGGCACTTGATAGTAAGTGTTGTTAAATATTAGCCAGCCAAGGTTATATAAAGCTTCACATATTTTTGCCCCCCCACTGAACTAAAGCATATGTAATTCTATAACTGAAAGTACAACTTACTTCTCTTTCAGATTAACTAAAAGAATTGATCTATAATCAGACCAGCTGTCTCACAATTAAATCTCTGTCCAAAAAAGCATACAAACCTGTGGGGAAAAGCTGTCCCACAAAGTAAAAACACATGCAAAGAGCATTACTCAGCAGACCGTCAAACAACAGCAACTGCTTGGGAAGGGTTTTAGTTTAATCCACTTCTTGTAAATATGCAAGCAATAAAAACATTGTAAACTCAAAGTATGAAATTTAAAGCAAGCCTTTGACCGAAGGAACTTCTAGCCACTGAGGATATTTGAAAACTAAGGCCATCCACCCTGTTCACCATTTAGAGTTGGTTGGTCTACATGTGTTTTACAGTCACATCTTTGGAAAAACTCAGAAACACTAAATGGGGGATACAGACTATGCATTACAGATCCTTTCTTCCCCACCCCTACTCCCCCGGAAAGCAGCCTTTTGCTTTCAGTAGATGTGGGCTGATTTATGCCAGTCAGGATTCAGGCTCTTCATATTTCTCTACCCCAGAAGACAGTTGTACACTTAGAGAAGCTTTGTGCTATGTTATAAGTTCTTTAATTTATGGAAGTTTCTGCTGTATTTTCTTTATACTCTCCACTTGAGAACATTTTTATGAAGAAAATATCATTTTGGCTCCATATAATTTTTAATTCTACTTCTCAAATATCAAATAATCTCATAAAGGTACACTGCACATAAGGGTGTTCCCCTCCTCTCCCTTTATTAATTTTTAATGCTCAAACATTGCAATTTTCAAAGAAACCAATTAAAATGATTCATCCAAAAAAACCCCCAACAATGCCCTTTCAGGATGACTCAACTGCTTGCATTTCTTATATTAGTTCAAGTCATTGAGGGGAAACTATTTTTGAAGCTGGAAGTCATGGAGTTACGAAACAGAAAGGGGATACCATACCAAAACAGCCCACGTTGCTCAGCATTTTTAGAATCAGGAGGAAGAGTGGCCAAGGCATGACATTCGAGCTACAAAGAAAGCTAAGGGATCACTGAGAATGCAATAAGCAAGGACAGGCATACACACATGGGAGCCACGGTGGGAATGAGGTAGAAGCAAAGGGATAAGCCAGTATTTTGATACTTCCTCAGGCAAACTGAAACCAGGAAGCTTTCCTCAGATATCCATCCTCACTACCCCTCTCAATGGGCTCTCTGGGCACTAACTAGACTGCTCCTTTCCAGCTGCTGATTGAGTTGCAGCACCTAGCTAAGAAGGATGCTCACGCTGACTCCTACTCTGCTTCAGGAACTGCAAAGTTGAGTCCCTCTTGGGTCTGAATCTTTGTTTTCCTTCAAGGACCAAAATGCACTGTGGGAAAAATGCTAGATTCAGGGAGTTCTGCCTTTCTTCTCCTTGTCCTTTATTTCCTCCTTCCTCTCTTTCCTTTTCCATTTTTTAAAATGGGATTGTTCACTTGTATAATTTCACAGTTAAGTGTAACTAATCAAATGTGTGATAAGGACGGACTTGAAGGGGTTTCTTGAAGGTCAGCTAAAAATGGTCCATGTAAAAGAATACTGTACACATTTGAATCCCTATAAAGTTAATCCAAGCAATCAGAGGTAATTTCAAAAAGTCAGACCTTGGCCAAAATATGACATCATGTTGTGGCACCGGTTCTGTGCCAGCTTCAGGCAAAGCTGCTACCTACTGAATGATCAAAACCAATTCTGGTATCTTTACCATATCTCCTTAATCACTCTCCCCTTTAGTCTTCAAGGGGATGCCCAGAACAGAAAAGAACTGAAAACTATCCTAAAGATTACCATATATCCAACCTACATGCAGTCATTTGCATCCTTATTTTTAATAGGTTTTTAATAGAGGATAGCTTCATTTTTCTGGGCTCTTTTTGAACCAGTATGTTATCAAAAATCACTAGTGAAATCTTTCATCTGTGGTGGACTTGTTATTTTAGGATAAAATTATATAATCTTGCAAAAAAATTACAGCAACCCCTCTTCATGCCCCCCTTACATAAAAAGGAAGCCCTAATGTGTTCACATAGTTCCCCAAAGATATCTAGCTGAAAGTAGCTTAATGAGAAAGGAGTGGCAGACACCAAAGGAAGGGTCACCTTCAAGATAATGGTTGGGACTAACAGTGTCATCACACCCTCAGTGAAAGACAAAAGATGTTCACTCTTCAATACTCACAAGCTAAAAACCTCACATGATGTCAATTCTTATGTTTTGGGCAAGCAGCAAATCATAGTTCTCACAATGCAACTGCTCCACAATAATTTATGCATACATGGCACTAAGTAAATGACAGCATATGACTAAACAGGACAAAATATCATGAAGCAGAAAAAAGAGCCTGCCGCAAAGAAGCAAAAAAAAAAAAAAAATCCAGATTTGTTTAGAAGAGCAACACAACTGCTTTGATATTACACTTCTATTCCAATCTGTTCTATTTAGTTATATCAAGGAGAACACGCAGCTAAGAAGATTTCATACAGTATGCATTGAAAAAAAAAATCCATGGCAAAATAGCCAAAAGTTTTCTGACTTACTAAAAATGCATCATTGCTAAATTCTCCTAGAGCAATGTGCAACAGATCTAGTTCCAAAGTCTTAGTGAAGATGACTGCTCAGCTCATTCATCATTACTTTTCCTTTCATTTTGAATGACAATATAAAGTTAGCAGAGGCTGGAAGATTTTGCTTAGTTGCTATACACAACCTTGGCCAAGTCAAGTACTCTTAAAACTTGGTATATGGTTCACAAGCTTTCTTTGACCCTTAGGTTTTTTGATTATAATTTTTAGAAAAAAATTACTTTGATACTTAACGTATATTCAGGTCCAGAGCTTGAGTCTAGGGCTTATACCAATGAGATGCAACAAATCTTATTTTGCATTGCATGGTTACAAATGTTGTTAGTAAGCATTAAATTATCCTCTTAATTAAGCAATTATTTTAATTGCAGTATAGATGTCAATTCTTGATGCTCATTAATATTCTACTCTTTAAATAAGCATCACTGTAAGGAAAGTGGTATTCAATGGGGCATCAGAGTCATTAGAAGAATTTTCTAAATATAGGTATAACTGTCACCTGAGTGGCCAAATTCCTACATCAGTTTCATCAGGGTCATCCAGGATAGATCTGTAAGCTAAATATAGAAGCAATGAAAATAAAGGATAAGAATGAGTAGGCTGTAATATAAGTGGAAGGGGAAAGCAAAACGACTATCTTTGAAATGTCTAGCTCTCTTATATTTTACTGAAATAGATTAATATGCCAGGGAGGGGAACAGACACGCAGTGCAGTTTTACAAGCCATATATTCTCAAGGAAACCACACTATTATAATGCACATACATGTAATATGTGCACACACACAAAGGGCATATCATCACTTCATTTTTAGTTCCTCTCAGAGCCGAAGAATGATACATAAAATACCCAGAAAGCACAAAACATACAGCTTCTCAAAACTTCAGAAAAGGTTCAAGAATTACAGCGGACACTTTTCTCCACTACCGTTGGCAATATTGTCTGGCTAGGAGCAGTGTCACCTACCTGGTAGCTGCAGTTGTTCGTTGCAGTGGAACAAGTGGTTTAGCTGATGACAACTATGGTAGCAGGAGCTATAGGAAGACTAGAAGGGTGATATTTCACCATCATCCTCTCCTGCCCATAGAAGGGTGATATTTCACCATCATCCTCTCCTGCCCATAGAAGGGTGATATTTCACCATCATCCTCTCCTGCCCATCCCCAATGCCACAGGCCGGTTTTTCCCTCATCCCAAGCACTCTGCTATGATGGAGTTGCATTAAGGCAAATCCAGAAGGATTTCAAAAGCCTGTGGATCAAGTCTTAACAGAGAAAGGAATGAGGCCCTGTGTGTCTGACCATCTGCCTTCGGTATGCAAACAGCTCTGCCCATCACCGTGTTATCATAGTACATCACATGCTTTTGTGGGCATCTCTTCCCACAGCAGCTTTTGATGTAAAGGAGCGTTTACTCAGGTGGTTTTATAAATGCTGAGGCCCAGAGAGACCGAGGTGAAGACAGCAACCCTGTGATGCAGCATCAGCGTGAACCTCCTGAGAATTACACTAGAAACCTGGAATGCGCTTGTGGGATCTCATCAGTAACTGGCAGACAAAAAGGACAGCAGATCTCTCAGCAATTTATATCAAAGTGCTTGTAATCTCTTTAGCCATATATATTTAGCCTTCTAGTCAACACAATGGAAATTAGGAAGTCCAGAAAGCTCATATAATACCCATACCAGTACTTCACCGGAGTACAAAAATCCTAGGTAACCACTTATGAAAAACTAAGACTTCAGGTACAAAAGACCAGAAGTTGCAAACGACAGCATATCACAGGAAGATAAGAGAGACCATGAGTATCTCCAAAGATGCCTCACTCCCACACTTGCACATTTCTGTGCAAGTTGCCCACGTGCCAGGAAGCAGTCTACTGTCCATGTTGCAGAAGTTGGCAGAAGTACCTCACAGCCTTTGGCAACCTGAAAATTCCTCCTTTGAGCAAGACTTGAGACCAAAATTAAGCTGGAAGCTTGAAAGAATTAGAGCTATTTCATTAATAGAGGGACTGAATTTCAAAGTTAGATCCAAACCTGAACCCTCCACTCTACCCCCGCTGAGAGTGCTTGGATTTGATGTTTGAGCTCAGGGCCAAGTCCAATTAGAAAACATGTTTGCTGTCCCACAAAATACCTGTTACTCTGAGCTTGTACTTTTGTGGCATCTGGCAAGGGAAAGAAAAAGGGAATATGGATATAAAGGGAAAACATTTTCAATTTAGGAGATTCAAGCATAAAAGTATTTCATTCTGATGAAAAAATTGAAGACATTTTCTTTTCCAGTGATGTGCATAATAGAGTTATGCTGAAGTCTCTCAAAGTCATTCAATTCCTGACATACATCTGTTTTCAAGAGAAGCAGCAGAAAAATCAGAAAATCAGAACTCCAGTGCTGCAGATATATATGTGTAAGACATGTCACAACTAACACATGAGGAGCTCTCTTGCATTGCTCTACGAAACTCAACATTAGGCAAGGTGAGAAATGGCAACTGGTGCTGCACGTGAACCGCTGCCCAATGCTGGCAGATAGTCCCAAGTAAGCTGGCTGCTCTTGTCTTTCAGGCTCAGTTGCAAAATTCAGAACCAGGTCCAAACCTTAAACTCTCCATCCCTTCCCCACCTGGCTCAAGGGGCACTTTTTCCATTTGAGCCTCTATACTATCTCAGCAACTAATGAGGGAAAAAAAAAAACAACAACCAACAATCACCCACAGACACCTGCCCAAGAGCTGGCACATATCCATCAAGATGTAGAAGTTGATCTCCATATACTTTCTACTCATTTATCCAATGAATAAATAACAGTCTTAACTAAAAGTTGTGCTGATATCTGCAGGGATGTAGTCCGAGTCCCTCATTTCAGAGAAGCCGAGGAGGGATCACTCATCTTAACTATGCTCCATCCATTCATGGGTCACTGTTCTGTCCTGGCAATGGTAGGAGGGGATGGCTGGTTGACTGATTACCTTTAAGTTAGGATCTATATATGATACAGGCAGATGAAAATGAAGTAACATATTTTAAGTGACTTCAATTAAAAAGTGACTTTTATTAAGAATTATTAAAAATTATTCTCTCTCTAGCTTCTAACGGATCTCCAAAGCCTCTCTTCTCCCAATGTGCAGCATTCCATGTGACAAGATGGGCATACAGGAAACAGCTAAGTGCCAACATACTAGGCTGAAAAGAAGGAAAACAAGGCTCCTTTGATCCCAGGTCACTTACACCTTCTAAGCCTGACCCAATGCACCAGATGCTGCTGGTTAGGATAAGGATCAAGACAAGCCACTGCACAGGATGTGGCTTACACAGGGGAGACAGCTCCACAAATGTGCTCGGCACAGGCCTACCTGCAAAGAAGCACAAGGTGAGAGCCAACTCCATGGGTCTACTTCCATACCTTTCCAAGGCATCAAGGTTTTACAGTTCAGCTGAAATCACTCACTTCCGTTAAGTGCAGTTTTCTTTTATGGTCTCCTGGCAAGATTCTGTAGCACTGGTACAGAAACAGTGATTGAGAACTTGAAGCAACCTCCACAAGAATAATCTATGGAAAATACCCCATGACATTAGAGTCCATAAACTGCTCTGGGCTCAGTCCTTGTCAAAGACATCCCCGCGGTGCTATACAAACAACACACAACTGTGTGGAAAGTAGCCTAGTTAGTAACAGAAAGCAGTACTGGTAGCAGCAGCATAAAAACATACTACTGGGATTAACATAACATAGCACAGCATAAAAGCAAGCTCAGTTTCATATCAAACTATTGAAGCTATTTTGGATAACACCTCTGACAGTTACTCTCTTATTTCACAAGCCAACAGCGGATAACCGCTTTCAGCATAATGCTGACTTCCTTCCTCACAGACTAGCATCTGGCCACAACAGGAAAAATCCTGGCACGATCAGGCGTGTAATCAGCTTTGGTAACACAACACATTTTATGACCTGTCCTGGCACATACTGTCCAGTCAGAGTAGCTTCATCAGCTCTATAGGCTCAAAGAGAAGCCCTCCAAAACACTCATTGCCCCTTTTTTGCATTCTGCAGTGCACTATCTTTCATCTTCCTTTAAGCCAAGGTGTCAGTCATCACATTGATAGTTAATATCAACTCTGTCTAGGAGCTTCCTATCCCTCAATTAAGGGCATACCTGTAATACTAAACATGCAGCCAGCTGTCAACATGTCTGGAGAAAGAGGTCTTTGTATTAGCAGTTCAGTTGGCATCCACCCAAACTTCAAGCAACATCTAACAATACCATTTTCCTGTTATGAAGCACTCCTCATCTATAGATCCCAAAGTGCACAAAAGGGAGACCCATCCTTCCCATTTCATAAAATATCCCAGATACGGTTACTGAGGCATGGGCCAGGGGAAGAACTGAGATTATACCTCAGATATCCCACCACTCCTCCAACAACTAGGCATCATTGTCCTCTTCACCTCTCTCATTTACCGAAAGTAGGCTCAGAAACATTTATTAGTGGGGGTAGAAGCTTTGCCACAGAACAAAAAAAAAAAAGTGGCACTTTCCTGTTGGCTCTGTATTTTGCCTAAATACGGCTCTTTCTTACCTCTGATCCACAGATGCTCAGTAAAGGCAAGCTAATAGAGGAACTGCCTCCAAACTAGTCCTTGTCTATCAAGATACATGACATGGGAAGACTTGCAAGCTGTAGAAGGAACTCTGTGCTAAGAAAGCAGGGCTCTGTCCACAGTGGGGGGAAAGTTGTCTGAATTTTAGTTACAGCTTCGGCATCTGCTTTACAGGACAAGAAGATAAATTTGTTTAGTGCTAAAACCCTCAGGGAGGCAAAATTTGTACCATTGGCTTCTGTAATATTGGCTTTTGTTTTCCCTTTTAGCTCAACTGTTTTAACACTCCTTATTCAAACATATTAAATTAGAAAAAAAGATAGAAAGGATGAGGTTTTAAATAAAGTCGAACACGCAAGGCATATAGTAGCCCCTGAAATCCCTTCTACTGGAACTGCAATTTCTTTTTGTAGGAGAGGAAAATTGCGTGCATGTGTTTCTGCGGCAGCTATGCCAGTTCTAGCTTACAGGGCTCAGCACAGCGTATAAAAGGAAATACTGAAATAAAGCCAAAAATGCCCTGGTCTGTTGGTACCCTGGTTTCTGTTGGCTGGCAGAACAACTTACAGGCGCTGCTAGAAGGCAGCAGGCTTGGCCTGGCATTGCATGCCCATACTGCCCTGCAGCTTGTCAGGATGCTGAATATGGGTAACGTGCTGATTGCATCACTCCAGGCTTGTAACCAGTTTGTCAGCAACAGGACATCCCGGCACAGTGTGCCTCAGAAGGACAGTTCCTTCGGGAGTCTAGTTGTGTAGGTCTGTCCATCCAAACACGGCCTTACATTATTGCTTCTTCTAGCACTGAAGTGGTGAAGCAGTCATTTAGTAAATGTGTCACACACACAGATTTATAGTTGTGTTTCCTGACCCCATAAGTGATAGGGGAAAAAATAAAAAGCTTAGACTTTTCTTGGGAACAAGTAAAGGTCATTTGTCTCATCAAATTTCATCCCTTAATAGTACGCCCGTTCCCTCAAGGAAATTTCTAATTGTTCCTCAACAATTTCAGTCTTTTGCTTCAGTAACATTAGTGAGCAGTTATGATATAGCTTTTAAGAGCTTCTTCAGGAAAGAGTCCCTAGTTTGCTCTGAACAAATTCAAAGAGTAACCCAAACAAGAGGGGACTCTTAACATGCATCATTTGCCATTGAAATATATGGCAAACATTTAAGACGCAGACTGTGAAGAAAACATATGTACAATGACATGCTACTATAGCATGTGATGTATCTCTCACAGCACAGGGAAAGGTACAGGTGATATATTAGCTAATGAAATCCATAATTTCCAGAGAAAAGTTTCTGGATATAAAATTGTCAGTTTCATTTATTCAGCCTCTTGCTCCTTAAGTTGATCTTCTCCCTTACACATCAGCATCTGCATTCATCTGCTCTACAGAGTCTAACCTCTTGCAGGGCTTTCTGCAGCCAAAGGCAAAAGAAAAAAGATGTTTACTCATGAGCTGAGCTACCACAAGCCAGTGCACCCCACACAATCTCCTCTTTCTTTCCAGAGAGGGAGAATTTGGAGTTATTGCGTATCTCTGCCAGTGAAGTGCCAAAGTCTTATATCAGTAAAGAGCCCAGTACTCACAATGAAGAGGCAAGCACTCACTGATTCCACAAATAGCCACTCGCTCAGGTGCTCCACTTCAATGCAACACCATGGGTTGGGTTAAATAATAAAATGACTCAAGTGTTTAGGTGAGCTATGTGAATAAGTGTCTACAAGACATCGCTTGATCACCTACAAGATGTAGCCTGATGTCTATAAGAAACCATGGTAAGTTATATCTGGTCTGTCACAGGCACTGTATTACAGAAACCTCTTTTTACCATTACATTCAAGACTGCAAGGGGAAGAAAATACCTTTCTTTACCACAGTAAGGCGTCTGTAGCTCCCGATCACAAAGGGTTCAATGGAAAGAAAGGTGCATAGCATGCAAAATAGTCAATTAATTTTTCCCAGCATTCATCTTTAATTATAGGACAGCCTAAAGGCTAATAACATAATCAAGTCCTCACTGTGGTAAGACTCTGGATAATCATATGTTCTGTTGTGGTGGTTCTGCCTCTCCAGCAATGGGTACGGGATGCCATTTAGAACACCTCTTCTTTACACATACTTCACACATATATTTCACTGCTGCGGCTAACAGAGCTAATAATACAATGACTATGTATAGGATAAGGTGCATGGCTGCTGAACTTCATGCATTTCTCTGCCAAGATGAAGGCAGCAAGCTGGGCAGAGCTGCCTCGTGACTCTCTTCTGCAGTTACGCAACTGCATGCTTGCTCTTTGGGAAAGCTCACCAGGCTGGACAGATACAACCAGAAGAGGAGCTGGGCAGGAACAGATTAAGCAGTCCACCCAAAGCCAGCATCAGGGCTGTGAACTCAATCCACGTTTGCCGCCAGCCCACTCCCCAGTGCCCACACTGATGCTTCAAGAAATTTTATCCTTTCAATTGAATGATTTGACATTTATGCTAAACATATCCTTGCCTTACCTATAGGCATTTGCTAATGCATGAAAATCACTTTTATCTTTAGAAAAGACTCACTGGCTTTGTTTGAATTCAGCATCTTCTTGTCCTTAGCCCCCCCTTTGCTGCAAGAGCCCACTGTATCTGTACGTAGACAATGTATATGTCAGAAGTACTTTAAAATGTCAGTGCTCATCTTTCGTAAGGACTTTCAGGCAAGTCTATGATTAAAACTAGATATTCAAGCAGAAGATGAATATATTATGTCCTCAGGCTCCTTAAGTCATGATCCATATTTATAATGCAAAACTAAGGCTTCTGTTGAATAATTACATGTTTTGCCTGCCCATTCTTCCTCCCCAGCCCCATATGTGTACACACACACGCAAATGCATATATAGCATTTAAAGTGAGCAATTATTCACCCTAAAGACAAAATGTCTTTGACTATATGCGTGCTAGAGAGAGTTTAATTCTGTAATTATCATGCAAGACTTGCAGTAGCAAACCTAGTTCAGATTGAGAGACCTTGCCCTTACTCAGCATGAATAAAGGTGATAACAGCATGTTCCAGAGGGGCTAGAGCACTCTGTAGTTAACAAAGCCAAGCCCTAGGGAAAGGACTGTAGTAGCCACACTCATTCCAACTCCAGGTAAATACTTTCCTTCCAAGCAGAAGTCTCCGATTTGAAGTTCCTGAGATCCTACTTGGTCAGTGCTTCAGAGTGGAAGGTGCTTCTTTATGAATGAATGAAAGCTACTTTAAAACGTTTGGCAGCCACAGAATTCAGAAATCATATGAAAAAAATACAACAGGATCTCAAATATTACTTTTCAACTAGTGTTGATCTCCCCTCTCTTATTTTAAGTCATCTTTCTCAGCAATAAGCAGTGCCACTGGATGACACAAAGTCAGACTGCAAGAATCAGCTTGCCGTTAAAGTCAGAAATTTGATTAGAAGGAGCGTTTTGACCAGTATCCTAGAAGCTTAAGCCTGTATTTCTTCATGCATCCTCCTCAGGGCTACAGATTTCTTTATAGAAGAGGGAGCGTACCAGTGTCACTAAGAAGGATTCCACACAACAAAACAGACAAGCACTGCATTCATTACAGCTAGCTGGGAAATGCAGCTTTCATGCACATGTGCATGTATGTACATGTACATGCATGCACACACTTCCAATTAATCAGAAAATTAGAAGCTTTTTTCAGTAAATTGGACACTCTCCATCTTTAGTAATCCAGTTCTGGAAGTGGAAATACTGTCAGCAACATCAAAATAGCACACTGTGAACAAAAATGCTTCTTGACAGAACCCTGTGTTTTGCCAAAAAAACTTTATTAAAAAATTCCTAGCAGCTCTCATCACTCTTTTCACCTTTCCTAAAATTTGCCTTCTGATATGCAAATTGAGCAGAAAGCACTGGGAGCCTGCATACAGTGCTCTATCATGGTCTCCAGTTACCCAAGAGCAACTTCTATGGCAAATTTGTCACTGTAGACCTAGCCTCAGATAATCAACCACAGTCAATGAAATGTATTTGGCTAACTGAGATGCCTCTGATGAGATTACTTTAGAATCCAAATCCCTTAGTCAGGCAGAAGTATAAATCACAGTGACACTGGTCCACTAAAAAAAAAAAAGTCACAGCTGCAACAATAGCTGTCACATATTCTGGTTGTCAACAGAGCCAGACAAGAGGAACACCCATGGAGCAGTCTTTCATTTGAAAATTAAGCCCTGCAGCACTGAGCAGGTCATCAAGACATCACTCAGAAAGCAGAAGTATGGGAAATGCAAGTGATATCAGATTGCAAGGCCTGGCGGGGGGGGGGGTGGGGGGAGTATCATGGAAGAAGCTACTGGCTTCTTGCTTTATTCATCCCATTGTTCAAAAAGACAAATGAAAAAACTCTTGCCTTGTCCCCATTGCCTTGCTTGTGGCTTAGCAGTATCAAAGTGATTTGTCTTTCCTCTTTTTCCCATCCATCTCCAAAAGAGATAAAGTGTTACTTCTCTGTAAAGGGCTAGACCGGAATTTTACCATATGCCCTGATCAAGAAGCAGGGTGTAACCAAGCTACCCCTGAGCTGTCCTCCCCTCTCTCTTGTCAGCAGACAGAAGAGCAGAGAAACAGACTTATTGGTCTTGACCTGAGACAAATTAGCTCAGCTCAACACTGTAGCAGATGAAGGAAGTCAAGGCTACACCTACAGCTTCTGTAGAGGAAAGACGAAAAAAAAAAGTATTCCTGAGACTGTAGCCTAATTTCTCCCTGAAAGATTTTTTGTTAATTCAGAGAGGCTCCAATTTTCCATCCAAGCATTTGTATCTGCCAGTAGGGCATACAAGCCACAAAGAGAGGTTGGGCTGTTGAATTTTCACAGGGTAAAGTTAGCCCCCTAGAATATTTAGTTCCTCACCAGTAGGATTTATATATACACATAAGATGGATGTATTGTCTTTCGCTGTGATCCAAACAATAGTGTGAGGTCTATCTTGCATCGCTTAGCACACTGCAGTATTTCACACCAGGGATGTCCCGTTTCTACTACTCATTGCAATTGCAGCTGAAGACTTCAGTTTCTAACCACAATTTAGAAGAAAATAACAACAAAATAAAAATTTAGTAACCAGTATGCATTTGTTATGATATTTGTACCTTATCTCAGTTAGAAATCAGGCTAAATTCCTGGAATATTTTAATATATTTTGCTGCTGGAAAAAATCCACAACAAAATGCAGTTATGGCATTTCTCTGGGACACGTGCCTTCTTGTTTAGTCCTAAAGATGATTGCATTTGTCATCTCATGACACGTAGGACGTGTGCTCTGCATTTCACTCGTTCTGCCAGCTACTTACAGTTTTATGCTGCAGGTTTCCTTACTGCTGCATGTGTCTAGTTCTTAAAGGCTAGTCTTAAATGATGCTGTATTTGGTGTGGCAGAAACAGGATGCAGTTCTGTTATGATACAGGAGAGCATCTGCATCTGAGACTTGCTTCTGCTTTGTCATTATGAATATATAATACCACAGCCTTGGGAAGGAAGAAAGCAGTAGCATCCTTGCAAGTGTGTTTGACAGGGCAGGTAAATCTTGCTTATAATAATAATTAAGAAGCAGGTGTACTTATGGCATAGTAGTATTAATTTTTGGAGACAGTTTAGCGTTCACAAAAAGTCACCTAAGATGGGGTAGAAACTCACCTCACCAAGCCAAGGAGTGTGAAGTGGTGACAGCTAAGTTACGGTGTGCTAAATTGAACAAAACATTTGCAATCACCTCTTAATAACTTAATTGCATCCAGGCTATCATCACAAAAACATTAGCAATAACTGTGGTCCCATTCCTGCTAGCTGGCTCGTCTATGCGTTTCACAGCATCCCACTGCGCACAAACCAACCCCATGTTCATTTAACCAGCTGGGAGCAGCTTGTCTAACTGATGTCTCCAGGACTGTCCTCAAAGTAGAAAAGGATTTGTTCAGCCATTCAAGTGTCTCCCTTGGGAAAGCCTTAGGCACTCTTGACGAGGAGCTTCTTTAAGGGTGCTACTGCTTTTGCCATCTACCGCTGTGAGCCCCAGCGCTGCCATGGACCAAACCTTGCTCCTGCACCCCTGTCCTGGCACAGGTCTATTCACCTGAAATGCAAACTTGGGGGCTGAACGTGCCTCTGGCAGAGCCTCCCAGGGGCTGCCAGCAACTTTGCTCTCACTAGAGACTTTGCTCTCCACTGCCACATAGAGCACACACGTGTTTTACAAGAGGACACAGAAATAGGCACCCAGAAACGTATGCCACCGAAGAATAGCAGGAGGAAAGCATACACAGATAATTCACAGAACAGTTACTGAAGGTTCATATCAAACATCAGTTCCTTACATGCATGAAACTGTCAATGCATTAAACATTTGTGACTCTCTGTATGTTTCCCTGCCCCAAATTTGGTCCTAGCTGGCAAATACAGAGAAGCATGCATCTCACACACACACACCAAACCCATTAGATGAGTGCAAGTGCAAACCTACCAAGTGTCCGTATCCCAAAAGCAAATTTATGACAGTTGTAAGGACTATTCTACTTCAAACTCCAAAATACAAATTTAAGTGCAAATAAACCTTAAAATGTCTCAAAAATACACAGAGAAGTTTTAGCAGCACCTACATTAGCTTAGCATTTAGTAAAGGCAAACTAGCTCAGCTACAATAGAAATAAAGCTCTAAAACCAACCTAGGATTTAAGTCTTAAAACCCACTTTTACACATTTTCTGGCTGGTTAGAGTAACAGGGTACCCTGAGAAAGACTGCTTATATATTTCCTGGACTTCAGCATATCAGAATCCTATCAGTTTTACTGAGATTTCATGCTCCTTCCCTAAGTGAAAAGATGAAACTCCAATTAAAAAAAAATATTTTCCCATCTACAAACACAAAAATTATTTTTTCAATACTTAAATGAACCCATACAAACTGTATACTGCTTTAGAAAGCCTTGTGTTTTTGCCAGGATTGTATAAAATTTGCTTTTTACCATATCAACTTCTCCAGAGGCACCACTTCGAGGACGGGAGGAATCCATTCTGGAGAGCTGATGGGTTTTCTTGCCATATATCAAGTTGTATGCAATAAATGACCTTCTGGGATATCTACACCATGTTTTTAGCAGAAAACTGACCCAAGTGATCTAGCATACCGTGACATCACATTCATTGTGACATCAGAGCACGGTAACACCTTTGCCAACACAGGTTATTTTACCACGCACTGTACAATGTCCTAACCTGGCACAGTCCTTTAACTGTAAGAGAATAGCTTTTATTATATCTCAAAAATAACCTAACTTTTGATATGTTGATTTAAAATGTATTTCCTTTTGATTTTTAAGTCATTACTGGATTGTTTGGGTAATTCTGCTCTAAATACTGCTTCATAAAATTATTTTTCCTGATTCAATTATACGTATTTATTAAAGCAAACTCAAACATATTTTAGATAAAAGTAATTTAGTCATCTCTATTGCTTTTCAGAGTTTAAAACATTATTTTAAAATAATCTGAACCACAAAGTTAGACTATCCACTGAATCATATATTCAGATGCAGCCAGAAGACTCAAAGTTAACTTTTGAGAGTACCTGGGCAAATCCCAGGTACTGGGATTTGCCACCTTCATCTTTTTATAAGCTTACTCTTCACAATACCATTTAGCTAAAACCCATCTAGTCACCAGAAAACATATCAATGCAGTTTATCAAGCTTCCTACAAGGCTCATTTATTTTGCCTTAGACAGACATTACCCTTGTCAGTGCCCCTGAAGCCCTTCTCCATGCACACTGATGAGTCATTTTTGCAGCTGTTTGTCAACACTCATGTTTTGCAGTGTCAGCAAACATACGCCTGGGAGGTGCTTCTCAAGGGCCTAACCCAAAACTCATCAACACCCACAGGGTCCAGATGAAGGCTGAGATGGATTTCTTAGTACCCGTCTCCTCGCCTTTCCACTGATCACCCCCAGAGCAGGGATTTGCAGACTTGCATGGCAAGGATGGGGTTCCCTGTAATCTCTCCTCCAAATAAGATGATGATAAGGGTGCCATTTTCTTACTATAAACCCTCAGTCTGAGGAATGTTTCTGGCAGTGGTACGGTGTTTGATGGGGAAGTATTTTTAAGGGTCTGAGTTTGAGATCTTTGAAAGGGATATTTTACCTTCCTTCCACATGAAACTGCTTCTGCATCTATTCTTCATATGCACCATGTGGCCTCGCAAAAGACTCACTTCACAGCAGCGCAAGCAGTGCAGAGAAGAGCTGCATACAGATCACAGACCTACTGTCAGGGGCTTTGGCAAGAAAGGGAAGAAGGTTCTGTAGCCAGCCGGCTGCACTTTGGCCAGCCGAAGCTGGAAAAGGAGTTCGCATACTTCTGCGCGAGCAACACAGAGACAGCTTCAGCGCTGGGGAGCAGCCCTCCTTCCTGCTTCAGGCTGCCTGCGCAGGTCCCAGTGCTGCGACAGTGGCTAGCGACCGCCAGCTCGCAGAAGTGAGGAGTGCTTCACTGTGCAGCGAGCATAGGATTGCCCTTCTGCATCAAGCACTGGCCAGCTCCCAAGTGAAACAAAGTACTGCTCTGCCTGCAGGAGAATAAAAGATTCTCTAGCAAAGGAAAAGCAGAGCTATCTTTGAAGACATCATGCACATGCATTTGCAAAGGCATATTCATTCCTTTAGTTGAAGATCCCACACAGAAAACTAGTGGAAATTCATACTTTGCCTTGATGTTTTTCCAATGGCCTCTCCATCAGTCTTTGATTAGCAAATAAATCTTTTTAAAAGCTACTACACCATCCAGGCAGAGCAGCCCAGATATCTGCCTTTTATTTCTTGCATTTGCTAGTAGAAACTCAGGAAGCAGGTGTGCGTATCTCAGCAACATCCTCAGGACAGAGGGAGCTCAGATTGTTCTGCACTCTGGTCTACTCTAGCTGGAACATTTAAGTATTTTATCAGTAAAAAGCCAAGCATGGTATCAGAGGTCTCACTTCCTAGCTATGCAACAAGCATAGCGACATCAGACTTGATGGGCATCCAGGGTTCAACTTCTGATGAACTGTGAATGCAACGTGGAGACACAGCAGCTGACACTGCTATAGGACTATGCTTGGTAAACAGATACAGTCAAAAGCTTCTGATTTTGCAAACATCATATTTATACTAAAAATGTCTTTTAAAAGAAACAAACATTTTTAGGTGCTGGGAGAGGATTTTTTATTATTTAACAAACACAGATGCAATAAGCTTGTACCCAGTCTGAGAAAATTGTTACAGTTCTTTTGCCATTTACATGGCTATATTTGTCTGGGTTGCCAGACATGACTCGGTTTAAAATAAAGATGTTTAAAGATCAGCCTCTTTGTTTCTACCTTACCCTACAAAAATCCAGTATGTGCAGCATAGCAATATTCATGTGGGATTCAATACCTTGAGTATTACTTTACTGGCAACAAAGGGAGAAAACTTTAGTCCAATAGGCTCAAAAAACTGTTTTTCAGTTGCATTATTGCTTCCAAAGAGACAAACAGCATTCCATTTGTTCCACAGATACTAATGTAATTTCAGGATGTCTTTGATCTTGTCCAGACCAAGATAAAAGGTATCCTTTAAAGTATACTCATTAAAGTGTTTTAACCCACTTTTAAACAAAAGGCAGTTTTTGCACAACCTAACTTTAAGCATCTAAGTTACATGCCTAAATTAGGAGGACGACACCCTTAGCTACCTCCTCCAGAAGCTATCCTCACTGGACTGGACTGGGGAGACTGGAGATGAACATCTCCTTACTTAATTTGAACCCTCTGGTCATTTAAGCACCCTCTACAGTCAAAAGAGAAGCCCCTCCAGAGAATGATTCCTCTTAACGTTTCATGGATACCTGTTGTAACAACTTGCCACATTTACCCTTCCAATGACTAATGAGAGGACAGAGAACGCTCCAGGAATTTTAAATTAGGAGAGATTAATCCCACTGCATTGATTACAGAAGGAGGATGGACGTCCACCTAAGAACCACTTGGTTCTTAACTTTTTTGCAAGTAAATTTAGGGTAGATTAAGCCAGTCCTGGCCTTTTAATACAGGCACTTACATATATGACCAAAGTTGACCCCCCTCCTGCTGCCAATGCTTGGTCTACACACATTTCAGGAGTTACGCATTAAGCTACACCTTAGATAAGAAAGTGTGCAGATTGGAGAAGTAGGAGCAGGACCCAGTACTCCAGTTCCCAGTTTGGGAGCTCAGCTTTGAAAGAGAGATGCTGTGTAACGAAGGACTGCACTTGATCACGTGCCGCCAGATTTCCCACTGGCACCTCTATCTTCCATTGCAACACGCAAGTGCTGCTTTTCAAAAAATCTTGAAAATACAGCCATTTGTTTTGGAGTCTACATGGATGTTTGACACAAGCTAAACAAGCTGCAGGAGCATCAAGAGTCTAGATTGCCAAACAGATGAAGAACAGCCTTCGGCTCTTCCACTGTACACGGAAAACTTTAATATTAAAGCACTTAACACTGCCTATAGAGTACTCTGTCTCCAGAGACTCAGCAAGACGGAATCCACAACCTTGTGCTACATATCCTCACCCAGAAAGAGGGCACCTACATTTTAAGCAAAAAGCATAGAATACCTCATGCCAAAATGCCTAATAGCAGCTTGGCAGTTAGAAATGTCTCTTGGGGTAGGAGACAGGGTTCAAATCCCCCTCACCAAGATTAACGGAATTTCATCCACACATGCTACATGCTAGTTGAATGCTGCAACCGCAGAGCTCTCAGATAAGAGAATAAGCAGCACTGCTTCCTCCTCCTCCTCCCTGCATTTCATGAACCTAGCCTTGAAGCTGTATTTCCCTTTCCAGCTGACACTACTGAGCAAAGTTGCAAACAGTTTGAGGACAACCAAACTGCAGTTTGCAGCAAATTATCCCATGGTCTATTTTTTAAAGTGTCAGCCCACTGTAGAGATAGATGGCATTACTGATCACAGGAGATGAGATCCTCAGTTTTGAGTCACACTGAAAGGCATCCTTCTCCCACTGTATAGTCCTCCACACAGCTGTGCTGTGGCTTTGATCAGATACCAAGGCAGACAGATCCCTCCAGAAGCACAGAGGCCAGCAGGGAGGACACTGCAGGCTGGGCACATGCAAAATAGCCAGCCACAGAGAAGAGAAGGCTCAGAGGCAGCTGCTTGCCCCTGACCCCAGGTCCAGCACTTGGACCTGAGGCCCATCATTCACTTGCACTTAGCGATGATTCCTCAAGCACAGGGCTACAAAAAAATTGAAGCATGTGTAAACTTGGCAGTATTTCATGCTTATTGACCATTCTATTGATAAAGGAATCCATACACAACACACCCTACCCATGCACTAATCTGACTGAAAAAGGTCTCTTTTTGGAGGAGGGGGGACAACTACTGCCACTTAATGCAACACAACCAGGTTTCATACATTTTGTAGCTCACATTTATGCCAAGAGGTATAAAAACTATAAGCATCCATAAGCAATTACTGAGAATTTAGCCACGCTGTTTGCATAGGTTTATATCGTACCGAACAAATGTATTCTATTACTGTGTGAAATCTACCAGAATGCAATTTATTGAAGCAGTAGTCATAAAGAGCAGAGGATATCTGATTGCCTGCAACAAAAGCCTTTCCCCTCCTCCAGCCATTAAAAGGTCGAGCACCTCCCTCATTTTAAATAACTGCTCAATAATCTCCCTTTAAAGAATGAAACTGTATCAGACTTCAACTCCTTTTAAAAGAAACAAAACCAAACTCACAGTAGTTTCCTAACTCCCCTCTGGATTATTCTAGGAACAGCAATGCAAGACAGTTATGGCCATGTTGCATTTGGAAGCTTTCCAAAAATACGTATGACTGAGAACACCAGGTTATCTTTTCATGATATATTCAAGTAAATAGCTTACGATGTTAGTCACACAATGAATTATGTTCTGAAGCACACAGAAGAAAACATGCCCATACAAAACCTCAACTGTATAAAAATCAAATAGTGGTTTAACCTGCTTACAAGGCTCAAACATTCAAACAGCCTCTATTATTCTTATATTGATCTCACCATTTTCTGCAGTTCCACAAACGCAGCTGTCAGACTAGGAACTTGCTGATTCAAGCACTGGTTCTCCTCTTGTACTTGTTCCAGCATGACTTGGTCAGCATGTAATTTCATTTGTAGCTTGTGAAACTGCAATAAATAAACAAACATACATACATGAGGGACTTGTCAAGCAAAGCAAGCTGTATAATTATCAGAGTGGAAATCAAATGCCAACATTGATTATATGATGAGCCACACCTCAGCTGGCAAATTTCAAACACACAGCATGATGGGAGGGAAGAAGCGGCTCCAAATTTCTCTATATTAGCGGTGACTGTGGGAGACAAAAGTCTCATAAAAACAAGCCTGGAAAGCATTTAAGGAGTAACACGTGTGCACACATTTCATAGAATCACACAATCATTTAGGTTGGAAAAGACCTTTAAGATCATCAAGTCTAACCATAAATTTGTCTGGATTTCCCTTAACACTACAGTGCATTTTATCAGAAGCACTTTCTTTCAGCAATTTCATTCTCCTAATAGAGCTTCTAATTAAACAGTATTACTACTATGTTTCCCTTATAATACATGAAACTTTTACACATGTAACATTTATTTCACTATAATTTCTTCTTCTTCCAATATTTTTTCCCATCAACACAAGATTTGAGCAGATTAGTGAGCTGTACTATTAGTAAAGCAACACAGTGAGGGTTTCATCATTTTCCTCTGTACACAAAGAGCAACTACAACTGCCAGTCTGGAAGATTTATTCTAGATTAAGGAGAACATCAAAGGAAATAAAGGCAAAGATGGCAAGTGAGAATAAAGTAAGCAAGATATGCTTCATATCAGCTAAGAGATTTGTTCCATAGGTACAAAAGTCATCCAAGGAAAGGATGCAGAGGTAGACTGAAAACACAAGTACCAGGCGAAGGAGTTACAGTCCCAAGCAAATCCTTGGGAGGTAAATGGGAACCTAAGAACAATGCAGTTTTCAATTCAAGTCAGCAGCACTGCTGGAGGAGTAGCGTAGGATGTTTGCCTGCTACCCATATTTGAGATGGTAATTATTAGTTTTAAGGCTTTTTTCCAACTATAAGTGTATGGATACATAGATAACTGGAAAATTACTTTTTATAGGACTAACCAAAACTGTACTATTCAATCCATGTATTATTCAATGCATTAAAAAAAAAAAGCTCAACTCAATACTGTTAGCTTTTCTTTATGTAGGTATACACGTAAATCATCTTCTAATGAACATGCTGCTAGTTAACAAATTTTAATTTGTTATTCAAACTGTGCAACGATGATGAATTAAGTAAATTTTGGACTTAAGAACAGTGTATTAAAGGAACCCAGTAGGCCAGCCTTTAACTATTCCTCCTAATTGGTCAGAGATTACACTTCAGAAATCTTTAGGTCTGAGCAGACTTCTTATGCTACTTCAGACCCATAAAACACCTAAACCTTGAAAACCTGAGTTCAAGATGCAGCTGAGAAGCGCAGAGATGTTGCATTAGGCCTCTGCCCTGGCATGAGTTTCAAATCCTTGTTTGTATTTCTGCCAGCACGCCCAAACATCACACTGAGTGTCTCATTTCTTGGGTAACCAGTCTGAGATGACATGGACCCAATGTGCTGAGAAGTCTTGAAACCCCACCTGGAAGCAAGCAGGACCTGCAAACCATTCTTCGCTCAGTAACATGCAGGATATCACCCTGCTGGCACCCAAAAATAGAGGCACTCAAAATGGAGACATGAAATCAGAGAACACATTCGAAGAGTGTCTGAACACTTCCAGCTGCCCCACAATCAAGCTTTTTCCACAGTAAAAGCTTTTTCTTGCAACAAGAGATGCTCTGATAAAGCCACTAGCTGCCCTAACCTTCCTCAGGTCATTTTACAACATTCCCCAGTTTGGTTAGCTTTTGAAATCATTTCAGCAGTAAGAGGAAGATGAGGTGAACACTAGCCCATTAGCTCATTTTAAGGCAACATATCTGCCTGGTTATATCAGTCAGTTTTGTTCCTGTGCTATTTACTGTAATTGGATGCTGTCCCAAAAAACGGTAGAGTAAGTTTTAACGTCATCTGGAAAGTTACGAATGTTGGTTTTGTCTACATACAAAAACACTTGACCTCAAAAATCAGAGCATCAGCTGACAAAACCAGGTGGCAGTAATCCTCGGGTGTTGAATTCTTCAGATTTAACAGTGCTCAAATCTGAAGTTTCGGACAACCAAGACTGCCATTGTGAACGCTAGAAACTTGGGGTTTGTTCCAACCAGGAGGAAAAAACACTCTGCCTGGAAAACAGACATGTCATCACAGAGCTAGAGCCATAGCTGGAGCTGCAGAGTACCATTAAAGGCCTGAGGAACACCAGCTCAGCAGCTCCAGAAACAAATCCATGATCAAGTTACGTCCAGCTTCTCTCTGCTGCTCTTCTGGAGGTATAGATAACACCGGGCCCTATTTTCAACTCTCCTACAGTCGCACCACAATACTTTTCTCCTCTCCACCCACCAGGAAACAGATAGGATGGTGAAAAGGGGTGCCAAGGGGACAAGCAGAGGACTGTGGTTGAATATATTACGCTATGACTTAGCTGCTTCCAAAGACCCACAGGCACAAAGAAAGTAGAACTGCAATCAGCTTTGAAATTGCTCTTTGATATGCTATGAGCCACGCAAGCTCCTGGCTGTCCCCAGATACAGGGACCACAGAAGACAGCTTAACACCATCTTTTGTCCTCTCAACTCTCACTTCCAGCTCTTCGTGTAGGAAAGGAACAGCTGAGATTGGAGCCTTCAAAAGGACAAGAAATGAAGACAAAAAGTCCTTGTATGAGTAGCTAGCACGCTAAAATTGCCAAATACCAAGAAACTGTTGGTCCCAGTAAGACCTAGACTTGCATTAAAACAGTAAATGAAGCTTCAAGAGAATTAAAATATAGCAAGGGATTTAGCACGCAGTCAAAACAGCACTCGCTCAGGACCTACTTTTGGGAGGTGGGGAGGGAATAGTATTAGGTGCTGTTTGGGAAGGTCAGCTTTTTCCCAGAAACAGAAAAGGCTGTATGTTCTTTGAATGTTGTTTTCTAAAGGTTAGAAGTATTTTTGCTGGTGGTTTTACTGGTCTGGGGACTACATTACTACCAAGGCAAGATAAAATAAGAACTACAAATATTAATATTAAAACCAACAAAAATGAGACTTTTTTGTCTGCAGTCTTGCACAGAAAAATATATCAGACATAAAAGAAAGACTTCAAATCAAATGCGCTGTGTGTTTGAGGAAAGTTAAGTGGCCTGGGGGTTACAGAAGCAAATTAACAACCCAACTCAAAGCCCTTGCAACCGCTGATCCTGCTAGTTAAAGCCATTCCTGGCTGCATGTCCCAGCAGTGCCATGTGATTGCTGCAGAGCATGCAACAGGCTGTGCCTTGGATTAATGATTTGAACAACAGGACCATATGCTGTTACCTTTCCTGGAGAAGCTGGCCATAATGGCTGTGGTGCTTACGCACCACCTTCATCCTTTGACTTAAAAGCATGGAGAAAGTGAAAGGTATGATTATTCTTGAATGTCATATCCAATAAAGTATTGCAAAGCTCAAAATTAAAGCATGAAGAAAAGCATCTACAGAACAATTTTCTCTCCATTAAAAATAAAGCATCGCTGCTTCTCACAGATTTTAATTTACTAACGCCTTTTCCAGTCATGCATCCTGGTCAAAATTTAAGATCCTTTTTGTCTAAAAGGAGCCATTTACAGAATTTTATGAGCAGAAGAATGCTGTTACTGACTGATTCTAGAAACTAATAAACAATATTCTAAGCGATAGTCTCCTGGATTTATTGGGGGGCAGGGAAAGTGTAGTCTGGGGGGAAAATGCTAAGTTATAGGAATAGGGTTGCTTTATACTGCTGCTTAAAAGAAGAAAAAAAAAGCTTCCCCCCACACTGGGAGGATCTTTTACTACATGCAAGATGCACAGTGCCGTTAAGACTCTTTAGTCTTCCAATATTATAATGGTCTCAGCCATGCCATAACCTGTTACACGTTACCTTTAGTTGCTCTGCATGATGTAAACTCATTGTGTACAAGGAACGTTACTCACATTAACTAGACAATGTGTTTAAAAATTTATAGTTAAAAGCAGCGATGTTGTTAGAACAGAGCAAAATGAAGAGGAACGCCTGTGTTCTGTTTCCATACACTACTGACTGAGCTCAATCCTGCAAATCTGATTTAACCCTCCTCACCAGAATGGCACTCAGACTTAGTACAGTCATTATGAAAATTAATACTTCTATATATAAATACACACACACACTTTGAGAAGTGAAAATATACAAACAACTAAATTGCTTTCAAACCTGGGGTGATAGTTCACTTTTAATGATTAGTTATTGCAATTTAAAATTGAAACCTACAGGTTTAATTTGAAAAAGTTAGCCCAATTCTCTAGTTCAGTCAAGGAACATTCAACATAAAAAAAAAAAAAAAAAAAAAGTCATTCACGTCTTCTGGATTTGTGTCTTTTAAGCAAGATTTTTGATTAGGGAGTCTAGCTGAGCTCTATATCTGCCACTACTAAAAGTCAGGGCAACTGACAGGCCCAAAACAACCCTGAAGGTGCTGAAAATCCCAAGAAGGTGGTAAGCTGATGCTGGATCTTTCACTGGATGCATCCCTGCTGCTGACAGCCTAGAAAAGTGAATGGCACGGGAGCTACCATGGCAACCTTACCAGGCATAAGATCCTCCAACACCAGGAGATACTCTCCAGTGATTACCTGATCTACTATAAAGCCATTTTGTACTTTCAGAGTGCTAAAGAACAGCTTTAATATACTGGTGAATCAGACCGAGAAGCTATTTAACTGCAGAGAGTACTGGAAAGCACATATAAATTATCTTTTCCCAGGGAAACACACTCTCAGATTCTCTATTTTCCACACACACAGAGGGATGTTTTCAATACTCTCTTGGTGGTTATTACACAAAAAGCTCCTGAGCACCATCAGTATTTGAAACAAGCATAAAGAAAATAAAACACAGACAACTAACAGACTGCTAGTCTATATATCAAGAAGGTCTGTGGATAAGCTACAAGCTAGCCAAGACCATACTGCTAAAGTTCAATCCAGTCCCATTACAGCACGGGAACTGGGTGAGGGATGGCAGAGCTGCTGACCCTGTCTTGGGTTAGAGAGACCACACAGCAGTTTCTACATCTGCTCGTTCCTAAAGTGAAGTCAGTCTTATGTGATAACATCACTGGTTGCTATGGAAGCAATGCAACTTCACAACTGATGGTATGCAGTGAGCATCAAGCACTTTACAGAGATCCTTACTAAGGGTTTATGGACTGAAGGGATCACACCCCTGGGGGCCTTTTCTCCCCTGGAGAAGAACAATAATAAAAAGGGGGGGGGGGGGGTGTTAAAGAGAAAACCCAAACATGTCTGACCCTTCAGAGGACGTACCACAAATTTGAGAGGACCTGAACTGATATGGGGAGTATTGAATCCCAGGGTAATACATGGCATACAGCCTTTCAACTCCACAAACTGCCTCCTGGGTAAGTCCCTGTTTTAATGGGCATGGGCAAAGCAAGCTGAAGAGGCAAGGGGGGAATGAAATTACCCTCCCTATCTGCTTGCCCATCATCATGGCTGATCCCCTCCTCCAAGCACTCAAGTCAATCTCCACCCTGTAGGAAGAGGTGGCTGCAAACCCCTTGTCATACGTATGCTGGGGAGATTCTGCTGCTAGGCAGTGCACGTGCACCACAGCAGCAAGGGGAGCTACGCTCTAGAGTCATTCACGGCATCTCCAAAAGTGAAATTTGTCCTGAGGGTTTGAATCCTCAACAAGACCTAAATCAGAAGAAAAACAGTTTGACTTTCAACACCCAGGGACAATCTATGGAGTCAGCAGTTAGGGAAAAACATCTCTGCAGGTACATGGAACAGTTTTGTTCTGAAAGTCAATAAACATGGCACCCTGGGATGCCGTTTTCTAAAGAGCTTCTCTTCAGGGAAGAGGGGAAGTGACTCACAAGCTCTGAAAAGCAGGCCAGGAACAGGGAGAGGCTTCAGAGAGAGAAGGCACCAGCAGTTAACCAGCTTGCTGCTCATGTGTTCCTCATCAGGAGCACAGCTTTTAACAGCCAACATCTCCCAGAGTTGTGCCTGTCTTCTTGCTGTATGTTATTGGCATCAGTCATGTTGACAGTAAGTGTGTTAGTTACGCTACAGGAATTTGAGTTGCTGTACTTTTTGCTTAACAGTTACTTTATATCCTCTATACTAGATCTGTTTCACATAAAGCTCTACAGTTGGGTTTTCTTAGGTCCAGGACTAGTAGGGAAACACTCAGTAAACATAGGGAATTAAACAAAGCTATCTCATATGGGGTATATGTCAAGGCAGGGTGATCAGGGACAGAAATACAGTAAGTTTCCCATAGAATTAGTCAAAGAAATAAAATACCTATTTTTAAAAGCAACAAAGCACCTTTTCCCATACACACACAACAATCATCTCTATTTTCTTCCCAGCTCTAGGACGTCCACAAATATATGTATAGTTCTGCTTACACAGCATTTTTTACCGTTTGCCAGCATACAGAAGATAAGAAAACATATTCCCCATGAAAATCGGTTCCCTACAGGCACACATACACTGCATAATGCAGCAGTAGGCAGAGGGCCCTGAGGCACTCCAGGAGATCTGGTCCACCTTACTGCCCACAGTGGTACCAGGTAGAACATCACACTTGAATCCTGGAAGTGGTTATAGCGGGGGGTGAACCACACCATGGACTTAACTGGCACAGCCAGAGCATCCAGTGACACAGCTTGCTTGCTCCTGGTGTCCAAGCTGGGTCACTTGGCCCTAGTTCAAATGCCTCTGCCCAGTTCTGCACCATGCAGTGCAGATAACCCCCACGGCATGAGACAAGGCACACCTAAATTTAGAGGCCACACAGTGGAAGGTTATTTTAAAAACCACTATCAGGAATTTTAAACAAAAGCTCCCTAAACATTAAAAAAACCACCAAAACCCACCAAACAAAAAAAACCAACCCCCACACACAAACTGTCAAGTGCACAGGCAGGGGAGCAGTTTTTCAAAAAGAAAAAAGTGTTCCGTTCTTGTTAGTATATACCCAAAGCAAGAACCCTTCAGCAGGAGGAGCTGGCACTCTCTGTTCCTATCTATGTCACTGTTCGCAGTTCAGAACAGTAACAGGGGCATTTTTTCCTACATAAAATATGTAAAGTTATGAGATGACTCAGAAACAGGTGGGTCCCAATAACTTAATAACTACAAACAAGTATGCCACATATATACAGAGCCAATCTGCTTAGGGCCCAGGGCATCACCATAGGAAGTGGAAAGAGCCTGGAGAAGAGTTCACCTACCCAAAGACATGCCTTGTGATGGCTGTATTTTACTGTGACAAGTTGTACCTTTTGCCTACAGAAAAGGATGGTACAAACTGTAGTAGGATGATGAACGGAGCTCAGACTGAAAAGCAGTAAAAGTTGAGAGAATTACATAAAAGAGGAGTAGGAGAAGGAAGGGCAATATGACCAGGCTCTGAAAAACCTCCTGAAGCCTTATTGTATGGTGCCTAGTTAGAGGTGGTTACTTTCAACTTGCAAAGATGTTAATGTTTTGGGTTAACTAAGAAAGTTCTTCTCTCCTGTAAGAATAGGAACGTAGATCTCTCCAATAAGCATAATGAAAAGCCCCAGGTTTGTTCATTTCCCAAAAAGGAGCTCCAGAGCAAGCACTCTTCCCCCACAACCCCAGATTCTCATCTTCAGTCTGAGAATGTTTAATGACCTACAGGAAATGTTGCAAGCTCTCCTTGTTTTTAGGAAATCACCTCATATGTACACTACTTAGAAAAAGAAGATTAATGGCTTATTGTGGTCTGGACAGTCACCATCAACTAGATTTACATCTTCTATTAATGCACTTAAAATACTTGGAGATTAGCTTAGTACCTAGATCTTTACAACAGAGATATGCAGGATGCTTGGAAAGTAATGCCAATATTGCATCTTAGCCTTTGACTTCACAACGGAAGATACTGGCATGGTAGGAGAATGGAAAACTCATTTAAAAACAATTATTTAAAAGATCTGTCTGCTTTTGTTGCCCTTTTTTTTTTTTGAAGGAAAGAGCATTGAATCAGCTGAGACTGAAAAAGGCAGTATTTTTTAAATCTGTTGCACAATTAACCTGTAGAGCCCACCATTACAGGTGACAATTAAGATATACAAACAGCCATGAAGACAACAACATTAAAGCGAAATAAACATACTGTTAAGTATAGAAGGGGTAAATCCTCACATCTCAGTGTAGAGCCAACCTCCAGCTATAGAGCAGAGAGGAGCTTTCCCTGAGGCCGTTTATTCAACCAGTGCCACCCATAGGGTCTCTGCCATTTCCCACTGAAGCAGCTGGTAGGGGCCGCTCTCAGAGGCCATGGTCCAAGGTCAGCAGACCATTGCTCCAGCCAATTACAGAAAACCCTATCCCTCACAACTGAGAGGTGCTGGTCATCGAAGTGTTGTATTTATTTCCTCAAGGAAAGTCTCCCCACTTAAGATAGCATGAGACAAATTCCTTTCTCCTGTACCAGCATTATCCAAGAGAAACACTGTTACAAGCCCTTCTAGCTTGACACTTGGGCAAGCCTAACACAGGATCAGAATGAGATGCTGTAGCGGAGGGTAATGGGGAAAAATGGGAATTACTGACTTGCAATAACAAACCCATTGGAGTGCAAAACAGACTCCCAGAGGAAGTCAAAAGCTCTACACAGCTGATAAGTAAAGAGGCAGGAATAAATTTTTTTTTTTTCCTTATACATTATCATCACTGAAGGAATAATTGGACAAAATGAAGACAAAGACCATAATCTCCCCTGAATACTACTTGTAAAGAAACACATTGAAATACATTGTCTTCTGGATAGCAGAGCTATGAGTCACTGATACACGTACTGATTTAAGTATTTAGAACAAATAAGAACCTGAGTCTTACCTAGACTCCTACTTAATGCTATATTTGGGAATACAGAAGTGTAAATAGACAGCATTAAGTGCTTTTCTTTAAGAGATCCCTATTGGTAGTATTTGGGGTAACATGTTGCTATAAACATATCCTTCATTTGTCTTAAGTAGGGTGGGTAAAAACAACACAATGCTTCTGACTCAGCAAATTATTTAATTATCTTCCAAATACTGAGCATGCAGATAATTTTGCTGAAGTAATCTGGGATTATCCCCTAGCTCTAAGTAACACTGGGCTTCAACACCTCTCCAAACTAGGACTATTATTTCTATAGCATCATAAACAGAAAAGATATCCAAAATATTCCCCGTAACCAAATTTTCTTTAAAATTTGGACAAGTTGAGAAAGAATCAGTCCATTAGTGGTTTTTGAACACAGTGACCCAGAAACAACTTCAGTCTCAGGAAGGCCCAAGCAACAGCTTGCCAGAAAGAAGGAAGGTATTCAAGGGAAAGGCTGGCATGCCCTCTTGCTTTAGCCTTTGCTAAGCATCTGCTACTTGGCAACACCAGGAGAGAGTTCCGACATTCAATTTCATGTGAATCATTAAGCATTTCTCTAGCATCTCTGGAGAAATTTATAGTCTATGTACTGTCTCTCCTCATCTTTCCATGATCAGAAATTCTTACAAAAACACCATTAAACACAAAGAATTTGTGTTTCAGCAAACAAGTATTTTCTAACAAGACGACCTGCTGAATGTGTGCTGACTTGCTCTGGCAGAGAAAGCAAAAAATTGCAGCTCATCTTTCCTCAGTCACCCCTGAAATGATGGTGGCAGATGCCTCATCACGAATACAACAGAGGCAAACTAACAGTAATCAGCAGGTAAAGACAAGCAACAGCTGCATTGTTCGATTTTGTGACTAGCAGGTACAAACAAAGTAGAAGCAAAGGGGAAAAGTTGTCGCCGCTGCCAAAATTGAGCCTTCAGCCATGTGCCCGGACAGTGGAATACAAGAACACGACCTTGCTACTTTTTCTTCTCTTCACTATTGCCTACAGATAGTGGAAACATAACAGGTGGGAGACTCAAAGAAAACATGTGATTTCTTTCCTTAATGCTTATATGGTGATTCCTAGCTCTAACAAATAATTACTTAGCTCTGTCTTGGCTACAGGGAGAGGAAAAAAAAAAAATCACTTGTTATTCCTCAGTAGAGTGCTTTTCAATTATTTCTGCTCTTCTTTCTTTACTTGACCTCTGTTAAGTGAGGTTGATGCAAAGAAAGAATATTGTTGACTGGAGCAAATTGACTACAGAAAAGAGAACTTCTTGAGTGTTAAAGCCTTTTCATCTTGCTCTTAAGTCCTCCATAAAATAATATTATGGAAGTAAAAGTCAAATGCAAGTTTAATTTTCTTCCCCCTGTATCCATTAAGCTTACTCCATTCAAAGCTCCAATTAGGTATTTTTATTCGAAATTTCTGCCCTTTCCCTCTGTCTCCCAATGGCGTCTGACATGCAGGTACCTTCCTCTTCAGACTGCAGGAAACCTAGTTTACCCCCATAATACCAGAGCACAGTCCAGATTTTAAAACAGCAACTACACCCTGTGCAAAAAAACCCACCCCAAACAAACACAAAACAAATCCCCACATTTTTACATTTAAAACAGGTCTGGTGTGCTTATAGCCACTAGCACGGGATACAGAAATCTATGGGCTTCAGGAGCTGCATCACCTTTGGAAACAGCCCTGTGCATTATTTCTTGCTGCCAGGAACACTACTAGGACAGATGAAGTCAATCCAGCTGGGAACCTACTTGGGGAAAAATCCCAGATTATTGCTGCTGTACTCATGGGTACTTCATACTCCTTATGTCAGAGAGACACGAAGCTGTTTAAAACACAATTTTAAGGGTGGATTTCTTTAACCTCAATTTGTTTCACATTTTCTTACCCTCCCACACTTACCCCTCTTCTACTTCAAATGCTTTCCTTACTTCAGACACCTAGCTGAGACACTTTATATATACCTCTCTCACAAACCCTTTTCTGGTGCTGCTGTCCCTAGCGCAGAGCATCTTTCTTTTGAGACCTGAGAGAGATGGCCTGAAGGCTGCCTCAAAGTTCTCTCAGCAGAAGATAAGCAGTAGTAGAGCTTTTCTTCTCTGGGCAAGTCTCTTTAGAGAGCTGCAGAGAATTCAGTGTTTTCTTGTCTTTTTCTTTTAGTTATTTGGTTCTGTTGCTGTGGCCCAACTGTCCCTCTGGAGAGCCTGGATGCTCAGGGGATTTGTGCTGCCAGCTTCCACACTGAAGCACAGACACAAACGCAGCTCAGCTCGGTAGCAACAGCAAGCCCTTACCACCAGCAGCTGCACTGGAGCTGCTGCGAAGGAGCTAGTAGTCAGACTTGTTGATACATATCAGAATAAGCCTTTACAAGTGGTACCCATTAGTGGTTTTGCTAGTGGCCCCAGCAAGGCCAAGGATTAAACAAGAATCAGCAGCAGCCTGGTCCCATGGGAGGCCACCCTGCAGGTCACCACTGAGCCGGAGCAGAGAGGCCGCCTCCGGTACTCATGCCTGGCTGTATATTTAACACATGTCTTCAGAGCTGTCAGCAGACCACCTTTCATCAGTGCTAAGCCCACAGATACACTAGTTCAGTGCAGCAAATGGGAGCATGCAGCGAGAAGGTGAATAAGGACCCTGAGGGGAATCCCGATAGCATTTCTAGGGTGGGCTGAAAACCGATCTGAAAATCCTTGTCACAAGGAAGATCAGCCTCAGTGCTGCTTTAAATTGCAGAAACTATCACAGCCGCAAACACTGCAAGCATATTCTTGTTTGGATTCACCTTCTCCCATTGCTCCTTTTACTCCGGCCTATTTTGGGAGGCTCTTGCAGAGGTGAATTAAAATGCATAAGTGGAGGGAGGTTCTCAATGCAGGCCTCAGCAGCTGCACGGTATTTACCATTTGATCACAGACAAGTCTCAGTTTGCCAGCCTGTAGCTTTCAAAATACATTACAAGTGTGCCAGAAAAGAATGTTATCATGGAGAGAAAGCACCACTTACTGCTTAGATAGGTCTCCCTCTCACTTTAGTGAAGAGTTAGTTATGGGCTGCACCTTCATGCCACCCATTACAAAGAAGCATTTGCCATTCTGCACTCTTTACTATAAATATACTACCCACAGAGATACTACAGACCTAAATCTACAGCCTGACTCCCTTCACATTAACAAGTCAAGAGTAATTTTATTTTTAATGAGGAGGAGTAACTCCAATGTAAAGTAATTGCAGACAGGAGTAGAATCATTTTTCCTTTCAACCTATATTGGGTTTAGAAATAACATATACTTTCTAGTGTCTTACTTAGCCTTAACCACTGAGTAACTGATTTATAGAAATATTAATAAGTATTTATTAGAAAGTCTAATGGGCCAGTAGTTAAACTAGCCTATCAGTAACATCCTTATAAAAATCGCCGAATCACATAATAATCTCTTAATTTAAGGACCTTAACAAACAGCATTCCTGTACTACTTTACAGATGTAATTACTGCATCACATTATCGAGTTCTTAGAAATATCCCCTTTTCTCTCGAGACAGATTTAATCATTCTGTGATTTCCTTTCACTCAAATGCACAAGTGTCCTGGGAAGCATTCTTATCTTCTTGCACTACTCAATATGGTTTATAATTTCCCACTTTATCTAGCTAAATGATCTTTCCATGGACTATTAGTTTCTCATCAGGTCTGTTTCCAAAAATAACAAGACTCTGTTCCTGCCTGTGACGTCAAATGAACAAGTAGAATTGACCATCATTTCTCAGGCTTTTGGACATGGCAATCCACCTCTGGCTCAGCAGCCTTCACACGACCCACCTGGGCAGCAGCCTGGCTCTGGCTGGGATGGGAGAAAGAAGAACCAGCTGCAAACACCAAATGCAGAAGTTGACCCTCTCTACCAACCCCATAGGTGCTGAGCTTCTACCATCCGTTAAATACACTTAGCAATTCTCAGGCTGGTTTAAACATTTGCAGCCAGTAATTAAAGCCTGTTCTCATCTCTTTTACCCTGAAAGAAATTAACTAGTGCAGACGTCTAAAAGAGCAGCCACATAATTCAGTGGCGCAAAGCTGGCTGAAAAAGTTCGTGCTTTTTCCCTTCTCCCTCCCCCTAAACACATACTGTTCCAGCTACTGATTCTTACCCCTACGCTTACTGTTTACTGCTTCCAAACCTGACAAATAACCCACGTTAAAAAGAAGCCCGAGACTCCTCAAATATCTCTTCTACAGTATAGTATCAAACTGCCACACTGTAAAAAAAACGGGAGGTCAGTGACATGCCACATAGGCCCAGTAACACTGCAGACCCACTGCAGCCAGTGCTGTACCTGTGTCCAAACACCCTGGGACCTCTTTGAATCATTGCAGAACACAGCAGAGGTCGAGACCCACCATTTGGGACTAGCTTCGCTTTAACAGTGCTGTCAGGGCCACCCTCCTTTCTCTCCCCCCACAATTAAACTTGTCAGGACCTTGGATGCTTTATGGCAGACCTCTAAACATCTGCTTGAGGGGTCACAACCCACCACTCATGTTACACACCAAGATCAAGCCAAACAGCGTACTGCAGTGCTCTGGGATGCTCAAAACACCACCGCGACTGCCCACCGAATGCTTGCACATTCCCAAGATGCGTACATACACATCCTTTTTTCTCATGCTCACCATTTTCCTCCTATTTAGGCAGCAAACACCCATTTGACAACTTGTCATCTCTGCAGTTGCTCATGACACACATTCAGTAAGTACACGCTCTCTGTTCCTGTAGGGATATAAGAATTTGCTGCAGCCTGGAACGTGGCGAAACACCATTTGCTTGTAACTAATCCCTCCTGCAGCATTAAAACAGCTGACTGCTGCTGCAGAGGACCTGCTGTTTACTTGGGAGCCTAATTCACTCTACAGTGAGGTCAACAGAAAAGCTTCTGTCAGTTTAAGTGAGCTTTGGATCAGGCCCCTTCCTCCCTACTGTAAGTGCACTGTCATTTCCACAGCGAGCTCTTGTTACTACTGCAGAGATGCCAGTGTCATTAACCAGGCTCAAGAGTTAAACTGCATCTAGCCTGCTGAACTTCATAACCATAAAAGTATAAATCCAAAGAAACAGGAATTCGGGTGTTACAAAACTAATGGTCAACCCTGGCGGAGTTGCTATTGCAAATCTCTTACATTCTCAAAGAGGGGACGAGGAGAAGAGTGACACACAGTAAAGGACGTTTTCATTTTCTCCTCCCGAGCGGATGAGCAGACTGACAGCTCCAGGAAGCACAGAGCTGTCAGTGCACTTTTCTCTGGCTGTGCCACAGGCAGGAGAGGGAACATTCAGAAGAGAGTACTTTTCACCCTGCTGCAAGGAGGCGACAGTGCCCCACCAGCTTTCACATGTTTGTTTTAGGTCTTCGGGCTCTAATTCATGCTTATAACAGAGCATTAAAAGCCTAGACCTTCTCTGGATCCTAGAAAAGCAGAAACACTTACTCCTCTTTGAAGAAGAATTGGGGACTAGAGGGGGAGAGAACGACAACACACATACAGACGTCTTCATCACGGTTGATCAGTGTTTTAGGAAAGCAATATAACATCATAAAAGTATCTGTAAATGTTTTAATAAGGGTTCTTTTACACTGAAAAAATATTACTACTTTTTTTTTCTTAAATACAGAATAATGTTTGAAGTGTTCTGATCTTACCAGGGAAACTGTTGACTTTGGGAGTTAATAGCTAATATAATATTAAGTACACATTTGCAGCTCATCAGGAGGAGCACACCCGCTGATCAGAAACATGATGTAAAAGAAGAGTTGTTGATGAACTGTGGTCATCTACCTCCTCAAATTTCCCCACTGACGCACAACATCAGGGCCCCTGCAAAGAGAGGCAAGGCTGCTTCCCTCAAATCAAATAGCAAAGGGGATTTTATTTGAGAAAGCTAACCAACTTGGGAGCATAAGCATTGCAGACTATCCCCCCAGGGTGGAATTCATTTTACCCATGCCAGAGCTTCGCACCCTGGGCTCCCCCTTCATGGTTAAGAAAGAACTAAGTGCTGTAGCATGCAGTTCATCTCACCTGAATATACACAACAGCAGATCAATTTCACCTTGCAACACCTTTGAAATTGCCATTCAAATAGTAATAGATCATAGCGGGAAGAGAAACTAGAGCTTGTTTGTACAAACTAAATTTGGCACTAGACAGTCCACTGTGAATTTCACATAGCTGCAGTAGCCAGAAGTAAAACAGTCCTTGGCCATGTTTTATACTAAAGATACATCTATAACTAGCTAGTAGATGTACTAAAGCAATAATTAATAGATGCATTAATAGATGCATTTATATGCATGTCTCAAACATACACAGCTTGTAGAGCTGGCCAGAGAATAAGAGTCCCATTGACCACAGCTTTTGAGGTTTTGGTATCCGTTATGGTTTCATGTTGGAAACAAACCAAGAGCTTTAGATAAATTATTACATAAAAGTATGTGAAATAGCCATTTAGTGACAGATTGGTTGATTTTTGCAGTTCAGGCCACAGCACATCCTCTGGACTCAAGAACCTTTCCATTGAAAATGTCATAAAAGCAGTAAAGGTTTACTTCTTTAGTAGAAAAAAAAAGCATTACAGAAGCTATCATCCCATCAGTAACACAGAAGCACCAATCTTCCTCTTGGGAAAAAACCCAATAATTATTAAAGTATAAGTAGTTTAACAGAAGATTTTATATAAGTGAGTCAAAAATAGTTTTCATTTACAAACACATTCATACGTGAAAACGCAAAAAAGTTTTGCTTTGAAATGATCCCAGTTCTATGGACCTGTTGGCAAAAAACACATAAGGTGTTTCCAAACAGCATTATTCCACATGATGGTAAGTTTGGACATTAAAATCAGAGCCTGTAAAGAGAGTGGGTAATTATGGTCATTGCAGTTCTTAAGTCTTGCACACACATTGCACCGAGGCATGTAAGTTTGGATACTACATAGTCAAAAAAACCCCCACACAAAACACAACTGGATGAAAGCTTTGAGCAGACACACAAATTATAACGTGACATGGCAAATAATAGTTTCAGTGCTATTGGTGGAAGAGAGTTCCAACCTATTCCCACCCATCCATCCATCCTCTAATAAACTATCCTTCAAACCACAAGGATTTATTAGTCTGTAAAAAGGTCGTATACCATTATCCATTTATGGCATGTAGGTTGCTAATATATGGCAACTGCGTGGGGGGCATCATAGGCTGCTTAATTTATCATTCAATATCTGTTTCTAAAGCTGTTCCAAAAAAATTAAGTGTTAGTCTGGTTTTCTTGGGTTGCTAGCTTTGTTTCCTAAGGAAATGAAGCTTAAGCAGCTTATTAACACATGCACACATGTGGATGAGTATGCACATACACACACACACAGAGTCCCCCTCACCCCTAATAGCTTTGAACTTACTAGCTAATTTCAAACAGCTTTTATAGAGCAGCAGAAATTAAGCTCAGTGCCCTGACAGAGGGGAAAAAAGGCAAAATTAGCACCTTACCGAGGGAAAGACTACAATTATCAGTCACCGGAGAATCAGCTCAGGGGTGTGTGACAAGAAACAAGACTTTGTAAGTTCTACTGCTGTCTCCCATATGTAAGTTATGACTGAAGATAACCTTGAGAGACATGATGAGTTCCTTATAGACAAGTCCAGAGTTATTTAAAGCACTCATTCAAGACTTTTTTTGCATTTGTGGATCCTTGTACTTTTTCCAGTGGAAGTGCAAATCTGTTTAGGGCACTTAAGCCTGTTGATAATTATCTTTTATGGCCTCTCAGAAGGAGTCCATGGATCCTCCAAGACTGATGTACTACAAGTTGTAAAATAACTTATCTCATGCAGACTTCTTGTATCTACAATTTGGGGCTAGAAGTTTCAGGAAAACCCAAGGAGATTTGCAGTATTTCCTAATGCTGGCTGAACTAGAAATATGGCTGAGCAACCTCTTTAATAGTGTTTCAGCATTTCTGATCATGGCTGAAATGATAAAACCAACAGCAGGAAGTAACCTTAGCTTTGATTCACATCCAACATGATTTTTCAAAGAAGATTCAAGCCCGCTTTTTAACAGGTATTTTTAATGAAAGATCCTTCCTATATCTTGACCAGACATCTCTAGTGCTCTGTTGTGGGATAGGTTACAGCAAGGGCTTAGACCTTTGCACCTCTTCTCCTCCTCCCTATCCCAAAAGGGTCTGGTAAGTCTGGGCTTAGGACTTCATATTGTGGCCCAACTCTATGCAGTAGCACATCCCTTCATACAGACAGCCCTAATGAGAGCTCCTCCTTAAAAAGGTGAAAGTCCTACTTTGATTCTTTATATTTTTGCTAAGCTAAAAACAAAAGAATATACAGATTATTTTGGGCAGCATTTCAAAAGACTTAATGTTGTTATTTGTTTGTCAGATACTCCCACTTAGATTTTCTTATTAAGGTTCTTTTGAAGAGAAATAACATTTCAAATGAAGATGTATCTATTAACTTTCAGGGGCATTACTTATTTGATAGCAGAGTCGATGCTTTGCTAATCAACTGTTAGCATAGGGAATTGAAGAGAAATCCATGAGAACATGACAAGAATAGGACAAGGGACACATGGCTTAGACTAATACAACACCCTCCTTGAACCTTCTCAGACTTCCCCAAATTTGTGTATTTTGGAAGAGCAAGACACATTCAGAACTGCTGTTAGCACCTTGTTTCACTGGGCCACAAGACTTATGAAAACTTATCAGAAGGAACATATTTTCAGTCTTCCTATAAAAAGATCAGCCAGTTACTCATATTATCCTTCTGTTTTGTTTCTCATACACACACACTTCACTGGCATATTATTTTCACTGGGTTTTGACTAATACATTTTTGGTGTCATTTTTCAGAAAGCAGGCTGTTGATTAGGAAGAAAATTGCAATTGTGCTTTCTCTTGAAAAAGGGAACTACAAACTATGCTTTATGACAGCATGTTGACTAGTTACTGTTTTTTTAATAAAAACAAAAAGCCCATCGAGTCTGCACTGCATTAACAGGGTTCTGGCTCTCAGCCCTGAGGGCACCTGTGGCCTTAATGGCCCTGGCCAGCCTCACCTAGGACCCCACATACTCAACCCCTGCCCATGGGCCCCATTGCAGCTCAGCCCCAGGGCTTTAGTCCTTGCTGGAGCCATGGTGCTGGCATGCCTGTGCCTAGCCTCATCCTGCTTGCTGACTGGGCTTCCCAAAAATCCCCAGATCTATGCTGTAGGTAGCCTTATTTCCAGTCTTGTTTCTGACCCTGTATGCTGGATAATTCTTGTACCAACACTCTAGGTAGCTCCATCTCCAGTCTGGTCTCCTGCTGTTCCCAACTGGACTCTCCTGGACATAACCCAGACCTGACTCATCACCTCACCTTGTTTAGGTCTGTCAATGGAGCCTGCCATTGTCACCAGGTACTGCAATCCTGGGCTCTGGGGAAAGAGGGTTTTGCATGACCTGTGCTGGCATCACCCTTGGTCACAGCTCATCACCCCCAGGTAGGGTAGCCCCTATCGGGCTGCTCCATTGCATTAGGTTGAGACACAAAACCACAAGAATTTGTGTTCTGACCTGAATAACAAGGTCATGTAGAATATCCAAAGAGAAACATCTTTCCCCTTGATCTACTTGCATGCTATGTATGGACAGCCCATCCTGCCTGGACACAGCTAGTCAGTGCTGTAGCAAGGCAAACACTGCTCATTCCAAACATGCAAGAGAAGAGATCAAAGACTTGCTTCAAAACACTTAACTGCTGCTTTCAAAGGCTTACAGTCAGGAAACAGGAAATACTGCACACAGAGAGGCAGGTAGGACACAGGCTATGGAAGTTCAGACCAGAATTTCACCCACTGACTGCTATCACTACTTATGGATCAATGAACTGGACAACCTGAGATACACAGAAAGCCCACTGGGAAGTACCAGCGTACCTGGAACTAAGGTAACAGCAAGGTTTTTAGAGTGGAGGAAAAAAAAAAAGAGGAACTGATGTCTCAAAATATCTTGAGATAGTCAATTATTCATATGCACTAATGGAGAGGGCAAGTAGCTGTATTTCCAGTTCAGCGTCAGCACATATTAAGGTGCTGTGAAAAACCACGAGAGGTGTGAAACAGCTGTCAGTCATATTGTGAAAGGCCAAGATTAAATACCCCTCTCACCCAGCAGTCTTAGTCCAAGGCTAGCAATCATGAATCAGTCATTTAAAGCCCACAGAGGGCTTATTCCAGGAAACCGCCCTTAAAAAGGGCCAAGATGGTTTGGAAATACATACAGACAAAACCACATGAACAATCTACCCACAGATATTAATAATCTACAGACTATACATACACAGACTACTCCAAGCCACACTGGGTGTGGGGCTGGGAACATATCCTCCTATTCTGTCTTCTCCAAATGAGCAACTGAGGATCTCACCAATGTAGGAAATGGAGAGGAAGGAAACCTCCTCATACCTCATCACAAAGGGCAAGTTCAAGAAAACTAAGGGTTTATTTACAGTCTTCTAAAGTCTCTGCCTGCCAGATGGTCCTTTAGCACTCCTCGGTGTGACACAGCTTAGAGCAGCATTAAGACTCCCCAGAGCTGGGCTGACCCCACAGCAGGAAGGAACCAGGGAATTGTGCCAAGTGCCAACAACAAGATGAGACCACACTGTATCAGGTGCGGATGACCTCATTTTCTGTAGAAGATGACATTAAAGAGAAAGCTGTGTTTTTTCAGGGATAGGATAAGGAAGAAGGAGGTTACTTTTTTTTGGGGGGTGGGGGGGAGGGACGGGGACCAAAATAATCGTGGGAAGTACCCCTAGGAGGTTATATTAGATAGAAGCCTAACTACCCACCCTTTGTTCTTCTGGAAATACCTTCCTGTGCCCGTAGCAACCGAACCAGGACCCCATATTGCCATTCTAAGTTAAACATGGGCCCTATTGACTCTCGGGAAGCCAGGATTTAAACCTCTTTGTTTTCATAAAGCAAAACATACATGCTTGCAGAAATCACTCTCTTCTGATTCATTTCCTCTGGCATTGTATTGTTAAGTTGTTTAAACAAAATGTTCAGTTTTCTCCTCTTCCTCCCCCTCTCCTTCAGGGCCACTTTTTCCCCCAGCTGGGAGAAAGTCTAACTTTCTTAATAAGCCGTTACTGTAGCTAATAGCCTAGAGGGAGAAAAGCCCCCTTGTGAACCCTGAAAATACTGTGTATTAGCTCTTGTAAAGTAGACAAATGAAAGCAGGAACACATGTTATACATTAGAGGCTCAAATTTTGATGGTAGGCTGCTGCAGCCTACTCTTGAATTCATTTTGCCCCTGCTTTGTTGGCTTCTCAAGTTTTCTGAACTTTAGCCATTAAATCTGGGTTTGTATCACTCATTTTCTGAGGGTTTCCTTCCAGGTGGACAGAAAGAGCTTCTAACCACACGAGCCCCACTATCATCTGCTGGGATCTCTGGTATTTTAAGAGATGAGATATGAATTGAGACAGTCTTAGAGACAGGCTGTAAAAACTAGTCAAACATAACCATATAGCATTTGTTACCACAAAAAAAAAAAAAAAAAGGAAAATAAACTCACTCAGGTTCTGTAGCCATGCATCTGCTGAAAGAAACCAATTATCAGATTGCTAAGCCCAGTTTTAAGGGAATAACCTATAATATGCCTATGCTCTTTGTTACACTCAATTACAAACTGCTGTGGGCAAAAGGGCAGAAAGCAGGAGAAAACAAACAAAAAAAATTTAGCAGCAAATGTAGGATTTACTATACTTTTCAAGTCAACAGAAAAAAAATGTTTCAGTTGCAACCTACTGCTTCCCAAGGACTAAATAGATATATTAAAAGTAATGTAAAACTGTTCAGACCATACCTTTCAGCTAATCACCTATAAAAGTCAGTGGTAGGCTTTAACCCCAAGTAATGAAAACATGCCCTAAAAATGCTTTTATCATCATGGCCAGCTTTTCCCCATAGCCCTGTCCTGTGCAGCATCTCTTGCTTTTCAGAGTAACGGATGGCTTGTCACCACACATATGCCAGGCCACATTAGCCTTAATAACTTGATGCTTTTAAAAATAATGGAAGATGATCTCACATACCGCATCATCATCTTGGTGCAGAGCTGCAAATTACAGGACAAGCCCATGGTCTTCTTTCCACAATACATTGTGAGGGGGAGGAAAAAAAGACCACCAAAAAAAACCCGGAGATTTGGGATTGAATTCAAAACCAAAAAAGTGGGGGGAAAAAATTGGGAGTTCTTAGATAACCTTTCATTCATGTAAAAGCATCTTTGTTTATGTAACAATACCAGATATTAATACTCCAAGAATTATCTTTTAATAACAAGCTCCAGCTATTTGTTTTACATTGAAAAACCCTATGTGATACTTACCGTTGCTGAAGACCTGAAATTTTACTCCACTGAAAAGCAATTTTATTCATTATTATTACACACAAATACATACAATATGAATTATATTGAGTAGCTAGGTCAAGTGAATCATTGCTCTTTCTAGCTGCCTCAAAGCTTTAGTTGGGGCTAAACTGCAGGTAATAAATAGTTTGTGCTTCAGATGGAATCACTCTTCTGGAGTGATAGTAAGCACTAGCAGAGATTCAGACAGATGGCCTAAGTGCTCTGTGTACAGTGTCAGAAGCTAATCCTATCTCTGCGAGGAAGGGGCAAAGGAGAAATAGCAGTCAGCATTAGAGAGAGGGCATGCTCAAACTCCCTGGGTGATGAGATTCACAGAGCTCTTTAACACGTGTTGGGCAGTTACATCATACACATGGTCCTGGTTCCAGCAGTCTGCTTAATGCATCAAGAGCTGCTGTGGGGGAAAGGATGTAGAAGAGTGAGCAAACTCCTCATCAGAATGGCCTCAATTAATGCTGCAGCCAAGTCTGTTCAGTTTGGATCCAGAACACCTCCTCTCAGCATCCAGATCTAGAGCCTCAGTTACTGTCATTACAGAATGAGGGGCCAACAGGGGCAATAAATACATAAAAATTGAGCTTCAGCACTGACCATCTCCCTCATGCACAAAACCTAATGTGCTTTGATCTGTGTCTGTCTCTCCTTGGTACAAGAACAGTCCAGCCAGCAGTAGAGGACTGCAGGAAGATCGGCAGAGATATTCCTCTTCATGCCAGGGGAAACACTTCTTGCCTTTGGCATTTTCCTCCCACACATTAATTCACCTCACTTCATGCTTGAAAATAAAAAGAAGAGGAAAAAAACCCCCATCATCATTCAATAACAGCAACATCAATTCACCAGGGGAAAAAACAGAGGCAGGGGAACACAGGGAGGAAATGTTTACATATGCATAGGAACAGCCAAGAAAACCAACTAATGAAAAGACAGAAAATAAGCAAATCCCACCCTGCCCTACTCGCCCCCCACCTCCAGCTGCAAACCAGCCAGGACTTTGTGTCAACCTGGTGCAGGTCCCAAAACTTCCTACTGGCAGCCATCCAGGGGTTTTTTCTCCCCCCAGGCAGAGGGAAAGCAGGCAGTTGCCTTGGGCAGCAGAATAGCATGGATGGGTAAAATAGCCATGCCCTGCTATTTGCTTTGCTTGTGGTCCACCAGGCTCGCTGCTAACAACTGCCACAGAGGAGACAGTCCCAGTGCATGAGGCTGCTCTTCCTGCGATGGGGGTGAGCAGGAGGCAGGGCAGGCAGTGGAAGATGAAGGGCTGTAATTGCCAGCCAGCTGTCCTTCTGCTCCAGCCGCAGGAGGCAGTGAGAGCAAGCTTGTACCTCCCTCATGCCTGCCAGCACACGCGCCTTCCAAGTGCTGCCCTAAGCCTCATGGAAGGGGCAGCCAACTCACAGCCTGTCCCTAAATACATTCCTCTAAAGTGTGGTTTTTTTCTGTCACTGATAACCTTTCATTTCTCATTGCTCCCTTCTACTCTAAGGGCTTTACTCAGAGTAAGCACCTTGGATTTGGAGTGCCCCACACTAGGCGGTACTGTCACAAGGCAACTGCATAGTGTCTCCCTGTTGACAGCTGTTCAAGGGTGGTGGCAACAACTTTCCGCAACAGCCTTCTAGTAGTGAGTAGTCCATAGCTGGTGACAGCTTTACAATTAGACTCAGGAACTGATTCAGGCTGAGCTAAAGCAAATCCTCAACTGCCATCAACTCACTTGGGCTGACCCCCACTACCGAAACCACCTCATATCCATCCAGGCTTTGAGATCTCCTGCAGGCAGTCCCCAGCCTCACTACCCCGAATACCTCCACTGGGAAAGGATAAAAAAACTGAACAGGTCATAAGCAGGAGACCTTGTCTGCTCATAACTAAACCTCTACCTCCACAGAGAGCGACACAGAGACTCCAGGGACAAAAGCTTTGCTTTTGTGTTGTATTATAGAAATGCCAACAGGGACAGAGAGGGAGGGGAAAGGGGCACAGACAGGTGGAACACCTTATGGGAACAGACCTATACTAGTGATGCAGGAAACCTTCTACCTGTGCCATAGCCAGCAGTCACGTACCTGTGCCATAGTCAGCTCTTACCCAGGTCCACAAGAAAAGGTAGGGGGGGCAGGGGAAAAGCACACAAACAAAAAATGTTGCACCCAAAAACCACCACACTTTTCTGTGTTCCACTTTCCTCTGGAAACAGGCCGCCATACACAGTGCATTGAAAGAGACCAGTCATATTTTATCTACCTGCTTGAAACACTAGAGTATGAAGAATCAGCTCCTTTCAGATGTGTGTTTCTTTTTCACTCTGCACACAGGCTGAAGTCATGTTCTTGTTGCTGTTTCTACTCCTGAACGTACCTGGAGTCAAATGAGTTACTGAGGAGCACTGAGTTTTACCACAGAAGATGTGAAAGAGAAGAATGAAGGCATACTGCATTCAGAGTAGCAGTGATTTCCCAGATGGTATGCAGGGCTGTTCAAAGTTACATATAAGACAAGACTGAGGAACAGAAGAGACTCATCTTGTTTCCTCTGTCTGAAGGAAGACTCCAGTGGTCTTCTGTTGGCTTTTTCATTTTATGTACCTTTGATATCACTGGTGTTTGCACAAGGTATTAAAACCAGAAAATGCTAATCATTGCCTTTGCTGTTCTCATTCAGATCATTAAGTTAAAGTCAATGGCCCTGCTTTTGGCACTAGCACATACCCTATGCCTCTGAGGGAAGGCTGAAGACTTCTTACTGTGCATTAGCTCTTTTGCAATGTGCATACAGAACAGGAATTCCTTTCTGGCCAATGCTAGAAAGCAACAGGTTCCCTAATGAAGAAGTTTAGCTCTCATCTCACCTTGTGCAGTTTTAAGTGTTCTAGTGCATAGTGATCCCACACAAAACAAACCACAGAAAAGCTCCAAAAAAAACCCCTAAGCAGTTACTGGCATGACTTACTCTTCCCATAGAGTTTCTTCTCAAAATGAATGGCTGTAAAAATGAAAATAAATAAAGAAATAGTGTGTAGACTGTGCCAGAGTAAGCTTAAAAGGCAAGTGAAGTTATTTTAAAAATAAAAAGTCTCCCCTGGGACAAGATGATCCTAAGAAATAATCTCACATTTTCTTCCTGCTTTCCAAAAGGCTGTGCAACTCCAGCAGCCTCTTGTCCATCTACACAAGGGACCTAAGTGACAACCATGATCAGAGCATTCAAACACCTTTTCATTTTAGCCAGCAACCATCTAAGGCAGGGAGTATCTCACTTTTAGGCAGAAAACACAGTGATATACTAAATACAGGACACAAGCATTCACAACCTACCTGTCCCCAGCCTAAGCCAGTCTGTGCTAAACATCTAGGCACAAGGGGAGAGCAAGCCATAGTTTAATAGCTGTTCTGGAGATGTAAACGGTATTTAAAAACAGTATACAAAAGTCTCGTGTGAGGATTCAGGCCTACCTGGCTTTCCATGAGCTTCATTTCTTGCAGAAGCCACCAATAGTCACCTGCTAATGCGACCTCATGGCCTCACAATTGGCTTTTTCCCACCCAGCTGTGCTCTAAAGCTGTTCTTGCTTTTGTAAGGGTAAAGAGATGGAGAGAAATACTCACTCAGGTCTCTAGAGTACAAAGCCAGAAACCTAAACATAGAACCACTCCTTTTCCCTTTGTTGGGCTTTCATTGTCAGCCTCAGGAGTTTCATTATGGATCAGCAAGGTGACTACCAAAACACACAAAGGGCTTTTTGTCTTGTGACTTTGACACCATTTTCTCAAGTGTCTCTCTAATACAAACGCTAATTCATGCTTTGCTTGTTCTTTTTAAATTCATGCACAGGAAAGATTTCTGTTGCCAAATTGTTATTGTAGTGGTTTCATCAGAAAACAAAAGCAGACTAAATAGAAAAATTAACCCTGACGTTTCAGGAGGAAACCTGGAAAAACTGAACCTAGCAATAATGATCACAACTAACATAGTTTCAAGAACACTATTTTTGGCATAGTATCTGCAGCTTGACTTAACGACATTTCAAGGACCTCTCTTTCACTTCCCTTTGACCTCAGATTTTTATTCTTGGCTATATTTTCTTTCAAAAAGGAAACAAAAATAATCCCAAGTGATCCCAACTCTCTTCTCCATCCCCTTCCATTGTTCCTCCCCGACCAGCTCCTGTGCCTCAGCTGTAGTAAGTTAACTGACCACAACCAAAAATCATCATCTCAGCAGGGAAGAAGTTCTGCTGATTTACAAGACTGATAGAGGCAGTTCCAGAACTAACAAGAGCTTAAAAACCCCTCAGTCCTGGTGGGGTGGGAAGCCATCAGTCCAGGTGGAAGCATTCCCATGATGCTCACCAGGAACAAGATTTAATATTAAAACACATTTTAATAATCTAGAGTGCTGACAGATCCTTTAATGAAACAGCTCTAGCACTCAATTTATAGCAAGTTAAATAATAATCTAGCCCTGAAAGCTTACAGCGTAAGACCATTAGTAATCTCTACAACTCTCAAGTAACTTTATGGAATTTTAAAAACTCTTAGCAAACATTAATGAATTAAGTGTCACATCACCTTCCAAACTAAATGACTGAAATCACCATGATAACATGCTGGCTTTTCCTGCCTGCACTTCAGGTTATTCAAACAATTTGCTTTCTCATCATTCTCCTCAGATACCACAGCCACTCTTCCCTTAGCGACCAATGCAGTTGAATGCACTATAGATGCAGAGGCATGCAGACATTTTGAACCATTGACTTAAAAAGGGATTTTCACCTTTTACAAGCTCAGTCTTTGCAGAGTCCAGCATTATTTTCCCCACCATCAGCAGGTGGGCTCCAGGGAAGTAATACAGCATGCTGGCCATAAAGGTCAATCTATATTGGATGTTGTTAGAACAGAAGATGTGCTCTAGAAAAGCAGGCTTCCTATCACCCCCACTCACTGTGCTTCGGCTGATAACACAGAGAGGCTGAGAGCCCATAGAGCAGACTTCTTTCAAGTGAAACTAAACAGAATGATCAGTTCCATTTGCTAATGGACATTCAGTCTGCTGGATGAAGCTAAGAATAGCCCAAAATACATATACTGTAGATACCAGGTCCTAAGCAACAGTTATTTTGTGCTACAAGTCAGTTCCTATTGGGCTGCTCAATTTATTATAGAGATACAGCCAAAAACAACCTACTCCTGAGAAGAAGTGCTGAGGCTCTTTAAATTCACATCTTAGCAGGGTAGGAAACTCAAAGCATCAGAATGGAGGTTTCAGTTTCTTCCTTTCACACAGCATTTTGCAGAGTAAAAAAGCTTGCTTAAATTTACACAGAGGCAGAGCTGGCAGCCAGCAGCCAATAGAGCCATGGCTTTCTTAGCACTTTGAGAACTCCAGAGAGTCAGCTAGAGTAATGCCCTGGAGGAAAGGGCCTAGATCTATAGAGTAACACCTCCTCCAGCCCTGACAACTTTCCTTCCTTCCTGCAATAAAAGCACTCATACCCCAAGCAAATTTGAATTCTACATATAATGGTGAGAAGTCTTGAGCCACATCTACTCAAAGAATATTTATTCCTCTTGTAGAGGACCTGTGACAAGTCACCAATTAACAAAATTAAGAAGTGAAATGGAGCAGAGTTGGCACTTGCAATCTGATGCTAGACCATCACCTTCCTGCATCCCTGCTTCTCCTAGTGCCTTTTGCAGCATGTGCCACTGATCTCGGTGAAAGCAGGATTTCACTCAGCGAGGCTTTCCAGCACAGACTTCTGTGAACCTTTAGGGGGTCAACATATGCAGTACAGGTCTGCTAGCCTGTAGGTTAGTTTTGATTATTTATAGAATAGATATAGAAAAGCAGCAGGTTTTGTTGTTCTTTTAAAATGCACCAGTTTGACCATGCAAAGAGACAAAGAGAAACCAAGTGGTGTAAACAGACTTAGATCCTCCCTTCTTTGTTTCTTAACAAGTCTGTTGGAAGCACTCACTTGGCTGAGAGGAAAATAGTTACTTGCATTAGGATCCTCTTAGTCACCGCTTCTTCACTCTGAATAGATCATGAGCCATTGTTTTCCTCCTCTCTTTTAAACTAGTGCTGGGGGCCAATTTTGCTAAAATGACTGATTGTGGAGGAGGCTTTTGACTTCCTGGCTCATCTTCTGGCAAGCAAACTACTTGCTGCAGGGTGGTAGCCTCAGGTAGATACCTGTGTAAACTTCGCGTAGATAAGAAATGTAATTACACTGAACACTGATTCAGCAAGAACTCAAGAAGCCCTCCCTTACCAGACTTAAGCTCTTCTTTCTGGGAGTAGTAGAGAGACAGTCAGAGTGTAAACAAGTCACACGTTGTCACTGAAGATTAAAAACTGCTGCTTGTTTATTTTTAACTTTAATGAGTGGAAACTTTAAAAAAAAAAGAGCTATGTAAAACATTAGCCTGAGGATCACAGAATCTGGCCCAAGATCTTTCCCAATTTCACTGGCATGGTTGAATACACACTGCAAAAAGATAACTGTGTCATATAACGTAGCCCACTGCTATATATAAGTATCTAACCAAAGGAATGATTCAGATGCTGAAGGCACTACAGAGACACCTAAAGTTCATTAGGTAGGGCTTGCTTAAATCCCTATTATGCTCCTTTTTCTCAAGTGGAAAAAGTGTTTTCAAATAAGGAAACATTTTTCTCAGAAGGCATCTGGTTTCTTCAAACACATTTGGAAAAAAATCTCTGCTTTGTAATACATAATCATAATTTTTCTTCCACTGAGCTATGTTGTAGGAGAACTTGTTTCTAGCCTTGTTCTTGAATTGCTGTTTGGATTGGCCTCAGACATGACTTGTGACCTTGCTGTTCCCTGGGGTTCAGTGGACTGTGGATAGGACCTGTTGCTATCACTGCCCCTACTCTGCTCACAAAGCTCAGATCCAGTGGGTCTGTGCCCTCTGGCATGGGGAGCACGTAGTTCTGGGGTCACCCTCAGCTCTCTGCTTGCCCTCCCTGCATGGAGCAGGCCCCTTGGGCTTCTCCCCGATGCTGTTCAGCTCACTACTTTGCCCTTTTCTTGGTCGAGGAGTTTTCATGCTGTTGCTTGTTTATTGTATGACCAAGGTATTACATAGTTGTGCAGTAGGTTTTTCACTTCGTAATATTAAGGCAGAATACTCAGCAGAAGGGCTGGTCATCTCGAGAGGTTACAGAAAAGAATTCAGAATTCTTGATTTCTGTTATTCAGAACACTGTACTCATACCAAACTAAATTCTTCATTTTCCTAGTACCTCACTTTTACTGTCTCTTGATAGGAGTAACACTGCTTATCTACTAGTTGGCTTGTCACAAATCTTAAATGTATTTTACATTCTTTCAAGGTTTCCAGATGAAATGAAACATTGCCATTGTGAAAATAATTATTTATACCTGCTGCAGTGTCATCACACAGTCAAATGCTGTTATTGTACACAAACACCAGGGTATATTCACATCTGATGTCTATAGAGAGTTGAGGATGTGTAGAAATGCCTGGGGTTATGCTAACACTGGATACTTCAACACCCTGCTCAATGTTCTTGAAGTCCCAGGACATTCAGCAAACAGTGATACCTGGAGGCAACTCTTGATGGCTTGTTGGCAAGGAGAAGGCTTATGAGCTTCATGCGGCTTTTGCTTTTTTCTTTTTCTTTTTTTTAATAAGTATGCAAGGAACAAAAAGCCAAGCTGAGAGAATTTTGTATTTACCTAGAAACGCACAATAGCTACAAGGCAACTCCAAGCCAAGACTGCTGTTGCCCCAGCTCAGGTGATGGCCGGAGTCTCGGATGAGTGACATTTTGTACCACACCAGTGCTGTTGACTCAACAGGAGCTAAGCTGAATTCTCCATGTGTCACTCAGACTAAATGCCTCTTGACTCCAGAGCAAAACCTGCCTGATCAAATGCCTGAAGGATGCAGCCCTGAAGTATACAGTTCACTGCTACTGCCAATTAACTGAGAATACCATCCCCATCACTGACTGGGGACTGTTTCCACTGTATCATTATTAACCTTTATAGGTTTTGCCAGTGCCTAGAAGGCTTAACTGAGTTTGGAGAGACAATGTGCTAGACAGGGTTTCAGTAAAGAGATAGCATCTGTCTCCAGGAGTCAAAGGGCAATACCTCTAGGAACAGGGCAAAGAATAATATGCAAGTCCTCTCACTTTCTGCCCTGGGCCCTATCCATCAGAATGAGTTATCTTCCCTGAACTCAAACCAAAAACCAAAGTGACCAGCTTTACCTCCCTCTGTTTAACATGGAAACTGCTAAGGTCATCAAAGTCCAGTCTGCTACAATCACAGAAGATGATACTTTTTAGTTGAGCTGGTCCTACAACATATGCAATAGGTAAAAATGCTTCTTGGCATTCCAGCACGAAAAAGAAAAAAAAGTCACAAATAGAAGAGGAAATAGGGTGTAGTAAATTGCTACATTGCTAAAACCTAATTTTTAAGATTTTGCTTCCAGCCCTGGAGAACTGCGAGGTTGCTTTACAACGCAGTGTTTCCCTTGGTGTTTTGCTTTCCTATTACCAGGTGCTAAACTGGCTAGGCTTCACGCTTGCCTCTCACACAACAATCTTGGATCTTTGAAGTAATAATACATGCGTTCAGATGTTGCACAAATAACCATGTCGTGTTTGCCAATTATATTCTGCTTGTCTGTTGTTAACAAACCATGCAATTTCTAGTTTCCTGTAATAAATTGAAGCATAATTATCTTGTAATCTTACAGGTATAAATGTAATTAAACCTGGGAAACATAGTAATAATTACCAGGTAGATACCAAAGACACTATGTTGATCTTAAATGCTTCTGTATGACGCTAATCATGTCACATGGTATTTGCATTTCTTTGATACTTTCCTTAATATCTTTGAGAACAGCCATGTGAAACTGATTATCTTGTACATTATTAACTGGGGCCTACAATTTAAATTGACTTTCCAGCTTGCAAGGCAATCACAAATCTTGCATGGGACAGAGATGTGACAATTTCATTCCTAGATAACAATGCAAATGTGAGACTAAGCTATGAATAACAATTGTAGTTGCTCACACCAAAGTAGTTTCATGTTAAATTGCATTGCTTCGTGAGTTTTTTGAGATAGCAGAGATTCCTATGCCCTGCGCTGACTTCCTGACAGGAAACATCATCTGCCAAACTTCCTGCTTGCCACAGTGGGGAAGAAGATGACAATAAACATTTTCTTTACCAGGGCCATTGCATGGCACAGGACATCTGTGGGGAACCACTCACAGCTGGGCAGGAAGAACAGTGAACAAACAGCAAAAAGGGATGAGAAGAGACAAGTACAGCGAGGAGGACAAGTTCAAAACACGTGGGACTTCTGAAAACAATTCACCTGGACACCCCTTCATTTTCTAATGCAGTATGAAGCTGAGACCAGCATGATTTTGTGGGTGTCCCTATACTTTCTGAAGACATAGAACAGTTCAACAAATAATAGGTTTTAAAGCCCACAGAAGTACTCATATTTTACAGGGAAAAATAAGGACTTCTCAAACATATCCTAAGGTACAGTAGTAATATGTCTTCCTAACAGGCAAAGCCAAGAGGTCAGAGTTGTTAGGTCACGTACGCCTCTCTATAGAGGAAGGACAGAAGGTGAAGGAAGGCCCAGTGCATCAAAAAGCTATTGCTCATGCAAACGCACACATGAAGGCAGCAGTTTTGTCTAACTGTTAACAGAAGCTCTGCTGGCTTTTCATCTCCCTGAGACTCATTCCCACTTCATCTACTAATATAGCAAGTTATATTAAATTGATTCTCATCAAAGTTTGCTGATCAGGATCCAGACTTTCAAGCTGGCAGCAAGCCTTGAGTATGGATTTGTCACAATCATAAGCAAGGCTGGGATATTTTGAATAAACATGGGCTCCCCTGGTGCAAGGCCAGTCTGTCATCTGAATATGAGAAGTGTAGTTATGGGTAGTAAATGCCAGAACACTAAAAGCTTGGAGGCTCCTGAGAACCCTACCATGAGTCAGCTCCCCTATCCTGTGAGCCTAAGCAAAGCAAAAGAGAGAAAAACCCTGGATGGTATTTGCATTTCGAAAGCATTTACATTTAATTTAATATTTGTAATGCATTCAATGAATAAGCTGCAGTGAATAGCGAATTACAACAAACTCGTTTATACCTAAGCAAACCTGAGCTTCCAAAGGGGCTGCCGACTGGAGTTAAAGGCCCAAGCAAAGCAGACATTTACATGAGGCAGCAGACTGCTGGGGGCAACAGCATGGTCCTGCTGCCCACTGCTTGCAGTACCAGGCTGCTGCCTGCTGCTGCCCACAGAGAAAGAGGGCTCCACGTGTATGGGGCAGCTGTAACTCCTGTCTGGGAAGAGTCAGAGGAGGGGGATTCCTTCTTCGGGAGGAGTAGCCACCCTCTCATGCTCCCAGGGTGAGAAGGAAAAACAAACCCGGCTTTCAGAGACTACTCTTTGCGTCCTCCCCTTTCTCCGTACCCCACGGTGGCTTTGTTGGCCCCTCTCCCAGACCACGGTCTCTCCCTCCCCTGGGCAGCAGAATTCACTGCTACCTGAGCAGCCAAACAGGAGGACGACTCTTTAAAGGTCAAACGCCCTCACACTGGCGCAGGTGCTGTTTGCATAGCCATGCAAATAAGATTGAGCATATACAGTCAGTGAGGAGTGCATTAGGCCCAGGCTCGGGTTGCTCTGTTGGCAGCCAGCCAGTCAGCTGGGTTTTAAGGGCAACGGATGCTATGGCAGCATGGCTGACGTAGGGTCTGGGGCAAGGGCAGAAATGGGGCTCTTTAGCTAGCCAGTGTTTCTTCTTCTGTTTCAGTGCTGATGAGCTGGTGCCTGAACCCCGGCCAGCCCCCAACACACGCGCTGTGCCTCCTGTGAGCACCAGCTGTGGAAAAATGTATCCGTGTGCCACGGGGTGCATAAGATCCACCCTCACCCAGAGTCGGGGACGGGTTCAACCCGCCCCAATGGCAGTGAACAGTACTTTATGCCCAAGGCTATTATCAAACCTTGGAGGTGCCAAGCACACAGGAAAGGAGGCTGAACATCCCACGTGTGACGGCACCTTGCCCGTTGGCAGCTTTCTGTGAACACCCCAGACGTGAGAAACCCGTGTGGCTTTTTCTGAAAACCGAGCTTCGTTTCTTACCTTCTTCGAGGCATCACGATGTGCATATTTCGCTGCTTAAGCTCCTTCCTGGCAAGACCCAGCGGTATGGAGAGTCCCCTTCGGGCCCTCGGCCTCCACAGGTTTCCCTCCTCCTGCACTGAGAGCAGTTGCAGGCGCCTCACCTCTTCATTGCTCACCAGAGCTCCAGCGCTGAGCTCCTCCACTCTGTATGTACACAAAAAACAGCTTTATCTAGTAATGGACTGGGATTTTTCTCCTGTGTAGGGACACCATTTAGCCCCCACAAAAAAGCCCCCCTTGCTCCCTGAGAGCTGCTGTTCACCTGCGGCTATTGCCCTGGGCCTGACTGGAGCCATGTTGCAGCTGCATTGCAGGCTGGCCCCTGCCCGGCCCCGTGCCTGCTGGTCAGGACATGCCCCTGCCCCATGGACGGACCTCGGCCAAGCCCGCTGCACCCCAGGGTGCCCCCTCGCCTCATGGGGCCGTGGGCCTGGTGTGGTTTGGGGAGGGCCTGCCCTCATCATTCTCTGCTTAGCTAAGAGAAGTGACTTCTCCTTAGGGGGTGGAAAGAAGTGACTTTCCTCAGGAAAAGTGGCTTTTCCTCTGTAAAAGGCAGCAGAGAACAAACCTGGTTTGGTACGTGATTTCCTTCAGGGTTTTGTTGTTGCTGTTAATCGCTCTTCTCCTCTTGCCGCTTGCCACAGGTAATGGCTTTGTGTCAGAACCGGCAACAGTCTCATCTTCTAAATGGTGAGTGCTGGATGAAGGACTCATCCGCCTGGGGAAAGTGAGGATATGTGACTGTTCATGGATCCTAGAGAATAACTGAGGAAAGCTAAGCTACTGAGCCATCAACTATTGCTTCCACAGCACCTCAGACCTGGCCCTGAAATGGTAAGTCTCTCTGACTGATGGGGTACAAGATCTAGCTCCCCTTTCTCTCCTGACATCTAAACTATCCAAATTGTAAAGTTTTATCTTCCGTTGCATCACCTTGCTGGAGCCTTCACATGCTTGGCCCAAAACAGTCCTATGCCCCCGATCCAAGACTGTGGACTGGTCTGTCGCCCCGACTCAGGATGAGAGACTGCTTTAACTCATCTCAGAGGCTTCTGTGGTATCCCTGAAGCGATCCATTCTTGTTCTTCCTTCCCATGTGGGAAAAGGCTAGCTCTCCCCAGCACTTCAAAAGCTCGTTTATTAAGCTCATTGAATAAGCACAGCCAAAGCCTGCAATACGAACTTTCACTAACATAATGCAATCATTTCTAGCAGTAACTAGCCCATACCTAAAGCACATCATGTTCCCCACAGTCATCAAGCAAGAACAGCTCTCTGCTGCAAGGTAGAGTCTTGTTTCACTTTGAACAAAATCCTACCTCACTTCTAATATGAGACTCTCCAGAGGAGAGAAGGCAGAGCTTTTTCTGATGTGGAACAGCTGCTCCAACTCATTGATTCATGTGGGATACCCAGAAACCTGCACAATGGTGCTTTGTTACAGATGCTGTAACACAGACTGTTAAAAGCAGTTGCAACACAACATTAGCACCTCAAAGCTTGTACCGAGAACCAGGGCAGTGTAGTGAGCAGGCTGGTAAAACACACATTACGAGATAAACTCTTTTCTGAACAAATGACAAACTAAACATGGAAGGCAGACATTATATGGAGTTATATTGATGTTTAACTGGAGGACAACCAAGGTAGCGTAAAGAAAGGTTTTCCACAGGAATGCACATAATGAATTTTGTTGCACGTACCTGGGTCTTTAGTTAATGTACACTGATGCAGCTCTTGTGAATTAGATGCAAGAAGCAAGCCTACTTTCACCTGAAAAAGAAGTATATGGAACAAAACCTATGTCTTCAAGCACTGTTACTGAGTGTTGCTACCCTGACATCCCTGACTTCAGCACTACAGCAAGCATGGGCAACTCACAAGGAACTGATGCCACTGCCTCATGTATATGCAAAGAGGGTGAAATTCACCCTTAAGCAGAAAGGTCTGGGTATCACATCTCATGTAAGCCTTCAAAAGACACTTTAGCTGATACATAGATGTCATGAATGAATTGCACCCCAAGACAGCAGTGTATCAGTAACAATGTCATTCCTCCAAAGGAACCCCAAAACCCAGGAGGTCAAGAAGCAGCTTTTATTCTTGGCTAGGTGTAACTATGAGCATTAGAACATGATGACAAATCCAAATCCTGATGAAAAATTGCCAGAGGCCCATAAAGCTGCCAAAGTACAGTAGGCAGGCTTTCACATAATTGCAAGTCTTCCTTTCTCAAATGCCCAACCTGATTGACCAATTAAAGTGTTTAATTCTCTGAGAAAGAGTCTATCATTAACTGTAATTTGTTCTAGTCTCACCGGTCCCTTCATGGCTGCCTCTAGTGAAAGAACCATTATGTATGATCTCAATCTCCATATTATAATGTGGAATTTTTGATAGTTTGCTATAAATAGGAATTGATTCATAAGGAGAATAATGAATTCATTGCCAGTCCTTTACCAACTACTTAATGACTGTCAAGATACATTAAACATCCTTAGCCCTACCACTGGGGCCTGAGCTTATTCTTGGCTAACATATCTGACTGTATTCTGCACTCAGTGCATTAATGCTAAGTGAAAAATAGTCTCAGTGACTATGAATAAATTTTGGAGTGCTTTATTTCGTCATAAATATTGACACTGATCATTACAAATGCCTTCTAAAAGAGGTGATCATATTGACTAGATAATCTATCATCATTAAAAAGAAAGAGAAAAAAAAAAAACAACAAAAACCCCCCAAAACCCCAACCCAGTCCAACATATCATATTCTCACCATGCTCTCCTGCTTATTCTCACATGAAAAAGCTTGTCACTGTGCTAGGCCCTGTACAAGTTAAAGGCACTTTTTAAGCTGTACTACTTGCTAGCTGATTAGCAAGATTGTATAAATCCATTTGTGTCTTTACTTTTCTCAAACCTCACTTTCATGCCATGTCCACGCATCAGTGTAATTACCAAAGTGTATTGACCACCACATTTAACTTCAGAATACAAAACCCAGAAACTTGAGGGTCACAGACCACATTCCCTGCTCTTGCCCAGTCTCTCCTCACAGAACCAGCTGCAAAGATTGAGTCTGGGGTCTGAGAGGATGCACAAGCTCCTTGACCTTCTGTGCTATCTAGGTGCTCCCTTGTGGCAGGCTCATGGGTCCCCAGGGAAAGGTGCTGCAAAGGTGTCCAAAAAAAGCCTAAGATCTGGTCATTTCGACAGGGAGAGCCAAGGGGACAGGAAAAATATTGTTGAAGGTTGTGTGTCTCTTACACCAGTGCTCATTTCCAGCTCTTGCATTTACAAGGCCCAAGGAGGAGTATCTGTTATGCTACAAGAACATAAATCCATAGTATGTATTTTTAAAGAAAACCGAGTAGAGCTAGGCAATATGGTCTACAGGGAAGGTCTATGATGTACAATTACACTACAGAACAGTAGCCTGCATAATGTATATTGGTACTGGGAGCAACCTGGAGGCTTCTCTGTGATTGTTTATAAATTCAGCATGAGACCTCATTATTTGTTATATGCACTGGGTACATACAGCGTGTTAATTCAATAGCATGTTGCCAGGGAGCACAGGGAGGATGGATGACTACAGTCCAGATTACAGTCTCTCAATACACCTCCAGGATTACTAGGTTGCTACCTTTTCTTTTTCCTTTCTCCAATCACTTTAAATAGGCCAAGAAAGCACAGAAAAATGATAAAGTTAGTGGATACCTTCAAAGACATTTCCCAAGAGAAAAGGGAACACACCCAAACTTTAGAGTCTAGACCAAATAGGAAGTTGGAGCTAGCTAAAGAAGGCATCCTCAGAAAGAAGCTGATAGCGACAATTTTCTGAAGGAGCCAAGGGACTTAAGCACAAGCTACTGAAAGCAGCTTGGTACTTTCTAGTGGAAGTGACTGTTGCAGCCAGACAATTGCTCCAGGATACTTTGCTTGGACCATTCCTGTCTTTTCGCGCAGGAGCAGTGCCAGCTCTACCTGACCTGCCTCCTATCTGCTCATGCTCAAACAGGGCACCCTGAACCCACCTCTGACCTGTGCCTCCTTTGCTGGGAGGCAACCACTTGCCCAGTTCCTAACAACATGCAGTGGAACCTGGTTCCTCATATTTCTTCTAAGGTCCCACCTCATCAGGTAATAACAGCATCAGATCTGGGCAAAGAAGAACATCTGTTCGTGACTTCCATATACTCATGCTAATCCCTGCAATACATTTTCTGCTCTAGTACATAGTCTCCCACTGATCTGATCAATGTCAAAATAAACTCATCCTTGCAATTTTTAATTAAATTCATCCATGACATTTGAACATGGTACAGACACTTGAAGCTTTACTTTGCTTAGTTCTTCTATTGAAGAGATGGAAATAACAAGCTTCAATCATGAAGAGATGGAAATAACAAGCCTTCTAACCTGGAGAAAATATATATACCAATTACCAGTCAAAGAGAAAGGAAAGTCTTTAGTCAATATTCCTGAGGGAAAAGCGTTAAAAATATATATTACCATGTATATATTGTATTATATACAAAAAGAAGCTGACACAGCTTGCTGGCAAGTAACACTAAAAACATATACGTTAAGAACTAATGTCTCAGTTTATTGAACCACTCACCTTCCCCCGGATGCATTCACTAATCAGTGACAATCCAAGAACTGTAATCCTAGTAAATTAACAGTATTTGCTAAACTGGAAAGTATCACATTCAAAATATGAGGCCCCATGTCCTACAAAAGCTGCTTGCATATAACAGCAGTACGAATAGGAAGAAAAGATTGGAAATCCAATTATTTAAATCCTGATTCAAATGAGGCTGAGGAAGCCACAGTAATAAATGAACTCAAAGCACAAAATACACTTTTATGGAAAATCTGGAGCAGTAGGTAAAGAAGCAGCAGATACTGTGAAAATAGACCCTTCCTGGTACCCCCAAAGCAGAAATGTATACAATAAGCAGATAGGGTCTAATGTTTACACAGGTACTGAAGCATGATGTATTCCAAATAAGCCCAACCACTGCTTAAAATGTCCAGTGACTGCTAGTGTAGCAAAGACTCTCTTTGCTAAGTGCCATTTTATCTGACAGGGGGATACGCAGGCTTCAGTAACATCATTTGCATTTCCCTCTCCTTTGTATCCCTTCTTAAAGGAAGTGCTCAGCAGACAGTAGCAGAAGAAAGACATATGACCCTAAATAATATTCCTCACAGTCGCAATGCCTCTGTCTGCAGCAGTCTTTCCAGCGGATGCTTAAATCCAAGTAATGTCAGCATTTATCAGCAGATATACTATTATCAGGCCAGTTCTCTGTTCTGAGAATAAAGACTATTCCCAATATTAAAGCTGTCTCGGGAGCACTGATGAATGTCTTTCTTCCTGCAGAGGGGTGGGAATGGAGAACAGGCTCAGGCATGAGAGTGGATGTCAGGGAACAGGACTCTTCTGGGCTCTGCCACCAGCCTACTGGGGCACCCAGGGCAAATCACTTCATTTGTCTGAGCCTCAGATGCCTTAATGATATGACAGAGATAAGAATTAGAGCTGCCTGAAAGCTTATGAAGCCAAAAAGAAGCCTTGGGTGGAACAGATGCTGTTTGCGAGAAAATTCCTATTTTTGCATAAATGTTTTGGCTGTTTGTAATAAAAAATCACACAAGCCAGATTTTTTTTCTTCTCATTTTTGGCAATGAAAATCCAAAGCTTTTCAATGAAGTCCAAGGGAAAAAGAAGAACTATTTTTCTTCCCCAAAGCCTTATTTTAGTTCTGTGAAAAAACAACCACAATAAGAAAGTAAATCTTTGACTAGCCCTAATGAATCTTACTCATCACAGAAAAACACTTTGGCTCAAAGGCAGCATATAGGAGCCAAATACGGTTACAGATCAGCTCTCTCTTGATAGTACAATTATGCTCAAGTCATAGTCCAGCTGACAGTATCCTGACTTTCACAGGTCAGGTTGGTCACACAGGTGGAGACAAGGTCAAGTTGTGTTGAAAGCACATTAAAGTCCCATGCTGAACCATTTTGCTCCCACTTACACAGACAAGATTAAATTGAGCTGTGTCAAGGTTAAATCACTATTTTGTTTGAGCCAGTGACTCAGACATTAAATAAAATGGAGAGCTGATGGTACCTAAAACCTCTTTTTCATGATGGTCAAGGAAACCATGCCAGACCCCTGCTTATTAAATCCTTATTTAAACACAGTTGTCACTAGCTTCAGTTTCAGGCACACTGAAGGCTCTGAAAAGAGCAAGGAACCCAGGGCTGTCCTAAGAGACCATTAAAAACAGACAAACATAATCATGTCTTAAACTGCTTTCCTATTCCAAGACAGAAAAGTAGCCTTACTGAACGAACTATCACAGCAACGGCTGCGGCTACACAACATTAAGAACATACAGTGTTTGCATGTTTGGACACCCAGCAGGACTGAAAACCTATTAGCAGCGTTGGGAGGGAGAGACAAAGGGATCTTCAGAACATGAACACATTTATTTCATAGCACTTTCCCAAAATAGTTTTAATGGACGCGGTGGTTAGATGTTCTTTCCCCCCCAGGGATTTCATTTGGATTGCCCAGGGTAAATGATTCTGATAATGTTGCCTCTGCTTTCTGTGGTTTGTAATAGAGCTATTATTTCCAAATGGACTTTCCAAGTAACGGTGGAGATGAGAGACCATCAGACAAACATCTGTAAGCCTTGGGGATGCTAACCAGAAACGGTGTCAGAGGCGTTGTTTGAATAGGCAGTCAAGAAAATACCGATTTTGATGAATGTGTACAGGCATTAGTCTCAATCATCATTTCCTACCAAAACAAAGACCTTGGAAATGAAGCACTTGAACCCAGCTGTATATACTGCTTTGGACATGTTCATAATGTCTCTTTCAAAACAGATCTTGCTGGGCTACTTTCCTTGACCTGTCAGAAGAATAGAAAATAATCTGAAGTATCCTAAATGCAGCTAATTGCTCTAAACTGTGACTAGGCACATAACAGAAATAAAAAGCATTTCTCTTTCCCCGTAGAAATCGGCTACAGGAATTATTCATGTGGGGGAGAAGAGAGTGTTGGTCATTTGACATAAATCAGTTCCCTTTGATGTTTGCAAAACAGAGCAAGATCATAACATACGAGCAGACTGAAATTACAGCTGAATAGATTTATAGACTTGTTTTCATTCATTTTAAAATGAGATTGTAATGTCTAAAAGCAATCAACTGATGGTTTTGGTCCACTTCTGCCTAATCACTGCTTCAATTGATGCATCTCCTAAAAATACTTGAAATTGAAACCGTCAGATGTTAACAATATCTCTTCTTCTGCCATTAGATAATATCCAATCAGTGATTATGGGCAGCAATGAAGCTTCTTAATTCAATGACTACACGCCACCTATCTTTTCCATTTTGCTGACTGAAGATCCAGCTGTTTGTGGTTCGTATCAATGCACTTCAGAGACTGGCAAGTATAGCTATAAAGCTAAAAATAGGAACACTCTGCATCCCACATCAGTCACCCTTTTGTGGTACAAGAATTTTAGAAAGTTCTTGAATGGGACAGAAAGACGGAATGGGATTTATTTTTAATAAGCAGTAGACACTCACACTGGCAATCATTGTTATATATTTTCTCCAAGTAACAAAAAATGACACCCTCATTGGTGGGTGGGTTGACTTTTGGGCTGCTTTTTCTCCAAAAGAAGCATCCTATGCAGGAAGACTGCTGCATCAGTCTTTGAGCCAATACCTGCCTGCAAAGTGGCCTAGGATTTGATCCACGGAGACAGACCGTTCAGCTGTTTTTTCTTCCTCTGTGTCATGGCTTCTTCTGTGAGGCTATGTTCACTGTAAAAGCTTAAACTAATAAAGTACACGGGAAACTCAAGTCAGAGGCAGCATATTCACCTTGATTGATACTGGGATTTGTGCCTTCCCTGATGTGAAAGGTGGTGACATTTATACCACATCAAAGTTCAGGCAATCATTTCTGTAACCAAAGAGTGTTCCCACTCTATGGATCTCACTGGTGGGACTGCATAAAGATGAGTTAGTACATGTAGGTGTCAAAATGACTGTACAGCAAAATCAGCTTGCAATTAAGTAGGCCTGCTTTGAGGATAAAGAACGTTATTAACTTTAAAATGTTCTAAAGAACATCTGACCACTGACTTCCAAGAGCTGAGAACTGCTTTAACCACAGTGTGTGCAGGACAACTCCGGACACTGTGTTAACTCAAGGCAGTTTGTTTTAGTCACTGCTATTTTTAGATGTCTGTAAATAGGGCTACTTGAAGCAGTGACCATGATCACTTTATGCATTTATTCAGGGTTTGTGCGGTATGCTGAGCTCCGTTGGCACGTGTGCTCCTAAGTCACTGAGGCTCATCCATGAATATCCACCACAGAATATTTGTGTTGGTAGATAAATTCATGTACAGTGAATGCGGCCCTGAGGGTGAGCCCAAATCAATTTTTGTCAGGTCCCTGAGGGCACTGCCAGCCATGACTGCAGTCAGCTTCCAGCTTCCCCGGGGCTCCTGTCACCCTGCCCACAGCCCAGCACCACATTTCAGCCCAGCCTGGGGCCATCAGTCCCTGCCCCAGCAATGCTGTAGCAGTGCCACCAGCCCACACTGCCCCTGGCAGTTTTACGCTGGGACATTTTGATGCTGTCGAAAGGAGAGCACGCAATATGGTGGGCAGTACCACACACCATGCTCCCCAACATAGGGACCACAGGAGGCACGGCATGGGAGAGCGCGAGGGCAGTATTGACGCCTCTTCCACTTTTCAGAGTAGAGGTGCTCCTCTAGATCTATCTGTAAGTACAAGAAGCTGCTCTGATTTATGGCACACTCAGCCAGCTGCTATCAGCTTTTCTGGGGTACAGGTTTCTGGTCTGTAGTGTGCCCAGGTCATTCCCTCTCTTTCTCCCAGCCCTCCCATGCTGCCAATGTGGTGAGGAAGCGGTGTGGAAAGCCTGTGACGTGCTTGCGGGTGGGGAGATCCCCTCAGGTCCTCCCAGCCTCCTTTCTGTTATGAACAGAGACCAAAAGGGCTGCAGTCTAGCCTAAGGTGCTTTATCTGAGTTGTCTCTAACAAATACCACAGTCCCAATAGCAAATTCTTGCAGAGAACTATTTATGGTCAATTCACAGCCTGAAGAATAAATGCCATTACAGAATTAAAATACTTTTGAATTATAAAGCTGAAGAAATTGTGTTCTGCTTTCAGGGAGACCACAGAAAAAAAAGAAGCTGCCTTCATTGCGTGGCCTTTACTTGCAAACTCTTGCGAGGAGGGGGAAGGAAAAGCAACACCAGCACTACCCCCGGGGATCTGCTACAGGGTCTGCCAGGTCAGCGGGGTCCATAGGGCCCCCAGAGCCTGCCCGGAAGCATTACGCTTCCCAAAACTTGCTTCTCCCTAGACTGGCTTCAGTCACTTCTGTGCCTGTTGTCCGTCTCTTGTGGCTGATTTTCCTTCTTCCATCCCTGCTGGGTGTGGATTTACTACTAGGAGCAATAGTACTGAGGAAGGAATGCAGCCCAGCATTTATTGCGTTGTGCGTGTCTGTGCACACAGATCCATGTCAGCCCGATTCCCTTTTGTTTGCATCAGTTTCCTACCGGAACTGAGCATATGATTTGGGTAGGACTACCACACATATGCCTGCATTTCCTGGATGTGACCAGATTTTCTAGCCACAAATTTTATCTCATAGGTTAAAAGGGGAGTTCAGACATATTCCTAGGATCTCTTTGCTTTTCCGGGAACTGAGTCAGAACAGTATTTCTGTCCAGACAGTCTAACATTTGACTATGCTGCATAGCTGGTCACTATGCACGTACACATACACTCTATAACGCATTCCCAGTAGGTCCCTACACATCTTGATTGCATCAGAATTACCGTGCATGCACAAACCCTCTGTGCAATGGATGTGCAATGCCCTCAGCATATCTACAACATGCTGGACCCTCCACATGTGTGCAGCCCAGCACAAACGGTTATTAATGCATACTTATTCAGAAAACACCAGAAAATAATATGGGAGCCCCAAAATAAAGGAGAATAAATTCAAAATATATTTAAACCTATCTGAATGCAAGCCACAGATATGGATCTATACTTCCCTTTAAGTCTAGCACTTTTTTGTACATTGGGTATTTGTCTAGCACATTGGCACTTGGAGGGCTAACAGGACCTACCTACTAGCCTCTGTCCCAAGGGCTGCGTGGCACGCAGAAGTATGGGAGAAACCAGCACTGAAATGGGGCTGTCCAAAACATGGCAGCTTCAATTAAAAGAGATTTGTGGGGCCCTCTTCACTTTTGGCTCAAAACTCTGGTAAAAATAGAGCTGAAATAACTGAATTTACCTGGTTGCCATGGCATGGCCAGAAGACTATCCCCATGGATAGGTTATATTGTAGAGACAAAGTTCCCCCACGTGAAGTAAAGCTGTGTTTACTTGTGCTGGAAACAGATGAGTTCTCAGTACTAGGGCAACCAAATGTGAAATTGGTATTTTCTGAATCAGATAGGAGAGTTAGAGCTGCTTTAGCTCTGCCTGCTTCCTTGTATACCTTTTACAACAAAATCCCTCCATCCTAGGCTCAGGTTTTCCCTAGGTCCACGATACTGATCAGTCCAGGTCTAGATGCTAGATGCATGGTCTAGATCTGCTAGCCACAACTGGTTTTTCTCCATTCCAGCCATATTTGGAGCCTTTACATGGAACCATACGAACCTTCATGCGCTCATAAATTAGCCTTTGCTCAAATAAGATTTTCCTCAATTATCAAATGTGCTTCCCTTTTCCCCTCCCTTTTTGATTCTTTTCTATCTTTATGCTCTAGGGAGATTTTCAGAGGTCTTGTGTGAGGATTACAAAGGCAATAAGCGGATTATGGAAAAGTAGCTTTTTGATGTACCCAGCATAATACAAATTAGGATTGTTTATAACTTTATTCCTTTATCGGTTATTACTGCATGTATGCTGATGTACTTTGAGGTCTCTAAATAAACCGAGAGGGCTGAAGGTAACTGAATTATTTTAATTGGCACATTAAGGAACACACTTGCCAAAGAACAGATCGTGTGTACAATACTGCTAATAAGGAAAATTTGTCTTATTATTAAAAGAGTCTCTGGGAAAAGGGGTAATCTTGTAGAGAAGGACACAGGGCTTCTGCAGGTCTAATTTCTCTGTCTGTGAAAAGAGGGCTGTCCCTGACTTTGATGACTCTCTGGTCTCTTTAGGTTTTAAACTCTTCAAGGCAAGGAATGCCTTCTCACCTAGCCCAGCAGAGTGAGATTCCGAGCTTGGTGGAGACCTCAAAATGTTCACCTAGTGTTAATTAAGAATAATATAGTTTAACATTTCTCCCTGTATCTGCTGGAAAATCTACTGTATATACTTCATAATGAATCTAAATAACAATAAAAATTCTCCATCCTATCACCAGGAAGTCCAAAGAATGCAAAACTGGGTATTTTAGGCTCTTCTACTTTCAGCTCTGCAGCACCTGCTACGTTCAGGAAGGATGTTGATGCCCAGACCTACCAAATGATAGACCAGATGCTCAGGTAGCAGAACCTACACAGTTCCTCTGGCTTCAGGCATTCCTGTGTCTTTCAGACAGGTGTAAAAAGAGGTGGGGGGGAAGTTAAAAATTAATTGCTCTATCAATGGAATGAATATATCCTCTGGCATTTTATTGTCCAGCAGAAGTGGTCAGGCAGTTATTCTCCAGCAGTGTTTATATTGCTAAGAATGTCAATAACAAGGTGCAGTGTACTGCAATGTGTTTTTGCTAATGAACTGATGAAAGGAGAGAATTATTTTTAGATTGTGAATAAGTGTGAGAAAGTGATCTCTAAAACTCTTCAGGGGAAAAAAAAGATTCCACCGTTTTCAGGTTTACCAGTACTGAATGCCATTCCCCTATCTCCTGATAAAAAATACAAGCGTAAATGTCAAGCCAAGCCAGTGATGACCTCTGACTTCTTTGAAAATGCTGTGATTCTTTCCAAAGAGCACTAGGAGAACAGGCTGAATGACTAACTGGTAGATTGTGCCCTCTGGAAAATCCCGAAGACAGTATTGAAATTGCTGAACTTCCCCAAAGGCAGGATGAGTTGTACTGAACAGAGATGCTGGGATCTGCATAACAACAGCTCTGCCTCCCTCCAACACCACAACAGGCTCCTTCCCCACATCTGGCACTCGGGGGGAGGAAAGGAATGAAGAGAAATCATCCTCTTCAGCTTTTTCCCCCTTGAAACCTGAGCCGATTTTGAAGTGTATGTCCATGCTTTCCCTTCTTTTCCTCCTCACCTCCTGTTCCCAAGGGCATATGTGTTAGCACAGGGGCAGCTGCTGAAACCCCCATTGCCCTGACCTAGGAAAACATTTTGGGTTGGGAGGGTCAGAATCCATAATCCCTCTGCCGACACCCAGCCTCAGAGCCTGCTGCACTTTTTTTAGACCCTCTCTGTGGAAGGCAGCAACTGGTCCACGAATAAGGCTTACAAATGAATGCCATTCTGTGTGCATCCCTGTGCTTCGTAGTCTTGCAGCTCGTGCTGTCTCATTTCACTGTGGTGTGAAGGGGCAGAAGGTGTTCCTAGGTGAGACTGGAGACGGTACTGCACACACATCAAGGACTACCTGGTACAGGTATCGAGAGTCAGATACGGTTTCTCAATACAAATATATATATATATATATATGTATATCACAGAATCACAGAATCACAGAATCATATAGGTTGGAAAAGACCTTTAAGATCATCGAGTCCAACCATAAACCTAACACTGCCAAAAACCATCACTACACCATGTCTCTAAGTACCTCATCCAAACGTCCTTTAAATACCTCCAGGGATGGCGACTCAACCACTTCCCTGGGCAGTCTGTTCCAATGCTTGATAACCCTCTCGGTGAAGAAAAATTTCCTAATATCCAGTCTAAACCTCCCCTGGCGCAACTTGAGGCCATTTCCTCTTGTCCTATCACTTGTTACCTGGGAGAAGAGACCGACCCCCACCTCTCTACAACCTCCTTTCAGGTAGTTGTAGAGAGCGATGAGGTCTCCCCTCAGCCTCCTTTTCTCCAGGCTAAACAGTCCCAGCTCCCTCAGCCGCTCCTCATAAGACTTCTGCTCCAGACCCTTCACCAGCTTCGTTGCCCTTCTCTGTACGCGCTCCAGTACCTCAATGTCCCTCTTGTAGTGGGGGGCCCAAAACTGAACACAGTATTCGAGGTGCGGCCTCACCAGTGCCGAGTACAGGGGCACAATCACTTCCCTAGTCCTGCTGGCCACGCTATTTTTGATACAGGCCAGGATGCCATTGGCTTTCTTGGCCGCCTGGGCACACTGCTGGCTCATATTCAGGCGGCTGTCAACCAACACCCCCAGGTCCTTCTCTGCCAGGCAGCTTTCCAGCCACTCTTCCCCAAGCCTGTAGCGTTGCATGGGGTTGCTGTGGCCCAAGTGCAGGACCTTGCACTTGGCCTTGTTAAACCTCATACAATTCACCCCAGCCCATCGATCCAGCCTGTCCAGGTCCCTCTGCAGAGCCTGCCTACCCTCCAGCAGATCAACACTCCCACACAACTTGGTGTCGTCTGCAAACTTACTGAGAGTACACTCGATCCCTTCGTCCAGATCATTGATAAAGATGTTAAACAGAACTGGCCCCAACACCAAGCCCTGGGGAACACCGCTTGTGACCGGCCGCCAACCGGAGTAAACTCCATTCACCACCACTCTCTGGGCCCGGCCGTCCAGCCAGTTCTTTACCCAGCGAAGAGTACACCCGTCCAAGCCATGAGCAGCCAGTTTCTCCAGGAGAATGCCGTGGGAAACCGTGTCAAAGGCTTTACTGAAGTCTAGATAGACAACATCCACAGACTTCCCCTCATCCACTAGGCGGGTCACCTTATCATAGAAGGAGATCAGGTTGGTCAAGCAGGACCTGCCTTTCCTGAACCCATGCTGGCTGGGCCTGATCCCCTGGTTATTCTCTACATGCCGTGTGATAGCACTCAGGATGATCTGCTCCATCAGCTTCCCCGGCACCGAGGTCAGGCTGACAGGCCTGTAGTTCCCCGGGTCCTCCTTCCGGCCCTTCTTGAAGATGGGTGTCACATTCGCTAATCTCCAGTCAGCAGGGACTTCCCCAGTTAGCCAGGACTGATATCACACACACCTATACATATATCACACACACCTATACATATACTATAAATAGATATGTATCTCTTCCCCTGTCAAGGTGTTTAAGGTTTTACATAACAAGTCAGCAATAATAACATTAAAATATACTATAATTCAAGCTATTAGAAAGGCTGACTGTGACATTTCCAGTCCTGCAGATTTTCAACCAGAAGAAACCTTGCTGAGGACTGCAAGGCAGGCTGTCCAGCGGCTTTTTTAGCATGCCTTTCCCCCCCCAGCTGAGACGGGCACCTCAGATGAGGAATCCCCTGGTCATCAGTTTCCAAACTGGCTTAGGGTCTCTTTCTGCTCAAAGCGACAGTGACTGGGGTGCAGCCAAGCTGGCGGAGACTCCTATCACACCCTGCAGACATTACTTAATACTTACTTTCTTTCTGGAAGCTCCTACAGGTTAGGTCTTCCTGATGCCAGGAATTCTCAGCTGAACATCAACGCAGTAATAACCACGTACTCTCCATCCCTGTGGCTAACTCGGGCAGATTTGTTGTTGGTTGCTAAAGGCAACTAGTTCTGATTGATGGTTTCCATGAACTTTCCACCAGCAGGGTGGGGCCTGGGCTATGGTGTTTCCAGGGCTCTGCAGAGCGGGAGGGAGAGGCAGTAGGAGAAAAATAGGGAAAGTGGAAGACCATAAAGGTACCTGCTCTAATCGTTCATACTTCTACTCGTGAGTGGCTTGTAACCACAGCAGCGTAGGGTGGCAAAGACTCTAGGTGGGAGTTTGTAAGTGATACTGGTTGCACACTGTATAAAAGAAAGTAAAACAAACCAAACCAAAACAGTTTGTAAATCTCTTTCTAATCCATGAATATTAAACCCCTGCTCTTTTCATTTTCTCATGCTAAAGTCATCCCGTTAAGATAAATCTCTTTTTAAATATTTATCAGAAGAAAAGCAAAACAGTATGAAAGAGATTTGCACAAAACTTGTTTATCAGTCCTGGGCGTGTGAGCCTATCTATCAGCCCTTCCGTGACTCTTGGCGTAGTTTTCTCTGTCTAGCTCATATACTTCAGATGACATGAAAGGATTTCAATGTGCACTTGAAACATTTTTTTCCAGATTTATTCTACCAGCATTTTTCTTTAACATGCTTATTTGTCTCTTTTAAAGTCTGCTTTACATTACATAGTCTCTTTGTATTCTGTGCAGATGAAAAGCACATGCGTTTCCACTCCTCCCTCATTATAATGCTACTTTTTGAAGAAAAGCATCTCATGTGTTCTAAAAAAATGCTGTTATTACAAAGTTTTAAAAAACCTGTTGATGACTCATTGGGAAATAGTGAACAACATGATTTTCCCAGCTTTGCCTTATACCCATTCAGTCTTATATCTTTCTGCCAAAAGGGTGCAAACCACTTGCAGGTGGGGCTGGCAGCTCTATTGTTAAGATTGCTTAAGTACATTTACCAAACATTAGATATTTTAGCCAAAATTTCCACACTGAATATTTACCTAAACCTGAATTACATGGGCAAAACTCTTAGTCAGCAGTCTCTCTTATCTCTAAGACCAGGGCTAGTGTCTATTTTGCCTTATCAAAATATTCTGGTAATCTTTCTCAGAGAGGCCTTAATGTCCTTGCCCTTTGAAAAAGGAACATGAAATTTGCCTTTGTGAAAGCCTGCCCCAATTTGACCACATTATGAGGCTTTGAAAAACTGCAAGCAGCACCATCTGACCAGAACAAGGGACCGCATCTCTCTGACCAGCTGAGCTTTTTGAGGGGCTCTGGGCTAACAGGAGGGGGAGGTCCCTGCCCTTCTCCTTCTCCTTCTCCTTCTCCTTCTCCTTCTCCTTCTCCTTCTCCTTCTCCTGGCAAGGTTGTCTCAGCCCCTTCCACGTGTCACTTCTCATGCTCATCAGGTCCTTCTGTGGGCTCCCCTAATTCAGCTCACTAATCCCACAGAAAGTAGCTGGATTGGTTTTCTGCCAGTGATCAGAGAGGTAGGTCTGAGGGATACAAGTGCCGGTAAAAGATAAATGGTGGCAGCAGGCCCTCAGGAAGAGGAGGCAGGGAGACCTCACACTTGCTGGCAGTGAGCTGTTAGATCAGCACACCTGTGCTTGTAAAATTGAACCCCAATAAAGCTTCACAGCTTGATTTTCTAAAGAGTTGCTAAAACTCATCTGCATTACACACCTGGCATCCTAGGGGCAAACAGGACTTTTGCTTTAGTTGCAGTTCTGGCTCCTCTAGCCCATGGATTGGGGCACCAAAGCAAAGAGCAGGCACTTCTTCCCTCCTGCTCTCCCAGGATTTCCCTCCTCCTGAACATACCCCATGAAGAAGGAAGCTACCAGAACTATACAGTGGTGTGAGAAGCAAGATGGGGAACAAGAGAAGGAGATTAGACTGTGAGACAATACCTGAGGCAGAGGACAGAGACTTGAGGTTTATAGAGGCTGGACTGGGTGCTTGGGGTAGCAAGAGGGGAGATGGGCATGTCATGTGGGTCAGGACCTGGGACCAGAGTCTGGCTGTCAAAGAGACCGAGAGTTGGGGAGAAAAAAGATGCTTAGACCAGATAAGAAGTTGAGGAAGGGTCAGTAGGGATGAATGTCGTTGTCCTAGGGAGGGGGGCTATGCCTGCACTGACTGTGCAGAGGAGAAAGATGGCTAAGCTGAGTGAGGAGAACTGCAGTGGGGAAGAGACAGGACTAGGTGTATGTATGTACTGCACACACTATTTCCATTGCCATTCCTGTAGGTATACCAAGCCTACCTTAATTCTAACTGCTAATTGTAGCTGTGGCCCCTGGGAACTACACGTGGTTTGAAAAACCCACCCAAGATGGTGGGTGAATACACAGGCAGCACTTTTCTGAGTAGCATCCCAAGAATGAAAAGGAGAGGCAGGAAAGACCATGCTCCAAAGAGACAGGGAGAAGACCATGCCCACTAAAGTACATCCCTGTCTGGAGCCTGGAGAGGAAATCAGGAGTCCACTGGTTTTCTGCTGTCAGCAAATATCTGCAAAACCTAGCTCCAAAGTGTGTTATGCCTCTCCAGTGGCAAGTTCATAGCCATTCTTGGCATTCCATAAGCCCAAATAGCAGAAATGCTTGAGCAGAAGAGAGGATCCCCCTCCTGCTGCTGCTAACTGTGGACAGCTGCATGATGCTCTGTTAACAAGGCTTGGACAGGCAGGGGAAATGCTAATCCAGTGGAAAAACAGGTACTTCAAATTCAGAAAGCTCCAGTTCTCAATATACATAATCTTACTTCATGTTCTTTATGCATATCACAAGGTTCAGTAGAGAAATAGCTTTTCATTTCTGTCCTTGTGACCCCTTAGTACACAGAGAATGGTGTGCCATAGGGACCAGTTTGGTCAGGTTTATTTAATGAGGCCATTGCTTTTCTACAGAAAAAAAAGTACAAGGTCATGGAAGTAAAGATGTGTTCAGAGTGGCTGTGAACAAAGGACCAGATAAAGGTTTCAGTGACCGTGTAGCTATGGCCTTTCCTGGCACTTAAGAAATGGTCTTTTCAGAGTAGAAATGATCTTTTAATGGTTTGTTTAATGTTTGTGCTCGGTCACGCTGTTACGCCATACTGCCATATAACCAATCCCCAAAGGTTTAAAAGCAAATTTCACCCCAAAACTACCATGTTGGCTGCAAGTTCCCCAGATTTGCCTTAATTTACTGGCCATGAAAGGCTGTTTGTACTAAGCCATGGGACTAACCACTGAAACAAATGAACAGATGAAACAAGTGCTCATACAACCCGTTCCAGCAGTTCTGCTTACATTGCTACATTTCAGCTGTGAACACCTCAGCATGGCTGCGGACTAGATTAATTCAATCACTTTAAAAACTGACCAAATTGGTGCAAATCAAAGGGCAGACCTCATCTGAGGAAGCTAAGCTAACTTCATGCAGGCTACCAAACATTTTCCAGGAAGCAGCAACTTTGCATTCTTCCTCATTTGGAGTTAGTTTTAATCTGTGATTCAGAATTGAAAGTCTATATTCATATTATTAACACCCTCAGATATTTAGCCTTGGAGAAGTCTGTTTTTCCAAACTGCAACAATTAACGACTTCTTTCCAATGCCAAAATGTACATGCAGGCTTGCCTTTCTGCCCACCAAACCAGACAAGGAACACTGCAGCCACTCCAATTAATAATGTCCTCAGTTAAAAATTTAGTTAGAGGCACCAAACCAAAAGAAACAGAGCGACCCAAACCATTAGACAAACAGCCAGGTCAGGCTCTTCAGGCCAGGCACGACCAATCCTTGGTGAGTTCGGGGCTGAGGGAGAAAGCTGTCCCAATACACGGAACCTCAAGTTCTTTTGAGCATTCCCTCCGGGCTGGATGAAGTTTAAATTAAACACCTAAACAATGCCCCTCACTTGTTTCCCAGCCCCTATGTACCACTCTGTTTCAGAGAGAGCCTTGCTGCTTTCCCAAGTCCCTAAAATCCTGTTACTCTCTAGGTATCAGGTGTTACTGCAGTGCGTAGGGATGGTGACAGTAGTCCTGGTGTGGTCAAGCTGTCTGTGGTGGAGTGACAGCTCTTGACCTGTAATGGTCAGTTCCCGTTGTATCCACTTGGGTTATATTGCAGTTTTGAAGATATTTTTTTGGTGTTCTGTCTCTTTGCATCGAACAGATCATCATTACTTTCATCCACTGCTCTTTACAGTCCTACGAAGACTATTTCTCTTACGACCATATCAAGCACAGATTTTTCACTCCAAAGCCCCTCAGCCATTGACTCCTGTTACTTGTCAGGCCTCACCAAGGCTAACGCCTTCAGCCTTTGCCCTGGACTGCCTCCCTTCATCACATAGCTCACTGAATCCTTCCTTCACATTTTTCTCAGCAGCCCGTGGACTGCTCAGTGCACCGCCCAAAACCTTTTTCATGTTGTGTTTTACTAGCTAATATATCATGCTGTAGCTACAATATGCAGAGTAGCATTTCACTGCATAATTTCAAAACTGGACACATTCATCTTTTCCCCAGTCACAGCTCAGAAAGCTCCTCTGAATGGCTGATTAGGGAGTCAAGAAGTTTATTATAAGGCAAACAACATACCAAGGTAAAAGCTATAAACACAAAGCAAATCACTTATGGCCATTCTTCTTTCTGGTACCAAGAGTAATTCAACATTTAAAGCTGTGTTTGATGGCCTTGTCCTGGCTCTCTCTGGTCTCCTCAGGTTGTCATTCTTGCGGGCTTTAATAGAGAGTAGAGATGAGTTGAAATTTGCTAGAACAGAGTTTGTCCCAGAAGCAAGCATGGATCTGCATCTGAAGTTCACATATGTCTCTGTATAATTTTCTAATGTTATATTTTGACGGTCCTGGACAGATTGCTTCCTCAGGTTTTCTAAGGCACTCAGCTGGAAACAAGCGGGACACCCACCCACCCACCCATATTTCAATACGAAAAGATTTTTTAATATTGGGCTTATAATTTGTAGAGGACCAACATAAAGCATGTAATATCAGGAAAAAGTCAGGAATACATCATTAATTACCAACATCAAACATTCAAAAATTGTAAGCTAGAGCTCAAAAATAATGAAATTGGCTTTCAAATAAAGAAATATTAAATACTAAACATTTACAGTTGATGTTTTTCAGCTTTGTCTGAACACAAGGACTATATGCTGTCTTTTGTGTAGTGTTTGAATGATGCTGGGACAAAGGGCTCTATAGAAAACAATAAATATTTTGAGATATGTCAAAGTTAGTTTTTAACCTGCAATGTCTGTGTTCAAAGAGTGTTTTTAAGGGGTCTGCAGACGGTAACTAAGAAAAGCAAACCTATTTTTCTGCAGTATTAAATCACTATACAGGAACTGACACTTCCACAGGAAAAAAAAGTTTTAAGGTGCTGCAAATTGTAAAAGGTTGAAAAACATGTTTCTGGCGATTCTGACTCGAGCTTTCAATTATTCAAGCGATGTGAGGGCCCCAGTTCTACTGAAGTTAACCGGGATTTGTTCTAAATCCCACAGGTACTTCGGAAAGTTCAAACTGGAGTTTCTGGATGAGTGGTTCCAACTGTGTACAATATGCAGAGCTCTAAACTTTTTTTTCTTTTTTTTTTTTTCCAGTGAAGGTGTAAATCCCTGTGTAGAGAATTTAAGCCTATGCATAGCAAACTAGCATTTTTTTATTACCTTCTGCAGACCTCTTCCCAATAGTCCGCAAGCCTTGGCATTTCCAATTATACAGGCTGCCTGAGCTTTTAGTGACTTGCTCCTGTCCTTCAGCTAATATTTCTGGAAGGGATTTCAGTGATCTTTTTTGGCTTGGGAGTAGTTAGTTAAACTGTCAAGGAAATGATGAATGGAATCTGCACCCATGTGTTACCACAAAGATGCCTTGCAGACGTTTCCTCAGATTTTAAGGCATCTGGCTAGGACTTTCTTACGTCACCAAATACAATAGAAGAATAGTAATGATTAGCAGTTGTATAACAGTATACTTCTCCAAGGCCTTTTTGCTTGGATGTTTATAAAGCTCTGCTGGAAGAAAAACAATAATTCACAGATGAGAAAACTAGGGAAGAGGTGAAGCTGGAGTTCCTTGTTAAGCCACAAATCCATCTCAAGTCGGAGCCCAAAACACAATTCAGATTCTGTGCTCAGATCAAACCTTCACGATGAAGACAATTTTTTTTAGAAATTAGGAAAAGAGATTTTCGTTTCAAAGCCCCAAAGATTTCTTGACAATAACACTGCAAAAACCACATTCAGTTCCTCTGAAAGCTATCTTACAATTCAGAAACTATGAGTATTAATTTTCCCGTGTGTCTTTCTCACATTAAAAGTTGCTAAATACCAGAAGACGAGCATGTGAAACAATTAGGCTCATCCTTAAAAACAAAACAAAACACAACAAACTTGTGCAAGAGGAAAGCAAGCAATTCCTGAATACGAATGATTTCTTGGTGTTCCTTTTCGGCTCCTACGCCTAAGGCCAAGTCACTCCTTTCAAGGAAATATCCACAGGAAGGGCAAGGTTGCTCACGCTCTGAGTCAGGGTCTGTCGCTGGGTTGCTGCTGGCTAGCTGCCCGAATCCGGCAGGAGGAGGCTGCGGGTTACTCATGGTATGGGACGATGGAGCCTAGAGCACGTCTTGCAGGAAAATATCTTTGCTCTGGCCTCTGGGACATGCCTTTCCCGCCCCATGGCATTCCAGCTCTCAGTTCTCAGTCATGGCTCCCTGCGAGTTAGGGAAAAAGCAGATAATATCGGAGCTTCCCAGACCCTGTCAGGGGTTAAAAACAGAGAATGTTTGGGGAAAAGCTTTGTGCTGATGGTGCCTGTTAGGAGCCAAAGATCTGGAAATGATTTGTGGTCTCAAAACAGTGGACATCAGGTAAGGCATTTAATGCTGAACTTTGAGGGTGTTATTTTTAAATTCTGAGGATGGGCTTAGAATTGCAGTAATTAACAAAATCATTTCAGCATAAAGCATGTTTTCTTCATAGTCCTTATTTCAGCCCTCTCCCTCTAGCCTAGTTTGGCATTCAGATAAGGGAAATCATTGTACAGATTACCCGGCCATAAGAAAAACTCAGCCTTCACAGCGATCCCGTCCCTGCCAGCCTCCTGCTCCCAGCCCCAGCCCTGGAGCGAGACACTGGCAGGAACTTCCCCGCTTACACAATCTTGCTGACACAGAGGCCAAGTTCAAGCCGAGACCAACTTCCAGGGCCTCTCACGCTGCCATCTCATATCGTCAGCCTTTGCTCTTCCCTCCTCACTCTTAGCCATAGGTTTTCCATCATGGTTGTCTCTATCCAGGTCCTTCCCGTATTGCTGCAGCAACCTCTTCAATTCAGCATTGATTCCAACGGGGATTCCCCCCCCCCTTCTACTTAACAGCTCTACTCTCAGAGTTTCTTGGCGAAAGCAGTGGACTTGCAGGGATAACGGCAGTGCACTGAGCAAGGCTGAGGGTCCAGCCTTCCTCCAGCTCACATCTGCCACCTTGCCTCTTTGCTGACGCTACTGCTTTCCGGTGTGTTGTTCCTCCAGTGCTTGTTACGCTGAAACATCTCTCTCCCCAGCCAAGTTATTAGCCTCAGTGGCTCATCGTCTTGCTGATGGAGTTTGTGTAGCCTTCAGGTCTGACTTCTGAAATTGCTGCTCTCACGTTTTGTTTGCTGACACCACACGGGCTGGGAACATGGCCATGCTCCCTTCACCTCAGCCACTGTGATCTGGGCACCTTCGTATTCCCACGGGGTGATTTTCACTGCAAACATCTACCAAGAGATAACTTAGGAAAGGGTTATTTACACTGCAAGCCTTCTTCAGATCTCCTGACAGGCTAGTTACTTGATGGGGCAGCCACACTGGCTTTTTGCACATTGTGATTGTGAAAGCTCTTTGGTACAGGAGCTTTTTATTTGCACATGGCTGGACGGTATTTGGCACATGCCAAGTGAAGTTAGCGGCCGCTTCTGTGATGTGTTGCAATGCTACCCAGTAACTAAGGTTTGATGTGTTTCCTTTTTTCTGAGTAGGCTCCACTGCTGTGTCTCTCCATGCTACCTTCCCAAACAATTATTGCCGCCGCACTGCACCCCTTTTCCTTGATGAACAGGCAGCTGTCTCGCTGTATGCCATTATCAGCTTGACTCATCACAGCAAAACCTCTAAAGCCTCCCTGGAATTTCTGGCAGATATTATCTCTTCCTAGATATAATACATTACCTTTTAATAAATTAGTATGTGCCTAACTTTAATGACCCAGGAAAATGTAATCTTTAAATTGATGGTATCCTTTTTAAAGAATTTAACCAAAGATATGTCTAATGTAAATCGCATAGTGTATTATAGTAATATCCACCTTGAAATGACTGAACGGTCTCCCTCCAGCTTATAGGAGATTTACCTTTTTTAAAGGTACATCATAGAGATCAACAGTTCCAACCTTTCCCTTTCATTGCTTCATACACTGTAAAGGGTGTTTGGGTTCACATCCCCTCTCTGGGCTATTTTGCTGCTACATAGTTAAAAAATGTAATTTTGGAGTTATGCACTGTAAATTCACTTCACCATTCTTACTGCGGCACAAACACTGCTGCCCATTTAAGGGCCATAAAAGTGCCCTCAGTCACAGCGTGGGACTCACGTGAGTCCCGCTTCTGGCACCGTTTGGCCCTGAGCATGTTATGGGTTGCAGGAAACTCGTAACAAATCCCATTCCGTGTATTGATGTAAATTTGTCAACCAGTAACTGGTATACTGGTGTTTGAGGAACATACCATTCGTTAGGTCTGTTTAGTTTGCTGGAGTCTATGAAGGAGTTTAATTTTTCATACCCTTCATTAAAAGAGACCACAGGGAGGAGAAATCATGAGTAAGCAGAGCCATAAATATATTACAGATGTGTGGAGTTTTCTTTGGGGACCCTAGTCAGAAATCATTTGGCCAGAGCTGTCTGACATTCACACTAGTTTCCTATGTCGTAGCTGTTACACAGAGGGATTTCTCTGTTACGCGGAGGTAAGGTCACAAAAGGTGCATGCACAAGGCACATACGAAGGGTACCTGATTGTACCAGCAGACTTTGCCAGTACCAGAGGAAAATAGGTATTTTCTCAGGACGGCTTTGAAAACTAATGCTGGTCTGGGGGATTTCTGTGTCTACACAAATTAGGAAGATGGAAACATGGAAGTTCACTCAGCAGAAAGCACAGTGTTTTGCTTAGACTCTAGGAATTTTCATTATACTGAGTGAAAAACATTTCCTTGACATTCCAGATGATGCCCTGCATTAGCCTGCCATGTAACGAAACATATCATTGCATGCTTGGGCTCTGAAACTACTGCCAAACCCTGAAGGCCAACGTGATAATCGTACACTGTCTTAGCCCTCAGATAAGGGGGCCTCTCAAGTCTCACACATCAAACACAGGACTTGCAGAACAGGCCACTACTTCATATCCCTCAGCCCCTTGGCTTCTCTCTCACACATTTACACCATAGCTCCTTGGCCTCTTTTCTTCTTTGGGACCATGCCAGGCATAGCTGTTGGTTCTCATGTATGATCCCCCGGCGGGCTGTACCTGGTCCAAGGGGCCATGAATCAGGGGAATGCCTGGGGCAATGAACTGCAGGACATCTACCAAGGCTTCACAGGGACAGCAGCCCTGCTCTGAGGCACGCTCCTCAGCCGTACTCTATCTGCGCAGGCATTTCCCAGGGGATGATCAATAGCAGCACTCTTCCACCCACTTGGAAAGCAAATACTGACCGTGAGAAAACAAATTAAAAAGGAATACTTGCTCAGATATGCAACCTGCCCCCTCTGTCAGTGGAGGCCCATAGTACCACACATAAAATGAGGCTCTTCTGAGAACTCTTTACACTCCATTCTTTTTCATGGAAGAGATGCCAGGCTAGTCCTGAGGATGCTGGGTCTTGTAGGTATATACAAATTGCTTGTGCTGGGGTGGGGGAATAAAAAAAAAATCAAAACCATCCCAGATGCTTCATTGTACCATTTCTGAAACAAAGCATTGATTTTTCAAAGCAATGATTGGTTTTGTAATTTTTTCAAGGTTATTATTCTTTTGAAGTTTACAAACACTTAATACTGGAAGAGAGAAAAACACCCCTCATTGGTCCCAAAATTATTTAGATCCTTGTTTTCATGGTGAGTCTCTTTGGCACGGCTTGTGAAAGATGAAATATTCACACAGTGCTAGGCATAAATAGGTGTATGACTTTGCCAAACTTTCCCCAAAAGTTTGGTGCAAAACAGGGATGGGAACATTGTTTTAGGAAGAGTGCCTTTGGATGAAAAAAAAAAAAAGCCCTCAGAAAACAAAAGTAGTTTCACAGCAGGGTGGCAAAGAACAAACAGGATCATCTTCATAACCCTCTCACTACTAAGAAACAAAACTCTGTCTAAACCAGATTTCCTTATAGTCAGCCTGCCTCTCTGTATGCGTTCCAAGTAACAAGGCGCTATTATTGTTTTCTTTCATTTTACGGCCTACAGGAACTATTCTTGCTTGCCCAAAGTGCCTCTGATTTCAACACCAGCCTGTGCAAGGGAAGCTGAGGTGGAGCAGGCTCCCAGCTCCTATACTTAGAGACAGCCAAGAAGGTATTGATCAACAGGAAAGACTGGGGGGGATGTGTCAGAAAATATCTATTAGTCAATCTAAAAATATATGTTTCAACACAACTTCTGACAGGAACGCTCCTCACGCTTAAAATCAGTGAAGAACCCCAAAGAGAGCAAGACGCTGAACGGTGGGGATTCAGAGCGAAGTTAAACCGTCCTTGCTCGAAGAGCAGGAGCGAAACAGAGCATCGGCCCCTTGATGCCCCTCCGCAGATGTGAGCCGTGAAATGAAGGTAGGCTGAGGTGAGAGGGAGCTAACTGCACCCCTGCAGACAGGCGATGGAGCCAAAAAGACCCCGGCTGCCATTCCTGCTCTGAAACAGAGCAAGATGTTTTAATCTGCTTTCCTCTCGTCCCTTCCTGAGATCAACTCTGGTATCTAAGTGCAAAGGGCTTATCATTACTTTACAAGCAGTGTTTGTATAGCACAGATAAACGGAATGATTGTCTTATAGCAGCCTGACTCATCCTTTGTTCAGCTCTGGCTGAAAGGTCGGCTAATGAATTGAGAAACCCTTTTCTGCTACAATACCTAAAAATAAGTTAATCTTACTTAAGACTTTCTGTTTTTCAGCTTTCCTTAGCATTATGATCCTTATAACTCTGCCGTCTGTAAGTACAGCTCGTAGAAAACAAATTAAAAAAGACGAAGAACAAAAGATCATTCTGGTTTTTTATTTAGGCATGACACAAACTGAGTGACATGAAAAAGCAAACAAACAGCAGAAGAAGTCAGGGACAGGTCAGAAAAACAGAAAGCTTAGAGGTTACTTGCTATTGCTTGAAAGAATAAAAATTGGCCTAAATCAATTTACTGGCTGTTTACTGCTTTCCTGCTTGGCACACTGTTTGCCTTTACTTACTGACCAGACCCTTGAAAGCAGCTTGGAGCTGTGATTTTACAGCAATGAAGAAGAATACATCCAGTATTGATCCAGTTCGTGTCAGAGGGCCGTGCTTGCGTTACTTACACCTCCCGTGCTTACATTTCAATAGAAAGTTTTAGTGCCCAAATGAAATGTTGTCTTTGTGTTGGAAATGTCTACCCTGAATTTCTACCATGTCACATAACAGATTCCTTTTAGAGCTGAGTTCTTTAGAAAAACATCAATAATTTAACAAAACTATTTTGCTGGGTTTTGGCCACCTATACTTCATACTGATTTTTTTCCTGCTATTGAGCATTACAGCTCTTTTTCTGCTTTTACACCCCTTTCATTCTCTCCTGAGGAACTACGCTGGTGGGCTGTCTGACATAAAAGATGTAATTTTAAAAAAAGGTACATCAATAATCAGATTTCAAGGAAATTCACTTACGTAGCAGACTACCAGGCAAATGTAGGTACTTAAAAAAACAAACAGAGCCATTCTCTCTAAAGCTATTGCTTTCTCTCTTCCTTTGCTTCCTCTATTAAGAAATTAAAATCCGTCATGTTCAGGACATTGGAATATTCATCATTCTGTTCATTGGAGGGTTGTGCTTCAGGCTATAAGGAGCAGTGGGGAAAAAAATTGAAACCAGTGCTCATTTTTACTTGGTATAGAAAATTATAGACCAGATCCTCATTTAGTATAAATCACTATAGGTCTTTTTGAAGCAATGTTGTGAATATGGTCCTAGACCCAAAATTAAAATTACCCTTCTCCAGGCATTCTAGTTACGCGCATGAACATTTTCAGAGTTTTTGCAGTTATATTTTCACATATGAGCATGATATTTTCTCTTGGAAAAAAAATATTATGTAGACCTGAGCTCTCTTGCGGATTTATATTCAGGAGAAGGTGCCACTTGTCTTTAACCACCAGCAGACAGTCGCAGAAAGACAGTTCCCTCCTACCAGGATTCTGCTCTTCCTTCTTCTAGGCATGCCCCAGAGGACCTGCGTACTCCGTAAGATGAAGCCCTACCTCTCTGCAATAGAGGTGTACAGTCCTTACTGGAAAGGGACTCTAGATGGGCGTTTAGATAACCACCACCATGATGGAATATAAGTAGCAACAACCCCCCTTCTGATAGCTCTGTGCAGCTCGCCAATCCTTCCCGGTTACAAAATGATGTGGCTTTGTGGAGCCGCAAAAAGGGAAGTGGCTGGGCCAGAATGGGTTTGCTATTCAGCAATAGAGCTGCAGTTTTAAGTAACTGCTCTAAAATACTTCCCTAGTATAGAAAAGAGTATATTGTGTTCAGCTTATTTCCCAGAAAAGTAAATCAGCTTGCCCTGATCTCAGGTCAGACCTGACCGTACAACACCACTGTTACAGCTATTCTATAAGAGCTTGGGTATCTCCCTACTGTGCTTCAGTCACTCCCCTGAGCGTATCCACACGCTAGTCTTCAGCTAGCCTGGGCGAGGCTTTCTCCCTTATACCAGGACGCTGGAAAATGCACCTTTCTTGTGCGCCCGTGAGGCTGAGCGTTGGCTGCGCAGAAAACAGCCTGTGGGAAGAGGTGCCGATCTGCTTCTTCAGAGGCACCTCCGCAGTCGAGCAGAGCTTCGTCAGGCATTGCTTTCGGTTGTGTCTAGAGCTGTACCTCTGGCTGTAGAGTTACTCTGGCTGAGGAGCATCCCAGTGCTGCCAGGTGGTGAGAGCACATGACTTCAGAGCCCGGAGCTCAGCTGCCAAACTCTGCTGCTGACTAGCTGAGTGATTTTTAACCAGTCAAATGATATTTTCAAACACTTGATCCAAGAGAAACCCAGATCTGTGCCCTCTTCTTGAAACTGGCCTGCTCAACTCCTGGGTATAGTTCCCACCCATCCATAAAACTATTATGAACCTCAAAGGAGTATGAAGGCTTTACCTCATTTATAGTCTCCAAGATCATCAGGTCTGCTCAAGTGAAAGTAAGTTGCTGATACAGATTTCCACTTCTGTATCCCTGGCAGCCCATTTGATATCAACAGAGCTCTCTACTCTCTCCTGGGCCAGGAAACATCAGCCCAGATGTGGGTTATGTGAAGGTACAACTGAGGCGGCTGTGCCAGGCCACCTGGCCAGCCTGGGCATGGCATTTGGAGGGAGACTCCCACTGGGAAACCTCCCTGTGGAGCTCCTCAGGGACCCTGCAGGGCAGCACCCTGTCCAGGCACAGCCTCTCCTAGCTTGTGACTCCACATGCTACTGCGGGACTGATCAGATCCACCAGTGCTCCCAGCGTAGGGTGCCCCAAGGAGGACGAGGAATGATGGTGCTGCACAACAAATTTGTGAGGTTTGTGAGCTGGGGGTAAAACACAAGGCACGAACCAATAGCGAGAATTTCCCATGTTGAAAACAAAACTGTTATTAAATGGGGGTTAGATGCAGCAACAGTAAACTAGGTAATTCCCATAGATGTAAGAAGCCAAGATACAAGCTCTTAAAAAGTTTAACATAGAAACCTCTAAGCCAGTGAGGATGTGTATAGATCCGTAAATACACATGTGCTTGTGCATGGAGCCTCACACAGGCACGCAAGTCTTTTGAAGATTTTGGACTTAAAAAGACACCATGTAAAAGGAAGAGAAGGGACAAGAAAAGCAGCAGGAAGGAAACTTTAATGCCAGTATCAACCAGTTTATAATGTACATATCTGAAACCTTCTCACAAACCTGCTTTTGCTATTCTCTTTGCTCTTTTTCAGTTGTGTTTGACGTAGCCAAAAAACGAAATGTCTCAAAAACAAAGTGCTCGATGAGAGGCAACTACAGGTAAAGCCAGGAAAGAGCTTTTCACAGCTCTGATTTCCAATAACTTACTTGTAAGGCATCGAACTACCCAATTATCCTAAAATAGTCATCCAATTTGTTTCTCTGTGGGGAATCCTGGCACGCTCAGGTCGTAAGGATCAGGAAATTAGTTCTTTGTTGAAAGCGCGTATTTTGCCCTCTCATGTTTCCCAACTGACGGAGCACAAAAGCAAGGAATGAGACTGAGAAAAAGAGAAAAAACAACAGGGAAACTGTTTTCAACAAAGAAATTAATCTGCTGCATTCATGTTAAATACAGACCTTGCAAAGCAAAGCACCAATTTTTGCTGCAACAGATTTGCTAGGATGACCTAAAACATCTATTACAAAGCTTTGAAGATCTGTTGTACAGTGATGTTTTGGTGTTTATTCCCAAGCTTTTCCAAAAATCCATGAGAAGTAAAAAACCTCTTCTTTTTTCCCATGCAAACTTCGTAATATGGAAACCTCAGCAGCAATACTTTGTTCTGGTTTTTTTCCTTCTCCATTTTGATGTGTGCTTCTGAAAGCCCTCTAGGCATCTATTTGCATTTTCCAAAAGCTTTGGAAATCTGGCCCTAACTTACTTATGAAAATGGGGCTTAAGCTCTGGAACTACTGAAGTGTTTTTAAAATTTTGCACTCTTTGTATTTTAAAGTGTATTACACTTGATTTTGCTGCTTCAGGGGACAGGTAATTCCCATCATTTTCGATGGAGATGAAGTACTCCACGGCAGGAAAAATAGAGGTTTTAGAATTTATTGACAAGGACAAAATATGAAAGGGGTTTAGTATTTCTTATGTGCGTGATAGAAATCTGTGCATAACAAAAAAGTAGGCATGTCTTTTGGCATACTTTTGCCAGCTTTACAGAAGAATAACAAAACTGTGATTTATAAACTGAAAGTGAACATATTTGAAATGTATTTAAATATATTGCTCATAGAGCCATACCTTACACTGGAAATTATAACTGTGCTAAATCATAAGCAATAGTACCATGGTAGGCCCTTCAAATATTGCTGATTTGTGAGCTTCATGGAGGGACATCCTAGTATCTTAAAGCTTTGTATCACACCTGGAGAGAGAGGGGATTCCTCTATGTTTTACAGGAAAAACAAACAAACATTGGAATCCAAAGATTTTACAACCTTTCTGTGTATTATAAAAGAATATTCTTGCCTAAATGTCCTTGATCAGAGAAGGGCACAGATTTCCAGACATCAGGCAAATTAACTCCCACATTAAATATCATACCTGTTTCACGTGCACGTTTCCAGGTTTCCAAATTAAAGTCTTTTTCTTGTCATTCACTGCTAGTTAAGTCAACTATTTTTGTTCCCATCATTGGATTTTTTTTAAGGTGTGAGTTTTTTTCTATACTAAACCAACTCTTCAACAGAAGACTCATTTTAGGTAGCTTGATCTTCAGATGGTTTCTCACTCCTTGGTTAGGTAGTGGTATCTGTCACCATTTAGCTTCTCTAGGGAAGACAGATGCAAGTTCCCATAGGGATGTTGATTTGTTTCAGCTGATATCTGCCCATACTTTATCAGAGCTATAGTAAGTCATTTTCTCTCTTCTAAATTGCTTGAGATTTATACTGATACTTCTTACCAGGATTTGGCAAAAAGATGATGCAAAGTACTTGCATAAAACTTAATAGGCAAAGCATTTCATTGTCATTCACTTTAAAATTAAATGTCTAAAGACTAACATTGGTAACTTCTCCCCTCATATCATATGGCATTTAGATTTCCTCTTATTTGCATTTTGGTTTTGGAACTGTCAAGGTTCACACCTTTCTTGCGTTTCTTTGTAACCATGACAACTACAAACTTACTTTTTTTCTAATGAAAGCCAAGAGTCTTGTGCAATGATCTACGGAAGACAGAACTTTAAGAAAAATACTTTAAAATTATGGTTTACAACTGACCATGCCAGAGAACTATTAATTTAAACAGGCCAGTAAAAACTTTAAAACCTGGTTCATAGGTATTCATCTTAGATCTTAGATTCATTCTTAGATCTTATGGCTACTGCACAGGGGTGAGGTCCACTAGTAATGTTTCACTCCTCTGAAACATCCCCCCCCCCCCCCCCCCCGTAGATTTCAACATAGTTCCCTAACCTGAGTGAACTGAGCTCTCTCTGAAGGAAGGAGATGACTTTCTATTACTCAAGGAAAAACAGAGGAAAAGAGCCATTTATTGATTAACAGATAGAACCAGGCTTACCTGGTTCCCATTCCTGTGCATTAAACAGAAGAGCCACACTCATGAGTAATGAGTATCTTGCCTGCCAGAACTGTAACTATCCCTGAATATATTCAGACTGTGCTTAGGCTGGAACCATGAACTGGGAGAGTTACCAGGTATTACTGCTGATACTGACAACAAAAATAAGAGTATAGGATCATCCTGGTTACTTACTCAAGGCTAGTTCCCCAATTAATGTGAGTTAACATACGCAGCCAGGTCAGGAAGAATGGGGAGGAATTTGGTTGGGATTTTTTTGTTTGTTTGTTTGAGCTAATTTGGATTTCTTCCATGGAACTGAGTCTTGAAATCTGCAAGTCTCTGGGAGTATCCAGAATCTGCTGCGTGAAATGAAAATCGAACATATTTCGCATCTTGGAATATCAGTCTTTTGGATTTCAACCATTTTAAGACAGAGATTGCATTTTTCTGTATATCTAACATAGCACGTCACTCATACTCAATAAACAGCAAATAACAAGGCAAGATCTAGAAAACCTGGAGGAGAAACAACCAGGAATTATTGCTCTTCAGGCTCCAAGAAATAAGTATTAACTGAAGAGAATAACAAAATTAAGAAGAAAGAGCTTGAAGAATGCACTTAACTTAAATTCTAATCTGATGTTTGTTTGCTTCCCCTGAATTTCAGACAGCAGCTCTATTTTAAAAAAACAGCCTCTTGAAATGTTCATTTTACAGTTAAGCAAATACACTGCAGGACATAAATTAACCCTACTCCAAATTAGCTTGTTTTTCTGCTTGTTGAGTATCAGTTCAGATCTATTTGCTATGGACCAAATTCAACAAAGTACTTAAGCACATGCATAACTTTGATCATGTAAGGAGTCCCATTGAGACTATTCACATGCTTAAATATATGTACACAGTTAAATAATTTGCTGAATCCAGACCTACTTTATTTTTTCTCAAGAATGCTTTTGCAGAGACAGAGTTGTTTTATTCCGACCATGAAGAGTTTACTGCAAATACATGATACTGAAAGCTGCGGTGATTACTTGTAACTGGTCACACAGAGCTGTTTCTGTTCTCAGTGAGCCCGATTTTATAGTCTGGATTAAATTTAAAGAGCCCACCGAGATACTGGATTTCTCAAGGTGAAATGACAGTGGAAAGGGCAGCGGTAGCTGAAGATAGATCAAGGAGAGGAGGAAATTAAGGAACCTCAGAAACATTCTCTTCCTGGTTTTGGTCAAAAAGGCACAATTCTTGGAAAACTTACATAACCAAAAGGCATGTGTGCCTATTTTCTCCTTTTTGCCCTCATTAAGAACATATGCGTGAGACTCCGTGTGCGTGCAGCTGTGTGGTGTAAGGAATTCCCTGTGCAATGCGCAGCACTAGCATCAAAAGGGCGTCTTACTCCTTTCCATGGATACTTTACCTCTTTGGCAAAAATGAAGCAGGATCTTTATAGGAAATCTGCCTCCTAAAACATCAACCAGTGATACGGATCTTAAAACATCTCTGGCTAGATCCTCCAGATTTCCACATAAATGTAAGAAGGTGCTTAAATGTTTTACTGAATTAGACTCCCTACCCTTCTCCAGCAGCGTGCAAAGGAAGGATTGACTGAAGGTGAATAAAACAGAAATTATTTAGGATTACACATAATGTAACTAAGTTAGGAAGCGATTGGGGTGGGCACTGAGAGCAAGGAGCTGCCTGCCACAGCAGAGACATCCTACAACGGGACAAAGTCATGTCCTTGGCTCGTACAATTCAGCATCACTCCATAATACCCTCCTAACCAATTTTCTGGGGAAACAAGGCATCTTGTTCTTTCAGTATAGCTCAAAGAGTAAGTAAGCTGCTATGTTAGATGGGGTGTGGGGGGGATGTATTTGTACAATTTTAGCCCTATTTTATGGCTGGATTTGAGGCTAATTTCCCCCTTTTTTTCTTAAATGACCATTGTCATCTTCCCTGTTGGAGATAGCTTTGGTCAAATTCTACATGTTTATGCAATCCCAGCAATATAGAGATTTTATTTTCCCTTTTTTTGCCACCACCCCACCTTCCCAAAGAGCTCCATTTTTTATGTGAAAAATCACGCTCAAAAATGTATTTGATGCCCTCCCTGGACTCACTGGCTTATCAACCTGTGCAAAAATTACTCTGAAAATTTCACGAACATTATTTTGAAGCAGCAGAAATGTATCTTCGGTGCCTTCATAACTAAATTACAAAAGGGAAATAGGAAAAAGAAGACATCAGAATATTAAAAATGCCAATGCTCTTTCTAGCTACGAAAGCTCTGTCACAGCCAGCAAGTGAAATATCACGCCAATAGTGAGCATAAACATTTTATGCCTTGTTATGCATGTTCTGAACATCTTCAACCAGAAATGTCTTAATTATGGCCATTAATTTCTCCTCTATAAAAGGGTGATTTCCATTCACTAATGTAAACTTTCTAACAGGAAATTATATAGCAAGTGTATAAAAATTATTTGTCGGGTTTGAGAAACTAATCGGCAAGCTAGCTTTCAATAGAAAATGCGATGTTTGATGTTCTGGCTCCCAGTTCTGCTGAACACCTGGAGCGGTAAACAATACAAACTCAATGACTTATCAAGTACTTGTTTTCAGTAAACCATTAACTCCTTGAAAAAGGCTTTTCTCCTTCTAGCAATAACTTCCCAGGTCATATAGTTTCAATAGTTTCCCAGATCACTCGCCTTCCTTCGTAAGAGTCCCTGAGAAGCCTGGATTTTGAGAAAGGATCTTCCATGAGTTTTATATCTCCCGTTGTGTTTACAGGCTTCATGAGAAAAGGAAGCAGTGGTATTCTGAGCACAGTACTTCTTGGGATCTTTACAGGAATATTTGGTTAAATATTTGCAACAAACACTCTACCTGGGAAACACATCCTTTTTTCCTGCTTCTAAGTTGTCTGCTGACACTCTTGAAAGTCATAGTGAAAAATACTTAGTGCAAATGACTCTCACCCAGTAGACTGCAGGAGAAGTGGTCATCAGCACCACTGCTTTCTGCCGGAGGTATCCCTCCAGTGTTGGGTTTTTCAGTTTCTGAAGGTGAAGGTATATGTGCGTAGCTGACTACGTAAACCCCACGCTCCCCAACAGATTCACCTAATCTTCGCAATTTCTTCCTACCCATACCTAATTTCATGTCGCGCTTAAGGTCTTTCTCACAGACTGCTTAGCACTTCTTCCTGTCTAAAAGAGCATAAAAAGGCATTAGACACAGGTCAGAACTAGAAGCGACGACCTTCTATGTCCAGAAGACTTCTTCAGCAGGAACTCTACATCTTGCCAGGTGTGCTTACAAAAAACATACTCAGTGGTATAAAGCCATGAAGGAAGATTTGATCATAACCCAAGATCCAGACCCACTAGAAATATTTGTAGAAACATCCCCAAACCCAAAACCTGCAAATATTTATACGCTTGCATTTAAATTGAAGCATGTGTATGCTCTTGAAAATGTTCTTCATGTAGCATCAATGCGGTCACGTGGAAGCAAAATCCTGCTCTCATCTAAAGGATCAGGACTTAAAAAAAAAAAACCCACCAGAAAACAAAAAGAGAAAACGTGCTACACTCAAAAGCCCACCAGAGGAACGGTATGGGAATATGGTTAAAATGGTGATAACACAAACAACAAAAAAACTTCTCTTAATGAGACTCTTCTTTAAAGGACCAGCGTGTTCTCATCTCCGAACACGGTGCACAGGCAGTTTTGAAAAGGCCACCAGCGCAGGGAAGAGCTGGGAATGACTACTGCTGCTCCGCTGCTGCGGCCGGGCGCAGAGAGCAGCCCCAGCGCAAATGTTTGTAGGCAGTGAAAAATGTCAGTGAATCACAGCTCTGAAGTTCATTTGCAAACAGGTTTGGCGTTTTGTTAGAAACAGTCATTTTTCCTATTCCAAGTTGCATAAACACGAAACGGATTAAAACTTCTTATTCAAAACTTTCTGCCCAAAATAGCTGCCTGCTTAGGAGTCTTTGCTACTCTGAGGTTTGGTTTTGTTTGGTTTTTTTTTTCGGGGAATTTTCCATCATCAAAACCCAAAGCAGAAACAATAGAAAACACTGACTGCCGGCTTTCCACATGTCAGTTAAAAATAAGCACCAAAAGCATTCTTGCTTCTTCCAGAAACAATAGAAAAATCTCAGGGAAAACAAAAAACCCCATGCCTGTGCCCCAGCCAGAGCTCTCACTGGTCTTCCTCCGTTGGGACCGGAGCTCTCCCCCAGCTCCTGCAGCTCTCCCTCCAGCGGGACCCCCGGGTCCCTCCACCCGGGGATGCAGGCTCCCGGCGGATACCCGGCGGAGGTGGGTATGGGCGGCCCCGCTCTCCCCGGGGCCGGGGCCGGGGCCGGGGCCGGGGCCGACCCGAACTCCCGCCGGCACCCGCTGCCCCCGCACGCTTTATCGGCCGGTCCCAGCGACCCTGTTGGGGGCTTTATTTTTAGGCAAGGCTGTAGCGCCTCTCCTTTAAAAGGCTGCTGCCCGGCCGCCACCCCCAGCGGTGGGGAAGGACGCGGCGCGGACGCGCCCTCGCCCGGACCGGCGGCGGGGAGCAGCGGCGGCGGGGAACAGCGGCGGCGGCAGCAGCGCTGGCGGCGGGGGGCCGCGGGCGGCTGCGGCTTTAAGAGCTCCCACAATGCCGTGCTGGCGTCCCAGTTCCGTTACATGTCTCTCCCGGTGAAGGGGAGCGAGGGAGAGGCAGGAAGGAGGCGGGGGCGGCCGCTCCGGGCGGAGGACACCCACGCGCGGCCGGGCGAGAGGCGGCGGCGGCTGCTGCTCGGCGGGGCCGGGGGAGGAGCGGGGCGCCCCGGAGGGCCGGGCTGAGCCGAGCCGAGCCCCCAGGCGCTGCGCCGTGGGCCGGCCGCGCCGACCCCCGCGGGGCGCGAGGCGGAGCCGGCGGCCGTTGGGGCCGTTGGCGCTGCCCGCGGAGCCGCCGCGGGACGGGCGCCGAGCCGCCGCCGGGGGAGCGGTAAGTGCGCGGCCAACTCCGGCGCGGTCTCGTCCCGCCGGAGCCCGCTCTCCTCCCCTTCACCCGCCGCCCTGCTCGCTGTCGCCCTCCCCCGCTGCAGCCCCTCTCCCGCAGCCCACCCGGCTCCGCGTCCCGCCCCGGTCTCCTCTCCTCGGCGTCTTTCGGTTCGTCCCTGCTGCGGGGTTTGTGACCCTTCTCTGCCGCCTCTCCCCCGTTGTCCCCTTCTCCTCTCTGCCTCCGCTCGCCAACTTTCCCGTCCGTGTTGCCCGTTTCCCACTTCCCCTCGGATTTTCAATTTTGGTTTTGGTTTTTTTTTTTTTTTTTGGCGTTTTCAGCTCTCCCGTTCCCCCTTACGCGTCTGCCCTGCCTGCTCGCACTCGTTCCTGTCTTTTCGCTTCTTCCTTCGCTACTTCCCCAGCTCCCGCCAGCTTTTCCTCTCTCCTGGCATTTTGTCTTTCTTCTTCCTTCGGGCATCGTGTGGAAAAGTAAGGGGCATTTCTCTGTGTCCTTGGGAAAGGGACTTCAGAAGCTACTTTTCTTACACTGGGAAATCTTTGTAGTAGTTTTCTTTTTTCTCCTCCCTCTTACTGTCCCCGAAAAGAAAATTAAGCCTATTTTTCTTTTTATTTCTCCCCCCCCCCCCCCCCCGACCCCCGCCGTGGGCTGTTTGTTTTGGTCTCGCCCCCCCCCCCCGACAGTGCCAATTTGTTTCACGATTAATCTCTCTTATTCCTGCCCCAACCCCTCGCTCTCTCTTTCTCTCCCCCAGTAAGAAAAAAAGATTACAGGAAAATCTGTTTTGCCAGCAGGGAATGTCTGAGATTTTTTTTTTTTTTTGGGGGGGTGGGGTGGGAGACTACTGATGAGAAAAGCTTAAGCAAATACAGTACAGTAGGACAAGACAGAGGCATGAACTTTAAAGGGTAAGAAAAGGGATTCTGCTCCTTGGTTTATGCAGCTCTGAACTGTTGTTGGGAAGGTCTGGTCCAGGGTCTGGTTTGGGGTTGTAGTACTCTGGTGTGTGCCAGTCTCTCTTCTGTTCAGCAAAGTGGCGTTTTAACATGCCGACAGCGGTGTGCTAAATTGCGGTTCAGTATCGCTCGTGGGCTTCATCAGTGTGGGAAATCAGAAGGGGGGGGGAGGCTACAGATTTCGGTGTCCCCTTTAGAATTACACCTGTCATGCTTTCCATCCCAAAACTGCAGATATATCCGAGGTTGACACATGAACAAAATTGCTGCAAACTGCTTACATCTGTGTCAAAAAGTGCTGTCGTGTGGTTTCTGAAGTCTGGTTTGGACCTCACAAGCTTCTGCCTCAGCTCTAGTCAGCATCACACGTTAAAATTAAGTATGTGCCAGGCTGTGGAGAGCAAGGAAATCAATTGCCTAACGATTTCTGCCAAGACACCTGTTTAAGGGTTTTCATGCTCCCAGTTAATTGTGTTTGGTAGTGGTGTGATTAAGTGTTGTAAAAGTAAGGAGCTATGTCTTTTTCGGTAGAGAATACGTAGTTCATAAATAAAATGTCAACTTTTTTAGGTCGGAAGGAAACTGTGGATCTTGGTTGTGTTGCATTACTTCTGTTGATAGATAATGTTCCGGAAGACCACAAGGTTACATGGCTAAATTGCGAATTAAGTAAGCCCTACTTTTTTCCTCTTTCTCTAAAGAAGAGAGAAAATAACCACTTCAGACTGACTTTTGTTCGATGGTATCTAATTAGAAAGTAGGCTAGACATTAAACTCAAGGTACTTCTCTTTGTGTCTTACAGCAAAAAATGATTTGATATGCGATGAGTGGCTGAGGGAACCGAAGTGCTTGCTTGGCTTTCATAGTGTTTAGTTGTATGCCCTTTAGGACAACTGAGAGAGTTAAGGTGGTTCACTTCTTACACTTAAGTAATCTCTCTGTCCTTCTCCTGCCTCACCCACACAAGCCCAACAGAATTTGATCAGTTGTTTGAATGAATCTTCTTTTTTTAGCTTTTAGGAGATGAAAAACTTGGGGGGGGGGGGGAATAAAAGGCAAAAAATAAGTTGTGTTAGCAAGGAGTTTGTCTTTTAAAACTGAACCTTGGACTGTTTCGGGAAACACCACCGATAATTCTAAAGAGCCAAATTAAGTTGATTAGCACCACTTCTTAAAATCCTTTTGAGGAAAGCCCTGAAAAGGAACATGTTGGATAGAAAGAAGGAGATTTAGTTGCTGAAATGCAGTGCTGAGGATGGTGGGTTCTGTTCCTGCTTCTGCCATCGCATGGCAGTACGACCTCTGCCTGAGCTGCCGTCCTGCCTGCACCTTGTAGGATATGGGGATTTTTCCTGACTCTCTGTTAAGTGCTTTTACACATGATTTTAAGAATAATTAACGTGTAAACATATTACTCTTTGTTTAGTTGGGGTTTTGAATGCTGGTCGGGTAGTAGTTTTGCTTGTGCTAATATTCATTCTTCAAAAGTTGTAAAGTAGAACTCTTGATCATCGCCGCTTATTTTGAGAGCAGCATAAGATTTTTGCATTGCTGTAATGATTTTGAGGCTAGAGTTATTTTTATCCCCTGTATATCTCTGACAGTATTAGTGCATGCTTCTTCTGTGGTACCTTAACAGTCTGCCTCAAGCTGAATTTGAAGGGCACTGTTGGTCTCTCCGGAAAGAAACTCTAGCAAATTGAATTGCAGGGTGGAAAACTGTCTTGTGGGGACTGGGCTGAGGACCCCCCTCAGCGTGATGCATGCAGTTCCTCGGGGTTGTTTTTTTTTTTTTTGTGAGCTCTGTAATTATGAGATTGGCTTAGTATGTGTGTTTTTTTTGTTTGCTTTCTAATTTTAGGGTTTTGCCTGGGTTTTTAAGTCTTTAAGATCTCTATCTTGAAATTAAATGTAAATGTTGTGTGGTTTTCTAGGGCTTTTTGAAAGCTCAGGTTTTCTTGTAACTTTTTTCATGCCAGGGTTGGGACTTCACAGCATGATGGAACATACTATAATCTCAATGCCCGCCTTCCCATAATGTTTGAGACTTGTAAACTTTGTAGATACAAGGCTCTACCCTGTTGCAGGTAGTTCTTTCTCTTCAGTGAAAAGGAGAGACTTGATTCTGTAGAAACTTGCTATTAGGCAGCTGCATCAGCTTTGGGTTATAACTTGCTGTCCTCTTGCATATGCACATAGCTAGCTCCGTGCTTCTGAATCTGGACAGTCAGTCTAGTTTCAAGTTCAGTTTCATAAATAACTAATTCTGGCTATCCTTCCTAACCCTCTTCAAAGCGTATGGTGATCTCACAGCTTTGACAAGAATAGTTTTCCTGGCTGATGAGAGGATGTTCATGCTGTTTTCTCCTGTTACTGTTCCGAGGACTGTATGTCATCTTTCTCTGTACTGCTAAAACACGGGGCGGGGGAGAGACTGGCCCGCGTGTGCCGAGCAGTGCCATGCTGCTGCTTCTCTCTCCAGTTCGTTACCCATGAAGTTGAGATCACCAGAACTTGTCCTGCTTGGGAAAGGAAGGTGGGTTTGAGCTGTAGCTTAAGCTTACAGGGGCTTGTCACATCTGCCACGGGGACTGCAGCCTGGGCCCCTCTGGGCTGTTATTTCACTCAGATCTCTGGAAGCATCTAGTTGTCTTTGTGATAACAGAAATACGGAGAGCGTTCAATATATCTGGGAGGACTTGAGGAGATAGGCACTGTAAGCTTTCAGATGGGAGGCACTTGAGAAATCGGCTTAATTCACCTCTTCACTTTGGAGTTACTCCTTAAAGGGGGAAGGAATCTGTTTACTTTCTTGTCGTGCTTGGAAAAAGGGCTTACCCACAACAAAAGACATTGTAATGCTTTCTATAGTCCAGGATTATTGAACAAAAGCGTCTTGCTGTGCAATATTGTTGCTGCGCTCAATGTTGTATGATAACACATGTTTCTCAGCTGTTGTTGATTCCTCAGTGGCACAGACTTCAAAGGAATGTGCTGAAAGAGAGCCGTGGCCAGAGAAAAAACAAGTTTTGTTCCAGTGGCCTGTACCATCCATCTGTTTAAATACTCTGCGGAACTATTCCAGAGCGTTCAGGCATCCAGTTAGGGCTGACAAGCAATTACAGCTGGGAATGGAGCCTACTGCAAAGAGACCACCTAGCGAAGGCTTAAATGCTACCCTGCCTCGATGGGTCAGAGCCCCCCTGCCGTCCCAGCCAGCGACAAGAGATAAGGCGCATCATTTAGGGTATCTTTCAACATGACATTGTCTAATTCCTAATGCTATTGAGGATTTATTTATTTTTACTCTCTATGCTATCTTTAGCATGAGAAGGGAAGGATGGTAATGAGGACAGAAGGTCATCTCTGTAGTCTCCTCTTCCTATGTAACAAACTACATCTGTAATATAAATGAGTGTGTGTGTATATATATATATTAGTGAATACTTTTTTCCCCAAAACACATGGGACAGTTAACAGATGACTTGAGTGTTTGCAAAGGTAGCAGTATACGTTACTGAATTAGTTTTAGTTCCAAAACATTACTAGTGAAGTCCTCTGTCTTAAAAGATTGGAGCCAATTACGTTGTGCTATTTCAGAATGAGTTTGGGGAAATATTCCACAATTCAATCCTTGGTAACAAATTCAAGAAAACCCGTGTACTCGTGTATTATTCAATCCATGGTAACAAATTACACAGTGGTTTTTGTTTTTGTTTTTTTTACAATAGGATGTTGCCAGTTCCAAGTACTGTAACTTTTGTTTTTACTTAAATTCTGATATTGGAGTCTACTGTGTAAGACGGGTCTCAACTTGTGGTTGCCAACTGAATCTTAAAATCGTAGCCTATGTGCTCTCTGTTGTCCCGGGTACTGGAACTTAGAGGGGAATATTAACAGAGAGACTACAAGTAAACTATCAATAACCTGTAAAGGTCCTTGAAGTTTTCCTATGTGGGACTGACATTCATTTTGAGGATTGGGATGAGTACTGTAGATAGAGTAATGTGTGTTTCAGTTAAGAGGGTTTAACCTTCTTTATGAATGGAAAATGATCATGCAGATGCACTAAGAGGATATTTGAGCTTTGAAAAATTGTGAGGCACTCCAGGATTTCTCTTTCACCTGCAAACAAGCAGCACAACTCTAAAGGTAAGCTTGAATGTTGTCCTCTGCTGTAGTATTACTCCTGCCTTTATACTGTGATGTGACATTTATGCCTTTGAAAGGATAGTTGTTTCTCCCAGTGTCAGAAGTCATGATGGTTTTTTGGTATTTTGAGACGTCAGATTTTAATGCCTTACTACGTCTTTGAGTGGAAAAGAGAGGGAAACTTCTAGAAACGTGTAATGTAACTGACTTCCATCCAGCTTCTGCCCTTGCTCCAGGGCTGACATTGTAGTTTGAACTCATTTACTTGCTTTGAAAGCTGTACTAGGTGTAACCTTGCATCTTACTTCCCTTACTGCAACAGGACCTGGTGTGTTTCCAGCATGCACCTTGCTGTGTCTCTAGGTCATCCAGTTTTAAAATGGTGAGGCAGTGCTGGTGCTTTCTTTTTATTGTATGCTCCCCTTTAATCTTAAGGGCTGTTACTTCCTTTTGTTTCAACTGAACTGAAAGTCTTTGCTAAAAGATTTTTGGACTCCTGAAGTGTTTGTCTATGTTTTCAAGCCGTTATTCAAAGGGGGTTTGGAGTTTCCGGAGCAACCTTTTGAAACTTTACGTTTTATCATCAGTCAGCAGTTTCATGAGCATGGATAAGGAAAGGCTGTAATTCCACTAGGCAGCCAGATGTTTTGTGTCAATGCCAAAGTGGGGAGACAGTGTGGCTTTAGGAGTTGGAGAGTCTGTTGTTCTTGTCACTGGACTGTTTGGGGATCTTCAACAGATTGTATCTGCTTTCTCTCCTCTGCCTTCTCCTCCCTCCTGCCATGCCTGTACTGATTGTGATCACCTCCTTTTACGTAAACTGAGATTGAGCGCAAAGTATTCTTTGTTGCTTTCTGAAAAGTAGATATTTTGTTGTCAGTTTGTGTTTCTTTTAATATTAAGCTTAAAGCCATAGAAAAGCTGCATGTAACCTGGCAATTGGTGAATTTATAGCTCTTATCCAGCAGATTAATACTAATGTTAACTCTGACTAGTGTGGTGTTAAGTGAACAATATAAAGCAAGCAGTTTTCTATGCAGATAGAGGGGAGAGTACTCTTAGAGAGTCAAATCTCCCAGTTCTGTACTAAATTCCACCTTTTTTTGGCCAGTACTTCTTAAAGACTTGTAAGATCCTTGGAGATCCTTGTCTTGCTTCTCCTGCTTCTGTATGACATGTGAAGGAAAGAAGGACAGTAAGGAACTCATCAGATGTCTCCACATGTCAAACCCTTGCTGGAGAAGAAAGTAAGAAGATGCCACAGCTAATAATATTTAAAAGTCGATATTGGGAATCAAGATACCAAATGCTTAAATGTGTCTTTGCAGGTGTATGGCTGGCAATATTAACTAGCACTACTACCTGGAATAACTGGCATCTGGAGAGAAACATGGCAGTGGTGGAACGTGTGTGGCTTTTAAAAACACGTTCTCACTCATCAGAACCGCACCCTCCATGTTGCATGTGTGTGCTTGCTTTGGGCTTCATCCACGGCTCCGGGTCAATCAAAGCCTTTGTGCTGGTGTCATTGGGAGCAAGGACAGAAACTTCTAGTGAATAAGCCGCGTGTTTGAGACCATGTATTTCAAGCAGTGGAATCAACGCTGATGAGGAACAGGACAAACGAAGAACAGTCGCTGAATACAATGCAATGCTTTCAAGCTATTAATGGCATTGGAATTGGTAACCTGATACTCTAAAGAGATAACAAAGGCTATATATCATACAAGGGAACATTGATTTTTTTTTTTTTTTTTTTTTGCAGGAGTTGGTAAATAATGTAGTAAAATCTTTCATCAGAACTCATTCTAGTGAACAAGATCTGTTGAAAATGACTCAATTAACAAGAATTTACAAAATAGTCTGAATAGAAAAGTAATTTTCTGTCTTATTACAGTGTTCTTTCACTGCAATTCCTATATTTGCTTACCAGTTTACCTGCTCACCTCATGTCCTGTGAATTTAGCCTTTGTTTCAAACTGAGATACAACATAAATAAAAAGCGTTTGGGCTTTTCTTCTTCCAAGAATGGAAGACTTAAGGGGATGACAAAATGAAATATGTGCAAAGTTGACATAACAAATATGGTATGTGACTGTTCCCTTGTTTCCCAGGAACAGACCAGAAGGCAAACAACTTGATACAGAATACAGCAGTGGTACATGGGGATTAAGCTATTCTGTGTGAGCCTGTGGAGGACTCTCTTTAGAGGCCTTTTAGTACAAGTAGGATGGACATCTGCAAGGGTGGTCTTGTGCAAGAAAACTCAGTTCAACCTCGTAACTCAAGAATTAAGAGAATATTCTACCTTAAGCCTGCTGCTTACTAGCAGGAAAAACTGACTACTTGCCTCCTTTGTGCTTCTACTTAAGCAGAGGAACTTGTAGTCCCTGCAGGCGAGGCGAGAAGATAAAGGGAGCATACCTTCAAGAGGTGGTGTGTGCTATGGGAGAAGACTTGATTGAGTTTGCTGTCAGTGAACTGAAGTTCTGTGCACAATGGGTCATGTTCTGTAGAAGTTAAGGGAAGAGGCTCACCTCCTAGGTAGGGTGGGAGGGAGCTGGGCTCTCACCAGCAGCCAAGAATCACACTTTAAAAAGCACTCAGGTGGTGGTTTTGGTTTACTTAAACTTCTAGCAAGACAGAAGTTTGGGTTTTTTTGTGTTTGGTCTCTTAGGACTTGCTGGTCTTCTGTTCATGATGCATTTGCAAAACAACTCATCAGCAGTGATTTATTACTGTAGTATTTAGAGGCCTTGAATGAGATCCTGACCTGTACTGCTAGGCTCTGGTGAGTGCTGGTGAGATGAGCACTCCCCCTCCTCTCATGGCTGGAACGGATGGCTGGTGGGAGCGTTGGCGTGACCTGCCCGTGTGGCACGGCAAGGGTGAGCTGGGAACGCAGTGCAGGTCTGCTGCCTTCCGCACCACTGTCCTGCTCGGAGGCCCTCTGTCACCTGCCTGTGTCATCTGTTGCGGGTGTCTCTGTGGTCCAGAATATCCTCTCCTGGTCTATCTTGCCAGATGTTGAATTTGCAATGTGCCTGTTAAAATATGGGGCTCTTCCTCAACCCGATGTTGCTGGTTTCCCACTGCACCTGCTGTCATTCTGTTAACACTTTCAATTAGCGAATTGGTTGTGTGGTGTGTGTGCCTGATGGCGCTGCCGCTTCTTTCTGCTCTGCTGTAATGCTTCCTAAATACTTGTTCATGAACTGGTGGCTTTGTAGGTGTTTCTTTGGTTGCGGTGCAGCGTTTGCTTTTTGATGCGGGTTGGGGGGAAGATAGTGGGACTTTCTCTTCTCCATTTCTCACAGCTGCAGATAGAGGCATTCTTCTAATTCCTCTGCTGCTGAGCTGTTTGGAGCCGGGGGGGGGGGCGGGGGATGGAACGGGACCCTTGCTTTGTTGTTTCCTTGTCCTGGAGTTGGGTTTAACTTACACAGAGCACCTGTCCTGTTGTGATCCTGACATCCTGTCACTACTCATTCCCCTGGCTCCCCGGGAGATAGCGTGTTTGTTTCTGGCAGCTCTCTGCCTTACCCTTATAGGAAACTCCAGCCAGGAATTCTCTAGAATTCTTCCCCTCCCTCCCTTGTCCTTCACTAACCTCTAACCACGTTTTCATCTTTCTTGACAAGATTCTTAGTTTCATTTATCTGCTGCTTTCCCCTCACTCTTCAGCTTTGATTATTTTTCCAGGAGCTGCTTAGAAACATTAACCATTACAGATGTGTAGAACAGTCAAATACAGTCAAATTCCCTAGGGTTTTTTTTTTTAGCTTGACTCTAATACTAAAATGCCTATGGCATGTAAATATTTTCTATGTACGCTACTTGTCATGACAAAAAGATCTACCCTCAGCAGAGGGTAAGGAACTGCAGTGGCTATATTTCCATATTACAGTATACCACTATTACCTGTTGTAAGAGCCCTATGTTTCCCTACCTGAGCATAAACCACTGTTATAGTAAGGGCATATAAGTTCAAACTTTGTTTTGTGTAGTGAATGTTAATGACTTTTGAAATGTCTTTACATGCTGTAAGATAAAAATGTGACATAAATAGAAGGAAATGGCAAATGTACTTTCCTGTCTTAGGCTTATGGCTTCTTAACTGCTTGAGAAATGCTCTGTCACCTCTAAGACAACATTATTTTGTTCTAAAAGACGTAAATCATTTACCTCAACTTTTGCAAAAACGTACTTGCTTTTAGTTATGTGGGTAGCAGAGAAGAGGATGACTAAATTTATTTAAATATATGCAGCAAGGGTATTTTTTCCTATTTTGTAATGCCCTTCACGCTTGTCATTCTAAATGCATATGCAAAAGCCTAAATAATTAGAAATCTATATGCTTTCTGACCATTATTTACTTTAATAGTCCATAATGATCTTTGGACAAACTGTATTTTACTTTGGAAGACAACACTTCAAATTAAGCTCCATTATCTTCAAATTGACTAGTATGAATGAGAATAGCATTCAATGTATACACTGTTTTTAAGAGTACCCTTTTTCTTCCTCACGTGGACATAAAGTACGTAGAAAGGCAGAAGACAGTTTTGCTATAATGGAGTGCAAATTAAATAAGAGGGAAGATTGTCCTGTAGTATCTGAAATGTCCTCCCTACATTGCTGCTGTAAAATGTTCTCTGATATGAAAAAGGTGGGTAATGGCTTCTCAGCTTTCCATCAAATGGGATATATCTCATCATCCCCCAGTTTTGAGAATGGATCCTATTGCTCAGTAGAACAACGTGGGTAGGTGGCTTCTGTGAATAGACAATGCTTCCCTCGTATGCACCATGACCTATGTGGAATCGCAAGCCCAGCAGGACTTCTGTTTCAGCTCTGGGGCTTACAAGAAGAGGTTGGTTTCAGAGCACTGCAATTAGGCAATGGAGCTAACAGAAGTTTGGACACCATCTGAAACTGGGATCTCATGGAAAAAAAGAAAAAAGACTGGTTTTTAGATCAGTGGATGGTATTATTTGAATCCCTTGTGACGATCATAAAGTGTGGTGTCACGATGTATAGCAGTACTGTTGAGTCTCTTCTTACTTGCTGGGATCTCAAGTACTGGGCAGATGAGAATCTCTGGTTTGATTTTAATGTTGAGAAGGGAGCTCTCTGAGATACTTCATTCATAGTACAAACCTTAGTACAAGATTACAGGGCAGACTTCCTTTGGATATCCAACCACTACTTCTCAGTGGCTTTTTTCATGAAAATGTAAAAGATATAGCTACTAGATGACTAATTAGACCTTAAACCAGCAGTTGATATGTCCCATCCTGAGTCAAGGAGCCTGTTGGCAATCCCAGCAAGGTGTCGCTGTAATGAAGTCCTGCTCTGCAAACGAGCGCTTGATTAACTTGTGTGTCAACATGACCACTTCTGTCAGTATTCTGAAATGCTTAACAGCAGGATGCTATTGTGAGGTCGCAAAGGCATAGATGTAAAGTTATGATAGTCAAACAAGGTGCCACCTATGAGCATAACTGTTAGTAACTATGCCTGTGTGCTGTGGCTGTCAAGTAAGTCAGGGGAAACTTCTGTAAAAGATGTTAAGCTAACCTGATTTACCTAGCACCTTGAGTGGGATAACAGCATGCACGTAGCATCTCTGCTGGCAAGAAGCTCAAGCAAAGAGAAATCTAAAACTTCATGTTCTTATGGCATACTTAACAACAGTACTTTATGAATGACCTTTTAAGGAACAAGTGTCAAAGGAAAGGTTCATCTTGTAAGTGGAGACAGCTATGTCAGAAGTGCTAACTAGAAGAGTGTATTTATGTTACAAGCTTGTTAATTGGTTTCGAAGATAGTGGTGAATTGTAGTTTGCGTTGTTGATTCTAGGGGTTGCGAAGCACGTATGTAAAGTGTAATCTGAGTTGGTACCTAGGTGCTGTGTAGCAAATAAGAAACTACTGGATACTCTTACAACATCTTTTCCTGCAATTCCTACTTTAGCTTTTACTACAAAATAGTAACAGTAATGACCAGTACTCTAAAGCTGTTAGAGCATACAGAGCTTTTTTAATGAGGCTTCATGTGTTCTTATGCCTGATGGAACTTCTGAATAATCTTGCTGTGTGTCCAGTGTTGTCATCTTGCTCTGTGGTGTGTTCTATGTCTTACTGACTTCTGCAACCAGTTTTAATAAAGTCAGTCCTGCACTTGTTGTAGTGTCATTAGAAAACTGGAAATAGCTGTACGGCCCAACATGGGTCCTTTCTGCTAAACTTGATGTTGAAGTGAGATATTAAAACCAAGGCAAATTTAGTGAGTATTTTGACTTCTGTGCATTTCTATAGCCCTTTTTCAAAAAATGTCTTGATCATGTGATTTCCTGCAATGGATTTATTTCTGATGTTGAGAATTAATGCAGATTTTCAAAGAGATCACAAAGTAAAGAACCAACAATACTAATCTACAAGCTTTTACTGTTTGATTGTTTTTTTTTAAGTCCATACAGTAGCAAATTGATGAGAGTATCCTTTGAGAAATTCTTTACTAACACTTCTACAGGAAGAACTTTAGGTTCTGTTTTGCTATGGTGAGCCCATCATCAGGGTGTCTGACTGGTTACCTTGTACTCTTTAGCACTCTTGAGATGCAAATGGTTTCTGTCCATCTCAAAGGCATTATTCACCCTGAACCCTGTGGATGTATTGAGATATTCTTTCTGTGTTTTGTTCATGTGACTTAATTTCACTACAATGAAGGCCAAGCATGTCTATGAAACTTGTCTGGAACAATATTGTTTGCACTGCTAGTACTTTGCTCAGACCAATTTGACTATGTGTGAACCTGAGGCAGAGCTTGAATATGTCTGAATTGGTCACTTGTGTCTAGAATTGCCTCTTATGTGAATTTCAGTTTTGTTCATTCAATTCTCAGTTATTTCAAAATTTCTAGCATTTTAGTAACATTGACTTTTATTTAAGACTTATATTCATGACTCTGCTGATATGGAGTATAATACCTTAATCCAAAATGAACTTTCTTTGAGGACTGTAAAGATGTATGGTGAATCTTTCATGAGTTGCTTGGGAGACTTTGAGGAAGAATCATCCTTAGGAAGTGAGTGGAACATTCTTCTCTGGCTAAACTGGATTCCCTTACCCAGGGTTTGTCCTTCATACTTGTTGATGGAAGCACAAGGATGTCTTTGCAGTCTCCTGTGCTGTAGGAAGCCCTCAGGAAAGCAGCCTGTCTTCTGACCTTCTGTGCTGCTGTTGGAGAACCGTGTGGTACCAAGTTGCCTGCCTCTTACATTATTGCCTTTTCTGGTTTGGTCTCAAGAGCAGGCTGGGAAGAGGAGATGCAGTTTGTGATTATGGGCTAACACTCAAAGATAGATACCCTGCTGGCTGTGTTTCTTTGTCTTTTTAATTTTTTAAAATGAATTCTTGCCAGGTTTTGGTCAATGAGTATTGAAACTCCCAAACATCTCAGGTCGCCTGTTTTTATCTTTCTTATACCTCCTGGGATTTGTATATGACACTAGCTGCTTTGTGCGCATTTAACAGATGTGGGGGTTTTGTTCAAAAAGAAAAAAAAAAAGCTTAAAGTATGGATTTATGGTAGGCCTGTAAAAATGTGTGTTACTTTGTCAGCTTATGCTGTTAAAAAAAAAATACTATATGTAAGAATAAATGTGTTGGTCTTCATGTGAGATGCTTTTACACTCAGTCAATAAGTGCTGAAGTTTATTTGAAGCATCAGAAATGTAGGTGGTAGAGAATGAGGTAAACAGTGATTTGGTGTAAGTCTAAAGAACCATCATCCCCAAATAAATTGTGACACAACTTACCTAAGTTTGCTTTTGTGTGTTTGCTTATTTGGGTTTGTGGTAACTGATTTGTATTGTATCTTGAGGGAAAGCGATGGCATTGTCACAATTCACATGGAAAACAAATGTGCAAGCTTATTTACATATGTCATTCATACGAAATTCAAGTTGACTTATTCCACTGAAAGACACTGGTCCCAGGCTTTTTTTAATGAGTCAACACTAGTTGTCTTCTGAGACTCAACTTCAACTCTGCTGGTATAGATTTACTCATGACTCACTTGTAAGTGAACATGACTTGATTAAAAATGTATTCAGAATTAATAACAAGGGATACTTTTTGCACTTTAAGAAAAGCTTTTGGAAAACTGGAGTAATTCAATGGCTCTGAACTTCATTAACTGTAAAAGGTATTTAACAAAGAAAAAGATCAAGATTTGTCACTGGCTTAGGGCTAGTCTAAGTGAGTGATCTCTGAACTGTGTCATTATCGATGACCATATGTAAAGAATTGGAGGCTTTTGTTTTCTAGAGAAGCATCTTCATCCTTTGAGTCAGTTTTTCAAGACCCAGCTGGTGAAAGCAACCTGGTCTGAACTGAGTGTTGGCCTTGCTTTGAGCAGGAGGCTGGACTCTTGTGGGTCCTTCCAGCCTGAAGGATTCTGCCAACTTGTTTATTTTCTTTTTTGTTTTTAAGAGGTGTTTGTACCACACGACCACCATCAGCTGTAATGGGATTGCCTTGCTGATACTTCCAGCAATTAAACCAGAGATGTAGATAAATCCCTGCTCTTAAGTGATTTTTTAATAACATTTTTTGCTTACTTTTATAGCACTGCTACTGGAATAAATACAGAACATCTAGGACTTTCTCTGCATCTCTCTTTCTGGCCACTGCAGAATCTTTGTTTAAAGAGGTGGAGTAGGGCAAGTTGGTGTGGCCTTTCTCTAAATTCTAGGGTAAGTTCTCGGCTTTCCAGAAGCTGAGTTTTGTATGGAATCTAATGATTCTGTACTGGAATGCAGCAGACAAACAAACTCTGCTTTAGGGAAACTTGTCAGAGATGTAAATATATTTAAATTCCCTATGAATTACTTAATGAAAAAAAGGCTATAAAGATAATGAACATTAGAGATGATAATGCAAAATGTATTGACTAAGAAGAAAGAAGTTCTAACAAAATTTGATTTATACATTCACCTAATGAGACCTATAATGAGGAGTTAAAAATACAGACTTTTCTATAGGAAAGGAGCAATGAGATCTGTCTCTTAATTGGTGTGCGTGCGTACTTGAGTAAGGTGCATATGGAAAAAACATGCCAGGATCCAGGATTTCAGGTCTGCTTGTTCACACACCACTTTCTTTGTGAAAGGAATAGTAGAGTGGGTGTTCCTTCGTGTATTTAGACTTCTGCAGCCTTTGTCACAGATAAGCCTGTAATTCACTGATGATAACTCTGAGACTTACAGAAACATCCCACTCTGGGCCCAACATGATAAATCAAGCTTCAGCTACAAGCTTTGGAGTGGGAGCAAAAGAACAGATTTTTAATGAAGTTGAGGAGGAATAATTGATTAATACCCTGTGCTTCACTGGGTGCTACATGATCAGAATTTTTTCTTTAAATCCTTGATCAAACCATTCTACTGTCACTTTATTTGTTGAGGGAAAGGGTTCCACTTTGGTTCAAGTACTGATGTACAGATTTTATACAGTTGATAAAAAGTATGTTGAGTAGGTTGCTTGGTGTACCTTTTCATGGAAACCTTATTTTCTTCCTTTCAATTACCTGATACTTTTTTTTTCTGGTAAAACAATGCTAGAACATGCTATCAAGAGAAAGGGTGAGAAGTTAATTTTTCACTATTATACTTACAGATGAAGTAATATTGCAAGAAGGCAATAGTAGATGGATTAAACTTTACAGGAATAAGAACACAAAGGAAACTTGCTAAATGGTCACTTGTGCAAAAATACTTGGCAACTATAGCATCAATTCTTAAAGTCTAGCAAATATCTGAGCATTGCAGTATGTGTTTAGTTACTTATGTATAGGCACCTGAATTTCAAAATCTTGAGTTTCTTAATTTAAAAATCAGAAAATTAAAATTTAATTTAATAGAACCTACGGTATGAGTTGGGGGAGGTTTAAAGGGAAATCTCAGGGTAATGGTATATTCTGGCATACTCTGATTGTTTAGTCATATGCATCAATAGTTATCAATCCTGATGGTAACTCCTGTTTTCTAAATCAAGACTAGATAGTGATTTGGAGTCACTGTGGTGTCTCAGAATGGTTTCTTGAGGAATTTTTGGTATCTCTTACATTTTTACCAAAATCAGGAAGCAAGACTTGATTTAACTGCTTGCTAGCTTGTGTTGGAAGCTCATAGTTTAGCCCCTTAGTTTATTCACTGAAAAGCAATGTATTACGAAGAAGTGAAAAGTGACTAACTGTTGAAATTTGAGCATGGGACTCTTGAATATGCACACACTACGCTGATTCCAAAGTCAGTGGCCCGATGCCAGTTGAGGTGGCCTGCGGTAGAACTGAGCCACTGCTAAGTACTTTTGCAAATACGATCATTGGTGCTGTGGAAAGCCAGTGTGCAGTGAACACAGGTTATTGTGTGCAGGAGTGAGAGAACACGTAAATTGGTCTATACTGGTGTAGTGCTGGATTTAATTTGGGGATTTGCTTGTAGAAGACGAATGGAAATTGTAGTAGGCCCTGTGTCTGTAGGGATGTGTAGTTGCAATACTTTTGTTTAGAGTTGAAATAAACATTGTAGTACTTCAGTGCTACCAGCCTTACAATAATATGCAGGCTCGTTGCCAGAGCTGCTGTAAAAGCTGTTGTACCGGCTTTCATAAGAAGGTCTTGGAGGTCAGTTAAGTGTCTGCCTGGGACCAGTAAGCCCTTATTACTGACTATGTTGTGGAAGTAGGACGTACTAGATCTCGGAGAGCCTTACTGTAGTAGTATCAGTTGCAAACCATAGTATTCATGGTATTGGAGGCAATGTGCATGGAAATGCACTGGTATTACTGGAAACAGTTTTTAGATGGCAAAGGGTGTTTAAAGATCTGGGAACTCTGAGCTTGTCAAATGTTTCTGTAGCATACTTTGGACATCTTTTAGCCACTGGTGTTGGTAGTCTGCTGAAACATGGCTTCTTGATGGTGTGTTTCTCTTAAACAGATCAATTAATTAAAGTGTTTGTTAAAAGTTCACTAGTCAAGCAAGACCTAGAAATCCTGTTGTCTTTTGATGTGACCTTAAATAACAGGGCATTTGTGTGTTTGTGTATATCTTTTTGAAAGGGGATAAAGAAGCTTCCATGCTTTCACAGCAACTGTACTTTAAAAATACCTATCACTGCCTATGGAGCGCTTTCTAACTGCGTCTTTTCACGTAATAATTTTGCACTTCCTTTACCCTGACAATTTACAGGGGAACAGCATGCTTTATTTTTGGCAATCTTCTTAAAAGGGCCTGGATTAAGATCTCTGACCTACAGCTGTTGTAAATAAAAGTCTTTTTGTTTTAAAGCCTTTTGAAGTTGTTGCCTTTTTGTGTTAATTGATTAAAATATGTACTGTGTTGGCCAGAGTTCCTCTTGCTAATTGGATAAAACAAAACCACAGACTAGATACCAAAAATCAACAATATATCTTCCTTCTTGGGAAGGTTGACTATTATTTTGATGGGCTCTGTTTGCCTGTTGTGGGCATGTATATATGTGTGTTCTAGCCCCAAGACCCCTGAGATTGACATCCTACTTTACTAGGTCTGTCTGTCTAAATGTTACAGAACAGATGGTTAATTCAAAACCAAGAGTCTTAAAGCTGGGTAGCTAAATCTGATCTCCTAAAAATGAGGTTGCCAAAACAAGCTGCTGTAGTTGATGTAGCTGCTGAATTGGCCTTTTATTTGATACAAAGGCAAACCTCAGTCTAATGCCTAAATGTAAAGAGGCTAGTCCTTTCAAAATTTTTTCAGCTTTTAATTTCTTTCAGAACCTATAAGAACCTATAACTTGAAGCAGTAAGTTGCTTACATATTGTAGGGCTCCTGGAAGAGAAAAAGGCTTATTTCAAAGCCATTGTTTTTTTCTGGGCTTATCACGGTGGTCCTGGGTTTTAAAAGTAAGAGACAAATTGCAGCAGTGGAATAAGGCTGACACCTGCTTTTTAACTTGCCATGATTTGCTTTTTTTCTGTTTAGGTAGTCAGTGAAATGAGAAGGAAAATGCAGATTGTTAGAAGAAAGGATTATTGTGTTTACAGTCAAATTCTTTCTCTTGTTGTCAACAAATAGGATAGATAATTTGAGACAGGTGTTGTGCCAGAAGAAACCTTTAGATCATCTAATCCAACCTGCACACCACAGATCCGAGTTATCTCTGGACTGAGCCTAATAGTAAATGAATCTGTGTACTGATTCATTCTGTGTGCTGAATCTGTGTACTGAAAATGTGTACTGATACAAAAGGGATTAAAGCATTTATTTTCTGCATTCATCCTGTTGGGATTATTTCTTAGGGACACCATTTCACACTAACCTACTTTCCTACTTTCAAATGAGACAGATGAGCAGACTGATGCTGTTTATCTCCGCCCTTGGGGGTTTAAATACTTATGATTCTTCTCTGAGCTGCTGGAAGTTATAGTCACTTTTCAGGAATCTCTGACCTTGCAATCCATTTTTCTATGGTGGATTGAGTATTTGATCTTAAAGAGAGTTCTGTATGTGACTTTTGGGGGGTTATTTTTCACTTACATGATGCTGTAAGATGCGCTGTTACATTTTTTTTTTAGGAATACTTTATCTTAAATCATAATGCATGACATGGAGGTAGCTTGATCATTGTATAAAAGTTGGAGAAAGCAGTGAAGTTATTTGTGTATGCTTCTGCCGTGATAAATGCCTTAAAGTTAAAAAATTTCAGGCTTTCAAATATTTATTTGCTTTTGCTGGTTCTTTTAATGTTTAACTCTGTGTATGAAAGGTGTCAGGCAAACAGGTGGAAACTGAATCCTTCCATCTGTTTGATTTACACCACAAGTTTTGTGGGTAAAGTTGTGCTTGCTGGGTAAGAATCTCAAATCTCAAATTCTTGCGGGGTAGCCCACTATTTGCTGTAGAGAGGACGTTGCTTGACTTGGCTGCATTTTTAAATGCTAGGTGAAATCATGATTTCCATGGGGCTTTTGGGCCTTTCTTAGAAGAATGAGTTGGTTTTGGTACTTTTTAAATTCTGCTTCTCCTAGTTGGCCTCAAGACCCTTTTATTTCAGGGGCTTCAACAGCTCTGTTGAAGCTATCAGCCATATCCTCAGGCTTCTGGAGGTGATGATCTTGAGAGGGGGAGTCATTTGAAATGCCATCTATTTGTCTGCTGATCTGTGATTAGGGCATAGGCTTAAATGTTCATACCTCAAGTTCTTGCTCACAACTTGAAATGGCCCCTTCAAACCTGGTGAAAGAACAAAGTTCAGGAACTAGAGGAACCTTGGCGAAGCTTGGAGAAAGCAATACATTAGGGAAGAAATTGGCAGAGGCACCAAAGTGTCTCAGAGCAGATGGAGTGTTGTCATCAGTTGCAAAATCAATGTAAATACTTCCAGAAAATTACTCTTCCTCTGCTCTTGCCAAACGCAAGGAACAGGAGCCGTAAATACCATTGGCAAATTGCTTTAGCTGCCAGTGAGCATCCTGCAGTTGTAATCAACAAGTTGGAATTCTCCCTTGCAGCACTAAGCAGCGGCTGCTGCAGAAGCGTTGCATTAGTGATGATAAAATACACCTTTTTGGTTCTTGCCTAAAGACAATGGATTTTTACAGTTTAAAAATCTCACAGTTCTGTTGCTGTGCTATTCTGGTGGGTCATACCAACACTAAAAATGAGTTGGTGTTTGTTTGTTCCCCCCCGATTGTTCCTTTTGGTTGTGTTGTATGGTATGACTTTCCTGTTTTAGTGTGGTTCAGCATTGGGCTGTAAAGTGGTTATTTCATATGTGTTACCATCACGTAACTAGTAACCAATCTGTCCTCCCAAATGCACAGTTTTGGGATACTGTCATGTTTATAAAATGTGTCTGGCTGGCTGCCACTAAATTGACCACTATGGTGCATGGTTTATAAGGGGATGGCTACCTCTAAATGAAAAGCCACAGGATGAGTTACTAGATCACTAGTGTATATGGCATCTGTGTCTCTCCTGAACCCTTGTTACCCAGGAAGACGAATGTTGGAGTGGAGAGTGTTTGGTTTTAAATTCTGAAGTCTCTGGTTGTACTGATCCAAATTCCATTTCCATGGAAACTGGAAGTTTAGCACTCTCACTTGTCAACTTCAGCTGCTGGCTGGCTTTGGGGAGGCTAAATTGTTCCCTTACACTAAACCTTTCAGAATTGAGAGTTGTGTTGGTATATTAGCACCACACAACTTGTGGACACTGAGAAATTATATTTAGAATTATTTAATGCATTTAATTTCTAAGAGATGCTTAACTTTAACTGCTTACAGATCAGATATCTAAACGTTCAGAGCTCGTGCCAGGATATCCAATTGCTGAATTGTCACGTGCATAATGTACAAGATCATAGTTCCTTTCCTGATGGGGGTAGCTTCATCATTATGGTGTAGTTTTGCAGATTATGAAGCAAACCCAATTCTTTTATTAGCTGACTGTGCGGTAATGCAGGTGTCCTCCCTTGCCTTGTAGCAGCTGTGGAATGCTATGCATGCATCAGCTGCAGCAACAACTTACACCTAAAGACATCATGAATCTGCACTGTAAGGGACCCTGGGGCTCAACTGCACTACCTCATTATGAACGTTTTCTAAGTTCTGGTTATGGTCTTGCCAGCAAGACGGAGCTCGCAGGCTGGTCTGTGTGGAGTTTGTAATGGCAGAATGGCTATGCCAAACCCAGGGGGGAAGTAGGTGAAGGCTTAACTTTCTGGAAGAAGCCCTGAAGGAATTGATGGCTCTCCCTGCTTCTAAGTGGAATGGGGTTGTTGAGATCATGGAGAATGTAAAGAATGTACCACTATGTTGTGTTCAAGACAACAGTTGATAGGAGAAACTTGCAATCCTTGGGTCGATCAGTAAGTGTTCTCTATTGTGAGAAGGTAACTTCTCTGTTCTTGAAGCTTTAGCTGGTTAAGTGAAACTTTTTTTCCTAATAACTTAGACATACTTTATTGGTGTTCCACTTAGAGCTGCTTCGGGAAGCATTATAATCACTGCAATTACTATTTGAAAGCAAGTACTCTTTATGGATTGGCACTTCTGTATTTCTGTAACTTGTATGATTCACTTTAATGTACAAGAACATGACACAGTAAAAGTATATTGAGTGTATGGGGAAACAGCATTATGTTAGAGATTTGTAGCCAGAAATGTGTTGGCTTACTCTTTCTTTGGTGTAAACCAGTAGTGTAGTAGTGCCTGTGTGGGCTATGCACTCTGTATGTTTGGGTCCTGATTCTGCATGTAGAACAGCTTCACCAGAAACACTGATGCCAGTTTGGCTTTCAACAGCTGCACTAAACTTCAAGTCCTCTTCTCTGTAGGTAGTTATTTGAGGCTTAAAATGTTCAGTTGTCAGCCAGGGCAGGTGACCTTCTTCCACGTAGGTGATGTATTCTTTGAGCACAACTGGCATGCAGGCTGTCCTGGGTGTGTACGAACAGAAACAAGGTTGCAGAAAGAGCTCCTCTAGGTTTTTTGTGCAGTAATATGGCAGTTTGAAAGAAGATAAACTGGTTTGGTAGGTAAATAGTCCTACTTTTAAAATAAAAAAGTTAAAACTTTCAGCTTTGTAAATAAGCTACAGCAAGGTGCCATTTTGAGTTCAAAAAAATGAGTAAGGTGGTTCTGAAGCAGTGCCTGAGATCTTAACTTAGCAGAGATGTCTCCCAGATGTTTAAGAAAAAATTGTTTGCAATTAAGAACTTAGATCTAATTTTGTGCATTTCAGGGTTTCTTTTTATCTGACAGAAGTATCAGTTTGTTCATGAGAGTATTTTTTTCCATTAATGATCATGAGGTCAGTAAACTAAGGAGTATCAGGAGTGAAAAGGGAGAATCATTTGATTTGGACATACTCTTCTGTCGTGAGCTGAAATCTGGAGATCTGTCTTCCTGCCTGGATTCCCTTTTTAATTCCAGATTTCAGTGTGCTTGCTTGTTTAGGTGCAATATAGCAGGCTTGTTTAAGGGGAGGCTGTCTTGGGAACCTGCAACATCGCTGCTCCGATGGTCTTGTCTGTCATCTCTTTGAGACAGGAGATTCCAGGTTCATTCTAAAGTATGGAGGACTCTTCCCCTGCTGTGATGGCTGGAATTCGATTGGGATTTGCCAATATAAAACCAGGAGCTGGTAGCAAAAAGACATGCATTTTTCTTGGAACATAGGTACAGGGCTGGGGGAGAAAGAGCCAGAAATAACCATAACTGAGTAATTCTGTTGCTACCTGTAAAGACTAGGTATAGCCAAGAAATCTTGTTTGTTTGTATTAAGAAGTTTGCCTTACGTTTGAAAGGTGTTGCCATAATGATTATTTGGCGACGACTTTTGTTCTGTGTTCCAGCAGTCAGTAAGTCTAAAAGCTAAAGACAAGTTTTACGAAGGTACAAGTAAACATTTACTTGGGGAAAATACTCCCAAACTACCTGCAGCTAAATGCAGAAACAGTAAGTAATCCAATGGAGCTTCTAATCTTCTTTAAAATGTTACTTGCAGGGGTGCTTTAACATACAGAAATCCTTTCCTCCTGCTGGTGTTTCTTATCTTGTACATGAATTTAAATGAATAAATACAAAAACCTCAAGTAAACTTAAGCACAACTTCTCTTTGTGTGTGTGTAGCAGGTGTTATTTAAAGGACCAAGCCAGGATATCTGTGTGCCTAGTGGGGCAATTACTCAGCTGCTGTTTATCTGAGTGAAGAGGTTATTCAGCTGCTTGTTTCATCCCTGGTGTTCAGTTCTCCCATGATTATGTGACTTTTCTCCACTTACATAGGTTACAGATTTAAAGAAAAAAATTAAAAGAAAAAAAATCAGTAACAACGGAAAAGACTAGTATTATTGCGTAAAAGCCTTGTGTGCTGCAAGTGTATCATAACTGACTGATTCAAAATCTTGTGAGGTTTCGTTCCTCTCACGAGTGGGAATAATCTTGCGTTGTTCTCACTGAAAATGGTTTTCTGTCCATGTTGTACAATGGTCATGCAGTTTGAGCATAACAGGCAATGTTTACCAGGGATTTTGTTATTTATGCTTTGTTCAGGGTATGTAGAAATCTTAAGATGCAGGTAAACAACTTCAGAAATACAGAAATGCTGAACTTTTTTCCACCTCCATGTAATATGTCTAGATAATAAACATAAACATAATCGTATATAAACATAATAAACAAGATAATCTGGGTTCTGGTGCTATCAGTCAGTTGTTGATACCTGTAAGTAGCTATCTCCTCCACCCTGAATCTAAGAGCTAAGATTCTCATTCACGTCATTCTTGGACGTAATTTGCTTACAAATAGTCATACTACTTATATTATACTACTTATTTTTAGAAGGCTCAAGGAGTTATGTTGTAATTGAATTACTGTGAAGAGTGATCTGATCCATTATCTAGCACATACTCAGTCCTGGTCAAATGGCTTTTAATGGCATTAAATAACCTCATTAGTACTAGGAATATACATGTTTTCCTCAGAATCATAGTTTAAGAATCACAAGCACAGAAAAAACTAGCAGCATCTCATAGTCTTGTATTGTAACACAGCTGAATGCAAAGGAAAGCACCCGAGTTGCTCTGGGTCGTAAACATTTGGCCATTCTATCCCTAAAGTAGATAGGGGCTTGTACTTGACTGTAACTGATTTTACTTTGTATGAGGACTTCATGTACTATGCTATCAGTGAAAGCAGACAAAATTAAAAAGCTCTTTCATGCCTCTTGCGTTTCTCTGGAACACAAGCAAATGTTAGTAGTGGCAGACCTGCAGCTATATTTGCTTCCAGGAGAACACGGTGACTTCTAACCCTCACCTTGAAGAGATGAAAAGCTCCTTTCGCTGAAGACAATAACACCAATTTATTCACCTTGGTTTAAAAAACTGCTTTTGTCTTGGTGACTTAGCTCTAAATCTTTTGTTTCTAAGACTTATGTAGACCATAAACCATGCTATGAACACAACTTTTGGTTGGCTTTTCAATTAATATACATAGGAAGCCAATTCTGAAGTCCTTAGAATAGTTAATTGTGGTTGGTTTATGAGCATACTTCTTAAACTGATGGATTTCCCTTGCATCCCTTTGACAATGTACACTTTATGTGTGTAGTTCCAGGTTTATTCTGGGCAATATGTATTTAATTAACGTGGTTGGCTAATAGAATCAACCTCTGTGCCCCGAATGATATTTCCTTTTGGTGTCTTAATAGCTATTTTGAGGTATTGTGTCCTGTTATGCTTTTAATGTGAAATATTCTTAGAGCTTAATATTGATGTCAAGTCACTGCTTAATCTGTTCTTCCCCTTCATAGTGCATACAGATCTGGGGTTTTCCCTTCTGTAACTGCATTGCAAGTTGCCTTATGGGGTGCTTCATATTTGCTTTCACATGGTGCAGCAGACCAAGGACCAGCAATGTTGATTCTGTACTTTGAAGAGATGACTGATTTGATGCGTATCTAATGTAAGCACTGAACTGGATTGCATGTGGATTACTTCTTTCTGCTGCAAATGGAAATAAAATATTTCATCTTCTCCCTTCCTACAGCAACAACAACTAAAATAGGGTGAATGATGATGAACAGATCCTAATTTGTGGTTAATTCAGTGAGCCGTTTGGCTACAGTGTACCGATAGGCACACTTCTCATGTTTTTGAGATGGCCAGCATTTTGTTTAGAAGAATGACATACTGTACTTCTACATGCTGCCCAGCATTTTGTACATGGTTTAGGTTTAATGATTTATTCTTTATTTTCTTTTGCCTGCAACTGACTTAAACATTTCCCAGAAGGTATTCCAGAATGGAGTAGCTATGGGGAGGGATATGCGTGCTTGTCAGAGACACCTCATTTGTACGGCCTTGAAGACTCACGTTGCTGTATGTGAAAGGCAACTCTCCAAGTTCAGAATGAACTGGTTTGCAGTTTCAGTAGCCATGGAGATCTGTGTCCAGACACTTAGGAGGGCTGAGGCATATTTGGTGACAAACACTTCAGTTACCTTCTCCAGCTTGGTCCGTGTTGACCTCTCCAGTAAGAGCATAGCAGCACTTTCCTCTATCTTCTGATTTCTGTGACCTTCTCCAGAACATTGCAAGGTTCTCAGGTTGTTTTTAAGCCAGGCTTTTTGTAGGTATTTACTGCTGCAATTTTAAATGAGAATAGGTGGTGGTCTACATATATGAGGAACTTTCTGAACTCTGCATTCAGTCTAATTTTTGTGTTTCTTTTTGGATAAAACATGCACAAGAGAGACTTCTTTTCTGGATACATTGCTTTATTTTGGTGAATGAACTTTCAATTCTAAATGATGCAATGAAAGCAAACATTTGCAAGGGGAAATGATGGTGGTAGGTGTGTCTTGCCCTTCAGGTTTCCCTATGAGGCTGCCATCTATGCCTCAGACTTCATCTATGGCAAACCTGCTGCTATGATCAAGGGCTTCTAGGACAGAAGATGCTACAATATTAAATATTGTGGAATTTTTGTGCGTACATATAAATATAATTTGTATTTCAGCTATGCAATAATATCCAATGGATGATGTACTCTTATAGTCAAGTGACAGCAGTCTTGCTTTTATTGCGTTAGTCAAGTAATGTAAACCAATTTCAATTCATGTTGGATAGGAAATAAGCTTGAAAGAGAATAACTTTTCAGTTGGATTGCTACCAGCTTGCTATGCTGGCAGTGCTACTGCAAAAGTGAAGTAATTGTTGGTCTGTTAATGGCAAACTGCCAAGAAAATGCTGATTCTGATTTTAATGCATTTAAAAAACTTATTTATTAACAATTACGTAACAATATATTAACAATTACTTATTAACACTGCAGCTGTGGTCGCTTGGGAGGCTTCACTCTAAAAACTGATTTTTAAAAATTTTTTTAAAAATTTCATTTCCAGGAATCAAACATTAAGAAAATGGTTTTTGGGTTGTATGTTTTTTGGTGTGGTGGGTTGCTTTTTTTTTGGTGAATATGATAACTTAAGGAAATGCCTTACCTGTATAATCTCTTTTTTTATTATAAAGAGTTCTTTTGGAGATGACTGAACCAATGTTTTTGTCCTATCTGACTTCCATCTTAAAAATATTTTGTCTAACAAAGAAATAATTGTATGATGATGCTTGGTCACTTTTAATGAAATCTAATAATTGCTCTAATACACAGGGTATTATGTCCTATGCAAAGTATGTGCTTTCCTACATCAAATTAATCTCAAGGGCAAGAAGGACAAAAATGACTGGAATAAAGAGTAGACGAATAAGACTTATATTTTTCAAATGTTAAAAACCCAGGAGTGTCCTCTCTAAAATGTATCTGAGAAATCAAAGTGAATAATAAGGGTGTGTGGGCATATTAATGCTGGTGGGGTTTGATGTTTTTTTCCTCTGCTACATATCACATATAGATCACTCTTGTTGCTCCTAATCCTCATCACTGTTGGACAGAGCCTTAAAAAATTTAGCTATCTCTTCTAAAGATCTGGCCCTATGTAAACTTTCATTCCTCTTCTGAAAGTTTTTCTGTTGAAACTAATAAGTAATGTTTCACTCCGCTATTGGCTGGGTGGCTGCAGACAGCCCCTTTTGCCTTCTAGTGGAGAAGGCACAGCGAGTATGAGCATGCATCCAATGTGTGGGGAGGGTGGGACTCCTGATGTGTTTTGCTGAAGACCTAGATTTCAAAAGCGTCTCTTCTTTCCATCAATTGAAAAGTTGTTGTAGGTTGTATAGTGCTTTGCTGTCTAGCTGAACTCCTCTGCTCTAGCCAGGAGTGCAGCACTTCCACGCTGTCACTGGTGGTGCCTGATGCCACTGGGCTCTTGCATCTGCGTGGTGAATGCTTGAAGAAAAGCTAGTCTCTGCCTTCTGCAAATACCACCAGCACATTAGGGTGATGAGATCTTAATTTCTGAAGTTGCATGCTCTCCATATGCTATGTAAAAGCTTTTTAAGTTTGGTGGGGTTTTTTTGTGCAGTGTTATAAAAGCTGTGGGTCGGCTGTTAGATTTTTCTATCAATTCTAACAGTCTATTACTTGTGGTAAGGGAAGACTTGCTCCTGGAAATGCTGATAAGAGGCTGTGCTAAGCAGTGAATGCAGTCATGTTTGATTTCTCTGTAGCACAGGTTTGAAAGCCAGTGGTCTTGCATTGCTTTGTTGTTATTTTTTCCCTTAATTTCATTTCTGAATGCCTCCTTTGAAAGTTTTTAAAATCTCATTGAATGCTTTGCTGACTACATTTTTCTAATCCTTTTTTGTAGAATTATTAGCTTTCCTGTGATAGTCATATCATATATACAGAATTATTTGAAAACTGGCCTTTACATCTCTTCTTTGTCTTGCAGTCATGCCTGCCTCACGGATCTGGACTAACACAAAGAACAATTAGCTACAGTGTTCCTGAAAGAAATTTGGCACAGGAAACTAGTACTGACCTAAACTGTTAGATTTTGGGAGCAAAATATGTCTTTCATGTCAAACAGTTACTTTGGTTGCAGGTTAAAAGTGCTTCTGCCAAACAGTTTTATCCATGCTTTCTTTAGCACAGGGCATCCATCCACTCGGCAAGTCAGGATTATTAAATGATGTTGCTGCACTTGTAGTTGGTTTGTAGAACTTTACTCTAAAAATTATCTAATTAGCAGTAGCTTCAGTTAAACTATGGTATTGGAAATACAGAGAAGTTTCAACACAGGCAGTTGGTGCTACGGCAAAAAACCAACTTTCATTCTACAATATAGAATTATTTAGCTGTAGTCAATCAGGTGAAAAATCGATAATTTTTTGTGCTTCTGTCTGCAAAGAGAATGCTTAATCACTGCAGCTGAATTTAATATTGTGTGCAACTGGTGTATTATATTATAAAAAGAGCTATAGGTTGATGCGTTTCTCTGTTGTGGAGCTGAATAAAACTTTCATTGCTATAAATTTATTTCTCCTTTCCAACTGAAGAGATTGTCTGGACTCTGACATCTTCCAGTGATTATAAACAGCAATAGCTAGTAAAGATGTTTGAATGTCGGTTTTAACTCAGACAATTAAGATGTCATTAATGTTTTGAAAAGTGGCCCATTTTCTAGCTATAAAGTGGTATTTTCACTTAATATTTGGTTAATCTTAGAAACTGTGTAAATGTACTTTAAAGCTTTTGATAGTTTTAAGCCATAACCATGCTAATTGTAAGTCAAATGAGTTGGTGCATTCTTAACATAATACTTAATCCTTAGTATTAATAACTGAGTTGTAGCTGTGATTTTTCCACAAAGCATTTATTTAAAGAGGAAGCAGTATAGATTTTCACTTGATGGGGCAACGAGAAAGCACACAATAGAAGGAAAACAAATGCAGACCCTCTGGGGATATCTGTAGTCTTTCTTCCCAATGGAAGTTTAGGTGCCTATATGGCATTTCCGTAAGGACCTAGTACGTGAAATATTGCCTGCTTAAGGGCATTATTGAGGCTCTTTGTGGGCATTATGACTCCTGCTTGATTTGGAAATGGGTGCTATCAGTGGGGTAATTACTGTTTTGGGCTGGTCTCCTTGGAGGTGGAATTGTCTTATGTCACTGTGGGAACTAGTGTAGGAACTGGACAAATTCACGTTCAGTATGTGTCTTGAGTAAATATAAAAACCTTTGCATGTGAATTTTTTTTGCTCAGCTCACAGCTACAGAAGATCATAAGCTAGAAATCGGGGAGCATTCAAAAGTACAGCAAAACATTGTGATCGAGTGATGTGTGTAAATGATGAAGAGAACAGTGTGGAGGTGGAACAAAAGCACCTTCTCTAAGTGTGTGGTACACCAGTGACGTAAGACAACTACAGATTTCTTTGGAAATGTCGTCAATACTGCTAACTGCTCTTTGTTGCTTTTGCAGCATTATAAACTGCTTTAACCTTGGAAGAAGTGAATCTGAATTATGGGTAAAGGCCTACTGATGGGGGGAAAAACAAGAATGGTATTGTAAGAAGAGGGGATAGAGGTGGTGAAGTGTCCTTCAACCAGAGAAGTTATCTTCTTGGAATACGGGGGTGAAGTACCTATGTTATTACATTATCTCTGTAGCATTTCAAAAGAGACTTGAGAGACTAAGGACTGTGACACACTGAGTTACAATAGTTTAACAAGCTAATACGCATCTGCTGAGCTGCAGTAACTTTGTGCAGGTTCTTAACCCATTCTCATTCAAGTTAAAATGCTTTAGTATAAACTTCTTTGCTTGACTTTAAGCTAGTATATTTTACTTCATACTTACAGAGGGCCAAATCTGGTAACTGCTAGCTCGTTAATGCTCTACCTTCTTAAGCTTGGTGTTTGTCTCGATGCATAGCAAGTTAAAGTCATTTGGAAACTTCAAATGTCTTTAGGTTAAGTCTTTGAATGTGAGCCTGTAACACTTTCTAATCTGCCTTCTTAATGAAAGAAGTCCAAAGAAATCTTGTCCAGTGTTCATATAATTCATACCACGGTTCCCCTGTGAAACTGGTTGTGGTTAAGCTGTTAAACTCTTGCTGCAGTGTCTACATGTAGTTGGGAGCCTTACTCTGGCCACGGTGTGAGATGAGATACTAGGTTAGCTTAATACAAATATATCTGACCTACAGCTAGCTTTTCTTGTGTTGTTATCAGAAAAAGTAAGCGGTAAGTGTTTAAGGTAGAGCTCCTCCCTTAACTTTTTGTTTTGAAACCTTTAGGCCAGGGATAGTTGAAACACTCTGGCTTCAGCCCAGCACTGGCTGAAATGCCAGTGCTATGTTCAATTGCATATTACCTTTAGTAGGAATTATATTTGTGACCTCAGTTAAATTCTTCTCCCATCAAGTTCTCACTGCCTTCAGTTGGAGCAAGACCAGGCTCTTGTATGGCATAGTGACCATGCACACGCAGTATCAAAGACTCCTTTCTAAAAGAGAAGAGAAAAAGAAAGTGCAACAAGATAGGAATGAGTGTTTTGAGTAACAGATGGGAGTTGAACAGGGGAACAATGAATCAGACCATTAATGCTGCTGCTATTAGCCAAAAATGCTTGAAGCGTACTGAAGGAAGATACTGACTCTACTTAAAGTAGTAAAGCAGATAGATCTATCAGTTGGGAAATGTTTTATCTTCATTTTCTCTTCATTGTTGGAGTCTGCTGGGTTAAGTCCATTTGCAGGGAGGTTTATCTAGTGAAGGAGTAGGCTGATTAGTTTGTAACGCAGCACGCAAGCAAGGATCTTGTCTCTCTTCTCCAATTTAAAAGCCTCTAAAGACTTTTCAGTAGAGGTAAGCCCAGGCATTAAACACTTGAGCTGCTTATAACTTTAGCCGTATGTGTTTTGCTCTGGTGGGAGGGCATGGGAAGGAAGTTGTATATTTACTCGTGGTCTATTTCCAAAGTTTTGCAGTATCAAATGCTGGTGTAAGTCTTGCTTATAATGCAATATTTGAGCTGACAGTCATGGGAGAGCAATCCTATCATGGGATAGCTCAGGTCTGGGGGTACCTTTTCATTCAAGGAATTTCATTTGTTTCCACTTGGTATCTTAAGATCCTTTCATGAAGTCACATGAAGCATAGAGGGGAAAAAATACACATTTTCCTCAAATAATTTGCAGAGAGGTAGCACTGTACTGCAGCTTTCATGAAGAGTTTGGTCACTACAGAGCTCTTCTACTCATAGTTTGGTTGTTTCTGTGTCATGACTGTCCGGTGTACTCATTGCAGTACTGTTGGGATGTAGTAGCAAGATAGTATTTTTAAATGGGTTTGGATTATACTTTTCTGTTTCTAGAAACAAGCTGTGCATCTCTTATGCTCTAAAAGCCTTTTAACTCTTCCTATAGTCTTTGTCATTTTCAAAGAAGGTCAAAACATCCTATTCAGCCTCTTTTGTCTCTGATATTTGCCACTTCAAAAACTGTTTCATTGTTTGTGAATGTTGGTTTTGAAAATATGCACACTTTGCCATTGACTATTTTGAAAGTTTTGTATGTAGATGGATTCCATTTGCCCTCAAGGAAGAAGCTGTCCTAAGGCCTTAATTAGTTGTTTCTTGGTTTTCATTGAAATCCTGGAAAGTGAGGGCTCATCAGAATTAGTGTAATTTGCATGGGATCTGAATCAGTGTTAACTAAAAACATCTCCACATCTTGGGATACTAATTTCGTTTTTCTTCTAATCTGTTCCTCTCAGCTGTGTGCTGGCTGAGGAGGAATTAGATTTGTAATACCTCATAAAAAATGTTTGCAATTTTGCAAACAAATAACAAGGTTTGGGAAGAAGAATTTATTAAACCGTGTCTAGATGTAGTTGAAAAAAGAGCTTTAAAAACACATAAGTGGGCAAAGCAGTGACTCATCAAAACAAACAGACTTTTTTTCATATATTAGCAGATCTGGATAGCGTATTTTTTGGCCACTTAGCTTCAGGTCTCCCTTGACTGAGAAGATGCTGGTGAGGATCTTCAGATCCCAATGCAGATTCGGGGGTGGATGTTTGGAACTGCTTCTTTCACCCCCCCTCTAAGGGTCTTCACACTTCTGGGAAGTGGCCAACACCTATTGAAGCCTCATGCGTTCCATGAAGCATGTTGTTGCAGTGAAGGAGTAAAACTTTCCGTGCACTGGTATTTACACGTTGGCACATTAACATTGCAGTACATCTTTATAGCATGCTTGCCTCATGAGTATTTGTAGCTTTTTGGCTTTGAACTGCAGAAGTTTGATTAACAGCTGTAGTGCGTGTGTACCTCCTACATGTTGTTACAGTGTATGGGACCTTTTCAAAGGGAATTTTGGGGGTTTGCTGGCCGGTGCTCTAAATCGAGAGACATTGCCAAAGAAGTCTGAAAACAGCGTAACAGATGTGATAGGGTTTATTGCTGCTTTTCTCTTTATCTTGATTCTTTTTTTGTTTGTTCTGCTAATGGCAGCAGGATCTGAATCCTCCTTTTGAACTTTGAAGAAAAGCTTTCCATTTCCTCTGGCCTATGTTGAGCACTTAATTTTAAGTAAAGAGTCTGATGGTTCCCTACCAAAAAAAGGAAAAAAATAAGTAGATGGTTGTTCAACTGTAAGGAAAAGTCTTTGAATAGAAGTGGTGACTTCTGCCTTGGCCTGACTCTGGAGTTAATATGAGGACTTCATTAGTCAGTTAGAAAAATGTAAAAAAGAAGGATTTCCTGACTTGAAGTTCTCATGAAGAAAAGGCTTTGGGGATATGAAAGTTGTCTCTATTTCCACCATTCCAATGCTTGGAGAGTCTAGTTAGCCTAAGCTTTATTACGTTTATTTTCACTTTGCCTTACAACGTACTTTTTAACCAACCCATTATCTTCTTTATTGTAACATACCTTTTTGTGGTTACTTTCTTTTTTCTTTGACCTAGTAATCTTGAGCAGTCATCTATAAAAATAGCTTCTCCCTGTCTGCCATCCCATACCTTGCATTTACCGAGAAGTGTATATCCACTGATTTTTTTTTTTTTTACCTTTTTCAGAGAATTAAAGTACTGAATGGTAGGGGTCATGTTTGTGTAAGAAGACTTGGTTTTAGTGTTTTCATTATAGCCACAATTAATTATTTGCATGTAACAACCACAATGGTTTGAGATGTGGAAGAGATTGATTTAAAAGTGACAGCACCAGCCCCTACCATAAGCTGCACTGTAGAACCTCTTACAGGAGAGCAGAACCAGTGAGCTAATAATCTGCCAGGTTCAGTTTTATTTTTTCATAGTGACATTATAAAAATGTAGCAACTTGTGATCTGTCTTAACTTCTGCTTAAATTAATGCCATCTACATATATTTAGAGTTTGTTTAGCTTCACAGAAGTATCTTCAGGGTTAGGTTCTTCCCCCTCTACTGTAGGCAGAATATCTTGAGATTTGTCTCTTTTTTTTTTTTTATTTTTTTATTTTTTTGCCTGAGATGAGCAGCCTGACATTTTCTCTAGTCAATTACTGAACACACCTGATTTTTCTGTACTTTTTGAGTTAGGATCTTTAAAATTAGCCTTGTGGTTTTTTGGTTGGTGTCGTGCAACAACATAGTCATTCTGTTGTTGCAGACTAGGAACTAAATCCCAGATGTGTTTTCATTAATTGTAAACCTAATGTAATCTTGGACTTTAAAGTGTTGCTTTCTTCTTGGTTACTTGTGGCCTTTAAATGTTGACTTATGTTGCCAGTGACACAAATTAAGCTTGGAAGTAGATAAAGCAAAAACTTGCTATTTACCTTTATACTATCAAATAAATAAATTTCAAAGACTTTAATGGCATAAATTGCCTCTTGGGCATTTCTTGGTAGCTGGTGCTTAGTTGGCCCTGGTTCTACCAGGTGGTAATTAACTATCAGTAAGTGTCTAACTAGAGATCATCATGACTTCTGAAACTGTTGTGGGAGTCTTGATTGCTTTCTACAAGGCTTCTCCTGAGTTAATGTCTTTACTGAGAGAGGCAAATGCTGTGGCTTTACTTACTGCTGTTTGAGATGGAGGTAATGGCTTGTGATAAAGAAATAAATTTTTCCCCATCTCTCACATTTGTCTCACACTTGCACCTCTGCAAGGTCCAAGCATACTTGAAATTCATTGCACTGGGAGGATTGCTTCCAGAGGGTTGATTAAACTTCTTGTGAAGGAGTGCAGTAAAACCAGCAAAAATCAGCTTTCTGTTTGTCTTCCTTTGACTCATTGCTAATTGCAAGGAAAGAGAAAGGTAGTTTGGATTCTATTGACTACAAATTGAAATAAGACATTAAAGCTCCAAACAAAAAGATATCTATGATTATATAATAGCAGTAGCTGTTATAAAACGTTTATTCCTTTGATTAGTAACAATTAAGAAATGGTGTATTATAGTCCCACTCATAACCCTTCCTCACATACTCGGGGAGTGGGGACATGACGGCACAGGACACGCAGGTGTTGGTTGAAGGTCTGGTGGGAGGGCACTCATTTTCAACAAGGACAAATGCTTGTGGAGGAAGCTAGAAATCTGCAAGCTTTCAGGCCCGACTTTGCTCTCTGCAGGTGCCATCAGTGACTGTTTTACAACCGTGAAATGCGTAACAGTTGTATACTTCAGTATTTTACCTATTATTATCCAGTGTGTGCTTCCAGTTAGAGACATTTGAAGTTCATTTTATAGAAGCTGACTGTTTGCAGACACAAGTTACCTGAAAGAGACTGCTACTTAACAAACTTGCTGTATTATTCTTATACTGAATTGAGTTACTTTGAGTGTGTTCCAATGTATACAACAAAATGACGTGTTGTCTTCTGCTTTTTTATGTGCATCAGCACAAAAAACCCCCTAAACTAGTGAGGTTTTCTCAAAACAACTTCTGAAATAAAGCCCTCGATGTATTGATGATAACATAAAAAGTCTCTTTGGCCCTGGAGCACTTTAACTTTGCCTTGTCTGCCAAAGACACAGCCAAGAGGTGCACTTTCTGGTGTCATTCATGACTGGAAATTTTTTGTCTTGGTGTAGTCCTTTCCTTGTAGATGAACACTGGCATGCACAGGGAGGAATTCACTGGCTCTTTTTGTTGTCTTAGCAGTGGTGAGCCATACGAAATAGCTTGCACTGTAGTTTCATTGGCTCGTGTGTATTGCTGGACTGTTAGTTTGTGAGCTTTTGGCTCTTATAAATCTGGATTTGATTCCTGACCCAGGTCACTATAAATTGAGGGGTGCCATGTGGGACAGGAAGAAATGGAACGGGTAGGGAGAATGGTACAATTTTTGGCTGCAGAGGTGACTTCTGCTTTAAAGTGTGAGTGGAACTATGTGCATTTGAAATAGGGAAAAGAGGTGTTTGTGGAATCAAATGTGAAGGCCGTAGTGCACTGCATGCAAGATGGCATTCACAAAAGCAAGCACTGCAGGCCTTTAGAAAAGGTGCAGGTTTTCTCTCTCTCCCGCCAGTTTTTGCCGCTACGGCGCGCTGTCTTTACTTAAGTGCTTCGCTTTGTCCTGGGCAATTCTAAGAAGGCTGGAATCGGGGGTTATTAGGAGTGGCTTATAACTCTTTGCCGAGGAAGGGTAATTGAAGTTAACCTTTAAACCCTCTGGGAAATCACTGTTTTGGATGAGGACTTTCTTGTATCAAAAGGGTTAGTTGGAAATGCAGAGCGATGTCTAATGTTCCTGCTAATGTTAAAGACAAAACTGACTTGAAACTGGATTTTTTTTTTTTTGTTGGTTTGGGTTAATGCTAAACTGAACTAATTTGAATTTACAAATAAACTGCAGTGACTGTTTAATTCTGATATCTTAATTTTAATGTTCCTGATGTGGATTCTGCAAACTAATATACCTCAGTGCTCATATAAAACCAGGCTAAATCATCATACAAAATGATGCTATGTAAACAACCTGTGCAAGCAGAAAATAATGGCCTTTGCTTGCAAAGATGACAGCAGTCTTTCAGGATTTTTTAAAAATAGAACAGGCTCTCCAGAATTGACTATAAATTGCTGTGATGTGGAAATAGAAATTGTCTGGCACTGCGTAAAATGTGAAGAATCGTTTCCTCAAGAATTGTAATATCGACTGTTTGAGGGAACTGAAGGGATTGCTGGATTCTGTCTGTATTGCAAACACAGGCTGCATGCTAAACTACTGCTTTGCCACTAGTTCAGTCATTATACTGGCTGAGACACATGCTCAGTGGCTAAGGAAGAGAAATCTGGTTTTATTCATTAGTTTTACATGCATGCATGCCCTTAACTACACTAATATAGGTAAAACAGAATCTCATTCCAGGTTTTTTTTTTTTTTCAGTTACTGTCAACCAGACTTATCCTTAAGGAAAGAAATTAAAGCAGATGCCACATCATTGTGTTACCACTTTTATGTCACCTAAATACCTGGGTGACTTGTCCAACTATACTTTTTCAGAGATGTGCATGGTTAATGCACATGCTTTAACTTGAATTGTTCTTTTGAAGTGTCTTCATATGGTTCTAACTGCTAGGATTAATTACAATAGGAGCTAACTCAACGCACTTTCTGGTAACCTACCACCCAAACAGGTCAGTGGATATGTGAATACCAGACCTAATCCCAATTTCTGCTAAACACCACTTGACTCTATTTCCTCAATCTCTTTCTTTTTTCTTTAAATATACTTTCTCATACATGCGTTTCTGAGAATCAGTGCAAAATATTTAGTCATATGTAGACAAGGCAAGAGTTTGATGCTCTTTGAAGAATTAATAGTCAAGGGTGAAACTGGACAGTTTGTTTCAAATGATAAGGCAGGCATGTGAAGTGATGGAGCTGCTCATTGTACTTTAAATCTACAGAGCAAACTTTGGTTGATCATGAGCAAAAAAGATTGTCAGCGAAAAAGAAATTTTCAACAACAAAGCGAATTCTTGCTGTGGCTTCACACCTTCTCTACTGCTAATTGCCTTGTGAAGCGAGCCTGAATGCATCTACAGCAGTATGGCCAAGGCAGTGTTTTCTAGGGGTCTCTGATCAGCAGTCTGCAGGAATCTTTGCACTTCTAAGACTGCTGAAGGAAGCAGACAAAAGCATGTCTCCTACCAGTAAGTGTAACATTGCAATGCCTGCTGTCTTAAGAAAAAACTTGCTGACAAGGAGAAGAGAAAATTACTGGTTTCTTTGCTGTTACTCTAGTATTCTTCCAAATGGAGTCACACAGAATGTGCGAGGAGATGAGGGAGTAGTGTAGTATGTGCACAGTCTGTGAATCAGTCTTGATGGCTCTCTGTTGAATCAGGGTGCCCTTTTGATCTTGGGTTAATTGTTATGGTGGGCTTTAATGATGGGTGTTGCCAAGTAAAAGGTTAGTAGTTTGGAGGAGGAGAAAATAATGTGTCCTACCTGTAAGTGTTCTACTTTACATGGTGATGTCCTCTTAGCTTATGTGTTGGGGCTCTCTTGCCTATGTTGTTTAAACAAAAAGAAAATAAATCACTTCAAGTGTTTTTCTTTTCCTTTTCTCAACAACTGGAATTCTAAAGGTTTAAAACTGTATTAAATGAATTCAAGCCTGTTGTTCCTGGAAAGCAAAGTATGGTCTTCACATACTTGCAAGGAGAAAACAGACAGGCAGAACTCTTAAGATCATGGTGAAGACTATTTTTTTTTCTATCAAGCTGCTTTATTATTTTCATTTCACTCTTTTTGGTTTATGTATCAACATGATTTTTGTAGCACTTGCTTTTCAGCACTTCAGTAGAGCTTAAAGAACTAGGATACCATGTTTGTGGAGTGAAGCATGGAATCCATTTAGGGGTGGATTTGAAGAGATTATAATCCAATTTTTTTCTCTTTGAGAAGAGTTAAATAGTAGTAACAAAGAGGCGACTTCTTTTCTGACTGATGTAGAAAGGGATGTTAATGCTGTTGCTCCCGCTAACACAGGATATGGTTTAAAAAACAAACACAAAGCTATGTGGGAATCAGACGTAGGCTGGTTGCTCAGATGCGACCAGAGGCTAGTGGTAATGTAGGCAGGACTCGAAATGAGTGCTGTAGACAAATTGGACACAAGCAGACGGGGGACTGAATAATGCAGTGAAGTTGGGGGTTGGATGATTCCTCTGTCAATTCTGTTTGAGGTGTCTGATTGCTTTGGGAAAAGGGGGAATAAACTTATTTGATCTTGCTGTGACTGGCTACCTTTTACAGTCTACGTGCAGTGAAGACATAAACAGGTTGATCCTCCTTATATTCTCCTAATAATGTGCCTTGTTTCCAGTTTGGATCAGTCTCCTCCCCATAGGTAAGAGCAGTAGCCAAAATAGGCTGATACAGATACTGTTAATTTGGGAGCACGTGCTGTTTATCAATAGGGTCAGAAAGGACAGAATAGCGAGCCAGCAGGAGGGAGAACTACTTTCTCCTCTCCACTGGTGTACCCCTAAATTTTCTTGTCAACCTTTCTTATACTCCCTTTTGACATTTGATACAAAGACACCATCTTGCACCTGGAGACCTTCATACCATGGGCTTTTTAATGAGACTTCAAGTAAGGATGCTGCTTGTACTAACTGATTTGTCACAGGGAAGCTTTTTTTTCTTGCTAGGAGCCATACATCAATCCCAGATTTATTTTTACATAGGTCATTATACAGCTGCTGGTGGATAACTTTTGATTAACAATGATGATAAGATAATTGGGACCATCTGACCCAGATGTGGTAGAAGGCCTCCCTAGCTTGCAGCACCTGATCTTCCTTGCTACTCTGTCCAAAACAAATGTACCTTTCACTGCTACCTCAAGGCATGTAGAAATCCGTCTGTAATTTGGATATGGTGGTGTATCCTTTTAGATTGTGACCTCAAGACTAATAATTCATAGCAGTAGGCTCCAAGTGATGTTTGCAGTCTTTCAGAATTGTCATTACCTTGATAGAAACATAAGCTAACATCGTGTATCTCCCATTACCCCAAAGAACTGACCAAAACATTCTGACCTTGTTAAAACTACAGATGTGTCTCCTTGGAGATAATGACTTGATCTTTTGAGATTCCTCTTTCCATATTTTTTTCCTTTATAGCTAATTGCTACTTAACTTCAACAAAGACAGAAAAGGCTTTCATTTTAAAGATTTCCTGCTTGTAATCAAGGATGCTGCTTTCCTGTATTTTTAAAAAAAAAAACAAAACCCTTTTGAAAAGGCAACTTCATGCCTCTTTTTTTTTAATGCTGTTTCTTCATAAGGTCTTTTTCAGTGTCATAAACTGCTTCATGTTTCTCCTGAACTTCATTTCAACAGAGGATTACTTTGGTTCACATGAATTGGGACATAGTTTTGGTCATTCAATAAGCTATAGAACAACTGTGAAGAAAATAAAACATGATTTAAGGTAAAAAGATTTGTTACCGTGCCCATCCTATTTTCCTTCCACATGAGCGGAAGGGTCACAGTTGCTTTAGAAATATGTGACTGAAAGAGACCACCTGAATTTGAAAGTTATTTGTTGTTCTTCCCAATCCTCCTTCTGCATTGCAGACTATTGAGTAATAAAAGTTTAGTCAAAGAAGTTTGGGAAAAAACATCAGTGGGAACAGATCCTCGAAACAGACATTTTGCATTTTCATATTCTCTAATGTGGTGACTGGCATGTCAACCTTGTTTGCTGTTGTTGGTAATGCCATCATATACTCGGACGATGAGTTGTCTTGTCTTTGGTTCTCCCTTCTTCCATCATCACTAGGAAACCCCTTTCCTCTCCGCAGGGTAAGCTCCAAGGTGTGATGCAAGTAGTTGCTTGGGATAGACAGGGATAACAGACACCACATGTGTCTCAAAGTGACATCCGAGAGTACAAGGAGGGTCTGTTCAAAAGCTGTTGCAAGCAAAGAAAATTAGGTCTTTGTTTCCTCTGTGATCTTTTCTGTGCTCTTGAATTCTCAGCCTCGTACCCTCTTTGAGCCTATTGATCAAATAGAAAGAAGGAGAATGCTTCACCATACTTTCACTTTTTCTTTATGTGCTTGCCCAACAGTGTATATATATTCTTTATGAACAGATTTTTACCCTGCAGCAGTGTGAAGCTGGCATACTTGTGTGCCCACTGGCACAGAGCAGCAGAACTGAAGCTGAGCAGAGTCTCAAGTTTGTTTGGTTTGGTGAAGCAATGAGCCTGCTTAGGTTTGTCTTTAATTCTCTTCTCTTCTCTCTCCCACAGGAGAGGGAGGTCTTCCCACCTGCAAGAAAGGAAGTTTCCCACCTACAAGAGCTAGAAATCTTATTCTTTTTATGTTTCCTCCCTACCATAGAGTTCCTTGCATGTGCAGTGTTTATTTCTTCATGATCTCAGAATGGCATGATCACCTGCATGATTTTACCAGTTTGGAGATGCCAAACAGATTATGTAGCCTGGTGTGTGCAATTAGTCATCTTGGTTCACCTTGCTAAGAAATCTGGCCTCTGGGGAAGTCCTTTATTGTGGCATCTCTTAAAAGAAGGTCTTCCTTTCAGCTGCTTGTGTCCTACTTCTGGCATTTGCATTTGTGCATCTCCTCAGAGCCTTATAGGAATAGAAATGACTTTTAATGCCTCTCTTGTTCTACCTACTTCTGTTAATTAAAAAAAAAGGAGTTTTTGTTCTTCTGTTTCTTCACACAGTATGCTAGGGAGTCTAGGCAGCAATTTATACTGTATCCCTAGTAATAGATTCAATAAGGCTGGACCCCTTTCTTGTTGGCTTGACTGACTTCTCTCTATTCCTGTATCTTTTTGCCTTTTAACATGTCAGGATCTCCTTCTACAAGTACATACTGGAATTGGGGCTCCAGTCTACAAGGCTGCAGTGTGAGAACAAAGAAGACTTTAGTATTTTCCTTGGGACTTCCATAAAACAAAATATATAAAACATCTCCATTAAAATGTCTAGATTGATGAAGAGAAGGGGAAAAAAAAGCAAGCCTTTTCCTGCAGCAGTAGCTTGATTAATGGATTTATTGTTTGTACAGATTTTGTCAGGAAGCCATATGGCTTGAGGAAAACAAAGAGGAAGTCGCTGATGTTGAGAATCTGATTTAATAGGGGTCCCTAAGGACAGAATGTGGCTCTTATCCTTACTCCTTCCCACTCAGTTTGCAAAGTTGTCTGAGAAGAGTTTTAGTGCTTCAATAGAGCTAAAGATAATGTGGCTCTGTTTGAGTGGAAGTGTCGGTCCCTACTGCTGGATCAGCATCACAGCTACTCTATTCTCAGGTTAAAAATCCACTATTCTTTGCCTGTTGTTTAAAGTATCCTGGAGTAGTTAACAAGGAACAGTAACTGAAATGTTCACTACTTGTATCTTGGCAGTTGATCAGTTTGCAATAGATGAAGACAACTTTAGCATCTTGAAGCTTGAGCTCTCATAGTTTGGGCTGAGACGATATTTCTCTCCTCTCTACCCTTCTTTCCCCCAGCAAAATTCAAGCATATACATCTCTGGATTAACTGAGTCACCATCTGTATCCTACAACCAGATTTATTTTCCTAATCTGATGTGTGTATATGGAGATTGATAAGTAACTGTGGTTCAAGCACTGGTGATTTAACCTAATGTGGTGGGTTAAATGAATGTTAAGCATTATCTATGACTGTTCGACTCTAGTTATGACTACATGGTGAATAAACCTGAGTAGAGAATCTAAAGCAATGTTCTGTAATGGAACTGCAAACAAATACATTAAGGATGTTTAACAAGTACTACTTCTTTGTATGAAATTACAGCTTCTCAGCTGAGAGGCATAAACTCACCAAAAACTGGTTATGGTCATTTCAGAGCTGAAGTAAAAGGCTCATGTGAACCATTAGTAATTGTTAGTGGGTCCACAGAGTGGAAAGCACAAAACATCACTTCACAAAAACATATTCTGACAGCTTGGGAATTTAATGAATATTGGTTTGTGAACGAAAGCTAAGTAGTCAGCTGGTGGTAGTGAAAACAATTTGATATGTACCTGAGATCTCTGGAGCTCCTGAACGTCCTATTTTGAAGTTTTTGGCCATAACGAAAAAAGTAATTAGTCCTATAGGGCTTCGATGCATAGTGCGGGTGGTCTGGTATTTTACAACAGGCTAGTCCTTTCTTTCCAGATCTTTAAGAGGTTTTTGTTGTTTTCTGGACCCTTATGACATACTTAAGCTGGAGCTGGTGCTTATTGAATGTTTTCATATAGCTCTGACAGGTACTAGGAGAAAAACAGTTTGTCTTGACAAAATTCAGTGGCTGACAACAGTGGAAGAGGAGACGTTAAAAGACTAGAGGAAAGTTTTCCTGATTTAAATCTATTCTTCTATGCTTCTATCAAATTGTAAAGTTCCCATTTAGTGTTATGCGTAACAGATATGTTCCTTTAAAATATTATTCAGAAAGTCTTTAGTGGTGAAGGTTTAAAAATAACGATTTCTCACATGTTCTCCTTGGCTATGACATAGTATTAGGCAATGATTGTAAGTCTGTTACAATGATGCTGTTAAACATCATTGTAGTAAGCATCCCTTCCAAGCTGATTAATATTAGTCTTAATCAGCAGTTTGGGATTTGTTATGCTTTGCCTAGTTTGTTTGACTTGTTATGCGTGCATTGGCCATGATTCAGTACTGCAAGGGAGTCAGGGTATGCAGTCCGAGAGCGCTTGGAGGTTTTTACGTCTGGAACCCCTCCAGTGTGAGGATTATTTTCCTTAAAAAGAAAACTAGGAAAGAAGATTGTGAAATAATCTCCTGTATTTACAATTTAGCAGTGGTAGATGCTCGTGACTACCTAATACAGTGCTTAGTTTTTCCTAATGTTCTGGAAAGCTGTTGAGATGTTGTTTACCACACTTAGTTATTTATAGCAGGAAAATGTCACACCAGGTATAAGAGGCAGCAAATTAAGTGCAGTATTCCACATTTCTTTTGAACTAACTTTAACAAAACAAAATACTACTTGTATGTAGCGGGCCGTTACGTATCCATATCTATAGGTGCTAGGCGAACACTCTGTTTTTCCAAAGCATTAAAGGGAGGAGGGGGAATAGGACTTTACCTTCAAGAAGGTAGTTTTACTAATGTATAACAATGTTTCCATTTTTTCTTCTAGCAGCTGACCTTGTCAGGAGAGTTGACACCTATGGCTGGAGTAGCAGATTGCGCTAGGCCCGCTGCATAAGCAGACATCTCTGTCTTCATCTGCAGGTAAGAAATCATGACTAAAAAACTTCAAATAAGAGTTTTCCGCTTCTCTTCTGAAAGTACTTGCACATAAAGCACACCAAGAACTCTAAAGCTTAAAGAACTTCATAAATATGTGTTCATCGCTCCCCCTTTCTTCCTAAGGTTAGAAATCTGAGCAAGATCCCAGCTCCCCTGCTCTGTGCGACACCTGTTTTCCCGAAACAGTTGTGTTTCGGAGCAGACCTGCAATGGTCCTGGCCAAGTTTCTCTCTCCTGTGATGATGCGATCTCCATGTGTACGCCCCCCCCAGCTGTGTAAGAGGGAGACCCAAGGCTAACCTGTTGCTGGGGAGCGTGCCCTGATGAGAGGAGACTCTTGTCCCTGGCTTGTCTAGTTGTCAGGTCTTCTGGGGCAGCAGCTCTCGGTGCCAGCAGCAGCTGGTAGGGCACTTGTAGGTCGGGCAGTCTGCTGTGGCTGCCCATGGGTTTGGGGATTGCAGGCTGCAGCTGCCTCTTGGGTTGTGCTGTAGATGTGCTCTGAGCAGAGGGCCCCAATCCCCTTTGGTTTGATGGAGTTCTTGAGTTCATTTGGGGAGGGGGGGCATTTTCTGGGTTTTGGTGGGTGGTTTTTTTTTTTTCTTCAAATAGAAGTTCTGCAGGAGAAGTACTGTGACTTGTGTAAAAAAAAAAAAAAAAAAAAAAAAAAAAAACCACAACAACAAACCTCCACCCCCCAACAATCCTGCAGTCCAACTGTTTCCCATTCTTAATGTGAGTGTACATTTCAAACACAATGCTGGATATGAGGAGATGTCCTCAGCTCGGCGAGTCAGACATTGCCAAAAATCCAGAAGAGATGTCAGGAAAAGAAAATGGTGGCAGATAATGCTTTTCGTGATAATGTGATTAATTTTTGATGTAGTAGAAATATCGGAACTTAGAATTCAATGCTATAAAAATATATACTGGCAGATTATGCATTGGTATTACTTTTCACATTGCTTTGATTTTTGAGTTCTGTTTTATGGTGTAAATGAAGTTGGTGAAGCAAGTGGGGGAAAATCACTCTGCTAATGTGTCCTGGAGTCTGTGAGCAGAATGCAGTTTGTTCTCTGGCTTGTTACCGTTTACAGGCCTTAGTTAAAGCTAATTTGTCTCGTGTACATATGGCAGCTTTTAAGTGGTAGACTTCTATACCAATCACACCTCCTTCAGCATTTTTATGTATAGAATACCATTCTACAACTCCTATTTCAAATATAATATTTTGTAGTAGTATTGTATTGATAATTGAAGCAGGTGAGGGACCAGTGTAACTAAATAGAATAAAATACTTGGGTCATTTGCCAAAATGATAGCTTGTCTCATGTTTAAGTTCTGTGTATCTGAAGTACAGGCAAGCATAAAGGTACAGGAGCTTTTTCTTGCTACAGGAAAGGCTGAAGCACGTGATTATTGGTGGTTCTGGCCCTGTAAGAATAGGCAGTAGTACTGCATGGCCAAAAGTATTTACTTTCATTGTCCTTGGTGTAGAATGTTAACTAGTAGAAATATATATACACATATATAAAATGCAGTGTATATACCAGATAGAAGCTTTGTTGAAGTGTAACACATATATGTGTGTGTATGCATTTGTACGTGTATATATAGCATTAAAAATGCTGTATTGTTTTGAAGTTTAGAGACTGATACTGTCTTAAGTTGTCCTGTATTTGGGAAGTCTTATTCATTAAAGTATTTTCAGTGTCACATTCTAGGTGTGTTATGTATTTCTTTAATGTAAAGCAGTTAATAATTTCTAAAGCAGACATTTCCAGAGTGTTAATTGCTGCCTGCAACTGACACAACATATTCTTGCTAAAGACTACGATGATTCTGTATGATGGAGTAGTACCAGTGATGAAGATAGTCCTGTTGACTGAAACAGCATGCAGAATTTATAGAGACACTGGTCTCTTATTTTTCCCAGGTGGCGTTTAGCCAGAGCATGCATATATATATATATATATATATATATGTATGTATGTATGTTAACCTGTAACTCCAGGAAACTGAGAATGTGGGTGGTATTGAGTCAGGTTTTCTTTTGCCAAGTTAAAATATTTAAGTATTTGATGTGACTATTATTTGAGTAAATTCCTTTCAGTGGAGCAAGTCTGTGGCTAGCTGCCAGGTGACAGAGTGTCGCTCCTTTATTTGTCACTTTGAAATGAACCATGTGAGTTATGCTCTTTCAATGATTTTATTTTGAGAACAGGAGGTATGTGCCTGCTGAAAATTTGTCAAGATGCTGCTTGCCCACCCTCACATGAGGAGAGTTACTCTTTTACCTTCACTTGTTTTGAATAAACCAATTTTTTTCCTTGTAAGCATCACTAATCTAATTTGTTGTTATTACGTGACTTCAGTTTGCTGTCTATTTTGGGGCACAAGAGAAAGGGTCAACTTGTAGTATGTGGTTTATTAAAACACTTTCTCAGCTGAAATCATGAAATCATAATAGATTTTTGTACTTAAAAAAAAATAATTAAAATCCACTTTTATTCAGTGCCAATCAATAAATAAAATGAGAGAAGAAAAACAGCATTATACCAGTATATAAATCTGTGGCTCCCGCATGTTTTGGATAGTCTTTACAGTCTGGTTCCCTCATCTCAGAGAGAAGGCAGTAGAACTGGAAAAGGCTTGGAGGAGGAGGGTAGTAAGGATGATGAGAGATGTGAGCAATTTAGCAAGCTAGGACTCTTCAGGCTGAAAGAAAAACAGCCTAATGTAGGAGGGAACCCTACAAAATCATGAATGAGATGAAGGCAAACAGGACTTATTTTATTCACTCTACCAGGACAAGAACCAGTGGACATCAAATGAAGCTAATAGAAACCTAGTTCAGAACAAACAAAAAGCAGGTAATACTCCATACCACAAGAATTAGACCTGTGGAACTCCTTGCCACAAAGTTGTGGAGACTGAAGAGTGAAAGAGGAATCCAGCTGAGGTGAATAAATACAATTCACACCTTTGAATCCTGGAGCTGGGGCCAGCTGGAAACCAACAGGGCTTTCAGGAGAACTATAAAGTATTCTTGCAGCCTTTTTGTTCTTCCCTAGGCATTCGCTATGACTCCTTGTTCCTTTTATTTTTATGGGTTAGGAATTTTAATGTCCAATATATTTCTTGTCTTCTAGCTTACTGAGGCAAGGTCTCAATCTTTTCCACAACAGCATCAGTCAAGGTTTCAGGTCCTGATCCGCGTTCCTCCAAAGGGGCACTACCCCTCTCGCTGCTTCTGTTTCTTCATGCAAGTCATGTAGGACAACTGTCTGTCTTGTGCTGAGACTTTGTAGTGGTGCAAACTGTTTCCTTTTGAATGTCATAGTCACAGTTGCAATTGCCTTTGAACTGTTTACTAGCAAAGATAAGCTGCTGCTAGTCAGAATAAATGTGTTTTATATCACCAGATGGTGAAAAATCTTAGTCACCCTCAAGGGTGATGCATTTTTCTTGTCAGGGGCTTCAAAGATCTTCCATGTAAGGTCAGTATCAGTGACCTGCTTAGTGATGAATCCCTGTTGGAGACAGATTTACAGGGCTGGATGGACATTTGGTCTTGGCCCAGTATGCCTCCTCTTACAATCTTCAGGTGTTGTAGATTCTCTAGAATTGTCTCTACAGCTTTGAAAAGTAGTAGTTCAGGACAAGGGTTTTTTTGTGAATAGTAGGTGGTCCAGGACCCTTATACTTCTTCATGAAACTTTCTTCAATTGATAAATTAGAATTTCAGTTGTGTCTCTACTTGATTTCAAAACAGAGGAGTAACCTTCTTTGAGAAACTTTTTTCTTCTTCTACAACTTAAATATGAAAAGTGGACAAAAATTGGCCTGCTTGAGAATTATAGACCTATTTTTTTCCTTGAAGTTCAGTGTAGGTCTGTTGGCTGTGCACATTGATTTAACTCACACAAAATCTTAAATACAGTTGACAAAACCTTTGGTTTGAGAGTCACTTCAGAGGCTTTCACTAGTAGCACAATACTTTTTTTTTTTTTTTGACTAGTGATTCCTTACTGGGTCAGGAGCCTACTGTATAGTACTGCTTTCTTGAACACCCTTTCCCTTTCCATTTCAATGGCCTGCAAAAGTTTTCTACCTGGTTATCCACTCTGTGGTTTTCGAACACAGAAGGGGAGATACTACATTCTCTGGGGAGCTTAATAAGCAACAAGACCAGACTTTGTTGATGTTTGAGCATTGAGACTTCATTTGTATCCTCCAGCTGCGAGTAACTGCTGAAGTGTTTTGTGGCTTGTGTTGTGCATGAAGTAGATGCCTTTGATCCTCCTGAGCCAAGAGATACTTCTGCTACTGGCTGGACTAAAAAACCTGGGTGTGCTCCCTTCCAGAACTGTATTTCTGCCATGTAAGTGGGGTGGAATTTCTTTTTCATCTGAATGTCCCAGGTCATGAATCAGAAAATAGCTCATTCATTAATCTCGCTGTGATTCTGCCACCCCCCCGCCCCCAGTCTTTGCTGCTAGGATCTACTGAAAGGAATGAAGAGATGGGACAAAGTTCCCGGGTGCTCTCTAAAAGGATCTCTGGTTCAGGGAGAGTTTCTCTGACAGGCCAGGAAGTTTGGGTTGATGTGAGAAATAATCTCAAAGGAAACGTGCTCCCTCTTGCATTTTCATTGCTTGTCTTGCACGTTTCACTGTGTATACACCTTTCTCATCCTGTCTTTTGGATTGAGTCAGTATAGGAAAAAAAAGAGATTGCTTTGACAATGTTATCACTGGGATCCTTGAATTTTGCTGCATTCTTTGGATTACAAGAAATGCTTTTCATCTCTTCTCTCTCTCCATTCCCCGCTCCGGAGTTGAACACAGCACAATGTACCTCTTGTTCCCTTGCTATCTGTGTTGCAGCTCTTTAATGACCTTGTGCTTGTTCAGACTGGTGGGACAGCGTAGCTGAAGTTGAAGATACCATGATGCATGCATCTGTTTCTTTCCTTTTCCTCATTTGTTCACATTTTTATTACGTGTAGCTTCTTGTGTTCTCAATTAAGGCTTCTTTTCCTTCCCTTTCTTACTGTCCTACGTAAATCTGTCTTTACATAAAGCTCAGCTTTATGTAATGCATCCAGATCCAAATGGTTTGTTTACATGTGCAGCACCTGTACTTCAAGTTTCTGGAATGCATTTAAAGTTGAATACTATGACTTTGTTTCTGAGGCAATATACTGGTCTTATGTTTAAAACAATATTAATTCTGCTAGTGGTTTTTCAAAACTGGGATTCATCGTTTTCTTGCCAACTGAGGGCAAACTGAAAATGGAATGTCTCTGAAGTGGAGACAGTATGTCTGGAAACAAGGACAGAAGTATTGATAATAAGTGATGGGGAGGGTGGTGTGTGGAAATGCCACTTACATGAAGAGAAAGGAAAGCCTAGCTTTTCTTCTTCAGCAATATTTGATTCATTCTTTACTACTTGGGACATGGGTCGCCATGTCCAAGCCCTTGGTGTTGCAGGCAAACCATTTCATACTTTTGTTCATTAATTCATTGAGATTTGGCAAGGTTTGCATCCTCTCACTGCTGCGCTTGCTGGGTTGGCTTTTTCTGTAGAGCAGCGAAAAGAATGGGGTCATGCGTTTCCTGTGGACTCTAACTTTAAACGTTAAGCTAGCCTCACTGACCTTTTTGAGGTCATAGTTTGGTTTTTATGAATTTATTGATCACTAGAGAATTCTGCAATATTCTACTATTTGTAGTAGCAACATGTAGAAGACCTCACCTGATGCGTGTTTAATGATACACAGTCGTTAAACATTTGAGAGGAAAAAATGTGTGCATATTAGCTAACTTCTAACAACAGCTCAAAGTTTTTTCCCCTTAATGTTTGCATAGCAGTAACTAAAAATGTAGTTTTCCCAGCCTGCAACTGTAAAGATAGCATTGATTTTTGCACTAATTGCAATGCACGTTAGTCATTTCTCTCTCTGGCAGGAAAGAAACTGCTTTTTGGAGGCATGTCATTTGATACAATGTTTTTTCTTTTTTTCCATAAAAATTTAGCAATTCTGTGGACTGCTTCCTGCAAAGGATAGCTTCACAATGTTTAAAAATGAGGATTTCTAGGCTTTAAAGAAATAAAAGTTTACCTTTTGAATTTTAGTTGTTAAGGAAGCACGCTTTAGTAATTGATATCTTGAAGTGAGAAAGAAAAAATAGAAGCTAAATGAAGTCAAATTTAAACTTTATCTCGTTTGTCAAATCTGCAAAAATCTCACTTACAAATACCTTCAAGTTAAAGTTCAGACCATTTGTCACTAAACAGGAAGAGAAACGTGGATGCCTGTCTTCACTCTTTAAGTCTAGCTTTGTACTTTTAAAAGTAATTTCAGACTTCTTTTGTATAACCTTTCCTAGGTCTGAGAAGGCTTCTAATTGAAGGCTTAAAGCTTCTCCAGGAAGCTGTAGAACCACACAGTTTTTCACAGAGCTGGCCAAGTCTGGCACCTGTCATTTGTAACAGGATTATTACGTTTTGAACAAAGCATCACTTTGAATTCCATAGCAAGGCTTTGTTTCTTCACAAAAAAAAGACTGAAAGCCCATGTGCTTTCAAACTAAACTAAAAGGTTAAGATTCCAGATTTCTTCTAAAAACAAATATTCTGTGGCTATGTGTGTAGCTTTGTGCTGGGCGAGGAAATTATTATTTTCAGAGTGGTCTTTTTCAGTTCACCAGCAAAGTCCCTTTCAAAACAGAAAACTTAAGTTTTTGTGTTTTTAAACACCACCCCCTCCCCCCCTTTTTTTTAAAGCAAAATCAAACTTTTTGGCTTTTTGTTTCATCCCCAGGCTTTCTCATCAATTTGGATTATCAGTAAGGAAGGGAAGTAAAGGGTTAGACTGCCAGAATTCATTGTGTTATATTTTTGTTTAAAAGATCAGTGGTGAGCACAGTTCTAAATAAGGTTCAAGTCTCTCCCTTGCCAGAGGGCATTTGAACAGGACTTCCTAAGCTGAGTCTTCTCAGTTTGATACATTGAGTCTGCTTCTCTCTCTCGACGGCTCTATCTCTGGGAGATTCCTGGGGGTTCAAAGTCCCTGTTGCAGGGAAGACCTTAGTTGTGCACGTGAAATGAGAGGCTGTCTGGAATGGTTTTCCTCAAAATCCTGTAGCCTGATGATTGGCACGATTTCTTGGGGCATAGGAGATCCTCATCTCGTGGTGTGTGTTTTTTGGGGGTTTTTTGGTGGGGTTGTTTTTTTTTGAGAAAGATCTCTTAAAGCAGAGTGTTGGCAAGGAACTGGTGTATGCACTTGTGCACTTACGGTTTTTCACTAAGTAAAACTATAGTTTTAGCACAAGTCTTCGATCTGAAGGTCAGAACATAGTTTAGGAGGTTTATAACTTTTTTTCACTTCTGCTCTGATTTGGAGGAAGGTTGTATTTTTAAAGATGCTTGTATTCAGATCCTTGGTCTCAAGAGGCATTATGTGTATGCTTAATTTTCCTGTGAATCTACTAGTATGTACAAAGCAAAGCATGTGTTTGAGCCTCTTTAGACTTGTGGTTCTCTCTTCGTGTTTGTGAGTGGAAAGTCAGATCTTGTAAACCATGATGGTCTTCATAGATTATGCAGTAAAGATTGGCAATGTGTCTTCTCTTACCATATCCAAGAATCTTACTTGCAAAGTACAAACTCCAACACTGTTATACTAATTTAGTATCATAATATATATCACCAGTAGTTTGTTGTTATTAATTGAAACAGAGACACCTTACTCTGGAGCACGCTTGGATAATAGATGCTTAATTTTGTTGGCAACCTTTTTGATGTAAAAGGTAAAAAGAGAGTAACTAAAACATAGCTACTGTGTGTATGCCCACTCTTCTTCCCCATGCTGGAAAAAGTTATGAGATGTTATTTAGATGTTCTTAGATGTTTCCTGTCTATCCAAACAGGAAAACAGATAAATAATGACTCTGCTCAAACAAGGTTTTCAGTAAATGGGGAGAGGAGTGACTGTACAGTGATGTTCATTTGTGGATAGGTTTGGATTTTTTTTTCTCTGAAAATAATGCTCTTCCACATGTTTTTAACTTGGTTTTGAAATGTAAGACTTCAGAAATGCACTTGATTTTGAGAGGCTCAGACAGGGCCAGATAGCTGTAATAGTACTTGAAGAGAAAATGTTGTTAGTGTGCTTCCTGCAACACAAACAAACAAATTGTTTTGATGATTGTTTCTGGTCATTTAATTATATAAACATCAGACCACTTGCATCTGAAGTAGACACACAGTCAGGAAGCTGAAACATGTTGTTCTACTGAGGGTCTTGTAAGGATGAAGCTTATATACTGTTTTCAAGTATTTCCAAGTATAATCTAGAATAGATGGAAGAAGCTGGCTGGAATTTTAAATATAGAAACAAAGGCTTTATTCAAGCAACTTAATGTAGCAATTAATTATGGCCTTGGCATTTCAGTGTAACCAGTGATGATAATTTTTTTTTTAGATTTTTTTCAGATCAGATGTCTTGGAAAAATGGGAGTTGTTCAGTTTGGGGGCTGGGGAGTGGTGTGGCAGTGGCTTGTTTCCCAGCTAGCTGTGCACGCTGTGTCCAGCATATGCGGCCTGTGTGTCTCCTCCCTTCCCTGCAACGGCACTCTCCAGCCCTTTCTTTGAAATAAGTCATGGCATACAAGCGAAGGCAAGAACCGTGAGAGATATTAAAATATATCTCTTGTTAACTTGTGGTGTTGGCTTAGTTCTTTACTCAGTTTCTCAGTAAACACGTATGATTTTCTTGACTTCGGTACATGAGCCATATTAAGGGCGAAGCACTGCTCGTGCTTCTCTGTTGCTGAGAGCAATCTGGCAGTCCATGTCGAAAGCATGTGTAGGCTACTTTATGCCATGCCATATGTTAGTGATGCATTTATCGCTATGGTTTGCTGGTCAATGCGCTTGTGCGTGCTCTAGCTCAGCTCCTGGTTTCACATATGTGTAGACAGTGCAAGCTGGAGGTATAAATAAATGTACGTGGTAGTACAGACTCTTAAACTAAGATCTGAGAAAAATGCTTTTGCAAATTTGTTAGGTATCTTTACACACTTTATGTGCGTGTTAACAGGGTTGTGTCAGCCACACGAGAAGTATGTTTGCTGAATGTAGTGTTATCGGAGATTTTCAGAAGAGTTTGTGTAATTTATTTATTCTGAAAAACAATACAATGTGGGAGTCCTTGTCAGATAGTCATAAATCTTTGCCTACTATTCAGAACATGCAAGCCATGTAATTCCCTCTCCCCTACATGTACTTTTCTCACCTTTTTCACGTAATCATAGAAAGTACTGGCTGGAAGGGTCCTTGGGAAGTCATGTAGTCCAATATCCTGCTTAAACAGAACCATCACCAACACAATATGAAGTCAGCTGTGGATTTGGTCTGGCCACATCTTGAAAACCTGCAGGGGTGGAAGTTTTCACAAGCAGCCTGGCTAGCCTGTTCTAGGGCTGCCCTACCCTCCTGGAAAAGAAGTTTTTCCTAATATCCATTTTGAATCTCCGTGCTATCCCTGGTCTTCAGAGCTCTTTGGATGCTCATTGGAATGCCCTGTTCTCCCACCCTAGCATGCTGGGGTCCTGGGGGAGTTAGTACTCTCTAACTCCCAAACAAAATGTCTTAAGATACTTCTCTCAACACAGTAATGGCTAAACCAAAATACTAGAAGTAGTGCTGCTAACCTAGCTTCTGATGAATATGTGTAATGAAAACTTTTTGGTAAGATTTGAGACTCTTTTACATCTTGGTATTGAAATCTACTTCAGAATTTGGTGAGGAAAAGAAATTGCCCTTCTTCCTTCTTCCTATTTTGTATCTGAAAGACTAACCTTGTAAAAAGTACAATGGTTTTATTAGAAGAAAACAAAGGAAGAGGACATCAGCAGTGTATTGTGTAGTTGACAGTCTCTAGTTCAATCTCTTCAATATACCCTTAAAGAGTTTTAGAGGGTTGGGGTTTTTTGGCGGGGGGTAAGGGGTGGGGAGTGAATCTTTGCTGTCTTCATAGCTGAAGAACCTCATATTTTCTTCACTGAAGCATAGCTCTACAAAATACAAAACTTAAATGTGAATGCAGGGAATCCCTAGAAAAATAACTTGTAAGTAGCAGTAGAGTTAGGGTTAGGGTTAACCCTAACAGCTCGTGTGGTCTGAGATAGGAGAAAATACAGATTTCTGAGAGTAACATATGAAACTTTCCATTTTCAGTTCCACAGTGGGTATATAAATCTTACCCTACATGTAGTTGGTGCAAAAGCTATGTTTGAACTGAAAAGAGAACTTTATCTAGAAAATATAGGTGGTAATGCAGTTTTACAGTGGAATCTCAAATGCCTTTAGTTTCCTGGGAGATATGTCAAAAGTACCCGCAGAATTACTTAAATCACCAACTTCTCCTTGCTATCTCAGTGCCAGTAACATGTTATAGAAGTGCTTACAGGTAAAGAAAAATAGAGGTTTTAAAATAACATGGAGAGGAACTTGTATGTCATAGTCTATCACAAGTGGTTTAGATTCTCTTTTTACTGTGACATGTAAAGTCTATTCTGTTAGTCAGAGGTTCTAAATTGAATCCATCACTTCATTGCCTTATCTCAGATCTGAGATATGCATAACATTGGTAAAATATGCTCTTGAGCTGCAGTAGACCCCTTTGCAGGGGTGTAAAATGGGTATAAAAGCATGTGCGTACATTATAATAGCATAACCTTTTCCTAGGTATACCAGCAACACTTTACCTGCTAAGTTTGCACAGAAATTTAGGAATTATGAGATAAAGTGCTTACTAGTCAAACGGATGTGGTATCCACTCACTTGAAAGCTTGTAGGAATGTACAAGATGGTGTGACCTTTTTTTTTTTTTAAATAAAAGTAAAGTAGCAATAGTTTCCTCCTAAAGAGTGTTTCTAAAACTGCCATCTGCCTTTCCGTATGAAACCACAGAGGTAAACTGGAGGTTGAGCTGTGTGTATGTCTTGATAAGCTTGGGCAAGTGCTTCTGATGCTGAATTCCTTAGTTTTAAGCTGGGAGGATTTGAGTGCCGCAGTGTTCCCTTAGCAGTTTTATTTGGTTTTCACTACATTCACTTCACTATTTAACAAAACTTTTGTGTCTCAATACTTTATCCCGCACTCTGTGCTAGCTGACATCTGACATTTGGCCTACTTGGATCGATTCCTCTATTAAGAGAGAGGAAGGTTGTGCCTGTTTGTTGGTTTTAGATTATAAACTCCATTGGCAGTGATTTATGCTGAACTGGATTTGAATTGAATTAAGGTTCCCTATTTTTAATTAGGCTCTACACCGTGTCTTGGTGTTTCACGCTTTCTTCAGCTTTCTCTTGCTGCAATGAGCAAATACCTGTGCGTAATTAGTCATTACGGCCTGTTAGCTGCTTTTTATGTTCTCTCAGGAGTCATGCAGGGGCTTTGGAATGTGGGGTTTGGGGGTTTTTTTTGAGTGCCAATGCGGCTAAATATTGATGCTGTAGATTGACCTCTGCAAGAGATTTCCTGTAGTCTCTACACAGGTATTGCCCTAGGCCAATTTAAGGATCTCCGAGCCTGAAGTTCAGTCTATACCTTCACTGGTGCAATTTTAGTGTCTTTCCCCACGTTCTTGCAGTGAGCTGGCACTAATGCCACAGGACATAAGTAGGTTAAGAAAGTTTTGTGCAGATTTCATAAGCTCTGTGTTAATGAAAATTTCTTCATGCTGGACTATTTCAAAAGTTTTAGGGGGAATCTATTGTCTTTTAGCGAGTGTGGAAATAATGTTGTTCTGTGGTAGACTCCCTCCATTTGAGAAAATGAGTGCTTTCCATCACTGTGTTTGGGCCAAGGCAACATCCTTGGCACTTCTGTCTGAGAGAGACAACTTCAAGGTTAAAACTAACCATAGATTAGATTACTAGGATTGGGCTTCAAGGCAAAGTCCTGTTTCATAAAATACTTGAAGGGCAATTTGACCTCTGCAAGCAAATTTGAAGAAGGAAAAAAAAAAAAAGGCTGGACCCTAAACATTATCTGCCAGTTATGTTGTACTGCAATCTACATTTCCTCTCATCTTGCAACATCACAAGGAGAAAAGTCAGCAGAAGCAAGAAATCCTAATAGTTATCTGTTAGCATAACAGGAGGGAAGGTTTAACTGTTCTGACTGTTCCCTGGATGCTGAGATCAGAACTTAATCACAGTTTCTGGTGCTGATTCATTGGAACAGTCAGTCTTACTTGATCCACAACTTAAAAGTTGCTTCAGGTAAGCTAAACACTGACTGTTTAACTCCCTGGTTAATATGCATGTGTTTGTATTAACCTGCCATTATATGTTGACAGGCAATAAGAATCATCGAGCAATTTAAGATGGAGAGAACTTCTGGGAGTGGACTAGACGATGCAGCACTTGTCCAAAGCATGTCCTAAAATGAAGCTGATATACTATTTTGCTTTGGAGTGTGCTTTCTTCAAATTTTGCTGTCCCTGTGGAGTATTAAAATATTGAAAATGTAAAAGATTATCACTGAATTAGGTTTTCAGTTTATTGTTTAGCATGAAGGTGTGTCTGTCTACAGGCTTTCTTTCCTCCCTTGGCTTAATGCTTTCAGAATACTAAATGATTGGGGTTTTTTTCACAAAAGTTTAACTTTTTCTATTATTGAATAACTCATACAGGGATATACATCTGGTCCTGTTTTTAGTTGCTGTTGGTCTTTTAGAGTGTTTAAAAGAGAGATCTTTTGTGTTTCACCCTCTGAAAGTTAATTCTGTGTCACCCAGTGGTACTGTACTGGAGCCCCTGATGCACACTTTTCTCTGTGCTGTGGGAAACGTACAGTGTGAGCTTCCTGAGTTCTCATCTTTGCTGCCAGGACTTTGTCCTTTCATAGAAATGAAAGGATTTTTTTTTTAAATCTAAACTGTGTAAGCAGTATTAAGAACTGAAAATTGTTCCGTACTATAAGAATGCCTTTAATTACCAGGTTTATAGAGCTAAAATCCCTCTTGCTTTTCCTGCAGTCTCATGTACATTGGTGTCTTGGCTTCCCAACAGCAAGAGGAACGATACATGCCCTCGTCTAACATAGATACTTACCTGAAAGTGAAAGATGGTTTTTGAGGCCCTTCAAACAAAGACGAGTCTAGAACCCTGCTCCCCCACTTCAGGGATAAATGCTCAGAGCTACTACATACAGTCTCCTCCTTGTCCCCGAGGCTAGTATTCAAATTCAAAGGAAAAAATTCGGTACTAGAATTATTGAGAAGGACTTTGAGCTGTGAATGTTTTGCATAGTGCAGCTCCCCCTCCTTACCCAGCCTGACTGAAGAGCCTGAACGCAAGAGAGATGTGTTTGGAGGTGCCTGTGTCTCAGGAGGGCTTGGGCACACTGACACTCGGTGGCTGTCCCCAAATATTTACTTCTGTCCCTTTGCTGCACTGAGTAGGGAGCCCTGGCACTGCAGGTTTTATGAAGTCCATTCCTGGAGCCCAGAAAGAATGTAGCGGTGTCCAGCATACCTGGAAGGAAGTCTTGCTCGTGGTCTGTCTTTACCAGGGAATACAACCCTACAGAGTTGCTTCCAGTCAATGTCGCTCATTGCTGTCTTAAATACTGCTTTATAAAGCTTTTCTGTCCATTCTGGAAGCTGAAGTACTATCAGCTGGAGTTTGGTTTCAAGCCTGAAACCATGCTGCTCAGATTTCTGTTCTTACACTGTTATTCTTCAAATTGTTCATGCAGCAGTGTGTTTATTCTGATGTGAAGGTAAGAACTCATACCCCCGTTTGCTTTTGCATTTCTGCAAGCGTAATATTTGAGGCGTGATGGCATGTGGAAGAAAGCATTACAACTTGGGCAAGGCTAGTATCTGATCTTTTTTCCTGCAGGTTTTCATAGCATGTTTATCCTTAAAAGTATGTTTTGACAGAGTGCAGCAGTTATTGTGCAGCTGACAGCGGATTACAATATTGTTTGTTTAGGATTCAGAAGCCTAGTATTAGATTGCTTCTTGTCAGCAAAGTGCAGGATATACCACATGGTACTTGCACATGGAAACAGTATGACCCCAGCCCTCACAGTGGAATTCAGATAAAGTGATACTGTTCTCTAGCTTTTATTTCTCTAGTAAAAGGCATGAGACTGTAGGAGTGTAGCTTTATGCCGTAGTTGAATGTGCCTTAACTTTGTGAAAGCAAAGATTTCAGAAATAGCTTGGAGGTATTATACTCTGTCTCTGGATACACCTCGTATTAAAGCACTACTAAAGCAAGAAAGTATATTACTAACAGTGAAAGCTCTCAGGTTTGGTTAGTTCAGCCTAAATGTTTCGGTTTCCTGTATCTAGGATCCCAGTGAGCTTTTGTAAGTGGAAGGACTGCAAATAGTTGAACAAGCAGGACTTCAGCTCCAAAGTTGTTTTTAATTAAAGGCTTTCTCTTCTGCGGACTACTCCCACATAGAGGGTTGGAAACTCATAAGTTTCCATGCATAGAATTTTTCTTTATTCCCCAGGAGGACAACAGACTTGACCACCTACGAAGGATGCAGATATTGCAGTGAAAGCAAACTGCTTCCTCTCCAGGCAGAGATTGCCTGGGAATTAAAATAAGAGCTGAAAGTTTAGATTGTACTTTTCTTCTTGCAATCCATGTGCAACATGATGTCATTGTACAGAGAAATCCAAACTACTACTATTTATTATTGACTGTGCTGGTTGCATACACCAGATGAATTCTCAGGCAATGATAGTAGCCGTTCCAGGTCAAAGTTTAGGCTGGTCAGTATGTCGAGGAGGGAATTTCATCATAACCTGAATTTGAGTGCAAAAGCATTAAAAGTGACCTTACTGTGATCTTTGGGTCAGGGGACTGGATTTCTTACATTGAGAGCAGGTTTAATCCTTTCTTTTCAAAATGTTGCTGAACTATATTGCTTCAAAAAAAGGAAACCAATCAAAACTTTGTGCCTGGAATGTTGTGAAGAGCTTGTTCTTTTCCTACCGGTATCAGTGTAGCTGTCACGGTCCATTTGGATACCGGAAATTTATATGACAACATACTCTGTAAAATAAACTTTATTTTGAGTTCATTAGGAAACATACATAACAAACAAGGGCTCAGTCCCCTTTGTGCAGACTAGTCTAATGCATGAATTAACTAATTCATCACTTAATTCATGAGGTTTCTAACTCACAAGTTCTCTAATACATAACTCGCAACTCATAACTTGCAACTTGTGCACCTGTGAGCAAAATAGTTACCTAGCTGATGGTGAGGGTGCTCCTCCTTTCTCCTCCATCATGGTGTAGGCGTCCCCTGTGTCAAACCGGAAAGCATGAAAGCCTCAGCAGCCCAGCTGCTGTTGGATCCACTTCAAAAGCTTTTTGGGTAAGCTGATGTACTTATACCTTCCAGCTTGGAAGTTTGGTTTATACTGTTTCCACAAGTTAGCAGATTCTGAAGAAACTACCAGACAACCAGTATGCAAGGATTATGGCTGCAGGAGACTGCAAGCTACAGATGATAATGGCTGCATAATGACCTTTGGCTCTTTCTGGCCACCATGTCCTGCCTATGTGTTGCCCTCACTTTGACCTAATAGCGCTGCTTCCAGCATACATCAGGCCTTAGCATGAGTTGTGTGTTAGCCAAAATCTGAGCAGGAGTTGAGTGAACAGTCACACTAGCTTGTAGACAGCAGAGCTGGAAGTGTCTTCTAGGGGCTCAGGGACAGTATGGGATCTTCCCGTTCCCAGTGGAAGGCTGCTGCCTTGCAATCCTGCCTCTTCCAGTGCCTTCCCTTCAGAGATGTGCAACTGCATCTCTACAGAACATGGCTGTTTCTGAATAGTAATACCTTTCAAAGCACTTCAGCATGGGGTGCCTTTATGTGCACAACTTACTACTTACGCAAGAACGTTCCACTCTAAAATGACAAAGGTTTGAGCAATCCAGTTCTTCTGGTTTTGAATGGATGTGGATACATTGAGAAGCAGGATCATGAAATGCAAGGAACCGGCATTACAAATTCTGTTACAGTGCCTAATTTGCCATACTTGGTTTCTAGCAGATAACCATTAAATTATTGTAACCATCCTAATATATTCCCCATATAGTATACAATAGCCTTTAGTATAAAGTTAATCATAACAACTGCATGTGTTGTCTGTTCGTCTATCAAGCTGCAGGATATGTTACCGATTATTATATTGCCTTATTCTGCTATTGTGGAGGCTGCTCAGCTCTGTCCAGGCCAACGGCTGCATTGTTTACACCGCAGAAGAAAGGAAGAAGAAAAGGAGAAGGGAGATGGTAATGAAGACTTAAATTAGTGTTGGTTCCAGAACCTTGTTCTTTGCATGTTGGACTTTGTTACGCTGCAGTCATTTTGTGAGGAGGGATGGCAACACTAGAAGCTGTTTCTATAACTGGGATGAGGAGGAGAGAAGAAAGCAGGAGAAGGAGGAGGGTTCTTTAGGTAATTAAATTGCCGGGGTTCCTTGGAAAACTTGAAGTTCACTCATCTAAAATAATTAACACAAAGATTGTTTGCCCTTAGAATGAAAATATGCAGTGAAAACCTTAAGCAAAATAAAGACAGAAGATGGGGATCTTAGCAAATGAGATCAAAATTTTGAGTCACTGGAGTACATCTGTTTTGGGCCACTCCATTTGAGGTGTTTGAAGTGATTGAAGTTGCAGAGCTTGAGGCCTCAGCACTTTCTGGAAATTAAAGCCCTTTGAACATATGAAACACATAGAAACATGTGCTATGTGCATAATCTTAAATTAGTTGCTATTGAAACTATAGGCCTTTATTGTCACCTCTTCAGTAACGCAGATGCCCCAAGGACTTGCACGGTTCTGCTTGTGGGGTTTTTTTGGGGTTTTTGTTTGTGTGGGGTTTTGGTTTTTTTTTTCCCTAAGCTGGCCTGCATTATATGCATATAATGTAAAACTCTATTGCACTCTATTTTGCATGGAAAACCAAGAAAACTTGATATACAACTGTGCTAAAGATGTCCAAACCACAGAATGTTGAACTGTTCCCCGGGATTGCTAATGCTTAATACCTTCTTTAGAGGAATGGATACCTTCTTTTTGATTAAGATGCTTAGAAGCACATGAGCAATTTGGACATGGATGTTTAATGTGGCTTTTCAATTTGCTCATTAAAAAAAAAAGACTAATTCTCTCTTCTGATATATTATACTTATGTAATTGTTTTTTAATCTAAATGTCATGTTTTGGATGTCTGGACTCATTAATACTTTATATTTTGGATAATTTTAAGTATTTATTTGCTCACTATCTTACAATTAGCAGAAACTTTCTGTGGGCACTTCCCCTTGAGTTCTTTCCAGGATTTAGATTGCTTGCTAGGTAATTGTGCTTAATAAGCCATTCTGGCCTCCCAATGTTACCTGGTGTTGTACACTTCCATAGCTGCATATCAATAAAGATTAGAAATCCCAGCAACCACTTCTCATTGAAAAGAAAACTGGCCAGGCTCTTTTTGTTAAGATCTGTCACAAAGTTCTAAATCCGTAACCCTGTCTATTAACTCATTCACTGCTGTTAATGGCTAATAGCTCTCCATGCTATAGCCTGTCCTCCATGTTTCTGTGGAGAGGAGGAGTCCACAAAAGTGGATGTTATTTTTTTAAGTTTGGTAAGAAAGAGCAGTGGAAACTAAAAATGTCCTAATTGTATCTTCTGATTCTTTTTTCTATTTCAAAAAAGAAACGCAAGCTGGACTCTGTACTTCATAAGCAGTATGATGGTAATGCAGAGAGTACCTGAGCACCTCAGCTCTTATCACAGCATTACTGAGCAGCTGAGATGCTGTTTTGTTTAACTTGGACCGTTTGTTCTTCAGTACCAGTCCCTGGCATCCCAGGCATCTCATAATTAAGTTCAGAGACATGTGGTGAAGATCCACCATAATAGGAGGAATGATGCTAAAATTCCTTCTGGTGGGACGAATGTACTCCCAAAAGGCTTGATTAAGTTGCCACTCTTCTGGATGCTTTCCAGGAGCTCTTTAAGCAGATCGCTGTTTGTCTTGGCCTCTCTAAAAGGCAGTAGAACCCCCTGAAAGAAGGTACACCCTGCCCAAGGTGTTTGTAGCGCACATGGAGATGGGTAGAATAAGATCGGTTAGCATGAAAAGCAGTAGGGTCACAACATGCCACCTGTTGGTCCATTGTGTTTTGGTAGGCACTGTGCAGAAGTAGGTTAAGGGAGAATTTGAAGGAGGAGGATAGTGAGGGGATTTAACCAGTAACTTGGTGGAGTTTCTCTTCTATGTGCATGTCTGAGGCGACTTTCACAAATGAACCGTAAAGCTGTACAGTTCACTTGCAAAAATGTGCGAGAAATAAGAAGGGCGGAGGTAAGTGCAGAAGGGCTTCCGGAAGGAAAACAAGTAGATTGCATATAATGTACTAGAGAAAGGGGAGGGCTACTTCACGCTCTCTGCTTTTGGCAAGTCTGCTGACTCTAGAAAACTGGCCTGATATCATCATTCTGGGCAAATGGACAAGATGGGATTGCTGAAGGTGCAGGGAGGAGGAAGATGCAGTCATTAAGACTTGAGATGAAAGCCTGTAGCTGCATGGCCTGTAATGAAAGGCTGTATCTCGGAAGGTACAAAGTGCAGACAGTGTCTGAAAATATGGGGGGGAATTGGTAAGTGGAACGTGGTGCTGGCATAAAAATTGTTGCAACAGAGAAAGAAGGTAGGAACAGAAAAATGAAAACATCTTTTTCTTTTTTTTTTCTATATTGAATTTAGCCTAACATCCATTTTCCATTGGTATTGCAGACTGTGACTTTTGTTTAATTGCTCTCAATTTTTTGGCATAGCATCCTGTTTTTCCTGAAGAGCTCTTTGCTGGGTCATTCTATGAATGCCATATGTGATCTTTCTAAGACTGCTTCCCAAGGGGAAACATGTTTATAGAGATGTTACTCATCTCTATACTTCTTGCCCCTCCCAGTGAGTTTTGGACCTCTTAGATGAGTTTTAGCCAAACTTAAAGAGAATTAGTTGTTTAGAAAGTATGAAGTTCATATAACAGTTTCCCTAAAATTATCAGCTGAATAGAGCAGAGATACCTAAGCATACTCACCTCCTAAAGGTGGTATTGCAGTTCCACATCCATTTGGAGACACTGTGGCCAGTTGGCTAAAGTGGTGTAGACTTGGCTTGGAGCTGGCTGTAGCACTGCCACAGCAATGAAAGCAGGGCTAGGGGAATTCAGTAATGCAGTTAGAGTATTTTAGTCCATAAGCTATTGCTGTGTATTATGATTACCTCAGATTTTGCTCTAATAAATAAAATTGCCCAAGCTCACAGTTGTCTAGAGAGGGAAAATACTTAAGTGATCCAGCCAGGGTCCTATAAATAGAGAATAGAAGAAGCAAAGAAGTTTTTTTGTGCTGAGGGAAACATGGAAGTAAGCATAGCTGGGTGTAAATTTTAGAAAGAGATGGGTTCCCCCCACTCTTTTCTCTTACTTGCCTTAACTGTTTAAAGACTCCTTGTAGAAATATGTTCTGTTCTGTCTTGCAGACTTTTCTAGGTTGCCAGGAGAGTGACTTGAAATTTCTTAGATAATGTTTAATGAATAATGTAGCCACTCTCTGAATAAAGCTTTGAGATTATAATTTTTTTAAACAGTTATGTTGATTAAGTTAAGTGCCTCACCTTATTTCTGTTTCAGGAATTGCATTTAATTACAGTGACATTTCTTTTCAGTAGTCATGTAGTACCATGGCTTTAAACCATATACTTATTGACTTCTAAAACTTCAGCTAATTCAAATTTAAATAGATATTTCAACTGTAAGATGTATTTTATTTCCTGCATCCTTCGGTGCAAGCACAGAAATGGAGAAATGGGCTGATTTGCCTGCAACTTTCCCAAAAATATAGTGGAAGAGAGTGTTGTGTTTTGGTCCATATCTTGAAATGTGGGAAGTACAATAAGGTTTTTGTATGTTTTTCTGAGACTTATGAAATTGGCTCTCGGTTCACATTTGGAGTCCAAGGAACACCTCGCTTTGACAGCTGTGACTCAATGTGGTTGTAGTCAAATGACGAAGCACAGCAAATGTTGCATGTGGACTTGACTGAAGTGTAAAGAACAGATTCGGCCCTGCAAAACCAAGAGTTAAGCCAGTTCTTGCCAAAACGGAGCAGATGACCTCATTGCCATTAGTGTAAATATTGGCAATTGCACACAAATGTCTTCAGTCCCTCAACTGGCTGTAGTGTTTGCAGACAAACTGGAAGAGGAGAGGGAAATGTTGAATGGGTGGGGCCGTGTCTTCGTTGAAACCAGCTGAGAGGATGGCCGATTTTCTCTCCTTTGAAGCTAGGGCATCTAGAGGCGGAAGGCAACTTTGAAGTAAGCTGTGTGTATTGTAGCTTTCATATAAATATTTCCCCTACAATAAAATAGCTTGCTTATTCCTCTGCTCTTTGTTTTGTTTTCTTTCACTCCCACACAGTATTTAGACCATATTAGAGATGTATAAATGTGACTTGCACTTAATGTTGCTGTTTATTAATAAAGTTGTGGTTGCTATTTTCTCAAATGCGCTGTATGTTTGATACTAATGAAGAACAAATACTTACAGGGCTTTGGAAGACACTGCAGTGTAGTAAATGTATGCCTTTTGACTAGAGATGATGAATCATGAGTTGTTTATTTAATGCATATGACTTTTTTTGAGCTGTTTGTCACAGAATTTGTACGCAGTGCAGTCTCCTTTGCTAACGTATCTGGAAAAGGATATTCTGCCACAGAATAAAAAGCATCCCAGCTGCTAACTGTCTTAATGTCTGTCATGCTGCTACCAACTATCCAACCTTTCCTGGAATGGTGGTGAACAGTGAGGCTTTTTATGAGGGGTCCATTCAGTCCTGCCTCTCTAGTAGGACTGTGATGTTTCATATCGATAGCTTTGTCAGGAGCTGGAATAGAGAGTGAGGAAAAGGAGTGCTTCGTGTAAAACCGCCTACAGATGATACTTTAGTCCTAATCCTGAAACAGATTCAAGGTTGGGATTTAGTGATTAAGCCTGCTTGAACTGGATTCAGACTTGTATCAAAATAAATCCTATCTATCTCGAGAGCTGAAAGCAAGCGCTGCATTGGATATTGTTTTGGTTTGCTGGTACATATCCTAAATATAATGCTCTTAGCAGAAGTTTAAAACTTGAGTTTTGAAATTGTCTGACTGAAATCTAGTTAGTAGAAGCAAAGGTCCTTGGGACTCTCTGACTTGAGTGCTATCACCATCTCCAAAATGCCCTTAGGTTTTTGTACCTCAAGTCTATGTGGAGTTCAGATGCTTTTTATATCTAATCTTAGGGAAAGGAGAGTATTAATTTCAGAGTTGTTGTTCCTGTTGAATTAATTCAAGTGTGAGAGTGTGAAACCTACTGTTAAAAATGCAAGGTTATGTTCTTAACAGTGACCGAATAAAAAGAAACTTTAAGCCATCTGTTTCATTAGCTCACTTGCTGGTTTGTTTTCTTTCAAACATTTTGTGGTGATTTGAAAATATTCTGGAACACAGTTGGGTCAAGCCTTGTGGCCTCAAAATTGTGAGTCAAGATACAAGGTGTTACAGACTCTGATGAGTTTTGAAAGCATTAGCACTCCAGTCATCAATATGTATTTGTGACAGCGGCTTGGAACTTAGTTTTCTATGAAGACATGTGAATTTTAGACACAGTCTGTGATCATGAAGCTTTCTAGCTACCTCATCTCCTGTACTGCAGCTCCCAAACTGGTGAATCCTGTTTTGTGCTGCAGTTAAATCATTGCTAAATGGTATCTTGGGTTTCTTCAGTTTGTTACTTGTAATCATGAGCCAGCTCAATGAAGCTGATGATAGTGGAGGAAGAGCAGTGATGCCCTATTAATGAATTTGGGGATGATCTTGGTATACTGGTGTGGCCTTCAGCTTGCTCGGTAAAGATCACCAGGGACAGTAAATACTTGGATTCAGTGTCCATCTCTTTTGTTGACTAGAGGAAAAAAATGGGGGAGGAGGGGAAGAGACAGGTTGTGCTGAGGCCTTTGAGATAAGTGATTTGTTTCTGTGTATCTGAAAAGGAAACAAATTACATATGGGACAAAGATGGCTTAGAACCGCAGGCAATGAAAAATCAAGAGATGCAAGGGTTGAGATTAAAACATTGTGAGGGAAGAAGATGCCCTAAAGACAAACACACTTCCTAAAGTCAGAGATCAGACTGAGAATTACAATAAAATACTGAAGTTACAAGTATAATTTTCAAGGTGGAAGAATTATTTCATTTCAACTAATAACTTACTTGTTAGTTGCCATTAATAAAATTTATCTTTAAAAGAGATGACAAAATGTGTGGATGAACTTTTTACCTCCTCTTATCACTCCCCCAACTCCAAAAGAAAACAGGTTAATAACTCTTTCTGGCCCGTTCTCACCAATGCAAAGAGAAGAGAGACTTCCAATTTGGTGTTTTTCTGTGCTGTAAGGATTGTAGCTCAAGGAGTGGTGGGGGATGTTCTGTAATTAGGGAAAATATCAACTGTAGCTTCCCCTGCTTTAAAACAATGTTTCTCTCCTCGTTTTTCCCCACCATATTGTTAGCTGCATTGCACAAGGAGAAACTGCAGAGCAAGCAACAGCTCCTGGACTAGACAGTTGAGGGTTCTTGGATGCCAGTCAACTAGTAATTTGCCTGGGAAACTGTGACTTTGGGACTTCTGGGGAATTCTAAGTGATCTGGAGGCAAGATTTCTAGCAGCCATTGTTGCTAGAAACAACTTCTTGTAGTTCAGAATTTATATGAACTCACATACCAGTGCTGTCCTGTCCTGCCAGGTAGTGTGTGTATAGATATATAGTTTGTGTGTCTTGGATAACACTTGTGGCATCTGGATTTTGGCCTGTTTCACGCAGTCGTGCGTTAGACCATCTCTTGGCCAGTCTCATGTGAGCAAAATTCTGTGGTGCTTAAACTCCTCTTAAGCTCATTCTCAACACTGTCATCTTCATGGTTGTGGGACCTTTGGTTTGTTTGTTTTAAGCAGTGCTTATTATCTCTGAGCACTCTTCTGGAATAGCAAAAGAATAACGCTCCACAAGAGGAAATCACTTGGTCCCACTAAAAAAATCAGATGCTACCTCTGTGTAAACACTTACTTTTTAAAGAAAGTTGTGCACTGATTTCAAAACCACAGCCTCTTCCTTTCTAATAAATTTTGCGTACAAAAGATTTATACTTGATATTTTGACTTGAACCTGCCATGAAAGGTTTTTGCCCGCTTACTGATGGGAAGCAGTGTATCTTGTAGGTACTTCTCCTTCATCAGTCCAAGGGAGGAGGCTTTTTGGTAAATACTAGTTAGCTTGTTTCCAGTAGCCAATTCTGTATTTGCAGTCATCTTCATCTGGAAAATGTTACTTTGCTCTATACCAGGATTCTTATGGTAGGGAGGATCTGCCAAATGCTTCCCTGGTCAGGGGGGGTACTGTCACGCTCTTCTAGACGGCTTATAAGCTCTTTCTGGGCAGCTGAACTGGCTTATTTGTACTTGGTTTTTTGTTGTTGGGTTCTCTCTTTCTCTCTTTCTTTCTCTCTCTCTTTCTCCCTTTCTCTCTCCCTCTCCCTCTCCCCCCCTCCTTCTCTTTCTCCTTCTCTTTCTCCTTCTCTTTCTCCTTCTCTTTCTCCTTCTCTTTCTCCTTCTCTTTCTCCTTCTCTTTCTCCTTCTCTTTCTCCTTCTCTTTCTCCTTCTCTTTCTCCTTCTCTTTCTCCTTCTCTTTCTCTCTCTCTCCTTTTTCCTTCTTTTTCAATCAAGCCTTGCTTGCACTAACTAACTGTTCCTGTTAACAGCTTCCAACCTGGGTGGAACAAGCTGCCCCTTTGTCCAGAGCCCAATCTGGTATCATGATAGGGAAAGGCAAGGAGCACAACTTGGCCGTAGTGCACAGAGAAAGAGAAATAAAGGGAAAGTGCCAAACTCTACATGATGTTTGGTTATAGCTGATGATGAATGAAAGTGTGCTCACTTTTAAGTATACTAAACAACATGCTGATTATTTGTTGGGGGAACAGAAAGTTGCTCAAGTGGTTGGTCAAAATTCTGCAGTTGGCTTCAGCTGCTGCAGAATTTTAGCCCTGATTTGAGGTGCAAACTGCTTTCCGATGATGTGAACTTTCTAAAGATTAGAAAAGAGGTGAAATCAACATCTTAATTTTAGCTCTCGGGGTTTCTCATGACTTAACACTTATGTCAAAGATAGACAGGTTTTGCAAACATCTGCTTGGAATATCTCTTCTTCTTAAATACAAGAAAAGCCCTTTGCACTTTGTCAGTTCTGCCTGTCTTCTCTCCAGTTGCAGCCTTTTTGTAGTTTGTAAACTAGCTGTGGAGAGGTAGCCAAATAGCATACATATGTGTGTGCATGTATATATATATGCTGGATTTCTCTCTACACTTAAAAACTGAACAAATGTCTGAAAGAGTAAGATATCATCAGCCAATTAGGATAAAAGGAGAATTTAGGGAAAATTTGTTTAATGCATGGCAAAAAACGTAATTGAGGAGGCTTCAGGCAAGGTAGTGGAGAACAAAAAGCAGATGGGAGAGAGGTGGGGGGAGGAAGTAGCTGGGGAGATGTAACATTTCCGATGCTTGGTTCCAATCAGAAATACCTGTCACTATGGAGCTGATCACTTAAAAACTGGGGGGGAAGCTGTGATCAGAGGCATGCTTTGGCTTGTGTGCCCTTCAGTAAATTAGCTTTGCATTCCTATTCCCAATCGTTGCTAAAATAAGAAGTTATGCATAAGGTGAACTGGTTTTGAATTTACAGGATTGTGAAACCTTAAGTGAGCTTTTTACCCTCAACCCTTTCTATTGGCTTCAGAGAGAGATTTGTACAGTATTGGAGGTAAGGGTTATTTTGCCTTCTCTATTGCAAAAGCACGATGTGCATTCTGGACACAAACTTTAGATTGAAAAATGTAGTTGGGGCTGTCAGAATGGCCCTCAGTGGAAAGGCAAAGAAGCTATTAATGGTACATGAGTTAACTGTCAGCAAATAACTGAATACATACAAAGGAAAACCAAATGCTAATAAAAAGGTGTTGTAGAGTTATAACTGGGAAGCAGAGATAGACATATGGCCAAAAGGTTTTCTGGTTTTCAGACCCCTCTGTAAACTTCTACTGCACAATCTGAGAAACCAAACCAATCCTAGATTTTTTTTTACTTAGACATTAGCTTTGCTTAAACTATAACGAGAGACAGTGATTTCAGCACATAGATCTTACATTTCTGATGTCTGTGTGTGTTCTGTTTTTAGTGACCGGTCCCTGAAAGAATCCCATTAGTGCTTGTGTGGCACGCAGTCCTTTAATTCAGCCCTGCATATTGGTCTGACGGAAGCACATACCACAAACTGCTTTTGTTGTTTCACTGTTGCTATTTAGTCTATTAGAACTATTTGCCCTGTAAGAAATGAATGGGAATATTTCCCCTGGGCTCGGACTGTTTCAAAGACACTTTGTTCGGATCATTTGCCACTTTGGTGAATGTTGTTTTCAAAATTGGAAGTCAGCAAATATTTCATTATTAAATGATGCCTCTCTTTAGTGGTGGGTTTTTTTTTTTTTAAAGATGGACGGTAGGAAAACAGATGACCAAAACTGATCTGCAGTGAACGCAAGACTGTACATTGTGTGCTGGCTGGGGGGTAAAAAATGCACTTGCTGGCTTGCTAAATTGAGATAATACTTTGGATGTTGACAGACAGAAAAACAATTAGAGCTGTCGGATGCTTTGCTGACGTGTGTGTTGTCACATGGCGAGATGGCTTGTTTTGTGCCAGTAAATCTGAACTGTTCAACTCTCAGCAAGGTATTAAGTTAATTAATAAAGTTCCTTACGGCTGGGCTTGGAACGTGAGGTCTGTTTATTTATGAAGACAACTGGTCCAGGAATAAACAACGGAGGTCACTGATGGGGCCTGTTAGGTGTTTTCTCAGTCGCTGTTATATTACAGGCTAGTAAAAGACTTTCTTCTGCTTAGTTTATTGGTACATTAAAACGGGGTTACCTGACTGAAGTGTTTCTGTATTTGTACACTGTTAATACTTGTGCAGATAGTAGCTTTCTTTGAAGTATGTCACTTTACGTGGTAAAATGTTTATTTAAAGTCTTTGACCTCTTTGGGTTTGCAGGTGCTTACTAACGTCTCAAAAGACTCTACTTCTGTATACACTGGTATTCTTAAAAGCTGTCACTTTTTTGTTGATTAATTATACGAGCATATTTGAAATCTGGTTTTACTTATACATTTGGACTTATTCATGTTTCTTTTGTTTTCTAAATGGATACATCTGGACAGGGGGTTTGGGGTGCGTGCTGGGCTGACTTTACAGCAGACTTGCTTAGTGCTTGTTCTGTCAACGTGGCGTGCCTGCTCTGGCTCTAATGGGCTTGGAGGTGTGTTGCTGCTGAGCTTGTCAGGTGAAGATCAGTGTGTCTTCTGGATCATGTGTCGATATTTGTCAGCTGCGGAATGAAGTATTTGGTCGTAGAAGGGAAATCATCTTTCCACTCTAGCTTGAGGGCTGCACTAGTACATCTTTTTGATGCAGAAAGAGATGTTCACTTCACCAGGAGAAAGCAGCTCTGATTACACTGTAAAACATGAACTGTACTAAATATTTGCTTCCCGAGTTTTTCCTGCACCATTTCTGCCTCCATGTGCAGTTCTGTTAAATCCATCAGCGTCATCAGATTCCATGTTTCTTTGTAACCCTACTCTGCTTGTCTTTAGTAATGTCCTCTAAATAACTTTCAGGTTTCTTTTACTCTATTCCTGTGTTATCCATTTTCGTAGTACTTAATTCTTCAAAAATATTGTCTGTAGTTTTATCACTTTATCCATGTTGGATTCCCTGAATACATGAGCTTCCTTTATTGGATTATCATGGTTTATTTTTCCTCTATCTGCCCAAATAACCCAGCTCTCTCATTAGTTTTTGGTTTGGGGTTTTTTTGTGGGTTTTGTTGTTGTTGTTTTGTTTTGGGTTTTTTTAAAGAAAAATCTCCATTATTGGTGGTTTGGTTTTTGTTTTGGTTTTGAGGCTGGTTTTTTTTTTTTTTTTAATTCTTGCAGTTGTTACTCTGAAATTTTTGAAATTCAGCATCTCAGCAGTTCTAGCTAGAAATTAACTTTTGTGAGCCATGATGCTAGTGGATCTGTTTAGGCAAAAAAAGAGCAGCTCCTACAAAAGCTGAGCCCATAGCAAAACCATTAGAGTTCAGATCAGTAATTAATCTGGAAGTTAACACTAGATGAACCTTGAGCAGCTTGACCGTTGGTAATAAGACAGCAGAGGGCAAATGGCTGATTGCTAAGTCCTAACCTAGCTCCCTAGGTCTCTAACTTTATTTCTATGCTTCAAAATTTTTCCAGCATTTGAGTGCAGAAAGAGATTTTTGGACTCATGGGATTTTTTCCGTTTCAGAAGAAAGCAACCCTCTGAACATTTTTTTCCATTTACAAACTTTGGGAATTTTCTTTTTTTTAAAATGAAATTGGGAGCTAGTATGCCATACTAGCTGGTATGACTTTGGCGTTACTTCAGTGAAGGCAGCAGAACCATGCTCAAAAGCAAGAACTGGCTAAGCTAGATGGTATGGCTTGCTTTTTGGTTTAGTATCATTGCAGTGCCTATGGAAAAACCCAAGACAACACTTTAGCCAAAGTCTGTTTCCTTATAGAACCAGCACTTCGTTGGCAGGGGTTAAACCACCTCTACAGCACTTTCCCTGATGCATCTCCTTGTTTTAGAGAAAGAAAGAAGCAATCTGCGTGCTTGCTTTCCTTTCTGGGTTTTCCAGTGTTGGTACTAAATGCACAAGTATGTTGGGACCAGGAACCTTCAGCTGCTTCTGTATGGAGAGCAAGGTTGGACTCTCATGGATGGCTGTAATTAAAAATGTTTCCCCCTTGTGTGGCTACGCCACTACCTGCTGGGAATTATTGAACAAACACTGAAAGCATCTATAATCAGTCCCTTGAGACATCCAGGCAGTATATAAAGGAAGAGGGGCAGCTATTACTGGAAACTGTTAGGAGTTTGCTCCGGAGTTGCTTGTTTAATGCTATTTCTTTTGGTGCTTTTTTGTAGTAACTTTGAGTATTTTAGGAAATAAACAGTAATGAAACTTCTGGTATGGCTACAGAATGGGTAGACATTGCTAAAGCAAGGGATGTTTGATTCCTGTTATTATTTTTAAAGAAAGGAGGCTGCGTTGCCTCTTCTACCCAATAGATGTTAAGGTGAATTTGTTAACTTTGTAAATTGGTAATGCCTTACTATAAACACCAGGATTTTTTTCTCTTCTAGCTGCTGAGAGAAGTCTGCTGCATTATCCCTGGTATAGCTGCAAGTATGACTTGACTGATTTGCATTCATGGCTCTTGGATGATCTGGTGAACCATGGAGCTCAAAGTATGGGTGGATGGAGTCCAGAGAATTGTGTGTGGGGTCACCGAAGTCACAACATGCCAGGAAGTTGTAATAGCCCTTGCTCAGGCTATTGGTAAGTAACGCTGTCAGCTGGGTGTCTGGGAACTGGTGTGAAGCTTTTTTTATGAAGCTAAGCTGAGGGGAGGTGGGGTTGCACTCAATATCAGTAGAGCGTGAACATATAATGGACAGTGGGATAACCTTGCAGTGTAAACTTGCAGCCTTTGATTTTTAATCTGCCAGAGAGAGATTAAAAAGAAAGAAAATGAATGCTTTGAAATTTATAAACTTTAATTCACTACAAATGTATTCTCTAAATTATAATATGCTGCTGTTTGTCATTGTAAATACAGCCTGGACTAAAGAAGGTGCTAAACTGTCAATGTTTTGAGTACCAAAAAATTTTAAAGCAGTGCAAAATAATTGGTTGGTTTTCACAAGCTAATGATGTTCATTGAAATTACATACATTGTAAGTATCCCTAGCTATATTGGGAATAGTATAATATAGATCAATGAAATAGATCCTTCAAGTTCTCCTCTTCCTCCTGCAGGCCACATAACTCAGTACTAATGAAAGGGTAACTTGAAGTCTGTTCAGTGTTAGCTATTTGCTGAACAGTTTAGTGGGAAAAAAAAAAATCTTTCAGGCTTCACTACAAGAAAGAACATTCCTTCAGTCTTGTCAGATGATTCTCAGTGATTGAAGGCATCCTGAATAAGCCTCAACTTCATCCTTTCAGTGCTTCCTATGCTGAATCTTATTCTTTGCTAAAATTTTATAATTGGCTTTACATACTACTTAAATTTAGGCATTAAAACCTATGTCTTACCTAAAATTAAATTCATAATTTAAGGGCTAGCTTTTGCATTTGTCAGTATTCCAGCAATTTTGCAAGATTGTATTAGCAGTCTGACTCAATTGCAAAATAGTAATTTTCTAATAAAAAACAACTTAGGGCCATGAATGTCAACTAGATATTCTACCTGTAAGCATTAAGTCAATTTCTCTGAATTTCTGTGATGTTTATTTATTTAAATGTGTACTTCTGAACATCATTTCCATATACTTTCATCTGATGGAGTAGAAGACTGGCAGTTTTTTATGTTATATCTTAAGGGGATTGAACACAGTGCTAGCACATGTACACTCTATCTATACGCATCAAATACCTTTTAATGTTTCATTTAAAAATTGTAGAAAGGCAGTATGTCTCTCAAATCTTGTATTCAATGGTAAACTGCTAAGTGTGCTTTTACTGTTTGTGTTAGTTGCAGCTTTTCATTTAATGATAATTGTTTTACGAATTGCTTGCTTCCATATCTCATTTTCTGCCTTTAGGTTTTTTTAAGACACAATTATGCTAGCATGATTATTTCCTAGTAATGATTAAGAAGCGTTACGTATTTAGAAAAAATAAATAAATAAACTGGTTGTGATAGACTTCTGTTCTTTACTTTGCTTTCAATATCGCTTTCACCCTGTTTCCTTTGCCTCCTCCCCCAAAACAAAACATGTCAGACTCCCAGTTCTAGACAATAATTTAATGTTCTCCTGTGTAATTTCTCTTTGTTTTTTCTGTATCCTCGGTTATTAGCCTGAACTCTGAAAAGACTCCATCAGTCTTGGAAACGCACACAGTTTTTGTCTACTCAGCAGACTTTCTTTTCTGTAACACGTCACTGGTTCATCCTGGGGCATGCGGCTCTGGTTCCATGCAGAGACAAATTTCAGTTGCAACCAGCACCAAATTAAGATAATCCTTTGGAAATTCCTTCCTGAGGCAAATATTCTCTCTAGAAAACACTTAGAGTAATTGCGCTCCAGTTTCTCACTGGGGCTGCTAGGACAATATTAAATGCCGTATAAATTACACTTGCGTGTCTTTGGCAGATAGGGCTTTCCCAACCCTCCTGTCAGGCCATTCATCAGAAAAGCAAACATATGCCTGCTCCTTTGATTTAGCTATAGGTACCAGCTTACCAGGAATATTTGTCCCTTGAATTTGAATGGGAATGTATCCCTCTAGCTTTCACCTGACATTTGGCGGTGGAAAGAAGCCAGTCTTCGTTGGCTTCCTCCTTGGTTGGCTCTGATCTTATTTTCCACTTTGCAGTCTGGCTCCTTCAGCAGTCGCATAGCTTAGCAGGACTCAATATTGTTTTGTCTGTCTGTTGGTCTGTCTGCAAAGTTTTTGAGATACTCCTTTTGTTTTATCGTGTCTTACAGTATATTGCTAGGTCCTTGACTTAAAAAAATACAACACAGACACATAACGCAGTCGGCTTCACTGAGCCTGAAATATGAGCTGCAATAGGTATATTATTTGTGTTGAAGTGCAGTGTCTGGAATATCTGCAAATTAACTTATTTTACAGCCATGTCCACTGAAGAAAGCACAAGCCAAAGATACTTGGATTAAAACATCCATAGTTCAAGAAGCTTCTCATGGACAACCTGAAGCTGCCTCTGTTTTAGAGATGTGAAAAGTAAAGCTTTACAAGGTATTTCAAAAATAGGAAAATCAAAAGTATTATAGAATGGGCTGTGGTTGGAAGGCACCTCTGAACATCATCTAGTCCAACTCTGCTGCTTAAAGCAGGTACAGCTAGAGCAGGTTGCTCGGGACCATGTGCAGTTGGGTTTGAATATGGCCAAGTATGGAGCTCTGCTGCCTCTCTGGGCTACCTGTTCCGGTGTTCAGTCACCCTCGCAGTAGGAGGGGTTTTTTCCTTATGTTTAAATGGCATTTCTTGTATTTCAAGAAATTTCTTTTGCTGTCACTTGATCAAATGCAGGGCCATGTCTCCTGATCTCCCACTGTGATAAGAGCAACAAAAAGGTTTCCGCCTATTTACTTTCCAACTCCTCCCCTTAAGTCATGGAAATTCAGTAATAACTTTCTTCAGGATACAAAGGGGTTTGGGGTTTTTTTCCTCTAGATGCAAAGACAAGGACTCATGTTCTAGGGCCATTTTAGCCAAACAAAAATAGCAAGTCATGCTGGGTTGTGCCCCTTTGTAGGAGGTTCTGTCCCATACCCAGAGTGTAGCTTAATGCTTTGGCAGTGGAGTTCTGTCACTTAACTTGCCTAGCTAATGCTCCTTGACCTATTCCTTACAAATTGGTATCTGCCACTATTAACTCTTTCAGGGGGAAGGCCTGCATATGTCTCTTCCTTTGAGGCTGTACATTGGATGGATAACATTTATGTTACCTGTTCTTGTGCTATGAACTGCTTCTCCTGTTGCCCATCTCTTGATCATTGAGGAATAGGAACGGATTCTACTCCAAGTTTCTGTACAAATTAGGTTTTTAAATTTCTGTTTGGCTTGAAGTTAAAGAGTTTGAATTAACTCTCAAATAAACCTCATTCTTTAAAACAAAAAGAAAATAAGAGTTGCTTCTTCTGAGGATCCCAGCAAAGCTTATTTTAAAAATACACGTATATATATTGTATTGAATGCGAGAGAGAATAATTCCAATTGGATATAATTTTGGATACTGTAATTGATTGTGTCTCTAACTTAGAAGGAGTTAGAAATGCTTTAGCTGGAGGGAGAGTCTCTGGAATTCTGTTCAAGACAGGCATAAAACTATCCAGTTACAAGTTTCCAGAGAGTGAAATCACCTCCCACTGGGATCTTGAAGAACACTTGATATTACCTTTTATGAGTTTTATCCAGGGCTGCTTTATTTCTTTTTTTTAAACTCAAGCTGCTTACAAATTACAAAGCGGAAGATTTGACCTTATAATACAAATAAGAGGAGTTACCATTTCATCATGAGAAACTAAGCCCTCACCAAAATGTAAAAATATAGCACAGCACACAGTTTAAATGAAGAACCATGAGTCTTGTTTTAAAAATATTTTTGCCAGGAGAGATGAGCTCGATTTTATCACATCCATCATTGTCTATTTTAAAAATGTCTATTTGACAGCAAATTCTGCCTGTTTTTCTGCTTCCACTAGCTTTTCTCTGCATTCTGTGAAAATCATGCCAGAATGGCTTCATATAAATGTGGTTTTCTTATTTTGATTCCTTTTCTTAATTTGGGCAACTGAAAAACAAGTTAAAAAAAAGTTATTGATACTTTTCAACTGCATGTATGATGAGATGGTTGGTGAATCTGGTCAGGGATCTGTTTTGCAAAGTAGTATATGGACTTGCGGTCGAGTGTGTGAGCATAGCGGCTCCTCTCGAAAACTCATTGTAATACTGAGAGGAAAAACAGATGGTATCCTAAAAGAAAGTAAGCTAATGATGTTAGCTGATAGTTTAGGCAAATGTAGTTTAACTACGAAGATTTTTTTTTTTCTTAAATTGGCTTTTACTGGTTGTTTTCCATTCAAATCTACAAAATAAAAATCTTCCAAAGGAATATGGTGATGAATAGCACAGTCACAAATATACTCGCCCTGTTTCTTCAGAAGTGTTCTTCTCTCAGTTCCAGCCCCTGTGATGATTTTTAATGCATTTGTTGCGATTTCTTCTTCCTCTGGAGACTAGAGTGCGTCTTCTATACTCAGAATGACGTTTGTTTCCTAGAAAGAGAATATTTCAGTCTAGAGATGTGAAGCTTGAATTTCTCACCAAAGTGCACTTTTGTTTTCTGCCTTCCCCATAATTTTCTGTGGCAAATAATTAAAATGGCAGACTTGCTTTAAATAGTGCTGTGGATTTTGGTTTTCTGGCTGTAGCACAATATCAGGAGAATATGAGCAACATTTCACTGAACAAGAAGTACAGCTGTCTCTCTTTAAAATTAAACAAATGCAGCTGTCAATTTTTTTATTGCAGTTGAATATTTTTCCTCAAAGATAAATGGGGTGTATTTATGAAAATAAAGCACAGATTTGTTCATGCTGTTTCAAACATGCGTTAAAGCGTTGTAAGGCTCAGCCAGAGCTGTATCTGGAAAAATCGCATCACTTCGTTGTTGTCTCTTCTTATGTTTGTCCCTTCCTCCAAATAATTTCTGCTAAAACAAGTGCCAGAGCTGGCTGTCAGACACTTTGAGAGAGAGAAAAGAGTCTGAGGTTGAATTGAATTGTAGCGCTGAGTCTGAAGAGCATTAGAAAAAGGGAACAATTCTTGTTGTGTACAAACTAAAGTTTTTAAACATTGAATTAATCATGTAGTTTACTGCTAAGAATCACTTAAAACTTGTGTTATTTTTGACCCCAAAATTTCATTCGGTGCTGCTTCAAATAGCAACGTTAAGAGGGATAATAAGAAGTACAAGAAAGCTGCACGCTGTGGTGATCCCATGCTGTGATCATATAAACTTTATGGTTCAGAAATCTAGTGACAGTAACCTTGCTGAAAGGCATGGTGCTTGGGTGGGATGATTTGTTGCCACCTTTAATGATGTGGTATGTCTAGCGTAGCGGTGGCATGTGCACCGAGACCTGGGCTGCTTTATCTGCTTTGCCACGTCTTGCTGTTTGACCTCGGCCAAACCGCTCCTCCGCATTGTTTTACCTATTTAGGAAACGGGCCTAAAATAAATGTGGTATCTCAGGGTGCTTGGATGAAAGGCAGTTGAAAGGATGAAATGACTATAAATGCTTTGTTTTGTCAGATTATGATAAACTCTTGTATATGCTTTTGTTGAGCAAAAGGATAATAGTAATAAACTAAGACTTCAGTCCTGATAAAGACACACAACCATACTGTGAGCACAGCTGGACCTAGTGAACTAGGCAGACTGCCCTCACTCTCGTTAGACTTGAGCCTATATATCTCTATGGGCATGTTTTCCTAGGATTGGACCCCTTCTCTGATCTTCATTGTTTTCCTATGGTATGCATACACATGTGTGCAAAATACGGCACGAGTTAAGAAATCCAAGTAACGCAAGCTCTAACCTCTATTTTAAAGGCTTTCTTACTCTTAATCTTACTTGGGTATTTAATGAGTTCTCAGGTAGCTAAAATGTTTTTTGGGGTTTTGTTTTTTTTTTTTTTTTTTTTTTTAATTGCTATGGATGTTAATTTAAGTATCACATAATGAATGAAATGTCAGCTTCATATTTCAAAGATACTGAGTTCAAATCATACTGGGTTTATTAAAATTGCCAGCAATTATTTATCTATCGGTGCTGTTAAAGATTCAGGAGTTAATGCTGTTGCCCCTTTGGTAAGGCAGGGTATTTTTTCCCACGTGTTTCACATGTTAAGAGTTCTTACAAGATTTTTACCCATGTAAAATTATTTTTCTTTATATTGCCTTGTTAAGGAAGACAGCACCCGGCTGCCTAGGGCTAGAGGGCTATCTCTGGGAAACCAACGTGGTCGGAAAGCTGTAGCCAGGCTGGGGAGCGGGTACATTTGTCAGGGTCCCCCAGAGCTCTAGGCAGTCTGGGTTTGGCTTGACTGTGTGTTGGAGTACCTGGCTTTACCTCCATGGAAACCTGCACGCAGACAGGCGACAGTATGTATATTCTCACTAGGCACTATTGCAAGTTTGGCATGTTAATTCAGATTTAGCTCAAGAGCAAGACTAGTACAGCTTCCTTTTTCGTTTGGCTGTCCTAAAACTTGCATGTAAGACAGAAGTTGCATTTTCTTTTTTTGGACTCTGTCCAGAATGCCACCTTGCAGGGAAGGTCTTTGGCACAGCTGCTGTACAGCAGCAGGAGTGGTGGGATCCCTGGGAAGAATGGGAGCTAGGAGCAGGCGTGCCAGAGAGCAACTCCCCTGGCACCAAGTGCATCCTGGCGGTCTTGGGGAAAGAGGAGAAACTGGGAGCAAGACCACATGACCTCTAGTGACAAAGGCCTGCTCTTGCCCACCCTAGCCCCTTCCCTAGGGAAGGAGAGGTGCCCCCATGTTTAAGACTGCTCATCTAGCCACCTTTCCCAGAAATAATATGAGACCAGGGCAATGACTCACCTGCTTGCACTGACTCACTGCTGTAGGTCCTGGCTGTGAAGCATGGGAGACACTTAATGAAAAGGTGGATCTTACTTGGTGCTTGAAATAAACTTTTGTAGCCTGACTGGAAAGATAAGGCATAGATATGTTTTTACATGGTGTATTGTGCTACCTGCATACACAAAAAAGAAGTAGAAATGCTTTGCATGTAAAGGATGATGCACTTTTGGGAGGGAGAAAACGGATGAATCATTTCTCTCCTGAAAAACAGTATTGATGACCTCTCAGGTTACAGTCCTGTCAAAGGTGTTGCATGAGAAACACTGCTGCTGCTACTTTCCTTTGGAATTTCATTTTGATTTTCGGCAGCAGAAATAGCCACTCATGTCTACTGTGTTAGCTGCAAATATTAAAGCATATAGAGAAGCTTAAAGTGAATAATAGTTATGTGAGTCCTACTACCTTCATGGAGTGTAATTTAAAAGTCCGCCTCTTGAGAGTCTAAAAAAAAAAATGTTCAATTACCTTGTTCCTATATTTCATTAGTTTAATCACCATTCATTGTAACGGAACCTGCGTTTAAATTACCAAATTACATCAATCCCAAACTAAAACTACAGTGGTTGGGCACGTGACATGGGCACTCAGGTCCAGAGCTTGCTGTTTGGCTGTACAGCAGAGCAGTGGCTGATCCAGGATACTGGCTGTAGTTAGCTCTTTAATGTCTCATTGATCAAGCGATAACCGGTGGCATTAGAGCTGGGTTCAAACCACTCGTGACAGCTAGTTGCAGGCTATCAGAACATCAGCATTCTGGAGTCCATATATTTCCTTTTTTGATCTCTTTCTCGCTTCTAAAATAAAAGATTGTTTTGAAGAGGTTCCTGTATTAATAGAACTTGTGATAAGTTTGTATGCTTAGGTAGCTGTAGGTGTAAACTTAACCTGTTAACCTTGACACTGGCCCTTTGTGTAGATGCAGTGTGCTTAATATATGTAAATATATACCTACTTCTGTTATAGCTTGTCACTTGCTGTCTTGCAAAACAGATACAAATTCTTGATGATTGTTTTGAGATGGTAATATTATATGGTCCATGTGGGGGACCGTTATATGGTCAGTGGGTCCATACAGAGTATGAATGAGAAGTAGCTGACCAGTGAAGGGGGTGTAGAGGCTCTGTGCTTTCTCCAGCCCCCGAGTTGCTGTTTTCTGAAGAGGGAACCATAGAACACAGCACTGCTGGTGCTTGTTTGGGGCTGTCTGGATTGTTTTCTCTACCATTCTCATTGGCACAAGGCTTTGATAGAAGTATAAAAAAAAAAAAAAGGGTCTAATGTGTTCTAATAAAAAGTTTGTTTTCAGACGTTGTAAGGGATCCACTAACAAGGCACATACCTATGTGAACATTGGTACAATAACTAAAGCTGTGCTTTGGTAGCTCCTTGAATTGACTGCTTAACTGCTCATCTAACTTTACCTGGAAATACTTCATAAATCCGTATGAGATTCAATGTCTTAAATATACAATTGGGAAAAACACACTATGGTTTAATCAGTGTCAGACATTGCTGATAAGGAGCCTGTTACATGATACAACAGTAACTAATTTTTAAAATTATAAAGGTTTGCATGAATGAGGAAGGACTGAGCTCTGCCAGGTGCTGTATAAGCACAAAGAATCTCTATTTCAGAAAGCTTATGGACAACATACAAGACAAGCAGCAGCATGCAGGCATTGAACTGTTCTTTGTCAACAACCTGAGCAACCTACTTTCTCTCTGTCAATAGTAACACATCAAACCGAGCAGTTTGTTATAAGGATGCCTGTGTTCTGAAATGTTCTGTCATTAGTTTTGAATTAACTCATTTACCCTTTCATTTGTGAATTAATCCCTTCTAATGCAAGCAAACATCACAGTTGTGGTTGTCCAGGTTTTGTTAATCTGCATCATACATAGGCTGAATACAGTAAACCTAGGTAATGATCTCAGATGAGGACAGCTTTTAGACTAGTAGTGAACTCCAGGTGTGGTTATTGAACTGTGTAAGTATTACTGCTACAAAACACTTTCTTTTATGTGGACCTTGAGTGCCGAGTTCATTATTTAGGACTGCATGTTGATTTGGACCCCTAAGCTAAGATGGAAACAATTCTTGGCAAGTGCCTTGCTTAATTCCTTGATTCCTTTTTGGTCGAGATTGTTAGCTTTATTCCCCTCCCCCACTTTCTTTTTTTTTGCCTCTTGTTACATTTCTTCTAAGTAGTGCATTTAATAGCAAAGTGAATAGAAATTGCATGCTGATCACTCCCCTAGTGGTACATACTCTTGTTTACAATTTCAAGACTACTTTGAACTTGGCTGCTTCTGACACAAGAACATTAGTAGCATTACCATGATTACAAGCTGAAAGCTGAAAGCTTTTAAGATTAGCAAAATAGAGTGGTAAAATGCAACCTTTGTCCTGGGTTCTGTGGTATGTTTCTACTTCATTTTTCTTCTCCAGGATTTTATTGTTACTATGCTATGGCAAACAGCACTAGGTTTATTTTTCCTATAACAACACCGATGCCTACTACAAACTATAAATCTTCATGGATCAATGGACAATACTGTGGGTTGGCAAAAATCTCTGACTTTGTATCTTGGTGTAGTAAACTTGTTTTTTAAGTACTTTATTACAATAAAGTTTAAATCTGTTTCTGAGAGCGTTGGCCAAGCATGTTGGTATGCCGATAGAGATTTTTTTTTTTCCCCCCCGTCTTCTTTTTTTTTCCCAGTGCTTACCTCAAGTCATTTATTTATAAGGCATTCAGGGGGATGGATTGCTGTTCCCATGCTGCTTGCCTTGTTTTGCTGACTTCTCTCAGTCCAGTCTTCATGTACTCCTTCAGCTCTCACTCCTAACTTGGAAGTGAACATGGACGTTTTGGTTTCTTGTTTGGCCAGCTAACTACCACTAGTATGACCCATGAGCCAAAGCAGCCTGTTCTCTAGGCAGTGCCTATGCAGCTGATTTTTGTTGTTGTTCTTTGCATCGTGAGCTAATTGTGAGAAAGTGAGATCAGAGGAACCATTTCCAACACAGTAGCTATATCCTGGGAAGCTCTTCACGAGGCTGCTCTGACAATACCAGATTTTAGGGGGCTGCATAGGGTGTTAATCACCACAGTGGAGCTTGTCTCCTACAAATTTGAGGTGGGGAGTCTGTGCGAGTGTTGTGGTTGGAGGCCAGAGGCAGTTCTCCACCCTGAGATTAGGATATTTTTGTTCTTTTGGGAAAAGTGCAGTGGTTGGGCGGGTGACGTAAGTAAAGAAAATGCATCAAATGGGTTACCACTAATAACTACATTTGTTCTAACCCTCACTCCATAGTTGCATATGGGACAGGTATTTTAGGTATTTATGTGCTGAAATAAATCCTCATTTGAATTATGATCTATCATGGAAATGGATATATGTAATGCATTAAAATAGCTATGATGTTTTTGAGGTTAATGGCAATTGTGGAGCTGTTCAGAAGTTCATCAGGATCACATGCTTTAAAAGCAGTTGATCTTTCACATCTTTTTGTAAACAATGTTGCGGTTTTTAAGTGAAGTCACTTTCATGGTAAGGGAAGCTCTCTTCTGCATTTGGAGAATGCTGTATCTCAGGCTAGTAAGGGTGTTTAGAAGAAGTAAAAATAGTGGAAAACCTCAAATGCTGCATTTTTGTAGCATTCAAAGTATCCTATAAGGGGTCTCAGAGGAAAAAGACTGCTAAGCTGAATTCAAGTATGTTTGGTAGCAGCACAGAAGCAGCCATAGACGTAAGTTGTACTTCCCCCTACCCTAAAAGTAAACCGTATTGCATTCGTTGTACAGCTAGCTGTCAATACAGAGGTCAGAAAACATCACGGCAGTTATTAAAGGATTCGAGCTTCTTCCTGAAGGCTGTGTACCCGGGGGGGGGGCTTGTGAGCTGCTGTAACAGATGGGGAGTCTGCCCAGGGGGCCCAAGTTGCTCGTTTCCAATTCGGGCAGCCTCTGCTGCCCTCGTCCCAGTGCTGTGCTCCGTGAAGGTTTGTCACGCCAGCAGCGCTGCCACGGGCCACGTGAGCTGGCATAGTGCTGCTGTGGCCCCGAGCCGGCTTTACCCAGTGTCTGAACTAACTGGGGGGGCACGAAGGCTCAGTCAGTCATTAACAGTCGCCTCTCTGATTGATGGTAGAGTTTAAAAGCAAACGCACTGTCTCCAAATTTTGATTTTTCAAAGGCTGTATGAAGGATGTGAAACTCTTTCTATTCTTCTTTTCTTCCTCTAGGGATGTATATTGCATGTATTTCTTTGCCAGATATCAGCATCGCGAGGTCACTTGCTTTAATTTCAGTGACTTCAAATCGGAAAGAAGCCCCGACGTTGCGCAGTTTCGCTCGCGTGTGCCATGTCCATCAGTACTCGCTTGTTCAGTTACTGCTCTATGTGGAGAGGATTTTCCTGAGCTAATTTACGGTTGAAATAAGTAATGTGTAGGCGCCGCGCTCAGCTCAGTAAATGAAGGAGCATTTACTCTAACACAAGAAAACGCACTAAGAAGAGTCGGCGGCTGCTCCCCTCTGTGGGAGCGCCGTGCCCGTGCCCGCGCACGCAAACACCTCTGAGGTGGCTCCGCAGAGCAGCGCGCGGGTCCTGCCTCCGCCGTTTCTGCTCTCCTTGCAGCAGCTCCTGCACGCCCAGCCTTGCGCACCCACCCCACACACAAACACCCCGCGGCCCCCTGTTCCCCAGCGGCCCGGGCCGGGCCCGCTTGAGAGCGGCGGCGGGCGGCGCCCACGGCCCGGGCCGGCCCCGCCTGGCGCCCGGCGCTGTCGCTGTCCGGCAGCGCCCCCTGGCGGCCCGCGCGGCTGACGGCTGTGCTTGCCTTGCAGGTCGTACCGGCAGGTACACGCTGATCGAGAAATGGCGGGACACGGAGAGGCACCTGGCACCGCACGAAAACCCCATCGTGTCGCTGAACAAGTGGGGGCAGTACGCGAGCGACGTGCAGCTGATCCTGCGCCGCACCGGGCCCTCTCTGAGCGAGCGGCCGACTTCGGACAGCGTGGCTCGCATCCCGGAGAGGACTCTGTACCGGCAAAGCTTACCTCCCCTGGCCAAGCTGAGGCCTCCCAGCGACAAATCCATGAAGAGGAGGGAGCCGAAAAGGAAGTCCCTCACCTTCACCGGGGGGGCCAAAGGGTTAATGGACATCTTTGGGAAAAGCAAAGAATCCGAGTTCAAGCAAAAGGTGCTCAACAACTGTAAAACAACAGCGGACGAGTTGAAGAAATTGATCCACCTCCAGACGGAGAAACTTCAGTGCATTGAGAAACAGCTGGAGTCCAACGAAGCCGAGATCCGCTACTGGGAACAAAAGTATAACTCCAGCCTGGAAGAAGAAATCCTGAAGCTAGAGCAGAAGATCAAAAGGAACGAAGTGGAGATTGAAGAGGAAGAGTTCTGGGAAAACGAGCTGCAGATCGAACAGGAGAACGAAAAACAGCTGAAGGAGCAGCTGCAGGAGATGAGGCAGAGGATCCTGGAGTGCGAGAGCAAGCTGAAGGACTACGTGTCTCAGATCCACAACATGGAAAGTGGCCTTGAAGCAGAGAAGTTACAGCGGGAAGTTCAAGAGTCCCAAGTGAATGAAGAAGAGGTCAAGGAAAAGATCGAGAAGGTGAAGGGTGAAATTGATATTCAGGGCCAGCAGAGTCTGAGATTGGAAAATGGCATCAAAGCTGTAGAAAGGTCTTTGGGCCAAGCTACCAAACGGTTACAGGTAAGAATGTCCTTTTTATCCATAGCAAAGAAAAGTCAAAGACCTGACTGTAACAAATTTCTCTTACACAGCTTTGGAGCCCATGAAAGAAAACACAAGAGAGTTTCCACAGGGAAGTTGGGTAAAAGGAGGAAAGTGTGGCTTTCATTTTCAAATTGCATTTCAGATTTTTTTTTTTTTTTTTTTTTTTTTGAAGAGCAGACAATTTTCATTTCACTTGTATGTGTTTTACTCATTCAAACTACCTGAAAAGAAAAACAGTAGTTAGTTCTTTGTCTCAAGATAAACCAGTAGATGTTTTGGTGGATGAAGGCCTGGGTGGCCTGCAGGGTTAGTGCTGAGTGCCACACCACCTTTCATTTATTTGCGTGCTGGCTCAGTTTCTTTCCCATCAGTTACAGCTTTGGTTTGCTACCTTTCCCTGACTGCCTGGTGACCTCTGAGAAATCACTTGAAGCCTATCTTCACCATGCAGTGGTCCATGAGAAAGAAACACCAGAGCTAATATCAGCCAGACTAGCCGAGGGCAGTATGGCTGCACCCATGGCAACACATCTAGCCAGCTCGCCCTGCTGAGAGGGAGTGCTCGCTAGCTCCAGTGAGGTGCTGCTGTGCTAGCGGGTCTGGGCTGTTTTACACCTCAGGCAGATAACATCTCATGCATGAACAATAGCACATTTATGGCTAACGGGGGATTGTTGTACTGCTGGGTGCTAAACGGGACCATAGTACTCTCGGCCTAACACCTTTAAAAGTATTAGTCTTCAAACCCCTGTTGATTTGGAGTTAGATATCTTGAAGATTTAGGTCCTAGATCTTGGCCGCTCAGTGCTTCATATTGTTAAATTTCAGGGAAATTTGCACAATCGTAGCCTTTTCTGAGGCTAAACTTCTGATTCTTGCTAGGTTTGTCTGCCACCAAAATAGATGAATTAAAAAGAATGGTCCAAAAGCAGCACCTGGATAGATGGATGTAGAGCTAAAATAACTGTTAGCTTACAGGACTTTTGTTTTAAAGAATAGCATCTCCCTTTTCCTGTCTGACTTCCTGGTGTTCAGGATTTTATTTTCTCTACACCTGAGGCATTTGTGGCACATGTCAAAAGAGAATCCAGTCTCTGGTTCCTTGCTAAAGTTAATGATATCACTTGGAACTTGACAGAGCATGAAAGAATAAATATAAATGGAAATCCAGCTGCTAGCTGCATGAGGTGAAGGAAAGATTGTGACTCCTGGGCTTTTAATGTGCCACGTAAGATAGGACTGAGACACCACACATCAGTTTGAGTTGCGATTCTTGCTGTATTCCTGGGATTCACAGTTACTGTGTTCCACAGTGCTGCAGTTGCAGTAAGGTGATTCTGCTGTGAATATGTAAAGGGACTTTGCATCCTTACCTGTGAGCACCTAGAACCGTGTCAGTATAAGCTGTCTTTACTAAATGAGGAGGGAAAAAATTGTAATCTTTTCACCCAAAGCAAAATGGATGAAAACTGTAAGCAGGTTTGGCCATATTTATCCATCCTAAGTTTCCAGACACACTGCGCTTAAGGATTTGCGCTAACAGAAAGCATCAAGTCCTCTTTATATATTTTACCTATCCTCAGTAACACTCAGTGAGACTATGATTGAGTTCAAAATCTTTCTTGCTTTGTTTTTTTCATAGGCTAGGGTTTCACTTTCTCGGGAAAGTTCCCATTAAATTCAGATCTTCCAAGCTTGTTCTAAATCTAAAGGTGCACTAATCTGGAAGTCCAGGAGAAAATAAACTCAGCTCTGTATTACACAGTTTTGGGGGGAGGAAATAGAGAAATATTTTCTTGCATGCTGGAAGTTAAATATTAATATTCATAGAACTGCTAATTTGAAACTAGAAAAGTTGAGCATGGGTGTTTTTGTAGACCTTTCAGTAAGGAAGGAAAGAAAATTTTGGTTCACTAGATTTCAAGTGATAAGAACAGGAAGGTGGCATTTTTTAGTACCATGTGAGAAATTTCTAGTAATTTGTCCTACCTCTTCTCTTTCATTCCTTTTCTCTAGCCACCTCAATAACATTACTTTCCAACAATATAAAGCTATGTTCAGTTAAGGATCAGATGCAGTACTCTGCTGTCCCTGTTTCTAGAGAAATATTTTAAATGAAAAAAAAGAAAAAAACAAAAACAACAACAAAAAAAATCCCACCCTTCTTCAGGTAAAAGATCTCACTAAAGTTTCACGATTAGATACTAAATTTAAGAGCTCAAACCAGTAGGATTTGGGGTGATACTTCACATTTTCACCTTATTTCCTGTGAAAGCTGAGAAATGTCAAGAACAAGTTATTTATGATATTAGTTCTGCTAACCTGTGTATTTCAGTGATACAGGGTTTTTAAAAAAACTGAATTCCCTTCAGTGGCAACTTTGTTACAATCTCAGAAAAGATGGAGCTGTAGGATTAACAGTGTAGTAAGTAAAGACAGTTGAGAATTTCCTGTGTCCCAAGTGCCCAGTTGCAGAGTCTAATAGGCCTAAAATAAATTGAAGAATTTTTCTGTAGAATTGTCTTACAATTTGGAGGTGGCCTGGTTTCCATTTCTCAGTGCAGTTTCTCCGAAAGCTCGTAGCCAATGAATGGAAACACAAGTGTACCACGGGAAGCTGAGACCAACCACATGATATGCATTGACTGAACAGGTCAAACACACACATCAGTGACAAAGCAATTGGCATTTAAAAGGTCCTAATTGAGACATCAGAGCAGTTGTGTTAATTTTCTTACTAACTATTGAATTCAGCCTCAACTGTGACCTTACTGCAACTTTAAAATGAATAAGGGCTGTGCTGTTGGGGACTGTTCCTAGAACAGATCCATGAATCCCCAATCCTTGTGTGAGTGTTCATGTATAATTCTGCTTACACAAGATAATTAGGGTAATCCATCTCCTGCCAAAATGAGGATGTAGCAGTATGCACTGCATGGAAATGCCCACAGACGTGCTGCCTGGCATCTGGGTAGCTAGCCCATCCCCTGTGTGGCCAAATAGGTGAAGCCCATCCTGGCTGTGGAAGAGTACCACATGCAGCTCTCTGCTAATGAGGCTGAATCTGTGCAAGTGTGCGGGAAATAACTGTATTCTAAGACTGTCGTAATCTGTCAGAGCTGTAGGTTTTGTATATCATGCTGGAATTACAGAGCATTGAGGAAGACCCTAAATGATCATCTTCTGTGCTTGTGAAGGGGTGGTGAACCAGCCAGGATTTGGCCTCGTTGTACAAAACACAGTATGCTTGCAGAGTGAGAGAGTTCTGCTCATAAAAACTTATGCTCTAAATAGAAAATGCAAAAAAATAAGAAGAGAAGGGAATTATTCTCCTTTTAGGAACAGAAGAACTAAATGAGCTGTCCAGGTCATGCTGGACACTTCTGGCAGAGCTAAGATTTGGTGCCAGACTGATGCTCAGCTGATGTTTTTTTTCAGAGTGCTCACTATTACCTTTATTTGCTCACATCTGTTGTGGCAAAGTTTTCCCAGGTGATATGAGAAACATCTGCTAGTCATCCAAGAAGCAATATAAACAGACCAGTAGTAACCCCTAATAAGTAATAGTGATCGTTGATTCGCTGTCTAAATTATGAGAGTAAAATACCTTTCAACTCTTCCGTTTACATTTGAATTTAAAAATCGGAGGCTTTCTCATCAAAAGGAGAAGTGTTAGTTGCCCAGTTGCAAATAGAGTCTTGAAATGCTGCTTTATGCTCGCTGCTGCTCAGCAGATGTTTTGTCTTTCCTCGCAGGACAGGGAACAAGAACTGGAGCAACTGACAAAGGAGCTGCGACAGGTCAATCTCCAACAGTTCATCCAGCAAACAGGAACAAAGGTCACGGTGCTGCCAGCAGACCCCATTGAGGTGGAGGCCCCGCATGTGGAGCTCGAGAGAGGTGCAGCACTCAGAATGCTTTTGGTGGGCAGGAGAAGGGGATGGCAATGTGTTTACCTGCTGCATTACTGCTAGCACTCGTACATAAGTGAATCATCTGTTAGCGAAGAAGTTAGCAAAATATTAAGAAAGCACAGTGTCAAATACTTCTTTTCATTCCAAGGGTTTAGCAAGCTATAAATAAAGTGCAGTATGTAGATAACGTCTCTCCCACTGTGCCTGGGCATGTGTTTGTCCCATCAGTAACCCATTATGTCAGTAGCTTTCAAGTATGGCCACCATGGCTGTAAGCGTGTAAGCTGGCACGCAACGTGATTGCATGCATGACATTGCTGTTCATCTGGGTTCTTCCTCTTCTGGGGCATGTGTTGTCAAAGTAGAAAAAGGAATGTGTCTGGATCTCGAGAAATCCCAGACAGCAGCCTCATGGGAATAGGAGCTCATCCAGCTGGGCTGCCAGCCATCCAGAAGTCCGGCACAGATGGCTGTTACGGCATGTGCAAATTGACTTTGTCCCTAGTGAGATCAGTGCATGCTGCACATGCCCACATCTGAATTCAGAATTTCCTAGACAGAAACATGGGAGCACTTTGAATGCGTGTCACAACTGTGGCACAAGCAGACGCTCCTTTGCTGTGGCTTGGCCTCTGCTGTGGTGCGCTTTACCCAGTACCCTGCTTGCAAGGGGCCTGTTTCTCTCAGCATTCTCCTTAGCTAGTTCTGTCCCTCCTCTCAGAAAACTTTCTAACCAAAAGGCATTGGGAGGGTAGGGAGGTGGGGAGAGAAGACAAGACAACCAGGCCTTATATGTCAGCACTGGTATAAAGTTTCTCTTAAGTGGGCAGGAAGCTGAAGCTTTGAGTTATGTATAGGTACAAGCTCTTTCTGCGTGTTGCTGTATAAAAGTATTGCATGTATCCATGTGCATGTTCCTTGTGGGAGGGTAATTCTATTGAGCAGGTGTATCTTTCTGTTTTGAAATGAGTAGGAGGCGTGCACCTTAGATCTCATTACTTCCTAGTCAGGCATTTGAATTTTTTGTTGCATGTGGTGTTAGTTTTTCTATACTGCACTAAGCAGGAAGAAGAGAGGTGTTCTACAGATCACCCATGATGATGACTTTTCTAACTGCCCTTTTTCTTGTGCAGAGCCAACATTTCAGTCTGGGTCACTGAAGCGCCCTGGCTCATCGAGGCAGCTCCCCAGTAACCTTCGGATTCTACAGAATCCCCTGTCGTCTGGTTTTAACCCGGAGGGCATTTATGTATGACAGTACATACCTCTTCTGGAGAGGACCTAGCAAGGTACCCTGGACAAGATACACTTTTGTTTTATTCTGCCAATGATGAATGGAAGAAGATTAATTTTTTTTTTAATTAAGCCACCGTATGTTTTTTTTCTTCTTCCTCCAACACACCACTTGGAGCCATACCCTGTGCACTGATGCTAAACAGACAGAGGAACTGTCTCGATTCGTAATTGGCAAGGATGAACTTGCTGTCAACACAGCTAGAGTGCAAAAACCTTGATTCGTTTTTGCCACTTCAGAAGTGTTTGGGAAAGTATTGTTCCATGTATAGGCATAAATAAAAGACTGAGGGTGAAGAAAACCATGTATGCAACTTACCTGAGGTTTAATTTATTCCCTTTGATCAACGGACGTGTGAATGTTGACCTTTTATATTTTTATTTTTAACTTGTGAATAATCACGTATGGCTGTATGTCAGTCTGACAAGGTGACTTTAATTTGCGTGTACAACCATCTACCATTTGTTCAAGTACAAAAACTTGCAATGCAGAGTTCTGGGGAGTGCTGAACCATTAAAATGGTTTGTCACCACTGACTTTGTTAATTTCTGTTGTGGGTCATAATATGCCATGTTCCATCCATTGCTACCTTTTAAGGCTTGAAAAGTGAGCTTGTGGGATTTACTTGCTGTTGAATCTGCCTTGAATGAAGCACCTAGTGTTCAAAAGATTTATGAAATTTAAACCTTGGCTTGGTAAAAATATTTCCAGCATATGATTGAGGATGCACTAGTTAGATGATATTTTATTATATAGAATGTATATTTGAAATATTTTGCCACATTGTATATGCCTTTTGAGAAAAGAACAATGTAAGAAGTTGTCTTCATATATCTTACCAAAAGAGAGTAGGAGGCTTTCACTGTGTGTGATTTTGTACTTTATTTTTTCCACTAGCCATTACAGTGTTCTTGTTCTGCGGTAAATCTTGTTGGAGGAGAAAAAAAACACAAAACAAATGAGCATTCTCTTCCAAAATTCACTCAAGTTTTGTAGAGGGAAGAAACCTGGCAGAGTCCCATGAAGTCAATAGCAGAGCTTCTACTGACTTGAGTGGGGCCAGGATTTCATTCCAGGTCCCCAGTGCTAAATGGTAGACGTTTAGCCTCTTTGAAAGATGTATTGCTGCTTAGTCACTTACAGAATATAAAGCTTACAAACAGGAAATTCACACATTTGATAGTAATTTTTTACAAAAAAATGTGAAAAGAGAACATTATTGTATCTTGATGTCACTCTAATGCAATCAAAGCTAAGCAAGGATTAGGCAAAATGGCTTTCATGCAGAAAGTAAGTCACTACCAAGTAGCATGTTGGTTACAGGCCTTGAAATGAGATTGCTAAAGTCGACACCCAAGTTTGTAGAGAAGTGACTGGCATCAGTGGGACACTTTGTATGCGTTAGGAGGCTGGCCTCATGGATGAGTTAAAGAAGGGATGGGCCTTACCTAGTTGCATTTGGATTTCCTGCTCTAACAGCAGCTCATACCATCATCCCCACCTTTGAGATCCCCTTGGCATGAGAGGGGATCACTGTGCTTTCACTGCAGTATTGAATACCTGGACTTCAGTCAGTGGCAAAATGACAGAACTCCTGATGTCTTTGGTAGGGTCAGGGTCTTACCACTGGTAGGAAACTCCAAGCTTTTTGCCATAGAAAATACTTAAGAATTCTTAACTCCTAGCATCCTCTTGTGTTGATTTACTGATGTGCAGATAAATGTTAATTGAAGTTTCCTTTTTTAAAAAAGGAGCTTCTTGACAAATGGAAGTTTTATAAGATATAGTAGAAGATGAAGGACTCTTAAGTGTTTAATGCATTTCCCCCCCCCCTTTCCACTTATTAATGGTATCATATATTCTAAAAATGCTGCTGTATTTAGACTAACAGCAACAGATAAGGCTGTGAATATATAAAGGACCTTTCCCAAATGGATTCTGAATTTTTATTGTTGAACTTATCAGGTCTTTGTTTTGGTTTGGTTTGGTTTTGGTTTTTTCCCTCCCCTCCCCTTGTGAGCAAACTGGAAAATGAGATGTTCCTACCTGAGGAATCTTTGCAGTGCTCACAGATTTTTTTGTTAGTTTTTCACAATTCTGTGCTCATGTTTACTGTGCCCATAACTTTGTATTAAAAAAAAAAAACAAACAATGTATGTATATATATATATTAAAAAAAGTGTAAAATATACGTAGTTTGGGGACAATATCTGTCCAAGGTACTTGAGCATATATGCCTTACATTCTGGGTTCAATTTACAGAAAGAAAATGGCCCTCTCCAGTGGATATCTTGCATCTTCAGCACCTCTTGATGTTAGAGAACTGAGGCACTCAGCACCTTGCAAAGTCTGGCCCAAGTTATGCTGCATGGGGACAGGGGGAAACACAAGGAAAAAGCTTGTTGCAATTTCAGTCTTGTACTGAGATGAAGTATTGTTAAGGCAGATCAGCATACTTATGCAGTTAATGTTTTTGTCATACTTTTTGACTGGTCCATCTCCCACAGATGTCAGTTTGAGCTGAATCGGGCTCTTGCTTCATAAAAACTGCTCTCTTTCTCTGCCAGGTTATTCTTTAAGATGGAGAAGGAGGAAAAGGATTAAAAGGAAGGGGAAGAGCAGCTTTGGAGGGCTTGAGTTACGGCTTTGTAATAGAATCAAAGAAGGAATTTGTCATTTAAGTTAAAAAGTAGCATCTGCTGATGGCAGCAGCTGTTTGACAGAAGGGCCAGCCTGGAGCTGGTTCTGGAGTGGCCACTGCATCATCGAGTGGACCCTCCTTGTCAGGGCTTTAACATATGTCAAGGTGATCTGAAAAATGTTTACAGCTTCAGCCACTGTTGTGGCAAAGGAGAGGCTTTGGTATCCAAACCTGTCATTTGTGAGACACTGACAAATTCCCCTGCCCCCACCGTGCTCCTCTTGCTTATTGAATTTCACCCAGGTTAAAGTTCTGTAGCATTTTCACCCTCTCTGTAAATAAACCAAAAATAAATGGCATGCCCTTGCATTAAATGTGAATTGAACAATGTATTACAGTTATAAAAATTCCTCACATTATGGCGTTAAGAGTTTTGCTTCTGATCAGCTGCAGAACCTCACTCTTTCTTTACAAATGTAGAAAAATTCATTTTCAGAAGTGTTTCAGACCTACTTATGGGGCATTAGCAGAAAGGAAGCTACACATACTAATTTTAACAAGTGCCATATTATTTACTGGCCAGCATGATAAAAATTGGGGGTTTTTTGCTTGCATTAAATAGTTGAGTACACAAGCACTATTTTCCAGTGCACAGGGAATTTATATGGAGAACTTCTGTAATTTATTACTAATGGAAATTAACTGTTTCCATTAACTGTATCCATGAGGATACAGTTTATTTTTGCCGGTGATGCTATGTTGTTAGGGGAAAAGGGGCGGGGGGGTGTTGACCATTTGAAAAGCCAGTAGGTTAAGGCTAAGGTATACATTCTGAATGCCCGAGCAACGGAGAAACCCAGGTCCCACTCTGACGTCAGCTAGGAACCTGCCTCCCGTTATCTTTCAGTGGGACTTAGGTTCCCAAGTGCCTGAATTGCTTCTGGAAATGGTATGTTAGCTTTGAGATTACTTGCTTTTCTAAACCCTAGCAAGTTGGAAGGAAGTTCTTGAAGAAGAGAACTACCACTAGCATTAGCAATACGCAAACATACTTTCATTGTGAGGTAAGAGGGAAGAGATCCTTCAGTGAAATAAAAATCTCCTCTTGGGGCAATAATTGCCTTGTTTTTAGCATGAAGAGTATTGCATTATTTTAGTGAGCTGGGATCATATGAGTATGAGCAAAAATATGGATCTTGTAATTTTTAGTGAGTTATCTTGAAGCATATAAATTCCTGATGTGCATTAACTTGAGTGAATTGGGCCTTAATGATCCATGTAAATAACAAAACTGTATTCAGATATTTTTTTCCAGAAAATAGTCTCTAATGGTCTGTACTTAAAATAAGTGTCAAAGTGTTACTTTTATATTACATCTTTTTTTTTTTTTTTTTTTTTAGAGCATTGAAACATGCATGTTTATTCCATTTGCTACAGTATTTTAATGTTTTGGATGAAGGCCATCGGTTGTATGGAGATGACAAAACAATCATTCTGTCTATTTATTCAGTATTGCTGCTTAAAGTTTTCAAAATAAAGCTTTCAATGCCAATATAGTGACTGATTGAAAGCTGTTCTAGCTCTCTTCAGATGTTTTTTTCTATGTTTATAGAAAACTGAATAAGTGAAACTTGGTATATAAACTGTTATACCAGCAAAGAATTATTGCAATAATATTGTGGGGAGGGGTTGGGGGTAAACGTGTGTAGTATATACATAAACATATGCATGCAGCGAATGCGTTTAGGTCTCAAATAAATGGAATGCTGAAGAATGTTCGAACCCTTTGTGGTCTTGCAAGCAACTTAGACGTGCGATCAAATACTGGTTAGTGCTTCATGCCAGTGTGCAGTGCTTGTGAGGGGCAGAACAAGCAGAGGTGGTCACAAAGGATCAACTTGGAGCCCTTTGAACCAAATGGGATTTAAGCACATTCTTGAGTATTCCATGGATGTGTTTCTGAATTGGGCCTAAAAGCATGTTCTGATACAAAAATCTCACTTGCAGCAAGGATGCCTTGTTTCAAGCATAGGTGGTACCTCTGAAAATTTGAGTAGTTCTGAGATGGATCAGGTATGCCTGCTCTATTTGTAAAGGGTATCAAAATGCAGAGAACGTTCATCCTCATGTGATCACCCCATGAAACTACTATCTAGGGGTTCTGACTGGAAGATTTGAGTTGCTGACACTTTAACCTAGGAAGCAACGCAAACTAACTGTGAAAACACGAGTGAGCATTCTATTACTGCTCTGCTTTGATGCAAGATGAAAAATCTGTATTATATGTAACTATATTTTTTTGTCATTTAAAAAGCTTCTATTTTTTATTATTCTCATGAATGGTTGACAAAAGATAATGGATATGCTCCCATACAATAAATTCCCCTCTGAAACTTTGGGTCTTTACAGTTCATGGTTTGCTGGAATTGCAGTGTCCATCTCGCACACATCTTGTGATACAACTCCTGGAACTCTGTGTGTCAAAGAACACTTAGCCTGAAAGCAGGCCAAGGTAATGCTCAGTGTGTCTAGAGCTCAAATGCTTTCAGAAATTACTGTGTGTCGAGCATTGGGACACGATGAACACTCCTAAATGACAATTGACTTGGAGGTGTGGGACATACAACTGGTTGGTGTGGGAACTCTATGGAAGACAAGAGAGGTCCTCTACCATAAAGTGTGCACATGCTGTATTTTAATCAGATATAGCCCAGGAACTGTAAGAGAATGGAGTAGCTTGTTTTCAACTGAGGAACTGTTACTAAGATTAATATTAATCCTGAAAAGATAGGATTGGTCAGCGACTCAGAGGGAGTGTAACTTAAAGCAGAGGCAGGGGTTGGTTTGGAGATGATCAGGGGAGGAATTGAATGTACAGAATCTTTGCACAACAAATACAAGCTGCAGAGATGCTTCAGGGAGCAGGAAGAAATGAAGCTTTGAACAAGGAACTGAAGACCCGATTCAGGCTTACTCCTGGTGAAGACCGGAGGGCCTGTGAAGATCGCTTGAGATCATTTGAGTTAGTCAAGGCAGGGAACTTGCTGCAGCTAGGGACTTGTGATTTAAGCCATCCAAATGCAGTCCTTAGTCTAATATACCAACAAATGGCTTTTCCTAAGCCAACTGGAGCCTAATCTCATTAGATGCGAGGAGAAATGAGCTAACACTAGTAGCACTGTTGACTGGCGATAAGACAAAGAATGTCATGAGCTTCACTGAAACCCTAGCATGTGGCATTCATATTGGCAGGACCATGTAAGTTGTAGAGGTCCTCTGCCCCTGAAAGGTACCCTTTGCTGCTTCTGTGCAACTCAAATGGCTGGGTTTTGTGGTAACTAAGGTTTCCCAGCATGCTCAGTAGAGCCAGGGGTACAGCTAATGGTTCTGATCTTTTGCTTTGCCTTTAAAGAACAAAGTGGTATATTTGTGCGTGACTGCTGCAGCACTAACTAGCTCAGCGTAACTGGACCTCTAATGAGTTGCAAAACCAGACCAGATCAATGGTCCATGTCATTTAGAAGCTGTACTGAGTTCTTCTGCCTGTCACATCTTTGTCAGCTAGGTGGTATTTCTTTATAATCCCAATTTTTAATGATTGTTTCAACGAAGTTGTCTAGTGTCTGAAATAGGGCACAATGAGAACGGTCCCCATTATTGCCTTTCTTGAAAATGATATATTTGCTACCTTTGGTATTGTAGCTAGTGTTAATGAGTGAGTATTTTCTAGGTCAGCCACTGCTTCATCATTAACTTTCTCCAGAAATACTGGATGGAGACAATCTCAGCGGGTCTGTTTTGTTCCATTTTTCCAGGTGGGTATGCAGTGTACTTTTTTCCATCCTTTGCAGCAAGTTCCTTGTTCTGTGTGCTGTCAGGTCAGCAAACTGTGGGGTTGATTCGTTAAACATGATCCGCTGTGCAGTGGGTGACTTGAAAAGAGCCTCTTCGGCATGTGCTAATGCAACAAGGAACTCGATGCAAACAGAGATAATAAACTTGGTTGAGCAACCTCACTACTTGTCTGAGCAACTCAGACACTGCCAGTGTCCTCATGCCACTTCTGGTGGGTCTCTCTGTGCCCCCCTGGGGCAAGAAACCTCCTTGCTGTCATACAGACAGCCCTGGTGTTTCTGTCCCGTGAATGTGTATTTGCTCTGCACTGACTCCTGGCTAAGACAGATGTCCATTCCTCATGCAAACTAAAGTTTGATTTCTAGAGGGGCTTTTCTGATCTGAATCCCTGGCTATGGAAAGGCTGCAGGGATCTCTGCAATCTCTTGTGGAGTGAGAGAGTGTCATCACAGTATCATCACACTTTTTTGTTCAGCCATCCGGAAGTTGAAGGAGGTGAAATACAGCTACAGCAGAATGGGTTTTCAGCTGCGAGAGCTGGCAGTTGGGTGTTAATCTCCAGTATTTGCTTTGGCCCATGCGGATTAAGTATATGAGACTTTGATTTCAGTTTCCAGTCCTCTGAGTCACAGGTATATCAAGGAGAAGCAGAGTTATGAAAACAATGTGAAGTCCAATCAACAGGACAGATTCCTGTACAGTAACACACTGATGAATGGGATTTGGCCTGCAACAGTTATGAGCTATGTCCTACACCCCTGTCTCATAATGTAATTACTTTATTAATCATCTGTGTATTAGCTTGTTCCCCAATAGCATGCTTTCACATATACTGTTCCTGCAAAATAGAGAATGATGCTATTGTTCAAGCTATAGTTTTCCCTTCCTGTGCATCTTTTTTACATATGCTATTTTGTGCCTATTGTTTCAGCTACGCACTTTGTCTTGCTTTACCCCTCTGCAGAAGGAGGAAGGCAATAAGTAATTGGAAGACTTAGTGAGAAAATGCAATATAAAAGATCTAAGACTCAGTCCTGGGTCAAGGTGGAGGGAAGAGAAGTTTTCTATGATTTCTTTTTAATGAGCAAAGGTTTGAAGAAAAATATTCAGAAGAGCTCCAGCTGGGCGTATGAAAAAGTCCACTTAAAAAACCCTTATCCAGTGAAACACAAATGAGTGCAAATAATTACCTGCCTAGGTATTTTGAAAGGGAGGGCTTCTGGTTAAAACAAACAAAAAAAGGGGGGGGGGGGAGGGATGTACACCAAGTAAAACACCTTTAACCTGTTTCGTATGTGCCCTAAGTCCCTTTCAGTACCCATGTGATGGAAAGTGAAAGGAATCATCCAGCTTTAGAGCCAGTGACATGGTATCACAAGGTACAATCAGTCACTGTTGCTAAAATAAAATTCAGGCCAGCCTTTAAGTGGGGAATAACTTGAATTTCTTTGTTGTTGCCTATGAAGCTTCTCATAAATTACTACTTATCACAACCTGCAGTAGCATATCCCTTTTATCAGGTGTACCAAACTGCTTTTCATTAAATGTTACGTGTCCAGAAAAGATGATTTGACTTTAGCAGTCACAATCAACCTGAGGTGAACTTTGATCAGTGAGGTAGAACTGCCCCGTCTGGAAAGCTGAAGAGAAACCTGAGAACACCAGCTGACCTTTAACTACGCTTTGTTGCTACAAAGTTGTCTTAACTGTTCTCTTGACCTAGCAAATCTGCATCATGGTTACCAAGACTATGACCTGGATTCTCCATCCTCACGTAGCTTGTCTCATGTACAAAACGAGTGCGGACAAGACAACGACACGGCTACGTGAGAAAGGTAACAAAGTCCATTAGCTGTACAGCTGGCGTGAAAGGTTACGCTAGATGCAGGGCACCACATAATCTTGTTCCCTCAACTCTTGTCACGTCACTGCAATTACAACGAGGTCTACACAAGAGGGCAGCAATACATGCTGGCATGCCTGGAGCAGCGTAGCCACGCAGCTAGTTGAAAAGCTGATTTTATAGGCATATATAGCACATGGTAGACAATCATGTAAACTATGCAACATTCCATCTTTAAATATGTTCTTTCAGAAAGGACAGAATAATACTTATAAAGAACCACGTCCTAGTCACAGCGTGTGTGTAGCTGACACACAAATGACGTGATTCCTGCAGTTCTGTGAGGAGGGCTCAGGCCTGGCAGCTTTCTGAAACCTGTACAGATGTGGGTCGAAACATTCCATTTTAGAGATTATCCTGGGCCTGGTGTATTTGCCTGGGACTGGGAAGCTCTTGTTTCATTTCCCACCTCTGCCACAGATTTCCTGTGTGTGACCTTGGGCAAGCTACTATAATCCCTCTGGGTTGGAGTCCCCCAGCTGTAAGCTTGAGATAATACTGCTTCATCCCCTTTGACTTTGTCTATATATACTGCAAGCCCTGTGGGGAACAGCATCTCGTTTCCTATTTGTTTGGCAAATAGTACTTAGCACAATGTGGTCCTGATGTTGGCTGTGCCATCTAGATGCTATTGCAATGAAGTATATTTTTATATCGTACCAAGAGGATGACAAGAAGTCACTCCGAGTTAGTTTTGTGTTACAGTGAGAGCAAGATGCAGATGTGCTGAGGGAAGCTGAAGGTTTCTGAAGGTGAATTCTTGTTTAGTGTAAGTGGATTTCTTTTTCTAAAGGGGTAAAAAGGCAAGTAAAGGAATAAAACCTTCTCATTTCAACTTTTGCTCAACTCTATTCTTCTTGCAAAGTGACAAGAGGCACGTGCTATTACAAGAGGCAGCTTAAATCCTTTTACAAGTGCTACGTGGGAGTGCATTGTACCTAATCGATAGAAACGATTGACTGGGCAGGCTGAGATTTGCTTGGTGGTCCTAAACGTTCCAGTGTTTCCACAAGTCTGACGATGTTCTAACAATGTGCAAGCAACTAGTAATCCACCATGACAGGTTACTATTTCACGGTTGTCTGTAGATACCTAAGTGCTCTGTGGTATTGGGGACTGAAGAGATAAAGTGCACAAGAATTAGAATTGTAGGAGGGTGCCTTTTTTTAGTTGTTTTCTGATTCCAAACTGTTTTCTACATGCTCCCAGTAAATTTAATTAACTAACAAACACCTTGGCTGCACTTACTCTGGAAACCTGCACAAAATGAGCACCCTTCAGCATGCCGGAGCACAGAAACTCAACCCTACTGCTCAGTTCTGAGATGAAAGATCATTTTAAGGTGTTGCCATCTGAACCCATTTAAGTAATAATTACTGCAGCTGCCAGTATTTGACCAGGCAATTAATAATGAGTCTCATGGCATCTTATCTTGTGTCCTGCTCAGTAAAGTTCTTGCTGCTACCTTTGTCCACGGTCATCTGAGGAACTGTACAGCAGGAAGCACTTGTTTCTAGGAACACATCTCTCCTTTGGTAGGAAAAATGGACTTGGCCTGCCCCGGGTGTGCAGTCACACAGGACAAGCACATACTTTGGGTGCTGTGAGCAACCGCAAAACCAGGCTCAGTAGCCTGAGAAGCGTGAGTACCCAGTGAAATTGCTTGTTTGACATATCTTTGTTCATTGTTGGAACACAGCCTGAAATTCCCAAGAAATAAAAACTATCTTCTTATGTTACTATAATTGAATAACAATGATCCCAAGCATATACATTTTTTTATATGTGCACACACAGAGATATGTGTATGTAGTCAAGTCATTAGATATCATTATCCCTTGTCAGCTTGGGAAACTAAGGCCCAGGGAGGTGAAGGGCCTTCACAGAAGAAGTACATGCCCTTCATCTCTGTGTACCTACTTTGGTATACGGATCTTTCACTAAAAAGTCTGTTCTGATCACACAGAAATACAGAGTTGTCCAATAATGGTTCAGTCAGGCTGGAGGGCCATCTGGCCTAGCATTCAGCCTCTAGTTCTAAGGCAAGAGCTGAATGGGCACAGGCAGCTCAATAGTAAACAGTACCCTGGTCTGGAGTTACCAAAATAACTTACTTGGCGGGGAAGCTTTCCCTAACCCTTCAGTCAAAGGTTAAATCTCTTCCTGATAGCAGAGGATTTATCTCCCTTCCAAACTAAACAATCTAAGCACTTCAAAAGAAGTGACCCAATCTCTCCTTTTGCAAGTGTTGCGCCAGGTTTGACCAATAAAGCTTTTACCTTTGAGATCTAATTAGTCTATTTTGAACTTAAAGCTTTACTCTGCAAAATGAGTGTCTTCATCTACCACTGATTTTAGCACACTTGTTTCAGCATATGCAGAAGGAGTTCAGCTCCTTGCAGAATTAAGCCCATTTGTTTTAAAGTTCCTTGGCAGGGACTGCAAAGCAGGGAAGTCAAAATTAACAACAATAATAACAAGCTATTCTATGATAAAGTGTCAGGTTTGTGTTTTCTTGTAGTGCAGATCATCAAGACTCCAGTTACCTCCATCAGTTTTTCACCTTCAAGATGTAAAATATTCTTAAGAGCCTGAACTACGAATAAGGGAAGTCTTCCTGGCACTGTTCCATCTCATTTTGGCTACAGAAATGCACACACTCTCTTATGCACAGGAGATGGGCTCACTGCATTTTGCTGCTTCCATGTCTGATTAAAGCCAGAAAGTGAAAAGGTAACTGAGGGTATTAGTAAAAGGAACTCCATCTCAGCAATGCAATTCTGGAGTGGCTGTGTTTGGGGTTAAAAATTTGAGTCTGTTCCCATTTCTTCTTCAGGTAACTGTACTTAGCTTATTGCTTCTCTTATCAGCATATGCAAGTTACCCATTTTGCTAGAAAAGCCATGCAGCAAAACTAGAAAGAGCCAACTGCAATTAGATTTGAAGCCACCCAAGAAACTACACCGTTTTTAAACCATACGTCCAAAAAAGTTGTCATTTCACAGTGCTGCTCCTGCTACGGTTCACTACTGCACGGCTGAATTGCAGTTTCACCTACCTTGCGACACTGGCTGTGGTAGATCAGGGATAGATCAGAAGGAAAAAAGGGTTCTCAGCTGTGCAGCATGCAGTTGTGAGGCAGTGGTTCTGAACTGACTTTCTGCTCCTCCTGGCCCAGCCAGAAGCTTGAGACTCTCCTGTAACGTGGAGGTGCCTTCAGCCAAAGGGGCAGGCGTGCATCTTGAAGGCACCGTCATGTGGACTCATCGGGAACATCTGGGGAAAAGGAGGAGATCCCCTCTTTACAGGCTTGTACAAATACAAATGATTGGACTATACCTACTAGGGAAAATACTAGGGTAGTCCTAAACTACCAGCGTGCCATTCAAGACCAGGCAGCTTTGTTCCTGGAGAAGCTATAGATGATCTCCGAGTAAAACAGAAGGAAGGGACATGCAGTGCCTTCTCACTGACTTGAGAGGCAACTGAATTGCCCTCTACCCCTTTGAATGTATTGCCCTGGGGTTACTAAACTCAAGCAACTCCATGACATTACCATGTACTTTTAAAATCAGTTATTGCAGACTCAGCATGTTCAGCAATCACAGCAAACAGCTCGCCTCTTGGAAATACCTTCTGGGCCTGGCAGGACACTGATGGGAGCACACTTCCCATAGATGGCTCCTGGGGCATGGCACACAGATTACTCTCAAAGGTCATTTTAAATAACTGTACTTACCTTGTAATTTACAACACTGGAATTGGCCCCGTGACCAGTTGTGTTAGGCATTTTGCAAAGCCACTTCATGTTCTGCAGACAGACAGATATATCTACTGTCTTATTTCTCTGCTCTGTAGAACAAATTGCAACCCAAGCATACAACTTCTCTCTCTTGTGCCAAGGAGCAGGAACACGTGCAGCCCGGGCTTACAGAATCACATTTTTCTTTACAGAGGGACTAGGAGTGGCCAGAAGGATTGTCTAATGACGGCAGCTTGTTAGATCATGGTAGCTCCTTCTCTCTCAGATGTCAGGAGATGTTGAAGGACACACAGGCAGCCTTAACTCTGACCCTTGCCCACATGCATTCCCATACTCTTCAGTTACCTTGGTAGCACCCGTAATAAGCAGCTCTTGCCTATTCTACACACCTTTTCTATTTTTTAAGCAGTCTGATATTAAACAGTTTTTTCCTACTCATGTTGATAGATACCCCTCTACAGATGTCTCCTTCCCGACTTCACTCTGGAAACCAAAGTCCCGGTTGTAGTGCATTGTCGTTGTTTAACCGCAGCGGGCAACTAAGCACCACACAGCCACTCGCTCACTCCCCCCCAGTGGGATGGGGGAGAGAATCGGAAGAGCAAAAGTGAGAAAACTCGTGGGTTGAGATAAAGACAGTTTAATAGGTAAAGCAAAAGCCGTGCATGCAAGCAAAGCAAAACAAGGAATTCATTCACTGCTTCCCATGGGCAGGCAGGTGTGCAGCCATCTCCAGGAAAGCAGGGCTCCACCACATGTAATGGTTACTTGGGAAGACAAACACTGTAACTCTGAACATCCCCCCCTTCCTTCTTCTTCCCCCAGCTTTATATACTGAGCATGGCGCCATATGGTATGGAATAGCCCTTTGGTCATTTGGGGTCACCTGTCCCAGCCATGTCCCCTCCCAGCTTCTTGTGCACCCCCAGCCTACTCGCTGGTGGAGTGGGGTGAGCAGCAGAAGAGGCCTTGACTCTGTGTGAGCACTGCTCAGCACTAACTAAAACATCCCTGTTGTTATCAACACTGCTTCCAGCAAAAATCGGAAACACAGCCCCATACTAGCTACTATGAAGAAAATTAACTCTGTTCCAGCCAAAACCAGCACATGCATTCAGCATGACAGACCCAGCAAACTGCCTGTATGTCAAAACCAGAGCATCCATAAGAGTTTGCAGTACTGGAAAAAACAAACCAACCTCACGTTCATGCTTTCAGTCCCCTAACTCACAGCAGCTTCTCTCTAGAACAACAGAGGGCACCACCTTTCACACAAAAAGCTGCAGCTGGAAGAGAAGCAGCCCTGCATTTGAATAATAGTTTGGTAACTAGAACATTTCTTTCTCAGTAGGTGATTGGTATTGAATATTCTTCCTCCAAGAAGGTTCACCTCTGCATCTCCCACTCCCTGTGGGAAGGCCCTAGCCAAAAGCTGTTCTCAGAGATGTGTACTATCTCTCTTGTGGATCTTGTCCTAGTTTGCACAGAATAATTAAGCAGTCACTTACTGAGAAATAGCTTTAGCCTATTGATTAGGGTCTTCACTTAGAGGAAGAGGAAACCAGAGTGCCAGTTCCTACCCCAGCTCCTGTGAAGGTCTGGTTCTTTTCCAGTGAGTCTGTAATGTAAAATGCATAAATACGCTGCAAAGCAGGACTGGAATCTAGGTTTCCCCTCTCAGATGACTGCATTATCTCCTGGTCGTTCTGTGCTGTCCAACAGGTGCCTCCAGCCACAGCCTCCCCTGCCACCGCCAACAGTTTTGAAATAAAGACAGCAAATCTAGTTCAGCTGTTGAAAAACACACTGATTTGCACATCTACCTCTGTGAAAGGCTTTAGGGCCAAGATCCAGGTAGAAGGCAGTGATAATCATCTGAGGCCCAGAGCAGGCAGGGGGTACAGATGTGTCCTATTAACTAGTTTGTACGGCTCTCTTCCAGTCCCACCAGCTGTGGTGAATTCATGTATCAGGCAGCTGTCTGCAGGGTGGCTGTGGCTCTCACGCAGAACCCGGCAGCTCTCGTGTCCAGACTGTGTCACGTCAGTGGCAGCAGGATTATGCTGTGGCCAGGACCAATGACTGCTCTGGGCCCCTTGGCTGTGGTATGAAACAAACGAGCAAGAGCTGCTGAGGCTGCTATCAATGCCTTTCCCTGGCCCAAGCAGGAGGGTCTATGGGATGCCGTTCACAGTCCTCCAGCCTTGGGCTTTCTGAGGTATGTCTCAGAAGCACACGTACATGGGAGGACTGGGTATGTGACAGGCAGGGTAAGGGAGGACTGGCAGCTCCTAAATAAAGTTCAGGCATATAAAATGCGTAGCAGATTCTGCTAGGGGGTTAAGCACTCCTGGTGCTAAAGCCCTTTTGTGAAGCTACAAAAAGGCTGGGGTGCTTGACAGCTAGTCTGGTTTTCCAGTGGCGTCAGCTGTGCTAAAAAAAGGTCTCGCCTTCCCCTACAGGCCATGCTTTGCTTATATCCATAGACCTTCACAGTAACAACATTACTATTTGAGAAGAATCAAAGCGAAAAAACATCCTCTACTAAGGAGTTCCCTGATCATGGTTTATTAGCCCTCCAGCTGATGCCCTTAGGGGCTACAAACCTCTTGGTCTTTGTTATTTTCTGTACAAGAAAGCAGAATCGGTCCATACCTGCATAACATTGCATTCTATTTGCTCAAAACGCATTGGGCAAAACTCTTGAATGCCAGGACTCCAGATCCAACTTGTTTTAAACCTTGAATGCTGCCTCCGGGCAGTGCTAAAACTTATCACTCCCCTAATCTGCAGTGGCATTGCTGGCGTTATTAGCTCTACACACACAGTCCAAAGGCCACGAGCGCCACTTCACCGCACGTACATGGCACGCTCGGGGGTGCTTGAAGGGACAAAGGCAAATTCCGTTTCCTCATAAGACCATCAAGCCACGAAGCCCACACGGGGCTGCCAGCACCCGACTGATCCGTGTAACGGGTTTGCCTGCCCGGCCGGGGTTTACGAGTGGGGCTGCACCCGCCCCGGGTGGGCCCCGAACCCGCGGACGCTTCCCCCCCACCCCGGCGCCGTGCACCGGTGGCCGCCCCCTCTCACCCCGGGGCGGGCGGAAGCCGGCGGGGCCCGCAGGCGCCGTCAGCCGAGGAGAAACACCGCCCGCGGGGCAGTCCCTCACCCGGAGCCGCCTCGGCAGCCAGCCAGCCAGCAGCGCCGCGACCGGGCCCGGCCAGGGCGGCGACAGCCGTTTCTCAGGGGAGTCGCCACTCGCCACCACGGGGCGGGCAGGCGGGCGGGCGGTTAGCCGGAGATAACGCGCGCGGCCCCTGAGGCAGCGCGTGAGCTGTGCCACAGTTAACGGCTGCTGCGGGCGGCGGGGGCGGGGCGGGCGCGGGGCGGGGCAGGCGGCTGGGGCGGGGCAGGCGGCTGGGGCGGGGCGGGCCCGCAGCCCTGCGCCGTTGCCAGGGGACCGCCACGGCCCCGCCCCCCCCGCGTCCCCCCCGCCTCCAGCGGCGCGGCCCGCGCGCACGTGCCGGGCAGCGTGCGCGGGGTCACGTGGGCGCGCGCGTGACGGCCGTGCCGCTGCCGCCGGCGGCGCGAGGCAGCCGTTGGTGCCTCCGGCTGCCTGAGGGGCGGCCGCGCACTTTGGACTGCGGCCAGCCGGGGCGGCGGGGGAGGGGGTCGGGGCAGCTTTATCGCCAGGCAGCCGGCTGAGGAGGCTCTGTGTGCGATCCCGCCGAGCCCGCGCGGAGCCCTGTGGGGCTTAGAGCGAGGCCCGGTCGCGGTGGTCTCCTCTGTGGCGGACCTGCCTCCAGGCAGGTCTGAGCCCATTCTTCCGCGGCAGACGATCTGTCGCCGTCCTTCTGGGCGCCTGTGCAAAACTCTAAAGGGAATGCAGACAGTTCTCTGACAAAATACCTTGAACGACCTCTTTTCCCCCCTCAGGTTCCATGCCTGTGTCTCCCAGAATTGCTGTCCAGCCCTAACGCGTGTGTACAAGCACTGGCTTTTAAAACCAAAGGTAGGTGCGCAGACAGCCACATGCTCAGAAGTACCACTGTACTGCTTTACCTCTTCTACCATCTGCACAAATGCAGATTAGCTAAGTCAGTCTCTTTCTTTTCAAGTATAACATAAAAGATTTTTCATCTTTAGGAGGGCCATTCTTTTCAGCCTCTCAGTTACTTGCAGAATAAAAGAGTTCAACCTGCACATTAAAAAAAGACACTCTATTTCTCTGGCTGCTACTCCTGCAAACACATTTGGAGATCTTACTGCCAAGAAAAGCTTTTTTCCTGCATCTCAGGCAGAAAAAAATTATTAATTAGTTGTTGTTACAGAGTCTGCCCTCGGTGGCTTACGATTGTTTCCATTTGTTTTTGATGGAGATACTCATATTCCAGCCAAGGAGAAAAGTAGATCCTGCAGCCGGAACCTAGGGCCCAGTCTTATAACCTTTTCTGAAAGCTGTGGTCTCTGTACCACGGAATACTAATCAGGGTCACTACTCACAGGATCCAAACCTGTGGATCAATTCAGTGGGCTCTAACCAACTCTGAAGCCCTTAATGCTATAACTAGGACCATGTAGATGGACTACTGCTCGTATGCAGATGGGCTTCTTTGCAAACAACGTTATGTGTAAGCAAAGCTGTGTGCCTGACTGCCACCAACTGCAGGGCTGAAGCCTTAGCAATTTTGTTGATAAAGTACAGTGAGAATAGAATCCGCTTCAGTACCTGTCAGCTCAGTTGGCTCTGTAGTGCAGGTATTATTCCAAACACACTTGGGGAGCCCATTTTCTGCTGAGTAAGAGGGTGCCATATTTACATAGCTCTTTTCCTGTGGTGGTTCTTTAGAAATTGCTCAGTTGTGAGAATGACTTGGCCACAAGGGTTTCTTTTTTGGTAACTGGTTCTCCAGGTTTTGGTCTGGATGGAGGTATTTTAGAATGAGAGCTAGACTCACCTTTGAGCTCTGCGAGCAAAACAAGCAAGATGAAATTAGGAGTAGCTTCCCTTTTCTGGCTGCAGGGCTGCAATCATGCAGACAGCAATACCCAGCAGATGTCTGCAGTCAGGGAACTGCTGATATCGGAGGATGGAGGGGACCAATTCCCAAAGCACTCATCAAAGATTTGTGCTACTTCGTACCGTGTAGTTTCTGTTAGATCAAGCACCTCACTGTGATAAACTGTGAGAGGGAAGGGAATGTGGATGTGCTTCTAATGAGGAACAAATCTGCATTTCTAATTTCATCCCAGAAGATCTCAGCTGAGGTCAAAAAAATCTGTAAAGAGTAGTGAAAATCAGTGCACCTGCTTTTAAACTAAAACCGGACAAATGAGGACAGGGCAATTGAGCTTTAAAAATATGTAAAATTAAAAAACCCCAAACAACCAACAGGCCTTTATGGAAGCAGGAAAAAGAACTCTTCCCGGCCCTGATGGCCCAGTAGAACTGCCTGGGATCACAGTCCCCGCTGTCCCAAACACAAGGTCACGTCTTCCCGCCTGTCCCAGGCGTGACCTGCCTCCTCTGGGGCGCGGCGGCAGTGCCAGGCAGGAAGAGGCATGCTTGCGCCCCAGGAAAGGACAGCAGCGGCAGCAGCAGGTGCGCTGCCACTGGGTGCCCCGTGAGTTCAGTGAGGCAGAACAGCTTCTGCTGCTCGGCCTGGGGCAGGGTAGTCCCGTGCAGCCCGCGGCACTGCCGTAATTGAGGCTGCGATGAATTTAGTGTTTGTGACAGATTGACAACCCTGGAGACTGAAATGCTGTAGCCACAGGAAGGATGCGGAGAGTGAAGTGACAGTGGCAGCTCGCCCTTGCTCACGTCCAACCCACACGTGTCTAGGACTTGCATGGCCACTGCTAGTGGCAGGTGAGCCACTGGCTTCTCTCTGCTGCTTTGCAGTGAGCTGCTGAGACTGCGGTATAACCAGGGATATCAAATAGAGGTTCAGACTTTCTTGAATGAAACTGGCTCTAAAAAATCCAAGTCTTTATTTGCGGAGAGGAAATTTGGCATTTTTGCTGCTTGCTTTCTTTGAGGTCATGCTTTCAAGTTCATTTCTGCAACTAGCAAGCAGGAAACTTCTCAAAGAAGGCAGAGATCACATGACTCCAGGAGCTGATGTTTGAAGGGAAAAGGAAATACGTCGCGAGACCCAGGGTGCAGGGCAGACTGTAAGTTTACTGGTGCTGAAACACACATTGCACACAGTCCCCAGGCTTGCTGGATGTCTAAGACTTTCAGTCTGCCCTGACTAGAATTGAAAATTAAACAAACAAATGAGCTCCAAAACATAGACTTAGGACCTACTGTAAAGCCCATTACGCTCTAGAAAAGGACTCACATGGACTTAATTGGTAGGTCAGGCCTTTCTGAAACAGGGCTGATGATAGTCAATTTGAGTTCTATAACTGTAATCCTTCCAAACATAAAACTTTCATTGCCTTCAGTGGGAGGTACATGATATTACCTTCCATTGGCTTAACAATCTCAACTGCGTTTATTTAACACACCATAATGGAGCCTTTCACGCCACTACAATATACCGGATAAATAAGACCTGTTTTCGAAGTTTATTGCCTAAGAAAATACATTTGCCAGCTTACATCCCTTATCTTGTCGTTTATGAGAAAATAGAGTACATACTCAAGTGTATACAGTAAATGTAACAGCCGGTGCTGCACTCTTAGCACTTGAGAAGTGCAGATGAGAGTCCATATATCATAGAGGTATAGAAAGCAGGTAGGAAATAACAAGCATTGATAATATGTATTTGCACATAAGTGAATGTATATTTAAGCCTGTCAGGCTCTTGTCCGTTGCTTGTATGATTTTTTTTAACCTCGAGAGAATATGAAACATACAATTCGATTGAGGCTCCAAAGGGATCTGAGGAAGCCTGGAATTTAATAATTAAAGCTGACTGTAGGGTCCCTCCTGTCATTTGCCTTTTGCCTCCAGCAGCAGCGGGCTATAAGCCTCAATTACAAACCCTTTTTTCACGTTTTTGCTTTTGTTAGGCATTGGTATTATCTGAACACACATGTTTTGTCTTTATGTTTTATGTAATAAAATTTAATAGACTCCACTGATGCTGCAACTTGGCATGAAGTCATTTGGCACGTTTGATTCAAGGGCTAATAAAAATAAGCCTTCCTGTTGTACATGGTAAATACTGAAATTGATAAACCCCTATGAGGATCTAGGTTGATAGCCCTGTGAAATCTAAACTGATTCTTATTCCTAAAGGCTGGACATTTGAAAAAGATGTAAAGCCTGGCCCACGCTCAGGTTTCAAACCACCCCGGTTGTTCGTGAGGGTTACGATTTTTTCGAAAAGTGCTCGTGGCTCCGCCCTTTGTGTGCATATAATAAAATGCTAGGAAGGGCTTCGTGCTCAGTAAGGCCGGTTCTCTCCCTAGTATGAGGAGTTGGAGTATACGAGCACGTTCGTCCCAGTGTAACTCCGGCCACGTAACAAGCGTTAAGCCATTTAGGTATGCAGGTCAAAGTAAAGTGGTTGGCGAGTTACCGAGTTGAAGGGTTGAACCTAGTTCACTTTCGTTCCTGTGATAACGCGGGGCGCACAACAGGATCGAAAGACAACTGAAGTCAGACGCAGTTTTTTCCATTACCTTTGATAAGCTTTGACTTCAGCCCACAAATAACTGCCTTCAACAGGTATACCGATGCAATGTGGCGGCCTTTGGTCCATTATCGTCACTTTATGGAAAAAGCACTTCTATGTGCCCGTTGGTATTTGTGCAGATAGCCTTCCTGTATCTCCTTCTAATAGGAATTAATTTTGCTATAGCTTCCGTGTGAAAAGACATATAGCTATTTCCTAACAATCCCATTTGAACAGTTTAAAAGGAGCGCTTATTTTTCACCCAATTTATAATTCCTCCTACATTTTAAAGGACTACTGCAATCAACACGAGTCGTAGAGTTTTCTGTGACGCGTTTCAGCATCGCTCACTGTCAGTGTAGCTGCGAGCACAGAGTCACTGGTATTGAAGAACCAGTAGAGGGAGCACGAAACGCTTCCTTTTATTTCTCTTACATAAACATTGGCTACTGTTTGAGGATTTTCTTAATTTTATTTCTCTGGAACAGGAAGAATTTTTGAAAGAAAAGGTGATCAGCGGCTCAGATATTAAATCTGTGGAAGTCTTTAGGGTGCTGCATTTCCACACTGTGAATTACTTGCCTGTTTCCACTGCTCTATTCCCCCTCCTGCTCTCCCCCCCGCCCCCAAAATGTTCAGTTTTCCTAGAGGATTTCCAAGCTGGGACATACATCATTCCTCCAGAGTTTATGATACATCATTGAATTGTCATACGGATCATAAAGTTTGCTCATTGTGAGCAAAGATAGCTTCCACGCAGCACCAGGGCTGTAAAGTGTTAATTGTAAAGACAATTCTTTTGCAAAAAGAGGAAAAAGTAGATGTCAGGAAGAAACATGTATGTTCCACATGCGTGCTTTACGCTTTGCTTTGTGAAACGTGCGTGTCTTAAAACAGAGTATGCTAAAGTCAATTAAAGAGAAGCAAGCAAATCCAAACCCAGATTAAAAATGCGAAAAGGCATTAAATGATTATCACCAGCCACACAATCGTACATTTTGAAGCTCAATGCACCCATTATTATGTATTATCGTAAGATTTTTAATTAGTAGACAACCCCATTTTGTGTATTAAAGTTTTTATTCCTTCGTAAGAATTCTTTTAATCACAAAATAGTGTGGAAATATTTAGATAATAGAATTCATGGAGTGCTGGAAAATACTGAATATAAAGATTGATTTCTAATATATCACATACTAAACTGTTCTAAAACAGCTGGTTTCTTGCAGACAGGATTTATTTTTTTTAATAATTTAAGACAGCATAAGCTTGTATCAAGCGTAAGCATTGTAACAAAAGTGCAACTTCTTCAGCAAATCCTCCCAAAAGATATTTAACTCAAAATATCATTAACACATATTTTCTCCCTACAAAAATAGCATGTCAGACATCATTAATTGGATGTATTAACAACTATTTACATACAGCCACTCTGTAGGCTAGTAAGATTTTTTTTTTTTAACGTTGTTTAAACACAGCGTTTGAGGCAAACAGTAGCAACAGCAGCAGCAGATGCACCAAACGGACCGACAGACCCCGGACACGCACTCGCTCCTCGCCAGGCTGTTGTGTCTCACCTCTTACGTAACATTCAAGTGAGATTTCTCACAGTGCTACCTTGGCAACAAACTAAAAATATCTAGGCAAGGTCTTGGTTTAAGCCTTATTATAAAAGCTCTATCTGTGTGATTATCTGGCGTCTGGTTTGTCTCCAGAAAGGGAAATTGCGGTATCTGAGCATGGGATGAGGGGAGAACCCATACGGGAAACTTACCCCGACCGGTCTAATCGTTTCTGATTGCACAGCGAGGTGTTTACCTACGGCCTCCAGTTTGTGTCGTTCGGAATGTGGGATAAAACGAGTTCAGGCTGACGAGTCGCTCTGTGTTTTCTTGGGGGAGAAAGGGGGGGGTTTCTTTCTGTAGTTCAGTGCAGAAACATTCATTTTATACAGCAAGGTTCGGGGAAAAATCTCTCGGGAGCGTACTGAGTTAAATCAAGACAGGGCGAGAACAAATGCACTTGCCACACCTGTATACCTTAGCCGAAAAAAAATGACAAAACAAGCACAAGGTTACATCATGGGCCTGACCCTCCTTCCCTTGCACACCCAAAACTCGCTGGAGCCAGCGGAATCCCCGGGTGCTCAAGGCACTGCAGGTTCGGGCTCAGGGTCCATCCGTCCTCGCTCCGGTTCTCCGTAAAGTGCTAGCACAGGTGCTGGGGTCTGCCCCTCTTCCCCCGCCTCGCCGCCCTCACCCTGAACCCGCCCAGGTCTCCCGGACAACAAGTGCAAGTTCCTAAGTGGGACTTAGGGACACGGTATAAACCCATTCCAAATAAGGTGCAACGTTTCAGTTACCTTGTATAGAGAAAAAAAAAGTATCCTTACTAATTTTTCTTCCTCCTCTTTTTTTTTTCCTTAACATATTTATGCATTTATAAAGCCAAACATTAAAAAAATACTGAGTAGCAAATTTTATCCTTGACGGTCCTCTGCGGCGGCAGCGCCGGGACCAGCCGCCTCGGCAGCGGGGCGCGGGGCTCCCCGCGGGCGCGGCCGCTCCCCCGGGCCGGGCCCCGGCACCGCCCGGCCCGGCCCCGGCGACCCCTTGCAGACGCCGCCCTGCCCTCCGTAGGAAGCCGGGAGCGCAGGTGCCGGCCCCACGGCCCCTCCCCGCCCCGCGGCGGGGCGGCCAGTCCGAGGCGCGGGCAGCGGCGGCGGGGAGCCCGCGGGAGCTCCCGGCCGGCGGCGTCTCACGGGCCCTCGGCGCCGGGCTCGTCGGCGGCTGCGGCCTCGGCCTCCTCGCCGGGCTCGGCGGCGGCGGCCAGCCCGGCGGCGGCAGCGAAGGGGTGCGGGAGGTGGGGCGCTGGGGGCAGCCCGGCGGCGGCGGCCGCCTTCTCGGCGGGGCCGAGCACGGAGGAGAGACAGGGGAAGGAGGCGGCGGCGGCGGCCGCGGCGGCGGCCGCCTGGGCCGGGATGCCCGGGTAGAGGAGCGGGATGGGGGCGGCGGGGTAGAGATACTTCTCCAGGCTGCCTTTATCCAGGAAGGGCTGCATGTAGGCGGCGGCGGCGGAGGGGGAGATGAAGTAGAAGGGCAGGCAGAAAGGGGCCGCCGCCGGCGGCTGTCCGAAGGGGGCCCCGCCGCCGCCCGCCCCCAGGGCCATCAGCGAGCCCAGCAGGGCGGCGTCGGGTCTCACCAGCGCCGCCGCCGCCGCCGCCGCCGCCGCCTCGGCGCTCCGCGCCGCCAGCCCCGGCGGGCCGGGCAGGGGGCTGCCGCCGCGGTCCAGCTTCAGCCGCTTGGGCGCGGGGGGGGCCTCGTCCCCCGACGGCTCCTGCTTGATGGCCAGGGCGGGCAGCGTGCCCCCGGCCGCCGCCGCCGCGGGGCCGCGCTCGGGGCGCGCCTCGCCCTCCCCACCGTAGCCGCTGTCCGTGTCCGTGTCGGTCTCGGCGCTGAGCTCGGCGGCGTGAGTCCGCTGGATGACGGGCACGCAGTTAGCCTGGCCCTCCGGCTTGTGGCCCGGCGCGCAGGGGGGGGCGGGCGGGGAGGAGGAGGATCCCTTGCTGAGGGGGCCCGGCGGCTGGGAGAGGAGCTGGGGGCCGGGGAGGAACTGCGAGGAGATGGAGTGCAGGTGGCCGAGGAGCTGGGCGCATCGCTGCTCGCGGGGGGTCCAGCTCTCGAAGCGGGAGAGGTACTGCAGCACTTCCTTGGCGCACGTCTGAAAGCCCGAGTGGAAGGCGTCCAGGTCGGCCTGCACGGGAGACTTCATGGACCGCTCCCCTGCGGGGGAGACCGAGAGGGGACAGCGTTTGCGTGCGGCTCCGGCGTGGGGTGCCCCGCTCCGCGCCTCCCCCCGCCCGCACCCGGTGCGCCCCTGCGGCGGCGCCCCCCGGGGCCCGCTTACCGTTCTGTAAAGCAATGATCTTCTGGTGCTGCTGCTCCGTTAAGGCTGTTAGCGCTTTCAAGTGTTTCAAAGTCAATTCCAGCACCACCGCTTTCTCCAGGTGTCCCAGCGTCTGCGAAGGCAAGGGAAGGGGGCGGCTCGGCTACCTCCCGGCACGCTCGGCCACCGCCAGTCGCTGCCTGCGCAACTTCGGGGAAACTGGTCCCCCGGGGGCGTCACGGCCAGGGCCGCCGCCGCAGCCGGGCGGGCAGGCAGGCGGGCAGGCAGCCGGCAGGCAGGCAGGCAGCAGCCGGCAGGCAGGCAGCCCGGCGTCCCGCGGCCCCGCCGCCCCGGGGGCTGCGCAGCGGGCAGGCTGCCGGCGCCTGCATCTGCATGTACACGTACGCGCCTCTGCACCTTACCGTCAATTTCAGATGCTCGGGCAGTAAATCCTTCAGCTGGGCAATGCATTCGTTAATCCTGTCTCGCCTCTTCTTTTCTATCAGTCTATGTGGCAGTTTGTACGTTTCCTAATGAGCAAAATCCGGAAAAGCCAAGCGTTAGACAGAGTCCCTCGGAACGACGATCAAAACCAAAACAAATGTCACGCCGACCACATGCCGCGCAAATTATCGCCAAGGCACCGCTCTCCCCGCCGTGCCAGCTCGCTCGCAAACCCGCTTGCAATTCGGGGGGAAGTTAAAAGCGCGGCCCCCGGGGATGCTCTTGGGAGGGAAGCTGCGCCGTCACATTCGGCGAACCCCAATTAAGCGCTTCAGCGAGAACAGCCCCAGAAACTTACTCTTACCTTGCTCTCGTCCCTCTTCACGCCTCTTTTGGGTTTGCACATGTACAGGGAAGGGTAGTCCAGCCTGGAGAAAAACACAAAGATCCAGCACCGGCAAGAGCGAGAGCTAGCCCAGCACCTCCTGGAGCGGGCGGACAGACCCCGAGCGCCGCGCGGGGAGCCGAGCGCTCTGCCCGCAGGGCCGGGCGGGGGACCGCCCGGGTCCGCCCGCGGAGGGAGGCGAGCCCCGCCGGGCAGCCGGCTCTGCTTCCAGCGCCTCCCAGCACTTTCTCCAGAGGACGAGACGCCGAAGAGACAGGAGCCGGAGAGAGTGCCCTGGCGCCTTACCCTATAAAATCCCTATGCTCCAGCAGCTGCCTCTCCGGCAAGCGGGAGATTCCTTCATCCATGTCTGGCAGCGGCTGACGCTTCGTCGCAGCTTGTGACCGAGCCTGCGGGATGCTGAGATCAGTCTTTGGAGATCCGCGAGCGACGCTGCGCACATGCAGCCTCCGTCCCCCTCTCCCGTGCAGTGGCGAAAGTGTGCGGCAGTTCGTCCCCCCTGCCGCCGCCGCTGCCGCTCCCCCTGCCCGCCTCGCTCCCGCTGCCGCGCACACGCCCGCAGCACACGCTGCGCCGCGATTTGCACCCGCCGCCGCCGCCGCCGCCGCCGCCGTGCCGCGCCGTGCCTGCCCGCGGGGCACGCGCGCCGCCAGCCAGCCCCGCACCCGGCTCACGTGCGGCGCGCGCCGGGCGGGAGGGGGGCGGGGCCGGGGGCGGGGCGGGCGGGACCGGGGCGGGGGGGGCCCTCCGCGGGCTGCCGGGGGGGTCCCCGCCGCCGGGCCGGGGCCGCCCTGCGAGACAGCGGCTTCCCCCCGTGTTCTTCCTGCTGCTGATCGCGTTATCATCGCCATTACTAGTGCCACAACTGTTGTCATTATTACTGCGTTGTTATTATTGCTATCGATTGATTGTCATTATTTTTATAATTTTATTTTTATTCTTTTAATTGTATTTCGGGAGGAGAACGCGCCCACGGGGGATCCGGCCCCTGTCCCCGGGGCGCGCCAGCCTCCCGTAAGGCAAAGCGGCTCCCACTGCGCGGGGGGGGGGCAGCCGCCAGCCTCTCCCCGGGGGGCGGGTGGGGGGTCACGTTTGGGGGGTCACGCTTTATATACATTTACGGATGCGTGGGCACGAACGGGCGCACACGCGTGTTTTTGCGGTGCGGCAGTGGCAGCCCGGGGCGCTCCCCGGCTCGGCGCCGCCGTGCCGCAGCTCTCGCCCCCCGGCGATACCGCCCGGCGGCTCTCCCGCCCGACCTTTGGACGGGAGCCGGATCTGCCTGCAACGCCAGACCGCGGCAAAATCCTTTCTTATGGACATACGGATATACATATATATATATATATGCGCATATCTACGTAAACACGTATACATATGATATATACATATCTGTAGTGTGACGCTGCCCTCCTGACGGGCAGCCCGCATCCCTGCGGGGCGCAGGGGGTGACATTGGGAGAGGATTTGCACCGGTGCGGCGTGACCGGCCGCGGCAGCCCCGGGACGGGGCGGGGCGGGGCGGGAACCCCCCCCCATCCCCCGCCCCCGCGCCCTCGTCCCTGCGCGCCGGGCGCGCCCGCGCAGCCCCCGCTCCCCGCCGGCAGCGGCACCGACAGCCGCCTCCCTAATCCCGTCTCACACTGGTACGAGCACAGGGCCGGCAACGTGACCCGACCTGCTGCCACATCACTGCCGCCGGCAGCACCGGGCGGCCCTGCCCCGCCGCCCCCCGCCAGCAGGCGCCGGCACCCGGCGGCACCGGGCAGCGCCGGGCACCCCCCAGCTCGGGGTACCGGGCGCCATGCCCCTCCAGTCCCGGGCAGCGGGCAGCCCGCCAGGACCCCCCTGCCAGCGGAAGGGGGGCTGCTGCTGCCCCGAGGAAATGGGATGCTCTTCCCCGTGCCCCGGGCAGAGGCGCTGTGCGCGTGTGCGTGTGTGTCCCTGCGCGTGTGTGTCCCTGCGCGTGTGTGTCCCTGCGCGTGTGCTCTGTGTGCACGCCGGCGCGGCATGTGCGGCCCTGCAACGTGCGGGGTGCGTGGGGTGTGTGCGGGGCGTGCAGCGGCCCCGTCCCCACGTGCTGTGCGGGGGGAGAGGAGCGCACACCCCGCACCCCCCCCTCCCCGACACGGGGCCGGGCTGGCGGCTTTCTCTCCGGTGTTCCCGGTGGGAACTGCAGGCGGGAAGTGTCGGCAGAGGCGATCCGTAGGGATGTGTGTGTCCCCCCCGCCAGCCCTGACCGCTTGCCTTTCATTCGGTTCGGCTTTGCTCCCTCCCTCCGCAGGCTCCGGCTGCTGGAGGTGCGTGACCCCCAATCCCGGCGCGCACGGTTTGGGGCTCCCACAGCAGCTGTGAGGGAACTACCCCAATAAACAGAAAGCACGCCCTCGCCAGCCGAAAGAGAGACAAGAGCCTCACATCATTCCTTTCTAAAGGTCGTGCTTTCCAGGTAATCTTATCAGGAGGGTAACTCGTGATTTTTATGTGCGGGGGGCTGCTGAAACCACGCTGCCCGTACGCAAAGTGCAAATGAGGTTTTAGGAGCAGCGAAGGCTCTGATGAGGTGTTAGAGGCTCCTGCTTGGCAGGCGAGCAAGTGGCACTGCAGGCTTGTGTAGCTCTTTCCCTGTTAACCTGATGACATTTTCACACCGTCAGGGCAACTAAACTGGGGGCTAAAAATACGCAACATAAATGTATGCCGCATGCCTATAGGTTATATTTGGGGGTGTCAGAAGGAGAGGCTTGTGGGCTGCTGCAGAGGGTGTTGGGAGAACCTGCTGCTGGTGAGAAAAGCAAACTGTTACATAGGCTGGACTATATAGACCTGCTCCCTCGGGAAGGGGGTTGCAGACTGCGAGTGAAACTTGCTGGGTGTTGGCGTAGGCCAGCAGTAGTTAGCCATGCAGGGTGGCACTGGTTGCCCCAAGTTAGGCATCCGTGTTGGACGTCTAAGACGGAGCTACAGGTTCTCTTGCTAGTCAGTGGAGAGAAACGAGCCCCTTCAGCATGAAATTCCTCTCCTCCTGACTGGACTGGTCTTTGAGAAGGCATCAAGAAAACTGGAGACGCAGCCCAAATTAAAAGAAGGAGCTTAACCCTGAGATGAAGCACATGGAAACCTTTTGGGAGAGTGCTCACCCAAAGCGAGCTTGAACTCTGAAAGAAAATACAGTTTCCTCCAGCTGATTCCTCCCCATGGGCAGGAAAGCAGGGCTCTGCATGGTTTCTCTAATATATGGGGTGGGGAGCCGGGGGTAAGCATTTCTGGAGCACCTCCTTGTGGAGCAGCTGGAGCGTTTCTGGAGCATCTTTGCCAGCTTCATCCTCTCTGGAACAACCTGCAAATCTTCAAATTCTGGAAACAATGTCCGGAGTGAGACTCAGCTTCTAGGAGGAGAAGTCCTAATTCTAGGATTCCTCTGGAACCAAGTGGGAACAGAAATTGAAAATGACCAAAAGATGCAAAATATGAGCCGAGACAGCTGGAGGCTTTGCAAAAGGAGTTCAAGCAACATCTGGAAACTTCTAAGAGAGTTTTATAAGAGGTCACCTGCAGACAAGGATAAAAGGCTTCAGTGTCCAGAGAGAGTGCGAAATTCTCCTGGAAGATTCCCAGTTTAAAATGGCAAGATGGATCAAAGAGGTGATCAGCAGCATGACTATCATGGAAAAGAATGTTTTCCAGAAAATAAGAGGCACAAGAAAAGCTTTGGCCAATTTACAAGCCAAGATGAACCACAGCAAAGAGTTAAGAAACTGAAAAAATCACTCAGAAAAGGAAATCAAAGGTTTGCAGGTCACCACAGGAAAAAACAGCCTCCTGCTGTAGACAAGGGCTATCCAGGACACCGCCTACTACCAAACACTCACCACCATTTTCAGTCTGCAGGAGGAAGGAATCAGACTGTCTGTCCCAACTGAATCAGTGCAAAAGCCACGGTCTTTGGGGAGAATACATTTGGGAGGTTTATTCAACTCAGTCTGTAACCACGGTGTAAGGGAATGGCTCTGAAATAGGGTGCCTAGGAGCCAACTTGATGGGTTCAGCTCTTATGGCAGTGAGTACTTGCCTTCAGGAAAAAAGACTGAATTATCTAGGCTGGCTGCATGACTAGAATCAACCATCAAATTAGAGCGAGCTGGTCAGCCGTGTGCTACCAAGTGGGGGACAAAGAGACTCAGCTGAAGGATCTGGATCATTTTGGTTGAATAACAAGGTATTACTGAAGACTTCCAGGGTAAACTGGACATTGACCTATTAATAGATTTTCAATTATGGGATGACCAGATTGGGACCAGGGGAAAAAATGAAACGAGAGCACATAAAAACCTGAGCTGGGTCAGAAAAAAGGTCCAGCTGTCCCGGAGTCCAGCAGGAGATGCCTCGGGAGGAGCAGATGAACAGAGCATGCACGCAATGAAAGCTCCCCAGGCCAGTCTCCCAGGTCCCAGTGGCCTGCGGTGCAGAGACTTCCTGAGCCAGAAACGATATCTCTGTGTTTAATGGGAAGCCAAAGACACCGTGAGAGGCAGAGGAATTTGCCAAGGTGCTTAAATCATGGGCTGCAGCAGAGTATTGGGCCAGGAAGCAGAGACTGGTGAGAAGTTGGTCAGTCACCAGAAGTCCTGTCAGCACAGCTCTGTGGCTAATGTAGAGAGAAGAAAAGAGAACTTTCTATTTCAGAGAGTGCCACATGTACCTAATGTATGTAAAACAAGAGAGACAGCGGCCATGCAAAAATGCAGCTGAATTCAGAAGCAGAAATAAAACAACCTGACTGTGGGAAGGTGGTGGGCCAAGACAAGACACAACGTGCAACAAAGCCTTCGCCGTGTTGCAAAATGGGGAAACGGGGGTAGATCCAGCTTGGAGGGCAGAGTCAGGACCACATTTTTGTGCAGGACTGTTACAAAAACCTTACAAAGGGGACATTGGTCACAGAGGCACTCCTAGGCCATGTGAAATGGGTGATATTAACAGAGATGGCCCAAAGTCTACCAGACCAGCCAAGCTAGACCAGCACTTGGGCTAATGGTGGATGAGCTAAGCAGCTTGAAATGGATAGTGGTGACAGGAGAGTGTAGACACTTCCAAACCTGGGAAAGTCAGATTGACGAAACAGGGACACTGGAGCAAAAAGTCAGGCATTATGTTGTCCTCAGTGCCCTGTGGTTGTAACTGTGTGATAAACACCAGGAACTGTGCCTTACCCTGTCAGTTTGGAAATTCCCTTTAAAGATGTGTTTCAAGTGAAGCAAACTATTTGCCGGTAGCTGGTCTGCAATGAAAAGCTGTCCTGCCTCCCGGGGCAATAAAAAATAAAGGTGGCTCCACTCTGAGGTTGCTTGCAGCCCTGAGTGATGGGAGGGTCTCAAACCTGCCTGGAGACCTGGGGCCGTAAGAGGCTCTTATCCAACAGGTCAGTCAGATCTTGTGGATGTGAAACAGAAATGATCCCCATCTGTCTGCTGCATGTTTTCCAGGAGCAGCAACCAGGAGCAAGTAAAACAACCTTGCCCCTAAGTCCCCCCTCTGAAGTCACTGGAGAGAAGCTGTGTCTGTGAACGAAGATACCTTGGATGATACCATTGGGTTCAGTCTGGTCATTCACAATAGATCTGAAAGCTGTATATTGACAGCCAGAAGCGGAGCTGAAAGATGGGGAAAATTTGCTTTCTCAGCAAAGCCCGATCTGGCAATTTAGTGATGGTCAGGGGCTTACGTAATGTACCAGCTACGCTGGAGAAGGTATGGCACGCCACGCCAACGGGAGGCCTTGGATGGCCTCAGCCTTTCAAGAGGTCTTTGCGCTTAGGCTATTTATGGGTGCATGCCAAGACCTTTGAACAAGAAGTGGTAGGTGCACTTACACATAGCTTGTGATGAGTTCAAGGCTGACAGTCTGTAGCTGGTCCCAAAGGAAAGGGAGTTGTTCCAAAAGCAGGTAACATGTGTCCGCCACACAACTGGGGATGGGGAATTTCCACTGAAAAAAACAAAACTGAGACTGCATGGAGCTGACTCACTCCCCCATCACTCACGGAGGTGCAGGTCAGTAGGACTCTGCTCCTATTACAGAAGGTTTGTTTGTAGATTTGCTAACATTGCAAAACTTTGTGCAGGCAAGGTGACAGAGGGAGAGCATTTCAGTGGCCAACAGAAAGAGATTTAGGAGTTTCAACTAGTGCAATTCTTGCCAGTGGTTAAATTTACTGGTAAGTTTTGTTGGTATTTGCACAGGAGGAACACTGTAGTAACGGTAGGCTGTGCATCGCTGCAATAGCTCACTCTGTGGGCCTAGGAATCCCAAATGCAGTTTGCCTGAGTATTAAGGAAAATGGCAATTTTGCAACTGCACAGTTAACTACACGTCTGGGCATAAATGGAGTAGCAGTGATGCCTAGTCCAGGCAGCAGCTTTGGGGCTCAGTGCAAATAATGTCATGGATGCGAAATGGAAGAGTTGACTCTTCAAGGGGATGAATGCAGAGAAGGAGATGCTTGTTTCATCTCTTACAATTTGTAGATGTGCAAATGCTTCTAGTTCACCCAGGAGAACCGAGGAGGGGCAATGCCAGGGAGGGAATGCGGGCTCCTGAACCAGTCCACGCTGGAAGGTGCATCACAGAAAGGATCCCAGTAGGATACAACTAGCAAATGAGCTGGGAAACTCGACTGTCCTGGAATGAGGTATACCTTTGGAGCACAGTGAAGTGTGTCTTTGGAGTAGCAAGGGAAAAGCATTCTGGTCATGGTAAGAAAGTTTGGAGTTAAAGGTGAAATACTGCGTAAAAGTTACAATGCATGGAAACAACCTATAGAGCACCTTGTTAGGTGGTGTCTGGAGCAGGAAATTCTGAGATTATTATTTAAAACTGGCAAATGTTTTGAACCATATTAGGTTTCCATACATTTCCAAAAAGCCTTAGCTAAGCTAAGGGAAAAATCCTATTGGGTAAGATTCAGGAAGGATGTAGAAAATGTGTGGAGGAGATGAATGCCCCTATTGCAAATAATGGTCCCAAAGAAACACAGAGAGACACCATGAAATAATATCTGACAGAGTAATTTCATTAATGGGCTGCATTGCCTGATGTTCTTGGGTTTCTGTCTGAAGCAGATTCTGGGAGCTGCAGACTATTTCACAAAATGCCCTGAAGCTTGTCTGTTAGGACACTAGTGCCAGATGTCCAAGTGAAAGACATCCTCTCCCTCCAAGTCCTTAGGAGGTATGGGAGGATTGCACAAAGCTCAAGGGAGAAACACTGAATCCAGAACTTTTCAGCAGATCTGTGAGGTGGTTGGGATCCCTAAAACATCTCCATGTGACCACAGCCTGAAGGGTTGGTGGGATGTTTTTTTGCAGACTCTTCCAGTCAACTGGTTTGCTCCTCAGAAATGCATCAAGTGGTAAGACCCAGCATATTCCAGTCCTTTTGAAGGCCTCAGGAGTAGCAAAGCACTTCCTCACCATTTTGATGAAAACCTAAGGACTCCAGCATGCCTTTTTATGGAGTTTCTGGAGAAGAACAAAGAGTTTTAGATCATGCACAGAAGCACATGTTCCTTTTTTTTTTTTTTTAAGTGGAAATCTGGGATATTTTACAGTCTTAGAAAAAACAGAGTGAGAATCTTAAAAAGGATAAACCTAGAGCAACACTGTAGGACTTGCTGTATAAGGGCATACAGTACTGACCTGGATATTTGTGGTAGTATACAGAGTACAGTGGGGTCCTGAAACAAAATCCCATGCTATCACGAGGCCCGTTAATGTACTAGGGAAAAATATACTGGGGAAACAAAACTTCAGGGTTTCGCTCTTCCTCTGCTCTTCCCTCACTGCAAACGCAGTTGTGAAAAGCCGAGGCTGGAGAAGCTGAAGCACAAATCCCCTTCCTCGGCGCTAGCACCAAATGGGCAGAGATTTGCAGGCAGGCTGCAGGCACACTGAATGCGCCTCCAGAGCGCTCTGTGAGCGGCTGCCCGGAAGGGAATCAAGGAGCAGAAAAGTACGAGAAAGGGGCGTAAAAAATGTTTTGGATTAGTGATAGGAAAATACCTTACTGAAGCGTACTGTGTAATTACAGGTAAGTAAGAATGTGTCAGCCATCACTTCTTAAATGATTTTCCCTCGTTCTCTGCGTGGTGGGTTTATGAGAGCCTTGTCATGTTGAGCTCCTTCAGGATAAAGGAGGTGGCTGAGAGGGGAGGTGTGGGAGGGGGGCTGAATCCTGCTAAATCCAAGGGTGCGGGACAGGCAGGACAGTCGCCCTCCTCTATGGAGCAGTAACCGCCCCATCCCAGACACTTGGCTGTGAACAGGTAAGCCTAGTGAGAGTTTTTGGGTACAAGCGCTACTCAGAGCAGGCTGGTTCTGAGCAAAGACCCAGGCTCTTGTCATACAAGTCCTCCTGGATTCAGGGAAGAATCACAGAATCACAGAATCACAGGATCGTATAGGTTGGAAAAGACCTTTAAGATCATCGAGTCCAACCGTAAACCTAACACTGCCAAGCCCACCTCTACACCGTGTCCCTAAGCACCTCATCCAAACGTCCTTTAAATACCTCCAGGGATGGCGACTCAACCACTTCCCTGGGCAGCCTGTTCCAGTGCTTGATAACCCTTTAAGAAGGTATAACTTTTTAAGAAGGTATAACTTTTAAAGGTATAACCTTTAAGAAGGTATAAGGATAACTCTTTAAGAAGACTCGGTGTGTTTCTTATGAACCAGGACCCTAGTGAGAGAGCCTCTAAATTCATAATCTGTTTCTCCTCTTAACTGGGATAATCTTCAAGAACCTAAATTTTTGGTTTACCTTTAGGGGCGGAAGACATAATAGTGCTTTCTCTGTCTCTTTCATCATAGACCTTCTGCTTAAGGTTGTCCTCAGGCCATCCTGCCTGTCCTCTTGCTACACGACAAGGGCGCAGAAGGGTATACAGGTCTGGAAGGTACTGGAGTGTTGAGCTTTTGAAGTGGAATGACAGGAGGAGAAATCAGGAGATCTGTTGGTGCCTTTCTGATTCTGTCACCACCCCAGATCTACCTGGAGTATGCAAGCAAGGAAAAGGCAAGCTGAACTATTCCTTGCTGGTCGAGCTTGCTGGTTGAACTAACTATTCCTTGCTGGTTGGGTACCAACTGCAGTCAAGCCCCAGCTCATAAGCAGGACAGTACAGAGCTCAGCACAGACTCAAGAAAAAGGACAGGCGCATTCAATGATCACTAAAAACCTGTTGTCCCAGAGGGAAGGATGTCAGCCCTGAGACCTATCCGAGCTTGTCAGGAAGTATCCAGAATATCACTGGACCTTGCACCAACTGGGAAATACCCCCTCAACCGTTGTGCCTGAATTCCGTGCTCCCTCCGGGGTGCCCTTTGCTCCCGGAGCGGATGGCAGGGATGGTCGCCTGTGCCGGTGGTGCTCCCTGGGGTGTGCAGTGCCACGGAGAGCTACCCCACGCTGTGCGGGGCTCTGAAGCGCTTGCAAATCCTGCTTGGCAAGGGTTGCTTGCCTGCAGTTTTATTCATCCCCCCCCCTTTGCTTCACCAGGCTGCTGCTGCTGCTGCAGTCCAGGCTTGAGCACCGGCTCTGTGCGGTGCCTGGCTGCGTGCGAGCAGTGGCGGTGGCAGGCCTGGCAAGCCTCCCTTCTTCACAGGGAGACTCTCCTCCCCTCGGATGAGCAGGTTTCCAGACAGCTCCCTTTTATGAGGACGGATTTCAGCAAGGCTCTAAAAACCAGCCTCGTTTAACTCGTCTCCCAGTCTTGTCCTCTGTGTCATGCTGGGGAGGTATTGCATGACCCCCTTTAAGCTGTCGGCAGCCAGGCTTTCAACGTGGCAAGGGGGCCGGGCTGTGTCTGGGCAAATGTTTTCTTTCTGCGGTCAGAAAGCAGGGCTGGGCAAAGGCGCCGTGCCCGAGGCACATCCTGACAATGAGCCCCTGCCCACCCAGGCCACGCTGGGTCCTGATCTCCCACGTTGACGGCAGGGACAGCAAGGGTGGCAGCGAACTTGGGTCTTCCCCAGGGGCAGCGCTTTTCCCTTGGGAGCAGCAGGGACGCTCGTGCTGGTGGGGGGGAGCCCTCCCTGGTGGGGACGAAGAGGGGGACGCCAGAAGGAGAACCCAGGGTGCGTCGGCGGGATGGGGACGCGCTTGTGCCACCCACACAGCCCACTTCTGAGCCGCTGTCTCCGGCAGCTTGGCTCGGCGTTGACACCCTGCTAAAAGGCGGTGGGCAGCCTGTGCATCTCAGCATGATCACTGGGGACCCCTGCTCTCAGGCGGACATTGCTGAGGTTGCAGTTGCATCATATCCCCCCCACACACATGCACACACCCCACAACCGTGAAGGTCCAAATCATCTTTTCATAAAAATACCTTACATCCCAGGCCCCAAGCCTGAACCTGCCATGCCTGCCGGTGGCCTTGGTGAAGAGCAGAGAATTAAGTCACCAAACCCAAGGCCACGCTTTGGTATGGACCCATTAAAGCTCATGAATTTACGTCAGGGTTGGAAAAGGTCTGTGGTATGGAAAGGTCAGTGTTTCGTTTCATTGTCCTTTCCTTCCTTTACTGTCCCGAACAAGGTGCGAGGAGGAAGTAATAGGTCGGAGGGGTGCAGGACTCCTGGAAGCGAGCAGGTGAGGTGTGACGTCCAAGCCAGGGAAAGCAGTGGGTGATGCTCGTCACACCTCCTCACATTCAGAGCAGGGTGGGCAGCAGGTCCCCATGAATCTCCTCTGCTGCGAGGAGAGGAAGGCGTGCAGCCATTTCACTGCTTTCCTTGAACTTTACTCCGCGACGTTTCTAAAACAGCCGTGGCCAAAGTTCAGCCCACGGAGCTCTGCACAGTGGTCCAGGCATTTGCAAGGAGGTTCTCCTTGTGGGCTTTGCTGTATGGCACCAGCCCCTCTTTAAAACCCCCAGTGTGTGAAGTCTCGAGCAAGGCAGTAAGGCCTTGACCAAAATGGTGCTCCCTGAAGAGCAGAGGTATCGTGAGGTACAAATACCTGTACCTGCCCTGTGAGCTGAGCTGAGGTGGTGGGAGGTCAGCTGGGCAAGCAGTCAGGCAAGCAGGACCCCTACCAAATCCCCGTTCCCCAGCCCCACAAACCTAATGCTGAAGGAGACAAGAAAGCTTGGGTTTTTTCATTACTTTCCTATTTTGCAGATTAATATTACGATTCATGTTCTTTTTTTGGTTTTAAACACCTTTTCTCCGTGTAGCCAAAACATTTTAGAGGAGTTTCCCGAGGCATCTGTACGCCGGGGAGCCCTTGGGGGTTTGGCTGTCCCCTAACACTGGCTCTGCAGGAGGGGGACAGGAGCTGGGCACCGGCACCAGTGTAATGGCAAGAGCCTGCAGCAGGACAGTGCGTCTCCTTCAAGTCTCCATCTTCTGCGGGGCCAAAACAGACCAAAGTGGCACCAGTCCATCCGCCCCCAGGAACACTACCCCCAGCGGCTGTTTTTTTAGCCGCCTTTCTGGGGTTGTCCACTGGAAGAGTCTCCTCAAAGCACTCGGATGCATCTCAGTATGACAAAGTCCATGCTGGCAGTTTGAGATCTTACTAGCACCAGCAACAGATGCCAGAATCAGGCAGATTTCAGATCCATATCTCTATGTCTATAGAGTTCAGGCCAGCTGAGAAGTGGAGACGTTCTCAGCAGAGGGAGGAAAAAGACCCCAAGATGCCATGTTGACGTTAATCACCCTGCTTATGCCACTGCCTGGCAGCTGAAACCCTGGCAGCGTAAGAGCTGGTGGCAGTTTCCAGCCTGGTCCTGCATGCAACATGGTACCTTAGGGACCTATAATCAAAGTTTTGATTATTAGGGAAAAATTGGTCATAAAGAGGAAATAGAATGAAATAAAATGAAAGTGCAGCTATCAGCTTCCCTTGAGTTTAACTTGATCTATTTTAATTTAAACGGAAAACGTCACATAACTTACCTGTAACACTTTAAAGCACTAGTCAGGAACATATTGCCAACGCTATATAGTGGCACGTTTTAGCAGTAGTATGATGGACATAAAGCTCTTTAATATGCACGGAAAACCAAACCTCAAATGCTCTGCTAAGAAGAACGTTTGGCCCTCATCAAGAAAGTACAGAGCTAGAGGCAGGAAGAAATGCACCCTGCCTAGCGCAGCGTCTCGTGTACCGTGGTGTCTTTTTATCTGTTTCTGAAAGTTTCGAATGGCAAGAATAGAAAACATCCATCGCAAAGGTGCAATGAGGCAAGTTCGTGCACGTGAAGTGTTTCGAAACCACCGGGAGCCTTGCCCAGCCATCATACGGTGACCTCAGGCAGGGGGTGAACGAGACAAGCTCCTGATGTCCCTTCATCGAAATGGCCAGAGGAGCTTCACTCAAGAGCAACTTGCGCCGTGGCTCCCGGGAGCAAAAGCTCTCGAGCCGATGGGCTTCTCCAAGATTGTTTTTATGTTCATGACAGATTGCAAGTGCAATAACATTCCTTCCCCGGGGCAAAGGCTTTGGAGAGGTGCACGGGGGTTCATGCCTCGGGAAATGCCCCCTGACGCAGGGCCGGTGCCCAGCCGACGCAGAGCGTCCCCGCGTCCTTGTGCTGCGGCCCTGGGAAGGCAAACCTCTTCCAGCTCCCAACGGCGGGCTCGAGTTCCCACTCGACGCGGAGAGCACCGAGGACAGTGTGAAGAGAGCTGCTTCGATGGCCTGGCATCGATATCAAAGCCAGGTACGCAGCCTTATTTCCCACTCAAGGCAGCTGCAGGACGGTGCCTCTTTCCTCTGGAGGGGGAAGCTTGTGCACGGGGCAGGAAGCCATCATGGAACAGCCAGCTCAGGAAGGGGCCAGGGCCAAGATTTTGTTTTTAACCTGTTTCTTGTTTATTTAAGCCTTTGAGGAAGACGAATAAAAGCCGCCACTGACAGAGGCTGGCTGTGTCGCAATCGGAGCTGTGTGTTCTGGCTGGGTCACGGCGGTGGCGGCGAAGGCAGCCTGTGTGACAGCAGAAACCACCTCTCTGGTCGTTTGTCAGCCTCGCAGACCCACCAGCATCTTGCGCAGGAGCCAAGGTGCTCAGGGCAGGTACCCTGAGCGCATCTGCATCAAGCCAGCAGCAGCCATTCGACGCTGCTGCTTTAGCTGGCCGCAGGAGAGTTGCGCTGTCTGCCGGGCAGCGGTTTGAAATCAGGGCTTTGAAGCTGCCCAGTTCTCTGCTGAAGGAGGAATTAGAGGTGCAGATATTTTTGTCCTGGTTGTTTTGTGCAGAACAGGTAAAAGTAACTTGTTCCCCATTGCAGAGAGGCATCGGTCCCGGATGGGTTTGCCCCTGGCGCTGATCGAACCCTCGCCTCTGCCGCCTGCTAGTGCTGCCCGTGCCGCAGGGCTCGCTGCCTCCTGCCCTCATAGCGGCCGTCTTACAGACTTTCTGGCCCTCTGCGCAGCACCGAGAAACGTAACACTGCCACATATTTGACGCTGCACATGGGACGGCAACAAATTTGCCATGGTCAGCCATTTTTGTTGCTGTTCACATTTCCCCCGCATCATTCATGCTCCCCACTTCGGGCTCCTGGTTTTGCTAAGGGCAAATTCCCGCCCTATCAAAGCAATGCTCGCCAGTGAGACCAGTGGCCCAGATATGGGCTGTGAGGGAATGGCCACCTCCTCTCCCCCATCCGAACGGGCTGCCACCTCCCCTGGCTGCAATCCCACAGTGTGCTGGTTTGGCAGCGCTCTGGTTTGGTCCCACAGTGCACTGGTTTGGGAGCGCTCTGGTTTGGGACCCCCCAGCTGTTCCCACCGGCTGCTACAGGAGGTCCCAGCTGCATGGGGCTGCCAGCCGGACCCAGGACTGGGATCACTGGGCTTGAATTTGAACCAGAATTTGACTGTAGAGCTGGGAGATAAGGACACAGTTCCCTATTGCAGAAAATGTAGGTTAGGTAGAGGTATCTTTCTAGGTTGTTTTTAAAGGGCAGAGAATGAGTGCCTGTTTGAAGTTATCTCAATTTTTAAAAAGGTAAATAAGAGGTAAAGATTGGATTAAGTGAGAGCGTGACCATGGGGAGGGTCTGACTGGGGGCTGGGGTCGGAGTACGATGCATGGAATAAAGTGAGAGCATTGTGGGTTTGGATCTTCTAACTTTCATCAGTAGGAGCTACCTTCTGTTAGTCTTATTTTAAAAGGACCCGTAAGGGACCCTTGGTTTAACCCGTCTGGGCCTGTGCATTTCAAAGAGCTGCTCTAAGCCAATGTTAGGATGAATTTCTGAAACGCCCTGTCTCCTTAAGAGAATAGATGGATGTGCCCTAATCTATTTGTAATTCTCCTTCCAAGTTTGCTTAAAAGTAAATGAAGACATGACAAAAATCTAGCTGACCAAAAAAACCAGCTCTGGCCAGTCATTTCAGGCTAAGCTAATGCAATTATCATTCTTATCCATATTGTCATGCAGTTAGTCCCGCTGAGCCTAGCGCTCAACTGTCCTGATTTTTCATCATAAATTCTCTTTGTTCCTCTTCAAGTATTACTCCTGATTAAGGGCTGCGATTTGAGAAACTTAATGTCAGATTTTACAGTGACAGTTGATTTTTCTCTTAGCAAGTTTGTTTTGTATGGATAAGCTTTTACATCGCATTGACATATTTTTGATTCCTTTTTACTTTTTGGTTTCCTTTGTAGATGCTCTTCTTAATTTGTCTGAAAAGATCGTAGAGCTTGTGCTCTCAGCGAGGGTAATAAACCTTCTTGCAGGTGTTACTGTGCGTGGGGGGAAGATGTGAAATGGAAGCAGTCACCAGGAATGCAAATTCCCGCTGCAATTTGGGTCACATGTCCAAAGGGAATTATAATTCCTCACATGCTTTCTCACGCAGCAGGACGCAGGAGCAGAGGGATTGCTGCCTTGGACCAGGCTCCCAGCTCATCTACTCCCCTCTCTTGTCTCTGAAGGTACCCAATTGCCAAGTGCTGTAAAGCTGGAACAAAAACCGCCAGAATGGCCAATTATAACTTGCCTATAGGAAAATATTTTCCTAACCCCAGGCATTATCACTTGGCATGTCCCCTGAAGAGCTCTGGTTTATATCCCTTCTGCATGACTATCTCAAATGAGGTAACCCCGGAGATATCCACAACCTTTATAAATGCCCATGAATTTTTTTCAGATCTCCTGAACTCTTCGTCTCGGCAATCTCCCGTGGCAGTGAATCCCAGTCTTGCGATGCACTGCCAAACACATCGCCATTCCTCTGGCCACTCACTGCTCAGTTTTTAAATCAAATCAAACATTCCCATTCCCTTCTACTGAACAATAACCCGGACTTTCTTGCGCCAGCCGCCCTTGGGCTTTGCTCTCTGCTCTCTGCATCAGTCAGTCAGTACCATCTTTATTAATATTCCCTTCCGCTCCCTGGTCCACCTTTGCACAAGAGCTTTCCCATCATCTTGAGCAGGGGTCTCTTTGGCCCTTGAGGCACAAAACTGCCTGCCCTCCTGGGCATCCCTCTCCCACCTTTACTGGTGGCTCACCAGGACTGCAGACGTGGTATGAATTATTTTGAGGTCTGGGCGCAGGGAATCGCGCTATATATACAACTGTCCTGAAATCAGGAGCTGTCTCAGCCGAGTTACTAATAAGATTTGGTTTTGTTAGCCTGATCCGGGCCAAGACCTACAGCAGGGACCTCAGCCACGGTCTGGCAGCTCCTTTCTGCAACTTCTGTTTCACCCTGGCAAGGCCAGACCTTCCCCCTCACCTTCCCCGTGCCACTGAGGCCATTGACCTGCCCGTGCCAGGACTGCTAACACAGCTGCACGAGGCCTCACTTGCACCAGAGACCTCATTTTGCAGTAGAAAAATGTAGCCCGAGAATCCCTGGTTGTGAGCCGCAGTGCGGGCAGCGGGCAGTCTGCTCTCGAATGCGTCGGCTGATAGAACAGGTGTAAAAAGAGGAGCCAGAGTAGGAGAGGGATTTTAAGAGCAATTACAGCTATCAGAGAGGAAAAAAAAAAAAATCTAGCACAGACATGGTATTGTGGCACGTCAAGAGCGATGGGAGTGAGGGTTCATTTGGCAGCATCCCTTTGAAGGTGCCTGTGAGAGCGAAAGCGGATCATTCAAGTGTTCCCAGTTCAGCTTTGGGCTGTAGCTGCCCAGAGGAGATCTCCCGGGCCCTAGACACCATGCAAAGCTAGCAGGGAGCTGCCAGAAAACACCACTGTCATTGCAGAGGAGCCTCTCCTGTTACCCATTTAGGCTGCATGAAACAAAATGTTGGTTTTCCTTTTGCCTTGTAGCTCAAGGTTTGATACTCCTGGAGCAGTGGATGTCCAAGGGCACGACTCCCCGTGACTGTGCCCATGTAAAGTGGCCTGTGCTGGCACGAGGCGGATGACAGTCAGAAATACCACTGACATAATTTTAAGGCTGGGTGAACACACCGCAGCTGGAAAAACACTAAAAAATGGCATTTATACACCTTGTACAGTCAACTGCACTAGAGGCAGTGCTGGTAGGGATGCTTGCTTTTCAAATTATTCAAGACATTCCATTATACAACCCCATTTTCAGTCAACTAAAGCTTCGCCAAACATTTTGAGGTGACTTTTTCCATGCTGTATGGCTGTCTCTGACTTCTTTGATGGAAAGATCCAGCCAAACGGGCTTGGCCAACGCCTGGCACCAAGCGCAAGAGGCAGGGGCAGAAGAAGCTGTTTCGTACCACACGAAGCGCTTCTGGTGACCTCTTCGCAGAACGGCTTGAGCATGCCCCTGCTTTGGAGCAAGGATTTGAAATTTGGCAAGAGGGCCAGATGTTGTGTCAGGGATTTGCCGTGGGTCTTGCCATTGCCTCCCATCCGGGAAAGGCTCCGTGTCCCCATCACCTCCCGCTTGGCTGCGGCACCTCCCTGCTGCTGCCAGTCCCCGTGTTGTCTGAGGTGTCTGACCTCTGCCTGGTGCCTCTCAGATTTACAGCCCCGCTAATGAGCCACGGGGCTGTCAGTACGGTGTGAGACCACGGGATTTCTGTCTTTTCGTGACTTGAAAAACTACATCCAGAAAGTTGTGTTAAAAATTATTACAGCCTCACAGTGAAATATTGAGAGGTTTAGAAGTGCCAGGATTGAACTGACCTGTGCAAATACAATTCACTTTCCAAAGCTGGTTTAAAAGAGATATCTATTGCTACTTTCTTCAACCCACACAGCTGGCCTTCCCATCTGAAGTTTCATGTAGTTTTAGTTACGGTGTATTGATAGCCCCCAACCTTTTGTTGCTTTTTTCAACATAGCTTGAACTGGAAGTGTTTGAAATCAGTTGAGATTTCACAAATGTTACTGTTGCTGTGTATCTTAAAAGCAATCCTCTTCCTTGCATCTTGTGCAGCAGTGACATGACAGAGATGTTTAGGGCAGAGACCCAACTTTTGCCGTTAGCCCACCAACTTTTGTCTGGATGCTGGTGGACCCGCGGGCTGGCGCAGCCAGGGCCCAGCTCCGTCGTGCCCTGAATCACAGGCTGGCACAGGATGGTCAGTGTGTTTTCGGCCACATGGACCGACCCCATCATAATCGTCTCTCTCTGTTGTCTGATCGTTGCCTGTACCAGCACCCTTGTCAACTGATACTTATAAAAGAAATACATCCAAGGGTTTTCATAGTCACAGTGCTACATGAGCAGGCAACCGAAGTTTAAATTTCCTTTGGCATAGTATTTCTAATATACAGCTATTCATTCCGCTACAAGCAGAGGACGTACGCATAAGGCCATGAATGATCTTATTGTGAAGGCGCTTGCCTGGGCTCAGATGGCAGGAGTACAACTCCTAGCTCTGCTGCAGACTGCCCGTATGGCCTTGAACAGGCCTCGACCCAGCTCACCGGGCGTATTTAGGGATGCACGTCCCGTTGGCATTACTTGGAGGTAAGCACCTGAGTACTCTGGTGGATCTGCTACACTGAGGGTCCTCAAGAGAGCCTAAGCTTGCAGAAGCCAATTGCTCTGTGCCTCAGTTCCTCATTTTAAAATGGCAATACGAGCAGCTCTTGGTCTTTCTAGGGCTCGTCAGGCTGTTGAACAATCTCACCTTGACGTCCGCAACGCCGCAGAGACAGAGGGAAGGTGCTGCCATGCCCCACTCTGCCCCAGCTCCTCTTCCTGCAGGTCCTTGTCTGCAGGTTTTCCGAACGTGAGTGCACCCAGCCTGTTCCTTCAGCCAGTCCACAGATCCCATGTTGTGCATGGCTTTGCTTTGAGGTATCTCAGTCCTCCATTACTTTGTGTGGCAGAGACCACACTGTCCTAGTACGAGCTTTTTCTCATTTTCTTTCTCTCATCATCTGGGTGGGCTCTGTCTCTTCCTACATAGCCGGTGCCCTGCATACCCCATCAGGCTGGGGACTGAGGTCTGTTGCTTTGCTCTTCTCACACCGTGGGACTTCCTACAGAAAGAGAAAGCGCCTGGAGAGAAGGTGGAGCCTTCCCGAAGGATGAGTCCAGAACTGCAGAACGAGATCTTCTGGAATAGAGGACCATTACCAAATATTTGGAAAGCCCGTGGATGCAGTGAGCTGGCATAAGCTAGAATGGGATAGAGGAGGGCCCTGTTTTAACATGGGTCCTAAGGAATGGATAATAAATTAATAGTAAGAAACGCAGAGGAACTCAGGCAGGAGGGAGTGACACGACAAGACAGTTGCAACAACTGCATCTTTGACTCTACCGTGCTTGTTAGAAGATTATGCTTTCAGTCTTGTTCCGTCAATACAGTTTTCCTTTTATTTAGCGTACAACCCCATGGGTCTCACAGTTATTACCCATGGATTCCCAAGGGATTTGTACAGGTGAGGAGCTTAACTGTCTTAGGTGTAGTCAATTTTGTGGGTAATACTGATGCGAAGTGAGCAGCATTTGCAGCTAATTAAAATGCTACACTTTCAAATAATTTTTGCTAATTACTAATATTTAGCAGTACTATTTTAACTGCAATTTCCATCTTCCATGGGGATTTGAACTCTGTTAATTTCCCAGTGACTCTCTTGGCACCATTTAGCATATCAAAATGACCAGGAAATTAAAAAACCTTAGTCATTTTGCTTCTCTAGGAATGAATGCTAGCAGTAACAGGAGAAAATTTTGCTGCAGGAAAAATATGACCAAATTCAAGCCCTTTCCCCTCTTCCCCCTCCCAAAAGTCAATTATGCTATAGTGCTGACTGACCCAGACGAGCACAGAAGCTGCTCTGGGCACAGGCTGCGTTTGCTCTGCCAGGAGGAGGATGCAGGAGCCGCCTTTCCCTTACAAACAGCACCCTTGTCCTGTAAGGCTGGGCAGCGAGCTAGTGCTAAATAGCATTCTCTAGGCCTCAAAATGAGTCAGTATCTGTCAAAATCGTTAGCCTGATCTTTTAACACCCACTCTGGGCACTGGCCGCTGAAATGAAGCTACTACCCCTGTGCAACGTCAGACACCAAACCACCGGCAGAATGAGTGCTAGACCCCAAGTGTGTTGTTTCCCAGGTTCCTGCTCTGCTTAACAGACTGCACTGCTTGCCCTGTAAGACAGAAATGTCCTTTAAAAAGGATGAAAAAGAGAGGGGGAATGTGAGACTTCTGTTTGCAATAAGGCAGAGTGCATTTGCAGCACCCTCACATCATCACAGCAATCCAAACACACAAATAACATCACTATGTGAATTTGCAAGAAAAATTGCTCAGTTATTTAGCAATAAAATCTCCAAATCAGCCTCCGACAGTCACTCTGAAAAACGATGTAGACATTCAACACAAGAATAATCAAAAATACATCAGTTGTTATTTTTTTTTTACTGAAAGGGAAGACTCGCGTCCTTTCACTGAACGCATGTCTACACAGATCAATGTCAGCTCTTATTCATTTGCTACTTTTAACTATTTGCATTTATTCCTGTTACTTGGGTCTTAGTCATCTAGCCATTGTGATAGCTTTGTTCTACATGCTTTGATTAAACTACATTCTGGGTCTTTCTCGGGACCACAGGACACATCATCTTCTGGTCCTCTGTTGTACATCCAGCATCCTATACCTGGCCCTGCACACAGCCCTCCCTGGCAGCCCCCCTCTCTCTCCCTCCTCGCAACGAGAGGGTAGCCAGAAGAGTTACCACCCTGGCTCCACCGCTGGGTCGCTTGTCGACCCTGTGCACATCATGTAACCTTGCCTTGCCTTTTAGAGCCACGAAGCCGCATCAATCCTGGTGGGATGAGCCTAGCAGCAAGGATTTGTTCTTCTGCGTTTGCTTTCCCCGCTTGTAAACTGAGCGTCATAATATTTGCCTAGATCAAAGGGGTACGGGGAGAATTAAATAATTAATGTATGTAAAGCACTTTGAAAGATGAAAGATGCTATATAAGTACAAAGTATTAACTAAAAAAAAAAACCCCAAAACAAAACCTGGTTACTCATGTAAGTCTCCAGTTTATTATGTAAGAAATGCACGAAATCGAAATAATTGCCACTAACAAATTAAGAGTTAGATTATGCCAAGCCCTAAAAGAGCCATGCAGGGGACCGAGAACCTTGCCTCCTCCTGTGGCTGAGTTAGGGTGCCTGTATGAGCACGAAGGAGCCGAAAGCGTGCCCACAATGGGGATGTGGAAGGGAAGGCACTTCCTCCATCACCGAATCGTCTCAAGCAACCATGTCAAATGGTGCAATTCAAAAATTGATAGCGCAGTGTCTTACAGCAAGCTACGTTTCTTGCTGTTCCCCAGCCTCACTGCTCCAATGGTTAGAAACCTTCCTCTGGTTTCCAGGCTAAATGTACTCATGGCCATTTGTATCCATTTGTCCTTGTGCCAACATTGTTTTAAGTTTAACACGAGATATTTATAGAGCAATCGTGTCCTCTCTAACCTTTAATGTTGTTAGGCTGAACAAGGCAATCCCTTTCAGTTTCCTGTTGTTAAGTAGGGTCTCCAGCCCCCCACCGAGCACCCTACCAACACTCAGTTACGCTTGCTCCACTCGCAATTCATCTTGCTCAAATAGAGGTGAATAAAGCTGTATGCAGCCTCCTCACAGGGTCCACCAGTACTTGTTCCCCATCATTAATATTTTCAGACCCATGCTGGAAATACTTGATACAGCCTTGATCACATTTACCTTTTTCCGTGGCCGTGCTATGCTGCCATTTCATAGTAATCCTGTGACCAGCCAAGGCGCTTGAGACTTTTTATTTTCCCAGAGAAACTCTGACACTTCAGCCTTACGTGCCAAACCTTACATTTGGCACAATTGAATTTCATCCTATTCCCATTGTTCCCATCCTCAAGGTCACGCAGTTCTTCCTGTTTGATAGGCCGGGGCCTCTTGTGTATTGACAAGCACTCGCATGTCTGTGTCATCAGGAAATTTCACGATGCACTCCTCCCTCTTTTGTGCGACAGGCAAATATTAACTAAAAGCAGTCCCCGAGCAGCCCTCAGACAATTCCACTAGCAACTGCCTTCCAGATCCGCTTTCAGCACATCTTGCTTCCATCTCCCATCCTGCTATGTCTCACCTGTCTTGCAGGGACGGTTGAGGTTCTTCCAGAACGAAAGATGATGCAAGTCCCTAGGGCTTGCCGGACCCAACCAGTGCTTTAAAAGCAGTTGCGTTCCCTCGGGGACATTGCAAAAGAGAGTCAGAGAAGTTGCGAAGCACTGACATTTCATAACAATGCTAAGCCAAGAAAATATAATACTCAGGGTAACTTTGGATGCGAGGGAGTATTCTTCAACATCTGGTGGAGCACATGCAGTAATTCTGGCAGCGCAGAAAGCCCCATGTCCTCAAGAACCCTTTCACATAAAAGGTCACCGGTCTGAGAAAATGGAGGGCACGAAGCCGTGTTGTTATTACTGATCAGAGGGAAACCGAGTCCAAGGAGAGGTGGAGTGCAGAGACAAGGGCCAGGTGGCTGTTCAGGGGAGAGGTGGGCAGATGTCAAGAGCCCCAAATCTGCTGTCATGCAACTCTGGCCTGAGCCTCAGGCAGTTGTTTTGCCTCAGATAAAAGGCAGGCAGCTTTGGTCTTTTATGGAGGTGATTTATAGATGGTTTACATCAATGCAGCAATGCAGGAAGAAAAGGGATACTGATTTCTGGCAGTAACCAGCTCTTTGTCAGGCAGAAGATTATGGCCCAGCATCTAGTCAACCCTATAGACAAACCCTAAGACAAACTCAGGAGGAGACTGGAAAAAAATGAACCCCGATATACTCCGGTCTCCCGTCTCCAGGAAAGATCATGGGCTCCATTTTTGAACGAGCCAAGAGGCAGGGGCAAATCTTGGCCACACCGAGGTCAGCAACAAACTTGGATTGTGCTGAAGACGTCAGCTCCAGCGCGCTGGTGCTTCAGGGCTCCAAAGGCGACTGAGAAAAGCCACCACTTACGGTGGGGTCTGGGCAGCGGAAAGTCACAACCGCTTGCTTTTGAAAGACTGAGAGCTCTTCAGCAAATTCCAGCTGGTGCCTTCCAGAGGACCCGAATGTGTATTTCAGGCAACTGCAGCGCCTGTGAGTACATCAGACCTTGAAGTACGGCTGGAGCAGTGAATAACGCAGTGAGACTACCCAAGTGCCAGCGTGAGACCTTGAGCCAGCTGCAGAAACAAAGCCCCGAGTGTCTGTAAATGCCAGAAAGTCTGAAAAATTAGATACATATGCATATGCACCACAAAGTTTGTCCTGGATCTTTGGAGAGAGCACCTTATTAGAGCTGCTGGTAGCGTTACACCGACTCAGAAGCACGTTATTTCATGTGCCTCTGAAAAAAAGACCTTTCTAGTTTCATTACAAAGCACGGGACAAGTTGAGCATGTTTGGCACCCGCTGCTATGAAGGAGAGCTCCTCGGCTCCTACGCCGACTGATCGCCCCATCCTGGCTGTGAGTCCCACCTGCGCAGTCAGAGCTTGGGAGTCAGAGCTGAGCGAAGCCAGAGCTTAGACGGATTTTAAATATCATCTCTCCACCTGCCAGGATTCCCTGCAGTCCATCCTGCCACTTTCTGTGGGCTCCTAGCTCTGTGTTTGGGGGTGTGTGAAAGAAATGGAGAGCTGAACAGTGACAGCCATGCCTTGCTTTTCTTTTTCATCCCATCCTCACCCTGTACAGAGACAGTCGGAGTCCTACACACAAAGCCCTTAGCTGGGCTTCCCCTCTGCTTGCTTACCCTCCATGGGTTGCAAGTACCAGTAAGGGGCTGCCTGTTGGGACAGGGGAGAGGCAACTGCAGTTTCTCCAAGGTAAAGTGGAGATCAGTGGCCCGTGAGGGTGAGCTGCTGCCAGCTGTGTTGGCTGTGTCCCCAGCGGGGCCGCCACCCTACTGCCGCCGCATGAGTCCCTGCTCCAGGAGAAAAACCTCAGAGGGGCTGGTGGGTTGTTTTATAGAAGGAGAGTTTGGGGCTAATTCAGCCTCGTTGCCTGCTGAGCCAGGGACACGGGCACAGGCGCTACTCCGTGGCAGGCAGCATGTGCCGTCGGGACCCTCGAGCATTGCCTTCACATGCAGATGGTGAAACCTGTGCCTTTAAATGAAAACAGCTTGTGTTATGGGACCAGGAAAATAATAAGTAACGAGATTGATTCATATTGGGGTGTGAGTGACAGACGTGGCTGCAGCGGTGCTGCTGCAAAGGCTTCTTTCTTCCTCTTGCAGGGTCAAGCTCTTTCATTTTATCCCTCTCATTAATGAAAAGTGAGAGCAGGAGCCCTTGTCCTTCCCTCTGCTGCCCATGGTGCCTGTTTCCTGCCGTAAAGCCACGGGCAGGTTTCCTGGCCCTTCTGCGTATTGTCTAAGGCAGCAGCTTGAGCCCTGCACGTGCATGCCTGTGTGCATGTGTGTGCACATATGCATTCCCGTGAGCACGTACACGGAACAGACCTAATCGTTATCCTCGGCAAGAACATGAGTAAGAGGATTTGCCTCTGTTTAACCAAAGAATAATTAACACCTGGTGAGAAGGTCTAACAGCCATAGCATCTCATTAACATATTGTGACGGACAATATCCTCCTCAAATATACTTTGAAGAAAGAGGACCAGCTTTGGAAGGGGCACAGAGACTGTTTGTAAACTAGTTGTCCCTTGTTTTCAAACTCCTTAACTCTGCTCAGGGAGATGCAAAGGACTCAAGGCTGGTATAAAATACTCGCTAGAGCATGGCAACGTGTACACCAAGCTGCAGCAGTTAGCTTTACCTAATGTCTTGTGTATCACAGGTTCTCGCCTCCTCCTGCTCCATCCTCATTTTGAGGGACTGTCAGTTGTAGCAGCTGAGGACCAGCTCCAGGCCCCATACAGAAACATAGTAATATACGACTTCCACCCCAAAGAGCCTGCCATACGAGTAGAGAGCAAGGCAGAAACAGCCAGATCATTATGGACAGCTTAACTACTGGTAAGTTTTCTATAGAAGACCCCCATAAATGCCTGGGCCACCATTTGGATTCAGGGAGCCACAGCTGGAGGTGAGGAGCTCCAGGCACAGGGCACCTAAAGGAGCTTTAGCAAAAGCAAAGATTTAGGAGTTTAAATTGGTGTAGCACAGTCATTGTGGAGGCTGCAAGACACAATTTCCTTCTAATCTGAAGGAAGACCTGATTTCTTTTGTATGCACAGATTTACCTTGTGGTCAGATGCGATGGCTGGAGGCAGTAAGGCACGTTGTTAAATACACAGACTCCAAGTGTGGAGTAACCTGACATAAAGCAACTCCTGTTCTACTTCTTCCCACATCTGTCACCCCATCCAGCTAAGCTGAAGTGCTTCACACCTTGGTCTTATCCCTAGTAATGCCAAAAAGGCACATGGAGCACTCACAAAGAGTAATGTGGGTTGGATGGTTCCAATGGAGGTCATCTGGCCCAACCCAGCACTCAAAGCAGAGCCTACAGACACACAAAACGACATGAACTGGCCTCAAAAGAGCGCGTAGAAAACAAGCCTCACCTCCAGACGACCTGAACTTTAAAAACGGCCGTGTCAGAAGCCAGCCTGAATTGCATGTGTCAGACCCGTTTCTAATTGGCTTTGTCTTTTATGTAATTGGGCTTTCAAGAGCTAGATATTATTATTAGCTGCTGTCAATGGGCATCAGTCTTCAGAAATCACAGCGGCTGACTTTGAACTTCAGCTTTCAGGGAGAATCTTTCGTCATTTATTTTAATGGGGAACCCTCTGTTATTTAGCAGATGGCCGGCGTGCTGAACTTTGGCTACTTGACGGTGCGTCGGCGCTGCTCGGTCCGGCTCTGCAGTCCATGGCTTGCTACGGGGTGAGGGGAGCAGGGGAAAAAGGAGCAAGGATGAGGCAGGGTCTCAGCTTTTCCATAGCCCAGACTGACTTGGCGGGTGGGTGAGCCTTTGGCCGGCTGCGGCACATTTGGCTCCCTCCCGGCCCCAGCCGTCGCGCTGGGGGTGGCATCTCTGAGGGTGTCCCTGGGTCAGCAGCCTTTTGCGGAGCTGCTCTTGGGACAAACGGAGCCAAACACCCCGTGGTCCTTGGGGCGACAAGGCGAGCCCCGTCCAAGCTTTGTTCCTTGCTAATTCTGCTGCTCCGGATTTGTGTGCTGCAACCCTGCGATTGGCACTTTGCCGGACTGCTGATGCCTTGAAGAAATATCTGTATAAATGCGATTATGTGGGAGTGTGCGTCTGTGTGGGTTCAACCATGCCAAACCCACTTTATTTCCAGGGTAAAAATCGCAGTGGAGAAAAATCCGAGGTTTCTGGAGTCTCATGCAAGGCTGTGTGTCCTCGTGGGTAGGAGAAGAAATAGGAAAGACTGTGTCATCGCAAAGCTGCAGCCCAGATCTTGCCATTTCTATGTCTGACGTTGTGTGTGCTGTTTGACTTGTTGTCACCGTCACCCGGTTTGCGCTGCCTTTTGGCAAAGGGAGGAACAAGAGCAGGCAATATTTTACAGAGGACAGTATCTGGCTATGGAAAAGCTGTGCAACATGACTCATTTTGTGTAAAGGACACGAAATTACGACTGCATGCCACATGAGAGATGGTAGCTGGGCTCGAATCAAAAAACATCCTCATCCAGGAAGGGTATTCAAGCATGTGCTTAATTTAAGAACATACTTAATCAGGGCCTTTGGGCATAAAAGGGTAATGATTATTCTTGTGTTGCCGAGAAAATCCAAGTGACATCCGGAAGATGTATTACTCGAGAAAATTTAGTGTTATTTCAGTGTCCTTGTTTAATCTTTCAATTTCTAAAAAAGTAATTCTTTTAATTTCTCATTGCTCGCCAGTGCTGTGAATTCTTTCACAGCTGTTTTACACTCAATTGTTAATGCCAAGTGGAATCAGCAAATACAATCTGGTTCAGATAATAATTATGGAAGATCAATCCTGCATCCGCCTCTTTTCTCCGTCCCCATTAAATTTCCCAGCATGTAAGATATGCATGTTTGACTTTGCAGGGAAAGTTAGCCACAGTGAAAGAACCTTTTTTCCTCTTGTACACACTGTTTAATCATTTCAAAACAACAACCTCCCTGTCCCCAATTTTTTCGATGTATTTGACCCCTAATTTTTTCTCTATCTAACTGTGTATCGCTGCAGAGATTAGAATGGCGTCTATGATTTTTAAGTATGCAATATGTATTTTTTTTTAAATTAAAAGTGACTGTCTTTATTAGCAACTGGTTAGCATCCAGCAAAGTCCTGAAGTTGTCCTGGTAAAAGCAGGTGAGCTGACGTCTGATCACTATGTTACTTAAATAACCATGCGAACGGCAGGAGCAGTAAAGCAGAAGGTGGCTGAAAGCTGCTCCTGCCGGACCAGGTCCTGCTGCCCTTCGCCGTGGGGATGGTGCCTCCCTGTGTAGGCACATTGTACCCAGCCTAGGAGAGGCTCCCCATCTCGGCGTGACCAGGGCAGATGACAACTAATGTCTTTGGTTTCCTTGGAAAAACCAAGTGCTCCAAATGGTGCAGCTACTCCAGACCCTACAGCTGTGAGAAGGTGAACTCTGGTCTACGTTGACCATGTTTCATAGTTTCATACCCAAACCTTTCAGTCGCTGTACAGAAGACATCCCCTGAACTGGCCTAGACTTCTCCTGCCTTAAGAACTCTGGACACCAGCCACACAACTGGGATTTTTGAAAGGGCTGCAGGAGGCTGGGACCCAAGTGGATTTCCAACCTATACCCTGTAGGAGATATTCAGCCTGCTGCCCATGGAGCATCGCCTCATTTTTGAGATACTTGCTGTGCAGAAAGATATTTAGGCACCTGTTTTAAGAGAGATTCTCGGGCCAGGAGCTGTTATTGGCTGTAAGGTAAGTGCTTGCTCATGGTATTGACTTTGGGTTAGATCCTGTTCATCCTCCTCAGGCAATTACTCCCCCTGAAACCAATATGACTGTGGGCACGAAGAAAGCAGTTGGATTTTGGCCCCTTTTAGAAGACAATGATCATAAATCTAGCTGTCAGCACAAATCCAGGTGCAAAACCCAGGGATTTTCCTGGGGGAAAAACCACAGTAAAGATCTGTGGCATAGCACTAGGGAAATGGACGGGCAGAAAGGAAAATAAAATTTAACTTCATTTAACTCTAATACTTATTATTAGAGTAGATGTTCAACGGGGCATCAGTAAAACGTGTTCTCAGCTTTGCCACTGCTTCCCTATCTGACCTTGGTGATGATCCTTGAACACCCCATCCCTCTCAAAGCTGTGGTTAAATATAATTGTATGTGGCTTTGAGATCGAGAGACAAGGTACACCAGTGAGTGCAAGCTATCGTAAGGAAGTTTTAAAAAGTGGATGATGGTGACAAAACGTCTTGGTGAGAAGCTATGAAAACACAGTAGAGGAAGCAACATGACTAGGGAAGACCTTTTCTTCAGTTTTTTTCCACCTCTAGTTTCTTTTTCTTTTCCTTTTTTGAACAATATACCTTAATCTTGCTCTATGGGTGTAGCACGAGAGTTATGTGTGCAGAAAGTGTCTGAAATCACTCTGTTCCTAGTTTTCTTTCATACGTTCAGTAATATAAATAACCAAAGAAGATATTGCTTAACCCATAAAACAAAGTGACATCATAATTTATTAATACAGAAGACACAGTTCATTGCTGTTAAATGCCATAAAAGAGCTGGAAATAGCGTAGTTTCTCAGAAGGCATTGCCAATATGTCAAAGGAAAGATTTCCTTGATGCTATCTCAGCATGCGTAAGATCCTCTCCGAGTACTTCAACATTTTGGTTATTCCCCCCTGAACCACTCTGTAGCATTCGAAGGCAGCTTTGCTGGTGATTTCCCCAACATCTGACGTCTTCTTCTCGCCTGCCCTGCTCCTCCCAGTGGTTTGCTCCTGTCATTTGCTTGACTTGACTCCTCTATGGGAAGGAAAATAAAAAAATACATGGCCAAGTGGTGGGGACAGAGCTGGCTGGCCCGTTTATGCTGCTCCCGCTGATGTTGGTGGGGTGGCAGCACAAGCCCACGTGTCCCCACGGTGTCCCTGTGATGGAGGAGGGGTTTCAGTGCTCCCCTGGCCCCGATGCAGCGCCTGGCTCGTAGGAGGGCAATACATCAGGTTGTACGCACTCGGGCCACAGGCCAGCAAAGCATTTAAGCACCTGCTTACCCCTAAGCTTCTGAGTAATTCCTCTGGCGTGAGCTAAGCACAGGCATCGCGGCAGCCTCCCGCTTCCCACGGTCTTGCCTTGCGAGGACGCGTGAACAGCGGCCCGGCTGAACGCCCTGGTGCGGGACTGCTCACCACCCACCTCTTCTTGCTCCCTCCCGTTCACAGCCCTAGTATTCACTGTCTATCTCTGCAGACCCCAGTCCTGCTGGCACCTCCGTGGGCGAGCCCCTGGGGAGCCCCACCAGCGACCGAGAGACCGTGCCAGGGCTCCCAGCACTGGATTCAGCTGCAGAAAAATTTTAGAGTATTCCAGGAAAAAAACCCCAACGCTTCTGTTGGTGTGCTGTCCCCAAGCACCAACGTGAGCCAACGTATGGACAAAGTGCAGTGACCACATGTTCACAATAAGACATCCCTCTCTCTTTTAGGTAACATAAACAATCTTCCTGGTATGGCTGCCTTACAGCCCTGGAAACTCGCTCAGCAGTTGTTCGGCTCCATGCGCTACCAGTACCTGCACAGAAGCACCAGTCCTCATCACTGGTCCCTGTCTGCCTCATCATAAAACGTGCCTAGCTGTGCTTTTGCAACTTCTGGGAAGAGACAGGGTTCCTTTTGGCTCCCCAGGATATTAATTTGAATTTTTATTTGTGTTAATGTCATACTTTCCATACACATAATCAACTCCCTCCCACGGAAATGCACCTATTTCATCTGATTCAGCCGGTGCATGAAACGTGCCCGTTGTGTGCATGGTGCTGCGTGGGTTCACCGAGTTATGCTCTGTGTGCCAGCAATCCCCAGGGGAGCCGTGGCGTGATGAGCTCCTACCTGCCTGCTCAGCGTGCGCGCAGACACAGGCGCTTGATCGCTGCCGGCTCCCTGGGGAGACAGATTTCCCTCCTCTTCATCAGCTGGCAATGCAGACTTTCTGCAGGCTATTTGCCTGTCCGGCTCCTGCACAAACAGGCACACACGTGTGTGCTCACACCTATGTAGCCGTGGCAGCACGCATGCTCGGCCGTGCGTGCACAGCCAGCCCCCGTGCAGAGCCGGCGCCTGCATGTTGGCAGTTCGCTACCCCCCTTGAATCCCCCTCTTCTCTGGGCTATATGTGGCATTTCGAAGCTCTGACAATCTGCTCCAAATGTTTTCCATATTTGTTCAGCCTCCTTGATTCAAATACCAGGAACAACTCAGCCAGCACAAAGCGAAGCTTTGGGGGGCAAAAAAACTCACACCCCCATCAGCGCGCGCACACACACACGCACGTGAAAACCTAAAGTTCATCGGCATGGGAAAGGAGGAGGAGAAGAAACCCCAGCACAGCACGTCCCTGAATAACCAGAGCCAGACAGGGAAGGCGCCCGAAGGGGAGAAAAGCACCGACTCGAGCAAGACGCAGGAGTCCGCGATGAAGAAGAAGAAGCAGCAGAAGAAAACCAAGGGGGATCCCAAAACTGGCCAGGAGGAGGAATCCCACACTTGTTGTGGCTGCCGTTTCCCGCTGCTGTTTGCTTTGTTGCAGCTGGCATTAGGCATCTCTGTAACAGTGCTGGGCTTCCTTATGGCAGGCATCAGTTCTTCTCTGCTAGTCAGAGACACTCCATATTGGGCTGGGATAATTGTAAGCATAAAGTCTGTTTCTCCATAAAGTGCCTTTGCCAACATTAATGCAAGCTGCATGACGCTCCACTTTAGACTAACCAACTGCATGCACAACACCATTTGAGTTATGCTAACTATAAATATTCCTGGGATTAAATGTCTGGGTATGCTTTCCCAAGGAAACTGCTCCTGCAGAATAACACGATCTTTCATCTTCTTCCCTGAAATACCCACCAGACCTTAAATAAAATACAGGGTTGCTGTTCACTAGATGTATGTATTAGCTTGTGCTTTGCAGTGAACTCCTGCCTGGTGATGCTGAAAAAAATGTTGATTACTTACACTCCCTTCCCTCTTTCCCCACCAAACCATAACAATCAGGCTGTAGAAGTGAGAGCATAACTCTCAACTTTTAGCCAGGCGTTGGTAATAGTGAGAGGAGAGAAATGGCTGTCTTTTGAGCTTCCTCGCTGTGCTGTGTTGAACAACCGCCGCGATTTAACCCCTTTCCTGCCCGCTGCTCCCCGACTTCTCCCCCAGCAGAGGGAGAGACTGCAGGTGGCCGTGGGGAGGGGGACGGCACTGGTGGATGGGTAGCGTGGCAGGGAAAGGGAGCCCGTCCCAGGGCCCGCCGGCGGCTCCCACCAAGTCACGCGCCGTTTCGAGTGACACGCCGGCCTCGCCGCACGGGCTGGCGGGGACGGGGTAAAGGGCAGGGTCCTGCTGGGCGTCAATAGGAGGCACCGCCGATGGGGAAGCCCGGGCTGGTCCCCAGCGCAGGCCACCCCTGCAGAGGTGGGGAGGAGGTGGGGGGGGTCTCGGTGCCGTGCGCGGGGTGGCCCCGCTTGGCCGTGTGCTCGGGGATGTGCGGTTTGCCTGTGGAGAGACAGGGTCGGCGATTGTGGGACTGGGATGTGCCATAGACGTAATTTAGTATGCGGGTTTTTTCCCTAGGCAGCAGGCTTCAGGAAAATATATATTGATGTGTTGGCACTGTTTTGGGTGCTGTTAGACTGTAAGAACTCCCAGCAAATAAATAAAACAGCTATGGGAGCATCTCCCATACATGTAATTCCTTGCCAGTCGGAGGATTATCCGCACACCTGAACTGTTTGGGGTTTGCTGTATTAATCCTGCTGGGCGACCCTCCAAAGAGTGGAAGGAGCAGGGCCTGAGCTCCCAAAGGAAGAGCTTGTCTTACTCATCTCGCCCTTCTTGTTTCTCTTCTGACTGAAGAGGTATCTAAGAGTTTAGTGATGTTTCGTGGGGTGAGAGCCTGCCCTTGCTCAGGAGGAGAACTTCCTCCTGGGGTTTTTGCTGTTACGAGCCAGGGGGGAGTACGGATGATAAAATAGCAGCATGTGACATTTTCACTCCTCTTGTTTATTTTGGGGATTCTGGAGGTCAGGTTATGTCTTTTCCAGACAGCACTAGTAGTATCCCAGGTTTGAAATAGTTTTTCACTAGAAAAAGCTGGGGAAAGAGTGAGCTGGACTGAACTAGCGTACGGCCAGGGATATGAGAAAAGCCATGGAAGCAGCCCCTGGCCCATGTGAATGTCATCAGTGTCCAAACAGCATCCGTCTGAGACATCCACATATGCCTGATCTCCCTTGGGGAGGCCCGAAACCCCACCAAAGTCACTACTTTCTGAAAGCAGAGCTCTAACCCTCCTTGTTTTTAGCAGCAGCCACTGGCAGTAGTAACATTCGGATGCCCACGCGAGGCAAAGCTCAGTCGCTTTCAGAGTCCCCCCTGCTGAAAAACAGGCAAAAGCTCGCCGTGTGCCTACCTGAGCTAATCCCCAACTCAAAGCAAAACTCACCTCTCGGCCGTGGTGGTCGTGTTTTGCACTCACCAGCCAGCCAGGATAACCTCTGGGGGAACACATCTCCTGGGACCGTGCTGGCTCTGGGGGTCAGGGCTTTGTTTAGCTTCGTGTTACAGGGTATTGGGAAGACCAGTGCACCCTCTGGGCTGCAGGTAGGGACGCGTGGGGAGGGGTTGCTGCACCCACGGTTTGAGTCCGATGGTGACTCTCACCTTAGGCGCTCTGGTGCCGTGTTGAGCCACCCGCACGTTCAAGTGCGGTTTGATTCCTCCCTGGCTCAAAATGGCTTTTGGTGCCCGCCTGGTTGCCCTCAGGGTGATGGCGGGGACCCTGTGCTGGGGGCAGGTGCCCAGGCAGGCTCCTGGGGAACAGCACTGCTCCCCTGCACCCTCGGCCCAGAGCAGAAGAGAACGAGGTGTCTGACACCAGAAGAGAGGGTGGTAAAAGGGAAACCAGTGCTAGAAAGGAGAGGTGGAGGTGGCGGTGCAGCCCCAGTGCCTCCCAGCAAGAGAGCACCTGTGGAGCACTGGCCGTGCATTGCACCACGGGAGCAATGCAAAGCATATATCTGAGGGGCAAAATGCAGGAGGTACAATGTGATGCTGCATTTAGTTTGTTGTGATATCTCCATGGAGGTACTTGGTACCCACTGGAACATCAGACGGAGATGGCCAGGAGCTGCTGAGCTGGAGTTTCTGGGTGTGCAGGTCACAGGGTGCTGCTGGTGAGCTGTGGCAGGGAGCGTGCTGAGGACTGGCCTCCGGAGAGCTGGGGGGGAAACTGGTCCATGAAGGAGGGCCCTTGGCTAGGACATCCTACGTGTGGCTGGACGTCCTCTGGGCTGGCTCTTCGGCTGCTGTGGGAGGCTGCATGGAGGGCATATAGGTAGGGGATGGATGACCCACGTGCTGCTTGAGAACAAACCTCGTGGCAGAAAGTGACTTCCCGAAACTCATTTATTCGCACAGAAATGAGCAACAGAACAGAAAGATGTAGTGTAAAATACCAGAGCATATTTGTTTTAGTAGCATCCCACTCAAGTGCTCTTTTTAAAGGACCTGATTAGTATTCAGAATCAAGAACTTAAAAAATCTATTATTGAGACCTTTTTAGCAACATTAGAGATAATGGGCAAAGCTCATTCCTAGTGTTACTCCTTTGGAATTGCACCAGGGTTGGATTTGACCCTCCGGCTGTTAATGCAGGAGGACAGCAAAATGAAGGAAAATTGCTAATGTGTTAAACAGACCCTGATTGATTGAAAGATCTTTTTTTCTTGTTAGTGGCAAAATGGTGACACCATTCCTTGCTGAAAATCAAGTGCTTTAGTGCGTTACCATGAATGAAAAGGAATTTATTTAGAGAAGCAGCTAGAGTAAAATGCTACTGAAGAAAACCATGCAAGGCAGTCCAAATCAAACCGCTTCAAAACCTGACCGCCCGGGTTTGTGAGGATAATGCAGGCCAGGGATTTGGTTCACCATCCTGTGGAATAAACATGGCCAGCAATGTGCTGACAGGGAGCAGAGGAGGCCCCCGACACCGAAGGGGTCCCCCCCCAGGGGTGCCTGGCACCAGCCCTTCCCTCCTGCAGCTCCTGCAGAAGGAAACGATACAGCTTGCGTTGCATCAGAAGCATTTCACCATGAAACCCAGTTAAAACCTACTGGTTCGAAATGCATTTCGTCCGAAATCCGTGGGGCATTAGTCAGAAACCAAAGGAAAGGTTTATGGACAGAAACCACGGAGCCTACGTGATTTACCACTTCCGCCTCAGCTTCAACAACCTATTCCTTGTAAAATGCCTCTGCCGCATTGCTTGGGACAGGCAAATAAATGCCATTAAAAACAGTGAGGGTGGCATTTTTTTCACCTACCTGTAGCCATTTACAGCGAAGGTGTCCAGGTCTGAAGCGGTTGCCCGGCTCTTCCGTGAGGCCCGTCTTGAGCACCCCAAACTGCAGGCGGGACCACCCCGGCAGGCTCTTCCTTCTTGCTGTTTTGAAGGAGCTTGGACAAACTCTTCACAAATCCACCCGGGAGTGCAGGGCTTTATTTTTTTCTGTTTCTTGCCACTGACTTGCTGCGTAGCTTTGGGCAAGTTACTTAACCTTGCTAAGACTTTGTTATTTCCCCTGTAAAGTGGGGTTAATAATGGCTATCCGTCACCCCTTGCTTTGAGATCCTTGGATGAAAAGTGTTGCAGAAGCAGTAGATATTAATGGTATCCTTTTCATTCTTTTTCATTAGCTTGTGGCCTTTTGACACCCAGAAGAAGAAACGATGTATTTCTCCTTGAAAAATCTGCTCTTAGATTATTTCCACTGTGATCAAAAATAGAGAGTATCAGAGTTTTCACAGGCAAGCTCCCTTTCAGCCCCATTTTGCAGACTCAGGCAGTTAAGAAGGTTACAGAAATGCTCATCAGAAATTATTATCCAGGGTGTTTATTATTTCTGTCGGAAAGTTATTTTAAATCTGTATATATGTATGGATGTACATAAAATCGGGATTTTTAAAAACATTTTTTAAAAAATCTGTTTCTCAAGCAGCTCAAGGCAGCAACTGTGGCTCCAGCTGTCATTTATTTTATTGCAAAAATTGTCTCAAAAGATCTGCCACGGGCCAAACCCCCAGCCCAGGAGCTCAGATGCTTCTCCTTGCTCAGGCCCTTCAGGGCCACATCTCCCAGGTATTTCCCCAGGCCAGAGGGTCCCTGAGCTTTACCCAAGGGGTAGCCATGCCTTGGTGCCTTTTGGCAGCACTGTTCAAGCATTGGCTTCTCTGATGTGGGGCTTTGTGGTGCAGAAGGCAGGCGGACTTTTAACTGAAAAAGCAATTTAATTATTCTTCATTTACCTGGGGTCAGAAATATTTATGTCTCTCTAAGTTTTCATACCTTTCTTTTAAAGAACCTTTAGAAAAAATTAAGCCAAAACCTTCACAAAAGGAAACAAATCCTTTGCTCCGAGCAGCTCGCAGACAAGGGTAGGTGAGACAAATGAAGATCCCACGATAGCTGGAAAACCCAGCCGTGAGGGACAGTTTGCAGGAGATGAGGGGCAAGAGCGAGCGTGTTGCATGGCAGCATCAGGAAACGGTGCAAGACAACCCGTCCATATGACGGAGGAGTTTAACTGGTTTTCATGCTTCAAAGATCTTTCGATGCTTAGTACAATGTGGGTAGCAAGCAGCCAGGACTATCTCCCAACGCCGCATATCCCTATTCCTATCAGATGCTGATAATTGAGATGTTTGTTTAATTGATGTACTTCTGCATGAGAGTCTGACTCCGACAGTGGGTCCTGCCACTGACTCGGCACGTGCTTGTGGGCTGGGGAACCTGAGTGCCAAAATCAATAGTGCTGCCTGTAACAGGCAGTGCTGACCCAGCCTCTGCCTCTTTAGCTTCTCCGAGTCTGTGCTGCTTTGGGGCTGGAATGGCAGGAAGACGGTGTGACAAGCTCCCCGCACCCAGCACCCTCTTTGGCTTGTACAGCTCTCGGCAAAGTCGCTCCGGCATCCCCAATTCCCAGGGAAGCAGCAGGGCCCCTAAAATTAAGCTGGACTTTTGAAATGGTAGAAGATGGCAACCGGGAGAGGCCAGGGGTTGGGATTTTCATCCTGAAAATGGGTACAACGGTGGTGGTGTGTATACCCGTTCAGGGGAAGCTTTGAGAGCATTGTTGTGAGATGCACGCTGAAAGGATGAAGCATTGTATACAGGTGTCTGGGGAAAAAAGGACAGTGCCGTGCTATATAGCGATATAAATTAGAAATTGGGGTTAAGTGTGTCCTGATGATTAGCTGGGGTTGGCTAGACCCGTGCTCCTCTGGACCAGAAGGGATTTGCTGCACCTGTTCCTATAATGTAGATGGTCTCCCAGGCTCGGTGTAATGAAGCAATTCAAGGGCCACGTTGTCTCTGACAGTTTCCCCACAGATGAGGCTCTGTAGATATTTCCACCAAGAGCCTTTCTGCACATGGTTGCTCACATGATAAAACAAGGCAAACCTGTACAGGTAAGCCCCATCAGCCTCCTTGCCTTTCTCTTTCCGGATCCCCCACCTGCTGGATGTAATGTTTTTCCACGAGGCCGGACGTTCCGGCTGCACAGTGGTGGCCCTACCAAACATCAGAGAACCCCTTTATGCGTGAGGCAACCTTTTTATCTTCCTAGAGAGGGTCAATAATTGGGAAGCATCCCCAGCTAGAGCAAGAGGCAACCGATCCCCTTCCATATTGATATGGGGGATGACTGACTATTTAAAAACCCCTGAATGTGTTCTCTTTTAAAGCCTGAAAGGAGAGAGACACTTTCTTGTTAGCCCTGGCCCCTTGCTGGGTTTTTTTGTTGTTGCTTTTGACACCTTTTCCTGCAGCAATTGTGGAGGTGGCTTTCAGTCAGGCTTTACCTCCTATACAGTCTTGCTGGGTTTTTAACTTTTACTTGTTATTAGGGAAACCGATTTCAATTTTTAATAAAAGGTGACACTTAAAAACTGGTGCCATCAAAGCAGCTAATGGAAATTATAGTCATGCCGGCATCCATTTTTTATACAAGCTAGCTTCAATTAGCCATGGGCAAACATCAAAAGGTTTGAGGGAGGACTGCCTTCAAGAAGAGCCTCCAAGTTTAGGTATTTAATTGAACCTTCTCCAAAGTACGTGAAACTCTGGATGGTATGCAACAAGGTACGCTGCGTGACATATGCTATGGTGAGGTTTCCAGTGCTTGTTTGTAGCCATATACGTATGTAGCACCACAGCTGTATTCTTCAGAGCCCTCTGCCATTAAATCTCATCATTTTTTAAGAGTAACTATGCATTGATGCCTGATTAGCTGAAAGCCATACTTTTATTTTGATTAGGTATAGAGTGGAAAACTTCGATGGGAAAAAATGATGAAAGGTTTTCAAAGAATGGTTTGAGAAGGTAGCTGCACACCAGAGGTCTGTATGATACCTGGCCAAGTGCTGATCGAATCCTGGACACCTTTGTGTTTTAGCCTCCTGCTACTCCCTCCTTCCCCCTACAGCCTCCAGGAGAAGGAGGGAGGAAATCAGAGTTCCTGGCGGGATTATGTTTGTGCAAAAAGCCTGGGTAAGATTTGGAGAGGGAGGTTGTTCAAACAGGTTTCCTCAGCCTAGGTAACCTTATGACTATAGAGATGATGGCTTTCCACAACTTCATAGTCATGGACGCATCTCAAACGGCGAGTCACGTTCATGTAGCACTCTTACCCATGCTACACTTCTCACGTTGCAAATCACTGCTGACTCTGGGAACTTTTAATTTTTTTGTTTGGTTCCCTCAGGATTTTGATCGCCCGGCACCGTGTTTCTGACTTAAGAGCAGTAATGGACTGCTGCTGCAGCTCCTGGCTTCATAAGTGATGGTAGCCTTGGCAGTGCTTTGCCGAGGGAATTAAACCTCACCGCAGCGCAAGTGACCATTTTCACTGCTGAGCAACTGACCTAAACAGCAAAGATCTTTGCAGAAAAATATGGTTTCATTTGATTATGAATGTTCTTGCAGGGTTTTGATTACTTTACAGAATTTAAAAGAAAGATGTGTATCTGTCATGGTGTGTTATTGCATGGTTTGAAGGGACCTGTAGTAAAGACGTCGTCATTTTATCCTGTAGGTGGGGCAGGGATGGTCAGTTATCATGGGGCTTTATGGCTGTTAAGAGAATGATTTCCTAGATGATGATGGCCTTTGCCTGCAACTACAATATACATGTTTATCATTATTATTACAGCTATTGTTTCTGGAAGTAATTTATAAGCAACTAGACTGTCCTTAAATCTAATGAGAAATCTATAAGAAAAAAAACCCATTGAGGTGCAATACCTCTGTGTGGCAGACTGGCTTTTACATGTGGGAGTGAGACCTAGGCTGACCCGAGGCTTATGAAAGCTAGCAGGGAAAGCTGCCTGTAGCACCCACTTTCGTTGCCATTTCCTCAAGCCTCATAAAGTGAATGAACATCAGTGTCGCTGTCTGCAACAGCCCGTGCAGATGTCTGGCATCAGAGATGGTCCTGGTTCATAATGGCAAAGCCAATGGGAACATTTTCTTTCTTGCATCAAAGTCTGTGTCCAGTGGGATTGTTAAATTCGGTGGATAACATGGCTTCTCCGAAGGTGTGGAAGGGAGCTAAGCCTTGCCATATCTGATAAGGCAGGTGAGCCGTCAAGCCGAGTATTGCCTCTGAGGGTAAGCCAGAGACTTCAGAGATAGTTACAAGAGATAATTTCTTTACCTTTGTCCCTACAAACAGAAAGATCCATAGTGTCTTCAAGTGAGCAACCATGAAATAACTTGTCCATAATGGAAAGTTCTTCCTAATTCTGTTAATAGCAGTTTTTCCCCTGAAGTTTGGGAGTTTACATTCTGATCAAAAAGGAACAGTCCACCTGTGGGTCTCAGCAATGCTGTGTGGCATTGCACTGCCTATATTTGAGAGGTATGGTCCTCCAACGTGTTTGCTTTCTGACCCTAAAGGTTAGCAGGAGGTTAGCAGGAGGTTCTTGCTAATAAGCCCCCATATAAAGAGCAGATGAGCTATATTATGTCTTTGTGAGTGTTTGCAGCATTTGTCTTGTGGTGTGGCATAGACCCAAGATGTTCCTTTGAACCAGGTTTTTGCCTCCTTCTTTCAGGTCTTGGTAGATGTTTCCAACTCTCCTGCTTTACCAGTCTCATGTGCCAGGGTTTCCAAAATGCTCTGGGTAGGAAGTGCCTTGCTGGAGAAAATCACCTATTCTATAGCAACACTCAGGCTAAAATAGCAGCAATAACAAAAGAAAAACCAGTTTCACAAATATACAAGGGAGAGATGCAGACAGATTAGAGCAATCTGTGGTTTTGAAATCTGTCGAAATAAAGTGAACCACATTAATATGTCAGTGTGCAAAGGTAATGAATGCAAACCACAGTGGAAATTTGTGCCCTACGTGTTCAGATTTCCCCCAATTCCGTACCTTACATAACCATCTTCATCACTACCACGGGGTGTCCTTGTGCCGCTCGTACACCTTGTGCTTAGTCCTGGCAGGAGCAGACCCAAGTGAGCCGCAGGGAGGTGAGGGATTTTGGGTACACAAAGCTTGAGATCAATCTTCTTCTTTCCTGCTTGAGTTCTGGTTTTAAGATGATCAAGATCTGTAAAGGCATGCTCCTTGCAAGTGCCGAATGTGCGTTGCAGTACGGTTGCGGTCTCACTGTTGAACCATCTATTTTGCAGCAGCGTGCGAGGCTCCAAGCTGCAGGAAACACCCTAGGCTGTGCACGCGTGCCGGGAGAGTTGGTTTGCCAAAGTCCTGAAGAACCAAGGACTGCACGCTATAGATCTCCCTGGGTGCAGGGACCCTCCCAGGCACATCAGCTGGGACCCGCTCCTAAATGCGGTTGGGATCAGGTCCCGTTCCTGCTGAAATCTACAGGATCTTAATTAAGTTCTCACGACAACAGGGTCTAGCCCTCTTTGGGCTGGGGGCAACCCGGAAAAAGTCTTCTCCTATTTTGATTGTGGTTTAAAAAAAGGAATTCTTAAGTCACTTTTCAGCCCTGAGATGTTCCTGCCCAATGGAAGGAACATCTACTGCTTCCTGCTAAAAAGAAATAGTATTGAAACTTTTCTAGAACATAAACTTTTAAGTTTTTCAGCCAGCTCTAGTAAACAGCTGCTTTCCCTGGATTGTGAACTGGGGGATTTCACAGGGTATGCCTTAACCAAAATTAAACCTGTACCCTTCCTAAATACATCTGTATCACATTCAGGTCTTTTTCTAGACAGTACTTTTCTAAATTTAAATTCTTTCCTTGGATAACCTTTCACGCCACTACCTATTCAGCAGAGGGTGTGTTAGTCCATCTGGAAAATTTTGAAATATAGGATCTTGAAATAGACTTGAGTTGAAATTTACTCAGCATAGAAATGCATGTTTCTAGATTTCCAGATAACAGTTACAAGAGCTGATCTAATTAACTGCTATTCTGCAGCTCTTATAGAATCTATTTTATTTGTATAACAAATGCATATTGATTGGCGGCAAGCAAGTGCTAAAGCAAGTTCAATTGCATTTTATGTTGTGTGCTTAGTCAATAAGGCATAGGAAACGTGTGCTTCACGCTGGGATATTGCAATGGCTATTGAAACACTAGGACACAGGATTACCTAATGCTACTTAGCAATCAGCATCAACAGCATCCATAACGTGCCTGCTGTAATGCAGCTGTCTTAGTCACTTAGCGGGTCCTAACGAATAGTTACCAGAGGATTTTTATAGTTATTCTATTACACTTCACAGGTATAAGTCAAAACTGATCTATTAATAATGCATAAAATAGAAGCGTAAAGCTGTTTTCTGTAGAAATGTTCCGCACTTCAGTTTGCTCCAGTGAGTGAATTTACCTTTAAAGAACTGAAATGTAAAACATATATGGGTCATAATTCTCAGCAACATTCTTTTTTACCGTCACTTACAAAAATCCACATTTCTGGTTAAAAAAAAATGTTGGTATATTGTTATAAAAGAAATATTTAAGCCTTCTGAAATATCCTGGCCAAGACTTGCCAGAATCCCGACCCAGTGTAATCTTTTATAAATACCTCTCTACAAATGCGCCTCTTCAAGTATCCCTGGCTATATTATTTAAATCCCAGAGGAACTTTAGAAAGCGCACGCAGGGATGGAAATCCTTTTAAACGGCAGTTTTTTGTATGGGAAGCTTTCTAAAGAGGGAGATCTGATCCTGCTGCATTGAAAGCTGGCAGGGGTTTTCCAGAAGTTGTAAAAGGCACTTGATGGTAGAGAGAAAATTCCACCACTGGTATCTGACTCTGCCCTCGGAAATGAATGCAGCTCTGTCGGCTTTCTGTGGGAAAAAGGGAACGGGAATGGGAGAGCGGGCACGGTCCCATGATGTCTCACGGGAGTAACCTGGAGGCAAATCTGGCCCTCGGTCCATGCAAGTGTAAATGCCCACTAGTGTAGCTGAAGCAAAGCAAATTGATCTATTGCTCAGAACAAGATCCTTCAGCACCAGATCCTGAAAATACTTAGGTCTCGCTTTGAGGTGAGCAGCCCCTTTGATTTCACATGAATTTGGGGATGTAACGTTAAGCGAGTGTATTTAAGCTTTTTTTTTTAATTCTTGCTGCAAGTTTATTCCTTCAGCCACTACTGCCACTGGGGGAGTTTATCATTTGGATATTACTAGAGATATGATCTCCTTAAGATTTAAGTTTTATGGGCATGTTAATTGAATTAAAAGATTAATACACAGTGCAAGGGACCAAGGACACAGGCGATTAATCCTGAGAAATAAAACATGGTTGAGTCACATAGAAGCACTATAGGGCAAAAAAAACCCCAGCACTGAAGGACCTTTGACAAGAAAGGTTGTTTTTTCCCCCGACAACCCTGTCAGCTATGGCTGTCAACAATAAAAAGAAGAAAACAAATAAATTGGAGGCCTTGTGTAAGTCATAGGACCAGAATATAAATACACATGACATGGAAAAGAGTAAATAATACTGACGCTTTCTTTAGAAATGTTCTCAGGCAATACTTCCTATTCATGTCCTACTGAAATGACATGAAATAAAACTTTATGAGAAAAAGTGTTATTAATCACACAGGTTCTTGAGGGACATGACTATCCGTGTGTTGAGAGGCACTCTTCCTTTACAGGGCTGCTGTCTAGTGCCTTACACCAACAATGCAGGTATAAAGAAAAATTTGGTGTTTTATCCATCAGATCATAAAAGAAATGTGTTTAACCGTTGCCACCTAAAAGGACAGTTACGCATTTTTCACTGCAGGTCAAGCAGTTCCCCGTGGAGCTGGAAACCTGGATGTGAATAGCACTGCGGTAGCATGCAGCGAGCAGGCGGGGATGGGGCAGAGAAGGAGCCCCGCGCTCCTGCAGGCATCCCCATGGCGTAGTCCCACGCCTGAGCAAAGGCAATTCGCACCTGGGTCTGGCCCCAGAGGGCAAATCCCACTGCTTGGGGAAAGCAGAAAGCCTCCAATTAATGAGAAGTCTTCAAAACCCCAGAAGTGAAATGAAGGGGGGGAAACAAATATAGGTTCTCGCTGTTGTCACTGGGAATTTAATGGCTATCATTTATAATCAAGACGCTCCTAGCAAGGAGGCCACAGCTTGCTCCCGGCCCCGCGTGAAGATAGGCCTGGGCACCTTTGAAAGCATGCTGGCTCATCTCAGCCAAGGTCCCCACTAAGGCTCATCACACCTGAGCCTTTCTTAAAGGTGTGATATGAAGTGGCATTTCAAAGCACGTGCATGCCGTCGACTCACCGCTTTGTCCAAGGCAACCCGGACACGCACGGATTCCTGCGAGCGTAGCTCCAGCTGCCACCAACGCCCTCTCCCTCTGCGGGCGCAGTCAGGACCCCTCGTGTGCCCTGATCCGGCCCCGGCAGCCTGCGGCGGCACAGGGAACCCTCGCTGGGTTCCTCTTGCCCAGGCGTGGGGGAAGCTGCCAGAAAGCAGCAGTCTGGTCGCAGAGATGCAGATCCTGTGTCCTCCTGTGAAGTCTGCTCACGGGTCCTCCAAAAATGTGGGAGAGGAAGGCGCTCGACTGTAGTGCTTAGCACCATGGGGGGCCCAGATTACTCTGCTTTAAAAAGGAAATCGTATTTATTGGGCTAGCTCCCCAGAGCAGGAGCTTCCCTCCTTACGTGGCTGGAAAATGCCTACCAGTGAGTATCTGCTCCTGCAAATAAATCTCAATCTTCAGAATTAATAATAAAGACAGCTAAATGAATACTAAAGTGCATAAATACTTTTCCATTACTGTTAAGCATCAGCAATTACTGCCACAGGGCTAAAATGCAGTCTCCGATTGCAGGGGAGACGTCTTCTTTGGTAAGGTGTCCACTCTAGGAGAGGTTGAAAGCCTCTGCTCTAAAGCGTGCTGCTTCTTATCCAGCAGCAGCTATGGTTACTGATTTACAACCTGTACCGGTGACATAAAAACCCTGTCAGCATCCAGTGGTACGTAGGATGGTGCTGTTGGGGCTTGCAAGCCCAAAGCCCAACTTCATAAGCCTTCTGCTCCTTTTTGATAGTTAGCTACATGGACAAAAACTCGAAACACATCCTGGAAGCTATTCCTGGGCTGTGTCTTTGTAGGTCTGATTCAAAAAGTCCCTCTGAGTAAGTTCTTTTGGTGTCTGTAAAGTGAAGGTTAAAGCTCTTCTCTCCTCACAAGTGCATTCACACGTGTGAGGCTCTTACGTGCATGGCTGTAGCCCCTACTCAAACAACTTGACTGGCACGCTGCTCCTTGACTTATGGTGCTGCTAACACAGAAAGGTGTTTTGACTTGAAAAAATGTTGTATTTGTGGGTTTTTTTTTTAATTTGACACACGTAAAATCTCTTCTTTTGCAGGTCTGTGTGGTATCCTTAGTGGGATTTGTTATGCTCTGTATTTCGTACCAACCTGATGAGAAGACGTGTGTGCAGTTCACAGTAAAGGTACCTTGACTTTTTTTAAATTTCTTTTTCTTCTCATGTCGTTAAATATAATCAGAAAAGTTGATACTGGGGATATTTTTAAGACCACATGAAAAGAAGTGAAAATGCACCTGAAATGCAAGAATGGTTTTCTGGTATTTTCCAGGCAACTAAGGAAGAAACTGTAGCCTATAAAGGGGAAACTCTAATAACAAATATTTCACATCAGAGCAAGATACCTTTTTATTTCCCATGTTTTAAGCATATCAAAGAGATTCAGATCAACAAAGCTGGAATAATTTGGGAAGTGTTCAGTGAAAGATCGGGAGTTACTGATTAAGTAGAGATGTTCATAGAGAGCTGGGTAAGAAGTAGGGTGGCATAAAATGGGTCCACTTAAATCAAGTTTTAATTTTTAATGTGATCTAAGAAGCATCTCAGCATCTTCCCAGCAGTTTTGCTCCTCGCCATGAAATAAGAAACTGCATGGGCACAGGCAAATTAAAAAGCGTGGCTGGAAATCTCTGCCTGCCCACCTCCATGGTCGGGGAGAGAGAGGCTGTACCGGAGCACCAGCAGCCACGTCTCAGCGCATGGTACCTTGTGTCAGGGTCAGGCATTAGTGAACATGGGAAGGCGTTAGCAAACCATGGGGACAAGCTTTCTCCCATGAAGCAAATTCCCATCGGAGCATCGCAAGAGAGGCGCAGAAACCATGCACCATGCCCTGCCTTGGTCCCCAAAATTGTGCTTTGTTGACACTGGTCAGCGACTTAGAAAAGAAAGGCCGAGAATGCTTGTTCCAGACGGGACGCTTTTAACACCATTTTTCTGGGCTGTTTTTCCTTATTATTGTAATTTTCAGGGCTCTTAATATTTTGCAGACACATAATAACCAAGAAAAACACCAATGCAAGCAACACAAAATAACAGTGATTATTAACTGAGAAAGGCAGAAGGCAACCAAATGCAAGGAGTGGCTTTTTGAAACCTGGCATTCATCCTCCCTTAGAAATTAGACCCCGGTGTGTCTTTTGTGCCTCTGTCAAGCTTCTCCCCTACTTACATAAAGAAAGGGAGAAGAAGAACAATTGTTTCTGCCCTTTGATTGCCTTTACATTCTTACCCCCGTCACCTTTACACCCGCAAGTAAGCGTTACGGCTGCCCAGGGAGCTGCTGGGCTGGGCGGGAGCTGCCACGCCAGGCTTTTTATTGCTTGCCCTGCAGCATTAAATTGAACTTGGCATCCAAGCAGGAAGGGAGTCATCCCTCGCGGTGGGAACGGCATGTCGGGCTGGGCAGCTCAGATGTCTCTGCCACCCTTAGCAACACCACCCACCCTGGCAGTGAGGAACGTGAGCCATTGCTCCTGCAAGAAAATAAATGTTTTTGAAGTGCTCCGCAGGTGATGTAAAATGGGTTATTCCTCATCACCTGGCAGAATTAAAGTCTCCCTTGAAAGACTTCTGGTTCAGTCAGTAGCTGAGGATGCAAAATTACAACCATGAGACAAAGCCGAGCAGCTTGGGTCGTTCTCTCCTCCTCAAGGGGCCTGATGCTTCGGCCAGCGCTGCAGTTGGGTTCAGCCCTATCTTCCCCAGTTGTCCTCCCAGGGACTTGCTCCCCAGCCCAGGCCCTGTCCCCATGCTGGTGGCTGGTGCCCGCCATCATCCTACAAGATGCTGGGCGTCATCCTACAAGAAAATCTTGGCCAGGCGTCCCTGGAGTGCAGTAGGCACCCCAGGATCCCTTGCATAGCCCAAGGGTCACTTTGGGAGGAGAACCACACACACACAGGCCTGGGGGATTTTAGTCAACCCCTGAGGTGACCCTATGACCACTGCGAGTGACTCCCTCGAGGTGGGAAATGGGAGGAGACCCGTGCAGTCTTCTCTGCCTTCCTCCCTCTCGACAGCTGCTTCTTTCATTTCACACTTGCGTGAGCCCTGGATCCTGTTAAAGAAGGAGGTGTTAGAACTGCTTTCGGCAGAAGTCCCTTCCTGAGACCACTGCGGGTATTCGCAGCAGCCTGTGCGTCCATGAAAAAGGGAGACCACCACCCAAAGGGAGGGAGGCTTTGCTCTTTAGGGGGACAACGGTGAGTCCCAGGTTGAATTTCTGCCCCTGCCCCATCTCTGCATCTGCAGGAAGCATGCTCTGCAGTACGGCAAAGCAGCAAGCCCAGCTGTTACATGTGTATTTAAAAGGGGAGATCCTCTTCCTTGGCAAAAAAAAAAAAAAAAAAAAAAAGACCACATCATAGAAAAGTTTGGAGATGTCCTGTGGACTTCCTGGGCTATCTGCTAATATTTGCCAGGTCACTCACTGTGGTTGCCATCATGGCATCTCCCACGGTAGCGTGACGCCCTCTACTCCTGCCCACCCAGCCCCAGCAGCCCACGCCGTGACACACACCGCAGTTCCTGTTCCCTGCACGGGCTCGTGCCTGAGCCACCGCCGCCTTCAGAAGGGGTCCCCTGGATCCACGTCTGCAAACCCTTCTGGTTTCACCACTGATAACTATGAGAAGCCTTTTCCATGAGGAACTCGATCCATCTTAGGTTATTTATTTTCTTTTTGGCACGGAGCAAAACTATTGCCAGTAAATATTGCTAAAATGTGTCTTCCTCATATGAGGAACCCAAAGGAGGATGAGCCGCCATGCTCTGACCTCATCGTACGCTGTCTCTCCCCGCTTCCCTTTTCTCCTTCTATTTAAACAGCAATCGCAGTGCCTATCTCTCTGAGGCTGTTAAAAAACAGTTTTCCAGTGGCAAGTTCTGGTTCCTGGGCAGAGCTCACTACATGGTTGTATTTTCGATGCTGAAGTTGCCTCCAGGTCTGGCATGTGATTAATCTGCTGATGGGATCTCAGCACTCACTGTCTTGTGCTCCCTCACTGGCAATATTTGCATGTGCCTCACCTTTGGTATTTGGAAATGCGTTCATTTTCAGCGGCTCGCAGAGAGATTCCTCTGCAAACATCTTGTGAGAATAATAAGCTATTTGGAAATTGCCCTATGTTCCCATGCATCTCTGCTCGCCTCTGAGCATTGCTGTAAGAGCTGCCCGTGTATTTGGTGCGTTTAGAAGGGAACCTGAGATTTCCTTCCCTTTAGAGACACAACAGGCAAATTCTTGCTTACTGTACCTGGAGTGCAGTAGTTTAGGTTGTGGATTTCATGCTATTTTGTACTGACTTTGGATAGAAATTGGCAGCTAAATAAAATACCTGCCAGGGAGAATCAGGCACACCGTGTAGTCTTGGCTTAATGTCTCATTTATTAGGGAGGCCTGATTCTGTCTCCTGCTGGTCTGAATCCAGGGACTTCCAGCCAGTCTGCTAGGTCTTCTGCATCGCAGAGCAACTTTGGTCTGTCAGAGAAGAGCAACGGTCATCAATGCTTGTCTGTTTTCCATTTTCCCCATCAAACACATTTGCACCATCTTTTAAAGTATTGCCACAGGCCTACGAATTACCACGTCTTTGTTTGGAGGAGGTCTATCAGTCAGTAGCACTCCCTTCTATGTGCTTTATATGAGGAGGTGTCCCCATTTTCCAACTTCACCTCTCCCATGGACCTTTACCTTGAAAGCTGCAGGGGAAAGTAATTGCATTTAATAAGAGCCACCCTCATTTTGAAGCTGCCCTTGGTTTAAGGCTGCAGGGGAAGTAATTAAATTTAATAGTAGCCAAGTCTTGGAAACGAAGATCTTGCTGTAAGAATTCGGTGATACGGGGGAGAAAAAATATATAGTGCTTTAAGATCTGCAATAAGCCCAAATATTTTTTTTTTCACGCTGGCAACTGAATAGGAAGATTGATTCATGCTGTAGATACAAGACAAATACACCAGGAGTGTGAATTTTATCAAGACATACATACTTGGAGTTTCAAGGTCGTAAAAAATGCTTTTATATTGATAGTTTGCTTGTGGTACTGAGGTTAAGAGAGAGAGAGAAAGAGAGAAGCTGCTGTTTAAAATAACAGATTCCCAACCATGCCATGTGTCTGACAGATAAGACGCCAAGAAAAATAAATGTTTTTACAGTGCTGAACAGAACCAAAAATGCTATTTTGGCTAAACACAGAATATGATTTTAATATACATTCACACATACTTTGTATGCAGCACAGCAACTGCCAGTTCCAGCTATCAAAAGCAAGGGAAGTCCATATGCTCTGCTATCCAAAGGTCTCAGGTGCAACCCAGAGCGACAAAGGCTCTGAATCGCTGCTGGTTTCCATGCGTTTGTGGGGGTGGCCTCTGCATAGCTACCCGCGATAAAAGCCACCCTATTTTACAGCTGCCACTGGTGTAAGGAGTAGGGGAGTGACAAAACAGACCCTTGTCCTTCTCATGCCATAGCAGGGGCAGCACTGGGAAATGAAAGGCTCTTGCTGCTCTTTCATGCCTTTGAAAGACTTCTCCACCTTCATGGGGCAAGTTTTGGAAGGGGATTGATAACTGCCTGATTTGCAAGTATAAATCAGATTTGTTTGGGCATGCAAACCAAGAGCTGGGAATAACACATGAGCAAAGTTTCAAAATCACCTACTTCTCAGCACAGCCTGAGATAATATGTCAGCCCAAGCCTCAGTCTGCTCAGCTCTGCCTCAAGGCAACTGCACGAATTTACCTCAGCTGATGACTGTAAGTCTAGCCAGTGCAGGTACAACAGTAGAGGAAGAAGCTCCCTCCTTCTCTAGAAAGCTTCTGGCTGTATAGAGACACAGGTTTCTTGGTGCTCTCGTCAGGTCTCAAAATTGCAAGGCAATACTCACGTAAAATATGCAAGGCAGAATTACTAGTTTTTGAGATGACCTCCCGCACTTGGCATCACCCGGGAGTTACAGCTGTCTTGCAATTTTTGAAGCACGCAACGTCCAGGTAGTCCATTGAACGCATGCATTCCCTGTGAAGTACATGTGCATGCATTCGTTCTGTGTTCCTCATTGTCTGCGTAGCTGGAAAAAGAGTGTTTTTTTCTTTTTTTTCTTTTTTTTTTTCTTTCTTTCTTTCAGCTGATGTATTTTCTCCTGAGTGCCCTGGCTCTGGTTGCCTGTGTTTTGGCAGTGGCTTTTGCTGCACACCATTATTTGCAGATGACAAAATTTACCTGCAATAGCATCCTCGAGTCCTGCCAGTGCAAACTGGACACTGCAGACCCCCTCGGTAGGACCTTCGTCTACCAGGACGCAGCTGACTGTGGCAGCCTCACCAGCACACTCAACCTGTACTTACTTCTGCAGATGGTCCTCAATCTGATCGCAGCCCTGGTGTGTCTGCTGGCATGCTTCGTGATGTGGAAACACAGATACCAGGTCTTTTACGTGGGCGTTCGGTTCTACCCTTTAACTGCTAGTGAAGGCCAGCAACAGAAAGTATAGGGTCTGAGCTGGCGGGGGGTTGTAGCCAGGGAAGGGAAAATGTCAGCATACTGACACCATAGACACCACGGATGGATGAGCGTTTATAAGGGTTTTGACAGGGAAAAACATTCACGCAGTTTTAATGAATATATTTTTCGATCATTTTAAGAGCATTACATATGGCTGCTCTTGCAAAAGGTCCCTTGTGAGACTATGTAGAGGTCACAAAGTCCTAAAGATGCAGCTGTACAAATACTCACCAAAGAGGATCTTTAATAGCCATAGACAAAATGAGAGCTTAAAAAATCATTGGGAACTCATCTGCAGGGCTACAGCAGTTAAGAAATAGGGTCCACTTCCCTCGCTGGTCGATATCTGTTCTTGCCTTCGGAGAAGCTACACTGATTTCTACCAGATACGGATCTGGTCCAAACTGCTTAATTATAATTATGCTGATCACGCTTAGGGAATATATTGTCTCTCGGATGCTCTGGGTATAATCCACACTAACCTGACGGGGATTTACCATGCAGAAAAGTAATGAGGGAGGTCAAGACCTCTTCAAATGCAGGCTGAGACCAACAGCAAAGTGAATATATTGACGACTGCCACATAAAATCTACATAAGACTTTTCAGAGTGACTAATGATATAGGTTACCTAATCCAGTTACTAATAAACAACAATATGAGTGGGTTGACTAATGGTGATTTGGTGGGCCCTGCTTGAGACCCCAGACAGATTTCTGAAGTACGAGTGCTCAGCACTTTGTAAGAAAAGATCAATTTGAGAAACCTCGAGTTGCACTCCTAAAGTGGAGGACCCTAAATCACTAGTCACGTTGCAAACTATGTTGACATTGCTGTAATTGCGGGCTCCCAAACCCGGCATCTAGCCAGTTCCACCAATTATACTCCAAGCACAAAAGGCCAAATGCATTTTTGGTGTAACTCCTCTGAAGACAATCAGCTTTACACACCAGCAGTGGAGTTGGGCCAACAGCCCTGAAAGATGTATCCCTGCAACAATGAATGTTTTTAAAATGGGGTGGAGGGAGGGAAGCAAGAAGAGACTGCCAGTCTCCCAAAGTCATCATTTATAATAATAAGGGCAAGAGAATAACGATTTCTTAATAAGCAGCATAGAATAACAAACCACATCCAAACAGTGCTTTTTCACCCTGAAAGTGTGGCTCTAGAAGTGCTTCATGTCTTATTAGCCTTATATCGAGCCTTATACTGAGACAAGTATGTCGGTTTGTGCCTCGAGCCGTCGTTTCCACTTGCACAGCACGGACTTCTAAATGTAGGAGCAATTCTGAACCGGCAGCATTTTGCACTGCCTGCCGATAGCTGTGCAAGGGCAAGGCAGCTGGTGCTCACGCCCTCTCTTGACTAGGGATTTCCAGATCCCCATCAGAGCAAGGGTGTTTCTGCGGTGGGGTGGAGCAATCACATGCCAGAAAAGCTGTGCCACAATCATTAGCAAGGAGGAAGCAAATACAATTTCTATAAGGCTTCAAAGAAGCAAAAACTTTCTTCTTCTGCAGCAAAAATAGCCACCAGGGAGTCAAAAACCCAGTCTGGCAAAAGCTAGTTGTCTAAGTAGCTCTAATCCTACCCAAAAACTGTCTTCCATGTGGTGATCACATGCCAGCCCAGGGCTAGACCAGCATACCTCCAGGGTCAGAAGATCACAACATAGTGAAGTCTCCCGTGGCCCACCTAGAGCACTGCTCGGTGTATGTGCTCGAGTTTTTGTCACGGAAAGTGCTTCTAGAGTAGATGTAGCATCACCAAGGTGCTCTCTGCCAAGCTGCAAAGTGAGGAGCTTCAGAAAACGAAGGTTTTTGAGACCAGCTTCCAAATGGCCTTTTTTATCCACCTAAAAATAACACTCTAGTAGGCGTGGCTGCGGGGCACATTTGCAAGGGTGCCTGTTCGCTTGCCCACGTGCCGTCATCCATCCGAAGTCCTAAGCCCGGCTCCCAGGCATGCTCAGAGCAAGCTGAGACAGCACTGGAGTGTTGCAGGCACGTCGGCGACGCAAGACCAGGCCGCCGGCATCGGCGGGGCCGTCCGTGCGGTGGTGGGAACCAGCCCATGTCCCCTGACTCCAGCGGAGCACGCTGCAAGCAGCGCTCGCGGCCCTGTGCCAGGGCCAGCCTCCCATACGGGGTGGGTCCATAGGAGTGCCTCTCACTTGCTGCTTGTGCTCAGATGTTGGTTTGTCCCCCCGTCCCTCGCACGACTCCAGCTGTGCTCTCCGTGGAAACGTAGGGCAGAGGATATACCTGCCTCCCACCTACACGACCTTTGCTGTGCCTGCTCTTCCCTCCGGCCAAAAATGTGGGCTCTCCTCTCCGCAAAGAAGATAACAAGAAGCGGGAAAGGGATCGAGGGGAGGCTGAACGACAGCTGAGCTTCGGGTCTTCCTCCCGCCCTCGCCACCAGGCGCTGCGCCCCGACAGCTGGAGAAGCAAGAGGAGGGCTCTGCTGGCAGAGCAGGGCATGCTTCCCACCCTGCCCTTTCCCAAATGTCCTTGTTGTTCAGAAGATAACTTGGTCTGCAGTGCTCTAGCTCAGGCTGTGCTGCGTGCAGGCTGGCAGCGGCAAGCTGTTGTGGGAGACGGCTGGCTGGCCCCGGCCAAGCGGCATTTCCACCAGAGCCGGGCTTTTGTCTCCTTAATCCTTTGACCTCCGTCTCACCCACATGTTTTTACTCCCTGTCTCCCATCACCTCCCAGGCGCCAGGCTCCCAGAGGCCAGCCCCCGTTAGATGGGGCTGGGCTCACGTTGCCTGGCCTCTGCCTACTCACCCCTGGGCTTCAACTTGCCGGGACTCCTCTAGAGCAGGAAAGAGGCGGCGGTGACGATCACAGCGTCGCTGCCGATGCCTTCAGCGCAGCGACGGGGAAGAGAAGGGAGATCTGGATAAGAGAGCCTGCTCCGCTTAGCGAGCTGCGCACCTCCGTAGCAGAGCACCCTCCGCTTCGAGCCTCCGCCGCCGAGTGCGGTTCACTAATCAGCGCGTTGCAGCTTAACCCTTTGCTCTGGAAGAAAGCGATATTCGTCACATATTCTCTTGGTGCTTCAGCGCTTAATGAATAAATATGGGGCATTTTGATCTAGCAAAGACTAACTTCTGTATTTCCTCTTTATATCTCTCAAGAGCATAAAATCAAAACAGGAGAGATGGGGAAATGGACACGGCAGCGTTTGGAACCGGTTTCCCCCTGGGTATGGTTTTACAACATGTATTTTGCCCACATCAAGGATTTTGGAAAGTACTAATTAAAGGATTTTCACCTACCACAGCATATTCAGACAGCTCCCAGCCTTTTCCCGGTGTCAGAGTCCACATGGACTTCACCAGGAGAAAGAGTGGGACTAAAAGGCTCAGAAAGGACAGAGGTGCTGAATAAAAACCCATTTTTTTTTAAAGTCCTGGAAATTCATTCTCTGGGTGAATTCTGCAGAAAGGGGTAGGATTAAACCGCTACGGACACACAGAATTTGCAAAGGCCTCGATGTAATTTACTCTCACAAACCCAGGTGAGATTCTCATTTGCACCCTGGCCACTTTACACTGTTTTCCCAGTGTAAAGGGGTTGTAAAGACGGCATCAATCATTTTTACACCTACTTTATGGCCATTTTACACAGCTAAAAGGGCCCTTTGTGTAAATGAGAACTCAAGCCCTAGAGAATTTAATAGAGAGGAGATCCTTTCTATAGACTGCACTAGACCCTCTAATAGGGTCTATTACTGGGATATAACTCTTCACTGGATTTTATAGCTTGGCTTAAAGATCATCAGTCTCGATTAAATTCAGTTCTGCAAAACTTTTCCAAAGGCCGTAACTCCCCGGTGACATGCCTGCTCCTCCGCCCCGAGCACATGCAGACAGCGACGGTGTTGCATGGATAACTGCTTGGTTTTTTAAAAGGAGAAGCAGCAGCTACCACTTTCCTCTGGCTCTGAGGCATTTTGATGTTGTGCTATGCAAATACTGGAGCGACAATAACGGCAACGAAAAGGGAACCGAGACGCGGCCTTACACAGAGCCAAAATGTCACATTCTCAACCCCACCGGGCACCGAGGTAGCAGCCGCTCCTGACGGGGGGCTGCACTTCGCACCCCTCTCCCTCCCCTGCTGCCGCTGGAAGGACAGGGGACAGTGGGCGGAGAGGAAGCGCCGCCAGGTCCCGTGCCAGGGCTGCCACCAGCCCACTCCTCCTGCCACCGCCTTCACGTGACGGCCATCTGCGCCTCGCCGGCCCGGCCGGCTCTGCGTGGGCACCACTTGGAGCGTTGCCTAAAAAACAGCTCTGCGCAACAGCACTGGAAACTGTAATCAACTCACAGGACTAGGGTTTTTTTTTTTCTTTTTTTTTTTCACGCTACTAGCCAGTGCAATATTTGCTTTGGGGGCCTTTCGAAACAGAAAGCACGCTGCTAGCGTGTGAGAGAAGCCGCAGTTCAGGTCCTCTATATTTAGAAAGCCAGGATGTCATACGTCCCCTTGAAATTTTCATAGTCCCCTGCACCCCACCCACCCACACACGTACACATGCTTGCGTCTGGAAAATGTTTTTCGGTCTTAGCAAAGGGTGTTGGCTTAGGGGGATTCAAGGGAGGTGCAGAGGAACAACAGCAGCACAGTCCCGAGCGCGAAGCTCGAAGCCTCCTTAAGGCACCGTGCGGCACGGCAGGCAGCGGGCACCCACCACTCCCAGCCGGGCTCGGGCGGCTGAAGTCGAGGATCTCTCCCCTTGTCGGCCTGTAACATAAATCCCAAGGCAGGGCCAAGTTTTTCTGAGATGTATGGAAGCCCTCTGCCTTATCACGTCAGGCAGCACTGTACCTTCAGCCGTCAACGTCTTCCCGAGCTCATTTTTAGGTGGCTGCGCACGGGCTGTAGCACCTGTAGCAAGGGCTCCAAGAAGGTGGATTTTGGTGCTAGCTCGTCTCAGGTCTCTGCAGTTCCCGCCCCAGGGATTTTTGCTTTCTGCTCCGCTGCTGCCTCATATAATCACGAATCAGTAGCATTTATCCTCTGCTAAATTGGCTCTGTAGTCAAATATTATAAATGATGATTGCATCTACAAAGACCAGGGTACATTTTTCTTTGGGTTTTGGTACCTGATTTCCATGCCTTTGTCCAAGCAAACAGTTGAAAGACTCATCTAAACTTCAAACTTGCTGGGAGGGGCTGGGGATTTCTTTTTTCGTTTTATTTAGGAAGATACGGGCAATGCATATTTCATGCTACCATAATGCTTTCCCACTCCACAAAGCCATCTTCGCATTAGAGCGTAGCCATTAAGGCCCGCGTACAGTAACTGACTGCAGAGAGAGCGTGGAGCCGAGACCCACCAAAGCTCACAAGTGACTCCCTGCTTCACCCGGGTGCACCCCGGTATTCCTGCCTGGCACGGGCGTCTGAGAGCCAGCTGCCGAACACAAGCGGGAGCCCAGCCCGAGCCGGGAGAATAATCTGCGGAGGGTGGTTTGAATACACATCTCTCCCTCAGTCAGATGTATTGTGAATGACAAGCACCGGGCTGACCTCAAGTTACGGGAGATACAGAGAGTGGCACCGGTTAAGGCAGCCCTGGGTGTTAAGAGCTGTGATTGTCCTGGAAATGAGATATTTGAGCAAGGCAGGTTTTTAACCCTATTTCACTCCCTGTGGCCGTGTAAAGAGAACCCTGTTTTTAAATGGCCCGAAGCTGACTGAAGAGGGATTTCTTCTTACTTCAGTGTGGGATTTCTCTTTCACCAAAACTGTGACAAGAGGAAGCCTTTGCCTCATCTGTCCTCCATTGGGCTGGCTAGGAGCATCGCTGCTGGAGCCGGAGCCGCATGCATGCAGAGGGGTGTGGAAGCCACCCTCATGTCTTTTTTTGTGACATTTTCTTCCAGCACCACAGCTGCCAGTGCTGGCACAGGGAGGGGAGGGACAGCCAGTGGCCCAGATCCGTAATGTGCCTGATAAATGGGGATAGCAAGCCCTGCAGCTATCCCCATTTATACTGACTATACTGGGATTTGGTGGGATAGTTTAGGGAACAATGGTGATGAAAATAATAGAAAACAGACATTTACACTTTCCCTTCCACCTTGCGAATCCAAGCAGACGAGCGGCACACAAGGGGAACCAAGGGGAGCTGACGGAAAAGCGAAAGCCTCCCGTCCCGTTTCACTGCCCAAGCCTGCCAACACGCTGAGAAACAGTGAAACAGTACAGAAAATAAACCACCATAAATCGGGCACTCTAAATGCTTTGGGTTTTCATGATCCAAGGTGGTGTTAGGTCAGGAATGTGAAAAAAAAGTATACTTGTATGGGCTCCTCCTGGTCCGAGTCTCCCAAACACCAGAGCACTGCATCAGATGGGGACCCAGCCAGCCAGGCTTTTTGCTGATAGACTTTGCTGTTGCCACAGGAATTAAATTTTGTAGCCTAACTGGGCTGGGGGGTGGGGAAGGGCAGTTTACGGGCTGTACTCATATATCCATATATATTCTGTTAAGGCTACTGTTTTCAGATTCAGCATTTTTTCTTGCGTACAAAAGAAAACGCTAGCATCTCGGCTTGCAGAAGTCTGCCCTTCTGCATTAACAGGAGTTGCATCTCCACTTTATTTCTAATAAAATTTTTCTCACTCACTCCACCCAGGTTTCAGTGTTTCTCTTGCTTCTCCATTTTCCAAAGCGGCGGGACTTTTCCTTGCACATCCTCCACCAGCCCTGAAAAAGGCACCGGGTCTGCGGGCTGCGTGCGAGCAGCCCCTGCTTGGACAGGGCAGGGGAGGCACAATTTGCAAACTGGCTCGAGAGACTTCTCCTGAGTTCTCCTCCAAACGTGCTCCACTCACTGATTACGCTATTGTTCGTAGCAAAGTGTCAAAAAATTACAGAGAGCCAGTGCTTGAAAATCACACAGGCTAATTGCCTGGTCATAGGCAACAAGTGGATTCATTAGCCGAAGCGGCACGTGCGGCCGTCGCGCCGTGGGAACAGGCAGGCCGTGGCCCCGCGCTTCCCACGCAGGCCAAAGTCCCTGGAAATTTCACCTGAATAAGGGAAAATTCAGGCGCTGCGGGCAGCTGCCGGGGACCCGGCTGTGCTCAGGAGGTGTTGCGCTGCGCAAGGAGGACATGCGGAGCACGCGGCATCGCTGGGCGTGGAGGCTGACCCGCATCCCCGAGGGAAACTGACCTGCTTTGAAAGGGTCTGTTGGCAACAACGTGCCACACCGACCCGTGGGTGAACTCGCACCGTTCGGGCATGGATGGCAAGGCTCTGTTAGGACGTGTGCCCATGCTGGCATGTATACACACGTGCCCTCGCAGAGAGGGAGATGCGGAGGCGCTACGTAACATGAAGTCTGTGCGTGGATGTACATAAAACTACACCAAAAGCTGTTGTAGAAGGGAAAGCCACAGCTTTATGTAGGTGCATGACCATGTGTGAGTGGAAAAAAGGCTTGAATCATGGCATGGCTTGACCTGGGCAGCTGTGTGTCAAAATACCAAGCCCGGTGACATGCTCCATTTAACACTCACCTCCTCCCAAATTTATTGCAATATCCTACATTTCCAAACAACTTCGAAGCCTTGTCTGCTCTTTAAAGCAGCCTGCCAGGGGTGCATGCCCTCCCTCGCCTCCCCTCTCAAGCAAGGAACCCCCTCCGCTCCAGCCGGGGGTCGGCGCCAGGCTTGCTCCACTCCTCACCTCCGCACAGCTTCGGGGCCACGCATCCTCACCCCAGGAGGGAAAAAGCAGGTAGAGTAGAAAAGGAATAAAGATTTGTTTGATTTGTCTTTGTCTGAGCATGGCACATCTTACCGTAAGGTTTTTCCCACTAAAAGGAATGTGTTGACTGGGGCTGGTTTGGAGTTTGATGGGGTTTTTTCTTTTGGTGGCTGTAAGGACCTGATTCAAGGCCACTAAAATGGATGAAAAACTTTGTGCTCAGTTTAGTGGCCTTGGATCAGCCCATGTAGGAAATTCATTCTCACTTGCTTCTAGCTGGGGGCTAACTAATATTTCCCATGCTTAATGGAAAGCATCATTAGACCTGCTGCATCACACTAGAGGCAACACTAGCTATTAAAGAAAGTGGGTTGATTAAGGGACAGCCTTGAAGACTAAAAATAATCAGGGAAATAAGAGTCAATGCCATATGAAAACAAACACGCAGTCAGTTGCTATCACAAAGCTTTTCACGTGATGGTCTGCACGCTGGTCTCACCCGAAGCATGTTTGTTTTGGAGAATCTTAAATAGTACAGCCTTGCGTATTGGCAGCAATATATACGGACCGATTCAAGAGCTCAGGCCTGACCCAAAGCCAATGGAAGTCAATGCATTGACTTCCCCAAGCACGCCCCATAGGAATCACTCTGTGTTTGGAAAGGTATGTTGCAGTTAAATACATTGGTCTGGGCTAGGTATAAATCGGCTCTTACAGTACTTGCTTAGGGAAAATGTACTGACATCGTCACTGTCACATCCGCATGGAGACAAGAGAAAATATGGAGGTTGTAGCTAATAGGTATAACACGAAATAAAAATAAAGTGGCTGAAGAAGAACTTGAGCAGTCAAGGGGAAACGCACCCAGTTCAAACGAACTCCCTTGGCTCAGACAAATTTCACAGCGCACGCAGTGATTTGAAGAGGAAGAGAAGAAGGATGGCAGGAACTCAGCATCTCACTTTTTCACAAGCCTCAAAAACATCGCAGGCAATGTGAGAAGAAAAAAAATACATGGCTTTAGTCCTGTCTGGAAACATGTGGTACAAACTGGGGCAGAGGAGATTAAACTTGGCATCACCCCACCTTTCCCCACTCTTTTCGCTCCCCTGCTCTTTGCTAGTATTATCTGGGTTGCTCGGTCCTCAGCAAACATCCAAGTAGCCAAAATATGGGCAGGATCCTTGCCATAACCAAACCAGCCAATGAATGAAATAAGGCACTTGTTTCCTGGAGCAGAGGGAGGGGAAGGGGGGGATTTAAACATTTCTCTGTGGTGTTGGAAACCCACCTCGAGTAGAAGCAGTCCCTCAGCTCACGCAAACCACCAGCGCTCCTTTGACGTCAATTGGCAGCCGGCTGGTTTGCACCATCCCAGGGGCTGGCTGTAGCGGCATAAGCAAACAGCTCGGCCCGGCAGCGAGATAGATGGCGAGAGGCAAGTTCAAGTCCTGCACTCCTTCCCTCCGTTTTACTGCTTTTCATCATTACCTACGGCGTTGTTTTCAGATGCATAAGGGCGCAGACCAGTTACCGCAAACATCTCTTGGGCAAGTGGCACGTCGGGTGGCGAGGCACAGGCGGCACGGGGTTACAGTGGGGCTGGTGGATGCCAGAAACCTGGGGGTGCACTGGGGCGGGTCTCTGCGCTGAGACCCTTGGGACTCAGGGCCACCCTGGAGCTACAGCGGTGCCCGGGGCAGGATGCCAGGGGGAAAGCGATGCTCATGCACTTAGGAGAGACGCAGGACCTGCCGACCATGGAGAGGCTGCTGTCTCCATGATGTCCTCCAACCTCGATCTGGGTTCTGATCATATGGTCTAATGAGGGAGGATTTGGGAGAGTTTGTTAAAGAAGGAGTGAGAAAATGACTGACCGTGGGAAGGACCAGGGGTGTTCATCTGCTCTCCCCTTTCACTCTTCCCACCAAACAGTCTCCATGCCCAAAGAGAGCAGGAGCAGGAGAATCTTGATTACTTTTGTCAGACACCAGAGCCTCTTTCTTTGCTGAGCGTTTCCGGCAGCCCACGGCAGGAGGAAAGGCAAGCGGCAGCCGCACAGCTGGCTCCCTGCCCTCCCCGACCGGCTTTCGTGCCGCAGCCGCCCACCCCGACCCTGGCCCAAGCGCATCCCGCAGAGGACGGGGACGGCTGCGGCGCACGAAAGCTGTGTCCCGCCGCTGCTCGCAGAGTGTGGCAGCCCTTGGTTTCAGGGGATGCTGCTGCGCCGGCAGCAGGAGGACGAGGCCAGCTGCAGCGGGGAGCGCCTCTGGGGATCACGCACGGCTGCGTTCCTGGACTGCATTTTTCAGCAACGGCAAAGCAACCTGCTCTTTCGCTTTTTCCCACCTGAAAAGCCTTTAAAAGGCTTGACTTTCAGAGAAGGAGGGCTCTGCAGCCCCTGCAAGCCAGCTCTGCTGAAGCTGTCCTGAGATAAGCACCCCAAAATGAAGGCAGCCAGAACTGCCGATCAATTTTGAAAATGAAAGCATCAGAGACCCTGAACTCCCGGATCTCATTTCTTACCTATGCGGAGGGCTGATCGAGGGCTCGCAGCGTGCGGTGCGATGCAGAACTCCACCGAAGGGCCTGCTCCTTCATTCCCACAATCAGTATTTGTTTTCGGAGAAAGGGATGCTGCGCGGGGCCGTGGGCTGGAGCTAAAAGGTGCAATGGACAAAGGAGGCTGGACATGAGCTTCTCCCAAGCCAGAACAAGTTTCCCCACAGCATGTTTGCTGCTTCCACAGCCAAGAAGTGGGCTGTGAGGGTGTGTTGTTATTTCTTTTTAGAACACAGCTCCATCTTGAAGGCCCCTTCGTGAAGTATCTGGACCTCCTTTATAACAGCTCTAACGCAGTTCAAGCAAGGCATAAGCCCACCCTGGGACTGGCAGGTTGAACCCCTTCATTTTACGGGATGGTGGGAGGACAGGAATCCCTTTTCCCAAACCTACTTTTACAAGTTTTGGTTGAAACGCCTGTAAAAAAGGCAGAGGGCCTCGCTGACCCCCCGCAGTGCCAGAGGAAGACCCAGTTTCAAGGCAGGACAAATTTAGCAACTGACCGAGGGCTGAGGGCTTCGTGGGGAGGCACGAGCCCTGCCGGAGGGGGGCGTGGGGTGGGAGCGCCGGCTGCCCGCCGAGCCCTGGAGCTGGCTGGGGCGAGCAGAGCAGCGGGCAGGTGTTTCCATGAGCAAAACCTCTCGAGAGCAGCTACTTGCTAAAATAGATGCCACGCGATAAACCGAAAAAGAAAGCCCCGCTGCCCAGCTGGTGCAGGCAGCCGCCTGCCTGCGTGCACGGCACGGAGGCGAGCGGCTATTTTTATCAGAGACGGCCAAAGGCCGTAGGAGGTGGCAGGGGCAGCCGGCGGAGGTCTTCCCTTCTGTACTGTGCCGGGGCTGCGCCCCAGCAGTTCCCCTCGCACATGGGCATCCCGGCTGGTGGTGGAGCCGGCCGGCTGGAGGGCTTCCCCTTGCCTTCCCAGGAGCAGCCGTCCTTGCCCTCCCAGCACGCCCACGCTGGCCATGCCCAGCCAGCCCCGCCGGGCAGGGGGAGTTAAACAAACCGAACCGCCCACATTGTGCTGGATGCAGAAGCACAGCCAAAAATAGTGAATCAGCCCCTCCTGCCTTAAATCATGAGATCAGCCTCCGGGTGACCAGAGTGACTTGTTGTGTGCGTGGTGCTCGGGAGCAGCCCGTTCCTCACCCCCGGAGGCACCGCGGGGCCCGGGGCACCCTGCTTCGGGCTCCTCCGTGCAAGGGTACGAGCGCTTGTGCAAAGCAGCACCCCGGGAGCCGAGGCCTCACCAAGCAAACACACCACCAAGATATTGTGCAAGCAGGGGGAAGGGGTGGCTTCGGGGGGCACACCGGCGTTTGCAGCAGCGCGGTGCATCACACGGGCAAACCTGTCTCCTCTGCAGCAAGCTGTGGTAGCACAAGCCCAAGCCGTACGCTCCAGGGTATGAAATCCAGCCCTGCTCCGAATTTCACTCCTTGCCTCTACAAGCACCGGAGCGTACCTGTCCTGTGCCTTGGTGCATCAGGAACCCGGGTGCAACAAGCGGCTCCAGCCCGCCTTCTGCACCAGTGACTGACTGGGCACGGCCCTGCCATCTGCAGGGAGCGAGATGGCCCCAGTCTCCCGGCCTTTCCCGCAGACGTACATGCTTGAAACTGGTGGGGTTTTTCCAGATTTAGTGGGCCACGCACATTGTGATTCTCTCTCGTAAGAAACCAGAGCAAGTTAAAAAAAAAAAAAAAATCTTCAAGAAAAGTGAAAAAAAATGGAAAAACTTTTGTTCTTCCTCCTCTTCTTCTCTAAGACACACTACAGCCTACATCCCCCCGCCGTGCCCAGCAGCACCACTGGCAGGGGGGGCCGGCACGTGGCCGTGCCAGCGGATGCTGACGGAGGACCACGCTCTCTGGGCCCAGAACCTGAAGCTGCCCCTCTGGGATTAGGAGATTCGCTGCTGATGGCTATTTGCTCCCACGATGACTGTTTGCTCCCACACATCGAGCAAATGAGCTGTGTGGCCTTGAGCACCACGGGAGGCAAAACTCGCATGGGAAAACCAGCCCCAAGACGCTGTAAGAGAGGAGAGAAAAGAGGTAGGGGATGACTTTGCCCATCGTCGACCAAGCTCTCAGACCTGATGAATGTCCATGCTAGGATCCAGACCCTGAGCAGGCTGTCACAGCTGGGGACCACCAGCTGTCATTTGGGTTGTCAAGAAGCTGGCAGTGCAATGCCATGCGTGCCAATAGTGGAACACAAGCCTGGGAAACACAAACCTGGCTCCGCTACCCACCTGCCGTACGGCCCCGGCGAGCCATGCCATCTCTGTGCTCCTGCTTCCAGTCGTTTCCCTCCTTAAGCTACAAACCTTTTGGCCAGGCATTCTGGTTCCAAGTTTGCAAACAAGAGCGTGAATCATGTGGGGTAAACCCGCTGGGGTCAGAGCAGCATTTCTGATTTACACCAATGTAAATTATTGCCTCTGCTTTAAAAAATATTGTTATTATGTTGGATGGGGTCCCAGTAACTCCGCAAAGAAAGGAGTGGGAGAAGTTCTTCGTAGATGGACTTCTTAGGATTTATTTACCGCTGGCTGTCATGCGACCGCTTCACTTACGCAAGGCTTGTGCTCCACACAAAGGACGACGGAGGACACAAGTGACCTGCAGCCCGTTTGGTGCAACCGCCTGTCACCAGGGCCATGCAGCAAACCAGGCACGGTGCAAATGGAGGCCCACCTCCTGCTCCGGGATGCCGGCAGGCTGGCACCAGCAGGGCAGGGCTGGACAAAAAGCTTCTCCTCAGCATCCTGGGGAGAGGCCACATGGGAGAGCAGGGCAGGTGGTGGCCAGAAGCACTACTCTGCCCTCCGGGTAAGCAGGGAGAGGGCTGCTGTGTGGTGCAGTCCATTAGCTGCTGCTCTTCAGCCTCCAAAGCAAGCTGGGCATCTTGGCTCTCTTTCTCTTCCCTGGGCAACCACGTGGAGCTGCTTGGAGAAGCCTCAGCAAAAAGACTTATCCAGGTTTTTGCGCATGTTAATATTTGAGGTGACTATAGCTCACGTGCCAAAAAAGAGGACATCCCTACAGTGGATGGTGTCTCCAGAGCACACGGTGCTCTACGAACGAGGAATAAGTTGGCTGCTTCTAGCTAAAAAGAGGCTCACAAGGTGGCTTTACCGCAGTGCAAGAGGACGGTAGAAGAAAAAGGGGAGGGGGGACAGCTCACCAGTCAAACATACGTTTTGTCCCGAGGTATTCATTCATCCTTCTAGCAGCAGGTCCAGCGACAGTCCTTTTGACTGAGAAAGAAAACTTTCCAAACATAGATTAGGGGCCAAATATGAAGCTCAGACAGGAAAAAACTCATGTGGGGTGGAGGGTGAGGAGGGAAGGAGAAGAACACCCTTGGGGAGGCAGGTTGCTGTGGGCAGGGCTGGTGTGGAAGGCACAAGCAGGCGTCCGAGGGGCAGCCGGGGCTGCGGCCGCCACCTTGGCGCATCGCAGATGTCCGTCGGGCAGGACGGCTCGGGAAGAGAGGGTGCAGCCCCGCGGGGCGACTCTCCTGCTGGGGCTGCTGGAGCTGTCAGGAAGACTTTGATTGCCTCTCCTTGCGAGAACGCATTTATTTGTGGGTAAAAATTAGTATCTAGTCTCCAGCCACCACCAATCTGCCATCTCTAGTTGTTGGTTAATTCACTGAAAGCGGTCTGAAAAAAATATATATAAAGACAAAGACTGTTCCTTGTTAGTCACCTTCCAGTGATGTACAAACGCTCTGACAGATAATTATCGGTGATATTGATTCTACCTAGGGCAGAAAATGAACAGGTGAGTGTGAAATAGAAAGTTATTTATAAAGATGTAATTGAAACAAAAATCTATCCTGCAGGCTTGAGAGTTTAAGGGGGAAAAAAATGCCTTTGCTGGTATGTCTTTGCTGTCTCTGCTGGTGTTTGGACGCTTCCTTGGGAGCGGGAAGGCCACCTCCCTGAAAACAACTGGTGCCAGGTCCTGGCACAGGTACCGGGACAGTGGCTGCAAGTGGCCTGGGCTGTCGGAGCCAGCCCCCACACCCTATTTCCAATGCAAAAGCAGATCATCCTCTCGGAGCTGAGGTCGTTTATGACTCTTCTTCGGAAGCGCAAGGTTGATTTATTTTGATACTGATTTAATTTCCCCTCCATTTTTTGTAAACTGCTTACTGGTGAAACCTGGGAGTACATTTCCAGCAAGCCTCTTTTTCTCCTCCTGTCCCCTAAGCAGGAGGGATGATTACTCCGCGTCCCTGCCATCGTGGCACGGGGCACAGGCAGGGGACGGCGCAGGCAGCAGGCAGGGGGACGTGACTGCGCATGGCGGGAAAGCCACGGGAGCAACCCTTTTAAAGGGGAGGTCTGATTTGGCTACAGAGCCATGGATGCTTTATAAGCAACATCTCTTGGGCCTGCTCTAGGCTGAAATAAATAGCCAGCACGGCAACAGCTGAAAATAGGCATGAAAAGCAGCCAGAGAAAGAGACCCGCAGCCCAAGGCAGAAAGGTCTGGTGCAACGTCCGTCAGCCTGAGTTGGTGCTTGCTCAACCGTCCGCAGCAGGACGTCAATAGCAAGATGCATCTTAAAATGGAAACCAAACTCTTGCTGTTGCAAATGTGGCTGTTGGTACTTCTTGCAGTGCTGGGACATGGCGAAATGCCACCACCACTGGTGAGTCTCCTCCGGGCAGTGGCACTGGCCCCGCGTGCTTCTCCCTGGCTGGAGACCTGGCCCCTCTTCGGGCTGTGCTTTCAGGCCCTACAGCTTCGGAGCTGCAAGTCTCACCGTTGCAATGCTGAAGGCCTTTTGCAGATGTAGCCCTCGCGGCTCTGCCAGAGGCCCGTGGGAGGCTGTGCTGCGGCTGCTGGCCCCGAGCGCCGGGCTCACTTTCTCTAGCGGCTCCGCACATCCCCAGCAGGGCCAAGACCTAATTCGCTGGCTACAGACTGGCAGTGGTGCTTGCTGGGGAGAGAAAGCTTTTGCCAATTTATTATTAAATCACAGCGCTATTTATGCCAACATTAGGCTGTTTGGGGCTAAATGCACAGAAGAAGTTACGTACCTGGGTTCTGCCAGACAGCTCGGGGGGGGTGCAGGGAGAGGTGGGTCTTTGGGCAGGGCTCTCTTCTCGCAGCTGACTCACATCCTCACCCTGCTCAGCCTCTGTTGCTGCCGGCTTTATGGCTCCCACCCTGCACGTACTGGAGGGAGAGAGGACCTCTGGGGCTGCGCTTTTGGATCTAGCAGATCAGGAACCACTTCAATGCTGAAGTCCTTTTGCTGCTTTATCCCTTGGTGTCCCAATCGCTCGTCCTCGCCCCCACCCAGAGCAACCACTTCTGACAAAGCTGCGACAGCGGAGAGCTACATACAAAATGAGCAAGCGGTCCCAGTTTGGTTCCCAGGATGCCCCCAAGCTTCTGGGCTGTCAGGGGCTGAGCTCTGGAGCATCGCAGGAGGTCACCTCCCCTGCCCCGGTGACGATGGCGAGGACATCTACCTGGAGCCACGTCCCCCAGCGGTGGTGGTGTACCTGTCCTTATGGAGAAAGAGGCTGCAGTTCCTCCGGGGGCCGTCAGCCTTTCAGGAGCGGTTAAAATAACACAGGGAGGCTTACGAGCAGATGTGGTTCCCGCACCGCTTCTGCCAAGGCTCTGCTCCGCAGACATCAGCTGCGGAGAAATGTTTAAACTGAGCTGCAGTGCCGTATGCCCGGTGTTTGTACATAAACAGCTTCTAAAAGCATGAGGGGGAGTGTGTAGCTCTTTCAGAGCCGACCGGATGGTTCTCTCGCTTGACATGTTCTCTTCTTGAAACAACATCACTTTGTTGAATTTTGTGGCTTTTTATGTGGAACAACATTAGCTCATCCAAGTCTGTGGTTTATTTGAAAATGAAATTCCGGTAAGCTTTTGTACCATCTGGCAATGTCCAAACGAATCGGGTTTAGCAAGAAACCACTGCACACGTGTGCACAAACACATACACACCAGAAACATTATAATCGTCATAACCAGTAATCGCAGGAAGCTCGGCATCGCTGGGGCAAGGGGAGGGGGAGAAAATGAGTGCCCGACTCATCTCCCGGCCATATGCCTTCTGTGGGGCTTGGCTCCTTCCAGCAGAGGGCATTTTGCAAGCCGTCCCTCCTGCACCGCTTCTACCCCTTCCTTCTGCGGCAACGCCTTTGACATGAACTTCCAAGTAGATCCGGATGTAAATCAAACACAGCTGGGTGAGCTGCGAGACAGCGCGCTGTGTCAAATTCACAGCTGCTGTCAGGTCATTGCACTGGTTTCAAAGCAGCGACTGATTTACACCAGCTGCGGACCTGGCCAGACGTGTTGAGGAGGGACTGAGGCATACAGGGGAGGTGTGGGGCTGAGGCGATGGCTTCTTGGTTGCTCCTTGCAATAGCTGAAGTGTTTTCTTAGGTGGGACCAGCCCTGGATTCCCTCTGGTCCAGGCAGGTAGGGGGACACACAGCACATTCTTGACACCTTGTCCATGCGTAGCACTCTTTCCCTTCTCTCTCTCCCACATCTGTGCACACAGAGGCCTCCGACTGGCAAAGCTGAAGGGAGAGGAAAATGTGGCCATTACCCAGGTACACAGGAGACCACCAAGCATCCCTCTGCCACCTTCTCCCCTGCAAGAGTTTCGCCTGATCTCTCTTAGGCCTCCCCGCTCTTCCACACTCAGCTACTCACAGACCTGCATTAAACGTGCACGGTGGCTGGGGCAAGACCTGTATTAAATGTGCATGATGGCTAGGGAATATGAAGTGCTATTTAGGACATGTAGGACAATTTACCAAGAGCCAAACGCAAAGTCCATTGGAGCCAGTAGGCAGGTTTCCACTGCCTACAGCCTTCCACAGCCACAGCAGGCACAGCATCCATACACACATTCACCTCTATGAACTGGGGGATGGGGGAAAATAATGACCAAATACATGCCTTGGCTTTAAATTAACCTTAAAATATAGCAGAGATCTGCTTTTGAGAAAAAGCAATGGAAATCCAATGGATGAGCTGGGCTGATGAGCCAGCGCCACCGAACCGCGTCAGAGCTGCGGAGGTCACAGGCGCTGCGCTATCCAAGGGGACTATTTCCAGCAGCGGTTTCATTTTGGTATCGTGGTCTGAAATTGCACGAACAGGACTTTCGATGGAAATCATCGCAGACGTCTCCCTTCAGGACGCACTGTTGCTTTTCAATCTGCATTGCATGCATTTAAAGCTTGCGCGTGTACACCTGAGAGTATTTTTTCCTTGTGCTGGACATGAAGAGAAACCAGTAACCCCCAGGAAGGCGAGATGCCTGCAGCCCCAGCCTGACAGGAGCTGCTCTTGCCTGACTGGTGAGTCCCGGCTCCTTCCTCCACACCAGGTCGCCAACACCTTCTTATCCCCTGCCAGCCTATAGCTGCTAATAAAAGCAGGAATTTGGTTCACCTGAGAACATCTCTTAGGTTCCTGATTGGAAATATAAAATAAAATTGTGCTGGTTTTGGCTGGAACAGAGTTAATTTTCTTTATAGTAGCTAGTATGGGGCTATGTTTTGGATTTGTGCTGAAAACAGTGTTGATAACACAGGGATGTTTTAGTTGTTGCTAAGTAGTGCTTATACTAAATCAAGAACTTTTCAGGTTCCCATGCTCTGCCAGGTGCACAAGAAGCTGGGAGGGGACACGGCTGGGACAGCTGACCCCAACTGACCAAAGGGCTATTCCATACCATATGGCATCATGCTCAGTATATAAAGCTGGGGAAGAAGAAGGAAGGGGGGGACGTTCGGAGTGATGGTGTTTGTCTTCCCCAGTAACCATTACGTGTGATGGAGCCCTGCTTTCCTGGAGATGGCTGCACACCTGCCTGCCCATGGGAAGGAGTGAATGAATTCCTTGCTTTGCTTTGCCTGCGTGCATGGCTTTTGCTTTACCTATTAAACTGTCTTTATCTCAACCCACGAGTTTTCTCACTTTTACCCTTCCAATTCTCTCCCCTGTCCCACTGGGGGGGAGCGAGTGAGCGGCTGTGTGGGGCTCAGTTGCTGGCTGGGGCTAAACCACAACAAAAATCAATTCCAGCAGCAAGGGCTTTTAACCAAGGAAGCATTTCTAACAGGTGGCCCCGGTGAGGTGCTTCACCAGCTGGGCTGTGGATGGGAGGCTGACACGCTCTGATAATCCTGCTTTAATTCTTTTTTTACAAGGGTTGTTTTTAATATATATATAGTTTTGCCTCCAGCATATGCTGTACTAGCGTAGCAGCTCTTCAAGTACCGTGTTTTCCTGCATACGTGTGAGTGACAGCACCTAAAGCCAGCAGCCGTTACATAAATAAGACCGGCACTTCCCCTGCAAGCGCCGTGATGGCTGTGGGGAGCAGGGCTGGGCCCAGGACAGCCCGGGGGGATGATGTCCCTGCCTGGAACGGAGGGTGATGAAGGAGGGGACGATGTCAGGGCAGCCCCAGTCACCACCAACCTCCCCTCCATGTCAAGCCATCCATCATAGACCATCACCTCCTCGGGGCAGAGGCTGCTGCGTCCATGCTGTTCATCACCGGTGGTGCTCCCCATCACTGCCATCCTGTAATACAGAGAATGGGTAAGAAGAATAACCAGTCTAAAATATGAATTTGTGGCATCTCACGGTTGTTTTGCTGATGCTGTGTATAAGGATTACGGTAGCCATTGTTTCAGAATGATGTATGTTGTATCTTAATGAGCAGCTTAATTGTTTTACTTAGCAGGAGATGGCCAATAAAGTATTAAGAAGCCAAATTTGGCACTTGGCTTCCTTTAACATTAAGATGCAAAAGTCTGATTTGTACTGCCTGTAAATCTGCTGTAACTCAGCATGCAAATACTCCTGAATAATTTAGGCTTTCTTTAAGAAAGCCTGCGATATACCCAGAAAAGATTAATATTCAACAGACGTCCATCATCTAAGTAAACACTTTTTTTTTTTTTTTTTTTTTTAAATGTACTGAGTTCTCATAAATTCCCTTAATGGGACAGAAACCATCCTGGCTCTTGTTCATGAGGTCTGTCTCTTTGTCTCTGTTTATTTATTCGGCAGGAAAATTTCGCCTGCATAACACTTAAAAATGTTTGACCCCTTGAAAGGACATGAAGGGATGTTCTTCAGACACTTACCCAGCACCAAAAGAAAACAAAAAAGAGGATGGCAGGAGAAAAGCCAGGGTCACAGGTCGTGTTTGAATTCATAGGAAGAGGAGCTGGCCACGCCACGTGGTCATCCCTGGATGGTTATTGCTTTGCTCATGCACTCATTTGCTTTGGTGGACAGGAGCAGTGTGAGGACTGATGGTCACCGTGGCACTTCCAGGCCGTACGTCGCACATACTTGTAATTTTTCTACACATCGTAACACGGCAGTCAGGTACCAGGACTCCCACGTTTCCATTTTGACAATGAAATTCACTGAAATATAAGAAAGAGAACTGAAACGTGCTGTGCTTTAGGCTCAGGTATGAGCAAGAAAAAGCTTTCCCTCTGACGCACCTACCTCTGATACACCTATAAGAAAGATGATGTGAGATGGTGTCAGGAAAGGTGTATGATTCACCCATAACAAAGTGGGTTAAAAAAAAAAAAAAAGACTAGACTGGGATTATAAAATAAGCATCAGCTTTGAAATTGGTGTCTGTACTCATAAACCAAGAATTTATGTTTGGCACCAACCGAAGCAAAGTAAGAATGGGCCTCGGTTATGAATTTTGGCAGAAGTTCAAGTTCACCCAAAGTGCGAGGCAGTCTGTCCAGGGAGCTCGACCCCCTGGTAGGTGAGAACCACCTTTGTGTTTTGAACCCAGAGCTCAACTTTCTGTGGGTCCGGGTGCCTTTGGGTATCAGCCTTTGGCTCGCACACCTTTCGGGTTTGTGGCAGGCCTGGCAAAGGCTGAATTTCAGAGTATAAAGTCACGGTGGCAGATATCGCGTCACAGTGGGGGAGGATTACTCTCTAAAAACTATTCTTCTAAAACTAAATGCCCAAGACATTGATCATTACAGGGGTAACTGTGAGGGCTGGAGGGAGTGAATCGCTTATTAGAAATGATATAGGCGTATAGGGAAATGCCAGGCGAGTGGTTCTGGTATAAATTATGCTGCTCAGCACTTTTGGGAGAAGAAGGCAAGTTTCCTTAACTATGGGCTGACCCTTGGAGCGTCTTCAGCCTCAGTCGCAGGCAGTTGGGTTTCCTGGGATGGTGCTTGTGGACATGATGCCTGTTTGGAGAACCAGAAATTTCCCCCTAAAAGCAACAGTTAAACCCCCTGCCTCATCCTACCAGTCCTTGGGAACTCGAGACATTTCTTGCCTAGGGCATGACTCTATAGATACAGCAGGTCAAAAATCCTTCCTGCCAGCGGCACTGCTGGGGAGCGGGGCAGTGTCCCCTGGCGTGGGTGGGAGGGGGCAGCCTGGCCGCGGGTTGAGCTGGGTGGGAATTAGGGAGGACTTGGAATGAGGGGTGGTGTGTTATGGCCTCTCCCAAGGTCAGAGGCAGTCTGCAAAGTGCAAAATGGCTGTTAGTCTGTATTTGGAGAATGCTTGCTCTCGTTTGGACATAAAACTGGTTGTGAGAAGAGGGAATTCAGACCAAAGTGGTGCTGAGGGTTTGGGGACTTTTTCTGTCCCTTAGCCAGCAAGTGTGAACATTGATGTTTCCACAGCTGTGGGCAGGTAGCAAGGTGCAGCAAGCTGCTGCGGATGCTCGTGTTTCCATATGCTCTGTCACCACTGGAAATACTGCCTCCGTGTTGTTTCCAAATACCCAACACCAGAGAATAATTAGAGCGCCTCGTTATCACTAAAGGAAAGTGCCTACATAGAAATCATGCTGCACAGAAATGCTTCATCAGAGCCACGTCACTCTCGTTGGTCCATCCCCTCCGAGACATGGAGGCACCTCATTCCCACCGACCCTGATGCCTGCCAGGAGCCCCGGCACCTCTGGGGATGCAGGTCCCTCTCCCAGCTGTGGGACACGCGGGGCCAGAGGCACCCCAGCTCCGCTCGGGCCCATGGGGGTTGACATACCTGGACAGCCCCTGGGAAAGGTGATGTCCATGAGCACACGCTCCTCCACCTATCTTGGCTCCATTCAACCGTGGGATAAAACAACCACGGGTGTTTTCTCAAGCCATGTCTCTCAGCTTGACCTTCCCGTATGATAGAAACCTGCCTAAAGCACTTGAGTGTTTGTAGGTCCTGAGCATCGCTATTTTTCTTGGCTGTGGGTATGAGGCAACGGGTGAGAAACTCTCCACGAGCCACCATCAATGGAGGTTTAAAGACAGAAGAGTCCCTGGGAGTGCTTTGGAAGCCAGGGCTTGGTATTTCAATGAAACACTGTGCCTGACAGGAAGGATATAAACACAGCCATAAAAGAGATCCCCATGTCTATTCCCTTCATTTCAAATTGCAAAGTCGGTTAAGACTATCTATTTCAATATATAGTCAAGGAAGTATCTTCAATCAAGTGACAGCTTGTTCCCATACTGTAATTAAATTTGAAGCTCAATTACTATTGTATAAGTCGATGGCATAGACAGGATTATTACAGGAAAATCCCCAGGGATGCCAAGACTGGTACAGAGAGGTGGAAGGCAGAGTTCAACATGGGCTTTTACTGCTGTGCTGTAAAGCTGAATGCAGCCCGGGCCAGGTCCTGCTGCTGGCCTCTGCTGGTCCTGCTGGTCCTGGGCTGTACCCCTCAAGGCATGCGTCAAGCATCAGTCATGCAATTGCCAAAAAATCGTGTCTCCTCATTGCAAAGGGAGGTGCAAAGATGCATGCAGGCAGATGTTAGTTCTGAGAAAATCACTGCAAGCCGGCCATCAGCTTCTGGGGCTGGAGCAGGCACTGCTGGCCCCTACATCCCTGCTGTGACCGTACCCGGCCGCCCTTTGCTGTGCCGAAGCGTGGCTGGGCGCTGCCAGGCGGCCGTAGCTGCGGGTGGAAACTCCCGCACGAACGTGCATTTGCATGCTATCAGCTCGTTAGCCTGACGGGTTGCCGAGCACCTCTTCTCCCCCCGGCAGGACGGTTTCTCCAGCTGCGGCAGAAGCGCACAGCCGCCCCGGGCTGTGCTGGAGGGGCGGAGGGAGGCGAATCCCCAGCACCACCAGGGCTGAGGGCCTCCCGGGGTGAAGGACCACCCCTCCCCATCACTCCCCGAGGACAGAGCTGGACACGTCTGCTGGTGTCCAGCTTGCAGCTGTTTTCCCTTGGCTCATCTCTAGTTACTGCCTGAGAGCTTCGCTTCATCCTTGAGGCTTCCAAGTCCTTCAGCTGCTTCTCCTGTTTGTACTGAAGGAAAAGAAAAGGGACCAAAGCCTAAACTGTGTGTTCCCACTCCAAGGGACAAACAAGAAGAGAAGAATCACATTTATTTGGCTCGTATTTCATGAAATAATTAAAAAAATATCTTAAGTTTTGGAGAACCTGGGTGGTAATCCTAAACGCGGGGTTTCAGACGGCACGCTGCTGGGACGGGGCAGCGACTGTAACCGGCTCGAAGCCTCAGTGCAGCGTCAGCTCAGGGCACTTTTGACCACGGTGCACTTCTTGTTGGAGAGTGGGAATGGGTTTTTTTCCCGTGTTTGAATTTGTTCCTGAAGTTCAAAAGAAAACAGTGCCTCTAAGCTGCCAACAGATACGTCTAAGATAATGAATGTACTTTTCACAAAAAAGCCTGGTACTGTTGGAATAATTTATTACTGCTCACACACAAAAAAATCCCTGTTAGAAAGCAATCCAGAAATTACATGATAGTTTTCTTTCTTAAAAAAAGAAAGGTATCTTTCCTTTATTCCTTGTTGTCAAGTTTTGTGGTGCTATGAAGAAGTGTCTTGCCCTTGTCTTTCCTTTCTAGCTGCCCATTCGTGTTCCAGGTGTCGCAGCTTCACGCTTATATTTCTTTCCAGCTCTGCAACGCCATGATTGCACAAAGCAACAGCTTTTCTTAAGCCCTTTACCCTCCTGCTTTGAGTTTCCAGCATGGGACACTGCGGAAAGCCTGATGATAAGGGTTTCAGTGGGAGTCAGGGATTTGACCAGCTGCCCATGAGCAGCCAACGTGACCACAAGCTTTACCACGCCACCAGTACTTGGTGGCCAGCAGCACGGCGTGCTCCACGCCCCGCTTTCTCGTTACGTGTGCCGGTGGGCACGTAGTGATGTCCCCTGGTGCTGAACACACATCCTATGGATGTGGGCTTACGCTCCAAAAGTCTTCTCTTCTCTGAGCAGAGCAGCAGCAGCAGCGACTGCTGCAGCTTCTCCTTACTGCGCTCTCAATGGGCTTTGGTCTCAGTGCTGGGGGATCACCTCCAGGCACGAGAAACCAGCCCAGGCCCCATTGTCTCCTCCGCACTTCATCCGCCGCCAAGAAAAGTGCCAATTAGTGCCAGCTGTGCTGGGCTGCTTGTTGACGGGCTGAGAAGGGGCCTGGATCTGGCCCCCCTCTCTTGTTTTCTCTGTGCAGCATCTGACTCCCTGAGTCCGCCCATTGATGTGCAGGGATTTCTTAAAATGAAAAAAAAAAAAAAAAAAAAAAAAATCCTTATTTGGACAGTTTGATGTTCAGTGCCCTGTTTTATTTCATATGTTTGAAATATAATAGATTATTATTCAGATACAGTAATGCAATAGTAACTCCCCGTACTATGAGGGAGCCGAGGAGCCAGAGCAGCCTGGCTTGGAGGATTTGCAGCCTTCTCGCCCCTCCGCACTCACTGGTCCCGTGGCCAGTCAATGTGTGCAAGCTGCTTTCTGAGTCCAGCACAACTGGTGGGAGAGAATCAAGAGGCATCTCCTAAAAGTAAATACCGCTGCTTTTCAGATGGTTGCCAGGGTCAGGGTGCCACCAGCGTAAGCTGTCTCAGGTGTCACCAAACAGCAGCTTTACGTTCCCCAGCACAGGTTAGCTTGTTTAGCCATCATTCCCAAATGATGGGGACCTTTGCTGGGGTTTAAGCCATCCCACAGGACTGGGCTGGTTAATATATGCCCAGCCTCCCGTGACTGGCGTGCTGGTGAGGGGTGTGCGGGTGCGTTTGAGCCCGATGTGGGACGTCTGTCCTCCTGTGAGATGTCACTCTCGGCCTCGAGGTGCATCGGGGCGCGCGTCAGCGCCAGGGCACCGTGTGCCCCCCGTTGCCATCCTGCCCGGCCGGGGCTGCCGGTGGGTGAGCAGGACTCGGGCGATGCCTTTTCGACCTGGGATGTTTTGAGCCGAGGCAGTACGAACTAGTCCTGTTTCTAACAAGAGGTGACTTACCTTCAGGGTCACAGCGCAGGGCTCTGCATCGAGTCGGGCAGAAAACCTGGAGGTAGAAAGATTTTGCTACGGAGTGGGGGCAAAGAAATGATTTTTTTTCTAAAGCCTTTGCTTCATCAAACAAAACGCTTTCCCCAACCTGTCAGTAGTTCCCAGGTGCCAGTTAGCTCTTCTGGATTCATAAACGGCACGTGGAAAACACCTTAGCTAGTCATTTAGCCATAGCATATTTGCAATTTATAGCTTACTTCCTTAGAGCCCTGCTAAGTCATTAAGCCGCCTTGTGGTTTGAGCAAAGGTTTAGGAGCCAGGAAAATCTGGGATGAGTCATTTGCTCACACACTGGTGACCTGAGCAAATCAGTTGACCTCCTTGTGCCTCGGGCGGGCTGGCTGCGAGACTGGCCATGCGGAGCTGGCTCCCTTGCAGACGTCGGGGGCTTGCCTGGCTCTGGTCAAGAGCAAACCCCTGGCCCCGGCAGCGATGTGCAATGCGTGGCCTCGGTGTCCCAGAGCTGGGACCCCGCAGAGCTGCGACCGTTCAGGCTGCCTTGGTGGGGGTGCCAGCCCCAAGCCCTTTGAAAGCCAGGGAAAGACTTTCAGAGGTTTCAGTGCGCTTCAGGTCAGGAGTCGCTTGCTTCCCTCCAGCGTCTGTCTGGCTTTTGAATAGCTTGTATAATAAGTTATAAATGACAATTAAAACATAAAATGAAGAGGGGACCAGATGGCTCCAGGCAACATTTAAAAATACCAAGACTATTTCTAAATGCAGATCACCAGATCCAAAACAGCCCTGGGCAGACTTAGCTGAAGGTTATTTGCTGGCCTGGCTGAAAGGACGTGTGTGGTCTCAATCAGTTCTCAGAAGATGCTGTTAAAATGACATTTGCTGGCAAAGGCAGGAGGGAGGACTTGGGCAGTCCTGAGGACACAGGCGCTTGCTCCTCTCTTTTAAGGGGGTTGCCAAAGGCTGTTGGGTGAGCAGCGACAAAGGCAGGTTAGATCGATGTCCCTGTTTCACCTTGAGGAAGGTGAAGTGCTGTGCTGGAGGTCGGATCAGGGGAGGGGAGCTGTGCGGTGTCCCGACTTCCCAACCACCTTCTCTAAGGATGTGGCTGCTCACACCATGGGTGTTATTACTGTGGGTACCTACCACCAGCAGTGACAGCGCTTTGTTCCTTTCCCTGCCATCTTTGCTGATGTAACTTATGTCTCAAAAAAAATTGGCCAGACTGGAAAAATCACAGGAACCTCATAAGATAATCTGTCACTTGACTGGGGAAACTGTGGCTGTGAACCTCTGGCTGACGGAAGACCATTGGAAAGGGAGCTCTCACCAATAAAACTAGGCAAAATGAAAGGTATTTCCAGAAAAAAAGAGGTGATCTGGCACCACAATACCTACCTAGGTTCAGCGTCAGTGCAGCGGAGCCACATTCAGCCCATGAGACAACTTTATGCATGTCCTCCTTGCCTTGGAGACGATGGGTCTGGTGGGGAGGTGGACATGGGTCTGCCTCCACAGCCTCAGCGACCAAACGCCCCAGCCACCACGCAAGGCCAGGTGCTTAGAGACGCGACCTGCTATTACGATGTCTGTGCTGCAGAATAAGCTTCACATCCAGAGATTGCATTAGACTGGATTCTCCTCTCCTGGAGAGATGGGAATCAGCATGGCTCATGGGGAACCAGGTTTGTCTGACCTGGACGTAGCACTTGGGCTGAAGTTTGAGCCAGATGAGAACCAGCTAGCAGATACACCCCATGTCTTACTCACGTGAAGGCTTCCAAGCCAGGTTAGCTACCTTTTCCAGCTCTATGCCACAGCTTACAGAGAAGCAGATGGATAAAACTCTATGGCCTGCGCTACACAAGATGTTTGAGTAGATGATCACAATGGCCACTTCGATCTTTCTAATTAATAGTTCCATTTTGCCACGTTAAAAATAAGCTTGATTATCATTTGCTTTTGCTTTTCTTTTTCCTCTCTTGTACACGCTTCCACCTCCCACTTTCAGCTGAGCCCGGAAGCAGAAGTATCACATTACTATGAGAGAAGCTAGTTTTGTGGTATTTCCATCCCATCCAGAGCCAGGAAACACAGGCAATTTTGCAAGACAGCTTGTACTCAGTAAATTTCCAGCTCAGTTTATATTTCTGTATTTATTTAGATTTGTGCTAACCATGTAAAAGAGCACTCATCCCAAGTGAGGTGCTGTGGACAAACTTTCAAAAAAACAGATTTCATAGACCAACGACCCTGAGCAACAGGCTTTTCACTGGACCTGTAGCTTCTGGCTAAGTCCTGTCTTCTGAAAAGACACCCAAGATTGACAAAGACATGGGCAGTCAACTTCTGATAACACTAACTCTTCACAATAACTCAAGAGTAAACTTTTAGTAATTCCCACCAGTAAACCCACCATTTCTGACATTTTCCTGTACCCTTGAGACCTTCCGTTGAACTTTCCTTCCTTCCCTTTCTTTTTCTGCATGATAAATTGTATCTGTAACACATCGCATTTGCAACTCTCACAGTCTTTGGCTAGGTGCACGATACCCCCGCTAGCATCTTCCCACATCCCAGCGGAGCAACCAGGGACCTGGACAGATGTTTATGCTTGCATGGGAAGAGCACGATGGCTCCAGGGACCGAACTCTCCTCTCTTGACTCCTCTTCTCCTTCAGCAGCGAAGTCCTGCCACAGGCAGAAAAATCTGCATTTCCCATGGGATGGCAGCGCTCACAACACCAGCTGCTCTGCTGGTTTAGGTCTGCAGCCAACCCGCCCTTACTTCTGCATGCCAGTGTTCCTAAATACCCTCAGATTGAGTTGCGTGTGTGCAAACCACACATGCTCATACATAACACATACACCCTCAACTCTTAAAACAGAAAGATGAAGGGTTGGGAGGGTTTTTTGGAGGCATCAAGAATTTTGCTGTCTTTATCAAATTAGGGTGAAAACTTTCATGCCAGATAAAGCCACCGTTACAGCTCCCTGGTGGGCTACAAACAGGCCTGAACTGACCTCAAAGCCAGCAAAAGTTGACTTGAAAAAAAAAAAAATACAAACTCTGAGCCAACTGCCATCATCCAAGACCAACTCGAGACTGAAAATGTTTTTTTCTGAACCCTGTTTCAAAGTTGCCCTGTGCTCTGCTGACGACAACTGCGGGTCTCTGCAACAGTGCCCGAGTTAACACAGTTCCTGGGTGTTTCATGCCATAATGCTGGCAGGGCGGAGAAGAGCGAGCAAGCGAATATACCCTTACAGCTTTGGTAAGAGAGCCAGTGCTCCTAGGAGAGGATTGCGAAATTCAGGTTGACATATCACAGTCGAAGGCCATTACACAAAATTGTGACAATGTGCCAGAGTCCATGGTTTACGTGGCAACTCAGCATTATTGGGAACAAAGCCTACAGAGCAAGTTGCAGACTTTGGGGGCCAGAAGGGAATATTTTGTAAAGGGATTTGGAACCTTTGGGCTGTAACTGGATCCCCACACCGCTCCTGCCATCTGGATGAAATTGCAGGGTTTTGAATGGGGGGGTGACAGGGCCCACGTAAAGCAATGCCTCGGTTGACCCCACAGCCTTGCACGTGGGTGTAAGTGTTGCCTCGGCAAAGGCCATGTGGCTGCTCCCCGCCGCCAGCCGCAGCAGCAGCCCTGCTTCCCAAGGCAACCCCGCTTCCCGAGGCAACGGCAGAGCCGCGGCGATGCCCTCCTCCACCACAAGCCGCTGCAGGGCTGGGGCTCAGCCTGGCTCAGGCAATGGATCTCAGCTGGCTCCCACCACTGGGGCATCGTTTTCTTCCAGCAGATTAGGTTAAAATTTGGAACAGAAGCCGTTCATTTCTTCCTATCAACTTTGCCATCTCCACAGTTTGTTTAACAGGCTATAGATGGCTTCAAACTCCGGCCAAGGGGTTGAAGATTGTGCAATAATTTACTACAAGAAGGGCTGTTAAGAGAATTCCTGCTCGTACCAAGTCAGATACTGAATGTGTTAGCTGACAGCATGATCTACGACATTTAAACAGAGTTATTAAAGTCATAAGGACAAGACACTGCCGGTTCGACCATGCTCCTACAGATTTAGCTTATTGGTTTGGCTTCTCAGGTCACGGCCCATGGTTCTTGATGTGCCCAGGTCTCGCCTTACCTGAGCAGCGGCAGACGAAGGCAGAGACATGGTGAGAGGTTGGGGGGGGTCACGGAGTAAGAAACCTACTGTACAAAAAAAAAAAGAGCAACTGTTGGCTGTTTGCAGCAAGAGAAACATGTTGAAATAGCAAAGTTATAAAGGCTATTTGTCTTGTGCCTTGCAGCTTCCTGCTTCGGACTAAAAAAGTACAGCATATAAATAGAGCGGGCAAGTGTGAACCGATGATAGCAATACACTACTCCACATTTAAAATCCCTGGAGCTCGAGTTTCTTTTGAGTCGTCTGGGATGATTTTGTGTAAATACAGGACGTTCGGTACGGGTGCCTGCAAACAGGATTCACGCTGCCGGTCGCTCCTGCGGGCATCCTGGGACAGCAGGGAGATTAGCAGCCTTAAATCTCAGTTTTCTCCACTTAAAAATAAACTCAGCAGCCCTCCCCAGAAAACAAGCACACTCTTTCCAAAGAAAACATCCTCGCCTGCAGATGCTTTTGTCACAGCAGCAGCGACGGTGGAAATGGAGGAGCCGCATTTGCTCTAGGCCACGCCGGCGTGAGCCCGCTGACGTCTGCGTGGCTGATGCCGAGGGAGACGTCTGCTCCCTGAAATGCCTTTTGAATGAAAATGTACCTTTGAGGAAAACATTTAAAAAAATACAAGCCTTGGCATTAGGTTCTCAGTTCTGCGTGCAAAACTGCTCCCATTTGGGTTTAGGAGCTTAGCTCTGGTTTGGGGGCTTTTTTTTTAAAATATGACTGTAATCTTAGGTTGAAAGTTTACTGTATGAAAACCCATTTTCTCTTAGGACGTACTTTTAGCAGAACGATCTAAGAAACCTAGTAGCAAACAAGCCCCTTTCTATTTAACTTTAAAGTCATACCACAGAATATAAAAGAAAGTTAATTCTACTCAGAAACTCAGCAGGTTGGTATAACAAGTGCACAGAAACAACAGCATGCTCTATTTAATAGCATTTTCCTTATTAATTAATTAGCAGGCTTTTTCTCACTAAGAAGAGGTCTCATTCTTTTCCTCATAAATATTGACTTTCTGTAACAAACACAGCTGGGGGGGAAAAAAAAAAGCGCACTTATATGTTGTAGTTCTCCTGTCACAGGTTTGTAGGGTGCTTCCTTTTTTCACGAGACCACAGATTTCCTCAGCCTGTGTTGTCTCAGTTGAGAGAGACAGTGGCTGTCGGCTGTTTGTCTTCCTCAATCCTTTCACATAGAAGAGAGGGGAAAACCCTCGGTCTCTCTCTCAACGTGCTACTTGAAGGAGCTAGATGAAAAAAAAAATAAAGAAAAAAGCACCAAAAACCTCACACACATAAAAGCCCCCACCCTAGTAAGAGAAGTCACATCAAGCCTTCAAGCTCTGCATCCATATTATTAGAGGGCTGGATTCCCAAAATTCAGGTCTTAGACTGGCACTGGAAACGCACGAGGGACAGTGAGAGGCTCCTAAGCACCACCAGCAATTCCGTCTTGAAAGGCCGTCGGCTGGTGAGGACGCAGATCCCCTCCGTGAGCGTGCATGTGAGCGCGCGTACCGCGTCCTCTCGCGAGCACGGCCGCCCGACAGCCCCGGCGGCACGGCCCTGCTGCTTCCCGGAGGGACGCGAGGATGGGAGGTCACCCGGCTCCTGCCGACCGCAATACGGGATGCTCAGGATGCTCAAAGCCTCACAGCGAGTCGCCGACTCCTTGGGTCAGACCTGAGGAGGCAGCAAGGGCTAACGTGCCTCAGGCACCAGCAGAAAACCCTGAGGCTGTTCGGCTTGAGCCTCCTCCTCTCCATCAGTGACACTCACATTCATCACGATCCCTGCGCCTGCCCACCTTCAACCAGGGCTGCCCCTGGCCTGCCGGTTACGGACAAATGGCACTTGAGCAAATGACACATTAAACTGCCACCCAACCTTCAGGAAATCCCACCCAGCAGAACAATTTCTGCCTGAAATAAAACGAATCCTCGCTTTCGTTGCTGGATTCAGCCTCCGTCCGTTCAGGACTGCACTGATGCCATCTGCTTTGTCACTTAGAAGAAATGGAGGCATACCCACAGCATGGTCTCCCATGCAAGGCAACCAGCCCGGGTTTCCCAGCAGCCTTCAATTCAGCAACACACGTTTCCCTGCACCTCTAGCACCAAGAATAAGTGAGACAGACGTATATAAAATGACACACTTTATTAAAAGTTACATTCAGCAGCAATGGACATATTTACTTAAGTAGATTTTAACTGTCAAGGAGCTTATAATTATAAATCCCTCTAAGGCATTAAAAGCTCTTAGATGTTTTAACTTCTTTGCAATCATTTCATATAAATAGGTAAGGTAAATGATGCTTGCCTAAGAAGAGGATAGCCCAGCTGCATTAAACAAAGATATACATATAAATATATGTATAAAACAATGATTTTTTTGTTATAAACTCATCGATGGGAATATTTCACAATCTTTAAGGCTTGGGCTCTGGCCCTGCAACTATTATTCACGTAAGAAGTCTCCTGTTTAAGTTACCACGTGCGAGTGTACAGATTGCTCGCAGGGATAAGAGCTGCAGGGCAGGGCCTAAGCTTTGGCAGAATCAGCAAAAATGTCAAAATGCTCAGTGAAATATATTTACAATCTGTGCAAGTAGCATCACCTACTGTTATCGATTACGGAGGTCTCTCTCGGAAGCTATCAACAGCAGAAAGGCACCGTGGCAAGGCTAATCAGCATCTGTTAGCTCTTAGTTTTTGACGTCATAGCTCTCCCTTCTGAAGGGCAGTATTTGGGCTCTTGAGCCCTGGGGACACCATTTGGGGTGGGAGACAGAGAGGGCACCAGCAGCACGCAACTGCAGGCCTGAGCTCAGGGCACAAACGCATCGAGTCTCAAGTTTTTCCAGCTCCAACACCAGAAACCTTCCTTGACGTGCAGTGGTTCATTTGCTTTTTCCGAGTGTAAACAAGAAAAATGCCAACCACTTCCAGTATTAGCCAACTGCCCACCCCCCAATAAATAGTGATCGTTTAATTTATCTTCGTTCCATTAAACTGTGCTTTATGCCTCTAATAAGCGATGTGTGAGGAAGAGGAAATTGCTGTTGAAACAGAAGCTGTGACTAGATCCGATGAACTGCATAAACTAATTTGAATTAATACAGCTGCAGGGTGTGATTCTCTGCCAACTTACCGCTGACTTTACGTTTGCGTACAACTCCTTTGGCTTCGTGATGTACAACAGGTCTCGCCAGAAAAGCAAATCTGGCTTTACGTTACGCTGGTGGCTGGTTACTGCGTGGCGTGTGGCTGATGCAAACTCCCAGAATCCATTCAGTGCGAGTCTCTCAGTGCTGAACGCCAACGGGCACCTGAAGCCCCGTCCTCACTGACAGGCAAGGCTTACAGAAGGGGTTTTCACCACCACAGCGATGCTGGAGCAGTAGCATCAAAGCCTCATACACAGTAAGCGTGAAGGAAAGGCACACTCCAAGACATAGTCCTAAAATATCTCAGTCGTTCATTGAAGACAACTGCTCTTCTGTATTCTGCTTTGACCTAGCAGCTCTCCTACCATCAGCTCCCCATGCCACAGCCACACCTGCTCGGCTCACCGAAGACCAGACTGTTGGTCTTTAGAGTGGAAAAGGTAACTCCTGCCTCGGAAGAAAACGCACAGTTATTGACCAGCTCAACCCAGCTCCCGCTGCCTCCACGCGCTCCCTCTGCCTGGGAAGCAGCTGACGTCCGGCTGCAGCGAGGCTGCGAGGCCAACACCTGCAGAGGAGCTGTAAAAAATTTAGTCTCCCACCACTCACTTCCATTGGCCTTGTGCCATTTCTGATGAAGACCACTTGCTCTTCACCTTAGCACGTGGAGGCAGAGCGCTGGCTGGATTTGAGAGAATTTCTTACAGGAAAAATAGACCCTAAACCTGGAAATAGCCATCACCTCTCACAACCGGGGTGCTCTACGGACTAAAGTCAACGGAAAGATACTTTCTTTCCATAAAATACACAGATCCCTGCTTTCCACACAGTATTTTTGAAGGACACAATTGAAGCCAGTGGGAAATGTTTTAATGGTAGAAGAATCAGACCCTAAAGTATATTATTTTTGTATCTCAGCCACCTCACTGGCGCAAAAAAAAGAGATGGCTTCCAAGAACAGGTTGGAATTTGGGACGAAGAGAGGGAAATGCTCCTTCCTTCCCTTTACTCTAGGTCTGTTGGTTTGAATTGTGCCTTAAATAAGATGACAGCATTTCTTCAGGGAGAAACTAGAAATAGTGGAGCCAATAATATTTTCACCTTTGATCAAAATGGCTTTTATAACAAAACGGAAATGTTACAGGGGGACAATCATTGCAAAAATATTTTGGTTTACAAAGTGACTCCACGTAATGGAGGTGCATTTTCAGATGCACCGAGGACAATCAGGCACCCAAAACCCACTGAAAATGAAAGTCAACTGGGACCACGACTCCCATTTGTGCCCCCAAAATCTCCTCCTAAAAGAGAGGAGAGCCCTACGCGGAAACCCTGTAACTCTCCTTTTAAAGCCACCCCAGGAATCACAGAACACAGCGGAAACCTGCACAGCGGACTCGGCTGCTGCCTTTCGTAGAGCCTAGGGCTGGAAGGAGCTCCTCTGGCATTGCCCCCCGTGCCCCAGCCAGGCCTGTGGGGAGAGGCAAGCCCCTGAAAGAGGAAGGGTGGGCAAAGGCAGGCTAAGGCCATGAGCTCGAGCTCCGAAGAAAGCTGGCAAAATACGGTGCTTATTTATTCAAGTCAACTCTCGCTGAAGATGAGTTTACGGAAGGTAATGACACCATTACAGCTCCACAGAGAAAGACATTTCTAAGCTTTTTAAAAAAAAATAAAATCCCATTCGCGCTTCAGACTACAGGTATAATTTTTTTTTTCCTGAATCCTCCATTGGAACTTGAATTTAAAACACAGTTTAACTCCTCAGTATGTGAAATCTCATGGCCACATTAATCGAGAACATCTGAAGCCAGGAGAAAGAAATCACTTCCAGTTATGTTGTCAGTGTTATGTGCATAACATTCCCACAGCTGTAGATCCATTGTGCTCCATGTTATAAATAAGAAATTGCATGGTGACAGCTAAAATTCAAAAGCGTTAATGTTTCTCTTTGCAACTCTTTTTGTATTTTTTTTCTTCTTTTTTTTTTTTTCAGTCTTTTGAGGTTTGTCCCCTTTCCCTCCTAGTAGAAGTTACTTGAAGCAACATTATTGCTTAACCAACTGACATATTTATGGTAATTAAAAAATAGTAAATGCCAAGCAAATATGACTAATGTTGCTATTTGGCAAATAAGCCAGAAACAACTTCTATGGATTCCGAACCGGGCTGTTGTATTTGCGTTAATAAACATTTCTCCTTCTTCTGCTCATCCTGGTTATCCCAGCGCTTTAGGGAGAAGCCTGAAGGCAGCTCTAAGGACACGGCCGAACGCTGCCCCGACCTCCGTCGCACACGGCAGCTACCACCGAAGCCATCGAGTTGCGGAGCGCAAACGCAGCTGAGTCGGGCCCCGTCAATGAATACAAACGAGCTCCCTTGTATCTCTCGCATTCTAGGTTGTGGTCCCTTTCAACCATGAAAAACAGCTACAAATTGTTCCCAGAGCTAAACCACTTAACATCTTGGCACTTGGTTGTTTTTAACTTTGTAACAATAGGCACTGTTCACTCCTCTCAATCTCAGCTTTTTATTCTATAATAAAGCAGGAATACTGATGAAAGGCTAGTCACGGCTTTTCCCCGTGGTATCAGGGTGGTGGCATGTGATGATTCACATGGGGTGTGTTTGATCCAAGAAAGCCCAGCCTCTGCTTATTCTTCCTTTGTTCTGTCATCTAAGGTGGAAAGGCAGAGAGAGACGAGTTGAGAATTTTTTTTCTTTTTTTTTTTCCCCTTTTTACTATTATTTAGCAGTCACAGAGCAAGATACATATAAGCAAACCAACAGGGAGTGGAATTCTTTTCTTCAGCATTGAAAATTACAAGTAAGAGATGCCTTTGAAGTGGGAGATCTCTTTCCTGCAAAGTATGGACATTTTATCCTCATTTATACATTATTCTTATCCAGCGGCAGATCTTACACCATATTATTTGCGCTGCTATCGTGTTGTGTAGCCCTGCAGAGGGTCAGCATTTGCACTTGGTGCTGTACAACCACAGAATTAAAAGATGGTCCCAGCCCCAGAGAGTTTAAATTTAAGCCAGGAGAGAACAGATTCAGCCAGAGGGGGATAAAGAAACCACCAGGACACTATGGGTAAGCACAATAAGCAAGGCTCTCAGCGCATCCGGCCTAAACCTTTGTCAGGTTTTGCACAGGAAAAGAGAGTTTTAAGGAGGGACTGGAAGGGGGATAATTAGGTAACTGTTGGTGCCACTGAAGTGCTTCCCTTAAAGAAAACTCAAAGATGCTTTTCCGAAACTGTAACGAGCAAATCGGAGCTGACCAGCATCTTTAGTGAAAAAGGAGCTGGCCTTTTGATCCTGAAGTGAGAGAAAACCCGTAAGGTGGTTTAGGCAGGAGCAGGGCTTTAAGGGAGGCCGGCAGCTTGTGCTCCGTGCAGGAGAGAAGGGGGAGCCGCGGGAGAAGCACAAAGGCAAGGGGACACAAGCAAAGCAAGAGGCTTGGCGAATTGTTTTCGCAGCAGCATTGTTGATATTCTTAGTGGGGGAAAAAAATCCAAGTGTCGGATTCAGAAAGCTTTTCTACTGATTCCCATCAGTACGCAGCTATTTCTGATGCTACGCCTTTTTTATTGCCGGGTTATGCAGTACCTGCATATGCAAAGCCCGTCATCGCTTCTGCAGTTTTCCCTCTGTCCTCGCACACTCACTGAGAGGATTTCATAACTAATTCCCCCTTGGCTTTTCTCCTTACCTGTTCTCTGCTGTTGCTAATGGAGTGCAACTTCATTCCAAACCCGTATCAGTGTATCTACTCAGAAAGCTTACTGGAGGGAAACATAAAACCTTTCTAAGACAAAAGTCTCTTTTGTCACACTGTCCTGACTGTGACCTGATGAAAGGTAGCACGTGCACGCACACGCGCGCAGGTTGTTACCCACTGCAGGACACTTACCTGTTCCTTGAGCTCAGCGAGCTGACTGGAAAGCTGTTTTACAAGGCTCATGGTTGACTCCAGCCTCTCTTGCAGGTTCCTGATTTCATTTTGCTCGCTGTCGCCTTCATTGCTAACCAGGGACATGGCTCTCATCCGAGGGAACCAGTCCAAATTCTTCTCCTACATGGGTATAAGAAAAATTAGTAATGTTAGTAGGGGTTTATGCAGTGCTACTAAGCTGAGACTAGAGAACGAAAACTCAGAAGGACTTCTACTCAGTGGATGACACACAGCGAGTGAGCTTAAGAAGCAGTAAATTCAGAAAGTATTTTACACAAGCATTTTTACTCGTGGTTGTCCTTAGCTACAAAGAAGGCACCAACTGCAAAATCTTGGTTCCCCACAGCTGCACCTGTGTTGCAGCGTGGGCAGTGCCGGCACATTCATCCGTGGCTCTGGCATGCAGAAACGCCCGCCGGGGCAGCTCTGGGGGACTCCTCTGGTACACTAGCACCAGGAAAGCCCGAGCGCTCCCCGCGCTGTGCTCTTAAGTGTATGCAGGGACACATTCCCCCCCTGTCTCTTCAGCTTGGCTGGCCGCCATCTATTTCAGCTGTCCTTGCAGCAATGTCAGCGAGCCAACATCAGGAAAACAAGACGAGCCAGAGTCCTCTCCAGACTGGCCTGGAGCGTGCCTGCTGCAAGAGCAGAGGGACCTTGGATTGAATTCAGCTGCCCACAGCAGAAGATCTGGGGTTCTGGGAACGGCTTAGGCTTCAGCGCGCTATTCAGACTGTACACCTTAGGCAAATGCCAGCACAATGCCATGGCCAAGGGCTAACCTGCTAAGGACCAAGGGCTGCACGGAACAGCACTGAACTGGGTGTTGCTCTATTCATGGACTCAGGCTATGAATTTAATCATGACAAAAATACTGTAAATAGATGATATGAGTCAGGAAGGTGCTGTGTATCAGTATGAGCCTGAATCGTCTCCATGGCTCGGGGGCACAGATATTTGTGTGCGAAGCGTAACAGACGGAGGAGACTGGAGGGTGCAAGCCTAGGAGGAGTGGCAACCATGTGGCAAGCAACCCAATTTGCCTTACGGCATGAGACAAGGGAAACGGGTCCTGTAGCTGGTGATGTGTTACATCAACGCACCTCTGCCCTCCACCTTGGGGGGAGTGGGAGGATGTGGTTAGATCATATGCATGGTGTTTTGCAACGGGCCTCTATGGACACGTGCACTTGATAACTTTAGAAGAGAAACAGAATGAGCTGGAGTGTGTTTCTTCCAGACTCCTGCACTGTGAATGGCCCCACACAAATAGCACTGTACCCAAAAGAAAAGGACGAAAAGAGGAGAGGAGGAGAGGAGTAAAGGAAAGGAGTTCTTCCCAGAAGTCCACCTACAAGACTCCTGGCAGGCAAGAGCTGTGCTACTTATGTTGTCTGGGCTTGGTATTTGGTAAAGTTTTAAGTGCATCAAACTTACTGTAGTCTCAGACTTGGCCTCACCATGAAAATACAAAAGCCACCGACGCCTCTGCAGCTGGGCGGCCCAGGGCAGCCACACGTGAGCAGGTTCCAGAGGGGCTGGCCTGGCAGAGCTGTGAGCTCGGGGATGCACCAAGTGAACACAGCTTTATCGTGCTTCCAGAGAGAGCTGCTTTCAGCTACGCAGTGCTCTGCCCTGATCACCAAACCCTCCCCTCCTACAGCAACATGGTTTAGAAACAACCAAGGTAACCGTCGGTAGGCACGGAAGCACTTACGGTATTCGCGTTTTCCACTATTTGCATTAGCCCGGTCCCCTCTGTTACCCTGGATAAGGCTAAATGCAAAGCCATAAGAATTTTGGCTTGTTTTCTTCTTTTTAACTCAAAACTTCTAATGAGTTTTTGTCCGGCTGTGCAGCCTCTGGTCCTGTCGCTAAAACGACAAGATGTTCAGGGAATAAGACCGTGTCCCTCTGTTGCATTTTGCAGCCCAGGGCTCAGTCAGCCGTGTGCGCTGGTGGAATGAGGCCCCTTTCCTCGCTGCCCACTTTTTTGAGCCTCGTGATCTCATTATGACAATGTACTGTGGTTACGCATGATGCCATTTTCAATGGGTCATAACTCATTCAAATCAAAACCTGTTTTCACCAGCTCTGCTGGTGAGCTCGAAAGGAGCGCACGTGACCCTCCCTGCTGGATATCCCCAGCGGACACACGGAGCGGTAGACTCCTATTTCTGCTGCGTGCATTTCTGCTTACAAGACCAGCATTCATTTTCTACGAGTACGCTCTGATATTTATTTTAAATTTACTTTGGCTAGGATCTAGCAGAGCATTCATCACGTGCCTAGCATTAAGCACAGGTGTACTCATTTATACTAAGCTTAGTTTGTGCACAGTGCCTTTCTGGATCAATGCCTTTTTTTGCAAAATGTTTGCCAGCAAATTTGTCTGCCGCTACAGGCACAGAAAGTGAATTCAAAGGAGCTACAGTGAACAAAGCTGCACTTGTATCTGAATAGTTCCTGGAAAGCTCTAGTATCTGCACCCACTACAGCTTCTCTCGCTTGAAGCACCTGAAGATACCAAACATGAGGCCGCATGGCTGTAGGAGCCAGCTGAGGGGCTAGGAGCCGTTTTTGGTAAGGTTCACCATAATGCCAAAGTGTCTAAAGCCAGCCTGCACAGGGAGAGCAATCTGAAACTCCATCATTGCGGTTCTCGTGTTTGCCGAGTACTGCTGCCAGGATTGTGAAATGCACTTTGCTAGTTTTGTTTTCCATCTGCCACTCCCTCGCTTCTCCAGGATGCAAGGCAGAGACCGCCGGCTGCCTTGGAAAGATTTTTGTGGACTGATCCTCCACCACACTGTCCAGAGGAACACCACACAAATCCGTGCAGATGCCAGATGTCCCAGCTTAGTGGGCTTGCCTCTCTCGAGGCTCCCGGTGTCACCTGCCTCCCTCCTCCTCAGCACAACATTATACTTTCTGGGAAGAGGGATGACCAGGAGCAGGTGAAGACGGGGACAGAGCACACAGCACCTCACCTGTGGCCACACGACGCTGTGGTGCTGATGGTAGCTCTTCAGCCCGAACCACTCTGAACCACGTGCCAGCCCATCTCGGCCACCACGAGCCCCAGAGTCACGGGAAATCAATGACAGACTCCAATCATTCGCGTGTGCCCAGCTTTGCCTTTCCAGCAATGCTGTGATAATCTCTCCCAAGAAACCCAGCTGTGGTTTAGTTACAGACCAAGAAAATCTGGGCATTTTTTGCCAAAATGTTGTGGAGGATCAAGCAAGGACTTGATCCAAGTTCTAAGAGAAGCTGATGGGGTTGTGTGGACCGGAGATCTCATGAAAAGATGCTACTGACTTCTACAGCTTTTCCTAGCAGCAGAGAGGCAACAGGTCAAATAGCTGACCACAGGTCTCCCACGTGGTAGTCCCAAGTGCTGTGTTGGGTGCAGGCAGGACTTTGCTTCTCGGTTCTCAGCTGCATATACATCTAATGAAATCCGGTCCAGCTGTGTACCCGTGTCATGCAAAGTATCAGAGAGATTCAAAATTCAGTAGGTCAGTAGGAAACACATTCTAGCCTGCCAACCGGTCTTTAAGTTAAAAATACTTTTCTAGCTTTCACGGATAGTTCCATTATAGTGCACACAGTAGGTATATTCCCTTGCTGAACTGCATGCTTTTGCTGGTCAATATTATCTTATTTTTCCATTGCATTATGAACTGCAGAACTTTATTAAAGGGCAGCATGAAAATTAGCTCTGGCGCACAGCCCTGTTTGCTGAGCTTTGTCTGATACCACAAACAGCAACTGCTGCTGGGGACCAAAAACTTTTGATCACAAACCTTCCAGGATCCAGAAGGCAAACTGGACAAGGCTCTTCTGCTGAAAATTTTAGTGATCTGTAAGTGTTCACGGGGGAACGGGCACTCTGTGACTGCTCAGCTATGGGAAAGCTATTTTTACTTCAAGGTAATTGCTTGCCAATTAACTGGAGGTAGTTAACATGTTTGTACAACCCCGAACATTTGTTCTGGGACTTAAATGTTTATGGGCTCGGTCCAGGGTTCACCTTGACCAACTAACACATGCTAAAGCTGTAACGTGCCTCCTCCACGCTGCAGGTGCGCTCCTGCTTCGCCTTATTTGACTGGTGAGGGGATGGGGTTTTGCAGGGTGTTATCTGTCACGCCTTAGCTATCGCTCTTAGAAATCCAACCATTTTGCCCCAGATAGAGCTCACTCAGACATTTTGAACCCGGCCTGGAACTGAGCGGCAATTCGGACGAGGGAGGTAGGCCGCTGGCAGGGAGCAGGGCAAACCTCTGCAAACAGCTGTCCCAGGACTCGATCAACAGCCACCAGGCCAGCGCCAGGTGACACAACTCGAGCATAAATGAGCTCGCAAAAGGCGAGGTATGCTTATGGGATGCTTAAAAACGAAGTAGCTGCCCGGACACAGAATTAATTGTTAAAATGTACTGAAACCTTCTTTCTAAACAACAGGGGCTGAACGCAGTATATTGTTACTGTTATTTCATTCTTGCACAGGATAGCAGCTATTTGCAGCCCAACCGCAGCAGCCCACCTACGGATCACAGCATCTTCCCGCTCCACACTCCCTCCGCAAGTGCAACGTGTGCCTCGCAGAATTCGTATTTAAGTATACATCTGTGTCCAGGGCAGAGAGTCAGCCAGACAGGAAGGCTGCAGGGACAGAAAGGAGCCGCAGCCTCCTCTCCGTCAGTTCAGCTGGGGGATAAAAAAAAAAAAAAAAAAAAAAAGGAAAAAAGGCAGGTGGGGCTAGCCAAAAGGCTGCCGGCCAAAGAGACTGCACACGAGCAGAGCAGACATTTCGTGTGGCGATCCAGCACGCTCGCTCCCTCCGCCCTCCCCCCTGGGCTGGCAGGACTCCAGCGGGAGCGACAGCTCACCCGGGGCAAACACCTCTCGGCAAGGTACCGTGGGTACGCCTAGTCGCGAGGTGCCGACGGCGAGGGCGCACGCCTGAGAAATCACAGGGCTTTAGAGGATTTGCTACTCACGTCTTCTGAGAAACCTCAAACCCTTCTTCTCGGAGAGGCATGCTCAGAGCAAAAGTCTGCGTTTGCCTCCTGGAGTTTTCTGTGCAACTTTCTCCTTCCCTCCGGTGGGCTTTCCAGGGGGAGGGCAGAGCTACAGGCTAAGTCCTCCCTTCGGTAAAACATTGCCATTTTTCTGACTTTCCTAGCTTCGGTTGAGCATGGAAGGAGGAAAGACTGAAGAAATTTGTTTAGAGTTTCTATACTTTGTAGAAAGTCCCTCTCGAGCCATCCCTGTCCTGTTGGCACAGCCAACTGGCTTCAATCGAGCTCTCACGCTGAGCTGAATCCATGCCTCCGGAGTAATTGGCAGAGGGACGTTTCTTTAGGAGGTGCTAGTTTCACGGGCTAGCAGTGAGATGGATCAGCTGCAACCAGCAGGAAAGACTAGGCTGAGCCTTTAAAAAATAGATTACTAGATAACAATGAGAGAAAATAGGTCAAAGAGTAGGACGAGGGGGATGAAGCAGAGGAGCGAAGGCAGCCTAATGCATACTTTCTGATGGTGCCACTGCCATGGGCTCAGTGCCACGCCACCGTTAGCTGTACCAGACTTTCATTTCTCCAGCAGACTCGAATGCAGTGACTCTTAGCCCTTTCTACCCCGTGACCCCTTGTTGCAACATGAAAACAAGCCGTTTCAGGACTTCCCTCCTATCTACTCAAAAAGAACAGCGTCGACGGCTGCTCGTGGCTCCTCCTGGGTTGTGACCTCCCCAGCTGCAGGCATCAGAGCAGGAGATGGGCCTCTGCGTCCCCCAGCCTACCGTTCCCCCTTCTGGCACAGATCGTCCGCTCCTTGGTGACTCAGGGAGGCGAGTGAGACGGCCGTCAGGAGGGTTATTCGTTACCTAATAACGAGGCTGAGAAAACGAGTATGCTTAAAGCCCTCTGAGCTCCTCAGCTAGACGGTTGCTGAAGGGTGCGGAAGAGGAGCACGGACATCGCCATGAAGGTTCGCTACCGGTCTCGGTGTGCTGCGCGGGGCGGTTCGTGGTATCCCACCCTGCAACACACGTTTGTCGGCGTGCAATGGACAGCAACCACCGCGGCAGCCTGGCAAAAGCTTCCTACAGCTTGAGAGAGACTGTAGTGTCTCAAGCGCCCATTGGAGTGGTAAAACCCTGTTGCACCGGCGCTGAGGGGAGCTACCGCCGGTCACCCCGTGGCCTCCAGGCCAGAGGAGCAGCACTGCCGGGAAGCACGGCACGGCTTCACCCTCTGCGTCTCAGTTGTGCCCTAGGAGCCGTGCCGCAGCGTAAAGGCAAACAAACCGTCGGCATTGCTGCTCTTGGGCAGGCAGCTCGTGTTCTTCCAGGCACGAGAATGAACAGGCTGTTCACTCCCCTTTTTTGAGCCAGCACCTTGAATAAAGACTTTAGCGTTGGGTACAAAGAGATCTATTTACTGAGAAATTATTCTGTATGTCTGAAACGTAAGTAAGTCCATCCATTCCCTGCCCAGATCTGTTGCCCGTATAAGCAGAGAGTGATCAGTCCAAACGACCTTTTGAAAGCTATTATTTTTCTGCCTAGGGACAGTCTCTGGTCCTAAAAGTCTGTAGTTATGTAGCTCCTATAGCCACCTTAAAAAGGGATTTTAAAGATTTAAACTATCTTGTGCTTTAGATGACACAGGGCAATAACCACTTTGTGATTTAATCACAGACAATAATAATTTTGTTCAGTGCATGATTCAGCTAATCCACAATTTGATAAACGTTCATCCTAAACTACAAACCCAAATAGCTTTCTGCAAATCCTGTTTGACACTTTAATGTTAAGACTGTATTTGATAAGCAATCTGTGCTGTACAAGAATATAGGGAGGGAAATTAGGAATTGTTATGCATCTATATGCATCCACAACAGTAATTCAAGGAAAATAAAAATAAACCTTGGCAATTACAGATAAATCTTTATGCAACAAGAAAACTCATATGTCTGGCTGGGTCTATACTGGATTGATACATGCTACAGCTTCCACAGCTCACAGAAAAATATAGAAATCTGTCTCCTCCTGAAAGAAGGTTGGAACCGTAACACAGACCCACCGTCTGCTTTAGCAGCGTCATTGATGCATTTACTTTCATTTTAACTTGTCTGAATGTTTATGAGGGCTGCAACAGAATCTATCACTGTAATTCTGAATAATTGTGAGTTCTTCAAGACTGATATCCAGGCCAGTCAGTTATAAATGTCTCAGTGTTTCAGTATCAGCGTTCCCGCTTGTGATATCCCTGCAAAAATTATGGCGAGGAACGATAATAAACCTCAAATTGCGAAGATTTTTCTCTGATGCTGTATGTGGCAGTTTCGATACTCAGCTTGAAACTCTGTAAAGGACCCTGCTTTTCCAAGAACAAACACCCCCAAATTTCTGCTCATCAAAGGGACACACCTAAGCGACTTGGCATTTACCTCCAAGCAACGGAAACAATCATGAAAATAATTTTTTACAGTTGAGACCATAAGTTTGAATGTGATCTCTCACTATTGTTGTGGGCAAAACCATATGCAAATGCTAATTACATGAGTCAGCAGCGTGCCCGTGCAGTGAAAAAGGCCAACCATGACCTAGGCTGCATCAGCAAGAGCGCAGCCAGCACGTCGAGGGAAGCGCTCCTGCTTCAGCCCTGAGCAACTTTACCCCAGAAGGTGGAAAGCAGAAACCGAACTGAGCAGCTTTGTCACCAGCACGCTGAGACTGCACCTTCCAGCTACCCTCAGGTGGGAACCCAGGGGACCCACAGGTGTGCAAGGACCGCAGCCAGCCAGGGACTCACCAGAGCTGCCTGGCACAACTTTTGGACGGCCTGAGCTTGTATCCCACCCCAGCACCGCTCTCCCTGAAGCCATGTTTGCTTCTTGCGTCTTCCCTTCCCTGTGGCACATGTTCATTTCTCAGCTGTTGAGTTCTGCCGTTTCAATCGCTCTCTGCCACCTTATCTCTAGCATAACCCTGAGAATTGATATTCTGCTCTGCAAATCTTCAAGAATCCCAACACTACCATCTGAAGCTAGGATTTGGTTCTTAATATTTGTACCCTTAAAATAGATGTAATTATAGATTTGTGCAAAACACAAGTTTATTTTTCCACATTCCTATGTTTTTATGTTGTTAGTGGTTACGGGACGTGCTTTAGGAAAAACACTTCAGATTATTCATTTAAAATAATGAAATTATTTCTGATATAATCCCTGGATCTTGTGCATAACGAAACAACATCTGGTACAGAGATTAGAAAATAAATGTTCTTGGCTTTTTTTTTTCTTTTGTTAAACAGATGTTGTTGATACAAAACACAGAACTGTAAATCATAGCCTGCATGTGGACACAGACTGTCACTACCGAGCAGAAATTTACTGTGGCTAGATAGAGATTTGAAACAGCAATGAATCACTGGCTTAGTAACTTTATTCACGTGGGTATGGTTTCAATATTCTGACATTAAGTGCACATGTCCTTAAAAAAAGAACCTTTTAATGGCAGCATGGGAGGCTCTGGTTTAGTTCCAGCTGTCTCGGTGGGGGAAGCACAGCGTAACGCAATGGCAGCCTCTGCGCAGAGGCACCTGGCAGTTCTCCGTCTTCTCCTCCTTCGCAGCTCATTGCGGTGCTGCTGCTGAATCCCGCAGGCTCGACTCCCCCAGCGCTGAGCAGCCCCTCTTAGTGCCGCACCGTGCAGGGCACCCCTGTCACAGGAGAGGGGCTGAGCTGCTCATCCAACCCCACCGCCGCCACCAAAACGCCACCAAAACAGTTCTAGCTTCGTTCTCCCTCTCCTTCTCTTGCTGCCCCCGACATCGTTTCAGCAAATTCGCCATTCGTTCGCCAGACTGGCTCATGCCTAGCTGAGTGGTAATGATATTTCTGCTTCCTGTTGACTGCGTTTAAAGTGAACAGAATTACGATGCTTCTCCCGCCCCTTGCCATTCCTGTCAAACTGCTTGCACCAGCATGCTGAAGCCCCCCTTCTCCTGTTCTTCTTTTCATATTGATTTTCTTCTGCAAAACATGCTAGCAGGCACACTCCAGATACTGAACTCCGGACAAAAGCCAACAGCACTAATCCCGCTGCAATGTAAACATACCGTACAGTATCATGCCGCTGCTGGGGACAGAGATGTTGTCTGCTCCTTAGAGACATACTTACCATTCAGCTGGTAAGGATGCCACAAATTTTGACCTGTTTTTGTCAATGTAAGTGCTGGTTTGATCCAGTGGATCAGGGTCTAACTCCATGGTTAAACTCCAAACCATGACCTCTACTTCCTATCTTTTGTAGCACAGGATTCAGGCGCATACTTGTTGAAATTTATGGGGTTTTTTTCACATTTAGCTTTAATTTGCTGGTCCCGTCACCTTGTATTTTGTGAGTAATGTCCATTTCCTAGCTTTAGCTTCAATTTGGTGTAACAGAATCTTTGGGAAATACAAAGACTCAGCTGGAGACTCGTTTTTCAGAGGCTCAGGACTTGACCTTGTTCTCAGCTTTACACAGGCAGAGATTCGCTGATTGCAGCGCGATTGTTCTGGTTTAGGATACTGCCAGAGTCGAGGCATTTTGAATCCTGATCTGAATGTTCCTGCTTTGGGCCCATTTTGACTCTGATGTATTTTGCACATAGTGTGGTACGAAAGGGCAATTTAAAGAACAACATTTTCTTTTAAAATTAATAAGAATTATTACCTATCACAAATGGGCTATACAGAACTGGTTTTTTAAGCAGCGATGTGATCACGCATATACCATACACGTGCATAAATGCACACACTTGAGTATCAGTCAGAGGAGAGGAAAAAGATCTAGGTTTCTCTTTGAAGCGTCTCTTACAACGCAACACCAAGCAATGGCCACCTTTCAGCCTTACGGGCCTGAAGGCTCTCAACCTGCTCTCAAATCGCTTGCTCTGTTTAAATGCTTGCCATGGGTTTCGTACATTCCTCTGCACGGCGAGCACAACTCCTTGCCTGCGCAGACGCGATGGCCGAGGAGAGGCCCCTTGGCAGGTCTGGCTGTGGCTGGGAGAGAGGCAGATCCCACAAGGTGCCATCTGCCTACTGGGAAGCACAGAGCACTTTTATTCCCTTTGGGAAATAGGTGGAAACCAGCAAAACCGGGCCCTCAAGGTGAAATGTCTGTGTGTTCAGGTTCGTGACTACTGTGCGCTGTTTTCAGAGGCTGCAAGCATAGATCAATAACAGAAAAAACCACCATGGTACTTTGTGAACCTTTCTCTGCCTATACTACATTTTCATTTAGTGCTCTTGCTCGCATTGCTAGGAAAATATTGAAATGTATCCTCTGTACAGATCTGCTTTTTCTTTTTCTTTGTTTTTGTCAGCCCAGCATTTAAATATAGTTTGCTGTGTTCAATTAAAATGCATTTTCTCTTGAGAACAAGCAGATGATCGGTTTCACAAACCTGGAGTTACAATTTTCCTTCAGCAGCACCCAGCCAAATGAAAAACAGAGAGAAAATATTTTAATCACATGTGTATAAAATACACAGGGTTCATTAAATATGATTTAAAGTTGCCCGTTTGTTTTGGAGACTCTTTAAAGCTCCTACTACCCCAAACTCACAGAAGTGTAATGTGATTCCTGATCTATTGAATTTCGTAGGATGGCTGTAGTGGGTTCCATTATATATAAATTGGATGCAGCCAATTTACAATCTCCGATATACACTTTTATCTCAAAATGCCCTGTGAGGCAATTGTGTAAAGTACTTTATCAGGGATTGTTGTTGGTAATATTGCAAGATTTCATGATGTAAAAAATACATCAATGTCATTTAAATTGAACAAAATGGTTCCCGTTTTTTTTTCCTGTAGAGCATTTTTAACCATCTTCTCAACAAATTTGTTCAATAAATACTGTATGAAACAAACATTTTGCACTTTGTCCCACAGATACAATTTGCCAACCTGATTGATTTCTTTCTCTACAACTAATCTGATTTCTTTAGGCTATGTATCTTCTCTTTTATTAAAGATGATGCAATCTTAGCTTTTTATCATACACACATTCACCACACTAAAAAGAGAGAAGATTCCGTGAACTAGCCTTGCAACCAAATAGAAAAACCTGACATAAATCTCATAAAGCTGATCCCAAAAGATAAATGGCACAATGAGACCAAAGTTATACAAATTCAGAAACTTATCCATGCAGAGTAATATGGGCCAGTGGATTTTTCTTCCCATGACAGATATAGAAAACAAGTAACTTCATTGTATCTATAACACCTTGTAAAACAAGCTCACACTAATGTTGCACTCAACTCCCCCCAATCTTGCTGTCTCTGAACTGTGAGAACTCAGAAGCAGAACTACATTTTTTGCAGCCTTTCCCTGTTTTACTTCTTGCAGAATCTCACCGCTATGTTTTGAGTCCAACCAAAGTTACGCTTATTTACTTTTAAACGGTGTTCCTGGTAAGGCAACAACCTCAAACTCATCTCCCTGTCCTTTTACTAATTGCCCTTATGTCTTTGGGCAAACCTGTAATCCTTCCTTTGCTCAGCATCTGCAGTTATCTGCCTTGGCTGTGGACAATTTTGGAGTCTCTTTCCCATTCAAGAAGCCAGAAGCTTAGTACCACTGTAATACAAAGAACAATAATTGTTTTCAAATGTTGCAATAATATTCTCAAACAGCATTGAAGTGTTTTGTGTTTGTTGCTTCTCCCATACTGCAAAATCAAGCGAATTCAGTTTACACACTTTGGGATCTGCTCATCACGCTGTTCCTCTGGGGTTGAACTTCTTATCACTACCTGTGACCCCAGTTAAGGTCGAGTTTTCATTAGGCAAAGCCATACACAGCCAGTCCCAGGAGAATCGAGGCTCTGTTACTGCCAGGACTTTAAGCGCAACAGTAGGTGCCTATCCAGTGCCTTGGAGAGCCTTTCCATCATTTGACATCCCAGAATAAAGGTCTGCCCACACACAGATCCATCTCGGGCCACATGCTTCTTTAACAAAGGGATAAAAGATGGCTTTTGCAAGCTGCCTGGAAAGTTAACAGCTCTAGTCTCTGGCAGGTCAAGGCAGGAGTGGATTCCAGCAGGGAACCGCAGCCCGTGTCCTGCCAGCAGCACAGCTCGGCTTGAGGGTGCTCCAGCTGGAACACCTCCACTCCATGTTCGTGGGGATGTGCAAGTTTCAAGGAACACAGCCTCATGTCCAGACCCCTCGTCGAGTTTTTAAGGCCAGCAGCAAACAAACAAACAGGAACCCAACTCGGCTCATTTATTTTAATTTGCAAATTGAATGAATTGAAGTTGGAAGGAGGACAAGGAGGCTGTGACTACACTGTATTATCAAGGCAGAACCCGTCTTTATAGCAAAATCAGTCTTCGAAGCCTAGATACTGGTCAACAGACAGGTGGGCAAATCTTTCAAACACAGAGGAAATCAAGCTAAGCTTACAACTGAGCCACAGTACCAGAGGGTCCAAAAAGACTAGTGCTGGCTAGTGTCAAACCACTGAGTCCACACCTCGGGCGGAGAAACCGCAGATGCCAATGAACATACTTTTGGAGCGTTTTAGGCTCCACTCTGTAACTTGTAATTACATTACAGCTTTTTATTCAGAAGAGATTGCAAAGGAAAGAGGAAAAAAGAAAGGGTTGTGCTGGTGCTGGGACCTGTCCCTTTAGGAGTTAACAAGAACGTGAGGGGCTGAGCACGGAGGCAGCAGGGACAAGGGCACTGCACAATGGCACGGCCATTCCCTCACCGCGTCAGCTAGGGGATGAAGGTTATCCGCATACCCTCGCTACACACAGCAAATCTGCCTCTGCTGCAGCACCTGCCGTTGATACCAATCTTTCTCCCGCTCCAGCTAATGGCAGCATTCCTAAAGAGGCAGGATCAGATCCGTGGTTTCCCATTCAAGCAGCAACAGGATGATTAATTTTGCCTGTCTGGAAAGAATGTATATAAACTTACAGCCACAAAAGCCTCAAGCTTTTACAATGAGGTACCAAATGAAGCTCACCTTTCCCTTTATTTATCCATACCTCACACATCACCTAGCCAAGCAGGCCAACTAAATTATTGATGGTAGACCAAAGAGCCCATTTCTGGGAGGTGCAGAACCTTTGAAGTAGAAAAGAAGATGCTCAGCTCTCTTGTAGAATAGGAGCTTTGTGCAAAGATGCAAAATCCTCACGTGATGCTAACTTTTCATGCTTTGAGCAACACACAAACGAGCAGGAAATCAGCTAATTAGGCACGTTACTGTAATTGCTTATTTTATGAAGTGGAGAGGGAGGTGTTCAGCACTTCTAGAAGATAATAGAGGCAAAATTGTACTGAGAAGTAAAAATAGCAATGGACTACCTACAGAAACGAACGCTGTTTTCGAACAACAGGAAAAGCAACAACAGAAAAATAATTCAATACCTAGCAGCAGGAAAAACAACAACGCCTCAGTATATTCTGTAAATGTAAAACTGGATAACACTTGGGTTTATGAGGGGAGAGGGACCTCCCCTCATATACCCAAGCAGTGGCTGAACCTGTGCAAAGCACAATTCCAGCTCTATTTTAGTAACTCTGTATCACCACTCAATAGCTCCGAGATCCTCTGTGAATTTGAGGCAGGCCTTGATGCAGAAAAAGGAATTTCTCTGGGACCTGCTGCACCTAAACCAAAGTCCTGAACTCCCCACAGGGCCTGCGTCCATGTGGAAGGACACAGAGAGCTGCATTCTCGCTCGCTCTTCTATTTTGAGCAAAACAAAAAATGGGAGCAGTAAATCATCTATTTAGGCATATTTCTTTAATTGCTTATTTTATGAAAACCCAACTGCAGACAAAACCGATGTTGTATTTCCTAGGAAATTAGCCTGTCAGGAGACCTCAGATCTTATTTAGCAGCTGGCTTTTGTGCTCTTGGTATTACTGCCATGATAAGTAATTACTCATAGTGTGACATGCATCATATCAGTCTTTTAAAAGTAATTACGAAAAAGTTGCATAGCTTAATGATATGTACATACGTCTCATCCTTGCAAGTTTTGCTTTGATAACATCTGCTAGTTTTTGGAGGAAGGCCAATTTTAAAAAGTAAAATAAATCAGTCCTAACAATGGAAGCATTATTAGCTTCCCAAAAGTTATAAACTCCATGCCCCACTCCAGCAGAGCGCTTGTGTGCATAAGTCCTGTAAGCATTTTCAAGTCGGTGAGTTGCCAGATCAGAAACTTCATGTTGAACTAGAATTTATGATAATGAAGAAGCCTTAAAAATACAGTTTATTTATAGTGAGCCAGTTTAAGAACCACAGCTCACCGTCCCTGGCAGATTTAGCTGTAGCAGTTGAAGGGGTCACCCCTATCACCTGTGTGCCCTTTCTGCCTGCTGATATTATCCTACCTGTAAAGAGGCAACAGAATCAGTAGTGTGTTCTCTCCTCAACCAGTGCAGTTTAGACTGGCGTGACTTCAATGGCCGTCAATTTTCACATTAGTACTCCGGGCTGCGAACTGCGGAAGCTCAAGAGCGAACAAACACATCGCTTGTCCTCCCCCCTCCGCTATTGTTGTGGTTAATTGCAACAGAAGGGTACGGTGGACATCTGGGGGAAGAAACTTCTTAAATTGTCTAGGATGAATCACCAGAGTGCATGTGAAAAACACCCGGAGTGTCTTCCTGACAACCACAAGGTCCCTTCTGCAGGATTCATGTTACTTTGGATTGACGTTTCTCTGGTTTAGGTCATTCTCTCTACCCATACTGTGTTTAGCAATCCTCGGATGTAATAAGAATATCTATGGACTAGAGATAAAAATTAGCAGGGAAAACTTTTGCCTCCAAAATTCAAAAAGACGATAGATAACAGAATAGAAAAATCCTGGATGTCAGAACTTTTTTTCTTTTCCGAAGAAGTTATATTTTAAGAGCCGAGGTCAACAGCCCTCTTAGTACATATTATTTTATTACATTCTTTGACAAAAATCGACAGCAGTAAAGAACAGCTTGTTCCACAAACCCCGCTCTTCCTTGCCCGCCTGCTATCAGCATGCTCTTCCCTTTTCCTTATGGCACTTTTTCACCTAGCCTGTCTCTATTTCCTGTGGACCTGCCTCCTCTAGAGCCAGGGTTCCCCATGGTTTGCTCAGGGATGGCCACCGAATACATTGGACATCAGGCTGGGGGCGCACACCAGGATTTGGCATCGGTGAAATGACTTTACGTTCGCTAACCCTGGGACAACCTCTCACTGCCCCAAGGTGTGAAAGGACAGGCAGCCAGGCTCGCGACCCAGAGCTGTCGGGCTCTGCAGGCTCCGCTTGGCTCACGCTTCTGCTGTTTTGACAGTCAGCTACTTCTGCTGACGTTGGCTAAAATGAAAAAAATGCCTTTGCAGGCCACACATGGGTGTGCCAGGGACTATACGCAAGCAACTCTGGCTCCAGGAGGCAGCTCGTCCCCTGTCCCTGCTGCTACGCTGGGCACTCACAGGCACCTGCGGCGACTCTGGCCAGGACCTCGCAGCATCGCTGCTGAGACCCGAACCTGGGGAGCAGCTACGTGCCGCCACGGCTCACATCACACCTCCGCTCACCAGGTGGGAACACGGCAAAACGCAGAGCAGCAAGGCAGCAGAGAGAAGGATGCCGAGGGAACAGGGCTTGCGCTGCCCAGCACACAGCATGGGCAGAATGACAACTATTGTGAGGCTTCTCAGTGGCTCATTTGGCATTATTCCCAGTGCTGCTTTTGAATTTAATACCCACTTCTGGGTATCTAATAGAAAAAGAAGGCAAAAACATGAGGCTGGAGGTAGGAAGAAGAGAGACAACAGCACCAGCTCAAGGGAGCACTAAATTCAGGCCAATTTTCAAACTTCAGTATTTAAAAAACAAAAAACAAAACAAAACAACTAGAATTTCTCAAAATGGGGAATGCATTTTTCCCCATGATATGGAAATGGCCGTAATATTTGGTAAATATTTCTTTTATTTAATAATTTAAAACAAAAAATAATGAAAAAAGCTGACACCTTCAAAATATTTAAAATGAAATAGTTAAAATATTTTGTCACATTACCAATAGCAGGTCATTGCTGTGACACAAAAGTGCTTTTAAAAGAACTGAATAAGAAAATCACTGTTCAGAATTTCAGGCTGGTGTTGCTCAACCTGTCTCTTCTACTTTGTCCTTATAATGTTGATGGGAATTTTGCTTTTGATTTCAGTGGAAGTGCTGGGATCCTGAGTAGCCTGAAGAGAGACTTAAGATTAGGAATTTGCCTTTCAGGAGGGATACATTTACAGATGAAACAAGATGTAAAGAAATACTTTTAAGATACTATCACGGTATAAAAGGCTCATGACTGCAATGGCAGAAGAGAACCTTTAATTTCCCACCAAAGATTGCCTTGCTTTAGGGAGATGGTCTAATGCATGGCAGTATCCTTTACTCTTACGAACATAGCCTGGTTTTAGAGCAGTTTTCAGCTGATTGAGGAGTTATGTAATTGCACCAATTACATCCAATTACATAATTAGAGTAAATAAGTAATAATATAATTAGGTGCTGTAATTATGTAGTTATGACAGGTAGCACTAATGCTGATAAAATCCATTATGAAACTTGCTAAGAACTGTGGACAGGGCACACGAGAACAAAACTTTTAGGGCTTCATTTGCTAAAGTCTTTCATTCTTCCAATGGGCAAAATAATTAATTTAATTACTATGCCAATAGCCTTTTATTTTTGCAAATGAATGGAGGCACAAATCATAGGCTAATTCATATCTCTCTGTTTTGCTGCAAAAAATTCAGTAACTAATCATCTACATTTTTTGCCTCCATTTATCTATTTGCAGCTACCAAAGCTTAGGTGAAATCTGCATGTACAAATTGCACCTCTGAAAAGAGAAGTCTAAAAATTTGGACGTTAACCTTCACTGTTCCAGTTATCGCATTAAACTGTCTCCTCTGACAAATGGTCACAAGGAACATTCAAAGACTGCTGTATCGATGTAATACAAGTTACGTGCATCTCTCTGGGTTTGCTAAGGATGGTATTTCTGGTCAAATGGGTCAGATAAGTTTTTTTCTGCAGGAATGAAAATTCAATAGGGGAATCATTCATGCAGGTTCTCAGTGCAAATGGAAGGCATGTAGCCAGCTTTTCAAAATTTCTGTCTTTTTGGATATTGTATAATACCTGTCTGACTTCATAAAAGAGGCCTGGATAACAAACAAATAATAAAACCTACTGCCCTGATTTAATATTCATTAATATTTCACCCGATAACTGATATAAGATAGTGTGCAAGGAGAATGGGCACCCCTGGAAGATCTGAAGTGCTTTATTCCCACCATCTCCATAAAGTAACTGTCTGAAAAGCTAGAGGTGTGTAAACGGTGTGTTGTTTCACAATACATTTTATGCTTGATGCTTTTTTCTAAAAAGAAGAAAAAAAAGAAGAAAAAATAATACCTTGCTTTATGAAAGCTGGATAGCTACTGATTACTTCTGTCACTGCTCAGAGCAGTATGCTAAGCACTGAAGCAAATACAGAGCTCCGGGGAAAATCAAAATCACAGGGAACATTAGGAGTTTGCAGCCGATGTCCACAGTCCAGAGGAAGAAAGCAAAAGAAGTCCTCTGCCCCAAGGTCTTTTGAGGCCAGAGACATGCAAGATAATGGGAATGCCTTGAAACAAGACACCCCTGGAACAGAAATACAAGTGAACTTGGAAACCTGCAAAAATATTGCCTTTGAGTGAGGGGTGTGTACAACATCACCTAGAAGTTTCTTTCCCCCTTTTGAACTGGAAAATTGGGAAAGTGAAGTTAGATGCGTAAATAATTCCCATCCCTCTTGGCACCCAGCCTTTCAAATAATATTCCAAAACAAGAACACCATAGTATTCCTGCTTTTTTCCAGTTCAAACCAGATGCTTCACTGTTTGCTGGACAAATGATACATAAAAAAGACTGAGAGTCATAATATAGACAGTCATATTTTTGGGTCCTGATGGGTCTGGGCAATGGAGAAAAGAGACTATCACAAATTGTAGATGTTTTCCCTCATGCTTAGTTAATACTGATAAGCACTACAATGTTACTTTTTGCAATACTTTGCAAGACAGTACTAGACAAGTACAAATAATAATTGGTTCCTAACTACAGTTGTAGGGGTAGTGAGGATGATACTTGGAGCTAAACCCTACTTTCTATTAAAGAAGTTACTGCAGCATAGCCCAAAATTTTGACCTACGTGTATTTAAGGATGAATCTGAGCCTTGAAGATTGGATTTGGGTAGAAATTCTCTCTAAGTAATCCGGCTGTGAAAACACAGAATTTGGGTTTGATCCATTAAAGCTACAGAAGCAGCCATAAAAGGCATACCTTATCATAATAAAAACTAGTAGAGCTAAGAGAGCTTTTCCAGGAGTATGTTTCATGGAGTTTTTTCAGTCATATTCTGTATCACCTGAAATGTAAAATCTCATTCCACCTTGTCCCCTTCAGAGAGGTCCTGAGACTGCCCTGTTCTTCCAACCACCCTACTTTTATAAATATTTGTCTCATTCCCATCCACCGCCAGTGAGCCTCATTCAGCAATGAGTCAGTTCCGCTGGCAAGCCCCAGTTCCCTTGCGAAAGGTTAATTTGAAGTCTGCCTCTCTTGTGCCAGATCCTAACCAGAACTTGGTCTCTTACCAGGGACTTGGTCACCTCTCCCAGCATCACAAGAATGGTCGCTCAGCTTTCAGTCCGTCACAAAGTCTGAATCAGCTTCTCTCTCTGTCTTCAGGACAAAAACCATACCTCAGGCTTAATTTCTGCATGGAATGCAGTACATCTCACGTGCTACATTCATTACTATCATGCTGTGCTTGAAACACACCAAACACATACGCTACATCAGCTCATTCGGCTGACAGCTGCAAAACTACCTCTGAGTGTTTTCCTTTTGACTCTTCTTTTGGTCATAAGCAAAGTTGTATCTCTAAATCTCTTCTTCCAGCTGAATATCATACTTCCAGAATACTCCACTCTTCCAGTCAGATTATTTTCTTTCATTTCTTAATATTCCTTGTACCATGTGGTAAACAGTAATCTCTCTGGCTCCAAGAGAAAGAGTCCCTTTTTGTTCACTTAAGCACTTCCAATTGCTTCTGCTGTGCAGCACTAGTATTTCTGCTGCACACCTTCCCTAGATTTTGTACTAGGGAATTTAAACTACACAAAGATACAATTTCTAATCCCACACCAGCTACTTGTAGTTTGTTCAAACATTTTTTTTCCTCTTTTTTTCCACTCACTCCTCCATTTCCTCACCCGTTCCATGGAAGCTTTATGCTTCCATATATACCTTACGCTTCCATATATGGACCTTACGCTAGGTCCATATATACCTCTCCCATCATTCAGAACAACCATTAACTTTATATATAGCCACAGAAAAAACAAGCCTTCCTTCAGAGGTCTTAATAATCCCAAAATCTGGATTACTACTAACCACTTAAACCACCAGCATTCTGCCACAGAGGAACAGGGCTTTGAGAAATCAGTTCAGTGCTTGAGGTCACATGTGTTTTGGTGCTTTTCTGTTAATATTTTAGATATTCAAACAGGAGTTCCCACCATTAATGCAAACGTAAAATACTTTAGTGAATTACATCAGAAAAGTCAAACCACTGCTGCCACCGGATGAATACACTTACTATGAATATTAATGCATCTCTTGGAATGAAACATTAATACTTAACATACATACTTGCAAAGTTTAAAATCATACAAACATTGCAGGGAGAGGAAGAGGAGTAGAGAAGGAATAGACAAATGAGACAAGCCTTAGAGTCTGGAGACATTACTGATTCCACGAATTAAAGTGCCTTTCTGAGATAACCTAAAATATTTTTATGTGTAAGAGGACAACTTGCCACTATGAATAATTTCCTGTAATGGAACAGAGGATACAAGCATTTGTTTTAGTTTTTCTATCTTGCCCATCATACTGCAGAAGTATAGATCCATTACTGCCTAACAGTATAAATGCCCTGAGCTGGGCAATGAGATTGACGGTTCAACATTTCCATGGACATAGGCTGTTCCTCTGTACCTGAGCACTGAATTCCCATCACTTGCCACACCACCTTCCCATGTAATAGTGTTATTATATATATATATATAAAAAATAATAATATTAATAAATTATAACATATAATATATTACAATTGATAAATTATAATATATTATATATTATATAATATAATACCATAATAATGGTATATTGGTAAATACCAATATGTTACAATAATAATATATATATATAATACCACTAAAAGTGGTAATAGCACTTACAAAAGCTCCATTTCATTGCAGCATTCAAGCATGCACTCCTGTCTAAACACGAGCCGTTCCACTAATGCGAGTTCTTGAAGGTAAGCTCTGCATAAGCCTGCGCAGTGGGTGGGAGTCATCTCCTCTAACTTTAGCCAGCTCCCAATTAGGCATCTTGTCTAAACTAATCATTTAGGTTCTCAATGGAGTGAGAAAAGCAATGCCAGGGTGAGTCACCTCAGCTATCCTAGACACCTGTCTTAAGGCAGGATAAATAACCCAGCTTTCTGCACTGACAGGGCAGGGAGCTGGGATCGATTTAAACCAGGTGCCTACGCGAAGACAGCTGAAGTTAAAGGAGAAGAGTCTTCCCCTTGGCTAAACTGAGGACTAAAAGGGCACCCAGCACTTCACTAGTGAGGTTGGGTAGTATGTATCATCAAAGGCTCTATGAAGGATAACAGAGCAGATACTCTCAATAAGAAATGTGGCTCCAGAAATGCATGAACAGCAAAGCCTGATGCACATTTGGTTACACCCTCCTCTGGGATTCAGACATATGCCAGCTCTGCAACCACAGACCCCGGCACAGGCCCTGAGCAGTGCAATACCTGCCAGGAAGTCCACAGGAAGAAAATGCTGCACCAGAATATCCCAGCAGGCAGGAACAATTCCTCAAAAATGAAGCCCCAAGCCGGGCAGCCTTGATAATCCATCCCTCTCTCTCACCAGAACGAATCCTCTTTGGAATGAAGGCTGGAATGAAATGTAATCGACCATCTCTCTGCTCCAGTGTCACCAAATTTCCCTCTCTGAATCCAAGTCATACTCTCACTGCTTCACGAGGCAGTTTCTGTAGCTCTTCAAATCCCTGCAGCAGCTCTTCTTGGTCTTTTCAATAGATTGTTCAGAGCAGTCATAGGAGAAAAGCACTAGCCCTCGACACTGACCCTGCGTTTCACTGTTCAGCAGGAGACGTTATTTTTCTGGACAGCAGCCCAGAGGTACTGGACAAAGCCGGAGCAGCAGCAGATGTTATGATGCATGCTCTTCTGCCCCTGGTTTGGCTAATGAGGCAGCAGAACCCACAGAGCATGAGAGCACTAACGCCAAACCGGAGACTGTGGCCTGTGCCTTCATCTTTTTCATTATGTTTAAGACTGGGCTTTGTTGCAGACTGTCTAAGACACGTGAAAAGATCTTTAAAAATACAGATCGATGCCTCCTATTGTTCAGAGAGAGGGATAAAGAAAGATATTCTCTGCTCTAGCTGCAAGGAGCATCTCTCAGTTGCATAAAGCACGTGCCCAAATTGACTTACCACAATCATTTGCGCCACATAGCTCTCCGGGCCAGTGTATTCAGTTGGATCTTTAACTTTGACAAGAACTATAAAGTACAAATAATGCCACATGTTGTGTTCTGACTTTATATGCTCCTCAAACGAAACGGTCTTGTTATCAAATTTGTCTCTCTCCAGTCCTGCAAAAAGACATGAACATAATGCAAAAAAATAAACTTCAACATAAAAATACCCAAATCTGTTAAATATGTTAGAGAAAGGAACCCAACTTCATTTAAAGGATCATAAATTTGAAGGATCTTAATTTAAAAACTATAACCGCATACAGTAACTGCCAGGCAAGAAATACCAGGCCAGAAGGCATTCCTGACAGAATTCTTTCAGTGCAGTGTTTGTTCTCTTTTTTGATATTTCCTCTTAATAACAATAACAATGTTATAAATATGTTACAGTTTTACAGTGCCTTCTATGCTGAGGGCTATAAAGTGCTTTACAAGTGTTGGCTCTGATTCTTTCTAAACGTATACCGGTAAGCACACAGCGTGCAATCTAGGTCCTGATCTTGCAAAGATTTATGCACACGTTTAGCATCAAGCATGTGAATAGTCCCACTTAAGCTGCAGTGGGATTGTTTGTGTGCTTAAACCTGGCAGTGAGGGTGACTCTCTGCAGCTTTGTAGTCACACAGTCTTTACAGAGCTGTAGTTCATAAGACATTTTTATTTTTTTCATGTAACGTGTCAAATCTCTGAAGAATAATACCACAGTGAGGAAGGAAAGGATTCACAAATGTTTGCCTCAGTGTTACAGCTTTCCTCCCTGGATCTCTTGTGGAGCCTTCCACAGACACTAAAGCGGTTGTGCTCTGCTCTAACGTTCATCCCTGTCAGTACAACCATGGAAACAACACCCAGCCTACAAAAAAGAAGGTATTTCTAAAGTCCCCTAGGGGAGTGAAGGTCTGCCCCTCTTTGTGAGTGCACCTCAAAATAAGCGCGACTTATCCGTGGGTTTTGTGGGGACGATTTTCATTTAATTCTTTTGTTCCCTGTTTCACATCACCTTCTGAAACAGGCGGATTTTGCCGTTGTTACCCTTCTGGAATGCACTGTCCTGTGAAATAGCAGGCTGTACTTTCATCTGCATCACGCTTTGTGAAATAAAGTCAGCAGCTGCACCATCTCCATTAGTGGTGATGATGCGAGTGTGAGACATGGCTCTTCTCCCTCAGATCCTGGGTGGAGACTGTGAAGCCACCTCTCAGCAAAGCTAGCTTTTGACTCCTAAACCAAATCTTTTTCCTACTGAGAGGGAATACATTTGGAACCAAACTCTGACATTTTTACAGACTTTCCTTGTAGAAGATAACCGCCCCTTAGGTTCGCACTTTATTTATTGAGGAGTAGTTCATTTTACTCCTTTCCCCACCAAATGTCTCAATAGCTCAGTAACACCTACCACAGATGAAACAGGTTGTCTTTAGTATTTCCTCCTTTTTCTGCTTTTCACTCCTGAGATCAGCAAATGTGTCAATGATGACTCCAAAGATTAGGTTTAGAACAATAATTATGACAATGAAGTAAAACAGAAGATCATAAACAACTCGCGCAGCAAACAAGGGCTCCTGAAACAATAATAAGGTTGCAATAAGATATAAATATAGCACACCTCTAAAATATTAAACAACATTTTCACATTAGCTCAAGCAAAGCTACGCATCTTTCTTTTCATGTGCCAAATTCTGCTAGCCTTACTCACAGAAATAGAGAGGGACTACCTACGTAACTAAGCAAAGAAGATTTGGCTTCATGTGCTTTTATCGCTTTGGGACTCCTGTTGTCCTTTACGTTGTTTCACACAGCATGAAGAAGAGACTAGTGTGTGTACCGGATGCAGTGTAGATGCATTAGTGTAGTGCTCGATTGAAGATAATTACCTTGCCAGTACAGAAACAGGGAGATGCAGTTTCTAGTACCCACTGAGAGCAATGATACCTCTTCTTAATACCGCCTTGTGGCATACAGGGATATGCTTACGGTATGTCTTTGTGGAATACTCCAGACTGATGCCAAGTTTGCACACCGAACAACTGGAAACCAGGGGAGCGTGCTTGCGCGGTGCCAAGGCCAGGCTACTATACTCTGCCCAAGCAGGGCATGTTCATGGTTTTAGCACTGTGCTAATGCAGTCATACGGCTGTAAGCTGGCTCCCAGTGGGCAGACCAAGCTCGGGTCTTTCAGGAACACAACATGCACATGCACACACACATACATACACACACGCATGCACACACACATGAAGTGCTCATATTCCCCATTTCATCACACTCTTGTTTTTACATCATAACTACTTTCCTTCTTGCAAAGGCTGGACTGGACTCCCACTGACACCTCTAAAAATAGCAAAGTTGTTCTGTGGCAAACAGGAGAAAGGGGTGTAAGGAGGAGGAACATAAAACCCAAGGCCTTTTCTTCATCATGATACTGAACTGGCAGTCACTGATTTTCTCAGTTTTCCACACATTCATTGGGATAATAGTGCTACCCTTTGTGAAGTGCTTTAATGTAGTTAGCATTAAATAACTGCTAAGTGGCAAGGGTTATTTTCAAAGTCTGTGAGTATTTACAGACTTCATGGGGATGGACTATGGTTCCTGTAGAACCTCCCAGTCTATGAGATAGGACCTAGATTCTTACTACCAGCACAAGGAGCTCTTCCATCCAGATCCGAGTTATTTATAACACAAGGATTAAATTCACAAGTAGGATCTTAGTAGAGATCTATAACTTGTGACCCACACTATAACTTGTGTTATAGTGCGGGTCACCAAGCAAAGGGCTGCTAGATTGCCGTTTATGATGTTCTTCTTGAACTTAAATAAAAATGCATAAAACCACCCAAATAGCATGAGTAGTCCTTAAATGAATTGAATTTTGGAGGAAACTTCTGGAAGAGGACATATACCATGATACATGAAATTCTGTTTTGACTTCAATGCTAGCTGAGTACAAGTAAACAATAGGACCTATTCCAGGGCAGACGCCATGCTGAATTTCAGCTAAAAATACACCTTATGTACTACAGCAGAGAGTCTTGACATATACTCATCAATAAATCCCTTTCAAAAGTTTGCATTTATAATTCTTAGTGTAATAGAAGAGTGATCCAATCCAGCAACACTTCTTAGCAGTGCTTGGAAGGTTACAATACGCTCCAGTTTTCCAGAAGGGGTAAACTACTACCTAGAGTTTCTTTCTTCAAGTATCATCATCACACCAAGCTTAGCTCTTTCCATTAAATATTCCATCTGGGATGTAAAAATTACATGGATAAATCAACTGTGTGACATTAGAGCAGACTACATACAAATACTGCCTATAACCTCCAAAAACTGACTTTGGCATTCATGAGATGCACAGGGAGTAATATATTTCCTCAGCCAAAACACTTACATCTTTGGAAGGCTTTCTGAGCACGTCTCCCACACCGCCACCATTTCGCAGGCCTTGGTTTAATACGGTCACAATGCACATGAGCAGGGTGTCACAGGTCCTTTCTATTCCATCCTCCTCCTCTTCACCTGCGAACAGGAGAGCAGCAGCTTTAGGAACCACAGCATCAAACGATCACTCATCAAACAAAGCCACAATTCTGTATTAGAGAAAGCAACTGCAATACACATCTGCCTTTCATATTCTTCAGCTAGAATTTCACTGATCATCCCTATCCATTTGCACATCGCTGCTGGTGACATACTTAGGCACATCAGGCATACTTAGCCTGAAGAGAGACAGAGAAAATCCCAAGCAGTTCTCCCACCAGTAACTCCGTTAATGACCCAGAGCTGCCATCTCTATTCACAGGAGTACCCCTTTCCTTGCAAGTACTCCCACTGGTTTCAGTATGACTGCTTTTTCAGTGGGCCTCCTAAGTGCACAGCTGACACATACAGGAGAAGCAATATAAACACAGAATTAGAAGCACATTCGTAAAAGGATTGTCTTCCTGTGAAATCACTCCTCTACCTACTCATGTACAAGCCAAGTCATGTTAGCATTTCAAATCATTAAGGAGGGGCTGGTTTTTATACGGGTAAATCCGTCCATGATCTTTCCGCTAGCACATGTGCCCAAGCACAGGTCTGATATACATTAAATGAAAGACTCTCCCTGACCTCAGCTTGAAAATTTGGATTCTATTCTTATCTCTGCTGCAGAGCTGCTGCGTGGTTTTGGCTGAGCCACAGAGGGTACTATTGTGCAGGAGATATTTGAACGTGCAGAGGAGCTGGGCTGGAACACCAGTCCCTGGAGGGACTTCATCTGCCCTGGCCAGAATTCCTCCCACCATGCACTCACCCCCATGCTGCGGCTGCATCAACAGCCTCCTTTTGAAGGGCCCTGCTTGAGTTGTTCCCCGTGTCCTGCTGGCTTGCACTGAAGGGTCAGGACTGTGACTGCTGTTTCTCCTGCCTTCCTCTCTCTTTAGGGATACGTTTGCTTAAGCAGTGAAGGCAGTGATTCTCACTTGGTTTGCTTCGTGCACTTATTGTAACGTAGTTTAATAAATAACAACATCCTGCTGCGATAGTTAACTGAAACAGCATATTTAACAGCCCCAAACCACCACATCTGGGGCACTGAGATAGACTTTGATAAATTGAATTGACTGAAAGCACTCACATTACAGACAAGCAATTTGGATTTAAAACGTGGGTTCCCAAATTGCGGTGTATGCATCATGATTGGTATTTGCAGAACAGAGCTGGTATCTGCTGCCTTTGCCACCACTGCTTTTGCTACGCAAGCAAACTAAATGAGAAAGAACTCCTGATTTAAGGCACTCTGAGTAAAAAGAAAAGCAAAAGCAGACATCAGGATAGACTTCCCTATTAAACTATACGGTCATTACACACACTACTACCACTAATAACTCTAGATTTTTTTTAAAAAATGCTTAAATATTGAAACTGAAAAGATTGAAACAATAAAACCTTTTTTTCTCTGTCACATCTGGAAATTTTTTACTAGCACTATGACCTTAGTCATACCAATTCACCTCCTCTGCTTTTGTACCCTGCCTTTATTTCCTCATCCAAACATTACTCCATCAATTTTTTTTGAGCTAATATCTGTGCTTGACAAGATGACCAGCCACAAGATAAATTAAAAACCTTTATATAAGCCACAGGTTCTATTTCTTTTAGAGAACTACAGAACAAGATTTTCACTGTTCACAAGACCAGGGTCAGGTGCTGGAAACAGCAGATGGTCAGATTCTGGTGAACGGTGAGGATACACCATGGCTGCGAACGGGAAGCTGCAACACCAGAGAGAGTTATCTGCTAGGAAGTCTAACTCACAACTCTCCATGTCCAACAAGACGCAAATTCAGAGCAAGCCCAGACGCAAGATACCAGTCATCAGCTGACTGGCACATCTTCCAACACAGAGAATCAGCATCCCATGTTGCACCCAGAAGAGCAAGCTCAGGTTGCTCTTTGCCAGAGAATCATTCAGCAGGCAGCCTGAAGCTGGCAGAAACCTCCACTGCAGTAATGTAGGCTGTGGGGAGTGTACAGACATCTGTATGTCTACTCTACTTCCACTCCCAGATGTGGAGCAACAAGAGCTACCTTCAATCTGGGAGCTGGATAACCCTATGGGCACATGTTCTGCCCCAGCTGGTTTGCCCTGGTGCTCAGCAGCGCTCATTTCCTAGACTCAGCTCCTGTCAACACAAACTATGCCCATACTACCAAAAGGAGTGGATCTGTAGGTGAAATGTTGCTAAGGACCCAATGTCGACACTAACTGAGGTTCAGGGGGTTTTATTTGCAACCAGCTCCAGTCCGGTGAGTGGCCCATTAGTGGCCAGACAGCATTAGGTAGGCTGTCTTCTTATTAAGTTTAATTCAAAGTTAATGCAGGTTAAGTACTAAGACCACCCCACAATGTTAATCACAGGGTAGTAAGTGGGATGATAGGAAGATTTACTTCAAAGATCCTCATCTGATGGCCCCCAGCCACCTGGCTTCTGGGCCTGATCGCCCAACACAAGCACAGGCAGGGGAGACGCATGAGTGTCCACGTGGATCTAGCTGAACTTGCACAGCGTGGTACCAGACCTGGGAGTGGAATGAGTCTTTGAAAATGTCCCCTTTTACAAACAGGTATCTGTGCACCTTTCTAGCACAGGTCTTTACGGGCTACAGAGTGCAAAGAGCCACATACTATAGGATGTGAAGTTCCTTTAAGTAATTAAGTGCTTCACCAAGCAAAGACTTAAGTGATACAGAAATGCCTTTGGAGTGAAGAGTGGGAGGGAGATGAGACAAAATATTTTTATACTGACAGCTCAGTGCAGCAGTGAGGAAGCAGGCTGTAGACAGGGGACGCTCTCTGAGTGGAGCAGACTGGCTCCCAAGTTAACTCCCTCACCAACATGAGCAACGACTGAGCACATGTTCAACCAGTGAAATTCAAGGTAGAAGCACAGTCTCACCAGAACAAATGATGAGAGGTGATCTCATCCAAAAAGCAACGTATTTATGTCTCCACTCTGGACCTGAGATGCCATTGAGAACATTTTATGTTTCCTACAGGCAGCTGTGGACTTCTACATGCTGCTACAATGTGAATCCCACCAAATCTCAGCCTGAATTGCCTTTGCATTCCACTGCGCTCACGCTTTTGCCAGGAGAGAGATCTGTCCCAGGAGAAGACTGAAGGCAGAGCACTACTTTTTGACAGGTGATTCACTAGCTAAGATGAGCAAGACTGTTCTTGCTCAATGCTGTTTTTTTAATGTTACTGGATTAATAAAAGTTCTCCAAGATTAAGTGACAGTGCGCTCAGATGTTTTGTATAGCCCCCTTTCATCATTGCTTAATTTTAAAGAAACAGTATTCAAACAGTAAGAAATGTGAGATTTCTGTCATTTAAAGAGCTTGGCAAAAGCCACACTGCATCTCTTCTGACTGATTGATTACTCTTTGAATGCTGCATCTTTGCCAATAGCTCTTAGACTGTTTTCTCTATCTAGTCAGACAGCTTCCCATGTTGTTTATGAGGCCTGTTTACACACCAGCTGGGGAGAAAAAGCCTACTTTTATAGCCCTCTCCCTGACACCCTTGATCCTAAAAACTCAAAAATTAGTAGTGGAAGAGTAAGGCCTGTGAAACAGCGTTCTACTGGAATACAGGATAGGAAGGGACCACTTATGTCCTCAGCTTCAGCCCCCAGCAACCACAGGTAACTGTGGCAGTAAATATTTTAAACCCATAGACTATCCGCTGTGCACAAACCCACACTGCAAAGGCCACAACACATTAAAATGAACTTAACATCTGTAGTGGAAGACCAACCATCACAACTGGACTGTGCCACAGGAAGAGAGTAGGACAGACGGAGTTGCACCACCATCAAAGGTCCCTGTCTAGCAGCGTGTTTGGCCAACAAAACTCCCAAGTGACCCTGTAGCCTGAAACTACAGAAGAGGGCAAAGCACTCTGTCAGCCTCATCTAGGAAAAATTCCTTCCTGACCCAATATCTGGTAACTGGTATCTGGTAACTGTCCCAGCAGGATACACTGGTCAGACCTTTTATTTTGACTGAGCGTATGTAAAGTTGACAGGATCCTTCACAGAATCATAGAATAGTTTGGGTTGGAAGGGACCTTTAAAGGTCATCTAGTCCAACCATATAGATCAGATTCATAATGCAGGTATCGAAGTAAAACCAGGTGGACTCAACTGCTGAACCAGAGCAATTAAGCTCTTCACTTGCCACAAGCACGAAGCAACACAGCTTGGGTATTGCAAGAAAGGCTTGCAACAGTCTGCATTTCCTTGCATTTGCCACAAGCTAAGAATGCATAGATGGACTGCTGCCTGCGCTTAGCTGAGCCACAGTAACTTGTTAAGACATAGTAACTTGATCCTGGATCTGGGCTCTTAGGTCTTCTGGCTTAGAAGTATGTAAAAAGTATACACAAAAGCTTGCTGATATATGCTGCGCCATTAAAATCAACTTATGTGGCCCTAAATGTGTGTGCAGGTGAGGATGCTGCAGATAAGCAGCAAGCTTTTTGTCTCAGCAAAGTCAGCTGGAAAGAAGCGACCTGTACGTTAAAGCATAATGATTCAGCAAGCTCTTTTAGTAACAGAATTAATGTCAATGCAATTGGAAATCAGGTGTGGGAAGCACTCGCATCAAAGGCAAGCTGCCAACCAAGCTCCAAGCCTTGCGGAAGTTGAGCTCTTCTGACTTACAACAATGATCATCTCTCCTCACACTAGCAGAAGTCTTCGCAATAACAACACACAAATCCCTCTGTTCTAACTGATCATCAGTTTGGGGGAACTTTTGTACTAACCTGGGTTAATAATTGGGATGCTTGTGGAACAGTTCTCTTTTGCGCAGGCTCCCACCATTGATGTGAGGGTTGTAGTGGGGACTTCACCAATACCTGTGGAAAAAGCAGGATATTGACAAAAAGACAGATGCTGCATCAATACAACGTTTTAAATCATTATTTTCTAGAAGTGAATCACTGATTTGAAAAGTTGAGAAGAAAAAGCAGAACAAATTATACCACCAATTCCTCCTTCCTCAAACAGTCTGCCTCAACAGCTCAAAGCAATCACAAGGAACAAAACCACAGTTTTATATTTACTATATATCACAGCTATTCCCATTTCGTCTCCTGAAATTAATGAATCTACATCAAATGCTGCTACTTCTGGTTAGAACAAAATATATTCAAAGCAAGAAACAACTGTCAGATACGAAAATAATGTCAGTTTTAAAACCATTAGATAAATTATTCACAAAAGCTGACAAGAAGGACACCAAGCTGATGTTCAGTTATCCTGAATGTAGAATATTTAAGAGTTTTCAAGGATTATAACACAGTTTGGTACTCATTTGTAAATATGTATGGGTTCGTGTAAAACACTGATTTAACATTCCCAAAGTGGGTAAATGTGTACATCAGCTTGATTTTATCAAACCAATTTTATCTTGTGCATCTTCAACAATTTTCTGCATTTCAAATCAGAGGTACAAAAAGGTTTAAGGAGAAAAAAAACGAAGGCAAAATCATACAACCAAAGTAACAGTCTAAGACAATCTGTGTAACACAGAAAAAATGTGCTCTGACTTTCTGTTTGTGCTACTTTATAAAGAAAAATTTAAAGCACTTGTCTTGGGATGCATAATGTTCCATCAGTATATCATCAGCATATTTTCTTGATGAGTTTTTGATCAGGAATGGCAACGTATAAAGCCAGCAAGAATATATCCACACCACAAAAATCTGCCAAGAACGCAACAGAAGAAACATAAACACACAGGAACTACTGCACTGGACCAGACCAGTGCTGCGTGTAGGCTCGCATGTGTTCTTCTACGATGGCCACAATTATCTTTCAAAGTGAAACTTCAGACCGTAAGTTCTGTCCCAAAAATTAATGGTAAGTCACATACAAGCCAACTTAGACCTTTCAAGATGATCAGTGGCAAAAAGCAAGGTGAGTTAAAGAAATCTGTCAGGTTCCTTTTTTTTCATATGGTATCAAAACAGCTACATGAGTACACCATGCCCATGCACCCTGAACGAGCTTTGCCTTCTTTGTGTGCTTTAGGTCCTCAAATAACAAATTTAGGAAAAAGCTGGCAAACACTGAGTACACGCAGGCCGGGGTGGACCCCACTAGTTGTTCTGTGTTTGTGTACGGGTCTGAAGAGCTCAGCATTTGGGAAAATCAAGCCTCTGTGAATTTAATCACAAGCTATTCTCAGGTATTTCTATGCAGACAGTTACTTCTCTGCCCATGCTCCCAGCAGGCTGGTTGGCAGCATATACAAAGATCTCAACAGACCAGACCTAGCTTTTTTTCTAGCAAAGCAAGTCTGTAACTCTCTATCCACATTGGTAAAATATCTCATTCCAGAAAGCTGAAATCCTGGCCTTTTAAAACTGGTTAAAAATCTCCCAATGATTCACTGAAGCCAGGATTATACACTAACGGTGATGTTCATGAAATACACACTGAATTTAAAAGATGGTCCAGGAAATCTCCTATCAGCAGAAGTGTGCATTCTGTAATAAATTTCTGCTGGATGAAGCTTAAAAAGTAATCAAAGGAATACATCTAGTGAACATGTTAAGATCACATGCCTCACGCAGTACACAGAAACTACTACGAGCTGCTTTTAAGGTGAATAGAGAACCAATAGAATCCACTTTGAGTTGCTCTTCCAAATGCTTAGGAAATTTAGATTTATTTTTTTTATATTAGCGTGAGATAGAAAAGAAAAGGCAATAAATCAAGTGTGAGCATTAGATTCACTATTTCAACAGATAAACCTAGCCTAAAACAACCCTACACATTAGATTTTACCCAGAGACTTAATTTAGTCCTAAGGTATCCAGAGTTAGTTCTGCTCCCACAGATAGAAACAAAAAAATTACATTTCCTTAGAGCGAAGTTAGGTTAGACAGATAGAAAAGGTGTACGTCAGAAGCAAATTTTAACATAAAAAACAATACCTGCAACAGGGGTCCTGATTTTCAATCTGTCGACCTCCATGATAAAGTCATCTTTCAAGAAGAGGAACCCAACGATGGAGAAGAGATAAACTAGGATGAGTGCTAGCACTGCAGTGAGGATAATGGAACGACCATTCCGGGTAACACTTTTTATCACATTTAGCAAAGTCTCTTCTCTGTACACCAGATCAAACAGCTGGGAAAAGCAGACAGTAGAGGAAAAATGAATAAAAATGAAGCAATATATAGATGCTACATAGGAAAACAATCTGAACTACTGAAACATACATCTAGTCATGTTCTAAATTCTCAGCTTCATAAACACACAATTCACATTGATTTCAGTGGGAGCTGGACATGCTTATAGGAGGAGAAAATCTAGCACAGAACTTTAAATTTTAAGATAGATTATAGCAAAATACAAAGCCACAAAGTATATATTATATATGAGCCTGATCTAGACATGGGTAACAGTTACCACCAAGATCCATTGTTTCCCCATGTTCAAAACTAGGCTAGATTAAAATTAAAAACAAGGTCTTCATACTATGGATCTACATCTACAAATTAATTTTTCATGTTATCTCCCATCTGATAAACATGCATGGGCTGCAACTCAAAAATGCACTCATGTATGCAAGTAATTACATGTCTCTAAATTGTTTCTTTGAGCTCATGGCATCATTTAAAGGTCACTCATGTGTACAAGGATCGGGGCCATCTCTGTTTAGGACAAAGTTAAATTCATTGGACTGTTTGTATAAAACTAGAAACTTCTATTCTTCTTTACCCTGCACTACATGCTTTCCTGATATTTAACTTTAAAAAAAAGTATACATTAAGATAATACTGCTTTAAACGTCAAAGGCCTAAAATAGCAATTAAACATGCTAAGAGCTTTTCAAGAAACTACAGCGTTTTTTTTCTCTTGCAATTCTATTGATGTTCTATAGTGCTTTGGACCTTATCTATAATGTATGTATTTCCACTTCAAAACACACAGATTACAGATATAAAGTGACACACTATGATTTATCAAAATGGTCCACAGAAGAAGGTATTAGTCACAATTCACAAGATCTGGAATCCACAGCCTTGTGAAAGGATTAATAACAAAGGAAGAAAGAGGAAAGACAGTTATCATTCATTCTGTACAAGACAAAGCTTAATATGAGGAAAAAATATTAGGGTTTAGAATATTTCCACTACAAAGTGAACACCTGGAAGTAACTTGGGAACATGAACAGTTATAACAGCCATGAATCATGGACATTTGTCAATAGCAGTCACTGAAAAAAGTAAGTACATAAAATGTTTCTTAAACTACTTGGCACTTTGGAAACTCTTTTAAGGTAGAGATCACCTTACTCATTGGAGGAATAACAGATAATTTGCTATGCATTTTTTAAGCAGGAGAGTAACATCCATTTGAAAAGTGTGCTGCAGCTACAGCCACAAAATCTTGCCTCCTTTGAAATCTGCCCAAACTTTGAAGCTGACTTTAATGTCAAGATCTGCAAAACCTGACTTCAACAGGAGCTCTACCAAAGTAAGGACTGAACCCCTGATAATTTTCGTGTGCTTAACACACCTCTGTGAAATGCTGGGAGCTCACCACTCTTCAGGAAGCTGAGAAAAATACAACAGGAAAGTGAACCCATGTAAATGACCACAATTCAGTCAGTCTCCCTACAAGTTTCGCACGCTCCGGTATAAAGCCAAAGGATTAGAAAACAAGAGCAGTACACCTTTTACTGCTATTCAGCATGAAGGGAGCAGTTAGCTGAGTTTAGCATAATTTTGTATGATTCATTTTCTTTGCACCTGTATCATATTATAAAAAGGCATTCCATCTGGGTAATGGCAACAAAAGAAAATGAAAGTGGGATACATTTGAAGTGATGAATCTTCCTGCTACACCAGAGGCATGCTGTCCCTATTTCCCAAGTAGTTTTTTTGTTGTTGTTATTAGGGCTGCAAGATGAACTGAGGAATGGGATCCTTTGATATAAGAATGATGCACACACCAGTGGACAACTCCTGTCCCAAGGAGATTATGCTTGACACTAGATATAGGAACATACACAGAATATATGTATGCTGGGGAAGGGTGGGAGAAAGGAGTGGGCTGTATGATGATTGTCTAAAAAGAAATGAGCAAATTTTCAACTCTAAAACAGATAAAATAAGTCATAACAGAAACAGGTTCTAATGAAAACATCAGCTCCTAAGGGGCAGCAACACAACGGCATGCTAAAAATACACATGATTTGGCTTGATTGTCAGGAAGAAATTGAAGACAGCTGCATGGGTAACGGTATTTTCTATTTTTGCAAACTTTTCCCCTCCACAGAAGCACATACTTACCAGGAAACTATAGAAGAATTCGTGCACACAGAGGCCCAGCATGCAGACCAAGACATATGCTACATGATAGAGAAAAGCCATGTCCATGATGACCGCTCTGTAGCCACGGGTAAAAGTTCCACGGTTCCCAACAAAGCTCACCAGAAACACTATTTTGTTACAAAGCTGTGAGGGGAAAACAAAGGCGAGGTATACTCCATCAGATAAATTCCGTTATTTATTGTTTGTATTGCTGCAGTGTGTGAAAAGTCTAGAGAGGTTGCTTTGACTAAATGCTCAACTTTTAGATAGCTGGAGTCAGATGAGAGAAACTGAACTCCCAAGGTACTGGGAACAAGCCCACGAGAATAAGTGGAAGTACCTCACCCCTCTAGCACTGCACTGTGCCTCATTACATTGTGATTTATTTCTATAACATTAGCGAGTAGGCAGGGTGGCGAGTAGGCAGGGTGGGATTAATGTCATAAGGCACTACAAAAACAACTGGGGAGTGAATTCCTAACAATTCTGAGTTTAGATCCGAGACTATGTAAGAGCAGTTAGGCATGCTACTACAAAGAGAACAATAGTAACACAACAGAAAGCGTGTGGGGTGTGTGTGAGATCTACCATTTCCTTTAGATCATGTTTTTCAATATAAAATCCCTAAAAAAAAAATACTGGGGGTTTTTCTGAAGTACAGCATTTAAGCAACAGCATCAGATTCTCCATTGCTCCTCAGCTTTGCCTGCACGTGAGCAGTGCAGAAGTAAATACGAAAGGGGCTAACCTCATCTGTTTGGTAGTGCAGGACAAGCAATGAGGACTCAACATGGTGTTTTCTTTCACAAATTTGACATGGGCAAGCGCAGCTTACTTGCCTTTACCTTTGACTATATGTCTGGGTAGCTTTAAGTATGTGAAATTCTCACAGAACTAGTGGCAAATAGCCCAATACTTTGCTGCCTGGTGCTAAGGTGAATTAGAGCTGGAGCAGTCAGGCAGAAATCTGCACAGATGACTTATGTGCATGACTGTATATCTTGCCAAGCTCAGTAAACATGCAAACATAGATGTAAGTTAAGAAATCTGGAAAAGGGCTGAGAGAATTTTTAATTTTGAACACTTTTTTCTTCTCAAAAATACAGATTTAAGCTGACAGAAACATCTCACAAATTTGTGTCAATTTTGCTGAGCGTATTGGTAGAGAAAATTATTCGTCTAACATAAGAAACTGTAAATTTGATTCCTCTTATTCAGCAATAATTCTTTAAATTTCATATTGTTTTTATTTTTAAAGCATTTGCATATGCACAAAACCAAAACAGCTTTTTTCTTAGCTTCCCACTTTGCTGATACTGCTGTTTTGGGATGACTGGAAATGATTTATGTTTTTGGCTTAACCAGTGAACCAGAAAAAGAAGTTCTTTGCACAGCTCTAATCAAGGGCTTTTTTTAATAGGAGACCCTTAATATCTCTGCTTCTGCTGAAAGGGAAATTCTGCTTGCTTTTTAAGTACTTACATTAGCAGCACCAAGAAGTATCAAGGTAGGACCGAGCCCTATAGTATATATAGACCTGAGAATAACAGACACCAAAAAGGGTCGAATACCAACAGGCTTGGAGATGAAAAACAGCATTGCTGTACAAAACGCCACTGCTATCCAAAGGAGGAGTGAAAACAACGGAGAGAGCGTGCCTGTATAGAGGAGAAAAGAAGATTTGAGAAAGGCATCTTTGGAGAGTCCATTTTTCACCAAGAAACAGATCCAAAAGATCAATTCGTTTGCCAATATAGCTAACGAAAAGCAGGATTCATGCACCACAGCTGCTGACCACAACTTGCCCTAATTGCAGCAAGAACTATTATTATCATAGTATTGTTGACTTTTGCACAGGTAATAATAAGGGCAGCTAATGAAATTTCCATTAAAATCCGAGGAGTGCTCAGAGATGAAACAGTTTACCCTTCTCCTGGAGCGAGCTACTAATCAGCTCCCTTCTGCAGGGATCATTAGGGCTCCTCCAGTCTAATTCCATGATTGCTCAGCTACAGAAATAGCCGGTCCTCGGGGTGGCGCAGCAAGTGGCACCGCGCTGCAGCGTCACGTTTCGATCCCCAACAGCGCGGAAGCGCCCTGGTTTTAGAAAAGCAGCTTTCTTCTGAACGGCTGCGGGCGTTCAGCGGGAGCCTCCGCCTCTGCACGGGAGCAAGGCACTTGCCGCAGCGGGAGGCAGCCACGGGGACTTCGACAGGAACGGGCAGCATCTGCATTGCCGAGAGCAGCTGAATAGCTGTGCCTTGCTCCTGGGGAGGCAGCGGGTCCTGGGTCTTGCTGAGCTCCCGCGGGCATGTGAGCCGCTGCCTTCAGAGTCAGTCTCTTTGCCGCTCTGCAAGATGCTAGCTCCAGGCTCTCCCTGAGTTTTGAGCGATGCCCCTAATTTTCCCTCTCTCCTCTGCTTAAAGCCCTGGAAACACACCACGTTGCTGTGATATAAAAAGCACATTCAGATCTCGGAGCACTGTCACACTTGTACACTGACTTCTATTGTTATCAGATGAACTGAGAGGTCAGTGACGGGGGGAGAAGGGAATAGAAAATTTAGCTAGACTCACAATGGAAATCATGCTATCTCTTTGGCAACAGATACACAGCTGAGCAGCATCAGTGGGATTAGAAAACAATGAGATGGGGCCCCAGCCTCAACATTCAGATGGCATCCGAACTTTTTCCAAAGTTCAAGAGCTTTTATATCCTTGGCAGGAGGTTCAAGGTCGGCTCTGTCAGTTTCTTCGCCAACAAGATTTGGAAACTTTTAATAGATCCTAAAAAATCACTTCCAAGTGGATCTGAAAGGTGAGGCCAAAGCACTCAGTGTTTCTTTAACAAATCATTTTTCCTTCTTCCCTACTGCAGGTCAAACAATTTCACATCGCAGGACCCCCACCGGTAACATGTGCAGACATGCATGCTGGAGGCAAGGAGTCCTCATCTGGAGCACAATTTCGCTTATGTCATATGATGTAAGAACTGCAGAAATCTACTGAAAGGCAGCCTTCTTGGGATTAGACCAGCCCAGGCACCTCAGACATCTGAGTATGGGGGGATTTACACGACGTAAAGGGGAAAAACGGGAGACAAACTCCGGCTGTTTGGTTTTGGTGGAGGGGGAGGCTGGAAGTAAGGAGGCTGCCTCATGACCTGCTAATCCCATTTGGCCACACCTATTGTTTATTGCTCAAGTATCGCTTTTGCTTTTACAAGCACTAGGAACTGCAATCCTGAAATGCACTATCACTGAAACCACTGGATTACTGGGGCCACTTAAACTAATACTATATAAATCTGCAGTTCAAAGTAAGTATTAATACCTACTGATTGCAGACCAGAGGATTTCTGTGAGTATAGATTAGCTAAAATTTAGTAGCTTAAAAGGTTTATTTTTAACTCTCTTTTTCTCCTCTCATCCTGCATGGGCTGTAATGCGTGTGCACTCCGAGGGACTCTCCAGTTTACAAACAGGAAAGCACTAAGTACAAACGCTTCCCTTCTACAGGGCACAGCCCTGCAAACTTTGCTATGCAAGGCTGCGGAGATGTCTGTGCCATGACCTGCAGAGACCACCTCGCAGGGTGAAAGGGCAACGTGGTCTCCATGCCAAGATACTTTAATCTGCTGCCTTTCTGTTTAGCCAGCCAACAGGAATGTTTGCTGGTGCTAACTCTGGTGTTTGTGAAAAGCACATGTATCTACTAGAAGCTGGACTGCTTCCACCAGCCCAGTTCACATGCCATCAGGCAGAAGTGACTTTCAGTCACATTACTGACTGGACTGGACACGAATCAAAGACCCAGAGGTGAATGGCTCTACTCCCATTACCAGTATTCTGAACTATTTAGTCTTCTTTATCCCAATTAAGCTTGGTTTGGATTCAAAGAGGCCTCCTGCTAGTCTGCTGCATTTATTTAATTACATTTATTATTTGATGTATTTCCTGTGACATGTGATGAAGCAGAGACAGAATCATAGATTTTAAGCATATTTTTATATAATGCATTTATCCTCTGCAACAATTATGTCCTTTTAACCCAACAAACAAAATAGTCAAAACTCAACAAGCCAGTTTTCAAATCATTCCATTCCGTATTTTTTTAAGACTGCAAGTCATTCAAAATGGTCAATTTTAAGAAATCTCCATCCCTCTGCTGCCAGGAATACTTCCTTAGCTCAGAAGCTGTAACTGAATGTGTGCAGGAGTACACTGCAATATGGCAATATTAAAAAAAAAAAAAAAAAAAGAATTAGCTCAGATCATCTAGATAATCTTCAGTTTAGCAGCTATGTTCTGTCCATTTTACTTCACATTGCATGGGACATGTGACACACAGAAGATCAGTTACCACATTTCAGACATCTGGTACCTACTTAGATGATATTAAATGGCTTCTGCAGGTATGAGCGTACCTGAAGATGCAATTTTATATAAACTGTTACCTTAGAATTGAAAGCATCTAAAATTAAAAGGGAAAATAAAACCAAACTCCACTTGCCTTCATCTCCATCATCTCCAAAGGGGTAGAACAGAGCAACTGCTAAATTGATGAATACAGCAAGGTTGAAGGAAATGCTCCCCCAGAGAGAGATGTGTCTGGAGAACCAAAACAGGGGTGGATTATCTAGAAAGGGGAGAAGAGCAGCAATCAATGAAATGAAAGCAAGCAGGAACTCAATCAGTAACGGCCTCAAGGGAATTAAAAAATACAGATTAATGAAGAAAATATGCAGATCTTTAAAATTAACTAAAACAGACAAATGTTAAACATAGGTTTGCCATAAAACATAGTTTCAAGCCGAGCTTTTAATCCAAAGATCCCAATACAGTTTATTATAGATCAGAGTTTTGCCTCTGCTAAGATTTTAGGACTGGATCTTTTGCAAAGGAGTCTTTTCACCGGCCTCTGAAACTGTAGCCTCTGTGCATGGAGACACAAAATGAAGCAAACAAATAGATTTTAGCACTCTGCATGCCAGTCAACTAGAAGACCCAGAATGGGTCATCCAGATGACCCATTTGGACCAAGTACATTGATGACATTATTCAAAGAACAGTGGAATAGGCAAGGTTGCAGAACGGCAGTATTTTCCTCACCTCTGTCAAACTAAATACATCTTGATTTACTTCGGGGAACACGTAAAATTTGGTCTGACTGGGATTTGGTTCTATGAAAGCTGACTACTTCCTGCATGATCCTCAGACATCCAAGGTTACCTGCTGACAAATAGCTCTGTACTCCTGCTTAAAAGGACTCAAATGAAGCCAAGATCTCCGTATGTGAAGTGCTGTACAAATACACAGAAATAGTCTATATCCCAAAGAACCTATAACCTAGTTAGAAAAGACTAAAAAGGGAAATAGGGCAAAACAGGGTTAAGATTTTGTGTCCAGAGTCACATAAACGATTCGGCAAAAAGGCTAGGAATAAGATCAGAGGGTACTAAGACCCAGGAAAGCACTTCATGTATATGACTGCACTACAATACATTTAAATGAACATTTAAAACAAGATTCTATGTGCAATGGTGTGAAAAAATTTCTAGCCAGTGAGATTTATTTGAAGATGATGTATTCCTATTAATTAGATTTTAATGTACTGAGAGCCTCCTGCAAGTATGCGGAGCATATTCTTGACTTGCCTGCACCCAGCTAACTTTTTATAAACAGTAGACTCCTTCAGCTGCATATGACTGTCTCAGGCTTTAGCCTAAATAGACTTTAATTGTGATTAGGTAAATATTGAGATTTCATTGTGATAACCTTATGCTGTTGGCTGCTGAGATTTAAGCATTTGGAGCCACTGCAAATGATATGTGTCAATTTAAGCAATGCAGACTGCACGCTAACAGACACTTGGCTAAAGGATGAACTGAGCCTCAACCTGTATTTTCTTTTCAAATAAAAAAAACACACGGAGACTTGTGGGCCATTCCACTGATGAAAGGAATTGAGGAATTTCTGTTCTGAATAAAAATAAACCAATTTGCTTTGCTTATAGCATTAGGCAGGTCTGGTCTATGTAAGTGTAGGGTTGGGCTCTTTTATTTGTGTTTCTTAAGCAAAAACCATAGATATGATTTTGTTACTAGAGTAATTCTTCTACAATATACTGACTTTTATTCCCAAACAGACTGTGCAGATAGGGAGTTATTCTGGAATCATTTATTTTTCAACTTCTCTTCTGGTCAGTTTGTCAGTACAGACAAGTTCTTACAGTGCCACCAAGGGAAGTGGACCTGGGCCGACAGGATTCACACTGAAAACTTACTACTGCCTCTGAAAATTATAGCCTGGGAATTGACAGTTATAAAAACTGCAACCAGCATTCCTGTTTCCATCACGTTAAGGATGCTACATTAAATCATATTGCTTTGACTATCCAAACTCCCTGCTGCTCTGACCATAGATGCTATTCTTTACTTCCTTCCTAATCAATTGCATAATGCTGCTGTGAGCAGCTGATGTGTGCCACCTCAACAGCATCTACGTGCTAGCAGTGAATGAAGTGATCACTCTCGTGTATTTTTAAATATATACCTATATAAAATACAACTTTCTTCCTTATCCCTCAAGGATACTGTAGATGCCTAATTAGTTTGCCGCCTCGATTCTCTGCTCCAAAAGCAAAGGGCAGAGTTGACAGTGGGGCTGAACTGGCAGGAGCTTCCTGTCCCCAGGACATCGGCAGTGGCAGCAGCCCCATTCCTGGCAAGGGCCAGCGGCCGTAACGCCCACCAGTGAACTAAACAAGAAACTCAGGGTAACCAGCTGGGCTTCACTGCACCTCCTCTTTGGGTTCCTGCTTCGATCTCTCCCCCGTGACCTTGACCGTGCCTGTCAGACCTGCAAGCAGCTTAAGGTGGTGCATATGCCTCTCCCACTACCACGGGACATACACCAGTATGGGCTAACAGACTGGGACATACTGCAGCCCAGTCAAGCAAGACTGATGCGAACTGGCAAAGGGGAACTGACTCCATGGGAGTCAGGCAGATTTAAAGCAGCTGAGGTTCTGGTGAGAGATGTTTTTAAGTGACTGACATTTACAAGTTTTTTAATGATCGTTTCGGAATCTGCAAACCTCAAATATGCAGCTACACATGTTTTTGTTAAATATTAGGGGCCTTGGCTTAATTAGGGGCAACTCTATTGAGTTTAGTGGAACTACACCCAGTTTATCCATCACTCAATTTAACTTTTGGAGTCCAAAATATCATCTTGAACACATTACTTATATTACTAACTGCTCCATATTATGCCTCTTTTATGGTGGCATGCAAATGTTTCAGCTGACCTACACTCTGCTGACCTACACTCTCAAGCCCTGAACAGTTCTGCCTGTTGCAGTACCGGAGCGAACAGAGAAAACTGTATTATTAAAATGAAAAATTTGAAGGGTTAAAAGCAGGGTTTTAGCACAATTAAGCTATTTTTTGAAATTGCAATACTTACTCCTAATTTTCTTTTGCCATTTCATCTCGTTGTACAGATCCTCTGTCTGTTGGAAAAAGTCATTGACTTTGCTCCCTTGTTCATCTCTCTCTGTTGTATTGAATACCCGACTTTTGGATTCCCGAGTGAGGAATTCACAAATATTGGGGACAGGGAAGACGATTTGTTCCATTGTTCTATCGTGGCGAACAATCTATAAATAAAATGCACGTTTTTTCCAGGATCAGTGACTTTCCAACCATTTTGTGATATCTTTTCTTGTTCACAGCTCCCCTTTTAGTTATAAATTAGTGCATAAATTATTTGAACATTACAATGAAGCTGAACCAATCAATCCTAAAACAAAATAAAACTGCTTTTCTATCTTCAAAAGTCTGTCTGAAAATAAGGTGGCAAATATATATCTTGAGCAAAACCTAGGTCCAAAATTCCCCCAAATATAAAAAATGTTCTAATTCAGAATGCTTCAATTTTGCAATAAATTGAAACAAATCTCTCCCAGTAAACAGTGCAGAAGTTCAGGGGCTTTCTGCTCGGATTACAAAATTCTTTTCTCACCTTGAGTCTATTTCTATGATAAGATTAAGTTATGAAGGTGAACATACAAAAATAGCACCTTGTTACTCAGACAGCACCCATATCTTGTCAGTCTTTATCTGCTTACTTGGCAAAAAACAAGGTTTTGCGTTGTTTGTATTTCAGGGCCTACCAAGTTATCGTTGAGTGAGCTAGATTTTATTCCATCTCACTATACTGTCATCAAAATTGCTTCCCCATTCTGATCACAGACTCTGCATTACTAATAATAGAGAAATGGGTAGAAAACTCATCTTGACTCTTAGATCCATGTCTCTGTACAGCCACCAGTGAAGAACCACCCTCTATTTGACTTTCAAATCAAACAAATGAGATACCCTGATATAGAGGAGCTATATCTGAAATGCCAAACAGGTCTAGGACTGCTTTCAGTGAAAGACCAGCAAACATCCACTTGAGGTAGCAGCAATGCTGGGTTGAGTTTCATTTTTCCAGTCACAGTCCTGCATTCAAAAACCCTCCTTTCTCTCTGTTAATTCATACGTATTATGTGAACATACTAAAAAACCACCTGTCTTCAGTCATTTTTAAGAGTAAATTATTCAAGCACATTTACGTTAGAGATGAAGGATAACTATGCTCGTGTCTGCCCATGGGCATGTGCACTACATGAAATTTGAACAGGCTGTTTTGAAATGTCCTAAGTAAACAGTTGTGTCTCAGGCCAGCAGTTGTGCAATGGGACTCTGTGACTAGCAGCTAACCTGGTTAGGCGAGTGAAGGAAGCTGACAGCACATCTTCAATTCTGTCAGGGACTCAAAAGAAGAGGTAGGCTGCATGTGCTGCTCTGCAGAATGACATTTAAAAAGCCTCCCTGAGAACAGAGGCCTCCATATCTGCTCGAGGAACAGGCTTTGCAGCCATGAGGTTTTAGGAGATTTCAGAAACTACACTAGAAAGAAGCTATTGGCCACATAAAAGCAGACCACAGTGCTTGTTTAAAGCCTAAATTTACAACCTACCCAGATAACTCAGATGATTATTGCTAAGAGATACCTCAGGAGCACTCAAAGTATTAAAACATGTTAAGAGGAGCACTGAGTTGCCCTCCGGACAACCACAGCCATGGAGCTTCCATCTATCCTGTGGTGGGATCAATATCAGGCAAAAAGGATGGTGGGAAACAGAGAAGGACCCAGCCATGGCCTGTCTTGATGGCAGCCAGGACAATACAGACCTGAGGCACTTGCATTAGACTGCTCCCTATGCACACAAACTCAGGTCCAATGTTGATGGAGCCTGGAAGCCCACTGAAGGTAAAATTATTGGCTTAGATTCAGGCTGGGCCTGTGTGCAACCATACTGTGCAGTTTTCATACTCGGCCAATTTTGGACTTGATACAGCATTTCCAAGAGAGAGCCAGATGCCTCTTCTTCCTGCAGTCTCTCGCAGCAGCTGCCTTTGTACCATTGAAATTCTTCTCCTTAAGAAGTCACTGAGGACTAGAGATACTACAGTGCCTAACTCCTACCTTGATGCCTATAATCCCATGAAATCTATAACAGCACAGGAACAGATATGAGAGTTAAGAACCTAAATACCTCTGTGGATCTCGATCTAAATCCAATCCATGGCAGGGGTAAAGTTTAAAACAGAGAACAGAACTGATGAACCAGGCCAAGCCTTGGTCTTTTAAACAAAAGCCATACTGAATATCTACACCACTTCAAAACCTCTTTGTACTGCAGCCAGACTTTTAATTTGATCAGTTAGCATCACTGGCTTTGAAATTCATGATTATTTATTAGAGTGATGTACCATACAAGATTATTCTTGACTTCATGACACAGCTTCTATCCACAGTCATTATGTCCCTAACAAAACATGTTTGGTAACACACAGGAAAGCTACTGTAAAATGATTATTTGGAGCCACTTTTAACACAGGTGCATTTCTTTTTCTCCCATAGCCTAAAGCATATTATTCAACCTTCTCCTTCTCATAAATAATCTACACCATCTGAATAAGCTTTGCTGTTCAGAAGCTTAAGAAGAGGTGATACACCATGCACAAGATGCAAACTTGTCTCATATTCAATCTTCTAGTGAGTAATTCTTTACCTCTATCTGTGCCGTATGATTGGCATAATACCTCAAGGCTTCATCTCCTTCATCTGGATCTGACCCTGGCTTCAGCATCTGTTGCAATGTTTTATTGTGACGAGCCAACTAGAAAAAGAAAAAAAGTCTGATTTATGTCCTGCTGCTATGTTTTCAGCTTTATCATCTCCACTTAACTAACACAAATCCTCCTTCCCCCCACCCCCATATACTTACATGCTCAACCCAGTGGGGCTCTTTCCACAGATAACAACAAAAATGTAATTACTTGAGAACAATAGAAATAATTTAGTCTTAAAAAGTCAGCAGCAAGTCTTCGGCTGAGATTTATGACAGACAGCTTAGCCTGCAGCCTAGATGGTTTTTGGAGGGCTTTTGACAAATGTAAAAAAATTAGACCAAATGCTTCTTTTTGCTTAAGTTTAGACATAAAATTTGCATGCCTCTGACTAAGTAATTACATTTACAATTAAATTTTCTCTGCGATTTCAAATGGCTAAACTGTTCTTCACCGTGTTGTAGGTTGGTATTTCAGGGCTGCCAAGATAACGTCCATAACTATTTCAGAGGCAGCTAGACTGCAGTGGCAGGCAAATACATTGTTAACCGTACAGTTTATATACATAGCACATATGTACACACACACAAACACACAAATATGTATCTCCTACAAACTTTTACAAATTGTATACTTTACATGATTCATAAAATACATCTGTTCTTCCTGAATAGTAAATATTTTAAATGCTCAATAGCTGCACAAAGTTTAATACTGAGAATGTCAGCAAATGCATTCATGATGTCCCTTAGGTCAGTGAGAAACAAAGACCTAATTACAAGGCATGAGGAAACACTACTAAAAATGCAATTTTCCCTGTATCATAGTGAGTGGGTTTTCATCCAGAAACTCTGAGGTGTTTCACCTATTTTAAAGTGGGGGAAACTGAGGCAGGAAAGGAAAGGCTATCTTGCGGACGTGATCCAGGTCTTAATCACTACACTGACATTACCACAACGGACTAGACACAGACATTAGAAACAAGGCAGGCACAGCACTCAAAATGACCACAGGAACTAGGCTTTGAAGTGATGATCACCACAGGTGGATTAGCATTGTACTACAAGAAATAACACAGTATGGTGAGGAATTATAAAATAATTGCAAATCTACAAAAAGAGTGTCAGGGATCAAGTCTAAAAGGAACAATGGATCTAAACAGATATTGTAATAATCTAACCAGAAAGTGATCTCACTCCTCTATAAGCTATTTGCATGTCTCACCATCCCCTTTTTAGCTAAGAACGGGGGGGAGAGATACATATACAATTTACTCTATTTACTGAAGTTCCCTAGAATCTACTGATCAGAATAAATTTTATTCTGGGTCAATACAAACTTATTAATTAAAAGATTAATAATAAATAGAATATCCAAAAGCAAGAGAATACCAGAAAGGAATATTCAGGAAGAATAAATGTACTTCCTACAACTTCCTCATGGACAGCAGTCTGCTTGGCCCTGACAGTAGAGCCAATGTGGCAGAACATCAGCCTTTTATAAAAGGGTCATGAGCAGATATTCAGGGAGACATGCAAAAAATCACATGGGGGTCAACTGCAGAGCAATATTCTTTCCATCAATAATAGATTTCTGCTTTGAATAGTTACTTTTTTACTCTATCTGGCAAATGTATGGATAGTCTCATTACACGTATTAATATCTTATGCAACTTGCGCCTATTTTTAAGACTAAAAGGGTTCTTAAAGACTACCTGACTAGTTCTTCTCCCTCACACAAGCCATATAACCTGATCCAGTCAGTAGTCTTTGCAGTATGCCCGCACCATCTGCTTAGCAGGACAACCTGAACTCATTTTCTAGAGGTCTTTTGCATCTCCCTCAATACATGCTCTAGCATCATGGAGAAACAAGATGAGCTTGTGGAAACAAGGTAGTTACTGTTTAAAAATTCCCTTTACACAGTGTTACTATTTTTGCCTTTCAGCTTTATTGAATGTCCCCCTGCTTCTATACCTATGAAAGGGCAAGCAAGAGCACCCAATTCACCTTCTCTGTATCATTCATCATTCTGCACACTACTGCCATGTCCTCTCTTATTTGTCTCTTCTTTAAATTAAAACAATCCCTATCTCTCCCATCCCTCCTCAAACAGAAGACTCTCTGTGACTCAATTATTTTCCTTGTCCATCTCCAAATGCCCTTTACTTTGGCTATATCTCTTTTTTAAGATACGAAGAACTGCCTAGACAGAATGCAATCACCCCCTGCTTGGAGTGATGAATTAGCATAACCAGAAGCAAATATATTCCCCTTTTTTTTCTTCTGTAATACAGAGGAACTTTGCTTGTATCTTGACCCTTTTTTCTCCAATGTCAACCATTAAGATTTTGAGTTTTCTAATAAATGACAAGTCAAGGATGTATAGATAGTTCTTCTCATATTAAAATTATGCCAGTTTGGAGAAAGGGACATGTATAGATTCAGAAATTTCCATTAGTACCACAAAAAACTTTCTATAAACATACTTGAATTTGTATACAGAATTGGAAATGCCATTTGTAAACCATATGAAATCTCAAGGTATTGCTTCCTGATATGCTTTTAACTGTCCATAACTTTTACTGTAAAGGTATCTCTCGATAAGTATCAGTAACAGAAGTTCCCTTACCACATGGACTAGAAGGGAAAACCATGTCAGCCCTCTTGTGCTGTAATGGGACTGACTAGCACGGTGTGTTAACAGACTGCTGGTGATTTGAGACAGCACTGATGCAGTGCGTATTTCACTATCAGGTTTCACATGAACAGCAGCCACGTACTTTAAAACAGTGTGTATTCAGTGATCTTCATTATACTTTATTAGACTGTGCTTTCAGGCAGTGACTGTCTTGTGCTGATGCATGTACAGAGCCTAGCACCACACAGCTGGGGCTTCCCGGCACCAGCACTAGACAAAAGAATCTGAAGAACAGGCCAGGATCTTCTGTGCTAGCACCTCGGTTGCCAGCAAAGACACATGGAAAACAACCAGGGATTGCTGACCAAGCTGGAGGAACTATGGCAGATTTCAGAAGGGAAATCTACCTAAAGGTGTCAGCAATAGTGCTAGGCAATAAGCGCTCATAACTTCATTTCTCTCTGCTTCCCCATCTCTCTGTATCCACTTACCTCCTGTAGTCTAGACCTTCAGACAGTAACCTCAAGGGCAAAGGGTCTATCTATTTTCTGCTTGTATTGCAGTTCGTGCGTGGGATGGATTCCTCTACATTGCCACAATAATAAGTACTGCTAATATTTCTGTATTGTCACAGCTACGTACATGAAAGAGTGGTGCGGACAGCAATCTGTGAAAGCTCAGATCTGAAGCAGAGGCCCACAGTAAGACACAGAACAGCTTTAGAAATGCTATGTTATTTGGCAACTACTATGTTTTCTGAAGCTCTGCTTTCATGATCCTTCCTTCGCCCTGTAATGAGCTCAAAGGCCCACGCGCGCAAAGGGGACTGTGTCAACAGACTCCTTGACCAGCGCAGAGCTTTTTGTGAGATCAAAGACAGCAATGAAAACAACAACGTAGTGACAAACTGTGAACCTAAAATATGGAAAACTTATCCAAGCTGATAATACACCCTAGGTGACAGTCTGTGACTGGGATGTAAAGGCCTGAATGACATTTTTTCGTGTTTAACTGCTGTGATGTAGTTAAGTGTTATTTCTGAATTGCTGCACAAATCTTTTGGGGCAGCTGAAGGGCAAGACATTGGATGGGCATGACAATAGCAACTATAATGAAAAGAACAGCCCCATTTATGTTTGCAAAGCAAGACTAGAAAATGCACAGCAAGCATAACTGATACAAAAAATAACCATCACTGGAGCCTGAATTTGCAGAGAGCCCATCACCTCTGAGGAGAAAACTCTCTCAGTCATTCACTCACCCGTCAACCACGCCAGTGACAATACTGTAAATGTCAACACTGTATTTTACTACTCATGAAGGCATGTAGGGATGAGGAAGCAACAGCATACAATGGAACAGTGACTTCCGAAGAGGGGATGTGTAGGGCAATAGCTATATGAATAAAGATCATTTGGCTTTCAGTCAGTTCCCAAGGAAGGACTGTTGTTCACCTTGAAAGACTTTTACTTCAAAAATTTGGAAAACACACAAAGAAATAAAGCATCAGTACAAAACGTGAAAGATTGAGGACAGAGGAAGAACACTGAAGACATTAATAAAGAAACAGTAGAGATAAATGACAGAATTATAAGTAATACTCAGTCTAAACTCCTCACACAACATGATTATAAAATCAGATCTGCTGGTCATCTGGCATTCCATATATGATCAGCAGCATGGAAAACTGCAGCAGACCCATCTTTTACAATTAACAGTATATGGATTTCCTGCAGGCTTTTTGTTTTAAAGTCAAGATTTCCTTGAACAAAAATGCAGTTATTTAAGTGTTCTCAAAGAAAAAGTGATTTAAAGCTGTGAACATTCATGTCATCAGCCTGTCAATAACTCATTGACTTGGGATACTAGATTGGTTTGCCAAAATACGTATGTATATATGTGTGTGCATGTGGAAAAATTGCTGGGAAAAGAGAAAATAATTCTCCACTTTTCATTATCTCTGTAAAACACAGAACCCTTCTGTATTTTTACAAGAACGTGTCAGTCCCTGGTTGTACTTTGTAAACTGCAAGGGTCTCCTCTGTAGCCCAGTCCTCATTGGAGGTGTGAGGTCTAACCCAGTACACAGCCAAGACAGTTGTCGAAACTCCTGCTGATTTCACCAGGCTTTGCTTCAGGCCCAAAAAAGGACAGGAGTCCAAGAAATACGAGCTAGAAACAGCAGGCTGAAGACCCCCAAATTCTGTGAGATCTGTTTCGCTCTCTAGCATTTTGAGACTGCCAAACCTGGAGGGTAAAGGTGGCTTTTTATGACTAGAATGGTATAAAGGGATCTAAATGGGTGAGGCTTAGTGTCCTGTAAGCAACCAGGGTTTTCACAGAAGAGCCAGTTCACTGCCAAAGTGTTATGCCATGCTAAACTGATTTTCTAGAAAAGGCCTACGGATTATTACATTAAGCTCTGGATAACTGGCCGAGAAGCACAAATAAAGACACAAATAGTTTCTGTGCCTTGAAACACGTTATGTTTACAGTATTGCTATTAAGAAGTATTACAAACATTAAAAAAATAGAAACAGAATTATTTAAAAAATTATTATCCTTGTCACCAATTCTCTCGAGTTTCTTCTCACAGTTGTAAGGCAGCAGTAAGGCTGTTATCTGATGGGGGAGATACCTGGCACACAGGCAGAGCTGACAGGGGAAGGGCGCTGGGTTAGGCAGCAGTCGGGAGAGTGCTGGGGACTGGGGCTCGTTTTGGGGAGGGGAACTGGATGTCTGGTGCACTTGCAAGCTGTAGCACCGTACAGTGCCCTCTCTGCCATTACCCCACGCCCCAGCTGCAGCTCACTAGCCAACCCTCTGGTGTGCCAGTCAGCCCCGTCTAGCATGTCAGGGCAGAGGGAGGCCACTACACAGTCCTGGAAGTTCATGAACTACAGACCTTGGCAAAAGTGAGGCAAGAGCTGTTTGTACAGACCTGATGTCCAATGCGTGACATCTGATAGATCTGCTGTAAATTACCTTCATCTCTACCCTGTCAGTAACCAGATGTACTGCAGTGTGGGTTGCCAGCCCAAAGGCCAGTGGTCTTTCACCAGGGAGAAACGAGACAAAAAATAACTTGCAGCAACAGCAGAATAATTGCATCTGTTCAGATTAGTTTCACCTTGCTTTGCAAACAGACTCATGCAGCTGGGGCTCATTTACAGCCACAATCTCTTCCTCTTTTTTTCCCCTTCAGTCTCTTGGCTTCTGGAGCCAGGCAGTGTGAGATTCTGGCACCACCAAACCTCCTCACAAGGGGAAACCCCAGTCATCTCACCAAACGCTTCATTTTCTGCTTAGAGAGCAAGAAAGGATATAAAAGCTGCCTGGGGACTGACAAGAAAAACCCCAAGGACCGAGAAACAACAGCAAAGAGAAAGTCAAAGCAGTAGCAAACAGGGTGGGTGAGACAGAAGAGGACAGGAGACAGAAAATGAGATCCTCTTCCTTGGCGTGCCAGGACCTTACCACATGCCAGCTCTCTGCCCAGGGCAAATGAGAACACTCCTATTCTAGCAGTAAACAAGGAGAGAGAGAAAGCAAGGAAAAAGGAAATGTCATCTTAACCATAACTGAGCAGAAATTTTTATTCCAACTGGCTGTACTAACAGTAATAACTTCTCAACTCCCCATGTTCCAATCAAAACTGAATGGTGCTTTCTGCAATACACAGGGCAACTTCCTTTCCAGAAGTCATTACAGTTTTATAGAGCGGCACCTTTGCACTCTACCACAAAGCAATCTGTTAACAAACATTAGGAACAGCAGGGATGGAGCAATGGGAGACTCTCAAATCAAGTATTCATTGATTTCATTTAGATGATTATACTGTACAGAGCAACCAAAAGGGTTTAGAGTTAATCTTCCCCTGATGGCTTGTGGTACACGAGCAGGGCCCTGGGTGGTCCAGACGCTTTGGATTCTGTTGCTGGGTCTTCCATGGCCTCGTGTAACCTCTGAGACATCACCTCTCCTCCCCAGCTTCCATGTGGTGCGCACTACAAATTGTGGATAATAGTGATCCACCTCACAGGGAAGGGAGAAATAAAACACCTCAACATTATCACATAAGAGAAACCACCACAGTTAAGTGATCTCTATCACTATTGTGTTTGCAGCCCCCATAGTAATTTTATTGCTATTTTTGCTGTGGCTTTGCTGTTCTTTTAGCCCTGACGAAAGCCAGTAGAAGACAAAATGACTTGCTAATATTTCAATGAGCTTTACTTCCATTTGTCTTCTTTGTAATTTCTTTCGCAGGAAAAGCTTACTTGTGAAAAATAAAGCCTATGTGTGGGGAAAGTTCAGGTCAGATAAAATGTGTTGCAACAAAACAAAATTAATTTGAGAGGGGTGGGTGTGAAACATCTCTGCAGGCTACTTGTAAGCTGTCATGGGCAGCTGTGCCTACATGAGCCAAACCGGCTCAATGCATACATTGGTCACATTTGTTTTTCCGGTGTGCACTGACCATACTAAACATAGGATGTGGACAGCAGTACGCAATCCAGAGTGTTCCAACAGGATGACAGAACTGCACTTGTAGACTGCCTCCTGTGACTACTGTAAGCAAAATTTTGGAGAGTGCAGCATAGAAGGACATAAGGAGATGACGGAAATGTCAGATATGATTACGGGAAGATAACAAGAAAGTTCAATGGAAAAGGAAGAAAAAGAGAGCAGAGTTACTGCAACTAGTCTCCTTCACAGCATAACAAGGAAGAAGATCCCAGCCACATGCAACTTCTATGAAAGGCAGATAAACATTGTGCCCAAAATAAGACCTTACTGGCATGCTCACCAACATTGTACAGACCCAGTCTGAGAATGACCAAAACCAGCAACAGACCAGCAAGCATATATATCCCAAATCCACACAGCAAGAGAACTGTTCACCTCTAAAAGCCACCAACACTTTATATACATATAAAATATATACATAAACCTGACATAAGAGAGCTGCGAATGGCATACCCTTTTCAGGAACTCTCAAAATCCTTTTGCTATCAAGCACTTCACTTTCTAGCCTTCTCTTCTTACTCAGAACAGTGATTCTCTGCAAAATAGCTACCTACTGCTGTCTAATATGTGGCTTCTAAGAAAAGGAAGGCTAGCACAAACAAAAGGAGGAACTGCTTATGACTTATTTTGGGGGCAATGTGGTGAAGGGAACCACAGTTCTAAGTCTTTAAGTCTTAAGTATGGACATATTTCCTTCTGTAAGCCGTAAGACTAGAAGACATTGACTGGCAGTCAACCTCGCTTCCTCTGGCACCAAGAGTACAGCAGAAAGTAACTATGTGCTGATACTTCCAGAATGGGCTCATCCTCTTCTCCAGGGTCTACCCAAACCACATGGAAAACAGCTCAGTCTCTGACCTGAAGTGTGAGACCTGCATCGCTGGCTCCCTCCCTCATGTTTTCCCACCCTTAAGTCTCATCCATTTGCAGTACAGTGCCACGGTGTCTCTTGCACACTGTGACCCCTTAAGCTGGATGCAGTTCACCAACCCAATCTATGATATAACCACCAGCTCTGCTACATGCAGGTATGGCTTGGAAGATGGCCACTGTACATACACTGCACTTGTAGAGGGTGGGATAAGCCATCTACCAATCTTCAATGAAGCACATTAAAGAGGCTTAAGTCCTCTGCAACTTGGTATCATGGCCTCCATGATTCAAGCACTTGAGTATGGCCATTATGGTCCTCTTAGCTGTTACAGCAATAGCAAAGTAAAAAGTCTGTTCATAGCCAATCCTGTTAGCATCCCACCTCTTCAACAGGTATTTCCACAACACACAGAAAGCCATAACTTGGTCGTTCAGAGTCAAAAGCATATGAAACTAAAGTAGCAAGTAAACAGCTGAAGCTGCAATCTGTCAAATTCACAAAAGACATGCATTTCCTAATCTCTGCAGGGGTCTGATGTATATACATTGTGGGGTACAAAACAGGGCAGTTACCAAGTGTGGAGATGGACAGGAACTGAGAGATGTCTCCCTTCAAATAGTTACAGTGGTGAGATTTTCCAGCTTTTTCAATCATGCTGTTGAATGTTTGCCTCACCCTCCAATTAGCAGAGCAAAATATCTTTAAAAAAATAATTTAGGGGCATAGGAACAGAGAGAAGAGAAAGTAGAATGGTGAGTTGTTCTTTCCAACTTTGTATTATGGCTACTGTCCTCAGGAGAGCACTTTCACCTGGCACCTATGAAGTAACAGTTCCCGGTGGGAGAGCAAAAGGGTAAAAATGTCATATTTCTCCTCATCAGACATTCACGAATAATGCTGCTTTACCCAACCAAGTAGTAGCTAAATGGTGCTCTGCAGACAGCTTCATAGAAAGAAAAGGCTGGAAAGACCAAGTTCATTTAAGGCTACCACAGATAATTCATAAAAGAAATTCTGAAAATCCTTGCCCATACATAACAGCAGAGAAACCATTTCTTTAACCTCAGGTTGATTAGATGCTTATCTGTGTGCAGGTCTGAAGGTGTTTTACTCCTATAAAACTACTGGTAGTCATAAGTAACTGATCACCTCACTTTTGGTGCAGAAAAGCATAATCAGCTGTAAAAACTAAATTTCACAGCTGGACACTTTTAATCAGTAACTCTTAAAGCTGCCTCAGAAAAAGTGCAAGGTGGACCCCATTTCTAGTTTTCTATGCTGTGTTAAATAAGTGAAATAAAGAAGATGGCAACTGAGGTAGCTCTGCCTATTTGTAGATTACAAATTCAGATCTTGTCTATTCTGGAAAACTCTATGATGACTGAGATACCTAATTAAATTATGACATCAGAGGAGATGAGAGTTAAAATTGAGCAACTGTGAGGAACAGACATATTTTGACATTCTGATTAATGCTCTTTATTTTTGTTAACCTGTAATTACTTCAATGACTACTGAACAATTGAGAGGGATAAAAAAGTATGTCTTTGTTAGAGAAGACGTCCCCCCCTGTTTTTAATTAAAGTGTAGGATTTCACAGTGCAGATATCTGAGGCCTATTAGAACTGCTCTGATAATATTAAGTAAGACCAGACTTCACTTTCATGAGATTTCCAAGGTTACCCTCACTTCCCCTCAAAACAAACAAACAAAGCAAGTTCCTCCTAGCTTAGAGTAAAATGTTTTAATTGTGTTTTAGGTATAAGAAAAAGAGCACTTTGGTTCATTTGAAGGTCACCTCTAATGGAAAAGCCCCAGCTCTGCCTCCAGAGCAAGCCTTCACCTACAGTAGACTATTACAATTCAATGCTTCGTGTAATTCAGCTTTCTTAATACGAGGAGTTTGCTGCAATCTGAACGAAGTAGCTAGCTACATTACATACATCTGTGAGCAGACAATATGTACACACTGCAGTTGAGGGCAAATGAAAGTGCAGTCTACTTTGAAGAGTGACTTTGTAAAGATGGCACTGTGTGGTTCCACATTTATTGTCTCTCAATGGCTTCTGGATTGAGTTTACTCAGTTTACAAGTAAAATTATTTTTAATTCTACTTAACGCTCCTCCATGCAATTTCAATCGAAAAGCTTTAAGTCAAGCCGTCCTCTTTTTCGCCCATATGTCATCACTCTTAATGAAGACTGTGTGTGTCAAATGCAAGCAGGGAGCTCTAAGGTAAGAGTACGGTTTGAGGGCAACAGGTCAAGTTCTCTACTAATATAAATCAGTATTGCTCGCCTACTTTCAGTGGAGGCATTCCCATGTAGACCAGCTGAGGATATGGCTAAATGAAGACCCATTCTTAAAGTGAGAAGCTAAGTAACTGCCCTGCTAGCGATACAGAACCAAAGGAAACTAAAGTCATTCTCCCCAGCCCGTGCTGCTTCAGATAGCAATAAAAAGGTAGTATGTTTATTACTAATACAGGACCGCAAATAGAGCCTGAGAGCAGAGAATGTCTTAAACAGTATGCCATTGTCCCACAGCCAATTTTCAGAGTAAAACCACAGACTAATGTGAAGATTTCACAATGCAGACATTTGACAAAGAAAGGGTATTTCTTCTGGTGTAACGTTTGGGCCCTGACACCAATACAACATTATTTCCCAATGACAAAAAAATCTTGTAAACCACAAAACACGAGGACACAGGATTACAGAAGTTAAAGATAGAAGAAGAAACCCACAAAGCAAAAATATTAACACCACCTGTGCACTAGTGAAATGCACAGTCACACAGCCAAACAGGATATACCCCTCATTAATATTACATATAATAAAACACACATATATGTATAATAGACACTTGATCTTACTGTAGAGAAGTAGAACCAGAAAAATGAAAATAAGCTAAAACCTTTGTGGCCAGCCTACAGTGAAAAGCTCTAGCCTGAATCCCAGCAGCTCTTAGCAGCCTAAGTCAACAGGACACCAGAGTGAAAAGAGAGGTCCCCATGTAGATCCCTATCAAAGTCACGACAGGATTCTGAGGTGAATGCTTCCAAGGAGAAGGAGAGAAAAAGAAAACATTGAAGGACAAGTTGCCAAGGTTTTAACCTGAGACCTAACAACGAAGCACAAGTTGCCAAGGTTTTAACCTGAGACCTAACAGCAGCCACAGACATTTGTTTAATCTTTCAGGTGCTCATTAGTGTCAGGCCCCTGTGGCAGACTCCATACTGTCTCTCTATACTGTAGCTGGCTGAAGGTAGAGTTATACACCATCCTAATGAGCCGCAAGGAGGGTGATGTGCGTCATTGGCTGCTGTTTCAATCTTGGCAATCTAAGCGTAAAAGCCTTGCAACAGCTTCTGATTCTGCTGACATTTAATTAGCCGGTGTCATTTTGATGCCACAGCCCGTCTCATCAGGATGATAACTACAAAACAACATGTGGAGCATAAAAGTTCTATGAGAAGTTTCAGGTCTGGCAGCCAAGGATACGAGTCCCCTGACAGTCACGGTTCCTGGGACTGGTCCCCATTAGCCCTTTGTTTTGGCACTGCTATCAGCAAGAGCTTCTCCGTTAAGGAGAGAGAAACAAAAAAAACTAACCCAACCCAAAAATGCAAACCTCAGCAAAGCCTTGCAAAAAATTGACATCCTTTAGCTCAAAAAATTCTACCTGTCCTGCAGAAAGGGAGCATCCTTATTGCACAAACTCACAGCTATTCAACCTGAAAGACAGGTTTATCCTAAAGGACAGATTTGATCATCTTCTGGCCTCAAAAGGTAGTCCTGTTTATTTAAGTATGTATAGTATTTTTCTCCATTTGCCATCAGGTGCTTGGGAAGACAATCTCCAACACCACCTGCCAATTGCTGCTTGCCACATCAGCTGCAAAATTTGAAAATGGTCATTGCTACACAAAATGTGACTAATCTATATTTTCACTCAATATAACCAGTGACTCTGGTATAGTACATCAATTTACACCAGACAAGCTCAGACTTTTTTGTATTCAGGTCTTTTTTCCAAAATCCTATTCTCATACACTAAAGACACCACTTTTTTAGAGTGTACCAGTCAGACGTATAAAAATTCAAATGAACCAAGCCATTTCATTCACGAAACAGAATCAACTTAAAATCTTTGTCAGCAGAACCTAGGCACAACCTAATGTTTTATAAAGACAGTCACTTATGGGACTAATGGGCCACAGCTATGTTTTTGAGCAAAGCATCTACCTGAGGCAGAGGATGGACAGAATGAGGTCAGCAAGCTTAAAAATTCACTGAACCAGTGTGGTTCCCAGATCTCAGCTCTTCCGAAGGATCCTTGCTGGAGCTGAAAGCTGCTTCCCAACTGGATGAGGATAAGCCTATCTTTTAGAGCAAAATGCTCTGGGAACTCACAGCTCCCACAAGGACAGGGAGATCTCTTTTAGGCAAATGTTACGGGCCAGTAACAATAACACCACCATCAAGGGTGAAGGTGTTCTTGCAAGACTTCTCCACCTGGCTTCTGCTCATCTCTTTTCCATGGTATAACCATGGTGTCATTTCAGCCAGTTAATGCCCACTGCAGACTAGTGGGGGTTGTAACTGGTTCCACCCATTCCCTATCCTAAATAGCCTTCCAGGTGTTTCTTTGCTGTGTCTTATAGAAGGTGCTTCTTAATGCACAGTATTAAGTAATTAATTTCTGCCTTCTTCATCAACATTTCTTATTAAACAGTCAAATTTCACCCCAAATTTACCCCTGACCACAGTCACACTTACTTCACACAGAATACTGTTTTGTCTGCCTGGGACAACCCAGCCAGTTCCGAAAGCTTTGGATTCTCATACTAAAGGAAAAGTTACATGCAGCAATCCTATCTCACATTTGGAGGCATACATTCACAGTGTTACTTCTCATGTTCCCCATACATTAAACCATGGAAGATTTGCTCCCATCATTTTAAGCAAGGTCTTGCAGTGGAATCCTTTGTCCTGACTTGAATTACATGCAGGTCAAGACAAATGGATGCATACGAGAATTCACATTTACTTTATGTTTCAATAAATGTATTTTGTTTTATGCACGCACACACAAACACAAGGGAAAAGGAGGACCAAGGTCTAAGTTTATCTGTCTAAAGGTTAGAATACAGCTAAGTGAAAGAAAGCTAGCAGCTTCTCCAAGCTACAACACCAAAAATAACTACCCACAAAAAAACCTTAAGCCTTACAGTACATCCCTCACACACATGCACACACGTGTATCCATTATCTTATGAAAGCTCTTCTTGCCTTAGCAATCCATAATATTAACAGCACAGGAAAGTTTCTCTGAAAAAGATACATTAGCATCATCTCTTTAAAAAGACTCTTGGAGTACTAATGTGCTCAGTGATTATGCACTTCTCAACTGTACTACCCGATAAATGCCAATTTTCCTCATTAGTAAAGTAGGTGGGATCGAGTGAGCATAGGAGGAAACCCAGTGTAGCAGTTAAAGCAAAGCACTGGGGATCAAGCAAGCTGTATTTGCTTCCCATGACAGGTAATGACTTGCTGTCTACACCTCCTTCTGGCTTGGTGTCTTTACCTGTAACACCAAGTAATACCACCTACTTTAAGAGAGGGGGAAACAAAATTAACAAAAGCTTTTAACTGCTCCAGAAGCCTACAAAAAGGAAGATTAATTCTTTAAATATTTCTGAAATGACTATTATTATTGTCATTTATTTGTTCTGCTGTAGTATATAAGAGTCCCAGAACCACATGGTTGTAGGCACAGCATTGATGTGGAAAACAAAGCTGGTCCCAGCCTTTGCTGTAATCAATCCTGATGAAAGATACAGAATGACATGCTAAACAGAAACCCACAGAAACAAAAGGCTTTGTGTATCTTAGAATTTTACATATTTGGATAGCTAAATTTTTTAAAACTGACTTTAGTTTCTCCTTAATGAATGTATCATATCCAAGTCTCATTATCAATAAGACATTAGTTTGATAAAGCTTGCCAAGTTTGATAAATAAATCTTGATTCTGCTATTAATATATTTAATATATCAACAAATATATAAGGCTGAATGACTTATTTTGCTCAGTTCATTTAAAATTAGCACCAGAGAGGAAGGAGTATGACTTACTCATGATGTCCAATTGCTACAGTATGCTTAGTAGTACCTGCAACAAGAACCTTACAATTCACAGCAAATCCTGCCTCTTTTCCCTCGGTTTATTTAAGAACTTATCCATGGAAGAACACTTCCAACTGTGTTAGTCTGTCAGAAGACAGCCTGGTTCAAGCTCGTGTTCATTTATGCTGTATACCTGCATGGATATCAAGCAGTATTAATTTCTTCTAACCTTATGGGGTGGAGGAAATGACTTTTCATTAAGCCTTGGTGCCACCAGGAAGTTATATAAATATAAGTAGTTTTGGTACTCCATTGGGATTTAAATACATTTCTAGGTTAACCTCATAAAAACCTCTTCTATTTACTTGGAGATTACAAAGATAGCATGCAATTCCCTCTCCAGCAAAGCATTTAAGCATATGCTTAAAATTGAGCATTTGAGTAAACATTTTGCTTGTCTGAGAGCCTCAGAACATGCATCATGAAAGGGGTGACACGCTCAGTCAGTACCTCTATACTCCTGCAACAGCTTTGGGAACCAGATGGAGGAAGTCACAAGGCACTGAAAATTTGAAAATTTTGTTACACTATTACAATTTGCTTCCCTACTCCCTACCCACTCACATCCTTCTAGATCAAGGACACGTCTACACAGCTCTACAGACAGATGAAAGTGCATTCTTCCCATGCTGCAAGCTGACTAGAAGCTATGTAGTTATTTCACGTTCTTCTGAGCCTCATGAATAAAGCCCCTGCTGAAAGGTGTAGCGTATTAGCTTGGGCTTCGTGCCTGATTTAGACAGCTTGCATCTAGCTGAAAAACACAGAGCAACACTCCAAAGTATTTTCTGTTAACAGAAGCACATATATACATGCATGCAAACTATAGGAGCCTGTGGTTATAACCAGTGCCTTCTCTTACTTCACAGTAAATGTAAAGAGGTCACAAACCTCACAGAAATACTACTAACTCCAAGAAAGCTTTTTTTAGTTTACAGACTACTGAAATAGTTTGTTATAACTAACAGGTAGCAAGCTCAAGCATTCACCTGAAAAGCCAGAGGATTTCTTTAGGCTTTTATGATTTCTTTTTTTTGGGTAGCTATTTAAAAACTTGATTCTCTTGCACTAATGCTTCTGCACATAAGAGGCGAGTAAGTATTAAACTTTTTTGTGTTACTATGTCAACAGCTTTTGTAATCTCTACAGAGACATCACATCAAGATGAAGTCTCTTTGTGGACAGCCTTATTAGCTTTGCAAAACAAAGTGTAGCCTGCTTTAACAGGATCTTTTAAAAGGACAGCAATAAAAATACCACACCAATTTCTTTTGACTGAGGCTGGAAAAGAAGAGGTGTAAGAGCTGATGGAACTATCCATAACACACCACTGGCATTCACCCCACACTACAGTAAGAAATTAGCAATGTCAAGTTCAAGGCTTGGCTCCGAGCATGACATTTGAACAAGACAAAGAAAACAGAATCTTCTCCATGGATTTTCAAGAGAACTCTGAATGCTCTCTATCTAGCAATAATAAGCTTATTTTTCCAGGATGTGACCTCAAGCACCAGTTTGTGTCACTCCTCCACAAGCAGCTGTAGAAGAGCTAGGTCTGGAAGGAGCCCCTACCCCAAAGCCAGGCTGCAGAGTGGGGCTGCAGCTCAAGGTAGTTCCTCATGGATAAGTCAGTTCTGCTTTCTCTCGGTGGCGCTCCCTTCTCCTCTCTGCTCATAACACGTCGAATGGGAAAAGTGAGGAGCAGCAGCATCCAGACAGCCTGGCGTCCGTGCAGGGGAAGCAGCACAGCTATGGCACGTGGCAGGCTGGAGGAGGATGAAGAAATAAAGGAAAGAAAAGAGGGGACAGAGAAACACGTGGAAGAGACGTGATAACTGTCATGACACGGCATATTTAACAGTCAGCCTCTTACCGTCATGTCCCAGGCTGCTATGCCCACACACCTCTGTGTGTGTGATGTATGTGAGTGTGCGTGTGCTATGTACGTGTGTGTGTGCGATGTACGTGTGCCCATGTACTTGCATACGTGTGCCTGCATATGCATTTGGGGTAGGGGTTGGGAGGCTGTAAGGGAGATTTAGTAACAGAAATCTCAGCCTTGCTCGTGACATATTTGTAACTTTCTATGCACTGTGGGTCAAACATTTACAAGAATGCCTTTTGCTTCTGGTAAAATCAACCACAGGAAGGGCAAGGAAGGATGTAGTGGTGGCAAAATGCAGAACCCATCATCGCCCTGAAGAGTGCAACGACAAAAACTGAAAGTCTAAGCTCCCCAAAATAAACTGTCTGTGTTTGAGGGCTGTAACAGCAAAAAGAGGAACTCTTGGTCTTTATTCTGCTATTACAGAGGGACCAAAAGCTGTAAGTAGAGCAAGTGGTCACAAGCAAGTGTCAGGAAAGTGACTGAAGAGCCACACTGGTTGTAGAAAAAATAAGTCAGATGAACTGTGAAACTGTAAGGAGCACAGCAAAGAAATATTATGTAAATCAGGTCAGCTAACCTGAGTGGAAGGCCCAGCCACCAAAAAGCCACTTCAACACAGCAAAGCCTAAGAGGGTGTTTGGAGAGTGGAGCCAGCAAAGGAACCCAGCAACAATGGCCTTACTGAGGAGGGACCACACTCGTATCCTGCCCATCCCAGGGTGAGCGAAAGGGCACACATGGAAAGAGTTTGGGGTCAAAGATCAGCAGTCCTGTGCCAAGAATCATAGCTTTTCATTAGCGGAGGAGAGAAAAAGGCCCCAGATTGCCTGCCCTTCCATTGCTTTGTTTTGATATGGGGCTTGACATGGGTGCAAAGCTATTGTAAGCAGACACAGGTACTGTGTCACAGAAATGCAAGAAGAGGAAAACAGTCATTTTTTTTGTAAAAAGATGGATATTTTTACAGCATACAGAGCCAATCATGCCATTTAATTCTACAGAACAGGAAGGAGCTCAGTAAATTGCTGTAAAAATATCCAGCCTTATGCAACCATAATGCTGACTACAGATCAGGCATTTGGAATAGTTGTAGAGTGGCATTATGCACCTCCCCAGCACCCTGAATATGTATCTAGGGACAGAGCTTAATCTACACCTCAGCTAGCTAGTGCACCCTTGGTAGTGACCTCTTTTGTAAAATAACCCCAGCAGTCGCTTCGTATATAGTTTTAGGCCTATATTCTACTCCCCAAAACTTATTTTTGTCACAAACCCTGTTAAGTCACTTAACACAAACTGTAGGCAGAAGACATAAAATACCAACATTTAGATTTGGCAGGCATTTAAATTTTCATTACAAGCATTCATACGAGGAGTAAATAGTCATACAAGGTAAGAAGTTACCGATGTTTTCTAAAAATTCTATCATCTTCGATGGGTGTCTTATATACAGTCCTACAAACAGCGCAAGAGTAGAACATGGTCAACCACAACAACATAATAACAAGGCTTACTTATTTTAACGTGCTGCAAGCACACGAGCATAACTCAGTAACTGTTTTTGCATTCCTTGCTTGAAAGAAACATCACATAGTGCTAGTGTAACTATAGATTGCTCTCTTTTCTTTTTCCATTGAGCATTCAATTCCTAACAACACTTAATAAGCATAATGAAGGTAGAACACTCCCTATCCCCATCTGTTTATTTCTTACATAGTAAAAACATTTTTAAAAATTTGACCCTTATATGAAATAACAAATGCTATCATTTATGATATAATCAAGAAACATGTGGTCTTTACTTTTTTAATTTAAAACATCTTTTCAATAGTCTTACCATAATTGAAAGAGAAACTATTTTTGATACCAACTGCTCTGAAGAATTAATATCCCATTAAATAAAAACCTTCTACCTTTACCAGTAGAGAAACAAAAGTGATCAAAAAAAGCCTGAGGGCACTACAACATAATTCGAAAGGAGAAAACAGTAAAAAGGCTGGATTATTCTTATTGGCTAACTACTATGTCTAAAATAATAGGAATCTTCTCAATTCAAGTTCACTTCGTATCACAAGTGAAGCTACTATTTAAAATATACCAATAATGACAAACATGATTTATGATTTGATTGATGCAAATGAGCTGTTAACGTTAAAAGAACACAAAGCTAAGTGGATAGTAACTGCTTTGCTCTACATTGTAATTTCAGACAAATAGAGCCTACCAAATCCCGTAGAGTGCCTACTGATACAGTGAGACTGCTTACTTGTCCTGCTCTCAGCAGATACAGTCACATTGTACACAAACATGAGGCAGAAATCACAACAAGGGAAAACTTCCCTTTTTGATCAGACAGGTTTTGTGTGGAGTTTAACCACATAACACTTTTCTGGAAGCGGTCACACAACAAATAAGACATACCTGATGTGCCAAAATATAGATATTATGGCCAACATCTTTTGGGGAGATGCCATCATCTCCATTCTCCTCCTCATGGTCACATTCGAGGCCTTGGTTATATGCATTCTTCATCACATCCACCTGTAACACAAACCCAGCCAAGGAGAGATGAAATAACTGTCATTCTCAGGGAAAAAGCACCAAACACTGTGTTTGAACATGCTTGCTTTATTCGGCTGAAGCCTGGATGGGTGCCCTGCAAGAAGAGCGAGCAGTCTGAGAAACACCTTCTGAATAAAGACAAGCTTGAAGTATTTATGAAGCTCCAAACTACTACATTTCTCATCAGCAAAACTTCTGCAACGACGAGAAAGGAACAGGGACACTGAGCCTTTCTGAACAGGTATTTTCACAAATGCTTTTAAAGACAGATCTACAGATACCACAGGTAGAGTCCTGCGGCACTTAGAGCGCTGCCATGAGCTCTCTCTGGCTAGAGCTGGCTGCAACGTCACAACGTCACTCGGCGTTCCCCACACAGTTTAACAGAAAAAAAAACACTAGACCAAAAAGAAAAAGAAGATACAGATCTGAGCAGGGTGCTGGGGTAATTCCAAAATATTCAAAAGCCTCTTACAGGACCACTGCGGGGGAAATCCTACATTCCCCACGCAGGGCCTGATCCTGCAGTTGTACCCTAGGGACAGCCTCATCATGCTGACGTGCCACCATGGCGATGACTCCCCGAAACCAGCAAGCCACTGGGCTCTGCCCAAGTGCAGGGGCTGATGCCCACACATCTCCCCACAAAACAGGTTTTTCAGTCACTGCTGTTACACGGTCAATTGGATTGGAAGCAATTTCTCCAGACTTACAATCTATTTAAAATCCCTGGAGACCTACACAAGTATCACGGTTGTTCCAAAATACAGCAACAACTGCTTGTAACTCTGTCAGTTTGCTCAGGAGATGTATATATATATATATAACATACAACATACATACCTATAATATATATATGTCTACACACATACTTCTGTTAGCACTGTTTCACAAACTGTACAAGCTTAATTTCGCAGCCCCTGATAAAGTGTATTTGAAGACAGGCTACCAGAGTATGATAATTTAGTTAGGAAACAATTACAGAAAAGTGCTTGGAACGGATAAAAATAATGAAGTCATAAAGTCTGAAATCATGCATGCTTGATCCTTTTAAAGTACTTTTTGTGAATTAGTACTATCCTGATACATTGTGTCACTATATGCTGCCAACACTTTTCAGCTTAGATGCAGATCATTTTAAAAATGTTTTAATGACAGATTTTTTTTCAGCCAAAAGATTTATGAATATTCAGAAGTTTTCTCACCAGTTCCCTTGGTCTCATGTTGAAAAGGATTCTTTCCGCATTCTCACTGTCGTGCCTGCTTTCCATAATAGCCAGCAAAAGCTTGGAGGCATTGTTCTAGAGATACAAAACCAAGTTAATGCAAATTTTAAAATCTATTTCATGGATTAATGACCCTTGCATTTGTTTTAATTGAGATTACGAGGACCACTTTTTTAGCGGATAAGATTTTAAACTACTCGCATCTTTTATTTTACTGACATATTTAATAGGGGTTTTCTCCCATTTTAATGTCAGCCTACTGTAAGGCTAACTAACTCTGCACGCTATATTGGAAGAAGTATTTTAAATATTGAAAAATATTCCACTTAAATACAGAGCCTTCTTCTATACTGTGTACAAGAAATGAAATCCCATTTCCTTTTCTTATTGCCCACCTAGCAATTTTTGCCATGGCTTTCTGTTAAAACAATACTCAACAGAGGTAATTACAAAATATATTATATGAAAGGTTTCATCATTCAGGCAGGTTTCCTTCCCCTTTGGTTTTTATAAAGTCCAACTGGTTATTATTTGAAAGGCTATAAAATAAACTGTTTTCACACATTCCCGGAATTTTGTTTCACTACCAAATATTACTGGGGGAACGTATAAAGGTATTCTTTACTCTGTCAGCTGGCTGCTTGTCACCAAGACCTCTCCCAAGGATTAAATAGCAGGAGCTTTAGCAGCAGTAACCCCGTAGTGCCTTAGACTTCGGAGACCTGTCTTACTTCCAGTTAAATCCGTTGTTGTGAACAGGAGAGGAAGAATGGTTTTGGAGGTTTGACTGCTTTCTGGCAGAGCACGGTTGCCTTGGTTCACCTGCCACAGCATCCCCTCATCATCCCCCATTACAGACCGAGCTGTGTGAATACTTGAAAGTAGACTGCAGTCCCACGATACAGGTAGGGGCCAGTAAAACTCTGAACCATCACACAACCTTGTTCTCATCTGCTTGTTGCCAGACGTCAACAATTCAAACTGAAATTTCTCACAGCGAGGGTGTGCCTCAGACAATTAATATGGGCAGTTTCGGGGGAAAAGGGCTCAGCTGAGGCAAAGAGGTAGATGTTCTTTTCTGTGTGTTCAAGCAACTTCTGCTTTAAGCAGCCTTTGTTTCTCCAAGTTTTGATAGCAGAGCTGAAAATCTGAAGCACTAGAGGCCAAGATAACACAATCATGCAAGTTGTAGTCCCCAGGGAAACCCAGCCAAATTTGTCCAACTCATAAGCATTTTTTAAATTACAATTTGAATACTATACTGTAGAAACTTGCTAGTTCCACAGCTAAAAGCCCACAGCGTTTCTTCTTGATGGGCACAGAATCACAAAACCATGCAGGCTGGATCACAAAATCACACCTTTGTGGATCTCCTCTGGACTGATCTTTCAGCAGTCCCACCCCCTGCTCAAAGCAGGTTGCTCAGGGCTGTGTCAAGCTGAGGTGCCCACCATAGGATGAGAAGTCAGCCACAGAAGGAAGGGGTAGATGGAAGGAGGGTAGATTAACAGAATGAGGATTTATACATGACAAAGGAACTAGGACCTTCTGGGAGAGGAGACTGGGAGTTGAGTTGAGAAGCCAGGAGAGAGGAGCCTGGGCTTGCCAACACAAGAATGAGATAAGGACAAAGAACAACAGATGAGAAAAAAAAGAGCGGACTGGGACTGGCTGAAAGAGAACAGGACTCCATATGAATTTTTCCATAGCTCCTCTTTCCCTTTGCTCCAAAATCAAATCAGGACCATCCATCTGAAAGGTCTAGTCAGACTCTACCTTGCAACCTACATTGCAGAAGTTTAACATGCACAGTGAATAAGACCAGGGGGAGGGAAAGGATAGCATTTTCATTAAGACTCCTAACAGGGTGCTGCTCTGAAGAACTGGATGCTTCTTTTTCTGCTGCAGTTACCCTTACAATGGTGACCAAGTCAGTTGTGGTAGCATTGGTAGGATCTCAAACTGAGGAGGAGGGAAGGGGACACGACAGGCTGCCAGGTAGCTTGAGAAAGAAGGGAAGAAAACAGTGGAGGAAGGCACCAGTCCACTCACTCATGGGTGAGGAGGACTTCAAAGCCATTTCCCAGTGCAGACAACCCTGGGGATGGAGAGAAGCCTGCTGCAGTGAGGAAAGGTAGAGGGTGGGTATGACTTTGTGTCATCAACAGCCAGCTTCTTGCTACTGACTCAGCAAAAGTGGCATCCCATAGCCTAGAATTACAGCAGGCAGGCACATCCTCCATTTTTTTTTCTCTCTGATCACTTGCACCTGACATTGAGATGCTCATTTGACTACTTGTTCTTCATTTTCTGCATGCTTTGAGATCCTAGGATCTGATTTCCATTCCCAGATATCAATGAGGAAAAGAGGTCCATTACTTGGAACATACAGTATAAAGTTCTTCATTACACAGGTACTGCGAAAAATCAGTTCCCAGGTGCTACAAACAGGACAGCCCAAAGTACTTCTGGCCTTTATTTCTCTTTATCTGGGTTCTCATCTCATCTCCTCAGAAGAATTTTGGAAAAATAAATTAATGTGTGAAGCAACTAGATACAGCAGAGTGAGGTGCTATGAGAAAAGCCAAAAAGACACTCGTATTAGACTCTCTCTACCCTTAGAGCCTGACAACGTCTCTTCATCCTGCCACTATACAGAGTGGCAGATATTGAGGTCATACTGTGTGCCAGGGCTTAAATACTAGTCAGTAAGGAAGGCCAGGGGGTCATACTTGAAATAACAAGAGGCAGAACAGAGCATTGGCCATCTGTGCACTCAATGAACACTGTCTACCCTGCTCACTAAATGATTTGGGAGTCCAGTGGAAAATATAATCCATGAAGATGTAATTAAATACCACATCACAAACTATGTGCAAAACAAGCTAAATTAAGACGGCATGGGAAAATATAATTCTGCATTGCCTTTGCTTTGGTTGGAGGGTATGAGTTCAACATATAATGTTCCTGAAAACAGCGTCTGAGCTTGTTTGTATGTGTAAGTGTGTGGGCCTATATACTTTGCATTCTGTATTTTCACTGCAAAATGTATGTATTTGCAACTTCAGAGTTGCCTGTGAACACTGACAGATTGTCAATGTTAAACATTAGCTGGTAAACTCAGTGATATATTATTTGGATGTGTTGCCACTCAACATAAAAACCAGTAACTTCTTAATTTGAATCTAATTCTTGACATCACATCTGGCCCAGCACTGTGTCCAGTCCTGGGCTCCCCAGTATGAGAAAGATATGGACTTACTGGAATGAGTCCAGCAAAAAGCCACAAAGATGATTAAGGGAATGGAGCATTTTTCCTATAAGGAGCAGCTGAGAGCTGGGACTGTTCAGCCTGGAGAAGGGGGATCTTATCAATGTGTATAAATACCTGATGGGAGGGAATGAAGAAGGGGGAGTCAGACTCCTCTCAGTACTGCCCAGTGAGAGGACAAGAGGCAACAGACACAAATTAAAACACACATGAAATTCCATCTAAACACAAGAAAACACTTTTTTACTGTGAGAGTGATCAAACACTGGAATAGGTTGCCCAGACACGTTGTGGAGTCTCCATCTGCGGAGATACTCAAATGGACACAGTCCTGGGCCACCTGCTCTAGCTGACCCTGCTTGAGCAGGGGGGTTGGACAAGATGACCTCAGGACGTCCTTTCTAACTTCTCTAAAATCAGAATCATTTCCACAGTTCGAACTTTTGGTATCATTCATCACAATTTTTGCTATTTGAGTAAGAGTAAGGCATATATAGTCTCCTATGAACAGGGCCAAACTGGTCCTTGCAGCGATGTAACTAAACTCCATTTTTGGTTATTACATAGAAAAGATGTTCTACAAACATTTGCCAGCTTCATGATAATGGGCAAATCAAAAAAACACTGGAGTTACTGTAGCTAGGTCTTTACAGGGACTGAAATTTGGACTTCAAAAGAACTGTCTGCATGTTCAAAGTTAAATGTCTGCTTAAGTGTTTTGCTTGAGGGGGGGCTGAATTACAGTGCCATTCAAAAATGTAATTACAGTTATTAAAATCATGTGTAAAGCACTGTTGATTCAGTGTTTCATTGTACATGATATATAGCTATATTAATTATTTTATTAGACATCCATAATGCTGCCAATATGATGCAATGCAGCTACCACAAAGTATTTGCTGGTTTTGGGGAGGAAATAGGCCATCTGCAATGGAAATACTTCATTCGGAAGGGAAGAAAAGGCAATAACCCAAGGCTCCTCCTGGACAAATTCTACCCTGCTTGGCACACACTATAGCTACAGAGCTCCTCTCTGCATGCAACGGCACACAGACCAGAGAAACTTATCTATGAGCCTACCCAGCTCTCCAGAGAACACAAAACAAAATTACAAGCCCTCCCACTCTACTCTTCACCCTCCCACTCTACACTTTGTCCTCCCCCTCAGAGGACACCGAGAAGGGAAATAAAATACAATTTGCTTTAACCTTGTTTTCAACTTTATTTGACACTACAGGTCATCTGATATATTATTCTTTTTTCACAACATCTCCTTCTCAAGTAATTTTTAAGAGTTCAGTATGAACAGAGAATACCTCACTTGTTACATGTCTGTACAGTGTTGCTATTTATCAATCTCAGGAGATTTTATGCCTACAATATAGACTCTTCATGCTAGCTATATTGTGTCTGTTTGATAGGATTTTTTAAAAAAAAGCTGAGGGCATACTCCCAAACACAACAGTGGGTCAAAAGGCCTATGGCAGAGGGCCTGATAAGGATTCAGAAGCTGAGCTGAATTCATTTGCAACGTTTGTTTTCCAAGGCTGCCGAGTATATTATGCTATGGTAAGATTAAGTAAATGTCAGGTTGCCTAGAGCTCTTGCATAGGTATGTCTTCTAGTATTACTCAAATTTAAATAAACAAATTTACATTTACTGTACCTTTAGCTGAAGCACCAAGTCCATACAGTATTTGCCAAGAGGGTTTATATCATTCAAGATGAGTGCAATTATAATATCAATCCCATTAGACTCATGGGTGGCTATGCAAGTCTGCAAAATAAGAGAAGAGAAGGGAGTCAGGGGGAGGGAAGGAGGGGGAAAAAGAGGGAGACAGGACAGGCAGAGGGAGGGAGAGAGAGAATATGCACATCAGCAAATTTCCAAAACGAGGACCCAGAACTTGAAAGACCTTGTAACAGCAACGAACCTCCCAGCCAAAGCAGAGCAGCATGAAAACATGCCATAAGAGGTGCTGGGGGAGACTTGTGTAGTACAGAAGTAACCCCAACACTGCCAGTAGTGAAGTACACAACTGGAAAAAAAGGCGTGCAAGCTAAAACACGCTTGCAGTGAATCATGCGGGATTTGGCGCCAAGTGGTACAAGTTAGAGATAGCAGCTCACAGGAGCACTGCCAGATTCAGCTGACCACGCATGCAGAGACATAAAAGACATGCTTGAATGTAGGCACAATCAAATCTGCACACTCAAATCCTTAATTTGTATTCAACAACCAGCATTAATATCGCTGTTATAGCATGAATTGTTTGCAAAGATTAAGGTTTTCTACGTGCATCTGGACATGTCCTGCAGAGAAGGACATTTCTGGACATGGAATTCAAAATCATAATTATGACCAACGGTACTTCCCAAATGCTTTTACAGTGGGAGTCCTGGACCTTCTAAGCCTTGTAAATAAGTGTCAGTTATACAAGCCTATGGTATTTTTTTCTAACAGGTTTATAGGTCAATAGGGTAGGAAAAGTTTTCCAGAAAGACAGAGAGAGCAGAAAAAATGAAAATGAGAGTGTGGAGCATTTGCCTCTGAAATGCACTGAATAAGACTTGCACTTGGTGTAAACAAGCATAACTCAAATCCTGAGTGACCTCCCAGCAGGTAGGTCTAAGTAATTAAGTGTAACTAATCATTCCCTTCCATTATCAGTGTTACTCAAGTAAACTTGTTGGAGAACAAGTTAACTTGAAACACAGGTTTCTGGTTTTTTCCCATCCCCAGTCCGGTAATTATTCTTTTTTTACAGATGTTTTTCCCAGCCATTAGTGAATCAAATATCACTGTTTAAAATTTAGTCCACTAAAGGATTTTTGTTTGTTTGTTTTTAAAATATTAAGTAAAGGCTGTTGATTACTAGCAATGGCAATAGAAGCACTTTGCACTTCATTTGTGCACGTCAATGAAGTAGCATTAATACTGCGTGTATTTCTTCAGCTATTTCTAGTATCAAGAATAGATTGCCTCTGTAATTTCGCCCACCGCAACTTTCCCATTGCTAATCCATAGCAAAAATTCTGGCATTTCATCCACTGTGACAACTTTAGTACAGTTCTCTTCAGATCAAACATAGCAGCATGTGACTACATTCTTTACCTTTCTATACTGCCTCAGCACGGCACTAAAGAGACATCTACCAAAAGTCACAGCTATATGACTTAAAAAGACTGCATCAAGCAAGGCACAGAAGATTAGAAGCATGATCTTTAGTCTCATCCATTTCACTACTGATATCATAATTAAAGATGCTGATAGGTAGTATAGCAGGATAGTAAGTTAAAACTTTGTGGCAGTTATGCGAATTAAGGGAAGTAAATCTTAGCAACCTATATAAACACCAGCAAAGGCAAAATGTATTAAAATGAAGAAAACAAGATTATGTATGCAATGTACTTCCACCACCGTGACTCAAAATCCAGTCTCACAAAGTGAGGTTTAAGCCACGGACCCACTGACATAAGACATTAAACTCTCTCCAAGAGGACTGGAAACCCTCCATGTAAGCAGACATACTATAGGAAGAGACTATATTGAGTTCTGACTTAAAAGGATTGCTCAGGCCTTATGAAAGCTTGAAACGTGTTAAGCCTAGTCATAGCAATTACAAGTGAATTTATGTTATTAAAAACACTGAAAGGTTTATGATAAGCACACAGATACCATACATTCAGGTATATCCTTCTGTATCCACAAGTTATTTGAGCCGTACCTGATTTTCATGGCATGGACCTTGGCAATATTCAGTCAAGCTTTCCAGTGTCTGGTTCACAAGAGCCACATTCCTCTCATTGATGTAAAGCCCCAATAAGCCCAGTCCGCCTGTCGTGCTTCCACAGATACAGTCCAAAAACTGAAGGGTCTCACAAACAAGGTTGTAATTTGTTTTATTGTTCTGATGTCTTAAAAAATTCTGGTGGATGGAGAAAAGGAACACCAAAAAAACCCCAAGAAAAAACCAAGAGAGTTAGAGTCAAGTCAAACACACAATCTTTTTCACGAAAATATTAAAGGGAACAATTTACGACCATATGACCACTGTACCTTAGATACTGAAGTACACTACACTGTAGAAAATATATTATGCCTTAGCACAGCAGTTGAAAACCATTATCTGATTAAATCAGTAGAGAAAGGAGGCCTTAGGAAAGTGAACTTTGCAAGCATCTGCACTGGCCTTAAATGTCTTATATATGTCCTGCATACCTGCCCCCATCTACCTACTACGATCCTTCTCCTGGAAGCTTGTTGCCCCACAGCTGAGCAGGTATGGTGGCACGTTACAACTGCTCCTTGGCAGTGTCAGCGCAGAATGGTAGCTTGCTCAAACCACCCCCAACACTGCTTTAAGGGAGGCTGCTGGACACGGCACTGAGGTATATTTGCAGAAAATTCATTTTGCAAAGGTTGCTATGGGGACAGTAATTTCTACCAGAGGAACTGATAGCAGGGATACACATAGCATCTTAAAGCCTTCAATCATAATACCTAAAGAAAAGAGCAGTACCCAAACTTTGCCCAGAAACTTCCTGTGGTCTTCAAGCCTGTGGTAAGTGATCCACCATTTATGCACAGAAACTGTACTAACAGGGACATTTAGACACTTCTCAATTCCAAGTGGCTATGCTATGGTCCCCAAGCAATTCGGAGGGCATAAACACGAGCTCAACCAGAGCATGCAAGTGGTTCCTGAAAAGGGTTATTTTATCCCTTGGACAAAAAGAAGAACAACTTTTTAGACACCTCTATTCTGTAACAGGAGCAAGGCACAGGCATGTTTTTCTTGCCTTATGAAGTTCCAGCTCCTGTAATACTTTTGGAGCTCAGCTCAAAAACACTTTACCTGGAGCTCTCGGTTGTGGTTCTCACACAGCAGCTGAAGAAATCTCAGTATCGGCTGCATGATTGCAATGGCAGGGCTCATGATTGCTTCTTCTGTGGACTTCTCTTCTGCATTTGCAGCATCTGTTCCTGAGCCCATAAGGTCTATTTCTGGGTCCATTTCTCTTCTATACACAGAGTAAGCCTTGGACGTTGCAGAAGATGCTTCTGTTAACTGTCCTTTCATACCCTCTTTCAGATGCAGGGTTGAATCCTTTACTGAAAAGAAGATAATTTTCCTTCATTTTTGAAACTCTCTCTCCTCTGATTAAACAGTAAGAAAACAATAATAACAAATGCAACTTTTTCTTTGTTGGTGCCTAACTTTTCAAAGACCTCTAGGCAACTTACAAAGAATATCAAAGGAACATTCATGCAGGGATAGCATGTTCCAAATAAACCACAAACCAGAGTGAAACAGAACATTAAAACAAAAAGCCCTACTATTTCTCTCCCATATACAATAAATGATGAGAACAATGGAAGGACCACAGGGTGGGAAATCAGTTCCTGCGCTTGCTCTTGTGAAATAGCCCCATTAGCAGCAGCCTCTACTTCTGCTTCTCTAAAAATATGGTTCTATATCTTCTACTGGTGTAAAGTGGCATAGCTTCACTGATTTTATCAAAGCTAATTCCTTGTAACCAGCTTAAGAGATGGCCTATAATTTAGAGAAAAACAGACAAAAGATGCAAATTAGCAATGATTAATATTAAAGCCTATTGATCAACGCAGTATCAGTAGTGCAGTACATGCAGCTTGAATATAATGCACTTCTCTCCTTTTACATGGGTGGCTCCTTACCTCTCTTTTTGGGAACAGATATGGTTAGGTCACTATCATCATCTTTCTTTTTGCTCCCCAAATCAATGGTGTTCACTGTCACTGTCGATCGTATCTCCTGCTGAGCGGCTTTCATGCGGTCATATAGGACTTTAAAGAATTTTTCTGACTTTTTTTGCTCCTTCAGTTGCTGGTAAGTCGAATACTGCAAAAAATATATTCTTTAGATATCAATCTTCTAAGGAAGAAGAAACACAAAAATACACTATTTTTTGTGAAACCAATGATGAATAATTACTTCACTTACACAGAACAAATGTTGGCCACTGCCTGACCAGTTCTTTCACAAAGTGATATACAAGGCTGGTAACAAAGATTGATGATAACATTTTTAAATTTGGATAAAATGGTGAACACTGCTATTTGCAATCTTTAAAATGTCACAATATTACACTTGAAGTTAAATTACTTTGTGACACTCTCCATTTCTCCAGGCATTCTAGAGTTATAATATTCCATCTACAAATAACAGTGAAAAGTAATTGTTATTATATAACAACAACAGGAAGCATGAAACATCTAATGTGTAATATTATAGCTTAGATTATACAAATTTTTTGTGCTTTACACAGAATTGGAATTAATATTTTAGATTATTAAGTCCAGTCTCCAGAGAGTATTACTGTCAAGCAGGCTGAGTACCATTTTCAACGGTTTACAAACTCTATCTTAAAGTAAAAGCCTTTTACAGCCCCTAACAATTCATTTTAGAAACCTGCAACAAAATCTCACTTCTTTAACATTTTCTGGACACTCTCTAAAGTGTCACAGATCATATTATCTTTTTTACAGAATAAAGATACAGGATGGGAATCCTCTCATTTAACTTTTATAGTCTTGCAATGAGTTGTCTAAGTTGATTATTTAGGCTCCCTTCACAGGCAATGATGAGATATGGGGAAATGCAGGGAGTGATTCATACCATCTCTCCTCTCTTATGATAACTCTGCTGATCATAGAGTAAGAATAAACAATCATCTTATTTGGCTAAAGTTGGGTGAGAGGGATATCATTCACAAAAAATAGAATCCGCAGTTTAAAGCAGTTATTTTCTATGGACTGGGATATTGGTCTTCTCAAATGGCCAGTTTTTCTCTCTTTGGAGATTTTGATAAATGTCCCTAAATGTTTCCAGAAAATAATTTTATTGCTACTATAAACTTGAAAGTAATTTTTAATTTTACAAAGAGAGATATGAAATAACTGGAGAGAAAGCTCTTATGGCAAAGACCAGATTAAAAGACGCACTGTGCTACACAGAAAGGGACAGCTGAAAAATGTTTTCTTCTATTGAAGAGTCTACACTATGAAATATTGCATAAAAACAGGGCATGTTTACACTGTATTATAGCGATACATATTATAGTGATAAACTTTTCACAGAACTCACAGCAAAAAGGTTCTTTTTATTTGTCTCCAGACTACATGCATTTGAAAATCAGTATGTGAATAAGTAAATGAAATAACTACCTGTGTTTGCGTATTTCCACCTTCAAGCAACGCAATACCAAGCAAAATACCTTCTGAGAAAATTCTGTCATTTTTGGTGTTTACTATAACATCTATGACTAGTTCTGATGCACCTTCTTTATCCAGAAGGCATTGAATATCAAACATGGTTACCCCAGACTTATCTGAGTCTTGTCCTGAAAATCCACCTGCAAATTAGACAAATACATACCATTCATGTTTGTTTCACAGATGTACATGAAAACGAATCTATTAATAATAACAATAATTTGTCTTATGCACACCATAGCAATGTAATAAATTTAATTTTGAAATTGTGGTTGAGGCAAAATTCCCCCTGATACAAACAAGATTTTTGTGTGAAACTGCAATGTTGGGCTCTAAGAATAAGAAATAAAACAAAACCCTGAACCATTGTTCTGTCATGATATTCAGACAATAAAGAAGTTGGAAATGACACTGATTTATCCACCAAATGCCTTTTTTAATTCCACTGCTGCATATGCTAAACTGTGTGTATGGTCAGTGCTCTGAGACCACTTTTAAATCTGCTTTTAAATCTCAGGCCTAATCTATACAAAGATTGTGTACTGCTACATCCACTCTGGTTACAGGTATGACCTTCTAGCTAAACGCTTTTGCCAATATAACTCCTAGACCATTAACATCATGACGATGTTCTTTAAGAAGAGACTTAAGTTAATCCAAATTAAAGGTGTGGTTTTAAGGAATTTTGTTAAATTGTATTAGCTCATTAAATCAACCATCTTTTATTATCACAGGTTATCATCTTTCCTGGTATACTCACTTTTATACAGATGTAACTGCGTCTACTTCATTAGGAAAAAATATAGTACTGCTTTAATCAGTCAGTGCTGCTTTGATTAAACTGATTAAAATGGTTCAGATTTTGTTTGTGATGAAGTCATACACACACACACACACATGCGCTTTTTAGAGAGAGAAGTAAAAAAATAGTAAATCTTTAGTCTCCTCTTTGTTAGGGAGAAAAATTTGGTGTACAGGATATTAAGACTGTAAACATTTCCAGTGTCTACGCTGCAATAGTCAAGGAGGATCAGTTGGGTAACATTTGGAAATGCCCACAAATCTGGGCATGCCTTTAATATATGCTGAAAATGCAATGGCAAGTATTTTGACCTGGCTCTATACCTAGCTTCTGCCTATTTCCTATGACCTTGGGAATATTATTTGGGGTTTTCTTAGAAACTACCCTACAGTAACTCCCCGTGGCTTCTATAACAGAATCAAACAAAAAATTAGGTTATAAGGGACCTACAGAGATCATCTACTCAAACTTCCTGCTCACGGTAGTTAGAGCAGGTTCATCAGAGTCTTGGCTGGTAAAGTTGTAACAAGAACTGACACATTCTGCAGCCTCTCCAGGAAATCTGTTCTGCTGCCTAACCAGTATCTTTGTGAGAAGCTTTTCCTTATATCTTATTTTTTTTATATATCAATAAAGGATCTGGAATGTAAAAAAATGTTTTAGTTTCCAGAAACAGCAATATCTTTGTTCAAATGTTTTGTGGTTTGCTGAATTTCTGGATGTGGATTTACTGGCAAATTAAAATGGTGTTACCAATTGCAACTGAATTGAATGATTGACTGGGGGGCATGGGGAAAGGCCCTACTTCGGTATCGCCAAACGCACACGAGCCATCTGAGACAAGTGTGTGCAACTTAAAAATAGGAAAAGTCTGATACTACCTCTCTTCTAACTGGTTACAGAATGTGTTTGATTTATTTACCAACTGAATCCCTTGGAGCACTTCCAATGTGCCTATTAGAAAAAATGGTGCTGCTAATTTTGTTCTCTTTAAATGATCCGTGTTGATTTACCTCCCACTTGTGCAGTTTTGCTGTAGCTGGCAGACAGAGGCCCATTCATACCACTTCCATATTCTCCTTTAAAGTAGCAATATAGGAGTATTTTCCTTAAAGTGTTGCCCTTTAAGAGAAAGATAAAAATAGAAGAAATCAGAGTTGTGGCCAATTTCCTTTGTTTGAAAAGCAAGCTGTTTAACACAGATACATAATTTATTAGGTCTTTCCGTTATAATTAGTAAGCATACAAATAGTAAAGTTGTCCAGAAAACAAACATCTAATGGTCTTATCTAACAAATCTCATGGGAAGAATTCTAAAATACTGTTGTATAAACTTTCTTTGAAGTTTCTTTTAAACTTATTGATTATAAATGAAATTCCTCCACCTCAGTAATTCTTACTGGCTAACTGTAAGATGTGTATATTGAAACAAATTCTACAAAGAGCCAATGCTCTGCAGGTCAGTGTGTCTGTGCCCTACCCTGCCATGGCAGTACTTTCTTCCTATTTTCTGCAGCTGAGTAGTATTACTCCCTTTTCTCTGATCTCAGATAATCCAGCTGATCATCTGAAAGAAGCCACATCACATGAAATATTAAAACAGAGATATGACATTTGATAGAATAGCTTAAAAAGCATTCTCTGTATCTCCTTGTTCCTTTACTTCCAAAACCACAAACAGTCAAAATTTGCATGCAGCTCTCTGAAGATCTTCCCTTTCATTTTGCATATGTTCTGCAACACAAGACACATTGAATTAAGAGTGGGGGTACCAATTACTTGGCGTTTTTGTTTTGCCTTCAGTCTCCTGGGAACACCTGCAGTCAACATTCAGCTTTACAGAGGCAGTAGGTGACACAACAACTGTAGGTGTATGTGGAACCTAAGATTTTATAAAGAAAAAAGTATGGCAAGGTCTCTGATGATTACCACAGAAGGGGAAAAATTGTTCATTTCAACAGCTTGGCAGTAAAATGGAACGACTTCTTCCTTAATTTTACTCACCTACTGGTTTTAATGAAAAATGGTTCTTAAAAATATGTGCACCAGACGCAGTCTCAGTACTTACCAGCTCACCAGTGCCTACACATTAGTGCAGCAGTCAACTTTTCAATTGAAACATCTCTGTAACCACCACAGACAGCAAGGAGTAGGGAAGCAAGTCCCAGAAAGACTTCAAGAGGCACTACTCACACTCCCACTTCTCTGTTAACTTAGCAATATTTCCAAGAGCAACCACATGCCACGGTGGGGCTTCACTGCTTCATGGGCCTCAAGGACAATGGGCTTGTCCACCTCAAACAAGTGCCAGAATGCAGTATTCTGTATGTGTAGCCTGACAACACAAAACAGCCATTCTCTCCTAGTTCTTGTATTTTGATGTTTTCATTTGATAATAGTCTATACAGAGTTCCCTCAAACAGCCAAGGAAAGTGCAAGACCTATAGTAAAATATCAAAAGCCATAAATATAATGGCTGCAAGAAAAATAAAAAGCATCACCTACACATCTGTGGTGCCAGGGAATTTATTAGGTGGATTTTCCAGGTGAGCTTAAGCCAGCGTGCTCTAAGCTACAGAGGAAGACAAAGAACCAGAAGTCTCTGAGGACCTCACACAGAGACAGATTCCTTCCCAGACTAGTTTGTGATGGGGTTTAACCCTGCCTGCATGGACAAGGTACGCAAACCAAGCCCATAAGAGATTTTGAGATGTCTATGAGCACGAGCTCCTCCTGCTCAACATCCTGTCTCTAGCTGTGACCAAACTCCAGTGTCTTAAGAGGAAAGTGAACCTCATTTTCCACATCTCCTGAAGAAGTCAAACATATTACTGAAGAGGAAAAAGTTCCCACTGGAACTGAGAAACACGGACTGAGAACCAGGATGAAGTCCCTTTTCAAACTCTGTCAGGCATATATATCACAGAATCATAAAATAGTATCACACAAATAGAATCATAGAGCAGAAACCCTTCCTAACTCCAGACTAGGACCGGATCCAGAATGGGTACTGCATTGAGACAAGATCTTTCAATCAGGAAGGCTGGCATTTGCCATACCACTTGATTAACCACTCAGCTTGAGGCAACATCCTCAACCAGCAATCTATGCAGTCTGTTGATGACTAACAGAGCATCATGGTAAATTATATAAACAGTCGCAGTGCAGTCACGGGAAGAAACACCAAAAGCCATCTATATATAGTTAGGAATAATACCCATGGTCACAAGCTTTATCGCTCGATCAAAACAGCCTTTATTTTATCAGGAAGAACGTTTAAGACCATGAAATAGCATTTGACTAATAAAATGAATGATTTAGCACTTGGGTCTCACATTGCCTGGAAGCCAGTAACTGTTGGCACATCTCAGATCTTCTTCCTGCCTTGTTACCTTCAAAGACACCAGGAGGAGCAGTGATATGAAGACACTTCTCCAGCTGGCTATGGAAAGGGGAATCCTGCTCCACCCATATCCAAACTAAGGCACGGACTTCACTTCTTGTCCCAAAAAGCAAGTCTTAATTATTAGGATTCCTGCTCTCTCTCAATCTTCCACAAATCTAGACAACACTTACAGTTCTCAGAAGCTGAAGTTCAAAACTCAAGGACATCATGTTTGAATAGCAGGAATGTGGTAGAACCTCTGATTTGCCTGACAGCTGTGCCAAAACCAGACTCAGACTCAGCCCACATATTTGCAAGCTTGGGATCTTCATCCCCTTTATGATGACCTTGGGCAGTCACACAACTTCCCCAAGTCTTGTGAAATTAGCTGCCACTACAAAGAGCGGAAGAGCCCAGCAGTATGAACCAGAGCTGAGAAATGCACAAATGCTCACGCAATGTGTCAGAAAGGCCTGTCACCTCCAGCATGTAACTCATAGAATCATAGAATAGTTTGGGTTGGAAGGGACCTTTAAAGGTCATCTAGTCCAACCCCCCTGCAACGAGCAGGGACATCTTCAACTAGATCAGGTTGCTCAGAGCCCCGTCCAACCTGACCTTGAATGTTTCCAGGGATGGGGCATCTACCACCTCTCTGGGCAACCTGTTCCAGTGTTTCATCACCCTCATTGAAAAAAATTTCTTCCTTACATCTAGTCTAAATCTCCCCTCTTTTAGTATAAACCTTTACCCCTTGTCCTATCGCAACAAGCCCTACTAAAAAGTTTGTCCCCATCTTTCTTATAAGCCCACCTTAAGTACTGAAAGGCCGCAATAAGGTCTCCCCAGAGCCTTCTCTTCTCCTGGCTGAACAACCCCAACTCTCTCAGCCTTTCTCCATAGGAGAGGTGTTCCAATACTCTGATCATTTTCATGGCCCTCCTCTGGACCCGCTCCAAACAGGTCCAGGTCTTTCCTGTGCTGAGGGCTCCAGAGCTGGAGGCAGTACTGCAGGTGGGGTCTCACCAGAGCAGAGTAGAGGGGCAGAATCACCTCCCTCAACCTGCTGGGCACGCTTCTTTTGATGTAGTCCAGGATACGGTTGGCCTTCTGGGTTGCGAGTGCACATTGCCGGCTCACGTCCAGCTTTTCATCCACCAGTACCCCCAAGTCCTTCTCGGCGGGGCTGCTCTCAATCCCTTCATCCCCCAGCCTGTATTGATACTGGGGGTTGCCCCGACCCAGGTGCAGGACCTTGCACTTGGCCTTGTTCAACCTCATGAGGTTCACATGGGCCCACCTCTCAAGCTCGTCCAGGTCCCTCTGAATGCCATCCTGTCCCTCAGGCGTGTCAACCGCACCACTCAGCTTGGTGTCATCTGCAAACTTGCTGAGGGTGCACTTGATCCCACTGTCTATGTCATTGATGAAGATATTAAACAGTATTGGTCCCAATATGGACCCCTGAGGGACACCACTTGTCACTGATCTCCATCTGGACATTGAGCCATTGACCACTACCCTCTGGATGCGAGCATGCAACCAATTCCTCATTCACCGAACAGTCCACCCATCAAATCCATATCTATCCAATTTAAAGAGAAGGATGTTGTGGGGGACCATGCCAAAGGCCTTACAGAAGTCCAGATAGATGACATCCGTAACTCTTCCTTTGTCCACTGATGTAGTCACTCCATCATACAAGGCCACTAGGCTGATCAGGCAGGACTTGTCCTTGGTGAGGCCATGCTGGCTGTCTCGAATGACCTCCTTGTCCTCCATGTGCCTTAGAATAGCTTCTAGGAGGACCTGTTCCATGATCTTCCCAGGCACAGAGGTGAGGCTGACAGGTCAGTAGTTCCCAGGGTCCTCCTTTCTACCTTTTTTAAAAATGGGTGCAATATTTCTCTTTTTCCAGTCACCAGGGACTTCACCTGACTGCCATGACTTTTAAAGTATCATGGCGAGTGGCTTGGCAACTACATCAGCCAGTTCCCTCAGGACTCTGGGATGCATCTTGTCAGGTCCCATAGACTTATGTATGCTCAGGTTCCTCAGATGGTCATGAACGTGATCTTCTCTTACAGTGGGAGGGACTTCGCTTCCCCAGTCCCTGGCAAAAAAGTTGTTGAGTACCTCAGCCTTCTCCTCATCTGTTGTTACCAGTTTGCCAGTCTTGCTCATCAGGAAGGTACACTTTCTTTGACCTTCCTTTTCTGGTTGACATACCTGTAGAAGCCCTTCTTCTTATTCGTTGCATCCCTTGCCAAGTTCAGCTCCAGCTGCACCTTGGCCTTCCTGACCCCATCCCTACACAACCAGGCAGCGTCCCTACATTCTTCCCAGGATATCTGTCCCTGCTTCCACTGCCTGTGCATTTCCTTCTTGCCCTCTAGTTTGACCAGCAGGTCTCGACTCAGCCATGCTGGTCCCTTGCCTTCCTTTCCTGATTTCTTACGCCTGGGGATCGAGAGCTCTTGAGGTCTATGGAAAGTGTCCTTAAAGATCTGCCAGCTCTGTTCTGCTCCCTTGTCTCTGAGGGCAGTTTCCCAGGGGGTCCTATTGACTAACTCCTTGAAGAGGTGCAAGTTTGCTTTCCCAAAATTCAGGGTCCTGACTTTACTCTTTGCCTGACTCATATCCCTCAGGACTGCAAACTCCACCAGTGCATGATCACTGCAGCCCAGGCTGCCTCCAATCTTGATGTCACCAATTAGCTCACTTGCATTGGTGACGATCAGGTCCAGTATTGCATCCCCTCTGGTGGGGCTGTCTATTACCTGGCTTAAGAAGCTATCCTCCATGCACTTCAGGAGTCTCCTGGATTGTCTACAGCTCGCCATGCTACTTTTCCAGCAGATGTCGGGGTGGTTGAAGTCCCCCAGAAGGACAAGAGCCTGTGAGCACGATGCCTCCTGTAGCTGGAGTAAGAAGGCTTCGTCAATAGGCTCCCCTTGATCAGGCGGCTTGTAGTAGACACCAACCATAAGGTTCCCTTTGTTGCCTCAGTCTCTGATTCTTACCCATAAGCTTTCAACCTGCTCATGGCTATTTTTCAGAGACCTTCACACTTCACACTCTTCACACACTATCCATTTCTTGATGTAGAGGGCAATGCCTCCACCCCTCCTTCTTCACCTCTCCCTTCTGAACAGCCTGTAGCCATCGATAGCTGCACTCCAGTTATGGGATTTGTCCCACCAAGTTTCAGTAATGGCAACTAGGTCATAGCTTTCTAGCAGCATGGTGGCTTGCAACTCCTTCTGTTTGTTGCACATGCAGTGTGCACTGGTATAGAGGCACTTCAGCTGGGCTGTCAGCAGTGTCACCTTCTTAGAGGAACACCCTTTAATCCCTTTGAGGTATTTCACTGGTGTTTCCCTGTTGGCTCCTATTACCTCAGGAGCCCCTGGCTCATCTCCATAAGACTTCAAGTGTGCTGCAGTGTAGCCAGCACGTCTTGGAGCAACAGGATGAGGGCCGTCGCTACCACCCTGTCCCTCTAACCTTGGCATGTCATCCCACAGCTTGTCACAGGCAAGCCTGATATTATTCCCCCTCCCCCATCAAGTCTAGTTTAAAGCTCTGTCAATGAGCCCTGCTAGCTCATGAGCAAAGACCCTCTTCCCACTTTGAGAAAGGTGAATCCCATCTGACGCCAGCAGGCCTGATGCCATGCAGGCCATCCCATTATCGAAAAACTGTGTGAGGCACCATGCTAGAAAATGCTGGAAAGAACCTGCTCCCAGAAAAAGTGCCGATCCTGCTGGCATAGGTGTCTGGGTATGCTTTTATGGGAATGCCAAAAAACATAGTCAAGAACAGCCCCATCATGTGGACGAGACAAACTGCTGCCAGGGCAAGTGAGACAGCCATGCCATTGATGTCCCTGTAAACGGTTTCCTAACTTAGTACAGCCACAAAATTAATATTGCCCAAAAGCAAATGATCACAGCAGTAGCATGAATAAGCAGTTTGCAGCAACTATTACTGACACTCACATTACTGAAGCAGAGGCCAAAAATAAAAGCACACGAGGCAGCACAGTGCTATCTTCCCCAACTAGGTTTCTACATGTGGCAGAAGTCCCAACCTTCCAAGCTGAATCTCCCCCCTGCTGGCTACAATACACTTTCTTTTATACCTCTTATTAGTGTATGGAAGTGGCATGCAAACATCACTCAGCTGACTGCAATCCTTCTATAATGGCTAGAACATTGTATAGCTTTGAAAAAAAACACAATGAAACATAACAGTCTTATTGTTACCCATGAATACCACTGTATTGTCTCTAACAAAAGCTAGGATAAAGACTGAGGACACAAGAAGGCAACAACTGGTTATTGTTGTTGCAGTTTTAAATAGCTAGGGATTGACAGACAAAAGTTTCCAATAGGGAAAAATTATTCCAATAGGAACATGTAGACACAAACAAATTACGTTTTCTCTGCCCATATTTCATTATACTAGTTGGTCTTTAAACTTGATTTAAATGCTTCAGTACAATGGTTTATTCACTTTCCTTCTCCGAGCCTGCAAAGGCTGGTTCCACATGAGGATGGGGTGTTCCACGTGAGGACGGGGTGGGAGGATGGGGAAGCAATGGCTGAGAGAGGTACGTAAGGCTTATCGTGGATACCTGCATCAGCACCAGCTCACTGTATAACACCGCCAAAAATTATTTGTCCTGTCTTATATAAAACTTTGCACACTTCTTAAGGAATTGGAATGATATTTATGATGTTCAGAAGGCTGAAATAAAGGGTCTGGTAATCTCTTCTGGTTTTCACTCTACATTAAAATAATGAAGTGGAAATGTGCAGATTATCAGTCATAACACAGAATAGGCAGCCGCGTCCAACAAATATTTCTATGCTACAGTGGATGATGTTGTGATTATATTCCAGTATTAGTCCAGGAAGATGCATGGAATTTAGGCATGTTAAGTCTTCAGATTTGAGTAACGTGCAGCCAGGTATAAAAGAGGAGCTGGCTGTGATCTCTGGTTGACTAATACAGGTTTTCAGAAAGTTTGGAACAGAAACAAAATCCCAGAGAACCGGGAGAAATCTAATGTGCAATGACACTCTTAAAAAAAGTACATGGGATTACTTTTTATACTCTTTACTGATATCAAACCCATTGCAGTGAGTTTGATACCAATTCTGGGAAAAACAAAGGAATGGCTGATTCTGAGCTCCATTAATACAAAATTAAAGGAAGCTACTACCAATGGCAGTTATAATACTGGCATTGTGTTCTAATAATTGCCTCAATATGGGTTTAAGAAAAATAGACCTTCTCAAACTTCTGAAGATTATCTTCTGGTTTTGCTAATAATGAAAATATCACTCTGGTAAAGTTTGATAAACTGGTGGTGTGACACAATTCTGTAAGGCAAAATTTTTGATTAAGTAATCCCACAAAGATAGTTATTAAATGGCTTAACAGCTAAGTGTCTGACAGAATTCAAGGTGCAATTTAAAGCAAGAAATCATAAATGAGTGTATGGGCTTCTAATGGGCAACCTCATGGAATATTTACTGTCTGCCTGATTTGTTTTTTCAATGAAATGGAAGAATACAGAAAATAATTATTAATAGCATTTAGAAAAGACACAAGAAGAAAAGGGGATGAGGTCAAGTCACTGATAACAATTTAGGCATCATTTATTAAACTGCCTAGAAGCAAACAATACGAGCCTCATTATGTCCAAACCTCTGTATGTCTAGCTATAGAAGTAATAACAATAAAATGCCGAACACTGTAAAATGGAGGACTCTGCTCTAGGAGGCCATGACTCTGGGGGACAACGGAAGGTCTTAGAGAAAAGTCAGTGAAATGACCACTTCCAAAAATCACACGACTCTGGAAAGGATAATGAGCTATTATATAGGATTCATGAGACTATCTTACTTCTCCATATGCAGGGATACATTACTGTAGGAATACTGCATCACAAGTTGGTGTCCACAATTCAAGAAGGCTGACAAATTGGATTAGGTTTGGAGAAGCTCCACAAGAATGATTAGAGAATAAAACATGCCTTCTCATCAGAAATTCAAGGCTTTCAATCTACTGAGCTTATCAGTCTAAACATGAACTACATGAACTCTGTTTCTGACTATCTACATGAGAAATCTGATAATGGATGACTTCAGTCTACAAGATAAAGGTGTAAGACACGCTGGTGAGAAGCTGAAGACAGAGAAATTCAGCTGGAAAAGAGGTAGAGGCAGTTGGGTTATTCAGTTTGCAGGTAATTTTTTTTTTTTTTTTTAATATATATAACAGTAATGGCATTTAGCTATTGGAACAGCTTAAGAAGAGGTGTGATAGTGTCTATTGCCGGCAGTTACTAAATCACGACTAGGTGGCTTCTCAGACAGAAACTATTTGAAGATCTCATGGTCTACATTAGGAGACCAAGCTACGTGACAAAAAAATGTCATCTCACATAATCTGTGAAGACATCATGCCAACTTTTCCTGTCATAAATATAGATGAGGTTAGAAGCCTGGCTTTCTATGAAGGCTGTTTAAAAAACACCTACTTCTACACTTTTCTTCTCATCATTTATAAATGAAATTTCTATTCTGCCTGGTCTGAGTGTCTGCTTCAGGATGATTTTTTTGTTGTTTTTTTCACCCATTTTCACATTATTTTGTCCCCTTATTTCTTTTGGAGATAAACATGGTAGGGGAAGGATAAGTTTTGTGCAAGCAGCTTCTGTGAAGATACCAAGCATCGAAGTTTTATAACCCTTTAAACTATGACTCAACCTGCTCTTGAAATGTAAGATGCACAGACATCACCTCATCTCCAAAATGGATCAACTGAGGCACACAGCTACCACACACATGGTGTTGCACAAGCATGACCTTGGAAGACAGCCCCAGAGTCTTGACTCCTGCTATGTCCACGAAGTGGAAAATTTCCATCTTCATGATGCCAGCAACTTCCAGGAGGCTCAGGAGTTGTGGGAGGCTGTTTATTTTGGGGCATTGTTTGTTTGTTTTTACACAGAGTGAGCTTTTTCCTGGTTTTGATCTTTTTGCAACAAAGATGTTTTCATAGCCAACTGATAGTTGAAACTGATAGATTTTCACCATTAAAATACGACACCCAACAGCAGAGTTATTTGCACACCGAGGCGTTTATTCACCCCAGGGAAAAAGTGCTTTTAAATATGAGGTTGGGTCCAGCTGGTGTCCAGCTCTGCTTCCACTAAAATCAACGGGAGATTTACCAGCAACTTCAGTAGGAAGGAGCAGACACGTACTTTGCCTGGCAAAAGTTTTTATACAACTCTAAAAAGAAAAAAAAAAAACAAAATATGCACCAGACTTCATGACACAGTTCTCCTAGGAGAGCAGAACTGGCCACCCACACCTCTCAGCTGTCTCTCATTAGGCAGAGACGCCCCACATTTTAAATGTGCCATTGTTCAATCCTACACAAATCTGGTATTAATCCCACTTGTCTTAATACAAATTGCCTACATCACAAATGTTAACTGATAAACCTGAGGTTGTAACTAGTGCAGAGATTCATTAACAGGTTCAGAAAAAATAAACAACCACAAGCACGACCCTTCTCTAAAACCAAACTACTGTGGTTTAAAAAAGTAGTTCATTTTTTTTAGCAGTCTTTTAATTCTTCTTTCCTTTGCAGTTCCAGGTTCCATAGAAAGCTGGAATCTTAAGTGCCAAAATATTGCAAAACAAATGCTATTGCCAGTCTATTTTCAATCTGGATAGTGAAAAGAATACTGGACACGTTGCAAGAAAACCAGTTTTTGCCTGGTAACTGTCCAATTTTGCACCCTGAAGAAACTCAGGAAAGTGTCATATTAAAAGAAAGATTGTTTTTGGCAGTATCTGTAAAAAGTGTGTCCACTATGAATACAGCAGGAGAGAAAAACTGTCTGGATTAGTGAAAACCTCAGCACTGGGGCATTCAGACTTAGACTGAGAAGAAAACATTTTTAAAATACAGTTTGATTTTCTATATTATAAAATTTTGCTATTGACCCATAAAATATTACTAGCTGTCAAATGTCCATTTTTTTGTCCAAACAGAAGATCTCTACATATAGTCACGGCATTTGTATATATAGAAGAGGTTTTTGTTGTGGGCAAATATTACTGTTAGTATCTGTCACTTGTCCTGTTGCTCATTTGGTTACATGATTTCCATCTGTAGTCATAAACTGTGCACTTACAAAACAGACCATGTTTGCACCTATGTAATTTTTCCTTTGCAACTTTCTCCAGTACAAGACAAAGCATTGAGACGCACAATAACCCAAGTTCTCCACCACTGAAAGAAAACAATGTAAGATTTGATCACGATTATTCAGAAGCATTTATGACTGCACCATCAATAACATACTGTAGAAAAAGACCAGATCTGAAAAGCATAATTTTCAAAGACTAAAATTATCTAACTCTTATGCTGCAGGGGGTAAACTTTCAAAGTGATGCACAGGGAGTTATGCACACAAATCCTATTATTTGTTAACAGGATTTCTGTGTGGAACTCCCCATGCTCTGCAAGAAAAATTTACCCCTAAGTGTCCTAATGTGAATATTTACCAAAACAGACACTTAACTTCCAGATGCATACTTATGAGCACTACTGTGCTTTGACGTTTTAAGAGCAATTTGAAACAGGTAGCTAGAGAAAAATAATAGAAGTGGCCAAATAGTGTTTTCATTACATTATTCTGTTTCACCGTGTTGCCATTATGTTGAACTTCAAAGCCAAAGCATTACACATACCCAATTTACTAGATAACGGATGCACTGCAGACATACTGCCCGTTCTATTTCGAATTAGATATGCTAGGATCTTCACTTGTTGGCTCAGGATTTTCAAAGTGGCTCAGGAGGCATTTCTGTATTTCAGTTTTCACCTGCTCATTTTTACCCACCACCAGCTCCACTGACTTCTCGACTTCATCCTTGCCTACTATTAAAAATTGATGAAGACACTTCAGAAATTGAGAATGTGTTCTAAGGCATTCCAGGTAATCATGTCGCTGCTTATGTTTGGAGGAACCTATATATTTTCTAAACCAGGCTATCAGAATTATTTTGTAATCTGGGTTACCAGGCCTCTGGAAATTTTGCAATGGATTTGACATGAGTTCTGGGTTGTATCAATGCCAAATGAGTACTTCATGGTTTGGGGTTTTACTGTGGAAATGTCATTAAACTGTGACCCGTGCCACTTTCTGCAATATATACAAATATTCCCAGTTAATATTGATTACTCAGCTAGAACTGCTCTGTATGTCTGTATTATTAAAAAAAAAATTAGCTATATTAAAAGGAACTAATTCTCAGCATTTACTACCTTGCAAAATAATCATGGGACGTTTGCCTTGTCCCAAAACAATCCCCAAGACCTCATCAAAACCAACCATTTTTCCTCTAATGCCACTCATTTCTGCCTGAACGCCGCAACATTCAGTAGATGTAACTGCCAGATTCTATCCTCCCATGATTTACAGATGGGCTTTTGACAATGATTAGCAACCCTATCTACAGTGCCCCAAGAACTAGTCTGACAAAATGACCAACATGCCGGATGCTTCTGAGAAATACCCCTTGCATTCTCAGATGAAAACAGATACCAAATTATTGCTGATTTCTTGGACTTCAGGCATTAAGGAGAAAACCAAGTATATGTGTGTCTATGTGTGTGTGCCTACCTCCAAGTATACTTGCATTTTTAGGTGCTTAAAGACTGTACAAAATCAGGTGTTAAACAGCTTAAAAGGAAAGACCTGAATTTACTTTAAATTCTTGAAAGGCCAACGTACAAAGCTGGGCCAAGCGAGTTTGCACTCCTGCAGTCTGGCACACACTGTGGCTACTGCAAAGGAAAACAGCTGGTCAAAACATATTTGAGCAGCTCCTATCCATGCAGCAAAATGTGAACAGCTAAAGGAAGCCAACCTTGTGGCAGTTCAGGGCAGTAGCAATATTTAAACTGCCAGTGTTATCAATAGTATATGGAAATACAGTCTTAACATCTACCTTGCTGGAAAATGAGCACACATCAGCTCAAAAGAATAGCCTGGATGGGATCAAGATACAGCATGAGATGTCCTAAGTGCTAATTGCCGGATAGGCACAGCAATTATATACTGCACAGCATGGCAAAGAAAACAAAGCATCTTCCTCCATTTCTAAGCAGAGGAGAACAATTCCCACCTGGCACAAAGCCACCTACTGCACTGATTTCACTATACCTATGAAATTAGGAGGCATTCAGACTAACAGAAAAGTACAGCAAAGTTAGACAACACTATAAATCTAGCGCTTGGTCTTTATTAGCTATCCATTTTGACAGGGATAAATTGAAAATATTTATAATTCATATTCCTTGGTTTTAAAAAAAAGTAGTAGTTTGAATAATTTTCCAGTAAACTTAATTGAGAGTTTTCCATTAATGCCAACTCTCCCAACTGTATTATCCTTTCCATGATAGCTGGAGCTTTAAGCTTAGCACCTAGAGTTATGAGCTTGTATGAAAATTCCAGTTCACGGGGAGGGGGGGGGAAGCCCCCAAACTACAAATACCTCCCACATAATTTCTAGTGCTCCTGGTCCCAGGAAATGTGAAATCTGTGTGGCCAGAGCCAGAAGGCCAGAAAAGCAAAAAGAAAAAAAACCCAAAATATGTTGTTGGGCTTTTGATGGTTAAGAAACCAAACCAAAGTAATTCCATCATTTTTAGGAGCCTGACTCATGGCTTTGATTGCCAGAGGTGGCAAATATCAAGTGAATATTAAGCAACCTTTTCCAGCAGATTTGTTGATACTGTGTGCTAAGAGGAGCTCAGATCCTTGCTACTGACTCTCAGCAAGGATGTAGCTGCTAACACGGCTATCGTCGCAAACCACCGCATCTCCTCTTCCTCAAATGGCAAATCAACACATCCACTGCCAGCAACGGAGCCCAAGTAACTAAGAATTAATGGTGATCCAGGATTACAAGGTAAGGCCATCCTAGAAGGAAAGGACCCCTTGACAAAGTATGAGAAATGGTAATCTTACAACTAAAATGAAGTTATCGAAGATCTGAGCTCTGCTCCTGTTCTGGCAAAGGCTGTACTGCCACATGGAAGAGTTGGGCTCTAGGATAACCTAAACGGTGAATTCCTCGGGAGGCTGGAAAAAAGCGTTTGGCAGGTTTATTCCCCAGGAACGAGGAATCAGGTCTCAGTTTAGACCCTAGGTTAGGCCAAGCTACCTCAACTCCCATTAATGTCATTAATAAGCGTGCAGGCTAAGCACCTATCCAGGGGCAGTCAGGGTACGTCCTGGCTTTTACCTACTGATTCACAAAACTGCAGTGACTTGGTGTTGAGCTGGTCTTTCTTGGCATTTCTGAAGTTTTTATAACAGAGTGTCTCTTTGAAATGACAGACAGACATTCTGATTTTTTAAGGTATCTTTTACCAGGAAAAACCTCTCCATTTTCAAAGCAGTTCTCAATCTTCCCTTTTAAATTAGAGGCCAATATTAGCTTTCTACTCTTGGAGTCTAAGATTTCATCAGTTCAAACAAATAAACCTAATAACGTCCTTTGAAGAGTGCCATGGAAATAATTCTGACTTTGCGTAACACTGCAGCAGAAGTTTAATAAACTGTTTCTATTAGCCAAAGTTGCTGAATGAAACTGAAACGTTATTAAGAAAGTAACATTTTGGTTTTAATAACTTTCAGAGGTATGTTAGCTGTCATGGCAGAGCTCAACAGCTTCTTACCTGTCATCTTATTTTAGGAGCAACAGCAATTTCTAAATGCTAAGTTTCACAAGATCAGGAAAAAGTTCTCTTCTAGGCTGAACAGAAAAAAAAACCAAAATTCAAGCAACTCTAGAATTGGTTGAAAAAATTATCAAAATTTGCTTGAAATTATATCAGCTGTTCAAAGTTAGAGACAAGGGGGAGACGAAGACACATTTTCATGAGGCTGTCGTGGCTTTTCACATTCCCACTACTAAAAGACAGATTCATGTTTATATAAACTTTAATATGCAAGCTGTTCACCCATAATATTAAATTGCCCCTTTATATTTAATATTTGCTAAAATTGCTGAGTTATTTATGTCAGAGAGAAGATTGCTGCACATGTGCAGTAGCTGTTTCATCATAATATATTTTAGTATACATTTATTATGAAGCTGTTGCCGTTATAATGCCTAAATTTCTATTGCTTCCAAGGAGAAATATATTATCACTGGAATGTTCCTACATGCACAGCATGTAGCTATGGAAATACAATGTCATATGCTTCTTTAGAGCTGTTAAGTACTGCATAGATTGACGGTGAGCCTGCAGAAAACCTGCTCTGGAGGTCCAGACTGCAATTTTTTCTACTGTGTTTCAAGAGTACTGATATCCCCACTAATGACATCTCTCTGATAAATGCCATGCAACATCCCAACATTAGGGCTCAATGGCATTATGAAAACCAAGATGAACTTTACAGTTCCAATAACTGGAAATTAGACTGTATACGCATGCCAGCCAGTCAGTGCTTTGAATGAATACAAAACAAGACCCACCAACAGTCTTAGGGGCTACATAATTCACAGCTCAGGCTATTCTGTTTATTAGTAAAATCCTCTGTTCTGAATGCAGCATTGCTGCTGCATTTAGGTAGCGTATCTCCGTGAAAACCTTGTTAAAAGGGTGAGTAGGGTGGGAAATAGTATAGATGAAGTTAGTGCCCTAACTTAGATCAATGGCAGAGTTTCATCTGAAGTTCTGTGTTTACTACAGGTTGCCATCTCCTAGAAGGCTTAGAGAAGCGCTAGGAGCACACAAAGGTGTGGAATAACTATGGTATTAAAGATTGAGATTACTTGCCTTGGAAAAGAGACGAAAAAATGTGACCGCAGTACAGAAAAGTATGAATGGTGAGGAGATGGGGAGGTTGGGAATTCCTGTTTCCTCTCCCACCCAAGAAGAGGCCTTCAATGGAATGTAAAGATGGTCAATGAAAAAGTGATAAAGAAATACTTGTTAACCCACACATAATTAGATGGCAGAACTCATTACCATGGGAAGTCACCAAGGCCAAGAATTCAGCAAGACTCAAAGAGGTTTGGGGCATTTCTACAGACAAGAAGTGAAACCAGTTACAATAGCAAATGTTAAGAAAACAACTATGGGAAAGAAGACAAAATCTCATGCTTTAGGGGCCACAGATTTATGATCTTACTGTTAAGGATTATCCCAAGACTTCAGGAAGAATAGAAAACTTCAACTCTGCCTACAGTGGAGATTCTTAGACCTTCTGAAGCATCTGGTGATGGCCACACAGAGAGACAGCACTCTTAATCCTCTGGTCTGATCCTCTTTGGCAATCCACATGTGTTTAAAAGAGAACATGAAGTGTACCAAGTCTATTTGTATTGGATCCAAAAACCAGTGCAGTGCAAAGTAGATTCAAGAGAAAAATTGTTTTTATGAAATCTGTGATGAGGAGACACCCAGAGCAGAGCACTTACAGTGACCCAAAATATCAGCTGGAACCTTACATTCAACAGGCAAAAAGCAGAATTACCGTAACAAGAGAGTAATTACCAAAATCCTAATGTGAAAAAGGTCTGCATTTCATCTATCTGTCTTCAACTTTGCTTAGCAAAATACTGCTGGTTTATATAAAACCGATGGCAGGTAGAAACACTTTAGCTTTTGAACAAAAGGCAGCTTCTTAGAGAGAAGCTCTAGGCTCCCTTCTTCAGCGAGACATTCTGCCGGCGTTGACCTGGGTACCCACGCTCACTTGCTCAGCCAGGTAACTCTCCAAACTTGTCCTTCTGCCTCCCCACAGATGACTTTTCTGTTCTTGTACTAACAAAGTCCAAAATACCTCACCCTCTAAGACACTAAAGGATGTCTTTGCATGGCAGAGACAGCCACAGTACCAGAATTCTCAGTTCTGATGACAGCCTATGAACACCAGATCCCTTATTTAGCCCTAAATAACACTGCCCAGAATGTCACCATTATTTAGTTCCTTTGATTAATTACAACTTTGCAATGACTTTGTTACATAAATTGGCTTCCTATACATATTAAGCGCCTTTCTGTCTCCCTGTGAGTCTACTGCATGATGAAACGTCTTTTTGACTGCTAAGGATTGAGTGTCACGCAGATGCCTCCGCCTACATACTTAATGACCTCCTCTGGCCTCAAATTCACTATATGTAGAAACAAGTATTAGTATTCTAGTTGTGGCATCCAGAGCAGCCGAGACTCGGCCAAAAGCTTGACAAATTTATATAGCGCAGAAGGGATGATGTAGAAGACCGGGAGAGGATCTGGATTTTGTCTCTCCTGCTTTGCTGTCTTCCATCTTTTTTCTTCCTTCTTGTCCCCTCTGAATTTGCCTTTTTCCTCCCTGTCCCCTGGCTGTACCAGTGACAGAATATAATACATGTGACACTTGATTTGTAGCTTCTCCCCCTCAGTAACTCTGGTAATCATGCCTCTTTGTTTGGTAAAACAGCTTTGGAGGAGACTGGAAAAGGGCAAGCAAGCATTTGGGAAAGAAGCATCTGGTTAAAAGTTGAGCCTGTTCCTCCTCCTCCTCCACACTCAAATCACTAACCTGAACATTCAGAAGAAACACACCTGATGATTCACTATAGCAAAAGCATTGGAACAGACAGAACAAACCAAGATGAAGCAAAATTATGTCAAAAAAAGGACAAGACAAGCTTAAGATGGAAGTAGGCTGGCAGGTGAAAAAAGTTCCAAGCACGGCGTTCAGTTTTGCAGAGAATTTTCCTCAGGCTTTGGTATATGCAGACAACAGCAAAAAAATCATTATAGATTAGAACAGAAACAAATCTTCAATGAACACGTATTTCGCAAATCAACAAGAAGATGGGGAAGGAAGAAGGATAATCTTTGGATTCTAATCCTGGAGCACCCTCAACTACAAGAGAAGCCAAAGGAAACTGAGTATACTGAGTACCTGACAGAGGACCTAGACAAAATCGTACTATTGTAAACTTCACATTAGGATGATTCTTCGGTGGTAAAGTAGAAACTTTAATTTGGAATTTCCTTGCTGCAAAGCCCTTAACATTTTCAGCACAAGACTTAGGTTTAATTTGAATAAGTCTGGGCAACAGACGTATTTACAGTGGCAAAGGCTTTTTATATTGCTTTCACTAGCAGAATGCAGAGGCTGAAATGGCTAATTAAATACGAAATGCTATAAAAAAAAGTCAGAGCCAGTGTCTTTTTAAAAATACCTGATGTTTAAGGCAGACTAAATTGAGTCAGTATCTGGGAATGTGCGTGCTCTGACCTGTGTGAAAAGGCAGCCTGGGGTACCGTGTACAGGCAAGACAGTTACCATGGATACCTCATTGCTTTAGGTGTAGAAGCTTAACATTACAAACAACTTTGCAGCATTAGGCTACTGGCCTCATAAAAACACTGCAAAATAAGAACGAATTCTGAGATAACCATTATGATCTGTTTCTTGCCATGCAAATATAAATCCTGTATCATAAAGCAAAAGACAAAAGCAGGACTGAGAGGAAATGGCCAGATCTTCCAGGCCTTAACTTATAGTCCGCTCCTGAAAGATGCTGTGGTCCTCGGCTCACACTGATGATAATGGGACCTGCAGGGAGGCAGCTTGTCTCAGAATATTGTCCTCCTGCCTAAAGTTTTACCTAAATTAGGACTCCACACCTGAGCCAACACAACACAGGCAGAAGGAGATGCAGCCAGAGTTAAAATAACTCAATTATTGATTACAAAAAAGTTTATCTTTGACCGCGTAAGTTACTCTGTAAATACCTACCACAGGGTTTATGGTATCACGCATGCTGACTACATTAAAGGACAGCTATTTCACATGAAATGTTATACTGTATTCCCACGTCCTTCAAAGATCACTGGGTCTTTGTGGGGAGACGCTAAATATGCCTGTTGGGCAGTAAGCTGTGTGCCTACCAGATGCCTTCAGTACTAGAGAGATGGCACAGATTTCTTAGCTGGACAAGCATGGCTTCACGACTGCAAGCCCATCTCTTGGCCTAAATACCACTCCACCTGGCAGACAGACACTCTCAATAGAAAAAGAAAATCTGCTTCATAGCACTGTGTAATAGTGGCAAAGGATATTCACCCCTGTCCACCAAACTATCTGATCTATTGATCCAACAGTCAACCGTTTTTCAGAGAATGCATCTGTCTCATCCTTCACCTAGCACAAAGGTTCACAGGAAATCACTTGAGATGCTTTCTCTTGCTTTTGGTATTAAGTTATACACAACAGAAGTTCAGGTGCAGGTGAGGCTAGTGTTACGTTTCAGGGGATGAAAAATCCATGTCAAGGAGATTTATGGTAATATAAACTGTTCCATAACTAGGAGCTCACATGGATCGAATGCGGTGCTCATAGCTGGCTCTTACATCACTAATTAAGATGCTTCTACAACAAGATTACAGATGTATTTATTGCAAAGCTGTAATGGTCAAACCCTTTCATAAGGCATGGCTGCTAAACAACGTGCTGGAAGAGCTGCTAGTTACAGCCTAAGAAGTAAGCAGAAAAGTCGGAGCTGATCTCAGATGCAGAAAGCTGTGCCTGTCAGGTGCATTCAGCTCGTAAGATTCAGTTGAGCACAGATGTGCATACCTACAATGTTTCATAACCAAATAACATGTATTCTTCTAACTTTTTGCAGACCTATCTAACAGAGGAAAGTGGACTCCTTCCATGCTTTGTCAAATGTTTTTGGCAGTGGGTGAGTTTCCATACACTGTAATAAATTTTGCACTGAAGGCACCTTAAGTTTTTGCTAGCACAGAACTATCTTTCAGCCTGCGTGGCACACACTGTACAAATGCAAAAGAGGCACGAGCAAAAACTAAACTCTCTTCATCCAAATGACTAATACCCTAGATCTGCACTACAAGAGACCACTTTTTTAGTATCAGCCTTTCTTGGTGCCCATAATTACAAGAAGGAATAATATAGATCACATAAATGCCAAAGTAACGGATTCTATCTGCAAACTAAGTAAGCAGATTTGAAAGTAACACAGCTCCAAGGGCCCACTTAGCTTATTTGAGAGCAGTATGGGTGCTTAGGTCCCCACACGGTCAGAGTTATTGGCAAAAAATAATCCTTAGTTTTGATCTAAGCTCTCCCCATCAACATTTGTACAACTACCTTAGTTTTGTAACAGTGAGGAGCAGGTGCAATAACTGAGAAACCTCTACACCAGTAAAGACCTGTTGCTTGGTGGGCAGAGATGGAAAACTTCCTACTTGTTATGACTGATCCTTCTACACTGCTCAGTTAACACAAAAGAGGGGAATCCAGACACCAGCCCACAGTGAACACTGAGTAGGCAATGCTAGCAGCAAGGGTACAAGGAAAGTGTGGCTGGAGTGATGCCATCATGGCTCTAATATCATTAGAAATCTTTTCACTGGCTTTAATGGGATTTGGATCAGGTGCAAAGGAAGCTACCTTACATTTCACTGATCTGTTTTTCTTGTCAGCACAGCAAAACAATCAAATCCCAAGTGTCTATTTTTGCATGTCTGCACTCCATGAAGGACACAACCCCCCCAAATCCACACACAAGCAACCTCAATGGTCATAAGTCAATTTGATTCTTAATATATTAATGAGAGGAATAAGTAAACTGGGTAAGAAAAGGAAGTAAATTAAATACAAAATTTTATCTTGGTATTTCCCCCTCTAACAATGTGCCTGGGTATTTTAAGTAAACAACCATCCAAAAGAAGCCTATAAGTGGCTAGAGCTACAATTATAATAATATTAATCTTAGCATCCAGAGAGAGGGAAACGAGGTACAGAAAATGCACATTAAAGCCTCGCATGTAACAGAAGCTACGCCGCACATCCAAAACCATCGGTAACACTGTACGAGTTGTAAGAAGCACCACCTGATTTTTCTGGATTCTGCCTGTGCTACAGTTTAACATCAAAGAGAGTATTTTAAAAATATTTCATTATGTGCAATGTTGGCTGAGGTTTGTTGCTATTCCTTGCCCTTCTAATGAAGAGATTAGGTAGATTTACAGCAAGACATAAACTCCTTGGTGTTTTCCTAGAGAAAGAATTCCACTCCTCCTCATTTAAAAGCTGCTAGCCTTGCTGTAGGTGGTAATTATGTTGAGGGTAAATTGCTGTGGTTTCTGTCTGGCAACACACAGCACTGGCACATGCAATCCCCACACTGTCTGGAAACAGCATTACATCAAACCATCCAAGCTAGTGGCTTACACAACCAGCTACAGCCCTTTGAAATCTGTCAGCTCCAGTGACTTGCTATGCGCACTTCTGCTTCTCAGACATCAGCTTCATCATGTTTATCACACAGGTATCGGGCTCCTTTAAAAATAAAATTTGGAAGCATCAACCTTTAATCTAACTTAAAATCTTATGAAGAAAAAAAATCTACATATCAAACAGCAAACAACTGCTCGATTTTAACACCAAATCTGAACTCAGTTCCTGAGAGCCTGTGGGTGCATCCAGGCAACACTACAGACAGGAACCTCAGAAAACACGAAACAAGACAGCACCTGAAAGGGAAGCTGCACAATGCTGCTAGTGAAATTAGTTAATGAGTTAACGTGGAGCTAGTCTAGGGATCCCTAATGCAGGGCAGCACTGCACGCTATAAGCAGGCACATCCCATAGTGAAATCTAAGAGCTATGGATCAGGTTCTTAATTAAATGCAGTTCTGCTGGGATTCTTGCATCAAAATTAAAAATCACTGAGAAATCTCAAATCAAAGATAGCATTCAACTTCATGTCTCCAGCTGTCAGGCAGCAATGTCATGTTACGTGAAGACCTGTGAATAAGTGCTTTCCCCTGAAATCAGTGGGACCAGACATGAAGCAGGGAACTGCTCAGCCCAGGAACAGCTGTATCTGCCCCAGCATAATAGCTGTGTGTTAAGAATGCAATAGCCTAAGCCACAGAATCACTGCATTTTCTACACGATTTGAAAACAAACACGTTGTACTTTAACAAGAAATGCTGTAACTATGTCCTTGGAGGACTGTTGTTCTGTACCAAAGAATTATTTCCCTTCCCTCCCCTCCCCCACTTCCCTCCCCTATGAATTAGTAAATGAATTTCTGCCACAAACCCTCAAACCATATTCTTCCCAATCAAAGAGTAAAACGATACCCAAGAGAGCAAGGCAGCACAGAACCAGTGAGATCCTGCAGACAGCTAGACTGGATGGAAAGCTCCTGCCACAGCCACACACAGATGGGCACACATGCTCAGAAAGCCTATGGGGGTAAAACAGGACAATACCAGAAAGAGGATTACATCCAAACAACATTGCTGGAAAATGTTCTCCTGGAACCGGACAGCTGAATCATCTGTGACCAGACCAAAAAGGATGATACACAACAAAAGACAGTACATGTAATTTAATAAGTAAGCACAGATTTTTTTTTTTTTTCCCCCTGACCCTGCACTACAAGTTTGGAAACAATTCCTTAAGGGCAGGATCCATATTATGGGAGAATCCAGCATATGCATTTATGGGCAAATATATTACAATCTGCATATATTTTCTGGGGAAATGAAGCCTGCAGTTTTGCTCAGGGTCTGCACTTCAGTGTTTTAGCAAATGGGGGATGTAATGTGTGCCTGTGAACTCAGCCAGAATACAGATCCAAGAAGATGGGATTCTTATAATGTTTTTTGTAAGATGCAGTGCTACAGGGCCTAAATAAAAAGCTTTTCAAAAAGTCATTGCACATAGCCTGAGAATAAAGTGCTAGTCCCAGCAGTAGCTGCACAGCCGGTATCCACATTGTACAACAATCGCACAGCTCAAATCGTGACTATGAAAGGACAGCCCAAGCAGCAGGTGGGATGGAGGGATGGCAGGGGAGCCCATACCCGAGCACCTCTCTCTCCAATCTGTCTGTTCATCAGTCATGTCACACGGGCTGTTCCCCTGCAAGGAACATCCAGAGGAACAGAGAAGATAGAAATGCGGGTCCCAGGCAGGGGAAGCAGCTGGCAGGCATCTGTAATTGAATTCCAGGAGGACTTGGTCTATTTTTAAAATTCGCTGTAGGTTGGCTTTTTTTTTTAAAAAAAAACAGGTGAACATTTCCAAAACTCGACACAGTTTTAAAGGTTCCCTACATACACCTCTGAGTTCCAGCACTGTGTAATAATCGTACGATAGCAGCAAAGCACGAGCAATCAGAACCAGACTCTAAAACTCTGTACCAGGGAGGAAGAAAATAAATCAGTGTTATCTTTAATTGTATACTGTAAGGATAAAGAACTTTTGTTTTGAAGTGCAAACACACAAACCTCTTCTACTGTATTTATACCCTAAACTAGAGGGACACCAGTTTTCTACCAACTGCAAAATAAAACAAATTTCATTGTTGTTATTTATGTGCTGTGCTTCTGCAGTATCTACTAACCCACAGCTCTGAGGGCACACTGATACCTAAAGAATGAAGCCCTACAAAAACTATCAAAATGTGAAGATTTTGTTATGTTCTTTCCATAAGTGGTATCTGAACAACGTGTTTTCATTCGACCAGTCTAACATCATACCAAGTGACGGGCAGAGCCAACCAGGATGCCTGACTTGCTCTCATTCATAAGCGATCTGACCTGCTCAAGTTGTATTTAGAGCTTTCCGTACCTTTAGAGCTCCTTTATCTCCTATAATGCCTGTTAGACGATAACCAGAGTCCGAATATTCTCTCACCACAGCTTGGGAGAATGGTCATTTATTCTGCGAGGGAGCATGTTGCTAATCTCCAGCTGTCAAGACCTCTGATTCTGCTTACCTGTTTGGGCACTGCCTCTGCTCATGAGAGGCAGGGTCTGCAACCACTTCCTTACCCTTCCTTGGATGGAGTAGCGACGGATGGTAAAAGGATCCTAAATGCAGCTCAGAATGGCTAATATGAAGCAGAAGAAACCGAAGACTGCTAAAGCTGCACAGAGGAAAAGTTCTCGTTTCGCTCACAGCACAGTCCAGTCTGAGCTATACTCATTTATTTTCTGAGTTGCTGCAGCAAGTTAAATTCTCTGATGATAATGAGCAGTCACCGACTGCATCACCAACTCATTAAATCAACTCAGTATCCACTCGTTAGCAAACACATTTATACACTCTGGATTTAAGACTTGCTGGCTAGCAGAAATGTAGCATATGATATTTGTTGGGGTATAATTTGTATTATTTTTGTTCTGATTTGTGTAAAATTATCCTTATGTAGCTGCAGCATGCCTCCCTCCGTCTTTTGATAGTGCTAGATTCTATACAAAACCTGTTACTTTTAAAAAATAGTCAGAAGATAAAGCCAGGGATCATTTTTCAGCGCTTTGCAAGACAGGGTTATGTAACTATACATAGCAATGTATATTTAAACATCAGTATGTTAACTGCATATATAGAGATGAAGTGAAAGAACAGAGGAAGGGAAATAGAAAGGAAGAGAAAAACCTCTAAACACCAGAAAAAATACCATTTTGTGATGCTTATTAATAAAAAAAGCGACTCCAACAATAACTTCCTCTTGGAAATATAATAAATACAGGATAATAGAATGTGTATCATATAAAGTGATATTATTTGCTGAATATTCCCCAAATGCACAACCAGTATACCTGATCTTATCAAACAACATTGGATTTTGTTGCAAGCACAGCTTTATAAATGGCTATTTTCTTACTATAGTGGTGGCAGGGGAATGTTTAAGAAGAAAATGTTTTGACTGCCATGCAATCAGACTGCCTGTAAACAGTATATTGGGGCCCTTAGAAAGCAGAGAAGATTTAATACAGCTTAAAATTTCAGAGGGTTTGGTTTCTTCACAGCTCCTGGGCAGCAATATTATTCTTTTCAAGGGCAAGACAATGAACGTTAGCTTCCATCAGGGGAGGAACGACGACATTTCGAAACGTACTTTGGAGAAAAGGTGGGGTGAATGTTGCAGGGTGGGGATGGGGGAAGCGCTTCTCTTTCAGTTCTGCTACGTCAATTTGTTCCTCAGCTGCTTATTAATAAAAATTGTTGCTTAAATTTTAAGCTGCCCCAGTTCCTCCACGTTGTGTTTTTTTTTTTTTTTCCCTGCAGTCACAGGACCTTCTTTCTGCGGAGAACTGGATAAAAGGCAAGAGGTTTATGGCAAGAACATTTGCAGCTTCATACAGACACCCTGTGTAATGCCACTAGGGAGTCTCACATAGAAAATAATTTATGAAAAGTCCTAACAGGCCACCTGCATGCACAAACTTTAGTGTCTGCAAACCAGCTTCCTCTGCCAAAACTGTCAGCCTCTTGACGACTAACCTGTCAATCATCCCGAAACCTGAGGAGTCAGCTTTGCTGCCTGCGAAACTGCTTTGAGAGGCAACGGCAAGGCAGGCGAGGGCCAAAGCCCTCCGCCGAGCAGCAACAAAACATTGTTCTGTGATCTTTTGGCAACGGGAGGGCAGAGGAGGAGGAGGAGGAGAGATTGCTGTTTGTGTCCTTTTGTCGCCGCGGCTGTCGTGGCTGTTCAAGCCAGGTTACATAACGCTCGATTTCAGGCTCCTTTTGGTGGCACGATGATGTATACGCAACGCAAATATCCCCGCCGGAATTACAAGAGCAATTTATCAATTCATGTGCGGCTAATCAACCCATTCGCTTTCTAGTGTCTGGCAGCAACAGCTTATCTCATGCAGGCTCACGATCGTTCAAAGCCATCTAATTGAATTTCAGGGCCGGGAGCACCGCCGGGACACGTGACCGCGCCCCCGCCGGCGCGCGCGCTGCCAGACACTGCGGGCGTTACATAACGGCACGGTGCCGCCGCGCCGGCCGGGGGGACCGCGCGCGCCCTCGCCTCAGCGGCAACCGGCGGCAGCTCCAGCCCGGCCCCGCCGCTGCCGGCCCCGCGCACCGCTCACATGCGCGGTCACATGTTTCGGGGGCCTTGGCGGCAGCAAATGAAAACGGGGCCGCTCCGCCGGCCAGTGGAAACAGTTCATTAAATCACTCGCCAGGCACAAGGCGGTTACGCAGGCGGAGAGATGTCGAATATCGAAGGTAAAACCCTGCGCCTTGTATTCGCCTCCTCCCGCCCGTGCTAACCCCAGGCTGCCGGGGGAACGCAGCCTGCTGCCCTGCCAGAAAGCAGCCACCTACGCAACGCCTTGGGCGCCTCCCGCTTGCCGCAGCATCTGTGCAGAGGTCTGGGAGCCGGCAAGCCCCGACGCGGCTGACCCCGCACGCTGCAGAGCGGCCGAAGGCCCCGTCACCGCTCCTCCCCGTCCTGCTCGCAACCGGCTTTCATCCCCAGCAGCGGCCGAGCACGTGCGGCGAGGTCTGGGTAACAGCCCGCTCCCGCTTAGCGCATGCTTATCGCACCAGGCATCATTCACCTGGAGGGATTTTCCACGAACGAGGCAGGCACTACTTAATAACGGATATATATTAGCTGTTGGGGATAAAACATGCTCCTCCCCATGTCAAAGACGAGGGCTAGATCCACTTCAGGCAAGGGGGGTCCCTACCAATGTCACCATCTGCAGGTCTCCATTGCTAAGTATAACACCCACAGAACACAGCTGCGTGCTGGGAGGAGTGCAGGGTTAACACACACCCCAACTTGCGCCGGCCTCATACCGACATCCAACTTACTGACTTGGAAGCTGCTAGCCATCCCACCCATGCTCAGCATCAGTGCTTGCATATGGCAGGGAGGTTTGCAAGGGAGGGTACTACGTACAAGTCCCTGTGTTTTGTCTTTTCTTGGATCACCCTCTTGGGCTGCAGATTTTTAGAGCCACCTTGACCCAGAATTCTTCCTTCAGGAGAATGGGCATTGCAAGTCGAGTTGTCCAACACAGCAGGAAGAGTCTCTGAAGTCTGTACGACTCAAGAAGTGAGTCTTTCCATGTATGCCAACATTTCAGCAAATTTAAGAAAGCATGCTTTTTCCCAATAGAAGCCAACTTCAGAACAAGAATTTATGTAGATAATCCAAAGCCAAGCTTACTAAATCAGTGTTTGTTAAGACTTCATACCATTTTTTTCAACAAATCTTTCATTCACAAAGCCCAGGAGCACACTGTTTGCTTGATTTAGGGAGGAGAAAATGGGCGCCCTGCCAACTGCTAGGTTCTGCACTGTCATACACAAAGTCCTGCTTCCACTTTCAGAGAGACCTTCTTTGAAGATGAGTCATTCGGTCCTCTGGAGAGGAGCCCAAAAAGGGAGCTAGCTTGTGCTACTTAAAAGTACCCTGTGCTGCACTGACACGTGTCCACAGCAACAGTACATCACTGGGCAGCAGACTCGGGGCAAAAAGCAATGCCGTATTCAAGTAGCCCGTCAGAGGGGAGATCAGTTCCTTTCCCTTGTCCTTCAGCAACCCTTCTCACAACAGAAAAATCTAGAATGAACTAAGTCCTGGGCCCAAACACAGTGTTCATCAAGTCAGAAACAAGCATTAGGGCAATATATCTATTCACCAATTTCAGAAAAAAAATAAGACAGTTTCCCCAGGGTGGCTCTTGCTCAAGTCAGATACGGACTGTAACTTGTTTTAGCTGCACATGTGCTTTTCTAGCAAGAACATGTCTGAAAGAGCCCCTTTGTGCACTGCTGCAGCTGCCCGGCGGCTGGTTTGCCACCTCCTGTGGCTTTGGAGGCCTCTGCTGGAAGATGGAGATGTACGTGCATGGCGTAGTCCAGGGCAATAAAGCAGCTACTTTTCAGCTGGCAAAGCTGCAGTGGGAAATTAATAGTTCAGAATCGTGCAGAGGGCTTGAGAAAACACTTTTAATTTACTCTGATTTTATTACCTCATGGTTCTTGCATGGGGCAGAGCCCCAGCTGGCTCAATAGTAAAATCACACTACATAGGGCTTAGTAGCAAAACAGACAGATAGTGGTCAAAGTACTGAACTTAAGACACAGAAGCCATAAACTGTTGGCTAGTTCAAAAGAAAACATTATCCCAGCAACACTTCCTTTCCTGCTCTCAAAGAAAGTCTTTCTTCAGCTAAAAATCAGAACAAAACATAGAGAAAAGGAAAAAGTATGTGCAAAATTTGGAAAGACAGAGGTGCTTTAAAAAGTCAAGGGAATTTTTTTTTCCAGTTTCAAATTGTTTAGAGTTTAAAAATTAGGTTAAATACATGTTGAATTAAAGCATGTATCAACTAGTTGACTTCCTGTTTTTTTCTCTTTTTTTTTTTAAAAAAAAGGAAGTAAAAGACCTGTATTTAGATTACCTGGTATGCTAGAACTTGCTACTGAGTTAAAACAAGCTCTTTCAGTATCATAGGTATGGAAATAATCTGTTTATATAAACAGCTTCGTTTAAGTCAAGTGACTCTCTGCAGACCACACTCCGGAGTCCAAACCCTTCTAACCAACCTCACAGGGCATCAGGTAGGACTCCAGAAGGAGCCAGTTCATCTGCCACCTCCTAATCCTAGCTCAACACGCGTGCTCGGCATGCTCAAACGCAGCCAGCACCGTTCTCATTTGACTCCCTTTCCTTTGGCTGTGTGGCATAGCAGGTTATTTGCACACACAGGCAGAAATAGGTACCACTTTGCCCAGACTTCTGCAATAGAAATTACTCGTTTCTGACTAAGCACACCACAGCCCAGAGTAATCTCTTAAACTTGTTACTCTGGCCGAGGTTTTGTTTTTGTTGTTGTTTTTATTTTAATGCAAACATTTCCACACAGCACCAGAACAAAAATCCAAACTCAAATAACAAAATCTGAGTTTTTCCCATGCATGATGTTATTCACTTACATATACACATTTAAGTATACTTAAGTAAGAATACTTAAATGTGAAGAAAAAGAAGAAAAACACAGCTTAAACTGTTCAACTTCCATTTTTCAAGAGGTCCCTTCTGGGTCCTTATGGCCAGTTTTATTGTCAGAATTAAAATGACTACACAAACAGAATGCTAGCAACAACCAGGACAAATTTAATAAAGACTGTGACATATAACCAGAACAATCCTCTGTGCCATCCAGGGTAAATTTACTGACCATCACCCACTTTACTGCTAGCAGTGAATTACCACTGTTATTTTCTCTGCCTCACAAAAGCAACCTAGTTAATATGGGTCTCTTCGCAAAATCAAGGGAGCTCAGGCTGTATATTCTATTCTCCAGCAGTATTTCTAACCCATTTGAAAACACTGCCCTGACTAGTAAAAGAGGAAGAGCTTCCCAACAATGTGCAGGACTTCCAGCATTTGTTTAAATGCAAAGATTTTCATTTTTAGAGAGCGACAGTCAAATATTTGTACATTTAGAAGAGTTTGATTTCTTAAAGGGCTAAACTGCACCCAGTAGAGTGGCCTGGGGGAAACCCTAGAGCTGAGAACCTCTAGCTGGTCATAGCTGAGAAAACACCTGCTTCAAGCAGAGCTTGTTGTTCCCCTGGAGCCAGTAAGAACTCTTCATACTAAAAGACCTGAGAGTCAAGGTTATCTAAATTTCTTTTGCAGCTGAGACAGACAGACAGACTGGTATCCAGCCCTATGGGACCTGGGGCTAATGGGACACAAATGCTACCATATACAACTAAGGAGTCAAAAAAACAAGTTTTCTGCAGGAAAGAGGAGGAAGGTAGTAAAAAAAAAGGGGGGGGGCGTAAAAGGGTTGCAGGAAAAAGGAATATAAGGAGACATCGCTAGTGTAACTGCTCATTACTTGGGGACAAAATGTTTTGGACAACTCTGCCAAGAGGAATTTTCAGAGTGACAAGGTCCCCTCCCCAACCCCAGGTGACAGCTCTGCATCTGGAGTTATCAACACTAGTCCAAACCTTCAGAGCACGTTTCCTTGTCTCACAGCTCAGCCAGCTCAGAGCCAGCACAGCCTCTCGCCGACATCCACGCCGTGTCAGCACGTTACACTCGTGACTCTGTACAGCACAGAGCCTTTGCACGTGTGCACTCTGAGCAAGACCCGAGCGATGATGAAACTGCAGTGGGAAGAAAATGGATTAATCGGGCCTCACTGGCAAGGTGCCACATGCTGCCCATGAAAAGCTGTTGCAAGGTAAACAAGGCACAACCTGCACAAAGTGTTCATTGCCATAAACTGAAAGAACACTTTCAGGCTCTGCCCAACAAAAAAGCTCTCTGCGAAAAGCCTACGGGTCAAAGTGACACCAAGATAATTAAGCTTATAATCCTCAGGGCAATCACCAACTCCAGAACAGGCCCCTCGTTGAACAGCCTGGTCAACGCACATCATTTAGATATTCTGGTCTTTTCCCCGCGAACTCCAGAGGTCAGGTAACCGTAAATGAACCTGGCTTTCATTTAAATAAACAAACACATGCATAATTCAATCAAGCATATTTCAAGCTCTGGGATTTGTAGAATAAAATTGGAAGAACAGACATGCTAAAGACTCAAAGAAATCCCAAATAAACTACTTGTAATTAAAAAATCTCATGATTTTCAAGCCAAATCTCGTGATTTGTTTGTGGCCTGACTCAGGGTTTTCAGTGCTTGGGGTTGGCAAGTCTGACTAAGCAGGGATATGAAATAAGAGCGAGAGTGACTGCCTGCCAGGCTTCTGTTTTCCTGGGACAGAAAACAAAGCAGCTCTGACAATTCCAGCTGGCAATACCATCCAGGCGCTCCTCCAAGGCCAAACATGCTTCAGACAAAAAAAAAAAATCCTAGCAGAAGCAGTTACTGTGGTTGCTTAATAGCTGTTTTCCAAAGTTCAATATAGCATATACTTTCTTTTTCTTGAAAAGGGGGAGCGGGGGGAGTTGGACCACATTACGGACTAATCCCTTGCCAGATGTCATTAGTGATGAAGTCCCTTAGAAATTACATCAGTATGAAACAAATCAGAAAACATTGAGTTTCCATTTCCTCCTCATGTCTGGCTAGACAGAGACTTCAAGATCAGCTTTCATCTACAGCCTGGAATCAACCCTCCTCTGCCTCTTGCTTAGTGTGGCAGGGGTGTTAAGCAAGTAATTGCAACCATTAAAAAGAAAAATAGCTCACTCGCTCCTGCTCCCCGTCCCTGTCAAATACTGACTCCTTCATTAGGCTTCCCCAAAGCTGCTTCAGCACATTGCAGTAGTCTCTCCCTGCTCTCGATGGGGCATACGTCTCCAGCCAGGACCCTTGCATCCTCCTGGGTGATGCAGAACCCTGAGCCTTCCCCTCTCTGCTGATAACCCCAAGCGTCCCCTCCCATCTGGTATCCAGCAAGACAGTCTGGTCGGAGAAGAATCTAATTTCTACCTTCCTGCAACGTTCAACCCTCCCTACCTGCTCACAGCGTAACAGAGGAAGAGCAGAAGCACAGAAAGAGGTTGAGTAGAAGGGCCTTGCTGGTTCTTACTGCTTTTGCTTCCCCTAGTAAAGCAAGAGCATTGCCCATCCTGGTATCTTAAAGAGATACATCTTTAGTTCGTGTTTGTACTGTACTTGTGTACTGTGTTTGTACTGACTAAATGAAATAATAGCATAAACTGAGGGGTTTTTGTAGAAACTCAGTTCCTGAAACACTTTTCTGAATCGTGAATCTTGGACTAAAGCAGTTTATGTAACGCCACCTATTTACACTGCCCTAACTAACCATAACTAACCATTCCATTATAATGAGTCCATTATCCCCTGCTTTATTGTATTTTCTCTTAAAACAGAGATCAAAGATTTGGATCTAGTGGCATCATGCCGATTTCATTTTTATTACTGGCTCCCTAGGTCTATCATAAATATTCATTGGCCATCCTTAATACAATACATTGAATTCTGCTCACTGCTATCTCTGGTGCGACTGCAAAGTACAAACAGGGTTGTTGCTCAAACATATTAAATAAAGCAACAGCAAATTTGTGACAGTCAACAACAACAAAAAAACAGAAAACAAAAGAACCCTTTTCCCCTTCCAAGGAAATTCAAAACCAAAGGAGACATTTTCTCTCGCCCCCTCCACGACTGCAGACATTTGACTGCTGTGGGAATTCAGCTGTGCAGAAGCAGCGGCAGCAGCGGCTGATCTGCACCCACAGACAGGAGACATTTTTGAAAAGTCCACAGTTGCCACACAGTGGTCTCTGCGATACTGCAGCACTCCTCTGTGCTCACCAGTAAAAATTATAAACGTTACCCGGCAGTGATACAGAAACTGCTCAGAAATGTGGACTTTCTGTATAGCAACTAATACTTAAAAGGGAGCGGGACGTGTGTGGGGAGAAACATCCTCCAGACTTTATGCAGTTTTATTCTAACTCCCAAGAAAAACTGCAACTATCCCAAACGTCAGGATGCCTGCAATTTTTTTCTCTCCCCATACTCATCAATCACATGTTCCTCTCAACTCCCCTTCTCACCTCAGTGTAGCTCCTCCCACCATCAGACAGGCAGGGTATGAAAACCCCTATTGCACCTATGTGAATTGCTCCTGCTCTGCAAATAAGCACAGACACAGGCCTCTTGGGATGTCAGCTGGATACGTTAAACAAGCACCAATCACTAAAATTAGGGTGGCCATGGGAATTACATTTTTCCTCATGTTAAGTAACTCTGAGAGCATTAACGCATATCAGACACTTTATATTCTAAGCAAGAACATCTACTCCGTTAAAAACAAAACAATATGGTAGGACACAGAATGCACATTCAAATATTTATCTTCTAATATGACTCCACCATGGAGGTAATATGCTGCTCATTAAAAAAAGAGATGGAATAAGAATAAATCATCTAAAATAAATATTTATATGCATATGAATATATCCTCACACAAAACTCCACACACCTGCAGACATGAACCGTATAATAAAATTGCTGAGTCATTTTACATATTAACCTATAACATACCTTTGGTCATTTACCTAGCCCCTTGCCAATCTAGTATCTGCTAGAACCTTCTACTAAATTCCCCAAAATCTTGGCTGCTTTATTCATGCTTTAAAATATACAAATAAAACCAGACAGAAACAAAACCTTGATCCTGATGCCTTCATGATGTAGAATTTGATTCAAATAGCTATAGTGAGCATGGACTTTAACTTCTAGATGAACTGAAACCTTTAGTGAAATCCATCCCACCTGTATTCAAAACAACAAAAATAAAATCCAATTGTTGTTCACATAAAGAATCCTGATCAGTTCCATGAATTTTGTACCTGAGTAAGGTTAGATGAACCATATTCAGAGCTCTGAAGGTTTCATTTATTAAACAGCTCTCTTCCCTTGCACTCTTTTCCATTTGTTTTTAACTAAAAGTAAGAGAAGGATGCCAAACAGTTTGCAGGCAGTTAAGAGTTTCTTGCTCGTTTGCTGTTCTTAAGATTAGATCCATAGAAAGGAATTGATACGAAAAAAGAAGGGGAAAACAAGGAGCAACCTTTATGTCATACACTGTGCAAAGGGGAAATTCCAGAGCAGAAGTTGGCCATGTGAAGTTCAGAGCAAGGAACAAGCTACTCCAGTTTGTTACTGTTTTGGCTGATGCCGTCTAAATCAGTATCTACAGAAAAAAATATTTTACAGTATCAGATGTTCCTTTAGAGGAAAGATGATATACGTGAGAAAGGCAGATGATACAAGTTCCAAAACAATTTATCCATCAGGATTTGGGGCTTAATATTTCTGAAACAAAACCGGATAACAACATGCCATATTCTTAAAATTTGATAAATATGAGCTGCTGGGAGGGTACAATCTTTTGGGAGAAATGTGTTTACAACCATGTGTTTTTTCAGCCTTGGCATCCTGCCACTAGATTTGTTTGTGACTTGGAGAACAAACAAACAAAAAATAACCACGGTTTTGAAACAAAGAAGAATAAGTACCAGTGAGTAGTGAACACCATTGCTCATACAACTATCACCTGAGCTAAGAGTACTTTTAAGTCTCTGGACTTAACAATTATGCATATAAAAGAGAGGGCAAAATCATGAATGCGCCCAGTCCTGCAAAGTAGTTAGGCATACGCTTCACTCCCACAGCAGCAGATTAAAGTGCTCTCGCCTTTCACTAGATCAGGACGTTACACTTCATAAGAGGTCAGAATTGCTGTCTCCTACCCATCCTTGATATATGACTTTCAGTTTAACGTTCTTCTCCAGGTCAACAAGAGCAATGCACTCTGCCTGAAACTATCCTTGACACAGACCACTATAAGCACCTCACAACTGGCCCAAGTAAAGTGACTTTGAACAGGCTTCTAAACACAAGCAGATGACAGTCCAAAGCGGGATCAAATCTCTGAGGCCTGTTACTTACAGAAAAAAATCTCCCCTTAAAAAGAAGTCATGCTTTTCATATACCAAGTACTTACAGGGTTTTTGCACTAGCAACAAAATAAATCTCTTTATAAATGTACGTGACTGGAAGCCCAGCAGAATATCTGGGGGATGTCCCCCACAGCGTACAGCAGTATTCTCCTTTAGTCCAGAACAATGCACATTACCGGAGGGATAAGGGATACCACAAAGATGAGGGATGCTACTTCAGAATAGTCTAATTGATACCGTGTATCAAAGCACCAGAAACATGCAGCAATAACAACATGCTGTAGTGGCTGATGGCCTGAGGCACTAAGCTCTATGGCTAACAACACCTAGCTAGTACAAACAACAGTATCACATGCCTTGTGGTATCTCTTTGCTTAATTATTGCAGGTTGAAGCCTAGAGGGGGGAACAGTGAAACTGCATTGGTTTGTTTCTCTGTAGGTTTTATTTCCTTGGCTTGTAAAATGTCAGCGTACGGGTATAATGAGAAATTACCACACTTTAAGGGTCTGACCACATTTAGTGTTTAGTCTTGCATATCTGAAAGCTCTGATGCTCCTGCCGCTGCAATTACTGGCTCAGAGGATTCACAGCAATAGCAAAGCTTGAATCCCCCACTGCAATGAATCAGTGCAGGCTTCGGTTCTGCAACAGACCACCACCTTCACATAAACCACTGCACAGATGGAGGGGTTTGTCCCAGTTGTGTTTGAACTTTCTGCCATACTTCATCACTTAACTATCACGACAAAGCCACAACAGCACCTTCCTGACCGTACCAGAAGTACCTGCTGGTCACAGCACCCAGGCTGGCACTGCTAGAGGTAACCAAACATTCTTCCTCCCTGCACCTCCAGTCCCCCCCAAACTGTGGCTATTTTCCTAAGGAGAGAGGTTGTAATGCAGGATACTGCAAAAATTACCAGCTGAAATGTACAAGTGATTTTTTAAAAAATCCAATATAAACAGCACTGAGCTTAAACATTCTCCTATAGTATTTCTAACCCCCTATTACCTTACAGACACACTGAGCTTAGTGAGGAGAATGACTTATTGACAACAGGAAAAAACAGGCTAGTGCATAGGCATTTTTATAAATGAGCACAAATAAAACAGCAGAAATAGTGAAAAATTAAATGTAATTCCTCAGAATGCCTGCAGTGCCACTAATCCAAAATGTGAGTAGTAACACAAATAAAGGAATTTGGGATCCTGCTCTTCCTCCCATTTAAAATAAGCATCCTTTTAAGGTATAACACATTCAGCAAGCCCCACATATTCAGAATTATTCTCTTTTTTCCTGCTTTTATTTTTACCTACGTATGCTATTTATCGGAATGCTGCCTAATTCACAGATGCAAATAAGTAAAATCATCTTGAAAAGAAGGCTATAGAATAGAACGCAGTTTAAGTTGAGAATGTCTTTGATTCAAAGAGCTGCAACTCTGGGACACTGCAGTGCCTCCCAGCAACATCTCCTGGCTTCTAAGACACACTGAGACCATTTTTCCCAGCAGAAAAAGACCTGCAGCTCCCACTGGTTTCAGCTTGACTGGTAAATCAATACATTCATGAACTGGGACTATGGCTTTTGACAAACTCATTGGAGTTTCGTCAACATCTCCACATGAAAAGACTCAGGTCTTCTGGCACAAAATGACCAAGAGCTGATAGTGGCCATATCAGGGACTACATCTTACAGGAATAAAATACATTTGTATTTACACCAAAGCTGTACTATTTTTTCACATGTATATTTGGTGCTGTTGCTGAAAATAAAGAGGAGAGGATAGCTTACATTTCATATCTGAAGTGGAATGCAGAAACATTAACACTGTAAAATGAAAGGCTACAAAGCCACTTCTATGATTTTAAATCATGAAGCTAGTGCAAACGTATAAGAGCAAGACAACATTCTTCATTAGTTTTTCCAAAAAAGGCAAAAAGCACAACTACTTATTTCTGACAATTAAGCAGCTTAAGTCTTTGTTCTACTGACACTTAAAAATGCAGCTTTCAGTTATTTATACTGTAGTTCAACACCTAAAGCAGGAAAAAAGTATAAAGTCTGTGTTCTGCAGCACAAGTAACCCTTACCGAAGGGTTCAATCTATTTATAATAGTGTTTCCCTTTGGAACTACCAGTTGGCAGGGTATACAGGCTTGGATTCTGCCATATTCTGTAATGCACTATCATCCATTTACACTCTGATCAGCCAATAATGTTACACTAAACTTGTCATATACACACGTTATCAGAGAGAGTATTTTTTCCCCCAGAGATGCTGACCTTATTTAAGAACAGTTGGGAATTCAGAAGGTTGTCCGTGCCCAAGGCATTGACATGCCAGCAGCTGGAGTGGGTTAAGAAGTTGCCGTATGGGCACACTTCAGTCAAGAGTTAACAACTTCATCCAACTCACTGAGGGAAGGTTGAATTTAAGCTTCTGAACCCTCTTTGAAGCAGCTGGAAGGACTCACCCCTCCTAGCCCACCAGCTCCATTGTAGGGACAGTCGCTTTCAGCAGGGCAGCAAGATAATGCTAGGATTTTAAACTGCTCCAGTCATTTGCAAAATGAACATGCATCAGTGGTCTACATGTCTCAGGTGCTTTTGGAAATGTTACTCAGATTCAAACTGAGACATGTAAGTAGGTCTAGAGGCAGCATTCACACAGAAATTAATCTGAAATCAAGCACTATGGTGAAGGACAAAAAAGATTTGCCTAAAAAAATTAAAAATTCTAGACCAAGATCCTTCTGGTTTTGTAAAATGGGTATAAAAATGGCCAGCAACAAAAAAAAACAAACATAGATGAGGCAGATCTAGTCCAAACTCAGTCCTTTCTGTCTCTCCTGTTTCTCTTCTTAAACAGTTGGTTTAGGCTTTTATCTATACCACAGTAACTGTCTGAACAGAGGCAATGTCAACTTCCTCCACACACTGCTCTACCCAAGTGTTTTAACACTGTTCTGGAAGAGCCTTCTGTAAGAGAGAGGCTGTAGATCAAGTTTCATTCCAGTTAGTTACCTAATCAATACAAATAGGACTAGGACTTAACGTAAAACTCCCGGGAGATCGTAATAACCACCCACAATTACTTATGAAAGCCAATCAATGACCAAGAGGTTTTATGTGTCATTTATATACCTTAAATCAAACTTCTGAAATTAAACTTTGATTCCTAACACAATTAGATGTTGCGGCACTAAGCAAAACAACACACAAGCAAGCACTGCCTCAAAGGCTGACTGCAAGGGCAACCAAGGATGGAGCCAGGAGAGCACGAGCAGCCCTGAAACACCCCGGCAAGGGGAGGCACAACGATAGAGTTGAGACAGTGGATACAGGAACAGGCATCAAAACAGTGAAATAAGCACCTACAGCTATCTTTTCCTCCTGCTCCTTCAATGAAACAGGCTACCTTCCAGTGGTCACATGAAAGATAAAGACAGTAGAAGCAAGGTTCCCAGACCTGGATCTTAACTGTGGGAGGTAAAGGGAAGAGAAAGAGAGGAAGAAATTTTATTTTACGATTTCTTCCTTGTTTCTCACTGTGGGAAAGCCTGCAGAAACTGGAGGTTTACCATTTCTGTCAAATTTATCACACAAAGTACATTATGATGGGTGATTAACAAACTCAGGCTTTCTGTCAAAATGTCACATGTCCCTCTGTAGCTTTGTTCTGATATTACCATTACATATTTACTACTATAATTTTTTTTAGTATCTGCATAACATAGTTGAATAACTTTGCAGGCAGTGAGATCACAGTTCAAAAAAAGTTGGAAACACGCGCAAGAGGCTATTAATTGTGCTATTTTTACTATTTTGAAGTCCATACCATGAACAATGACTCACAGGAGTAGCAAGCCGGAGAAGCACTTGCAAACTATACAAGCTTGTTTACTCATTCATTTGTTTGCACTGATTCATTACATTCCTCCATGTGAAATCTATGGGACTCAAGAGAAAGCACGAGGGAGAAATTCTGTCTCCCGAAGAGCTCTTCCACCCACCATGCCGTACCGAGATGGTGGAGGTCACACGAGGGGTCTGGGCATACACCCCCTATGTCCACTCCTGAGAACTGGAGGCAGGGCTGGCTGGGTGAAGAGCCCCTACATACCAATGGAGCACACTCCCTCTGGTGGCTTCACTCAATCTCACTTTATCAGCATCCCCAACAGGGTACAAAGAGCAATTAAAACAGGCAAGTTATTTGTTTGCTTGTTTTAAGTCATACATTAAAGCACTGCTTTTTTTATCCCTGCAGTCCTGAGATGACGTTAACTTTTGGTGGGTCTGGGCAATTATTTTGGAGAGGTTTGGCAAAGTTCATCATAGCATGCAGTTACAAAAGCAAATTAGTTTTTCCAGGTGATGCAGTGGCATTATGGACCCTGAAAGCTATTAGAATAAGTATGAATAATAACTAAGAATAATAATATCTGCTTCACTTGTGAAACTCTTTTTATGACATTAAAAAAAAAAATTTCTGTCTGCCCAGGCCTAACCACATTTTTCTTGAGGCTAGATTCTTTGCAGGAGGTGAAGACGAGGTTGGTTTGCTCTGCAGGCACTGGCTGTTTTTGCATAGAGCAAGGCTGATGTTTTGCTATTGCTGCCTTTGTCTTCATTTCACTGTTCTGCCTTGAGATTTTTTTTATCCTGTCTAGCAGGTTGCTTAGAAGCCTGGGCAATATGTTCCCATGTCCATATGTTGAAATCAAAACAAACAATACACAGTCAAAACAAAGACACTTAATATTTCCCATTTCTAATATATGGCTCATCTATCATAGAAAAGAGCGTGTTGGTACTTTATCACATCATATGACAGGACCAAAACATTTAACTTTAAAATCTCAAACACCCAGAAATAAGCGTGGGCATCTTAACCACCATAGACTTTATTTTTCTTAAGGTTAGATTGAGGTTAAGATTGAATCTCATAGCTAGTATATCTGAATGGTGGATAATTTTACCAGGTACAATAACATGAATAAGCGCTGTTAGACATCTGAAAATATTTGGGTGTAAAAGCCTAAGACAGTGAAACAGTGCGACACTGGGTTGTAATCAATATTTTTTCCCAAGGTAAAGTGAAACCCATGAACATACTTGACTAAACATGTCAGCTGTGAACAAATGGAAATGACGGCATTGAAAGATTACAGAATAGCTCTATGATTCATATTTAAGAGTGAATAATACTGAAAGAATTCAGGGAATACTCAGAAATACGGATAAGAGGAAACCATACAAAAGGCACAGGGATCAGGCTCAAAAAGAAGGGACAGCTGACATGTAAATCTGAATCTAGCTACTGATACCCAAAGGCACAGGCAAGATGAAAGAGGTATTTGAAAAACTTCATTTGGCAAGAGAAAACTGGGCAATAAGGGGAGAGAGAGGAGTGCAAGAAATAATTAGACACTTACAGAGTACAGACTATGTCACTTCTCCCCAAAACTGGCAGCTCTGCTTAAACATTACATATTCCCATCACACATTTACGAGCATTAAAAAGTGTATGGAGTTCAAAAGTCTGGCACCACAGGCAGCGGGGAAAAACCGTACACTTGCAATTAAAAATTCCTATATTGCCAATTGATCTTATGATAGATAAACTCAGATGTGATGTAAGAAGACTAGTCTCCAAAAATACAGGATATCCAATATATAATAATCATATATAGTAAAACTCGCTACTGCTAATTCATTTCATCTTCCTTGCCTTGACTCCTGTCAAGTCCCTGATACAAACTATGTAAGGCAGACAGTTTCTTTTGTTCCAGTCTTACTTTCTACCTTACCACGTTGTTCCTAAGACACCACGTTACCTTTAAAACATGTACGAAATTGAAATCATGTCAGATTCTGTTACTGTCCTAGAGCCAACATTTTAATACCATGCTATTAGTTCTATATTTAATACTAAAATGGTAGCAGTACCTCTTCCGCAAAGTTAGTTTTCTTGTCAAGCATTTCTCGTAATGTCTGAAGAATTTTAATGCAGAGCTTTTCTTCTTTCTCCATTAGCTTCTTTGTGTGATTAATCAACCTTAAAGTAAAATATTAAACCTTAAAGAGCATTGCACATTGTTGCTAAGCCATGCTACAATTTATTTACGCAAAAATTGCCTGTCACCATATTTTTCCTCAAGGAAAGGAAATAAAAGTAGACAAGAGGAATCATAATTAAAAAGGAAATGGGACTTTCAAGGTGTTGTGAGTTTTTTGTGTCAATTTGCATATCTTACTGCCCATACAGAAGGCAGAATTCTACCTCCACTTTTTAGGAGTGCTTCCAGATTAAGATTCAAACTTGCTTTTTCATCCTTTCTTTATTTTAAGGTAACCATGTATTTATTTTACCCTTTATTTAAAGGTAACCAACGTTCACCATGCATCTTGCAAACTTTAAAAGCTACAACCTATACACCTTCCAACCTTGATGATGGTTATATTTATTATATAATTAGCAAATGGCATCCAGCCAAAAGGATCCCCAAAAAACCTTACATGGAAGCGTTCAGAAATGCAGATATTTGGATGAAACATAACCATTGTTTACATTTGCACCAGAACTTTACAAGACTGTTTCAAGACAGAAAACAAGGTACACTTCTGACTCCAACTAAGACTGGGATGGGAGTTTGGGTTTCAGTCAGCTTAAGCCAATACCAGAAGCAGCCTTTCTATCTCTGTGCAGAGCAAGTCCTTGCACTGGTTCACCTTACTGCTGGAGAAATGTTTGTAAAAACAGAAAGGAGGAGGAAATCTGAAGGCCTTGGGCAGGTTTTTTTTCCATCAGTACCAGTGCTCGGTTATAGTGGATAGAACAGTGTTCATCAAATTATGGCCTAGGATCAGCATACAGCAAAGGCACTGTGGCCACCGATTTACACTGAAAGATGGCACCATTAACGGTCCTAAATCACAGTCACCAAAAACAGGGTTGGGAGGGATGACACTGCATCGGCTAGACCAGCACTCCATAACCCAACAGAACTGATTATATTTAGATCACTGCTAAGTTAGTGCGCTAATGCCATCCTGGGCTCAGTGGAGACTGTGCAGGACTCTCCCACTGTCATCTTCCCCAATTTCATGAGCTATGAGTCCAAAACAATGCAGCTCTCAGGTCTGCAGTACTAACAATATTTTTAAAGAGTTACACCTTTATCTCGGGATTCCTGCATAGCTCTGCAAAGCATTCCTTTGCCATGGAAGTTAATTAAATACAACAGAAAACTGTTTATTGCATTACATGGGCCACATCCAGCAGCCCTCGACTTGATTTGATGCTGACTTTGAAAGGAGTTTGGAAAGAGGGGATGGGACAAGCTCAAAATCTAACTTAATTTCTCCAAACATATAAACTATATTGTTATAACACTACCCCTGCAGAATATGCAAAGAGCCAAGGAATCAGGAGATCTGCCAAATGCGTTCATTTCCCCCAAGCTACCTCTGTTTAAATTATAGTTTCTCAAGGGCAGCAAGGGCATCTCACTTGAGGACTAATAAAAAAATTGCAAGACTCTATTCCAATGCACAGACTGCAAATAAAACATCTAATAATTCAAGACCAGGTAGGGGTGCCAGTGAACTGTATTTTTAAAAGAGCTGTTGGCAGTTTAAAATAAAAATCAAAAGATTTATTTGCTTTACCAAAAAAAAAAATCTAGCCCTGAGCACCCCACCCCATCTCAGTACGAATTCTTGAAAATTCTACCATGGAAAGTCTAAGTTTCTGCTGTAGATTTGGAGAAACTTAATAGCAAAATTAGCCCATTAAGAAAACAGGAGTAGGTTGAGCCTGTCACAGTTTTAACAAGCCACTAACATTGAATTTCTAGGCAGGCAAGGCAAGCAACCTCTCTCTCTACTCCTCTCCAGACTCCTAAACTGCTGAGAAACATAAAACATGCAGCAAAAGACCTCAGTTTAAGCTTTCAATATGAACTCAGACACCTACATGCTTAAGTCACTGTTGAAAATCAGAGGTAAGGTAAGTGCTGTTGAAAATTTTAACTGCCTGCCATCTTTTCCAAAGAAGCAAATAGGCCTCTCCTTACACCACTTACTTGGACATGAAAGCACCGCATCTTATTCTGGCATCACTCCCCTCAGGAAAAAGAAGTTCTGGACTGTGCAGCACATCAACCAGCACCGAAAATTCAGCTTGCATCATGGGAGTGAACTGCTGCTCCAAGGAGGACACTACATCCTAGGGAAAAAGAACAGTGTCATTTGTAACTACATCTGGCCAAGAAAACTAGAAGAGCATTGCTATGGAGTTGCACAATACTGTGCAATGGGCTATTTGACCCACTTCTGACAGCCAGCAGCGAGAGCCCATGTTAAACCAGGTGACAGTAAAGCAACCTCTTGCCTTTTTTCATGCCACTCCTCAAGGGAGGGGAAGGTGCCCATTACTATCTACCTTGCTCTTCTCTCTCAAATTTCTCCTCTGCAGTAATGCCCACAAAACACTCGGCGTCAGTCAGGATGACGGTGTGCTGGAAAAAACCTGCTGGTCATAGGTGGTGTTAGTGTACCACCGCAGGTGTTGCTTCCTGGCTATTTAGGGCTCCTCCATTTGTCTGGGTCCCGCTGTTTTCTTAGTTCATAAACTCCTGATGTCATTTAACCACTACATGCACAAGGTGATCTCCATGTTATAGGTATTCTCCAGTGACACAAATCTGACATAACGGCTCCTAAAACCGCCAGTTACCTCCTCTGCAGCCAAAACAGTACGTGACCATGAAAAGGCAGAAAGGAGATCCTTCCCTGCAGACCACTTTGGGGAAAAGAACATACTTCCTACCCCTCTCTATTGACTTCTGTAGGAGCTGAATTCAGATCATGGATCAAAGGGCCCTACATGTTGGCTTCACTTTGAACAGACACCAGAGAAGAGCTGGGGCCTCTGATCCCCCCCACCTACAAGTGCAAAAGTCACTGTAATCCAGCACTAAAAATGCAGTGAGTCTCTCTGGTGTTTTCTACGTCTGGCACATATTAGATAAATGCACTACCACAACTACTGCCCAAGCCATTTACTATTTTTGTACCTGTAGTTTTTCTATTATATTCCTGTAATCCCAGGCAGGCCCACCAAGAGCTTCTTTAAAACGAGGTCCACTGCGGGCTGACATTCTCCACCCCATGGCTGCCCTCTGCACCATGTTAGAGTGACTCTTCATGAACAAGGTGTTGACCTGGCTGTCCAAATCCACTGGAATTGCAATCCCACGGTTCTTTGCTTTAATAGGAAGAAAAAAGAAGAAATTTACAGTGGCAAAAGCTTGAAAATCTTATGAAGATCATGGCATGCAAAATCCTGATACTCTTGAAGTTAAGGGGCAGGGGAACCTCACTGCAACAGGTGTTAAAAATAAGGATCAAAAACCTAAGCTGGTAGAAATCAGCTGGTAATGTAGTTAAAGAAAGCAAGCTGTACCACTTTAAATGAGATAAGGATAATTTCTAGTATATATTTTTATAGGTACAGATGTTTATTTTTTAAAACAGAATAGTTCTTTTTACTAACTAAAAAAACCTCTCAGATCCAGGGATATTAATAAGAGTAACAAAAAGTGTGCATTACTATTTCAACAGCTAGTTTTACTCTATTCAGTAAATTCAAAAATTCTTCTTTCTAGTGGATATATGCACATTTAACCAATTTATCCCAAGTGCAATTTGTTGCTTTTCTGTGTATTTCTCTTGCAAAGACCTTGAGAAACCAACTGCATACAAATTAAATTTGAAAAAGACTGTCTCTCGTCTCCCTTCGGTTTCCTATACAGCCAGGGTTGTTAAACCATGGGGTTCCTGGATGACACTGCAATATAACCCATAGTTAATAAACATCTGATAGTTTAACTGATAGTTAAACAAATTTAACCAATAGTTTAAAAAATGCAATTTTTTTTTTTAGACTTAAGGGGCAGGAAGTGACAAAAGAGAGAATATCAGAGGAAAAAAAAAAAACTGAGGAAAGACTTGCACGAATTCTTACAGCGTGTCCAGTATTAAACTACTACTGCATCCTGAGCTGTCATTTGAAAAGGAAGTTTGAAAGACAATGTTAGAAGGTATCTGCCCTCTCCTCCACAAAAATCTTTGTGTTAGCTGCACCTCTCCATTCCACTGGAGATCAGAGTGACATTCTTCTACGGCTCAGCATGAGTTGTCTGAAATTCAACAAATAAACAAGAGATCGATGCAGCAATATCTCTGAAAGATTAGGTCACATTCCAGTGATTAGGCTTTGTATTCTATGTCATTTGACTTAATTTCCATGGCACAGTTTATGTTTAATAGAAACTTAGAAGTAAAATGGAGAAGCAGTTCTAATTCATTTGTAATAACGACTAATAATAACTAATTTCTCAGTTTTCCTTATTGAAACAAGGTGAATTTTGAAAAAATTGTTAGCCCATATTACAGTTCTGCACAATGTTTCTCTGAGGCATTTCCCCACCATTCTGCACTAACGTGCACACTTTCCACAGTAGCGGAAGGCATCAAAAATATTCCACCCTTCCCTCCCAGTTCTTAAAACATATACAACTTTAAGCCCTGAACTTGTGAAGTCAACAGATGCCTTTCTTTGCTAAACAGCCTATACATCAAACCCCACAGGAGTACGTGCAAGCAGAGAGTCAGGCATACAGCTCTGATGAATGAAGGCTCGTGTGCTGCCAAGCACAGTGAGTCACAGATCCCAGGCAGAAACTTTCTCTTCCCCCGAATACTATATTGTAATGGCAGCATTTATTATAAACCTAAATTTGGCCGTGACACTTCAACCCCCAATCTCACAGGCTACGGCAAGAGTGCTCTGTCACGCATGTCCTCATCCCTTTAATAGCTCCCGCGGGTGCAGGGCACCCTCCTCTCTTCCCACTGCAAGGGTGTATCCTGACGCAGGACCAGGGCCTCCACCTGCGGATTAGGCTGTTTAACTGGGATGGAAGAGGTATCTCTTATTCTATTTCCGGTAGGCGCTTTCTTTTAACCAGTTCGGCATAGGGAATTAAAAAACCAAATTTCTTAGGTCAAGATGGGAAGACACATTTCCGCACAACCATATACGAATCCTCAGCAGCAGATGTACAGCAGTTTCCACACTGGCAATTGACTTTTCCTTTCCACTCTCTATTTGTTTTGAAGGCAAGGTTCCTGATTATCATGAGGAAAATACCATGTATGGCTGGCCATTATTTCTAATGACTGTTTTTCCATATTATTTGACTGGGTTATTTTTCAAAACACATTTGCCCTGTTGCTGCTTACTTTATTACAGAAGTCCATTAAAGTTCTGCCAGTGTGGGTAGGATGCTGCATCCTATTAATCCAATTTATTGTGTCCTAATGTCAATCACTGGAATGTTATCGGACAATGCTCCCTTCTCAATTAAGTGGTATGTATGCAGAATCCTGATATATCCAGAAATAAATTTAGCAATGGGGAGCATGCTGTTCAGAGGAAAACCCAGACTTCTGCAGTCCTGTAGATGCCATTTGAAGTTAACAACTTCCATCAGTGTCTGAGGAGCAGTCAAGGACTATGATTGTTCAAAGAGTTGCAGCTAATTAAAACGATCACAAAGAAAACCAGAGAGAGAGGAAAAAAAGTACTCCTTTGTTTTGAACAGTTCTTATATGTATAATTCCATTTGTAATTAAGATTTGTATTGGTTGTCAAAGGGCACTGTTGAAGTCTAAGCTATAAACAAAGCCTTTGTCTTCTTATTCCTTTGCAGCTTGTAGAAAGTTTATCTTTCATTTGTTTCACATTTCATTATTTAAAACAACATGAAACATATTTTTACATTTTGGAAAGCTGATGAACAAATGTGAACATAAATATTTATTTTTAATTTAGGTGTTGTAGGCTGCTTTCCTCTTCAAAATCTGTCAATCTCCCTTAAAGTATGAACATAAAATATTTAAAAGCATATTTATTTTTGTTCCACTTACTTAGAAATACTTTTGGACGGCACTCAAACTTGCAAAGTAGGGTTAGAGCTGGTAAACAAAGGAGCTAGGAGGGGGGTAAAATTATGTCTTTCATCTGACTAGTGAACTTGGGGGAAAAAGCATGCTATGTGGCTGTATGTAAACTGGTACCATAGGATGGACTAGAACATGTCTGCAGCTAAGGTGAATTCTGCCTTGCAGTGGAGGGCATAACGCAGGCTTATATACTGCCCAATTCCTACCTAGGGCAGCCTGCACAGGGCTAATTACACCCTGAATACACCACACTGTTTTGCCAGTCTCAGAGGAAACGCAATTTGCTGGGAAATCCTTTCATGACTAACTCTCAATCTGCTGCTTACAATTCTGCTATCAGCCATAGCCACAGTTGAGCCAAGACAAGCAAGCAAACGGTACCTGTGGAAACACACAGTGCCGCCAGTGCAGCCAGGTCACAGTAAAATGTTCTGCTCTGTGCTGGATGCTTCTGTGTGTATCCAGTGCATCAGCAGCTTTCCTCTCCTTGACTGTTTAAACTATGAAAAAGTACTCTGAGATGGGGACTCAAAATAAAAGGGCAACATTAATGTCGAGAATCAAGTAGCTAAAAATCAAGCCACTCTCTACGAGTGAGCTGGACTCCACCGAAGCCCCAAGAGCATAGTCCAGCTGCTAAGAGAAGGGCTGAAATGGGCTGGCTGAGATGTATTTTGTTAAATTACCTGCACGTAGTTCCCTTCACAGAAGCACAGAAATTGGAAGTAAAAGGACCTATTTCAGGAACGCTTGCTGAAGCACTGTCCTTTCACTACGCTGCCTACCTGAGTCGTAGGATCAATTTAGTGCTAAGGATTTCCAGGAAGTGGCCCTTGCCTGTAATTTTCCTTGGAAGCCCATTCTTCACAGTAATCTACCTTGCCATAAGGAAGCTTGCCATTCTCCTTGATCGTCCCACCTAGTGCTCCCTAATTTTAAATTTCACTCCATTAGCTTTTGTAGCATTTACAAAATACAACAGTATTTAGTGGCTTCCCAGCTATTTAGTACACTTTGCACTACCCTAAACCATCGCTGACGTGGGTTTTCTGGGGGACACGCAGGCGTTTCACCCCTTAGAGCACCTCAAGGAGGAGCGTGACGGGCAATCTGGGTCACGAAAAAGCCACGGCTGTACCTGGCTATGAAGCCTTTACTCTTCTTGCTGTTTACACCCCTCTGGTAGTTGCAGACAGCTATATCATGTTCTCCCACACTTCCCAGTTGTCACTTAACGGAGCGATGCATATTTAGTTCAATTAATTTTGCTCCATAAATCAGTCCCTCCAGCTCCTTAATCATTTACTGACTGCTTAACAAATGCATTTGGATGGAGAGACACTAATGCTAGCAACAGCAAGACTTTTTAAGGGAAATAAAAGCTTTGTGTAGACAAGACACAAGCCTGCCAATCTTGTACCCTTCAGTTGGATGTTTTTCTCCAACAGAAAATCTACACTAAAATATTTATCAGTCTGTAAAAAGATCATCATTGAATTTTTCTTGCAATTAGGGAAACACAAACAGTTAAAATAGAATAAAATATGTGCTTCATCTGAAATGTATTCTTCTTGCTGTCAAAAAAGTAACAACAGGATAATTATCTTATTTGAACTAAAAATTGAAAATGAAGGTCTAGCTTTTTATAAAATGGAAAAAAGATTTTAAAACTCAAATGGGAAGTGAAATAAAGTATTTTTAGGGCTGAAAAAATTATTATAGGGAAGTTCATCTATATAGACATTAAAATATGCACAATAATTCCAAAGAAGCAATAAAATGTAATTTAGATTTTATGTTTAGTGTTTCCTGTTTGTCATCTGTCAGGGAAAAGGAAAGGGCTTTAGAGGACATAAAAGCATGGTCAAGAAGCACCACAGAAGAGTTTTTTGGATTCTGTACAAAGGGGTATTGGTGAGCTGAAACTGGGGAGTAAATACTCGACCAGAAAGGACTTCACTACTCCTTCAGACAATCTGCTCTCTGTTACAGACAGCCCATGTTCTTTAATATCTTTTGAAAAATGTATCGAGCCCCATTTAAAAATGAAGCTAGCTTTTCCGCCATCCCTCCTCCCTCCATTTTCTCTTGGCCTGTTGACCAAGGACATCCTTCCAAAGTTGGTTCCAAACCTCTGATTTACAATATAAATTTATTTAGGTTATTTACAACCGAGCGTAATTTATGTCCAGTTGTTTTTGGGTCAGCACAGTCCTTTAGCTTAAATGTCTCTTCTTCGTGACTATTTATCTTCCTAAGTACTTTTAAAGAGCAACAACACAGGCCTTTGTTTTGCTAGGCAAAACACGTGGGGCTCCTGTAGTCTCTTCTTGTAATTCAGTTCTCCTTTCCCCCAACCATCCCAGTAGTACTTCCTCTGTACCTGTTCCAGTTTTGAACTTATGAAATAGCAATCTTACAGGACTCGCCTCCAATTTTGTGGGATGGAAACAAGGATTCTCCTTTTGCTTCTCCTGCACAGCATCCTAGAGTATAATCTGATAATGACTAATGTAATTTGGCTTGCTAACAGATTTTTTTTTGAAGGGTCTGCCAAGAGAAATAGGCTAAAAAAATGCAGGTTCCTATCTGCCACTGTTTACTCATCTGGGAAATTCCAGTTATTTCATTATTAGTGGTAACAGCACAGCCATACACATCCTACATCCTTCGGATACACACACAGTATCAGAGGGAAGATGCAATTTGTAAAAACATAAGGGAGAAAGCTAATGGATACTACAGAGACAAGAGTATAATACAACTAGATTCGCCCTTGTAACAGAAAAGAAAACTGATGCTCGGGGGTGAAGACATTAGAATCACCACTTAATTAAGAAGCAAAGACAGTTCTTTGCATGGGTCCTGAAAGACCGGTCAGCCCTGGGAGAAAGACCCTGCTCCAATACAATTTAAGATATACAATCCAGATCTTCAGTTGTGGGGACAGGTGATAGTCCCCAATTTTACCATATTGAAAGACAGTAGATGGTTTAAAATGCAAACTTTGAGACTGGCCTCCACCCTTCTCAATCTTGCAAAGATTATAAAATGTAGGAACTGAAAGTCCTTTGATAATGCATTCATTCGAAATAAATTAAACTGTTAGACATCTTAGTTCCTCTGTTTTCACAAAGATCAGGGGACCATTTAAACATTTTTCATTTGTAGCTATTTTACCAGTGAGATGGAAGCTGTTTTGATCATTCATTTTATGGGACTATATTTTCAAGCAAAAGCTCAGTCCTGTGTAACAATAGAGAAAAAGCAAAACCGATATATGTATAATGGGTTAATTCTCCTTACTGTGATAATCTGCTTCAGAAATCCATATGAACAAGACACATTAATATACATATATTATTTCGTAAGTGTTTCTATTCATGCGAGGTAGCCAAATGTTTACTGGGCAATAAAAACCTGATGCACGTTGGTATCTCTGTGTTCCAAATCTCTTGGAGCCACAGAGGGGTCTGCTGAAGAAGAGAAGCAAGTCTCTATGCTTCTTGCTGAACTGGAGGCGGACAACTGCCTGGAGACAAAGCAGCAAGTGAAGCCTGAAAAGCTTATGAAGTTTTTCCCTAGTGGTCAAGTGGAGTTGAAGTACCAGGGTTATAAGAAATTAGCTTCTGCAACATATCCTTTTGTTGACCTGGAAGATAATGCACATTCTTACAGTGCTCATAAGAAGACAGATGTAATGATCTTAAGCTCTTGAGGCAATACTTACATCCCCCTGCCAGCAACAAACTAGTAAGCACCGAGCAGAATGTATGTTGCTTAAACTTGCTCTGAAATGGGTCTTTTAAAAGTGCATTATTATATGGATCTTTGATATCTTGGGAAATCTGTGTATGCTCTTTCTTCCTCCTGAGATTCAATTCTAAATCCAGTGCTATGACACAAAAAGAAAAATCATGTTTGTTCTTTCAACTCTATACTACATTTATTTTCCATCAAAAGTCTTTGGTCCCTGCTGTAAATCTGTCCAATACTCTATCTCTCTGATATAGGCAAAATCTTTCTAGAGGTTTTTTTTTTTTAAACCCTGCTGTGAAACATGAAGGCCCTAACATTAAAGCTGTCAGACTCTCAAGTCAAAAAAAAAACCAACAGGCAGAAGAGTGCTCACAGATGCCTAGCCAAAATCCAAACCTAGTCCACATACACAGCCAGCAAAAGAGGCAAAAAAAAGGCTGGCTGCCCTGTTTGTATTATGGAAGAAACCTCTGCCTTCTCAAAGGGAGGCACCATTTTGTGCGGTGGAACACCCAATAGAGAAAGGCACCGGGCACGCACTGTCATCACAAAAGAGCCTCGATTTTAAAAGCCTCTGGTACCCCTCGCTGGGGCAGTTCTTCCAAAGCTTTCAGCAGAGCAGGCCTACTCAATTAGCCCACGCAAGACGCGTTTGGCACCGTGCCTAAAAATACTGAGTATCACCGGTGGTTAAAATCTCCGCTAGCCAGCCAAACTTTTGCACAGGGGTGTTTCTTAAAAACTCTGCTTCCACTTCTTCTTCTCCAGCTAATTTGCTCTTTGGGGAGATCCCCCTCACCTGCTCCCTTATACCCCCTTTCTGCACCGTCAAAATAAAACACCAAATAAAAATGTGTGGCAATTTGCTAACTCAACACAGGACAATTTTACCATTATTGATATTGACATTAGCGATGAATCCTTAAACAGTTATTATGATATGGACAAGGAGATCGGCGATTTGCGTGCTAACACGTGCTCTCAGGGGTCAGCTCGGAGGCTGCCAGGCCCATGGCCCCCCCAGGTGATGCCTAGCCTCCCTGCCCCGCTGCCGCTGCAGGTGGCATGGAGGTCCCAGAGGAGGACACGGGGTGATGCCCTTCACCAGCAGCTCAGCTCCACTCTGCCACGCCTGAGGTCCCATGGGTGCGAAGCCAGAGTAGCGAGAAGGTTGGACCCACAGGACAGCGCAAGAGCATGCTTATAAAAAACCAACTGTAAACCATCTCCATAAAAGAGAAAAAGGAATGAAACAAAATAGAAGACTACAGGGGAGGTAGAAATTAAATTCACCGAACAGGGAACCAAGTCACATATCTGAAGAAAACTCCAGACATCAGCCATGCCTTCGGGCTTTCCCCCAGGAACAAGAGGCAACAGAAGATCACCTACCAAAGACCGGCAGCCCTTTCACGTGCTGGTGCACCTGGCCGAGAAGCTGGATCTATCAGCCCCATTAAGGCGACCCACGCTTCCCCCGTCAGGCTGCTGCAGGGACGAGTTCAGCTTGGCCGTCTCGACACTACGCCCAAGTGTCTCCAAATACCCTCATCTCGGTGAGATAACACAGTGACCTCTCTGAGCTAGAATTTGATTTTAGGTGTAGCTCTACAGAAATGAAGACACCGAACTGTCTAGAAGCGCACACAGGGCATGCTCGGTCTCAAAAATACTCTCACCCACCCTACTTCTTCCCCCTTTCCCCAGACTCCCAAAGGAAGTAATTTACTGATGACTCTTTCCAGAATTGCCAGAGAAGAGCAGGAACGTAAGTGTTAAAAACACAAACAAGGATTTGTAGGGCTAGAGCTTTATTTGAGACTGTAGTAGCTGTAGCATAAAGGAAATAAAATGTCTTCAACTTCCAAAGTTCTCTTGCCAGATGGATCCATAATTAAATCATTTGCACAACAAATAAAACAATTGAAGGTTGCTAAGTTTTTAAATAACTGCTTATTCTCATTCACACAAAAAGTTAATGAGATGTTTTGGCTAAAACGTTAAATGATACTCCTGTAAAGCTATTCCGAAATCTAAATTTAGAGTCCATTATTACAATGCCACAGATGCTGCAGACGGTTAAGGGACCCTCTCATATTGTTTTATCATTATTTATTAAAACTTTTTAAAAATTGTATCAACAATAGAATTTAGCCAGTTTCTATATATCCCTGCCTCTACTCAGTTTTCATTCACACTGAGCAGAACCTTATTCTACAAGTAATCAGAATGACTGACTTTTAGAAACTATATTGAATAATCCTTTTTGCTGTCATGGCAGAAGACTTTAAAACTGTATTCACAGAAATTTAACTTAAGAATGAGCTTTTGCCAGTCTTAGCTATGTACTGGTGAAGAATCTTTTTTATTTTAGGATAAGAAGTTTTGAATCTTCCACTTTAACATGGTATTTGAATTTATTTGGAAGCATGTAACTTATTAGCTGCCCTGAGGACCAAACGTGGTCTCAGTGCCAGCGCAAGGCAATATTCCCCTGACAAGGCTGACTGTGTAACAGCAGTAAATGAGTGGGCCTGATGGCAAGGAGTAAGCGGAGAAGCTACAGAGTGGCACAGTTGTGGTTTCCATCCCCAACTCCCTGATGGGACAAAACCTTTACAAGCCCAGGACTGTGACTGACTAACGAATGCATCTCCCATGAACCGAGGGGAAAAATGATGGGTGTTCTCTGATGCAAAATTGCTATGCATCGCTGCTTACAACAGCTTGTGCAAATGTAGCCCAGCATGACTAGAAACGCCCAGGTTTTCTCATAGCTTATGTTGTGTTTCAATATCATAACTTGCTTGAGGTAAAGTTCAACCATCGCTCAACTTAGCAAACATCTTTCTGACCTACAGGTTTCACCTAACAACCCTATTTGATGGGACAGATTTGATTGGGTTATAAAAGGAGGAAGAATTTAGCCTCAGAAAGTGGGATTTCTGAAATCGCCACTGTCACAATTTCAGGATGGTAGAGTCAAATTACAAACTGTTCAACCTCGAGTAAGTCTGATCTTAAAACACAGAGAACAATCATGAAAGTAAAACCTGGCACCTACCCACTTCAGCCAAAGTCTTGATACATGACTCCACCGAGGCTTTCTGCGTTGGGTTTGGCCAGGTACAGTTGTAAATTCTAAAGGCAGACTGTAGCAGCTGAATAAAAACAGGCTGGTGTGTCTGAAAACAAAAAGATAAACACGGAATTTCACCCTTTAGAATCTCTTCACAACTGCCCTAGGGTTTGACACAATGTAAACCACATGCAAGGGGTTTTCAGCTTGTAGACTCAAGTTCCAACTCCATTAAATTCTCTTTGCTCTTCAGAACTGGAGGGAACAGAAATCAATGCTGCACCCCTAAAAAGGCCAAATCATGCAATTTTTCCTCAGATCGCCACTGATATCAAGCAAACACAGTACAGAGCAGAAGGACGGAGGAGTCTTCCCAGTTCTCAGGTATGTGTCCCTTTTGTCATCGGACACAGCATTTTTCTCATACAAATACAAAGATAGACCATTATTCTACAAGAATACCCCCTCCAATGAATTCACAAGAGCCAGGAATAAATCTGACCATATTGAGCTGTCTACTGGTTCAGAGCTGTAAGTGGTAAAAATTAAGAGTAAGTGTTTTAAAGAGGAATTAAGCTGCTAGCCAGTGGCATGAGAGGGAATAGAGAAATTAAAGGCGGATGTAAAGATACAGCATTCCTATCTGGGTAGCAGAAGGTATCTCATTAACGGTCTGAATAACATATTTGTATGTGTCTCTCTTCCTTACCTGGAGGCTGGTACTGTTATCTGAAAATGGTGAATTGAAGAAGCCACTCACAATGTTCATTACGGGCTCAGTGACATATTTCTCCAGAGATGTGTCTGCATGTTTACGATCTGTGGTTGTGTTACAAACCTACAGGGAAGAAGGAGGAAACAATGAGATTTCGTTCTTTTAAATAAGCAAGCTTTACTATTTTGTATTTATTACAACACATGTAATATTTCTTAACACAAAACCAAATTATTTTTATACAAAATCTATCAGAGAGAACTATCTTAGAGTTCAAGCTGTATTTGTGATAGCTTATCTTTCTTCTTGGAGGTTCACACTGTCTTTTGAATACCCTTCTCTTACCAACTAGCTCTTTCTGGTTGGCTGTCTATTCTTTCCTATACCGTGAAAAAAGATCCCCCTAAATCAGCACATTGCATGCCATTACACATTTAGACAGATTCAAGAAGAAAATGGGCCTTTCCTCCCATTGTGGGGCTGGTTGGAAGAGGCTTTAGAGACAGATGAGACATAAACACCTTAGGTTAGAAAGATTTCATGTAACATTTAACTTCTCTCTGCAATCAATCACCAGAAATGGGTGGTGAAGGTGAAGCTCATTTGCAGGAAAAACGTTAAAAAAAGACGGAAAGAAAGGAAATAGCATAGTCAATACCAACAGCCTTTAGGATTGTAAACTTTAAGACAGGCAGCATTACTTAGGAAAGCCACATGGGGAAAATACGAAAGACAAGCTAAAAACAATGAAAGAAGAGAACGGATGGTACTGGGACAACTCTGGAGCACAGAAGGATGATTAAATGGTGGGAGGATGTGGGAAGATTTGTACAAAAGATTCCTGAAGACACCCTTTGGTACAACACTAAAAGTTTGTTGCTGCATAAAGATGTCATGCTTAAAGAAAGCAAAAAAATTACTGAGGTGGATCACATCCTTCAGTATTTCTTTACTTCTTCTCAAAATTTGTGAAAATCTATAGAGATTCATGTTGACTTTGCATATGTCAGTGTGAACAGTACTAAAAGGAGCCTAGAGAGAGCCAAACAGTGAGAAAGGCAAGACTGAACAAATAAGTGCAGACTATACTCATACTACCTCTTCAACAGCCTTTAAATAAGCAGTTCTTGTCATGTTTAACAAGGAATGAAAGGCAAAGCTGTTCTCTCTTTCACCTCTGCAAGCCACAGACTACTGTAATGTTCTAGGGAATCTATGTGAGAACAGAATTTATTTCGCTTATACCCTTCACATTACTATCTAAGCATTTAACACACAATCATGAACCTGTGTGGTACATGCTTACCATCGCATCGCTTTATGGATGGGCAACTGAGTCCAGAGAAGCTGAGTGAATTGCTTAAGGTCACAGAGAAAACTTGGTGACAGAAGCAGAAAGATAATCCACAGCACCTCAATCTCACAGGGGGCAAACATGCTCCCTAATTGCACAGCACCAGTCACACTTGGACACTACAAGACAGCAATTTCTCCAGGAGCGTTTTAAGGAAGGTGACATTCAAAAGCACCCACGACGTTCAGGGGAAGATACAGCTCACAGGAACACAAGGGCATTTTGAGTATAACACACAAGCACTGTCATATGGTAGGCAGAGGAATAACCAAAGATAACTTGAGACCTAAAGAAATGAGGCATCTTGAGGAGCTTGGCTTGTCTGCTTTTCTAAAATGTGTCAGATAAACAAGTCATGCCCCCACGTAGTGCATTTTTTATCACCCTAGGAAAGGAAAGATTTTGGTCAGAGAAGCAACAGTGGCTAAACTGAAATAGCAAATTCTTCAGCCCTTCAGTTTTGGGAAAATTATGACACCACCACTATCACCCCGAGTCCTCATGGAGGTAACAAAGATTCAGTTAATAATCCAAACTTTTTCTTAAAAAAAATCACAGAACTAAGAAACTCTTGCAGTTCTTCTGCTTTTGATCAATCTGCATGCTGGAACCAGTAGCTCTGAGGCTCAGCGCTTGTGATCCCAATGGGAAGACAGGGAGCTGTGCAGTGCTCGCATGGTGAATTCAGAAATTGCCAAAACTAAATTCCAAAACGCTTTTAAGTTTTCCCCTTCGCTTGTCTAAAAAGCAGAGCCATATGTGAGGATACCACTCTGCTCCAAAACCGGTCTGAAAAACTCCCAGCGAGGAAGGAATTCGGAAATCCTCTCATTTGTTCTTATCCCTCTGCCCTTTGGGGACTGAAAAACGTTTCCCCATGGAAGAAAAAACCTGAAATGCATGAAATGGAGATGAAGATTGAGAAAGCAGTGTTTAAAAACCCCTTAAGAGGCTTTGGGACCGAAACTCACATGAATAATACTTCAAAAATTCTGCGGAGAAAGCCAGGATGACTTTACAGCTGTCATATCCTGGCTCTTTCTTTAATCCTGCTCAGACTACAGCTGCTGACTTACAGGCTGGGCCACACGTAGGAAAGGGAAGCCTTTCCTTCAGCAGCACCCACTTTGCTTAGCGCAACGCTTTAAGTCATACACGGGAGAAAGTAGGCTGGCAGAAGCTGTAGAAACACGGTGTCTTTGAAAGCGCGACTGCTTTTGGCAAACTGAATTTATCATGAATCCGCCTCATGCCTGCTTTGCAATGTATCACGTTGTTGAAAGAGAATGACAGTTGGGGACTAAATATTTCCTTCCTGGGTGCAGAAACAGATAAAAAAAATTGGTTACTCTTCTTTTTATAAAAAAGGAAAGAATCCAACCTGAGGATTCTTTCACCTTAGTGCTCTCTAATCACAGACTCAGACTCAAAGCTCACAAACTCACCCACTGACAGGCATTTGTAGCAGCTAAAAGAAAAGCATTTCCCCTTCCCCCACGCAAAAGCATCTCTTTTAGCTCACTGGAACACAGAGGATCAAAGGGCTCTTTTTCTAAATGCTTTGAAAGCTATTGTAACATCTTTCATGAGGCTGACAGCATTCTAACTGTCCTGATAGCTACATAACGCTGATGTATTTATAACACAAGGGCTCTGCCTGGGCCCCAGAAAACCAAACCTGAACAAATACACTCGATAACTTGGAAGATACGGCTGCCCATGGGGACCTGGCTGAAGAGCAGGGCAGGCCAGAGCACTTCTGATATGCTCTTTTAGCTGTTAACCAGGAAATTAAAAGGACTAATTAGGCACTGGCCCTGAGGGCTCTGCCGGAGAGCAAAATAAACCTGCATTTTGCCATTCAGCGCCAACAGCACACACATACACAAAATACAGCACTAATAATACACTCTTCACCTCTGAAGACCTGGAGTCTAATTTCTCTTATGAGAAGGGCATGTGAAAACAAGCTCAGTAGTCACTAGCATCAGGACAACTCCGCATCATTGGGCATGGTACAGTTTGTCTCCAGGCTCATGAAGGGAACTGTGGACAGAGCCCTCTTTCTACGTCTCTGCTTCTAGCCGAAGGGCAAAGAAAATTCGTCACGTTCAAGGGCTAGGGAGGGTAGTCTGTTGGAGGGTCAGGGCCAGGACACGTCAGGAAAGGGCAACCCAGAAAGGGAATTAAACAGGAGAAAATACTTCTTGGGGTAAAACCAGCAAGGTTAAAAATCAGAATCCCCCTCCAAGAAGGTTTCTGATCTTAATTTTCAAACGAGCTTGGTTTGTCCAGAAGGGTTTTCACTGTAGAACACGACCACAGAGACAAGACAAACAGCAGGAAAACAGGGGTTGTAGAGGTCTCATTACTGCTGAAAATGGCTACCATCAAAAAAAGAGAGCACAAACATCCCTGTCTTAACCTGTCCCCAAGAAAAAAAAAAAGAAAAAACCCAACCATAAGAGAAATTAACAGGTCCCAGTGCCTGTCATATAGCACAAGCCTTTGCACTCATTCTTCTTTTGGCCATAATTCATGGTATTTTCTCTCAATAGGTTTCAAAGAAATTATTTTGTGGCACACTATTACTTTGGGGTAAATGTCCACTGCAGGACTGAACTGAGATTATTTTACCTTTTTTTCTTTAATTTCAACAAAATGAAGAACGCAAGGAGTGAGAACTTAAGGATTATAAAACGTAATGGACCACGGACTGGGAGAAGAGGCATGCACTATGGCAACATGCTCTATAACACCTCCAAAATACTGTCCAGCATCAAGGATCAAATACAGTCCACCAGCCACCAAAAACCTGTGGTTCTACTTTTTGAGCAGAAAGAGCAACTCCATTAGTTGGTATTAATATTAGGCTCTTACAAGAAGCTCTACCTGCTAGAAAAGGATATGTAATGTAAGCTGTAATCATTATGTCACACTAGCTTCCCCTCATGGCTCTACTGTTGTATTTTATCATTCCGGAAGTCATAAGATTTCCCTCATTTTCTGTCTCCAAAATACCAGGGAATGGAAGCTTAATTCAACTTCTGACTTGAAACTTAATTCAACAAGTAATGACACCATGAAGCTCACTAGGGTCCACAGGAATTGAATGCCTACGGTACTAACTGTGCCTCATCACCTTGCAGCCTATAGTTTATATATGAATTAGTATTCTGAAAGACCATAGGTCTACACCTGCCTTTTGCATCAGTGGTGAGAATGTAGTGACAGTAGAATAAAAGACAAAAACAGGCCAAAGTGAGACTAAAGGAGGAACATGAGCCAAAGAACTTCTTGATCCCTGATCCTCACTGTGCTAACAGAGTAAAGCAAGAAGATTACAGATGTGGGGTTGGTTTTTTTTAGTCACCGCCGTAATGACATGTTAACACACGCTGCCAGAAGATGTACACAGACTCTCAACCCTGTACATGCATCCAATTTATTTTTCTGGAAGAAAGGAGAAAGGAACATGGGTTCCAAGATGCCCTTTTAGAAAGAGAAGACTACTAGTAATTAGCAGGTTAAATGATGATAAATAACATAGAAGTGACTGTTTGTTAAAAAAAACAAACAAACAAACAAAAAAACACAACCAAACCAAACCAAACCAAACAAAAACAAACCACACCTCTTCTATTGTCAACTTTGAAAAAAAATAGTTAATAAAATAAAAGAAGTTCACCAAAAAAAGGTATTGCCAGTTCAGTTGCCACCCATGACTATACTGTAATATTTAACGTCTCATGAACCTTACCCTTGCCATATCAACAAGGAAGTTCTCAAATAACTTCCAAATATGGTTACTGGCATAGATTTCTTTCATTTCCACTTCAGTGTCCACGTAACAGTGGTTAACAAAATTAACATAGGCAATTTTCACCTGCAGGAACAGCAAAAACACAAACAATATGAAATGGAACAGTAAAAACCATTAACATGACGTTTGCTATCTGCAAAAATACCAAACAATAAAGATGATCCTTCAAATACGAAAAAAAACTAGTAACAGTAATAAGACGTATGTTCAGTTCTGAAGATTTAAGGAGAAGCACAGCAACAAATGCATTAACGTACTTACTGAAAGATCACATGAAGAAAAATGGAAAGGTTTTGCAAACATGCTTACTGTAATGACAAAACCCCCTCAAAACAAACCAATAATAAATCTGATATTTAAATGATATTAAGACTACAAGGGCCTGGCTCCAAAGCCAGGAGCTGTCAAAATGCAGGACACCCTGCACTTGCCAGTTGACTGCTGTGGGTTGATGCCTTGTGACAAGCTTGCCAAACATAAAAAAAAAACGTCTTTAGCAGAGCTGGGACTGCAATCCCTATATTCCCACCATCCTAACACAGCGCTTGCATTCAGGGTGGATGTAACTCGGCTCTAAATGGAAGAGAAAGGTTGTGCAGCGCTGGGACTGCAGCCACAGCAGCACAGGGCTTCACAGGAGGACTGCAGTCTCACTCCTCTCCTGCATTACAAGTCTGCATGTGCACATCATAAAAATGGATACCCAGTGCCTGAAATGTATGGATTAAATATAAACATACACAGATACACTGAAAATTTGTTGTCAAGGTCAAAGGAGAGGAGATAGTTGCATATGTTTAATGCAGTCGGGAGAAAACTCACATCAGACTTTTAGGTTTCATTTGTTTGGGCTTTTTTAAATTAGCATCTGTTGAAATTAATGTTAGGAGGAACTTTTGACCAAAGCAAACATTTTTCTTTTCAAGAAAAGAATCAGTTGATCACAAGGGGACTTTTTCACAGCATGGAAGGAGTCTTTACTCCTGCAGGTCCCAGTTCTGTTGAGATGAGCCACATTTTTCCACCAGATAGCCTGCAGAAATCCATCTGACCGATACACGGGCCCAAAGCAAGCTCCTTGCAAAGACTGTGAAAAGATTTCTTTTGATCACATCAGGTTTGTCGCAAACATTCCCCTTCTGATCAGCATGAGGTATCACAGTCCTGCTGAAGCATGACCGGTAGTAGCTGCAGAATTGGGCCTCGATATGCAGTGAATAAAAACATTTGCTGGACTGAAATTGAATTTAATAAAATGAGACTTCACCCAAAACTCCCACTGACTTCAGCATTGCCAGAATGTTACCCATCATTTCCAACAAATTCAGGTAGCGGCAAAATGTTGGCTTGACAAACCACTCAGCTGAGTCTTTGCAGCTACAGCCAGAAGTTATCAGAGCATTAAACTCTGATAGTGGCTGGACAAACCTAGGAAAACTAAACAAGGTGTCTGCCCCAAAAAGCTGACAATTGAAGCACAAGGGACAAGGAATTTTCTATTTAAGAAAATACTGGCTATTCTGTCTCACTTATTCACCTTAACAAACACCACCTATTTCCAGCCTGTTTTCTGTGCAAATATTCAACTTGTCAGTATATTATAAACAACAAAATATTTTCTGAGTTTCTAAAAATAAGTCTGCTTCCTCGTTCAGTGAATCTTACCTCAGGTATACAGTCATCATGGGTCACTACTCTCACTATATCGTCCAGTGGCAGGAGTGAATTGCACTTGATCTCTGTGTATACATTCTTTCCTTCTGTACAAGCCGCTAGCAATTCCACTAGAGTGATGTGATATGCTAAGGGTCCGCTCTCATCTGCTCGATCTCGCTCTGAACACATCATTTGGAGTAGGACTGGAAATGATGCTCTGTCGTTGTAGAATATCAACACATCTTCACCGCCATTTATCAGCTGAAAAAGATACCACAAAGTTTTAAGCACTCTGCACTGCAGTCATTTTGGACTCAATGATCTTAAAGGTCTTTTCCAACCTAAATGATTCTATGATTTTCTTAATTTCTTATTTTAAGCATGCAAAGACTGTCTAGCAAAAAAAAAAACAAAAAACACCCCCCCCCCCCCCCAAAAAAAAAAAAAAATTAGTCTGATGTGGCTTACCAAATGCACATGTCAAAACAATATCCAAGGCAAACTTCTGCTCTTATCTACATAAGTGCAAATCTGGAATAACTCACCAAGGAGTGAGCTAACGCGAGGTGAATTTGAAGTTTAATTTCTGTGTAGCTCTGTGTTTAGCTAAGACAGTATGCCATCCTTATTATTCCTACCATCTCAATGTTTGTTTGAAGTTAATTAATTACCCTATTGTGAGGCCAGGATGCATTATCATCTCTGTTTTATAGACAGGGACTTGAGGTGCAGGGAGATTAAATCTTCCATGCTACCTCACACAAAACGCCTGTGGCTCACCCAGAATTTAACCAACCTCTTCTGTGCCCTTGCTCAGCATCAAAACCAGAGGACGACTCTTCCCAACCTATGCAAATTTGGCAGGTGGGTCTTGACATTGTCAGTGTCATGCCACTTGACAGTGTCAGTGTCACTTCCATTTAACAAAAAACTGGTGTATGTGATAAATATTTGATTTTGCTACAAGTGCATTGCTCATCTCAAGAGGATCCAGACCGGAGGTGGACGCTGGCAGCCCCATCTCAGCAGATCTCACAAAAAGTTTTGCTCTAACCCTGTTTTGAATGCCCCATACACTGAATATACCTACTGCCAGTGCTGCTCTGTGAGCTCGAGTGGAGCTGGGACAGGACAGTAGCCCTGTCTTCTCTCTATCACTTTCCTTTTAAGCATAATGCACTCTCAATGCAGGTGAAAATAAGCTCCCATAAACCCTTCCTAGTACGGAATACACCTGGGCAGCACAACAGCTGTATGCATTTTGTAAATAAGGCACTTGACATATCCAAGTCTACTATACGCGACATGAAGTCCTAGCTTACTGAATTCAAGGGTAGAAATAAAGGTTGCTGGAGCTTTTGAGAAATGGGAAGGCAGCAAGAGCAGGAATGAAAATTAGTCTCCCACAATGAAAAGTCAAGAAACATTTCATTACATTTTCCAGGGTTTCAACATTTCAAATTTTGAATTTACAACTTTTCTGATTGTGTTTTCCCTGCTTCTTGCTTATTTATACTTTGACAATTGAATGAACTGAATTGTGAATTCGGTCTTTCCTGCCATTCCTATTTTCTCATTTATCTTTGGGTTTCTAAAATGTTTCTACTAGTGACTTTTCAAAATAGACATTTTCTGGACAATCCACAGTCCAGAAAAAAGTTTTTAAAGGGAAAAGTGCTTGGGAAGGAGGAAGGAGACAGTACAGGGATCCAGATACCTTCGTTGCACTCAAGGGGGGGGGGGGGGGGGGGAAGAGTATTCAAAATGTTGGAAAATGGACCTAACTTTTTAATACTGATGTCTGGAATACTATGCTCTTAGGACATACATACAAATAATAAAACAAACATACAAAATAATAAAAAAAAATAAATCCACACGGAGCCCTCTGGGAAGGTACATGCTCTGTCACTTTCTACTAAGTTGGTTCACCACGTTCCCATATTTATTTTCCACTTGTGTACAGAGGAGAGGGAAGACAACTCTTTCCAGGTTTCCCCAGAGTTACACTCTTATGTCAAATCCAGACCTAATCTGTATCAGTATTGCTTGATATTTAATCATATCGAGTCAAACTGAGCCCTCATCCTTTCATGTACCTATCACCGACGAATGAGGAAGAAATACCAGGAGATAGTGAATTTGTGAAACGTGATGCTGCATGGCATGCTTGCTACATACTGACTGTAAGGAACCACAAACCAAAGCAGACGATGTTGCATCAGCACAAGAACAGCTAAGGGGGACAAAGTAATCATCGTAAATGCAAGGACAGAAGAAGATGTCATCCCCTTCCCCAAAGTTATCCACTTTTAAATGTGATTTGTGAAGGGCATCCAAACATTGACCCAAGCAGAGAAAAAATATGTCCCTTTAAAAGCAGAAAAGGAAGAGAAGTATCCAGTGTTAGCCAAAGTTCTCACTGAGCATCATGAGCTCAGTGATGGGGGGGCGGGGGGCAGGGACCAAAACAAACCGGCAGCATTTTCTTCCACTAAAGTATATTTTCAACAAGTTAAGAACTCTATGGAAGTATAATGAAGGTTGGTCAGTATCAGAGCAGCTGCTGACGCTCTGCAATGTATCACTCCAGAATACTACAGATAATAGAAAACTCTGCTGCCACATTGATCTGCTTCAAAAGTAAATTCTGCTTTCCCTTTTGTAATAATGTTTGCACTGATAGGCACTGTTCTTCCAGGAACCTCAAAGCATGCTTGTAATGAGAAAAAGTGCCCTAAGGAACCTTTCAGGTCGGTAAACATCATTACTAGCACTCTACAGACATGGGGACCAAGGATATGAGAACAAGTGAATAAGCCAGATTGGGAATGTTCAGTGTATTTTATGAAAGTACTCTTTCACAATGGTGCTCCTTCATCTGTATGCACTTTCTAAAACATGTAGATATGATCAGCTTATCCTTTAGTCCCAGTAAACAGGAATAAGCTACAATATACTTCCCGTGGGTAAAAGAAAACACAGGAGTAGTTGAGGCATGCTGTACACTCCTACTCTATCTTGTCTTGTGGTAAATTGTTTACATGCCCCATCTGGAGGCACAGAAAAAGTTACACCACTTGTTTAAGGTCACAAAGTACATCTCAGTCATCTACTGAGAAACTATCCTGACTCCGTGGCAAGTTCCAACCATTTGGCTACACTGTTCCCTTTACATTGGACTGCCATTCAAGCGCCATTCAAATTTCACTATTACCATCCTTTTCTAACAAATCATAATTACTTACCTGTAATTTCCTGTTTTTTTAAAGCATATCATCATCTTACCCTCTTTCATCAAAATAGGGGTGCTCCCTCCCCCCAGCAAATTCCTGCAGGACTCATGATGAAAATGTCACATCCAAGTTCATTTTGATTTTCATCATGCAATCAGCTTGAAAATGTAATATGACAATTTATCTTTGTGCTATTATAGGTCAGTAACAAAATGTATTTAAATTGAGAAAAATCTAAAAATTTTGTTTGATGAGGAAGTAAAAACCTACAAGAAGCTGTGGTGGAAGGGGAAAAAATCTAAAAGCACAAAGGCACAAGAACTGCTTGAATTATGTAAATCAAAGGCTTGTAATTGATATTGCATGTTAAAACACTTCAGTCACATTGAAAAGGTTGAGGTGGATTCCATTAAAGGTTATCCATGTAGGCTGAAGCTTTATTTCCTTAATTAGAAGTTTTTCCTCTTTGTTGCTGTGGAACAAAATTTCAGCAGGGTTTAGTTTTGTTCATACCATGACTAGAGCTTATCTCTGTTTTCATTGTGAAGATGTCTCTTCAAAAAAACAAAAAAACCCGAGCTTTGTAAAGTAAAGAAAAATGTTCCCTGGACTGTGATCCTGCCTGGACTTTTCACCGTATTCAACTTTACCCACGTATTAATCTCATTGAACTGTTAACATAATCACAGTTAAATGCACGAGTGTCTGGAGGTTGAAGACTTCATTTATCATGCACACTATATATCAAATCCTAATTGCAGAGAAGTCAATTTCTTAGTAACTTTATAGCATAAAGATTTGTCCACAAACCACTCTGTGGAATTCGGGTCAGACTCTGAATCTAGCTAGTTAAAGCTAGAGTAGCTCTACTGACTCTCACAGAAATGCTCTGGAACAAAAGAAACAAAAGCAGAAAATAGTACCTAGAATTGTTACATTGTTAGGTGCTAAAAAATGGTCTACAACACTATTTAGAGAAATCCATAGAGGTAAGAGCCTCTTATATGGCAAAACCATGCCACAATATGGCAAGTTTGGTGCGTAAATGGGATCCTAAATTAAAATACAGGAAAACGAAGGTTTATGTAACTCTGAGATTTCCATGCTACACCATCTACAAATAGACATCTCTGTATCACCATGCTAACGCTCATGTTTTCTTTCTAGTAGTTATACAGATGGCCTTACAAAATTAGATTAAACTCCCAAAAACGTCTGCTAAAATATTCATTATTTGTGATACCGTTTAAAATTCTAAAGCGATGATGCCATTATATCCCATTGGTACCAAGAGCAAAAAAAGCAACCTCAAAATACTAGTGTGTTAAAAAGACATCGCACAAGTGATTAACATATGAACCCTTCACTTACCTCTGTCATTACCATGTCCTGGCATTTTTTCACATATTTGCCATCTGCTTTCACAATGGTCTGCAGGAAACGCAAGTACTCCACATGACGGCCATGAGTCTCAATGCAGTGTACAAAGTGCTGCACTACTCTTTCACTAATTTCATTACACAGAAGGTAATTATTCATGAAGATGTGCCGCATAGTTTCAGCTTCCAGGAGCTAAACAGATTAAAATCAAAACAGCCTTATAAGAAGAGCAGATTTGTTTTGAGATTGAAAGATTCCCAGGACTCTAGACTAGAGAAAGGCACATTGGTAAAGGAAAACTGGAAAAGTCCAACGTGCACCAGCCCAGTGATTAAGCAGTGACCTTATGGCCTAGCTTTCATTTACGATGGGATTTCTCCACACTTTCCTATGAGTACAAAATGGTCCTAAAGTGGACATAAACAAAATCTGTGCCCATGTGGAAGGTGAAGACACGCACATACACACACTACACTGCTACAGCACTCTGTAGGGACTTCAGTATACAAGACAACTGAGACCACATTCATCCCACTCACCATCAAACTTTGCACTGAGGCAACCAAATAAGATGATTAGCTACCTCTGGCTCCCTCTATGGTTGACAGAGGCAGGCATTTCCAGCAGGCAAATTGTTGCACGTGCAGTCTGATCACTCTCTGAGAGAACATCTCTTTCCACATTAACTACAGAGGGAGCCTAAGGCTATATTTCTATTGCTGAGTAGCTTGGTACAAGAGGAACAGATCTGTAGCAAGAAAGGGATGCTGCTGAGGACCCAGCATCCAGATTTATGGATTCTTGGGGCTTTTGCTTCAAACTTGCCCTAGCTTGGTCTCTTGACTGAAGGCTCATGAGGGTCAGGTGTGCTCCTAGAGTATACCTTTCTGTTTAGTGTCATCTGAAAGGAATCCACACCAAGTTCGCTCCACAATGTGAACAAAACCACAATAACTGGGATGATCAGAAGGTCAACTTCAAAAGAACAGAAATGCAAGTGCAAGGAGGCTACATACTTGGCACCTGAGTTAAGTGTCAGTGTTGGATAGGATGGAGTCTGGGCGCTGGTTCCCACTGTGGTCAACTCAACGCCTTCCACTAACTTCACAAAAACAGCATAAAGAAAAAATAACAGAACAAATGCTTCCTAATGTACACAGGCCAGGGGCCTACAATCCTAATACTCACACTCTTTCTAATAAAAGCATGTTTTGCTCAGTAGATCTGCCACTGAGAAAGGTGTCATTCTATATGACTATATCTGTAAGCACACACATACATATATATACACAAAGGGACAGTGACAAAAAGGTTTATTGTAAAGACAATGATTTAATAAAAGATCAAATTTTAGATTAGTTGAACCAAATGGAAGCATCATCAACAAAAGTGTATGGGTCTGATTTTGCTGTCACACGAGTCATGACAGCATAGTCACAGCATCTTCTACCTTGACTTATAGTCCATCCGTGAGGGAGTTAGGATGAATAAATCAGAGTCAAGCTAAACATGATGTGATGAGGTGACACATGTTCATAGATACTTCCAGTAAACCCCACAGGTAATGTTGTTTTCCACTTTCAAAATGGCAACATTAAAAACTATGACAAAGAGCAACAGTAAGGGAGAAAAGACAAAGAGAAGAGAGAGGAGAGGAGAGGAGAGGAGAGGAGAGGAGAGGAGAGGAGAGGAGAGGAGAGGAGAGGAGAGGAGAGGAGAGGAGAGCAGAGCAGAGCAGAGCAGAGCAGAGCAGAGCAGAGAAGAGAAGAGAAGAGAAGAGAAGAGAAGAGAAGAGAAGAGAAGAGAGAAAAGAGAAGAAAGAAAAGAGAAGAGAGAAGAGAAGGCATAATTTAATGAAATTATTTATTTATCACTATCATTTTTCAGCAAGTCCAAAAATTTACTTCCAGTTATAATATTCTCCTTAAAATTAAATACTTACCCCTGGAGTTAAGAACAAGTTGAGATTTTTGTGGAGGAGAACTTGATTCTGAGGATTTCCTCGACAGAAATTCTGAAGAAAAGTGTGGGCTAGATTCATAACTTCATTCATCTTTTCATCGCTCTGCAGAAAGAAAAGACAAACAAAATCAGCTGGGTGTACCTAAATGTACTTGTTAAAACAGTACAACGTGAACTCAGCCAGGAACAAACCAGTTCTCCCTCTGGCAAAAGCCACTGATCTAGTTTCCTTCAGAGTCCATTAGTGGCTGTACCGTACTCTGAATCGACTTGACTATAGGGAGTCACAGGTAAGAGCACAAACTCAAAGTAAGATTTCCTCATCCATGGTTATAATTTCCTAGTTTTAAAAAGTGCTAAGTGGATTGATTTTCAAAAAAAGCTCTCTAGCCTACATTGATGTTAAGCTTTTGAAAAGCTTTGGCTTTTATATAGCTACATTTAGAAACAGATGTATGTGTGCATGTGTGTGTACACCTACATGGCTATATGTATGCTCATACACATACTCCCACACAAATATATGTCTAGTTTCATCCCCATTTTATATCTCTCTCGTACAGGATTCTAACTATGATTTGATAAACTACCTATATGGACAAGCACTATTTTACTGAAGACAGCTGAACCCAGTGTCTATATCATAACATTAGTGTGTTACACTCAGGAAAATGTAGCCCAGAAGAGGTTTTACCTCCTCAATGCCTCCTATAAGATCTAGAAAGATGTGCTCTTTAAAAGGCTGTCTAGATCATTCATTTGTATGCTCAATGCCACTAAATCAGTACAAAATTACATTATCTTCTGAAAAACTTGCAAGTGGAATTAGGATAGAGGTTTCCACCATAGAAACAAAGAAATTATTTCAGACTTGATCCTTGAAAGCTTTTTGTCCATCTTACGTATCTACAATAGCACTCACATCAGTACCCAACAGTGGAATTTAGATACCCTGCCAGCAGCTCCATTAAATCAATACTTCTTACTGTGCAGTGACTGCAGATCTAAAGTTTGCCTATTTCCAGAATGGGATGATAGCACAGTGACATTCAGGTACCTGAGGCAGTAGACATTAAGTTCTTAATAAAACCTGTTCTATGCAGGCAGCCATATTTAAACTTAGGCCTAAACCCATTATTCTTAGGGTAAAAAATGGCATCATCATTTCATGTTTGTCCCATAGTTGACTGAATTCAGCTAAAAAAAAATATTCACATTGATTCTTGGGCCTTTTGAGGCCTTTCCCTTTATTGAGTTCATGTTCTTTACCACTAAAATTATGATAATAACCTTTTCATAGGGTATCTGCAGAAGGTCCAAGACTACCAAGTGGGCACCCATATTTTTCAGCAATCGCTGCTGTTGATTCCGACATTTTTTATTCTGAACACAAAGTTTGCTGAGTCGAATCAAAATCTATAAATAAATAAACAAATAAATAAGCATGCAAGCAAGCAAAGAATCAGTCATGTCACACAAAAACAAACAAAAATAAATTCTTTCAAAATAATTACTAAATCTACTTATCAAACAAGTATGTCAAGCAAGTTTCTTAGCAGATATACTAACCTCTTTAACAATGTTGTAGTTATTGCTTTTATTGCTGTCTATCTGGGGTTTTTTGGTCCCATCCTGTATTGGACTCAAAATAGTTGACTCCTGTAACAAAGAACACACAACAAGAGGAGATCTATTGCAATTTCCTCAGCAGGAACTAACTGTATTTAATAACAGCAAGTGAAGAAGTATTACAGCGCTCATAGGGAACAGATATAACATAGATAATAAAGAAAAAGACTTGTTTATTCTTTATCCACCAGTCCAGTGAGTGAAAAGTCACATTCAAGTCCTTCCTTTGTTTCAATTTTCCAACATGATGTGAGGCAACTACTCTATGCCTTCATGCTTCTGATCCTCCTAAAAAAGAATACATCTCTATCACAGACCAGATGTCCCAAGGAATTTAGATACTATGAGAATAGGGACCATAAGTGTATTTCAATAGCCACCATTTGTTCCAAAAATCTCTAATACAGCTGGAACGATTACAAAGTCTGTGTATGTGAACATTAAAACGTCTGGAGAAAGAGCTTAAGATGACCTCTGTAGGTGAGAGAAGTCGGGTGGAGTCCTCAGCAGTACAGGAATAAGTAGCACAAGGAAATTAGAGATGTTCCTCCCATGAAAAGGACACTTCTGTCCTTATCTCTGCATGATGCAGGAAAGGATTTAAAAACAAATGAGGACCTTATGTTAAACTGCAACATCCAGTCATTACGCCGTATGCTCTGGGCCTTGGCTCTTAGAAAGCCCCAGCTGGGTATGATAAATAAGAGAAATCAAGTCAACAAGTAACTGCCAACACCCACGCACCGTTCCATGCATATCTCAATGAAAACACAGAAGGACATCTGCACAAATACTGCCACTTAGAGTACTGGCAGTGGGTTTTTTTTTTTTCTGCTGCCAGCTATGGTAAGCCTTTATTAACTGGAAACACAAAGAATTGAAAGATTGGACTTTGGATGCTGAAATTATTAAGCATGTAGAAAAACTAGCAGATCTCAAGACTTCCTCACAGTATAACCACAAGGATGTAAACCAGTGTAATAGCATAAAAAAGAACCAAACAGGTGCGCTTCTGAGTTTGTGTCCTCAAACTTCCTACTGTTTTAGAGAAGAGAGTTATGCTAAAACACACATGTGCACACCAATCTGAATGTTTATATCTCTTGAAACCTCTCTCTGAGCTTTCTTAGCTGATGGCGAAGATGAGGAGTTCTATAAATCCCATCTGGTCTTAATTGCCAGTGGGGCAAGAACAACTGTACCACTTGGCCACGGAAGCTGTTTATAACAGTGTCAGCACCACTGTTCAGTGTGGTCATGTTGATCTATGCAACAACAGTGGATTTTTATTTGTTTAGGTTTGTTAGTATGCATGCTGCCTTCTCTCTAGCTGTTTGAATCAATACTTTGGAAGATATTTCAGGCTCTTTGCTATAATTAACCACCCTCCTCTGTTCTGGGACTGTGGGTTAACCAAGATTAATTTACCTGTTACTTTTATCAGCATTCTTCCTCAATCAAAGTAGTTTTATAATCCATGTGAACTATATGTCTTATCTGGAAGTGCTGATCAGCATTAAACTGCTGAATCCATCCTTTCTCTTAACAAAATAAAAACCTGTTTATTGAACCCATAAGAGTATGCCAGGGATGTAGTTATCAAGAGATAATCGCACCACTGGGATACCAGAGACACTCAGTTGCATATCTTGCCTCGTTACGCCCCATCATAGACATTCTCTGTCACATTTTTCCATAGGGGACAGAGAGTCATAGAGATCGCACTGAGAAAGGTTCTCATCTGAGTACCCCACCTTTAGGAAATACTGTTTTCTGAAACAGACTACTTCCTTTATTCATAAAACTCCCGGGATATCACTCTGCATCAGTCTTAGGATCCTTTCTTTCTAGCCCCCAAAAGGAGGCCCAGATTCCAGCATTCAGTCCAAGCAGCTCCCCACCACTGAAACAGTCTCACTCACCCCAGCAGGACAGCTGTGCAAGGCACTAGTCAGTGTCACGCTGGCACAGTTTTGCCCTCCACAGGCTGTATTTTACTTACCAGGGGAACGAGGGCACTCTCAGAAGTTTCCGTTCACAATCTCAACCTATATATGATGTTTCACGAGATGTTTAAACATTTCCAGAACCAAAGCAAACTGCCACAGACCAGAAAAGGAGGAGAGCGAGGGAACACCAGGCACTTAAGGGTGCTGAAAGTTTATACCACTTGAAACGTCACTGAACTTTCTTAGCGGATGGCCAAGATGAGAAGCTCTATAAATGCCGCTGCCCTGTATTCCAGCTTCACCTGAGAGTCCTTTCACTGAGACTGTCTATTTCTCCTCCTCAGATCCGTGTTTCTGGTGCTACACCACCAATGCATCCTCCAGTGACAGGACAATAAAGACCACACTTTCCATAGTCCATGGTATCTATACAGACTCATAACACCCTTCCTAGAAATAACCAAGTAAACAGGCTTCATCTGCTTTTCCCTTCTCAAGCAAGGCTCAGTTACGTGAGATCAATTTCAGCATTCCCTCCTAACCCTGTGTGATGTCTAATTCATGTCTCACCTAACTCCAAGCACTCTTTCCTATAATTCTGATCTCCAGTTCGTATCAAGATGATCCTGCACGGATGTAAGATTTGTTGTTTTTCCTGTGGAGAACTCTGGATACTTTATTTAGAAGAACATAGCCTTTTTTCTACAAATCCCATTTCTGGAGTCATATGACTGCAAAAAAAAAAGTAAGACTCTAACCCCACCAGGTTATGATAGAAAGGTGGAAACAATTACCCAAAAAGACTCAGAGGCCTAAGGGCAAAAAAATATATTTGATTTTTTAAAACTCTTATGTCAATCTTGCAATGTGCTTCGGTGAGGACAGAAACTTGGGCTTAACATAAGACCGTTCTGGAATGTAATTTAAGCCCTTGTGCACACTTTAATGTTGTTTGGGAAAAATTAAGCACAGGCAAATGAAGCATATTCCCTAGAGGTTCATCCAGCCCAGTACTGAATACCCAGCATCCATTCCAAGAAAGCATGGGATCTCACAGGGATGTTTATCTGCTTGAAGCTAGCCACCTGCTTCACACATTGTAGATTATGACCAACACCTTGCCTCTTATGTCTGACTTGAAGATCTCAAAGAGGGTATTCACTACCTAAAGTAGTTTTGCCAGGTGAAAACATTTCCTGACTGTTAAAAGAATAATTTAACAGGGGAAAAAATAATGGACAAGATTCTGAGCTACTGTAACCTGGCGCAGCTCTCATGGAATTACCACCAGATGATCTAACCAGTTGTGCAGGTTACATACTACTGTTCTGACACAATACTCTCTCAGATCTGCCAGAGATAATATTGTACATCTACTGAAGCACTGATAATCCATACAGACCCACGGATGCCTCATGCAAAAAAACGCTGAAAATACCCCATTTAGAGATGCTTCTGTTTCAAGCACATTGCTTTGTCCCCTCTTCCTGGAGTTTCTTTGCTATCAGGACTATCCGTAGGAATAAAAAGGATCTTATTACACTTTTAAAATGTATTATAGCTAAAAAACATTGTAAATATCCTGCTGCAATTCTGTATCCTGTTTCCCCATTACCTTTTCCATTCATTAAACATTTTCTTTCCTACTAGAGCTATGCTTGAGGAAAGTAAGAAATCCCACATACTTAAGCTCATAAAGTCTGGATTCCTCCCCTGTTCTGACACCATTAAATTCAGCTAAGTTATATCAGAGAAAGAACAGGACCTACACTGTTCCAAGAAATTAGGATTCTCCCTTGAAGTGTTGGATATTCCCCCCATATGAAGCCACCTAAAATCTACTTTCCCATCTGAAAGGCCAAGCGTATGTCATAGATATCTGCAAACATCCTGTGTCTTCTCAATGGCTCTTACTTTTCCTCAGTGCGCTGGCTTCACAATGCTGTATAATTTCCACTTGGCTTCCTACTAAACTTCCCCGGTGGCTTCCTTGCCCATTTTCTTTCCATTAGGGGAGACTCTACCACGGAAGAAAATAAGGGAAGTGCTGTGTCAGAAATCGCAGTTCTTGATCTCTTCCCACTTCCTCTGATGAAAATGGAAAAGTGGGAATAAATATTGGTGGGAAAGCCTGCTTTATCTACTATTATGCCACAAACCTCAACCGCAGCAACTCTTGCAACACTTTGCATTTTCTTAAAGACTCACACTGGAGTTAGGTGATTACATGAGGACCTTAGCTTTCACTGAAAAACAAAATTAAAAATTTAAATTAAATTTAAAAAAAAAAATCAGGTCTTCATGGTTCCAGATTCAAATTCTAAGGTTTCTCAGATAACAATATACCCCGAGAGTATGGGGTGGCAAGAGTCAAAAAAAAAAAAAAAAGGTTTGTTTGCCTACAAAATCTCAATATTATTAGGTCAGACTTATGTTTGGTGGAGAGTGCAATTACTCATGATGTTTGAAAATACGGGCTTGATTGTGCTCCTCTCCCCTAGCTGCAGGAGCAGGTACTGCCTACTCCTCCTTTCTTCCAGCAAGTCAACACAACTGCCAACATGCGATCCCTAGGTTATTTCCTTGGCCACAGAGTGATGCCGTACACTGTGGCTTGCTTGCTAGCCAGAAAGGAAGGCAGTTCTGTGACATAAGAACGCAGTCACTGAAAGCAGCCAGAATCCTGCACAGTCTCACTTTGCTTCTTTGATTAACCAGACCACAAATTTGCAGTTGTTCATTAAACTACCTACCAATATCGAAGCAATTCTAGCAGCAAAGGCTTTAAACCCACCTCTATTGGCTCTTCTCCCCCTTTGGTTTGATTGTCGCCCACCTCTCCACTCTCATAATTGCTGCTCTTCTCAACCCACAATTCCGATTTTTCTACAGTCAGACGTAGCTGATCAAGATCAGCCTTGATTTGCTTGTAGTTATCAACATCTTGATTAGACACCAGCAACTGAACCTGGAAATACAGAAAATTGTGAAGCTATTACATCAGGAGCACCAGCACTTACGCCTGGGTAATTTGCTTGACAGTTTCCATTCTAAGCCTCTCTTTTCAGGTGCTTTACGTAACCTTCCCTATGAAATTGAAACATGGCACACGCAGGCTTTTTAGCCCCCATTCATCAAAAACCTTTAACAGAGCTGGAGACTGTAGTTGCCCAAAACAGGATAGTTACAACATTGACAACATTCTCTCGCCTTCTTTAATACGCTGTGGAACATTTTCAGCACAAGCACAGATTCACAAGCTCTTGAGTTCTATGCAGTTAGCTCTGATGCAATGATTATGATCTTCATGGTATTCAAACAATACAGTTACATGGTATTAAAACAACACAGTTAGAAATAGCTTATCCCATCAGCCCATTACTTCACAATAAAAAAAAGAAAAAAAAAAAAAAAAGATGATATGACAAGGAATCAGGACATCCAAAGAAAAGTCAGAATGGCCAGCAACTTCAGTGATCACCTATATCACCATAATCAAATATTGAAAAATAACATGTTTTCAACACTGTTAGGCCAGCTTAGAAAAACTTGTTTGAATAGAGCTCATGAACTGACTTTCAGGTTCATCTGATTTCCCACCATCTGAGTGGTTGCCTCTACTAAGATTAATCTCACCTCTTTATCTTTTTTTGTACTGCTCAAAATTATGTGGGTTTTTTTCACTGTTATTTGTAGTTCTTGATTTAGCATGATCTACACATTTCCTTTCTTTGTAATGCTCTTTGCTCTCCCAAGATTATTAATGAAGATAATATACAAAAAACTAACAACAATCTTTACAGTAAATCAATAAGCACTATTACAAAATCACACTTATGTAAAAGATTATGGTCACATGGCAGATAAGAACACTAATAGGGACATTCTTTTTAAAAAAAAATCACTACTTGCAGGCAAATATTCACTATTTTGTAATATAAATTTTTCATCATCTTCTCTCTTAGCTTAGTAAAACCTTGTTATTTTACAGAATTTCTGAATGCTGCTCATTCACAGACATTCGTATTCTATGTTCTCTACAGCCTTTTTTGTTTACTTGTCAATTAGCTTTTCCCTTCCTTTACGAAAACATGTTAAGCTACTCAACCCTTGCTTACCTGGGAATAACAGCTATTTATGCAACTAACCAGCATGGCCTAACTTTAACAATCTGGTTGGAGGCCATTATGCTACGCTGCAAAAAACATGAAACAAAAGCTTCCCAGATCTTTATCATTCATCTGTTTTTAAAAAAGAGAAACCTCCACATCTTACATAACGATGAGACAACACGCTATCAAACTCCTGAAATAAGCATCAGATGGTCTTATCAACATATGTTATACAGGGTTACGTAACAGAGATGTCTCTCTCATCCAGCCCCATGACATCAGATCTCCCCATCCTAATCCACTGACACATATACTGTTATCAAGCAGACACAATTAAAGCCAAAAACAGGCTTGGCTCTATTACTCCCTTCCTGTTATTTGGGCATATCTGTATCATGCAGTGGAGCACAATGCAAAGACACCTGACTTAGAACTAGAAACACCACATGAATAACAAGAGAGCTTTATAGCCAGCCTAAGTAGCCCTAAAAACAGCAAAGTCTTACTGCTGACACCGGTACACTGCTTGCAGAACATGAGCTAACAACTCTGTCTCTGAGGGATCACTACATCATGTCTCGCTGTGAGATGCATGTGTCCCAGCTGTCACCACGGACCTACATTTTCAGTAATGAATGCTATGCCAGAAATAACTATTTCAGGGTACACAACTATAATATACACTAGCACATATGTTCAGCTCTAACGAAAAAAAAAAAATCTCTGCTGAATTTGGACCTTTAAGGAAATAACACTGTCATGCTACAAACAGCACTTTAGGTAACTAAAGCAGCCTTTGGAAAGACTTTCCTCACAGTGAGTTTCCTGGAATAAAGCTATGCCCATCTATACCTGTTTAAATGCTTGCAGAACTTCTGCTCTCTGGCTGAAGTGCTTAAATAGCAGGTGCAGAGCACCTGAGAGCAAAGGAGGGTAGTCATGCATGATGAGGTGAATGAGGACCCGTAAAAAAGTTCTGCCCCCTTCATCATCAAGCTGAACCGCATTCTTCTCCTTTCTGCAACAGAAATGGGAAAAAGGACCAAATAAAGTAAAATAATTAAGAAAAAATAAAAGCTTTTGACATAAATATGCCCGTACACACAATCTTCGTTTGACAGAGCTCTTAAAACCAAATCAAATACACTGCAGGATGGAAACTATAAACATCACTTTAACATATTTTATAAGGACTTCAATCCTACAGTTATGTGGTGTTGCAGCAATCTTGTAGCAGAATGGACACTACGGAATGAAAGTATGTATGAAATGTGTCAAATATTGTGATTAAAATCCATATTGTAAAAACATTTATTTATGGCTTGGTTAAGTTGTGCCAAGCTCATCCCCAATCCAAATTAATTGAAGTAAACAGCATTTCATCAAAGATTAATTTGGCCCTTTTCTTTTCACACCTTCCCTTTTCAGCTACTATTAAAATTTCATTTAAGAAAAAATAAGCTCAAAAATAGTAAGAATTGCCAAAAGCATCATATTTCTGGAACGGCAGATAGCAGATTTACACTTAACATATCAAAGCAGAAATAATGTTTCCAAGAAACCATTCAGTCTCTCTGTTCACTTTAAAGATGCAGATGCCAACGGCTGTGTGTTGTTTTACATTATGGGAGTTCAGGGAGAGGACTGGAGGCATTGCTCTCACTGGTAAAGATTGAGAATGCATAAGGGACCGAGAGAGGAAAGATCAGAACGCCCATATTGCGGATCCTTCTCCCTAGCTCCAAGAAAAAATTTAAAGTCTATGGCCTTGTCTAAATGGAATTAATTTTTACTAGTATAATTATAATTATACCCATAAAATTAAACCAATATAGTGATAATGGTAATAACTCTCCAGTGTGGATATCTTCTGTGCCTTTTTTGTTGTTGTTGTTCACAGCGTAGCTGAAACCACTTCCAATATTCTGCAAGCATAACTTGTGATCTACAGGCCTCTGGTGGTCCAGAAGATCATGGCAAGTGGTCCACAGTTGATTTGAGGAATCATATGAAAGAGATTATTGTTGACATAACTTTCTTAGTAAGTTCAAAGACAAGGTGCAATGACAACTGGTCAGGTAATCTATGGGAAATACCAAGGGTCAGCAGTAACCTACTGATCCAAGAAATTTGGGGCTACAGCCATAAGGTACACTAAGAAAAGGTCTTTCATTAAAAGCACCCATGTGAGGCATTATAAGAGAAATAAATAATTAGTGTGTTTTAGCCCAATACACCTGTACACCATTCCCCAGCTGCCTTTTGGAACAAGGCAAAAACTTTCTACCAGCTCTTATAACTAGGGGGGGCATTTCCAATCCTACAGCCATCCATACCCACTGGGCTCTTTGCTTGTTTGAAATCCAGGTCTTTTCTAGCACTTTTCTGTCTATGTAATAAGTAGCCATCAAAGGAAGAGAAAGAGGTATGACAACGCCCACAGAATAAACAGAGATTGTCCATGAGAACTATCAACGTGAACAAAGAGATTAATAGAGAGATAAAACTTCAGATAATATACCTGCCAGCAAACATGGTTTCAGCCTGAGCTGCAATTTCGTCTATGTCAGGAACAATTGCTGGAAAACAATCAAAATAAAAATAAATTTTAAAAGGCCAGTGATAATTGTTTAATCTGCACAGCAAAAAAGAACCCTGTTCCTCTTTAAAGTAGATGTTATCAAGTAAAGGTCTAACTACACATTCTTCCACTAGGCAAAATTCACTAACTGCAAGAGTAGTAGGGAAGAAACAGGACAAGGGGCAGAGTTAAACTGTGTATTACTATTACTGAGGGAGAGCCAAATTGTAGTGATGAACCAGAGCCCTGTGGTGCTAGGAGCTGTACAAACCACCACCAGTGACGCATAAATGACAGAGAATATGAAACTTACTTTTTTTTTTTTTTTTAGATGAGCCAACCTCCACAAAGCAGCTAAATGAGACACATGAACTTCAGAATATTTATCATAAGCCAAATCATTTTGCTTTAGAATAGCTTTAATATACCTTACTACTTAAGACTTTAGTACTCCTTAGCCACCCCCATTATACAGCACCTCCCGTTAAAGCAATTCTCCCCTACTTGAAGGTGATCACACAGACAGCTATCAGCTTTTGGAGCACTTCTGTGTGCACGGGAACACTCCCTGGAAAGCCACTCCATTCCCATACCACATTCACCTCACTTAAATCTGTCCTCATTCAACCTCAATCATTTTTTCATGACCTACACTTCACGGCATTTGTCATCGTGCAGTGTTTTGGGAAGAGTACAAATAAGAGAATCAATTCCATAATGGGGAAAAAGGAATCACATTTTTGTTAGAGGAGGTCAGGCCAGCAAAAATCTTATTTTTATGGGATTCCTTAAGATTTTCATTTTTCCACAAGCTTTTCAACTTTAAGCAGCATGCATCTTTCCGGTATAGCTGAGTTAATTGTTTGCAGTAGTCTACACAGAATTATTTTACATTGCAATACAATAGCAACATTTACCTGAGGCAATCCCTGGTGTGTCAGGCGGGGATGTTGTAGAGCTATCAACATTTTCATTGTTTTCCCCAAACTCCCTCTTATAGATGGACAGCATGTAGGATATTCTATAGTCCAGTCTAACACTGAGAATAAACTACAAGAAAAAAGTTTAAAATAAGACTTTTCTTCTGCCTTTGGTAACACAGGTCAGGATTTTTCTGTGGTGGAACATATAGGGATACATGATTATTTTAAGTACATATGTCCACTACAAAAAAAGAATCCATTACATTCATCAGTTTTCTGTGATTTCTTTCTTTCCTCTGACCACCCTGAGACATACTGAACTCTGCCCTATCGACTGCTGCATACTAAGCAGCGGACTGGATTTGTCCAGGGGCTCCAGCACGCTGCCTTGTCCTCACTGCCTGCGAGCCAGATCAGTACATTCAAACCCATGTCGAATCTGATTATTTCATATTTCAGCTGGACTTCTAATGCCCCATGAAGATAAGAAGTGGAGCGCGATTGCGAGTAAAGACGACAGGCTCAAGGCTCACCCTCTCAGATGTCTGACAGCCAAGGGCAGTGATGCTGCAGTAACTCCAGGCTCCCATGAAGTGAAGCGCAAGCCTGGTGGTGTCTTTTTTTACATTGCTAGTGATCAGCTGAGGATGTGAGGAGCAAACAGCATGTCCTTCATGAGCTCCTAGTAGTGTTGCCAGCATGCAGCAAAAAAAAGGGTTGGCTTTGGAAGCTACCACTGTAATGGTAGCAGAGATCCCCCTCACCCAACGCTCTGCTTTCTTCTAATTGTTGGTGCCTTTTGCTCCCCAGCTGTGAAATTGGAAACTCATAAGGAAAAATCCTAATTCAAACCTGGAAGTGCTGCTTTTATATCGGAATAGTGAGGAAAATAACTTGGCTGGAGACATTAGTACCAATTTAAGGAGTGACACGTATACATCTGACACTTCACCAACTGACTGCCCATCAACTGAGTTTCGGTGTTTCCCACACTTATGTTCCTTGCCCACAGTAAATGTAACTGTACAGTGATAAAGGTTTAACATCATTTAACACATTTTACAATCAGTGGGGATGAAAGTACATATGTTAAGTTACCAAGACTCAGGCTACAGGTGATGACTTAGCAAATGGTGGCAACCTGTTTCTTTGATCTCTAATTAAAGTCAGACGAGCTTCCCAGATCCAGAATACTGTAATAGGATTTGACTAGGGTAAGTAGGACTATGCCATCTAAAAGCAAATAAAATGTCAATTTAAGAAACAATATCTTTTCTTTAAAGTCTTCTAACAAAAAAGAAAAAAAGGCAGGTTTATTTTGGTTCCATGATCAAGTTAACCTACAATTGTACAAGCAAGATTTTTAAAAATAAAAATTTCCCAAGTCCACGTGTAGTCAACTAAGTCTATCAGGCCATCTGTTTAATTCTGGCTGATGGCAGAATGGAAACTGTTAAGTAAAAAATGCCTTTACTTAAAGGAATAAGAGGATATATTGAGAATTAAATCATTATAAACTGAAATATTTCTTAGAATAGAATAGTTTTAATCACCACTGTACTAGCTTTGCATGATAATACAATAAATCTAAAATATCTTACTCGCCTTTTAGGGTAATAGCACAGTAATGAAAAGTAACATGATTTAAATTAATCCTTCTTCATTGCATATTAAACGAAACTGAATTATTTTGTATTTCTTGCGAACCAAGGTCATATATATGCACATTTGCTGTGATTCACCCAACATATAACAATGTGCTAATCTGCAGTAATTTGACCATGTGACTAAACCATAACTAACAAGCCACAGATTAAGTAACAGATTAGGATTAAATACTCTCCAATCCCGGGTGCTCTTGCACGTGCTGTGAAAAAGGAAAGGATGAGACAAAATGTGATTCTCCTGCCTATGAGCAGACAGGGAATGCACAGGACAAGGTTGGTATCCTGGAATCATCCTCCTAGGCATCAACCAGTAAAGCAAGACAGTATGGAGAGAAATTCAGTCAAAAAACAAATGAAAATGGTATTATTTACATGATATAACTTCATAACACTCTGACCTTCACCATAAGCCTTAAACTAAAGGAGCTCTGGAACCAAAGTATGCAGTACTGCGGATACTCTAACAATTGATAGTCTTTCAGATGACAAGTAATTAAGGTAATCTAAATCATTTATAAGCAGTCAGAACAAATGGAATCCTTCAAAAGTGACAACGGTACCAACAAATCCGCAGAATTTATAGAAAACACTGAAACATTCCTTCAGGGCATAAGTATTGCAGAAACTGGGATTTGATATACAGAACAAATGTGTGCCACTTCACTTACTAATAGCACAAAGTGAAAATTGTATCTCAGGAGGCACGCTAGTATCATATAGCTTGTCAGTTCAGCTGAGACAGAATCATAGCAGCCCACAGACTATTCTCAATCTAACCATGGAAATCCAAAGTGGACTTCAAAAGTGCATGGCTTTGCATGATTTCAGTGCGTCTAGGTCCAATTCTGCCATTCACCAAACTACTGTAAAGGAAAAGTCAAATACTGAAGTCAAATAATCTACCCCAGTGTAAAGTGAGTGTTAAAGAGACTAGAAACAGACACACTGTCTTCAGAAAACATTAGTGAGGCAGATTAAAGCACAAGTTCTGCCTTTTCACAGTTATAGTGAGAGAGTTTTTACAGCATCTACTTCCTTCAGAAGGGAAGTAGGTGTAACAGAGTGAGGATCACAACTGTACTGCTGTTCACACAGAGGAGTATTCTTCCTCGTATCAAAGTCTTATTTTTACAATGATCAGCCCAGTGAATAGTAATGATTCAGGTAACAGAACTTGCTACTATGTGAATAAATAAATAACTGAGAAATGGCTGCTATGTAATATTCCGCCAATCATTATTACCTGCAAAATCTCAATTATTTTCAATTTGGTGTCCATTACGATCACATCTTCACTGTCTGAGGTGCTGGCTTGCTTGCTTGGGTGAATGCTTGGCTGTACATCAGGGGCACTGATGGGAAATATAGATCCTCTGCTCAGTACCATTTGGGTCATCATCTCTCCTACACCATGGATGGTCCTCATAACATTGTTTCCTATGCATTAAACACAAACACAGATATATTTGCCATCAGTAAAGCTTGCTTGCAAAGCTATGTATCACATATACACCCATGTCATCAAACCCCTTTACAGTCTTAACAGGCATATTGAAAAATAAGTTCTCAATTCCTGATCAAAACTCAGGAGAAGGAATTCATTCAAATTACCCCATGGTTTGGGGACAATTTGCTACACTGATTTTCCAAGAGATCATTTCTTACAGGGCAACAGATGGAAAAGATGCCAAAACCTCTCCACAGCTCTGTTAATATGTTCAAGAAATCTTAAAAGTAGAGCAAAAGGAATCTCAGTTGTTCACATAATCCACTCCTTTGTCTGAAAGGACATATTATCTACATCTAAGACCATTTCTGAAAGAGGTTTGTTTAACCTGTTTTTAAGAATATTTAAGTGTTGCATATCCCACATTATACAGCATCCCTAGGCAAGCGATTCCACTACTTGACTACGTTTATTGTTAGAAAACTTTTATTGGTATTTCATTTTTATCTTCTATTGCTGCAATTTATGACCTTGCTTTGCAGACAAATGGGAGGAGTTGATTTTCCATGACTACTTCCACTGATGTCTTCGCCATGACGACTGGACATAATATACATGCTTGACCGTAAGGTTGCTTTTGGCATTGCAGAAGCTGGAAGGAGACCATCCAAGTATCTTATATGTCACACTGAGAGACAGTAAAGATTTGAGGCTGTGCAAGTCTGATCAACCTCTGTATGTGGTCCAAATGACAGGCCACAAACCAAAGCCACAAACCAAACACAACTAGCCGACCATCCCTCTCCTAAAAAGTCCCAGGAGAGTGTCAGGCCCTGAAGGCTGTCCTGAAGGTCAAAATAATACCTGTAATCACAGTGCCCTTCATAAGTTATACCTGGGGGAAAAAAATCATTTTACACTCATGTGGCAAAAAAATTCAGTCCAGTCTAGTTGCAATGGTACCTACCACTGATGCCAGTTCAGCAAAATCTACTAAGAAATACCACCTGTTCCCATAGATTATACTGGTCGATCTTTATAGTGAATTTTGATATGAAAAGCATCTCAGTGAATCAATGACTATCTTCTTCCAAAGGTGGGAAGGTGGGGAGAAGAAAGAATGAGTGTATCATGCTACCTAACTACATGAATTAGTTTCCTTTCTTGCAAAGCACAGATCTGAATGAATGGAGGAAAGGAAGGGAATGATAGCACCTCTTCACAGAAAGAGTGCCAAGACCTAGACTACACCAAAGGCAAACAAAAGAATGGAGGAAATGTAGCTTTGCTGAGGTAAGCCTGAATAGTTCTTATTATGTCTTCTAGTACACTTTAATCACCATGCAACTGACAAGTTTTACTCACACTGAAGAGATCATCTTCCCAGATAATCTGCTGTAAAAAGCCAAAGCTATATTTTATTTTGTTAGCAATATCCTCCTCTTATGCCCTTCTTTCTTCAATCCACAGAGCTCAAGTACTGCATGCAGGGAAAGAGGACGCCTTTGGCCCTGACTTTAAAAGGAAAACACATAAAGAATTTTCTTTTTCAAAGTGAATGAGGCAGATTAATGTCACGTTTGAGGTCCCATTAGGCATCCAGTCTGGTGTGCAATCACTCTGAATTGGTCTTTTGAAAATAATACAATAATCCCTACAAAGGAGGGAAAAAATGTATTTCTAACTTTGCATGATGTTAGGAAAAAAAAGCTAGAAGTCAAACTAAGGGCTAGATCCTCACATTAGGCAGGCACAGAAAGTTCTCCTAACTGCTTACACCAGCATAAAGCAAATAAAATCATTCCAAATACCCTTCTTGCTGCAAAATGAAAATGGTGCATTTTCCTTTCAAATCAAACAAAACAGCTGGGGAATAACATAGTATGGATCTCTCTCTCTCTCCCCCTCCCCACCCCTTTCTCCCAGTGTGCTAAACATTTATTTGCATTGACCATCACTCAGTACACCCTTGTAAAGCTAGATTACTCAATGGAGGAGCTTCAACGCTTAAAGTAGCTTCAGTTAAACTTTTTGCATTTTCTTCTTCAAACTGTGAAATGAATGACCTCATTCATATCATCCTGTCCTTACCGCTGACTGATAAGCCCATAACAAGACCTATAGGTTCTGCAGTTGCTTTGTGGCCTGTAATACCCCTGCTCTACAGCTCAGTTGAGAAGTCATCATCCTGTCTCTCACATGTTTTCAAAATCCCTTTCACTCAGTTGTACAGACATGGATATAGAGGCACTGCTATTTGGAAAGCTCAGGAATTCTTTATAAAACAACTTGAGTCAATGGGGTTACCAGTTGATAATTAAACCACTTAAGTTGAAGATAAGTCCAGAAGATATTCTTCTCGAAAACTAGATACAACTGCAGTTTGTCCCAAATGAGGCAGAAAAATTCCACTTTATCTTGAAAAGTTCCTGCCCACCCTTCAAGACTGAAGTCCACTCAGTGTAAAGTTAACAAAAAAAGTAGTGTCTTTTGGACAAGGAATCAAACAACATCTTGGGTGGACCTCATGTTCTTGCAGAAAGCAAGCTGGGATTTTGCTAGAGCATACATCCTGCTTATTTCTCAGCTGTCACTGGGGGGCTGCACAGGCACCACAGGGGATGGGATTCAACTCCCTCTGTGACCAAGGAATTAGTCACTCTCTCTGCATTTCAGGACCACCTCCATAAATGAGGAGACTACTTTCTCCATCTCTAAAAAGGACAGTGAGAGGCCTCATATAACAAAGACTGGGAGGCACTCAGCTAATGTGATGACTGAGCCTATAAAAGCATCTAGGAAATAAAAAGAAATTAGATGACTGCTGTCCTTTCCCCTTACCTGCGGAACACCAGCGGTAAAAGATGGTACAAACCAGTGAGCAGTAGCTATGAAGCTGCTCCCCAACAGCATTGGTAACAAGGATAAACTCTCTGTCCACAACATTCCTGTACTATTGACCTTCATGCGACTGATCTAAACAGCTAGAGGCAGGAAAGCAAAGAAGGATTAAGGTGGTACTTACTATCACTACCATTTCAAATTGTATTTCATTAATGCATAGGAAAGGATTTTAGTGAGAGAGAAGTCTACTTAATCCAGTTTAGTATTTACAGCTGAAATGGGTAGTGACTCAATACTGCATTTTTTCTGTCAATAACAGCAGTGAGACAAGGTGTCACGGGTAAACCCATCTTGGAAAACTTTTTAACTAACTGCCTGATGCTACCATTATTTTCAATTAACTCAGAGCAGGCTTGGGGAGAACATTCCCAGAGTGAAAATAATACAGCAACTACAGCAATTAAGCTTTCTTTTCAGGAAAAAAATTAACAACTATGTTTTGTAGGGTGCTGATGAAATGTAACCATCTCTTAGGAGTAAACAGCAGTCACAGAATCACAGAATCGTACAGGTTGGAAAAGACCTTTCAGATCATTGAGTCCAACCATAAACCTAACACTACCAAGACCACCACTACACCATGTCCCTAAGCACCTCATCCAAACGTCTTTTAAATACCTCCAGGGATGGCGACTCAACCACTTCCCTGGGCAGCCTGCTCCAATGCTTGATAACCCTCTCAGTGAAGTAAAATTTCCTAATATCCAGTCTAAACCTCCCCTGGCGCAACTTGAGGCCATTTCCTCTCGTCCTATCACTTGTTACCTGGGAGAAGAGACCGACCCCCACCTCTCTACAACCTCCTTTCAGGCAGTTGTAGAGAGCAAGAAGGTCTCCCCTCAGCCTCCTTTTCTCCAGGCTAAACAACCCCAGCTCCCTCAGCCACTCCTCATCAGACTTCTGCTCCAGACCCTTCACCAGCTTCGTTGCCCTTCTCTGGACACGCTCCAGCACCTCAATGTCCCTCTTGTAGTGGGGGGCCCAAACCTGAACACAGCATTGGAAGTGCGGCCTCACCAGTGCCGAGTACAGGGGCACGATCACTTCCCTACTCCTGCTGGCCACGCTATTTTTGATACAAGCCAGGATGCCATTGGCTTTCTTGGCCACCTGGGCACACTGCTGGCTCATATTCAGGCGGCTGTCAACCAACACGCCTAGGTCCTCTGCTGGGCAGCTTTCCAGCCACTCTTCCCCAAGCCTATAGCATTGCATGGGGTTGCTGTGGCCCAAGTGCAGGACCCAGAACTTAGCCTTGTTGAACCTCATACAATTGACCTCGGCCCATCGATCCAGCCTGTCCAGGTCCCTCTGCAGAGCCTGCCTCCCCTCAAGCAGATCAACACTCCCACCCAACTTGGTATCATCTGCAAACTTACTGAGGGTGCACTCGATCCCTTCGTCCAGATCATTGATAAAGATGTTAAACAGTACTGGCCCCAGCACAGAGCCCTGGAGAACACCACTTGTGACCGGCCACCAACTGGAGTAAACTCCATTCACCACCACTCTTTGGGCCCGTCCATCCAGCCAGTTCTTAACCCAGCAAAGAGTGCACCCATCCAAGCCATGAGCAGCCAGTTTCTCCAGGAGAATGCGGTGGGAAACGGTGTCAAAGGCTTTACTGAAGTCCAAGCAGGCAACATCCACAGCCTTTCCCTCATCCACTAGGCGGGTCACCTTGTCGTAGAAGGAGATCAGGTTGGTCAAGCAGGACCTGCCTTTCCTGAACCCATTCTGGCTGGGCTTGATCAAGCCCAGCCAGTCAGCCAGCACATTCATGCATGGCAACGAAGCAGCCAACTGTGTCTCAACACTGGAACTGATCTACTCTTCGAAAGAAGCTATGAGAATCATTCATGTACATAAAGAGTGGGCAGTAGCTTCTCTTCCAAAAGATCCCCCAGTAATCAGCGCTCATGGTGGTCAGTGTTATCTGTCCAGCCTTGGAAGTCTAGACCATGTTAAGCATGGATTTAAATATGTCACTAACAAACATCAGGGGCCAGCACCAGTCTTGCTAGTGAGTTGTTTCTTCTTGCTATGCTTTTGTGTTCTCTTGGCTTTAATATAGTTATCTCAGCAGGAAAGGGTATGAGTGTCTGAGGTAAGGCATGCAGAAAGGTTATTGTGGCTTAAAAAGTGACTGACTGCATGTCAGCTAAGCCTGCAACAATGCAAGACAAAATACACTGGCTCAATAAAAGAGATTTAAGTTCTTAGTACATATGCACACAATGACTAAAATAACAGAGCTCTGATCTTAGTTACAGCTCCAAAGTGCTTCCTGAATACCAATGCCCAAGGAAAAATTAACTTACTGCCTCAGCTACTTAACTGAGCTAAATCAGGAGAGATAGCAAGTAGATGTGAACCGTGATTACTTTTGTGTGCACTTTGCTAGAGGTAAGTGAAGAGAAGCCTGAGCTGTGCCTTCATATGGTACTGCCACCCTTAACCTGCTGACCTCCATCATTTGTTGTCTTCTTTGAGGCCAAGGTATTAACGTTTATATATGGCTGAGAAGTGTGGCAAGGAGAGAAAGGTCATTGCAATGTTGTAAGGTGCTAGTATGTGCAACCAACCACTTCTCTCACCAGCAAACCACTGCAAAAGTGCTCAGAGCTGTGACTGACCAACAGAGGAAAAGAACGCAAGGCAATCTCCATGAATCTTCTTCCATTTCACCAATTTTCCTTTCCTCTCCCCAATTCTTCCTCTCTTGCTACTCCCTCTGCCAAGACAAGTCAGATGCCAAGAACTTCCCATAAGCAGTGGACCCATTAGAAATGCCTCCTGTTGAATGTACTATCTCACAAGGCTAGCCAATGGAAAAGTGAAATCACTGTACGCGTAAGTGGTAATTTAAAGGCGCTGTAGATTGACAGGCACTGAAAGAAGAGGAAAGAAGAGAATGCTTGTCATGTTTTCAAAAGACAACTGTGCATCTCCTTTTCATTACTTTTTATTACAGTGATCACAACTTCCTAATGAATATCAGTTTCTGTCACAAAACTGTAGCACATAATCTCATACAATTTGGCACGATTGACAACACAGTGGCCTCTCTGAGAAGAAAGACTTTTCGGAGTAGTCAATTATGGGAAAAAAATAACAACCACCCAAGTAATCGAAACAGTGGATAATTTGACACTTCATTTTCTACATAAACATATTTTCTTGATAAGCCATTTACTGGTTGTAAAAGTTCTAAAAGCAGAATATAAAAGTAAACAACAATCTGCTATGTAATACAGTATGGATGGTAAGTGACAAAATACCATATTCAGAAAAAAAAACAACTGTCAAAAGCAGCTGGCAATTCATGCCTGTTCTTCAAATTGTTCCTAGCCAATTGCTATGCAGCGTCCTCAGTTTGCTCTCCAGTACCCACAGCATTTTAGGTATTTCACAAACAGTGCAGAGAACCATGCAGTAGCTGAATATGAATACACAATGGACAGCCTCAAAGGCTGGCAGATACCCTTACAGCGAGTAGCCTTCTACTCCACGGATATCCCCAAGACACTAGGGAACTGACTTGCAGCCTTGTTTATTTAAAAATTAACTATACGCACCTGATCTGGTCCCTAGTTGCCACAGAGGGACAGAGTCTGCTCTTACTAACATTATTGTTCCGTCTTCCACAACACAGACCTAGGAAAGATGGATTCCTAGGACTCAATTTTCAAAACTGCTCAGCCATTTTCAGCTTGAACAGTTTTCCACAGTGCTCATGTCCCTGTGCAGAAATGTAAAAAGTGCCTATATTTTCAAAAGGATTTTAACACGCCATAGCTTTCATTAGGGACCAGAGAAGCTGGATGCTCAATGTTTCTGGAAACTAAGTACCTAAATAGGAGATGACATATGATGGGTTCTTCAAGAAATCTGGTACTTAATGACCAGAAGAGACAAGTGTACATGTATCCACTGCTCCAACAACTTTCATTAATCTGTCCATAAAAGCCCAATACATTATTCAATCTTGCTTATATAAGGGGGGGGGGGAGGGGGGGGGGGGGCACGACACGACACAAATCAAAGGTTTTGCAAAAATGTGGCATATCTTGCATTGTCTCTGTAATTATTAAGTTATAGAGACAACTCTCTGATGTCGTCAAACTTTAGCATGCTTTTGACTAGGACACCTGACGCTTCAACTTCTTCCAAACACCTCCTAGGAAACACGTCCCTTCCAATATAGCAGGGCACAAGCCAGACAGCATGTGCCACTAACATACTTAGTCCCTCCCTGCCATGCCAACTTCTTTCACCACAACCCTTCAGGCCTCCTTCCCCATTCACAACCCAATGAAGTCCCAAAGCCTTCTCAGTCCTCCTCAGCCACTCTCATTTTTGCCATGAAATTAACTTTTACCAACAGTAGCCCTGGTGAATTTTGCCAGTGCGCTGGGGAAGCTTTAGGCTGATTTCCAAGCTCACTGCTACATTAGGAGACATCAGGCATGTTGCTGAAAGTCCCAAACTTCTACCATCATCAAAGTCAGTTTTCGGCAAAGCTGACCTTGTCTCAACCCATGCCTCAGTGTAGGTGTGTTCAACCAGGTTTTAAGACAGTACTTACAACAGCAAGTCACTTTCCCGACGACTGCTGAAACAGGAGCCTTGACTCCAAACAGCCTTGACTTTGTGCATTTTCAGTGAGACCTATACTATTGCTCCACCATAAGCTTCTTAAAGTTTCAGTGCCATCTTAAAGCATGCAACATTGCCAATCCTTGGGGATGCTCTGGCAGGGAACCATATGTGCAGCAATGTCTAGTTACCAAGGGCTAAATTAAAAACCCAATGGCAGCTTTAGCTCTACATTTCTTTGCCTTTGTTGATTTAACTACATTGCTTCATGCAATTTAATTTTTCTGTGTGAAAAGTTATAGCCATTTTTAAGACATATAATAACAACACTTCAGTACCTAAAGGAACACATTTTATTTCAAACCCTTTAGAGCTATATATTATTTGCCAGAAGCATTAAGCCTTACAGCTCTGTTTGTGAAAGAGGTATTAATTTTTACAGGTTTTCTACAGAATTTGCTCATAAAGACTGCAGAATCTACCATAAAGAGGCCAAGAATCACACTTTATTTCTTCATTAAACCATTTTTCTTCGCTCAATAACTAGCTGACCTAAGGTAAGCCTCACAGAAAACCTAATGTGTAACACTAAAGGCAGAAGGTGAGGCCACTTCTACATTTTATACAGCCCTCAGAACTAATGAGACAAAACAAACAAAAACCCCACAATATGCAATGCACATACATTTGCTACCCACGCCCTGAGTGAATCTGGCCACCCCAGCCTCCACTTACCTACAGTATATCCGCAAGCCCTCCCTTTTTGCATACAAACTCACTGCTGTCCAGCCATGGTGAAACGCCACCAAACTTCACCATCTCTTGACATTCTGCAGGTTCTGTTGATGTTGCTTATCCCCAAAACCACAAAGCAGTGTCAAAAATACAGCTTTCATGCCATGGACATTAGATGAAGGAAAAAATACATACATCAGCATGCTGGCCTTGAAAGTAAAAAGCATCCTGGGAATCAAGCCTTCTAGCCGAGTTACATCTATGAAATGGGTATCGATTCCTAGAAGAGCAATGGTCTCTGGATTCACATTAATGCACAGGCCTCATGATGAGGGAAAGAATAAGGAGGAAAGAGAAATGGTCCATGCCGGAGAATTAAACTCTTAGACTGACCTCCCCTTTGGTCTGACAATATTCCTCACTGAATGGCAGTTGCTTCAGTATACACATCTGGGACTAACACAGCTAACTTTCCTAAGGGTTAAATTTTTTTTCTCTTATAACCCTCTTTTTGTAAACTGCTGGCATAAATTATTGCTCCAGTCTGCCAGGCAGCCACTGCCTCATTAGCTCTGCTAATCAAAGTATGCCTCAAGAAGATATTTCAAATTGTTAACTAGACAAAAGAGCAGCTAACAGACACGGATGCAAGGCTGAGAAACAATATAGTCTTTTCTAATAGTCCTGGAAGAAATCTGGTCCTTCTTGGTCACAGAGGACCCACAGGCACAGTGGGAATGGCAGGTCCAACCCTGTTCTCAACCCTGTTCTAGTAGCGGTCTCACTACTGATGCTTCTAAGCAGTATGCATCTGTAGTTGCAGCCAAGAGGGCTGGAAGAAAAACCCTATCTTCTTGCTCAGTTGAAGCTAAAGGACGAAGCAGACTATGAGGAGGTATCAAAGGGGCAGAAGACTGGAGGAGAGTCCCCTGACACTGATATACATTCCTTTGCAGAGAGATGGTAGCTCACCAGTGCTGAAGTCTTCAGGAGAGAGTGAGGGTTTCCCCATTCTGACCCCTGCCAGGGTCGAATCCTTTGGGGTACATCACAACAAAGCAGCAAAGCCTGCAGCGTGACACAGGGGTCAGACTCTTCATGATACATTTCAAAGAAATGTTCCACGATCTCAGGATACCTATGGACAGATCTTTAGTCCCTTCAGTCTACGGGAGGGATATGCTACCAAGCTAAAGAGCCAGACATAACGTGAAGGAGCTGGGATATTTGGCTACCAGTTGGAATAGGTAAAAGGTAATAGGTAAAATCTGTTGAGCCAGTCATGAGCAACACATTTCATGTGAGAATCACAGAGGCAGGAGCAATTGGAGCTTATGGGTAGTTTTTAAAACCTGTTTTTCAAAAAGACTGAGCATAGTCTTCCTTTGTGGAAGTGAACGGAGCTGAAAGACTGATGTCAGTGATGCTGGGTCAGGAAAATTGCAGTCATTTACGTCGAGCTCCTGAGGGAAAGCCATACCCTGCAGATAACCTAGATTTGTCCCACCAATTTTTAAATTGGTGCCCAGCACTGCGGAGGTACATCCCAAGACATATGCAGCTTAAATTCAAGGATGTATTTCCTTGCATGTCATTATTCTCATTCCCAAACAACATTAACTAAAGAGCACTGAGCTGCATGGCAAACATGTAGCTTGCCTGCTAATACTACCATGTCATTTCATCTTTCAGACCTGACATATGCTGTAGCTGCATGGTTTGACTAAAATCAGCTATTTGAAAGATCAATTGCACCTAGAGAAAGATGTGCATTTTAATTTACAGAGAATAAATAACCAGTATTGGACAAGGCAGATTGGCTCCTGACTCTGGAACGATACAGCAGGGTACACTTATTAGGAAAGCAATGACTTTACCTTTCAATTAAAACTGCAAGAGATTATAATGTTCTTGAAAGGTGCCAGAATGACAGCACTACTAAATGAAGTCCTCACTTTCTCCTTAAGAAAAATATGGCTCTTTAGGATACAGGTAGTATATTTTCTAACCCCCCTATTTTTTAGAATCTAAAAGGGAAAAAAAGAAACAGAAAAAAAGCTTCAAATAACCTCAAAAAAATGATTCAAAGTTAAGACACTGAAAAAAAGACTTGGCTGCAACATTTTCAAGACAATTCATTTTTAGGATGCAACCTAGGTAAGAAGCATTTCCAAAAATATACATCTTTTCTTTTTCCAGGATCCTATCTCACAAATGTTTCTAGCCAACTTTCCCCGATCTGTCCTCATCAAATAAGGTCACACCTGAAAACTACATGCCCACTAATTTAATTCTGGTTAAGGTAACTGACAGTGGCATTAAAATCAAGCTTTTTAAAGGAAGTAAGGCATAATATTAACAATAACGTAAGGCTCTTTTCAGAATCTTTGCAGAACCAATATAGAGAAACCTGCACACAACATCAAGGACTACCTCAGCCATCAACATGAGTCAAAATTTACATGAAGGATGGAAAAGGACATCTTGAGGTAAAAGGTTAATTAAGTCTTCATGCAACTTCCACTAAGCCTAAAAATACATCCCGTTTTGCAGATTTGCTTCAACAGTTCAACACTTGTCATATATATTTCCTTACTTAGCAAGTGGGTTTACTGAAATAAGTGGGTCTATTTAAGAAATAAATATTAAACAGGGAAGAAGATTCCAGATTGCTGGTTGTAAATTTGGTTGTTTCAATTTTGAGGTGCACAACTCCAAGCAGGCTTCCCACAGCCAAGACCCACCTCATTCTTTCCCCCACCATTAATATATTTCTACCCATTCCTAAAATCCTGACTACAGATCTCATGATGTGGAGCAGCTGCCAAACCAGTAAAGAGCCAAGCTCACCAGTTCCCTACAGCACCACAATATAGGAATCAGATGCTGGAAGCTTTTGTTGCTACTGACCTGGAACAGATTAATGTCAATAATGGAAAGGCAGTACCCTATTTATCCCCAAATTTATTCAGCACTCAGCTTCCCATAGAAATCAATACTTTTTAACAAAACTAAAATGCAAGTCCTATCATGTAAAATAAATAGATCCCACCTAAAATTCTTAACTTCTATAGAGCTGCCACCTTGGATCTACTACAGCTACAGAATAGGAGTTACATGACTTTTCCATTTGGTCAAACCTCTTCTCAAGTCACTTGTTCCAGAACCTGAAAATCAACTGCATTTCTGAATAGGCATAAGTATTGACAAAATATTGCTGTTAAATATCCATTTAATATTAATTTATGTAAATTTACAATAAGATAGTGATGAAAATGAAAATATACAGAGCCCAAGCTGGTATTCAGTAGCACTTTCCTACATTAGAGTTACAGGATCAGGCCCCTAGTGCTTGATAAAATTTAAACACATTTGTTTATACCATTAAACCATCAGTCCCAGGCATCATGGCTGGCTTTCAGTGTTTGTCAAAACTGGGTTTTAGAGCTACACTTCAAAGCTCAAAGTATGAAATACATGTTTTTACTGAATTAAAGCTAATGCCTAGACATTTGTGATCATTGACTGGATGGACAAAAAAAAAAAAAAAAACCAAAAAAACAACAACCCACCACAACTTTTATAATCTCCAAAACTAATAATTTACTTCCACACATTCACAGTATATACACAAAATCACAACACATACAATCTTACCCTTTTTTTTTTTTTTTAAAAAGAACATCAATGTAATGACTTTTGCAACTCAGGGAAGCTAACCTTCCTTCAGAAAGAACCGGTGTAAACCTGCACATCCATAGAGCGATAATGAGTTGGAGGGACACCTACCTGCAATACTTTGTGTTCAAAGGTATGATATGAATGTTGCAAGTATTGGACCTGCCAGAGAGGATGCTGTGGAGTGAGACCCTTGCTGCAGTCTGGAGAGATAGAGGAGAGCAGAATGTGACCTCCTCTAAAGACAGGAAGAAGTCACCCTCACCCCTAACTGACTGGAGGGAGGGCTCCCACCATCCTGAAGAAGGGCAGGGAACAGTCCATCTGTCTGTATTTTACAGAAGTTATGAATAAAAAAACACTTTCTGGAAAAAAAATCAACGGACCATCCTGATTTTAGAAAATGCCAACACATTTTCAAAAACCACAAAAAACCAGGCTGAGTTACTTTGTGTTGTAATCCTTTTTACTTAATAGCCTAAGAGATCAGTATTGTAAATTAAAAGGGACAATAAAAAGCCAAGACAGGTTAACTGATAAAACAACTAACAGATGTTCTCAACAACTCAGTTTTATAACAGAGAGAGAGGATATCTGTGTAAAAGGGGAAGGGGAACCTTTGATGTACAATCTTATAAGTACTATAAAATTGAAAAACAGTGTACACCTAGAGCTTTGCCTGGTGAACAATCCTTACTGTCAGAGTGAGGGGGGATCTAGACAAAATTCCTGACACCAGTTTCTCTGTTGGCCTGTTCATTCCTTGGGATCCCTAGTGGATCCTAGACAAGGTGGATTCAGACTCCACAGGACCTAGGCAACATCAGTACCTTTGGGGTCAAACTTGTTTGGGTAGAAGTGACTGCACAAGATGCAAAGCACTGTAGAATCAGACCCCTGGTCTTTCCCCTTCCCCCAGAAGATAAAAAAAGTACAAGAACATCATTAAAACACATGATCATCTCATACACAGGCCTTTTTCAGCAACCCTAACACAGCAAAGTCTCCCTGTCAAACACAAACTCAAGCCCAGTCTCAAGTCAGGACTCACTTATCCGTAGCATCATCTACAGTCCAACACATGCAGAGGCACAGAAGTTCCAGCCCACCACCACCATTCAGACAGAAAACATAAGCACTTTCTGCACCTTACTGTGGGCTCAAGCACACGTTCATGAAGTCTGAAAAGACTGGACACGGAAGCAGTCAACTACACTACAGCAGAAGCCAGCAAATCCCCTGAGCTCAGCTCTTTCTAGCTCAGCATGGACACATCGCACCTCAGCTACGGCTAAGTGATACCTAGCAAGGCAGACAGCACACAGGCAGATCAAGGGCTCTGTGTGTTTAAGGCCTCGTTCAAACCTTCTCATTACCTTGTAGCAATGACACAATCAGGATGTGGGTGCAAGACGTCCACAGGGCTGGTTTTAAAGGACTGCTACCTGACAAAAGTTTTTAAAAAAAAAACAGGAGGGAAAGGAGAAAAAGAGTGGAGTCAAATACTCAGCTGGCACAAACTCTCACAGCCCCAGGAACTAGAGCAACTTATGCCAGCCAAACTCCTGCCCCTATGGTCTGATTCCTCACCATGAGGCTTCCACATGAAACAAAGATAGGCAGAAGTTACAAACAGTTGACATGTCAGCCACAGCATCTGTCTCCAGAATGTCAGCAACTATGGTACCTGGTGCTTCCTTCTTGAGCTCCCTCTCTAATCTTGATCTGCAACTAAAGTTAATGCTGATTGGGTTTTGTGTGGTTTTTCTTAATGAAAAGTACTCCCCTGTTTTGCTTGAGTAATATGTTTTTCAGACATGAAATATATTCCTCAGGCATGACGTTCCATGAGCTGGGTGCTCAAAAATAGTGAATAGGAGTTACAAAACTGCTTAAACTGCTTCTAAATTATGCATCCTTGTGGCACATGCATCTTCGTAGCCTAATGCTGCCCATGGGTAGGTAAGCACGCACCTCGAGAGAAAGAAGGAGGAATGGTAAGATGCTCGGGCATAGCAGTTAAACATTCAGGATCATTCTGTCTCAACTGCAAAGTGAATGCACAGTTTATGTGTTTTATGACCTGTCAATCAGAAAAGAAGAGGGAGGCTGAAGACAAGATATGACCGTCCAAAGATGGGCATCCTTTTCTTTCGTCAAAGACTGTAAAAGGCCTCTCCAGCAAGTCTTACAGCTATTTCAACACAAAAACACCTGTCTCTCCGCAGCAAAATTTCAATGCCTATTTTTAAGCCTAGACAGCACAGCCAATATCTCTGTCTCTGGTCTCCCTTAAGATGGCAGAGACACAGCCTGAGCTAGCAAAAAACCCTCTCTAAAGCAATGGGCTTTCTAGCCATACAGTTAGCAGGAAAAGGGGAAAAAACCAAAACAAACCAACCCACAGAGCATTTCCAAAAGAACGTCAGTGGATTGTCACATCCTGACCTGAACTGGTCCAGTGTTCAAAAGAAGTTTAAAAAATCTGTATAAAGGCCGAAGCTAATCAAAGACACACAAAAATTTCCACCTTTGTTCTGTGCCTTTTTTGCTGAAAGAATGTGAGACAAAAACAGATGTGTGACAAACATTTCCAACAAGGCTCCAGTCAATGGTTGAGTGTTACTAACAAGGCTACTGAGCTTCCATTTGCACAGTGGTAACATTTTCTGCATTCCTTCACACTCATTTATTTCCAAAGTAAATTCATTGATTTGCATAGAATTGCTCTGGAAATTAGTATAACTGAAAGCAGGTCTGTTTGCACTTAATGGGTGGTTCTTTCCTCTCCTATATAGCCAGGAAAGGAAACCCTTCAGCAGAAATAAAAGGGAATCAAGGATGAAACACAATTTTATGGGTAATGAAGATGAGTAAAAATATTAAATGAGATGTATAACTTGAGCAGAGAGAAAACTTAACTGAAGAACCACATCTGCATGCTCCATCTTGCCAATATGCCAAGATTGTATCTGGAGTCAAACTGTGTCCAGAGCCATTTAAGAAAAGAGTCTGCAATGCAGTATTTCAGGGACAAAAAAAGAAAACATAATTCCAAGTGTCTGAACATACAGTCTTCCTCTAGTGCTGTAGAGGGACTGCAGCCAGCTACAGCATGCCTTAGTGTGCACAGCATTTGCAGGAAAGACCTTTAGGGGCTTTCAGTAAAGTGTACTGGCAGTGATGGAGGAAAGATAAGAGAACCAAGCATAAGACTTCTTGGCTCAGAGCTGACAGAGCAGATAATGACAGTCTACACTTCTCCAGAGTGTGTGAACCTCAAAGAAGAAAAAAGTTATGAAGGATGGCACACTCACTCAGGACATCTGTAGGAGTGACTGAGCAAAATGATGATTAGGAAAACTCAAGGCTGGGAAAAGGCCTCCCAGAGAAAACACGAAATAATTGTTGTTTCAAGCAAGACAGCTCATCCTTTTTGGTGCTGTGGGCCAGCTGGCAGCACAATGACACTTACACCAGCCACATATTAAAACAGAATTTGCCATCAGCCAGTCTCCTGGACCCTCAGCCCGCATAACTGTCACACCTCCCCTCCACACACACAGGAAAACTAAGCTGCTAAGTTTCAGCACTTTCCTGGCACGCTCATTCTTCAACCCAGTTTTAAGCCATGGTAGAAAAGGCAGTGGGGCATACAGCATTGTCCTGGGGTTGTCAGACAGGCACTCTGGTCTGGGTTAAAAAAAGAATATTCTAAACTGACAAACAGATGCAGAGGATGGCTTCATCTGGACTTCCATCTGGTGCTTCTGCAGTTCTGGGACCAGTAACATCTTAGTCTCCCTTCAAGTGAAGTGCTAAGAAGACTAATAAACACTTGTGCCACATACGAGCCATCATAACTGCTGTGCCCAGGAAAATGCTATCTGCACTTGCTTGGGATGTTCAGCGCAAGGGACACTGAGGACTAGGTCCAGATTTGAAAGTTCAGTTCCAAACAAGCAAAGGAGCAGCAGCACCAACACAGTAACCACACCAAGGTCATGAAGTCTGCAGCTCTGCTCCAAAAGGTTCCTTTTTGGCTGACCATGGTAATGTATCCTGCAGTACATTCCTGTAGGTGGGTTTAAAGAACCTTGGAAGATGAATGAGACATTCTGTAAATTAATTTCACCCTAAATAATGAATTACACACTGGAATAACAGTCTTTGCTGCTTCTCTCACCTCCGTCCTGAAACTTGCTCAACCTTTCGAAGTATGATGATATAGGAACTTGAACAATATCTAGAATTGCCAGCAGCGTCCGGGTCAGTCTGAGAAGCTCACTAAAACTATAAAAGCCAAAGTATATGAGGTTTCGAGCCAGATGTACCACCTATGAGAAAAAGAAATTAAAAATGAAGTAAGTATCGGCAACTTTTGTGGTATTGGGCTGTGCAATACAGTTGCATTTCACACAGCAACTTTCACAGAGATCCAGATCTAGAGTGCATTCAAATTAGTACAAGTCTTTCCACTGATTTAAATGGGCCTTGGACTGAGGCCAGTGACACCAAATGCTTTTCAGAGTTAGACAAAACAATCAGTCAGTCAAACTACAAGAGAGAGCAAAACCAACATGAGATTTTAGAAGGCTTGAAAAGGATACAGTTGCAACTGGGAAAATATATAAGATCAAGAAGCAAGACTCCAGGAAATTGTTTAAAAAGGCAGCAGCTGTAGAGAAGATTGCAGTCAAAAGAAGAGTAAGACAACTGTGGTAAGTTTGAATAGAGGTGATTTCAGATGACCAGAGACAGGAGTGACAAAGCTTGGGAGGTAGGTTGGAGGAAGAACTATAAAAGCTGTAAGCATTTCCCCGTTATTCAATGTTATTTGAACCTAGAAGATTTAGGCCCATCTAAAGTTTACAATTCTAAAGTCAGGAATTGCAAACAATATTTAAAACACAAGATTAGGTTATTCAGAGTATTTCCTTCAGTGTCATATCTTACACAGAGAATGGTACTTACTTATATTGAAGAATCCCTGCATGCTAATTCACTAATGTGGAAAGAAAGGGCATATGACCATTCAGCCACACACATATCCCTCCTCCTGCCACTGAAATGCAACCATCTCAGGAAAAGGAAGGAAAAATACAGCTGTTTGACAGCAGACAGTAATACTATTTTCTGCAGTAACAGTCATCACCAAGAACACTGGAATTAGGAACTGGTGCTTCTTTAGGACATTTTACATGGACACTTATTCTGCAACTACCTTTACTTTGAAAGAGCCAATGTCAACCCAGCTGGACTGAGGAAGAATACTGTAAGTAGGACACAGATAGCTGAGAAGTACCTCAAATGTAAGTTTATTTTTCTCTTTGTCTCCAAAAGGAAAGGGCTGATTTACAACTTCTTTCAAGTACTCTTCTACAAATTCCATAGTTAGTGCAAACTTCCTCTTCATTTCATTCCTTGAAGAGTCTGTGAAAGAATCATACCTACAATGCAAGGCACAGAAGGAAGAAAAATTAAACACCTCTCATATCAGGATCAGCTGTCACTAAAGAATAAACAAACCAATCACAATGCTATAAAATTATTGTCAGTTCTCTGGAAGGAGAAGGGGTAGAGGTCATCTAATTCTGCACAGGTATGCAAAGATGGCAGACAAAGGATGCACAAATCTTCCCTCCAACAGCACCAGGAGGGGTTGCAGTGAATGGGAATAATGGAGACAGGAAAATACTACAGTTCTGGCAGATAGCACTCTTAAATCTTGCTGTGGCAATTCAGTAAGTCACTAAGTTTCAGCTGTCCTCTCTGCCCATCAGCCAGAGTTCACTATTTCCGCAAGGAAGACAGCAGTCAGGAAAGCAGCTCAGGACAGTCAACTTCCTCCTTTGCACCACCAGCTGGGACTGATTTGTCATGTAAAAAAGTCCTTCATCTCACTAACAGAAGCAATACCATCTGCTGCACTGCTATACTTCTTCCTCTTTGTCTCTTCAGCCAGATACCCCCTGTCTGGGTCTAGCCCAGTGGCGCTGCTCCATCAAATCAATTAAGCCAGAGGGGGTTCCCATTGAAGTCAATGGGCCCGTCTCCCATACTTAAACTTAACACATGCTTAAGTACTTCACTCGATGGAGGCCAAAGTCTCTGTGAACTATTTCTGGGGCAACAGCTGTACCTAACTGTAAATTCTGGCTTTCCAACTGTGGCTTTCAGTTGAGCTTGAAGTATAAAACTAACTTCCAACCTAGCAAACGTGTATGTTAGACACAACTGGATTACTTCAAGTTCAGCTGGTCTGAGGAAAGGCCATTCCATTTTTCCCCAGCTTGTTCTCTATAAAAACACAGTGAAAAATGAAACTGAAGGATTTCCACGTAAAGCTACCCATAGAAGTTTCCAAGAGTAACGACAATTAATAGCTCTATGTTCTGGACAAAATACCTTTTCACATACACGTTGTGTTGACATCAGACATCTACAACCATTTTGTTCTGAGACTAATCCCTACAAAATGTACTTTAGTTTGCACCACTTTCAACTCACTCATGAATTGTGATCTTAGTAGGAATTTCAGTCCACAGTCTGGCATATCTGACAGGTACCACAGATTCCTGAGGATCTCTGTCCACATGCATGTGTAGCATCAGTCGGCAAAAAGAAGCCCGGAGGTCATAAGGGAGGCTTTCATCAGACATACATCGTAGGATCAAGTCTACCGACAGCTGTGCAGAAATCTGGTTGATAGCTAGGTATTGGCGGTCCAGGCACATTCTTGCAAAGAGGTTCAGTTGGTACCTTAAAAAAAAATAACAACATATTTCCAACTGATTTTTTGAATACCATGAAACAACGTACCTCAGAATCTTGCTTTACAAGCCTGGTATCAGCCTTTCTGATGTAAATGCTAAAAAATTACAAGAGTCACTTTGCTAACCAAGGGACCAACTTGCCATTAAAAACGCTAAAATCAGGCTCCAGCCCTTGTGAAGACTGGGCTACCTTTGAAACTCAAAGGGAGCATTGTTCAGTGGAAGGCTGAAGCATTTGGACTATTTGTTTTCAATCCGTGTAAGACACTTTTCCATGGTCCCATCTCCCCTCTAATCCTCAGTACGTGCAGGACACTCCTACCTCAGAGCACGCCCTTGCTTCCAGGGCAGCACAATCTAAAAATATATCCCAATAAATAAAAGGTAAGAGGTAAAATGATAGAGACACATAAAGAGCTGTCATGAGCAAAGGAACCCCAAGATCTGTCTGGAATAGAGAGCAGAGATTGTGATGCTTCCTACAGGAAAAAGCTTGAAACAAACTTTTAATCCCAGTTTCTGGCATGACCCGGTTTCCTTTTTTGATATTGGCAAATGAACTGGATAAGAACAGCACCAGGCTCTTCGGAGAATTTACATTTTCTTCCATTTCAATAGGCAGTTTTACCTGTAGTAGGTAAGAACTTCTAAATCTGCTTTTGTGCCCTCCTTTGCCTCCTGAGCCAGATGCCTAATGGCTTTGCCATGGGGCTCCTTGTTACTGTCAATCCAGTAAAGCCACACTTCCTCTTCATCAATGTCATCCGAGATGACTGGGCATTCCAAGGGATTGTCCATTTGTGTTGAAACCAGCCTGCAAACACAAATCATTCACAATGGAGCCACTAACAGACTGCTACGAATGTAACAACAGAGCACGGATAACAAAAAGGTATGTTCCGATTATGGATGCTCACTTGGTCTGAATGAGAATGTCAGCATTCCCTGGGCTCAGCATAAACTTGCAGATGAGTTCCTGAGTTACTGGTATTGCTGTGGTGTTAGATACACACAGGTCTGATAGATAATCCAAGAATCTGCAATCAAAAAAACACAGATGCAACAGAACACAAGAATTAAAATACTACACAGAAACACTGCAGTAGAAATCTCTAGCATCCATCCCTAATATGCTCAAGGGAGCATATATCATGAGATTTATCAACATACGATCTTTGCTCATTCGTACTATTGCAACTTACAACAGATAAAGATGAATAATAGCTTTGAGAGCCACCCTGAATGGTGCTGAACAATCAGTCAGGGAGAGAAAAGAAAAATATCCCCAGTGTGACACTTCTCAGCAAATCAAAGGCCAAAGAGTTGTGCCAGAACTTAAAAGAGCAGCCTGAGGCTGTCTTAAGCTTGACTGACAGGGGACCTCCACTGAAGGCCCTCGTCCTTGTCAGGAACCAAAAGCAAGAGTACACATTCTCACCTATCTTCCCCATCAGGTAACACACGTCTCCCTAACCCAAGTAACAAGATGTTACTTGTGCTGGGCATAGCCATGTGCCCTCTGAGGAACTCCATTGCACTGGAGGAGTCCACACCTCCACCTTTTAAAGATGCCTTTTAAAATCTCTGAAGTGACACAGCCAACAATTAGTGAAGAATGAAGATCTGGCAGGACCTGAAGACTGGACCTCTGTATTCAAAGAGGTCATTCCACGTAAAGCAGAAATAACAAAGCTTTGCATGGAAATCGGTTTCCTATGAATTTGTCTCTCGAATTTAGGTCTTCTGATGTTTAACAAGGTTCAGGCTGAGGCTTTCCTTGCAGTTGGGACATTCATTAGGTATCTGCTTCTTGTCCCTCTTTCATGGATTCCTCTGTGTGTATTAACAGTAGTCCATATTGCAGCCTTTGCCTCACTGGAATATAAAAAGGGCCTCTTCCCTCTATGTAGCTGCTTCTTTTCATGACATTCATAGGAACTGAGTATCTCCGAGCCCACCACTCCTCTAGCAAATGTAGCTAAAACTGGGCAAGAGGCTCAAGAGCTAGTGGGGGAGCAGATATGAGCAGGCACACACACACAGATCATACACTCCACTTCCTTAGAAATCCAGATAAAAAATTTGACCATCTATTATGAGCCATTCGAGGATCCAATAGTTTGAACTTCTATAGGTGATCATCCTACAAGAGGGAATCAAAAAAATCATTTCTGCGTTAGCACAGACCACACTCCCCACAGAAGTCTGGGAACTCCAAGGGATGAGTAGAGAAAGCATTTTTAGGATACACTTACGAACAATTTTACCCATCGCTGAAATGAAGCTTTGTGGCAACAGGTAATTAACAGTACACAGCAATATTGCATCACAAAGATAATATTAAGTAAACAGCACACAATTACACAGAATTCTGGGGGAGTTACCTCATTGGAGCTAAAACTTGGGAAATTTTGTAGCTCTCCTGTTTTAGAGCATGCTACCACCATTCTTACTCACACAAACAGTGCTGCAAAAGTCTACAAGGCTCTCCATGAAAACAAGTGCCTTTACTGTTCAGATTGCACCATCTTGGCAAGGTGTATTTTTCAAACATTTATTGCTCTTGGACTTCAGCCTTAAAGAAGTGAACGTATATTTTAATGCACAGCAATCGCACAACTTAGTTATGCAACACTACTATGACATCCTCCACCACAAAGTGACATGAGATTGTCAATAAACTGTAGGACCCTTCAGCACTGAGAAGGAGCTGATGTCATGTGGTTTCCTCTTAGTACTGACCAAACCCAATAGCATGGGAGAGGCAATAAGATTACCAAGTGAAGCAAAACGGCTGCAGACATATAGAGAATAATTGAAGCAGTGAAGCACCAGGGCCTTGAGCAATATCCTTAATCGCTAACAGAAAAATGGTATTCACAATTACAGAGGACATTATTTGGCCTTCAGTACATTAGTTTGTTATATTTGTATTACTTCAGCAATTTTACAACTGAAAATCCAATGAAAAAAATAGATAGATTTTCCATTTAAAAAATCCATTTCCTTTATATTCTGAGCTAAAGCTAATAAAAAAAATTTCCAACTGAGTGAAGTTCAAGGCCAGAATTTTTAAATTGGAGCAAGATCTGGTCTAAAACACATGTTCGCTGGGATCTTCACTGTCCTAAGCCCCTTTCAGGTCTGACCTGGAATCAGGACTGCAGGAAAACTGATATTAATAAAAGTTTAGAAAAATTGACATCTGTGTAATTTGCACCAAGATTATTAGCAGAGGAACCAACAAAAGTGGCAGTTTCATAGAGGAGCTGCAGAGTTATGAGAAATTAAAATTTCTGTTTGCTTCTCTCCGTCCCAATCTGAACTAAAACCAAATTTTCAAAAGTGTTCTGTAATGTATAATCCTTGCTTTTCAGTAAGCTCTAGTTCTGAAATGCAGATATGGTCAAATTCCAAGAATTACAGGTATTTCTGATATTTTCTAGCACGACACTACATGTGGTTTTTTGTCTGCCAGGTCAGAAAAAAAATTAAACTGGGAGAAAGAGACAACAAAACAATGAATAGCAAGCAGATTCACAACTACTGCAAATATAAAAGCCTATCAATACAGAAAAAGAATGTTATGTGGACCACTTCAAACCTTGGCTCTCTATTTCTCCTGAGTAAATTAACAAATGTCTCTATTTCTTTAGCCGTGATGTGTTTCTCTAGCAGTTTTCTGTTGTTGTGCAACAAAGCTGTGATGGTGTCTTCTGCCAGAATATCATAACCAATCTGGGACTGCATGACGCAGAAGTTCTTAGCAATATATTCCTGCAAAAAATGAAAATTCCCATGATGACCTGTTAAGCAGTAACATTTTTCTTTTAGAACCAGAAACATCCAGCTCAATTAGCAATCAAAATAATCAAAACTCTCCTCTCTGAACTGGCCTGAACAAAAGAACGTCTGAACCTAAAATATGTACCCCAAGAAACACATTCAATATAAGGGATGACTAATTCTTCTTATTCTTTCATAAACAAAAGGAATGAATCCATGAAAATAAATGCAAAATTCCAGAAATGGCAACCAATTTCTTTGAAAGGAAAAACCAAAAGGTTTTTATAATGTTTAAGAAGCTTTCTTTCCTGAGTCTTCTGTCCTCACTTTCTCTCCCTCCAAGACAGAAATATTTCTGTAAAGCATTAGAAAGAAAACAAGGAAGCCACACATAGCAGTTCAATCTTTTATCTCTAGTCCCTTTAGTCCTATAAAGTTAGTGCAGTTTTTCCCCGCTGCAATGTGTAAAGCACTCGACACCATGTTCTGAAATACTTCTTGCTCACGGGGAGTCTCCAGCAGTGGGAAGACAGGCTATCTGATAGAATAACCTCTGGTCTGATTCACTGCCATCCCTCTACAAATATTTAAGCAACAGAAACAGACAGTTTTGCAGACTTCCAACTTTATAATCCAGAGTCCAAGAGCATAATTTTAATAACAGAAAGCTCATGAATGAAGCAGTGGACCCCAATCTCAGTCTGAGCCTGAAAAATTATAAGGTGAACCTATGATATTCATTGCCAATCATTCAATTCACATACAAATGCCTACAAAACAAAAACACTGTTCCTCAGCATAAGGCAAGTATATGACAGTGACTTCTTACTACTAACCTCCTCAAAACCCAGTCCTTTCACCATTACCACAGAATCGCACTTGTAAATGCAGAGAGCAATGCCAAGCCCAAGATATATAATTATAGAAATGAGGAGGAAAATTATCTTGGATACCACTGACCTGGTTCTTCCTATAGTCCTGTTGGGAATGTCTGAGAACTCTGTAACATAACCTTAACATGTATTTGTATGGAGCATATCTCTGGTCACCTAGGTCTTCAAGTCTCAGCATCGATCCTTCGCCTTTGTCCTTAAAAGGAGCTTTGAGGATGCCGAATATCTGTTCAAAATCAAAATCACTGAGAATAAAAATCAAACGCAGATTTTTGCTTAACTTATAGCACTCAATGGAAATCTCCTCTGACGGGATCAGCACAAGGGCCTTATCAACCAAAGTCAGAAGTGAATCACTGCAGTTATCTACATATGGCTAAACACAAGTGTGGGCACAATCTCAGACATTACAGCTTTATGCGTTTAGCTTTACGTTTCCCACCTATCACAAGCAATGATTGACATTGCTTTCTCTTTACTGCTATCCCCAATTTTAAACATTGTTAGTTAAGTGCCTTAACTTTGTATAAATTAAGGATGAAAAAGGAGGACAACACTGGCTGCTGTCCAATTTCATCCTTTTCGTCTTTTTTTTTTTCTTTTTAATTTCAGTAGGCTACTTGAAGAGAATATTAATTTTGATTTACATGCAAGTTGGCCCTCATACAAAGTAAGTCAGGGATCCATAAGGGCATGAGAATTTTTCCTATGTGGGGAACACTTGCAGGATTGGGACCATGTTGCAAGCTTGTTTCAAATTTCATCAACGATTTGCTATCAAATGTAGCCTTAAAAGTAATCAGAATCACATGAAACTAACACCCATCAGACATGGCCCCTCGTGCTTCTGTCTGATTCACAGACCAAGAGGTGAGCCTTGACTAAGTAGTGTCATATCTATCCAATCCAACCAGACACAAACCCAACATGGCATAAGCCAAGTTACCTAAAAATAACATTTTCTCAAATCACTCTCTCCTACAATCTGTTTTGTAAACACAAGCAAGTTATTAATACAGTAGGACATACCTGAGCCAATATATTTTGTTCCCTCATTAATTTTTGTCGTTCCCGGTTTGGCTTGGTAATGACCACATCCAAAACTTCCTGCCCGTTATTAGGCACATCAGCAACAAAGAAAATGAGATCTTCCAGTAACTTGGTTACAAACCTAGAATGAATAGACAAATCATTATTATATACAGTCATTCAACACTTGCTAGCATTCATTAAGAAAGAAAATCACCTTTTAGAACAAGCTTTATCTAGCGCAATGGAACTTCAATCACTGCAAAGTTAAGTTTGACATGTACTTAAGGATTTCAGACCTTGGTTCAGCAGAGGCTTAAATCCATCACAGGGATGTTTACCAAGGCATTAAACAACAACCAGAGGGAAAAATGGAGAAAAATACAGGATGCTGGATTGATGCAGGGTATTCAGAAATCCAAAATCTATACCAGCTGGCCTCAAGGCCCAGGAACAGTAGAAAGACAGTCTTACGCAGCCTAGCAAGGATTTTTATACATTATCACAGACATGGGTCCGTGAAACAAGATGATGGACTCACTAGAGGAATAAAAACATTCTGCCACTAGGCTATTTCCCTACTGACCCAAGAAACTATTGAAAAATTACTATATTTGTTTCACTCTTTGCTACACAAAAGAAGATTTGGCAGAAGCAAGTGCTAAAAAGGACAGAGGCAGTAGTAATTCCTTCTCTCCTACCTTCAGAAAATGCAAAAAGAAAGTGGTCATTGCCTCCTTGTTACTAACATACTTCGCCAGGCATGCACAGAGAGTATGGATGCCCACAGATTTCACTGAATCTCCCTTAAAAGAACTTGCAATCTTTTACAAACAAAACCCAGCATGTCTCCCACCCTAGGGAAGCATCATCTGAATTTGGACAACATCAGTCTATAATTACTAAACCTGTAGGCATGCTATGAAAGTGGCAGGAAGATGCCCAGTAGATTTTCAAAGTCATCTCTGGGAGCCAGACACAAAGCTCCCATTACCCACAAGAGGGCTGGGCTGTTCAGCTAAACCCTCTGAGTGAGCTTTAGCTTTAAAAGTCTCAGCCCATGGTGGAGAACAGCAAGGTCCCCCCCAACAGAAAAAGCAGAAAAGACAGATGTAGGATGGAGCAACCAGGAATAAACTGTTGGGACCACTACTTACCTAAGCAGGAAGGTGATAAGACAGGGAAAAGAGGTTGTTTTTTTTTTACAAAGGAAATCACAGGAACTAACAAATAATGGCACTATTCTGAAACCACTCTGAAATGTTTTACATGTGTGTTGTACCAATCTGTCAACATCAAGACTTGACAATACTGGGTTGCAGTGACACAGCAGTGCAAGGTTAATACAGGGATGTCACACCTTCATTATGTCGTATCCCTCTCTGGTTCAACTCAATCATGAAATGGCCCATCAGCTTTTCAAGGCCAAGTACCAACACCCAGGCCATTACAGATCTGCCTGTTGTGCTAAATCCTCCAGCTGATATTAAACCACCTGGTCTAATTGCTAACGACAACCAACAGCAAAAATTCAGTTTTATCACCAAAAATTAACATTTTCAGCAAAAAGCTGTGTATGATGCACAGTGGAATAGAAGTTACAAATTAACACTGCCAGAGACGCTGTCTAATATTCAGCTTAACCACAGACAGCTGAAAACAAATAGTGAACTACATCACTGACAGTGGGATATATTTGGCTACAATATACAACAAAGTCCCTTAATTCAGGAGCGGGTGTGAAGAACAGACATTCTAATAGCGGTACAGCTGAAACATGGATGAATACAAAGGGTAAACACCAAAATTATGTAAAATAGGAAAAGAGAACAGGGAAAAACAGAAATAAGAAAGGGACTATTGGGGCAGCTTCTCAGTCACTCTGAGACCTCCTTCTACTGCTCTCGCAGCATGAATGTGCGGTACAGTGAACTCCACACGAATCAAGAGTCCTGCCATGCTGCCCGCTGTATAGATGGCTTTCTTGTACGTGAGAATCAAATGCAATGGACCCCCATATTACAGCTCAGCAGTAGTTTATCAAAGGAAATTAAGACAAACACTTTGCATTTGCCCAGGGAGCTACCCATGTGGCCAGTGAGCTGGGGAAGTGCTGTTTACCCCCATTTTACAGCTGAGATACACAGACCAGCCTGAGGTGCAGCAAGGATGTTCTGACAGAGATGGAATCTAATCTCAGACTAGCACTCTCACCACTGAAGTGTCCTCTCCCAGTTGCCTCTATGTCCACACGGATGTTACTAACTTACCCCTTACTGTGATGTCATGGTGTCACGAGTAACCAAACACCAATTTAGGAGGGAAAAAAATAAAACTCACTAACCTCCTTTCATTCTGGGTTATTGTTCCATTCTCCAGCTTTTTAACAGTTGATGCTAGAACCTTGTTTGCGTCATTGGCAAAGTCCAAGTCTCTGACCTCAGACAGAGGAACCGATACAATGGCAAAAGCTTCCTTGTCCTCTTTTGTTTGGCACGTCCCAATCTGCAATAGTTTTGGGTTTAATACAGGTAAGCAATCCTCTTAGCTTTATCCTAATTATTATGCATATTTTATATGTTAGAAGTGAGATCACCAGTAAAGAACTTCAGGAATGAGTTTGGGATTTCAGCCCTGAGATATATGTGTTTACCTTTAACATCACAGGCCTCTCTTCATCAGTGTCTATCGGAATGCTGGTACTAGTGACCCAAGTGTTAGTACATAAATGCCTCAGTCGGACGTATGAGTTCCTAAAGGAGAACAAAGCAAACAACAGGTTAGACGGATCAGTCCTGAGTTAAAGTGGGCAAGGTGGGATGCAATGCAACACATGACCACGACATGAGACTTGAGGGCATAAGTCACACCAGCCACTTGTAATAAAAGGGTGAGGGAGACCTAAAGGATACTGCAGTACCCTTTTCCCTTGTTTCCTTCTTTCTCACCCAGAACAGAGCTGCAAGAAGAACAAACAGCATCTTGGGATTATGCAGAATGCTGGTTTTAAGTATTTATATAAGCCTGGGAGAAAAGTATTCCTTAAAGAAAAAAATTAAAAAGGAAGGTGTTATAAAATCCCATCTGAATAGAAATACATTTCATGAATAAAACCAATTCTTATTATTTTTTTCTGCAAAGTAACAAACCCTTTCAACCTGCCACAGCACAAAAGCTAGAAAGTAAAACTGACCATGGCTTCACAGCTTCACCATTATGATCTGCAAACCCTTGTTCCAGGGAGCAAGCATTTACAGTATCAGTTCTCAACTGAAAATCAAGTGAACAAAGAGCAGACATGAGATTCTTCTAAATTCTTTCCATATGATAATCTGTGGTATTATCAAAAAGCAGAGCTGAGAAATCAATTACAATTTTTACTCTGAATTCTACTTTTTAAATATATTCACTGTGGTCTTCATTCACACTCTCCCTTTCATGCTGATGGGCTTTGAGTATTCAAGTAAGCAAACTATCTGGCAAAACTTAGCATAGCAAATACACTTCAAAGCTGCATACATCAGTATTTGCGGGTACCCAGCTTTAAAATCCACCCTCATAACAACTAGCCCCAAGTGTCTGTATGCCCATTCAGCCACAACCAACACCGTGTGACTTATCTAGCCAATCTCAGCTAAGCAACACAGTTGAAATTTCAAGTATTCACAATTAAAACCCAGAAGCCACTTGCTGAATTCATCTGAATAACAAATGTGTTCAGTGGCATCGTGATCTGACAGGGAAACAGAAGCCTAGTTCACCATACATGTTATTTTGTTGGAAACAATTCAGTTAGATCTATTAGCAGTACAGTTTTTTCAAACACTGCACAGGGCTCAATTCTGTCCTCATATATATCTGTGCGATATTTAGCCCATTATTTTTCTCTTCACAGACTCTCTTTAAGTGTCACTTGTTTTATCCTTATAATTATTTTACCCAGTCACAGCAGTACTATCATGTTTTATACATCCCTTGTTTATCCATGAATACTCCTCAAATTTTAACTGATGGAAAATACTTGCTCATGTTTGATTTTTTCTGCTTTACTCACCAGCATAACGCTAGGAAGAAACCCTGTCAATGCAGCGCTATTTTTTGCCTTTTTTTTTTTACCTTGGAACCAGGCAATCAGCTCTCTGAAGAGTGGTGGCATCCAGTTCAAAGAGAGATGCAATGTCATTTCCATGTGGCACAGAGACCAAAGTATACATAATCTTCTCCCCTGCTTGGCGTTTCTTCTTTGAAGCAGGAAGGTCGCCGTCTCTCTGCTGATTAGGCACAAGGGTTATTTGCTTGCATCAGGGCCCATTATAAATTCTCCAATTACCTTGAGGACAAGTAATACATCTGAATTGTACTTTTTTCCCTTTTTTTTAACATTCTAGTAAGAATGTACCATGACTGGCTTTGGAGTGTGTAACACAAAGGATGCACTTTGCCCCAGGCACATGGGGTCTCAGACAGTCATTATAACAACAGCAGGTCACAAGCTGCAGACAGCCTGCAGTACTGTATACATTATTACTTGACACCTACAACTTCAAAAAAACCTGCGGTAGTTGCAGACCCTTCACTCCCAACAGATGTAACTACACAGCGCTGGTTTGGAAAGGGCCAAAGTTAAAAGAAGAGAACTAATGAAAATTGGATTTTTTAAAGGGGGGAGGGGATTAAAAGAGTAAGCAATTTGCCTAATTCCACTGTTGTTTTATTTAAATTTGCTCATTTTTTTTCCTCTCATATGGTCAGAATTACAGCAGCACACTTTCCAAACAGCAAGAGCCAGAATATCTGCTCCACTAAGACCAACTTGTCTTTGGAAGGGGGGGGACACACAAAGCACCAGCTAGATTGCGTTACAAATCTTAGCACAGGCTGATAATGCATTGGAGGCTGGATCCAACAGAGGTCTGAGTGTGCCCACTGAAACTGGAGAGGTTTGCTCCCTTCGAGGAGCCTAGCTTTCAAGTGACAGATTTATGTCGTGTCGGTGCCTCAAAAGAGGCGTGCAACTCTAAGGTGGCAATCTTCCTCCCACCATCTGCTGAAGGTCCACAGTAATTTTGTGACCCAGCGCCACTAAGCAGCCATCTTCATCTTTAGTTACCCACACACCTTTGTCTTCACAGACACCAAATCCTACCTTCCCTAAGCACGTATCTTTGCTTGAAGGAGTAATTCAGAGTCTGTGCCCGTAACCACGCAGCAACCAACAGAATTACTGGCATTAGTAAAAGCTGCTCCTCTGGGGTGTTGAGTTACACATATTACAAAAGACTAATAACCAATTAAGAGACTGGCAGCCCAGGGCCCTTCACGTACACAAAATATATCATGGGGGGAAAAGGAAAAGAGGAATGAAGAAAGCCAAAAGAGAAAAATCAAATGCTGGAAACCTGAAATACTATTATAATGATTTATAGTGCACCACTAGGGAAGAGATGTACAAAGCAATGTAAAGAGGCTAGACTGTACTCGGTTTGCATTAGTACCTTGATTAAAGCCAAACTGTAGGGATAATCAAGGGCAAAGCTTTGATTATTCATATTGCCAATTGACTAAGCAACAAAATCAAGGATGAGTGAAACTATGTAAGAAATAGCTAGTTATAATCTCATTTCGAGGCACTTTTTGAATCCTTCCAAAACATCCATTTTTTCATTATCAAGACTAAAAACAGCCAGTTTTCCATCCCATTACTTCTATGAAGGACAGGGACAGTAGAAAAACACAGGAAGAAATCCTCTTAGAAATTATTCTTAGGTTCATTTAGTGATTAGAGTATTGTCACTAGTTTTTGAGAGGAAGGCTTGCTGAGACAAAGTGGAACCATCTCCTGTGTCTTGCACAAGAGTAAACTCTTATCTGGCAGTCTTCACACCCTTCCATACCCCACGCCCAAAAATATTAAACAAAATTGCACATAAAAACTTAACCTGTACACAAGGATTGAGAAAATAGCCAAAATTTTTGTGATTTCCATACACATGTTGTTTTACAAACTCAGGATGAGACCCAAACTGGAAAGGCAGGCAAACTATAAGAGAATCCTCTTAAGAGCTTAATAGGTGTGAGTCAGAGTCTAACATCAAATGAAAATCTACTTCCTAAATTTCCAAACAAAAAGGAAAACTGGAAAACCAGTTTAAAAGTCAAGAGGCCTGTAAAGGGATTAATGGCATAGGATACCTTAGAACAGCATCCAGACTTTTTTATATTTCCCGTAACTTACATTCAAATCTAGTTAGGGTTTCCCAGAAACTACCCACTCTATTATAATTTCCAAACTGAAAAGGTTGGTATACAAAAAGGCAGGACACTTCATAATTTTATCCATTATTTTCCCTGGGGCTCTGGGAAAAACACAGACCAAAATATGAAACCATATTCTACTCTGTGTTATGAAGGTTTTTTTTACTTACTCATGACATACTGCCTGATCATCTCCAACAGGTCATTGAGCATGAGTATATATGCACATGTGCAGGCTTCTATGACAGAGGGCAAAGTCAGACGCAGGTCTCCTGTGCCTAAGTAGTTCATGCTAACCACTAGCTCTGTGGAGAAGTTCATCCTGCAGTTTGGGGCTGACTCTACTCACTCACTAGTCTCCCCAGAAATTGTGTAGATGCTATTGAGCAACAGAGTTGGCTCATCAGGCCTAAATCCCACCAACCAGGCTTGGCACCTGTCAAATCACACCTGGCATATGAGCAAGAGCTGGTTTTCTAAAAAGAAAGTCCACTTCAACGGAGGGCAAGACAGCGTCTGTAACACTCCTAAGTGCAATGCAAAGCTTAGCTGAGCAAAATCAGACCTACATAACAGCTGTACAGTAGTTTCAGACTAGACTCCAGCACAAACCTCAAAACTCTCCTTATAATGTTATTTTAGGATCTCAGACACAGCTCACAACCCAACCTTGATTATGGGTGTTAAGCACTTGTCAATGAAAAAAACCATGTAACAAGAAGTAACCCTGAACTTGACAGCTCTGAAAACAACTTACACGTAAGGAGTACATGAGAGACAGAGCAATAGTCATCACATATGGACATACATGGATTTATGTCTGAATTTATGTCTGAGTGCATGTGCACATGTCTCTGTGTGACAGAGAGAGAGATAACGCACACACACTTGCACACAGAAAGTTTCTGATGATTAATTAAACTTAGTAAACAGCCATCAGAATCTGCACTTAACCTAGCCATTATTGAATCAGCACATGAGCCTACATGAGGACGTGGAAAGAAGTGAAAGTATTAGACTACTTCAAATTAATTAGACAATATGATCAGCTCAGGAGAAGCACTGCATTCCCAAGCAGATGAAAACAAGATGACATTTCCTCAGTTAAGAAACTGGCATACGAGCAGATGCAGCCAGCAAAAACAGATTCAATGAAGAGAATGGAGGAAAAGAACTGCAAAAGGTCTCAAATGTAGAGAGAAGAAAATTAATCTTAAAGCAGTACGAAGAGGAAGCCAATGAACAGTTTCAGAGATATTGGTGATGTGGTCAGTGACAGCCAAGGAAAGCACTCCCAAGACTTCTTTAAAAAAAAAAAAAAAAAAAGGCAGGTGAATTACATGCTAGGAGTATAGAGAAGTGGAAGAATCGTGGGTAAAACAGTATTAGCAAATAGTAAATTCACTGAGAAAAGAAAAATAGTTTTGATTGTACCAAACTACTGGAAAACTAGTGACAGGCTGGTCGCAAGTCAAATCAGATACATCGTGCACTGGTTAAATCACTCACAAGGATGAAGGAAACGCACATTCAGCTCCTCTTCTGCCTGGCAGGAGTTGAACCTACACCTCCAAAAGAATGACCCAGTCCAAATACCAGGTGGTACAAAGAGCAGAGTCAGCCTGCTCTGCCTACCAAAACCTAAGCGTCCACCTGACTAGAGGGCTGTTAGCCCTGCAGTCGCCAGCCTCATTCTGCAGCAGTAAAGCAAAGCACACTACTCACATGCACAACGGGACTTTGCTAGGAGGGGGAACTGAAAATACCCCTACCATACAGCCAGCAGCCCAGCACTCTTCCAGGAGGGACTCATCTAGGAAAGTGAAGGCTGAGAGTTCAAAAAAAAGGAGTCCTACAAACAGCCATTTTGGTGAGGAGTGGGAATACTGATCCAGGCTCACAGCAGAGTCCGTAACTCCTGGGCTACCACCACTGATTTGCAGTGCATCATACGGATTTAAAAATAAGCTTAACAAAAAAAACACCCCAACAGACATAACATTTGCAATTTGAAGGGCAAATTTCATGTAACTGGAGACAAATCCCATATTGTAATCAGAGACAAAATAATCAGGTACAATCAGATTTGTCTTTCTTGAGACTTGTAGCCCAGCAGATAACCCTTCTTCACAGCTCTTAATACAATTTGCTAGTAATTGTGACCTATCCCAAAACCCCATTATTCACCTCAACTGGGTATCACACCTAAAATTCGGGAGATTTACATGGAGTTTTGCTTATGGAGGGGCCTTCCTTTCAACTGCAAAAAGCAATACAAAAACATGACAGACGTGAAATACCTTTTCTTTTAGAAACCTAATCTACAATTCCAATTGGTAAAGACACCTCTTGTGGTGTAGAGACAGACAAGGATAATGCCCTACTCCTGAATGAATACATTAAGCTGCACTACAGATTTCAGCAGAAATTAAATTTAATAGCACAGAGTTCTGAAAATGCCTGTTAAATCCAGTACAATGTGGTATCTCAATATGTTAACCCAGTTTAGGAGGCTTTTACAAAACCAGCATTTTCAGAGAGCAGTAATGTGAGCAGAACTCCATAGGTTAGATGATTTTAAAAATTCTATATGAAAAGAAAGTCGAGTAAATTAATGGCCAGCCTTGCTCCTCCGTGTTACGAAGCCCCGGCAGACAGCACAGCAGTTAGCCTCCTATAACACCTTCACTGTTGACTCATTTGTGAGTCACCGCATTTTTAGCAGAGACATCACGTTGCAATTCTGTTGTTAGGAGCCAGAGACATCCTGTAAGAAACAATGTATGCGCTTTCAGAGCTGATTCAGACCTGTGTGCAGCAGCAGAATAATAATAATGTGCCGGCATCCATGTCTCCCCTTCTCCCCCCAGCCTATCAAGTGGTCTGACTGCTGGCTTTATATAAGCAGAGACACTGCCATTTTAAAGCTGATGATTTTTTGTTCTGTTTTGTTAATGCTTTTCACATTGTTTATTGCCAGGTTAATTCCTAACCAAGCCTTTAAAAAAACAATAAATTCCCCAAGCCCGTTCTACTTGTTTAAACTGCATCACCTGTGTCCCACGTTATAAAATTTTAATTAAACAAACTTAGTTGCTGGAAGGTAAAATAAAAAAAAATTAATTTACAGTGTTTATCAGAAAAAAAAAATCACCTGAGTTGGAAGCAAGAAAGAAAACTTTGAATTGCAGAGTTGTTTGGAAATCATAAATACAGATAAACAGAAGTCAAAGGAGGTATGTCAAATTGCACCTGGAAGTCCATGGTAGAACTGTCCAACTTCTTTACAGGAAAAGTAAATGCATACCAGTCTCAATCCTAAGAAAAATCTCAACAATAAAAGCCAGTTTGGAACTGGTTAGGATTAGCACTCTCTCATGAAAATGCAGACAAATGGAGTTAAGGTACCTATCCAAAGACAGCCTTTAATACAAAGGCGCTAACAAATGCCAGGTTCCCAGCTGTTCTTGACATTTCCCCAATGTTTATAGCGTTCTTCTGGATGCTGTACATTTCTGTGATTAGAAATAATAGACTACTTTGCAGCATAAAATACACCAATTTTGGCTTTAATGGGAGCTGTAACACAGAGCATTGCGTTTTGTTGCATGATACACTACCATCTCCCAGACTTCAAGAGATGAAGAAGCCTTTTTTGATAAGGCCTTTAAATCACAGAAAGGTCTTCCCATTTAAAAAAAAAAAAAAAAAAAAAAACAACCAAAATCTTCTGGAGTTTAGATGTGAGAAAAATATGTATAAAGAATATTAATCAACTCATTGTAAGGCCAAATTTTACCAGAAATAAAAGGAGTGTTTCACAAGACAATTTGGCTGGATTCTCAAGAAGCAGCCCATAAATGAGCAATGAACTGCAGTCCAAACGTAGCTTTAATGCTTGGGAACAAAAGTCCTAGTGGCTTCCAGTAATATTTATGTTCTCCGGAGCCAAAACCCTTTCAGACTTTTAAGTCACCTAAGGCAAGGCAAAAAAGATGCACTTAGGCAGAACCTAGGTGCCTATGCCCACTACTGCACCACGGAAAATCCTTCTCCACTGCTGCTTCCTAAAATTCAGTTGCCTAAGCAACTGCGATCAGGACTTGTAAACCAGGCAGTGAACATGCACAAGGAGCCCTATCGCACATTTAGGAGTTAAGGGTTGGCACGAAATGCACAGATGGCTGTGCCGCCTTTCAAACCCAGACGACGGAGAAGGAGCTGGTACCTTTTTATCCAACAGACTAGCAGAGAAAAGAAAAACACAAGCTGCAGGCTCAGCTGAAAGGATTGGAGTATGCATCTCCCATTTCCCTGCTACTCATACTTCAAATTTTGCTGGGGTAGGTCCACTTCCACCTCCCCCTCTAGAGCAGATTTACTTCACGGGCAGTATTTCAAAAGTAATTGCTTCAAAAGATGAAAAAGAAGATGCCTTTGCAGTGAATTAGTTAGGCAGTCACCTGGCAGAAGAAACACTAGATGAAAACCACAGAGCAAAGAAAGCGTATGTGCTCTAGGTTATGAGCATATTGGATACAAGACTAACATACCTGGCCCCTAAAGAACTCCAAATATTTTAAGATTCTTGTACTTTTGAGGGATAATTCAAAACACTGCATCATTGTAACATAAAAGAAATTCCTGCACAGGGATGTGAAGCTTTTCTGCTCAGTTGCTCAAGGCCAGAATGAAGGCTTAAAATAGCCATTGCTGACTCATGCTATTTCCAACAAGATTATAAAGGGGTGAAGGATCCAAATGGATTTCTACCACACTAAAAGTGCCTGTAGGCTTCGATTTACATGGAGGTGTTACCAAACATTGTTAGGAGTTCTTTCACAAAACATTTTTCACAAGAAAGTGCTGACTGCGTAAACTAAAAATTCCACAGAGACATCAGTTTTGATCATCAATCAATTTTGATTAAATTTGCATTGGAAGTATTAGTCTAAGCTGATTTATCTGATCTGGATTTTTGGTTGAAACGAATACGCAGAAGGATTAAACCAAACTGTTAAGAGAAGTCACCTTTAACATTCATGTTCAGATTACTCTTGTGCCTTCTTCATTACCAAGTCCAGGGAATATTTAACTATTCAGATGAACTGGAATCGCTACAACTGGAAACCCTATATCTAAATTAGCATAGTGTGGTACAATAGGATTGGATCCTTGGTGACGAGGACCTAACATCGACCCTATACACATTTTCATAGGTCTTACTTCAGACTAGCTGTAGTCTGGTTTTCTGGGCTGGGCACCCATGAAAGGTTGGAGCACAGTATCATAGAATCATAGAATCGTTTAGGTTGGAAAAGACCTTTAAGACCATCAAGCCCAACCGTTAACCTAGCACTGCCAAGTCCGCCACTAAACCATGTCCCTAAGCACCACATCTACGCGTCTTTTTACCTTCAGGGATGGTGACTCAACCACTTCCCTGGGCAGCCTGTTCCAAGGCTTGAAGAAATTTTTCCTAATATTCAATCTAAACCTCCCGTGGTGCAACTTTTGTGACTTCATATCTCTTTACATCTTAAAGCCATAATCCTGTGGTCCCACATGTACGCGTTCTGTATCTTTTTGGGTAACTTTTTACTTTCATCCAACAGAACACAAGTTTACGTGCTCTGAAATTGCTCTGCAAAGTGAACTGGAGTGTCTTAAATAGGGAATAATTAGGAGATTTGATTCAGAAGTGCCGTCATGATGTGAACGATAATGTTAATGCAGATCTATGAGACAATCTCTACTGTTCACAGAGCAAGAGCATGAACCCAAGCATTTCCAAGCAAGCACCATACTCACTGGGGTATTCTAGAACTTATCTCGATTTCCATTCAAAAGCTCCAAGGGCTTCAAGTGTCATTCCAATACAAAAGAGAAACAACTGGTGGAACTTCCATATTTTCATGAGAGAGAATTCTCATTTCTCTGGACAGCTTGGCTGTTATTGCTATATTACCATTAATACCAAATACCAGGGAAGATGGAAAACCGATGTTGCCAACTTGTACAAAAGTCTCCATTTTTATTAAAATTGCAGTCCTGAAGGCATGTGATTATGTAAGAATCTTGGGTTTCATTTCATGAAAAATAAAAAATTCTTCCCCATGCAGAGAAAAACATGAAAATGTATCCTCTAAAAGAACAAAAGCCAGAAGGCAAACAGAAAGAAATTAAACTGAATTTTTTCGAAGAAGATCTCAGCGTTTTCAAGGCAATCTCATGAATTTGATGGAAGAATGATTCTTTTTTGGACTATTTGTTGTCCCAGTAACAATAAGATTTGCCCAAGGTTTTAACTCCACCTCCTTCACACGTTATAAACTACGACATGTCTGGCCTTGCCTCCTTAGTTAGAATTAGCTAGCATGCTCTTGACATTGTACAAGGCAAAGGCTGTTGCCTCCTAGGCAAAGGGCATAAGGCCTTTGTCCAACCCATCCACACTGCAGCAAGGACAACCCGGTTCCTTGCGAAGATGTCATGCTAGAGTTGCGTGAAGTATGGCAGAGCTCAGACTAAGCCTGTGCCTGAATATCTGCTTGCGTGTATTCAATACAGCCAATAAAAAGAGTCTCAGCATGTTCTTAGATTTAGAGCCACACTTGACTGACAAACATGCCCCAAGGGGGGTTGTCTCTACTAGCAGAGCCTCTGAATTGGTACTGGCCCATAAGTAACCAGACTTGCTTGTCCCTGGTTTTCTCACTCAAGAGGGTGGTGGGTTTTGCCATGAAGTAATACACCTGATTTGAGAAGAATTAATACATTTCATATCTGCAGTCACCAAGCAGAACGGCTTCCAACTAATGCCAATTTGATGCAGAATTTGAATAAGGTTCCTACCATTTGCCTTACGCAAGGCAAAACTTTCTGTAACGCCCATTCTGAGTTGCACCCTAGCTTACACAGGATACAGAAAACAATCCCAGCAGCTGTGACATGTAAGTAAAAGGAAAGCTATGAAAGACTTTCCTATGTTGGGCTTTATTGGGTTAAGGATACAGTATTTCCCAGATTATATGCAAAATACAAATTCCACTTACCAAAGCTTTTCCTTCATTATTAGCTTCTGGATAGTGTGGGTTAAGCTGGAAAAGAAAAGAAGTCAAATACTATCTCGATAGCTTTTAGACATTTCAGTATTCAGGGGAGAGGGGTTGGTTCATTCCTCTATTATGCATCCACCCTGCAAAAGGACAGTGGAGTATTTAGAAGCAGTATGAGAACGAGAGTATAAGAACTACCAATTCAACTTCTGACTGACTTAACTGGCTATGTCCTCGCTTCAAAAAAAGTCCATCTTGCAATCAAGCTTGTTAACTCAAGGGAGGAATCTCAAATAACCAAAACCAAAAAGAATGATGGAGAAAGCACAGTTACTAATCTAAACACAGCAAGTTACAGCCACCCACACACATAAACACGCAACCACTTCCAGGATTGACCTTGAGCAGATATATTGAGATAAAAACTCACATGCTTCAAGTCTGCTGAGATTTTACAGTAAGACAGTGAACTCAGAAAAAACATATCTTTTGAAACAGGAATGGCAATGCCACTATAGACAAGTGTTTAATTACCCTGTGATTCTGTTTAACCATTATTAACGGGAATAATATTTTCTATATCATACCAGGATTATCAAGCATTAATTAATAACTAAAGTAGTATGAGAAGCTTGGATGAAAGACACTATATAATAATAAGTGTAAAGTATTACTATTTAACAGTGTTTAATATGATTTTACTTTTGACGAGGGAAATATGTAGACTAGAAAATGAGGGATTATGTAGGCAGATATATACTCAAATAAACAAACACACATACACCCACACACTGGCTGCACATGAAACCTTCCAAGGTTTGACTTACATAATGAAACAATTTTGCCTCAATATTTACCATATTCCCTGAAACAGGATATGCCTTCAAAATGTTGAAAATGCTGAAGTGAAATTATTAGTTATATAAGGTAATTTCATTTTTAAGCAACGACAGCATGTATACATCTTACAGATAAGTACAGTCATTTTCTTGGCTTGAATTTGGCATTACCAGTGTGGAAAAGCCAGAAGTGAATTGCACAGTATACCAGTAAAACTTTTCAATATCATGTCATCATACATCTAACATTACACAGACAACTATTGTGAAGAGTTTTTAAGTCTACAAGGTTTTTATTAATACTCTATCATTTATATCCCTGTACACAAAAAAGCCAGCTCCTCTCCACATCATGAGCCTGAAGGAAGGAGGGAAACTTTTAGATATTCCTAAAATTGCTGAAAATACCTTCCCTCTGTATCATGACTTGATGTGCTAACACAGAAATGATCAAAGGCTTGTTCTCCTGTCTTCATTTCAGTATTTGCATTAGCCACTGTGTTACCCTCACAAATCTAATTTAGAGAGCCTGCTTTCCTCCCTGCATTGACACCTATCCCATTGACACCCACCCTTGCATTTTGCTCCTCCATGACATTCTCACACAGTCTCCTAGCTCCAGCTCCCACCTACTTCTGTTATACAGCAACAGGAATGGGAGATGAACACTGAACAACAGACAACTAGAAGATACACATATATACATACATGTATGTATACATATATATGTAACTGTTTTCATATAGGTTTGGTTTCTTCAGAAGTTCTCACACTTTTTTCAGCATTACCTTTGTTCACCTGTCACCTTAGAATAATTCTAGTTGCCAATTCTAACAGCCAAGCTCGCCTCTCTACCTTTGGTCCTCCATCAAGAACAGAGAAAATTATCAGGCGGTGCTCCTTAATCACAGCCACACACAGTGGCCTTCCAGCACAGGTGCAGAGAAAGTACAGAAAGGCTAAATTCAATCCTACCTTCAGATTCTGCTGGTTGTAAGCAAGCGAGAAAAAGTCTGGGTCATCTCAGGTTTGTCACTAGACTCAGCACAGAGAACCATGCACCGAGGAACAGATCTTCAAACGGAATAAATCTACGATGTTTCATTGAAGGACCCGAGTGAATACAGTTGTCTACCCAGTATGAACTGGCCCTTGAATTCTGCTATTCTTCAGCTGTTTGCTTTCAACGTAATGATGCTTTAAAAAAAAAAAAACATATAGCAACAACAGGAGAAACTAGAAAAATCTCTCTCCCATGCCACTTCTTGCCTACTTTAAAAACAACTAAACAGATTGCCCTCAAATTTCCTAAAAGGTTCACTTGTGGACAGAGGTTGAGGGAGACAGAAGGCTCAAATGAAAAATAAAGTGCAACCTTAATGATGGTTTTTCTTGCCCCACCATAACAGAAATAATAAACCTAAAAAGATGTTGTTTAGAGAAAGTTTTGAGATGCTGACGTTAAACAGTAGACACGATGCAATGCAGTTTTAGGGCTGATGCTCATGGCCATTTTTAGCTGTGCTGAGCAGATGCCACTTTCATTTTCTTTTCAGCTGAGGTTGCTGGTGCTGAGCATCTCTGAAAATCAGACTATTAGCTGTTATCCCATACTATATTCTCCAGGTAGACGGGCATAAATCATGTAGTGTTGTATGTCATATTACACCTGTTCTGAGTACTTTTCAATATCCAAGTACAGCAGAATTAGTTAAGGACACAGTGACAGTCTTAAGACTCCAAAATCTATTGATTTTTCTGATTTATGTAAGATCACCTCCATGTTCTTCAATAAGCCTCAAAAACAAAAGAATCCTTGAAAATAACAACATTAATAGTTTTTTCCTTGTTGCTAATGAAATCAAGTAAAATTATTTGCAGGCGTTTAGAAAGCAAGAACACTATGCTAAAATAGGCCTCATTTAAGCTCAACCATCTTCAAGCTTTTTTGTGTCATTGGATGTGTTGAAGTTGCAATGTTACTGAAGTGTAGCTGAAATACAGTGCTGTGTATTTCCATAAAATGTCTCTGGAAGGTGCATGCAGTCAATACACAGTAAGAACATAATGCATTGTAAACTGCAGAGCTCAAGCAAGTGTGATTGTATAAATCATTATTGTAATAGCTTCACTATATGTTTGGGGGTTTTTTTAGAGTATATCTCCAACAGCTTCTTTTCCAATGCAGAATAATCCAGAAATCCTAATCCTCCACTGCTTGTTTTTCAACAAACTTAGGTACAGCCATTTTTCACCTTTCCATGGATGGGAGAGAAAAAGGTATCACAAAATCAAAGTTCAGCTTCCTCATGGCTGAGAACTAAGTATCATCAAAGACCTTGAAACTCATTTAATGTTATGGCACGCTCATGAGACTCACTATAATATCCCAACTCTCCCTCATTACGTAAAGCCACATAACCTAACCACCTGAGTAAATGGCAATCGCTATATGGTGGTAAGGAAGGTGCGATCTACATCAAGTAGCACAGACCGCATTAGTAGAGAATAACTAGGGAAGGGCAGAGGAGAGTTCACATCAGTGAAGCGGTGAACTGGCCACCTGATAGTAGTTGTGCCCGTTCTTCACTCCACTGCCATGCAGAAGGCCAGCTCTATTGTGGGGATTTTGCAGTTGGGCAAGGCTAAGGTAATCAGGTCTCACAGCTCCAATGACAATGATTTATGACACCACAAACACTGCATCTTTTTCAGCTGCTTATTCATATGAACCCAGACCCAAGTCTACATATCCTCCAGCCTACGAAATATCTCCTAAACTCCAGAAAATGGGGCTACCACATCAACTTTTCTTTCACATCACAGCACCATGGAAGACATCACGGTTTCACACACACAGGCTAACAGTGCAGACTGACTTAGGTGCTGCATGAGCTTTTCCTTATGCTACGGCCCTATCAACAGGTAAATACCGCTGTAACTGCAAATGCAATTTGTACAATATAGTTCACAGGAAGTATCTGGGACCTCAGTTTGTCTTGGACTCAATCTACTGGGGAGAAGAGAGCTTGGAAGCAGCCTAGAAAACTTGTCAGCAGACAAGGACTGTCAGTTCCATGAGAAGGCAGCCACCACCACCACACAAGATCATGTTTTTAAACACTAAAATCATTGACTATTTTGGCATTTACAGGAAGATTTGCAACTACAGAGAAGATAATACATCCTTTAAATGTAAACAGAAATTGCATTTACTTGCACACTTTTCTAAGAAGCCAAATTCCCAACTCATGGGCTACAAAGGGTATCTGCAAGAGCCTGAAGGTCAGGGTCAGCATTGCAGGTGGTCCTCCTGGGTGTATAAAAATTGATGTTTCTTAGATAGATTTCATGTTCAGCCTTTGTACATGGTGGCATGTAAAAAGAGTAGTCATATGAATGCATACATACACCAATATATTTGTACTGTGGAAGCACCAGAAGGCCCCCAGTAGACAGTATGTGTGACAAACACATAATAGAAGCCAGCTTTTACAGGTGGAAAATTGAGGTATAGACAAAGTCTTTAACCATTTCTGGTTAAAATTATTTGGAAGGGCAAAGAATCTCATTCCTGAATTTTTGCGTAATGCCCTCCTAATGTGATCATCCTCCCGTACAGTTTGCATAGTAGGAAGACGACTTTCACCTACGTGTGTTTGTGTGTTATTTCTGGTATTTGGTGCTCAGAGAATGCAAGTGCCCTGCTAATCCTGAGAGGTATCCTGTTAGATCAAGTGCCAGAAGTCCAGGATCTGTCATCTCAACTGATGACGTCTCTACTGATTAAAGCTAGTCAAAGTTCTATCCTAAAGTTTTCAATACATAAGACACTGCATAATCTCCTGAGGTTCTACTATTGAGCAGAACAACTTCTCACTAATATGTTATTCCTGGCTTTAATTTTATTTTTGCACCTTCACATAGTAAGATATGCTTTACAGTCCAACAACTGAATTCTAAATCTCAGTCCATACTGTGGACAGTTCGACATTTCACCTTTATACTGAATGCTGCTTTCCTAGACAGAGGAATGCATGGAAAGTACTCAAACAGGCTATTTTTGGACACTCTTAATTAAGAAGGAGAGAGAGCAGTTTGGGGAAAGAAACACCCATGCTGATTTTAATCAAATTTTGTTGACTAGGTAAAGGATATTTAAAACATCTCGTCAGGGAAAGAATTAGATTGCCAAATTTCAGCTAAACGAGCATTTTAACAACTTGATTAAAACCCACATTTATGAAGGAAACCCTGACAGACAAAGAATAAAAGGATCTAATTCAACACACATAAACAGTTCCCATTTCATTTGATAACCAGCCTGTTAACACACAGCCGGTTACCCAATCAACAAGGGCAAGTGTTTCAGGAAAAAAAAGCCACCACAAAAGAAAAAAATCCACTTCTCAAATCCTTCATCTTCATTAGGCTTGCTTTGTTCTTTGTTAATGTCATACTGATTAGTTTTCAATAAATCTAAAGGACTTTTGCACAATTTCAAAGACTTCAGTGGTATTCAAAGGACTTTTGCCATCTTATTAACTTGCTGGAGAAAGACTGGCTATGACTCTACCTCGATAAACCCCATTCAACACTGCCACAGCATTGGCACAAAGTTCCTGGTAATCATCATCTGAGGAAAGTTTAGAAATCTTAAAAGGCCTTTCATTTCAGGATTGTATTTTGCTGCTGTTTTGCTTATGAGCCGTCCCTTAGCAGATCAGACGAGTTTCCAGGGAGCGGTGGAAGAAGTGAATCTTTTTGTCCGCTTCAGGCCCCCCATGCGGCACAAGCAGAGTGAAGTGGGCAGGGACAGCGTGGGGGAGCTACCTGCTAGTCAAAAACTGGGATGAGAATCAGCTCTGGCACCAATTAGCCACCCTCATCATAAGAAGAAAGGATAGGTCGTCTTAATGGCATTTTTAGCTGCTTCGGTGTGCCTAAATCACCACTGATTTAAAGGTCTCGCATCAGCGGCATAAGCTGGAGCTGCGGCAACATGTAGCTCTACATTAGGCTAGGAGAGAGCGGTGACTGGGAGATCCCTTTGCTTCTCCTGTGATCAAGGGCAAGAACCTGACCACCCACCGACGCCTGGTGCTCAGTCCCACACAGCCATATCCCATTCTGCAGAGGAAGTTAAAGAAAGGAAAATGTCTAAGGCATCCTTTAGTCTATCCTGAATGCTGGGCCATAACCTCAGCATGAGCCTCAGCGACTCCATGCCAACATGTGCTATATGAAAAAGCACCCTCATCTTTTCAAAGGTTATGTTCTAAATATTAATATCCCATACGCCTTTCAGTGATTCTCCCAGAAATAACTAGGGATGATTGAATTAGACATTACTGAAATTTATACCGTTAAAAAAAAAAAAAAAACACATAAAAAAACCCAACAATTAAAAAAAAAACACAAACCACCATGAGGGAAGCCTTCTAAACCTCCATCAAGCATCAAAAATAAAGAAAAAGAGGCACAAATATAATTGAATAAAAGCTTCTTAAGTAATCTTGAAATAATAACCAAGAAAAAAGCACTAAAGAACAGACCACATGTCTACATTTGCTGTTTTGGAACACATCAAAATGCAATACCAGCAGATGTTGTATTTTTAATAACAGAAGCAGTCCTTATAATGACTAAATGACAATAAATGCTGCATTAATGGCTTCACAGTTCCCTTCCTCCTAAAGCTCAGATGTATACAAACACAACTCAAACCCAGCCAACTTCAGACAGGACTGAAAAAGCCTAGCTGAGCACAGGCTCACAGATCACTACTGCAAAACTAGTTGGCTGGGGGGAAAAAATCCTTCCTCCAAGATCCAGATTTCTGAAGGTATTTGCACACCAACAGATGCAAATGTTGTTCCTAACTTCCACCAATGTCAAGACAAGTCAGGCCAAGAAATTTAGCTGCATTCTCAAGATTCTGAAAAACCTTGGAAAATCTAGCCCTGGGTTTTGCTAAATGGACAGCTTCTAACTCTGTCACTTTAAAAAGCAACATCCAAGTCTGTGGAACTGGTCAGACCGGCTCTGTAAATCAGTAATCCATTCTCCTCCTCCTCCTCCAGTCTCTGGATCTCTTCCATCCCTCCATGCAAAGCTGTAAATTATCCTTCACTCCTTATAGTGCTTTAAAACAAAACCACACTCCTCCTATGAGACAGTGAAAAATAGAAATAAGGCTTACGGTGCTGAGTTCACCCTGTTGCCTTGGCAAGCCCTTTTTCTTACAAGAACCTTTAATCACTGAGCCCAACAGATAGAAACTAATCAGAATGCTGTATTAACATTTAATGAAGAGACTGGAAAAAAATGACTCAGAAGATTTTGAAGCAATCTCCAGGTAAGGTCCTGCAGTGCCAACAAATTAAATGTGTGAGCAGATGCGTGAAGGCCTTGGTGGATGCTGCCATCTCCTGGTACCTTCTCTGGTTTGCAAACTGTTATCCTTGAGCAAAAGGTACCTGCACATCTTAAACAAGGCCATTTTTATCCAGTTATTTGCCTTACTGTTTCTAAAGGCAGAAGGAACCACAGAGCATTTACCACTACGCTCTCCTCCTCTGCATGAGCTATATGAGTGGATAAATAAATTTTGCTGTGAAGGCTTGCTTCCATGTCACCCCAAAGAATACCACTGGCAAACAAGGGTCTCTTTTTGCTTCCTGAACACAAAAGATCTCTGAGTAGTCCAGTTTCCAAAAACTGGATATCAAAAGACCTAAATTATGGCCTTCAAATATTCAATCTCAGTTGCCTTAATAAAACATTCTATGCAGTACTCCATTTTCCACAGCATTTTAAGAAGGTAAAAGAAAAATAAGTTCATAAAACTACAGAAAAAGTTTCTCCAGGGCTCCAAGGGGTTAACCCTTGTTTATAGCCTCAAGTTTAAGAACTGATTTCCCTTCTACATTTTTTTTTAATCTTAGCTAATGCTGAGGATACTATTACTCATACAAATATGTAATCTTTCTTAAAATCTCATTAAATGCTTTGTTTTCTATTCTTGTGGCAGCAAGTTCCACTTCTTCACTATGTCCTATTCAGAAGGCAGGAGAGGATTATTTTCTATCAATATTAACTTGAACATGCACTCGGCTATCGTCACCATGATCCAAATCAAGTGATCACTACAACAGGATTAAACTTATTATCAACAGTATGGCTCTGTCCACCCAGATAAATGCATATTATAATGATATATATCATATAGCAGGCTAATAGTTTTAATACTGAGACATAACAGAAATCCATTTAAAAGAATGTAAACCAAGATTAACAGCGGTTCTCAATTTAAAGTGAATGATGTACATAAGCTTCTCTGAAAAGAAACTTGGGCAATTTTGACAGAAAAGTAGGGTGAGATAATATGGGAAGAAATTATTCAGGAAAGACAAGAGAAATGTGAGTAACTTTTATTAGCCATCGATTCAAGGGTTCTCAGCAAGTGGTTTACACCACCACAGGGTGAAATTCAGCTGACAGTCCCACAAGGCAAGACCTTTGATGCTGGCTTCAGCAGTTCCTGTTAACCCACCCCAACCACTTGTGCCCCCGTGCCTTAGCTCAGTGACCCTGTTTACAGCACAGACTATTCCCTCTTTCCCGCACCCTGGAGTCTGTGCCAACACCACCTCAGGGACGGCACACTGTATCACGGGACCGCAATCAAATACCTGTGGAAACACGACATTTCTGCAAGCCTACGTTGCCACTGAAGTGCTCTTACCACTGAACTACAGCCTTGATGAGTGGGACTGGACTTCCTGTTCAGTTTAGAATATTCATATAATTGTCGTTTCATCTCATGTGCACGTAATGCTGTGCTGCTCAGGACAACTGGCTTCAATCATTCCTACCTTCAAAATAAACATCATTGAGCATCTAGTGCTAAAACAACCCCAAAGCTGGAAGTATGTTTCATGTGGGATTTTAACAAAAGAGTTTAGAACAAAACTCTGATCAGAGTTGATCCATTTTACAGCTTAAACCCTGTACTTTCACTCTTGCAGGAAGAAGAAAGCAAACCCTCTAAGAAAGCCAGAGGAGTTTTCCAGTGGGATATGCATCGGGGATGCACATCAGATTGCTACTTCTGCCCAAAGCAGCTAGCTAGTGGACAGCTTTATCTCTGTGACTTGTCCATCACCAGAATATGTGCTAAAGAGCTTGCCATCCCAGTTATCCTCTACAAGCCATCTATGAAGTATATTCACATGTAGAAGTTAAAAACGGCTGTTATGGAGGCTTCAGACCTACAATGGTCAAAGAAGTCCAGGGGGTGGCTGCACAAGTGAAAACTGTTAGAGGAAGTCCAAACCCATCAGGTCAGTATCTGAGACACCCTTGATCCCTGAGCATATAAATGCTCATGTTCCACTGACTTCAAAGGCAAGGCTACTCCTGAGAGCTTTACTGAATGAGGGCCTTTATATGAGCAACTATTTGGTTTAATGAATGAAGCACACTACAAGTCAGAAAAAGTATGTTTGGTTCTGCTATTACCTCTGAGCTCATTGCTTCAACCTGTTGCATTGGCCAGCCTGTTCTCACTCTTCTCTTTCATCTAGAAGAACTTCAGGGCACAGATTACCTTTTGGTAACAACACCAGTTGCTCCTTTTGGAGCAACACCAGTAGTCTATGCACTACCTTGGAAGACACAGTAATAATCTGAACCCTTGTTTATGGCCACAGTTTTATAGAATCACAGAAGGTAAACATTAAGGCTGCCATCTTACCTGCATTATCTTAATTCATTTAGTATAGTATAGTTAATTCAGTGTTAAAGACAATTACCTCACCAGATTTACAGCCATATCTTGGCCAAGGTATCTAGTAACTCTAGTTTAGTTTATTCAATTAAGTAAAACAGAATTATCACAGGTTTTTCCTTACAAATTCTGCACTGAGGTTATGTACGTGTTCACAATGTTTCACAAGCAATGTACTGTGGTTTATCTATTGTCTACTGCAATATCTGAGACTAGCATGTGATTTGATATTTGCATATAAATTTTGTGATTATTTTAGCAATATTCATCTCACCTGAGAAGTTCAATATGAAATGACAGACTTACCCTGCATTTCTTGTGTGTGCATGTATGTATGCATGGGCACACATATTTCTGTTTAACATCCTCATACAGCAAGTGTTAATAGTTTCAGTACAGATTATCCAGTTTAGAAATCACAGAACTGGAGCTGCTATACATGGAGAACAATATTAAAGGTGCATGTTTTCATTCAGCACAATCAATAAGCTGATACTCAGTTCAAAGTGACTTTTATCCTGGTGATTAGAATATTGAAAAGGTTAGGTGTGTTCATGAGAAAGGCACAGCTGTGTGGTCCCAACCTGCAGCATTTAAAAGGCTGTTCAAGTAAATTGCAGCTCGCTCCCACACACAGACAGATAGATTTGGGTGCATTCTACAGGTGGTACATGCACCGAAAAGACTTTAAAAAAATTTGGGAAAGTCTTTGTTACTTTGAAGCATTCAATTTTCACCTAACCTTACAGCCTCTCTTCATAAATATAAAAATTCGAAATAATTTGGGTCATTTTGCTGTAACCAGGGCTAAAAAAAGAATCCTCTACAGAACTTTTTCTAAAAGACTGCTGACTCTGTGAAGATGAGAATAAAACTCGGCAGCCTGGATCTTAGCTTGTGGCTTAGTGTCTAAATCTCCTGCTAAGGATCTGGCTCAGCTCTTTCAGGTGAAATCAAGCCCTTCTGACACTAACAGCAGAACTCCCACTACCTCCAAAGAAGATAATTTCTCTTTCCAGTTTTTCAGCTGAGTATTTGGTTCCACTTTTTTATTATTTCAATGTTTTGGGTATGTCTGAGCCAGTGGCTTCAGGTTTCCAAATGCCAGACATGGAGGACACATTACCACCTATCCAGATTTCCAGTGTCTCAAGTCTTACCACCAAACACGAAACCCCTTCTTCAGCATATCCCTCCTGTGACAAGTAATTGTGTGAGAGCACACATGCATCTGATGCATCAGACCGTGTCCCCAGGATGTGCATGGCAGTAGGGGAATGACAACGCAGCTATGTGCAATTAGCAAATATCTTCCACTGGGTCTCTTTTAGCAGTGGCTCTTTCAGGGTGGCTCACCTTCAGCCCATAGTCTAGTAGTAGGGTCTAGGTTGTGCTATGGTATTAGCAGGTCTTAAGGAAATTCAAAGCATATTAATGAAAATTAGCCTGAGTAATGCCAAGTGGAAAGAGGATTAAAGGAAATGGTACTACTCGAGACTGTGTCAGAAGTCCGAGGTATCAGAGGACCCTTAGTCTTTGAAAGGTAACAAAAGCTGGATGACTGTGGTTCTTAGGAACATGGAATTTAGGACTTACATATCCTGACTTCATTCTCTCAAGTTCCTAAGAATTAGATTTACAAGTACTCACCTATATGTTTTGTTTACCGAACAACTGTATTGCCTCACTTTTTTTTTTTAAACTTACTTACTGTAGTATTGAAATATTGAAACACCTTTACGTTTATTAGTTTTAAATTCCTGAATTCTCTGGGGCAAGTGTCTTGAATTTTCTTAGTCCCCAGATCATCCCCTGGCCTCAACAAGCTGCAGTGGCATCCCTTCACTACATGGCTCAGACCCACTGAGTCACAAATCAGGCTGACCAGTTACATCTGGCACAGGAAGCCTCAGAGAAAAAGAGAAGGTACAGCACTGCTCGCACAAGGTACAAGCCTAACTGCGGAGGAGCAAAAGGAGACACCTGGGTGAAGGACACTTCTGCTCATTGTCTGAGACTTGACCCATGCAAGATTCCACTGCAGAAGTGTCCGTGGTACAAATCAAGCTGATTTACGGAAGGATGAAGGAAGGAAAAGATGGTTATAAACAGTGATTAATCCTGATTTACAATAGCTCAAACTGCGACAGAAATTGTACCATTAGCCAATAACAGAACACTTAAAAGATTGGTGAATTTTGTTTATGTGTTTGTACTTATTATTCCACTCTAGATATCATTATCATGGAAGCTTAAACAAAATCAGGTCATGGCAATGTGTGACGCTGTTGATAATCCGTACCATGAGTAATCTTCCTGTGCTGCAAGAGCACAGATAAGTGTTCAGTAAGCTTTGCCCAATTGATTTAAAGTTAGTTCATGCACATTAGGTGTCTGCCTGCCTGTTCATAAATCTTTGGCGTGTCTGTCTGGCTGCTGTGTTGTGCCTGACATGTGAACTGTGTAAAATACAGTTCACAGGTTTTTATTACATCAGTACCTTTAATATCTCCACCAGCAGGTATTTTATACTTCATAGATACAGTAGATAATGCTGCTCTCCAGTAACAACATATCACCTCTGTTCAACCCAAATGCTCTTCCAGCAATCACCCTACTGTGCCCATTGTACTCTCCATATTACGAGTCTTCCTGATGGGTATTTCCTTTCCAGAGGTAGAAAGGACCTAAGCTCAGGTTCGACATTCACTGTAGCGTGACACCTCTTCACATGAAGATTTTTCTCCTGAAAATCCCTGAGCAGATGAGGTATGGTGGGAGAAGGAAGCCCATCAGTCAAGAGTGCTTGATGCCCTTCCTGATTCTCCATCAGCCTAGCTAGTCTAAATAAAATCTTTCTACTAGGAGCATCTCTCACTGTAAGCAGAGAGGAAAAAGGAACCGTCTCTTAGGTGGGAGTACTGGTTGCCACTTGAAAATTAGCTATTATTAGCCAATATTAACTACACAATAAAGCCAGTTGGCTTCAGCCAAGCCAAAGTATTGCTACAGTACGGAGGCAGGAGCATAGAGCAGAGCAGTTAAGGCATGTCAGCCCACTGCCTTTAAAGGGATGATGCTCTTGGCCTATCAGGTTTCTAACTTACACTGTGAACGACTGCTAAAACCAATGAAAAGATCCAAATTACGTTCAGTCCTAGATGGAAAATAGTATCAGTATCTGTCCTGGTGGTCCACTGTTTATGTTTTGACACTGGTTTTGACATAATTAGAAATAAGTAAAGGTTTGATAGCTCCTGTTTGCTCTTACTCTGAAATCAGTGCAGACTGTGACAGGAGCTGGAAAGTGAAAGCAGCACGCTGGGAATACTAAGGACTTGTCTGCATACAGAAGCTGCACTGCTGTAAACGTAACTCAATCCAGTTAGAGCAAGTCTTTTTTCAGGGATGCCCTAACATATAGTGATTTGTATCTGGCTCTTGTAGTTGTCAATTTTCACACTCATGCTTGCAAGCATAACTCAAAGAGGCAGTCCTGCACAGACTTAACTAAATCAGTGGGAAAAAAACCTACTTTTCATTCCATTGATATAACTTGGACGCAGACAAGTTCTAATAGGGATTAGATATGACTTAAAAAGTTCACAGCTTCTTGCAACCAGGGAAAAATCCAAGGCTCTCCCATTTCACAAACTTGGTATTATCTGCTCTCTTTCAGCTTTTCAAGAGCCCTATTTTACTTTTAAAGACAACTACGGGTCTTAAAAGATGTTAAGCAGAGAGATAAATGAATCCAAGGATTTTCAGCATAAATATGGTAGATATTGAACAGTGGCGTTTGCCCTGGCTGCCATGACAACAAACAGCAGATTCAAGATTCAACAGCATAGCTGAAATTAAGGTTATACGTTGTCTTGAACTCACCTACTAGTGTCCTGTAGTTCAGAAATTTTTCCTTGCAACCCTTGGATACAGCAATACAGCATGACACAGCAGTGCACATCCAGTTCTCCCCATTCAGACCTCTTGTGAGAACTTTTCAGAGACCTACGTTGTGGACCTACCTACTATGGCATTTCTGAATTGGCAGGACCATGTATAGTACTTGGTTAGGCAGCACACAACCACTTGTTTAATTGACATTCTTACCTCTGCAGCTAAGTAGTTTCCAGTTGCCAAATGCTTAAATCTAAACAAGCTGTTCCACTGTCCTGCCCCTCCCCGGCAAGGGTCATGATGGACAACCTAAAAGAAGAAGTACCGATTTTAATCGTGCTCCTCAAGATCATACTTAGATCACTGACATGTCTTACAGCTCATTCCAAATAAAAATATGTAAACTATATAATTACATATAGTCTACCACAGAGAGGAATCCTGTGCTCATACTAAGCCCACCACAGATAACAACTACTTACACTTATTTTTTGCCATGTGCCAGGAAATACTCTTCCTGTTACCTTCCATGTTTTCATTAATCTACTCCCTGCAAACATGATGAGCCAAATTTTGCTTTAAAGTGACACGGTGTGAATCTGGAGCTCAAGAAAGTAAGTGGAGCTGCTCTACACTTACACAGGCACTACTTAAAAGCAAAACTCAAACCCTCTTACATTGTTGCACCACTTACACCAGCTCTATTTTTGACAACACTAGGGCCTTCTGATAAATTTTCCTTCAAGTGATAAAATATCCCCATATCATTTGAAATATCCCAGGTTGTTTCTTTTTCCCCTTGACTGAGCTGTAGGTCATTGGCTACCTTCAAACCTAGCAGTGCCTGTCTCTCCTAAGGAGTAATCTCAAATAACTACAAGTGCAATATACTCTTTTTCATACAGTCCTTACGCAGACAAAAATCAACCATTTGCCTGAGTGAGGAGCTCTGTTTTAAATGCACAAAGTTTGTTCAGCACATACGAACTTTTGGGTATAGGAGTTACATTACTGTAATAGCAAGAGTTTCAGATATACCAGTTTCCAGTGTTCCTCAGTTAAACAAAAATATATTTGCTAGTCATCTTCTCAAAATCACCCCCATTCAGGAACAACACCTTTATTCAGCCTAACTTTAAACAGATGTTGATGTGACCTGTTGCAGAAGAACAGACTCGATCACATTTGTGTGATTTCTTGTCAGTCATTAATTTCAATTTTCTATATTGCACATGAAGTCAAATATAAACACCCAGAACTCAGGATACATGAGTGTCATTCGATTGGCTTTGATAAAATCACACCATTTACGTCAAGTCTGAATTTGACTCTTCATCATTTTAGTGCAGGTAATATAGTAAGAATCCTCTCTCCACATGCACAGCAATAAAGCACCTCTTCAGTGTTCATCCCACACAAACCGCTTCATAAAATAATAATAGTTACGGGGAGGTGTATGATGATATCAAGAGGCTACGAATGATTCATGTTGTGGTAAAGTATTTTTATTGAACCCTGGCCTTCAGGCCCTAAAATATTTATAAAAAGAAAAAAATACCTCTATTTCCCACAGTGCTTTAGAACTTGTTGCAGAAGTGGCTGACTGACGTAATGTAGTACGAAGGAAAATATGTTGTTTCTTCTCATATTCGTCACAGGTCAGAAACTTCTCTTGCTCTGCATGAAACAGCCTAACAACATCTCCCTAAAGTAATATGAAAAAGAAGCATTATTAAGTGGTAGGCAAAGCCGCTAGACTCATCCTCTATATCTGTACTAGCTCCAGTGATGTCAACATAGCTGATATGAAGAAAACATTTATTAGTTTCCTGTTGCTGGAGCAGGTACCAAGTGCAGAGCATACAATCTCGGCACTAAGTCTGGAAATCAAATGAGCTAATTCAGTCCTGCAGGAGACCCATGCACTTTTGTGAAAACAGAACTTGTTTCAGAACACTGCAATGAATAGTGGGCAACAATTAACCTAAAGGTGATTTTTAATTCTAGCTAACTTTACTAAATGGATTTTTAAATCTCTAATCTCTCTTAGTATTTAGGGAAACTGAACAGATTTTTCTAACATCATATTATCTCATCTCCTCTACTCTGCAACCAAAACCAATGCCCCCTCTCTATTTCTTCTGCTGGCATCATTTTTGCTTCCTTCTGCCTCTCCCCAAGGCTTGAAACACTATCCCCAAATGGGTCTACACAGATATACCATTTTCCCTTTCAAATTCTTCCTCAAAAACTGCTGGTACCTTGATATCTACTGAAAAACAGCCAGTTGATAATGACTTATTAAGGTACAAGGAGGACAAATGAAATGTATTTCTTTAAAATGAAAATGTAAGTGATTTCAGGGAGTGATCTGGAGGCATGAAGCTGTGCAATCCCTCAGCATTTAAAGCTACATTGTCCTATTACAGCTTTTGTCATCATGCCTCACTCCGTTCTGCAAGCTTGTTATACCTGCTTTTAGCACCTTGGCATAAACTGAAGTGTCAGAGCTATTCTGTACAGAGCCCTCATCATTCTGGGCTTGAACTTCATCTTTTCTCATGGATCCTCAGTTGTCTCTGGGACGGGAAAGGGGCTGGACGCTAGCACAATCCAGACAATTTCACTTAGACATTAACACAAAGGAAAAAATATTCTGGCTGTTGAAGGACAGTAGTAAGGGATCCTCAACAGCTCCATAAAGTCCTCATTTCTTCTGTTATTCACCATGTAATATTTCTCTACAATCAAATACGGCATGATTTTTCAGATTCAAAAAACAACTAAAAAAATCATACTTACTCCTTTCAGTACATCATCTCGATAACTACTGAATTTCATGAACAAAGTTATTTTCCAGCTTGTGTTACAGTTGACAGCATTTACCTTTGGGGGAAAAAAACAAACAAACAAACAAACAAACATAATTATAGTCTTAAGGGGTGTTCTTTTCTTTTTGAGACATTTTATTCTTCTAAAAGACCACATCATATCTAGGGTGGCAGGGAACATGGCTTAGCTACGTATTTGTACAGTTCCTAACATGGGTCCTGAAGCTCTCAAGTGTTAATAATAATGATGTTGATGTTGGAGAAGATTCAGTGGGCAAAATGCTACTCTGTCTGTTGACAGCCTACCAAAGACAACATAAAGAGCTGTTGGAAGAGGACTTATTCTTACATCAGTGAGAGTTTCAGATGCTCAAGCAAACCTCACGAAGCTTTCAGTGCCAGGCAGAACTGCACCAAGAATATTTCATCTTGGTTTGTTGAGGCCAAGCTAGAACCAATGTTTAATACTGGCATCTCGCCCATGGTGAGTTCTGGTTACCAGTAAAGAACAATGTATAATACATCTCAGATCAGCAGTTACCCCTCCTCCCTCCACTGAACTCACCTCTTTGCAGCCAGGGTTATCTAGAAGCTCAATGTTGCTGGCATGTAGAGGCTGCCCTGCATTGACTGGCATGAGAACAACTTTATCTCCCACAACCACCTGGAAGTCAGAAATAAAATGCAATTTAGACCTATGTAATTATCCAATAAAATGAAGTAATGTTACATTTTTAGAAAATGACTCAAATGCATGCTCTAGGAATGGCACTCAGTGAATTTATCTGCAGACAATTCACACACCAGCTCTGTTCGCCCATGCCTCTGCAATTGCTTGGGTTCAAGATTTCACACTAATGAATCCTTGCAGTCTCAGTAAGCACGTCACCCAGTTCAGCAGAAACTCGAGATCATGAAATAGATACAAACCTATGAATTCCAAGAGCAGTTCAATTCATCTAAAAGTTACATTAACTACTCTTTATTCCATATATACTGCCAGCCAAAAGGCAGAGAAAGCTTAGAAAAGAACCTGTAGTCAGGCAGCAAGACCTTTCCCTCCCTTGCTGTCAGCCAACCTTCTCCCATCAATGTGTCTTTCATTTCACAAAAGCCTTAAAAATTTGCCTGTGACAAGACTTCTTTAGCCCAGTGACTCCCCAACTCTGTGGACCATCTTCTGGCAAATGTCATGACAGGCTCAGGAGTTCTGCGATTTAGACTGCATGACTGAAATCTGGAGAGGAACATAAATCACTGGAAATTCAGAGAGAGGCGAACACACTCCATCCCCTCTGCTGTTACTCCCTAAATGGTGTTTGGAACTCAGCAGAGGCAGCAGGTACATCAGCTGAGAGACCTTGTCTCTATGAGAGGAATTCCTAGCTGACTCCCTACAAGCAAATTCCCACGCCCTTGCAATTCTTTACCTATACAGACAGGGAAAAACAATATATGAAAATGTCTCTGACCTAAAAAGTGCTTAAGGCATGCATATGGACAATTCAACAAATACCTGGGAGGAGGAAAAAAATAAATAATTTTAAAAAGAAAAGAAAATCAATCCCCATAGATTCGTTGGCACTAGGTCCTGATTTGCTTATGCTGTTCACAGCAATTTTAAGCACACACACACACACATGAAGACAAGCGGCTACATGTGATTTTTGCTATACGAAATGCTGTGCAAGCCATGCTTTCTTTTGGAACACAAACAAAAATGCTTTCTGCATTGATCAGCACATTCCCTATGAAAAAGCAGAGCCCAATTCAGCCTTGTGTAACTTCAACACAAGTGAATTTGGCCCACTTATTGCCAAGGTGAAAAAAAAGGTTGCTTGTTCTTTACCAACACAGCTAAAATAAACAGTAGCAAAAGACAGTGTCATCATGCTCAGACTACATGTAGAAATCCTATTTGATCCAAGTAATGAGAAAAAGTTCACTAATGGAACCAAAATAATGACAAGATGCCTTTAAGATACATTCCTTATGGAATACATTCCTGCATGCCATGCTTCACACAGACATTACTTACAGCCCATTTTAAGAAGTTATGACCAGACAATTCATTAATCAAAAAACCATCAGGCTTGCATCCTGCAAAGTGGAATCAGGACTTCAAAATTATTGCAAGTACACCAGGACTATAACAACTTAATTAGTAAGAGAGCACATCACTGAGCATCTTATTTAAAAATAAAAAAAAAGGAGGGGAAGGTATCTTTGAATGCAAGCCTGTGACTACCATGGAAGTAACCAGAGGAAAGTAAATGTACACAGCTTCTTTGCTGTAGGCACACGTCTGAGGAAGAACTGTTATGTGGGGTCATGGTTTCTGTCTCAGTCTCCTCCCCTGCTCCAAGTCCATATCAGTAACCTGCCCTCAACGCTGGCCAGCTCTGCCAGCTGCCACAGAAGCAACAAGATATCCTATGTTCTTTACTTTTCTTCTTTTTCTTCTTGCTTCAAACCTCCATAGGTGGTTGGGAAGGAAGGGATAGAGGCAATTTCACAGCACTTGTTTCCTATACACCCCCCACCAGTGATGCAGAAAACGAAAGCAAAATGAAGAGGGAATCCTATTCTCTTACATACGGCTGCCTTGGGCAAGCTGCAAGTCTGCTCTTTTGTGTTCCTCCCATCCCCTAGCCAGTTGATTTCTGGCTTCAAACAATGCCCCAGCATGCCCAAAACACCTGAGTTGGAGCACTTGCATGCCCACATGCCCATATTTCTGCCTGTAGAATTGTACTGTATGGAGATTATAGAAGACAGAGCAATGTATTCCCAAGGTTTTGCTCTGCAAAATTAAAATTGACACCAGCTCTTTCTCCTCTTCCTTAGGTACCCTTGGGCACAGCTGGCCACAGTATGCTGTAGACCAGCAGTGGGTAATAGTTTGACAGGTCTCTGGGTCTTCTTCCTTACATATCGACAGGAATTCATTGCATCAGACACACAGCTTTTGAGGATTTCATTCCTGATTCCTTTGACAAAACTCTTACCCTTTCTGGTCTAGATAAGAAACTTCCAAAGAATTATTAAATTCATAGTGAAGCCAATGAGAATTCAGCTTTTGAATTCAAGATAAACCTACAGGGTCCTTCAGTCTTAGATGCAGTGGAGTTCTTCCCACACAAAGTAATTTCGAAATTCATGCAACCTTACTTGTCCATGTCTTGGTGGAGTGGGTACATTGAGAGTGGGAAGAGCCAGTCAAAGCCAACTACGTTCTGTCTTCTGGGTGAGGGACCAGCACTGGCATCACTTAGAGCAATACTGTCGTTCATATAAACTCAGTAAGCCCACCTGTCAGCTACTTCTACACCATAATCAAAAAGTAGGAGCAAATACTCTCGTAGAGGTGTAGCATATCACAAAGACTGGCAGTTACAAAAGGTTATATAGCTGTGAAGATGCAGTAGCAGTGATTTCAGTTTGGACTAACTATCCAAGTAGGTTACCGGGCACACCGAAGGCTCTCCTACTCCATCTCCATTGCTTTTATGTTATAACCACATCTGCCAGTGGCACTGCTGACACACTTCAAAGATCGGGAGGATCAACAGAACTTTCCCACAGATGGCTGGGCATTCCCCAAGTCCAAGATCACCTCTCTCAGCATGCTGCAAGATCAAGCTTTCAAACCACTCAAATGGCAGACAACTGAAAATGCAATCCACACAGAGCTAATCCTGCTATCAGTGCACATTTTGCTATTCAGTCAAACTGGAAGCAGCTCTGGCGTTAATCAGTCACATCTTGCATTGAAGGAGAGCTGGTATATGCTTAATAAAAGTCTGCATAAAATATTGCAGTTATGCCAATTACCGTAAATTTTCAGCCCTATTTTTTCACTACTTTCATTGACTTGCATAACTAATCAGTTGCTAATGAAGCTAAGCTAACCCTCCTTCAGAAAATAATTTTTAAAATATTTCACAAGGCGAAACAACTGTAATGACTTACCAGAAAAGTCACACACATGACTTCCTACATCACAGCTTCCCCCAGACTAAACCACCTTCTTTTCTTTTAGGATATATGGCATATTTGGATCTACCTTGCCTGAGTTATCTGACACAGTAGCAGTCATCCAAGCAGTAATTCAATACTCACTTCTACTGTTCTAAAGACTTTCTAAAATGTGTTTTCTTAGGGAATTTCCTCGTTATAGCATAGAAACTGAAAATAAAAAAACCCCAAAGTTTCCAAACAGAATAAGGGCCTGATACACCAAGCTAACTCCATGCACCGAGAGGTCAGCAGAAGAAGAAAAGTATGCAAAAAAATATAAGTCCTTTAAAAGCTAACCTAGTGAGTGGGTAAAGTGGCCCCAGCTTGCGTGGTATTAGGTGCTTTGTAGATGAGTCCCCCAGAAACTAGCCTTTTAATGGGCACATGTCTGGGAGTAACTGAGAGGTAAGCAGTGGGTACAAGGCTGGAGCACGTCTCCATCTGTGAGAGGCAAATGAAGGATTTCCCCCATCGCTTGCTACCCCTGTCCCCCTTACAACAGCCACCTAGTTTCTGTAACTGTCGAAGGGGTGGAAATGTGCCAGAGCAGTTACAAGAAAGCTACCAAAGGACTAATGTTTCGCACTGGAAGTTTGCAAAGAAAATTATCAGATCTGTTTGGGCCTGGTAGAAAGGAGGAAAAACTTGGGTCTCGAAAATTCCCTCTGTAAAATATAATGGCAAGCTCCCAGCTCTGAAAGGCAACACCTGGTGACAGAAAATGAGCAGCAGGCAGGTTCCAAAGGAGGCCATTAAGTTAGGAGTAAATCTGACAGTTTCCCACACAGCCCTTGTAGCTCACAGCTTGTCAAATACAGCCCCACAGGGAACAAACCAGGAGAGAGGTCTGCGGAGTGGGATGTTAACAGCGATCTCTGCGATGATCTGCGAACTTTTCAGACCAGCAAAACTGCTTCCAAATTCTTATGCGCCCACAACAGTGTAAAATTGAATCAAAAACTCTATAGTACTGAGGATGACTTATAAGGCTTAAGATCATTCTGCTGCTCTCAGCTGTAAGGGCTCACGATGGCTTTGCAGATCACAATCTGAGAACCCCAGGTCCTCGCTCTGGAGAGCATGACATGCACTTATTTCCCAGGCATGAGGGCATGAGAAATTAAGATGATGCTGAACTGATGTTATTCTAAGAAATTAAGCCAAAACCCTAAAGCAATAAGTCACCTTTTTTTCTTTCCAAAGAGGGAAAGGAATACCAGGTTAATGTTTGATCCACAACACTTCTTTTCCCTAGCTGAAAAGCCATGCAGAGGTGCCCCAGGGGGCTACTCATGTTTGCTGCTTTTCTCTGCAACAGGCTTGGGGAAAAGGGGAGCTTTTCACATACTCTTCTGATCACTGCATGGAGCAGGGAAAGACCATGACTTTTGGGACTTCTGACCAGGAGCTGGGAATGCAGTCCTTCCCCTCCCCACTTTTGATTGCCAAAAGGGGCTGCAAGCAACCACACTCATCCTGGATAGCATCCCAAGAGCTGGGTAACCACAAAGTTAATGAGAGAAAATACACGAGAAAACAGGCATTCCCGTCTGCGATGCTGAGAGGGCTCTTTCACCAATTAATTCACAGGGGAGAGTGGCCAAACATTCCCAGCCAGATATAAAACCACACAAGTTCATCATGTGGCCTTCCCAGATGCAGATCTGAATTTTCCACAGTGGGCACTTAACCAAGCCACAGTCAAGTGAATGAAGAACTGAGTTTTGATTTCATGGTGCAACTCTCAGATCTGCAGCAAAGAGCTCTCCTATATATTCTTCCTCTTACCAATATGCACAATTCCTACTGAAACCTACCCAGAAAAGACCAACCAGACTATCCAATCCAATTCCAATCACAGATTGGATGCCACTCTCATGTTGAGGGGGGATACAGATTTAAAGAAACCTGATGTATATCCCAGAGACATTCTCTGCTGACCTCTTGAAAAAAATGTTGCCTAGAATATTTTAAAAAAACTTTAAAAAAAAAATTTTTACTCTAGTGTAAACTATGACTTATCAGCTTTGTAAATCTGCACACAACAGGTGGACTTAGCAAAGATGCCCCAGCATAGGTCATCAGAGGCTCAGATGAATGTGGCAACATTTCAGATTCCAGACCATATAATTTGGTAACACTTTCTAGTTACACATAAAAGCTAACAGTCCCAAACACTGTTTAAAATATTTTTTTTCTGAACTTAATCCATTATGATTTATGCCAGTAGCAAAGAAATCATGTGTCTTCTGGAAACTTTCTGCCTTCTCAGTCTTACACATTCAGTATTTCCACTTACATTGTCACCTTCACTCCTCAGTTTCCAGAACGGCTGGATATAAAACCAGGATCCCTCATTCCCTGCAGCATCCAGAGACACCCGCATAGCATTCTTCTCTAGCAGAGCCGGCAATCTCTTATTGACTGTGAGGTACTTGTTACTTTTTATGTGCAGTAGCTGTGAACAAATAATAATTTTAAAAATTAGTACAGCTGTTGCTTTTTCTCCCTTCAGTCAAAAGAGGAGGCGCACGTTTTCACACTGTAGTGATTTTTCATAACATACATAAAGACAAAATAAAACTAGAAGAGAGTTATCAAAGCATACTGCAGTTTAGGAAAACAGACGCTGTATCTCAGATTGAGAGAAATGTGTCAGCGATCAATTTTGCAGCATATACTACACAGGTAGGGCAAGGGTCCATAACAGTGTTACCTTCAGGAATGTAATCCATTACAGGAAAGTTGTACTGCACTTAAGAACATAACTTCTGTCTCATTTATATGTCATGAAGTACAAATTACTTCAGTGATTTAAAAGGAGCTGCACAGCACCTCTATAATACGATTTTGAAATAAATCTTGAAAATAAAAGATACATATTTACATTCAGATTCTAAACTGCAGCAGCAAAATGTACACATAAAATTTATATTGTGATGTATTATTTAAACATGAATATGCAGCACTTCTGGTAGGCTTTAAAACAGACAGAAAAACACAATATTGTAAACTTCACCAAGTTCTGTTTACTTGACCCTTGACAATCCAGATTACAGTGGTTAGTTTCATTTTCACTGTAACCTTGAAATGAAACAACTGTTTCCTTTCCAGCTCTGAGAGAAGGCAGATGGATTTCAATAGGTTTACCTGTATGACATTGCTATATTTTACAATTTCGCCCAACAGCTTTCTGTTCTCGCTTTCGTTCTGCTTTTGTTCCAGTTCTGCTGCATGCTGCAAGAGAATGATTATTTCTTTAAACTCTACAAAATCAGTACCTGTATTCAGCTACTGGAACAGACAGTGTAAAAAGGAAATGGCATCACATTTAAAACACTTCCTCCAACCTGCAAGCATTACTGCACTGAAAATATTAGCACCCGAATCCTGCTGCAGCATAATTTTCTGAACTATAATCACCCAGACCCTGTGTAATGATTCTGGTTTTTTATTACCCAGAATAGAAACTCAGTCACAATTTATGGATCACACCTGAGATGCATGCTATTTCAAAAATTTTCAAGCATGAAAAGTAATGCCAGGTGCTTTATTTCATCCTGAAAGAGGAAAAAGAAGGGCCTATGATTAGCTTCTCCCTCTCACCATTCCTTTTACTTGTTGGGTTTTTAATTGCATACAAATACATTGACTTTATATACAACAAAGCAAAACTAGTAGGTCACACATTGCAAAATCAAGGCTAAGCACAATAGTCTGGGCCAAACACAGCCACAGAACAAACTCTCAGCTCCTAGCTCTAATTGCTGTGTAGCTAGCTCTAGCCACACACCGTGTACCTTCCCTGCTGTTTTTAACTGGAAGCACTGGCAGCCTCTCCACTGCACATGAAACTATTAATGAGGTTTGATATGACCTTGTTTTCACTTAGTCTTATGCGTTCAATTATAACATCAGGCCAGCTCTTTTTCAGACAGAGGAGATGCACCATCCACACGGTATTTGATGCAAAATAGAATCTGCCCAATGGTTCAGAGAAGAATCACCTAGGCTGAAAGCAAAGACAACTGCAATTCTGAGGAATTTCCAGACTAAAGCGTTGAAAACATCTCTTTGTCCACCCCTCTGCCTAACTCCTGGAAAGGACTTCTAAAATGATAGCACAATTTAAACCAGGGCCCACTCCTGATTTTAACAATTCCATTTTTACTTTATAAAACTTCTGAAAGCAATATTTTGCTTACAGCAAAGGCACAATCCGCAGCCCAAAGTAAGATAAAAACCAGGGCATGGGCAATAAATGCCAGTCAGGAGGTAGGAGAGCTAAGGAGAATATAAAGCTGCTACGGTGGCATAATAATACCCATCACAGTGGTTCCCAAGGCACTTGTTATTATTCTTTCTCGTTCTGTTATATAATTCTACAGCCTGCGGATTCAGATAAGATTACAAATACAGATGTCTCTTACTTGAAGTTTCTTCAGCAGTGCTGCTTCTGTATGGTTTCCTTGTTTGGCTTGCTTGGCTTTCCAGTACTGCTTCTGGGCTGAATATCGGTTCATAGGACATACCTTGAAAAGGCAGTCTGTGGAAGATTGAAAGAAATACTCATAAGTAATGTTGAAAGACATTTCCTTCATTTGTAAGTAAGCTTTGGTTGGTTTTCTTTTCCCAGAAACGCCTAGATACCAGCGTTTAAACATAGTCACCAAACAGCTTGATGGCAATGATACCATAAACAGAACGGCAGAACATCTGAGTTGAACCTAAAGCCTTCGATGCCCCACACATGCCCACTCTGAGCAACCTCTCTGCAACCTCTGTAAGAGTCCCAGGCTGTGAGCCTGCCATATGCAAAACTGCCTGCTGCTTTATTAGCACTCTTTGCTGCAGCACAACATTACAGATGCACTGTTTGAAGGCATGTGAAACCTTGAAAAAAACAGTCCTGCTTTCTGTATGCCATACATCTGGCTGCCCTGCTCCTTCTGGCACTGCTGAAACAAAGGATTACACGGGCATTCAGCTGCAAGCCGCCAAGGAGGTTAACGCGGTGTTTGGGTCTACGTGCGCCTTCACTAAGATTGATTAAAAAAAACCTAACAGTAAAAACAACAGTGACACAAACTGAACACCACCACCGTCCAACAGACCAGGCGAAAAACAGGTAAGAAGGGAGGGAAGGCCACCCAAGAGGAATCGCCCAAGCGGGGTGGCTGTGCAAATGACAACCGAGGAGGAGGTACACCCTGAGGAGACTGCAGCCAAGGGGCAGCCACGGAGTAAGAAACGAGGAGCAGCAAAGGAAAGGGAGTTGCAACGCACTGACCCCCATCCCCTCCCCACCGCTTCCCCACGAGGACCATATGCAGTGTGCAGTGAGGGAGGGGGCTGGGGACCAGGACGGGGGAGAGATGTGTCCGGAGGGAAGCCAAGGGGTGTTTCCCTAAGTGCTTGTTCAATTGTTCATCTTTATTTCCCAATACCAGAATCAATAATTGGAAGTTAATGTTAATTAGCAATAAATTAAGTTTTGTGAAATTCCCTGACCCAAGATTTTTGGGGGTTTTTTGGGCCAGTGACAGTCCTATAGACTGGAAATAGAGGCCCACGATTCATCCAAATCTGACTACTTTCAGAGTGATAAACGACACCTACTCTGGCATGGTCCCAATCATCAACTGCTCTAAAAGCTAGGCTTGAAAGACATTTTACTTAGCAAATGTTGGTAATTGTCCTTTCACACCCCATGTGTATCAACTGGCAAGAGGAAGGGACAGGAAAATATTAATTAGCAATCAGAGTTTTGCTGTGAGACTAATAAGAACATACAGGACTGCATCTGTATTATAGTGTGAAACTCTTCCCCAACATGGGTTGCAATTTATAATGTAAAAGGAAGGTCTGTCCCAAACTATTAGCCCTCCATATTTAACTGTCACAGATGGCCAAGCACTCTCCGAGGACTAAGCCACCCCCAGAGGAGAACCACCTCTGAAGAATTTCCTCCCTGCTCCATGTCAGGGTCTCAGGAAGGTAGAGACGGGAGGGAAGCAACTATTCCTACCAGACTCCCAGCCACCCAACTGCAGCACAAGCTAGAGCCAGGTAATAGCGGCAATGTATCCTACTTAGAAGAGGCTTTGTCCCAGGGCTGGATTAAGAATAAAAAAGTTCCTCTTCTGATCCCACCAGCACATCTTGCAGGTGCTGACACCCCAGTTTGGCCAGAATCAGGAACGTCACTTCTCTGCTGGTCATCAGGCAACTTTCTCATAAAGAAGAGACTCTGCAACACCACTGGAAAGCCACATTGCACAGAGTATGGCACAGACAGTGCTCCTCACAAAATACAGAAAAGAAAGAGAAAAAGAGGAGAACAAACACACTAGCTCCTTGTGAGCAACGCGAAGTGCTTATTTACCACCCCACTCAACACAGTTAATGGCATACACATCACATAGCAAAGAATAATTTGAAAACAGTCCTCTCTACCCTCAGCTCTCCTGCTGCCTTCTCTGAAGAGAGTCCCTTTCCGACAGCACTGTACAGTCAACCCTACCTCTGTTATCAAAGGTGCTGCAACATGAAACAGCAACCGCAATACCAACACTAAGTACACGTTCCAGTTACGCACTGGATCAATGTGTAGGTGACCCTGTTGAATTTACCAACCTTGCATGTCATTTTTAAGTACAGTGTAATCTCGTCATTCACCCATTACTGTCACAAAAACATCAGCAGGGGAAGCTATAGGGAACTACCCCAAAGTCATGGTCTGGGTTTTTAACTACGGAGTCAGGTCTGCAGCAGACAGTTTCTATTCTACGGTGCTGTCCTACTCACTATCTAATTCCCAGACCAAGTTTAACATCTGCAGTTGCTAACTACCTAGGACTTGTTTCAGCTCTCCAATCCACAACAGCACATGTGGGAAGTCCTGCCTATCATACATGTGATGAGAAAAGTTTCCTAACTGTTCCACCCTTACGAGTGGAAATTCAAGTGTCAAACTCACCACCTCTCTGTAGAAAATGCTAGATACCAAGGCAGATCCTAGTCTCATTTTCAACACTGTCAATCAAATGGAACTACTCTTTCACACAGGGAGGAAGAGGAGGAGATTTAGCTCCTCTGAGATACATCCTCCAACATACCATTCTCCGCACAGCCTGTGAGGAGTTACTGAAACCATGTTACAGTAGGAACACCTCTTGTAACGCAGCAGGAGAGAGAAAGGAAATCTAGCGTGTAGACTGGCCTTGCCTTTCCTAAGTAAAAATGAACTTTCATTACTTAAAATAGAACAGGGCAGCACTCTCAACTACAATCAGGCCCAGCTAAGCACAGCTATCTGATGTTAGTGCTGCCAACACCACTAGAGTAAGACCATGCCACACATTCCTCCCACCACCCGTGCCCCCAGGGCTAGCAGTTTGCCACAGTGCTGGCTCTCAAGCCACGAACTAAGCTGCAATGCCTTTAGTTCTGCAATATGCCATTTGGCCTCTCATATATTGGCCATCATTATACCAAGCTTTTCATTGCATTGCCCCTTCCCTTCATAGCAATTGATCCTCCTCTACTATTCATAGAGGCAAAGCTTGTTCATACAAAAACACTGCCGGTGGTAGAACTTTCTTTGGCACTGACACAAAGTCCTCACTGATTTGCTCCCTAATCACAGCCCTGAGTTGCTGTTCCTAGGAGAAAGTGTCACAAATCTTTATCAAAGCAAACCCAGCTACCTTGCAAAGGTGTTTACTTTCATTTCAAAGGGGAACATTTACAATGAGAACTACATCATACAACCTAGAGTACGTAACTCCCAGGGAACTTTTACAATATCCTGGACACCAAGAAGGAAAAAAACCCCACATTTACAAAATGCTGTGTACTGTTAAATCATACTGTATGTTGTAGGAATTTTACTTTGAGGGTCAGGATTTCAGCTCATAAGACAAAAAATCCACTATTATTTTCTGTAACAATCTATAATTAGCATGCCTTCTCAGAAGACTTCACGAAACACTTATTTCTCTGAAGTAACAATACCTTCTTTTTCTAGGACCAGTCTTCATTTCTCAGTTGCTCCCCACATATCCTGCTACACGAGTAAATGCACTGCTTCCCATCCTCATGCAGAGTCTCAAAGCACAGCGCTACCACACTGCAGAGAAATGCAAGATGAACACGGATGTGCAGCCACTACTGTGTGGGTCTGCCTCCCAAAGGTGGGTGAATTTTTCCTAATGATAGTTCTCAAAGAAAAGGAAATGTAGAGCAGACACTAGATAACCTCATCTATAGCCACCACAGCTCCATCCATAGCCATGCTGCACAACACAGCTCTCCTGACTTCCAGTCTAGTGCTTTAGAAGTTGAACTACCAAGAACTTTTTTAAAATCAGTATTATTTCAATTGTATTTTCCTCAATTTACAGACTAAAAAAAAATTATGTTCCTTGTTTCCAGACAAGCTTTTTCCTATTTTTTTTTTAAGATTCCAGATACATTAAAAATAAGTCATCTCATTATTTTTTTCTGTTTTTTTCTTCTTACTTTTATTAGAGTAACAATAGGATACTATATAAATTCAAGCTTTGTGGTCCTAAACATTGGGGGGGGGGGGGGGGGGAGCAGTGCCAGCCCTAGAGAAGCTATAGTTTAAATAAACAGGAAAAAAGAGAAACTGAGGCATAAGATTATAAAGCAACTTTCCAGCACACACAGTAGATCAAAAGCTCAGCCCTCCTGGACGTCAGTCTAGCAACCCACTCCTGAGACAGACGGTCTCTTCTAACTTCTCCAGACATTCTCAGATAGTCCTAGTTCCTAACTCATTATTTTACAGAGTTTTACATAAATGCTTCTCTTCCTGAGGACACTAATTAAGTAGGCACTATCAAAGGTAAACAAATAGCTTTAAAGCAAATAGCTTAAAAGTATCAGCCAGCTTCACTTACTAAACTTTCATGCGTTCCACTTCTGCAGTTTCATCAGTTTTCTCATACCCACAAAATCTTCCAGGCAAAATTTCAATTACTTGTGCATGAAGTGAAGATGGAGAAAATGAGAAACATTGCCCACCCCAGCCCACACACATTTTTAAAACAATAAAAATCACTTCAAGTTTTCTTTATAAAATGGAAAAAAAGGGGAAACTCTTCCTGGCCACACTCTAGGCTTAGCCTCCTACACTACACCTTGGCTTATTAGAAAGTAAGAAAATATGACAAATTATGAGTGCTGAGACACATATTAATTACTTATTTTATGGGGGAAAAAAATGACATGCATTAATCAGGACAACCAAAAGATGGAAAGCGGCAACTCCCAGAGAGCGGGGCACGATCCACAGGGGATGCACTCAGCACCCAGCTGACCGTCTGCCTGAGCCTGCAAATGTGCACAAAATGCCAGTCTTCAAAAGGCAGTAGTGGGTGGAACAACCACACACAGCACATCCTCTCAGCAAAAAGCAACTACGCTCAGGAAGTCTGAAAAGGAAAATAACTCATATTGTGCCTTTTAAATGTTTCTTGATATTGGATAAAGATGGCTTAGAACAATATTTGTCAGATGCTTTCTCTCCCCCCCACCCACCCCCCCCTTTTTTTTTTAAGTGTTAGAAATTCAACTCTTGCCCGTCATGGAAGATTTCCGTGATTTGCAGAACTAGAGAAATTATCACATGGCTTTACTTAAACCAGCAGGCTGACAAATGGGTAAGTGGAAGTGATAGGGCTATTAAATCACAGTGTGTACAAATCTATGTGTTTTGGAAAAAATACAGAAAAGTAAAAAAGAGCCGAAGTGAGAATGGAAAGGGAGGAATGCAAGGGAGCAAGGAGTGGGGCAATGAAGAGTCCTAAGGAGGACAACAGAAAAAGTGATCAGGAGTCTGAGAAGAAAATGAAAGCAATTATGGAACTGAGAGAAACAAGAAGAAAACACAAGGACAAACCAAAACGATGTAGAGGAAGGCAAGTAAAAAGGAAAATGGCAGACAGGAGAGGAAAGGGTAGGAGGAGGAAAGGAAAGAGAGCAGAGGAACGTAATGGAAGGGAGAGAAAAGAACAATGTCAGAAAAAGCTTAGAACAGACTAAAAATTGAGAGAAAGGCAAGAGGAAGATATCTAGGAACTCAAACATCACTGTCATTGAAGATGCCTCAAGACAAAGGAGTATAAAATGTAGGGAAGTTTAAATCAGTTTAAGAACTTAAGTGATTTTACATTTAAAACAGAGGAGAGACTTGTTCTCCTTTTTGAGAGTTGCTAAATTTGACCAACAAGCAGGTCTTATCTGTGCTATTTTACCCCTTGGAAGCTGAAAGTGTTTCCCACTGTAGATAACAGCATCAAGCTGAAGTGGGTTTAAGGTCACAGTCTAAGGAAACTTGCAGTTCTGTTGCTCATGATGTGACTTTTCTTCAGAGGTACCGGACCTCTGGCACACACTGTTCTTCCTAACCTCTGTGAACCTGGCCCTGCAGCAGGGTAAGCATTTCCAGCACAACACTAAGTGCTTTAGCTCTCACTAGCTTCAGTTAGAATTAGGACAAGAAGCACCTGGCTTGATCAGTCCCTTAAATTCAACTGCAAAATAGCAAACGCCTTTTTTTTTTTTTTTTTTTTTCTTTTTTTCAACAGACTTCAGGAAACACGTGTGGGACCAAATTCTGCCCTCCTTTGCACTGATGCAAATCTGGATACGCACATTGATGAACACAGAGCTACTCCAGGTTCATTCCAGTGTGACTGAAGGGGAAATCTGGACCACAGCTTCTTTGTACGGACACAGAATGAAAAGCAACCACAGCTTTCTTTAGCTTAACCATACTCCATTTTGTAGGATGTTCTGAAACAACTAGAATAGCTACCACCCACTCAAAAAAAAGAAAGTAAACACGTAACAAAAATGAAACTGCTATTTTGAGACACTTCTTTACGTCGGCTTTCAGTTCAGGCCAACAGCTCTATACCTAAATTTGATCTCTGAGTGAACTCTGTAGGAGGGATACAAGTAGTTAGAAAACACAATCTTTTCTTTTTTTCTCTGTTGGGGAAAGGGCTGATAAAATATTACCAAAAAAGAACAAACATAGTCCTCTGGTGTTAATTTTCAGAGACAGTCCTTGGAATCTAAACATCTTGTTAGAAACATGCCTTTCTCATACTACTTTTACTCTTAGGTCGTGCTCTAACCTCAAATCAACGCCAGTTCAGCTATCAGTGATAAAAACATTGTAAACCATACAGACAGCAGTTCCTATTACTGAAGAGGCCCTACTCTTCCTGCTGTTAGATGCTATTTTTAGTTGCTTGTGTCTAATCATTCAATTAATCATTCATGTCTAAGTCTTCTTTTTATGTCAAGAACCTACTTAAAGCAGTTTTTGTTTGTTTTTATTAACTTCACCATTTTAATTGAATGCTATTTCCCAGAAGATTCTTGGGGGGAAAAAATACGGTTTTTGCTTACATTTCTTGGTTATAAGAACAACATCTACCAACTCTTTTGCCTCAGTGCTCTTGAGCAGAGCCCAGAAATTCAACAAAGCATGGCAGAGGTGTGCTTTTGGTTGCTCTCGTAATACAGACACCTCTGTAATACCAGACACTAAACCCGAATTAGACAGCAAGTTTCTGCTCTGTTCTCAGCAAAACCCCTGCTATTCCCACAGTTAGAATTTGACTTGTAAGATGAAGGAGAAAACAACCAAACGATGGCTTTATCTTTGCTGCAGCCATTCTCCTGAATGCCACTTGATTACACATACCTGAAGCAGCATGAAAATGCTACTAGATGCGGCCCCTAACAATATAGCCGTGATGTTAGAGCATGGCAGGTTTCATGGTGGGCATCAATTAAGGTGACAAAACCCACTTTTTCACTAATTTAGCTTCTCCTACAGATGTTGCAGTTCATCCAAATTTGCACGCTACCGCAATGTTAGCAATAGCTAAGCAAGCCACTTCAAAATTAAGTCAGATACAGGTGCACCCTAAACCAGCAAGGAGTGACAGGAAGAGAGGCTGCTGGAGCCCAAGGGAGCTAAGAGGCAGCAGTGAGGAGGAGGAGGAAAGTAGCTAGTAACAACTTTTGGGGCAGGGAGGGAAAGGGAGAAGAGGGGATCCCCAAGAAGCAGAGGATCTGAGTTAGATGAAAGGAAAGGTTAGATGCTGTGGGGAAGTGGGAGCAGAGGCAACTAGAGATAAAGGGATGTGTTATGCAAGCAACAGACAGAGGTTGCAATAGGGAACAGAGCCAAAACTGTCTACAACTAATAGAAAACATTCCCCTGCAGAAGCTGGGATGTAACTCAGAAGTACAGTCCTTGCATTCCCCCAGCAGCAGCAAACAGCTGTGTGTCTTGTCTGTGCCTCATCCCCTTCTGACATCTGATCTACGTACACATGTACTACTGCCACCACTGATGGCATGCCATTAGCACTGAGAGTTCAATAACCTTGCACCTGGATCAAAGTTCCCAGACCTTCTTGATGCTGTTGAAATCACTTTGTCTTTTTTTTTCTTTTTTTTCCTTTTTTTTTGAAAAACTGAACACAGAACACTATAACTTTTTCCTTCTTTGCCTTTTCAGGTTAGGAAAGAACGTCACAAAACATCACAGAACTGCAATAAAAGAACTCTACTGTACTGAAGTTATAAAATCAAGCCCTCAAATGTTAGACAATGAAAAAATTAAGGTTGTCTTTTTAACCTCGTGTTCAGCTCCTTAGTTGTAGGGATTTGGATGTATTCTGCAATTATACCACCACATGCAAATCTCTTCCAGTGACACCTCTCTCATCTAGAAACCTGGATATGTTCTACTTTGGGAACACATCAGGGTGGTGAAGTCACAGAAATACTGTCCAAAGAATCCCCAACTGAAATTTTGTGCAACCTGAAGCTGTGAATTAAACATGTATTTGTAGGCAGCGAGAGGGTGAAATCACAGTTAGGTAGCCTGAAAGCCACACTGGAAAAACTAGATGCTATCCCTAGCTCTGCTATAAAGTTATTCCATGACATCACACAAGTGACTGAAATTTATTACTATTAGTTTCTAAGTATACATCCTCACTTTCTCAACTTCCAAGATCTGCCAATGTGCTGAATGCTCACAGCTGGAACTGGAACCAACTCCTGATGTTTCCTGAATATATAATGGCAAAAAAATCTTGAATACTCTGGGAAAGCAGAACTTCAGTCTTTCAATGTTTTAAATGCAACTTTTTTGCAATAATAGCATACACATACTACAGTATAATAAACACTGGAAATAAAATAATAAGGTTAAGAATGTCAGTGCAACCCCTTGAGATAGATACAAGCAGCCATGAAACACGTTTCCCTTGCTCTAAACCAGGCAAGCCATAACTGTCTTTACCTCATAACAGGTGTGAATCCAAGCCCATTTAAGCCAAAAAAGGTCTGGATCAGGCTAGTAAGGCTCTACTTTGGCTCTCTACTAGAGCCAATCTTAAATCAAGTATAGACAAGACTGAGAGGTTTTATTTCCTTCCCTGCATATAAACACACAGAACTTCTAATATCGCAGGAGTATTTTTTAGCATTCAAGAAGTAGAAACTGCATGTTGTCAGTGCATTGTGATTTTTTCCAATAAGCAAAACAGCAGAATTATCCAAATCTACAAGGTCATGTCTAAGGAAGTTGAGAAAAATCAGATACAGTTTTAAGCAAAAGCAAAACAAAAAGCTGACAAAATATTTGGGGGTAGTCCCTAAAATGTTGTCTTATCTTTTAAAAAAATAAACAAACCAGCAGCTCAAGTAGTTTTGAACCTCACGAGCTTGTTTCCCATTTACAGTAAGACCAGGGCTGGAGCAAAGAGTTGGTCACACAGCGGGGGATCAGCACTTGGTGTACAGAAGAGAGCAACCAACTCTTGGACTACAAGAAAATTAGTCCCTTTCCCCATGTTTTCCACCTACCCCTCGTGCCTTTGCTGATTTGGTATTTAGTTCTCAAAATCTGTCATTCACATTCCAGTTTGAAACTTCGGCAATGTGTTCACAAACCATGAAGGCATCTGGGAAGTTACATGTCTGGTAAGGCAAACTGCCCAAGGAGTTAGAACATGCATCCATCGGTCATTAAAAAAAATTATCCCCAGTTACTGACCTCTGAACTTCTTTGGAGGATTAGCAAGGTCACCTGCCTCTGGCTGAACCACACAGCGGTCATCCACTAACCTAGAAAAACAAAAGTTATTACACTTACTAAAATATGCATTTGACATCAGTGTATATAAATGCAGAGACATACCTGTCACACCATAGATACAGAAGCTTACACATTTCTCCAATTTAATTAAAAAAATACCTTAGAAAGCCTATTATTCAGTTACTAAGCATAACCAAGAAAAGAAAAGTCTACATTTTCCTTCAAGAAAGAGGATTTCTTCTAGTGCACTAAACTATGGCCTATATTTCAGATCCCACTTCATTTAAATCTGGTTAAAGTCCCTTTTGTTACACCCTGTACAATGATGTTACATGTAAAATTCTTGTTTTCTTTCATTAGAGCCCATTAACCCTGAATCAGAAACATTTTGGTTTTCTGCAGCTGTCAGATTTTCACAGCCGTTACCCTAGAGCATAATCCAAAATTCATCAAAATCAATAGAGAGACTCTGAGCCACTTATACGAGCCCTGGAAAAAGACCTCAAAGAAGAATGTTGGGAAGGCACACTTGTATCTGATACAAGAAAGGACATTTAAAGCACTGCGGGTTAGCACTGCCCTACGCTTGCAAGCTGTCCCACGCTTGCAGATTCCTGCATCCCCACTAAGGACTTTTAAGTGGATGCACAGTAAGCAGCCTTCACGTGGGTACAAGAGTATATGTGGATCTGCTTACACGATCGGGATGTGCAGGGGGGTTTCTCCAGTGACTTGCTGTTTCATAACACTGTTTTATCTAGAATTTGAATCTGGAATCTGATAAAGAGCCTTGGATTTTAGTTTCTAAACATTCTGCTATTCTTCTTCACCATTTCCAATCTTTTTCCTCCGAGGAGGCATGTGGAATTAAGATTCAGCTCCAATCAAAACTCACAGGACCATATTTTCCTTTGCTAAAATGAATATGCACTTATTTAATCCACAGCAGAAAATCTAAATAACAAATCAAATGTATTTCTCACAATATTTTAGAAGTTAAATAAACAATAAAATTCAAAAATATAAACTGTTAATCTTATCACAGACCTTCCTAAACATAAATTCAGCTTCCTTTCAGGAAGCATCCTGTAAATAATCTGCCTGTTTCAAACAATTATTCAGGAAAATCATGTTTAAGGACACACTACTGCCCTGCCACTTCACAGCAACAGTCTTAACAGCATTTTCTATGGGAAATTGCCAGAAAAAGCACAATTTGGGTTCAGCCAAATTACACAATGGGTGCGTTCAGTTTTCACTCAAGTTGGTGAAGGCTCTGCATCTAGCCACGAGCACAGCAAGACCGATCCCCCAGCATGCCCATGAATTTTCTACCTCTAGCAAGCTGACAGCTGACAAGCTGCCCACTGTGGTTGCAGCTCCCAGAAACAGAAGCGAAAACAATAAAGAATTTTGGAAGTCAGCAGCTTGGATTTCATAACATACTTGGATGCAAACGTGAGGTGTCAGTGAGGAAGGAGAATTGAAGTAACAGTTCCAGGAGCAGGCAGGGGACCTTCCATGGCCTCATGGAGTTGTGTTTTTCACAGTCTAGGTTAGGCCAGGCTTAACAAGAACAAAATGAGGTTTGGAAAGCAGGACTTAGGAAGAGTCAGTCCTGCAAGATGCCCTCTGTCTATGATCTAATGGGCCAAAGCTTCCTATAAACAGCACCTAAAACCTAGAGTCACAGAAGAAACAGGGCTGGAAAGGACTACCTTAACAGAAGCTTTGCCAAAGGATTTTAACACCAAGAAGTACTTCCCCCTCAACAAAATCCCTCAAAGGGTTTCTGAATGAACCCATAAGGTTTGACCCTTAAGCACTGTCAGGATGGAGGACAGTACGTTGGAAGCTGGGCATAATTCACACAGAACATCTTGTGTTCCTTGGTGACAACTTGTGCACCCTCGTGACAACTATAACTGCGGATGAAATGCTAAACTTTCATCATGGCGCCACATCACCATAACAAAAGCCATATAGAAAACAAGGTGTTGGTGCTGAGAAAAACAAGCAAGATCCTGCACACTCTCTGAGCCAGTTAGCTGCTGTGTTCAAACACGTTAGACTTCCAAGGCTCAGAAAATAGACATTAAACAATTAATATCAATCACTTTCACTTAAGCATTCTCTAAAGGCACAAAGATAAGCACCATAAATGAGTTCTGCAGTCATGAGGAACTAAAGACATCAGAGAAGACAAAGGAGAAAAGAACTGCTGCTACTCCCATCCTATAGACACGAAATGACAGGACAAAAACATTAATTGACATGTGGCAGGACAGTGGCACGACAGACCAGAAACACCACGTCCTGAGCCCTTGCTCAGTGCCTCAGCTTCTGACACCTTTGTTTCTTACAAAGTATTTTACAACACAGGACAAAAATCTGACTAAAGTATTGCTTTGTCTATATAGCAGCCTTCCAACAATTTAATCCCCAAAATTTCCATATAATGACATTCATCCTGTATTCCAGCAGTATGTCCTTTGAAGAGTTCAGTAGCTACTTGTTTACTGTGGAGATGCTTGTTACGGTACCGTAGTGAGAGCCGAGTTGCATATTGCACATGATGCAAGACTTCAGCCTGTTCTGTAGACTGGAACAGAAGAGGCTCTTCAAACACAGACCACTTCCTCTGATACACAATTCAGAATATTCAAATCCCACTTTTTATACTGAGCCAAAAGGCAGCTGTTGGTTTGTTACTGAAGCATGCTAGGTGGCTGCATTAAACGACCAGTAATTCATGACCTTTGTAACCTGCAAACAATCCATTTGAGATGTGTGAAACCCAACAACAGGCTTGACTACAGAAGGTCCTGGGCACCTGCAGCTTCTGTCAGGCCACGGCACAGCACGTTTTAAGATCGCTCGCTTGCTGGTTTGCATAGGAGGCCGAACTGCACCAAACAAGACTTTTCTGATAAAGGCGGGATTTACTATATTATATCATCAAATCTGCTAGCTATTTAAATACTGATCTAAATTATTATGCCAATATTCAAGCCACTGTATCATCAAAGCAGCTTTGGCAAACTTCAAAGGGTTAATTCTTCAGCTGGACTGCAGACAATACTGCTTTGTGCCCTCTGTTGTCATTCAGTACCTGGCAGATACATCATGACTGCGTATCAGTTTTTCATATGCTGGCAGCATATGAATGACAAAGGAGTTCCCTGCACACGTATGATATGATTTTTATTTGTGCAAGTTCTTCCCTGAACACAACAAATATCCGGTTTATGCACAATGCCTCCAAGTAATTGTTGCACTGCTGTAGTAATTAAGTTGTACAGTAGTTCACTGGTGCCTAAGATAAATCATCAGAAAAGTCAAAATAATAATTATGGCCCTGGACTTTACGCATACTCCTTTGTATTCAGTAATTGCAGAATTAGGGTCTGAAAGTAACAACGTTCATGGGATTGCTTGTCTTAGGTGCCCAGCAATTCTCCCACTGAAGCCACTGAAAGTTTTTCTACTTGCTGCAGGGGAAGCATGGGCCGTTCCTCACCATGCCGCTGCATGCAGCCAACCTCACAGACTAGCAGGTATTTAAGCCATTAAGACCTCACGCTACAGTGCACAAAGCCACATTAAACAAGAACTGAAACCATCTAAAGCAATGCCTCGGAGTTAAGGTGTGCTTCTCAGCAGAGGCAGGGGAAAAAAGTAAAGGCAGCTTTCAACTCTCCGTTAGCATTAGCCAGGACACCGTATCACCTGAAGTGGTCAAAGCACAAACCTGTACAGAGTCCTGCACCTATCTTCCTCTCCCTTCATTTTCCCCCATCATTTGGTGGGGTTAAATCTGTCCTTTCTCACCACATGCAAAGCCAAACATGTGTATAAGCATTCAATTTAGTAGTATCTTGCAACAATGAATTCCATGTATAAGGTAGCACCTGTGTAAACGTATTTACAAGCAGTTTCAAATATAGTGCCTCTCATTTTTGTTGTTTCAGCAACAAAAGGAGAGGATCAACTTCTCCCAATACTATTCATCATTTGTATTCAGAACTTGCCTAATACAAACAACTTCAAACTTCCCATACACCTTCTAATATCGCCCCGCTCCCTGGGCACTGGGCAGAAGCAGGGAAACAATAATTTGCAGTAATTCCCACTAAATCTTTCTACCATGTAGAGCAGCAGCCTTTGCAGGGACTTTCACTGACAGAAAAAGCAGAATGAGTCTGCGAAGAACCAGCGGGGACTCACTGTGTATTTGGGGAAACAGGAGGAAGGATGGGAGGAGCAGGACTAGGCGGTAGCAGTATAACTGATAAGGCAGGTATGTTGGCAGAAAAGACTAATGGTACCTGGGTTTACAGGTATGAATCATATATGCTGGATGAGTCTTCATGTCCTACAAGCTCCTCTGATTACCTAACACAGGCTAAAGGTAAATACACCAAAGGTTTCTAGGAACTTGCAGATGTAGCGCAAGGGTCAAGGAATAGTTGTACAACAATAATCCTAGAAAAACTGTTCACAGTGATGAGTTATTTTAAATTTACTACTGAGATACAGTTGTCTTCTGGAAGAACAAAAACCAATGTAAGGAAAAAAATAGAAAAGTAATGATGATGGATTTAATTAATTTAGAGCATAACGTAAGATGCTTTCTAGATTGTCCAAGAAAGCAGCCACATAATATTCATTTATCCTAGCTTTGTGCATTCGATTTTAAAAAATGTCATTCTGAAGTCTATTTTTGTTTCTTCCTACCAACAGAGACTTCCACTTTTTGTAGCCAATATTATTGAGCAAAACAATACCTAAACAAACACGCAAGACAAAACACACAAGCACGCAGACTCCCTCATACACGCTATGCATATATGCATGTGTGTGCATAACTTTTTTAAAAATGCAAGACCCAGCTACTGATGTCTAACTATTACAATACACGGAAATGAGCAGAACTCAGCTTGGTACTCTTTGCACATACATATTTTACTCCTCAAAAAGCTGAATAAACTAAGCTAGAGGCAATGTCTTCAATCTAAGACACTCTCAGTTGCTCAGCTTTTACTTTCAGTTGCTCAGCTTTTACTTTCTTAATGGTATCATCATTTCACTGATTCTCTGAGCAGCACAAGGCCTGACAGCAGCAGGAAGAGGGGGCAATGTTGACAACAGACAGCAGCAAGAGGAGCTGTACATTTCAATTGCCAGTGGAGCCAAGCAATATCTTTGTTCAACATCAGTTCACAAATCATGCTGAGGTTACATCCCAAAGCCACATAACCTCAACACCCCCTTTGTGAACAAAGGACCAGCCCTCAAAGCCTCCCTTCCTTTGCTCCTCAGGCGACCCTTCACATACGCAACCTCCTTATCAGAAACACTCCTCCAGAGCACCTTCCACCCAACGTGCTTCTTCCCTTCCTAACTGCAGCTCTCACCTACAAAGCCTCTCCCGCGCTCCACACACCCCATCACACAGTAACGGCTCAGGAAGAGAGGTGTTACTCATAGCACTAAGAAGCCAACCAATAACAAACAATAGGTTACTAAGATTTTGCTTCCCTGGAAATCAAGCATCAAATACCTAAGCGCCAAAACAATCAGGTCCACCCAGTTCTTCTCCAAGTCCACCCACTTTTCATTTCATTGAGCCTCTTATCAGGCATCTAGGTCAGCCCACTTCTTGCCTGCTTCAAGCCGTCTCCTGCCAAAAATCTACAGTCATCATACCTCACCCTTCCCAAAATGGGAGTTCATACTCCTTTTTGACTACCAGTCCTGATTCAAATGATTTAAAGTCCTATGATTTAGCTCCACTGTATGAAATTTGTCCTTTTTCCTGCCTCTTCCCTTTCCAAAGCTGAATTTTTCATCATCGTCTTTTCACATCTGTGATCTTTCAGGGTCTCCTACATTAACCCCAGCTTGCACAGAAAATAAAAAAGATCTTCCTTGCACTTATAGCAGGGCTATTAAGCCTCTGTACCATTTAGGAAGATTCCACATTAAAAATCCCTTTTGATAAATGGGAGGATCGCAGTACGCAATATTTAACAAGAACTGCACTACATGCCCATAAGGTGCAGCAGCACAGAGGGAGACTAGAAAGTCTGACTCGTGCCTGCCTCAAACTTTAGCAATTTTATCCTTTCCTTTCTGAACAAATTTTAATTGCTACAAACACAAAGCTTAACACAGGTTGAAAGAAGCTATTAAATGAATACCCCTACTCTGGGAAAACAAACTTCTATGCATCTAAAATATTCCAAACTTCTCAAAGTGTCTTAAACAGCAGACAAATTTCACCATAAACCATCCTCAGTGTAAAACAAGAATGTGGGTGCATTTTATCTCAGATACATAGATCAGGTACACTCAGCCATTCTCAGCAGGGTGAAAAATGCTTCCACAGGTCACTTAGAATTCTATTATCAAATGCCATGGAGACAGAAGGGCAGAAAGCAAGATACCAAGCACACACTGGGAAACAAAACAACAGCATGCAGGTAGGTAGCTCCACATTTGCACTAACAGTTGCACTGATAATCAGCCCTAAAGGTTTTTTCCTTATCTGATAGGGCATTCATATATTCTTGTAACCGCACCTGCAGGCTTGCATGTCGGAGGGGGAGAAAAGACAAAAAAAGAGCAGAAGTTTTGCCTGTTCAATTAAGTAATCCAGCTATAAAACCTGAATGTCACTTTGTCATTCTTTTGTATTGTATTATATCCAGTCATGCTTTTAGCTTGTAAAAGCTCCAGAAACCTGTTCAAGTAGAATTTGTTTATCCATTTTATAGTTATAGTTACATGTAAAACACTGTGCGAATTAGAATAAATTATAAGAATAGAGTTAAAATAAATGATTACAACAGAATAAAGTGTTATTTGGAGATTGTAGTGGAGGGGAGAAAACATGAGTCTTACATTTTAGTCTCAATTTTGCAATTTTCTTGGCCTGCTTAATAGGCAAGTCATTTATGCACAGGGAAAATGGTACTGAACTTAGCTTGTGCATACTAATTTTTGCCGAGTAAATAAACATTCACACAGTATTTCAAGATCCTCACATCAATACAACACACATTAAGTCACTTTTCAGTGGTGCCAAGCATACCTATTTTCTACTGTCAAAAGGGGACTCGGGAATTGGCAATGGGAGGAGGTGTGCCAGCCCACCCCACCCTGCTCATTCCCCAGTCAAACTCCTGCTACACTTCTCCGAAATGCTAGTGCTCTGCTCCCAGGCTTGTTTTGGCTTCAGTCTGTCTCAGTACCTTTGAAAAACAAATTATATTCCCATAAAACCAAGGAAACGGCTGATTTCTTCCTTTTTTTTTTTTTTTGAAAGTATGAAAAGTAAAACTCTATCATACAAGGTTGTTGTGGTAGCCTAAAGGCATTCGATAGAAGAAAATCTTGCAGAGGAAAACATACTCTTTTGGATGAAATTTGTAGTGAGACATTCTTTTAAAGCTAAGGAATGGGAAGGATAAAATGAATATTAGGAGAGCTTTCAGAAAGCAGCAGTGGCTTGCAGAACATAGACCCACTAGCAATATGCATCACTTGGAAGATTGGACAATTTTTCCATTACTAACATTTTCTTTTTTGGGTGAAATCCTGGCTCTCTCTGAACTTACTGGCAAATTTTCTGCTGATGTCTCTCAGGCCAAGGTTTCACCCCAATGACCCTACCTTCCCAGAAGTGCACTGGGGGGTGAAGAGCTGTTTAAATAAGAAGCAGTGTCAGCACCAAGTGCACGGCTATACGGGAGACTCTTCAAACAGAAGGAGCCCACCACCACCACCACCACCGTGCTCACCATTGCCAAACCAATCTCACCGGGAGATGGGGTGGAACATGGCATTCTGGTGGCCTCGGTTCAGCCAAGTAAGCGTAAGGGTCTTGCTCAAATCCATCATCTGAGATCCTTTTTCAGTCAAGATTGAGAGACAGGCACCTCCAGAGGGCAATAACAACCTACTCTAGGGCAGATGTGTAAAATAGGAGGATGAAACATCCCCTGGACTCGGCCTTCCTCTCTCCCTCATCTATTTGCTAATTGTGTAACTCTGAGATGACTACGCTTTGGAAAAACATGTTAAGTGAGACCCCCAACCATCTCAGGATGGAGGTAATAGCATTCTGCAAGGCTTTCCTCCTAGTTCAACCTGAATGCCTGGCAATTCTTTTCTTGTGCCTGGCTGAGATGCAGATGAGAAACCCAGGGGGACCTGGTTGAGTGATTCCTCTTGCTCCCGTCCACCTTCCTTCTGTGCATCCTTCAGCAAAACAAGACTGATAACACTGCACTCTTGGAGGTGTGCACTCACTGCCAGGTTTCCAACAACCAGAGAAGAACGTTATGTTAATATACCTACACATAGGGTACAAAGAATACGCATCTCTTGAAGTCTGCAAAGTCTTTTTTTTTTTTTAAAGATAGCCAGTGTGACCCACCGTATACATTCAAGAGTGAGGATTTTTACGCTGATGCAGTTTGTCGCAAAAGATTCCAGCCACTGAGGAGTAGTGGAACAAAAGAGAAAAACCTTCCTTCAGGTTCAATTAAGCTTGCTCAACTATTGCTCACGAGGGCAGTTGTGAAGGACCGTTTTAGTTAATTGTACACAAAATGAAGAAGGTAAAGAAAGCTGTATTAATTATTACAATTTTGTTAAAACTGGAAATTTGATCATTTCAGGACAAGACTTTAACAAGTGGGACACTGTAGAAGTGAACACGTATTAAAATATTGTAGTTCTTTGAGCATATTATCATACACGAAAATCCAAAAATGTCACCATCTGCTCATCAGCTGTTCAACAGTCTTTTTGAAGTATTATCCCACATGCAGTATTCAACTGAGGCTTTATATTCATGTTTTTCAGGGCAGAGGCCACATACCACAAACATCCATGATAATCTCCAAATATTCCCTTTATTTATTTTAGGAGCATCTGAGGCATCCTTCATCAAAGTTTTTAAGTACAATCTAACTTCTGGAGCTCTTCTACTTAACCGTTACCCCAACTAGCTACATATTGAATGCAAATACTGTAACAAGTCTAGTATTTGGCCCAACACAAACAGCGATGCTTACTTAGAAGTAAATCAGAAAATTAAGATTAAACATGTAACTTTAACTCTGCTTGCTTACACCTTACAACTACCCATAACAGGTCTGCCACTCAGCTCTCCCAATGTAAGAAAGCATGGATGAAGTAGAATTACTAGGTATATTCACATAACATACATTAGAAACACTGACACTGTGACCACTGCTACCTAAAAACGGGATTTTCAGGACTATGCAAGCCTGCATCTTTACGTGAATTTTAGGCATGTAATTCACTAATCAGTCCCTATCAGACTGGTACATAGTGACTTCCAAAAAGAGGTCCTATTAATAGCATCACTGGTCTCAAAATCAAGTAGACACACAGAACTCATTGCAGGGTTATCTATTCAGCTAGAGACGGCGAAGCCAAGCCAGCAGTAGAGAGAAAATAATCACAATCAAAAGAACTTCTACGTTCAGCTTGCACCAGAAGAATTTGTGCTTTTTACTCAGCTTTGTCTATAGCTACGTTGCACATATTTGTGAACAACCACTTGAAAGGACTGTTTTGAAGAGCTGTGTGCTACTGAAAGGAATCGGAAAGGCTGAATTTGCCACTGTTAACACCATTTAATGAAAACAGAAAGAAAGGTTTACCCAGAAAAATACTGTTGAGAAATACCAATATCTGTCCGGTGATCAAAAAATGACTTCATCACCGAAAACGGTAATGAAGGCATTCACACCTACACATCAAAATGGCAACACTTATTGTATAAAGGAAGTATAAGCAAAAGGAGAGAATTAGGAAATTTACATTTGGCTGAAATAGCATAATGTAAAAATACTGTTGTTTAAGTAGACAAACCAGCCTCAAATGCTACTGTAAGGTCTCTAACGAACCTCAACAATTTCTGGGACAATAACATACATACAGACAAACACATACATACATAAACATACACAAATACATATGCACAAATTAACAATCCTGCAAACACAACTTGGAATCTAGATTCTGGAAATCAAACCAAGTTCTTTCTCCATTTTGTAACAGAAACAGTAATAATCCGGCAGGTCAATTGATGTCGCACTATGTAAAACTGTGCGTGGAAAACATTTCTTAATCAAAATGCTGACATTTTACACATTTTGCAGTGTTTATTTCACACAGCAATGGCAAATCTTATGTGCCTAACTTTTTGCTAAAGTTAAAAAAATTCCCCTTTTTTAGATAATACAGATACCAAAATGCTCTATATTACAACCTTTGTTACCTGTCAGGATACCAAATGAAGAAAGGACTTGCCTCATTTCAGAGGCCTTCGAACGGTGACAAGTCCTGAGCTAGTGTGAACATGTATAATTCCACTGAAGTTAGTCAAACAGCACTTTTCTACAGCAACTAAGCATCTGACCCAGTGCTTTTTATATTCTTTCTTTAGCGTACCTTCCTTTAGCTGCCCCAGAGGCTGTCTTCAAGGCCGACCAGCACTATTGAGCCACCGCAACCATGCAACACAACCTGGGCCCCCACTAGCCGTAGCCCCCTTCCACGTGGCCTGCTATATCCTGGCACTGGGGACAGACCTGGGCTTTATACCAGGAACGTGAGCCTTCCCCAACCACCTTCTTGCCACGGCAGCGCTCTGGAAGTACGGCGCTGCCTGGTTTTGCTTTCAGCTAAAAGGAGACAGCTCTCAGTTTAGCAACGTCACCACCATCAAGCTTGTACCCAACACGTAATTCAGCTCCCAAAATCCTGCTGCTGGTTTCAGCATTTACTTCTGCCTCTGGGGATGACGACTTGGTTTGCAGGAATTCACTGAACGAGGTCTGCTCATCCTTTGATATGTGTCCAGCTCTCACTGATAGTAATGAGAATTATGCACAGTTATTAAAGGATAAGAGAGCACTTCACATCAACACGTGTTCCAATTCTCTCAACAAAAGATTTTATTTTTTTTATTTTCATTTTGCAATGATAAATGTTTACAAATTTTTGCAGCTGGGCCAGGTATTTTTGCATATTCTCTTTGCTTTCCTGTTTCTTCTGCAGCAAGTTAAAAAATACCTTCCAAAAAAAAAAAAAAACCAGCTGAAAAATTACGGTGACTATTTACTTGTTTTTAAACTGAGCAGAGCCAGTTTCCTACTGGGAGAGATCATTCTGGGAGCTGTTCCAGATTCTCTCAGAACTGCTTTCCCAGTTGCTGGGAACAGCTCTGGGAGCCTTTTGCCACACCTACACCCAACCTGTACACGCTCGCTTAAGAGAGTTACACGTACCAGCGCTAAGCAGCAACCTGAAGAGGAAAGGCTTGGGAACACTCCTTCCACAGGGGAAGGAACTGGGAAGCAGGAGAGTCAAGAAACAGCGGCCATAAGCAAGATGGCAAAATAGTAGCTTCTGACTACGGACATGAAGGTAAAGGTGGAAAAAGAGCCAATGCATTGCTGTGCTACCTGTGTGAATCTTTCTTAACTAGCATTTTAAAATGGGAAAATGCCGTAATAAGCAGGTTCAAACCTCAAAACTGCTTCAGACCTTTCTCAAATTGACCACAACGCAGGTCAGTGTCCCCTCTGGTTTTAATGCAGCGAGGCTATACTCACAACAGCAAATTTAACATGCCCAAGAATGCTCCCGGGGTCTGAGGCCAAGTGGCACAGAAAACCCCACATCTGCCTCAGCAGACCTCAGCGTTCAAGTCGGGGTGGCTGCACGCTCCAGGAGGAGTTTCCAGGAATCCTCCAGCCCCATCCCTGCACAAGGTCCGGGCACAGCATTAGTGCCAAAGTCACACCAGGAAACGCTCTTAGCAGTTTGCTGGTACAGACCATCACTTCCCAGCACCCCAGAGCACATGTGTGCATGTGTTTATTAATACAGACATAGCAGAACTTTTTTTTTAAATGGTCTCATTCTTGACCTCGCGCTTCCACCTGCACTCTCAGTACTGACATTATGCTGAGCTGGGACAGGATGGGATTTGTATCACAACATCAACATCAGAGCAACGACTCTGCTGAACACCGAAGAGCACTGAATCTCAGGCTGTGCTGTCAGTTTTCCAAATGTTATATCACCTACTAAGGTGTGTCTTTAACAACAAGCTCTGTTACAAAGAAATGAATTTGGCCTTTTACGTTAAGGCCCTCCAGTTCTGCAGCATTCTTTTCAGCTGAAGGAAATGCTTCCAGGTCTCCTCATACAGCTTATCCTGACACCGTAACAGGGGAAAAATGCCTGCAAATAATAGCTTTCTGTTTGGAGAGCTGGAGTCCTTTATCACTTACATACACTTACTGGGAATTAACTGGCAGAGAAACAAAGAAATCACGTCTTCTAGAAAAGCCTGCACTTCAGTGATAGGGTAAGTGGAAGAATGGCATCCACTTCATTTTTCCTTTTAAGTGCATTATTGCTGTACACACACTTATTAACACTCACGTTACAATCCCATAAAATCCATGGGTTTTGAAGATGCGGACTATGTTTTACCTGGGAAAAAGGAGCATGGTTCCTCGTTCTGGATCAGTGAGCTGCAAGCACTGTTATTCTCAAACACGATCCAGGTGCACACAACACACCTTCTCCCTCCTGCGCCAAAGTATGTATCTCATAAAGCAAAAGCAAACCAGCTTGAGGGTTACAACTAACTCGTGTTGCAAAAGTTTTTCAAGTCAAAGCAATCAACTCTAGAAGAACTGTGATGGTATCACACATTTTATTCCAAATCTTGCGATTTTTGGTATCTTCTCTATTGGTCTGCTTCCTGATGCTGTATGAATATATATTAAAAAACCCTCTACTTTCATCGAAAAGGAAAAGAGCATGTGTTCCTTGCTGTCACCACTGCCCAGAGAAATGTGAAAAATGGCCTCCAGCTCTGAAAGCACAAAAGCCAGAAGACCAAGAGAACAAATCCATGCATGATTACTTTTTAAAAATCTCGCGATTTTTCAAACCCATCTCTTTTGTTTGTGGGGGGATCTGACTCATAATTTTCAGAAACAAACAGGAAGCACTGCAGACATCTCCAAGTATTTCCTCTCTCCACCCTCCCCCCTTGTCTTTTACTTAACTTCTGGACACTTTATTATTCCTTTTGCTATGTCAGCAATGAAATGGCGCTGCTCTGCGCCGGCTCCAGCGTGCCAAGGTACACGAGACCTTCTTTTGCTCAAACCAAAGGGAAAGGTGCCCTTCCTCCCCTCGACAGGACAAAGCGAGGCTTTCACACAGCCCCCCTCTACGCCGGCTGAGAAAGCGAAGCCCCTCCACCACGCTTCACCCCACTGCAGCCGCCGCAGCCTACAGCATCACGTTGGCAGCCCCTTCCCGGCAGCGAGCGAGGGCTCGCCGGCAGCTCTGCCCGAGGAAGCCTGGGCCCCAGGGGCCGGCAGGGGCAGCAGCCGGCTGTCGGGAGGCCGGGCGCTGGACGTGACCCTCCCCAGCACCTCCCCACAGGGGACTCCCGCCGAGTGGGACCTGGAGCAGAGAAACAGGATGAAGAAGTGTTAGAAGGTAATGTGCTGGGAAAGCTTTTTTACCTCACTCGGTTTATTACAGTGCTTCCTTTCATTGTATACGTGGGGGAAAAAAAAAATCATTTCCCCTTCTCCATTCACCACCAGGACCTGTCACGACGCTGGGCAAGCAGCTGGTCAGTGCTGGCCGGCAGGAGGCACTGCGGAGGGAGCACCTCAGGGCCAGCCCCTCTGCACGCAGAGCAGAGCCCTGACTGGAACTCGCGAGGAACCGCCGTGGGTATTCCTAGCTTGCCCTGCTGCAGCAACCGGTTTTCGATGACCATGGGTGCCCAACACGTGCCCCCAACCAACAGGTGGGTGGGGAAGGGGGAAAATCCGACGTGTGAGAGAGGCAGGCGGTGGGACGGCACACTGACAGAGATCCAAGGCCTCAGGGAGATGAGGCACGAGGGGGCAGGAGTCCTGCACCTGCTGGAGTGAGGGGGGGGAAACGATATGAGCAGTGACAGGCGAAAAGAAGGACCTGGTTTGAAGAGGACCGTGCAGCTACCACAAGGAACTGGAGCAAGGTGAGAACACGGTGGGTGATGGAGTAAGTAGTCATCGTTACTTACTCCTGTGTGACCAGCTCTCCACCAGTGTGGTGGGGACCATGGAAGCATGCAATAGAAAGCTACCTGCTTCCCTTTTCGGAGATGTCAGCTCTCTCAGGCTACTCTCTTTTATTTTCTTAATGGAAAAATATAAACAAGTGGGATACATTTTAGCGGCCCTTCCCAGGAAGAACATGTTCCACCTTTCAAGGTACTTTGTGCATTCTATCCCTTTGTGTCAGTGTACAGTCTTAAATGCAACTACAGGCAAGCCTGAGATCCTGAGGTTTATATCCATGCCACCCTGGTTCCCATAGTGATTTTGGCTGTAGCAGCAAGGCTGCCCTGCTACTGGACAGTTTCCCTGCAAGGGGAACCTGGACACAAAAAAAGCATACCAAAGTTCACATCTAGTTTCAAGTTAAACTAATTGGTGTACACAACCCCCATTTAAAAAGTCCTGCTAAAGTCAATCTAATATTGTGCAATAATATTCAGCACAGTAAAACTATTCTAACCTTTTCCTTATCACTCCACAACCCTCTTGAACACATTATCACAAGAAGTTAACCCGCTGCCTGGCACATTAAGATTAAAAACCTGCTCACTGCCTTGCCTTAGTTACGCTTCCCTATTCATTTGTGCATAGTAAATACTCAGCTATAAGCTGATCTGAAAAGATAGTACAGCCCCTACCCAAAAATCAGCTCCATTTTTATCACCTTTCCAGATTTTATTACATAATCAGCCAATTAACTATCACTGTGGTGCAGCTTTGTGTATGTTTATACAGTTCTTGCTGCAAGTCAAACAGCACCACATTGTCTGGAATAATCTCATCCACTCACATAAACAATTAGTCTGCTATACTTTGATTAACACTTCCGTTTAAGAGGACATTGAGATGCTTCAGCCTGAGTGGCAGAAGGTCTGGCCTCCTGCTAAAATAGACATGCTCTTCTCAAGCTTTTTCTCTGATTGGAAATCATAGCTGCCAGCCTTGCACCAAGTACCTCTCTAATGCAGAACTCTCCATTATTTTCTGATTTCACATATGGAAATAAAACAGCATGTGTTTAGGCAATGCCTGACACTTCTTTTGCGTTGCAAGACTCATAGATCACAACATTCAATAAAAGGACTAAGTTGGATCGAGTGCACCCTCAGTAAGTTTGCAGAGGACACCAAGTTGGGTGGGAGTGTTGATCTGCTTGAGGGGAGGAAGGCTCTACAGAGGGACCTGGACAGGCTGGATCAATGGGCTGGGGCCAATTGTATGGGGTTCAACAAGGCCAAGTGTCGGGTCCTGCACTTGGGCCACAGCAACCCCATGCAACGCTACAGGCTTGGGGAAGAGTGGCTGGAAAGCTGCCCAGCAGAGAAGGACCTGGGATTGTTGACTGACAGCCGCCTGAATATGGGCCAGCAGTGTGCCCAGGTGGCCAAGAAAGCCAATGGCATCCTGGCTTGTATCAAAAGTAGCGTGGCCAGCAGGACTAGGGAAGTGATCGTGCCCCTGTACTCGGCACTGGTGAGGCTGCACCTCGAATACTGTGTTCAGGTTTGGGCCCCTCACTACAAGAGGGACATTGAGGTGCTGGAGCGTGTCCAGAGAAGGGCAACGAAGCTGGTGAAGGGTCTGGAGCAGAAGTCTTGTGAGGAGCGGCTGAGAGAACTGGGGTTGTTTAGCCTGGAGAAAAGAAGGCTGAGGGGAGACCTTCTTGCTCTCTACAACTACCTGAAAGGAGGTTGTAGAGAGGTGGGCGTTAGTCTCTTCTCCCAGGTAACAAGTGATAGGACAAGAGGAAATGGCCTCAAGTTGCACCAGGGGAGGTTTAGACTGGATATTAGGAAATTTTACTTCACTGAAAGGGTTATCAAGCATTGGAGCAGGCTGCCCAGGGAAGTGGTTGAGTCGCCATCCCTGGAGGTATTTAAAGGACGTTTGGATGAGGTGCTTAGGGACATGGTGTAGTGGTGGTCTTGGTAGTGTTAGGTTTATGGTTGGACTTGATGATCTTAAAGGTCTTTTCCAACCTATACGATTCTGTGATTCTGTGACCAAAATGCAGGAAAGGGCAAAAGTAAGCATTGAGCTAGTTCATTCATTTCATGTTACAGCCTTTTAGAGCCTGACTGTCTCTAAGCAACAGTCAACTCCGTTAGCACAAATCATCTACTAAATTGTTTAAGTATATGAACTCATATTGCTTAGAGAGAGCTAAGAAGCAGTCATATAAACTGTTTTGATGGTGAACAGTGATGTACAGCCACTGATAAAAAATAGCTTGCAGAGTAAATGTATATCCACAGCGTCAGTGGTTTGAAAAACTATTCACCAAGTCAAAAGGCACAATAATCTCTGATACCACAGTTTACTCACATATAAATTCTTCCATCAGTATAGTGCCCTAAATAAGACATAAGAAGTTAACCGCTCTCCTGTGATCCATTAAGATATACACAGATATTGCTTAAACCTAAATGGATAATCTTTCTTAGAAAAATGGAAAGTGGAGACCCACTGCATGTATGTGCTGCTTGCTACTCTGGCAACTTAAAAGGAGTACAAATTGTTCCTGCACCTCGTGATGTGCAGTTCATCTGGCTGGTCTGCAGCTTTGTGTTAGCAATTATGTGAACTGGAAGTGAGCTTGAGCCTTTGTTGTTTCTTTTTTCTAATCTTCAATCTGAAGAGATTTTAGAACACATTTTTGTTTATTTTTTACCTTTCAAGTTTTATTTTTTTAATAGGAAATGAGCACCAAAAATAACTATTTGTTTGTATATAAAGCGCTGTGTTTATACAAAAGAAAAGTTTGTATCTAACTTGTCATCCTGAAATTAGAAAAAAGTATCACAGCACTTATACTCACCAAAGTTGTGCACAAGTTCCTGCCAACTAACTTTGCACAGATCTTGTCATAGCTGCGGGAGCAGACTTTCAACTGGGATTTGGATCAGATTCTCTGCTGACTTACTCTGGCAACGCAGTGCCCAGAAAAAACCTGACCGGCAAGTGCTCAATTCACCACCTGCAAGGGATGGCACAAATATCCCACTTCCCCTCCTCTCAACACATGGTAGCAAAGGTGGCAGAAGTAAAATAAGATTTCCCAGCACCCCCCAGCAATCCCCTCTGGCCAAGACCCATTTGAAAGCAGTTGCTTCCGCACTAGGGCTAATATGAATCAGAAATCCAGACACACAGAAATTCATCTGGCCACTCAGGTGCCAGTTTAAGGTGGGAACACCAGCCTCGAAAAAGAAAATCCATCATCTCCGGAACACAAAGAGCCACTAGCCAGCTGGGGCAGTGTTGAAGTCCTGTCCATTGCCTCTCCTTGGGGAGTTCAGCCTTTACAGAAAGGATCTCAAGTCATTTACAGCTATAGCATTACAAAGAATCACAGAATCACAGAATCGTATAGGTTGGAAAAGACCTTTAAGATCATCGAGTCCAACCATAAACCTAACACTGCCAAGACCACCTCTACACCGTGTCCCTAAGCACCTCATCCAAACGTCCTTTAAATACCTCCAGGGATGGCGACTCAACCACTTCCCTGGGCAGCCTGCTCCAATGCTTGATAACCCTTTCAGTGAAGAAAAATTTCCTAATATCCAGTCTAAACCTCCCCTGGCGCAACTTGAGGCCATTTCCTCTTGTCCTATCACTTGTTACCTGGGAGAAGAGACCGACCCCCACCTTTCTACAACCTCCTTTCAGGTAGTTGTAGAGAGCAAGAAGGTCTCCCCTCAGCCTCCTTTTCTCCAGGCTAAACAACCCCAGTTCTCTCAGCCGCTCCTCACAAGACTTCTGCTCCAGACCCTTCACCAGCTTCGTTGCCCTTCTCTGGACACGCTCCAGCACCTCAATGTCCCTCTTGTAGTGAGGGGCCCAAACCTGAACACAGTATTCAAGGTGTGGCCTCACCAATGCTGAGTACAGGGGCACGATCACTTCCCTAGTCCTGCTGGCCACGCTATTTTTGATACAAGCCAGGATGCCATTGGCTTTCTTGGCCGCCTGGGCACACTGCTGGCTCATATTCAGGCGGCTGTCAATCAACACTCCCAGGTCCTTCTCTGCCAGGCAGCTTTCCAGCCACTCTTCCCCAAGCCTGTAGCGTTGCATGGGGTTGCTGTGGCCCAAGTGCAGGACCTTGCGCTTGGCCTTGTTAAACCTCATACAATTGACCTCGGCCCATCGATCCAGCCTGTCCAGGTCCCTCTGCAGAGCCTGCCTCCCCTCAAGCAGATCAACACTCCCACACAACTTGGTGTCATCTGCAAACTTACTGAGAGTACACTCGATCCCTTCGTCCAGATCATTGGTAAAGATGTTAAACAGTACTGGCCCCAGCACAGAGCCCTGGGGAACACCACTTGTGACCGGCCGCCAACCGGAGTAAACTCCATTCACCACCACTCTTTGGGCCCGGCCGTCCAGCCAGTTCTTAACCCAGCAAAGAGTACACACGTCCAAGCCATGAGCAGCCAGTTTCTCCAGGAGAATGCTGTGGGAAACAGTGTCAAAGGCTTTACTGAAGTCTAGATAGACAACATCCACAGCCTTTCCCTCATCCACTAGGTGGGTCACCTTGTCATAGAAGGAGATCAGGTTGGTCAAGCAAGACCTGCCTTTCCTGAACCCATGCTGGCTGGGCTTGATCCCTTGGTTATTCTCTACATGCTGTGTTATAGCACTCAGGATGATCTGCTCCATCAGCTTCCCCAGCACCGAGGTCAGGCTGACAGGCCTGTAGTTCCCCGGGTCCTCCTTCCGGCCCTTCCTGAAGATGGGTGTCACATTAGCTAATCTCCAGTCAGCAGGGACCTCCCCAGTTAGCCAGGACTGCTGGTAAATGATGGAAAGGGGCTTGGTGAGCTCTTCTGCCAGCTCCTTCAGCACGCTCGGGTGGATCTCATCAGGCCCCATAGACTTGTGAGTGTCTAAGTGGTGCAGCAGGTCACTCACCATTTCCCCCTGGATTATGGGGGCTCCATTCTGGTCCCCGTCTCTATCTTCCAACTCCAGGGGCTGGCTACCCAGAGAACAGTCGGCCCTGCTATTAAAGACTGAGGCAAAGAAGGCATTAAGTACCTCAGCCTTTTCCTCGTCCTTGGTCACTGTGTTTCCTCCCCCCGTCTACTAGGGGCTGGAGATTCTCCTTAGCTCTCCTTTTGCTGCTAATGTATTTGAAGAGTGTTTTTTGTTGTCTTTTACAGCAGCAGCCAGACTGAGCTCTAGCTCAGTCGGAAGAACCTGTCAGCTTCTTCCAGGCAACCCTCAGCACTGTCTATCCCAAAAGATCCTACCTTCAATCTAGGGAGTGGGTAGTGGTGGAGTCATCAGCCTCCTGAGATAAATCCCTAATCTGGGCAAAGATCAGAGCATCTCCTCCTTCCTGCAAACTAATGGGAAACAAAAGCTCATTGGCAGCCCAAGACTCAGACTTGCTTAATTTTTCAAACTACCCTAGAAGCAGAAACTGTGCATAATAAGATTGACTTTTTAGTGATAACAGATAATCACTTGTTACCTACTGTTTGGGCTGCGTGGACCCTTACTGCTCAAATTTTCCTTTCAACATCCTCCCACCAACCACACAAACTGCAAGTGCTGTGGCAGAAGCAGTGTCACAGGTGCAAAAGATACCCTGAAGCACACCATTGCCAGCACAAACTGCTCTTTCAGGATGCCAGAGCTCAGTAACGGGGACAAAATGGGCTTCCTGTTCCTCCACAACTGACACAGTAGATTAAATGCTGGAAACAAGGAACCACAGTGAACCACACCAGGCTGCACAGCCCAGAGACCAGGACCAAACACCACACAGAAAGAGCTACCAACATACTTCACTGAATGCATGGGAAAACCATCCTTCCTCTCTTCAAGTAGACTAAATAACCTACCTCATTTCACTCAGTCCCATTTTATACGGAGAAGGACCGAGAACTCGTGGAAGATCTTTAAGGTCCAGCTTACAAAACAGATCCATATTTCTTCTGGATGCAAAAGTCAGGGGGAAAAAACTGTGCCTGTTTTAAACAGAAATAATGAATGCCTTGACCTATCCTTAGAAAACAAGCACTCATATCTGATCACTCAAACTACCATCACATAAAAACATCCTGTTCTTGAGCAAAAACAGCCAGAACATAGAAATTCCAGAACTCCTTCAACAGGTAACATCATCCACCAACCTAGATACCCACAGCCAAGGTGCAGAGACCACTCTGACAGTATTTGAAGATACCTGAAGATATTTCATCACTCAGGCAAGTCTGAGAATACAATATCTTTGGTATCCTCAGAAGACTGAAGTGATTGGAAAGAAAAGCTGACAAGATATTTTCAGTCCTTTCAGGCTAACGGGATAAAATGCCTCTAGTTTTTCTATGACCTCTGCTAAACTGAGATAACAGATAAAAAGCAGCTACTGAAAAAACGCTTTCTTTCACCCCGGCTTGCTGGAAATTTTCATTCTTTGATCTGGACATGAACTTGGTCTCTTTAGTCCATGCACGTGTCACTACAAGCTAGACTATTGTAACACACGCATCTCAACTACCTACAAAAAGGAGGCACAAAATGCAATTGAGACTGAATTCTCCTTAATTCATTGTCTCACTCACATCCAATCAATCACTGGACTCCATACACTTTCCTGTAAAAATGTGTCCAAGAGATGTTCATGTTACCAAAGACGCTTGAACAAGGTTTTCCAGTCTAGTGTTTGATCTTCTGCACAGTCCACATCACCCCAAAATTTCTTTATTATAAAAGAGATTTGCTTTATATTGAAACAAAATAACTTCTGGAGTATAATTCATATTCTTATCCCCTCCTGGTTTAAGTCCCTCAAAGGCAATGGAATATAGTGCCCTAATTTCCTTGAGTCTATAAAATAAGGCAGTTGAAGGTCTTGAATTTGAATGATCCTTTCTACCACACCCATCAGACTGTGGGCACACTGAGACAGTGCATCTTTTATGGAAGCCTACAGTCTCAAAGACTTATCGAAATATTTTGAATTTAAAATTTTCCTTTGATCCATAGATGGCTTACTCTTGACTCTAAAGCTACAAAAATCATTCAGCAAAGCCTATTCTATTTCCAGTTCCCTTTGGTGCCCGACTTCACAAGCATCAGGAAATTTTTGTGAAGTAAGTCATGACTATGTCAATGGACAGTCATAACTATCAATTCTCTGGCAGAAAAAAACCTAAGCTCTTCAGCAACACACTCCATTGATGCCCCCACAAGATACTGTTGCACTGGGGCTCTCTCTCTTATCTATCTTGCAAACATCACATTTCCTGCACCATTTTCCACATCCTGCTTACACTTCACCAAATCATACTTTTTTCAAATCAGCTATGACTCTTGCAGCCCCCCCAATTTCAGCCGTTTCAAAGCCACGATATGATTTCTGAACGAATATAACCTCCTATGTACTATCTCATTTCTAAACTCCACACTTGCCTGATGCGACCAGAAAACCTTGATCTTGCCACTCTGAGGGGATGCTACACTTTAAGATGATTGCAAGAGCCAATTATCTCCCCAAATGCTCTCCCGGGAAAGCTTTTGGCTGCTCCAAAGTCCATTCCTGGAACAATACATTCTTCAAGTGGATGATTCAGGAGGTTTTGCATCCTATTCACAAGGTTTTGCAAGTTATGAGAAGGAAAGAAATAGTGATCTCTTTTTCAGCAGAGTCATTCCTTGAAATAATCCTTTGATCTTCTGCCTTAGGCAATATCTGCCACTGGCCTCCAAAGAGTTCATTTGGGTGAAGCATCAAGGTCACCCTGCTGCTCCCAGATCTGTGAATGCCTGTGAAAGCACAGCCCTATTAATTCCTACAACCAAATGGTAAGCTGTTCTCAAGACGCCCCAGCATAGTCCTGACCGTGTACTTCTTCCTTAGATAAATTACAATGAAAATGTCTGAAATTTTAAGTATCAACAGGAGTTCTCCCCAAGAGGTTCAAAAATTTTATCATACTTTGTCACCTTCTAAACTTTCCTTTGTCTTCTCATACCTATGTTTCCACACCTGGATAACTGATCTGCAAGACAAGTGATCTGCAAGATCATTTCTAAAGTCAAGTCTCTGCTGAGGCTCAAACACAAAGCAATCCAAAGCTTTCCTCACCTCTATTTTGTGGAAAAAACAGATCAGGACCACAGCAAATACATTTTGGACCATCCCATTGACCCACCTTGCTGTTTGAGAGTGACTATATTGCCTGGTCATTTCCCAAACTTGTCCAGACAGTTTTTAATTGCTGCCCACAAAAGGTTTCACTTTCCCCTGCAAATCATCATTCAAAGTGTTCACTAGGAAACCTCTTTGCTTTGTCTCCTTCTGATGCACCCAGTTCTTTTTTCAGACAGCATTTTTATTATTGCTTTAAATCTATCGGCAAGGCTTCCAGTTCTTGTATTAGAAATCATGTCAATTCTCTCTGGTCTCTTTTGAGGGTGCAGTTTTCTTCTGTGATTGCTTCTGGCACCATGGGTCCACAAGAACACCACTCACAAATTTCCGTTTTGGAAGATGGATCCATCTCATGATACCAGGTTATCGTTAGTCACAAGCGATGATGTCAGTTCTGGAAACTTAAGGGCTGTTTCCACTATAAAGAAAAGTTTGAGATGGTGTCAGGTATTTTCTTGATCATTTTTTCAGAAAGAATTTATAAATTCTTGTTTTCCTGGACACAGAAGAAATCAAACAGCAGGAGTTTCTTTGATTACAGTTTTCACAGAGAACAGTGCTCAGTAGCAGACTCTCATTTTTTTTGTCCTTGGGTGAACATATCAGGTTTTCTCTGGCTATGACTGAGGTTTTTGTCCTGCATTCTCTGTAATTCTACTCACTTAGGCCTGTATAGCTTGCTCTGTCGATGCTGAACTTCCTTCTAAGAAGCTTCTTGGGTAACATGGCTCAGCTTTTACTCAGGCTTTACCAAGTGTATGTGCTTTGGGTGGCGACTTCTACTGCTTCAGCTATCTGGTTGCAGAAAGGAGGAAGGATTTTATCTCACACCTCCATTACAAATGAAGGACAGTAATTATACTTACCAGAGTCAATGAGGTTCCACCGAACGTATGAGCATGACAATAACGCCAGCAAGTGTAAAACTCTTTTCAGCACACTTTTTTTCTTATAATGATAAACTTCATTCTGCATCTTTAGATATATACTTAAAAAAAAAGTTTGACACATGGAAACTTTAATAAACTAACTAGTTTTGTCACAACTGGCTTACTCCCAGGCTTACCATGAGATAAACCAATATAAAACAATTTATGCAACTTAACATTGAACATCTTACCAAATCAACACTTATAAAAAGGGCACTGGCCCAGAACTTGGAGCCTTTGGTTATATTCCACAACTTGTCACTGACTTTGTGCAAGTTGCTCCTCTGCTTGTGTCCCATCCCTTATTACAATATTTCCCTTCAAACGTACTTTAGATCCATGGTTGAAAACTCAAACCAGCACTGTCCCACTTCCACCTCTACTCAAGTAAAACGATGGTATTAAGAGCAGCCTAATCACAGCAGACAGTTTAATCTGCCGTAGAAAGGAAATGGACCAGATGAAATGGTCCTGTGGACCGGGAGTTTGACTCCACCAGCCTAATGCACAGTATTACTTCAAATGAGGTGTTATAACAGAACTTTACATATAATAGTTTTACTATATCCTAGATATTACACAGGGGGGATACAGTAATTGGTCTTACATTCAGCGGCAGAAAAACCTGTTCAACTACAAAAGTTAATACAGACAAGACTTATTGCCTGCCAGGTCCTGACCTTGTTTTGTTTTTGCAAGAGAAGCCATTGCTAACACAAACTGAGAATACCTCTAACCCAAATCCTGCAGCTGCCCAGGGCCCATAGCAGTGCCCTCTCTTCTGAAGAGCCAGATGCCTGCCTCTGAATGGTTTCATGATCAAATCCTAATCTCTCTTTTAGTACTCCTGAAGATCTAGCCAGGGAAGTAGAAATCTTAACTTGGATCCTCTTCAACAGGTTCTTTTAAAAAGTTGCCTCATTACATGTTTGCAGTTTAAGTCTACAAATTTTCAGGTGTAGGACCTACGTCTCAGACCACCTATGCAGGAAATAATGTCATGAAACTTTGCCACTATTTTGTTAGTTACTTTTTCTGAGTAAAAGAATATATAATAAACTGTAACCTACAGCCTGACACAATAAAATATTACCTCCTCACCAACAAAAAAAAATCCACTAAATTTTCTGTACGTTATTTTGTACTTTTATCATTTAAAGGCAAGGATCTTTTTTTTCTGTATTCTAATATTCTTTATAAATAACACGCTACAATGACAGCGATGATATGTAAGGATATCTACAAAGATAGCTGAAAATCTTATTTGAAACTTGGACTTCCTACATTCACTGAAATAGTCAAGCATTGGATCATAACAAGTTTCTGTATTTTGAGATTCATATAAAAAGCCTTGTTTCAGGGTTTGTTTGTTGACTTAAAATGACATTGATTTTTATCTGCCAGAGGTCAAAGAACAAAAACTTGATTACTGTTTTAATATCAATTTTGTAGTAAGCTTAACTTAGAGTGTCAAATTATAACAACCACACTTGGATATGCTCTTCTAGCCTTCTTCTGCCAAGTAATTTCAACTCCATGCCTTCACTCATGTGGCAGCAACAAACCTAAAGGGGCATTACAAATCAACTGTCCAAAATTTAGTATGTAAGAAGATTACCAAAGTACCACAATTCATTATATATATAACCTTAGTTGTTACAGAAGCATTGGGCATCGCATGCACTTAGCAAGTCAGCCATACATGGCAAACTATAGTACGGGGCCAGATCAGTAAGGACCGTTGTGCTTTTACACAAAGAATTGCATAAGGTACCATAGGCAATCTTAAAACTGCTATTTCTTTCTGAGGAACTGACTTTGTAACTCAGACACTCCCTTTGAGAAGGTAGTATTATTATGCATTTTCCTAAACACCACCAAAAACCCTGGGAAAAAAATATCAAATATTCAATTGTTTGAGGCCATACTGGCCTCAGCACAGACCTCCACCATTTGAAATATCAAAGTAAACAGCGGCAGTGACAAGCTGATTTCTTCCATGTGGAGTAATTTGAAAAGAAATAAGACAGTTCGCCAGTAGCTGTTTTCTGTCAGCAGGGGACTGCAGATCTCCCAGCAACTTTCCATCTTCTTCTGTTCTTCTTCAGCCCCACTTCCCTTCTAACACATGCTGCCTTTTAGACCACACACATCAGCTACTGCCCCACCACACACACACCCCTACTTCTTTCCATGCACCCTTGCTCTGCTGATTTCTCGCCTCACCCTATGTTCACCAACACACCCCTCTGCACCCATCTCCCTCCTCTCCTCTTCAGAGTGCAGGGGCCAGCAAGGGAGCACTGAAAGGACAGGGGAGACTGTTTTCTTTTCTGCAACCTATAGCAACCCTGTGGTCACTCATCAGCCAGTGGAAGTAATGGCAAGGAAAATCCTGCTCAGGCGATGTGATATACCTGTGAAGCCCATGAAGGGCTGGGGCAGCTGCAGCGCAGGCAGCATCTCAAGTTGTCAAACTCCAAAACTTTCCTGCTAGTGCGAAAGGACCCCCCCAAACTAGAGGCACAGAAGGCAAGCTACTGAGCAACAGGAAGAGGGGAAAAAGTACTCATGGGCATGGTTTGCAAAATCTGCCCAAAGTTTACAATGACAATTCACTTAGCTTGCTAAGTTGAAAGGTAAACCTGAGCCGAAGAACCAGCGCTGCAGGAGCTCTGGAAGGGGCAGCTCGTTGTCAGGTACGCTGCAGGACAGTGCAGCAGCGCTCATACGGACAGCCCCAGGCAGCCCAGCCTTGTCAACACTTTAGGGTCCTCCTTCCTTCATTATTAAGCAATAAATAAGAATTGTTTTAAATCACATGCTTTGGACAATGCTTTGTTTCTATTCAAGAGCAATCAAAAAAATGCAAACAAGTGAGTATAAGAGGTGGACAGAGATTCAGGCACAGAAAGACAATTGGAAAGACAGCACTACAGCAACAAGACTACTCCTGACACAATCTCTTGGCTATCACAGCCAAAATAGCTCCTCAAAACCTCAAGTGATACCTAATACAAGACACGAATAACAAGTACATCTTAAGCCTGTTTTCTCTGTCTCTTGCTTTCCTTGTTTAACTCTGTTTCCAACTGTGCAATCAAAACCATTACCTTGCTAGAATGTAATTTCTTGGTTTAAGATTGTTTCATATTTGAAGTGAATTGAGGTAGTAAAAACAGAAATCATTTTTACTTCTCCAGAGACAGGGAACACAAAGCAGTTGGACAGCTGAAGCTTTCCTGTGCCCCCCCGGAAAGGAAGCTGGAAATCCCAGGAACTGGGATTCACTCCCACACAGGTCAGGCTGGGTCCTCTTGGTGCTCAGTGCCAGCAGAGAGGAGAAGCTGCCCCTGCCATGTAATCCCCGCTGCCCTCCGGCAAGAGGCAGGTACCAAGACAGCCCATGCAGTCGTAGGGGTCTGAATGCAATCCTTCCTCAACTCACTGCTGTCAAAACCTGGGCAAATTTCCAAAGGGGCAGAGGAGGACAAGCCCTCCATGCTGGAGGGGAAGTGGGTCTGGAGACAGCACTGCACCTCAGGGAGGCTCTTGACATACAGCTGCAAGATCCCTTTTTTTAAAACAGGGATAACCGATGCATTTTTGCTTATCCTGTTCTCAGAAATGGCATTTTACTTGAAACTTTCCACACAAAAACATTCAGCCCCAGGCATCTACCTTGGGTCCAAAAAGTCAAGGTTTAGCATCATTGTAAACAGCTGAAACCAGGACCTACGTCAGGAAGTGTCTACATATCTACATAGCAGTGGAACTACTGATTCAAGTAATTAGATGGAATCAGATTTAAAAATAACAAATGAAGGTTTAAAAGAATCAGTCATAAGGGGGTTTATGTCCTTAATATAATTAAAGTATGCATCTCTGAATAACTGACAAAACACAACACAGACAAGGAAAAGAATAAAATCCTGAACTACTGTTGATTTTCCTTCTCCATTTGTTCCATAAATACCCCTAACCAAGTATATCAAAGTCATATGAACTTCACCGGTCTCCTTTTCATACAAGAAGTAACAGACCTTTCAAAGCAAGCAGAAACCAGACTTTCGAGTGCACTAAATACACGTGCAGAGGACTCGGCTTTGTGCTATTGCCCAGCAAACAGGCCCACACTTCAGCCAAGCAGCAGCAGCCTGCGCCATGAACAACGAAGGGCAGCTGGTTTCAAACACCTCACGGTACAGTAAAATACCCAACTGAGCAAAGGTTCACGTGCTGCTTAGGAGATAATGTTCCAAGCTGGGGAAGTCAAAGATTGATCCGACCCTTTCTTCTGTGGCAGTTTCAAAATATAGGATAACCTTGACTCCTAGTGAGTCCGAGAACCATGTAAAGACTATTTAGTTAATCCTCTCATTATGTAAAAGGAAGTTAAATCAGACTTAAAGTCATCCAAGTTAAACAATCTACCCTCTCTTTCCTGACTGCTCCCCACATTACCCATAGCCCAGCTGAGAACTACAGAAGTTGTAATAGCCACACCACTTGTCTCAATCCAAAATTCAGGTCCTCTCTTATTTCCATTACTAGCATACAGCTTACAAGTAAACTCACTTCTACATTAAATCAGTTGGTTCCTTCCCCAACCCCAATTTTCTCTCCACTTCTGTTTGATAATGAGCTCTTTGAACCAAGGATATTACATTTTAGCATACAGTCTCATAAATCATAATACCGTAATTAATTCTAATCCTATGTTCCTTCACACCCAAGCTGTGCTCTGTGTGCGAGTAAAACTTCTGAAACAAACAAACCCCCTCCAGGGCTCATTATTTGCTGCATTCCCATAAGGGTGCTTTGTGGAAAGCTTTGTCTCATTGTTTATTTGAAGACAGCACTTTTGTTAGGATATTTGAAACAAGCATCAAAATAAGTTCGTTATATATGGCAAAGCTGGAGTGGTGCCTAATTGCTAATGTGAGTGGATAATTACAGAGGATATAAGCTTTGATATATGTGTTGAATTGCAAGATCTGCAAGACACAGAGTTGTATTTATATGTCTACATCTCTGCTTATGTGGCATTTATTGTAAGATCAATGAAGGTATTTAATATAATATTAATATAATAACATGTAGTAATATAATATAGCTTATGCTTAAGAAAGTTATCACAGAAAAGAAATACAACATATAGCTGAAAAGTGTACATTAGCATACATTCAGAGTAGCTGCAGAATTCAGACCAGTGCTTTCACATTAGGAAGACAACCAAGAGAACATATTTCTGAAAATGCTAATCCTACACACTGTTTAAAACAAAATTAAGAAACAATAAAAACTGTCAAATCTCATTGGTACTGTCAGTCCGGAGGATAAAGTACCTAGGTAATAAAACATACAAGTACTTCTGCCCACAGGAAAGCTGAAATTCATCTTCCCTCTTCTAGGTATTATTTGATGCTATATGTATCAGAATTAAATTATGAGTAATTCTAGTTACACCGCTTTCACTCTCTTTAGGCTTTTTTTCTTTCCTGACTAATTACGTTTTGTCAGCTGGCACAAGAAAGAAAAATTTGCTATTAATTGAAGGATGTATAGTCTGTTCCTTAACCATAGCTTACATTTTCAGACAATAAGAGAGAAGGGTAAAAAAAAAAATAAGCACATAGATGAAAATACATCGGTGTGTTGTAAGTATCATCAGTCACTACATCTTTTCTCTTCGCACCATTCCTGAGGCCACCAGGACGACACATTTAAGCCTTCATTGTATTTGGAATATTTTGATTTATGCTGTTCCATAAGCACTTTCTACTTAATCTTGTCTCTTCACAGAGTATGACTGACTCAATCTGCGTGTGAAGTCCAACTTCAGTAAGACAACTAATGCACAAAAGCCCAGTGAAGGAGCATGAATAAAACTGTGATACTCATCTCAAATAAGAAAGTTCTGGCAAGCGCTTCCACAAATTAAAAGAAGTTGTTCAAGAAAAATTAACACCAAACTCAAGAAAACGAGTCTGAATACTCTACAACACACTTTTTGCTGCTAATTAGAAATAAGTCGCAGCACCCCTCGTCATCCACGGCCATATATTACCTAGCAGGCAGCTCCTGTTGCATGCTCCATTAATTATGTTCCATGAGGTTTCTCGCTGCTATGGCACGGAAGCGCGTTTATGGAGGCGAGACAGGAATGCAGCTACTGATGGTGACTAACAGGCCCATCGTCAAACTTTCCAACAGCTGATGCTATCATTACTTACTTTTTTTCCGCCTCTCCAATCGAGAAGACTTTTTTCCCCTCATTGTACCGACAGGTGATTAATAGCAGCTCTAATTCCCAGCATGCATCATTGCCAACATTTACAGCCAAAATACTGGGGACAGTGGTCTCGAGGTTCAGTCACTGGTGTAGGACAACTTAAGATACCTGGATTCGTTGCCTAGCTCTGCCACATATCTCCTGTGGGACCTAAAGCCTCCAACTGTGCAGAAGCTAAAACACACCAAAAGCTCAAAAATGGGGAAAAAAACCAACTTTATTAGCACAATTCAATAATCCAGTACCAAATATATCTTGAAATGGCAGAAAGCTACCCATGGATATAAATTCCTCTTCCCAAACACCTCCTTTTCTGTACTAAATTGCAAGACTATCAGTTTATACATTCAAAAGCATTCTCCTTTTTAAAAAGGAATTTTTAAAAGGGGGGGAGCTTAGAGAGCCTTGAGATCGGAAAAAACAGATTACACATCAGCAGCACCTCAGAGCAGCATCCAAACCCAGAATAAGCCCAAAGCCAAGCAGAAAAAAGAGCAGAGGACTACTTGGACTCTCAGTACCTCAAGTATCCAAAGACGTGCAGTAGCCAACAGAGAACGCTGAGCCCTAAAACCCTCTCCTGTACCATTAGCCCGAGGTGCCCCTCTCCACTTGGGATCCACAGCCTGGAACATCCTCCTGGAGACAGGTGGTTACACCTCTTCTTCCAAAAACTGAGCACAACCCCTCTCTTTTAAAATATGGATACAGGAGGAAGAATTCGGAGCAGCGCTGCCTGACTTCCCTGCCCCTGCCCCCATCCCACGCTACAGCACTAACCCCAGATGCGGAAGAGAGGTTCAGTTTCCTCTTCTGACTAAGAGGGATCAAATCTGAAAGCAGAGCCCTCACGCTCACATCCAACAGCTGGTTACAGTAAAGAAACAGTTCAGAGACAAGGACAGGAGCACAGGTTTCTTCCAGCTCAAAGAAGTGCCCCAACCTTTTGGGTCCCGTTTACAGCATCTCATTCTTCCAGCGATTCTCAAACCCTTTTTGTAGAGGGAGGTGTGGAAAGGCACTCCTGCCTTCACCTAGCACCACTCAGCATGCTCACCTGGACACAGGGCCAAGAGGCACGGATCCCCCGCCTCCTAAACAAGGAGGTTAGGACCTCCTAAACTGCATGAGAGGAAGATTTCCACACTCAGGTTATAGTAGATAGTAACCTGACCCTACACTTGATCTGAATAGCTCAGCTGCATCTTTCTCTCAGCGTTAAGTTTCCTGGGGAAAGTGAGCATGTGAAAATTTCTGCACTAGCAAGTGAGCAAAAAATATTCTAAAACACATGAAACAGCCTTTACTTAGAAATCTCCCTCGAAACTAATCTGTTGAGCTGGTTCAACTCTTCAAGGAGTAAGGTCTGCTGACGTGACAGACCTCCCCCGCTTGGAGAGGTGCTGTGCGCTTTTTTATCTTATTTATAGAATGGCCTCACTCACGCTTTGTTTAAGAAACAATTAGCCCTTGACAGCTTAAAATAAACAGGACTCTCCCTGCTGCAGAGTCACTAGACCTGAGCTGGATTTCAAGTTCTTGCAACGGCATGAGACTACCCGATGGACTCAATAGTGTAAGCGACAAGTTAGTCTGCCCAGCACCTTCCAAACCAGCACCCTGAGCAATGCAGGCAAGACCAATAAAACAAGGACCCGCATCAGTCAGATGAAGCGAGCAAGCAACCATTCCCGTTCCCACCCCACTTTGTCCTCACCAACAAGAGGTACCTCTGGAAGACGAGGCCACCTCTTTTCAGATGTTTGCAAACAGAGGACCCGGAGGAACGCAGGAGATGCAGGAGTTTAGCAATGGTTGCACACCAAATGTGCAGCTGGGCAAACTTCTTCCACGAACGTACATTTGTTTTTTCTGCCTCTTGTGTTGCTGCAACCGGTCCAAAGGCAGTAATTGCAATAGCTGGCACAGATAACATGACTTGGCATCACAACGTTAAATTTCAGTCCAAGCTTTTGTACCACCAGCAGAGGGGTCAGCATTCCCATTTAGCAGACATGGGAGTTTTCCACTGGTGACTTCACATTTCCTTCAAGGCCTTCAGCTCCTCAACTTCAGCCTCCTGGCTCTGCGGCTGCCTTTACCATGCCAGGGAGCAGGGCACAAAAAAAGCTGTATTGAAAAGCTAACATTTGCTTTTCAATACAGCTGCTGCTGAAGGAGAGACGCACGCAGGAGTCTTGTCTCTTCCCAGGTAGTTTTCTTGAGCTGGGTTAGCTGGCTAAAAGAGAGCCTGGATAGTCTGTTAGTTAGGGTGTTGGCTTGAGTTCAATTATTTCTTCTGGTAAAGAGCTCCCATGTGCCTTAAGCAAGCTTTGATCTTGGCTTCCCATGGATAAAACTGGGGGTAAATGGCCTGCCCTAACTCCAAGGGATGAGGGGAGGATCAGTAGTCTGAAGACTGCGACACGGTAATGCCAGCACGTATTCAAGTGACACGCAGTTGTACAAGCACCAGTCACAGCAGAAATGTCTATGACTGTAGAAAAGCAGGTGTTCTCAGAAATGAGGAACATTTCTCAACATAATGAAAAGTAAAAGTATGGCAAATTTAGCTTCCCCCAGATAACAGAACACAGCAATGAGACAGAACAACAAAACCAAACAACTCAACAACAAATTATGCCAACAAAAAAGAAATGCTGGGGTTACAAGAATAAGAAACAATATCCAGTGATTAACAGTTGCAGAAAACAAACTTTTCAGACAGGATTTAAAATTACAAGAGTCAGCGAAACAAAAGGAGATGTGAGACAAAATAGAGTGTCACGGATAGAGAAGGCGCAAAATTAACAAATAGAGGAACAAACAATGGAAAAACACTTGTCAACAGATGAAATGAGTGAACAGCAAGGATAGGAAGTAATAATAACATAAAAAAATGTAAAGGATCTTGAACACCAGCTCTTTTCCAGTAACAGTACCACACCAAGTAACTTCGACATTCATTGTTTGCATTTTAATACTGCCCTTACGTCACTCCACAGTCCCCCATTGAAGAGATCTCAGGACACAGGGAGCCTAATGCAACATACAGGAGTGATACCCAGGCACACGTTAATTAGCAGCGGATCAGCCTTAGCGAGTTTAGCTGTTATTCTGAAGGTACCGCTAAGGTTTAAGCGGCAAACGACACTGATATTTAACTGGAGTTTGAGCTGCCTCGTCAATGGGATCACTACGATTCACGCAGTGCAGGAGATGTTTCCGCTGACAAAGGTTCAAGGACATCCTTACTTTGGACATGCCACCAAGTCACGGAAACTACTGCAGCTCTCCTGCGAACATCAGAGGCAACCGCTGCGCCCTCGGGACATGTCACTACAACCAAACTACATGATGGTGATGGTTTAAAGAAAGATATCAACGTATTCCCATCGTCATTCAGTGTGGTTTTCTGTCCTGCATTCCAAAAAGGTGATTTAAAGTGGTCAAGGGGAATAAAAACCTCAAGCAAGCAGGAGTAGTTCAGTGAAGCAGCCACAGCTATAAACTACATCTTTTCGCCCCGCAAAGAGAAAGAAGAGCTCATGGAAAAAGCATCCCCATGAAACTAAATATCTGATTATAAATATCTGATCATTAACAACCGCAGATAAGAGTTCAGGCAAATACAAACCAGAAGTAAAGGGATGCACATTTCACAAGCTGATTACGGCGCTGAGCAAGAAAGCAAAGTCTTTGCCCTTCACGTCTTTATCAAAAATTCTCAGACGTGCAATAAAATAAAGCCCCCCCCCCAAAAAAAAAAAAAAGATAGATTAGCTATAAATAACGACTATATTAACGCGTTTGGGTACAGCACAGGGTTACTTCCACAGAGCGGGTTCTGGCAAACGGCGGGTATTCCGGTTTGGGCTGGCCCGGAGGTGCAGCGCCGGCAGGAGCCGAGCGGGGAGCGAGGAGCGCGGCCAGCCCCACGCGGAGCCGCCGCCGCCACCGGGCACGGCCGCCTGCCCGCCCCGCCGGTACCGCCGCCGTCCGGGCGGGCCCCGCTGCCCCGGGCCTGTGCGAGAGAGAACTCCTCTCGTTCCTGCCTCTTCTCCCCGCTCATCACTTCCTACTTTCCCCTCTGCGCCGCCGAGGTCGCGGCGGCAGCGCGCGCTGCCGGCCGCTTCCTGTGGTGCAGCCGGCGCTGCCCGCGGGTCGCCACCGCGCAGCGGGCAACGGCGCGGCACGGCCCCCCCGCACCCCGCCCCGGCCCCTCACTCACCCCAGCGTGCTGATGAACCCGTTGACGGAGCCCTCCGCGTACAGGGACACGATGTCCCCGATGTACAGAAAGCTGGACATTTTCTCAGACATGTTGGCTCATTTTCAGTTGGATTTCGCACTCCTCCCCTTCCAAAAAAAAAAAAAAAAAAGAAAAGAAATAAAACCAAACCGATCCGATCCGGGGGGAGGAGGCCGACGAGACGCGGCCGGCGGCGGCGGGGCGCGGGCGGGCCGGGCGCTCAGCGCGGCCCCTGCGGCGCTGCGCGGCGGCGGGCGCCGGCTGACATGAGCGCGGCGCCGCTGCCCTCCGCGGACCGCCACGGCCCGGCCCGCCGCGCCGCCTCCTGCGCCGGCGCCCGCCCCCGCCTCCCGGGGCCGCCCCGCCCCGCCCCGCCGCAGCCGCGGCCACCCCGGGCAGGGGAGTCGTCACCCCCGGGCAGGGGGGTCGTAACCCCCGAAGCGGGGCCGTGGCTTGGGCGCCGGGTCGGGCCGCCCTTGCTCACCCGCCAGCCGGGAGAGGCGCTCCGGCGAGCTCCGTAACTCCTCGATAAGTCCCTGCGGTCCGGGGATGACCCGCCGCCCTCGGGCGCGAGGTTGGGGACGGCTCCGTGGGGCTGTGACCCGAGGGAGGCAGCGGGACGGGGGCGCAGAGCGGAAAAGGCGCAGCGGCGGGTGGGATGGCGTCCCTTCCCCGTTGCCGCCTCCCCTGCCAAGAGGTCGCGGTCCCGCTACGCTTCGTTTAATCGCCAGCCCGTGTCACCCTCTGTTTTCTGGCTTACAAACTTTAGGAACCACAGACCCTTTATTTTTCTAAATCAGAAGCTAACCATGCTGCATTCCCGTGGGGGAATTCCCCCAGCACACATTTCCATGAGAAAACTCCGACCAATTTAACAAAAAAACATCCTCAAACTAGAGAGCACTCTGGAAGACTTTTCTGCCGAGAAAAGAGGGGAGGCCGCAGCCTCCCCGCGCTCACCAGAGTGGGGGGCTGCCAGCGCTCCCCCCAGCACGCTGCAAGAGGGCCCTGCGGCCACAGAGGCACTAGCCAGGGCCGCGCAAGCTGCAGCCTGCGCCTCGGTGGCCAAAGGGGCTCACAGGGGGCTGCGCAAATCCACGCTGCTTCAGTTCGCTGCCCAAGACCAAGTACCAGCCCGTGAAACCACACGCCTGTCAGTGGATGGAAGTGTTTAGTTCAAAGCAAAAGCTATCGCCAGTGTGGGATTCTTAAAAACACTGTGCATTCTTTAAACAAAAATGTAATTTCCACCAACGGTTTTAAGAATCAAAGTATTTCTACTTTTTCTGATTTTTCAGCTATGTTTTACTTCCCCGAGACAACTCTCCTAATTACAGGCAAACTCAGCAGTAGTACTGGTTACCCAGTGTATTTTTCCAAGAGATTGTTTGGATTAAAAAAAAAAAAAAAGAAACAACAACTCAGCCAGGTCTAACATAACAGCCTGATCAAATACTAACTCTCAAACGATAGGAATATAAATCTGGTTGCAGGAATGTGCAGACTGCTGGAAGTGAGTAATAAGCTGAGGGTTTCACGGCTGCATTTAATTTCCCACATCGACAGCTTCCAGCCTTATCTCTCTCCTTCCGAGCATAAATTCTTGACATCAGAAATGCTGAGTCTTCAAAGTAAAAAAAAAGGTTTACCATCTAGATGTACAGAAGAAAAACTGTTATGGCATTCTAGAGTTTCCTCTTTTGCTCTTTTCTGGTGAATATTTTGGATTTGTCTCTTTTTTGTATCCACCAGGATACAAAGACACCACCAAAGATCTGCACTTGCATTCTGCTTATGTACGCGTATATACGCAGGCCCGAGATCTGACACTTTACCAAATTCTTTCAGTTCGGTCTCCTGGAGTAACCCCAATTGTTAAAACATTTCTGGAAAAGAAATATGAAGAGAACGGGTGCCAGAGACCTTGTTCTGGAACCAGCCCCTGCACAGGAAAACCGAAGATGAGGTGTTTCAAACTGCCCAAAACACACCTACTAAATCCCAAAGTTGGACTAAATTAAAACGTACCAGAATTAGAAACTGAAAGTCAGAGCAGCACAAGGCACTGAAGGGGGAGAGAAGCTAAGGCTCCCTGCCCACATGCCGACTAAGCGAAAAGCATTGACCCAGGGTCCCTCCCAGGAGCCACCCCGCAGAGGGCTCAGGCGTTTTATTTCATGAAAATGTGGTTCTGGAGAGTTTGAACCTGGGGCTGAGCAGCAAAGGCTTTACCACGCATTGACAATATCCTTTGCCCTCCTGACTCTGTTTATCTCAGCCATTTTATACCAGGCTTTAATGGCCCAATTAAGATACTTTAGCCAGGGAGGTTTCATGTTTCCCAGCAGTAAATGAAATCCTGGTGTGCCTTAGATCAGTGAGAGTTTTCCTGAGGATGGACTTCAAAACTTGCCCAAGCAGCAAGTTTGCCTGTCCTTTGTGTGCCTGGGAGCAAATCCCCATTTGGGACCATTCACCACCAGAAAGGTTCAACTCTGTTGCCTAAACGTAGGTTACTGGGGCCATTTGAAGCGTCCTTTCATACCCGAGACATGCCTGTAGGTTGTCAGCAGGGAAGCAGGACTGCTATGCCCTTGACAGCTCTGCCTGTGTGTGGGCAACGGAAAGGGGCCCACGTGTTTTGGCATTACAAGAAGGTTAATTCAGGTCACTTTAGGAAATATTTAGCATTTGCTTGCTGTGGCAAAGCTCGAACTGATAGGAGTCCTACACTTGCAGTCGTCTTTGCCTCTTTCCCCCGCAAGGAAATCCAGGCACAGGCTGCGTCCTCCTTCATTTCTAGGCTTGTTCATCTTGGCTCAGGCTGGAGCACACCAGCAGCTGAAAGCTGTTACCACCTCGTAGCTCTCTAGTGATATATATATGAAATGAACTGGAAATCTCAATCCAGTTCCGAGCAGCAATGGCTATTAGCTAGAAATAAGTCATATGAAATCAGCGTTTTTGTGAAAAAAGTAGAGGTCAAATCCCGAAGGCAGTCAAGTATTTAAGCAAATGCTTCATTTTAAACCTGTCTCGTTGAAACAGTCCAACAATCTCATCGAAGTTACCAGATTATTTGTACGCTGAAAATGAGCAAGCACCTACCCGCTTTTGTAGACCGGGTCTTAAATTGGTATGAAGATCACCCTGGAAGAGCAGATCTGAGGAACCCTTGCCGATCCTCTCCTTGCAGACAGAAAACTTAAGTAGTGATGAATGCTCCTCTAGCATTTTTAACAAGCATTAACCCTCTTCTATTAAAAATAATGATTGTGCCTCTCTGAGTGCTAGTTTTATGAAGATAGTATCTGGAAAAATTTAATTAAAATGAAAGAGATTTTGTCATAACAAGTCCACATAGAAAAAAATAAAGCATGGTCAGAGATGGTAATGGAATATTGCTTCATTTATCTGGAGCAGAAATAAACCAAATTGGTTGATAAATATGGATCTTTTTGCTACAGTTTTTAACCTTGCAGTTAGCTGCAGGGTGAAGGTGAGGCAGCTCAGCCAATAACTGGAATATGTTTTCCATCAGCTATCTCTGGTAATCTTTTGCTCCAAAGCTAGGAATACAGGTTTCACCATGAAACAGGACCCAGATGCAGAAATCATCAGCTAGTGCTGACAGACTGCCCCACTGCACATATTACACCGTACATTGTAGAAGTGAAGAAGTCTTTCTTACTCAATTTTCATTTCTGGTCTATTACTTCTTTTCAGAGAAGAAAATATTTCTCGTGATGTTTGCAGTGGTATTCTAAAATTAGATTTCTGTATAAAAGTATTTGGCAGTATTTTAATACAGGGAAATTTTACCATGATCTCCATGTCCTCGATTCTGATGTTCATTCCGGTGCTGAGGCAGTTTAGAAGAGAAGCAGCTCATCCACAGACGGGTCAATAGAAACACCCCATTGCAGCATTGAGCCTCCACTTTAGATGTGAAAATACACAATATTAGAATGCCCTCAGACTCAAAAAACTCACCAAGTAAATAGGCCGACGTCATCGTATTCTTGCTCCTTTTCCATCCCTCACGTCTTAGGAAGATGTCTGAATTTCCTGCTCATCTTGTCTACAGGGGAGGCTCCTGACAGAAGTTGAGTTTTTTATGGATTTGAAAATTGTCTGATTGGAAAGACTTTAATCCCACACCTACACAACCTACCTCCTGTCTGAAGTTACAGATATATAGGCCACTTCAGTGAAAGCAAACCCGACCTCTTAGAGGCTTATACAACAGGCAGCATTGATGTTTGTTTCCATGAAAGCAGAGGATAGTGCTTTCCAGCTGCAGGGGAAAAGGGGGAAGAGAAGAATGCCTTTAACTGTTTTAATACAATAGATATAGATGGGACCAGGCCAAAACCCAGGCAGGCACCCCAGAGCTTTAGCCTGCAAGTATATTAAAGTTTGGACCCAAAGCCTTGGGTTTGTTTCTCATCTTTCTAATGAGAAAAAAAAAAAAAAAAAAAAGAAGAAAGATCAGACATTTCCAGACGTTTTGATATTTAAAATCCAACTCTCATTTTAAAGCCCATCTGCAGCTAGAATATTTTTAATACACTTATCTCAAGCAACGCACAATTAACAGCTTACTTGAGGAAGGCCTGACTTTTAAAGGCACCTAATGAAGTTTCCCACACAAGCTGGAGACGCCCATTACCTTGTGGATATTAATATTTGAGACAGCCTAGCTCTTCCTTGAGCACAATGGCATTTCAAAACACTTGGATGTATAAAAGACGGCATTACTTGGCCTACAAGTTGGATCAGAGAGCACCAGAACAGCTTATTTTGACAATGCCCGCACACAAGAATTGATTTATTGCTGGTAGTGCTTTGTTTTATTTTGCCTATAGCAAACATCAGAGTACGAGATGATTTCTTGATAGATAGCTAGCTGTGGGGACTCATTTTGCCTTTTTTCTCGTCGTGGGAGTTAACTCTCTACTGATGTTGGTTTAAACAATATGTTGGTAGTAGTGCCATACAAAATATTAAGCATCTGGCTAAAAAAAAAAAAAAAACCAACCCACAGAATACCCTGGGGAAAAAGAGGCCTGACAGAGATAAATGTGATTTAGTAATGTAATAAAACAGGAGTGTAGTGAATCACGCAAAATAAGCATCACTATTTGATTGAGAATGAGAAAACCAGAATATGGAGCATTCAGTGCTCGTCTACCCACTTTATTCAACCTGGCTTAGTAGGAACAGGAAATTCCAGCTAAATTCATAAGACCTAGTTTTGTAAAGGACTTTCTACTGGAAGGAAACACATTTTTCTCAATGTTAGAGGTAGCGCTGAAAATGAACAGTTCTCACAAGTGAGCTTTTGGGGGTCTTACTAGGTGTGAGCTTTTGGGGGTCTCGCATGGGTGTGAGCTTTGCATCCTCACTATCCAGGCACACTCATTCACATTACGGCATGCACGCGTGGACGGGGACTGGCTGACTTGCTGTTCGCTACATCGGAATTTACGAGAGCTAATATATGGATTAATTCAAGTATTTAAATAATTGCTGGTTTGCTATAACAATCTCTTGAAAGAAACAACCTTAGAAATAATGACAACTGAAGTTATTTGTGAATTAATTATTTAAGTAAAAGGAGTTTAGATTAAAGAGGAAGCCTGGACGCCCTTCAAACTGTGGCACCATACAACAGCTATGTAAATAAACTTCTGAGAGCAGCTCCAAGTCATTCCAGTGAAGATATTTTTCCTTGTGATACATTCAAGCCTTTTGAAATAAGTTTCCAACTGTTTAACGACCAAAGTTGTTCATTCAAAGAGCCAAATACGAAAACTCGACCAAAGCAGAAAGTACAATGTGCCTTTCTTTGAAAACGTCTATATAGAAAGGATGCTTTATTTAGAGGATTCAGGAAGTTGAAGCGTTGCCTTCTATCAGCTCGCAACCGCAGAGCAAGCATCAGGAAGCGCACAAAAATGAACTTACTATTCCTACGTGGAACAAGTGCCAACGGTTACACCAAGTTTGCTTTCAACCTTGCAGAACTCACTGCCAGCCCCCGCAGACTTGTTAATCAGGCAGTGTCTCCTGGGGTTTCTTTTGTGCTTGGCTGCCTAAAAATGAAGCCTTTCCTTACAAAATAAAGAGAGAGACATACCTTGTTTGGATTTTCTTTTTTGCTGGCTGTCATGAGACTTCGGAAGGTTCAAACCTGAAAATGCAGGGAAAAAAGTGAATCCTCTTCATAGAAGGAAATGAAAAAATATAGCCTCCTTTTTCAGTCCTAGCCCACTCCTAACCACGACCTATGCAACAGAAGAATCAGCGGACCTGGAGAGTACGGTGACTGTAATTACAAAGCAATTGTGTTTGGAGTCCTGTCATTAACACCAGCTGACCCTCTGGCAGTGGTGACAGTGTGGATACAGCATAGCTAATATACAGCAGTTCTTTAAAATAATTACATATGAAATTATACAAGCAATGATGAACATTTTGATTGCTATATCTCACTGAAACTCAGTATCTTAATTTTGGAGTAAAAAAAAAAATTACAGAAGTTTTGCAAAAATTTCCACAGTAAAGTCTAAGAAAACCAACAGCTCTAGTAAGAAGCCTAAAAATGCAGTTATATTTACAAGCTGGATAAAGTGGCAATAGTTAGTATTCCTAAAGAATACAGCTAATGTATTAAAAAAAGTGAAATATCTCTGTAATTGCAATCACGGAGCTTGAAAAGCGTACCTGAGGAATACCTCCCTACCTTTCTTAACCTTATCATGCAGAGCATCAGGAAAGATGTTTCAAACCTTTCCCCTTTAGGACTGCTTAAAAAGCCTTGTGCTGTTGATGTTTTTTCTGATCAACAATTTTTTTTCTTATTGAAAAGCTTCTTCAAAATTAAATACTGCTTTTGTGCAGGAAATGGCTCCTTTCACTAGCACACTGGCTATGGTACTCTCTAGACAAAAAAAAAAAAAAAAAAAAAAAAGGGCTGTGCCAGCTTTTTTTTGGGTTTTTTTGACCACATTAAAGATTACCAGAAGGGAAGAAAACAGCAATTAGTTTTGCTCGAGCAGCTGTCACCAGGCCCATCCTTCCTGGGCCACCCTAGCACTTCTAACTTTGGGATGAGGTGCGCTGCCCTTTCTGGTCTGCGAGAATACCTGCTGGCGAGCGCGCTTCCGAGGATACAGCTGGGTTCGAGCAAGGAGACGGCAGGAAAAGCAGCTTTTCTCAGGAGACCCAGTCTTTCCTCGTGACAGCAGGGGCCACGGATCTTCACCTTCGGCCTATCCTAGCTTTCAGATGGGTAAAAAAGAGTGAAAAGAACATGCTAGGAAGGTGAACGCAAGTCAAAAGGCTTTGGGTAGTTGGCACCGCATTTCCAGAGAAGTCATTTAGGGAGGTCTGGAGGCGTTAAAACCCAGTTAAAGAAATAACTCTTCTCACTCACCCCTCTCTAAAAGCACACCACCAAATATCTGATGTTTCTCAGAAATGCATTGGGAAGGAAAAATTAGAGATCAGGAAGGATTTATTTTTTTCTGTTGATTACTGTGTCTAGATAATTATTTGGTAGGGAAGTACAAGAAATCCTCTTTGACAGTCTCAGCCCACCAATGCCCTCACCTCTGATCAGCTTTGGTGCCTCTGGGTTGGATCCTTCCAAAGTCTCTTCTACTTTTACCTGTCCCAAATGCGGATTACTCTCCAGAACACTATGGAATGATTTAATTAGCACAACCAAATGGTGGGGCCGGGATTCCAAGTAGGCAGCAAATGTCTTTGAGGCCAAATATGGACCCAGATTTGAGGTTCACGGCATTTCAAACTGATTTCATGCCTAGAGGAAGGAAGTGCCCTATGTGGGAGATGTTCTCAATGGATTTCTATCATCTCAGCCCAGTTGTGCCCAGGAAATAAGAGCTTGAATAAGAATGGATTAATTAGAAACAGGTTTTTTTTTTTAATTAATACGGAATTATGGACATCATCAAAACACTACTGCATGTTTGGATCCCCAGATCGGAGTTTCTCTCTTCCTACCGGTCCCGAATGTGGTGGACTGAAACAAAAATCTTGTCTAAAAGCATGTTGAATCCTGAACTGCTCAATTTACCTGGAAATAAATAAATAAATAAAAAGCCTTCCACATGGAAATGCCTGAACTGCTTTTTCACTTACAAATGCCTCGTGCATTCACCTCTGTCCCCCACCACGTGTCAATATTTGACATTGTACTAATGGTGTAAGTCATGAGTCACAAAACAGACGATACCAAAAAGTCTGCATTAAGTTCATGCCTTGTCCCTGAGGAGCTGGGGTTTTTTTGTTTGGGTTTGTTTTGTTGGTTTTTTTAAAAAATATGTTCCTCATTTGGGTGTCTTCCTTAAATACTTTAAAAGTTAGCATAACACAGCTGAATCCTGGAAGGCTGAGACATGCAATTTCATATCCTCTAGCATCATAATATTTAAATAGATACATGATGTGCATACTTAAAGAAATCCCTGTTTCAATGCTATACAAAAACTAAATCAGTGAAATAACCGCCTGTATCTCAGCGGCTCTTGCAAGATGCTTTGCATCTTAGTAGTAGTTGAACTTAGAAATATGGACATGTTTAGGAAATTAGATTTTAACTAATCTGTGGGCAACCGCAAAGGAGTGCATTCAAAAAGCAGAATCGTTACCCATTGTTTCCATTTTGTCAATCTGAAAAAGGAAAAGTTAGCAGCAGATAAGTTATTCTACTAGTGAAATGGGGTTTTGTTTAAAAGGCACAGAAGAAATGCATATTGCTAACATGTCATAGGCAAAGAAACTGTTAGAATTAGCTAATATGGACAACATTTTAAAACGGATGTGGATACATTTAGCACCACACTTGGCATTACCTCCTCAGTGCGCGGCAATAGCAGTACATCACTGGTTGAAAACAGATGGGAAACATGAAAGTCAAGCCTGCTATCTGACCTCAGCACAATTAGCACCTCTGTTTCACAACCGTGGCTCCACCTGTGGGAACTGCTATCTTTTCAGTGGCAGGGACGTAAATATACAAACAGAAGCCACGTCAGGCTTGTTGCACGCTTGTTATTCAATAGCTGCAAGTGCTAAGAACGTGCGCACAAGATATATACGGAGCGGGACTGGATCGTATCAGGGCGCGGGCAGGATGGAGATTCACCCACAGATGTAACACTTTAAGGAGCAAATGAGAGTGTAAAGGCAAAAAGAAGTCCCAAAAGGAAAAAACTCTTGATTTCTGTCAATCTTCTCATCACAGTACAATTTGCTATCTGACACTGGGGAGAAAAACGTACTTCCCTGGCAATGGGAGCCTCTCGAAATGCCCTGAACTGCACCTCTGCTGGCGGGGGCCATGTGGCAGCTGTCTGATAAAGCAAAAGGGCAACAGGCAACTGCTTCCAGGGCGCAGCAGAACGGAGCAGAGCGAAGGTGCTGCTGAACCGCTCCCCAAGACTGTGAAGGTGGCAGGTGATGTGGTTCATCCTTGGCGTCACTTCTGCTACAGTAATACGATACACAAAAAACCAAAACCAAACCAACGTTTCTGCGGCATGCCAACAGAGACTGTGATGAAACCCCCCTCTCCCCAGTCCGTGCTGCCAAGCCACTACTGATCTGCAGCACAACTGTGCCCCAAGCTTTCAGTTAATCCTCGCTCGTCTCTTCCTACCCATTGCCCTTGTTACCTCCTGTTTTCAATCTCTTCAGCAGCTGCAAGGCCACTCCATCCGTCCATGGCAGGGACAGGTAAAGCCTGCCTGCTGCTGCTGCTTCCTGATGTCCTTTGTTTCTCCTTTTCAGCCCCCGGCTCATGCACACCACCCAGGAACATCAGGGAGCACAGAGGATTTTGGAAGCAGTGGAGAAAAGGAGCCCTCCCCCAGAAGCAAGAATCTTTCAGTGTATTTTGATAGATAAAAGTTTCCTCTTGGCTACCTCATCTGAAAAACTGGTTTATCCCCCATTCCCACAGTACGTAAGCACTGCATTAATGAACGTATCTTGACAACCTCCATGTGAGAAAGCAAAGTATTACCCAAGTAGGGTACAGCACAGGTGAGGAATGGAAGAACTGAGATATCTGAGAAGAGATTTATGAATTTAGCCACTGAGAAGCAGGCATTTAGGAAGATTTATTTACTTTGTGAACCAGCTGAGCTGTTGAAGCACTTACAGAGAACAGTAAGACACCCGTGCTTAACTTGCCTATCTATCTTCGAAAAGTCTGAGAGGTTCCTATCTGAATCTCAAATGCTATCAAAAAGAGCATTACATGATGTCTCTACAGGCAGTGACAAGGCACAGTGGTGTTGTCTCCAAGTCCTAAGTTAGTGCTCGAACCACCGGGAAATCCTGGCACTAGGAAATCAGCTGGATCTCATACTTTAAATCCCAGGGATACAACGGGGCAGGTGGGGGGGTGTTTTGTTTTAAACTCATCCCCTAGAAAGAGAGAACGCAGACTTGACTGACTGGTGTAGTCCTCTACAGACAAATTCAACTTAATAGTGTTCTTACCACAGATCATCCACATCCAGACGCAGTATCTATTCATCAAAATAAACGCTCAGAAACCCTGCAGAATCAGAGGCAGACAGCCCAGAGGGAGCAGGCTGTGACAGGTCAGGGACAGGATGTTCCTCCATGGCAAATATTCCCCCAACAAGTTACATACGTGGTGCAGAACCACAGGAGGAGTGCAGGGATTGCTGTGGTTTATCTTCTGTTACAAGTTTTCATTTTGATTTTTACAGCTAGCATGGAAGTATGATACTTTTTTTGCTGCTTAAGTTCAGAGAGTTTATATTACAAGGTGGCAAACCCTACTGAAAGGCTCTCAACACACATGACAGAGAATGATGTCCTTCACGTGGGAGGTGCAGCGTTGCTCAGCCGGGACTTTGAGAACTGCGGTGTTTGCAGTGTATTGGCAGGTACGCACATCCCTCCCATCCCTGTAAAAAGAAATCATAGGTTACTGTGCAGAGGAAGGGAACTTGCAGCTTTTCTTCAGATGCCAAACTAAGAATTGGTATTTATTCTTCACAGTGCTGTAGTACCTTGGAGCCCTTGTCAGTCATTAGGACCCCAGTGTGCTGGACACTGTGCAAAGAGACCAGGCAGCAATTCAGCCTTCACATACAACCTCAGGTAAGGGCTAGGAAAGCATAATGAAAAACTGGTGGTCAGGTGCACGCATTGTTTAGTCCCTGAAATGCAGAAGAACTTTTACCATTTTCAATGGGCTTTTATTCAGGCTGCTCATCTGGGTGTGGTGCCCACTGGTCTATCCCAGACGCCCACATGCATGCACATACGCAGCCTCATCTGCTGACAAATTTCTTTACATCATCACACATCAGTTTACTGGCTCGCAAAGGGGATAACTTACGTTCCCTGACCAAAATCCATGAATTTGCTACGAAATTCTTACACTTATTTCCAGAAAAATACCAGCGTATCAGTAACATACAACAATGTTAATGGCAAAGAGATATCCCCAAAAATGAAAAGTAGGATTCAAATTAAGGGGAACACCCAGCAAACAAAGGAGCCAGCTTATGCCTTTCTAATGAAGTTAAAGATTAATGGGGAAGACCATAAACAGAGAACATGAGGAATCACGGACTGTTTGTATTGTGTGTGGAATCAGCTGACACTCTATTGCATAAAGCTGAGAGTAAATGAGCTACATCAGGGAGCTCTTGGATGCTCTTGACTAGTAGCAAATCAGCTACATTTCATTATTTCCCACTGATGCTCTTACTGGAATTATATTCAACTCATTTTTAAACAAAGCCTTTTGTGTACCCAAATGGCAAACAAATCACTGATTAAATGGAGAGATAGCATACCCAGATGATTTGCATCTATCTAACTGCACCTCAAGTCATATAATTATGCCTTGTAACACCACTGCGAAGGGCTTGAACTAAAATTCCCCAAACACAAAGCTAGTAATTGCTGCAAAATGAGGTTACTAATTTATTTTTTAGTATCACCCCCCGAGGGGTGTTGTGATGCCTGAAGGTCCCCAGTCTCCAAAACAGGAGTAAATTTAACTCTAGCCTTTTCCACATTATTTTGTGTTTACTGATACGAAAGTGTTTTATGGGGTTTTTTTCCTCCCAAGTCTGTGTGCATGAGACCACTTTCACCCCATAGCTATGGAAAGCAAGGGGCAGACAAGGCCAGAACCAGAGTGATGTCCCCTAAGTCCTTCTTGCTTGGCCTTCACAGTGAGATGCAACAAACCCACTGCTGACAATCGCACTCCTGGCACCAGTGTTGGCATCCCAGCCCACCAGCTCTGCGGCACAGGTCCTCGCCACTGGACCTGCAGAGTGATACCATTTCCACGTCCACAAAGGACTTGCCTCTGCGCTTTCCTCCCGAGAGCACTGGGGGTAAGACAACAACTCCAAACCTGCACGAAGGCGATGGCAGGCAGGGTAGGCAAGCTGTGACTGCTCTTCAACAAGCTTAAAAATTATATTTATGTGACAGTTATTTGGGAGAGAGAGGCGTTACTAGTCATGCCTTGGATTAGAGACAGGAAAAAAGTGAAGCAAATATGACTTGGAGTGGAAAACAATTTGGCTTGTGGCACTTTTTTTGCAGCATTTATTGCTGATCATTCAAAACCATTCGTTTCTGACTGCTGCACATCCTCCAAAAGCACTCTGTGGTAAATAAGTCTCCCACTCCACTGACCACCTTCAGCACTGTATTTGAGGAGCCACCTTCCAGCCTCTGCCTCAGATGTGCTGCCCAGTCCACCCAAAAACACCTGGCCTTAAACATTTGAAAAAGGAGGAGAGAAAGAAATCTCTAACTCCCAGCTGGTGAATATTCCTAATGTTGACAACGTGCAAATAATTGCGTTCCCCACGCTCAATTGCGTTTATTTGCTACCCGCTCAACAGATGAGAGTCCTACATACGCAGACATATATAAGAAACCTCTTGAAAAACAGTTCCAAGGACTGCCTCAAAATGAAGCTCCCTCTTCCTTCCCAGCTCCCACAAGCTGGTCTGTCTCTGACCAGTCCAAAATTACAGGCTGAGGTGTCTAGAAACAGGAATTCCCTCCAACTTGTATTTGCCCTGGGGTGACGAGATAGATGAGGTTTCTTCCAGCCTTTCCAGCCTCAGGTTGCTCCTGTCAGGGAGCTGCCCTGGACTGCAGCCAGCTAAGCCCTTGGAAGAGGGGGAATGTCCTTTCCAGAGCCTCTAACAGTATGGGCCCGATGCTCAGTGACAGTCGAAGTGGTGCAGGGGTTGTTAAGGGTTGACACTTTTCTCCTGTTAGGAGAAAAATAAGGAGCAAACCAGACAGTGGCTGTATTCCACTGCATAAAGCTAAGGTTGGCCCAGACCTCACGTAGGGGTGCAGTTCTGTCCCTCTGCTCAAAAATGATGTATTAGAATACGGAAAGGTTCAGAGAAGGGCAACAGTGGTAAACCAGCTTCCATTAAAAACAAAACAAACGAACAAAAACCCCAAAACCCACAACAACAAAACCCACAACGCTAAGTGTGCAAACATTCTCCAATAATCTACAACATCAGGATTGGCATGCGGAGAGTTTCCAGGGACCGACGTTTGCCTCTCTCTGCTAACACAACTAAGAGGTGCAGAGCAAAGCCACAGAAAGGAGCCCCACAAAGCAAAGGCACGTGGTCCTTTGTCCAACAGGCAGTGCATCTGCAGAGCTCCTTCCCCCAGGATGTGGTGCGTTGCCAAAAGTTTATATAGGTTCATGGGGAGACTGGGAAAGTTCACAGAAATCAACCCAAAATTGCTGTAAACAGAGTCACCTTATCCAGCTCATGGATTTCCTGAATTGGCTGGAGGAAGCATCACTGCCTACGTACCTTGTTCTTGCTTCTCCTCAGGCATCCACCTCTGGCCATAGCTGGGGGAGAGGATACTGAGCCAGGTGAATCACCAGTCTGAGCCGGCGTCACCATTCTTGCTTTCCTGTCACTCCTGAAGGAAATGGCTAAACTTTAACTGGTTTTAACAATTCTGGTCTTAAATCCATTTAACTTGCTTAGAAAGGCTAAGTTTATAAAGCAAGCTACAAAAAGTTTGGCATGCAGCTTGCAAAGCGAAGCCGACTATCGTCATCTTAACTTGCCCAAAGAAAATCCAACCAAATTAAAACACACACACACTATATATATATATATATGGAGAGAGAGTCTCATTGCTGCTAGTGAACAGAATTCTCCTTGGGATTTGCCCTCAGCCCCAGCTGAAGCCCAGGAGGAAGCAGTCAGGCCCTGCAGTATTTTTGAATGTTTTCATGCAGTGGGATTCAGACTGCTTTGTAACCTGCATGCCAAATTCTGCTCCCTGTAATATCACGTAATCCTGTTGGTTTTCAGCTGGGTTGTCTCCTTGCTTAAAAAAAAAAACAAAAAAAACCCACACAGATTTTCAACTGCGTAAGAAATGCTTTCCACAGTAGAGCCTTCTTTGGGGCTTGTTGAAGGTGGTGTCCTATTCCAAGGGTTGGACCTGCGCAGACACTGGAGCGTCTCATCATTGCCTGTACCACCACAAGTGAGAAATAAAGTGACGCCAAGGGCTGTGGCCTGCCAGCTCCTGAACCAAACCTGAAGCCTCAGATGTGCCATGGGAAGAACTGCCTCATGAATTTGGGATGTGTATAAAAACTGGATCTCTGAAAGCACAGCAATCCCCACCACCACTCCCAGCAAACCTCAGTCAGACAGAACTTTCCTTCATGCTTGAGCTGGAATTTAGCCGGAGTAAAGACCGATGAATCTCATTTCTTGTTGTTTGAATAAGGAGAAACACTGGTGATATCCTGGCAGGGCAATTTTGCCTGCCCTGCCTGCTCCTGTGTCACAGGAACCAGCTGTAGAGACAAGATGTTTTGCTCAGCTCGTTCTCTGTAATTACCCAGACTATCTCTTGTTTACCTTGGTGGAAACACCGGTACATGCAGAGAGCATGGAGTGTGCACCTCCGTTTTACCTGCACTGGCAAAAACACACAGACTGAAGATTGAGAGATTAAAAAGAAAGCTTTTTCAGCATTCTGGCTGAGCTGCTCTGGAAACCCTAGGAATTTGGGAGCAAGGATGTGCATAGACAGGTCTGGAGCGCTTCAAGCAGCTTCTGGCTTTGCCAGCTCACCTCCTTCTTCCAGCTGCACCAAGCCAAGAGGGAGGACGCGACATCATCAGCCTCCTTTAAAAAAGGGGCGATGCCACAAAGCACAGCGTGGTTACCCGGCTGCAGAGCGGCTCCTCAACGGCACAGCTCTTGAAGGCCAGCGCTGCAGATGGGGGACCGAGGGGTTTGGTTTCTGCTGCGCTGGGGTTGAGGTTTCTGGCTCGGGTAAGGAGGGGTCCTTCCCTCACCCGCCAGCAGGTTCTCTTGGAAGCTGTGAGCTGCTGCATCGTTTTCAGAGTCATTTCATCCTGTGAGCAGTGCCTGTATTAGCCGTGCTGCATACGGTCATTTGCAGACCCCTTCTACCTCCAGTTATCCCCAGGTGATCCCAGAGCCCCTAGTTTTGGTTTGTGGTGGCACACGTTTACAGTCCCCGATACCTGCCGAGCAGCAGTTCGGCCTAGTGGAAGTGCTCAGGATTTACATCCCAATGGCCTGACAGAAGCAGCTCCACCATTTGTTTTAATAATAACCGTCTAAAGATCGCTTGGGGGATCTCTAGGAGCTCTCCAGCTGTGCTGAAGGGTGAGGAGAAAGGGGAGCAAGGGGGTGCTTCTTGCTCTGCACGTGCCTGACCCGCTCCAGCCCGCTGGTCCCATCAGCTCACCCACCTCTGAATTTAGCTGCTGTCACTTGGTCCTGGTCAGTCCTTGTATTAGCCGTGCCTGGACACGAGAGGCGAGGGCCTCTTCTTGGTTTCTCACGTGCCTATGCTCTGCTGTATGTTGGTGAGACAAAACTGCCGGGCTCATCCTTTCTCACGGAAGGTGCTGCAACGGGGCTGACACTAATGCGTATCAAGGAGACATAGCCAGGCTTTTAAGCAGACCGTGTCATTCAAAAGCAAAAATACGAAGTTAGTGAAACAGGAAGACTTCAACCCTGTCTATACTCAGTTGGGGGAAGGGAAGGAACTTCTGTAAAAGCACAAAGGGAATTTTTACAAGGTAATTTCCGAGGTTCGAAAGCTAGCTTAATTTTACAAGGCATTTTGTTCCCCAGGTACAAGTAGCTGGTATTTTTTAAATTGTTGTATACTTAGAAAGACAACACTTTTTTCTAGCTGAAGTCCAAGTTGTCTCAGGATAAAAGTTACAGAAGCGCAGACTAGGACCATAGCCTCTGCTGCACCACTGCAATGTTTGCCTCTTCCAGTCTCTGGCCATTTTTCCTACACTTTCTTAGTGTAGTTTCCATGGTCTCATCACTTGCCTGTTTTCCATCCTGTGCGACTCCTGGAGTTTTTCCTCTCCATTCTCTGCTCCTGGGCTTGCTCCTGCACAGGCAAAACCACCAGCCAGGCTACGGCAGATCAAAAGATCCGAGCTGTCAGTATTCAAACCGACGCCAAAGCAGATAAAAGCAGTTTGCCTGTACTCTGCTAACTGCACGGACAAGGAAAGGCCATTTTCCCACGTAGCACTTCATTACAAGAGTCACTGACAACATGAACAATCTAGCAGAAAAAACCGATCTGTCTCACAATGCTAACTTCACTATTTTTCGCTCTTTTCTAGTAAATCCCAGTTTGGACACTACAGTGCAATAAACGCGGCTGCAGAAAAGAAGTCTTCGAGCATAAAACCAGCACAAAGCCTACAGTAGCTCCTTAAGCTCTCAAAATAAAGTTTTTTGTTTACAGGTGTCAGATTCCCAAGGACAAATATCCATCTCGCTTATAATTTAATTTCCTGAACTGTAATTTATCTACTGAAAACACAGCTGATTAATTCCCATGTGTATCAACTCTTCAAAAAAATTGTTTTCCTCCTCCTTTCTAAGAGAAGAACCAATAGCGAGGATTTCAGATTCTGTTTTTTCACCCACGGTGAGAAACAAAACCTTAGGTCTGAAGACCACCAAGCTCTAAGGAAACATACTTTGTTTCCAACATTGCATCTATGACAACTCTTAAAAGTTTTTTGAGGGAGCGCATCCAACACCAGTATTTTCCTTTCTTTGACACAGGTAAGCCTATGTGACAGCAAATAAATATTTGCTTTTCCCTCCTTGCAAGAGAGATGCCTTACACAGGAATGCATTACAGAAATTGTTTGGGGTTTTTTTTTTTAAAACGTATGCTCCGAAGTTGACAGTACCTTGTGATCCCAGGACTTGAGCCCTTTGCTGTTCCTGGCAAAATGAGCAGTTTACAATGCAGTTGGACCACTCCTGACATCAGCATAGACTGCTTTCCCCATCCTCCCTACTAGGAGACTCTTGGACAACCTTACTCTTTCCTTAGGCTACTTTGACACTAGCTCTCCTTTGCTTGAGGCCAAATTGGGCTGGTTTTTAGGGTATGGCCAACCGGTAAGAAAAATACATTTTTATGTTGCTCCGATCACTGAGTAGAATACTGAAGAGATGTAGATTACAGATTAAATTATACTTTCAATAGAAATAAAAGCCTCTCCATGACACACTCATCAAGTATTTGTAACCACCCATCTCCAATGCCACTTCGCAATGACTTAGGGCTTGCTGTAAAAATATTCTGAGGGAGAGGACCAAAAAAAAAAAGTTATCAGCAGGAATTCTGTTAATTGTCACCGAAAGCCTTTCGCTAAATCATTTCCTGTCCTCCAAATCCAGCTGGAAGCGTTCGCCAGCGAGAAGGCGGACACACAATTGCGCGGCCCTGCCGCTCGCTGCCAGACAAACGGAGGAAACTGCGTCCTATCATAAATCTGTCAGTCACGTACCAAATGGGTATCAGGAGGGTTGGGTTTTTCCTCCCCCCCAATTATCACTTGGCAGACACACAGAAGCAGAGTTTGGAGATAAACTCTTTGTATCGTAGGCTTTTTTCAGTGGCCCAGTCCCACAAATTCAACTTCTCACAGACCCGATGCCGGAGCAGTGAAAGAGGCTGATCCATCGAGGAGGGTAGCAGAGGCAGCTCAGGAGACCTGCCCGTAGTCCTGCTCTGCTGCTGGGCTGCAGGGTGAGCCTAAAAGATTCCTCCTTTAAAAAAACCAAAACAAAACAAACACACACACCCCCAAACTAAAAACACAAATCCAAACCAACCCAAACAGACAGACCAATAATACTGCCCTTCTTTTTAGGTGCTTTCAGTGGATGTATATCAAGAAGTATGAAGTTAATTTATTTAATGCAAGCTGATCATGGTTGTTTTGACATGTCCAGGCATATTCGAGAAATAGGTAAGTAGGTAGAAACAAAATAAACAACGAAAACACGCGTGAGTTTCAGTAACAGAAGAACCATGCCCAGACTCCTTTCTGCATCCAGTTGGTCCTGGAAAAAAGTCAACATTTGCCCAGTGGCCTGGTGCTCGATTCCAGATAAGCAGAGGTACAGCCACGAAGTCAACCAGCCCTGCTGAAGTCCACGGAGCGGACCGGGGGTCAGAAGGGAAATGGAGACACCAAGAGGTCAATGGCGGGAGCTACAAAGGAATTTGGGGCAGCAGGGAGGTGTGGAGGCCAGCCGGCACGTGGGCGTGGGGAGACCGGGCCGGGGTGGACAGCAAGGTGCGAGGAAAGCCCACGCGTGTGGGAAGAGTTCTTTAGGCAAACCTTTTGGAAGCCGAAGGTTGCTAGGCAGGGTCTGGGTGGCCGCCCAACAACAGGCACCCAAGAAAAAACAGTCACTGAACTGCTTTGCTGGTTCCTGCCAGGGGCCGCTCAGGCAAAGGCAAACGCCGGTGGGGGAGGCAGGGCTGAAGCCCGGCTGCCCTGGCTCCCGGTCCAGCACCCAGCCGGGGGGTGCCGGGGGTGCTCTCGCCCTGCTTTCAAAAGGAAACGACAGCGGAATCTGTTACCGTGACAACTTTGGGAGTCGTGATTGTTGCAGGAACAAACATTATGTATGCAAATAAAAGCATTCGGGCACAACAGCCTGCAAAAAAAAAGAAAAAAAAGAAAAAAAAAGAAAAGGCAAATAGACAGACTAGTATTTGCAAAAATAAGAGCCTGAAGTAAGGCTCCTAGATCCGTAGCGAGGTCTTTAAATAAATAGTTTTGTTTCCAGAAGCTCTGAAGGACTGCAAGAAGAGAACTTGAACTTTTCCTAAAAACTTACCTAGTTTACCTGATGCCTCATCAGAGCATCAAAACCCACAGTCGAGATCTGGCTTTGGAAAATGCAGCCCCACGAAGACTGCTGCTGGTTTGTTATAAGAGCAGTTACCAAGCTCAGCTAAAGGCTTTTTGCATTATTTCATGCATAATTTCACTTCAGGCAAGAGGCATTTATACAAACTAATTTGTTTTGGCTTTCTCCCATCCCCCCAAGTTCAACACAATTTATAGCGTGGGGCTGATTCTTGTGCTGCACCTTACTCTTTGCACAAGAGCATAGGGTAGATATGGGCCGCAGTATGCTTCTTGGCCTCTTCTTGGCCTCTGTATTCTATCTAAGAATTCTATCTCTATCTAAGAATTTCTAAATATCTAAGATATTTCTAAAATATTTCTATTCTTAGAAATATTTTTCTAAGAATATTAGAAAAATTCCACCAACTAATGGGCACAAATTTGTGCTTCTGTTCAGAGGAGATCCCTTATCGGAGAGCGAAGAATGTGTCAGAGGCGCTGTGCAAGACGGCGGTGCGTTGATAGACCTGTAAGGAATGTGCATGCACAGCCCTTTCCCCCAGTATACTTGACTCCAGCTCCCTCACTTTCCTTAGTGTTAAATTCACTCAAAACCACCTCAAAGATTTCACCCAAAAAATTCGCTCAAAGAGCTGCCTTTCTGCCTCCCCACCGTTTTCTTTCCTATTATACTGATAAGCCTCAATAAAGACCCTTGAACACCTCAAAGTGAGTCACTCACATACTTACCAGGGTCTTGGAGCAAGTCTCAACCCACTCTAAAATCTGACAAATTGTTTTTTCTTTAATTTCTGGCATATTAAATATTTCGGGATTATATTCAATGCCCTGTTAAAAGTCCTGGCTTCATCACTGATCAGTCATATGATTCCTCAAAGACATGAAAGCAGACTCATGGCTGTCTCTCTGTAGAGGCCTCAATAACTCCGTAATCATTGGTTTCACACACAAGACAACACTTTTCCTAAGCTGTGGTCTTCTGGGCAACACTTGATTTCACCTACAACAGGGAGAAGATTGGCATAAACTAAAAAAACCAGTGAGGCAGAAACTGAATCCCACAGGTAACTAGGGGCCAACCCAATTGAAAGGAAGCTGTCAATTCAAATCACTCATCAATGAGCAATCAATCATTCAAATTCATTGTCATAAATCAAGAATGAACGTAAATACTACTTCTACTGTAGCTATCATAGTATCTCCTTTATTTTAAAGGGAAAAGTATTTTTTAAGTGCTATTGCACTTTATTCCCCTCCTTTTGTTGCTTCTTTGCAACAGAGGCAGCCTGAAGTGTTTCGTTGAGGATACGGATTTTCATTCTGCTCAAGTGTTCTGAGAAATAGCAGGAACAGCTCGCCCAGACAGCCCTGAGGGATGCAGAAAACAGGTCGCCTTTTAAAAAGAAGGCTTCCAGGAACTAACCTTCCACCTTGGTGTCATGAGGAAATGAAGCTCGTGCAATTGCAGCCCGCCTGTCCCCTCTGGGAACCTGATCCTCTCCCCAGCCAAAACGCCTGACCCCGTTGTTAGCCAGTTTAGAGCATTTGGAAGGGGAGGGATCTCAAGGACACCTTGAAAATTATGTTCTTTCAAGTTTTTTTGAAAACTAGAAGTTGGGTAAAGGACAGAAATCCAAAAGTGTCCCCCCACTGAGGGAGGGGAAAGCCAAAACCAGCCCCGCTCGGCTCCTCGCTGCCCTTCCGCACGGACGATGTGGCAGAGGACGAAGCTGAGATCATTAAGAGAGACGAAAGGGAACTGCAGAAGAACCTGAAGGAAACCAGACTTCATTAGCTCCGCTGCTCAGACAGCAATTTGTCTAGTTAATTGCCAAAGTAAAACAAACATAGAAAGAAAAACATCTGGGAGGAAAAATTGGTAAGAGGGATCTGACTCTAAATTTGCTTCCTACCCCCCATCAGTCAACAGCCTCTCAGTTTCTGCAACACAAGAAAGGCACAGGGGCTTCAGCTGTTATTTGTTTGCTTTTTAGAGAGAGAGCTTTAGGACTCGCTTTAAGCAACAAACAGGGGTGAAGGAGGGCAAACAGACCGGTTGCCCCATTTTCAACACCTTTGAAACTGCCTAAGGGCGAACGAGGTGCGCTGCACACCCTAAACCCAGCGAGCCTCTCGTACGCTGGGCAACGCTGCCGTCTCCTCTGTGCCTCTCATTACTTTCAGGCAGGGCTGAATTAACTCTCCTTATGAGAAAGATCCGCATCTGATCATAAGGAAATGGGATTTTTCATTCTTTCCAGCAAAGCAGATAGGAACCGTCTAGTATAAAGACAGAGTAATGGCAACGGCATCTGTACTAGCGGAGGGACGGCGCTGGATGTAACGGAGTGCTTTGAGCCAAATTCGGGGCTGGTGCGAGGGGAAGGGAGCTCCGTCCCAAACTGTCACATCAGCTAAGAGCAAGGCTAAACTGAGCCCATTGAGCAAGACAAAAAACATTATGAGGTTATTACAGCAGCTTGTTTGGAAAAATCTGCTGTGGGAAGCCAGCAACGCCAGCTGAATGCAAAAGCTGAGCCCGGGAGCAGCAGCAGGCACCATAAATAAGGTTCTGTCAGCGTGTCCATTATAAACCCTGTGTTCCTTGTTTGGTACATAACCCACCCCCTTTAAAAAAAAAAAAAAATCACACAAGGCTGGAACTTGGCACGATGGCCTCCACGCTGCCCTGGTGTTTGTACAAACCTCGGCTCTGCTCAGGCTCCTCCATTTGACCAAAAAGGAGGGGGGGAAGAGTACATTGCCAAAATATTTCAGTCAGTAGCTCCATGTGCCATGAAGGACAGCTTAGAGTAATATCAGCCGACAGGATTTCTAAAATCCCTTTTGAAGTGATGGCCCATGTTTTTATTAACAGCTGGAGAAAGATGCAGGCAGTTTTAAAGATTTGCAGGTCTCACAATGAATTTAACAAAAGGTGCAAGGCCAAAAGTCCTGCTTTTTGGGCAGCTCTAGCAGTCTCCTGTCTCCCTTCCCGCAGAGCCCAGCATTAAAAACAAAACCTTCCTACAACAGAGTATCTTTATTGCATTAAAAACAAAACCTTCCTACAACAGAGCATCTAGTGACCTTTTCCTTATTAAATAGCTAATAACTTTGAGAAGGCCAAAATTTAATATCATTTCAAGTTTCATCAAAAGATGATCTTTCATCAAAAAAACCTGAAACTGAATTTAATCTGTTTTCCTCATTTTCAAAGAAGTTGAAAAGGAAAACAAAAAAAATGACACTTTAACAAATGAAATCATTGAAGAAATTAGTTCTTCTCAGTTTTTAACTCTCCCTAGGTTAAAAAAAAAAAAATCTAAGATGAAATAGTGAGGGCTTGTCTGAGCAGGAAAGTTTTATCTGCTAGATATATAGCTGTAACTATGTAAGTGCCTGAGTCCTTTTACTACAGCCTCTTCCAGCTCAAACAGTTTGCAATGTCATAAGCTAAGCTTTAAAGAGGAAAAGAAAACAATAATTTGAAAAAAAAAGAAAAATGCTTGTAGCAAAAGAAGAGTGTTCACATGGGTAGTTAAAACCAAAGTTAACCCTGGTATAAATTCATACCTTTGCTTTCATGTTTAAACTTTCCCACGTAAACAATTTCTCAGAGGAAACATGAGGGTTTGGGAGGGAAGTGAGGGGGGAAATGAAAATACTTTCCCAGTGCAAAGCAGAATGAGAACTAGAAGCAAGTAAAGACAAGGTTTAAGAAGAAGCTTTCCCTCAGAAGTTGTTCCTTTGTCCTTTCTGCTCTTCCCCCCGTTCATTTTAAAATAAGAGAAAAAGAAAGAAAACCTGAGGCAGCAGCTCAAAGATAAACCCCAGCATGTTTAAAATTCATAAAATCATGGAATTTGTTTTTATTTTGAAGAAAAGACATGGAAAAAAAACCCCAACTCTCTCTCCGACACTTATCACAGATACCAAAACCTTGCCTTTCTCCATAATTTGCAGTAAGCCACACAAGACATCTGCCATCTGACCCCACTGAATAGGCAAGGGGGGAAGCAACACCTCAATGATGACACTAGACTTCCTCCGTATCAAAAATAAAGCGTGCACCCCCCTTTCACACAGCCCCACCTCTGGATAAAGGGGGAGCTGTGAAAAATGACCCCATTTAGTACGAGTGAAGTAAAATGAACACTTGGAAATTAGTGTGTCTTGTGCCCCGAGACTTTTCATCCCGCTGTAGAAAGGGTGCGTTACCATCATCACGCCAGTTCCGGCCGGCCTGTCACACAGGAGTGACCTCAGTTTAGACGCACAGGAACATACAGGCTCCTTTCTTCCACCGTATGCATTTATGTCTTTCCCAACACCCAGTTACCAGGTTTCTGTCTTCCAGAAACAGCCAGTATGTTTATTGCAACAGTCCAAACAAAAACGTCTCCCATATTTTGCATAAGGCTCCATGCACCAACAGCCACTTTGCAGGCATATCTCTATGTTACTAGGCAACTCCAACACAAGACTTTTCCTGGAATATAATGGAAATCAAAGGGAAAAGGTGGAAAACTCCTATACTGAACAATTCAGCAGAAAATGTGCTACCACCAGGCTTCCTGTTATGTCAACGCAACCCATGCTGAAACTGCCTGGCAAGTTATCAAGGTGTGGACTCCAGGGCTGTCAGCACTGCCAGCTTCAGACATTCCAAAAAATAATTAACCAGACCTCCTAAAAGAACCCAAAATATTATTTTTAAGTCACCCTCTGCTTGCTGAGTTTTCTGGAGATACTGGGAAAATACTGGATTTCCTTTGCAGCAGAGAAGGTGGTTGAAACATCAGCATGTTGCAAAAGGAAGTTAAAGTTGCCAAGCAATTACTTGATTCCAGGTGCTGGGCCTTCAATAGATATAAAAAACAACCTCAAAAAACCCGTTAGTTTTGTGGTAGAGGCCATAAAACTCAACCATTCTAGGCTATTTTGGATGTTGCCGGAGACCCTAGACCCCTCCAAGCAGGCTTGCTAACCATTGCACAGAGAAGTATTGGACATTTGCTCCCCCTTTCCTCCTAGCCAGAGTGACAAGAGCACGCTTTAGGCAGGGGCAGCGCGGGGAAACAAGACGGTCATGATTGCCATTTTACAGGTTTGTGTTTCCCCTCCCTTGTTTGGTCACTGAGTCTTGTCTTGGAAAAAAAACAACCCACAAACAAAAAACCAAAAAGAAAAAAGATAGTGTATCCTTCAGTTGTGTTCTTTGGTGTTGCAGATAAAGATTTAGGGGTGGGGTTTTTTCCAGTTTCAGAATCATATCTGTGTAAATGTAGTACAGACTTGTAGGAAAAAGATTGTGTCTAAAGCTAGAAGTGAAGCAAAATAAGTAAGCCATTTTTGTCTTTACAAGTACTTACAGATGCCTCAAAAAGATCCTGTTTGATTCAGGTGAGCTTTGGAATACAGTTACCCACCTTTATCTACGTACCTGGTTCAACTGAGTCTGGTCATGAAATCACATGAGAATGAAGTTATTCCACAAAACTTTTGATATTTCTTGGTTCTGGTTGGGAAATGAATACTTTAAGCCAGGAGTCCTTGTTTCTGGATGAGCTACATTTGTTCTCAAGTTTTCCTGCATTAGCCAGAGTGTGGCACTTTAGATGGTTTCTGTCTTTATCCAAAGGCATTTGCCCAACAGACTGCACATGCCTCTGTTGCAATTTAGCTAGAAAAATTCATGATGAGCTCAGTAACTGTACTACAGTGAGACTTACAGGAAGCGTCCAGAGAAGTTTTAAAAATCTAATTATTTTATGCTTCCCTAGCACATTCATGTGAAGTTTTAGTAAATTTATATCCGGAGCACCAAGACAGCACGCAATGTGAAAACATTGTGCCTCACCTGACGCTACAGAGCAAATACATGATATTTGCTGCTGTCAAAGCCAGGAGGTCAAAAGTTACTAAGGAGGGATCCAAATAGGTGAAACGCTCACTGGCATTTCCCCACCTGAAATGCAGGTGGGTCCGTGGGCTTTGGGTCCCTGAACTGGGGCAGATGTTGCACTTCTGGAGGTGGTTTTGACTACTTTCAGCTCACAGCAACCAAGGGACCTCAGAGCGTTCCCATCATTTTAGAGCACACTGGTGATTCATACGTGGTTACAGGGCAATATTTACTAAGCTCTCAGGAGGCAAATTCATTAGGAGATTAGTCAGCTGTCAAGCACCCATTCCCTTACATAAGACTTATATTCTCTAAATAAAAGTTCTCATCTCCAACTTAAACTTCCGCCCCACCACCTACTCGCTCTTTTCGTAGTTTCATAATCAGTGAATGAGGACGTGCCATTATGTTTTTAGAGACTGCAGAAGAAAAGAAGATGGGAGACACTGACAAAGAAAAAATGGAGATTTGAGTGTAGCAACTTGTTTCTCAGCGTAACTGAGCATAATCAAAGAAACACAACTTTTGATTTATTCAGAGCCAGTCACAGTTGCAGCAGAAACAGCCTTAGCTGGATACAGATTCATCTCTGCCCAAAAGCAGCCAACAACCCCAAGCACATTCACTGAGCTCTGCACACCTATCAGTAGGGCAGTTGGTTTTCTGTTGCTTTTCAGAGTATACTTCCAGTAGGACACACCGCAGGCTCTGGTAAACCACTGTGTTTCAGAAGATACCACACAATTTTTGTCTTTACATATGAACACTTAGGAGCATTGATTTACATTACCATTTCTCGCTCTATCCAAGGCATAACTCATCACTAAAATGGAAGGGATCTGGGCAATGGAGCATGACAGAAAGGTTGGCAGCTACTACAAAGCACACTGCAAACACATCCACAAACAGAAGGAAGAAAATACTTGTTAAAAACCAGCAGAGCGAGACCTCATTCCTAGATAGATGGCCATTGAGTTTGCAGAGCCAATGCAAAGAGGACTGTGGTTTTCAAGACATCCTGCTGTAAGAGCTGTAAGAAGAAAGGAGTACTCGCTGCACTGGTTCTGCAGTCATCTGGGACCAAAAGATTGCTCACGCTTTTCCAGCTGTATCAATTGGTTTAGTAAACGTTGTGCTGCTGCCTACAATTATTTTCTTCTTGTGTGCTTTTAAAGAAAGCTCTCCTAAGCAGGACAGACTAAGCATATTCTATGCCCTTCTCTTCTAAAAGTTGGAAGCCACTCCCAGGTTTACAAGAGCCTCGCACCTGCAGGAACTATTTTACTACTTATTGCTTTTATCTCCTCTTGAAAAAGCAGCATCAAATGTAGCAAGTCAAAAGTCCAGCCCTTGATGCTACAAAGCAAGGGATATTGACTATCAGCCTGTCTCTGCCCTCACAATTTGTTTGCCATATGCCATACTCACCTTTCCCTTTCCTACCGCTGTACCACAAAATGCTGGTGGGTCAGGTTACTGCGCTGTTTATCTGGCTCTCCTCTAAGCCATATGTTGAAGGCCCCCCTGGTGAGGCCCTAGGGTAGCATTTCATCTCCCAGAGACCAAGTGGGCTTTTATCATGACAGAAGCAGAGATGGGAGCAACAGCAAGTCTGAAGGAAACTGGGTTAAAAAGCATTACGAACTGGATTTGTGCTACATGGTGTTTCCTCACGAAAAACCTTCAGCTGAACGGAGCAGCGATGGTAAGTACGCCAAGGCTTTTTAAAAGCCTAGAACCCTCCCCGGACGTCACTGTGGCCCAAGCAGATCAGCAGGGCTGTAACGAATGCAACGTGAAGCCTCGCCACGTTTGACAGCTTTCTGCTTCCCCGCAAGATGAAGTTGACTGATCCAAAGTGCATGTGCATATGGGTTTGGTTTTTTTGTCTTTCCCCTACAGCTCCAAAGCGCAATGAAGTAGCAGCACCCGGCTGCCAGCGGCACGCAGAGCCGTATGCCCGCTGGGTGAGGATGGATGCCTGCAGGGACCCAGCGGGCACCCGCAACAGGTTTCCTGTCCCGGGGTCCTCTTTGCTCCCGGGGACGCGAGTCTTACCCACGCTCCCTCTTCTCTTTGCGCTGGCATCTGTCTGTGTAAACACGCCTGCTGTGGTTGCCAAGGGATCAAATAACAGACATGAAGAAACAAAGAGCCTGCAAGGAATCCCAGGCACAACCGTCCTTATGGGAAAAATATTCTATTATCCAGTGCCAGTATTTGCCTTTCAGGGAATGAAAACTCAGTACAAGGTAATGCTACTAAAGACGCTTCTTGGTACAATCCTGCAGCAAATGGGCATTCACTTTATGTTTAAAATGAACTCGTTAAAAAACTCCTTCTAGAAAAGTGACTCAGATGTATCAGAAATAAGTAAAACTGATGGCAAAAATCTCACCATCGTTCACTGCCAACATAGCAGTTATGTGCTACGCAAATAAACAAAACCCCCACACAACATTTATTTTATCTACCTGCAGTCTGAAGAATGCAGGGTCTTAAAAATGGACAGTAAGTGTTGCCACTACATTAAAAAGCACGCAAAACAAGCAGTACACAAAAATCAAGGCACTGTGGTTTCTAGATTTTTAAATGGATCATTGGTGGCTGTTCCTGGACCTATGTCGAGTTAGAACTTGCAATATGTAAAACTAGGTAGTAACACCATTTCCTATCTCTAATTCTGCTTATCTGCCGTCCTCTTACGGAGCAGGTCACTTTAGCCAGTGGTGCAGATTTGCCAAAATGGTTGGACTTCAACCCCAATACAAACACACTGCAAGGACTGCCGATGGCAGGGGAGAGTGGAGTATATCTGCTGAACGTAGCTGCCTCTGGAAGGACGCATGCCCAGAAAACACCGAGAACTGCTGGAAATTTCACCATCCATGTTCAGGATGGCATCTTATTCCTGGACACAGAGGGGAGCTTGAACCACATGCCAAAGAGCTACCAGTGAGTACTGCTAGCTTCCAATGGCTTTTGCCCTAATCGGGGGGTGGGGGGTTTAAAAACAAACAAACAAACAAACAAACAAACAAACGAGATGGGTGCTCCCTAACTGACACAGGGTGGTTTTTTCCTACCATGGAAATATGACATTGGGGAAAAAACAACAACAAACAAAAAACACCCCACCCCACCCCCAAAATACTGAATGAGCACATGTTGAACCTAAAAGCAGGAGGCTTTGTTGCCCCAGAGCAGTAGGGCACAGCAAGCATGGGCATGAAGACGGCAAGCCCAGTGGCATTGGGGCACTGATTCTCCAGGTGGCCACTGTACGGGTGGCATCCAGCCTCCCTGCCCCAGTTAGGAACTGGAGCTCTTCTGTCAGCCAGGAGAGAGGCAGGCTCCCAGTGGGGCTCTGAATTGCCTCCACAAGACACTGTCTGTTTCCACTGATGGTACTTTCTTAGTGTAAGTACCTACATTTGATGTCTAATGGACTGGGAATCTCTCTTAGGTGAATTACTTCCAAGTCCACATAATGAGGATACTGTTTGGTAAATTCAGACCATGCTGCTGTGTTCTGCACAAGCAATGGGATCAAACTTAGTGCTCACTGAAGTTAATGGAATGGGAAACATTAATATATCCCGTAGGAGGAAGTTTTGGACTAAGAGGTAAAATTTCGAGTGATGCATGTGCGTAAGATGATAGACTAAATCCAAACAGGTATCTTCACAAAAACAGAGGGGCAGACAAAGGACTCTTAACCAATGCAATTTTGGACTTTCAATATCAGGTGTGGGAAGGATGTTCCCATCACTTCTGCTGAAATCATTATCTCTACTGGAGCAGAAACCCTGAAAGTACAGGAACGCCTCTACATCGTGTGCACGATGGCCGAATATCTCCACCTGGATTCCTCCCTACTAACCCTGTTGCAACACACAGATTCGGCACAGAGAGGCTCGCAGAGCCTGACCGTACTGGCTGAAGACACTGGGCACATCGACTTTATGGTGAACCATTACGTAGGACTCTTCTGGCCTGTGAAGTGTGGAGGGTTTGCCATGCTCCACGAATTCATCCAAGTCCTGCAACACAATGTTGACTCACGTCACCTCTCACAGCTGCTAGGGTATGAAATTGCAGGCTGGAGAATACTTAGAGGTGGTTATGAAAGAAAGTCTCCAAGACGACAACGTAGGCGATTAATGATCACGCCAACACCTACATTAAAACCAATTAGAATTACCCAGAGACCAGCTGCAGGAGTTGCTTCCAGGCCTTTGTCCTCTACTGTGCCAAGCCGCTTAGTCACACAACTTGTGGTATCACCTACTCAGAGTTTATCATCTTTCTGTGAAGAAAGTATAATGATGGCAAGTTACAAGATGCAGAATAACATCCATCTTATAACTCAAGAAAGTTTGGTCACCTTGGAAATGGACTCAGTGTGGGACATGCCAACTAAGCCACCAGTATCTATTATGTTTGCAGACTCTAGTTTTCCAGATCTTTCGCCTTCACTGATTACTAAAACAGTGCTTCTGGAAGTGCTGCCTACTACAACTTCTGGCACATCCTTGCTGTTAGAGCAGCTGGAGCCTCACATGCCTGAGACAGACTCATATTTCCTTTCTACTAAATCAGAAGTATCGACATACCATTTCCTACAGGACATCACTTCAGACACAGACCAGCTTTCCAGGCCCACATACACTTGGGTGATAAACACTCTTCATGAATGGCCTCTCACCTCAGCAGAGGCATTTCCTTCTAAGACAGAATTTCATGTCTTTTTGCCAGAAGCAATGTCAGTATCAGAAGCGCCAGATTACAGCGACAAGGCAAAAAGCCACTTTCCAGACCTTGAAATGCTTCCTAGTGCATCCCTCTCTCCAGAAACACACTCTTCACTATTCCCAAAAGCTTCAGCAAGAGCCACAACTTTGTCTGACTTCACATTTCCCATTGATGACACGCTTCCACCTGTGCTAGCAAGTAGCAGTCTGAGCCAAGTGTTCGCTAACGACTATGAACAGTTATCTAAACCTTTTATGACTATCCCACAGCCCAATGGGTTTCCATTAGCTGGAGGGAAAAGCACAGTTTCTTCTGTAACCCAGAGAGACGCACAGACCCTCTATCCCAAATTGCATTTCAGTCCTGAAGCCTCAGCCTGCTTTTCTGGCATGTTATACAGCACTTTCCCTAGCAAAGCTGAAGCACCTTATGAACCAAGTCTGATCATTCTGTCCCATCCTGATACCGCTTCAGTTCTTACTCTGCCAGTAGACTTTTCTAGCTTTGACATGTCTGAGCTATCCAGACCAACAAATATACTTTGTTCTTCTTACGGCGGCAGCATGCTCAGAACAGAGATGCAGTCTGCAAGTATTTTGTCCAGCGGCACAAAGGAATTGCATTCGGACAGAGATCTGGGAACAAGAAGGATTTTGCCAAATGTCACCGAGCCTACCCTGGAGTCACACAAAATCTCAAACATCAAGTCGGATGCCGTAGAAGTACCTCTGGTAACTTTATTTAAAGCCACTTCTCATCTGTCCAGCAGCATACTGGGTATGTTTAAGATTTGACTTTACATTCATCTTCTTTCCTGCCCTGAGAGTCCTGACAGAATAGGTCGATACAGTTTCTTCTGCAAAAGCACAACTTCACTGCACTAGGGATGTGTCAGCAGCAGTGTTCCTCGTGCGGGAAAGTAACTTTTTCACTCAACATGGTACAGATAACAGCTCAGTTGAACAATCAGACCCAGCTTTGGCCATCCTATCTAAAGAAAGATATGGACCCATTGAAAGAGCTCCGAAGGAACGCAAGGATGGTCAGAGGTCTAGAAAACATGACAAACTGAAATAATTAGTCTAGAAGACTGAGGAAAGATGCAGGTTTATGTAACAGTTTGCTGAAAAGATGAAAGAAGTGTTCTCAGTATCCCCTGGGAACTGAAGTGGTACTAATGACCCTCAATTGCAGTTAAGATGATTTAAGTTAGACATTAGATAAACTTTCTCACAGTAAGGAAAATAAAACATTAGAAGAGATGCTTGGGGAACATTGTGGAGGGTTTTTAAGAACCGAACAATAAATATTTATCAGAAATGACACAGAAGTAGTTCAGTATCCTACAGAGGAAAGAATTAGACCAGACACCCTTTATAGTCCGCCTTCTCCTCCAACTGCATGAATCTGTGACACAGGCTTAAGTATATACTAGATTACAGAGATGGTACGTTTGTAGGAACAGCTGGGTAAATTTGCAGGATTATGTCTGAATCAGCTTATATTACATGTGTAAAAAGGTACACATGGTAGATCTTAAACACGAAGTGCAGCATTCAGAGCCAAACTATTCCTCCATTCTAGAGTGACCTGACTGCCCTTATTTTTAATGCATTGGCCTTGTTAATGCTCCTCAGAACCATCTTCTTTCTAAAACTTTACTAGACCTACATTAAGTCTACACCCATAGCGCAAGACTGTAGTCCGAAATATTTAGGTTTGCAATCAGGTGTCCAAGCAAGCATCTGTCAAAGCCCACAGATGGACAACACAGCCCTAACACGATACTGTTATTAACACTCTTGCAAACACAGGCCATCTAGAGATGTTAAAAAGTATCTTTCCACTCCAGTGAGAGAAGCCACTTGGGTGAAGAGTTCCCCCATTTTCTAAAGGGGAGGCTGAACTCTAGCTTCCTTCCCATGGTCCTTCCCATGCTGGCAGATGCTGGCAAAGAGTTTTCAATCACATGCCATAAAAGCTTTTAAACTACATTCCCAACCCTATAGCAAATTATTAACGTAAGATCCCATTTACGTAAACCTAAACGATCTTTCCCCATAAACTGTAATGATCTTCTCATTTTCACAGAGGTGGTTCAGACACTACTGCCATCACACCAGGATCCAAGCACCTTGCTGTTTCCCACATCTGAAAGACTACGGTCCATGGAAAGCGCATGGATTCTTCCTCCATTTTCTGTTTCACAAGAGCTTCAGAGTATAACCCCAGGTAAAAAGAAGTTTACTTCTATGTTCTTACTTCTGAACATAGCCGTCATCAACCTTTTCATCCATCTTGCAAGGTATCTCTGGTTTCCTACACGAGAACTCATGCAGTCCTCAAACTACTATGACTTAAAGATTTGTGTCCTTCTGAATTAATCCCTCCCTATTATTTACATTTATTTAATATATAAGGAGAGGATAAGATTAGGGCATGATTTTACTTAATCTTGCAAATTGGTCCCTATCCTAAAGTGTAGAAAACACAAGTGAGATCCAGAAATGGCAGGAAGAAAGGAACACTTTTGTCACAGGTTGCAGGAACTCCCTGCATCCTGATCTTCTCCCTTACTCCTTGAGCCTGCCAGCAAACTTCACCTAACAGTCACAGAGAGATTTCCTTTCAAATTTGTCACCACATTTTATCATCCTACAGCTTACTTGGTGTCCACTCACATATTCATAGGAGCTCTTCAAATTGGGCAGATGTGCAGCACTCAAAGTAATCCTGTCCCAGGCAGGGTGTCTGCCACCTCCAGAAGTGGGGTGATGCTGAGACACCCAGTGCTTGCCTGATTAATCTGAAATTATTCTTGATGCTAAACACAGCTCAATGGAATAAAGAAAAAACAAATATATTCTCATAAAATCCCCAAACAAAAAAATCCATGATTACTGTTGGAAATAGAAGATGAAACAATAACATGTTTTAATAATTACCCTGTACATGAGCTCCATTTCAGAATCTGATGACGGAGCACTCAGACATCAGGGCTGGGACCGATTCTTTACAGAGTTAAGACTTGTTTCTTCAGGAATTGTGTCTGTTTCCCAAGAGGACACTTCATGTGGAAACATAATCATGAGCTTCTGCACTTTCTGAGGATCTCAGCTTGTGCAAGCACACTCCCAGGGGTTCCTGCAAACTTAATGCTGGGAATGAGGGCAAGTCAAGGTAACACCCCATGACAGCCCTGCTAATGAGATATCTGTGCTAGAGTCTTTGATAGGTAAAGTATCACAGTACCGGGCAGTCTCCTGCTGGGCAGCTTTGAACTGTAATCCAAACTCAGATTTTAGTAGACCATCCAATCACACAAGGAAAGGTCTTGAAGTTTACATAAGCTTTCCATAACACAAAATGCAAAAAAAAAAAAATTCAAGCCAGAACTTTGCAATAACAGGAAGAAACACTGCCCTTATTCTTCGAAATTAATGCATTAGAAATGAGACATACTTAACTGCCACCATGAAGTAAATGCATCACCTGAGAGGCATATTGTGATATTTCTGTGTAAAAATTACAAGAATAAGATATTCTTGTTTGGGAAGGCACTATACAAGACCTGACTAATATGTTAGACTAGAAAGAACAGTGTTGTGCCTATTTACAACTCCTTAAATAAACATATATCTAAATATGCTTAAGCAAATGAAGTGGTTGTTAAGATGTGATCAAGGACAACACTTTACAGTACTGATATAACCTTAAGTTTCAGTAGAAGGGAGGCAAGTACAGAATTTCCCTTACCAGTCCTCAGCATCTGCCATTGTCATTCGCAGGTCAGAGGCTGCGTGAGGTGATGGGCACACTGTCCATCGAAAAAACAAATGTCATCCACCCCAGCTGAATGCAGGCTAAGCAAGGACAACAGCTGAAGTGGCTTGCTTCTGATTTACAAGATATTAGCAATTAGTTATCATAGAATGTAAAGCAGATTTTTCTAAGATAATCTATCTTCTAATTTGTTTTCTATATTTTAGCTTTGAATTAATCTGTTTAAGACTAACATCTAAACGTGAACCTTTTTAATTGCTTTTGAGATTATCCTCCGATTATATGATGAATTGGTCTTGTTAGTGCTGGGTTTGGAAAAAACAGATTAAACAAAACAGAGTGCTTTATTGGATTTTAGATAGTTATTACCCATGTATTTTCAGTCTAAGTCTCCCAAGGACTAATATGTGATCCCTATTTAAGGATGCTACAGAAGCTCCAGATTACCAACACATTTCCATCTTCATGCAGTCAGAGGAAGTATTTTAAAAAAATCTTCAAATCATCTTCCAAAATGATGCTGTAGCTAAGTGGTTGTGCTCAGTTACTCACTTCATAGGAAAGAATGATTTGCAATGTCTATCACAAAGGGAAATAATGTAAGAAAAGCAGTGGGGAGTTCTGTTGACCCTAAATAAAATCAGTAAGAAGTACTGCTTCTCAAAAAGGAGCCTAGAGGGCAATGTAACACGTCTCTTCTGAAAAGTGGTAGATGATATAACAAGGGGCAATAGCCACAAAACTGCATTTCAGGAGGTTCAGACATCAGGAAAACTTTCACTTTCTCACCCAGAGAAACCTGGGAGCCTTCATCCTCAGAAGTTTTTAAGACTCAGCTAAGCAAAGCCATGCTTGATCTCATTTTGTCTTGGCTACAGCTCTGAGCAGGAGGGTGGCTAGATGACCTCCAGAGGTCCCTTCTAACCAACATGCTCCATAATCCTATGAGGCTGACAATATTTCTTTGCTATCATTCAGTATCAGATAACTATTTTTTCCTCATAATTCTTTCCTTTCCTTTTCTCCCTCTCTAAAGGGCAAACAAACACTTCCCCAAAGGTTGTTCATTCCATTAAATTCCTAACAGCAACCATTGGATGCCTCTTCTTTTTTCCAATACCTGCCAATACATTTTACGATGAGGAAGATGGCAACTCAACTCGGTTATCTCTACAAATCGTTCCAGCTGATGGCTCTCCATTGGGATCAGAAAGCTGGCTGCAATTTAACACCTCTCAGCAAGCAATGCATGGCTATCCTTTTGATATTGATTTCCAGTATTCGCCTCAGGAGTTTGTGCTGTCTGCCACAGATTCAGGAGGACTGACTGCCTGGGAATCCTTCACCATTGAGCTTCTGAAGCCCACCAATGTACCATGCCACCTTTACACCATCAGAACAAAAACCAGCTACTACTCCTTCCTGAGAGAGAGGAAAAAGGTTAGTTTGTTTCTAGAGAAGCTCTCCCTCTATTTGAACTCCAGCAGTCCCAAAGACATCATGGTGACCGCTCTCAAGCCTGGGTCCACAGTAATCTCATGGTATAACAGTTCGCTGTGTACAAGTGCCAACAGATCTTCCAGCTGGTGTGCAAAAGATGAAATCCAGGAAGCACTAGAGAAATTAAGAATGCCGGATGGGTATGTTAGCCCACACTTTGTCCAAGCAATGTTGCCAGAATACAAAATTGATGTCATTTTCAACATTTCATATAGCGAAGTCTGCTTTCCCACTACAAAGCCATTCGATGGGTCTTTCAACACTACTGTGCCTATACTTCAAGACAAGAATGACTCCACGATTAGGAAGACCCCATCCGCCTTACTAAGCAGTCTCTGTGTCACTGTTGGGGTGGTTCTGATAATATTGGTCTACTGGTTTTGCAGGTATCGCAGGAAGATTCCTGGATCACAGTCTGTGACATTTCAGAGAAACTCTCAGTTAAGCCATGCTGATGTGGAACTGGATGGCCTGAAACCTCGCAAAGCACCTGTACATGAGTGCAGGGCTTCGCCTTCACCTCAGTTATGGATACCACCTTCGGTGTCACTTACCTCCCAAGAGCAGTATTCTAGGTCAATAAGACTGCCTCACATGACACCATCTTTCCGGCCGCCAAAATACCAACTCCCTCCCCATTATCAAGAAGGTATGACTACCCAGAATGACCAGGGCAATATCCACAGACTTAAGTTAAGATCTCTTAAATGATATTAAGAGCAAATCTACAAAGACAAATTGCACTAGAACGTACTATCCCTATTACTCAGAAAAAAGTCATAAGCAGTTAGTGATTTTTATCATTTTTCAATTTAAAATAGAACATACTTAACCTATGCCTGACGAAAAGGCAGTAGCAAAATCAGAACCCTGAAACTAAGTACTAGAACAAAATGCCACATAAAACAGGTAAAGGAATCCATAGATGAGGTGGGTAGAGTGATATGCCTTTACAAGTCAGAACAAGAAAATGTATACCAAGCTGACACTGGTGGGAATGAGGGGTCACAGCCAGTACTGAGTAAAACTAACTCCATTATAACTCCCTGATTCATAAATACACCTTTTACATAGAAGAGGCAGAACTGTCAGAAGGACCATCACAAAACATGATGTTTCCACAGAAATTCAAAGGCACTGCAACCCTTGAGTCTCTACATCATCTTGAAATTTTAGATTAGTATTTAAAAAAAAATGCATCCAGTAATTGTCCCTCTCTCATGGGTAACATTGTCTCTGTCCCCAATCTTTCAAAACTTTTGTTAGCGTTTCTATTAAATACATTATATGTAGCATTTATAAAGGCAACAGTAGCTACTTAACATGAAACTCTTCCTGTTAGGTAATTGTGTAATGTATTTTTTAAAATAAATTTTAAAGTTACAGGCTTGCTTTCTTACAGTAAAACTGGCTCTCTTGTCTGCTTCCACCCATGACAGTTCAAGGACCATGTAAGAAAATGTGTAAAAGAATTTCTAAAAACTTTTCAAATATTTTGAAATCCTTTCAGTTTAATAGATTAACATACACAAAATTTAATCCATAACTTAATTATGGATTAAACTACTTAGTCCATAACTTCCAATTTTAATCTGTAAAGTGTTTTAGAACTGAGAAAATCTTCCTTAAACCCGAAAGCACAGTGTGAAATAGGACCTAAGTACCACCAGTACCACCACACAGAAAGGAAAGGAGATACATACAGAACGTCCTTTCCAGAATTGCCACAGGACTCTACTGGAGAAGGTGGATCGCCAAAGAGCCTCAGACCACTGACATTACAACTCTGGAGATATAGTTTCACTAAGCTGTCTAGGAACAAGAACTCGCAGGGTAACTGCCCTGTCATGGTGTGCTCTTGCTGACATGGTACATAGCGGCCACCTATTGTTCTGACAAACTCTGACCGAGCAGAAGGTATAGAAGCCACCCCCTATACAGGGCAGCCCAACCACCACAAACACTGCTCTAGCACAGCGAGCAGACACTAGAGAGCAGTGACTTAGCCAAAGAATAGCTTTTGCAGGCTAAAGAACACAGGCACAAATGTGTACTCGTACTGTAAGGAAACTAGGCAGAACTGGATACAGTTTGGCAGCAGACTGCTCACCAGTCCAAACGGAATCCAGCCCAGGGACAGATCTGGGAATGGTCCACAACAAGGAGATGAGAACAGCTCTCCAGTGGTCTACTTTTATGTTGTAGTGCAGATTAATGTTTGCAAACAACCGGATGCCAGCATGATGTACCAATGCAGGTCCCTGCAGCCTCTGCTGGCTTGCCTTCTCTCCAAACTTAAGATTCGCACCACCCAGCAATTCCAACAACAGCACAGCTCAACCAGTCGTCATGGCATAGAAAGAGAATTTGAACAGCTCACTAGCCGCAAGTGTACCAAGAGCTACAGGACCAAAGTATGTGAACACATTAAATTACATTTGTGTGTACATTGCACATGTACAATCCACCTCTAGTTATAACATATTTGTGGGAGCAGATGAACAACATGCACTAGTTAGCTGTGCATATGAAAACTTTGCTAACGTGTTATGTTCTTTTCTTGGGACAGCAAGTTGCTCTGTGAATGACAGTAGTGACAGGATTTACATCATCTTGCATGAATGAATAGCACTTGTCTGGGTTTACAGTGTTGAATAACTTTTTGGATAAATACAAATTCCTCTAGATTACTACTTCAGTGCCTTCCAGAAGACATCCAGCTATAAACCAGCTCTAAAGTTTGATGTAAAAGTCAACAAAGCAGCAGAAATTCGCTGTAGTCAATAGTCTAGACATAAGATTGATACAATATAAATCTAAAGGATTACTGCAGGAAACATCAGCCCTTGTAGTATCTCATGTCTCAGTAAGACTCTTCAAGTACTTAGAATACAGGCCCACAGTCAACCACCTTGGAGAATCAGGTTCATTTAATCACTTAACAGTCTTACCTAGCAGATGTTCCAAAAGTCAAAAATGTAGTTAGTAAACAAGCTAAACAAATACATATTTTAATAGCAGGTGCAGAATTTTTCTTTTCCTCTAATAAAGTATTGAACTCCTGTGCATATTTAAGGACTGCAGCTGAATATTAATGGCACATCAGGAGATGCAATACACACAATTCCCCAAGGCACAGGATAAGATTTTCAGTTATACTTCTCTAGACTAGCAACAAGTTGCAGAAAGCTGACATTTACATGCTCCCAAGGTTCCAGACTTTAAAACTCCTTTAGTAAACAAGAGAAATATCCAGACTGATATGCAGTACAATCTCATTAAAAAAACCCAGAAACTTATGAGAAACAGTAATTCCATGGTAGTTTTCTCCATCAAAACATTTCAGATGGGATATCAAGAGATGTGGTGATGCAGGACATCCTATTTTCAATTAAGTAGCGAAAATAAAAGTCTTCAGACTTTAGGATCTCCAAAAATTATACACTGCTTCTGTAAAAGCTATTTAAGTTTTAGAATATGATAAAAAATATTATCATGCAAGTACTCTTCAATCACTCTGTAAAAATGGTTCTAAAATCATTTAACAGAAAACACATCTGCATCACAGTGGCTAAATAATCCCCTTGAAACTATACATGGTACTTTAACACAGCTGAAGAAAGGACTCAGCTACCAATGTAAGCAAAGAATACTTGCATGATACTTGTGTTCAGATCTAGTCACCACGAACTATGGTATTTAAAGTTTCAGGTGAAGAAAGATGAATATATTAATTTAGTTTTCTAAAAGCTCACAAAGATGTATCTTAAATCAACCTAAGCTATAACATACCAAATCTGTGAGACCTTCAGTGGCTTAATACAAGGTAGAATAAGGCAACAGATGCAGATCAGAGGAAGGCTGATATACTTGGAGAGCTTAGCTATTCATCTTCCCTTAGCTCACTCAAGTCAACCCATTTGGAAGCCAAACCAAAATCTTACAAGGGATTAGATCAGACATTGGGTGAGAGAGTTTTCTCGTTTGAGAATTCTACTCTCCATTAAGAGAAAAAGAGGCTCTACTCAAAGAAACTGAAGACAGATCATCTACTTTGTCATTTCACAGCCATTAATATTCAGAATAAGTCTCTTCATTACATTCAAAAAGCTTACATCCAAAACCACAGGTGTCTTAGAGGGCATATTTCATTTAAAAATAATTTAATGATTAGCAAAAATTTTATTTTACTTTTGCTTACAAACAAAGGCTTAACTCCAGCACAACAACCCAAAAGGCTTTGCTTTCTAAAGATCATTTTTAGTTAATTTTTAAAAGCCCTTAAACAAACAATTTTTACCTGTAAAACCACTCGCTCTCCCACCCCTTAGTTGAAAACCAAGACTGGCATTTTCTCAGCTCAGTGACTAGGTAACTCAGTGTGCAGTCTTTTCCAAATTCTGGACTCCTGAGGAAGTTTCATATAATAAAAGTATTCATGAACCAAAATTAACAATATTATCAGTTAATTTTCAATTACTTGAACTTGCTTTTTTTAAACAGTCATCACTGATTTTGGAATATTAAACAATACTTATGGGAATGGACTTTAAACTCTGACTAACATTTTTGATTACTTGATTTAGTCCATGGCAGCACAGGTTTTCTTCATCCTAAAAACATGACTGTAAAATACTTCAGGACAGCTCCTATTTGCACACTATTCATTTAATGTGATATGCGGATTTCATATTTCATAGCAAAAATAAGAATAGAAAAATGTAAAAACCCAATCAAAACAGAGCTATACAATTGCACTGAAATGGTACCAATATCAATTCCAGCATTAAATATTTTTGCAATTCGGCCAAGTTTTGTCCAAAGAAACAAAAGTAATCATCACTGCCGGCCTGCTTTTCCATTCTCTGTCGTTTCCATTCTGAAATGCAAGACAACAATTGGTAAGGCTTGTTATTGGAAATACAATCAACAGATTAAGAAAAAAAAATCAGACTTAAGTATTTTTTTAATAAATATTTTTTTACTTCACTAACCAACCTGTCTCTCCCTGCCCCCAACATACACAATCTTCTCTCCTCTTAATACTACTTTAAGCAGCAATCAGTACATAAAGGAAGGTTTCTGCAAAGAAACTTTCCAGCAACAAGCACAAAAAGCTGTCCATTATCAACCTCGCCGAATGACAAAAGCCCATATTCATGTGACTATAGAGAATCTATTTCTAAAATCTGGGCTTTGTTTGTTTCATGGTCTTTATTTTCACCCTTCTTACACTGATCATTGACTACCACCATCTTATTTACTTAAGAGGAGGTTGGTTTGGTTTTTCAGTATTTTTCAGTAGAACATGGACTACTATCAACTTCATTACAGCACAGCATAAGATTCAGCCACTCTATTATCAACAATATTTTTATATTAGCCATTCCTTTGGAAGCTAAAGCAAGCAACAGACTGGCACAAGAAATCTCAACTTAACTACTGTTTAACCCCCTGAAGTTTAAGAGTTTTGCTGCAAGGGCAACCACTAAGGTACAGGGAAGACCATTTATCAGCATTCAGCCTTGCTCAGCACAGATGCAAACAACTGAAAAGCAAACACTACTGTAGTTCTCCATCAATACTGAGAGGCAAAGGAATGTATTTATACATTTTAATCCTCAAATGAGTAAGGAGTCTTTTTAATGCTGTAACTGAAGTATTCCTCCATACTGCATATTGACTACTGCTAAGATATTTGTAGTGATGCATTTACTGATACAAACCCGTTTTCTTCTTTCAGATGTTGATATAGCTCAGCTTTATTGTTGACAGAGTTCAAACGACCAACAAATTCCTGGTGTTTCCTAGAGTTCGCAGTATTAATCCTGTTGCTCCATAAAGACAGCAAGGACATTGGCCCTAAAATTGCAAGTAAAAAGAGTGTAAGCAATTTAATTTCTGAATTCTTAAACTTTACATCATTATAAAGGCTTAGAAGAAATTAGACTATGGTAGTACAACATATTAAAACCAGTAATATTAAACCACCTTATAAAAATAGAGGCTAAATAAACACAAAATATGCAAAGCGATAACAGCTGAGTAGTTGCTTTGTATGAGATGGACTTTGCTTCAAATGCAGAATATGAACATCAGCTCAGCCATTGTGACAGATAATAGCTCGCACAAAGGAACAGAAGTCAGTGAGAACTGCCCATTCTGACAACTATACTGCTTAGGCGTGTTTGTATTTATTAGTCAGCAGGAGACAGTGATTTCTGATACCTGTCCTTAAATAGCATTTCTGACATACAGTAGCTCAAATAGCATCAGCAGAAATTTGTCCAACCCCTGTCAACCCAAGTGCCTATCTGTAGGCTCACACAGTATCTTGGTATCTCTCGTTTTACGTAGACCTGTTGAGGTTAACATATTTATCAAGAATTTCTCAAGATTGAGTGCTTAATTAAAAATCATTCTCACTGACTTAGCTTTAACTCCAAGAATATTCATCTCATTCCTTTAGAAAATACAGACTGATACAACAACTTCTATCTTTAAAAGAAATAATCTGTTGCTGTTCTTCTGGTTTACCTTTTGCCTTTTCAACTGTGGGCATTTCATCCATTGTAATAAGGGGCTTTTTGTTGGGTGGCTCAGGAGAATCAGGGGAATCTTTGATAACTTCAGCTTCTGCCAGTTCTTCTTTTTCACGATCCAAAAGACCTTTTAACCTTTTTGAGAGGGAAGGAAAACAGTGAAGCAAAATATGCTAAAGCAGCACATATGACTCTCAATACCCTTCTGTACTCCTCAAAGTTATACGCAACCCACATCATAAGAAAATTTATTTTGACCCCTTGGAATGGGTGAAAAACAATAGGGAAGACTAGCCAAATAATCCTCTGGATAAAGCCTTAAGTAAGGGGAAGGATCTTAAAATATAATTTCACTTAAGGTAGTTAGCAGTATTTGTATTGTAGTTGTTGAGACAGTTGATCATTCTGAATTTTGAAGGAAAGACTAAGTAACAATGACTATACAAAAATACCACACAATTTCCTATTATCTTTTCTACGTTAATTCAGACCTATTCTATACCAAATCCCTTTTATCTCAGTCCCCATTTTTGTTCCACATGTGAAAGTAAAAGCAATTGTAGGAATGGATTTGACCATACACAGAAAGGCGTGAAAGGTCATCGGCATGGTGCCAATAACGTAGGTGAAAAGGTCCTCCTATTCTAAATGATTGTAGCATGCACAAAACGTATGCAAATTAAGCTTACTACCATGAGAGTTTTTTTGATCTCTTTAGAATAGCAGTTTGAAAGACAGAAAACAGAAGAGACTGACAGACGCTTACCACTTAGACAAGTTACAATAACAACATGAATTACAGACAGTAGGTATACGGACAATCAATCCTGACATCAAACTAAAGAGAAGAGCCAAATCAATCTGGATTGTTTATCTACCTGAAGACTAAACTATCTACAGCTCAAGAGACAATAACTGCTGTCCCAAGTTTTAGTCATGCTTTATATTTCTATAAAGCACTTTAATGTCTAATAGGTGGTGTGGTTACGATAAAATCCAACAGCAGCAACCCCTCATGCTGCAAAGCCCTGCTAAGTAGTCAATAACTTGTCCAAGAACGATACCGCTTGTAAAATATATGAATTTGAAAAGTATGATAAGCAGGCACTGTAATAAGATGCCCATTTCCAAGCTTGGTAACGGTGACTGATCCAAAAATCCTTGGGATGCACACTCACTGGTAGTAAGCCAAGGTTACAAGCATGAACACATCAAATTGAAACCTGCAACTGTTTCACCGCTATTCCTCTCCCCTTTGAAGTAGGGCAGGACAAAAATTATTATGCTACAGTTTTATTTCACTTTAGAAAATTTACCTTTCTGATTCTTGCCATGGCTTATCTGATTCATAGTCTTTGCCCAACTTCTCTGACTTGTCTTCTTTGTCTTCTCTCTTTCTACCTCGTTTCTTGCGCTCCTCTTCTTCTGGGGGTTTGCTTCTACAAGCCATCAAACATTCTAAGACTCGCTGGTGTTTATCAGAGTTGTTTATGTGTGCTCGTACAAGGGTCTCCAATTCATTCCACATAATCCGGTACTGTTCATCTCTGAGCAAGGCCAGAAAAAAGATATTAAATACAGGATTACCTAGATCATTAAACCATTGAATAAATTAAGGTTAAAAAACAGACCTTAAGAAACAAACAAACAAAACCCAAACCAAAAGTAACTCTGAACAGATTCTCTCTCCTCTTGTACTGGAGGTCTATCCACCTGGGATTACTTCATCCCTGAAACCACACTGCATGTAACATTTCCCAACTAACATTCAGAGTCAAGTTTCAATTGAAATAGACTACATCCACTGAAATAAAATTCTTAACTTCCACAAGATCTCAGTGCCACAAGGCACTTCTGAATCCTCTCGGGCATTTGCTAACTATGCAATGTCAGGATACGCATATGGCCACTCATGTACTGACATGCAAATTAATTACTATTTAATTCTTTGGATAAAAAAAATTAGAAAGAATTGTACCATGCTACTGTAAATAACTTCCAGTCATGTGGGCAAATCTTCTATAGCTGAACTTCTTTTCAGCCAATTCTTGGAAATACAATGCACACATCACAATGACTGAGATATCAGGATATTCTATCCTTATTTTAAAGCAGTAGCACATATTTTAAATAACTGTTTCAAAATTATTTAACTATTTTAAATAGAACCCAATTTTAAAGCATTGTTCATTTGTAATATGCTTAAGTTTTCCTTTTTATTAATTTGAAGTTATTCCACTTTCTCTGTCCTAGCTTGTATCAATCTCTTACCTTTCTCGATGACTATCTTTGCTTTCATATTTTTTAACATACTCTCAGTTCTTGGGTAATAAAATGATGCATTTTTTTTCCCTAACTTACAGCAGTATCAGTACTGTGATAGCCCCTAAATGATGCAGACAAAGTATTCACAGCATTTGTTTTGCGTACGTACAGCATTTAGTTTAGTACGTATTACCTTTGGCCAAATTTTAAAAATTTGGTATGAAAACAATGTCAATAGAATATTTCTGAAAAAAGTCCAGCATCAACAAAAAGAGATATGCATGTAACCTTTTTGGACCCTTTCCTCTGGTACCAACTGTTGAAATTGGCAGCGGATCATTTTTCCTCTCCATGTCTACCAAATTGTATATTGTTTTTTGACAATTCAGAACATCCTCATCAGTCATTGCTTCTTTTACAATCACACTGGCTAATGGCACTACCTGTAAGACAAAACAAAAGTCAACAACAAGAAAATCCGTTTATGTCGCAGGAGAGAAACAGGAAGAAAGAAATCAAAGGCAATGGAACCATGGAACAACACACAACAAAAACACCCCCTCTTATCCTCAATTTAGTAGTAACTCTGAGCAGTTATAAGCAAATACATGTTTTCTTTACCCAGCAGCACTGCAGCTGTCAGGTTCAAATATTCCACCCTATTTAAATGGCATTCCAATAATCTATTGACATTAAATACATAGTACTTAAGTGAAAATAAAGCTGCAAATAAACTGATTTTATGGCACGTGATTTATCATACAATACAGTTAATATTTCATCAAGCAGCAAGGCGAAACTTAATCTAGAACAGAATAAAAGGTTACAAACCCCAGGTTACTTACAGCTTGCATGTTGAAGATGGTAGTCTGAGAAATAATCATAGGCCAGTAACGAGTATGTTTCTCTAACTGATCTTTTGCACGTTCCAATGGAATTTCAAGACTTCCATCGATCTTATATCTGGGCTCTAGAAAAGGAGTTAATCGGTTTTCCCTCATAAATTCACCAAAATCCTAATGATAACCAAACAAGATACAATTAGGCATTTCTCTAACAAAGTAATTTTCACTGAATGGGTGAAACAGCATAGTCTTGCTTATCACTAACCATGTACCATCCCCACCGCTAAATCTGACCCTAACAACCAAAGCCCTGTTTCTAGCTTTCAGATGTACGTTATTCAGGGTAAACACAAAAATAGTTGTAAAAAGAATACGGGTTAAAAACTGATGCAAGGTTTTTGACGAGGAGGCCTTCTGGATCTGCAAGGTATTTCACATATGGTAAGAGTTTTCTTAGGTTTTTCTGGAAGCCGTGTCTGCTTGTTTACAACAGATACAAAGGATGTGTTGAAAAAAATAAAGGAAAAAAACAAAATTAATGCCAGCTGATTGTCTGCTCCATATCCAGGGTTCAAAGCTGACAACATCTTTTTTATTTATTGTACAAACCATTCACGTGCAATCTATCCTTCTGACAATAAGCAGGATATAGTCCTATGTGTATCCAGCCCACAGAAAAAACTTGCCAAGAAAAATGTTATTCTAGAATCAGAACAAACTTTAAATACTCATAAGTGCATAAGGAGGTAAGTACTTCCTTGACACAGAAAGGACTATGAAGCAGGCATAACAATAAGCAGATGTACTACTTTGTACTAAATATGTATCAGTAGTACAAAGAAAAACAGTTTGACCATACAATCCACTCCAGCTCTCCAGAAAACGTACCAACATTTCCTTTACACGTCTACTGCACTACATCTCTTGTCATCTGAGATAAGCAACAACTTAAGAAAAAAGGAAAAAAAAAAAAGAAAAGAATCTTACTGTAATCCGGTAGTCAGTGACTCTTCCACCACACCCTTCGCTAATTGATGGGGGATCTTCTAGAATTGATCGTGAGCTGCTTAATACATGCAGAAAAATTTCTCCTCCATGGCTGCTGAGCATGTGACTAATTACTTTAGAGCCAGATTTGCGTGGCTGTTCCAACAAAACAGAGCGACCTGTTGGAAAGATCAGTTTCATTAGTTACTGCGTGCTGCAATTTTAAATTAAAACTACATATACACAACACAGGTTTGTACCTAGCCAGAAAGACTCTGAATCCATTAAAGTTGTGTTTTCACCTAGCTGAACAAGAAACAGCTATCTCCTTTGAGTATTTACTCCATGTATTTACACAGAACATAGTGTCATATGCTCTTAAATTTTACACAGAAAGATCAAAAAGCCTCTCTCCTGGACCAACCAATCACTTTCTCAGTAGGACATTATTCTCAGGAAAAATACATATTTGTAAGGCATTAAATGGTATGTTGTGTAAGGGCAGTTTGCTATTTTTAATTATTACAGATTATGTTGTATACTAAACTTATCCTACTGCAGAAACTCTATTATTAAAAGCAACTTCTAAAAAGTAATAGTAAATAACCTACCTGAGTATAAAGGTATCAATTGATACTATCTGTTAATGCTTACAGTGGATACCATTTTTCAGAGAAGTAAAACTGCCTTTGTCTTATTTCCAGTAGAATACACTAAGCATAAAAGGGTGCATTCTCCAAATAAGTTGTTTGTTATAAGGAAGCAAAAACAGAAGATCAGAAGAGAGTGTTTATCTGAAGTATGCTATTAATATCGGTTCTAACAATTTTTATTAATCAAAGTACTTTTTCAGTACAGAATCTTTAGAGAAAAATACATTAAAATATAGTGTTTAATAAAACCACTGCACATTTATTTAGACATTCAAATGACTTGACTGAAGAAAACATCCCATTAAAAGGATGTTTGTAATGCAATTTTGTTTGTGAAGTGTAAAAAAACCCCACATGTAATTAACATTGACTCCATATTACTTGTTTGGAAGAAACAGCTTTGGCTTACCTTTTTAACATGTATTTAAATGGCAACTTCTTATAGCAAGATTATTCAATTCGTGGCAATGCGCAAGATCTTGTGGATAAGGAAAAGGTAACTAAATCTAACCTACTTTTTGACCGATCCCAGTATACATAGGTGTATCTGCTTCAATTGACCAACATACTTAGTTGGTCATAACCCAGTTAAAAGAGCTTTCTGAGGCTGCCCGGCATCTGCTAAAAATCAGGCACAGACATAAGCTGCTAATATTTTGCAATAGTCAGAGTGAGCATTGTGATCGAGTGCACTATCACCTACTGAAAGCAGTGTTTCCTAGTAAATAGCATAAATTGAAAAGTATTTTACATTTGGATTCAGCAAAGAACTACCAGAATTCAATACTTGCTCTTTTTTTACATCTTTCCTCCCATGTTCAAGTTTCAAAACACATTCCCTTTGCCTTTGAGTACATTTAACAAGTTTCTTCTCTTATTTATATGACATGTTAAAATAAACTTGACATCTTTACAGTATATAGACATTTACTGCTATACAAATCAAAATGTGATAAGTGCTCTATTCACAATATTAACAATTAAAATGTTAAATAATTAGCCAAGGACACAAATTTACCATTAAGGAGAAAGTTAGTAAGGCATGAAGAAGGTCTGCTATTTACATCTACTGGTGAAATTCTGTACGCTCCAGTGCAATAGTGTAATTCTGAAAAATAAATGAGTAGAAAAGTTGAGAGTGTGCTTCCACATACAGAAAAAACATCGCACAAAATAAAAGAAAGGAAGAGGAGGAGGCTATTCCACAATCAGCAGAACTAAAAAGTCTAGCTGTCTCTCGATCTAAAAGTCTGCTCCTTTCACCATCTCCTTGCAATTGTTGCAGTATCCTCAATTCCGAGAACCTAATACATTCCCAAGCCCTATTTCCAGCAGGACCTCCAGTTCTTTATCTCCTGAGTTATTTCACTGTAGTCAGGCTCCTCTTATTTCTCTTATCTACATTTTCAACCTGCTAGCTCAAAGAGTCAACATATCTTGCTGATAGTCTACAGGGTGCATGAGCTGAATGGCCAGATGGTTCCTATGTTACCCCAAATCTTCCCTGTCTTTCTCTCTTTTACTCAGATTTGGGTAGAGATCTCTCCCTTACTCGGATTTGAAAGTTAATATAGAGGGACCAGTCTACTGATAGTATCATTGCATACATTTAATTTCCTTACAAAGCTTTTTACTTAGCACTCTAAAGATTACACTAAAGATAGTACTTTGATCCCCCTCCCCCTCGAAAGAAGAATTAAAACTGAAAAAGATTCAACGTCTCAAAGCTGCTATGTTTAAAAAACACCACTGTGGAACTGATAAGGTATACTTGGCCTTGTGGGAGGGGCAAATGATTACTGAACATTGTAGTCAAGGAACAACTTCATGATACTTAAGAGAAGACTGAAAAAAAGCCACCAAAAAAAACATTATTACTCCTCTCACCTCTTAAACAAACCACTGATTAGCCAAGATCAGAAGAGCATCGCATGACCATTAGTAAAGCAGGATGCACTCAGCAGCAAGGTTTATAGAGCAAAAGGTAAACCTAGCATTAACAAGAAGCGAATTACCTCCTTGTTCAGATTCTTATCAGTGTATGGAAAGAACAGTGTTCAACACAAATTAGAATATCAGTTTTCAACGATACTATGTTACCTACCTACACTATTTGTTCGAGGAGTACACCATTTTAATGTTACAGTTTCTTTAAATGTGCCTTCTCTGCTATTGCCACCTACGTGATTATCACCTGCAAGATAAAGTCAGAAAAAGTGTGTGATCAACCATATTTTCTTTATTACAGCAAAAAACCTCTAAACTTTTAAGGTAAAAAATATTTGTAACGAGCATATACAAAATGTAATCTAATTTTAAAAAGTTAGATATCTAACTTAAGCAAAAAAAGTTATTAGCAGAAGTAGTTGAAAAAATAACCTTTTAAAATCAGCAGCCATTGCACATATTTTTAAAACCCATTCAGGAAACAAAATACTGCAGCTCCAGAGTATGTTCCATAGGTTTGATTCAACATTTAGAAAGTTACAGATATGTTTTGTCTATAACAGGCAATTTTTTTTCTTCTAAAATGCCTAGGACTTTAAGACAATATCTTTTTTAATTTTCCACACAGAAATCAGAACCCTTAACAAATGTTAGAGCTGATAATTTCTTGTACATATTGTATCCCAAAGTCAAAACTGAAACTGATCTAAAGGCACACTTGACAAGTTGGGCTTTTTGGGAAAAGAAGTATTTGGACTCATCATCCAGTATCTTTGCTATGTCATATTCAATCTGAACATCTCTCAGCATGTTTTACTGGCTATAGATGTTTTATCATTAAAATACTTTCATATAACGTCTGATAACTGGTCTGGCAAAAACCACCTGAAGGCCTTAAAACAGACATTATCAATACTCCTTAATACATTAAACTACGTTTCTACTAGTGAGTTTTGTGATTCTTTATGATCTTTGACTCACATTATCTCAGGAAACAATTAACCGAGTTTTGCATGAAGCTTCAGAATTACACTACCATAGTCACTTAATGAGCTCGAATCCACACTAATTGGGAGGAATGAGACATATATCAACATGCAACATTGTATGTAATATGTTGGGTTTAGTCTAATCTTTCACGTAAGAAGTTTTCTTTTATTTCATATCAAAGATTTACACACAAAAGATTTGTTTGATTTGCTTATTAATCATGCAGGTAACTTCCAAAAGTTCTTTTTTTTCAGTTAAATTAAAATAACTGGAACCAATTTAGGAAGTCTCTCTCAGAATATCTAAAGGCCAAACTTATTTAATCTAAAAATTCTCTAGCAACATTTCACAGAAATAAGATCACTGTAACTGAACTCCTACCTTCCTAGCACCAGAGCTATTACAGCTGAAAGATTTATTTAAAAACAAAGAAACCAAAATTTACAGGATCTAAGAACAGACTTTTTCCTCTCAAAGTTCTGATGGAAAAAATTTGAAGAAGAATTGCAGTCGGAGTTTGCTTTTAGGTTTTACTAGCACATGTAACTCCTTGAGCCAATAGGTATTACAAAACTATTTCTGAGCCCTTACAATAATGTTTTATGCTTTCAACATGGTAACACAAGTTCAGGTGAGTCTGAATTCATTTCTGTAACATCCTACTCTTTTTCCTCAATCTTTAATCATACACTCCACTAAAATATGGAGCACAGTACTTGTAGATGATAATGAGGAGTTACCTCCTTTTCCTCAAAGTAATAGTAATCTCCTTCAGAGAAAAAAAAGCACAAACTCCCTAAAATGGCGACTTACGGACCATATGATTTCAAACTTCAGAAAAGAAATATCCACTCTTTGTTAAATAACTCTGACATAACTAACTAATTTGTGAAATACTTCACTACTTAGAAGTTAAACCAGGATCAACTTTCTAATATGCTTTAAAACTATATAATATAGTTTCAGATAGTAAAACAAGTATCTACACCCTATATCTAAACACATGTATTCTACACACATAGTAAATCAGACTAAGCTTTTAACAGTACTGAATCATATAACAAGTTACAATCGAAGCAGTAAGGGAAAACAAAGCATATACAAGCCTTTAAAAGCTTCAAATGAGAGTTCAACACTGGAAAGGCATACAGTCTAAGTATTCCATAACACACTGGTACAGGCTGAGGGTTTTTTCACTGCTTGGCTTTGCTTTTAATTCTAATACAGAATTTTCAGCCTGACTTATTAACAAAATTTTACATCAAGCACTGTTTCCTGAACAAAATAGTTTTGTGTAAGGCTTACTGTTGTGTTTTTCTAAACACAGTTGAGTTATTAAAAATTCACCTCAGAGGAATACTAGGTAATAATCCTAAATTTACAAAAAGGATAGTAGGTATTTCAAATGCAACAAGAAAGCTCAAAATCCAAATAGCTATTGTCTTTTCCAAAGCAATTACTGTCATGAACAGGCCTATGGGATGTAAGAGATGCCATCTATTACTACTTAACAGACAGATTAAAAGTTCAATTGTGCAAGGAATAGTTTTCCACAAATACCCACAAGAGGTACTTTCTTTTGTAAAATCACTGCACATCTAGTCTCTCATCTACTTTTTATATCTCAATAAGTTTACATGGCCCTCAAATCTCACACAAATATCCTGAACATATGTGAAACCTTGTCTGATGAATTTGACCTGTTTTTTCATTGTTATATCCTTATTGCTATATTAAAATATGCCAGTAATGAGTAAAACTCCAATGCCAACATTATAAATCAAATTATTGAGTTCTAAGGAGTAACTGAAAATATGCTAATCATTCCTGAAATTTACATCCATTTGAAACTTGCAATCTTTCTTTGCGAATACTTCCAGCAGGCTGATCAAAAGCCACTTTTACAGGACTATTTCTACTTACCACTCTTTAAAAAGTCAACGTGTGCCTCTTTGTGATGAAGAAGCTCCACATCATAGTTGGCTGATGTGTTAGCATGTTGTTCTTCCTTTAAAAGAGAAAGGTAGAAAGCATAAATATAATTATTTTAGCTAGAGGTCACTGTTTTCATAAATGAATGATTCTACATTTACCTTTCACTCCAGAAGAAAACAAAAAGTCTCCAAAGTGCATCAGACAACAATGGGATTGCAATGTTAAGGAAACTGTTTGCTCTCTGACCTGTTTAAAGATGCAGCCATCTGCTTTTCCTCTTTTTTCCTTTTTTGAAACCTTATGGTTTCCTCTTTATACAAATGTCATGACAGGGTGCATAGTGTAAGATACAGGTAAAATATAGGCTTAACTACTTTTGTTTAAATTAGTGAAGTTAAGGAAGCCTACAACATATTGAATACCACCAGCAGTTACAACTTACTGAGCAGCAACAGTCACTGCAGAATAGATTGGCAATTACTTTTCATAACTAAAAATCTCAAGAATCCAAACTAAAAAACACACTTTGAACTTATATCTTAAGTGCAAGGAAATGATAATAAGAAGTGTGCTTGCAGCTGCAAGTTTATAATTAAAAAGAAGGAATATTTGTAAAGAGGACACTGCATCTTTAAACAGCTGCAGAGGATTAGCAAAAACAGAACAGTAACCTTGGTAATTTATTCCAAGTTTAAAAAAAAAAAAAAACAAAAAAAAAAAAACCAAAAAAACAACAACACAGAGAACCCAACATAGTCTATTACTATAAGGACAAAGGCAGAAGGGAGAGGCATACCAGCAGCACACAGGTCAGAAAGTTACAGACAAGGTATTTGCAAACTTAAGTCACATTTATGCCATGACCCATGTCAAAGTTTCATTAAAGCTGTGAAAATAATTTTTAATTTCATATTTTAACTTATAAAATCCATACAATATTGCTAGTTTTCAAAGATGCAAGTAGTGATTGACAGTATTAGAACTTGATGATTTTTTTAAATCAGGAAAGTTTATCTGCCCCTGCCCTTTTTGTTTGTTTGAATACTGACACTTCTGTTTCAATTGTTTCTTGCTGCCTGATCAGAAAATGACTGTAAACTTAATACTACTTGAAATTCTTAGTTGCACTGATTTCTCTCCCAGTAGCGATAAAAAAAAAAATTACAAATAGGGACATAAACAACTTTGAACAGAAGATGTTTAATTTAATATCTTTCTTAACTAGATATATCCCCTGTCCTATTTCTGGTTTATGGACCTTCAAACTGGAAAACCTACTGGAAAAAGTTCAGTCAAAAATCAGCTATTAGTTACAAACACCTTTATGTTGGGTGGGCATGACAATGAAACAGAGGAAAAAAGAGACTCACTATGCCACTATAATGCACAAGGGTCAAGAATATCTAAACACAACTAGAAAAAGACAAAAGAATCACAGACAAAGTAATCTGAGGTAAATAAGATTGTATTTATATAAAATAATACAAACAGAACGGAAATAACATTTGTATTGCTATATCAAAAATTGAGATTCAGCAATACAACATTTTGTTCTGTGATCCTTCTTTACTTTTTTTTTTCCCCCTTCTTTATTTTTACTAACCTGGTCACAGACATTGAATGTGGGCTAATAAAAAAAACAAAACAGAAAATATGATATGGAGAGAAAAGCAATGTAAAAATTCAATTAAAATAAACATTAAAAGTTTTCAAACAAATTTAGAAGTGATGCAGCTAGTTAACACAAAGCTATAGACACAATATTACCTTCATAGGAATGTTAGTTATTGTGGTTGAAGCCAGATCAAAGTGCTGTTGTACTAAAACATTCAGTTTTGTAGCCAGATGCCGTCCAGCACGGACACTGTGCACTTCACTGGTTAAAACAGGTGAAAGCTAAAATAAATTGACATAGAGTATATAGTATTAATGGATTAGGCTCTAGTACCATGTAACAGTATTATTAATTTGAAACTCTAAAATAAGCACATTTATACTGCTAAATTTGACTAGGGGGGAAAAACTACCACCCAAAACACCCACACCATGGGAAACTAAGAAGAAAGAAGCAAAAATTATTTCTCATTCAGAATTTTGCAGGTTCTGCCAGTTGTTATAGTCGCAGTTGCTACAAATTGTCAAAAAATTAGAAATGTGCTAAAAAACTTGAGTCATTAATTGTTAATAGGAAGAATTAGCATCACAACATGGGGAAGAAATCCTCTCAATAGCAGCTCTGGGCCTAGTTTTTCACTCTTTTACCTGCTGGGTAACAGGAACAAAGTAATTTTTATATACCTACCTGTAAATGCATCCTATATACACACAAGGGAAACAAACATGAGCCACAAGATGTATTTGATTTTTCCCTAGCTAACAAGGACATTGGTTTTAGGCTTTTGAAAAAAAAAAAAAAAAAAACACCACAAAAACCCACACACAAAAAAAACCAGTGATAAAGATGACTGTCTTACAGAGGAACGTAGTAATCCATTTATTCTCTTCTGTTCACATTTTAATTTTTTTAGCACAACCACAAGAGAGTTTTGTAGAAAAGAATCTCAGGAAGGTAGCTATTATAGTCCTTTTTATTTATGAAATAATATGCAGGACTAGATGCCTTTCATGTTAAGAATAAGATTTTTTTTCTTGTGTCTTTTCTCTTTCTTACAGACAGCACATTAAAATACTGAGCAGAGCAGACTGATGAAAAGCAGAATATATTACAAAATATTTTGTATGTACTTGGTTTCAAACAACCACCAGTAAGCATACAAGTCCACAGAGCACACGTGCTTTTGTTACTGAACAACTGAGATTATTATATATATAATTTCTTATATGCATCCTTTCACCTTTTCGTAAAATAATCTTTAAAAGTACCTCTAGTGTACTTTGATGAACTTCAAACATATTCTACATTCCTACAATGTATTACCCTTTCATTTGGAAGCAGATATGCTTTCCAATGCTTTTCATTAAAAAGGCATTCCGTTTGCTAATGCTGGAACAACAGAATTTATACGCAAAAGCTCATTTTGGTTTCATGAGAAAACCATTCAAGGAAAAGGCTAAAAATGCTAACATGCTAGTGTGGATAACACAGAACACACAATGCTGAACAATATCCACATCATTCAGTAACATATTTGGGGAAAGAAGGGCTTATGCTAGCTAGCAGCTTATGCTTGAATAGCAGGAAAGTTACTCAGCTAACCTATTCAACACACCAAGTAGTTGACGGTTTTCCACTAGGTTCCTAAATATGCATTTCCTTCTCAAAAAAAACATCAAACCCAAGACTATCGTTCTATGGCATCAACAGGCTTACTTCACAAAAAAAAGAATCATAAATTATTAATGGAAGAAATCTAATTAATGAAATGAAAAAAGGGAATACCATATATGCACGAAGACTACAAAACAAGAAAATAAAGCATACACTGTAGATGGCAATATGCAGGCTGTCAACTTTTCAAAGAATTATCGCCTGTACTTTTTCCCACACCTTACCAGAGACCAGAGGCTCAAAACGTTATTGCTGAATACTTAATTTGCACTGTTTATTTTGAGTCTGACATGGTTCCTAATCCTTGGATAAATTTTCTCATTTTAAGCTCCTTACCTCTTTTTTAGGACGATCTGAAACAAGGCTGTCTTCACCAACTGGGTAAGTGTGGATTAAGACCAATTCACATTTCTGAATCTGCATTAGACTTAAAAATAAAAACATTCTATTTAGCCTACAGTGTGGCAGACTATCTCCTAGAAATTAGACCAGTTCTCCCAAGATTCATCTGATTTCCAGAACATAGAATCATAAAGATGTATTACGAGATACTGTTTCTGAAAGCATTCTGTAGAAACTAGGTTACATTAATGGTTTTCAAAAGCACAGACTTCAAAGTAAGTTTTTATCATAATAAAAAAAAATGTATAACATTTCTAGCTCTTCAGATGCTACAGCACTATGTTTCTTTTTGGACATATGAATGGAATAGATCCTTAACTGGTGTAATCCATTTGGCTTCATTCAACTGAAAATTGACACTACAGAGGATTTGTATCTCCAAGTCTGTGTGCAGGTATTAAATAAGGGGATTCCAGTGAACATGGAAACAACTACCCAAATAGCATGCTTATCTCCTAATGTGGCTGGAAATTTGGAGAGATCAAGACATTGTTGCACATCTCTACCTACAGGAATGAGACCATTTTTCTGTCTTTACAGAGGACTTAGAACATGATTCCCTGGGGCAGTATCCTTTATAGATACATGAAACAGCAATGGCAGCACGTAAATATAGGATACTCCTGCTTCTGCTATTTAAGCGCCTAAGGAGCAACCAAGAATAGGATCTCCACCTACTATACACTTGACAAGGCAATACACAGTCCCTGGGCCAAACAGTTCACTGTTTAATTAGACGAAACATATGGTGGAAAAATGACTTCTCAGGGGAGATGCAACCAGTATTTCAAGAGTTTCCTTTATCTCAAGGGAAGTGTCACGCAACACAATAATTTAGAAATTAAAAACTAGTTTCAAAGAAGTTAGCTATTTTAGTTAAAGAAAGATGAATGTAAAATTAATGCAGTGTTATCAAGAAAAAAATGCATCAGATGCATTACTGATTACAAATACGTAGTACATAACAAGGCACAGTTACATGTCTCATTTTGGAGCAAGATGTAGAAGGTAACAACCTAAAGAAATACTGTCCTATGAGGATAAAGGATGATACTGAAAAGCTAATGATTATATACCAGCTCTAAGTCAACAATATCATGACTTAGCACCTTCTATTTCACACAGGCATTCATTCAAACAGTTCATTAGAATAAGTTAAGTGACAAAATTACATCCGTATTTCATAGAGCATATAAGAGGCACATGCCGAATAAGAGAAACTATGTTTGTAAAAAGTATACTCACTGATCCGAATTAGCTGCAAGCTTGTTATGCTCATGAATGGTTTCCTGAACACAGTCCTCAAGCATCCGAACATGACTGTCACTAGAAAGAAATTTTATTTATTTTTTTTTTAATCCAGGATAATCAATCCTCTGTTCAAACCAACATGCGACTAAGTGCTCTCCTATTTCAAGTGGGAAATTTTTGGTTTCTTACTGTAACAGACCTCCATAAATGAAACCTTTAATAAGGCAAGAAATGATCTAACAAAGAATGCAAAAAACCTAGCTACTTAGGGCACTAATTCATGACAATCAATGAAAGATTTCTAAAAATGTATGAAATAACTTTTTTTTAAATTGGGAGAAGCACATATCATACATACCTTTTCGCATTAGTAATACAGATTATTCTTCCTCTGTTTCCAACACGTTCTGCATTCTCCATGAGCATGGTTCGGGCCTCATGCTGGTATTCTGTTATTTTGCAGAGTGCTTCAACTGCTGCAACCAGACCATGAAGTATGCTGCAGCACTCTGGATCTGCCCGAGGATTAGGTGGCCCGACAGCTGCTAATGCTGCCATCAACTAGTTAAAAGGAAAGAAAGAAATTATTATTATTATTATTGAAAGTTACTTTCCAACCAGTTGTTAAAATGATCAGTTAAGAGAAAAGTCATCATTAGAACTTATTTTACATGCGAACTAACATCATTGGGAGAAAACCAAACAGAACAATTAAAGACCATTTTATGTTGCCAGCCTTCTGGAAAAGATTTGCCTTAATTTATCCTTTGCAATTCCTTTAGTAATTGTTACTAAACCTTGAGAATGTAATATTCTTATTTATTACAGAAAAATACCTGGATATAATAACAAGTTATATCCAATACCTGAAAGACATTCTAACATTATCAGTTGCCACCTGCTTTTATTTTCTGAGAATTTGGAAATTCAGTTCCTCCCCAAAGTAAATTTTTCAGAGGACGAGCCCATTCGGTATAAAACACAATGAGAGCAAAGAGAATATTTACAATTTTTTTTTTTTAAACACAGTTTATTTGCCTATCATGCAAATGTAAAAAAACAAACCCCAAATTTAAAATTCAAGAAGCACCACCAAATTACAGAAGAAATACATATGTAATTTCTTCATAACATTTATTTTAATATATACCTCTACACTCAAAGCTACTAGATTCTTTTTAAATTATGTAAAGGTGCTTATAGAATAGTGCAGCCTCACAGGCGGCCACTTAAAATTCAATACAATAATTTCGGACCACATCCACCAACATTTTAATTAAACAAACTTATTTCATACTGAACATAGTAAGAAGCTGCTATTTATTCCGCAAATAAATGAGACTTACAAAAGAACAGTTATAAAGCATACCTCCTGCAAGTTCTGATCTTCCTGAGTCCAAGAATTCAAGACATGAGCCCCAGAATCACTCACAATGAAATTCACCTAAAAGGATCAAAAGAGCACATGTAAGATAACAGCCCATCATACAGATAACAGCCATTATGGCTACTTCCCCAAATCCAAACAAACACGAATTACACCTCTTTCTTCTGATACTCTGGCAGTATGTGCAGTGACAAGCCAAACTAAAAATAAGGCAACAAAACCATAAAAAGCATCTACTCCTGCTATGTTCATCTACCCCTTTAGTAATGTTATGATTAACAACTTCTTACTCTAACTATTTATATTTTTAAGCCACTAAATCAATCTCTACACCAAATTAGCATTGCAGGATATTATGAAGTATTTTAATAATTAGGTAATATTTTCAGTAGAATAGCCACAAAATAAAGTAAATTCTAATACTGCAATATTGCAAATCATTCCCCAAAGACTGTCACAGTAGATCACAGGGGTAAATATCTAGCAAGATTTAATAATTACCATATAGAAAAATATGTTCTAAAGATGACAAAAAAGTCAAGAGGAAGCACACCTTCCACCTCAGTTTCGGTTTCTCATACCACACAAGCTCCAGTTCAGCCAACTGATTCAAATGCATTAAGCATACACTTGATATAATCTCATAATGGGACTTGACTGGATATTAAATGCTCTAAACTAGAGTTTAAATTAATTGTTCATTGTCTGAGAACCAGGACATGCAATCCATCAAGGCAGTGAGGCTGACATGCATCAAATCACTGAACTACCGGTGGTACTGTTAGTGCCCGGCCTCTGCCTCAGCTGCCAACATAGCCAGTATTCCACCGTCACTACTTTGTACCAATATCACTGTCACAAGGTTGTTTAACTTCTTTTTTTTTTTTTTTTTAAGGGTAACTAACATTTAAGACATTGCACAATGGTTTACTCAATAATGAGAAGAGATCTAAAAAAAACAGGGATTAGTTACCTTAATTTATGATACAATGTTACAGAAGCCACCAGGCATTTATTTTTCTAAACAAGAAGGTATGTGCCAGGAAGCTCTCCCACTTTTTCAAACTGGTAGCTTCAGGGCAATCCTACCTCTTCCTAAAGCTCAGAATTCCTTCAAAGTTGACACCAAAAACCTCATGAAGTGCTACCGAGTGTGTTTGGAAACAAAATTCAACTTGAAGTAATACCTCACTCAAGCTTTTGTAAACTTATAGCTCAGGAGAATACAACAATAAATCTGTAAATTACCTTAAAGCACCTCTCCTCATGTTCTGCACTGAGTTATGAAGTGACATTAAGACAATGAAAGGTCCCAAAAATAAATATGTAATGGGATTCATATACTACTCAAACCAATTTAGATAGCTATAAAGTGTATCAACAGCACAAAGAAATTTTTATATAATAAATTATATTTGATCTTTTAATCTAACCAACAGCTAATGATATTAAAAGACTTCATTAAAATGGGAAAATATCCTTTATACCATCAAGTATCACATGCAGCATGGCTAGAAGAACTTACCAGTTTCTTGAAAGGGAAAATATCATACATTATTCTACAGTACTCCATGGATGATTCCACTGAACAGGTCCATAATGATTTTGATATGGGTGCTAGAGGTATAATTCCTTGGGTCCGATTCTTTACTAACATATCGAATTCAACATGTTGTCTGCAGGATTCTGCCATATATGGGCAGTGATCCACGACAAAAACAGTTTTATGAGACTCAGAAAAGATTTTCATTTTCTTCCTAAAAGAAACAGATATTAAAATCAGAAAGAAATTGTACAAGGCAAAAAAATCACATCACAAGATTATTATGCAATTTATATAGTATAAAACTATCTTACTAGAATACCCAAGTTTTAAAGGTTACCTCTTACAGTATTTAGATTACATGTTGCATACATTAGCTCCTACGAAACTGTTAAGCTTTTAAAAAAACTGCAAAAATTCCCATTTTAAGAATCTGTTTACACGGAGACAAATATCCGCTAGAACTCTTACTAGTCCATATAGAAAATGCAATACTTACTTTGCACTCATCTATACAGAAACTGCTTCCTATTTAAAGCTTATTTCCTAAAATAAGCAACATGGAAAAAAATAATTTATGATTAGGCTATACAGACCTCAAAGCAGCATAAACATCAGACTTTTAAGTAGATTTTCAGCCTTCACTTTGCTATGTACATCCTTCTATTTTTAAATGAATATTTGCATCTGTACTTTGATCTCTCACTGACAGACATACCATTTATATTGAAATTATAACCTAAATGTTTCTTATCCAGCAAGACTCACAGGAGCACCCCTTGTATTCTTCCCAACTGTGAAGCCCGAGAACTCCGCAGTGAAGTGTGGTGCATTTTCCTGTTTCACATGGATAGACTGGGTTTCCCTCTCCTATAGCATCACGGAAAGGAATACTTTTGAAGCAACTATAACACCAGATCCTTGTGTTAAGGGTGGGCATCGTAACTTGGAGACCCAAACTACATATGAAAATTAATCTTAGACCAGTGCTACTTAGACCACTGATCTCAGACCGAACACTCCTCATCAAACTTACTCAACTTCTAGATGTTTCCATAGTGTTTCTAGTACAAAAATCTATTTCGTCCACGCAAATGCTGCTGAATTACAGAATAGACAAAACCAGAAGTTATATACGGGCTCATTTAAAAAACTAAAACATTAAAACAGTAAGGACTCACACAAGTCCGGCTGCGGGCAACATCTGGCTCTCGGGGACAGGTTTCGCACCCGTCCTCGGCAGCAGCTCCAGCTGCCGGGGCACACTACACCCCTTTCGGCAGAGGCCAAGGCCGGCCGCAGCCCGGGCCGGCCCAGCGCCGGGGGCCCGGCCCAAGAACCTGCATCCTATCTTTAGCCTGGCAGAGAGCCCGAGGGCCCAGGAAGCCGCGCCGGTTCCTCGAGGGCAGGCAGGGCGGCAGGCAGGAGGGCCGCAGGCGACCGGCGGGGTCCGGAGGAGGCGAGGTCGGTCCCCGCCCGCCCGCCCGCAGGCCGGGGGCAGTGTTTCTCACCTGGGCCGGCTCCTCCGCTGATGCAGAAGTCCCGGTCCTGCTCCGCGCCGCGCCCGGGCCCGGCCGCGGGCTCGCTCCGAGGAGGAGGGATGAGGCCCCCGGGGCGCCCTAGACGGGGTCGGGCGCGGGCGCCTCCGGCCGGGCGACCTCCATGCCCCTCCGCCCGCTTCCTCCGCCGCCGGCTCCGCGGCGAGCGCGGGGCCCAGCTCCTGCCTCCGCGCCCGGCGCCCGCGGGGGTGGGAGAAGCGGCCGAAGCCCCCCCCGCTCCGCCCACCCCTGAGGCCGCGAGACCCCCGCGCGGCCACTTACGCCGCTGGCACAACGGCTCCCCCAGCGCTGGCGGGGGGAGCGCCTCTCCCCTCCCCTCCTCCCCTCGCCTCCCCGGCCGCGGCGGCGCCAGCCACCCGCGCCCCGGCGGCTGCCCGGGCTCACTCCCCCCCCATGCCCGCACCGGCCCCACCGCTCGGCCCTCCGCCTGGGCGCGGGCCGCCCCGCCCTGCCGCGAGCCGCCGCACGGCGCGGAGGAGGAGGCGGAGCCCGAGGCCGACGATCTCGCGAGACGCCAGAGACCGACCCCCCCCCCCCCCCCCAAGGGGGCGGGCGGCGGAGGGGTCGCCCTTCCATACGGGCGCTGGCCAATAGGGAGGCGAGGAGAAGCGGCGGGAGCCGGGGAGGCGTCTCTCGCGAGAGCGGGGAGCGGCGGCGGGGCGGGAGCGGCCGCAAGGTGTCGTCTCGCGAGAGCGGCGGTCGCTGGCTCGCTCGCCCGGTGCCGCTGGCAGGTAGCGCGGCCACCCTCGCCTCACACCGCCCCGCCCACTGGCGGGGACGCGCCTCCTCCGCTTCCCCCTGCGGCCTGCCGCCATTTGACAGCGGGGCGGGCCGGTCGGGGCTTCACCCCCGGCGCCGGGCGCTGCCGGAGCCGCCGGTCATGAGTGAGTGGCGTGAGGCGGGGAAGGGGCGTTTGGGGGCAGCCCGGCCGGCTGGGCGGTGGGGGAGAGGAGAGGAGAGGAGAGGAGAGGAGAGGAGAGGAGAGGAGAGGAGAGGAGAGGGGAGGAGTTGGGGAGGTTAGGGTGCCGTTGCCGGGCGCTTGGGAGCCCGACGGACTCGCATTGGGGCGCACGGGGAGCCCCTCGGCCGTGACGTCACGAGAGGTGCGAGGGAGGAGGAGGAGGAGGAGGAGGAGGAGCCCCCCAGTACTCTGGCTGGGGTGGGCCGGGGCGAGTCCTGCCGCTCGGCTTTGGCGAGGGAGCCTTCATCGGCCCTCCCGTGCCCGCCGTGTCACGGCAGGTGACGGTGTCGCGACAGTCCTGACTGGCGCGCCTCAGCATCCGTTCTCGCGGCGGCGGGGAGAGGGGGGAGGAGGCGGCGCTCCCTGAGAGCCAGCTGCCGCCCCGCCGCCCGCTCCCCTCCCTCGGCCGGCGAGCGGCGGGGAAACCGCAGGTCTGCTGAGCGTGTAACTGGGCTGCGGCGGTGGCACCGCGTACGGGCCGGGCCTGTGCGCTGCGGGAGGCTCATTGTCTGTTTCGTGCTGCTGGAAGCGGTGGTGGCGCCGGCTGAGCCTGTGGCACTCTCTTTTTACGCGGAGAGGGCCAGTGGGCGTTTGCACCCAGCCTAAAACTCTTGGGAACTGCAGCGTGGTTCAGCGTTGCAAAACCGGAGCGTGAAGCTATGGGAAAAGGTAGTTTTCAGTAAGGATATAAGAAAGAAGAGGCAGAAGACTAGAGGAAGGCTATAGTTGCACAACAGTCTTTATTCTTTGGTGGTTTTGTTTTTTTTTTAAGGGCAGCCAAATTTGATAATGAAGGCAATTAGTAAATAGCAGGAAGTGACAGGAAATTAATACGTAGTAGCAGTATTGGTATGTCGTTTGAGGTGTTGCTCTTGCTACCTGTTGACCCTGTTGGTAAGATTGCAGGCTGACAAATGTATTTGCAGCTGGGCATCTCTTGTAGGGTAGAATTCAGGAATCATTAAGTTTAGCTACTATAGTCCTCATGCTTGGAAAAAAAATCAGTATACAATAAGAATTGGTTTGAATCAAATATATTTGATTAATTGGTTGGGGTTTTTTTTCCCTAAACGTCCAGGCTAACTCACAGATTGAGATCTATTGTAGGATAAGACAAAAGTTTTGTTTTTTGTAGGCAGCCAGATGACCAACTAGAGAGAATTTTAACTTCCAAGGATCAGGGCCAGCATCTTGCCCAAAGGAATCCTAGTCAAGGCTTGGAGCCACTATGAATTACCATGATACAAATAATGATTCTCCTTTTCGAGGTACAAATCCTGCCTGAAAACAGGAGGTGGCCTCTGGCCTGCTGAAGCTGCTGTGCTGTGGGGGTGGACAGTCACTGCTGAATTTGCGTGGCTGCATTCCCCACAAGGCACACACCTGTCTTCCCCAACTCATTCGCTGTGAAAAAGAGCGCCGGTGGCTTTGCTACAAACGAATTTCTTTTTATCTTGTGTAGTTGGGTTGGGTCAAAATGAGAAAGTGCATGGGCGGATAAATACGTGCTGTGTTTAAAAATTTATTTTGATGCATACAAATTATCAGAGGTGTTAACTGCATTGTAGTCTGAATGCCAGATGTATTCCAAGCTCATGGAGAGGCCTGAGAGGCGTTGTTTATACTGGCTAATTCATGACCCATGAATTGAGTTAAAGACTGCTCTTCAAACTCTCCTTAAATATGGATCTGATTAAATCAATTTCTGTAACAGTTTAGCCAGCTAGTGTGGAAGGTCATCTTTTGTCTGTGATATTTTTGTAGTCCAGTAAGAACATGAGACCAGAATTGGAAGGAGAAATGAGCAGCGAGAAAAGCAGATGCTTAAAAACAATGCAGTGCGATCCCTATCTACATAATATTAAAAAGAGCTCAAACTGCTAAACCAGAGTGAATAAATTAACTACCCGTGACAACACACCACCCTGCTGAAGAACTTGACTTGATACCTCAAATACCTGTATACATCATATGGAAGTTAAAATGAAAAATCTAGTTGATAAACAGGAAGGAATTAACATTACGAATGTGTATAGGAAACTTGTACATGTCAAAATGCTGATGCTTTTGATAACACATGAATCACAGAAAACACAGGTTAAAACAGTGGTGCTCTGTGCATACACGAAGCTCACTTACGGAAGCTCCTTTGTCAGTAAGCAAGTATCAACCATTCTGTGATGGTAGGGTCCCTTGTAAGAAAAAGTAAGCTAAATGCTTTTAGCAGAGGGAGCAGCTAATGAAATCACCAAATTAAAATGCTTTTGAGAGGTTAGGCCTTGCAGGACGTTCTGGGTGCACAGAGAGAACATTCCAAACTCTCCTGCAGTCTTGCTTAGCTTTCCCCCACCTTCATGCATGAGGGAAGGATATTCCGCTATGTTTGTAAATCTTTTGAGGGGAATGGTGGAACTTCTGGTGTTTGAAATATCCTTACTTCTGCTACTTACCTGGGACAGTGAGAAAAGGTCAGTTGGGGAAAGCATGAGGATTTCTTTAAGTTTGGCTTAAATATCCTAGGCTATGATTTGTTAAGGTGCCTAAGAAAGTCAGAAAATCAACTTGGAGCAATTTTTTTTCCCTGTAGCTCAGGAAAGGCTCACTGACCTTTTATGCTTCCAAAAATTTCTCCTTTAGCAAATGGCCTGCCTAAGAAATGGATTTAGTTGATCTTTCAGTACTTTGGAAAGTTTTCTGAAACAAATATCAAGCCTTATATTAATAAGGCCCATAACTCTAATAAGCCTCCATAGTTGCTGTCTGATTGCTGAAGAACTGTTCAAGGGGTTTAAGTAGGTTTCCTTTTCAGCAGAAAAAGTGCAAGGTTTCTTAACAGAAAATTAAAAATTAAAATTAATCTCGGTCTTGAAACTTAAATCTATCAAGAATGAGTATGAAAAAATTCAACGTAAAGGCCAGTGTTTTGGAAATGCTAGTATGTACAAGCATTTTGCAAGTTTAGCAATTCTAGCAATAGGTAATTTCTGCTAACAATGACTGCAATTAGAAGGTTAGTATTTTAACTACACAGTCAGTTCTTTTTCTTAGCTAAGTTGCTGTCTTTCTCTATTTTCTTGAAAATTTGCAGTTTCCTTCCATGCAGTGATGTTTGTGTTCATTTATAGACATGAAGAAAACATAAGCCTTTAGTTTTCTGAATTTTCCCTGAGTAATTTTCTCTACTCTATCAGTTTGAGCTGTTCCTTCTCTGCTGATTTAATTACTCAAAATCTTCCAGCCCACTGTAGTTCTTTGGCATTCTCTTCTGTGCTGGATTTATACAGCTTAAATATCTTGAAGTATATCTGACTGGTAGGAGGACACATTTAAAAAAAAAAAAAGGTAGTATTGAAAAATTAAATAGTTAATGTGATATTCTTTTTTTTTTTCCCTGCTACTTACAGAAGGACGTGCACTGCTCAGTTTCCATATGTTCAATAGTCCTCCTTTTGCACTTAGTATATTGATACTCTCCTCACAACACAAAGTTTACTTTCATTTCCTTGCTCTGTTATATGGTCTCAACAGCAATTAAAAAGGAGGAAAAGGAAAAGCAGACTTTAGGGTATTCTTAAGATATACGAATTTTCCCTACTTCTAAAAGACAACAAAATGTCTGGATGTTTCTGAGGGAAAGATTGTATTCAACTGCTTTAGACTAAAAAAAAAAAAATTATATATATCACACAGATAGCTGTGCTCTGTATAGCAAACACGTGGCGTTGTGAAAATAATACATTTCTAATCTTTAGAAATGAGTTGCACAATTGAAAAAGCCTTAGCAGATGCAAAAGCACTGGTGGAACGGCTAAGGGAACATGACACCGCAGCAGAAGCTCTTATTGAACAGACTACAGCTCTTAACAAGCGGGTTGAAGCAATGAAACAGGTTTGTTTTTCAACTTTGTTTACTCCAGTAAAAGAACAACTTGGAAAGACATAATTTAAAATCATTTTTGTGTGCTACTGTACAATGTAGAATCAGTATGTTATTTGGTTAATCCTTTAATACCATACTAAGTATTTTCATTATAGGTGTGACCATGATCTAAAAATAGGTTGTTTATATATTTAGTTTGATCCCGTGAAGAAGTTTTCTCTGTTACTCTAGCTTAAATATTGAAAACCAGCATTTCTTTGAAGAACACTGGTAGAAATGCAGTTGAAAACTAGCATTTCTTTGAACACTGGTAGAAATGGGGTTGGTATCTTACAAACCATTGTGTGGTGTCTTGTGTTTTGCTCTTCTGTGAAATACTACTTGTTTTATTAATTTCATCACGCACATTTAATCATATAGCGGCCCTGTCATGCATTCTTCTGTTCAGAATACTTTATCTTTTCACAGTCTCCTTTTGTTTCAAAGCAGCCTCTTAGGCTTATTTGTGATCATTTCCATTCTGATGTTAGATTGAGCGTGACTTTCACTGGAGAACTTCTGGTAAAACATAAAGGTGTCTACTGACTTTCCATATGGGTGTTCATCCTGTCATTTTAATAGAACACAGGACATGTTAATGGGCCTGTAAAATAATAAAACCCTGCATGTGCTTCATCCCTGTAAAACTGTAAAACTAGTCATGCAGAGGCTTCATAACTTCAGATCAAGAGTACTAAATTTACCCATTTGTTGAGAGTCAGGATCCATTCATTCAGGTCCATGTGAGTTGTACCCATACAACCTTGTAGTTTAAGGTATTGGGAAGCCATAGTAAATATCTAGGGGTTAATACCTCATGGTTTTTCTTTACCATATGCATATCAGTTTTCAATTACTTGATGGTGAATTTGACCTGCATTAATTGAAGGTTAAATAATGCCCACTACACACATCTGAGGTATGAAACTTGTTTAAAAACAAAGGTGATACTTTTGCATCTCTAAAGGGCAGTATGTTAGCAACACCTCCAGAAGTGTTTTTGTTTTCTGTTTGATATTATTATTTAAAAACAAGCATTATCTTGCTGGTTACAGCCTTTGACTGACATTAGAACTGGTCCTTTGTGACTTGCTGAGTAATGCTTGCCTTCAGTTACTTAAATATGTTGTGGTTGTTTTTTGTTTTGTTTTGTTAATAACTAGTACCAAGAAGAAATTCAAGAGCTCAATGAAGTAGCAAGACATCGTCCTCGGTCTACGTTAGTGATGGGTATCCAACAAGAAAACAGACAGATTAGGGAATTGCAACAGGAAAATAAAGGTAAAACATGAATATTCTATCCTTTAAAAGTCCTGGCCTGCACCACTGGAATTAGTGAGACTTTTACCATTGATCCATTCTCAAAAATTTGTTATAGAAAAAATTTTTTCTTCTAATCTCAGTTTGTCAGTTTAACTGATCATAATGCAATCTAATAAAGAGTCCTAATGTCCAACCACTGGGACTATGATTAACAAAAAGAGAGACTTGTGGAAAATTACTTTTTCAGTCCTTATCTAATGGTCAGCACAAGTGAGGAGATAAATATAACTTACTTCTACAATACAGGTATCTATCTGGAAATGCATTTTCCCACTGCTAAAAACAACTAATTTAGGAGCAGTCAGGACAAGTTGTAGTATAAGTGCAGGAGTATAATTCCTTCTGAAATTCTGTACACTAGGAATAAATATACTGTTCTTCCTGGAATACCTTAGGTATTCTAACAGTTATATTCAGCAAAGGAGTCAATGATCTCGGTTTGTATGAATCTTATCTTGTCTCAGGAGTCATTTGTCCTTTGACTTCATATATTTTGAACACAAGCATTTTTTAACTCTCATTTTACCAAGCTGCAGATTAAAACAGATCTGTAAACTTCTTTCCAGCTTTTGTACAGTGTTGCTTATAGTGGCTAGAGTAAAGCTCTCCTCAGCTACACTCAGGATGGCTTATATCAGCTAAAGGGGCTGAATAAGAAGTCATATTAACAAAAGACCTTTTGTTTCTGACTGAACAAGAATTTTCCCAGGGCATTCACCACTAAAGACATTTGCAGAGCATATGTAGATTTTATGGTGCAAGGAGAGGGGACACTCAATTAAGGGCTTATTTTGGTTTTCTCAAGCTGAAGTACTTCTGCGTTTTGTTTCAGTTCTTCTCTGTTAAACTTTAACTGAATTTAAAATTATGTTGGTAGAACTACGCACATCTCTTGAAGAACATCAGTCTGCTTTGGAACTCATAATGAGCAAGTACAGAGAACAGATGTTTAGGTTGCTTATGGCGAGCAAAAAGGATGATCCAAGTATAATAATGAAGTTAAAAGAGCAACATTCCAAGGTAATGACTTCATTTTTTTGGCCTTTGTTTTTTTAGTTAACACTTAAAGTTAGTTTGTAGTGGATCAATTCAAAGCTTACTTTTTCTCAGTTTTTATATCATTGACTAACAAGTCCTAATTTTTATAATCCAGTCCATGAAATGCAAACAGGAAACTTGATCAGTCTAGTAAGTCAACCTTACTAGCTTCTGATTTATTTAAGCTTTTATCAGGTAGCATTTCATTACTGTACCTACTCAATTTACTTTTGTTTTGCCTAGGTCTCTAAGGCAACTGCCCTATTATACTTCCAGATGCCCATAGATCTCGGTAACATTCAAACATTTAGGCTGGTTTTAACTTACGCTTGTGACTCCAACAAAGAACTAGTAAACCTGTGCTTACTGGGGAGAGTAGGAGGAGTAAGCTTTTTAAATTCAATATTCAAATATTTTTTCCCCTAAATACTGTAAATTTAAAAAAATATATATTTTAAAAGCTCTTTTGAATATTGAATAACTGAGCACATACTTCTCTTCCCTGCTTCAACCCTTGGTTCTTGTTTTGGTACTGATCAGGATTGCTAAGTAGAATCCAGGGCAGCCTGGAGAAGCTTGAAGGGTGGTGAAAGTTACTGGTATTAGGTGTGCTTCATCTTATGACTTTTGAAAACTAGAAAAGGAAAGTGACATCAAGCAACATTTTTGTAAACTATCATGAGGGAGGTATATATGAGTATTCAGTAGCTTCATATAAGGTTAATACATGTTTTTATAGCGTTAATATATAGTTTAGGCTTTTTTATATGTGTTTTCAGGAAAATTCATTATTCTAGGTCACTAACAGATCTCAACAGGAGCTTTCTAACAAAGCATCATATTACATTTTAAATGAAACGTAATCATCTCAGGGCAGCGTAACTGTGTAGACAAACACTAGTTCTAAGTGTTTAATAATCTTTGACCTCAACAAACTAAGCCTGCAAAGCAGAGTTAGGGTCTGCATACTGGGAAAACAAAGTTTAAGAATTTGATGTCATCTTATCTCCTTGGAAAATCACATGTATGTATTTAGTGCCATTGAAACTAATGGGACTACTTAGATTGGTATGAAAGAATTTACTGGATTAGAACTATATCTAACATAACTCCTAAAAAATGATAGCTATATATCCTTTTCAAAAGAAGTTACCTTAGGAGATCGTATAACATATCTTACAGCCTCAGGAGAGGGTAAATTTATATCCGTTCTGAAATGGACTTTGACATTTCATTTAGGAATGCTTCTATGGGTTAAAGCTTGAGGTAAAAAAAAAAAAATTGAACAGTATTATTTAAACAGGAGATTTAGGCTTCAACATTTTGGTTAAATCTGATCCCACAAGAATGCCTGATGAAGAGGATTTATCACCCTTAGCCTGATGCTTAGGATTTCTGGAATTTCATTATTTCTTCTACTGATCGGCCTTCACATTCAGTAAAATTGAACAAACTTGAAGCAGTCTTTAAATACTTCTCTACTGTTAACTAAGAAATCCATCATACCTAAGGAATTAATCTTGCTGTTACCAGTAATCGCTGTTCTCTCAAGTGGCAGCTATTAACTTTAGTGCCTGTTTACAAAAGATTCTTAAAAAATCGTTGATTTCTGCAGCTCAACAGGCACCTCCTTTAAACAGAAAAACAATTTCTTTTAGCAGTGTTGTATGCATGAGAAAAGCGTGTGTTGGTAGTAATGACCTTGATCTAAGCGTGCTGTTTGAATTCACTCAACTGAAACAAGGCCTAAAAACGTGGGTGTATGGCAAATAAAAAGGAGAGCAATACAAAAAGCGTTTGTAGATGTTTGAGGCTGTCTTTGTAAAGAAGCACTTTGATTGCGTTGTTTGATGTTACAGCATCTAAATTTTACACATCTGCCTTCCAGACTAGAACCTTACAGTTTTGTGTTAGCATCTGATCTAACATTAGTGACCTTGGAACAGGCCCTAAATCATATTGACTGAGATGCCATGTAAGCTGGCAAAATAGGAAGTAGGGAGGACAGCAGCATACCTAAAAACCACTAACTCCTTCCCAGTCCTTCTCAAGGGTACATCCTTGCCAACTCATTTCTTTACCACTGATCACAACTTCCTTTCAAGCTAAACTTTTCATTGAAAAGTTCATTTTTTCATTGAAAAAAATGTTTCATGTAATGACCTTCACTGGAAACTGAGAAGAAAATAAAGATTCACAGCAAGTTGTTTTGGTTTTTTTTTTTTCTTTCCTGTTTTTTTTTTTCCCCTCTATGCTGTGAGTGGGCATTTAATGAGTAAACAGCTAAACCATAGCTTTGGCCATTGCAATGGCAGAGAAGAAAAGACGGAAAGGGCCAATGTTCATTTTAGTAGAGTATATTTGTTTTGGTCAGGTAAAGTTCATGATTCCAAGTGAGGCAGTTCTTTATGGTAGTTTAATCATTTCTGGTGGTTTAAAGGCAAGCTGATCATCTGTTAGATATATGGACCTCCAGTGAAACTCATCATTTAAAGGTGGGATTTAACTTTAGTCCATACTGTTCTTCATTTCAGTCCTACTGTTCTGCTTTTCCTGATATTAGTTAGTAAGTAACTATTGTGAATTTTGTCCAAAGGTCAGGTCAGACATGGATAGGCTGGCATGATAGTAGAGTTGGAATAAAAGACAAGTTGAGGAAACAACAATGAAAAATAAAAACTTCTGGAAATACCATTAAAATATTTGGCTTAACTGAACAGCAATTAGTGCCAGAGGCACAGGCTCTTTATCTAGATCTGCAGGGAAAAGAAGTAGTGGCCCTTTAAGCATTTCCTGCTGGTAGGTTGGCCAGAGAGAAAATAAACTGTCACCTGAACCAACAAGGTCCAGGTAAGAGATCAATTCTCTGCAAACAGTGAAGATTATCTAAAATCTAGCTTCCTTGTAAAGGCTGTTATGCCTATGTAACTGGCTCCTATCATTCCCACTCCTGGCAGTGGAACAGGACAAGAGCAAACTGCTCTTTTCTTCCTTCTTGAATCTTTCAGTGAGATGGGGTAGTTATTTATTTGTAATAGGAAAGTACCCTGCTGTCATTACTGAATGGACACAAGGAGGTCAGTGAGGACACAAAAGTCTTTCTTACAATTCAGCAAGGACAAGGACAAGGACCTCTGAAGTCCAGATCCTACATGAGCCAGAACTGGAAGTGGATTCAAGTGGAAGTATCTAAAGAAGAGCTAAGGACAGATCTGAGTTTCCTAATACATGACATAGTAAGGATGACCACTTCAGCTGATCTTTTTAAGAGATAAATGCCTACCCCTGGGCTGGTACTGGCTGTACCAGACTTGAGATCAGGTTTCAAACAAATGGAAAGAATGTCACATACCCTGCTGTTCTTAAACGAGTTTCGTCTTTCTGCATATCCAAAATAATATACATAAATTCCTGCAACACAGGAAGGCCTTGTCAGAGCAAGCACATGGCTAACTGTAGCTGTTTGGAAGATGTGGAAGCTACAGAATATATAGTCTTTTAAGCTTATGTAAAATTCTGCTAAAAGGGATCACTGTGTGGCAAACCAGATTTATTTAAACAAACAGGACCATAGTGGCTGCTCATGCTGTAAAGTTATAGAGAACTTGTTTTCTCAAATTTAGACCTGTGTTCACATTTTTATTAAGTGGCACAGCAGTTAAAATGCACATTTAATGCTTTGCTTATTTTTAATAATGCAGAAAATACATTACTAAAGCTGTCACTATTTTAATTTTATGTCTTAGGAGCTGCAAGTGCATGTGGACCAAATTACAGAAATGGCAGCAGTAATGAGAAAAGCCATTGAAATTGATGAAAAGCATGGCTGTAAAGAGCAGGAACGTATCATTCAGCTTGAGGTAAGTATGAAATCAAAACAGCAGTGGCACAAATAGCAAGGGAGTAAATGTTTCCACAGTTATTTATATTGAGTTACTGTACCAGTCACTCACTGCTATTTTGTTACGCTTCCCTTGGGAGGACTGTAAGTACTTTTTTCCCCACTATGGTTTACTGTCAAGTCTGGCATAGGTGATACTTCATCACCAGAAATCAGTGATTTATATTTATATACTAGCTTAAGCTTTCTCTTTTTTTAAGTCTCTGTATAGCAAAAGAGATAGAAAATAATACAAATTCATCCTAATGAATAAGGCACTAAGATGCAAATAATAATACCCACACCTTTGGCTTTTAAATATTATTTTTTTTAAATAATGTTGTGCTTGGTGGGGGGGGGGGGTCTCAGTTGCTTGTCATTGAAGGGTCAACGCTATTGCTCTTTAACTAGTGCTAGCAAAGCTGTTCATTATGGGACAGGCTGTGTGGAAAGAACGGGAGATTTTTTTGAAATGCAGCATTTGAACTTAATTACCCTCTTCTTACCCATCTCTGTGTTTTGAGCTTTTTTTTTTATGCTTAATGCCCATTCAAGAGAGCAAGAGGGTCAGAAACCTGATGTTCTTAGTTTTAGAAGATAACATAGCACTACCTGACTGCAAATCAGTATTTTAATCCTTATACATATGTCTGGAGTAGAGGGGAAGGGAGAGGAGATTATTAAGGTAGTTATCTTAACTTCTTTCTGGAGTTCTATTAAATGCCTTTTCTTTCTCTGGTTATAGCAAGAAAATAAAGGCTTGAGGGAAATTCTTCAAATAACTAGAGAATCATTCCTGAACCTCAAGAAAGAAGATGCATCAGAGAGCACATCTCTGTCAGGATTAGTAACAAGCAGTGATTTGAGCCTGAGGAAAAGCTAAAGACTGTGGAAGTCAACAAGCTTCAGTTGCACACTTTACAAACAGAGTATCAGGGGTCACTTGTCAAGCACTTGTTACTGAATAGGGCACCAGCAAGCTAATGCATCTTAAACTCCAGTTTAGTGGCTTTTATACCGCATAAAATAAAGTAAAATCGGTATTCTACAAAAAATCTTAGTGACAGATTAATTGCCATAGATCTAACTTCAGTAGGAAATGGATTAATTGGGAATTATTTTTATATGAAGTCATTTTACAGATAAAAGACAAGATTTCACATAATTTATATAAATTATTGCTCATACAAAGTTTCAGTGCACCTATTATATAATAAAGGTAAGATGTAAAGTCTGATAGCTGGCTAAAAAGTAATAACTTATGAATATGCTTTGTGCATGATCCACATTACATTTTTTCCTTTTAGTAAGTTTTAAAAAAATTCTCATTTTGCAACAAAACTGTTTAATGGAAGGGGTACATAGGCAGCATAAAACTTAGGGATTTCTGTTATTTAGCCACGGGGTATCCTGTTCAAATATAAGGCTAATTGTTTAAACACAAGCAATGCTTTTGCAGTTGTTCAATATTTATTTTTTTAAATTGAACAAGAGTCTTTAAAATACATCTACTTAATTATATTTTCAAAACATGAAAAGAGCTGCTCCTGCTTTATTGTTTTCTGGAATGCAGGTAGCATAGTATCATTCTGCCTTATCTTTTACTTTTATGAGAGAAAACCAGGCTCAGTTCTCTACAGGTGAGAAGCCACATTAGTCCCATCTATTTCTTCTCTGATTGCCTGCCCAAAGTTCCTACCTGGGAAATGGCAATTTGAAAGCACCCAGACAGTAGCAGCAGAAAGGTGTTTGGGGGAAGGAGGGAGAAGCTCTATGGCAAAGTTGGCAGCCTGCATGCCTGCAATCAATACTCTTAATTTTTCTTTCTTAAGTACTAAATAGTAATCAGGAAGGTTTTTAAGTCAGTTTCAGGTACACATTATGTTTGCACTAGGGAAAGTTTCAATATGCTATACTGCCAAATAGACTGCTCACTTTTAATCCTGAAATACATGCAGAAGTGAAAAGGAATTGGCTTTTCTAGACCAAAGTGCAGCTTATATCATATACAGATATGATGGAAGTGCTACACAAGACAGGCTTGTAGTAAAGAGGTGCCAAAATAATTCATATTTGGCTTTTGTTTGTCAGGCTATTGCTTCTTGGTCAAGGCAGCAAGAACATTCCTAGTGTTGATGCGTATCATAACTTTTTGTCCAGCATGTTAATGTATTCTTTACTTGGAAAACACTCAAAGAGGCAGAGTGAAAGCTTTCAACCACAGAAAACTGTCGATCGGCAAATGCCACCCACAGTTGAATATTTTTGCTGTTTAATAACTTGCCTAGCAAAATAAGTTGAACTCCTACTCTGAAATCACCTGTCATTTAATCAGATTTGATTTTCAGTTGCAAAAAATGCAAAAAGAATTAAGCATCAAGCATTTCTAAGTGTGTCAGTTTTAAATACAACTTCCTTTGACTCAGTACAGCTTCCCTGGGCTCAAGGTAAATGCACCACAGGTCTAAGGGTGAACTTTCAGTTCCCAGTGAACTAATTTATAGGGAGCTTAATATTTGTATTCTGTTGCTGTCAGTTGCTGCCCTGCTTCCCATAGTGCTTTTAAAAGAAAAAAAAGAAGTGGTGGGAAAGGAGTGTTTAGCAGAGACAATAAATGCTAGTTTTCAATTAACCAATACATACACTAGGCAGGAAATGCAGTTGAAAGGACAGATAAATCAAGCTTTCCACCTTTTCACTGCATTTTTTATAAATGGAGAAACTGCTACTTCTCTTTCCAGAGCATCTTAGCTTGTTTCTAGGCTTAAGAATATATTGAGGACATTGATGTGCATGGAAAAAAGTTTTAACCATTTCCAAACTTGCTGAACATCTGGGGGGAATTTTCTGGGGAACACTTAGCTTAAGCACAAACTATATTTGTCTGCTATTATTATCTGTAAAACTTTGCCAATGTTTCTATATAATTTGGATTTTGCATTTCCACTGTAGCTTGCAAGCTGGTGACTTATCAGAAGCAACATCTTTTTTTAATGGAGTGTGTTTTGTTGTTGCAAATTTACCAGAAGTTTTGGGTTCAGTTGATAAAGTTATTCTTTTTAAATGTGTCTTTTCAGCCGTTGACTGGTATCAGAGGCATTTATATCCATTTAATGCTGAATGCAGTTTCATGGCTGACTTCCTGGTTTGTCTTTCAAATACAAACTCCGGAGTTGTGTAGCAGAGAAGGGTGGTTAGTCTGTGGCAGTTCTTTAAGGTTGCTCTATTACGAAATAATGCTTGATTAGTGTTTATTTTTGTAAATTAAAAAATGTGACTTAATTTATCTACTAGTCTTCACGTTTGGTACATCTCCCCTGTCATTCCCCTGACCTGACCACTTCAGGATTTTAAAGAACCTTCACAGTGTGTGGAGTGACTATTTTTCATTGCATACCTGTTATTTTTGTAATGCAGATGGCTTGAAAAGAATTTATGGCTAGAATTGTGTACTGTACAGTAAACTTATTTTATCAATAAAGTTGACTGAAAATATGGATGTCTTCATGATTAATGCAAGGTACTGAATCTGACATGAGCCTTGTTAGTAACAGGTAAGAAAAAAGACCTTTTGCCCTTTACTCAGCTTATTGTTATACTTTAAGGCAGGCAGGCCCATCTCTAGTGCTTTTTATTCATGTTGCTATATAGCGAAAGAAAAAAATCCTCTGTAAAGTCTTCGTTTTCTCTTGGAAAACTAACAATCACTTCTGTACAGGTAGTAGTCATCTTTCAGATGAACCACTGGAACTGTTTACTAATACAGAGGAGCAGTAAGGATAAACAAAAAGCAATCCACTGGGCTTTGATTTTTGGATCAAAATATATTTTGGTACAGCTCAGATATAAGAGCTGTCGTTTTCCCTTGAAGATTAAAAGAAACTGACTTGGTCTGAGCTCCGAGTTCCTTTCTCTGTGATGTGTAAATGAGAATGCCAGTAGATTACATTCATAGACTGACAATGTAATGTCTTCTCTGCTTCCCCATGATTTCTCAGAAGAGAAACTTTTTCAGTATCATAAATTCTGTGTTTAAAGACAGGTAATACATGTCAAGCTAAGTCAAATACATGTAGCAGCTATTCAACTGAGGTAAAACTGAAGGGCAGCTTGAAACTAAATAGCACTGCTTTGTACAACTAAAAGCTTTAAATAGCTTTGGCTTTTTAACAAAAACATTGGATTAGAAAATTAGGTTAAAATACAGAACTAAGGGCACTGTTTTCCTGCAGAGTTACATTTACTGGGATCCCTTTGTCAATACCCAAAATGAAATTTACATTGGCCTAGGAAGTTTTCAGTTTTACTTGGTAAACGTTAAACTTTAAAAGCATTTTTGCCAATTAAAAAAAGAATTTCTAAATCTCCTATTTGAGTGTAAAACATGCACTTGTTCTTTCTGTCTGAGATGACAGCTGGTTAAATTGGCTAACAAGAACACTGCAGTGCTGGTCACAGTATGACAGGTTGCATACAGTGACGGTGGGAAGATGAGACAGGAGAGCAAAAGAAGTCTTAAGCTGGAAGTGAAGGAACGTAGTAGAGGAATAAGTTGTAACGTTAGACAACTTCTTTGCCAGCCTTTTTAACATCATGCTGTTGGTAACGCTTAAGTTCTGGAAGCAGCATCAAGCTACACGCTGGCACCAGAGACCAAAAAAGGAGATAAAGCGACAAGATGCAGTGGGAACACTGTTCAGCTGTAGGTGTCCAAAAGCTGCCAGCTGCCTGCACAATTGTCACAGAGGGTGTCTTCTCAGAGGGATTCATTTAACTTGGCACGCAAACAAAACCACCTCATTATTTTCCTACAAGAACCTCTACACTCTCCCATGCGTATCCCCAAACCAGCACCAACGAACAAATGCCTGCTGTTACTGTTTAAAGAGCAGACAAGTAGATTCTGTATAATGTCAACAGAGGACCTCTTGCTAAACTCACCCTTCCAGAACACCAAGGTTCCAACACATGTGCTGGAAGAACCATGTGCAGCAGAGACGGTTTCTATCACATGCACATACCTGGTAGAGGTGTAGGTCACAGTCAGCCTCACCTTTTGCCCATCCCACTTCTTTCATTTGCGATGCAGTCACATTTCATACTGATGACAGTAGAGCAAACTAATTTAAACAAAATTGTTTAGCTTTCACATATTAAAGTGTGCTGCACAATAAAACATTCTATTTCAATGACTCTACAAGAAACAGTACGGATGCTTCTGCTGCCTGCAACCACCTCCCTTCCCCAGACATGTTCTGATGCAGAAGCATGCCTGTTGGGAGCCAGTGTGGCCACACCTTTTTATCTGAGAACATAATTATTTCCCAAGTTCAGAAAAAAAACCCTCTACATCTAGAAGAAGAAAACCTCAAGCAACTGCTCAACATGGAGGGAAATGTTCCATAATTCCAGTCTTGAAGAAGTACACACTGGCAACACTCCTTAGACACAAGCTAGAGAACAGTGGCACAAGGGAAACAAGCAGAACACCACCTGCAGTCCCTTTCTGCTGCCCCGAGGTGAAGTTTTACCTTTTTTATAGGATGGCAGAATGAATAATTTCCCTACAGTGTTCTCACCACCAAAAATACCTTAAGAAACACACTTGAGGATGGCTATTTCAGCAGTGAAAAGCATTAGATACATTTTTGAAAATTCAGTTGTTGGAAGCTTGAACGATACAAACACTGATGGATACAGAGTGATCAGTCTCTTAGGTTTTCCAATACTACGCTCAGGAACATAGTAAAGAATTTTTAAAAAGAATCATCATATGCAACTCATTAAATTACTGGCTAGGCAAACAGCAGCTGCCTCCTACGATACATACTATCTGTGCTTTTTTGCTTCCTGCATATGGCTTTTTTTCCCCCCCAGAGCATTTAGGATAAAAAAATGAATCCAGCTTGTTTTGAGCACATTAGATAATTTGTTGTTACATCAGAAGGCACTAAGGATAATGTGGAAAAACTGCAAAGGGTGCTTTTTTTGACAAGGCAGACTTGTGAAGACCCAGTTCTGAAGCAGGTTAAGTTGTACACAACCATTTTTTCCTCCCACTCCCTCTCACCCCCAAAATGAGCTAATTTATTGCTCTGTTTTGAAGTTGTCTTCCCCCAGCATGCATGAAAGTATAAAGCCTTGCATACTTAAACAGGAGACAGCTGTCTGCTGCCTACACACTAGCAGACAAGGTCTGAGATCAATTAAAAAAAAAGTTATAAACAACAAGTATCTGCTTGAACAAACAAAAATGGTATTGGAGCTATTGTTTCTAAAGAAAGCAAACATCAAAGCCTACTAATCAAAGATGTAGGAGGGGACAACCTGATCAGATGAATATTGACAAAATTCAAACAAATAGGCAGGGATATATCACTGCATCTCAGCTGCTGAGTTAGAGCACACTGACCTAACACTTGCAATACTTATCTGCAGGATATTTACTTACCAAAAGCTCAATGCTTCCTATTCTGACTATTCACTGGATAAACCGACCAGAAACCAAAGTTATAATAAAGCCCACCACAAGTACTACTGCAAAGGTCACGTGCAAACCTACAGCATGCTGCTGCCAGTTTTAGAAAGAGAGCTGAAAAGCTCACAGGCTTAGTGAAAAATGCACATTTTAAGATGGGGTATATTGTTTTCTCAGGAAGGGCTTCCTGTTTTTCAGATAAAGGGCAGCTCTAGGCAAGGACAGAATGAAAGCTGAAGAGCCTCGCTGGGGTGAGAAGTGTCACTGAAAACTTACAAGAGGAGGGCTTTGGGAAAGGCCATTTTTGCACATTACAGGTTGGAGTAAAGACAGATACAGAGGGGACCAAAGAAATCCCATGTGTCACTTATTTCTTTTGCTATTGCAAAGAAAAGCAAAGGCTGGGTAAGGGTAACTCAGCACTAGTTAGGGAAGCAGGAAGGAAGATGTAGTGGCTGACCAATAGCTACAAGATCTGCAATGCTGAACGATGATTTTAACCCAGCCTGCTACCTAGACATTAACAAGCCAGAATGTACACCTTGCACTTCAGGGCTAGGAGCACGAGTGTGCTAACCCAGTCACCTAAAAAATAAAGAGTTAAAAAATATATTAGGGCCTACTTAAGGAGATCTGATAGAGGAAGAGAATGTTTTCTTTGTGAGCAGAGCTCACCAGGAGCTCCAGAGCTGACAAGCTCACCCAAGAGCAGCAGAACACGGCTCAGCCCAAGAGCAGCAGTGAGGAACAGATCTCACATAGGACATAGGAGAGACCAGAGCAGAGACAAAGGGTCCCATTCTTTCCTCTGCAACACACAGCACTCAAACAGGCAAGTTGTAAAACACTTTCTCTCCTACCCAATGCCACCAGAGGTCACTGTGGTTGGCTGAGCTTCATGACTGGGCCCTGCCAGGAGTATCAGCAGTTTTACCTACCTGTTAGCCAAGTTCAGTCCTTAGCCTCTAATTAAAAATAAAAACACCCTGCTGAAGAATTACTGATGTCTGTGCCATATAACAACAGGATTTTGGTCCTCAAGCAGTTTTAAACTAAATATTGCTTTACCCTCCGTTTCAGTATCCAGTTGCTTGGGACAGTTTTGGCAAATGCCTAACTGCCTCAGAGAAAGGAAACCAAAACAGCTGGAAAGCAAGCCACCAAACAAGCCAGGACATGTTAAAAGTCTTTCTCTGACAGCAATACCAGAAAGATGTCAGCCAGTTAGTGTATTTCACAGGACTGAGTTTGTTTCAGACTGGCACTCCACAACATTCACATTCTGCTCAGATTTCTCAAAGCCAGGCTCACAGCCACGAATGGTAAAGTATTAAACAAAGCCAAAGTTTTCTCAGAATTCTCTATCATGGGTTTTACATAATACCCAGCAGCTGAGCCCCCAAAATGGTTCTGAGAGCTTTATGACCCAATGTATGCAACATATTTCTACTCACCAGTAGAGAAGATCCAAGAACAATGACTAATACCTTTTCTTCTTACCAAGCACTAGCAGCATGGACTATTAGATTGGAAGATCTGAACCAAACCATTAGACCCAGTACGAAAGGCCACTTGCATAGGATACATAACTGCAGAGATGACAAAGGAACATTTATTTTGTGGGCCCCTTCTATAATTTCCCATGGCCTGCTCCCAAATCAAAACACAAAGCATAAGAGGGGGGAAGAGTTTGTCTTCCTCCCCTCCACAGTACACCTACAAAAACAGAAACAAATCATGCTTTCCAGCCATGCTCTCTGAACATTTGGGGAAGCAGGTAGGCAAGCTGCCTTACACATGTAGCACTCCATGAAGCAGTAGTCAGGCCGGGTTTGTGTTTTTAAAGGGAGGAAGGAGACACAAGAACATAGGAAGATCTGTTTCTTTGAAAAGATCAGTGTCCTTGAGTCCACTTGTGCCACAGCTTGTTTAACTGCTAGGAGGAATTAGCATGGGTGTGAGAGTGAGGGGAGGAGGAAGACAGTTTCTCCCACGGATTTGAGGCAGGACTGGAACGCATGCAGACCTAGGAAAGCTCTACAAGCAGCTAAGACAAATACCACAATGTGATCATTGCAGCATTACTACAGTGCAGCAAAGACTGCAGAAAACTCAGTGAAAGAAGTGTACTGGAGCCATCATGGCAGGAGAATTCTCTACAGCAGCAGGAAGCAGATCACCATCATAGTCCAGAAAGCTTCATGTAAGCTGAAGCTTCGAAACACTTGATTTTACAGGAGAATCACTACCTAGAAGAACATAGTTTAGATTTAGATTCCCCAGGAGCATCAGACAGCATAATTTTAAGCTAGCAAAACTGCAAGGTAGTGCAGCTAACACAGCAAGGCAGTAAATGCCTCCAATAAGAGATTCTGCAGTCAGAACAGAGGCATAGCAGGGTAGGATCCAGTTTTGCTTTTGCAACTGCCTCAGGGGGTACACAAAAAAGCCTTGAAAGTTACCCCTTCAGTTAGTGTATTCTGATCATTATTGCTGTTACTCACTATGGCTTACAGAATATGGAAGAAAATTCCCACATCATCTCTTACCAGTATAAAAAAAAAAGACAAAATCTCCAAGTCAGGATCTCAGAAAGCGTTCAAAGCCCAGTTCTGCCATAGACTTCCTACATGATCTTGCAGACTAGTTTCCAGTCAAGAAGTAGGTGACAACCATCCCTTTGTTCTCTAGAACCTCATCTGACAAAGCTGTAAAAAACAAAAAACCAGCCTCTTCGGACCACGCACTTCCTCACTGGTTTCATACAGAACATAACCACACTCTCAACCTCTGGGTGTCACTGTAACTACAGTAAGTCCTCACAACAGGTCAGCTAAGCTCCCCCCCATCCCTTGAGGGGCTAAGAAATTTTTCAAAACAAACTATCCCTACAATACCAAAGGCATAAGCTAAGTTGTAAAAGCATCATTGAATTCAAAGAGACCACTTTAGTTCCAACAGTCTTTCAAAAGACATCTTTATTATAAAAGATATAGAAAATTAGAGTTAAACTTGTTTCTTCCACAATGTTAATCACAGCAGTTATAAAAAAAACAAAGTAAACATGTTTAAGAGCATTTATATACCAAATAAGTGTTTGCTACTTGCCATAGAATACGGCAAAGACACGCTCAGTATCAGTTCAGTAAGGGTACTAAGCAAGCATCAGCCTGCAAGAGGCCAGGGAAAGAGCTCCTCATTTACCCTCATGTGCCACACAACAGCACAGTGAAGCAAGACCCAAACTGCAGGGTCTCAGCCTTGCTCTGCTGTTTGAGGCAGATGTTCCAGCTCCAAGGAATCATGGGATTTGTCTCTTTAAACATCAGATCAGCTCAGTCACCTCAGATACTATGTCATTAAGCGTTCACTCAAAGAAAAATGGCCGGTAGAGTCATTTTAAAGTAATTAATTCCTTCCTATTGCCAGGGTGTTTTAACTTTCAACTAAGTTCCCAGATAAAGTTCTTTTGCCAGTTTCCTTACAACAAGCTGTTTCTTACATACCTACTACCAAGAATTTAAAGTGATGGCTGAGAACTTAAGTTTCCACCACTAGGGTATTCACTCACAGTGGTTCCGTTCAGGTAGTAGAACAGCCATTCCCCTTCGGACAGGAAGGACTATGCACTTTGCTGCCCACACTAAAGGTACAAAGATAGTGAGGTTAAGAAGAAAGAGCCACCAAAACCTGTATCAAGATAGAGGATGCAAGACTTCAACTACGATTCAATGCATTACAGATCACCATGTAAACACTGAACGTGAAGACCAGGATTGGGCATGGGGGGCAAGGGCAGGTAAAACCAAGGACAGTCTCAGGACTGCTTGTACATTTATGTGAGCTAAAACCACAATGCTCCAGTTTGCATTTTGAAAATGGCTGTTTTGTTTTTAAGGAAGTGAATAAAGCCACCACATGAGATTGCAATCCTCCACTGAACACAAGAGTGGTCCCTTATCTGTTTTTATACTACATTCTGCTTTGGGCAGATACAATCCAAATTGGTAAGGAACATGTTCAGTCAGCAAGGTTCCTGGTCAGTATTTGCTGGCTGGATGCTGTTTTCACCCCTTAAAGGCAAAATTAAAAGATATATTGATCAAAAATAAAAATAGTTAGTGTTTCAACCAATTCCAGGAAAAAACTGCTGCCTGCTACAAAGAGCTTATTTAGTTTTTTCTTCTATGACAGCACCATCAAAAAAGAGATTATACCAGAGCAGAAACAAGTCACCGGCTGTTCAGAAAGCAAACAAGGAGGCAAACCTCTTGTGTTCTCTTAGCAGTCATCTCTGTACAGAGACCAGATGACCAGCTTGCTACAGAACCATCTGAAAGTGAGGGAGAAAGTCTTCTTGTCTCAGATCAGATCCACTTCCTGAGCCCCAGTGTGCACACTTACAACAGTTAATTCAGTGCAGTTTAAATTCAAGTCAGTTTAGCTTGCAAGGTTCAGTAATACTTCTTGGAAACAATTGTGTCTGCAGCCACACATTTTGTACCTATATTAGAAGGTGATACTTCAGTTCCTGCTAGAACTCCTGCTGTGTATGGTCCTTATCTCTCATCCCTTGCAATCTGACAGACTGCTCACTTTCAGGAGCAAGTCAGACAATATTTCAGTAGTGGTTTCCACACTGCAAGGGAAGAACCAGTATTGCACAGGTTGCTTTTTAAGGGCTGTTTTATACTTCACATACCTAAATATCAAACTAGATCACCACAAGATAAATACCTGTACTTGACCATTAGTACAAGATTCTGCAGCTAGACATATACATGTTACAGCAGGCTGAGTGGGCCACTGTGGAAAGAGTCACAAAACAGCATGTAGTGTACTGGACAGATAACTTTTCTTCCAGATTGAGCAAATATATTCCTCTTATTAAGCAGGACAAATTGGCAGTGGTAAATCCTGCACCACTGGCTCGTTGCTGATGATCACTCATCTCACCATTCCTAGATTCTTCCTCTCTGTTCCTACCAGTTATTTGGCAGGTTACAGAAGCAACGGAGTCCTTTCCCCAGCTGGCTGCTCTTTCTGAAAAAACTCTTTGATATGCAGTAGCTTGTTATGGATCCTCTCTCTCAGGGGAGGGATATGATGGCTGGGGTCTAAGACATTGGTGCTTCTGCGCTCCCTTTCCCGCTTCCAGGTGAGATAGGGGTGTGGTGGGAAGGGCACTTCACTTCTCTCTCGGCGAAGCTGCACAGTTACTCCGCTGAGGGCCAGCATTGTCCACACTGACAGGATAATGAAGTCTGAAAAAGAGAAAGTGAACAGATTCCTATATCAAAGCAGAACCTTTGCAAGAACAAAGCAGATTCCTTCCTTTCTCAAGCACAAACACTGAACAAGTTTAGCAAAAGGAATGAAGTATTGTCTCTGCATCCTCACACACCTAGAGTAAATCCATGAAAAGGCAAGAACGCACAGGGATTTGAGATGAGTCTGTTCACTGTATTAGGCCTTTTGACTGCCCACTCTGCAAACTCACCAGCAAGGTGGCAGTCCAAGCCTGAGAAGCACCTTTCACAAGGGCCTGTCACATAACACCTGCTGGAAGGTTGGTGTCTTTGAATCTACTCAGTATTTCTTTTGGAGGACTAGTATTTATCATCCAGGTGTTAAATCTCACACAGTACTTACTGTGTTCTCCCTTCTTCCCTTCCTACCCTCAACACTCACTGTTTACAATGGAACCAAAGAGGCAGTGGTTTCTCAAATAAGCATTTCATACTAGTTCTTTAAAAAAATGAAGTCTTAAGAGCAGCACTCACCATTTGTTTGAAAAGGCACATTGGTGTAAGCTCTGCTGAAGTAATCATTAAGGACCCTTCTGAGTAGGTCTAAGGTGATGTAAGCAAGACTTGTGTAAACATAACAAGCAATAGCTAGGATCACTGCATAAGAGCCTACTATTCCAGAGGCCAGTATGTTCAGCTAGAGGGGAAGAAAAAAACCACAGCTTTAGGAGACTGATAAATACTCTTTATTCCCCACCTTCTTAAGGCAGCATTTTGTATCAGTTCTTCTACAAGAAACTGGCTTTACACACCTGTTATCCAGACACCCCATTAAGACAAGTCAACTAAATGCAAGTGTTAGTGGATGCTATGCACAACATTGCAAAAAGTCATTCCTTTGCTTGTGGACCATTTAGCAAAAGTAGGGTTGAACAGGAACAGCCTAGAGCTGGTCCTGTGCTGGGCTTCATGAAGCCATGTTAAGCCTTCTATGCATATCCCACAGGACTACATTTTACATTAAGTAGCCTTGACACCCCTTCCTCCTGAGGTGAAAGCACAGATTACTTACAATTCTTGGACAGCCAACAAAGAGCACTGGAATCATCAAAGCTACAGAAGAAAAGGTCACCCAGAACACAACATCATCACGGAAGACCCTGTAGTCTCCTGCAAAGACACCGTATTCCACAAGTAATTCACTAGGTAGCAAAACATTTCCTTTTTTGTAAGTGGTTGGGGGTAAGGTTTTTCCCCCACATATTCTGTACATTCTGAAATCTAAGTACAGTGTGGAAAAGCTTAGCTTTTGAGCTCAAATGTGATTAAGATGCACTGTAACACAGTTACTCAAAACAAGAACAGAAAGAGACTGTCCCAGTTAAGTATAGGTCCTGCACTCTAAGTTGGGACAGCAGATCTTGTCCATGAAACAAAGATCTTTGATGAGGTATATGTTACTCATCTGGTAAGAATGAAAAGTACCAGAGTACTTCTGCCCAATAAGAAGGCTTTTTATTGCCTATATAGGTTTATAATCTATAAGCCTACATCTATGTATGCTGAACTCTAGAGTATGGTGCAAATACAGCCATCACAATACCACAAAGCAAACAAACTCTTCTGGCTTTAGGAAGAGTAATTAAGTCACTCAAACACTACTTTGTTCCCCCTGCTTTCCAAGGCTTGTCAATTAAACAGAGGGGACAAGCTGACCCCCAGCTGAGTCACCGTTTTACTTTAATGAAGAACAACCAGGGACTACATGGATTATCACAGAATTGTGGCTTAAGTCAAACACAGATGACTTAAGAATGAAAAACTGTCCCACCAAGGGATCTTAAGTAGAAGAGTTTTGAGATTTAAAATTACAATAGAGAAAGCAGTGTGGCTAATGCTCTGATGTCCCAGAGGGATGCCAGCTCAGCAGCCTTGCTTGCTTTTAAGTGATTTGTCTATTGTTTTTATCTTTTTAAAAGTCATTCTAAAGACTCTAATGATGTCAATCCAGCTGCAAATACAAGTTTGAGTCTTATAATGCAGTGCTCCCAGAGCCTTGCACTGTAGTATGGTGAAAGGTAACAGCAAGAGCTCCTCTTAATCCACAATGCCTTTATGCCTGGAGCCTCCAAGTTAGACTGCAGATTTTCTACTGTGACTTGTTCTGGATAGAGAACAAGACAGACAGCAAGTGCTCGCCTAGAGCAGAGCTGGTGTCACAGACTGCTGAGGTAGCATGCAGCTTAAGCAGGAAGAGCCTCAGCAAGTTCTCTGCAGAATAAGCAGTTTCCTTTTCCCACCAGTGCAGATTCCCTAAGTAGTTTTAATTACAGCACACCTGAAAGAAGGCTTCAGGTACATGTCTATTCCTCCCAACACTGGAAAGGGAAAGCTAAATATAACACTAAGATAAACCAGATAGTGGCATTCATCTTAGAGCCTTGCAGTGTCCCTGTAATACAGCAGCAACACATCACTCAATAGCACTTTGCAGCAGAGTATTTCAGTGCATACCTAGTGGAGTAAAGAAGACTGTTGATGAAAAGAGAAATCCCAGCACAAGTCCAATAATAAACATACAGAGTAGGACAGATCCAAATCTCCACCAGCTTGCAGCCAGGAAAAGCCCTCCAATAATTCCAGCTACTGCTGTCAAAATAAGACGCACTGAAAAAGAAAAGGGGCAATTCCAACACTATCAAAACTTCAGTTACTGCAATAATGTATTCAGCAGCTTTACTTCCATGCGTGATTTTGTTACCTAATGAAAACTTCCTGAAAAAAGCCAAACGAGTATCAGTATTTGCTTCATGCATTTCACTCAGACTCCAATCTGTAACTGAGGATGTGCTACTGAAAGAGTGGCATAGGACTGGAATGAAAGTCTTGCTACTATGTATGGTAGTACCTTGAGTTCCCAGGGCAGTTATGGCTGCAACAGTTAATGCACATGTATCAAAAAACCCCAAACACACCTATGAGGTAGGACAAAGACAAAAGGAACTAATTCTTGCTAGTATTAACAAGCAGGATGCAGACCTTCTACTCAGTCATTTTACAGATGAAATTTGCATTTGACCTGAAACTGAGGTCCACCCATTATGAAAGAAGTAGGAAGGAAGTATGTTGCAAATTTCCAGAGTTTCTAAAATCCTGTATCTTCCTTGGATAGATACTCAAATTTGTCTTCTAATAGTTGCAGCTATGAATTCTGCATCACTATTTGATGTTGGAAGCAACAGTTACTCTGTTGCATATTCAGCTATTATGGCAAATCTGAACTCAGTTCAAGTACCCAGGTATCATCCCCCTATCCTTCCTAAGGCTGGCCAACAACAAGCACAACTGAGACTTTACTTAAGGGATTCATAACAACAATATTTTGGGAAAAGCAGAGGGTATCCCAACACATCTACTTACCATCATAACCAAGGCCAGTTACCCTTGTAATGAATACAAAGAAGAAGAATCCTGTGAATATGAAGCCCATGAAGAATAAGTCTAGAGAAGAAGAAAAAAAGACTTAGTATGCTGTCATATCACTTCATACCAAGCCCACTTCAGTACATCTTCAGACATCTTCATGTTACAACATGGAAAGAACCTATCAGCTCACTGGCTGAGAAGCACAAAAGGAAAGCCAGACAACACTTTGTTCTGGAAAGGGGTGTCCTCAAGCACTTCAAATAGTTCAAAAAAGATTACGTATTTATATTGCCCAGCATGCGCCCTAGTTCTACATTTCTGCTCTTTGCATACCAGAAACTTCTTCCTCTGCAGGTAAAAGCTCTGATCCTGTAAAAGCAAAGCAGCGGACCTAATTGGCACATAATCACTATCAAGTAAATCTCAGTATTAACACCACCATTCCAAGTAACATCTATGAAATTTCAACCAGACTTATGAGAAAAAAAAACAACATTCAATACCTGTTTTCCAGAATCTGTGTCCAAAAAAGCAAGTGAACAGACCAAGAACAGCAAGAGCAGTGAAGAATACTTTGGTAGAGAGTTTGCCTACAAGGAGAAAGAAAGGGTTATACTAGAGCATTCCACCTAGTAGTCCCAACAATGAGTCTAAGGTAAGGTCAGGTTGCTGCCACTGAGTCTGACAGCTTAATAGCTGCCCCTCCTTCAGACACACCATGTGAGCAATGCCTGAACTAACAGTTATCTTGATAGGATCTCCAACAGAATACTGAAGTAATTCCAGTCTGATTAAGAAATCAAGAGCTTCCTCCTTATTCAAAAGACTGAAGTTTCTGTAACAATAGTTAAGTAGCTGTAACTTGCTGTTTATAATACTGATACAGCTTTACCTGAAAATTCTCTGCTCAGCTTTAAAAAAGGGACATCCAATCATCTATAAAAATCAGCGCTACAGGATTAGTGACCCAGGCAGCAGCTATAGTCTTTACCACTGCAGCCTTCACCATAGTCTCCCTTTAATATACTCTCCATGCAACAGAAAGGACCAGCAGCATCCCAGTATGGCTCACCTCTGTCTCCTAGGCAAAATTCTTACTGGTATTTAAGCTATTTGAAACAAGTAAACCACATCTTCCTAGTTCTCCGATTTAGGGAAAAGGGGCTTAGCCTAGATAATTTGTCTCATGTTGTCATAAGACAACACTGAGTTTGACAACAGTTACTTGTGTTACAGTATATAAGAAAATAATCATGAGAACAAGTCTTACTTTATGAACCACATTCTACCCATTATGCTTGTCCCTTCTGCAGTCATAATGGGGGTGGCAGCTTTGCTCCTCTTCTGCTCAAATTCTATCATTATATAGCTTTGTACAAAGTAGCATGACTTTGTAGTCATTTTGCTTTTGCTGGCATTACCTTCATCCTTATTTTAGGTGATCATCTCCTTCTAAAATATTTGTAAGTTACTGATTCCTGTTAGCACCAGAACAGTTAGAAAAGTTAGGCTGGACCCTAATCTAGTTCATGTTTTATTAGCTTAGTTTCACTGCAGCATCTATAGTCCTAGAAGTGATTTAAGATTATATATCCAGTTCAAATGGAAAAAGCTAGAGTGTCACTACAGAGTTGAAAGTTATATATCTGTAAGCCACATATTAAACCTCTATTAAGTTAAACCTTCAATTGCTAATAGCTCTCCTTAGTCTTATTTCTTCATTCTAAAATTTCTCCTCAATCAAGAAGTAGACTCTGTCATAAAGTAACAAAATATATCTAGTGTAGAACAAAGAGCTCCTTCACACATTTAAAAAAAATTAAATCTCAAAAGCACCACTCAGCATGTTGGAGCACAAGCAGCTTGAAATGAGTTGGCAAGTACATACAAGTCCCAACTTACTGAGAGAAGAGCAGTTATCCACCAGGTCAACAAAGCTGCAGGCATATGTATGCACAGGTATGTATGCAGCAGAAGTATTCCAAAGAGGATCCCATACTATGACATTGTAGATCACACCTTGTCCAGGAAGCGAGGAAAAGTAGACATTGGTCTTGTCATCAGTTGTCAGTGTAAGCATCTGGAACAGTAAAGAATATTTAATTGCAAGGAACCGCTTGTCACTGTTGGCATATTGATATGTCCATACAGCTGAGGGAATACTCAGCAGCTCAAGGATAATGATCAGCAAGAACTGCAGGCAAGAGCTCTCTTATTCTGAACCCTCTCAGTATTATCACTTGCAGCATTGAAGGCTTACAGGACAGACTACTTCCTCCAACATTACTATGCTTTCTGACACGGGAGAAGACTCTCTCACTCATATGTTTTGCTCCTCCCCATTTGAGGACACAGTTCAGTTTCCCTGTCAGTCTAACCCAGGTCTGGCCTCTGAAGCAGGCAAGGCTGCCATTCTACTCCCTAACAAGGCCAGACAGGTCACAGCCACTGAGATTCCCTCATCTCTGTCCCTTCCAATCTCTTTGCCAGGGAGTAGGTAAACATGCAGCAAGTGTTTGCTCTCGCATATCAGGTCTCTTCGCACCACTCCAAATGGGGCCTGTTTCTAGTCCAGTTCCACTATACTCTCCTCCCTCCTCTCTTCCTTGCATTCCCTGCCCAGTTCTCAGCATCTGAGGATGCCAGTCCCCAGCATCTATCAGGCATTGTAGGATATCAGTCTTTGTCAGAAGTGGCCTGACTTCTGGATTTACAGGCACTCAGCAGCAGTATTACTATAGGCAAGCTGGCCTCAACATCACTGACGGAGCACCATGACTAAAGTAGTATTCAGCAAGCAGGAAGACACTGCAATAAGAGCTTGTTTAATTGAGGAAAGTGCAAGACACAGAAACACGCCACAGACCAGTCACTAACATCTACCTAATACCAGAGCCCACTGCAAGAAGCCTCAATTCTGCCACATTTCAGGCTGTGCTAACTAGCCACCTCCATCCCAAGAGAGAGTGGTTGCCATTTTGCATGCATCACTCACTGTTTACTTCCTAGCGAGAAAACCCAGATACAAGCAAGAAGCCTGAAGCATCAGCAGCTTGCTTATGTCACCACTCAAGGAAGAAGAAAACTTAAGACAGTGCCACTGCCACATGCCTGGTACACCAGTACTTCAGACTTACTTTAATGCCATTAGCTTTGATACTCTCCACCTCAGACATCTTCCGTATGTGGCTCATGAGTACCATCTCAGAAAGATCGTTCTCTGGTAAGAAGTACTGGTAGACATCATAGCGCAGTCGCCATCTGGAGTTCTGACCAGTCCCTGAATCACAGGATGGTGGGTTTGCTCCTCTACAATTAAAAAGAGATCAGCTATGTGCCCAGCACAAGCCCCTGGATCTTAAAATTAGTTTTCAGAAGTTACCTGTCCAAGTTGGCAGTATTTGGCTTCTACTCTCTAGAATTTAACACCAGAAACTAATTCAAAACTAGACTGTAAATGTTTGTGAGCACAGACTACAGCAGTATTACACAGAACTACCCTGACGCAAGTAGTGTCTGTGATGATGCCTGCCTTTACATTTACAGAGGCTTTCTATCAGTTGTCATAAGGAACCAGCACAAGAATTCCAAGAGGTCACAACAGCCAAAGATCACAGCATCACTGTTTGGTTTTCCACACATACTACGTATACAGCTCTGAACATAGCCTTCCCCATTCCCTGCCTATCACCTGTAAAATCAGGCACCATTCAGGAAATAATGCCTTATAACTTGAAGTCTCAATACTAAACAGAACTCTAGGCTATTATCATGCTTCAGTACCAGTAAAAGAATAAAACTGACTACAATACACAGCTGGTCCTCAAAGAGGTTAAGACATTATGAGGAATAGGAAAATCCAGTATTTGCTGACTGCTTGCACATTTGAAGTTGCACAACCTCTCCCACAAGATGCAACTCTCAACTTTTACCTCTCTGTGTTACCTCTCTCCCTCCTCCTTTTCCTCATTTACTTCTCAGTTTGTTGCAGCAAACAAGGTTTCTGCCAGCAGCTGGATGGTCAGCCTTTCCAGCAGAATCTCATTTTATGACCTTGGCCAAATACAGGACAAAGGAGGTCTTGCTCAGTGCACCGATGTTTTTCCACATACCTGGTATATCCCAAGTTTGCAGGGGCAAACTTGATGTGTATATCAACCAATGTATAGTCTAGGTAAATATTTGGATCCACTTCCAAGTCAAATTCTAGATTGCAGGCTCCAGGAATAGGATCTAGAACACAAAAAATATAACTGTAGTAGGATTTACTCCCCCCCTTACACAGCATGAAAAGAGTTCCAAGACCTCAGCAATGCATGTACTTGCAGGCATAGCCTGCTTGCTGAGAACATAAAATTGTCAGATTCTAGTCCTACAGACAATACAAGTGGTTTCACTGCAGTCTAAGATAGGTCCTGATACATATGCACAGCAGTTTTCTACTCCAAGGCTGAAGTTGTGACAAGACCATACAGTACATCCTATATGCGACTTGCAATTCAGCAGTGATACTAAACTTTTTCGCCCCTTTTCAAAAGAATTTCTGGCATCTCCATCATATGTTTGTACCACGTAAGAGCATCACCTCTGAAAGGTCAACACTTCCTTTCATAGTTAACTTGTTAAGGGATACCAGCTCTGCTTATTACAAGTAATAAGAACATACCTTTCTCCATATAGGGAATAGAGATAGCTGTGCTGAGCACCTGGCTAGCATCCAGTGACCGAAGGTACCATGTACATACACTCTGTTGAGGCCGAAGGATTGAAACCAGTCCTCTGTCTACTCCGGTTCCTGAGCTGTTCACAGATGGATTCTGGACAGAAACAAATTATATAAACAAGCAGTTCTTCTTGAGAAGATTTCCACCACAGCTTGATGTATTGCACAGGAGTCACATTCCTGCCACAAACCTGTAGGGCACATATTTCAGCACCAGTTGCCACAGATGAGGCATTCAGCCCTTAGCTAGCTTGTAAAAAAGGAAGATGAAAAAAAAAGGGAGTGGCCTCTGACACCACACACTGCCTAGTTCAGGCTCAAAAACCTAAGTGACAAGTTTGAGACTACTGAAGAGTTAATAATCCTAAGCAAATTGCAGAGAAATCTAGCTAGTTGAAGTCTACTGCTGCACAGCAATGGAGTGACTAGTAAAGGTGTAAAAGTATTGGAATATCCCTCACAAAAAGTTGCGAGATGTCACTAAAGGGCACTCTGGGAACCAAAGTGCAGAAGCACCTCACTATCTCTACCAGAATGGAGATGATGGTATGACAGCTGGCTTAACAGTAGTCATGCCAGACAAAAGTGCTTGGGGCCAGGTCAGCTACAGACCCAATGCCCACACCACCATCCTTTTCAGAATCAGTGGTCCTGAGGAAAGATCAGGCAGCAGTAGCAGTGTCACACTCACACAGCTGGAACAACCAATTGACCTGCAGTCTAATCTATTTTTCAGCATGGAAAATGTGCTTTTGTTCAAGAAGGCCACAGTTATCTGAGGCAACACTGTTAAGGAAGCACTTTGGACCTGGCAGGCTTTAAGGTCTGGCTCAGCTTCATATTTCTAGAGACAGGCCAGCCCCAAAAGCAGTATAGCCATATTTATGCATCACTGTCCTTGGCCTGGTAAGGCCCATGAATGCAAAGAGGGTCTGAATTGACAGCAGAAGATTCTACCAGTGGTAATCAAAGACCAAACAGGTGTAACAGTAATGCCTTAGCCCTGTAATCCTGGCTATTTCACTAGTACAAAGATGACTGAGCTGGGTGACTTGTGTTACAGGTTATTCATCTCCTAAGCTTCCCAGAATACTCCTTGGCACTCAGTACATTATCATTTGGAAAATATTGATGGGGAGAGGGAAACTGGATGGCAGCTGTCAGATCTCCATCTACTACCTTCAGCTTAGTCTACATTCTGCTCAAATATCACTTAGAGCCTCACAGCACCATAAAAATCAGTATTTTAAAATGCATCCCAGTAATGACGGGACAAACTGAAGCTAGTGTATAGCAGTAGGAATGCTTATATTGTTGGCTAGAAGTAGCAGCCTTCACTGGAGTACTATGGAGTAATTTCTCCATGTGCCACCAAAGGAGAATTAGATTCAGAACAAGGAGCTGGGGTAACAAGACATCATATCTGTAGTGGCTAGATCCCAGCCACATAAACAACAGACAACTAAACATCCCAAAGTGATCATATTTATTGTATAAGGTATATCTGGCAAATACTTCTCATGAATCTGTTTTTAATTTGACAGGCTGATGGATAGCAGTCAACAGTCACATGTCAAAAGCACCACTTCCACCAAGAACAAAGAGTCTTGAAACATTTTCAAGCCAGCTCTGAAACTCCTTTAGCATTCAGTCCTTCAAAATAGCAGCTATGACATATAAGTAGAAGACAGACAGTATTATTTCAGCTTCAGAATGCCTAAGAGCCATGCAGGTAAGATACTCATATTTATATAGCTTCAGTTCTATATGCCTACATGTATCAGAGCCAACTCCTTTGTTGAAAGAAAAGTAGCAGTTAAGAACAGAAGTGACACTCTTACCATACCTTATCAAAGGATATCACCACATTGCTTTGCTGGGCATGTACTTGAAAAATTACGACAGTCACATTGCTTGCAATGTTCCTGATTACAGCTTCCACTGGGTTGGTCTGGTTAAGTAGCACATTTCTGAATTTTCCCAAGGAGAGCTCAAGAAGACCTGCATTACAAAAAGAAGATGACACTTTTTTGTCCAGAGGGAAGCCTGGAAGCTTCCAGTAGCATAATATTAGTCAGCTGGGAACAGAGCAAGATGTTGTTTTATGCTACTCTCATCCTGTAAGCTGTAATAAGGTTTTAGAGACTACTATACACAGAGCTATACCTACAAGAACAGATAAAACTAGAGAACCCACCATGCAGCCTGGCACTCACCTAAGCACATGGGGCAGGACTTCCTGCCAGGAGCTCAGTATTTGATACAGCTGAGCTCATCAGCAACAGACACTAGCTGCAGCTGATCAGCTACTGCAATCGACAGCAAGTAACATTCAGTAGAGTAAATAACAGAGGATACTGAAGACTACTTGCTCTTCACCAAATACAGGCAAGTATGCTTGTATTAGCCAGCCAACTTGCACAATACCTGTTAGACTTCCTGGGTGAAGTCCCAGACCATGGGAGTTGGAGTCAACTTCTATAACACAGCATCAAATCTGTAGTTTACATATGTATACTTACCCACTTTCAGCTACTTCACATAGGTCTTTTGCTCCCATGCTATTCTTAATTATTAGGACTGTTGGACCCCGATTTCTGTATCTAAAAATCTGACTAATTTTTTCCAAGACACAACCCAAGACCATTTCTTCTTACGATGAGCATAATCCCATGATCCACTGTCATTTTTAAATTAAAGTGAACCACATGACCTAGGATATAAGATTATTTGAGAATCAGCTCTGGCTTACCATCCAAGTCCTGCAAGAAAGCCTGGTTTCTCCCCATGCTGGGCTCTTGAGGGACAGGGGATGTCAAAGGAGGAAAGAGAAGCAGCTGTACAGAAGCCACAAGATTCTCTTTTGTTGGCGGTTAGCAGGCAGACTAGATGGTTGCAGAGCATGCACAATGCCTTTCAGGTTTTTCCCTGAATTCCCCTGCGTGCACACACAGTAGCGCAGCAAACCCAAAACTTATCAAGTTTAATGATACGCTTACACAGTACTTCCTCAATAAAGTTGCCTCTTCTAGTGTAAAGGGTTCATACTGTCAAGTACTCCAACAGAAGCACAGAGTAATCAACAGCACCATCCCATATACACTGTTGCTGATAACTCAGGTGGTCTCCCATCCAAAAAAGGAAGGGATACAGTCTTCTCAGAGTACTGGGTACAGTTTCAGCTAACTCCTTTCCTGTTATTTTTCACTCTCCCCTGCCAAGAATTGGCATCTTTAGCCAGTTTCTTTGCCTGTTGATGATATGTAAAAAGAGGTGAACTCCTACCCTCGTGCCTCCTCCACTCACCTCACAGCAGAGGAAGAAGGCAGCAGCAAAGTCTAAATCATCTCATCTTGCTAACTTCAACCCTTGCACGCTCACCCTCAAAATTCAGTTAATACCAGTACTGCATCACCAATAAAACCCCAGCTGAAATGTGGGGATCATAAGCCACCTAGGAGGAAAAAAAGATTCTCCATTTTCCAGTCCAATCATCTGCAGTTTGTGTTAAGGTTGAAAACTTGGAGTAGAAACTTTTTCTAACAGTAATTAACATAAAATTAGAGCTACAAGAAAGCTTTGTGTATTCCTTTGTTTCTGCTAGAGTCCCTTGAGCAGCATTCAGATATCCTCCCCTTCACAAGACCTCTTTCCTCCTTAGCACTTAAGTTCTACCAGAAATGCAACTAGCAGTATGAATGCTAAAGAAAAGCATTCAAAAGGCACTGACTATACATCTATGCACTCAGAAATTTGGAGTGAAAGCTTAGAATACAGGAAAAATATTTTTCTTCGATCTTTTAGAACTTCAGCACAGTTTCCTGAACCACAAGACAGTCATACTTAGATGTTCTTTTAAGGAAAGAGCTAAAACCATATACATCCTCTCTATGCTCTACATCAAGGGGAAAAAAAAGCATTGCTCTCTTGTTTCTCACCTCCACTCTGTACTCATACCCAGAGGCCTCTGCATAAATAAGAAACAGATTTGTCAGCAAGACATGCAGCCACTACTTCAACATGATCATGAGACTCTAAATGTCAGAGGCACTCTCTCAAGTTTAATTAGTGTGGTAAATTAAGGCATGGTGTTCTACATTGCCTTACTGCTTGCATAATTGCTCCTAAAACAGTGCATGTGACATACATTTTAAACCAAAGTCCAGACAGAAGAGCATAGATTAGGGTGAAGAACAAGAATGGCTACATCCATCAGACAAGTATTTTTCAGCTTATTGTTTACAGGCTCCTTGAACCACATTTCTAACCAGGCTTGAAAGATGACTAAAGGAGAGTTCACAAGCACTGCAGAGCAGCAGAACCTTCTAAAAAGTTCGCTGAAGAGCAACTGCCACATGGCCACAGACTACAGCACCTTTCCAGCCTTCTCTTTTTCTGTCATTTGAAAAAGTCACTGGTGCTGCTCTGAGGCAGAAAGAGAGCATGGAGAGCAAGACAAATTAACCAACTCACAATTCATCAGGCCTGTTGCTATCACAAGTTCTCAGACAGGCATTAGACTACCTGAGCCATACAGAGTTCAGTGTTGTCAGAGATGCTTTGAAGGACAGATACAGAGACCTGCATGAACATGTAGTACTGGCCACAGCATGCAAGCTGCTTCTTTGGGCAAGCTTGATCTTGCTGAAGGTAGCACACCAAACAGGACTGCAGGTTTGGCAGCACACACAGCAAAGAAAACACCACCACAGAAGTGACATAGTTGACCCAACAACAGAGCTCAGTCAGCAACAGAGCCAGGAACAACATGCAGGCCCCCCAGCTTTTTTTATTACTTCACTTGCTTCAAACAGTGAAAGTCTGGAAATACCCTGTAAGATGCCAGACTATGCCCTCTTCTTCACCTTGTAGGGAGAAGTATGATGGTCACTGCATGTCAGAGTAGTTTTGGGTTGGATATAAGAGAGGAACCCTTGCTATTACAGAGATTATCAACAGAAAACATACTTAAAGGAAGTCAGCATTGCTGAAACTGAGCAAGAGCAGAGCAAAGATAGAGGGTTGAGCATGTATTACTCGGTATACTAGTACCAATACTAGAACAGGAGTGCAGATAGTCCAGCATATAAAAGAACCGATGAACAGAGGTGGACAACAGTCCACTCTGTCACTCCACATTGTATCTCTTCTCCCACATGAAGGGCAAAACCAGTAAAGACAGCAAAGGAATTGACCCTCTCTGGGGTCTTCTGAGATCAAAAGTCCTTATTCCTAACTCTAAGCAAGAAGATAACCAACTCTACAGAGGCTCAGCATTTATTATCCCTTCCCTATGACATGCAGTTTCCCCAACAAGCAACACCCAGCTCGAACCACTTCCATTCTGCCGATTCAGTGCCAAGCTCTCAGTTCATTTGATGCTTTAAGTAAACCACATTTCCGGCTCCAATAGTCAAGTGTCAATCCCCACCACCAATAAAGTTAAGCATACAAGGTTCTTGATGACACCTAGCAGTCTAATTTCCATTAAGAAACACAACTGAATAAATGCCATTGATGCCCATACAGGAACAGTCTTAACCTACAGAGCCATACTCAAACATTATGCTTGCCTCAAAGAGGTTCCCTACAGCCAGAGAAAATGCATTTCTACCCTGAGCCAACCAGCTTACAGTGGATATGCAGAATAACCTTATGTGAGCTTTAAGATGCAAGAATAACCTTCCAGTGTAGGGAATACATCAACAAGTAGCCACATGAAGACATTTAATGGAGATGAAATGCAAGCTCAGACTGAAAACTAGTTTGAGCAGGGAAAACAGGAGTATGCAGTTACTTAACAGAATAAAACCAGCAGCCATATTATATCAGACCTGTAAAGCCATGCATACATGGATCCATAGCAGAGTCCTGCTACAAGGTCTCTGTCTTCCCACACTAGTAAAACCCCAAATAAAGACACCACCCACCCCACCCCCAAAAGAAGCAAGAAGATTTATGAAAGCTTCTAAACTTTAATTGCATGTGTACTGGGACTCATGCTTAGAGCACAGTTTGATGCTTACAGCAGATAGTGCCACAGAACTTGGCTTGTCACCAAGAGCACCACTTCCATCCCAGAAGACTATTCTGTTCACCAAGTTAGAGGTCATGAGGTCTTCTACAGCCTGAAAAGTGAGGCAAGAAGTACCCATCTCACCTGCTTACAGTTTTACTAATCCACTTTGATTATCAGCCAGAACACACAAGACTCAGTCACATTGCTAGCACTGTTGATTAAGATGTCACTTTTGCATCTGGGCAATAACACTTCAAGATGCAAGTGACCAGCTGTCCAATACATTCAGACAGCCAAATAGCTTTGTGTTAACCTCTTTATTTTAAAATGTTGTCTCTGCATAGACTAAACAGCTAGCACAAACTAAGTTCATCCAGACAAGCTCCCTTTATGAGAAGGGCACTGCTCAATCCTGATTACACTATAAACTTGCTTTAGTTTTTCCAACACTAAACAACTTGGTTTGGATGTAGCAAACAAGGCCAGCTGCACTCCTGCCTCATGAAGGTGGAGCTCCCTGGGAGGTAACAAACATGATATATGAAACACTTCTGCACAAATACTAGGTTTGAAGAGCTGCAGCCCATCAGAACCCCAGAGAGGTAATATAGGCCATCATGCACAGATTTTACTTATCAGCACTTCTAAAATGAAGCCGGATCTTCCCATATTAGGAGATAGCAGAGCTCACCCCTGCAAACCTGGATGTCCAGACTGAATAACCACAAGACAATTTCAAATAAGTGAACCATTAAGCAAGTGTCCTTGTTTAAAAGGCCTAATGATCAGCTAGATATTGGTACACAAATTACACAGCTTATTAGCTTTTCATGAGGAAAGTACTTTCCCCCTCCACTCTCAGTTCTGCAAGGAAATACAGCAACAGGCTCCTTCAAGGCAAAGCAGTTAGCTTAGTCCCATATTTATTCTGCATTTTTACATACTGTAAAAAAATTACTCAACACATGACCCATTTTCAATGAAGTCTGTGAGAGAAATTGCTTGTCAGCATCTTTTAATATAAACATTAAGATCTAAGAACATTGAGCCTTCATTCTCAGACCTGCTTGCCACCATCAGGTGCCAAGCCTAAGCTTCTAGGGCCTGCAAGAAGCAGGGAACACCTGGCTCTTCACTAAGATCTTGGGCATGAGACTGGGGTGGGGGAAAGGGAAGAAGTCTTCCACACTTGAGACTGATCCCAAACTCTGTCCTGCAGCCTTGCAAAGTATCCCAAGAGTAGATTTCTCCTTTTGGAGAATTAAGCTTCATTAGAGGCAAGTTTAAAAATAAAAACTAAGATCAGGTGGCTTACATCAGCCCTAACATAAGGGACTGCTTGCTTATCTCTGAAAGGAAACCAATTATTTTTTCCTTTATTTGAACAGATAAGAGTTTAACAAGAAAAAAGTAAGCAGCTGTTAAATCTTCACAAGCTATACTCCTTGCAGTACACTTACCTCTGGATGCCTATTTTAGTCACATAGTCATTTAGCCACACACAGGAACACAGCAGAATTACAAAAAAGTCCATGCCAAATAAAGTCAGATTACATCAGCACAGCCAACAAGCAGTTTTAGGAACCAAGCTTCAAATTCTACGGGGTTACGCTCATTTCCTTAATTTTATAGGGCCAGTGGTTTTCAATGCACAATTCACAGGGTGCTGGGAACCCACGACCGCCTGTATGTGGTCCAAAAAAAAAAAAATCCCGCTATTAACCTTGTTCCCTCTCTCACATAAACTCACGGGTAGTGAATGCCACCTCGTTTCCTTAGAGGAATACAGCTACACCAGACTCATTAGCCTGTACCATATCCCTGCAACAGCATGGTAAAAATTAGTCCAGGAGATCCATGTAAGAGTTAAAATGATGGCGTTCATAACAATTAAGGTGTAAGAAAATGGGGGGAAAAAAAGGGGGGGGGGAATGGGTCCTCCCTGCCCACATCAAAGATTAAGATAACCACGAATATACAAAACTCTTCTCCAGCTCCGCAGACAGCTGCATCTTCGCTTTGATCCTCACTCTTGCTCAACCCTCGAGACAGCAGCAGGTCACCCCACCACCGCCTGGGACACCCCCTAAAAGGCTCTGCAGGCCCCCTCCTCGCAACAAGCCCCTCCATCCTGCTAGATATCGACCCGGCCAAAAACACCCTCTCCCCGGTACAAGCCGGGCTCCACCAGCCTTCCGGCCACCTAATGGCGGCCACGGCTCACAGTCCCCCCGTACCGCACCGCACTCACCTGAGGCACCGCCATGGCGCAGGACCCCCAGGAGCCCCAAGACGCAAAGAGGGAGCCGCATGGCGCTGCGGAGGGAAAGGGAGATGGAGCTGAGAGCGGGCCAGGGCGGCTAGGAGGGGCTTGGGCCGGGCGGGTCCTGGAAGGCGGCGCAGCGCCCGCGAAGGCGGGCGCTGCGCCGCCTCACAGGACCCGCCCGGCGGAGGCCGTTCCCGCCACCCCTCACCCACCTGCGCGAGAAGACTGAGGTAACGGCCCCAACTGCCGCCCCCAACGGCTTTTATCCTCCCAAGCCGCGTCCGCCGCCTGTGTGGCAGTTACTGGGGCGGGTGAGAGGCTTGGGAAGGTTTCCAGGTCGAGGTGGGGAGGGTTGAATTTTTTTATTTTTAAAAATTTTTTTAAAAGGGTTTTTTTTTTAATTTTTAATGCAGCTGCCGTTTGGTTTTGCCTTATAAACGGCGTTAAGAAACGCTGGTAGGCCTCAGGCTTGCTGGAGCACGCTCAAGGCACCTCTGGCTGCGAAGGTGATTCATGGGCACGTGACGGGAGAAAACAGAAAGCAAATTAAAAGTCTCTCTTTTTTGGGGGTGTGTTTTCGATTTCTTATTTGGGCCTCGTTTATGAATTCACATCGTAACCTAGAGTCTAAAAAGCCTTGTACAATCACCCCTATTGTGTTTATTTTCTCCCCAGCTTGCTTTGATCCGGTTTCCAGTTAAAATGCAACAGGAAGCTGTCAGTCTGGCATAAGAAGAACACAGAGACGAGTGCTGGTCCGTGTTTATAGCTATTTCAGATAAATGGGTGTACTTTCTTCTCCCTGCCTTTGCCTACTGTGCTTAGGAAGGCAGCCTTTCTCTGTCAGGTTATCTAGTTTGCTGAGGTTCTTTTTGCGCTGTTCAGCGAGGTTCCTGTAAGTCAAAATCTATGAGATATTAAAAGTCTGTTTAGTGTTTGCCACGGTCATAGTCGACCTCTCCAAGTGAGACCTCAGTCACTCTTTATTCACAGCTCAGCATTCAAACTGCTCACTCGTGGCTTTCAGTCATAGACAAACAGTGTCTGCGAGAGGCTTGTCCCGTGCCATGAGCCTCACTTATTCCAGGCTCAGTCCAGCATCCGTCCCACTCGTGGAAATCCAAGAAAGAACCTGTTGACTTCGATAATACTTGTAAACCCCTTAAAAAATGTGTGGTAGGTTTTGGTCTACAGCGCAGTAGTTTGTGACTTGGCTCTTTATCAGAAGAGCACGAAGGAACCCCACATCCCAGTTTACGTGCGCAGGCCAACAAAATCCCAACCCCAACCATGCCATCAGAAAAACACTTTTGCCGGATTAGTTTGTATTGTGGCAGAGAGGGTAGCTGTAAGTGGCAAAGGAGTCTTGTGGCATACGTGTTGCTGCTGGGTGGCTGCACCCACAGCATCACTGACAAGTTGGCCAGAAGAAACTCCTGGAGGTCTCCAGCCCAGCTGCCCCCTTGGAGCCGGACTATGGCCAACACGAGAGCAGGTCAGCCGTGGTTTCTCCTCGCCAAGCCCGAAGACCCCGAGGGCGGCAAGCGCACAGCCTCCCTGGGTGTCCTGTCCCACCCGCCTTGTGCTGCAGGCGCTTCCTCGTGTAGCCTGGCCCTCCTGAGGCCAGCTGCCAGCTGTGAAACCCCCCGGTACCCGGGAGGTCCCTGACTGGGGAAAGGCTGACATTGTACCCGGCTTTCAGAGGTAAGAAAGAAGGGCTTTAAGTGCTGAATGACCATCAGCTAAACACCGGGCACTACTGACGGGCACGAATCGGTATTTATTCTCCAGCCCACGGGCACAGAGGACTCTGCTGGCTCTAAGCCGGATCGCTGAGGACGCTACACCCCTGGCCTTTCACCGCTCCCCATCCGCTCGACGCGGCGCCCGCTCAGCTCAGGGCCGGAGCGGGGCGGCGGTGCTGCCTTCAGCCGGCCTCAGAGCGACTGCTGCGCAGCAAAAGCGGCGCGCTCCGTGGCACGCCGGCCTTCTAGTGCCAGTAACGCAGGAATTAGGGTTTTTTACCCTCCTACAGTCGTGAGCACGGACTGGCGTTCCTGCGAGAAATAAACGGGCTCGACATGCCAGTGCCTCCAGCCGAACGGCACCCGCCGCAGCGCCCTTCCCTCCGCCGCCGGAGCGCTCCCCTCCGGCTGCTTCCCACCGCATCTCGTGGGCCAAGCCCGCCTCTGCCAGAGCACGATGTTATTCAAAGCCAGGGCCTGTCTGGCCCCAGCCGAGCAGTTCGGCAGCTGCCAGCCACAGGCGAGAAAGCAAAAAGTGCCAGAAAGGGGCTTCCTGTCGCTCTGAAACGGCGCGGGGCCGCCCGCGGCTGCCCCGACCCCGCCGCCCGACCGGAGGTGGGACGGGGCCTCCTCCTGGCCTGCAGGGGGCGCGCCAGGCCCGTCCTGCCCCACCGGAAGGAGGCCCGTGCCGTGCCACGCCCTCGTCCCCGTCCCTACCCCGCCCACCCAACAACCAGGCGCCCTATTGGCTGCGCTGGTTGCTGCCGCCCCGTCAGGCGGGCGGCGGCGCCATGGCGGATCGGTTAACGCAGCTGCAGGACGCGGTGAACTCGGTGAGGCGAGCGCTGATCTCTTCTCTCCCCCGGCGTCCGTCGTTCTTTTCACCGGCGGGGAGGGAAGGCTGGCGCTGGGTCACGCCCCCTCCTGCCTCCACGGCCTCTGCCGCTGCGCCCGGGCCCGGCCGTTATGCGTGTGGGGGGTGCGATCCCTCTCCCCGCCCCCACGGTCCCCTGCCCGCAGCCCCGAGCGCTGGTAGCCCCCAGGTAGGGGGGCATCGCCACTGGCCGTCACGGGCTGCGGGGCTGTGCTCCCACCTAATGCCGGGGGGGAGCGTGGGTAGCTACGTGGGGTCCGCTGGGATGCAAAATAAAGTAGAAATAGGTTTAGTGGTGAAATAAATTAACGATCTCTTTACTGCTTGCAGCTCGCAGACCAATTCTGTAATGCCATTGGAGTGTTGCAGCAGTGTGGCCCCCCAGCCTCTTTCAGCAACATTCAGACAGCAATAAACAAAGATCAGCCTGCTAATCCAACGGAAGGCAAGTCTTTCTTTTGGCATCTCCTAACAAAATGTGAACATGTTCTGGTATAGTACGCTCTGTAATACAAAATCTGTACTCTATTTCATGCTCAACAAACAATTCCACCAGTAACTGGAGGAGTGATTGATGTTAAGTTGTAAATTGATGTCAGCTGCACTTGCTGCATAAGATTGTGAGAGTGGAAATGCAATTTTAAGTGTTAAGTAAGTATTACAGTGTATTTCTTGTGCTGGTTTCTTTGCACAGATACAGTGCCTCTACAGATATAAACCATTTTAATAGGACTGCTGCAAGAGGTTGTGAGTTGTCCATTACTTCCAAAAAGTCTTTTCAGAAAGAATTAGTGTTAGTTTTATGAAATCATGTATGCGTTTAAAATTCTCCATGTCATAAACTTTTAATTATTTGTGTTTTTCCCATGTATCATCTGCTTATGTAATTAATTAAGGAATAACGCCATGTTGAATCTCCCTATTGGCATTTGTGGGTTTTTTTGAGAGAGAGAGAGAAGAAACTGATATAAGACACTGAAATTGGCAAGCAAACTAAAAGGTCTCTCTGATTTGAGAACTTTAAGTTAGTATTTAAATAACCATGTTATTCTAATCCTGAATCTTTTTTCTTCTTTTCTTTTTTTCCCTCTCTCTTTGCCCCCCCCCCCCCCCCCGAGAAAATTTTACATTTATCTTGTATCAGATTAGGTTTGTCTGTTAGGGGAGACTGGTTTGGAGTGCAGTGATTCATCATTTCCTAGGACAGTTTAATACTAGTTCTTCATTGGTCTATGGTGGTTTGCTCTCTGATACTGGAATTAGTTGGAAGAGCCAGCTGAAAGGCTTGTTTGCTTCCTCATCTTACCTGCTGCTGTCCCAGGTGCCAGCATCTGTGTAGTGCCAGGAGCTAGAGGCTTTGTTAAGGTCTTAAAATGGTAGGTCATGACTGACTTCTCTTTCGATCTGTCTTTTCCTAAAATTCTGAATATAGTGACTTCAGTAAAATTACACAGCCAAGTTAGCAATGCTGATGAGGCAAAACAAAACTACTAGTTATGTCTCTTCAGATATTTAAAGTCTTGATAAGAAGGCCTTAAAACTCTTTACAGGTGAACCCTGCGGTGACCCTGAGTAAGCTTTAAATGGATATGTTGGCTTTGTTGTTTGCTTTATTTTAAGTTAAAGTCAGGTATACCTTTGAGAATGCCACTCTCTTCTATAGATTTTTTTTTTTGCCGTTAGAAAGTATTTTCTCTCTTGCTTCCACAAATCTGTCATGAACTAGTCAATGTAAACAAATATGTAAGATCTTAAATTATAAATTGAAAAGGGCTGTTTTGATATTTTAGTGGCAGTAATGAACTTAATTCAAATGGAATGGACGCAATTCCATATGGAAAGGTTTTGTTTCTGGCTTATGGTGCCTCTTATTAAAAAGTCCATGCAGTTCTTTCAATGATATAGAAGCTAAATAAAAGTCTGTTGTAAACTTCCAATCCTTTTCGATTTCTCAGTGGCTGAATAGGAATTCTTTTTTTTTTTAAACGAAAATTAAATAATCTATTGAATCACCATCTTTATGTCGTTTCTAGTGTTCTTTTTTCTTTGTCTAGTGGCAGATTTCAAGGCAAGGATTGAAAAGTTAGATGAGTTTCTAGCTACTTCTCAATATAGTGACTAGGATACTTAATACTGGTATTAGTAATTTCTTAACTGGCTCACCGTGATGGAGTTCTAGCTATTTTCTCACTTGTACAAAGCCCAGCCCTTTGTATAACCAGTTGCCTTGTTTAATCTAGGATTGGAGTCAAACTACCTTCATCTTCTAATATGGTTGAGTTCTCATCAGTTGTGATGCTGTTGTTTTCTTCATGTAGGAGAAGTTTTAACACCTGCTTACTTCAAGTCTGTAGAATTTTCTGTGCTGTGTATGCAGAATTGTGCTTATTTCTAATAATGTACTGAGTGGGCTGACTTTTCTTTTTTAAAGAGTACGCCCAACTGTTTGCAGCATTGATTGCACGAACTGCGAAAGATATTGATGTTCTAATAGATTCCCTGCCTAGTGAAGAATCGACAGCAGCTTTGCAGGTAAGAGTGTCTCTAAGTAAAATATCAAAACATATCTGAAGGCAAACTTCTTCCTTTTTTTAAACACATTTTTTTCTCCCTAGGCCATGTAATCTTGAAAAATGACTTTAATATAAGCCTGAATTTTTCATGACTCTGTGAGTACTTTATAGGCTTAGTGGAAATACTGACCTTGCATCTAGTTCTAAATAAGGTTATACACTGTGAGAATATTTTAAACTTACTTTTCTGTTAGAATGTTTAAAAAAAAAAAAAAAGTGATTTTATCATAACACCACAATAGTGGAAACTGCAACCCCTTTTTTTTTCCCCCCAGCTGTTCGAATATTAATACACCAGATGCAGCAGTACTGATGCATTGTGGGGTTTTTGTGTTTTTTTTTTCCTTGGATAATCTTTCATACTCTCTCACTCATTAGGAGCACTTTTCATTTTGTAGCTGCAGAGCCAACACTTTACTGAAGCCTTTTGTCCTTCCACAGTGTTTCTGGTTGTTAAAGGGTTTGCAGGGTATCCTCTAAGTTCTCCAGCTCTGTCACAAAACAGTTCTTCCACTTTTCAGTGTATGGTGTCCTTCTTTGGACTGGCCAGACAAACTGGGTGTTTTTGTTTCTTGCTCCTTTTCTCTTTAGACCAGAGGTACTCTAGGAAGAGCTTGAGAACAGAAAGCAGCTACTGGCCAGGCAGGTGCAGCCAGTGTCACAGACTCCATTCCCTGCCTTACAGGAGCTGAACTGCTGCAAACAGCTTGTGAACCCTTTCACAATGCTCAACTGTGTCTCATTTCCAAAAAATGCTTTTGACCCACAATTCAAAGAAACACTGCTCTTTTTTTTTTTTTTTTTTTTTCTGTTCTTTTTGCGGATCTTACTATTAGACAGCATCTTTTTTTTTTCCTTCTTTTTTTTAACTCTGACTTCTAGATTTACATCAAGTATTTTCTTTTTAGAATTCAACAAGGATGCAAAGAGTGCTGTTTCTCTCAGAATCCTGAATCTGCTTTAAGATCACCTGAAGGTTTTACACCTGTGTTGGTCATCTGTGACTATTCAAAGGCATTTTACGAAAGACTAATACTAGAGGTACCTGCTGGGCCAAATACAAATGAGTTGACAGTGACATCACATTTGGTTTTAAACAGAGGAAGTTAAATTTGGAAACATTGCTAGTCACAATAATTGCTGAACATACTAATTGGGCCCATTAACACCAGCATGATTTTGTGTAACCGCGTATTTAATAGCTGAAGACAGCTTTCCTGCTGCAGACAAATGACAGGCTTCTTCCATGACTGAGCAGGGTCTGATCATAGTGACAGCTGATGCAGGGAAAGCAGGGTGCTCCAGAAAGAGGAGTTGGTTATCCAGCAGGGGCATGCTTTCCTGCGGGTGATACTCAAGCAGTTTCTTGCTCTGTTAGTGCAGAACCTCATTTCACAAGAACTTCTGGTCTTTTCTGTTTGGTGTGGTTTTGAGATAAGTTAGCTTGGATTCCATCACTTACTGATTCCAGTTTTGATTTTTTTATTTGCTGTTGTTTAATTTGGTGCAGTATTAAAGAGAAATATTCTGACATTCTTTAAAAAGACTGTTTTGAAGGTGCTTGAAATACTCTAAAATAAGCAGTATAGATTTTGTTGAGAAGTGGTAGATACTTGGCTAACAGAGATGTACTCAGGCTGACCTTTTTTTTTTTGTATACTAAGGTTGTCTTGCTATATGTTTCAAATCTGAGACTTGCCTTAAATGATAAAAGGGGCTGCTACACTAATGCTCAACACAATTTACCCGTCCCTTTCAAGTTCCCTTGTGATGAAATTGGTAGTACATATTCTGCTCAAATCTGCGGCTTACCTGCAGTCAACTATTTAACAACTGAGACTGAAGTAATTGAGCTGGATTCTAAATTTCAAACTTTTACCTTTTGCTATCTTCCTTCTATGACCCTTCCTTCAAGGGCTATCAAGTCCTTCATATATTAACCTTCACTAAAGACATCAGTGTTGCAGAACAGAAAATGAATGTGTGGATAGAATTTGCCACTTAGTTTAAGCATGACTTCTTAAGGACCTGTATATAAACCTGGATAACTGCTCTAAAAAATATCAGTTTAAAACTATTTTGTCTTTTCTATTATCGAGTTAGAACAAGTTTTAGTAGTTTTAAATTTGGTAAATATTTTAAAGTATTAAAATATTTTGAAGTTGATGTTTTATTTCACTAGATTTTGTCTAACCAAAAAGCAGTTTGGTTCTGAAACAAAATATTGAAGGAAAAAAGGTTAAATAATACAGTTTCATCTGAAATACGCTGTTTAAGGGAAAGGTTTAAGTAAGTTACGCTTACATCTTGCTGAGCACATCTCAGTAAGGGAATGGGGAGGGGGATAAATACTCATGTCTCATCAAGAAAAGCTGTACTGAGCCAAGAGTCGTAATATGAGAGAGGCCAACATCTCTATTTGGTGGGGGTTTTTGTGTTTACTCTGTGTGGATATGCAGTGTTTTAGGCTGCAACCTATAAGGAGTTGCTTTGAAGTTTCTAGGGTGTAATTCAGGGGCTAAAGAGAGAATCTTTCTCTTTTCTAGGGAGCACTAACTGTTCCATCACCATCCATTAGTAGCAAAGTCAATTTTGTATCGTCTTCGAAGATCCTGACTTTCCTCCCTTTTATTTTAAAGGCTGCTAGTCTGTATCGATTAGAAGAAGAAAATCATGAAGCAGCGGCCCGTCTGGAAGAGGTAGTTTATCGTGGGGATATGCTGCTGGAAAAGATACAGAGCGCCCTGGCAGACATCGCCCAGTCGCAGCTGAAGACGAGGAGCGGTACGCACAGCCAGCCCCTCCCGGACTCGTAGCGCCAGGGGGCAGCGGCAGGTCGTGTTGGACACTCCGCCAGCTCCCTCCCCGCGGGGAGCTGTGACACGCAGCCGTGCTCTTGCGGGACTCTGGAGTGCTCTGGTCGTCGGCAACAACGTCTTTTGTCAAAGCTGCCACTGCAGGTTTTGTATGAGAAACACTTCTATTGTAGAATCGGTGGTCCTGTTCTAGAATTACGCGTATTGGTTATCTTTCCTTGACTTAAAATATTTATTTCTGAGCTTGCTTTTCTGTTCATAAACATGTCTGACTTCAGTCTGATTTGTTATCTTCATTACACAGGCCTTAGTCCCTAAAGGGAATTCAGAAGGAAAATATATTAAGAGTATTTGTGTAATTTGCTCACTCCTCCTTTCAAACTCTTATGTTCTTAGTGTATGTTTTGTAAGGCTCAAACACAGACACACTTGAATTTGCCAGAGTTCCATGGAGACAGTGGTAGACAATGGTGTGAATACAGTGGTGGCCATCTGTTTCAATTAACAGAAATGGTAACTAAACATTTGTCTGACTACTTGGCTGGTTTACTGCCTTTTACAGAGCAAGTAAAAGGATAAGTAAACTCTAATGTTTGTAGCGTAAGTGTTCTTGCCATTGGCATCTCACTTAAAAAAAAAAAATTAATCTGCAGGTATCTGATATTGGCATTTATTATTGTTTGTAATTCACAAATAAATGGGTCTGACTCCATTATTGCCACTGACACGCTTATTCTTACTTGCTTGTGCCATTTCTCTGCTTCTGCTGATATTCTGCATTCTCGTGGCAACTGGTGAATGCCTCTAAAGCAGACAGTAATGAGGAAGCATTGGATGACTGGGAATAATTAGCAATGAGGAAACTGAAGATAACTTACTACGTAATGTTGCTTTCCAGTGTAAGCAGTGGCTGCCACGTGAATGCTGTGATCATAAGCAAGAGGCCTGTGGTCCCCAACATGCTCTGGAGAGTTTTTTGTTTTTATCTTCACACACTGAATAAATTTTTGCCCCTTGTCTTAGGATTCTAGAAATACCAGCATCTTTTTTTATATTTGGGAAAAAAAAAAAAAAGCACAAGGTAATGTGGGGTTCAGTGCATGAGCTTGGAGTTGAGCTGTTAGTAATTTTCTGTATTTTTGAGTTAGCAGCCTTGCATTATTGTAGGGTGCTGTTTATTGCCACATAATATCTGCTCATTTCCTGATCAAAACTACCTCCTTCTATATATTGGACATGCTATCATCAACTTGAAGGTTACACGTGTTGCTGTTTCATATAGACAGATAAGAGCAATTCAAATACGTCTTTAGCATGCCCATCCTTAAGGAATGAGATGCAGCCACTCACTAGACTGCACCAGTGAAAGGAAGAGTATAACATGGCACAGGATACATCTTGTATACAGCCTGTTTTGAGGATTAAAAAATACAAAGCTGTTCCTACCTGTAACAAATACTAAAGCTGAAGTATTTAATCAGACTGGTATTTAATTAAATATTTAATATTATTTTGTCAAATTTGCATATTTGTAGTCATAAACTTAGTCTGTTATTGTGAGGCTCTTGTACTATCCAGATTCCACAGAAGGAAAAACAGTTGGGGAGGTGAACAGGCTACAGCACAGCCTTAGCTCTGTAATGGGATCTTTATTAAGAATAACTGGGCTGCCGTGATTTACTAAGCCATGTAAATATGCCCATGTCCTGGGAGGCTTGAGGGGCCAGATTTTCATTTGAAGTCAGTCATGGGGCCTGTGTTTGTGTTTTCCTAGAAAAACTGCATCCAGTGCATCTCAAGTTGGTTAGGGGGTGGGGTGGGGTTTTTTTTGTTGTTGTTTGTTTGCTTTTTAAACTAGTGGACTTAGAAAACTTTGAGTGAAACGTTTGGGCTTCGTTTGTAGTGTTGTGTGTGGCTTGGGTTTTTTTTTTTTTGTATTGAGATGTCTTAATTTGAGATTTGTACGTTGCTGGAAAAGGGGTTAGATCTTCATAGTAGATTCCCTGGTACAGCTTAACATGTGCATCACTTCAAACTTGTTAACTTGGAAGCTTTTGCTGTGGAGGATGGTGTGCTTTTCAGTAACAATACAATTCTTTTAATTTTCATATCTTTCTGTTTTTCATACTTGAAAACTGCTGTGTTTCTGCAGCCTGGTATTGCCTAATTGTAGAAGCTTTTTCTTTTACTTGCTGTTTATTTGAATATGCTAGCCCACTTTATGTTAAACTGTGTATCGGTATCAAACAGTTAATCGCACTTAGAAGTAAACTTTAACCAGACGTATAAGCTCTCTAGTAATTATGTTGTGTTTTTTTCAGTACTTTACCAGCGTCTAGTTTAGTGAGTGTTGCCAATTTAATAGAGATGCAGTTTGTGATACAGTTAAAAACAAGTAACACAATAAAGCAAGAGAGCCAAAATTGCTCTTTTTTCCTTGAGAAATAGTGTAATGTTTCAGTGAGTGAGGAGTACTGTAAGATGCACAACCCCACTAGTTCTTGTATGTTGTGTTGCTGAACTAGCTGTTTTAAATCTTTACCTGCTCTTTTACAGTCTGCAGCTCGGTCGGTAAGGTTGTATATCTTTTGTTGGGCTCTGACACAAAGAAGGGGGAAAAACACCAATTTGCTACAGCTGTCTAATGGACAAAGCATTAGGTTGGGGCTTGGAGATATGGATTCCTTTCCTCTCTATCATAGATGTGCTGATTTGTCCAGCCCCTGCTGTTGGGACTTAAACATCTCTGTTTAAAAAACAATGTGTAATGGTAGTGATCTCCTTAGGGGGTACTCGTGCAAGAATTGTAGGGCATGCGGGGTTACTGTGTCTGTACCATTTAGCACCCCAACTTTCAGTCCAAAAAAAAAAAAAAAGGCAGGGGGGAGGCAAATGCCTTTGGAAAAGAGGCATTGTATCCTTCCTGAGAAGTCTTGACTGCCTCCAGACTTTTAATGCTGAAGAGAGGGAGGGTGGGGGGAGAAAAAACCCTACGTAACAGCTGCTAACAAACATATCAGGTTGCATGCGAGAGAGTTGTAGAAGGAAACTTCGGTTGAGACAAGAGAATAAATGGAGGTAAAGCACCATGGGAAGAAAACAAAAGTATTGAGCAAGATATAAAATGGTTCTGCATATTATGTTGGACAAGGAGTACTGCCGAGTGAACAAACTGTGCTTTGAAGAAAGATAGCACAGAGCATAATGGAAAATTCCATTGAAAAACAATCTCAACCACTTCAAATGAGCAGGAGCATTTCATGCTGAGAATCCATACAGCCCACTGGCAAAGATGTTGGAATCAATTTAGTAAATATAAGCGGCTGATCAAAGCCTAGTATTCTTTACTATAAACAACCGTGCTTGAAGGAAAGAAACACCTCGCAGCAGCTGTTCTCATTTTCAGATACAAGAATATGGAGGAATTTGTACGGTTGTTTTTAAAGATACTGGATAAAGTGCATTAACAGAATTTTAGCTTCATGCCTTTATGAAGTTAATCCTGGCTTACTATTGCAGATGATCTTTGGAGATCTGGGACCTTCTGCTGTGTGTGGCATGGGGAGGGTGTCCTGGCCATCCCCGCAGGATTTATATCAAGAAATTTTGGGAGTTTGCAACAATACAGGCCAGAGACTGCCTGGCTGGGGAGCAGCTCTGCTCAAATGGATCTAGGGGTCTTGGCAGACAGCAAGCTGAACGTGTGCCAGGAGCTGGCCCTGGCAATAAAAAAGGCCAATAGCATCCTGGGCTTTATTAGGGTGAGTGCAGCCAGTAGATCAAGGAAAGTGATTACTTCCCTCTGCCCAGCACCTGTTAGACTGCATCTAGAACACTCTGTACAGTTTTGGGCCCCCAACATCAGAAAGATGTTGATAAACTACAAGTTCAGCAGAAGGCCACCACAATGGCATGGGCTGGAGCACCTCCCCTGTGAGGAGAGGCTGAGGGAGCTACGCTGGGAGAAGAGACGGCTTTGGGGGCACCTAATGGGAGTCTGCCCATACCTACAGGGAAGTTACAGAGAAGACCGGGCCGGGCTTTTCACAGTACATGGCAGAAGAATGACGGACAGTGGACTTAAATTGAAACAACAGAGGTTCAGACTGGTCACAAGGGAAAGCTTTTTCACCATTAGAACAGTTAAGTTTTGGAAGGTGGTCCCTAGAGAAGCTGGAAATCCTGGGAGGTTTTTCAAGACCTGGCTGGATAAAGCTCTGAGCAACCTCATCTGACCTCACAGCTGACCCACCTTTGAGCAGGAGGTTGGACTAGACACCTGCTGAGAGGTCCCTTCTCACCTGAATGATCCTGTGGATACTAGACACATTCATGGTTTCAGAAAGAACCAAGAAAGTATAAAGGAATGTTGTTGTCCCCTTTCCAGAAAGGCAGATCTGGAGGACAGAAAACTTGAGGTATCTGGTATCGGTCTCATTCTTATTGATGACATTTTGTGAGGTAGGTCTCTGCACGGGGAGGCCATTGAGTTGACCTTACATGTGGTGTGAAATTCCATGCTGTAGTGACCCAACTTTCCAACAGGTGCCCTTGGAGAGCGTGATATGCAAAATCCACATCCTACACTTACGGAAAATTGATCTGTCAGATGATGCTGACTCACTATTAGACAAAGGCAGACTCCTCTAAAGAAAGAAATTGTATTTGTGTTTTACATAGCTTGTTATGTAGTCTTACATAAGGAATAATGAAAGCCCGATTTTCAGGCAGCAAACCTGAGACTAGAGCAAAAGTTTTATTCTAGCTTTTTCTTTCGAATCTATGGAAGAGAGTTTGAATTACTTTTATTGACTTAAAGAACAGTTGATTGACTGACAGGGCCTTTTTACCTCTAACCCATAGGACTGTGTTCTAGCAACAAAGGGCACAGAAAACAAAGTTTGCAAATGAGGTGGTTTTTATGCTCCAAATATGTCAGCCACTGTGTTTTATGTGCTTGCAATGAGCAGCATCTACGGTGGAAGTGATCTCCAGGAAGTTGTTGTCTGTTTTTAGGTAGTTAGTGTAACATGCTTTGTAGGAGTGTAGCTTCACAATTATTACACACTGTTTGTGTACACTTACATACAAGCTTTATGTTTATTTTTGTTTCTTGGAAAGCTTTGTAGGAAGCCTTGCTTGCTCATGGTAGCTAAACAAGCAGAACAGGAATTCTACATTCTCACTGCTGCTGTACCCAACCAGCATAGCCAAGTTGCTGAACGCATTCAATTCCTGCTCTGAGCACAAAAGGGCTATCATTTTTATGACTGTTTAGACTGTCACTCTGTTTCTTCTGAATTTCTGTTTGTAGCTAACAATCAGGTAGCATAGCGCAGTAGTAGAAACAGACCTTCCCCTGACTATTTTAACTTGATATTTACTTACTATAAATATTACCAGGGTCCTGGATTTAGCCTCTTTATTCTTACACACTTCACCAAAGCCCTAAATGAATTAATTTTTGTGAAGTGGAAATTTGTAGCTGAGTAGGGACTGCGCAATTTGGCTGCGAAACATCCTTTCTTCACCCTGCCCACTTAAAAAGAGGAGATTGAAATAGAAGCCCTCTTTCAGGAAACAACATACTTCATTCTATGGCTGTGGGGGAAAGCAATTGACTACACATTAACTTTCCACAAGTGCTAGGGAAAAATCGTAATTGTTTTCCCAAGTCATGATCCAAGGGAGAGAAGCCATATTCATAAAAAGGACAACACCCTTGAAGCTAAGAGCTCAAAAGAAGAGGGCTCTTGCGCTGAGACCCTACTGAGGTTGTGGAGGTGGGGCTTCCACAGGTATCTCCTTCTGGTGCCTTCTCCAGGTGTCTGCAGAATGATGAGTAGGAAGAAGTAACAGTCTGCTTGCTTGGTGCCTGGGGAACTGCCTTCAGTTGGGAAAAATGGGAATGCAAATTTTATCTCAGTGCTGAAGAAGAGGGATGCTAAAGGAAAACTGTCAGGACGGTCGGGATACAGTTGTACACAAGCTAATAAAGTGAGCCTTTCTGAAAGAAAAGAAAAAATACGGTCCCCTCCCTTTGCTTCCCTTCCAGAGATACCAGAAAAAGGGTGGGTTCTGTTTACAGTCAGCCTGCCATTTTATTTGAATGATCACATCAACAAACGCTCAACGTAAGCAAGTATTAATTTTGAAAACTGGGCAGTTTTCAGATTCTGCAGTTAGATAAACCTCTCCGCATGTGACAGCGAGCACTCTCTGTGTTTAATGGACCTGGGATTGAAAGGAGAGCTTTGGCAAAGGAGGTTTTCACTCGGTGGTGTTTTAAAAATTGCAATAAGCTGCTGTCAGAAAGCTTTCTCTTGCGCGGCGATGCAATGAGGGTGCAATAATTTATCCAACTTCTGCCATAAAAAAGCCAGCAGAATTGCCCAGCTGTTGTCAAATGGGATTTGATGGAGAGGAAGCAGACCTTTGATTTCAGCAGGACTACCTATGTGTGTGTAAAGCTAAGGAAGCATCCTCACTGTCCTAGGCTCTGTAAAGTGGGGCATGTGCCTCTCTGTATATTTACTCTGTGATTTACAAAGAGGCACAGTGTAAAATGATGGAAGGGAAACTGCAGTGAAGAAGAAAAAACGTTTTAGATGACTTCAAGGGCAGTGAGTGAGTATATAATATCCACCTAACATCGGACCTCCTGGTGAGGTATCTCCTCCTCTCTCATGGCTCTCCCTACAGCATCACCGTCAGGGTTGGGGCTGCAGCGTGGACATGCCTTTAGCCTCATGAATGTAGAAGCCAAGTCACACCTAAATTGGATTCCTAAAGGAATCTCCTAAAGGATGCACAATGTGGTCCTCCTTCCCCCAGTCACCAAGTTTGAGTGTAAAATTATGCAACTGGTTAAAATTACACTGTTTTAATTTGTACTGAGGGAGCCAGCTATGAAAAGCTGCCTATAGTTGATCTGGGTGATGTGTTCCAGCTTGCTTTAGGCATCCAAGAGCCCAAACCACACTGCTTTAGTAGTCACTGTTAGCAAAGGAGAGCTGAAGCTCCTGGGTGCTGCGGAGGTCCTGAGGTTTTCAGCGTGTCATACAGATGTACAAGGAGCGCAGAGTGGGACCTGCCCTTGCTTATGCTGACCAACAACAAGGAGAATCCTTCCCATGAGTCCAGCAGGCTGTGGAGGAGGCCCCTGGTGCGCTTAGAGGGAGCAAAATCCTGTAATGAGGCAGAATGAGCAGCTCTGACTTGTTTTGGTGTGCTCAAGCATGCAAAGTATAATTCTACACGGCGCATTAGTATTTCTCAGCCGAGAACAATTGTGTTTAACTGCTTCCCTATCTTGCTTCCTCTGCAGGTATTTCGCAGCAGCTGCATGAATGAGTATACAGCCACATTCACCTGTGTGGTTCCTTCTACCTGGTCCTTAACTGACCAGTTAAAAGTAATTAATCCCTGCTGGCCTCTAACAGGAGCAGGAATTCAGGTGGTGAGGCATGCTAAAAAGGACTGTTTTGACGTTAGGTGTAGCTGGGGAGTAAAGGATCAATTTTCTTTTCTCAAAAGTTGTACCCTGAGCTTGTATTTATGATTTAAGAAAATTGCTAGGCATCTGTAGAGGACAGTACTCCTTAACTGTGGTACTTGTTATTTATGACTAGGTCATGTTTAATTGTCTGTTGTGTAATGGTAGATACTGACCTCATCTGAAATCCTGACTTTGGAAGTCCTGGCTTTGGAACAGACCATAAATTGGTAGGCTTAAACGTAAGAAAGGCATTTATTCCAGGGATACTGTATCAGGAAGAATCCTATGGAGCAGCACTAGAAATAAATCTGATCTTTTAGGGTAATTAAGTGGTAATATTTACCACGGTAAGAAAGATTATGCTTATACTCTGCACAGCTCTTTATGCTTGATTGCTACCAGAATAAAGCTGCAATAACATAACTTCTCAAATAATGAAGTTAAAGTGTAAACAGGTTGTAGTCTGCTTTGTAAAGGGAACTTGTGGTTGTTTTCTGCCGATAACATCTGACACGGAGGTGTGGCAACTGAACTTCAGCAGTTAACTGTACACTTTCCAGACTTAGCTGTCTTCAGCAGCAAGTCATGTTATGATTTATGGCTTTTCAGAGAGTGATTTTATTTTTTTTTTTTTTTTTTTTTGACCCAGCTGTAAACACAGCTAGAGCTGGGTGGGGTACATGAATGCTGCGGTTTGCTTTGAAAACTCTCCCTGGTGCTGCACTGGTATGTCTGAACCACAGGTTCAGGTTTACACTGATCTTGAAATTTAAGTTCAGGAAGACATCATCCCCAGTCTTAGTGACAGGGATTGTTAAAATTATTTCTTACCTCTTTATGCCATGGAACTGGATTATTTCTTGGGATTATCCAGGCACTTAATCTAACAAGTTTCTTACTACTGTAGGGAATGAGTACCTTAACAGTGCCCTTGATCACCTGTGCTTGCTTCCTGTGGTACTCTAGTATTTGTGGCTCTTGGTCTTTGGTGCTATAGCCTTGTGGTGTGAGATGCCGTTCTGTGGTTTCAGTGTTTGGGGTTGTGTGGCTGGATGCTTCTGAACTAAATACCATGTGGTGGTGTGCAGTTGGTCTTGCTCACCCTGGCAGCCCCTTTCATTTTCGTCATATGTTTAGTCCTTGTTATGGTAATTCCAATCTAACCTACGTACAAAACATGACCTCTTTGGTGTTAACAGTCTGTCACAGAGATTTATTACAATACCCCACTGAGGTCAAGGGAACGTGCTTTCCCAGAAATGGGAGTGCGGGACTGCACTGGAGTGCTTGCAAGGAGACACTGCACTGCAGAACTTTTAATTCTCTCTTTTGCTTGTGATTCATAATCCTGACGTACTCAGGAACTCCTATACCAGACACAATAGAGCCAGCTGTTGCACTTGGCAGAAATGCATTGTTCTGGTATTTTAACCCTCCATAAACCTACGCTGAGGAGAGAAGTACGTCAAAATCAGTTGCAAGGCGGCACCCTTCCTGGTTGTGACCATCCTGGACTGTCCCATAGAGCTGGATTCCTTTCTTTCAAAATCTTCAGATCGGTCTTTTGGTGTAGAAGAATGGCATTTTGAAATAACAGAGTCTGTAGTAGAGACTGTGTTTAAACTGTTCATGGTCACTTTTGGTTACAGTTTTCAGGGGATACCCTACGCACCGCTCTGTAAAGCATCCTTGAGGTCCCATGCCAGGCTTTTTTCTCAAAGATGTCCCACCTCGCCTGGAATCACTCAAATTGTCATTAATCCAGAAAGATAATCAAATGGATCTACCTCAATCTTTCCTCAATCAAAATGGATCTACCTACATTGAATATAATACATACTAAACCTTAGGGCTGCATAGGGACTTAGGCTATATAAGGAAAGGATTGCTGTGTGTGATGGAAAGCACAGCAAAAGAGTATTGCAGCAAGAGAATTGGGATGTAGTAGTCCCTTGGTGATAATCAAACTCTTGAATAACCCGTTTAGTTGAATTGTGCATCTGAACAAGTGAAATATCTGCATAGCATCTTGCGACAGGAGACACATGCATTCTGAACTTGAATAAAGAGATGGAGAATTATTTTCTGTGGCTCAGATGAAACAGCCAAGTATGGCTGTGACTACCTCTGCTGTTTGCTTTGCCATACTTTTACCTGCCTTTTCTCTGAAATTAGTTTTTCATACAAGAGGCTGTCCTGTCAACCTGATCTGATGATTCTCTGGCAAATCAAAATAAATGTAATTAAATGTTAAGGAACTGGCTAGGCAACAATGGAATAAATACTATGGGTCCTATACAGATCTTGGGGTGAGATTAGTTTGACTGTGTTTAACAGATGCATACTGTTTACATGATGAAAAAGGTATACTTTGGTATTACCGTCTTTTGGTAATTTGTAAGTTGATTTAGTTTTTGAAGTAATTGCTGGGAAGACAGGTCTTAAAACAAACTGCTCTCGTTATCCACAAAGAAGGAAGAGTGCAAGCATTCTTCTGGCACCAATACCCCATCTGGAGAGAGAGGTGTTATGCTTTGTCCCTTCAAACCCCACGTTTTGCCTCAGAGCAGTAGGAAGGGATTTCTCTTGCGTCCTTCATTACAGTGGCTTTAAGTAGATCTATGCAGTGAACCATGTTACCACTTCATTTCATGCCGGCCACAAGACGAAATGATGTCGGCTTTGGACAAGACTGGCCTTTGTTACCAGGGAGGTTAGCAAATGCATATGTCATGGTGAAGGATGGCACAAGTCAATCAAGCGACAAACCAATTGAGTTCCCCAAAGCAGACAGGGTCTGAGTCTCCACCACACACCAGCTGTCCCTGCAGTGTGTCAGGATAAAAGGAGCAGGGAAGGACTAGGGCCCACACTAATTCAACAGGAGTTTAATGAGGCAGGTGTGTCCCCTTGCCACTGGGGATAGATGCACAAGGATGACCAAAGCTGCAGTGTGCTTTGGACATTAGACTAAAGTACAAAATCTGTATTTTTAAAGAGTTTCCTGTCTGATGCTGATTTCCCCCTCCCCCCCCCAGTCAGTGAGGTGCCACCAGCTTGCAGACAGCACAATAATACTCCAAAAACAATGAAACAATTTAATCATTTTTTTTAAACTTGCATGCCTTAATATTGCAAATGATTGAGATATACAATAAATAAACTTTGTGAAATGGTAATAAGTTGGGAAAGAAAAAAAAGCCTGATTGATTGAAAGGTTGAGAGAGCCAGAATATGTCAACAACATGCTTTCATTACTCTTTGTATTAGTGCTTCTATCACTGCTACAGCTTTCAGAAAACTAGCTCTGTAACTGTCTCTGTTTGGAGGTAGAAAAAGTAGTCTAGGCTGACTCACAGGTGTCTGGAAAGGCCAGAATACTTGCCTCTTTGCATGTTTCATCACGGTATTTTCAAGAAATTATTGTAGAATGATGTCACCCAAGGAAAATATCATCCCACAAGAACTGCTCACAAGTTTGCCTTTATTAAGAAGGTTGAATAGTTCAGTCTGTGTTAATGGTTAAGCTGACCAGACATTTCTCACTAATCACAACATTTTCATTAATGTCTTTTTGGAGAGGCAGTGGGACAGGGGTTTTGCAGACCTATGTCATTCCCAAGTCTTCTGTGTTTACTTATCACATAGGTCTGTAGATACCTACTTTGGCATATTGATGTTAAAAATAGCTTCAGGTGCTGAGCAGGGAGATGAATAATCACATTTGAAAGACTTCAGGGAGTTCTCGGATTCACTCCACAGGCACAGACATTCAGGTAGATACAATTCTTCTTAAGGGTAGGCTGGCTTGACCTAAATACTCATGTAACAGACTTTAACCAGGCAGCCCCTAGAAACAGCTAGCTAGATTTGGTAGCTAATTAAAATAAATAAACAGAGAACAGTTAATAGAAAACAAAAGGTGAACATTGTGTGCAATGTCTCATTATTGAGTACTAAGGTCACCATATCATCCTTTAAAAACTTCTCTCCACCTAAGGCTGATCGTATGCCACCTAAGAACCAGGGTGGGTGTCTATACAGAGGAGAATCTGGTTCCCTCTACTTCTGGTCACTAAATTATGTGCTGGGGCTGTATCCTGATGGGTTAAGGCTATTTACAGACTCATGAGAAATACAGGCTCAAATATTTCTAAATGGTTTCCAACCACTCTGAAAAAGAAAATTATTATTCTAAACTGTAGTATGTAATTAGAGCAAAATTATTCTGAGTGTCAGAAGATGGGAGACAGAAAGAGGGAGAAGAGGAACTCACTGATAGATGACAAGCATAATAAAATACTGCAGACATCACGCAATTGCTTGTTAACCTACTCTTTCTGCACCTTGTCTCCTTGACCCATCATCCCTTCTACCTTTAAATCGAGTTTAAGCTAAGGCAGCTGGATTCACCACCTTGATCTCTCGGCAGACAGACCCATGAATGCTCGCCCTCAACCCAGCCTTTCCTGCATCCAGTCTGCAAAGCTTTTCTTTACATTCAATTTTTGTCTGGCTTCTATATATTTCTACCAGTCTGTGGGTGTCTGACAGGTACTGTCTGTGTCTGCCATCTCCAGTGGCACCCTCACCCTGGTCACCTCCCTGTGCTCCCTCAAAGGCTCTCTGGCCTCAAGGACCTGGTACAGCTGTCCTCCCGAAACCCATCAGCCTCACAGCTGGCTCTGCTGCTTAGAACCCCTTCATGCTGCTATATAAGCAGTACTTTCTCCAGAAAAAAACTGAGCTGCTGTCTGAGGAGACAGAATCTGTAATCAGGAGCTTCCAGAGGAGATCAGAAACATGTTAGCCATGGGCTTTATCACACCTATTGTCAAGGTTTGGGGAAGGGGATTCTTTGCCAAAGGGATTTGGAGAAAGAAAGAAAAAAGTAAGTAAATAATTTTGATCTTCATCCATCTCCCCACACCCTTCCTAATTTTTTTTCCTCCCTTATAAATATTTATTTTTGCTTGTGAAGGTCCAAGTTTCTGTGAGCTTATAGCTCCCTCCCAGCCAGGTCAGATTGCTGTGTGCGCAGTGGATTATGGGGTGACGGTGATTTAAAACTGCTCTAAAATATGCTTGTGAAGCCTGCTCCCCCTGTGATTTTAGGCACAGTATTTTCCAGGTGGCATTGCTGGTCTCCTTAAATGGCAGGCAAGCAGCTTGCTGAACTTTTTAAAGTACCTCTGGCTTTTTCATGATATAAAAATAAGCCTGCCTTGACCTATTTTGAACTCATTTCTTAGGAACACAATCTCAGTTGATGTTAGAGGTTTCCAAAACCTTTCAGGAAGCATTTTAAGTACAATGCATTAAACTTAGCCTTCTTTATGGCCCTGATTCAGCACTTATGTATGGGCACAACCTGATGTGTTAGTGCAATACCATTTGCTCCAAGTTACGCATGTTCTGAACTGCCTCTGCTGGGAAGCAGTGGATCAGCCTTCTCATCATGCTCCCTGTCTGCCCCCGGACTTCCTGGATAAATTAATTATCCAAGCAAGTGATTAAATCAATCGAATCAAAGCTACAGACTTCTTTAGATAATGCTAGTGTCAGCTGGAGCTGTTGTAGCCAGCTCCTTTTATTGGCCCATGCATGCTATGCAGTAAAACACTTAGCAGTGACACAAGCTTGAACCAAAATGCCAGACCCTAGCATCCCCAAACACCAGGGAAGGCTGGATCCAAGCCTGCCTTTAATGCACTCATTTTCTCCTCAGCATTGACTGAACCCCTTCATTGCTCTGCTGGAGAAACTCCTCTGCTGGAGGGGCAGAGAAAGCCGTAGCAACAGCACTATAGAAACGTAGGTGGTTCCTGGCCCCCCTGAAGGAAGCTGCTGTGTTGTTGTCACCACTGGCCTAAGGCTGTTGGCCATTTCCATAATCCAGCATTTCTGTACCTGAATCAGGAATGGGCAAGCCTGAATGTAACTGGTCACGTGCTCTCTAGATTCCCGAGTGACACATTTCTGCACACAGTAAAAGCTCTTCTTGTCAAGTATTACACACCGTTATTACTGGATTTGATCCATAAAGCAATAGGCAAGTCAGGGTTGAAACTTGAAGTAATGCATGAAGTAGTAAGTTAACTCCTAAGCATGTTTTTCAGCTTTATCCCTAAATATCCAAATCCCCTCCTATAGCTCTGTGCATATAAATATACACAATATAAATATACAGACCCCCCCCCCCACATGCAACGTTTGTCTATGAATACAAATTTGAGGTTGTATTTAACATTTTCATATTATTCTATGTGCTACTGAAAGATAAAATATTACAAGATACCCAAGGAAATTATAATGATGAAGGATCATCTTACTGTCCTACCCCTTGTGTTCTCACAATTATGACAAATTTCTCTAGGCTGTGCCAGCAAAGGACAGAATAAGTGAGGACCACTTATCACTGAGGCTTCACTGATTGTCATTTCATCTCCCTCCCACCCCTCCTCTATCTCTTCTCTTGGATCCTCCTCTTCTTGTGGTTTTTTTCCCCCTTCCCACTTGTCTCCTCACAGGATATGAGTAACTGCCACTGAAGTCAAACTGAGTTACTCACTTCCTCCATCGGGGAACTCAGATCCCTAAAGTGTATATTCTGCAGAATCACACAAACATTTGCATGCCTGCTCCGGAGTGGGAATGAGCTCCGAGAGAACAGCTTTGTAAGGTTCCTAGCACTTCATGAGTTGAATCTGGTGGGAAAAAACACGAAACGCTGTTTCCTGAAGTATTTTTGTGTCTGGAGAATGAACAGTCATACCTTTAAAAACCGATGTTGTTATATAAATTATGTGGTTTTGTGGAAAAAGCACTATAATCTTGCATTTACTTTGAGGTTTCTTATCAGTTCTTGTTCTACCTATATTGCTTTGTCTAGGAAATTGTTCAGCTACTTTCTAAAATAAAGAATTACACTGGAGCTCAACGGGCACAAAGTTTTGTATTTACAAAAAATGTATTATCAGATTTAGAAATATTGTCAAATCAGATTGTCAGATCTGAATAGTCCTACTTGTCCATGGTCTTCAGAGCTTGTTAGGAACCCCCCTAAGTACTCATCTGAACTTGAATCTCTGTTGTATCTATACAGAGAAGACCCTAAAACCCAGCTAGAGTGAACTTTGCACTTCAAGCAGACTGACTGCATCTTTACATATTTACTCACAACTTCCTCTTGACTTATGAACTTCTCTGAACCATGGCCTTACAACCCCTTCTGAAACACACCATAGAGCTGATACGAAGTTAACAGCTAGTGCTTACTGTTAGTCCTGCTGTGTCTCCAGGGAGCAGACTGGAAATCTGGCTGATGATCAAGATAGGAGCTGTTTGAAGATAACGCTGCCTCATGCTTGCATGTGCTTGTGGTAGGACTTCAAATAACTCTTTTAACTCCAGGCCTTGGATGAAGAGTAGAGTTGAGAAAGACAACCTCTCAAGATGGTTTCCTTACATGGAAAACTCCCATTTGGCTGACCCTGCAGGCAATAAAACTCTTAAGCCTGTAGTAGCACTTGTGGTTATGTTTTCAAAGCTAAACTAGGCACCATGAAAAAACGCAGGCACAACAATTGTAGAAAACATCCACTCTTAGTTTCACTGGATCATATGCTGAACTGCAAGGACAGAACAGACACCTTTCAGTCCTACAGAAAAACGGGGTTTTCTGCTGGGCTGCAGGGTACAGTTCTCCACTCCTGAAGCTAAGCTTACTGCCTTCAGCCTAGCAAATTTTACTTCATAATACCTTTCTCCCTGTCCATCTTTTTAAGATTTCCTTTTCTTTCCCTGCTTCTGCAGCGTTTGCTGTTCAGAATATTTTGAGTATCTGAATGTGAGTGACTGTTGAGAGACCTCTGAACAAAAACCTGAACTTTAACACCACTGTGAGTGGAGTCAAAGCAAGTGATGACTTTGAGTATGAGGGCTCAGACACAAAGAAGGATGCTGCCTCTATCCCTCCACAGAGCCGTAAGAAAACCAGTACAATGATTTGTGGGCTGAGGGGGAAGAAGAACGAGTACAAAAGCTATTTCACAGAAATACATGTGATTTGACATTCAGATAAGACCTCTATCTGCACTTGTTGAAGCCAGAGGTCAACCCCAGTAACTGCAATGTGCAGGATAAGAGGCTAGAAAGGAAACAGAAGTTTTCAGTATAAGAGTAACTTAAAAGTGCAGTGTATGGACATTTTACACATACAACACAAAAGATTTCTCTTTTATTCCTGGCTTCACAGAAAAGATGAGATAATGATAGAGCTGTCAGAAACTCCAGGTGTTTGTAAGAGTTTTTGTGCTCCAGGAGGACACAAAATTTGCTCCCCTGGAGAAAATCCTCAGGATTCCCACAAATCCAGCTGGAGTTAATTAAGCCTTATGGAAAGAAAGTACAGAAAGGCTGTGCCCACCGGTCACCTCCAGGTTCCAGCAGAGATGCCAAGAAGTTGTCTGGGGCATTTCACTAACATCGCAGAGCAATATCTGAAAATGCTGCTCTCATCAGGCTTGATTTCTGCCAAAGGAGGAAAGTCTCCTTATGGAGCCTCCTATACAGAGTCTTTTTTTTCTGTCGTCTATTCACTTGCTCACTTGTGCAGCTTAGAGTGCTTCACCCTTCAAAATAGCATCCTCTTTTAGGGAATGCTGTCAGGCTCTCAAAATCTCTGCCATAAGTACTGCTAGAACTGGCTCCAACCTTTGCCTCGTCCTGCCCAACGGAAGAGCTGCCAGATCAGAGCTGAGAAGCACTTGCAGCGCAACACAGAAGAAGGTTTTCACATCTCTTCCCTTTCCTTCAGGGTTAAATCCCAGCCTCAAGGAAGTCAAAGGCTAAAGTACCATCAGTCCTCCCCAAGTGTATCTTGCCAGGACCTTTTATAATGGACCTACAGTGATGATCACTATTTGCCTCAAAGAAAAGGCTCCTTAACAAACCTTTTTGTCTTCCTTTTTAGAGATTAATCATACTAATTCTTTTCCGGGTATGAAATCATATTAAAAACAAAAATCTTGGAAATGTCATTGCAGGCCTTTTTTTTTTCCTGTGGGAGGAAGGAGAGCCACCTCGTTGGCAAACTCTGATTGTTTTTTCCCTCCTAAAAACATTTTTTCTTTGCCTTAGTTTTTGCTATGTTTCAAACCTTTGAAATAAAAACCTCTTCAGTATTATTCATAGTCAAAGCACTAAAGACTTTTTTTTGCTCCATAACACTGTTCATTGATTTGTATCTTGAAATGGTTTAAAGTATACCAGACAAGGAGGCTGGGAGGGACAAAGGAAGGGGCAGGAAAGAGAATTAAAAGGACCAGAGAGAGATGGGGCACTTTGAGGATCAAAAAATTCCTGAATTCTAATAATTCCATCTCTGCCACAGGTTAACTAGCTAGACAATACCAGAAGAGAAAGGACTGCTTAATTCAGGGTATGTACTATGGTTTACATTGGGAAAAAAGCAATAACTGAGGACAAACAGAACGCAAATACTTGGGGAAACATTTGGGAGTAAGGATGTCTATGCTAAAGATGTGATTCCCTAGCTCCTTCAGGGAGAAGCTAGGTATTTCTGATGCTTCCCAGAAATGTCTCAGTAAAGCCAAAATGTTTGATATTTTATTCTTATTATTTCTGAACAAGAAAGCCTATGGGAAAAATGGATTTTTACCTCTGCTAGGTTTTCTCTGTCAGAAAGAAGAGTGACTTTATGTGTGCATGTGTGTGTGTATATATAGCCACAAGTCCAATTTGTTTTTAAGCTTGAAGGTCACCATTAAGCAAAGATCATGGCCACAATATTGAGTTATATTTAGGGACAAAAACACGACAAAGGAACAGGATAGTCTGTATTTTGTCAATGTCTGTGACACTTTTATTACCTATTTGTTATTGCTGTGTTATGGGAAAGTCACTGAAGCATACATTATTATTCTCTACTCCATCTTCATTCCACGTGCTTCAAAGCCAGTTAAATGTAAAATTTCAGATTAGCTCTGGAAAAGTCTGCACGTGTCTGAAGTGATTTTCCTTCCAGCCCGCCATTTGTCACTGTCCGGGAGATAAAGTGGGGTCAAGCCACTACTTGACCTCGTGCTTTTGCTTCTTGGAATCCTTGACTAAGAGAGCCATGCGGGTAAAACCCCATCCAGGTTTTTAAATACTTTCTCTGCTTATCAGTTATAAATTCATTTTCATTCTTTTCTTTCACAATCGATATCAAGCTGTGACAAGAGTTACTGGAATTTTCTGAACAAGCATCCACGAACCGATCATTTCCATCCAACCCTTCCCCATACTGTGAGCCTTTCCATGCTGGTTCAGCTGGGGCTCTGCATATTTTTAGCCTTGGAGAGAATTAGTTAACAATATGGCTACTATTGAAGAAGCGTGTTTACTGCTGCCCAGTGAAAGACTCCACTGAAGTCAGGAGAACATCGCCAGAAAGGTAAATGAAACTTTGTACTGGTCTTGTAGGACTGCGGGAGAGTGCTCACCAGAAGGAAGCACTCTGTATGGCCGTGCTTGCTCCCTTTGCCAACTACTGCATGCTGAAGCTGCCTGGGTCTTGTCATCTACACAGCTTCTTTCTTCAAGTGAGGAAGAAGATAGTGCATAAGAGTTAGTTAAACGGCAGCAATTACCTCAGCCAGATGTTGCCAAAACAAATGCTGGCTTGCCGCAGTTTGAGTTCTTTCTCTTTTGACTTTCTGTTTGCTACATTTTTTTATCCAAAGTTGGAGCCAAGAAACCCTGGACATCTCTTCACATCACAGCAGTGCCACAGGGGATCCTTCCTAGTTTCACGTGGAAACTTATGAGGTTTCGAAGAATGCTTAGAAGTCAAGGGAAATATTCAGCTTGACTTGAATGGTTTTTCATTCCATTTGCAACTATGAAATTGAGATTCAGATTTCAGATTTACTGAGCAAAAGAATCCCTGTGCTTCCACCCCTTTGGAGAGGGCACCTGACAGCTCCTCCTGTGGTGGCAGCTTCATAGGAATGAGGCAAGAATGTTGATACTGACGTTCCCTCACACAGATTTGAAAACACCAGTAAATGGGACTGTTTTGCTGCTGAAGCAGGTACTTAAGCAAGAGATATCTGTACTTTCAGTTTACGTTTTTGTGTGTCATTTTACCACCTGACTAGCTGCCCTCAAAATTAGCTTGTCCAAATTAACACTGCACTGGTGTTCACTGTTATGTTTTGCTCTCTTTCCTGCATTTATACAAATACACCCAAAGTCATTGCTACACAAAAGCTCTTCTGGATTAGTCAGAAATTTTGGGTAAGGTCCCTTCACTGCATCAGAGCAGACTTGTTTGATACAGGTCTCCTGGCACGTTTCCAGATCTGGCACATTTCCAGACAAATCTGTCACACACGTGATGGGAACTCTGCAAGCTTGGTTTTGGGCTTTTGATCTTGATCCTTCAGGATCTGAAATTTTAGGAAGAAGATTGAGATCAGACATGATAGTTTTCTGTTATCTTAATATGGGTCTGCAGGTAAGACTGCATCTTAAGACTTCCTTCTATCATTCGGCAAAGGAGGCAGGAACAGAAGTAGGTTTGGGTGTGCCATTAGTTGGCCACGTGTTTGTAATACAGATAAATGCACAGTCACTCTTTCTGATAGAAACTGCACCCTTCCCATCACTCCGTAATCTGCTCCCATGCTTCAGGGAAACTGTAAAAATACGACAAAGGTCATTTATTTCATTTTGCCTTCTCTGGCTGATAACACACTGAAATGACTATCCTACACCTGCGTTATTCCTGCTGCCCTCTGAATTGCAGTTGTACCTGTAAGAAGGGTTTGTGCCTGATTTTCCAGAAAATATCAGCCACTTAACCAATTTGTCCCCTCAAGGAAGCTTTTCCAGTCCAAACGTTTCAGAGTGATTACAAGACGAGCTCCTATTTCTCTTCCATTTCCTTGTTTGCAGTGCACAAACAGTGGCCTCACACACGCCAGGACAAACAGACTTCTTAGTCATCTTGCCTACAATTTCTGAGGCATTGACTCAATACCATTTACTAAATGTAGGCTAGCTAGATCCCTTTATCAGAATAAAAGCCTCAACTCTGGTCTTTAACCTGAGTTCCCCTTTTTAACAAGTATTATAGAAAATGCTGCTTATGTAGGAGGACTACTCCAATTCCCTTTTTCCCCTGGAAGCTCTGCTGCGTGAGCTTATTGTGCAGGCTGGAGTTTCAGCATGCGCGAGTGTTGATCCTGGAAGATGTGCACATTGCCACACTTTCGTCAGCAATGACAACGTGTTGCTTGCCTCCACTCCCTCACCTGACACACGCAGCACAGACTGCTGAGAGTGCAGCCTCTCTTCTTGGCTCAAACGGCACCAACAAACCAACCACCGTGCCGAGCAGCAAAGCACCCGTGTGGAAGGAAATCCCAGGCCGAAGGGAGATGGGTGCACTGCCAGCCACCCCGGCACTGCGATTGCACTGCTCTGCCACCCTGAGGGAGATCACAGAGGCTGTAAAGGCTAGAAATTTGGTGGAGCCTTCAGTTATCCCCATGTACCTTGGGCTAAGATCAGAGTGGGATGTAATACTGAGGCCAAATTTTTAGATACTTCCATTTCATGGAGGACCTCATAAGACAAGACGCAGCCCTTGACTTGGACCTGAGCAGTATGCAGTATTTATAGAGGCCAAATATCCATTACAGATATGCTCAGCTTCAGAAAGGGGAACTGTATAAAAATGAGGAAGCGTTTTAAAAGGAATTTAAAGGGGCAGCTATGAGAATTAAGTTCCTACAAGCTGGATGGAGGTTGCTGAGGGATGCCACATTGGTAGCGCAGTGCCAGTACATACCATCTTTTCAGGAAGGCTTGAAGAAAGGGCAAAAGGTAGCCAGCTTTGTTAGGTAGCAGAGCAAGGAAAAGCATTTGAAAGAAGTTCAAAAAGCTGAAGGCATGTCCAAAGGGAGAAAATAGAAAGGATCGTAAACTCTGGCAGATTAAAGGTAAAAATGCAATAAGGGTGGCCAAAAAGAAGGACTTTGAAGAACAAATCACAAAATTATCCAAACTAATGATAATTATTTTTTTTTAAATACATCAAGAGCAGAAAACTTGCCAGAGAGCCTGCAGGAGCAGCTAAGGACTGGGGTGCCAGAGGTGTTACCTGCAAAGGCACTTTGCAGAAGAAGCAAACCTTAGGGAATTTCCCATCTTGAAACTCATATTACATCCAAACAGACCTACAACTACAACTACTACCTCCAAGTGCAAGGTCCGGCACCTGGATCGGGGCAACCCCCAGTATCAATACAGGCTGGGGAATGAAGGGATTGAGAGCAGCCCCACCAAGAAGGACTCGGGGATACTGGTGGATGAAAAGCTGGACATGAGCCAGCAATGTACGCTCACAGCCCAGAAGGCCAACCGTATCCTGGGCTGCATCAAAAGAAGCATGGCCAGCAGGTCGAGGGAGGTGATTCTGCCCCTCTGCTCTGCTCTGGTGAGACCCCACCTGCAGTACTGTGTCCAGCTGTGGAGCCCTCAGCACAGGAAAGACATGGACCTGTTGGAGTGGGTCCAGAGGAGGGCCATGAAAATGATCTGAGAGCTGGAGCACCTCTCCTACAAGGACAGGCTGAGAGAGGTGGGGTTGTTCAGCCTGGGGAAGAGAAGGCTGCGGGGACACCTTATTGCGGCCTTTCAGTACTTAAAGGGGGCTTATAAGAAAGATGGGGACAAACCTTTTAGTAGGGCCTGTTGTGATAGGACAAGCGGTTTTAAACTAAAAGAGGGTAGATTCAGGCTAGATGTAAGGAAGACAATTTTTTCAATGAGGGTGGTGAAACACTGGAACAGGTTGCCCAGAGAGGTGGTAGATGCCCCACCCCTGGAAACATTCAAGGTCAGGTTGGACGGGGCTCTGAGCAACCTGATCTAGTTGAAGATGTCCCTGCTTATTGCAGGGGGGTTGGACTAGATGACCTTTAAAGGTCCCTTCCAACCCAGACTATTCTGTGATTCTACTTTTTGCAATGAAACTTTATTTCAGTAACCAAATTCTCCCTCTTTTTGACAAGCCAGTCTCCTTCTTGCAAATGCCCCCACCCCCATTATATTACCTGGTCTAATAAACTTGAGTACTCTGATGAGGGGTTGTGCTACAATAAAAATTTCCTCCTAGGGCAGTACTAATCTAATTACTGGCACGTACAAGTGGCTGGCAACAGATCTACAGACAGCATTTGAACCTGGGCCAGGACGCAGTCCCTTTTGCACCTGCCGTCTGCAACATGGACATGGTGTTGCAGAGAGGACCTCAGGCTGGAGGGAGACATCTCGGGTCCTTGTGAGGAAGGGCTGGAGGCCACAGTTGCCTGTGGTACATTTAAACACTGTAATAGCTGGCCCACATTGTATCATCTCTGTTTTTCTTCCTACTTTGTAGATTATTCAGGGCACTGCTCAAAGGTAGCCGAGGCCCCTGTGCAGCAGTTATTCCTACTGTGAAGAGGGGCTAAGGGGAAATGTATTTTTATAATTCTGGTCAGAGCATAGCCCCAGGGACACCGATGGTGAGGAGTGCAAAGGTGTGCCATGTTCATCCCCCAACGACTTGAGCAGCTATCAGGGCCCTCCAGGCACTTTGCATTTTGAGTGGCATAACACTTCAATATGCCTCTCAGAGTTTGCTCGCCCCCAAAACAGCAGGCCTAATATTAAATACTTACTCAGGTTGCTTCAAAGGTGTAGTTAGAAATAAGAAATGACCCTTTGAGTTGTGTTACAGCTATATCTGTGACTGTATCCATCCCCCATAGGCTTTTAAATGTTTACTTCTTCACTGAAATATGAGATTAATATTATGCTACTTATCTCTTCTCCTACAGCAACAGGTAAACTTTCAAAATGTCAGTGACATACATACATATGGAGTAATTACTATCTATCCTTAAATCCTGCTGTCAGAAAATAATGCATACTTTACAAAAATGTCATTTTTCTAAAAATACCTTAAGAGGTCCTCATCATTTTTGTGCCAGAAATAAATAGAAAAAAGACCCCTATGAGTGGTCCGTTACTCATTTTCAAGAGCCTGTGGAAAACCGACATCCTTCCTTATTTATCTTTGGGAAGGAACAATTTCATCAGGTACTACAGGAGAAAATACAGTGCCCATTATGCAAGGGATTTTCTATTTAAAATAATTGAGTACTTAAAATTCACTCTCTTGCTCATTCAATAAAGCATTCAGCATTCTAAAGCTGGAAAAGGCCATTAGTATCATTTTATCTGACCCTCTCTATACCAGAGGCAACTAAACTTCATCCAATTTCCTTAAATAATGCATTTTTTGGTTAAAGCCTATATTTTCAGAAAAGGATCTAGTCTTGATTTAAAAACTTCTAGAATAGAATTTGCTGTGTCCCTTGTTAGTCTGTTCCAATGCATAATCATACTCAAAGACATATATTTTATTTTTTCTGGCTTTACGTACTAGCCAGTTGGTTTCATTTATGCCTTCCTCTATCAAAGGGAAGCATGAGCTCATCCTTCCGTTATATATAGTTGTGTCTAATAAGATTTGAGTATAAAAGTAGGAAGACTCAACGTTTCAAAACTACAGAAGAAGCTTAAGAAAAAAGTGAAGAGGGAAAAAACCAACCTCTGATAAAGCTGTTTGTTAGAAGTGCCTGGAGTAAAGGCACTGTGACTGTAAATCAGACCATGCCATTAGGAGGGCAGAGTTCTGCAGTCTTCACTAAGACAAAAAGTCCATCAGCATTTGATGGGAATTTCAGATTTGTAGTGACTGATTAAGGATTATGACACAGCTTTGCATATTTAAATGTATTTAAAATGTTTCTGATAAGTGCCATACACTTTTAATTTCCTTTCTAATAGCATTTTTTCTTATTCCATTGTTCTAACTGCATAAGCTAGTGCAGTTAAAGACATTTAGAAATCTGCCTTTCTTGACAGAGTTTTTACAGTATCAAAGAAAAGGGTTTATTACGGATTCAGCATGGCCCTCGAAGTGTTTTTCTGCTAAAGACGTGACTTCTTGTTGAAATGTTTTCCTGAGTCAAAGCCTTAATCCCCTATACATTTAACTCTGACTGATAGGCAACTCTAGTATTGTGATCCCAGGCTCTCAGATAAAACCATGCATCGAGTAACACTGCAGACACCCCCCATACCATGGCTCTTCATGCAGGGCAAAGCCAGGTTGGGGCTGGGAGCCTACCTTTTTGTTCCCAAAGGGCAGAAGTTCCCTGATGTTTCTCTCCCACCCAACCAGAGCGCTGCTCTCCTCCTCCCCACCAGCTTCAGCTCTTCCACTGGGGTGGGAAATCCACTGGAAAACAAAAATCACTCTGGTGTGTGCCCAGAGTGAGCAGGAGGCAGCAGGACATGGCTCAGGGCTTGCTGGGCTGGAGCTGTTTAGGTGGCTGAGGCAGCTATTCCACCTTGCTGGGTCAGGAGGGCTCAGGACAGCCTTGCCCAGTGATGGGGCGCATGACAAAGCTAAACGTGCTTGTATCCATGTCCCCACCCGTCAAGGCTTCCCTGGGTGATCCACCACCGCTGCTGCCTTCACCCTGTCCTAGAACCTCTCCTGCATGACCTGTCTCTGCTCCATGCAGCCCTGTTTGGCAGGACTTGGCTGGGTCAGCAGTCCTTGTGCTGAAGGTGGAAAGCACAAGGCACAGAAAATAACCTGACAGGACTGGAAGCAAAACCATTTACTCTCTCTCAGAGGGTTGCTCTTAGGTCAGTGCAGGCATGGCATACCATTTCACTGTCTTCAGAAGTGAAAAATTAATCCAGTACATGTAGAGAAACAGCAGCTGCTGGATGCCTACTTTGAAATGTGTAGTTGTAAGACCAATTAATGGAAGAATTTCTAGCTCTAAGATCCCTTCTTTATCTTACAAAAAGTGGATATTCTGGGCAAAGCATTTGTTAGTATGTTTTTCATCTTTTTGTCACTGAACTCCATAGTTAACAGCACCCATAATATGTATCCCAGAATCATTATGTCTCTTAACATCAATGCAACTGTATAGCAGTAAGGGCTATTTTCTCAACAAATTCTCTGCTAAGAAAAGGGAAGGTGAGTCTCACTATTTCTGCCTGCCAACAAGTCCAGTAATACAGCATGAAATCAGTTTTCCTCCAGAAAAAGGATCTTTGCAGGTATTATGGTAAAATGAAAAGTCACTAACAGGTTTGCCTCTCAGAAACTAAACAGTAATACAGCTAACTAGAAAAGGAGACAGTTTCTTTGGGTTTTGAAAGAGCGCAGCATGTATCTACTGCACTTGGGTTTCTCTGTAGAAACACATGAAACAGTGTCATTATTGGGTTCACATTCACTGGATGATCTTCCACCTAACAGCAAATATTTCAACTTTTTCCAGCTTATCAAATGCAAAGGCAGTTTCTTTTCACCACTGAACAGAGGGAAAGCAGCAGACTCTTTTTCTACAGCCTCAATTAAGCAGATGCTGATGGAGGATGAGAACACTTTTGATGTTAAGGCATGTTCTGGCAGCAGTCCTAGTCCTTACCAGTTGATTTTAGCAAATTGGAAATAAATCTGCAGGATGAGAATTTCCAGAAATGTATTTAACTGTCAATGGAATGAGCTTCCAATAGACTTTTTAATCATATTGGCAGACCAAAAGCAACTCTTGTGTGGTTCGTGTTCTGTTTCTGAAAGTACAGCATATTTTGACCCATGCAGAGCTTCACAAGAGATGTCCTCCAAAATTCAAGAGACTTATCAAAGCATAAACAAGAGCAGAACACAAACACTACAAGTTACATGGTGGCCTGGCCCTTGTAAGCAAATTTAGGCCTTAATAGGAGTCTGGAAGGGTATAAGTTGCAAAAACAACATAAAAGTAATGATGTTTATAAATCACCCTGACAGTGGCATGTTGCAACATAGTTGTTCTCTTTTCTTTAAAAAGGGCTCGCGCTCATTATCACAGTGATTTTTCCAGATATATTTATTTGGCTCCATTTCCCCATACTTTATCTACATGCCAAAATAAATGCTTGCCAAAGATAAATTCACAGATCTGGCAGGCTAGGAGGAGTCTCAGGAGATCGTCTCATCCAACATTCTGCACTGAAGCAGGCTAAAAGTATCTGGACACCATCCCTGACACTTTTATCTTCTTCACTTTAAGAAATCGATATCCCTGGGTAGTGTGTCCTAACACTTTGCCACACTTTCAGATAGAAAGACTTACCTATTATCCTGCCTAAATCTTTTAGGTGAAGGTGAAACTGATTCTTTCTTGCCCTTCCCTAAACGGACATGCAAAGTAATTTACAGGTGTTGCCCCATCTGCGTCAATCCCTTCCAAGCTGCTGTGCCATTTCTCAGTCTTCTCTTTTCAGTCCAGTGCCTTCACCTTCCTTTTTATGAGTCACATTTTCTACATCTCTTATCATGCTTGTTGCTTTTCTGTGCTTTTCCCTTGACTGTGTCTACTTACTGCTTCCAGCTGAGACAAAGGACTCCAGCTGGGACTTCACCACTACTTCAGAAAGTGGAACAATTGCTACTGCTGCCTATGTAAAGATACTTTTATTGTCAGAACAAAGCTCATCTCTTCCTCAGCAGTATCTGATTATTGACATATACCTAGCTTGAGCTCTGTAGTGTGGATCATAGAACACCAGAATTGCAAGGGGATAAAGAGAGACTATCTAGTGAATGATACTGAGAAATCTTCAAAAGATGCTTGTCTCACTTGTTCTTTAAAAATGTCCAAGAGGGGAGATTTCATGATCACCGTAGACAATCTGTTCCAGTGCTTCACTGTCTTCACATTCAGATGTTAGGAGACAAAAATGCTATCTTAAATCATACTGTAGGGTCCAGTCAGAAAAATCTCCTTCTTCCGCTGTGATGCTGCCTAGCCAATAACTTCCAATTTTGTGCTTGTCTGCTGAATTTCTCCTCCCTAAGGAGGAAGACTTTTGTATTTGTCTTTGCTGAATTTCAGCTGTTTTGATTTCAGATTCTCTCTAATTTTTCAAGCGTGTGTTGAATTCTGATGCTCGTGTCTGCAGTACTTGCAACCTTGACCTATGCCACTCCCATTCACTAATATTATGACCATAGTCTCTCGCTGGTCCTCCAAACTGTCAAGAGAAATGCTGAACAGAGCCAGGTCCAGAACAGAGCACCACTAAACTTCAGTTGAAATTTGATAGCAAAGAGCTGATGAGTGCTCTCTGAGAGCAAATTTCCAACCATTGCACACCTTTCTTCTCACGACCACACCAACACTGTATTTCATTAGTTTCCTCATGGGAATGTCATGGAGAATTGGCAGAAATGTCACTGGAATTAAGATTATATCACATTAGTTGTATCCCCCTTTTTTTCCCCACTAGGCCACTTAACCAGCCAAAGGCAGAAATTAAACAGGCTTCACATGACCCATTCTCAACAATCCTTGTTGGCTATTTCTTTTGTCAGTTTATAATCATTTAGGTACTTACAAAGTAATTTTTTAACAGCTTGTTCCAGAACCTTCTCAGGAATCAAAGTTACACTGACAGGTCCAAAAGAGTAGCATCTCCTCTTGTACAAAAACACAGACAGAGCACGTGTCCACGGAGTTTCCTAAATCCTTATATCAGAATATAGGTCTCCTTTCACACCTGAAACATTGCTACTGTTTGCTCAGAACTTCAGTTTCCACCATCAAATCAGTAAGAGGCTCAAGTGTGACAGGAGTGACATTTCCAGGGCTTTTCATTGTTAAGCGCCACTGAGCATTTGCCAACAGTTTTTCCCAAGAGTTTGTGACTGAACATAATGTATGCTAAAAGGGATTTTACACCAAATGACTAGACATTGCCCTGAATCAGACAGCCATGCCAGAATCTCTCTAAGCAAAATCACCAAAATATTTGTAAGAGGACAAAATTTATGTTTTTTCTTTCCTAGCACCAGTCTTGGAATTGCTGAGTTGTTTTGATTGAATCTTTCAAGAAAAAAAATGCAATTATAGGGGGGTAAGAAAGGCAGTGTCCTGTGTGGGATACCACATCCTGAATGGAAGCTTGCAACGCTATGGACATTGTGGTTATAACTCTTTCTGGTTGTCCTACATGGAAAAAGAACTTCGTGTCCCCACTGTATCTTCCATACAAGTGCATTAGAAATGTTGAGCTATGTTCACATCATTTTCCAGGAAGCATAAAATATTATTACCCCCTTCTTACAGTCAGGAAAACATAAAGAGGCCTTGTTCAAGGTCAAAGTGAGTCAGCAGAGAGCACAGGATGAAACTAAGCTAGTCTTATGTTTTAATAACTAAGACAATGCTCTCCTTTTTTTCTCCCTTTCAGATAGTGTTCACCTGTGTAATCTTATCTCCAAACCAGAAGAGCTCCTCAGAAGTCTATAGTTGAAATACTGGTGAAGGTCAAAGGGAAATGAGCCTTCTCACTGGACAACTACCTTGTTTTATGCTCTATTGATTTACAACGCCCTACAGAAATGTTATGGGGTATGGTGTAACTAATGGACAGTTACTGAAGTTAGCTCTCATACAGCATATACTTTCTTCCAAAAATAGCTTTTTAAAATAGAGATGTCCCTTACAGACCCATTTATGATGTGAAGAGTCCTCTGTCTCCCCCTGCTTTAATTTTTTTATTTAAAATATAATGAAAGGGAGAAAAATCAGAACTGTAATGAGGCTGGGCTGATGGTGATGTTGCTTCACAGAAACTCTCAGCACATATCCATCACTCTGGAATCTGAGCAGAGATTCAGGTCTCCCCCAGACAAGTACCCATTGCTCCAAACAGTCATTAGGCCCTCGAACTGACTGGTGTCCTCACCTCAAATCACTACAGCTGGATGCTCCAGAAGAAAGTAGGCAAAAAGCCTATGATACACTGGACTGTAGGGACTGAAGGAGAATTTGTAGACATGCTCTGAAATGTGTCTGAATAGCAGACAAGTAACTGCATTTCTCTGCCTACAAACTAGTCATAGTCTTATGAGTGAATGCATATATTTTCTTACCTCATTCAAAAGAAAGAGGGTTATTTTTAAGGCAAGGACCTGTGTAGGTGCATTCCAATTTTTGGAATCTCTAAGACTGCCAAAGGCTATTTTGTAGATAAATACTCATTGGAAAAAATACACTGAAAGTACCATTCTACCCCTAAGCTACTGAGGATGCACAAGATAGAAATGACCTGTGTTCATATAGAAAACAGAATAAAACAAGATGCTTATGTGGCATCATCTGAAACATGTTGTAGTTGCCACTTTTGTTCACAGGTTTGCATGCACAGCAACAAACAGATGCTTGAAAAGTCAGGTGTATGGAATAAACCTTATCTAGAATGGTTTAGCTGACAGATGAGAAACTCAAGGGAGAGCTACTGTAGGAGCACTAGGCAAGAAAACAATTCACAAAGGCTTTTTACAAGGCCGAGGAACATGAAAGCAACAGCAAATTATCTGTGAAGCGGCAAAGCTTTGCCTTTTTTTCACTTCCTTATAATTATATGTTGTAATATTCTTTCTGTCTAAAGGTCACGGTGTGTTTATAATCATAAAACCAGGAAAAACCTGCTCTTTGAACAGGATACAAACTTCTGCCAGTTATTCTAGTTACAGGCTTGAAAAATTAAAACGTGACAGCCCAAAAAGCTTGGAAACTTCAGATCCCTTCTCCAAAAAAAAAATAAAATGGGAGAAGTGATCTCTTACGTCCTCAAAAGCTTTTTTCCCCCCCCAGGGTTAATTTACTTGTGCATTTGGGCACTAGTTTCCATAAGTCCAGAATACTATATGGTGAGCTGTTGCATTTAGCAAAGTGGTAAAGTATGGCAATCACATTCAGTGTTGTTTCTTTTGATGAAACATAGTCATTTGTAAATTCTTTGGGGTAGAAATGGAGTTCATTCTTGACAGATCCTTTGCAAGTACTGTAATAAACAAAGGTTAGAGATAACAGTAAAACCCAAGGACACAGAGCAGAGTGGCATAGGTTGATAATCTATCCTGTTGAGATGGAGTTAGGGATGGAGAGAAAGCACTAGCGTAGATGCTGGTTTAATTCCTGGAAGATGTTGGCTAAGTTCCCATTTCTTGCACATGCTTACTGTGTGCCCTTACAAAGGTCACTTAGGACTAGCTCCACAAACAGATACATGCATTAAATGCCATTGCTGATCGTAGAATCATAGGATCATAGAATAGTTTGGGTTAGAAGGGACCTTTAAAGGTCATCTAGTCCAACCCCCCTGCAACGAGCAGGGACATCTTCAACTAGATCAGGTTGCTCAGAGCCCTGTCCAACCTGGCCTTGAATGTTTGCAGGGGTGGGGCATCTACCACCTCTCTGGGCAACCTGTTCCAGTGTTTCACCACCCTCACTGAAAAAAATTTCTTCCTTATATCTAGTCTACATCTACCCTCTTTTAGTTTAAAAACTTTATCTCTTGTCCTATCACAACAGGCCCTGCTAAAAAGTTTGCCCCCATCTTTATTATGAGCCTCCCTTAAGTACTGAAAGGCCGCAATAAGGTCTCCCCGCAGCCTTCTCTTCTCCAGGCTGAACAACGCCAACTCTCTCAGCCTTTCTCCATAGGAGAGGTGTTCCATCCCTCTGATCATTTTTGTGGCCCTCCTCTGGACCCGCTCCAACAGGTCCAGGTCTTTCCTGTGCTGAGGGCTCCAGAGCTGGACACAGTACTGCAGGTGGGGTATCACCAGAGCAGAGCAGAGGGGCAGAATCACCTCCCTCGACCTGCTGGCCACACTTCTTTTGATGCAGCCCAGGATCTAGGATTTAAGTCTTCTCTGCCTCAGTTACTTATCTGTAAATTCCAGACAACAGTACTTCCCTATTTTAGTGTGGTATTAGAAAGATAAATACATTAAAGACATTTAAATGCTGCAGTGAAAAGGGTCATGCAAGTAGCAAAGTTAGAAAGAAATGAGCCTCAGTTTCTAATGCCTTCCAGGACTCCTGAGTGTGGAGAGAGTTCAGGGGCTGGAATCAGGGAAATAAAAATGGGACAGAAGAGAGCTGCCAGACCCCATGATGCACTTTCCTGGAAGGCAATAAGGGGTGCTTAGTTTGAAAGCTGACAGGAAAGTCAGTACCTTTTGCAAAGTAGAAGATGGCTGGGTCTGTTCTGTGAGCAAGATAAAATCCTCCAAACAGCCTTGGCAGAAACCAAATACTTTTCCCCATGAAACTGAGCCCACCCTCTTGGCTATAGGCAGGTGTGCTTTGATAGCTTCTTCTGTGAAAGGGGAGGGGTGTTTGTGGGTTTTATTTAATACCTCCACCTGGAGGTTAGCACCCTGTGATCACAGTTTTAACCTGCTAGTATGCTTCTGGCATTATACCCCAAGAGGAGGGGTATAATGTGAGCAGGGGTTAGAAAAAGGCAGGTTTTGTTCCCACTGGACAAATCATTTTACTTTTCTCTGCCTTTCTTTCCCTGTTCCCAGCAGCGTCCTGGAAGGCTGCAGTCCCCAGGGAGGAGAGATATTATAGCTTGGCATCACTGGGTGCCTTGTTTCTAATTCCCTGGAGAACTGAAAGTGGGTGTTGCTGTCTGATGACTGAAAAAGGGCTTTCTGAAAATGTTAAGGCCCTTACGTCTCCAGGACCACAGTAACTCTGCCAGAACTTTCTTATGGTGTAAAAGGAAATATTTTTGATGGAGGATTTGCACTGGCCTTACAAACAATGCGTTTTACATCCATTATTTCCATCATTTTCCTCCTGAGGAGAGCTGGTGGGAGACCAGGCAGAACACCCCACCTGCCCTGGTCAATGGCATCACCCTTCTGAAAAGCCAGGCAACCACACAGTATGCCAGCACACCAACAAACCCTGGCACTGCACTGAGGAAGATGCAGAGACCCAGCCCAAAAAGGGTTACTCAGATGTACCACCACCCACTTCCCTTCTGACTGGGAACTAGAACTTTGTACGTTGGCACTAGTTTTATTTGAGATTCTAATTCCTGTATGAATATTGATTATCACTTAAAACATGCAGCTCAAATGGATGATTGCCTCTGAATTCCTGTTCTTGTAGTCACTTTCAAGAAGTCCCACTTTCCTTGCAAGATATGGTATGAACCCACAGGTTCATGGACAATGGGCACAAGATCTTCCTTCTGGAACAAGCCTACAGTACCCACTGGATAGAGGTTGAGTTTGTACCTTATTTTCCTTAGAAGCAAAAGGATTCTGTTCTCCTGCACAGCCCATCTCCTAAAAAAGAAAGGACAGAAATAAATGTTTAAACGCACCGGCTGATATCACCATCATAAAAAACAAACAGAAGAAAATGGGCATATTCAACTGGCTTAAATACCACCAAGTGTCACCTTTGTCTTGTGTTTCCTGCTGTCTGACTCAAGACACTCTCACTCTGCACTTCCCTCAGGCTTTCTGAATTGATCTCCAGAGGCACTAAACCCACTACAGGCACAGACATTTAGGTGGAATTTAGGCTGGCTGGAAATGGCCCAAAGCAATTTGAAAACATAAGTTAGAAGACAGAGCCACAGAAAAAGAAAGAAATGTTCTCCTTGTTATTCCCTGCTCCTTGAAGATGTGATGTGGACTAATTGAAGGTCTCAGATTTCATGGGACACTGTTTTACTGTAATTTTCATAAGGAGTTTTTCTTGCTCCGTTATTTTTCATTTTGGGGATTAGATCTTGGCAAAAGGAGAAACAACTCTTATACAATACGTGGTATATTTTCACTTTAGTGATAAATGAAACTCTTGTCAGCAGGTTCTGACAAGAATCCATGGAGTTTCTCAACAGCTACCCCCAGAAAGGATCCTCGTTCCCTTTCCATGCAACAAAGCAGGCTTTATAAATCCACCAGTATTTCAAAGTATGTCCTCTGGTGGGAGAGAAAACATTCCCCTTCTTTTCCTTCCCAACCTTCACTCTTTTCCAATTCAGCTTTTATCTTGGGGAACAAAGCCTGATGTATCTCACTCTTTCAAGCAAAAAGGAACGAATGTTCCTATGGGCCTAGATCCAAACACAGTGAAGGTAACACAAAGTCTCTCAAACAATTCAACTAGCTTTGCATCAAGCTCACCAAAGATAAACATATGCAGTCTGTGTAATGAAAATAAATAAGCATCTGGATTTTAAACCTCTGCCAGCCCATCTAGTGAAACTCAATAAGGAGCTGCTGTCAACTTCTTGGCTAAGCCAAGCTAATAATGCTATGAAACAGGTGAGGAAATCAAGCTGCAGGTATGTGCTGCTTCTGAGTGCCATCAAAAATTGGCAGGGAAGACCATCCTGGCACAAGCACGTGAGCTGGAATACAATTAAGCTAGCTCCATAGCAAACCTACACTTTCTTAGTGAGCTGAAGATTTGATAGAGACTCTCGCTTGACAGTGCATCGTAGTGATGCCGTCATCAGCACCCTGGTGTCCAAGTGAATTATTAGAGCAATATAGCCGCATGAGTACATTGCAAAGAAGAATAATTCTTTAGAAGATAGCTTTGTATGGAAAATGGTCCAGCTATAGATCTTGTTGTGCTGGTCTGCTCCTAGGTGGGAACTGTGGTCTTCTATCTTATAGTAAATGCACACAAAAGAGATGGCAAAATGAGCAGTGTCTTACTCCGCAATGCTGTACCGTGGGGGGAGAAGGTCCATCCTAAAAAAGCCCTGAGGCAGGAGAATAGCCAGGGTCCCAGTGGTTTACCTGAGGAAAACATGGTGCAGGAGGGAATCAGCTGTATTTAGGAGAGACTTGAAAGAAAAAAAGCTCTGTGCTCCACAAAGCATCTGAATGAGGCAGCAGCCAGCTCTCTGCCCTTCCAAGTGTCTATCTGCTAGAACAAATACCCGAGAAGAGTGTCCTACAGCTCTGTGCCACTGCAGTACTCCTTCCTTGGATGAAGCTAGAAGCTGAAAGGTCCTGAACCACTTGAGTAAGACCACTGGTGATTGGAACTGGTCATGAAAGATCCCGTGGTAGCTTCAGCTGGAAGACGAACATCAAATCCCAGCAGATGATGGCATTGCCTATGCAGATTCCCTTCTCACCACTCTGCCCAGCTTAAAAAGCATTCAGCAGTCCTCATTTTCTGCATTTACACTCTCCAGGCTGCTGATTTTCTACTATTTCCCACACCAAAGAGAAGTGCTTTTCAGCAACTGCCAATTTCTACTGTGGAGAGGTGTCACATAGATACATTAATTGACTGGGAAGAGATTCAAGACCATCAAGCAAAATATCGAACAGAAGTTCAGAAAACTGCTCTGATTGCTAGTCCCAAAGTTTTAACTCCAGGTAGTGTATTTCCAAATGTGTTTCTTTTGTTTCTATGCTGGCTGTAGTAAGGACTACTGCCAAACAATCTTTACATACAGAAATCCTATGTGAGTTAGGTCAGGCTAAAACAGCACATAAGAGGGCATTCTGTCACACTTCACTAACGTGTTTTCTGCCACCTGATTCTGTTGGTAAAAGTGCTTGGACTTGGAGACCTCTACTCTCCCTAGACTTCCTTTAGCTGGCCCTAAGGCCAGCAGAGTGAAAAACAGCCTTGGCAGGAGACAATTTTAATGGATAAGTCTAAAATTTTAATCCCAGCTACTATAACTCACTATACATTTTGATTTTATCTATAACCCTAATAAAAGCCACTTCCTATGAAGCTAAGCTGCACAGAAGTGGCTGCTATTTTACTGGGGAGTAAAAAAAAACAACCCTCACATATTACAAGGGACTCTGAGCCATCAGATGTGCTCTCCAGCATTTATTATCTGATTTGATGTGTTAATGGCTGGTTATTCTCATTAGCTGTTCCCTGGATTGACACAAACTGTTTTTCTGCACTTAGGCTGTGCAGCCTACTGTGTAAAGGTAATTAGCATGGGGCCTATGGATTAACTGGAGAATCAGATGTCAGCTGTGTTTCCATTCTCTAGCAGAGGCCTGAAGGAAATGATGCTTCTGCAGTGCAGTTAGCTATGCAATGTCAAGAGGCCCTGGCTGAGATGAAGGCACCGATGTACAAACAGGAAGGCAGTTGCTGCCCTTATGAACTTGCACCAGGGAAAGACAAGACAAACAAGGTGGAGGTGAAGCAGAGCCATAGAGATTAAGATATTTGTTAAACAAGAATATGCCAAGTGGGAGACAGGGCTCTGCAAATGCGCTGCTTTTAAGAGTGCTAGCTTTTAAGCAGTTTTACCTGGCTGCTCCACTTGCTGTGACAGATCCCTCCCTTGTGTTAAATAAAAATTGTCTACTGTGTTAAGGAAATCTGTGCAAGGGTGTTCGGTCACTCTGTACCAGAACCAATAAAAGATCAAATGAGGGAAAACTGTGGAAAGCTACATAAGCAATTACAGCGGAGCAACTCTTGTCTCATGAGGCCTGACATTTAAGCGCACAGACATTCTCTTGATGTGTGTGAGGTAATGCTGTCCTCAAGGGCAAAATCACTTTAAGTGATATGACTGCAAGAAATATAGTACTTCACCTTATTCTTAAACCATCTGAGAACAGAAAGCCTTTTGTTTTGTTCCTTTGTAGTTAGAGCAGGTGTAGGGTAGAAGCTGGAAACCGGGAACATGAGCCACACCTACGTCTGATGCTGAAAAGCAGTTGTCTTTACAGCTGGAACAAAGAGCTAACAGACTTCAGCTCTCAGGCATAAAATCCTTGTCCAGGCTGCATGAAACCTTTCTGTTGCCATGAAGTATTACAAAAGGTAGGGCCAGATCCTAGAAAGAACCTGGAAAGAGACTTGCTGCTCAACATGACAGGATTGCTTGGGTGCTGCTGATGGATGAAGCAAGGCTGTTAATAGCAGCCTGCCTGCATAGCGTGCCCAAAACCCAAGTAAAGACAGGCAAAAAATAGCACATACCAAAAGAAAAATGAGAATTTTCAGGTTAGAGGAGGAAAAGCACGAGGAAAAGCATAAACAAAGTGTTGGAAAAGCTGAACCTAGTGGCTCAGCCTGGGATCTTAAAAAGAGTCTTTGAGTACAAGGACTGAAAAAAAGCACACCCTGTCAGAGGGATTCAGGCCCATCTAGATCACTTTGAAAAGCCTAATTCAAGCCAGCCTAGGTTGGTATCTAAACTGAACTTGCAAAACTGAAACACGCCAAGGAAGCCATAGGAACTCACCATGCTCAATGTGAGGGACATAGGCAAGAGAAGGATGTTGTCGTTGATGTACGCTGCTGCATCTGCAATACCATCCGCTGGTTCACTGGAGAAGCTGGTCAGCTGAACACAAAGGTGCAGACACACCATGGCAAGAAGGAAGAAAGCCAGTCACCCACTACCCCGCGGCATCCATATTGCCCCATGCCTGGTGTGGCTGTGTGTTCCAAGGCCACTGCTATTGCACTCAGCTTTTACGGTAGGGTCTTCTGGCTGTATGGTAACATGTTGCTACTACCAGTTTACAAGTGCAGCCCCCTTAACTGCTAAAAGTGTATCTGTAACCATGTTCTGGTCCTAAAACTAGCTCTAAAGCACATCATTAGAGTAGCCATGGTATGGATGTGATCCCCCTGCTTTGAACCTGCATGAGGCTAAATCAAGGCTAAATGACTTATACCCATGGATTATGGCAGCCAGTTAATGTCTACTACAACTCCACCTAAACAAACCATCACTACGTAGACCTGCCATATTGACGGTCTGTCAGTCAACAGATGCTTCTGTTCTCCTGATATACTCAGTAACCCACAAAAAACATTACTGGGTCCTTTTAGAGGAACCACATAAAGACACAGTGCACTGTACTCAGAGAAGATTACTTAGTCTCTAAAAATATTAATAATCTTTTAGGATAGCAGGCCAGGAACTGATCAGCAGAAGCATCTATTAGTGTGCCCTCAACAGGGAATATTCATTATCATGCCCAGGCTAAAAGATGCTAAAGATTTGACCTGCAGTGATGGTTTTGAAGGTATGTGCAATATATCAGCTGCTACTAGCAAACTTGGTTTGGCCGTACATGGGAGATAACATGGGCCCATCCTGACAACAGCTGATTATGCATTCACTTCGAACAGATCACTCCGAAAAAGCACTGTACAAGCAGAAGCCAGGAGAAAGAAGTTGGAGGGATGAGTCTGGCTCTTGTCCTGCAGCTGCCCTACAAGGGCATTCTCATTAGCTGCAGGAAAGACAGAAAGAAACGAAGTGACAGTGCATTGGATACACTGATAGTAATGAGGAAGGGTAAATCCTAATCCACCTGGGACAGAAACAGTATCAGGTATTAAAGCATGATTAGGAGAAAATGCTAAACAATGCAGACGCACACAGATCCTAATGCAATCCCACTGCTCCAGGGTAATCACTCACCCCCCCGACCGATACTGAGGGAGCATGCACTGGTGGCCTGCAGAGCTGTCTTACATTCACATTCTTATAAACTTGGGCAAGCAGCCCCAGCCTTTGAGGAATAATCACGATGGGCACAATGGGAGAAAAGCAATCTTATCTGCTTATTCCCATGAAACCGCCCCCAGGCAGATGCAGAGCTTCGCGGTGGGTCCTCGGAGACTATTTCACATCGGTGACTGGAAGATGTCAGCCACAAGCAGCTGTGACAGCATTTTAGGCAAGCCAAGTGGTAAATTGATGGCATGTAGTGACACAGATTCAGTCAGCCTCAAAACAGCCTGATTGGGGGCAAGAGAAAAGCGAGCCACACGCTGTCGTCAGCTGCGCCATCGTGTGTGACAGCTGGAGGCCCCGGGCTTTGCCAAGCTGTCAGCCATATGGCAAGTGTGGTAGAGAACCATTAATCTACATCCCCACAATGAATCTCTTCAGATAATGCAAGCATGAGGCCATGTTAGCACACCGCAGATTTTGCTTCACTTCTCTGTATGAAAGGCAAATCCTGCACACACATCCCACGTGCACTTGCTGTTCAGGTAAGTAGGGAAATAGTTCATGGTGCCATTGGCCTAACTGCACAGGTGAGTCACCCGACAGGATGCATTTGAGATGGCAAGGTCCTGCTAGCCACGCTTGTCTGAGCCACCCTGCTGGGGCTGGTACAGCCCGGGGCTCTTGCCTTCCAAACAAAGTATTTTCTCTGAAGTCTTAGGAGGGTTATCAGGGATAAAAACAGGACTAAAGTTCAAGAGATTTGGTTCTAGGGTTCAAGGAGGATTTGAATTTGGCATCGAAGCCATTGAAAGGGGAGCCCTCTCTACCCATGGTGGTAGGAAGCTGATGTGATTGCTCTCTGATTTTTGCTTTTGAGAGCTAAACACAAACAGTAAACCTTGGTCTTGCCCCAGGGCTGAGCTACAGAAACGGGCTAGGATGCAGCACTTCAATTCCAGACAGACGCTGTAATAAAATGTGGAAATTGGATGCAAATTATTTACTACATTTATGATACCACATTATTTACTGGTACTGCTGTTTGATAATCACAACACCAATTTTCAAATTACCTTTGCTCAGCATTCACTCTCTTTTATGAGTGCTGAAATGTTTCCTGTTCTTCAGCAGAGAGGATTTCTAAGACTTGTCCTATGCTCGTAAATTGAAACGATTTGCTAATGACTATGGAGGCCCAATGAACTTAAGGCTGATTTTCAAGGGCACAAATGGCAGTGAGGCATTATTTCTTTACAGACTGCAGGACATTCAACTAATGATTTGTTGCAGACCACACAGGAAGTCTCATGTAAAACACTGTGTGTTAAAGTCATGGCTTCTAATTCCCAGCTAGTGAGGAAAAATAAACAAAAAGCCACTAAACCAACTTTCTTTTCCTAGCATTTGCTTGCTCCTCATACAGAGACACTGGCTCTAACTCTGTATCTGAAGAGCATGCATGTCCCAGAACCCAGTATAGGTGAGACGATAATGTGCACCTGATAAGCTGTACCCTGGGACATCTGCTCAGTATTGACTTGTTTAGGTCTAATTGTTGGCTAGGACACATGGTAAACCAGGACATCAGATATGTGCTGGGAGTAGGTGGAAGATCAGAAATACGATCCTGGGAGCCAGGATCTTGGCATACTACGTATCCAGGCAGGCAGTACTGTAAAGTTGACTATGAACAGGAAACTTTCCTTTCCCATTAAATCAATTATCCATTAACAAACTAGCCAGACGGTAGAATAAGATAGGTCTGAGTACTTCAGAATAGACACAGCTAGGCAAGACATCCTGAGTCTCACAATTTCTAAGAGATGCTCAGGGAGAACAATCTCACAGAAGCTATCCTCCATCAAAATGATCTGACTTAATATGAGGAGACACTGGAACATAATTATTGCATGACGGTCATCTTTCAGTTGTGTTTTTCTGATGTCTGCACCCTAGGATAAAGGCAGACATGGATTACTTAACTGGTGATGCACACAGTGTATATTTTTATCCCAGATCCGTCTATAAACAAAAGCACATTTATATGCTTATTATATATAATGCAATAAAAATAAAAAAGCAAACCCAAAACAATGAATCACTTCCTTGAAAGGGTTTTGCTTAATCACGTGCATGGTCATGCTGAGGGATGCTGTTGTGAGTATGCTGACACATCTTCAGCTTAGTTTTTTCACTGATTAAAAGAGAAATGTCTGTGAAATACTCATTCACATTAGCAATTTAATGTGTTGTCTCATTCTTGTGTTTTTGCTAATTATGGATGTTATGCATCATAGGGCAAGATAACAGGTAGCAATCAGATATTAACCGTGCTCCACGCTGTGCAATATATCTGGCACAGATGAGTAGACCAGAAAAAGCCCGGAGCGAAATACGAACCCACTCACATGCTTTCTGAGGTGCCCTTTGAACTTACTGTGACTAAAAGTGATTGGCCCTTTTACACACCTTTGTATTGCAACCTTGGTTGTTGTAACGCTAGGATGAAATTTATCTCACCTAACTTTGCTGTCCTAGAACACAGGTGTCTGGGCTACTTCTGTAGGCTACCTTTCAGGCTGATGGGTGAGAGCAAGGCATCTCCTGACAACATGCCTCCTGTAAGAGTGGTCAAAGCCAGGCGAGCAAATCCCTCCCATGCCTCTGTACTCATGCAGGCTAGCAAGAACTGCGCATGCATCAGAAGGAGGGAGTAAGCGCATCTCTGGAAAGACTCTTCACTGGTGCTGGAAAATACTTAGCATTTACAGACCTATTTGAAGTATGAGATCCAGATCCTCAGCTCATATCTACTCGCATCCACTTGCAAGGGCCACAGAAGCTTGCAGTTACTGAGTTCTCCTAAGGATGAAGCAGTCAGAAGAGGCAGTGTGTCATCATAAAATATAAGCTAGCATAGTCTTATTGTAGCACCTTTACCCCAGTATTACCATCCTTACTTTCACTGCAAAGTTAAATTTACTCCCTATTATCCCTACACAATGAAACCTATTGGTCTGCAGCATCCACTAGCTGCTTCTCATCCAACACCTCATCGGGTGTTTGTTTGGTGATTATGTGTCACTTAAAAAACTCTATCCTTCCTTCCTGTGCTGTGAAAGCCATGATACTTTCAGTAACACAAACCAGCTGGGTTTAACAAAGTCTGAAATTACTTACATATTTCAATTTCACTATCTGTTTTTTTGGGAACCAGTGCGTTTCACAGGAGGTTTATTACTCAGCCAGACTACCCTTTGCAGTATTACAAAGCAGGCTTTTGCTCACAGGGCAGAGTAGATGTTTGTATTTCACAATCTGCATTTATTTGACAAACTCACAGTGAGGGATTCTGTTCTACTATAACCACAGATTGTCTTATTTACAGACAGGGTAAAACTAATAATTAGTCTAGTGAGGCAATTAGGCAAACACCATTAATTATCAAGTGTGTAAACAAAATAGATCTACATCAGCATTCACAAAGCTGAACAGCTGACCTTTCCACTGTAGCAAGCCTTTGCCTTTTCTTGTCTGTTTTTCTTATATTTGCTGCTCCAGTTGTGAGGTTCAAACAGACCACAAGATGCCCATCTTGCTGTCATCCCACTACTGTAAAAGCTGGTCCCATTTTCAGATGGTGCATAGGCAGGAGATCCTGCCTGGTGGACCAACATGCTCTGCAGGAATGTGTCAGTGTCAACGAATTTCTGACGAAGCCCAGGCTGGTTTCTGGGGGAAACATGCCTGCCGGGCTGATTTACACTGGAAGCCAGCCTGCTCCCTGTTAGTGTGTCTGGATGGCACCTGCACAGCTGTCACGGCAGGCAGCTTGGGTGCCAGCTTTCCCAAGCTCCCAGATCCTCAATAGCCTGCCTTTGGTAATAGAGACATCTGTATCCAAGACCATCCAACCCCTTGGCAAAGAAGAGGTTGTTCCACTTCCCACTGAAGGTGTGTCAGCAACTGCTCTTTTTGGATCCCAGTTTTCTGATTACCTGCTGTTTCTTATATTTCAGGTGACATTTTCCACCTCTTTATCACCTGAAGGGTCTGCCTTTGTGTATTAGGTGTATTGTATTGTCCAGGATGGTGTTGGTTTCATTGCTGTCAGCAGAATTCAAGACATCTTCAAGAAACAGCACAGTGTTGTCCTCAACTGCCCCTTTTTGTTATAAAGTCCTCCCTTCCTCTTAAGGCAGATTTCTTACCTGTGTTCAGCTCTTCTCATGGACCACACATATCAGAAATGAGCTGTATAAAACAAACTGACCAGTGAACTGCTGCAGATAGCAGCAAAATGTGCTGTACCAGCAGTAGGCTAGGAAGGTTAGGGGAAGAGCATTAGGTTAGGGGAAGAAAACCTAAACACAAAGGACAGGTGGGGATATATTGGCATGTTTTAATCATGCTCTGCACACACTGAGCTTCCATCTTAGGCTGGGTGGCTTCTTTTGGTCCCTGACACACAGAAGCTGTCAACAGCTCAAGCTCTCACAACTGGATCCAACTCTCAGAAGTCCATCACCCATCAGTGCTTCTTGTAGTGCTTAAGGCCAGATTTTCAGCTGGTTCAGCTGATTTTTTGGGATCATCAGAATGCCTGACTCTTGTGTGGACTACTCAGTCACCCCAAAAATCCTGCCAAGAAGAATAAAGTGCATGGAGGACCTGTGCTGGTAAACCATAGCACTCCATAAACCAGAATAAAGCAAAGAGTAACCTCTGCTGGGATTTCATACCCTTGCAGAAAAGGTATTGGTTTACCAGTGCCAATATAGTTAGTGAACATGCATCCTTCCATTAAACGTTTCATCACAAACCATGAGACAGCAATCCACCAGAAGCTATACATTTTTTATAACAATCATAAGGGTCCATAAGGTCCATCTAGTCTTTTTTTTTCCCCCGATACAGATTTTTTTGCCAAGAATCAGCTTTCAAATAGTGGAAGCACTGTGTTTCAGGTGGCTGATCAGCCCATTCAAATTTTGCTACCTACTGAGGCCTTCACACTTCCTGAAGGATCTGCTCCGTCTACTTGAATTTTGTGTTTGATGGAAATGCTCTTCAGCCTCCAAGTCTAAAAAGTGCAGGTTTCAAACATACCTGGTTTTTTTCTGGGTATATCTCACTGTGAAGCCCCAGGGAAAGATCACATGCAATAGGTTTGCACTGGTGTACATGACATTTGCTGATCTGCTGGAATCTGAACTGGAGCTAGTGCCCATCCATGAAACACCTCCCACGAAATGCCTTTTGAACTATAAATGAACCTTGAACAGAGCCAATGAGCAAAGCTTCCTAAGGGAGCTTTTTCCCCCTACTTGCAGGGGCCAAGCCTCCTTGCTTCTGCACTGGTAAATTCCTGAGAAACCTGTATTTACCTGTTACAGTAAAGAAATATGGGAGTGGTCAATCTGCACTTTAGCCCCAAGGCATCTGCAAGACAGAACTGGCTCTGGCTTGTTCAGTTCTGATTCCGGAAAAACAATTAAATTGAATCCTGAACCACCCACAAGATGATGAAAGATGTGCTTTACCTGCCTTTGATAAATATTTGGTCACCAAAAATCTGTCACAGGTGGGAATCACAGACTCTAGGTTGCAGTTTTCCATGCGCCTGCCTTTTGCTCTGCTGCTCTCCCTTTACTTGACAGTTCCTCATGCCACTACATTTTCATGAAGGGTAAAAATGGGAGTGACCCCAACAAGAGAAACCAAGAAAGGCTCAGGCTAAAAGACACACAGGCTTGGCATTAGGAGACTTATTTTAACAGCCCCACTGCAAACTAATAAATTTGTGGTTTCAAAGGAAATATCTATCTGCCTTAACAACTGCCTTAACACATAGCTGAAATACGATGCAGTTTCTCTTTGTTTCTGGGCTTTTTCCTTTTCCTTAACATGTCAGTGGCTCACTTTCATTAGGCACCAGACTCAAAGAGTGAGTTCATGCAGAAAGAGAAGCACATAGAGAATCACCTACTTCTATCTGTCCACTGACCTTGGGCATACTCCTCTGCATTTCTTTGTGGCTGGTTTGGGGAGTTTCTTGCTCAACTTGCTGCTTTCTCTGAATCTCATTTTCCAACGTCCGTACTCTACAAGGACACCTGTACAGGGCACCTCAGTATCTAAGTTGGAGCCAGTTAAACTAGACAGCATGATAGACCCTATATCAAAGGGTTACATACTGCAGTACAAAAACCCATTTATGGATTGCTGTCCCACAGAGTTTGTAAGGCACACAGGAAAATTTGATCAATCCCACGTTCATGGCTTTACTCTTTCTAACACTTGAAATAGTAATAGAAAGACAAACTGAGGGTCTGTGAGTATGAACAAACAGTGTAAATTCCTCCTTCAGCTTAAATACTGCAGTCACCACAAGATTTCTGCTGTCATAAATCCTTAGTCGTGCAGCTTCCACCCCTCAGCTCTTGATATAGTGGAAAATATAGGGAACTAATAGCTTATTACCATGCCTTCTGCATTGATACTGATGCTTCATGATGCAATTCCTGTGGTTCAGTTAAAGCCATCTTCTCGCTGTAAAATTCCCGTGTTGCATTTGAAGCATTTCGCTCTGATATATTAAGAGCTTTCATAGGTGATGGGTGGCAGCTGAGGTAAGATCAATAAATACAAGGCCACCCTACTCGTTCCAGCTTTGAGCTCCTACCTAAAGACAAGCTGCAAAGGGGAAAGGTGTTTGTTGGGCATTTTCTGTTTAGTTTCTCTTCCAATGTAAAAGCAGATATGAAACATCTTGACTTTACTTAAGAAATATCAAGTCTTGCTTTCATTTCCTTACTGGAGATTTCTTTTGGAACAAATTCTACTTCTTTTTGAAGGGGTTTTTAAGCCTTCTTGGGATGAAGCTAAGGGAAATTTGACTGTGGTTGCTAAATGCTCAGAGGATAAAGAACATGAGAAATGTAAACTATAGTGAAGAGAGAGTACAGAATTAAGAGTTCTAGGAAAACAAATTAAGTAAAGTTGAATGTAGGATGAAAGCAAGATACTTTTTAGTAAGTATAATGAAAAGCAGAAATATCACATAAGGAAAAACAACCAACACTATTGGCTATCCAGTCTTCTTTAAAATTACATAAAGCAATAAATTTGTGGAGCAAAATCCCCAATCAGTAAGAGAATACTCAAAAGGATTACAAAAATGTCAAGAGATAGTATAAAAGCGAGAAATGGGAAATACGTATGAGACCACAGACAAGTTACTACTGCCTCAGTATTATAATCTCCCATCCTACTAACCTTGAAATTACAGTCCTGTTGTTTTGCAGAATTACACAGTAACTGCCTTCAACACAGTATATTTACACAAGCAGAGAATGGGAAATCATTTAAAATCTCTCCCAGTAAAGACAGGCTACATTATAAAATGCAGTTCCTCAATTATGAAAAGAGCTCAACCCAGTTAAACAACAGTATTTAACATTTATACAGTTCTTTCACTTGCAAATGCTTCACAAATATTATCCAACCTAGGGCTTAAAAGATCTTCCCAGTCTGTGTGCTTTTTGGCACAAGCTGGAGGTTACTGGCCACACAACAAGCTCTGCCTGTGCTCCTTATCTGCTCCAGTGCAAAGTCAGGGTGGTGAGCCCAGTTACTTCCACTGATGTGTATGAGGACCACTCACCTGTACTCTCATGAGCTATTTGGTAGCTGTTGTAGGGGTAGTAACCTCCTGCAGAGGGATGGCAACACCCACAAGGGATGAAACGAAGCAGTACTTTCGAGTGCTCTTTTTTGTAATGCAGGTATGCTCCTGACCTCCCCTTTGAGAGACAAGTAAATATTGTTTCTCCTAATGGAAATAGCAGTCCTGTCTCAGAACTTCTTTTGGAGTACCATGGTGGCCAGAAAAATTTCCACCCTGTTCCCTCTCCTATTAAAGCTATTGACAAGGTGAAATGATGATTTATTGGTGCTGCATTTTTGCAGCACAGAATTTTGGCAGCAATAAATCTCTGTCCAGACAGATGATGTAATAATCTGAGCTTTCTACAAATGACTTAATGTTTCCTGGTGATTCCTAGAACAGTTCATATTTCCTAATTGCATGAGGAAATGCATGGACTACTTTTCCTTACCATGAATCAGTTTCAGAAAAAGGCTAGATGTTTTTTTAATTGTCTTGTCCTGTCTGGGATCGTAAATTGGTCCAGCTGGTCATAAAAAAATACGTGCAATTTCTCAACCTTTTCCATTTGTGAATTTTTAGGTAAGTTTGTGACTCGTACGATATAACCAAATGGAGAAAGACATAAGTCAAAGGGCCAGGTCTGAATCCATACACTCCACCCTTCTGAAGGAGTTTGAGGCAAACTTCATTCCACCAGCATTGGGATTTTGCTAGAGAGACTTTTGTGGTAAAGTCTGGTTCCTTAAAATACACGTGAATACACACAAACGCACACTCATTCTATAATTTGCACCACATCTGTGCATCTCTGTGATTGATTCTTCTAAATCATGAAAATTGCCCAAGGGATACCTGCTTTCTATTTGGTTGATATAAAGCTTTAATTTGAATGCAGTAATCCTGACAAGTAGTATCTGTATATTAACAAAAGTCAGGGCTAAGCATCTTTCCTAAGGCTACCCAATGAATTAGGGATAGATTCCTCTAACCTTTATTTCCATTTTTCTACACTTACTGCTTTGCAGCTCTATGTTGCCAAGAACTAATGACTGCCTTGCCCCTTTTAGGTTTCTCTTTTCTTTTTAAGAGTGTACTAATAAACTCATACATTAGCTTCCTCTTCTTCAGGGCTCATCACTTCATCATCTCAAAGAGAGAAAAGCTTGAACAGAAACAACAGAGCTGAATGCCTTGAACCTTAGGGATAGCAGTATCTGGATTCTGTCTCTGTGTTTTGTGACTCACACCTCTTCGTAGCTTTGAGGAGTAAACTAAGTAGATTGCCTCTGTATCACATTGTTGAGACAGCAGCCAAGCTAGCCAAGTTATTCTGTCTTCATGTAAATGCCTTGCTGCAAGAAACAAATCAAAACTATGCAGATCATCTGGGAAAGCTACCTGTTCTGCAGGGCAATGCATTTTACCATTATGAAGAAACTGGTGTGGGGAGAATATACATTACATTTCATCACTCTCCCCTCCTCTCCCACCTATTTCTAGCTGGCCCAGCTGAGTAAATTGCATTAACACATTACTGATAGTAAGGCATCAAGAAAATATTCTGTGATGAGTTACTGTATGAAGTTCATAGCTAAACAAAATGATCCCTAGTTCCCCGTGCAAATAAAATTCACTGAAATATTGCACTTCTTGTTTGCTGATTTCTATAAAATTCTATGAAATGACAGTGATGGGATTAGCTAAAAAGCAGGATCCACCCTTTGCATCCCCTGAAATATTTGCAGGATGCTCCCCTCCAGGGATCAGGTCACCTTTCTCTTGACTGAACAACAATGGCAGTTCCTAAATTTTGGAAAAAAACACCTCATCAAGATTAAATATTTAAGTCTCTATGTCCATTTAAAGACATATGTTATATGGTCCTTGGAGGACATGATGCAAATGAAATCAGAAGGATCTATACACAATTTTTCATGACAACTTCATTCCTCATTCGGATAAACGTGACAGGGCTTCTGGGAACTTCAACAGAAATAACTCGACATTTTTTTCTACGATTAATTCAGTAAGGGGTCATGGATATGGCAAAGAGTGAGTGAGCATCAATGATTGTATTTAGATTAACCGCCAGGACATTAGAGCTTACACCATCCAAACTGGAAATTCAATATCATGCTCCATCTTTCCCCAGCCCAGAACCAGCCCACACCTTCACTGTGCTGCCCAGTTCCCATCAGCTCTTCAGGCAACTGCTAGAGTCAACCTCGGTACCAACCGCAACTATGGGTCAGCACCTACAAGGAGTCAGACAGATGCTGCCTCAGCAAACCCAGACATGCACATGCTACAACAGGAGACCCCATACGTTCAAAGGAAAGCAGCTTACACTCACTCCTCAACAAGGAGGCTGTCCTTTAGCATATCTTCTGAAGACACATGCTAATTTCCTTAGTGCTGGTCATATTTCTTCCAAAGTCAGGTAAATTTTCAAAAGCTCCTTTTGTGGGGGTGTTTATAGGACTGGCATTGAGTACAACATAAATCGCCTGCTGTTGGTCCCCTGCACCTGAATATCTATTGTGAACTTCAAGCTTCTCTGGACAGGAAAAATTTATCTCCAATATCTAGAGAAAGGCCATAGGCAGAGCTATAAATAACAACTAATTCAAGCCAGTGCCTATGCTGTGTTCTCTTTAAACAGATGGGGAAGTGAATGAGTAATGAAAATGTGGTCAGTAGTATTTATTACTGAGTTGTCTTCCTCATTCTATCAGTTATTGCTGCAGGAGGCCCACTGCTCCATGCCTTGCTTCCTCTCCCGTCCTTCCAAAAATAAGCTGCATTGAGGCCAAAAGTTATTCTATTTGTTCCCAGCTTGCAGTTAGGAAAGTGTGATGAAGATCCGTTCCTAAGAGAGAAAGGGTTCTTCTGTAGCAGACTTTTCCTTTCAGACCATAGCAACGATGCACTGAATGTCCAGGTCAACAATTCGCACCCCCGCGCCACAACAAAAACAGGATTTCTTAGATGCAGCCCCAGTAGACTGACATATGTGATGCTAGATGTTGGACAGTTAGAATGACAGAGAGATCCTTTAAACTTTTCCTTCTCAGCTAACAAATATGTGGGACTTGTTGCCTTCATGGTGTGAACCATGTGTTTGTGTGCATGGTGGCACTTGGCAGTAAGCGCTGACATGCCCTCTCCATAAGCAGTGCGATTCTGCAGTAGGGTGTTCATCCCCATAAGCACTCACAGCCTGAAAGCAAGTGGACTGGGGAAGACATTCCAAAGTCAGGCTAATTAGGGAAAATTGAGTTAATAATTTCTTTACCTAATTGGTCTCCTTAACATTTCACATAGTCACATGTTTTTTCAGATGATTCAACCAATTGATAATGTTTTGCCCTACATTTAGGGCACAATGCCAGAAAGAAATTCTCTTGACTTTGACTAAATCCTGCCCTATCGACCAGCACAGGCTTGCATAACCAGCTTTGCTTTAAGCTTTCATTACACAACTTTTTTGAAAGTAAAAATCACCAACAACTTATTGCATTTCTAGTTCCCTTTAATTTCAAGTGTCTTAGCTCAACAAGACCTGCAATTTGGCTTGCTCTTTCTTTCACCCTCTTATGGTCGTTCTACTAGTCAATTTTCCTTACAACATAGTTCTTCTCTGTATTTTTTAATTAAAATATTACCATTAAAATGCACATAGGTGAAGAGACTTGAAATGTGTACAAGAACTCCTTTCTCTTCTAAATAATAACTTTGAAGAATAGATATTGGGGTGATAAAATACATCAATGAGGGAGAAGAGCCAATGTGTAAGCGATGCAATTGCTGCCCTCAGCACCGTCACTAAAGCTGTGACTTAGACGTGCACAGAAGTTGTGGAAGCTTCATCCCACATGTGATATCAGAAGGGAACAACCCCACAGTAGGAATAGGAAGGCAGAGGTGACAGCTGGTTGGAGGAGCAGCATTCCTTGACTTTAACAGTGTAGGACTGAACTTCAGCTGTAAACCATAACTAGGTAAGTGTTGCCATGTTCTTTCATTAATGATGATCTGGATGGTGCCTGCTTCTCTTAATACATTACCTGAAAAGATCTTATTTTGGCAATAATGAGGAGTATTTCTGAATACTTTTAAAGAGAGCTTAAGAAACTGGGTTAAGAGTTTTAATGCCAGTTTTAAATATTACAATAGCTTGATCTTTTGTTAATCACTTTTACATTCAGGAGCTGTCTCTCTAATGACATCCTTTCCTGGCAGATCTCAAAACCAGTTCAGAGGTGTCACTTTAAGAAGGGTGTGATGAAAATTCCACAAACAAAGGGGTGTAGTCTTGTGTGACTTATAATATATCTAATTGAGATGCATTTGTTGCTTTTATTTTTGATTGCCTCACTGATGTTACTGCACACCTAAGAATATTATTACAGGCAAGAGCAGCAGAAATTTGTCACCTGCTTCATGCCATTGCATACATGCAGCCAACCGTTCCTGGGATCCTAGCCTGGTTATAACTGATGCATTTAATGAACAGCAAGCTAATCTTGCAGATCTCAGGCTATTTGCCTTTCTTATCAGTGCTTGTATCTATCTGCTTCATGAGGTAAGTGGCAACTTCATGTGGCAACTACCAAGTTGCTGTAATAAAAGGTGACTTACCACTGTTCTGTAAAGAACTGGTACATTTGGCTACTTGCTCTGGCTTAAATAAGGCATTGCATGGTGCTTTAGACATGAGGGGAGGAAATTATGCCAATTTAAAACAAAATCAGGAAGTTTTACCATTAGGTAAGTCAAAATTGCTGGACCAGATGTGGTAGCACTTGAAGCATGAAGTAGTTTTATCAATGGGCTACTTATGAATTATTCCTTGGTGAATGTTCTCTTTTTGAGGGAGTTCTTAAGTGTTTTTTTTGCAATTCTATTCAATTCAAAATAGTTCTTGGACGGGGTAATAACGCAATGGCATAAATTCTGCCTACTTGGATTATTTGTGCTGCATCATTATATTTTTGAAAGTCCAGCTAAAGAAATGTGATATTTACTGGCAATGGAAGTAGCTTTTCATCTTCTTTTCACCTAATCAAGAGTAATACAGAAATGCTGCACTAGCCTGCAGACAATTATTTGTAAGGTAGTGATAGTTTGTCCTTTGACAAGATTAGCTCTGTTCACATAGCTGGTAGAATATGAATTTCATGCTTAAAATACAGCATGTGAAATCAAATGAAGAATCGATATAAAAAAGCAAGCTCAAAAAAGCACAAATGTAGTGATCACTTGGCTAAAATTAATGGTGTGGCCTAGTCTGACAAGCCAGAACAGTACTAGAATAAAAACCCCATTTGAAATAGATTTTTTCTTGAGTGAGGGGAAAGTAGAGGTGGTTGCAGTGTTACAGTTTCCCCAATATTTTGTAGAGGACTTTAAGGAATTCTTTTAACATCTATTTTAATAAAATAGACAGGGCCTTCCAGAGGGGGGAGGAACAAGCAGAGCACTCTGATTAGCACCTCTTGTGATGAAACTTATATTACTGTGCACCTGAAGTTGGTGTGGAGAGTCACAGCTTTGGATTTTGGCCTAAGCATCCCAAACCATTGCGTGCCTCAGTGAACAGAAGCATTCAGTGAAGTCCAATTTCACTAAATGTTTTATCTAAATACCTGCTTTCCCTAAAGTATGTTCTGTGCCTGTTTTGGCAGAAACTGATGTCTAACAAATATCATACTAAAAAAGCAAAATCAGATGAGACCAGATGAGAGCAAAACCAACCTCACGGACAGGCTAAGAAACACATTGACAGCAGTTCAATACCTGTGTCCAGTTGCCAGAAAACCTCTAATGGTCAATAAAAGGCAATAAAAGGCCTGACTGAATAAATGCACCATTCAGTGTGCCTTCAAGAGCTCTAAACTCAGACTCCGGTATATCTCCTAGGGAAAAAAAGATCTCTTAGCCAGATGCCTTAACAGGAATACATTGCACCAGTCCTAGAGCTCTGCAGAAAGCTTACAGGTGATCACAGAAGCTGAGAGCAGTGTGACTGAGCTGAACTTTACAGTATTCATAGGAATACACAGGAAAAAGGAGTTTTCAGATATGTTCAGGGGTATTAGAGATTGCAGCCAACAGCATTTACAGGGAATAGTAAAGAAGAAAGCATATCTTTGCTGGTCATTACTGAAGAGCATTTTGGGCATCATCAGCTGCAGAAGCAACTCACGGTACCAGCTATGAGGTTTAAACTGTTACTGGTGGATTAATAGCTTTGAAACATAAAATACAAATGCTTTCAAAATGAAAAGAAGGGATTTGAACCTAAAGAAAAGCAAATGTCACTGGATCTCCTTAGTCTACTCTCCTACCTATGACTGATGTCCTTTGACCTCAGTAGGTGTCCTACTCATGTGCAGACAGCCACATGATAAGCAAATACTACTTGCATAGAAAGCCATTTCCCAGAGCCGCTTACAAAAAGGATCACATAGCATTTTTGGCATCCTGTAAAGTGGACACTCATTAAAGTAGCGTAATTATTTAAAAAGATGAATTAAAGAGAAAAAAAAACTACTTGGAGGGGAGTTACAAAAATCAGCCAAACTCTCCTCAGCAGTGGCAGATGGTATAAGAAGACGTGGAGGCCACAAACTGTTCTGGGAAGTCCAGATTGGACATTAGGATATGTTTTTGGTGGGAGGGTGGAAAAACACTGGAAGAGATGCCCTTGGAGGTTTTCAGGACCTTGCTAGACAAGATGACCTTCTGTAGTGTTGGTGGTAGCCCCAGTTCAAGTGGGCGTTTGGACATAATGATCTACAGAGGTCCCTGCCAGCCAATGTTGCTGTGCTACAGGTTTACAGGCACAAACAGACTGTGCATCTATGAGTATCCATGCCCCCAGCACAGGCTGGGGGCCAACCAGCTGGAAAGCAGCTTTGCGGAAAAGTACCCGAGGGTCCTGGTGGACACCAAGTTGAACATGAGCCAGCAATGTGTCTTTGTGGCAAAAAAGGCCAACAGCATCCTGGGTTGCATTAAGAAGAGTGTTGCCAGCAGGTCGAGGGAAGTGATCTTTCCCCTCTACTCGGCACTAGTGAGACACATCTGTGGTGCTGGGTCCACTTCTGGGTTCCCCAGTATAAGCAAGACACAGGTGTACTGGAGCAAGTCCAGTAAAGGGCTGCAAAGATGATTAAGGGACTGAAGCATCTGTCATATCAGGAAAGGCTGAGAGAGCTGGGATAGTTTAACCTGGAGAAGAGAAGGCTCAGGGGGCATATTATCCATGTTTATAAATACCTGATAGGAAGATGTAAAGAAGACAGAGCCAGACTCTTCTCAGTGGTATCCAGTGAACAGACAAGAGGCAATGGGCACAAAATACAAAGGATTCCATCTAAAGACAGGAAAAAACTTTTACAGTGAGGGTGGGCAAATACTCCAACACTGGCACTGGTTGCCCAAAGAGGCTGTGCAGTCTCCATTAGTGGATATCCAAAACCCAGCTGAACACAGCCCTGAGCAAGCTGCTCTAGTTAACTTTTCTTTCAGTGGGGGGCTGGAATACAGGAGCTCCAGAAGGGCCTCCCAACCTTATCATTCTGTGAGGCTGTGACTCTGATTTCTGCAGCTTTTGTTGTGTCAGCAGTATGTCCGCTGGTATGACTGCAATGTGTGGTTAGTTCTTGGCTGTTCATATAGTGTAATACCTGAGTTGAGGCTTAACCAACACACACACAAACAGACACATGGGCTGGCTCTGCAGAGAGCCAGAGTGGGACAACGAATGTAACATCTAAGGTGCATTTCTGTGTGGATGGTGCTACGTTTTCCCAGGATGAGCTGAGTTTAACAGCTTTTACAGATCAGAGTTCAGGCTAGTAAACTCTTCTGGCTTTAGCTGCATTCTGCTCCTGGAGTTGGAAGCACTGTGCATCTTGATGCAGAGACACCTTGGCCACTCCTCATCTAGCTTAGCCTCACTTATTTTCATACTGAGTATGGCTGGCTCCACTTGGAGATACTTTCCTTTCTCTAAATTCTGTTCTGTATCTTTTCAGGTTTCAGATTTTTTCATGAGAGCATGCCCTCTGCTACACTGTGTAATTTAATGGGAAGCTAACAGTGTGTTCATTTCCAACACCACAGCTCCTGAACGCTTTCTTTTTCAGATCAGTAGAACGTGGTGCATATGACATTATATTGAGGCCAGCCTATGCTGACTTCTCTATGGGAGGAGAAGAGGCTTCTGCCTCTGTAAACTCTCTGTCTCTGGAGTCCAAGTGAAAATGAACATGCATACATCTTTAGGCACGGTAAAACAAGAGGAAAAGAGTGCAGTAATGATTTGCATTATGGTGTACAACAGTGAAAAGGATGTTGCATCCTCTTTAGTCCCTACAGCCCTACAGTAAAGTCCATCCTCAGCCTTTTTCAGGAGTGTAGCTGCTATATAAAGCCAAAGAGCATGGAAACAAGAACTGTCCTACTCATGACCAAACGAAAAATGACACCTTCTTTCAGCTCTGCTTTTATGCTGAGAAATACTGGCAATTTGGTCATGGGGTCAAAGATTGCCTTTAGCCCACCATGCCCTGCCTTGCCAAGGCTCTTTTTCTCCCCTGTCTCTGCTTGGCAGGAGAGAAAGAGGAGGAGGAAGAGCTTGGCAGGGCCCTGAGGGTACCAATAGGCCTTAATTGTCCAGTCCAGCCTCACCTGGGGCCTCTACCCACAGCCTCTCCCAGGGACCATGGGGCTGTTTAAGCTCAGACCTGGGCTTCAGACCTTGCCAGAGCTACACTGTAGGTGTGCCTGTCTTTAGTTTTAACTGTGCTGGCCATGGACCCCCTTGATCTGGACCAGGCCTGACTGCAGACCTGCAACATTGCTGTGGACTTGCTTGGTTGTCACTGGCTGACTCTGACCCTCATTATTGACACTGGACCTAATCCAGACTTGCTAACTCATGTTCCCTCAGGCCTGCCTCATCACCATGGACTCGCTTGATGATCTGGACTCTTGGTTGACCGCAGCTGTCATCCCCAGGGCTGCCCTGCACACCTTGCTTGGAGGCAGTGGGACAGGGCCTGGCTGGTGAGGCCCTGGTCCTGCTGGCCATGGTATCGTGCTTGGCTTCCCATCCCTTGGGGAGCAGCCGGCCCCTGCTGAGCCCTGACAGATCAGGAAGGAGAACTGGTGGCACACACATTGTTGCCTACTGGGGAAACCTTACCTGGGCAGCTGGTTAGGCAAACATGGAGCTGCACAAGACTTGCAAGCTCTATAAGAGGGGAAAAATGCAGCTTGTGAGAATGTCTGACATGGTTGCACTTCTTGGAGAGAGCTGGACAAAACTATAGCAAGCCAATAGGAACATGTGCCTGGTGAAAATGTCCTAGACTATTCAGAGTTGGCCCTAAGTGACTAGCTCCCCTTCTCCATTAGCAATTTATGGAGTTATATCTTACTAGCAGCTGCTTTGCCACCACTGCTCACATCAAGAAAATAGGATGTTATGTCTACAATATGCCTGTAAATGTGTGAAAAAGGCTCCAAACTGGGGCCCTGTCAGTTCTAGAGAACAAAAGACTAACAGAAGAGACACAGAGCATTCCTTTTCAAAGACATGTCTCTTCTGAAAGTCTTTCAAGAGTTCCTCTTTCTTCTGGAAATATCTTTTGAGACTTTTTCCTTCATGTTCTGTCTCTGTGAGCCCATAACACTTTGGCCTGCAGAGGTGAAAGCTTTACGTTGTGACTTCCAAGAATGACTTGGTCCATAAGCTGTAAAAGCCTTGTATAGCATGTGTGTGTGCATGCTGATGCTGAAGACATGGATCTGACTCTTAGCTCACTGTGTATATTTGACCTAATTTTAAATTTGGCACTGCCTTGGCACTGCCAGCACTCTACTGGCAGCAGGCTGGAGCTCACAGCAAGCTGCCAAACTATCCCGATAAGGAGGGCACCTGCAGAGGTGATTATCTGAACTGATCTCTGGGCTACTCTGTCTAGGCTGCTTCCTATCATCAGTGTCCCAGGGCAGTTAACCTGTGAGAGTCAGGCTGGTACTTCAGCAGAGGATGCATGGGGCCAGAGCTAGTGTGGCAGGGAGTAGGGTCCCCTCTGTCCAGTAGCAGAGGAGCAGCAGGCCCAGTTTCCCAAGGTGCTCTTGCTCTATATCTGCTACTTCCCTTGCTGACCCCATTCCTGGCAGACGTGGGAAGCATGCAGCCAACTCCAGCTCCTCTTTGAAGCAGAAAAAAAACCCTAATTTTGCTTCTGCAGCTGGGATGCCTGGAGACAACTCTGTTGTCAGTAGTTTCCAGGTTGGATGGTTTAAAACTTGCTCTGGGTTATCTACATTAAAGTCCAGTCACAGAACTGTACAGAGGTCAGCAGTATAGACTTACTCTGTAACGCAAGTGAAATGATACATGATGGTCAAACTGACAAATGAGATTTCCCTCTGTCTGCTAAACAGTGGAAACAATAAACATACAAACAGGACATGGCATAATGAAAAAGTGAGCAGCCAGACAAAAATATATTCACTTAAAGATATAAAACATATGTTCTCTAAATCTTAGTAATTTTGTGTATTTTTCACTAGTAGGTAAGCTTGGAAAGACCTCAATGACCCTCAATGAGTTGGGGGTTTGGGTGTCTTTTCAGTTTTTAAAGAGTAAATATCACATATTCAAGTCTAAGCGAGACCAGGAGCTGAGACAGAGACAGTTCATGATAAGGAAACATCTCCATTTCTGCTCGTGCTGCTATTCACCACTGGTGTCAGTGGGCTTTTACTGAGGCCTGGAGTGACAGAAGATTGTACAGGTTCAGAGAAAGAAACCTTGAAAAAAAAGACACAAAATGAGCACCTTTGAGTGTGTATCTTCATTTGTCTTCAGTTATCATCTGTAACAGGCAACAAGAATGACAAGTGGGAAAGGGAAGAAGGCCACTAACAAGAACTTCTTACATATGTTTGTATGTCCTCAACTTGGAAATAAAACTCCAGTGAACTGTATAGTCCCCACAGCTGAAGAAATTAGATTTTTGTCTATTGCTTTTGCAAGTTAAATGGTCTCACTTTATTTCTTAGCTGATATAAATTGCTGAAATATGCAGAAGATCATCCCTGAGCAAGATAACAACATGAAAAACTACAAGAAGCTAGAGATAGCAAAGGAGGAGTAATGTATATGCAGCTGGCAATCCCTGATCTGTGGCTACACTAACAAGATAATAACATGAAAAACGGCAGCAATAAGAAACATATGTAACAAAAGAGGGGTTCTGACAAAATGGAATCGATGACTCGGGTAGAAATTATTAATGCAGCGATATGATAAGCACGAAAAAGAGTAACAGGAGGGATGGTGGGACAACAGTTAACCAGTGTGGGTTTTTTATTTGGGAGGGGATGAGCGTCGGAAAGAGGAAGAACCTGGGAGGGTGAAAAGGGGACTGTAAGGGAATGCAAATGATGTAACAGGGACTGACTGGAAGTACCTGCAACACCCCTGCACTTGATCTCTGCAGTTCAGAGGACAATAAACCTGCTGTTTCCACCTTACTCATGTCTGACTTGCTTCCTTGGTCAGGAGGGACCTGGCATATTTTTCCTTGTCAGGGCCTTCAGTCCTTGCCCCAGTTATGCTGTAGATATTCCTGTGCCCAGCCCTGTCTCTGGCACTGTTTCCCAGTTGGATTTCCGATCCATGATGTAGGTATCTTGTATCTTGTCTCCCGGACAGACCTCAGGTCTACGTTGTAGTCTTGTCTCCAGTTCTGTCTTCTGATGTTCCTGACTGGACTCCCTGGACAGATTCCAGACCTCACCATCACCTTGCCTTGCCTGGGACTGTCGATGGGTGCTGCACACCCTATTCACATACTGTAGGACTGTGCCCTGGCCAGCGAGGGCATTATCTGTGCCGTGGTCACCCTTGGCCCCAGCTTGTCCTCTCTCATGGAGAAACCCTGCTCTTGCTGCTCCCTGACTCTACCTAACATCAACAAAGGAAGACCTAGAAGGTACCACCTAGTACCACCACTTCACATCTTTGTCTCCCAGCATAAATGAAATTACTTTCTAAATTACCTTCCGGATCTTATTTATTGCAACGAACATTTATGAAAAGTGAGTTTATGTATTCTTCTCCCCCTTCAACATATTTGACCAGCAAGGTTTGTTCACGTCTGAAATATTTTCTTCCAATAAGAAATTTCTCCAGCCTTTCTGAAGAATTTGGTTGGTGTTTGCTTTTGTCACATCTTTCCTTTCCATATTCACTGCCATGATGTTTTCTTAGCATACAATACTTAGGGTGCAGAACAAAAGGCTTCAGTCCTGATATAGTTGCTCCATGGGTCACTCCTCTGCCTCTACATGCAAAAGGAGGGGAGTCTCATTAGAGTAGGGATTCCTAGTTAGTTCAGCTGATGAAAAATTGCCAGCTAGTGAAACAACCCTAATGTATGCAGTATCTTTGGAAACAGCCTTGGAACTATTGTTTTTACTAAGAAATGCTACTGTCCCAGGGAGACAGGAGACTAGCTGAAATCATAAGAAACCTAAGAGAGTTTTCATCCATGCTTACTCTTTTTTGTATGCACTCCCTATCACCAGGCTGCTTGCTTTAATAGACCCTCACAAATCTAGGCTAGATATTCGACTTCTTGTTGTCCTTCCAAAGCTACTCTCTTTTGTCAGTAATCCTTCTGAGTACACTGATTTTTTCAACTGTTTTGAGTTAACTCAAGTGGTCAAGCTGTGGCCATGCATAGCTAATTATACTGGAAGGAGAAAAATGAGTACATTGATTAACATTCTGTTCCCTTTGGAGAGACTAGGAAATTACTTTGGCAGCTCCAGATTCACTGACACCCTGCTGGCAGCTTATTGTCCATGTTTTCTGAATTGCAATCATTTTTGAAAAATGTGGCTGATCCTTGACTGTTGACTGGGAGGGTGAGAACAGAGTTCCAGGGATTTGATGTCTGATGCTGTTTTAAAAAGCTTTTCTTCATTGGGGCCCCCTGTGGCCTTTCTCCATAGCGGACCTGAGCATTGCAGGCTTAATTACTTGCTCTGTTTCCATTCGTGCACAGCAGCCTCCGCACAGGGCTCTGCGTTCCTGAGGACTCCAGAAGAATTTCATCGGACATAACGACAGTCAGAGAGATCCAGCATTATACAACTGGTCCTGCTAAACATGCCTGGGCTGACTGCTCTACCCCTCCATGACATTATACTTATTAAGAGACAATGCAGAGAAGGCTCTGGAATAAGCGCACAGAAAACAGGAGATCTTTTGTTGGCTTATATTAAGACCTTAAACATATATTTTTTCTTTAGGGTTCTCCCTTGTCTTTGTCAGACCCAACAGTTTTCTTCATGCTGTGACAATTAATTGGATTATTTTCATTTAAAGATCCAAGCCCACAAGATAACTGGAATGGAACGGAATTGTTTTCCTTTCTCTGCTCTCCCTCATTAGTAGTCTAAACAAGTGTGAGGCTGCATTAAGTTTGTAACTATTTTGTTAGCTTGGAATCACTTTCTTCTCTTCTGCAGATGGAGACTGTGCTTAGATCATTATATTCCAGTGTGTGACTGTGGTATATTGAAAGTGAAAAGGCTAGTTATATAATTTGTGTCTTCAATTACCTTGATAGTGAAAAAGAAGGACAACAAAGGTAAGTCTCACAAAGAAGAGCAGCAAAAAAGGAAGGAAATTACAGCATGTTTACATATTTTTTACTACAAAAGTAGCATAAAAGTCTACCTAATCAAATCTCTGTGCTGAGAGACTAAATTGGGAAGATGATAGTATCATTGCAAGCTCTGCCTGCAACACAGGTGAGACTTCAAAACGTCATCCCATTTATTATGTATGTCTTCACAAGGTGATTGTCTGAATTTCTTATGGGTTTGACCTACAAATGCAATGGTTGACCAGTTCCTCTCCTTAGTAAACTTGGAAAACTATTACTGAAATGCTAAAACTGTTGCTGAAATGCTCACAGTAGTTAGCACTTCATTTGGAAACCTTCACAGGATCGCTTTTGAGATGAATGGGAGAAGCACACACTCATCTCTGTGTTTGCATCACACACTGACTGAACATTCAGGCAGATACCCTACTGTGTAGGGCAATAGCATGTAGCCCTTACTTGTTCTTTATTGACATTAAAACTTAAGAATGCAACTGATCTTGCTGGCATAAGCCAGTACACTCGACATCTTCACATGCCAGATTTAATTACACTGACTGTGCGTGTATGTGCTTGTGTGTATGACAGACAAATGGATAGAGTCAGAGACCCCATAAAATTTATGTCAACCAAGAACTGATTCTTGTTATATCAAGACTTCACCAATTCATCTTTTACTAGAAAAAGAGTACATTTTCTGGATATTTATAGGGACTGTATGAGAGACATGAGGAAACTGATTCTTATACCCGCATTTCAAAACAGAATTACACTTTGATTTTGAAATGTTTTGTCTAGAAACTCCTACTTTACATTAGATGATACATGTAGTTAAGGAAATTTGTGAAGCAGCCAGCTTATTTAAGAACTGACCTTTGCCCAGTTGTGAACTATTATTTTTATATCCCTGTAGATTTTTACTGCATTTAATTGATGTGTGAGAAATACCCAGACCTCAAGAGCTGACAGCTCTGCTCCTGCAAAGAGTTTTCTCTCTCTTTGCTCTGCATAGCAGAGCCGAAGTTTACTGTTTACTGCCAAGGTTGGAGAAGTGCCCTTTCTGCAACCTTGGCAGTAAACAGCACCTTCCTCACTAGCAGCCTATAGCTTTGAGGGAGGAGCAGAGGTATAGCAAAAGCACAGTTATGGTAGAAACAGCAAAGGTTCAAGCACTTGGCTTCAGTGCTGGCTGAGAGGCAACACCTCTCAAGAGAGGACCACATTAGTGTTAAAAATTCAGAGGAGACTTCTCATGTTATTAAACAGCAAGCAATATGGAAAATACCCCCTATACTGTTCAGTAGGGAAGAGTCAGTAGTGCAAGACATCACAAGGACATGCTTCACACACACTGGAAACAAAGGAGAAGCTGTGCCAATTTGTTAGTGGGTTGAGGAAATCTAGTAGGAATGAGTGGGGACAGTCAGGTACTGCTAAGGGGGACTTAGGGAACAGGAAGGACTCTAGGGAATGGAGCTGGAAGACAGTGAGGGAAAGGACTGGAAATGTAAATCAAGAATGCAGCAGAGTAGGGATTGCATCTTTGTGTACATATTTAGGATGGAGTTTTCATGCTTTCAATTATTCCATTGAAATGGAGGGTAGTGGGGGAACAAGGCAGAGGAAATTAAATAACCAAAGCACTTGACTAAACCCCAGGATTTCATCACCATCTTCTCCTTCTTCTTTTCCGGACTCATGGTTTTGTGAGTTTTGTGAAAGTTTGGGAGGGGAGAGCTGATTTAAGATTTTTGAGCACTTAAGAGTTTGCAGTGCTGCAAGTCTCGGATTAGCTTAGCTTTGGGTAAGAAATACCTCCAAAGTTCTTTCTGCTGATCCCTTTACACTGCCCTTCTTCCATCATGGAAACTAACTGCAAGTTTTGACTCCCCTGCAACTGACCATCCATACATGAAGATGTCAAGCGGGAGAGAGGCCAGAAGTCCATGGCCTTCAGGCAGGAAGTTTGTCACCTTACGTAGGCAAACTTCAGCCCCATTCTGTGTGACCAGACACATGACCCTATCCTGTGACCTGAAGTGTGGTGTTTCGAGTTACAGCAGAAGAAATATGACAGGTCCAATTCCAGTCAGGTTAGTCTCCATGCCCGCTGTGCCTATTTTGTTGTCCTTGGTTTTCCTATGAGAGCTACACTACGCTGTGATGCCAGCCATCTCTTCCAAGCAAGAACGTCCTCTCCCTAGGCTGTTCCAGAAGACCATGTTCAATGGGATAGCTCTTGTGAGTATACAGGCTTCAGTACCAGGCCCTAAAATAGATGCATTAGGGTTGAAAAACAGAGAACAGAATGTAACAGCAAGTTGCATCATTTCGTTTACATCTTGTTCCAGTTTCTTTTTTTCTTAATTTATTTTAAGAGCTTTATGTCAGACACAAAAGCTGGACTAGATAGCCGTATAGCAAAGACAAGCAGAAAGCAAACGTTAAGTAAGAAGACAGACTGTGTGGTAAGCTTGCAATATACAGATGATCTCCCATGTATCAGGATAATGTGAAAATAACAATGGATCTAGCAAAGAATCTGCAGAGAATCTTTGCTAAGAGGAAAAAAGCATATGGTCACTCCTAAAACAGTGTAACAACAGATCAAATACATTAACTAAGAATAAGTGTGTGAAGAATAGGAGTATTTTTGTTAAATATATTATTTTGTATCCCTGGGGTTGACTGGAAAGATTGTCAACTTCATTTTTCTCTAGAATTTTAAAGAAAGGACAATGCTGACTATGCTAACTGATGAAGAATATTGAGCTTCCTTAATAATTAAAAATAGTTGTTATTATTAGTTAGTGGTTTTGCTAACCTTTTTGTTCCAGACTTTCCATGTTTCTTTGTTTATGGAAAAAATCATGTACTAAATATGTCTCTTGCAAGTCCACCAAGGATTTTCTCCAAAGAGAATCCAGGAATAATATTTTAAAAGATGACGTTGTCTAAGTGAACTCAGCTATAAATATTTTAATTGCTTACAAAATGAATCAAATTTGTCACATCCTTAACTCCTGCATGAGGAATTTGGTATCTCTGTGCCAGGAAGAACCATGCTGTAGCTTCCAAATTGCCTGCAAAAGTCTCAGCCAAGCCAGAAGTTCATGCTAAAAAATAATAATACTTACATAGGAAAGAAGGAATTTAAATGGTATTGAAAATTGACAAAATACTGGGTTTGGAAGGACACTTGTGAATTCCTAAGACATTCAGGATATGAGTTGACAGTCTGTAAGGTGACTATAGTAATTTCCTTGATTTTGTATAGCTGAATGAGTTGCTTTGTTCCTTAGACTACACATATGGAAACACAAATGGTTTCCCAGTGACATAGATGCTATTAATATAAAGAAAATTATCTGGGCTTTCAGGAAAATATAAACAAGAACTTTCTAAGAAGGGGTGTTGAGGTACCAACAGTCTGTAGTTGCCTGTATGGAACAGAGCTGGATTGTTGCAAATGCCTTCAAAAGGCACCTTGTTTAAAAACTTAACTAAGGTTACTTACTTGCTGACCTTGCTTAACTTTGTTACTATTTTTAAGAGGCATAGCAAATGGTGTATTCTGCCTTCAAATTAACAAGTGAGGCAAGAAGTACATGCCCCTGAATAAATTGATGGTTCATCCACACCTTGAATAGTGAAATTCAGATCTCTTTACTTCCAAAAATGTAATAGAAATGGAGAAGGTTCAGAGATGGGAAATAAGCATGATGAAAAGTGTGGAATGGCTTCCAGGCTAGGACTCTTTAGTCTGGAATAAAGACAACTGAGAAGGTAAGGGATATAAAATAAAAGCATAACACTGCCAGAATGGACATGGATTGATAGTTCACTGTCTATGCTGATACCCAAACCAGGAGCCACACCGAGATGCTCTCAGGAACCAGGTCCAGGATAAGCAAAAGGAAGTGATTTTCACACAACAGACTGTGGAACTCCCATTTTCTGGGAACGCAAGATGTTTACAAGGTTTTACAAGGATACTACACAAGCACTTGGAAGAGCAACCCCTTGGAGTTACTATTTAGACAGACCACATCAGGGTCAGGATAGGTGGAGGGTGGGAGGTTTTTAAAGGTATCCATCATGAATTTTTGCTGTTCTTCCTTTTCCCTAGGTGTCTGCCCATGATCACCAGAAAGACAGAAATGTGACCTAGACAGAGCCTGGGTCTGATCCAATGCAGACATTCCTATGTTGTTACGTCTTTTTAAATATTGATAACAGTTTCCTAAATATGGAGCCTGACCTAGGAAGCAACCAGGTGAGTAATGTTACTTCTGTGAATAGTCTCAGAGAAGTAAACCAAATCAATTTCAGTGTTACCTAAGTCTTCAAGAGTTTGCAGGACTGAGATCTTCTTAATTAATTCAACTGTGAAATATTGCACATGAAGTACAACCATACGTGCCTCCTTCTAAGTTTGCATTCTGCCAACTAAGAAATTACATTTTCTTCTATGCTGCAGCATTTTCTAACTATTTGATTCACTGCTGTGCCCCACAGGAATCAAGCAACTACAGACCTACAGTACATTCAGCAGGTGTGAAATCTTGTCAGAATTGTATGATAGCATGGTGAATGTCATAAAACAGACTAAAACATTTGCGTTTTTTCCTGGCCTTCTACATATTAAACAAAAAACCCATGTGCTTTTGTTATTTAGGCAGATCAGGGAGTTACAAGTAAAATTTGGATTAAAAATAGTATCAACAGCAGCTAAAAAAATAATAATAAGACAGTGGAAAATCTGTGTGAATGTTTCTGTATGACTTGCACTATGCTTACCTAGCTCTGCATTATTTCTTGACCAGTCTTAAAAGTTTTGGTATTTTTGGCTTATTTTGAAGAAATACAACTGGTTTATATTGTATAGAAAAACAGTAAGAAAGCAAGAAAGGAAAGTCAGAATTGATTCCTAAAATTACATTGATTAAGTAGTTAGTTGCAAACTACTTGTAATGCCTCCTGTGAATTAAACATTTATAGGTTATTTCTGATGCTGAGAAGGACCTTCCATAGTTAAACAAACCCAGAATTTTTCCAAGATACATCTCCAGCATGACTCTGATATAGCCATTTGTATTTGTTACACCAGTTGACTGCAGAAGAAAGAAATGTATATCAAAACCTCACATAAATGTCCTTTCAGAGACAAGATAGCCCTCTTTTGAATTATAATAATGTGGACAATATTGTTTTGGTTTGCTACAGACCTTCCCCTAAGTTTTTTGAAGGCTTCAGATGTTCAGTGGAATTTGACAAGAGGTATTTAGGCTTTTGTGTTCGCCTTTAATTGCTGCGCACCAGGGTGAATCTTGATGCTGCAGCCGGAACCGTCTGAGCAGAGGGTGCAGAACCCTTTGCTGCTTGTTGCAACTTGCAGGACTGGAATATTATACAGTGTGCACAAGTATGCACATTTAGAGCAAAGATTTTGTTTCAAAATGTTTTTCTAAGTCCTATGCCTGGCAACTTAAAGAGATGTTGCCCTTCTACACAGTGACTAGGTTCTTATAGCTCTAAATTAGGGGCTAACTCTGCAAATATACACAAATAGAAGTTATTGGGTAACACTGCTGTTTACAACTGTTAAGTTGCATCACAGTTTTGGTTAAAACCTTATGTATTTCTGGCAACTCTCTGCACTTCATTTGCCTGCACAGAAATTATTTGCAGGTTTGGTTCTGCCACGGTTCATTTCAGGATGAGCATTTGGTTGTAACTTTGTTTAAGTGTGCAGACCTTCAAAGACTACAGACATGCTTAACTGTATTCACATTAGGTGTCCCATTCACGTCAGCTGCAACAGTGGGGATCCCATTGCAAGATCAAGTAAGATAACCTTCTATGTCTATAGCTATGTAAAAATAAAATAAAATAAAATAAAATAAACCATGTCTGTTTTGCAATGGAAAATCCACTAACATAAATAGTTTTACAGCCACATAAAAATAGAAACATGAAATACTTAGTTTTTCCATAGGTCTCTTAAGTAACACCCAGTGCTATTGTTACAATGTTGTTCTCTTTTTAATTGCACTACTATTCAGGAAAACTCACAATGCTGACTTATGAGGAAAGTTATATGGAATTACAAGGAAAACTTATAATGTAAACAGACATGTATCATTCATCTAAAATAAAAGACTGGTTCTTTACATGCCAGTAATTTTTGTAGTCTTAGGAACCATTTGTTTTCCTTTCCTCTCATGAAAATAATTAAATTAATAGAAGTTTGCCCCTCTGCCCCCCTCACACACATGCATACACAGGACCAACAAAACTCAGTAATTTTCCACTGGCACAACAGTCTTTCAGTGTCTGCCATCTGCTGTGCTGGCAGGACCCACAAGAGGAGTAGCAGCAGCAAGTCAGGAACTGTAACGTCATGTTGTGAATATTCATTCAATTTTCATTGCCACAGCTGGTCCTCATCTCTGAGACTGACCTTGCCTCCCCCAACTTCCCTTTGACAGCTTTAGAGCAGGGGAGCAGACAGAAGCAAGCCACTGAAATAAAAACTCTCAAACACCAGAAATCCCCAGTCAAAATCAGTCCCCATTCCTGTTGGGGAGGGGCAGGGGTGTCTGTCACTTCCATTTACCATTGTTATTGATAGAGATTTTTAAAGACATTTGCTCTGGGAAGAGGGCTTTAGTGAAATACCTCTTTTCTAGATCCATAACCAGTTTATTTTCAATTTATTTATCATAGTGTAGAATGTCTTTTCCCCTCTTGTTAATTCTTTTTCCGAGTTATGTGCCTGTGCTTTAAACATTGCAACATGGTAAATGGGAGCGCACAACTTCATTACCGCAGGCTCCGAATGTGGAAACGGAGTTCAGATATCACAAAAGGCAGTCCCTCCAGGAAGCACTCTTGCATCGCATTCAAGTTAAAACATGCTAATTTTAGGCTTCTGTTATTTCAAACCTACCAAATATAATGCTTCTGAAAACCGGTCTCAGCACGTAGGCCCACAGTGCTCAGGGAGGTCCACGGTGAATTTCCTGGCTCTACCTGCAGGCAAAGGGGACGTGTAGATACACTCACAGGTCCTGAGATTGTAAGACCTCTGGGCAAGAAATTTGCTTTAGTGTACAGAGCTCCTAAGATCCTTGTCTCTATATAAAGACTAATGAGGTAAAACAAATTAAATGTGGCTGCCAAATAAATCCTCTTCATCAGCAACTATCCTCAAGTCAAGTGACGACACTAGGACAAACTTTCACAAGCTTCCACACGTTGCATGTTGTGATAGAAGCGGAAGACGGTTGTACTTCGTCATTCTTCCAATCCAAGCTCAGAGATTTGCCTTCTGCATAGCTGGCTTTGTAAGAAATCTGTATCACTGCATCCTTGGGATAACAGCTTTCCCCATAAGTGCTGCTGCTTCATTTCATGATCAGGTAGTACTAAAACCAAAGCAGGGTTTCACTTATCTTCTGCCTGTGTTAACATCCTTACCCTTGTACTTCGGTGGTGGGACAGAAGGGTGTAAAAGCAAAAGGCCTGCAAATGCACTATTTCCAGTCAATTCTGCTGTCTTCTGTTTGAGCACCTACGTATGCTCAAGGAAAGTTTAACGGTGCCCTCCTGACTGTGAGATCTCTTCACAACTACAAGCCCTTCAGTGAACCTCTACCGCCAGAGCCCGTTGAGAGCCAAGGTTTAAGCTGGCTGCTTAGACTGAAGAGAAAGGCAGTCCCTTCGGCCCGCGGGGAGCCGGGGCAAGCGGGCGGCCCCGGGCAGCGGCTGCGCTCCGAGAAGAGCCGGAGGCTTGGAGGCTCGGCCGCTCGCTCCCGGCCGCCGCTCCTGAGGAACTTGGGGCTGCTTTGAAGGAGAAGGAGCAGCCTGGGCGGCCGGGGGCCACGCTGCGGCTGCTGCGGCTCCTGTGGCACCTGCCGGCGGGTCGGGGCGGGTCGGGCCGCGCCGCTGGCGGGCGGCGGGAGCAGCCAATCGCGGCCCGGTTCGGCGGCGCCGGCCTCTCGCGAGAGCCGCCGAGTAAACATCCCTCCGCCGAGGCCCTCCCGCCGCCCTCCTCCTCCTGCCATTAGCGCGGAGGAGGGGGCCGTGCTCGCAGAGGCGCCGGCTGCAGGCAGCGAGCGAGGAGCCGGCGGGAGGGCGGCACGGAGAGGTGAGTGCTGCGGCGAGCCGGCGCAGCCCTCCGCCCTGGGGGCGCCCCTCGGCCCGGCCCTCTCCCCGGCGGCGGCCGGAGGCGGGGGAGCAGCCTTCTCCTGGCGTGGTGCGGGGGCAGAAGGGACCCTGTCATCGGAGACTGGAAATCTCCCGCTGCCTTCCCTCTCCTCCTTCCTCCCCCCCACCGTGAGGCAGCAGGAGCAGCCATAGCCGTAGAGTCTGAGGGAGGGCAGCCTTAGCCCCGGCTGCTGCTCAGCCCGGGGAGGAGGCGGGAGGATCGGGGGTGGCTCCCGGCTTGGGAGCCGCCAGGGCACTTTGCCCGCCTGCCTCCGGCGCGCTGCCCCTCAGGTGACTTCTCCCCCTGCCCCCAGCGGCCGAGCCGGCGGGCGAGCAGGGGCTGCCGCCTCCTGCCAGCGGCACAAGTTGCCCGAGTTCGTCCGTCTCCGCGGGGTGGGCGCCGCCAGCCGCCGAGGCGCTGGGGTGCCCCGCCACGGCCGCCGCCGCCAGCCGCTCCATCCCCCGGCGGGGCGACGGTTGAGCTAGCGGCCAGCTCGCGCCGCGCTCGCTGCGCCGCGCGCCGTTGCGGGGGTGCCTGCCCCGCGCGCCCCGGCGGTTGGGCGCGGCGGGCTGAGGGAGCGCTGAGGGGCTGGGGTGGCCGGCGGGCTTGCGGAGAGCCGGGGTGCCCCTCCTGGGGCGGCGGCGGGAGAGAGATGAGCTTGGTGGGCAGGTTCGGCGTTTAGCGGGGTGGCAGGGGGTGTGGATACCGCGCTGTGCGCGGTGAGGGTCGGGCTCAGGCGCGGCTGGCGATCGTGAGGTGGCGTGGGGTGTACCTGCCGTAGATACGGTGGCTTTCGGGCTTAAGGGTGTCCTGCCCTCTTTAAAAATAAATAAATAAATAAAGTGACAAAATTATCTCTGTAATGCGCTTAAAAAACAAACAAACAAGCAAAACCTCACAAGTTTCCACTCCGAAATGAACATATCCCAAACCTGCTTTTGTAGCATTTCCCTGAGCCAAAGGAGTTTTGGATTGGGCCCGTAATTTGACAGTCCGGCTCGTGCTCTGTATCTTTAGGCAATTTACAGTGACTAAGATAAAAGGTAAACGCTAACAACTGTGAGATGTCGCCTGTTTTTGTTTGGTTTTAATTACTTTGAAACGTCTTGGGTTAGAATAATAGAGTTCACATGCATGCTAAAACGCTGCCCCCACTGTTGCTGCATACCTGATTTTCTGTTGCAAAATCCAGAATAGGAATAAATGAGCCTTGATGTAGCCTCTGAATAAAAAGCAATGCTGAAGTTTGACTTAAAAAAAAAAAAAAAAAAGAAGTTTCTTATAGGGTATTTGGTGGGATATATTCATGTTGTTTGGCTTTTACTTGCTCTTTGCTGAAGAGCAGTGAAATTTATTTTGGAGACCACAGATGTTGGGTTTTGTCATGTACGCTGATTCAGTGTTTTGATTACAGTTTTTTGAAGTCACTTGAAGTAGAGGGATACGTGTGAGTGTATGTAAGACTAATAAATCTCACTAAATTGTTGTGTGTGTTCCCTAAAACCTGCCTTACATATACACAGAAATCTTAAAAACTGTTATCTTAATAACATTCCTTATCCTTTAGGAACTTAGGCATGAAAGAGTATCGGACTTAATTTTACTCTGAGCAGTTAACTGAAGTACTACCACATAGGCTACTAACCTGAGAGGTGATGAGCAGTGGCTGCACTCATTGCATGTGAGAAATCTGTTACTGTATCTAATAGAATTGATGCATTTTATCTTCTGTGCTCTCTGTAGACATGTTTTCCTGCTTTTGTTACAAGGTGTCTTGGATTAGGAAAAGTGAAATTTGCATAGTTCTGTGAAACTGCAACTCAGCTGTCTTTCACATTGTGCATTGCATAGTATATGTTCAATTTAAATATTATTGCTTAACAGAGCTTAAAAAAAATCTGAAATTAAACATTTTATTTCTCAAACATTTCAGAGGAAAAGAAACCCCCAAACCACTAGCTAAACAGAATTCAGAAGCAGCTATTTACAGCGGACAGGTATCATGCTTTCTTTCTTTCTGCCTTCTTTCGCAGAAAGTTAGTCTTTCTAAAAAAAAAAAAAAAAAAAAAAAAAAACCAAAACCAAAAAAAAACCCAAACCCCAAAACCAAACCAAAAAAACCCAACAAACCCCACACCCTGTCATTAACTTGCAGTGGACTTGGACCAGGCCCCTACACTCTCGGTGCACAGTGAGGGAATGTTCCCGAGGAGAACAGAAGTTTTGGATTTCTGTCAAATGATCCCTTGTGGACCTGCTTGTTCAAGCCTTCTGGTGCTGACCTCTGAGGGTCTGATCCTGTGCTTAGTGGAGTCCCTGGTGGGCCTCTTATGGGTTGGAACGATATGGGATGGCATATTGTGTATGCACAGCTTCTCACGCATGTGGGTGAGGTTCGCCTAGCTGTTGCTTCTCAGGACTTCTGCGTAGCCTCCTTTTGGCTCATCTCTCTGTATGCCCCTGAAGCTTGACTGGTAGGTAGAAGTTTTTAATCATTTAAGTTACCTGCTGCAGTTTGGGATCTCTCTTGAATCCTTTAGTGACCACAAGGACCTTAGTCACAGTTTGAGAAGCACTGTTTTTCTCCACTGTATCTGTCTAGGCAATGGGTTTGTCTTGTTTTTAAAGCTTGTCTTCTCCCTACAAATTCTGTTTTCATTCAGTCCATGTTTATTCTAATAAAAATGTTCTTCTCACCAAGTTTAAGCTGAGGGTTAGTTAAAATGTAAAGTAAATTGATAAACTTTGATATTTGTATTCTAGGAGATGAAGAGTAGACATGTAAATTACAATGAAAAGAATTATTTCTCTGAATACAGTATTCATCAGCACAAAGACTACTAAGCTGATATTATATGGTAAATGGTTTGCTTTTAGTCCCCCAGAAAGAGGCTTTATGTGTCTTAGGGTAATGACAGTTGACATAAATCAAACATACTATTGTCTACAAAATCATTTAATCTTCTCTTGTTCACAGTTCATTTCAACATATATCTGCACTTAGAGCAAACCTGCCATCAGTATTAATTGCATTACTGTAGCATGAAAGTGTGGGTTTGATAAATAACTGATTGAAGTCTAATCAGGATGGGTTGATGCAGGATTTTTCAAAGTCTGGTGACTAAATAACATCTTCTGTTGTGCAAAAAGAAGTAACAGTGAGCGGTAACCCAAACTAATATCATGGGGTATGAACTCAGGGAAGAGTTATTTAGTGCATGGTGTGAATTTATATGGTAAACTGTATTTACAGTGGGGGATCTTTTCTTGAAGGATCAGAAGTTAGTTGTTGCCAAATGCAGAAGAGCAGACTTCATCATTTGATTGGTATGAAAAGTCCTGCAGCTCTGTAGTCTAAAACTACAGAATAACTTTTGGCAGTCCCACTGCTCCTGCATCTGCATGAGGAAACAATAGAACATTTTTCTTTGACAACAATAAAAACAAAAGAGGGACTGGGGAGGTGAATGAATTTATTGGAAAAAACTTATTTTCTTTGTCATAAATAATTTGATCAGCATGGGAAGCATTAAAATGGGCAGTTGTCATAGTTAATACTGTCTTTTACTTACAAAATTACCTGATTTCATGAGGTTTGTATTAATATCTCAATACTTTGTAGAGATTAAAAAAGCAAAGGAAAACAGTGGATCGGGAAAGAATATTAATCTTTAAGCTTCAAATATCTGGTTTTCTGATTTCTCAGTAATTTTGGCATCAGATTTTGCATTCTGGTTTGAACTGTAGATTTGGAACTTACTTTGTGATGTATGTCTTTAATATTTATACCCAGAAACTTGCAATTTGTTAGCTGACATATGGTTTTATGAGAGTTGCAACTGAATAGGATATGAAGAAAGCAGATACCTAGAATTTTAATGTAAGAAACTTGCTTTGGAAGACTACTTATATGAGATTTTGATTGTCAAAGGAATAGCTGACTTCTGTATTTTTACTAGTAACAGGGAACAATCGTGGATTAAAATGGTAGTCTGGGTTTATAGGATTTCACAAGAGTAAGAATCTCCTGAAGCAGTAAAAAGGGAGACAACTATTCACCTTTTAGTAACAAGGAACAGAAGATATTAAGTAATAGTTTGGTGTGAACAAGTTGCGCAAACAGATTTTTTTCATAGGTGGCAGAATGAATGGGAGGGAGGAAGTAAGGGGACAACTCACATCTATCTGGGGCGAGGAACTGTGTTTAGGGGAAGAGTGTTTATTGTATTGCAACTTATATTAGCTATGTCTCTTATGTTCCTGAGTTTGAGCCTGTGGTTGCTGACATGCGGTAGAGGAGATGCAGACTTAGCAAAGATCTTGGCATATTGGAATTCGTTAAATTTCCTTCCACAGAATTGGAAACAAAAACCCTTTTTGTTATCTTTGAACACATGAAAGGTTGTGAGACCTTTTTCTACTATGTCTAATAAAGACAGTGGTTTACAATTCTCTGAGAGTACCATGTGTAATGTCACATTAAGTAATGCACTGCTAGTGCATTTATAAAATGTGCCAAGAAATTTTAGCAATTAAATCTCCTTGTAGTAAAACAAAACCAAGCAAACCGCCCCCCAGACAAACAATTAGAACACTTTAGTCAAGTGGGTGCCTTACCAGAAAGAAGTACTTGGTTTAGGGCCCTTTTTATGAGCCACTATAGTAGAATAATGCTTATAAGAAATACAGTTGTGCTTAAGTTGGGTGCAATTAAAATGAAAATATTAGGTCATACTGAGCTGTAGGAGTTAAATACAGTCAGCTTCCATACACAGGAGTTTAAACTAGGGGGGAGGGAACAAAAGTCATAACTTCAGTAACACACATGACTACCCTGAAGCTACTGCTAAGAAGGATGGAAACAACAAAAGAAAGTCACTTGACAGAAGCGGCTTGCTACAAGTGGGGAGTTGTGTGTGCTTAGGGGGCTCTCCTGATTGTGCAAGGTTAGGCTCCATCTACCCGTCCATGGTGCAACAGAGTGCGAGACAACTTATCTAGCACACTTGTGCTCTACCGTGAACTTCTGTCAGCATCACTGAGAACCCCCATGGAGGACAGAGATGTCCTCTTCCTGCCAGACCACTGCCAGTTTGGAGACTCTTGAGTCTGCTCTGTGAGAAAAGGGTTTTCCAGGGACAGTGTTCATTTCCAAGGTAGACTTGCTTCTGCCATATATGCAAACCTTGAATATGCTGGCACTACTACCAATCTGAGCTCAGTCACTTGTGGGGAATTGCTTGATAAAGTAGACCTTTCCCACATATCACTGTATTCTACTTTGTTTTTTCCAGAATGAGTAGAGCTGGATCTAGTATTGAGAGAGGCCTGACTCGACTGCCATGTAACACCAGAACAGCTATAGCTTCACTTGGTGGAAAGCCTTAGTGTTATTGTGAGTGCGCTAGTTAAAAAAGAACCTGCTTCTAGCTGAACTGATAGTTAAATTCCAAACAATGTTTCGTTGTCTGCAGGAGAGCCGTTCTGTACAAGCCAGCCAGTATGGGATTACCTAGTCACAGAACCCCCTTACCATTGTTTGAAGCTGAACTTATGATTAGCCATCTTACCTTTCCATGTGTCACAACTGAGCACAGAGGAGAGGGTGACAGGACACAGGTATGGCCTGGTGTCTCCCCTTTATTTCCCAGTGCTGAACTACCTCTCTGGCTGATTAGCTAGATCTGAACAAAATGTGGGGAAAGCAGGAGCAGCTCTCAGGCTTATGTGTTCCACTTCCCATAAAAACTGAGAAAAACCTTTTATTTCAGAAAAAGTTCCCTTTTTCCAAATTAGCTGGGTAGAAATAGAAGACCTGAGTCCAATAGCATCAGGCTGCTTTTGTCTTGCTTTGTATATTGGAAAAATGTTTATCACACACATTGCTTAAAATTTGTTTTAATTATTTTTTTGCAATGAATAGTTGCATAATGTGTTCCCAGCCCTTCCCTCTCACTGGTGCCTTATAAGGGAGGTAACCAGAACGCCAGCCAAATATCAGCCTGATGATGAAAGAATTGTTCCACTTAAAATGTCACTAATTTTTAGCATGCTGAGTCCTGTATGAAGAGGAAAGCTTACATTAGTAGCTCCACAGCCAAAAGCATTGTACTGCATTGTTTAAAGGCAGTTGTTTCTTGAAGTTAAAGATAACTGGATTCTTCTGTTTTGTGGTATTTAGTGTTTGGCAGAGCAGGAAAGGAGAACAAATTCAATCACAAGGTAAGGATTTAATGGGAGTACCTGTTTTTACAAACTGCAGAAATTGAAGGTGGAGATTGAAGTCTGTTTAACAATAATTAAAAGTATAATTTAACAAGCTCTAACATCTGGGACTATAAGGAAATTTTGTGTTCTGCATATGAGCTTCTCTGTGGGACACTAGGCAATCATACAGCAATGAAAGACAATGAAAGACATGGCTGTTACAAGCATGTAACAGCCAACTGTTAAAGCACATTCCTATTTAGTGGAGTAATGGCTTTTGGTTAACAGATATTTGTGTAGCAAATACACTTGGTGAGACTTACTTACCAAGTAAGGTGGTCTTATGGTGCAGATCATAATAGTGGTGTGTCTCGGAAAGCAGTTAAGTGCATTGCAGCGAATTCTGACTGTCAAGATAAGGTGAAAGAAAGGAATTTTATCACTTCTGGTGTCATTAGTGTGCATCTTTGTCACTGGGTTTTGTTGGTTTTGTTTGTGCTTGGTTAGTCCACTAAAGTGGTAAAGAACCCTAGTTGAGCAGGTGAGTTGATATTCTTCATGACTGACTTGCCATATTTCACTTCTGTAAATCAAAGGTTTTGTTGTGCCTAAAGAAAATGTCTCTTACTGAATTAAGCTGCCTGCTTACAGTTTAAAATAACTTATTTCCTTCATTTCATGAAATTAGTTACAGCATGAATCCTGTTTTCTGCAAATGCTGTAGGAAAGGAAATATTCACATTCAAGTTGGGGGGGGGGGGGGGGGGGGGAGACACACCAAACCAAACAACCCTGATTATATTGTAAATACAATTTCTAGTAAAGTCTTATTGTTTATTCCTTCCCCAATCTTAACAGGCATAGGTGGCATCTTACAAAGTAATGACTAAGGGCAGAGAAGCGAGGTTTATTAAAACTCTCCATGAATTCAGCTCTCAAATCTCTTGTGAGCAAAGTGTATAGATGACTATTTTATATTGAAGTGTATTAGATGGGTTCTCTTATGGTTAATTATTGTATGGATACTCTTTCCCTACTTTGTCCTCTCAGGGAGTTTCATTTAACAGAGAAGGAGAGTTCATATAAAATATGTATTACGTGAGCATCTTAGCCCACTTGTACTCTGGATATGGTGACCTCACTGTTCAGTTGCATAAGTAGCAATTAGAAACTTTTCTCTTTTTTTTCCCTCCTCCTTTATAAAAAAAACAATTATGTTAAGAACACCTGGAATAATCTCCTGTAAATTGCTTATGCTTTGAATCATTCCAACTAGAATTAAGTGAACTTGAAGTGACAGTAAGATGAATAAAAATCTATAAGCTGAGACTGTTTTGAAGTATTTGAAAAGCCCAAAGTGCAGAATACAGACATTACATCATTTAGTGATGAGGGGGTAGGGGATCCTCATAGGGGGAAATAAAAACACGTATGTAGTATAAAACATGAGTATAATTGACCTTTAGTATCTGCTTAAAGAGATACATGTGGAACTGAAGTCAAATAAAGCTCCCCCTGATATTCTTCAGCTGAATCTGAGTGTTACAGCTGTCTCTGAGGTTGAGTTGTACAAGCCACGGAGTGGCTAGACAGCAACAGAAGTTGAGGCTGTGGTTCGTAAGTTGAGTGAACCGCAGACTACTGTCAAGGCACAACACACTCGCAGACCATCATGCACCTTTGATTAAAAAACACTCCTGTCCCATTGATCAGCTGCATGCTGCTGACGGTGTCTGTGGACCACAGGTTGGAAATCACTAAGTAATGATGAGCTGTGGTATTAGGAACAATCATCTTCAGAAATAGTTTCAGGTAAGAAAATGAATTGCAGGTAATTTATTATATGATTTTGAGAAGGACAGCTTTTAGGTAAAGGGAGATAAAGATCTGGGAAAAAACAAAACCAGTTATTTTGGTTTGGAAGATGAAGGGAGTAGAGAAGGGGATTCCTTCCTCCCCCTGTTAAATCTTTTTGCTCTCTTTTCTTTCCCTGTCTTTTTTTCATGAGCCAGTGATAAAGGGAAAAGAACAAACTGGAATGCCTTAGATTTTCAAGCTTTGCTGGCAAACCTTCAAAGAAATTGGAAAATTTTTTAGCTTCTTTCTTATGTCGCAGCATGCACCACTTGTTGACCAGCTCTAGTTCTCAGTAATTAGCAGTGTTTACAGGCAACATTCATCCATTCCTTCAACAGGAAGGAACACACTGAAGTCACTGTGAGCCCCAGGTGCACAAGGAAATGCAAAGTTGTCTCCAAAGATTTGAGGCCATGTAGCTAAGGTAGTATTATGGAACAAATGTGTGGGATGAAAACTTGGATTTCAGCTGTGCTGGCATGGTAGTAAATATATGGAAGGATGGAGCTGTCCAGGTGAAGATTATAATATGTTAACCAGCTGATCAGTTTGAGCATGTAAATCTTGGCATTTCCAGAGGGTTGGTTACATCTGGGATGTAATTTAGATGCAAGTGGACTTGTATCAAAGTTTCTTGTGACAGGAATGGTGATATGTCCTCTTGTCTTCCCAGGCTTACTGCTCTGGGCTTTGTCATGATGAGGAGTGCAAAATGAATGCTGTACTGATACGATCAATCCCCCAGACAGTGCTGTGAATCTCAGACCATGGATGTGTTAGTGGGCTAACCAATATGTGGATATTCAAGTTGACTTAATGTATTGCAGCTCTAATCCCAACTCCTTCAATCAATATCAGTGGTGCTGATACTACTGTAGGGTGACCTAAAGGAACTTTCCACGTGGTTTTTCAGGAGGCACCTGAGTACAACCTGCCGTGTTCCCTGCCTATCATGGTGCCACTTGCTCTACTGAAAGTATTGTCTCCGACAGCTATGATTCATTCATAACTCCAAAGTCTTAAGCTTGCACTTGGATACCTTTAAACCCCATTTAATCCCAGAGGGTGCCTGATTCATGTTAACTATTTGCTTTTGCTCACAGACATGTAAGCCAATTGTGCAGTGGCAAATGAAAAAAGAAGAACAAATCCCTTTCAGAGTTCAGGAAAAATAGATGAACATTGTATCACCCAAACCAGAGATGAGAGAGTTTCGTGTGTCTGAATATACCCTGATCTACACCACTGATTTCAGCTGCTGCTCACAGCTTGTGCTGCAGCCTGGCTACTGACAGAATAACTTTCCTGAACACTTTTGCTGGAAACTAGCAAAGAGGTTCCTTTGAGCCTGCCAAAAATGCTGCTGCCTTCACTCATCAGTAAGATGCAAAACTCTGGCCATGGTGAAGGTACAATGAAGAAATGTGCTTGCCTGTTATCTGTTTAAATAAGCAAAATAACATTCTGCTTTGTAAAATAATCTTTACAATCAAAAGCAACATTTAGGAAAAAACATTAATAGATACACATCCATTTTTTCATGTGTACTTTAGATCACTGCATTTGAAAGGATTGAAAGAATAGTGGAAAGTACAAAATGAAAAAGGAAGTAATTATGAGGTAATTGGGGGAAATTGTTATACTCTAATAAAGATACATAATTTTAGCGAATTTTCCCTCTGCCCTTTTTATTAAGCAAGCAGTAATATTTAGAAAGCCAATTTTGGTTTTGTTTACAGTTCAATCTCAGTTTCAGATTTTGACCCCCAGGCGTGGGATGAGCCTGTGTTGTTTAGGGAGCAAAGGCTGCAAGAGAAGAATTATGATGACAATTTTGGCTATACTATTTCTCTTTAAAAAAAAAAAAAAAAAAAAAAAAAACCAAAACACAAAACTCAAACCTGAAACCTGTTAGTGTTCTTTGTATTTTTTTTCCATGTAGAAGCTCACTTTTGAAACTAGTCTTGACAGTATCTTTCTTATTTCTATTTGACTGTAATTTTCTCAGTCTGAGAAGCACAGCATAAATGTATTTTCTTGGTTCTTTTGCCTAAGTGCTCTGAAGCAGTCATGTCGTCTTCAAAGAACGCTGCCATACAGACTAAGAGGATAAAAGCTTCTGTATTCTTTCTTAGGACATTAGAGAGTGATAGTGAATCTGCATTGGCCTGTATGTAGTTGAAGAATGCAGTTGCATGATGAGATTTTCTTCTGTCATTGTGGAATCTTAAGTGCTTTCCCTCCCTCTCTTGCCTGCCAAGGCAAGGCTGGGTTTTACCTCAAAGATGCTGGTTAAGTAAGGTCCACCCACCCCCCTTGTCTTTGAATCGTAAAGTAAATCCTCTCCAGATATTGCAAACTAATAAACCACAATAAGAACAGTGCAGATTAAGCTCCATATTTGTCTTGGATGGAAGGCCAGACTTCTGTCTGGAACATCTGAATTGGTGCTTTGGGTGCAGCTTCCTTCTATTCAAGGGTGGTGATCATCTTGTCAACAGAGCATCTGATTTACAAGATGAAGTCACTTGCAGAAGTAGGCTCCCATCATATATGTACACCTAGGGAGGGAAACTGGGGCTTTTTTGCTTGTGATATAACAAACACTGCACCTGCTTATGCTTTTTCTCCTTCTTTTCTCTTCCTTGGATACATCAGGAATGTAGTTTGTGCTTGACCAAGAGTGTAGGACTTTTAACAGAAACAAAATCTGGCTAACCCTACTTTTTACAAGGAAGCTGCATTGAATGCATTCTAATGGCTTTCCAGATTAATGGGATCTATATTAATATTTGCCGATGACTAATGTATGAATAAAATAAACACTTAAGGATTTCTTTGTGATTCTTGGCTTCCTTTGGTACCTCACTCAACATTGCTTCTAAGCAAGAAGCCTCTGTTGTTGATACAAAGCTAAATCAACTACCCATATTGAATTTGGTGCTATAATTCTCATCAACTTTGAGGGAGAAGGGACTGACAAAGGATAATCCAGCCTCTGTTGTGGATACCTAGGACATTTTTTTGAAGTGATAGGCAGAGAGAGAATATGTGAATATACCAAGATCTTTTTATAAGTGCTTTTTGAGATACTGACCACATTTGACCCTGCATACTTCACAGGCATCGTTCAATCAGTTTAGCAGCTTGTGTACAAAGCACCAAAATTTAGAAGGCCTTCATCTTCTTTGAATGAAACACATTCTTTTCTGTCAACTTGGCATCTCTGAATTTACTGAGCAGCACCCATCCCCTAATATTAAGTGTGTTTATATTGAGTTACCTTGTGCCATCTGAATGTAACAAAGTTCAAATTAATTAATATAGTCAACTGATTTTTCAAAACTATGGCTCAGAATTGTATTAGTGACATGTATGGCTTTGCTTTCTACCAAAGTTAATTCACTGGTATCTATATGATGCTTTCTGTGGGTGTGGGGATTTATTATGAGAAATTAAGATTTATGTTCATGCGTAAAGGTTTTGATCCCATATTATCTGTGTCCTCTTAAAATTACTCTGTATTCTTAAAGTAGAGTTTAAAATATTGTTACTTTTTCTTAGTTTTCTAAGTTTGTATTACTTGCTTCATGCTCCTTTACTGGCAAGAGACAAGGCAAATATTCCTAATGATGCGAGTCCTTGAAATTGAGCAGTTTATTCAGGGTGAGCCTATGTTTATACGCTAAATTTTCTTTAAAATTCTTGGGAGCTCTTAAACTTTTGTTGGCTCTGGAAAGCAGAAATGCAGTTAGCATGTGGGATGGGAATATTCCTGTTGGCTGCTCTCCTTGTGCATGGCTCTGGCATGTTTAAAGTCAGCAGGTCTTGGTTTTTTCTACTGAGAAAGTGTGGGGTTACATATATTACTTAAAGAAATACTTAGATTAGTTCATATGTTGTAAAAACACACTGGGATGCTTTCACCAAAGATGCTAGGCAAAAGCAGTTCGTGTTTTGAAGGAACGTGCTATTTTGAGGGAGGATAATTCATTTTCCCCACCTTACTCAGTCCTTGGCCTTTAGAATGGTATCAACAAAGGAAGTGACTCTTACAGATGCTTTTGTGATGTGGTTCCTAATTTATTAGGCTGGACTGAGATCCATTGACTCATTTCACGTAAGCCACCAAAGAGCTTTTTCCAGTTATTGCCTGGACCAGGTCTTTGAGCTGAAAGATGCCATCTCCAACTGCCAGCCATGCTTCACAAGGAACATAACAAACTTGCATTACAAATATTTCAACGTTATAATTCAGCCTTTGAAGTTTTGGCACTTATTTGGCAAAGGATGTCTCCAAAGAGGTATTTTTAGCAAACGCTATATAGAGAGCTTCAGATCTTCATATTTTCTCTTTATGTGGAGAATATTTTTACTGTCTGTGAGGTGCCCAGAGTTAAAGGATGCAAAAATGACAAGATGCTCAAACCACAGTTGGATTCAAATTGTCTTAAGTTTGATGGGAGCTGGGTCTATCCACATTACAGACAGTTGCCTGGTCCTCCTCTGCTGGAGAGTCCAGCGCTCTATGGTGCAGATGGGGATGGGGGAGGGATGCCACCTATTTTGTTTGCTTCATTTGGCCCTTGGAACATATTTTAACTGTAAGTCACATCCATTTGCTGTAAGACTACTACTTGATGAGGCTAGGTTTCTAAAAGTGCTTGAGAAACCTGTTACAGACATGGCCAACAGTTACAGGCTTTTGAGGTATTCAGGAGAAGCAACCTGCTAAATCCAAAGATTAATTCCAGGTACCCTCGTCACAATGAGAGCTGGCATTGTATCAGCTGCCAGGCCGGATTCATCTACCTATCCTTGGGTGCTTAAAAGTTGCACATCCAAGCCAGTTAGTAGTCTTAACCATCCTCTGTAGTCAGTGGAGATGAAAAAGCACTAGGAGGAGATGTTTGCTTCTACCTTCTGCGAGGGTGACTATTATAGGACTCTGCCACCACAGCTGGTAGAACAGAGGTTAACACATTTTTCAGGAAGAAAAAGATGGGTACAAGCAAGGCCTTAGTGGACTTGAAGTTGTGCAGCCTTGAATGCATGTATATTCTCTGATACTGCTGTGTGACTTTTGAGTAGTTTCATATGGCAGTTGAAATTTCAACAACAATAAAATCTTCTGGCTTCACCTTAGTAAAATATCCCTGCAGGTGCATGCAAAAACTTGTGAATTCAGACTCCTTTTGTTTTGCCAGCAGTGTAGTCAGAATCCGTTTGTTTTTCTCCAGAAGAGCGTGAAGAATGTGCTTCCTCAGTAGCAGCTGTGAAAGCCCCAGAGCCCGGTGTAAACAGCAGTATAAGTAGGCAGAGCTCCTCTGCAGTTGCACCTCTGAAAAACCCCGGGCTTAGGTCAGCTGAGCTTTTTTCTGTTTCCTGCTGTAATTCTAGTTTTTTCCCTAGTTCATTGTGCCATTTAGTGTTAAAAATAGGATTCCATAAAACATTTTTATGTTCCTTAAGTGCATACATTTTTATTTTTCAAATGTGTATCTGTGTGAAGGCTTGCCAGAGAAACAGCTTGCCTTTCCCCAGTGCTGACCTAATATGACTGTAATACTAAACCTAAGGTAAGAGTCAGGACTAATGCAGCGATTCCATGTCTCAGCTCTTCCTTCAGGTTTCTGGCAGCTTCTACAAATTACACTTTGTAGTAAGATGCTGGTATGGTGCTGCATAGTTGACTTTTTTAAAAATTACTTTTTTATTTTGGCAGCTCTGATTAATTTTGTTGTGCCTCACTTTCCCCATTTTTAAAATCAGATTGAAATTGTCATCATATTTTGAGAACTATATGTGGAGAGTGCTATGTAAGCCTATATGTTATCTTGGATATATTTCTACCGATAAATGGGTGGAGATGGAAGGGGTCTGCTCCCCAGGCCGCTGTAGACACTTGTTACAAGGCAGGATTCTCTGGTCAAGTTCTTCCCTTGCTCATACACCCTTGAAGTCCTCCCAGGATTGGGCCTGGGTTCATTTACGTTCCTTCATAGTTAGCTGTGATACAATTGCTGACTTGCTTTACTAAGACGATGTGCTTTATGTTTCAGTTTTGCAAAGTACCTTGAGATCTGAATGGAAAATACTTTAAAAGGGCAAAACATAATTTGCTTGAAAGCTAGGAGGCAGGTACGTCACATAGGGAAGCAGAATGAAGCTTGGAGATCCAGTTCATTGGAAGATGAAGATGCTTTCTGGCATTATTAACATGAGGAATAGCCCAAAGGAAAGGAAAGCAGCTTGAGGCTTGGTAGCAACCCCAAGAGACCTTTGCAGCTTTGGGCGTGCTGGGAAGGGGAAAGGCTCACCTTCCCTCCTGGAGGCTACCAGCACAGCAGCTTCCCTGTGCTTTCACGATTTGCTGAAATTTCCATAATTTATTTTATTACTGATATCTTTTGCAAGATTTTACTCAAGGGGATGCACAAAAAAAAAAAATAGACTAGCCTCCAGATCTTGCTTCCATCCCTGTGTTATAATCTTAGACCTGGGGAGAGTAATGAAATTTTTATTATGCAACTAGGCTAGGGAGGTAGATAGGGCTCAATATCCATTGGGCATCGTCTGTGGAGTAAAAAGTGCTAGTTTTTGCACAGACCTTTTCTGACTGCCAGGGGTACTTCTGAAATAAGGGATTTCACTTGGTTTTCTTTTTGTAAATGAGTGCAAGTTGAAATGTATTTTAAGACTCAATTGAAGCAATAATTAATCGTCTGAGGAATCACAAATGTAAATGTTTTTTATTCTGTACTAATACTATGTTATTAGACTCCCTTCTCTTTATTTTTTTTTTTAGTGCTCTTCATATTTTCAGAAGTGAAGAAAATATAGCAGAGCAGCTGCTTCCTAGTGATTCGTGAAATTAAGAAGTATTCTCTCTTACCCTGTGTTATATCAATGTGACAAACTACATTCCTGATATTATGTGTGGCTTTACTGGGAAACTGGTAAAACTTTCCAAATGTTGTCCATTTATCAGTACTTTAAAAGACAGCCGATTAATGTTATTTGCATATGAGCAACAGAATGTGTAAACATTGACTAGGGAGTCATTCCAGTGCTTCCCAATAAACGCTTTCAGCTGGATTCACAATAGCAACGTTTTACCAAGGCTGCACGTAGCTCAACTTGGAAATGTTATCGCCAAACTTTGCCACTTGCAGCGTATTAATATTTAATTGCCCTTTCTATTGCCTTTTCCCATATATTTTCCTCTGATTTCTGAAATCAGATTGAGACTTCAACCCTGTCCTTGGAACAGTGAAAAACATCTCAGTTGCTTATCTTGCCACACACCCTTCCAAATCCACAATACACAGATTAATGCTTCTTCTGCAGTCGACTGTAGTAGTTAACTGGTTGCCCAGTCTGACTGAATGGGCAGCTCAGAGAAGTGCAGTGACAAAGAAGTGGCCACATGCCCCCTAAGTTTTGGGGCCAGGTTAAATAATGAATTTTCAGAATGTGTTAATAAGTAATTTTTTAATACTACTTTAGCATCTTTTCTCTAAAGAGCCCAGGTTCTTTGTGCATATGAACTCATTAAGCCTCCTAACATGACCTGCTAGGTACAGGAATCTGTTTGTTTTCATGTAGGGTAACTGAGGCACACCCTAAGTACATTTTTTTTTCTTTCTTTTTTTCTGAAGCATTTGTTTTTGCACATGGGAAATAAAATAGAATCCAGATCATCTGTTACTTAATGCAGTTTCCTGTGTTGTAGCCGCAAGAGCATCCTTCCTCTGTACATAACATCATCTGCAATTAGAAAAAGAACACTCCAAATATTCATGACTTCAATGCTTGCATCATTGGCAAATACCAGTAATTTAATGTGGTTTTATTTTGCAGAAAGATTTGTCCACCTGAAGTCACCATTAGAGGCTGTGTTAGGGATACCTTCACTGGTAACTTTTCTGGTAGACTCGTTGAGTAGAATGAGAGAAGACGCATTACGGAATGAGTGAGAAATTAGAGTGGGCCTTAAGGTGGATGTTCCTGATGTGTTATGGTAGATCAGGTATCAGGCTTTGCTCTAAGTCTTTGCTCTTGGCATTCTTTGGGTGAGCATAAAACTATTCAAATTCAAGCACAAATTATGTCTGTGTCTGCTGCATAGTGTGGACTTCTGCTCCATATCAGCATTGCGGTTTGTGCTTGCTTGTCTGCGTTGGGCTTTGTTCGACATTCGGGAACCAAGCAGTGCTCCAGGAGGAGCACTTGGAATGGCTTCCAAAACAAGCAGAAGCAGCACATAGTACAAACCCTTTCTGGTCTTTATGAATGACCCTAGCTATATTTACAAAGAGCGCAGTGTATGATGCACCATGTACGGGATCGGTGTTCAGCTGTTCATCACGGTCAGCCTCACCATAACCATTTTCATCAATATCAAAGGAATTGTGTTCCCTAGTGTTGCAGCTTGAAGTAAAAGGGATGTGAGAAAGTAGTCACAGCCTGTCTTTTGAGAGCTTTGCAAAGCTGCCCTCTCCGTCAGCCAACTTCCAATGGAGCCAGCAAAAGTTGGTGCAAGAAGACCCATTGATGAGAGGATTTCTGTAACAGTTGTCACGGTTAGGCTCTGGGTTTTATGTTGTACCCAATCTGAATTACTGGTTGCTGTGAAAAGGGACAGTCCTCTCCTCCCATCACTACAAGTGTATCCAAATCCTACTTGGATGTAGCCCAAATTTGTGTGGCTGCAAAAAGGACAGTGCTGTTGTCTCCCTTGTCCTCTGTGCCTCTCCATGTTTCATTACTCTTCTTTCACGGAATTCAGCAGTTGTGTAGCTCAAGGGTGGGACAAACCAACCTGCTGATTTTATGGAAGAATGGTCTCCTTTTTACAGGGGGATGGGAGTGGTTGGTAGCTTAGGTTTGTCAGGCTGCTGAGTTCACTTAACTTGTCTGTGGCTGCATTATTGGGAAAACTGTAAGAGTGCATGGCCAGGACTGGAGGGATCAGCAAAGTGAGAGGGAGGGACCCCTCTCTCTAAGAAGCAATTCATAGACCTGCATTGACACTCCTTGAAACAGAACTTGGCAGCAATGTCTATCCTTTCTGTGTAAGGGCCTTGTGCATGGGGCCCATCCCCATAAGGAAATGTTAACGTTAAATAATATTTCAAAAGTGGAAATGATCTAATTCTTCCTACGCCTTATTTGGGTTTTTCTCTGGTTACTATTTATGGGAAATAGCTGGTTGTATCCAACTTGTCAAGCAATTCAGATCGCTGCCTGAAAGAGTTCTTTATTTGCCACTCCACCAGTCTCCATCTTTACACATTGTTTGCACTAAACGGGTATTTCCGTTTGAATTTCCTGCAGGTAACACCACTTGTCTTCGTCTCCGCTTGACAGATAAAGAAATGGAGGCATAATGACACCTAGTCACCTTACAGGGCAATAGAGACTTACACCTTGGAAAAGGAACAGAGGAACAGCAAGAGCCATTCTGCAGGAACACAAGTGTTGCTTTGCCTTCTGCTTTCCTGTAAAGCCTATACCTTTGTATGAGGTGACCTGTGTTCCATGAAGAGTCTTTCTTACTGACAAGTCTTGCTCTATTTCTCAGTCAAGAGTGTGCTTAGCCCTCAGGACATGCTGCAAGACTATTCTGAAGGCTTTCTTGGTGGAAGAGGTTTGCTCCTAGAGAGGTTGTCGTCTTGTTCTCTTACTCTTGCCATAATTGATTTCATCTTGAAAGTGTATGAAACTGGGCTTTTTAAGATGATTATTATTTTTTTAATCTGGAAATTTGCCCATCCTTGCATGTTTAACTGTAGCATAGCAGCTACGTACAGCCTTAGTATCTTTTAGAAACTTAAGCAGATATCCTCTGTTCCTTTTCCCTCTCACTTTCTTTTGCAGCTGGATATAGCTTTTGTCCACACCCTGCTTTTGCCTTTAACTAGGAAACCAGATAATTGAATCAAATCTCTGAGATTAATTTAGAGGAAAACACCACCCATTTTGAGTGAGCTTTCCCAGGCCAAGACTGGAGAATGATCTTCCATAGGGAACTAATGCCCATCACAAACCTCATTATCTTTCACCTAGGTGCATATCTTTTTATTTCCTTTTTCTTTTTGCCTTTCTCTTATCTTCCTGGAAGGGTGGATATGTGATTGTGTAGAAGGATCGTGTATATATACATATCCATAACAAAGCACTCCTCTGGTCACTCTTTAGCCCTAGAGGAGATGAGCAGTTGCGACGTTAAGCAATAGGCTGCAGGAAGACTCTCAGATTTCATGAAGATGAGGCTCTATGAGTTTGCCGCTGAAAGAGTTGTTTTTCTCTATACCTAAACCTCTAAATCTCAGAAGGATAAACCCCAGCTACCCACTTGCAGTGTATTTTTGTTATCAAAGTGATATAAATGTTGAAATGCAAAAACACAGTTGTATTGACTGTTCTCCCCTAAAACAGTCTGATAATAAGGCAGAATGGTAATGTTTTTCTCTTTTCAGTTGTCCTTGTTACCACTGTAGGGATCAGGTGTTGCCATCATGGTTCCTTCATGAAATAATATTTATTTCTCCACCTTTGGTACCGATGGCCAGAGCTCCTGATGGTGGTAAGAGTATGGCACTACTCCATCCCCACCGTTCCAAAACTGCTTTCCAGCTTCAGGCACTAGGAAGATGGTACCATGTATTCCTTTCTTACATTGAGAGACCGCACACATCTTTTCATCTTTGTGTATCCTGGGCCTCATCAAGGTAGTCTGCTTTATGTGCCAACAGCTGTCTCCTCCAGAAATCGTAGTTAAAGAAATGAACTGTTGTAGTGGGATTTGAATGGGCAAACATCTGCTCTCCAGTATTGCATATACTAACAAGATGCACTACCTGCATTTGCAGCTTTTCAAGGCCAGAGGGATCTGTTGTGCTCATTAACCCTGACTACAGGCATTGTACAGGCCATAGCCGGTCATCGATGTTCTGCATCTCATTTAGCGGTCAGCTCCTTTGCTGGCACAGACTTATCATGTGTAATTACTATAGTTAATTTGATTGATGTGATCTAAAAAGAGCCTAGCAAGAGTCAGGGATTTGAACAGACATCAGTAAAAAGAAAAACAAACTTAGTGCCCTCTTTTCCTCCAGCATTCTCCAATGCAAAAGTCCCTCCTAGTTCCCAAAGGCAGAGCCCTCCTCTGCTCCTGCCTCCCTAGGCTCCTTAGAAAATAGAAAGGCTTTACAGCATCCCTAAAATTCAAGAGTAGAGTTTCTTGGATCAAAGCTGAAAATGTATTACAATTTCTAGGAAACTTTTGCAGGTGCCATGTTAGAAGCTCCTCCTCTTATTCTTTACTTCTGTCCTAAGTTGTGTCTCTTGGCCATGGAAGAGCCAGATGTAGAGAAATCCAATGTGGCTGAATTTTACTTTTAGACAGTTGTACATGTTTTGGAGTGGGACATATCTTTCATTAGACCCGAGTATAATTTTATGCAGAAAACCAATAACTAAAGAGGAAGCAGGTTTTTGGTCATTGACCTTGCTCTGTTTGCAATTATTTCATGATCATTGCAGCACAATATTTAGCATGGCCTTTTTTATGCCAGTTGATTTAGCAGATTTTAAAACAATGTTTTCTTGAATATGCCTGGATGCAAGTGCCTGCTAAAAGCTGAGAAAATGCTTAAGTGCACAGGAATGCAATTACTTCAGTAGAGAGAAGAGCTTCCTGGTTTTAGACACTTCTAAGAGGACAGATTTACAGCACTGTGAAACCTGGGGAGAGCCAGGAGAAAGGAAAGATACAAGTAAGCTAAAGCAACCTATGAAATGCCATTTCACTGCACAGCATTGTTAGCTTTTCAACAAGCTTGAAAAGCTTGTTGTCAGTAAGCTTGATTTATCTTGTTGTCAGTAAATTAAAATGCATCAATCCAGATGCTGCGGTAACCCTGGAAGAGAGGAATGGCTGCATGGGACTGCAAGTCTAGTTCCTTTGTCGTGTCTTGTGCTTCATGTAGTTGCCCAGGGTATTCTCCTGAGCTGACCTCCCATTTGGAGCACTCCTTGGAAGACAGAGCAGTGTGTGGATACACCAGCACCTCTGTTCCCTTCCTGTTCCTAGCTCTAGCCCTCCGTCCTTGCTGATGGAGCAGAAGTACAACCTTCCTATTTTCTCCTCTCTCTTTACATGAGATTAATGGGGTGGGTAGGGGAGTCCTATCTTGCAGCCACACATGCATGCACAGTAAAGCAATTTGAGTGGGTACTGCTAAAACGCAAATGATTGGATTGTCTTAAAAAGCCCTTCTGCAAAGAAACTAAAATGAGTTATTTGAAAGGACTGAGCTCATGGAGGTTTTGGTATGTCATTGCAAGTCATTCAACACAGAGGGAGTGTTCCAAGTACTGGATGTCTCAAAATGTACTCCTAACTTTGGGACAGAGCTATTGATAGTAGAGCATAAAGAATGTAATTGTATCGCCAAAGGCTGAGGCAAGTGGAGCCGAGATGGAAGTGATCTTATTTTAGTGGGTTTGTGTTTCTAAACTTTAGGTTACCAGTCTCCCATTGTTAGTGAAAGCAAAGGTTATGCTGTTTCAATCAAAAGTTTCTTTCCTACTTGAAGTGGACAAAAGATTAACTCTAAAAGGAAGAAAACAAAGTGCATATACTTCATATAGGTGTAGATATACATAGTTTATATATATACACCCATATACATATGTAGTTTTGTATATACACACATTTCACCCAGCCTGTATCTTTTCCCATCAGGGAAATGAATTTGTGTTTGTCAGCCATGCTTGCTGCTCATTGAAAGCAGCAAGAACAGAATCACGGCCGCTGTACATGGGAGACTTCTGCTGCTCGGCTTCGTTGAATAGCAGGAAATCCTGGAGTGCAGCACAACTCCAATATTCAGTTTTTATTCCATATTAGGAAATATTTCCTTATCATTACTGCGGGTATGTTGGAATGATTTGTGAGATTAATTTCTGTGAGCCAAATTAAAAGATGAGGGCCTGTCGCTTACTTCTGGCTTTTGGACAAACTCCACGGGAAGGAATGGAAGCTCAGCATGGGGAGGGGTGGCCCTTTTCAAACAACGCAGGTGAAACTAGCCTCACCAAAACTAGTTTAAAAGAAATTGTTTTAGCCTGGTGCAGTTCCTCAATCTGGGTTGCGCAGCTTCTTGTGCTGGCACAAAGCACCGAGTGGCAGCGGGAAAGAAACAAACAGATGGTTTGGTGGAAAGTGGGACGGCTTCTTTCAGAAACAGTACTGGCTAATGCCAACTTACAGTGTGCATACAACCGTAGCCTTTGCTGGGGAGGAGGTGGTTGGTGTTTTTCGGAGGGTTTTTTTGCCTAGTCCACTCAGAACTCAGGTATTTGTAGGTTTAGGAGTCTACCCCAAGACAGGAAAGTAACTTCCTTGGCTTTGAAAGCACCTCTTTCTTGTGTGCACTGGGTGAAAAGCTCTCCTGGAGTGTAGGGGGCATGTTGGAGCCAGCCACTGACACCCTGAGCTGCTCTCTGGGCCTCGCAGTCCCCGGGGTTTCCCTGGTGTCATCAGTCCCAGAAACACAGCAGCCGCTGAGGCTGCAGGATCCGTGCAGCATTTGCATCCCCAAGTCCTGCATGTCTGTGAATGTCTCCTCGAGGTTTTCTCACGGTCATGGGGGCAGGGCACTGGAAGCATCCGCTCTTTTTTGGTTTACAAGCTGGGGCTGGGTGAGCCATGGAGTGCTCTTTGCTTTTAGCTGTGACTATAAGGGGCAACTCACCCAGACGCTCCATGGGGAAACCAAGAATGACTTAAAATGGCTAAAACATTTGAACATCTTTTGCTTTTAAATAGCAAAGCCTGTTCCAACAGGGCTAATTTTACTTGGTTTCTTAGTGCTACTTTAAATAGAAGAAATGTAATTCATTCTGTAACTTTAAAGTAGCAAAACTTCTTAGAACATAACGCACATTGTGGAATGAATAACAAAAGAAATGAAGTATATAAATGAGGTAAATGAAATGCTAAAGTGTCAGTGACAGCTTGTTGTAGTCTTGTTATTTCATTTTCCCTTCTCAGATGAGGACTGTAAAAACTGGAGGGTGTCAGAAAGATCTGGTCTTGGCAATAACATTGAAGAAGAATCTGTGTGTGAAGTATCTGATTTGTTGTATTTGGCAAGGAATATTACTTCCTTCAGGTAGCATGTTAAATAAAATAGGGGCTTGTGAATGGTGATACTACTGAAAACATTAATTATGTAGGGACATAATATTTATTTTTCTTTCTGAAACATACCCCAGAGCAGCACTTGGCAAACACGCTGATCTGATAACTGTGAACTTCAGTAACAGCAGTAGTGCAGCTAGCATCATCCAGAGGCCAAGAATAGGAATATTAGGTCAAAACCTATTGAGCTGAAGGCTTTTTTTTTTTTTTTTCTTTGACATAAGTGAACTTTGGACAAGGCTCCGTTCTGAACATGGAAGTCTTTATTTAGTAATAACACAAGTATTAAGATCAGGCTCCACGAGTTGAAAAATATTGGCCCATAATTTATGTAGATTGGAGTAGCAGGGTTTTCTTATCTGCTTGCTGCTTGGAGACTTCAGGATCCTGTAGTGTTTTGTTTGTTTCTGGAGGTTGCTCAAAAGCTTCAGAAGTGGATTTAAATTGGGTTATAGAAAAAGAAGGCAGGGAACCTCTCCAGGAGGAGGTTTGGTATAAACAATTGAATGGTGAAAATATGCACAGTGCAGTTGCCAAATTTGTGCTAGCAGAAACTGTAGCGCAGAAAGTCATTTTCCCTCTGGGCTTATACCGCAGTATGACCGCTTTCTCGTTCTGTTTCATCATTGGAGCTATCAGCTGTTGTACAACATTTTTATCTTTGCTTTCTGTTTGCGTGTCAGCTCATACCACGTACAGTTGCATGTTTCAGAAGTTGCCCAGGGTGCCTGGGTGGCTGCTGCTCCTCCCCTCACTCTTGCTGGTATGTCACACCACCTCATCCTGCTGAGCCTTTGGTTGCTTATTTCATTTATCGGTCCCTGCCCACTGCCTTTTGGTGTGAATCATGTGGTTATTTGTGTATGGTGGGTTGGTTTTTTTTCTCGTATATATATATATCTCTCTCCTGTCTCTCTTTAAGAGAATCCAAACAATTTGGAGACAGCAGGGCTGGCACTCATACTTGAAGCCTTGCTATATCCATGCTGCTTTCCTAGATAGCACTTCATTTTTTAAATACAATCCTTGTCACTGGTGGTTTTTAGTGCCCAGTTTTGCAAGTTGCTTTGCTGTGTTGTCTGTAAGGAGTCAAGCAGCGTTACTAAGTCCGCTCTAGCTTCTCACCCAGAAGAGCTCCAGCACTACGCACGGTGGTGATAGCTGGCATTTCTGAAGGTACTCGCTTTATTGAGCTGTACGTGTTTACTTTGGAACAGGTCTGGCACAGAAAGCCTATCTCTCCTTTCTCTTTTACTTTCTAATTCTTGAAAAATGCCATTTGTATGCTTCATTTCAGGAGCAAGTTAAATGACAAAATGTGTCATGCTGAGAAAATGGGAACTTTGAAAGGCAGAAATATGTTTCAGTATCTGCCTTACCCGGAGGCTTTCACTCAAGAGCCAAATTCCCTTGGAATGTAAATGGAAACTTTATAAACTCTGCAATTTTACCCTTTTTACTGCAATAGTGAACTGCCTTCCTACTTGCTGGGCATTAGGGGAGTGTTTGGGTGTATAAATGAAAATTATCAGCCTTTCTGTGAAGTGACATAGCTGTTTTGGGAGGAAGGGTTGGTGTTCCCTGTCCTGCTGAACATGTATGTAGCTTTACGTTTTAAATCCGAATCAGAGACCCAGCAGCGTGATGTAAGTAGCATCATTCTGTCATGCAGAAAAAGATGTGCTTTTCTCTCCGAGAGAATTATATGTGGTGTTTGCTCCCTAACTTAAATATGCACTAAGTAATGAGTCCATAGTAAATTTATTCTAGAGCTACTGTATAATTATACTACACACATGGTTTAAAAAATAAGAATGGTATTTCCATTGTGTGACTTAAGTCTAGATGAATTTGATAGCATAGATCCAGCCTTATTTGATAGTAAGAACAAGCTACATGATACAACACAGATGTGCAGGAGACCTGCCTGTAAAGAGACTGGCACCTTCAGACCCATTCTTACAGAAGTGAAGTCTAGTCGTGATACCCACCACTGTCTAACTGGCACAGACTTGCTCTTTTGCTGGGCAATCGGCATAAGAGAAAGCAAGAATTGATCAAATAGGTTACTGTAGTATCCCAAGAAATGTGAAACCCTCTAATAGGGAAGAGAGCTGGAAAGATTGGTTTCAGTTTTCACTGCTTGTAGCATACTCACATATTTATATTCTCACTGAAGTGAGAAATCATTAAAAAAAGTACATGTGAAATGTTGGAAGAATATGTTAGATCAGAAATTATGAACTTGTCTGCTTTGGGGGAGTGTTGGTTTTTTGTGTGTTTTGTTGCGGTTTTCTTTTTCCTATCAAAGTATTTGAATCTTCACCACCACTACAGTTCAAATGTTTGATGATGTGAAGTGTTATGATTATGCTCTCTACTCCACATCCTTGTCCTGTTGCTCCATTTTACAGGCTGGAAAGTATGCCATGGGGTAATAAAGCAAATTTCTTGAGATCTTGTAGCACATCTGTGTCGGGATCCTGTTTCATCCCTTGTTATCCTTTTCTCTTTAAAGTCTAGAGCTACCTGGATAGGTAGAAATAGGCTCTAAAATTTACCAAGGGTGTCAAACCTCCATCCTTCCTTCCTGCCAAGCGACAGCTCTGTGCTTGCTCTCTTCTTCGCACATCCTGGATGTCCTGAGATGGAGCTGTGGAGGCTGGAGACGATGTGCAAGGGGCTTGGATTTGTGTTCTCAGCCCTTCCTGATTAGAAAATGATCCTGCAAGGTGCCAAGTGTTTTTTTCAGGGGAGAACAGTTCTCTAGGTACCTTGATTTCTTCCATCTCTCCTCTTCTGAGTTGTTGTAGCAGGTGGGATTGGATGCCTCAGTGATTTTGCTCTGATTAACCAGAGCCTGAATCCAATAGTCTAATATGAAAACATTAATGATGGACTGTGGGAGCTCCCAAGAAGCACCCTGGAGAGGACGTGAGTTTTGAGTTACCAGTTGTGTAGCAGAAGCCGGGTGTGGGGTTTTCAACAGTGGAAACACTTTCAGGAAAATTGGTCGAGGGTTTGACTTAGAGCTGTTGTGATAGGTAGAAGCACAGACTGAAGTTGTAGTAAACACTGCTTGGCCTTCCTCTGCTTCCCAATCAGGAAAGATCTGTGAATAAAATGATCAAACGTATGCTTGGACCAGGCAGCATTTTTCTACCAGAAAGGAGATGGTTGGTCAGGACAGACTTGCTCAAAGGAGACTCTTGAAAACTCCGGCTTGTTAGCATTGGGTCTGCTGTCCCCCTTCTGCTGCTGTACCCTGCTCTCCCTTGTCCTTTGGGAACATCCTTCATCTCCTCCCTGCTATGCTGCTGTCCCACCTGCTCTTGGGCAAGATGTCCCCTGGTCACCCCAGACCTGTAGGTCACCTCATCCCTCTCTCCTGTGCCCACACCATAGGTGCTTGCTGCTGAGCAGAGCAGGCATCAGGAGAAAGGCTCACGCTGTGAGTTCAGCCATCCGTCCAGGAGGCACAGGCTCAATTTCTGGGCCAAGCAGCACATATGGCATCTCTGCTTCTGGCAGCTCTGAGAGGTTGTCCTGCGGGCTGTGTGCTGCTCAGTGTCTCCTGTCGATTAGGTCGGTTTGATGTCTCTCTCGTTCACAGCCAGTGGTGTATCATTTTTTCCAAAGTAACAGGCCCTTCGGAAAGAAAGGTCTTCTGTCCTCATTGGCCAGAGGAGTTTTTGACAAATACATCTGGCTGGTTAATATGACCTTCTTCATGGTCCAGGGAGCCTAATGCAAGGCTGGTGATGCAGCAGGAGTGGAATGGTTCCATTATGCAAATGGCATGAACTTGGGTGAATTAATAGTTTTCTGAGGGCATTTCCAAGAACTATGGGTGGCATCTTTTCAAAACGTTCCCGTTAACGTGCTGAGGTCAGTAGGAGTAGTGTGCTGTCAATAAAAGGCCCCATTTTGAAGCTTCTTCTTTCCTGCCTCCATCCCCTCTGGCATCATTTGTTTATAAAGGTCGTACTTAAGGATTTTACTTGGTTACTCCCAACTGAATATTTTGTCTGGGATGTGGATTTGTGCTTCTTTGGGGGTTTGTTAGCGGAAGCAGAGAGGACGGAGGAAAAAGGACGAAGAGGTTTTCTCGGCTGTGAGTTGACGTAGGATTTTGCAGGGTACCTTGTATCTCCTGCCAGGTCTGTGATCTTTTCCACTTACTTTGGGGAACCTGGAGAGCTCAGGGCACTTCTTGGTTTTACAAAGTCTATATTTTCCTACTGTTAGAACTACAGTGAGGGTCAGCCCCGCTATTTATAGTGTGGTGTGCTAGTGCCAGGATTGTTATCTCCTTTTTACAGGCTTAATAAAATCAAGTGACTTAGATTTGCTATTTGGTAACGTCTGCATTTGTGAGTATAGGAGCATGGGGAAAACAAATTAACAGGAAACAAAATTGCAGTGTTATTTTATCCTACCAGGAATACAAGACGTGCAAAGGATAAATATCCTGTTGCTTGCCGGTGCTAGAGTGCCCTCATTATACCTTAAGTAAAGGTTAATCCATTTCAAGCCTGGGTTAATGCTATGCTATCCTGGCAGTCCAAAGTGATCAGAAGGCGGGTTTTTACTCTATTAGGTCATTTCTTGAAATAACTTAATCACTAATGCCAGCATGCGGTCAGCAGTTGCTCTGTTTGATTTGGGTGTGTCAACATGCTGTAGGTTTTGCTCTCAGATACCTGTTTTATATTTATCTTTTCCCACCTATCAAGGGAGAAAGAGAGTGTAATATTGTATAACAGACTCAATACAGAGAGCAGAGCCAAGTTCTCCAACTTTTCAAGAAGTGTTCAGTATGGGGTACGTGTTTGTATGAAGAATAAACCCCTTAATTTTCAGTAAAGATTATTAACAGTTGACAGCTCTCATCTGTCTTTAGTAGAAAATTGAAGGGGATAAAAGATTGATTAAAAAATAGAAATATTGACATCATCATGAAGCAGCTGTAGTGCTATTAAAACCTCCTGGTATATGTATAGAGAGATACATTTTTATTCTCAGAATTCTGGTGTCTTGCGCACTCCAAATTACACAGCTAAAATAATATCTACATAATGCTATAAAACGCCTTTATTTGTGACACAGCAGCTGCGTTTCTGGCAACAAATATCTTATTGTCGCACCAAATCCAATTAAAAATCCACAAGATGAAATGCTGTCTTCACAGAGGGTAGCAGGCAAATCCAAAACAAAAAACTCAGAGCAGAATTAAGCAATCTTCCTGTCTGATGTGGATGTGCAAGTTTTCTTCTGCATGAAACTTTTAATCTGTCACCTTAAAAGGTATTAGGATCTGCTTGCAGATCATAAACCTAATTTGGGATTTGTCTTCCTCAAAATCCCCTGGTGAAATAGAAGGATTACGTAAATAATCAAAAGGAAGTGTACGTAGTTCTGTGTAATTTTCCAAAACCAACCCCAAAACAACCTGAACAAACGAGCGTGGGGCTGAGATGCTGCTATTTGTGGCTCCCCTCCGTGAGGCTCTCCTAAAGTGCCTCAACCCACTTCCAGGTAGGGCATGAGTCCTAGGACAAACTGTGCTGCTTTTTTTTTATCTCCCCTGGCTTCCCTAGGCCAGCTGCAAGAGACTCAGGACTGTCTTAAGATGTCTTTTCCCAGTGTTAAAAGCATTGTTGTAGCACATCCAAGTTCTTTGGGTTCAAGATGAAAGCTATCAAAGAGAGCAGCCTTTCTTCTTTCCTCCAGTTTTTTTAAGTGCTCAGTGACCATGTGCCCAGACCTGTAAGTACTTTATCTACATGGATAACATATTTACAGCTGCATAAGAAGATTCCTCCCCAAATTTGAGAATCCAAACACAGGGAGCTCTGTAACGAACAGCCGCTCCAGAAAACATTCATTTCATCAGTGGCATGGCACAGACGTGGTCGGAAAGCAAACAAATGGAAAGACTGGTTGCCTAATGGCTCTGTGGTGGGGAAGGGTTTTCTATTCTTGGTGGTTGGTTGTTGCTTTAAAAACAAACAAACAAACAAACAAAAAAAAACCAACAAAAAAAAACCAGCAACAGAAGTCTTCCATTTAAAATATGGCAATTCCATTATTTCATTTTCATGAGATGATTTCTAGAAATCCCCCCAACTGTCCACATGTAATTTTGTTGAGCGGCTTTAAAATTCAAAGATATTTAATGGCTATCTTCTGTCCTTGAAACGGCTTCTCCTCTGGATGGGACTAGGGGTTTTTTCCATTTACTTTTTCATTTTATCCTGACCTTTTGGTAGCACCTAGCATTTCTGGAGTCTGAAATTGTCATAGAGTTGTGACATACCCAGCTGTGGGAGCTGCCTGGTCCTCCTCTCGCTTCCCCCTTTTTTCCTTTCTGTGCTCCACCGTCTCTTCCCTCCCTCAGGCTGGGCTCAAGTCTGCCGGAGGTACATTTTCCTCATTTGTGGACAAGTGCTGCTGGGTGAGCTGCCTGTAGCCTGCATAATTCTTTGCTATGATTCACCCTTTGTTTTGCCAACATGTTATTTTTTTAGAGAGTGGGTAGTAAGTCCTCCTGCTATCTCTCAGGATAATTTTATAATACACTTTTAAACGGAGTTTCTTATATAGCATCTAAGAATTTGGAGATGGAGAGTGGGAAAGAGGAAAAATTTTTTTTTTTTTCAAGTGAGTAATGATTTGACATGCTCTGTTTCAGTACATGTTACCATGGCGATGACTGCAGGGACTACAACATCCTTTCCCATGAGTAACCACACCCGGGAGAGAGTGACGGTGGCCAAACTTACACTGGAGAACTTCTACAGCAACCTAATTATACAGCACGAAGAGAGAGAAACCAGGTACTGGCTCTGCTTCGTCTCACTCCCCCTCAGCTTTTCTTGGTTGGCTTTTGGCAGTGGTTGTTAAAGGGCACTTTGATCCCCATGCACGGAGCAGTTCTCAGAAGTTTTTCTGTACTTGGTAGCAAGGAGCTAACCCCCAAAGGGCACAGGCTACCTTTCAGCTGCTGGCTGTGCTGGTAGACCTGTGAACATTCCCTGCTACTGCACCAAGCAGTCACTGAGTGACCAAGGACCTCCACTTTTGACATTCTCATGCAATTTACTTCCTCATCAGATTATTACTACTTTGTGGAAACTGCTCTGTGCAGGGTCTTATTTTGCAGCACGTGTGAGGTTTCTACTTCTGCGTGTGGGGTTGGTGACCTCTGATTCCTCTGCACGTGGCACAGGGAATAAACTCTACAGAGGTAGATGCTGCAGAGCTGCTGATGGGTGGTAACTTGGTTTTGTGTAAGGCAGTGGCTCGTGGTGTCTCTTCATGCTCTGCAGCACGGATCTCATGCCAAGACTCATAAACTTGCAGAAGGGAGTGTATAGGAGGTAGGGAACAGGACTGATAGGAGAGGTGTTTGACAGGGTGATGGGGTAAGGAAAGGAGGCAGAGAGCTGGAGGTGGCCTGGGGTGAAAATAAGGGGCAGTAAAAAGCATAAGGTTGGTGATGGACTGTTTGAGAGGCTCTTGGGTGGGCAGGAAGAATTTTGGGGATAATGTAGTACCCACCTCTAAATTCTTGGGTGGTGTTGGTACTGGTACTCCTTGCGTGGGAGTATGCGTTGGTCATCTCCACTTTAACTTCTCTCATCAGTGCCCAATTCTGCCTCCAATGTGGTGAAGTGCTACTTGAATTAAGTGTCAAAGCACCAAGCATTTGATTATAATGAATGCTGTGTTTCAAATTGTCATCAGCATGTGAAATTATCATTCCCTTGGTAATATGTTTTTAATTGAGGGGTTTTCAGCTCAGCAGCAGGGTTTCTCTCTTCATCATATTTAGTCATTATCCCATGTAATTGAGTTGGTTCTAGTTAGGAGAATAGACTGTCGGCTGAGAGCCTTTAATTTAGGGGATCCTGCTGTACTTCCCAAAGTGCAGAAGGACACCAGCAGCCTGGCATCCAGCCTTTGAACTCTTGGCCGCTGCTAGTGAGTAACCAGCTTTCTGAAAGCTGCACCCTGACAGTCATAAAGAAGCATCCCACAGGTGGAAAAAGAGGGCTCCAGCAGACATGTTGCCATGTGCTGACCCCCTGCCATCAGTGGGTGAGTACCTGTGGGGTACTCCCAGGCTTCACTCCCTGCTCAGACACTCCCAGCCTGGCATGGCACCAGCTGGAGGAGCCCCGGAACTGGTAAGCCCTGGCCTGGGCAGGACACTGGGAGGAGACGATGGCAAATCCAGGGGGGTAGATTAGCTGGCACGAGGGTAAGGGGAGCAGGACCAGGTGTGTGACCAGGGAGAGGTCAGCAAGGCTGAGACTGGGGGTGAAAGCTGGAGCAAGCTGAGGTGTTGGAGGTAGAGCTGAGATAGAAATGGTGAAAAAAAAGGTGTTTATTCTGATTTGTAATCCTAATTGATAAAAACAGCCTTACTTCAACAAGATTATATGAAGAAATATAAGACATTAGAATGATTGTATGTTTGGACCTTTAATGCCTAATTCTGCAAATACATAAGTATGTGCTTAAATTTGCTTATACATTTTCAGCAGCTTTGGTCACAAATGAGTAAATGGATGGAGTGAGCAGTAAGTCTTCAAATTTCCATTTGAGGCAAATTCTTTGGTATCTGGAATATGGAAGTAAAGGCATTGTCTTGCTCTAGTGTTATGTTTGTTTTTAATAAATAATTAAAAAATCAATCCCCCGTTTCTCTCCTTTGCAGGCAGAAGAAGCTAGAAGTGGCTATGGAAGAGGAAGGCCTCGCAGACGAGGAGGTAAATACTACTTAAGTAACCTTTGAAGAGACTGCTTTGCTGTTGTCGCACTATGTCAGATTGGCATTTGAGGAGCTTACAGAAACATTAGTTAGCATGACATTAAGTTTTATTTTGCAAATGAATGTTGCCTTGTTTATTAGGGAAATAACTTGTTAGGGAATATGCTTGAATGATACTTGCAATAGCTAAGGCTTTTCTTGCCACCCTTAGTCATGAGACCTATGGCCGCAGCAAGTGCATAGCATGCTTTTCAAAGATTAAAATTGTTTGCCATTAGGTTTGGCAAGACAAAAAGGTGAGATGCGCTTGAAAGAAGTGGGTAGAAAGCAAAATGCTGAACCATTTTTCTTGATTTAGACAATAAACTGGGCATACCCTTGCTCTGTTCAGATACAGATGAGGAGGCATCTCTGTCCAGTTGACATCTCTCAGAACTTTGGTTAGTATGTTAATAAGAGGTTCACCACACCATGGCTGCCTATACTGTCTTCAGGATAGGCAGGGAAATAAGTAGGAACAGTGCCTCAGTCACTTCTGAGTTTGTGTTGCTGCTGTAACTTCTGGGAAGAGGGAAAAACGAGTGTGGGTGTGTAATGCCATCTTGTGGTTTTAAATGACATTGTCATCCTAGTACAAAATCTGGCAGGTGCCTGATCGATGGGTCTCACTAGCAGTCTCTGAGATCTTCTCGACATCTTTGGGAGCATAGGTCGGCATTTGTCTTCTCTCAGGGTGAATCCCATTGACATTTTTATAGAACAAAACATATGACAGGATTTGGATAGATTTTTCTTTCAAACATGAGTGCTTGCCTGCCCTAAACCAAATGGATTTTGCTAAGGATAGTGTAAGTTGGATTTCTGCTGCCTGCTAGGCTCCTTGTTGCCTGTCATCACTCTTTTCAGTGGGGTGCAAGTTTCATCTTTTATTGATACTTCACACTGCCCAAAAACAAGAGTCCTTGCCTCAGCTAGTGAATTTGGCCGTTTGGACTGATGTACTTTGAACCAGTATGATATTTTTTTTCTTCATTAATTTGTATTACTGTTTCTTTATATCTAAGTAATAAAAATACCACCACCCCCCACCACCACCCCCAAAAAAAAGTGAAACTGGGCCTGAGGCCTCTATATAAAAGACCGTGCTCATGGATCATACTTTGAGAAATTCAGAAAGACTTCTCCTTTTACATTTTCTCTGTAATCCTAATGGGAGGGAGAATAATTCACAGGAAGGGAGATTGTATATCTTGACTTTCTACTGTCAAACGACTTACAAATTTCTGTGTTTCTGTCTCCTTAGAAGAAACTGCGCAGGTCACAACACGCTCGCAAAGAAACAGAGTTTCTGCGACTGAAGAGGACTAGACTTGGCTTGGATGACTTTGAATCTTTGAAAGTTATAGGAAGAGGAGCATTTGGGGAGGTTTGTGGCATTCTTGCTTGAACAGGATATTAAAACTAGATTGAACATTAAAATGAAACATTTTAATTACAGAATAAGAACTTCCAGTTGGGGAGTTTTATTGCAGAAGAATAGCTATTTGAGTAACTGCACAAGTGTGATAAGTCCAGTAATGAATTATGTGCATTGATTTCTCAAGGCCCCTGGAAAGGCCCTTAGTTTTCCACAGCTTCCTATTAGCCCAAATTGATGTTGCCCCTGTGGCCCCCTGAAATGATGGATTTGCAGCTGCACAGCTCCTCACTGTAAACATTCTCCCTGCCCTGTGTCACATCACAGTTGTATCTGCTCCTGAATTTTAGCGTACACAATCTTACAGCTACCTGGAATTTAGTGTGCCTGCTAACTTTTCCTAAAACAATAACTACTTCGAACTATCTGTTCATCACTAGTGTAACTGTTGTACATGGTGTAGAAGTATTTCTTTTTTCCATGTTAATGTTTAACAAAAGAACTTCTCCATGCCCAGCAATTTTGAGCCTTGCAGTAGATTCCATGCTGGGGTCTAGTTTCTGAGGGAGAGAAGATTGATTGGGTTATACTTCTCATTATAGGTACGCCTCGTTCAGAAGAAGGATACAGGTCATATTTATGCAATGAAGATACTAAGAAAAGCAGATATGCTGGAGAAAGAGCAGGTTTGTGTTGTATAAGTCTCCTAGATTTCACACTTCTGCTGTCTAGAAAATTGCCAAAGTTCTTCATGGCAGATACTATTTGGTCATATTTTCCCCTTTGAAAGCCCCAATAATGGTATAGCAGTCCAAAGCATCTATGGAGTTGCTACCATAGTGCAAAAGACTAGGTAGAAGTTAGGAAATAAGGTTGTGTAACAGCATTTTAAAAAATGTTTTATTTACAACCAATTTGGAATAGTGAGAAAGATTTTTTTTTTTTAATTTTTTTTTTTTTCCTCCCTTCCTTTATCAATGCAGACCTTATAGTACTTAATCTGTAAAACTGCATTTCAAGGAAAATGCTTCTTGAAAAGTAATACTGTGCCAAAGTAAAAACTGCGAGTACTTGGTGTTTTCTTTCGATGGTTAGATACCAACAGATGTCACATTGTTCATTGGCTTTGTTTTCCTTTGTTTTGCTTTTTAGTTGGGTCTTGTCTTTTTTGTTGTGTTTGGGTTTTGTTAGTTTGGTTTGGTTTTTGCTTTACTTATTAGTTAACAATTCACTGCAAGTTCCTTGTAGGACACAGCAAGTACTTTAGCACCACAAAGAAATCAAGTGTGGATGTCTCAAGTGAAAGGGCGGATAAAAGAGGACTTTCCTTATCTGTCCAAACCTTACCCATCATTTGCTCTTGTATTACCTTTCCCTGCAGTGGTACTTCACTTTTTTTTTTTTTTCCTGGCACAGACTTTTTGTCTCCTCAAGCCCATGCCCTGAATATAGGGAACCAGAGGAGCAGCATGTTCTGCACAGCAGCCAGAATGTGTGTGGCCCTGTGGTTGAAGCCGTGCCCCCATTTCATAACCTGATGTGGCAAGGAGGCTGAGCTCACGCTCTCCATTTAGTTTGGGACTCTAATCTTCCCTGGAGAGTGTTTATCTACTGTAATTTTCATTGCCTGGTTTGTTCAATGGAAAGCAACACAGGACACATACAAGAAAATTAATTTATTTTTTTTTTTTTTTCCCCCAAGCCTGATAGTACTAGGACATATCGTGGCTGTGTTTTAAGCAAGGTTTTAATATTATATTTTATAGCTACATTGAGAAGTGGAGGGTGGAAAGAAATATTTTCTAACGAGAATAGATAGAGCTAGGTAAATCAAAGTTGGACTGCCTACTACAGAGAGAACCCATTGCCCTGTGAAACCCCGTGAACAGAACACATAGACGTAAAGATGCCAGTAGAACTGGGGAAGAGACACAGAAGGCTCTGTTTGCTGCTTATTGGGAATTGCCCTTAAAGCTGGAATAGTGATACATATTTTCTCTGTAGAAGTTGCTTTCTGGTGTATGAATAATGAAAGTCTTACAGCTGTCAAGAAATATTTTTCCATGCATGTGTCTTTCATTTTCCTTCAAGAGGAGTGTACATTATAGTGAAACACACACCTCTCCTCCAATCTCCATTCCTCTTAGTTTCCAGTGAGTTCATGGGGTAGCAGCTGTCCGTGTATTTTTTTCAAAGCCTCAGCTGGGACTGGAATATCCTGAGCAAGGTCGGACATTCCCAAACTCACTTGCCCAGGACCAACATCAGCAGCAGTGGTGGTCGTATCAGTTCTGGGCCAGTTTCATGCACATCACTTGGAGGAATGGATCCATCTTCTCTCCCCCCCCTTAAATAGGCCAAGACCCTTACCGTTTTTGCACTGCTTTAATAGTAGCCACTGAGCTCACCGCTACCTGCCATTGTCTGTAAGGGCTGAAACTCATCCCAGCTCTGTTCCCACTTGGCCAAGGCACTTGCCGTGCAGTTCAAGTAAGGTTTGCCTTGTACACATGTAGGAGCAGTCTCCTTGTACCATCTGGAAGGGGCTCACATCATCAGCACTGTGTAACAATGTGGGTTTGGGAATTAGACAGTAGTTCAGTGTAATGTAAGTCGGGCAGTTCGCTCTTTTCACGGAGATGAAGGAATTGGGTTTTGCAGGAAGTAATTAGCTTAGGCACTCTGTTACTCTTGCTAGAGAAGATTCCCCAGGCTTATCTTGCAAAGTTTAAACTGTGAGATATCTATGTAGAAGTAGCTATTAGTTTTTTGCTTCTTTGTATATGTAAATGAGAAATCTGGTAACTTCTGACGGTAATCGTAATGCGTCTACCATTTTAACTCTTGGTTCTTGCATTCTTTAAGACCAACTCTGGCTTTTTCCAATAATTTTGTCAGTATCTGCGCCTTGAGTTGCACATCATATTTTTCTCTGAGCTTGCAGTATCATATAGAGCTCTGATGGTCAGCTCTATAATTTTTTTGAATGATCCAATTTCATTTTAGGTTATAGTAAAAAAGGGAATTACACTTTTCCACCAGCTTTTTCAGTTCTTTCCAACAAACAGAAACAGCTTAACAAACTATGCTTTGTGTTTCTAGAGACTGCTTCTGCAAAGTTGTGTGAACAGTTATTTTCAACATTGAGTTGACTTCTGTGGGTTTCTGCTGGGTATTTTGTGAGGACTTTGTAGGATCTAGTGAAAAACTATGAAAAATGAGAGTCTGAAAAATAAGTTTCTTCATTAAAGATCATGAAAACATATTGTAGGACTAGGAATACAATATGGCATTCCTTGTTGAAATATTTAAATTGTCCTTTAATAATAGTTTTTTTTTTTTAAATTTTAGGTGGCCCATATCCGAGCAGAAAGAGATATTTTGGTTGAAGCGGATGGAGCCTGGGTAGTGAAAATGTTTTACAGCTTTCAGGATAAAAGAAATCTTTACCTGATCATGGAGTTCTTACCTGGAGGTAAGCTGTATGTTGTGGTGTTTGTGCAACAGAAGTACTTCTTCCTTAGCTTTTGTGGTCAGCTTCATAAAATGTTAAACAGGCATGCTGTGTAATTTGTTATAATAAATTTTAATGCTGTTTCAAGCGAAGTCCCAGTAATGTAACCACTCCTGATTTTTTTTTTTTTTTGTGGAAGGAGAAAAGTTATGGAGGGGTGTTAAAATAGACTTGGATTAAATAATTATTCTGATCCAATGTTCTGCTTTTTACTGCTGAAGCTAGTAAATACCTGCAATACACAAAGCTAGTAAATACATGAAATACATGTATTATGCATTAAAATTCACTGCATCTTCCTGGGCTATTCAAATAAAATTCCTATTTAGGATTTTCATCAGTTTTACATCCAGTTTGCTAAAAAAGTATGTTGGGTTTGTAGGTCCTTGCAGTAATAGTTTTATAATTAGTAGCTATACGGCCAGTTACAAGGTTAAATTTGGACTCTACTGGGGTTTCACGTAGAATTAGTCTTGTGATTAAAATGTTCTAATTCCTAAGCTGTATTTTCTGCTCTTTGATTAGGTGACATGATGACCTTACTAATGAAGAAAGACACCTTATCAGAAGAGGAGACACAGTTTTACATTTCTGAAACTGTGCTGGCCATAGATGCTATTCACCAGCTGGGATTCATCCACAGAGATATTAAACCAGATAACCTTCTGCTGGATGCTAAGGCACGTAATGTGCATGTAAACTGCCTATGCTTTAAACATATCAGTCTGCAGATAATGCCATTTGTAGTGGTGCTAATCGGTGGGAACCAGTAGTGCTACACCGGTGATTTTAAATTAGCTGGAGTAAAAGCAGAAAGTGGTCATTATCTTTTCCTTGTAGAACACTAGTATACTTAAACAAAGCAAAACTGCCTTTGTTTTTTGTTGGAAAGCCTTTTAATCCTTTGAAGGCTTTTAAGGAAAGCCTTTTAAGTGAGAAGACCCACTTAGGGTGTCCAGATGCTCATATTCATACACATTAAAAACTGATACCCTTAGTTACTTCAAGACAAACGAACACATGAAACATTCAGACAGTGCTAAATAATCAGTTTAATTCTTGCAGTTACCTCATTTGTTTTATTACCTGCTCACCAGTGGAAACACTCTGTCTGTTAGACTGCTATAGTGAGCCATGAAACAGACCCAGTAAGCGCCATACACAAATCTGTATGCCATCTAGCATTGATGTCTGGAAACCTGATTAAAAACAGATTACCATCTAAACAAAACAAAAGAATTTTGTCCTGGAGCCTTTCTCAGTCTCAGTGGTATCCCCTTCAAAACAAAAAACAGGCAAACTATCTGCCCTCACCTGTTGCAGAATTGTAGATGTAACCACTCCCAGAGGGCAGTAACCCTTTTGAGAGAAAACACACTCTCGCAGTATCTCAAGATTCAGTCATAATTTGTCTACTGGATTAGTCCTGTGTGAGTCCCTGGTGGCCTGAGAAGGCAAGTGCAGTTATTAAAACTTTCTTTTTCGAGCACTGTCTTTCTAAATTATGTTTTTTATCTTCTCTGATTTTTTTAGGGTCATGTAAAACTGTCTGATTTTGGACTATGCACAGGTTTAAAGAAAGCTCACAGAACCGAGTTTTACAGGAACCTTACACACAACCCACCAAGTGACTTCTGTAAGTATAAGGTGTCCTAGTTAAACATTTAAATAGTTTTGAGCTGCAGCTATGCCATATCATAATTTATTTCTGCTGGGTTAAGCAAGATTGGTCAGACTGATTGCATTTAGTTGGAAAACTGGAAATGTATGTTCCCCAGGACATGGAAGCATTTCACAGGAAAGAAATTATTATTTCTGCAGTGTTAATGTATTTTTGCACATTTGTACACAGATACAAATACACATAATGTAATGTATCTATATTTTAATCTATTTTTCATAACAATGTTAGTGAAGTTACAGAAACACTCAGAAGGGACATAGGTTTCATGTGCTGACTTGCTGAAGTCAGTGACAATCTCATGAAGCTTTTCGTAAGAGTAAAGTTGTTCATCAACACGCCTTGGTGACACATCCACATTAGTGTTTTATTCTACAAATGTAAAATTCCTCTGCAGTTCTTCTTGGATTCTTCACTTTTTGCTTAAAAAAACATCTCCCATATCTGAATATACATTGCCAGCTGCGACAATAAGTGCTGCTGATCTCAGATCAATCTGTAAAACTTTTAGCAAGTTCTAATTTAGAATTGCTGATCATGTGTTCTACTTGCATGAGTTTCAGCTGCAAATTGGACAGTAGTTATTCAGTTTCCCATCTCCAGTTATAATCAAGTATTTGTTTCTAGACTAAAGCATTCTAAAGATACAAAATAGTTATTCTTTGAAAACAGAATGTTATCAATCTTATCTTTTCATTCTCACAAATGCATTTATTATCTAATAACTATTTTGTAAATTAGCATTTCAGAATATGAACTCAAAGAGAAAAGCAGAAACATGGAAGAAGAACAGGCGACAGCTGGTGAGTTAATAAAATTATGTGTAATTTTTTTTTCTTTTAAACTATTTACAGAAAACATTAAATAAAAACTCAGCATTAATGCTACTGGTTTTTAAAAACTGAAAGGCCCTCATCCCTTACAGATGTTGCTCTCTTCAAGCTCCAAAAATTGCAAATAACTCAAAAGAAAGTGGTCTAGTGATTCCAGTTATGGAATAGCTCAGAGATCAGGGTTGCTTTGTCTGTCTGTTTTCAGAGCTGTGACTAGCAGACCCTGCTCTTCTCTATGCCTTTGTTTCCCTTACGAGCATCTGGACTAACTAACCTCAGGTGTCAGCACCTGCTTAGGAAAGCAGTATCTTGCGTTTGTCTCCTAGACTGACCTGGTATTGACACTGTGTGTGAACTCCTGGGTTTAATTCCTGCAGTTCAGTGTCACAATAAGATGAGTAGCTGTGTGGTGGTTTATCAGAGAATTGTGAGGAAAACTTGTCCTTCTGCTGAATGGGAATATGATGGAAGGGCAGTGGAGGGTATTGGCACTGGAGTGCTGCAGCCTGGGTTTATAATGAAGAGTGTTCCAAGTAATAAAGGGAGCTCTGGATTAACTGAATCAAAGGAAAGTATCTGTCAGCCAAGGGATTTCAGAATTTCAGCCCTGCTCGTGATTTTCACCAAACAGCAGTTGCAAAAATCTCAGTTTTCAAATTTTGGAACTTTTTATTTTGCACACTCTATTTAAAAAGTGATATGCTGCAGGATTCCCAAAAAGCTTGTGGGTTGTTTTTTCTTTCCTCATGAGATATAATGAGATTGCATTGCAATCATACTGCCTCATAGGGGCTGTATTTCACACCCTTACTCCTGCTTGGAGTTAGATCCCTGAAAACAATACATCTCCAGGTCAGTAAAGACTGACATGGCAGAACTGTGTGGTGAAGCTAGATAAATCATGAGACAGTCCCAACAGAGAGAATAAAAGGCCAAAATGACAACTTGTATCAAAACTATTGGAAAAGGAGCCATATTCTTGGTTTTGCGTTGGTTCAAAACTAAATGTCTCTGCTCTGTTCAATAAAATAAAGTATTTTGTTTCTGGTCAGACAAATGAAAGTAAAAGATTTTTCTAGCTAAACTGGTTTTGGTGGACTTTTTTGGTTTTGTGGTTTTTGGTTTTTTGTTGGGTTTTGTTCTTTTCTGCCCCACCCCCATGCAAAATTTTCCATCAGTAAAGAGAAATTCCCGGATAGCTCAAGATTTAGTCATTAGCCAGAATCATCTAGGCTGCACATTTAATGGTTAAAAGGATGGAGTCTGGGTCCAGCAAGAGCTCAAATTAATTTTGCAATAAAGACAAGGTAATATGTGGAACAGCGAGTGTATCGTGAGTGTCACACATGGGAATCTACCAGTGGTTATCCCTTTTTTAAAAAACAAACAAATGAAAAATCCCAACAACTATAACAACAACAGAATTTCTTGGGTATTTTAGTAATGTGGCTACCTGAAACTTTAGCTAAGATGACCTTCTGATATTGCAGTGGGAATATTCTATGATTTCGTCACATTTAGGAGGATGATTTCTATTTACTTTCAAGGTTCTCTGTGCTTACTCATGTAAAAGAATAATGTTCTTGGAATTTTAGATACCGTGCATTCTCAAAGTAAGCATTCTTGTCCATCCAAATAACAAGATCCTATATGTGAATCCCCAGGAAAAGGTTTTGCAAAGTGTAAAATTGCAGTATTTATCTTTTAAAGAGTTTATTCTTTTTTTCCAGGCATATTCTACTGTTGGAACCCCAGACTATATTGCACCAGAAGTATTTATGCAGACTGGGTACAACAAGCTGTGTGACTGGTGGTCTTTGGGAGTGATTATGTATGAAATGCTAATAGGTATGTTAAAGGCCCCAATTTAAGAGTCGTTCAAAGGTAACAGGGTCCATTAGTTCACCGAGTCTGATCCCCTGCATAGTGGAGGTACCAGAATTTCATTCAGTTCTACCTGAAGTAAGCCCCAAATTCAGCTTCCTGAAAACTTTGAAGTCCTCCTACCTTTCCAAGAAGGCAGCAAGAGATGATGCCTCAGTGAGTTGTTTCAGTGAATAACTGTTCACTATTAAATGTTTTTGAGGTTCAGTCTCATTACTTGGAAGTAACAAAATAACCTTTAATGTTGCATTACAAAAGAAAACTTTTGGCTAGTACTACTTGCTAGATTTGGGAGCCGTAGTGGCAAAAGCAGAGGCCCAGGTCACTTTCCTCTTCTGTGAAAAGCTTGCTAATTTTTCTATTTGTTTGTGCAGGGTACCCACCTTTCTGCTCGGAAACACCACAAGAGACTTATAGGAAAGTTATGAACTGGAAAGAAACGTTGGTATTTCCTCCAGAGGTGCCCATTTCAGAGAAAGCAAAGGATTTAATTCTAAGGTCAGTAACAAAAGCCCGCTTCTGGCCACTTACCCAGACATAGCCATCTTCCATTAGGTTAACTTTTCGTTCTGTGTGAAGGAAGCTTTAGATTGGAGGGAGAGTTGGTTTCTTCTGTGTTGCCATCTTTGATGGATTTTTTTAGTGTTTTTCCCTTTGCCATTTGTTTAACATGAAGGAATAAGCTGTAACGATCTTGATTTGCACCACAGTATCAGGAGAAACAGAGCAGGAAGAAGGAAAAAAAAGGATTAACACACAATTTTTCTCTTCTCAGAGGGACCTAGAAAATAACCACTCGCTAGCATTTAATGCACTGAACAGAAATATTTGGATGTTTTGGATTTACTCATTTTTTCCAAAATGACAGGTTTTAATCCATTGTTTGCATTGAAGTTTTTGTGAGGGGTTTTGGTGTCAAGGTCAGGCAGAAATGTTGTCTTGTGGGAGGTTGGAGGGAGGATGTGGTTTTTGCCTTTGACACACACGTGCGCACACACACACACACACACACCCTACCACCCTACCCCCCCGATAATATTACAAGCTTGCACAATTTTGTTACAGGCAAAAAGGGTAATGTACTTCATAGGCAGAGCCAAGAACTAGAATTTATTATGAGTCCAAGCAGTGCTCCAGTAGCATACAACAAACATAACAAATACAACAAACAGTTATTCTTAATCCAGTTACAGTGATACTAACAGCACAAATTATTTAATTATTGCTAATCCTCATTAATAAGTTTGCGTATAATAGTTTTATTAAGTTTTCAGTATCTCTTTCTCTAGTGTTCTGCTTAGCCTCTCCTGCATGTTGTCAGCATCCTGAGTTCTTTGCTAGAAAGAGTACAGTGTTGCTGCTGAGGATTTCTTCCTCCTCAGTCTTGGCTGTGTTTGGGACATTTTTAGATATTTCAGGCAGTTTATTTGTTAACACGTCTTGCTCGTAAATTTACGCAACACAATGACTACTTGAATTTTTTATTTTTTTTTTTAATGGATACAGATAAAACCAAACTAAAATAAGCTCAAGTTCAGACAAAGCCTGACAAATCCTGAGACGTGGTCTGGCTAACTGTTGTTACAAGGTTCGAGGTCTATTATTAGTACTTGTCATCAAGCAACTGGCTGGGCTGCAGTAGAAATATAAGCAGGGTGTGGGTTCCCCCCCCCCCCAAGTGACACTCAACTATAAGTAAAAGAACATTACATTCTATAATTGGAGACAGTTTATAGCCTAACTTGCTATGTTACTAAATTACCTGCTGAAAATTTCAGTAACTAGTGAGAAGGTGACCTTTTTTGTGTTGCGGTGCATTGATGTGAAAAGTGCCTTGCGAATCTGGATGATGTGATCGTGTGGAGGGATTATGAGTTCAGGATAAGTAAATCAACAACCAGAGGCTTTGCTCATCTAGGCAAACAGGATTTCATTTAACAAAGGCCAACTGACTTTTAGAGCAATGGGAGGCCCACATCCCCATGCTACCAAGTACTCCCCATTTCCAGGAGGTCGTCAGGTGACTCCACACTTGGCAAGACCAGGTGCCTTTTTTTTTTTTTTTTTTGACATGGGCATTTTTTCCTGTTATTGTAAACCTCCCTCTTTGTGTCACTGTTGACACCTTTTGCCATCCTCAAAGAGACTGCAAGGACAGTGTAAAAATATAAAGCAGTTATATCTTTGCTAATGCACACAAAATATAGCTAGGATTTAATGAACTCCTAGGCTAAGCATTGGTTTGCTTGCCACCTCCTTGATGAGATACTTCAGTCTTTTCCAGCCAGCTAGGCGTCAGTCCAGGCAGGCGTCAGTCCAGAGGAGAAGGGTCAGCCTCTGCTGTTCCCTGAACAAATCCCTGATGTCACTGAGTTGCTGTCAGAGTTTCCACCTCCCTATTTTTTTTCTTTAGGATTTTATACTTTTCCTTGTTGGTGTTTTTTCCTCCTGCCTACTTGAGCAGGTAACAGTCCCCATCTCAACAATCCTACCTCTGTCTCCAGTTTCACCTTTTTCTTCTTACTTGACTCTACAGACTTTCTCACAGCTGCTTCTCATAAATTGACAATTTCTTCTGGAGTCTGAGCTGAGGTTATGCAGCTGGGCCATAGCAGAAATAGGCTTTGGGTCTACCACCAGCACCTGGACCTCTAAGAGAGAGAAGAGGGGGTGACAGGGAGGATAGGGACATGGCATGTTTTGAATGTGTCTGGCTCTCTAGTTCCAAAATGTGACATCAAAGAGTAGTCCTACTCCCTCTGATGAGTACTTAGAACAGATACTAAGTCTATCTGTTCCTGTTAGTTTAACTTTGAAACATGGATTTTAAATAGTTGAGAAAATGGAGAGGAGTTTTCAGTGGTAGGGACTTAAACCTCCCTTCCAAACTAATCTTACAGGGCTAGAACTTGCAGCAGCTTTTCACAAACCTTGAAGATGGGGATGCAACAGTTCAGAAAAGGTGTAAGTTACTGTCATCATAGCTTTTTGTTTTGGGACTCTCTAACAATATTCTGCTTCTACTATTTCCCTTATCTTCTAGATGCAATGGGCTGCTTTTATGTTACCCCAAGTGATGGAACAATTTGAAAGAACTTCCTCAAATTACTGATACAGGATACCACAGCAGTTTTATTTGCTGTTGCTTCCATTTGCATTTATTGTAACATTCCCTCTATTTTTTCCCCTTTTTCAGGTTTTGTACTGACTCGGAAAATAGAATTGGTAGTAACGGAGTAGAGGAAATAAAAAGTCATCCGTTTTTTGAAGGAGTGGACTGGGGACATATCAGGTATATATATGTACACATTTTTTAGAGAGAATAAAAGCCATGAAATCAAGAATTTAATGTACTATGATGTCAAGGATAATTATTTGCAATTTATCTTTTATTTTGGAAGGCAGCTACTGGCAGTAGGTGGGTGACAGCGAAGGTTTTCAGGCCTTGCTGACATTCATAGATCTGATCAGAGTTTAACTGTCTTGAGATGCCTCAGATTGCCCCAGAGTGCCCAGGATGGAAAGAAATTGTGGTAGGGTGGCTGTGTTATTCCTGAGGAATGTGCTCTGATACAGCAGAGAGCTCCTCATCCAGTAGTAGTGGGCTCTGCAGCTATTGCTATAATTGACTTTTTTTGCAGTAGGAGTATGAGAAAAGCAAACTCTGTCCCAAAAATGCAGGGGAAATAGATTAATGAAGAGGAGAGGCAGCAAGTAGGAGGAAAATGCAGGGCATGTCTTTACTGCATGCTGCAGATACTACACCTGAGTGAACCGGTATGTCTACAGAGCACAGGGCAGAAGCACTGACTCACCTCAGAGTCGCAGCCTCTGTGGCCAGATTCTGCTGGGCCAAGCCTTGGTAGAGGGCCCAGCTGAGGCAGCTGGACCAGTTCCAGCTTGTGCCTGCAGATGCTGAGCTACATCTGCACGTACCCAAAGTGGTAACACCTTTAGAGCAGACTTTGGTGGCACCACAGATATTTTCAGTTGAAATGATGGCTATTGGTCAGCTCTCTTTAAGGTTTGAGGTAGTCTGCTCTTTCAGTAATACTGCAGTTTTCTACATGAAAATCCATACTGTGGGAGTCTGATTGTCCAGCTCTTGTACTTCTCATTTTGTCTGGTGCAGAAAGCCTCATTTAACTTATCTTTTCAGTGTGAGAGACATTAATAAGCAGCAAGAGCAGTAACATACCTGCTCATGCCATGTTTGGCAACCTGGCAAAAGGGTTTCCTCATTCCACCCAGAAGTGGATTTAATTGTAGTAATTACAACTGTAGTAAGTTTAGAGGTGTAAATTAATGACTTTCCCACAGTGCCATGTTTCAGTTTGAATGCTGTCGTGGGACAGATCTCTTAAGCAACTTCAAAAGCCACCTTAAAACTTCTTAAAGGGCTGCCTAATTGTTGAGCTAATAAAGCAGTAACATGTCAGAGCCAACTCATTTTGAATGAGAGATACTGGCGACTGAGTGTCAGAAACAGGAGCTACATTTGAAAGGTATTTGGATGAGGTCCAGGCTGATGAGCGCTGGAATTGTAAAGCAACAACATCTGATGGCTCCAAATGCAAGTAAAATCCTGCTCGGCTGGGTAGGCTGGATTTATGAAACGAAGGTACCACAGTGGTTCTTGGTGACAACCAAGATAGTAGTGATAGCTATGTGGCAGATAAGTGTGGAATGCTGTTTCAGTTAATGGGAAAATTATGTTTTCCCCAAGTTTGCCAAGAAGATACTAATGCTAGATAGGAAACCAATAAATCTCCCCATGATGTCAGCAAAGAGGCGAGTCAGATACATCTCTGATGGACTCAGTGGAACCTTTGTGCCTTAAATTAAAGGGATGTTGTAACTGTAAAAAGCAAAGTTAAACAAAACTGGAACTTAATGTATCTTTTCCGAGTATTCACTATTCTGGCATTTATTTCTATTTGCAGGGAAAGACCAGCTGCAATCCCTATAGAAATCAAAAGTATTGATGATACTTCCAACTTCGATGAATTTCCTGAATCTGATATTTTACAGCCAGGTGAGACTGCCATTAAAAATTCCAAATTTCTATCTATGACATACCAGAATACTCCACAGATGCTTTTGTTGTTGTTGTTTATATTAATTTTTCTGATACTCTAATCAAGGTAATATACAGAGTTGATCTAGAGACTTTCTTTCAAATATAAATGTAAACCTATGATCTCTCATAGCTTCTACTTCCTTAGAACTTTGGCGGGGGGGGAAAGCCCACAGATTTTAACAGTTAAATCTATTAATAAAAATGGTTTGCATATATAGCAAGCACAGAAAACAGTACAGTTTTCTACCATACAGTCTGTCTAACCAAATTCTGGTAAAACATTATGCACTGATTTGCTTTTGATCTTTAATGACTTTTGAGTTTCATGCCAAACATAAATGTTCACATATTTGTGGGCAAAATTTTTCAGACAGATGATTATTTAACATAGTGATTTATGAACCTGAGTGGCTCTGCAAATAATTTAAGTTTTTTTAATTGTTAATTTCTATTGGCAAGTAGTAGGAAATTTTTATACATAAAAGGCTTGATTCTCTGACATGCCAAATTCTCCCAGCTCCCACGGTTTTCAATTAATTAATGGCTTAAAGATAGGCAGATATATAACAATGATTAATTGATGATGGATAAGTGTAGATGTGCTAACAACCATAAGAATTATCAAAAAGCTGAGGGTTTTTTTCTGAAATGGCTTCTATTTAATGGCAAGGAAGTTTGTCCTTTTAATGCAAAAGCAGTAAATCTCCAGTGCCTAAGTTAAGCTGTTCAAGTCCATATTTGGATAATGCCAAGTACATTTGTATTGGGTTTGGCATTTCAGACCCACTGAAAATGTTACTGTACATCTAGATAGCTAAAGACAAACTTTGATATTGGTATGTTTGGCATCCTGAGTTGAAAATACTGTTATAGAACTCTAAATGCAGCAACCAGAGCGCTAAATATAGAAGTCCACTGCAGTGAATGTCCGTGTGCAGCACGCCAGGCATGTAGGCTGTTCATAAAATAAAAGGAGGCTGTACAAGCCTCGCTGAAGCTATAAGCAGGGAGGAAGTCCTAGGAGAGTAATATGTGAGTGATAAATGTAGTTCTCTTGGGAGAACTTAGATAATCTTTTTCTTTTGTTTGTGGTGAGGATAACACGATATGTATACATGCATTTGTTGTGCATGGAGCACCCTAAATGTTATGGGTTTTGTAATTGTATATTCTATGGGTGTGTTAGAGGTTCAGGTCAAGGTATGGGAGCCTGTTACCGTGTGTAGACATACTAAAAAAACCCCAAACCCAAACAAGCAAACAAAAAACTTTTTCCGCTTCAGAGACACATGCTGAAATTGTAACTCCTCTCAGACCATTGACAAAAGGCAACTGACCTGATTAAAAACAGGATTTCTTCAAGGAATTGCTGCTGACTAGGGAAATAAGAGTTCAGGGCTGTTTACGTCAGTGCTCTGTGAAAAGTCCTCTCAGAAAGAGTGCTGGTTTTAATTGTTTTGTTTTACTTTTACTTTTTGTTTCTGAATTCTAGTGCCAAACACAACGGAACCTGACTACAAATCCAAAGACTGGGTTTTCCTCAATTATACCTACAAGAGGTTTGAAGGGCTCACGCAGCGTGGCTCGATCCCTTCCTACATGAAAGCCGGGAAGTTGTGAAACAAAACACAAACCCACAAAAGGAATAAAAATACAAACCTCAGGTAGCTGCATCACCAGACCTGCTTGGCGTTAGTTATCAATACATTGACTCTGGTGCGCATCAATTTCACAAGGAAATTCTACAGGATTAGGATTTCTAAGACTACTACAGGAATTAGTTGGCAGTGCCAGCTGGCTTTTTTTTTTTTTTTTTAATATTTGAATATTTTTGTTAACTTTATTATACAAAGGTACTGGAATAAAAGGAACATACATCCCTTTAACTGCACTGCCTATGTGTGTATAACGGTTAATTATGCCTCTCTGTACTGTGGCTTTGTTTGTACTGTAAACCATCTAATCCACCCAGGAGTAAAACATATCATTTTATGCAGCACTGTTGTTATACTGCTTACCTGGTGGGTTGTAGATATGCAGTATAAAAAAAACATTGCCCACATCTGCAAAATTCTCTGAGCAGTTGCTCAAGGGTGTTCCATTTGTGGTCTGCAGATACCCCATGAGTGTGGGAACATTGAATTATTTTAAATAGCAGTGTCCTGTGGGCCTACTTGTACCCTGCCTACCCTCGCTTCTGCCCACTGGAGGGCTTTATCAGCCGATCATCCCTTCTTCTCTGTCTTCCTTTTTCCACTGTGTGTGGTGGTGAGACATTCCCGGTGATCTTTTTAGTGGTATTTCTGCTTTAAATGATAGTTGATGGGTATTACTGGTTAAGATTATGATGCCTGTTGGCAACATCAGAAGAAAAAAGGAATCTGAATAAAAATTATAAAGATTTTTAACAGAAGGGAAACTTTCTGATACGAAGTTCTGAAGAGATGGCAGAGTTTCCAGGACTGCATTCCTGCCTCTCCTGTAAAGCAGATCATCTTTTTGCTACTCATAATTCAAATAGCCTTTTCTGTCTGTGCAAAATGTATTCTAGAAAAGTGATCAAATTGCTGCTTTTTCTTTTTTGTCTCCCTAAGAAGTTCCAGGCAGAAGGGATCCTGCTCTAGCCTTTTCTTTCCAGAATACCCCATAACAGCCTCTGCCAAGCTAGAGGAAATGGAGCACCCCACTAGACTCAGACTCTCCTGTGGGCTCCATACTCTTCTAGTATCTCCATCTAACGTGGACCATGGGATTACAAAGGATCAGCTGAGTCTGCAGTGCAGTTTCCAGGAACCACAACCAACCATGACTGAATTGGGCAGAGCATCTAAATGCTATTCTCCCCAATCTGCAGGATGCTGACAAACTGACAGCAGAGACGGGTCTCCTTCTCCTAGGTCGAGGAAACTGAAGCAGAAATCCCTCCATATGCAGGGTATGGTTTTGCTTCTCAGCCCAGCAGCAGTTCAGGACTGAATTGCACTCCTTGAACAGTTTGCAATTATCTGGTCGCTGGTAAATTTATCTGTATCTCTGCCTGTACTAGCGTATTATCTGCAGTACTTTGAGTCTATCACAATTACAGCAGAGATCTTTGTCATTTTCTGGTTACAAAAGAGATTTACAGCAATGAACAATTCCCCAGTAACTGAACAAGCAGAGTCACTGTTGCTGTCTTCCTCCTCTAAATGGAAGTGAAAGGCACTGTAAAACCTCTGCAACACCCATCAGAGTGAAGCAAAGGATGTTTTGGCATTCAGTAGGAAAGACTCCATTAGACTGGCTTTTGCAGCAAAATGGAAGTGACTATTTATAAAGCCATTGCAGAAATATTTATTGCTGTTAGGCACCATGGTATCAGCTGTTCTGAATTATTTGTATGCTTTTAAAAACACACCGGGGTGTTCATCTGCTGCATTAAAGACCATTTACCAACAAGATTTCTGTGCATCAGTGGCTTACCGATGTGCATGTAGTCTTCCCCAATCCAACAGCTACTAGGCTCCTCAAGGGCTTCAGTGATGTCTTTCCTCCAATATTTTGTCTCCCTTCAAGCATCTAGTATCTGTTATTTATAGTGCATTTCTACAAAAAAATTTTAGTCTTCAGCTCATCAGAGAGGAGTAGCCAGTGCCTCAGGACCCGTCCAATTTATACAGTATTATATCAGAACATGGCTAAGCTAAACTTTTGCCTAAATGCTGGACTTACACAGGAACAGTTCATTGATCTCCCATTTCATCTTCCCAGACCTTACACTAATTAACACCCCTTTGCTGCTGTTGGGGCAAGATCCCTCAGAAATTCTCCAGTGTTGTTCTTAGCCTTGTCAATGTAGTGAAGCTCTACTTGTATCCATCCAAAGACTGTCCAAAACCAATAATTCACTTAAGTCTGAAAGTGTAAAGGTGGTTTTCATTCTGCCAGTGCCCTAGTAGCTTCTGAGGCTTCTCAGGAAAGGAAATGCCCTTTTGAAGGCCTTCAGTCCCTTCTACAGACACAGAAGAGCTTGGGCAGAAAATATGAGATGCAAACTTGGCTTCAAAGGACACTGCTGTTCAAAAGACAATTTTTATTAGTTTTAATTTCGAATCTGATTCATGGGGCACTATGTGCACCAGAAGTGGAATTCCTGTGAACAACATATTTCAAAGGACCACAGTAACCCTATTTGCATAATATAAAAAGAAGTCTTTGCTTGAACTTGCTAAGACAAGATAAGTTTCATGGAAACTGCAAATGCTCAGTAATACTGGTGATTTTTTTTTCCTGTGGGGTTTGGGGGAGGGGAGATAAATACACACTTAATTCAAAGCTATCCATTAAACAACTATGTCTGTACATACTCACTGGTTTACAAACTTGGAAAAAAGCTCAACCCTTACATTTGTAACACTAAAGATAATACTCATTTAAAATTGCGGATGATTAATCATATCAGTGCTCACATAGGAGTTATATCCATAGGGAAACAGCCTGCAGCCTATTTAGCATAAACTCCTGTATTGTGGTAGTTGATTTTTTTTTTTTAAACATAGCATTATTTTAATCAGTAAGTCAAACAAAATATTAACTACTGCTTTTAGGATGATAGAATTTTTTTAAAGGTGAAACTGTGGCACTGTAATGGATTAAGGAGAACAGAAGGTTAATCTACACTGGCTTTCAAAAAATGGAAGTGCAACATATCCTTTGTTTTGTTATTTTTGTCTTATTCCTTTGGATGGTTGTGTTTTTTCCTTTGGCGATGTTTGTCACTGTGCCATTTATTTTTATTATTCTTGGAGTACCAAAGATCCTGAAATGGCTTGATGATTGCAACCATGTGAAAATTTATTTTCTGGAAGTATGTTTTGTTAACTTTTGTTAAAATGTGTAATTGTGTATGCAAATTGTTATCAGAAGTTTGCTGGGAAGTTAACCTATTCCAGCAGGGAAAACTTGAGTGCATCGATGAAAGTGGTGAGCCTGAATCCAAATTCTGGATCAGAATACCCTGAAACTGGGGAGGAAGCTTGGATTGGGAAACACAGCTGAGCTTTTGCACTTTGTTCCATCTCCAATCAGTGTGAGTGAGTGGCCTTAGGTACAGGACATCAGCAGAGGTTTTCATGTGCAAAAGGAGTTAAAAAAATTGCCAGCATTCAGAAATCAAATATTGTTGATACTGCATTTGCACTGTTAAATTTGCCTTGCTGGAGAGTTATATAAGTGTTATTTTTATAGGTCAATTGTTAAACACCTGAGCCATTGGATACAGTATGGAATAATAGCATCTGACGTGGGTGAATTCACCTAAGTGCAAAGGGGCTTGCTGAAAGCTCTCCACACTACTAAGATAAATGGGCATAAGCAGTACAAAGGGTGTTGTGTTGGCTCCTTCTAAAGAGGTGACTTTCCTCCTCTGCAACAGCAAGTAGGGAATACTGCAGTTTAGCCCGGTTATACTCTAATGCTTAGGAAGTGCTCTCACTTTTTCAATAATACGAGCAATTACAAGTGTTGTAACATACTGTACCTTGTCCTTTTAATGTTGATATATTACAGCAGCTCGTTCTTGGAGTCGAAATGGCAACTGCTATATTTTTCCTAGACTGTTTCATTAGATGTGGTTGGGAAAGTTACATAGAAGCATTATAAAAATTTATATGAGGCTTTTTACAGCATTTGAAAATAAAAGTAGCATTCTTTTTGTAAAGTTGCTGGTTTTATTTTTTCACACCAGGGTACTGGATTTCTTTCTCTTTGGAATGGGAGGCATCTAAGGAATTGAGACACTATTTTGTGTATTTTCATCTTGAATTCCATGGACAGTGAAAACCCCAGTGTCGCTACTCTCAATCAGGAAGTAGAGATCACAAAAATTGCTCGACTTGTACCAACTGCAGTCACGTGAAGCTACTTCTATAAAATGGTTATTGCTCTTCACAAGAGACTTATCATCCCTGTAGACTATAATTTATTCAAGAAAGGCTTCCATGGGCAGTTGTGTCCTTTGATTTGCTATGGAAACAATTTTGTCTTACTGTTCCCCATTCCTTGCTGAGTTTAGAGCAGTGGCAGCAGGTGCAGTTGTGAAATAGTCACATAAAAAAATTATTACAGAGTTGAGCAGCTGAAAGCAAAGAGGAGCTAGCAGCTGGTGACTGGCCTTCTCTGGAGCCCTCCAGTGAATAACAGCCTTCCACTTGAGAACTGCTGCTCTCAGTAAATGATACAATTTTAACAGAATTTTACAAATTCTATTTAATGGGATTACACTTTTCTTCCAGTAACCAGATGTTATCTCACAGAGCTACATATCATAAGGAAATGCAGGCTTAGTTCTTTATCTCTTTGCATTACCAAATTCAGTATTCCTCAAAAATACAGCACTTTAATGGCAAATATAAAGGCTGTGCCTTCAGCATGTGGAGAAATGTTTGGTTTTGTTTCTTTTTTTTTAAAATCAACCACTTTAAATATTTAGTGTTTATAAAACATACTGCAAATAACTGTTGTGCGTTTTTCATGTCTTTATTCTTGTACAAAGTGTGCCTTGTACCTAAGCAAAACAATTGTGCTTTGGAGACAATAAAATGTCTTTTCTGACAATCTTCCTATGGCAAGAGAAGGGAGGAGTATTCAAAAGAGTGTCTCTTGCTGTTGGGAGTGATGACAATAGCAGTTCCTTGTCTAGTCCAGAGCTGGGATATATTTGCAGTTCAGGCAGTGCTTTTAATGTACTTCCTTTAGGTAATTTTATTTATCATGCATGTAAATTTTAAATATCAGAGGGGTTCTAAAATGCCTATCCCATAGCTGAATTTCAAAGATGAACGCAGGTTTTAAATGTGGGTGCCAGTAGACTGTAACCTGTCAGCCATGCTGGGTTCAGCAATGCTAGGCTCTGCTGCGCAGAATGCCATTGTGCTTAAAGGAAGTTGCTGTCTGAAAGATACCAGGTATGTTAACTATTGGGACAGTTGAAGGGCAAGTTAATGTATATATAATACATTTAACTTATTCTCTGTCAATAGTAATGGCTCCAGGATTTGCACACTTGATCATGCAGAAACACTTCTACAGTCAGTGTGAGGAAAAATGAATCTTTACACATGCAGAGAGAGTTCATTGCACAGGAACACTTTTACAGTTGGTGTGAGGGGAAATGAATCTTTACACATGCAGAGAGAGTTCATCTCGCTGCCTCCTACTCCTCCCACCACCTCTCTCCAGATTATTTGATAGCGTGGAAGTTACTGTTCTCTGGGGAAATGGGGCATGTAGGCTTGAACCTTCTCATGCTGAGGAGGGAAATAAACCCAGGTTTCTCATTTCCCAATCAAGTCAGAGCTCTGCTAGGAACAGTTTGTTTCTGATTTGAACTGACCCTTGATGCCACATCTTGTTTCTGTACCAGCTGCTTTAATCTGTTTCTAGTGAGCCACCATCTGCTGCTGCTTCTCTCTCCTCTAGGAATCAGTGCTCTCTATATGTGCTGTCCCCGGGCAGCCCACCTTCCATTGGTAGCGGTTCCTTCCCCTCCAGGTGTCTCTGCCCATCCTCCTCCATCCAAAGACAAAAATCTCTGCCCTTGCCTCTACATTTCCTGCCCACGAAACTAAATGATGTTGAGAGGGCAGCTCATCAGCAGAGTAAGTGCTGTGACCTTGAAGCTGTTGTGTAAAAGTGTAACCACAGCCCCTGCTCCACTTTTTGAAAAACAGATGGTAGCTACAGAGAGCAAGTGTTACATACACACCGAGTCTACATAACACCTTGTTTCCTTCCAGGGATTTAGGCAGAATCTGCCCCTCAGTGTGGATGTATGGGCTGGAATATAAAGGTAATGGAGCTTCAACGGGAAGCAGGTGCCAAGATGCTCTCTGGGGCCATGTCCATGCACGTGCGGCCATCCACAAACCTTTGAGACTCGAAATGGGAGCAGTGATTTGAACATACATCTCTCTAGTGTTAGAACCTACTCAAAAACTGGAATAGCTCTGCTAGTCTTAGACGCTTAATTTCCCTACAAAGTCTACTTCTGACTTCAATGTAGCTATTTCATAATAAATGATCAGATAAGAACTCCAGTGACTTTTTGATCATGACAGAGTGAATCACTGGTAAACTGGACACACATCCCAAGATTTTCAGTCCAGCAGGCTGCCTTTGAGGTCTTATCCAGCTCCCACGGACGTCAGCAAAAGATCCCTATCTAAAGCCCAAAGAAAGCAGTGAATAAGTATGGTCTCAAAAGCAAGCTGTTTGCTGATGCCATGCTTTTATGTTTGTTACAAATGAGACAAAAAGATTTTACTATCTATAGAATTCAATTGGTTGAAATGCAGTACATGAAGAGGATGTCTTGTGGCTTCAAATACAAAGCTGACAAACTTGCAGCGTACTTCTACTATTAAGGAAGAAAATATTACCAATTTTATTTGATAAAATTAAACTAATGCCTCAAGGGAACTTTGCAAAATATACAATTTATTTAAATGCATTTTTCTGAAATAGCATAGTGCATCCTTGTGGGATTTGACCCAAACGAGGCCTCAGCATGGATTTCGCATTTTCTAGGAAGCAGACAGATCAGCATGACTTCCTGATCTGTGAAGTTCCCAGGCAATGAACAATGAACGTGTTGCGTTCAGTCAGCACAGTTCTGCTGAGTGATGTTAGACATACTTATGGGCCCACTTCGTGCAACAGTCGGGTGGTTTCTCTTTTCAGTTAATTCTGCCTTGACTTAGTGGCACAGGTTTAAGGTGGTTTACATTTCTGTATCTTTGCATTGTTCCTATACCAGATGTTTGATATGAGGCTGTTAACACCTGAAAAGATCAGGAATCTGTACTGTGGGTGACAAGTCTGCTTTAATCAAGGAGGTGACTTTCAGACGGTGATGTAATGCATTGTCAGGACCTTTGCAGGCAAGATGGATGAGATGATTGCAGCTTGGAGGCCCACAGACTGGCTGTGTGCAAACCCAAGAAAAGGTGTTCTGTCCTTGGAGATATGCTGCCCTCACAGCTGGTTGTGTTCTCTTTTAGCCACAACAGAAAAGGCACTGGGTGGCATCTCACTGATCCTAGAAAGGTAGGACTCGGCTTGGGGGCTGCTGCTTGGGCACCATGGGCACATTTCAACTGCTTTTCATTTCAACAGGCCTGCTAAGCAGCTTTATTTATCCTCATGTAGAAATTTGTAACAGCAATACTGTTTTTCAGAGACATTAGACATTAGGTTCTTGTTAGGCATTCAGGAAATACCTGTTTCTGCCAGGAATGAAAAGGCTATTTAGAGACTGAAGATTATTTTGTTTTTAAATCAAAAGTGGCACCATCAAATTGAGAGACTTTTAAGTAAGAGATTTACAAGCAAGTGAATTAATTTGTGGGCACAAACCTCACCAGCCAGGACTCCAAAATAAGGTAGGCACTTTGGAAAATGCTAATCTTTTTTACTTAACTTTGTTAGAAAACCACAAAGTAAATTGATCATCCTACTGCCTCCAATACTAAGATTAGAGAGGGAGAGCAAGTAGGATTTGGAAGCTCTTCTCAAGTTAAACTTGTTTCTTCATGCAAGGAATTTGTCCGTGATTCACAGATCTTTAAGGCCAGACTATATCACTATCACAATCCGGTCTGACATACTGCATAACATAATCCATGCAACTTCACTCACTGTACCATGCCAGCGTAGCACAGCCTGTTGCTGGTAAAGGCTGAATTCTTTTGTGCTGTTTTTTTGCTGCTTTGAAGGGCTTTCACACCAATTATTGAGTGGAAATAACTTTAAAGAGCTTGTTTTTATTATTGGCTGATTACAGTAAGATTATGCTATTTAAATAATTTTTGAAGCAAAAGGTGCTCTGATTTGGGGAAGAACTTTTGCTTTAAAATGATAGCAGATTTTACTAATGCATAGGCACAGAATTTATAGCAAAGTAAAAAAACTGCTTCTGGTGCCCTTAAAAGTAATCCAATGACCTTCAAGCACAAACCACAGACTAAAAAATTTTTTTTGCAATTGTATTAATTCTTTTAATTAGCTAGCCTCTTCACATGTACTCTATAAAACGTACTTGATTCAGGACACAGGTATTGTTCTTTACATTACTTTGAGCCATGTAATACCATGGTCTGAGGGGAAACCATAAACACTTGTGTTCTGGAAGAAAAGTCTGTGAAAAATCCGTATTTGTATTTACAGGTATGCTGCATAACTTCAGTTTACTGCTATTAAGTTTCAGTAGAAATAAGTTAGCTAGCTTGCCCTAAGCAGTCACCTAAGTATGTTTTTATGTGAAGCAATATAAGCCACTCTAATAACACAGTCAACCTCTCAGTATTCCCTCAGGGGAGGAGAGTGCTTTTTTCCAGTCACTCTCAGTTTCTGAAATAGGTCTCTTAATTAAGAGTGGTGTGCATGGAGCTAGCTTGGCCCCAGCAAATACGCAAAGAAATTTGCATCCTCTTCAGAATGGTTTCTCAGAGAAATGCTGATGGGATGCTCTTCATGTCCTGTGTAACAGGTAAGACATGCTATACTTCAGATGTCGTTAATCATTTACAGAAAAGAAAAAGGAGTAATAATACAGACACCTTTCTTCAACTGCCCAGTCTCAGGCTATTATTTAACTGCTCTGAGGTTTGATTGTTATTTTTACTCCTTTAGCAAGTTGTTGTATAAGCTGTTCGGAAAAAAGAGGCTATCCATTGCTTATATAAAGCATTCTGCTCTCTATTTTATAGCTAAAAGCTACTCAAGAGAAAGTGCTCACCTAAAAACGGGGCAAAAATATCAAGTGTGGCCTACTCAAAATCAGTGCCTTACATAAACTGGGATCCTCTCTGCTCAAGGCTAACTATATGGTATAATCACCAGTTACTGTCATATATGAAATGTATTAAATGTTCAACAAAGAGACCAATCATCACCTTTGAATAAAAAACAAGTATAATAAATGATGTTTAAAATCTGTGTAAATGAATTGGCAGTGCATTATGTTTATAAGAGCTCTGTAAGTGCCAGGAGATGTGACACTGAGCATGGATAAGAAATACACAGAAGAAAACATAACAGGTAGAAATATTGCTAGGGATTGATATGATTTTCTGGCCTAGACATATCGTAAAGTGCCAAAAAAATTCTTCATTCATTGAATTACAAGTACTTCTATTGTTGCACTAAAAAATATTAAATAAAATGTGAATAATGTACATTAGCTCTGTTTCTAGTGAGTCAGTTTTAAAAAAACCTGAACTATTGCATTTTGAATGTCCTCATTGAATGTTCCCATATGGAGAGAGTTTGTATTTAATAGCTGTTAAGCTATTAAGTTTGTTAAAACAGTTTTCTGGAACTATTTAAATCTTTAACTCACTGAGCTTTGTAACAACGGCCATCTTCAACTTTCTGTGGTTACTGAGTCTGAAACATTTTCAGTCAATGTGGCTGACTCACTCTTCTGAAATCTCCTTAACATTTGGGTGTCCACTGATGATGCAAATCTGGAGGAGGGAGCTCCTAGCTTCAAAACTGGGGCAAAAGAGTATTTTAGCAGGGCCAAACATGACATTTAAGCTTCCTATGAATAAATTTTTGGAAATTTTTTTCAATATCAGTTGTAGTATAGGAATAAAACAAATGTGCATTAATTACAATTATTTTCTCAAAGATGGCAACACTAACTCCTGGGTTTTAGCTCTTCCTACTGCTTTTTATGTCCTTTAGGGCAGAAGTGATTTGTAACTGCTTTTCTCCAATACAAATTCTCTAAGACCAACTGAACCCAGTATAGTGGAATTTATCTATCACTGCAATAGTAACTGTGGGATTACATATAACTTAAATGTCTGAGATTAAAAGTTGGATTTCCAAGGGAAAAAGAGTACCTTATGAAAAAGCGTGCAGTGAGAAAGTCATAGTAGCACAATTGCATTTGTTCAACAACATCCCCAGCTGGAACCCACGATTCCCTGGCCAAGTGAGCATGTTCTGTTAGAGCTATTCACCCACTCTGCCCTTCCACATGCCTAGTCTAACCCTTGGGCTTAGCTATGGGCAAGATGCTGAGCTGCCCACTCCCGTACAGACGGGGGTCGAATGTGAAATGTGTTGGGAGCTTCTAAGTATAAAAGATGGCACAAATGGCATTCAGGACTGCATCTGAGTAATCGTTCTCAAGATCATAGTTTGGAGTTTAGCCAACTAAATTCTGCCTAAATCTCAGAAAGCTATGGATGAAACACATCTTTGTTTTCTGGGTTTTTTCCCAGCTCTATCATTGACTAGGGAAGTTACTAATCTTCCACCACGTTACATTAAATTCATAGGTGTTCAAATGGATTTTGCCCCTGTAATTTTGTGAGGATTTACTTTCTCAAGTTTTTTAAAGTGTTTTAGCAGACATACATGTTTATACATAATGAAAATAAAGACAATACTGAACTGCTGTCTTAGATGGGATGATGGAAACAGAGAAGCAAAGATTTGATGACACTTCTGTTTCAAGGCATTAGCTTTCCCAAGATAAAATATTAACTTTCCTACCCAGAGAAAAAAGACACAGAAACAGCTGTTTTACACATATGAGGTTTCTGTCCGGGTATATCACGCTATAGTAAGAATCCTTAGTAGGACTTCAAAATTTCCTTAATTTTGAAGGGGGGGAAAAAAAAAGCTTTCTTTTTTTTAAGATAGTCAACAGTAAACAGTCTCTTGTAATTTTATAAATAACCATAATCACTGTAGTTTTACCACCAGTGGTGAGGTGCTTATAAACATTACTACAAGAGTCCCTCTGCACTCCTTCTACAGCTCCAGACTCATTGTTCAGTTGCATGTGACTATCCTCTTGAAGAAAACAGCCTTTCAGAAAACTATCTTTCAAGCAATTTATCTCTGCAAGAGCAATTTTATAACCCGTAGGTTTGTCTTAACCCTTTGCATGCTTGCAGCTTCCTTGGACCTGGACAGGTAACTGGCATTCAGACACATACACTTCCCCTCAGCGTTATGTAGTCAATGATGAAAATACTTATGTAAATAGTGTTCTTACTTTTATTACAACCACATAGATCTTTTTTGTGTATTTAGTCACACTTCCTTTTTCACTTTTAGCACAGGATTTTTTTTTAATCTTAAGAGTAATTTTATTATGCCTCCAGACCCGAAAAAACAATCACTTGTCTGCAGCTCAGAGATACAAATTTTAACGACTTAGATATTAACCACTAGAACAGACAACAAAAGAATGTAATATACTTTGCAAAGTATTACACCTACTTTTGTTAGTTCCAAAGGAACCCCCATTACTAATAACAGACAGAAGCTCTGAAAGCCCACTGAACAGTACACCTGCAGAAGTAGCTTCCTTCACACAAGTCACCGATCATCTGGATCCAGCCTTACTGGTGAGTGATACCAGCTGCACTGTACATGCAAGTTCCCTCATACCTGAGTCCAACAGGTAGAAGCAGGAACACGCGCAGCCCATGAAGATGGCACAGGTAAGGATGTGTGAGTCCTAGGCAATAGCCTATTCTGCCACACCTTCAACTGGAACTGAGCAAGCACAGGCTATGTCAATATTAACAAGCAGGGCAGCACAGTAAGAGCGGTTCTGTCAAGTGGAACAGGCGTTGCTGAGGTCCCAATGCCCACACTGTACCTGTTGTAGAGGTTTCATTTCAGACTAGCTCTAGTGGGGTCTTTTGGAGGGAATACCCGTTAACAGCCAGAGCACATTAACCTCTTAGAAGTGCATCTTGAGGTCTCCATGCAAAAGGAATGCACTTTGCAAGCACCCAGACTACTCCAGGATGTGAACCAAAGCACAGTGAGGATGATGGGCAGATTTACTTCAAAGTGCACTTCTGGTATTAGCAAAAAACATAGCTACAGCCTCAATCTAGTGTAATTCAGGTCTACCAACACAATTTAATATACTGCTAAGTTAACCCTATTTTTATGCTACTTTTTACTGCTACGTGTGACTGTTCTCTGCCCTGCTCTGACCACACGCTGGACCAAATGACCCAGAGGCCTCTCCCAACCAAAATTATTCCAAGATCCTAATTCTTCCTCAGACAAGGTGTCCTCTGTACAGCACCCTGAAAATGTAACAGGTACGCAGGCCAAGGCAAAGCAATTTTGGCACTTTCCCCCATACTGCGAAGTTCAGAAGTGGCCCACGCCTACCCTGGCTCTCCAATATGCCAGAAGGGAGCAGGGGCGCTTCCATCATATATTCAAGACGGCTGGTGTGGCGTCGCCTGTCCAACTGCCACGACTACCCTCCCTCGCGGGTCTCAGAGCTCTAGATGAGGACCGCGCGGGTGGCACCAGCCCTCACCCGCTTTTCACGTCCAGCCCTCCCCAGCCTGGGGATGAGGGAAGGGCGCCAGCCTGGGGCGCGGCACTGCGGGAAGCGCTGAGGTACGGCCAGCCCTGACCGGCAGCCGTTGGACACCCGCCGCTCCCCGAAATCTCGCGAGAAGTGTCCCGCCGGGCCGGGCCGGGCCGGGCCGGGCCGGCCCGGGCGGGGCGGGGGCGGGGGGATGGCGGCGGCGGAGGCGGAGGCGGAGGCGCTGCTGAGGCGGCGCCAGGGAGGGGGGAGGCTGGCAGGGCGCCTGTGAGTCCTGCCCCAGGCCGGCAGGACGGGCTGTTTCTTCTCACCTTAGTTCACCTCCTGCATGCTGCCGGTGCCGGGGGCGCTGTGGGAGCGGAGCACAGGCCGCCCGCCATGGCCGAGGCAGGAGCGGGAAGCGCCGAGGGGGCCGAGGAGGAGCGGCGGGCCACGGAAGGTGGGGGCTGGGGAGGGGGCTGTTTAGGGCGCAGCCGTTGGCGGGCAGCGGCTGAGTGCCCCCCGCCCCGCTGTAATGGCTGTGGGTGGTGCGTTGCACTCTGTGTGTGGGGCGATCGTGGGTGCGGGTGGGGTGGGGTGTGTCTGTCTGTCTGTCTGCCTGCCTGCCTGCCTGCCTGCCTCCCTCCCTCCGTGATGTGGCACGAGCGAGCCCTGCGTGACTTGTTGTGAGGTTGGTGCCCGCGGTACAGGGGCAGGTACAGGGGTGCGTGTTGCCTCCAGGCTGTGCGCGGCCGTCCGTGGGGTATAGCCTTTCTGTGAGGGCACTTCGGTCTAGTCGTGTTCCCGATATCACTCTGTGGTGGTGTTTTTGTTTTTTTTTTTTTTAATTCACGCTGTTGTCTGCACGCACGCTGGCCCAAAGTATGACCTGGACGCTGCTAACTCCTTCCTCCCATTGAAGTTCAGTAAAGGTACACAGCGGTGGACGCAATGGCGGTATATTGTGCGCTTACAGAGAAATCCCGAGTATAACGTTCACTGTCTGCTTCTGTTTATTGCTGCTATAGATGTGTCATCATACTGATGTGATGTGGACTAAAAATGTTTTTGTTTTTTTAACTTACTATGTACTTTACTGTTTCTGATATACACTTAGCCGTTTTACATGTTCCTAATACGCTAGTATGATTTTTTTGTAGGTAAACATAATTTAGTATTTTAGGTATAGTGATTTTGGCCTTTGTGTGTGTGTGTGTGTGTGCGTGCCCATGCTTGTATGGTGACCAAGGTTTGATGTTCCTTCCTTGTTCTTAATCATAAGTTTCTGGTACTAAAACAAGGCTAGTTGTAAACCACCAGCAGCTGTTCGTGCTCCTTCTGCTTTGAAATGAGTATGTTGCTTCCCCTCTCCGATGGAGAAAGAAGTGTTTTGCACGCGGTTTTGAAAAACAGAAGTGAGCAAATCTTTCCTAAGTCATCATTGCAGTTCTGTTTAGTTAGCACCAATTCTTCTAGGTTTAGTAGTTGTTGTTTTCTAAACGTCTGTTGGGTTATGTGTATTTTAATGTATATGGGGATCCTGGTTGTCTAGAATAATTGGCATTTTTCTATCTCTGTTGCTTGATTGTTTAAATACTGGTATAATTTTGTAGCAAGTAGTCTAGTGTTTGAAAACAAAGTGGGGTTTTGATGGGGTTTTTTTTTTTAGAGTTTTTGCAGTCTGTTAAATTGCACTTAAAACAAGGATTTATTGTTTCTATATCACGCACATACTGTAAGGAAAGGAAATAATCGAAATAAAAAAACACCCAAATGTGCGGACATTTCCATTTACAAATAGATTTGGGAAAGCAATGAACCATAGGCTTCATGTTTTCATGTGAAAAAAAAAAAGCCCTCCCTTGTTTCTTTTGGTACCCATGTTTATACCTATTTGTCTAATGGATTTTGAAGATACAGGGTTTTTTCTTTCTTTTTTTTTTTTTTTTTTTTAAGATATAAGTATCTTAATTTTTGTGGAATAGGTCCACACTAAGGTTAGCTGCGTAATAGGTTTTTTTTTTTTTCCCTTGAGTGTAGATGCTATTGTTGGTATAATTCCACATTATGAAAAACAAACTCTAAACTGTACAGTTCACATCAACTAAGAATCAAATTCATTGTAAGAAGAAATAATTTGGTGGATGATTGTGGGAAGTGAATCACTGTGAATACTCTGTTGAAAATTCCCTGTTTGGACTCCAGGGCCAGCTAAAACCATGGAAGTTCTGCAGCTGACTTGATGGGAATCAGCATTTTACAATAATATGAATCAAAAACTTACAAGAAAACAGCTAGCCTCCATTCCTTTAGCAGTATATGATTGGAGAGGGTTTTGGTTTTTTTTTTTTTTCAGTGATGAACTATGATACACATGACACTCAATTTCTGTCAGTGACCTGGTTTGAGTCTGAAAGTGACTGGCAAAGCAGGGTGGCCTTTCAAGGGCTTGTGTAGTATCTTTTCATTAGCTAGCCACAGTCATACTTTTAATACACTAGTAAGTTTGGCCAAATATTTGGTGTTTGAAATCTATTAAGTAAATGTATTATTTAATTGTTGTGATTCTTGACTACTTCTATTCTGAGTGGTGAAAATAAGTAAAAATAGATGCAGAAAGTAATCAGTTGCCTATGTTAATGTTTGATTTAAATTTCTATAATTCCAGATATTAGAATTTTTCCTTTCATAATTTTGTGACATTAAAAACAAATCAAATGTTCTTAAGTTAGCCTATAAGAGTTTATCCTCTGTATAGTGTTGTTCATAAGATGGTTTCATTACTGAAGTCTCTGTATCTTGCTCCTGCATTACACATGCTTATAAAATTTTGGGGAAAAAGAAACTGTTTCAGACGGTACATTTCTACGGTTTTCACAACTTAACTCCAATGAAAATTGTTGCCCCAACTTTCAATGAGAGATACTGTGGGCTATGATCTGGATGCCAGACTTGCTGTAACTAGTCTGAAGATGCTTTTCACAGCCTATTTTAAAGTTCTAAAATAAATAAAAAGAATATTTACTACAACTCTCACCCCTGTTAGAAAATATGGTTCTTTGTTTTATAGGTGTTCAGATCTGTAGGACCTGTAAAGTGATGCATATCACAGCACCCATAACTTTCTTCCTCATACAGTATTGTATGTATGTAGGCTATAGGTATAGTTTTCTCATTCTCTAATGAAAATCTGCAGGAAAATTCATTAAAATAATTTTAGAAAAATAACTCCATAGAAGAATAAAGCAATTTACATGACATAGTTATTTGAAATTATTTGACTCAATAGCTGTACTCTGTGTGTGCTGCATGGGTAGATAGATGTGTCTGTAATTGCTTAGGTAATCAGAGACACATCTTAAAAAAAGTTAGCATGTCAATTGTGAGAAAAACTTAGGAATCCAACTTGATGTCTTGAGTAGTACCTCAGTTTAGAAAATTTAGGTTGCTTGTGTGCCTAGATTTGTATGTGCGTATATATCTCCGCTTCTTTGCGTGATGCACTCCTAAGGACTTTAGACTGAGACCCTGAAGTCAAGTAAGTACTCAGAGGCTGTGTGCACATTATCATTTTGGTTCAGAGCAATAGCCGCGATTTGAATTGGATCCCATCATCCCCACTTACTGCTCATTGGTTTGGTTTGCAGAGCAGTTTTGGTATAAATGAACTGGACTCCTTTCAGAAGAACCTAAACTAGAATTTTATTGTAGCAAGGTTAGTGCTACTCCAGGCACATACCAAACATACTCCAACTCCAAACGTAAGGGACTGAACCAGTGGGTTGTTCTCAGACAGCTTTAAAACACATGCATTGTAAGGATTTTTGGCCCAGTGAACCAGACTAAATGTGATTTAGTGTAAGCTCCCTGAACTACTTACAAATTAGAAACAGGGGCTTCTGCACCAGCTGCTTCTCTCTACTGACCTGTTGCTGTTATGCCGTACAATGGCATAACAGTAGACATAGCCTAATAGCTTGTGTGAGTAGATTCAACGTTAATAACTCATCTAGTTAGACTAAAGAACCCTTATGTGCCACTTTAACTACAGTCACTTCTAACATAATTCTGACTTCTTTAAACTTGTCACAGCTTGAATTTCTAGCTAAAGGTTTTTGTGCATGTCAGGAACATACATTTGGAAAATACACATTTTAATAGTCTGTGGCATCTGTGAAATTTCATTTCTTAGAAATTTAATTTCTTAGAAATTTCAATTCAAAGCAGTTTCTTTCTTCTCCTTTCCTTCTGCCAGAAAGTGTTTCAGAATAGGAAGCTGGATTGAAAGTGCCTTCTTATTCTTAGAAAGGTTGTGCCAGTGTTACCACATTGTTAACTTAAGCAGCTGCAGAGCTGCGACATTCCTCCAAGTCTGGTGTGTACATTTAGTCGCAAACTATGAAGAGTGCCACCCATAAGTTTTATAAATGTACTTACTCATTAACATTTTATTTCAAGCATATTTTACTCTAATATCCTGATAGATGGATTTAGATGTTCTTTTTTAAACTGGCTAAATGAGGGCTGACTGACAGCTTTTTTATTAATTAGTTTATTAATACCTACATGACTTCTGGTTTTCTGCTGATTTTTGGAGTGCTTATGTGTATCTTGTATGATTTCCTTTTGATGATTCTAAAAAGTCAAAATAATGTTTTAGTACTAAAGTAATATTTTAGGAAAGCCTATGAGGAGTAAACCTAGCCAGAAAAGCTAACCTTTCATAGGGGGGTGAGTGGGTCATGAGGTGGTGGTGCATAATTAAGGCAATAATTTTGAAAGACTGTCTTGGGCTTAAACTTGTTGCATGTGACGCGAACAGGTGCTGTCTGTGGCTGTTAAAATTTAAGAATTGCATGGTAGTTCTATAGCCACATTGGGTGGGATTCATCTCACTTACCTACTCTGTACACATCTAAAGATATCTGAGCTAGTTACTTTGGTCTTTGTATAAGTATTGAATAGAGGTAGGCACTCTTGGACTGTATTTCATCTAAACAACTGTAGGAATCTATTTTAGGTTGAGATGAATCACCATAGAAATGTCTTCTTCCCTCCAAGAGGGGCTAGAATGGCTAGTTCAGATGCGGACATCTTTATTTGTTCAGATGAATCTCGCCATTTATGGCTGGTGGAGTTTGGCCATAAGCCTTTTCTAATAGATTGTGTTTGTTTAGGAACTGAAAACCTTGAAACTGTTAGTGGAGAAAACAGCTCAGGAATGTGGCATGCATTTAGAAAATATTATTGTTAGTAACTGGAAGAACGTAGAGTCTCCCAAGCCTTGTTTCTTAATGCATTGCATGAGATTTACACAGAACCTTTGCTGAACATAGGAATACGGTTGATTTCGTATGTCTTTACTTCACATCCCACCCCTAAACAGTAGTTTCATGTAGCTCATTTGCAGTTGTTCACTTCCTTGCCAACCCCCTTGGGGACTGTAATTTTTTTTTTTTCCTTGCAGAAAAACACGAGAGAGGTTGTAGTTCAGTAGGGTATGGTCTTGTATGTCGATGTGGTGAGAACTGTAGATACTGGTAATCATTCCTTAAATAGTTTGTTTGCCTAATTATGAAATATACTAAATTTAATGTTAAAATAATAGTTTTGTATTTCTGATACACTTACTGGGAATGAGCTATTTTCCATATAGTGTGTTTGTAACGTTTGGATGGTCTTTGCTTTTTTGCTGAGAGAATGATTACAGTGGGCTTTTTTTCAGTATCACTTTCATCTGTCCTGATGCACATAATATGCCTTTAAAATATTTTTAATGTTTAATATAGATAAGCATATATGCTTAATACTGACAGCCAAACACAGATCATAAATAACCATATGTATTTGAGGAACTATTCACTTACCATTAAAATTTGGTTATCAATATGCCAGGGCATTAGCAAAACTTTGAAATGAACAGTAATAATTTTAAAAAAAGGGTCATTTCTCATAAAATTCTCTTGGGATTTTATTTGTCTTGCAAACCAGACTAGTGTAAGTAATAGCCTTTGGGGTGGTAGAACAAAATATCTCTAGCTGAGTTAAACTGTTTCTAGTAGTTTAAAAATTGACTAATGATTTAGGCTTTCCAGGAAAATAAACTTGTAATAAAGAATGGTCTTTCTGGATATTATTTTTCATGAAGCAAGAGTGCTATGAAATTGGGAAACATTTAGTTTTGCTTCATATGTTCTTGGGGTGTTTGGTGTTGATGTTAATTGTATGAAAATGTTCACAGAAATTGAAAATACAAGAAATTCAGCCAGGTGCACAAATGAAAGGTAAGAATCCAGCTTTTTCCTATCATAGAAGCACACCCTGGTTATTGGGGTGCATTCTAGCTCATTCTCTTTGTGAACCCAAAGATTTTTAAATCCTTTATCCAGCTATCCCAAAGTGGTATAGCCAGAGAAGTAAAGAAATCTTTCATCACAGACTACACAAGGTTAAGACACTCTTCAGAGAGAGAATAAGCACCTTGGAATCACCTAGTATCATAATGATAGTTATTATAAAGCCCTAAGAGATTAATTTAAAGCGCTCTAACTGACTTCTCATAGCTGACTTAGCTTTATGAACTGTTTCTGTCTGCTTCTTGTTCAGTGAGTAGTAGGTATTAAAAAGATTTGCTCTTACCTGTTAAATTCCAAATAATTACTTTTCTACTAAGTTTGGTAGTTCTGAAGCTTTAAATGTATTTCTCTATTTGTTTTCTTTTGCATTGTTTTTGTTTTTTTGGGTTTGTGTTGGTTTGTTTTGGGGTTTTTTTTGAGAATATTAAAGAATATATGTAAAGAATATATGCTGCATGCTGTACATGTCAGGGATCAATACAGATTCTTAACCTTCTATTTTTGTCTAAGATCAACCAGCTATCTTACTGGCATTTAGTTAGATGGCATTTAACATGGCATTTGGTTTGTCACAGGGATAGTATTTAGGACTCCATTTATCACCTAAAAATTGTAGTGTGGCAGTTCTTAATAGGTCATTGTTGCTGATAATCTAAACATTTTTTGTTTTCTTAGTTAAGAAAAAGAGAAAAGGCTGTTGTTAGGAAATGTAGAGGAAATAAGTACAGTATTCAGAATCTGTTGTTTGAGTGTAAGGAAAAAATAGTAGTTATTTTGATGATATGAAGGGTAAATTGGAAAAGCTGTAAATGATGCATTTCATTTTGTTTCTTTAAAGGGAAGTGGTTTAGAAAGCAGGCTGGCCATCTGTGTGCAAAGGAGTATTTAGGTCAGTGGGTCTGTTCTGTCCTGCTTTGTTCCAGGACAAAAGGATCTGTTGTGCTGAAGGCATTCTTGCCTTTGATACATGTAGGTTTCTTTCTAGTGAGTACTCTTTCATGAATATTAATGAATTATGATTATGCTTCAATAACTTAATCTAGTAATTATAAGCTTCTATGACCTAAGTGAATTAAAACTACGCTTTATAAATGAAGAGTTCCTTTGGAGTTGTTGGGGGTTTTTTTGTTTGGTTTATAATTGCATGAATTTATAGTAGAAATATAAACTAAGACTATTATGAAGTGATGATTAATCATAAAAATATTTCAAACATCTACCATTTGTGCCCTTGTAGTAGTTATGATATTGTTTCTTTTAATATATTTTTAATATCCCTAACTTGAGTATGTTGTGTATTTGAAGTAACCAAATGTTCTTTCTGCTGCAGATGCCCAAAGGCTGTTACTTATTTGTCAAGTATTTATTGATTCTTTGAGTTTCCACCTCTTTTTTTGGAACTTTCTGCATGACTTAATGAGTTAAAGAGCTTTCTAAAATAAAACGGGCTGACTCTGTGTAGTCTGACTTGGTAGAGAGAGGATTAGTGGAAGACCAGGCAAGCTGTTGTTCAAGTATTAGCCTATTTTCATTTAACTCTCCAGAGTCGTATTCTAACAGAAAATGAGAACCTAGAAGGTAATTTTTCTGGTGTAAGATGTGCTTACACCTAAGAGGAAAAAAACATACACTGTGTATCGTTCTTTTTACACACTTTTACCTGTCATTTACAGACAGCACAGATGCTAAAAAAAAGAAAGCTCACAATAAAGTATCCAGTTTTTCTTCCTGCTGGATTTTGAAAGTACTCATCTTGGTTTTTGCCTCCTGCTAAAAGTAGGAGATGCTCACTTCCTTAAATTACCTCTCTCAGTCCCTCATCTGTCCCTTCATGGAGTTAATTCTTTATTGTTTCTAGATGTATCACATAGGATACTTTCCTCACTAGCACATGAAGCCTGAAGGAGTGCCTACATTTGCTGAAACAGAGTTAATTCTGATTCTTTGCCTAAACATCAGCTGGGTGATTCTTTGTGATAGCTTTGCTTTGAGATAGAAAAAAAGTGTAATAGTGCTTAGATTCCTTGAGCCTGTTTTCCTTTCCCAGTAGGTCACTAGGATTGTTTTGGCTTGTGACTTCTCTTCTGTCCCTCCCGGAAACAAAGCAGTTTTCCTTGAGAGGAGAATTGTGAAGGGAACTTTGAGGTAGAACTTGACAAGCTTTCAAGACTCTTCCAACTTACACGACTGATGTTATGTGTAATTGTAGGTTTTATGTCAGAAACATAGTTACGGCAAACTTTCATTTTTTGGATGTCCAGCTTGTTTAAAAAACATAGTTCACTATATATTTTTTAAGTTTAATTTAGTGTTAGTCGCAGTATTTTGATCTGCTAACTAATGCCACATCTTGTGATTTTGCAGCAGGATGTTGAGGTGCTGGGGGATTTAAGTGTTGTCTGCTAAGATTGTGTAAGGAGGAGAATAGGTGTATTTTATGTTGCATTGGTGTGTTAATTGGGTTGATGAGATCATTACAGGACTGTGGGAGGACAATGTACTCTTTTCTGTACTTAGGTTGTACAGTGCAACCTTTATTGTTTTTGTGTCAGAGGCATAGAAGCCACCCATGGACAATTTTTTCTTCCCAAATGAAAATCAGAATGGATACATGATGACATAGCTCTTACTGGACACTCAGCTTTTTTTTTCTCATTCACAGATCATTTCTCAATAGATGGAAACCCGTGCATTGCTTCTGGAGTCCCCAGCCTCATGAATCCAATAACTAAGCCTGCTACCACCACTTCTTTCAACACTTCTGTGGCTGAGATTCCAAGGAAGCGCAAAGGAAGTGATTCTGATAACCAGTAAGTAAATTGATTCTGTATGTGTTTCAACATACATTTGAGACATTAATCTGTTACTTATGCAACATGGTAACTGTCTAATCCTCCTTCCTTTATTTATTACCATCATTTATTACAATTTCTTCCAAATGCATTCTTCGATAGTCCTGAGTTATTAAAAATAGAAAAAAAAAATCCTTAAATCTAAGGGATATATGTAGGATTCTATAATGCCATTTCTTGGCCTGAAGTGTCTGGGTAATGTGTCTCTAATGCTGAAGTTTCAATCCTAACTGTTTTTTCTTTTTTCCTTTTTTTCCTCCTTCTTTGCCTGCTAGTAAAGGCAAGTTCTCTTTGCAGCAAATTGTTATTAAGTTGCTTCAAGTCTCACAAGTGCGCATTAAAATATCACCTTAAAGCGTGAAACAAGATTACTAGTTAAGCTCTTTGATCTAGAACTGCAGAATCAGAACTGCTTCTTCAGTGACCAGGGCAGCCATTTACTTAAATGTCCAGACCGACCTTGTGACCTAAAAATGAGGACTGTCCTACAGTAGTACTCAGTCTTTTTAAGTGGGTCATACTTGACTACTGAGATGATACTGGCGACTGTTTTCTCCTGTTTTATAACTGCCAGACAGATGCCAGTTAACCAAATAATCATTTACATAGAAAAGTATTTTTTTAAAAGTGATCTATTCAAAGCTATGTTAATCAGCCAGAAGTAAGGGACACCAGTCAGCCTGCAGATCTAGTGCATTACAAGTATCTCCAAACTAGTGTGGAAAATCCACATTTAAAAAAGGCGGGGAGGTAGGAAATTTACATGTATTTGTGATTATTAAAGCAATTCTCTTTAATCACTGCTTCTTCCATATATAGTCCATTGATCTACAGAATGTAGCCATATTGTGGATGTTGATATAATTGTCAGCTTGGAGATTCAAGTGTATCTTGTAGATCACTGGAAACTCCAGAGATACATTAGTTTCTGAAAAAAAGAGTCTCCATTCTTTTTCAGTAGCACTTGTTGATTTTTTACCTGTTCAGTAAAAGTGCTGGTTCATCAATAGTGTTTCCCTGAGGTTTGGATCTCTCTCTGATTTCATGAAACTTCTGTCATAAAAAAAAAAAAATCATGTCTAAGTTGAAATACCAATTGAAAAAGTATTGTTTTACAAGAACTAGTAATTAGCTTCTAAAAACTAATGTTCTAAAACCTAATGAAAATAACTAATCAAGTGGGGTTTCCACTAAAATTTGTCTGTGACTTTTTTTTTTTCATTGGGTATATCAAGTCATCTTTTTGTGCTTCAAACTACATTTTGCTTACTTTATTACCTGTTTCTGCAGGGATACAGTTGAAGTCGATGGTGATCCTCAGAAAAGGTACTTTTTATAAATGAATCCATTTCTGTTTTCAGTGCTATAAACATGTCACATTTTCCTGTTTGGCTAGATGAGCTGTGTGGTTTCCATTAAGGAATGCTTTGTCTAAGGGCAGGTCTTCGTACAGCACAAGGTGATAAACGTGTAGCTAATTAACAGGATGGATAGGTCCATCCAATGTTAAGGTTTTCTGATATTTCTAAGAAGACACTCTGACTTGCTTATAACTTTACCAGACTTGTTAGTATTGAAGTTAAGGTAAGAATGGGAACAAATGAAAAGTAACAGTTAAATAAGAAGACTAGGGAGGTGAAGGAAAGGTCTTATACTCTGCTAGGACTGGTGCATGTAAACACTTCTTGTTTGTTTTAACCTTGTCAAGTGCTTTTTAAAATAGAACTAGCATAACTATGTTAAAATAATGCTATTACAAGGTGACAAACCAGAGATAAGATTGGCTGTGCAGCATAAGTAAACCCTTTGTGTATATATGTTATGGGATAGTTATTAATTACATTATTACTTTATTGTGATTTCTTTTTCTGCACCTGGATGCCTTACTTAAAATATATTTGTTTATAGCTGTGCAGTATTCTTTTTTTATAAAATAGAATATTTCAGTTGGAAGGGACCTACAACGATCATCTAGTCCAACTGCCTGACGACTTCAGGGCTGACCAAAAGTTAAAGCATGTTGTTAAGGGCATTGTCCAAATGCCTCTTAAACACTGACAGGCATGGGGCATAGACCACGTCTCTAGGAAGCCAGTTCCAGTGTTTGACTGCCCTCTCAGTAAAGAAATGCTTCCTAATGTCCAGTCTAAACCTCCCCTGGCACAGCTTTGAACCATTCCCATGCATCCTATCACTGGATACCAGGGAGAAGAGATCAGCACCTCCCTCTCCACTTGCCCTCCTCAGGAAGCTGTAGAGAGCAATGAGGTTGCCCCTCAGCCTCCTTGTCTCGAAACTAGACAAACCCAGAGTCCTTAGCTGCTCATTATAGGACATTCCTTCCAGCCCTTTCACCAGCTTTGTTGGCCTCCTCTGGAGGCTTTCAGGGACCTTAGCATCCTTCTTAAATTGTGGGGCCCAGAACTGCACACAGTACTCCAGGTGATGCCGCACCAACACTAAATACAGTGGGATAATCACCTCTTTTGAACGGCTGATTATGCTGTGTTTGCACCCCAGTTTGCGGTTTGCCTTCTTGGCTGCCAGAGCACACTGCTGACTCCTATTGAGCCTGCTGTCAAGCAGCACGCTGTCGTGGTTTAACCCCAGCCGGCAACTAAGCCCCACACAGCTGCTTGCTACTCCCCCCCCCAGTGGGATGGGGGAGAGAATCACAAGAGTAAAAGTGAGAAAACTCATGGGTTTAGGTAAAGACAGTTTAATAGGTAAAGCAAAAGCTGTGCACGCAAGCAGAGCAAAGCAAGGAATTCATTCACTCCTTCCCATTGGCAGGCAGGTGTTCAGCCATCTCCAGGAAAGCAGGGCTCCATCACATGTAACGGTTACTTGGGAAGACAAACGCCATAACTCTGAACATCCCCCCCTTACTTCTTCTTCCCCAGCTTTATATACTGAGCATGACATCATATGGTATGGAATAGCCCTTTGGTCAGTTGGGGTCAGCTGTCCCAGCCGTGTCCCCTCCCAGCTTCTTGTGCACCTGGCAGAGCATGGGAAGCTGAAAAGTTCTTGATTTAGTATAAGCACTACTTAGCAACAACTAAAACATCCCTGTGTTATCAACACTGTTTTCAGTGCAAATCCAAAACATAGCCCCATACTAGCTACTATGAAGAAAATTAACTCTATCCCAGCCAAAACCAGCACGCATGCCCAGATCCCTTTCTGCAGGGTAGTCAGTGTTTGGTACATGGTTTACTGGGTAGTATAAAAATCTTTCTGTGGGGATAAATTGTTTGTTTCTTTGTGGATTTTTTCCATTGTGCTCATGATGGAAAAGTGTGAATAAAAATATTCCTCTTCTGTCTTTAAAACCTCTGCTTCCATTTTAGAAGAAATGGGGAAGTATGTCTAATAAATCAATTGAGAAAATAGAGAAAAAGGTGGTGGTATTTATTTTTTTCTGATTAATACAGATTCTGTTCTTTCTAATACCAATTAAGTATACCTACATTACAGCCATGAGGTAGAATTTCACCCTATGTTCACATAATCAAGGTAGTTTTAATCTAGCTATTTATATCAGTAACAACACAGCTGTTAGGACAGAGGCTATATAAATCCATTGAAGGCTGTGACTGATTGCTTGGGCCACAAATTTGTTCTAGTTTCTTCCCCAATGGAGCTCCCGAGGGAGAAGGAGAGTTAGTTAATAGGCCACATGCTGCATTGCAGTTGGTCTGGCTCCCCTTTACCTCTTCTCCTCTTACGGTCAGACAATGTAACTTCTGTTGGAGTTCATAGTATATGTACATTTCTGGTAAAAGTTTCTTTTAAAATGAAAGAAAAATATTAGTTATTGCTAATTCATCTAAATCTGAAACAGTTTCACTGAAGAAAAGTCCTAGGGTCTTGTGAGCCCAACCTACTCCTGTGTTTGGGTTTATCAGACTGTCTAGAAGATTCCTGGGTTCCAGTGAAATCCCAGGTTGAAGAGCTGGATCTCTGAATCGTGTGTTAATTTGGCTCTGGCTGCTGGATCCTCGATGGGGTCAGTGCTTAGAGGTGGAAGCAGCTTTTGGGATCTTTCCTAAAGCTGTAATCTCCAACTCTCCTTCTACTTCCGTTTCCTCATAGGAAACAGCTGCTGACTGATTGGCTTGTCTCCTTATAATCCTTCTGGTACAACATATGCCACTTCTAAAATGGTCATAGGCTAGCAGGTCTTTCCTCTGGAATGGAGATTAGAGTACTGCATGAGATGTTTCCACTGCTGAATTAAAAAAAACCAAAGAACTACTGTAGAAAGAGTAAAAATATTTGTATCTGTTTTTCTTTTAAAGAAAATAGTAGCCAGTATTTGTATGGGAACTGCCTCTCTGCAAGTACCAAATCACTTGTACTGAATTGGCAAGATACCTATTAGGGCATGTTCTAAAATTCTTAATAGATGGTGGTGAAGAATACAGTGATCTTGGGGACAAAAAAAGATCATTGCGCTTGTTTGAATTGTCCTTTATATTTTCCTGCTGCCAAGTATTTGCCATAATACAGGCACTATGATTGTCTTTCATTTACAATTTTATTACATAGACTTCCCAGTCATTGCTCTATGGTATGGGAAAATACTTAATTTTTACTTTTGCTGACCATGAACAATTAAAGTGTGTTTTAGGCCCAGTCTAGGCTAGGGTTGCTTTTTTCATCTTTTGACAATAGGATTTTGGAAATAAAAACATGAATAGATGATGTATCTTGTAAATTTTTAAATTAAAAAAAAAAAACCCCAACACTGGACTTAAGTTATTTGAATGTTCCATTAATTTTGTTTTCTCCAGGGTAGAAATAGCCCATAATTATGAAATATCCCCATAATATGTTTACATAACTATCAATATTGGAAATTATGCTTTGGTCTCTTTCTATGATGCTTCACTTGCTAGATCATTTTTGTATTAGGAATTTTTGTGGGTTTGCTTTTGTTAGAGCCATAGTAAATTTGTAGCATTTTCTATATCTTCTTGAATTTATGGGAGGAAAGAAGTGCCCAGTATTAAATATGCAATGTAAAACTATATCTTGTTTCCTCTAGGAGTGAAGATGAAGAACATCTTAAAATAAAAGATTTCAGGTACTAATTTACAATAGAAGTACATTTTGCTAGTAAATACTAGGAGTCACAATAGTAAAATATGAGTTTGGGGGGTAACGTTCATTAAAACTGTTAAATACTTAACAGTAAACTTTTCCTTTTTCTCCCTAAATGTATAATAATTTTTAGAGCCTCCTTGAGGATTTTATTTTCTACTAATTTTAATGAAAGTTGTGTTGCAGAATATCTCAGATGGTTTAGCAAAAACCTGAGGTTAAAATTTTCAAGGTGAGAATTAAATGCAGTACACTCGAGTTGTATGTAAAGGGAGGAGCTGATCCTCAGTCTATGAATTTGAGAATTGTTTTTTCTAGATTTGCCTACACTTAGAGATATTTAAGATTTATCCCACATGAAAATGGATTCAGCTAAAGCATGACAAAGAATTCTTGTTCTGGAACAAGTTTTTATATAGGGAATTATTCAGGGTTTGCCATTGCCCTTCTAGTTCACATCTTACCTGAATCCAAATGGAAATTCACATAAAGCACTTGTAAGATTTGAAATGCTGTGTGACTGAATGCAGTCATGATTCATCCAAACAAATAATTTAAACTATAGACAAGACATTTAGTAAAACTAGAGCTGTTTTATAAAGTTGTTTTAAAAATAAAAGTGTCTTTTATTTGTCATGTGAGCAAAGATGTCAAAGGAGAAATACATAATCCACTCTGCTGTCAAAAGCATTATTTATACAGTATGCTAACTAATAATTATGGTGTTCTTGCAATTTAAATTAAATGGAAGAAATGAAAGTGTTCCAAACCATATTTACAGTTTTTTTGTTTAACTCCAAAATTCATTTTCTTTACTGAGTATCCAGATTGCAATACAAGATTCTGTTCTGTACATTGCTTTACTAACTTTCATGTTGTATTGTTAATTTTTTTTCCTTAAGTTTTGGTTCAGTAGTTGGAGGGGAAAAAAAAATTAGAAGACACTTTGAAGGTTTGCTTAACAGTTATATCCCTCCAGTGTTTCTTCTCGCAAACTTACTGGAGAACTTGCTTTTCTCCCTTCCCCTTTGTAACTGGGGAATGTGACAGCAGGCTTTTTGAATCATCCAGTCATCACCTGAATTTCTGCATCCACCTGTTCAGGTTTCTATAACTTCTTACTGACTCTTAGAGATATGGAAGATTGTTCTCTTTCTCCAAATGTTTGTATCTATCTTCCTGAGGTTCACAGTTCAAGGAGCATACACAATATATTACTTGACTGTTCCTACCTGACGCTAAGGAAAAGTTGGGTGAACCTGTAGAGTTGAGAATAACTGATAAAATTAAATTTTAAAAAAGGCTTTGGAGAGAGAAAAGCTAATTGCTTGGATGCATGACCCAGAATTATTTGTGTGGAGGGGGGATTTATTTTGGGGAAAAATAATAAAAGTAATAGAAGACTAGGTCTTTAAAACTGTAGTTTGTTCTTTCTCAACAGGCCAGATGTAGTTAACTTTATTACCTTTAATGCTTTCTGTTATGGTATGCCTAAGAGGAAGAGTTTTGGAGATCAGTTAACCAAAACATGTTGTCCCTCAGTTTGGTTAACTACCACTGTGTCTGGTCTCAATCAGAAAGGAAAATAATCTTCGTCTTAATTGAGTGGCTAGCTTGTCTTCTGGGGAAGGAGGGAATAGAATGAATTAAACTTTTCTTGATCTGCTAGAGGATGTTAGAGGGGAGGAGATCAGCTAGAAAAGCTAACATACTCCACTAGAAGGAATTAAAGAAAAAGTGACCTGAGATATAAACATATTTGTGATGTGCACTGTCCATGTGCCTTAGAAGGGGTTTTCTGATGAAAACTGTCCAAGAAGAGAAGCTCTCTTTCTGTGGTTGAGTTCTTGGACAGAGGCTTACCAAGAGATGAAACCTGAGACACAAGGTATGCACAGAGGCTGAAACCCTTTCTACCACCTTATCAGGGGAAGGGGAAAGCTTTCTGAAATACCTCTGGTGAAATTAGATGACACATAGCTTTTTCTTTCAGTTTCTACTATATCTCTTATAAGCACATATAAATGTGTTGTCTGTTGCTTGTGCTGTGCTATGAATAAATGCTTGTGTTTGTGTCTGTCTTCAATCTGAGTAATTGTTAAGGTAATGAGATAACAAGAAGACATGGCTCATCTCAGATTGTTGTTTTTACACTGTTACATTCTTTTGTGAGTTTACATAAAACAGAGTTCAGAGATGCTTTAGCAAGTGCTTAGAGTGTTCTTTAAAAAAAAAAAAAAAAAAGTAGCAGAATGAATACCCCATCTTAGTTACACAAGCCAGGTAGAGATAGGGCCAGGGAGCAGAAATGTCTTCCAGTGATTACTAATGACATTAAAAGTTCTCTGGTGTACAGTAAGGTGTCAAGGTATTCACTTGGTCATCACAGGTCACAAGAACTTAACTTTTATAAGTCTTCATAGCCTCTTGTTCCTGCCACATGTAATGAAGTTGTTGCTTGAGATATTTTTTTCCCCTCAGCATTTCACATCATTATTGTGACCATTTCTGCTTTGTTCAAGTGAATCCAATTCAATTGTCAAATACAAGTAGCGTATGAAAAACTGTTTCAGTGCAGTAGTGCTTCTTGTGATGCGTTCCATTGCCAGAATTGAATTGATGAGTACTATGGGGAAAATCATGTGTTCTACATATTAAAATAATTTTTCTTCTTAGAGAGGCTCACAGTCAAACAGAGAAACGAAGAAGAGACAAAATGAATAATTTGATAGAGGAATTGTCTGCTATGATACCTCAATGCAATCCCATGGCACGAAAGCTAGACAAGCTTACAGTGTTACGGATGGCTGTGCAACACTTAAAATCTTTAAAAGGTGAGTTTTAGGAAACTAATCCTGAAAGTCCCTGTTCTATCAGGATGTATACTGTGTATCTACTTTGATGTTAAATAAATCAAAGGTCATTTATTTTACTTTTCCTTACTGAATTCAGTTCCGAGTCTGTTCTTCACTTAAATTTACGTGTTTGTAGCTTCCAGAACTTCATTTCTTCTTTTTGCTTAGTAGAGCAGAAAAAAAGCCACCGTTCAGCGTCTGATACTTTCTGTCTGCTAAGGGTATGCCTTGCAATTGAGTCACTCCTTGATTCTTTTTAAAAATTACAGCAATCAAACAAGTCTGTCTTTTCATTATTTTCCAACCCCAAATTAAACGTGTGTTCTATGATCTCTCCGCTTTCCATCATACTTTCTGTAACAGTTATGTCTGTTGTGCCGTACCGATGCCAACAGCTATACTGCTAATAGAGAAGCAAATGGTCTTCATGCTCTTGTTTGTTATTCCCAAGTTTGTGATTGCATCAACCCTTTGTCTCTGTATTGGAATTCCATGTTTGTCTGTTGACTTTGAAATTTACAACATCATGGAAAAAGACTGTTAAAAAAAGGCTTACCTAAAGAAGCTGATGTAAGTAGTTGCACTGGTAGGGAGCACAGAGAACTCGCTTCAGTGAGAGGTTAAGTCTTTTACAGTGTAACTTCATAAAACCAAAACCAGTGGTGTAAAACTAAAGAAAAAATTATGTTTGGACGTAATCATCTTTCAAACTTACTTTTTGCCTGCAGGACCAGTAGTCAAAAGGAATGTTTCAAGACAAAACATAGTTTAACAGAATGGTTGATGGCTTTGATTACATTAAAGTCTTAAACACCATGAAATGTTAGAGAGTACCAAGAAAAAGAGTTATCAAAAGTTTATATCCTCAGTCAGCTAGCAAAGTTAATCATGGATCTCAGTGAATGGTTTAGTGTCGGGATCAAACCAGGATATATTTTCCTCTCCTTTTGCTACTGCTAGGTTTTGGGATTTTTTTTCCTCCCCTAAGAAATTTATATCCAAATACAAGTTGCGTATTGCATGGTCTATCAGCAGCACACAAGGTTTCAGGGTTTTTTGCAGCACTGTTTCAGAATAATTATTTGATCAACTGTAAGCAAAGATGCAAGACTATCTGCATGGCAAAAAAATGGATTATGAATAAACATATCTACTAAGAACCCCATTAGTCTTAAGTCAAAGGAGTATAGGAAACGAATTATGCTACTAACTTGACAGTAATAGAATCATAGAATAATGTAGGTTGGAAAGGATTTCTAGAGGCCTGTTGGCCCAAGCCGGCTGAGAATTTTGCATAAAGAAATATTGTGACAAATTAGCAGGGCAGTAATTGCACTTGCAGTTTAAACAAGCATCTACAAGAAATCTTCAGCTCAAACATTTGTATTTTAACAATAGGATATGAAAACTGGAGTCCATCCAGCACAGTTATTATATGTATCTTCAAAACAAATGCTTTAAGAAAATACAAGATACTATGTGGAATTGAATGCTGAAATTTGCTGGAAAGTTCAACTGCTATTTATCTAAAAAAAAAATCTACAAAAAGTTGTGGAAATGCTTGTAATGGCTAAAAATTATTTTAGAGTACTTGCCATGGGTGGTAGAACGGTAAATGTAGTGAGTCAGTCTCATTACATTTAGTGAGACATTAAATTTAACTACAATACAGTGTTTTGGATTGTTGGATATATAGTACTAATGAAGCATTATTCATGACAATCGATAACATTGGAATTATTCAGATTCAGCAAATGCTAAAGATTCTGAAATAGGCCTATGAAATGTTTCTAGAAAATTCAGTTCTCATAATACCGTTTCTCTAGCAGTACATTAAAGATATCTAAACAGAAGTTTCCTTGTTTTATGCTAAATAAAGGGCAAGAAAAAACTGGTTGTGTGCCCATATTCATTACCAGCATATGTTTGAGTTTTGTATTTTTAATATTTTTAGAATATTTAATTTTTTTTTTATTCAGCCGTTGTGGTTGCAAAGAAAATTTATAAAATACAAAACAAGTATAACTCTTAAAAGTAAATTTAAAATGTAACTTTTGACATTATATCTACAAATAATGTATTTTCCAGGTTCCACTAGCTCCTATACAGAAGTCCGGTATAAACCTTCATTTTTAAAGGATGATGAGCTCCGACAATTAATCCTTAGGGTAAGTGGAAGAAAACTCTCAGGTAAATGATGTCCTTATTAAAGTTTGCCATTAACTTGAGGTTTTTAGTTGTAGAGTGCTTTTTTCCCATCTTTTTCTTCAAGCAAGTGTTTTGGGGTACTTGATAAGTACTGATTTATAAATGCTGTACGCTATACAGGCTTTTTCATAAAGGGGTACAGAAGATGATTTGTGAGCATGGCAGACAGCAGCCCTTGAAGGGATAATAAACCTGTATACAATCTGTGTATTTAATACATAAAATTTTTTAAGTTGAAGTCTGCATGCAAGTATAGAGAACGCTTTTAATTATGCATAAATATACTTGCAATTTTTTGCTCTCCTTAATTTAAATTTTTAAAGATGTACGTTGAAAAAGATACAGAAATAATACCTGAAAGAAAATCTTCTTGTTCTCACACTTCATCATATACCCACACCCCTTTACCCTTTCTCGTTTGCAACTATTTTCTTTTTTCCTTTGCTGCAATAACAGACTTTGCCAAGATCTGTAAGATGACTCCCAAGTTAAGCTGTTTTGCAGCTGGCCGCCTCTTTTCCCAAAGCTGTGTTTAAGAAACTTTAGCTGTCTGTAGTTGAAGGTCTGATTTGGTCCTTGCAATCTTAATTGCTTTTTGGTGTGATTTATAACTTACTTAATTTTAAAAAAATCAGGTTTAAAAGTGTGCTTCCTTGTAGTCATCAATATTTATTGTATATTTTAATTGTATATTTTTAAAGACAGTATCTTTATATTTTCAGGCTGCAGATGGATTCCTGTTTGTGGTTGGATGCAACAGAGGAAAAATTCTGTTTGTCTCAGAATCCGTTTGCAAAATACTTAATTATGATCAGGTGGTTATAACTGAGTCTCTTGGTTTGCTTTTACCTTGCATTTTCTTAGAAATTTTTAAACTTTTCAATTTTATTGTATATTACTAAAAACCAGTCCTTGTGTAACATTTCTTGGAATTTCTTTGATTTAACCTCCTTCAGAGTAAGGCTGAATATCCTGGAACGAAATATTTGCAAGTACAGTCAGTGTTCCTGACCTGAGTATTAGCACCAGATTTCAACTGATCATCCTTAAGAAAACTGCTAGTCTGAGAGGAAGGGATAATTTGAAGATGTCCTAATTTCTATCTCCAAGAGATTTTCTTTTAAATGGTGAAGTGATTTGGGTTTGGTTTTTTTTTTAGGCCAAGGAAAATTGGTAGTTCAGCAGTGGAAGTTAATTAAAGCTTTCCTTGGTAATGCCTTTATGCTCAGATGCACTACATAACACCTCATCCACAATAACTATCCATGTATATACTCTTAACTGGAAGGAAACTGATATAGTGTGAGTTAGCTTAGCCTGTAGAATAAGAGAAATAGGAAAAATGTAAGTACCTTCTTTTAGTTGACATTTAACATAATGGACAATTACTACAAATAATCAAGGCATGATAACTTGTTCATGTAGCTATGACTTCTGTTCCAAAAACAGAGGCTAAAACAGTTAGTGCTTCCATCTGTCTACTTCTATAATTTTGAAACCATTTGTGCTATGTTCGTTTTCTTCAAAACGGAAGGATAACCAATCTGGACTCTGTTTTATAAATTTTTTTTTCTTTTTTTAGAAAAACAAAATATATCCTTTAAATTAAAGTGAAATGAATCATCTTATGGGATTCAGCATAAAGCAAATTTTATTTAAAAAAACAAAACAAAAAAAAACAAAACAAAAAACCAAAAAAACCCCAAACAAAACCCAAAACCCCAACAAACCAAAAAAACCCCCTTCTACACTGAATTTACTCAGGGACTAAAAAGTACCTTTTGGAGTCTCTCACATCAGCCATACCTACTTCCAGACCCATAAGATCTTCACTACTCCAGCCAAAGAGGTTCAGAGAACATGACTGACTGAACGCATGAATTTAACTTGTTTGGGAATCATTCTAGGTTATGAATCCCATCCTGCAGCCCAGTCTGTACATTTCGACAAGGCACAAGGCTGCTATTAGCCTTTCTCAGTGGCACTCAGCATGTTGCCTTTGCATTAGGGTTAGATGGAGACTGGGCAAATGAAAGAGGCTATATGTTTATCCTGCTTTCTTAGAAGCTTTTCATTAAAGCCATTTCTGACTCTAGCTTACTGGAAAAGTGCTCCCCTTTATGTATACGGTGATCACATAGCAAGTGGCATGGGTCCAAACTGAGTTGCAATTTGAGTCTAGAATACTGCTTGTCAACACAGCTCCTTTCTACCCATTGATCTGACCTGCTGTGGTGAAGGTAAGCAATCAAAAAACCCAAACTAGCCCACTTCTGTGAGAATTCCTTCCTGTTTCAAAATAAAGTAGTGCAGCAGACCAGTTACTTTGGATCAGCAGAGTCAGCAGGTTGAATGGATCCCAGCTAGAGAGATTCCTGTAAATATCCCCTGCTAAGGAGTGCTGAAGTGAGCTGACCCCTGCTTCCAGGCAGCTCTTGGCTCAGTGGTGCCATTTTGTCCAACCAAATTAGAGCTCTGTCATTAGGTAGCATGAATATTTATTCCTATTTCCCAACTTCCCCCCTCCTATCCCCAATAATCTGTGAGTGGAATGATTTTGTCTATAACCTTCTTTGGCTAGGATCAGGAATCATATTATGTACATAAATAAAACATTGGGTTTTACAGAACTGTTTTTTAATATCCAACTCAATCTGCTGTTTTGCAAAGGGGAAATAACAAATTATGGTTTTACTACCCTGTTTTTATAAAAATAATATTAAACAACGGCAAATTAAATGTGGATCAAAATATTGATGTTTAGAGTAACTGTCATATTTCACTTTTTTTTTAATGGTGTAGAAAGTTGTTTTTCTGAGAAGTAATATGTATGGGGTCCTGTTCTAAAACGATGTGGTTCTTATATCTTTTGGGTTCTGATGGTGGTTTTTTTTCTTTTTTAAATAGGCCAGTTTAATTGGACAAAGTTTGTTTGATTACTTGCATCCAAAAGATGTTGCAAAAGTTAAGGAGCAACTTTCTTCTTCGGATATCTCTCCTAGGGAGAAGCTTGTAGATGGGAAAAGTAAGTAATATTTGAATATGCTCAGATTTGTTTAAAGAGATGTTAATAAATTTAGTTATTATGCAGGACATATTCATGTGTTCGTATGTGCATGGATGTACAAACGTGAGGTATAATTTCTATGAACCAAACATATTTGAATGCTTATCTGCTGCTTAGAATGCACTTACAGTTTAAAAGCTAGCCCAGAAAAGAATTTATTTTAGATAATATGAATGACTGAAATTTGCATTGTTAAACATTTACCAAGATGTGGTCTGACGTTCTTCCTACCAGGCATACTACTTTTTTTTCTTGTATTTGATAGGTCTTGTCAATACAAAAGACCTGATGTAGTCGAACATGGGATAAAATACTTCAATATCAAGAATCACTGTCTTCTCTGAAAATGCTAAGTGTCCATCCTAATTTAACCAAATCTTATTTTGTTTACAGTTATTTCTAATATGGAAAACATTATGTACTGTGCAGCTAATCACTATTTTATAGCTGGCTTTTATAAACTTCTTTGCAGTTCTTCCTTGTACCAAATAGAAGTTGAAAGTTTATAAAGCATATTTATTAAAATAACAATTCAAAATATCAAGAAGGGTTTAAAAGTAGTTTGGTAGTTCTTAATTTTAGAATCTGTGTGACAGTCATGTTTTCTTTGCCCTATGTAAGTTATTAGACTTTTTTCATTTTTAATTATAAGGACAAAATTTACGCAACTAAAGAGTAAGGAGAATGTGCTGGAAGCTAAAATGAAGAACAGGCATTGTATTCTGAAGTTTTATTGTTGGGTTTTGGTTTTTTAACTACTTTACTAAATTTTTATAAGCTGGCTTGCAAGTACACACAGATTTTCAAGCTGGACCAGCTCGGCTGAATTCTGGTGCTCGACGTTCCTTCTTCTGTCGGATAAAATGTAGTAGGACCACAGTCAAAGAAGAAAAGGAGTGCTTGCCCAACCCAAAGAAGAAAGGTATTCAAACAGTGTAGATGAAGTGGGGGCTTTCTGTCTTGAAACTTGGTATAAGTTCTGAGTTAGTAGTGTGACCCTTGTAGTTATCACTGACTTCACAAAGTAGCTGTAGAGAAGTGTAAATGTGTACTGGAGACACGTTTTGAAAAACAGTCTAATTGTACTCTTTCTCCTCCCTCTTCACTCCTGGAGAAGAGGGAGGGAGGAACCTGAGTTACAGTGGCTGTTTAGGAGTATGTGGTCTGTTGTAGTCAAATTTTAGAAGTTTCAGGGAAATTTTTGAAAGCACTGGAGCAGATCAGAAGAATGAAACTAAATAACATATGTCTTGAAGATAACTGTGAATAAGGCCTGCAAAATCTACTGTTTTGAAGGAAAAAAAGCAAGTAAACCAACTTTTTTTCTGATTTACTCTTGTGTGTATTTAAAAAGTATGAATTTTCTTTTTTTTGCTTTTAATAGTAAAGTTAATTTATCAGTGTAATTCCATTCATTTTTCCAATAATTTTAATTTAGTTCATATTTTGGTATGTCTGTACAGCAGTATACTCTTGTCAAGTTTTCAGTGAATTGATCTTTTTAAAATGTAACTTCCAGCTTTTATTTAATACCTTAGTATTGATTTTTGCAAGGGTGTGCTGAAATTGTTTGACCCTGAAAAAATCCTCCTACTTTTGTTTTTCAGTGTAACCTGTTATTGTTGAGAGTATGAGATATACCATACAATAGTACATTTTAAAATAGGTCTGTCATTGTAAGTAAATAGAATTGTCTCCCTTCATGTTGCTTGTCTCGCCAACTAACTTGGTGAGCTAAGAATTTAACGTGTATAAATGTTTCTCAGGAAAGCAGTATTGGGGGAAGGCACCTTGACAATCTGGGAAACTGACAAAGTCACAGTAGGATAACTCAGTTTTTCATTTTACAGAGTTGTTATATGTTTTCCATAGTTGATAGGGTTAATGCAGTCAAATCTATGTAAAGCATAATTTGTTCAGAATACAGATATCAAGAATACTTTGGCAATTTTTTGAAAGATAGTTACTGTTTGACACATAATGGCATCTCTATGCCTTGATGCGTATGGGGGTGTTTGCATGTTATATAGGCAGCAAAGAGTCTGCCAGCCATAGGAATAAATGACAGTGTATGCTGTAACTGAAGACTTTTAAAATATTTGTGTTCCCAGAAAATTGAGGAATTCAGAAGCCTAAGATAAATAGAAAATAAGCTAGGTTGTTTTGGGTTGTTCTCCTGACCTGATTCTTTTAGCAATTGCAGTAAGCATATGTTAAGTTCATCATGTTCACAAAAGGTAAATTGGTTTGGAAGCTACAGAGTGCCTCTCTAGCTTATTTTAATTTACGATACATATGAAACTATATAAAGAGAAAGTGATCTGTGGGTTACCAGACTGCTGGTTTACTTTTTTTTTTTTCTGTGAGACTGTGTTTGAACTGCCAACACTTACTTATCTTCCTAAATCTTACATGGGGTTAGAAGCGCTCTCTCCAGGTAAGCCAGAATGAAGTAGTACAAAATTAATTAAAAAATACTCTGTAAAATTATCTGTAGCCTTGTACAGTTGGTGTAGGTAAGCATAAAATGTAGTTGCTGGTCTCATGATGAATGGAATAAAAAGTAATTCAGTTTACTTTTTGAACCATAACTGCTTCTTATTTCATTTCTTTTTATTAGATCACAGAAAATACTGTACCATTCACTGTACTGGGTATATGAAGAATTGGCCTCCTAATGAGGTGGGAGTAGAAGAGGAAAATGATGTAGAAAAGGACAGTAGTAACTTTAACTGTCTTGTTGCAATTGGGAGGTTACACCCTTATATTGTTCCACAAAAGAGTGGAGAGATAAAAGTCAAAGCAACAGAATTTGTTACACGATTTGCCATGGATGGAAAATTTGTTTATGTAGATCAGCGGTAAGCGTTTTCTTCTTTAATGAAGAGAAAATTAAAATGATACCACTAGTTAAATTTTCTAATGCTTTGTCAGAACTGTAGTTTCTCAAGCAGGATAGAATTTCTAGGTGCTGTACACAGGAAGCAGTTCATTCTGAATCTGTTGAGTACTTGGGCTTTGTTTTTTTGTCAAGCATAAAACATAATGTATAAAAGTAAGTGTATTGGTCCATAGGAAAAGGTGAGCTAGCAAGATTAAAATAGGTTGCAAAATGCACTGATGTACTTGTTTATCATAAAGAAAAATCTCAAGTTAGAGCTTCATAGCTATGCATATGACTTAAGTAATAAACACTTAACCAAAAATTATTACTTCTTAAAATCTTACCATTTGGAACACATACATTATATCTAAATGAGGTACCAAATTATTTCATTAGAAGTGAAAGCAAAGTTCCTGTTTTCTGAACTTTCTAAAACAGACTTTTATTTGTTGTATAGACTGAGTTACCACTTTGCATTTTGAATTTCATTATTGTCACTGGAAGCTTTTTATTGCTTTCAGTCATCTTGTCTTCAATCTGAAAGTGTCATTTTTAACCCATTCCTTAAAGAGGCAGACCAAAATTCAACTACTAAATTTTTTGAATGACTCATTATGTGTGACCAGTACCCTGACTGGCTAATGGAAGACCTAATGGTCATAAATATTTTGTGTCTATGTGTGGTTTGCATGTTTAAACACGGTTATTTTATTTTGTCTTTGAATTGTCATTCATTGCAAATGGATAATTTGCAGTGAATAGTATTTCCTGTTGGTTTAGAGCTATACTAATGCTATATCTTTTTCCTGAACATGAACACAAGCATCTGTTTCTTTAAATATTAATTTTCTGCTTTATCTGATACTGAAGAAAACAAGCTTTGCAATTATGTGAATCCGCTGTAGTTCATGTTTTTATTTCTAACAGTGCAACAGCAATTTTAGGGTATCTGCCGCAAGAGCTTCTAGGAACTTCTTGTTACGAGTACTGCCATCAAGATGATCACAATCATCTAGCTGAAAAACATAAAGAAGGTACAAAATACTTGGTCCTCCCAGACTACATATAACTACATGTAACTGCTGTGTGAAAACAGTACAAATCAAAAAATCAGAAGCTGAGAATTATTAAAGTTAAACAATCTTAGCATTTTCCTTTTCTATGTCTGCATTAAGACATGCCCACATAAAGCCTGTAATAAAAGCAGGGAGAAACTTCCGTTGTCTTGGATCTTGGTGCAGTGCTTTTATTGCAAGGGAATAATATTAACGCTGCTTTCAACCCCCTGCTTCAATTCTTTATAAGAATGAGGAAGGAGTCCTGAAGAGCAAGTGTGCCTAATTGTGTAATTAAAGACACCAGTTATGAAAGTTCACCAAGTCAAGAGTCTCCCTACTAGTGGTTTGCAGAAACTTAGTACTTGGGCTTTAATTTAAGATTAATAACATTGCTGAAACTGTAGTTTGATTTTAGCAAGGGTCCTGTCCTGTCAGTTGTTCTGGCATTTAATTTGTATTTCTGGCCATCAAAAACATTTTGGGTTTATGATGCTATAAAACAGATTATTTTTTTTTAAACTTTATCTTTCTAAATAGAAATATGGTGATTACAACTTTCCTTTCTTACCTAGTGTTGCAGAATAAAGAAAAAGTATTTACAAATTCCTACAAATTCAGAGCAAAAGATGGGACTTTTGTTACTTTAAAGAGTCAGTGGTTTAGTTTCATGAATCCGTGGACCAAAGAACTGGAGTACATTGTATCAAACAACACTGTGGTATTGTAAGTAATTCATTATATGAATTCTCATGTTATTTTTTGTCTTAATTACGGTTAGCGTTAACAGAAAGCAACCTGATTAAGAAGCAGAACAAGACTAGAAAATATCAACACTGCAAAAAAAGTGGTTGAGTAACCTGGAAGAACATTTTTTTGCATTTACCAGTTATTTTTATTTCAGGCTTAAGTCATGGATTTAACCCTGAAAACTGTGCTATTTCCAGTAGAAAAAATGAGGTGAAAGAGTTTCTTACTAAAGGAAGAAAGGAAGGATCTTTTAAGAAAAGTAGATATGAATAAATGGAAATGTGAAGTTCTACTTTTCCTTCTGAGCTTTACAAGACTGCATGTGTCAGTTGACCTGATTTTAAGTGCTACCCTACCTACCATGTGTCCGAATGTGGAGAAGCATGATTGATAGATTGTAGAAATGCAAGGCAGGACAAAAAGATACTCTCCAAACTGATTGCAAGGGAGGAGCCTGTGAGACAGTAAATGTGTGTGTTTAATTCTTTGTTCTTTCTTTTTAATTCTTCTTTTTCATTCTCTGTGCCTTGCAATGGAGCTATAATTTGGATTGTTCCAATCATACTGAGGATCTTTGCCAATGACTGGGTTTTTGAGAGGGGGACAGAGGGCATTTTACTTCCATTAAACCAAGTTGTCCAGGGGGCCTTTTACCCATTCTGTAGCTGGTTCATGTCTTAAGTCAGCATCACCCCCCTATTTTGCCCATGTCCTTTTTCCTCAAGAAGGCAGAGGAGAGCAGTTAAGACAGTCTGTGCTGCCCAGCAGCCACTTTTGCCTGCTCTGGGGATCTGGGTATCTGCAGCTGTCTAAAGGAGGGCAGGTAGGCAGCAGCTGCTGACAGAAGGTAGCCACTGACCTGTCCTTGTAGCAGTTGTTTCTGGTTAACTGGTCTCCCTCCTAGGAGTAAAAATGGTAGCCTTATTCTCTTGTCATGGAACATAGACAATTATATTGGCCTTTCTTCTTTATTTAGAGAATAAGTAGAAATTAATATTTCACCCAGTGCTTCAGAAACAATGGTACAAAGGATTGAACATTGAAATGTGAGGAATATCTCTCTCTTTTTTTTTTTTTTTTTTTTTTTTTTTTTTTTTTTTACTAGTTTGAGGCTGTCAGTTTTTACTCTGTGTAAAGCATTATTGAAATCAAGGAAATATGCTGGGATTTGCCTTTGAAAAACTTGCTGATTTTTTTGGTTTTTTTTTTATTTGAATCTCAGAGGTCATAACGAGTCAGCTGAAGAACAGGTCCCCCACGGTTCCCAGCCTGCAGAAGGCAAGTGTTGCTTCTTACAGTTATCATAGGTGCACCTCCTGACCAGTCATTACAATTTTAGATTTATTCAATACAGGAATTTTTTTATTCTAGGTTGTTGTGCAGGGAAGGATTAATTTTTTTAAGGCTAATTCTGGTGACAATTTCTACTTACTCACAGCATCCTAATTCATATCATTCACATAACTGTGATCAGAAGGGTTTCTAGCATATCGCAGCTTCTACTAAAGCTAGGATTTTGGTTGACAGGATATTATGCTTCTGTCGTAGACCATCTTCATATTTTGCCTGGTTTTCTGAAGAAATGCAGTTGTACTATCTGAGTTTACCTATAGAATATAGAGTGATACCAATATTGATACATATTTTGTTAATATTTTTCTGCTATGCATAGATTCTGATTTCTATGTGCTGCTTTGTCATCTTGCTATAAGGTTTTTTTATTTTTCTTTTGAAATTGTTCTTTTTAATAACTGATTTCAGTTTGAAAAATCGAGGGGTTTTTTTCTCATGTGTTTTGCATTGTCTGAGAGAGACTGGAGGTGGTAATGATTAAAGCTAATTGGAGATCAGCAATTTTCACAAATATATTATTCACTTATCTTTATATTTCAAATGAGACTTACAACACCTTCCCCTGTGAGTTAGCGTTTTAAGGAATTTAATTTCTGAAAATAAGAGATGGAGAACAAAAACTGCTTTAAAATGAATCCTTGAGGTGATTGTTCCCTGCTGCGTAATGAAACTGCTACAAACTTAAGGTTTTATTTTGTTTTTTTAACTGTAGATGCTGTAAAACAGTCTTTAGTAAGTGTACCTGGAATGTCCTCTGGAACAGTTCTTGGTGCCGGAAGTATAGGAACCGAAATTGCAAATGAAATATTAGAATTGCAAAGGTAATAAATGCTTAACATCATACATTAGGCTTTTAAGTAAAGATAGAGAAGAGTTATACGTGATTATGTGGGGATTGTTCAAGTTTCATTTTTATTGTGGTATTTGTATAAAATATTTTTAGTTTGAGCAGCGGCATTATGAGATACTAGTTATAATCTAATGTTAGTGTCATGCATGGCAGAACATACCACTGGTGTTGATAAACAGTCTTGTTCTGGGCATGCAATTTCCTTTGTTAATGAAAGTATTATTTAACTATGACTTCAGAAGCATTACTGTGATGCAGCTTCTTCACATGATGTTGAAATGGGTAGATAAACTATTCAGGAATGGAAAATCAGTTGTCTGTGAGTAGTGTTTATATTTTTCTGATAACGTCGCTCTGCTAGGAAAACTTTCCTTGACACAGTCCCCAGTGGAGCACTTTCATAGCCTGTCTTGTCCCTTTCCTGATTATCCTGAACGTAGACTAAAGTGATAGCACAATTCCTTCCCAGTACCCAGCCACAGATTAAAAAAACCCTCAGTGTCATTCCAAATGGGAATCCATACAAGATTCAAATTGTTAATTAAAGATTGACTGTTTTAAAACTAACTAGTTTTAGCAGGTACACAGCATAGCCAAGGAATTTGAAAGGAAGAAACATAATTTTAATGTGAAGATATCCTTATATGTTTTTTGTGTTGTGGACCCACAGTGGTGCCTGACTTGCTGATAGAGGAAGAGGTTATTACTCTATGTCAGTTTGCACTGTATCAGCACTTGTTGTCTAAGAACATTTTTTAAAAAGTCTCTGAGCCAGCTAATTCCAGGACTTTGGGATGCACACGCACAGAAAAACTCTGTTTTCAGTCACAACTCTTTCAGGAATTAAGGCTTCATCAGAAGGTCCAACCACTTTTGTTAAGCTCAAATTTAGGATAATGGTACTATCATCTCATCAGCACAGGACAAGTTATCTAAGTGTTAGCTTTCGATAATGAAGCTGCCCCTCAGACTTTAGATCTTATACTTCCAGTTCCAGGTAAAGGAATGCCAAGAAATTTTTTATGTCTGCAGAGCAGTGTGTTCCAAGGTCCCAGGTAGTTCTTTCCACTGGCGCTTTTGCAACTGGATCTGAAAGAGTAGTAATATTAAATCTTCCAGGAAGAAGTACACCAGTTTTGGCAACAATTGTAGAGGTTTAAATAATAGTTTCATATCATAGAATATCCTGAGTTCAAAGGGACCCATGAGGATCAAGTCCAACTCCTGACTCTACGTGAGGCAACCTAAAAGTGAAACCATATATCTAAGAGTGTTGTCCAAACACCGACTTCTTGAACACCGACAGGCTTGGGCTCACGACCACTTCCCTGGGGAACTTGTTCCAGTGCTTGACCATCCTCTCAGTGAAGATCTTTTTCCTCATATCTTCCCCTGATACAGCTTTAAGCTGTTCCCCACGTCCTATCGCTGGACACCAGAGAGAAGACATCAGTACCTCCCTCTCTGCTCTCCTTCATAAGGAAGTTGTAGAGAGCAATGAGGTCACCTCTCATTCTCCTCTTCTCTAAGGTGAACAAATGTAGTATCCTCAGCTGTTCCTCGTAAGTGATGGCCTCTAGTCCTTTCACCATCTTTCTTGCCCTCCTTTGGACACATGCTTATATTTTTATATCTGTCTTATGTTGTGGAGCCCCAAACTGCACACAGTACTCAAGGTGAGGCCACACCAATGCTGAGTCTAGTGGGACAATCGCTTCTTTCAGCCAGTTTGCTATACTGTGCTTAATGCACCCCAGGATACCATTGTCCCCCTTGGCCACCAGGGCACATTGTTGACTCACGCTGAGCTTACCATCAACCAAACCCCCCAGGTCTCTTTCTGCAGGGCTGCACTCCAGCCTCTTGTCCTCCAATCTATACATACATCGATACACCATAGCATAGTCAGCTTCTATTGTTTCAGTAGTAGTCTGACTCATAAGCTTGCCTGTGAGGATGTTATGGGAAACAGCATGATGAAAAGCTTTACTAAAGTTGAAGTAAATAACATCCAATGCTATCTCCTTATCCACTGAGCTAGTCACCTCCTTGTAGAAGGCTGTCAGGTTGGTTAAGTGTGATTTCCCCTCGTAAATCCGTACTTAAGTCCAGGATTACATATTATCTCTTCTCAATGTGGTTGTCTTCTCAGCTGTCTCTTCATCAGAAGACAGTATTTAATTTTCTGAAACAGTAGAAACCATGGTCAGAGCATAAGAGTGTGATGACGGACAGTGGTAGATGTTTCTTACTGTGTTTCCAGTATTTTGGAATTGCCTTCCAACCATGAAGTCATGTCCATTTACTAGAATAGTCAAATTGCACAAGGAATCATTCATTTTCAGTGAAAGGAAGAAAAGAATAAACACTTTAGTTGTGATGGGATGAAAAGATTGCTACTTCAAAAAAAAAATTAAAATCCATCCCACAGCATGTTGGCTGGTTGCTGGGATTATCCAGCAAGGAGGAGGAAAAGCACTGGCAACAAAAAAAGGATTGATATCCTCAACAGAGAAGATGAGATGTCACATTTTTGTAATACCATTGTTAATGTCCTCTCATCAGTACCACCTATAGAGAGAGGGAAGAAGAGTCACTTTTTATTATATCTTTCTGAAGACTGAAGTAAGTTGGCAAAAGTTCTCATCTCTGATGGTTAATATCCAGGTGTGACCCAAGAGCTTAATTTGACTCTTGTTCTAGATGCTTCAGTCAGCTCACTGTGATGTTCTTGATTGAGATCACCTGACCTTTGCTCATCCATGTGAGCATACGTGTCATCAGCTTAAGGAAACCAGTTTATTAAGTAGATGAATAATAATTTTGCTAGATGATGAAAGAATTAATGCATTCCTAGGAAAGTTTTCTTCAAAGCTACCCCTTGAAAGGTCTGGTATTTGTGTTTTTAAGAACCACAAGCAATGCTTTTTCTCTTCATACTGCTACAGAGGCAACAGTTTCAGGAGCAGTATCTTCCTGAGCAACAGAGGGAAATTTTGTGAACTTTGTATGAAGATCAAACCAAATCATTACTCTTCTTCTGTGGCAGTTCAGCAGGTCACAAGAGAGCAAAGTCTATCTCTCTTAGTCTCAGGAAACAGAAGAAGCCATTACAACAGACAGAATTGTGGAATTTGGAGAAGAGATTATGGTACTCCCCAAATTGGGGGAATTTTTTTTTGTAAGAGTGGGATTTTTTTGGTTTTAGTCTGTTTAAATGGAATTCAGCTGTACAGTTGAGGCAGGTATGGCTGAGGCCCCTTTAGGGATATTTCAGAGGAGTATTTACTCTTTCATATCCTTCCTGATCCCAAAAGGATGGATTTTTCTACTCCACTACAGACCTTACAGAAATTGAGCTTACTTATCAAAAAGTTTAGCTTCCATAGTATTAACACTGGCATAATTTTCTTTCTGTCTGTCTGCCTATCATAAGCTTGAAGCTTATGATGCATACCTCCCTATCTGTCAGAGATTCATCTTGTAGATGTCTTGATTTCATCATATAAGTAAAGCATGGCTTTACTCCTTTATGGAGCAGCAGTTTAAGGCAGCAGGATGTTTACCCCAGTTTGTTTGATTTACCAAAACATCTTTTCAGGAAGATCACAGTGATGGTCCAGACTTGCTTCTAATGTAAAAAGTGAATCTGCTAGGAGAAATAAAAACCTGCAAGTTCTGGATTCAAAGAACTACTTTCCAGGACAAATATTTGTGAAAGTGCTGGCAGTGATGAGCACATGCCCCAAGTAGCTGCATCGGGTAGTCTTATTCTTCAAGTCATTGATTGAACTTAGTGGTTTTTTCCCAGTTACGTTCACATCTTGAACACTGGTTAGTAAATGAAACAATATTATGTTGCTTTCTTTGGGAACAGTCAACTTATTTCTCAACTAATAGACTGAATGTCACAAGATTTTGAAAGGAGAAATGTTTTGCTTGCCAGCTGAATCAGCCACAGTGATCTGAGCCATCTTAGTCTTGTGCAGGTATGTTTGTTTCAGTGATCTTAGTTGTCCATGGACACTGGAAATTGAGAAACAAACTTGTGCTGAAACTAATAGCCCAAGAAGTTGCTATGCAGGTGAAACAACAGGTTAAGAGCAAAGTCATGCAGAATAAGGTAAATTCTGTGTCCAAAGGAAAGGCAGTTCTGAAAAGAAGCCAGCTATGGAAGGGAGCAGTTGCACTGTATAACTGGGATCTCTGGCATCATATTCATCCTACGGTCCTGTATCTGGGGGGAAAATAAACTAGTTTTTATCTCTATAAGAGGAAGAGGTATTCACAAATACAATTGGTGATTGAAGGCCTCATCAGTAACAACTGAGTGTTTCTGGAGATGTCTGGATGTAGTTGCTTGCACCCAGATGTAGTTCACTTTTCCAGAATCGTTGCTGAGAACAATGCTGGATTTCTTTCCAGCCAAAGAGTAGAACTTCATGCTATTTCTTCATTTTTCTTTTGTATGAAATCAAGTTACTATCTTGCACACTCTGAGGCAATCAAGATTAGACAAAAGGGTGATCAATGGAGGCTAACACCAGCTGGTCTTCATCAAATACCTTTGTGACTACAAACATAATCCAACCGAATGAGTGCATTTACTACCTGAATCTGCTCTGAGTGGTTTTTTTAGTATCAGTAAGACACAGATGGTTCTCAAGCTGTGCATCAGGCATCACCAAGTATTTTTTAAAATTCCAGGACTATCCCTACAGCTCTATTTACAGGCATATCTGAATTGAATTAGCATCTGATGAATGATTTTTTTCAGTTACAACAATGCTATAAATCTATTCAATCTGGAGTTTCTGTCCCAGCTTTTAGAGATGGCAGTACTGCTTATCAAATGGCACACTGGATATTCGAATGTGGGGAACTAACAAATATTCCACACAAATAACTTGACTTATTTAAGATAGGCTGTTTATTCACCCATTTTCTATCTTTCCTCTAATCCCTTACCACATTTTGGATCTGAGGAAGTGACAGAAACAGAAGCATCCAGAGTGCCCCAGTTCTTCTGTAGCCTTGTGCTTTGGGAGTCGGGGAGAGCAGGGGGAGATGGGAGCAAGCTGTCCAAAGGGCTGTGACACAACATTTTCACTGTTAGTTTCATATCTAGCATGTTTGGTGAGGGTGGATGAGCAGTATCTCAAAGAATTCTGGTAACGAACAAGCGGTCTTTACTTTTAGTTGGAATTTTCTGAAAATATGGAAAGACAGGTATAAAAAAATAATAGTAGAGGGAGCACTGGAAGGATGTGTTGTTTTCCCTCCACCATTTATTGGAACTTCCTTATGTTGTCTGTACTCTATATGTATTTGAAATGTACCTATTTGTCCCAGTGTGCATAATTCTGAAACCTGTTACTCTTTGGTCTGTCAGTGCTGGTGATTCAACAGAAAAATAAAAGTGTGTTCAAGTAATTATGACCCATGGCTTTTATTGATCTCTTCTGCTCTTTGTGGTATCAAAACTTGGAGCAGGAGAATTTAGACTCTTCAGGAGAATTTAAGACAACATTGTCTCAGATTAGCTGGCTCGTGCTTCATCACTGGGGAGGTCTGGTGTGTTCTGGAACACATAGGCTATTTTTCAGTTTACGATTAATGTGACTTGGTAAATCAACTAAACATATACAATTTTAGGTTGCATTCTTCACCATCTGGGGAGTTAAGTCCATCACATCTCTTGAGAAAGTCACCTTCTCCAGCTTTAACTGTAAACTGCAGCAATGTGAGTATGTCACTGCCTGTAAAAATCTAAAAGGTTAATGTCAGATAGCTCAAAGCCTGTGTTTGAACCAAATTCCCCTGACTTGTGTTTTTGTGAGAGAATGTGTAAGGTATTGCTAACTACCTGGCAGCTATGAAAGTCTTTTGAGAGATGTGACAGCAACAGAAGTTCCAACCTCATTTATGGGGGCATCAGTTCAAGCCTTAAGGGGCTATTCCCGAGGCTGAGGACTGCAGTCTCCACTCACTTATTAGGATCTCTGCTGAAGCTCTACAAATATGCTAAATATGAGTGTGATTCATGTGATGAGGACTCTTCTGGATTTGGAATTGCATTAAAACTTTTGCTAAGTAACCATCAGAGAGTAAAAGTGTTTCCACCTGTTCAGTTTGACAACCCAGATAAAATACCAGTTCTTGTTTTCTCTCACTTGTATTTTTAATCTTAATGTTCTTGAAGACCCTTTTAAAAATCTATGCTGTATGTTCTCAGTTTTGAAATGTTTAAAACTTTTACTTTGAAGGTATTTCAGTAGTCTTCTAAAAATTGATAGAATATGCTGTTTTGCTAATCTAGTAGTGCTGGTAACACCACAAACTATAACTATCGTAGTTATTGACCATAGCTATGGAATAACTAACATTTTTTTACCTAAGCATATTTTATGTTGTCTATTGTGTACTGTATGAACAAACATTTACTTATCCATCAGCAATTCTTTGAATGTAAATTTCTTTCCATTTAAATACAGTTTATCTTCCCATTGCAATTTTCATTTCCTAACAATACTATTCTGGACTAGGGATTGTTTTGGCTTCCTCCGTTTTCTGTGATCAGTTCTCCCCTGCCTTACCGCAGGTCTTTCTCCCTAAGAGTTGGTTGACTTTATATATACTGAACTCTCTAAAAATCATGCAGCATCTCATCATGAGGATAACTTCATTGTATTCATTGTACCTTTGACAGATGTGTAAGTAACACCTTTTATTTAAGCCAAGTCCAGTGCTATGTGAACTTTAAAAAAATTATTTTTAAATGCAGTAGATCTGCCTGTTGATGCATATTTTTCATTTACTCTGTTTAGTTCTTAATACTTTGACAGCGATTTATAATGTTACTGTAGTGTAATAATTGTGACTAAATTTAGGATTTAATTCTGTCCCTTTTACTACTTCTGTTCTTTCAGGTGCCAAATAAAGAGTTGATTCAGTTATGTCCTTCAGAAACAGAAGTTCTAGAGACTTCAGAACAAAACCAGGGTGCTATTCCATTTCCCAATAATGAACCTCTCCTCAGTAAGATTTATTTATCTTGTGGATATTTTGGGGGTTGCAGGGAAAAACATTTCTGATAAATGGTGTAATTTTTGAGTGCACCACTTTACAACCCTATATAAATTGTAGATATATTTGTCCGTCTGTCTTAAGATGAGAGGACTCTTAAAACAGATGTGTTATCACTGGAAGGCAAACAGCAAAATTTGATTAGTGATTGAATCTCATGACAAAAATAACATCCTGTAACAGAAGTTTACCATTGGATTTTTGCATGCCACAGTTTTAATTAGGTACTTATTAGTTCTCTCTCCAGAAGAGAGAGATGGGTAAGGAAAATGCAGTTTTTCAGTGCAATGTAAGGGAACTGGTTGTAATTTGTGAATTATTGTGCTTTTAGCACTTTATCTCTTTCTTAACTGCAAGCTATGAATAGTCAATACAAAGGGCTAGTCAAAATGTTTCAGAAAGAAATTTTTCTTTTTTCTTTCCCCTCCTTCAAGCATGCACTAAGGCAACAGTTTGTCTGGATATAGGATTCCCTGATCCTGTAAGAGGAGAATGCCATTGTATTATTTTTAACATAAATGGCAAAGTGCTATAAAAGCAATGTTTATGCTTACCCTGTATTTCAGCTCTCAGAAATTTCAGTCTCCCTCTTTTATTTCAGTTACTAGAGATTTATTTGTTTATAACCTATAGCTCTCTTCCAGTTTAGGTATGAGACCTTTAGATAAAAAAAAAACCCCAAAGGAAAAAAAAAAAAGCTAATCTTCAAATAAGGGTTTGGGGGCGAAAAAAACCCCAAAACAAAAAACCAAAGCCAACAACATTTATCCAAGATAGGCAAGGAAGCTTTTTTCATTGATACTTGAGCTAAAACATTTTACCTTAGTGTTGTTAAAGGCAAGGGTATAGCGTTGATTTCTAGAGCTAACACATAGTAACTTGTAAGGTTTCAGAAGTTCATCTGGCATAGTACATCAGATTAGAATTCAGATACATAATTGTGTTTCCCGCTAAGGTGACATAAAGTAGAAAGCAGTTTTCTACTTCAGTGACATGAACTTCACTGCATGGATACAAGTTTTATTAGCTAGCAGTTGGAGGTAGTCCAATGGATTGGCAAGACTTAAGTCTTCTTAAATCAAGTTATGTATGTCCTTATAACTGTCTGCAGACAGCCATTATTGATATATTTTTTTTTAATGTCTATGTGTAAATGTTTGCCTTGACTTCAAAGGAAGGTGCTGGTTAAAAACAAATACGTGTTGAAAGTTACCATATTCTTCATGCTTTGTATGAAGCATGAATAATGCATACATTAATGTTTTAATAATTTTATAGGTGGTAATTCTCAGCTGGACTTTGATGCAATATGTGAAAATGATGACACGGCTATGACAGCTCTTATGAATTACTTGGAGGCTGATGGAGGACTTGGAGATCCAGCTGAACTCAGTGATATACAATGGGCTCTCTAGTTTTGCTTTTTCAAAATAAGAAGGAATGTAAAATCTGTAATGCACAACAACCGTACATCCTCAGTACTGTATTATAATTTTTTAATGTTGCATTTGAATTCATACTTACTGTCTATATATTTTTAAAGACTGAAGCCTTGTTCAGAGAGACAGTTTCTGCTGCACCTATGGAAAAACGCAATATTTTTTTCATGATGAGGAAACCTTGAAATTTTAATATTGAACCATCTGTAACTGGAATGCTTAAAACACATTACTATATTTTTGCTAAGAAGCTTTAACCAAAAGGTACTGTACAATGTACAGGAATTTTTCTTAGTTTTAATACTTAAACTTTTATTTATTGTTTTTGTTTCAAATGGTGGAATATTGATTATCCATGTTACTTGCTGTAGAACCTACTGTACTTACACAGTTTAAGAATATTTGTAACCATTAAATTTCATTGAAATAATGAGTTGCACACACTACAGTTGTAAAATAAGGTATTGTAATTCTCAAATGATGCAGTTTGTGATTCCTTGCCCTTCTCAGAAGTGCAGTTTTTGTAGTCAAAAGTGAAAATAAAGCATACAGTTCTGGGACCAAGGATTTGAATTAGATCACCATAACAATCAGAAGAGAATGTTTTGAGAAAAATAGTCACTTCCCCAGTATGCAAACATGATAAGGGTATAAGAAAAGAGCAACACAATCTTAATTACTATTTCATATTATTTGTAATGTATTATTAGAGCGGCTGTGCATAGAACCTAAGAAAAGTAATGCTGTAACTGTAATAAAGCACTTTGGTATCAACACTAGAGAAGGCTGGATAGATTGTCTTGGTTCCAGAGTGAGGCTAGCACTGTCTATAGTGAAAAAATCTTAAAATTCTATAGTATCTTTTATAGTCTCTATGGTTTTGGAGAGATTAGGGTGATTTTCTATTGCTTGAGTCTGTGACTTTTTAAAATATTTGTGTAATATAGTGCTGTCTGTAAGTAAATGCTATATAGGATGATCTTTTGGGGGATAGCTTTTGCAAGAATTGTATCACAGTTACAGCAAATTACTCAAGAACATGGCACTTAATAGGTTGTATTAGAATAATATAGCGTTAGTATATAAAGTGGATCTTTTTATCGCTGGTATTAGAGGTTTAGATAAATTTTTGCATCAATTATATATCATAAAAGCATAATTTTTCTGTTGTTGTTTTTTTAATTGGGGTAATGAAGGGAAAGCGTTTGAAGATATTTGATACGTGTGCATATTTTTAATACAGACGTTTAAACACAGGCACCACCGTAAGCACTACTGCATTTGTTTTAACACTAAAGGTGAGCGATAGGCAGCCTGTTCCAGATCTTTTTACGAAGGCTGGTGTGTGAACAAATAGATGTGGTAGCCACTAGATGTCACACTTCTACTGTTGCATAACTACCCTTTCCTGAATGAATACGTAATTTTGTCATGCACTGACGCCCTATGCTTTGACAGAGCAGCTTTATATCTTATAGATATGAATCGTTTTGCAAATGATGAATTTTTGGTGACATCTTGTCCAGGTTTTCTAGAGCAGCTTGTTGGATTGATTTTTTTTTTAAGTCTATAGATTTTTTGCATTTAACTTGCATGTGATTTTCTGCATTCACTTTTTTTTTTTACAGACATGGGGCCAAAATTATCTGTTCTCTAGCTTTATTAGAATAAACTTTTCTGTTTCTTCACAGAATATGAATGTTGGGCTATATCATGGAGCAAAGTGAAAAAAATAAACAGGTACTTTCTAAGAATTGATAGAATTCTATTTGTATAAATGAAATTTTAGAATTTCAATTTTTGCCACTGTAAAATGTATTTTCTTTTTTCTATTTTATTCTAGAAATAAATTCTAAATAAAACAAGAAATACTGTAGCTAACACAGATAAATGAGTAAATAAATAACATAAAATTATACAGACTTTCCTCAACATACTTTCTTTTTTAACTGGATTAGTTTGAAAATGGTGCAGATGTTGTTATTGAAGGAGCATATTTATTCTTTCACAAGATTTATATAACCGTCTGGAGTCAAACCACTATTTTTGGATTCTTCTTGGATTTCCCTAAAAAATAAAAACAAAAATGTAACTTTGAGTCTTTTGCAGTCATTGATGAATATTGTGGCTCTCCATTTATTAGATTCTCCCTTTACTATTTGTGAATTTTTCTGGTTTAAAACAGTCTTACAAGAAACAGTGTCACTTGCAAATATTTGTGACAAAATCAATACATACTTTTTAATACAGTTGAGATAGTATGTGCTTATTTCTGTTTGTATAATAATACAATTCCAGTAAGATATGGACAGATTTTGTTCTTGGCATAGTGCAGGTTATCAGAGGATGTGGTTAAATCAGGTCAATAAAATGTTATTTTGATGCACTGCTCTTAAGTCTGCTGACAGTTCTACCTATTGCTGAATTTAAATATGAAGTACTCATGCTTTCAGATCCCAGGCTCGTTCTCTAAAAATATAAACGGGGAGGTTGAACTAATGTGGATTTTGGTAGCTCAAGATGATATTCCCTAGCCAGGGTAACTTTGTAATCCAAACTAACATGCATTTTCTAGGTACTAAAAACCTCTGATGTTGCAGCTTAATTGGGCCATCTCTGGAAAGGAGAGTGCTTGTAGGCTGTACCTTAAAGAGCCTGTTTGATCAGAAGCAAACAGAGTACATGGATACGATTCTTACAGAGTCTTGCCACAGGTAGGTATGGTAAGTGATAAAGCAGGTGTCAACAGGCTCTTAAAAGCCTCATTAGTTATCGAGGTTGTACTTGGAGGTGGGTCAACTAATTTGTTACTGCAGGCACACATGGAGTTAAAGATAAGAAAATCTTGATAGGAGAGGAGTTCTGATACAAACAGCAGCTTATTTGGGAAACCAGTTCCTGTGTTGACAGGAAAACATAAGAGAATTCTTTTCAGAATTAGGAGAATGTGGTGGAGACAAATACCATCTGGGTATTGTTGGAATGAGAAAGGGATCTGGCTGGGTGGAGGGTAATAGTTGGCTATCACCAGCCTGAGTTAGATCAGAAGTAGACTGCAGGAAGGCCTGGACTGCCATGTGGTGCACAGGATTAAAACAGTGCTTCAGAATACCATCATGTCTTACAGTGGTGAATCACGACAATGTCAATATCCTAAACCTTAACCTTTGCATTTCCTGTAAGGATACTTGACAGTTGTTGTTGTGGGGGCAGGGGGGATCCTTTCTGTGCTCTTTTGGGTGTAATTGCTTCTTGGGATTCCTTTGGAGTGTTTAGTCAAGTACAGTGCTATTGCATGCATCTAAAGCAGAGCTTCAGTCCATGTTTCTTTCCTGTGGTGTACTGTAGTTCTGGACTTTTCTGTGGATCTTATGCCTTTTTTTAAGAGTATCGGAAAATTTGGCTTACTCACAAGCACAAAAAGCTAAAATTACGCATTTCAGTGGTTGCTGACAGTAGTGTGTTCCTGTTCATGATCCGGACTGAAATGAAGCATTTATTCTTACATGAGTGATGCTGCTTCTCCCTAAGCCCTGACTTCTGGCCTCTTTCACTTAGTCTTTTGCTTCCTTTTTGTAGGTTGACATACATCATGTAAATTCATAAAATGTCCTGGAATTCCAGGAAGTAATCATCAGCTGGAAAGCTTTGTGCCATTTTTAGGACTTCTGTGAAGATGATAATTTTATTCCCCATCCTTGATGAGAATTATTTTGTTCTATACAAATATGGAGGTGAAGAGGATACTTGGGGTTATAGGTTCTTGCAGGTTAAAAGATGTAAAACCATGTTTCAGAGCAGCAGAATTAGAGGATCCAGGAAAAAGGCAAGTGGAGTGGTGAATGAGCTACTGAACTATAGCTTCTGCTGCTGTGGCACATTTGGTGTGTACCTCATTTCTAGAAGGTTCATCTAGATCCCCTTCACCGTGACAGATGGCTGTCATGACTAAATTTTCTGGGTTGTTCCTGGCTTAACTGCTTTCAGAAACTTCATATATTCCTGGTGAGGAAAAGACAGAATTCCTGAGACGTGACAAAAATTCTCATGTCACTTGAAAGTAGCCAGTTTCACTGGTGCAGATCCTTGTCTCTATAGCTCTTCTTATTCGAGATCCAGTGGAACAGTTGCCAAGCTATAGCAGCCTACTACATTTTTAAATTTATTTTTTTTTTTTAAATTAAGGGCCCTGAGAGCTGTGTATGTTATGTCAGCTTCTGTGAAGTGCTTTTGTTAAATGGGAGAGAAAAAGGAATGAAGTACCTCAGCATGCCTGATTTACTAAAGGATACATTCACATGTATGGGCGGTTACTACACATAACTTTTTACCCTTCAGTTGTTTTCATGTAAAAACCTCTAGAAATAAACACACAATCTTTGGAAATGATAAAAAGTTTTGTGGGAAAGATCTTCCTTGTTTGTTGCTCTCACAATGCTGGCCCTGTCTGGATGGTAAAAGTTTTCTTCCCCAGCATTTGCAGATACCAAGTGTACATGACCCGACATAAGTAATCTGTCCTACAAAACTTAGGGAACTTTCGCACAACTGGGAGAAAATAACATAATTAATAGGCTCTTTTGTAACAATGAAGTATATCAGTGTGTTTCTAGAACGGACTGTAAAGTGAGCAGCAGAACTTTGAACAATATCTCAGGTAATATGCAATGCTTTTAAACAACAAATCTGACTTCAAAGATTGCTTCTTTCATACATCTTATAGACAGGGCTATATCGTAGAGAAGACAATACTACTGGGGTTTAGTTTTTAGACAAAATAATTTAAGATTAATTCATAAAAAATTCTTTGACAGGAGTTGTTCTATCCTTAGGCTTCATCTTGTCAAAATAGGATGATAAGCAAATTGGTTTCTTAATCCCTCATACTTTATATACATTTGATTTGCCAGGTCTTTAAGAATACTCTTTTTTTTTTTTTCTGGACAAATATGGTTGCAGTATCAGATAATGTTTTTGTTATCATTAAAGAGAAGGTAAATCTCTTTAAAAAAACAAATAAACAAAAAACCCCACAAAAACCAACCAACCAAAACCCCAACCAAAACCACCAAAACAAAACACCAACACAAAACAAAACAAAAAAACAGGCACGTGAACTTTGTGTTGTTCCAGGAAGATACAGTCAGCTGCTAAACACTTGTTCTGAAGAGCTCCGGGCTGGTTGCACTTCATTCTGCGTGGAATGTAAGAGCAGCTATGGTGTTTAAGACTGCCCGTTCCGCTGCAGGCAGCGATGGACATGAGCTGACTCCTTAAGACAGTTAAGAATAGGATAAGCACAGCAGCCGCTTCAACTGCTTTCAGCTCAGGGGATTTCCTGAGCTTGATTGGTTTGTCCATTTGGTAAATCCTGAAGGATGTCTATTCCAAGCGTGACTATTTGACCACCCCTCCATTGAGCCCATGGAAACTCCTTGTACCCGCAGACTCCTTTAATAGGGAGTGCCATGGGCCTCCTCCCTGTTGCAGAAAGAGCTACTTTTCTCTGTTCTGGCTCCTGCTAGCTTCATCTGCAGATTACTACTTCATTTGTGGATCGCTGCTTCTGATACTGGAACAGCAAACAGTTGTTTCTTACCTTCTGTCTCTGTGCTACTCATGGCTTCTTAAGTTTTTATGACAATCCCCCTTTATGAACCCCCAGCTTTAAAACTTTAAAAATCATACAGTTCTTCAGAGCTGTCTTGCTCGTGGTTTACTACAGTAATTTACAGCGTGCTCCCAGATAGTCTTTTCAAAAAACCCCATGTATTTAGTTTCTTGTGGTATGTTTTAACTCTCGGGGGCATTTTGCATCCAAGTTCTGTAAGGAACTTGAAGTTTCCAGTATAAAAACATGTGTTGTGTATCTCAAAAATCAGAGGTCATTATTCCAGAGTTCTTACAGTTGCTTTGGTAGAAAGCCATGGGAAACACTCCAATGTTGTGGGAGTTTGCAGATAAACAGAAAGATCAAATGGAGTGAAACTCCAGATACAGTTGCAGGAAAAATACACATTTTTCACCAAAAAAAAAAAAAAAAGAAAAGAAAAAAGGACCGTCAGGACAACTACTTAAATAATCTAAAATGCGATTCTACACCATGGTACAAGCAGGATGCTTGTATGAGTGGGGCTGTGGCATGGTGCTCTGTCGGTTCCTTTGTGATAAAGCAAAGGGGGCTGGATTGATTGTTCTCTGTCTCCATCTTTGCCATATTTAAACCAAGTATTTACTGATTCTGGTAAGCTTTCTTATCACGATCACTTTAATGGTGTTTCGGATTTGGTGATAAGCATAAGGGTTAGTAACTTTAAAAATGGTGAAGAGGATTACTGATAGCAGTCTGAGGGGAAAATATTTTCAAGTGGATTATTTTCCTGCTTAGGCTAGTATGCAACTGCTGCCTTTTCAGGCAGTCACTGAAAAATCAACCCCATTTCAAAATTGTCAAACTTAGGTTTCTATGGATTATCTAAACAGAATTTGAAACTTCACCTTATCAATCTGGAAGGAGCTGGGCACAGCGCTGAGTGGAAGTTGCACTGTTGGAACGGCTTGCTTGTGTTAGTAAATACGATCCTTTTTAGAAGGACTGCAAGTTGTCATTGCCAACTCGTCTTGCTGCTTTCAGCCTGGTTTTGGTACCTTGCTTTAATCAAGCTAGGCATTAAGACAAGGTAATAGGGAATAAGGCTTTCAAAACTTGGATTTGAGACATTTGCACTCTTGATGACTGTCCCACTCAAATACAGAGTTCAGGTATTTTTTGAATAAGAAATTTGGAAGATGTACCTTAGAGTCCAGTAACTTACATTTTTATGGACAGAAGCTTTTCATAAGAGAGAACTTCTAACTTTTTCCAGTAGTCCTAATTCAGTCCATTGTATGTCAAGAAATAACTCTGGTTACTGATGTGGGAAGTAGGCACATGCTGTATAGGATACCCAGATTGCCTTTTCCTCCTAAGTGGTCAGACTTTCATAGATATTTCCATTTGGTCACTGATGAGCAAGGAAATTTATGGGCACTTCTATTTGTAATTCAGTGAAATGCCCAGTGTGATCTTGTGTATGCCAATGGAAGATTAAGCCCTTCCTTGCCATTAAACAACTTGGGAAACTTCTTCCAACCCTCCAAATAGCTGTAATGGAGAATGAGCTTTTAGCTCTTTGCAATTTTGTTTCTTCTGAAAGTTAAGTTTCACTGAGAATGCAGACTAGAATTTATAGGATTTTTAATAAGTCCCAAGTGGACTTTAACATTGTAATTAATTTATACTAGCAAAAACTTGACTCCACAACAATCGCTAAGATTCTTTGCCTCTGGCTTCAGCGTGGCCAAGATCAATATTAAGAATAATTGCAAGGTGACTGTTAAAACTGAAGTTCAAAGTAGAAAAATCGGCTGGGTATAAATCCTCTCTGCAGACAGGCTGTGGATTTTTTCTGTTCTTTCTCTGCAGTTAACATTTGATAGATGTATGGGCATTTAGATATATAAATTGATATACATTTAATTCACATAGGCTGCAGATGAGATCATCATAGCGGAACTTGCTTTGTCGCTTGTAGATATAGTAATGCATCTTTTAATGAGACCAAACTTGCTAAATGTTGTAGCTTTTCAGGAACTGATAAATTTAAGTCATGTACAGCTGTTGATAGCTAAGAAGCAAAAAAAAAAAAAAAAAGCAGCAATGCTCACGTACTGCACTCAAGGTTAGTGCCACAGTTAATGACATGTAGAAGAAGTTATATTCAAAACCAGCATTTTGCAAGATGTTTGTGTCAAAACCATGAAATTAGCTCACATTTCACATAATTTATTTCATAGATAAAAATAACAGAAAAAAGGTTCTTCAGTATTTCCACTGAGGATGCAGTGTGTTTCTGCGATCTCAGGGAATTATATCTTTGAATAGTTTTTAAATTGAGTTTCAGCATCTTGGTGGAAATACACATCATATTCTAGCTAAGATATGCAGTTGTCCACTTCACATTTTAAAATTCATATAAAAGGTTTTGCAAAAGGTGTAAATTGTTGTAGAGTCTTAATGATGTTTATTATCATTACCGCCTCTCATGATGGCTAAATTTAATCATCAGTTAAAAAACTGCAGTCCTTGGTAGCTGTTCAGGAGGAGTTCTGAACATAATAAGATGTTCATCTTATGAGCTTTAATTTTGAAATAGTGGCCTAAAATTGATTATACATGTTTGATTTTGAGCTGGAAATAGTATAGCCAATAATTGGTTTTAAACAAGCGCTTTAAAAATATCTGCTGTGTATGAAAGGATGCTGTTGGGTTTTTTTTTTTAATGATGTAGCATTTTCCTGCAGAAGGATCCCTGTTTTACTGATACTACTAATGATGTGATAATGCTGTGCAGTACTGTCTTGAGAAAGTGTAGGGCTAGTTCTGAACAGGCTGTTTTGTATATGGCACAGTACAGTACCATAAGCACACCAGTGAATCCTAGAAATGATCTAGTTATGATAGCAAAGCCTGTAGGACTAACCTAATTGGCTTGTCTTCCACCATCTAGCTCCAGATCCAGCTTGGGTATCTCTACAAAGCACTACTCAGTATGGTGTAAACATAGCCTAAAAGCTTAATCTTGCAGACATTTTAAGGTAAGTAGCTTTATTCACTTGACTAGCTCTGTTCAGAATTAGCCACGTGTTTAAATAAGTATTTGCACTTGGACTGTAGAAGGTAGAATTAAACTCCACAGATTAAATTGCTGCTTTCGTTGGTGGTTAAGTGAAAGCTTGTGGCAGCACAGTAATTCTGCACTGAAAGTAAAAAAGAGAGAAAATACGAAAAACAGGTGGAGCCACAGACAAAAAAAGAAAAATCACTTTTTAGCAAAGGTTAACAGCATCAAAATTATATTGAGATATTTGTAAAATTGTAGCTAAAAATTAATAGAAGTGATCTGCACCTCAATTTTAAACCTGATTAGGTTTTTAGTGCAACAATTTCAGTCAAAATATTTCTTAAAGAAATGCACAGGATCATTACCGTTAGCAAAGGTATTAATAGCATTTTCTTGAAAATATACTTCAATAAACACTAACAAATCACCGAGTTCTTTCTGCATCAGAGACAACGCTCTGGAGTTCAAGGGGCATTTGCTGAAACTTCAGGACAAATGTTAATGATGGGCTGAGCAGAGCTTCTACTGTAGTAATAGGAAACTTGGCTGAAGAGCAAAGCCAGGATAAACATGTGAATTCAGCCATCGTTTAGCTTAAGCGAAGCCATACAGAAATAGCTGCAAACTTTACTAAACAGATGTGACTTCCCTTTTGTAAACTCAGGATACCACTTCCAGATTTTTAACTTTGTCTATCAGTTCTCAATGTTATAGCTATTCTTATGATTGCTGTGTATTTCTAGCAATTAACTTACTTTCCTAAAGCTTATAAACTGAAATGAAAACATTTTCCAGTCCTGCCTGTTGACACTCGCGCCACTGTACAGGAATAAGGGAAAGAATCATGGGGCCAGAAGGAGACTGAGAAAGGGAGCACACTTCTGTTCACAAGAATGAATGAGTCTCTCCTGAAGTGACCACATTACTTCTAATCTAGCTCAAGATGAAAACTGATCATTCACTGCTGAAGTTGGTTTTTTTCCAAATAGGTGAGATCTTTACATACACCTGAATTGTAAGGAAAATTAAGACTAATTATTGGTTGGGATTTGAGTCGCCCAGCTGGCCTCACTAAATCCGTTTCTCTCCTTAAGACTTTCTGTGGAAAAGGAGTGAGTTTAGTACTCTTACCTGGCTTGTATTTTCAAAGTGTACAATGGAGTGAGGTGCCGTCTCTGGCTGCACTTCCATGAGAAGTGAAGGCCTAACCCTCTCATGCTTCTTCAAAAATATCTGCTCTTCAGTCACTTGGCGTATACCCATGTTTTCCCATACATAATAAGTCTTGGTGTAAAGACAAGTGCAAATTAAAACAGCGACATGCTCAACAAGACTGACACTTTCATGTTTGAGTGTTATGCGCTACCCCCAATCTCACTGTATGGCGTAACAGAGGTAACTCAGAGCTGTGTCTCACCTCATCTGTCTCCTGAAATAAGGAGGATTCAAATAGGTTTTTACCTAGTCTGCATAATGAGAAGCCTGCCGTGAGACTGACTTAATCTACAAAATCTCGTTATGTAGGTTTTCATTTGGGGTTATTCATCAGTACTGTGGCAGAATTACATCACTTAAATTAGTTTAATGCTGAGAAGAGGAATTGGATCATTGAATCTGAAACCCTGCTAGGATAGCACAGGTATTACTGCTGTTTGCAGCTCGCCAACATCTATTGCTGTGGGTTTGTTACCTGTAGTTGCTTCTTGGCAATGGCTGGGCAGATGGATGGACTCCAGTACTTTAACATCAGTGTCTACAACTTAATTTGTCCTCATGAGGGCTACTGAGAGTTTTTCCTCAACCGCACAAGGAGCTAGGGCAGGCTCTTTAGACACACTAAAGCTTGCATTCAAAGATGTGTGTTGATGCAGATGTTTTTGTAAACCCATGAAAGAGAAGGAAATTGAGGGAGCTCTTCAATAGCTATTTTTATTCTACCTTACACCACATATACAAGGATACTGAGTTCAACAAGCATGCATTTTAAACAACTAGCCTGGTGCTTGGGATATCCGTGTCTAGTTTTGCTGCTTTGCTATAGGCAACCTGTGTGACCTTTGGACTTCACTTAATATCATTGTCTCTGTTCCCCACCTGTGAAAACAAGGCTCAAAGTACTCCACACTTCAAAGACCTTTTTGTTGAGAATAATTGCTTTACTGTTACAGTAAGAACAATCATAAAGTGCACAAGGCAGAGGAACATGACACATTAGTGATACTCTGCTAGTTTTCCTGGGAAAGCAGCACATATGGAGACTTAATAATTGCCAAATGTAATTATTGTCAAGCTAAGGTTGCATTTCTGAACAACGTATAGAGTAGATAGCTAATGCCATATCACTATAAGGAAATCAGTGTTGTAGCTTGTTTTGTAGCTCAGGAATGGGATGGAAAGTTCTTGCCAATTTGTCCATGAATTAGTGTACCATTAGGTTAAAACCAAGACAAGGAATATCAGAGAATGCTGGAGTGGCTGGACTTCAAGACCTTGAGAAGTCTTTTGTCTCCTGCTCTTGGCTCTCCTTGCCTGATGAGGAATGCTGCAGTCTTAAAGTAATGATTTTGTTGGTAGCTCTTCTTGAAAAGCAGAATAAGCATGATGAACCAAACTTGAGTTGCATGTGAGAAGCTGCACTTGCAAGCAGCGACACCATTTTTCAGCTTGATTAATTAAAGTTTAATCAATAGCTGGGACACAGCTGTTGACTAGAAAACCAGCATATGGAGCTGATCTGTGATTGTCTGAAGAAAATAAGAACTTGTGCACACATTAGCCCTACGCTTCTGTTAATGGCAATTGCAGATTGACAGTAAGTCTGAGTTCTTACTGTGACTTGACTTTTTAAGGTTTTGGAGAAAATGGCATGTGAAGATGAGCTTTGTGCTAAAAGTGAATCCGGTGGTGTGCTGCTATCTATAGAATTTCCTGTCTCACAATAGCCCACCCAGCTGCCTTCTCTATAGCTGAATATTCAACCCTAAGTAATGATGCACAGATGACATAATTCTGCAGTGCAGCACAGTGCCAATGGCAGCTGTAGATTTGCTATCCCTGCATGTTAATACAGACTACAGAGGCTTTAGTGTCTCACTGAAAAAAATTGTATAGCCAAAACATGCTGCTTGGGAATTGCAGATTTACCTGCAGGATTGCTGGGTTTGTACTTGTAATTCTTCCCTTAGGTGCTTTTAGCACATGTTCCCTGTAGTGTGCAGAGTGTAAAGTGATGTTACTCCCTAAGACTGAGAGAGGTTTGAAATCTCTAAGAGAAGGCTATCCATAGAAGTACCTGAATCTACACGCTTCTCCATCAGATGTGGCTAACCGCTATTTTGCACCTGACCTTGACGATCCATTCTTCATCATCAGATATTACTGCCAAGACAGCTACTTTGAGATACATCTAGGATTAAGGGATTCTATAAAAAAAATCCAACCTTTACTTAAATGAGATTCCCAAAGTTAGGACTCGCAGGGCCTTGTTTACCGCCAGTTACTGAGCTGAGCAGTGCTGTTGCTGAGAGAGTCACCCAGAACATTCCCATCACAGAGACAGCACTCAGGTTAGGCCAGAAAAAGCATTTAGGTTTCTCTGAAATTCTGCAAAATGTTGGTCCCAATTACTAGAAAGCAGATGGGAACAGAAGATTCACCATCTTGTGTACGTAGCAGAGGCTGGGAATGTGCAAGGAACCCCAGTGGCTCAAGGGGGAATCCTCCCTGGGCACCACACCTGCTCCCCAGCATGCATAGCCACACAAAATTGCAGCTATGGCACTGTCTTTCTCAGCATCTGGCCTAATGTGTCACCATGGGGAATTTTTGACTTAACTGACAGATACAGACGGCCACAGAGCCAGGTAGGTCCCCAGTGAGTGCACCACTGCATGTGCAGCAGAACAAGTTATTCCCAACAAAGTTTGTGCTAGCTTAGGTTCAGAAATGTCCCCTCCAGATCTGCCTGCTCTGGTTGGGTAATGCTTTGCTTTAAACATAATTCTGTGCTGTTTTGACTTTTCCACCTCCTGCAAGCTACAAAGCTTGTCTAAAAAGCTGGAGGGGCTTTTTTCGTGAAGTGGGAGCATTTAAGCAGATGGGCAGATCTGCTGCAGGGCACCAACAAATAAATGATACCAACCCTCACTGAACATAGTGCAGATGCAAATTTCAGCTGTCAAAGAGAGGCACTTGCTCCTCCTGTGCCATCAAGGTATATACCTCACAAAGATGGAGGCACAGCTCTGTGGTGTCCTGTGGTTATATTATAGGTCGTGCCTCCAGAAGCTGCTTATGTAGTTTCAAACAGAAGACAAGTATCTGCAACAGGTTATGGCAAGGGATGGAGGAGAAAGACAAGGGTAAGACGACTGGAGATTGCTGTTGTGTCTCTTAGCATCTCTTCTTGGTGAGGATTCTCTTCTGGTTTGTGTTCAAAACGATACCATCCTTGCCTCCTCTGCTGCCGCCGTCCAGCCCAGGCACAGTGAAGGACAGTGGGTTGCATAAGAAGATGTTTCCCAGGCTACGCCCTCTTGTTCTCGTGCTCCCCATAGCAATAGGCTGTGGCATCTCATTCAGCCATTTTCACCATAATACTTTATTGATGCTGGAAGTTCAAGTCATTATTTACAGAGATTATTTCCCCCTGTGAAACTCCAAAAGCTATTGGCAGGCCTGCACAATGCTTGGGCTAGCTGCTTCCCCACCGAAAGCAAATTCCAGCTTACATCAGTCTTGAGACCTGACACAGGGGAAGGGATGTGAGCTCTAAGCAGAGCGAGAACTCGCTTCCGATGCCCCTTTTTTGGAAATGCTGTAGCTACATTCGGGTTGGATGAGACAAATTTTTTGTAACTGCCTGAAACTCACTTTGGTTGAAGTCGTTGTGGGCCCACGTCAGTCTCCCAGTTCTCCTTTGACGTCTGTCTCCCAGTTAATGCAGGAGCAATCAGCTGCATAATTTTTATGAAAAGCAGGAGTTCGGCTTGCTTTAATGTCCTTCTATATGTAAAAAAAGACATATTTAATTTAAAAATACTACCATATACTTAGTGCATCTTTGGTAGCTGACAGCCCAAACTGATTACCATAGCTGACAGGGATCCTGTGGGCTGAATGACGATAGAGGACATGAAAGGCCTGTGATTTTTAAGGCTTTTTTTCCATCATACTTTATCATAAGAAATGCAGCACAGTTTCTGTCCTGCGTTACTGAAACACTCTTCGTGATCTCCTGTGCTTGGGGGGCTCCTTCATGGTTTGAAAAATTTTGCAGTAACTTTCTCCCAATGAGTTTGTTAACAGGAGTTCACGATGAAATGCCAAACGATGTCCTTCCAGCACACGGGGTGGGGGGGGTACGTGGTGCTGGGCTGGAGGACTGGCGAGCAGAGCTGCTGGCTTCTGCTGCTGATTCCTAACCCTGGCAAAAGCCTTGCCTAAGTTGCTCGCTTTTGCTCAGCCTTACCGGTAAGGCGGCAGCAAGATCGCCCCAGGGGAAAGGTGGTGCGGCCCAGGTGATACAACCCCCTCCAGTAGGTACCTGCAGCAGAGCTGAGGTAGACCATGGGTCCCGAAACAGCCGCCCACCAAGACCTCACCCAACCCCGTTCAAAGCCACCCAGCCAGCGGCTGCCTTGTGTCAGCCTGCCAGTGCCACCCCAGCACCTGGGAGACGGGGGATAGGGGAGCAGGGTGGCCGTGCGTGGCGTGTCCCCAGACGGCAGCGGGTCCCTGCCGGTGCCCTGCAGGGACAGCAGGCGCTTTGGGGGCAGCTGAAGAAAAGAGGCTGGCCACCGTGGCCGGACCTGGGCCTGGGCATCTGCAGGGGAGGTGGCAAGGAAGAGCTTGTTAAACCGCCATCATCTGCTGAACCGTGGTGGCTGAGAGGTGCCCTCAAGCCACGCTTTCGCCATGAGCTTGCTCCGGTGGGTTGGCGGGACCCCCTGCCCCAACCACACACAGCCAAACCTCCTGCCTGGGGGCTACGCCGTGCCCCAGGTGCACCAGCAGGCCTCACCCACCCCAACGCCTTCCCCTAGGCCCCACAGCCCAGGGCACCATTTTGGTGCCAGCCTTGGCCGTGCCTCTGCCCAGCCCCATCCCTGCTGTAGCTGATCACGGACCCCCCCTCAGGGTAGGGGTGGGTGTTGGGAGCTTTAAGCTACTCCTTAAATTCATTTGCCAGCTCGCTTGAGTGGAAAGTTTTGTTTTGCTTTGTTTATTTATAAACACGGCAGAGGTTTGTCCGGCATGGCGGTCAGCGAGCCCCACGAGGCTGGACAGGCAGGGAGGTGGCACGGCAGGCCCCGGGCGAAGCACCGGCACTCCTGAGCCACCGCCGTGCGTTGCTGATGGCGCATTTCAGCAATTTGCTCTCTGCCATTGCGGCTCCAGGGGACGTGACTAACGGTGCCGTACGCCCCCTTCCCCGTCTCTCCGAGGGGCCACCTGCTGCCGTGGAAAATACATTGCTGTGAATGCAGCGCATCATTCAGAAACCTCTTTTAAGAGCGTATGTATCGCATATTTATTTCGTATATATAATTTTCCCCTAACAAAGGTACTATTACTTGCACGTGTATGGGTCCTGAGACTAAAAATAAGCGTGGGCTGTAGGAGGTAAGTGAAGAGGAGCCAGCCTGAAGCCAGCCTGGAAACCAGCACACGGCTAATCGAGCTAAGCCTGGACCAAAGGAGGCGAAGAAAAATACGTACCCATCTCATGCAGGAATGAGAAAACAGATAATTTACGTGGCAGTGTTTGGTGTTTTACCCCTGCAGTGCCCGTGTGCAGGGGTAGAAGCTCACTGGTTCCAAGCGGCATGGGTGGGTGCCCTGCACGCTCGGCCTCTGGCTCAGTTCTCAGTGCGCACACACTGTTCAAAAACACTCTCTCCTTCAGCATTTTTAACTAACCACACAGACCATTACAAGCATGCTGTCCGTGGAAGAAACAATGCAAAGCTCATCATTGCATATTTTTCATTAAAACGTAACTGATTTAGAAGGATCGTTTGCAGCTGGTGAATTGAAGTGCTTGCTGGTGAATTGAAGTGCTTGCTGCTGATCAGAGCGTCCCTCAAAATGTAAGCATGTAGAGAGGTGCCGCTTTCATTCCTCGCTTTTATTCACAGCTTAGCGAGGAACATAAGCTTTTTGGTGTTTAGTTCCCAGTTAGTTTCTCGGCTTTGAACTTATTGCTATTTCTGTTTCAGATTATTCAACTTGTTCAGCTCCAATATTCTTTCTGCACATGTAAAAAAATCACTTTTATCAAAAGCTGGTTCAGTTCAGCCAATTCTTGTTCCAGATGTTCAGATGGTAATTCCATCAGTTCAGTGACTTTATGTCCTTTAAAACTTTAACAGCAAACGTTTATGGTTTTCACCTTGAATTTCATTTCATTCATTTGAAAAAATATATATTAAACATATGTTTTAATACCTAGTGTAAGAATTTCACGCTTTATTTTAAATAGCTTACATCTTAAGTAGGCTATTGAATTATTAATGAATCCAGCTTAAGTGTTTACTTATGTATATGTAAAAGTATATGAATATACTTTAAAAGAAAACAAGATTTTTAAATATCATGCAGTCTAAAGTCCTGATTTTCAAAGATTAAGGGAGACATTTATGTTTGCAAAACACTTGCCAAAAGATAATGGTTACTTCTGACTCCTGTTTTATCTTAAATGTGAAAACATCATTCCTCGGATGCCTAAGATGGATTGAAACGCCTTCTGAATGTTCCTTGCACGTGTTTTGTATATGAATTAAAGGCCTCATATCTGAACTTCCTGACATTTTTGTTTGAATTTTAAGGCGGTTTATGTACAAATATAGCAGTACTGTAGGCAGTTATACAAGAAGCCATCTGAGTAAGGGGAACTGGAGAGTAAGTTATTTGGAAATGCTTCAAGAGTTCTTTACTGAACCGAGGATTAGAAGAAATAGCCACAGATGTTAAGAAGAAATGACAATAACTTTGATCACTTAAATCTGAAACTTTCTTTAAGAACCTTTTTAAGAGAAAGTATTTATTTTAGGAACCTGAGACATTTTTATACAAGATGGACATAGCTGTTCTCACTGAAACAGATCTTGGGCTCTCGGAGGTCTTGATGAAATCTGCAGTGCGTGGCACTCTGTTACCTGAATTAATGGAGAGCTGTCTCTTTAAAGATGTTCTCAGAAGTTTTTGGCACAAAGCCAAAGCCGCCACAACAGGACCGCTGATGCAGGATCCCAGCCCTCATGCCTGTGCATTAGCAAATTGTGCATTAATGAGCTGATAGGGCTAGTAAAACCATTTTGCACAATGGCATTTAGCCAACCAGACGTGACAGCCGCAGGTGTTTTCATGAAGCCAAGCTGCCAGAGGAGGTGTGCCTTCCATCTTCAGTAAGATTAGACTCAGAGTATAATTAATCTCGTCTGAGACGCATATTGGCTTATCCATCCTTACGCTGGTTTGTTATGCTCCCCTGTTTTCTATGCTTTGCTTTTCCTTTTGCACGTGTTTAACCTTTTATAATTCACAAGCCTGCTCACTTCTGCAAGCTGTGTTGCATCCAGCCTGTCTGCCTTGTCGCTGTGAAGGAGCTGCGGTGGCAGCAGGATGCCTAAAATGAATGCAGAAGGTACAGCTCAACAAGACAGAGCGACCCCGCAGTCTGGCAGCACTTCTGTGCTGTTTGCTTGCCACTGCGCATCCATCCCAGCCTTCACCTCCTTACTTGCACAGCACGGCTTTGAGTAGGCTAAATGGTACTTCAGTAAGATACTCAGATACTTCTGTAATGGGACGAGGGAACCGTTTCTCCTGAAATTTCAGATAACTGAAATTCAGTTCATCCTGCACACCTTTTCATAAGAATGCCGAAGTGTGATTTTAATTTTTTCCCATTGTTTGTCTCATGAATGGTCCTCCAATAGTTTGTTTTAGGTAAATAATGTAAATATTTTTAGTTCTATAGGTTTAGTGAAGTTGTGTTTATAAACTGTTCATATCTGCCGTACTAACTCAGACAAGACGTACTCCCCACTTAAACAAAATCCCTTTGTCCCTTCTTCTACTTATCCTCAACACAAAAAGACAGGGCTCACAAGTGATGTGGAGAATGAAGATAATTTTGATGGTTTTTCTAGCCTAAAAAATAGGTATCTTCCACGAAGAAAGCTTTATTCTCCTCATTCCTAAGGTGTAAACTCTCTGGAGAGACAGAGAGGGAGACCAAAACCGATAGCAGCTACATTGATGATCACCATCTCCTTGTGCTCCCACTGAGCTGTATTTTCCATGTTTCTCTCTTCTTCTGTATTTTCCATGTTTCTCTCTTCTTTCTTTCAGAATAAAATAATCCCTGTTTCATGGTTGTCTGTCACTTTGCTTAGAGCATGGCAAGTATCACGTTGACTGATACGCTAAGACAGCTTGGTCACTATCCTAGTCAGCCCCTAAGATTTTGCTTACCGCCTCTTCTTTCTCTAGAGCAGAAGACTTTAGTACTTTCGAGTGATTAACTTGCTTGGTGCTTGCCACCTGAAAGCATCCCTTCCTACCCTGCGCACGCCTGGGGTGACTCAGCCTGGGAGCCCGGCCTTGTTTCCCACCACAATGAGTCACCAGCCAAACGCATTTCCAAAGAAGTCAGTCCAGGAACAAACAAGGTGCACATATCTCGGGCTCTTGGAAATGGGAAGCAAACACAGTTCCTGCTCTCATCTAGGCGGGAAGGATACTGTCGCCTTCCCCCATGGCCCTCGTGGCCCTAGTATTTAAGGAATGTCTGAACCGGCATTGTTTTCCTCTCCTGAAGGCCAGCTAAAGCCTGAGCCTAGAGGCCAGCTGAGTGAGCTAGCTTTGACACTGACTCATTGTGTGATCTGGAGTAAGTCACTGCAGTTATGTCTACAGCGCGCCAGGCAGAGATATCTGCGGCTCTGGAAGTGGGGCTGGCAGCACACCACAGCTGTTTTTGCCAGCTGTGCGGCAGAGGGACTGGACAGTGCGAATGCAACTATTCAGCTACTCTGTATTGTGCAAATGCACCACCTTGCCCAGAGGTTTGCCAGGAGACTCTGTATGGTGTTACACTGCAAGCTGAGATACATCCTTCACCTCTTTATCCCTTGTTTTCTTCATTGGCACTGTAGAGAGAGTAACTTCTGTGTGGTAGCATGCAATATTTGAGATTCTTTTAAGAAAGGCACTTTATCGCTGTACTGGTGCTTTACTTGCTGGAAAGCCCCCTTCATGCATTTCCCGAGGGAATGGGAACGTGAAAGTCATTATGAAAGGAACGAAAGGGTGATAAGACCATGTCTGCTTGTAAACAGTGCCAGGCAAACCCGAGCAATATGAGCTCAGAATTAGTGGGAAATGAATGGCGGGAGTTATCCGAGTGGTTGGGGCACAGAAGCTTAAGTGTAGGGTGTCATCACTGGCCAGGCGTAGATGAAGGGCGGTGGTGAGGTCAGACATGATTAACAGTGTGAGTTGTACAAGGGATGAATTTGGCTGCGTCTAGAAGAAGAGTCTCCTTCAGATTAGGCAGATGCTACAAACTGAGTTTCTGGCAGGGTTTTCTGTAGGCACCAGGAGAAATGCTCGCTGTTTGTTATGTCCTGCTGCAGCCACGATGCCTGCTTTCCTCTGATAACATTTTGCAGTACTTCACAGACTCGGGTATTTGCCTTGCTGGCTGATCATTGTGCAAGCCGTACACGTGTACTTCAGTGGAGATGTGCTTTGTTTGGTACATTCCACAGCAAGGTCTATCAGTAAAAGTTAGTGCCACTACCTATACGCCTGTTTCTGACTACTCTTAACACCACTAAGTTGCTGAACATTTTTTCCTGTGTCTGAAGCTAAACACTTTGAGTACCCAAAGGGCTTTTCTCTAGCTCTTGATCAAGCAGTCATCTTCACTGAGTATACCAGAAAGCAGCTTCTGAGTGTAAGTATAAGAATTATCTGCTGATACAGAAACACAGAGAATGCTGTGAAAATTGCATGTGCATGAACTTAATGAGTATTTCAACCCAGTTAAGGTAGACTTATAGATAAACGGGTGAGTGGGAGACCTCCAGGGAAAGAAAAATAATGTTTTGTAGGCCTGCAGAGATTTCAGAATGTAAAACTCACTTTCGAACTGCGATCTCTCCTTTCCTGTTTTTAATGATTGCAATCATTCAAAATAATGGGAAGACAAAGCCCATCTGAAACACCCGATCTTTTCAACAGCTATGCTATTGCCACTGAATATGTATGCATTCCTCATGCCAGGAGGTTTTCTCTTACGTTTTACATAAAAGGTGCAGGATCTTCTCCTTAGTATTATTACTTTTTGTCATTTCCAGATACACACTGACACATCTCTGAGGTTCATCTCAGTGTTCCAGCAGAAGTTCCTACAGCCAATTACTTTTTCACCCTCATGGGTGTGTAAAGTTTTACGGGAAGCTTTCTTGCCCACTTGAGAAAGAACTTGAGTTTGCTTTTTCCTGGTTTCCAGGGGCTAATTGCACAAGGTTACAGATAAAATACACAGGACTGGTCATCTCAACAGGCGGGCGATGGCCACACCAAGCACTTTGCCAAAGACAGCATGAATAACACAAGTGTAAAATGGCATCTTCTCTCCAGCACTTTCTGGGACACTCAGTTTTACCCAGCCTTCAGGACGACTCTTCACAGACGGATTTCACTACTAACCCCTAGATCGCAGATTCTCAAATGGAAAGGTGGTGCTGGTGGTGCTGGCTCTCGGGCCTGCAGATAACCCCACCTCAGAGCATCAGGGGTACCCGAAACGATCCCAAGCACAGGAGCTGACTGGTCATTTCTTAAATGCCCTTCTTCCTTCCAAGAGGTTTAAACCTCTGTGAAGCACTTCAGCCCTAAGCAGATCTGTCCGGCCAGCACAGCGGAGCCAAGGCAGCATCCCTTCTGCCAGTTCAGCAGTAGGTTCAGTGTGCGGAGCTTTTCTTACAGTGTTTTCAAAAGCTTGGCTGCAGGAAGACTCAGGGATGGAACAGCTGAGGTCAGAAGTTTGACCGTTCTGGGGGGGTACAGTCTGGGGGCATTTTGTACTTAGGCTGCTGTGGATTGAGTTGATCCTTTGGGCACTGAATCTCTCCTCCTCTCCTTTTTAGGAAGGGATTGGAGAGGAATTTAAACATGAGGAAGGTTTAAACTATTAAATTAAACTATTGATTTGACAGCTAGAAACTGTTTGTGCAGTGCTTTGTCCTAGGGCTGAACATAATGTTATACGGAAGCTCGAGGTTTTGGCTAAAACAATTAGCTCTGTTGAGTATTTAACAGTCTGCATACTTCAGGTAGCTGAAAGCCAGGACAGCTTTGACAGCGTAGCTACAATAGTTGGTCAGAAGAGCAAACATTTCCAAGGTGGATGCAGCTTCTAACAGTAAAATCGTGCTTTTGCTGAGAGAGCGCATTCCAGCTTTCTCGAGCGAAATGAGCTACCCAGACAAAAGCGCCGTTTTCTCTGCTTATACCTACATCCGCACAAGGTGCTTTTGCTGGCACAGCTCTGCCTTCAAAGGATCTTATCTCATCACAGCTCTGGCTGACACAACTATGCCGGGAGACTCAGTAGCAGAGACCTGACCTGAAAACACTCTGGCTCAGCTTTGGGGTTAACACACGGCCAGGAAAAAAGAGCGATTCACAGAACCCACTTTCTGAGCTGTCGTGAAATGAAAGACATGCACAGCCTGGGTGTGTGAAATCATTGCCTGTTGGGAAGGAGATCCCTCGGCTCTTTCCGCTGCTGTGTTTTGGGGAGTGGGTTTGGTCTAAAGGAAAACTTCTGGGGCTCAACAAGGTGCTGAAGTTTAAAACAAAATAATTGAAAATTGGCTGAGATGCACACAGCTTGTTATTGTATTTCAGGGCCCTGCCTGCGAGCAAGCATGGATGCTGAGGCATGGGGCTAATGACCATTCCGCTGCTTAAAACCAGATGACCTCCAGAGGAGAGGAAAATTGACATCTGGATCACTACAAGTCATTATCACTCGCAATTAACCAAGGTGAGTCACTGAAAACGTGTAAAATGAGATGGTAACGCTTGTGAGAATGTTGTAAGGGTAACTGCATTAAAAACTGAACTACGTTTATCACTCAGCAATGAGGCTCAGGCAAAAACATGGGATAGATGCACTGCAGATTTAATAAGAGTGCTATTAATTGCTGTTTTGCAAGGGGCTCGGGCTGACCTCAGAGTCACTGCCAGTGGGAAGCATGGTCCTGCTCATGCCTCCACCCGTGACACCCAGACACCCACTTTGTGCCAGTGATCTCTGGGGCTTGGAGTGTGTCTGCTCACCCCACTGATCCAGCCGAAAAATAACTGCACTGCAACACCATATCCCTAGCTGTACCACGCTGTGAACGCACTGGAGACTCAAAGTACCACCCAAAGAAGATCACGTAAGAGAGTGTATGCCGTGCCTTCAAAATGCCTCTGACAGCTCTTGAAATACTAGGCTTGATGCCATTTATTGATTTGTAACCAGGGAGACGGTACGTGTTCCCATTGCGAAGTGAGGGAAAAGCTCTTTGCCTTTACCTCCTCAAGCAGTGAAAAATGTTGGAAAACACTCTTCCTCGTTGTAACCTCCTGCGGCCTTCACAGGAGGGACGAGCGAGATCTTTGCCTTCTCTGAGGCTGCTGCATTTTCACACAGGTGGAGAAAATCAACCTTGCCTTGCAAACCAGCCTGGAGCAAAAAGGGCTAAGATATTTTGGGAGATGAGAGATAAGCAAGCCAGAAAGCCTTATCAGAGATTTGTCTTAACTTGCAAAGGTATTTTCTTTGATGAAAGAATTCAAACAGTTGTTTGAAATGTTCTGTCAACTCAGATTTGTTTTCGGAGAGATCTCACTCATATGCCATCCTGGACTAACAAAGCCCTTCTGCATTAGGTTCTTTAATAAGAATCTTCACTTTCTGAATTAAAAATTAATTAAAGTGTAAAAAAAAAAAAGAATCAACAGAACAAGCAATTCAGAAAACAAAGGCTGATGAATATTGGGATTCAGTGGGGATCAATATTTGTTCCAAGTGCTTGTTTTTGGGCAAGTCCAACTCTGGCCGCTTCAGGAGGGACGGAGTGCTGGATGCGGGAGCCCTGTGATTCCGCCCGGCGCTAGCACTGACCCATCGGCTGACAGCAAACTGGTAACATTTGCTGGAGATTCGATGAGGATTTGAGGAAAACGGGCAAAAAGACCAACTGTAGAAACTGATGCTACAGCGTAGCATGGGTACTTTCCCATTTTTGTTGCGAATTCAAAATGTTTACTTTCAACATGCTTTTGAATGGAAACTTCCCACTTTTTTAGAAATTATGGTCAGAAACTCCGTACAACCAAATCATTTTTTCCACATACAAAAACATTACATCAAGAGTTTTGTCGAACCCAACCCTTGGAGGAGGGAAGGGGAGGAAGGGCTGTGAGAATAAAAAAAAAAGGTTTGGGTCAACTCAAAACAAAACGAATAGTTGGCCGCACGCGGCTGCCAAGCTGAGCCTCCCAGTCCGCCAGTTGTGTGAAGGAGGGATATCCGCAGGCCTTGCCGACCATTTTGCCGTGGGAGAGGCACGGCTGGTTTTAGGGGTGAGACGTGAGGGGGTCGGTGGAGCGCACCTGCCCTCGCTGCCGAGGTCGGCGGTAGGTGTGATGCCTCCGTCCAGCTGCGGGACCGGTACCGCTCGGGTGGATGGGACCGGCCCTCCTTCCCTTCCCGGGAGCACTTTGGGGGGTTAACACAGCCTGTTTCAGAGGGTGCAACCGGTGGCCGAGGCGAGGGCCGGATCCTGAGGCGCGAAGGCGGGCACGGAGCGCCGCGGCCACGGGGCGGGAAGGGGCCACGGGCCCTAGGGAGCTCGGGGGCCCCGCCGGCAGGAGGCCGCCTCTGCCCTGCCCTTCACCGGGCCCCGGGGGAGGCGGCGGGCGGCGCCTCCAGAGGCTCCCGTCGGGCGGGGCGAGCCGGGCGCCCCGCCGTGGGCAGAGCCGAGGCTGAAGGGCCGCGGGGGGGGGGCTCCGGCTCCGGCTCCGGCTCCAGCCCCGGCCCCGGCGCCGCGCCCGCTCCGCCCGCCGGCGGCGCCGAGTGACTGCCGTCGGGCCCAATCAGGTCGCCGGCCCGGCCCGGCGCTGCCGCCCGCCCCGTCGGGGAGGCCCGGCCCCGGGGCGGGGAGCGAGGCGAGCGCCCGGCTCGGCCCGGCGCGGCCCCGCTGGGTCCCGGCCGCCGTGTGCGAGGCGGGGGCGCGGGCGGTCCGGGGCGGGGCGCAGGCGGGGCCGGCCGGGACGGGGCGGGCGGCGGAGCGGCGCGGACCGGACGGCGGCGGGGGCTGCCCGGAGCCGGCAGAGGCGGAGGCGCGGCCGCGCCGGGAGGGCCCGCCGGGGTTTGGGCGCAGGTAAGGGGCGCGCCGGGGAGCTCCCGGGGCCCGGCCCCGCTGCCCGAAACCGAACCGAGCCCGACTGCCGCAACTTGGTGTCCCGGCGGGATGAGCCCCCGCTGCGCCTTTCCCCGCGGCTGCCTTGCGCGGGCGGCGGCGGCGGCAGCGCGCCCCGACGGCTCCCGCCGCGCCGTGCGGGCCGCAGCGGGGCGGGCTCCTCCCCGCCGCCATGGGCCCGGGCCGCCTGCCCCGCCTGGAGGGAGCGGGCGTCCCCCCGGGGAACGGCGGGCCGGGCGCCGCTGCGCGCCCCACGCGTGGGCTGGGAGCCCGCCGGGAGCCCAGCGCCGCGGGTCGGGCACTCGCCGCGTGTCCCCCGAAGC